>NC_064923.1:615199351-620526851 GCF_023897955.1 Schistocerca gregaria | reverse complement strand
ACAGTTTTGTTGAACGCAGTTGGTTTTTACCATCCTGTATTAAAACACTTCCTTTTATCAATAGTGCAATTTATAAACAATGTTTTGTGAGTAGAAAAAAATTTCCAATGGTAAATTTAACTGCTTTTTCGACGATATTTTACCAGCTAACTAAAAATAGGAAAGCCTTGAACCCCTTCCATTAAATTTAGTTAGTATTAAGATTCTCTTTCGGGGAGTGCAGTGGAGCTGACGCTGAGATCATTTAGTATTTGGTTATATCATCGCTAGTCGCACTGAACTCTTCTGAATTCTACATGTCATGTGTGGTCTGGTGTCTCCTTACCAGCAACAGGTCTCAGGTTCAAACTAGTCAATTCCCTAAAAATTACGCTCAAAGTGTCGTTGCGCGAAAGTGGTAGGGACCCGATATAGAACAAACAGACCCCACCATGAATGTTAGAAGTGCTCAGAGCCATTTGAAATATTTGAGGCTGGGGAACCGCCACCCACCATCCGGCGGAAGCTACTCATGGTGCTGCAGCCTTGCAGCTCCGACTTCACCAGCATGCCATACTGTTCCTTATCCGCCTCTGGAACGCCTTTTCTCCAACCGGCCACGAGCCACAATGCCATTCGGGATCCACGTACAGCATGTGTTGGAGTCACTCACTGTGGAGCAAATACAATCCCCATTCCAGAGTTTTAACAATCTGCCGCACTGGTTACTGCAGTAGCCCACCGTCACTTTAGATTTAACGCAGTACAGGAGACATTGCACTGCTGCTTCTGTTTTTAATTCACTGTTTTGTGACATTTTATATGAACACCGCAACTATGTAGCTGTCTTTACGGGAGGGTCCAAGCAGGGGGACTCCGTTGGTTGCTCTGTTTTTTTCCCGGGTAGTGTCTTGAAGATCCGAATGCCTCCAGAAATTATGTTCTTTGATGCACAATTATATGCGATCTTGTGGGAACTGGAGAAGATGCGACGTTATTCCAGTGCTAAATGTAGTGTCTGTTCCGATTCCCTTAGTGCCCTTCTCTCTCTCCAACGTTTATATCCAGCGATAAAGTAACCCAAAATAGCCAGATGCCCTCCTCCGACGACTAGGGAAGGAGGGGTCCTTCTGCTGAGTGCCAGAGCACATGCGTATTGCAGGAAACGAAAGGGGGGATCTAGTATCCAAGGAGGCGTGTTGTTATCATCAGGTATTTCAGTGTGCTATTTTCCTGTACGCTGCCACCTCACTGTTGAGGTAGAAAGTCATGCGTCGATGGGAGTAGCTGGAAGAGACTTGACGACAAGCTCCATGTCGTAAAGCCCACCTGGGCCGTGGCGTACTTCCTTCCAGACACGTCGACTGACGAGATCCTCCTTACTTGTCTTCGCATAGGCCACAGCCGTATGACACAAGGGTTCTTACTCCAGTGAGAGGACCCTTCAGTGTGTAGCGATTGTGGCGTGCAGATCACTGTGAATTACATTTTATTGGACTGCGTTGTATTTTCGGAGCAGCGGGCCGCGGCGGATCTGCAGTGCATTTTAGGAAACATTCAAACGAATGTGGTTTAAGTTTCAAAGTCGTGTGAATTGTCCAACATTTTCACAAGATTTTAGAGAGACGTATTTAATTTGTCAACAGGGTGACAGGCTCACCCGCGTATTTTGTATGTGATCAGCCAATCACATTTCCCCGAGCCTTTCTTTTAGCTCTTCTGTGTTTTGTTTTCTCTGTGTTTTAGTTTCGTATATTGCTCGTTTCCCTCTAAAATGTTTCAGCGCATGTGAGATGCACGCGAAGCGATAGCGCAGTCACTCGATGAGTAGGCAAAAATTTTTGAGTTTTTCTCCACATTCGTTTGTTTTGATAAGTGCATGGGCGCTGCTGACCTCGATGTTGAGCGCCCATGAGATCCAAACACACACACACACACACACACACACACACACGCACACACACACACACTATTTAATGGGAAGAAGAACGCCTTTGTTTTAATGATTGCCACCCCAATTCGATTATCATATCCATCCCACTTTCTCTCCTCTTTCGCTGTAGCACAGAACGAGCTGCCCTTCTTCGAATTTTTTCGATATCCTCCGTAAATGCCATCTGGTAAGCCTCCCACACTTGACAACAATACTCTGACAGAGAACAGATAAGAATTATGGAAGCAATCTCTTTACTGGATTTGTTGCATGTTCTGTTTTGTCAATATAATGTTTCGCTTGCCCCACAACATTATCCATGTGATCTATCCTGTAAGGCAGTGCTGTAGGCACTGACCACAAACTGGTTTATATAGATTGCAGAAAGATCAAACCTTCATCTCCAGGTCACAAGAACCTGACTCCATCAACTCCGGTGCTTCTGACAGCCACGAGGATTATGGCACATCGCGTCCAGGAATTACACACTACAAATACAATTTAAATACAGTTATTTAACATTGAGATACGGTGTTCATAAGATTATACGCATTTGTGGTCCCAATATGTGCTACAGCTGAACAATACATCGTGGTACACGAGCGACGTAGATTGAAATCTGTGATACTTTGTCATTTTAGTAATAGAAAAAAGTCACCTACGTAATTGGAACCACACACTGAAACCAAATCGCTTTAACAACGCACCTTCACAGTCTAGTGTGTTAGTCTTGAGCTAATTTTTAAAAAAAGAAACATTTAAGTTCCAGGAATGAACAATTATATCGTTGAACTGGGTGTTAAATACATGTCTAGTAATTCAAGGTGTGAGGAATACATCAGCATACATAGGCGAGAGCCATCTGAGAAATAAGACGAAAGCAGAGTGATGCAAAGTTTTGGAATCTGCATGCAGTGTTTCCTCACGTAATCGTAGTCATTCATACATCCTCCACAAGTGACTACTGGGAAATACTCCATGTCTTTGATATTAAGTTTATTTTTCGATATGTTTATTTTTTTTTGTTTACCTACCATATATGTGATCAAATGTTTCAGTCCTTAAATAGATAGACATAAAAAATTCAATTAATAGGTGATATCGACCATAGAAGCGATGTTATCTTTCCCCTTTTTGTGGTAGTTTCGTCCAAAGATAAGCACATATGTAGTCTTTCTGGCCGGCATTGTAATGGTGTTGTAATGAATGATATTTCATTGTACTAGTTAGTCAGTACTATTCACTATTTCTCCATCTACTTTTTGGGCGTGTGAACGACCACAGACTTTTTTTTTCTTTTTTGAGTCATCAGTCTTCTGATGGATTTGATGCGGCCCGCGGCCCTCTATTCCGCCAGAGTTCCAACTTTATCATCTCGGAGTAGCAGTTGCAGCCTACATCTTTAATGTTTTGTTGCATATATTCCCATCTCTGTCTTCCTGTACAGTTTTTACCCGCGACAGCCCCGGCTAGTACTTTGGAAGTTCTTTCATGGTGTCTTAAGAGATGTCCTACCGTCGTGTCCCATCTTCTCGACAGTGTTTTCCATGTATTCCTTTCCACCTAATTTTCAACATTCTTTTGTAACACCACATCTCAGATACTTCACTTCTCTTTGTTCCACTTTTCCCACAGTCCATGTTTCACTACCATACAATGTTATGCTCCAAATGTACATTCTCAGAAATTTCTTCCTCAAATTAAGGCGTATGTTAGATACCAGTAGACTTCTCTTGGCCAGGCATGCTCATTTTTTTTTTTTTACATTATCAACTGCAACATCAGACCTGCCTCTCTGTTGCCTTTACCTAATGTAAGGCCAAACTGATCGTCATCTAGCAGAACCTCAGTTTTCTTTTCCAGTCTCCTTTATGTTTTTCTTGTCTGCAACTTGGAAGCATGAGCTCTTAAGCTGATTGTACGACAGTTCTTGCACTTGTCAGTTCTTGAAATTTTTGTAATTGTGAGGATAATGTTTTTCCGGAGGTCTGATGGTATATCGCCAGTTTCAAACATTCTAAGCACCAACTCGAATAGTCGTTTTGTAGCCATTTCCCCCACCGATTTTTTAAATTTCTGATGAAATGTTATGCAACCCTTCTGCCTTGTTCGACCGTAAGTCTCCCAAAGCTCTTTTAAGTTCTGATTCTACCACTGCATCCCCTATCTCCTCTATATCGACTCCTGTTTCTTCTTCCATCAGACACGTCCTTCCCTTAAAGAGGCCTTTAATACAATCTTTCCTCCTACCTGCTCTCCTCTGCATTTAACAGCAGAATTTCCGTTGCAGTATTAATGATACCGCCCTTGCTTTTAATTTCACCAGCGATAGTACTGGCTTTTCTGTATGCTGATTCAGCCCTTCCGACAGTGATTTCGTTTTCGATTTCCTCACATTTTTCGTGAAACCATTTCGCCTTCACATGGCTGCACTTGGTATTTATTCATTCATAAATGGCTCGTGTTTCTATAATCTTCATATTCTCTGCACGTCTTTGTACTTCCTTCTTTCATCGATTAACTGAACTAGTTCTTGCGTTACCCATGGTTTCTTCGTAATTATCTTCGTTGTACCTATGGTTTTCTTCTCAACTTCTGTGGTTGCCCGTTTTAGAGTCGTCCATTTTTCTTCACTTGAACTAACTGCCTACTGAGATACTCCTTATCGCAATATCTATAATTTCAGAGAACTTCAAGCGTATCTTCTCATCCCTTGGTGCCTCCGTATCCTACTTCGTTGATCATTTATTTTTCCTGACTGGTCTCTTATCCTCAGCCTACTCTTCATCGTCTATAAAATGCGATGTGAGTCTACATCTGCTCCTGAGTGCCCCTTACAATTCAGTATCTGGTCTCGGAACCTCTACCTGACCATGATGTATCCCAACTGGAATGTTTTCGTATCTCTCGGCCATTTCCAAGTATACCTCCCTCTTTTCTGAAACTTATGTACACTATTCGCTATTACTAGCTCAAATTTACTGCGGAACTCTTTCTCCTCTCTCAATCCTAGTAGCAAGCCCATATTCTCCCTTAAGCCATATCTCTAATCCTTTTCCAACAACCGCATTGCAATCCCCCATGACTATTAGATTGTCACCTCCCCTTATGTACTGAATTACGGTTCAGAGTCCTCATACACAAGTACTTTCTCTACCTCTTCATTTTCTGCTTCCTACGTCGGCATAGATACCTAAACTATGGTTGTCAGTGTTGCTTTGCTGCCTATTCTGATGAGAACAACACTATCACTGAATTGTTCGGAGTAACTCACCATCTGCCCTACCTTCCTATTCATAACGAATTCTATTCCCCTTACACCATTTTCTGCTGCTCTCTATATTATCCAATACACGTCTGATCGCAAATCCTTGTCTAATTTCCATTTCACTTCATTGATCTAGATCGAACCTTAACATTTCCCTTTTCAGATTTTCTCGCTTCCGTACCACGTTCAAACTTCTGACAGTCCACTCCTCAATTCATAGAATGTTACTCTTTCGTTTGTTATTCGATCTTTTTCTTGTTGTCACAACCTTCCCCTTGGTGGTCCCCTCCCAGAAATCCGAATGGGGGACTATTCCGTTATCTTTTTCCTATGGTGAGATCACCATGACACTTTTTCAGTTACAGGCCAAGTGTCTTGTGTATACGCATTATGAGTCTTTAATGCATTGGTTTTCAATGCTTTCTGCATCCTCAAGCCGTTGATCTTGCTGACCCTTCCACCTTTTAGGGGCAGTTTCCCACGCCAAGGGCAAGAGAGTGCCCTGAACCTGTGTCTGCTTCTCCGTCCTTTTTGACAGGGCCGTTGGAAGAACGAGGGTGACATCTTACGCGGAAGTCTTCGGCCGCCATTGCTGATGATTTTTATTCGAAATTTGAACAGTGGCGACGTTCGAGCCCGGCCATTTTGGTTAGTAGTTAAAGATTCTTCCACTAGGCCGAGGGTGGTCGGTACATGCCTAATGCAGAACGTACATGGTATGAACCGCAACTCTTATTGCAGTCTTTCAACTCATTGCCAAGGTATCTTGGAGTCATACGGTGTTCTCAGTAACTTATTATTTCATCTACTACCTTCACCTTTTTAGCTTTTCGTTTACTTGTAATATCCGTATGATTTTATGTTATCAGAAAAATGTATATCAACATAACTTATAGAAAAATGTAGTTCCATAGGCTAAATGAGCCTTATGTTGCTGGAAACATACTGTCAGAGAAGAATTTTTTGGCTGGCCAATGTAGAAATAGAGGCAAGAGTCAAAATCGCAGTTTAAGTCGTCAGACGCCTGTTCTCTGGTGTTTCGGAAAACAGTTGCAATATGAAGATGGAATTAGCCTAAAAAATACTGCTCATGGTCTGTTACACACAGCGCACAGTCTCAACGTAAAATGTCGATTGTACCGTGACTATATCTTTGCCTCGAACTACAATATAACCGACTTCAGGAAAATGGAAATGAGCGTTTGGGGCCACTGGCAAGGAAGCCCCTCGCGGGCGACCTGTGCGCCGGATGGGATGAAATGATGATGAAGACAGCACAACAACCAGTCCCTGAGCGGAGAAAAATCCTCAACCCATCCGGGAATCGAACCCGTGCCCGTAGAAGAGCAATCTGTCACGCTGACCACTCGGCTATCGGGGCGGAGAGTACAGTAAAAAAGGGAAAACCACATGAACAGGGTGGAGGAAAATCGATTGCCAACATAGGAAAAATCATATACTGGGTGATCAAATAGTCAGTATAAATTTGAAAACTTAAAAAACCACGAAATAATGTCGACAGAGAGGTAAAAATTGACACATATCCTTGGAATGACACGGGGTTTTATTAGAACCAAAGAAAAATTAAGTTCACAAAATGTCCGGCAGATGGCGCTGGACAGCAAAAAGTCAGTGACTGCGCATGACAAACGTGTATAAAAGGAACTTTAATGAGAGAGAATCAGATGCGCCAGCAGTCGCAGCATGTTGAAGTTACCTGAAAAGGCGCTTTTAGTGAAGCTGTATTATCAGATTGGGGAATGTGCTCGTTCAGCGTTACGATCCTATCGCCATAGGAAGGGGATTCGAACGGATAAAGGTCCGTTGACAAATGCAACTGCGGCGCGACTGATTTCGAAGTTCGAAGCCACGGGTTGTTTAGACGATAGACCCCGTAGTGGCCGACCGAGCACAAGGCGTAATGCTGCTGAGACAGTTCAGGAAGAAATGGAGACTGTAGCGGGTTCGTCTATGCACGGATAAGTCAACGCTCATGCAGTCGCACATCGCATCTGCATTCCATACATTACTGTTTGGTTGGCACTTAGGCGTACCGTCCGATGCTATCCGTAGAAAATCCATCGGCATCAAGAACTCTTACCTGGCGATTTAGTGAAGCGAAGGGCATTTGCGGTGTGGTCGTTTCAAAAGATGGCGGAATAAGACGATTGGTTGAGTAACGTGTTGTGGACCGACGGTCCGAGGGTCTGTCAACGCCCACAACTGCAGAATTTGCGCCACCGAAAATCCTAGATTTGTCGTGGAAACTCCATTGCAAGACGAGAAAGTCACGGTATGGGTTGGATTTACCACTTCTATTGTTATCGGGCCTTTTTTCTTCGAGGAAAAGCGTAATTCCGATTTTTTAACTGCTACAGTTGCGGGTGAGAGGTATACCGATATGTTACAGAACCGCATCATCCCCAGCCTGGCTGATAAACACCTGCTGGAACGTACGATGTTTATGCAGGATGGTGCTCCACCCCATATTGCTAGACGCGTCGTTTGGTGACGAGCGTGTGGTCAGCCGCCACTTTCGTCATGCTTGGCCTCCCAGGTCCCCAGACCTCAGTCCGTGCGATTATTGGCTTTGGGGTTACCTGAAGTGGCAAGTGTATCGTGATCGGCCGACATCTCTAGGGATGCTGAAAGACAACATCCGACGCCAAAGCCTCACCATAACTCCGGACATGCTTTACAGTGCTGTTCACAACATTATTCCTCGACTACAGCTATTGTTGAGGAATAATAATGGACAAATTGAGCATTTCCTGTAAAGAACATCATCTTTCCTTTGTCTTAGTTATTTATGCCAATTACTGCTATTCCGATCAGATGAAGCGCCATCTGTCGGACATTTTTTGAACCTTTGTATTTTTTTTTGTTCTAATAAAACCCCATGTCATTGCAAGCATGTTTGTCAATTTGTACCTCTCTATCTACATTATTCCGTGATTTATTCAGTTTTCAAATTTACACTGACTTTTTGATCACCCGGTATATAAATGGTTAGAAGAGACGGCGGTCGACCGAGGGAAAGATGGAAGAAGACCGGAGAGGGTCGACGAAGAAGAAGAAGAAGAAGAAGAAGCAGAAGAAAAAGAAGAATTCCCTATTTAAAGAGAAGTTTCACGTGCCCAGCGATATAACGGTCCGAAATTAGTGAATTACCACATCTGATTCACCGATATTTTTTAAAGGGAACAAAAAAGGAAGAAAAATAGCCAGTAGCATCTGAGTACCGTTTTTGCATGGCGATGGCAGGTAGACAGAACGGCGTGGCCTGTCACTCGAGACGGGGTAAGACTTGGTGAACGGCGTTTTACTAACATCACAAGCGCTGGAGAACACTGGAGCTGGCTTTTTTTCAAATCCCAAAGTATTCAACACGTTCTGTACATTTAGGGAAACAGAAACTAAAAAACTAGGCTGCTCTAAGAAAACGTCTTTAAGCTGAGTCTTTGTCGCGAAGTATTAGTACTCTCTTTTGCTTTCGATTAGTCTCTAATTGAGTCAGTTGTAAACAATAGACTCCGGAAGACCGGCAAACAGTAGTTCAACACGTCTTCCTTGCCCCAATAGACCCGTCTCCAAGCTCGCGCGATACTTTATGCTTGGGGTTCTGGTTATTTTTCCTGGGGGGCTGTCTCCCTCTACAAATACCATTAAAGCGAATACCGAAAATAATTTCGGGTCGTCGTACCGCACGAACATGTAAAGCATTGTGTTTGTAACGACGCACAAACGGAAGTTTTCATTGTCGCTAAACGAATCATGAAATACTCTATAGGAGTACCTATTTCGTCGGACTGTTTCCATATTTTAAATGTCAGCCTAAACACTGGGTAAAATGTGCCTGCCGACTTTTAACAGAGAAAGCGGTTCAAATGACTCTGGACACTATGGAACTCAACATCTGAGTTCGTCAGTACCCTAGAACATAGAATTACTTAAACCTAATTAACCTAAGGACATCACACACATCCATGCCTGAGGTAGGATTCGAACCTGCGACCATAGCGGTCGCGTCGTTCCAGACTGAAGCGATTAGGACCGCTCGGCCTCAGCGGCCGGCTTTTGGCAGAGATATCTGGTATGTTGCTGCATAGCGTTCTCTACGACAAATCTGTAATAATTAAAGCTAAACATATTAGAGCTCAATTGTCATCGATCAGGGGGTACATACACAACTGTAGGTCACTTGCAACAGCTACTGAATTATTTGTACATATTACAGCACGATGAGTTCAAAAACTCAGAAGAATTTCATCGGAAATTCGTATTTGTGTCACTAGGTGTTTCATGGGCCAACATCGGAATTCCATTAATGCATGATGTTGTAACCTAATTTTTGAGAAGACAATGATACTTGATATTTTGACAGCTATTGACGCTTTATTTCTGATACACATGAACCTTAGTTTGCTGATGGGTGAAGGCTAATGAGTAAGTATCTAAATAAAACTGCTCCGTATGTATGTAAGGCCTTCTTCTCTCACCTGGTGCATCTTTCGAACTAACCCTTCCTCTACTTCTAGTGCATGCAGGTGCGCAGCGTCATTTGGATCTACTTGGAGAAAGAGACACGTGAAAGATGTAATTTTAATTGCATCGTTGCTGCCACCTTCCAGTCAAACAACGAACAAAATTATTCTCAATGTCTTTTTATTTATACATATGCGGCTCTCATACCACCATGCGGTTTTTATTTTCTTTCGCAACATTAGTTGAGTTTTGAAAACGTAGTGACTTTTTAACATAGTTACGAAATGTGTACAGCTTAAATCTGCCCTTGCTTCGTGTCTGGTAATAGCGTTGTAAAATCCTAAGTTTTATTCTTATTTGAACTGAATCATGCGTCCGTGACGTTTTCCAGTCTGTTGGCCATGTCCGCCGATCTCAGTGGTGGAGCAGCCGTACTCATGACGGCCCTCTGCAACATCAAAGCACACTTTTTGACAGCACGGCGTAGACCGCAGGTGCACTGCTAGACGACCAGCTGCCGTAAAAAGTCCAGTGAAAGGACAGTTGTTGCACGTAGCGCCGGTGGTTTTCGGAAGAAACAGCCGCGACACGCGACGCGACCGCCCATGCATATACGTGATGGCGTCTCTTAGAATTACTACTGTGTTGCGTAACAAAACCGAATAGAGAAAGTGCCACTGCGAGCGATGAGGTAACACCTTCCAAGTTTATGCAACAGCGACAGTGTTATTACGGTCAATCTAGGCTGAGTGCTATACAGTAGTTCCCATTTATTTGTTGTAATTCTCCGTTTATTTTTACTTTCTGCACACATTTCGTCCTTTCCATACTTGACAGACGGCATTTTCAATTTTTTTTGTTTTACTGTTACTACTCTTCTACTACTAACCAGTTCCTCTTTCTGGTAACGGTTTTCTACATTTTGATATCCGTTCTATTCCATCTTTATTTTATAGCTTCTCGGCCGATTTTTTAAAATTACCTCCATTAGGGATACATTTCATATAAGTCCATTACCTTTTCGTTTTGCGATTCATGTCCATGTACTGCTCTGTTGTAGATGCGTAGTATCACGAACCTCCTCCTTAATTCCCCGTATTTCTTTTTATATCTGTTAACTATTTTTCTTCAAGCAACCCTTCTCCGTCTACGTCAATCTGCATCTGTTGTTTCACTTGCTTCAGTCATATAGAAGAATTATACTCCCCACATATTGGAAATATTTCATTTCTCTATCAGCAAGACTTATTCGTTACTTATACATAACGTCGGACTTCACAAAAAAAAAAAAACAAATGGTAGATTTAGTGAACTGAAGATAGAGAAACTTTCTTTTTTGTTCTGAATAATACGTTTTCTATGGATCTTTTGGGGAACGGCTGTCCATCTCCAATTACAAAGGATACAGCAGCAGAAAAGTGGAGCTACTGGAACTGCAAGAGACGATGGACTAAAAGAAATTAAACGAAGTGGTTCGCTTTTGGATGAAGGATTCAAAAGAAAAATACTCGCTAACAAACGAGTGTAACAAGAGTATCGTTTCGATTTTCGGAAGAACGTATGTGTGTGAATCATTTTGCTCAAAACTCAAGTTAATTGAGTGCAAATATCGATCTCAAATAACTGATGAACATTTAACTGAACTTATGAGACCTTCGCTCATCAATCATCTGCCAGATTTTAAACAGCTCAACACGCTTTAAAAAGATGATCAGAAAAATTAGTTCCTATTTCTTGTTGTGTAACGAAATTTTCTTTAGTCGTATTTCTTTTTTTAAAAACTATTTTTTCATTAATGAAATCAAAACGTTTTTTGATAAATATTGACTATTAGTCTCTAAAGAACGCGGTTCCGTTGGAACTGTTTCCACAGTTTTCCGATTCGCAACCGTAAGGTTAGTCTTCTGACTGATTTAATGGCGCCGTCACGAATTCCTCTCCTGTGCCAACCTATTCATCTTAGAGTAGCATTTGCAACCTACGTCCTCAGCATTTTGCTGGGTGTATTCCAATCTCTGTTTCCCTCTACAATTTTTATCCTCACGGGTTCCTCTAGTATCATGGAAATTATTCCATGGTGTCTTAACAGATGTCCTATCAACCTGACGCTTCTTCTTGTTGGTGTTTTCCACTTATTCATTTCGTAGTAGATTCCCTGAAGAATCTCTTCATTCCTTACCTTATCAGCCCACACAATTTTCAATTCACCACATCTCAAATGCCTCGATTTCCTACTTTCCTAGATTTCCCACAATCCATGTCACACCACCATACAATTATATGCTCCAAACGTACGTTCTCAGAAATTTCTTCCTCAATTTAAGGTCTATGTTTGATACTAGTAGACGTCTCTTGGCCAGGAATACACTTTTTTTGTGCTAGTCTGCTTTTCATGTCCTCCTTGCCCAGACCATCATTGGTTATTTTGCCTTCGTAGCAGAATTCCTAAGGTTCATCTACTTCGTGATCACCCATCCTGACGTTTAGTTTCTCGTTGCTCTCGTTTCTCCTACTTCTCCTTACCTTCGATTTTCTTTGATTTTGTCTCAGTCCACATTCTTCACTCAATAGACGATTCCGTCAATTCACCAGATACTGTAAGTCTTCTTCACTTTCGTTCATCAGGTAATCTTGTCATTGATATCCTTTCACCTTGAATTTTTATTCCTCTCTTGATTCGTTCTTTTATTTCCGCAGTTGCTTCTTCGATATACAGACTTTTTATTCGAACATTTTGTCTTTCGTCCACCGCTTTTATTGTTCCCTTTGGGTTCTTGTACATATTGTATATTACCCGTCTTTCCCTATACCGAACCCTTATTTTACTCAGAAATTCGAACATCTTGCGCATTTTCATATTGTCGAACGCTTTTTCAGGTTGACAAATTCTATGAATGTGTCTTGAATTTTCTTCAAACTTGCTTCCATTTTGAACTGCGATGCCAGAATTGCTTCTCTGTTGCCTTTATCTTACCTGAAGCCAATCAGATCGTCATCTAACATATCCTCAATTATCTTTTTCATTCTTCTACATTTATTCTTGGCAGCAACTTGGATGTATGAGCTGCTAAGCTGACTAAGCGATAGTTCTGACACTTGTCGGCTCTTGCAATTTTCGGAATTGTATGAATGATATCTTTTCGAAAGTCACATGGTATATCACCAGATTCATACATTCTACACACCAACTTGAACAGCCATTTAATTGCCACCTTCACCAACGATTTTAGAAATTCTGATGGAATGTTATCTACCCCTCCTGCCTTTTTCGATCGTAAATCTTCCAATGCCCTTTTAAATTCTAGTTGTAGTACTCGATCGCCTATCTGTTCTACAGGGTGTTATAAAAACGTACGGCCAAACTTTCAGGAAACATTCCTCACACCCAAATAAAGAAAACATGTTATGTGGACATGTTTTCGGAAACGCTTTATTTACATGTTAGAGCTCATTTTAGTTTCTTCCACCTATGCTCAGTGGAGCACGTTGTCATGATTCCATACGGGATACTCTACCTGTGCTGCTAGAACATGTGCCTTTACAAGTACAACACAACATGTGGTTGACGCACGATGGAGCTCCTGCACATTTCAGTCGAAGTGTTCGTACGCTTCTCAACAACAGATTCGGTGACCGATGGATTGGTAGAGGCGGACCAATTCCATGGCCTCCACGCTCTCCTGACCTCAACCCTCTTGACTTTCATTTATGGGGGCATTTGAAAGCTCTTGTCTGCGCAACCCCAGTACCAAATGTAGAGACTCTTCGTGCTCGTTTTGTGGACGGCTGTGATACAATACGCCAGTCTCCAGGGCTGCATCAGCGCATCAGGGATTCTATGCGACGGAGGGTGGATGCATGTATCCTCACTAACGGATGACATTTTGAACATTTCCTGTTTGAAGTCACGCTGGTACGTTCTGTTGCTGTGTGTTTCCATTCCATGATTAACGTGATTTGAAGAGAAGTAATAAAATGAGCTCTAACATGGAAAGTAAGCGTTTCCGGACACATGTCCACATAACAAATTTTCTTTCTTTGTGTGTGATGAATGTTTCCTGAAAGTTTGGCCGTACCTTTTTGTAACACCCTGTATATCAGCTCCTGTTTCTTCTTCTATCGCATCATCAGACCAGTCTTCCCCTCATACAGTCCTTCAATGTTGTCTTTCCACCTATCCACTTACTCATCTGCTTTTAACAGTGGAATTCCCATGGCACTCTTAATGTTACCGCCGTTTCTTTTCATTTCTCCGAAGGCTGTTTTGATTTTCCTATATGCTGAGTCAGTTCGTCTGACAATCATTTCGATTTCGATTTCTTCACATTCTTCCTGGAGCCGTTTTGCCTTAACTTCCCTGCGCTTCCTACTTCTTTCATCCGTAAGTCACTTGTATTTCTGTTTCCTCAATTTCCCTGAACGTTTTTTTTTTTTTTGCTTCCTTCTTTCGTCGATTAACTGAAATGCTTTTTGTGTTACCCATGGTTTCCTCGCAGCTATCTTCGTTGTACCATTGGTTTTCTTTTCAACTCCTGTGGTTGCCCTTTTTAGAGTCGTCCATTCCTCTTCAGCTGGACTAACTGCCTACTAAGCTATTCTTTATCGCAATATCTATAGCCTCAGAGAACTTCAAGCTTATCTTCTCATTCCTTGGAACTTCCGTATGCCACTTCTTTGCTAATTTAATTTTCCCTACTACTCTTTTAAACTTCATCCTATCACTACTAAATTGTGATCTAAGCCTATTTCTGTTCCTGGGTACGCTTTACAATCCGGTAACTTATTTTTAAATTTCTGCCTGACCATAATGTAATCCCACTGAAATGTTTCCGTATCTTCCGCCCTTTTCCAAATATACTCCTCCTCTTGTGATTTGTGAATAGAGTATTTACTATTACTAGGTGAAAACTGTTGCAGAACACAATTAGTTTTCATTCTTTTTCATTACCAGCACCGAGCCAATATTCTCCATTGACCCTTTCTCCTGCTCTTTCCAGTAAAACCCTATTGCAATTCCCTATGACCATTAGATTTTCATTTCCCTTTACGCGCTGAATTACCAGTTCAGTATCCTCGTATACTTATCCATGGATACTTCCTCTATCTCTTCATTTTCGTCTTGTGACGTCGGCATGTATAAGAGACTATTGCAGTCGGTTTTGGTTTGCTGTCGATTCTGATGAGAACAGTCCTCTCACCGTACTGTTTACATCTAAAAGTACATCTACACCATACTCCACAAGCCACCTAATGTTGTGTGGCGGAGGGTACTTTCGGTACCACTATCTGATCCTTCCAACCCCGTTCCACTCGCGAATAGTGTGTGCGAAGAATGATTGTCGGTAAGCCTCTGCAATAGCTCTAATTTCTCGAGTTTTCTCCTCGTGATCAATACGCTAGAGGTATGTGGGGGGAAATAAAATGTTGTCTGACTCCTCCAGAAAATTTCTGTCCCGAAATTTCAATAGTAAATCTCTCCGTGACGCACAACGCCTCTCTTGTAAAGTCTGCGACAGGACTTTGTTTAGCATCTCTGTAACGCTGTCTCGCCAACTAACGATCCCGTGAAGAAATGCGCCGCTCTTCGTTGGACCTTCTCTATCTTCTCTATCAGTCCTACCTGATAGGGATCCCAGATAGATGAACAATACTCAAGAATGGATAAGTCACATTTCCTTAAGATACTTCCAATTAATCTGAGTCTGGTGTCTGATTTTCCCACTATCTGTTTTACGTGGTCATCCACTTCAGGTCGCTCTGGATAGTTGCGCCTAGATATTTTAGGGCAGACGCTGTTTCCAGCTGTTTTCCATCAACTGTGTAGCTATACAGTACTGGATTTCTTTTCCTATGTATGCGCAATATGTTACATTTATTTACGTTCAGCGTCAACTGCCAGAGTCTGCACCAATGATCAATTCTCTGCAGGTCGTTCTAGAAATTCTTATTATCTTCTGGCGTTGCTACTTTGGTACAAACAACTGCACCATCTGCGAATAGCCTTAAAGAGCATCCGACGCTTTCTGCTAGATCATTTATATATATTGTGAACAGCAACGGTCCTATCACACTTCCCTGTGGTATTCCAGATATTACCTATACATCTGTCGATTCAGTTCCGTTAAGAGCGACGTGTTGCGTTCTATCTGCAAGAAGGTTTTGAATCCAGTCGCAGACCTGCTCCGATACTCTGTAAGCCCTTATTTTTTCATTAAACGGCAATGCGGGACGGTGTCGAATGCCTTACTGAAATCAAGGAACACGGCACCAACCTGATCGCCGTTGTCCGCTGCGCTGTGGATCTCACGGAGGAAAAGAGCGAGCTGAGTTTTGCAGGATCTCTGTTTGCGGAATCCATGGTGATTTTTATAGAGGAGATGTTCATTTTCCAAGAACGTCATATTTCTTGAGCATAGAACATGTTCTGTAAGTCTACAACAGATTGACTTCAACGTTATCTGTCTTACGGCCTTTCTTACAAAACGTGAATGGCTGCGCTTTTTTCTAGTCGTTAGGTATCTTTCGTTGCTCAAGCGATCTACGATAAATTACTGCTGGAAGGGGAACAAGTTCTTTCGCTTAATCTTTATAGAATCTCATAGGAATCTCATCTGGTTCTGAAACCTTGCCACTACTAAGTGATTGCCGACGGCGGTGGTCTCGCGGTTCTAGGCGCGCAGTCCGGAACCGTGCGACTGCGACGGTCGCAGGTTCGAATCCTGCCTCGGGCATGGATGTGTGTGATATCCTTAGGTTAGTTAGGTTTAAGTAGTTCTAAGTTCTAGGGGACTAATGACCACAGCAGTTGAGTCCCATAGTGCTCAGAGCCATTTTACTAAGTGATTGTAGCTGCTTTTCAATTCCGCGTTCGATTATCTTAATGTCTGCCATTTCGACGTTCGCAGAACGATTGAAAGGAGGGACAGTGTTACGATCCTCCGCGGTGAAACAACTTCGGAAGACCGAATTCAGTAATTCGGCCTTCTCTCTGTTGTCTTCCGTTTCGGGGCCGGTGTGGTCGTTGAGAGAATAAGTAGATGATTTTGCCCCACTGACTGATTTAACGTACGACTAAAATCTGTTAGGGTTTTGACTCACGTCGTCTTACTTTCAAAGTCATTGAACGGTTTTCTCATTTGTCTCCTTATGCTCATTTTCGCTTCGTTAAGCTTTTGGTTGTCAGCTAGATTTTTACTTCTCTTGAATGTGAGATGAAGAACTCTTTGTTTACGTAGCGCTCTTCTAACACGGCTATTAAATCATGATGGATCTTTCCAAGCCCTTAAAACTTTACTGGGAATATACTTGTCTAGGGCATATTGAACGATGCCTTTGAATTTTTTTCCATTTGTCTCCCACGTCTTCGTACTGATCACCGTATATTTGATGCTGACTGCTAAGATATTCTGAAATTTGTATCCTGTCACCCTTGCTGAGCAAACATAACTTTCTACCTTTCTTAACATTCCTTGTAGGACCCGTCTCATAGATTCTGTCGCAGCCATATGATAACTGATACCGTCCTCTGCGTTAACTGATTCGGTAAGTTCAGGTCTGTTTGTTGCCAGGAGGTCTAAGATGCAACCCTCACGAGCTGGGTCTCTAACTATATGGTCAAGGTAATTTTCGGACAAGACATCCAGAAAAATGCCACACCATTCCCTGTCTCTGGTACCAGTTTTGACGGCAAAACACTTTTAATCTGTACCTGCCAAGTTGAAGTCAACCCCTATTACAACGGTGGTAACTCTCTCTCTGCCCATCTTCCTATTCAGGACAAATCCATCTCCCGTTACAGCATTTTCTGCTGCTGTTGATATTACTCTATACTCGTCTGACCAGAAATCCTTGTCTTCTTTCTATTTCTCTCCACTGACCTCCTCTGTATCTAGACTGAACATTAACATTTACCGAGCGAGGTGGCGCAGTGGTTAGCACACTGGACTCGCATTCGGGAGGACGACGTTTCAATCCCGTCTCCGGCTATCCTGATTTAGGTTTTCCTTGATTTCCCTAAATCGCTGCAGGCAAATGCCGGGATGGTTCCTTTGAAAGGGCACGGCCGATTTCCTTACCAATCCTTCCCTAAACCGAGCTGGCGCTCCGTCTCTAATGACCTCGTTGTCGACGGGACGTTAAACACTAACCACCATTAACATTTCTTTTTTTCAAATTTCCTAGCTTCCCTACCCCGTTCAAACTCCTGGTATTTTACGCTCCGACTCGTCGTTTTTATCCTTTTGCTGCTTAATTAATCTTGTTCTTATTTTTCTATATCGTTTGAAGTCCTCTGCCGGAGACTCGAATATGAACTAGTCCGGAATCTTCTATCAATGACACTTTTTCAATTACAGACCACATGTCCCGTCCTGTGGATAAATAGTATGTATCTTTAATGCAATGGTTTACATTGCCTTCTGCATCCTCGTGTCCTTGATCACTGCTGGTTTTCTGCTCTATAGTAATGTTAAACCTCTGACGTCGAGTCTAAAGAAAGAAGATAGCGCCAGATACATCTAAAACATAATGTAGCCCGTTCTTGTGTTGTCTACACGACTTCAGGAGAATAAAATCACGCTAAAGGACAATGGTAGTGCGCACACTTGCTCTATACCTAAAATGCTCTTCTAGACGTTCGTCAACTCCCCTGGGCAATAGGATCGTATGGTGTATGTGTGGGACATGGAGGGGATGCTTTTCATCTTACTTGCATTTCAGAAAACATATCTTCACTAATTGTGATGACAGGTGAATTTATCATGTAACGCTCTTCAAAGATGATATACAGCTCCACTACATCACCTAGATATGCAATTGTAAGACTTCATTGCAACTATAGAAGACTGTCACCGCACTGAAGTAGTCGTAGACAATCTGTTCTCCGACTTATGAGCCTATGCTTGCAATGATTCATAGCATTTAAATGCAGGTGACGTTTCAGTCACGTGGTGTCATTGCTTCAGAGTATAATTATCCCGATGATAGTGGCATACTCTTCTGTTTGGATTGAACACGTTCGCGAGCTGACCTCTTCTAATTCTGATGCTTGTTGGGACTGAAAGGACCAGTTCTCACGGCTACGGGAGACAGCTTTTGGAATGTTTGTGGTCCGTATGTCGTGTCGCTTTCTACTTCTGACAATGTGACTACAGTTACGTTTTAAACTTCGTAAATCAGCACTGTATGTGGCAAAATCGTGGAACGACTCCAATGTTTCGCACTTAAGTCCCCATTGGGGATTAAACTACTACTGCTACTTTAGAATGAGCACCTTCACTCTCTATATTAAAGAGAGCGCAGGTCCTCATCCTGAAGTCAGCATATTAAAGCGCTCATAAGTAAGTCTACGTTCTAGCTGTAGCTGTAGCTCATTTGAAGTTTGGCTAAGTCCGGGTGCGCAGCGCTAACCACACTGAAGTTTTCAACGTCTGAGCTGCGAGATCAAATCATCAAAGTAACATATCGACGAAATAATTTCAACGTTACGACCTCGCGCGAGATTTTACAATTGTTGAAAATAATGCAACGAACTAAAATCACAATTACACTCTGTAACTGAGCGACGTAATGAACGCGCAAGGTGACTAGCTCCTGATAATGAAAAAACCGACTGCTTTTTCCCAATAGTAGCTGTTGTTCCTTAATTACCTGACTTAGACCCTCGCTTTAGACACCATTCCATGTATTCAAATTATATCTTTCTTATGTTACTTTTTATTTATTAGTGGCTTTGGGGCATCACCCAAATAGCCAGCTTCAAAAACTTTGGTACATTGGTGGAAATGCGTTGTTCAAGAAGTTCTCCTGTACACATTTCTTCGCCTGTTTGTTGGTCGTAATTAAGGAAAATCTAATAAGCCAAACTATCGATTTCTATAGTTAAGTAGACTGTCCCTAAAATATCCCATTAAAAAAACTAAAAATGACATATGAACCAAAAATTTCTCCCCTTTCCATCGCTGCAATTATTTCTTATGTAACTAATCAGATTAAAGTGGCTATCAGTTAAATGAAATATGAATTAATTATTGTTAAAAATATACATAAATAAATTGAAATCCCTTAACTGCATTACGGTATCGCGTGTAACAGAACGTTTGACAGCACCAGTTGGCCTGCTCTTAAGTGTAACTTACTTCTATTCATCATTAATTCATTTTAATTAAATTTGTACATAATGTATCCCATCGGCCAAGTATTAACTTCATTACCAGTGTACAGATGTGGGTAGATCCATTTTGTAGAGGTCTTTAATTTAATGTATCGATAATAGTTTAGCTTAAAGCTGCGCACCGCAGTTAATTTAGTTCTGAATGACCGTTAAATAATGTGTTTTCCCAACTTATGCTGTCAGTTTTAGTGGCACAGATTTGTCTGAATCTCGTCAGGTACTTCTCGTTGTGCTCTTTACCCTGGTGTCTTTGGTTCTGTATCTGCCTTGGAAGCTGTGATACAAACAAATATTCAGGAGCTGGTGTAACTGCCGCGTCTTCAAACCGCAGAACAAAGCAACTTCCGATAGCGTGAGCCACGGCTCTCTCGTGGCGAACGTCTCGTCCGTCAACTCACACGGATATGCGAGTCGCCCTCCTGTATTCCTCTTTTACGAGAAAACACAGTGAGATGTGAGATGCCTCCCAGCTGGCCAAATGATGACCGTGGAGAAGCGCTTATTCAAGTCAGACATGCCTCATTAAGAAAACATTCCGTTCTAGTTGACTGAACTTAAGAGGTACATGAATTGGAATACACTTGCAATCCGAACACTCCCAGTTACGAATTCAGTATTTTAACACAAGGTCGCAGGAATCGATTGACTACAACAACATTGTTAGCCTACGTCTCTCTCGAGAAACAGAATTCTGCACGCAATTTTTTTTTCTTCTTTCTGTGACGCCTCTTCTCAACCACGTTCCCGTCTACACAGCTCCTTAATAATTATTTTAATTACTCTCATGAAGCAACTGAATTAGAGACAGGTGTTGTTTTGAAGAAAGAGCGCTCCTGCCACCACGATGAAAGGAAAATTCCGCGTGTTACGTGTGGTGAATATCATCATTAACTTATAGCAGGTATTGTTCAAAGACAGCACGAATTTAGTTGCAAAAGGGGCCGCAGCTCCCACAAGTTGTCTGAATCATAACCTATACCACGGATTCGGTTAAAATATCCCTTTATTTTACATTCATTGCAGCATGATTGCGACTGTGTAGCCATTTTTAAATGATTGTGTTATGTAAACCAGCGCATAGAGTATCTTGGGTTATGTGAGTAGATGAACGTTTCACAGCATGCCAACGACATTCCCCATTTGGTAGATTACCCACTGGTACGCAAAATGAAAGTACCTTTCGCACGACGTGTCACTCAGAAGTAAGGTAGCCCGATGAAACTTGGACTACACACGCAAAGAACTGCTATAGTATAATAGGAAGTAACTGAAATAAATATGCAATGAGATGAACAGAAATGACACTTCTATTCAAAGACATGTTTACCACGAAATCACCGCAATTCATGATGGTCCCCTGTACATTACAGACGACGGGACGCGTTTATTAATAGGATGTGTGCCGTGGGAACGGTCAGGACAGTCCACTCGCCAAATATCCTCTCCTTCCAAGAACTCCTCCACTTGCACTGTTCGATGCTATCAGGGACTGTCATCCATAAAAATGAAGTTAGGGTGGAGAGAGTCCCAGAAAAGACGCACACTGGGAAGGACAACGGCGGCTACAATAATGTTGACCAGTGAGTGCACCATGTTCAGAAATTTCGAAGTCTGTGCGCCCACGCAATATTGTACCCCCGTAACCAGTAACACCTAGACCACCCCATAAGGCAGTATTTGATAACGATGTAGGTACCTTCATATGGCCAGAGGTGAGAACGCTTAAGGCAACCAGAAATACTGTCACACACAATCACTGTGACTCCTACAGTTCATTACAATGTTCACACTTGGCAATGTGGATTCTCTGGACCTGCTTCTGAATTTTCTCACCAAGAATTTTCTTTGAAGTAGTTTTTCATTACGTTGTAAGACCTAATAAGTTTCTCTCTTTCTGTACAGTGGTAATTCATTTTTCTTTAGTTTCTTTTAGAATATTAGTTTATTTACTTACAAATAGTTCAAAAATGGTTCAAATGGCTCTGAGCACTATGGGACGTAATGTCTGAGGTCATTAGTCCCCTAGAACTTAGAACCACTTAAACCTAAGTAACCTAAGGACATCATATACATCCATGACCGAGGCAGGGTTCGAACCTGCGACCGTAGCGGTCGCTCGGTGCCAGACTGTAGCGCCTAGAACCGCACGGCCACTCCGGCCGACTACAAATAGTTCTACTGACTATTATTCATATATACAACCCCAGTTGCTGTTCTTTTTTATTTATCCCTAGAGCCCTGTTTTCACAATCATTGCTTAAAATAAAATTAATTTTTGACGCCTTTGTTTCTTACTTTTGTATTCAGGTGGCTATTTGCTAATCAATTACTTTTGTTTCTAACCTTACTTTACAGTTATTCCTGGTCTTATATTATGGCACTACCCAAGAAACAAGAGTCTTTACTGCCTTGAGAGTTGTTTTATCTCATTGCCGCCGAACAGCCTTTCATCACAGGATTTCTGCAGAAGTAAATAAAAAAATAGGACTGTGGAGAAATATACACTGCTAAAAACTAAATTTGCAACATGGAATGTAATTGGGGGCTACTTATATTTCCATTACTGTAGAAGAGCATACCATTGTTTTTAAAAGCTCTCGGTAGTAACTTATATCTGAATTATGCTATACATCTCATCACATTTAAGTAATTAGTATATTTAGCATGTGTTGTAGCTAAAAAAAACATTTCTTTTGAGGTGTAATAACGTGCAACTAGCATGTTCAACATATTATAATAAAGTTTCGTCATTATACAGTTTATTTTAGAATAATGGAAGTTTTTAAAAATAAAGGGGGGACTAATGAGACAAATAACACTACTTATTTTATACTGTCTATTAAATACGTAATGTGTTATCAGTATGTCCCATTTCCTGAATATAATAGTGTAATTATTTCTATTATCACATTATTATATAAGAAATGAGATAAAATGGCGATACCTATAAAGTATGAATTACCGGGCGAGACGGTGCAGTGGTTCTCACACTGGACATGCAACAGCAAGTCTTCATCGAAGACAAGGATATCGCCAACAGTGCCCCACGGAAGTATGATAGGACAGAGGTTATTTTCTGTATACATAAATGGTCTGGCGGACAGTGTGGGGGGCATTTTGCGATTCTTTGCTGATGATGCTGTGATGTACGGGCAGGTATCGAAGATGGGTGGTTACAGGATGACACAAGATGAGTTAGACAAAATTTTTAGCCGATTAATGAGCAGCAGCTGGCTCTAAGTAAATCAAGGTGTTAGTTACTGCGGATGAGATGGGAAAAAAACCTGTAATGTTCCGATACAGCATTAGAAATGCCTTACTTGAACGTCACATCGTTTAAATATCTGGGTGTAACGCTGCTAAGCGATATGAAATAGAACGAGCATGTAAGCAATGAGGTAGGGAAGGCATATAGTCGACTTCGGTTTATAGGGAGAATTTCAGGAACGTGTGGTTCATCTGTAAAGGTGACCGTACATAGAACGCTAGTGTGACCAATTCCTGAGTAGTTTTCGACCGTTTGGGATCTGCACCAGACTGGGCGGGCTGTTAGATTTATTGCCGGTGGGTTCGAACAAGCAACTGTTACGCAGATGCTTCGCCAACACAAACGGGAATCTTTGGAGGAGCCGGCCGCAGTGGCCCTGCGGTTCTAGGCGCTTCAGTCTGGAACCGCGCGACCGGTATGGTCGCAGGTTCGAATCATGCCTCGGGCATGGATGTGTGTGATGTTCTTAGGTTAGATAGATTTAAGTAGTTCTAAGTTCTAGGGGACTGATGACCTCAGATATAAGTCCCATAGTGCTCAGAGCCATTTGAACCATTTTTTGGAGGAAAGGCGACGTTGTTTTCATGGAACACTGTTGGGAAATTCATGAGTATCGGCATTTGGAGCTGAATATAGAACGATCCTACTACCGCCAACGTACACGAAAATGAGAAACGAGGAGGTAGGGCTCACACGGAGGAGTATAGACAACAGTTTTTCTATCGCTCTATCTGCGAGTGGAACACGAAAGTTAAGTAGTACTAGAGGTACAAGGCACCCTCCGCCACGCACCGTTCAATGGGTTACAGAGGATGTATGTAGATGTAGTCGTACGGGAGGACTACAGCCGCGGCCATCTTTTTCCAAAAATAATGTGTTTGAAAAATTATTGATGATAGAAACTACCACGTTCTAGAACATTCTTCCGTAAATTTGAATAAGATTTGAATGCCAGTGGTATATTCTTATAGCCCTAAATCGCAGCTTCGAAAAATGTTTACTTTTGTCAAAATTAATGCACTAATTAAATAATTATTATAATTAAAAAATTTCAGTTTCAGTTTCACGGAGATTCTCGTGAGAAATGCGGGATTATGAACATGGGCATCGACTGCCAAGTCGGAGGGTCTGTGCACAGCTTGTTACCTGTAAAGATACCATTCTAGTCAGTCTATGGATACTTTACTAGCTGAAAGACAGTATGTCACTCGCCTGGAGGATTGTCATTTGTCTGTAGAACTTGTGTCGTGATCAGCTGCTCTTAAGTTAACAAAAGACCGAAAAGGAGTGCGAATGTTTTGCATGACATAACAAACCCTACCTTAACATCAAACAGGAAGCAAGACAGCGAGATAAGTAAAAAGTTTTAAAATGTTATACGTCGTTGGACCAGCTATTGTAGAAGAGTTATTGTTGTAGAAATAGAAAACAGCCAATCTGTTGCGTCTACTTCAGAAGGAAAATATGGATAACTTAAGCAATTAAAGGTGAAAGTATGTAAACACAGCAGGCGCAGCTCGTTCTTAAGAGGGGAAACCACATTAGAAGGTTCAAAACATTCGATTTTTTATTTCATAAATCGTTAGCTTATGTATCCAAGATTAAGCTGTCAAAATGTGAAAGCGAAATTCACATTAGTTTAGATTTCATGACTTTTTTCACATTTGTGTGCAGTCTCACTCAAAAATTATAGAATCTGTAATTATGAAAATTAATAGAATGATCCTTTATAAAATTACGAATTTATATAAACCAACTTGTGAGATTATATCATGATTTTAAGGCTATTTTTCTTTGCATAATTAGAGAAAAACTCGTGAAAATCGAAGTAAGTTGTTCCAACGCCTGTAAAAATTTAAATTTTCATTATTTACACCTGAATTAAGGTTCATATTCTTATAAAATAATTTATTAAAGTAAAATCAAAACATTTTTGATTTCAGATGAAAATCCGAATGGCTACACTGCACGCAGTTGAAGAACTTCAGCGGACATCACAGAGTAACTTTGTTATGATCCAAATGGCTCTCAGCCAGACTTAACATCTGTGGTCATGCCCGAGGCAGGATTCGAACCTACGACCGTAGCAGCAGCACGGTTCCGGACTCATTCGCCCAGAACCGCTCAGCCACAGCGGCTGGCAACTTTGTTATTCTTGGCTGAATTTTTTTTTAATTCATAAAAACTGTTCGAAATATGAATGAAATGATGTCAAAATTTTATTAAATTCTAATTAATTCTTCCCACCCAATTAAATCCCAAAAAAATCAGTGTCAAACAGCCTCCTAATGTGGTTTCCCTCCCTAAGGGTAAGAAATGCGCGGCCCCATCAAAAAAATCTTGTGATGTAATTTTATTCGTTATACTTTTTTCATTATTATATAACACAGTTTGAGAACGACATGAATGTAGTACGAGTGACACAGACCAGAGGTAATCAGGCTCTGTTTCCGTTGGTCCGTTGCAGAGACGCGATGATACTGTGAGCTCTCTGTAGCGGGCCATTCGACCATCACCAGGGGCCCGCGTCAATGGGCTCGTACTTCCTTCACAACACTGGCTTGTAAATTAGCAGTCGCAGTGACGTGACCGAGCAGTATCCCTGTCTCCGCCTAGCCCCTTGCCGTGGCAAAGCGTAGGGCAGCTCGGGCGGGCCGGCTGGACGAAGCATTTCACGCAAAGCCTCCTTTCGCCGCACCACAGCGAACCCTGCTGCCTCTGTCCCCTCCTTGCCCTCCCATCCGCTCTTCTGCGCAATGTTTGGGGGAAGGCGGCTAGCACCCGTAGCCAGAGCTGTCCCGACGTGATCCTGCGCTCATGGCAGAACAGCTGAAGCTGCGTCCCCCGCACACCCTCCGAGAAAGACTACCTTTCTGCCATTTTTTCTACACAGATGTCAGACATTTTGAAATCTATAAAGTATGTTTAGTAAAAATAAAGCTTTATTGAAGAATATTATTTAGTTTAGTTCCACAGACGAAAAGTATTGCATCTGACAAATTAAATGTATCAGTGAAGTAAATAAATTACAAATTCCCATTACCTGATGCAGAAATACACCCACAGTAGAGGCAGGCGACCATTCAGATTTGGCACAACTTTGACATGTAGAAAGGTCTTGATCGCACAATTCTTAACTAAGCGTTATTCGTTTCAAAAGTTCACCAGCAGAGTGAAGCTGTTGGATGAAGCGTACAAGAAAAATAACGATAGCAAATACGAACATAAGTGTGCATCTAAATATGCTAATATACAGGGATTTCAATTAGTATCATACTTACAGTAGAATCGAACTTGAGTACAAAGCTCACGAACGTGAGCACGTAGACTGAATACAATACAAAGCCGGTCGGAGTGGCTGAGCTGTTCTAGGCGCTTCAGTCTGGAACCGCACGACCGCTACGGTCGCAGATACGAATCCTGCCTCGGGCATCGATGTGTGTGATGTCCTTAGGTTAGTTAGGTTTAAGTAGTTCTAAGTTCTAGGGGAATGATTACCTCAGCTGTTAAGTCCCATAATGCTCAGAGCTATTTGAACTACAATACAAGTCTCATCTCATGTTACCGCAACATGCCATGTTTTTCCACCGTGCATTCCACATTAAGCGCACAGTATATTTAACTTCTCGTATAGAATACAATTACATTACACGTATATTAAATCGTGGTAAACCTTACGAAAGATGAATATCTTGGCTTCGCTATCAATTCAATGAGCGTATTTTGTTATATCGTCACGTAGAAGAAGTAGATGAATGACGAACACGAACTTCACTTAACAAAGGTTTATTCAAATAATTCCACATACAAGAGCGCTGAGCGAACTGCCTCTAACCAGAACACATACAGTTACAGAACATTCCAGTACAAGGATTCTTTACATTTGTGGATACTTCTAGAATGTACTCGCCCCGAATATAAAAATTAAAATTTTACTCTTCAGGTGAGTTTTGAACTCACGACTCTCCATGCAACAGTCTAATACCACACCACGGTTTCTGCAACATTGCTCCTTTCTTTAGAGAACAGCGTCTCGGTATTACGTCCTTCCAGTCCGGGAACGAGTTATCGGTCCTGTATACTCTGACTCCCGATGACTGATGTTCTCCCTGGCGGTGATCTTTTTAGAACTTCCTTTACCGCTACGCTCTTCGTCTCCTTTCCGCTTGTTGCCTGTCGCTTGAGCTTCCAATTTACGCTGGGTTGCAGGTTCTTTAGAGGACTTCATTCGAAGGACGTAGACCGCATCTCTGATCATTCGTCGAAATTTTCAACTTCATAAGTAACAGCAGACAACTGTCTTACAACCTTACATGACGGCTGCCTGCCATCCGCAAACTGATGGTCTTACTGAACGCCTTGAGAAGACCTTGGCCGACATGCTATCAATATTCGTCAATGTTGAACAGAGCAACTGGGATGAGGTACTACCTTTCGTGACATTTGCCTACATCGCCGCCAGGCAAGACACCACAGGATTTACCCCATTTTTCCTGGTGCATCGGCCGGGAATCGAATCCGGGGTGACCGCGTGGCAGGCGAGCATTCTGCTGTTGTTCCTTAGTGAGATCTGGTGATAGTCACATGCGTCTTGGAAGGATCTGCGGTTCTCGGTGACAGTTAATTATCGACAATAAGTTATCTACCAGATAAAAACTTCTTAATAGCAATAATACAGACTGAAATCCAATAACAGCCTTGTGCAAAAAGTTATTACCCAAACCAATTCATGAATTTATGAAAATAATGACAGCAATAAGGAAATGAGAGGATTACTTTCCCACATCAATATAGTACGTAGGTTTTTCTTTTCTTTTTTTTTTTTTTTTTTACATTTCAGGTGAGTTTTGAATTCACGACCCTCCAAGCAACCGTCTAATACCATAACCACTACACCACGGTTTCTGCGATAATGTACAGCCCTACAATTCCACACTGTTATACGTCCTTTTACAATGCATTCCGTGTAAGTCCAAACCGAATCCATTAATTCCGAGATAGTGCGGGCCACTATTTTAGCGTTACTATTGAATATTCATAGTTTTTTTGGTCATCCAATGATCCTGACTTTACATTCCCAGCCACAATATACTAAGACTTCTTTGGATATCCTCAAACACCAACTTCAAACTGAGGTGTTATACATTTCTGATATTATACCTTTACGTTCTTCAATATAAAACAAAGGAAAAAAATTATAATATTTAGTTCCAAATCGTTGCCACTCATATACGCATATGTAAATGATTATACTGCATGTCATCCACTGTTCGACTAGTGTAATGATTGCATTTGCTCATACTTATGTAACATTTCTTTTCTTGTCATGATTGTAAACTGGTAACATCTGGACGGTCATAAGATCTAACACTAAAGTTTAAAAATATCCCGTTTTACTATACAATGATTCTTTTTATTTCAAGTTTTTGCCACTAATCTGGGCTCGCTTAAATGATTCTGTTATGTCGTTTATTACATGTTCGTCTATTGTAGTATGACTGTATTTGGTGACACTTACTTAACATTTTATTAAGTGATGGTTGTAA
Source organism: Schistocerca gregaria (assembly GCF_023897955.1). NCBI lineage: Eukaryota > Metazoa > Arthropoda > Insecta > Orthoptera > Acrididae > Schistocerca > Schistocerca gregaria. Next base: position 620,498,201 of record NC_064923.1, on the reverse strand, counting down.
ACTTATTCCTTCACAACTTATGTTTTGTTTATTGCCTACGTCGATTTTATGTTTATGTTGTACCAAACCAGTTATTGGTTGCAATTGTCTACCATCCTCATTATTGACTAAAAACTATCTCTGTAGCGTTGTTCACAATGTTACCTAACGATGCACATTTCAATGCTGCTAGCATATTACATTTTCTTCCACAAAGTAGCACAAATGTATTTCTGTCAGGTTCACGAGGTTCTGACATGTACTTAATAGCAGTGCATAGAAATTTGTGTAGTTCTTCTTGGACTTGCTTTCCGTGATTAATGCTAGCGCCACCTACTGCGCTTCGTTTACCTGTTTGATAGCTTAATCGCCGCACTCAGTTAGGCACTCGTTCTATTTGAATAGACAGTGGTACTGTCAAATATGACCACGTGAGATGAGATTTGTATTGTATTCAGTCCATGTGCTCCCTTTCGTGTGATTTATACCAAAGTTTGATTTTTGTTTAAGTACGATAACAATTGAAATTTCCGTTTATTGTAATACTTAAATGCGTACTTACGTACATATTTTCTATCGTTAATTTTCTTGTATACTTCATTCCATAGCTTCAGTTTGGTGATGAATTTTTGAAATGCATAACGTTCAATAAAGAACTGTGCAATCAAGACCTTTCTACATTTCAAAGTAGTGACAAATTACTAGTTGTCCAAACTTTCTAAAAGAACTGAAAGTAAAACAAAATCTATTTCTTATTGTTTGTGACAGCTCCTCTATATAGATTTTATCGTGATGTATAATAAAGAACAGATTTTATTTGTTCCTACTAAATTATTATCAGTTTATGATCCATTAATAGGAAATAAAGGAAAAAAGGCTATAATTATGTGTTGAGAACACTTTCCTTTCCTTGAATCGTGCTCTTATTATAATTATACTTTCCGTTTCCTTGCTTCGAGTGCAGCAAAATCATTGACAAGGTCACTGAAGTCAAATTTAGCTGCTGTGTCACATTCCACCGACACAATAACTGAATTTGACAGTCTGCTTCACCTACATTCGGCTACAACTACTTTTTTTACCGTCTTTAATTTGCTGAGAACCTGCACCCATGGTCAAGGAATAGCGTCTCTGATTAGTAATCAAAAGTTCTTCGTCCCGGGTTCGAAACGCTTAACTTTCGACAAATAATCAGCATGTGCGCCCGAAGACTCTCGGCACGAGAAGTCACCCTCATTCTGCCAATGGCCTTGTCAAAGATGGCGGAGGAACGGACACAGGTTCAGGTCACACTCTTGTCCTGGGGGTGGGAAACTGCCCCTAAAGGTGGAAGAATCAGCAATGATTAACGTCATGAGGATACAGAAGGCAATGGATACCACTGCGTTAAATACATGTAACGTGTATCCATAGAACATGTGTCTTGTCGTTGAAAAAGTGTCATAATAATCTCTCCATTGACAAGAGATTTCGGATTAGTCCCCCATTCGGATCTTTGGGATGTGACTGCCATGGTGGGGGGGAGTGACCATGAGAAAAAGATTGAATAACCAACGAAAGGATGGCGTTCAGCGTGACGTGGCGTGGAATGCGAGAAGCCTGAACGTGATAGGGAAGCTTGAAAATCTGAAGAGCGAAATGCAAAGGCTCAATATAGCCGTAGTAGGGGACTATGAAGTGAAATTGATAGAGGACAAGGATTTCTGGTCAGATGAGAATAGGATAATATTAGCAGCAGCAGAAAATAGTATAACGGGAGTAGGAATCGATATGAATAGGAAAGTATGGCAGAGACTGTTTTATTGTAAACAGTTGAGTGATAGGGTTGTTCTCCTCAGAGTCGACAGCAAACCATCACTGAGAACGATAGTTGAGGTATATGAGCCGACGTCGTAAGCTGAAGATGAAGAAATAGAGAAAGTATATAAGGATATTTAAATAGTAATACAATAGATACAGGGAAGTGAAAATTTAATAGTCATGGGAAACTGGAATGCAGTTGCAATGGAAGGAGAACATGGACTTGGGAATAGGAATGAGAGAGGAGAAAGACTAATTGAATGCTGTAATAAATTTCAGCAAGTAATAGCGATTACCCTATTCAGTAATCACAAGAGGAGGAGGTATACTTGGAAAATGCCGGGTTATATAGGAAAATTTCAGAACAGAGATTCCGAAATCAGATACTGGATTGTAAGGCGTACCCAGGAGCAGATATAGACTCAGATCACAATGTAGTAGCGATGAAAAATATGCTGAGGTTTAAGGGATTGGTCAGGAAGAATCAAAAAGCAAGGAAGTGGGATACGGAAGTACTAAGGACCGACGAGATACGCTTGAAATTCTCTAAGGCTATAGATACAACAATAAGAAATACACAGTAGCAGTACAGTTGAAGAAGAATGGACATCTCTAAAAAGGGCAGTAACAGAAGTTGGAAAGAAAAGCATAGGTACAAAGAAGGCAACTGTGAAGAAACCATGGGTAAAAGAAGAAATATTTCAGTTGATCGATCAAAGAAGGAAGTACAAAAATGCACAGGAACATTCAGGAATACATATATACCTGACAAAAAAAAGGTACAAATGGCTCTGAGCACTATGGGACTTAACTTCTGTGGTCATCAGTCCCCTAGAACTTAGAACTACTTAAACCTAACTAACCTAAAGACATCACACACATCCATGGCCGAGGCAGGATTCGAACATGCGGCGTAGCGGTCGCGCGGTTCCAGACTGTAGCGCCTAGAACCGCTCGGCCACCCCGGCTGGCTATACACGACACTGAGGAATGAAATACATAGGAAGTCCATGAGAAAGGGCTTAAGATCAAATAAGGCAGAAAGCATATATAACTTTCCATCAGAATTTCTAAAATCACTAGGGGAAGTGGCAACAAAACGACTGTTCAGGTTGGTGTGTAAAATACTGTACATACCATCTGACTTTCGGAAAAATATTATCCACACAATTAAAAAGACTACAAGAGCAGTCAAATGCGAGAATTATTGCACAATCAGCTTAACCCATTAGCGCCCATTTTCCTCAGTTTACGACAGTCCATTTTCCACCGTTATTACAATGTATGCTACTCCGAACCAACAATGGGTCTCTGCTGCTGTAAAGAAAGCTTTCCATCAGCAGTGGGTATCGTTGTTATCTACCTGCTATAGTTATTCAATTGAAAACCGTTAACAGAAGTGGAGCAATTTTGTAGAGCCTGTTGGTTATTTCCATTCCTATCTTGTGGCTGCATCTAAGGTAAGGATCACTGTAATTTTTTAGTTGCTGCGTAATTTAATACTGTGATACTCACTGCTACTTATGAAGGCGAAAATAGTTGATTACATTTTCAGTCCCAGTGCATGCAAACTTGCTGTCCTTGTTTGAGGATACTGGGCGTTTCCGGGGTAAATCTTTTGTTTTTCAGTCTTTTCAGATTTCTTTGCCATTGCTCGCTAGGTTTTTAAAACTGCTGAAGCTCTACTCTCAGATGTAGATGAGCAGACGAATGAGGAAAATATTGAATGACTTGTTAGGAAACACGTATGTATGCGATATTACTAAAATTTTACATTCCTCTTGTTTCTACTAAAAGTGTCAGTAAATAAATAGTTAAATGATGTGATCAGGTTCCGAAATATTCATTTCGTGACTTAAGAAAGCTTCTTCTCTGCCGGATGAACTGAAAGAAAAGTTGTATGTTCTCACTCCATGCAAGTTTTTGAAGAACTTTTTTCAGAAGAAGTTGTAGGCATGATTCTAGAAGTAACTGAAAAATACGCTAAGAAGTGTTAAAATAAAACAAATTTTTCAGTTTTACCTGATGAAGTTCGTGTGTTTGTTGGGTTCTAGATCTCTACTGGCTATCATAAATCGTCCAGTGAAAGAGATTATTGGTCTGAGGATGATGATCTATGTGTTCAAATAGTGAATGGTATGATGAGTTGTAACAGGTATATGTAATATATTTCAATGATAACAATAAGGCCAATGAGAACGAGAGTGACAAATCTTTCAAAAAAAAACCATTTGGAGAGGCTCTGGGAAAAAATTATCAAAAATGTGAAGTCTTTCAGGAAAATATGGCAATTGTTGAAATTATTGTGAGATACTATGGACATCACTATACAAATCTGTTTATCATACTCAAGCCCTTACGCTTTGGATATAAACTTTGAGCCATATGAGGTACTGATGGCCACTGTTACAGTTTTTACTGTGTTGTGGGAAGGACTAGAATGATGACAATGCAAATCTACCTCTGGTTTCCAAAGTAGTTTTGAAAATGTTTTCCATTAATGATGAGCCGAACAATGACCTGCTTGTCCAACTGAAGAAACTGGGATTCCGTGCAAGTGGAATTAAATTACAAGAGAACGTAGTTCAAGGAAGCGGCCCCTGTCACTAGATAATGTTACGAAATAGAAAGAAAGGGGATATTTTGAGTTCAGATTTGCCAGAGACAAGGTAGTTTAGATCAAAAAATGGAATGACAATGTGTGTGTTACACTAGTGACTAATGTCAGCACTGTACTTCCTACCGTCATAAGTCCCACGTTGGAATTCATAACGAAAAAGGAAAGGTTCCACAACCACATGCATTGAATATATACAAGAATTTCAAGGGAGGCGCCGCTCTTACAGACTGGCTAAGAGAGAAACATACCAATGCAGTGTGTGGTAAAAATTAGTACTGGTGCCTTTTTTTGAAGATATTAAATATGATATGTACTTGGCTTTCAAGAGACGTAATGAATGAACTTCTCTTTCAGTTAAAGTATTCAGGAGACAGATTACGAAAACACACCAGGAGAACGGGCTGAAAATCAGGTCACCTAAGGAAAGACCAACAAAACTTATCTCACCTTCCAGGAGTAATGTACCAGACACACGTTGTGGAAAGTGTAACGTTATGCTCTGTATATAATACTTTCCCAAATATTGTAAAATCAGCAATAGCTTTGAAATGTTATTTTGAGTTTATTTTTATCAATTTATTTATCAGTTGTCATTTTTCCTAGTAAACAGTGTAATGACGAAACAACTGCCAACCGCCCAGCTTCCTCAAATGAGACGGCCATCAGTTTCACATTTAGGTAGTAAGAAAGAAAATTTCTTCATATTTCCATAAATTTGGTTGCCAGTACACAGTTTTCCAAATTTACAGACTATGTTAGCTAAAATTTCTTCATATTTCCATAAATTTGGTTGCCAGTTCACAGTTTTCCAAATTTACAGACTATGTTGGCTAGAAATAAATTGAGCGCTAATGGGTTAACAGCTCATGCATCCACATTGCTGACAAGAATGATATACAGAAGAATGGAAAAGAAAATTGGGGACGTGTTAGATGACGATCAGTTTTACTTTAGGAAAGGTGAAGGCACCAGAGAGGTAATTCTGACGTAGAGGTTGGTAACGGAAGAAAGACTAAAGAAAAATCAAGAAACGTTCATAGGATTTGTCACCTGCAAAAAGGGTTCGACAACGAAAAATGGTACTAGATGTTCGAAGTCTGAGAAAAATAGGGGTAAGCCATAGGGAGAGACGAGTAATAAAGGATACATAAAAGAGGGAATAGTAAGAGTGGATGACCGAGAACGAAGTGTTCGGAGTAAAGGAGCTGTAAGACAAGGATGTAGCCTTTCACCCCTACTGCTCAATTTGTACGTTGAGGAAACAATGATGGAAATAGAAGAAAGGTTCTGAGTAAGTTTAAAATTCAAGGTGAAAGGGCATAAACTACACGATTAGCTGATGAAATTGCTATTTTGAGTGAAAGTGAAGAATCATTAAATAATCTGTTTGATGGAACGAAGTCTAATGATCAACGAATATGGACTGAGAGTAAATCGAAAAAGACGAAAATAATGAAAAATAGCAGAAATGAGAACAGCGAGAAACTTAATATCAGGATTTGATGGCCACGAAGTAGATGAAGTTAAGATGTTCTACTACTTAGGGAGCAAAATAACCAGTGACGGACGGAGCAAGGAGGACACTAAAAGGAGACTAGCACTGGCAAAAAGGGCGTTCCTGGCCACGAGAAGGCTACTAGTATCAAACATAGGTCTTAATTCGAAGAAGAAAATGCTGAAAATGTACGTTTGGAACACAGCATTGTGTATTTGTGAAAAACTGGCTGTAGGAAAACCGGAACAGAAGAGAATCGAAGCATTTGAGATGCGGTGCTACAGACGAAAGTTGAATGTTGAGTGGACTGATTAGGAGAGAAATGAGGAGGTTCTGTGTAGAATTGGAAAAGAAAAAAATGTGTGGAAAATATTGATAAGAATAAGGGACAGGCTAACAGGAAATCTTTTAAGACGTCAGGGAATGACTTCCATGGAATGAGCTGCAGAGGGCACAAATTGTAGAGGAATTCTTGGCGAGCGCCTCATATTAGTCAGAAGACTGATGACTCAAAAAAAAAAGTTATTGAGCACGCGTTGCAATTCTCACAAATATCTTCAAGTTATTTCGAGGTTTCCACAAGCATCTCGTAAGCCAGACATCGAAAACGAAAAATTCGTAATATCCAAATTCCTATCTATGTTAGTGCTCTTTCCCAGCTCTTTCTGTTGCGATTTGAAAACAGCTATTTCGTTAACTACCTCTACTGTACGGATGTTTCTGTTATATTAGGCAGCAAAATCTGCTGTATATGTCTCGAAATAAGATACAGAGCTCTCTTTGAACGCTGTTCTGGTAGGAAATTAAAGTGAGATGAAATGATGTGTTATGCGTCAAATCCGCTTCACTTAGTATTCTATCAAATATTTTGAAGCAGTCTAACTTAAACAGATTCACTCCTGCCCTCAGCTGGCTGAAATCAGCAAAAATAGGAAGCCTTTCGTTAAATGGCATATTATTTGCTTCTGCATCCAGTGGCCAAAGCTCCACTGTTGATACGTGCTAGCTGTGTAGTCAGCAGCTGTATGATTTAAGCGCACTGTTGACGCTTAACCGATGTGATGTATGTTCAGTTCTGCTTTGCAACACCCTCCCCCGACTCCTACAGCTATTGGTCAACAGTAAATGTTGCAAACAGCAAACGGGCCAGTAATGTCCCGTGCTCCGGAGCAGTATCGTCGAAACTCCAGTATTCTCACAGGGCTCTTGATAAGAATAAAGGAGACTGCTAAAAATGCCTTTAATTTGTTAAGTACGGAAGAGGACTAGAAATAAAGCGATTAGGCACACATCAACCAACTGTAATATTAGATACACAACACAAAAAAATACAATACAACAGTAATGAGTTCACTTGTGTATACACTCCATTGTTAGCTACTATATTTCTTGGATTACGTCTATATTTATAAATGTGTAGTTAGCATATTTACTACTTTTCTAGTGGTTTTAAGCAGTAAGACATAAACTACACTTTGTGGCAGGGATACGCAAAATACAGGCGAAAAGCGTCGTTAATCACAAAATTCCACTTCTATACTAAATTAAAATTTGCACTGCACGGTTAATGTCGTATAGTACTTGCTCACCAATGTACAGCTAGTGTCCTAACGTCACGTACACAACGTTTATGCTAAGGAAAACTTCTGGAAAGAGAAGGCATTCGTTGTATGCGGAAGAAGGGTACGCGATAGTAACTGAAATTTATCAAGCTTAACTTGTTTCGAAGGTTAAAATTAAATGTAAAATTACATGTAATGTCTGCCCTAACTGTTACATACGACAAACAGGGACGTTTAAAGTAAGATACGAAGAGCACCTGCTCAGTAAGGGTGGGGAAAATACATACAGTTCCACTTTTGCTGAAGACCACAGATACTAGAAGACTTAGAACTTTTGCATAAAGACAGTATAGGTTTCAGGCTGTCCTGCGAGAGGAATGAGAGATTTTTAAACTATTCATTCACAAAATCTATTCCAAATTATCAGGTGCAACTCAAAAACAGAAATTTTCTAGGTAGTTTCAGACATCTATTTTCGTTAAACTGGCAGAGAAATGGCTCGATCTTCCAAATGACTTTCGCTCTTTAATGGTACTTATGTTTCTTCTCTGTAGTGACGTAACATACATATTCAGAAGTTTGATGTCACATTTTTCAGACGTGTTTGTGAGTTATACACGTTTTACCATCTTCTTCCTTCCCCACACCAGATTCTCTCTCCATCCGCGCTCTCCTTCCCTCCCTCTACTCGCATTCCCCTCTTCTTACATCCTTCCCCACCCCCTTTACCCCACTCTGGTTGTTTTTTTTTTCTATCTGCTCTGTTCAGTTTTACGTAATTTGTTTTTACCACAATGACTTTCTTTGGTTGGTAACTTACTATTTGCTGTGATGTTATGAATTTTAAATATGTACACAGCAGAATATCATCTGGTTTTTAACCTCACAATTTTAATTTTACTTTTCGAAGCACGTTTAGCGTGACAAAGTTTCAGTCACTACGGCGCACGCTCCTTGCCCTTACTACTAGTGCTCTCTCTTGACACAAGCTTCCCTTAGTTGAAGCATCGTGCACGTAATGCTAGTGTACCAGCTGTACATTGGTGAGGAAGTGTCATATGACAACAACCATGTTGGGGATGTTTTCATTTAATACTCATGTGGAATGTTGTATCTGAGGACGCCTTTCGTACCTCAGTCACAACATGTAATGCAGCAAATCTGAATATGCATTTGTGTTCGTAACGAGATGTGCCTTCACTGCTAACATGCTTAGGTCATCCATATTTTCATTACAAAGAAGACGTTTTAATAAACGTTGAAACCATGGTAAGGGGGTTTTAATCCCCTTCAAACTTGCAAGTAGTTGTCTGTTTTCTATTTCTACAGTAAGTAAGATGAACTTTGGTATGTTATTATTCCTTCACAATGATAGTTTCGTAGTGCAAGAATGGTAAGCGTATATACTTGAAATGGCCTTACCTTGATGGTAACTATCTTGCATAGTGTTTGGGATGGAATATTAGAAACTGCAGGCAGAATGTTAAGCTACGAAATTTTCTTACTGTATGTATACAGTGTGGTAAGAGGAATATATCATTTAACTTAAAGATGATTTCGGGGAGCACAGTGTGCGAAATTCAGTACACAGGGCTACCTCCGCTGGAGAAACATTGGCACTGACCTTTCAAGATGCTACTCCTGCGCGAAGGAAAATACCGAAATCGAAAACAAAGAGTTTGCTCTGTCTGACTATACCACTGAAGCAGATCTTAAGATCTCTTAATGGTGAAATTATCTCCTCCTTGTCGCTCTTTAACATATAAAGTACAAAATACACATTAACGAATAATTAAGATAACTAGTAACTACAAAATGATAAATGCTATTTCTGCTTATACATTTATTGTAGATTGAAAGCCCTTTATATATCACAAATGATTATACATCAATGTCCAATGGACATAAAGAGACACAAATGAATTTCCTAACTTATATTACTGATCAACTGCTCAAATCTGCCCCTCTTTATGGCTACGCGATCTAATATAAATAACGCGAGATGACTGACATCATCTACGTACCAAACACTAGAAGACACTGCTTTCAAAGATGATCTTCAGTTGTGTGCAACTTCAGTAGAAATAAAAATTACGTGATCACAGATGTTTAGCTTTACAGCCCTAATAAGCTGAAGCAATTAGCAATTTCACTGCATGTACTTTGTCCGGTGATGGTTCTTGTACACGTCTGCGACGACGGAAGAACTCCAGCCACAAAATACACTACTGGAAATGGAAAAAAGAACACATTGACACCGGTGTGTCAGACCCACCATACTTGCTCCGGACACTGCGAGAGGGCTGTACAAGCAATGATCACACGCACGGCACAGCGGACACACCAGGAAACGCGGTGTTGGCCGTCGAATGGCGCTAGCTCCGCAGCATTTGTGCACCGCCGCCGCCAGTGTCAGCCAGTTTGCCGTGGCATACGGAGCTCCATCGCAGTCTTTAACACTGGTAGCATGCCGCGACAGCGTGGACGTGAACCGTATGTGCAGTTGACGGACTTTGAGCGAGGGCGTATAGTGGACATGCGGGAGGCCGGGTGGACGTACCGCCGAATTGCTAAACACGTGGGGCGTGGGGTCTCCACAGTACATCGATGTTGTCGCCAGTGGTCGGCGGAAGGTGCACGTGCCCGTCGACCTGGGACCGGACCGCAGCGACGCACGGATGCACGCCAAGACCGTAGGATCCTACGCAGTGCCGTAGGGGACCGCACCGCCACTTCCCAGCAAATTAGGGACACTGTTGCTCCTGGGGTATCGGCGAGGACCATTCGCAACCGTCTCCATGAAGCTGCGCTACGGTCCCGCACACCGTTAGGCCGTCTTCCGCTCACGCCCCAACATCGTGCAGCCCGCCTCCAGTGGTGTCGCGACAGGCGTGAATGGAGGGACGAATGGAGACGTGTCGTCTTCAGCGATGAGAGTCGCTTGTGCCTTGGTGCCAATGATGGTCGTATGCGTGTTTGGCGCCGTGCAGGTGAGCGCCACAATCAGGACTGCATACGACCGAGGCACACAGGGCCAACACCCGGCATCATGGTGTGGGGAGCGATCTCCTACACTGGCCATACACCTCTGGTGATCGTCGAGGGGACACTGAATAGTGCACGGTACATCCAAACCGTCATCGAACCCATCGTTCTACCATTCCTAGACCGGCAAGGGAACTTGCTGTTCGAACAGGACAATGCACGTCCGCATGTATCCCGTGCCACCCAACGTGCTCTAGAAGGTGTAAGTCAACTACCCTGGCCAGCAAGATCTCCGGATCTGTCCCCCATTGAGCATGTTTGGGACTGGATGAAGCGTCGTCTCACGCGGTCTGCACGTCCAGCACGAACGCTGGTCCAACTGAGGCGTCAGGTGGAAATGGCATGGCAAGCCGTTCCACAGGACTACATCCAGCATCTCTACGATCGTCTCCATGGGAGAATAGCAGCCTGCATTGCTGCGAAAGGTGGATATGCACTGTACTAGTGCCGACATTGTGCATGCTCTGTTGCCTGTGTCTATGTGCCTGTGGTTCTGTCAGTGTGATCATGTGATGTATCTGACCCCAGGAATGTGTCAATAAAGTTTCCCCTTCCTGGGACAATGAATTCACGGTGTTCTTATTTCAATTTCCAGGAGTGTATAAAAACAATTCATTCGAACACTAGGACGGCAGAAGAAGGTCCTCTGACTTGTATAATCTAATACAGTCTTCTTCTCTCTGTGTTCTACAGAGGAGAAACGCGAACTCCCAGCCACAAGGGTGGTGTTCAGATAACGTCTCAATATGAGTATAGGCAGAAGAATTGTTCTCAATCACTGAACGCTGAATACTCAACGACGACTCCCGACCCATAGGCGAAGTACAGCATCATATAATTTCGCAACAATACAGTGCGTAACCATTCACCAACTATAAAACCTCCTGAGAGCAAAGACAGCAAATCTATCTGTACCAACCAAAGCTGATACTGAGCGACAGTCACCTACGGGTGTTCAAATAGAAAAAATCTTTCTCTTCAATGCTGGCTTCCCAGTAAAGCTCGGCTCCCCTGTCTCATAACTGCAGAAGCGAATCATTTTCTTGAAACCATGGAATATTATCCCACTCTACAGATTCTTTCGAACGCCGACCCTCCATATTTTAGACTTTTGTCGTCCAGCCCGGAAAGTTTGCGAGGAAGTAGCTGCACCTGTTAATTAGGAATTCATACAACTGTACACTGATCAGAGTAAAAATCCTCGGAAATAAACCAGCCTGCATGATTTCTGGGGTAACGCTCTCTCGTTCCTGTCTGTGGCGTGCAAGATTTCCAGAGTTTCCGGTGTATTTATCCGGTTATCATTTTGACCCCGCTACAATACTGGCCGGCTGCCGCTGTATTGTGCTTAGCACTCAGGTGCCCTGTCCGTCCATCTTGGGATGTTTCCTGTGTTAAGCAGACCAACACACCTATGCGAGCTTTTCCATGCAGGGCGTGATTTACGCCTGCCGTTTGATTCCCACTGGCATTCCAACCTCTGCTAGTATAGGCAATCATTCAGTACGCCGTTTTGATAATAAAGACAATCCATCACCTTTCATGCAGTAAGCGTTAATAACTATTTACAAGGTGTATGTGACAATGCCAGTCTTCCTTAAGTAATCATATATACGATGTACAACCTATCAAATGATACCTAATTCCGGTTTTTAAATCATGTACTAGGATGGGGTAATTCTTATAGTATTATCTCAACCAGTACAAAATAATATAACCATAAATTGTGTGTACTCTCGAACTAATAAAAATACGAGGGCAGAGAAACAATTGAATCTTGATATGTTCTTCTACAGTCATTCTACGTTCATTCAGGGGCGTACTGCCATAAATTTATTTACTACTTGTTTATTATTTAATCTTTCTCCTCCTTATGTTTGGAACATTGTTTTGAGACATGACAATTGGAATATACAATAGCACACAAAATAACCCATGTTACCAAACGAAATTTAACTAACTTTACAGATTTTTATGCTCTTTCAAAAATGGCAATTCCTATCTTTCTTTAGACTGAAGGCCTATGCTCTCTGCCATTCATCCACCCCTAAAACATAGATTGAGGCAAGAAATATTAAAGCCAGTACGGAATTTTCTTTGAAAAAGTGTCGAAGTTTGGCTGTGGTTGCCCACCCTACAAAACAAAATATTAATGTATCCTAATCTTTTCAAAGTGGTTGTCCAATAAATTACATGTGCTTCATTTGACCATTAATATGCAAAACAAGCAGTTATTTCAATTATTCAAGACGTTATCTATTGGTCGTTGTACAATTACATAAAATTCTGTGAAACATCCTGCGTAATTTTACTTGGTCATATTTATGCTCTTGGCTTGCATTTTAAAAAACATGATTTCACAGACTGATTGTGCAAGCCTAGTGTTCCCCTAACGAGTATACTCTTCAAACATTTCAAAAATATTATGTTCTAAGGCGTTCTTTGACAAACTGCATTTACATTTACTGTGGCAACTAATATTTGTAATAGGATTTCGGATCAACCACCAACCTTAACTAATTTTCTTGTTCACAAAGTATAAAATTGTAATGCATTAAAATGTTAAAACCCATAGCATCATTATCAAATATTATGACAATAATTTTACATGAATATATATGCAAATATTTCTTTTTGATACTTCCCTCAAAAATAAGAACAAAATGTTTAAAAATGATAAATATATCAGAAAATGTTAGTTTGTGAGTGTAACTGTTCAGTATTCATCAAATTATATGCCTTTTTTGTCAAGAGTCACACACTGATGCGGATTTTACAACGCACTTTCATCTTCATATATGTACAGGGATGGGAGCTACAGTTTTTGTGAAGTTTAGGAAGCAAAGATTGGCTCAACGCCTTGTTTGAAATCGGTCGTGGTGGGTTTGTAAGTCAGTCTTTGGACACTCAGCGCATTGTTCATCCCATCAGTTTACAAACCTCTTGCAGAGTTGATGATGTGGAAGGATCCTTGGAATAAACAGCAAGGTAAGTGGATGTATGTTTTGAAACAGCCAAGTTTTCATCGAATTTGCACACGGTATTAGGGAGGTACAGTCAGGTAGGATCGTTATAGGTTACTTAAAATTCTTCTGTATCGGCTAAGAGAAGTGTAATGGTATCCAGTCTTCAGTTGTTCGTGTTTCTTTTTTCTATTATGTTTGTATTCTTACTCTTCTCTTCTTCATGTCTCTTCTTTCCCTTGATATAAATATTGTTGTCGTGAATCACAGTAGAGCCGCGATTAGCCGTCTAACAACACTTTATTACATAGTCATCGAACATACAATACAACAAGCAAAGATACACTCTCGTAAGAGTAAACAAACAGTCTCTCACTTGCCCAAAGTATATCACTCTGTGACATCCTCCCCACCCTGGTCGACCTCCAAAGTTACGGCCAGCTGCACAGGACGACTAATGATGTGACCTTCTGGTGTCCGGAGTATTATCGTCCTTACCCTGCCGTCCCTTCCTGGAAGCACCTTTTCTATCCTGGCCTTCTTCCACATATGTCGCAGTCGAAGGTCCTCTTGGATCAGCACGATGTCGCCAGGGCGAAAGGGAATGACTCGTCCCGATGGGCGTTTAACTTCATGGTAGTTCCGGAGCTCCAGTAGTTATTCTTTAATCCAACTGTTCCAAAAACTGTCACAGAGTTGCTGTCTCAGTCGGAATTCCTTTGTTAAATTCGTGTTCGCTGAAGACTCTGGTCCCGTCGGAATAGTCTTAAGTTTTTCTGCCGTCAAAATAGCTTCAAATGGCTCTGAGCACTATGGGACTCAACTGCTGTGGTCACTAGTCTCCTAGAACTTAGAACTACTTAAACCAAACTAACCTAAGGACATCACATACATCCATGCCGGAGGCACGATTCGAACAGAAAATGGGAAGGTGTGAGTGCATCACAATCATCTCCTGGTGTGATGGGCCTGGAGTTCACCGCGGTTTCAATACTGATCAAGGTGGTGTTCAGTTGTTCCTCAGTGAGCTTTGCGAGTCCCAATACCTTCCGTAGGCAACGCTTTATAGTGTCCACCATTCTTTCCCAACATCCTCCCCACCAATCTGCCTGGGAGACAATAAATTTCCAAGTAATACCGTGGTGGGCGAGGAACTGATAAGGTTTTGTGGTGATTAATGCCTTCCAAAGTTGGGCTAGTTCCATATTCGTGGCGTGGAATGTTTTCGCGTTATCTGTATATATCTTGTGGGGTAGTCCGCGTCTTCCGGTTAATCGCTGAAGTGCCATAAAAAACTCGTCCGTTGACAAGTCTGTACAGAGTTCGAGGTGTACAGCTCGTGTGGTAGCACATTTGAAAAGAATGATATATGACTTGTGCGTTTCCTTCCCCCCTTTGATGAATAGTGGGCCAGCAAAGTCTATTCCGGTTACAGCAAATGGTTTGGCAGGTGAAACTGGTTCAGGTGGCAGCTGTGCTTCGATCTGTTGCCCTCGTGGGTTCTTCAAGATCTTGCATGCGAGGCATGAGTGTAGGATTCTTTTGATTGCCTGACGAGCTCTAAGGATCCAAAATTCGGTTCGCAGTTCGGATAGTACAGAACGAAGGCTAAAGTGATGAAGGCGGATGTGTGTCTCTCGAATAATCAATTGTGTGAAGTGGTGGGAACCGTCAAGGAGTACAGGATGTTTTTGTTCCCTATTTAGGCTAGTGCACTGCGGTCGGCCTCCTAGACGTATCAGTCCATCTTCTAGGAAAGGATTGTATCGTGCGATTTTTGGCTCTCTTGGCAGTGGTAAGTTATTCTGAAGTGCATGTAATTCGCTGGGGAAAGAATCTCTATGGCCCACTCGAATCGAATAAATTTTGGCAGCTGATAATTCGGTGGCTGTAAGTTCTCCTGAAGATTTATTCTTCTGACGAATGTTGTGTAGGAAGCGGAGAGTCCATGCTGTGATACGAATGAGCTTCCAGTATGAGCTGAATTTAAGTAAGTTCAAAAGGCTGGTTGGCGTAGATATCGACAAAACTTGGCTCTGTGTTTTGTTCCTTTTTTCTTCGGGAGGAAGTCGTACCATCGTCGGAGTATCGTTTGGCCAGCATTCAGGAGGGCGCGTAAGCCAAGGCGGCCCATGCCACCAAATATCCAGAGAATTCATTTGGTAGCCGAGGAGTCCACGGGAGAGGTGGTCAGCAGGAGTGTCTGGTCCTTAGCAGTGTTTCCATTGCGTGGGAGTCGTGTGTGTTTGTATCTCAGTTACCCGATTACAAACGAAGGTCTTCCATCTGTTAGGATCACAGCGAATCCAACTTAGTGTTATTTTAGAATCTGTCCACAATATCGCATGGGCAATTTTAAAGTCTGTTGCGCGGCAAAAGTAACACAATAGTCTGGTCCCAACTACTGCCGCTAAAAGTTCGAGTCGAGGCAATGTCACTTTCTTAATAGGAGCAAGTCTGTTCTTGCTACAGACTAAATGGGTTACGACGTCATCATCTAAGACAGTACGAATGTACAAAGCTGCTCCATATGCCTTTTCTGAGGCTTCACAGAATACGTGCACATGATAGTCTCTTCCATGAGCTGTAGCTATCAATCTAGGGACACGTATATGTGACAATGTGAAACGTCCCCTTATAAAAATTATACAAGACTGTGGTTAAACTGACACACAATAGTTTTTAGCGCAACGCAATCTGACTTTCAAAAATCCCTACAAAAGAATGGCCCTGACTAACATTAACCTATACGTTTCACAAACCACTTACCTCACAAAAATCTTCGTTACTCAAGCTACTGCAATATCGCGAGCGCCACTACTGCCAGCTAAATAAAAGATTCAAACTACGGAAGTCACTAACTAATGATAGGTATAGTTAGCAAATGAAAGATTTTAATAGAGAACAAACAATGTATTTACCTTAGTAGTCATAATATATATATCACTTCATGACACCAATTCTTACAAATTTCAAAACTCCGCCATCTCTCTACCCACGTCCACCACTGCTGGCGGCTCACCTCCAACTGCGCAACGCTACGCGCTGTTCACAGCCAACTGCCCAATACTACAATGGCGAGTATTACAACAATGCCAACCAGCCACAGACTGTACATGGCACAGCCAGTGATTTTCATACAGAGCGTTACGTGGAGGCGGCGTTACAAATAAAAAAAACCAAACAGCCTACTTACATAGCCCCCATGCTCCCCACAAAAAATTTACAAATTGTTTTGGGCAGTGGCCAATACAGATTTGAAAAAAATTTTCACAATTACAATAACAAAGAAATGAAATGCACACACTTACCGATACAACGTTGGTCAAAAGCTAAAATTTTCTCACAGTCCATAAAGACAGTCCTGATCATTCATCAAAGTAAAATTGCAGTGTTTTTCTCAAAGTCTGAGTAGTAAAAGAAAATGCACACGGAAGTAGTGGATTTCCATGCAGTCTTGAAGAAGTAGTGTTGTCCTTCCAACGGAAAGACAGTGCTGACTCTTGACATGCAGACAGGTAATGGGCCACAACAGAGCAAACTCACAACAGAGTCAGTCGAAGTTTCAAAGAATATTGGTAGGTAGGTTGTCACAGATTAGACCCATTGTAGTCCTGTTAGAGATTACGGTATTGGTGGGCCACCAGAGGTGCAGACCCACTGCAGTCCTTGTAGAAATAATGGTATTTGTGAGTCATCAAAGGTGTAGACCCACTTCAGTCCTTGTAGAGATAGCCAGCAGCCATCTGTTTGATTGTGCAGGCGCACAATCACCATTGAAGAGTCTTGCGGATAATATAGCAAGTCCATAACCCACCACTTGTCCACTCACAAAGTTTTTGGAATTTTCCTAAGAACCAGCAATGCTGTTGTCCAGTCCCTTGCTGAATTATTAACACATGTGCAAACACTAGCAGTTCTTCTTCTCACATATTGTCCGTATACTATGACCAACAGAAATGTGTGCAGTGAAATGTAATTTACAAGTTACTTAATTTGATGAACTGGTGTCAATTACAATGTTATAACATGAGAATACAATGACAAAGGTACGAAATATATCATTAAAGGACATAATAGTACAGATAACATTTGCAGTAATACAGGCTTTACAAAAGAATCGAAATAACAAATACATCAGTGTTACAAAAATTATGACATAAATACATACATAAAAGATCAGAATAACTTTTGAAACCACAACTTCACACATGAGCATTAGAACAAAACAGAATAAATAATGTGTAAACATCTTTACGAAGTAAATAACATGTTATTAATGCAAATTATACTTGAGGATAACAGTATTCCTCATCATAGTGAATGTAGCTTAGTATTAGAAGAGAAAAAATTCTATGAAACAGCACACAGAGACAGGAAGAAAACAAGTACACAAGGGTACACAAACACATAGTGGGATAACACAAGGAAAGGACAGGGTTTGTTTTACTGCAGTATTTTGCAAAGAGATCTCCCTTAGTTCATCATTATTCTCAAAAAGTCCTATCTAAACCTGCTTTCTGTATTCTGTTCACATCCTCTTTCAAAAATAGTTTTTCTCCACTGTACACTGCTTTTTTGGCCAAACCATTTTCTTATAGCTTCTCAATGCATTTCTTCCAATTCATCATAGTTAGTTTCTTATATAGTCTACCCCCTCTTAAGCTAACTTAAAGCTACTGAGCTCAGATGCTAAACTAAGGGACGTGGCAATGCAGCAGCACAAAACAATTAATACAAACAACAATGACAAAAAATTGCAAGTAAGCAAAGCAAGTAACAATAAATGTAATAACTTATATCTAAAAATGACAAAGCGGAAGCAGAAAAAATATTACAGTAAAAATGTTTAATATCTATGTCACATCTTAACACTAGAGTGATGCATCACGAGAACATACGCTAGTTGATAAATTACCAAATCGTAAAAAAATTATTTTTGCAATTCCTGTGAAGGGAAATGTCTATTTGTGCTCTCTTTTCCAAGAAAGTACATCATAAAATGAGTCTTTACTGGGTCTGTAGACAGAAAATAGTGATATTAGTACATCTATTAAATTTTATTTTAACCAATGCTGCAGTGCAGATAGAAACTCGATATTAAACAAAACGAGCAATCCCTCAGCTAGAAAGACAATAGATATAAAACGTTTCTCATCATTTCATTTCAGTAAACGTCATAAATTAAGAACTCCAAAGTGTAATCATATGTTTTCAAGTTTCAGCATGTCATATTTGCGATGCTTTCTACAAAGGAATGAATGTCAATAGCGAGGATAATGGCCTCTTTTTTTTTCACCTAATGGCTTTCTTTAGTCAGACGACTACCTCTCAGCTGGGCGCCCAAAACGCATTACGTCAAGGTCACTTATCTTTCTTACTGAAATATTTACGACAGCAGTTTCCGCTACAGTGACAGTCTCATATAAAAAAATTTCACAGGTCAAGAATTTGCGTTACAAATGTGTAGAAACAAAATCCTATAAATATAACAGAGTCCAAAAAATTTTCGTCGGCTTTGTAATACATTCACGCATTTACATACATTTCATAACTCTTAAAGTACGATTCTTGGTTTCCAACAACCTTTTCACAAACCAGAGTCCCTAACCACTACTCATTATTCCTTACCTTATTCGTCGACACTTCTTCATTATTTCATCATAACAGATACGTAGCATAATCAAATAACTCTTATACCATCAGCTTATTGATCATAAACATACCGCAACAGCATAATACACATTGTCATCGTCATAATAACATCATAAAAACTCAGCTAAATCTCAAAATCGTCGTGGCTTCCTTCAATAATTTCAAAACCTAAAAAAAAAAAAAAAATTCTCTGCTCATTTCAATAGTGTCGTCTACCTCAAACGTACTTTAAAAATCATGATCCCATACCAAATACATCATTCAAAGCTCTCATTGTATCACAATGGTTCCGAAAAAATAAGAACATTTCACAAAGTACAGACAAAATACAATTTCATAGGTGTGAAGTAATCAAACCGTGTAATTACGTAAACATCTGTCACTGATGTAGTAAAAAAATGAAACTTCCTGGCAGATTAAAACTGTGTGCCCGACCGAGACTCGAACTCGGGACCTTTGCCTAACGCGGGCAAGTGCTCTACCATCTGAGCTACCGAAACACGACTCACGCCCGATACTCACAGCTTCACTTCTGCCAGTATCCGTCTCCTACCTTCCAAACTTTACAGAAGCTCTCCTGCGAACCTTGCAGAACTAGCACTCCTGCAAGGTTCGCAGGAGAGCTTCTGTAAAGTTTGGAAGGTAGGAGACGGATACTGGCAGAAGTAAAGCTGTGAGTACCGGGCGTGAGTCGTGCTTCGATGGCTCAGATGGTAGAGCACTTGCCCGCAAAAGGCAAAGGTCCCGAGTTCGAGTCTCGGTCGGGCACACAGTTTTAATCTGCCAGGAAGTTTCATATCAGCGCACACTCCGCTGCAGAGTGAAAATCTCATTCTAGTAAAAAAATGTTTGTCTCTCAGTTAAATGAACAGATAGCTGTGTAATTCTGTGTTAGAGGAATCTGGTACCGACGTGTAAAGTTGTATAAGCAAATACCATATTAGCTAGGGCTCCTTGTGCTTGCCATACACATGGTACACAAAGTAAGCGTGTACCCCCAGAGGATTAATGTAATTATATCCACAGATGTTACAGGTTACAGCAATGGAATGAAATGTATCACGGAAAACCTTTATATCATTGTACTTTAAATATCTTTAAAAATAAATGTTTTCAGTACAAAATTAATCACTCAACTACACGTACTGTAGCGTTAAACTGTGCGTCGTGTTGTAAGATAATCTCTGTGGAAGTGTCGTAGTTATCGTCCTCCGAAAGCTAAGTTCTGCAGAAGTCAATGTACTCACATCATGATAAACAAAAGTGAAATGCTTTGCGTATAGATATCATAGTTACTACGCTTATTGCTGTGATGAAGTAAGTACTGTACTGTAACGTATTGTTGTGCTACAGAAAAGGCTGTCTCATTGTAGCTATACCACAAAGTTACTACTAAAACATGTTTTATTGTCCATAATAATACCGAAAAACTGTGCAGATATAAAACAGATACAGTGCAAAAGCAACATTGTAAATTGTCACTCATTAGTAGCGTCGTGATAAAATTGTATAGCTGTCACATAAACTAACCACTGAAATGTATTCTGGTCATCTTTGTCATCTGAAATGTCATCTGGTATCTCACAGAAAGTACTTTAAATCCAGAATTTATTTTCAAGTAAACCAAAATGTTGCATTAAAATATCATTAGCAGTACTGGTAAATGTTCTAAGTATGTAAGCCTTATAGTCGTTTCGTAATCGTGCAACTAACAAGCAAGAATGTACACACACAATAACACTGTGACATCTGTTCACTATAACAATGCACTTGTAAATACTGTCTAAATATGTTCCGTAGGTTCTAGACTGGATAGTAAAGTTCAAACATTGTTGCATGTTAACAGTTTCTAAGTCTGACAAAGCATACTAGTAATGTAAAGTGAAAAGTTATATGGCAAAGACAAAGTTAAAAAGCTGATTATATTTCAATAAACGGTTTTACATGTGAAATGTGGTGTAAACATTTACTCTTCCTAGTACGCAGACTGTCAACTGAAAAGCAGTTATCATGTAATTACGTCGGTAAGGACCACTGGAATTTTGCTCAAGGTTAGCTTATGTTACTTTTCTCTGAGCCAGCCAGCGCACGCGGCTGCCTACGGTCCGAGTCATTGTCTGTTTCTTTATTGGTGCGCGTCGTTATTGGGATTAGGAGACCTAACTTCTACAAATTCACCTTGCCGAGAGGGCCCTGCTCTGTTTGAATCCCGCCAGTTCTGATGCAATTCAGGTCTGTCGTTACGATCATATCGTCTGTCGTCATGTCGGTAATTTCTGTAATTAATTTCTTGTCGGTCACGTGGTGGAGAATTTCTCCCTGAATCGTAACTGCGCGCTGGACTGTTGCGTCTGAAGTTATACCGTCTCCCTTGATAATAATTGTTTTGGTTCCCGTATTGTCTGTTTCTCTGATTGTCTCTGTGATATTCATTACTAAGGAAATGCGATCTTTCTCTGTAACTATTACTCTGCCAGTGGTTGTCATATGGGTGGTGTCTGTTTTGGTCACGATTTGTGTTGTGAGAATGGCCTTGTCGTGTCCAGTTATTGTTTCTTTCATCGCGGAATTGCGACGGATGTGACCTGTAGTGATTGTTTTCCTGTTTTCGCATCCTGCGACTGTCTGTGTCAATTTCTAATTCTTGTAAGAGTCCCTGAAAAGCTTCAATGTCGTCTTTACATCGTCGTGCTAAAACAGTCTGTCGTAAATGTTCAGGTAATTTGATTAAGCAAATGCGGATGAGTTCTGAGGGGCTGTATGGGTTTGAAAGATACTGACTCTTACGTAACATGTCTTCAAAATATTTCACAAGACTTGAAAATTCAGATTGTTCGAAATTTTTCATCATTATGATGCCATGTTTCACTCGGTCTTGTGTGGCTTGAGACCAATATGCTGAGAGGAAGGCATGGTAGAATTCTCCTTCACTGTGGCAATCGTGAATGACCGATCGCATTCTTACAGCTGGTTCATTCTCTAAATAGCCACACATAAATTCTAATCTGTGCTCTAATGACCAGTTGGGGGGGGGGGGGGGGGGGGAACAATGAGAGAATTGATGAAGCCACCACGCTTGTGGATGAATGTCGTTGCCAGAATTCTTAAATGTTTTGAATTTACGGGTAGTAATGAACAGCTTATAGTCAAAATCATCGTGTCGGCGAGTACCATATCGGTCATTGTTACGTCGTGTCGGCGGTTCCATCTCAAAATTCGGTGCACCTTGCCAATTTCTTTCATGATTTCCGAAATGCCCTGTGTTATTATTTTGTAGCTTTTCCGTATTTCTAAGTTCCTCTTCCCGTGTTGGAGCGCGAGTGTCCTCTGAAATATGTAATTTTTGAATTAACTGCGGCAACTGACCTTGTACTTCCCGGATTTCTCTTTTGTATTGCGTATTAATTTGATTCTGATTTTGTTTGAATTTCTTAATTTGTTCATACTCTTCTGTGTCAGTGATGGCTACAGGTCTTGTGTCGTTCAGGTCATCATCTACCTTTGCAGATAAATTAGTGAACTGATCCGAAAGTTCGGCTACTTTCTCCGATAGTGAACACATTTCCTCAGTGTGTTTTTCTGAACCAAGTTTCAGAGTGTACATTTGTGTTGAAATCGAATCTACTGTGTCCTTTAAGTTTTCCTGAGTTCTTGCAAGTTGCGTAACCGAATCGGTGGATGCAACTGAGTCCATTTTAGCTTGCAAGGTGTTGTGATTTTCACGAACAATAGTTTGCAATTCTTTTACGGCTGCTTCGTGATTCTGTAATGCGTTTTCATGCCGCGAAAAAATAGGTTGGAAATGCTCACAAATTTGTGTTTTTACGTCATTACAGATTTTTTGACATTTCGATTCAATGTTATGTAACTCTGTAGTTAAATCTTCACGTGTTTGTTCAAGTGTGGTGTCTAACTTCCGAAGATTTTGTTCCATTGTGTCTAACTTTTGCAGATTATGTTCCATTGTGTCCAACTTTTGCTGTGTTTGTCTCTGGTGTTGTTCCATTGTGTCTAACTTTTGAAGATTTTGCTGTGTTTGTCTCTGATTTTGTTCCATTGTATCTAACTGTTGCTGTGTTTGTCTCTGATTTTGTTTCATTTGTTGCATTAATTGCAATAACAATGCACTGGTGTCTGAAACATGTTCCTTAGTGCTATTCGGCAATGCATTTGAACCGGCAATATTCGCAGTTTGAAAAACAGAAAATGTGTCTTGACTTATTTGAGAAAACGGTGAGGACGCAAAACCTGAATGTACAGTATTTGCAAGATTGTGTCCTATCATTTCGGATTCCTGACGCGAGCTGTTGCCGACCGATCGATCGATAATGCTTCCCTGTTCACTAACTGTTTCACTGTCTACACCATTGTTTGCAACCAGCTCCATTTCCCTATGTACAATTACCAAATTACTACTTTGAACATTAGTTAATTCATTACTCGGTGGCGCTAACACACTGCTTTCGTCTTCACTGTCATTTCTTAGTTTACTTTGGAGCCTAGTATTACGTTTTTCACACGCCATTATTGTCACAATATTTCACACGACAACACAGAAGAGCACAATTTGAAGAGCAAAAATAAGAGAAAACATTAACGTAGCACTGAAAATAATATCTAGTTAATTGCAAACGCAGCTGCGAAATACTTGGTGCAACTCTACATGCATGCCACAACTGTTGTACTGTACAACAATGAAAGACTACAACTACAAAGGAGATTCTCTCTACAATTACGTGCTAGCAATAAACAAAATCTACATTAATTACACAAACTACAAGAAAAAATCAGAAGATTCCAGTGAGGTATCCTCGGCTAAGGGTCTACATATGAAATGTCCCCTTAGAAAAATTATACAAGACTGTGGTTAAACTGACACACAATAGTTTTTAGCGCAACGCAATCTGACTTTCAAAAATCCCTACAAAAGAATGGCCCAGACTAATATTAACCTATACGTTTCACAAATCACTTACCTCACAAAAATCTTCGTTACTCAAGCTACTGCAATACCGCGAGCGCCACTACTGCCAGCTAAATAAAAGATTCAAACTACGGAAGGCACTAACTAATGATAGGTATAGTTAGCAAATGAAAGATTTTAATAGAGAACAAACAATGTATTTACCTTAGTAGTCATAATATATATATCACTTCATGACACCAATTCTTACAAATTTCAAAACTCCGCCATCTCTCTACCCACGTCCACCACTGCTGGCGGCTCACCTCCAACTGCGCAACGCTACGCGCTGTTCACAGCCAACTGCCCAATACTACAATAGCGAGTATTACAAAAATGCCAACCAGCCACAGACTGCACACGGCACAGCCAGAGATTTTCATACAGAGCGCTACGTGGAGGCGGCGTTACCAATAAAAAAACCTAAACAGCCTACTTACAAATGGAGTTAAGCTAGATATCCAAGTGCGCCATCGTGCCCCTAAGTCCCAGGGCATAAGTTCATCCCAGCCAATTCCTCGGCACCATGTGTCCTGGAATAGCAATTTACCAACAAGAGAAACAGGGGAAAACAGTCCGAGTGGGTCATAGAATTTAGCCGTACATTGTAAAAGGAGTCGTTTGGTGGCTGGCTCCACTGACGACCTTCTGATGATTTCGCTAGGATCTATACAGAATTAGTCACCTGCGGTATTCCAGTCTACGCCTAAAACTTGATTCTGGGTGTGGGGTTCTCGCCCTTCTACCCTCCAGATAGTGTGGAGTTGTTCACAGTTGGTAGCCCATTTTGATAAGGGGAGACTGATCAATTTCATTACGGTTACAACTTCATAGTATATAGTTATCACCAAATTATCACCTTCTACTGAAATCACAAAGTCGTCCATGTATGCAGTCTTGTTTATAAGTGGCGCTACGGTGGGAAATGCTGTCATACAGTTGTCGGCAAGTTCTCTTTGAGTTGCACAAAGTAAAAATGGGCTGCATCTCAGGCCGAATGGGAGTCTGTTAAAACGGTATTCTGTTAGTTCGTCCGTCGTTTGAAGATTTCCTGTTTGATCCTGACTAATTTTGAACCAGAAAAATCTGGTCAAGTCTTTGTCCTTTTCGTTCAAGGTTAATTGAAGGAAAGCTTGTGTGATGTCCGCGACGATAGCCGTAGAACATAGTCTGAATCGCAGTAAAATTTCCAGAATCTCTGGTAATAGGTTCGGTCCTACTTCTAATACCTCATTCAGAGGAGGTGCATTGTTTTCGTGAGATGAAGCGTCAAAGACTATTTTCCACTTAGTGGTTCCGTATTTCTCCTTCCTCACTGCATGATGAGGGAGATAAAATAGCTCCTTTGATGAGAGTGGGGTGGGAGCGACCTCTACTTGCCTCTTCGTAATGTAGCCTAGCATAAGATCGAAATACATTTGCTTAAATGTCTCTTGACGTTGAAATCTTTCCCTAAGGTGCTTGAATCGTTTTTTCGCGAGCGGTCTGTTACTCGAAAGCACTGTATGTTGTCTTTTGGAAAGTGTAAGCACTGCTCGATGATCCTTTATAGAGAAAGAGGTTCTAAACTCCTCAAGGAGTCTCGTATCCTCGTTGTTCACAGGTAGATCCTGATCGGCAGTAATCCCTATAGTTTCCAAGTCCCAAAAGCGTCTGAAGTCATTGTCCGAGTGCAGAAGAGATCGGTCAGTCTGAGCAAAATTTACCACGGTTGCATGCGCCCAGGCTTGTGACCTGTTACCACTAAGTACCCATCCAAACAGAGAAGGAACTAGCACTAAGGTTTCAGAGATGCGTATGAGCGACTTGTGCTTCACTATCTTCCAATAAAAATGAGCAAAATTTACCACGGTTGCATGCGCACAGGCTTGTGACCTGTTACCACTAAGTACCCAGCCAAACAGAGAAGGAACTAACACTAAGGTTTCAGAGATGCGTATGGGCGACTTGTGCTTCACTATCTTCCAATAAAAATCGCCTCCTACAAGAATCTCCACGGGAAGATCTTCTGTTGAATCGGTTTTCGGATCTGCTAGCGTAATCTTACTGGCATCTGGTAAAGTCTTTATATGTTGTGGAACCGAAGGCTGGTGAGAAATAACGTGAGTACTTTCGAAGGCAGTAAGTGGCACTGAAGAATTCTACCAAAGCCCCTTCATATTAAACTGTACAAGCCTGCGATGGCGTGGGCGTGTAGGGTTTGATTCAAAGGAACAAACGGTTAGTTTTTGTCGGTCTACCGTTTGCACTTTGAGATTATCATTCAGCGATTTTGCTATGAAGCTGGACTGACTACCTGTGTCCAGTAGACATTGCGTTGTCCTGCTCAATCCTGTAGGTCCTGAGACGCATACTTGAGCTGTCTGAAGGTACGTGTATCCGTGGGGAGCGACAGATACCTTTCCCACGGAAGTAACGTTTGTCTTACCCGCAGGACCCATAATATCCTTTTGTTCCTCACAAATGGACTTACGATGCAGTCTTTTACAGTTAACACACCGAGCCTTTTCTTTCATTTCCCAATTTGTCACTTTGTGCCCACGTTGAAGACAAAGAAAGCATCTGTTTCCTAAGAAACTTCCTGGAAGATTAAAACTGTGTGCCCGACCGAGACTCGAACTCGGGACCTTTGCCTTTCGCGGGCAAGTGCTCTACCATCTGAGCCACCGAAGCACGACTCACATCCGGTCCTCACAGCCTTACTTCTGCCAGTATCGCGCCTCCTACCTTCCAAACTTTACAGAAGCTCTCTTGCAAACCTTGCAGAACTAGCACTCCTGAAGGAAAGGATATAGCGGGGACATGGCTTAGCCACAGCCTGGGGGATGTTTCCACTCGGTTGGGCACACAGTTTTAATCTGCCAGGAAGTTTCATATCAGCGCACACTCCGCTGCAGATTGAAAATCTCATTCTGGAATTTGTTTGCTAGATTCAATTTATCTATTCGATCCTTAACGCGTACGATCTTCTTACAGTCTTGCACCCAATGACCGCAAGATTTGCAAAAGACGCAGAATGGTTCCTTTAAGCTGGTATCCTTCGGAGTCGATCTTTCACATTTTGCGTGCACGTGAAGTGTGGACGCTGTGGGAAGGTTGCTAGAAGTTCTCGAAAATTCAACGCGTATCTTCTGCATGGTAAGCACCCCGTCGACTTCCTCGTTCAGAAACTCCATCAGTTGCAAAATGTCCCCTTCGGATATTCCCGTACGCTTGGCGTGAATTATCCAGCGGCGGCACATGTCATCCGGAAAAGCGCGTAAAATGTTCGGCGCGAGGACTTGCCGCACACGTTCACGTCTTCCCCAAGTGCCTGGAGGGCTTGAATACGTCGCTGACATTCAATGAATGTTGAATTAAGCTCCTCTGGGGTGGACAGCTGAATTGGTTTTATGGTTGCGAGATAATCTAAGTGGGCTTGAATTATTCGATCCTTGTTGCCATAACGCGCTCGGAGAATCCTCTTCGTTTCTGCGTACGTCTCGGCCGTCACCGCAATACCGTCCACTAAATGCTTTGGTTCTCCCGAGAGATAGCCGCGAAGAAAAATGTGTTTATTAATTGTAGTTACCGTCGGATCGTTGTCAACCTCAAACTGCTCCCAGAATCGTGCCCATGTCTCGATATCGCCTGAAAAAGGCTCAAGTTTGATCGGCGGAAGTTTTACTGAAGCTGTGGGAACATTCATTGTTACAGACTGTACAGGCGGATTGTCGGGAATTCTTATGTCTGCTACCGATTTCGGAAGCTGTTTCTCTATTCCGTGAGACAATCGAGAAACTGTGAGTTTCATGGTGTCTATATAATCTTCGCATTTAGGAACATCTTCTTCGTATTCGCCATCGTCTAACAACTCGTTAATATCCTCATCTAATTTAACGAGGCGGTTCAGAACGCTTCCCAACCTTTCGTTGTAATATTTATAATCCGTGAGGTCCGATGTGTCTGACAACCTTGCAACTTCCGCTACGAGTCGCGTAATGTTTGCTCTTTCTCTCATACGTTTTCTCTTTAGAGAGTGTAACTGTGCTTCTGGTTTGTGGTCTACCATGTCCATTCCGTCCGATTACTCCAAAGTTTAAAGCAGCGTGGGCTAGCTATCAGTTGGTCAGAGTAAGGTGTTATCTTTGGATCGCTAGTCGAAGTAGTTAAATTGATGGTCGGTAGATGGCAGCTCTAGTCATAAACAATCTACAGGCGTAGCGTAGAATCTGATAATTCGTTAAAGCGCTAATCGAACAGCTATAATAGCAGTACAGAGCGGCAATAATGTGATCAGTTGCCTTTACAAATGGCACAACAAAACATGCTGCGTGATAATTCAATTGAACTTAGCTGTGTATGCAGACGGTTGTCGTCGAAGAGCTGGTTGCGTTGTGTAACAAATCGCTGCAGTAAGCCCCCTGGTAGTATTGCCGCGTGACGTGCGTCCAGAATTCAGGGTTCACAACGACAATCGTGGAAATTGTCTGGGGCAAAATCTAAAGCTCCCGGGTTTCGGCACCAAATTCTTATGTCGTGAATCACAGTAGAGCCGCGATTAGCCGTCTAACAACACTTTATTACATAGTCACCGAACATACAATACAACAAGTCAAAGTTAGATTCTCCTAAACAAACAGTCTCTCACTTGCCCGAAGTACATCACTCTGTAACAATTGTATTTTGGTAATTGTGGACCAGTAGGTTATCCATTTGGTGACATTATACATGGAACTTAGTCATTGTGTAATACGCACATTCCTCAGAGGTCAGTGCCAGACAAGTCATTAGTGGCCATTTAAACACTGATCTTCACCCAAGCCAGCAAGGCTGTTGCAGTTTCCACTTACTACCTGCTCAGTCGTCGCCTGCTGCCTGAGGTCTTCAGGGGGCCCCATTGGAATAGACATGCTGTTTGTCCACGTCTGTGACATTGCTTTGGCTTACCGACAGTATCCCTTGCTTCTGCTTTTCTCTACAGCTGTGCTGTTACTCTCCCATTCCATCAGCACATCATGTTGTTGCTTCCAGTTTGTTTCGCAAAAGTTTTTTTGTGAATCTTGTACGCACTAACACATACAATTTGTTTCTGATTTACACAGTTACTATACAATACATAACACAAAATCACTGACATGTTTCTGTTATATATATATATATATATATATATATATATATATATATATATATATATATATATATATATATAACATGCACTACCCCATCTTTAAATTTATTATTGCTCAAGATGTGCAATCAGCCAAGATGCTCACTTATTGACCCTTATTATTCTGATCAAAATTTCATGTACAAAGTTAATGTTAATTATAAAAGAACATATTTCACAACCTATGTAATTTGATTATTAAATATCTGTTGGCACCTATATACCTATGAGAAACAGATGTTCATTAGTTATCCATATAACAGTTGAGTTGTAATCATCACCTGATCCCGATGTTAATAATTTAAAATACTACTTGTTAAACTACTCGTTAAACTGCTGGCTAGTAGGATGTTTATACTAGTCTAACTACAACCCTATTCAAAGTATTACACTGTAGTTGGAAATCACAAGATTGTCCTATCTGATGGCTCTTGGTTTTGTTGTGGATGCTGATATGAATATCTGTGAACAATAAAGTGCACGTCCGCACAAACATACACAAATGAATGGTTAGGCAGGCCTCTTCTTTATTTCACGCTTTGGCTTGCTTCCTGTGGACAATCATAAACTACATAGCCAGTTTAGTACAACATTAATGATACCTTCTTCAAGCACACTGTCACGTACCTTCTTTCATGTTTTGACTCAGTAATACCTTCCCTGTCACTGTCTTTTATCCGGAGCTGCTATTACCTTTATCTGTCATTAACTCTTCCTTTTATGTTAATGAAGTTACGTTTTATTCCACTAGGGGTCCTACAAATATAAAGATTTTAGTACATTATATAAAATCACTGCTCATCAACACGACTACCATACTCTTAAGTATTACCCACAATGTCATGTGCTTTGAATGTATAGCATTCCATACATTCCTTTTATTAACTTTTACGTGTCGATCTCCCCTTATTACACGTCCATTGCATGATTCTGTAGCAATGAAGCAATATTTCGGTGCGCTCACATGGTATTCCGCGGAACTGGCTACCACGTACACAATTCTTCTGTCTCTCTGAAAAGCATAAATACAACACTTCCATACACAGATAACGGTTCACTCTCATGTATCTAAATGGAGCAGGCCATCTAGCGAACTCTCGTTTCTCTGAATGGAGACAAATCATACTTGGATGGCACACCTGCATGTCACTGCAAAAAAACTAATAGCAAGTCACTCACTTGTGACCCCATTGCTAAACATGGAAAACAGACATTCAGTTAATGAAGTAGTTCTAAAATCTTATCAAAATGCAGATTTTCTCTGCTAATATGTTCCACATCAATTGGGTAACAAACTTACCTAGTCATACACTTTTAAAACAATTTATTCTATTTTATTTATTTATTTTTTGCAGCACCCCAGGTTTCTCATTTTTACTTTATTCTTTAATGGACAGATATCACGTCTTAAATTCCAGACACCTTTTAAATTATACGCTCAGTTGCTGTGCACATCGTTATAGCCTAAACAAAGAAATATACCCTGATTTTCTCACTCTGGACATCCTACCCTTTAATGTACTGTACTACCTCTTCTAACATTATAATACTACAGAAAATATTGATAAATAAACATATCCCTTCAGTGCAATAGCTTAAATTAATTGCTAACTATACACAATACATTTACTTTCGCCATACAAGCTCACTTTAATTCTTCCCACTTATTCTATAAATGGCTTGAGATTGCTCACATGATGGAGTCCTAAAGATTTTCCTGATGCCACAGCCTCAATTTCAACCGCATTTGCATGTGCTAGTTTTCTAATACGTGGAGGGCCGCTGTATCTCTCGAAGAACTTATGACATAACTTCATTTGTTTATCGGACAACCTATAAGACTTAACGGCGATGGATTTGCTGCAGTGAATACACCGATTCCCATCAGATCACCGAAGTTAAGTGCTGTCGGTCGTGGCCGGCACTTGGATGGCTGACCATCTGGGCCGCTATGCACTGTTGCCGTTTCTTGGAGTTCACTCAGCCTCGTGATGCCAATTGAGGTGATACTTGACCGAATAGCAGTGGCTCTGGTCAAAGAAAACCATCCTAACGACCGGGAGAGTAGTGTGCTGACCACATGCCCCTCCTGTCTACATCCTCAACTGAGGATGACACGGCGGTCGGATGGTCCCGATGGGCCACTTGTGGCCTGAACACGGAGTGCTTATAAGACTCAACTAAGACTTCTTGCTCAACTACAAATTCCCATACATGTGCCTTTTGGTCAGTGCACACCTTGCGCTTCTCTCCAGTGACCAGAATGTTGCGCAAAGCCTCCTCCACTACGATGTTACGTTGTCGGCGCGTCTTTAGTGGTAAATCGATCAGTTCTCGAATTTTATCTGGAGGGTTCCTATTCTTCAGAACATCATAGGTGGCATCGATGTAGTAGTATGGGGGATCTCGTTTATCACATCCTGAAAATCTTGTAGAAATACGTCCAAGCTGGCAAGATTCTTTCCACAGTATGGTGTACATAATTACCCAAATCTTTCATCGTTGTTTCTGCTGAGTTCGAAGTTGGGTGAAATCTACTAATAAATATGGGCTTTATTTTATATCTCTTTAGTGTTCTTTTCCATACCTCACATTTATGTTGAGGTCCCTTATCTGAGATTGCAATCTACAGTTCCCACTTGGTTTATTAAGTCCCTGCACAAGGCTCTACTCACAGTTGCACCAGTCGCCCTTTTTAGTGGTCTCAACGCCACAAATGTGGATGTCAGCTCCAATACTACTAATATATATTGATGGCCCCTCGGTGTGTTGGGTAATGGTCTCATTAAATGCGTCGCTGCCATATGCCTTAGTTTCTTAGGTATAACTTGGTATGACTGAGTGAGGTGGCGCAGTGATTAGCACACTGGACTTGCATTCGGAAGGATGACGGTTTAATCCAGCGTCCGGCCATACTGATTTAGGTTGTCTGTGATTTCCCTAAATCGTCCAAGGTTAATGCCGCGATGGTCCTTTGAAAGGGCCGACTTCCTTCCACATCTTCCACTAATCCGATGAGACCGATGACCTTGTGTTTGGTCTCCTCCCCCAAAAACAGTTCAAACAACCCCAATAATTGGGTATAAAGGAGCCTGCGTCCATACAGATGTGATTTCGCATTTTGGCAGTTTTTACAGATGGCTAAAACTTTCCTTATGTGTCCCTCAATGTTTTTAAAATAGCAGACATCCACATTTTCAGAGAGCATTTTAGTTGACCGAAATGTGTGTAACATAGGTGTGTATACCATATAAGCTTATTTATTAACTCATTTGGTATGCACACCACCCACAAAGAATCATTAACATTTGCCCTATGAAATAGAATCCCATTCCTCAAGAGGTAGTGCTGTCTTATGCGGGCCTGCGCCCGATCCTTCCATTTTTCCTTCGTTTTGACTAAATCTGGGTTCTTGTCCTACTCATTCTGGATATTCCGCATCGTTACAGTGACAAAGTTTTCAAATGCAGTCCTTTTGAGGTACAACAACGGAAAGTGCTCTTGATCTTACGCTACTGCCGTCTCTTCTGTTATACCAATAGGGGAGCAGGACAGGGCGTCAGCAATGACATTCTCGGACCAGGCACATAGACTGTTTAAAACTGGTATCCTTGAAACACAGCTACCCATATTACTAGTCTTCCATGTGGAAGTTTGGCTGTTAGGAGAAATTCTAGGGCCCTATGGTCCGTATAGACTTTTGTTTTTCTGCCTAACAGGAAGTATCTAAGATTTTTAAATCCGTATACTATTGCAAGGGCTTCAAGTTAGTAACAGAGTTATTCTTTTTACTTTTGGATAGTACCCTGCTACCGAAGGCGATTGGTCTTGAACTAATTTGCCGTCTTGTTCAAACACCTGAAACAACATAACTCCCAAACCAGTATTCATACTGCATGCGTGGCCAAACAAAAATCCTGTGATAAGCCAGGATGTGATAAAATAGGAGCAAAATAGGAGAATTCTTTGTCTGCACACTCATCCCACACCCAGGATGTTCCTTTTCCCGTGAGTTGGCAGAGTCGGGGACTAGCTAATGTTTCCACAAATATAAACATTTTATAAAAATTTATTATCCCTAGAAACACTCTCAGTTGTTTTCTGGTTGTAGGAGTGCCTAACTTTGCAGTTGCTGCCATTCTCTCTGGGTCGGGACTAATCACTCCTCCTGTTATCAAGTGTCCCAGAACGCTAACCCTACTGCTCCTAAAGCAAGACTTATCAATATTTACAATCACCCCATACCTTTCCAGACTCCCTAACACTTCCTCTAAGAGGTTGTTATGTCTAACCCAGGTATCCCTGCTATCAATATATCGTCTACATAGCACGTGATGTTCTCTTTTAACTCTTCACTCTTTATTTGTCTAGCACCCCTGATAAATGCAGATCAAGATATGTTCAATCTAGAAGGGATCCTTTTGAATTGAAACCACCTTCCGAAGGCAATAAAGGCCGTGTATTTTCGACAGTCAGGATCGAGATCTATCTACCAAAAACTCGATCGCAATTCAAATGAGGAAAGCACCTAAACCTCATGAAATCTTTGAAGGAGCTCGTCAAGCCTTACAGGGCGATCCGTCTCTGGCACAATAATGGTATTTATTTGGAATGAGTCTAACACCAGTCGAATTTCACCGTCCTTTTTTTTTTTACTATGCGTAATGGACTGTTACACTCAGATCACGTGGCCTCAATTACGCCTTCGTCTTCGTAGCTCACCGAGAACCCTTTCCCAGTATGACCATGGATGGCATAAGGAGGTACCTGAAAAGGTCTATACTTCTTTACTTCAAATTTATATTGATACCCCTTAATGCATCCGGTTTTAGGTAAGAAGACCTTTGCTTTATTTTTGAATACAAGCTCCAACCCTTGCCTGTCCATATTATATATTTTCCAGATTCTCGAGTCTCGAATCAATCTTACTGTTCATTTTATTAATCCGCTCACATTCTGACTTGAACTCTGCTCTATTCTCATTATTTTTTATATTCTCTTCCCTCTGAACTTCATGTTGGTCCGTGAATTGTGTTTTAAACAGCTCGCCAGGAATTGAGTTTCTATTTCCTTCTCATCAAATCTGATTTTTATTTTATTCTCTTTCCCTATCGTTAACTCCCCTCTTCCTAGATCAATGATAGATTTCTGTGCTGAGGGAAAATCTACACCGATTATTATATGAGCTGTTAGTTTAGGTATTATAAACATATTTGCAGTCATCTGGTGTCCTTGGCATTCAAAATCTAGACGTGCTTGTTGCGACATTTTCATAACCTTTCCAACTAACGCACCTCGTACCTTTGTTTTTTGTACTGTGAGCATCGGTGGATTATCTGAATTCTTGCATTTAGCGAACAGCCATCTGAAATAGGTGAGAGTTCACTTCCACTGTCTATTGTATCAGCACCCGTAATTCCTCCAATTTGGACTTTTACCACTGTATAGATTCCCTGTTTGGGTAACGTTTCCTTTTCTTCAAGTAATATCTCCCTTGTTGTTGTTGTTGTGGTCTTCAGTCCTGAGACTGGTTTTATGCAGCTCTCCATGCTACTCTATCCCGTGCAAGCTTCTTCATCTCCCAGTACCTACTGCAACCTACATCCTTTTGAATCTGCTTAGTGTATTCATCTCTTGGTCTCCCTCTACGATTTTTACCCTCCACGCTGCCCTCCAATACTAAATTGGCGATCCCTTCTTCTAATCAAGTTGTGCTACGAACTTCTCTTCTCCCCAATCATATTCAATACCTCGTCATTAGTTTTGTGATCTACCCATCTAATCTTCAGCATATATCTCCCTCTCCTAATATATCTCCCTCATATATGAGGATATTCTATAATATTTATGTTATTACTTCCGACATGGTTTAAGAGCACATTTTAACTAGTGCCCGTCGTCTGGCCTAGTCATTGTTCACTTTGTATTTCATTTTGGCCTACTCTACCATGCTTACGTGGTATAATTGCAATTGATTGTTCTCGATTCCTGTTGTTATTCATTCCACCCCATCCTTGGTCCGACCGTTGACGAGTTTCTCTATTGTAGCCCCGAGATGCGGATACCCTAGAATCCTTCTACATCACTTCCACATCGGCCGACGAGCGTTTGCTGGAAGGAAATTGGCAACTTGATGTAAGACAACCTTATGATGCCGCCGCCGGTGGGGCATGGGTCGTCCAAATACCGATTTTTCTTGGTCTAGTTTTCGAAATACTTCACCTGACAATGGAACCCTGAACTCTCCAACTCTCTGCTCATCATTGTTTCCTGTTTGATCCTGTCCTGTGTCTCTGTGGACCAGTATTTGCTTAAAAATGCGTTTTACGAAACTCTTCTTATGACGTGCACGTTTGTGCACTATTCCGCACGCATTCGGCAGATGTTCCCTCGATATGAGAACATTCGAAGTCCAGTTTGTACATCATAGGCCAGTGAGGAGGTAATGATAAATCAAATTGTTCAATAAAAGTTTTTCGGTGTAAAACATTACCCTCGTCTTTGTAATGCTGGAATTTCCGTACAGAGATAAAATGCTTAAATTCGAAAACTTCATTAGAATTCCTTCCCGCTAGGTCTACCACATTCTCACTTGGCGCTAAAATTTCCTGTCTACCGTTACCTCGGCCGTCCTCTCTTCTACTCCCTGTCACGTTTTCATCACTGGGACAATGTCTCACGGTGCACATTATCGGGTAACAATTATGCATATGACATATCTCATTGCCGTTCTCCTTATTCGCAATTTGCGACCCAGTCGTGCCCTGTGTAGACGTGAGGGTCGTGTCTCTATCGATATTTGGTTGCTCTGCAGATACGCTTTCAGTCTGTAGTTGACGAGCAACTCTTACATTCGAGCATATTCTAGTATCGTCCGGGCTTGCACATGGTCGTGCTGAGATTGAACTGGCTCTTTCGGTTTCTGTTATTTGCAAGTCGCCTACTATTTCTTTTCTGAGATGGGATTTTTGCCTTGGTTGCGACCTGTCTTCCTGAGATAATTGCTTAATTTCGCTTTCTATGTTTTGTTTAAATTGTGAGAGCTCCGCGGTCAATGCCTTCTTTGGCGCAATTTCTGACTTTTGCAGCTGCGTTATTTCTACTTGTTTCAAACGCCTCTGCAACTTCGTTAATGCACCTCTACCTATCATTGCATTTTCTGTCATCTCTGATGTTTCAAGAGCAAACCGATTTGTACCCCTCACTAGTAACCGTGCCTCATTCGCGGTTCTACTGACCTCATTTCTCAATTCCCTCGTTTCATGTTTTATCGAGTGAATCTCAACACTAATGTTTTGAATTTTACTTCCCGTTTCAGAGCGTACTTCATCATTCCCTTTTTTTATTTGGCTTGCCAATTCTGAGCTGACCTTTTGAATTTTACTTCTCATTTCGCTTCCCTATTCGGAGCTGACCTTTTGAGTTTTATTTCCCATTTCACTTCCCACTGCTTTTAGGTATGCAAGGATGTCCAACACACCTGTGTTATCTAAAACGTCCCTCCTATGGTGACTTTCTCTTCCTCTACTGTTAGGTGATCTTCTGCCCTACTTCCTTTCCATTTCTTGTTATTCAAAAAATTCATCACCTCGCGCCCTTGATATGCTGCCTCGTGACGATGTCACTGACGGCTATCTAACACGATTCTTAGTTGTCCCACGTTCACTTGGACTCACTACATTATCTTCCTGCAGGTTTACGATTGCCTCAGTCTGTCTCTGTTCCTCTTCTTCCCTAACGGATTCCCCACAACGGGCTTAACTGTGCATATCATCCTCAAAAGGTTCCCTTGGATTGGTATTCACCTCACCTTTGCCTTGTGCTGCTAACAAAGCTAACTCTTTCTCATTCCATAGGCTTTCTTGATTACCCCGTGTATCTACCATTTCTATAATGTTACAACTACTGTTGTGCTACTAAGTGCGCTTTCGCTCTATTTATCATGGAGTGATCCCTGATAACAGTTCTGTCTTAAGAGCACACACAATTTACACTACCCACAGTTATTATGTAACGGACACACGAGATAAAATATCTACAACAAAGAAGCTAGACTAATGGAAAAGTCGTGTACGAGCAGTGTCGTTACAATAGAAACAAAATGCAACGACAAAGGACATCAATAAATTACATCCAGCGGGCTTAAGTGCAAATAATCTGAAAATAAGTACAATAATGTACAAAAATGTTAGTTTTAATGTTATCGCGAGACTTTACCACTGCAAACTATACACACAAGCTGATGATCACTATCAATCATATCTAAACATTAAAAGATTTGAAAATTTCGGAGGTTTGAAACCACTTATGACTACCATCAGAAGACTCTAAGTAGCATCCTGGCAGGTTAAGCCAAATCCAAGATGCTACTCCTGGTGGGTGTAAAGTCTATGTACACAATACTGAAGTCGAAAATAAAGATTTGGCCCTGTCTGTCTAGCCCACTGAAGCAGATCTTAGGATGTCTTACTGGAGACCCGGCCGCTGTGGCAGAGCGGTTCTAGGCGCTTCAGTCTGGAACCGCGCTACTGCTTCCGTCGCAAGTTCGAATCCGGACTCCGGCATGGATGTGGGTGATGTCCAGAGGTTAGTTACGTTTAAGTAGTTCTAAGTTCTAGGAGACTGATGACCTCAGATGTTCAGTCCCATAGCGCTCAGAGCCATTTGATCCATTATTCGTAATGGTGAAATTATCTCCTCCTTCTTGCTCTTCAACATATAAATCACAACGTAAACATAAATGAATGATTGAGGGTACTAGTAACTAAAAAATGATAAATGCTGTTTCTGCTTATACAGTTATTATAGACCAAAACCCCTTTATATATCACACATGATTATATATCAATGTCCAATTGACATAAAGAGATACAAATGAATTTCCTAACTAATATTACTTATCAGCTTCCCAAATCTGCCCCTTTTTATGGCTACGCGATCTAATATAAATAACGCGAGATGACTGACATCATCTACGTACCAAACACTAGCAGACACTACTTTCAAAGATGATCTACAGTGGTGTGCAACCTTAGTGGAAATAAAAGTTACATGATCACAGCTGTTTAGCTTTATAGTCCTAATAAACCGAAACAGTTAGCAATATCACGGTATGTACTGCGTCCAGTGCGTCGGAGTGATGGTTCTCGTACACGTCTGCGACGAAGGAAGAACGCCGGTCACAAAATATAAAAACACTTCATTCAAACACTAGGCTGGCAGAAGACGGTCCTCTGACTTGTATAATCTAATACAGTCTTCTCCTCTATGTGTGATACAGACGAGAAAAGAAAACCCCCAGACACAAGGACGGAGTTCAGATAACGTCTCAACGTGAGTATAGACAGAAGAAGTGCTCTCAATCACTAAACTGCGTACGCAATGACGACTCCCTACCCGGAGGCGAAGTCCAGAATCATATAATTTCGCAACAATACGGTGCCTAACTGTTCACTAACTACCAAAAACTCCTGAGAGCAAAGACAGCAAGTCCATCTGTACCAACAGAAGCTGATACTGAGCGACGGTCAAACATGGGTGCTGAAATAGAAGACCTCTTGCTTCCCAGCAAGTCTCGGCTCCCCTCTCTCGTAACTGAAGAAGGCGAGCCGTATTCTCGAAACCACGGAATATTCCCCCTCTCTACAGATTCATCTGAACGCCGACCCAGCGACTGGTGGCTGTGGTCGAGCGGTTCTAGACGCATCTGTCCGGAACCACGCGGCTGCTACAGTCGCAGGTTCGAATCGTGCCTTGCCCATGGATGTTTGTGATGTCGTTAGATTAGTTAGGTTTAAGTCGTTCTAAGTCTAGGTTACTGATGACCTCAGATGT
Organism: Schistocerca gregaria; assembly: GCF_023897955.1. NCBI lineage: Eukaryota > Metazoa > Arthropoda > Insecta > Orthoptera > Acrididae > Schistocerca > Schistocerca gregaria. The sequence goes on along the minus strand of NC_064923.1, from coordinate 620,459,136 downwards.
TAAATCTCATAGTGCTTAGAGTCATTTCAACCATTTGAACGCAGACCCACCATATTTTAGACTTCTGTCGTCCAGGACGGAAAGTCTGCGAAGAAATACCTGCACCCGTTAATTAGGAATTCATACAATGGTACGCTTCTCAGAGTAAAAATCCTCTGAAATAACACAGCCTGCGCGATTTCCGAGGTAACGCTTCCTCGTTCCTCTCTGTGGCGTTAAAGATTTTCAGACTTTCCGAAGTATTGTCTGGTTATCTTTCCAGCCCCGCTACAATATTGGCCGGTCGCTGCTGTATTGTGCTTCAACGCTCAGGTGCCCAGATCGCCCGTCTTGGGATACTTCCTGTGTGTAGTAGACCAATCTTCCATAACCCCGTTTTGATAATAAAGGCAATACATAACCTTTCATGTAGTAAGTGTTGACATCTATTTACAAGGTGTACGTCACAACGCCAGTCTTCTTGAAATATTCATATCAAATGATATCTAATTCCGGGTTTTAAATCACGGCAAAGTATGTAGGTGAGTTCTTGTAAGGAGCGAAATTATAGCCACCTTACAACCTGGATGGGCATGGCATTGACCTGAGCCTGAATGACAGATCAGATGCGTCATATCGTGCTGCTACAGTTCTACGCCAGAGTTCATTAGTCATAGTGAGTGTCGAGTGGTGTCGTGACAGGATGTCTTCAGCAAGTTAGGGACCTGAAAAACGTGTCTGCCAAGGCAACACATATACCAATATCGGTTGTAAGTAGGTTTATAGTATGTGTATCTCTGATCATGAAGTGTTTGTTCTTTGTTCGTTAAGCTCATTAATTTTTGTCAAGAAATTTAATGTTTGTAATGTGTGTATGAAAAAAGATAGATGATATTTAAAATAATGAAATTTTATAAAATATGTATCTCCATCAAGAAAATTTTGTATATTTGAAGGTGGTTCATGCTTAGGGAATTTGTATTGTGAAATATAAAAGCTGTAGGGAACCCGCTCCGCAACGGAAGTGGCTTGGCGTAAGGTAAAAGGTTGTTTTGGCGGTCGATCTGAACGGTTCCTTTGAGGGGACGGTAGGCAGTCAGTGGCTAGCCGTTGTACAGTAAACAGTGTGCCAAGGGAGGCATTTTGAAGGCGTTTTGTATGGATTTGTGACTCGGATGTGGATTTGGTTAATGCATGGTGCTCTTGGAAATAAGGAATGGCTCTAATACGACACAAATCCGTCGCTAAGAAGAAATTATAAAGAGCATTCAACACGAAGAGCCGTGAGTACAGTTAGCCGCCACATCGCTTGTCACCACTACTTCGCCACTGCTCCACCAACTTAAGTTACACATAAACCTTCGTTTGAACCCTAACGTTATCCTAATCATGAACCGATGCCGGATTCCATCCTAAGTGTACAGAAAATCTAGTATCCTGTTTCCATCAAAATAGTGATTTGTTTCTGTGTATTAAAGGTGCAAAAATTGAGTGCCAGATGATGAAAAGGCACGTATATTTAACGTATTTGAAATGTAATTTAATCTTGATTGCTATCATGAAAGTTTTTTTTAGGTTAATCGATCTCAATGTTGAGTAAATTGCTTTAAAGGATGAAAACATAATTTACTCCAAGTGGGGCTAAGCATTAACTTTGGTTGAATTGAACTTTTCTTCTGAAATAATCATAGAGTTGCCTATTGAGTCAGTATCAGTTTATGGGTCCTCACCATATTCTTTTCATATTAGAAAGATATTTGGAATGTAATCATTACTAAAGACATGGGAGTATAAAAAGTGTATATGTAGTATTATTTAATTTTATGTGTGGTATTTAAATGTCAGTTAAGTCATAAATCTTTTCATACCCAACTTTGTTTAAGTGTTTCCATCAGTAACATCTCAGTACTGAATCATGTAATGATAGTGATTGTAACTGTTATTATAAGAGTTGGACAGTATCTAGCTTTCTATGATTACTAGTTGGTGCATTAATGGTAACTACTGTTACCCACAACAAAGATTGCCCTGTTTTCGTATGTATCCAATGTGCTATTCAATAGAAATCTTAATGAAAGTTACTTCAAAAACACATATTCATTTTTCTTAAACATAATGTTTCAAATTAATATGCCTAATTAGCCTGGCTACCGTTTATTTTTTCATTTGTATGAACGTTTCTACTTTCATTAACCCCAAAGTAAAGCCTGTTCAGTTTTCTTTTAATTGCAGTATATACAAAGTTACTGTCCGATACCCTTTATCCATTAGACAAACACGCGTTCAAAACTCAGAATCCTCCCAAAAGGTAACACTGTAGTGTGTGACAGTGTTATAAACAGTCAAACATCCGCTGTATCGAGGCAGGTCAGGACAACAGGGGAAAAGTGCGATCTTGCGTTCTGTTGTCGAAAACTAACGTCACAGGGTCCTCGAGGATAGGGAATAGCCACTAGCGCTAATGTCTCAGAAATTAACGACTGCTGTCCGTATCAACAGCTATGCGAGCCACAGGTGATCTCTTTGCGTACTCTACACCATGACGCGAAGTATTCAGCTCGTATGATATTAACGAATGTAACCTGCCAACGTTCGTTCTTCTTAGTGTAGTCACACAAAGGTACTTTTATCGCAGAAGTGGAACTCGTGTTCAAAGCTGAACTGATAACACTTGAAACAAATCCTCTCGAAGTTTCTTCCGAAAGGAGCTAGTACTATTCACAGCACTTACCTACACCCTTCAAATATATTTCCACGATCGTTAATCGTCATGGTACTGATTAACTTGCCTGATTGAAACTACGAGCTCGTGTTATACACTTCTTTCAGTGGAAGCGACCACTATCAGACTGCTCTCGCAACCTCTGTCGTTAAGCCGTCCTCGAGTCTACGTTTTCGAAACCTAGCCACTCAGAGGGCTAGAAGAGGAACACGTCCTTATGTGATGAAGCGCTGGACAGCAAATGAGCGACGGGAAACGTATTGTTAGTCGTTTCAAGTGTTAATCTACGCACCCACTGCGTGTTCACGATGCAGCAGATGTCACCCAGTTGAGTTTATCCCACAACATTATAGTTTTCACGTACTACAAAACTTCGCAGAAATGACTGTCTCACAATGGAACAACACCATGTTTAAGGTTTCGCAGGTCTGAGCTCAGAGCCAGTTAACCATAAATGTTACACATTCGTGTCCCCACTGTTCGTATTTGGCACACCACCATGTTATCCCCTTTCTACTGCCGCGCCAAGAGAAGTTCTAAGGACGATCGCAGTATTGACAGTTTGTGCTGCTCCAAGCGTCGTTGCTCTGTCCGTGTGGATACTTGTCTTGCTGTAAAAATCCCATTTCGTTGCTCATTGTACGCGATGGAGCTTTACGGTACTGCACGGCAAGCGAACAATTTGGTTGTCTTCTCGGGCGCTCGTCACTTGTGGCAGTTGAGATCATGTATGGCGTTGAGTATGGCTGTCCTGAACCCATCGATACCATATTAACAGGTCAATCGTAGTATCTCTACCAAAACGAGCAGCAATGTCGGGGAACAACATGCTGCAAAAAAATGGTTCAAATGGCTCTGAGCACTATGGGACTTAACATCTGAGGTCATCAGTCCCCTAGAACTCAGAACTACTTAAACCTACCTAACCTAAGGACATCACACACATCCATGCCCGAGGCAGGATTCGAACCTGCGACCGTGGCAGTCGCGCGGTTCCAGACTGAAGCGCCTAGAACCGCTCGGCCACTCCGGCCGGCCAACATGCTGCAGCAGACAACTGTTTTGTGGCTCTTTAGCACAAGCGACACTTCAAACTAGTTTGTGATTTGTTTTATCCTGTCTTTATGGTGTTTCATATTCGATGGCCAGAAATGCACTTACTTGTTTCCTTCAAAAACTTTGGAGAAGTAATGTTTTCAGAAGTGATTACAACAATAACCATACAAATATAATTAAGAAAGGTCAAAGAACTTGACTAATACACTTCCGCAGCCTCCACTTTCCTTCTCAAAGAAACTTAAATAAACCTCCCTTACCTGACCATGAAATCCATGTTGATATACTCCTACCTTACTAGATCTACGAGATTCCTACCACCTCCTCTTCCCAGAGCTTCCTTCCCCACCAATCCTCTCCGCCCATTTCCTAAGTCTCGGTTTGGAAGCACATCCCCCTCCACCCTCACCCAAATCTTCCTCCAAACTTCCTCCTGCGCAAACCCCCCCTCCCCCCCCTTATGCACTATCTTTAAATGCCACCACGTCCATGACACGTTTATCCCTGGCAGTCTACATCCACTCATCTCTTCACACATTTATGTATCTATTGCAATCATTCAACACATCAGCCTTTCCATGTAACCTTCTGCAACTGTCTATCTGTTTTTATATATTCGTGAGTGACGCATGTTTCCATTCATCTGCGTCTGTATTTTAATTAATTTCTAAAACAACCTTTTATGCTGTAACTTGTGCAACTGACGCTCTGCCCTTTTATTGTACAAAACGTTTATTTCTGTCAGCACCACGTCCAGCTTTTATATTATATTATTGAAACTTTACACTCATATGGCTGAAGAACGGCTAATTGTATTTGCTGATAGCCCACCCACTGCCCATATGGAGGAGGGAGGATAAAATAAGAACCAAAAAAAGTAACTGGAGATATACGAGATAGACTATATGAAGTGATTGCTAATAAAACAACTGCTCAAACTGCGGAATGTTTACCAGTAATCACTGACCAAAAAAATAAAACATGTGGTTTCTAAGTGTATAGATTTTCCTAGTTTCGGAGCACAGAATTCAGATGTGAATCAGATTTTCTCTTGCCTGTCAAATTTGTGTGAGACCAAATATTAATGAAATCTTATTGGTTTTATTTCCAATAGGTGTCGAACATAAATAAAACCAAAATGTGATACACATAATCGGAAAATTATTTGAGCACCTGCACGAAACATCAAAATAGTCATCACATTATATGAAAAGTCAAATATAGCATCCAAACATTCATGGTAATTAGAAATGTATTACAAAATCTAATGTCAATTTATTTCGAGAAATGGAATGAGGATGCTTTTCTTTTGGAAAGTGTCTCATCGGTCTCACTGGACAAAAGCTAATGCCCGTCACTGAAGGGCTTCTTGTTAGCAATGTCCCACTTTAAGAACACCTTGGTGCAAGACTTCACCCCATTCATTGCTAACAGCGGGGAAAATCTAAGTGCGAAAGTAAAAACGATATTTTGTTATCATTCTACGTCTCAGTCTTTGTAGTTCTCTTACAGCTGGATCACTAATAATTCTCTTTCATTTGTTTCCCAAAAAGTCATGAAAAGTTAATTTGAAGGAATTCCAAGCACGTAGCTCCACATTCGTGCATTTAGCAACAAAGGTTTCATCTTCCATTAATTTTCTTCATTGTAATGCGATAAAAACTGTTACTTTTGATTTGGCCTCACCGATCTTGGGAAAAACTCTTTTCAAATGTGTGAAATCTTCATCTTGTTTATGAAGAGCCACTGCAAGATTCTTCATCGGGCCTAACATAATACGAAGCAGCGGTAACATGAATTTACTTGTAATAATTAAAAGTTTGTTCTTAACATTTTCCTTTCCAGCAATATACATTTTTCTCATATACCACTCCTTCACATTACAGTGGTTTCTCATGTCTTGGATGTTCCACAGACACAGAAATCAACACTAGAAAAATTTTGAAAAATATGTGTAACTGCATTGCGTCTGGCATTGCAAACAGCACAACAAAACTAACTATTACAGATAAAGCAAAATCCAATGTTACAACAACTGTACCGCACAAAAAACCAAAATTTACTTTAATTGCTTAACGAAGACATCCTGGGACGTAAGATCATCTTAATATAAAGCAGTTTCATACGGACTAATATTACTAACTCAAAAGATTCTGGCAAATGATACTTAACCTGCCTCTTTTTAAAACTGACACTGTAGAAGGCATTATGTCACTCGTAATGATACTTTTTATAATACGAACAAACAAAGAAATAAACTAGCAAAACTGATTGAAAATTACGGTACATTGATAATTTTTACTTATGGACCGTCTGACAGCAACTGAATAAAACACAATTTTAGTGCCATGCGCTTTTTGCCTTTATTTTCTGCAAGGCATCAACAGTGGCCTGGTATATGTACATATGTTTGCTATTTAATTGACATTTTTGTCATTGTGTTATAAACAACCTATAGGCACAGTGATAAAAATGTAAAATAAATAGCAAACATATGTACATATTCCAGGCCACTGATGATGCATTGCAGAAAATAAAGGCGAAACGCGTATGGCACTAAAATTGAGCTTTATTCAGTTGCTGTCAGAAAGTCCATAAGTAAAAATTATCAATATACCGTAATATTACACGCAACTAAGGAAGACAGGACTACAAAAATTGCTGATTAAAAATGTCAAACAAAGTACATAATTATAAATATTACGAAAACCGTATGTTGCCCCACGTTTCTCAGGATACATTGTGGTTTTACAACGAAAAATGCATGGGGATTGATACATCAAACAGCAGATGCAAAATGGTTGCTCAACAGTGTAACAGGTAGTATTCAAGTCTTTTATGTACCACACACAACGTGTTTCGAGAGACAGTGCTACAATCTTCAGAGTGTGAAACTCAGCTCATGAGGTTAAAAATCTAAAAACTCTACCGACACGTTTCCAGTCTTGATAAAATAAACTACAATAAAAACGCATTGGACTGTAGGTCCTTGTCTTGCATTAAAATCGTCTTCTTCTGCCCATAGTCCCACCATCTCACACCGCACCCACACACCAGGCCGCGTCCTCTCCATCAACTGTAGGCTCTAGTTTAGCAAGCTGAAGCTCCTAAAGGTGTCTGGGAATTGTGATCTGAGATGTCCAAGAGGGTACTGTGTGACAACAGCTCCTGGGTCATCATATTGTTATGCTTTGGTCATCTGCTTCTCCTAGTCTCAAAGCTGCTACTTGCATGATGCCTTGTATGATCCTCAGAATCACACTATTTCGTCAGTGTTATAATTGTACATCTGATTTAAAATAGTAGGAAAAATCCGTTGAGAAATCTCGTTCCGTTCTTTTCACTTTCATCTTAAGAGTATTGTCGAACTTCTTTTCACGAAGGGTAATCTCTAGTTCTTCTAGCACATTGGGGTTTTTCCTTTCTTTTCCACGTATCGGATTTCTAAGTCTTCTTCTAGTCATCTACGGAGATGTTTTGTTTCGAATATATGGTTCGCAACAGCTGAATCGTCGTAGTTATGATGTTATTCCCGTCTGTCCAGTATAGACACTAAGACAATTAAAACTACGCACCACGAAGAAATTATCTGAATGGAAAGGAAATCGGTAGATGTGATGTACATGAACAGTCAAGCAAGCGATTACAATTTCAGAAAAGTTGGATAATTTTCTGGAAAGAGATTCACAAAGCGAGCTAGTCAGTTGGTCCACCTGTGGCCTTCATACAAGACGTTATACGGCATGGTATTGATTGTTAGACTTGTTGGATCTCCTCCTGAGGGATATCGTGCTAAGTTCCATCCAATTGACGCGTTAGGTAATCAAAATATCGAGCTGGTTGGGGGGACCTGTCCCTAATGCTTCAAACATTATCAATTGCTGAGAGATGAGACGACCTTTCTGGCCAAGGCAGGGTTTGTCAAGCATGAAGACAAGTAGTAGAAACTCTCGCTGTGCGCGGGCAGCCATTATCTTGCTGAAACATGAGCCCAGGGCGACAAAACTGAGCATAGAATGTCATCGACGTACCGCTTTACTTTAAGGTGCCTGCCACGAAATTAAGTAGCACCCCAGGCCGTCACTCCTGGTTGTCATTCGCTGGTATCACGGCTCACTTCGAAGCGGGACTCATCACTGAAGACAGTTCTACTCCAGCCAATAACATTCCAGGCCGAATATGCCCGACACCTCTGCAAACCCGCTTGTTGGTGTACAGAGGTCAGTGGTAGTCAGTCCAAAAGGCTCTGTGAGCTCGGCCCCATCACTGTGAGCCGCATATTAACGTACTTTTGCTCACTGAAGCGCCAGTCGCACGTCGGCTCCATAATAGTGATGAATCCGTGGCTCTGGGTGCTTCTCTGTCGATTACTCGGTCCTCACTTTTTGTCGTCTCTCTAGGTCGACCGCTTACTTCTTCACGCTGTGTTCGGCCACGGTTCGCCGACTACTCCAACTGACTTCTTTGAGCACAACTACACGCCCTCTGCCAAATGCTTCGCGCGCCCATCTGTGAGGCATATTTACCGTACAACTGAGAATTCGAAAAGACTTTATGCGCTGGTATCGCCACTTCCCCTGTTTACTATCCGTGCCAACTGCACTGTGAAATGCGCTGCGCCGTCACATATTCATCCGTCGGCCGCCTAAGTTTCCGATTTTGTATTTCACGTCGATGCCTGTATTTATATCAATTGGCGAGGAATTTGCGTCAATCCTTTCTCGCGGAACGTCCTTTTTCTTCCTTAGAGTTTGCTTTGCATCACAGGACGCGCAGTGTGTTTTATAGACTCCCAGTCAAATAGACAGGTTCATAAGATTCGTGTGTGAGGAGCCATAGTGGCTCACAATTTTATTCACTTTATTAATGCTGACTGTTGCTGTTTTCAGCATCTGCAACCACTTTCAAATGACCTAGGTCGAAACTTCAATCGTGAATGCTGTTATAAACAGTACAGTCAAAGAGGAACATGATGCCATTTTAAAAATTTTTGCAGTATTGTGATCCCACAACAAATATAGTTGTGTAGAATACTGTCACATTTAATTATGTTTCACACAACTTCATCTATTATTTATTTTTTCATGCTAAAATGTTTCATATCACTAGATTTCATACCACTTCTTCAATTTCTATTCCCATTTTATGCATTGATTTTTTCCTGCATGTTGTACCTTATTTTAAATTTTATTATTAGATACACACTTCAGTTGTGTGAAATCATTTTAAGACTATTGAGTCTGTGATGGTGGATATTTACATCACCATATGACTAACGCCACCTGATGGTTAAATCCAGTGTTAACATGAGTATACGACGCCCTCGAGCCATCGTTCACACTTGTTCACGTGTCTGCGTGTACAAATTATTTGATGTCGCCACTTGTATCAGAATACTCCTAATGGTATGTTATGGCTCTTGGCCACGTTGACCTCTTTATTTATTCTTTGATTTCTTTCTGTAGACTTGGCCTTCAGCCAACTGAATCAATTATTTCTATGGCAGAGTATTTCATTTTGTAACAGACCTGATGACAGCATTAAGATGAAACCGTTGATTGTAAATTGTGCAGTAACGTGTCTTTAAGAAGGACATTTAATAATAAAGTATCAGCTATGAAATTAAGCACTGATGATTATCAAAAATGTGTATTAATTAATGTTGACAGATTATTCAGCACACTATTCGATTCAAGTTACTTACAGTTGATGTCATGATAACCGAGTCATATTCGGTGATAAAGTGACCATAGTAGCGTGGTGTTATTTTCGGTAAGCCTTGGCTAGTCATCAGCTATGTGTGCAACAGGAGGTGATTAAAAACTGATTTAACAACAAAAAGACTGGTTGTAAATGTAATGTACTGAAATTGTAGCCTATATGTTCTATACGTAGAAAAGATGTAAACTGAAATTGTAACCACCATGTTATAGGTACAGGAAAGATGTAATGGTAAACGTAACTGAAATTGTAACTATATGTCATAGATGCATTATGATGAAAAAGTAGCAGACTGGCTACAGACGTATTATAAAAACGCAATTGAAACACACTGGTAATATTCGCGAAATAGATGGAATTGATCTGTTACTAAAAAATAACCAAAAATTTCCATAATATATTAATCTATGTATCCTCGTATTTTTATTGCCATCCATACCTCTCATGACTATTTGAACTTGCATGGCAGACAGACAAACGTAGCATTTGCCTATTCCAACTAGCTGTCATCGCGAGAGAGTGAGAAAATCATGTAACCCCCCTCCCACTTGTCGTAGGAAGCAGCTGATTGGCTGTTTCATTTTTATGGCGGTATAACACTGAGTTCTGAGTGGAAAATCTAAATATGTGTAGCACAGTTGGTTTATATGCTCTCTGTTCCTCTTATTTTCGAAAAAGTGTACGTGAGTTGTTAAATAGTTGAAAAATGAACTAAACAAAAATGATAAGAGAATAAATTACTGAGTTGTAAATTTCACATCTGGATAAGAATGGTGTCAACTCCTATTCTCCATACTTGCGTGTACTTATCGGACTAGCTATTTCACTTTCATGGCAGCACAATACTGAGCAGTGAGTGCGACATCTAAATACACCACTGGCCATTAAAATTGCTACACCACGAAGACGACGTGCTACAGACGTGAAATTTAACCGACAGGAAGATGATGCTGTGATATGCAAATGATTATCTTTTCAGAGCATTCACACAAGGTTGGCGCCGGTGGCGACACCTACAACTTGCTGACATAAGAAAAGTTTCCAACCGATTTATCAGACACAAACAACAGTTGACAGGCGTTACCTGGTGAAACGTTGTTGTGATACCTTGTGTAAGGAGGAGAAATGCGTACCACCACGTTATCGACTTTGATAAAGGTCGTATTGTAGCCCATCGTGATTGCGGTGTATCGTATCGCGACATTGCTGCTCGCGTTGGTCGAGATCCAATGACTGTTAGCTGAATATGGTATCGGTGGGTTCAGGAGGGTAATACGGAAGGCCGTGCTGGATCCCAACGGCCTCGTATCACTAGCAGTCGAGATGACAGGCATCTTATCGGCATGGAAGTAACGAATCGTGCAGCCACGCCTAGATCCCTAAGTCAACAGATGGGGACGTTTGCAAGACAAAAACTATCTGCAGGCACAGTTTGACGACGTTTGCAGCAGCATAGACTACCAGCTCGGAGACCATGGCGGCGGTTACCCTTGACGCTGCATCACAGACAGGAGCACCTGCGATGATGTACTCAACGACGAACGTGGGTGCATGAATGGCAAAACAACTTTTCCGATGAATGCAGGTTCTGTTTACAGCATCATGATGATCGCATCCGTGTTTGGCGACATCGCGGTGAACACAAATTGGAAGCGTGTATTCGTCATCGCCATACTGGCATATAACCCGGCGTGATGGTATGGGGTGCGATTGGTTACACGTCTCGGTCACCTCTTGTTATCATTGACGGCACTTTGAACAGTGGACGTTACATTTCAGATGTGTTACGACCCGTGGCTCTACCCTTCATTCGATCTCTGTGAAACCCTACATTTCAGCAGGATAATGCACGACCGCGTGTTGCAGGTCCTGTACGGGCCTTTCTGGATACGGTATAGAAAATGTTCGACTGCTGCCCTGGCCAGCACATTCTCCAGATCTCTCATCAATTGAAAACGTCTGGTCAATGGTGGCCGAGCAACTGGCTCGTCTCAATACACCAGTCACTAGTCTTGATGAACTGTTGTATCGTGTTGTAGCTGCATGGGCAGCTGTACCTGTACACGCCATCCAAGCTCTGTTTGACTCAATGCTGAGGCGTGTCAAGGCCGTTATTACGGCCAGAGGTGGTTGTTCTGATTTCTCAGGATCTATGCACACAAATTGCGTGAAAATGTAATCACATATCAGTTCTAGTGTAATATATTTGTCCAATGAATATCCGTTTATCATCTGCATTTCTTCTTCGTGTAGTAATTTTAATGGCCAGTAGTGTATGTGTAAAAATTTGCCCAGAAATTCCTTAAAATGTCTATTTACATGAAACGGAAACGGCTTAAGGAGAGGTTGAAAAATATAATTTGATGAGCAGGTAAGGCGGTAAGATATTGAACAATGATTGGGGGAGCTTAATATGTGCAACACAATTGGTTTAGAAGCTCTCTAATTAGGCCATTTCCAAAATGAGTTGCGTCTTGGGAGGGGTGAGGGTTTAACTTCGTAATGCGGTAGAAGGGGGGGAGGGGTGGGGGAAGGGTGGGGTGTGGATTGGACGTGAAGGGAGAAAGAAGATCAAGCTCAGAAGTGAACTTTGGTGCGAAATGCCCACAGCATTCTTGCTTGTAAACTGAAGCACAACTTTACAATTTTAACATTAAAAAATAATGACTGTCGATAAAAAATCCCTTAGCTGATGGAGAATCAACACGGGAAATGATAATTTATTTCCTTAACCAGCAGTATTTCTGTAACACGTTTCATAAGGAATATATTATTCGAAATAGTCTACGTAACCCGCCGGCATCTTATCTGCAGTCAGTCGGCAGGCTGTATCCCATGCTCAACACACTGAAAAGTACCCTGTTTCAATGATAGCTTATAATTTTCTACAATTCCTTTCCATTTTCTAAACTGTCATTTTTGATGCTAGTGTGTTCTCTGAGCATCAGCTGTCTGTCCTTGTAACTGCGCATGGCACTTCTATGCCACGGGTCGATCTCCATAGTCATTTAAAACTGTGTGCGTGTGTGTGTTTTGAACCTCAACTGCAATTTTATGCTTCTTCCAAAAATAATATGCTTCTTAGATGCAGATGACACTCAGTTAATTGTGTATTCGCCTTATCAAGTTTTAAAGGAAGTATTGTGGAATCACAGCCTGTAAGAATCTGGGTTATTGAAGTTTATTAGAGTTATGATTCTCATAGAATATTTAGTGTCATAGCGCTATGACTCTGTAAATATTTTCTGGTCTACAATAATACTAGTAAAGAAGAATTAGCTGACAATGACCTAACTTATGGAGAACCCAAAGAGAGCAGCAGGATTCATTTAGATTTACTGTTGAAACAAAAGTAAATTCCGTACCTGCATCTCAGTAGTTAGTAAGGTTACTACATTTTATCAGCCGTTAGTTACTATTCGTAAGAATTAAAATAGATAATCGATGTCTTTATCGTGTCAAGAAATATCTAAAGTGAAACAGATGCTTTACTTTACAGACGGGATTCGAGAAAACGACACTATCCAAACCATATTTTTTCTTCATTTTGACGTCCTTTCGCAGGGGCAATGCTAACGTTCACTGTGTTGATCCAGTTTGAATATATATACTGTTGATGCGAGTACGCACTGCGAATTTTCCCTCTCTCGTTATTCGTCCTTAGCAACTAAGGCTCTGACTGAAATGGCGTGAAGCAGTGGTCCCGAAAAAGTCTCTCCTCTGCCAGCGCTAGAGAAAATCGTGACATTGTCGACGAAGAATACATGTACCTGTAACCAATGTAGTGTTTCGAATCTAGCTGAAAATCAGGCGGTTACTATTTACGTGTAAGGAAGAAAAATACTTATTTCTTTGAAATCTAAATCGCATGGTGAAGTACACCATCCCAAATGAAGCAAAACATAATTACAGAGTAAGCAGATGGGAGATTTCTGTTCTTTGGTAGTAATATGAGTTGATGTGGTTTCTTTTTAAACCATCTCGTAAGTCTCTCTTGTGACACAACTCTCCCATGAACTTGCAAAGACTGAAGAGCATTGGAAGCTCAAAAAAGACTCAAGAACAAATAAATTAAAAATGTGGAAGTTTGATGAGTTTCGACGAGTAATGACGACGTTGTCAGAGTCTTAATGACGTGCTGGATGGATTTAATGTTAAAATTTAAATCTGAGTGGAAGAATGAGAATTTTAACCACAGCTCTCCAAAATGAGAGTGCAGTATCTCAATCACTATCGCAGACAGATTCTGCTAAGCGGAATAGAAGATACAGAAATTAGGCGGATTCTGCAAGCAGAACCACTTACAGAGTTTACAAGAGATGTGAAATTGGTTAAATCATGTGCAGTATGTTGCAGGCAGATAAGAGTGTTTAACAAGTTTGTCTGTGTGGCCTCCCTCAGCAGCAAGCACAGAAATACTTGACACACAGGTAAAACCACCTTCTCTTGGTGCAACATAATTTATTTTTCCCAGACTCGTTTCACTTTTTTCTTGCTGTAAATTTTCTTCAGTGGGATCTATAACGATACGGTTTTGTTATTTTCAGATTATCTAACAATTCACGTCGCGATTTTTTATGTAAATAAGTAATTCCTTACAGTCCACACTGCCAATTTATGTCCGACACATAATTGTGCATATGTGTCGAAAATAAAGTGGTAGGTAGTGCGACCTCCAGACCAGATGAGAGGAAACGCAGATCACAGCAAACTGTAAGTAATTACTTATTTACATAGAAAATCGCGACGTGAATTGTTTGATAATCTAAAAATAACAAAACTGTACCGTTATAGATCCCACTGAAGATGATTTAGAGTAAGAAAAAGGCGAAACGCGACTGGGAAAGGTAAATTAAGTTGCAGCAAGAAAAGGCGGTTTTATTTACAAAACAAGTAGGTATAAGAGTGTTTAAGTGCGAGGACCGTAATATCCTTCATTTTCTGTGATATTAAACTGCTGAATTCCTATAGTTGCATGTGATACCGCTTGTTCACTGTCGTGGAGAGTTGAAAAACGGCGGAAAATGTACTGACGGCAAACACATAATAACGGTGAGAGGTATACATGGACTTCGCAAAAAAACTCGGACAATGCCGAAAAAGGCAACTGTGTATGATCTGATTGAGTATAATGAATATATGGATTCCAAAATTTCACTGTATCGAATAAGCATTGTGAATTCAATTTTTCAGCAAGATCGGATCAGCTGATACTGTTCAGTCGAAACAATGGCTTATTGCCTACCTGTTCCTCAGACCGACTCACAGTGACCGAGAACAGCCCACTCGAAAGTTCAAATTAACAGCTTCATAAATATTTTATACAAGAATTCCTTAAACTGCAGATTTACACACAAAACCCAGACTCTGAATCAACGTACCCAGTAGATTCGACATAAGACCAACAAATTCGACGCTTGTGAGTGTGAGAGAGTCTGATTAAATTCGTATATATAGTGAATGTACCGTTGCATTTCAGCTGTTACTGGCTCAGGTCACAACTATCAACCACAGTATTGCGCATTTACCGTATATAAGCTGAAGTTCCTGTTTAATCCAGGGATGTTTTCCCAGTTTCATGCCTACCGGTGGTGCTTACTGACTAAATTCAGGTGTATGGTACTATGTATCTTATATATTACGTTGTCACAGTGTAACAGACCGTATTAAAGTCCACATAATAGAAAGCAAGCGTACGCCCGACAAGACGGTTCATGTCAAACTTAGGTAGTGGCAACACTTGGTTACAATTTAACCTCAAACAGTCCCATTTCTGTTGCTGACGTTGCACTAGTTCTGACGTTTTAATTTCTGACAGTATTGCAGTCTCAGATTAATGTAAGTGTGATATTGTAGCTCATACAAAATGTAAAATTATAAAGAAAATATCAAGTCTTAAAATTGTACACTACAGTATATTATACGATTTCAATATTCGAATAATCATTGTCTCTGCAGTCAAATTAGCATTCTTTGTCTACTCAGAATAAAATCAATATTTCAGGTATCATATTGCATTTCTCTGTTTTTTATTGATAAAGAATAGTATTACGTACTATGCCCGTGTCTTGGAGTCACTACGGAGCCCGTGCAAAATTCTGTATTGTCCGCTACAACTTGCACTATTCCACATGCAAAATTTAAAATCTGTTTAAACTGTGACATGAGAAATAACATTTTTTTCTACATGTGGCTGAGAAAATGCCGCAACAGACCTTAGGGCCCAATTCTCAACCGTCAAAAACCCGCCTTTTCGTAATTATGATCACCCCTACGTTTAGCTGCTCGTCAAATTTGCCTTCGCTGTTTTTCTTAGTAGTATAATTTCCTGTCTGTCAGTCAAGAATAGTTACGTCACAGAAAGAGACGGAATACCTGTTTTCAGTAACAATGACGTTCAATTGAACGTCCGTCAACATTAATTTAGGCTACCTGTGGTTTACAGGGATGCTTCTTTGAATAAACTAATACCGATTCCTTCCTCCATAGTACTATAAATTAGCTAGTGAGAACTGTAATAAGCTCCAAGTGTAGGGACAGTTATTTGGTTTGTAACATTAAAATGTTTGTTGTTCAACCTTCCTATTAGTAGCATTAAGTATTTTGATGTAGAATCGTGAGACAAAAAAGGAAAGTATACTCGTAGATAAAAAGTATTTATTAATGATTAATGAAATCTTCGTATGAAGATGACGACTACGGAAATTGCTGAAACGGTACTGTACATCTGATGCTATTTCCGGAGACAACCTTAATTTAAAGTCAGCACATCTCCATGGGGAGGGGAAACAACCAAGCCTCAAGTGCCCCTAACATTGACCTCCTTGATGATGAGGAGAAGGAAATTCGTTGAAACGTTGCTTCAAGTCGAGCCTGTCACTTGGCTGCTATCACGAACAAGATTTCACGAGTCAGATTATCTGAGAAAGCCTACACTCCCATTTAGTAATGACGTTTGCCGAAGAAGAACGTTTACTTCAAAGCGGCACCAGATTCTCTAACAGAAAATTGACTGACAACTATTGTTGTTGACTGTTCATAAACTTTCTCCTTGAAATTGGTTAGTTGGTTATGAAACAGTTACTGAAACCATTTAATAAATCTGGAATGTACTGTTTAACTTAATATTTTTTGACATTCCTTTAATTACGCAATCAAAACAAAAGATTATATCGGAACCATACACAGAGCACCGAAGTGAACTAGTGGCAAATTACCGAAGCAGTGGAGGGGCACAGCTTAACGTTCGGCCGACAACGAGATTATTCGAGAGTAAATAACTGGGGAAGAAATAAATAGTTATTTGCTTTTATGATCCACTTTTGGAAAGAAAATAAAGCGTGGTTTACTCTTCATACAAATCATACAGTGTATTACCTTATACGAAGACGTGCTTTCTGTTTACGAGTAAGAACATTGCGAGAACGAAACCGCGACGGATCGGCAAGCCGAGGAAATGAACCGAGACGCCGAGATGCGGAGAAACCGCCCATGACGCGAGTATAAATACGTGTGGGAGCGCTGGACGAGGCAGCACAGTCGTCCTGCGACGACTGATCCCACAAGTGTCCAGTCACTCCGGCAGCAATGGCGAGATCGCGGGCTTCTAGCAGGCGGCTGCTTCTGGCGTTGTGCCTGGGTGCCGCGCTCGTGGCGACTGTGGCCGCGGGAGGCTACGGAGGCGGAGGGCACGGGGGCGGCGGGGGCGGAGGACACGGCGGCTACGGAGGCGGCGGCCACGGAGGCGGTGGTGGCGGCCACGGCGGCGGTGGTGGTGGTCACGGGGGTGGCGGAGGTGGCCACGGAGGCTACGGGGGCGGCGGTCACGGAGGCGGCGGCGGCGGTCACGGAGGTTATGGAGGCGGTGGGCACGGAGGCGGTGGCGGTGGACACGGAGGCGGCGGTGGTGGACACGGAGGCTACGGAGGCGGTGGTCACGGAGGTGGTGGCGGTGGACACGGAGGCTACGGAGGCGGTGGTCACGGAGGCGGTGGCGGTGGACACGGAGGCTACGGAGGCGGTGGTCACGGAGGTGGTGGTGGTGGACACGGAGGTCACGGAGGCGGCGGCGGCGGCCATGGAGGCGGTGGTGGTGGTGGTCATGGTGGTCACTATGGCCGCTAAGTATCACTCTTCCTCTCTACTAAGCCATCTCTTACTTTCGGACGCTAAAAATTCCCACTTCTGTACCGTCTGGACATTGACTGAGTCAAAATTTTTATATCTTCTTCAATAAAATGTCACTTAAACTGTACATTAATTGTTTTACGTACTCTTTCTTCCCTTGTTTTTCTGTTACTAGTTTTATGTCGTGTCACTCGTTTCTGAACACGAAAACGTTTGTGAGTTTCAATACAGTAGTTGCCTTATTACGACGGTTCTACTGCATCTTTTCTTGTTATCTGGTAACCAACGTATTAGATTCTCCATTGTTATATGTATGCTTTTAAAGCAGCTGGTAAATTAACTTATTCTATAAAGTGTTACACTTCCAAAATGGATCTAAAAGAGAATTTCCTTTCTATCATGATTCCGAAGTACTATGAAATAAACTTAAATCTTTCGCTTACCCTGGATAAAGTCTGCAATAGTGTATATTGAAATATCTATTCATGTCGTATACTTCATATTTTTACATTGTCGAAGATTCTTGGTCAATATTTGTGCAATACAAAGTACATCGATTAGAACAGCGAAAATACCGTGAAAAATAATTCCATTCAGCATTTCATCTAACAATCGCAATGTTAAGATGTACGTGATCATGATTCAGTACACTCAAAATACCGAGTGTCTGAAGGAAGATACAAACGCTACAACACCAAGTGGGGTGTACCAACTCACACACAAACTGACTACGTTTCAAAGTGAAATCAATGCGATATTAAACTGTAGTCTGTGAGATCTCATACTACTAAGTCCGCCAGAAAACTGTACGGACACTTTAAGGAACGAAAAGTATTACTTATGTGTTTATTTTACATTCAGTAATAGAACACACCTGTTGTACAACCTACAATTTAGCACATGGTTACTGTAAATGTTCAAAATGTTCACTGTTGGCGGCTAAACACATAACAGAACGACGAGCGGTCGCCGGAACTACGTCAGTAACTGTTACAGTGAAGATCGCTACACATGTCGCTGTAATCTCCTGGACAAGTTTCTCCAGCGTGCGTGACTTACGTCGATAGCGCTCTCTTTAACATTTCCCCATAAGCACAAAGTGCATATGTGTTAGATCTGGCGACCGTGGAGGGAACTCAATTGGCCCCCATCGTCCAATGCAATGCCCTGGAAAATTGTGATCCAGGAAAGCTCATACGGCTAGGTGGTAGTGTAGTGGCGCCCCGTCCTGTTGGTTGAAGACCTCTTCATCAACTCTAGAAAGCGCACGTATACCTGGCAAAATTGATGTGTGTATCATTTACAGGTAAACTTATCCAGAGACTGCAGCATCGAAGAAAAAAGGGTCCTACTATGCCCCTAGATGATAGTACACACCAAGCATATACCCCTGGGAGAGTTGCTGTTGGTCACTTGTTATTCATGAGTTAGCCTCACGAGTCGCAGTTCACACCATGAGAGTCTCTGCTCTCAGCTACACCTCCCTCACACCTTTTCAAGCTTACTACTTGCTGCACTTTTGAATGATTCACTTAAAAATAAAAAAGAGATCTTTCAAACAATTCAGAGGTTTACAACTACAACGACAATTTCATTACTTCCTAATTCAACCTACGGAAGTATGGTATGCTGCCACCTATGCTTCAACCATATAGCCTACAAAAGTCATCTGTGGAGAGATCGACATTTTTGTTTTGTTCTCACCCCTCAACTCGCGAGTGGGCGAGGAGTAGTCTATTCCATCTCACGACGAGATGCTATAAGTACATCATTTGCCATCAAGATTTTTTTCGTCTTTTGCGATGGCGGCTCTTCTTCGCCTGTCTCTGCCAGAAGGGTCGTTCTCTTCAAAGATTTTCCTGCCATATGTTCTTGGAAGAGAGGCTACTGTATTATGGCAAATTTCCATCATCTCTTCAAATTTCCTGCCATTGCATTTTTGTTAACATTTTCTCATCTTTCACTGTATCTAATTTACTTTCCTGTTTTGTAACTTTTCTATATTCATGGACAAGCTTTTCATGTAAAGAAAAGGCACTGGAAAGTCAGAGTCTTGAAAGGAGCAACCAAATCTGAAAATTATTACTTTGCTACTGCCAGACGAATTCCACGCATCTGCACAACATTTGGAAGATCTGTGATGAAGAACAACATACCACTTTCCCGAAACGCTTTGTGAACGAAGGGAAAAGTCACGATGTCCCTTGCAGTGGCTGGTTTGAGAGCAGTAACGACATACAATCTTACCTCTCAGATCACTAAAGGCAGATTTCAGAGCGCCTAGGGAAAATACGGCGGAATTTATAGCCAACAACTCGAAATTAAGAAAAACATTTCATGTATTAACGGCTTAACCTCTTTCTGGATAACGACAATCGACGAGAAAGAGCGGAGGAGGGTTGCAACTTGTGTCAGCGAAGCAGTTACGTCGACCGAGTTATGCGCGAGACATGTAATATCTCAACCAGTACTGACAGCAGAAAAAAATCTCTGAGACGCTAGTGTCGAGCGCGCCCTTGTAGTGACACATTAACGTCTCAAATTATCAGACGTTTTCTTCTCAACTGCCGTATTTTTCTAAATTGCAGTATCTTGGGCATTGTGATAAAAACAAAATAGTGACTAAGTAAACGAATTATTATTATTATTATTATTATTATTATTATTATTCCTATTATTATTATTAAACATATCAAAAAAGTTTTGCATCACCTCGGTTCCGAGAGTCCCGGAACCTGTACAGAAAATTGGAATAGAGATCAACATAAACATAATTTCTGCCCTTTTTATTGCTCATGAAAACCACACACTGCGTGTTATACCACCTTACAGCGAGACTTTCAGAGTTGGTGGTCCAGATTGATGTACACACCGGTACCTCTAATACCCAGTAGGACGTCCTCTTCCACTGATGCTTGCCTGTGTTCGTCGTGGCATATTATCCGCAAGTTTGTTGGTCAGGATTGTCCCAATCCTCAATGGCGATTCGGCGTAGACCCCTCGGAGTGGTTGGTGGGTCACGTCGTCCATAAACAACTCTTTTTAATCTATCACAGGCACATTCGACAGGGTTCATGTCTGGAGAACATGCTGTCCACTCTAGTCGAGCGATGTCGTTACCCTGAAGGAAGTCATTCACAAGATGTGCACGATGGGAGTGTGAATTGTCTGTCGTCCATGAAGACCAATGCCTCGCCGATATGCTGCCCATATGATTGCACTATCGGTCGGAGGATGGCATTCGCACGTATCGTACAGCCATTACGGCGCCTTCCATGACCACCAGCGGCGTACGTCGACCCCACATAATTCCACCCTAAAACATCAGGAAACCTTTACCTTGCTGCATGCTGCACTCGCTGGACAGTGTGTCTAACGCGTTGTGCCTGACCAGGTTGCCGCCAAACACGCGTCCTACGATTGTCTACTTGAAGGCATCACGTTCTCATCGGTGAAGAGAACGTGATGCCAAACCTGAGCGGTCCATTCGGAATGTTGTTGGGCCCATCTGTACCGCGCTGCATGGTGTCGTGGTTGCAAAGATGGACCTCGCCTTGGACGTCGGGAGTGAAGCTGCGCATCGTGCAGCCTATTGCGCGCAGTTTTAGTCGTAACATAACGTGCTGTGGCTGCACGAAAAGCATTATTCGAGGTGGTGGCGTTGCTGTCAAGATTCCTCCGTAGGTAGCGGTCATCCACTGCAGTAGTAGCCCTTGGGCGGCCTGAGCGAAGCATTTCATCGACAATTACTGTGTCTCTGTATCTCCTCCATGTCCGAACAACATCGCTTTGGTTTACTGCGAAACACCTGGACATTTCCATTATCGAGAGCCCTTCCTTGCACAAAGTAACAATTCGGAAGTGATCGATCCGCGGTGTTGACCGTCTAGGCATGGTTGAACTACAGACAACACGAGCCGTGTACCTCCTTCCTGTTGGAATGAGGGGTAGTGACATCTCTGAACAGTCAAAGGTACTGAGTCTGTGATACAATATCCGCAGTCTTCAGGAGTTCTGGGAAGTGGTGTGATGCAAAACTTTTTTTGATGTGATTATTATTTTACTTTAAAATATCGTATCATTTTTATTATTATTAAAAGACCTGTAGCACTTAAAGAGTGGAGTTAATGGTAAGGACCAAGAGAGTAATTAAACCGAAAGTGATGCTTGCTTTTCTTGGTAGGACCTGGTATCAGGCACAATCTCGAAATAAGCAAACAACAAAGTCGCTACCACACCGTCTAAGCCAAACTGGGAATAGGAAATGAGCCACTAACTTCGTTCCTACTTCGCGTCACGGTCTAGCGAGTTCACTTCGCATAATTTTATCATGAGGAAGAGGAATCGCTATAAACTGTAACTACCGCCATGCAATAAAGTTGTATACATCAAAATACACAACAGCAACAACAACAAGAACGAGGCATTTGTCTTTTTCTCGAATTTAAACGCATCCTTTGTTTTATGTCTCCAGTTAAATTGCATATTTTATACAATTTCAACTAATTTATGAGTTGACGTTTGAGACAAACGTTAACCAGGAAAACGTCTTTTTCACACTTGGATGAATGCTCAATCAAATCACATCATAAAAATAATAAATATCGAATTTTGACTATTACCAATTTCCTATAAAGGTGCTTGTCATATTTATTTAACCCTGCACCTGAAAAATGTTTCAGCAGCTGAGGATCATGGAAATTAGGTTTCCATCTTTTGCCAGACAGACTTCTAAGACTTCGTCTACTGTTGTTAAGCTCACAAACGAATTTACAATACTGTGGCCGTGTCTGGGAACCACTACCGACCTCATGCAGAATCCCGTAACGTCTACTATAACTTGCATTCTTCAGCATACAAAATTTAAAATAAACTGTGACATGAGGAAAATCATTCTTTCCGTGTGTAGCTCGGCAAATGTCGCAATCGACCATAGTTCACAGTTCTCAGTCGTCGAAACACTGCTTTTCTCTATCATCACCCGTAAATTTAGCTGCCCGTCAAATTTGTCCTCGTTTTTCTGACTGATGGTGAAAAATCCTGCAGGGCAGTCAAGATATGTTATGTCGCCATGTGAGACAGCTCACTTGTTTTCAGTAGCCATAGCATTCCATTCGACATCCGTCAACATTAATTAAGGTAACCCTTGGTTTACAGGGAAGCGTCTTTGAATAAACTAATACCGATTCTTTCCCCTATCCTACTGTAAAATATTTGTTGGATAACTTTCCTATTGGCAGCAGAAAATGTTTTGATGGAGGAAAAGGTGTAAAAATAGGCACGGGTGTAATTATGGGCACCCCTCACGAAGAGGGAATGGCAAGTGCTGCAGTCTCGCTACCAGGACTGAAAACGGTGCCTGTTGTTAATAGACGGTAGCAGTGAACAGTTGGAAGCATTGTTTCAAGCAGTGTAGTTACAGCGTCGGTTATTGGGTGAATTGGTGTTCGTTCAAGACTGCAAGCGTTTGGCAGGTATGTGAAATCGTTTTCTTTTTATATCCTTCTCATTAGTTTAAAACAATTTCTCAGTGATATCCAGAGTAACGTAATCCTAAGCTACTTTTATAAACACGTTTTACGTTACACGCTCTTAGACGTGATAGTGACCATGTTGCTTAAGGACGGTTGGTGAGAATGGGATATGGTTAGTCGAATTTTGTTTAAAGTTCATATATACAACTCACACAGCAACAAACAAACAAACATAACTTTCAGATTGCGGTAATAGACCCTAGTGCTTTTGTTCGTCCTTGCAAAATGCTTAGAACGAAGAAGCGCTATTAATGTAGGAACCAGAGGTATCAGTGGAATAAATCTCAGATGGTACGTGCCATAGCAGCTGTGAAAGCGAAGGAGGCTTCTGAGAAAGGTACTGCACGAGCACTAGGAGTGCATGGTACCACTTTGCAGAGATTTATTAAACTTAAAATCCCTGTGCAAGCGGTTCAAGAGAAAAAGCTTGGAAGGAAACCGACTTTAAACACAGACCTCGAAAAACAACTAGTTTCTTATCTCCTTGAGATGGAGCAAATATTCTTCCAGTGCACTTTGGCGGATCTGAGAAGAATGACATTTCTATTTGCCTAGAGAAATAGTCCGACAACCCCTTTCAAAGGGGAAGAAGTAGGACGTGCTTGGGTTGACCTTCTTCCTGGAGACGCAAGGATCAGCTGTCAATTCTCAAACCTTGTGCAACTTCATATGTCAAAGCCTTAGCCATCAATAAAGAGAAAGTGATGGTTTTCTTTGAATTATTGGCAGACGCTCTCAACAGACACTCCTATCCAGCAGACGGAGTGTGTAACGTGGACGAGACAGACTTGTTATTGTCCAAAGCAAAATTCCAAAAGCGATAAGGATGAAAGGGAAGAAACAAATGCCAGCATCTCGTGGTCGTGCGGTAGCGTCCTCGCTTCCCGCGCCCGGGTTCCCGGGTTCGATTTCCGACGGGGTCAGGGTTTTCTCTGCCTCGTGATGGCTCGGTGTTGTGTGTTGTCCTTAGGTTAGTTCGGTTTAAGTAGTTATAAGTTCTAGGGGACTGTTGACCATAGATGTTAAGTCCCTTTAGTGCTCAGAGCCAGTTGAAGAAACTAATTGCAGCTCTGACGTCTGCAGGAAGAGGGGCTACAATCACAGTTATCGGACGCATGAGAACTTCCGAACATTATTTCCGGCCAATGATCATTTTCCCTATAACCACCAAGTCCCTAGCACTAATGAGGGGCTGCCCCCTTGGTGTAGTTGGTAGAGCCTATCCTTCAGGATGGGTTCAGAACAATTTGTTCACCGAATGGTTCTTTCCCTTCACTGAGAAAACATGTCCGACTGAATGAAGGCCAGTTCTCCTCATCTTGGATGGTCAGTACAGCCAGTTTCGAAATCAGATGTGATTGACTTGGTGAAAGAACACCACGTGGCTATCAATGGCTATCAACTCACTTCCTCCACATTGGACTCACAAACTGCAGCCTCTTGATAATACGTTAATGGGATCTCTGAAAACGTAATTCACCGAGACAGTGAAAGTACGGTTGCATCACAATGGGCGTCCTCTCACACCTTACGACGTTATGGAGGTTTTTATTCAAGCCTACCTTCGTAAGGAAGTTGTATACATGGAAGAACCCTGGAGATACTAAAAGGTATCAGATAGATTATATAATGGTAAGACAGAGATTTAGGAACCAGGTTTTACATTGCAAGACATTTCCAGGGGCAGATGTGGACTCGACCACAATCTATTGGTTATGAGCTGTAGATTAAAACTGAAGAAACTGCAAACAGGTGGGAATTTAAGGAGATGGGACTTGGATAAACTGATAGAACCAGAGGTTGTACAGAGTTTCAGGGAGAGCATAAGAGAACAATTGACAGAAATGGGGGAAAGAAATACAGTAGAAGGAGAATTGGTAGCTTTGAGTGATGAAGTAGTGAAGGCAGCAGAGGATCAAGTAGGTAAAAACATGAGGGCTAGTAGAAATCCTTGGGTAACAGAAGAAATATTGAATTTAATTGATGAAAGGAGAAAATATAAAAATGCAGTAAATGAAGCAGGCAAAAAGGAATACAAACGTCTCAAAAATGAGATCGACAGGAAGTTCAAAATGACTAAGCAGGGATGGCTAGAGAACAAATCTAAGGATGTAGAAGCTTATCTCACTAGGGGTAAGGTAGATACTGCCTACAGGAAAATTAGAGAGACCTTTGGAGATAAGAGAACCACTTGTATGAACATCAAGAGCTCAGATGGAAACCCAGTTCTAAGCAAAGAAGGGAAAGCAGAAAGGTGGAAGGAGTATATAGAGGGTCTATACTAGGGCGACGTACTTGAGGACAATATTATGGAACTGAAAGAGGATGTAGATGAAGATGAAATTGGAGATACGATACTGCGTGAAGACTTTGACAGAGCACTGAAAGACCTGAGTCGAAACAAGGCCCCGGAGTAGACAACATTCCATTGGAACTACTGACGGCCTTGGGAGAGCCAGTCCTGACAAAACTCTACCATCTGGTGAGCAAGATGTATGAAACAGGCGAAATACCCTCAGACTTCAAGAAGAATATAATAATTCCAATCCCAAAGAAAGCAGGTGTTGAAGATGTGAAAATTACCGAACAAACAGTTTAATAAGCCACAGCTGCAAAATACTAACTCGAATTCTTTATAGACGAATGGAAAAACTAGTAGAAATCGACCTGGGGGAAGATCAGTTTGGATTCTGTAGAAATACTGGAACACGTGAGGCAATACTGACCTGACGACTTATCTTAGAAGAAAGATTAAGGAAAGGCAAACCTACGTTTCTAGCATTTGTAGACTTAGAGAAAGCTTTTGACAATGTTGACTGGAATACTCTCTTTCAAATTCTAAAGGTGGCAGGCGTAAAATACAGGGAGCGAAAGGCTATTTACAATTTGTACAGAAACCAGATGGCAGTTATAAGAGTCGAGGGACATGGAAGGGAAGCAGTGGTTGGGAAGGGAGTAAGACAGGGTTGCAGCCTCTCCCCGATGTTATTCAATCTGTATATTGAGCAAGCAGTAAAGGAAACAAAAGAAAAATTCGGAGTATGTATTAAAATCCGTGTAGAAGTCAGGAAGTCATTTCTGAAAGTATTTGTATGGAGTGTAGCCATGTATGGAAGTGAAACATGGACGATAAATAGTTTGGACAAGAAGAGAATAGAAGGTTTCGAAATGTGGTGCTACAGAAGAATGCTGAAGATTAGATGGGTAGATCATATAACTAATGAGGAAGTATTGAATAGAATTGGGGAGAAGAGAAGTTTGTGGCACAAGTTGACCAGAATAAGGGATCGGTTGGTAGGACATGATCTGAAGCATCAAGGGATCACCAATTTAGTATTGGAGGGCGGCGTGGAGGGTAAAAATCGTAGAGGGAGACCAAGAGATGAATACACTAAGCAGATTCAGAAGAATGTAGGTTGCAGTAGGTACTGTGAGATGAAGAAGCTTACACAGGATAGAGTAGCATGGATAGCTGCATCAAACCAGTCTCAGGACTGAAGACAACAACAAAAACACCTTCGTACCCAATTAGCTGAGATAGCAACAAAATCAAATGTTCAAATGGCTCTGAACACTATGGGACTTAACATCTGAGGTCATCAGTCCCCTAGAACGTTAGAACAACTTAAACCTAACTAACCGAAGGACATCACACACACCCATGCCCGAGGCATGATTCGAACCTGCGACCGTAGCAGTCGCGCGCTTCCAGACTGAAGAACCTAGAACCTCTCGGCCACCCGGCCGGCTTATATTTAATGCTGGATAAGATAACACAACTGCCGGCTAGATAGCAACAAGCGGATTCGAAATAACTGGGTTATACGCTATGAACCGTTACGCCTTTACCGACGGTGATTTCACAGCTGCTGCGTTGGTTGCAGGAAAATTGGTTCCACCGTGGAAGATAGACCTAATGTTTCTGAATCACGTACCCCTCTACTTGCTGTCTCTGGATCATCGAAATCACCTGCTTCTTCTTCGAGTTATCCTGATGTACAATCACATCAAGCTCTAGCTATGCCAGTTGATGAAGCCACTGAAACACTGGGAAGTTCTCCAGGGACATCAGCAAATGCAATTTCACCATTCGACATATCTTCTGACCCCAACATCAGGAAGAGAACCACAACGCGGGGTCGAAAAGCAGCAACCGCCTACCACATCACTGGATCGCCATACAAAGATCAGTTCACAAAGTTACTTGACGAAAATCCTGTCAAGAAGAGGTCGTTGAGTTTTTCAGGGGTTAGAGGCTGCCGTGCGGACAGAGATGCAAATTCCAAAGGCCTTCAAAAAAGAAAATTCGTTTCACAAAACTATCTGATTCATCATCGGACTCTTCAGGCTCCTGCAGCCCTCACCTTGTGGATAGCGATAATGAACTTGATGTGAAGGTTGGGGTACACCATACTCAAGCGATGAAACTTGCGTCTTTTGTGATGAAACGTTCTCTCACGACAGGAGAGGAGAGGCATGGATTAAGTGTATTGTGTGCCAAATGCGAGCACACTTATATTATGCCGGTGCTGATGGCGCTACTTACGTTTGCGATTACTGCAAATATTTTCAAATTTCATGCATATATGTACGAAACTTGCTTGTAGACTGGTCTACAATTTCGTATCGTTTTAATCCATTCCATGAAAATATTTTAGGAAGTTTCCTGCACCTTTTTGTGGATGCCCGTATTCGGACGCCCTTTTCTTAAGTTTTACAAGCTTTTCTAAACCTTTGTTTTCGGATACAAGTAATGGATGCTAATCATTGTTTTGGACCTCATCATTTCTTAAACTTGTTATACATCTACATCTACATGACTACTCTGCAATTCACATTTAAGTGCTTGGCAGAGGGTTCATCGAACCACAATCATACTATCTCTCTACTATTCCACTCCCGATCATCGAGCGGGAAAAACGAACACCTAAACCTTTCTGTTCGAGCTCTGATTTCTCTTATTTTATTTTGATGATCAACAAAATATTTTCGCATTCGGAAGAGAAAGTTGGTGACTGAAATTTCGTAAAAAGGTCTCGCCGCGACGAAAAACGTCTATGCTGTAATGACTTCCATCCCAACTCGTGTATCATATCTGTCACACTCTCTCCCCTATAACGTGATAATACAAAACGAGCTGCCCTTTTTTGCACCCTTTCGATGTCCTCCGTCAATCCCACCTGGTAAGGATCCCACACCGCGCAGCAAAATTCTAACAGAGGACGAACGAGTGTAGTGTAAGCTGTCTCTTTAGTGGACTTGTTGCATCTTCTAAGTGTCCTGCCAATGAAACGCAACCTTTGGCTCGCCTTCCCGACAATATTACCTATGTGGTCCTTCCAACTAAAGTTGTTCGTAATTTTAACACCCAGGTACTTAGTTGAATTGACAGCCTTGAGAATTGTACTATTTATCGAGTAATCGAATTCCAACGGATTTCTTTTAGAACTCATGTGGATCATCTCACACTTTTCGTTATTTAGCGTCAACTGCCACCTGACACACCATACAGCAATTTTTTTCTAAATCGCTTTGCAACTTATACTGGTCTTCGGATGACCTTACTAGACGGTAAATTACAGCATCATCTGCGAACAATCTAAGAGAACTGCTCAGATTGTCACCAATGTCATTTATATAGATCAGGAACAGCAGAGGTCCCAGGACGCTTCCCTGGGGAACACCTGATATCACTTCAGTTTTACTCGATGATTTGCCGTCTATTACTACGAACTGCGACCTTCCTGACAGGAAATCACGAATCCAGTCGCACAACTGAGACGATACCCCATAGCTCCGCAGCTTGATTAGAAGTCGCTTGTGAGGAACGGTGTCAAAAGCTTTCCGGAAATCTAGAAATACGGAATCAACTTGAGATCCCCTGTCGATAACGGCCATTACTTCATGCGAATAAAGAGCTAGCTGCGTTGCACAAGAGCGATGTTTTCTGAAGCCATGCTGATTACGTGTCAATAGATCGTTCCCTTCGAGGTGATTCACAATGTTTGAATACAGCATATGCTCCAAAACCCTACTGCAAACCGACGTCAATGATATAGGTCTGTAGTTAAATGGATTACTCCTACTACCCTTCTTGAACACTGGTGCGACCTGCGCAATTTTCCAATCTGTAGGTACAGATCTATCGGTGAGCGAGCGGTTGTATATGAGTGCTAAGTAGGGAGCTATAGTATCAGCGTAATCTGAAAGGAACCTAATCGGTATACAATCTGGACCTGAAGACTTGCCCGTATCAAGCGATCTACTTCTAAGAAACTCATGCTAGCAGATGTTCGTGTTTCAAATTCTGGAATATTCCATTCGTCTTCCCTGGTGAAGGAATTTCGGAAAACTGCGTTCAATAACTCCGCTTTAGCGGCACAGTCGTCGATAACAGTACCATCGCCACTACGCAGCGAAGGTATTGACTGCGTCTTGCCGCTTGTGTACTTTACATACGACCAGAATTTCTTCGGATTTTCTACCAAATTTCGAGACAATGTTTCGTTGTGGAACCTATTAAAGGCATCTCGCATCGAAGTACGTGCCAAATTTCGCGCGTCTGTAAGTTTTAGCCCATTTTCGGGATTTCGCGTTCTTCTGAACTTCGCATGCTTTTTCCGTTGCCTCTGCAACAGCGTTCGGACCTTTTTTGTGTACCACGGGGGATCCGTTCCATCTCTTACCAATTTATAAGGTATGAATATCTCAATTGCTGTTGCTACTATATCTTTGAATTTGAGCCACATCTCGTCTACATTCGCATAGTCAGTTCGGAAGGAATGGAAATTGTCTTTTAGGAAGGCTTCTAGTGATACTTTATCCGCTTTTTTAAATAAAATTATTTTGCGTTTGTTTCTGATGGATTTGGAAGAAATGGTATTGAGCCTAGCTACAATGACCTTGTGATCACTAATCCCTGTATCAGTCATGATGCTCTCTATCAGCTCTGGATTGTTTGTGGCTAAGAGGTCAAGTGTGTTTTCGCAACCATTTACAATTCGCGTGGGTTCGTGGACTAACTGCTCGAAATAATTTTCGGAGAAAGCATTTAGGACAATCTCGGAAGACGTTTTCTGCCTACCACCGGTTTTGAACAAGTATTTTTGCCAACATACCGAGGGTAGGTTGAAGTCCCCACCAACTATAACCGTATGAGTGGGGTATTTATTTGTTACGAGACTCAAACTTTCTCTGAACTGTTCCGCAACTGTATCATCGGAGTCTGGGGGTCGGTAGAAGGAGCCAATTATTAACTTAATTCGGCTGTTAAGTATAACCTCCACCCATACCAATTCGCACGGAGTATCTACTTCGACTTCACTACAAGATAAACCACTACTCACAGGCACAAACACTCCACCACCAATTCGGCCTAATCTATCTTTCCTAAACACCGTCTGAGACTTCGTAAAAATTTCTGCAGAAATTTATTTCAGGCTTTAGCCAGCTTTCTGTACCTATAACGATATCAGCTTCTGTGCTTTCTATTAGCGCTTGAAGCTCAGGGACTTTTCCAGCGCAACTACAACAATTTACAACTATAATTCCGACTGTTCCTTGATCCAAGCACGTCCTGTAATTGCCATGCACCCTTTGACATTGCAGCCCACCCCGTACTTTCCCGAGGCCTTCTAACCTAAAAAAACCGCCCAGTCCACGCCACACAGCCTCCGCTACCCGTTAGCCGCCAGCTGAGTGTAGTGAACTCCTGACCTATTCAGCGGAACCCGAAACCCCACCACCCTATGGCGCAAGCCAAGGAATCTGCAGCCAACACGGTCGCAAAACCGTCTGAGCCTCTGATTCAGACCCTCCACCCGGCTCTGCACCGAAGGTCCGCAGTCGGTTCTGTCAACGATGATGCAGATGGTGAGCTCTGCCTTCATCTCGTAAGCAAGACCGGCAGCCTTCACCAAATCAGATAGCCGCTGGAATCCAGAGAGAATTTCCTCAGATCCAAAGCGACACACGTCATTAGTGCCGACATGTGCCACCACCTGCAGCTGGCTGCACCCTGTGCTCTTCATTGCATCCGGAAGGACCCTTTCCACATCAGGAATGACTCCTCCCGGAATGCACACGGAGTGCACACTGGATTTCTTCCCCTCCTTAGCCGCCGTATCCCTAAGGGGCCCCATTACGCGCCTAACATTGGAGCTCCCAACTACCAGTAAGCCCACCCTCTGCGATTGCCCGGACCTTGAAGGATGAGAATGATCCTCTGAAACAGGGCAGGCAGCTGCATGTGACTCAGCCAGAGACAGAGCCTGAAACCGGTTTGTCAGACGCACCGGGGAGGCTTTGTGATCAGCCTCCGGGGACGCCTTTCGCTGCCTGCCACGCCTTGGAACGACCTCCCAATCAACCACAGGCGAGGGCTCAGCCCCACTGCGGGCAGCAACCGGGGCAACCACAGCGGCAGACCGATCTGGGGACAGACGGGACGAGGTTGACATCCCCGTGATACCCAAGTCCGGCTCCCCACAGTGGTGCCCATTGGCAATAGCCTCAAGCTGCGCAACTGAAGTCAGCGCCGATTGCAGCCCTCATCCGAACACAGCAATCGCAGTCCCTGTCCATTCTAATCGATGTTGAACAACAGTTACTGAAACACGAGTCCATGCCTAGATAACGCAAGCGAAACACGCAAAGAATGAATCAACTAACCTGTACAAATGCCTAACGACTGCGCTACAATCTGCTGAATTTACGATTACAGTAACTAAAACTCGAAATTGCACCTCCTATACGAAACTCACACGCAATTTAAATAAGAATCTACCAAGTAAACACTAAAGCGCGATGCTACCACTGTCAAATACTAAAATACGCCCGAAATATATGAATTAAACAATGCAAGTACCCAAAAACACGCAAAGAAATTAATTAAACTATCTAACAAATAAGTAAGCTAGGGTTATACGACTTGCTGCTGCAGCTGCTTATCCAACTTGTTAATTAAGGTACAAAATCTAGATTTTTTGCAAAAGAGGGTACCTTTAAGTCAAAAACGAAAGAGGGTGTCCATATATATACCTTTTCCTGCAGTAAAAATGTAACACAGAAAAGGAAAGTATACTCGTAGGTTTAAAGTATCTCTTACTGATTGATGAAACGTTCGTCTGAAGATGACGAGTGCCGAAGTCACTGAAACGTTGCTGTACCTCTGATAATATTACCGGAGACAACCTTCATTTAAATTCAGCAAATCTTCAACGGCGAGCAAAATTTTACGAGTGAGATTATCTGAGAAAGCCTACACTCCCATTTATTAATGATGTTTGCCGAAGTAAACCGTTTAGTTCAAAACACCACTGAATTCTCTTACAGAAAATTGACTAGCAACTATTGATGTTGACTATTCATAAACGTTCTTCTTGGAACTGGTTGGAAGGTTATAAAACAGCTACTGAAACCATTTAATAAATCTTGAATGTACTATTTCCTTAAATATTATTTGACATTCCTTTAAATGACGCAAACAAAACAATAGATTGTATCGGAACCATGCACAGAGCACCGAACTGAACTAGTGGCAAATTACCTTAGCAGTTGGGGCTGAGAGCTTAACGTTCGGCCGACAGCGAGATTATTCGAGAGTAAAAAATTGAAATGATCGGATGGCATTATTGGCCGAGACGACCCCATACGGTGGAGTTCGGCCACCGTATTGTAAGTCCTTTTTAGTTGACGCCACTTCGGCGACTTGCGAGTCAGTGATGAAAAAGACGATGAAAGACACACAACACCCAATCCCCTGCTGGGAATCGAACCCGGGCCCCCTTCCCGGTAGGCGGTAACGCTATCGTTAAGCTACAGCGGCGGTCATTCGAGAGTAAATAACTGAGGAAGAAAAAATATTACTGTGCTTTTATGATCCTCTTTTGGAAAGAAAACAAAAGGCGGTTTAATC
The DNA here is from genome assembly GCF_023897955.1 of Schistocerca gregaria. Classification (NCBI taxonomy): domain Eukaryota; kingdom Metazoa; phylum Arthropoda; class Insecta; order Orthoptera; family Acrididae; genus Schistocerca; species Schistocerca gregaria. The sequence goes on along the minus strand of NC_064923.1, from coordinate 620,426,081 downwards.
CAGAGAGAAATCATACACTGCATTACCTTATACCTAGACGTGCTTTCTGGTTACGAGTAAGAACATTGCGAGAACGAAACCGCGACGGATCGACAAGCCGAAGAAGTGAACCGAGACGCCGAGATGCGGAGAAACCGTCCGTGACGCGAGTATAAATACGTGTGGGAGCGCTGGAGGAGGCAGCACAGTCGTCCTGCGACGACTGATCCCACAAGTGTCCAGTCACTCCGGCAGCAATGGCGAGATCGCGGGCTTCTAGCAGGCGGCTGCTTCTGGCGTTGTGCCTGGGCGCCGCGCTCGTGGCGACTGTGGCCGCGGGAGGCTACGGAGGCGGAGGGCACGGGGGCGGCGGGGGCGGAGGACACGGCGGCTACGGAGGCGGCGGCCACGGAGGCGGTGGTGGCGGCCACGGCGGCGGTGGCGGTGGTCACGGGGGTGGCGGAGGTGGCCACGGAGGCTACGGGGGTGGCGGTCACGGAGGCGGCGGCGGCGGTCACGGAGGTTATGGAGGCGGCGGTCACGGAGGCGGCGGCGGCGGTCACGGAGGTTATGGAGGCGGTGGTCACGGAGGCGGTGGTGGTGGACACGGAGGCGGCGGTGGTGGACACGGAGGCTACGGAGGCGGTGGTCACGGAGGCGGTGGCGGTGGACACGGAGGCTACGGAGGCGGTGGTCACGGAGTCGGTGGCGGTGGACACGGAGGCTACGGAGGCGGTGGTCACGGAGGTGGTGGTGGTGGACACGGAGGTCACGGAGGCGGCGGCGGCGGCCATGGAGGCGGTGGTGGTGGTGGTCATGGTGGTCACTATGGCCGCTAAGTATCACTCTTCCTCTCTACTCAGCCATCTCTTACTTTCGGACGCTAAAAATTCCCACTTCTGTACCGTCTGGACATTGACTGAGTCAAAATTTTTATATCTTCTTCAATAAAATGTCACTTAAACTGTACATTAATTGTTTTACGTACTCTTTCTTCCCTTGTTTTTCTGTTACTAGTTTTATGTCGTGTCACTCGTTTCTGAACACGAAAACGTTTGTGAGTTTCAATACAGTAGTTGCCTTATTACGACGGTTCTACTGCATCTTTTCTTGTTATCTGGTAACCAACGTATTAGATTCTCCATTGTTATATGTATGCTTTTAAAGCAACTAGTAAATTAACTTTCTCCATAAAATGTGCTACACTTCCAAAATGGATCTAAAAGAGAGTTTCCTTTCTATCATGGTTCCGAAGTACTATGGAAAAAAATTTAAATCTTTCAGTTACGCTAGATAAAGTCTACAATAGTGTATATTGAAATCTCTATTCAGGTCGTACACTTTATGTTATCACATTGTCGAAAATTCTTGGTCGATATTTGTGCAATTCAAGGTGAAAATTAGTTCCATCTAACAACGGCAGTGTTACGATGTACACGATCAAGATACAGTACGCTCCAAACCCCGAGTGATTGAAGAAAGACACAGGGTACAACATTAAGTGTGGTGTACCAACTCAAACACAAAGTGACAAAGTGAAATCGAGCTTACATTAAACCGTAGTCTCTGAGATGTCAGGCTACATGTAACTCTCGACAAATCCCCAGTCAGAGATCAATGTCACAATAATAATGCGTATGATTCAAGGCGCTTTTTATCACTTACTTAAACGATTTATGGGTCCTTCAAATTTCGTTTCAGGTAGATAGATTATTATTCTTCTTCTGAATCGGTGGCCTGCATCACCTTGAAATATGTTCCCCTCAGTGATCAATATTACATTATTAAAGTGACATCCCAGCCCTGGATTCCAAAGAAAACAATAAAAAAGCTTTACTTTACCAGTAAGCACCCAAGCACTGCAGGACAACCCGCCAATATATTTTCCTAAAGTTCCAGGATAAATGCTCTTTCAGCGCATTTATAACGAAACATGTACCTCGAACATGAACAGTCACCGATCTGCCCCATATTCAGTCTCTTGAGGGCTGAGGGAAATGAAGGAATCTCATATTATATATTATTGTACTGAACAATTTACTAATTGTTGTACCTTACGTATTGTTTCGAAGTATCGATGGCATATCTATGTTGTATATTTAACGCGATGAGTACTTTTGTAGCGCTGTTTTGTGCTTGTATTGTTTCTAAATGTTGCATGTCGATGGTTTCAGTTAAGCCCCTGAAGCCATGCTGCTGATTCATGTAATTGCTCTTTTACGGTATTATTTCATCATTCATTCATTCCATTTCGCATAACTTTTACATTTACTATTGTAACTTATCATTCATGAGCTGTCCTCACGATTGATGGTTTCCACTATCGGTATTTTTTTTAATTCTTTTTTTTTTATCTACGAGAACCCATTACAGATTTACTACATTCAGTGCGTTTAAACTATATGGCTATTCAAATCAACCTACCAAAATACGGTATGGTATAAGTTCAATGGTAGTGTCTTACAGCAGACCGCTATAAGAGCATTTGCTATTTAGTTGTTTTCGTCTTTTGTGTAGGCTTCTCTTCTTCTTCTTCACCTGGCCTTTTGAGAAGAGTCACTCTTCAGTGCTTTTTTCTATCACACACTCTCGGAAGAGAGGCTACTGCCTTCTGCAAAATTTCCACTAAGGGTTTTAATGTAACTGTCACTGCATTTTAATTAATTTTTCCTCGTCTTTTACAATCTAATACAATTTGTTTTTATGGCTCTTCTAGATTCATTGGCAACCTATTCATGTACAGCACATGCACTGAGGAGAGACCAGCTTTAAACGATTAATGAAAAGTGAAAATTATATTACATTGTTACTGAGAAACTAGTTTTAGGCACAGATAATCACATGCAAAACATCATTTGGAACATCTGTATTGAAGAGTGACGTAACACTTTCGCCAAAACCCGCTATGAATGTATGGGAAAGTCTCGGTTTCCGATGATGGGACGGTATGAAAACAGTAATGACATACTCTATAATCTCTCTTTGAAAACTCTAACGAAGTTTTCAGTGCCCCTAGCAGAAATACGGAACAATTTATAGTGTGCAGCTGGAAATTTGGCAGAATTCATGGGTTGGATAAAAAGCAGTGACAACACGATTATAATTCATGTTAGGCGTTACTCACAGACGTTCATCGTTTCCCATGCCCTCAGTATAATCTCCCTGCATCTCGAGCACCTTCTCCCATAGGGATTGAAGGCATCGAACACGGTCAGCGCATCCATCTCTGTCGACCGTCCGATGGTGAGAACGATGTCTTCTCTTGCTTTGCAGCCGTAGGTTCCTTCGTTTCGCGAACAGTTCGTAACCGCACGGCCTCACAACGGTTGAATACGCTGGATTTCTAGTATCTTCCAACCCCACGTACACAGGAGTTCCTGCACGGGATTCAACGTGTGGCATTGTGCATTGTCGTGAAGGATGGTTGGATGCATCACTGTGCTAATCGTCAACGAGCCACTCCAATCTTGATAATTCAATCTCGACCCAAGAACATTCTTCGTGCTTGCTAAACACACTGTTAAGACGTTTGAACTGACCTTTCGCGTTTTCAGCCAGTAAGCACAACAACAGACCCACAGACTCAAACCGGGCCGCCACCGTTCATGGTACTAGTTCAGCCTTCTGCTATCAGCTACAGGCAGCGGGCGAGCCATGTGAAGCGCATTCTTCGTGTTCCGATGGTGTTGCCACTACGTATTATGTATGTCACATATTAATACGCTAAACGCTTTCTGGATACTAAAATCCCCGGGTTCCTGGGTTCGATTCCCGGCGGGGTCAGGGATTTTCTCTGACTCGTGATGACGTGGTGTCGTGTGCTGTCCTTAGGTTAGTTAGGTTTAAGTAGTTCTAAGTTCTAGGGGACTGATGACCATAGATGTTAAGTCACATAGTGCTCAGAGCCATTTGAACCATTTTCTGATAATAAAGTCGACACCAAGCAGCATAATAAAATCTATGACGGTCCACTAAGATCGTCTACGTTATACTACAGGGCGGCAGGAGCGGCTCAAAGGGATGAGGTGGTGGTGGCAAGGGGGAATGGGAAGGAGGGAGTTGGGGTCCATTTTTTTATAATTATTTTTACGTATTGATATACAAATCTCACTTTACCTATTTATGAGAATAAAGTAGCATGGAATGTAATAGTCTGTAGCTTCTAGAAACGCTCAGGTGGATGTACTTGCAATCTCACCAGGCAATGGCGAGCAGTCACAGGCTGATTGCCAATCAGAAACCCGACAGGGTTCGCGAATACGCAGATAGGAATGGTTAACTGCGGGAAACTGAGTAATCCAAGAACTGAGTAAACAAAGACAGGAAAGGAAATGCCATCCACTGAGAAAAACAGAAGAAAACAGAAAACCGACGACCTCTAAGTGAGTGGGAAGGCCTGAAGGAAACATTAACGCCCCTATAGCCATGCTTTGGAGAGTTGTAATCGTAATCGCATTGCATGATGAAATACTTATGACTTATGACGAGTGTGTTCTTGGATTTCTTGTTGCTGAAATAACAACGTAATCACAACTGTGAGGGTTTCGTAGCTATTATATACGGAGGTGGCGTAAGTCATGGGATAGCGGTATGTACGTATATAGACAGAAGTAGTACAACGTACCCGAAATATAAAAGGGCAGTACACTGGTGGAATTTTCATTTGGACTCAGTTGATTCAAGTAAAAATGTTACCGACGTGTTTAAGGCGATCGACGGGAATTAACAGAATTTGAACGTGGAGTGGTAGTTGAAGCTAAACGCATGGGACATTCCATTTCGAGAATCGTTAGGGAATGCAATATTCCTCAGTCTATAGTGTAAGGAATATCACATTGGAGGCATTGTCTCTCATCACCGGGAACGCAGCGAGCGCAGCGGCACTTGCGTAGAGGTGTCAGTGCTAACACACAAGCAACACTGCCTGAAACAACAACAAAAATCAATGTGGGAGGTACGACGAACGTATTTGTTAGGACAGTGCGGCGAAATTTGGCGTTAATGTGGTATGGCAGCAGACGACCCACATCGGCTGCAGCGCCTCTCCTGGGCTCGTGACCATATCGATTGGAGCCTAGATAACTGGAAAACCGTAGCCTGTCAAATGAGTCTCTATTTCATTTGGTAAAAGCTACTGGTATTGTTCGAGTGTGGTGTAGACCCCACGAACCCATGAACCCAAGCTGTCAACAAGGCACTGTGTAAGCTTGAGGTGGCTCCGTAATGGTTTTGCTCTCTCTTTACATAGAATGGACTGGGTTCTCTGGATGTTCAGCTACTTCCAGACTAGTTGCAGCCATTCATGGACTTCATGTTCCCAAACAGAGACGAAATTATCATGGATGAAAATACGCCATATCACTGGGCCACAACTATTCGTGATTGGTTAGAAGAACATTCTGGACAGTTTGAGTATATGGTTTCGCCACCCAGATCGTCCAACGTGAATCCCACCGAACGTTCTTGGAACATAGTCGAGAGGGCAGTTCATCCAAAAAATTCTGCGCCAGCAACACTTTCACAATTACGGACAGAGAGGCACACGGCTCAGTATTTCTTCGGGGGAATCCTACGAGTTGTTAGGTCTATGCCACTACGAGCTGCTGCACTTGGCCGAGAAAAGGAGTTCCGACACAATATTAGCAGATTTCCAATGACGTTTGACATCACTGTGTACAAGGGCATCCTGAAAAGTAATGCCTTCGACTTTTTGTTTTTACTTTAAAACACTTAAAGCTTTTTTCAATATGTCGTTATTAACATTCTACATCTTTATTCTTCATGTCTACGTATTTACTTCTCAACATAGTCACCCTGACGACGAACATATTTTTCACAACGAGAGACCTGTCTGTTGATATCGTCACTGTAAGATGTTTGACTATGTTAACGGAGCCACAATCTCACCCTTCTTGCACCGCTTGAATACTATCAAAGTGAGGTCCTTGACGGTGTTTGTTAAGTTTTGGGTACAGGTGCTCTCCTGTTCTCAGGTCAAATTGGTGAACTAAGGTTTCATCACCTGTCACAGTGTTATTAATGAACCTTTCACTCTCTTCTCAAAACGCAAAGGAAATTATCGACAGTGCCCAATTCATTTGTTTCTGGTCAGTAGTGAGCATTCGAGGCAGACACAGTTTCCTTCATGTACCGTACATCCGCAATGATACCTCTACAAGCTTTTGTGATGTGCCACATTACCTGAGACGTGGTTCTGTGTTATACGACGATTGCATCTGAAGAGTTCGTGAGCCCGATTCCGATTACTCTAGTTGGTTACCGTATGTGGTAGTTCACACAGAGCTCTATTACTCAAGTTCAGGTTAACACCACCGTCTTCTTCGTTACGAGTACAAACAAACCAACATCGCACATTAGTGACGTCGATACAATCGTCACAGTACACGGTTCTCATTCTTCTATGTATTTCAACTGGAAACGCGTTTCCTGCGATGAGAAGCCCGATTACAACACGCTGTTTGTCATGCATAGACGAAGTTACGTTACACACTGTCGTGGTACAAGCTGCAGTCGGAGGTCTCGTGCAGCAGGGGGTTGCAACTTGTGTCATCGACGCGGAAAAGTCAGAGTTATACGCAGGACATGCAATACCTCAACCGATATTGATAGCAGAAAAAAAACTCTGAGGCACTAGTTTTCAGCGCGCCCTTGTAGTTCTTAAGTTACACTCTGCGATCAAAAGTATCCGGACACCCGGCTGAAAATTACGTGGCGCTCTCCATAGGTAATGCTGGAATTCAATATGGTGTTGGCCCACCAATAGCCTCGATGACAGCTTCCACTCTCGCAGGCGCACTTTCAGGTGCTGGAAGGTTTCTTGGGGAATGACAGCCATTCTTCACGGAGTGCTGCACTGAGGAGAGGTATCGATGTCGGTCGGTGAAGCCTGGCACGAAGTCGGCGTTCTAAAACATCCCAAAGGCGTTCCATAGGATTCAGGTCAGGGCTCTGTGTAGGCCAGTCCCGTACGTGGATGTTATTGTCGTGTAAGCTCTCCGACACAGGCCATACATTATGAACAGGTACTCGATCGTGTTGAAGGATCCAGTTGCCATCCCCACATTGCCTTCAACAGTGGGAAGCAAGAAGGTGCTTAAAACATCAATGTAAGCGAGTGCTATAATAGTGTCACACAAAATAACAAGGGGTGCAAGCCCCCTCCATTAAAAACACGACCACACCATAACACCACCGCCTCCGAATTTTACTGTTGACAGTACACACGCCGGCAGATTACGTTCAGCAGGCATTCGACATACCCACACACTGTCATCGGATCGCCATATTGACTACCGTGATTCGTCACTCCGCACAACGTTTTCCCACTGTTCAATCGCCAATGCTTACGATCCTTACACCAAGCGAGGCGTCGTTTGGCATTTACCGGCGTGATGTGTGGCTTGTGAGCAGCCGCTCGACCATGAAATCCAAGTTTTCTCACCTTTCGCCTAACTGTCATAGTACTTGCAGTGGATCCTGAAGCAGTTCGTTGCTATTTCGTCGTAGCCTATCGAGTTCACTACGCAGTATTTTATCTTCGGGAAGATAAGGCTTTCGTATAATAATCTTGTATGCATGCTTTTGTTCGAGTGATGAAGTGGCCAGTCATGATACTACTGTCGTGAAAAAATTCCCTTTTTCTCAAATTTAAACGCGCCCATTGTTTTATGTGGCGAATTCAATAGCGTACTAAACCCAGTGTCAACTACTTTGAGAGCTGACACAAAGGCCAATTTTGATCCCGGCCAAACAACTTTCTCACGTGTGAATAAGCAGCTATCATACTAAACAGAATGAAAGATCAAGCCAATCACATCATAAAAAAAACTAAATTCTGTCGTATCATTTTCATATCAAGCAACAAGGGCCTAAAGAAATTTAATTTTGATCTTCTGTAGGACTTTTTAGAAATAGACTTTCGAGCAGTGTGACTAAACTCACAATTACAATAAATTATAAAAGGGGTATTGATTGTTGGGTGCAGTTCGCCAAACCTAAACTCACACATTTTTTAAAATATCTTTCAAGGGAAAAGACGTCATGGGCAAGAAGTACCAAGAAACTTTATTTTATTGACCGGAGGTACATTTATGTAATCTCTGATCGTGATACGAAACATACATACCAGAAAGTATAGTCCCAAAATACTGCAACGGTCCCCCCCCCCCCCTCCCCCTCCACCTTCCCGCCATTGGCTCCTGTCAACTACGTGCACCACAAGCACAAGACCCTGGCACGCATTACATGAGAAGAGGCGTCCCTGGTGCACAAATAGGCCGACATCCGCAATATCTCGATACTCCACCAAAAGACGCTGAGTACGACATTCGTCGAAACGCTGTGAAATTTCAACTCTGTCACCAGGCTGGAAACCCGAAAGCATTACATTATCAACGCTGAAACTTTTTTATATCTCTCTGTGTATTTTATTCCGTCGCATAATCGTCACCACATACAAAACAAAATCTCTACGATTACTGGTCAGTTTCCATTTTTGTTAGGAGCAGAGATGTAGGAAATACTGATAAAAACAGCTATCGGGGCAGATAAGCACAGTAAGAGACCATGAACATCTTCCGTAATGATTAGCCAGAATTTCAAAAATTTGTAACAAAATGCTTAAAATGTCTATTGCTTACGCTATTCAGATATGGTTGAAGCAGACGTCTGACATTTATTAACTATTCGCTTATCTCTTTCTGTTGTATCATAGCTTATTGCCACACAGTAAGCATAGCTATAACAAGGAAAACAAAATGTAACATCCTAGGTTTGCACTCCAAGGCGTTCTAGTAGATGCTAAATACAGAGATATGGGAAACCGTCTGTAACTGAGGCACCAGGGTGCGGACAGGACTTCTGTCCCCTCTGGTTAAACGAGAGCAAATGGCCGCCTTAGCTGATGCAGTGTCTGGCTTTAAGTACCCCTGTTTCAGATATTTCGCCCTGAGCATCTCGTCATTTCATCTGTATCGCAGATCCCAACCGAATGACGATGTCGCCGGCCGCTACAGTCTGGAACCGAGCGACCCCTACGGTCGCAGGTTAGAATGCTGCCTCGGGCATGGATGTGTGTGATGTCCTTAGGATAGTTACGTTTAAGTAGTTCTAAGTTCTAGAGGACTGATGACGTCCCATAGAGCTCAGAGCCATTTTTTGAACGGTCTCGCTGGTTACAGGTTATCTCTGTTGGCGAACCGTAACGTGGTGCTTGCTGTCTGTTTGTAGGCTTCTACTACGAGACTGCAGCCTCCTTCCTTTGACTGGACTTTATCATTCCATGCTGCCGGTACCGAAGTGTGACAACCATGACTGACCAAAGATGCGAAACTACTGAGCCTTCCTCTGAGAAAAGCCAAACCGACTGACTGCAAGTTGCTATCTGGGTGGGCATCTGAGTGCCGCTTCTAGGGCTGTGTATGTATCGCCTTGGTAGCTGTACAACGCGTGTGCTGAGGGCCCCTAGACTCACGCCTTCACGACAACAGCCATCACGAAGATGCTGTGCGCACAATTCAAAGCAAGCGTCCGTCTTCAACAGCGCTGAGGTTCATTGTATTTACAGGGGAGTGTCCGTGGCCCGCTTCACTGGCTCCCGTTACTGCACTCCACGTCGCATCGACATCACGCACTCTGCCTGACCTGCCGCAAGCTACGTGAGCTACCGGAGTGCTGTGTCTAGCATTTCTCGCCGGCGAATCAGGGAGTAGCTTGGCCCATTTCCTGTGTGTTGGAAAAGACAATATTCACTGTATCAACTACGTTAATCAAAAGTTAGTACAGACGTTTCATGGACAACTTCGCGAGTAAGACTGAAACACTCACCAACCCTCGAAACTAAGCCTCCAAGACTTGAAAATTTACCACATCATCATCACCTCTCCACACACTAACCTCTTGGCCTCAGGGTGACGGTTACAGCTGGAGTACAGAAGTAGGCCTCTTGACACCGGCCACTGCCTCAACTGGTGGTCAGAAACGGTCTTCGAGACACCCAGCATAATCAAAATTCTCAGCAACTCAACATCGCTGCAGTCAGCCTCACTTATCTCGCAGTTTGTAGTTCAGAATGAAGAGTAGTGAGAGAAAGTTGTTTTGTTACCTTGTAGATGGCCTTTTTGTTTCATTATATAATTGTTAGCATTGGTAAATCACTGACACAATCATTTCAATCTGAAACTAGCTCTGGTACAGCACTGTGAAAATCTTGACCTGCTGAAGTTCAGGGGCGGTTGTCGTGAAATGTATATGTCAGGTCTGAATTTTGAGCTAATTTTTCTGAGCACGGGTTGCCGTGCACCAAGACCTGATGTTTTACTTGCCGACATTGAGGTCATTTGGCACGGGATTGTATGAATGTAGATGGCTATGGTACACCGTAAGAATTAGAGTAACTCCTTTTGTGTTGTGTACCCCCCCTTGAACCGTGGACCTTGCCGTTGGTGGGATGGCTTGCGTGCCTCAACGATACAGATAGCCGTACTGTAGGAGCAACCACAACGGAGGGGTATCTGTTGAGAGGCCATACAAACGTGGTGTTCCTGAAGAGGGGCAGTAGCCTTTTCAGTAGTTGCAGGGGCAACAGTTTGGATGATTGACTGATCTGGTTTGTAACACTAACCAAAACGGCCTTGCTGTTCGTGTACTGCGAACGGCTGAAAGCAAGGGGAAACTACAGCCGTAATTTTTCCCGAGGGCATGCAGTTTTACTATATGATTAAATGAAGATGGCGTCCTCTTGGGTAAAATATTCCGGAGGTAAAATAGTCCCCCATTCGGATCTCCGGGCGAGGCCTACTCAAGAGGACGTCGTTACCAGGAGAAAGAATACTGGCGTACTACGGATCGGAGCGTGGAATGTCATGTCCCCTAATCGGGCAGGTAGGTTAGAGAATTTAAAAAGGGAAATGGACAGGTTAATTTAGATATAGTGGGAATTAGTGAAGTTCGGTGGCAGGAGGAACAAGACTTTTGGTCAGGTGAATACAGGGTTATAAATACAAAATCAAATAGGGGTAATACAGGAGTGGGTCTAATAATGAATAAAAAAATACGAGTACGGGTAATCTACTACAAACAGCATAGTGAACGCATTATTGTGCCCAGGATAGACAAAAATCCCATGCCTACTACAGTAGTGCAAGTTTATATGCCAACTAGCTCTGCAAATGACGAAAAAATTGATGAAATATATGATGAGATGAAAGAAATTATTCAGGTAGTGAAGGGAGACGAAAATTTAATACACATGGGTGACTGGAAGTCGAGAGTAGGAAAAGAGAGAGAAGGAAACACAGTAGGTGAATATGGAATGGGGCTAAAAAATGAAAGAGGAAGCCGCTTAGTAGAATTTTGTTCAGAGCATAACTCAAACGTAGCTAACACTTGGTTCAAGAATCATCAAAGACGGTTGTGTACATGGAAGAACCCTGGAGATACTAAAAGGTATCAGATAGATTATATAATGGTAAGACAGAGATTTAGGAACCAGGTTTTACATTGCAAGACATTTCCAGGGGCAGATGTGGACTCGACCACAATCTATTGGTTATGAGCTGTACATTAAAACTAAAGAAACTGCAAAAAGGTGGAAATTTAAGGAGATGGGACCTGGATAAACTGAAAGAACCAGAGGTTGTACAGAGTTTCAGGGTAAGCATAAGGAAACAATTGACAGGAATGGGGGAAAGAAAAACAGTAGAAGAAGAATGGGTAGCTTTAAGGAATGAAATAGTGAAGGCAGCAGAGGATCAAGTAGGTAAAAAGACGAGGGCTAGTAGAAACCCTTGGTTAAAAGAAGAAATATCGAATTTAATTGATGAAAGGAGAAAATATAAAAATGCAGTAAATGAAGCAGGCAAAAAGGAATACAAACGTCTCAAAAAAATGAGATCGAGAGGAAGTGCAGAATGGTTAAGCAAGGATGGCTAGAGGACAAATGTAAGGATGCAGAGGCATATCTCATTAGAGGTAAGATAGATACTGCCTACAGGAACATTAAAGAGACCTTTGGAGAAAAGAGAGCCACGTGCATGAATATTAAGAGCTTTGATGGAAACCCACTTCTAAGCAAAGAAGGGAAAGCAGAAAGGTGGAAGGAGCATATAGAGATTCTATACAAGGACGAGGTACTTGAGGACAATATTATAGAAACGGAAGAGGATGTAGACGAAGATCAAATGGGACACATGATACTGCGTGAAGAGTTTGACAGAGCACTAAAAGACCTAAGTCGAAAAAGGGCCCGGGGTAGACAACATTCCATTAGAACTACTGAAAGCCTTGGGAGAGCCAGTCCTGACAAAACTCTACCATCTGGTGAGCAAGGTGTATGAGACAGGCGAAATATCATCACACTTCAAGAAGAATATATAATTCCAATCCCAAAGAACGCAGCTATTTACAGATGTGAAAATTACCGAACTATCAGTTTAATAAGTCACAGCTGCAAAATACTAATGCGAGTTCTCTACAGACGAATGGAAAAACTGATAGAAGCCGACCTCGGGGAAGATCAGTTTGGATCCCATAGAAATATTGGAACACGTGAGGCAATACTGACCCTACGACGTATCTTAGAAGAAAGAGTAAGGGAAGGCAAACCTGCGTTTTTAGACTTAGAGAAAGCTTTTGACAATGTTGATTGGAATACTCTCTTTCAAATTCTGAAGGTGGCAGGCGTAAAATACAGGGAGCGAAAGGCTATTTACAATTTTTACAGAAACCAGATGCTGTTAGAAGAGTCGAGGGGTATGAAAGGGAAGCAGTGGTTGGGAAGGGAATAAGACAGGGTTGCAGCCTCTCCCCGATGTTATTCAATCTGTATGTTGAGCCAGCAATAAAGGAAACAAAAGAAAAGTTCGAAGTATATATCAAAATCCACGGAGAAGAAATAAAAACTTTGAGGTTCGCCGATGACATTGTAATTCTATCAGAGACAGGAAAGGACTTGGAAAAGCAGCTGAACGGAATGGACAGTGTCTTGAAAGGAGGGTATAAGATGAACATCAACAAAAGCAAAACGAGGATAATGGAATGCAGTCGAATTAAGTCGGGTGATGCTGAGGGAATTACATTAGGAAATGCGACACTTAAAGCAGTAAAGGAGTTTTGCTGTTTGGGGAGCAAAATAACTGATTATGGTCGAAGTAGAGAGGATGTAAAATGTAGACTGGCAGTGGCAAGGAAAGCGTTTCTGAAGAAGAAAAATATGTTAACATCTAGTATAGATTTAAATGTCAGGAAGTCGTTTCTGAAAGTATTTGTATGGAGTGTAGCAATGTATGGAAGTGAAACGTGGACGATAAATAGTTTAGAGAAGGAGAGAGTAGAAGCTTACGAAATGTGGTGCTACAGAAGAATGCTGAAGATTCGATGGGTAGATCACATAACAAATGAGGAGGTATTGAACAGAATTGGAGAGAAGAGGAGCTTGTGTCACAACTTGACTAGAAGAAGGGATCGGTTGGTAGGACATGTTCTGAGATATCGATGGATTACCAATTTAGTATTGGAGGGCAGCGTGGAGGGTAAAAATCGTAGAGGGAGACCAAGAGGTGAATACACTAAGCAGATGCAGAAGGATGTAGGCTGCAGTAGGTACTGGGAGATGAAGATGCTTGCACAGGATAGAGTAGCATGCAGAGCTGCATCAAACCAGTCTCAGGACTGAAGACCACAACAACAACCTTATAATCTGGTCATGGTTTTCACGCCTCATGTGTTATATTTCTTTGGCAGCTACTGGTAGAATATGCAGCATGCTGAAGGAAACATTCTCTGCTAATACGTTTCTTTTGTCACTATGACCCAACATATTGTTAGATTACAAGCTGCGCTTGAGATGAAAGGTGGGGAATTAAACCATTAAGAATCACTGCAGACTGAAATGCTGGGAGGTTGGTCTGAATGATCATGCCTTCGTATGGCCAATTTGCGACAGACCTAGTAGGATACACTAACATTTGAACAATCAGCTAAAGGGTTACAGCAGAGATACTGGAAACAAAATAGTACCCCCATCATTAGATAAATATTAAATACATTAACTCAGAAGCATAACGAATTGGGCAAGTCATTTTAGGATAGTATCAGGAAACTAAACTTTCAGACATATGTGCTGACATGAAATGAAGAAGTGAATACAATGTTACACCAAAAAGCTGAAAGATTCTCGATGCGTTTTGAGTGGCACTGCTACTGAAATATCGAACGTGTTTGTAGTTATGCACTTAGAGGAGATAGATACAGCGACCAAGGACCGTGGTTTGTTTCGACTGTAAATTATCACACTATAGGTGGTGACGGGCATCTCCCGAAACAGTGTCATCATCCAAAGTGTTAACGAATGGGGACATGCTGGTCACAAAGTACAGGTGCACAGAGCTAAGAAACGAAAGAATTGGTCGCGGGGGAGGCGTTCGGTAAACACAAACTGGAACGTATCAGTCGTCGGAAGACAGTCCCAATAGAATGTGGTACTGCACGGTTAAATGCAGAGATGTAATGTTGCTTGTGGGATTTTGTCAGTGGCAGGCAACGTAGTTTTTTAATAGATCTCTTGAGTAGGAAAAGATTAAGAGCTCGTCATTACAGATTACATGGGGTGGGTAACAGTGATATATATTCAATGGAACAATACAGCTCAAGTTCAGCGTTAGAGCTAAAACTTTTTCTGAGTATTTCGAGGTGTTGTCACAAGTGGGGCAAGGGTATTGCAGAACTTCATTTCCATGCTGACCATCATGCCAAAAATCAAGCTTTCACAACATACAGTTGAACTTGGAGGAACTTTGTTTCCACTGGGTGATACTGCTACAAGTGAGACGATGTCACAATGCATACCAACATACAGGTGTTACCGACTACACTGCATACACGCACGCTGAAAATGGGTTCTCACAACTATGTGCCATCAGGCACAGGTGAATTAATTCAGGTATCCATAGGTACAGACTCACCACAGAAAATATTATACGTGGTTGAATCACTGAAGAATAACAAGCATTTGGATACGATGCGCTGATTTGTACACAGAAGCATAGCATGCATAAGTAATGTACAAGGGGAATATACGGTTCTGATAAACCTGAATAATTTTGGTATGGGCGACATAAATTAACAAAGGGCTTAATTATCACCACATTGGATATTTTGGTGGAAGAGGATATAGACATGCCATATTCTGGCCATAGGCACACCGTCTGTGATCCTGCTTAAATCGAGACACCTACAGGGCTGTGAACAGCAAGTTAAGGAAGACCTATTGTTGCGGTTTAAAAATTTGTTTAATGAACAGGATCCACTACATGTGACTCTTATTTCCCAACATCGCATACCAACAGGGAGTAGTGATCCAGTTTATAAGGAGCCTTATCGCATAACAAAGTGTTTACATCATATAATGGAAGAATTTATCGACCTATAAATGTCAGAAAGAATTTTTGAAACTAGTGATAGGCCGTGGGGAAAACCTGTCACCCTGGCCCCAAAACTAGTCGACTGATGGCATTAAGATATATCGCTTTTGTTGGGACTAAAGATGTCTGAAATGATAATTAAATCAAAACCCTAAGCCGTCGACAGGCGCTGATATATATCGACGATGACAGTTGAAAATATATTCCCCGCCCGGGACTCGAACCCGAGATCTCCTGTTTATATGGCAGACACGCTCTATCCGCTTAAGACACCTAGGGCACAGAGGATAGTGCGACTTCAGGGACTTATCCCTTGCTCTCTCCCCGTGAGACCCACATTCCCAACTTAATGTCAACACACCACATTCATAGTGCCCCTGCCCATTACACTCATTACTCGCGGCAGACAATCTTAGCGAGTCCCGTAAGAGTTCGGGTAATGCGTGTGCATCCAGCACAGAAGAAGAAGGTCAATGGCCGGTTAGCCTTAACTATATGAAGATATTGTCTTCATATAAAGGTGTCTGAGTGCGCGAACTAGCACCAAAGAGTATTTCGATAGTGATTATCATGGACGCTTGACAATTAGGAAGATGCAAGTTTTTCTCTACAACTGATTTACCTAGTGGGTAGTATCAGATCGAGGTAGTACCGGAGGATGGATCTAAAACAGCTATTTCGGTCGTATGGGGCATTTTCAATACCGCCAAATGCCGTTCTGGCTTAAAAACGTGCAGCCACATTCCATCAATTGTTAGATGGAGTTTTTCATGGCCTGAAACCTAGGAAATGCATGGTGTATCTCAATGACGTTACAGTTTTTTCGCAAAATATTGACCAAAATGTGAAACGGTCGCAGGAAACATTAATCTTTCTCTGAGTCTTGACAGATATAATACTGCACAGACTCAAGTCAAGTACTACGGCCATGTCATTAGGGAGGAGGGTACACAAATCAGTCCCCATTATCAGCAGTTTATGAATTTTCAGCTGCACAAATAGCGAAACAATCGGCCGGTCGTTGTGGGCGAGCGGTTCTAGGCGCTTCAGTCTGGAAGCGCGCTACCGCTACGGTCGCAGGTTCGAATCGTGCCTCGGCCATGGATGTGTGTGATGTCCTTAGGTTAGTCAGGTTTAAGTAGTTCTAAGTTCTAGTGGACTGATGACCTCAGATGTTAATCCCATAGTGCTCAGATCCATTTGAGCCCCGCTTTCTCTCTTTAATGTACTGAAACCAAAGTTATAATATGCAAAAAGATACATGAGGTGTGGCAACGACTTTGACAATCCAGCACAAAAGCACTGGACAGGCGAGAAATTGTGGGACAGCAGGGAAGTCAGCATCCACGTGTTAGTGTCGGCCAATGTGTGTTGTTTGCCGACTCATTCATGCCAAAAGGGAAAACCAAGAAATTTTTAACGAAATGTAATTGTCCATATCAGGTTATAGAGCTTACCGCTCCGGTTAATGTTGAGATCCAATTACCTAAAAAACTTTCAGTGTACTTGTAAGCAGAGTGTAGCAAATCGATGTTGCGATAGATGCTTTACCCCAAGTTCTGATGACAGCACCACAGCAAACCTAAAAACCCAAGGAAGGTTAAGGAGAGTGTGTTACCAGGTACTCATGCTATGCACAGGGTACAATATGAATTTAGCAATTTCCTATAGGTGGCGAGACAGAAGGGGGCAATTACCGTTTACCAAAAGCAGTTACCGGTACCGGTACACCAATACTGTACTGGCAAGACAGACCTCCGGGTATCCTATCTACCCAGAATATAGCGTTTCTGGGCGGCATCTTGGATACATAAGTCTTACATTTGATTAATGAGCTAGTCACAGAAGGAAAATAACGTATTTCTACTGAACAGATGTCCAGGAATATTCAGAATTTTCGAGAACAGCATCGTCTAAATGATGTTAATATATTCAACTATCAGCATAACGGCGTTTCTTATAGCACCCTGCATGCTCCACCTACACTTTAAGCAAACAGTTGCCAGTCCTTCAGACTTACCACCACATCGGACCTCCAAAGAATTACTCGACATCATACATAAGCAATAAGAACTAGAATCACTTGTTGCAGTATTATTACCAGATTATAGTAAATACAGATTAAAACTAGATTTTAAGGAAGAGAGTGGCAATTGGCAATAAAACCCAGTCTCGTGAGTTGTTAAACAATAACTGCTAAATATAAACCTTTGTAAATATAATCTGTGTACACGAAGTTGTTCTACAGTTTTCTTATGGCAAGATGTGCACCGTTGTCCATCCTTCAGACCTACCAGAGCATCAGATCACCACATAACGGCTTCACACTACATATAAACTATACGAACTAGACTTACCTGTCGTAATACTTGTTATCAGAGTATGGCAAGTAGAGATTAAAATTAGTTTTTTTTAAGGAATAGAGTGGTTATGAGCAGTGAAAACCACTCTCTTGAGTTGTTAAGCAATAATTGCTAACTGTAAACCATTCTAAATATAATCTACGTATATGAAGTTATTCGAGGGTGACAGCAACACAAAATTCGTAGCTAATCTTTTGAAGAGCGGAGGACTGTTACACAAAAACTCCTGATCCTGGGGGTTACTCGACACCGACGGTAAAAGAACCAAATCCGACTCAGCCCATGTGTCACAATCATAATTTAGAACACGCAAAGATTGTCTATATGGCAAACACAGTTCAACACGCGTAAATCATTGCCACACAGCAAGGATAGCCATAGCAAGGAGCGTTAACGGTGCAGTATGACAGCAGCCAGGACGTCATTCTCCACATGCAGAGGAAGGGGAAAATGTCTGTAAGTGAGGCACCGCAGTGCGGATAGGACTGCTGCCACCTCTGCTTAAAAGAGGGCAAATGCCCACCTGATCTGCTACAGTGTCGTGAGTCTGGCTTTACATACTTCTGTTTCTACATGTCGTCCCAATGTCTCGTCATTCAGTCTGCATCACTGTTACAGACAGAATTACAGTCTCACTATTTACACATTAACTCTGCTGGCGAATTGTAACGTGCAGCTTCCTGTCTGTTTGTAGGTTTCAGCTACGAGACTACAGCCTGATACTTCGGTTGGACTTTATGGTTCCACACTGCTCCTACCGGTACCTGTCATTAAAGATGCGGACCTACTGAGTCTTCCTCTGGTGAAGGACCACCGCCTGAAGGGACAAACGATTGAATGTAAGCTGCCATCTTCTGCTTGCTGGTTGGGCACTTGAGGGCGGGCTTCCAGATAGTACGTGTATCGCCTTTGTGGCTATACGCTGTGTGAGCTCACGGAGCCCGGGGCTTCTGTCTTCACGACAACGGCCATCAGGGAGATGGTCAAGGCCCGCCTCACTGACTCCCGCTACTGCATCCCATGCAGTCTCGTTGTCAGGCAGTGTGCTTGACGTATCGCAAGTTGCATGAGCTGCCGTGGTGCTGTGTCTAGCATTCCTCGCCGACACCTTATAAAGCAGCCGAACCATATTCTGCACACTGGAGAACGCAATATTCATTTTAGCAATCACGTTAACATTATGTTATTTCAGATACCGCTGGAGCACTGGTACCTTCGGACACAAGATTGAAACGCTCACCAGTCCTCGGAGCTCGGCCTCTGACACTTGTAAAGTCACTGCCTCACCTGTTCACGCTCGATGCCCACTGATTTAGACTTACTTGCAGATTTTACCGTTGCGCTTAGCAGATCTATGCCAGATTCTTTGCCAATCGCAGTACCCCTCCCCAACTAGTAAAATCTCATTATAAACTTTGGTGTCATTAGTATCAACTTGCAACCAATAACGGCTCCACTTTTGATATGTGTGGCTAACACGTGTTTGGTCATACGACACTGATTGATCAAGAAGGGTGCTTGCAGAAGACAAGAGCAGGTAATTGGGAACTCTGTCTCTTGATGGTGTATGAGATGAGCTATGTGCCATCCTATAAGGTCATGTCCCTGGATTCAATGATCGTGATACATACCTGGGTTCAAATGTAGTAGTGATGTTACTAATAGCAACCAAAGCCCTTGGTAAGAGCACGATATTAAAATGTAAGAGGAAGGCAATAACGATATCATAGCTCACAACGTGATATAGCATTCCGAGTGCGTATGGTCCGTGAATCGAGCC
Source organism: Schistocerca gregaria (assembly GCF_023897955.1). Classification (NCBI taxonomy): domain Eukaryota; kingdom Metazoa; phylum Arthropoda; class Insecta; order Orthoptera; family Acrididae; genus Schistocerca; species Schistocerca gregaria. Next base: position 620,406,519 of record NC_064923.1, on the reverse strand, counting down.
AGAGAATTTTTCCTCTCTTCACGACTTGCCAGAAACATGTTTTCTGAGTTGTACTCTATGTGATGAGACAATTGAGATTAATTTGTTTGTAATACTGTGATGGACTTCTAAGGCTGATTTTTATGTAGTGCAGTAAGTTGGACTGCACAGGACAGATGGCAGATAAAGGCGTGGTAAGTATGTTAACTTCACATTGTTAACGATTAATTAGGAATATCCTGTACTCGCAGATAGCTGTATTTATCGAAAAGGGCGGAATACATTCAATCCTTAGTAGTTCTCATCCGTCGCCTAATAATCGCTACCAGAAATGATTATTCTACCGTTCTGCAAAGATCTCCAGCGGTTTTTAAGTATCATTGCAACGGCCTGGGTATTTTTCTACTTTTTAGTCGTTCCTTATGTTTTGGCATGTCTTGGACATAAACTTATACAAAAATTTCTAACCTGGCCTAACGTTGAACTCAGCATGCATTTATGGTTCAAATGGCTCTCAGCACTATGGGATTTAACTTCAGAGGTCATCAGTCCCCTAGAACTTAGAACTACTTAAACCTAACTAACCTAAGGACATCACAAACATCTATTCCCGAGGCAGGATTCGAACCTGCGGCCGTAGCGGTCGCGCGGCTCTGGACTGTAGCGCCTAGAACCGCTCGGCCACTCAGACCGGCTCATGCATTTATCCTATGAAGCTAACAGTAAAGAATAAGTGGACTGAAACTATAATTCACATTTTGTCATCTAACGCGAGACACTAAAATTCATTGCTGTTGCGTCCTAAAAGTTAATACTAAACAGTGTTTTCTTTAAGTAACAGTTTTAACTAACTAACTGTGGCCTAATAAACTTTATTTGCCACTTTCAAGGCTATCGTGATTCTGAAGAACCTAAAACACTGCTACGTAGTAGTTTCTGAAGCACATTAAAACTAATGTTTTTATTTTCTACCTGTGTAATGCCTCAAATGGATACTTTTTCTTTTCAGACCCACAGTACCAATATTTAGAACTGAGTCAGGAACCAGTGTCAGCAGCTAGTAGTCTCGTGATCGCGTTCTCGCTTCCCGAGCGCGGGGTGCCTGGTTCGATTCCCGGCGGGGTCAGGGATTTTCACCTGCCTCGAGATGACTCGGTGTTGTTGTGTCGTCTTCATCATCATCATTCATCCCCATTACGGTCGGAGGAAGGCAATGGCAAACCACCTCCACTAGGACCTTACCTAGTACGGCGCTACGGGTCTCCCGCGTCGTTGCCCTACGCTCTGTAAAGAGATATGGGACATCATCATCATAATCTTCAGGAACCAGTGAACGTCACCTACAAAAAGTTCCCTTGTGATATGTTATACTGTAAATCAGCCGCCAGTCCAGGAGGGCAGTTAATTGTTTTCTTCTTCACCCAACTAGTTATTGTCAGTCATTAAGGGGCTAAGACCTATTTGAAAATTTCAAAAATATTCTGGGGGCTGTCAGCTTTTTTGTAGTGATCATCGAAGTTCGCCAGAAACTCCGTGATCGAGGTACAGGGCGATTTGTGAAAAAGTGTCTCCAAAAACATTCAAGAGGGAAAACGAAGCCGACAACGAGGTTACTGAGGCAGCATAGAGTTTCAACGACACTCTGACAGATAATAAGGAAAGTATAAACGGACCAGAACTTGAAATCAGACCCGCCTGTTACGACTCCTGCACAAAAAAGAAAGAAAGCGTATCGAGCGAGCAGAGCAGCGGATGACAGAAGCTGCCAAAGTAGCACTCAGGATCACCAAGGCCACTAAGAAGAGGAAGGAGGATCTTATTTTTTATCTGGATCTGGATCTGGAATGTCCAGGGATCGTTGACTAGAGGTGTCTCTAACTTACATAAAAAAATGATGGAGCCCAACATTTTAAACGCGTCTTTGTTGAAACTGTATTTTTCATATTGGCGGGAAACGACCCTTGAGAATGACACATACGATTTTGACCGCATTTTGATGCCAGCGTTCTAAATTTAATTGTCTGTCAACGTAAGTGGCCGTTTTCCGATATCTTTAAACATTTCTTTTTGGTGCACTGTTTTTCATCGATTTTCTGGATGACGTCAACAACATTTGTTTTAACACGTCACCATTTTGTCAGAGCTTAATATTTTCGATTATGCTATGTGCGCTGATGTAAAATACATTGAAAATTACTTTATTTTGTTGCGGGTCCAGTTGGAGGGCTTCGGGAATTCCCGCCAATGACCAGATGATCAACGTTTCGGCTGCAAGGGATCCTTCCACCTGGTGCAGCAGTAACAGTTACAGGGAACATTCTATATGAACAAAAAAATGATTTCTTAAGGGCAAAAGTGTAAGGAATAAAACTATGTTATTAGATTTAACATTACTTTTCCTCTTACTTGAAAAATAAATCACGAAAGACACCTATTTTTCATACGTTCGAAGGGGACTACCCAGTTAAGTGTGTGTTAGCAGCTTCTGTACCTTAGAAAGACTAAAATGAAACAAGCAGCACTGTGACATTACGAGCAGCTTGTCTGCTTGTGTGGCTGGCAGGTTGCCATGGTGCGGCCGGCCATTTAAGTCAGACTTGGCACTGGGCAGAGCACCCAGGGTAGTGCAATGAGCTGTGAGCGGCCGGGGAGGGCGGCTCGATAGGCAGCCACTAGAAAATCCCGAGGTGGTAGGGGAGTGTGTCGTCACGAGCTTGAGCAAGCGAATCAAGATGGCCCAGGAACCGTGTAAAAGCTGAAATCTAACACGCTGCCAGAAGAGATTTATTATACCGTTTTAGAGGTTTCATTCACTCAAGATTTATTGTTGCAACAGTGCATATAGAATACGTGAAATGATTACATTTACAGATCAATAGCACAAGTGGTTCTGAGGTATCACTTATCAGCTCCTGCTGAACACCCATATTAGTACTTGGTATAGCTTCCACGGACGGCAATGCAGGCGCCGTGCCTGGCACCCAGTCGATCGTACAGGCGGCAAATGCTGTCTTGGGATACTTTACGCCACCTGTTCACGTAGTTCCGTAAGAGTTGTTGGCTGACGAGTCGCACGAGTCACTTCTCGTCCCACCTTATCCTACATGTGCTCGTTGGGAGACATGTCTGGAGATCATGCTGTCCAGCTGTCGATTTCTGAGATTTCGCTGAAGTTTTAGTGATTTTGCTGTCCGGCTCCAAGCCTTTCGTTCGCATTCAGTACTGGCTGCAAAACACTCTTTTTGCACTGCGAATCTTATCTGTATCGTGTTCGGTAACAAACTACACTACTGGCCTTTAAATTGCTACACCACGAAGACGACTTGCTACAGACGCTAAATTTAACCGACAGGAAGAAGATGTTGTGATATGCAAATGATTAGCTTTTCAGAGCATTCACACAAGGTTGGAGCCGGTGGCGACACTTACAACGAGCTGACATGAGGAAAGTTTCGAACCCATTTCTCATACACAAACAGTAGTTGACCGGCGTTGCCTGCTGAAAAGTTGTTGTGATCCCTCGTGTAAGGAGGAGAAATGCGTACCATCACGTTTCCGACTTTGATAAAGGTCGGATTGTAGCCTATCGCGATTGCGGTTTATCGTATCGCGACATTGCTGCCCGCATTGGTCGAGATCCAATGACTGTTAGCAGAATATGGAATTGGTGGGTTCTGGAGGGTAATACGGAATGCCGTGCTGAATCCCAACGGCCTCGTATCACTAGCAGTCGAGATGATAGACGTATTATCGGCATGGCTGTAACGGATCGTGCAGCCACGTCTCGATCCCTGAGTCAACAGATGGAGAAGTTTGCAAGGCAACAACCATCTGCACGAACAGTTCGACGACGTTTGCAGCACCATGTACTATCAGCTCGGAGACAACGGCTACGGTTACCCTTGACGGTGCATCACAGACAGGAGCGCCTGCGATGGTGTACTCAACGACGGACCTGGGTGCACGAATGGCAAAACGTCATTTTGTTCGGATGAATCCAGGTTCTGTTTACAGCATCATGATAGTCGCATCCGTGTTTGGTGAACGCACATTGGAAGCGTGTATTCGTCATCACCATACTGGCGTATCACCAGGCGAGAGGGTATAGGGTGCCATTGGATAAACGTCTCGGTCGACTCTTGCTCTAATTGATGGCACTTTGAACAGTCGACGTTAAATTTCAGATATGTTACGACGCGTGGCTCTACCCTTCATTCGATCCCTGCTAAACCCTACATTTCAGCAGGATAATGCACGACCGCATGTTGCAGGTCCTGTACGGGCCTTTCTGGGTACGGTATAGAAAATGTTCGACTGCTGCCCTGGCCAGCACATTCCCAAATCTCTCACCAATTGAAAACGTCTGGTCAATGGTTGCCGGGCAACTGGCTCGTCACAATACACCAGTCACTACTATTGATTAACTGTGGTGTCATGTTGAAGCTGCATTGGCAGCTGTACCTGTACACGCCATCCAAGCTCTGTTTTGACTCAATTCCCAGGCGTATCAAGGCCGTTATTACGGCCAGTGGTGGTTGTTCTGGGTACTGATTTATCAGGATATATGCACCCAAATTGCGTAAAAATGTAATCAATTGTCAGTTCTAGTATAATATATTTGTCCAATGAATACCCGTTTATCATCTGCATTTCTTCTTGGTGTAGCAATTTTAATGGCCAGTAGTGTATATGAGTCCACCATTCGAGTAGATTTGTGTATCATTTCAATAAAGAAATAGTCAAAGATTAATCCACCTGTAGTAGCCCACATTATTATCCCACGGGATCTTTCTTTAATTTTCTTCTTTTAATGTTCACAATCTGTATTAATGTGTTTAATTATGTCTCTATTTGTCATTTTTAATTAATGTTATTCATGAATAATGCATGCTTTTATAACATCAGTATGTAGCGAAGCCCTTTTGATCAGATAAGCCATATTAAAATCTACCGTCATAATTTCACCCTGTGGTGGTAGGTAGTAGTGAATTGATGTTGACTGGCGATGAATTTCACCCGAGCTACAGTGAAGTTGCAGTACCTCACTATACGGGTATTAACATTTTTTTATGGATCGTTTCTTGGCTGTTTGCTCGGTACATTTTTTGCTATTGATTTTAAACTAAGTTCCCGATGAGCTACAGACTTGAAACTTTTAACATAGTTCAGAACTAGTGCAGCATTTACCACATATCTCTGTTGTAAACTCATCGAAATGTTTTAAATCGATTGAGAAATTTGACAAGCACAAGGCTAAAAACAGAAAATAATTATTTAAATGAAATAGTTTATAATATAATACGTTTCTAAAACGGACTAGAAGGTGTAAAATAATTTTTCATAGCCTGGTACAGATTGCTAACCCCATACATGTAGTCCTAAAAATTTGTGCTTGTCAATTTTTAATAGCTATGGAAATAGTTGTAGAATTTAAAAAGAAAATCGTGGGGCGCATGCAATACATAATAGATACGTGAGTAGTTCACTTTCTTACTATTATATCTTGCATAGCTCCACCTTTTTCGTTTTAAATTCTACAACTAGTTTCATTGTTATTAAAAATTCACATGCACAAATTTTCAGTACTATTTGTGTGGGGTTTAGCAATCTGCATGGGGCTAGGAGAAATTTTTTTGTGTTTTGTAGTTCGCTTTAAAAACGTGTTGCTTAAAAGATCTTTATCTAAATAACTATTTACAATAGTATCAGATATCTTTCCTACTCACAAGCCTTAGCTTAACAATATTATGGCACTAGACGGACTGAATCTGTTCAAGACTTCTAGTCGCAACAGGCAGAAGCAATCCCTCTAGTACGGCATTTTGTGAGAATACTACGTTTATTAACCGTAACAACACAAATAAGGCTTTTATTTAAGTTGCCACATTAAAATTGCTTAAGATAAAGCTTTACAGTGACAGGAATACTTTGCTCGAGAACCTGTAAATATGCCTCACAAATAAAGTGTATCGTAAAGAAAACATCCAAAAATTTTTACATTAAACAAGGTCATAGATAGAAAATTCAGATTTAAATAATTGTGAATACACTTTCACAATACGACACAGAAGCGTTTTGTCGTTTTCACAATTGATCAGCGATTTGAACAGATCGGAGAAAGTATTAGTCACCTGCTGGTGACGTCACGCTAATTCGGCGTTACACCGCCTCCATCCTTGATAGTGGCCTCAATTTGGCGAAGAAGAAAGTCCAGAAATTTCTTCAGATATGTCCTGTCCAGCTGAAGCGACTCATTGATGATAAGATCCAACAGAGATACTAAACTGCTGTGGTGTTGACTGCTACCTTTCGTCTGCCTTTCCAAAGAATCTCAGACATTTTCTGTGGGCTTAAGACTGGCTGATTTAACAAACCAGTCTAGGTGTGACTGGATGCAAGAATGTTCCCCAAGTCACAAATGTAAAGGTGACTATTGTCAGAAGACGAGACCTTCCACACCTTACTCAACCTGAAGATGTTGGTAGACTGTCACCGACAGGGCGCGTCACCTATCTCTGGTCGCTTCAGTTAGCATCTTTTTACAACCACTGTCATTCCGCTGTGTGCTACACCATTCCTTGTAGCACGTTGTATTCCCGCGTGGGCACACCAACAAATCGGGCAACTTCGTTCACAGTGTGGTCTGGGAACGTCCAAACACGAGAGCTCCTCTCCATGTCGACCTATCCCGAATGCGCTCATTGCGACAGCCCACTGACACATTTACACTGTTTAGCTCGTATTACCTAGGTTAGCGGTGGATGGTCACATGACAGCCCCTGTAACGGTTCTACACCATGTAGCTGTACCGCTCCAAAGCGACCAGTGAATCCTTTTAAAGTAGTGGGTGATTTTCTTACGGTGAGTTGATGGACTCCCCTGTTTCCGTTTGAAAAAGGATGCGCAAAGTATCGGCAGCTGGCCGCATCATCGTTAAATCGTCCACAGGTAGCCATGTCCCACCTCAACACGCGTGTTAGTTTGTAATACGTCCATCCACAGAGTATTAAATTTTGGCATTTATATCCAAATCATCTAGCGACCTTCGTTAGGAACTGCTAGCCTCCATATTCTTCCGGCCTAGGTAATGTGAATACCCGCAAGTCAGGAACAGTTGTAGTCAAGTTTCGTCTGCTCCGTACCATTCCAACTATTTGAATTTGACTGACATCGACCACGGCTAAACGGCGACTCCCCCTACTTTCCCCACGGGTGTCAAGGCTCGATGCGTCACAAGTGTTGGTACTTCCCCAGTGTCGCATGAAATGAAGTGGTCGTAAGGCATTGTTGGCCGTGATCTCTCATTCGGGTTCGGTCACCAATTTCAAGTCTTATTTCATTCGATGCCACATTGGGCGACTTGTGGCCCATGATGAAGATGAAATGATGATGAGGACAACACAACACCCAGTCCACGAGCGGAGAAAATCTCCGACCCGGCCGGGAATCGAATCCGGGCCCAGTGCATGGGAGGGAAGCAAGTTATCACCGAGCTAAGCAGGCGGACTACCCAATCCCGTGGTAGAAGATCAAGTTCAAAACGTAATGCTATTTTTCCCTAAAAGAAAGATCAGCTTGTACAGAGTTGCAGTAAATACCTAATTAAGGTATAATTTCTGTATAACTTTAACAATGTTTCTGTTACTGCGTATACACAATCTATCGAAATGTAAGTAAAACAAGAAGTAACACATGCGTGCAGTCCATGAAAAATAAGAATGGACAGTATCAAAAATATACGTGTGTGTAGTGTTGTAACATCATCCATGACTTTGGCGCATTAGTCGGTTATTAAAAACTGTGAGCCAGTATCTGTTTCATCCACAAAGCAATCACAGCTGGTCAAGACTTTCCGAACATGGAACGCGGAACAGAAACGTTTCAGTCCTAACACCCTGACGTCGTGAGAAACAAGCAACTGACGCCAATCAAAGACAATGTTCTTTTTTCTATATCGTTTGTTCCGAATGTGTGATCGCACAATCCAGCCTTGTACTTCACCAAATTCCGTACAAACAGTGCTGGATCTCCTTACGTCGGTTTTGAAGTGGTCTTGTCGTTCCCACGGCCGGCAGTGATAAGATACCGTGTATGACAGACAGTTGTCCTGAGATGAGCACTGACACGAGCTGATAACTGCGCTCTTCAGATGCCGAGTTTATCGCACAAATCAGATACCTTTGTCCTCGGCTACAGCACGCTTAATAAGCAGCGTTAAGTGTCAGAAAGTGCGCTACCCAGTCTCGAGAGTACGTAGTGTTCGATGTAGCTAAGAAATCGCTGCTTTTGTCTTTTTATTAATATTTACAGACAAACAGCTTCCACGGTCAGTGAACTGCGAGTTGTCACCGCGATACCGGAAGAATATGTCAAGCGTTTCATAGACAGCGACATTTGTGACGGACGAGTGGCGCATAACAGAAATACGGCTTATATAAGTCTGGCCTGTTTACGCTTACGTAATGTTCAGTCAGGACTTGTATTTGTCTTCCCCGGAGTAGTGGTTGCCGGAACAGTTCGAAGATAAATACAAATATAATTTTAAAGTAAAATAGAAAAATATTAGACACTGAAAATATCAAACGGAAAATTTTTAATAAGTTTCTCATTGTATAATATTTTCTTAAAAAGAAAAACAAACGAAAGAAAATTCAATTAACGTATGGAAAGGTCATGTATTAGCAGCTTGTGATTAGTTGCCCAGTCCTGGGCGAAACATTTATTCATTTCATGAGATATGCATTTAACTGCATATCTGTTCAGTATCATGTACCGAACCTAATAAGTTGTATATATAATTTGTTAATGTTTTCATCAAACGTGCTTTCCCATCCATTAATTCAAAACAACCTATTTTAAGCTTAATACAGCAAAGGTATAGAGCCGATCAGAAGGAGGCGGCAGAGATCGTCTGGCGGTAGGGCGCATCAGGCGTTTTTCGTAATTTTCTTTTTATTAGAAAATTGAAGGTTCCAGACGTCTCTAGTATGAAATTTACTTTCACCTGGTGTAGAGATTTTTTGGTAAAATGTACATTTTTCTTGTTATAGGGGATGGGACTATGCACTTTTGACGTTTTCTCAGAAGCGTCAAAAAATCTCCGCTCTTCAGCGTGCTCTAGCGCCGATACCGTTCGCCATAAAATCAAACCTGGTTAGTGAATTTTGTAGGAACGATCATTTTCAGAAAACGCCTAGTTTTCGAGATATAAGAGAGAGTCTGAAAAAGAGTGCTAAAAATTTGAAGGTTTCTGCGTTTTTGTTTGTGAAACCGACCCGCTACGAGGGGGCAAACATGAAATTCAGATTCAGAACCCCAACAAAAAAAAAACAAAAAAAAAAAAACAGATAGAACAGTTGACAAGAAAACTTCTATAATTTTCTTCGTGAAAACCATGTTTGCCAGCAATGCAGGAAATGTGTTATTGGAAATAACGACCATGCAGTTCTGAAAATAACGACCATGCAGTTCTGACGTAACGTACAGTGATATCTAGGTAGCTTTTATAACTAAACATTTTCAGTTTATTTTGCTTTTAAATTGCGTCGCTTATGTGATAGATCTACCAAGGGAGCAACGGCAGGTCTTTAGCCCAAAGGTTCAAAAATTGCTCTGAGCACTATGCGACTTAACTTCTGAGGTCATCAGTCGCCCAGAACTTACAACTAATTAAACCTAACTAACCTAAGGACATCACACACATCCATGCCCGAGGCAGGATTCGAACCTGCGACCGTAGCGGTCGCTCGGCTCCAGACTGTAGCGCCTAGAACCGCACGGCTACTCCGGCCGGCTAGCCCAAGGGTGTCCAGCCTTTAAGCTTACCAGGGCCACAATTGATGAAGACGGGTATATTTGGGCCGCTTGCTGGTCATCGAGGCTCAGTTCCAAGTGGGACTCATCACTGAAGACAGCTCTAATCCAGTCAACGAGATTCCAGGCCGCAGACGTCACTGCAGACGCCCCGACAGTGGCGGGACACCATTCTGACTGTAACCCGCCGTACAGCCCAACAACCATGAGTGATTTTCTGCAGTGCCATTTGTTTTCACAGAAGAACTCCCCTGGTTGCCATCCGCGGCAGCCTTACAGCATGTCGGTATGTCGACAGTATTCTACGTTCTGTTAGTTGCCCTCCATGGCAATCCATCTTGGGTTTACATTTCAGCAAGATGATGCCTACCCGTACACACCTGTCTTTGTGCTTGCCAAAACCTACCTTGGCCAGCAAGGTGGTCGGATCTCTCCCCAACTGAGAACGTTTGGGGCATTATGAGCAAGGCCGTCCAACCAGCTCAGGATATCGACGGTCTAACGCTCTATTTGGACAGCATTTGGCACGATGTCCCACAGACGGACATCCAACATTTGTCAGTCAATGCCAAGCCGAGGAATTACTAACAGGGCCAGAGGTGGACATACGCGTTATTGCCTTTTTAATTTTCTGAAGCTCTTATTTTTGAACAAACCAACCAATTTTTCTCAAATTGTAACCATTTGTTTGTCTGTGCATGTACATTACAACTTCAGATTTCCGTCCCATTTGAATAATTCGTTTTTCTTATCTCAAAGTGTAGTTGAGACATTTCAGTAATTTAGAATTTATTCGTTTATGATTCTTTATTCTACAAAAGCAAGGTGGAATTAATATTTGATATACATCGAGTGTTCATTTTAATTGAAGACATTGAAATATCTCAAAAACTACACATCGGATCAAAAAAAGGTATAATTCCAATTTGTTGTCTCTTAGGGGGACATCCCATGATACTACACTTGACCCATTCCCCGTGCGTGGGTGGTGGGGGTGGGGGTGAGGGAACTTCGAAATCTTCAATAGGGACCCCCATTTTTAATTGCAGATTACGAAAAAAATGGTTCAAATGGCTCTGAGCTCTATGAGACTTAATATCTTAGGTCATCAGTCCCCTATAACTTAGAAGTACTTAAACCTAACTAAACTAAGGACATCACACACATCCATGCCCGAGGCAGGATTCGAACCTGCGACCGTAGTAGTCCCGCGGTTCCGGACTGCAGCGCCTAGAACCGCAAGGCACCGTGGCCGGCGCAGATTCCGATTTACGGCAAAATGCACATACGTTTTGGCTGAAGCATTTTCTTCGTTTCACCATGGGAGGAACAGAAATGGGTAGATAGTCGTAATTTACGACATGTTACTCAATGGTCCTCGAGTATCCAGTGGTACGTTGGACCCCATCTCCTCGCTGCGGGGGTAGGACAGGCCTTATTTCATAACTTCTAATTGGAAACCCCATTCGCAACATTGTATACCTCCGACATCTGAAATATCTGACAAGAGACACGCCACAGCGGCATTGACTCGTGGCGAACCCTACTCAACTTTTTCAATTAGAGTAAGTGTTCAAACGTAGTATCGCAAATTTCAAAGCATTGGCGATCTGTTTTTCGAACGACCGAACACAGGACAGAAGCATATCTGCGGAAATATCAGCACAGGCGTTTCTGACGCAGTCGACCTTGTCTTCACGGCCAGCTGGCACTCGTTGGTACATCTTATCTTTTAAATATCCCCACAGAAAGAAATCTAACAACGTCATACCCGGTGACCTAGCAGTCACGTTGAACAAGACCACGTCTGCCGATCCAGAGACCAGTGCAAACACAATAAAACACCTCCCGCGCTTCAATTGCATAATGCGCTGGGCAATCGTCATGCTTGTAGAACGTCCAGGGCAACATCCTGCACTAATGCCGGTATTTCCTGTTTCGGAGACGTTCAATTTTAGTTCCATTCAACGTGCTATCGATAAAATACGTACCACTGCGTTTGTTACCCAAGATGCCATAACATACGTAACAGACCAAGGATGCTAATGGTGAACTTAACTTGCCTTAACCAATTAGGACTGTCTACACTCCCGTAATGTATGTTATGCGTGTTAACGCTTCCATGGTCTGTGAAAGTAGACTCATCGGGAAGACTTGGTAAGGGTTCAGTTCCGTAGAGTACCCTTCTGGATTCCATCAGGACCTGGTGATTTATTTGCTTATCTTTCAGTTATTTCTCTGCACGAAGGGTTTATTTCTGTGTCGACTATACTGAAGCCAGTCTAATGGTCAAATGACGGTATGTTAGCACTGTTCTACAGTGTGAACGATTTGCTCAACGTGACATTTAAAATTTCTGGTTTCGTTTTGCTATCTTCAACTGCCACACCAGACTGGTCAACTGAATGGGTGCCTTAGATCCGCAAAGCGATTTTACACAGGACCATACTTTTCTAGAGTTTTCTGCCAGATCTTTTGATAAGGCGTAACTGTAGTAGTTGTATGCTTCAAGCACAGATCTTTTCACGGACGCACGAATCTCTACTAACCTTCGCTTGTCGTCACATGTGCGTTCTCTTTTGAATCGAGAGTGAAGCTGCCTCTGCTTCCTCAGCATCTTCCGAATTTTGTTATTTAAACACTGTGGATCTTTTCAATCCTTTATCCACTTACTAGGCACATAACTCTCCAGATCACGATTTACAGTCTGTTTAAACGTCATCCATAATTCCACTACATCCATCTTACTGAAAATAAGTGATGTCAGTTCAATGTTTAAGGGAGACGCTAACAACTGCTTATCTGTTCTATCTTGCAGAACCACTCTCCTAGCCATCTCGACTGTTGTATTAACTTTGGTAATTATAGTTGCTATAATGGCATCATGATCGCTAATCCCCATTTCTGTACGGACATTGTCGATAACGCTCGGCCTATTTGTAGCTACAAGGTCTAAGACGTTTCCATTGTGTGTGGGCTACCGAGCTAACTGCTCAAGAATTTACAGAAAACGCGTTGAAAAGTATTTCGCTTGACTAGCTGTTTGTACCCCGCAATGAATCCACAGACATCCCAGTCTATACTCGGTAGGTTAAAGTCACCTCCAACTAGTACTTGCAAGATCTAGGTATACCACGGTAGACTAATTTTGAATGAGTCTAGAAGTGTCACAGCTGAATCGAGACGCCAATAAAGGCATCCAACAATTATCTTGGTTTCACCTACACCTTTTATAAGCGATCAGATTACTGCGGGCTTTCTATAATAAAAGTGAAATGGTGGGATGGCCCTCAACTACGTACCCTCCGATTCAGAGTTGAAATATTTAAAATTTTGGCTGGTTTCATTGTGTAGGGGCTGGGATTCGTAGTTCTCGCATCACAAGCCAAATACTGCGGAGTCTACGGTATACAATATGAATATACACATGAATCGAATTTTCGAAGGTTCCTATAACTCGGCAATTGCGAATTTCGAACGTAATATAGACATTTATAAATGAAAGATTGCAATTAAATAAAATCTTCAAGTACTATGTTTACTGCTTTAAATGATGAGTATGATAATAGAAGTACTTTTGAGAATGTGGTATATTTCTGCAAAACATTTATTGGTTTCGATGGTCCAGCAATCAAATAAAATATAAGTTGAATAACAGGGAAACACTAGATTCCTACTTCACATAATTAGTTATGAACAACATCATAGCTCACGAGATATTCACTTCTCAACGCACACTACGTCTTCACTATAGAAGCTAAGAAAATCTCATACGTGCACAAGTCGGCGCCCCAAAGTATTTCTATCTGCCGCGACCACGCACAAACCGCCCCACACTCTCCACGTCTGCCGCGACAGTGCATCCATCGCGCAGTGAAGTCCAGCAACCCTGTCCTGTGCGACTGTCCCTCGCGCCACGCTGTTCCGAACTGCCTAGTATGCTCTCTGATAAACGATCCTTCTCCCCCAATTCCATACAGTCTTTCCAAGTATCCTTTTTGGAACAATCGCTGTGACTGGCTAGAGCGCTCCCGCCCTGCCTCCAAGCCAGTGCACACTCACGAACATATTGAAACACTTTCTAAATACTGGATTTACATTTAAATAACTTAAAATTAAATAAATACTCCTATGGCTGGCCCATAAACACGCTCTAACACACATTATTAAATACATAAACAAATTAAATAAACATACATCAAAGGAATAGAACCAAAGGTAGGCCAGTAGCCTAATGCCTCTGTGCTTTCTAAAACAGTAAGTATTTGACCAGTCTGGTTCAAATGGTTCAAATGGCTCTGAGCACTATGGGACTTAACATCTATGGTCATCAGTCCCCTAGAACTTAGAACTACTTAAACCTAACTAACCTAAGGACAGCACACAACACCCAGTCATCACGAGGCAGAGAAAATCCCTGACCCCGCCGGGAATCGAAACCAAGAACCCGGACGTGTTTGACCAATCTATTCATGAATAGTATATATCGGATATAGACAAAGATATAGACGAATACATATATTTATAAGCATGCTGCTACCGTTTTTTCGTGTCACTGTGGAATACTCACGGCCTGACGCGATCGACAGTAACCGACCACTTTGACCTCCAATAACTCATATACTATTCAAGTGACATGCTTGTAATTTATACCAATTTAGGTTTACATTAAAAGCTTTCTAAAGACACATCAATCGACAAAATCGGATGAACCGTTTAGATTTTGGAAATTCGTTGCTGGGTGTTACTTGTATAATTTACAGTCAGATACTAAATTTTAAACTAACAAAGATATTTAAAATCTGATTGCACCATCAGAATTGTCGTGCATGTAATGGTAATGTGCATGTTTCTTTTTGAGGTATCATGATTCATCTGGCTACTATTTTTTTCTATACAAACAGTGAAATGTCTGCCGTTATGTTTTCACAATGTCCGCCATCTTTGGCTCTCTCAGCATACAACTCTCTTTCATTGACACAGCGTCACCATGGAGTTCCCTGCCATCCGATTCCTGGACACTGGCCAAGATTCGGTACCATGTGTTTGCTGCCGGGCCCCAGCTTGCCGAGCAGTCCGTGCAGCCACGCCAACTCCGAACTTAGAATATTTCTAGGGCGTCACAACTCGCCCGTTACCTCACAACCGTATAACCGTGAATATGCACCCTGTCATAAAGCAGCATTGGTCAGGTTCAAAAATGGTTCAAATGGCTCTGAGCACTATGGGACTTAACATCTATGGTCATCAGTCCCCTAGAACTTAGAACTACTTAAACCTAACTAACCTAAGGACATCATCACGAGGCAGAGAAAGTCCCTGACCCCGCCGGGAATCGAACCCGGGAACCCCGGCGCGGGAAGCGAGAACGCTACCGCACAAGCATTCGTCAGGCAATAGTTTTTGGACAATAACATCGCTCAAATGGGCTGGTCCACCCAGAATCCTGACACTGAAATGACAGTCTTTTGGGATGAGCTGACATCACTGCAAACCCCAGCATCCAACACCATAACCTTCTGTGGCTTCGGCTCTTGAGAAATAATGGATTAGCACTCTTCCACACACATTCAGGCACTTTAGTGGAAGTGTCTCCAGCAGAATTCAAACAGTCGTAAAGGCGAAGAGTGAATATATCCCATGTCCTCTAATAGGTGACCTGAAACTTCAGATTACATAGTGTATGTCAGAGCAATATCAACTGTCAGTTGCTTTATAAAAACTGTTTCCACACTGTCAGCCTGAAGTTGTTAAACTGTTAGCAGCGTCATTTCTAGATGATCTTGGGCGCCATTACAGCATTATCCGTTCATGCATGGACGACCACCAACAGCATATCAGCCTGTGAATACCCCCACAAGATGTCTCTGGACGGATTCCAATATGTTAGAGTTGGGGAATAAGTTTATCTCAAAGTATCCCAAGATCGAAACCAGTAATAGCAGGATAGCCTGACACAATTATCACTGTGAATAAAATTTTAACGCTATTCGTACATTTGACAGGAAACGTATCACAGCTTACGAATTATATTCCAGTATCGATAGTCTTTAACTCTGCGAGATCATTTTAAAACATTGTATGTGTTTACCTCACAACGATGCATCTTCTTGGCAACTCTTCAACCTCGACAAACTACTGTCGACTTCTTACAGCTCTTTGAAAGTTCTGTAACTACTTTTCGAATTTCTTCTCGACAACATGGTGAATATATTATGCGAACTCATCATCTCCCGTCATCACAGTCACTCAAAGTAAACTTCTATTCTGCATGTTTTGAATACGAGGTCATCGCTAGAAAATAGCACTTCAGTATACACAAGCTTGTTAAAAGACGATAAACAGTCCTTCAATGCATCGTTTGTCTGTGTACCTCACGTAGATAAACCAGCAAATAAACGCGTAAACTAAGAGGAATGAAGTGTTGAGACAGTTTCGATCTATGTTGGATTATGTGGCGTAGCCTGTAGCCATGTCACGCACCGTAACTTTGTGTACATGGTCTCGCACTCTGTATATCCCCAAACCGCCTACGACATTAATTATAAATTCTGCCTATTGAGTAGGGAAATGGCTTGTTTGCAGCAAGGCAGGTATTCATATAGACGGTGCGATGATGACTATATCATAGGCTGTGAGCACAGTGATCATTGTTGCGACTGCCTTTGACGCAGCAGTAGTGCGACACGTCGACAATGGTTCTCCCAACGAAAACATTTCGAGTCTCGACCTTCCAGGCGACCTCGATTGTACCTACATCATTGCGAGGGCTGTATCTGTATATGGAGGCTGAGATGTGATGCCAGTTTCTGGCATGATGGTATCGAGTGCCATTGGATACGCAACACCATCATCTCTGGTTTGCACAGGCGGTAAGTGGGTAACCATCTGCTAGGTTTCTGATGTGCTGAGGCCAATGGTGTGTCCTATCTTCG
This sequence comes from Schistocerca gregaria, assembly GCF_023897955.1. Lineage (NCBI taxonomy): Eukaryota > Metazoa > Arthropoda > Insecta > Orthoptera > Acrididae > Schistocerca > Schistocerca gregaria. Next base: position 620,389,792 of record NC_064923.1, on the reverse strand, counting down.
AGGTCAATGTGACTTTGTCTTTCAACAATATAATACAAGATCGCATTTTGCCAGTCCTGATGCATAGAGTAGAAGCAGTTTTACATGGCGTTCCCATACCTGTCACTCATGTTCATTTAGACTTGATACCCAACTGGGTTTAAATCATTGTGGCAGCTTTGTGTATCCAGTCTCGCACCCTGTATGTCCCCAAACCACCTACAACAGTAATTATGAATTCTGTCCATTGTACAGTAAGCCCACAATAATTTAAAAATTTTTATTGTTGTGTTTCCGGGAATTTCAGTTTTAATGGCTGGCAGTATATATTTAGCATTACTTTATTTCTACTTCTTCGTTCACATTCATACTCTGCAAACCACCGCGAAGTGCATGGCAGAGGGTTCGTCCCATTGTAGAAGCTATTAGGTTTTCTTCCAGTTCCATTCACGTTTGGAGCGCAGGAAGAATGATTGTTTGAATCCCTCTGTGCGTGCTGTTACAACTCCAATCGTGTCCTCTCCATCCTTGGGTGAGTGATACGTAGTAGTTTGTAATATACTCTTATAGTCACCGTTGAAAGCCCATCTTGAAACATTGTTAGTAGTCTTTCTCGGAATAGTTAACGTTTATCTCCAAGAGTCTGCAGTTCAGTTTCTTCAGCGTCACTGTAGCACTCTTCCAGGGGCCAAACAAATCTGTGACCATTCGTGCTGCCATTCTCTGTACACGTTCAATTTCACCTATTAGTCCTGTTTGGTAAGAGTCCCACGCACTCAAGAAATGTTCTAGAATGGGTCGCACGAGGATTTTTAAGCAATTTCCTCTGTAGATTAATTGCACTTCCACAGTTTTCTACGAATAAACCGAAGTCCACCGCCTGCTTTATGCACAACTGAGCCTATGTGATCATTCCATTTCATGTCCCTTCGGAGTGTTACATTCAGGTATTTTGCGGCCTATGACTTCAATTTCACGTCCCCGTGTTTTTAATAGGAGTGGAATTAATAAACAGAAACAAAGGTATTACGTCATCTTTTGATCTCGTCGTATCTGTATTCCACAAATAATCTTTAATCTTTGGACTCCATTTGCGAGCTCGACTGTTCGTTTCTTAAGATAATCACTATCCCGTTATTGTGAGACAAAACCACATATAAACCTACAGTGATACCTCTGCTGTTAGCTATTTCAAACAAATGTGTTAACTGATTGCAGTGTAAACCACGAACAGTTTCTTTATCAGTAGGAGGGTGTGTTAATATGAGATACGAGGCGGTGGCGTGGTTCTGCCGCATGCGTGCTCCCCTTCAACATCTACATCTGAACTCCATAAACCGATCTGTGGAACAGAGTATTTCTGCTGCCCTTATCATTTCCGTCTTTGTGTTCCATTCGAACGGAACGTAGCAAGAACGACTGAAGGTACTACTAGAGATGAACTTCAATTTATATGTTTTCCACCATAGCCAAATCACAAAACGTTTTTGGGAGCAAGTAATTTGATGTCTGGCCGTTCTTGAAAATTTACTTTCTTCTTGATGCAAAACGATGCTCTTGTAGTGTCTGCCACTGCAGTTTGTAGAGCACCCCATGGCACTCTTTCACTTAGTAAATGAACTTGTGACCAAAGATGCGGCTCTCATTCCTATTTTCTCTGTCTCCTTTGTTAATACTACCTAGAACGAATCCCCGTCTATCAATAGCCTTTGAATAAGAGGTTTTGTAAATAATTGCTAAGTCGGGTAATTAAATTTAAGGTTTTTCCCTACATCTGATTTTATGTGATTGTTCCACCTTACGTCACTCCAGACGAAACCTTTAGATATCTGTGATTGTTACTATTTCAGTATCTTTTCGCCGTTAGTGATATTCAACAATAAAACGTGTTTCCGTCTCTTTAAACACATGTGCCGTGGCTGCATGTCATGGTGCAAATCCCGCCACACTCAGCTGATGGCAGCGAGGCTGGAGATGGTGGCTCACTGCGGCGAGAGAGCCCGCCCATCAGCAATGAAGTACAGATTGTGGTTGTCGCTGAAGTAACAGTTTTTCGGTTATACCAGTCTTTTCCTCTCCAGTTTAACCAGACTGTTAAACCACTCATAAACCGGTTTCTGAAACAACCGATTTTCATTGTTTTATTGCCTTCACTTTCAGTAATAAATGTAGACCTCGAACGAAGATTGAAAAATTCTAAAGAGGGTAAAACAGTAAGAGAATTAGATCGATATCGGGTTGAGGCTGTGGCAGAAGTGGATCTCATTGCCTCTAGCAAATACTGCGAAAGTGAAGGAGGTCGGCGTGGTGGCAGCGAGGGTGAAAGGTCACAGTTTAACGACTTCTCTGCATCGTCACTTTTGGATGGTATCAGTTTTTCTCCCTGAAGCAACCACAAAATTCGGGGTTCAGTTGTTATCCCAAGTTTATGGCACGCCAATAAAATTATAGAATTATGAACCAAGTTCGCTTTCTCTTCTAAGGGAGACTGTCATCGTTTTGTCCTTATACGATGTCGCACGTTTGTTATGCCTCCCCTTTTTAATCTTGTAAAGCGAATGAAGCACTGTACTTCTTTGATACCGCATTTCATAATTTCCATCTAATAGGCCACACCATATGATTAGATGTACATTTTCGTCTCAGCAACTCTGTACTAATGTTATGTGTTTTTATTAGTTTATAACTGTCGGCATTGTTGTTAAAATATTACTGAATGTTTTTCTTCCACTTTCTGTACTAACACAGTATTTAATAGCGATAAAAATTCTGAAAAGATACGTTATCCATTAAAAAAAAAGATTTCGAAATATAATTTTGGCACTGTTGCTACGGCAAAACGATAAGCCCGTTCTTTTTACCCTATTATTAATGAAAATTAAAAATAACCTGTTACAACTGAGACCAAATAAATACCAAAAAACTACCGGTCATTTAGAACCATTAGCGGTACCGATTTTAACCGGTCTGTTTTTCCCATCCATTCGTTGGTGTCTCGGACAACGTCAGCAGTTTTATCAAGCTGTGACCGAGTCTTGAGTACACCAGCGGAACAGTCTGAACGTTGGGTAACGGCTTTGGAAGCGTACCGAAGCTTGCCGGCTAACTGCTGGCGCTGCACGTATCGGGGACCGACCGGCCGCTGTTGTCGTGGTGCCTGGAGTGCAGGGATGTGGCTCCGACTGGTGCCGTGTGTGCCGCACACAGGAATGCCCACGAGAACCTTACAGTGTGCAACAACAGTACTTTAACGCTAGTTGTGTATTCTTTGGGGTTATCGACATTATTTCGTCTAAAACGTGTCAAGTTGTATTTTTCAGGCGGTGCACTATACTGCTAACTTATCTACCGACAAGCAATAGCACAGGCACTACCCTGACCACAGACTTACGTTGCTTGCACAGACCAGTATTGTTCATTGTTGTGTTTTTGAAGTTTGTGGCAGATTATTTTTCGCACGACTACATTATTGTTTACAAAATTGCCAATTTCTTAAGGTTAATGATTGAACCATCTTTTCTGATTTTGTGTTTGAGTGTTCCAGTTTCTTGTTGCGATCTTCCTGGTTGATATTATTCCATAATGTTAGTCGACACGTGAGCATGGAATGAAGAGGGTTTCAGTTCTTGTATTAGCTGTTATGTCCAGCTACGTTTTTGTGTGTTGTGCCAATGGCTCTGCCGCAATGGTAACACCGGTTTCCGTCAGATCACCGAAGTTAAGTGCTGTCGTGCTGGGCTAGCACTTGGATGGGTGACCATTAGGTCTGCCAAGCACTGTTTGGAAGCGGTGTGCAAACTGTGGAGCTAATTGAATCAGAAGTATCTGCTCAGGTCGCGTAAACTGACATACGGCCGGGAGAGCGGTGTGCTGACCACATGCCACTCCATTTCCGCATCCAGCGAAGTCTGTGAGCTGATGGTGACCCGGGGGCCGGTCGGCACCGTTCGGCCTTCCAAGGCTTTTTTGGACGGAGAGAGAGTTTTGTGTGTGTACCTCATTATGCTCTTGCAACCTGGACTTAATTTATTCGTTAAACTTTAAATTTTAATAGCTAAGGTTAGATCACACTACCAGCGTACGCAATATTTTGTTTGCTGTGTAATGGAGGATTTGGAGCGAGAATCCTGGCACACCATGGTTGGCCCTGATCTAAAGTATTCCAAGTCCTTGCATTAACAACTGTCAATGTACTAGAAAACCTTCACCTGCTTTTTATCATCATAGGAAGCAAGACCGTTGCTGCTTGTCTACCGCTCAATTTCTGCGACAATGGGCTCGTCACCGACGGGAAGTTAAACGTCAACCTTCCTTGCCTCCTTCAACAGGCTGTCGTCCTCCCACTGCTTGATGAGGAACTGCTGGAGGTATTTGAAGTTGAGAGGGTGAATCTGTTTCAAAGAAGAGCATAGGCCTACTTATCAGAACTGCTAACAAAAAAAATTATTCCTTAGTTGAAGTTGTATGCCAGACCCAGATTCAAAAGTACATCTCCTACTTATTTCGAGCAGTTTTCGTAATACGCTACGACGTGGTAGCACACTGCTGCCTGTCTTCCAGGTTTTCAGTATCCCCAATATTTTTGTACCATTACTTATGAACACAGCATTCGCGAGGCGTTCCCCCGGTACAAGCTGTACTACTATCAATAGTGCTATGACACAGTAAATCCTACACACCAAGCGTCACTGGTTCTCTGGAAGTTTCGAAGCTAATCGTGCTTTTTTTTTCTTTTTTTCAGCAGAGGCCTTGTCTTGCTGCCTCGTGTTCAACAATACCCAAGCGCTAGCGGTCACGCGCAGTAATGCAAGGACGGACATCTTTGATCGGATTTCGCATGCAACATTCGCATACAGTGAGTCCCACCAGAATTGTATGAATAGTTTACTGTTGTGGTGGAATACGTATTTGGTAGTTTTCCGTCTATTGGTAGGCCAATTGTGAGTAGTTATTCGGTTTATTCGCGGAAGATGCACATAACTGCACACGAAAACACTGGACAAAACACTATCGCTATTAGTAGGCAGTGTAAGTACGCTGTTTAGGTTTTTATGTTGGTAATGTCACGTAGCGCTCTGTATGAAAATCACTGACTGTGTTGTGTGCAGAGTGTGGCTGGTGGGCATTGTTGAAATAGTCGCTATTATAGTGTTGGGCAGTTGTTAACAGCGCGTAGCGTTGCGCAGTTGGAGGTGAGCTGCCAGCAGTGGTGGATGTAGGGAGAGATATGGCGGAGTTTTGAGAGCGGATGATCTGGACGTGTGTCCATCAGAGACTAAATTTGTGAGACTGGATGTCATGATTTGATATATGTATTATGACTTTTGAACACTATTAACGTAAATAAATTGTTTGTTCTTTATCAAAATCTTTCATTTGCTAACTATGCCTATCAGTAGTTAGTGCCTTCAGTAGTTTGAATCTTTTATTTACCTGGCAGTATTGGCACTCGCTGTATTGCTGTAGTTCGAGTAATGAAGATTTTTGTGAGGTAAGTGATTCATGAAGCGTACAGGTTATTGTTAGTCAAGGCCATTCCTTTGTAGGGATTATTAAAAGTCAGATTGCGTTGTGCTAAAAATATTGTGTGTCAGTTCAGTGATGATCAGAATAAGTAAAGAGAGAAAAGTCTGAGTACGTTCAGTTTTCGTCAGCTGTTTGAAAAACAAATAACGTAAGGGGTTTACCAGCATAGTAATTCATTAATTTTTCTAAGGGGACGTTTCATACCAGTAGTACCTGTTAGCAGGACATTTTTATTACTTGAACGTTTATAAAGGTTATGTGGACTGTCATAGTGTGGAATATTGGTTTGGAATAACAATGCAGTAATGTCAAACTTCAGTGTGAAAGCGGAGTAAATTTAACCGTTAATACGAGCAATACTTGGATGCTGGCATTTTTATGAAGTGTGTTACTTACACAACCAATAAACAAAGTAAAATAGTATGTACTTTCCTCATTAAATGGTTCAAATGGCTCTGAGCACTATGGGACTTAACATCTGAGGTCATCAGTCCCCTAGAACTTAGAACTACTTAAACCTAAGTAACCTACGGACTTCACACACATCCATGCCCGAGGCAGGATTCTAACCTGAGACCATAGCAGTCGCGCGGTTCCGGTCTGAAACGCCTAGAACCGCTCAGGTACCGCGGCCGGCCTTTCCTCATCACAAAGCAACATTGTTCCACCTAAATTTAAGCAAGTTGAATATTCGCAGTGAGATTTCGTTTTCGTACTTGAGGCAACGCGGTCAAGTTTTCGTACAGAAACGTCTTTGTTAACCATCCGTTATCCATGTCTGATCGCCACAAACTAATCGGCCACCATGAGTCACGAACAAAAAATATAAGATAAGGGGGGAGATTACACATGTTATGTGAAAATATCACCAAGGAGGGGCACCGATTTTGCTGCAGGACCTTGGCTATATGTTGTAGTAAGAGGACTGTTCGTTATAAACTAGAAATCGGAGATCGAATGCCTGTGCAGCACCAGTTTTCACAGCAAATGAATCACATCCCTGTAACTGTATTATTAAACTGATTTGACAGGGTTTGTTTTATCTTTCACTGTTTGCAGGGATATTAAGAAATTCCTCTTCTTTTGCTTGTGCCTTTGTCATACAGTTTTCGTCACGGTTACAATCGGATTTGGTATGGTTAATTTGAAGGGAAGCAGTGGTTGGGAAGGGAGTGAGGCAGGGTTGTAGCCTCTCCCCGATGTTATTCAATCTGTATACTGAAGAAACAGTGAAGGAAACAAAAGAAAAATTCGTTGTAGGTATTAAAATCCATGGAGAAGAAATAAAAACTTTAAGGTTCGCCGATGACATTGTAATTCTGTCAGAGACAGCAAAGGACTTGGAAGAGCAGTTGAACGGAATGGATGGTGTCTTGAAAGGAGGATATAAGATGAACACCAACAAAAGCAAAACGAGGATAATGGAATGTAGTCGAATTAAGTCGGGTGATGTTGAGGGAATTAGATTAGAAAATGAGACACTTAAAGTAGTAAAGGAGTTTTGCTATTTGGGGAGCAAAGTAACTGATAATGGTCGAAGTAAAGAGGATATAAAATGTAGACTGGCAATGGCAAGGAAAGCGTTTCTGAAGAAGAGAAATTTGTTAACATCGATTATTGATTTAAGTGTTAGGAAGTCGTTTCTGAAAGTATTTGTATGGAGTGTAGCCATGTAGGGAAGTGAAACATGGACGATAAATAGTTTAGACAAGAAGAGAATAGAAGCTTTCGAAATGTGGTGCTACAGAAGAATGCTGAAGATTAGATGGGTAGAACACATAACTAATGAGGTGTTGAATAGTATTGGGGAGAAGAGAAGTTTGTGGAACAACTTGACAAGAAGAAGGGACCGGTTGGTAGGACATGTTCTGAGGCATCAAGGGATCACCAATTTAGTATTGGAGGGCAGCGTGGAGGGTAAAAATCGTAGAGCGAGACCAAGAGATGAATACACTAAGCAGATTCAGAAGGATGTAGGTTGCAATAGGTACTGGGAGATGAAGAAGCTTGCACAGGATAGAGTAGCATGGAGAGCTGCATCAAACCAGTCTCAGGACTGCAGACCACAACAACAACAACAACAATTTGAAGGGGTGGCCAGATTCCATTCCTGCCGCCAACCCGTAGCCCCTGGGACGGAATCAGAGTACCCCAGCTGTCTGTGTCTAATGTAAATAATGAAATAGTGCGAACGTGTTTCAGATGTCTGCGAGTCGTGTAACTGAGGCGGGACGTGGGGACCAGCCCGGTATTCAGCAAGGCGGATGTGGAAAACCGGCTAAAAACCACACCCAGGCTGGCCAGCGCACCGGCCCTAGTCGGTAATCTGCCGGGCGGATTCGATCCGGGGAAGGAGCGCATTAGCGCTCTCGGCTAACCTGGCGGGTTCCAGGGATATTAAGAAATAATTTAATTGTATTATTCCTTGCTAGAAATACTAGCATAACGTAAAAAAACTAGTATTCTATCAACGGATATGTTGTATTGAGAATAAAGATTTCACAATGATTTTCCCGCCAACTGTTGGTACGACTCAGTGGATGTGTTCTATTGAGAGTAAAGATTTCACAATGATTTTCCCGATAATTCTCGGTACTATTTAATGATTACACAACGCCACGAGACGCCCGACTGACCCAGTCAAAAGTGGCACTCGACTATTAATTGCCTGAATATCGCAGAAAGTGGTCTTTCTCGCGGGCGGTGGAGTTGCAGAATGACTTGTCCGGCTGATTTCCCAGCCACTTTGCTCTGAAGTAGAGCACAGCCGGCCGGGCTGGACTGCGCGTGACAGGTGGAGTGGGCCGGTCGAGTGTAGCCCAAGTGCGCGTGTGGCGCTGACTCACGCTGCCGGACCACCTCCACTCGCAAGCTTCTAATATCGAGGCGACGAACGACAGCCAGTGGATTTTGGCGAACGTCGGTCGCCAACATATTACTTTTCGTTCTCCTATCCTCATCAAAGCAAGTGGTTGGGGCCAGGTGAAATCGCAGTTGGCCTTGATACCATGCGTAGGTAGCTCCCGTTTTGTTATCGTTACGAAGAACTGCTTCTATAATTTTGCCGGCAGTGATTACGAGGAACGAAGACGATTAAACAGTCGCCGCAAGTACAGTATTTGTCTTACTGCAAGAAGCCGATCATCAGGCAGCGCTGGTGGACGACCTCTATTTTAAAAAGTACCCGGCAGTGCGGAGGAAAAAAGCTTAAAGCTGAATTGGAATGCGAACTATTTCATATTTTTTCCCTGAACGAAGACTACAAATTTCGAGTCGTTACTAAATTAGGTAGGTTCTAATATTTCCAAAGATGACATTTCTTTAGGCATCACAGAACAGTCTCTGTATCGATCACGGGCAAAAAATGTCAATAAAGACTCATTTTCTTTTTTTACAAATTGCATATTGGTTTCTAACGGCTCACTTATTTCCTCAAAAAATGGCTCTGAGCACTATGGGACTTAACTTCTGAAGTCATCAGTCCCCTAGAACTTAGAACTACTTATACCTAACTAGCCTAAGGACATCACACACATCCATGCCCGAGGCAGGATTCGAACTTGCGACCGAAGCGGTCGCGCGGTTCCAGACTGAAGCGCCTAGGACCGCTCGGCCACTCCGGCCGGCCTTATTTCCTCCCAAGCTGCTAATCTTTTCAGTTTGTTTTTATAATCACAGGTCATGGTGTCCCATAAACATCTCACAATGCAACTCTGTTAGCTTTAATGTTGTCTGCCGTATTCCACCCCATTCTTCACCCGTTCAGCAGACGCAGCAAATCACTACGGGATCAACGAACATTCGACGCGGCTTCAATACTAGGAGAAGGTTCACAAGGACAACCAACTGCCCAACCAACCGCCAACGCTTTGATGTTACCCCCAACACCCTTGGCTCCGATTTGTCGTCCGTAAACATTAAGCAACTTTAGGCCAACGAAGCAATTGGCTGTTGTTCGTTGACCTTCGTTTGCCAAGTGTTACCCGCCTTCCACTAATCGGTCGGCAGTTGTTCTCTGCTGTTGTGATGAAACGTCTGATACCAGAATCGGAACCCAGTAGTTTATTTTCCACTATGATATTTATCTTTCTCGCTTCCCTGCAACAGTAATCCAGGCAGAAACAACCCCTTATCCAAGCTGACACTAAAATTTTTGCGGGAGACTACAAAGTTTGGAGCTGACGTTGCTTATTTACCCCTACCTTGGACCCTACGTGGCATGCTCCGTATAAGCCTTAAGGGATAGAAACGCAGTAGCTGGGAAGAGTCTGTGTAGGTTCTTGGAGAGTCTGTTGAACAGCTGGAACACCACAAGTGCTTCGGTCTAGTAACCCCCACACGACCTCGGTACAATTGAAGCCAGGACTTGTACATAAATGACCTTCCGTTTCACACTGTTTACCTGATGAACAGAAATTGTACTCGGAATGATATTTTCACTCTGCAGCGGAGTGCATGCTGATATGAAGCTTCCTTCCAGATTAAAACTGCGTGCCGGACCGAGACACGACCCACCGAGCGAGGTGGCGCAGTGGTTAGCACACTGGACTCGCATTCGGGAGGACGACGGTTCAATCCCGTCTCCAGCCATTCTGATTTAGGTTTTCCGTGATTTCCCTAAATTGTTTCAGGCAAAAGCCGGGATGGTTCCTTTGAAAGGGCACGGCCGATTTCCTTCCCAATCCTTCCCTCACCCGAGCTTGCGCTCCGTCTCTAATGAGCTCGTTGTCGACGGGACGTTAAACACTAACCACCATCGAGACACGACCTCGTGACCTTTTCATTTCTCGGGCAAATGCTCTACCGACTGATCTACACGAGCACTACGAATTTTATTCTGGAAACATCCCCCAGGACGTGGCTAAGCCACGTCTCCGCAATATCCTTTATTGCAGAAAAGTCTTGCAATTCTTGCACAACTGTGAAGTTTGGAAGGTAGGAGACGAGGTACTGGTGGAAGTAAAGCGATGAGGACGGGTCGTGAGTCGCGTTTGGATTGTTGAATCGATTAGCACTTGCTCGAAAAAAGTAAAGGTTCTGAATTCGAGTCTCAATTCGGGTCACAGTTTTAATCTGCGAGGAAGTTTCGCAAATTGTGTTCTCTGTGGGTGATGCAAGCAAGCATCATAATGAAGCCCAACAGACCTGTCACAACAGAACGAGTAAAAATTGAAGTATTTAAAAACATTTCTGATTGGTTCTCAGGAAATGATCTGTCAATCAACTCATAAAAAATACAGTTCTTCCATTTCTGTACAATGCAAGGTACACCATTGTCAATAAAAATAGGGTACCGAGGAAAGAAAACACATAAAACTCAAAATTCAAAATTCCAGGGTGTGCTCACTGACCAGAACGTGAACTGGAAACCACATATTACACGTCTTCTCAGACACTTGAGTTTAATTGTTGATCTTGATGACGAAAGCATCAGAAAATTAGTTTATTTTCCAATCTTCCATTCACTAATGCCAGATGAAATAATTTTGTGAGGCAATTCCAAACATTCATTACCCACAAACTTGTAAGGGTAATGTCTGGTATCTATGCTCGAACTTCATATAGTCAATTGTTTAAAAAATTAGGCCTTTTAAAACAACCTCACAGTATTAAAGTTTCCGTGCAGAATGAGCCATTATTTGAAAATAACGGAAGCATTCATAAATGTATCGTTAGGAACAAAAATAGTCTCCACTATCCAGAACTTTCGCACAGAAAGGAACACAGTATCAAACTATAAAAATGTTTGACCTCATCATTTGTAAACAGAAAAGTTGCCAGACAACGGAAGTTTTAAATCTTGGCGAATTATCACGAATTTGATCTACTAAACATACAAGAAACTAACTAAAACTTTGAATGGATTAAAGAGTTTTTGGCTGGTCGCAGCAAGTTATCTTCGATGGAAGGTCATCGACAGTTTTAGCGGAAAATTTTAGTCTAATATGACCACAATATCAGGGTGTCGGAAGGCGAATCAATACAAATACCCGAATGCAGCAATTTGTGGGGAAATGAAATGCAGTGGCCACATAGCCTCTCTAATAGGTAAAGACGGTGGTGACTTCGGTTTATTGGTACGATGGAAGTAAAATACAACGAGTCTACAAGGAAACTGATCATAAAACATTCATGTGACCCATCCCAGAATACTTCTTAAGACTATGGAAACCCTACCAAATGACTCTAACAAGGGAAGGAGGCCACGAATGACCGCAGGTTTGTCGGACCCACGGGATAATGGCAGAATAAGTGCCGACACATAAAGATAAATGCTAACTATCCCGTGAAAACAGTCTGCTTACAAAGATTCAAAAACCTGTATTAAATGACAATCTAGACACATACTACAGCGCTGTAGGCAGTGCTCCCGTAAGGCTGACGAAGTCAAGAATGGGTTAATTAATCACATGCTCAGAGGCATTTAAGCAGCTCCACACGCAAATGTCCACAACTACATCAATACACCGCAAGTCACCTTAAGGTGTGTTGCGGAGGGTACTTCTGGCACAACTAACCGATCCCGTCTCCCGTGTTCCAGTGACGAATGGCGCGTGTGAACAATGAATGTCGGTAAGTCACAATATTAGCTCTAGTTTCTTCATTTTTCCAGTTGTGGCCATTGCGAGAGACATATATGAGACAAAATAATATACAGAGTGGTCCATTGATAGTGACCGGGCCAAATATCTCACGAAATAAACGTCAAACGAAATAACTACAAAGAACAAAACTCGTCCAGCTTGAAGGGGGAAACCAGATGGCGCTATGGTTGGCCCGCTAGATGGCGCTGCCATCAACTGCGTTTTTTAAAAAATAGGAACCCCCATTTTATTACATATTCATGTAGTACGTAAAGAAATACGCTCCTGGAAATTGAAATAAGAACACCGTGAATTCATTGTCCCAGGAAGGGGAAACTTTATTGACACATTCCTGGGGTCAGATACATCTCATGATCACACTGACAGAACCACAGGCACATAGACACAGGCAACAGAGCATGCACAATGTCGGCACTAGTACAGTGTATATCCACCTTTCGCAGCAATGCAGGCTGCTATTCTAGCATGCAGACGATCGTACAGATGCTGGATGTAGTCCTGTGGAACGGCTTGCCATGCCATTTCCACCTGGCGCCTTAGTTGGACCAGCGTTCGTGCTGGACGTGCAGACCGCGTGAGACGACGCTTCATCCAGTCCCAAACATGCTCAATGGTGGACAGATCCGGAGATCTTGCTGGCCAGGGTAGTTGACTTACACCTTCTAGAGCACGTTGGGTGGCACGGGATACATGCGGACGTGCATTGTCCTGTTGGAACAGCAAGTTCCCTTGCCGGTCTAGGAATGGTAGAACGATGGGTTCGATGACGGTTTGGATGTACCGTGCACTATTCAGTGTCCCCTCGACGATCACCAGAGGTGTACGGCCAGTGTAGGAGATCGCTCCCCACACCATGATGCCGGGTGTTGGCCCTGTGTGCCTCGGTCGTATGCAGTCCTGATTGTGACGCTCACCTGCACGGCGCCAAACACGCATACGACCATCATTGGCACCAAGGCAGAACCGACAATCATCGCTGAAGACGACACGTCTCCATTCGTCCCTCCATTCACGCCTGTCGCGACACCACTGGAGGCGGGCTGCACGATGTTGGGGCGTGAGCGGAAGACGGCCTAACGGTGTGCGGGACCGTAGCCCAGCTTCATGGAGACGGTTGCGAATGGTCCTCGCCGATACCCCAGGAGCAACAGTGTCCCTAATTTGCTGGGAAGTGGCGGTGCGGTCCCCTACGGCACTGCGTAGGATCCTACGGTCTTGGCGTGCATCAGTGCGTCGCTGCGGTCAGGTCCCAGGTCGACGGGCACGTGCACCTTCCGCCGACCACTGGCGACAACATCGATGTACTGTGGAGACGTCACGACCCACGTGTTGAGCAATTCGGCGGTACGTCCACCCGGCCTCCCGCATGCCCACTATACGCCCTCGCTCAAAGTCCGTCAACTGCACATACGGTTCACGTCCACGCTGTCGCGGCATGCTACCAGTGTTAAAGACTGCGATGGAGCTCCGTATGCCACGGCAAACTGGCTGACACTGACGGTGGCGGTGCACAAACGCTGCGCAGCTAGCGCCATTCGACGGCCAACACCGCGGTTCCTGGTGTGTCCGCTGTGCCGTGCGTGTGATCATTGCTTGTACAGCCCTCTCGCAGTGTCCGGAGCAAGTATGGTGGGTCTGACACACCGGTGTCAATGTGTTCTTTTTTCCATTTCCAGGAGTGTATGAATGTTTTTTTTTTTTTGGCCACTTTTTTCTCTTTTTGATAGATGGTGCTGTAATAGTCACAAACACATGGCTCACAATTTTAGATGAACAGTTGGTAACATGTAGGTTTCTTAAAATAGAATACAGAATTTCGGTACGTTTGAACATTTTATTTCGGGGTTCCAATGTGATACATGTACCTTTGTGGACTTATCATTTCTGAGACCGAATGCTGTTACAGCGTGATTACCTGTAAATACCACACTAAAGCAAAAAAAGTGGTCGAACTAAAACATTCCTATTTCTTTACGTACTACACGAATATGTAATATACAGGGGGTTCTTATTTTTTAAAAAAAACGCATTTGATATCCATTTGACTTACGACAGCCCCATCTAGCGGGCCAACCATAGCACCATCTGGTTTCCCCCTTCAAGCTATACTAGTTTCGTTCTTTATAGTTGTTTCGTTTGATGCTTATTTCGTGAGATATTTGGCCCGGTTACAATCAATGGACCACCCTGTATTGTCCGACTCTCCTCGGAAAGTACACTCTCGAAATTTCAGGATTAAAAGTCTCCGTTATGCACAGCTCCTCTCTTCTAGCGCCTGCCACCGGAGTTTTTTGAGCATCTCTGTAATGCTCTCGAGCGTGAAAGGCTTCGCTCTTTGTTGGATTTTCTCTATCTCTTCTATCAATCCTACCTGGTAAATGTCCCACATTTATTTCAGTTTACACTCCATTTCCGTAGATCCAAATGGAGTAGCAAATCTCGCTGGTCATGAAACGTGTCAGTACATGCAATTACAACAGAAAAGTAATAGCAGATAACAATATTTATGAATTCTAAAAGATGACAAGCTATAAATTTATACAAAGGCAGTGAACAATTTAACACAGGAATCAGCTTAATTTTTCAAGGAACTCCTCGACAGAATAGAAGAGAGATCATTGAGAAATTCAGTTTAGATTTGAAAGCATATGGATTACTGCTAAGATTTTTGAATTCTTGTGGTAGCTTTTTGAAAGAGAAAGCATCAGAATACTTCACGCCTTTCTGCACAAGAGTCAAGTAGCTCCGCTTCAAATAGTTGCGCTCCAAATGCAGACTGGATTTCAGCCTAGAATTAACTTAGTGAAAGCTGCTGATTCTTGAGAATAAGCTGATATCGTTAACAAGAAACGACACTGACGAATATATATGTATTGAGAGGCCAGTTTCAGAAGACCCAGACTAATGAATAAGGGTCGACAAGAGGTTCGAGAACTTACTCGACTTATTACCCGTTTCAGAGTCAAAAATAGCGTTTGAGAATGGGAAGAGTTACCCCAAAATATGATTCCACACGTCATGAGCGACTGAAAATAAGCAAAGTAGACTACTTTTCGTATCGAACTACGACTTTTTTCAGATACTGTTTAAAAGTAAAAATGGCAGCAGTAAGTCTTTGAACAAGGTCCTGAAGACGAGCTTTCCGTGACAGCAGTATGAACACCTAGAAATTTGAACTATTCAGTCTTACTAATCATATGGCCTTTCTGTGTAATTACTAGGTCTACAACTTTGCTTCTGCCGTTTTTTCTCCTAGATCAAGACTTTACTGTTAAAAACTTGCAAAAAAATTACGATTCAAAGTGTTGACCATCGTTGGCCACTGCTTCCTCTTAGGTTTAGGGTAGCATACGAATCCAGCGGTGTATAAACTGGGCATCTTTTGAGGGGAGCCATGAATCGATCCAATTTTGCACTTGTTCATATGAGCGCAAGTGCTAGTCAGCTAGGTCGTGTGTCATAGATCGAGTAAGGTGGAAGTCAGAGGGAGGAATATCTGTAGAATACAGCGGATGGGGTAGAACTTCCCATATCAACGTTTCCAAGTATGTTTTGACGGGATTTTCGACATGGGGTCGTGCACTGTCATGGTGCAAAATCATTTTTTCATATCTATCGCTGTAGTGTGGCCGTTTGTCTTTCAGTGTTCGGCACAAACACATCAATTACACTCGATAACGATGTCCTGTGATCGTTGCCGTCGGTTGCAGTAGCATCGAAAGCTGGTCATCGAAAGCCGGTCATCAACGTCAGAATCACCATTCTTAAAGCTTGGAAACCACTTTCTGCGAAGTTCTGTCTCTAACTAGCGTCTCATCATAGGTCTTACCCAGCTTTTTATGAGCCTCAGCCGTAGACTTCTTCATATCAAAGCAGAAAATTAAAATCTCCCGCAGATGACGAGAATTGGGCTCTTAAGTTGACGTATTCAGTCGAGAATAACTTTATGATGGAATCGAAAATCGACTGATATTTTGATGGCGTTATGTTCTCAAATGACACGACGAACGACTTGCACCACTACTTTCCACTACTGACATCTATTTGCAAAACGGCGGAAGCAAAGGTCTAAACCTAATAGAACGTCAGGTTTTATTGAATTGTGTGTTAGAAATTGTAAAAACTTAGGCTTAGGCTTACTGTGATATGGCAGTAGCTTATTTTCTACTAGCCACGAACTTATGTCCTGAACTGCACTATTTGAAACAGTGCCAGTGTTGCACGCAACATCCTTTACTGCCAAGTTACGAGGGTCACTCCAAAAGAAATGCACACTAGTTTTGTAAAAATACACTTTTCATTCTGCATGTGCGAAAGTTTTACAGTGTTTAGATACATCCTTCCCGCTTATTTTCAAACTTAGTTCAACCTGTTCCCGTGAGTGGCGCCTTCTCAGCATGTCCTGGTTCTCGTCAGAAGCAACGTGTTTTCACAGAATTTCTGTACTGTGAAAACGAGACAGTGGGAAACGTCCACAAGAGGTAGAAAATGGTGTATGGAGATGCTGTTGTCGATCGCAGTACAGTTAGTCAGTGGCCAAACAGGTTACGCGATGAAAGCGGGCACGGCAATATTGAGGGTTGTCCTCGCAGCGGCAGGCCTCTTACTGCACACACTGTGTACAGAGAGTTAAAGAATTGATGATTACTGACCGACACATCACAGCGAACGAATTGTCACGCTATGATGGGATAGGGGAAGGAAGTGTTTGCACAATACTGAAAGTGTTGGCGTTAAAAAAGGTTTGTGCCAGGTGGGTTCCCAGGATGTTGACAATGGAGCACAAAGAAACAAGAAAAACGGTATGCAGCGAACTTTTGGAACAGTATGAGAATGGTGGAGATGACTTTCTTGGAAGAATTGTGACAAGTGATGAAACATGGCTCCATCATTTTTCTCCAGAGATGAACAGGCAATCAATGGAGTGGCATCATGAAAATTCACCCAAGAAAATAAATTCAAACCCACACCTTCTGTTGGAAAAGTTATGGCTACGGTGTTTTTCGATTCCGAAGGACTCTTGCTTGTGAACATCATGCCAAGTGGAACCACCATAAATTCTGATGCGTATCTGACGACAAGCTCGATAGAGTCGTGTTCGACCACATCGGCAAAAGCAGGATGTTTTGCTGTTGCACGACAATGTACGGCCACATGTCAGTCAAAAATCCATGGAAGCGATCACAAAATTGGGATGGACAACACTGAAACACCCGCCTTACAGTCCTTACCTGGCTCCATGTGACTGTCATCTCTTTGGGAAACTGAAAGACTCCCTTCGTGGAACATGGTTTGAAGATGATGACTTTCTTGTGCACGCTGCCAAACAGTGGTTCCAACAGGTTGGTCCATAATTCTACCGTGCGGGTATACAGGCGCTAGTTCCAAGATGGGGTAAGGCAGTTGAGAGGGATAGAAATTATGTGGAGAAATGAAAATATTGTTCCTAAAGAGTGTACCTACACACTGTAAAACTTTCAGACATGTAGAATAAAAGATGGATTTAAAAAAAATAGTGTGCATTTCTTTTGGGATGACATTCGTAGTTTCATCAGCAAACAGAAATATTTGAGAATCACCTGTAATACGAGCAGGCATATCACTTACATCAGTA
The DNA here is from genome assembly GCF_023897955.1 of Schistocerca gregaria. NCBI lineage: Eukaryota > Metazoa > Arthropoda > Insecta > Orthoptera > Acrididae > Schistocerca > Schistocerca gregaria. The sequence continues at coordinate 620,372,068 of NC_064923.1, read as the reverse complement.
AGGAACAAGAGAGGCCCCAGCACTGATCCCTGCGGCACCCTCCATTTAGCCACGCCCCACTCGGACCCCACATCATAGCCATTCTCAATACTGTTGAGAACGATCTTTTCCTGTCTGTTCTTAAATTAAGAGGTGAACCAATTGTGAGCTACAGCTCGTATTCCATAAAGGTCCAACTTCTCGGTTGATGAACAGTACTCAAAATACGGTCGAAGAAGCGCCTTGTAAACCACTTCTTTAGTTTTGAGTTACTTTTACTTAAGATTCTCCCCGTGAATTTCACTCTGGCATCGCCTTTTCATACTATTCCTTTTTATGTGGTCATTCCACTTCAGGTCGATCCGGATAGATACAGCAAGCTATTTTACGGGACAACGTTTCCAGCTATTTTTCATTGATTGTGTAGTCATTTACTTACGATTAAAGTCAACTCACAGTTCTTGCACCATCCATCGAACGTCTGCAGGACTTCCTGCAGTTCACAATAGTCCTCTGGCTTACTACCTTCTTATAGACAACAGCACTATCCGCAGACAGCATCACGGAGCTTCCGACGTTACCCAATAGGTCATTAAAATGCTGTAAAAAATAACGGTACTATCGCACTTCTTTCGGGTAATTCTGACTTTACCTTCACATCTGTCGATTTTGTTTCGCGTTGAGTTCTATCTGCAAGAAAGTCTTGAATCCAGTTCAAATGGTTCAAATGGTTCTGAGGACTATGGGACTTAACATCTGAGGTCATCAGTCCCCTAGAACTTAGAACTACTTAAACCTAACTAACTTTAGGACATCAGACACATCCATGCCCGAGGCAGGATTCGAACCTGCGACCGTAGCAGTCGCGCGGTTTCAGACTGAAGCGCCTAGAACCTCTCGGCCACCGCGGCCGGCTCTTGAATCGAGTCACAATACTGATCCGACACTCGCTGATCTCGAATTTTTCTCACTTAAAGACTAAACTTCATACTGGCTTGCAGAGTACGGTCGTAGATATATTTTTCCCTTCAAGCTATTGGTTACCTTAGAGTACTCCAATTCTAAACTGTTGACTTACTGTCTATGTAGTAATAAGTATACTTCCTGGCAATTCAAAATCATGTGCCGAATCATGTCTCGAACCCGGAACTTTACTTTTCAGGGTTCTGAGACACTGACAGAAGTAAAGCTCTGAGAACAGGTAGTAAGTCGTGATTGGATAGCTTATTCGGTAAGGTTAATATTCCATATTTAGGACACTGTCTGGCATTTTACATCGGAGGAGTAGATTCAAATAATCACATACTCCATTGCAGAATAGCTACATTCACTTCATTAGGGATATTGCTATACAGGGTGATTTATATAGAAGAAGAACAGATTTCAATGTTGCTCATTACAAAGTATAAAAGACAGAAACTCATTGCTCATGTCACTGGTTAGAGGAGGGTTCAAAGTTCGCACATACACTAACACCCCTAATCCATACACTCAACATAAACACTAAGCGTTGGCCAAGAAGCATTGGAACGGTGGTCCATTTCGTTCCACGCACGAATCAACAGGTCCCTGTCTCTTGTATTACAGTTAGCTCCTCCAAAAAGTTAAACCCATAAACTGTATGAACCGAGACGGCACAGTACAGATTCGGTTTCAGTGAGTCTCTTTCGATAACGACGCCAGAATTTTTCGTCCTCGTCCCTCCCTTTTCCCTCCGCCGATACTTACATTATGGCGGTTTACTTTGCAGGGTAGATGAAAACTCAATTCTTCCGGAAAGATGAGCCATCGCAAAATTCGTAGCTTCTGTTATGGCCGCCAGGACGCAATTGCTACAGTAACTGTAACTTGTAAGGCTACAGATGCAGGTGTCGTTTCAGATCACGCCATGCCGTTGTTTGTGGAAGTTAAAGTTATTGACCTGCCCGTCTTGTGGTCTTCCGAAGGCTCTGCGTGAATGCGTCTCAGATACCCTCGACATTGTCATCAGGTGCGCGTGGCCGACCATCGCTCTTCCATTTGCATATGCAACTAACTTCTAAGAACTTTTTATGGCAGTCATAAATTTGCTTGTGCACTTCTTGCTGAACCGGCGGTGCAATCCACACTGCCCTTGACTTCGCGCAAATTCCAACAAAAAATGATTTCTCTTGTAGTATTTGTACAAACAAACAATAGCGTACCGGTTTCAAAACTTCGAACCTTCCTCAATCCAGTGACATGCATAATGTCTTTTACAGTTCCCCTGTAATACACGTCTGAAATCTGTTCTTCCTTTTTTAATCACCTTGTATGTTTAATTACCATAATACACAGTTAATATTGTAACATTTTGTTACAACCAGACATTTGTCGCTCGATGAAACATCCGCATTATCTACATCCGCATTGAGCCATAGAGCTGTCGCGGCTTGCGTAATTGTCTCGGCAGGAGAGGGTGTTCACATTGGAGCCACATGTGCGGAGCGCCTCTCAGCCTGGAGTGTTTACGGGCCTACGTGCGGCGGGGCATGCAGCCGTGCGAATCTGCTTCAGACGTCAAGTGCCTCCGTACCGATCACTCGAGAGCCCGCGCCCGGACTGGATAAACACAGGCGCGTCTACGTCAAACTATAAACCGAACAGTTGCAAACGCTCGCGCATAGGTCAATCGTCAGCGTCTATAACATTAATTCCATTCTGGTCGTATACCATGTAAACTTCTTGTTGTTGTTGTGGTCTATTGTCCTGAGACTGGTTTGATGCAGCTCTCCAAGCTACTCTATCCTGTGCGAGCTTCTTCATCTCCCAGTACGTATTGCAACCTACATCCTTCTCAATCTCCTTAGTGTATTCATCTCTTGGTCTCCCTTTGGGAATTTTACGCTCCAGGCTGCCCACCAATACTGAACTGGTAATCCCTTGATGTCTCAGAACATTTCCTACCAACCGATTCCTTCTTCTAGTCAAGTTGTGCCACAAATTCTCTTCTCGCCAATTCAATACCTCCTCATTAGTTATGTGATCTATCCATCTAATCTCCAGCATTCTTCTGTAGCACCACATTTCGAAAGCTTCTATTCTCTTCTAGTCCACATAATTAATCTTCCATGTTTCACTTTCATACATGGCTACACTCCAGACAAATACTTTCGGGAACGACTTCCTGACACTTAAATCTATACTCGATGTTAACAAGTTTCTCTTCTTCAGAAACGCTTTCCTTGCCACTGCCAATCTACATTTTATATCCTCTCTACTTCGCCAATCATCAGTAATTTTGCTCCCCAAATAGAACAAAACTTATCTACTACTTTATGTGTCTCGTTTCCTAAATTAATTCCCTTAGCAGCACCCGACTTAATTCGACTACAATCCAGTATCCTCGTTTTGCTTTTGTTGATGTTCATCTTATATCCTCCTCTGTGGATTTTAGTTTCTACTCCGACTTTTTCTTTTGTTACCTTTACTGCTTGTTCGGTATACAGGTTGAACAACGTCGGGGATAGGCTACAGCCTTGTCTCACTCCCTTCCCAGCCACTGCTTCCCATTCATGCCCCTCGACTCTTATAACTGCCATTTCGATTCTGTACAAATTGTAAATAGCCTTTCGATCCCTGTATTTTACCCCTACCAACTTCAAAATTGAAAGAGAGTATTCCAGTCAACATTGTCAAATGCTTTCTCTAAGTCTACAAATGCTAGAAACGTAGACCTATTGTGTAAGGTAAGTCGTAGGGCAGTATTGTCTCATCTGTTCTAACATTTCTAAGGAATCCAAACTGATCTTCCCCGAGGTCGGCTTCATCCAGTTTTTCCATTCGCCTGTAAAGAACTCGCGTTAGTATTTTGCAGCCATGACTAATTCAACTGATAGTGCGGTAATTTTCACATCTGTCAACACCTGCTTTCCACAGGATTGGAATTATTATATTCTTGTTGAAGTCTGAGGGTGTTTCACCTGTCTCATACATCTTGCGCACCAGATGGTAGGGTTTTGCTAGGCCTGGCTCTTCCAAGGCAGTCAGTAGTTCTAATGAAATGTTGTCTTCCCCGGGCCCTGTTTCGACTTAGGTCTTTTAGTGCTCTGTCAAACTCTTCAAGCAGTATCATGTCTCCCATTTCATCTTCATCTACATCCTCTTCCATTTCTATAATATTGTCCTCAAGTACCTCGCCCTTTTATAGACATTCTATATACTTCTTCCACCTTTCTGCTTTCCCTTCTTTGCCTAGAACTGGGTTTCCATGTGAATTCTTGATATTCATACAAATGGTTCTCTTTTCTCCAAAGGTCTCTTTAATTTTCCTCTAGGCAGTATCTATCTTACCCCTAATGACACATGCCTCTGCATCCTTACATTTGTCCTCTAGCCATCCCTGCTTAGCCATTCTGCTCTTCCTGTCGATCTCATTTTTGAGACGTTTGTATTCCTTTTTCCTGCTTCATTTACTGCATTTTTATATTTTCTCCTTTCATAAATTAAATTCAATATATATTCTGTTACCCAAGGATTTCTACTAGCCCTCGTCTTTTTACCTACTTGATCCTCTGCTGCCTTCACTATTTAATCCCTTAAAATTACCCATTCTTCTTCTACTGTATTTCCTTCCCCCATTCCTTTCAATCGTTCCCTTATGCTCTCCCTGAAAGTCTCTACAACCTCTGGTTCTGTCAGTTTATCCAAATCCCATCTCCTGAAATTTCCACCTTTTTGCAGTTTCTTCAGTTTTAATCTACAGTTCATAACCAATAGAGTGTGGTCAAAGCCCACAACTACCCATGGAAATGTCTTCCAATTTAAAACCTGGGTCCTAAATCTCTGTCTTATCATTATATACTCTATCTGAAACCTTCCAGTATCTCCAGGCCTCATCCATGTTTACAACCTTTGTAAGTAGGCTGTTTAGGTTTTTTTATTGGTAACGCCGCCGCCACGTAGCGCTCTGTATAAAAATCACTGGCTGTGCCGTGTGCAGTCTGTGGCTGGTTGGCATTGTTGTAATACTCGCCATTGTAGTGTTGGGCAGTGGCAGCTGGATGCTAACAGCGCGTAGTGTTGCACAGTTGAAGGTGAGCCACCAGCAATGGTGGACGTGGGGAGAGAGATGGCGGAGTTTTGAAATTTGTAAGAATTGGTGTCATGAACTAATAACAGTAACTGTATATATAATTTTCTTTTCAAGTACTTGGTAATTTGTTGTAGCATTAATTTTTGTGGTGCACCACTTTAATTATATAGACATTAAGATGTGAATCGACATCTCCCTTTTCTGCATTGTTGTCTTTACTATAATATTTTTTCTGCTTGAGCTTTGTCATGTTTAGTTATAAGCTGTTGCATTTGCTTCTACTGTGTGCCAGGCATAGTGCTGCTGAATTTCGCTTTGTATTACTCTGTTAAGCCAGTTTTACTACGGATTTGTTTCTCTTGTTTGCTGCACAGCGCCTTATATTAGTTTTAATATTGCAATTGCTTTACCAATTTCCATTTTTTGGGTCATTGCTGTTTGTGTTAATTTGTTTTGTGCTGTTGCATTGCGTCGTCCCTTATTTAAGCATCTGAGCTCAGTAGATTTAAGTTAGCTTAAGAGGGGGTAGCCTATATAAGAGAATGAGTTGTGATGAATTTGAAGAAATGCACTGAGAGGTTATATGAAAAAAGTACAGAAAGAAGGTATAGATCGGACTTTTTGGAAATAATGAAGAACGAAGGGAGATCTCCGAGAAGTAAAGAAAGTTTTGTTTGCAAAATACGGCAGTAAAACAAACCCTGCCCTTTCCTTGTGTTATCCCACTATGTGTTTGTGTACCCTTGTGTATTTATGTTCTTCCTGTCTTTAAATGTTTATCTGATAAGACTTATGTTGCAGAATTTTTCTAATACTAAGCACATTCACTATGATGAGGAATACTGTTATCCTCAAATATAATTTGCATTAATAACATGCTATTTACTTTGTAAAGATCTTTACACATTATTTATTCTGTTTTGTTCTAATGCTCATGAGTGAAGTTGATGTTTCAAAAGTTATTCAGATCTATTATGTATGTACTTATGTCATAATTTTTGTAACACTGATGTATTTGCTATTTCGATTCTATTGTAAAGCCTGTACTACTGCAAATGATATCTGTAGTCTTATGTTCTTTAAAGATGTATTTTGTACCTTTGTTATTGTATTCTTATGTTATAAAATTGTAACTGACACCAGTTCATCAAATTATGTAACTTGTAAATTACATTTCACTGCACACATTTCTGTTGGTCATAGTATATGGACAATATGTGAGAAGTAGGGACTGATAGTGTTTGCACATGTGTTAATAACTCAGTAAGGGACTGGATAACAGCATTGCTGGTTCTAAGGACATTTCAAAAACAATTTTTCTGAGTGCACAAGTGGTGGTTATGGACTTGTTATATTATCCGCAAGACTCTTCAGTGGTGATTGTGCGCCTGCACAGTCAAACAGATGGCTGCTGGCCATCTCTGCAAGGACTACAGTGGGTCTACACCTTTGATGACCCACCAATACCATTATTTCTACAAGGACTGCAATGGGTCTGCACATCTGGTGGCCCACCAATACCGTAATCTCTACCAGGACTACAGTGGGTCTGCTCTGTGATGACCTACCTACCGATAGTCTTCAACGTCGACTGACTCTGTTGTGGCCCATTACCTGTCTGCAGTCAAGAGTCAGCACTGTCTTTCGTTGGAAGGACAACACTACTTCTTCAAGACTGCATGGAAATCCACTACTTCCGTATACATTTTCCTTTATTGCTCAGTCTTTGAGAAAAACACTACTATTTTACTGTGATGAATGATCAGGACTGTCTTTATGGACTGTGAGAAAATTTTAGCTTCTGACCAACATTGTATCAATAAGTGAGTGTATTTGACATTTTTGTTATAGTAATTATGAAAAATTTTATCAAATCATTATTGGCCACTGCCCAAAACAATTTGTAAAAATTTTTTGTGGAGAGCATGGGGACTATGTAAGTAGGTTGTTTAGGTTTTTTTATTGGTAACGCCGCCGCCACGTAGCGCTCTGTATAAAAATCTCTGGCTGTGCCGTGTGCAGTCTGTGGCTGGTTGGCATTGTTGTAATACTCGCCATTGTAGTGTTGGGCAGTGGCAGCTGGATGCTAACAGCGCGTAGCGTTGCACAGTTGGAGGTGAGCCGCCAGCAGTGGTGGACGTGGGGAGAGAGATGGCGGAGTTTTGAAATTTGTAAGAATTGGTGTCATGTACTGATATATATATTGTGACTATAAAGTTAAATACATTGTTTGTTCTCTATTAAAATCTTTTATTTGCTAACTGTGGCTATCATTAGGTAGTGACTTCCGTAGTTTGAAACTTTTAGTTAGCTGGCAGTAGTAGCGCTCGTTGTATTGCAGTAGTTCGAGTAACGAAGATTTTTGTGAGGTAAGTGATTTGTGAAAGGTATAGGTTAATGTTAGTCAGGGCCATTCTTTTGTAGGGATTATTGAAAGTCAGATTGCGTTGCGCTAAAAATATTGTGTGTCAGATTAAGCACAGTCTTGCATAAATTGTTCTAAGGGGACGTTTCACCTTCTTTCATGAATCTTGAACCAAGTGTTCGCTATGATTAAGTAATGCTCTGTGCAAAATTCTACCAGGGAGCTTCCTCTTTCATTTCTTACCCACATTCCATATTCACCTACTACGTTTCCTTCTCTTCCTTTTCCTACTATCGAATTCCATTCAACCATGACTGTTAAATTTTCGTCACCCTTCACTATGTGAATAATTTCTTTTATCTCTTCATACATTTCATCAACCTCTTCGTCATCTGCAGACTTAGTTGGCATATAAACTTGTACTGCTGTGGTAGGCGTGGGCTTCGTGTCTATCTTGGCCACAATAATGCGTTCACTATGCTGTTTGTAGTACCTTACCCCCACTCCTTTTTTCTAGTCATTATTAACTTACTCCTGCATTACCCCCATTTGATTTTGTATTTATAACCCTGCAATCACCTGACCAGAAGTCTTGTTCCTCTTGCCACCCAACTTCACTAATTCCCACTATATCTAACTGTAACCCATCCATTTCCCTTTTTAAGTTTTCTAACCTACATGCGCGATTGGGATCTGACATTCCACGCTCTGATCCGTAGAACGCCAGTTTTCTTTCTCCTGATAACGACGTCCTCCTGAGTAGTCCCCACTCGGAGATCCGAATGGGAGACTATTTTATCTCCGGAATATTTTACCCAAGAGGACGCCATCGTCATTTAACCATACAGTAAATCTGCATGCCCTTGGGATAAATTACGGCTGTAATTTCCCCCTGCTTCCAGCCGTTCGCAGTGCCAGCACAGCAAGGCCGTTTTGGTTAGTGTTACAAGGCCAGATCAGTCACTCATCCAGACTGTTTCCCCTGCAACTACTGAAAAGGCTGCTGCTCCTCTTCAGGAACCACACGTTTGTCTGGCCTCTCAACAGATACCCCTCCGTTGTGGTTGCACCTACGGTACGGCTATCTGAGGCACCCAAGCCTCCCCACCAACGGTAAGGTCCATGGTTCATGGGGGAAGAAACAATAACTCTTATTATGAAAAAAAATTGCAGGCGGTACTAACGTACACTACTAAATGTACCTGCAAAATTATGTCTCTGTATGACACATATTTCTGAAGATTGTACCTAATAAACACTGAAATTCGAGAGAAACTAGTTTTTGTTAAAATCACTAATTGCCACGACTGCACTTATTTGATAATGAGAGTACTTAGCAGCTTCCTATATAATTTAAACGTAATTTCTGACTTTTCCAAACTTTTTCGTTAACCTATAGATGAATAATTCAAAACTAATAAAACCAATATACTGGGGTTTCTTGTCTTCAACCATAAAAGTTTCCCGTACTTACCGTCAAACGTCTAACCTATTAGCTCATTTCTAAAATAACCAGACGTTTGAAGCTCTTTCAGACATCAGAATTCGAATCATTAAAAAATTGAGTGCATATGTGTGTGTGTGTGTGTGTGTGTGTGTGTGTGTGTGTGTGTGTGTGTGTGTGTGTGTGTGTTTGTGTGTTTGTGTGTGTGTGTGTGTGTAGGGAAGGTTAGGGATGGGGGTGCAGGGGTGAGGGAAGTGGTGGGGGTGTTCGAATAGTTGCAGAAACAACACCGTAGTCAAATGTGTGACAATTCATGATTAAACATGTATTCAACTTTAAATCAGGAACACAAATAGAGCACAGTAGCTGTGTGGCTTAGCACATCACAGTACTCAAGAATAGAAAAGGCCTTCCACTTAGAAAAAAAACGTAACACTTACATTGACTTTCCTGAACGACTGAAAGAAACAACGCCCCCTACATTTACACTCTCGGTTAGCTAAAGTGTGCAACCCAGTGATCAATATCGTAGTGATAGTGATAAGCTAATGCAGATGAGAGCATACGTCGGTTTTGTTCCCTATCAATTGTGATGTCTAAATTGTGTGAACTTTTTTGCTCTTTTAACTCATATTAATTGCATCAGAGAGATACTTCTCAAATTTTCAATGGATTTCAGATGATGTTGAAACTAGACAGTGTGTCCCACTTTCATGCTGTTTGTTTGTGTGTAATGGGCAGCACAGTTCGATACCAGCTGACAAATGTATGTAATTAAAAATTTTTAATGCGGAGATTAGTCACACTGCCAATAGTGAAGGAGAATTCACACGTGTTTCTTAATTTTTTTACGTACTGATATCCTTCATCCTCCCCATCTGTACCACTCCGTGAAAATGTAGAATTGGCCAACGGTCTTGCCTCTGTGGTAGCACTGGTTTCCGACGAATCACCGAAGTTAAGCGCTGTCGGGCTGGGCTAGCTCTTGGATAGGTGACCATCCGGTCTGCCGAACGCAGCAGGTAAACGCGGTGTACTCAGCCCTTCTGAGGCCAACTGAGGAGTTATTTTATTCAGTTGGGCTTTCATGTGCTGTTCAGTCGCAATTTAGTTTAGTTGTAAGAATGTGGAATTAATAATCAAGGTTTAAAGAACATTTCAGACACACTCCTTCAGAGCCAGATTTGTGTACTGGCGTAGACTTAGGGCACCAACATCTTTCTGTCTATGAGAGGATTCAGAGAGGCCACGTCGAGCAAGATAATGTCCTCTACCTTTGTGTCAAGCGCTGGTAGTGGCAACCTGTTTCCTCTGTGCTCTCCGGCAGAGTCTCAGGCAGGCTAAGGGAAAATGTGGCAGCCATTTGGCTTGCTCCGCTGTGCTAGTACGAATATCGTTAATAATTCGGAACTTGATCAAAATTCCCCAAGTACATTGATGGAGCCTATTTGCGATAATGATTACCTTTTGGTCCAGCCACCATGTGAGTGTAGAATTTCTCTAGATCATTTTAATTAGAAGTATGTATATACTAACTGATCACTCACCACGATGATATCCACTAAACGGAACGGCTTATTCATGTAAATTTTATGATAAGTTGTTACACCATCTTTCACAGATTCGCCGCGCGGGATTTGCCGAGCGATCTAAGGGGGTGCAGTCATAGACTATGCGGCTGGTCCCGGCGGAGGTTCGAGTCTCCATCGGGCATGGATGTGTGTGTTTGTCCTTAGGATAACTTAGGTTAAGTAGTGTGTAAGCTTAGGAACTGATGACCTCTGCAGTTATGTCCCATAAGATTTCACACACATTTTTCTTTCACAGATTCCAAAAATACTGTGAGGTGTCACGTAGGATGTGTACTTCACATTTCGTAGATGATATTGTGGATGTAAGTTTCGGCGTGCATAGGTTCAGTCTATGTGACAGCCAGTAACAACACAGCGAACGAAGCGTACAACCAAAAGCTTAGCAACAAGGATCTGAGTAAACAATTGCGTAAAATCTCTTTGCATATTAATTTGTTCTGTAGTAAATCACGAATGCTACGCATTCTTCGTTCCACACAGTGCAGGAATGAAAAGAAAAACGAAGCCGTACGGCCATTAGTAAAGTATAAACTTGCTCACTATCTGAACCTTCTTTAGGTGATATTTAAGACAATATTTAGGTAAAATTACGGCATGCATTTATATGAAACGCGTTTGAATCGAATTTATGTCAAGCCACCTATCCTATCACAACGTGAAACGGCTTATAGATAAAATTCGATCCAATCAAATCAAATACGACTGAATAACGAAATATTTCCTGTTTGTATAGTTAGTGAGAAAGATCAGATTTTATAATAAACCAGAATTTAGATAAAAAAATTTAGACTGATTCTGGTCTCTAACATCCACACTTCAGATAACTACGGAAAATGTGTAACCCCCTCATAGACTAATTGAAGAAATAAAATTTGCCATTCTCCCGACTTAAAGCATTCACTTGTATGTCGTTCATACAATACGCGTGCAAGCAATGTTATCCACACGCGACTTGCTTTTGTATTAATTTCCAGTCCAAGATTAAGAATAATTGAACAATGTTCCGCATAGTTGCGCTTATGTGAGTAGTCCAGAGAGAAAACATGGAACAGCTGGCTGTAAAATTAGAATCTGATAGGGAAGGTGTAACTGAAGGATAAAGATAAAAGAAAAATCCCAAATAAAATATTAAATTTTTACGTGGCTCATCTGCTCAGATCCCATAAGTAATAGATCGTTTTTTGTTTCGAGCGTGCCTACGTTTGCAATACTATCTTTTTATCTGAGTTTCTATTTCTTGGAAGTTATGTTGTATTTTATTGTTATGAAAAGCTAGATGTCTGTGTAACATTAAAAGGGGTAAAAGGCTAATTCTGTGGGAGGAAAGGGTTGGATACAAGGTGAAGACAGTAGCAGCGGTTTCTCCCTCAACCGAGCCTTGGATCCGCGCCTGCGATAGAGTATGCATACAGACGCCAAAGTTTGAAAGAAAATGACATGAAAAGTTTACATGAAATTTTCTTGCAGTTCCCTAAACAGACGTAAACGAAATCCTGCTAGCAATTATAGTTAGTTACATCGACAGTGAGGAAGATACTGTGGATGTTTTAGAGTTGGCTGTAGCAGCGGCTCTCGTTGTTACAAATTTGTTAAATTATGCGAATACCTCATTTCCCTGGACCTAAGGATAAAATTAAAATTAACATTGTTAATTAGTGCTGATTATCTAAGGGAGTTTAATGGAAAATTTTGCCACTACAGAATTAACTGAATGTGTCATGTATTTTCTAGGGTTTAACTGTCTCCAAACAACTATCGTTGGTTTACTGTACTTTTGTACCTATACCTCCATGAATTTTGCACCTTGATTCCTTTTTGCATGAAACAGGCATATTTTCATTGTGAAATAATTTTACCTGTGTAGTGGAAGCCCCTTTCGTGATTGTAAATATTCTATTCATTTGAATACCCTAAAGAAACGTTCATTTATGAAACATATATTTACACTCTCTCTCTCTGGTCTTAATATTCCGGGATGTGATAGAATTATACCTGTACTAAGAGACCATACATTGTTAGCTGTGAATGCTTGCTTGAACCACTTTTACAGAACTTCGGGGCTTGGAGTGGGTCAACAGCATTCAGATGCAAAATCTGGAGGTGATACGTCGGTTACAGGTTTCAAGAACGACGCTAAGGTATACACCACTCAATGTTGAAGTGAAGTTTAGCAAAGCAGAAAAGATCGGTAAGGTGCGCAACTATGACGAGACACAATCCCAAGACGCTGTGTTTCGAATCCCAGTGATGTACGAAATTTTCATCTAGTGGGCGCAATGTCTAATTATCAGACTGCAATACCTAATTACCAGATTGAGCATCAGTGATCAGGGTCATTAGTACTCTTTTTGAGCGCCAACTTATCGAAAATGTTCTGTGTTAAATCGTAAACTTCCACAACGTGTCACTGACCGAATGCAGGAGATTATGCTGTTGGTGAACTGTCGGGTTGGAAATTGAGCTCATCGGGATTTTGGCGCTATTCAAAAGCACTGAAATACATGTCGCCGCCAGGATTCACTTGCTCAGGTGGATTACCTACACACAAACATAATACTGCGCATACAAACCCTCATAATAGACTTCCACGCGATATTCTACAGACCCAACAGTTCACAACAAACATAAAATGTGAATGAAAGCCACATCCACTAAGACCTTGGCCTCGGTGCTAAGGCTAGCGGCAAGGAACGACGAAGCAGTACTGAATTTCTCGAATTTCCCAACACTCTCTGCATGAGCACAGGATTGATCTATTCTTTGAAAAGGAAAAAGAAGGGAGTGCAAGAATAACTTTAAAGGAAAATCGTGGTAATGTTAATTTGGGACCTAAGTGTGTGCCTTTAGTGCATTCTACAGAGCTTGGAGATACCAATACACCAAAATCATATTGTTAACAACTTTGAGATGAATATGTAAGAACTTCCAATATTGCAGTGTTACATGCAGTATTGGTAAATACTGTTTCCATAAAATGAATAGCATCTGCTTTTACTAATTTTGTGCTGCGTCATCAAAGTGAAAACAATATGAATATTCTTTGCACAAATTTCTGTTGATAGTGGATCTAAATCATGTATTGTGGAGAAGACAATGTTTACTGCACAGCAAGAGGCTGAATCAGACCATTCACACAACAAAACCACAAATCTTTCTTAACTAACGAATAAAATTATTACTTTGTTGCCAATTTGTCCAGAAAAATAAAAAAAATTCTTACCCCACATATCAAATGTCCCCCTTTGCTGACTGAATATTATTTTTTGTCGTTCATTTTTACCTCTTCAGACAGTACCATTGCGCTTTGTCAAAGAAAATCTAAATTATGTAATAAAAGAAAGCACTACTGAGCTTCAAAGACTCAGTATTTTGTCACTTCTTCAGAGTAGTTACTCTCATTCGTGATGAAATGAATTAAAATGAGCTTTAATCTAATTTTAAGAAACATGACAGCCGAAAAGAATCTACACAAATCAAAATCAAGGAGTGAACATTTAACATCAACGTCGAGAACTCTATTGAATTACTGAAAGTTACATCACGTAGACTCCAATAAATTGTTATTTCAGTTCAAATGCTAATAAGAGAAAGAAAAGTGACTATAAACACTGCACCTCAGTAGGTTCGGTAAGGGATGGATGTACAACAGAAGCAGTTGATGAATACCAACTTTTTTAATGGGAAAGGGCAGCAATAAAATACGTCGCCATGCAAGTCCCACATCTGCACTACAAAAATCTCATCATACAGTTCAAAAACTGGTGTGCACTTTCAGATGTGAAAAATTTGAAGATGCGCCCTTCAGAATCTCAGATGAGTAGCGAAAATCGTGTGTTTGAACGGAAATTTAACTACTTTATGCTTGGTTGGAACTAAATAATTTCTCATTTTACTTCCTGTATTGATCAACGCTTACTTGAATATTATATCTCACAGTTAAATAGACCGTGGCCTTCTCAGTTATCAGAAAAAATCAGAGACAAACACTCAATGGAACAAATGCTTGAACAAACACGTGGAGGTTTAACTGCTGAGTTACTTAAAATCGAATCGAAATGTCAAAAAGTCTGTAATGACGTAAAAACACAAATACACAAGAGTACACAAACACATAGCAGAATAACAGGAGGAAACGACAGGGATGGTTTTCAGTGTAACATTTGGTACTGCAGTCCTGGCGTTACCAATAAAAAACCTAAACAGCCTACTCAAAACTTCGACTGACTCTGCGGTGGGTTTGCTCTGTTGTGGCCCATTACCTGTCTGCATGTCAAGAGTTATCATTATCTTTCCGTTGGAAACAACACTACTTCTTCAAGACTACATGGAAATCCACTACTTCAGTGTGCATTTTCTTTTACTGCTCAGATTTTGAGAAAGAAATACACCGCAATTTTACTGCGATGAATGATCAGGACTGTCTTTATAGACTGTGAGAAAATTTTAGCTTTTGACCAACAGTGTATCAATAAGTGTGTGAATTTGATTTCTTTGTTTTTGTAATTGTGAAAATTTTTTAACAAATATGTATTGGCCGGAGCCCAAAACAATTTGTAAAATTTTTTGGGGGGAGCATGGGGGCTATGTAAGTAGGCTGTTTAGGTTTTTTTATTGGTAACGCCAGGACTGCAGTACCAAATGTTACACTGAAAACAAACCCTGTCCATTCCTCCTGTGTTATTCTGCTATGTGTTTGTGTACTCGTGTATTTGTGTTTTTCGTGTCTTTATGTGTTTAGCTAATACGATTTATGGTGTAGAATTTTTCTAGTACTAAGATACATTCACTATGATGAGGAATACTGTTATCCTCAAATATAATTTGCATTAATAATATGTTATTTTCTTTGTAAAGATGTTTATAGACATTATTAATTCTGTTCTCTTTCAATGTTCATGAGTGAAATTAATGTTTCGAAAACTATTCTCATTATTTTATTTATTTACTTATGTCATAATTCCTGTAACACTGATGTATATGTCAATTTCTATTGTTTTGTAAAGCCTGTATTACTACAAATGTTTTCTGCATAATTATGTTTTTAATGATGTTTTCTGTATCTTTGTTATTGTATTCTCATGTTATAAAATTGTAATGGACACCAGTTCAGCAAATTAAGTAACTTGTAAGCATTCATTTCAGTGCACACGTTTCTGTTGCTCATAGTATATGCACAATAAGTGAGAAGTTGGGACCGTTAGTGTTTGCACGTGTGTTGATAATTCAGCAAGGGTCTGTTTAACAGTATTGCTGGTTCTAAGGACAACTGCAAAAATTTTGTGAGTGCACAAGTGGTGGTTTATGGACTTGCTATATTGTCCGCAAGACCCTTCGATGGTGATTGTGCACCTGCACAGTCGCAACAGATGGCTGCTGGCCGTCTCTACAAGGACTACAGTGGGTCTGCATCTTTGATGGCCCATCAATACCATTATTTCTACAAGGACTACAGTGGGTCTGCACCTTTGATGGCCCACCAATACCATTATTTCTACAAGGACTACAGTGGGTCTGGATCTTTGATGGCCCACCAGTACCATTATATCTACAAGGACTGCAGTGGGTCTGCACCTCTGGTGGCCCACTAATACCGTAATCTCTAACAAGACTACAGTGGTCTGCTCTTTGATGACCTACCTACCAATATTCTTCAAAACTTCGACTGACTCTGCTGTGGTTTTGCTCTGTTGTGGCCCATTACCTGTCTGCATGTCAAGAGTCAGCACCGTCTTTCCGTTGGAAGGACAACACTACTTCTTCAAGACTGCATGGAAATCCACTACTTCCGTGTGCACTTTCTTTTACTGCTCAGACTTTGAGAAAAACACTGCAATTTTACTGCGATGAATGATCAGGACTGTCTTTATAGACTGTGAGAAAATTTTAGCTTTTGACCAACAGTGAATCAATAAGTGTGTGAATTTGATGTCTTTGATTTTGTAATTGTGAAAAAATTTTAACAAATATGTATTGGCCAGAGCCCAAAACAATTTGTAAAATTTTTTGTGGGGAGCATAGGGGCTATGTAAGTAGGTTATTTAGGTTCTTATATTGGTAACGCCAAGATAGATACGAAGCCCACACCTACTACAGTAGTACAAGTTTATATGCGAACTAGCTCTGCAGATGACGAAGAATTTGAAGAAATGTGTGATCAAACAAAAGAAATTATTCACATAGTGAAGGGTGACGAAAATTTAACAGTCATGGGTGACTGGAATTCGGTAGTAGGGAAAGGGAGAGAAGGAAACATAGTAGGTGAATATGGACTGGGGCTAAGAAATGAAAGAGGAAGCCACCTGGTAGAATTTTGCACAGAGCACAACTTAATCATAGCTAATACTTGGTTCAAGAACCATAAAAGAAGGCTGTATACATACAACAAGCCTGGAGATACTGACAGGTTTCAGATAGATTATATAATGGTAAGACAGAGATTTAGGAACCAGGTTTTAAATTGTAAGACATTTCCAGGGGCAGATGTGGACTCTGACCACAATCTATTGGTTATGACCTGTTGATTAAAACTAAAGAAACTGCAAAAAGTTGGGAATTTAAGGAGATGGGACCTGGATAAACTAAAAGAACCACAGGTTGTACAGAGTTTCAGAAAGAGCATAAGGGAGCAATTGACAGGAATGGGGGAAATAAATACGGTAGAAGAAGAATGGGTAGCTTTGAGGGATGGAGTAGTGAAGGCAGCAGAGGATCAAGTAGGTAAAAATACGAAGGCTAGTAGAAATCCTTGGGTAACAGAAGAAATATTCAATTTATTTGATGAAAGGAGAAAATATAAAAATGCAGTAAATGAAGCAGGCAAAAAGGAATAAAGACGTCTCAAAAATGAGATCGATAGGAAGTGCAAAATGGCTTAGCAGGGATGGCTAGAGGACAAATGTAAGGATGTAGAGGCTTATCTCACTAGGGGTAAGATAGATACTGCCTACAGGAAAATTAAAGAGACCTTTGGAGAAAAGAGAACCATTTGTATGAACATCAAGAGCTCAGACGGAAACCCAGTTCTAAGCAAAGAAGGGAAAGCAGAAAGGTGGAAGTAGTATATCGAGAGTCTATACTAGGGCGATGTACTTGAGGACAATATTATGGAAATGGAAGAGGCTGTAGATGAAGATGAAATTGGAGATACGTTACTGCGTTAAAAGTTTCACAGAGCACTGAAAGATGTGAATCGAAACAAGGCCCCCGGAGTAGACAACATTTCATTGGAACTACTGACTGCCTTGGGAGAGCCAGTCCTGACAAAACTGTACCATCTGGTGAGTAAGATGTATAAGACAGGCGAAATACCCTCAGACTTCAAGAAGAATATAATAATTCCAATCCCAAAGAAAGCAGGTGTTGACAGATGTGAAAATTACCGAACTATCAGTTTAATAAGTTACAGCTGCAAAATACTAACGCGAATTCTTTACAGACAAATGGAAAAAATAGTAGAAGCCGACCTCGGGGATTCCGTAGAAATGTTGGAACACGTGAGGCGATACTGTCCCTACGAATTATCTTAGAAGCTAGATTAAGGAAGGGCAAACCTACGTTTCTAGCATTTGTAGACTTAGAGAAAGCTTTTGACAATGTTGATTGGAATACTATCTTTCAAATTCTGAAGGTAGCAGAGGTAAAATACAGGGAGCGAAAGGCTATTTACAATTTGTACAGAAACCAGATGGCAGTTGTAAGAGTCGAGGGACATGAAAGGGAAGTAGTGGATGGGAGGAGAGTGAGACAGGGTTGTAGTCTCTCCCCGATGTTATTCAATCTGTATATTGAGCAAGCAGTGAAGGAAACAAAAGAAAAATTCGGAGTAGGTATTAAAATCCATGGAGAAGAAATAAAAATGTTGAGGTTTGCCGATGACATCGTAATTCTGTCAGAGACAGCAAAGGACTTGGAAGAGCAGCTGAACGGAATGGATGGTGTCTTGAAAGAAGGATATAAGATGAACATCAACAAAAGCAAAACGAGGATAATGGAATGTAGTCGAATTAAGTCGGGTGATGCTGAGGGAATTAGATTAGGAAATAAGACACTAAAAGTAGTAAAGGAATTTTGCTATCTGGGGAGCAAAATAACTGATGATGGTCGAAGTAGAGAGGATATAAAATGTAGACTGACAATGGCAAGGAAAGTTTTTCTGAAGAAAAGAAACTTGTTAACATCGAGTATAGAGTTAAGGTTTCAAAATGTGGTGCTACAGAAGAATGCTGAAGATTAGATGGGTAGATCACATAACTAATGAGGAAGTATTAAATAGGATTGGGCAGAAGAGAAGTTTGTGGCACAACTTGACCAGATGAAGGGATCGGTTGGTAGGACATGTTCTGAGGCATCAAGGGATCACCAATTTAGTATTAGAGGGCAGCGTGGAGGGTAAAAGTCGTAGAGGGAGACCAAGAGATGAGTACACTAAGCAGATTCAGAAGGATGTAGGTTGCAGTAGGTACTGGGAGATGAAGAAGCTTGTACAAGATAGAGTAGCATGGAGAGCTGCATCAAACCAGTCTCAGGACTGAAGACCACAACAACAACATTGGTAACGCCACCGCCACGTAGCGCTCTGTATGAAAATCACTGACTGTGCTGTGTGCAGTCTGAGGGTGGTCGGCATTGTTGCAATAATCGCTATTATTGTGTTGGGCAGTTAGCTGTTAACAGCGCATAGCGTTGCGCAGTTGGAGGTGAGCCGCCAGCATTGGTGGATGTGGGGAAAGAGATGGCAGAATTTTGAGAGCGGACGATCTGGACGTGTGTCCATCAGAAAGAGTAAATTCGTAATATTGGATATCATGGACTGATATATATATTATGACTTTTGAACACTATTAAGGTAAATACATTGTTTTTTCTCTTCCAAAATCTTTCATTTGCTAACTATGCCTATCAGTAGTTAGTGCCTTCAGTAGTTTGAATCTTTTATTTAGCCAGCAGTAGTGGCGCTTGCTCTATTGCAGTAGTTCGAGTAACGAAGATTTTTGTGAGGTAAGTGATTTGTGAAATGTATAGGTTAATTTAGTCAGTGCCATTCTCTTGTAGGGATTATTGAAGGTCAGATTGCGTTGCGCTAAAAAATATTGTGTGTCAGTTTAAGCACAGTCTTGTATAATTTTTCTAAGGAAACGTTTCACACTGTACCTACAAAACTTTCATATTTTAAATTGTAATAAATCAAGGAGACGGACATTTCAGTCTCCACGAAGCCTATAAAGGTGACGGTTTGTGTCACAAGACGTTCAGTGCTCACCTTCAACTACTGTACGTTTATTGATAGAACCTGTTCCTGAAGAGTAAGCCTCTTTGTAAAAGTGCAAAGTTCTCCATCCCTTTTTTATCAGTCGTCTGGCTGCAAGGTCTCGATTAAGCATTCGACCACCGGTCATCAGTTGGAGAGTGTGTTCTTGCGAAACTTGGGTTAAGTGTTCTTTTGCCTAACTGCGTAGCACTTCAGCCACATACAGATTTCTACGAGCTGGGCCGTGCTCGCAATTGCTAATACCCACTGTTCAACAGCAGTACTTCACGAAAGGCAAGCGTTGTAATTTACGACTTCTAATACATTACAAGCTAGACGTACATGCAGATAATACCAACCGTATTGTGCTCTTTCTTACAAGTCTAGAGAGAGCGATGTTGACAATGGTCTGCCAAGCTCACATTTAGGTTCATAAAACAACTTTGGCAGTTTAGTCAGTTTCGTATAATGAGGTGAGATCTCAAAAGTGGAGTATGCAGCTCCAGTACACACTTAGGTAAGCTTTTATTATTCTTTTTCATTTATTTTTATTCTTCTTAGGTCCTGTGTAATTTAAAATAAAACTGTGCTTAATGTAGTCAGATACATTTGGAACGTAATCACAATCACAGAAAGGAAAAAGTGCTTGATATGCTAGCCAAATGGACCAATAAATTAATTACAACTTCACAAGTTATCGCCGGCCGCCGTGGTCTAGCGGTTCTAGGCGCTCAGTCGGGAACCGCGCGACTGCTGCGGTCGCAGGTTCGAATCCTGCCTCGGGCATGGATATGTGTGATGTCCTTAGGTTAGTTAGGTTAAGTAGTTCTAAGTTCTATGGGACTGATGACCACAGAAGTTAAGTCCCATAGTGTTCAGAGCCATGTGAACCATTTTTGAGCCACAAATGATCAGTCGAGAATATTCCAATACATTATAGCAGACCGCAGAATGGACGAACACTGCAGTAAAGACCGAGTTAAGTTCAGAATAAGATCGAAACAGATTAACAGATTCGGCAATAATGGTAAATGATGTTAATATTAATAAGCCGTACATCTTATCTTTTTGTAAATAACGTATCAACAGCTAATTTTATTAATAATTTTTGTAGTTTGCAAAATAGTTCACAAACGTTACTACCTGTAGGATGTCAATCTTGCAGTTTAACAATTTGTTATTTAGACGTTTTGAGGAAACATTTCTACATGTTTTTCAAACAATTTGTTAGGGTTGCCTCTCAAAAAGACTGTTACTGGATATCAACGAATCATCAGTTCAGCTAGGGAGGTAAATCGGCTATCCAAACTATAATTCTTCCAGTTATTTTCCTTGAAGCCATTTCGTCAGAATTTCGAGCCTAAAACTCAGTTTCGCTGTTTCAATCGCCTGTTCGTAATGTTGGCTTCAAAACGCTATGATGAGGAATGTGTCAGCGAGTTAACAGGTATCGTACATTTTATTAGTGAAAATAGGAGTATCCATACATGCTGCCCAGTTGTATAACAGGATAGAACATTTAACAAACGCAACACAACCGTAAGCAAATATTATCAATTCAAGAAAACATAGAGCAGAAGGAGTTGGCTAGTGGATATTAATTCAATTTGTTATTAAAACTGTTTTCATTGCCCATCAGCGCCTTTAACTTACCAGTCCTTGGGCAGATTTTCTTATGGCTGAATACTTCGCTTTTTCCGTTCATGCATAGGAACTATATGCTTACTGAGCGTTTCTCAGAGATGAATGCTTTGTGTCTGTGAGTGGAATTGGACCAGAAAATTCTTCCATTTTACATTAATGAATGGAGTATGGAAATAAAGTTAACTTTCTGATGTTTTAACCACCAGAATCAGCTACCACACGCAGAGCAGTTACTAAGAAACTCAAGCGGTCCAGAAGATACATATGTGATTTCCAGATCAAGTTCTGCTCAGTACGGCACCCGAGGATTTGGAACATCCTGTTTTACATATTTCTTTTCCGTCTTTCTGTTTCGCTATTAATGGTGGTATAAGAATACAACCACTTCATGTCACTCACTAAACAAAGGATTCTCAAAAATGTCTACTCACAGATATGACTGACAACTCTGTATTCTGATGTTCTGACTGATTTTACTGCAATAAATGCAGTATCGTCCTAATCAGCGTCAACAAAATATTTTCACATTCTGAGAAGAAAGTTGGTGATTGAATGTTGTGAGAATACCCCGCTGCAACGAGAAACGCTCTTCTTTTGATGATATCCACCCCAAATCCTGCACTCTCTCTCCTCTATTTCTGTATAATACACAACGTGCTGCTATTCTCTGAACTTTCTCGATGTACTCTGCGCAGTAATACTCCAAAACGAGGACCGATAAGCGTTGTGTAAGCAGCCTCTTTAGTAAATCTGTTGTAAGTGTTCTGCCAATAAATTTCAGTCTTTGGTCCGCCTTCCACACATTTGCTGTGTGTTCTTTCCAATTCCATTTCTTCGTAATTGTGATGCCTAGGTATTTAGTTGCATTTACGGCCTTCAGATTTGATTGACTTATCGTGTAACCGATGTTTAAGGGATTTCTTTTAGCACTCGTGTGGATGTCCTTCATTTCTCATTACTCAGGGTTAACTGCCAATTTTCGCGCCATACAGATTTCTTTGCGAAGTCGTTTTGCAGTTTGTTTTGATCTTCTGATGACGTTACTAGGCAATAAACGACAGAATCATCTGCAAACAATCTTACACGGCCCCTCAGATTCTCTCCTAAATCGTTTATATAGATATGGAACAGCAGAGGACCTATAACAGTACCTTGGGGAATGTCAGAACACACTTCTGTTTTGAAGTTAAAACCTTCTGGGTTATTAGGCCTCGTCATATTTCTTATAAAATGATCGACGTTTCGGCCCCTCTGCTAGGATCTTCCTCAGGATCTTCTGGTGTCCACTACTGCTACATTCTAGCAGTAGTGGACACTAGACGATTCTGTGGAACATCCCAGCAGAGCGGTCGAAACGTCGACCATTTTAGAAGAAATATGACGCGGCCTAATAACCCAAAGGTTTTAACTTCAGTGACAACGGCCACGAAAGTCTGCAGACTTACAAAACATTTCTGTTTTATTCGACGACTTTCCTTCAGTTGCTATTGTGACCTCTCTGACAGGAAATCACGAATCTAGTCGCATAGCTGAGACGATATTCCATAAGCACGCAATTTGATTACAAGCAGCTTGTGAAGTACAATCTCAAAAGCCTTCTGGATATCTAGAAATACGAAATCAATTTGAAATCCCTTGTGAATGGTCCTCATCACTTCTTGTGGTAAGGAGCGAGTTGTGTTTCACAAGAACGATATTTTCTAAATACTTGTTGACTGTGTGTAAACTGACCATTCTATTCGAGGTAATTCGTAATGTTCGAACACAATATATGTTCCAAAATCCTGCTGCATATATACGTTAATGGTATGGGCCTGTAATTTAATGGATTACTCCTGTTGCCTTTCTTGACTATTGGTGTGACCTGTGCAACCCAATTTCCTTTGGTACGGGTCTGTCGCAGAACGAGCGGTTGTGTATGATTCTTAAGTATGGAGCTATTCCATAAGCATCATCTGAAAGAGACCTAAGTGGTATACAGTCAGGGCTGGAAGACTTGTTTTTATTGATTTAGGTTGCTTCATTAGTCCGAGGTTAACTACTTCTAAGTTATTCACGCTGGCAGTTGTTATTGCACTGAGTTCTGCGATATTTGCTTCGTCTTCTTTGCTGAAGGAGTTTCGGAAGACTGCGTTTAGTAACTCAGCTTTAGCAACGCCGTCATCGATAGTATTTCCATTGCAGAGAAGGCATTGATTGTGTCCTGCCGCTAGCATACTTCACGTACGACCAGAATCTCTATGGATTTTCTGCCAGGTTTCGGGACAAAATTTGGTTGTGGGAGCTATTATACGCATGTGGCATTGAAGTCCGCGCTAAATTTCGAGCTTGTGTAAGAGATCTCCAGTCTTGGGAGTTTTGCCTTCGTTTAATTTGGCATGCTTTTTTCGTTGTTTCCGCAATAATGTTCTTACTTTTTTTGTGTACAGAGCGGTATCAGCTCCTTTGTTTATAAATATATTTGGGTTAAATTTTTCAATTGCTTTCGATACTTCTTCTTTGAATTCAATGCACATATTTTCT
Source organism: Schistocerca gregaria (assembly GCF_023897955.1). NCBI lineage: Eukaryota > Metazoa > Arthropoda > Insecta > Orthoptera > Acrididae > Schistocerca > Schistocerca gregaria. The sequence goes on along the minus strand of NC_064923.1, from coordinate 620,348,221 downwards.
GCATTTACATTGTTCATATGGAAGAAGTGGATATTGTCTGTCAGGAAGGCGTCAAGGTAGTTTTTATCTGCTTTTTTGAAAAGGCAAATTTTTCGTTTGTTTTTGGAAGATTTGGGAGTTACGGTTTTCATTCTACGACAACCCTGTATGCACTAATCCCGGTATTCGTTTTGATTCTCGTTATTTGCTCAGGATTATTTGTTGCTAAGAGTTCAATAGTGTTTCCGCAACCGTTTACCATTCGAGTGTGCTCATGAATGGTCGAAATAACTTTCAGAGAATGCATTTAGCTCAATTTCGGAGAATGTTTTATGCTTACCTCCGGTCGCCAACATATCGAGGATAAATGTAAGTCATCACCAAATACAACTGTATGAGCTGGGTTCGTTTTTGAAATTAGATTTATGTTTTCTTTGCAACTTTCAACAGCTGTATCATCTGAGTTGGGAGGTCAGTAAAAGGATGAAATTATTATTTTACTTCGGTTGTCAAGAATGACCTTTCACAGGAACTATCTTCTTCAATTTCGCTACAAGATAAACTACTTCCATCAGAAACAAACACTCCACCGCCAACTGTATTTAGTATACCCTTTCCCTCTTAGGTCATTCGCGAAATTTTCGGCTGAACTTATATCCTGGTTTAGCCAGCTTTCAGAGTCTGTAACCATAGACCATCAGTGCTTTCTATTAGCATCTGGATATGTGCTACTTTCCCAACACAGCTACAAAACTTTACAACTGTTATACCATGTTTCCTAAATCTCCATTCTTCCTGTGTTCTACCTGTACATTTTGAAACTAAAGCTTCTGTGCTTCCTCGAGACTCTCTAACCAAAAAAACTTCCCAGTCCACGAAACTCAGCCTATGCTACCGTGTAGCTGCCTGACGCATTTAGCGGAACCCGAAACCCAACCACCCTATGGCGCAATTCGAGAGATGTGCAGCCTACACTGTCGCAGAAACGTCTGAGCCTTTGATTCAGAGTCTCCACTCGGCTCTGTACCAGAGGCCCGCAGTCAGTCCTGTCGACTATGCTGCAAATAGTGAGCTCTGGCTTCATCTCGCAACGAAACTGTCAGCCTTTGCCAATTCCGACAGCCGCTCGAAACCAAAGACAATCTCTTTGCATCCAAGGCGACTCATATCATTGAAACTGACGTGCTCTTCATGGGATCCGATGGACCCCTTCCACTTCTGGAATGACTCCACCCGCTGTGCGCACGGAGTGGCAGCCATGTCCCTAAGAGGCCCCATAACGCACCTAACGTTGGAGCCCCTCTGTAATTGCCCGGATCTTGGAGGCATGTGCCGAAAAATGGACCACTTTTATGACATCCACATTCTTAACGGAATGAAGCAAGTTCGGATCCTGCTTACGAGGCATGTTTTCATAGTTGGCTGCAGAACAATAATTATTTACGACGGGCAGCCCAAACCTTTCTCGGGTTGTGGCAAGGGGGTTCAAGTATGCACAGAGTGCGTCCGGATCAGAATAATTCAAGTAGCGACGAGTGAAGCTGTACTTAGATCCACGACAGCAGCCATGCCTCTTCGAAGTCGGCCGGCTTGTGATACCAATGGTCGCTTTTGTCCCCAAGACAACGGGGTTTCCAGACATAATTCGGAAATGTAGATGAATGTACGACAACGCAAACAGAGGTAATCAAAACGGTGAAAGAAAAGAGGTCGCACACCATCGTACGATTGCTTTCTCCATACGGGAGAAGATGAACGAGAACCGGCAGACGCTGACGTCGCCAAAGTGAATAATGATACGAGCTCCGACGACCGTAGAATCCGAAGGCCTTCTCCTCACCATCGAGACCTTTCAAGCAGATCCTCAGGAAGTCTCAGAACCCGGCACAGTAGAGAAAGACATGGCCCTAAAGGCAGAGGCTGAGAAGGTCCAGGCTCAGCAGTCGTCTTGGCAGAACTGGGCCAATGACAGAGAGGAAATCTAGCCACCTGCAACCACAGGTATCAAGGTCGAGGCAACACCCCTCACAGACGATGGCCAACTCACTCACGCCATCAACGTAGAGCGCACTGAGAAGCACAACGTGCGCCTAACACGTAAAACGTCAACATGCGTTGCGTCCATTAATATTAATACCATACGATCACGGACCAAGACGACCTTAGGCGCAGGTATGCTACATGCGGCAGGTATACAGGATGGTGCATCTGAAGTTTCGGATGAGATTATCTCGAAAGTTATACGTAGGGTAAAAATAGTGGGTAAGACAAGTTTGTAAGCTCAAAGGGGGACATCAAATGATAATACATGTGACCCACAACTGGGCTGTGGGCGGCGGCGGCAACTTTTGAATCTTAAATGTAAACCCCCAATTTTTACTGCAGATTTGGATTCCTCATAGAAAGGTAATCAAGTTTTGTCTGAAACATTTTTAAACCATTGACAGACGGCGCTGAAATCGACAAAAATTAAAATTGGGGAAGAACTCCGATCTATTTAGAATGATCCGAGAAGGACGCATCAAATCAATACAAAATGTGCACCAATTCTTTAATTACGCCAAATTAAGTTTCTTTTTTTAGAAAATCCACTATCCGCCACAGTTTTTTATAAGAGGTGGAATGGTATTAAAATCTCATTAGGGAACTCTTCACAATTTCATTACTCACCCGACTGTGGCGTTACCGTGCCAAACTGCGAACTATGGACCAGTATAAAGGTCGGTGTAGTGCGATTAGGCGTCACTTCACTTTAGATTGTGAACCGTAAACATCAACTGACGAAAGTAAATGATTCTTTAGGGAAACATGGCTCACTATCCTCCTACAGAGACTGTTGATATGATGTTAATTTTAGGTGAATTCCATAAAAATTACGTTGCATCTGCGCAGTTGTATGCGGGTCGTTTCCCAAACAGACGACATTCAAGCGAAAACATTATTCGAAATTGCACTCAACGAGCTCGAAATGGATACATGCACCATCCATCTCGTCATCACGAATACAATGAAAATGACTCTCGTACCGTTCTCGCCTGTGTTCAACTGGATCCCGAAATGAGTAGTCGTGCGATTCAGAGACAAGCTGGAATAAGGAAATCAACTGTTTTAAGGATTCTGAAGGCATAGGTATTAACGCCAAAAGATATGCAAATACCTGTACATTTCTGCCAATGGACCTTGAGGTGACAATGACATTTTAGATACATTATGTTCACCAATGAAGCCACATTCGAAAGCAAAGGCGAATTAAATCGTCATGATTGTCATTATTGGTCCCCTGTCAATCCACACTGGCACAGAACCGTTGACAATCAACACAAACGGTCGTTAATGGTCTGGTGTGGAATTTTAAACTGTTACATGATAGGACCGTATTTTTTTGACCGAAATGTTACTGTGGAATCCAACTTCCCCATGATGATTTGTTGGAGCTAATGGAAGACGTTGTTCGCCAGACCTAAGATCTCAAGACGCACAAACGAAGAGAACGATCACGCTTCTTCGCGAAAGAAATAGCCCCGCTCTTTCTAGGACGGCAAGCCCGTCACATCCTCGGCGGCGACTTCAATTACATGCTGACACCGGAGGGGGTCAGTTCCCATGTCATGATCCATGCCCAGAACTGAAAACATTGGTGCACGATCTGCAGTTGGTAGATTCGTGGGAACATATCCATGGAAACCGAACCGGACATACGTATCTAACTCGGTCAGCCGCATCCATCGTTTCCTCATCACGCGCCGCCTCCAACCTGACATCCATGACGCTCAACTGGCCTAAAGTCTTCACCGACCGCTCGGTGTATATCTGCACGACCGCTCTCCAAAGACAGTAGATATGACGAAGTCGCGGCCTATGGAAAATGAACGTAGCCCACCTTAAAGCTCCCAAGTGTCACAAAGTTATTGAAGAAGTCTGGGGATCTTTGTGACAGGCATCAACGTATATACCCCACGAATTTACATTGGTGCTTAGAATGTACGCTACTGGCCATTAAAATTGCTACACAACGAAGATGACATGCTACAGACGCGGTACTAAATGTAGAGACTCTTCGTGCTCGTATTGTGGACGGCTGTGATACAATACGCCATTCTCCAGGACTGCATCAGCCATCAAGGATTTCATGTGACGGACGGTGGATGGATGTATCCTCGCTAACGGAGGACATTTTGAACATTTCCTGTAACAAAGTGTTTGAAGTAACGCTGGTACGTTCTGTTGCTGTGTGTTTCCATTCCATGATTAATATGATTTAAAGAGAAGTAATAAAATGAGGTCTAGGACATATGTCCACATAACATATTTTCTTTCTTTGTGTGTGAGGAATGTTTCCTGAAAGTTTGGCCGTACCTTTTTGTAACACCCTGTATATTTGTCCAATGAATACCCGTGTGTCATGTGCATATCTTCTTGGAGAAGCAATTTTAATGGCCACTTGTGTAATACCTAGTGTAAGTTAGTATCATGATCACACAGCGATTGTAGAGTTTCAAACACACACTCTTTCTGAATAGCAACGATTGCAACATTCTCTTTGTCAGATCTCCTCATAACGGCATTGTTTTCTTTGAGCTTGACATTAATATTTTTAATCAATTTTTTATCACAATCATCAGAAATATTACATCATGAGCTACCCTCGTTTGTCGAGAAGTGTGCATTTTGGCGCTATGAAGACCTATGTTAAGATCTACAATCATACTTTCTGTGATATGCGTACAAATGTAACAGATTTCATTTTTCCTCTTTCAGTACTTGATGAGAACTCAACAGTTAGCCTCTTATTCTTGACTCATTTATCATTTGAGTTTTCTGTTCATCTAGGTGCAGTTGGCGGGAAAAAGTAGCCAAGGAAATATAAAACTACAATCTATACATCTAGCATTGTAACTCAAATTACATACTTAGTAAAGTGTTCATGAGTTTCAGTAGTGCTTACCGTACACATAGATTGTCAGATTTTACACCCTTTTCACTGTTTATACACATAAACTGTCTTTGCATAGTGTTAAAAATCGTGTTCTTTCCACACACAAAATGGACTAATAACTTTGAATTACTTTCTGAAAGTTTAGAGCTGGAGAAGAATTTAGTACGTTATAGTAAAACGAAGTCCGTCAGGACTGCTGCATCGTTCTTCGGCGGTGAGCGACTGAAGCGGGTGTCGAATGTTGCGAAATTAGGAGCGGCGTTGTGTCGGCCGCGGTGTGGGGGCCTGATCAGGAACTGCCGCCGCGAGAGGCTGGTGACGGTAGCTGCTTGGATCGGCTGGCGTGTTTTGCTTCGAACCACTCGCCACGGGATGCAAAAAAAATCGTAGGGGCAGTATCAGTTTTACATTAAGGCCCTGCGATAACGTTGATTAGTACATTCATGTTACGAAGAAATTATAATTCACATACTTACATGACTCGAGTCCGTGGAGCCTTAGATTTTTCACTAGCCAGGAGTTGGTAACGCTGTTAGATGTATGCAATACGTAACATATTTAAAAATAAGACTGTCCTCAGACATTTAACACGTGGACCATTTCGTTACTTAGAACTCACTTAAGCGATCATTACTAGCAACAAGCAAATGTCAGTGCAGTGTAACACTGCGTGATTCGCATTTAACTCAGTTAGATATAACTTAATTTACAAGATACACGTCGACAATTGGCTTTGACGCGGCATTATTGACACCCGCTGTTTGAACAGGAAGTTAGTTCACGTGCGCGGCTTGCAGCGGGATCACGTGTTCTTGTGAGAGCGAGTATTCATTACCAGCTGCTGGATATGCAGAAGGCGAGGAGTCTCCTTGGCTTCAACACTCAGTTCCACGTGTCTTCCAGTACATCAGAGGTGAGCAGATGTGAGCAGAGGTGAGCAAATGTCTTTTTAAATGTCTGTTTGGGTGCACCACCTAGCATATTCGCTAGTAGGAGCGTCCCCTCTACTACATTGTTCGTTCAGATTCGAGTGGAAGAACACTACACTTACACTCTTTAATAGCTTGAAGTAGGAAATTCTAAAAACTTTTTATTCCCACATATTGTGAAACTTTCTTTATAGTATTTCGATCAAAGAACATTTACGTTAGTTCTTTATATAACACAGACAAGTGTTCCCAATTTTATTTCTTTACACCCTCTGTTTGGCTAGGTACTTAAAGCTAATTTCAGTTTTTCCTTCTGTGCATCGAACAACAGAGATGCTAATTTCAACATTTGGCGTACCATTGTTTTATGCTCACACGCGATATGGGCTACAGCGGATTGAATACAACCAAAACAAAGAAAAAACCGCGATCGCGAAAGAGATCAAGAACTCGAAATTAGAGTGAGTGCTCACTAAATAATTCATAACTCGTATTCCATCGAATACTATGACACTGTGCGACCAGCATACTAGGAAATTGAAAACTTGCCCATACAAGTGCTAATAAAGATCATTTGGTTCTCTTATTCTCTATGTAAAAGGTTGTATGGCATGTATCTTACTTAACAATATATTAAAATATTTCTTGCAGAACATGAGCTTGGCTTAAAACTAGTGAGACTGATTTCTCATTTTTTCTATATTACTCGTCGTATGAACGAGCAGATTTCTCTGCATTTTTTAGTTCCACTATTCAGATATGTAGAGGACATATAACCCATAGTATATATACATATATACAACATCTTGGGGCGTGTAGTCATTACTTATCACATCATTGCAGGATGTCAAACTGGCGTTTCCAGTTCTCACTAATACCAATCATGCAGAAAAACTGTTTTCTACAGCAGCTTAGAATAAATGTTTCTACGCATTTAGCAGTTATACAACTATTTATAAATGACTTCTTCATGCTGAATAGACTGCCAATTCTTTATGCAAATATACAAAGCTTTAAAGCTACTACGTAAATTAGGAGTTCAACTACTCAGTCATGTACTACTTGCATTCTGCTGGTTCTTAATCTCCTAGTAGGAGTCATTACTACGCACAGTGTATAGCAGCTGTCATTTTTTGTTTTTCTTTTACAGAAGTGAGGGCCTGGGATTACCTGTCAAGAGCATTACTTCACTAACCCGAATTTCTGAATTTCTCCAAGTTGTTTTTTATCATATTCGGACTTCCTAATGCCAAGCAGATCTGAAAATAAGAAAACAAACTAAAACGAGGGTGGCTTTGATAACATAAAATGTTGTATAAAAGTAGGGAACTTCTCTGTGACGCACTACATTCTGCACTTCTTAGTAAAATTTTCTGTATGTCGAGTCTGTTTTATTGTTCTAAATTAAACCATTTGTAAATTGTTAAATTCGTGCTGCACCTTTGAGAAACCATCAACTTTATTTAACTCTCATTATAAGACAGGGGGTAACGCCTCAGTACGAGTCTACCACAAGCCTCCCCAGTGGCATGAAAATGGTGACTGGGCTCTGTATGATCCTTGGTATCGTACCTGCAACCTGGCGTTTCTGCCTTTTGGGGCCATTGAGGTGCCTTTGCGCTCAGCGTGTCCCTCCCCACACAGTGGCAACACCAACAGTTCACAAGATTTAACTCAATAGAAAGGAAGGCCCGTCGCCTCTGATTACCCAGAGCAACTAGTTACTGAGGCAAGCAGTACACAGTCACTGTCAACCCACTGTATTAAACATCATAACTGTGCCAGTGCGTTCCTATTTAAATGATAGTGCTTTAAAGGGACACATACTCCTGATTTGATTTAATTAAAATGAAAGGAGGCATTCCCCAGGACTTGCCGTCTTTTAAATTATGGTAAATTATGCAGCAGTGATTTGCGGGAATGGGACTTGTGATATCGTAAAAAGTAGGCATCTAGCATCGATACGATAGAAGATAGCGATGTTTTGTTGCAATTCGCGCCCATGTGTGGGCCAACTTGTTACTCATGTCTTAGATCGAACTGTGGCAATGGATTGTATAAAGTAAAGTAAATACTTTTACCATTTTGGTAGGAAAATGAACTAATATTTCGTATCTTGTAGTGCCGATCAACCATCTCCCAAAGCAAACAAAGATCCCACGGCTATGAATGGACGGTTGTAGTTTCGTCAGGTCATAACTGGCGCCCAACCTTGTGCCAGATGTGTTCCATTGGGTCCAGATTAAACTAATTTGCTGATAAAAATATCAGCATAAGATCATTATCATACTCCTCAAACCACTGTATCGTTAATCTGGCCCTGTGACACAGGAAGTTTTCGCACTGGAAGATACTACCACCGTGGGGGAAGATATCCAACATGAAGAGTTGCACGTGTCCTCTAAAAAGTTCACGTGGTCTACAGCTGCCGTGACGCCTTTGATTACTACCACAGTTCCTTTGGAAGCCCAGTTGTATGTCACCCATAGAAAAATACTGCTTTCACTTGCCAGTATCCGTGCAATATCATATGTGCCGAACAGCCTGGATGACAGCTAATCCAAACACAACCATGGATCATACGTAACAAGAAACGTGATTCATCCGACCAGGCGACTCTTAATTGATCAACGGTCCAATCGCTAAGATCTATTGCCCAATATCATTGCAACTGGCGATGTTTTGGACTTGTCGCAAACTGTTACTTGTTTGTCGCAGAAATAACCAAAGGAGTGACGGAAAATATTCAAGGGATGAAAAACTAAACGTCATGTGGCGACGGCCTCCCGGCGGGTAGGCCTGATCGCCTGGTGCAAGTCTTTTGACGTGGTATCACTTCGGCGACTTGCGTGTTGATGAGGGTGAAATGATGATGATGACACAAACAACCAGTCCCTGAGCGGAGAATATTTTCATCGAAGCTGGTCCACCCGGCATGACAAGCCTCAGCGCTGTACACTCAGCTACAGTGGCGGACATGAATACAAACGGGAAATACGATACGCGTATCGTCACTAAGGTTTGCAGACGACATAGTTCTGTAATTGAAATGGAGGAAGTGACAGTCTTTTGATTGGGTAGACAGCGTTCATTGTGGAGGTTAAAGTCGAAGATTAATAAGCAAAAGACAAATGTGACAATCATTAGTGGAAAGGAGAATAATAGCTTGCCAACCATCAAAACTGCAGGAAGCAGAAGCTTTCAACTCTCTACTAAGGAACCGATAGAGAACCGATAGAGGTACTCAGGGTACCCTCCGCCACACACCGTCAGGTGGCTTGCGGAGTATGGATGTAGATGTAGATGTAGAAGCAAGGAAGACATTTGAAGCAGATTGGCACAGGCAAACAGAGTTTTATGTGATAAAAACTACATTCTGTCTGTGCTGAAACGCGATAGACGTTTATACGTTTGCTTTAGGCACTATCATAGAATATTATTGCAATAATTATCAGTTTCTGCCATTTATTAGCCATCTTTTTAATCCACTCATTATATTGGTAACATTTTTCATGCAGGACAGAATATAACTAAAATTAGCACAGTCATAGAAGCAAAGAGAAGTAAACGGACTTACAAAGGTGTCTAATAAAGCAACCAAAATCATGAGAACATCTTTGTGAAGGTTGCTTTTTTCGCGTAAGACAAGTTAGGCAAAAGATTACAGATTGCTACAAAGAGAAGAAATGTCGTTTTCTTTTCAAGAAATGTCAGTACAAGATGTGGGACGAGTTGAAATTATATTTTTATATTTTACAAAGAGCACACAGAGGGTATTAATGCCGAAAAACCTACGTATGGCTCTCATATCAAAAACTGAAGCCTCAATAGATGCACTTGAGGGATGAAAATATTTTATGCCAAAAGAAGAAAACAAGAAAACATGAAGCTATACCTAATGGAGAGGACTAGCGTCAGTGAATGGTTGTTACGCCATTTCTCAGAAAGTAATGAAGCGAAAAATGACAAATGGGCTTTCATGCTCTGTACGCAAACAGGAACCATATAAGTAATGACATAAAAGCATCACGCAAGACTTCCAGGGAACCGCAACCATGTAATCTGTGAGCAGCTGTGGACGCCACAGTCTAATAAGCAGGTACATCAGGTAGCCTGCATACGGACACCACTCTTCTTACACGTATGCACGGACGAAGTGCACACAAGAAGAGGATGACAGCTCTTTACTTTGAGCAGTCGATTAAGATTACTTTCTATGGTCTTATATCAATTTGAACACTATGGTATATTTTTGTGTTACGACTGCTGCAGTTTTCGATTGAAGTTAACATTGTAAACTCTTTTTAAATCCTTTGTAAAGAATTTGTAAAATATCCGTGACGAAGTGTTCTGTCAGTTTAATTATATAAGTAGATTTATTATACAATTTGCACATGAATGCCAGTAACGTTAGATTTTATTTTGTTGATATCTTGCTTGCCATCCGAAACCGGTCGTTAGTGGTTCAAATGGCTCTGAGCACTACGGGACTCAACTGCTGTGGTCATCAGTCCCCTAGAACTTAGAACTACTTAAACCTAACTAACCTAAGGACATCACACACATCCATGCCCGAGGCAGGATTCGAACCTGCGACCGTAGCAGTCGCACGGTTCCGGACTGCGCGCCTAGAACCGCGAGACCACCGCGGCCGGCCGGTCGTTAGTGAAATGAATTCTAATGATTAATTGATACTGAATACTATGGACCACATGAAACAGGCGATATATAGCAAACACACGTACGGACATTTATTTTGTCATGTAGAGCCTATGAATTATGGATAATGAAGCTACTGAGTGTGCAGTACGAAATGGTAATATTGTAATGATGTTCCGTGATTATGTCTACAACAATTTTAAAAAATGCGCGCAGATAGATGTCTTTAGTAATAGGATTGTACAGCTATCAAATATAGATATGGAATTCAGGAAAAAGTTTCTCATACTGTACATCTCAATCACACCATTGTATGGAGTTAGAGTGAACCAGAGAAGAGAGGTATAGTGAAAAGTGGTGCTGCACAATAATGTTGAAAATTTGTTGGATATGTAGAGGACGTAACGAAGAATTGCTACAAAGAACATGGGAGGAATGCTGTGAACAGACGAAGGGATGAAATTGTGATGAGTATGAGAAGACATCTAGCAATGGTTAACTTTGTGTTGGAAGGAGCTGTGAAGGAGGTAACTTACGGAAGTAAACAAAAATTAAAACCTACTAAACGTGTTGCACAGGATTTAGAGCGTAGTTTGTTTGATTATCCGAATTCTGACACTTTCTGAAAGTTCTGCTAATATTTATTTGAAAACGAACGATGCAAAGACAAATAACGTACTGCGCGAATTACTCAGATAGTACTGATATATGGACAGGGGATACATAAAAATATGAAATACATAAAGTATGTAATTGGAAGTATTATTTTTAGTTAGGTATAATTACATTTAATAAAGAATGAAAAAGAAATTTTTATTTATTATTGTAATATAACATTTCCATAACTGAAACTTAATTTAACACTGGAGAAGAAAGAAACTACCTTTAGTTAATTATGACGCTGCTGGCACGTTTTTAAAATTTGTTAGTACTTCTATAGTGGCATCTTTCTGCTTTTCTTGACAGTATGTGAAACGCCCCACCCTACATAATATAGGTGCTTTTCCGTCAAACGAAGTCCAGCAAAGGCAGAAGCTGTTTTTCTGTCTTCATCTTATCCCCCGTTGTTTCCATGGCTCTGTCTGACTGACATATACTTTTCCACAGTATTTTCAGTTGATATCATACATAGCACTTGTTCAAAGGTTACGTTATCAACTGGTTATTTAATAATAACTAAGTATGCTATATTGGTAACCTGCAAGTCATTAGTTGAGTGACTTAAACGTTTTTGTAAAGCAACCAGGAATTCTATGTAGTGAATTGTGGGGTAAACCAGGTTCGGGAATCAGTTGTTAGCATTGGTTGCATACATTCAGTGGCACCCCTCCTCGACCTTGATGACGTCATGGGATTTCCCCAGCTGGCACAGGAGTCCCTTCCCCCATCCCAACCCCCACCATCACTCCTCCACCCACCCATCCCCTTCCCTCAAAAGGATGGGAAATTTAAATTTTGGTGAGCAATTAAAAATGAAAGGAAATTCAAGTTTAGTGGTGGGAATATCAAATTTTGTGTGTTCACCTTGAGTTCCGAACACTAACTAACCTAGTTCACAACACCACCAACAGAGGGCGCTGTTGGCCCTCCCCCACTCCTGTCTCTCCTCCTCTCAAGAACATTCCTGGCCACTATCAGGAAATTAGTGGGAAAAGGGCTACTGGATAGGACAGACATAAGTCTTTATTTTTTATTACTGAAACAATTTAAGTTGCCACTGATAGAGCACTAAACAGTAGCTACATCCACTTGCACCAGTAACTCCTAGATGTGGAGTAGATATAGTGAGTTGCTCCACCCAGTGTAGCCAATAGCCATATATGGGAAGGATGGATGGGAATAATAATAATGCAACAAAAATAGTATTGAAGTACAGGGAGTAGCCACCTTTTGCTCTGCAAGTGAATATCTGCTGGGTGTGGAGAGGATATTTTCGCCATTAGTGTCCAGCCAGCCTAGCCATTAGTCCTATATGAGAAGGATGGGTAATAATGATAGAACAGATGTACTGAAGTACAGGAAAGTAGCCTCCTGCCAATCTACAAGTGAACAGCTGCAGGTGCTGCTCATGCTGGGAGGAACATAAGGATGGATAACAATAATATTAGAATGGTGACACACTGTCCCAGTGCATCTGCTTTTTTTTTCTTTATTTAGATTTCATTCCCCTGCACCACATGGGCAGGGAATGACTGGCAGTCGTACAATCCGTCGCTCTTCAGCCGATTTACATTACAGTTAAAAAAGAGGCAACTATACATATAAAGGACGATAAAAACGGGGACATAAGAACATAATAGGTTGAGAAAACGGTGGTTAAAATATACACCTGACACAGAGATGTTCATTGTGGGACAGTTGAAAAAGTCATCACAAACTTAAAAAACACATTTGGCGTTTTATGGGGCGTATAAAACACACTGAAGTCACACACGGAAGTTGTCCACAGTATTCAAACACTCCAGATCCAAAGCACTTTAAAACAATGTAAAAGGTAGAGCACACATGATGAAGTATAAAAGCTGCTGGAGGACGGGTGGGGGGAGACCTGCCAAGGTGGAGGTGGCCTGAGAGGAGGGAAAAAGGAGAGGAAGATAGAGTGGGGGAGCGGAAATGGAAGGGGTGGGATGAAAAGAAAAGGGGGGTCAGGGGGCCCACCAAGGGGCAGGGGACAGGCAGTTTGAGAGGTGGAGAGGGAAGGCAAGTCGGGAGGGAGTGCAGAGAGACAGATGGAGTGCACTGGCACTGGAAAAAGAGTGGGATAGAGTAGGGAGGAAAACCGCTCGTGGAAAGGGAAGCGGAGGAGAGAGGAAGCTCTGAGGAGTGAGATGGGGGAAGGCAGGTTTAGAGATGTTAGGGGAGGTAGATACTAGGGCATGCTCATCATCCGCAAGGGGCAGGTGTTGGAAGTTGCATTGCAAAAGGAGATGAAGGAGGTGGAGATGGAGAGAAGGTGGGACAGAATGGGTGGTGATGCAGCAACAGGCTGTGGGTACAGAGGATAGAAGACACCACGGGGTGTGGAAGATCGAGTCTGCAGATGATGTACAGGATGCAGATGTGTTTGAGGAAAAGAAGATGTGGGAAGGATATGAGGTTGTAGAGGATCTGTGTGGGAGATGGGAGGTGGATACAGAAGGTGCAGCAAGTGGGAGGTGTTCAAAGATATGGAGGGCTTAATAGAATCTGAGAGGGGCAGAAATCCAGGAAATGCTTGCATAACAAAGGATGCAATGGATCAAGGATTTGGAGGTTTGAAGGATGCAGTCCCCAAAGTCCGGCTAGCCAGGATTTTAAGGAAGCAGACACTATTCTGGACTTTGTGTTGGATCGTAAGGAGATGGCGAGTCCAGGTGTAGAGATGGTCGAGGGAGGGGCCAAGATATTTCAGGGTAGGAGTGACATAGATAGGACGACCATAAATGCTGAGGTAAAATTCGTGGAGTCAGAAGGAGCAAGTGGTACGACCCATGATGATTGCCTAGGTCTTGGAAGGGTTGATGCAAAGGAGCCACTCACTGCACCAAGCAGTGAACTGCTCGATGTCTCAATGCACTGTAACATCCTGCTCCTATGTAGAGGACCCCTACAGCAACATCATTTGGGAATGAAACACACTTATAGCTATTTACGAGTCGCGAGTTGCACCCTAGCCAGCAAAAACATGGGAAATATATCGTACGATATTTTTATACGAATGTGGTGCTCCTTATTTTAATTGAACAGTGTCTCAAGCAGAGAAAGAAAACTTACCAGTCACCACCCGTCCAGCCCAGGGCATCTACCGAGTGTGTTGTGTACCTGAAGAGACAGCAAGCTTAAAAACCGACATTTGCCGGTGGATAGGCTATTCTGCAACTTCCTATCACTGCCTGACCCCCTCATGACTCCCACCACTGACTGTCGTGCAATGCGAATAAAACCCCACCTAGGCGACTGGGATGTACACTCCTGGAAATGGAAAAAAGAACACATTGACACCGGTGTGTCAGACCCACCATACTTGCTCCGGACATTGCGAGAGGGCTGTACAAGCAATGATCACATGCACGGCACAGCGGACACACCAGGAACCGCGGTGTTGACCGTCGAATGGCGCTAGCTGCGCAGCATTTGTGCACCGCCGCCGTCAGTGTCAGCCAGTTTGCCGTGGCATACGGAGCTCCATCGCAGTCTTTAACACTGGTAGCATGCCGCGACAGCGTGGACGTGAACCGTATGTGCAGTTGACGGACTTTGAGCGAGGGCGTATAGTGGGCATGCGGGAGGCCGGGTGGACGTACCGCCGAATTGCTCAACAAGTGGGGCGTGAGGTCTCCACAGTACATCGATGTTGTCGCCAGTGGTCGGCGGAAGGTGCACGTGCCCGTCGACCTGGGACCGGACCGCAGCGACGCACAGATGCACGCCAAGACCGTAGGATTCTACGCAGTGCCGTAGGGGACCGCACCGCCACTTCCCAGCAAATTAGGGACACTGTTGCTCCTGGGGTATCGGCGAGGACCATTCGCAACCGTCTCCATGAAGCTGGGCTACGGTTCCGCACACCGTTAGGTCGTCTTCCGCTCACGCCCCAACATCGTGCAGCCCGCCTCCAGTGGTGTCGCGACAGGCGTGAATGGAGGGACGAATGGAGACGTGTCGTCTTCAGCGATGAGAGTCGCTTCTGCCTTGGTGCCAATGATGGTCGTATGCGTGTTTGGCGCCGTGCAGGTGAGCGCCACAATCAGGACTGCATACGACCGAGGCACACAGGGCCAACACCCGGCATCATGGTGTGGGGAGCGATCTCCTACACTGGCCGTACACCTCTGGTGATCGTCGAGGGGACACTGAATAGTGCACGGTACATCCAAACCGTCATCGAACCCATCGTCCTACCATTCCTAGACCGGCAAGGGAACTTGCTGTCCCAAACCGAGACACAGCCGGAGATTACGATGCTGAATAATGCATCTCATTCCCCGGTGTTGTCATCAGTTTTGTTGTGCAGCTTCCTCACAGAGTTAGTTGCTCTGTATACAGCAGCAAATCGGCGTGCGCATCACGTAAACTAATAGAGTATGTAAGCTGTCGGCATCACATACCCCACATCAGAATCAGCCTCCATACTTCCCTTGATTTTTCCAGCTAACCCCTTGCGTTCGTCTTTGGGCAACAATCTAAATTTACCAACGGTAGTGATTGTTGCATGACATGCCCATATAAGCTATTCACACTCATGTACATGATGCAACTTGAATCAAGGGCTGCGCTGAACCTGTCACAAACCCATGGGTGATTCGCCATTGCTAGCGTATGGCCACACTGGCGAAGTCCCTCATGATCCCTCGCCCAGATAAAAGAAAGATTTGTCAGTAACGGTCAAAAATCAATGCTGCACTTCGTTTTCTTGAGACCTGCGTCCCAAGACAACACAGGTGGGATGTAGACATTATGTGCTCATGCGTGGACTCCAGAATTTCTCGAGAACTTGCATAAACAAGTGCACGTCTGTGTCCATGAAAAGCCGGGTATACAGCGGGTCGGTGGGGCAATGCGGTTCTAGGTGCTTCAGTCTGGAACTGCGTGACCGCTACTGTCGCAGGCTCGAATCCTGCCTCGGGCATGGATGTGTGTGATGTCTTTAGGTTAGTTAGGTTTAAGTAGTGCTAAGTTCTAGGGGACTGATGACCACAGATGTTAAGTCCCATAGTGCTCAGAGCCATTTGAACCATTTGAACCGGGTATACTTCCCTAAAGTGGTGATGCTGAATTCCTACCAGACATTCGTGGCATGCTCATACTCTGCACCCATTATGTCATCGCCTGTAAGATTGCTGGAGAATGCAGTTATGTCAAGTAGCCTGGTTTCGTCGAGTTTTACCATACTCTAAAGATACTCGTATGGGAAAACGCTCTTCCTAGTCACAAGCTGAAACTTTTTCTCATCGGGAAATGCAGCTCAATTGATATGCATATGTTCCTGAGGTACAGTTTCGACGAGTTTCTGGAGTGGTGTCAGCATAAAATGTAGCGCGTCAAGGAAGCAGAGCGTAATTCTCGGCGTTATTCGTCTGGAGAATGAAACATATTTGTGGGTGCTCTCACCGTGCTGAAATCAGCAAAGTGCTCAAAAAGAAAGTGAGTCACGCCCGCTTAAATTATGGAAGAAGACGGGTACGTTCCTTGGTAGCCGATACGTCATATTGCATATATTGTGAGCTGCGCCACAGAACTTCACCACAAGATGACAGGGGTTCCTACGAGGGGATTCAGCTTTCTATCTAGCGGCAGCCCCACAAACGTGATAGTCAACAACGTTATTGTACAAACCTCGATTCTCATTCGATTTCGTCATAGGAGCGTTATCGCCGTAAAGCTTATCAACCTCCCATGAAAGTTTTCCAAACTCTGTGAGAAGTCAAACCGTAGGATTATAACTTGTAGGGTTTAAGACTTGAATCGTAGGACGATAAAATTTGGTATGCTGCTGCATATGATACATGCTTTTCTGTAAAATTTGGCCGGCCGCTGTGGCCGAGCGGTTCTAGGCACTTCAATCTGAAACCGCGTGACTGCTACGGTCACAGGTTCGAATCCTGCCTCGGGCATGGATGTGTATGATGTCCTTAGGTTAGTTAGGTTTAAGTAGTTCTACGTTCTAGAGGACTGGTAACCTCAGATGTTAAGCCATTTGAACCATTTTGTAACAGTAGTATGTGAGGTCGTAGAGTCGCCCTCACAGAGTGTCAGAGGAGTAAGGAGGCGTTCAAAGTAGGCTACACTACAAACGGGCATCACTCCTGATGGTGAGCAATTTTAAACTTTCTGAATTTGTCTTCCTCAGCAGACATAACACCTACTGGTCCTTGGAAGCGCAGTCTACTAGATGCTTCACTAAATACTCTTTTGTCAAGTAGGCATTGAGGCACTTAAATCAAATATGCTCTTTACCTTATGTTTACTCATCTGGGATGCGAGAAGGCAGGACTTGTCTTTGATCCAAACATAATGATAATTGCCTTTTTGCTTATTTTTCTCACTGGAGAATAAGAGCATGTTTACACCTTGAGAAGCTCTGTTTCCATGACAGGAAGACAAGCTTTTAGAAACCAATGGGGTCGCGGTACCCTCCTGCTGGACTCTCGATTCTTGTGAACGCGATTCGCTCCTCAAAGACGTCAGCAATTATCAAGCATTCTAACTGCAGTGTGGTGTCACTGATCAGATATTCTTCACTAAAGGACATGCGAGGGAACTGCCACTAACCACAGGATCATTATCGTTAGCACTATCATTAATACTACGTCTAGGAGATGAAGCTGATGACTGTGTCCACCTGGTGGATGACGGGGAGGAAGTACATGCTGGTGTGAGGGGTACGTGGTGCGGCACACATACCTTTTTTTGCCAAGGTCGATCAGACTGAGCTGGAGTAGGAAGAGATGGCGACAGAGGCCCAATGGGAGTACCCAGGTTGATGCTGCTTCTGCTGCTGCTACTGCTGCTGTATGCTGGTGCCTTCACCGCCACCAGCCTGACGGGTGGGACATCAATGCTCTTCGTTTTTCTCTAACTGAACCACTCACGGACGTCAGAGTGAATGTGCGGCAATGGTTTGTTGTGGGGGAGAGCCCGCGGAGACCACGGTCGCTTTTCTCGCGACACGAGCTTTGCTGCGCATGTTTGATTCTTGCCCGCGCAACCACGGCTCTAGGCACCCACACCGCAGGTGACTGCTGTGATGGCGGTAGTGGTGACGCCTCTGTCGCAGATCAATATCAAAAATTTATGTACAACTCCTACGATTTCTTTAAAGTTTAATGCTGTAAACAAATAACATCAATATTTAAGTCTACCAGCATTCCAGAGTAATAATTATATGCCGCAATGACGAAAGTTGCATTATAATCACCTTCTACACTCTGGATCCAAGGACTGATCAGTTCAGTCGGGCTTCCTGGTAGTTCTTCCTCCCAATCCGGTATTTCCTCCTCCTCGTAAAGGGCGAGAAGGCGTGCCTTTCACCATCGGCAGCAGCTGTCGCCTTATGCACCCCCTCCAGTATTTCGGCCTCCCGCTGGAGCTATCTAGCTAGCTCGCTGACGCTGCATGCAACAATAAGATAATGAGCGTAATTATTTCTAGAAAAGTTAGATATACACAGAAAATTGAACTGCAGTAATACCGAACATCTTATGCTTTAGCTCACTGAAATACAAACAGAAAATTGTATTCTCCTGTTCACTGAAATTACTTATATATGGAACACACACACTGAATTTGAAAATCGTGTTTGGTACTTAAAAGATTGAATCGATGGCTCTTGACTTTCTGCCTTGACGCATACCCTTCCTTCATCTTCTTTATCCATAGAAACACCAAGGTAAGCAAAGAATATGTTTCAGAGAACTGAATGCAATATGTTACGAATAATAAATGTATTTAGATTCCAAGCCATCATCATTATAAGCACAGTATATTCTGTGGAAAATAAGTTTCTCTAAAGCTACATGTTACGAAGAAAGTAAATACACTTGCGTTCTTTCTGATCCGGCTCGATTGTTATTGCTGGAGCCTGCTACAGTGCTCTCCTGTGTATAGTTTGCGGTCTAACTAAGCCAACATCTCAGGAATTAATACTGTAACGATAAGAAAGAAAAAGAAGGGCTGAAATACCCGTTACTGAATAAAAAATTCTCACACACTAAAATTACAGCAGCAGACCGTTTAAAAGCTCGACAATACAGAGGTATGCCTCTACCGACTACGACCTAAACAGTTGATGTGAGAGATACTAAAATTACGGAGTAAACAGGCACGTTGAATGAATAGAACAATTAACTTACATGGTAGGCTGTCCTGGCGAAGTGTTTGCTGCTGCTACAGCTGCTGATGTTGTCGCTGGTATGTCAGCGCTTCATTTTTCCTGAAAAAAAAAAAGAAAAACTAACGCAACAAGACACAAGCAAATACACAGGCTAAGTGACGATGGCAGAATGAAAGCAACTGCATCACGACAAGTGTTTACACAACCTTCATCCCTTCCACCCACCATTTCACCCAGGGATCCAATAGCACTAAGGCGTTCCTTCCCACCTGCTGATTGCTGTGGACACACAGGACAAGTAGGTGCTGGTCTGCTGTCCAGGGATTTCGCGCGCTTTTGTTTGTAGGGTCTGCTGCACTCTGGAAATACCCACGAAATATAACCTGTGCCACAGTGCTGTACGGGATTTTCAAAACTAGTAACGATACTTAAGCGGCGTATATGGTCCGATTTCTTCTGTCTTCTAAAATAACTCATATAAAAGAGAGAAATCTACACTTCATGCGAGAAATTCGATGTGAATGGTCAACAACATCCCTATCTCGTACTGTTTTGAAACTGAGGAGTCTTATCAGGGATGGAAATACTGTATACATCCCAATCGCTGGTGCTTTACACGCGTTGTGCTGCGGTCAGTGGTGGTAGTCAAAAGGAGGTGGGTTAGCGACAGGAAGTAGCGGCAATCGGTGGTTTCTCAGCTGGTCGACTCTTCTGGAACACAATATGCTCGGTAGGCGGCGTTGGAATGGACTGGAAGTGACTGATCAGTTTTCTTATTCGTCTTGAGATACTGTGTCCAGGTAAAGTAATGAGCACTACATTCGTAAAAAGTTTCATATGATATATATATCAAGTTTCTGTTGGCTAGGATGCGACTCACAACTCGTAAATAGTTATAAGCGTGTTTCATTCCCAAATGATGTTGCTACAGGAGTCCTACATATAGGAACAGGCTGTCACAGGTGGAGGGTTTGTTTCCATTTTACAGTCGCCCCCTTTTCGTCTGTTCTCGTCCATTATGTTCCCTCTTTTTTTATATTTTATCTGTCATATTTTCTCCTTTGTAATTTTAAATGCTTCTGTTGCATCATTATTGCCTTTTGGCTGGAGAGCAGCGCATATGCTGCTGCCATCCTACCCCGATGGGGAATTGAAATTCAATAAAGAGAAAAAAAAGGTGCATTGGTATTGTTCCATCTGCCTCACCTCCATGTTCGGTAAGATCTCTGAGTCTATCTTCTCACGCTGTATTAATTACGATCTTCACCACCACCACCTCCTTCCCCTTACCCAGTGTGGCTTCTGGTCCCCATTGTCAGCTGATGGCCAGCTCCTTAACTTTACCAGTCTTCTTTCCCTCTAGCTTAACTCCTGTCATTCTTCTATGTTTCCCTCGACCTCCAGAACGCCTATCACCGTGTCTGGCATCCCAGGATCCTCTTTAAACACCAGACCTACGTCCTACTCATCAATTTCGTCTGTCTCGTTGCTTCCTTCCTCACCTGTTGTCCCCTCCTATGTCACTGTCCACAATACAAACTCCCATGCAGTCTATCCCACTGCCATCGTGAACCAAGGCTCTGTCCTTTACCCTCTCCTCTATCTCCTGTATACTGCAGATCTGCCCAAACCTCTTCCACCCTTCTCCAATTTGCTGATGACATCACCTTGCTGGCAATCTATCCTACCCTTCAACGGTCCCAACGTAACTTTGAAACCAACCATGATCAGTTCACTACCTGGTACAACCAGTGGCTCCTTCACATCAACCTTTCCAAGACTCAGGCAGTTATCAAAAGTCGTACGGTCATCCCATCCACCTCACTCCTACCTTGAAATTCCTTGGCCTCGCCCCTGAGTGCCACCTCATCTGCACTCCCCATCTTCTTACGATTCAACACAAAGCTTGCAATAGACCCTGCCTCCTGAAACTCCTGTCCAGCTGGACATTGGGATTGCATTCTTCCAGCATCCTTCACACATACAAATCCTTGGTCCATCCCATCCTTTGTTATGCCAGCATCGCCTGGATTTCTGCCCCATGCAGATTCTATAGAGCCCTTCAAATCCTTGAATGCCATGCACTCCACCTTGCTTTCCATATCTGCCTCCTGTCCCCCTCATGGATCCTCTATGACCTCACCAAAATATTTCAAATGGCTCTGAGCACTATGGGACTTAACTTCTGACGTCATCAGTCTCCTAGAACTTAGAACTACTTAAAACCTAACTAACCTAAGGACATCACACACATCCATGCCCGAGGCAGGATTCGAACCTGCGACCGTAGCAGTCACGCGGTTCCAGACTATAGTGCCTATCACCTCATCTCCTTCCCACATCTTCTCCTGGTCCTTGAACACATCTGCATCCTGTACATTGTTCATGGACTCGATTCCCCTCCACTCCCTGGCGTCCCTATCCTCTCTACCCCCAGCCCACTGCTGTGCCTTTACCATTGTGTCCTACTCTCTCTCTATAGCCAAGCCTTCCTTCTCCTTTCTCAATGTACATTCCAGCGCCAGCCCTTCCCGGATGATGAGCTTCGCCCTGATATCTACCCCTCCTACCAACTCTAACCCCACCCTCCCTCTCCCCCTTCCCAAGACTCTCTTTCCCCTCCTATCCCCTTCCCTTGAGCAGTTTTTTTTCTCACTCCTATGCTCCTTCTCATTCCTGTGCACCCCTTCTGCATCTCTGCGCTCCCTCCTGACTTGCCTTCCCTCTCCCACCCCACCTGTCTCCTGCCTCTGGTTTGCCCCTTGAACCCAGTTTTCTTTTTCTCCCAGCCCCCTCTCCCCTCTTTTTCTGCCAGGCTTCCCCTTCCTGGGCAGGTCCCTCGTGGCAGTTTTTACTCTTGGTCATATGTGCGCCATATGTGCGCCAGCCCAGCACAGAATCATTTTCCCCTCCAATTTTCCAATAGTGGAAGCCGTAGGGGGAGGGAAAGGTCGAGGAATGGAGGGGTTATTGGGAAGGCCAACAACATCTGGTGGTGATGATGGTATTGTTTTGAACTAGGTCAGATGGTCTCCAGACATCAATGAGACCACACAAAAAGTGATATTCCCGCCAATTAATTTGAATTCCCCAACATTTTTGATTTCCCACCAAAATTTGAATTTCGTACCATTTGGATGAGAAGGGAGAGATGTGGGAGGAGAGTATGGGAGTTGTTGGGGGGGGGGGGGGGGGTAGGGACACACATGTGTGGGCTGGGGACATCATCAGGGGTTAGGGACTGCCCCTGAGTGCATGCAACCTCCACTAACAAATTGTTTCAGAAACCGCTTTAGCCCACAACTATTGTGCACTAGTCATTCCAAGTACTCCCTGGTTATGACTGACCAGTGCATAAAACTGATGCAATGTTATATATTCTCTGCCTTTATGCAATGTGATTGATTGGGTCGAAGGTATAGCCATTACTGAAAGCAATAGGTCTCATTTTCTGTATTTTAGTTGGAAAGGGATAGTAGGATAAAGGCATTGCGCCATGTAATTTAAAAAAGCTGCGAGTTTGTGACCTTCTGACTCCTGGTAACTCACACAGTTTGCAATATGAGTTAGGTCTTCCAGTGATCTGTCAAATTCTCCTCATCTCAACCTCATCTACTGCCTCTTCCCTTTATTATGTCTTCAAGTTTATTTGTGTTGTATAGACAGCCGTTTTCCCTATTCTTTCCACCTTACAGATTTCCCTTCTCTATTATAGGTTTGGCATCTACGTTCTTGATATTCACATAGTTGTCCCTCTTTTCTTCGATAGTTCCATTACTTTTCCTATAGAACGCATCAATTTTTCCGATATTCGTGCTCCCACACCGTCGCACTTGTCCTGTAGCCACTGCCACTTTGCCTTATTGCACTTTCCGTCAGTCACAATTTTATAAGCCCGTATTCTTTTTTACTTGTTCGCTTATGTTATAGTCAGGTTTATTTTGTAAACTAACGAAAACCTTATCGTTACTTCAAGTCCCTTCTTCAGGAACGGTCTAGAAAGCTTGTATGTTGCAGGGTAAAATGTGCTGAGAAACAATTATTAAGAAAAAAATCGATACATCGCTCCGTTTCTGAGTCAGTGACTCTTTAAGTTACCCAAACAGATGTAGATAACAGTGCAAGAAGCTGGTCAGCCTTTGGCTCAGGTTGGATCCTTACTACCGTCCCGTGTCTAATTTTTGCATCTCTATCTTGTTAAGTTTTAGACAACTAAACGCAGAACGCGTTTGGCACCGTCTCCTGCGGGCCGCTTGAATTTACTCACGCAACAGCCTGAGTGACTAACTTCATTGCTGATTGACCCGGAAACTGCGTAAGATATCTAATTTTTTCTTAACAACTATTTCCCAGCACAAACTACCCTGAAACACCCTTACAGCCTTTTCAATCTGTTTCTCACCGCCATGAATAATATTCTTTAATTTTTCTTAAAACACTTATTAACAATGATTAAGATTCTTGAGTTTCTCCCGGCGTATTTGATAATCAAAATATCCACGGGTGTACTGCCGGTCTATAGTGTCCAACGGGCACAATATTTCGGCGATCAAACATGTCGCCATCATCAGGTGATCTGACGGACTGAGCTCCTGTGAACGCGCCGGCACGGAGATCCGTACGCTATGGCTGCTCAGGGGGAACTGGGTTCGGTCGCGGCGGTGGCCGATTTAAATACCCTCCGCCCGCGGCGCGCTCCCTCCGCCGTCCGCGCCCCGCGCTAGGGTAGCGCGGTGGAACAGATTGCGACGGCGTCTGAGATGACGTCGGTGTGATGCCTCTGTCCGCCGTGGTCGTCACAACTATGCGTTTGCTCGATTTACTCTTGATTAACCCAATCGCTGGTTCTCAAGCCTTGCTAAGATTATAGCCACAGTCACGGCCGCCGCCGCGACCGAACCCAGTTCCCCCTGAGCAGCCATAGCGTACGGATCTCCGTGCCGGCGCGTTCACAGGAGCTCAGTCCGTCAGTTCACCTGATGATGGCGACATGTTTGATCGCCGAAATATTGTGCCCGTTGGACACTATAGACCGGCAGTACACCCGTGGATATTTTGATTAACAATGATTAAATTACGTTTTGTGCAAAATTCTACCAGGTGGCTCCTCAGTCAATCCTTTCCCCTTGTCCCTGTTCTCCGATTTTTCTACTTTGATCCATTTTCCTGCTCTTGAGTTCCAATCCTCCGTCACTTGACTTTTCGTATCACTTATCTATCTGAATAATTGCTCTTATCTCAGACACATTCCTTTAATCTCTATATAATCTGCAGAGCTAATACGTATATGCACCTGTAAAACTGTAGTGAGTATTGGCTTCGGATATATCTTCTACGTCACTATTTCGTCGATGGCTTATCCGTACTCATATTTTTTTACTGTTTATCAAGCAATACTCACCTGACCAGAGTATTGTTTTTCGTGACGCTGCAGTCCCTCAATTCCCACTATATCTGACTGGGAATACTAAATTCTCTAATGTAACTACCCAATTAAGGGATCTTGCAGGTCCACGAATGGGACTGGTATACGAGAGTCGTAAATACCGAATGACTATTGCTCCCTAAATTACTTCTTTATCATAACACAGCGGAACAGATGCACGCACGCATCAGTTCTTCTGTGTTGTGTACAGGTACTCCCATCACCATTATACTTATCTGTTGCTAAAATTGAAAATGCTGGCTAAACGATTATAAAGTTGAGTAAACATGTGAGACAGCTTGAATAAATTATGCAGCACTTGCGTGGACGTAAGTCTGAATTACGAGGGCGTGCTGAAAAGTAATGCAACCATGTTTTTGTGAAAATACTTAAAGCTTTCTATATAAAACAAACGTTATTAACATTCTACCAGGAAGTTTCATATCAGCGCACACTCCGCTGCAGAGTGAAAATATGATTCTGGAAACATCCCCCACGCTGTGGCTAAGCCATGTCTCCGCGATATCCTTTCTTCCAGGAGTGCTAGTTCTGCAAGGTTCGCAGGAGAACTTCTGTGAAGTTTGAAAGATAGGACACGAGATACTGGCAGAAATAAAGATGTGAGGACGGGGCGTGACTCGTGCTTGGGTAGCTCAGTTGGTAGAGCACTTGCCCACGACATCCAAAGGTCCCAAGTTCGAGTCTCGGTCCGGTACAGTTTTAATCTGCCAGGAAGTTTCATATCAGGGCACTCTCCGCGGCAAAGTGAAAATATCATTCTGGTAACATCTTTATTCTTTGCGTCAACGTGTTTGCAGTCATGTGCTGATGAAGTGTTCCAAATTGTATTCAGTAACATAGCGATGTGTAACGGAACTGTATCACTGCGCGAGAAACAGCGTGCTCCAATCGAGTTTCTAACCATAGAAGCGTTCCTCTACATATGTAGCCCCTCTCTTCAGCGTAGTGCCAGAAGACACACGAGTGCTGCGACATCTGTGGGAATCCGACGCCTTGAGTTCACTGTCATCGACCATTCTCCATACAGTCCCGATTGGCCCTGTCAGACTTTCGTCTGTTTCCAAAACTTAAAGAGCGCCTTCGAGGATTTCACATTGACAGTGGTGAAGTGGTGCAAGCGGAGGTTAGGTTGCAGCTCCAGCAATGAAGTCAAACCTTCTACAGTGATGGTATCAACAAAAAAGCCTCTCGTTGGAAGGAACGTGTTCGTCGCCAGGATGAATATGTTTAGAAACAGACACAAAGAATAAAGATGTAGAATGTTAATAACGTTTGTTTTATTTGAAAAGCTTTAAGAATTTTCACATAAAAAATAGGAGGCATTACTTTTCAACGAGAGCTTGTAGATTTTACTCCATCTATTATTCTTCAGCGCGATCTCAAAAATCATGGAACATCGGTTCCATACAAGTTAGCGCATAATGCAACAAAAAACTCAGTTCCACCAAATACTAACGATCATGTAATGAAATTGTATCCTTAATTTATTGAAAGTCCAACAAAGTTCCATAGTCTCATTCCTATCATGAAACTAACATTATTGTTCATAGGTGCTATTCACTGCCCAGAAATATTGGTTATAGATACTAAGTCTCGTATGAGATTAAATCCAATAAATCTGTACCGCTGAACCTCCGAGTACCAAGGATAAATGCAATATAAACGTCAACAGTCGTCTGAAGATAAACCTGTCGATTCGAAACCGGTAACGACGCTATGTGTGTAAATAAATAGCATTATTAACAAT
The DNA here is from genome assembly GCF_023897955.1 of Schistocerca gregaria. Classification (NCBI taxonomy): domain Eukaryota; kingdom Metazoa; phylum Arthropoda; class Insecta; order Orthoptera; family Acrididae; genus Schistocerca; species Schistocerca gregaria. Next base: position 620,321,713 of record NC_064923.1, on the reverse strand, counting down.
AACAGGTTCCTGTTTTCTTCTTTGCAAGATCTAACTTGTATTTTTTTACGCAGCCACGGTGTCATGAAAGCCAGTTTTCGACATAATGGCGGAAAGAAGGCTTTTGTTCCAAGTGACATTGATACATAGCCAAATCGTTTTTCTAGAAGTAATAAAAGTGCAGAAGTACAGTGTTAGTTTTTTAACTAACGGATCGGTTCGCCCCTTTCACTGAGAGGTCAGCGCGTCTGACTGACAGGCAGCCGGCCAGTGTTCGATCATCGGCTTGGCAGGGGTTTTTCTCCACTCGGAGAATGAGTCATGATGTTCTCATAATTTCATAATCATCGACCAGCGCGTCACCGCTTGTGGCGTCATCTGGAAAGACTTGCAACTCGGCAGTCCAACTTGTACAGGTGGAACTCCTGGGGATCAGCGCCATACAATCATTTCACTAATGGAGCTGTAATCAACAAAAACTTCCTGTCTTTCAAATTTTGGAACTGCACAAGGAAGCACAACTTTGCACAAAAACCATGCGCCATCCACTAACGCATGTTTGAAAGACTTTTTCTATTATTTCACCCCTGCATCAAGCCTGAGAACGTCTAACAGGGTACTGACAGCACAATAGCATTAAAAACGTGTTTTGTGAGAAAATGGCACTTAGAACGCTTTCCATTTCAATTCTCCAATTTAAGTATGGTCAAAAAATTGTCTTCTGTAAGTAAAATCAATTTTAATGTATCTTCACTACATTCACTTTTATGGAACACCTAATTATTTTGCTCTTCTTGATAAGAGAATATTGCACAACATTTCATAACTTAAGGCAGTCTGTAATAGCTATACCAATGTATTATCTGTAACTAAGGAATTCGATCACTAAACGATCAGATAAATTACCTTCTCGATCTGAGTAGCATAACAAATCCATTGTTACAAATGATTTCTCTGGATAGTGTTGACCTTTGCGCCTACTCACGTTTTCTTCGGCAAAAAACACACGCTCGAGTTGTATCACGTGATTCTGCTGACGTAACGATAAGGTCTCACCTATTGCCAGCGAAGACGCCCATGTAGGGGAAAGACGCTCAAGATTTTAACAAGGGGCCTCTTGGAGAACTTACATAAGACTTTTGAGCTAAGACACTACTGTCCGATAAAGGCAACGCGGCAGTGCAGGTATCATATTATCTCTAAACAAAGCTGGTGTACTAGCCGTTTCAGAATTCATTAGATCTAAATAGCTACTCTAATTACACATTGATACTTAAACATAATCGAATCCTAGTTCGCTACCTCGTCTGAAACATGCTTCTCGACCAAACGCATGCTTTTCGTCTCTGCCTGCCATCGGCAATGGTCGTTTTCATGGCAGTTCGTGTTTATACATGTTGTCAGATCAGTACACGATGAATAACAGATGTCATAGGACCCCTAAAATTTCATCATCGGTTCTAAATGCTTGTATGATACTTTCGATAAATAATAGTACGCTCAGAGTTAAGTACGTATATTTTCTTGTCTGCTACTATGTCTGTTCCGCGATGTAACGATACTTTCTTGTGAGTATCGCCTAATTATATCCCTACTCTGAAACCACTGTGAAGCGCATGTCAAAGGATATGTGCCATTGTGTGGGCTATTAGGGCTTCCCCCCGTTGCATTCACTTATGGATCGCGGAAGGAATGACTGCTGAAACACATCTGATCTGTATGAAGTCTAATTCTGTCCTCTCCATCACCATGCGAATGATACGTAATGTCTTTTGGTACCCTCATCGATTCCCCATTTAAAACTGGTTCTTGGAACTTTTTAAGTAAGCTATCATGGAATACCTTGCATCTCTCTTCAAGCGAGTGTCAGTTCGGTTTACCCAGCCTCACCTTGACACTCTGCCATCGTTCAAACAAGTCTGTGGCCGTCGGTGTCTCCTTCTTCATATACGCCGCGTGGCGTTGTGTGCGCGTGAAGCGGCAAGGAAAATCTATAAGAGGAGCAGAGACGAATGGGGATCCATTTTAGTGACGACACAGGCCGAAAATGTGGAAATCCACTAACAAAAGCAACTTTGACAAAAGGCACACATCGTTATGGCGCCTAGCCTGGGAACGAGCATCCCGGAAGCTGCATATGTCCAATTTGGTACGGATCCGTCTCACATCTCCATGATGGATCCTGCGAGTGTTCTGTAAGTAGTGTCCAATGTAGACTGACTGCATTTTCCTAGCATCCTACCAATGATCGAAACTGTCTGGTTTTTCTGTAATAGTGGAAAAGGTTTTACAAACGACTGATTTCGTTCAGAGAGAAAAAGGTAATTTTGTATCAAATACCCAACAAGGGTTCATAAAACTCAAATCAACAGAAACTGCCAACTTTTACTTTGTTAACGAAGCCCTAACTGCAATAACCAGAATGAAGATATATAAACAATATTTCTGGAACTTTCTGGAAGATTAGAAGTGTGTGCCGGACCGAGACTCGAACTCGGGACCTTTGCCATTCGCGGGCAAGTGTTCTGCCAACTGAGCTACCCAAGTATGACTCACGCACCGTCCTCACAGCTTCACGTCTGCCAGTACCTCTTCTCCTACCTTCCAAACTTTACAGAAGCTCTCCTGCGAACCTTGCAGAACTAGCACTCCTGAAAGAAAGTATATTGCGGAGACATGGCTTAGCCACAGCCTGGGGATGTTCCCAGAATGAGATTTTCCAGATGAGAGTTTCATATCAGCGCACGCTCCGCTGCAGAGTGAAAATCTCATTCTGGAATATTTCAGGACCTCAAAAATATTTTGATGTGCTATACCACAACTTACTACTTCGAAAATTGGAATATGTAGGAATTAGGGGCCTCGCACTTGATTGGGTAATACCAAACCAAAAAAGCAGAGAGCAGATAGTTGAAATCACGGATCATGAAGAAAGCATTATGTACATCTACCAATCTAACAGAAAAGAAATTAAGGTTGGTGTGCCCTAAAGTTCTGCCCTGGGCACAATGTTGTTCTTAATATTTATCAGTGACCTAGAATCATCTAGTAATTCCCTAAAACACATAAAATTTGCAGATGACACAAATGTATTGATGGAAGGAAAAATTCCTGCAAAACTACAATACGAAGTACATAATTGCACCACACACATTAGAAAATGGTTCGCCACCAACAACCTTACTGTCGATACAGTTAATACTGTTGCAGTGCGTCTTCATACCACACACAACAAACATCCATTAACCCCCGTCATAAATCTATTTAATAAAAAACTAGAAACAGTAAACTCAAACAATATTTTTAGGATTAGGGATTCAGGTCAACTTGAAGTGGGATATACACATCAAATACATCAGGAAGAAGCTTAGCACAATATGCTTTGACATAAACATACTTGCCAGGCGTACAACAAAAGAAGCACTAAAAACGCCTATCGTGCCCAAGCGGAATCACAGCTGTGACATGGGAAAATTTTTGGTGGAAATTCGCCAATAGGCCAAAGTTGTTTCGTAGCAAAAAAGAGGATCATTGTGGCAATTGAAAATGACAGTCCCAGAAATTCTTGCAAACCCCTTTTTAAAGCACTTCATATGCTACCACTACGATGTCTGTACATTGGTGAGATAATTGCATACATAAAGGAAATTTTAGTACCTGAAAACTACCTAGTACGTACAAATCAAGCAGTCCACACACATGACACCAGGCAAAAATCAGACTTCCACAGCGAATATGTAAGCACAACTCTCACAAAAAATGTACCACTGCAGACTGGCAAAACACTTTACAATAATCTTCCCCACCACATCAAGGAAACAAACGAAACACAAATATTCAAAATGGCTTTGAAAACATATTTGCAAGATAGGTGCTACTATACTTTAAATGAATATCTGTTAACATAAATTTAAATGGTTTCCTTTGGTAAACGAATATGTGTTGACATAAATTTAAATTATCTCCTTTTTTGCATTATATATCTGAAACCGCTTTTGTTATGTATTGTACTATATATTAGATTGTACTATTATATTAATGAGTTGTATTTCAATGATTTACTGTAAAGTGTCGTGTGCTTAAAAAATTTATGTTATTGCATCATTGTAACTGTTATGTAACATATACTTTAAACTATGTACTAATGTACGACGTAAACTATGTCCCATATCAAATATTTGATGAATGGATGCTTAACAAATAAATAAATAAACTCTGGCACCTGCTTTACCTACGACTAAGCTTATTCGATCATTTCATTTCGCATCCCTACAAATTGTTACCCCTGGATTCTGATAAGCGAAAAAGCCTGACTGTTGGAATGAGGTACCTTCTGTCTTCTTTATCTCCTTCCCAGCGTCTCCTGGATCTTGTTCCGCAGTCTGCAAACGCCCAGCGCCCTCCTTCCACCGTCTGGTTCCACTTTCGGGTTTTTATTGCCGGATTCTGATACTGAATTCCCTTTCTTTTTCATCTCAGGTGTGGGTTCTCAAGGCTTGGTAATTCGTATATCCCTGAGTTGTATTTAAGCGATTTTAATTTCTCCTGAGTTGTATTTAAGCGATTTTAATTTCATGGGCCTTTTTTTGTGGGAGTTTCAGAAGCTAGAGCTCTTTGTCTGCACCTTCACTTGGTTTTCATTCACCTAGTTTCAATAAATGTTACGCTTGCGGCTTGTGGTGACATGAATGGTTGGCAAAAATTTGTGTTCGTTACAGAGATCCTGCAAACTGACGATCTTTTGTTCGATGTATGGCGCGTAGCATTGATAAGCAACCTGGGATTGTCCATACGCGCGAAGGTCGAAGTCGTATTCTACACTCTCCAAGCGCAGTTTCCCTATGGCGGAGTGGAGAAAAATGCGTTGCACGTTGCTGCATGCCGTAAAGTGCTTATATTTATCGCTGCTGAATACCGGTTTCAGGTTTTACAGATTTCAGTTTCAAATGATTCCGAGATCTGTATACTGCTAGGTTTTTGTGTATGTATATCAACAGTGGTGACTATCAGCACGTAGATAGAGGTCACTACGAATGAATTCACAGCACACTGTGCCATAGTGTGTCATGACTTCACCTTCAGGCCAACACATTTAAAAAGGTCAGTTTCCCGGTATTTTCTCTTTTCTAGTAAGTAATATGTTGGAATGTGTTCAACTGAGATGCACTATGTTACATCTTTTACCACCTGTTGTGTACTTTCAACAGTCAACATTTCACATCCCCAGTCTATACTTATAAACGCAGATGCAGACTAGAGAACCCACTCATCCCAGCGGGCTCTCACAAACCAATGAAACAGTACTATAGGCCTACATACCTGTCGTCGGTCTGTTTCAGAACTTTAAAAATTTTTATTTTATTTACGCCCACGCATTATGATATTTCTGAGGATCAATTATCTTCTTTGTAGGAATCAACACGGCTTCCGAAAGTACAGGTAGATGCCGTGTTCCTTGACTTCAGAAGGCGTTCAATGCAGTTCCGCACTGCCGTCTAATGAACAAAATACAAGAGTACGGAATATCAGACCAACTGTATGGCTGGAATGAACAGTTTCAAGCAGACAGAACACAGCCTGGTGTTCTCAGCGTATCTTCTAGTGTGCCCAGAGGAGTGTTACAGGATCGCTACTTTTCACAGTATGTGTAAATAAACTAGCAAATAGATCGGAAGTTCCATGAAGGTTTTCGCGAATGATGCTGTTGTACTCATTGTCAGAGAAGCTGCGGTGCTGAATGGTTGTGGCGAAATTAAGGGAATTGACGCTTGGTGCAGGGAGTGGCAGTTCACCCTCAACAAAAACAAATATAACATATTGTGCATACATAGACAGAAAGATCTATTATTGTATGACTATACGACTGCCGAAAGATCACTGGAAGTCGTTAATACCATCAAATGCACTACTGGCCATTAAAATTGCTGCACCAAGAAGAAATGCAGATGATAAACGGGTATTCATTGGACAAATATATTATACTACAACTGACATGTGATTACATTTTCACACAGTTTGGGTGCATAGAGCCTGAGAAATCAGTACCCAGAACAACCACCTCTGGCCGTAATAACGGCCTTGATACGCCTGGACATTGGATGGCGTGTACAGCTACAGCTGCCCATGCAACTTCAACACGATAACACAGTTCATCAAGAGTAGTGACTGCAGTATTGTGACGAGCCAGTTTCTCAGCCACCATTGACCAGGCGTTTTCAGTTGGTGAGAGATCTGAAGAATGTGCTGACCAGGGCAGCAGTCGAACATTTTCTATATCCAGAAAGGCCCGTACAGGACCTGCAACATGCAGTCGTCCATTATCCTGCTGAAATGTAGAGTTTCGCAGAGATAGAATGCAGGGTACACACACGGGTCGTAGCACATCTGAAATGTAATGTCCACTGTTAAAAGTGCCGTCAATGCGAACAAGAGGTGACAGAGACGTGTAACCAATGGCAGCCCATACCATCACGCCGGGTGAAACGCCAGTATGGCCATAACGAATACGCGCCTCCAATGTGCGTTCACCACGATGTCGCCAAACACAGATGCGACCTTCATGATGCTGTAAACAGAATCTGGATTCATGCGAAAAAATGACAGTTTTCCATTCGTGCACCCTGGTTCGTCGTTGAGTACACCATCGCAGGTGCTCCTGTCTGTGATGCAGCGTCAAGGGTAACCGCAGCCATGGTCTCCGAGCTGATACTCTATGTTGCTGCAAACGTCGTCGAACTGTTCGTGCAGATGGTTGTTGTCTTGCAAACGTCCCCATTTGTTGACTCGGGGATCTAGATGTGGCTGCACGATATGTTACAGCCATGCAGATAAGATGCCTGTCATCTCGACTGCTAGTGATAACGACGCCGTTGGGATCCAGCACGGCGTTCCGTATTACCCTCCTGATCCAACCGATTCCATATTCTGCTAACAGTCATTGGATCTCGACCAACGCGTGCAGCAATGTCGCGATACAATAAACCGCAATCGGGATAGGCTACAATCCGACCTTTATAAAAGTCGGAAAGGTGATGAGTCGCATTTCTCCTCCTTACACGAGGCATCACAACAACGTTTCACAGGCAACGCCGGTCAACTGCTGTTTGTGTATGAGAAATCGGTTGGAAACTTTCCTCATGTCAGCACGTTGTAGGTGTCGCCATCGGCGCCTAACTTGTGTGAATGCTCTGAAAAGCTATTCATTGCATATCACAGCACCTTCTTCCTGTGGGTTAAATTTCACGTCTGAAGCTCGTGGTGTAGCAATTTTAATTTCCACTAGTGTATCTAGGATTATGCTTACGGAGTGATTTGAAGCAGAACCGTCACATAATCGCAGGTAAGACAGATGACAGACTGAAGTTGATTGGAAAAATCCTCGGAAAATGTGATCTATCAACAAAGGAGGTAGCTTACAAAACACTCTTTTGGCCGTGCCGAGTAGTGCTTAGAGAAGAAGTAGAGATGATCCAAAGAAGAGCAGCACGTTTCTTTACAGGTTCATTTAATAAGCGCGAAAGCATCACATACATTTTCAGCCAATTCCAGTGGCAGATGCTGCAAGAGAAGTGACCTGCATCACAGTGTGGTTTACTGTTAAAGTTCCGAGAATGTAGGTTCCTGAAAGAGTAAACCAATGTATTGCGTCATCCTACCTATATACGGCGAAAAGACTGTGAATATAAAATCAGAGACATTCGAGCCCACATGAGGCTTACAAGAAATCTTTCACCACGTGAACCATTCGTGGCTGGAAGAGGAAAAGTAAGAGTGACACTGGTACACAAAGTACTCTCCACCACTCACTGTGACGTAGTTTGCGGACTATAAATATACGAGGGTGAGTCAAATTTGTAATAACAAATCGAAATTTCGCACCGTAATCCTGTAAGCTGGTATGCGTGCTACAAACAGCGTGCAGAATGGCCTGTAGGTGGTAGCATAGTGCAAATGAACACATACCGTCGCAGTATCAGGATAAAAATGGCCGCCCCACTTGCGACTTGCACCAGGGAAGAACAGCGTTCTGTTGTTCGGTTTTTGCGTATTGAAGGTGTGAAACCTATTGAAATTCATCGACGACTGAAGGTTCAGTACGGTGCTGCATGTTTGTCACAGCAGCAAGTCTACGAATGGAGTAGGAAGTTCGTAAATGGTATGACTTCAGTGGCAGATGCTCCTCGTTCAGGTCAGGCACAACGAGTTGAGACTCCACAGAACATTGCAGCAATTGAAGCCATAGAGAAGGAAAACCGCCGAGTGACACTGAATGACATTGCAGCATGTTTACAGATTGGTCATGGGTCAGCACACCACATTGTGCATGATGTGCTCCAGTTCCACAAAGTGTCTTCAAGATGGGTGCCACGGCAGCTGACTCCTGAAATGAGAGAACGACGTACTGATGCTTGTGAAGAACTTCTTCGGCGCTTTGAATGAGAAGGTGATGGCTTCCTTGCAAGAATCGTTACTGGAGTGAAACCTAGGTTCACTTCCACCAACCGGAAGCGGAGAGAGCGAGCAAGGAATGGCGCCATTCCTCATCACCAAAGACAAAGAAGTTTCGAACAGAACCATCAGCAGGGAAGATTATGCTGACTCTCTTTTGGGACGATGAAGGCGACATTTTGGAGCATTACACGCCTAGAGGGACCACTGTCACTACTGCATCATACACAGGTCTCCTAAAAAATCATCTGCAGCCTGCAGTGAAACCAAAGCGACGTGGATTGCTGTCAGTAGGTGTCCTTTTGTAACATGACAATGCAAGGCCCCACACTGCCCGTACAACAGTTAAAACAATCACAGACCTGCATTTTGAGTGTCTTCCTCATCCACCATACTCACCAGACCTTATCACAAGTGATTTCCATATGTTTGGACCACTCAAAGACGCAATGGGAGGAAAGAAGTTCCGTTCTGATGAAGAGGTACGCCACGCGGTGCATGAGCGGATGCGCGGACTACCAAAAGAATTTTTTTCTAACGGAATTTATGCACTTTGTAAGCGCTGGAGGACTTGCATTGAGCTTGGGGGAGATTATGTTGAAAAGTGTACCACTTCTTCACAATAAACAATATTTTAAAAAAATATTTAAGGTTTTTATTTGACTCACCCTCGTATATGTAGGTGTGGACGCAGGAATTCCGACGACGATTCTGCAAATTTTGTTTCAGTAGTCTATAGTCTCAAAATCCACTGAACCGGCACAACAGCATAAATGTCACGAAGAAGGGTAACAAGAATTTCTGTTTCTTCCTCCACGTGCGAGAAGTGAGGAAGAAACAGGAATATATCCCTTGTCAAAGTACACCCACACCTAGTTCTTATTATCTGCGTTGAAACTAGAGCTGATGTGGCACATGAGTGTGCAAAATGGTTCAAATGGCTCTGAGCACTATGGGACTTAACTTCTAAGGTCATCAGTACCCTAGAACTTAGAACTACTTAAACCTAACTAACCTAAGGACATCACACACACCCATGCCCGAGGCAGGATTCGAACCTGCGACCGTAGCGGTCGCGCAGTTCCAGACTGTAGTGCCTAGAACCGATCGGCCACCCCGGGCGGCTGAGTGTGCACCCTGCGTAACAAAGTCGATATATGTACTATGATTTCAACCTTCTCAACGTATTCCACATACGGGATGACACCTTGGGCGTCAACGGTAAACGTATCTATTGCAACACAGTACATACACGGTCAACGTGTTTCGTATCTGTACGAGGAAAATTACGCCTAAAATGTGTCTACATGCAATATCTTGATTGTGAGGAACGCCATATCTTCAAAGAACCTCTTCAGAAGTCCTGTTACTGTGCACTGTCGAGCGGTGGTACTATGGGCGCATGTTACATGTAGCGTCTATTGCTTAATACTTGAAGGACTCATTGTGACACGATATTCAAACGCGAATTTGTGTATAAGACAGCTAACAGGCTGCCATTAGGCATTTACAACACATTTGGCGTGGGTGGTGGAAGACAAGTGCCCCAGTTGCGTAAAGGAAGTATTATCGTAGGCTTTCGGCCGATCGAGGAAGGCATTTATGACAATACGTAAAGAGTGAATTGTTCGTGGACCTCTTGGCTGGACTATTTCCAAGGCATTAGGGCAATCGAAGCAGGTAGTGCAAAGCTCCATAAGCCATTCATATCTGACATGAACTTAAAGACTTACCGACACACTGCTGAGGAGCTTGTCAGTGACCACAATAAAATAAACATATTCGTCTACCACAACAGTACAGCAAACAATGTAGTTTCTGGGGATCGTGATGATAATTGTGTTGCACCCATTTAGCAGACAGTACATCTATGAATAACACTGTTGCGACTTCTGAAATTTTCCCTGCGTATTTCTTCTTCCTGTAATTTTCGGGTTTGCAACCGGATCCCATCAACATTCTGCCACGATATTTCGACCCAGAGATGGCCGGCCATCCTCAGGTGAATAGGCGAATTACTGTAGAGACCTGTTTCCTTTTTTTTCTCTATTGAATAACAAACAATACACACTCCGGGAAATGGAAAAAAGAACACATTGACACCGGTGTGACAGACCCACCATACTTGCTCCGGACACTGCGAAAGGGCTGTACAAGCAAGGATCACACGCACGGCACAGAGGACACGCCAGGAAACGCGGTGTTGGCCGTCGAATGGCGCTAGCTGCGCAGCATTTGTTCACCGCCGCCGTCAGTGTCAGCCAGTTTGCCGTGGCATACGAAGCTCCATCGCAGTCTTTAACACTGGTAGCATGCCGCGACAGCGTGGACGTGAACCGTATGTGCAGTTGACGGACTTTGAGCGAGGGCGTATAGTGGGCATGCGGGAGGCCGGGTGGACGTACCGCCGAATTGCTCAACACGTGGGGCGTGAGGTCTCCACAGTATATCGATGTTGTCGCCAGTGGTCGGCGGAAGGTGCACGTGCCCGTCGACCTGGGACCGGACCGCAGCGACGCACGGATGTACGCCAAGACCGTAGGATCCTACGCAGTGCCGTAGGGGACCGCACCGCCACTTCCCAGCAAATTAGGGACACTGTTGCTCCTGGGGTATCGGCGAGGACCATTCGCAACCGTCTCCATGAAGCTGGGCTACGGTCCCGCACGCCGTTAGGCCGTCTTCCGCTCACGCCCCAACATCGTGCAGCCCTCCTCCAGTGGTGTCGCGACAGGCGTGAATGGAGGGACGAATGGAGACGTGTCATCTTCAGCGATGAGAGTCACTTCTGCCTTGGTGCCAATGATGGTCGTATGCGTGTTTGGCACTGTGCAGGTGAGCGCCACAATCAGGACTGCATACGACCAAGGCAAACAGGGCCAACACCCGGCATCATGGTGTGGGGAGCGATCTCCTACACTGGCCGTACACCTCTGGTGATCGTCGAGGGGACACTGAATAGTGCACGTTACATCCAAACCGTCATCGAACTCATCGTTCTACCATTCCTAGACCGGCAAGCGAACTTGCTGTTCCAACAGGACAATGCACGTCCGCATGTATCCCGTGCCACCCAACGTGCTCTAGAAGGTGTAAGTCAACTACCCTGGCCAGCAAGATCTCCGGATCTGTCCGCCATTGAGCATGTTTGGGACTGGATGAAGCGTCGTCTCACGCGGTCTGCACGTCCAGCACGAACGCTGGTCCAGCTGAGGCGCCAGGTGGAAATGGCATGGCAAGCCGTTCCACAGGACTACATCCAGCATCTCTACGATCGTCTCCATGGGAGAAAAGCAGCCTGCATTGCTGCGAAAGGTGGATATACACTGTACTAGTGCCGACATTGTACATGCTCTGTTGCCTGTGTCTATGTGCCTGTGGTTTTGTCAGTGTGATCATGTGATGTATCTGACCCCAGGAATGTGTCAATAAAGTTCCCCTTCCTGGGACAATGAATTCACAGTGTTCTTATTTCAATTTCCAGGAGTGTAATAAAGGTGATAAAACGGTGACTTGGTTAAAAACAGTAAAGTGACGGAAAAGGTGGGGAAGTTAAAATACAAAAAACACGGGGGCTGACAATGCTAATGAAGACATAAAGTAAGTACACAGGCACAATTTAAAAAACACGGCGACGGTATGTTTTCTGTTCGTAACACTGTAAAAACGGGGCACACTTCACTGAACACTCGAACACTGCATCAGAGATTAGAGACGAAAATAACACACCACAGCCTAAGACAGGTGAAGTTGGGGAGTTGGGGCAAAAACCAGGATGGATGAGGGGAAAAAAGTGCCGGAAAAACAAAAAGGGGAGAGCCGAAGGAGGGGGAGCAGGGTGGATGCGAAAAGGATTGAGGAAGGCAGTGAAGGGGAAAGCAAGGCTTTGGGGGAGGGAATGGAGTCAAGGAGAGAGCAGGTGGGGTAAAAACAGGATGGTAGGAGGGGGAGAGGGAGCCCAAGAAAATGACAGAGGGAGGGAGAGGGAGGTGGGAATAGAAGTTGATAGGAGGGATAAATGGAGGGAGAGCAGGCCTCATCCAGGAGGGGGAGTTGGTGGAAGCCACCTCCATAAAGGAGATGAAGGTCTAAAGGTGGAGGGTACCGTGGACACAACAGTGAAGGTGCAGCAGCAGGCAGGGATTGGAGAGCAGAGGAGCAACCGAGGGATGAGGGGGATCAAGGCAGCGGGAGGTGTAGAGGACGTGGATACGTTCTAGGAAAAGGAACAAATGGGGGAAATGATCAGGTCATAGCGGATCTGCATGGGGGATAGGAGGCACATACGGAAGGCGAGGCAGGGTGCATGGGGCTCGAGGATCTAGATGGACTCATAGAATTGTTTGGGGGGGGGGGGGGGGGGGTGAAGAGACCTGATGCAGTTATGGTAATTATAGCGAATTCCGCTTATTAGAATCGTACTGGTGGTTTACGGCGCATGCGTTAGGAGATGGCATGCACAAGGCAGCCAAGTTGTGTGTGCTCCCCTCAGTTATGAAGTAAGAACAAACTAATATCTGAGTATCGACTGAGCATGTCAATTCCTTTGTGACTGCACTATTTTAATAATAGGATTCCAATTTTCATCAGGCTGAAAGCAGTTGTCACGATTCACAAAATTATCAGCAAGACGCATATCTACGGATTCTTTAATTACAGAGTCCCAGAAGCTGGAAACCGGTGCTAAAAGTTTGGTATTATTGTATTCCATTGAATGTCCAATGAAAATGCAAAGTTCTGCCACTGCTGATTTTAAAGGTTGCCGTAGACAGGTGTGTCTTTCGTGTTCTACACAGCGTTCCTGGATCGTTCGTGTCGTCTGGCCTATATATGTGGAGCCACAGTCACACGGAACTTTATAAACACCCGCCTTCCTCAATTGTAAATCGTCTTTAACAGATCCAACTAAGACCCTGCTGTTTTCTGGTGGACGGAAGATGACATTAATATTATTCTTTCTAAGCAATCTGCCTATTTTAGAAGACACGTTCCCAGCATTTGGAATGAGGGCAGTTGATTTATAGTCGTCATCAGTCTTCTCAGAGCGTTGCTTCTTATTATTATAATTGTACATGGCCTTCCGTATTTGACGGCCATTCTCTTGAAAAACCTTCTCCAGACGCCTTAATTCTTCATGAAGGCTATCAGCATTCGTAATTACATGCGTCCGATGAATTAAAGTACTGACAACACCGGCAGTTTGTGCGGAGTGTTGTCAGCTGGACGCCTGAAGATATAGATTTGTATGTGTGGGTTTTCTGTACACCGAATGTTCCGAAGACCCATCATTCTAACGGCGTACTAACAAGTTTAGAAAGGGTAAAGTCCCATCTTTCTCAGTCTCCATAGTAGACTTGATGTTCTCACGTGAAGAGTGTAAATGAGAAAGGACTTTTTCCAGTTCTTGTTTGCCATGAGGCCATACAACGAAAGTATCATCTATGTAGCGCCAGAAACCGTAGGCTTTAAGACGGCAGACTCAAGAGCTTTCTCCTCAAAGCCTTCCATAAAACAATTGGCCGCCACAGGGGACAAGGGACTCCCCATAGCGACACCATCAGTTTGTTCAAAAAATTCGTTATTAAATAAAAAATAAGTTGAGGAGAGACTACGTTCAAACAAGGCCGTCATATCATCACTGAATTAGATGTAGCGAGTCAAATAAAGGCACTTTGGTAAAAAGTGAGACCACATCAAAGCTAACTAGTAAATCCGAGCTGCTCAGCTTAACAGTCTTCGAACGACTGATCAAGTCCTTGGAATTAGGTATATGGTGGAAATATTTACGCACATACGGCCTGAGTAATGAGGACAGAACTTTTGCAGTCGAATAAGTAGAAAAACTAATATTACTCACTATCAATCATAGTGGAACTCCGTCCTTGTCAATCTTGGCCAGCCCATACAGTCTTGGTGGAACAGCATTGTGTGGTCTCAGCCTCTTGATAGGTCTCTTCAGTACTTCGTCTACTCATCTGAGGATGGCTGGACGGCAGAATGTTGATGGGATCCGTCTGCGAACCAGAAAATTACCAGTAAAAAAATAAGACCGTTGTTTTGCTTGACGCTACTGGAAGTGGATGACGACCAACTGGATTGAAAGAGAATTATCAAATGTATCAATTTTTTTCGTCATAGAGCGATGTGACTGGCGAATAACATCGGGGAATAGTCTGATACGTTTGCTGCAGAACACAGGCCGGTACTTTCTGGATTATTTGTGTGGAATTCTGTAGGACCTGTAGTTTTTATGGAAGACACTCATGGCTTAGTTCAGGGCACTTCCTCAAAGGTGATGTTTGTCCATTTATGGTACACTAGGTGATCAAAAGTATCCGGACACCTGGCTGAAAATGACTTACAAGTTCGTGGCGCCCTCCATCAGCAATGCTGGAAATCAGTATGGTGCTGGCCCACCTTGATGACAGCTTCCACTCTTGCAGGCATACGTTCAATCAGGTGCTGGAAGGTTTCTTGGGGAATGGCCGCCCATTCTACACGGAGTGCTGCACTGAGGAGAGGTATTGATGTCGGTCGGTGAGACTTGCACGAAGACGGCATTCCAAAACATCCCACAGGTAATCTACAGGATTCAGATCATAATTTCTTTTTGCTAATGCTGAACTTATTCAGGTTGTATGGCTAGTTGGAAATGTATCAGGTGGGTCGTAAAAGAGATTACTTTCTCATTGCAGGTGCCCTTCAGCAGCTATAATGACCCTTCCAGTTTCCTAATTACTTCACAGTTTGCGCTATTGTCCAGTCTCTTTGATCTCACCGAGATAATTTAACAGATGAACCTAATAAATGATTCCGTTCTTAGTAAAAATGGATATCGATCTTTCCTTATTATGTGTTCACAGACGAGATCTGCTGGTCAGTTTTCGACGCTATCTTCTCCTAGATGTTAACTAGTATGACGAGCCATTCATTATCGTCTGACAATAGCGCAAGATCATCAGCAAACGCTAAGCAGGTGACATCATTCTTTCTTGTAGTCTGTTCTAATTTGATTCAAGACTTCTTCATGTATTTTTTCCCGTTTATTGACGACTTTTTCAGTACGCAGTTGAGGAACAGTGGAAGTAGGTCAATCTCTTGTTTTACGATTATTTTCTGTTTTTACGTTTCCTAAGTATCACCCGTTAACAACTTTTCAGGGCACGTTTATTAGTGTGTTTTTCAATGTCAATGACGTATTGTCTTCATTCTTGATTTCTGTGAGAATATCATAAGAGTGCTCCGAGCAGCCGGCGGCGGTGGCAGAGCGGTTCTATCCCGGAACCGCGCGACTGCTACGGTCGCAGGTTCGAATCCTGCCTCGGGTATGGATGTGTGTGATGTCCTTAGGTTAGTTAGGCTTAAGTAGTTCTACGTTCTAGGGGACTGATGACCTCAGATGTTAAGTCCCATAGTGCTCAGAGCCATTTAATTTTGCTCCGAGCAATAAAGTCTACAAATAGGGCTATGTATTTCTTTCTTATGGCGTCTTCATAAGTCCACAAATAGAGTTATGTATTTCTTTCTTATGGCGTCTTCATTCTTCAGTAGCATTTCGAGAGTCCACGTTTCTATGACACACAGGTTCGAACAGTTCGAACCCCCCCTTCCCCCCCCCCCCCCCCCCCACCGGCATTCAGTATTGTTGTGTTACAGTAACTTCTCTAGCCGGAACTGCACTGCCATTGAGAGATTTTTAATATCAGGTAGTTATGAAGAGGCTATACAGTTGGTAATATCAAACAATCAAACAGTTCCCATTTTCATATGGCGTATGTATCAGTGCAATCGTTCACACGCTAGGAATATCGCCTGCGTTTCATTCTTCTTACGTGAATTCTTGTGTCTTGTGAATCATTTGTAGAGTTCTTCGTAATCACTTAGTATATTTCACTTTTGTCTCATGTTGTCGAATCCATTGTTCGGTTGTTCAGGTTTTGTAGGACTATTGTTGTGGTTCACGACAGATTAGTAACAGTTCAGAGTTTCCATGCAACGGTTGGTACGTTTCTTTATTTTTTGCTGCTTGTTTGCCATCCTTGATGAAGTGCAGTCTGATTGGTTGGTACTTTGAGAGATGCAGCCTGAAAGTGTTCAAGAAGATTTTGTTCCTCTGTAAGTTCAGCTATAATGAGGTCGGCATATCTTTTCCAAATTTTCTGTCTTGTCCCTTTAATCTTGTGAGTTTTCTCTCTCTGTTACTTAAAACGTTTATAACCTTGTACTTCTTAATTTGAGGTGGGGTGTTTTAATTGAAATTTTATCACAGTCTCTCTTTTCTTTGGCATTTATCTTTCCCCTTCACTTCCGGTATCCAAGGTTGGACCCTTAAATAAGAGACTTAGAGGAGTGGAGGTGTGACAATTGGAGAGGCCGAGTATTATCTAAAGATGTCTGTGTCCGAACTATTGAAAGAAACACATCCAGTCAGTTGTCATTGCTGTTTATGGGCTGCACAACGGATAACGCATTATATAATCTGCGACATGAGAAGACAATCCATAGTGAATCCCTCTGTCAATTTCATCCCACTCATTCCTCATCTCACTTCAAATGTATTTTCACTATAGCTTCCGTAATCTACAGTGACTCGATAAAACATCCCACCATGACGGATACGGCTTGGATAAAATGGCGGCTCTTGCTTAGAACAGCACAGGTTCCAAGTATAAACTCATTTGACATTTATTATTTTGACTACCTCACTCTCAGTAGGAAACAAGAGTTTCGAGAGCATCTTTCCACACATGCATATTGCGTATAGCGAGTAAAGCCCACAGTACGCTCGCCCTATTATAAATCATGATTTAATTATGCTTCTTAATACTGTGCTTCCTGTTGATTTTATTATATGCACATGGCACGGGGGTAAGGAAATGTCCTCAATTATTAACTATTGGAAGGGTACCTTTTACTAAATATTGCATATGTTCTCTTTCATACATATACCTGGAGCAGGAACTGCCCCCATCCAAAAGTTTAAAATCATTTACTGCACTCGTGGAAGATAGATGTGTCACCTCCTTGCTTACGTACAAAATTGGCACATAAAATCTGAATCTATCCTCACCTAGACTTTACCCGTTCATACGAAATTTACCTGCCATTAAAATCAGTCAAGGCCGTCGTTATTATGATTGCCTGCACCTCAGCCCCCCAGTGCGAAAAGACAATATTTGCAGTCCCTACCACCATGTTGTTGCCTTGACTGACTAAACTTTACACGATGACTTATTGATACAAAATTCACACACTTCCACTTAACCTATCATCGGGAACGACGTAGCTCATTCTACCGTGCAATCGGTCCACGTGGGACAGGAAGATCAATGGCAGTTTGTACTCACCATGTGTCATTCCTGCGACTTAACAAGTTCACTCGTTTAGCTTAAATTTTCATTATTTTAGCACACCTTGTTTCCTATCACGAGTACGCTGAAGAGCAATTTGGTTCATCGCCAGTGCAGCCCTGCCACCTGGAACAAAGGGACACTGACTGTACAACTTACTCACCATCAGTGACGTTGTTGACTGGTTTATATCTTCACACGAAAAGTATTTCAACTTAATAAATACACACTTGATACCTCTCATGGGTATGGATCATGTACGAAGTCGACATGTCGTCCACGTAGCCGTGGACCTTGGAGTCCATGGAGACAAAGGCATTCGAAATTACTCACTCAGTCATTGCCGCTGACCATCAAAAAGCTTCACACCCGTAATATGTTTTATCTCTGAACATATTTCAACTTAGTCACGTGGATTATAGTAACCTAGACACTTGCGAATGAAATTTGCCCAGCGATCAGGAGAAAGCATCTCTGAACGATTAAGTTCTCCCTAAAAAGAATTAATCTACTGAAGTGAATTTAAATTTCCACACGACCTAAAATCAATTACTGCCTGGTAAAGGACGGATTAATTCAATATTCTACTTAATTATTTCCCGTTTTGTGCCTTCAACGGTTCAGTACCACAGCTAGTGTCCGTGTGTCTAACATGACTTCTCCAAAGACTACTCCTCCTTCCAGTTAGTGGAGGGGGGGGGGGGGGGGGGGAGGAGAACTGACTTACCATAGTGGCAACCCGTGGTTCACCACTCTCAGTCTCCTTCACATTTTTGCCTATCCTGCTCTCTTTTACTGTAAAAGCAGCAACACAGGCTGACAAGTTCCTGAGACTACTCACGTATCACCTTTCATAGCTTCCAACAACTTCCTAGTCGAATTTAGGCCAGAATAGACTTCAAGCAGTATTACTAGGTTCAGTTTGATGTCTTCTGGAGATAACTAAATTTTGCCCTGCGTGCTTGGAAGTTACCAGGACATGGTTGTTGATACAAGCTTACCACTTATACAATTTTAAATGTAGTGTTGTGTACATAGTTCCGCGTAGTCAGCGCGTACACAACTTTCCCACTAGAGTGCGCCCCGCTAAGCACAACAGCGCAGGCGCAGCGCTCATCCGTCTCCGCACTACGAGATGGCGCTGCCTTAGAGACGGACCAAATTCTGCTTCCGCCGATCCGCGTATTAATATGATTGCTGCTCACGTAGGACCTTTTCTCGTCAAGGATCACACTCGTGCAGTGATACCTGAACGCACGAGGTATTATAACGAGTGTACAGACCTCAAATTAGTGAGTCTGCATTTGTCTGCATTAGTCTGCATTTGTCTGCACCAGTCTATAGTCAAGTTCCAGTCTGCGCCTAATAACATTATCATATTCCTGTACATAGCCATGAAGATAAATGAATAGACACTTTGTCAACTACCAGAGATACACTCCTGGAAATTGAAATAAGAACACTGTGAATTCATTTTCCCAGGAAGGGGAAACTATATTGACATATTCCTGGGGTCAGATACATCACATGATCACATTGACAGAACCACAGGTACATAGACACAGGCAACAGAGCATACACAATGTCGGCACTAGTACAGTGTATATCCACCTTTCGCAGCAATGCAGGCTGCTATTCTCCCATGGAGACGATCGTAGAGATGCTGGATGTAGTCCTGTGGAACGGCTTGCCATGCCATTTCCACCTGGCGCCTCAGTTGGGGACAGATCCGGAGATCTTGCTGGCCAGGGTAGTTGACTTACACCTTCTAGAGCACGTTGGGTGGCACGGGATACATGCAGACGTGCATTGTCCTGTTGGAACAGCAAGTTCCCTTGCCGGTCTAGGAATGGTAGAACGATGAGTTCGATGACGGTTTGGATGTAACGTGCACTATTCAGTGTCCCCTCGACGATCACCAGAGGTGTACGGCCAGTGTAGGAGATCGCTCCCCACACCATGATGCCGGGTGTTGGCCCTGTGTGCCTCGGTCGTATGCAGTCCTGATTGTGGCGCTCACCTGCACGGCGCCAAACACGCATACGACCATCATTGGCACCAAGGCAGAAGCGACTCTCATCGCTGAAGACGACACGTCTCCAGTCGTCCCTCCATTCACGCCTGTCGCGACACCACTGGAGGCGGGCTGCACGATATTGGGGCGTGAGCGGAAGACGGCCTAACGGCGTGCGGGACCGTAGCCCAGCTTCATGGAGACGGTTGCGAATGGTCCTCGCCGATACCCCAGGAGCAACAGTGTCCCTAATTTGCTGGGAAGTGGCGGTGCGGTCCCCTACGGCACTGCGTAGGATCCTACGGTCATGGCGTGCATCCGTGCGTCGCTGCGGTCCGGTCCCAGGTCGACGGGCACGTGCACCTTCCGCCGACCACTGGCGACAACATCGATGTACTGTGGAGACCTCACGCCCCACGTGTTGAGCAATTCGGCGGTACGTCCACCCGGCCTCCCGCATGCCCACTATACGCCCTCGCTCAAAGTCCGTCAACTGCACATACGGTTCACGTCCACGCTGTCGCGGCATGCTACCAGTGTTAAGGACTGCGATGGAGCTCCGTATGCCACGGCAAACTGGCTGACACTGACGGCGGCGGTGAACAAATGCTGCGCAGCTAGCGCCATTCGACGGCCAGCACCGCGGTGCCGTGCGTGTGATCATTGCTTGTACAGCCCTCTCGCAGTGTCCGGAGCAAGTATGGTGGGTCTGACACACCGGTGTCAATGTGTTCTTTTTTACATTTCCAGGAGTGTAAGTGAGAATAAGATTAATGTACCAAGACCAAAGGAACTTCAGATTGTCAATTGTAAATAGCATCCAGAATAAAGTTAAGTAAGGTTTATGATTGTTATTATTTTAATAAATGTGTGTGAAAATTAATCCAGTTCTGTTTAAAGTTGGTCACCGTCAATCTGGTACTCTAAGCGTGCAAGTGGCATTTCTATCGTCTGAACTAACGGCAGAAGATAAACACGCCACGATAAGACCACGAGACATATTACTGACACTCGCCTACTTCGTCAGAGCGACAAGTCAAATAATCTGATGGCGCTATTCAGAAAAAAATATGCTCCATATTTTACCACACCTCCCCCTACCTATCTTACTACTACTTAGTAAAATTTATAAATTTGTGTGTTATCATAATTAATGACAGTAACTGCGATATGGAACACTAGCACAAATGTTTACTAAACGTTTCGGATGATCTCCATGTTGCCGTCTGTCGGCAGGTGGTGCCACTTTGTGATCTCCACTGGTCTTCTCTTCATGGGAAGAAGCTCCAGGGAATTAAACCTCTCCCAGTGTCCCTCTCCGTGGGCCCTCACGCTGCGAGATTATTTTAGCTAGGCTGCATATTGGACACTGTCGTTTTAGCTATCGTCATTTGTTAGGTGGTGATACCCTACCATCATGCTCTCATTGTCGTCAACCTTTGACGGGTCAACATTTGCTGACTGAATACTCTTCTTCTAACCACTCGCTTTAGTGTTTGTGTGCCGCCTGAGTTATCGGCCGTTTAGTGAACAACGCGCGGACTGTCGACCGTGTTTTACTTTTTATCCGTTGTAGCAGTATGGCGAAGGACATTTAATCTTTAGTTTGGGACCACCGATGTTTCTACGGCGTATTTTCTGGACCTTTCTGTAAGAAGAATCCCTTGTTCTTAGCTCTCTTTCCTCCCGTCGACTGGGCTTAACGTGTAGTCGCTTCTACCTTCTTTCTCGTGTTCAGTCTTCTAAGGTTATAAATGGACGCTTAGGGCCCCAGTTGTTTTTGCGCCCTAAAACAAAACAAAACAAACAACATATGGAAGTTGGGACTGACCGTGAGTAGTGCATGGGAAGCTAAAGCCTATAAGGCGACAGCTCGTGCAAAGTGAGAAACCGAGTTCGGGTCCTGTTACGACAAAAGTTTTCACTGTCGGCATTCCCTCATACAATTTTTCGTATTCACAAGTGGAGTTATATTTCATGTATCGCATGAATGTTGGTGCGGGCCGAAACTGAAAACGTTTGATAAAAACAACAGATACACGTGACAGAGACTTTACTCAATAATATTTTCTCCTTCACTATTTACAACAGTCTGCTAACACTGGGGTAACTATTCGATTCCTCGAATGTAGAAATCACGTGCCGGCCTCTGTGACCGAGCGGTTCTAGGCGCTTCCATTTGCAACCACGCAAGCGCTACGCTCGCAGGTTCGAAACCTGCCTCGGGCATGGATATGTGTGATGTTCTTTGGTTAGTTAGTTTCAAGTACTTCTAAGTTCTAGGAGACTGATGGCCTCAGATGTTAAGTCCCATAGTGCTCAGCACCATTAGTACCATTTGAAGAAATCACGTGGTTAGAGGCGAAGAACTCGTCCTCCCAGAAGGTTATCTGCAATAACTTTAAAACGCATTTTTGATCGTTATGTGTGTGTCTGAGCCTATGTTTGTTTTGCTTGTTATTTTCTTTCAGTTATTACAGAAAATAGATACACGTAGGTCGTACGTTAGGAGCGCGTTGTCATGCAGAAAGGAAGTTCCTTGAAGCGGAAAAGATACACTACTGGCCATCATAATTGCTACACCAAGAAGAAAGGCAGATGATACTCGAGTATTCATTGGGCAAATTTATTATACTAGAACTGTAATTTTCACGCAGTTTGGGTGCATAGATCCTTAGAAATCAGTACTCAGAACAATCACCTCTGGCCGTAATAACGGCCTTGATACGCCTGGCCATTGGGTCAGAGCTTGGATGGCGTGTACAGGTACAGCTGCCGATGCAGCATCAACACGATACCACAGGCCATCAAGAGTAGTGATTGGCCTATTGTGACGAGAAAGTTGCTCGACCACCGTTGACCAGACCTTTTCAGTTGGTGAGAGATCTGGAGAATCTGCTGGCCAGGGCAGCAGTCGAACATTTTCTGTATCCAGAAAGGCTCGTACAGGACCTGCAACATGCGTTCGTGCATGATACTGCTAAAATGTAGGGTTGCGCAGGGATGTGGATTAGATGCCTGTCACGTCGACTGCTAGTGATACGGCGTTCCGTATTACCCCCCTGAACCCACGGATTCCATATTCTGCTAACAGTCATTGGATCTCGACCAACGCGAGTAGCAACGTCGAGATACGATAAACCGCAATCGCGATAGGCTACATTCCGACCTTTATCAAAGTCGGAAACGTGATGGTACGCATTTCTCCTCCTTACACGAGGCATCACAATAACGTTTCACCAGGCAACGCCGGTCAACTGCTGTTTGTGTATGAGAAATCGGTTCGAAACTTTCCTCATGCCAGCACGTTGTAGGTGTCACCACCGGCGTCAGCCTTGTGTGAATGCTCTGAAAAGCTAAT
The DNA here is from genome assembly GCF_023897955.1 of Schistocerca gregaria. Lineage (NCBI taxonomy): Eukaryota > Metazoa > Arthropoda > Insecta > Orthoptera > Acrididae > Schistocerca > Schistocerca gregaria. The sequence goes on along the minus strand of NC_064923.1, from coordinate 620,298,561 downwards.
CTACATCTACATCTACATGACTACTCTGCAATTCACATTTAAGTGCTTGGCAGAGGGTTCATCGAACCACAATCATACTATCTCTCTACTATTCCACTCCCGAACAGCGAGCGGGAAAAACGAACACCTAAACCTTTCTGTTCGAGCTCTGATTTCTCTTATTTTATTTTGATGATCATTCCTACCTATGTAGGTTGGGCTCAACAAAATATTTTCGCATTCGGAAGAGAAAGTTGGTGACTGAAATTTCGTAAGAAGGTCTCGCCGCGACGAAAAACGTCTATGCTGTAATGACTTCCATCCCAACTCGCTTACCATATCTGCCACACTCTCTCCCCTATAACGCGATAATACAAAACGAGCTGCCCTTTTTTGCACCCTTTCGATGTCCTCCGTCAATCCCACCTGGTAAGGATCCCACACCGCGCAGCAATATTCTAACAGAGGACGAACGAGTGTAGTGTAAGCTGTCTCTTTAGTGGACTTGTTGCATCTGCTAAGTGTCCTGCCAATGAAACGCAACCTTTGGCTCGCCTTCCCGACAATATTATCTATGTGGTCCTTCCAACTGAAGTTGTTGGTAATTTTAACACCCAGGTACTTAGTTGAATTGACAGCCTTGAGAATTGTACTATTTATCGAGTAATCGAATTCCAACGGATTTCTTTTGGAACTCATGTGGATCATCTCACACTTTTCGTTATTTAGCGTCAACTGCCACCTGACACACCATACAGCAATCTTTTCTAAATCGCTTTGCAGCTGATACTGGTCTTCGGATGACCTTACTAGACGGTAAATTACAGCATCATCTGCGAACAGTCTAAGAGAACTGCTCAGATTGTCACCCAGGTCATTTATATAGATCAGGAACAGTAGAGGTCCCAGGACGCTTCCCTGGGGAACACCTGATATCACTTCAGTTTTACTCGATGATTTGCCGTCTATTACTACGAACTGCGACCTTCCTGACAGGAAATCACGAATCCAGTCGCACAACTGAGACGATACCCCATAGCTCCGCAGCTTGATTAAAAGTCGCTTGTGAGGAACGGTGTCAAAAGCTTTCCGGAAATCTAGAAATACGGAATCAACTTGAGATCCCCTGTCGATAGCGGCCATTACTTCGTGCGAATAAAGAGCTAGCTGCGTTGCACAAGAGCGATGTTTTCTGAAGCCATGCTGATTACGTGTCAATAGATCGTTCCCGTCGAGGTGGTTCATAATGTTTGAATACAGTATATGCTCCAAACCCCTACTGCAAACCGACGTCAATGATATAGGTCTGTAGTTAAATGGATTACTCCTACTACCCTTCTTAAACACTGGTGCGACCTGCGCAATCATTTGCATATCACAGCATCTTCTTCCTGTCGGTTAAATTTCGCGTCTGTAGCTCGTCATTTGCGTGGTGTAGCAATTTTAAAGGCCAGTATTGTAAAAATCTGAGGGCTCAAGATTAGGTGAATATATCGGGTGCGGAATGATCACTCAACCGAACTCCTGTATTGTGCTTTTTGTCAGTCTAGTAGAATGCCTGCTGGCGTTATCGTCGAGTATCATAACTTCAGGCACTCTTACTGGCCGTTGCTCAAGGATTGCGTTTGCAGGACATCTCAGTTATTGACAATAAATGCTAGCAGTGGCGATTACTCACCGTCGAAGCAATTCGTAGTACACCACACTGTCTCTGTTCACCAGATGCATAGCATTATCTTTCGTGGATGCGCGGAGGCCTTTGTACGGGGAGTTACTGCTTTGTTTGGGCTCAATCATTCTTTTCTTTCCCTTATGTTAGCATAAAGACATGATTTCTCGTTACCAGTAATGATACACGATAATAATGGTCGGTGTTTCTCACGTGCCAGTTGATGTCGAGCAAGCAGAGACGCACATATGGCAACCCGCAGATTTTTGTGATTTTGGCTTAACGCACGTGGCACCCGTAAGCTCGATTTTCGAGCCTCCTGTTGCATGCAAATGTCACACGATGGTGGAAAGATCACAGTTCATCACATTTACCAGTTGACGACGACACTGACATGGATAATTGTGGATAATGGGTTTAACCTATCTTCATCATATCCAGAAGAAATTCCTATAACATGGAGAGTCACAACTGTCAAAACGGTCCTCCTTAATATGAGAAAATCATTTTCTTGCCGGGCTCTGTCCAATGGCGATATGCCCACACATAGCGACAATGTTTCGGTTGCCTCCGCTGCTGTCAACCCTCTACTGAACTCAAACAGAAGAATATGTCGGAAATGTTCCCATTTCTCCACTTGGCACTATGTTTTTTTGCGTCCGTAGCTCCAATTTCTAGTCCAAACGACAAAATGACAATATGTAAACTCAAGTAGCAACAGCGAACTACCAATAGAAAAAGACAATCGATAAATAAAACCATAGCAACGCGAATACCAACATGCAAAAACAAAACTCTACGAACTGATGCACCAACCTAACATTCTCTTTCTCTTTCTGCGCAGAGCGCCCCACATTGCCGGTATCTTATGGACCTACTTGAGTAAGCGTTGTGGTTCCCTTGCAGCCACTTTTCCCTTGTGAATCGTTATGTTTAAGGGCATTCACTCTTTATGACTTATCAGAAGACAGATGCTACTCGTGCTTTCTTAAAAGCGCACTGTGAGAATACAATAAAATAATACTTGGAAAGAAAAAGAGTAACATAACAAGAATGGAAAGAGAGACAATTTTAAAAAGACTGTATTAAAAGTGGAATGGTTCAAAGGTATTAATGAGAAAAAGATTGACGAAAAAACATGAGAGACAAGAAAAAGAGAGAATGTTGTTGTGTCTTAAAAGAAAAGAAGGGAATAACATAAGATGAAAGACTGATGTTCACTGTGGACACTAGAAGGTACAAACGAAAAATGAAACTTATTATTCACACTCAGTGCACACAGAATAATATGCACCTCAGAGGCTGCCCAGTGAAAAATCTTTAAAAATTTCATTTGTAACGTATGAGTGTTTCCTTGATTATAACCATGTTTCATTGTCAGATAATTTCCTGTAACAAAAGTTTTATCGCGTTTTCCAAAACTTCATTAAATTCATTGGCAACACAAACATTTGTCATTTATTGCAGTTATGCACAATAAGCACTCTCTGTATTGCTGTCACACCGTGCTCCGAAACTTTCTATTCGTAATATCATAATGCAGTCTTTTCAACTATTAGACCTACGTCTCATCCGATTTTTGATCTTTCAGATACTATTACATAGCGAAATTTTTCCCTTAATTTCGTGGTGTGTTACGGTGGTATTGATCAAAATATAGTAAAATAACTTGAAAATGCTCACACGAGGGTTGAAACTTTAAAAGTGGCAACTATTTATTTATAGCTCGTGCAAAATAGAAACGTGTTTCAAACTTTTACTGACCTTCAAAATAGTCACCAGCATTGTGTATAACCCGTTACTAGGGATGAGGAAGTCATAGGATACTCTTAGCAGTGCCAGTTGTGTTGACAGTTCGAGCGGCGCGGTCTGTTCCCCGATGAAGTTCTGAAGCAAATGCCGTGAAATATTTCCTTCAATTTAGAAATCGAGTTGAACTTACGATCGCTTAAGTCAGGGGAGTGCAGTAGGTGGTATAGCTCTTAGCAACCCCATCAGTCAAACAAATAAGTAACAGCTTGCTCTGTACGTTCTGAGCATTGTCCTGAAAAATGATGGTCAGGTCCTGCAGAAAGTGTCATCACTTCTGTCTCTAAGCTGGTCGTAGGTTGTGTTCCAAAAATGAACAGCATAGAGACAGGAGTGATGACACTTTTTTCAGGATCTGACCATCATTTTGCGGGACAATGCTCAAGCACGTACAGAGCAAGCTGTTACTTATTTGTTTGACTGATGGGCTGCTAAGTGCTATACCATCTACTGCACTCCCCTGACTTAAGTCCTCGTAAGTTCAACTCGATTTCTAAACTGACTACGGTCGCAGGTTCGAATCCTGCCTCGGGCATGGATGTGTGTGATGTCCATAGGTTAGTTAGGTTTAAGTAGTTCTAAGTTCTAGGGGACTGATGACCACAGATGTTGAGTCCCATAGTGCTCAGAGCCATTTGAACCATTTTTCTAAACTGAAGGAAACAACCCACGGCATTCGTTTCAGAACTGCTACAAATTCGTCTGGGAATAGACCGCGCCGCTCTAACTGTCAACACAACTGTCACTGCCAAGAATATCCTACGACTTCCACATCGCTGAAAACGGGTTATGCACAGTATTGGTGACTAATTTGAAGATGAGTAAATCTTTGAAACACGTATCTATTTTCAACGAGCTGTAAATAAATAGCTACCACCAATAAAGTTCCAACCCTCGCAGTTGTAATAGTCAAAGTGTGCCGAATATGTTAGCCTCTCGTGTTTGCCATCCATAACCCCGACAAGTTCAGGAATTTTGTCTGGTCCTTTTTGGATATTATTTAAAAACGTTATCACTTTTTTTCTATTTGATTTGTTTCAGAGAGTATTTTTCTGTCTGTTGCAAATGTTTCATACACATGACGAAGCGTTTCCCGTAAAGCAGCCGGCCGGGTTGGCCGAGCGGTTCTAGGCACTACAGCTTGGAAATGCGCGACCGCTACGGTCGCAGGTTCGAATCCTGCCTCGGGCATGGATGTGTGTGATGTCCTTAGGTTAGTTAGTTTTAAGTAGTTCTAAGTTCTAGGGGACTGATGACCTGAGAAGTTAAGTCCCATAGTGCTCACAGCCATTTGAACCAACCCGTAAAGCACATTTGCTAATCGCGAAACGATAGTTTAATTCTTAAATTAGAGGACTGCTCGCTATGTATCTGCAGAATAAATTAACAGCTATTTAGTATTTGGGCTACTATTTTTTTATGATTATAACTGAAAGCAAAGAGGTGGTAAATATTTTTGATAACGAGGCTTGGCAAATGGTAATAACTGAACATTAGGTTATGGTATGTGTACGAAAATTGCACATTTATAAATATTTAACATTCAAGATCTTTATTCTCAAATACTGACATTAATACTACTTCAAAGTATCTGTAAATACGTAGCCCATTTTAAAACCTCCGAACGAAAATGTAACTGAATGTAAAACTGAAATTTCGTCACAGACACAGTCTCCTAAAAACTGCAATATTTGTGATGAAAACTTAGAAAACGCTTTACTAGTGTATCTAGCTTTCATACTTCTTTTTCTTTGTTAAATCACCAAATCAAGCAAGTAATATGGTGGAAATGTCATGCCATATTTCCCCATATCCTGGACGGCAATGGAGGCTTTTTATATTTTGTCAAATTTATTATCTTCTTCAATATATTACTTCTGGATGAAGATATGTTGATGTTACATTGCCAAAGTTACTCAGTGGACAGAAAATATGACACAGATAAATCTTACACGTTGTCTGGAACGTAACAGCATGGTTTACCAAGGCAACTGCCGCATTTCACTGGCGGTAAAATTTTAGAGTGTACGCAGCTCGAGGTCAGTAACTAACCCATGAATGTGATCCTATGTGTCGTGGCAAATGAGTCTATAAGACGTTACTCCTTTCAGCAACCAGTGTTTAATTAAGTGCATACCGCCATTCATGAAATCCCTTACGACAGAACATTTATCTGACGTCTAAATTCGGGAAATTTTCAGGGAGGTATTCGAATTCTCAAATGAATGAAACTTCCATCGTTTTGAGTATGCCAATAGCTGCAAAGACCACTCCAGACAATTTTGGAAATTACGTCAGATAACGGTAAAGAGCACCACTAGAAATATTATCTGCGACACGATACAACAGCGGCTGATAAGAGAAACTCTGCTGTGTTAACATTTGTACATATATATAAATACATGGTCGCAGGCTGGCAATGTATTGTCTACTTCGTTCCAGACACAGGTAAGCAATATTCTGAGATTTGCATGGTGTAGCGTTGTTGTAGAAACGACGGACAGTTGTCACATGTGCTTCCAAACTTAGTTATCCGTCATTCGTACTGAACGGTGGCACAATTCTTTCTGCTGATGCTTCTTTTCATTCTGACTTCACGTTACGTTTTTGTGCATTTATTTTGAAGTTCTCCTTCTGTCATATTGAATAAATTTTATAGTGCGATTCAAATGCTGAGGTATCGTGAAAGACTTTCGTGTTTGAATCAAGCTGAATTGGGGAACGTAATGCTTCTGTCTATCTTGATTTGCGCCTTCTTAACTTCAGAATGGGTGATCAGTATCTGGAACATCCTACATTTCCTTTTTTAGCTACTGAAGTTCTGTAGTCCTTTTATATATATATATATATATATATATATATATATATATATATATATATATATATTTGACTACATAGTTCACAAGAATGAACTGCCCATGTGATTCTGTAGTAATAAATATAAAATATAACAAAAATAATCAACAGATCAATTATTCAGCATGGACAGTAGGATCTGTGACACTTTGTGATTGTCGTCTTCACTCTTACACTGAAATTATTAGGTCCGATTGCTTATAGCTTTTGTTAGGAAACCTGCTACCTATTGTGTGTCTGTTTTGTATAATAACTGAAAGGAAAACATACATGGTTTCAGATGCAATATAATGATCACAAATGCGTTTTAAAGTTATTGCAACCTTTCTTCTGAGAGGACGTGTGGATCATGATATACAAAAATCTTGTAGTCACTATAAAGAAACTTGTGAGTGAACACAATGATCAAAATCGCATTTGTCCTTTAGATTCAATTCACCGTTTTCCTTAGTCCAACAACAATTCAACCTCTTGGCTCCACATCAATTTCATTTTCACTGCAGTCGTCATTATAAGTGCCACTTCAGAGCTTTATCTCAGCTCTTTCTTTGTTTTACTGTCTCTTCCTGCAATTCCCGTTATGCATCTCTCCATTGTTCCCCGAATAGCACTCATTTGACGGTACGGTGAAATAATAATCCTAACCTGATACGCTGCATATGTTATTTTTGTTAATCTTGTTGTCCATCTAGTTGTTATACTGAAATGACCTAAATAGAAAAACTCGTCAACGAATTTTGTTATGCAATTATTAATTTGCAGCATTATATGTTCAATGTGTTGGCTACACATGGTTTTAGTATTAATGTAATTGAGCTTCTCGAGTTTGCTCAACTAAGATTTATCCATCATCGAAGTTTATCTGCGCTAGATGCTAACTATAGTCTAGCGCACTGTACCCTGCCGTCTTCTAACGTGCAGTGAATTCTACATGGCGATACCATTTCACGAACCTTAACGCTACATTTACATCATCTACATACACATGTATACTCTGCAAACTACTGTGAAGCGCATAAGAATACTTTGCATTGTACAGTTACTAAGGCTTTTCCGCGTCCCATTCACATGTGGATAATGGGAAGAATGATTAAATGCTTCTGTGCGCGCAATCATTAATCTTGTCTTCAAGATCCATACGGGAGCGTTACATAGAGAGTTTTAGTGTATTCCTATATATCTCATTTAAAGCTCTTTCTTGAAAATTTGTAAATTATGCCGGAATAGGTTGAGTCTGTCTTCAGGGTTCCACCAGTTCAGTTACATCAGGATCTCCGTGACGCTCTCCCAATGGTCAAATAAATCTATCAACATTGGTGCTGCCCTTCTTTGTAAACGATTTGGTGCTGGTTCCACACAGGTGAGGAAACATTCTAGACTGGGTCGCATGAGATTTTTGTAAGCAGTCTCATTTCTAGACTGATTGCATTGCCGTAGTATTGCACACGTAAAGGAACTAGGCCTCCGCCTAAATTTTGAATGGAGGCCGAAAACTTCCGTCGTAAGAAATCGCCCTCATTCAGCCAACGGCCTTGTCAGAGAGGGCGGAGGACTGGACAGAGGTTTAGGGCCCTGTTTTTCCCTTGCCCTGAAGGCGGAGGAATCAGGAATGATAAACGGCATGAGGTTGCAGACGCCAATGGAAACCAGTGCATTAAAGACACACAATGTGTATCCGAAGCACATGTGGCCTGTAACTAAAAAAAGTGTCATGATGATTTCTTCATTGGCAAAAGATTCCTTACCAGTGTCCCATTCGAATCTCCGGGAGTGGGCTGCCAAGGAAGATGATCATTAGAAAAGGATTGAACAAACAACGAAAGGATGATGTGCTACGAGACGGGGCGTGGAATGTCAGAAGTCTAAAAGTGGTGTGGAAGCTAGGAACTCTGAAAAGAGAAATACTAAGGCTCCTTTTAGATACAGTGGGGTCAGTGAAGTGAAATAAAAAGAAGACAGGTACTTCTGGTCAGATGAGTATAGAGTAACATCAACAGCAGTAAAAAGTGTTATCATGGGGGAAGATTCGTTACGAATAGGAAGGCAGGTCAATGTGTGAGTTACCGTGAACAATTCAATAACAGAGTTGTTCTCTTCAGAATCGACAACACACCGACACTGGCGCGATTATACATACTGACGTCGCTAGCAGAAAATGAAGAGATAGAAAAAGTGTAGAATGATATTGTACCGGTAATTCAGTACGTGAAGTGGGATGAAAATCTGATGGTTGTTGGGGATTTCAATGCTGTTGTAAGGGAAGAAGCACAAGAAAGTGTTATGGGAGAATATGGGCTTGGTGCTATGAATGAGAGAGGAGAAACTCTAATTGAGTTCTGCAATAAATTTCAGCTGGTATTGGTGAATACTCTGTTCAAGAACCACAAGGGGAGGAGGTATATTTGGAAAAGGCCGGAAGATACGGGAAGAGTTCTGTCAGATTACATCATGGTCAGACAGAGATTCCGAAATCAGATGGTGGATTGTAAGGTGCATACATAAGCAGATGTAGACACGGATCACAATTTAGTAGTGATGAAGGGTAAGCTAAAGTTTAAGACATTAGTCAGGAAGAATCAGTGCGCAAGGTAGTGCGATACGGAATTACTAAAGAATGAAACAGATACGCTTGAAATTCTCTAAAGCTGTAGATACTGCGATAAGGAATAGCTTAGTAGGTAGTTCTGTTGAAGAGGAACGGGCATCTCTAAAATGGGCAATCACAGAAGTTAGAAAGGGAAAAAGGTAATGTAGAAAAAACCATGGATAGCACAAGAAATACTTCAGTTGATGGATGAAAGAAGGAGATATAAAAATGGCCAGGGAAATTCAGAAATATAGAAATATAAGTCACTTAGGAAGTGCAGGGAAGTTAAGGCGAAATGGCTGCATAAAAAATGTGAAGAAATCGGAAAAGAAATGATTATCGGAAGGACTAATTCAGCGCATAGAAAAATCAAAACAACCTTCGATGAAATTAAAAGTAAGGGTGGTAATTTTAAGAGTGCAATAGGTATTCCATAGTTAAATGCAGAGAGCAGAGCGGATAGGCGGGAAAGTACACTGAAGGCCTCTATGAGGGGGAAGACTTGTCTGATGACGTGATAGAAGAAGAAACAGGAGTCGATGTAGAAGAGATAGGGTATTCTGTATTATAATGAGAATTTAAAACAGCTTTGGAAGACTTAAGATCAAATAAGGCAGAAGGGATAGATAAAATTCCATCAGAATTTCTAAACGGATTGGGAGAAGTGGCAACAAAACGACCATTCGCGTTGGTGTGTAGGATGTATGAGTCTAGCGACGCACCATCCGACTTTCGGAAAAATATCACCCATACAGTTCTGAAGACTGCAAGAGCTGACAAGTGCGAGAGATATGGCACAACCAGCTTACAGCTCATGCATCCAAGGTGCTGACAAGAATAATATACAGAAGAATGAAGAAGAAGCGGTCGACAATGTAAAAGTACAAGATGTTCGAAATTCTGAGAAAAATAGGAGTGAGGTATAAGAAAAGAAAGATAATACACAATTCGTACAAGAGCCAAGAGGGAAAATAAGAAAAGAAGAGCAAGAACTAAGTCCTCTGATTAAAACAGATATAAGACAGGGACGTAGTCTTTCGCCCTCTTTGTTCATTTTATACATCGAAGAAACAATGATGGAAATAACAGGGAGGTTCCAGAGTGAAACTAGATTTCAAGGTGAAAGGATATTAACGAAAAGATTCGCTGATGACATTGCTATCCTCAGTGGAAGTGAAGAAGTATTGCAGGATCTGCTGAATGGAACAAACACTCTAATGAGCACAGAATATGGATTGGAAGTAAATCAAAGAGAGACGACAGTAATGAGAAGTAGCAGAAATGATAACAGAAAAAACTTACTATCAGGGCTGGTGACCACGAAGTAGGCAAAAGTAAGGAATTCTTGTACCTAGGCAGGAAAGTAATCCATGGCGGACGAAGCAAGGAGGACGTAAAAAGCAGACTAGCACTGAAAAAAGGGTATTCCTGGTACTAGTATCAAACATAGGCCTTAAGGTGAGTAAGAAAATTCTGAGAATGTACGTTTGGAGCACAGAATTATATGGTAGCGAAAGAGAGGCTGTCGGAAAAACGTAAAAGAAGAGAATCGAAACATTTGAGTTGTGGTGTTACGGCAGAATGTTGGAAATTAGATGGTAAGGAATGATGGGGTTCTCCGCAGAACCAGAGAGGAAGGGAATATGTTTAAACTACTGACAAGAAGAAGGGAGAGGATGGTAGGACATCTGTTAAGACATCACGGAATAGCCAGCCGTTCTGGCCGAGCGGTTCTAGGCACTACAGTCTGGAAGCGCGCGACCGCTACGGTCGCAGGTTCGAATCCTGCCTCGGGCATGGATGTGTGTGATGTCCTTAGGTTAGTTAGGTTTAAGTAGTTCTAAGTCTAGGGGATTGATGACCTCAGACGTTAAGTCCCATAGTGCTCAGAGCCATTTGGACCATTACGGAATATCTTCCATGGTATCAGTGAGAGTTGTAGAGGGTAAAAACTGTACAAGAACACAGCGATCGGAATACATCCAGCAAATAACTTAGAACGTAGGTTGCAGTTGCTACTCTGGAATGAAGAGGTTGGCACTGGAGAGGAATTTGTGGCGGGCCGCATCAGACCAGTGAGATGACTGATGACAAATAAAAAGTAAGCATTTATAGCCCCACAAAAATTGTTAGACCGAGATATTTGTATGAGTGTACCGGTTCCAACTGTGACTCGTTGATACTGTTGTCAAAGAATACTATTTTTTTTCTTTTTGCGAGGTGCAAAGTTTTACATTTCTGAACCTTTAAACGAAGTTGCAATAATTTCACCACTTTGAAATCTTATCAAGAATCGACTGGATATTTGTGCAACTTTTTTCCTACAGTACTTCATTATCGAACAGTGCATCATCTGGAAAAATTGAAGTTACTATTCGTATTGGATGTGAGGTAAAGGGAAGGGGACCTAATACACTTCCCTGGGGCACACCTGAAGTGACTTCCACATCTGTCGACTTCTTAAAATGTCTCTAAGCATATGGGACTTAACGTCTGTGGTCATCAGTCCCCTATAACTTAGACCTACTTAAACCTAACTAACCTAAGGACATTACACACATCCATGCCCGAGGCAGGATTCGAACCTGCGACAGTAGCAGCAGCGCGGTTCCGGCCTGGAGCGCCTGGATCCGCTCGGCCACAGTGTCGACTTCTATCCAAAATAACACGTTGCGTCCTCCATACCAAGGATTCCTCAGTCCAGTCAAAGATTTCTCTTTGCTAGACCACATGATCTCATAAGCTGTCTCTCCCATCGCTGGCGCTGTCACTGAAAAGTGCTATAAATTTCATGTTCGCAAAATATTTCAGTACATGAATGTGTAATATTAACTAGTAAGGAAGACTGAAACTTGCTTATGATCCAGAGAGGTTTGCTGCCAGTTCGTGACTTTTTTTTTTTCGTCCTGCTCAAAGACAAGCGACGAGCAGTAGATTAACTGAACGACGCAGGAAACGAGGCTCGTACGAGAAGCTGCCCAAAAGAGAGCTGTAATAGAAGAGTAAGGCAGCTTGAGCCATACATTGTGATTGCCACCGCATCAACTTTTAGTTTATGAAGCTTGAACATTTGTACCGACCTGCACCTTGTTCATTTCATTTCAGAACCCACACCAGGCTTTACTTCGGTGGATTTGACTGTGTGTTATCGCAAATTTCAGCCTATCGTTTACGGAACATATGACACAACTCGTTTCCCTTTTCTTCCCACTGGAAAAGAATTTTCTCGTGAGATAATAAGTCTTATCCACAGGGAAATACTAGCATCTTATCTTATTCTCAGCGTACATCTGGGCACTTGTAATACTCAGCATATCTTTAAATATTAATTGCTCTTGCGAAACTAACATCTGAAAATGGCGTATGAATGCCTCCTTATCTTCGAATTAGCCTATCTCAGATTACTGTGGGAGATGGCCATGTTACATCGAGCGAGGTGCGGCAGTAGCAGATAAGGCGCTGCTGAGTCACGTGCGGCTACACGCAAGGCGTGCACTTCATCATCTGTATGTGAGCTCTGAAACCTGGTGCCCCGGTAGGCGCCCGTGGTTAAGGAGATGGACTCACAAACGGGTGGAGCAGCGTTCAGCTATCCGCTCCCGGTGGCTGAGTGGTAGCCGGCACGGTAGCTCAGCGTGCTCGGTCAGATAGCTAGCTGCCCTCTGTAATAAAAAACTGAGTTAATGGATCAATAACGAACCGAAACGGGTGTCTTTCGACGTCCGCCCAGAGCAGATACAACGCTCGAAAACGAACAAAACGAGATTTTTAAAAAAAAAAGTGGTCAGCGCGACAGACTGTCACTCCTAAAGTTCTGGGTTCGATTCCCGGCTTGGTCGGAGATTTTCTCCGCTCAGAGACTGGGTGTTGTGTTGTCCTAATCATCATCATTTCATCCCCATCGACGCGCAATTCGCCGAAGTGGCGTCAAATCGAGAGACTTGCACCAGGCGAACGGTCTACCCGACGGGAGGCCCTAGTCACAAGAAATTTTTTTAGTGTCCAGATCCTCGTGTTTTCATCCAGTTTTAAGTTTTCCTGGAGCCCTTAAGGTGACTACTTCGACGGTTTCTTTCAGCGAGAAAATACCTTTTTACAAGCAGTTCTTCGTCCTCGTCAGACCCAAGTTTGCCGTCTATAGCGATTCGGTCGTTAATGGGACGTTAAAATTTCTTTCTTCAGGACCCGATATCCATTACCAGAATTTTTTCTTTATTACTTTATATTTGACCGACGTTTAGCTTAACTGTAATAAGAATTTAACGCATTTTGCATTTTACATATTTCGTCATTTTGTGATTGATTTCCTTAGATACGCATATTCGATTGGTAAAATGGTTCAAAACAAACAGGAATATTAAGTTTAACAGAAATTAAGGGTTAGTTTTTCTATGGCGGCAAGATAAATGGAGTAGAACACAAGAAATACGTTTGCTATGACGGCGTAAAAAATGTTGAAACAGATTCAAAGTAGCCGTCGACACTTCATGGAGTGTATACTAAACTAACCACTGGGACAGACGACGGGAAATCCGACGTTTAGCTTCTGACGTTGTGGGCTGAAGGCGTATCCAGCACTGGGTATTTGGTGAACAGTGGCATACCTGACTGGAACCTGGGATCTTACATAACTTACGTTGGCATTTATCTGATAACCTGATTTCTGCAGATTAAATTTCATTCATTCCACTTACACTGTCTCGACGTGTTATCAGTCGCAAGCGCAAAATACTATGTAGAGTTTATCGATGGGTGATAAGAGATGAACATACACTTTTTTATGACAAATTAGATTGTAGTGATTACAAAGTAGAGAAATCCTCCCACAGCCATTAGGCTGAAGGTTTTTAACTGCCACCCACCAATCCCTTTAGGTCAAAAGATTCAATTTCAGTACACGTAGCACTTATTCACCATTAGTTTCTTTAATTTTTCGAAACCAAGCTTTCTGTCTCCTCTCGGCAGCATCCTTGCCATCTGCCCGCTTAGCGCCTTCCGTGGATTCATCTGATACAGAGTTGAAAGTTAAATCTTCCCTTCAGCTGGTCTAGTCTTTAACAACGATCTTCCACAGACCTTTTAACAGGGGATGGCGCCCTAACAGACTCGCTTACGACCGAAGCAGTGTTCCAAATCCCACGTGAATATCCTGCGAGAGTGAGCTGAAAAGTAGGCCTCAGAATTTTTTACGTGGAAACTCCTATAGCTTTTTAAATAAAACAAACTTCATTAACATTCTCCATCTTTATTCTTCACGCCTGCGAATTTCCAGCCCTCTGTCACTAGGGACCTCCGAATTGTAGTATGTAGCACGGTGGTGTGTAGTGAAACTATGTCGACGCGTGAGAAACAGAGTGCTGAAACCGATTTCCGAAGCGAAGAGTTTGACAACACGTGGAGCACACTCTCATTCAGCCTTACAATGCCAGACCACACACAGACGTTGCTACATCTGCAACAATCGGACACCTCGGGTTCACTGTCATCGGTCATTCTCCATAAAGTCCCTACTTGACCCCATCTGATGTGCATCTGCTTTAAAAGCTCAAGGAATACCTTCGATGTCTTCACATTCATTGTGATGAAGGGGTTCAAGCAAAGGTGAGGTTGTGGCTCCGTCAATAATGTCAAACATTCTACAGAGTGACTTGGTTCAGAAATAAATAAGGAGGCGTGAAGACTAAAGATGTAAAATGTTAGTAACTTGGTTTTATTTATAAAAGCTTTATAAGTTTTTATATTACAAATTCAGAAACTTTACTTTTAAGCACGCCCTTGTAATTTATATATTCTGTGACTCATATCATGTCAGGCTTAAGTAAAGCCCCTGGCAACTCTCTTCGCTATAAGTATCCAGTTCAGATTGTGCATCAGTTATCTTTAGAAACTTTGGAAGTGACCGTGCGACGAACAATACCTTTACCGTAAAATTTTTCATTGGAATTTTCCATTTTCTATGTAAATAATAAAAACGCCATGAATTGGACAGCTCTGCTTTGATTTTATTAATATCATCATTGCGCCCAGAATGAGATTTTCACTCTGCAGCGGAGTGTACGCTGATATGAAACTTTCTGGCAGACTAAAACTGTGTGCCAGGCCGAGACTGGAACTCGGGACCTTTGCCTTTCGCGGGCAAGTGCTCTTGAATTTAAGCTGTGAGGAGGGGTTCTGAGTCGTGCTTGGGTAGCTCAGGCAGAGGCCCCGTGCTGTGGTACTTATGATACTAGACTGCTGCGTGGAGGGTCGTGAGTTCAAAACTCACTTGAACTATAACATTTTAGCCGGCACAGTAGCTCAGCGTGATCGGCCAAAGGGTTAGCTTCTCTCTGTAATAAAAAAACTGAGTGAACCGATTAACGAAGAATCTAAACGGGTGTTATAGGACGTCCGCCCCGAACAAATTCAACGAACAATACAGAAAAAAAAGACAAAAAGGTGGTAGACTACTTGCCCGCGAAAGGCAACGGTCCCGCGTTCGAGTCTCGGTCTGGCACACTGTTTTAATCCGCCAGGAAGTTTCACGAACCACGACAGAAAATGAATATCGTGGATCTCTCATTCAGAGAATAACCAAACTACCCTATAATTTTCCCTGAGAAGCTCAATTTGTTCTCACTACTGCAAGATCACTCTTCATCTGAGAATATCACTTCTTCCTCAGTCATTTGTTAGATATACTCCAATCTCTGTATGTCACTGCTGTTTATACCCTCTACAGCTCGATCTAGTACCAAGGAAGTTATTCCCTGATGCCTTACCATACGTTCTGTCGTCGTCGCCCTTCTTATCAATATTTTTCGTATTTTCCCTTCTGTTCTCCGCTTCTACGAAGAACCTTTTCTTATCAGTCAACCTACTTTGGACATACTTCTATAGCACTACACGTCAAACAATTCGATTCTCTATTTTCCCGTTTTCCCACAGTCCACAACTCACTAGCATGCAATGCTGTGCTCTAAACGTTCGTTCTCAGAAGTTTCTTCCTCATATTAAAGATACCTTTGTAAGTAACAGTATTTTTTGGGTAGAATTTCTCTCTTTGCATGTGGTAGCTTCCTGTTATTTCCTTCTTGCTTCATCAGTCGTGTGTAACTTTGCTTCCAAGGTAGCAGAATTCTTAACTTTGTCTACTTCGTAGTCACCGATTTTGATGTTAAGGTTATCTTTTTCGTATTCCTCTTTAGTTTCGTCTTTCTTTAGTTTATTGTTAATTCATACCCTGCACTCATTAGAGTGCTTAATTCTCTTCGATAGGTCCTGTAATCCTTCCTTACTTACACTGAACGTTGTAATGTAACCAGCTAATCTTGTTATTGCTTTCCTTTCACCGTGGGTTTTAATCCCACTGTTGAACCTTGACGTGTGGTCACGTATCAACCATTAAACATTCACTGCTGAATAAAGACATCTCAGAATAGCACTTCGTCCTCAGTCGTTCGTTAGATATACCCCAATCTCTGTATGTCACTGCTGTTTATACCCTCTACAGCTCCATCCTACTCGTGACTGGAATACATCATGAGGGAATGAATGAGATATGTCTTGTGATCTGAGTCAAGGAGTGGAACTATATGGTTCCAGGGACCTTTTCAAGTCTCAAAGGTCTGTGAAGTAAAAACCTCGTGGCAGATTAAAACTGCGTGCCCGACCGAGACTCGAACTCGGGACCTTTGCCTTTCGCGGGCAAGTGCTCTACCAACTTTTTTTTTTTTTTTCCTATTTTATTATCAGATTGACTTGGTATATTTCATGAGAATTCAGACAACCATAGTCAAATCATCATTTAATATTAGCTGCAAAAAGAAAATCAACAAATTAGGTGAAACACAAATAAAACATTTCTTCTGAAGGGGAAGACCAACCCGTTACCCCACCCGTATGAATTTTGGGTGTATATATATACATGCAAAAGAGAGAGAGAGAAAAAAAAAAATTACGAAAAAATACAACAAGGGAGGGGACTCGAGCTCAGGGAAGAAACAGGAATCACAGGGGAACTTAACCAACCCCTTGACGGTTAAACACAAGAAAAAGCATATTCGCAAAAAGCGTTCGGTATTGTGGTAACCGCTGCCATTTCCAATGCGCAGTTGACAAATAATGGTGAAAAACGCGGGGATCTGGGTCATTACCGCCTTCAATGACGTAATGGACATAGTAACCCAAGAGCCAAACAATCGTGTTCGTTTTCGTCTGAGGAAAATAAGAGATGTCCGGATGTAAGAAGATGTCGTCTGGGAATGCGGTTTCAGGCCCTCTAGTAAGAAAAGCTAATTGACGGCGGACCCAGAGCCAATGATCCCGTCCGCAAGCAACTAGCCTGTGAAGTAAGGTGTCAGTTTGATGACATTCCTCACACTGATCAGTCGGACGAAGGCCAATACGAAAAAGACGATCACCAGTAGGTATCAGACGGTAAATGACCTTATACCACGTTGAAACAATCTCCATCGGCAAAATGGGAAGACTAAGATGAGACCAGACCGTTTTCCATGACGTTGACGGGGAAGCAAGTTCAACAGAAGAAGGGAAACATGCTGTACCCCAACGGATTTGTAGCATGTTGGTAGTTATATGCGTCATAGAAAGTATATCAGCACCCAGAATACCGACAAGTACAAAGTATTCACGAATGTGCCGCAATTTAGGATTAATCCGTCCAACATCAACAGGAGGGGTCAGACTGGCCGGCCGGAGGCGGGAAAGTAAACGAGAGGTGACTGAATGCGGAGCCCGCGTACAGGTTAAAACATTGCGGCGGGCAAATAAGATGGACGTCTTCACTTTGATATCTGAAAGACCCAATCCTCCAAGCTTCCGAGGCCTGGCCACAACTTCATATCGGACACGGAAGACATGGCGGCGCCACAGAAATCGACTAGACAGCTGTTTCAGCCTGCGGGCCATCATCGCGGGAAGCGGGAAGACCTGCGCAACGTAGTATATTTTACTGAAGACATAGGTCTCTAAAACCCGTGCCTTGTGAAGGAGGCTAAGGGAACGGCGGTCATGTTCAAGGATCGCCCCGTGAACACGACTCGTAACCTCACGCCAATTTAGTGCCGCCATTTTGATCGGATTACGATCCACTATGATCCCCAAGGTCTTATGGCGATCGACAACCGTCGCCCAAGGAATGACGACATGATCAAAGCCTCTCAACGGCAGGAACGTGCATTTGCGATCATTAATGCGAGCACCAGCAAGACCACAAAATGAATCCAAGGTATCCTTAAGCCGCGGTATATCCTCGGCATGTCGTACTAAAACCATGACGTCATCGGCGTATGCACGGACTGCAAAAATTTCCCCCAATATATTCCAGCCACGTAAGTGCATGGTGAGATGGCGAAGTAAGGGCTCTAAGGATAGAACAAAAAGTGACATGGATAAGGGGCTTCCCTGGGGTAACCCCCGTCTGATCGATATCCGGGGGGTAGGGTGACCGTTCACAATCACCGAGACACTGATACCGGTAAAAAGATTAGTTAAGACTTGTCGAGCATCATTATTAAAGCCGACAGCGGTGAGCACTCTCGATAAAAAATCATGGCTGACGCGATCGAACGCTTTTTGGAAATCAAGAAAAAGCAAAGCCCCTGGGATATTAGCGGCAGCCGCCACCGAGATTACATCGCGACATTCGAGAACGGAAGTCAGTATCGTGCGTCCAGGCACACAGCTTTGGTGGGCGGCAATAATGGTATCGAGCAGCTTAGAGAGACGGATATTAATTGCTCGAGCGACAAGTTTATAATCAAAGTTAAGGAGAGTAATAGGACGGAGGGAGTCAATTGCAGGTCGACCTGTGGATTTCGGGAGGAGGACCATTCTGCCTTCCTGAAAAGGAGCAGGAAGTGAGACTCCCCGCATCACTTCATTTACCATTGACGTTAAGGTGTCACCAATGAGCGGCCAAAATTGAACATAGAACTCCTTAGGAATACCATCTAATCCAGGCGACTTGCGGGACTGCGATCCTGCAACAACATCATATATGTCATCCTTCTGAAAGGGACGCAGAAAGGCGTCGTTTAATTGAGGAGTGACGACGCGAGGCAGCAAGGAGGTAAAGTCGTCAAGAGAGGTTTCCGCCGGGACATGAGTATCGTACAGATCAGTAAAATAGGTGTAAACGAAGTCAGAAATGTCACGGTGAGAGGTGAACACGCGGCCGTCAGCGGTTGTGAGGGAGGCAAGGCACCCACGTTTCCGGCGCGACCGTAAACGGACTAGATGGTAGAGTGACGTCAGTTCCTCTTGTAGAAGGGAACGTGGTTGAGACCTCGTCCGCAGGCCCTCCATTTGAATGCGTTTGAGCTGCAGCAATTTGGCTTTGATGCGCTGTATATCAGTAACCCGGAGGGGAGCATGCGTAGCACTATCGTACAGTTGACGTAAGACAGAATAGTAAAATTCTTGCGTTCGTCGATCTTCTGCCACCTTCGCAGCCCCAAAACGCATGAGAGCCCTACGGATGTGAGGTTTTGCATACAGTGTCCACCATGCCACGATAGACGGGTACCGGTCCATAGTACGAGAACAACGTGTCCAAATGTCCTCCAGGACGATACCAAGGGAGGTATCTTGCAAATACGCGATATTGAGCATCCAAGGAGGACGAAACAATTTTACCGGTTGTCGCTCGTAATTAAACGTAACGGCTACAGCGCAATGATCAGTAAAACAGGCTGGTATCACATCAACAGCCAGAAGTTGCCCACACAAGGAATCGGAAAGGTAAAAGCGATCGAGGCGACTGCTAGACGTGGGAGTAAAGTAGGTATGTCGCACAAGTGTAGGATAGCGAGAAACCCACACGTCACGCAGGTGCAAGGAGCGCACAAGGTCGTCGAGTTCTTTACTGAAATTAAAATTAGGAGACTGATCTACCGGCCGTAGAACACAATTGAAGTCCCCACCTAAAATTATCTTTGTCGGGGATTTACGAAGCAGGTAAATGACTTCTTCTTTATAGAAACTCGAGCGTGCGGTAGTACAACCCGAACCAGAAGGGGCATAAAGAAGGAGTAAACTGAGATCATAAAACGTGCACCCGATCCCCCTTCCACTGTCAAGTACTTCGAAATTCATCAACGGAATGCCTTCTCTATAAAACAAGGCAGTGCCCGTAGAAAGTTCGGAAGCGACATTAAAAAACGTCGGGAACCCAGGAATGGAAAACTGGTCGAATAGGACTTCCTGTAAAAAAACAACATCTGCCCCAGACTGATAGATAAACTGTCGCAAAGCGGCGAGCCGAAGCTCAGAACATATTCTGTTAATATTCAGAGTAAGAAATGTATATGCTTGCATGGAACTTCAACCTACAAAGAAAAACAAAGATCGGTAGAGAGCCGTCAGCTGACGGAGCAGCATACAAGTAATCATACCAGAAACAAGCGCTGAACCACAGAGAGAAAAACTACGAAACAGAACCCTCATCTTCCCACTGCTTTTTCTTCGGCCGTGACGCGGCTCTCCGTGGCTGTTTACGGATTCGACTGCGGCTCCGCGATGCCGACGCTGCAGCGTTCGGCTGCGTAGGAGCATCATGTAGACATTCCGTGTCAGATTGCGAGAGAGAGGCCTCTACATCCCACTCGTCCGCAGACATGGGTTCACGGTGGGACAGTTGGTGAATAACAACGGGATCCACTGGCTCTGGAGAATCAATCAGTTGTTTGATGGGAGGAGGCTGTGACCCAGAGGGGGCGACAGAAATTCCAGAAGGGGGATGCGAAACAGAGTCAATAGGAGAAGTGTCAGAGAGCACCGGAGAAGACACGTGGCAACCAGAAGCAGGTTCCGTCACTGGCGTCTCCGAAGAGGCTGCCGCGGTAGCAGGAACAACGTCAGATAAGGTGTCAGGGAGCTTCTGCAAAGGCGTGATAGCACCTGTGGCTTCCTCATCCACGATTTCCGACTGAGAAAGAGAGTCCTTTACCGGAGGCCCATCGGAAGGGCGAGCCAATAAGGAAGATTCATCAGCCGCATCATCCTGTGTTCGCCGACGCTTGTTGTGAGAAATCAGCGCGGGAACATCGGAATTATGGGCAGCAACATCCCTACTCAAGGACAACGGGGGAAAATCACGGCCGTTGTCGGGTAACGGATCACTGCGTCCCTCAGTAACAGTGAGCGATTCAGTCCGAGATCCTTGCGGGAGAAGATCAGCTAAAGTCAATTTTTTACGCTGTTCGTATGTAGGTTTTAATACCACCACACGCCGCGGACAATTAGTACGGAAATGACCAGTTTCATTACAATAATAACATGTTCCTTCCTGGCCACTGTACGTGATATGGACCCTATAACCACATACCTGTAGGTGAGAAGGAATAGGTTTTTTGACCACAATTTCCACCGACCGAATACCACTATATACCTGTAAGCGGTGCTGAGCAGACCAGCGTTCCTTTCGAATATGGCGTACGTCCCCATAAGGAAGCAAAACGGACTTCAGAAAAGAGTCGTCAACCTCGGGCGGAAGGTTAAATACCCGAACATTCGTATATACCACTTCTGCATTTGCCAAGAGAACCATACTAGTGGAACCATCACGGTGCGTAAAGGGTACCTGAGAACCATGACGAGAAAGTAGCCTATCAACCTGGAGCGGGTCAAGAAACTTAACAAAAAACACATATAATTCGCTGTCGAAATATGCGGTATGCACCTGATCAGTAGTGACCTTAACTGTATCGACTAACCAGTCATGTATCTCCAAAGAACCGGGCTGGACGTGACGCGTGGATTTGTCAAAGGTAAAACTGACTGTACCTGTACGCGGAACTTTCGTGGGAACCATGGTGGACATCACGGCGAGAGACGACGCCGCGACAGGAAGGGCCGCACGAACACCAAACACCAGCCGACAACCAGCGATGCGACGCGCACGGAGACCAACACGGCACTAAACTGACAGGAGGAAAACACGCTGCGCTACGGTAGAGGCGGAACTAAGAGCACGACCTAGTCGACCGACGCGCGAAGCGAGAATAAACTACCGAAGCACGACTCACGTCCGGTACTCACAGCTTTACTTCTGCCAGTATCCGTCTCCAACATTCCAAACTTTACAGAAGCTCTTCTGCGAACCTTCTGCGCTTCCGTAGCTCAGTTGGTAGAGCACTTGCCCGCGAAAGGCAAAGGTCCCGAGTTCGAGTCTCGGTCGGGCACGCAGTTTTAATCTGCCAGGAAGTTTCATATCAGCGCACACTCCGCTGCAGAGTGAAAATCTCATTCTGTCTGTGAAGTACATATGTAGACTGAAGAGATAACTGAAAATTTTTACCACTGTCAGGATTCGAACCTGGGTGTCCTGCTCACTAGGCACATGCACTAACCACTAAATCAGCCTGGGGTAGTAGCTTTACATAAGTGCACCGTCTACCCTAGCACGCCTCGCTCCTCGATCCAAATTTCCATTCACGCTTCAATTCACGTAGTATTCCTACTAAACTCAAACAGCGTTTGAGAGGCGCTCTAACTGTTTTAGAATAGCAACTCAGCATCGAACGAAGCAGGGAATCCTGCTTGAATCCCAGGCTTAGAAGCCTTAATCAGATGAAGATTGGCTGGGAAGAAATGTGAAAGGGAATTTGGATTGAAAGGTGAGGGGGGGGGGGGGTGCCAGTATAGTCTGTGCAGATGTTCACAGCCCACGTTCCAGAGTGGAGCAGTAGTTAGCATATCTGCCTAGTGAGCACGAGACCCGCGTTGTAATACCAGCTATGGAACAAATTTTCACTCATCGCTTCAGTCTGCATACATACATCAAAGCGTGGAGATTATACCTACAGTTACCTGTTTTTATCGATCTAATGTTCCAAGTTTGTTATGACGAAAGCATTTTTTGAGACAAAGGCTTAGGATTCAAAGCAGCTTATCAATGCCCTGGCTAATCTCTCATTACCAACTATTTTAAGTCAACTAGGAAAGGGTCGAACTGACCAAATTGCTTCTACCATATACATTACTTGTTCATCTTGGTTCGCTCCACCTATTATAATGTACGTCTTTTTTAGGTATGACTAATTTAAGGATTAATTTAGGTTTCCAATACTGAATTAACAGTATGGTTGAAGTCATATAAACACTGTTTCAATATACCATTCTCCGCAGAGAAATTATTATTGGATGGATCGATGAAAATAACTGAAATATCTGTTTGATATTTGCTGCCTTCGTTTTGCAACTGCTTCAACCATTCTCAAGCCGTTGAATGGGACATTTCAGTACATTCCCACGAACCAATGCAGGAATGGAAGTCAGAGTTCCCCAAAAGGAAGTGGTTATTAACGTCAAAAGTAATTTCGTTGCACAGAGGTAACTGGCTGTGTCCTTGCTAGAGGAAGCGTCCCAATATTCGCCGAAAATACTTCACTGAAAAAACTAGAAACAAATGAGAGTGAGTGGACAAGGATTTGAACCCCAAAATCCGCAAATACAGAAACAAGAGCGTTCTTTCGTTTCAGTCTCATTAGTCTCGGCAGGAGGCTCCGACAGTACCTTGCATTTATCGCGAATCTCTTGCCCAACGTAAAGCCCCGAGCGACTGGAATAAAGCGCAGGTGACGCCTCTATATAAGAAGGGTAGAAAGACGGATCCTCAAAATTACATATCCATAACATCGGTTTGTTGCAGGATTCTCGAACATATTCTCAGTTCTAATATAATGAATTTCCTTGAGACAGAGAAGTTGCTGTCCATACATCAGCACGGCTTTAGAAAGCATCGCTCCTGCGAAACGCAACTCGCCCTCTTTTCACAAGATATCTTGCGAACCATGGATGAAGGGTATCAGACGGATGCCATATTCCTTGACTTTCGGAAAGCATTTGACTCGGTGCCCCACTGCGGACTCCTAACTAAGGTACGAGCATATGGGATTGGTTCCCAAGTATGTGAGCGGCTCGAAGACTTCTTAAGTAATAGAACCCAGTACGTTGTCCTCGACGGTGAGTGTTCATCGGAGGTGAGGGTATCATCTGGAGTGCCCCAGGGAAGTGTGGTAGGTCCGCTGTTGTTTTCTATCTACATAAATGACCTTTCGGATATGGTGGCCAGCAATGTGAGGCTGTTTTCTGATGATGCTGTGGTGTACGGGAAGGTGTCGTCGTTGAGTGACTGTAGGAGGCTACAAAATTACTTGGACAGGATTTGTGATTGGTGTAAAGAATGGAAGCTAACTATAAATATAGATAAATGTAAATTAATGCAGATGAATAGGAAAAAGAATCATGTAATGTTTGAATACTCCATTAGTAGCGTAGGTCTTGACACAGTCACGTCGATTAGATGTTTGGGCGTAACATTGCAGAGCGATATGAAGTGGGACAAGCATGTAATGGCAGTTATGGGGGAGGCGGATAGTCGTATTCGGTTAATTGGTAGAATTTTGGGAAGATGTGGTTCATCTGTAAAGGAGGCCGCTTATAAAACACTAATACGACCTATTCTTGAGTACTGCTCGAGCGTTTGGGATCCCTATCAGGTCGGATTGAGGGAGGACATAGAAGCAGTTCAGAGGCGGGTTGCTAGATTTGTTACTGGTAGGTTTGATCATCACACGAGTGTTACGGAAATGCTTCAGGAACTCGGGTGGGCGTCTCTAGAGCAGGGGTCTCCAAACTTTTTAGTCCGCGGGCCTCATTGACTCCTCCACGAAGTCATAAGGGCCAAGATCTACCTAGTGGGATTAAAGCACCCTAGCACTCCACGATCAACGTAATGTAAGGCTAAAGGAATGATGAATTCGCAAAAATCTAAGGTTGTGGGAATAGATAGCACTGAAACGGACTACGGTTTTTATTTAATTACATAATTTTGATTGGTGGACGTACCTCACCGAAATTCTGGCGTATTTTATTCTGGCGAATTTTACCTAAAAAAAAAGTATGTCACTGCACATTCTTCACGAAAGCGTCCTGCAAAAGTTAACTAAATCTCAAAATCATTGTTAGCAACACTATTACTGCAAGACGTAACAGAGGTTGAGTACGTCAACGGATTGTTATTGTAATTTTAGTTATGTAGTCTTGTAGCGAGTAGCAGAGCCAATGTCACGGTGTATTGGTCGCGAAAGGCCTCGAAACTCAATTGTTGGCAGTATAGTTACCCGAGTTCGAGTCTCGGTCGGGCACACAGTTTTAATCTGCCAGGAAGTTTCATTGCAGCGCGCACTCCGCTGCAGAGTGAAAATCTCATTCTGGAAACATCCCCCAGGCTGTGGCTAAGCCATGTCTCCGCAGTATCCTTTCTTTCAGGAGTGCTAGTTCTGCAAGGTTCGCAGGAGAGCTTCTGTAAAGTTTGGAAGGTAGGGGACGAGATACTGGGAGAAGTAAATCTGTGATTACCGAGCGTGAGTCGTGTTTCGGTAGCTCAGATGGTAGAGCACTTGCCCTCGAAAGGCAAAGGTCCCGAGTTCGAGTCTCGGTCGGGCACACAGTTTTAACCTGCCAGGAAGTTTCATATCAGCGCACACTCCGCTGCAGAGTGAAAATCTCATTCTGGGAGTAGGTATCACCTCAAATATTTGGCGGGCCGGGTACCGGGCCGGTTAGCTGGCCCTCGCGGGCCGGTTTCGGCCCGCGGGCGTAGTTTGGAGCCCTCTGCTCTAGAGGAAAGGAGGCGTTCTTTTCGTGAATCATTACTTAGGAAATTTAGAGAACCAGCATTTGAGGCTGACTGCAGTACAATTTTACTGCCGCCAACTTACATTTCGCGGAAAGACCACAAAGATAAGATAAGAGAGATTAGGGCTCGTACAGAGACATATAGGCAGTCAATTTTCCGTCGTTCTGTTTGGGAGTGGAACAGGGAGAGAAGATGCTAGTTGTGGTACGAGGTACCTCCGCCACGCACCGTATGGTGGATTGCGGAGTATGTATGTAGATGTAGATGTAGACGTAGATGTACCTAAAAGTGATAGGAAATGATTTCGTACGGTGATTGCCTCACGCTGAAACACGCTGTTTGTCCAGCAGGTGAGACAGACACTCAGACGGCGAGATGGATTTGAGCTGCTGCCAGTGCGCGTTCGAGGACACGGCCTTCCTGGCGGGGACGTGCGGCGCGGGCTTCGCGCTCTTCATGTCGATGGTGGAGTACGTGCTGCGGACGCGCTGCGACTTGGCCGACCCTTGCGGGCGCGCGGGCCGCGACGCGCCGCTGCTGCTGCAGCAGCTGGGAGAGCCGCCCGCAGTCGACTTCATCGTCGTCGGCGCCGGCGTCGCGGGGCCCGCGCTAGCCGCCCGCCTCTCGGAGAGGCAGAACTGGACCGTGCTGCTGCTGGAGGCGGGGCCAGAGGAGCCCACCGCCACGCAGATACCGGTCAGTGCGCCAGCTGGAGCAGAAGCGCTACCTCAGTGAGCGTATTGTTGTAATGTGCACTTAGCTCATAACTTGGTTGATGGGTCACCTCCACTACCACTCGAAACCTTTATTTGGAACTTGTTTCACTGTCAGCAAACGAAAATATAAGAAACTATCAGCGAAAAACGTAGTGAGGGGAAATCTAATACGGCCAAACTTTCAGGAAACATTCCTCACACACAAAGAAAGAAAATGTGTTATGTGGACATGTGTGCGGGAAAGCTTACTTTCATGTCAGAGCTCATTTTATTACTTCTCTTCAAATCATATTAATCATGGAATGGAAACACACAGCAACAGAACGTACCAGCGTGACTTCAAGCACTTTATTACAGGAAATGTTCAAAATGTCCTCCATTAGCGAGGATACATGCATCCACCCTCCGTCGCATGGAATCCCCGATGCGTTGATGCAGCCCTGGAGAATGGCGTATTGTATCACAGCCGTCCACAATACGTTCACGAAGAGTCTCTACATTTGGTACCGGGGTTGCGAAGACAAGAGCTTTCAAATTCCCCCATAAATGAAAGTCAAGAGGGTTAAGGTCAGGAGAGCGTGGAGGCCACGGAATTGGTCCGCCTCTGCCAATCCTTCGGCCACCGAATCTGTTGTTGAGAAGCGTACGAACACTTCGACTGAAATGTGCAGGAGCTCCATCGTGCATGAACCACATGTTGTGTTGTACTTGTAAAGGCACCGAAGTCAACATTACCTTCCTTCAGTTGGGCCAACTGGCGATGAATCGAGGAAGCACAGTACATACTGACGAAACTAAAATGAGCTCTACAATGGAAATTAAGCGTTTCCGGACACATGTCCACATGAGATCTTTTCTTTATTTGTGTGTGATGAATGTTTCCTGAAAGTTTGGCCGTTCCTTTTTGTAACACCCTGTGTAAATTACAGAATCATCAAAGACGTTTAAAGTGGCTGGAATCTGCAGGTATAACTGAGGGTCCCTTCACCCAGGCGGTTTTTGTACCCATAGCACGGACTATCTGTCAGTTGGTAGAGCCATATTAATAAACTGCTTAAGCTTTCCATTTTGGATGCAATGATATAGCCAGAAGATAGTCACAATATCATCTCTGACTTAGCTATTATATGTATACTGTTGCTCATCTTTCTCTCTCAATAACACAAAATAACTGTATTATTCGATATTACATTATCAGGTACAATGTTCTTTGCGTAAGTTCTTACACAAATCTGTTTTAGATGTCTTATGTGACGCTTATGACCAACAACATAAAACAAAACATATCTCTTCCACAGACGTTCGCGGTAGCAGCAGTGAACACTGTGCTCGATTGGAATTACACGACAGAGGTGCAGGAGCAGGCGTGCCTCAGTACTGGAGGCGTCTGCAGCTGGCCGCGGGGCAAGATGGTGGCCGGTACCGGCGCCATGCAGGGCATGATGTACACACGGGGCCACCGAAGCATCTACGACGGCTGGGAAGCGGCTGGTAACGAGGGCTGGGGCTACGACGACGTGCTGCCGTACTTCATAAAAGCAGAGAACAACCTGGAGGCCGACGAGATGGACGAAGGTTACCACGGCACGGGAGGACCGCTCGTGGTGCAGCGCTTCGCCAGCCATCCGAAGCTCGCTGAGACCATCGTGGAGGCGGGAATACAGCTCGGCTACCGCACGGGAGACCTCAGTGGCAGCAACCAGACGGGCGTCGCCATAGCACAGATGATGGTGAAAGACAGTCTCCGAGGCAGTACACCCGCGCTCTACCTAAGACCTGCTTCAGCCAGCAACCCAAATCTGCATGTTGGAATAAATGCTCACGTTACCAGAGTTCTCATCGATCCTGACACCCTTACTGCGACTGGCGTGGAGTTTCTCGACGAGAACAACAACCTACACACTGTACGAGCAAACAAGGAAGTCATCCTGAGTGCCGGCGCCATAGGCTCTCCTCAGTTACTCATGCTTTCTGGTGTCGGGCCACAAGCAGACCTCGAGGATGTCGGCATAACGCCACTGAAGAACTTGTCTGTTGGACAGAATCTACACAATCACGTGTCAGGATATGTGGCTTTCTACATCAACAATACTTCGTACGAATCTCTGACGACAGAAGTGCTCAACGAATTCGTCACCAACCGCACTGGCCCCATGTCAGGTACAGGTCTGACTCAGACAACAGGCTTCATGCTTTCCAAGTACGCAACTGATGGCGTGCCCGACCTGCAGATCTTCTTCGACGGTTTCAATGCGGCTTGCTCTCGCTCAGGCTTAGCGGAGGAATGTACCAATGGAGAGGTTAACGTGGACTGTGGCCGCCGATATATCGACGCGCGACCGACCAACATCATGCCACGTAGCAAGGGCTACATGAAACTGCGCAGCTCCAACCCTCTCGACTACCCGCTCTTCTATCCCAACTACCTCTCTGAGAAGATCGACGTGGACATACTGGTCGAGGGCATCAAGCTGGTGATCAACATGACGCGCACGGAGGCGATGCAGCGCTGGGGCTTCGAGCTGGACACGACGGTGACGGCCGGCTGCGAGGACTACGAGTTCTCGTCAGACGAGTACTGGGCGTGCGTGGTGCGCTACAGCACCGGCGCCGAGAACCACCAGGGCGGCACCTGCAAGATGGGGCCCGCCACCGACGACTCCGCCGTCGTAGACCCGCGCTTCCGGGTGCACGGCGTGGCTGGGCTGCGCGTCGTCGACGCTTCCGTCTTCCCGTACATACCCAACTCCAACCCCATCTCGTCCATCGTCATGCTGGCCGAGAGGGCGGCCGATTTCATCAAGGAAGACTGGCCCGAGGAATCTGCCTGAAGCACGCTCCAGATGGACACGAACATTTACCGCAGACTGCTTTCAAATGGTAGCCTAATTCGATATTAGTGGCTCCCTAAGATCACGATTCTTAAGGAGTCTCTGCACTTACAAGATACGTAGAGGTGCAGAAGAGTACATGACATTTGTGGTGGAATGACTTTAACCCCATAATTTTCCGTAACATTTCTGCATCTGATCCGTTTTATCTCTATTTAATGCAAACAATTCTTGACAACATTGGTCTTGTTCTTTCTAATTTATTATTCAATATGACCTTTCCAAATCGTCACAGTTTTTGTGAGTTTTAGGAAGAGATGTCACTGATGTAGTAATAATTTTACTCTACGAGTAAAATATTACTTAACTTGTAAATATGTAGCACTTTTTCACTTACTTTAATTGATTCATTTTGTATTTCGAAACATTAATAAATAACATTTATATGTAATACCTTGCTGTTGTTTCTTATACATCTTCATGTTGAATCACGATTCATGAAATGCCTACAACATAGTCCACGTTGCAACTCTTTAACGTTGTCACACATTTCTGAGTGAGATAAATGTTAGTAATGTACTACCCTGTTAACGTTAACCTCTCCAATTAAGACCTGTCCTCGTTATACACCGTCCTCTTTGGTAATCACTCTGCCACATATGTGTCGTCCAGTCGACAACACTCGACTAGAAACTCAAAACTTATAGTCTAATTTATTTGTAGATCCCTCTGAAAATGATTACCAAAAGCCTTTCTCTGTTGCAACCACTTGACTACCAAGTAACCTGTTTCGTAATTTAAGAGGAGCTGCTGATTTTGACTTCCAAAAATACACTGATGGGTTTGCTATTGAAATAACGATAGTCCGGCCTAAGTTTCTCACTACCATTCGTGACACCTTATCTTTTATTTACTATGCTTTTTTCCGTTTGTCCGTGGCTGTTACTACAATAAACGGGGGACACTGCAGGAGCCTCCATGGAGATTGCGTTCACCACTCGAACAACAAGCAATCGGGCGTCCCCTGGGAACGACCTAGTCGGCCAATCTTGCAAACACCGGATCAGCAAAACCAAAGATGACAAAACAACACTCATAAGAGACTCAAAAAAGGCCTTCATCAAGACCATCACTAGCGACAACTTCCTGCAATATTGAAGGCTTATCTGTAAATAAAAAATTTTATTGTCTGACATGTGCAAACGAAACAACTGTGATGTTTTAGTGTTACAAGAAACACACAGGGCACCAACTAGCCATAGACCAAAAATACAGGGCATGAAATTAGTTCTTGAGAGACCACACGAAAGGTACGGAAGTGCTATATTTTTGAAACCGAACTTAGACATATGCTCCTGTGCTCTGACCTGCGAAGAAAATATAGAAATTTTAACTATTGAGCTACATTCATGTACTGTAACATCCGTGTGCAAACCACCCAGTGCGAGGTTCAAATTTACGGAGCCTGGAAATTTCCATTCAAAAAACATTAAAGTTGTACTCAGAGATTTTAACTGTCACGGTCTCGCATGGGGTTATAAAGAGACAAATGACGATGGCGAAATGCTGGAGATCTGGACAGACCAGGCTAAACTGAAATTGATACATGACCCAAAGTTGCCTGCATCATTTAACAGCAGAAGATGGAAACGAGGATATAATCCAGATAACATCTTTGTCTCCGAAAAGGTATCCCTGCAAACTGTAAAGCAAATCGAGGACCCAATTCCAAGATCGCAACACAGAGCAATAACTTGCCGCATCACTGCAGTAATCAAAGCAGATGTAATGCCCTTCAAGAGACGCTTCAATTTCAAAAAAGCTCATTGGGAACTTTTCACAGGGGACCTTGATAAGGAGATCTTGGAAATTAAACCAGGGATACAATCATATGAAACTTTTATAGACCTTGTCAAGAAAATCTCTCGACGGCGCATACCTAGAGGGTGCTGCACCCAGTATATCGCTGGACTCAATGGTAGCAGCAAGGAAGCTCTGAAAAAGTATGAAGAACTGTACAATAAGGACCCCTTCTCAGAGGAAACGATCGAGGCCGGTGAGGAACTGATGTCTGGTATCTCCGAAGCGAGAAAGGAAAAGTGGTGTAACCTCCTACAAGAGACGGACATGAAGCACAGCAGTAGGAAGGCATGGAAACTGGTCAAAAGTTTCAACAACTACCCAAGAGAACCACAACCAAATTACAGTGAAGTTACACCTGATCAGATAGCTCACCAACTACTCATGAACGGAAAAACTAAAAGGAAGATCAGGAATGGCAAAATTAAAAGAAAACTGAACGAGGAGATTAGCTTCTTAGCTCGCCTGTTCTTCATTCAGGAGCTACAAAATGCCATCAACGATTTGAAAAACAACAAGGCCGCTGGCCTCGATGATCTGAGACCTGAGCAAATTAAATATTTTGCACCGGAAGTACAAGCATGGATCCTAGAGCTAATGAATCACTGTATTACAACAACGCAAATTCCTAAACTGTGGAGGAAAGCTCGGGTCATTGCGTTACTAAAACCAGGGAAAGACGCAGCTGAAGCTAAACATTTTCGGCCTGTCTCACTGCTTTGTCATTTATTTAAAGTGCTGGAGCGAATGATTCTCAAACGCATAGCTGATTATGTGGACAAAGCCCTCATTAACGTACAAGCTGGATTTCGACCAGGAAAATCATGCTGTGGCCAAATCCTTAATCTCACACAGTACATGGAAGACGGCTATCAGAGAGGAGAAGTAACTGGGGTCGCAATCCTGGATCTCAGTGCTGCATATGACACAGTTAACCATAAGTTGCTTACCCAGAAAGTGTATAATGCCACTAAGGACTACACCCTTTCTACACTCCTGGAAATTGAAATAAGAACACTGTGAATTCATTGTCCCAGGAAGGGGAAACTTTATTGACACATTCCTGGGGTCAGATACATCACATGATCACATTGACAGAACCACAGGCACATAGACACAGGCAACAGAGCATGCACAATGTCGGCACTAGTACAGTGTATATCCACCTTTCGCAGCAATGCAGGCTGCTATTCTCCCATGGAGACGATCGTAGAGATGCTGGATGTAGTCCTGTGGAACGGCTTGCCATGCCATTTCCACCTGGCGCCTCAGTTGGACCAGCGTTCGTGCTGGACGTGCAGACCGCGTGAGACGACGCTTCATCCAGTCCCAAACATGCTCAATGGTGGACAGATCCGGAGATCTTGCTGGCCAGGGTAGTTGACTTACATTTTCTAGAGCACGTTGGGTGGCACGGGATACATGCGGACGTGCATTGTCCTGTTGGAACAGCAAGTTCGCTTTCCGGTCTAGGAATGGTAGAACGATGGATTCGATGACGGTTTGGATGTACCGTGCACTATTCAGTGCCCCTCGACGATCACCAGAGGTGTACGGCCAGTGTAGGAGATCGCTCCCCACACCATGATGCCGGGTGTTGGCCCTATGTGCCTCGGTCGTATGCAGTCCTGATTGTGGCGCTCACCTGCACGGCGCCAAACACGCATACGACCATCATTGGCACCAAGGCAGAAGCGACTCTCATCGCTGAAGACGACACGTCTCCATTCGTCCCTCCATTCACGCCTGTCGCGACACCACTGGAGGCGGGCTGCACGATGTTGGGGCGTGAGCGGGAGACGGCCTAACGGTGTGCGGAACCGTAGCCCAGCTTCATGGAGACGGTTGCGAATGGTCCTCGCCGATAGCCCAGGAATAACAGTGTCCCTAATTTGCTGGGAAGTGGCGGTGCGGTCCCCTACGGCACTGCGTAGGATCCTACGGTCTTGGCGTGCATCCGTATGTCGCTGCGGTCCGGTCCCAGGTCGACGGGCACGTGCACCTTCCGCCGACCACTGGCGACAACATCGATGTACTGTGGAGACCTCACGCCCCACGTGTTGAGCAATTCGGCGGTACGTCCACCCGGCCTCCCGCATGCCCACTATACGCCCTCGCTCAAAGTCCGTCAGCTGCACATACGGTTCACGTCCACGCTGTCGCGGCATGCTACCAGTGTTAAAGACTGCGATGGAGCTCCGTATGCCACGGCAAACTGGCTGACACTGACGGCGGCAGTGCACAAATGCTGCGCAGCTAGCGCCATTCGACGGCTAACACCGCGGTTCCTGGTGTGTCCGCTGTGCCGTGCGTGTGATTATTGCTTGTACAGCCCTCTCGCAGTGTCCGGAGCAAGTATGGTGGGTCTGACACACCGGTGTCAATGTATTCTTTTTTCCATTTCCAGGAGTGTATTTTCGTGAAACGCATGCTACAGAACAGACGCTACTATGTAACCTTACAATCTAAAATCAGCCGATGGAGGACACAGAAAAATGGACTTGCACAGGGTAGTGTCTTGGCTCCAATATTATTTAACATCTATACCAATGATCTTCCCATCAGCCACCAGACACGAATGTTCATATGTGCTGATGATGCAGCAGTGGCCACACAGGATAAAACCTTTGAACAAGTGGAGGAGAATCTCACAGGAGCCTTAACAGAACTTGCTACCTATTACGACGGCAATAATCTCAAACCAACCCTAGTAAATCTCAAGTATCCGCCTTCCATCTTAGGAACAAACAAGCCAAACGCAAACTCATAGTCATGTTGCAAGGGGAAGAGCTGAAACATACAAACAGCCCAAAATACCTGGGAGTAACATTGGACAGAGCACTTACTTTTAAGCAGCACTGTCACAACACTTAAAAAAAAGGTCTGTGCCAGGAACAACATACTGCGGAAGCTAACAGGTTCATTGTGGGGAGCTCAACCACATGTGTTGCGCACCACGGGTCTGGTGCTGAGTATCTCAGCAGCGGAATTTGCGGCGCCAGTTTGGAGGAACTCTGCTCACACTAAGCAAGTTGACGTCGCCGTAAACGAACCTGTACGTATTGCCACAGGATGCCTCAAACCAACTCGCACAGACATCATTTATCCCATCATGGGCTTAGCACCACACACTATCCGCAGACAAGTAGCCGCCGAGATCGAAAGATCAAAACAAAAGAAACCCCGGCTGAAACTCCGCAGGAGTTTCATTGAAACTACTGAAGAGCTCGCCACCAAGCACGTCACAAGGCGGCTATCTCTTTGGGAAGACATGGTGCCACACTCCACAATGGAACTACTAGAGGAGGGCTCTGCAGGATTTCAACTACCTTTTACAACTTGGAGGTCATTAAACCGGCTGCGTACTGGAGTAACTGGGTGCAAATCAAACCTATTTAAATGGGGTTACAGTGATAGCGATAGGTGTGAATGCGGAGCAATACAGGACTTGGACCACCTACTGATTTACCCAGATATGTCTATAACATGCACTTAAGATGATATTTTGAAAGTCAATGACAAAGCAAACTACATTGCTAATTTCTGGAAAGGGAAGATAGAATTGGTGCATCCGGATCGTAAGAAGAAGAACTACAATAAGCAACCATAATTTACTCATCTATTGCTATTAGTTGTGTGAAAGTAGATACGCCTGGGTTGTTAAATTTAGCTCAGAGCAATGGAGGTGACGGAGGCCATGATAAGCTGTGATAAGTAAACAAGTTAGTAAGTATATGAAGATATAAATGTGAAGAAGTCCGTGCAATCGCACTCAACATCAGACGGTCAAGCACTTTGGGATAAGCGAGTGCACTTGCTGGAAACATTCGATTCCCTGTGTAAGATCCTACTGACTGTCCTCGACTGGTCAGTTCATTTTGTCTGTCGAAACTTTAATGTCAATCTTCATAACAAGAGCTCCGTCCTCTATAACTCACCTAAAATCCGTCTTTTTACATGGAACTTTTGGGTTTTACAATACAAGAGTTGTTACAAACAGAAATGAAGTGGTGTCATACTGCAACTTATCCTTAGTTATATTTTTATTGTTATTTGGTCTTGATCAACAAAACATTAAGCCATAAATGATACAGGTATGGCGTAATATAAATATGAGCTAAACTACCACTTAAAACACAGAATGCTTACAATTCTACACATTAACATGACAGTTACAGTAAATAGTTCACAATCCATCGCAAATAAATAATAATAACAGATTAATATGATACAGTCACACCTGAACGTACACTGTGAAAACACACCTCAAAAAAACACATTATTTTCGTGAACTGTCGGTGCATAGAAGAGACTCGGTGGAAGTCAGCTGTGATTCACTTACAGCTTAACTCATCTCCGCGTGCACTGTGCTTTTTGGAATGAGAATTATATTGCTTATATCTCTCGGCGTATGTCTGTCGCAGTCTAACAAATGAATCCTGTGCACATGGACAGGGGAAACTGCCACCGATGACTCTCATCCTGATAATAATGGATAATCCCTTTTTGTGGCAGTTATAAGAAGCAAGCCATGGCTGTAGTGGTATCGCAGGTCATCTATCTATGCAATGTTTTCCCTTCAAGCTGGATGAAAAGTTCCCTTCTTCTTGCCACTCAGACTGCTCTCTCCCTTACCAGGCGATTAACTTCTTAAACAGGTGTTCAACATTCAGTAATAACCCGTTGACAGTAGCCTACTTAACGAGTTCATAAGCCGGTTCATTACCTTCGATACATCCTAAGAGATAAAAGTTAAAATCGTAGTCCTGAAAACGCTCACATTTCGACACTTGGATTTACATTTATCTTTGCTCGCACTGATAACTGCAACAACATATGCGAGCCTGATTCCATTGACTCGCGCTTTGTGTTATCTAATTTAGCAGCTTTCCCTCAGAGGACTACGTCTGCACCGAGGTAGTGAAGCTAGTGCTGGGGACCGAGATGGGGCTTTACTGACACTGTTCTACACCACAAGCACAAGTCAGCGACAGCTGTGTAATGGATATTTTATACGCTGATGATCTTAGAAAAAAAAGACGACTGTCGGTATGCTAGTTAACAAGCCCGAATTTCTGTGATTTGCCGTCAGGATTACTGCGTGCCACGTATATGGTGAAATTCAATGCTTCCGATTCCTTTTGAAAAAGGATACACCGAAATTTTAAAAATAAGTCTTTCACGGTGCGGCACGCCATGTCAGCAGTTTACTTACTGTGGGGGCAGGGTCGAAATCGGGTAGCGGCGATGCACACTACTGGCCATTAAAATTGCTACACCAAGAAGAAATGCAGATTGTGGTGTCACCGCCAGACACTCCACTTGCTAGGTGGTAGCCTTTAAATCGGCCGCGGTCCGGTAGTATACGTCGGACCCGCGTGTCGCCACTATCAGTGATTGCAGACCGAGCGCCGCCACACGGCAGGTCTAGAGAGACTTCCTAGCACTCGCCCCAGTTGTACAATCGACTTTGCTAGCGATGGTTCACAAAATACGTTCTCATTTGCCGAGGCGATAGTTTAGCATAGCCTTCAGCTACGACTTTTGCTACGACCTAGCAAGGCGCCATTATCAGTTACTATTGATACTGTGAATCATGTAATGTCAAGAGCGACGTTCACCATTAATGGATTAAAGTTAAGTATTCCACCAGCTACGTCCGTTTTTTCTAAATTCTAATTTCCTTGTCCTGTTCCAGACCTCACGCCAGCCTGATTGAGCTGAATCGCGTGCCTTTCGGCCTCCTCTAGTAACACGGTGTTGGCTCTCCTGCCAACCACAACACAGATGATAAACGGGTATTCATTGGATAAATATATTATACTAGAACTGACATGTGATTACATTTTCACGCAATTTGGGTGCATAGATCCTGAGAGATCTTTGGAGAGACCTTTGGAGAGAAGAGAACCACGTGTATGAATATCAAGAGCTCAGATGGCAGCCCAGTTCTAAGCAAAGAAGGGAAGGCAGAAAGGTGGAAGGAGTATATAGAAGGCTTATACAAGGGCGATGTACTTGAGGACAATATTATGGAAATAGAAGAGGATGTAGATGAAGACGAAATGGGAGATACGATACTGCGTGAAGAGTTTGACAGAGCACTGAAAGACCTGAGTCGAAACAAGGCCCCCGTAGCAGACAACATTCCATTAGAACTACTGACGGCCTTGGGAGAGCCAGTCATGACAAAACTCTACCAGCTGGTGAGCAAGATGTATGAGACAGGCGAAATACCCTCAGACTTCAAGAAGAATATAATAATTCCAATCCCAAAGAAAGCAGGTGTTGACAGATGTGAAAATTACCGAACTATCAGTTTAATAAGCCACGGCTGCAAAATACTAACGCGAATTCTTTACAGACGAATGGAAAAACTGGTAGATGCAGACCTCGGGGAGGATCAGTTTGGATTCCGTCGAAATGTTGGAACACGTGAGGCAATACTGACCTTACGACTTATCTTAGAAAAAAGATTAAGAAAAGGCAAACCTACGTTTCTAGCATTTGTAGACTTAGAGAAAGCTTTTGACAATGTTGACTGGAATACTCTTTTTCAAATTCTAAAGGTGGCAGGGGTAAAATACAGGGAGCGAAAGGCTATTTATAATTTGTACAGAAACCAGATGGCAGTAATAAGAGTCGAGGGGCATGAAAGGGAAGCAGTGGTTGGGAAAGGAGTGAGACAGGGTTGTAGCCTCTCCCCGATGTTATTCAATCTGTATATTGAGCAAGCAGTAAAGGAAACAAAAGAAAAATTTGGAGTAGGTATCAAAATTCATGGAGACGAAGTAAAAACTTTGAGGTTCGCCGATGACATTGTAATTCTGTCAGAGACAGCAAAGGACTTGGAAGAGCAGTTGAACGGAATGGACAGTGTCTTGAAAGGAGGATATAAGATGAACATCAACAAAAGCAAAACGAGGATAATGGAATGTAGTCCAATTAAATCGGGTGATGCTGAGGGAATTAGATTAGGAAATGAGACACTTCAAGTAGTAAAGGAGTTTTGCTATTTAGGAAGTAAAATAACTGATGATGGTCGAAGTAGAGAGGATATAAAATGTAGACTGGCAATGGCAAGGAAAGCGTTTCTGAAGAAGAGAAATTTGTTAACATCGAATATAGATTTATGTATCAGGAAGTCGTTTCTGAAAGTATTTGTTTGGAGTGTAGCCATGTATGGAAGTGAAACATGGATGATAACTAGTTTGGACAAGAAGAGAATAGAAGCTTTCGAAATGTGGTGCTACAGAAGAATACTGAAGATAAGGTGGATAGATCACGTAACTAATGAGGAGGTATTGAATAGGATTGGGGAGAAGAGAAGTTTGTGGCACAACTTGACTAGAAGAAGGGATCGGTTGGTAGGACATGTTTTGAGGCATCAAGGGATCACAAATTTAGCATTGGAGGGCAGCGTGGAGGGTAAAAATCGTAGAGGGAGACCGAGAGATGAGTACACTAAGCAGATTCAGAAGGATGTAGGTTGCAGTAGTTACTGGGAGATGAAGCAGCTTGCACAGGATAGAGTAGCATGGAGAGCTGCATCAAACCAGTCTCAGGACTGAAGACAACAACAACAACAGATCCTGAGAAATCAGTACCCAGAACAACCACCTCTGACCGTAATAACGGCCTTGATGCGCCTGGGCATTGAGTCAAACAGAGCTTGGATGGCGTGTACAGGTAGAGCTGCCCATGCAGCTTCAACGCGATAGCACAGTTCATAAAGAGTAGTGACTGGCGTATTGTGACGAGCCAGTTGCTCGGCCCCCATTGACCGGTTTCAATTCGTGAGAGATCTGGAGAATGTGCTGGCCAGGGCAGCAGTCGAACATTTTCTGTATCCAGAAAGGACTGTACAGGACCTGCAATATGCGATCGTTCATTATCCTGCTGAAATGTAGGGTTAGAAGGAACCGAATGAAGTGTAGAGCCAGGGATCGTAACACATCTGAAATGTAACGTCCACTGTTCAAAGTGACGTCAATTCGACCAAGAGGTGGCCAAAACGTGTAACCAATGGCACCCCACACCATCACGCCGGGTGATACGCCAGTATGGCGATGACGAATACGCGCTTCCAATGTGCGGTCACTGCGATGTCGCCAAACCCGGATGCGACCATCATGGTGCTGCAAACAGTACCTGAATTCATCCGAAAAAATGCCGTTTTGCCGTTCGTGCACCTAGGTTCATCGTCGAGTACACCATCGCAGGCGCTCCTGTCTGTGCTGTCTGTGATGCATCGTCGTGGGTAGCCGCAGCCATGGTCTCCGAGCTGATTGTCCATGGTGCTCCAAACGTCGTCGAGCTGTTCGTGGAGAAGATGGTTGTTTTCTTGCAAACGTCCCCATCTGTTGACTCAGGGATCGAGACGTGGCTGCACGATCCGTTACAGTCATGCGGATAACTGCTAGTTATACGAGGCCGTTGGGATCCAGCACGGCGTTCCGTATTAACATCCTGAATCCACCGATTCCATATCCTGCTAACAGTCATTGGATATGGACTAACGCGAGCAGCAATGTCGCGAAACGATAAACCGCAATCGCCATAGGCTACTATCCGACCTTTATCAAAGTCGGAAACGTGATGGTACGCATTTCTCCTCCTTACACGAAGCATCATAACAACGTTTCACCAATCAACGCCGGTCTACTGCTGTTTGTGTATGAAAAATCGGTTGGAAATTTTCGTCATGTCAGCACGTTGGGGGTGTCGCCACCGCGCCAACCTTGAGTGAATGCTCTGAAAAGCTAATCATTTGCATATCGCAGCATCTTCTTTCTTTCGGTTAAATTTCACGTCTGTAGCACGTCATCGTCGTGGTGTACCAATTTTAATGGCCGTAGTGTAGATATTCCGTCCTGTGACATAGATTTCCGTTTCTCTCAGTTTGCCTCCAAGGCCTCACATGCCAGCCTTCCCCATATCCTCGTTCAGTTTGCTGTTCTTGACCGTTCTCAAATACGAAATCGACACCACAATCTTTGTTTTTATTAATTCAGCATTTCACCGTTATCATCCCATCTAATTTGTTGCGCTGATGAGAAAAGGGAGCAAAGAGCAACATTATGCACAACTCTAAATCAACTAACTTCAAACGTACTTCCAGTTGTCCATAACTTTCTAATCACTCACTGAATTTATTAATATGAATTACATTTTACAACGTAAATGGCTGTTAATACGCATGCATTATAGTGTATCTGCCTTTCAAATTCTAACTACCCACAATAAATAGTATTTTCGCATATGAACTAGCACTTCCGTCATTTCATAATGTAAATCGTTAGCTTCGTAGGGATTGCGGAAGCGGTATCTTCTGCCTGTTATCGTCTTCCTGCATCAGATTAAAATGACCTCACCTGATAGTCTCATGCTCCCTGGACCGTGGTAGCATCAGGCTCCTTCACGTCTAGTAGGAACTGCAATTGCCGATTAATATTAATTGATTAATTAAGGAAACAGAAGGAGACTGCAGACCAGTAACATTTAGACAGTTTAAGAAAAACTGTATATGTTCCTGAAAACACATATAAATGTTAGGCAGTCTCGTTGACAAGAAGGCAGGAACTTCCCAATGCACAAATCTGGACGAGATAGGCGATCCGCATGCTTGCTGTGAGCAAAATTCAATGTAAAACGTAAAACACAAGAAAAATAATGGTAACTAGTCCAGTCCCTAGAGAGGGTACTGATGAAGTAAATTAGAGAAGAATCTCCGGTATTTCAATCACGAGCGAAGGTAATGAGCCATAAATGGCTATTAAGACTTACGGTGACAAACCTATTATTTTTCAAGTCGAAGAAAATGGGGAATATTACTTCATTGGATCGGAGGTCGGCAATTACTTGCAGCTGTTCCGTGGGTCGCTTTACAAGAAATATCCTGGAATGTGGAGAAGAAGTATAATAAACGATGAAAGGAAGAAATTGATCGAAATCGGGCTGAGTCAGTATGTTCTGTCATCAAGTGTTTCACTGCTGTTAGCTTCAGAAGTTGAGGATATCCTTCCCAGGGAAGGAAAGACTAAGAAGAGCATGCCATTGGTACCTTCCTTACCCAAAAGTTCACATCTATATGCAGAGCCTCAAGCAATACCAATTAACAGGAATCGTGTAAACAACAAAAAAGTCCGAACATTTCCAGTTTGCTTTGATGACACAGACCCCCACAAGCATTATGGAAAATGCTTCACAAGTGGAACTTCTTGTGCCTATTCGCTTGGATATGGAAATAGAAGGGCAAAAGCTTCGAGAAACGCGTTTTGAGATCAGGTAGAGGCAGCAGCCCTAGCATTGTACGAGTCACATTTCATAATAATACGCACTTTTTTTTTAATTGAGCGTTTTTTTCACTATCTCTCTACAGTCGTTGTCTGTGACTGAATCCCAGCGTCTCGGACGTTCTGTTATTCGATCCAGCAGACCACTTGTGTTCATCTGTCAGTAGCTCGGGTAACGGTGGTAGGGAGCTCTTCCAGAATAAGGTAACGACGTCAACGCTGAGGTTTTTTCAACTTCGGGAAAAAGTCGAAGTCGGTGGACTCGTGTCTGGTCTGGGCTGGGCAGAGCATGCGGTAACACGTCTCATGCGTATTCGCGCAGTTTTTGGGTTACAACATTACCGATCCGATATGCGGGCGAACACTGTCGTGGAGAATGAGTGGCCAAGCCTCGAGCAACTGAGGCTGCATTTTGTGCATTTTCATGGGCAGGTTTACATGAAGTGCTATAACACTTGTACCACATGGTACTCTACTCTGTCATGATGATTCGTTGGTGATCGTAAGCAAAAATCATAATTTTCTTCAACTGTGATTGAGCGAAGTTTCATCGATAGCGACAATTCGACACAAGAAACGTTGTTTGAGCAACGCTGCAATGTCCAGGCGCTTCTGCTTGCCTTCAGCAGTCAAACAGTGAGGAAGCTACCTCTCAGAAACTTTTCTTTTCTTCAAATCATTTGTCAGAACACGGAATACTTCTGTTGGTGGAATTCCCGTGGCTTCAGAGAGTTCCCCACAAGTCGCAATGTGATTTTCTTCAACAGTATCTGCTATAAGTTTCACACTTCGTTTAACAGTTGACGTTTTTGGGCTTTCGGGTCTTGAATTATTGTCTAAGCTCATAGACCACCACAAAAACGATTAACCCAACGTGCAACTGTACTGCGGTCTACTGTAAATTCTCCACAAACTTCACTTAATTAACTGTTATTTCTGTCGGGTTTTTGCCGGGAGAAGTTTCGATCTTGATGTACGACCTCTTGCCTTCAGCAGTCACAGTACCCGTGACCCTTGAAGGGTCCATTTCTACCTCTAGCCAATTTTATGTTAGAGTACATAGAGAAAAAACAAAAACACAAACTTCTTCCTCAAGCTACCAACTACATTAATTGTTGTTGCATCAAACAATCCATAATAATACCAACTTATGCTCTATTTATGAAATGTCCCTCGTAGATATTATGGAGCTAATCTCTCACGGGCAAAGAGCGTATTTGCAGCTTAATCACGAACGGATGTGCTGCGAGTATTCTTCCGCGGAAGTCTTGGCTGAAACTGAACGTAACCGTGCACTGTTACTTCCAAGGTGATGGAAACAAGGAAACGTACCGCGAGTAAGGTGGCAGCTACCCCGCGTCTGCTGGTCACGAACCAAGAACTGCAA
Organism: Schistocerca gregaria; assembly: GCF_023897955.1. NCBI lineage: Eukaryota > Metazoa > Arthropoda > Insecta > Orthoptera > Acrididae > Schistocerca > Schistocerca gregaria. The sequence goes on along the minus strand of NC_064923.1, from coordinate 620,255,927 downwards.
CGAACAGATGCCGAGAGGGCATCTCTCAGCAGTTTTACTACCTCGGATCCCGCACATTGTGTGTTTCGTCAGAGAGCAAAAGGTCCCCTGCGGCCAACTGCTAAGGGTCGGTTCGACTGGCCGACGTACGGACTGAGCGGTGTCGACTCTATGCCCGCGGAAAGCGCCTGTGTCTCTCCTCGTAACCATTGTTTCGGCTTGAATTTCTGTCACTAGAACTTCTGTAGATTTACACAATCTTGCGTATTTTATGAATTAAATGATTCTGATCACGAAAATTGCTCCACCCGTGTCGTTTGACAGTCCTCTACTTAGGCAAGCTATCGGTCGGTTCAGATGGCTCGGGAGAATTACTTTTAATGGGTAAATAAGCAGATCACATTTGCTAACTTTTTGATTAAAGGGTATACAACCCAGTGTCTCCACCAAAGAACTCGTAATTGCATAAGGAGTGCGAATTTGTGACTGTAGACACGGTTTTAATTTTCATTTTATTCTGTCCATTGGTAATGCGACTAGGATGGATAGCTACAGAGACTTCGGTACAATAATTTCTTGGTAGTAATTTCTCGATCAGTTCAAATTTTGCAAACCTCTGCTCGTTTTAGAGATTGGACTTTTTCGAGTTTGGTGTATTGCGAACAGTAGATGTAGCTCACCCGGTAGAGTCTATATTCTCAGATATCCGGAAAGTATTCGACATTGCATTACAATGTCAGTTATCAATCAAGATACGACTCGAAGCATCTTCACTAATGTGTGATGGGTTCGATGAATTTTTGGCTACTAGAACCCAGTACAAAGCTTTCGATGATGTTGAGGCACAGTCATGCAATATTTTTAAAGGAATGTGTATTACTATATTTATCTTCTGTACTGTCTAGATTTCGGCTTTTATATCACTATCAAGCACATTGTCATCAATTAATAATGGTCTAACAACGTTTAGCTTTGTACTTGATAATGGCATAAAAACAGAAATCTAGATAATACAGAAGATAAATATAATAATACACAGTAAAATCGCGCTTTACTCTTAAAAAATCGTGTAACCTAATATGTTTTACTGGGTGGAAAACGTTCAACTGGAAGAAATTAGATGTCGGGAATATCCCAGGGAAGCGCAGTAGGACCTACCATGTATCCAAACGGTTTACTAGACAGTGTTAGTAGCACTGCCGGTTTCTTCTCTGTCGATGCTGATGTCTGCAGAATAGTATCGCAGTTCGACGAACGTAAAGAAATGCCAAGTGACATAAGTAAGACTTGCATTATGTGTACTGAATGATATCTCTCTTTACAGGTGGAAAAATAAAAAATAATGTCTATAACAACATGAAAAACCCGACACAGCTTGATGCAAGATTAGTGGTAAATATCTGCAGCACCTCAAATCGTTCAAATACTTCGGGATGAAAGTAAACAGTAAAAACGGTGAGGCAGAAATTGCGATTGCTTCTACGGAAAAAGTCTTACACAGGCTTGCTACTTGGAAGGGAAGGGTGTATATTTCTCTGGAAGTATTGACAAACATGTGTGCCTCCTGTCGCGTCACATTCGCTGGTTAGCATGCATGTATCATCAAATAACTAGTGGCACAACGAATTTGGCCCAAAGAGTAAATTAACCTATGAGTTTGCACAATGATAACGCCAGTCTAACCAAAGAAAAAACCTAACGGAATACGCATTCACCTTTATCATATTTTATCTCTTTAATTTTATTCATTGTTTGCTTTACATCGGTTGTAGTACTTCATGTGTATTGATGTTTTCGGTGCAGGTACAGATAGGTGGATGGGTAACAGTACGTTTGCTGGCAAAATCAGGAATGAAGTCTTGAAATCCTTTTATCCGAAATGCTGATGTTTTATCCAAGCGAATACATCGGATTGCCACCAACCACTGTTTGGAGTACATTATTTTTTCAAGCAGAATTCATGGTTCAAACTGAGGCAGCACATATGCATGAATCATCGAATGTGCGTTTCATTCACCTCATATTAATGTGGAGCTACATGGGTATGTGTGTCGCTGGGATTGGAGTCAGACCTGAATCAGTGACATCGATTTTCGTACTGGCAAGACAATCACGCAATTCTCGACCATTCGCACAATGAAATTAAATGAAATGTCGGGTGCCGAGGGCCTCCCGGCAGCTAGACCCGATCGTCTGGTGAAAGTCTTTTGAGATGACGCCACTTCGGCGACTTGCGCCTCGATGAGGATGAAATGATGATGATGATGAAGACGACACAAGAACCCAGTCTCTGAGCGGAGAAAATCACCAACGCAGCCGGGAACAGAACCCAGGCCCGCCGGCATGACAAGCCGGTGAGCTGTCCACTCAGCTACGGTGGCGGACATTCGTACAGTAACAAAAAGAGACGGACAACGATTTGTTCCACCCTCCACCACTAGCAAGGCAAGCATAGAACGAGAAAAGGCTGCCGCAGATATTGTTACATCAAAGGCATGCCGTCGCCGACATTTTGTTTAAAATCATAAAAAAATTATTGATGGGCAGTAATTCTCTGGTACATATATATTCGTTTGGCACAAAATTTAATGTATCCACAAGACGCATAATACCGCAATTAATCAGCTGTGAGATCCCGAACGCATGGGGTTCTAATGGACAAAGATCCTAGCACCAGGAATAATTTATTTATTTATGCATTTATTTTACCTGGCAAGGTTAGGGCCTTCAGGCCCTCTCTTACACCTTACCAGGCATACTCAGATTGAACGAGTTACAGTTTCTACACAACATTAAGGACATATAACGTATTATGCAGTATTGATGTTAAAGAAAAATAGACATTATAACAGTAGTACAATGATAATTATAACAATAAAAAATAATTATAACAATCAATAATAATAATAATAATAATAACAATAACAATAATAATAATAATAATAATGACTATGTATATGAAAGCATTCATACTTTTCTTTTGTGAATGTCAGTCCCATTTTTAGTTGGGAATTTTCTCGTTATGTTCTGGCAGCTTGTGAGTTATTCTCATCGAGCAGAGACATAAGACGATAGAATGGGGTGAAAGAGATATATAAGAGGTAGATAGGTTAGAGGAAGAGAAATAGAATGGTAAAATTCGAAGCTGTGATGGAGAGGAGAAAGGAAGAGATGGGAGGGGCACAACAATGGTGGCTATACCGTCCCTAATATGTAAGTTTTGAGTTCCCTCTTGAATGTTGAGTAGTTCTGGATAAGACGCAGATCACAGGGGAGCGCGTTCCATAGTCGTATGGCTGAGATGGAGAATGACACGGAGAAAGATTTTGTGTTATGTAAAGGTACAGCCAAGATGATAGACGTATCCGATCTGGTATTGCGACTGTGGAATGATGATAGGTGTTTAATGTGAGAAGATAAGTATTGGTGGGCACCAGTGGCTAAGAAATCGATGAAGTAAGCACATCGTGTGGAGATCGCGTGCCTTATGTGGGCGTATCCAACCTAGCTGGGAGTATGAAGGACTGATATGATCATACAACCGAATATTGCAGACGTATCTAACGCAAGCATTCATCACTAGCCCGAAGCATCTAGAATTTTCACTATTTGTGCCATGTTGATCTACATCGCAGTAGTAAAGATTAGTCAAGACTAGTGTTTGGACTAATTTTTGTTTAACATGGGTTGGAAATATTTTTCTAAATTTTTGAATTGCATGTAGGGAGGAGAGCGATTTTCGGCAAGATGTGACTGTTTGTTCTTCCCAGTTTAGGTGTTCATCCAAGATTATTCCAAGGTCTTTTACTGTTTTTTGGTATGGTAGTTGGGTACCAATGAGGAGTATTTTAGGGACTGTTTCGCGAAAGTACCGGCTGATTAACTTTGGATGAGATAAAAGTATGACCTGGGATTTCTTGGTGTTTAGTTTCAGACCTAGGTTCTGTGCCCATCGAGAAACAGAGCAAAGATCTGCGTTCATACTCGCTACTGCGCCAGCAATGTTTTTGGGGCTTGCACTTATGTACAGTTGGATGTCGTCGGCATAAAGATGGTAGTTGCAGGAGTGAATCACTGAAGAAATATCATTAATGTACAGTGAGAAGAGTAGTGGACCAAGGACGGAGCCTTGGGGAACTCCAGAGCGCACGCTTTTCCATGATGACTTTTCCGACCCACAAATGACTTGTTGACTTCTGTTTCTGAGGTAGCTGTCGAACAAGTGTATTGCGCTGTTTGAGAAATTCAGCTGTTTCATTTTAATTAGTAATATATCGAAGTCAACTGTGTCAAAAGCCTTGCTAAAGTCAAGCAGTGTTAGGATAGTAGCTTCACGTCTGTCTATAGCATGTTTAATGTCATCAGTTACTTTGATTAATGCAGTTGCTGTACTATGGTGCTTTCGAAAGTCTGACTGATATTCGTTATGGATGTTATGAGTTTTGAGGTAATCCGTCAGCTGTTCATGGACGATGTGTTCTAGGACTTTAGATATTGCAGGTAGTATGCTGATCAGCCTGTAGTCACCTGGCGACTTAGGGTTGTCAGTCTTGGGTATAGGCTGAATTAAGCTTTGCTTCCACTCAGTAGGATATGTACTACTGACAAGAAACAGGTTGAAGATGTCTGTGATAACTGGAATAATAGTGTCTAGACGTTCTTAATCATGCCAATGCTCACTCCATCATTTCCTACTGCTTCGGAAGAGATTCTCATAATTGCCTTGTGTACTGCGCCGGTAGTGACACGTTTTAGGAAAAACTTGTCTCTCGAGAGACTGACATCTTGGGGCTGGTAATTTGTCACTGCGTGGCAGTTTACAGCTGTTGAGAAGAAATCGTTTAATTCTTCTGCAGACGCTTGATAAACAGCGTCACATCTTCGCTTCCCTATACCGAAACTGCGCAACTTTTTCCACAGTGCAGCAGGTTTTGATATGCCGCATACGACAGAGCGGGCATGTCTGATTTTGGCATTCCTCACGCTTTACTTGGTTATGTTTCGGAGTTTCCTGTAAGCTTCGTAGGCCTCTTCCTCGAACTGCGACAGGTGGCTTATCAGGTTTAACGAAACTAGGTGAATTAGGAATGTTAATGGATAGAGATCGGAGAAAATAGTTGAGCCATTTAGTACTTCATAGTGTCGTGTGAGATGCATGTGCCATGCACAGACTCAAACTGAAATCCTTTAAAGTAACGGTAGTACATCGACTGGTCGGCCGTAGTGGCCGAGCGGTTCTAGGTGCTACAGTCCGGAACCGCGGACCGCTACGGTCGCAGGTTCGAATCCTACCTCTGGCATGGATGTGTGTGATGTCCTTAGGTTAGTTAGGTTTAAGTAGTTCTAAGTTCTAGGGGACTGATGACCACAGCAATTAAGTCCCATAGTGCTCAGAGCCAGTTTTGTAGTACATCGACTGACCAATTCATATATTAATGCTCGACTTCAGTACTGCAGCTGTTTATCGTAGTTGATCCTTAAGTGCTCTATATTTCAAATGAAGCATGGCTACATTTCTAGAGAGACGTGAACTAGATCGAATAATCAACAGAGGGGTAATGAAAATCCTCATTTGATACGTTAAGGGCCCCTGGTACAGAAGCAAGAGTTCGGTGTGGACACGAATTATTGAATCTATATTATTCCATCAAACTATAAGTTGTCTATGGCAATGTGAAAGCATCTAATGAAAAACATTTAACGATGGAGAAATGCAGGAGTACCTAATAAAATGAAAATTATTTTAATTGAAAATTTATGATGGGAGGAACTCTGAACATTGACAGTATTAGATGAAACTAACCTTGTCGTGGAAATTCTGTCTCGCAGTGGTTACGCACTGAGGCAACAAAAGTCGTAGGATATCTCCAATATGTCGGCCCTCCTTTTCCCCGGTGTAGTGCAGCAATTCGACGTGGCAGGGACTCCATAAGTCACTGGAAGTCCCTGCAGAAATATTGAGCAATGCTGCCTCCATAGCTGTCCACAATCGCGGAAGCGTTGCCCGTGCTGGATTTTGTGCACGAGCTGACCTTTTGATTATGTCCCATAAATGTTCTGTGGGATTCATGTCGGGCGACCTGGGTTGCCAAATCATTTTCTCGAAATGCCCAGAATGTACTTCAAACCAATAGCGAACATTTGTGACCCTGTGAGATGGCGCATTGTCATCCACAAAAATTCCATCATTTTTGGAAACATGAAGTCCATGAAGGGTTGCAAATGATGTTGAAGTAGCCAAACACAATCAGATGACCCTTGTAAACACAGCCCACACTATAATAGAGCCACTACGAACTTGTACAGCGCCTTGTTGACAACTTGGGTCCACGGCTTCGTGAGGTCTGCTCCCACTCAAACCCTGCAATTGCCTCTTACCATCTTAAATGAGGAATCATCTGACCGGGACACGGTTTTCTACTCGTCTAGACTCCAACCGATATGGTCACGAGCTCAGGAGAGGCGTTCCAGGCATGGGCGCTGCTCTCGGTCCTTAAGTGAAGGCCGTCAGCCACTGAGTTGTCAGTAGTGAGGGGCAATGCCTGTAATTTGGTATTCTCGGCACACTCTTGACACTGTGGATCTCAGAATACTGCATTCCTTAAGGATTTCCGAAACGAAATATCACGTGCTTCTAGCCCATGTCGAGGTCTGTCAATTCCCTCCGTGTGGCCATAATCGTATGAATCACCTGCATACAAATGACATCCCCACTAATTTACTGCCCTTTTATACCTAGTGTTAAGCAGTACTATCGCCATATGTATAAGTACGTATCGCTATCTCATGACGTCTCCTATCAAAATGGGTTATTTAATTAGGTCCTGATGATGTCTTACCCTCAACGGATTCTCGACTCTGTTCAGTATCGGCGTAGTCGTCAATAAAAAATGGTGTTTCGGTGTAAGCTGAAAGACAAAAGCACTGAACTGTGTGCTCCAATTAACCGCTGTCCCTATCCACTCATCGCTCTGGTCATTTGCTAATAATGCTCTTAGTACTCACTGTATTCAAAATTTGTGTCAGTTCACAAATGGGAGAGGATGATTATAAATTAAAAATAAAAATAAATCATAACTTATTTTATTTTCTCAAAATTGTAGATAAAACTACGCATTTTTTCTAACCTATCTGTCCATCACAGGTACCAAGTATTATTTAAGTATAGTTAGTTTTAATTATTAAATCAAAATATCTTTTCTAACTAACAGAAGCGCTTAACATCTTGGAAATATGAGTGACAAATCGCCTCCTTTACCTAACACTGGAACTCACTGAACAATGAAAATTAACAAACTACAATAATCGCTAAATGCACGCAAAGTAATGCGACAAATGCATTTTGTTTACTGAGTCGTTTCTGCGTCAAAATCATATTCCAAAAAATCTTTCCTTCAATAATATTCAATTCTTAGCTATTCTCCACTCCTCAAAATTTCTCTTATTCAAAAGGGAACCATTTGCTCTGACCTACAGCTTCTCAGCTAAGCCAACCAGTCACCATTACATCTCACCCAAGATTTGACTACGACTCACCCTCCATGCTACTGCAGTTCAGACTACTATGCACTCAAACTGAAATCCTTTAAAGTAACGGTAGTACATCGACTGGCCGGCCGTAGTGGCCGATCGGTTCTAGGCACTACAGTCCGGAACCGTGGACCGCTACGGTCGCAGGTTCGAATCCTGCCTCGGGCATGGATGTGTGTGATGTCCTTAGGTTAGATAGGTTTAAGTAGTTCTAAGTTCTAGGGGATTGATGACCTTAGAAGTTAAGTCCCATAGTGCTCAGAGGCTCATTTATACATATATTTGCAATTGCCCTGTTACACAAATGCCCGATAAACTGATGCTATGGAAAATTATATCACAGTAAATCGATACGTAAAAAGTATCCGAGTTGACAACCTATTTTTGAAAATGAAATTTCTTTATGACGTATGCGGTAGAAAAAGCGTTTCTCTAAGATTCTTTTATATTACACGTCAAATTGATCTATCGTTAGTGTCAAAGTTACACTTCAAGTTTGGTTCCAGCTGTGAGAGACCACGATACTAATACACCAGACTGAAGAGTTAACTGGAGCACGGATTTCCTCGAACGCCTTGGCAAGGCCGATTCTAAAACGTCTAGTTCATATAAAGCCGGTAGAGCACATGTCACAGACGAAGGTACAGCTTAAACTAATTTTAAGATAGCTATCAACTTTCCAAATACATTAAAGCTGTCCGTTCTACAAAGTTTGAACAGCGTGTCATTCACTCTGATCACGTTACATTTCAACTCTCTAAATTTACTGATCACGGCTTCTTCAGAAGTACTTCAAAAACATCTCTACAATTACAAAGATTGTAGATATAGAAGTGAGCAGTTTAATACTGCTGATGTCAGAAACACAAGAACTGTGCTTCACACAGTCCTGCCTACTTCGAATTTTCTGTGTAATCAGGATTCGCTAATGTATTTAACTCCGTGGAGTGTTTGTTATTACTGAATAAAGGTACAAATCTTCCTATTATGAAAGAAAATCAGATAGCTCAACATCGTCAATGAATACTTCATTGCTACTCCCTTCGCTATCTTTGCTCTGTATTGAAACTAATGTGTTATCACAGCACCTTAAGTCAACAGCTTGATGTATATTCCTCTGGCAAGTGTTTTTGCTGCCCGTGTATCAATATTAATGTATACACTAAGCAAGAAGTGCAGCATAAGACACTGTGCCTTAAGCTAATAAAAACTCCTTTCCTGCAGATGGAGGAGCGACAGAGAGATATTCTCACTACATTTACGAGTAGTACACACAGATTTCAATCACTTGAACTATAGCTATCCACGGAAAAGTATCTAGTTGAAATGTCCGTTTTTCTAACGCTATTTCCAGTGATCAGAGAGTTTAGAGCAGCGGGTGCAACGTAACTAAACATGTAGGAGACGAGATCACGTGTTGTGAGTGTAACCAAGCAACATTCGAACCAATAGAAGACTGAAACTTCCTGGCAGATTAAAACTGTGTGCCCGACCGAGACTCGAACTCGGGACCTTTGCCTTTCGCGGGCAAGCGCTCTACTGGCAGAAGTAAAGCTGTGAATACCGGGCGTGAGTCGTGCTTCGGTAGCTCAAGTGGTAGAGCACTTGCCCGCGAAAGGCAAAGGTCCCGAGTTCGAGTCTCGGTCGGGCACACAGTTTTAATCTGCCAGGAAGTTTCATATCAGCGCACACTCCGCTTCAAAGTGAAAATCTCATTCTGCAATAGAAGACTTCTTAATCGCTGTAGCCAAAGAAAACACGAAACTCAGAAATGACGGGGAAACAACCACGGTTACTCTTGTCGACACGAAGGGGACCGTGCACCACGCTAATTGACCTGCCGAAGCTAACCAGCATTACTACCTTCAAGTGCACCCAGAACCTGAGAGGAGAAAATCTCCGACCCAGTCGGGAGTCGAACCCGACTGTGTCGAAGATATTCTCCGCTCAGGGACTGGGTGTTGTGTTGTCCTAATCATCATCATCTCATCCCCATCGACGCGCAAGTCGCCGACTGTGTCTCCTGGCCACCAAGAGCTGTTGCAGGACGATTTTATTCACGGATCCAGTTATACGGCTCCTTCCGGGTATAGCGTTTTTACGACTATGACGAGTGGAGCCTGAATATGGCATCAATGTAATGCCGAAACTGGTAGCACATAGAAGTTCATAAAATAAAATGAATTTCTACAATACATACGGATGTTGGTAAATTATTCCATGAAGAAGTTCATGCCAGCCGTTGTCCCACGGTCTATAATGGATCAACGAAGACATCCTGAGTATAGTCGCACGTTTCAACCCTTTCTCAACGTTCTTGTGTTGTTTGTTGTGAGGTTATCTTTACAGAAAATGTTGAGTTTTACGAAATACGAGTTTTATGTTACGTTAATTTAGTATGACAATAATAAGATGACATGAAGCAACACTTCAATTGATGGAACAACATACACTTCTGAACAACATAATTAGATATTCCCACACCTGTTGTGTTCAATACACGGTGGTCCTGATGCCACCGCCAAAGGAATAGTTGTGCGTGCCGTCCGGTCGTAACGTAGTCACACCTTGTAATAGCTCTCGGTGCGGAAGCTGAGCACAGAATGTGCAAGACGCCCGATACCCAAGTATTTTATCACGGATGCCCGATTCCTAGGACACTTCATACCCAAGGCCGTACAAACAATGCGCTTCAAAACGCACCGCAGTGTTAACAGTTTACCTCAATTCGGAACGAACTGCCGCTGCCAGAGTGGGCAACAGTTTTTTTTTTAACTGTAGTTTTTATGACAGTGTCAAGTGTCGCCATCGCCTATCCCGAATCAAACTAAGTAGTGAAAAGCCACGGAAGGGTTTTCTTATGTGAAGACGTGTCGTTTAAAAGACCCGAATGTTGCGGCTAGATGCGACGTATGGGTCCCAGCACATCAGAGATTACACAAGATATGGATTAATAAGGTCAACGAATTCTAGGCTGGCTTTACAACATATCAGAGACGATGTTTCCACACACGTAAACCACCGCAGAGGATGACAACACGTGTTTGGCGATAGGACGTCACGGCTCCCTCGCAAAGACGTAGGGGGCAGTCGTCGTTCTACTCTGAGTGAAGTCGCCAGAGATTTATATATGGAGAACTCATTTCTGTCACGATTGTACGTAGAAAAATGCACCGCATTAGTTTCAGTAGACAACGACTCCTTCGTGTCTGTTTGTAACAGGAGAAAGACAACGACTCCTTCGTGTCTGTTTGTAACAGGAGAAAACCTGCCACAATGCAGCTCATCACTCGTCACTTGAGAGTTGGTCAGCAACAACTGGTGAACCGCCGTTCCATGAAGAACCGCACCTCTTAGGAGTACAGAAGTCATCTACTCAGACACATACTCCTGCACTTAACAGGCCGCAAAGGTGAACAGTTACAGCACTGCTGGTAAGTCGCAGTACGAAAACCGGCCACGTGGAGCGACGAGACGCGGTACACACTAATACACGCCGACGACAGTGCACTATCTCACAAAACGTTCGCACTACCCAACACGTACTCGTAATGACAGCTGTTATTTCCGTGTGAGGGTTGTATAGATGGGATGAAAGCTGGATCCTTTTCTTTTGATCATTTACTAATGCACAGCTTTACAATTAAACAAGGGGTGGGTGTACAGAAAAGGATAATAAGACACAATATAATATTTTTACAGCAGTACCAGGCTTCAAAAACTCTACAACGAGATTTCAAGAAACGGATGTGTATTCCTAAGAGACCAAACTGCTGAAGCCATCGGTCCCTAGATGTACAAACTACTTAAACTAACTTATGCTAAGAACAACACACACACACACACACACACACACACACACACACACGCACACACACACATCCATGCCCGAGGGAGGACTCGAACCTCCGGCAGGAGGGGCCTCCGCAATCCGTAACGTGGTGCCTTAAACCGCGCGGTCATTCCGCGCGGCACACCGAGAGTTACGTGAACAGCTGTAACTCAACAGACCACATAATATAGGAGCGTCCAGCGACACCTTATTGGCGCCTGGCCATAGATATAATTCAACTAACTTCAGCAGGTCTGGTAGATCTTAAAAGTGCCTAGTGCGCTTACCGTCTCCTTTCTCTGGCGAAGTGCGCGAATCCCTTGAACGATCACATGAGCCTATTTGTTCTCCGCTGGGCAAACTGTAGCATACTCAGCAGGAAACGTAAGCGCCCAGAGTTTCCTAATTGTGTCACAATGGTCAGTGGATTACGCTACGGACGTTAGAGTCTCCGTTCAGGTGAGCTTAGTTAATCATCATGTCTGGGATGTCAACGTGAGATGGGCGTGCTCTGGACTCGCCCCGGACAAACTTTTAGACGGTCGCTGAGGAGTCGTGCTTCAAGATGGTTCGGTGCCTGTGGAGCGCTTTTAAGGACTCTGCTGTCATCAGGGCGAAAGAGAGTGTGCTACACTTACCGAGCTGCTCTTTCTGGTTCAATAATCGTCGACTATAATTTAATCATCGAGGCAGCTAAAAAATTATAGCCAGTGATGCTATTTCACCAAGGCACACCAGATAGTTACGATAAAGCCTTGTTCCGCTGCCAAGGGCCTGCTCTTAATCTCGCAGTGTGTAACTTCAAAACAAAATGAAGAACAGTGGTCAGCGGTACCCAGCCGCAGAGCCGGACACCTACGACAAAACTCCAGACAAGTAAAAATCAAAACAAAAGAAACGTCCAAGTGAATTTTCAGAAGGAACTTCCTGTACTTTCTTTGCTGGGAATGCTGGCGCTATAAATCTTTTTCAGAGAGTTCTTTTCCAGTCGATTTTCAACACGGAATTCATAAATGAACATAGAGTCACTCTCTTTCTTAAAGAAATCTAAGACTCACGGGTAAGCTGAACGTGTAAGAAAAATAAATTGCGATTTATCGTGTGAAGTGATCCATGAAACATGAAACTAACTAACTAACTAGCTATAAGAAATTCAGATCGAGAAATGGAAATTATGTGACTCGCTGGCTTTTCGGGCAAGTGTCGGTCTACAAGTCAAAGATCCGGATTTCAGACCCCAGTTGGTCCTACCATTTATTTCCCGTCACCTATCGCTTTTTTACCTGTGGCCATCTTTTGTTAACGTGAAAAACCTCTGATAGGAGTTCACATTCGATAGTATGTCTCTTATAAATGTGTGAGTAACTCAGTTCGAAAAATCGAAGGATGGCAAGGGAATTGGGTCCGCGTCTAGTAAAGTGCTGTGGCCCCAATGATAACCTTCGGATTGACGACGGCTTTAGTTTCATCGCGTTTGGCTTTATCATCAGTCTTCTGACAAAGAACCCCGTGCGTGTGAGGTCCAAGTTTAATTTTTAGTAAGGGTCATTTGAAAGCGTTGTGTCAATAATTATGACTAGAAAAATATTAGCTGTTAATGACTCATCCTGCGCATCAGGAGGACGTTAGGAAATGAGTGTCCGAGAGGTGTTGAGATCAGCTTTCTATGGGATGTATGTATTACATTTCACGATATGGATATCGTCGACATTCAAGAAATGTTCAAAACGAAACATAAGTTGCACCATCTACACCAAATGAAAAATGATACACCTCAGTGATCACAAAGTTTTGCCTCATCAGAGTAGAGAGCGAACTCCTTGGGAGTTACGAACCACGCAGGACGTTCAGCTAAGTATCCACTCTTCAGTAATGTGTATAGTATCATACTGGTGTAAAGGGGTGATGAGAACTAATGGAACGTGATGACATGCAAACTGATGCGAGACTGTCGTGGAGTTTATCGTGAAACTGGTTATACTTTAAGGCGTAGCAGCAGACAGAGTGATAACATGTTTTATAGTCACGGAAAAAAGGAACATCCACAGGCTGAAGTTGTCCAGTGGTTCCAGGTGACATGAACTGCAGTTTCACACACTTTTCAGAAGGGATAATTTGCTCTAAAGAAGCATCATTTTTATACGCAGACCAGGAATCAAGCAAAAACAAATTACTTTGACCAGCTGTTGGCCAAAAGCAGTACTCGTACCACATAGGTTTAGTTTCCTTACTCCCATTTTCCCGCTCTTGCTTGCTATGGCGTAAATATTCCCCACTGCTCTTGCAGGATCAGGCACAGGAGAAAGAATCATAGGAGGCAGAGCACCTCCACCTCCCCGCAGCACAATAAATAGCTTTCCAGCTAATTTACTATCTAGATTAACAGTCGGCATAATTGAATAAGAATGCGTTAAGGCATTAATGTTAGTTGATCTTGTTACGAATCTCTTGGTACATATAATTTTCAGGGTTCCTGTCACATGCACTTCCTCTTCAAATCTCGAATGCTCGCAGTTGAAAACGAATTCCTTACTGGACTAAGGGATAAATTTGTTTATCTCATATACAAGTTTTCGGGCTGACTCCGCAGTTTGCTGTCTATCGTCAAGTTGAGGCTTTGTTTCAAATCTTATGTCTTCCAATTCTGTAGCACTGTTTGAAGTTCTGCAATCGTCCACTGCTTCCCTTGAAATCACTGTAATCAAACTCGCTCGTAATTTGACATGCATAACGTAGTAGGTCACTGTCGCGCACATCCTTTAAACTCTGTAGAGCATCCTTGAAACGCGTGAACACCAATTTTTGTAAAATGTACGCCTTGCCCTCCCTTGAATATCCGCAGATGGTTGGTTGGTTTAGGGGGGTGTGGACCAAACAGTGAGGGCATTGGTTTCATCGGATTAGGGAAGCGGGGGTAAAGAAGTCAACCGCGCTCTTTCAAAGGAACTATCCCGTCATTTTTTGAAGCGATTTAGGGAAATCAAAGAAAGCTTTGAACCGTTGTCCTTCCGAAAGGGAGTCCAGTGTGCTAACCTCTGCGCCAACGAGCTCTGTTATCCGTAGTTCTTATGCACTACAGGGTAATATTGCTGCGGATTTATTCGAAATCTGCTCATAATCACTTTTTTTTACAATTATGCGATGATCTTCCGTGTAAGTAATTACGTTTAGCACCCTCTCCTTGGACAACGATTGTACTTTACAATCGCACTGGAGACGGAATTTCTGGCTCCCTGTCCAAATGATGGGATACATGGCTCGACATCTGTTTCAGTATATCACTTGTTAAGCATGTATCGCCATCACTGTACTCCTCAAGTAAGTTGTCCGCACAGTCGAACGTACACAACACCACTGACTCATCTTGCATCGTCTATTTCTTTCTCATTCTTCGACATTCCTTGGGTTCCTTTCTGACGAAATGTCAACTTCGGCAACCGGTCTTGCAGATATAATACAATGTATGCTTTGTTTATCGTTGTCATTGCTCTGCTCTGTATCGACACCACTAGCACTGTAGCACTGTTGTGAGTTACTCGTCGTCTAAGAAGTTCAACTATGCTCCATATCCTCAAGCTGTGCTCACACTTGGATACCCCCAGCCCCTCCCCCTGTTGCCATTAGCAGCCAATATTGTGGATGCATAACAGAGCGTATGTGGGGCGTTGAATGCTGTAAACATCATTGGCCTTTTGCGATCTTGTGCTCAAGGCGTTTCCTGCGAGCGATTTGCTGCGCCACTTCTTCCCCTCTTGCACCAACTGTGGTACCACAGCACAAGCGCCACAGTTGGCAACGGAATTGCGAGATGCTGTCAGCCGCCGACAGCGGTCGCGCAAGATGTGGCGGACCCAGTGGTGCCTCCCGTTAAGCCGTGTCTTCAGTGGCTCTTCACTATGAACGCCCTCTACTGCCGCAATATGGGAGGGCTGGCAGCAGCTGCTCAACCCACCTGCAATTGATGCGTCTTCGCTACAACGCCATCCTTCGTGCTTGTGAGCATCTTTCTTGCTGACATTATGATAGCTGGACTTTTTTTCTTGCTGCTTTATTTGTAATGAATCTTCGTGCTATTGGAAGAATACAAGTTAAGTACATCTTCTGTTTACTGTGTCAACTGTTCACCAATCATTTCTGCTCCTGTCCAGCTATCCTACGTCGACAGCTACCGCACGACTCTGTAGCTCACCTCTCCTTACCGATGTGTACGAAGTCGTACACAAAACCACCCTCTTTATCTAAGAGTAGCACTTACACCCTGTGGCCTACAGAAACATAACTCATAGCAAAAAACATAAATCATACAAGTCAACGTACATATAGGTTTCCGTTGTATGATATTTGTTTACAATCACATGTTCTGGTCTGGAGCTACACACAGCGTTTATATTTATTATAAGCATAATTTTTTAGTATTGGACTGAAGTTTAGTATTGAGAATAAGCTATAGACAGTCTTGATACCTGATTTTTGATGTTTTGGCACACACGCGCACTTCTGAAAATCTGACAAAACATTTCCTTGCACCCTCTCAAGAAAATGAAACCCATTTGTCTCTCTCCTGTACAATGTGCATAGTGCAGAACTTTAACCATTATTTGCTAAGTGACAAAGAGGTCCGCACATTCCCTCTGGTGAATGTTGGGAGCCCCTGCGATGGAAATCTGCCTGCACCCTGCACCGCTTCCCAACACAGAGCTCGCGTCCCAGAAGCGAGAAGTGCCTCGTCCCTTCGAGACTGGGAAAGCAGATCGCCTAGATCGATAAAAATTAATCCGGTCAGCCGCCTGGCGAGCTTGTTGCCGGAGATACGCGGCCCGGCGGAACGAGGCGGGCGACCCATAAAAAGTAACGCGCCAGCCAGCCAGCCAGCCAGCCAGCCAGCCCGCCAGTTGCTGGAGATTGCGCGGAATATTGTCGCAGCCGGCCGGCCAGCTTATCATGCGCTCCGCCCTCGCCGTTAGGTCCTCCACCCCCGCGCCGCCACCTGCACCCGCACCGCCCGGGGCCCGATTGCCTCGCGCGTCTTCCCGACTAATCCGACGCCCGCCCGGTATTTGCATTGATCGGCTTGAGAGCCGGATAGCCAATGCAAATCGATACTGCGTCGCCCGTGGAGGACGAAAAGAGAGAATTAGGGGAAGCGCTCCGTCGCGTCCCGTAATTCCGGACGACGTCGCTGCTCGGACATTCGAGGCGCGCTGCTCGCAAGTAACGAGACACTGCGATTCTCTTACAAGCAAAGAAGCTGCAGAACGCTTTAGCTGCCGAGGCAGAACTAGGTAGCGGCAGCTGTGGAGATTAAGTTGATCACGTGAAATGTGTAGCCAAGCAGCACGATTTTACCTGCTAGCAGGTATAGCAGGTGATAGCTGAAAATGTCTTCCCAAACACCCCCGACAATTTGCTATTAACGTTATTTGATTTGACGACGAGGAGAAAGAAAAAGAAGGAAACTGATGAAGGGCAAGGCTTGCGACTATGAGAGATCAGGACGTCGGTCGTTTCCAAATTTTATATCTGTCTTTTCTTGCTGCCTTGTCCAGCGGTTGCGCAGGTTCGGCAAGGTTAGGATCGGATTTGGCAAGGTTAGTACTAAGGGGTGGCCGTATATCCTTCCTGCCGCCACCCAGTACCTCCCGGGACGGAATTAGTGTACGCCAGCTGTCTGCGTCTAGCGAAAACCATGGAATAGTGCGAACGTGTTCAGGTGTTTGCGAGTCGTGTAAATGAGGCGGAACATGGGGACGAGCCCGGTATTTACCTAGCGGGATGTAGAAAAGCGCCTAAAAGCCACATCCAGGCTGATCGCCACACCACCGACGTCGCTAATCCGACGGGCGGATTCGATGCGGGGCTGGCGCGCCTACACGAGTCCAGGAAGCAGCGCATTAGCGCTCTCGGCTAACCTGGCGGGGCGCGTTTCCAAATTACATATACTTGTACGCAAATACTAAGCACGTCAACATACGGTACATGGTGGAGGGTACCTTCTACTACTACTAATCATTCCTTTTCCTGTTACATCCGCAAAAGCAGCAAGCGACTTCCTATATGCCTTCATACTAGCCCTAACTCCCTGATCTTACTTTCGCGATCCTTAAGCGAAATGTACCTGGAGGTTATAGTTAAAGTGCAGCTACTTGAGGAGGTCCGGTGCGGGCTGTTATTATCGTACGGCAACAAAAATTAGTAAATACGCTATCGGGTTAATGCGGAATCGATTTATTCAGGAAAATTAATTTGTTCCACTTACGGCCACCATGTGCAAATCTGACGCTGCACACTGTTTCTATGACTATTTGACATCGACGCTGTCATTTGACAAGCCATAACACAAGTGAACAGCATGACTATCGTGAAACTGTTTTAAACGAACAGCAGTGGTGCATTGAGAGAGTATCGAAGACTGAAAGGTCTGAGTAGAGGCTTGATGTCATCAAATTATTTAAAGACGATGACGATGAAATCCGGAATCAATGGTAAGCTGACGTGGCACCTGGAAGCGGAAGGCGTCCTATCCCAGTGGAAAGTTATTGACGAGGTTGCTGTTGCTGTCACTGACCATGCATCACGCTCCACGGTTAGCGCTAGTACCCCTGCGGTGTCACGAGAATTGTCTGCCCCTTGGTCAAGAGTACAGAAACTTTTTCTGTTTATTTGACACTGGTGCAGTACACTATCCAGACGGTGCAGCAACTGAAACCTCACGTTTCACAGCAACATTCTCAATTTGCTCTTCGGTTTATGGCATGAAATGAAGCTGATGATATGTTGTCGGACAATATTCTGTGGAGTGACGAGGCACATTGTACACTACGGGGGACACTGAAAATATAGAACTCTCGAATTTGGAGTACTGTTAAACTGAATGTTGTGCTAGAAGAGCCGTATGTGACTGTGTGGTGTATGTTACGTTGGTGCCATTTGTTACGTCATATATATATATATATATTCATGAATTCATTGTCCCGGGAAGGGGAAACTTTATTGACACATTCCTGGGGTCAGATACATCAAATGATCACACTGACAGAACCAGAGGCACATAGACACAGGCAACAGAGCATGCACAATGTCGGCACTAGTACAGTGTATATCCACTTTTCGCAGCAATGCAGGCTGCTATTCTCCCATGGAGACGATCGTAGAGATGCTGGATGTAGTCTTGTGGAACGGCTTGCCATGCCATTTCCACCTGGCGCCTCAGCTGGACCAGCGTTCGTGCTGGACGTGCAGACCGCGTGAGACGACGCTTCATCCAGTCCCAAACATGCTCAATGGGGGACAGATCCGGAGATCTTGCTGGCCAGGGTAGTTGACTTACACCTTCTAGAGCACGTTGGGTGGCACGGGATACATGCGGACGTGCAT
This sequence comes from Schistocerca gregaria, assembly GCF_023897955.1. Classification (NCBI taxonomy): domain Eukaryota; kingdom Metazoa; phylum Arthropoda; class Insecta; order Orthoptera; family Acrididae; genus Schistocerca; species Schistocerca gregaria. Next base: position 620,237,212 of record NC_064923.1, on the reverse strand, counting down.
TGTCCTGTTGGAACAGCAAGTTCCCTTGCCGGTCTAGGAATGGTAGAACGATGGGTTCGATGACGGTTTGGATGTACCGTGCACTATTCAGCGTCCCCTCGACGATCACCAGAGGTGTACGGCCAGTGGAGGAGAACGCTCCCCACACCATGATGCCGGGTGTTGGCCCTGTGTGCCTCGGTCGTATGCAGTCCTGATTGTGGTACTCACCTGCACGGCGCCAAACACGCATACGACCATCATTGGCACCAAGGCAGAAGCGACTCTCATCGCTGAAGACGACACGTCTCCATTCGTCCCTCCATTCACGCCTGTCGCGACACCACTGGAGGCGGGCTGCACGATGTTGGGGCGTGAGCGGAAGACGGCCTAACGGTGTGCGGGACCGTAGCCCAGCTTCATGGAGACGGTTGCGAATGGTCCTCGCCGATACCCCAGGAGCAACAGTGTCCCTAATTTGCTGGGAAGTGGCGGTGCGGTCCCCTACGGCACTGCGTAAGATCCTACGGTCTTGGCGTGCATCCGTGTGTCGCTGCGGTCCAGTCCCAGGTCGACCGGCACGTGCACCTTCCGCCGACCACTGTCGACAACATCGATGTACTGTGGACACCTCACGCCCTACGTGTTGAGCAATTCGGCGGTACGTCCACCCGGCCTCCCGCATGCCCACTATACGCCCTCGCTCAAAGTCCGTCAACTGCACATACGGTTCACGTCCACGCTGTCGCGGCATGCTACCAGGGTTAAAGACTGCGATGGAGCTCCGTATGCCACGGCAAACTGGCTGACACTGACGGCGGCGGTGCACAAATGCTGCGCAGCTAGCGCCATTCGACGGCCAACACCACGGTTCCTGGTGTGTCCGCTGTGCCGTGCGTGTGATCATTGCTTGTACAGCCCTCTCGCAGTGTCCAGAGCAAGTATGGTGGGTCTGACACACCGGTGTCAATGTGTTCTTTTTTCCATTTCCAGGAGTGTATATATATATATATATATATATATATATATATATATATATATATATATATATATATATATATATATATATATATATAATAGAAAGAAACTTCCACATGGAAAAAATATTTTAAAAACAAAGATTCCAAGACTTACCAAGCGGGAAAGCGCCGGCAGACAGGCACAATGAACAAAACACACAAACACACACACAGAATTACTAGCTTTCGCAACCGATGGTTGCTTCTTCAGGAAAGAGGGAAGGAGAGGGAAAGACGAGAGGATGTGGGTTTTAAGGGAGAGGGTAAGGAGTCATTCCAATCCCGGGAGCGGAAAGACTTCCCTTAGGGGGAAAAAAGGGCAGGTGTACACTCGCACACACACACATATCCATCCGCACATACACAGACACAAGCAGACATATTTAGAGGCAAAGAGTAAGGGCAGAGATGTCAGTCGAGGCGGAAGTACAGAGGCAAAGAAGTTGTTGAAAGACAGGTGAGGTATGAGCGGCGGCAACTTGAAATTAGCGGAGGTTGAAGCCTGGCGGATATCGAGAAGATAGGATATACTGAAGGGTGAGTTCCCATATCCGGAGTTCGGATAGGTTGGTGTTGGTGGGAAGTATCCAGATAACTCAGACGGTGTAACACTGTGCCAAGATGTGCTGGCCGTGCACCAAGGCATGTTTAGCCACAGGGTGATCCTCATTACCAACAAACACTGTCTGCCTGTGTCCATTCATGCGAATGGACAGTTTGTTGCTGGTCATTCCCACATAGAAAGCGTCACAGTGTAGGCAGGTCAGTTGGTAAATCACGTGGGTGCTTTCACACGTGGCTCTCCCTTTGATCGTGTACACCTTCCGGGTTACAGGACTGGAGTAGGTGGTGGTGGGAGGGTGCATAGGACAGGTTTTACACCGGGGGCGGTTGCAAGGGTAGGAGCCAGAGGGTAGGGAAGGTGGTTTGGGGATTTCATAGGGATGAACCAAGAGGTTACGAAGGTTAGGTGGACGGCGGAAAGATACTCTTGGTGGAGTGAGGAGGATTTCATGAAGGATGGATCTCATTTCGGGGCAGGATTTTAGGAAGTCGATCCCTGCTGGAGAGCCACATTCAGAGTCTGATCCAGTCCCGGGAAGTATCCTGTCACAAGTGGGGCACTTTTGGGGTTCTTCTGTGAGAGGTTCTGGGTTTGAGGGGATGAGGAAGTGGCTCTGGTTATCTGCTTCTGTACCAGGTCGGGAGGGTGGTTGCGGGATGCGAAAGCTGTTTTCAGGTTGTTGGTGTAATGGTCGAGGGATTCAGGACTGGAGCAGATTCGTTTCCCACGAAGGCCTAGGCTGTAGTGAAGGGACCGTTTGATATGGAATGGGTGACAGCTGTTATAATCGAGATACTGTTGCTTGTTGGTGGGTTTGATGTGAATGGATGTGTGAAGCTGGCCATTGGACAGATGGAGGTCAACGTCAAGGAAAGTGGCATGGGATTTGTAGTAGGACCAAGTGAATCTGATGGAACCGAAGGAGTTGAGGTTAGAGAGGAAATTCTGGAGTTGTTCTTCACTGTGAGCCCAGATCATGAAGATGTCATCAATAAATCTGTACCAAACTTTGGGTTGGCAGGCTTGGGTAACCAAGATGGCTTCCTCTAAGCGACCCATAAATAGGTTGGCATACGAGGGGACCATCCTGGTACCCATGGCTGTTCCCTTTAATTGTTGGTATGTCTGGCCTTCAAAAGTGAAGAAGTTGTGGGTCAGGATGAAGCTGGCTAAGGTGATGAGGAAAGAGGTTTTAGGTAGGATGGCAGATGATCGGCGTGAAAGAAAGTGCTCCATTGCAGCGAGGCCCTGGACGTGCGGCATATTTGTGTATAGGGAAGTAGCATCAATGGTTACAAGGATGGTTTCCGGGGGTAACAGACTGGGTACGGATTCCAGGCGTTCGAGAGAATTTCGATTGTTGCCATGGGTCGGCCAAGATATAACATACTGAACTCATGGAATCTGTATAATAGAAAAAATGAACTTCAACGTTAATTAATTATCTGTTGCAATTAAAAAAGGTTCTTACAACGAAATCTCTCGCATTTACAGTTACTGTTAACGCTTTTAAAAATAAATTAATACTTCGGCGCGTAATGGCCGACCAGAGGCTGCATCGGAAGATGAGCTTCTTGCAGCGCAAATTACTGAAAAAATTCTTATTAAAAATAATTAGCATTTGAGGTGACAACTATTAAAAGGAAATTCATTTTGTGATAATAATAATTAGTTTATTTTAGCAGAATACAGAATAACGTACATAAAATATGTGTAGCCGCTCAATGGCTGCCTTCTGTACCGCGAAACAAAACGTTGTGTGTATCATAAAATACATCCTTCCTCCTCGGCCGTAAAATCGTGTCTCTTTTCGATCCTTTTTTATTTTCATGGACATGTTATAAATAAAGATCTTACTCATAAATTATAGCTGTATATCAGCTGTTTCAAGAACATTAACTGTATCGTTTATACTAATTATATTTGCCTGAACTCGAAGCTGAGGCACAAGAAATAGTTTGGGGGTTGACCTCTACTCCCCCCCTCATGGACATAAACGACAACCTCCAAGATTTCACTACCAAAATTACTAAACTATATGACAAATACGCTCCAATAAAGACCAGAAAAGTAAAAAGGAAACCCGCACCTTGGCTGACTGATGAACTAAAACAGCTCATGACTCTCAGAGACGCTGCACATCGAGCATACAAGATACACCCTACACCTGAAAATCACATTGTATACAAGCAGAAGCGAAACAACAGTCAAGCGGTGAGAAACGCTTAGCTCAGGCATGCCCGCACATTAACTGACAACAGATGTAGACCAGCTATCCTGTGGAAAAATCTCCGTTGTCTCGGTTTAGGCAAAATAAAAGTCGCAGAAAATCCCATGGTCCCAGCTGAAGAACTAAACCGATTCTTCACATTACCACAATTGAGCCGCAAGAAAAACAGAGAATCATTGATTACTTCATGGGGATGAACGACTGTAGCAAAGAAAAATTCTATGTACGGCAGGTCACTTGCAATACTGTCAAGAAAGCCATAATGTGGATTAGATCAGCATCTAGTGGACATGATGACATCACTATCCAGATGGTAAAGCTTATTATTGATCAACTATTGCCTTCTATAACAGACATTTTCTACGACTCATTAATCACAAGTGTTTTCCCTGAGGCCTGGAAACTGGGACAAATTAAGCCACTGCCTAAAAAGGACATCGCCACAGCACCCTCTGACTACCGGCCCATCTGCCTTCTTCCTGCACTGTCAAAGGCCTTAGAATATATACTCCATGACCAGTTCACCAACTACTTAACTACTAACAACCTACTAGACGAATACCAATCAGGTTTCCGTAAACATCGAAGCACAACATCAGCACTGATAAAGGTGGCAGATGACCTGAAACTTTCCATGGAGACACAAGAAGCGACTATCATTTGCTTCTTAGATTTCAGCAAAGCATTTGATACTGTCGACTTCGACATCTTACCAGCCAAACTTAGCGGTCTAAATTTCTCACCAGGTGCAGTGCAATGGTTTCGCTCATACATGACGTCTCGTCAGCAACGCGTCTTGTCCGGGAATATAAAATCACAATGGCGGCAGGTAGTGTCAGGCGTTCCCCATGGCTCAGTACTAGGTCCCATACTCTTCTCTCTGTATGTCAATGATGTGTCATCGGTTCTGACTTATTGCAAATATCATATGCATTCTGATGACCTTCAGTTGTATCTAAGTGCGAAACCAAACAACCTTAAGAAAGCTATTGAAAACTTCAATACTGATCTCTATTCACTATCAAAATGGGCACAGTACATAGGACTAAAATTAAACTCATCTAAAATCCAAGCGGTACTTTTTGGTCACTCTAAGAGCCCAAAACATCGGGAATCCGTGCCATCACTTATCCTAAATGGAACAAATATTAACTTCTCTCCCTCAGCAAAGAGTTTGGGACTAATAATAGATGAAAATCTAAATTGGACAGAGCACATAACTGCAGTGTGCAAAAAAGCATCAGCATCCCTTCATGTCCTACAAAAATATAAAAAACTCTTCCCTTTCGATCTGAAAAAGAAATTAGTACAAACGATTATACTTCCAATCCTTGATTACAGCGATATTATCCTGCAAGGCCTCTCTCAGGAAAACTCGCGACGTCTGGAACTGGTCATGAATGCCTGCGTCCGATATATCTGTGACGTTCAACTTTTTAATCACATTTCACAAGCCTATGCAAAATTGTCCTGGTTGCGTGCAGACAAAAGCAGAGATTTCCATACACTCTGTCTCATCTACTGCCTTATAAATGTACACTGTCCCTCATATCTCCCCTTGTCCTTGACGCTTATGTCTGAACAGCATGACAGAAACACACGTTCCCATCATAATAAAATCCTCTGTGTTCCACTGCATCGCTCAGTCACCTTCTCCAAGTCCTTTACAGTAGCGGGAACTCGACTCTGGAATAAACTCTCTCGGTATTTTAGAAAACTTAAAAACATGTCCAGCATCAAAAACCAGTTAATGACGTATCTACTTAAGCAACAGTAATGCTTTCCTTTGTACACGAATGCACTTCACCTCATTATTTCCCTCTTACCTCCTCCTCAAGTCTCCCTCCCCCAGAACTCGCTATACTAGTAAACATCTACTTTACACACCAATATATTAATGTACATCTGCACAAATCTTCATTACTATTGCCCATTTTTCTCATGTTTATCATCATTATTTTTAATTTTTTTACTGTTTCTATTATTAATTTTATCATAATTTGTATGTATAGCACCTGTTGTAAAAATACTGCTAGTACTTACTTTATTAGGTCTTAGTCATTATTCTTTATTCATATTGTGTCTAAAGTAATCTAATTTTCTTCTTTAACGTATTGACATGATGTAACTGGTGTGTGTGAAATGCTGCATGTGTGAAACACTGGTCTGGTGTAAGAGAGGGCCTGATGGCCCTAATCTGATCAGGTTAAATAAATAAATAAATATATTCATAAAATACGTCAACTACGGTTTGCAACCGATAAAAATGTCAATATTTAGGGGACGTACCGTCACATATGGATTCACAGGCACCTTTACTCTTGGGTGGTTCTTCTTTGAAGAGAACACACCCAGAGGGCCTGTTGGGTGTACCGTGACGTCTGCAAGTTGTCGAGATCTGCTTGTACAACACGTCATTCCCGCTTTCGAAGAGCTCAACTATGTGGAAACCAGTTTTTTCATGCAAGATGGAACAACATGTCATGTGACAAATCTGCTTAATAATACCTTCCACGAACCTGTTATCTCCAGAGGTTTTCCATATGCGGGCCTGCAGGATCACCTGATCCGAATCAAAGCGAGTTTTGGCTCGGGGATATCTAAAAGAACCCGTTTGCCAGAGTCACGTTCGGTCTCCGCCTGATCTAAGGGGCAGTACACAGGAACACGATGCTCAGATTCCACCGGAACTGCTGCGAGCAACTGTTGATCACCCCGTCTGACGGATGCAGCACCTCGTCGCCGTCTCCAGTGGTCATACTGAACAAAGTGCGTAAGCGGCGATTAATAATAAAATCAACAATATGCCTTTCTCACTTGTTTGACCTTTTCTACCCACTCCCATCATTAATACATGACATATGGAAACATTTCTGTATGTCTGTCTTCCATTCACAGCCGGCCGCTGTGGCCGAGCGGTTCTAGGCGCTTCAGTCCGGAACGGCGCGACCGCTAGGGTCGCAGGTTCGAATCCTGACTCGGGCATGGATGTGTATGATGTCCTTAGGTTAGTTAGGTTTAAGTAGTTCTAAGTTCTAGGGGACTGATGACAAGTGTTTAGTCCCATAGTGCTCAAAGCCATTTGAATTATTTCAACCATTCGCATTCACAACGACAGATTTGCACCTGGTAGCTCAAACTGGAATTAATTTGTATTCCAGCGTAAATCGGTTCCGTAATAACGCGTTAGTTTCGCTCCCGTACTGTTGTTATAAACCACACTGTATCTTTGCGAGTAGCTGACTTTCATTATTGTTACCCAGTACGTTAGCGGCAGTAGAAACGTTCTACAATCAGCCACACGCGCCAGTTCTCTAACTTTTGTCGGTAGTGTTTCTTGAAAAGCACGTCATCGTCCCTCCAAGGAATCCCATTTGATTTCATAGTACATTCTTATAATACATGCGTGTTGATCGGACGTACTGGGAGCACACCCCTGGATTACTTCGATGTCTTCCTTTACTGCGATCTGTTGCGGATTCCGACCATTCGAGTTCTCTTTGCAACGTTACGCCTAGGTACTTAATTGACCTGACTGTAAAAGCAAGACACTATTAATGCTGTATTCTAACATCACAGGATTTATGAAAAGTAAGTAGAGATACATATTTCTCACCGCAATCCTTATTTATAGAAAGTTATGAACTTACGTTTCCCTTACGACAGTTAACTCTGTAACTACAAGACTAGCTTAAGGTAGGCTAGATTGCCAGAAACTGGTAATTGGAAAATGAAAAGCAGCTATCTGCAAACTGAAACAAATGGACAGTTTCTTTTTCATTACTGCATTATTTTTCTACTCATCTGCTTCAACTTACATTTTCCTGTATTCAGAGCAATATGCCAAACATCGAGAGAAACGTTTTACGTGATTTGATACCATACATTTAATTTTCATTACTGGTACATCAATTAATTTTCTTTTTTAATTTTTGCAAACTTACTTTCAATCGTCTTACGGTATGTGCGGGTTTGCACTCAAGTGCTACCTGCAAGTGGCATGTGTAACTATCCATCTGTGTATAATACGCATAAAAAATAATTTTCTGTATTTTCTTCAGTAATTCGTGATGGTGCAAGTAGACATGATTCATTTAATATTTGCTTGTAATGCACATAGCAGAATGTTTAGTGAATACAAAAACAGATTCTGAAATTTCTATAAAAATTTGAGAAGAGTCAAGGAAGTTTGTAGGGTTCATGTCTGGAGAACATGCTGGCCACTCTAGTCGAGCGATGTCGTTGCCCTAAATGAAGACATTCACAAGATGTGCACGATGGGGGAAAGAATTGTCGTCCATGAAGACGAATACCTCGCCAATATGCTGCCGATATGGTTGCACTATCCGTCGGAGGACAGCATTCACGTATCGTACAGCCGTTACGGCGTCTTCCATAACCACCAGCGGCTTACGTCGGAGCCACATAAGGCCACCCCAAAACAGCAGGCAACTTCCAACTTACTGCACTTGCTGGACAGTGTGTCTAAGGCGTTCAGCCTGACCGGGTTGCCTCCAAACAAGTCCCCGACGATTGCTTAGGTGAAGGCATATGCGACACTCATCGGTGAAGAGGACGTGATGCCAATCTCGAGCGTCCATTCTACATGTTGTTGGGCCCATCTCTACCGCACTGCATGGTGCCGTGGTTGCAAAAATGGATCTCGCGATAGACGTCGGGAGTGAAGTTGCGCATCATGCAGCCTATTGCGCACAGTTTGAGTCGCAACACGACGTCCTGTCGCTGCAAGAAGAGCATTATTCAACATGGTGGCGTTGCTGTCAGTGTTTCTCCAAGCCATAATTCGTATGTATGGTCATCCAATGCAGTAATAGCACTTGGACGGCCTGAGCGAGGCATGTCATCGACAGTTCCTGTCTCTCTTTATGTGCTGCATGTCCGAACAACATCGCTTTGGTTCACTCCGAGACGCCTGGACACTTCCCTTCTTGCCATCAAGTAACAACGCGGACGCAATCGAACCGTGGTATTGACCGTCTGGGCATGGTTGAACTACAGACAACACGAGCCGTGTACCCCCTTCCTGGTGGAAGGACTGGTACTGATTGGCCGTTGGACCCCATCCGTCTAATAGGCGCTGTTGATGCGCTGTTTATGCATGGTTGTTTATATCTTTGAGAGGGGTTTAGTGGCATCTCTGAACAGTAAAAGGGACTGTGTCTGTGACACAATATCCACAGTAAACGTCTGTCTTCAGTTCTGGGAAACGGGGTGATGCAAAACTTTTTTGATGTGTGTTTATGAGACTGACTCAAGTAACCGCCTTTGGTTACTCTAACATGTGCTTTCTGCCCCGTTGTGCAGCTGGCCAGCTACCGGTTTATAATGTTTCTGGTCTGGCGACACGTGCTTCTTGGATGATGTTACAACAGTTTTGCTTTGCTTACTGTCTCCGTCTGTCACGTCAGAAACGTTCACACTTTTGGCGCTACCAATGCTACGAACTTTAGTTCGCCATGTCAGATAAAAGCGGTGTGTTGTCACACAGTTTTTTTTGCAGGTAAAGCGGATTACATCGTTGCCTAGGTTAGCTAGTTCGTTTTGTGGTTTTGGAAAACAATGAATGATTAGCAGGATGAGCAGAGGGAAGAACCGGGAACGTGTCTGCAAAATCTGTGCAAGCGTCTTCTTGAAATTTGAGGGGCGTTCATTAAGCAATGCAACACATTTTTTCATCAGCCAGTTTCGGTGGAGGAAAAGCCGGAATTTCTTCTGGGACATCACTAGGGTGACGAGACGTCCAGATTAATCCGGACATGTCCTTCTTTTTAGCTCTTTGTCCGGGGTCCCGGCGGATTTTTACAGTGTCCAACTTTTTCGCAAAGCTGAGCGTAATACAGTTAAATTTATAATTCGTTCCGTTCTATTGCTCTTTTCTTAAATACCTTAACTATTGGCACAGCCTTCGTGATAAACACGCACGAAGGCGGTGTTAGTATGTGGCACCAGGATCGTTGATCGACCTGTAAACCAATGCAAATATCGATTACTGAACATTTTCGTTTCGTATCTTCGCTTTTTATTGGCTTGGCTTCCTATAGTGGACGTGTGATTTGTGAGTGGAACTTTTAACCGAGTGAGTTACGTAAAATATTTGGCTATGCATACATCTACATCTACCTCTGCCGGTTCTTCCTTCTATTCCAGTCTCGTATTGTTCATGGAAAGAAGGATTGTCGGTATGCCTCCGTGTGGGCTATAATCTCTCTGATTTTATCCTCATGGTCTCTTCGCGAGATATACGTAGGAGGGATCAATATACCGCTTGACTCCTCGGTGAAGGTATGTTCTCGAAACTTCAACAAAAGCCCGTACCGAGCTACTGAGCGTCTCTCCTGCAGAGTCTTCCACTGGAGTTTATCTATCCGTAACGGTTTCGCGATTACTAAATGATGCTGTAACGAAGCGCGCTGCTCTCCTAATGTCCTTTCCTGCAAATATCCGACTTTCCGGAAAGAGGGAAATGAATTTGAAGCCGAATGTAAGATATGTCGAGCTGGAACGTACGTCACAGTGGCCAATAAAGGTAAGAAATAACTCGACAGATTAACTGCCATGGTTTTATTTCATTGTTTCATAGTCATTCAATTTATTTGTATTCGGAAGGTTAAAGTACAGTTTACATATCGTCAGCTGCTTCTTGAACTGTACATGTTCGTAGCGGTGCGTCTAATGAAGGGAGGTGAATGGTCTTACGTTTTTCGCTTTGCAAACAATTCCGTGTTGTTGACGTAACAAAACAATTGACGCCACACTGTGACCACAATCAACGTTTTTAATTTTTTTTTATATTGCTCGGTTAACCACCACCTGATCATCAGTAACAATTAACTTCTAGTTTTACCGCGAATTCTCGGCAGTCACGTGACTTGTCCAAAGCTGACGGGTGGTATCCACATCTGCAGTTGACCCGTTTTATGTGTCCTCTTTTTTCTTCCTTTGTCCTCCGTTTTGAAACTGTTTGTCCTCCTTTTTTAAAAAAAAATTGCATCTGGTCACCCTAGACATCACGGAATACTCCCGCTTCAGTCCCTATAATTAAATGACCTTCAGATAGATGGTCGTGCTACGCCTAAAATTCATATTTCCAAGCGGAGAGCCGTGATTGAGTTTCTTTTGGTGGAAAGCGAGAGCATTGCAGATATACTATGTGATCAAAAGTATCCGGACACCCCCAAAAACATACGTTTTTCATATTAGGTGCATTGTGCTTCCACCTACTAAGTACTCCATATCAGCGACCTCAGTAGTCATTAGACATCGTGACACAGCAGAATGGGGCGATACGCAGAACTCACGGAGTTAGAACGTACTCAGGCGACGGGCTATCACTTGTGTCATAACTCTGTACGCGAGATTTCCACACTCCTAAACATCCCTAGGTCCACTGTTACCAATGTGATAGTGAAGTGGAAACGTGAAGGAACACGTACAACACAAAAGAGCACAGGCCGACCTCGTCTGTTGACTGACAGAGACCGCCGGCAATTGAAGAGGGTCGCAATATGAATAGGCAGACATCTATCCAGACGATCACACAGGAAGTCCAAACTGCATCAGGATCCACTGCAAGTATTATGAAAATTAAGCGGAAGGTGAGAAAACTTGATTTCATGGTCGAGCTACTGCTCAGGAGCCACACGTCACGCCAGTAAATGCCAGACGACGCCTCGCTTGGCGTAAGGAGCGTAAGCATTGGACGATTGACCAGTGTAAAAACGTTGCGTGGAGTGAGGAATCACGGTACACAATGTAGCGATCCAACGGCAGGGTGTGAGTATGGTACAGTGAACGTAATCTGCCTGCGTATGTAGCGCCAACAGTAAAATTCGGAGGCGGTGGTGGTATGGTGTGGTCATGTATTTCATGGAGGGGGCTTGCACCCCTTATTGTTTTGCGTGGCGCTATCACAGTACAGGCCTACACTGATGTGTTAAGCAACTTCTTGCATCTCACTGTTGGAGAGCAATTCGGGGATGGAGATTGCATCTTTCAACACGTTCGAGCGCCTGTTCATAATGCACGGCCTGTAGCGAAGTGGTTACACGACTATTACATCCTTGGCAACAGTTTTCATGAATCATATTAGGCGTAGTAATGTGTTCTGTTTTTAGCGTTTCGGTATTTTCGTCCAAGTCTTGTACGTCACATTCATAGACCAGCAAGCCTGTCTCATTCGTTAAGGACACAGAGTACTTTTCCGGCTCTACATCCTGTGAAAATCAGCACGTATTTCTTTCCTCTACCATTTCTTTTGTATATGTTTCACAGTTTTGTAGCTTACCACAATTCATGCACAATACTTTCTAAATAATTTAAAAGTATTTTGAACAATTTAGGACCTATTAATGTTTAAAAAATCAATAACCTAAAACGCTTCATCAAATTCAGCGACCATTTAATCCAAAAATGCACGTGTGAAGGAGACCGAGTTCTTACCAGGTATGTACGCTATGTTGGCTGAGACATTAAATCTATTTAATTCCGCGCGTGAAGTATATTAACTAAAAGAAAAATTACTGCCTTTTATATTTTAATTTTTAGAATATTTCCCCTAATTACAAAATTTATTTCTCTATCATTTAGTTGAAACTGCAATTAAGTTTAGGTCTAGAAGATAGGAATGGACAATTTCAAGTTGAAGAAAAAAGTTTGTGCAATACTTTAAAAACTTAAAGAAATATGTGTACCTAAATTCTTAAAAGTTCAACTTGTGGCAAATTGCGAATTAAGATTTAAGTCATATCAAAATGTGCCTCAGAACACTCCTAAATCATAGTCTTCATCGTGCTTCATTTCTTCATCTTCTTTTTTGCATTCCTTTTAGTGCTTATTGGTTCACTGGTGAATGTATATTAATTATATTTGTGTCCACATACTTCAAAAAAATAGCTTTGAAATTCAGTTGGCTGTATAGTATTTCTAGGGAGATAAATACATCTTACATACATGAATATACAATTACTTAAAAGAAATTATATCTGTCTAGCAATAGAATTCTATATTTAATTCATCATCATTGGAAAAATTTTGGAGGTGTATTGTGATATAATTTCATAATCCATTAGTACTGATTATCGAAGCACCTTTGATGAAGGATGTGGTGAAATATAAACAGTGAGATGGTGTAGAGTACCTGAAAGTAACTGAACAACAAACTAGTAGGAAGGGTTTAGCATCAACTACAAAACGTATCACTTTTAACTCAAAGACGGGAAAAATCCCAAGAGAATTGATAAATAGGTTTTCTCAATAATGTGGACTGCTTTGTTTGTAAACTGCGAACCCCTGGAATTTTCTTTTATGGAATTTCTTGATGTATGGCATTGTTGGTATTTATTCCACACTAATGAACATCTAGAATTACAAATATCTGTAGCGCTTAGGCAACAAACTTCCAATACAATGTCGACAAAACACTTCAACAAAGCGAAAATAAACAGGAGCAATGTTGATCATTTACAGATGCTAGAAACTAGAAGTGTTACCAACATATACCATATATCCCAAACAAAACGCTGGAAGTAAAATTTTCCAGTTGCTTTGCGTACACTAATAGTTTTTCATTTTTAAACAATGGTAGTATGGTCGCATAAGCAAACGAGGGTAAAATTTAGTATAGCGGTCATATTTCATTCTAAACCCAGTCAAGTACGCACCAATGTGATCAAGAAGGACAATTAAATTTAATAAAGTAATAAAACCTATTTCTATTATTCCATTTTTTAAAAGTAATAAGCGTACTTAGTTCATTCGGTTGACTAGGCGCAATAACTGAAGTGCATATTATTATGTTCCCTTATTCTTCAGTAGGCGTATCGGGAAGAAAAAGATGACAGTATGGGCAGCACACTAGTTTTAAATTCATTAAATCATTTCATAATCGTGATTTTCCATATTTTCAATTTATGAACACAGACGTCATACATATAAATACTTTGGTGCGCTCATGCCTGACTGACTGGGAAATGTGATTATGCAATATGGAGAGTATTTGAGTTGAAACAAGGTTCATTAATTACAACAAGAATTTATTATGTAAGAATGAAAATTCGCATATACCATCTAAGAGAGACATATCTATCCACACCTACAAGTCAAAAGTACTAAAAACCTTATTTCGTTTACTACGCCAGTTCCACGTCCTGCCTGCAAATGATCAAAACAGAGAAAAGAAGCACAATCAGCCAAAATGAAAATCTACTGGCGAAAGAGGAAAACACAATCAGGGAAGAGATGAAAATCTTCGTGGTCCATAGCAGGCCAAAACGACAAAAAAAAAATCATACACCTACAAGTTCAAGGAGGAAGTACCGTTCAACGGCCAAATGAGCTTAATGACAAATTCTTCCGTAAGCGTTCTCTTAACATGTATTCGAATATGGATATTCACCTCAGCCCAGTTTCAGGAAACGAGAGGCAATACAACAGGGGAGATCAGAATGCTCACTTCATTTGCATACAGACGCTCATGGAGACCCAACAACATTTACATACAGTCCAGAGTCGAGGTGATTTGAGAGTAGTCGGGAATGCTAGAGGTCCGAATCAGGTTCGAAGAGACGTGACCATCATGCAAATACCCCCTCCAGAATTTTGCCAAGAATGGGAAATGGGAGTAAGAATCTAAAAGTCAGAAGCTAAAAGGATTTTCCTGAACAAGCAGGTATTCATTAAAATCAGAATTGTGTGTTCTATAACTTGATTTGGCCTATATAATCGTGGTAGCTGGATTTACGTGGTATATTGATGACCAAAAATTGTAAAACTGGCAAAAAAACAAAGATCCTGTATACATATAAGTATTCATTGGGTTAGTTACTTTACGATTTGAAGTATGAATAGCACCAAATAACCGTGGCATCGGCACATGGAACACGTGGTGGCCTGAAGGTGGATAAGTTATGTTATCATCAGAAGTCTAAAATTCGAAGATGGACAGAAATCCTGTACACATATAGGTATTCGTTGATTTCGCTACTTTAAAATCTACTAAACGATTAGCAGTATAAACAGTAGCAACCAACTATAAGGCATGTTGAGAGATAGCGTTCAAAAGGTACCCATTCAGATGCAAAGGTAACTTAGTTGAGATACCCTTCAAAATTCAACACACAGGATATCGAAGAATAGAACCATTCAGCAATAATATCGTTCCTGATACTTCAACAGTTTTGGCAAGAGCATACACATGGTGGCTCTCCTATCAGAACGAAGTGTATCATTCAAAGGTACCTACAAGTGCACAAAATTACACGAAAATGGAAAGAAAAACAAGACCACGAGTAAATTAAATATCCACCACAATGTCTTGAAATAAGACAGTCCCGTTTGCAAATTGTTTTTATCTGTTTATTTGTAATGACGCGTTTCACCCTTGTAGGGCATCTTCAGATTAACGATTCGGTTGTATATAAAGACGTTAATATTTACCAAACATTTATACATAACTCGTCCAAGACTTTCCTATTTCAAGAAATTCAAAACTGGTTGTTGTACCAAGGGCCCAGCCCGAAAAGTAACCAATTCCACCACAACAGAAATAAATAAAATTAATTACAGTTTCGAGTTAAACTATATAATACCAATACCTTTGTTCATACTACCAGACTGCCGCTTATACGAGTACAAGCGTTTCATACCGCCGGAAACCCAGAGCAAAAGATTAGGTTGGTAATGCTATCCCACTGCTGTATGAACTCACAATATACTGGAGGTATGTTTGAAACACTCTCAGCTTCGCATCAGTCACATGTAAAGGATAGAGTAAGTGTTAAATGGGCTGTGTAGAGGTGAATAAGCAAACAAATCAACTCCTGCCTTTTGTAGAGGCTACGTATTGGTAGGATAGTGACACGTCAGGTAAAACAAACACTTCCACTATGCTAGGTCGCCAAATGCGTCTAACATTCATGAAACAGATCCAATTGACCCATTGCAGGTTTAACGTTCCATTGATGGCGAGGTCACATGAGATACGCTCGGATTCCGAAAGGATGGGAAGGCACATCAACTATGCGTTTCAAAGGATGGATTCTGGGATTAATTTTATTCGAGTTAAGAATTTTACAACATCAAAATTATTTTCTCGGATCACCAATGTTTCGCCCGACACGTAGCACAACCCCAATATAGAAAACGATCGATTTGAAATTGATGTCGTAAAATGTTAATATTAACTTGACTTTCTTTTTGATCTGGACAAGAGTCTGCTGTGTGCCAGAATAATACGCCCGAAAAACAGAAAGTAAGTCCAACTTAAGTGTACCGGAACTTAGTTGAAAGCTTACCTCGAAGATGAACGCTCTGACTGAATCAATAGGGACTTTCTACACCGTATTTGTTACATGTTTGACGTCCTAGGTACCGATGTGGTTGTACAGAGACTTTCGCTCCCATAATGTATCTCCATGGTTATTAGTTTTTTTTCGGCTAGTACATACCGTTGACAGTAAGTAAAGTGCGAACAGAATTTTTGCAGAGTACCAGAAGAAAGACCTTGATTTGTGACTTTGGTACTTCGCATACATAGTTTTCATACCATCCTCTGCTTCCCAGCCCACAACTTTTGAGTAGTCTTAGAGAATACATCTTCTCTGAACATACATACAAACAACACTTCTCTTTTCCTATTGCCTAGTGTGACTTCCGTCTGTTTCTCTGCATATGATGATTTCCTCCCTACAGTCTTGTATCAAGAACGGAACAAGCGTTGTTCGTCACGTAAGAATTCTGGTAACCTGTTCCAATTCCACTGGAGTGTGCTTATAATCAATATAATTCACCTAATTCCTCTCTTTCTGACTAACCGTCTATCGTATGTAACAATAAACAGTCATCTCACAATTTTCCATCGAAAGCGAGATATGTCCCAAGGAGACATCCTATCACTAGTATTTTTCTCCTATACGCTCCCGACATCCCAAAACCATCCCTACCATGCGCTTTCTCCAATATGCTGGCAACACCTACTTCCTACTCTCCATCTAACGCAACGATTATTCCAGCTCCAACTCAACGGTTTCACCTTAAAATGAAACCAGTGTTACCTATCTACCAAATCTGCAACAAACCCAGGTCATAACAATAAGCTCAACTACTTGAGTATTCTGTCACCTCGCTATTCGTGTCTATCTACCTTCCAAGACCCAACCTCTGTTCCAACACAGAAAGCTCTTAGGCATCCTCAAACACCTACAAAAACTTCACCTTTCTTCCATTTGCCATAAAAGAGGCGCAACACTCTGTTGCCTCTCTCAGCCTCAATAAACCTGGTTGCTGCTCTGCTTTACCATTTTTTACGATCTGAAGACGACAGCGAAGTCTGTCGAAGCCGATTGTTTTGGATAAATAAATATTTATGCCTTCTTGGCTTTAAATGTTTTAGCTTCTGTCATTAATGCCAAATATTCTATCAGGTAGAGGAAAAATCCTCGGCAATAAGCATCTGATATCCCTCCCTCTTGATCCTCTCGTCCAGTCCAAATATAGTATGCCAAAAAGCCAACAAAAGAATATAAATAAAACAGTAATCACATCTCACAACTAGCCACCCAGAAGAAGAATGAAGCAATGGCAAGCGAAACGTAGATAGTTTTATCACAGTTGGGGGATAACATACCATGCAGTATTTCATTGAAACGTTTCTTCTCCTTATTTTCAAACACATCATACACTTTCCGAGCGAAACTTTTATCACCTTCCCTTCTTAGTTTATGAATTAACCAAAAAAATATTTCCTTCTTGCCACCTATCGCCCACCCTACTTCTAACTCAAACTAAAGTTCAAACCATACCTAGCATCGATCCTAACCTCCTCCCAGCAGCATCATTACATCAATTAGATGTCTGCGAAATACAATCCCAGCTCATTTCTATAATATCCTGTCCAGTTCTACGGTATCCAAATTTCGTAGGTAGTACTACCAGCAGAGCCCGCCATAATCATCTCCATATCACAGAAACAACTTACGTTATCAACATGACATGAATTAATTGCTGCTTTGTCTCATTAAAATATCTATTTTTACTACATTCACTTTTATTGAGCGAAGCCTAAAGATCCACAGCGTGTCCGATTCCTGATCGTTCCTGCTGTAAATAATGAATAAATAAAAACGCTAACAGTCTGGCTGTACGACTAAAGAACACTCTAAATTGGATACAGGAGCCCGTTTAGAGTGGCTCATGCGGGCGTTATTCGAAACAGACGCCTCTAAATAGCTGTAGGTTTTCTTTCCAGTCAGTGTTCTGCAGTAGAGCGCCAAAGCAACACGGTGTTATGTGTCATGAACTGTACGTCGAGTAGCTATCAGCAGTGGTTTTATTAAAGTACTACCGAGTTAAACTCTAGGGCAGTTTGTACGAGTATGTCCAGCTCAAGAAGCAGGTACAATGTATCTTTGCAGTGTGCGCTATCTTTCTGGTGTACGTATTATATGCAGGCTACATGAACGATAGCTGCAAATTGAGTGACAGAAGACAAGTTGTCAATAAACAGTTCAGTCTGCATAGATAGGTTGCTGTTAAGAAGGCAATAACTAGTGGCAAATTTATAGCCTGGAGCATACGCAGTGCAGCCTCTCCAAAAAGCCCATCGTACTTACTTCTGTTCTAATCGGTCTGGCAGGTTCGTATTATTTGTCTCCTGCTGCGCTAGAATGAAGGCCAGGTTACTTCCATTGCTAGTTTCATTAGCGTACATCAATAGTTTGGCTACAATGCAGACAAAACATCCACGCAATCTGAAATGTTGCTTGAAAAACGGAGTCAATTTCTTCCAGCCTTACAGTGAGTATAAAGCGACTGTAAATATTAAGTCACTGAAAAAAATGCCTTAAAGTTATTAGCACTGTCTTCTCTCAGGGAAGTCAATAGTTAACTCGCATTTGTGGCGTTAAGCAACGTCAGCCAACAAAACTTCCTAATGAGGAACCGCTCACCTAAAATGATTCAGCTTGATAAACAAATGAATAGAAGCCACACTTCAAGTTGAGAATCATATATCTCGGTTATTTGGTTCATGATAAATTTTATCTAAGTTAATTGCTTCGAGATAAGGTAGCTGGCTGCTTTTACTGCGTCAAAGCAGATGAAACTAGTTCGCACGTTCCACAATTCTAGCCGAGAAACGAACAGTTGTAGTAAGCGGTACAGATCATGGATTACTTTTTTATTTCTATTTGTTTATATTCCAAGAAAAACACAGACATCTTACTGTAATCGGAAGCGTCTCATGCAAAAATACGGCTTGTGTTACCTTCTCACTCAAAACATGTTTCGTCACTGCTGTGGCATCACTATTGATTAAGAAATTAATATTACTTGTAGCTACCACATTATTAGTTTTTCCAACCTTGACTTGTACATAATTAAAAATTTTCACCTATTGTGTTTTTATATAAAGGCTGTATAGCTTGGAACAACTAAATAACTCGAAAAATACGCATCATATGAAAAAAATGCTCCCGACGAAAGCATAATATTTTCAATGGGGATATCTGGGATATCTGTCTGTGCTGAAACTGGCGGCCTCCTAGAAACCATCCCTCCTCCAACCTCCACCCCCCCCCCTTTCCCTGCACCAGAGGGATCTTCTTGTTTACAGCAACGAAATGAACCCCGAACAGAGCAGGAAACGACGATACGTTAAATATAGCTTTCTGCCATGCTTTCATTGGTGCCGCGCGGAGTGGTCGTGCGGTTTGAGGCGCCATGTGACAGATTCCGCTGCCCCCCGGCCGGAGGTTCGAGTCCTCCCTCGGGTATGGATGTTTGTGTTGCTCCTATCATAAATTAGTTTACGTAGCGTGTAAGTCTAGGGACCGATGACCTCAGCAGTTTCGTTGCTTAGGAATTCACACACATTTGAACATTTTGAACATTCATTGCTAGCGTATTCTGTCTTTTAAAACGATATTTCTAGACCTTCCTTCTCAGATATTTCCTGCATCAGTTCTAATATTTTCTTTTCATTCTCAAATAGTTTCATTCCTCCTATTACCACGAAATCAACTGCTTCTTTCGATCTATTCTACTTTATGTAGTCATTAACTTTCTGTTTTCCTTACTCTCTTTTCCATTTTCTTATACTTTTTCAGTATGCGGTTGGATAAAAATGGTTGTGACAAACCGTCTCCTAACTGAATCGTGATATAATATGGAAGTGACTAGAAATGGTTCTAAAAAAGTTAACCTCAGATACCGGATTTGTAAGACATTATTTAGCTATTTCCAGAGTTTACTTATCTGCTGCAAATTCCTTCAGGGTTTTGAGCAGGGAGTCTCTGTCTGTTGAATCACATGCCTTTTCAAAATAAATAAATATTACCACAATTTTTAATTGAATTTTTCATATAGCTAATTATTTATTTAACATTTAGAACTGGCTGTGGACAGGATCTATTACTCCTAAATCCTGCTTGATATCCTCCAATTTCTTTACATAAATGAAGATTTATTATGTTTAGAAGAGCTTTCGATAAGATTTTGTATTCTATAGATAGTAACGAAATTCTCTGTAGTTAATGGTATACTTTTTGTTCCCCTTCGAACGAATTGGGTGAACTGATGCAACCTTCTCGTTTTTGAACCTTAGTGGAATAACCCAATGAGTCATTATACTGTTATCAGTTTATCTTGTGGCAAGCTTCGTGTAAACTGGTAACTGTAATATAGATTTTGTTTAATATCATTTAGTGCCTGATTCCTTGGTATTTATAATATTTTCTGGCACTGACAATAACTATACTGTAACTGAAATCTAAAGCTATAATGAGTTACAGACTGCATCGCGACTGATTCCTGACTTCCTTCTGTTTAGAGTTATTATTATTATTATTATTATTGTTACAGAATTTATTATTGCCAGATAACTAAAATGGTTCAAATGGCTCTGAGCACTATGGGGCTTAACATCTATGACCATCAGTCCACTAGAACTTAGAACTACTTAAACCTAACTACCATAAGGACATCACACACATCCATGCCGAGGCAAGATTCGAACCTGCGACCGTATCGGTCACGTGGTTCCAGACTGAAGCGCCTAGAACCTCACTACCACGCCGGCCGGCCAGAGAACTAAAATATTTAAAGTAATATCGTCACAGAATACTACCTGCAACACAAGAATTTTGTTTTAATAAAAATGATAAAAAATTCCTGTTCGTTTCCCAAAGATTTTTCGAAGTAAAAATGTCAGCCGTCTTTTCGGCTGCAGTATGGGCGAACCTCCCTGCAGCTTACATTCCCGACTTTATGTCTGCCATTTGAGGCCTTCAAGTTTGTTAATACTTTGTGCAGCAAGCCTCATACGCGGAAAATTGAACTGAAACCGGGACAGGGAAACGTCGCATGGTACCTCCCGTACCTGCTCTAGGACACATTAAGACACATGAAACAGTAAAACGGGTGCCTGGGCACTACTACTCTTGTTTAGATTCTGTCCATCTGGGATTTGGTTTAAGCTCTGCAATCCAACAATAGTATTCTTACTTGACTCTGACATCACTCTAAGGGGATAATTAATTCCTGAAGGTTGCCTATTATTACTGAATATTTACAGTAGCTTCCATGTAGCTATGGACTTTAGAACTCGTCCTAGAGTAATTAAGGAAGGAAGCAAGTAATTTACTTGAGATCCCTGGACTAGCAGGACAGAGCGGATTCGGTTATATTTGTGGATAGGGGCCAAAATAAGTTACTGTCAGTTGCACTCAAAATATAAACTTTAATTGTTAAACCACACAATCACACAAGCAAGAATCAAAAACTCTCAAGAAAGACCTTTGATCTAATTTAGATCGGCTGAAGGCCACATCGAAAATGCAAGGCACAAGGCCTAAGGAAGGAATTGAGGTACAGGAGTTCTTCTGGAGGTTTCACTTCTTCAGCAAAAAAAAAAATTTATCTTCAATACAAATAGGCTGAAAGCCTTAGCTTAAATTTTTCCCTTAGAACTCGGCTGAAGATCGCACATTAATCAAGAACAATGTTACGGCTTAAGGCCGAGACAAGGATTTTCAATGTTTAACCTAAATAGGCTGAAGTCTCGGCTGAATGTCGCATATCAACAAAACAATTTAATGGCTTAAGGGCTAGGAAGAAGAGCTTTCAATTTGAAAAGGCTGAAGGCCTTATCTTTAAATATTTCGTGGAAAACAATCTTATGACTTAAGGGCAAGACAAGGATTTTGAAGTTTTATTTGAAGACAGATTAAAACTCGGCTGAAGGCCACACATCATGCAGAAAACAATTTTACAGCTTAACACCTGAAGGGAAGTGCTTCTAAATTTCAACTAAAATAGGCTAAATACTTTATCATAAAAACTCTGCTGATGGTCACATACCAAACCCAAACAAACTCACGGCATAAAGCCCAAAAAAAGAAATTTCCACCTTTTAATTTAAGCTGGAAAACTCGGCTGAAGGCCACATACAAACTAGAGACAAATTTGCGGCATAAGGCCTAACGACTAGGAATTTTCAATTTTAATTTTGAAAGTCTGAAACTTGGCTGAAGGTCACATACCAAACAATAAACATTTTTTTTCTTTTTTTACGGCCTAAGAAGAAAAGCCTCGCAATTTTAATAAGCTAAAATTCAGCTGAAGGCCACACCAAGTACTTATGACGAAAAGGGAAATAACTATGTAAAACACAAGGAGCGGCGCTCAGAAGATTCAAAGGGTCAGCCTGGGAAGTAACACTAACGCACATTTAGGTGAAACAGGCAGCCAGACCGACAACCTCTTAATCAGAAGGAAACCCAAACAAAAGCCAGATGATGAACCAACCAACAAGATTACTTCAGCTCCAACCGTCGAGCAAAACGACAACCAGATTTCAATAGCACAACATTCTTGATACTGGTGCCCAATCCATCCAAGCCAGAATAAACGCCCAAAACTACCAACAACACCTCAGCTGTCGAACTACACGCCATGCTGGACAGCATGAACACGATGAAGAAAATACACTGCCGAAAACTACGACAACGCCCAGGGCAGGTCGCCGGAACGTCAATGGCCACAAGGCAGAAGATACCGCTGGAACACTTCATTAATGAAGGAATGAATTAATTTAAGTTAAACACCACACAGGAAGACCACTGCAGCTCTAGCCGACTTCAATGCACACTCGTTGTTGCTCATAGGAATCTCCCAGAAAGCGACTACCAGGATCAAACAAAGAGATGTGATGGCAGTAGAGGCTTGATAGTAGCTTAAGTGAGCACTCAGGTTTAGTGTCCAGGATCGCTGGACGACCAACTTCGTAACCCTCGCAAGAAGCGCCTCACAACTCCAACCACGCGTGCACGCCGCCAGCGGCTCCAGCCTGACTATGTGTGAAGGAGACTTCCTCGCTGCTCTGCCCCAACCGACCGACTGCTACACACGGAAATGGTAAAAGGACAAAACAGACGAAAGCTGAGGGGACGACCGACTGAACGACTAACCAACCATCGCTCCCGCTCCTTCAGTCGGAAAGTGCATGTGTGTCGCCAGCGGTCGGCAAGTACTGGGTGCCCGCACCTCACTGGTGCACCGTCCCCGACGCTCTTTCGTCCCCGACCGCTGCTCCGTTCCCGACTGCACTGCTGGTCCGTCTCCAACTGACTTCCCGACACACAATGACCCGGAAATACTATCGGTCGCTCCAGAGCTGGTACGACAGTGTACTTATCGGTAAGCGCTGCTGCTGCCACTCATGGGCAAGTAAGGCAGAAGTTAGTGACGCCAGAGAATGGAATAAGAAAACGAGGCGGCAGTACAGCAAAAGAAGTTGACAAACAATAAATGGCACGAACACAAACCGCACACGGCTCATTACTTAAATTTTTTCTCATTCTGGTGACCCGTGAATCTAAAAGGACTTCCAGAATGAGATTTTCACTCTGCAGGGGAGTGTGCGCTGATAAGAAACTTCCTGGCAGATTAAAATTGTGTGCCCGACCGAGACTCGAACACGGGACCTTTGTCTTTCGCAGGCAAATGCTCTACCATCTGAGCTACCGAAGCACGACTCACGCGCGGTACTCACAGATTTACTTCTGCCAGTATCCGTCTCCTACCTTCCAAACTTTACAGAAGCTCTCCTGCGAACCTTGCAGAACTAGCATTCCTGAAAGAAAGGATATTGCGGAGACTTGGCTTAGCCACAGCCTGGGGGATTTTTCCAGAATGAGATTTTCACTCTGCAGCGGAGTGTGCGCTGATATGAAACTTCCTGGCAGATTAAAACTGTGTGCCCGACCAAGACTCGAACTCGGGACCTTTGCCTTTCGCGGGCAAGTGCTCTACCAAGGCAAAGGTCCCGAGTTCGAGTCTCGGTCGGTCACACAGTTTTAATCTGCCAGGAAGTTTCATAAAAGGACTTGATTTCTTTATCTTTTGGTGAGAATAACCATAGAATGTGGGAGTATATGGTGAGGGTGAATGTTATGAAAGCAGTTATGATTAAAACTGATGATTAATTATAATGAACAACACCCCACATGAAACATGAACTGATATCAAGCCAATGGTAAAATTACACAGTCTCTTACTTGCATGACTATTATGCTTAAATGAAATTGCAGGGGACAACTAGTGTGAGTAATTTCAGACGCGAAGACATGAGAGGTCAGAGACCACACAAAGAGGAGAATAACCCTGCAATGATGTTTGAATAATCGTATATAACATAGTGAGTAAAGGAGTCTGTTCCTTCTCCACTAACGCTGAACAAAGCAGATGAAAGAGCACGAGCAACAGAGAAGTCAGTGTCAGAGCATTGCAACTAAATTTAATAAACTTCATAACTACTACTATATTTGGAAACCATTGTGCAACTTGGGGTTCATTCTGTGCAGAATCTGTTATTCCACTAAGTAGGAAAGTCTGTGCTCATAAAATCTATACTTTGTTCATATGCGGTGGTCAGGTGGCACAAAGGTTACTATGCCAGAAACAGAGTAACAGCCTCAAATAACGAGATCAAATTCACATATATACACTTCAAACTACAAGTTAATCATCAAAGGCTACAACTTTAAGTAAAGAGCTAAAAACTAGACCTCATTTATACATGAGTCTCTTCGAACAATATCATCAGTCTGCCTGTGTTGCGAGAAATTAATTTATATCAGCATCGTTATGCTAAAAAATTAAAGAAACCACTACTTATAAATAAATGCAGAAAATTCTTAATTAAAGAAAACCCAGTGCTGGTGGTAAGTCGTCGGTGTTGAAATGAATTAAGGAAGAAGCCGTGTTTAAACATCACTCGCAAAAATTAATAGAAAAACTCCGTGAAACAGAAAAATTGATAAAGCATCGTCGAGTAGAAATTTCCTGCAGCACACACGTCGCAAATCTGTTAAACTGATGTCTCTCTCATCGTAGCCGTGTTGTGAGTCTTGTTCACCTTGGCTCAGGTCACACCGAGCGCTCAGTTCCGAGAGAGTGAAGAAAGCCTACCTGCCACTTTTTTACGCAGGTAATACACATCCCTACACAGAATACAATTTTCGCTGAATAAAAAGAAAATTTTCTCTTACCTGCACTATACTTCCTTTTCATATGTCGTTACTTGCATTGTCGACCTTAATAAAGTGCATAATTTCATCCATCTTTAAAATAATGTCTTGTTTTTGAAGCTTTATGCAATCGGTTTCGAAAAGGAAAAAAAGGACAACGTCATGATGATGACATCAGCGTACGTCTGATGAAGAGTAATAATGAAGACTGACATCTGGAGCACAAGGAATATCGAATTTATATGACAAGTAATTCTATTAAAAGAAGAAATATTCAAGGTAGTGAAAGAAAATCTTTAACACGTATAGCAGCTTCAGAAGAGGAACAGAGAAAATGTGTAATGTTGGTACAGAGGAAGAAGTTAAGATGAGTTAAGTTTAGGAACAGCAATATTTGCCAATGTATAACAGCGAAAGACTGTCAAGCATTATGATACATTCTGGAAGTACTAGGTACTGGAACATGCGCACGGAAGACTGAAAACATAAATATGTGGCGAGGGACCTTTCAGAGAGGATTGCACAAATCCGTATTACTGACGGAGTGAGTTCAAACCAAAGATATAACATGCAAATATTGATGTACTGCAGATGAACATAAGCGCGAATGTAATTCCAAAGAGGGATAGTAAAACTGCAAAATACTTATTGATTTGCAACTAATATATATAAAAAATGGAGAATAGGATGGCTGTAGCAATGGACAAGCTCAAGAATGCATTCAAACTGGGAAATTACGCTCGTGTCAGAAACCACAAACTATATGATACAGAGAGAAAGAACAACACAAAATTCTTAATTCCGCTTGTACACTGGGCCATGTATCATTTGGGCGAGGAAGGTGGGCTCAAAAATAGTCGATTCTTATGTATTTCCGTTTACTGATTTAAAAAGTCACCATAAAAATAATAGATCAGTTCTTGCTTTGGAGATAAAGTGGCATTTCATTTCTATAGTCAACCTTTTCAGTTTGGGGGAACTTTTGTTTTCGGAGTTGGTACACCTGTCCAATAACAAAACACAAATGCTCTTAAGCAGTTTGTAAGTCATAAACACAGATGCTGTTGCTGCGACTGTGAGTTTCATATACTTTCTACTATAATTGAAGCAGAAATTCTGGTTTGAGAGTGCTCTTGTAGTGTAAAACTCTACAAACTGTTACGAAAATATGTAAATAAGGTGGATAATTTTTGTTATATTTGTGGTGAAATAACATTTTCCTGACCTAAATGCAATCTGATGTCTTTTGTGAACGCTGCCTATCAGCCTTATTTCGGTATGAAAGTAGGAGACTGGGATAAATTGTAAGGTGTCAGGTAAATCCAACACCTTCCATGAAAACCCTGACATGATAAGCAAATCCAGCAGTATGTCACATAGCTCCGAATAAATCGTGACATTAAATTAACCAAAGTAATACGGGTAACGAGTGAGCAAATGGAATACCACAGACTAACACACAAATACCTAAATGCATGTCGTGCCTTCCCACCGTGAGACCGACGCAGTTCCGAGGGAAGAAACGAGAACAGAAGCCGAGAGCAGAACCGTGTTAAGCTAGAAGGCCCTACGATAAGGGACGGACTGGACACCCACGCCGCCAACCTACCTGTAAGACTACCACCAGCACGTTTTAGCGTGAGACTTTTTTGCATCTCTGTTACGTCAAGGACCACCCCCAGCCCATGTCAAAAGCTAGAGCCCTCCAGAAAAACAGTATAGATCTTACGATAACACAAAAAGGGCCCCTACCACCCGCACGTTTTAGCGTGAGACTTTTTCGCGTCTCAAGTACATCAAGGACCACCCTCCAGCCCATGTTAAAAGATAGAGCCCTCTAGAAGAACAGTATAGATCTCACGATAACGCTAAAAGGACCACACTAGCTGCAGGTTTTAGCGTGAGACTTTTTCGCGTCTCTGCTACGTTGCAAACGTTAAAAACATTGCCCCACCACGAAAAATATAACGTTTCTCATTGGATAGACAGAATTTTTGTAGGCGGAGCTTAAGGTTAACATTGAGACCCTGATTGGTCAGATGAAAACACAGCCAGATACTTTTTTAAACCAACTTCGGTAAATTGTAGTAAGGAGAAGTTAGGAGAGAGTTGCTTCCGAGACGGCGAGGTGAGCGGAGCTGTGTTGCCCGCCGCCCCCTGACGAACACCGACAAGGTAATGAACACACGCGATGCCGCATAACAGCGCATAAAGCTTCACTCAGAACTGCAGAAGTCTCATCTGTTACACCCCCTTTTTGCGTAATACTAGTGTCGATCGTCAATTAAAGCTCATGGTGTTCACATTTGCCACTTGAAGTAAAAATCTGAAACGCGATGATTTTTCTGTTATATAGTTACTGAGAAACCACATCAGCCACTGTAATTTACGACAAGTTAGATAAGTAATTAAAGATAATTGAGGGTCACTGTAGACCATTTTGATAGTTTGCTATTTTGTGAAAGTTGATTTAAACCTAGATTATAGATGCGATATGGCATAGGTCATCCTTCGATCCATTGTGTAACTTGGAAAACCACTTAGGGAATATTCGTTCACATTTTTGTTGGACGCAGTTGGTTTTTACCATCCTGTATTAAAACACTTCCTTTTATCAATAGTTCAATTTATAAACAATGTTTTGTGAGTAGAATAAAATGTCCAATGGTAAACTTAACTGCTTTTTAGACGTTATTTTACCAGCTAACTAAAAATAGGAAAGCCTTGAACCCCTTCCACTAAATTTAGTTAGTATTAAGATTCTTTTACAGGGATTGCAGTGGAGCTGACGCTGAGTTCATTTAGTATTTGTTTATATCATCGCTAGTCTCACTGAACTCTTCTGAATTCCACATGTCATGTGTGGTCTGGCGTCTCCTTACCAGCAACAGGTCCCCGGTTCAAACTAGTCAATTCCCTAAAAAACACGCTCAGAGCGTCGTTGCGCGAAAGTGGTAGGGAGACACGATATAGAACAATCAGACACCATCATGAATGTTTAGAAACTCTTGGGCTCAACATACGTGTTACAACGCATGTTCATTTACGCTGAGGAAATGGCTGAAAAATAAGAAACTATCGATGGCTTTTGCTGTGCCTATGGTTTGGCGGGAGCCGACAAACCATACATATGACTGCTGTTTCTGCTTGTCTCCACCTATAAAGGCAGAACTGTCTATGAAGAACAGAAGAACAGTTCAGTACCCGAATCTTCGCTCTGCTAATATACCCATCCCGCATTCAGATAGTTTCTACTACGCCCGATAATTGTATGTTTGAAGTAGAAAATGAAGACAGTGTGGGGCAAGAAGAAGAAGAAGAAGAAGAACCAATCAAGCCTTCCACATACCGTGACCCTGATTTTGAGGGAAAAGTTGATAAACTGCACAGGCTGAGTCGAGCGGAATTGAATGATCTCATTAGAAACTTTGACCTGTCAACGGAGAACGCAGAAATTCTTGGGTCTCGACTATAAAAACGTAATCTTCTCGATAGCGATGTCGCAGTCTCACAGTACAGAAAACGTAGCGTGTAACTGCTTCTCTTTTTGGTGAAGAGAAACGATCTTGCTATTGCTGCGACGTTAATGGCTTGATGAAATCTTTGAATTTTAACCATGATCCAACTAAATAGCGACTATTCATGGATTCCTCCAAGTTTAATTTTAAAGCTGTGTTATTTCACAATGGCAACCGTCTTCGTTCTTTTCCTGTCGGTCATGCAGTTGACAGGAAGGAGACATATGCAAATATGACGGCTTCCTTGGGCGCAATCAAATATCATGAACACAAACCGAAAATCTGTGGTGATTTAAAAGTCATTGCCATACTCTTAGGAATGCAACTGGGATACACAGAACGTTTCTGCTTGTTATGTGTATGGGCCAATAGGCAAATGATAGCACATAATATTAAAGCAGACGGGCCTGCAAGAAATCTTATCCCTAGCGGGAAAAATGTCGTTGCCGAGCCTCTCGTCGACCTAAAAGATGCTCTTCTTCCACCGCTGCATACCACGCTGAGTTTAATGAAACATTTTGTCAGAGGTATGAACCATGAAGGACATGCCTTAAGTACATAAGAGAGAAATTTCCGAAAGTAAGTGATACAAAAGTTATGGAAGGCATTTTTATCAAGATACAAATTCGAGAACCTGTAAAGGATTCTGGAAAGGAGGGGAAAGAAAAGCAAGCTTGGGAAGCTTTCAAGGGAGTTGTTCGTGGATTTTTAGGGAACAAAAGAGATGTTAACTACACTCAGTTGATGAAAGTTCTCCTACAGAAATAGCATAACCTTTCATGCAACTTGCCCTTTAAAATTAACGCACTTGTACTGTTAAAGGTGAAAATGTCGTCAAACAAATAGTATTGGTGTTGAAATCTGATCCGCTCGGATCAGGTTGTGGAAAGGGGCCCAAGGTCAATTACTGTTAGTTGTACAAGAACACATACAACTTTATTCCTGAAACAAATGCACAGTTTTCTCTTTAAATCAACAAAGATCAATTCACCGCTGAGGGCCCAAGTAACTTCACCAGAATATGCTTTTAAAACACCAGGATTTAGAGTAACGGCTGAAGGCCTTACTTAAGTAAAATTACAATATTTTCTCGGCTAAAGGCCGAAATAATATTTCAAATCAGCTAAGGAAATTCTTTAAAAGCCGAGAATTTACAAATTTCGGCTAAAGTACATATTAACGAAAATTCAAATTAAATTTTCAGCTGAAAGCCCAATTTAAAAAATTCCTTTACATAATAAAAGAGAGACTTTAAAGATAAGCCTTTACCCAGTACAACAGAAAAACATCTTAAGAAAACTTGAAGTATCCTGTCGGCTGAAGGCCCAAGCAATCACTCAAGAATAATTAAAGATAACCTTAAGATAAGCATTTACAAAACACGGCTGAAGGCCGTTTCAGTAATTCAAAGAGAAACCTTACAGACAAGGATTTACACATTAAAGCCACAGATTCTGAAACAAACGCGGCTGAAGGTCTAAATACAGAGCAACAAGAATTTTAAATAAAACACAGCTGAAGGCCTAATATTAAAGTTGTTATGAAGTTCGGCTGAAGGCCATATACTAAACATAAAACACAGAATATTAATACACGGCTTCAGGCCTGGCACAGTACCTGCGACCAAATAAAATGACAATCACCAACAATAAACAGTGGTGCTCAGAAGGGTTCCAAGGGTCGGCCCGGGGAGAAACCTCTAGCCACAGTTTAGGTGAGACAGGCAGCCAAGCTTAACACTAAACAGACGGGTGGCAACACGACCTCGGCACGGCTGAAGAACCAGCCAACAGCGTAATCAATTCCCTTCCACCAGTCACACTCACTGCTCTGTTTCAACCGACCGACTGGCTACTCCAGTATGCGGACAGCATTCATATGCCCAGTGAAAACCACAGAAGCTAAACATGGTTCCACGTAAACACACTTGCACAAGAACTCGAACAATCGTAAAAGCAATCACTGTGGAACAATAAGGACGAACCAATTCGACACACAGAGATTTTCCACAAGCGGTCGGCGACCAAATATACGTCGTCCGATGAGACGATCGACCAAACGACCAACCCAGGTCGTTCCCACATAAGTTACATGTGACGGCACGATCGGGCGAATCTTGGCTGTTCGAAGCTGACTGCAGCTCCAACTCGACTCAAATCGATGTGCGTTCGGAATTCGGAGACACGGCGACCCGGGTACACTGGCTCGGACCCAACCACACAGAGGTTACTCTCGCCAATTGGTCACGACGCCTCTGCGCAAGGTAGGAACCAACCGTCCAGCACGATGACCAAGTGACGAGGCCCGAAACGGTCAAAAGACCCAATACACGTCACCCGATGAGACGACCAACCGAACGACCAACCAACGATCGTCCCGCTTCAATCTTCTTCCGTCAGACAGTTCATGCGTGTCGCCAGCGGGAGGCGAACACTGGCTGTCCGCACCTCACTGGCGCTCCATAGCCGACTCACTGCTGCTGCGTCCCGACTGAGCTCCCAGCTGAACTCCAGACACACGATGACCTGGAAATACCATCGATAGCTCCAGAGATGGTGCAGTGCACTTATCGATAAGCGCTGCTGCTGCTGCCACTCACAGGCAGGTAAGGCAGGAAGTTAGTGACGCTTGTAAATGGAATAAGAAAACGAGGCGGCAGTACCGTAAGAGAAAGATGACAAACAATAAACGGGATGAACATGAGCCACGCAAGGCTCAGTACTTTTGAAGTTTTCACAGCCTGTACAGACTTCAGGGCTCGAAAATAAACATTCATTATTTATTTCTCTACAGGGTGGGCTCGGTTTTTTTTTTTTTTTTTAAGTTGTCACGGTACCTGTTTGCATGTATTTTAGTTAAACTTGCTGTGCTTCTACGCATATAAGAAAATCTAACATTATAGCCATATATGCATTGCTAGAGGCATTGTGGCTAGTGCTTATGACAAATGTAGCCGTTAACTGCCTTGTGGTTGACATGGTGTGCAGTAGGTGAATAATGGTGATCCTGTGGAATAGTGAAAGATAGTATAGGTGTCTAATTTTATCCGTATTTTGCAGCTGCAAACTTGATTGTATTGAGTACACTGGAAGCATGAATTAAAAAACGTGTTCAGTCACAAACGTTTCTTGTTTCATTAAATACGCGATGCATTTCGGGCGCTGTGTGTCCATCATCAGTTATAAATAGACTCAATATATAATTTATTTTTGCTGCTGAATGAGGTGAAATGCATGTGTATGTCATGAAAAGGCTTGATGTTACATTATGAATTGCGTAAGTCAAATACGGAAAACTTGTGCAAAAATAAACAGTGTAAACTTACCAAAAAATCCGCGAAAAGCATTTCTAACGCCATCATACATTGGTTTCTTCATTCTATTCATGCATATCGCTTCCCTCAAGAGGCGCATTTGTAAACACATTTTTATAGGCACCTCACAGA
The DNA here is from genome assembly GCF_023897955.1 of Schistocerca gregaria. Taxonomy (NCBI): domain Eukaryota; kingdom Metazoa; phylum Arthropoda; class Insecta; order Orthoptera; family Acrididae; genus Schistocerca; species Schistocerca gregaria. The sequence continues at coordinate 620,204,914 of NC_064923.1, read as the reverse complement.
TTTTGTTCAACCTGGTCTTATCAAAGATGGGTTCAGTTGTAGGGCCAGAGATATAATTATTCAGAAAAGCATAAGTAGCCATAAGGTAACCCCCAAAGCAATTAATCAAGAGTGAACTCTAGTAAACAGCAAAAACATGAAACTCAACAATAAAATGTCACGAAAGCTGACAAAAGCAATTCCATAGAAATTATGAATAGAGATGAGTACATCACTCAAACACAGACTTTGTTTTCTGAAAACAACGCAACAGAGTTTAAACATGATCTAACTGTAAAATTCCAAAACAAAATCAGAAAAATGGTTTATAAATGCAATTTCCTCTTCACAGGAAAACAAGCAAGAACATACACTTTAACGAATCTCACAGCCCCAAGACTGAGAGCTCGGCCTAAGACCCATAAACCACTCGTTCCGTTAAGACCTATTGTTAATTCTAAAGATATACCTGATTTCAAAGTTTCTCAATTACTGAAAGAAATGCTGAAGCAGTACTGTACTTTTGATAAGTCATACTCAGTTAATAACACGAATGATTTAGGAACTAAAATTAAAAATATAGATATTCCTGCAGGTGTCAGATTTGCCTCTTTTGGTGTAACTAACCTGTTTACAAATGTGCCAACTGAAGAAACAGTAAACATACTCTTTGAAAACTTCGTGAAACATAAAAAATAGTCAGTTGCAGAAATTTCAGAAGTCAAGAACATCTTGCAGCTAATATTGTCTCAGAGTTAGTTTACATTTAATGGAAAAGTTTACCTACGGAAAGAGGCTCTTGCCACAGGCAGTAGCATACCAAATTTCCTGGCAGAAATATTTCTAAATCATCTGGAAATTAACTTCTTTAAAGGAAGCAATAGACTCAAAAGTAAAATAATATATTACTGGATATATGTTGACGATCCTTTGCTGCTGTTTGATGGAACAAAAGAGGAGATTGAAAATTACTTGCATTATTCAGTTCTTTCCACAAAAATGCTAAAATCACAACAGAGCATCAGGACAACAAAAGCATAAATTTTCTCGATTTTGAAATCACCAGCCACCAACGAAAACATAAGTTTAGCATACACAAAAAATACACGTACACAGATTTAACACTGAACACGTCATCATGCCATCACACCACAAAAAACATGCTGTATTTTGTTCCCTGACACACAGAGGAGACTGTCTTGTTTTAGAAGAAAACAGCCTTAGGAATGATCTAGATACCATAAAAATCATTGACACAAACAATATCTACACAACCAAAACAACTGATAATTTAGAGAGACAAAGACAGAAAAGTAAGACAACAAATGGCCACAATGTGAAAGAAGGGAAAATATTTGCCCATATCACATACCTGGGCCCAGTATCACAAAAAATCGCTAACCTTTTCAAAAAGACAGATGTAACAGTTGCATTCTCAACTAATAATAAGTTAGGAAACTTACTCATCCATAACATAAAATCAAATACAGAAAAAGATCACAAAAGTGTAGTATACAAAGTATCATTGAAGTTACTAATGTATATTGCTGAAATAACGCAGAACTCCTTGAGAGAGTTTCTTGGCTTTTATTATTTGAATGCATCCACAAAACACTATCAAATTATCAATCACACAAAAACTCACAAAATAATTCCAGAAACAAACACGAAGGAGTCAAATACAAAAGCTAAGAATAATCAAGGAACCAAAGGGGTTCCGTGCGCAGTCATACTCCGCTGCGATGGAACGTCTGGCTTGACTCTTTCTATTGACACCACTGTTCACTTCCCACTGTAGGAGATTTACATCGTATGCGTGTTTCGATGCAAAACTTCGTAAGGCCCCGAATACGGTTGCTGGAATGGTGGTTCGGTGATGTCAGACCTCAACATAATGTGGGTAAAACTACTCAAGTCTTTGTACATGGAAGTTGGTTGATGTCCATGCCTAGTGCCCGGAACTGTTCCCAGACGCAACACTTGTTGTCGCAACTGCGCTATGAAGATAGGTGATGTATCAAATTCTCCTGTCGTAGGACTCCTGTCTTCAGTGAAGACCGCTGGGAAGTGGAAATTCTGGTCATACACCATTTCTGCGGTAGACGTGCCTAAGTCAGGCTTGTAAGCAGTGCATAAACCAAGTAATACCAAAGGCAGAGCCTGTGTCCATTTATACTCATGACACATAAGAACTGTTTTTAAAGTCCAATGCCATCTTTCCACCATACCTTTACTCTTGGGATGATAGCGGTAGTTTTGTGGTGGTTCATTCCAAACAGCTTGACTAACTGTTGAAATAAAGTTGACTCAAACTTCCCCCTCTATCCGTGTTTATATGTGCAGGACATCCAAAACACGCTATCCACACTCCCATGAAGGTCGTTGCTGTCGTTTCTGCTGAAATGTCCGCTATCGGAACGGCATCCGCCCAACGGGTATATCGATCAATTACCGTAAGAAGGTAGCGGAAACCATCTGAGGGCGGTAATGGTCCCACCAAGTCAAGATGGACATGAGCGAATCTTTCGCAACTGTCAGGAAAAGTCCCTAAAGGATGATGTGCGTGACGACCCACTCTGCTTCTTTGCCAGGCCAAACATTCTTGCGCCAATCTCCTGCATTCTTTGCTTACTCCGGGCCATACGAAACGTTCTGTCACCAGGACGGTGCTCCTGATGCCAGGATGAGCCAGATTCAGAACACTATGAAATGCTCGTCTGCGGTAGTCTGTTGGCACAACTGGGCGCTTCTACCTGTAGAGACGTCGCACCAAACTTTGAGACTCGAGTTCGCTAATCTAATTTGCACTAGATGGAGACCCGTATTCTCGATCAAGAGGAAATGCTGCACCTCTGCATCCTTCTCTTGTACCACTGCCAAACCGTGAAAGTCAATGATTTGGGATAAGCCATTTATCAGGGAAAGAGAACTGTTGCAAAACTGTCTGCCCCTGCTATATGCCGTATGTCGGTTGTGAATTTAGCCATAAATTCAACCTGTCTGTGTTACCTCGGAGAAATGTGTTTTGCTCGCTGATTGAAAACAAACGTGAAGTGTTTGTGGTCCTTGAAAACGGTGATGTCTCTGGCCTCTACTGACGTTCTGAAATATTTGATTACCTCGAAAACCGCCAGCAACTCACTATCATATGCACACCAATTTCTTTGCTGCGCATTTATTTTTTTGGAAGAAAATGCTTAAGGCTGCCACGCAAAAGTAACATATTGTTGCAAAACTGCGCCTATGGCTGTCTGACTTGCATCGACAACAATTGCCAAAGGTGAGGTCGAATCAGGGTCGAATGAGCGTTGCATTTCCATAGACCACTGAACTCTGCGCGTACCTTTAGCGCTGCTACCTGCGAGTGCTGCCGTCAACGGCTCCTGTTTCTCCGCCGTCCCTGGTAAGAGCCACCTGTAGAAATTTACCGTTTCTAGAAATCTTCGTAATTCTTGGTATGCGGTCGGGAGGGGGGGGGGGGGGTTGATACTTGCTGTAACGCTTGCACCTTGTCCGCGTTGGAGTAATTCCAGCTGCGGCAACCAAACACCCTAAAAAAGGCACTTGGTTTTGTCCTAGTACACATTTATTGCAATTTATGGTCACACCATAATCACTGAGACGTTGAAAAACCTGTGTCAGATATCCTTATGCTCTGCTGTAGTTTTAGAAAACACTAGAGTGTCGTCAATGTAAGCGAAACAAAAATGCAGGCCAAGCAAAACCTCGTCGATAAACCTGTGCCATGTCTGGACTGATTTTTTAGGTCCAAAAGGCATATAGATATGTTCGAAAAGGCCAAACGGGGTAGTTATAGCTGTCTTTGGGACGTCTTCTGCCGCTACTGGAATTTGCGTGTAAGTTTTCGCACAATCCACTACACTGAACACATTTGATCCCGCTAGCAAATTGTTAAACTGCTGTAAATTCGGAAATGGGTTTTATCTGGTATTGTTCTTGCGTTTAGTGCCCGGAAGTCGCTACAAGGTCTCCACGTTTTATATTTCTTGGGAACTAAATGCAAAGGCGACGCCCACGAGCTGTCAGACGGACGGATCATGTTTTCCTCCAACAATTTCTCATATTCTTGTTTTGCTATTGCTAGACGGTCAGGCAGTAATTTCCGTCGTCGTGCAGTCACTGGTGGACCTGGTGTGGTTGCGATGAAATGTTCCGTATTATGTTTCACGTCTTTCTTCTCGTATTGTGGTGTCAAAATCTCGGGAAAGTGTTGAAACAGCTGCGTAAACTCATTTGTGACGAATGCTTTTCTCACCCGTTTGGAGCGATAAGGTGCCTGGGTGTCTCTTGTACTGCAACCAGAAGTATTGTCGATCAGACAGCCACACTTGACATCAGGTAGCAAGCTGAAATTCGCGAGGAAATCTGCTTCTGTTATTGGTTCTGCTATATCAGCTACAATAAGCTGCCACTGATATCTCTTCCCCAGGCCAAAATCTAACGGCATAGTTATTTCACCAAATGTCTTAATCACCGAGTAGTTAGCTTCAGAAACTATAAGGGGAAGGGTTTCACACGAAACATAACCTCTTGTACTTGTATAAGGAAGCATCCGACCCTGTGTCATGAGGAACTTGCACCGCCAAAGTTTGTCTGCCGCAAAAAATCTGTGCGAGAGCGAATTGTTTTGTTGGCGCTGTAAATACACTACTGGACATTAAAATTGCTACACCCCGCAGATGACGTGCTACAGACGCGAAATTTAACCGACAGGAAGAAGATGCTGTGATATGCAAATGATTACCTTTTCAGAGCTTTCACACAAGGTTGGAGACGATGGTGACACCTACAACGTGCTGACATCAGGAAAGTTTCCAACCGATTTCTCATACACAAACAACAGTTGACCGCCATTGTCTGGTGAAAAGTTGTTGTGATGTCTCGTGTAAGGAGGAGAAATGCGTACCATCACGTTTCCGACTTTGATAAAAGTTGGATTGTAGCCTATCGCGATTGCGATTTATCGTATCGCGATATTGCTTCTCGCGTTGGTCGAGATCCAGTGACTGTTAGCATAATATGGATTCGGTGGGTTCAGGAGGGTAATACGGAACGCCCTGCTGGATTCCAACGGCCTAGTCGAGATGACAGGCATCTTATCCGCATAGCTGTAACGGATCGTGCAGCCACGTCTCGATCCCTGAGTCAACAGATGGGGACTTTTACAAGAGAACAACTATCTGCACGAACAGTTCGACGACGTTTGCTGCAGCATGGACTATCAGCTCGGAGACCATGGCTGCGGTTACCCTTGACGCTGCATCACAGACAGGAGCGCCTGTGGTGATGTACTCAACGACGAACCTGGGTGCTCGAATGGCAAAACGTCATTTTTTCTGATGAATCCAGGTTCTGTTTACAGCATCATGATGGTCGCATCCGTGTTTGGAAGCGTATATTCGTCATCGCCATACTTTCGTTTCACCCGGCGTGATGGTATGGGGTGCCAGTGGTTATACGTCTCGGTCACCTATTGTTCGCATTGACGGCACTTTGAACAGTGGACGTTACATTTCGGATGTGTTACGATCCGTGGTTCTACCCTTCATTCGATCCCTGCACCCTACATTTTAGCAGTATAATGCACGACCGCATGTTACAGGTCCTGTACAGGCCTTTCTGGATACAGAAAATGTTCGACTGCTGCCCTGGCCAGCACATTCTCCAGATCTCTCACCAACTGAAAACGTCTGGTCAATGGTGGCCGAGCAACTGGCACGTCACAATACGCCAGTCACTACTCCTGATGAACTGTGGTATCGTGTTGAAGCTGCTAGGGTAGCTGTATCTGTACACGCCACCCAAGCTCTGTTTGACTCAGAGCCCAGACGTATCAAGGCCTTTATTACGGCCCGGCCAGAGGTGGTTCTTCTGCGTACTGATTTCTCAGGATCTACGCACCCAAATTGTGTGAAAATGTAATCACATGTCAGTTCTAGTATAATATATTTGTCCAATGAATTCCCGTTTATCATCTGCATTTCTTCTTGGTGTAGCAATTTTAATGGCCAGTAGTGTTACTCCCGCAGCCGGCCGCGCCTATTGCCGGCCGCTCGAGAAGTTTGGGTACTTGCACGCTGGTGAGCATCGTGTTGAACGTACACCAAAACGCTCGTGATACCAACAAAATTGACGTCTATGTGGTCTCGGGCTGTTGTTCCTAGCTGGTGATTCAGAAAACGTTTTCGTATGATCCGAATGTTTCTCTCTTTATCGTCAAGTTACGTTTGCTCATACTGCACTGTTAACTTCTCTACTTGGCATGACAGTTGCTGTACTGCATTTGAAAACTGTTGCAGCTCGTCCTGTACATCTGTATGGTACTTCTGCTGTGTTGTTGCGTCCACCTCTGTTGATGCTGCTGTATAATGTCGTGGAAGCTTTGTGATTGGTGGTAGCGGAAGTGAAATTGTTTCCTGTACTCGGTCCGCCATCTTTGCCTGCTAACCTAAATTCGATTACATGCGTGAATGTACGATGGTTTGCACTGATACAGATAGGCGACTTGTCCGCAGCACTCGCAGCATTGAGCCGGGCATTTCCGTGTCCGCTGAGAGAGAAATTGCGAAGGCGTCTTTTCAGCTAGGAAACTGGTTCTGCCTTGTATTCTTCTATTGTATCATATGCAAAAAGAACAAAATTTGCATCTTCTAAAACTATAAGGAGAATCCGTATTCAGAAACAACACAGGACCACTAATAGAACCTTTTGGTACATCATATCTGATTGCTTCAAATGTGATATGCCTCTTGCAATGTGACCAGCATGGAAATGACATACTCTGATAACTGTCATTCAAATAAGACAGACTCATGAATCTTCTGTGGTCACTAACGCCATAGTTGACACGAACAAATGCCTTAGCCAAGTCAAAAAAATCATCTTGATTTATTAATTCCAGTACATAATTTATTTAGGTAATTGCAGGACATCCAGTTGATAGTCCTTTTCTGAAATCCAAACGATTTTGTATGGTATGTCCTAAGTAATTATAAATGCTAATGTACAAAAGCTTCCCTAAGAACTTTTGAAAATATTGGCATTAATGAGATGTGGTGGTAATTCTTTTATAATATTTTGTTTCTTTTCTGTGAAGTGGATTGACAATAGCATCTTTAAGTCTGTCTTGGAAAGTATCACTGTGAAAAATGTGTTACATAACTAACTCAGCATATTACAAAGTTCAACTAAACGGTATTTGATTATCTTACGGATGACTCCATAATAACAACATGAATATCTCTTGTTAAGCGTGTAAAAATACTTAAAACTTCTCTCAGCGGTGTAGCATTAAGTTAAAGTTTATGACGCTTCTTTTGGAAGGTTCCTTAGAAAATGTACTCTATTGACTACGTTTTCATACCTAAATTACCTTCGCTGACAGAGAAAAGAAATTGTTTCATTTTCTTGAGTGTTATTCCTGTGTCATGTTTTGCTCTGCACTATGCAGTTCTTCTTCCTGGGTGGGCTTATTGTTTTCTGAAAATATAAACATTTTAATGTACTGATTGCTATGTTTAGAATTTTACATGGGAGTGTTATGTGATTTTACCCTGTCATCACCTGTATCTCTTGATGCTCCGTCGTCTCTTTATGCTAAGTACAGTGTCCTTTTAGTTCTGCATGATACTTCAAGCACTTTGTTACAGGAAATGTTCAAAATGTCCTCCATTAGCGAGGATACATGCATCCACCCTCCGTCACATGGAATCCCTGATGCGCTGATGCAGCCCTGGAGAATGGCGTATTGTATCACAGCTGTCCACAATACGAGCACGAAGAGTCTCTACATTTGGTACCGGGGTTGCGTAGACAAGAGCTTTCAAATGCCCCCATAAATGAAAGTCAAGAGGGTTGAGGTCAGGAGAGCGTGGAGGCCATGGAATTGGTCCGCCTCTACCAATCCATCGGTCACCGAATCTGTTGTTGAGAAGCGTACGAACACTTCGACTGAAATGTGCGGGAGCACCATCGTACATGAACCACATGTTGTGTCGTATTTGTAAAGGCACATGTGTCCTCGTCGTTCTAGGTCTTCCCCAGTCGCGAGTCATAGGCTGGCAGATGTAGGTAAAAGGAAGGTAACTACGAATAACCCTCTACACTCTAGGACAATAAAAAATGACGCAGCACGAAGGAATTATCCGAATGTGACGGATATCAGTAGATGTGATGTACATACAGGGTGTTACAAAAAGGTATGGCCAAACTTTCAGGAAACATTCCTCACACACAAATAAAGAAAAGATGTTATGTGGACATGTGTCCGGAAACGCTTACTTTCCATGTTAGAGCTCATTTTATTACTTCTCTTCAAATCACATTAATCATGGAATGAAAACACAGAGCAACAGAACGGACATTGTTGGATGAACAATTCGAAGAAGTGTACCCGTGGAGGCCAATCAGCTGGTGATAGTGCCTGCAGACGCTGTACATGGTACGGAAACAACTGGTTCTCCCGTAGCACTCTCCATACGGTGACGTGGTCAACGTTACCTTGTAAGCAGAAACTTCTCTGACGCTGACAGTAGGATTATCGTCAACTGCACGAAGAATTGCCTCGTCCATTGCAGGTGTCCTCGTCGTTCTAGGTCTTCCCCAGTCGCGAGTCATAGGCTGGAATGTTCCGTGCTCCCTAAGACACCGATCAATTGCTTCGAACGTCTTCCTGTCGGGAAACCTTCGTTCTGGAAATCTGTCTCGATACAAACGCACCGCGCCACGGGTATTGCCCCGTGCTAATCCATACACCAAATGGGCATCTGCCAACTCAGCATTTGTAAACATTGCACTGACTGCAAAACCACGTTCGCGATGAACACTAACCTGTTGATGCTACGTACTGTTATGCTTGATGCTAGTACTGTAGAGCAATGAGTCACATGTCAACACAAGCACCGAAGTCAACATTACTTTCCTTCAATTGGGCCAACTGACGGTGAATCGAGGAAGTACAGTACATACAGACGAAACTAAAATGAGTTCTAACATGGAAATTAAGCGTTTCCGGACACGTGTCCACGTAACATCTTTTCTTTATTTGTGTATGAGGAATGCTTCCTGAAAGTTTGGCCGTATCTTTTTGTAACGCCCTGTATAAACTTATCTTTCTTGTCGGTTTATTACCGCAATCAAAAATCTGCTTGGATGGACTCCAACCTTTCTAAATCCTGGTTTTTTGACGAGTTTGTGTCATCGGTCGAAAAAGACTTGAAGCAAAAAAATCTGCCTGTTCGTGCCCTACTGCTGTTGGATAACGCACCATCACATCTATCTGAGGAAGATTTGGTGAAAGGGGACATAAAAGCTCCTTTTCCGCCTCCTAATGTAACCTCACTCATCCAGTCATTGGATCAGGGCGCTATCGAATGGTTAAAAAGGCGCTATCGCAGAAAGTATATCAGCTCAACCTTAGAAAAATATGAAGGAGGTCATAACTTATTTGAGGCAATGAAATCCCTGTACATCAAAGATGTTATCTACACAATCGCTGCAACATGGGATGAACTGAAATCTGACACACTGCGGAAATCGTGGCTTAAGCTTTGGTCCTAAGTTATGACTGAGAATGAGCATACAGAAGATGAGCAAAACAACGACACACTAGAAATAGTTGAAGATCTACAAACTATGGAGCCGAACGCCCCTGTCAATGAAGCTGAAGAGTGGCTCAACGAATGTAACAAACACTGTGACACCTTTGAAGAGCTCAGTGACGACCAGACTGTTGCCGCTGTTAGCCAGGAATGAGGGCACGTACGGCGAAGACGAACCCCCCCACCCCGATTTCACATAACGACGCAAAAAACGCTGTGGACATCGTCCTCCAGTACATTGAGCACAATCAAACTTCAACTCCAATGGACGTTTTGTGGATAAATCTAGAATAACATCTGCTAAACAAGAATGTATCACTGACTTTTTTCAAGTAATTTGTTTTCGTTTTTACTGTAAAAACAATGAATACAGTATAATTATTTCTTAGTTTATATATTCAGTAGTTTATTTGTTTGTAAAACATTCCTTTTTTATATACAGTGGTTGTTGTTGTTGTTGTTGTGGTCTTCAGTCCTGAGACTTGTTTGATGCAACTCTCCATGCTACTCTATCCTGTGCAAGCTTCTTCATCTCCCAGTACCTACTGCAACCTATATCCTTCTGAATCTCCTTGGTGTATTCATTTCTTGGTCTCCCTCTACGATTTTTACCCTCCACGCTGCCCTCCAATACTAAATTGGTGATCCCTTGATGCCTCAGAACATGTCCTACCAACCGATCCCTTCTTCTAGTCAAGCTGTGCCACAAACTTCTCTTCTCCCCAATCCTATTCAACACCTCCTCATTAGTTATGTGATCTACCCATCTAATCTTCAGCATTCTTCTGTAGCACCACATTTCGAAAACGTCTAATCTCTTCTTGTCGAAACTAGTTATCGTCCATGTTTCACTTCCATACATGGCTACACTTCGTACAAATACTTTCAGAAACGACTTACTGACACTTAAATCTATACTCGATGTTAACAAATTTCTCTTCTTCAGAAACGCTTCCCTTGCCATTTCCAGTCTACATTTTATATCCTCTGTACTTCGACCATCATCAGTTATTTTGCTCCCCAAATAGCAAAACTCCTTTACTACTTTAAGTATCTCATTTCCTAATCTAATACCCTCAGCATCACCAGACTTAATTCGACTACATTCCATTATACTCGTTTTGCTTTTGTTGATGTTCATCTTATATCCTGCTTTCAAGACATTATCCATTCCGTTCAACTGCTCTTCCAAGTCCTTTGCTGTCTCTGACAGAATTACAATGTCATCGGCGAACCTCAAAGTTTTTATTTCTTCTCCAGTTTACAGTATATATGGTTTATACGTTATTAAGTACAGTACCGTAATTTGTTTGTCGTTTTTCCTTTTAAAACCAATACATATTATAGTGTGTGTAGACTTTTTTAGTTAATATATTGTTTAAAATTGTGTTAAAAATATCTTTTTATATTACTGTAGACGTCTTTTAGTTCTTAAGTCATTTAATTTTTTGTACTAAATGTCTTTTTACATTTCTTGCAACAAATATTAGATTTTTCGGATAATCCCATCTTTTTTTCTTTCTGACCATGGTCCCGGTCCCTAACGTGCGGATTAGAGGGGTTCTACTGTATGTGATAAAGGGACAATAACACGAAGTAATTTGAATTGTACTGTTATTATTTCAAAGTGACATTTTCCATTTTTCCATTGAACGTCTTTAATATTTGAAAAATTAGGGACTATAATTCGTATTAGGCACATGGTCGGGCTTATTTCTTGAAGGATCATGTTCCCTATGTCTCCTAGCCGCAGGAATAACCTAAAAATAAACCGGAAAAGCCATCTGGAGCTCTACTCCTCCACGCTAGTGACTGTAGATATATGCATGTGAGTTTTCTGAGATTATGCTACCAACGCCGCCAATTCACCTTTCCCGTTCCTGCCGAGGTATAGGTCATGCATCTGCCAATAGCATCAGTAAAAACGAAAGTTATGTTCGACCCCAAACCTGACAATCGTAAAAATGGGGCCAATCATTGCACCTCGAAACAGGAACAGCCTCAGCATTTGTCTTATCCAATGACGCCTCCACTATGAATTGGAAAGATATGGGTCTCGAGAATTGCTGTTTTCCGTGACCTTTCAGCAGGTCGTTTCCGCATCCATGGGTGTCGATCTAACAGCCACAAACAGAAGTGAGACTCACCGCTGGACATCAATTTCCCAGTTGTCTCAGGCTCCACATCACGAAAATTTGTGTTGTCTACGGAACTGTGACAGCGGAACGATGCCTGGCAACTCAAGATATCAAACCATCTTCCAGTAATCTCTCCTCGACGGGCCATGGCGACACCCTGCCTGTAACGTCTGCCTAGATTTGAGCTGGTGTCATCAGTCCATTCGTTAAGGCCTGTGCAACAGTTGTACGACCTCCTAGTGGTGTAGTCCTGATGGCAGAACCAGTGCCTACTATTCTTAACACGATGTTGACAGCAGTCCATTCCGTCACCACTCGTTCTGCTGTCACTGCTCTACAGCAGCTGCCTTTGTGACCTATCGGTGTGGTCCGCCAGTAACACTCATGCCAATAATTCGGCTTTTCTAAAAGGGCAAAAGATGGCGATATGCTGCACGTACACGTCGTCTGCGCATTCCGAGCTGCGATGTCCACCTGAAAAGTTTCAGCTGCGTCGGCCACTCCCAATAGCCGTAAGGTACTTAAAACCATTATTCGTATGTACAAATAGTGTTTACCTGTATTGCAAATAGTGTAATAAGCTGTGGTAAGAATGAAATTTCAATCATCATACACTGAAGTGACAAGTTATGGGATAACTATATGCACATATACAGATGGCGGTAGTATAGCGTACACAACGTATACACTGGTAGTGCCTTGGTGGAGCTGACATTTGCACTAATATGACTTATATGAAAAGGTTTCAGACGTGATTGTGGCCACAGGACGGCAATTGACAGACTTTGGCCGCGGAATAGTTGTTGAAGCTAGACGCACTGGACATTCCATTTCGGAAAACCGCTAGGGCATCCAGTACTCCGGGACCCACAGTGTCAAGAGTGTGCCGAGGACACTAAATTTCAGGAATTACATCTCACCACGGACAACGCAGTGGCCGACGGCCTTCGCTTAACGACTGAGAGCAGTGGCGTTTGCGTAGAGATCTCTGTGCTAACAGTCAACAAACAATGTGTCTAACAACAGCATAAATCAACGTGGGGCGTGCGACAAACGCATCCATTGAGACACTGCGGCGAAACCTGACTTTAATCGGCTATGACAGCAGACGACCTAAGCGAATACCTTTGCTGACATTACGACATCGCCTGCAGCGCCTGTCTTGGGCTCGTGACCACATCAGTTGGACCCTAGATTACTGGAGAACCGTGGTCTGGTTACATCGATCACGGTTTCCTTTGGTTCCATCCTAACACCCCATGTAGCCATGAACCCAAGTTGTCAACAAGGATTGTGGAAGTTGGTGATGGCTCCATAATGTTGTAGGCTGTGTTTACATGGAGTGGACTGGGTCCTCTGGCCAACTTAGATGGCAGTAGTTCGAGTAACGAAGATTTTTGTGAGGTAAGTGATTTGTGAAAGGTATAGTTTAATGTTAGTCAGAGCCATTCTTTTGTAGAGATTATTGAAAGTCAGATAGCGTTGCGCTAAATATATTGTGTGTCAGTTTAAGCACAGACATTTATAATGTTTCTGAGGGGACGTTTCATACACTCCTGGAAATGGAAAAAAGAACACATTGACACCGGTGTGTCAGACCCACCATACTTGCTCCGGACACTGCGAGAGGGCTGTACAAGCAATGATCACACGCACGGCACAGCGGACTCACCAGGAACCGCGGTGTTGGACGTCGAATGGGGCTAGCTGCGCAGCATTTGTGCACTGCCGCCGTCAGTGTCAGCCAGTTTGCCGTGGCATACGGAGCTCCATCGCAGTCTTTAACACTGGTAGCATGCCGCGACAGCGTGGACGTGAACCGTATGTGCAGTTGACGGACTTTGAGCGAGGGCGTATAGTGGGCATGCGGGAGGCCGGGTGGACGAACCGCCGAATTGCTCAACACGTGGGGCGTGAGGTCTCCACAGTACATCGATGTTGTCGCCAGTGGTCGGCGGAAGGTGCACGTGCCTGTCGACCTGGGACCGGACCGCAGCGACGCACGGATGCACGCCAAGACCGTAGGATCCTACGCAGTGCCGTAGGGGACCAAACCGCCACTTCCCAGCAAATTAGGGACACTGTTGCTCCTGGGGTATCGACGAGGACCATTCGCAACCGTCTCCATGAAGCTGGGCTACGGTCCCGCACACCGTTAGGCCGTCTTCCGCTCACGCCCCAACATCGTGAAGCCCGCCTCCAGTGGTGTCGCGACAGGCGTGAAGGGAGGGACGAATGGAGACGTGTCATCTTCAGCGATGAGAGTCGCTTCTGCCTTGGTGCCAATGATGGTCGTTTGCGTGTTTGGCGCCGTGCAGGTGAGCGCCACAATCAGGACTGCATACGACCGAGGCACACATGGCCAACACCCGGCATCATGCTGTGGGGAGCGATCTCCTACACTGGCCGCCATCGAACCCATCGTTCTACCATTCCTAGACCGGCAAGGGAACTTGCAGTTCCAACAGGACAATGCACGTCCGCATGTATCCCGTGCCACCCAACGTGCTCTAGAAGGTGTAAGTCAACTACCCTGGCCAGCAAGATCTCCGGATCTGTCCTCCATTGAGCATGTTTGGGACTGGATGAAGCGTCGTCTCACGCGGTCTGCACGTCCAGCACGAACGCTGGTCCAACTGAGGCGCCAGGTGGAAATGGTATGGCAAGCCGTTCCACAGGACTACATCCAGCATCTCTACGATCGTCTGCATGGGAGAATAGCAGCCTGCATTGCTGCGAAAGGTGGATATACACTGTACTAGTGCCGACATTGTGCATGCTCTGTTGCCTGTGTCTATGTGCCTGTGGTTCTGTCAGTGTGATCATGTGATGTATCTGACCCCAGGAATGTGTCAATAAAGTTTCCCCTTCCTGGGACAATGAATTCACGGTGTTCTTATTTCAATTTCCAGGAGTGTATGTCGACTCTTAGCCGAGGATACCTCACTGGGATCTTCTGATTTTTTTCTTGTAGTTTGTGCAGTTAGTGTAGCTATTGTTTATTGCTAACGCGTAATTATAGAGAGAATTTCCTTTGTAGTTGTAGTTTTTCATTGTTGTACAGTAAAACAGTTGTGGCATGCATGTAGATTTGCACCAAGTACTTCGCAGCTGCGCTTGCAATTAACGAGATATTATTTTCAATGCTCTGTTAATGTGTTTTCTTATTTTGCTCTTCAAATTGTGCTTTTCTGTGTTGTCGTGTAAAATATTGTGACAATAATGGCGTGTGAAAAACGTAATACTAGGCTCCAAAGTAAACTGAGAAATGATGGTGAAGACGAAAGCAGTGTGTTAGCGCCACCGTGTAATGAATTAACTAATGTTCAAACTAGTAATTTGGTAATTGTGGATAGTTAAATGGAGCGGGCTGCAAATAATGGTGTAGACATGTAAGGTGTCAGGCAAATCCTACTGCTTCCATGAAAACCCTGACATGATAAGCAAATCCAGTAGTATGTCACATAGCTCCGAATAAATCGTGACATTAAATTAACCAAAGTAATACGAGTAACGAGTGAGCAAATGGAATACCACAGACTAACTCAAGAATGCCTAACGAGAACAGAACCGTGTTAAGCTGAAGGCCCTACGATAAGGAACGGACACCCACGTCTCCAGCTAACCGCTATGACCACCCCCAGCCCATGTTAAAAGCTAGAGCCCTCCAAAAGAACAGTATAGATCTTACGATAACACAAAAAGGGCCACACCACCCGCAAGTTTTGGCATGAGACTTTTTCGCGTCTCTGTTACGTCAGGACCGCCCCCCATCCCATGTTAAAAGATAGAGCCCTCCAGAAGAACAGTACAGATCTTACGATAACACTAAAAGGACCACACCACCTGCAAGTTTTAGCGTGAGACGTTTTCGCGTCTCTGTTACGTTGCAAACTTTAAAAACATTGCCCCACCACGAAAAGTATAACGTTTCTCATTGGATAGACAGAAGTTTTGTAGGTGGAGCTTAAGGTTAACATTGAGACCCTGATTGGTCAGATGAAAACACAGCCAGATAGTTTTTTTAAACCAACTTCGGTAAATTGTAGTAAGGAGAAGTTAGGAGAGAGTTGCTTCCGAGACTGCGAGGTGAGCGGAGCTGTGTTGCCCGCCGCCTCCTGACGAACACTGACAAGGTAACGAACACACGCGATGCCGCATAACAGCGCATAAAGCTTCACTCAGAACAGCAGAAGTCTTATCTGTTACACCCCCTTTTTGCGTAATACTAGTGTCGATCGTCAATTAAAGCTCATGGTGTTCACATGTGCCACTTGAAGTAAAAATCTGAAACGCGATGATATTTCTGTTATATAGTTATTGAGAAGCCACATCAGCCACTGTAATATACGACAAGTTAGGGAAGTAATTAAAGATAATTGAGAGTAACTGTAGACCATTTTGATAGTTTTCTCTCTTGTGAAACTTAATTAAAACCTAAATTATAGATGTGATATGGCATAGGTCGTCCTTCTATCCATTGTAGAACTTGGAAACCCCTTCAGGGAATATTCGTTCACATTTTTGTTGAACGCAGTTGGTTTTTACCATCCTATATTAAAACATTTCCTTTTATCAATAGAGCAATTTATAAACAATGTTTTGTGAGTAGAATAAAATTTCCAGTGGTAAACTTAACTAATTTTTCGACGTTATTTTACCAGCTAACTAAAAATAGGAAAGCCTTGAACCCCTTCCACTAAATTTAGTTAGTATTAAGATTCTTTTACAGGGAGTGCAGTGGAGCTGACGTTGAAATCATTAAATATTTGGTTATATCATCGCTAGTCTCACTGAACTCTTCTGAATTCTACATGTCATGTGTGGTCTGACGTCTCCTTACCAGCAACAGGTCCCAAGTCCAAACTAGTCAATTCCCTAAAAACACGCTCAGAGCGTCGTTGCGCGAAAGTGGTAGGGAGACACGATATAGAACAAACAGACAGCACGCAGAATGTTAGAGACAGTGAAACAATTAGTGAACAGGGAAGCATTATCGATCGATCGGTCGGCAACAGCTCGCACTCAGGAATCCGAAATGACAGGACACAATTTCGCTAATACTGTAGATTCAGGTTTTGGATCCTCACTGTTTTCTCAAATAAGTCAAGACACATTTTCAGCTTGTCAAAACGTGAATGTTGCCGGTGCAAATTCACTGCCGAAAAGCACTGAGGAACATGTTTCAGACACAAGTGCATTGTTATTACAATTAATACAACAAATGGGACAAAGGCTTCAAACGTCAGACACAGTGGAACAAAATCTTCAAAAGTTAGACACGATGGAACAAAATCAGAGACAAACACAGCAAGAGCTTCAAAGTTAGACACCACGCTTGAACAAACACGTGAAGATTTAACTACTGAGTTACATAACATCGAATCGAAATGTCAAAAAGTCTGTAATGATGTAAAAACACAAATTTGTGAGCATTTTCAACCTATCTTTTCGCGGCATGAAAATGCATTACAGAATCATGAAGCAGCCATCAAAGAACTGCAAACTATTGTTCATGAAAATCACGAGAGCTTGCGGGCTAAAATTGACTCAGTTGCATCTACCGATTCGGTTACGCTACTTTCAAAAACTCAGGAAAACTTAAAGGACACAGTAGATACTCTGAAAATTGGTTCAGAAAGACACATGGAGGAAATTAGTTCATTACCAGAGAAAGTAGTCGAACTTTCGGATCAGCTAAATAATTTATCTACGAAGGTAGATGATAATCTGAATGACACAAGACCGGTAGTCTTTAATGATACAGCAGAGTACGAACAAATTAGGAAATTCAAACAAAATCAGAATCAAATTAATACGCAACACCAAAGAGAAATCCGGGAAGTAAAAGATCAGTTGACACAGGTAATACAAGAATTACGTATTTCAGAGGACACTCACGCTCCAATACGGGAAGAGGGACATAGAAATACGGAAAAGCCACAAAATAATAACACGGGGCACTTCGGAAGTTATGAAAGAAATTGGCAAGGTACACCGAATTTTGAGATGGAACCGCCGAAACGACGTAACAATGACAAACATGCGACTCGCCGACATGATGATTTTGACTATACGCTGTTTATTACTACATGTAAATTCAAAACATTTAAGAATTCCGGCAACGACATTCATCCACAAGCGTGGCTTCATCAATTCTCTCATTGTTTTCCTCCCAACGGGTCATTAGAGCACAGATTAGAATTTATGTGTGGCTATTTAGAGAATGAACCAGCTGTAAGAATGCGATCGGTCATTCACGACTGTCACAGTGAAACGCCTTCCTCTCAGCGTATTGGTCTCAAGCTACACAAGACCGAGTTAAACATAGCATCATAATGATGAAACATTTCGAACATTCTGAATTTTCCAGTCTTGTGAAATATTTTGAAGACATGTTGCACAAGATTCAGTATCTTTCAAGCCCATACAGCCCCTCAGAACTCATCCGCATTTGCTTAATCAAATTACCGGAACATATACGACATATTATTTTGGCAGGACGTTGTAAATCAACATGGAAGCTTTTCAGGGACTATTACAAGAATTGGAAATTGACACTGACAATCGCGGAACGAGAAAACAGGAACACAACAATTACAGGTCACATCCGTCACAATTCCGCGATGAAAGAAATAATAACAGGACACGACAAGGCTATTCTCACAATACAAATCGTGACCAAAACAGACACCACCCGTATGACAACCGTTGGCAGAGTAGTAATAATTACAGGGAAAGCTCACCTCTCCGCGGTAGTGACTATCACAGAGACAATCAGAGAAACAGACAGTATGGTAACCAAAATAATTATTATCAAGGGAGACAGAATAACTTTAGACGCAACGGTCCAGCGGGCAGTTACGATTCAGGGAGAAATTCTCCACCACATGACAGACAAACAAGAAACTATGTAAACTACCGACAAAACGACAGACCTGAATTTCATCAGAACTAGCGGGATTTAAACAGGGCAGGGCCCTATCGACAAGGTGAATTTGTAGAAGTTAGGTCTCCAAATCCCAATAACGACGTTCGCCAACAAACAGACAGTAGGCAATGACTCACACCGCTGGCAGCCCAAAAACGTACTTATGAAGCTGACGACGTATCTGCGGTGGCTAGTAACTACGTAAAAATGGAAGACATTAGGGACATCTTACTTCAGGAACACGACGTAAAACATAACAACATTGAATATCCTGTGATTCACATTACAGTAAATGACGTAAAATTTACGGCAGTACTTGACTCTGGCAGTCCCATTTCAGTAATTAGTGAAATAGCCTTTAGCAAATGCAACAAATCGAACGATTGCCCCACACTTCCGTTACGTAAGATTAAATTACAAGGTGAAATCGTTGGAAAAAGTGTTGATGTACGCCAGCAAACCATCTTAGATTTCTTTTGTCAAAGCCACAGCTTCTCTATGAACTTTCTTATTGTTCCATTATTGTCGACGGAATTTATATTGGGAGTAGACTTTTTGAATGAATACAAAGCAATCTTAAACTTTCACGATGCTGAAATACGTTTAGTGAAAGAAGGTAAGTCAATAGCTTTGAAATTTGAAGATTGGCTCTCAAATCATGACGAGGAAATTAATCGGCTTTACCTTCTGTTAGACACGAGTTCGGAATTTTCGACGGAACTAGACACTAACAATCACTCTGCAAGTACTGACAGGGATGATTCGACGGCATATTTGATACTAATGAGTTAATTCAGAATAAAATTCCAACAATTGAGAACTGTAATGACACTGATAGGCAGGACCTTTTTGAGATTTTACAACCACATTCCACAGTTTTTACTCACAAAACAGGAACAATCAAGGGATTTCAATACCAATTTCGTGTTCGTGAGCATACTAAATTTTGTGCTAGACCATACGTAATTCCAGCACATTATAGGGACCGTGTTAGAACAGAAATACAATCTATGCTTGACGAGGGCATTATTGAGCCTGCACTAAGCTCACACAACAATCCATTACATGTTGTTGAGAAGAAAAATGGATCGATCAGGCTTGTCTTAGATTCGAGACAAATCAATACTATCATCATTCCTGAAACAGACAGGCCGCAAACGTTATAAGAACTTAAAAATTTTAATGGTGTAAAAGTGTTGTTTTCTATTTTTCTTAGATTCAGCTTTTATCAGATCGAACTTCATCCAGAATCTAGAAAATACACAGCTTTTCTTTGTTTCGCCGTTTGTTATCAATTTCGGAAACTTCCTTTTGGTTTCAACATTTCTTCCGCAGCACTCATTCGTGGGCTAAATTCCATATTACCTGAGTTCTTAAAACGTCACATCACCTTATATGTGGACGATATTCTGATAGCAGAAGCCTCATGGGAACAACATAATCGCATCTTCAACAGCGTGGCCGGCCGCGGTGGTCTCTCGATTCTAGGCGCGCAGTCCGGAACCGTCCGACTGCTACGGTCGCAGGTTCGAATCCTGCCTCGGGCATGGATGTGTGTGATGTCCTTAGGTTAGTTAGGTTTAAGTAGTTCTAAGTTCTAGGGGACTAATGGCCACAGCAGTTGAGTCCCATAGTGCTCAGAGCCATTTGAACCATTTTTTTTCAACAGCGTGTTACATATTTTTGCAGAATCTGGAATTACAGTTAACTTGGAAAAGTCTGAATTCGGTCGGACAAAGGTGAAGTTTTTGAGACATATTATTTCTTCTGAAGGCATTCAGCCGGATCCTGGAAAGTTAGAAGCAATCAGAGCCATTCCAGTTCCATCCACGAAAAAACAAGTCCGCCGTTTTCTAGGTCACGTAAATTTTTACCGTCGTTTTCTGAATATGCAAATTCTAGTTACACCACAGCTTCGCTCTCTCATTGGAAAAAATACCATTTGGTACTGGGACGAACAAGCACAGTTGGAATTCAATTCTTTGAAAGAATCGCTACTTAACGCGCCAATACTAGCTCATCCAGATCTGTCACAAGATTTCTGCCTTAGCATGGATTCTTCTAAAGACGGTCTTGGTGTCCATTTATTTCAAGAAGCCATAGAAAATTGCATTACTGTTCAGAAAACCATTGCTTTTGCTAGCCGAGATCTAACAAAATCTGAAAAAAATTATTCCGTTACTGAATTAGAAACTTTAGCTATCGTTTGGGCATTTAACAAATTCCGTTTCATTCTTTATGGTTAGCACGTAAAAGTATACAGTGATCATCCTGCATAACAATTTCTTATGTCTTCTAAATTAAATCATGACAGGTTAAAACGTTGGGCATTGTTTCTACAAGAATTCCACTTCACAATAGTCTACGTTCCCGGCAAAGAGAACATTGTTGCGGACGCACTGTCACGCGCACCGGCTGGGCTTGAGAAAAGTAACACAGAAGGCAACCTCGAGAAAAATTTCAGTATTCTTTACATTCAGGAAGTCGCCTTTGAAAACTTCATCACCACATCTTTAAAGGACATTGCTCATGAACAAGATAAAGATCCGATTTGGAAAGACATCAAAAGTAAATGCCATGAAAAGACACACACTCAGATTCGGCATTATTATCTGGTTAGAAACAACATACTCTTCAAACGCTGCACTGTTGATGACAAGCTATGGGTACTTTGCATTCCAGACGATTTTGTTAATAAGTTCATTTGGTACATTCATTTCAGCTACGCTCATTTTGGCCCACGAAAATGTTATCATATTGTACGCATGACTTGTTACTTTAACAATATGGAAAAGAGAATTCGAAGAGTCTAGTCTATTTGTAAACTTTGTCAAAAGGCTAAACCATCTACTATCTCACATCGTGCTCCGTTGTGTCCTATCATTCCTTCTAAATTAAAAGAATTTGCTGCTGTTGATCTCTTGGGTCCCCTTGTTAGAACATCGAATGGATTTTCGTACGTTCTAGTCGCTGTTGAACTTACTTCAAAATTTGTTTCTTTCACTCCGTTACGTAAAGCCACTGGACGGTCTGTATCCAACGTCTTTGTTAAAACTTTCTTACGTGAAGTTGGACAGGTTAGTAAAGTCATTTCAGATAACGGACCGCAATTCAATTCTGCGGTTTGGTCACGCATGCTTCGGAACCATAAAATCAAACCTAGTTTTATTTCATTGTACTCACGACATTGTAACCCGTCTGAACTGATTATGAAAGAAATCAATAAGCTTTGCAGACGTTATTGACACAGAAAGCAGCAGCATTAGCACAGATATTTACACTTATTTCAAAACGTGCTGAATGAAATGCCTCACGACTCCACTGTTTTACCATCTGTTCTTGTACTGAAGAATGAAGTAGCACCGAACAGAATCAGAGAGCTTGTACCTTTCCCGAATACACGTAAACCTCGACACAAAGACGTAATTGATTTGGCTATTAAAAATATAAAATTTGCAGCAGACAAAAAGAGAAAACTACACGGTAAAGCCAATGCAAACAAATTATATATTGGTCAGAAAGTTCTCATTAAAGCTCATTCATTGTCACATACGAAGAAACACTTAAGTCACAAATTATTTCTAGTTTACAGTGGACCTTACAGAATCTGGCATATACCACATGATAATTGTGTTGAAATTGAAACTCTGCGTACTAGGAAGAGTTAAGGTCTACACCACATTTCACATGTAAAACCGTTTATTGAAAGATAATCTGCTTTTTAACTTTGTCTTTGCCATAAAACATTTCATTTCATGTTACTACTATGCTTTGTCAGACTTAGAAACTGTTAACATGCAACTATGTTTTAAAGTTAACTATCTAGTCAAGAACCTATGGAACTGATTTAGACAAGTAATTATAAATGCATTGTTATAGTGAACAGAGAAGACAGTGTTACTGTGTGTGTACATTCTTGCTTGTTAGTTGCACGATCACGTAACGACTATAAGGCTCACATACTTAGAACATATACCGGCACTGGCAATGAGATCTTAATGCAACATTTTGGTTTACTTGAAAAGATATTCTTTATTTGATGTGCTTTCTGTGGGATTAAAGATTACTTAGCCCTTGGTTTCCTTGACAGCTACACGATTATATCACGACGCTACTAATGTGTGACACAATTTACATTGTTGCTTTTGCCGTGTATCTGTTTTATATCTGCACAGTTTTTCTGTATTAGTCTGGAAAGTCAAACATGTTTTAGTAGTAAATTTTGTGGTATAGCTACAATGAGACCGCCTCTTCCGTAGCACAACAATACATTACATTACAATACTTTCTTGATCAGGGTAATTTACGTAATAACTACGATATCTATACGCATAGCATTTCACTTTTGTTTATGATGAGGTAGGTACATTGACTTCCACAGCACTTTGCTTACAGACGACGATAATTACGACACTTGGCGCATTTTTTACCCTCAAGTAATGACAGAGATTATGTTACAACAAGACGCACAATTTAGATTGGCAGTATACGTATTTGAGTGATTTTAATTTTGTACTTAAAACATTTATTTTAAAGATTTTTGAATTACAAAGAAAGTTTTACGTGATACATTTCATTCCATTTCTGTAATCTCTAACACAAGAGGGTATAATTACATTAATCCTCAGGGAATACACGCCTATTTTGTGTACCATATGATTGGCAAGCACAAGGAGCCCTAACTAATATGGTACTTGCTTATACAACTTTACACATTGGTACCATATTTCTCTAACACATAATGACACAGCTATCTGATCATTTAACAGAGAAACAAAATTTTTTTACTTCGTCAGTGACACATATTTACGCAATTACAAAGTTGGATAACTTCATACTCATGAAATTGTATATCGTCTGTACTTTGTGAACTGTTCATATTTTTTCGGAACGATTGTGATACTAGTACAGCTTTGAATGATATATTTGGTAAGGGATCATGATTTTTGAAGTAAGTTTGAGGTAGATGACTTCATTGAAGGTCTTGAAATTATTGAAAGAAGCTGCAACGATTCTGATATGTGATTGATTTGTTATGATGTTATTATTAGGATGACGATGTGTATTATGCTGTTGAGGTATGTTTATGATCAATAAGCTGAGAATCGTACTTTAAGAGTTATGAAACGTGTGTAAATGCGTGAATGTATCACAATGCCGGCGAAAATTTTTTGGACACTGTTATATTTATAGGATTTTGTTTCTACACATTTGTACTGTAATTTCTCGACTTGCGGAATTTTATTTGTATCAAACTGTCACCGTAGTGGACACTGACGTCGTAAATATTTCGATAAGGAAGGTAGGTCACCTTGACGTAATGCACTGTAAGCACCCGCTGCGCGACAGTCGCCTGGAAAAAAGCCATTAGTGTGTGCCTTTCAGAGGCACAGGTGGAGAAAAAAGGAGGCCATTATCATAACTATTGACATTTCTTTGTAGAAAGCATCGCAAATACACGTTCAAACTTGAAGACATATGATTACACTGTGGAGCTCTTAATTTATGATATTTACTGAAATGCCTAATGAAATGATGAGAAACATTTTACATCTATTGTCTTTCTAGTTGAGAGATTTTTATACTGCCTTTGGAGACACCATTTGCTTAGTGAATGACGTTTCATACCTTGCTTTATATATATATGCTCATTTCGTTTAATATCTTGTTTCTAGCTGCACTGCAGCATCGGTCAAAAGAAAATTTTATAGATGTACTAATATAGATATTTTATACCTACAGATCCAGAAAATAATAACTTTTTGATGTACTTAAAAAGACGAAGGAGCACAAAAATTCCTTCACAGGGATTGCATACAAATTTTCTTTTCAAGTACTTTGTAATTTCTTTTGTAGAATAAGTTGTGGTGCACCACTTTAATTACATAGACATTAAGATGTGAATAGACATTTCCCTTGTCTGCATTGTTGTCTATAGTGTACTATTTTTTATTTTATTTTATTTTTTTATTTTTTATGCTTGTGGGTTTGTCATGATTAGATATAAGTTTTTGCATTTGCTGCTGCTGTTTGTCAGGCATAGTGTTACTGAATTTCACTTTGTATTACTCTGTCAGGCATAGTGTTACTGAATTTCACTTTGTATTACTCTGTTAAGCCAGTTTTGCTACCGATTTATTTTTCGTTTTCCTGCACATTGCCTTATGTTAGTTGTAATATTGCATTTGCTTTACTAATTTAGATATATTGCTGCTTGCTTTGCCAATTTGCATTTTTTTTGTCATTGCTGTTTGTGTTAGTTGGTTTGCACTGCTGCATTGCCTCATCGCTTAGTATATATATCTGAGCTCAGTAGATTTAATTTAGGTTAAGAGGAGGTAGACGATATAAGAAACTAACTATGGAGAATAGGGAAAGAATGCATTGAGAAGTTATATGAAAAAGATTTGGGCCAAAATTAGTTTTGTATACTGAGAAATAATTATTTTGAAAGAAATATAAACAGAATACAGAAAGCAGGTATAGATAGAACTTTTTGGGAATAATGATGAATGAAAGGAGATCTCCAAGAAGTAAAGAAAGTTTTGTTTGCAAAATACTGCAGTAAAACAAACCCTGTCCTTTCCTTTTGTATTATTCTGCTAGGTGTTTGTGTACCCTTGTGTATTTATGTTTTTCCTGCCTTTATGTGTTTATCTGATAAGACCTATGTTGTAGAATTTTTCTAATACTCAGCTACATTCAAAATGATGAGGAATACTGTTATCCTCAAACATAGTTTGCATTTATAATATGTTGTTCACTTTGTAAAGATGTTTCGACATTATTTATTCTGTTTTGTTTTCATTCTCATGCCTGAAGTTGATGTTTCGAAAATTATTCTGATCTTTTATGTATGTACTTATGTCATAATTCCTGTAACACTGATTTTTCTGTTTATTTCTATTCTTTTGTAATGCTTGTACTACTACAAATGTTATCTGTATTGTTATGTTCTTTAATGATGTATTTTGTACCTTTGTAATTGTATTCTTATGTTGTAAATTTATAATTAGACACCAGTTCTCAAAATTAAGTTTCATTTCACTGCACACTTTTTTGTTGGTAATACTACACCCAGAATATGCGAGAAAAAAAGGGGACTGGTAGCATTTACACGTGTGTTGATAATTCAGCAAGGGACAGGTTAACAGCATTGTTGGTTCTAAGGACAATTCCAAAAACTTTGTGAGAGCACAAGTGGTGGTTTATGGACTTGCTATATTCTGTGCAAGACTCTTCGATGGTGATTGTGCACCTGCACAGTCGCAACAGATGGCTGCTGGCCGTCTCTACAAGGGCTACAGTGGGTCTGCATCTTTGATGGCCCACCAATACCATTATCTCTACAAGGACTACAGTGGGTCTGCATCTTTGGTGGCGCACCAATACCATTATTTCTACAAGGACTGCAGTGGGTCTGCACCCTTTGGTGGCCCACCAATACCGTAATCTCTACCAGGACTACAGTGAGTCTACTCTGTGACAACCTACCTACCAATATTCTTCAAAACTTCGACTGACTCTGCGGTGGGTTTGCTCGGTTGTGGCCCATTACCTGTCTGCATGTTAAGAGTCAGCATTATCTTTCCGTTGGTGGGACAACACTACTTCTCCAAGACTGCATGGAAATTCACTACTTCCATGTGCATTTTCTTTTACTGCTCAGAGTTTGAGAAAGAAATTGACTGCAATTTTACTGTGACGAATTATCAGAACTGTCTTTATGGACTGTGAGAAAATTTTAGCTTTTGACCAACATTGTATCAATAAGTGTGTGCATTTGACTTCTTTGTTATTGTAATTGGGAAAAAAATTTAACAAATATGTATTAGCCAGTGACCAAAACAATTTGTAAAATTTTAGTGGGAAGCATGGGGGCTATGTAAGTAGGCTGTTTAGGTTTTTTTATTGGTAACGCCACGTTGCGCTCTGTATGAAAATCACTGCCTGTGCTGTGTGAAGTCTGTGGCTGGTTTGCATTGTTGTTCGCTATTGTGGTGTTGGGCAGCTGGATTAACAGCGCGTAGCGTTGCGCAGTTGGAGGTGAGCAGCCAGCAGTGGTGGATGTGGGGAGAGAGATGGCGGAGTTTTGAGTGCGGATGATATGGACGTGTGTCCATCAGAGACAGTAAATTTATAAGATTGGATGTCATGAATTGCTATATATTATGACTTTTGAACACTATTAAGGTAAATATATTGTTTGCTCTCTACCAAAATCTTTCATTTGCTAAGTGTGCCTATCAGTAGTTAGTGCCTTCAGTAGTTTGAATGTTTTATTTAGCTTGCAGTAGTGGCGCTCGCTGTATTGCAGTCGTTCGAATAACGAAAATTTTTGTGAGGTAAGTGATTTGTGAAAGGTATAGTTTAATGTTAGTCAGTGCCATTCTTTTGTAGGGATTATTGAAAGTCAGATTGCGTTGCGCTAAAAATATTGTGTGTCAGTTTAAGCACAGTCATTTATAATTTTTCGAAGAGGACGTTTCAAGCCATATAAGAATAACAAAATTTAAATTGTGATTACTGAAAACTTCGCCCAATGGCGATTACATCTGTACAGAACCTACAGGAGGTTTTTGTTGCACTTAGCCGGCCACTGTGGCCGAGCGGTAATGGGCCCTTCAGTCCGGAACCGAGCTGCTGCTACGGTCGCAGGTTCGAGTACTACCTCGGGCATGGATGTGTGTGATGTCCTAGGTTTAAATAGTTCTACGTCTATGGGACTGATAAACTCAGATGTTAAGTTCCGTAGTGTTCAGAGACATTTTGAACCAATTTGTTGCACATATGATGTAGACCAACGGACGCCAAACTGTTTTGGCAAGAATCAATGTCGACATTGCTAGGCGGCACCTTTGGCCGTATGTGTATCTATCTTATTATTAATTGATAACCTGATATATATTAGTATGTTATAAGTCCCCAATATACTAACTGTAGTTAGGAAACAATAAGTTGACCACCGGTAGTTATCGTTAAAAGTCATCATCATTCGGAACACTTCGTGTGGACTTTTCTCCTTCTCAAATTGTTGCCACCTTCAGCGACCCCAAAGTTGTTGTTGTTGTTGTTGTTGTGGTCTTCAGTCCTGAGACTGGTTTGATGCAGCTCTCCATGCTACTCTATCCTGTGCAAGCTTTTTCATCTCCCAGTACTTAGTGCAACCTACATCCTTCCGAATCTGCTTAGTGTATTCATCTCTTGGTCTCCCTCTACGATTTTTACCCTCCACGCTGCCCTCCAATGCTAAATTTGTGATCCCTCGATGCCTCAAAACATGTCCAACCAACCGGTCCCTTCTTTTTGTCAAGTTGTGCCACAAGCTCCTCTTCTCCCCAATTCTATTCAATACCTCCTCATCAGTTATGTGATCTACCCATCTAATCTTCAGCATTCTTCTGTAGCACCACACCCGAGTTGGCATTTCTATGGGTTCTGTGCACACAATCCTGAATGACGACCTGAAAATGCGAAAAGTGTCATCCAGGTGGGTGCCACGAATGCTGACGGACGACCACATGGCTGCCCGTGTGGCATGTTGCCAAGCAATGTTGACGCGCAACGACAGCATGAATGGGACTTTCTTTCCGTCGGTTGTGACAATGGATGAGACGTGGATGCCATTTTTCAATCTAGAAACAAAGCACCAGTCACCTCAATGGAAGCACACAGATTCACCACCACCAAAAAAATTTTGGGTAACCGCCAGTGCTGGAAAAATGATGGTGTCCATGTTCTGAGACAGCGAGAGCGTAATCCTTACCCATTGCGTTCCAAAGGACACTACGGTAACAGGTGCATCCTACGAAAATGTTTTGAAGAACAAATTCCTTCCTGCACTGCAACAAAAACGTCCGGGAAGGGCTGCGCGTGTGCTGTTTCACCAAGACAACGCACCCAGACATCGAGCTAACGTTACGCAACACTTTCTTGGTGATAACAACTTTGAAGTAATTCCTCATGCTGCCTACTCACCTGACCTGGCTCCTAGTGACTTTTGGCTTTTTCCAACAATGAAAGACACTCTCCGTGGCCGCACATTCACCAGCCGTGCTGCTATTGCCTCAGCGATTTTCCAGCGGTCAAAACAGACTCCTAAAGAAGCCTTCGCTGTTGCCATGGAATCATGGCGTCAGCGTTGTGAAAAATGTGTACGTCTGCAGGGCGATTACGTCAAGAAGTAACGCCAGTTTCATCTGTTTCGGGTGAGTAGTTAATTAGAAAAAAAATCGGAGGCCTTAGAACTTGAACGCACCTCGTAAATCTTCATAACGATACCACGCACGTAATCCAGCTACTGCGCATATCAATGTTAATTTACGACAACTCTGTAGCGTCTAACACATACAACAGTACTTACGAGTGTTGTTCTAGTCTCAGCTCATGTGGACGCACTGTGTGATCGGATGTGCGTACTATTGAGTAAACAGTTGTCTGAGTTATATTACTGATGTGCTCGCAAAAAAAGGAAGTCCAATAATACACTACTGGCCATTAAAATTGCTGCACCAAGATTAAATGCAGATGATAAACGGGTATTCATTGGACAAATATATTATACTATAACTGACATGTGATTACATTTTCATGCAATTTGGGTGCATATATCCTGAGAAATCAGTACCCAGAACAACCACCTCTGGCCGTAATAACGGCCTTGATACGCCTGGGCATTGAGTCAGACAGGGCATGGATGGCGTGTACAGGTACAGCTGCCCATGCAGCTTCAACGCGATACCACAGTTCATCAAGAGTACTGACTGGCGTATTGTGAATAGCCAGTTGCTCGGCCACCATTGACCAGACGTTTTCAGTTGGTGAGAGATCTCAAGAATGTGCGGGCCAGGGCAGCAGCCGAACATTTTCTGTATCCTAAAGACCCGTACAGGACCTGTAACATGCGGTCGTGCATTATCCTGCTGAAATGTAGGATTTCGTGGGGATCCACTGAAGGGTAGGGCCACGGATCGTAACACATCTGATATGTAACATCCACTGTTCAAAGTGACGTCAATGCGAACAAGAGGTGACCAAGACGAGTAACCAATGGCAGCCCATACCATTACGCCGGGTGATACGCTAGTATAGCGATGACGAATACTCGCTTCCAATGTGCGTTCACCGCGATGTCGCCAAACACGGATGTGACCATCATGATGCTGTAAATAGAACCTGGTTTCATCCGAAAATATGACGTTTTGCCATTCGTGCACCCAGGTTCGTCGTTGAGTACACCATCGCAGGCGCTCCTGTCTGTGATGCAGTGTCAAGGGTAACCGCAGCCATGGTCTCCGAGCTGATAGTCCACGCTGCTGCAAACGTCGTCGAACTGTTCGTGCAGATGGTTGTTGTATTGCAAACGTCCGCTTCTGATGACTCAGGGACCGAGACACGGCTGCACGATCCGTTATAGCCATGCGAATAAGATGCCTGTCATCTCGACTGCTAGTGATGCGAGGCCGTTGGGATCCAGCACGACGTTCCGTATTAACTTCGTGAACCCACAGATTCCATATTCTGCTAACAGTCGTGGGATCTCGACCAACGTGAACAACAGTGTCGCGATACGATAAACCTCAATCGCGATAGGCTACAATCCGACCTTTATCAAAGTCAGAAACGTGATGGTACGCATTTCTCCTCCTTACACGAAGCATCACAACAACGTTTCACCAGAGGACGCCGGTCAACTGCAGTTTGTGTATGAGAAATCGGTTGGAAACTTACCTCATGTCAGCACGTTGTAGTTGTTGCCACTGGCGCCAACCTTCTATGAATGCTCTGAAAAGCTAATCATTTGCATATCACAGCAACTTCTTCCTGTCGGTTAAATTTCGCGTCTGTAGCACGTCATCTTCGTGGTGTAGCAATTTTAATGGTCAGTTGTGTATTACGCTCTGATGCACAGCTCATTCTCCTGTCTTCTTGTACATACTCATTGAGATCTGTTAATACGAGCTTAAATATCTCTAAGTTGGCCTTCAACACAGACGAGGAATATTTTGTGTACAGTTGGCATGGTAATAATGAAGAGTGAGTCAGCTCGCCATTACTGTATGGATAGTCGAAATGCTTACTCCATTTTAAAATTTCTTCAAGATACTGCAACTAAGACTGGAAGAATGATGCCGCTAGTGGAGGGCTTTTACTATGAACACACCCTATTTTTCTCGTCAGTTGGCCTGTACAATTAAATAATGATCTCAGATTCCGCGAAAGTTGTCCAATGTCTGGTGACTGCCAAAACTTTCATAATGACCTCTCATTTAATGTGACTAGTCGTAAATTCTAACTTTCGTTGAACTGTCGACGACCTAGGCAGACTGTCTTTAAATTGCCCTGTCCAAGTCTTAGTATGTAGATCTCCACCTGCAATCAATTTGCTTAGTGAAAATAAGTGTTTACTATCTTAGTTCTGTCCATAGAGGGCCTTGGACCTGGATGATAGATACGTTTTTCTCACAATGATCATATTTTCCGTTGCTGGCGACCTCTTATCCTATTCTCTGCCAGGGGCGGTAGTAGCTCCATACCTCCCAGTGGCTTGGTCTCCTTTCTCTGTTTCAAAACTCTGTATAGCCTAGATCACATTAATTAATATGTATTATTAATGATCATTTTCGACAGTCTAAACTGTCATCTTCAGATCTTCAAAAAATTTTTGGTTATAAACCGTGTTCCATTAGGAATTACCACTCACGCCATGACATTCATTACAGTGAAGGATATACCGCGCATTATGCTTAGGTTTTTCAGGAATAAAACCACGCACAGATAATCATATCAAATGACAGTTTCGACTGTCAGAACCGGTAGTCAATAAAAATATTAATTAATGCGATCTTGGCTATAAAAACATTTTTCAAGTTAAATATAGGTGCTCCTTCCATTTTATCAGTGAGAGAAGCCTCAATTTTCTCAGTTTCCCAAGACCCTGTTCAAGTGAGGCAATCTTCTCAATTTCTAAGAATCGCTCTGGCTCTGTGATCTCATAATCCGTTCGCTGCCCCAGAGTCTGTACTCTCTGAACGAGTTCTTCGTCTTCTCCACTTTCTCCAGATTTGTCTCAGCCTGGGCAAGCCTGATCTCATTGTTTTCGAGATCTCAGTCACTTTTCCGGCCAGTGACGTCATACAATCATCCAATTCCCTCCGTTACGCTTCCAGCCCCTTCCTAAATTGATTCCTGTGTTCCTTGGGGCCATATTTTCCCCCTGCATTTTCATGTCTTTCCTCTGCTCCTTTTCTGTCTTCCTCGGCTTTTCTCTCTCTTCCCTCTGCTTGTTTTCTGTCCACTTCGAGTTTTCTATCTTTCCTCGTCTTCTCCTATCCTCTGATTTACCAACAATGGAATATCCCCCAGGTTTTCAGAGTTAGAACTGCTCTGTGCCACTGCCGAATCCGTTTCGTAAACCGCATTAGTTTCGCTCTGTCGACTTTCGGCAATTGTTTCCTGGGTTTCAGGCAACGCATCTGTTGATGACGTCTCCCCCACACTAATGAATCTTCTGGCATAGTAATTTTCCTTGCCTTTCGAGACCGCTTTTGATTAGCCCTGTCCATATGTGGATGAGTTAAAATTGAAAATTACTAAGCCTACAATAAGAATATCTCTTGAAAAGTTTGAAATCTTCACGTGGAGTACAAAACAAAGTCTTCAAATGCCACAAAATATTTTGATAAACTGTCTCAAATACAAGTACATACAATAAATCAGTACAACCAAATGATCAGTGTACGCCACGATGTCCTACGCTGCAGCTGGTAATTCAAGCGTACATCAATGTAAAATGGGACGAGAAGGTTGCTACAACTATTTATACCTCAAGAGGTGTTTCTCTGAATGCAGGAAACTCATAGCAATCAAAGACACGGTCTTGGATCAGGATCGACGTGAGCTGTTATTGCTACGTGCGAGTCCTGCAACTTGAGCGCGAGCTATGTTTGTTGGATAAGGTTAAGGTGTATTGATGCAGGCCTAGCGAGTGCAGCGATTTGTCACTGAATATCAGAAGAAAATAAGCCGTAGTGATATAAGACGAGCGCTAGCAATTCTCGTTACTTTGACGAAATAATAAGTTATCTTTGCAGTAGAATCCACGGTTCTCTACTCTCTAAGAAGGTCTGTATGGAGGGGATACTGTAGCCAATGTGATGGACGAGATTTTTTGCTAAGCTCATCTCTTTTTGTGTAGAGATGCTCATTCTTCAACACGAAGTACTTACTTTGCGGAAGCAGTTTCTTCAAGATAGGCCAACCTTACGTGCCAAGAATTCTGTCTATAGCGATGCAATATTATTGGCTGAAGCAAATTTGTAGAGTGAACACTGGCGAGATTGTGCCGCGACTTCTGAATCTTGAAGTCATACAGGAAAGAGAGAATGTCATGATTGTTTTGTAGGGGTTGTGGGGCAGCCGTGGCGAACACTGACCCGGCGGGTGCGGTGCCAGCCCAGCCATGGACCGGGTCGTTTTCCGAGTTCTATAATTTTTCTGCCGATAAACATGCTTCCGGCGGCACACGACCCACCAAGGCGAGTGCAGGCCTGCCTTCTGAGACACACTGCTCCATTATACTCAGTCGGTTGTTGCGAAAAAGCATCTGAAATATGAAGTAATATTGTACAGCGATGAGTGGCTGAAACGACATATTGTGACAGTTCCCTCACGGATTTAGACAGTAACTCAACTTCTCCGTA
Organism: Schistocerca gregaria; assembly: GCF_023897955.1. NCBI lineage: Eukaryota > Metazoa > Arthropoda > Insecta > Orthoptera > Acrididae > Schistocerca > Schistocerca gregaria. Next base: position 620,171,544 of record NC_064923.1, on the reverse strand, counting down.
AAAGTATACGAAAACAGCCTTTTACAAGTGAACTAGGTGTTGTCTTTCAGCAGTGTTGAACCGTTAAAGATCACCAATGGACTACTGGGAAAGATCCCAGCAGAGAGATAGAAACGATGAACACTGAATAAGTTTGAAGTGAAATATGACGTGACTTAACCATTCAGTTTATACCTTCATTAAAGCAATTGTATTTTCAACCAGCTTCATCTTGTTGGGCTTCTGTTGACGCATACAGAAATCATACAAATATAAGCACAGCCACTCAAACAACAGTTTTCTCACCCAAGCCATGAACATCCATAACAGATAGCCCATTAATTAAAAATATGACATTAATATGATGACTGATTTCTTATGCTGTCCCGGAAAGTAACTGCAGACGTGATGATCACCTTGTCATAACTGTTGTTGTTGATGGTAAAGTGATAGCGGTCTGAAGAACTGTATGACGTGAGACAGCGCTGGTGGCAGTCGACAACGAACTACCTATAGGGTTCGAGGGCCTGTGTTTAGGGTGTAGCTCAATTTCGTAGGATGTGTTGTTTGCCTCTAGGGGCCTTAAAAGCGAACGTTGTAGGGCTTGTAAGTTTTGGTACTGGATGAAAGAGCCTCATTTCATGGAGAATGGATAGAAGGTGTAGTATGAAATTATACCGGTCAGCTGTGTGTAAAAATAAGTGGTCTGAAACAATCATAAGCGCGTGTCACTCTATTCTGGTTCACAGTTCCTTGTGTGTTCTCTGGAGCTCGACAAGCTTGTGTTAGATACAGCTTACGCTGCTCATCAGTTGTTATCATCGAGATTTAACCGTACATAACCGGGCGCTTATCAGTGTCTCGCAAAGCTGCCGCCAGTCACAGATTTTTCCCTGTTACAAAAATCAACGTTAAATAACCTATTTCAGTGGTCGTCAAAGTGCTACCCGCGGGCCGCATGCAGCCCGAATCGCGTATTCTTGCGATCCGCGATTCTCAGCCGTGTTTTATAATAATATGCAACAAGCAATTACTTCAAAAAATACAAATAACATTCAGCACTTCTCAGGAGTGTAGGTTTCCTGCTCAGTAACAAACAGAAATACTACAGAGACAATACTAACATTACGACGTGTTTAAGTTTAGTTGACGGTGGTGGGTTCTGCCGTGAGCCAAGTTGGCCGCTTACCTTAGCGGCAGAGGGGTGCGTAGTACGACCATTGCGTGGTTAATTCTGTGTCTTCCAGTTCTGACAACCCATGGGCGTGCGTGACTCGTACCGATCTGCTATAGTATACATTTTGACACGGAAGTAACATGGATTAGTGAATGTACATCACAGAGACGGTCACCTTCAAATGCAGTACATATTTATGGCAAGGAATAAGAAATTATGGCTGTTGTAATGCAAAGCAATGAGTAAAAAATTACATTGAAAACATTTAATAAAATTTTGTGATAGAGTACCATAAATAAAATTACTGTTATTATTCATTCGTTCACACAGGCAACGCAACAACAGTTCGTGTCAGGCAATTATAGTGCCACAACTTTGGGGTCCCCCCCATGAACCATGGACCTTGCCGTTGGTGGGGAGCCTTGCGTGCCTCAGCGATACATATGGCCGTACCGTAGGTGCAACCACAACGGAGGGGTATCTGTTGAAAGGCCAGACAAACATGTGGTTCCTGAAGAGGGGCAGCAGCCTTTTCAGTAGTTGCAGGGGCAACAGTCTGGATCATTGACTGATCTGGCCTTGTAACATTAACCAAAACGGCCTTGCTGTGCTGGTACTGCGAACGCCTGAAAGCAAGGGGAAACTACAGCCGTAATTTTTCCCGAGGGCACACGATGTTCTGCCCTCATTAAACTGTCGCACCCACGAACGCACTTTCGACACATCCATAACTCCATCACCACATGTCTCCTTGAACTGTCGAGGAATTTCAATTGGTTTCACACCACGCAAATTCAGAAAACGAATGATTGCACGCTGTTCAAGTAAGGAAAACGTCGCCATTTTAAGTATTTAAAACAGTTCTCATTCTCGCCGCTGGCGGTAAAATTCCATCTGCCGTACGGTGCTGCCATCTCTGGGACGTATTGACAATGAAAGCGGCCTTATTTTAAAACAATGCCCATGTTTCTATCTCTTTCCAGTCCGAAGAAAAAAAAATCGAAGGCCTTAGAACTTGAATGCACCTCGTAATTACGTAACGGATCTGTTCATTGCACGAGGCGCATTGTAGAAGACTTTTTGCAGATCAGTTACAAATCACAAATATTGAAGTCACAGGTAACTCTAATGAAAATCTAAACACTGTTGTAACTGACTGCCCAGAAAGTGAAGACAAGGGCGAACAAGCAGCAGCAACCAATACGCAATGTTGAGCCTACAGGATGTGCAGACACTCAAGGCTGCGGCTCCTGGCGTCACACCGGCAGCACACATCCAAGTATAACGTAACCTTCGAGACGACAGATCGTAGATAACTGTATACTTAGAATGTTATCTTTTGTATGGCGTAGTTTAATGCATGCAGCTTCTCTGGCAAAAGGAACTAAGTAAACTGAAAGTGGTAATAGTATATGCAGTAGTAATAGCTGTTTAGAAAGCTCTGTATAAATTTTATAAATTGTTTTTCATTATTTAAAAAGGGGGAAGGAGATATCTTCTTACAAGTAGGCAAGGACTGCAGCGTAACTGTGGTAGTAACGATCCTTAAGAAAATTACAAGTCAGAACAAATGTGAAGTTATTGATCATGTAAATGGAAACGTAAACTGTTGTAAATGACCTCACAGGGGATAAAGACATTTCGTGCATGAGCACACTTACATGGTCGATTTGAATGAAGCTGTCACAGATACAGAATTTGAGAATTTGATATCGACATTTCAAATGAACCGACAGAAGACTTGGGGAGGTTACGTCATGACACTGGATCAGCTGACAATTTACCAAATGAGAATAATAGTACGGAAAATAATTTTGTAGTGGAGCAAAATCAAAATTAGGGTCAATCAATAATGTCAGTGATGAGATCACTAGGGTAATCACTTGCAACAGAAGTCGTATCAAAAGTAGAAACAGCGCAAAAATGAGCAAGAGATGAATTAGAAAAGGAACTTAGTGTAACTAATCAAGGGATAAAAGAAACTAAAGGCGAAATGAAAATGTATTTCAAGGCATGTGAAGAAACGGAACAATTAATTGAAGTTTCAAATGAGCATCAGGATAAATCAGGGGATAGCTTGACAAGGAATTTAAGGTCCATAAGGAGAGAAAAGAAAATTGATCGAATTGCACGGAAGGCGGTTACAATCGATTACACACAAACTGAAACCCGGTAAACTCTCTCCCTAAATAAAGAGACTTATGAAAAGCATCTTATGTTTTTTAGCACTTGAAAATCACAAATGTGTTGTGTCTGGTCTTCCAGTAAAAACCGACACCGTGCCTTCAAATAACTAATTCACCTCGACGTGTAATGAATCCGCAACGTTCAGTGCGGATACACACTATCATTCGACCTTCGGTGGGAGTGTAAAATTAGGTGGAATCTAAAATTAACGAGCATGGAGAACATGCGCAGGGCCTGTGGATAAGTGGAGCTGGGTGGGGTGGTGAGTCGGCCGGGCAGCGTGTAGAGATGTTCCGTGCATTTGCGATAAACTCTGTGTCCGGAGTGCTCAGTGGTTAATGCAACTGCCTCATAAGCAGGAGAGCCCGGTATACTCTCTCCCTAAATAAAGAGACTTAGAAAAAGATCTTACGTTTTTTAGCACTTGAAAATGAAAAATACATGACGGTAGACGCAAGCTGTATGCTGGGTTACCGCTTCACCTTTTCTCTGTGCCTTTGAAGAAATCGAAAACATAAAAACAAGAAATACAAAAGGTACAGCACACCAGGTTGGAGTCCTAGTGCGGCAGGCATTTTCATTCGTTGACTCTGATTCCGCATAAAGTCCCGATGCAGCTGTTATCATCAGTTGCTTCCCTTTTCTTTCATTTCTTCCCTCTCCACTTTCAATTCACATATTATGAAGCTTTTAAATTGTGTCAAGAAAGACATGAAAAACAGTGTGCACAATTAGAAACTGTTGCGAATAATGAATGTAAACTAAACAGCAAAATTTGTGATGTAGATTCAGCTAGCAAAGATGACACAAATGTAATCCAAACTGTCATGGAATCAGTAGACTAAAGTTAATCAAACGGTTGAGCCAGTAAGTGAAGCTGTTAACATGCAAGGTGAGGTTAATGAATTCGGCATTACAAATCATCTATTTCAGTACATACATACTAATTCAGTGCCTATACAGATATGGAAACTTAGCAGTAATATTTCTATTTTAGAATCCCTTTACAAAGGAGACGAAAATGTGAAGCTGCTAATTTAGGGAAGTAGTGAAAAGAATATATTTACTCACGTAGTGAACGAAACTGACCATTAAAGTCTTTAAGCTTAAAAAGGAAAGTTAAAACCAAAGTAGAATCGCGATGTGATCGGGAAGCAAGAGAGAGTAGGATTAAAGCGCGTGCCGCTGCTCGTAGCGTTGCTGCATCTAGAGTTCGTGTCGTGTCAACAGAGAGAAGCGTGCAGTCAATGACCTTGATGTGTCAGAGATCAAAATTTCGATGCAGTGGACACTACAAAAAGCATTCCAGCAGCTTACTTACAGATTAAAGTATGTCAGACGAGAACAGTGTTAACAAAAGCACACACACTGCAGTTCTTGGCATATGAAGCAATAGTTATCAAAAGTGAATACGAAGTAATTCCATTGCAGCATATGATTTGAGAGTAATAACCTCAGGGGGCAATCTTGTCGTAATAATCAGGTATACAAATGCTTCAGTTGCAGAAGACATGTTAATGAACAAAGATCGTGATCTGAAACATTTATTTTAATGTAAAAAAAAAAGAAGAGAGGTAGAGATTTAATTCAGTTACATGGAGACTTCAAGAAATATACGACAGTGTTGCACAGTATTAGATAGGTTAGCCGTAATAGAAGTAGTACAGTACAGAACAAAGTAACTAATCATGACGTAATAACGAAGCAATGAAGTATTACAGATTCACAGAAGTGGTTACAGATCGTGTTACAGCTAATACGCTGTTTTGTGGTTATAACAAGGTGAAGGTCGTATTAAGTATGACCAATGGTATGCTTTTACTATGAGATGAGCATTTCGCGCGAATTGTGTTAATGTTAATACGTAAGGCATAGTCCTACCAATTAGGAGATAGTCTATTATGGACATTTATAAGGCGACAGGTAAGTCAGTTACACAGAGAGAAAAGTTCCGATTGATGAGATTTTCCAGGCGACGTGTAAAAGTCGGTCAATCAGGTACAGGTAACGGAGATTGAGGTATGAGGCGATGTGGTTTCTGCCAAAGGTTAGGAAAGCGTTACACACAATACACACAGCAATTGCGTGTTGCGGAAGTGTGGCGGCGACGTGGCGTTGTTTCGCGCCAGCTCCACGTTAACAGATAAGGTAATTCACACAGAGATGACGTTGCAAGGCCGCATCGCTTCGTTTATCACCACGAGCGACGCACCGAAGGGAGACGTGGCGGAGACGTCCAAAGAGCGAATTGCTCTTTCTATTAACCTGAAGTCATCCAGTGTGCCTCACAAACTATGTTTTATGTAGATGAAGCAAAGCTATATCTATCTCTGTATTAAGTTTCTCAATTAAACTTTTGGTTTCACGTAAAAAATTAAAAATCTTCGTTTTAGGATTCGCGCGTGTTCTCTGCAGTGCAGTTTTTCTCAATCGATTTCGAGGAAACTATTCGGCAAACAAAATTATTTTTCGACATCTTGTAGTCTGACAACACAGTCTGATAGTCAACTGGTTTCATTTTCATCGTTTCCCAAAGTTATTGTCATACTTCCCAAGTAAGTAAACCACCTGGCATCTTTTTAAAAGATGTAGTGAAGAATCTAGTCGCTGGACTTATATGTTTGGTGGGTTTTAGGACATACGTTGCTGCGTAAGAAATATAGCCAGCCTATCGAAATTGTTTTTGACCGTGGTTGTTGTTGTCTTCAGTCCTGAGACTGGTTTGATGCAGCTCTCCATGCTACTCTAACCTGTGCAAGCTTCTTCACCTCCCAGTACTTACTGCAATCTACATCCTCCTGAATCTCCTTAGTATATTCATCTCTTGGTCTCCCTCTACGATTTTTACCCTCCACACTGCCCTCCAATGATAAATTTGTGATCCCTTGATGCCTCAGAACATGTCCTCCCAACCGGTCCCTTCTTCTTGTCAAGTTGTGCCACAAACTCCTCTTCTCCCCAATTCTATTCAATACCTCCTTATTTGTTATGTGGTCTATCCACCTTATCTTCAGCATTCTTCTGTGGCACCACATTTCGTAAGCTTCTATTCTCTTCTTGTCCATACAAGCTATCGTCCATGTTTCACTTCCATACATGGCTACACTCTAAACAAATACTTTCAGAAACAACTTCCTGATACATAAATCTATATTCGATGTTAACAAATTTCTCTTCTTCAGAAACGCTTTCCTGGCCATTGCCAGTCTACATTTTATATCCTCTCTACTTCGACCATCATCAGTTATTTTACTTCCTAAATAGCAAAACTCATTTACTACTTTAAGTGTCTCTTGACCGTGGTAGGAGAGCAATACCTCTTTCCAGTCCCGAATAAATGAAGTTTGCGTTGTTCTCCGTACATTTAATAACCATAACAGATACACATAACAGACATTAGTCATCAATAATATATTCCTCTTCACTATTTACCACAGGCTGACAAAACTTCGATTCCGCGACTCTAGGAATCACGTCGTGATTTTGAGGTGAAGAACTCATCGGGGCATGTTCAAAGCATATATTCATCCAGAGAGCAAGTTACTTGAACGTTGTTCGTTTGAGAGCGAAATAGTGAAAATGTGAAGGCGCAAGATCAGATGAATAAGGTGGGTGCGGAATGACTACCCACCGCAACTCCCCTATGACGTCTGTTAAAAAAAGTTCCGGAACTTTTTCTACGCCTTTTCTACGATTACCTTTTACTTATTGCGCATCGTCTCCTTGGAAATACTGTCCTCCATAACTGATACACCGCTTCCAATGCCGTTTCTGCTACCAGAAGCAGTCTTGGTACGCCTCTTGCTGGATCTGGCGAAGTACCTTCTCCAAATTTTCTTCTATCTCCTCTGTCGCTGCAAATCTTAGTCATTTGAAGGAGGTTTTCAATTTTGGAAATAAAAACGTCCGCAGGATCCAGGTCTGGGTAGTATGGAGGATGAGGCAGCACAGCGATACAGCTATTTCATTTTTTTTATGTGCAATTGATATGCACCAACAGGGATGAATGTGCGGATGCGTTACGGTGAAGAAAGGGCCATGAATTGTCTCTCCACATTTTAGGCCGTTTGCTTCTCACATTTTGTCGGAGGCGCCGCAACACGTCCCGTCGATTAACAATTTGTCCCAGCAGCACGAATTCAAGATGAAATAATCCTTCAAAGTCAAAGAAAACTCTGAGCATCTCTGTGACATTTGACCGACCCGACGAGTGTTTCTTGGTCTTGGAGCATCTTTGTTCACCCATTGTGAAGGCTGAACCTTGGTCATAACACCATAATCTTATACCAAAATCTCGTCACCAGTTACTATTCTCTTAAGGAACATCTAGTTCTAATTTGCGGGATCCAAAAGCTCTTCACAGATGGTTAGGCGAAGATCTTTCTGGTCTCGAGTGACGAGCCGTGGGACGAACTTGGCGGAAACGCGGTGCATTCCGAGATGCTGTATTAGGAATTCATGACACGGTCCAACTGTAATGCTATATTCTTATGCAATCTCTTGCAGTCAGTTTTCGATTGGCAAGCACTATTTCGTTGACGTTCCTGACATGTGCGTCATCGGCAAACGTTGAAGGGCGTCCTGAACGAGGATCATCTTTAACTTCCGTCCAGCCCTTTTTAAACCATGTGAACCATTCCTAAAACTGGGTACGGTTTAAGTACTCATCACAGTACACTTCCTGTATCATTTGATGTGTCTCTGTAAAGGTTTCCTTGAGTTTCACGCAAAATTTATTGCAAACGCATTGCTCCTCTGTTCAGCTCGAAATCCGCAAACTGTGCTGCACAACGTTCTACTCAATATAGCGTTGAACAAAAGCTAACAGACATACAAAAATGAGAATTCCGAAAGTTTTTAACGCGTCCTCTTACATTATTATGTTTGCTATTGTTGCTGTTAGAAAAATCTTTATTCAGTCGGACGTCAAAATTTTGAAATAAAAGTTATTGTGGATGTCGCGTAAGAAATACTTCGCGTGAAGTGCTGTTGTGACAGGCAAATAACAATTGTGGAAACTAAGCCACTGAATGTTACAATGTTGTTGTTGTCTTCAGTCCTGAGACTGGTTTGCTGCAGCTCTCCGTGCTACTCTATCCTGTGCAAGCTTCTTCATCTCCCAGTACTTACTGCAACCTACATCCTCCTGAATCTCCTTAGTATATTCATCTCTTGGTCTCCCTCTACGATTTTTACCCTCCACGCTGCCCTCCAATGATAAATTTGTGATCCCTTGATGCCTCAGAACATGTCCTCCCAACCGGTCCCTTCTTCTTATCAAGTTGTGCCACAAACTCCTCTCTCCCCAATTCTATTCAATACCTCCTTATTTGTTATGTGGTCTACCCATCTAACCTTCAGCATTCTTTTGTAGCACCTCATTTCGAAAGCTTCTATTCTCTTCTTGTCCAAACTATTTATCGTTACACTTTCATACATGGCTACACACCATACAAATACTTTCAGAAACGACTTCCTGACACTTAAATCTATACTCGATGTCAACAATTTTTTCTTCTTCAGAAACGCTTCCCTTGCCATTGCCAGTCTACATTTTATATCCTCTCTACTTCGACCATTATCAGTTATTTTGCTCCCCAAAAGTGTCTCTTTTCCTAATCTAATTCCCTCAGCATCACCCGACTTCATTCGACTACATTCCATTATCCTCGTTTTGCTTTTGTTGATGTTCATCTTATATCCTCCTTTCAAGACACTGTCCATTCCGTTCAACTGCTCTTCCAAGTCCTTTGCTGTCTCTGACAGAATTACAATGTCATCGGCGAACCTCAATGTTTTTATTTCTTCTCCATGGACTTTAATACCTACTCCGAATTTTTCTTTTTTTTCCTTTACTGCTTGCTCAATATACAGATTGATTAACATTGGGGACAGGCTACAACCCTGTCTCACTCCCTTCCCAACCGCTGCTTCCCTTTCATGCCCCTCGACTCTTGTAACTGCCATCTGGCTTGATTGAAAATAGCCTTTCGCTCCCTGTATTTTACCCTTGCCACGTTCATAATTTGAAAGAGTGTCGTCAGGTAGGGTCAGTATTGCCTCACGTGTTCCAACATTCCTGCGGAATCCAAACAGATCTTCGCCCAGGTCGGCTTCTACCAGTTTTTCCATTCGTCTGTAAAGAATTCACGTTAGTATTTTGCAGCAGTGACTTATTAAACTGACAGTTTGGTAATTTTCACATCTGTCAACACCTGCTTTCTGTGAGATTGGAATTATTATATTCTTCTTGAAGTCTGAGAGTATTTCGGCTGTCTCATACATCTTGCTCACCAGATGCTAGAGTTTTGTCAGGACTGGCTCTCCCAAGGCCGTCAGTAGTTCCAATGGAATGTTGTTTTGCTCCCCAAAAGTGTCTCTTTTCCTAATCTAATTCCCTCAGCATCACCCGACTTCATTCGACTACATTCCATTATCCTCGTTTTGCTTTTGTTGATGTTCATCTTATATCCTCCTTTCAAGACACTGTCCATTCCGTTCAACTGCTCTTCCAAGTCCTTTGCTGTCTCTGACAGAATTACAATGTCATCGGCGAACCTCAATGTTTTTATTTCTTCTCCATGGACTTTAATACCTACTCCGAATTTTTCTTTTTTTTCCTTTACTGCTTGCTCAATATACAGATTGATTAACATTGGGGACAGGCTACAACCCTGTCTCACTCCCTTCCCAACCGCTGCTTCCCTTTCATGCCCCTCGACTCTTGTAACTGCCATCTGGCTTGATTGAAAATAGCCTTTCGCTCCCTGTATTTTACCCTTGCCACGTTCATAATTTGAAAGAGTGTCGTCAGGTAGGGTCAGTATTGCCTCACGTGTTCCAACATTTCTGCGGAATCCAAACAGATCTTCGCCCAGGTCGGCTTCTACCACTTTTTCCATTCGTCTGTAAAGAATTCACGTTAGTATTTTGCAGCAGTGACTTATTAAACTGACAGTTTGGTAATTTTCACATCTGTCAACACCTGCTTTCTGTGAGATTGGAATTATTATATTCTTCTTGAAGTCTGAGGGTATTTCGGCTGTCTCATACATCTTGCTCACCAGATGCTAGAGTTTTGTCAGGACTGGCTCTCCCAAGGCCGTCAGTAGTTCCAATGGAATGTTGTCTACTCTGGGGCCTTGTTTCGACTCAGGTCTTTCAGTGCTCTGTCAAAGTCTTCACGCAGTATCGTATCTCCCATTTCATCTTCATCTACATCCTCTTCCACTTCTATAATATCTTTCTGCTTTCCCTTCTTTGCTTAGGACTGGGTTTACATCTGAGCTCTTGATATTCATGCAAGTGGTTCTCTTATCTCCAAAAGTCTATTTAATTTTCCTGTAGGCAGTATCTATCTTACCCCTAGTGACATAAGCCTCTACATCCTTAAATTTGTCCTCTAGCCATGCCTGCTTAGCCATTTTGCACTTCCTGTCAATCTCATTTTTGAGACGTTTGTATTCCTTATTGCCTGCTTCATGTACTGCATTTTTATATTTTCTCCTTTCATTAATTAAATCGGTATTTCTTCTGTCACCCAAGGATTTCTTCTAGCCCTCGTCTTTTTACCTACTTGATCCTCTGCTGCCTTCACTACTTCACCCCTCAAAGCTACCCATTCTTCTTCTACTGTATTTCTTTCCCCTATTCCTGTCAGTTGTCCCCTTATGCTCTCCCTGAAACTCTGTACAACCTCTGGATCTTTCTGTTTATCCAGATCCCATCTTCTTAAATTCCCACCTTTTTGCAGTTTCCTCAGTTTTAATCTACAGCTCATAACCAATAGATTGTGGCCAGAGTCCCCATCTCCCCCGGGAAATGGTTTACAATTTAAAACCTGGTTCCTAAATCTCTGTCTTACCATTATATAATCTATCTGATACCTTCTAGTATCTCCAGGATTCTTTCATGTATACAACCTTCTTTTATGATTCTTGAACCAAGTGTTAGCTATGATAATGTTATGCTCCGTGTAAAATTCTACCAGACGGCTTCCTCTTTCATTTCTCTCCCCCAATCCATATTCACCCACTATGTTTCCTCCTCTCCCTTTTCCTACTCTCGAATTCCAGTCACCTTTGACTATTAAATTTTCGTCTCCCTTCACTATCTGAATAATTTCTTTTATCTCGTCATACATTTCATCCATTTCTTCATCATCTGCAGAGCTAGTTGGCATATAAACTTGTACTACTGTAGTAGGTGTGGGCTTCGTGTCTATCTTGGCCACAATAATGCGTTCACTATGCTGTTTGTAGTAGCTTACCCGTACTCCTATTTTCTTATTCATTATTAAACCTACTCCAGCATTACCCCTATTTGATTTTGTATTTATAACCCTCTATTGACTTGACAAAAAGTCTTGTTCTTCCTGCCACCGAACTTCACTAAATCCCACTATATCCAACTTTAACCTATCCATTTTCCTTTTTAAATTTTCTAACCTACCTGCCCGATTAAGGTATCTGACATTCCACGCTCCGATCCGTAGTTTTCTTTCTCCTGGCAACGACGGCCTCTTGAGTAGTCCCCGACCAGAGATCCGAATGGGAGACTTATTTTACCTCCGGAATATTTTACCCAAGAGGACGCCATCATCATTTAACCATACAGTAAAGCTGCATGCCCTCGGGAAAAATTACGACTGTAGTTTCCCCTTGCTTTCAGCCGTTCGCAGTACCAGCACAGCAAGGCCGTTTTGGTTAGTGTTGCAAGGCCAGATCAGTCAATGATCCAGACTGTTGCCCCTGAAACTACTGAAAAGGCTGTTGCCCCTCTTCAGGAACCACACGTTTGTCTGGCCTCTCAACAGATACCCCTCCATTGTGGTTGTACCTACGGCACGGCCATCTGTATCGCTGAGGCACACAAGCCTCCCCACCAACGGCAAGGTCCATGGTTCCCAGGGGAAGGGGGGAGGGGGGGGATGCTACAAATAATGTTATTAAAGAATACGGCCGACTGATTACATCAAATAAGAGGGCACGTACATTCGCTAATGAGTGGTCAAAAAAACAAAATAATAATAATAACGGTTAATACTGTGTAGGAAATATAGTTAGGCTTGTACACAAATGTTATCGAACATACGAACGGGATAGAGGCACCTACATTTTGACTGCAATCATCCCCGAGGCCTGGATAAAAATAATTACAGTTAAATGCATTTATTCATCTTGGAACGTAAATGCGTGGACTTCGAAATTAAATGAAAAGAAAGACTGCGGGTTCTACATGTCGCTGCATATATGTTGAAATTGACGGTAGCGGCCACGGAAGGAAAAAGATGACCCCATTCATGTGTCTCTATTGTTGAGCAGCGTCACCGTGAAGATCGTCGCCTCCATCGAAATTTTCTGCTTAAAATTAAAATAACAGTAATAATTTTTACAGACTTTCATAAGCTGGGATCCATGATATCGCAAAATTTGAAATCGCTCTGCTTCTAAATCATTTTTATTATTTAACCTAATTTTGTCAGTAAGAAAAGGCACAACACGTCTCAACACTAGGACAGGATAACAGCGAAAGGTAACTTATTCTAAAACTAATAAGCGAAGAGCGTAAAGTTTCTTTGTACAGCAAATGCTTTACGGATTAATCTCTGGTAGTTGAATTAGTGTCTATATATTCATTAAAAAAATTATCTAACTCCTTTAAAAGTTACACATTAAACACAGGCGAGTGCAGGGATGCCAACAGCATTTCTCTGCAACACACCATTGGCGAGAGGATGTCAAAGTAAACACCTTTCAGCCGTCTACTTTACCACCTTATTTTACTTGGCAATCAGTTTAGCGTTCTACTACGCCATATTCCGGCCCCTGACTGACGAGTAAGAGGAATCTACCTCGGCTGTGATCAGAGCAGGGGCCAGAAATACTGGTATTGATAGATTTAGTTGACTCAGGCAGGTGATGGTTGAAATCATAGCAAAAACGACTAATACCAGTATTGTTGGCTCCTGTGTTGATCACGGCAGAGGTAGATTCTTCCTACACGTCGGACAGGGGCCGGAATATGGCGTAAGAAAAAGCTGAAACTGGCTGCCAAATAAAATAAGGTTGGAAACTAGACGGCTGAAAGATGTTACGTTGACATCCTCTATCGAACACCCTAGTTCTGCAGCCATCTCTAAAACGATGGTCATACAAATCATTGATTGTTAGTTTCCTGTGGCTTCCTACCGACTTGACAGAAAATCCTAGGAAGTTCTTGTCTTACGTTAAATCAGTAAGTGGATCGAAACAGCACATCCAGACACTCTGGGTGATAATGGCATTGAAACAGAGGATGACACGCGTAAAGCTGAAATACTAAACACCTTTTTCCAAAGCTGTTTCACAGAGGAAGACCGCACTGCAGTTCCTTCTCTAAATCCTCGCACGAACGAAAAAATGGCTGACATCGAAATAAGTGACCAAGCAATAGAAAAGCAACTCAAATCACTCAACAGAGGAAAGTCCACTGGAACTGACGAGATACCAATTCGATTCTACACAGAGTACGCGAAAGAATTTCCCCCTTTCTAACAACCGTGTACCGTAAGTCTCTAGAGCAGCGGAACGCTCCAAATGATTGGAAAAGAGCACAGGTAGTCCCAGTTTTCAAGAAGTGTAGTCGAGCAGATGCGCAAAGCTATAGGCCTATATCTTTGACATCGATCTGTTGTAGAATTTTAGAACATGTTTTTTGCTCGCGTATCATGTCATTTCTGGAACCCCAGAATCTACCCTGTAGGAATCAACATGGATTCCGGAAACAGCGATCGTGTGAGAACCAACTCGCTTTATTTGTTCATGAGACCCAGAAAATATTAGATACAGGCTCCCAGATAGATGCCATTTTCCTTGACTTCCGGAAGGCGTTCGATACACTTCCGCAGTGTCACCTGATAAACAAAGTAAGAGCCTACGGAATATCAGACCAGCTGTGTGGCTGGATTGAAGAGTTTTTAGCTAACAGAACACAGCATGTTGTTCTCAATGGAAAGGCGTCTACAGACGTTAAAGTAACCTCTGGTGTGCCAGAGGGGAGTGTTATGGGACCACCGCTTTTCACAATATATTTAAATGACCTAGTAGATAGTGTCGGAAGTTCCATGCGGCTTTTCGCTGATGATGCTGTAGTATACAGAGAAGTTGCAGCATTAGAAAATTGTAGCGAAATGCAGGAAGATCTGCAGCGGGTAGGCACTTGGTGCAAGGAGTGGCAACTGACCCTTAACATAGACAAATGTAATGTATTGCGAATACATAGAAAGAAGGATCCTTTATTGTATGATTATATGATAGCGGATCAAACAATAGTAGCAGTTACTTCTGTAAAATATCTGGGAGTATGCGTACGGAACGATTTGAAGTGGATTGATGATATAAAATTAATTCTTGGAAAGGCGGGTGCCAGGTTGAGATCAATTTAGTCCACCAACAAAGGAGGTGGCTTACAAAACACTGGCTCGACCTATACTTGAGTATTGCTCATCAGTGTGGGATCCGTACCAGGTCGGGTCGACAGAGCAGATAGAGAAGATCCAAAGAAGAGTGGCGCGTTTCGTCGCAGGGTTATTTGGTAAGCTTGATAGCGATACGGAGATGTTTAGCAAACTCAAGTAGCAGACTCCGCAAGAGAGGCGCTTTACATCGCGGTGTAGCTTGCTGTCCAGGTTTCGAGAGGGTGCGTTTCTGGATGAATATCGAATATATTTCTTCCCCCTACTTATACCTCCCGAGGAGATCACGAATGTAAAATTAGAGAGATTCGAGCGCGTACTGAGGCTTTCCGGCAATCGTTTTTCCCGCGACCATACGCGACTGGAACAGGAAAGGTAGGTAATGACAGTGGCAACGTAGAGTGCGCACCGCCACCCACCGTTGGGTGGCTTGTGGAGCATAAATGTAGATGTAGATGTGAATCTAAAAAATTAAACTTTGCAGCTGCTACATGAATCTGTTCTCCAAAATGGTTCCTGTCGTAGGCAATATTCTCAGAGCGAGTTCTTGGAAACACTTTTTTAGCAAAGCCGGTAAGTTTCGACAGCAACATTTGAAAAAAGAAACGAGCAAGACAGTCCGTACCTTTTAAGTGCTAGACTGAAAAGTGTGTCTGGAGCTAAGCAAAATACTCAGTCCAGTCCTGCTGTGCATTGAGTTTTCAAAACTTAGATGCACAGGTAGAAGTAGTTTACTGCGGGGCGGCCTGGGTAGCAGCTAGCTAGGTCGTTATATTTGATTGGAACGCCAACAGTGTTTTTGTGCTTTCCATAAGTTGTTGTGCCTGGAACTGAGCGACTTGAGTGACATTTCTGGCATAGCCATGGCGTACACGAATACAAGTAATGGCACAGGTAATTAATTCTTATAAAGAGCGAAAGCAGAGCACTGTACAACAATAAAATGCACTATACACAGTGGGAGTTGACTCCTGCCAGAATTCCGTAAATAAAAACCACATCACTACACTTATACTGATGGGCAACGTCTGGATCTGAAACAGATACAAATTTTCTCAAATTAATCACCATCTTCAAAATCTTTTTCCTCGTCGCCAGATGCTATATCGCTTAGCGCCGGTGCCAATCAATGTGTGTACGATTGGTAGACACGCGTACAAAATACGGTTCTGTTCAGGAAGATGCACCGGAACTGAAGCATAAATTAAACAGGGAATGAATAATAAACATCACTATAAAATAATTATGTCGTGAAAACTGTGGCATGCACAATTATAAATTTACGCACAATAGTTCTGTTGCACCTGGCCGAAGTTTAAGTTCCAAGTAGCTTAACTGTCCTAGCCGTGAGTTGATATCTCTGAGGCGAGGCAGACACTGAAAAGCGATGTATGTCACTGTACTGCAAAGTGGCTCCGCTGACGAAGCCGTGGACCGGACTGGCTGGACTCAGAAGAGTAACTGGAAACTAACTGAAACTCCTGCAGCAGACGGTGCCTCTATATGAGGTAGAGTCTCGCGTTGTTATGGGAACATGGGACTGGCGCTGCTCAGGGCTGGAGGGCGCCTGCTGCAGTAACGACCGCTGGTCGATGGCAGCTGCACTTGAGCTGCGAACTTCAGAATCTACAACGATGGCTGCCCCCTGTGTGGTATCAATTGTTCAACGATACCACAATTTCCATTAAGGCCAAAGTGATGTTTTACTAATAAATCGATCGAACCGGTTAACTTATTAGTTGCAGAAACTAACAACTATAGGTGAGATACACGAATGAAGTAAAGTGGGAAATTAAGTCGTTTCGACCCCCTATCTAAATTCGACATCTGTGCTAACAGAAGGAAAATACTGAGAGAAAGGAGAAAAAGTTGCTACTTGGCATCCACGACTGGAAAAACGTCTCCCCTTGACTTCTTCATGAAGAAATGGTTCATATGGCTCTGAGCACTATGGGACTCAACTTCTGAGGTCATCAGTCCCCTAGAACTTAGAACTACTTAAAGAAATCTAACCTAAGGACATCACACACATCCATACCCGAGGCAGGATTCGAACCTGCGACCGTAGCGGTCTCGCGGTTCCAGACTGTAGCGCCTAGAACCGCACGGCCACTCCAGCCGGCCTCAATAACTGTCTTTAGCTGTAGATATGCAGGCTTCTCGTTCATTTTTTCGGCTATTATTGTCCCAAACCCATCTTCAGTAAGGACGTCATCTCTCTTCTACCTCATGGACTGTGCAGTTGATCCCGGCGGAGGTTCGAGTCCTCCCTCGGGCACGTGTGTGTGTATTTGTCCTTAGGATAATTTAGCTTGATTAGTGTGTAAGCTTAGGGACTGGTGACCATAGTAGTTAAATCCCATAAGATTTCACATACATTTTTTTCTCTTCTACTATCTCTCGTCAATCAACCATCTACTGACTTGGCTATATTTCCATTATAGTCTTCCAATATAATCTGTTACCTCAACCATTTGCTTGTATTTCCCACCACGTTTCTCTCCGTTAACCGCGGAACAGCTTTTATTTTTTGAATGTCTTATTTATGACTCATTGTCATGCTTTAAAACCAGAGAAACATACTAATCATAAAGATTCATTTCAGACACAGTAGAGCCTTAGTTTTGAAAACTCTGTATGGTTTGAACAGACTAGGTATACTGTGTTTTGGAAACTCAGTGGCCATCTCGTAAACGACTTTTTTATAGTGATCCATTTCAGTTTGAGGTTAATGTTCACATTGTGAAAACTTCTCCTGGAGCCGTTCTAGGCGCTTCAATCCGGAACCACAGTCCATGTTTCACTACCATACTGTGCTGTACTCCAGACGTACATTATCAGAGATTTCTTCCTCAAATTAAGGCCGATATTTGATATTAATAGACTTCTCTTGGCCAGAAACGCCCTTTTTGGCATTGCTAGTCTGCTTTTGATGTCAATATCTACAGTCAACGTCTATCTTCAGGACTTCTGGGAAAACTGCGTATATTGGTTTTACGTTGGTTTTTTGCAAAACTTTTTTTGATGTGTGTATATTGGCATTACGTTGGCTTTCTTTTTCTTTTTTTTTTTTTTTAACAACAAGCGTTCGGTCAGCATGACCGCAACTTTACCCTTCAAACGTTTCAAGAAATGGATATAAACACTTGCAATCTGAAGAACCTTGTTTATTCATTATCTTTTCTCTGGAAAAGAAAATGGTTCAAATGGCTCTGAGCACTATGGGGCTTAACTGCTGAGGTCATCAATCCCCTAGAACTTAGAACTACTTAAACCTAACTAACCTAAGGACATTCGCACACATCCATGCCCGAGGCAGGATTCGAACCAGCGACCGCAGCAGTCACGCGGTTCCGGACTGAAGCGCCTAGAACCACTCGGCCACCTCAACCGGCTCGACGGTCATCATACATCACAATAACAATCATTAAATAAGAACATTTAATGTTTCGGAGGGAATTAGTTTACTCATATCTGATAAACTGAACCATATTTATTGGCCCAGTAATGAATAAAAGCAGGAAAACGACGCGAATGGAGCACGTGAGCGTCAGTAAATGGACAGAGGAGAAGCAAGAGGCTCTTGAACACGATTTTTGATGTAGGAGTTTTACCGAAATCGCCACGTACGCCTTACGTAGCAGTAGTCCATGTTTGCTGTTAATATTTTGTCGCAGCCGATTCAGCTCCGTTAGCTGGTGTACTGAGCAACAGAGTTGAATGCTTCTTGGCCGATCCTTGTAGGTCATACACATCTGTCACTGGAATTGGTATTGTTCTGCGATCTACGTTATTAAAAAATATTTTAAACAGAGCCGTTAAATTTTTAGGTTTGAATCCGTTAGTGGCTGATAATTGGCTGTTTTTCAGAGTCCACGATTTCAAAATGACTTCTTCTGTCTAAAAGGTAACGTGCTACGCAGATCTGTCGAGCGTGAGTTGTACCATCTAACTGTATAAAAACGTTATCTCTTCCAGAGAAAAGATACGGAATAAACAATGTTCTTCAGACTGCAAGTGTCTATATCCTTTACTTGAAACTTTTTAAGGGTAAAGTTGCAGTCATGCCGACCGAACGCTTGTTGTTATATAAAAAAAAACTGTAAAACCAATATACACACATCAAAAAAGCTTTGCATCACCGCACTTCCCGGAACTCCTGAAGATAGACGTTGACTGTGGATATTGACATCAAAAACAGACTAGCAATTGCAAAAAGGGCGTTCCTGGCCAAGAGAAGTCTATGAATATCAAACATCGTCCTTAATTTGATGAAGAAATCTCTGATAACGTACGTCTGGAGTAGAGCATTGTATGTTAGTGAAACATGGACTGCGGGGAGCCGACCAGAATGGCCGAGCTGTTCTAGGCGCTGCAGTCTGGAACCGCGAGACCGCTACGGTCGCAGGTTCGAATCCTGCCTCGGGCATGGATGTGTGTGATGACCTTAGGTTAGTTCGGTATAAGTAGTTCTAAGTTCTAATGACCTCAGAAGTTAAGTCCCATAGAGCTCAGAACCATTTGAATTTATTTATTTATTTATTTATTTATTTTTTTACTGTTGGAAAACCGGAACCGAAGACAATCGAAGCATGTCAAACGTGGTGCTACAGACAAATGTTGAAAATTAGGTGGACCGATAAAGAAAGGAATGAGGAGGTTCTGCGCAGAATCAGAGACGAAAGGAACGTGTGGAAAACATTGATAAGCAGAAGGGACAGGAATGACTTCCATGGTCCTAGAGGGAGATGTACAGGGCAAAAACTGTACAGGAAGACAACAGACTGGAATACAACCAGCAAATAATTGAGGACGTAGGTTCCAAGTGCTACTATGAGATGAAGAGGTTATCACAGGAGAGGAATTCGTCGCATCAAACCAGTCAGAAGACTGATGACAAAAAAAATTATCACCAACCACAGACACAGTCTCTTTGACTGTTCAGAGATGTCACTAAACCCACCCAAAGGTGTTAACAACAATGTATGAACAGCGCCTATTAGACCGAGGGGGTCCGACAGAAGATCATTTCCAGTCATTCCACCAGGAAGGAGGTACATGGCTCATGTTGTCTGTAGGTCAACCATGCCTAGACGGTCAATATCGCAGTTCAATCATGTCCCAATTGTTACTTTGTGCCAGGAAGGCTTCTGAACATGGGAAGTGTCCAGGTGTCACAGAGTGAACCAAAGCGATGTTGTTCAGACATGGAGGAGATCAGAGAGACAGGAACTGTAGGTAGCATACCTCATTCAGGCTGCCCGAGGGCTACTACTTAGAGTGGATGACCGCTACCTAGGGATTAACTCGGAGGAACCCTGACAGCAATGCCAACATGTTGAATAATGCTTTTAGTGCAGCCACAGGACGTCGTGTTACGACTCAAACTGTGCGCAATTGGCTGCATGACGAACAACTTCACTCCCGACGTCCATCTTTGCAACCACGACTCCATGCAGTGCGGTACAGATGGTCCCAACAACATGCCGAATGAACTGCTCAGGATTGGCATCAAGTTCTCATCACTGATGAGTGTCGCATATGCCTTTAACCAGACAATCGTTGGAGACGTGTTTGGAGGCAACCTGGGCAGGCTGAAAGCCTAGAGACACACTGTCCAGAGAGTGCAGCAAGGTGGGGATTCCCTGCTGTTCTGTGGTGGCATTATGTGGGGCCGACGTGCGCCGCTGGTGGTCACGGAAGGAGCCGTAACGGCTGTACAATATGTGAATGCCATCCTCAGACCGATATTGCAACCATATCGGCAGCGTGTTAGTGAGGCATTCGACTTCATGACGACAATTCGCGCCACTATCGTGCACATCTTGTGAATGACTTCCTTTAGGATAACAACATCGCTCGAGTAGAGTGGCCAGCATATTCTCCAGACATGAACCCTATCGAACATGCCGGGGATAGCTTGAAAAAGGGATCTACGCCGAATCGTCGTTGAGGAGTGGGACAATCTGGAGCAACAGTGAGTTGATGAACTTGTGGATAGTATGCCACAGCGAATACAGGCATGCAGCAATGCAAGAGGACGTACTACTGGGTGTTAGAGCAATCTGGACCACCACGTCTGAAGATCTCACTGTATGGTGGTACAACATGCAATGTGTGGTTTTCATGAGCAATAAAAAGGGCGGAATTGATGTTTATGTTGATCTCGTAACATTTTTATACAGTTACATGGTACAACTCACGTTCGACAGATTTGGTAACACGTTACCTTTTAGACAGAAGAAGTCATTTTGAATCCACAGACTCTAAAAACCTACTTGCTATCAGCCACTGACAGACTCAAACCTTAAAATTTTACAGCTATGTTAAAAATATTTTATAATAACGTAGAATCGCGGAACAATATCAATTCTAACGGTAAATGTATATGGCCTGCATGAATCGGCCAAGAAGAATTCAACTCCGTTGCTCAGTGCCCCAAAGAACAGAGCTGAATCGGTTGCGAAAAGACGTTAACAGCAAATATGAAACATTACTGCCCAAGGCGTACGTGATGATTTCGGTGAAACTCTTATCGCAAAAATCACGTTCAAGAGGCTCTTACTTCTCCCCTGTCCAGTTATCTACGACCACGTACTCCATCCGCGTCATTTTCCTGCCGTTACTCATTACTGGGCCAATACATCTGCTTCAGTTTATTAGATATGTGCAGACTAATTCTCTCTGAAACATTAAATATTATTATTTCATAATCTTTATGATAATGTATGATGAGTGTATTTGTTTCGCCAAAGAATTTTGAAGATTTTGCGCTGGTTTCGCTGAGAAGTGGAAACTGTGATAGCGGAGGTCATCATAAAATAACCAAATGATAATGCTTTGGATAGCCATCAGAGTTTGTTATATTAGGACTCGTAGATACTACAGTCATTGAAGAAGGGATAACAGAAACATTTAGGAGATCACAATAGGTAACTAGACCCAGTGAAGGTTTGGAACGTCCTACCACGAGAACCTCAATATTGTGAGCACCATGGGCGCACGTTGCACGCCGTGCATGAATATCCGTGGTGATCAAACACCGTATTAAGAACGATGTCACGTCTGTTATAGTGTCCAGGGTACCATAAAAAATCCAAGTGACTTCAGTGTAATTATTGACTTTGAAATAAAAGTGTCATTTCTGTTCGTCTCATTGTGTATTTTT
Source organism: Schistocerca gregaria (assembly GCF_023897955.1). Lineage (NCBI taxonomy): Eukaryota > Metazoa > Arthropoda > Insecta > Orthoptera > Acrididae > Schistocerca > Schistocerca gregaria. The sequence continues at coordinate 620,149,578 of NC_064923.1, read as the reverse complement.
TCAGTTACCTTATGTGCTATATTGTAGCAGTTCTTCCTATGCATGGACCAAGTTTCATCGAACTATGTCACTCAACAGTGAAACATCACGAGAAACTTGCTTCCGTCCTTAAGTTTTGTATGCCAATGTATAATTTCTGAGTACTGTTTTCTTCAAATATAAGGTTTTAAATTATCTAACGTGGGCTGAAATTGCAGCTCTCATTTTCAAGGCTATCGCAATACCGAAGAGCCTAAAACAGTCATATAGGCGTTTCTGAAGCAGAATAACATTGATATCTTCTTTGATTGACTGCGCAAGGCTTCAAATAGATGCTTTTCTACTCAGAAGTTCAGTGCCCGTACTTACAAATGAGACAGGCACGAGTGCTACTGACCTTTAGAAATTCCACCTAGTAATCAGTTTATTTAAAATCTGTCACCAGTCCCACTAGGACAGTTATTTATTTCTGCTCTAAGTAATTAGTTATCAATATTTTGTCTCCTGCAGCTTTTCTGCTTATGTAAAGACCGAAATAGTGAGATAAGTAGATTTCTTAGCTGCATATCAGTACCAGATATAATTCCTCGTTACAGAACATGACTAAATCTCCAATAATGAAATATTTCAAAATTTCTACGTCAGTCGCTCGTGAAGTAGTAACAAATAGGAATATTACTTTTACTGAAACTTTCACAAGAGTGATAATACAGTATGTAGAGTTTAACTATAACACATGAACTAACAAAACTGACTTTTAAGTACCACATTAAAATTACGTAAAATAAAGCATTAGTTTGACGCTAACATATTAGACAATCCTTCGCAATTCACAAATCACTTCCTCTTCAAATAGAATACCCAAAGATGACAAAAAGAAGGCATGTATTAAAAATTCGGTTGTCAGTTATTACACACGTTACTTTAACAACTTTCCGAACGTGATAAGCAAAAAGAATTAAAGCTAATCTCTACTTAGACTAGAAAGAGGAACAGAGAACAACTTTAACTTGTTAGATATGAAAAATTGCATGCAGCTTCCAATCGACAGACTGCAGCAGCTTTAGATCTTTCAAAGCAAATCACGTTCCAATGACTGTTCAGCGCTTTTTCAACTCGCTACATTCCCATCGTACTTGACTTTTTATCATCAGATCGCGGAGCGAGCTTCGGCGCGGTCTGCTTGCGTGCTCAGTCTTCCATGCGAAGCACTTTAATATTCGCAGTTCCAGAGTAGTTGTAACAGAGTTTTCACTACTTCTTACCGCTGCAGCAGTTTGAAGCTGACTCACTTCGGCAATTGCTAAATAGTTATCGACTATATTCTCTCTGCAGGCGCCCGGGCTCGACAGGCCCAAGTGTTAGTACTTACCATATCTAGTGGTAGAAGAACCAATTTAAAAGATCAATTTGTACTAAGACTTTGTTAAACATCTTTCGCAGTATTTCTTTTACAGTGTAGAAACAATGAATTCAAATATAATTAATGCAAGAAAAATATGCGAGTGTAGTTTATAAAGTGACATGAATACAAATAGTAGGCGTACTGTTAACAAGAATGGACGATGTCGTATGTATACACATCTGCAGCGTTGCTATGCTAGACACTGAACTGGGTCCCGGTGACCAAGAGGTCGCACAAGCACACTGGTGACCGCGGAGTGTTTCTCAACCACTCTTACACAACACGGCAGCAATGGGAGCGACGTACTCGTACTGTCTCGCTGGAGGCATAAGACGAACAAACTGACTGACAATGGCGTCCTATAGCTGCTGTTTTCAGAATGAGATTTTCACCCTGCAGCGGAGTGTGCGCTGGTAAGAAACTTCCTGGCAGATTAAAACTGTGTGCCGGACAGGGGCTCGAACTCGGGAACTTTGCCTTTTGCGGGCAAGTGCTCTAGCACTTGGACTTGCCCGGTAAGGCAAAGGTCCCGAGTTCGAGTCTCAGTCGGGCACACAGTTTTAATTTGCCAGGATGTTTCAGCTCCTGTTTTGTTCTTCGGTGAGAATTTAGACGTTCTCACATTTCATCCCATTTCAGCATCTCAAACACGACCGTATTTCCACCATCACCTAAGTGGAATAGTGTTGGTAAACAGCACGGCTCGCCTCATACGCATTTTGGAGATACTAGTACCCTCCTAAATCATCGTGAAGCGCGACCTATTTCCATGCTTCGAGAGCCATAAGGCGGTGTAACTCCGCTCTTAGAATTTGTGTGTTCTGTGTTTTACCATAATACGATGGCTTTCGGTACCACAGCAAGGAGCAAGTTACGGATGGTATGTCTGCTAACAGGATGTCCTCGTCCAGAAGTAGAGTGACTTGCTGTAACATGACCGGTCTATTTCCCGTTACAATTAGTGATAGATGTCGGTGACGCCAATCATGACATGTGTTTTCGCACTGTACTGTATTCTGGCGGAGCCGGTTTTCCCAGAATCGAGGTATTCATGCTTCACCCTTGGCAAGACGGCTCGTGAAAATCCCAGTGCCACGAGCCAAAAATGTCTCGTGTGCGTAGCACTAACGATCCACTCGCCGCCAAATCTTTCTCATCTTGTACCTGACTTTCGCGACGACGACCATTACAACGACGGACTGCATTTCCTTTCCTTTTCCGCCTTACACTCACTACCGGCTGCTCGGGTATTGTAGAAATTTGAATGCATGAGGGGCAGTCAAATGAAAAAACCGAACACCCGCCACAACGGGACAATGGAACTGCTCTAATCAACATTAATCACCAAACGCATTAAGATATTTATCACCCTGGGAGACGAGACGATCAATTCCCGTTTCGTAAAACGCGCTCAGGCGTTGACGGTCCACAACCACACCCACTCTTACACTTCCTCATCCGGCACACCAACTTCCACTAGTGTCTTTATTCATTTCGACAAAGATAAATCAGAAGGTGCAAAACGGGTTGAACGGACAATGTCGCAGTATTCCCAAACCAAAACGCTGAAGTGTAGCCTTCGTCCGATTGGCAGTGTGGAAGTCGACGTTATCAAGCAACAGTATGTCTCTGACAGCATTCCGACAGCCTGAGGGCAAACGGCAAGGCCAGCAGTGGAAACATCGCACGTCTCCTCCTCTAAACAAATCTAAAGCTGCCACACGAGTTCTAGTAAGGTCATTCATAGTGACCTTCTTCTCTGATTGCAGCAAAGTGCTCGTGGAGTTCCTTGGGCATGGAGTCTCCATCGATGCGCAGCCCGATGAACTCACTTTGCAGAAACTGCGAAGCGGCACTAAGTCAAAACGCCCAGAAATCCTATCGGGTGGTATCATTCTGTTGCACGATAACGTCCATCCCCCTACCTCCCTTCCACCCCTCCACTGTCAATTGGACGAAGGCTACACTTCAGTCTTTTGGTTGGGGAACACTGCAACATCCTCCGTAAAGCCCGGTTCTTTCACCGTGTGATTTTCACTTCTTTGGCGGCCTAAAGAAGGATAATCGTGGACGTTGCTTTGTCGGACAGGGAAGTGCAAGAGTTGGTACGGTTGTGGATCCATCACAGGTCGACTACAATTTACGAAATAGGAATTGATAGTCTCGTCTCCAAGTGTGATAAATGTCTTAAAGCATTAGTGATTAGTATTAAACTGAACCCGTCTGTGGTCACGTTGTGGCGGGTGTTCGGTTTTCATTTGTCTGCCTTTTGCAGTATCGCAGATCTGAGAAAATTAATACAATTCAGGTGTTGAGGAAGAGAAATCGATTTTGTTTCGCATTCGTGTCTAACGGGTACGTCGTAAATGGGCTGAAACTAATCTTAGCTCAACAAGGCTTTACACTTCAAGCGCACATAAACTGGAAGCTGAGAAGGACGCAACTCTCCAGATAATCTGAAAACGTAGCTACTGTTGGTAATTCTGTTTCATGGCACACGCACCATTTTCACGTCCATTCTTCTTTGTATTGTTTTTAATGAGCTGGATTGGGAAAGAATTGACCAAGTTGCACAGCGACAAGACATTAGCCCTTGTAGTGTAAATATGGGGTCAAATTCGTACCTGCTCGTAACAGTTCAAGCTTCTACTTTTCCTTGATATCTCCAACTGCATACCACATTTCCTGCTTCAGTGACTCACTCTTCCCCTTCAGTGGCCAAAAATTTAAGTCTTACTCTTCTCCAGCCTTGTATCTGCTGATCGGACTTGGAACCCTGTAACTGGCCCCACATGCTGAAACGATAGTTAAAAGCGAACGTCTGTTAAGCAGAAACTTGTATGCGTCTGTAGTGACACAAATAACTGCATGATCCTAATTAAACGTAATGAAATGAATAGATCGATTGAATGAAAGTAGTTAGGATGCAATGACACGAACTACTTGTACCAGTGCAAACCGTCCACTGAACTCGCATAGTACCTAATGAATCTGCAAATAAAATTTGGGCTGGAGCACTTGGACGGAGTGACATTTGCAGGGAGCGACACTTGCAAGGGGCCTGGGGCTCATACAGGACTAACCGGCTTTCCACAGGTATAGGCATACTAAAGAGCTCATCAGTTCAGCGTAGCTGCTCGTGCCAGCTGCTTCGTGCTCACACCGAAGCAGTGAGCAACCACGTACCGCTTCAGGGTGGCTCATTATCCCGTTACGGGTCAAAGTTTTCTTTATGACTGTTGCATTAGCGAGAACTGACAACGAAATTCAATATCTGTTTTAGTATTTTTATGTTGCAAGGAATGGGGGGGCTAAGTGTGAGACGGTGTTTCATGCGACCGTAGCATCCTTATGATGACTGTCTTTTAAGGCGAAATTTAAACTGACAAATTTATATTTCGTTACCATTTTATTTAAACGTTAAACATAAAAAAAACAGAATGTCAGTGAACATAACTTATGATTTTCACTAAAGGATCAGTGTCTGGTACCACTCGTTGACTAATGCTAATTCAAAGACAAGCTGTTAAGTTGAAGTCAGCCAGTGAGCTTCTATGGGTGGATTTGGTTCTCTTCATTGCTCAAAACTCACCATGTATATCTATGTCTAAAGATCGATATAATCGAAGCTCAAAACTTCTAAAGTGGTGAAAATTTACCTTGAGAAAACAGAAGTCACAGAGACAAATTTTGCTCTGAAACTACTCACACAAACGTCACAAGGTAGATCTATATGTTGCAACTATAGCCGAGTTTCCACACGGTCAAAATAACCTGGAAATCAATGAAACTGGGCAACCTTTTGCAAGTTGAAAAGCAGTACGGTGCTTGAGCTAACTTCAGATTCATTCGTTGATGGTCCTCTTGGAAACAAAAATTTATTTTCGCAATGAAAACGTTGGAAAAATTATTGAGTCGTTTATTTTTCTGCTCCCTTATGATGAATATTTCCTTCAGTCATTTCACTTTAAAGTTTTCTCTCTCTCTCTCTCTCTCTCTCTCTCTCTCTCTCTCTCTCTCTGTGTGTGTGTGTGTGTGTGTGTGTGTGTGTGTGTGTGTGTGTGTGTGTGTGTATGTGTGTGTGTATGTGTCTCCTCACTCTCACTCTCTTTCTCTCACTCTCTTTTTACTCTCTCTTTTTTCGCAATGGCTTCTTGCTGTTCATCTTCCAAGTGACCATAAACTTTTGCGTGGAATCTATTGTAATGTTGTTGCAAACCGAATATTTTCGTTGTGGTCAAAGTTTTGAAGGATATTTATAGAACATTAAGCATATCAAGACATCATCACATATAATAAACATATAGACTTGGTATCCCGAACTGATGCCTTGACTTGATGTGTATGACTGCTTTGAGGTTCCTAATCCGACCATCATGCTACTTTTCATCCCTTTCAAAACAGCTACTCTCCGTTTTAAGGGAAGACTCCTCCCAAAAATTTCAGTTTCTCTCGAAAAAAAAATTAATGGCTGCTTCACTCTTTAGAGTGTTTACTCTTAAATACGAGTACGATTTGCCTGTATTCGAATTAAGAAGTACGTTTAAGAAATGTTTGAAATACCGATTGCGCAAGGGGCTGTGGCATACCAGAAGATGCCAAAGAAAATTTTTGATTTCTGTCACCATCACACAGTACCATCTTTACTCTAGTCGTTGGAAATAAGTTGCTTTGCCTGTTGACTGGATAAATATAAATTTAGGGAATGCACTGAAGTCCTGTTGAATACAATCAACACGCTCCAAGGAAACAGACTTTGGCTTACAATCAGACATCCCTACCACTGGACCTCCTCAAGAAGACAGGGTAGATTTTTATTTAGAACATTCAAGACAAAGGCTACCATGATCCTGAAGTTACAAGAAGAAGCGCCATATAAGCAGGAAGGGAAAATCTTATGGTGACGGTGAATATTAATGGGTATGTGTCTCGCAGTAACATTCATTTATCGATAAAATATTAAAATCCATTTTACCATAAGTTTGGTTTTCTAAGCCCACTGACAACTTTTTATCATAAATTTAACCAGTCTGAATGAAATTTTTGCAGTAAGTAGTCTTGATGGGTTTGTATACATGTTATTGAAAACGTGCCGAAAATTAATGAAAATCTAAGGTTGAAATTTTAAATAAACACTACATACAAATTATTAATATTTCTCGTAAAGTGAATACACAAAACCATTGAAATTTGTCTTGTGAATGTACCTGTAAAATCTACAACGTAAAAATTGTGGTGTGAGTACCAAAAGTTGGTTTTCAAGAATGCTGTCGAATTTACATTAAAAATTCAAAGCTCGAAAACTAATGAAATTGTGGCCTTCAAAAGTTGGGTATTGCTACATCTTTACATAATAGACGACTTTAAAATTTTATTGCTGTCGTCGAAGTAGAAGATAAGTTAAAATTTTGGGTGGAGTCTCCCCTTAGGCATTGCGCTGTATATACTGTGTATTCGTATCTAAGGCTACGACGAACCTATTTATGGTAAGTCCTCTCAAGGCAGCACGTTGTTTGCACTTGTCCTTCGCTACCAGTCGGCAGTAAGGAAGTCTTATCGTATCATTTTACCGCGAGCGCTCACAACCCAGGCGGCGAGCGAGTAGGAGCGACTTTGCCCTCCTATCCGCATCCTCAACAGGCCTGCTTAATCGACGACATGGGTTACTACAAATTAGTTTTAACATATACTGACAGGCAACAAAACTACGACCAGTCACTTTGTTATGATAATTTATTTTGTGTTTACCAATTTCATGCTAGTTTCCTCACCTTCTAACGGAGGGGGAAAGTATGGATTTAATCGCACGTCATTTCCCTACGTTTCCACTGCAAGGACTTTGTATTCGGTGTTCGCCCATAAAGATTTTGATTTTAAGAACCTCTCAAGGTGAATGCTGCGAATATTCCCTAGAAAAGTCTTGGCCTTTGAGATAATCTTTTTAGTCTTTACTAGAGAATATTTTACAAATTTTAAGAGACATTTAGCCGACTTTGTGTTGCTTCCATGAAACAGCATGAAGAGGTAGTCTCTCAGTCCCTCATTAATTTTATTCACAATATTTACAAGATTATCGACGGTTACTTTCAAATAATTTTCAAAATTTACAAATTTTTCAATGACTCTAACGTGTTCTTCCCCATAGTAATATCTGTGCGAAGGCAGACAAGTCAGAAAAGGTTTTAAGTTCCCATCAAGTTGGAATATCTGTAAAGCCTTTGTTACATTTCTGTCAGTCTTCATTGCTGGCTCTTTTTTTTTGTTGCTTTTTTATCTTTTTCTTTTCCCGTCAGATTTTAAAATTAGTCGGTCAAACTGGTGGCTGTGGTACTCTGCATCTTCTCGTAATGAGTAAACATTCGGATGAACTTTTGATATTAATGTATTTATTCTTCTGAGACGTTATTAGTGCAATAGCGCCTTGTACTGCAATTTCACATCTCTCTTGCATATGTTCGTTATCGAGCCACTGGACCAAAAATAGTCATGAAAGTCCTGGAACTTTTGGTTTCCAGACGTGCTCTCCAGAATACATAGCGAACCATCGTGTAACATTTCCAGTGATGATGCGCTAGAGCACAACATAGCATATTCTCTCGTTTTCCTTATAGGCTGGAACGAGGTCGCCAAAATGAACTTGTTTCCACATGTATTGATTAAAATGATAATGCGTAGGATCCTACGGTCTTGGCGTGCATCCGTGCGTCGCTGCGGTCTGGTCCCAGGTCGACGGGCACGTGCACCTTCCGCCGACCACTGGCGACAACATCGATGTACTGTGGAGACCTCACGCCCCACGTGTTGAGCAATTCGGCGGTACGTCCACCCGGCCGCCCGCATGCCCACTATACGCCCTCGCTCAAAGTCCGTCAACTGCACATACGGTTCACGTCCACGCTGTCGCGGCATGCTACCAGTGTTAAAGACTGCGATGGAGCTCCGTATGCCACGGCAAACTGGCTGACACTGACGGCGGCGGTGCACAAATGCTGCGCAGCTAGCGCCATTCGACGGCCAACACCGCGGTTCCTGGTGTGTCCGCTGTGCCGTGCGTGTGATCATTGCTTGTACAGCCCTCTCGCAGTGTCCGGAGCAAGTATGGTGGGTCTGACACACCGGTGTCAATGTGTTCTTTTTTCCATTTCCAGGAGTGTATTAAGGTCGGCGAGGAGTATAAAAAATTGTCCAAACAGCTTGTTCGAACGCTTGATCGTTCCGTCCAGAAAGAATGATTCACAGTTTGATAAACACGCTTTTCCGTTTTTACTGGCAAACACCAGTATTCTGTCATTCGGTCCCGTGTTATCATCTACAAGCAAACACCTCCCTACCATCGTTCAGCAGTAAATTATTTTCTTGGAAAAAAATTTACTCCCGAATCAATGGGGTCTTGTGCAGTACCCTAACACAATGCAACGATTGTTTCGTACTTCTGTGCGATGGTAACGATGTCACCAAGTCACAGCCTCGATTGAAGTGCTGCCCTGCTTCTTCAATGCAAACAGACGAAACTTTGGCTTCTATTTGTTTTTCCCTCTACTTTGCGCTGACAAAATGTTTTCGCACTTCATTTGTTGCTTCATCTCGAACACAAACGTGGCTACTATAAAACTGTTATTTGTTGTGTTCTTTTGCATTTATTCTTTTTAATGTTTACACAGCACCGTAAGTCACTTCTTGTGTTTTTCTTTTTTTTGTGTGTGTATACTCCACTACATACCGATGCCTGTTGTAAATCAGTAAACGCTTCCCGCTGGTGGTCTCGGTGAACTCACTAATCTCAGCATTAAAACATGGAACACTACTTGCTAGTCAGAAGTCAGCTGCAGTACTAAACTCTGGGAGAAAGGCACGAACTGGTGCGGGGATAGGAAATTTTATGCAGCAAATGGGCCTTGCATTTCTCCAGAATACGTCGCAGGCTGCCGTGGCCAGGTCGCTGGATCCTACTTCTGGAACACCCTGTCCACTACTAACAGTGTCCTGGGCTGCCTGCAAGTGTCAAAACATTCCCTCTCTGTACAGTGTCATTCCGTGCATGTGTCACAAACTCGTTAGAATTTTATACCAGGAGGGTAACTGGTGGCAGGGATTTCCGGTTATCCCGGTTGGGCACAAATTTTCAATTGTCTCTAAAAGTAATTCAGTTGTCGCTTTGATGATCAGTTCAACGGAATGGTTAATACCTTGAAAAGAGGTTATAAAATGAACATCAACAAATGTAATACAAAGCTGGTAGAGTGTAGTCGAATTAAATCAGACGGTGGTGAGGGTATTATGTTAGGAAACAAGACAGAGAAAGTAGTAGACATGTTTTGCTGTTTGGGTAGCAAAGTAACTGTGGTGTCAGAGGTAGAGAAGTCATAAAGTGTAGACTTGCGATAAACTGAAAATCTTTTCTGAAAAAGATAAGTGTATAAACATCTAATATAATTCTGGCAGTAATTCTCTGAAATGTAGCCTAATACAAAAGTGACTCGTGGACGATAAACAGTACCGCCAAGAATAGAAACTATCGAAATGTAGCTCTAGAGATCAATGCTGATTATATGGGTAAATTGGATAGCTAACGAAGAAACACTGAATTGTTTCGAGGATAAAGAAATGTCTAAAACAACAGAGTGAAAGAAGGGACCGGTTGACAGGGTGCATCCTAAAGTATCAAGGAGTAGTTAATTGGTAATGGAGGGTAAAAATTGTAGAGGGAGACCAAAGCTTGAGTACAGTGTTTCAGGAGTTAAGCAGGGATGAGGGTACTTGCACTTGACACACTAACGTGGAGACTCTTTGCACTGAAGAGCACAAAAATAACCAATAGAGTTTCATTGCAGATTGGTACCATATCACTGCTCACGAACCGAAAGTCTCTATCTGAGACAGAGCGGTAGTTCTGTGGAGCTGTGTCGAAATAGGCGGCCGCTTGCGAAACAGGTGTTTGCGAGTGGCAGCCCATAAGCGCTCAGCATGCGCTCCGACGGGCGAGTACAGTCGCCGTCCGTGAGTGCGGCACTCAGCGTGGAGTGTTTGCGCGGTATTCACGCAGCTGCGCGACAGCCGAGAGGATCAACAGCGTCAAACGCTGAGTGGCTCAGTTCGGCCGTCGGTCGAGTGTGCTAAAAGTCAACGAGGTCCTTGTCCGACACAGCCAATGGCGGCACAGACGCGATTGTCACATCAGGAGCGCCTCTCACACAGTCAAATGGGTACGAGTAGCCTCAAGGCACCTGTTCGAACGCCAAGAGTCCACAGTGGCATTCTCTCATATCGAAGGTCTTATTTAACATTTCCTCAGGCACATTAGAGTCATATTATTGCAAATTTTAACCAACATGGTAAATCAATCGCTTACAAACACGGACGACAGGATGTTAAATACACGTATTGATGGGTTTCCTCCTCGCTACGTCGTGTGGCAAGTATATTGGTGGTCGCTCGGGTCCAGTTAAACATTTCGACGAGAGTTTTACATTTTGGATTTATTATCTCTTGAGGTCGGCTCTTCCGGAAGCATCGACCAGAAACTGCGGTGCTTTGTTATTCGACTGCTGTAGCCTGTGTAAGATCTCGCCCTACATACACAGCGGCAAAATGGTATTGAGTTGTAAGTGTCGCACACAAAGCTAATTTGCGTTGTTTTTCCGATTGGTTATAAGGGACACTAAAGTTTATTCAGTCGTTTTTTTTTTTTTTTTTTTTTTTTTTTTTGCCGGGAACGTCTAAATGAACATTATCTGTGTATCTAACTGGGGAATTTCGGGGCTACTTGGTGTGAAGTATCGAGCCATACTGGGGTTATAGTTTTTACTATTGAAGTCTTACGATTTTGACTAAGCCAATGCGGACATCTCACGCTACTTCGTTAGACCACATAATACGTATTCCTTTTTTTTGTGACTACTCAGCTCTTCAGGCATATGAAGCATATGGGCTCAACTCGGCGGAGCTTCAAATACTCCGATGTAAATCTGTGCTACTCGTAATAAACTACTAGCCATTAAAATTGCTACACCACGAAGATGACGTCCTACAGACGCGAAATTTAACCGACAGGAAGAAGATGTGATATGCAAATGATTAGCTTTTCAGAGCATTCACACAAGGTTGGCGCCGGTGGCGACACCTACAATGTGCTGATATGAGGAAAGTTTCCAACCGATTTCTCATACACAAACAGCAGTTGACTGCCGTTGCCTAGTGAAACGTTGTTGTGATGCCTCGTGTAAGGAGGAGAAATGCCTACCATCACGTTTCAGACTTTGATAAAGGTCGGATTGTAGCCTATCGCATGGATGTGTGTGATGTCCATAGGTTAGTTAGGTTTAAGTAGTTCTAAGTTCTAGGGGACTGATAACCTCAGAAGTTTAGTCACATAGTGCTCAGAGGCATTTGTAGCATATCGCGATTGCGGTTTATCGTATCGCAACTTTGCAGCTCGCGTTGGTTGAGATCAAATGACTGTTAGCAGAATATGAAATCGGTGGCTTAAGGAAGGTAATACGGAACACCTTATTGGATCCCAACGGCCTCGTATCACTAGCAATCGAGATGACAGGCATCTTATCCGCATGGCTGGGAACGGATCGTGCAGCCACGTCTCGATCCTTAAGTCAACAGATGGGGACGTTTGTAAGATAAAAACCATCTGCACGAACAGTTTGCAGCAGCATGGACTATCAGCTCGGATACCATGGCTGCAGTTACCCTTGACGCTGCATCAAAGACAGGAGCGCATGCGATGGTGTACTCAACGACGAACCTGGGTGCAGGAATGGCAAAACGTCATTTTTTCAGATGAATCCAGGTTCTGTTTACAACATCACGATGGTCGCATCCGTGTTTGGCGACATAGCGGTGAACGCACATTGGAACCGTGTATTCGTCATCGCCATACTGGTGTATCACCCGGCGTGATGGTATGGGGTGCCATTGGTTACACGTCTCGGTCACCTCTTGTTCGTGTTGAGGGAACTTTGAACAGTGGACGTTACATTTCAGAGGTGTTACGACCCGTGAATGTACCATCCATTGCCGGCCGGAGCGGCCGAGCGGTTCTAGGCGCTTCAGTCTGGACCCGAGCGACCGCTGCGGTTGCAGGTTCGAATCCTGCCTCGGGCTTGGATGTGTGTGATGTCCTTAGGTTAATTAGGATTAAGTAGTTATAAGTTCTAGGGGACTGATGACTTCAGAAGTTAAGTCCTATACTGCTCAAAGCCATTTGAACCATTTTCTATCCTTCTTTCGATCCCTGCGAAACCCTACATTTCAGCAGGATAATGCACGACCGCATGTCGCAGTTCCTGTACGGTCCTTTCTCGATACAGAAAATTTCCGACTGCTGCCCTGGCCATAACATTCTCCAGATCTCTTACCAATTGAAAACGTCTGGTCAATGGTGGCCGAGCAACTGGCTATTCACAATACGCCAGTCAGTACTCTTGGTGGCCGGCCGCGGTGGTCTCGCGGTTCTAGGCGCGCAGTCCGGAACCGTGCGACTGCTACGGTCGCAGGTTCGAATCCTGCCTCGGGCATGGATGTGTGTGATGTCCTTAGGCTAGTTAGGTTTAAGTAGTTCTAAGTTCTAGGGGACTAATGGCCACAGCAGTTGAGTCCCATAGTGCTCAGAGCCATTTGAACCATTTTTGAACTCTTGGTGGACTGTGGTATAGCGTTGAAGCTGCATGGGCAGCTGTACCTGTACACGCCATCCAAGCTCTGTTTGACTCAATGCCCAGGAGTATCAAGGCCGTTTTTACGGCCAGAGGTGGTTGTTCTGGGTACTGATTTCTCAGGATATATGCACCCAAATTGCATGAAAATGTAATCACATGTCAGTTCTAGTATAATATATTTGTCCAATGAATACCCGTTTATCATCTGCATTTCATCTCGCTGTAGAAATTTTAATGGCAGTAGAGTATTATTGTACTTCCTTTTTTTTGCGAGCACATCAGTAATATAGCTCAGACAACTGTTTACTCATTAGTACGCACATCTGATCACACAGGGCGTCCACATGAGCTGAGACTAGAACAACACTCGTAAGTACTGACGCAAATAAGACCTGTCAGTTTTTCAGTCTATATCAGAACACCCTAGAGAAGAAATTTGAAATATTAAGTGAAGATGACATATAACAAGACGTTTCAAATATATTCTTAGCAAGAGGCTATGCTATTATTATTTAAAGATAGACTACAAAATGCCTAAATGGGAAAACGTTTTCTGGTGGCCTGAGAGGACAAAGTGCAAGAGAAGGGAGGTTCAAATAAAGTTTTAGTTATATCTTTCCCCTTTTTTCGCCGTACGAGAAATATTCTTCTTGTTCGACAGTATATTCTCTGCGTTTGCATTAAACTGTAAGGCAGACATTCCTCTTGTTCAAATGGTCAAATGGCTCTGAGCACTATGGGCCATCTGAGGTCAGCAGTCCCCTAGAACTTAGAACTACTTAAACCTAACTTACCTGACATCACACGCATCCATGCCCGAGGCAGGATTCGAACTTGCAAACGTAGCGGTCGCGTGGTTCCAGACTGAAGCGCCTAGAACCGCTCGGTCACATCGGCCGGCACATTCCTCTTGTCTGACAACGTACAGTAATCAGTTTCACAGATTTGGTGACAGATTCAATAACACTTACTACAACGTAAAACTTTACTGCTAGCAACTTTTGATATTAGCAAAAGGTTTAATATTATTGAAAGCTGATATGCAAGAGCACCAGTAGTGACTCAAGACTCAAGACTCTGAGTTTTCGTTACGGAATTTCATTCTAGTCTTTTACAGCTCGATTAGAGGAAAACAAAAACCTGTGTTAAATACACTACTTCTATAACGAGAATTGAATTATTACAGTAGCTTTTCACCAGGTAACAAGTGCTGTACCAGACTATTAACGATATGCTTCAACTGTGAATAATCTTTCATCGTTATAAAAGTAAGGTTATCGCAATAATTTACTTACGAACCAATCATCCTGTAGACGAATCTTCCGTTACACTGCCGGTAACTGCATTACAAAGTACAGCTTGTCAAATACAATTTAAATTTCAAAAACTCCGAAACATCAATATCTAATAGGCAACCAGCGTAACCAAAACAAAACTCTTCCTTAAAATGATAGTTGCAAAAGAGTCTGTTAAAATTCTGTGCCCACGGCTACGAATGAAACCCTTATTTGAACACAGTTAATAGCAGACATAACCCATATGCAATATAGCGCAGCTACTCATGAATGGCCGGCCGAAGTGGCCGTGCGGTTCTAGGCGCTGCAGTCTGGAACCACGAGACCGCTACGGTCGCAGATTCGGATCCTGCCTCGGGCATGGATGTGTGTGACGTCCTTAGGTTAGTTAGGTTTAACTAGTTCTACGTTCTAGGGGACTAATGACCTCAGAAGTTGAGTCCCATAGTGCTCAGAGCCTTTTTTTTAACTCATCAATAGCCGAAGTACAACGCACACACAGCAAACACTGACAAAAAGTTGCGCCATGCAACTAGCATCCAGTACATACGCCACCTGAGGTTTTTTTCTTTTTTTCCACCGAGCTAGATGGCGCAGTAGTTAGCACACTGGACTCACATTCGGGAGGACGACTGTTCAAACCAGCGTCCAGTCATCCAAATTTAGGTTTTCGTGATTTGTCTAAATCGCTCCAACTATATGCCAGGATGGTTTCTTTGAAAAGGCACGGCCGATTTCCTTCTCTGTCCTTGACACAATCCGAGCTTGTCCTCCGTCTCAAATGGCCTCGATGTCGACGGGACGTTAAATCTAATCATCCTTTCTTTTTTAGGTTTCCGTACATCAAACGTTGAAAACGGAACCCTTATAGATCACTCTGTGTCAAGGCCCATTTTTCTAAGGGGGCTGAGTTATCAAGTATACGTAACTGAGCTTGTATGGAAGCCTCAGAGCGCGAGTTCTACTTACATTTGTCTGTGTTTTTTTTTTTTTTTTTTTTTTTTTTTAATATAGAAAGAAAAACGCAGCACAGCTCCTTGACATGAAATAGACAAATAACGCTCCATAGCGTAACCTTAAACTAAAATCTGATAATTCTTAGGGACCGTAATAATTTCGGCCTCGTGTCGCCTGCAAGATTTGTTCTCAACCTATACTTGCGCAGGGAGATACAGTCAGTTGGGTACCGAAACCCAGACTACCATGACAGGTCAAACAAATGTTAGTGTCCGAAACCGAGGTAGAAAGTTCTGTAAACACAACTCACAAAACTGAAACCAAATTATACGACACAATATATCGTTGCCCATATCCCAGGCCTGAGATAGTCTTATCTTCTTCCCAAATACCTTCGGCACAATTTCATGTCCTGAAAAGAGGGTACAGCCAAATTCACAGTCTTACAATTAGCGAACACATAGGTAGTGAACGAAGTAGAACGTACCACTTGTTTTCAGTAAGTTTTTGAGTGAATTACAACTCTTTTCATACATGTTCACTCCTGGTAATTCATTTACTATCAAACAGATGCACCGAGGTTTCCTGAAATCAGCTTCTTTCTTTGTGAGTGAATTCCTAAGGGATGAAATTGCCGAGGTCATCGGTCCCTAGACTTACATCAACTTAAACCAAGTTATGCTAAGAACAACACACACATACACACACACACACACACACATGCACGAGAGAGGACTCGAACCTCCAGCGGAAGATGATGTTAGGTTCGTGGGGCGCTCAACTGCGCGGTTATCAGCGACCGTACAAATTCCCTATCGTTGCTCAGTCAAAACTCACCACTTTCATGAATAACGATGAGCACAAGACAAACACCCATTCATCTCGAGGCAGGTGGAAATCCCTGACCCCGCCGGGAATCGATCCCGGGACCCCGTGGCCGGGAAGCGAGAACGCGACCCCGAGACCATGAGCTGCGGACTCCGGCGTGATATGGCGCCTCAAACCTCGCGGCCACTTCGCAGGGCAAAACAGCTTCGTCTGATACTGTACGTCCGCATTGTACCACGAAACACATTAGTTCCAGTACAGCAGATCATTACATCGTATTGCAAGTACTGTCTGAATTAATGCGGCAAGTTACCAGTGACACTGTACTCCCTCCCGCCGGAGGTTCGAGTCCTCCCTCGGGCATTGGTCTGTGTTGTTCTTATAAGTTAGTTTAAGTAGTGTGTAAGTCTAGGGACCGATGACTTCAGGAGCTTGGTCCCATAGGAATTCACACACATTTGAACATTTTTTGACACTATACTATGCCACCCCTCTTCTCTTAAGTGTAACGATACACTCATTGCTTTCACATGCTAGCAACTTGCCAAACTGAGGTCCTTCTCTGTAAGGCGAACCTCCCCGTCCGGACACCAAAACAAAGCAACTCACACTTCAACATCGCGAAACTTTTCGGTTTCGCCACAGAGCGCACAATTCAGCTCAGAATCAAACAATATATAGTAGCTGGCGATACAGCCTGGTGGCACTCGTTAAACTTACATTCTCAGTGTAACATTTTACGTGTGAATTATCCAGAATATTACATTGATTGACAGAGAAATCAAGTGCAGTTTGCTGGATAATTCAATACTCTACGATGAAGTCAGAGGATGACGAGAGGGTTTTTAAATGTTTGCTGCGATGTTGCCAATTTCAGCTATATTCAGCATAATCGTCATTTTCATCGTCTTTATGACCTATCATTCTTATCTTCCCCTGCCTTTCGCCCTCCCTCGATTTAAGATCCCTTCCCATACCCTCCTCCCTCCACCCAAATCTTTAGAAAAACTGCTTTGCGCATAAATGATCTGCTGTTATCCTGTTGGTTTGATGCCAGATAACGGCGTTTATTCAGGGTCGAATTTATTACCGAAGTTCTTATCCTTAGCACCATAATTTATGACCCATTTAAGGTCAGGCTGCTGTCGTATTGTTGGAAGTAGAATTTATTTAGAATTCAAATTATTACCCAATTTATTATCGTTATTGTGATAATGAATTTATGATGTAAGATGGCGTCCAATATTACTGCCACAGTCAAACATGGCGGTCCAAGATGGTCAAAGAATCACCGACATAGTGGAAATGCTACTCAACCACAGTATCTGGATTACTAGCCATCAGAGGGACTCCGCACTCCTGCTCTGCCCCCTAATGAATGGTTGATTATCACGAAGCGTCATCAGAGATCAGTAACATCCAGACAGAAAAACTGTCGCGTCTCTCTCATTGTACATTTTATTATTCACTGCGTGTATGGGTTTTCGTTTTATTATTTCTTCATCAGTGCATTGCAGCAGAAATCAGCAGACACTCTTACTGGTATACCGGAGCATGACACACAGTTATTCGCAGATATTGAGTTTCTAGTCTCTCCAATGTACATCAAGCTACAGCCAAGTGCTTTCAGAACACATCTCTTCACAATTATCAGTTGACTGCCAGCTGGTCAAAACGTGTAAATGTAGGCATAGCAACAGATAGTGACTGTAAAGTAATAATACAAATCGAGAATGTTCCATGTAGTGTTAAGTGCTCGTTACTGAGGTGGAGTGGGCCATCTATATAGCGTGATGGAATACATAGAGGATATGATGATGACAGGGTATGACTCATCTCATCCTCCTTCAGAGATATACACCTTCCACATGTACGGAGCTTAAACACTGAAGTTACCAACTGGAGACTCGTTGCAATGCATTTAATTATATTACTCAGTGTTGTGAACGCGAGTGGCCCATACAGTACTTTACTGATTGTGATAGACCGGCTGAGTAGGTGACAACCTTAAATCAAGCCAGTATTCGATGATTTTGTGGGCTACGTGCATGAGTGTAGTGTACATTTGGAGGAGTTAGATCAATGTATAAATTCATCCAGTCATACTGTAATGAAGTCTGCTACCATTGCACTGACAGGCATTATATCCATACAAGCAGAATATACATACTGAGTATCTGAGCACATTGTTGCTCCTATCAGATTTTACGTAATACAGGAGGAATTTAAGGCATATTTATAAAAAACGGTTTTTTGAAAATGTTCTTGTGGGGTTGATGTGGAAAAAAATAATGACAGTAGTTTAATGACGGTGATTTATTTTCCACAGTGTATAATAACAATGAATAAAAATATAAATAACTAGCGAAATTAGCAGATTTTGTGCTGGTTGTGTATATTTATTTGTCTCTGCATATATAAAAAAGGATAATCTGTATATAACCTAGAATCTATAATTCGTTGTACAAAAATGTGAAAAAATAAAAGATAGTTTTTACTGACGAGATTCCGTTATTTTTATTGGTGTAAATTGATGATGAAATTTATAAAGCTGTTTACTAATAAACCTCATGACTCAACAATATATTTGACTATTGCATTCTCTATATAATTGAATCAACCCAAAATAATTTAAAATAGTGCAACATTTAGTATAATCCAAGCAGATAAACAACAATTTTGGTTTTCTGATTTGGTGTACAGATGTATAGTGTTTTCCGAGTTCCTACTCTGGAGGAAACAGCATATAGTTGACCATGAGAAAAACATGGACTTTTTAAATTTAATCTAGCAAAATGCAGTGACCTCCCTTGAACTTAATTGACTGTCATTACGAAAGCAAGATGCACAGGAGATTGTAGCCATTTGAATGTGAAAAGAAAATCAGAGCGAATCATTGGATTGTGTGGAATCAGTACATCACCTCCTTTCCATTTGTTGTAATTATTGTTGCTTAAATCACATTTGGAATGAGTTTTCTCACGAAAAGTCTGATTCCACTGCACAACTTTCATGCGTTAAGATTCCAAAGAAGCAGTATTGGTGAGGGAGCTTTCAATGTCAATATGTGTGGTTGAGCTTCCAACATTTGATTTTTTGGGTGGAGTTAAAAATAATTTTCAGGTCTGTCTGGTGATAGATGCGAAGTCCAAAGATGGTTGAGTTGTGTGTAACTAAAATTTCTTTCGCTTATAAACAAAAAAGAATAGGTATTAATATTGATGTCCAGTACTCAACAATATAAAAATGGTATTTCATTTAAAATTCAGTTACCAATTACAAATCACAGTCACAATATCTATTTGTTAATACTGACTACTGCAGAGCTAATTTGATTTTTGTGATCAACTGAAGCGTATAGAAATTGATATGCTGCAGCACCATTTAGTAACAAAGTACAACAACGCAGATAACGCGAAAATATTGTCTGTGCTCAAATGCCAATGTATACCAGTTTTCATGATGATCAGTTGGACGATGTAGAAGTTGATCTGCCGCAGAGCCATCTAGGGCAAGTTACGCAAAGTGGAGAGCAGAAACATTTACTCAATGAAAAAATGCGTATATGTGCCAACTTTCATGGTGATTGGTCAAATATGTATATACGAAATAATAATAATATTTATTACAAAATTGTTTTATTTCCTCCCCAATACTGTAGTTTTTATTACTTCTATTTTGATTTAAAAGTTTATAAAAATGTACAGTTATTGTAGTTCAGTCAGTTAAGCAATTGCAGAAGTTTGTACAAAATAGTGTAGTCCCAAAACAATTGTAGTCCCGTTACTATCTCACCCCAAGCCTAAGCTGTAATGATAATACATTTTTGAATCGATTTTAAGAAATAAAAACATCTCCACAGCGTAATTTAGTAGGAGGTGGTCCATTAATTTGACGTTCTCCACTCTAATAGTAATGTTATAACAGTAATCATTCTTAGAAATTAGCATTTCACTCTTCAACATCTGAGGTAACTAGAGAAATCTGTCTGAAAGCTTACATAAAAAGGGCATTAGTTGTTTAGGAAACAAAAAACATTAAATTGCCTTTAAGTTATGACACACTTCTGTAAGTTTTTTATAAATTTCAAAAAGTAGCTGATACATGTTTCCAGTCTTCAGCCTCTCAAACAAATAATAAGCATTAACACTCTCTTCCTCACTGAATCCATAATTGTCCAGTTGCAGCAGCATGATATACCGGGTGATCAAAAAGTCAGTATAAATTTGAAAACCACGGAATAATGTAGATAGAGAGGTACAAATTGACACACATGCTTGGAATGACATGGGGTTTTATTAGAACAAAAAAAAAAATACAAAAGTTCAAAAAATGTCTGACAGATGGCGCTTTATCTGATCAGAAAAGCAATAATTAGCATAACAAAGTAAGACAAAAAATGGCTCTGAGCACTATGCGACTCAACTTCTGCGGTCATCAGTCGCCTAGAACTTAGAACTAATTAAACCTAACTAACCTAAGGATATCACACACATTCATGCCCGAGGCAGGATTCGAACCTGCGACCGTAAAAGTAAGACAAAGCAAAGATAATGTTCTTTACAGGGAATGCTCAATATGTTCACCATCATTTCTTAACAATAGCTGTAGTCGAGGAATAATGTTGTAAATGGCACCGTAAAACATTTCCGGAGTTATGGCGAGGCATTGGCGTCGGATGTAGTCTTTCAGCATCCCTAGAGATATCGGTCGATCATGATACACTTGCGACTTCAGGTAACCCCAAAGCCAATAATCGCACGGACTGAGGTCTGGGGACCTGGGAGGCCAAGCATGACGAAAGTGGCGGATGAGCACACGATCATCACCAAACGACGCGCGCAAGAGATTTTTCACGCGTCTAGCAATATGGGGTGGAGCGTCATCCTACATAAACATCGTACGTTCCAACAGGTGTTTATCAGCCAGGCTGGGGATGATGCGATTCTGTAACATATCGGCGTACCTCTCACCCGTCACGGTAGCAGTTACAAAACCTGAATCACGCATTTCCTCGAAGAAAAAAGGCCCGATAACGGTAGATGTGCTAAATCCAACCCATACCGTGACTTTCTTGTCGTGCAATGGAGTTTGCATGACAGTTCTAGGATTTTCTGTAGCCCAAGTTCTGCAGTTGTAGGCGTTGACAGACCCTCGGAGCGTGAAATGAGCTTCGTCGGTCCACAACACGTTACTCAATCAATCGTCATCTACCGGGATCTTTTGAAACTCCCACATCGCAAATGCCCTCTGCTTCACTAAATCGCCAGGTAATAGTTCATGGTGCCGATGAATTTTGTAGGGATGGCATCGTGAGGTACGCCTCAGTGCCAACCAAACAGTAGTGTATGGAATGCCGGTGCGACGTGCAACTGCACGAGCGCTGACTTCGCCGTGCATAGACGAACCCGCTACATTCTCCATTTCTTCCTGAACTGTCTCAGCAGCATTACGTCTTGCGCTCGGTCGGCCACTACGGGGTCTATCGTCTAAACAACCCGTGCCTTCGAACTTCGAAATCATTTTCGCCACAGGTGCATTTGACAACGGACCTTTACCCGTTCGAATCCCCTTCCCATGGCGATAGGATCGTAACGCTGAACTAGCACACTCCCCATTCTGATAATACAGGTTCACTAAAAGCGTCTTTTAGATAACGTCAACATGCTGCGACTGCTGGCGCATCGGATTCTCTCTCTCGTTACAACTCCTTTTATACAGGATTGTCATGCGCACTCACTGACGTTTTGCTGTCGGACATTTTGTGAACTTTTTTTCTAATAAAACCCCATGTCATTCCAAGCATGTGTGTCAATTTTTACCTCTCTATCTATATTATTCCGTGGTTTATTAAGTTTTCAAATTTATACTGACTTTTTCATCACCCGGTATTTGGGAATAATTTATTCCAGAATATTTAGACTGACTGGGCTTACTAGATTTCATGCAAACGCCGTAGCTTGCTGTAACTATTCTCTTCTAGCACTTACTTAATAGATGAGTTAAAAGTATTGAAATGTTCAGAACTCGTAGTATACATTCATTGCTACTACTATCACTCTGTGCTTATCACATCTGGCTTCAAGTACCATAACCTTATTCATCTTCAACAGCATCTGTGCTGACAGCACAAGCAATAGTGACGAACGGGCTGTAGATTCCAGTGTAAGTTTCTTTTACACATAAAGTAGAGACGGTACAGTTTTTGCGTTTTAAAGTTGCATATGCTGCTATGAACAATATTTGTTAAGAGTAGCTGAAAATGCGTTTTCCTAATCTCATAAGGACTATCAAATGGTGAACATGTCGAAACATAGAGCATCAGTGCCACACCCCTCCTCAGTATAAGAATTAGTGCTGATGATGATGGTAGTAGAATGTAGTTGTACATACATGCGTAACTCATTACTTTTTTCCGTCCTGATGAGAAAATGTCGTCAAACCATTTGATGTGAAAATTATACTGCTTAATTCAGCTTAGAATTTAAACAACAGTGACGGTAAATGCATTAGTGTAGAGAATGTTGTCAGCTCATGAGCTCTACCCAGCGATGGTTTCCGATCATTTTCAAAGTGGTGATATGAAAGTGACACTATCCTTGGATGAGTGGACTCGTCCATGTGATGCTTCATTGCAGATTGTTGCTAAGTGCATTGGGAGTGATCGAACTCCACTGATATCATATGATCATACAGTCTCCGTAAGGGACTTCCAACAAATGATAAACTTTCTAATGAGAGAGAGTGCAATCATCGGCAAGAGCAAACATTAAAAACTTGATGCATCTCATTTACATGATTCGGACAAACCACTAAGTTGGCGACCAGATGCGATCACATTATATGAGAAAAAGTGTATCAATTTGACGCACTTAGCGTGCCTAACCCTGCATCCGCCAGAAGAAGTCGTCACTCAACTTAGATACACCGTGCATCAGCACAGGGAAATAAATATGAACTCACCAAGCCAGATGCAGTCATTGAACCAACTTCTTATTTAAGCATATCCCTATATCTTGACATATGTAACAGTTTATAAATAGAAAACAGCAACACGTACATGTTTTTTTATCTTGTGCATGCTAATGCGAATGTATAATCGTTACCATAGTTGAGCATGCGAAACACCCTCGTCACAAGGACTTTGTAGTAACTAACTAGTCCTGCAGTACTACCGAAAACCCGAAGAGGAAGGAGGGAACATGCCTTCCCAATAATATAGGATCGATAACTCTTCGCCTATCAGACTGTGGCAAGACGGTTGTTGTTATGACATTGCTAACATACCCTGATGGGATTTGCTTCGAGCATATGTATGTATTTGCAAAAACGTTATTTCAACCCAAATACCATTTGTGAAAGGAAGTAACAGTCCTAATTTGATCGTGTTACGTACACAACTTTCAGCGAAAGTGGCAATGTCCCACCATCAGATGAGTAAAGCCAAACACTGTGTTAATATTTAACGATGTTGCTGTGGAAAACCAGGATCAGGTACGGAAATACTTATATTTCGGCCATCGTATGGGAGCTGACGTCTGTTAGTTGAGTCTCGAATTTTGAGGCAATTGAAAAAGTATAAAGGAACGTTATTATCACTTTCCAACAAGCCCAGATGAATTTAAGACAAATTTATTAAACACATGTACGAACTGACATAACAAGCAATTAATTTGTAATCATATGCAGGGATTGCTGGAATCACACAGAGTATGGAATCTTGGTTTTTGATAAAACAAGAAATCTTAATGACAAGTGTTGCAGATGAAGCCTGCAGAAGTTCCTTATTAAAAGACAACTTACCAATATCTAACGGTGTCAGCATATTGCATGCTATGGACAAATTTCCATGCATTCGTTCTAAAGCGATCATCAACAGCTAAACATTCATTTGTACATTAATGCAAAAATTGAATTAACAATGAAAGTCTTAAACATCATAATACAAAAACTGAAAATGATAACGAAAATCTTAAAATCTGTACTACGAAACTTGAAAATCTTACCAGTGTTGTCACACAAATTTGAGAGAGCTGATCAACTTTCTTCGTGGTCCTTACGCGCAATGTATGTTGGGGCCAGTAGACTCGTCCCTTAGTCAACTTCAAATGCCGGTTCTCTAAATTTTCTCAACAGTGTTCCTGAAAATAATGGCGCCTTTCCTTCAAGGATTCCCATTTCAGTTTCCGAAGCATGTCCATAACACTTGCGTCTTGTTCGAACCTACCAGTAACAAATCTAACATTGGTGAGATGCAACCAATATCTTCACTAAGAGAAACCAATGGGAATGTGACTGATGACAGTGCCACTAAAGCAGAGTTACTAAACACGGTTTTACAAAATTCTTTCTCGAAAGAAAACGAACTAAATATTCCAAAAATCGAATCAAGGACAACTGCCAACATGAGTAACTTAGAAGTAGATATCCTTGGTACAGTGAAGAAACTTAAACCTCTTATTAAAGGCAAGGCCTCCGGTCCGGATGGTATACCAGATACGTTCGTTTCAGAGTAGGGAGGCATAGTAGATAACCGTTCGCTCGACGAGAGATCGTTACCTAAAGACTGGAAAGTTGGACAAATGGTTAAAATGGCTCTGAGCTCTATGGGACTCAACATCTGAGGTCATCAGTCCCCTAGGCATAGAACTGCTTAAACCTAAGGACATCACACACATCCATACCCGAGGCAGGGTTCGAACCTGCGAACGTAGCAGCAGCGCGGCTCCGGATTGGAGCGCTTAGACCCGCTCGGCCACCGCGGCCGGCGGACAGTTGGACAAGTCACTCCCACGACTAAGAAAGAAAATAGGAGTAATCCACTGAATTACAGACCAATATCACTACCGTCTGTTAACAGTAGAAATATGGAACACATATTACACTACTGTCCATTAAAATTGGTACACCAAGAAGAAATGCAGATGATGAACGGGTATTCATTGGACAAATATATGATACTAGAACTGATATCTGATTACATTTTCGCGCAATTTGGATGCATAGATCCTGAGAAATCAGTACCCAGAACAACCATCTATGGCCGTAATAACGGCTTTGATACTCCTGGGCATTGAGTCAAACAGAGCTTGGATGGTGTGTACAGGTACAGCTGCCCATGCAGCTTCAACACGATACCACAGTTTATTAAGAGTAGTGACTGGCGTATTGTGACGAGCCAGTTGCTCGGCCACCATTAACCAGACGTTTTCAATTGGTTAGAGATCTGGAGAATTTTCTGCATCCAGAAATGCCCGTACAGGACCTGCAATATGCGATCGTTCATTATCCTGCTGAAATGTAGGGTTTAGAAGGAACCGAATGAAGTGTAGAGCCAGGGATCGTAACACATGTGAAATGTAACGTCCACTGTTCAAAGTGACGTCAATTCGATCAAGAGGTGACCAAGACGTGTAACCAATGGCACCCCACACCATCACGCCGGGTGATACGCCAGTATGGCGATGACGAATACGCGCTTCCAATGTGCGGTCACTGCGATGTCGCCAAACCCGGATGCGACCATCATGGTGCTGTAAACAGAACCTGGATTCATCAGAAAAAATGACGTTTTGCCATTCGAGCATCCAGGTTCGTCGTTGAGTACACCACCACAGGCGCTCCTGTCTGTGATGCAGCGTCAAGGGTAACCGCAGCCATGGTCTCCGAGCTGATAGTCCATGCTGCAGCAAACATCGTCGAACTGTTCCTGCAGATGGTTGTTGTCTTGTAAACGTCCCCAGCTGCTGACTCAGGGATCGAGACATGGCTGCACGATCCGTTACAGCCATGCGGATAAGTTGTCTGTCATCTCGATTGCTAGTGATACGAGGCCGTTGGGATCCAGCAAGGCGTTCCGTATTACCCTCTTGAAATCACCGATTCCATCTTATGCTGACAGTCATTGGATCTCGACCAACGCAAGCAGCAATGTCGCGATACGATAACCGAAAACGCGATAGGCTACAATCCGATCTTTATCAAAGTCGGAAACGTGATGGTACGCATTTCTCCTCCTTACACGAGCCATCACAACAACGTATCACCAGGCAACGCCGATCAACTGCTGTTTGTGTATGAGAAATCGGTTGTAATCTTTCCTCGTGTCAGCACGATGTAGGTGTCGCCACCTTGTGTGAATGCTCTGAAAAGCTAGTCATTTGCATATCACAGCATCTTCTTCCTGTCGGTTAAATTTCGCGTCTGTAGCATGTCATCTTCGTGATGTAGCACTTTTAATGGCCAGTAGTGTACGTTCGAACATAATGAAGATAACAATTTACTGACAAATAGCCGACACGGATTGAGAAAATACCGTTCTTGTGATATAGAAGTAGCTCTCTATTCACACGAAGTAATGAGTGCTACCGAGAGATGATATCAAACTGATTCCATATTTTTAGATTTCCAGAACGTGTTTGACACCATTCCTCATGAGCTACTTTTAGTAAAATTGCGTATAATCGGTTGTGCGAGTGGATTTGTGATTTTCTGTTAGAAAGGTCACAGTTCGTAGAAATTGACGAAACGACAGATAGTCAAACAGAAGCGGCATCCAGCTTACCCCAAGGCAGTGTTATGAGCCTCGCGCTGTCACTTACCTCTACAAATGGTTTAGGAGACGATCTGAGCAGCCCTCTTAGAATGTTTGCAGATGTTGCTGTTATTTGCCGTCTCGTAAAGTCATCAGATGATCAAAACCAATAATAAAATTATTTAGACAAGATATCTGTATGATACAAATTTGGCGATTGACTCTAAATAATGAAAACTATGAGGTCATCCACAAGAGTACTAACGGGAATCCATAACAGTTAGATGATGCAACAGCTCTACTAAATAGACTACCCTACACCACGCTTGTCCGTCCTCTGCTAGAGTATGCAGTGTGGCATCGGATTTTTACCAGATAGGATTGATAAAGGACATCGAACAGGTTTAAAGAAAGGCACGCGTTTTGTATTATTGCAAAAAAGGGACAGAGTACCTAGGAAATTATACGCGAGCTGTGGTGGTAATCTTTGAAGCAAAGGCGTTTTTTGTTACAGAGAAATATTTTCACCAAATTGCAATTTCCATCCTCTCCTCCGAATGCGAAAATATTTTGTTGACTCCTTCCTACATAGGGAGAAAATATGAATGTAATAAAATGAGAGAAGTCAGAGATTTCAAGGAAAGATTTAAGTGTTCGTTTTTTCCTGTGCGCTGTTTGAAAGTGGAACGCTAGAGAAATAACTTTAAATTTGTTCGCTGAACCCTTTTTCCAGGCACTTAATTGTGAATTGTAGAGTAGTCATGTAACTGCAGAATGCAGATGCACAATTTAATATAGTGAAACAGACTACCGTTGCCTGTGACTATAATCCATCAGTGGTTGACTCAGTACTTGGTAAGACCCAGGCACAGGCCACACCAGACGAGATAAAGTAAGAAACAAGTGTATGTCTAGCTTCCCATACAATGGCAATATACATATCACAAAATACTGCAGATATCTTCAAAAATCTCGAAGTAAAAATTGTATTCTCCACATCTAATAACCCACAACAAAAACTTAAACACAATAGGAAGTGTAATCATGACCCGTATTCAATCTCTGCAATATACAAAATAAAATGCCAGTAATGCTCCATATTCTAACTAAGCAAACATGCCGGGACTTCCACATCAGGTATGCAGAGCACATTAAAGCGTGCACACACAACAGACACACATCAGCAGTAGCCACACACATACAGAATACAAGACACTCATTTTGAAAAGCAGAGAAAAATCTCAACGTACTCCCCCGACTAAATAAAGGTCATACAATGGATCTGTTGATGAACTGTACATACACTCACATTATAAAAAATATGAAGATGAAATATTAGATGGCTACATGGAAAACGAATCAGTGAATATTTTCAGATTCCTCGATAGTGTACTTAAATAAAAGTAGCGACACTTTGAAATAACTACCATTGTACGTACGAGTATGTATATAACCAAATAATAATCCAGATTATTAAGATAAATATCTTCTCTGCGAAAATATATCATAGCCTGTGAACGACCTATAGCGTCTCTGTTAACTACATGTAAAAATATCCTTGTATCTGTATGTTTATGTACTTTTGCTACTTTCATCGTGTACTGTGCACAGATATGTGTGTGATGTTTAATATGTTTGAGTTTCTGCACAGATGGACGACAAGAAAACTGTAAGTAGAAGTTCATTCCAAATTTCACCATTAATCGTATATAAAAATCGATCATTAATTAAAAATGCAAGTGTTTTTATACTTTACAACAGAGACAACGTAACAATGAGGCACCTCACACTGGAAACATCGCGAATAAATGGCATAGCACAGGGGAAACTCGCTTGAAAATGAGACTCATTTCCCGAAACGCGTCATGCAAATGGTATAGCACACGGAAAACGCACTTCAATACAAGAATCGTTTCCCGAAAGGTGTCATGAAAAAAGAAATAAAAACAAAATTGTGACTGGTGGCAGAAAAAGTTATTTTATAAGCAATCCAAGAACACACTAATCTGCTCTAAAGTGATAGTGTGACAGTTTATTTTCTGGTTAAAAAACAGCTTCAGTAATATAAGTACAGCACAATTACCGGACACTCCATAAAGAGCAGGGATTTAAGGAGATGGGACCTGGATACACTGAAAGAACCAGAAGTTCCAGAGGGTTTCAGAGGGAGCATTCGGGAACGATTGACAAGAAAAGGGGAAAGGAATACCGTAAAAGAAGAATGGGTAACTTTGAGAGTTGAAATAGTGAACGCAGCAAAGAATCAAGAAGGTAAAAAGACGAGGGCTAGGAGAAACCTTTCTGTAACATAAGATACATTGAATTTAATCGATGATAGGAGAAAATATAAAAATGCATCAAATGAAACAAGCGAAAGGGTATATTAACGTCTAAAAAATGAAATCGACACGAAGCTCAAAATGACAAAGCAGGAATATCTAGAGGACTTGCCTACAGGAAAATTAAAGAGGACTTTGGACAAGAGAGAACCACCTGTATGAATATCAAGAGTTCAGATGGAAACCCAGTCCTAAGCAAAGAAGGGAAAGCAGAAAGGCGGAAGGGGTATATAGAGGGTATATACAAAGAGATATGCTTGAGGACAATACTACGGAAATGGAACAGAACGTAGAGAAAGATGAGAAGGGAGATATGATACTGCGTGAAGAATTTGACAAAGCACTGAAAGACATAAGTCGAAACAAGGTCCATGACAAGGCCCATGACAAAACTCTTCCATCTGGTAAGCAAAATGTATGAGAGACGTGAAATACCCTCAGACTTCAATGAGAATACGATAATCCCAATTCCAAAGAAAACACCTGCTGACAGGTGTGAAAATTATCGTACTATCAGTTTAATAAGTCACGGCTGCAAAATACTAATACGAATGATTTCCAGAAAACCGGTAGAAGCCGATCTCGGGGAAGATCAGTTTGCATTCTGGAAAAATGAAGGAACACGCGTGTCAACACTGACCCTACGAGGTATCTTCGAAGCTAGGTTAAGGAGCGGGAAACCTATGTTTATAGCATTTGTGGACTTAGAGAAAGCGTTTGACAATGTTGACTGGAATACGCTATTTCAAATTCTGAACGTGGAAGGGGAAAAATACACGAAGCGAAAGGCTATTTACAATTTGTACAGGAACGAAATGGTAATTACAAGAGTCGCAGGGCACGAAAGTAAAGCAATGGCTGAGGAGGGAGTGAGACAGGGTTATATCCTACTCTCGATGTTTTTCAAATGGCTCTAAGCACTATGGGACTTAACATCTGAGGTCATCAGTCGATTAGACATAGAACTACATAAACCTAACTAACCTAAGGACATCACACACATCCATACCCCAGGCATGACTGAAGCGCCTAGAACCGCTCGGCCACAACGGCCGGCCTCGATGTTATAAAATCTGTATATTGAGCAAGCAGTAAAGAAAACAAAAGAAAAATTTGGAGTAGAAATTAAAGTGCAGGAAGAAGAAATAAAAACTTTGTGGTTCGCTGATGACATTGTAATTCTGTCAGAGACAGCAAAGGACTT
Source organism: Schistocerca gregaria (assembly GCF_023897955.1). NCBI lineage: Eukaryota > Metazoa > Arthropoda > Insecta > Orthoptera > Acrididae > Schistocerca > Schistocerca gregaria. The sequence goes on along the minus strand of NC_064923.1, from coordinate 620,119,368 downwards.
AGAAGGGCAGTTGAACGGAATGGACAGTCTCTTGAAAGGAGAATATGAGATGAAAATCAACAAAAGCAAAACAAAGGTAATCGAATGTATTCGAATTAAATCGCGTGATGCTGAGGGAATTACATTAGGAAATGAAACACTTAAAGTAGAAAATGAGTTTTTCTATCTGGAAAGCAAACTGACTGATGATGGTCGAAAAAAAGAGGATATAAAATGTAGACTAGCAATGGCATGAAAAAAATTTTTGAAGAAGAGACATTTGTTAACATCGAGTATAGATTTATCAGGAAGTCCTTTCTCAGAATCTTTGTATGGAATGCAGCCATGTATCGAAGTGACTCGTGGACGATAAACAGTTTAGACAAAAAGAGAATAGAAGCTTTTGAAATATGATGCTGCAGAAGAATGCTGAAGATTAGATTGGTAGATCACATAAGTAATGAGGGGGAACTGAATAGAATTGGGGAGAAAAGAAATTTGCGGTGTAGCTTGACTAAAAAGTTGGTAGGACACATTCTGAGGCGTCAAAGGATCACCAATTTAGTACTGGAGGGAAGTGTGGGAGAGGGGGGGGGGGGAGATCGTAGAGGGAGATCAAGAGATGAATACAGGAAGCAGATTAAGACGGATGTAGGTTGCAGAAGTTACACGGAGATGATTTGGACTGAAACCACAATAACAACCAAAAAGAGCTACAAAACTCTTTTTTGTGAGGACAGATGTGTTGGGGATCATCCGTAACATGACTTGTTTGATGATGCTGAAAACTATTTCTTGTCCTGTGCCAATTTCTTGGGTGGGTACGAAATCTACAATGAAAGTTCCACGGATTTCTCCAGTCTGATATGTTGTTGTTGTCAATTTCAGTCCTGAGAATGGTTTGATGCAGCTCTCCATGCTATTCTATCCTGTGCAAGCTTCTTTATCTCCCAGTACTTACTGCAACCTACATCCTTCTCAATATGCTTAGTGTATTCATCTCTTGGTCTCCCTCTACGATTTTTACTCTCCACGCTGCCCAACCAATGCTAAATTTGTGATGCCTTGATGCTTCAGAACATGTCCTACCAACCGGTCCCTTCTTCTTGTCAAGTTGTGCCACAAACTCCTCTTCTCCCCAATTATATTCAATACCTCCTCATTAGTTGTGTGATCCACCCATCTAATCTTCAGCATTCTTCTGTAGCACCACATTTCGAAAGCTTCTATTCTCTTCTTGTCCAAACTATTTATCGTCCATGTTTCACTTCCATACATGGCTACACTCCAAACAAATACTTTCAGAAACTACTTCCTGATACATAAATCTATATTCGATGTTAACAAATTTCTCTTCTTCAGAAACGCTTTCCTTGCCATTGCCAGTCTACATTTTATATCCTCTCTACTTCGACCATCATCAGTTATTTTGCTCCCCAAATAGCAAAACTCCTTTCCTACTTTAAGTGTCTCATTTCCTAATCTAATTCCCTCAGCATCACCCGACTTAATTCGACTACTTTCCATTATCCTCGTTTTGCTTTTGTTGATGTTCATCTTATATCCTCCTTTCAAGACACTGTCCATTCCGTTCAACTGCTCTTCCAAGTATTTTGCTGTCTCTGACAGACTTACATTGTCATCGGCGAACCTCAGAGTTTTTATTTCTTCTCCATGGACTTTAATACCTACTCCGAATTTTTCTTTTGTTTCCTTTACTGCTTGCTCAATATACAGATTGAATAACATCGGGGACAAGTTACAACCCTGTCTCACTCCCATCCCAACGACTGCTTCCCTTTCATGTCCCTCGACCCTTATAACTACTAAGTGGTTTCTGTACAAATTTAAATAGCCTTTCGCTCCCTGTATTTTACCCCTGCCACATATAGAATTTGAAAGAGAGTATTCCAGTCAACATTGTCAAAAGCTTTCTCTAAGTCTACAAATGCTAGAAATGTAGGTTTGCCTTTCCTTAATCTAGCTTCCAAGATAAGTTGTAGGGTCAGTATTGCCTCACGTGTTCCAACATTTCTACGGAATCCAAACTGATCTTCACCGAGGTCGGCTTCTACCAGTTTTTCCATTCGTCTGTAAAGATTTCGCGTTAGTATTTTGCAACTGTGACTTATTAAACTGATAATTCGGTAATTTGGGATTGGAATTATTATATTCTTCTTGAAGTCTGAGGGTATTTCGCCTGTCTCATACATTTTGCTCACCAGATGGTAGAGTTTTGTGAGTAATGGCTCTCTCAAGGCTGTCAGTAGTTCTAATGGAATGTTGTCTGCTCCCGGGGTCTTGTTTCGACTCAGGTCTTTCAGTGCTCTGTCAGACTCTTCACGCAGTATCGTATCTCCCATTTCATCTTCATCTACATCCTCTTCCATTTCCAATAATATTGTCCTCAAGAAAATCGCCCTTGTATAGACCCTCCATAGACTCCTTCCACCTTTCTGCTTTCCCTTCTTTGCTCAGAAATGGGTTCCCATCAAAGCTCTTGATATTCATGCAAGTGGTTCTCCTTTTTCCAAAGGTCTCTTTAATTTTCCTGTAGCCAGTATCTATCTTACCCCTAGTGAGATAAGCCTCTACATCCTTACATTTGTCCTCTAGCCATCCCTGCTTAGCCAGTTTGCACTTCCTGTCGATCTCATTTTTGAGACGTTTGTATTCCTTTTTGCCTGCTTCATTTAGTGCGTTTTTATATTTTCTCCTTTCATCACTTAAATTCAATATTTCTTCTGTTACACAAGGATTTCTACTAGCCCTCGTCTTTTTACCTACTTGATCCTCTGCTGCCTTTACTACTTCATCCCTCAGAGCTACCCATTCTTCTTCTACTGTATTTCTTTCCTCCATTCCTGTCAATTGTTCTCTTATGCTCTCCCTGAAACTCTGTACAACCTCTGGTTCTTTCAGTTTATCCAGGTCCCATCTCCTTAAATTCCCACCTTTTTGTAGTTTCTTCATTTTTAATCTACAGGTCATAACCAATAGATTGTGGTCAGAATCCACATCTGCCCCTGGAAATGTCTTACAATGTCTGATATATCCTATACAATAATTTGAATGAAAAGGAATCGTTGAAATTTATTTCAAGAACTACTATAAGCAAGACAACTTTAATGAAGGACGTGACAATATGAATCAAAATATGACACAGTTGACGTACATAGATCGAAATGTGATTTTTGAAAGAGTTTCATGTATACCAAGTTCAAGGGGTTTTTAGAGATGCATTAGAAAGACCACGTAGCTTCAGTCGTAACAAGCGATGTAACTCGGCAATAGCACCTTGGGCTTAAGAGATTTCATGTATATGTGAAAAAAATCTTTGTAACTCTTAGCTGCTATAGTACTGGAAGAAACTAGGCGTAACCCGTTTTAAAGATTAAACGGAAAACATAATAATCGACTGAATTTAATGTTTTCCGTCTTCCAGCCGTGTCAAGTGGTTAAAATGCCACGAGCTTTCGACCAAGCATTCCTTGGTCGTTTTCAAGTGGAATGACTGTTGACGCGTTGCTGGTATGACCTTAATTACTGGCCGATGTGACGTCACTGTTGCTCGCAGCATCGCCCATATGGTCTTACCTTGACTTTGCGTTCGATGTATCCCCTTCAACTTTGGGATTGCTGGATTTTTGACTGAATCCTGAAGATCAATTAGATTTAGTGTGTTTTCAGCAGACAGTTTGTCTTACCCGGCGCGGAGCCACAGAATGTCCAAAAAGCAAATATCATTTCCTGCTCCTCGTCGGTGGTCTTAATGCCATATTCGCTTGAGATTACTTTATTTATTTGATGGACGTTGTTGCACTGTCCGTGAAGACGTAATGTAAATTACTCAGCTCATGGGGCAAATCATCATCATTTCATATCTTTCCCACTCGATATATCAATGTTCGTGATGTTCAGGTTGACGATGACTAATGCGTGCAAGTACAGATCGATGTCATAGGTTGTCTGTAGACGCTGTGGCCACATTTGTGGCATCCGTTTCGTTTGAGGACAACGACGACGTCGATGAAGAGAAGGGCATCGTCTTTTTCTGCTTTCGTAGTGAACTGGATACTGCTGATAACGCTAGTAAGGTGTTCCAAGAACTCGTCCAGATTTTCACGTCTTTCTGCCCAAATGAACGAACGAGTCGTCAACATATCGGAAGAAACAACTAGACTTTGATGGGGCTGTCTAAGGCAAAATGCTCAAACCTTTCCACAATGAGGTTTGAAACTGCTAGAGCTAACGGGCTTCCCATCGTAACGCCATCCGTCTGATCGTAATACTGGTCTCTGTACAGAAATTGAGACGTCGTAAGAGAGCATATTTACATCTGAATGAAAAAGAGGCCAGACAGCTTGTCAGAGATCGTAAGGCCGTTGTAGTATCTCTCACTACACGCGTCAGAAGGAATCTTAAGAACGGTAGAAATGTATATCTGCTTAGTAAGTGAGACAGTCAACAAATTTCAAACTACCTGAGCATTCAACATCAAACTTTCATCTAAGAGATTACAAGTACTGAATGCAACTGGAGAAAATTCAAAAACATTAACTTATACCGGTACATTAATTCTTATACAGAATTTTGCAGAGAAAATTTGCGAAGGATGGTAAAGACCGGCCGTGATCCAACATTCGCTGTAAAAAGTTCCTCTGAAAATTAAGCAAGCTTCTCTACAAGTTAAACGAAGCCAAAGTCTTATCAACAAACAAGCACCGAACGAACCGAAAATCAACGTAACGGACTGGCAGAGTACTGAATCGAGAATTACACACACAGCCAGACTGCTAAGGCGAATGTCACACTTAGCATTAATGAAAGAGTTACAACACAACTCATTCATAGGTCTTTGCTTTCGGACAAGATGGAACAGAGGTTAATCTTCTAGTGGAAGACCAAACTCAAGCATTTTTTTTTTTAGATGTGAGCTATTCTCTATGGACGTTGGGATCCTAAAACCTCATTAAATCTAAAACATACTGACAAATGAGAGTAATACATTGAGGTGACGAAAATCATGGGATACGTCCTAATGCCGTGCCTGACCTCATTTTTTACGGCGTAGTGGAGCGACTCGAAGTGGCATAGACCCTTATAAGTAGTTAGAAGTCCCCTGCAGAAAAACTGAACCATGCTGCCTCTATAGCCGTCCACAGTTTCGATGTGTTGCCAGTCCATGATTTTGTGTACGAACTGACCTCTCGATTACGTCTCTTAAATGTCCGATGGGATTCATTTCGGGCGATCTGGGTGGGCAAGTCATTCGCTGGAGTTGTTTAGAATGTTGTTCAAACCAATCGCGAACAACTGTGGCTCGACGATGCGACGCATTGGCATTCATAAAAATCCCATGGTTGTTAGCGAACATGAAGCCCATGAATGGCTGCAAATAGTCTCTATGAAACTGAACATAACCATTTGCAATCAATGATCGGTTAAGTTGGATCAAAGGACCCACACCATTAAGAAGCTACCACCATTTAGCACAGTGTCTTCCCGGCCGTTGTGGCCGTGCGGTTCTAGGCGCTTCAGTCTGGAACCGCGTGCCCGCTATGGTCGCAGGTTCGAATCCTGCCTCGGGCATGGATGTGTGTGATGTCCTTAGGTTAGTTAGGTTTAAGTAGTTCTAAGTTCTAGGGGACTGATGACCACAGATGGTAAGTCCCATAGTGCTCAGAGCCACTTGAACCATTTGAACCACAGTGTCTTGTTGACAACTTGGGGCCATGGCTTCATGCGGTCTGTGCCACATTCGAATCTAACATCATCTCTTACAACCTGAAATCTGGACTCATCTGACCATGTCGTGATGTTACCAAAGGTACTCGGGTAGGTCGGCTACTGCCGTAGCTCATTAATCCCAGATTTCACCGCAGTGTGCTAATGGATATGTTAGTCGCACGTCTCACATTGATTTCTGTGGCTATCGCACGCAATGTTGCCTGTCTGTTAGCACTGAAAACTCCATGCAAACGCTGCCGATCCAGGCCGTTAAGTGAAGGCCCTCAGCGACTAGGTTTACATTCTTGACACTGTAGATCTCTGAATATTGAATTCCCAAACAATTTCCGAAATAGAATGCCCCATGAGTCTAGCTGCAACTATGGTTTCGCGTTCAGCGTCTGTTAATTCCAGTCGTGCGGCTATTATTACATCCGAGACCTTTGTGCAAATGACAGTTCCGCCAATGTGCTGGATTTCCATACCTTGTGTAAGCGATACAGCGTAATAAAAGCACAACGCTTTAGCAGCACACAGTGATTCATCACTCAGTGAAAACAAGGAGCGCGTAGGTACCTCCGTTTGTAGAAAATAACATCTCATCATGGAGGCTTGAAGAATTCAACGAGTTGGAAATTTAAGTTTCGCCTGTCTGACAAAACTTGGTAAGATGTTTTCGTTTAAAAGTCAGCACCCCGATGAGAGCCATCTTTCAATCATCGTATTGCCACCAAAATCCAGGTTCACAAAGTAATGGACGAAATACCAAATTCTATTTACCAAAAATTGTTTCACTGAAGAACATCGTACAGCGTTTCTTGCTTTTAGTGGCTGCACCTGTAAGAAAATGTCATCGAGATTAGAAACCAAAGCGAAATGTAGAGAAGCACTGAAATCGCATAACGGAGGAATGACGACTGGACCTGATGTGATCATACGTACAGTATGAAAAAGTACTTTCTCCTCTTCCAACGGCAGTCTATTGTAGACAGTTGAAGGACCGAAGCATTCCAGGTGACTGAAAAAATGCCCAGGTCATTTCCCTATCCAAATGGGATCGTCGAACGGATACTCACAACTATAGGCCTACACAGCTGACGTCAATCTGTTGTATAATTCTGGAAAATGTTTTATGCTCTCGCATTATTACCTTGCTGGAGACTGAAAATCTTCGCAGCAGGAATTATTACGAGATTCGCAATCAACGATATCATGAAACCCAGCCCATTGGATTTCTCACGAAACTTAGAACGACAAAGATACCGGTGTCCTGGTTGATGCGTTCTTCCTTGGATTCTGAAAGGTATTGTGTACAGTTCTGCACTGTCGACTTTTGAACAAACTACGAATGTAAGGAACATAATATCAAATCTGTGATTGTATTCAAAAGTTTCTAGCAAATATAAACTAAAAGTAACTTCGAGCTCGTCTGAAGGAAGTTTTGCATGACCCTTACTGACCACTATTAACATAAATTATCTTGACGTTTAACTCGGGAGCTCCATTAGGCTGTCCAAAGGTCATACTGTTGTTTATAGAGAAGTCGCAACTCTAGAAAACTGTAGCGACGTGCAGGAAGACCTGCGGGGGGTGGACGGTTAGTGAACGTATTGACATCTGATCCTCAAATAGGATGTATTGTGCATAAACATACAGAAAGAGCTGTTATTGTTTGATTACATGATCGTCGCATAATCACTGGAAAGATAAGCATTAAGTATCGGTAGTATGCTGACGAAGCAATTTCAAATGCAAGTACCACGCAAAACAAATCGTAGGAAAGGCAGTTGCCAAACCGTTATTCATTGGAAGAACCTCAGGAGGTTTGGCTCCCCCCCTTCTGACGTGGTTTAGAAAACCTCCGTTTGGCCAATACTTCAATACTGCACCTCATTCCGGTAGCACAAGTAGAGAGAATAAAGAACATCCAATGAAGAGCTGTATGTTTCTTCACGGACTCGATAAGTAAGCACTAAAGATTCACGGAGTTGTTCATCGAATCCCAGTAATAGTATCTACAAGAGAGACGGGCATCATTGTGTGGTCTGCCATTAAAATTTCATGAGCATACATTTCTAGGAGATTCAGCCATCATATTGCTTGCTCCTACTTATATCTCACTAACACACCAGGAAGGTAAAAGTAGTGTGATTCGAGCTCACTTGGAGATTTATCAACAGTCTTCCTCCCACGAATCAATCGAAACGGAAAGAGGAAAAGGGGTAATAACAGCGATACAGGAACTATCCTACGCCACGCACCATAAGGTGGCGAGTGGAGTATAGATGTAACAGTAGATGTATATGAAGTTAAAACCCGGAATACATCGAAAGGGCACACACATTCCTCATACTTAATGAAATATGCGAATGACTCCCAAATACACAATGTCATCAAAAGTATCCGGACAGTGGCTGAAAATTACTTACGAGTTCGTGGCACCCTCCATCGGTAATGCTGGAATTCAGTACAGTCTTAGCGCACCCTTAGCCTTGATGACAGCTTTCACTCTCGCAGTCATACATTCAATCAGATGCTGGAAGGTTTATTGAGGAATGGCAGCCGGTTCTACACGGAGTGCTGCACTGAGGAGAGGTATCGATGTCGGTCGGTGAGGCCTGGCACGAAGTCGGCGTTCCAAAACATCCCAAAGGTGTTCTGTAGGATTCAGATCAGGACTCTGTGCAGGTCAGTCCATACAGGGATGTTATTGTCGTGTAACCACTCCACTACAGGCCGTGCATTATGAACAGGTGCTTGATCGTATTGAAAAATGCAATCGCCATCCCCGAGTTGCTCTTTAACAGTGAGAAGCAAGAAGGTGGTTGAAACATCAGTGCAGGCCTGTGCTGTGACAGTGCCACGCAAGCCCCCTCCATGGAAAGCACGACCATACCATAACACCAACGCATACCAATTTTACTGTTGGCACTACATGCGCTGAGAGATGAAGTTCGCCGGGCATTTGCAATACCCACACCCTGTTCAGTCGTCCAATGTTTACACTCCTTACACGAAGCGAGGCGGTGTTTGTCATTTACCGGCGTGATGGCGTGATGTGTGGCTTATGAGTGGCCGCTCGACCATGAAATCCAAGTTTTCTCACTTGCCGCCTAACTGTCATGGTACTTGCAGTGGCTGCTGATGCAGTTTGAAATTCCTATGTACTGGTCTGGATAGATGTCTGCCTATTACAAAAAAAAGAAAAAAATGTTCAAGTGTGTGTGAAATCTTATGGGACTTAACTACTAAGGTCGTCAGTCCCTAAGCTTACACACTACTTAACCTAAATTATCCTAAGGACAAACACAGATACCCATGCCCGAGGGAGGTCTCGAACCTCCGCCGGGACCAGCGGCACAGTTCATGACTGTAGCGCTTTAGACCGCTCGTCTGCCTATTACACATTACGACCCTCTTCAATAGTTGACGGTTTCTGTCAGTCAACAGACGAGGTCGGCCTGTACGCTTTTGTGCTGTACATGACCCTTCACGTTTCCACTTCACTATCACATCCGAAACAGTGGACCTAGGGATGCTGGCCTCTGTGGCCGAGCGGCTCTAGGCTCCTCAGTCCGGAACTGCGTTGCTGCTACGGTCGCAGGTTCGAATCCTGCCTCGGGCGTGGATGTGTGTGATGTCCTTAGGATAGGTTTAATTATTTCTAAGTCTAGGGGACTGATGACCTCAGATGTTAAGTCCCGTAGTGCTTAGAGCCATTTGAACCTAGGGATGTTTAGGAGTGTGGAAATCTCGAATACAGACTTATAACACAAGTGACACCCAATCGCCTGACTACGTTCGACGTCCGTGAGTTCCTCAGGGCGCCCCATTCTGCTGTCTCACGATGTCTAATGACTACTGAGGTCGCTGATATGGAGTACCTGGCAGTAGGTGGCAGCACAATGCACCTAATATGAAAAACGCATGTTTTTGGTAATGTCCGGATACTTTACATCACATTAGTGTATTGCAGAAAGTAATCCCACCACTTTTTTCAGGAATATTGTCCTCAATTCTCAAAGCTCCCTCCTTCAAGTTATACTACGTTGGAAGGTTATCAATTGAAGACATCGAGTCTGTAAATGAGTCCGCGATCATATTGTCGTCTTTTAATCATTTTGTGAAAGTCCGTCCTTATCACTTTTTTTTTTTTTTTTTTTTTCGATTCACTGCCACCGGTTTCGGCAACTACCGTCTTCAGATCTGTTTCAAATGTGTCACCAGGCCTATTACCGTTTTGCTTCAGCTAATTCAGCTTCGTTGGTTACCATTATTTTTTATTTGTTACACATCTGAAGATCGTAATAGCCGAAACCAGTAGCAGTGAATTATAAAAAAAATTGTGTAATCAAGACGGACCTTTAAAAATAAACTACATGGGAAGGTTATTTAAGAATGCTTCGAACAAAAATACAGCAGTTTCAGGAAACAGTAGTATTTCCTTGTTTGAACAGCCTACACACATCGGTTGAAATAAATTCACTGAAATAAAATGAAAGGAATCAGTGAGGATAAATTTAGCACATACATTGTGGCAAATGACATACTACATTACAATACAGGTACAGTCCTGTCACTGCAGTTTTTATTCTGTTCCCACGCATTTCATTCACTTCATTTCAGTGAATATAATTCAACATATATATCTGTATTACAGGAAAGGTCACCATCTCCCGACAAACTCTTCCCTGGGTAGTACTATTTCCACGCGTCCCGTTTGAGGACCTCTGGTTGCAGTGTTTGGAAATAACAGGACATTGACAACATGAGTTTATCCTGGAGACGTGCACTCAGATGGCCTAAGTGAATGCTTCGCAGATAAACAAGATGTTCGGTTAGCAGCTGTATGTCACGACTTATTCAGTAGTACATGTTACAGCATAAAATGATTTCTCATGGGATATTAAAAAAAATATGGTACTTCAGGTTAAAGTGATGTACAGCTTATTTTCACTCTTCAATGAGAGAATTCATTACTGCATGCGAAAGTTGGAGAACAGTTCCTGTTTCAGTGGGTGGATTCTGCTTCATTCTGATTGGAAAAAGGTAAGTGGTTGAAACAAGTGTTCTAGTATCGAAATTTGTTTTTGTATTTTTCTTTTTTTCAACTTTTAAATAGATTTCATTTGTATACTACTCATGCGAGAATCATTTTATAATCATTTGAAGTAATTTTTAGATGTTATGTTTCAGTTACTCACTCATCGGGCAGATTGTCATACCATTTTCTCGGTAAATGATATGCTACGTCATTTTTTCATATAGAGGTGCCACTAACGAAATAGTTACCAATAGTTAGTGCGTTGTTTCCACTTCCACGCTGTTTAAAAGACGCAAAAATGTAACATCTCATCCCATGCTGGAAGCCTGAATGTCTAAATGTAGTATCTTAAATGACGATTGAGCCTTTAAGTTTTAGAATAGTTAACTTTTATACCGTCAATTCATGAATAAAATCTTCTCTGTTTACAAGTCGCGTCGCTTCGAATGAAAAGACGAGACGTTTCTCTTCAGACATGACACCGCGAAACACTTTGAGAGTCGGTTGTTGTCCTCATGGGTTTAATTTAATCTAAAAACTGGCTGCTTGCCACAATTCAATCAAAACATGCTCCTAAATATTTTAGGAATATGATACGAAAATATGAGATACCAAGCAATGCAATACTAAAATTAGCAATAGCAATTCAACCATTGGAATTCAGTATAAAAAGCGTGATAAAGTCTTACATTGAGTGTTTGACTGGGGAAACAAATACTGACCGACTGCTCAAAGAGAAATTTTTTTTTAGAGAAATACTTGTCATACGGGATTGCAAGTTCTTGTCTACAGTGAGACGAGGTTGAATAAAAGGCCGACGTTTACCACCTTCCACGACTAGTCGAAGGCGCGTCAATGGTAGTGGCGAGAATTGCGTGGCTAGCGCAACTCATGTGCCTCGTATCGTCCGCTGAATTTCTACTCATCAAGATGAAACTGCTGGTGGCGTTGTAAGCAGCAGTGTGTGAAACAGAGGACAGTGGTAGACACTGGGAAACCTACGATCTTAAGGCGGGAGCAGGTAGTGAAATACTTCGTCAAGAGTCCATAAGGTCAGCGCTCTGCCCCTAGACGTTCGTCTGCTACTCTCTAATCAAACAGAACTCCTCCTTCGAGGCTCTAACTGAAAAGCGTTTTTTTGCCATTGTCTTCTTTTCTCGCAGTTTACTCTCACTGATTTGTTCGTCCCATATTACCCAGATAACGGAGTGCGGCGTTACGAAATACTACATTTCTTGCTATCTGATGTATACATCGTGAGAAGGAAATGATAAACTGCAGAACGGAGTCAACTTCATGATGTGGTAATTGTTCGTTCTGCAGAACGGAGTCAACTTCATGATGTGGTAATTGTTCGTTGCATTTAGCGTAAGTATTTCGCTCTACATCAGATGTTACAGCTGATAAGCATGATACCTTCAGTCGGTAACTTCACTATGATAATTCTGTCAATGGGATGTCTGAAATAATAGGTACAGATCACCTACAATTTGCGCTTTAACAGTTAATGGTATATCTTCTTCTCTTATTGCCTCAAACACAGAAAAAGTTATACAATTCTGGAAATTTCAGTAGTTGTACTGTGCTTACAGCCTGATAACATTCTATCTTTTCGTTTCAGCGCAAAGATCGTCGATTCCTCTGAGTGTCAGAAACGTTTGACAGGCACTCTGAGGCCATAAATGCAGTGTAAGGAGCGCCATCAGAACTCGTCATGAAGAATTTCTACAGCCTCACAGTAATATCTAAGAACCTGGTTGAGTACCACTACAGAAGTTATCTTAAATGCCGGTTTTTTTAAAGTTTTAGATAAGTTGAGATTTGTTAACAGACGTATATATAATCGCAGAACCACTAGTTGTGGTATAGACTGTCTACTTGCACAGGTACGTACTATTATGAACTTCAGTTGCTTTATGGATATGAATGTACCGAAGTAACTGGGGAGCATGCTGTTACAGTCACTAGTACTTTACTTGCCGTATACCAGACTTTGATAACACGTTTTTGCTGAGCCTAATGTCAGTTATATAGTCACATTTTAGGGGACAACTGTTTCGATGAAGTGAAGATTTAGTCCCCACAGTCGTTTAATGAACAAAGTGGGAGCATATGGACTATCAGACCAATTGCGTGATTGGATTGAAGAATGCAGCATGTCATTCTCAACGGAGAGAAGTCTTCCGAAGTAAGAGTGATTTCAGGTGTGCCGCAGGCAAGTGTCGTAGGACGGTTGCTATTTACAATATATATAAATGACCTTGTGGATAACATCGGAAGTTCACTCAGGCTTTTTGCAGATGGTGCTGTAGTATATCGAAAGGTTGTAACAATGGAAAATTGTACTGACATTCAGGAGGATCTGCAACGAGTTGACGCATGATGCAGGAAATGGCAATTGAAATTTCAACGTAGTAATGTGCTGCGAACATATAGAAAGAAAGATCCTTTATCATTTAGCTACAATATAGCAGGTCAGAAAATGGAAGCAGTTAATTCCATAAATTATCTGAGAGTAGGCATTAGGAGTGATTTAAAATGGAATGACCATACAAAATTAATCGTCGGTAAAGCAGATGCCAGACTGATATTCATTGGAAGAGTCCTAAGGAAATGCAATCCGAAAACAAAGGAAGTAGGTTACAGTACAATTGTTCGCCTACTGCTTGAATACTGCTCACCGGTGAGGGATCCGTACCAGATAGGGTTGACAGAAGAGATAGAGAAGATCCAACGGATCCTTCACTACAGGATCATTTAGTAATCGCGAAAGCGTTGCGGAGATTATAGATAAACTCCAGTAGAAGACTCTGCAAGAGAGACGCTCAGTAGCTCGGTACGGGCTTTTGTTGAATTTTCGAGAATATATCTTCACCGAGGAGTCAAGCAGTATATTGCCCCCTCTTACGTATATCTCGCGAAGAGACCATGAGGATAAAATCAGAGAGATTAGAGCCCACACAGAGGCATACCGGCAATCTTTCAAACCACGAACAATACGAGACTGGAATAGAATGGAGAACCCATAGAGGTACTCAAAGTACCCTCCGCCACACACCGTCGGTTGCTAGCGGAGTATGGACGTAGTTGTAGATGCAGAATTTGAAGAGTTTTTTAGAACATCTGAATTCAATCCACCCGTATATTCGCATCACTACGGACGAGGAAATGGATGAATTCATAGTGGGAAGTGTGTTTTTTAACTACTATTTAAGATTAGGGTCCTTTTAGTATCTGTAACGATCATCTTGGCTTGCATAGGACGGGTGTCTACAACATCCCAAGCAGTCGTATGCCACACACTGGTCAGACCATTGGGTCACTGGGCAAGCGGTGTATAGAGCATAAGCGTCACACGCACTTATAACAGACGAGCAAATGTGCTATTGCAAAACATTGCTTCAGTACCGGTCATCGTATAGAGTGTAACAACCCAGATATTCTGACGTACACTTCCAGCTACTGGGGTAGTGTTATTAAGGAAACAGTTGAGACTAAACTGACAAGTGATCTCATACATGTAGCTGGAGATTTTTGCTTAAGTACTGTTCGAAATCCTGCTCTGTCCCTGATAAAACAACAGAGAGACAGAGTTAATACTACTTCCTGACTCTTTGTAATTAATATCCACATCGACAACTCCTGACGTTGATCATCGTTGGTTGTATGGTAGTGCTAGTTGTTTACGATATGTATGTTCTTGATCGCCGGAGCCCCATCTACCGACGATACAAATTTCATAATTTTAACCTACATGCTAAAAAGGTACCAGCGCTCTGTTCTTAACGATCACTTAGTAAAAACAGTCAGTATCGCCTAATATCTCACATATTAAAATGAACGGTTTTGGTATGTTTAATCTACCATCATTAGACTAAGAGCACCATTTGGGTGCAGCTGGCGGCGTGATGAACAGCTGCATGTGTGGTCACCGTTACAGTTACCTTTGTGACCACTTACAGCTGTACACCACATCGCCACCTGTAGCAAATGGTGCTCATAATCTGATGGCAGCCAATTAAATATGCCGGAACCGGTCATTTTAATAAATGAGATATTCTGCGATCTTAACAGCTTTCACTAATCGACTATTTTAAATTTCCTTGCAAGTCTTTACTCGCTGCACGCCGGTGTACCACATGGGTCGGTGCTTTGCCCGGTCCTATATACGTTGCATATAGCAGACGTCCTCGCAACACCGTGGGTGAAGCTAGCCTTATACTCTGATGACACGACCCTGTGCACCAACAGCCTTAATGCACAGATACTGCGACGAAAACTTCAGATAGTGATAAATGCACTCGGCGACTGCGGGACAAAATAGAGGTTAGGTTCCCATCTATGCAAGACGACATCCTCATTACGAGGAGAGCCGTAAACTAGGCATTATCTGTCGATACCTTTGCGTCGCACTGGGGAGATGCCTAACGTGGCACCAATGCACAGAAGTAGAACGTCGCAGGGCCCTTGGACGACATGTACTCAGTGCTTAGCAAACACTCTACGATGTCCAGCCACGCCGGTTTTCTTATCTGTAACCTCTCCCCGAGTACGCAGCATTTGCATGGAGCAACGCTGCCCACATCGACATCAGACGACTGCATCGCATTCCGAATAGGGCTCTGCGACTGGCTCTACACCTTCCTTGGGACTACCCATCGCGATAGCTGCAGCTGCTGGATGATGTGCCGCTACTGAAGGAACGATATCGAGAAACGGATGTCCTACCAATAGACTGCTGCGGTAGTAGTCTACACTTCATAAACATGGTCAACAAAGGCAAGTACGACTCGCATTACGATGGCCACATTACCTTCGGGTCTAATTCGATGCCATAATAAAATAAGTAAATAATTAAATAACTAATTTTAAAACGCTATTTAATTAGCAGCAATAGGTAGCACGAAATCTGCTACAAGTAAGTACAGCATTTCGTGGGGAGCAGATGTAAACTTATACAAAAAGATTAACGGTAAAAACAAAGTATCAAAACGTCTCGTGACACTTCTGCCTTCAAAATGACGGGATGTTCATTTGTCCAAATGTCGGAGATTATCGAAGACGTCACTCGACCGCGTTCCCGTAAGTTGTTTGAACAGTTTCTCATAGCCTACACCTCATAGCAGAACGAAAGTTTCCTACTTGAGCGCCTATACTGTGCCTAAGCCATAGCTTTTCCACCAGAAGACCTTCTGTGGACTTCAGAAGAGTAGAAGTGAAGTGCTGGATAAGTGAATATTTGAATTTGACTGTGCAGTTATATTATCTGCTTGGTATTTAGGGACGTCGTTGTTTGGCTGCGGGTTAGCACTTTCGGTTTAATGAAACACGCTGTTCCACAATGTCTGTTTATTAACAAAATTGGATTGACACCATCGCCGGGAAACCAATCTTGAAGCAAATTAGTACAAATTCCGTACCTGTATTGATACATTCGAGAGCTGTCAAGCCTCATATGGTGTACTAATGCGCTGTCCGAGCAAAAGTTGGGGCGCACATAGAGTTGCCGCCATACTGGTCATTTGCTTCTATCATACAAAGTCGTAACTCATCACTCAGGTAGACTGCCCAGCTGGTCAAAAGTTTTCAGCTGCATGTATATAAATTTTCGTGTGATTGGTTCTCCCACTACGATCTGGTTATAAACTAAATGGTTTGGCTCATTTCCCACCACACCTTTCATCACAGTCTCTGGCTCGGTTCCTCAGCCGTGCAACCTGTACATCATGCAGCCATATAGACACAATGAAGCCCATTTCGTCCAACGAGTCGCATTTATTTACTTATTGCTGACATGTATACATATCAAATTCAGCGACAGCGAGCTATTAAAAAGCAATAAGAGCATAGTTTCGAAAAAGCGAGGAAGCTCAGCCTTTAGTGTCGTGTGTACGTCGATGTCATTGTACACGGAACGCTACTATCACATGTACAGTAGTAGGAAAACGAATCGACTGTGATGTTCTTGAGAGAAGTATGTCTGAAATGGAACTGCGGAAGAGTTAAATCTGAAGGTTAAATTTATTGCGCGGGAGTGCCGTCCACGCCACTACGTCGTACTTATTTGCACACATAAATTTTCATTTTTATTTTTAATACTAGTTGAGAAACCCTGCGTTGCCCGGGTCAGATTGCATGGCATAGGAAAAGGCACGAGTACCATTCTATAGATGAGATGCGTTGCCCGGGTCAGATTGCATGGCATAGGAAAAGGCACGAGTACCATTCTAGATATGAGATGCGTACAGACGTATATCTCTTTATGGATATTATGAAAGCAGTTATACTTTTACTAAGGTAGTTTTGTCGCAGTGCATGGCAGTAAGTGAGTGTGGTGAGAAAAATCCGGGAATACTCTTGGGCAAAGTTAATAATATGTGGCTTACGAACTTCACCGTATACATGAAAATGTTCCTATTGTTTCATTCACGATGCAGTATAATGGTGATAGAGTCCTCAACGTGTTTCTTCCACATTTTGATGGGTAAAAGTGAACTGTCGTGTGACTAGGGCCTCTCGCGGGTAGACCGATTGCCTGGTGCAAGTCTTTTTAGTTGACGCACTTCTGCGACTTACATGTCGGTGGGGATGACATGATGATGAAGACAACGCCCAGTCCTTGAGCGGAGAAAATCTCCAACACAGCCGGCAATCGTCTCTTAAATCGTGTATATGGATAAGTAACCGCAGAGCACCCGTAACACTATCTTGGAGAACACCAGAAATCACTTCTGTTTCACTCGACGAATTTCCGTCAGTTACTACCAACTGCGACTTCTTCGACAGGAAGTCAAGACTCCAGTCGCGTAACTGAGTAACTGAGACGATATTCCATAAGCATGCAATTTGATTACAAGCAGCTTGTGAAGTACGGTGTCAAAAGCCTTCTGTAAATCTATAAATACGGAATCAATTTGAAAACCCTTGTCAATAGCACTCAACACTTCGTGTGAGTAAAGAGTCAATTGTGTTTCACAAGAACGATGTTTTCTAAATCCATGTGGACTGCGTGTCAATAGACCGTTCTCTTCGGGATAATTCATAATGCTCGAACATTGTATACGAGGATCGTTCAATAAGTAATATGTAAGACATTTTTTTAATCCATTAATATACATAGACAGACGTCCTTGTTAGTGCTTCACATTTAATGTTTTTTCTGTACGCCGGTGAAGTTTCGAGCCGTTCTGGCTGATGGCAGGGCCCGAAATACAGCGTCAAAATGCCGTCTACATACGAATCACGTTACAAGAAGTGTGCTGTTATAGAATTCTTGTGTACAGTAAAAGAAACCGTAGTGAACATCCATAAACGTCTGTGTGCAGTGTATGGCGGTGCTGCAGTTGATAGGAGTACAGCTAGGCGATGGGTAATGGAAGTTACAGCCCCAGGAAAGGCAGAAATAGAGCTCTACGATCAGTCACGCTTGGGACGCCCTGTCACAGCCACAGCTCCAGACATGCTGAATCGCGCGGGTGCCATTATTCGTACCGACCGGCCGGTCACAGCTCGACAATTGGCTCTACAGCTGTGGTCTGCAATGATCGAGACCGCCGGATATTCAAAGAGGTGCTCAAGATAGGTTCCACGAATGTTCACAGCGGTCCACATATTCAAAGAAAGGCCTCATCCACATTACAGTCCAGACCTGGCACACACGGACTTCCATCTCTTTGGGCTACTTAAAGATTCTCTACGGGGAGCACACTTTGAAGATGACGAGAGTGTCAGTAAAGCGGTGAAAACATGGCTACGCCCACAGGACAAGAGTTTTACCAGCAGGGAAGACATGCCCTTTCACAATGTTGGCGTACGGCCATAGAACGTGATGGAGACTACGTAGAAGAATACGATATGGTGATGTATATTATCACCAAATTCTGACTCTTAACAATAAATATGTCCTGAGAAAACAAATGTGGGGCAGTTTATTGAACGACCGTCGTATGTTCCAGAATCCTGCTGCACATCGATGTCTGAAATGAACCTAATCGGTATACCCTCTAGACTGGAAGTCTTGCTTTAATTAAGTGACTTAAGTTGTTTCACAACTCCGAGTTTATCTACTTCTAAGTTACTCATTTGGCAGCTGTTCTTGATTCGAATCCAGGAAGATCTACCTCGTCTTCTTTGATGAAGGAATTTCGGAAAGCTGTGTTTAGTAACTCTGCTTTTGAGCACTGTCATCGGCAGTATTTCCATTGCTATCGCGCAGGGAAGGCATTGGTTGTGTCTTGCCGCTAGCATACTTCACATACGATCAGAGTCCCTTCGGATTTTCTGCCAGGTTTAGAGACAAATTTTCGTTGTATAACCTATTATAAGCATTTCGTATGAAAATTCATGCTAAGTTTCGTGCTTCTGTGAAAGATCGCCAGTCTTGGGGATTTTGCATTCGTTTAAATTTGGCATGCTTTTTTCGTTGTTTCTGCAATAGAGTTCTAACCCGTTTTGTGTACCAAGAGAGATCAGTACGGTCGTTTGTTAATTTACTTGGTACAAACTCTCAATTGCTTTCGGTACTATTTCTTTGATTTCAAGCCACATCTGGTCTTTACTTACATAATTAATTTGGAATGAGTGGAGATTGTCTCTCAGGAAGGCATAAAGCGAATTTTTATCCGCTTTTTTGAATAGGTTTATTTTTCGTTTATTTTTGCAAGACTACAACAACCCTGTGTTCACTAATCCCTGTATCTCTTTTGATGCTCGTTATTAGCTCATGATTATTTGTTACCAAGAGGTCAAGTGTGTTTGCACAATCGTTTACTATTCGAGTGGGATCATGAGCCAACTGCTCTAAATAATTTTCATAAAATGCCTTTAGCACAATTTCGGATTACGTCTTATACGTGCCTCCGGATTCAAACATGTATTTTCGCCTACGTATCGTGGGTAAACTGAAGTCACCACCAACAATAACTTAAATTTACGTTTTTGAAATTAGATTCAAGTTTTCTTTGAATCTTTCAGAAATTGTATCATCTGAGTTGGGAGGTCAGTTAAAGTATCCAATTATTATTTTATGCCGATTGCCAAGAATGACCTTTCGGCGTACTATTACTTCAGTTTCGTTACAATATAAACTACCGTTTATAGCAACAGATACGCCTCCACCAACTGTGTTTAGCCTATCCTTTCTAAACACCGTTAGGTCCTTCGTAATAATTTCGGCTGAACTTCAGCGCCTATAAAGATTTGAGCATCAGTGGTTTCTAATAGCGTTTGGCGCTCTGATACTTTCCCAACACGGCTACGACACTTTACAGATACCGATGGATCCTAGATCAACGTTCTTTCAATGTTCCAGCTGCACCTTTGAGACTGAAGCCCTCTCTGTGTTTCGACGAGACCCTCTAAACTAAACAACCGTCCATTTCACGCCACACACCCCTGCTACCCGCATAACCGCCTAGCCTGGGTGCAAGTGTGATTGTGGTTGGCAGATATATCAGTATAATGTGAGATGTGCAACACTTAGTTCTTTTGGAAAAAGCTATATTCTCTATGACTTTTGCACTTTACGGTATTAGTGAATATACTCGCCTAAACAATCCTCACCCTGTTCCATTCATACTGGCATTAACATTACGTTACGCAGACATATTTTACCGGTGGTAGCATCAAGGGGCTAGTGATACTTTAGTAATATTAGGACGTGGTCAATATGCAACAGAAGAATAAGCAGAGCGATTCACGAAAACGCACAAAATTATGAAAAGGATTATACTCACGAAGAATAATCAAAATGTTTATCCGAAATCACTATGATTTACTGTTCGAGTATTCATTTGTTAGTTACGAGTATTTTTGTCTTTGAATGTATCTAGATTCTTTTTTGTGTCTCTGTCGATCGTCGGTGAAGTGTTATTCACAAAACGCACTGAGAGATTAAAAACTGACCTCTTTGATGTTACACATCTTTATTAAAGTCTGAGTGACGAAACCGCACAAGCATCGTACTATATCAGACGAATGATACAATAGACGCATTTTCGTATGTACGATAAAGTTCGTAAGTCAGAGAGCGTATAGCTTTCCCTAAGAGTATTTATTGCTCCATATTTCACGGATTTTTGCTCACCACATTCACTCACTGCTACGCACAGAAAACAAATTCCTTTACTAACAGTATGAGCCAAGGGCTATCTACACCGCAGCCACAAGTGAGTAGCAGCGGATGATCATGCCGAAAAGATCTTTTTCTTTAGTCATCACACAATTACACGAGCAGAGTACGGTCGTTTACTCCACGTTCTACATACCTATTGCATTTTATTTGTTCCTTGTCCTCTTAACGAAATTCTTCCGCTGTTTGTCCTCAAGAGTCAGAGTAATCGTGTACAGATCTCGATGGGATGAACAAACTACTGGGTCTCTCTGCGAGACTGTCAGCTTAAGCAGGAACTGTGAAAATTTATTAAGGCAGTAATGATTCATTATAATGAGACGCAAATAACTCACAAACTAAGAACTGCAGCAAAAAGCCAATACCACCACGTAAAGTCTGGTAATACTCTCACCTAGTTGATGAATAAAATTTTTGGTGGCTCTAAGTTTAATATAATTCTTTTGGTCAAATATCCGCGAATGACTGACGAGAGATACTGTGCAAGATTTATCTACAAAAGGCACTCCAGATGTCATACTCTACCACGTCAAAGGTATCAATGCGTAAACGAAGTTATGTAAAATGTTTATATGTCTGATTTTAACAGTATTATGTTTAGTAAATGTCATTTGTTCGTTTCGCAATGACAGTAGGAAGGCTACTTAAAGATGGTACACATATTGGCTTCGGTCAGGTCAATAGAGGCGCGATCTGTGCGAATGTGAGGCGTGCCAGTCGTGACCAAACGTGACATATTTCATGCAACATTTATACGAACTTTTAAAATTTGTGTATGATTTTGTGGACTTAGAAACGATTCTCACTGGTTTTGGTGGACTTCAACTCTTAATAACCGCACGGTGTTCAGCAGAGCTTATGTAGGGAATTCTTGATTGACCACGTGGATCGATCTGTCGTCGCATTCACAGCATTAAGCATGAGTGAAATAAAAATTTTAATTTATTAAACAGTGACCACGCTGTGTGAAGGACGTTTTTATTTCACCAATCATATTCGGCTTATAATTAAGTCAATTAGCAGGAATTTAACAGAACAGTAATCGGGCACTGCGGTGGATGTGTGGCCGTCCCCTGGACACCAACGTAGCCATGAAAATTTAAAGTTGGTCACACATTTTGTTGAGTCCTTTTACACGAATTGTGAATAAGCAGAGAAAGAGATGCTATAGTGAATCACTACATTTTTTTATTAGATTACAGTTTTTGGTATGGCCTACAGATGACCTGAAAATCCAAAAGTAGTGCAGCAACGCGTAGTACATCCAAAAGCGTTAAGATCCATCCTTATTCTTCTGAAGAAAGGGCTTTGCACCACTAACTGTAGAGCTGAAAAAAGTGGTGTAAGATAACAACATTTCGATGATTTTATTGGATGTGTTAATATTTATGAAGAAAATGATATATTTGAAGAACTGTGGTCAGTGAAACAGTTGCTAGACAGCAGTACATGTGTCTGCGATAGCAGCACCGTGGAGTCGTAGCATCTTTGACAGTCAGTAGTGGAAAGCCGCGGTGTGCAGCAGGCGGGGTTTCGTTGAACGTACAGTGCAATGTATTGACGCACTTTTGGACCTATGTGAGTTGTAGATTTTATTACGAGGAGAATTGATGACTCAGAACAATGGTTGGATAGAATTCAGACGTAAAAAAAGTTTTGAAATGAAGAACGAGGTATTATATGATGAGGTAAAGTGTGTGTTCAAATGTTCAAATGTGTGTGATTCCTAAGGGACCAAACTGCTGAGGTCATCGGTCCCTAGACTTACACACTACTTAAACTAACTTATGCTAATAACAACACACACGCCCATGCCCGAGAGAGTGGGACCGCGGTAAAGGATTTATTTTTCTTTTTGTAGACATGTATTGTTGGTCTACTTGACCCTCGTCACAACCGAGTTTTTGATAATTATTCTATTGTTTGTTTGATTTTCTGACCTAATTTACTGTACCATGGAAGTTTTTACATTAAATGAATTTACATAATAGAGTCTATAACTATTTTGTATAAGTTTTTTCCTAACTGAAATTTCGGAGCTAGAAGTTGAGTCGTGTGTTTCATTGACATTCTGTGTCAAGAATATGAACGCAGTTTTCATGGACCAACTGTAGTTAGTTTTTAGCAATATTTCTTCCGCTGTTGCCGAGTCTTGCTGTGTTGCTGTTTCTTCCTGTACTTCATTTTGCATATGACATTCGTAATAAGTGACTGTTTCCCTTCCTTTGCGCAATGTAGGTTCTGTCAGTTTCTTTATTTTACCAGGGTCATATGTCAGTGCAGAAATTTTCGTGTGTTTCAGGTTACATTCTTATAAAGGTAAAATTACAGTTTGTTTTGTTTTTTTATACAGTTACGCTTTTTTTCAAACAGTTCGCACTGACCAAATCTACTGAGCGTGAAATTACTGGCTTGCTCATTTATGTGCGCATGAATGAAATCGGTTTTCTCTCTCTCTCTCCCTCTCTCTCTCTCTCTCTCTCTCTCTCTCTCTCACACACACACACACACACACACACACACACACACAGGATTTTTTTCAATTTCAAGTAAGTGATATGGCTTTGAGCTCAAAAGCGTATTTAGGTTGTCACTTCACATTCCCATGTTTGTATTTACGATAACACACACACAAGTAAAGGCTACTCACGTACAGTGGTAATCGAATTAAGAAAAGTGTAGTGAATGATCCAGATCAGTTTTTTTTTTAAATAAAGCAAGTTGTGTGTACAGTTTGCGAAACCTCAGTGCCTTTAATTGCGACTTCAGTCTAGCGATTATAGTAGACAAATTCTCGTAAAAATAAAATAAGAGAAGGTAAGGACAAGTGAAATGCCTTGTTGAGCTACGTAGAGGGAATCGTGATATCTGTAGCAGACAGAAGACGTATTTTCATGGTCTATGGTTTTCTCAAACTGATTTCCTGTGAGGCAGAGGCACACTATGTCAAAGGAAGCGTAAACTGCCCATGGAAAGTAACGCATCACTGTATTCCATAGCGGAAAACATGTTGGATCTCAGGTAGATGCCATTTTCCTTGACTTCCGAAAGGCGTTCGATACCGTCCCACACTGTCGCTTGATAAACAAAGTAAGAGCCTACGGAATATCAGACCAGCTGTGTGGCTGGATTGAAGAGTTTTTAGCAAACAGAACACAGCATGTTGTTCTCTATGGAGAGTCGTCTACAGACGATAAAGTAACCTCTGGCGTGCCACAGGGGAGTGTTATGGAACCATTGCTTTTCACAATATATATAAATGACCTAGTAGATAGTGTCGGAAGTTCCATGCGGCTTTTCACAGATGATGCTGTGGTATGCAGAGAAGTTGCAGCATTAGAAAATCGCAGAGAAATGCAAGAATATATGCAGCGGATAGGCACTTGGTGCAGGGAGTGGCAACTGAACCTTAACATAGAAAAATGTAAATGTATTGCGAATACATAGAAAGAAGGATTCTCTGTTGTATGATTATATGATAGCGGAACAAACACTGATAGCAGTTACTTCTGTAAAATATCTGGGAGTATGCGTACGGAACGATTTGAAGTGGAATGATCACATAAAATTAATTGTTGATAAGGCGGGTGCCAGGTTGAGATTAATTGGGAGAGTCCTTAGAAAATGTAGTCCATCAACAAAAGAGGTGGCTTACAAAACACTCGTTCGACCTATACTTGAGTATTGCTCATCAGTGTGGGATCCGTACCAGGTGCCGGCTGGAGTGGCCGCGCGGTTCTGGGCGCTACAGTCTAGAGCCGAGCGACCGCTACGGTCGCAGGTTCGAATTCTGCCTCGGGCATGGATGTGTATGATGTCCTTAGTTCAGTTAGGTTTAATTAGTTCTAAGTTCTAGGTGACTGATGACCTCAGAAGTTAAGTCGCATAGTGCTCAGAGCCATTTGAACCAGCCATCCGTACCAGGTCGGGTTGACAGAGGAGATAGAGAAGATTCAAAGAAGATCGGCGCTTTCGTCACAGGGTTATTTGGTAAGCGTGATAGCATTACGGAGATGTTTAGCAAACTCAAGTGGCAGATTCTGCAAGAGAGACGCTCTGCATCGCGCTGTAGCTTGCTGTCCAGGTTTCGAGAGGGTGCGTTTCTGGATGAGGTATCTAATATATTGCTTCACCCAACTTATACCTCCATAGGAGACCACGACCGTAAAACCAGAGAGATTCGAGCGCTCACGAAGGCTTCCCGGCAGTCGTTCTTCCCGCGAACCATACGCGACAAGTAAAGGAAAGGGAGATAATGACAGTGGCACGTAAAGTGCCCTCTACCACACACCGTTGGTTGGCTTGCGGAGTATAAATGTAGATGTAGATACTGCCAGGGAGTTTTTCCTTGGTGGGTCGACTGGAACGAGATGATCTCAGCCTCGTGATACTAGTCAAGGAGTTACTTAAGTAAGAAATAGCAGATCCGAGCTCTAGGTAGATGATAAAAGCTGCGAGGGCACTGTGCTGACCTACGTCCTCCATACCACATCCGAATGAAGCCATCATCAGCGGATGACACGGCGGTCGCTCGACACTGACGGAGCTTTAGCAGAAGCTTTAGCTTTATATACCAATGCGACAACATGCACTCATGTCTCCGCCTCTGCGACTTTTTCATATAAAATCCAATAAACTCACAATGGGAAACTTCGTGTGAGCCTGAATTACATGCTTGTTGCTCACATGTCTAAACACTCAACTCTCTCCATACTTTGCAAATTAATAAGTACATGTCTCCTCCCCCTGAACTTACTCCTTTGCCGTTCCGATCATGGGAAAAGTCGCCTGTGGTTTTTGTTACTCAAGAGCTTAAGGTATCTAGTCGCTCATAGCAAGTAAACATATATTGCTTCCTTGCTATGAGCCTTATAGCGCAGTGTGCTGCGTTCGTACCACTGACAGTCAAGTCGTAGTATGCCACTGATCGAGGCGATACAAATGCCATCTTTCGGAAATCAAGCATAGTAGTTAGGCATCGATGTAAAAGTCTTACTTGAAATTGCAATAAAAAATGTTCCTCTTCACTGTCAATATTTCTACAATTATTTAACAGCTTTTATACTGTTAACTGATAATGTAAACTTATAATTTGTATATAATGTGCAAATGGACAACACTAAACCTTGTTAGCAATGTTCACACAGACTGCAAATTGTGTAACTCAGTGTAGGGAGCAGTTTACATACAGCATTTGATAGGAAGAATGGTCAGTGGGGTAGTTTGTCAATATGGATGGACGAGAGTGAGTATCCAGGACAGCAGTAAGGATGATGGGGGCAACTGATGCTATGATGCTATACTCGTGGAAATGGAAGGGGTGGAGGAAACTTGCCACCATTTTTTTTTACAAAATAGTATGCAACACTATTGAAAAACTACCTATTAACCACCAAGCCTGCCGATACTACCTGTCATCAGTGTCTCTCTCCTCTCTCCCTCCCCCCCCCCCCTCTCTCTCTCTCTCTGTCTCTCTCTCTCTGTCTGTCTGTCTTTCCTGTGCATTTCCTACAGCTCTCACTGCATCCCTCACATCTGTCACCATCATTTTCTATCTTCCCATGCTTCCTTATCTTCTTCTACTTCTCTTTTTTCATGCCATCCTTTACCCCGAATAAGAAGCATTTTTCGGTCCCTCTTATTCTTCTTCCCTGGGGAAGGCACATCAAGATCTTTTTTGGCCATCTGTCATCTGATATCCGCATTGTTTGTCCATACCAGGCGAACTGCTGTTCTTCTGTTCTACTTGTGATGTTTTCTTGATTGTGGGTCATTTCACTGATCATTGTATTTCTTCTGTGGTCTCACTGAGATATTCTACACGATCTTCTGGGATAATGCATGCCTACAACTCTGACTTTCTTTTCATTTTTTTTCACTAAGGTCCCAGCACTCGCATCCACCAATCGTTACAGGCTCTACAGTGCTTGTATAGAGCATCTTCTTTACTTCCAACCGTATTTTAGAGCATCATAACAAAGGGTGTAGCTTTTGAATTGCTGTCCCATAGTGTTCAGAGCCATTTCTGGATTGCTACTTTCCCATGGGCTACTCTTTGCTGTATTTCCCAATTACTTGCTCCGTCTTCCCAGTGAATGCCGCCCAGATATTTAAATTTCGTACATCCCTTGATGTGCTGGTCCTCCACTATTATGTTTCTTTCATTTTCTTCACTGGATAGGTTTTCAGCGTTTTGAAAATATGGTTTCAGTCCCCTCTTATCACATTCTTCAAATAATTTTTTCCTGCTCAAATGTGTGTGAAATCTTATGGGACTTAACTGCTAAGGTCATCACTCCCTAAGCTTACACACTACTTAATCTAAATTATCCTAAACAGTGCAGTCGGTATCGTAATGGGGAAACAGAGTGACTTATCTGATATCCGAAAGAGCATAATCACAGGCTTTCTGGAGAATGATGAAGCGTATCTGACACGGCTAATTTCTTAAAACGTTTGACAGCCTTCGTGGTTAAAGTATACCGTGCATATCAAAATGGCCACATCCAAAACCAGCGCCGAGGCTACTGTGATGCACGACGAGCCATAGATGACCAGGGTGAACGACAGCTGCGGAGAGATGTACGAGAGAATAGACGTGCAACTGTTCAGCAGCTGACAGCCCAGATGAGCTAAGGGGCTACCAACAGCGTCTCCTCGACGACCGTTCAGCAGCCGCCTGGTTCATGCAACCATTTTGAATACTGTTCGCCGGTGACGGAGGCTGGAATTTGCACCTCAGTACCACAACTCACAACAACTGAGTGGCGATATGGGCCTTTTCAGACAAATCGCGTTTTATGCTCCATCGGACAGATGATAGTTGGCGTGTACTGCGTGAAACGTCTAAAAGCAAACCCTGCAACTACGAGGGAGCTGCATGGTCTGGTGAATGGTTTCGTGGCATTGCCTGGGTGATCTCGTCATACTGAAAGGCGCAATGGATCAACACAAGTATACTTCTTTCCTCAGGGACCATGTCCACCCTAACAAGCAATTTGTTTTTTCTTTGCGTGACGGTGTCTACTAGCAGAACAATACAACGTACCACAAGCTTACAGTGTACGTTCGTGATTCGAAGAGCACCAAGATGCGTGTACCGCACTCCCCTGGCCGACAAACTCCCCAGATTTGAACCCAATCGAGAATCTGTGAGGTCACTTCGATCACACTGTTCGTGCCGTGAGTCCCAACCGAGAAACCTCGTGCAGCGGGTCACATTCCTGTCGGAAACTTCCTGAACCTCTTCCTGCACGTATTGCGTTGCAAAAAGTGGTTTTCTGGCTTTTTATAGGAGGTCACGTTAATATGACTGGACAGTGTATCACCCTCTTCACTGGCACCACTACATGATCATCTGCGAAGAAGAAGGTGTACAAATACTGATGACCCCTTGTTGACTGAATACCAATTCCTACACATTTCCTACTTCACAAGTCTAAGGCTTTCTGGATGTATAATTTTAACATTAGGACTGCCACCTACGATGTACTTTTATCTGAGTAATATTTTCATGGATGTGGGTACACAGAGCGTGTCAAAAAGAATCATCCGCTTTGGCATGTCTATGTTTTTGAAACTAATAACCATGTACAATGAATTTTAATTTTTGATGAACGGCATACTCAAGACGTTTTTGTCACAGCTTTTCATAGGTGTTCGATATGCCCCCTTCAGATCCATTGCATATGTCAATGTGGTATTCAAATTGTTCCAACACTGCCGCGAGCATGTCTTCAGTTACAGCTTCCACAGCTGCTGTTATGAGATGTCTCAGTTCATCCACTGTTGTTGGTAACGGAGGCACATAAACAGTCTTTAGTAAACACCCACAGGAATAATCACATACAGTCAGGTCCGGCGACCTTGGAGACCAGTAATGTAAGGTTTGGAGGTGCCCCATCCTGTTGGTAAACGGATTCGTTCAAATCAATCCCCAATTGTGGGACAAGAAAGCTCTCAGGCATATCGAGATATATGCTTCCTGTAAAAATGGTGGATTCGTTCTGTGTCAGACACTCGGGGACAGCCCAGCGATTTGCCTTTACACAAACATCCTGCTAGAATTGAAGTGGGCGCACTCTGCTGCTACCTAGCGGAACTATGTAAAACTGCAGAGTTTGCCCTTTCCAGCAGTATGTTGTTCACACACAAATCTCAAATAACATAATAGTTGTGACTTTTTTTAGAATTGAATGATCCTTTTTGATACACCCTGTGTTATTTTGCTCTCAGGAAGTTATCGTCAGATACTTGTGAAAACTTTCTATACATCTATATATTTCTGCTTGACACTGGTAAAGCGATAAAAATAATCACTAATTGAAGATACAACATTGCTGGAGATTTCTAGAACCAAGAAATATTTCACATTTTCAGTTGCAACGAGAATAGCGGACAGTCGCGAAACAGGATTGACCTCCAAGAAAAAGGACACTGGGTGCATTTGCTACTAGTCAGTTACTCCTCATTAATGTATCAATGGTGTAGAAAGATGCTACAACGGATTCTGAGGTACGGAAGCTATCAGGAAGTCACAGTAAACTTCTTCCTTGAGCAGTCGATGAGCGCAAGCCTGCGGACAACGAGTATTGTACTTGGAATGGAATGGGGCCGGCCAGAGTGGCCGACCGGTTCTAGGCGCTTCAGTCTGGAACCGCGCTACCGCTCCGGTCGCAGGTTCGAATGCTGCCTCGGGCATGGATGTGTGTGATGTCCTTAGGTTAGTTAGGTTTAAGTAGTTCTAAGTTCTTGGGGACTCATGACCTCAGAAGTTAAGTCCCATAGTGCTCAGAGTCATTTTTGTTTGGAAAGCATGTAACGGCACCATGCGAAACTGTTCTACCTGAAGTGGACACAGATGTTCAGCTGCAACTATCAAGTGTTGTTTTATTAAATTACTATTAGATGAAAGAGCATAAAAGCAGTGCAATTTTGTAGCTCAGCTCTCTGCACTCCATTTTTTTCGTCCTTTTCCTCTTCTTCAAGAGTCTCCTTTTAAGTTTTACAATTTCTTGTACAGGCTCAGGTCCTTCAAATTTTCCGTTTCCGTACTCTTTGACGTGGATCGAAATGTAGTGCCTTTGTAAACCGTACGTCCTGAAAGTATATAATGTATTGTGATGCACTAAGCCTTTTGCAAATCCTGTGTACTCAAAATTAATCTACATCTACATCCATACTCCGCAAGCCACGTGACGGTGTGTGGCGGAGGGTACCTTGAGTACCTCTATCGGTTTTCCCTTCTATTCCAGTCTCGTATTGTTCGTGGAAAGAAAGATTGTCGGTATGCCTCCGTGTGGGCTCTAATCTCTCTGATTTTATCCCCATGGTCTCTGCGCGAGATATACGTAGGAGGGAGCAATGTACCACTTGACTCCTAGGTGAAAGTATGTTCTCGAAACTTCAACAAAAGCCCGTACCGAGGTACTGAGCCTCTCTCTTGTAGAGTCTTCCACTGGAGCTTATTTATCATCTCCGTAATGCTTTCGCTATTACTAAATGAACCTGTAACGAAGCGCGCTGTTCTTCCTTGGATCTTCTCTATCTCTTCTGTCAATCCTATCACGTACGGATTCCACACCGGTGACCAGTATTCATGCAGTGGGCGAACAAGTGTACTGTAACCTACTTCCTTTATTACTGTTACTAGGAGAACTATGTATAACAATTTATTTTGTGAGAAGTTCTTAATATAGTACGCATTGTTGAAAAAACTGAAATCATTATGAATGTGATTTGGTCTGCGTGCATGTCTAAAGCAATTTGCTCCCGTATTCTGTTTGTTCTTAATTACAACACAGTCTCTTCTTTCTGAGCAGTATTGTCTTGCAGTAACTGGTGGTATATAAATTAATGTCGTGACCTGTATTTTGAATTTTATATTTCAATTTAGGTAATAATCATTACTGGAATTCTTAATTCTTTGTTGTTAGGCCCAGTTCACTATGCAAATATTTTCAATACAAAAAATTTAGGTGACGATTTGTATAGATCAACAATACTGAATCTAACAAAATATCCGGCAGATACAGCTGTTACATATGTATATAGGGAGATTTGCCAAATAGGGAAAAACTGCAGGGAACGATCCCTGAGGGGATAACAAGCAAGACAGGTTGTAAATGCTTACCAAAAAAAGGTGCACACACTTGAAAGTGGAGATAAGAGATCTCTGACAGTGATCCCAATATCATCACCAGGCAGCCATGTGGAACGTTCTCCATGAGAACAACTACCCATATCACAATGCGGGCAAGCCTTGTTGCCAATGGACTTGTCTCCTTGGCGACGCTTTTGTCGCTGGCTCGTCACATGGGCCGCAATAATACTGGGGCTTCTGTGATCCACCACCTTCACAGATAAGGCTATGTTTATGAGAGATGATATCACCAACCTTCATAACACCCAGCTGTGGGCTACAGAGAATCCCTGTAATACAATATGTGGCAGTGAGCATTAGCACTGCTCCAGCGGCAATGTGTGAGCAGAAATTTTTGGTGACGACTTCATGGTACGCCATCTTCCCACAACGCTTCACTTGCAAGACATATCTCTACCTGCTGTGGTTGACCCAGTCTCCTCTGCTGGAAGATTTCTTTTGGTGATACGAAGGGTAATATGGGTACTATATGATGGTGCTCCAGCTCACTGCCCTCTTGAGTGTGAAGCTAAAACACTAGTACAGGCAGAGCATTTCACCTTGCTTGGTGGGTTGTCATGTACTGTTTCATGCAGTTTGTCTCGCTACAGCAATTAGAAAGTTCAGGGTGAATCACCTTAAACTTGCACCGCAAATATTGCGGAATGAAAAGTGGTATTGATGTACGGTTTTCACAGACTGGATTGATAGTCAGGGGCCTGTACTCTTACCCACTCAATACATTGTAATAATACTTATAAAGTGTAATTTTTGTGCAAACATAAACTCTTTTGGAAGGAAGAAAGCCTGTGGATATTAACAGACTCAAGTAGGGCAAATTATAATGTCAACGGGTTTTGTTGCAGGATTTAAGTGCGAATCCTTTAAGAGACATCGTATTTTGAAAAGTTTCCATACAGACACTTGTTTGTGCCACCCAGCCAGCGTGGTTGTTAGGTGTGATATTTTTGTGCTTGCTTACAGTGTTCTTGTGCGTTCCCTGAGTACATTGCGCTTTGCTGGTCATCAGTTATTGCGTGACAGTTCAAGCAATAGGTTGTGAGTGGACAATTAGATTTACCAAAGTAGAAAAAGGCGACATGCTCATGGTGTGTGGAAAGTGTAGGAAGAATGCAGTTCGTTCTTCTACGATGAATACGACAAGGTACCAACAGCCATCAACCACCTCAATAGCTGTTTATTAACCTCTTCATAACTTAACAGCCAGACAACACAGAAGGAAACAAGTGACGAGAGAAGAAAGGGAAATTAATTTTCTTGCTGTTATTGAGGTTGATCCGCAAGTCAGATCACGCACAATCACACGAGGAAGTGGCATGAGTCACGCAAGTGTCTTATACATTCTCCATCGACGTAGGTTCCATCTCTATTACATCTCTCCATCAAGAGCTACATGAAAACAAATGTGAGTATCGTGTTAACTTCTGTACCTGGGCATTAAGATAGGATACTCCAAATGTATCATCCACCTTGTTTGGTGATGAAACAACATTTACCAATCATGGCCAGGTAAACCGCTGAATTATGCACTATCAATCTGTTGACAATCCCTTTTGGATGCGTCAGTGGAATGTCAGCGCCTATGTAGTGTAAAAGTGTGGTGTGAGATAGTGAGCCATCAGCTCATATCCCAGTTTTTCTCAAACAGGACACTGAACATGCACACGTATGACAGCCTCTTAACAGTCCATCCTGAGCGTATGCTAGAGGAGATTTCTCTGTACAGTAGAAGGAACTTGTGGTACCAACATGATGATTGTTCAGCTCATAGCGCACGAAATACTACATTTCTTTACGAACTGTTTCCGAAACGTTGGACTGGACGCAGAGAAAGTACCTCAGTTGGCATGTTTCCCGAATTTAACGCCTGTGGACGTTTTTTTCTGTGTAGAAAGCAGAAAGATACTGTCTACAAGGATATATCAACTACATGTGATGATATCAACGACATAGCACTGCAGCCTATTCAGACATCTGTGCTGAAATGCCAGCACGTGTGCGGTAGTCGTTCCATACCGGATTGGAAGCGTACGTTGCATCTGTCGAAGGTCATTTTGAACACGACCTGTGATGGCCAATTGTCTCGTTATTGGTCATAATCCACATAACTCCCGTATTCACTTGTGTTGTTATTTAGTGTGTAGTACCACAGGTATTAAGTATCGCTGTGGGAACTTTTCAAAATGTGATGTCACGTAAACGACTCGTACTAGAATCTTGCAGCAAACAACGTTAACGTTCCAATTTACTTTACTTTTAGTCTGTTAATGTCAATAGGCATTGTTTCAGTTAAGAAGTGTATGTCGGCAATTACTTTTTAAGTATTATTAGAATCTGTTGATTGACTAATAATACGAGTCCCTGACTTCTAACCCATTCAGTGAAGACTGCACATCAATAGCATTTTCCATTTCCGTAATATCTGCGGTGATTCGTCTCATATATGAGAAGCTTACTACAAAAACTGAACAAGTGTAAATCCGACTTTTTGAGTTAATGCTGCCTTGCTCTTCCCCGTCATCGGATATATCATGGCGAATTTGTTTTGGCAAAAGCAATACAAAATGGTTCAAATGGATCTGAGCACTATGGCACTTAACTTCTGAGGTTATCAGTCCCCTAGAACTTAGAACTACTTAAACCTAAGGACATCACACACATCCATGCCCGAGGCAGGATTCGAACCTGCGATCATAGCGGTCGCACGGTTCCAGATGTAGCGCTTAGAACCGCTCGGCCACCCCGGCTGACAAAAACAATACAGACCGAAAGAAATATCCATTTGAAAATCTACAAAAAGCAGACAAGTCCCTTGTTATTTCTAGAAAAGTTGGACATGATTCGTAGGTTTCCCAACGTCTTCTTGCTAGGCTGTTTACCATGCGCCACATTCAGAGGAAGCGTCCCAGGATGCCAGAAGAAAAAGAAGGACATCGTAATCACGCAGGTGCGTTTTCCTTCAAGTTGAGAATTGTAGCTAGGGATATTCTAAATTTGTAAAGCAGCATTCCTTTTCTTTCATGGAATAAACAACCATAGTGTACAGAATCCAGAAAGTATTGTAATGTGTGGACAGTCTCCGAAAGAGGTTCACAAAAAGAGACCAAAAAAGATACCAGAGCCGATTGTTCAGGTGACTGTCATATAAAGCCCTTTAAAGCAAGGCAATCACAGTAGTCTAAGCGGAATAGTCCAAATCAAAAACACCTGCCTGACGATTTGACAATAATCGATATTCATCTTGAAATTCTACAAAAAAAAATGTTCAAATGTGTGTGAAATCTTATGGGACTTAACTGCTAAGATCATCAGTCCCTAAGCTTACACACTACTTAACCTAAATTATCCTAAGGACAAACACACACACACACCCATGCCCGAGGGAGGACTCGAACTTCCGCCGGGACCATCTATATCTACATGATTAGTCTGCAATTCACATTTAAGTGTTTGGCAGAGGGTTCATCGAACCACAATCATACTATCTCTCTACCATTCCACTCCCGAACAGCGCGCGGGAAAAACGAACACCTAAACCTTTCTGTTCGAGCTCTGATTTCTCTTATTTTATTTTGGTGATAATTTCTACCTATGTAGGTTGGGCTCAACAAAATATTTTCGCATTCGGAAAAGAAAGTTGGTGACTGAAATTTCGTAAATAGATCTCGCCGCGACGAAAAAGTCTTTGCTTAATGACTTCCATCCCAATTTGCGTATCATATCTGCCACACTCTCACCCCTATTACTTGATAATACGAAACGAGCTGCCCTTTTTTGCACCCTTTCGATGTCCTCCGTCAATCCCACCTGGTAAGGATCCCACACCGCGCAGCAATATTCTAACAGAGGACGAACGAGTGTAGTGTAAGCTGTCTCTTTAGTGGACTTGTTGCATCTTCTAAGTGTCCTGCAACCTTTCGCTCGCCTTCCCAACAATATTATGTATGTGGTCTTTCCAACTGTAGTTGTTCGTAATTTTAACACCCAGGTACTTAGTTGAATTGACAGCCTTGAGAATTGAACTACTAATCGAGTAATAGAATTCCAACGGCTTTCTTTTGGAACTCATGTGGATAACCTTACACTTTTCGTTATTTTATGAAACGTCCCCTTAGAAAAATTATACATAACTGTGCTTAAAGTGACACACAATATTTTTATTTTTTAACGCAACGCAATCTGACTTTCAAAAATACCTACAAAAAAATGGCCCTGACTAACATTAACCTATACGTTTCACAAATCGCTTACCTCACAAAAATCTTGGTTACTCGAACTACTGCAATACAGCGAGCGCCACTACTGCCAGCTAAATAAAAGATTCAAACTACAGAAGGCACTAACTACTGATAGGGATAGTTAGCAAATGAAAGATTTTAATAGAGAACAAACAATGTATTTACCTTAATAGTCATAATATATATAGCAGTTCACGACATCCATTCTTACAAATTTCAAAACTCCGCCATATCTCTCCCCACATCCACCACTGCTGGCGGCTCACCTCCAACTGCGCAACGCTACGCGCTGTTAACATCCAGCCGCCCAACACTACAATGGCGAGTATTCCAACAATGCCAACCAGCCACTGACTGCACACAGCACAGCCAGTGATTTTTCATACAGAGCGCTATGTGGCGTTACCAATAAAAAAACCTAAACAGCCTACTTACATAGCCCCCATGCTCCCCACAAAAAATTTTACAAATTGTTTTGTGCAGTGGCCAATACAGATTTGAAAAGAATTTTCATAATTACAATAACAAAGAAATGAAATGCACACACTCATCGATACAATGTTGGTCAAATGCTAAAATTTTTTTACAGTCCATTAAGACAGTCCTGATCATTCATCACAGTAAAATTGCAGTGGTTCTTTTTTTTTCTCAAAGTCTCAGCAGTAAAAGAAAATGCACACAGGAGTAGTGGATTTCCATGCAGTCTTGAAGAAGTAGTGTTGTGCTTCCAATGGAAAGATAATGCTGACTCTTAACATGCTGACAGGTAATGGGCCACAAAAGAGCAAACCCACAGCAGAGTCAGTCGAAGTTTTGAAGAATATTGGTAGGTAGGTCATCACAGAGCAGACTCATCGTAGTCCTGGTAGAGATTATGGTATTGGTGGGCTACCAGAGATGCAGACCCACTGCAGTCCTTGTAGAAATAATGGTATTGGTGGGCCATCAAAGATGCAGACCCACTGTAGTCCATGTAGAGACGGCCAGCAGCCATCTGTTGCGACTGTGCAGGTGCACAAGCACCATCAAAGAGTCTTGCGTAGAATATATCAAGTCCATAAACCACCACTTGTCCACTCACAAAGAATTTGTTTGAAATGTCCTTAGAACCAGCAATGCTGTTATCCAGTCCCTTGCTGAATTATTAACACACGTACAAACACTATCGGTCCCTACTCTTCACATATTGTCCATATACTATGACCAACAGAAACGTGTACAGTGAAATGATACTTAATTTGAAGAACTGGTGTCTATACAATTATAAATTAAAAACATAAAAATACAATTACAAAGGCACAAAATACATCATTAAAGAACATAACAGTACAGATAACTTTTGTAGTAAAACAGGCTTTACAAAAGAATAGAAATAAACATGCACATCAGTGTCACAAAACTTATGACATAAGTACATACATAAAAGATCAGAATAACTTTTGAAACATCAACTTCACACATGAGCATTAAAACAGAACAGATAAATAATGTCTAAAAATCTTTACAAAGTAAATAACATATTATTAATGCAATTTATATTTAAGGGTAACAGTATTCCTCATCATAGTGAATGTAGCTTAGTATTAGAAGGGAAAAAATTCTATGAAACAGTACACAGAGACAGGAAGAAAAAAATGCACAAGGGTACACAAACACGTAGTGGGATAACACAAAAGGAAAGGACAGGGTTTCTTTTCGGGGTAACATTTGGTACTGCAGTCCAACCCAAAACTTCATACCATAGATCATCCCTCTTATTTCAACATTTGCTCCAGCCAAAAAAATCCTATCCAAGCATGCTTTCTGTATTCTGTTCTCATCCTCCTTCAAAAATAGTTTTTCTCCACTGTACACTACTTTTTTGGCCAAACCATTTTCTTATAGCTTCTCAATGCTTTTCTTCCAATTCATCATAGTTAGTTTCTTATATAGTCTACCCCCTCTTCAGCTAACTTAAACCTACTAGCTCAGATGCTTAACTAAGGGATGATGCAATGCAGCAGCACAAAACCATTAACACAAACAGCAATGACAAAAAAAATGTCAGTGGGCAAACCAAGCTACAGTAAATCTAAATTACCAAGCAATGCAACATTACTACTGATATGAACCAATGTGCAGCAACAAGAAAAATAAATCAATAGTAAAACTAGCTTAACAGAGTAATACAAAGTGAAATTTAGTAGCACTATGCCTGGCAAAACAGCAGCAGCAAATACAATAACTTATATCTAAACATGACAAAGCTCAAGCAGAAAAAATATTACACTAAAGACAACAATGCAGATAAGGGAAATGTATATTCACATCTTAATGTCTATATGATTAAAGTGGTGCACCACAAAAACTTATTGTAAAAAAAATATTAACATGTAATTGAAAAGAAAATTCTGTATGCAATTCCTGCCAAGGGAAATGTCTTTTTGAGCTCCTTCGTTTTTTTAAGTACATCATAAGTTATTATTTACTGGATCTGTAGGAATAAAATATTTATATCAGTACATCCATTAAATTTTATTGTAACCAATGCTGCAGTGCAGCTAGAAACTAGATATTAAACAAAATAGGCAAAGCAAGACGTGAAACGTCATTCGCTAGCCATATGGCGTTTCATAGTGCAGTAAACAATCTTTCAACTAGCAAGACAATAGACATGAAACGTTTCTCATTTCATTTCAGTAAATATCATACATTAAGAACTCTACAGTGTAATAATGTTTTCAAGTTTGAGGGTGTCGTATTTACGATGCTTTCTACAAAGGAATGTCAATAGTGAGGATAATGGCCTCTTTTTTTTCTCTCCACCTGTGCCTCTGACAGGCACACACTAATGGCTTTCTTTTGTCAGGTGGTTGTCGCGCAGCTGGGTGCCCACGACGCATTACGTGCAGGTGGTCACTTAACTTTCTTACCAAAATATTTACGACACCAGTTTCCGCTACAGTGGCAGTCTCATATAAAAAATTTCACAGGTCAAGAACTTGCGTTACAAATCTGTAGAAACAAAATCCTATTGATATAACAGTGTCCAAAAAAGTTCCGTCGGCATTGTAATACATTCACGCATTTACATACATGTCATAACTCTTAAAGTACGATTCTTGGTTTCCAACAACCTTTTCCTCAAACCAGAGTCCCTAACCACTACTCATTATTCCTTACCTTATTACACATATACATATTCGTCGACACTTCTTCAATATTTCATCATAACAGATATGTAGCATAACCAAATAAATCATGTAGCATCAGCTTAAACGTACCTCAGTAGCATAATTCACATCGTCGTCGTAATAATAACATCATAACACCTCAGTCAAATCTAAAAAACGTTGTAGCTTTCTGAAATAATTTCAAAACCTAAAAAAAATTCTCTGCTCATGTCAAAAGTGTCATCTGCCTCAAACGTACTTTAAAAATCATGATCCCATACCAAATACATCATTCAAAGCTCTCATAGTATCACAATGGTTCCGAAAAAATATGAACAGTTCACACAGTAAAGACAAAATACAGTTTCATAAGTGTCAAGTTATCCAACTGTGTAATTGTGTAAATATGTCTCACTGATGTAGTAAAAAAATGTTTCTCTCAATTAAATTATCAGATATCTGTGTAATTTATGTGTTAGAGAAATATAGTACCGATGTGTAAAGTTGTATAAGCAAATACCATATTAGCTAGGGCTCCTTGTGCTTGCCAAACACATGGTACTTTGGTAAGCGTGTACCCCCCTGAGGATTAATGTAATTATATCCTCAGGTGTTACAGATTACAGCAATGGAATGAAATGTATCACAGAAAACCTTTGTATCATTGTACTTAAAATATCTTTAAAAATAAATTTTTAAGGTGCAAAATTAATCACTCAAATACGTGTACTGTAGCGCTAAACTGTGCGTCTTGTTATAAGATAATCTCTGTGGAAGTGTCGTAGTTATCGTCCTCCGAAAGCTAAGTTCTGCAGAAATCAATGTACTTATCTCATGATAAACAAAACTGAAATGCTATGCGTATAGATATCGTAGTTACGACGCTTATTGCCGTGATGGAGTAAGTACTGTACTGAAACGTATAGTTGTGCTACAGAAAAGGCTGTCTCATTGTAGCTATACCACAAAGTTACTACTAAAACATATTTTCCTTTCCAGAAGAATTCAGAAAAACTGTGCAGATATAAAACAGATACACCGCAAAAGCACAATGTAAATTGTGTCACACATCAGTAGCGTCGTGATATAATCGTGTAGTTGTCACATATACCAACCACTGTGTCATCTGGTATCTCACAGAAAGTACTTTAAATCCAGAATGTATTTTCAAGTAAACTAAAGTGTTGCATTAAAATTTCATTAGCAGTATATGTTCTAAATATGTAAGCCTTATAGTCGTTAGTAATCGTGCAACTATCAAACAAGAATGTACACACACATTAACACTGTGTCCTCTGTTCACTATCACAATGCAGTGGTAATTACTGTATGTTCCGTAGGTTCTAGACTGGATAGTTAACTTCAAAACATTGTTGCATGATAACAGTTTCAAATTGTGACAACGCATACTAGTAACGTGAAGTGAAAAGTTTTATGGCAAAGACTAAGTTAAAAAACAGATTATCTTTAAATAAACGGTTTTACATGTGAAATATGGTGTAAGCCTTTACTCTTCCTACTATGCAAAGCTCGAGCTTCAACGGAATTATAATGTCGTATACTTCGGTAAAGAATGCTAAAATTTTTCTCAAGGCTAGCGTCTTACGTTATTTTTCTCGGAGCCAGCGGGCGCAGGCGGCTGCCAGTGGTGTGAGTCATTGCGTACTGTCTGTTTGTTGGCGAACGTCGTTATTGGGATTAGGAGACCTAACTTCTACAAATTCACCTTGTCGAGAGTGCCCTGCTCTGTTTGAATCTCGCCAGTTCTGATGGAATTCATCTACATCTACATGACTACTCTGCAATTCACATTTAAGTGCTTGGCAGAGGGTTCATCGAACCACAATCATACTATCTCTCTACTATTCCACTCCCGAACAGCGAGCGGGAAAAACGAACACCTAAACCTTTCTGTTCGAGCTCTGATTTCTCTTATTTTATTTTGATGATCATTCCTACCTATGTAGGTTGGGCTCAACAAAATATTTTCGCATTCGGAAGAGAAAGTTGGTGACTGAAATTTCGTAAAAAGCTCTCGCCGCGACGAAAAACGTCTATGCTGTAATGACTTCCATCCCAACTCGTGTATCATATCTGCCACACTCTCTCCCCTATAACGCGATAATACAAAACGAGCTGCCCTTCTTTGCACCCTCTCGATGTCCTCCGTCAATCC
This sequence comes from Schistocerca gregaria, assembly GCF_023897955.1. Lineage (NCBI taxonomy): Eukaryota > Metazoa > Arthropoda > Insecta > Orthoptera > Acrididae > Schistocerca > Schistocerca gregaria. Next base: position 620,078,758 of record NC_064923.1, on the reverse strand, counting down.
CACCTGGTAAGGATCCCACACCGCGCAGCAATATTCTAACAGAGGACGAACGAGTGTAGTGTAAGCTGTCTCTTTAGTGGACTTGTTGCATCTTCTAAGTGTCCTGCCAATGAAACGCAACCTTTGGCTCGCCTTCCCGACAATATTATCTATGTGGTCCTTCCAACTGAAGTTGTTTGTAATTTTAACACCCAGGTACTTAGTTGAATTGACAGCCTTGAGAATTGTACTATTTATCGAGTAATCGAATTCCAACGGATTTCTTTTGGAACTCATGTGGATCATCTCACACTTTTCGTTATTTAGCGTCAACTGCCACCTGACACACCATGCAGCAATCTTTTCTAAATCGCTTTGCAGCTGATACTGGTCTTCGGATGACCTTACTAGACGGTAAATTACAGCATCATCTGCGAACAACCTAAGAGAACTGCTCAGATTGTCACCCAGGTCATTTATATAGATCAGGAACAGTAGAGGTCCCAGGACGCTTCCCTGGGGGACACCTGATATCACTTCAGTTTTACTCGATGATTTGCCGTCTATTACTACGAACTGCGACCTTCCTGACAGGAAATCACGAATCCAGTCGCACAACTGAGACGATACCCCATAGCTCCGCAGCTTGATTAGAAGTCGCTTGTGAGGAACGGTGTCAAAAGCTTTCCGGAAATCTAGAAATACGGAATCAACTTGAGATCCCCTGTCGATAGCGGCCATTACTTCGTGCGAATAAAGAGCTAGCTGCGTTGCACAAGAGCGATGTTTTCTGAAGCCATGCTGATTACGTGTCAATAGATCGTTCCCTTCGAGGTGATTCATAATGTTTGAATACAGTATATGCTCCAAAACCCTACTGCAAACCGACGTCAATGATATAGGTCTGTAGTTAAATGGATTACTCCTACTACCCTTCTTGAACACTGGTGCGACCTGCGCAATTTTCCAATCTGTAGGTACAGATCTATCGGTGAGCGAGCGGTTGTATATGAGTGCTAAGTAGGGAGCTATAGTATCAGCGTAATCTGAAAGGAACCTAATCGGTATACAATCTGGACCTGAAGACTTGCCCGTATCAAGCGATTTGAGTTGCTTCGCAACCCCTAAGGTATCTACTTCTAAGAAACTCATGCTAGCAGATGTTCGTGTTTCAAATTCTGGAATATTCCATTCGTCTTCCCTGGTGAAGGAATTTCGGAAAACTGCGTTCAATAACTCCGCTTTAGCGGCGCAGTCGTCGATAACAGTACCATCGGCACTGCGCAGCGAAGGTATTGACTGCGTCTTGCCGCTTGTGTACTTTACATACGACCAGAATTTCTTCGGATTTTCTACCAAATTTCGAGACAATGTTTCGTTGTGGAACCTATTAAAGGCATCTCGCATCGAAGTACGTGCCAAATTTCGCGCGTCTGTAAATTTTAGCCCATCTTCAGGATTTCGCGTTCTTCTGAACTTCGCATGCTTTTTCCGTTGCCTCTGCAACAGCGTTCGGACCTTTTTTGTGTACCACGGGGGATCCGTTCCATCTCTTACCAATTTATGAGGTATGAATATCTCAATTGCTGTTGCTACTATATCTTTGAATTTGAGCCACATCTCGTCTACATTCGCATAATCAGTTCGGAAGGAATGGAAATTGTCTTTTAGGAAGGCTTCTAGTGGTACTTTATCCGCTTTTTTAAATAAAATTATTTTGCGTTTGTTTTTGATGGATTTGGAAGAAATGGTATTGAGCCTAGCTACAATGACCTTGTGATCACTAATCCCTGTATCAGTCATGATGCTCTCTATCAGCTCTGGATTGTTTGTGGCCAAGAGGTCAAGTGTGTTTTCGCAACCATTTACAATTCGCGTGGGTTCGTGGACTAACTGCTCTAAATAATTTTCGGAGAATGCATTTAGGACAATCTCGGAAGACGTTTTGTGCCTACCACCGGTTTTGAACAAGTATTTTTGCCAACATACCGAGGGTAGGTTGAAGTCCCCACCAACTATAACCGTATGAGTGGGGTATTTATTTGTTACGAGACTCAAACTTTCTCTGAACTGTTCCGCAACTGTATCATCGGAGTCTGGGGGTCGGTAGAAGGAGCCAATTATTAACTTAATTCGGCTGTTAAGTATAACCTCCACCCACACCAATTCGCACAGAGTATCTACTTCGACTTCACTACAAGATAAACCACTACTGACAGACACCAACACTCCACCACCAATTCTGCCTAATCTATCTTTCCTGAACACCGTCTGAGACTTCGTAAAAATTTCTGCAGAACTTATTTCAGGCTTTAGCCAGCTTTCTGTACCTATAACGATATCAGCTTCTGTGCTTTCTATTAGCGCTTGAAGCTCAGGGACTTTTCCAGCGCAACTACAACAATTTACAACTATAATTCCGACTGTTCCTTGATCCAAGCACGTCCTGTAATTGCCAAGCACCCTTTGACATTGCAGCCCATCCCGCACTTTCCCGAGGCCTTCTAACCTAAAAAACCGCCCAGTCCACGCCACACAGCCTCCGCTACCCGTGTAGCCGCCAGCTGAGTGTAGTGAACTCCTGACCTATTCAGCGGAACCCGAAACCCCACCACCCTATGGCGCAAGTCAAGGAATCTGCAGCCAATACGGTCGCAAAACCGTCTGAGCCTCTGATTCAGACCCTCCACCCGGCTCTGCACCAAAGGTCCGCAGTCGGTTCTGTCAACGATGCTGCAGATGGTGAGCTCTGCCTTCATCTCGTAAGCAAGACCGGCAGCCTTCACCAAATCAGATAGCCGCTGGAATCCAGAGAGAATTTCCTCAGATCCAAAGCGACACACGTCATTAGTGCCGACATGTGCCACCACCTGCAGCTGGCTGCACCCTGTGCTCTTCATGGCATCCGGAAGGACCCTTTCGACATCAGGAATGACTCCTCCCGGAATGCACACGGAGTGCACATTGGATTTCTTCCCCTCCTTAGCCGCCATATCCCTAAGGGGCCCCATTACGCGCCTAACATTGGAGCTCCCAACTACCAGTAAGCCCAACCTCTGCGATTGCCCGGACCTTGAAGGCTGAGAATGATCCTCTGAAACAGGGCAGGCAGCTGCATCTGGCTCAGCCAGAGACAGTGCCTGAAACCGGTTTGTCAGACGCACCGGAGAGGCTTTCTGGTCAGCTTCCGGGGACGCCTTTCGCTGCCTGCCACGCCTTGAAACGACCTCCCAATCAACCACAGGCGAGGGCTCAGCCCCACTGCGGGCAGCAACCGGGGCAACCACAGCGGCAGACCGATCTGGGGACAGACGGGATGAGGTTGACATCCCCGTGATACCCGAGTCCGGCTCCCCACAGTGGTGCCCATTGGCAACAGCCTCAAGCTGCGCGACCGAAGTCAGCGCCGATTGCAGCTGTGAGCGAAGGGATGCCAAGTCAGCCCTCATCCGAACACAGCAATCGCAGTCCCTGTCCATTCTAATCGATGTTTAACAACAGTTACTGAAACACGAGTCGGTGCCTAGATAACGCAAGCGGAACACGCAAAGAATGTATCAACTAACCTATACAAATGCCTAACGACTGCGCTACAATCTGCTGAATTTACGATTACAGTAACTAAAACTCGAAATTGCACCTCCTATACGAAACTCACACGCAATTTGAATAAGAATCTACGAAGTAAACACTAAACCGCGATGCTACAACTGTCAAATACTATAATACGCCCGAAATATATGAATTAAACAATGCAAGTACCCAAAAACACGCAAAGAAATTAATTAAACTATGTAACAAATAAGTAAGCTAGGGTTATACGACTTGCTGCTGCAGCTGCTTATCCAACGGCGGCAGGGAGCACACTGACTGGCCAACCGACTCTGGCCGTTCACAACAAAAACAGAAGACAGACGACTACGCGAATTTACACTATTCAGGTACTCAGGCGCGATGCTACAACCCTCAAATACTATAATACGCCCGAAATATACGAATTAAACAATGCAAGTACCCAAAAACACGCAAAGAAATTAATTAAACTATGTAACAAATAAGTAAGCTAGGGTTATACGACTTGCTGCTGCAGCTGCTTATCCAACGGCGGCAGGGAGCACACTGACTGGCCAACCGACTCTGGCCGTTCACAACAAAAACAGAAGACAGACGACTACGCGAATTTACACTATTCAGGTACTCAGGCGCGATGCTACAACCCTCAAATACTATAATACGCCCGAAATATACGAATTAAACAATGCAAGTACCCAAAAACACGCAAAGAAATTAATTAAACTATGTAACAAATAAGTAAGCTAGGGTTATACGACTTGCTGCTGCAGCTGCTTATCCAACGGCGGCAGGGAGCACACTGACTGGCCAACCGACTCTGGCCGTTCACAACAAAAACAGAAGACAGACGACTACGCGAATTTACACTATTCAGGTACTCAGGCGCGATGCTACAACCCTCAAATACTATAATACGCCCGAAATATACGAATTAAACAATGCAAGTACCCAAAAACACGCAAAGAAATTAATTAAACTATGTAACAAATAAGTAAGCTAGGGTTATACGACTTGCTGCTGCAGCTGCTTATCCAACGGCGGCAGGGAGCACACTGACTGGCCAACCGACTCTGGCCGTTCACAACAAAAACAGAAGACAGACGACTACGCGAATTTACACTATTCAGGTACTCAGGCGCGATGCTACAACCCTCAAATACTATAATACGCCCGAAATATACGAATTAAACAATGCAAGTACCCAAAAACACGCAAAGAAATTAATTAAACTATGTAACAAATAAGTAAGCTAGGGTTATACGACTTGCTGCTGCAGCTGCTTATCCAACGGCGGCAGGGAGCACACTCAATTCAGGTCTGTCGTTTTGTCGGTAGTTTACATAGTTTCTTGTTTGTCGGTCATGTGGTGGAGAATTTCTTCCTGAATCGTAACTGCGCGCTGGCCGTTGCGTCTAAAGTTATTCTGTCTCCCTTGATAATAATTATTTTGGTTACCATATTGTCTGTTTCTCTGATTGTGTCTGTGATAGTAACTACCGCGGAGAGGTGATCTTTCCCTGTAATTATTGCTACTCTGCCAACGGTTGTCATACGGGTGGTGTCTGTTTTGGTCACGATTTGTATTGTGAGAATAGCCTTGTCGTGTCCAGTTATTATTTCTTTCATCGCGGAATTGTGACGGATGTGACCTGTAATTGTTATGTTCCTGTTTTCGCGTTCCGCGATTGTCAGTGTCAATTTCCAATTCTTGTAACAGTCCCTGAAAAGCTTCAATGTCCTCTTTGCAACGTCCTGCCAAAATAATAAGTCGTAAATGTTCCGGTAATTTGATTAAGCAAATGCGGATGAGTTCTGAGGGGCTGTATGGGTTTGACAGGTACTGATTCTTGTGCAACATGTCTTCAAAATATTTCACAAGACTGGAAAATTCAGATTGTTCGAAATGTTTCATCATTATGATGCCATGTTTTATTCGGTCTTGTGTAGCTTGAGACCAATATGCTGAGAGGAAGGCATGATAAAATTATCCTTCACTGTGGCAATCGTGAATGACCAATCGCATTCTTACAGCTGGTTCATCCACCAAGTAGCCACACATAAATTCTAATCTGTGTTCTAATGACCAGTTGGGAGGAAAACAATGAGACTATTGATGAAGCCACGCTTGTGGAGGAATGTCGTTGCCAGAATTCTTAAATGTTTTGAATTTACGTGTAGTAACGAACAGCTTATAGTCATCATGTTGGCGAGTCGCATGTCGGTCATTGTTACGTCGTTTCGGCGGTTCCATCTCAAAATTCGGTATACCTTGCCAATTTCTTTCATGATTTCCGAAATGTCCTGTGTTATTATTTTGTGGCTGTTCCGTATTTCTATGTCCCTCTTCCCGTATTGGAGCGCGAGTGTCCTCTGAAATACGTAATTCTTGTATTACCTGTGTCAGCTGACCTTTTACTTCCCGGATTTCTCTTTGGTGTTGCGTATTAATTTGATTCTGATTTTGTTTGAATTTCCTAATTTGTTCGCACTCTTCTGTGTCATTAAAGACTACCGGTTTTGTGTCATTCAGATTTTCATCTACCTTCGTAGATAAAGTATTTAGCTGATCCGAAAGTTCAACTACTTTCTCTGATAATGAACTAATTTCCTCCATGTGTCTTTCTGAACCAATTTTCAGAGTATCTACTGTGTCCTTGAAGTTTTCTTGAGTTTTTGCAAGTTGCGTAACCGAATCGGTAGATGCAACTGAGTCAATTTTGGCTTGCAAGGTCTCATGATTTTCATGAACAGTAGTATGCAGTTCTTTTATGGCTGCTTGGTGATTCTGTAATGCATTTTCATGCCGCGAAAAAATAGGTTGAAAATGCTCACAAATTTGTGTTTTTACGTCATTACAGACTTTTTGACATTTCGATTCGATTTTATGTAATTCAGTAGTTAAATCTTCACGTGTTTGTTCAAGTGTATGTTCCACTGAGTCTAACTTTTGAAGCTTTTGGTCCATTGCGTCTAACTTTTGAACATTTTGTTCCATTGTGTCTAACTGTTGCTGTGTTTGTCTCTGATTTTGTTTCATTTGTTGCATTAATTGCAATAATAATGTTTAGTGTCTGGAATCTGTTCCTCTATGCTTTTCGGCAGTGCATTTGCACTGGCAACATTCACATTTTGACAAGCAGAAAATGTGTCTTGTCTTATTTGAGAAAACGGTGAGGACGCAAAACCTGAATGTACAGTATTTGCAAGATTGTGTCCTGTCATTTCGGTTTACTGAGGCGAGATGTTGCCTACCGATCGATCGATAATGCTTCCCTGTTCACTAATTGTTTCACTGCCTACACAATTATTTGACGCCCGCTCCATTTCCCTATGCATAGTTACCAAATTACTACTTTGAATGTCTGTTAATTCATTACACAGTGGTGCTAGTAAGCTACGCTTGTCGTCACTATTATTTCTCAGTTTACTTTGGAGCCTAGTGTTACGTTTTTCACACGCCATTATTGTCACAATATTTCACACAATAACACAGAAAACCACAATTTGAAGAGCAAAAATAAGAGAACACATTAACATAGCACTGCAAATAATATCTAGTTAATTGCGAGCACAGCTGCGAAATACTTCGTGCGAAACTACGTGCCACAACTGTTTTACTGTACAACAATGAAAAACTGCAACTACAAAGGAAATTCTCTCTATGATTACGTGCTAGCAATAAACAAAAGCTACACTAATTACACAAACTACAAGAAAAAAACAGAAGATTCCAGTGAGGTATCCTGGCAGGGTCGCCATACGAAACGTCCCCTTAGAAAAATTATAAGTAATTAAGTGACGTGTGGGTAGCCAAGGCGGGCTTTGTTTGTTGTGGACCTTCTTGTACCGTGAAATGGAATATGTTTTCCTAGGTAAATGACCACGTTAGAGCTTGGAACAGTTTTCCACATTTGGGAAAACCATACCTTCAGAGAAAGACTTAAGCACGCTTCAAATGAATGCTACCATTTTAAAACGAAATAAGAAAATTTATTAAGCTTTTATTACAGAGCTAGCTATAAGCGAAAAATTGAAAAGTCTTCCCAGGTGCAAGGCCCTCTCCTGCACATTGGAAAGTATGGTTTGTTTGACAAGGAAAACCCTCTCTGTACACTTCGTCGTTCTTCTGAAGTTTTAGTACAAATTCTGACACACAATATTTTTATTTTTTAACGCAACGCAATCTGACTTTCAAAAATACCTACAAAAAAATGGCCTTGACTAACATTAACCTATACGTTTCACAAATCGCTTACCTCACAAAAATCTTGGTTACTCGAACTACTGCAATACAGCGAGCGCCACTACTGCCAGGTAATAAAAGATTCAAACTACAGAAGGCACTAACTACTGATAGGGATAGTTAGCAAATGAAAGATTTTAATAGAGAACAAACAATGTATTTACCTTAATAGTCATAATATATGTAGCAGTTCACGACATCCATTCTTACAAATTTCAAAACTCCGCCATCTCTCTCCCCACATCCACCACTGCTGGCGGCTCACCTCCAACTGCGCAACGCTACGCGCTGTTAACATCCAGCCGCCCAACACTACAATGGCGAGTATTACAACAATGCCAACCAGCCACTGACTGCACACGGCACAGCCAGTGATTTTTCATACAGAGCGCTACGTGGCGTTACCAATAAAAAAAACCTAAACAGCCTACTTACAATTTAACGTCAACTGTCACCTGCCACACCATACAGCAATCTTTTCTAAATCGCTTTGCAACTGATACTGGTCTTCGGATGACCTTACTAGATGGCAAATTACAGCATCAGCTGCGAACAACCTGAGAGAAGTGTTAAGATTGTCACCCAGATCATTTATATAGATCAGGAACAACTGAGGTCCCAGGACGCTTCACTGGGGAACACCTTATATCACTTCAGTTTTACTCGATGATTTGCCGTCTATTACTACGAAGTGCGACCTTCCTGACAGGAAATCACGAATCCAGTCGCACAACTGAGACGATACCCTATAGGCCCGCCACACAGTCCACGACTGCAGCGCCCTAGAGCGCTCGGCTAATCCTACGCGGCGTAATTCTACACATGTACTACATCATTCTTCGTTACAAAAGCTACTGGACAGTGTATAAAACTTTCAACATATATATCGGATATACAGGGTCTGTTACATGTATTACATGTAATGAACAATGTACTGAACAATAAAACAAAATCTGAGGAAAGACGTATTGAGAAGAGTAATTAGTAGTGCAAAAGACACTGCGCTTGAAGAGGATTGAAGCTTATGTAAGCGTGAAACTAAACTACGTTCTAAAACAAAACAAGGGCTTAGTAACCGTATTTCTCGATTCTTTAAAGGAGAGCTGTAAAGAGCACCGGGACGATGGATTTGAGCTGCTGCCAGTGCGCGTTCGAGGACACGGCCTTCCTGGCGGGGACGTGCGGCGCGGGCTTCGCGCTCTTCATGTCGATGGTGGAGTACGTGCTGCGGACGCGCTGCGACTTGGCCGACCCTTGCGGGCGCGCGGGCCGCGACGCGCCGCTGCTGCTGCAGCAGCTGGGAGAGCCGCCCGCAGTCGACTTCATCGTCGTCGGCGCCGGCGTCGCGGGGCCCGCGCTAGCCGCCCGCCTCTCGGAGAGGCAGAACTGGACCGTGCTGCTGCTGGAGGCGGGGCCCGAGGAGCCCACCGCCACGCAGATACCGGTCAGTGCGCCAGCTCTCGCGCTTAGACCATTCATCTCCATCTACACTACTTGCCATTAAAATTTGCTACACCAAAAAGAAATGCAGATGATAAATGGGTATTCATTGGACAAATATATTATACTAGAACTCACATGTGATTACATTATCAGGCAATTTGGGTGCATAGATCCTGAGAAATCAGTACCCAAAACAACCACCTCTGGCATTGAGTAAAACAGAGCTTGGATGGTGTGTACAAGCACAGCTGCCCAAGCAGCTTCAACATGATTCCACAGTTCATCAAGAGTAGTGACGAGCCAGTTGCTTCGCCACCATTGAACAGACATTTTCAATTGGTGAGAGATCTGGAGAATGTGCTGGCCAGGGCAGCAGTCGAACATTTTCTGTATCCAGAAAGGCCCGTACAGGACCTGCAACATGCGGTTGTTCATTATCCTGCTGAAATGTTGGGTTTCGCAGGGATCGAATGAAGGGTAGAGCCACGGGTCGTAACACATCTCAAATGTAACGTCCACTGTTCAATGTGCCGTCAATGCGAACAAGAGCTGACCGAGACGTGTAACCAATGGCGCCCCATACCATCATGCCGGGTGATACGCCAGTATGGCGATAACGAATACACGTCTCCAATGTGCGTTCACTGCGATGTCACCAAACAGGGATACGACCATCATGATGCTGTAAACAGAACCTGGATTCATGCGAAAAAAATGAAGTTTTGTCATTCATGCACCCAGGTTGGTCGTTGAGTACACCATCGCAGGCGCTCCTGTCTGATGCAGCGTGAAGGGTAACCGCAGCCATGGTCTCCGAGCTGATAGTTCATGCTGCTGCAAACGTCGTCGAACTGTTCGTGCAGATGGTTGTTGTCTTGCAAACATCCCCATCTGCTAACTCAGGGATCGAGACGTGGCTGCACGGTCCGTTACAGCCATACGGATAATATGTCATCTCGACTGCTAGTGATGCGAGGTCGTTGGGATCCAGCACGGCGTTCCGTATTACCCGCCTGAACCCACCGATTCCATATTCTGCTAACAGTCTTTGGATCTCGACCAATGAGAGCAGCAATGTCGCGATAGGCTACAGTCCGACCTTTATCAAAGTCGGAAACGTGATGATACGCATTTCACCTCCTTATATGAGTCATCACAACAACGTTTCATTAGGCAACGCCGATCAACTGCTGTTTGCGTATGAGAAATCGCCTGGAAACTTTCCTCATGTCAGCACGTTGTAGGTGTCGCCACCGGCGCCAGCCTTGTGTGAATGCTCTGAAAAGCTAATCATTTGCGTATCACAGCATCTTCTTCCTGTCGTTTAAATTTCGCGTCTGTAGCAAGTCATCTTCGTGGTGTAGCAATTTTAATGGCCAGTAGTGTAAAAACATGTGCATACCTACATAGAATTACTACTAACTGACACACTGTGTTAACGGAATTATGTGTCAGTCTTTGTAGTTCAAGAGGATTCAGAATTTGTACTAAAACTTCAGAAGAACGACGAAGTGTACAGAGAGGGTTTTCCTTGTCAAACAAACCATACTTTCCAATGTGCAGGAGAGGGCCTTGCACCTGGGAAGACTTTTCAATTTTTCGCTTATAGCTAGCTCTGTAATAAAAGCTTAATAAATTTTCTTATTTCGTTTTAAAATGGTAGCATTCATTTGAAGCGTGCTTAAGTCTTTCTCTGACGGTATGGTTTTCCCAAATGTGGAAAACTGTTCCAAGCTCTAACGTGGTCATTTACCTAGGAAAAAATATTCTATTTCACGGTACAAGAAGGTCCACAACAAACAAAGCCCGCCTTGGCTACCCACACGTCACTTAATTACTTATAAAAATATACATAATTTTCTCACCGAAATACTCTGTAACTGAAGAATTAACAGTATCCTACGGAAATGCCTGAGCTAGCAGGACAGAGTGGGGTAGGTTGTGGAAACGGGCCAAAATAGGTTGCTGTCAGTTGCACTCATCATACAAACTTTATTTATTCACGCACAATATTACAACAAGAATGCAAAACACTCAAAACTTTAATCGACCTTCTTGATTAACTTTAGATCGGCTGAAGGCCACACTTGAAGTGGAAGACACAAGGCCTAAGCAAAAATCGAAGTACAAGGTTCTTCTGGAGGTTTCACCCAAGAATATTTTCTAAATCTTCAATCTAATCGACTGAAGGCCTTAGCAATTTAATTTTAATGGAACTTGGCTGGAGGCTACATATTAAGCAGTAAGAAGTGTTTCAATAAAAAAGCAGGCCTTATCTTAAAACAATGAATGTAAAATTCGATTGAAGACCCATAAAAAGCATCACAATATTATGCCTTAAGAGCAAGACAAGCCCATTAATTTAAGAGATATTAAAACTCGGCTGAAGGCCACACATCAACACAATAATTTAACGGCTTACGGCCTTAAAAGATTTGGTGTCAAATTCGGCTAAAAGCCCCATACAAGGAATAATAATCTTATGCCTAAAGGGCAAGAGAGGAACATTAATTCAGGATATATAAAAACTCGACTGAAGGCCACGCATCAACCAAATACCTAAAGCTCAAACACGTAAGTTACTATGTAACAGACATAGAACAGCGCTGAGAAGTTTCCAAAGCTCAGCCTGGGACTGTGACACTAACGCCCGTCTAGGTGAGACCGGCAGCCTGTCCAACAACTTCTTAATTTGGAGGCAACCCAACCAACAGGCACCCGACCGACCAATCGACCAAATCACTTCCGCTCCATGCAACCAGCAAAACGACCACAAGTTTTCAATACACAATACACAGAATATTGATGCCCACAACGACCAGCAACACCTCAGCTGTTGAACTACACGCCGCGCTGGACAGCTACAACATGACGAGGAAATTACGTCAACGACCAAGGCAGGTAACTGGAACGTCAACGACCATAAGGCAGAAGATACCGCTGGTGAACTTCCATAACAGGGAATAAATTAAGTTAAATTTCACAGGAAGACGACTGGAATCTTAGCCGACTTAAATAGACACATGTTGTTGCTCGCGGAAATGTCCCTAAAGCGACATCCAGGATCAAAGGAAGAAATGTAAACAGTTGAGGCGCGATAGTAAGTTAAATAAGGACTCAACTTTCATGTGAAAGATCGGTGGGCGACGAACTTCGTAGCACTCCAACCACGCGTGCGCACCACCAGCGGCTCCAGCCCAACTCAGTGCGACGGGGGCTTGCTTGCTGCCCCACGCCAACCTGCCGACTGGACTGCTGCTCCGTCGCGACCGCACTGCTGGTGCGTCTCCCACTCACTGCCTTCCTTCGGACGGACGACGTCCCGGAGACACTGGCTCGGACCCAACCATGCAGAGGGAACATTACCGACATCTCTGCACAGGAAGGAACCGACCCAAATACACGTCGTCGATGAGACGACCGACCGAACCAGCGGTCGTCCCCGCTGGTACTGGCTGTGCGGACCCCACTGCGGCTCCATCCCCGACAGCACTTCTGCCACGTTCCAACTCCAACTGACTTCCAGACACACGACGACCCAGAAATACTATTGGTTGCCCAGAGATAGTACGACAGTGCACTTATCGATACGCACTGCTGCTGCCACTCACGGGTAGGCAAGATAACAATTCAGTGACACCAGTAATTGAAATTAAAATGACGAGGCGGCCGTATGGTAAAAACAAGATGTTAAATAAGGATGGCACGAACATGAGCCACGCACGGCTCACCTACAAATAGCTTTAATATATTACACTAGAGTTTAATATGTGGAACTCGCATTGTTTACAAACGCTACACAAAACACAACCTCACGTCCCATGAGAAAAAAAATGGTTGGAACTGGTTTTGACGGTTCATAGTGCGCATTATTTCATGTGGTTATAGAATCGTGTTCCTAGGTACACTATTCTCCATGTGCAACATTCTCCTATACAGTTAAGTTGTTAAAATTCCAAAATTTCTAATCTGATCACAGCTAGCTGCCAGATAAAGACTGGGACCCACAGCTCCCATTTTTACTATTCTAATTGTCTGTGCTATTCAGCCACATCAATCCTTAGAGCTTCAATTTTTACAGTACCTGTGTCCTCCCTTTTTTCGAATTGCGCGGAAGGTCTTCTGCATAACTCATTACCGAGCGATGTAGCGCAGTGGTTAGGACACTGGACTCACATTCCGGAGGACGATGTTTCAAATCCCAGTCTGCCATCCAGATTTAGAGTTTCCGTGATGTCTCTAAGACAGAGGGAAGGTTCCTTTGAAAGGGAACAGCCGATGTTTTTCCCCATCCTTCCCTGATCCGAACTTGTGCTCCATCTCTAACGACCTCGTTCTCGACAGACCATCTAACATTAATCTTCCTCGCTTTTTTATTTTTATTTGCTTTCTTAATTTGCGTACCTTATTGTACTAGTATTTCTCAAAAAATACGTATCGCAGCAAAACGGAATGGCAGCAACAGAGTCCGCATATGGCATGTCTGGTTATCTCTTTTGATAACAGCATTGTCTGCAGAAGACAAACTACCAGGTCCCTACACTGATCCGGCACAGTTTTAATACGAAGCTGCAAAGCAGTGGGTAATTCACCAGAGAAGTTAAAGAATCATACAAGATGTGGAAAATCACAATGTGCCTCCAGTTCTTTTTTCTTTTTATGTCATCAGTCTGTGTGACACTATCCTCAGTATCTTTCTTTCTTGCATTAATCATTTCATCGCTGATTCCAAAATCTGCTTTAATCACTTTTACAAATTCTAACCTTCAGCCGTTTCCGGAATTTTCTTATTTTGTTCTTTCCAGTGCCAACAGAGCAAGAGGGCGTAGGGGGTAACGCATTGAATTCGCAGTTGGAAGTGTCTGCCTGCCCGACTATGTCTATTTATCCAAAATTTCCCTACATAGATAAAGGCGAAGGCTGAGATAATTCCTATGAAAAGAAAAAATTCGATTTCCATCCACAGCTTTTTTCTACCCGCGTGTATCTTCCATCTCAATTGATCTCATTATCAAGAAGACGCTAACCCCCCTCCCCCAAATTTTCCTTTTCATCCGTCTAACGCCAAGTTCCTGCTGAATGTTACAAAATCGTCCCACAGGAGAAAATTTCTCGTCTCGGAAAACATGTGATGTTGATATCAGTCAACGTTTGGTTTAGTATTTCATGGACCGTGCCACAGTGCGGTAAATGGCATGCTTCAGTGATACAGATAGCTAGGCGGTAGGTGCAATCATATCCAGGGGGTTTCTCCTGAGAGACAAGGTTAACCTGTTTCATAAAGAGGGACAGCAATCTTTTCAGTACGTACAGAGGCAACAGTCTAGATGACTGACTGATCTATCCTTGTAGCTACATTCACCACAGCCTTGCTAAGTTGTTACTGCAGACTGACGAAAGCAAAGGGAAACAACAGTCATTATACTTCCCGTGGACATGCAGCTCTACTGTATGGCATGGAGAGCTCCGTTAAATCAGCCTTCTGACCGAAAGCCATAGGAACAACAACAAAATCAAAATGTTAAAACGAGAACAATGGTAATCAAGTGTCATCAGAAAGGGCTCTTAAAACTGTCGTAGTACTTCAAACCGGTAACTGTGAATAGGATGACGTTGTCAGATACATTGTAGGGTTTGCCCCCAACGAAGACTATCAGAAACGTGAAAATTTATACGGAATCTGTTACGCCACATACAAAAACTGTCTTTCATCACGTCTACTAGGACTCGTCAAAATTTTGTTAGATATTTTCAGCAACGGGTTCTGTAGGTATCTGTGACTTTCTCCTAGGGAATCACCTTTCTGTAGGGTGCCTAGTTTACTTCTGGATTATCAAAACCTGGAATTAAAACGCTCATCCGCAATATAGCGCGTTATCCATTCTAACAGCCTGTATCACCTACGTGATTCAGAAACGTTATGAAGGAAACAGAAGTTGTGGTCAGATGTTAGTTCTGGACATCAGATTGTCTGGTTTTGGGAGCTCTTTGCTGATGAGGCTGTGGAAAACGGGAAGCTGTCGTCGTCGAGTGACTGTGGGAGTGTACGAGACGACTTAGACAGAATTTCTAGTTGCTGTAACCAACGGCCGCTTGCTCTAAATGTAGAAAAATGTAAGTTAATGCGGATGAGCAGGAGAAACAACCCTGTAAAGTACCAGTACAGCATTAGTAGGGTGCTGATTTGCACAGTCACTTCTATTAAATATCTAGGCGTAGCGTTTGCAAAACGATATGAAATGGAATTAACACGTCTGGTTGGTGGTAGGGAAGTCGAATGTTCGGCATCCTTTCAGTGGGAGCCTTTTGAGAAAGTGTAGCTCATTTACAGAGGATTGGGAGTATATAACATTAGTGCGACCCATTTTTGTGTACTGTTCGATGATGATAATGATGTTTGGTTAGTGGGGCGCTCAAGTGTCGGTCATCAGCGCCTGTACAAAGTCCCAATTTTTTCACACTCCAATTTTTTATGCAGTCCAGTCTAGCCACTATCACGAATGATGGTGATGATGAAATAATGAGGAGAACACAAAAACCCAGTCCCCGCGCATAGAAAATCCTCAACCTGACCGGGAATCGAACCCAGGACCCCGTGATCAAGGGGCAGCAACGCTAACCACTTTTTAAAAAATCTCATTTTGTTCGCTTTCGTTCGTTGCGTCTGCTAGGGGCGGACGTCGCAAGACACTCGTTTAACTTCGTTGTTGATCGGTTAATTAAGTTTTTTATTACAGAGGGCAGCACCACTAGACCACGAGCTGTGGACAGTACTGTTAGAGTGTTTAGTGTTTGGATTCACCATTTTTTCTTTATTTATTTACTTTTTTTGAGTCATCAGTCTTCTGACTGGTTTGATGCGGCCCGCCACAAATTCCTCTCCTGCGCCAACCTCTTCATCTCAGAGTAGCAGTTGCAACCTACGCCCTCAGTTATTTGCTGAATGTATTCGATTCTCTGTCTTCCTCGACAGTTTTCGCCCTCTACAGCCCCCCTAGTACCATGGATGTCATTATCTCATGTCTTACCAGATGTCCTATCTATCTGTCCCTTCTCCTTGTCAGTGTTTTCCACATATTCCTTTCCTCTCCGCTTCCGCGTAGAAAATCCTCATTCCTTACCTTATCAGTCGACTTAATTTTCAACATTCGTCTGTAGCACCACATCTCAAATGTCTCGATTCTCTTATGTTCCGGTTTCCCCGCAGTCCACGTTTCTCTACCATACAATGCTGTGCTCCAAACCTACATTCTCAGAAATTTCTTCCTTGAATTAAGGCCTATGTTTGACACTAGTAGATCTCTCTTTGCCAGTGCTAGTCTGCTTTTGATGTCCTCCTTTCTCCGTCATTCGTTGTCTACTTTGCTGCCTAGGTAGTAGAATTCCTTAACTTCATCTATTTCGTGACCATTATTCCTTATGTTAAGTTCCTCGCTGTTCTCATTTCTGCTACTTCTCATTACTTTCATCTGCCTTCAGTTTATTCTCAATACGTATTCTGTACTCATTAGACCGTTCATTCCATTCATAAAATCGTGTAATTCTCCTTCACTTCACTGAGGATAACAATGTCAGCAGCAAATTGTATCATTGATATCCTTTCACCTTGAATTTTAATTCCACTCTTGAACCTTTCTTTTACTACCATCACTACTTCTTCGAAGTACAGACTGAACACTAGGGACGAGAGACTACATCACCGTCATACACCTTTTATAATCCGAGCACTTCGTTCTTGGTCGTCCACTCTCATTATTCCCTCTAGGCTCTTGTACATATTGTAAATTGTCTGTGTCTCCCTATAGTTTACCCGTATTTTTCTCAGAATTTCGAACATATTCCACCATTTTACATTGTCGAAAGCTTTTCCCAGGTCGACAAATCCTATGAACGTGTCTTGATTTTTCTTTAGTTCTGCTTCCATTATCAACCGCAACTTCAAAATTGCTCTCTATTGCCTTTACCTTTCCTAAAACCAAACTGACCGTCATCTAACACGTCCTCAATTTTCTTTTCATTTCTTCTGTATATTATTCTTGTCAGCAAATTGGATGCATCAGCTGTTAAGTTGATTGTGCGGTAATTCTCGCCCTTGTCAGCTTTTGCAGTCTTCAGAATAGTATGGATTATATTTTTCCGAAAGTCAGATGGTATGTCACCAGACTTATACATTCCACACACCAACGTGAATAGTCTTTTCTTCCCACTTCCCCTAATGATTTTAGAAATTCTGATCAAGTGTTGTCTGTCCGTTCAGCCTTATTTGATCTTAATCCCTCCAAAGTTCTCTTAAACTGTGATTCTAATACTGGATAACCTGTCTCTTCTAAATCGATTCCTGTTTCTTCTTCTATCATATCAAACAAAACTTCCCTCACAGAGGCCTTCAATGTACTCGTAACACCTGTCCGCCCTCTCCTCTGCATTTAACAGAGGAATTCCCGTTGCATTCTTAATGTTACCACCTTTGCTTTTAATTTCACTGAAGGTTATTTTGGCTTTCCTATATGTTGAGTCATTCCTTCCGACAATTATTTCTTTTTTCGTTTCTTTACAGTTTTCATGCAGCCATTTCGTTTTAGCTTCCCTGCACTTCCTATTTATTTCATTCCTCAGCGATTTTTATTTCTGTACTTCTGAATTTCACTCAAAATTTTTGTACTTCCTTCTTTCATCGATTTTCTGAAGTATTTCTTCTGTTACCCATTGTTTCTTCGCAGTTAACATCTTTGTATATATCTTTTTATTTTCAATTTCTGTGGTTACCCTTTTCAGATATGTCCATTCCTCTTCAACTGTACTGCCTCATTCCTTATTGCTCTATTTATAGCCTTAGAGAACTACAAGCGTATCTCGTCATTCCTTAGCACTTCTGTAACCCACTTCTTTGCGTACTGATTCTTCGTGATTAATCTCTTAAATTTCAGCCATCTCTTCATCATTACTACATTGTGATCAAAGTCCACATCTGCTCCTGGTACGCCTTACAATTCAGTATCTGATTTCGGAACCTCTGTCTGACCGTGATGTAATCTACGTCAAATCTTTCCATATCTGGGTGCCGATTCTGATAAGGACAACCCTATCACTAAACTGTTGACAGCAACACTCTCTCTGCCCTACCTTCCTATTCGTAACGAGTCCTATTCGCGTTACATCATTTTCTGCTGTTGTTGATATTACCCTGTACTCATCTGACCATAAATCCTTCTCTTCTTTCCGTTTAACTTCACTGACCCCCACCGTTCATAGACTGAGCCTTTTACATCGAAACAATTCAGTGGCTTGCTTCCAGATTTGTTACCGTTAGGTCTTACGGAGATGCTTCGTCAACTCAAATGGAAATCCGTGGAGGGAAGATGAAGCTCTTATGGTGAGACAGTACTGGGAAAATTTAGTGAACCGGCATTTGAAGCTGACTATAGGATGATCCTACTTCCGCCAACAGACATTTGCAGAAGGGTCACGAAGACAAGACGTGAAGAATTACGTCTCGTAAGGAGGCATTTAGACAGTCGATTTTCCTTCGCTCTATTACCGAGTGGGATAAGAAACGAAGTTACTAATAGTGCCACGCGACACCATCCACCATGCAACCTACGGTGGCTCGCGGAGGATGTATGTAATTGTATAAATTGAATGAAAGCCTTAGTTTACCATTAATGCTCTGAAAAGTGTAGATGTATTTTTACTCTTCGTCATCCAAATTTAAGGCCATTCGCTACATCAACTGAAAATTTATTTAACTCAGTACCTATTCACTCAGCGATAATCTACATCTACCCCTACATCAATAATCTGCGAACTATAGTGAAGTCTACGGCTGAGAGTACATCCCACTGTACCGATTGTTACAGCTTCTTACCGTTCCATTCAAGTATGGAGCGTGGGAAGAATGATTGTTTAAATGCCGTCGTGTGTGCTGTAATTAATGTACACTGATCCTTAAGATCCTATGGGAGCGATATGTAGTGTATTCCTAGAGTCATCATTTAAAGCTGGTTCTTGAAACTTTGTTAGTAGATTTTCCCGGAATAGTTTACGTCAGGCTTCAAGAGTCTGTCAGTTCAGTTTTTTCAACATTATCAATGACATCCCCCCGCGGGTCAAACAAACCTGTATCCATTCGTGCTCCCCTTCTCTGTGTACATTCAAAATCACCTGCTAGTCCTATACGGTATGGATCCCACACACTTGACCGGTATTCCAGGATGGGTAGGACGACTAATTTATGAGCCATGTCCTTTGTAGACTGATTGCATTTCCCCAGTATTCTACCAAGAAGCCGCGACTGAGCCTATGTGATCGTTCCACTTCATGTTCCTACTAAGTGCTACGTCCAAGTATTAGTATTAGTTTACGGATTCCAGCTGTAGTTCACTAATATTATTTTATAGGATACTATGGTTTTCTATGAAGTGCACAATTTTAAATTTTGGAACATTTAAACCAAGCTGTCAGTCATTCACCATTCTGAAATCTTATCAAGGTCTGAGTGATCATTTCTACAGTTCCGTTCAGACTGTATTTCACGTAGACAAGTGCATCTGCGAAAAGTTTGTCTTTACTATTAATAATGTCCGCAAGATTTTTAATTTAGAACATGAATAGCAACGAACCCTACACGATTCCCTGGAGTACGCCCGAAGTTACTTCTACATCTGTTGATGACTTTGCTGTCGGGCCCAGCATCGCCGTTGAACAATCTAAGATTCCTGCTCACACCTCCTGTTAAGTCTTTTGTGCAGTAGTGTCGCAATTTTAAGAATAATCAGGCAAGCTTATATCTTAAAAAAATTGACGGTAGAACTTCAAAGCGAGAAAAAGTGTTATTACAAGATATTTGGTATCAAAACATCCTAAAGATGCAACTGAAAGAAGACTTTCGCGCAAATTTTGTTCTTCTTGATTCTTAAAAGGCGACCTTTCTTCAGTTCGGAACAGAGACATGATGTAATTTTAAGCATGCGACTGTTTCGCGGAAGTGTTGAGGAACAAAAGCCAACACGCACTTCGATCAGCGGTTACTTATTTATCAAGAAGAAGGATAACGTCCCGTGTGCCACAATCATATCTGACATAGTCACTAATGAATTCTGTTTACCGTGTAGTTATAATTAAATTTTCCCTATTTAATACGTTAGAACACGGAAACTAATTACTATGCGAGTATCAGACTTGGTAGCATTAATGTCCAGAGTATGGGGTGCTTGATTTCCAAGTGTCATAGCGCCACAGTCCAGTTCCAACTATGACCATCAGGTGCCGTGATCAGTCATCGTGATTCGTAGCCTCACATACCTGACCAGTCCCAGAGCACTTCGACAAAGGGAGCAGGGCGTTACTGATGAAGCTCTATTATCAAAACAACAGTAATACTGCAGCTGCACTTGTAGAATATCGCTTGCTGAAAGGATTACGGAAGGGTCCTCTTTATTCAACTGTTGTACGGATTATGATGATGAAGTTCGAATCACCTGGAGAACTGGGCGTCCCTCCGGGAAGAGGCCGACGACCGGTTGCACCACAGTTTGTTGATGAAATCGCTGTTGCTATGGCAGACAACGCTGAGCGCAGTTCCCAATCGTCAGGAAGTGCGCGTGCTGTGTCACAACAATTGAACATCCCGTAGTCCACTGTACGCACGGTGCTTCGAACCATTCTCAAATGGTATCCGTACAAGATCCAAATCGCACAGCAGTTTACATCACAGGACGCACAACGATGTGTTCACTTCGTCCTCCGCTTTCTCGCAAGGAATGAAATTGACGAGGGCTGGCCCTGGACCATCATACAGACAGAGGGAGCTCGTTTTTCTCTGACGGGTAAGACGAACACACAGAATTGCCGTGTGTGGGGATCTTCCCCTCCAGTCACTGTGATGAAGTTCCTCCGTATGGTAAACGTGTCACCGTATGGTGTGGCTTCACCGGATACGTTCATCATCAGCCGATTCTTTTTTGAACAGGCTGGAGCACAAGGACCAAAGACGTAAAGAGTGACAGGCCGGCGTTATTGCGATATGCTTCGTCAGCATATCATATCCGCCCCACAGGAAACATACGCATTGAACTCAACAGTTTTCAAGCAAGATGGGACCTCATCGCACATCGCTGGTGAAGTTCACCTGTTTCTCCGAAACACATTTCGAAACGATCGAATTAGCAAGAGAGGTAGCCAGTATACATACGGACATCCTTCGAAAGCAATCCTGAGCTTTCAGACTCTTCTGGACACTGACGGGCACCATACTGAACCCCTTTTGTAGTAGTAATAGTACTGGCATGTAATGGTGTAATATACCGTAGCAACACATTACAAGTGTTTCAATTGAATTGATTCTACATTTTTCTCTTTCCCGTGTCCTTCACGTTAATGCTGCCAAGTTTGATACTCGTACCGTAATTAGTTGCCGTGCAATAATGTGTTAAACATGGGAAGTTTATCATGTTAACTGAATCTTCCGTTGGTTCTTGGTAGAACAACATTATAATAAATCACTGTCCATGTTTTATACCTCCTGAAGTAGCCTTGTCAAGAACTGATTTTTATTTTATTTTATTAGTTTTGTTTATAAAATAAAACTTTTAGGTAGGCTTACTGTTCCTATTTTTTGTTAAAGTTCTTCCCTGTCTACTCCGTTTTATTGTTATTTATTTACTGTTCAATTTTTTAATATTTACATTCTGAATCGTGGTCACCTTTGTGCTCATACGGCAAAGACTGCCAAATCCACCGGTTAGTCCCTCAACCGTTAGGGGTAAAACCCAATGGGACTCGGGGCAAGTAAGGCTAGCAACCTCCTTCCCGGTAATTTAAATATGATGCTGGCAACAATCAGAGCAAAATGCCTCGGACCCTTGGAGGTGACGGAGTCCCACCTCTAACTGACAAACCAGGGACTCCTAAGATACGACTTGGCAAACGAATGGTAATGAGATGGGGAGCTATTAATATCAATGGGAGCTACTCAGGGAAGAAGGTAGAGCTGGAAGAGGCTGCAAGTAAGATAGAGCTGGACGTTTTAGCTGTTAATGACATTCGAGTAAGGGGTGAGAAAGAAGAGGAAGTGGGAGAATACAAGGTCTACCTGTCAGGAGTAGAAGCAGGAATAGCACAATGGTGTGTAGGGCTTTACATCAGGAAAGAAAAGGAACCCAGCGTAGTTGCAATAAGGTATGTAAACGAACGACTGATGTGGATAGATTTGACAGTGTCTAGCAAGAAAATTAGAATTGTGTCAGTATATTCGCATTGTGAAGGGACAGATCAAGATAAGATGGATAGTTTTTATGAGGCACTCAGTGGTGTAGTTGTTAGAGTAAAGGACAATACTTGGGAAGACAGGGGAACCAGATCTGTCATTGACTATATAATAACAGATCAGGAATTCAGGAAGGCTGTGAGGGACACACGTATATTCAGGGGATTCTTTGATGACACTGATCATTATTTAATCTGCAGTGACATTGGGATTGTGAGACCAAAAGTGCAGGAGGTCAGGTCCATATGTAGGAGGATAAGACTGGAGAAACTTCAGGATAAGGAAATTAGGCACAAGTACATAACAGCGATCTCAGAAAGGTACCAGTTAGTTGAATGTAGTCAATTACAGTCATTGGAAAAGGAATGGACAAGGTACAGAGACACAATAATAGAAGTGGCTAAAGAATGTCTTGGAACAGTAGTGTGTAAAAGTAGGATGAAGCAAACAGCTTGGTGGAATGACACAGTCAAGGAAGCCTGTAAAAGGAAAAAGAAGGCGTATCAAAAATGCTAACATACTAGAGTTCAGGTAGACAGAGAAAGTTAAGTTGAAGAAAGAAACAGAGCCAAACAGATATTTTGCAGCATCCAAGAAGAAATCTTGGGAAGACTTTGGAAACAGGTTGGAGACTGTGGGTCAAGCTGCTGGAAAACCATTCTGGAGTGTAATTAGCAGTCTTCGAAAGGGAGGTAAGAAGGAAATGACAAGTATTTTGGACAGGTCAGGAAAACTGCTGGTGAATCCTGTGGATGCCTTGGGCAGATGGAGGGAATATTTTGAAGAGTTGCTCAATGTAGGTGAAAATACGATCAGTAATGTTTCAGATTTCGAGGTAGAATGGGATAGGAATGATGATGGAAATCACATTTGAGGAAGTGGAGAAAATGGTCAATAGATTGCACTGCAATAAAGCAGCTGGGGTGGATGAAATTAAGTCAGAACTCATCAAATACAGTGGAATGGCAGGTCTTAAATGGCTACACAGGATAACTGAAATGGCCTGGGAGTCGGGACAGGTTCCATCAGACTGGACAAAAGCAGTAATCACACCAATCTTTAAACATGGAAACAGAAAAGATTGTAACAACTACAGAGGTATCTCTTTAATCAGCGTTGTGGGTAAAATCTTCTCAGGTATTGTTGAAAGGAAAGTGCGAGTATTAGTTGAGGACCAATTGGATGAAAATCAATGTGGGTTTAGGCCTCTTAGAGGTTGTCAGGACCCTATCTTTAGCTTACATCAAATAATGGAGAAGTGTTATGAGTGGAACAGGGAATTGTATCTATGCTTTATAGATCTAAAAAAGGCATATGACAGGGTTCTTAGCAGGAAGTTATTGTCTGTTCTACGAGATTATGGAATAGGAGGCAAACTGTTGCAAGCAATTAAAGGTCTTTACATGGATAGTCAGCCAACAGTTAGAGCTGACAGTAAATTGAGTTCATGGTTTAGAGTAGTTTCAGGGGTAAGACAAGGCTGCAACCTGTCTCCACTGTTGTTCATATTATTTATGGATCATATGTTGAAAACAATAGACTGGCTGGGTGAGATTAAGATATGTGAACACAAAATAAGCAGTCTTGCATATTCGATTGAAAGTTTGCAAAGTAATATTTCAGAGCTAGATCAGAAATGTAAGGACTATGGTATGAAGATTAGCATCTCCAAAACGAAAGTAATGTCAGTGGGAAAGAAATATAAACGGATTGAGTGCCAAATAGGAGGAACAAAGTTAGAACATGTGGACGGTTTCAAGTACTTAGGATGCATATTCTCACAGGTTGGCAACATAATGAAAGAACTGGAAGCAAGGTGTAGCAAAGCCAATGCAGTGAGCGCTCAGCTACGTTTTTCTCTCTTCTGCAAGAAGGATGTCAGTACCAAGACTAAGTTATCTGTGCACCGTTCAATCTTTCGACCAACTTTGTTGTATGGGAGCGAAAGCTGGGTGGATTCAGGTTGCCTTATCAACAAGGTTGAGGTTACGGATATGAAAGTAGCTAGGATGATTGCAGGTAGTAGTAGATGGGAACAATGGCAGGAGGGTGTCCACAATGAGGAAATTAAAGAAAAACTGGGAATTGACTCTATAAATGTAGCAGTCAGGGCGAACAGACTTAGATGGTGGGGTCATGTTACACGCATGAGAAAAGCAAGGTTACCCAAGAGACTCATGGGTTCAGCAATAGAGGGTAGGAGAAGTCGGGGCAGACCAAGGAGAAGGTACCTGGATTCGGTTAAGAATGATTTTCAAGTAATAGGTATAACATCAGAAGAGGCACCAATGTTAGCACTGAATAGGAGAACATGGAGGAATTTTATAAGGGGGCTATGCTCCAGACTGAACGCTGAAAGGCATAATCAGTCTTAAATGATGATGATGATGATGATGATGATGATGATAACCATACCAACTGCCTCAGTGCATCTTTACTTCCATTGTCATATAAATGTTGTATATTGATACAGAACCGCTCTGCGCTGCCTACCATAGCCTTCACATTTGGAACATTTCTCGTTTTCTGCGAAAATTTTCTCTGAAAACCTACCCGTTACCAGAATTAACCACACAGGAAATTATTTGCCCCTCGATGCGTTTCTACTCGAAGGAAACTTTGCTTCGATATCTTTACTCGTTTATGAAACATTACTGGTATCATATTTGTGTTCACGCTGCACAATACAGTAGTGTACAAGAGTTAACCATGGTATGGAAAATAGAAACATTTATTCACAACCTGACATTGTGCATATGCATAGGGAAGAAGACGGTATCTTCGCTTTAGCATGTGATCCAAAGATAAAGAATGCAGCACATCAGAAAGGTAATGCCGTGGCGCTTCGGCTGAGTAAAGAGTAGCTTCTTCATTAATACGGCAATGTAATGCCACCGATACGCTACTGGATCCCGATTTCCAAGCAACAACGTTACATCTTGAAGTACTTCAGTCACAGCGCTCAATGCACAGTTTTCACACCGAAGACATAATTTATTTTTAAAGTAATAGAAGTAAAAAATCTTTTGCACAACAGCGAATGCTCAATATTTGCAATGGTTTGCGCTAATTGCCAGATATACGTGACAGCTACGTGGACGGCTGGTTATGAAGTTATTAAAGAGCTGTACTGGCAGCCAAAGCATCCTTAAGAAAAGAATCAAAGAGGGCTGAAAAACGACTGGCGGCTGGTGCGTGCAGTTCTTCTTCCCAACGTGTCCAGACGTACTCTGCAAGATTTAGAGTCGGAGAAATGCCTCTAAGCACTATGGTACATAACATCTGAGGTCATCAGTCCCCTATACTTAGTACTACCTAAACCTAACTAATCTAAGGATATCACACACGTCCAGGCCCGAGGCAGGATTCGAACCTGCGACCGTAGCAGCAGCTCGGTTCCGTACTGAAGCGCCTAGAACCGCTCGGCCACATTAGCCGGCAGAATCGGAGACCTCCGAGAACAAAAGTTCTTCTTCTGTACAACATTCAACCACCAGATCAATGGGATGCAGACGGACATTAACTTCCATAAAGCGGAAGTGTGGACCAACTGCAAGTTTGAAAAGCCACGCGTTTGGTTGCAGCTGCTCGCCTCTACATCTCTTGTAAGGTGGGTCTCTACACCTTGCCCCATGAAGCCTACCTACATCAGATCTCTTCCACACAGTAGTTGATCTCTTTCTACTATTTTCCTGTAATTGTACCCGCTACTCAGGTGGTGTAGTGTTTAACACACTGAATCCGCATTCGGAAGGACTGGGCGTCAAACACCGTCCGGATATCCAGTTTTGTCTTCGATGCTTTTCCTAAATTGTTCCCAACAAATACTTGGAAGGTTCCTCTAAAGAGAGTAACGCCAGACGTATTCGCCATCCTTCTCGAATCCTGCACTAATCTTAAATCCTACTCTTCCTCCTTTGTCACATCACTACTTTCCCTCCATAAAAACTTGTGACTAGATTCGTTCCGCAAACTCTAGCTAGATTCATTTGTGGAAAGAAAATTCCTCCAGTTATTCCTGGTAGTATCTTGATGTTTTTGGTTTCATAATATACAGGTCCACCTTTCTAAGTTGGACCTATATTACCGGTTGAGAAGCATATGAGCTTGCTTCTCTGTGTCACATTCACAGTTTATCGCACACTGCAATATCAGAGCCAGCTCTATTTTCTGTAGGCCAGTCCTGCATATACCATTGGAATTCGCCACTGTTTAGGCCGAAAATCGGTCCCATTGTGGAGTGGTTACTCCTGGTTTATATAGAGCGAACTTTCCCTCCTTCTCGAAGCCGCCAACAAATATATGACATGATATTTAGTGATTGATTCATCACAGCTGAGACTGACTTGCTCCAAGGTGTCTGCGATTTGCACCTCGTAAAAGAGGGAACCACTGCCATGTGTGTCGCGTTACTTTGCAACATTCGTGAAGAAGTTATCCTGTAGAGCTGCCGGCCGCTGTAGCCGTGCGGTTCTGGCGCTGCAGTCCTGAACCGCGGGACTGCTACGGTCGCAGGTTCGAATCCTGCCTCGGGCATGGGTGTGTGTGATGTCGTTAGGTTAGTTAGGTTTAAGTAGTTCTAAGTTCTAGGGGACTTATGACCTAAGATGTTGAGTCCCATAGTGCTCACAGCCATTATCCTGTAGAGCTGATATATTACGTTTGTAATGCACTTCAACCTTTGAATCGCGTTACAATTCGAAGACAGAGTAGTCCTTCCTTATGAACACGCACCTCATCTTTGTGGAGAAAAGTTGACGGTAATTTTGATCGTCTTTTCTCTCCCTCTCTAATTTTCCTCCATTTCTAGATCATGCTCAACTTTTGGATATTCGTCTAATTTGCAAGGCGAACAAAAAATATGACGCCGTTTATGTTTCATGAACAGGTGAAGGCACAGATGCAAGTGTTTCTTCAAGTGAAAATAACCGGAGAGGCGAATATATTATTAAAACTCGTAAATTGCAGGTTTCCTGTAGAAATGTTCACAAAAAAGACGAGAAATGTGCAAAATCCGAAGTCAAACGGCACAGCGCATATTCTGCCGTATTAACCAATGTTTATATGGCAATGGAAGCAAATAAAGCTGCACTTGCAAACAATGGTTGGGCAGGGTGGTCTTCATTTTGTTTTCGTGTAAAGTTCCGCAACAGACTTTAATAAGTATGATATCATTATGCTCTTGATTTTCAAAGTTCACAAATGATTTTAAAAGAAGCGCATGTTTTGTTTACAGGTGCTTCAAGGTATCGGTAGACAGAAAATTATGTCAACTTCATAATGAAATACTAACACTGCTGGAAAACCTTGTTTCTTGATCTTGTTTATGAAAGGTTAAGGGTGCCACCTTTAAGTTAATAGCCTGATGTACTGAATACACGAGCGGCTCTAACACTCATGCTTATCTCTTTACCTGAAAGTTTTCTTCGTGATAAGCACCAGTCCATCAGAAGTACAGCTTGTCCTATATCGGCCAATAATCCTGCGAAACAGTACAATATTTAAAATTGCTCATTTACGATCGTGTCTTTGTTATCAGTTGGCATGTAATACAAGTTCGAAAATATTTTAGGAACCAAGGGAACCGATATCTACCTGGCCACCTTCCGTCTCTCTTCCTATGAAGAGAGAGAGAGAGAGAGTGTGTCGTTTTCTACGTGTTCAGCTTAATAAGTCCACACAGGTTTTTAAAATAACTACCTTTTGTGGAGTTTTGCGTTAGAGCGGAGCGTAATAAATAAACTGCATCACCTTTTATTTTCTGCAGGCATTCGCAGTCGCAGCGGAGAACACGGTGCTTGACTGGAACTACACGACCGACGTGCAGGAGCAGGCGTGCCTCAGTACAGGAGGCGTCTGCAGCTGGCCGCGGGGCAAGATGGTCTCTGGAACTGGCAGCATGCAAGGCATGATGTACACACGGGCACACCGCAGCATCTACGACGGGTGGGAAGCAGCCGGCAACGAAGGCTGGGGCTACGATGACGTGCTGCCCTACTTTATCAAAGCGGAGAACAACCTGGAGGCCGACCAACTGGAGGAAGGGTACCACGGCACAGAAGGACCACTCGTCGTGCAGCACTTCGACAGCCATCCGCTGCTCTCTGAGACCATCGTGGAGGCGGGAATACAGCTCGGCTACCGCACGGGAGACCTCTGTGGCAGCAACCAAACGGGTGTTGCCATAGCGCAGATGATGGTGAAAGACAGTCTCCGAGGCAGTACACCAAGACTGTATCTCAGGCCCGCTGCTGCCAATAATCCCAAACTTTACACTGGTATAAACGCGCATGTGACCAGAGTTCTTATCGACCCTGAAACTTTGACAGCGACTGGCGTAGAATTTCTGGACAGTGAGAACAATCTACATACAGTAATGGCCAAAAAGGAAGTCATCCTAAGCGCAGGGGCCATCGGATCTCCACAGATACTCATGCTTTCTGGTGTCGGGCCACAGGGGGACCTCGAGGACTTGGGCATCACAGTGCTGAAGAACTTGTCTGTCGGCCAGAATCTGCACAATCACGTGTCTGGTTTCGTGGCCTTTTTCATAAATGATACATCCTACCAGACGCTGACCACAGAGGTGCTGCAAGACTTTATCAGCAACCGCACTGGTCCGATGACAGGTACAGGTCTGACACAGACAACAGGCTTCATGCTTTCAAAGTACGCTACCGACGGCGTGCCCGACCTGCAGATCTTCTTTGACGGCTTCAATGCAGCTTGCTCCCGATCGGGTCTGCCAGAAGAATGCTCCAGCGGTGACGTGGGCGTCGACTGCGGTCGCCGTTACATCGATGCGCGACCTACTAACATCATGCCACGTAGCAAGGGCTACATGAAACTGCGCAGCTCCGACCCTCTCGACTACCCGATTTTCCGACCCAACTACCTCTCTGAGAAAATCGACGTGGACATACTGGTCGAGGGCATCAAGCTGGTGATCAACATGACGCGCACGGAGGCGATGCAGCGCTGGGGCTTCGAGCTGGACACGACGGTGACGGCCGGCTGCGAGGACTACGAGTTCTCGTCAGACGAGTACTGGGCGTGCGTGGTGCGCTACAGCACCGGCGCCGAGAACCACCAGGGCGGCACCTGCAAGATGGGGCCCGCCACCGACGACTCCGCCGTCGTAGACCCGCGCTTCCGGGTGCACGGCGTGGCTGGGCTGCGCGTCGTCGACGCTTCCGTCTTCCCGTAC
Source organism: Schistocerca gregaria (assembly GCF_023897955.1). Lineage (NCBI taxonomy): Eukaryota > Metazoa > Arthropoda > Insecta > Orthoptera > Acrididae > Schistocerca > Schistocerca gregaria. The sequence continues at coordinate 620,049,049 of NC_064923.1, read as the reverse complement.
ATACCCAACTCCAACCCCATCTCGTCCATCGTCATGCTGGCCGAGAGGGCGGCCGATTTCATCAAGGAAGACTGGCCAGAAGAAACGGAAGTCGTCGACAATTCGTCGGCTCTTGGTGTCATTAACAATGGTCAATTTAAAGGTAAAGGACATACACCGCCACGTCATCAATCCCAGAATGTGAGGTATATCCTTCGATTGACTTTCCAAGATTTCCTTCCTCGCACAAAAAATTGTTTAACTGCTTACTCTGATGCTTATGGCCATCTATATACAGTGAAACCTGAACGACTAGCAGTCCAGACAAGAAGCTTTTAAAATGTGATGCTGCAGAATAACATTGAAAATCAGACAAGTTGATGAAATGTGGAAGTATTGAACAGAAATGGTTAGAAAAAAAATTGTGGCACATCTTGTCTTAAAGAACATATTGTTGATAACAAGCGTCCTGAGTCATTAAGGAATCGTCGGTTTCGTAGTGGAGGGAAGAGAGCAGCATCAAATCAGTCTCCGAACTAAAAACTATAACATCAACAAGATACGCGAAACAGCTGGTCTGACATCTCTGGCGTATTTGACGAAGTGATAGAGGGTTGTCTTTTAAAAGAGCGTAACGAGCAACTGTTATTCTCTTCTGTTCGCGAATGCAACTTGGAAACACTACGCTTCCATTTTTTTACTAATCTTTCTTATGTTCCTCTTAAGATCCACCTGTGAATGTACGATGGAGACTTCACAATAAGTTTGCAGTCTTAACTTTGAAGTTGCCAAACGATAACTTTTTCTGCCAATGACAGATATTACCTATAAAATCAGTTGTTTTCGTATCCTACCCATGCACCACTGGTATGAGGCAAAGACCGGATTAGTATTTCTTACATATATATTTCATAAGAAACATGTCGGCAAAATTAAATAAAATACGTAAGTATAAAGGCAAACGTTCTTTAGGGATAATTTTAATGCAATAAAAACGCGGGTAAATGGTACTAACACAGCAGATATCTGACCCGACGCCTTTTGCAAAGCTTTTGGAGGGCACTTTTTGAAGCAGTAGCTGAATTAGTAGAGCACTCACCTCCATTTCCGAGAAATGAAAGGAAGCCGTAACTTTCACACTACTGTCCTTGTTATCGACAAGCTGTGTACGATACGAGGTTGATGTTAGCCGCGACTGCAATCTTTACGTCGGTGAGACGAAGCGATCTGTTACCTGTTACCACACGTCTAAAGGGGTTCGGATATGCATATGTATCAGGCAGTTTAATAAGTATCGATGCAGAACATCGAAGTGACTGGCGGAGTTCGGGAGTCTGTTCCAATTGGTGTGGCATCAAACACTGCAGACGAAAGGTTCCGACAGCATTTATCAGTTGAAACGCAGTCTGTGATTGTCGTAAGTCGTTATTGTTGTTCGGTCTTCAATCTGAAGAATGGGCTGATACAGCTCTCCACGTTACTCTAGCCTGTGCAAGCCTCTTCATCCCCGTATAACTACTGCAGTCTACATCCAACTGAACCGGCTTAACGTAATGAACCCTTAATTTCCCTCCATAGTTTCTACCCCCAAAATTCTATTCATTACCAAATAGGCGACTACTTGATGGCTCAGGATGTGTCCTGTCAGTAGGTCCCTTCTTTTAGTCTAGTTGTGCCATAAGTTTTTTTTTCCTCTCTTTGATTCAGTACCTCCTCGTTAGTTACCTAATCTACCCATCAACTCTTTAACATTCTCCTATAGCACCTGAAGCGTTTCACTCTTGAATTTACTACAAAACTGCCTACAATATTTTAAACGACAATTTTTCCAGTATGTCACGGAAATTATACAGTATGATAATTACAATATTGCTTATAATGTAACACCGTGACTAGCGAAAGAAACGTCCAAGTACTTCAAAACTGATCCAAATTCTAGTTAAATAGAATCCATGATTGCTGTTAAAAATGATACTAACGCATTCACATAATATTTCGTGTTGTCAACTGTTGATTTTGTTGACACGACACATCAAGCCAGTGAAGCGATTGCAACTGACTGATCAACCTAAAAAAAGACTCTTACTTGTAAAATATGGGCAAAGAACTAAAAGAAATTATCAGGAAATTGATCTCGGGGAAGTTCTCTTTAGTGATACAGTGTACAGGGTGCGGCGCTTAAATCAGGACAAATTAAACTTTTTTAAAAAGCAATTTTATTAAAACAAAATACAAATGAAAAGAAAATCGTTTTACATATAAGTAGTGGTATCCTTCAAGAGTAACATTACTCATTGTAACCCCCTTCAGCCGCAATGACCGCCTCCAGTCTTGTCCTGAAGCGATCGCACCCACTCGGCAGCGCTGTCCATATTCGCGAATGCTGCTTAGATAGCGCTGCGTAAAGATGAGACGTTAGGACGCCTCGTTTCGTTGATAACTCTTTCGACTACGATCGTCGAGGGGTTTCAGGTCCGGGCTATTCGGGGGCCAGAACTCCTTTGACCAGAACATGTAAGCTTTATTCGAAAGCCAGTTTTGAACTAAATGGATCGTATGAGGTCCTCCTCTGCCATCCGACACACTGTGCGCTCGCTGAAATTCAGTACTGACGCCTGTTTCCTCTGCGATTGCCCCGGGTTCTCCGAAATGAGCGCCTGAGCGTTTTCTCGCCATATCGTAGTTCCGCTGTAGGTCGCGTTTGGCGTTCTTGAAAGCCATTAGTATCTAGTAAACAGTCAGAAACCCAAAATGGCCGAGATGTTACGGACAAGTGCGGAGTACAACCGAAGAGCCGCGTTTCGGGGGCAAGAACTCCTTTGACCAGAACATGTAAGCTTTATTCGAAAGCCAGTTTTGAACTAAATGGATCGTATGAGGTCCTCCTCTGCCAACCGACACACTGTGCGCTCGCTGAAATTCAGTACTGACGCCTGTTTCCTCTGCGATTGCCCCGGGTTCTCCGAAATGAGCGCCTGAGCGTTTTCCACCAACTGCTGCAGTTGGTGACACGCGTTTCCTTGAAAGAGGTTTTTTCGCCGGGTTACCGGAACCTTCCTCAGACTTCTCCGAAGCAATATACTTGGTCACAATATCAACAGTTAATATCGGGTACCCGAAGAATCGAACTATTTCAGTGGGCGGACGCCCAGCGCGAAGACCTTCCATAATCGCGGCTCTTCGGTTGTACTCCGCACTTGTCCGTAACATCTCGGCCATTTTGGGCTTCTGACTGTTTACTAGATACTAATGGCTTTCAAGAACGCCAAACGCGACCTACAGCGGAACTACGATATGGCGAGAAATTCAAATTTGTCCGGATTTAAGCGCCCCACTTTGTAAATAACGAAGAAAAAGGTAATGGGTTCCTTCGTTATACCCTCGAACAACTCGTCATCAGTTCTTTCTCTACGGTCTCCGAGAAGATCCAAAAATTCGTGCAAAATTATGGTTAATCACATGCGACATAACCAGGTCTAATATTTTAAATGAATACCACACATACAGTCATAACAGAACGCTCTATTTAAGACAAAATTACAGTATTCAGAAACATGGACGCTTACGTTACAACAGACAGACGATAAAAGACACCTAAGTATGGCGAGAATAAATGATGTACAACAATTCGTTTGTTTTACAGAGGGAGATACATAGTTTCTTATTGTTTGGCCTCTTGAGAAAAAGTCTGTGACCAAACATGACTACATTGATTTTAATTACATGGATTAATTCACAAGGAATATCAAAACAGAAATTAAAATGTTATTACAGTAATAATTTCTTTTTCCTTGTATACACTGGGAAAAAATGAAATGATCGTATGGCACTGATGGCCGCCGAGTTGTAAGTCTTTTCAGTTGGCGGCACGTTGGGCGACCTGCGTGTCAATGATGAAGAAATGACGAGGGAGGCAATAGAGCACTGAGTCCCCAACCGGAGAAAGCCTCCGATCCGGCCGGGAACTGAACTCGGGCTTGCTATATGGCAGTCAGACGCACTGAGCACTCAGCCAACAGAGGGGACGTGTATATATTTAATTTAATCCTTATACGTTTACGCATTTTCATGGAGGGACACATTAACATACACTCTAAGACAAGAAAAACGACGCCCCATAAAGGAATTAGCCGACTGGTACGGATGTTGGTAGATGTGATGTTCATGTACAGATAAACAAATGATTACAATTTGAAAAAAATTGATTATTTATTCAGGAGAAAGAGTTTTACAAATTGAGCAAATGAATAATTCGTTGTTCCACCTCTGGCACTTTTGCAAGCAGTTATTCGGCTTGGCACTGACTGATAGAGTTGATGGATGAACTTCTGAGGGATAGCGTGCCAAATTATTCTGTCCAGCTGGCGCATTAGATCATCAAAATCATGAGCTGATGCGAGGTCCCTGTCCATAACGCTTCAAACGTGCTCAGTTGGGTAGTGATCTGGTGACTTTGCTGGCCAAGGTGCGCTTTGGCAAGCACGACGACAAGCAACAGAAACTCTTGCAGTGTACGAGCGCGCGTTATGTTGCGGAAATATAAGCCCAGGACGGCTTGCCATAAAGGGCAACAAAACGGGTCGTAGAATATCGTCAACGTACCGCTGTGCTGTCAGCAAACCGCGGATGACAATCGAAGATGTCCTATTGTAAAAACAAATAGCACAACAGATCATGGCCGTATGGCGGGAGAGAGTCAGGATGTTACAAAATTTATTTTTCGGGAAATGCTGTTGCCGGTCTACATTTTGTGCCCTCTCTACTTTGACTATCGTCTCTTATTCTTCTGCTCAAATAACAAAACTCATCAACTAATTTTAGTGTCTAATTTTATTAATGTAATTCCTTCGGCAACGCCAAAAATAATTAAGAAACCAATCATCTGCGAACCCCAAACGTATTTCGTAAATTTATAATTCATTGACTTTCAGTGATGTAATCAGTACGAACGTGAATTTATCCCACATCCATCCTCAAAGCCTGGAATAGCTAGGCGGTTGTCCAGTCACGCAGAACAGATCTATGGCAAGAGAAAAAGGGATCTGCCCTTCTGTGCAACCAATATAACATCTAAAATTTATCCATCAAGTCCTATGGTCTGCCTTTTATCGAGTAGCTTCGTTTGCAGTCAATTAACGATGTATGGTTTTTTTAAAACGGATAGTCACTGAATGAAAAGGTCTTCGTATGGACCATCCAATGTTAAAAAATCTATTTAATCACGTGTTCTACTTTCAATGTGTCTGGCTGCATTGAAGCCCTCGATTTCGACTTGTCTGATATCTGAATCAAACGAGCGTATCGCCTGTTTGTTGTTATATAGATATTTCAGAAAATGCAGCACATCTTTTTATTGGTGTTGAAGTAAGTCATGACTTGCAGCCATATGCACCCAGCAGCTTCAGCAGCCGCCTAGTTCCTCAGACGACAGCCAACACCAGTCACAGTTAGTAATAAGACACTAGCGAAAGAGAAACCAATTCCTTGGATAATATACAGAAGCGTGGACACTTGATGAGGCTTCAGCGTGCCTTAACGAAGCGTCGAGGCATAAGGCACAAGCTCTGAAATAGTGCACGCGTGTACGCTGCGTTCTGTTAGTCGAGGGGTAATAGTCGAACATAAGAATAATTGACATACATGCTCTGTATTGACAGCTGATAGCTGGAGATCAGCGGCTGGAACCGTAAAATAAAGAAATTCTCACAGTGTTTTGGGGATTATCCAAGTAAATGTTGACTAATTGCTTACACTGTTTGGAATCCAGAGTATAAACCAGACACTCGAGATAGTTAAACTCACTGACCCAGCACTACTCAGGGAATCGAGATCACAAGATGTAATATAAAACAAAATGTTGGGATAGGGATGTGTCAAGAGGTCATCAAACGCCAGTCGAAGTAATCCTTCTCCCCGGAGGAGGTGGGGAGGGGAGGAGGGGAGTATGACATTGAAACTGGAGGAGAGAATAGACTGAAGGTAGCTCTCGTCGTTTTCCAGACGAGGAGCCAGCGTCTCTGAGACTTGGCCGTTTCTGGTACCATTTCTTTAGGTCAGACAGCATTACAATCTGATTGAATGGAACAGTTGCAGACTGACACTGTCTCTGACTCTAGACTTGACCTTTCTTCATATGAGACTTTATAACAGTGTCCCAGAGACTCTTTCACTTATAATAAATTTCTAGCAATCTATGTACTTTGAAGTTAATAATTTTCCTAGGTGTCTTCTTCTCCTATCGAGATAACATGTTGGGTATCAATAAATTCACATAGGTCAGCTGGCTGAAGTGCACCTCAAAAACCTTCTCGTCAAGATATTTGCTGAAAACCAAACCTTGGAGGTGACAGCATTGTGAGTCGCTTTATAACTGGTCTAGTGGTGGAGCCCCTATCTTCTAAGAACATAATCAGTGCCAACAGATAAGACAGCTCCAACTGTCTTTTCGGCAACAGGCTACGGGTTGTATTTAAATTGGGACATACGGCAAGTGTAATATGGCCAATCCCTTCCGCCCAGGGACACATAACATGAACACCCCGTTGACTATCCATGGAGCAAGGCAAGAGAGCCATCAGTTGCAGATGGTACAGCAGAAGTGATCCCATGTAAAGTCGTCACACATGCCGTGATGCCTCGCCAAGGCTGCGACCCAGGGATATAGCTTGCAGTCTATCTGGAGCAGCTAAAGCACCTTGCAGCTGTTTTGCCAACAGTGATGAAATACCCCCTACAGTTCCACACAACATCAATACCCAGCAATGTATGATTAGTGTAGCGTTGCTCTTGAGGGACGAAAATAAAAAGAATTGTTACTTTTTTTAATGTCGAAAAAGTGAATATTTTGGTGGGCCACTTGGCTCAGAATCAGGAATTGATTACACTATTATAATAACATACGTTGAGCATTAAATCCCTGAATAAGAGCAGCATATTGATATATATATATATTTGAGATCGTTCGAAAGAAACATTATCATTTCTGTGCATTTTTATAGTCGGGATGTAGTCATACCCAGATCAACACTAAGGGACCAGAAGATTTATAAACTTCAAAAGAAATGCAACACTACACAAAAAAGTTGGTTCAGAAATAATAGGAAAACGGTAATGTTCCTTCTGCCTCATGCTGCGTTCGGCCCATCAGCGTGGTCGTAATTTCTGGTGATGAAGTAAACACAAAATAATTATCCTTCAGGTAAATAAGGAGATGGAAATCATCAAGGTTAATTTACAAAAATAAGCACATTTATCTGTAACACACCTTTTTGTTAATGCTACGTACCTTTTCATATTAAATTACAATAGATGACCACTGTGGTTAAATACTTTATACACTCCTGGAAATTGAAATAAGAACACCGTGAATTCATTGTACAGGAAGGGGAAACTTTATTGACACATTCCTGGGGTCAGATACATCACATGATCACACTGACAGAACCACAGGCACATAGACACAGGCAACAGAGCATGCACAATGTCGGCACTAGTACAGTGTATATCCACCTTTCGCAGCAATGCAGGATGCTATTCTCCCATGGAGACGATCGTAGAGATGCTGGATGTAGTCCTGTGGAACGGCTTGCCATGCCATTTCCACCTGGCGTCTCAGTTGGACCAGCGTTCGTGCTGGACGTGCAGACCGCGTGAGACGACGCTTTATCCAGTCCAAAACATGCTCAGTGGGGGGACAGATCCGGAGATCTTGCTGGCCAGGGTAGTTGACTTAAACCTTCTAGAGCACGTCGGGTGGCACGGGATACATGCGGACGTGCATTGTCCTGTTGGAACAGCAAGTTCCCTTGCCGGTCTAGGAATAGTGAACGATGGTTCGATGACGGTTTGGATGTACCGTGCACTATTCAGTGTCCACTCGACGATCACCAGTGGTGTACGGCCAGTGTAGGAGATCGCTCCCCACACCATGATGCCGGGTGTTGGCCCTGTGTGCCTCGGTCGTATGCAGTCCTGATTGTGGCGCTCACCTGCACGGCGTCAAACACGCATACGACCATCATTGGCACCAAGGCAGAAGCGACTCTCATCGCTGAAGACGACACGTCTCTATTCGTCCCTCCATTCACGCCTGTCGCGACACCACTGGAGGCGGGCTGCACGATGTTGGGGCATGAGCGGAAGACGGCCTAACGGTGTGCGGGACCGTAGCCCAGCTTCATGGAGACGGTTGCGAATAGTCCTCGCCGATACCCCAGGAGCAACAGTGTCCCTAATTTGCTGGGAAGTGGCGGTGCGGTCCCCTACGGCGCTGCGTAGGATCCTACGGTCTTGGCGAGCATCCGTGCGTCGCTGCGGTCCGGTCCCAGGTCGACGGGCACGTGCACCTTCCGCCGACCACTGGCGACAACATCGATGTACTGTGGAGACCTCACGCCCCACGTGTTGAGCAATTCGGCGGTACGTCCACCCGGCCTCCCGCATGCCCACTATACGCCCTCGCTCGAAGTCCATCAACTGCACATAAGGTTCACGTCCACGTTGTCGCGGCATGCTGCCGGTGTTAAAGACTGCGATGGAGCTCCGTATGCCGCGGCAAACTGGCGGACACTGACGGCGGCGGTGCACAAATGCTGCGCAGCTAGCGCCATTCGACGGCCAACACCGCGGTTCCTGGTGTGTCCGCTGTGCCGTGCGTGTGATCATTGCTTGTGCAGCCCTCTCGCAGTGTCCGGAGCAAGTATGGTGGGTCTGACACACCGGTGTCAATGTGTTCTTTTTTCCATTTTCAGGAGTGTACATAAAAGTCAAAATGCCCTCTTGATGCTGTCTGTTCGTAATCAGTTACAAGAAACCACATGTTTTCTGATTGAAAAAAATAACAATTAGCATATTCACTCAATATTTCCACACAGAATATAAAATACAGTTGCGGAACGCAGCAAGTCCGCATCCGCCTTTCATAGAATACATACACTAAAAGGTGAGGCGCCAAAAGCCTCATTTGTCTTGAAACAACAGAATTGTTTTTTATACCATTAATCGATACATGTACATAGAACAGGCACCGCGCAATAATAGATTCTGTCGCTGCTATGTGATTGTTCATTTCTTATGCTTTCCAATTTTTCGATAACTTTATGCCATCAGGCATTTACTATTGAGAGTATATTAGTGTTTGTGAGGCGAAAATTACTAATATTACATTAGGTAAGCCCATAAAGAGGATGAAGACTACTGAAGTTGATAAGTTGATCATTCTGGGCTGAAAAACCGAAAATAAGAAAGCAAGAAACAAGCTAGGAGAAGGCAACCACTAACGTAGCACACGCTGAACGATTTAGGTATTTGTGCTTACTATAGTTGTAAAAGTACGATGGGAGGTAAACAGATTAGATGATTTGCAAAATGTACGCTGCACGGTAACTCCCCGGGCTGCTGTGTGCTGCTGCAGACAAAACGCAGTCGGTTATCATGTAGGCCTACTCTAACCTCAAAAGAATTCCACGACTTCACTGAGTCAATGTTATCGTTCCGTTTCAGATTCCAACCCATACTTAATTCCAACTATTTGTATGACTTGGTTGACTACTGTTGAGAATAACTACCGTGGCGTCAAACGTTATTATTATTCTCTCATTGTAGCTTCTCGAGGTTCACAACATTCATACATATCTCAAAATATTTACCAATTTGCTTTTGTGATTCTTTGGCATGATAACTGTTTAATATACTACATTCATTACTAAGGGCTTATTTGGCAATTCCACTTCATCATTTAGGAAAAATTACATTGTTGTTGCTTTAATTCTAACATTAGTAAGAAGTAGAACTTCTTTGCTTTTTTACAGTCGCTTACAGTAGCTGAAGGTAGTTTAGGACACTCATCGAAACCTGTAATTTACTACACGTATATTCAGAAAGTGCCAATAAAAATGGAAAATTAGACTTCCCTGTTTAACACAGCCTGTTATTTTTTCTTTTCTTTTTTTTTATTTTTTTTTTTTTAAGTCATAAGTATTTTTGTGCTCTTATTTTTGTTGAAACTAGCAGCTGCAAGATGATGTATAACTTGGAATGAAAACCAACTAAAACTGAATGACTGCACATATGACCTTCTTCCACTTTCACAATATAGTATTGTAAGGCGCTCTTAAGTCCTTTCCCTATAATATTGGGATTAGTTATGTGAAAAAACACACTATAGCAGTAGTACTTAATAAGAAGTCAAATTTCTGTATTAGCTGTACGAATTAGGTAGCGGTCTGGCGTAAACTAAAGGTTAACAGATAAAATAAAACAAATAACCTGAGCATTAGGACAAAGATAACAACAGGGGGAATGTCTAAACGACTCACGTTTGTCATGATGTGCTCTCCTATCAGTCGCAATGGTTCTCATCTTGTTTGTAGCTCATCTTGACACACTGAGACCATTAATATTTTTGAAACTGAAACCCTTTTCTTGTTTTGCAGGCTCGCTCTTGTTCGCTGCCCTTGTCTTCATTCTGGTGGCTCTACGAGTTTAGAGACAAGGACTGCCTCAACTAAAACGCTCAGTGTCAAGAAATGGTTTATATACTCCATGGTCATCAAAACGACATCACGATTTCAGGTGCTATAAATGAACTTATAGATACGTGTTCCACAACATGTTACAATAGGAGCGTAGTGATACGATTAAGTTATCAGATAAGGTGGCCTGCTTCGTCAACGTAATGGTGGCAGCCAACGTGCTCAAATTCACCTCAAACTTTAGAAAGCTAAGCAAGGCATCCGGAAAATCATTTGCACACACATCTCCTGTATTTGCAGCCAAGTGTATTTTCAATGTATTCTTTCCTGTATCAGTAAGTACCTCCACATGTAAAAAAGTTTAGTTTAGAAGTCGAGCACGAGACAGCGCAGAGTACGAATGTTTGTCCAAGACACGCTTTTTATGCATCCTGTTCTCATGCAGACATATCTCAAACGCGATCTGAATCTTCAACGACTCGGTTCGAAGGACCAGCGTAATCTCATTTTTTCTTTTCACATAAGAGGCTAGTGCATAAACTTTATCTACAGGAAAACACTGATTTGTATGTGACTGTTGTAGAAAGTGATACCTCTGAATATGGTAAGTTACTTTAATCATGCTTTTATTCATTTATAAAAATTCAACACCGATCGTCAGTAAAACAAAGCAATAAGTGCATAATCTACAAGGATCTACATTTGTTCTATAAAAATTTATGTTGATAAATTGCAATAACATTTGTATTGCTATGTATATTGTCATAAACAAACAATCTCTACATCTTTTGTCAGTAATCACTCAATGTTCCTGCGATTTCCTGAAATTTTGTATAAGAATGACAGTCATATACAGATACTGCATGCCGCTGCAGCATCTTTTTTTATTACATTAGTGTGGGCGAAGAAACGCTTGTGGTCAACCTTCGCACATCGAATGGCATAATCCGGACACACTCATTTTATGCGATAACGCATCAATGAGAAGCAATTACGTTGACTACTATAGAAATAGTAGGTCCTATTAAATGACAGAATTGTAATTAAACTATCTACATCTACATGGATATTCTGGAAATCACATTTAAGTGCCTGGCAGGGGGTTCATCGAACCACCTTTACAATTCTCTACTACTCCAATGTCATATAGCGCGGAAATAACGAACACCTATAACTTTCCGTACGAGCTCTGATTTCCCTTATTTTATCGTGGTGATCGTTTCTCCCAATGTAGGTTGGTGTCAACAAAATATCACATTCGGAGGAGAAAGTTGGCGATTGGAATTTCTTGAGAAGATTCCACTGCAACGAAAACCGCCTTTCTTTTAATTATGTCCACCCCAAATCCTGTATCATTTATGTGACACTCTCTCCCATATTTCACGATAATACAAAATGTGCTGCCCTCTTTTGAACTTTTTCGATGTACTCCGTCAGTCCTATCTGGTAAGGATCCCACATCGCGTAGCAGTATTCTAAAAGAGGACGGACAAGAGTAGTGCAGGCAGTCTCCTTAGTAGATCTGTTACATTTTCTGCCAATGAAACGCAGTCTTTGGTTAGCCTTCCCCACAACATTTTCTATGTGTTCCTTCCTTTTTAAGTTGTTCGTAATTGTAATTCCTAGATATTTAGTTGAATTTACGGCCTTTAAATTAGATCGAGTAACCGAAGCTTAACGAATTCCATTTAGCACTCAGTGGATGATCTCACACTTTTCGTTATTTCTGGTTAACTGCCAATTTTCGCACCATTCAGATATCTTTTCTAAATTGTTTTGCAATTTGTTTTGATCTTCTGATGACTTTATTGATAAGCGACAGCGTCATCTGCGAACAACCTAAGACGGCTGTTCAGATTGTCTCCCAAATCGTTTATATAGATAAGGAACAGCAAAGGGTCTGTAACACTACCTTGGGGAACGCCAGAAATCAATTCTGTTTTACTCGATGACTTTCCTGCAATTACTACGAATTGTGACCTCTCTGACAGGAAATCACAAATCCAGTCACATAACTGAGACGATATTTCATAAGCGCGCAATTTCACTACAAGCCGCTTTTGTAGTACAGCCTTCCGGAAATCCAGAAATACGGAATCGATCTGAAATCCCTTGTCAATAGCACTCAACACTTCATGTGAATAAAGAGCTAGTTGTGCTTCACAGAAACGATGTTTTCTAAACCCATGTTGACTGTGCGCCAATAGATCGCTTTCTTCGAGGTAATTCATAATGTTCCAACACAATATATGTTCTAAAATCCTGCTGCATGTCGACTTTAACGATATGGGCCTATAATGAAGTGGATTACTCCTACTACCTTTCTTGAATAGTGGTGAAACCTGTGCATCTTTCCAGTCTTTGGGCACGCATCTTCGTCGAGCGAACGGTTGTATGTGATTATTAAGCGTGGAGCTAATGCATCAGAATACTCTGAAAGGAACCTAATTGGCAAACAGTCTGGACCAGAAGACTTGCTTTTATTAAATGATTTAAGTCGCTTCACTACTCCCAGCATATTTACGTCTACGGTACTCATGTTGGCAGCTGTTCTTGATTCGAATTCTGGAATATTTACTTTATATTCTTCTGTGGAGGCATTTCGTAAGGCTGTGTTTAGTAACTCTGCTTTGGCAGACTATCTTCAATGTATCTCCATTGCTGTCGCGCAGAGAAGGCACTGATTTTTCCTTGCCGCTAACATGCTTCATATACGACCAAAATCTCTTTGGATTTTCTGCCAGGTTTCGAGACAAAGTTTCGTTGTGGAAACTGTTATAAGCATCTCGCATTGAGGTCAGCGCCAAATTAAGAGCTTTTGCAAAATATCGCCAATCTCGGGGATTTTGCGTGTGTTTAAATTTGGCATGTTTGTTTATATGTTTCTGCATCAGTGTTCCGATCCGTTTTGTGTACCAAGGAGGATCAGTGCCGTCTTTTGTTAATTTATTTGGTATAAATCTCTCAACTGCTGCCGATACAATTTCTTTGAATTCAAGCCACATTTGGAAGGAGCGGAGATTGTCTCTCAGGAAGGCGTGAAGTGCATTTTTATCAGCTTTTTTTGAATGGGTAAATTTTTCTTTTATTTTTGGAGGATTTGGGGGCTATAATATTCAGTCTCGCTATGACAACCCTACGTTCACTAATCCCTGTATCGGTTTCGATTTTCGTTATTAACCCAGGATCATTTGTTGCTAAGAGGTCAAGTGTACTTTCACAACCGTTTACTATTCGCGTGGGCTCATGAACTAACTGATCGAAATAATTTTCAGTGAATGCGTTTAGTACAATTTCGGATGATGTTTTATGCATAGCTCCGGAGTTAAACATGTATTTTCACCAACATATTGTTTCTGTTTTATACAACAAAAACCTCAGATACATTTGTACTACCATAGAATGTCTGTGTTCCTTATGGTGACCAGCCACATTTCCTATTCAGATTAGACTGACTACACAAAAACACGCTTTCCTGTGTACGACAAGGAACGTGGAGCTTCGCTCACAATTGCTGTCCCAACTTCTATTCAGTTCCTAGTATATTATTTATTTTTAAACTGAGAAGGCTACCAGAGAATCAATTCAAATGGTTCAAATGGCTCTGAGCACTATGGGACTTAACATCTAGGGTCATCAGTTCCCTAGAACTTACAACTACTTAAACCTAACTAACCTAAGGACATTACACACATCCATGCCCGAGGCAGGATTAGAACCTGCGACCGTACCGGTCACGCGGTCACTGATATAGATTAATGAACGTAATCTGACTACAGCATGAGAAATGAAAGTTATGTGAGCAGTTCACGCTTATTTTAATTGCACAACAATAGTTAGTACACAAAGCAATAGGTAACTGAACACAAATGAAAATTAAAAATTTAAGATTCCAGCAGTAATGAAAGTCCTCTAGCAATCGACTTTTACTCGGTCACTGTGCAGCGGTTATGTAATTCTGATTTCTGATTGTAGCAGTCAAATGTGAAATATTGAATACTCGCACTTGAAAAAGCACACACAGCGTGTCTGTAGATTTTTTTCCAGCGTCACATTCACCTTATTTACTGTAAATAGATACGTAATGTTCATAACAGAAAATGCTATGATATCTTTGATGTGAAAGTATACATCGTGCAATGGCCGCAAAGAATCAGTCTCGTTAACTCAGTTAAGCAATAAATAAATGACCAGGTAAGGCAAAATAAAGAGATAAATTGTATGTATGACTGCATAAAAGTTAATTGTTAAATGAAATGAGTAGAAAAATAACGGTCCTCCGAGCCCACAATGTAATGCCACTTCCTCGGACGAAAAATGAAAAAGAAAAAATAGCAACCAATGCCCCAAAAATTTCCCCAAAACAAGTTCCAAATTCCATGAAAAGTGAACAAGTAAACAAAGTTCCATTTAACACTATTATTTGGTTAATAACCAGTAATTGAAACAAGTACCTTATACATAGTAATTTATCAACGTACAAAAGAAAGATAGAATATCAGTAAACTTAAACACAAAATCATAGTAAATCCCAAAATCATTATAATTAAAATTAGCAAAGTAGAACCAACGATCTCAAAGAATACTTCGTGTGAGTAATCTTTGAGAATTATAAGTAATGGCTAAGGAAAATTTGCTCCATTGTCACTACGTTACTAGAGTTAGCCGAAGCTGGTCAGACTTTTTTGAATACTCGTATATGCAGGCGCAGTTAGAGAGTTTTTCGAGGATTGATAATTGCGATCTACTATGACGCAGTGAAACGAAATATTGACTTCAACTTAACAAAAGAATTCAGATAGAGGACTACCTTATATTGAAGTGAACTTTTTAATTAGATAACTCGAATTCAGTTCTAGTTAGGCATTGAACAGTGATAGACAATTAACTTCATTCGTAATAGCCAATTGACTCTGGAACTTCGCAATAGTTTTAAAGCAGATAATTTATAAATTCGCTTCCCCCCCCCCCCCCAACACACACACACACACACACACACACCACCTGCGAGAAGCTTCTTCCTCACAGCCTTGTTAGGAAGTGATTGTTATTGTGAAATGAACCACCCTTTCGTGCTAATTTACGCATTTGTGATTCCAAATTATAAAATTGTTTAGAGACATAACTGTGATCTTTTGCGTGCGGCGATAATATTTGACTGAAGCGATCGGCGCATATACAGAAACTCTTTGACGTTAGGAAGCAATCGCAATGTTACGACTTATTGGAGATTTGAAATTATAGCCAAACTATAGGGAACTTGGTGTCGGTGGAACTGAATTGAATTTTATCATTAATAATTTAATAGCAACTGTTAAACCATCGAATATAAACGAGTTAATTATGACGAGTAGCATAGTATTGGTCACAATTGGTCAAGAAATTTTTTTTTTTTTTTTTTGTAACGTCGTCTCTACCTAATAACAGTATCATCGCTCTACCGAGCCGATCAATACTAATCTATCAACTACCAACTAGAAAAGCCGGTGACGTTACAAAAAACAACAAGTGTTACGTAAATGCAAGTGTATTCTCATCATCTGAACGAAGTTTCCGTATAAGATGCTAAGCATTTAAAACGCTAAACTGAAAGGAAGAGTGACTGAATTGACTCTAACACTTCCGAATAAGCGACTGAAGTCGGATTCTGTACGAAGTCTCGTGGCTTCTGACTTCACAAGACACAATGGATTAACAGCGTAACATGGAACCTAAGTCCACTCCTAGGATTCACAGCAATTTCCCAACGGGAATCAGTGAAAAACTAACCATGGAATGCGAGCAACTCACAAATAATCAGAAATTATTAAAGAAATTACTTTTCAGCTATGTAATCACTACGGATAACCCCAGCAACATACAGTAATTTTCCAATGTGAATCAGTGAAAAATTAACCATGGAATCCTAGAGACTCATAAATTATCGCAAATGATTAACGAAATAGCTTTTCAGATAGTCAATCCCTACGGATAACCCTGTAACATAAAACATTTCACCAAACAACAACCCTATAACAAACCACAATCGACACCAAAACCTCCTACCTTGCTTCCGTCCACACCAGACCAGCCAACAGCACATTATCAAAAACAAAGAAACTGAGACGAAGAAACAGCGTGGACCACGAACGGTCACTCATCTGATTGGTCCGCACTACCAGAGATGCCTCAAAAAATGCTGCCCTTATCCCTCGCAGACTTAACCTCCAAAGATACCAGTGTTGCTAGCCGACGCTGACTGAAGGATCATCTTGGCAGCAACACTATGACAACTATTTCGCGAAGTAATAAAGTCGCAAAATTAGGCTCTGAAAGCGATGATTTAACAGAGAACTTCCAAACAGAAAAGTGAAAGAATTTCTCCTGTCTAGGAAATAAAATTAGAAATGTGATCGAACTACGGAAGATGCCAGATGTAGAGTTGCACAGGCGAAGAAAGTTTTCTTCCTTGAAAGAGCTCCATTGATATCAGATGTTCATGTGGAACTGAGGGATAAATTCCTCAACCTGTATATCTGGAGCATGTAAGTGAAACGTGGACCATCGTAAATCTGAAGAAAAAGAAACGGACAGCATTTGAAAGGGATAGTTATTTCAGAATGTTAGAATTAAGCGTCCAGTGACTTAAATGAAATGCTAAAAAGAACAGGTGACGATAGAGTTATGTAGAATACACTATGCGTAACAAGGGACAAGACACTGAGACATCCGTTTCGGCATCCGCGAGTAGTTAACCTAGCACAGGAAAGAATAGCAGAAGGGAAAAATAGTACAGACTAAAACATGCAAAAAACGCTGAGGAGAATGTTTAGCTCAAGAACTACGTCGAGATGAAAAAATTACCACGAAGCAGGATAAGAGGAAGAACTGCATCAGACGCGTCAGAAGACTGGTGACTTAAAAAAAGACTTTCGATATTAAACTTTGACATGAAGATTCACAGATTACATAGTGAAATTATTCTCTTTCTCGGATTTCGTGGTGCATATTAAACATGTCACCGTGGTCTAGGAGTTAGGTCTTAGATTAGCAATCAAAACTTTCTGCGTCACTGTTCGATTCCAGCCATTGCTCCAACTTTTAATTATAATCATTAGCAACGGCAGCCGAAGGCTTCCGCCAAAGAGGGTGGAGAACTGACACAGGTTCCCTACCGGTGGAAGGATCAGCATTGATCAACGGTATGAGGATGTGGAATAGAATACAAACTAATTTATTAAAAACACTAGAAATATACTTACGGCATGTAGCCTGTAACTGAAAAAGTGTCAAGATGATCTCCTCTCCGGGAACAGGATCCGTATTAGCCTCCATTCAGATATCCGGGAGTGGATGCCAGTGGGGAGGTAAGAACAAATGAAATACTGAATAATCAATGAAAGGGTAATACACAAGAGTTGAAGTGTGGAATGCAGGAAATCTGAATGTGGCAGAGAAATTAGAAAATCTGAAAATTGAAATGCAAGGTTATAGTCTACATGCAGCGGGTCAATGAAGTGAAATGAAAATAAAACACGGATTTGCGATCAGATGAATATAGAATAATTAGCTTTTTCCCGCAAATTCGCTTCCACTTAAGCCATATACACTAAAGAGTCAAAGAAACTGGCACACCTGTGTAATATTGCGTAGGGCCCACGTGAGCACGCAAAAATGGCGCAACACGACGTAGTGTGGACTCGACTATTGTCTGAAGTAGTGCTGGAGGGAACTGACACGATGAATCTTGCAGGGCTGTCGATAAATCCGTAAGAATACGAAGGGGTGGAGATCTCTTCTGAACAGCATGTTGCAAAGCATACCAAATATGCTCAATAATGTTCGTGTCTGGGGAGTTTGGTGGCCAGCGGACGTGTTTAAACTAAGAAGAATGTTCCTGGAGCCACTCTGTAGCAATTCTGGACGTGTGGCGTGTCGCATTGTCCTGCTGGAATTGCCCAAGTCCGTCGGAATGCACAATGAACGTGAATGGATGCAGGTGATCAGACAGAATGCTTACGTACGTGTCACCTGTCAGAGTCGTATGTTGACGTATCTGGGTTCCCATATCACTCCAACTGCACTCATCACACACCATTACAGAGCCTTCACGAGTTTGAACAATCCCCTGCTGACATGTAGGGTCCATGGATTTTGGGGGTTGTCTCCATACCTATACGCATTCACCCGTCCGATACAATTAGAAACGAGACTCGTCCGACCAGATAACATGTTTCCAGTCATTAACATTCCAATGTCTGTGTTGACAGGCCCGAGCGAGGCGTAAAGCTATGTGTGGTGCAGTCATCAAGGCTATACGAGTGGGCCTCGGCTCTCTAAGCCTATATCGATGACGTTTCATTCAATGGTTCACACGCTGACATTTGTTGATGGCTCAGCATTGAAATCTGTCGAAGGATTGCACTTCTGTCACATGGAACGATTCTTTTCAGCCGTCGTTGATCCCGTTCTTGCAGGACCTTTTTCCGGCCGCAGCGATGATGTTTTATCGGATTCCTGATATTCGCAGTACACTCGTGAAATGGTTGTACAGGAACATCCCCACTTCATCACTACCTCGGAGATGCTGTGACCCATCGCTCGAGCGCCGACTATAATACCACGTTCAAATTCACTTAAATCTTGAGAACCAGCCATTCTAGCAGCAATAACCAATCTAACAACCGCGCGTCACTTGTTTCACATAGGCGTTGCCGACCGCAGCGCCGTATTCTGCCTGTTTACATGTACCTGTAATTGAATACGCATGCCTATACCAGTTTCTTTAGCACTTCAGTGTATATTGTACATATACGAGGGGCACCCAAAAATAACAGGAAGTATTTTTTTAAAAACTGTACATTTTCAAATTATTTACAAGCCCCTTCAAAATACTCTCCATAATACGTTTGTCCCACTGGTGCCCACAGTTCGAAACATTCTTGTAGTCATTTTTAGAAATGGCTGACAGCTCCTCCTCCGCTTTTTTCTTGACTTCTTCAATGTTGCTAAATCGGTGTTCTTTCAAACCCTGTTCACTCGTCGAAAAAAGAAAAAGTCGCACAGACCGAGGTCAAGCGAGTAATATTCGTGGACAACCGGAACCGTGCCAATTTTAGCCAAAAACTGTCTAAAAGAGACGGTGTGTATGCAGGTGCGATGTCATGGTGGAAGAACCAGTCTCCTGTTGCCTCAAATCTTTTTTAATCCTCTTAAAACCTCTAAATAAAAGGTTTGATTGACGGTCTGATCTGGGGAAACAAATTCTGAACGAACCATTCCCTTACCATCAAAAAAGTAAATTAGCACTGTTTTGATGTTTGATTTGACTTGATGAGATTTTTTTTGCACTGGTTTGACTATTGCTTTGTTTCCAGGTCGTAACCGTAGCACCATGACCTTTGATAAAAAATCCGGATCACTTTCAAGCTGTTGTTTCAAAGCACAACATGTTTCAATTGTCAGTCAGAATCCGATGAACAAACTGGCAGCTGCCCTTTTCACTCCCGAATCTTCCGTTCAAATTCGCTGAATCGAGCACCAAGGTAATCCACTAATCTCTGACAGTTAATCAGTTGTCTGTTGACTGTCTGTGAGCACAAACTCTCGAATTTTTCAATGCTTTCCTCGATTCGTGAAGATGATTGAAGTCCAGATCAAGGTTTGTCATCAGTCGACATGTCGACATTTTAAAATCGAGCAAACCACCAGAACACGAGTTTTTCCCACAGCTTCATCTTGGTAAGCTGTTTTCAACATTAAAACAGTTTCAGCATCAAAATGCCACAGCTGCAAGTTGTTCACTTAGACTTGTCATCATAAGAAACGAAACAAGAAAAAAACAGCGCTGTCAAAAACTATTACTGCAGCTGAACAGAACAAGCCAGGTCGACAACACAGGCGGCACGGAACTGGCAATGAATTGCGCTACACACACGTAGCGGTAGAAATGCGTACTACACAAGTTCCGCCCACAGCAATTTTTATTCGTTCATCTGCGGTATTCCGCTTTGTGGCACGATCTTCCATTCCGAAACGTGTTGACAAAACATTGGCTCGCTATAGTGCTCATTCTGTATACATGTTTGACACACTGTTCAATGCAGATAGGATCAATCAAAAGACGCTCCAGATGCTTAATTAGATTCTCTTTAAATCGGCACGAACGGTTTCACCCTTTATACTATGCCGTTATCAAGTTATGTGAAAGTGCCTAACGTAATATGATGGGTAAACAGATATTTTTTGCCATAGGAGATGGGAGTCAATGCTCATATATGTGTACAGTACTAGTGCAGAAAGAACTCACAACTTACTTTACGATGCAGAGTAGGAACGCCCATTGTTCTTATCATCTGAGGCTGCTTCTCTACAGAATAATGAAAATTTACTTTTACTGTACATATATAAGCACTGTCGCCCATTTCCTGTGATAAAAAATATCTATACCTCTAAGCCCATTATTTTATGTATTAACATTTGGCCTTTCAGATACACTTGACAGTGGTGTAATATAAAGACCGAAACTGGTCACGTGGAGTTAATATAGTCCTAATTAAGCAACTGGATCGGCTTTCCATTAACTGAACAACAGGTGCGGAAGCAGCATCATCAAAACATGTAGGAAGTAACAGATAAGAGAGAAATTCCACTTAGTGCTTTTGGAGTATCCCAAGTCAGCTAAATATAGGAAAGAAATACCAACAAACTGCTTTAGAATACTTTTACATATCGCCCCCATCCCTAACCCAAGAGAATACCCACACTATCTTTACACAAATTAAGTATATCCCAAATTTTGTTGAAATCGTTTCATCGAAATACTCAGGAAAATTTTAAATCTTGCTCTTAACCTACATTCCTCCTCCAATTTCTCTCTTCCTTCTTCCAGCTGCTTCATCACACACAGACTGCCTTCCACCTGCCTACTCACGCCATCTTCCCTTTCATCTGCCCACTACACATCTTCCACCTACGTTCTACACCTCCTCCATCCCCTCCACCCTCTCTCTGTCCATCTAGTCCTTCCTCCTCTCTGTCTGTCCCTCTCTTCCTACTCCTCTCTCTCTGTCCAACTCTTCCTCCCCGTCTGTCTGTTTAGCTGAGTGGTGGTGTGCTTGCCTACCTTGCAGCGGGGCTAGGTTCGATTCACAGCTGGGTTCAGAATTTTATCCACTCGTGGACTGGGTATGGTGTTGCCCTCATCATCATCTCGTCATCACCGACACACAAGTAGTTCAATGTGGCGTGACCTGAAACGAGACTAGCGCCTGGCAACCGAATGTTCCCGTACGGGGCCTCCAAGCCAAAAAAGGCCACACCATCATTTCATTTCATTTTTTCTTCCCTCTTTCTCTACATGTCTCTTCTTCCCCTCTCTCTGCCCTTCTCTTCCTCCCCTCTCTCTGCCCTTCTTCTTCTCACATCTCGCCGTCCATATCCTCCCCCCAATCCCTGCCCATCTTCTCCTCACCCTTTCTCTTTCCTTCTACTTCTCCTTCTCCCCTCCTTTATCCGTCCATCCCCTCCTTCCCCCTCTATCTGTCCATCCCCTATGTTATCCCGGTTTCACCCTCACACCCACCACAATGAGAGGCAGGTGACTCTTACCCCTACAATGCTTCTTTAGAGACAATAAGTGTTATATCTCCCCATTTAGAGTGAAATTTAGGAGGAGATACGGAACTTGTCAGTATAAATTTGAGAACTGAATAAATCACGGAATAATGTAGATAGAAAGGTACAAATTGACACACATGCTTGGAATGACATGGGGTTTTATTAGAACCAAAAAAATCAAAAGTTCAAAAAATGTCCGACAGATGGCGCTGGACAGCAAAACTGCTACCCTGACGGGTGAGAGGTCAACAATAATAATTCTAGGATACACATCGACGTCACAAGCAGAAGGTAAAGGCATAGAGGGAGTATATGAGAGCACTGAAAGGGCAACTCAGTATGTAAAGGGAGATGATAATCTACACTCCTGGAAATGGAAAAAAGAACACATTGACACCGGTGTGTCAGACCCACCATACTTGCTCCGGACACTGCGAGAGGGCTGTACAAGCAATGATCACACGCACGGCACAGCGGACACACCAGGAACCGCGGTGTTGGCCGTCGAATGGCGCTAGCTGCGCAGCATTTGTGCACCGCCGCCGTCAGTGTCAGCCAGTTTGCCGTGGCATACGGAGCTCCATCGCAGTCTTTAACACTGGTAGCATGCCGCGACAGCGTGGACGTGAACCGTATGTGCGGTTGACGGACTTTGAGCGAGGGCGTATAGTGGGCATGCGGGAGGCCGGGTGGACGTACCGCCGAATTGCTCAACACGTGGGGCGTGAGGTCTCCACAGTACATCGATGTTGTCGCCAGTGGTCGGCGGAAGGTGCACGCCCCAACATCGTGCAGCCCGCCTCCAGTGGTGTCGTGACACGCGTGAATGGAGGGACGAATGGAGACGTGTCGTCTTCAGCGATGAGAGTCGCTTCTGCCTTGGTGCCAATGATGGTCGTATGCGTGTTTGCCGCCGTGCAGGTGAGCGCCACAATCAGGACTGCATACGACCGAGG
Source organism: Schistocerca gregaria (assembly GCF_023897955.1). Lineage (NCBI taxonomy): Eukaryota > Metazoa > Arthropoda > Insecta > Orthoptera > Acrididae > Schistocerca > Schistocerca gregaria. The sequence goes on along the minus strand of NC_064923.1, from coordinate 620,026,044 downwards.
CACACAGGGCCAACACCCGGCATCATGGTGTGGGGAGCGATCTCCTACACTGGCCGTACACCTCTGGTGATCGTCGAGGGGAAACTGAATAGTGCATGGTACATCCAAACCGTCATCGAACCCATCGTTCTACCATTCCTAGACCGGCAAGGGAACTTGCCGTTCCAACAGGACAATGCACGTCCGCATGTATCCCGTGCCACCCGACGTGCTCTAGAAGGTGTAAGTCAACTACCCTGGCCAGCAAGATCTCCGGATCTCTCCCCCACTGAGCATGTTTGGGACTGGATGAAGCGTCGCCTCACGCGGTCTGCACGTCCAGCTCGAACGCTGGTCCAACTGAGGCGCCAGGTGGAAATGGCATGGCAAGCCGTTCCACAGGACTACATCCAGCATCTCTACGATCGTCTCCATGGGAGAATAGCAGCCTGCATTGCTGCGAAATGTGGATATACACTGTACTAGTGCCGTCATTGTGCATGCTCTGTTGCCTGTGTCTATGTGCCTGTGGTTCTGTCAGTGTGATCATGTGATGTATCTGACCCCAGGAATGTGTCAATAAAGTTTCCCCTTCCTGGGACAATGAATTCACGGTGTTCTTATTTCAATTTCCAGGAGTGTAGTAATCATGGAGGACGTTGTAGTAGGGGAAAGAATAGAAAAAAGAGTTATGGGAGAACATGAGTTCTGTAATAAATTTCAGTTACTACAGCGAATACATTGTTCAAAAATCAGAAGAGGGGGGAATTACTTGGAGAAGGCCTAGAGACACGGCAAGATGCCAGCTAGATTACATCGTGGTAAGTCAGAGATTCTGTAATAAAGTATAGGATTGAAATGCAGATACGGGAGAGGATATAGACTCAGACCATAGTTTAGTAATGCTAAAGAACAGGGTGAAGTTTAAGAGAATCATCTGAAAGAAACAACTTGGAACGCAGTGGGATATTGGAGTACTGATGATAAGCGTTTGAGCCCGCATCTCGTGGTCATGCGGTAGCGTTCTCGCTTCCCACGTCCGGTTTCCCGGGTTCGATTCCCGGCGGGGTCAGGGATTTTCTCTGCCTCGTGATGGCTGGGTGTTGTGTGATGTCCTTAGGTTAGTTAGGTTTAAGTAGTTCTAAGTCCCAGATTGCTCAGAGCCATTTGATAACCGTTTGAAATTTCTCATGGGCTGTAGATCCTGACATAATGAATACTACAATAGACATTTCAGTTGAACAGGACTGGACATCTCTCAAAAGAGCAGACGCAGAAGTTTCACAGACAAATGTAGGTAAAAGGAAGGTAACTACGAAGAACCCTCTACATTCTAGGACAATAAAAAATGACGCAGCACGAAGGAATTATCCGAATGTGACGGATATCAGTAGCTGTGATGTACATAACAGGGTGTTACAAAAAGGTATGGCCAAACTTTCAGGAAACATTCCTCACACACAAATAAAGAAAAGATGTTATGTGGACATGTGTCCGGAAACGCTAACTTTGCATGTTAGAGCTCATTTTATTACTTCTCTTCAAATCACATTAATCATGGAATGAAAACACACAGCAACAGAACGTACATTGTTGGATGAACCATGCGAAGAAGTGTACCCGTGGAGGCCAATCAGCTGCTGATAGTGCCTGCACACGCTGTACATGGTACGGCAACAATGGGTTCTCCCGTAGCACTCTCCATACAGTGACGTGGTCAACGTTACCTTATACAGCAGCAACTTCTCTGACGCTGACATTAGGGTTAACGTCAACTGCACGAAGAGTTGCCTCGTGCATTGTAGGTGTCCTCGTAGTTCTAGGTCTTCCCCAGTCGCGAGTCATAGGATGGAATGTTCCGTGCTACCTAAAACGCCGATCAATTGCTTCGAACGTCTTCCTGTCGGAACACCTTCGTTCTGGAAATCCGTCTCGATTCAAACGTACCGCGCCACGGCTATTGCCCCGTGCTAATCCATACATCAAAAGGGCATCTGCCAACTCCGCATTTGTAAACATTGCACTGACTGCAAAACCACGTTCGTAATGAACACTAACCTGCTGATGCTACGTACTGATGTGCTTGATGTACTGTAGAGCAACGAGTCACATGTCAACATAAGCACCGAAGCCAACATTATCGAGGAAGTACAGTACATACTGACGAAACTAAAATGAGCTTTAACATGGAAATTAAGCGTTTCCGGACACATGTCCACATAACATCTTTTCTTTATTTGTGTGTGAGGAATGCTTCCTGAAAGTTTGGCCGTACCTTTTTGTAACACCCCGTATACAGACATATGATTACAATTTCGGAAAAATTTGATGATTTATTCAGGAGAAACAGCCAGGAAGTCAATAACGCTTTGGTCCATCTCTGATGCTTATGCGAGCACTCATTCGGCTTGGTATTGATTGCCAGAGTTGTTAAACATTCTCCTGAGACATACCGTGACAAATTCTGTCCAATTGGCTCGTCAGATCGGCAAAATCATGAGATGGTTGGAGGTCCCTGCCAGTAATGCTCCAAACGTTCTCAATTGGAGAGAGCTCCGGCGACCTTGCTGGTCGAGGAAGGATTTGACGAGCGCCAAGACAAGCAGTAGAAACTATTGTCCTGTGCGGGTGGACATTATCTTGCTGAAATGTAAGCCCAGAATCGGTTGTCAAGATGGGCAACAAAACAGTGCATATAATATCGTCGGCGTGCCGCAGTGATGTAAGGGTGTCGCAGATGATAACCCAAGAGTGCTGCTACGAAATGAAATGGCACCCTAGACCGTCATTCCCGACAATCAAATTGGTATCCCATCGTTATCCGGGGCATCTCCAGAAACGAATCTCATTGACTGGAGTAGAATTGTCTTAAGCGATGAGTCACGGTACGAACTGAGCTCCGATGAACAGCGACAACATGTCTGGAGATGCCCCAGACAGCGGTGGAACAGCAACCTCATCTCGGCGTACGTTTCACCAAGATAATTTATTTATTTTCTCTTCAAGTTCCGTAGGACCAAATTGAGGAGCAAATCTCCAAGGTCATGGAACGTGTCAGTACACGCAATGCAACATAAACGTAATAACAGATAAAAATAAATGTTCATGAACCTTAAAAAAGTCGTTCCATGAGTTTAAGTAAACGCTATCAGCAATACAATAAAAATCAGCTTAATTTTTCAAGGAACTCCTCGACAGAATAGAAGGAGTGACCCATGAGGAAACTCTTCAGTTTTGATTTGAAAGCGCGGGGATTACTGCTAAGATTTTTGAATTCGAGTGGCAGCTTGTTGAAAATGGATGCAGCAGTATACTGCACACCTTTTTGAACAAGTTACGGAATTCCGATCCATATGCAGGTTTGATTTCTGCCGAGTATTAACCGAGTGAAAGTTGCTTATTCTTGGGAATAAACTAATATTGGTAACAAGAAACGACAATAAGGAATATACGTATTGGGAGGCCAATGTCAAAATACCCAGACTCGTGAACAGAGGTCGACAAGAGGTTCGTGAACTAACATCTCTTATTTCCCGAACCGTCAGTTTCTGAGTCAAAAATATCCTTTTAGAATGGGAAGAGTTACCCCAAAATATAATACCATAGGACAATAGCGAATGAAAATAAGCAAAGTAGACTAATTTTTGGGTCGAAAGATCACTCACTTCTGATACCGTTCGAATAGCAAAAATGGCAGTATTAGGTCTTTGAACAAGATCCTGAACGTGGGCTTTCCACGACAGCGTAATATCTATCTGAACACCTAGAAATTTGAATTCTTCAGTTTCACTAATCATATGCCCGTTCTGTGAAATTAAAATGTCGGGTTTTGTTGAATTGTGTGTTAGAAACTGTAAAAACTGAGTCTTACTGTGATTTAGCGTTAATTTATTTTCTACAAGCCATGAACTGAGGTCATGTACTGCACTATTTGAAACCGAGCCAATATTGCACAATGTTGCACACAGCGAGAGTTTCTACTGCTGTAGGACGTACAGGGAGGCTAAGACGAAATGACTACAGCAAAAATGAGAAGAAATCTGGAAAGAAATGATTTTCGGAAGAACTGATACGGCATACAGAAAAGTTATAGCAACCTTCGATGGAATTAAAAGCTAAGGTGTCAATATAATATTGCAGGAGGAATTCCGCTGTTAAACAGAGAGGAGAGAGCAGGTACATGGAAAGAATACACCGAAAGTTTCTATGAGGGAGAGAAACTGTCCGCTGACAGGATACGAGAAAAAATGGAAAATCGAATTGGAAGACATAGGCAATCCAACATTTCACTCAGAGTTTGACAGAGTTTTGAAAGACTTCTACATCTACATCTACATGATTACTCTGCAATTCACATTTAAGTGCTTGGCAGAGGGTTCATCGAACCACAATCATACTACCTCCCTACCATTCCACTCCCGAACAGCGCGCGGGGAAAACGATCACCTAAACCTTTCTGTTCGAGCTGATCAAATAAAACAGAAGGCATAGATAACATTCTTTTTGAATTTCTAAAATTACTGGGGAAATCGCAATCGAATGATATCTCAAGTTGGTGTGTACAATCTATAAGACTGAAGACATATCACCGAAATTTTAAAAAGTGTCGTTCACACAATTCCGAAGACAACGAGTGTAGGTGAGTGCCAGAATTATTGTATAATAAGCTTAACAGCTAATCCAGCCAAGTTGCTGAGAACGTAACATACAGAAGAGTGGAAACCAAAACTAAAGTTTATCTTAGGTGACGATCACCATGGCTTTGAAAAAGTTAAAGGCGCCATAAAGGCTAGAAAAAGCGTTCGACAATGTAAAATAGTGCAAAATGTTCGAAAATCCCAAAAAGTAGGTGTAAGCTGTAGGGAAAGAAAGGCACAAAAACAGGAAGGAACGATACGTGCGTTGTACTCAAGGTGATGGGGAGGGGAGGTGGTAAGGAGACTATTTAGAATACCTGTAGTATTAGAACCTCTATATTAACGTTTCTCTATTTTTTGTTAATCCATTCCCGAAACTTTTTGGACTGTACTTCGCCAACAACGATTTTCGATTCCTGGTTGTTCACACAATTAAAAGTAACCGATAACGGTGTAAAAGAATGTTTATTTTCTTACTTCTTCTTAAGGGCGAACGTCCCACTGTTACAAATTTAGAGTCACCCACATACAACAAATTACAGATGTTACCTTGAAAGGAATAAAAGTCAACCTCTGTATCAGAGAAATGCTTTAAATGAAAATAATAAGTATTTACACAGGAGCAAACAGAAGAGAACAGCAGTAACGGAGCAGCCAAGCTGTATTCAGTGGTTTTCGTATTTATACTAGAGTATGATGAAAATTTGTAGCTTTCGTAATACATGACTACATCAAACAAATTGTAGGAAAATCAGATGCCAGACAGATTCGTGGGATGTCATGTGATCTATAAGCTAAGCTGCAATCACTGTGTTGCATTCTGTGTGAGCATCACAACCAACAAGCCATCTGTCCGCATGAAAGGCCACCGACAAACGGTGGCCAAGAAACAAGTGGACCACCTTGTTGCTGAGCATACTGCCAAACATGGCATCCATCATTTCAATGACTACTTCACAACCTGTGTAATATGGATCCTTCCCACAAACACCAGGTTTTCTGAACTGCGCAGATGGGAACTTTTCTGGCAATATATCCTATGTTCCAGTAACCCTCCTGGCCTCAACCTTCGTTAGTCATTGTCCTCACCCATCCAGCCCTTTTCCTGTTCCCGTTCCAGAACTACACAGCATTCATTCCACCATTGCACCCAGTCTTTTTACTTCTCTCCTTTTCTGCTACCACCACCTCCTTCCCAGCTCTTGCCCGCCCTCCTTCTAATCTGCAGCATTTCACTGTCCGCCATCCCTACTCTACTATCCATCTCCCTCCACACCACAGCCTCTTCATTACCCCACCCAGTCACCACTCCCGTCATGCACTGTTGCTGCTGCTCGCAGTGTGGCTTCAGTTGCCTGAGACTGCAGTCATGTGTGCAAGTTGCCTTTGCATGAGTATGTGTGTGTGTGTGTGTGTGTGTGTGTGTGTGTGTGTGATCTATTTTTGACAAAGGCCTTACTTGCCAAAAGCTTTATTTGTGACAGTCTGTTTGTTGTGCCCGTCTATGACTCAGCATCTCCGCTATATGGTATGTAGCAATTTCCCTTTTCGTGATATAATTTTTATTTATTTATTTTTGAAAACGTAGAGGAAGATACAATTGTTGCAGAAAGAATTGCCTACAGTGCAAAACAATCCTTAGGTGGTTTACTTAACAGTGAGAAATAACTGAATGTGGACATCACAAAATCAGTGATTCTAGCTGTGAAGAATTTTGCTTCAGAAGGAGTAGAAGTCTTAAAAAAGAAGAAATCTGATGAAAATGAAGTGGGCAATCTTAAAAGAAGAATAGCTCAAGAAATAAAAGGGCTCAAAATAAAAAAGAATGATTACTGGAAAGGCAAAAGAAGAAACTGAAGTTCTCGATGTTGAACCATCAAGTTTTAAATAAGAAAGTTAAACATTGAATCTGTAATTGTGAAATTTAACATTTTACATAAAGAATGAACATTCAGAATTGCTATATAATCTTAAATAAAATAGTATGTTTTCACTTCATTATTATGTTGAAACAGTTTGTATTTTAATTTATATCTCAAAATAGTCACATCCCATCCTATGTGAGAGTTTAATGTTTTATAGCATTTGATTAATGGTATATTACAAGTCATATATAGTTACATTATTCATGCTGACATACAGTTTAAGTGATACAAGGATTATTACATTCAGCTTTCATTCAACCAGCTTTCAGGTTCATAAAAAAAGTGTTTTTATCAATGAAGCACACATATTTTTGAGAGGTCATGAATGTAACTAAAGAGGTAATGAAAAAGACATGAAAAGGTCACAAATTTGATCTTCTGGAAATCTATAGACCCTCTGTGTATGTTTCATCAGTCCATATTATTTTTGATGGATTCACTGTTGGTACCTCCTGAAAGGATGACTTTTGTGCTCCACAGTATCTACTTGTTAATTAACATAATTCTACATGGAAACTTTTCCACCTGAAGCCAATTTTTCTTAAAATAATGGAAAGGCTTTTCACACTACCTGTAAACAATTTAATTTTTCATTAGTGTATTCTTTCCTGCTGTAATTTGCAAATAAATTACAATTTTTGTGAAGTTATTGTCATGGTTCAGTCATTAACATGTCTTTCCAGTTGTCACAAGAATAGAACTTCCAGCTCAAACCCCACTCTGCTTCTCCTTTGTCACTCTCTTCAGTGTCACAGTAGAGATACTTACTGGCTGGAATCAAAGGACTGCCATTGTTGCTTTCCCTTTCAGTATGAACATGTTACCTGAATAATAGTTTTCATGTGTGCCCTTTCAGTGTAGTGTTTTTTTCCAGAATTTGTTTTTCCTGAGCTACAAGAAGCCATTGCCTCAATAAACATGAGGAAACTCATCTACAGAATCCATAGAATACACACTTGCAAATCTCTTGAACAATATACACACTATAACACTGAAAACAATAACCACCTACATAGTACTGTGGGGCACTGAGATGATCTCATCAAGATGTATACAAAATGACATTGAGGTAAGCACATGAAGTATCTGCATCGATCCCACTGCAACTGTTGTGTATCTTCTCTTGCTGACTCCATTATACTAAGTTCTAAAGGGTTATGCAGCTACACAGATAATTCCAGAGATATATCTTTCCTTGCGTAGCTTTGCCAAAAGTTAACAACTCTAGCTACATTTGTGTTTGCTAATAGAGTAAATTTTATACAAAATAACAATATATTAAGGGGCCATAAGCAAGAACACTACTAACATTACTATAATTTCCCAACTTAACTTCATTATGTGTGTTTCAGAAGTTATCATCATGTCCTTGTCATCATAAATGTATTACAACTGAGTCTATTTCCATATCCAATTTATCCATTTGTGTTCATTTCTTCAGCCTATGTCTCTTTGACATCATCACAAAGTGAATGGCATTGTGTTCAATTTCATAAAAAAATATTGTAGTGAGCACCAGACAGATCTGACATCTGCATCGCTTGAACATTTCTTGAACTCACTGTGGTCTTTATCAAGCAGTGCTTTTACAACTTTTCTCTATAATTTTTTCTCAGTAAGTTGATTTAATGTGTCAGTCATACAAGGTATCTGTTTCCTTTCCTGTAAGGTTCGGTAAAAAAGAAAGACCAGACTCTGAAATATTGTTTGGACAGAAAGGCCTTAGAGTGCCCTGTAATTATCTCAATTTGTGCAAATTCTTGATATGACATTGAATAGGTTGCCTCAGACTGTTTTATAATGATACACCTGTGCATGGGAAAAGTTAATGAAGATGGATAGGATAACATTCCTGTAATGTTCAAATACAGTATTAATGCTTGACTCAGTCATTTTGCTTAAATATCTAGATACAGTGTTGCAAAAAGACTTAAAATGGAAGGTGCACATGAAGTTAGTTATAGAGAAGAATATTGACCTTGTGGTTTACTGGGAGTGCCTGGAGAAAATACAACAGACATTTAGTGGAGACCATGCACAGAAGACTCTGTAATGGTTACAATACATTCATAGAATAATTTTTTAAATTTGCTAATGATTATGATTCAGAGAAATCGAAATTCTTTGACATCTATCAATGACCATGCAAAACTGCAAGAATGGTGAAATTGAAATAGTATACTGCGAGGGTCAAGAAATAAGATCAAATACAGACCATATGGAAAGAACAGCTACTACTCCCATTTACGTAAAGACTAGGGGCACAGGGATTAATCAGTATTGACGTTGGTTATAATGAAATAATACTGGATTTTATGCTGATCTGTATGCAACAATAAAATGAAAAGTACTGTAGAGGTCTTCTATAACCATCCAGAGTAGATGTATCGTATTTGTAATATCCAGTAGATTTCTGCTTTTGTGGTGGTCAATCCACTGATTGGTGAGCTATGTAACCACTACCCTTACCCAGTGTGAAATTCTTAATCATGGATCAAGGAGGAATTTCTAATATTTCACATCAGATCATATTCTTGAGCGAGATCAAAGAACTAATTCCTATATTTCAAACAATGGAAAATCCAGGATGGAATGTAACAATATTATGAAAAGGAAAGTTGCTACTCACCTTATAGCAGAGATGCTGAGTCACAGATAGGCACAATAAAATGACTATCACAAATAAAGCTTTCAGCCAGAAAGGCCTTCATCAAAAGTAAATGACAGACACAAACACACACACACAAACACACACACACACACACACACACACACACACACACACACACACACATACACTGAAGCAAATACAACTCACCCACACATGACTGCAGTCTCAGGCAACTGAGGTCACATTGTGAGCAGCAGCACCACTGCATGATGGGAGTGGTGACTGGGTGGGGTAAGGAGGAGGCTGGGGAAGGGACAGGGAGGGTGCGGCAAAATGGGGTTTGATTTTGCTGTATGCAAGCTGCAAATTAGAATTCATCTACCTTAGAACAGTGTCTGTTCAATGCCATCCACTCGACAACGTAGATACTTACAAAATGATGTAAAAGCAGCATTGATAAAAAACATCATCTAATATCTATAATTACTAGGGCTGCATAACTGTAGTAATGAAATAAAGTTCTGGAGAAAAACTGTAGTTAACAAATTTATTGGGCGGTAAGATATGGATTGGCTTCTGGAAAATAATGTCTAAAATTTTAGCACAAAAAGGTTTATTTTTTGTCCATATAGCCAAAGAAAAGGTATTATTCAGTCCACATTTAAACTATTGGCTATTTTCTTCACATTCACAATTTGTACTTACATTTCACACATGCAGCAGCCAGAAATCTATACAAACCAGACCCGACTTTAAACAACATTCTCACAGTCATTAATTTCACTACTAACATGAGTTATTACATTTGGTCCTTCTTCTAGATTTCTCAGTGGTTCATGGTGTGGGTTCCTGTAGTCATGTCCTAGTTCTTGAACCATGGACAACGTATGAGTGGCCAAGTAAGTGGTCATGACAGTCGGGATACCAGTTACTTTGGAAGAAGGCTGGGCATCTCGGACATATTCTGAGTCGTGGTTACCTTTATGCTCATACTGCAAAGACTACCAAATCCACCGGTTAGACCCTCAACCGTTAGGGGTAAAACCCAATGGGACTTGGGGCAAGTAAGGCTAGCAACCTGCTTCCCTGGTACTTTAAATATGATGCTGGCAACAACCAGAGCAAAATGCCTCGGACCCTTGGAGGTGACAGAGTCCCACTTCTAACTGACAAACCAGGGATTCCTAAGATACGACTTGGCAAACGAATGGTAATGAGATGGGGAGCTATTAATATCAATGGGGGCTACTCAGGGAAGAAGGTAGAGCTGGCAGAGGCTGCAAGTAAGATGGGGCTGGACGTCTTAGCTGTTAGTGACATTCAGGTAAGGGGTGAGAATGAAGAGGAGGTGGGAGAATACAAGGTCTACCTGTCAGGAGTCAAAGCAGGAATAGCACAATGGGGTGTAGGGCTTTACATCAGGAAAGAAATGGAACCCAGCGTAGTTGCAATAAGGTATGTAAACGAACGACTGATGTGGATAGATTTGACAGTGTCTAGCAAGAAAATTAGGATTGTGTCAGTATATTCGCATTGTGAAGGGACAGATCAAGATAAGATGGATAGTTTTCATGAGGCACTCAGTGATGTAGTTGTTAGAGTAAAGGACAAGGACAGTGTTCTGGTCATGGGGGATTTTAATGCCAGGATTGGAAATCGAACAGAAGGGTATGAAAAGGTTATGGGTAAATTTGGAAAGGATATGGAGGCCAACAGGAACGGGAAACAACTCCTGGATTTCTGTGCCAGTATGGGCTTAGTAATCACAAACTCTTTTTTTACACATCAGAACATTCATCGGTATACTTGGTAAAGCAGGGGAACCAGATCCGTCATTGACTATATAATAACAGATCAGGAATTCAGGAAGGCAGTGAGGGACACACGTGTATTCAGGGGATTCTTTGATGACACTGATCATTATTTAATCTGCAGTGACATTGGGATTGTGAGACCGAAAGTGCAGGAGGTCAGGTCCATATGTAGGAGGATAAGAGTGGAGAAACTTCAGGATAAGGAAATCAGGCACAAGTACATGACAGCGATCTCAGAAAGATACCAGTTAGTAGAACGTAGTTAATTACAGTCATTGGAAAAGGAATGGACAAGGTACAGAGACACAATAATAGAAGTGGCTAAAGAATGTCTTGGAACAGTAGTGTGTAAAAGTAGGATGAAGCAAACAGCTTGGTGGAATGACACAGTCAAGGAAGCCTGTAAAAGGAAAAAGAAGGCGTATCAAAAATGGCTACAAACTAGAACTCAGGTAGACAGAGAAAGTTATGTTGAAGAAAGAAACAAAGCCAAACAGATAATTGCAGCATCCAAGAAGAAATCTTGGGAAGATTTTGGAAACAGGTTGGACACTATGGGTCAAGCTGCTAGAAAACCATTCTGGAGTGTAATTATCAGTCTTCGAAAGGGAGGTAAAAAGGAAATGACAAGTATTTTGGACAGGTCAGGAAAACTGCTGGTGAATCCTGTGGATGCCTTGGGCAGATGGAGGGAATATTTTGAAGAGTTGCTCAATGTAGGTGAAAATACGATCAGTAATGTTTCAGATTTCGAGGTAGAATGGGATAGGAATGATGATGGAAATCACATTTGAGGAAGTGGAGAAAATGGTCAATAGATTGCACTGCAATAAAGCAGCTGGGGTGGATGAAATTAAGTCAGAACTCATCAAATACAGCGGAATGGCAGGTCTTAAATGGATACACAGGATAATTGTAATAGCCTGGGAGCCGGGACAGGTTCCATCAGACTGGACAAAAGAAGTAATCACACCAATCTTTAAACATGGAAACAGAAAAGATTGTAACAACTACAGATGTATCTCTTTAATCAGCATTGTGGGTAAAATCTTCTCAAGTATTGTTGAAAGGAAAGTGCAAGTATTAGTTGAGGACCAAATGGATGAAAATCAGTGTGGGTTTAGGCCTCTTAGAGGTTGTCAGGACCAGACCTTTAGCTTACGGCAAATAATGGAGAAGTGTTATGAGTGGAACAGGGAATTGTATCTATGCTTTATAGATCTAGAAAAGGCATATGACTGGGTTCCTAGGAGGAAGTTATTATCTGTTCTACAAGATTATGGAATAGGAGGCAAACTTTTGCAAGCAATTATAGCTCTTTACATGGATAGTCAGGCAGCAGTTAGAGTTGACAGTAAATTGAATTCATGGTTCAGAGTAGTTTCAGGGGTAAGACAAGGCTGCAACCTGTCTCCACTGTTGTTCATATTATTTATGGATCATATGTTGAAAACAATAGACTGGCTGGGTGAGATTAAGATATGTGAACACAAAATAAGCAGTCTTGCATATTCGATTGAAAGTTTGCAAAGTAATATTTCAGAGCTAGATCCGAAATGTAAGGAAAATGGTATGAAGATTAGCATCTCCAAAACGAAAGTAATGTCAGTGGGAAAGAAATATAAATGGATTGAGTGCCAAATAGAAGGAACAAAGTTAGAACAGGTGGACGGTTTCAAGTACTTAGGATGCATATTCTCACAGGATGGCAATATAGTGAAAGAACTGGAAGCAAGGTGTAGCAAAGCCAAGGCAGTAAGCGCTCAGCTATGATCTACTCTCTTCTGCAAGAAGGATGTCAGTACCAAGACTAAGTTATCTGTGCACCGTTCAATCTTCCGACCAACTTTATTGTATGGGAGCGAAAGCTGGGTGGATTCAGGTTACCTTATCAACAAGGTTGAGGTTGTTGTTGTTGTTGTTGTTGTTGTCTTCAGTCCTGAGACTGGTTTGATGCAGCTCTCCATGCTACTCTATCCTGTGCAAGCTGCTTCATCTCCCAGTACCTACTGCAACCTACATCCTTCTGAATCTGCTTAGTGTACTCATCTCTCGGTCTCCCTCTACGATTTTTACCCTCCACGCTGCCCTCCAATGCTAAATTTGTGATCCCTTGATGCCTCAAAACATGTCCTACCAACCGATCCCTTCTTCTAGTCAAGCCGTGCCACAAACTTCTCTTCTCCCCAATCCTATTCAATACCTCCTCATTAGTTACGTGATCTATCCACCTTATCTTCAGTATTCTTCTGTAGCACCACATTTCGAAAGCTTCTATTCTCTTCTTGTCCAAACTAGTTATCGTCCATGTTTCACTTCCATACATGGCTACACTCCAAACAAATACTTTCAGAAACGACTTCCTGATACATAAATCTATATTCGATGTTAACAAATTTCTCTTCTTCAGAAACGCTTTCCTTGCCATTGCCAGTCTACGTTTTATATCCTCTCTACTTCGACCATCATCAGTTATTTTACTTCCTAAATAGCAAAACTCCTTTACTACTTTAAGTGTCTCATTTCCTAATCTAATTCCCTCAGCATCACCCGATTTAATTTGACTACATTCCATTATCCTCGTTTTGCTTTTGTTAATGTTCATCTTATATCCTCCTTTCAAGACACTGTCCATTCCGTTCAACAGCTCTTCCAAGTCCTTTGCCGTCTCTGACAGAATTACAATGTCATCGGCGAACTTCAAAGTTTTTACTTCGTCTCCATGAATTTTAATACCTACTCCAAATTTTTATTTTGTTTCCTTTACTGCTTGCTCAATATACAGATTGAATAACATCGGGGAGAGGCTACAACCCTGTCTCACTCCTTTCCCAACCACTGCTTCCCTTTCATGCCCCTCGACTCTTATTACTGCCATCTGGTTTCTGTACAAATTATAAATAGCCATTCGCTCCCTGTATTTTACCCCTGCCACCTTTAGAATTTGAAAGAGAGTATTCCAGTCAACATTGTCAAAAGCTTTCTCTAAGTCTACAAATGCTAGAAACGTAGGTTTGCCTTTTCTTAATCTTTCTTCTAAGATAAGTCGTAAGGTCAGTATTGCCTCACGTGTTCCAACATTTCGACGGAATCCAAACTGATCCTCCCCGAGGTCTGCATCTACCAGTTTTTCCATTCGTCTGTAAAGAATTCGCGTTAGTATTTTGCAGCCGTGGCTTATTAAACTGATAGTTCGGTAATTTTCATATCTGTCAGCACCTGCTTTCTTTGGGATTGGAATTATTATATTCTTCTTGAAGTCTGAGGGTATTTCGCCTGTCTCATACATCTTGCTCACCAGCTGGTAGAGTTTTGTCATGACTGGCTCTCCCAAGGCCGTCAGTAGTTCTAATGGAATGTTGTCTACTCCGGGGGCCTTGTTTTGACTCAGGTCTTTCAGTGCTCTGTCAAACTCTTCACGCAGTATCGTATCTCCCATTTCGTCTTCATCTACATCCTCTTCTATTTCCATAATATTGTCCTCAAGTACATCGCCCTTGTATAAACCTTCTATATACTCCTTCCACCTTTCTGCCTTCCCTTCTTTGCTTAGAACTGGGCTGCCATCTGAGCTCTTGATATTCATACACGTGGTTCTCTTCTCTCCAAAGGTCTCTTTAATTTTCCTGTAGGCAGTATCTATCTTAACCCTAGTGAGATAAGCTTCTACATCCTTACATTTGTCCTCTAGCCATCCCTGTTTAGCCATTTTGCACTTCCTGTCGATCTCATTTTTGAGACGTTTGTATTCCTTTTTGCCTGCTTCATTTACTGCATTTTTATATTTTCTCCTTTCATCAATTAAATTCAATATTTCTTCTGTTACCCAAGGATTTCTAGCAGCCCTCATCTTTGTACCTACTTTATCCTCTGCTGCTTTCACTACTACATCCCTCAGAGCTACCCATTCTTCTTCTACTGTATTTCTTTCCCCTATTCCTGTCAATTGTTCCCTTATGCTCTCTTTGAAACTCTGTACAACCTCTGGTTCTTTCAGTTTATCCAGGTCCCATCTCCTTAATTTCCCACATTTTTGCAGTTTCTTCAGTTTTAATCTACAGGTCATAACCAATAGATTGTGGTCAGAGTCCACATCTGCCCCTGGAAATGTCTTACAACTTAAAACCTGGTTCCTAAATCTCTGTCTTACCATTATATAATCTATCTGATACCTTTTAGTATCTCCAGGGTTCTTCCACGTATACAACCTTCTTTCATGATTCTTAAACCAAGTGTTAGCTATGATTAAGTTGTGCTCTGTGCAAAATTCTACTAGGCGGCTTCCTCTTTCATTTCTTAGCCCCAATCCATATTCACCT
The DNA here is from genome assembly GCF_023897955.1 of Schistocerca gregaria. Taxonomy (NCBI): domain Eukaryota; kingdom Metazoa; phylum Arthropoda; class Insecta; order Orthoptera; family Acrididae; genus Schistocerca; species Schistocerca gregaria. The sequence goes on along the minus strand of NC_064923.1, from coordinate 620,010,759 downwards.
ACTATGTTTCCTTCTCTCCCTTTTCCTACACTCGAGTTCCAGGTTACGGATATGAAAGTAGCTAGGATGATTGCAGGTACTAGTAGATGGGAACAATGGCAGGAGGGTGTCCACAATGAGGAAATCAAAGAAAAACTGGGAATGAACTCTATAGATGTAGCAATCAGGGTGAACAGGCTTAGATGGTGGGGTCATGTTTACACGCATGGGAGAAGCAAGGTTACCCAAGAGACTCATGGGTTCAGCAGTAGAGGGTAGGAGGAGTCAGGGCAGACCAAGGAGAAGGTACCTGGACTCGGTTAAGAATGATTTTGAAGTAATAGGTTTAACATCAGAAGAGGCAGCAATGTTATCACTGAATAGGGGAACATGGAGGAATTTTATAAGGGGGCTATGCTCCAGACTGAACGCTGAAAGGCATAATCAGTCTTAAATGATGATGATGATGATGTAGATTTCTCAAAAAAGAAACTGCTTGCCAAAAAATGCTCAGTGGTTGAATACTGTGACATTGCCACCCGGATACTATGAAGGCCAAATTTTCACATGCAAATATCCTCCAACAAAAACAGTTCCAAAACAGCCAAGCTTCACAAAACTATCTGTAACATCTGTAGAGCTGGAGCAAATCAGTGTGACATTATCACAATGGGGCAAACAACTGTAAATGCATAGGCTTTGTGAGTCACCATAGCATCCACTGAGAATGTAATGCTGGTTCAGAACTGTTCTAGAAGATTCATGAGAATATAATATTCAGAATTGTGTTTTTCAACTACTGACTTTTCTTTCACCGAAGCCTTAAACATCACAGGCTCTAAGTATTGCTAATGTTTCTGTTGAATTGTGAGTAGGGCAGAGTACAAGAACAGGTAGGGCAAGGCATGATAACAGTGTCTGGAGAACAGCATCCAGGAGACTTCAAGTGAGTGTATATTGTAAATATTTACAATTGTAGTCATAATCATTCAGTTGAACAGTTATGTCTCTCTCTTGACTTGTTGCCAGAGCCATAATTGCTCTCTGCAGAATTGCTTTCAATAGTAACAGCAGTAGCAGTAAATTCAGTAAATTCCACACTTATTGTACAAGTGTGTGCTCAGCTTCCACCAGTAAGGCAAGAACTGTCTTTCAGTGTTGTTGTTCTTTACGTTCTGCACAGAGTTTGGGGTGAATGAGAGGAGGGACTTTATCATAAAGAGAATACTACATAGCAATGTGGTAAGACATGCTGTTGCTGAGAAAGGGAAGTTTAGTCCCCTGTTCAACTTGTGACCCTCAGTGGGAAAATTGTTTGGATACTTTTATGAATCTCAGAGAAACAACAAGTGAGAGCCAGCTGTCTCTTTAAAGTGCATCTTCGGCAGTCATAATCGGGTGTGGGAATTATGATCCTAGCTGGAGGTAGAGACTAATGTGAAATTTAATAACTATACTATTATTGCAACCAATAGAAAGTGAGCAAAAGCAGTTTTTGGCTGGTATCATTTAGTGTGGTAGAGAGAACATGGCAGCAAGGTCAAGTGATAGTGAGTGCCACCAGTGCAAACACAAATGGAAGCTTAATTGAATCTAAACATTCAGATTAAAGAACCAAACTGTTTATGGAAACTGATAAGAGTTCTTGTTGATACGCTACTGCAGCCTTTACATGTATCAAGATGAAAAACAAGGTTTTAATGGATAGAGCTATGGGATCTTGACATAACTAACAGTAAGTAAAGAAATAATCATTTCTAATGGGAAACCTGGAGGACATCTAACAACTTTTGTAACCCACACTTGAGTAATTTCCAAGTGTTGATCATTCCCATCAATCAAATTGAGGGAGGCATGAAAGCAATTCAGATCCCTGCTGCTAGATTTATTACTGGTCACTCCAAGCAGTAAGAGAGTGTCATGGGACAGAAATACATGTTCCATGGGCTTAGATGGGCAGTGCTGGAGGGAAGTTGTTGAAGAAGTTTATAAAGAGACTGCCTTTTGCAACAGACTGCAGGACAAGTCTACTACCTCCAATATTTATCTTGTATAAAGAGCCTAAGGGCAAAATTGGAAGATTAGGGATCATACAGGGATGTACAGGAGATCACTTTTCTCTTGCTTCATTTGTGGTGAGTAGAATAAATAGGAAATGACTTGTAATGGGGAACAATTACATCCTTCCAACTGCTGTACATTGGCTTGTGAAATATGTGTGCAGATGTAGATGTGCATAGTATCAGCAAGCCAGCCATAGATTTCAGTAGATGGCAGTGAACTCCTTCATAGTCAAAACAATTAATGCTTTTCACCAATCACTTTAGTGATTGGGCCACTAAAATGCATATCCCTTACTGCTGCATTTGATAAGTCCTTGAGTAAGTCTAACGCATTTTCATTCAATTATTTGTTTTTCTGCTACTTTTATGAATAATTTGTAGACTTTTCTGGTAATTGATACATCTTAGTATTACTACTGCTGTGATTGGGACAGTGTTATGTAAATTCTATTTGTTATGTTCAGTTCTAATTTAATAATGGTCTAAGTTGTCATTTCTTCACTTGCTGAGTTATATATCTTCCATATACTGTTTATTCTTTTTGCATTTTCATTAAGAAATAGTGGTGTTTGTAAAGCAGCTGCAGTTGTTGATTATGGCTAGTCTTCTGTATCAGAGATTTTTTTTTCCACACAATACTTTAACCTCCTGACATCAATAAACCTTCGCAAACATAGTCTCCCTCTGTGTATGGTACTTGTCCACACCCACTCATCTTTTTCATTTTGATGAAAGACCTGCACAAGATAGTCCAAGGTTTACTGGTGAAGCAAGTATGTGGACCTAGGACATAACTTCAATCTGCAACAGAGAAAAGGAAAATAGAAACACCATATTTATACATTTATGTGGAAAAACACATTGCCTCATTCAAATTATCTACTTGTTGATATGCATGTAAAAAGATAACAGTAATTTGCATGTCTTCATTCACCTTAACAAAATAATTTTCTGGGTCTTTAAACTCAAAGTACCTTGGTTACAAAATCATGTAATGAGAAAGCTGAAACTATGCATATGTTTCTTTAAGAAATTTTGATTAGTTCATGATCTTAAACCTTTAGGTTTATTCTTTTACTGCCTTTGTAAATAATAATAAAGTAAGGTATTATTTAGGAATAACGGTTCATGTTAATTATTACAAAATACTACCTTCTTGTAGTGAATTGACTTTGGCCCAATGTTGATATTTTAAGTAACTTCTATGTTGATTTCAGTATTCTTTGGCACTAATACTGCTTGCTACTCATGCTTTCTTCTTCTTTCTTGTCCTCTGTCCAGTGCTGTTTCTTTCTAGGTGCTGCTTATGGCTCCTAAAATGCTTCAAACACATATGTCATCTTCCTAAGTGATTCTGCCTTGCATGTCCTGTTCTGTAATGTTAGTTTCTTCCAGATCCCTCTTGTGTTAGTAAACTGCATTTCATAAAAGCTGCATTTCAAGAAGAATAACGCTGTGCAATGCTCAGTTCTTAAAAAAAAGACATGAAGTTGATTTTGTTTGGTGATTTGAATATAAACTCTTGCTGATTCTTGAGATAAAAGAACAGTAATGGATTCACTTGTATCCTACAACCTGATACAGACAATATACTTTCCAACTAGAATGTCAGAGAGTGGCAGTACTGTAGACAATACTTTCACAGATTGTTCTAGAGTTGATGGGCATAGTCTGAGAATAATTAGTAATAGCCTGTCAGATCATGAAGCACTGATTGTAATACTGAAAGGAATGAAGGCAAAGGCATTTCCCTGAGTAATTAACAAAAGATTTAGAGATGTGAATCTACTCACACTGCAGAGATTTAACGCCAGTCTTGAAGAGCAGAGTTGGTAAGTACAGGCAACTTGAATGTCAAATGTAACACATTTCTACACGTCACTTGCTTCAATACCTGTAGTTCACAAATACAGTAGTCTACAGTTCAGGCAACTTGAATGGCAAATGTAATACACATCTCTTCAAATATTTTATAACTCTCTTTGAGAGCTTTCCACCATTAAAAAAATTTGCAGTCACAGATGCAATACTAATAAGCAATCAGTTCAGATAACTGATGATATTAGACAATTGTTTAATTGTTTGAGGAGCTGTATCATACTATGAAGGATGCTGAGAGCCAAGTAACAGAATATCACTAAAGAAAATACTGGAAAGTGCTGCAGAATGTCATCAGATATGTTAGAACAATGCAAAGCAAGAGAACAGGAAAATCTCAGAACTAAATTAAAACTATATAGTATAAATTTCTTTACTTCTGTCTGTGATCACAAACTTGTTAGGTCTGCAGATCTATGGCAAAATGTGGGAAACAAAAATGCAATAACTGGATTGAATAAAACAGGCCATTATGAAAAGTATTACTGACATACATGTGAAAACTATGCGCTTTAAATAAGACGAGGCATACCTGCTTTAAAAACAGGTCCTAATACTGGGTGGCTTTAATTAAACTTTCCCCATTTAACACATTATAACACTGAAATTAATTATTGTACAAGTACCAAACTTGGTAGCATTAATGTCCAGAGTATGGAGTGCATGATTTCCCTGTTTCACATTGCCACTGCCCAGTTCCAACTGTGGCCACCAGATGCTGCAAACAGTCACTGTCATTCATAGTCTCAACGCTTGATAAGTTGCAGTGCACTTGTTGATGTGTGAACACGAGCTTGGACAAAAGGAGCAGGGTATTATTGGTGAAGCTCTGTTATCAAAACAACAGTAATGTTGCAGCTGCACTTCAAGAATATTGCCAGCTGAAAGGATTATGGAAGGGTCCTCTTTCTCCACCTACTCTGTGGAGCATGATGAAGAAGTTCAAATCAACTGGAGAACTGAACGTCCTCCGGGAAGAGGCCAATGACTGTTTGCAACACAGGGGGTTGATTAAATTGCTATTGCTATGGTAGACAATGCTGCAATTCCTCATTGTCAGGCAGTGTGTATGCTGTGTCATGACAGTTGAACATCACATGGTCCTCTGTATGGATGTTGCTTCAAACCATTCTCAAATGGTATCCATACAAGATCCCTATGGTACAGCAGCTTGCACCACAGGACACCCAACAACATGTTGACTTCACTCTATACTTTCGTGAAAGGACTGAAGTTGATGAGGGCTGGCCCTGGACCATCCTATGGACAGACAAAGCTCATTTTTGTCTGACAGGTGATGTGAATGCACAGTGTTGCCAATTGTGGGGATCTTCTCCTCCGGTTACTGTGCATGAAGTTCCTATGTATGGTGAAAGTGTCACCACATGGTGTGGCTTCATGGATACATTCATCGTTGACCCATTTTTTTAAAATTTTTCTTATTTTTAACAAATTGGCACTCAAGGACCAAAGACATGCAGTGTGACTGGCCAGCATTATTTGTTTATTCATTTATTATTTATTTATTTATTATTCTGGTGATCCATGTTGTGACAATATCACAGGATATGGAATGTGTAAGAAATTTATGGTAGCGTATAAAAACAAAACCAAATGATTTCATATTACAGTAACCAGTAACATAGGTTCTACTACAAAAAGTCAATTTTGAGAGCTAAATAAATATTACAAAATAATAAGTGTTACGGGAAATAAATATTACAAAATATGTGTTTACAATAAAGAATAGTCAGGATTACAAATGTAGATTTGGGCATATGTTTGCAGTTAACAATAAGAAATGCTAAACACTGTAGTTCAGAATCTCTTCTGTTGTATAAAATGATCCTTGTAATAGGAACTGCCTTAAATATTTTTTTTAAACAAGAGCTCATCAACCAAACACTTAATTCTTGAAGGGAGGGTGTTAAAAAATCTGACAGCCAGTGAAATGGACTTAGATTTGCCTTTTCATGGTGAATACCATGTTTTCTTCTTGTCTCATGACTATGATACTCACTGTTCAGTTTAAAAATGGATTTTTTTCTTTCCTTGTGTAGTGCTTCAAAGAAAATATGTATTTCGCAGTGGATGTAAGGATTCCAAGTTTCTTAAAAAGATTCCTGCATGTGGCTCTAGGATGGACTCCACACATGATCCTTATGGCTCTTTTTTGTGCACACAGTACTTTTTTTAGCCAGTGACTGATTTCCCCAAAATATAATTCCACATACCATAATGATGTGAAAATAACCATAATATACTGACTTCATGGTTTCTTTACTTCTATAAGAAGAAATAATGTGTAATGCATAACGGTCGCAGGTTCAAATCCTGCCTCAGGCATGGATGTGTGTGATGTCCTTAGGTTAGTTAGGTTTAAGTAGTTCTAAGTTCTAGGGGACTGATGACCACAGATGTTAAGTCTCATAGTGCTCAGAGCCATTTGAACAATTTTTTGTAATGCATAAGTTGCTGAACTCAATCTTTTGCATAGATCCAGGATGTGGTTTGACCAGTTCAGTTTGCTGTCAATATGCAAGCCTAGGTATTTTGAGGTATCCTCCCTGCTTATCACCTGCTCAGCTATTGTTACTACTATTTCTTCATCTTTGAATATTGTGTGGAACTGAATGTAGTTTGTTTCAGTGTAAAGGCCATTAATGTTAAACCAGTTAATTGCTTCACTTAAAACCTCATTTGCCATTTCCTCAAGTTTATCTACTGAATTATCAAGAAGTAGTGTAGTGTCATCAGGAAAAATGGTGAATCTACAATATCCCATATAGAGAGGCAGATCATTTATAAAGATAATAAAAAGTAGGGGACCAGAACTGAGCCTTGGGGCACTACACATATGATGGTACCCCATTCTGAAGATAATGGGACTCCATTTTGACTATCCATTACAACTTTCTGTTTGACAGGTATGAGTCAATCCATTTCCCTGATGAACCACTTATACCAAGATATGCAGCTTTTCGTTAAGGAATCTGGTGACTGACACAGCCAAATGCTTTTGTTAGGTCACAGAAAATCCCAACCCCCTTCAGTCTTATGCAATTATTTCATCTTCTGTTGACAAACCTTTCGGAAATCCAAATTGACCTTCGCTGAGGATATTTTGGTGCCTGAGATGCTTAACCATCCTGGCATGCATTAGTTTCTCGAAAACTTTTGAAAAATCTGTCAGTAGTGGTATTGTCCAATAGTTAGCAGCATCCATCTCATCTTCCTTCTTATACAGCAGTTTTACAACTGCATACTTAAGCCTCTCAGGAACTATTCCTTGCTTAAGTAACGCATCAAAAATGTGGCAAAGGACCTTACTTATATGGCTGCAGCAGTATTTTAATAATTTGTTAGAAATATTGTCAATTCCAGCAGAGTTTTTACTTTTCAGGGATTTAATGACTTTCAATTTCTTGAAAAGTGACTGTTATCTTCATGTGTTGTACTGAGGTAGGTATTCTAGCTTTCAAAAGGTTGAGGGCTTGCTTCATGGAGCCTTGTAAACCTATTTTTTCTGTTGCTGTTAAAAATGTTTATTTAATGTGTCTGCAACTATTTTTGGATTGCTAACAAAGTGACCCTTACTTTTTATTTGGATATTTTCACTACAAACTGCATTTTTCCTTGTTTCCTTCTTTACAAAATACCAAATAGTTTTTACTTTATTGCTCAAGTAACCAATTTCTGCCTTCAAGCATGTGTTCTTTGCTGTTTGTTTGGTCTTATTCAGAATTTTACTGTAGAGTTTATAGTGAATACTCCTACTGGAGTCATTTGATCTCTTGGCTGCTGCATATAATTCACTTCTTGTTATACAAGAAATTTTGATGCCTTTAGTAATACAAGGCTTGTTTCCAAGTTTTAACAGGTTTTCTCTCACTGACATTTTTTAAATGTTTCTTCAATAAGACTTGGAACTTCATTGATAAATATATTAAATTTTGAGTTAGCATCAATTGCATCATACACAGGAGACCAGTCCACTAGCTGTAATTGCTGATTAAAGCTTCCAATAGTGTGTTCGTTTATAATCCTAAAGTTTTTCCAAATGAAACTTTCTTTCTTTTTTACATTTATTTGGTTTAGAGTGAAGAATTGCCCATCACGATCATATCCTTATCTACAAATACATTATCCATTAAAGTGCTAGAACTGGCTGTTACTCTAGTTGGAGTGTCCACCACTGGTACATCAGGTGTTCAAAGTTCGTTTTGTTTCTATTTTCTGTTAAAAAGTCCACAATGAAGTCACCCATAACAATGTTTGATTTAGTTTTCCTACATAGTTGGGACAGAAGTGATTCTATTTGTCTCAGAAATACACACATCAAAATAAGTTTTGCAGCACCCTAGTTCCCAGAACTCCTGAAGATACACATTGACTGTGGATATTGTATCACAGATATAGTCCCTTTGACTGTTCAGAGATGTCACTAAACCCGCACAAAGATGTAAACAACAATGCATGAGCAGCACCTATTAGACAGTGGGGGTCCAACAGCCGATCAGTTCCAGGCATTAAACCAGGAAGGAGGTACACATCTCGTGTTGTCTGTAGTTCAACCATGTCTAGATGGTCAATATGACAGTTCGATTGTGTCCGCATTGTTACTTTGTGCCAGAAAGTGCTCTCAACTAGGGAAGTGTCCAGGCATCATGGAGTGAACCAAAGCGATGTTGTTCAGACATGGAGGAGATACAGAGAGACAGGAACTGTAGATAACTTACCTCACTCAGGCTGCTCAAGGGCTACTACTTGCAGTGGGTGACCGCTACCTAAGGATTAACTCAGAGGAACCCTGGCAGCAATGCCAACATGTTGAATAATACTTTTTGTGCAGGCACAGAACGTCGTGTTACGACTCAAACTGTGCGCAATAGACTGCATGATGCGCAACTTCACTCCCGACATCTATGAGGTCCATCTTTGCAACCACAAAACCATGCAGCGTGGTACAGATGGGCCCTACAACATGCTGAATGGACCGCTCAGGATTGGCATCAAGCTCTCATCACCAATGAGTGTCGCATATGCCTTCAATCAGACAATCGTCAGAGATATGTTTGGAGGCAACCCAGCCAGGCTACACGCCTTAGACACACTGTCCAGCGAGTGCAGCAGGCTGGGGATTCCCTGCTGTTTTGGGGTGGCATTATATGGGACTGACGTACGCCGCTGGTGGTAATGGAAGGCGTGGTAACAGCTGTACAATAAGTGAATGCCATCCTCAGACCGATACTGCAACCATATCGTCAGCATACTGGCGAGGCATTCGTCTTCATGGACGACAATTTGTGCCCCCATCGTGCGCATCTTGTGAATGACTTCCTTCAGGATAATGACATCGCTCGATCAGTGTGTCCAGCATGTTCTCCAGATGTCCTAACGAACATGCCTGGGATAGATTGAAAAGGGCTGTTTATGGACAACGTGACACACCAACCACTCTGAGGGATCTACGCCGAATCGCCGTTGAGGAGTGGGACAATCTGGACCAAGAGTGCCCTGATGAACTTGTGGATAGTATGCCACAACGAATACAGGGATGCATCAATGCAAGAGGACGTGCTACTGGGTATTAGAGGTACCGGTGTGTACAGCAATGTAGACCACCACCTCTGAAGGTCTTGCTGTATGGTGGTATAACATGCAATGTGTGGATTTCATGAACAATAAAAAGGGCGGAAATGATGCGCTCTTCTTCAGTCAACTACCATTCCCCATATACCCACTAACGGCACCGAAACTCTTACAGAAGTCAGACTGCAGTTATGTTGATCTCTATTCTAGTTTTCTGTACAGCTTCCAGAACTCTCGGAACCGAGATGATGCAAAACTTTTTTTTTTATATGCGTGCATACAGATTTCCAACAGGTGCCCTGTATATAGCCAGTACAATGTCTGCACTGTCTGCTGTTAACTCGATGTCACACACCTCAAAATGCTGTTCATCACAGTACTTGCTAAAATCTGGAGATTTATACACTACACTGTTTTTTACAAATATTGCAACTTCCCTTTTCTCATTATGAATCTACAGTAATATGCAGCTAAGCTAAAGTTCTCAATTTGTAGCTAGTGGATTCCACTCATAACATGATGTCCTGAGAAACACAGTATATCAGGCTCACTTTCACACTCGTCTTTTAAATTTATTAGCAACTGGTGTATTTTATTGTTGAGACTACATATATTTTGGTGGAATAAAGACAAAGTCTGATTTTTGCTCACCCCCCTGCATTTGCATGGTGTTTGCTACAAGTGGCTTTTTCCAGTACACTAGTTGATAGTGTTGTTTGAGGTGTAAACGACTCACATTTCACGCAACTTTGAAGTCTTTTCTCTCATGTTACGCACCATAAAAACGCTGAGTTTGCTTTCTGTTGCGTGTAGAACAAGCAACAGTTTCTGCTGCATGTGTTGATGTTTCAGACTGGTCCCATACCGGTACATGGAATTTTGCTGTTCGCTCTCTCTCTGTTCGCAATGATTTCATTTATCATTTTACACACAAAGTTTTTTCCTTCGTAATTTAGATGCATTCCGTGTTTGGTATGCTGGCATCTGTCCAATTTGTCTACGTCAAGAACGCTACATTTTCCAAACAAGGAACATACCGTATTTGTTTTATTTTAATGTTAGTTTTTCGAATTTCTCTGTTGACATACGAGCACAGGCGCCGCCTCCATGGGGCCTGAGGGGGCCCGAGCTCCCTCAAAAATTTAAGAAAATTATTAGCTATATTATGCTTTGTAAAATAACAAAATTATCTTGGAATTTTTTATTTTCCTTGTTTGACGTTAGTTACCATCTAAAATACATTCAGAAATGACTTAAAACAAATAATGACTACGATAGTAAACAGGTTAACTGAAAATGAGTGGTGTGAATCATGATAGTGTTACTGTGCTGCTGACACACTTGGAATTGGTCCCGGTGCGCGAACCTTCGGGAAAAGTCTGGCGCCGGTATTTTAAAAGACGTATCTTACACCAATTTTTTCAGCTCTACAGCTAGTGTTGCAAAACCCTTTCTACAGAAGGATCTTCTGGTCATCTGTAGGCCACGCCGAAAATGGCAATTTAATAAAAAAATATGGTGATTTACTATCATATCTCAAATCTCCTCTTGGGTAAAATATTCCCGAGGTACAAAGTCCCCCATTCTGATTCGTGAAGGGGTTACTCAGGACGTCATCAGGAAACACAACACTGGCATTCTGTGGGTGGAGCATGGAGTGTCAGAGCTCTTTAATTAGTAGGCCAATAAAGAATTCAAAGTAGGAAATGGATTAGTTGAAATTATATATATTAGGAATTACCGGTAGTGGATTGTGTTGGCAGGAAGAACAGGACATTTGCCAAGTCAGTGCAGGGTTATCAACACAAAATCAGATAGGGGTAATGCCAAGGTAGGCGTAATAATGAAAAAGAAAATATGAATGTGGGTAAGCTACTGTGAACACCATATTGAACACATTATTATAGCCAACATAGACTCAAAGCCAACACCCACCAGAGTAGTTCAAGTTTATATGGAGACTAGCTCTGTAGATGATGAAGAGATTGAAAGTATGTATGACGAGATAAAACAAAGCCTGATAGTTCCATTCCCTGCAATGCTTGTACAGCCAACCAGTGCCCTTAAAGAGTAGTAGGAGGTCCTTTACTAGTGCTTCATTAGACACAGTGTCTTCAGGATTTGATGCCATGAATATCCTGTGTCTTGTGACCTCCAACATTTTGCACTGTAAGATTAGTTGTGGTGCTGTTTCGTCATGCTCACCACACAGCCTACACCTAGGTGCTTCTTTCTCTATACCCACTGTATGTTGGTATTTCTTAAAGTTCACAAGGCCTGACATTAGTCCGTCTGTTAGTTTCTACCGTTCAAGCCCATGATACAGAATTTATCTTAAAACATCTGTTTGGCATCTTTAGCTTGTCATGATTTTGTTTTTGATCCAATATTCTACTTGCTTCCTTCTGGTCCAGTTTCATAGTTTTGATTTGACCATCACCTTAGTGATGGTTAGCACAGATTTTGATCCAATAAATGGCGTTGTTGCACCTGCCCTGGCCAGCCTGTCAGCTTGTTCATTGTCTCTGGAGTGATCAGGGACCCATAGAATGTCTATCCTACTGCTTTTCCTCAGTTACACAATGACTTTTTAACATTCTTCTACGAATTTTAGTGCAGAGGCTGATAGAGATTTCAGGTCTGCTTGGCTGTCTGAAAAAAATTAGATGATATGATCTTTGTAGTGTGTCTGCAAATTGTCTTCCACCCATACTCTGATAGTGGATATTTCTGCCTGGAATACTGTGATCAGCTTCTTTAGAGAGGCTGCACTCTCTAGTCTAGGTTGGATCCCACATACCTTGGTGCCAGCACCTTCATCTGTTTTTGACTCCTCATAAAGCAAACCATGACTCTTCCACAATTTCATGTTTTTCCAATGCTCCCTACTTCCAGGTGTTACATTGAAAGGTTTATAGAAGCAGCTAGAAGTTATTATAGTCAGCCAGCATTTCCCTGACCATTCCCAGATTTAGAGCACTCCCTGTATTGGTGTGGTATTTAGGATACCGTAAAGGTATCCAGTTATTTCCAGCTTTTAGCCTGTGTGCCCTTACCACTGCCTCCCTTTTAACCTTCAGGTGTAACACGGGCATGTCCAACATGGTCTCCATCCCAGCAGTGGGTGTGCTGGTAATTCTGCATATTAAAGCTAAGAAGGCCAATCTTTGCATCTTGCCAAGCTCCTTATCAGCTACCTCCTGTTCTGCTTTGTTTCACCATACCCTAGCCTCATAAATCATCGTAAGTGTTATTACAGAGATGAGCAAAGGTATTCTCTAGTATTTAGCTCTTCAATGGTCCATTCACCACAGTTGTGGGGACAAAACTCCATGGACTCAAATTTAGTATTGCAAAAAGCCACCTCAACATCCAGGAAGATGCAGAAGGCAGTTTCCTGAAAGTGTAGTGCTTCTTCCACTTTCCCAAAAAGTTGGTGAAGTGCTGATTCACATGAATTGTCTGATTGATACATACACTACTGGCTATTAAAACTGCTACATCATGAAGATGATGTGCTACAGATGCGAAATTTAACCGACATGAAGAAGATGCTGTGATATGCAAATGATTACCTTTTCAGAGCATTCACTCAAGGTTGGCACCAGTGGTGACACCTACAACATGCTCACATGAGGAAAGTTTCCAAACGATTTCTCATACACAAACAGCAGTTGACCAGCATTGTCTATTGAAACGTTGTTGTAATGCCTCTTGTAAGGAGGAGAAATGAGTACCGTCACATTTCCGACTTTGATAAAGGTCAGATTGTAGCCTATCGTGATTGTGGTTTATCGTATTGCGACACTGCTGCTCACGTTGGTCGAGATCCAATGACTGTTAGCAGAATATGGTATCAGTGGGTTCAGGAGGGTAATACGGAATGCCGTGCTGGATCCCAATGGCCTTGTAACACTAGCGAACGAGATGACAGGCATCTTATCCACATGCCTGTAACAGATCATGCAGCTGCGTCTCGAACCCTGAGTCAACAGACTGGGACATTTGGAAGACAACAACCATCTGTACAAACAGTTTGACAACATTTGCAGCAGCATGGACTATTAGCTCAGAGACCATGGCTGCAGTTACCCTTGATGCTGCATCACAGACAGGAGTGCCTGCCATGGTGTACTCAACAAAAAATCTGGGTGCACGAATGGCAAAACGTTATTTTTCGGATGAATCGAGGTTCTGTTTGCATCATCATGATGGTCGCATCCGTGTTTGGTGACATCACAGTGAACGCACATTGGAAGTGTGTATTCGACATCGCCATACTGGCGTATCACCCGGCATGATGGTATGGGGCGCCATTGGTTACCTCTTGTTCGCATTGACGGCACTTTGAACAGTGGACATTACATTTCAGAGGTGTTACGACCCATGGCTGTACCCTTCATTCGATCCTTGCAAAACCCTACATTTCAGCAGGATAATGCATGACCGGATGTTGCAGGTCCTGTACGGGCCTTTCTGGATACAGAAAATCTTTGACTGCTGCACTGGCCAGCACGTTCTCCAGATCTCTCACCAATTGAAAACGTCTGGTCAATGGTGGCCGAGCAACTGGCTCGTCACAATACGCCAGTCAATACTCTTCATGAACTGTGGTATCGTGTTGAAGCTGCATGGGCAGCTGTACCTGTACACGCCATCCAAGCTCTGTTTGAGTCAATGCCCAGGACTATCAAGGCCATTATTACGGCCAGAGGTGGTTGTTCTCAGTACTGATTTCTTAGGATCTATGAACCCAAATTGCGTGAAAATGTAATCACATGACAGTTGTAGTATAATATATTGTCCAATGAATACCCATTTATTATCTGCATTTCTTCTTGGTGTAGCAATTTTAAGGCCAGTAGTGTCAAAGATTCTTAGTTAGCTTCATTTTCCTAATGTGCACAATAACCAGTTTTTCTAATGTTTTTAAAAGGAAGGTGGACAAAATGATCAGTCTCATATCCTAGGCTTGGTATAACCATTTCTCTCTGCCTTCAGAATGAAAATGAACCTCACTGTCCTGCAAGAATTAAGAATAATTTCTGCTGTTAGGTTAACCCTAAGCAGACTGTTGCAGTAGAGCTCGACAGACTCCATCTGGACCTGCTGACTTGAAAGATTGAAATGTTCCCACTGGTCCCTGGAGTTTTTTGAAATCAGCACATTCTCTGGCAGGTTCCCAGTTCTCCCTTCGATTACCTGTAAACTAGTGTCTCTCATGGATTGAATCTTGGTCTGTGTTGTCTGTCACAATGCACTGAGGGATGTGAATCTTGAGGAGTACATCCAGCATCTTATTCACTGCCTCTGTAATTCACCATCCTCCTTCCTTAGAATACCTCTTGGATGAGTGGGTGTTCGTGTGAGGATTTTGTGAAGTCTGGCATGAGTAGCTGTACCTTCTACTTCTTCATAGAATACCTTCTAGGTTGATAGTTTTGCTTGCTTTATCACAAGATATTTAGTAAGGGCCTTCCAATATTTTGTCCATGTTCAGGAATTCCTTAGATTTCTAGCATAAATCAATTAACCTTCAATTCCTCTGAGGCCTGAAATGCCCCCTTTATATAGATATGGCGCTTGCATCAGGGCCACATCCATCCTGCCATCTCAGGAGATGATTCAGTTTGGCAGTTGCCCCTTTACTGTGATGCAGGTTTATCTGCAACACTCGCAGTCTCCATCTTGCCACCATGGTCACTTTTGATATCTTTGGTACCTTGGTGGTAACCTGTGAGAACCCTAAGAATAATCTCAGTTTCTTGAGAGATCTTTGCTGCCATGAAGAGATCAGCTGCTGTCTCGACCAGCAGCTTCAATTCCTCCACTGAGATATCTTGAGCACCATCCCTGTAAACCAATCTGCTGTTCCCCTCCCCTCTCAGAGACAAATAGAGCACCTTTGTCCCAATAAACTTTCCAGAATTTTGTCATGGACTTCTGTCCCTCTAATCTTCTCAAAGAGAGTCATCTCCATAAGTTCCATCTGGTGTAATATGATGCTGACCATTGTATATTCGTAGTGGATAACTGCCATCCTATAAACTGTGACTGGAGTACTATAGGTCTGTTTCCCTATTTCCTGCCTTGGCATTTACTGGGTGTGATTGTTCCGAAAAGTAGGAATATTCATTTATATTTACATCTACATACATACTTCGCAAGCCACTATAGAGTGTGTGGTGGAGGGTACCATGTAACCCTACTAGCCATTTCCTTTTCTGCCCCACTCTCAAACAGAGTGAGGGTGAAATGACTGTCTGTTTGCCTCCATATGAACCCTAATTTTATCTTCATGGTCCTTATGTGAAATGTGCATTGGTGGCAGTAGAATTTTTCTACAGTCAGCCCCAAATACTGTTTATCTAAATTTTCTCAGGAGAGCTTCTCAAAAAGAACATTGTCTTCCCTCCAGATATTCCATCTGAGTTCCCAAAACATCTCTGTAATTGTTCCCTTCCACTTCAGCTTCCCTACTACAGGCCTTATATGCTCACTGCATTTCATGTTGCTTTACAACATTGTGCCTAAATACTTTACCAATGTGATTGTGTCAAGTAGCACACTAGTAATACGCTATTCAAACATTATTGGTTTGTTTCTCCAGTAATCTACATTGATGCATTTTTCTACATTTAGAGATAGCTGCCATTCATTACACTAACTAGAAGTTTTGTCTAAGACATAGTGTATCCTCCTGCAACCATTTAATGACAACACCTTCCCACATGCCATAGCATCATCAACAAACAGCTGCAGATTGCTGCTTACCCTGTTTGCCAGATCATTTGTTGTTGTTGTGGTCTTCAGCCCAAAGACTGGTTTGCTGCAGCTCTCCAGCCTATTCCAACCTGTGCAAGCATCTTTATATCTGAGTAACTACTGCAGCCTACATCCTTTTGAATATGCTTACTGTATTTATCTCTTGGTCTCCCTCTACAATTATTAATACTTATTAATACTCACACTTCGTTCCAGTACTAAACCAGTGATCCCTTGTCATCTCAGAATGTGTCCTACCAACCAATCCCTTCTTCTAGCCAAGTTGTGCCACAAATTTCTTTGCTCCCCAGTTCTATTCAGTACTTCCTCATTAGTTACACAATCTACCCATCTAATGTCTAACATTCTTCTGTAGCACTAAAATTCAAAAGCTTCTATTCTCTTCTTGTCTAAACTGTTTGTTACTCATATTTCATTTCAATAAATAGCTACATTCAACACAAATACTTTCAGGGATGACTTCTTCCTGACACTTAAATCTATACCTGACATTAACAAATTTCCCTTTTTCAGAAATGCTTTTCTTGCCATTGACAGACTACATTTTATATCCTCTCTACTTTGGCCATCATCAATTATTTTGCTGGACAAGTAGCAAAAGTCATCTACTACTTTAAATGTCTCATTTCCTAATCTAATTCCCTCAGCATCACCTGATTTAATTTGACTACATTCTATTATCACTGTTCCACTTCTATTAAAGTTCATCCTACGTTCTCCTCTTGAGACAGTGCCCAGTCTGTTCAAATCTTCTTCCAAGCCCTTTACTGCCTCTGACATTATTACACTAACATCAGCAAACCTCTTTTATTTCTTCTCCCTGATCTTTGATTCCTACTACTCCAATTTTTCTTTTGTTTCCTTTATTGCTTGCCCAGTGTACCGATGGAATAACACAGGGGGTTGGCTATAACCCTATCTCATTCTCCCTTTCACGCACCTTGACTCTTGCAATAGCATCTGGTTTCTGTAGAAGTTGTAAATAGCCTTTGGCTCCCTGTATTTTACTCCTGATACCCTCAGAATTTCAAAGAGTATTCCAGACAACTTTGTCAAAAGCTTTCTCTAAGTCTACAAATGCTATAACATTGTTTTGCCTTTCCTTAACCTGTCTTCTAAGAGAAGTCATAGTGTCAGTATTGTCTCACATGTTCCTACATTTTTCTGGAATCCAAATTGGTCTTCCCTGAGGTTGGTTTCTGCCAGTTTTTATGTTCTTCTGTAAACAGTTCATGTTAGTATTTTGCAACTATGACATACTAAACTATAAGTTAATAGTATTCACACTTGTCAGGAGCTGCCTTCTTTGGAGTTTGAATTATTATATTTTTCTTGAAGTCTGAGGGTATTTTGCCTGCCTCAAACATCTTGCACACCAGATGGAAGAGTTCTGTCATGGCTTGCTCTCCCAAGGCTATCAGTAGCTCTGACAGAATGCTGTCTACTCCCAGGTCCTTGTTTTGACTCAACTCCTTCAGTGCTCTGTCAAATTTTCCTGCAGTATCATATGTATGATCTCTTCTTTAGCTATGTCCTCTTCCATTTCTAAATATTGTCCTCAAGTGCATCTCTCTTATATAGACTCTCTATACACTCCTTACACCTTTCAGCTTTACGTTCTTTGCTTAAGACTAGTTTTCCATCTTAGGCATTGCTTCTCTTTCCTCTGAAGGCCTCTTCAATTTTCTTGTAGGCAGTATCTCTCTTTCCCCTAGTGATATATACTTCTACATCCTTACATTTGTCCTCTAGCCATTCCTGCTTAGCCATTTTGCACTTCCCATCAGTTTAATTTTTTATATGTTTGTAGTCCTTTTATCCTGCTTCATTTACTGCATTTTTATATTTTCTCTTTTGATCTGTTATTTTTAATATCTTCTGTGTTATCCAAGGACTTCTACTAGGCCTCTTCTCACCTATTTGCTCCTCTACTGCCTCCACTATTTCATCCCTTAAAGCTACCCATTCTTCTTCTCCTCTATTCCTTTCCTCTGTTCTTGTCAGTTGTTTTGCAATGCTCTCCCTGAAATTCTCAATAGCTTCTGTTTCTTTCAGTGTATCCAGGGCCCATTTCCTTGATTTCCTACATTTTTGCAATTTCTTCAGTTTAAATTTACAATTTATAACCTATAAATTGTAGTCTGAGTCCAAATCTGCCTGTGGAAATGTCTTACAGTTTAAAATCTCATTCCAAAATCTATATCTTACCATTATATAACCAATCTGAAACCTTCTGGTGTCTTCAGTTCTCTTCCACATTCACAACAATTTTAATGGATTCTTAAACCAAGTATTAGTGATGATTAAATTATGCTCTGCACAGAATTCTACTAGGTGGCTTCCTCTTGCATTCCTTTCCCCGAGTCCACAGTCACCTTCTATTTTTCCTTCTCTTCCTTTTCCTATTATCAAATTCCAGTCCCCCATGACTATTAAATTTTCTTTTCCCTTAACTATCAAAATAAGTTCTTTTTATCTCATCACAGACTTCTTCAATCTCTTCATCACCTGCAGAGCTAGTTGACACTTAAACTTGTACTGCTGTGGTGGTTGTGGGCTTCATGTCTGTCGTAGCTACAATAATACACTCATTATGCTGTTCATAGTAGCTTACCTACATTCCTATTTTCTTATCCATTATTAAACCTACTTCTACATTACTCCTGTTTGATTTTGTATTTGTAACCTTGTATTCACCTCACCAGCAGCTCTGTTTCTCCTACCACTGAACTTTGCTAATTCCCACTATATCTAACTTTAAGCTATCAATTTCTTTTTCAGATTTTCTAACTTTCTTTCCTAACTGAGGCATCTGACATTCTATGCTCCAATCTGTAGAATGCCAGTTTTGATTCTCCTGATAACGACATCATTCTGAGTAGTCCCCAGCCTGAGATCTGAATGGGGGACTATTTCACCTCCAAAATATTTTACCAAAGAGGATGCCATTATCATTTAACCATACATTAGAGCTGCATGCCCTCAGGAAAAATTGCAGCTGTAGTTTCCCCTTGCTTTCAGCCCTATCACAGCAATGCCATTTTGGTTGATATTACTAGGCTGTTGCCCCTGAAAAGGCTGCTACCCCTCTTCAGGAGCCACACATTTGTCTTGCCACTCAATAAATACCTCTCCATTGTGGACGACTGTCTGTTTCTGTGAGGCACATAAGCTTCCCCATTAATGGCAAGGTTGATGGTTCATTTGGGAGGGGGGGAGGGGGGGTGGGGGTAGCAGATCATTTATGTATATGACAACAATCCTGTCACACCTATACTGGGTTCTGATACTTATAATCTCTTTGAGCCTGGGAACCTACTCCATATGCTAGTACCTTCATTAACAGTCAGTACTGTGGCACCATGTTAGACACTTTACAGAAATCTAGAAAATGGAATTTTCCCTTTATCTATGGTTCACAGGAAATCATGTGAGAAAATACCAAGTTGAGTTTCACACATGCAATGCTTTCTAAAACTATGCTGATTGGTGTTCAGAAACTTTTCCTTGTCAGGGAAATTTATTATATTCCAACTGAATATGTATTCAAGGATTCATTATCTAAGTGGGATGCTAACAACTGTCTATTTGTTCTTTCTAGCAGAAATAATCTCTTAGCCCTCTTGATTCATTTATTAACTTTAATAAACAAAGTCGGTGTGATGACATCACGATCACTAATCCCTGTCCATACTGATGCCGTCAGTTATATCTCTTTTGTAGCTAAGAGGTACAAAATATTTCCAGCTGTGTGTGGGTTGCTAAACTAACTGCTCAAGACAGTTTTCAGAAAATGTGTTCAAAAGAACTTTGCAAGACTATTTTTCTGTAACCCCTGCAGTGAATCCATAGATGTCCTAGTCTATACTAAGCAGGTTAGAGTTGCCTCCAACTAATATTGCATGATCTGGGTATTTCCACACAGTCACTGTACAGGAGTGGCCACATATCCATTCACAGGGTGCAGAGTGAATGGGTGAGGCCAGTTGGTCAGTCTCTACCTTGAGTCTCTGCCTCAAGCAACACAAATGTGTTACCACCTGCCATTCATCCACCTGTGAGGGTAGATCTACTATGTCTGGTACAGAGGGAGATGACTCACCAGCACAGTCTGTGAGCAAAACAAGTGACATCTGAGGTGTCTCATGCAGTGTGCTAGAATCTCTGCCACCACAACTTCCCAAAGCAACAGCCTGAAGACGACTAACTGCAACTGAAAGCACATTCAGCTGCTCACATACTGCAGCTAACTCTTCCTGCATCTGCATCTGCATCCCAGTTTTACCAACTGAAGGATTGACTACAACAGCACAGACAGACACCCAGATATGGGACTTGCTAACCTCCTAATGTATTGCCAATGGAGGCTGATGCCTTATGAGTTGTGAAGCTGGCTGTTCAGCAAAAATGAAACTGCAGCGCAGACTGCCTAACACCATTTTACAGTTACAAAAATGCAAGAAGAAACCTCTAAAATAGAGAAAAACATGCTTGAAATTTAAGAAATGTACTACTAAGAAAACACAGGAGAAGCTAAATACATAACTTGCCCTTTCCATTTGAGTACCAGAAGGCAGTAGAAGCCTGATTGATGCTTACTAGGGTCAAAAAGAATGGTGCCTGGCTCTTCAAATCAAACAAGTGAATAACTAGAGCACTACTGACTGCACGAATTTACATTTAGTTACAAAATGTGAGTATAAACCACTCATAAAATTTAAGAACTAGACTACTAGAAAAATGCAGAAGAAGCTAAATACATAACTTAGGCTCCTCCGTAAAGCTCTTGTTTCCTGTCTTAGAGGTGGAAGGGATCTGTTTACCCCCTTCACTCTGAGACAGTCTTTTTTTCAAAGTCTTATACTCATGGCCCTTTATTTCCAGCCATTTTTGATTAGGAAGCCATTCTTTACCTTTCTTTTTTTCTGTTCTTTGAAAAAGTTTCTCCTCTTGATACAATACAACTCGCATGGAACGATTTCCATGTCTTGGACACATATGTCACCTGGTCCAGTTGTGGAAACAGCTTCTATTGGTTCCAGCCCAGATATATGGATAAGTTCTACCTGTAGCTTTACGTAAAAGAATCAAAGTTACGAAGTTCAAAGTCAGTTCTACTGTAACAAGCACATAACAATATCTGTTCCTCATCATCAGTAGGGATCCTAGGAGATCAATTGCACTGAATTGACATAACCTTTCCAGTGTAATGAGAAACAGCATTGTGTGATGGGATGAAGTAGCGGGTTTATCCCTCTAACATGGCTTGCATTTTGACAACACCCTCTGGATTCTGTGTTCCTTATTGTTAAAGTAACATGTGGCAATGAATTTCGAAAAACATGGTAACCAAACTCAATTGTCTAGATTTCACCATTGGAACAAGATATCTTTCCTCACAAGGTGGAACTGCCTGATGGCCATTTCTTCATAGTCTCTTACAATGATTTGATGAAGTTCATGGGATATATCCTAATATCATGTCGGACCTACTTTTGGCTGACATAGTGCAGCAACTTGGCATAGACTCAACAAGTCATTTGAAGTTGCCTGCAGAAATATTGAGCCATGCTGTGAAATTGTTGCCAATATAGGATTTTGTGCACAAACTGACCTCTTGATTATGTCCCCGTAAATGTTTAAGGGATTCATGTTGGGTGATCTGGGTGGCCAAATCGTTTGCTCAAATTTTCCAGAATGTTCTTCAAACCAGTTGTGAACAACTGTGGCCTGGTGACATGGAGCTTCACCATTCACAAGAATTCCACTGTTGTTTGGGAACACGAAGTACATGAACGGTTGCAAATGGTTTCCAAGTTGCTGAACATAACTATTTCCAGTTAATGATCAGTTCACTTGGACCAGAGGACCCAGTCTATTCCATGGAAACACAGCCCATACCTTTATAGCAGAGGTTGAAAATACCACTTCAGTTGTAAATTACTTTATTCTCACACAACCGGTTTCGTAGCTATGACACCTGAGGATGGACTTATAACAGTAGGAAACCCGGTCGTGTGAAAGTAAAGCAATTTCCAACTAAAGCGCTATTTTCAACCTCTGCTATAATGCTCAGTTGTGGACATTCTGCCAACAGGATTGTTTGCATACTTTTATCGTGCTGCCATCAGCTAGCACTGTGCCTTGTTGACAAATGGTTCAAATGGCTCTGAGCACTAAGGGATTTAACATCTGAGGTCATCAGTCCCCTAGAACGTAGAACTACTTAAACCTAACTAAACTAAGGACATCACACACATCCATGCCCGAAATAGGATTCGAACCTGCGACCGTAGCAGTCACGCATTTCCGGACTGAAGCGCCTAGAACCACTCGCCCACCACGGCCAGCCCTTGTTAACACCTTGAGTCCTTGGTTTCATGGGGACTGCACCACACTTGAAACCTACCATTAGCTCTTACCAACTGGAATTGAGACTCATCCAAACAAGCCATGGTTTTCCAGTTGTCCAGGGTCCAAACAATATGGTCATGATCCCGGGAAAGGCACTGCAGGTGATGTCATGCTATTAGAAGGGCACTCATGTCAGTTGTCTGCTGCCATAACCCAGTAATGCCAAATTTCACCACACTGCCCTAACAGATACATTTGTCATATTTCCCACATTAATTTCTGCAGTTATTTTATGTGATGTTGCTTGTTTGTTAGCACTGACAACTTTACACAAACACTGCTTCTCCCAGTTGTTGCGTGAAGGCCATCAGCTACTGCATTATATGTGGTACGAGGTAATGCCTGAAATTTATGTCCTTGGCACACTCTTGACACTATTGATCTCAAGATATTGAATTCCCTACCAACAATTTCCAAAATGGAATGTTCTATGCATCTAGCTCCAATAATGATTCCATATTCAAAATCTGTTAATTCACTCATGTGGCCATAATAATGTGAGAAACCTCTTCACATGAATCACATGAGTACAAATGATAGCTCTGTCAGTGCATCACCCATTTATACCTTGTTTATGTGATACTACCTCCATCTGTTTGTGTGCATATTGCTATTCCATGGCTTTTGTCGCCTCAGTGTAAGGACTGGAACATGGTCCTCTCCTTTCACAATGTCGCACAGTTATGATGCCACAGATTTCTTGACTACCACATTTTTCATGTAAAAGAGACAAAACTGGTTGTCTTCTAGCTCGTCAATGGCAGTTGCTTCTTAGTAAGTTGATGAATGTGAAAGCGCATCAGTGAGAAGTTCACAGAACTTGGAATGTGCGCGATTGTGAAAGTAAATTCTCATAGGTACAGCACTCAGTGAACCAAGTGTCTGTATTAGGGCTTCACGGTTCACAGGAACTGTAGTGCTTTATGGTCAGTAAAAAACTAAGTTTTCCTTCGATTCAAAACATAACAAAGTTTCTTGAAGTCCCGTACTATCACAAGTGCCTCAGGCTCTGTAACTGAACAGTTTTTCTCGCACTCTGGCAGAACTCTACCACCAAATGCTATTACTTTCCTCAAAAACTGTCTATCTTCTTTGAACTCCTGAAACAAAACCGTGCCCAATATTATTATGGTGCTGTCCATGTTCATGCAGAATTCCTTAGACAAGTCTGGATGTGTAAGAATTGGTGCCTCTACCAGTGCTTTGTTTAGGACATGAAAGTCCTCTGTCACAACATCATCCTGTATCAACAGCAACTTCTTTCCAATATGTTCACATAAATATTGAGTACACAATGACTCCAAGTTGATGAAGCACATAATTGCTTCTTTGTTGTAGGTGTCAGGTACTCAATTATTGCCTTTAATTTCACTGGATCTGGAACAGTACTGTCCCCTGTGATCACATGTCTGAGAAACCTGGTATGCGTCTCCCCAAAACTCAATTTCTCTATATTGGTCATAACTCAATGCTCTCAGAAGTACTAAAATAAGCCCCTTAGTGCTTTGTTGTGTTCTGTCCACAATGCTTCAGCTACTAGAAGATCATCCGCATAACTTGCCACCCAATCTAGTATGACACTTCTAAGACACTGTCAATGGCATGGGTAAATGCTGCAGATGACACTGAGACTGAACAGTAGATGTTTAAACCTGTAACAGATTCCAAATGGTAAAAATGACATATATTAGCAATGGAATGGCTCAACTAAGCCAAAAGCTGGATCAGAGTTCTAGTGAGGAAAAGAAGCGCACTCCTTTTAATTTTTGAAGTAGCTCCTCCATATTTTCAGGCTGATCGCTCTCTGGTTTAATGATGGAGCTGATCTGCCACGAATTAACCATCAAAGCAGACCATCTTTCTTTTCTGCTACCCTGAATGGATTATTATAAAGGAAACCTCGAAATTGTTGACATCCTGTTCCAACGTTTTTCATGATTCAGCTCATACCTTTTCCCAGTCTGCTAAAGAAATGGTATACAGTGAAATGAAAAATGTTTTATGTTCTTTTACCCTGAATTTGTATTGAAAATGCTTAGTTGCCCCAAACTTAGGTGAGAACACTGATGCATGAGCACCCAAAATCTCCAGAGCAATTCTTCCTTTTGTCTTCCAATAGTGTTTTGCGGTACCTTGACCTTTCCTTGCATCTTCTGCCTGATTTCACCCACGAAAACTTCTGCGATATCAAATGGATGTTCCTTCCTATTTTCATATTGCTCATATGGCTCAGCCCTTACTCATCACAATACATAATTTTAAGCAGTCCACAGGAACTTGCTCCCATAGAACCTGCTTTTCAAAATATGTACGCATCCAGGTTTTTGCAACATGCATTTTCCGCATCTGATATCCATGATAGGCTCATGTTCTCTCAGAATATCCATACCCAAGATTAACAATATAGCTAATTTGGGTATGACCAAGAAATTCCATTCTAGTTTCAACATTTGACCCAGAAACTCAAGCCAAAATTGTTGACTGAGCTCCATATTTTTTCCATCAATTGGGCTACACATCTTTGTTCTATGCAGGCTCAAAATGGGTCAATTATTATCTTGTGAATACCGAGTGCTTGCATCATGGAGATCATAGAGAGTTGGCTGTCACTATCAGGAAAGGCAGGGAGACCTATGATTCCTATCATTACATTTACTCCATAGTGTACACTTTGAACTGTCACACACTTCGCGGGGATGCAGATGCGGAAACCAACATACGTCTGATGCCACCAGCACCAGCTACTGTTCACCGGTGCTGACCTGCCTCCACATCCACTCACCTAGTCTATGAGAATTCCACGCCAGGTGAGCATGAAACAAAACTTCATTACTTTAGTATGAAGTGGTACAAGATACTGTTGGGTGAATTTTATTTGTGTAGTTATCATATTTAAAGTTAGTTTAAAATGCTTACAAGAGCTAAACTATATAAGAGTATGGAAAATATACAAAAGCTTGGGGAAAGTCAAGACCGAGCTATGGCCATGAAAATTAGCAAAGAAGTGCCTGACTGGGCTGTGTTGGTAAATTAAATCAAAGTTCAAAGTGTGTCTCTAAGTAAAAAACTAGGCTTAATAAATTCTCAATTAAATACCCAGCATGAAGCTCAGAGGGAAACTCTAAATATTCAAATGACAAATTTGGGTTTGTTAAGTGCCAAGGTCAACTCTCAAAGCCAAGAATTTAGTAATCTGCACATAGGCGTGGATGCTTTGAAGACTGAGTGTGGTGCTATAAGTTCTGAAGTAGAGAATTTAAAAGTAGATCTCAAAAATGAGTTGACAGACTCTTTGACTACTCATTTAAATCATATGTTTACCAACCTTAATCAGAAACAGAATGATACCTTTCAGGATTTGTCAAGAAGATTCGAACTTAACATTGATAACAAATGTAATAGTGTAGAATTGGAACTTACTGAAAAGTTAGAATCCTTTCAAAAAGTGTACATTATTAAGTATAATGATGTTGTAAGGCATGGGTTGTATACTTCGCAAGAGAGTGTAGATAAGCAGAATGAGTTAATACCAGTCATTCAATCACAAATTACAGGTGTCAATACATGGGTAGATAATGCAGAAAGAAATTTTGAAGAAAAAACAGCTAACTCTGATATTATAAATGTTATATTATAAATGTAATTAGTTTGGAGGACCTATTTGGGGAAATTATAGATTTAAAAGTTACCAAGAGAATAACATCCAGAAACATATCGCCTATTCCTTTTTCTGAACTTGATGATACCAGGAAGGGTATAGACGACCAATGGAAAGAGATTAAACTTATCCAAGCTAAAGTAGAAAAAAGAGTATCTTCACCTAAAGTTGTATTAACTAGTGAAGCTGGGAATGATTTTCAATGGAGAGCTAATTCAGGGTTATCTAGACAATTCCCTAAGTTTAAGCTGGACAGAGAGGTACATCAGACCCATTTCTTAAAAGGAGTTAACCATGCTTTGCCAAAAAATTGAGAATATTGCAAGAAGATTGGATTTGCGGTGCGATACCTTTCAGGGGAAGCCTCAAAATTGGGCACAGTAAATACTGAGAAGTTTTCCTCTTGGGAAGACTTTCAAAAGAAATTTAAAGTAAATTACTGGCCTGTCAGTGCACAAGACAAGTTAACATCAGATCTATGGGACCCGGGCGGAGTCATCTACCTGCACGGACATCAACATTCTGAGTTAACGGGCGGAGTGACTACCGTCAGATCCCAAGCTGTTTTCGGTGGTTTTTTCCTGCACCAAATTCCTTTAACATCTAGAAGTACCCTAAAATCTTATTGGTTAGAAAACTGGATATGACCATAAAATAGAGAACAGCTTAAAAGAATAAAAAAAGTGATATCTAGATGAAATAACTAAATAGAGTATAATATTTGGGAAAATATAATAAGATGTGACTAGCCAAACAATTGTTATACTGTAGTGTATAGATTTTCTATTTTGTGTAGAGTATTTTATACCTTTTATGAGATGTGATATAGATGGGAGGGTTTGTATAAATTTTGAAAGGGGTGGGTATTGTAGCTAAATGATTGATTTACAAGATCAGATAAGTCAAGACTAATACAAAACACACAACACACCTTTCAAACAAGCCTCACAAACAAGTGTGCCTCATTCTTCTTCATTTGCCATTTCCATAGGGTGCTAGGATTTCCTTCAGGGACTCCAAAGGTGAAGGTGGGACAAGTCCGTTCTACAGGAGACGATTTAACACCAAACTTCCTCTGGTGTCTCACTCAAGTACCTGAGAGTTAGGGACCCTGGGGAAGGGGGATGGCAAGGGTTTCCTGTCTTTGGGGCTATCTTCTTTCTTGTCTTCGATCCTAGCAACCACATTTATTTTATCCTTTCTTACTTCTCATCTCGAGGACCTGTCTATCTTTTCCCTCTTTCCATATTCATAAACTTCTATCGTTGAAGTCCTTCCTTATTTCCATGGTTATTAATAACCTACATCTTATCTTTAGATAAGAAGGTCGAAGGATCAGACTACACGAACACACATCCACATATAATCAAATATACAGTTCTATGCAAACATTAAATTATATAAGACAAAGCCTGTCATGATGTAAGAACTGTCAGGTGTTGTAGGGGAAACGGTGTAAACATAGGGAACCAAGCGCACATACATGGGGAGTTATGATGGTTCTACATCAAATATACATGAGGAGAGATGCCCATACATAATGAACAATAATAAAATAGTAATGAGTAATGGATAAATTAGAAAAAGGCGTGAGAAATGTGAGTGAAATAAAAACTCTGATGAACTGAAGGATAGTGGTACATAAGTAGTAAATATAAATGTAATATCTATTGAAAGTATAGAAGTTGATAAGTAGAGGAGGACTCTAGGGAGTGAAAGATATATTAAAGAATGAATGTAAAGTTTAAGATAGATTTATATCTTTACCAGAAGATTCTTAATTCTGGTATACATAGAAATGTATGTTAGGGTAATGGACCTTGAGGCCTACTCAGAAAGGACAGGGGTGGGGGTTTACCAGCAATCACTAAGTATAAAGGACAGATGTACCTACGTGGAGATAGGATGATCTGTGGCCTAAAAAATAGACATGTTTTGTAAGGGGCGTACCTACCAGAATGGAAAGAGGAAGTGCTCTCATATGGTCAGCCCACAAGCAAGGAATGGGTGCTGATCCCAGGAGAAGGGGACAGTATCGTGACAAAAGTTACAAATTTTATAGGAATTATTCTGAAAAGTGTAAATACTATGAATGACTAGCATTATTATGTTTTGTGGAAGTAAATGACTGACAAAAGAACACTTTCATTTCACCCAGAGTTCCTCCAAGCAACAACTAATGAAAATAGTACATACTAGGAAAAAGGTAGAAGTGAAAGACTGTGCAAGAGAGGACAGAGAATTGTTACTCAAAGGATCTTTGTTTTTGATATATATGTATATAAACATATGTAAGAAATGTATACTGTTAAGATATGAAATGTTATTATGAGTGATATTATTTAAATAATGTTTATGTATAAAATATCATGTGTTCATCTGAGGGGGGCGGGGGGGATAGGTAGCGATTCGAGAATTTATGTGTAAATTCTAGAACCACTCAGCCTTCTACTGTCTCGAACACATGATATTCTAGATACAAATGTGGGATGGTAAAATCCTACCTACTGTGCAGCACATGCTTGTGTGTACAGGTTTAAAATCAGTCACATGAAGAAAGTAGACGGGGCGGTCGAACGGCACCAACAAGTACCTGTCGGACAATACATAGATGTGTTAGTGAATGTGTAAGGAAGAACCATGGAATCTATATGCAGCTCTGTGCTTATTGTATCATTGACTATTGTTATGTGAAACAAGTACAGTTGAAAAAGTACTCTTGTAGACTCTTGACTCAGCCTTGTGAGAGGCAAGACGTTTTTTCAATCTCTTTTTCTGAAAGTCATGGTGTCTATGCAGACTTTCTTTTGAATGTAAATCAATTTGGTCTAACATACAGCTGTACAAGAGAATTACTGAAGTCATATATTATGTTGAAAGTGAGAATTTTTATTGTGCTTGAACATCAAATACATAGTTGATTGATGAAATGTAAAGTTTGTATGGCTACTTATGTCACCAGTAGAAAGAGGCTTGAAAGTTCCTGTACCTAGTGTTATATGATGGAGAAGAAGTTAAGAGAGTTTCGACAGCCGACTATCCAGTAGAGAAGAGTGGGCTGCAAACCCCAAGTAAGTCATCTCGTAAAGGAGTGTAAAATGGTTTGGGGTAAATAAATTAGTAAAACCCAGACCCACACTCACCTTGCCAGAAGGCCTAACAATGGCACGTAAATTGCCACACGCAGCACTTGTGCTCAATTTAAAGCGGTGCACCACACGAGTTTCTGCGCTTCCTCCCTCAACATTGTCACACGTGAGTACCACACACACCGTATTGCCATCTGCGACAACAGATATTTTATGTATGTCATCAGGATGTAAATGTGTTGTGAATTCTTGGGTGGCACTGGTGCGAGCAATGGTAGGGCTGGCTCTTTGTTGCCTTCGGTCACGCTCCCTTGTCTGTCAGCTGATTGCCCAAGGTTGTCTCCTGCGCAGTCCAGTGCACCTGCCCCCCCCCCCCCCCCTCTTTGCAGATGCTTCCCCCTGCCGTGGCTTTCCCACACCTCCCAGCCTTCCTACCATTGCTCGCACCAGTGCCACCCAAGAATTCACAACACATGTACACCCTGATAACATACATAAAACATCTGTTGTCGCAGATGGCGATACGGTATGTGTTGTACTCACGTGTGACAATGTTGAGGGAGGAAGCGCAGAAACTCGTGTGGTGCACCGCTTTAAATTGAGCACAAGTGCTGCGTGTGGCAATTTACGTGCCTTTGTTAGGCCTTCTGGCAAGGTGATTCTCTGCCTGCCTGCTGACTAAGTTCTACACCTCCACTCCAGGACGGGACATCGTCTTGAGTCGCTGGCATCATTTGCTGACTTTGCCGTCGACATACCGGGTTTCAAACCCCGGTCTCCTACCAGTCGACCGCTTTCGCCTGACGCGGAAGAACTGAGAACTGTACGTTACTTTCCTAACTTCTCACCCCCCCCCCTCCCCCAAATCCCCTGTTCACAGGGACGTACTCCATACTGCGCAGGGGGTGGGGGGTGGGGGTTTATGTGGCGTAGAACACCATAAATATCAATATTTGTTCAGTGTGTATAAGTGTGCTCTCTTTGAGGAGAGGGTTTTGGGAGGATGTTGGCCACTAACGGCAGTTAGCCTCCTGACTTGTATCTGTGTAGAAGTGAAGTGCTAATAAATCTGTATCTGAGAGAATTCTAGTTGTTTACCTACAACTAGAATAGTTGTTTACCTACAACTCCTCCCCCCATGAACCATGGACCTTGCCGTTGGTGGGGAGGCTTGCGTGCCTCAGCGATACAGATGGCCGTACCGTAGGTGCAACCACAACGGAGGGGTATCTGTTGAGAGGCCACACAAACGTGTGGTTCCTGAAGAGGGGCAGCAGCCTTTTCAGTAGTTGCAGGGCAACAGTCTGGATGATTGACTGATCTGGCCTTGTAACATGAACCAAAACGCCCTTGCTGTGCTGGTACTGCGAACGGCTGAAAGCAAGGGGAAACTACAGCCGTAATCTTTCCCGAGGGCATGCAGCTTTACTGTATGATTAAATGATGTTGCGTCCTCTTGGGTAAAATATTCTGGAGGTAAATAGTCCCCCATTCGGATCTCCAGGTGGGGACTACCCAAGAGGACGTCGTTATCAGGAGAAAGAAAACTGGCATTCTATGTATCGAGAGCATAGAATGTCAGATCCCTTAATCAGGCAGTTAGATTAGAAAATTTAAAAAGGGAAATGGATAGGTTAAAGTTGGATATAGTGGGAATTATTGAAGTTTGGTGGCAGGAGGAACAAGATTTTTGGCCAGGTGAATACAGGGTTATAAATACAAAATCAAATAGGGGTAATGCAGGAGTAGGTTTAATAATGAATAAAAAAATAGGAGTATGGGTAAGCTATTACAAACAGCATAGTGAACGCATTATTGTGGCCAAGATAGACACAAAGCCCATGCCTACTACAGTAGTACAAGTTTATATGCCAACTAGCTCTGCAGATGATGAAGAAATTGAGGAAATCTATGATGAGGTAAAAGAAATTATTCAGGTAGTGAAGGGAGACGAAAATTTAATAGTCATGGGTGACTGGAATTCATCAGTAGGAAAAGGGAGAGAAGGAAACATAGTAGGTGAATATGGATTGTGGGGGAAGAAATGAAAGAGTAAGCCGTCTGGTAGAATTTTGCACAGAGCATAACTCAATCATAGCTAATACTTGGTTTAAGAATCATAAAAGAAGGTTGTATACATGGAAGAATCCTGGAGATACTAAAAGGTATCAGATAGATTATATAATGGTAAGACAGAGATTTAGGAACTAGGTTTTAAATTGTAAGACATTTCCAGGGGCAGATGTGGACTCTGACCACAATCTATTGGTTATGAACTGTAGATTAAAACTGAAGAAACTACAAAAAGGTGCTACCAAACAGAGGTTGTAGAGAGTTTCAGGGAGAGCATAAGAGAACAATTGACAGGAATGGAGGACAGAAATACAGTAGAAGAAAAATGGGTAGCTCTGAGGGATGAAGTAATGAAGGCAG
This sequence comes from Schistocerca gregaria, assembly GCF_023897955.1. NCBI lineage: Eukaryota > Metazoa > Arthropoda > Insecta > Orthoptera > Acrididae > Schistocerca > Schistocerca gregaria. The sequence continues at coordinate 619,978,867 of NC_064923.1, read as the reverse complement.
CAGAAGATAAAGTAGGTAAAAAGACGAGGACTAATAGAAATCCGTGGGTAACAGAAGAAATATTGAATTTAATTGATGTAAGGAGAAAATATAAAAATGCAGTAAATGAAGCAGGCAAAAAGGAATACAAACGTCTAAAAAATGAGATCGACAGGAAGTGCAAAATGGCTAAGCAGGGATGGCTAGAGGACAAATGTAAGGTTGTAGAGGCTTATCTCACTAGGGGTAAGATAGATACTGCCTACAGGAAAATTAAAGAGACCTTTGGAGAAAAGAGAGCCACTTGTATGAATATCAAGAGCTCAGATGGAAACCCAGTTCTAAGCAAAGAAGGGAAGGCGGAAAGGTGGAAGGAGTATATAGAAGGTTTATACAAGGGCGATGTACTGGAAATGGAAGAGGATGCAGATGAAGATGAAATGGGAGATACAATACTGCGGGAAGAGTTGGACAGAGCACTGAAAGACCTGAGTCGAAACAAGGCCCCGGGAGTAGACAACATTCCATTAGAACTACTGACGGCCTTGGGAGAGCCAGTCATGACAAAACTCTACCATCTGGTCAGCAAGATTTATGAGACAGGCGAAATACCCTCAGACTTCAAGAAGAATATAATAATTCCAATCCCAAAAAAAGCAGGTGTTGACAGATGTGAAAATTACTGAACTATCAGTTTAATAAGTCACAGCTGCAAAATACTAACACGAATTCTTTACAGATGAATGGAAAAACTGGTAGAAGTGGACCTTGCGGAAGATCAGTTTGGATTTCGCAGAAATGTTGGAACACGTGAGGCAATACTAACCTTACCACTTATCTTAGAAGAAAGATTAAGAAAAGGCAAACCTACGTTTCTAGCATTTGTAGACTTAGAGAAAGCTTTTGACAATGTTGACTGGAATACTCTCTTTCAAATTCTAAAGGTGGCAGGGGTAAAATACAGGGAGGGTAAGGCTACTTACAATTTGTACAGAAACCAGATGGCAGTTATAAGAGTCGAGGGACATGAAAGGGAAGCAGTGGTTGGGAAGGGAGTGAGACAGGGTTGTAGCCTCTCCCCGATGTTATTCAATCTGTATATTGAGCAAGCAGTAAAGGAAACAAAATAAAAATTTGGAGTAGGTATTAAAATTCACAGAGAAGAAATAAAAACTTTGAAGTTCGCCGATGACATTGTAATTCTGTCAGAGACAGCAAAGGACTTGGAAGAGCAGTTGAACGGAATGGACAGTGTCTTAAAAGGAGGATATAAGATGAACATCAACAAAAGCAAAATGAGGATAATGGAATGTAGTCAAATTAAATCGGGTGATGCTGAGGGAATTAGATTAGGAAATGAGACACTTAAAGTAGTAAAGGAGTTTTGCTATTTAGGAAGTAAAATAACTGATGATGGTCGAAGTAGAGAGGATATAAAATGTAGACTGGCAATGGCAAGGAAAGCATTTCTGAAGAGGGGAAAATTTGTTAACATCGAGTATAGATTTAATGGTCAGGAAGTCGTTGCTGAAAGTATTTGTATGGAGTGTAGCCATGTATGGAAGTGAAACATGGACAATAACTAGTTTGGACAAGAAAAGAATAGGAGCTTTTGAAATGTGGTGCTACAGAAGAATGCTGAAGATTAGATGGGTAGATCACATAACTAATGAGGAGGTATTGAATAGAATTGGAGAGAAGAGGAGTTTGTGGCACAACTTGACAAAAAGAAGGGACCAGTTGGTAGGACATGTTTTGAGGCATCAAGGGATCACAAATTTAGCATTGGAGGGCAGCGTGGAGGGTAAAAATCGTAGAGGGAGACCAAGAGATGAATACACTAAGCAGATTCAGAAGGATGTAGGTTGCAGCAAGTACTGGGAGATGAAGAAGCTTGCACAGGATAGAGTAGCATGGAGAGCTGCATCAAACCAGTCTCAGGACTGAAGACCACAACAAAAACAACCTACAAGTATATCCTATTCCCTCACATGTTCACTTTGCTGTTGTGGGGCAACTTCCACCATTAAGTGGTCAACATTATTTATTGACCTGATAGATTGGTTCACCCACTGGTCAGAGGAAGTTCCCATCAACAAAATAACTGCTGAAACATTGACCTCCACATTTATGTCAGCATGGTTAATGACATTTTGTTGCCCTCTGCATTCATTACTGACCGGAGCTGGCAATTTGAATTGCACTTGTTCAGGCAGCTCTAATGATTTGATGACACACCTACTCCTGCATTTATCTCATCATAGATTTCCTCAATTTCTTCATCATCTGCAGAGCTAGTTGGCATATAAACTTGTACTACTGTAGTAGGCATGGGCTTTGTGTCTATCTTGGCCACAATAATGCGTTCACTATGCTGTTTGTAGTAGCTTACCCATACTCCTATTTTTTTATTCATTATTAAACCTACTCCTGCATTACCCCTATTTGATTTTGTATTTATAACCCTGTATTCACCTGGCCAAAAATCTTGTTCCTCCTGCCACCAAACTTCAATAATTCCCACTATATCCAACTTTAACCTATCCATTTCCCTTTTTAAATTTTCTAACCTACCTGCCCGATTAAGGGATCTGACATTCCACGCTCCGATCCGTAGAACGCCATTTTCTTTCTCCTGATAACGATCTCCTCTTGGGTAGTCCCCGCCTGGAGATCCGAATGGGGGACTATTTTACCTCCGGAATATTTTACCCAAGAGGACGCATCATCATTTAATCATACAGTAAAGCTGCATGCCCTCGGGAAAGCTTACGGCTGTAGTTTCCCCTTGCTTTCAGCCGTTCGCAGTACCAGCACAGCGAGGCCGTTTTGGTTAATGTTACAATGCCAGATCAGTCAGTCATCCAGACTGTTGCCCCTGCAATTACTGAAAAGGCTGCTGCCCCTCTTCAGGAACCACACATTAGTCTGGCCTCTCAACAGATACCCCTCCGTTGTGGTTTTACCTACAGTACGGCCATCTGTATCGCTGAGGCACGCAAGCCTCCCCACCAATGGCAAGGTCCATGGTTCATGGGGGGAGGAGTTGTAGGTAAACAACTATTCTAGTTGTAGGTAAACAACTAGAATTCTCTCAGATACAGATTTATTAGCATTTCACTTCTACACAGATACAAGTCAGGAGGCTTACTGCCGTTAGTGGCCAACATCCTCCCAAAGCCTTCTCCTCAAAGAGAGCACACTTATACACACTGAACAAATATTGATATTTATGGTGTTCTACGCCACATAACCCGCCCGCCCACCCCACCCCCCCTGCGCAGTATGGAGTACGTCCCTGTGAACAGGGGATTTGGGGGAGGGGGGGGGGGGGGGGGTGAGAAGTTAGGAAAGTAACGTACAGTTCTCAGTTCTTCCGCGTCAGGTGAAAGCGGTCGACTGGTAGGAGACCGGGGGCTGAAACTAGGTATGTCGACGGCAAAGCCAGCAAGCGACGCCAGCGACTCAAGACGATGTCCCGTCCTGGAGTGGAGGTGTAGCACTTCGTCAGCAGGCAGGCAGAGAATCACCTTGCCAGAAGGCCTAACAAAGGCATGTAAATTGCCACACGCAGCACTTGTGCTCAATTTAAAGCGGTGCACCACACGAGTTTCTGCGCTTCCTCCCTCAACATTGTCACACGTGAGTACCACACACACCGTATCGCCATCTGCGACAACAGATATTTTATATATGTCATCAGGATGTACATGTGTTGTGAATTCTTGGGTGGCACTGGTGCGAGCAATGGTAGGGAGGCAGGGAGGTGTGGGAAAGCCACGGCAGGGGGAAGCATCTGCAAAGAGGGGGGGGGGGGGGGGGGGCAGGTGCACTGGACTGCGCAGGAGACAACCTTGGGCAATCAGCTGACAGACAAGGGAGCGTGACCGAAGGCAACAAAGAGTCAGCGTGGATTGAACAGCGTGACAAAGAGCTGTCACACGAAGATGGTAACACAATGGTAGAATCCGTGTGGTTGGCAGTTCGACTGTGAGGGCTGTGAGGAGTGAAACCTGAAAAAGATCGGCCACTCAAATTAGATGAACACGGAGAAGAAGAAGTGCTCAGCAGAGAAGCACGCTGTGGAGAATCAATACCCAAATGTGTGGTATGAGAAGATGGATGGCCGCTCGAAGTAGGAGTGGGAGAAACAGGGGCAAAATCAGGGAGGTTCTCCTGAGGCTCAATGAAAGCTGGTTTTACTCGGTTGAGTGAGACCATGGTTACAGAGTCTTTTATGAGGAAACCCATGTTATTCTTGGAGCGTTTGATGACCTTGTAAGGACCTGTGTAGGGCGGCTGAAGTGGGGCTTTGATTGAGTCATCTCTGAGAAAGACGTACTCGGAAGAGTCTAGCGTGCGTGGTACATACACGTGTGGAGGTGTATGAGTAGCTGGAGGTGGCGGCTGAATTTTGCTGCAGTGGAAGTGCACTCGCTCGAGAAGTGAAAGGAGTTCAGAGCGCTGTGGAAGTGGGATGGGAGTGACTAAATCTCCAGGCAAAACCAAAGGTTGGCCATACACAAACTCGGCTACAGAACCCTTGATTTCTTCCTTGAAAGTCGCACGAAGGCCAAGAAGCACGGATGGCAGTGCTTCTGTCCATAATGAGTCATGGCAATGCAAGGCAGACTTTAAGGTGTGATGCCATCGCTCGACAAGCCCATTGCTTTGGGGGTGGTATGCGGAAGTATGAATGTTGACAATACCACACATTTTACATAAGTCGGAGAAAACTGAAGACTCAAATTGTTGTCCCTGGTCAGTGGTGAGGTAAACAGGTGAGCCAAATCTAGAGATCCACGAATCTAAGAATGCTCAACTTACTGTCTCAGAGGTAACGTTCGGAATGGGCACAGCCTCAGCCCACCGAGTCATCGTGTCAATAGCTGTAAACAAGCAACGGAAACCCTCGGAGGGGGCAAAGGGCCTATAAGGTCCACATGCACATAGAGAAACCAGCCTGGCGGTTGGGCAAAAGAGCCAAGGGGTGGGGAAGTGTGCCTGGAAACTTTGTTCTGTTGACACAACACGCATGCCCTGGCCCAAGACTGACAGTCGCGGTGCATGTCTCTCCAGACAAACCATTCAGATATCAGACGGGTAGAAGCTTTGACACCGGGGTGTGCTAATGTGTGTAATTTGTCAAAGATTTGGCATTGAAGAGGCTTAGGAATGAATGGCCGCAATGTACCAGTCGATTCATCATACCACACTAAGTCAGATATGCCAGGGAAAGTAGAGCATACCGGTTGGAGAGAGGAGCTGTGGTCCGAAATTAACTGGATGGTATCGGGGTCTGCCGATTGCAACCGAGGTAGGTTCGTTAAGTCAATTAAAATTGTGACAGCACCAATGCATGAGAGAAAATCAGCAACCACATTGTCCGCTCCTCGGATGTAGCAAATGTCATTTGTAAATTCCAAGACTTAATCAATGTGACGAAAGCATCGTGGGGGCAGATCAGCTGCAGGATTTTTTATGGCAGGAACCAACAGTTTGTGATCAGTGAGCACATAGAAATCTCGTCCCTCAACATTAGTTCTGAAGTGTCTTATGGCCTCCTAAACTGCAAGTAATTCTTTGTCGTATGCTGAGTATTTCTTCTGAGCGTTGTTTAGCTTTTTTGAGAAAAACTGCAGGGAGGTCATAACATCATTGTATGTCTGACTCAGTACTATGCCGACAGCATTGTCACTAGCGTCAGTAATGATAAACATTGTGGCGTCTGCACATGGGTGAGCAATAGTGGCAGCAGAGGCCAACAGCTGTTGAGTTTGTTAAATGCCTTGTCCATGTCTGGTGTTCATGGGACCTGGCGAGTGCCAGAAGTTTGTGAGCCAGTGAGAGCATCTGTGAGAGGAGTCTGCACTGCAGAAGTGGCTGGCAAATGTTTATGGTAATAATTAACTGTTCCGATGAACCTGCGTAATTCCCTATAGGTCTGGTGGTGTGGCATCTCGAGAACAGGCTTGATCTTGTCCTGCAGTGTCAAACCATCCGACAACAAAACATAACTTAGGAATGTGACAGATGACTGGTGCAATTGAGTCTTTTTATTGTTCAGTTCAATACCAGTGGCTGCTAAAATATCTGTCACGACTTGAACACGCTCCTCACTCTGTTCCAAAGTAGAAGCAAAAACCAATATGTTGTCCATGCATACAAAACAAAAGTCGAGATGGGATAAAGTTTGATTGATGAAATGCTGCCTTGTTTGGGGGGCATTTTTCAACCCAAACGGCATAAATTTGTATTGAAATAGCCCGAAGGGAGTGGTTATGGCAGTCTTTTCAATATCCTCTGGAGCCATAGGAATCTGATAAAATGCATGCTTACAGTCCAAAACAAAGAAGTACTTTGCACCTGCGAGCGCATGATTGAAGTCCGCAATGTGTGGGACCTGGTATTTATTTATCAATGATGGTGCGGGCATTTAAATGCTTATAGTCTCCGACCATATGCCAAGTACTCTCTTTCTTTTGGTCAAACAGTATATGACTAGCCCAGCAACCGGAAGAAGGTTCAATTATTCCCTTTTGTAATAGATCATCTGATTGTTCTATTGCAATGTTCATAAATTCTGGCTTGAGGCGGCGTGGGCGTTGCGATATGGGTGGCCCATCGGTTAGACGTAACCGATGAACTGTGCCATTAGTGACTACTGCAATACATGGCGCAGCACAACAGTCAGATGTCCGTGAAGCAGAGTAGGCAGTGGCGGACGGGCAAAGCTGTGGCGTTGAGAGCACGGAAGTACAGGTGTGTCAACCACTCGTAGGCTGCGTAAAGGCCACACGCGTGTTAACATGGGCGAGGTAGGTACACTGATTCTTGGTAGCGGGCTGTGCCACTACGAGCGCTGTAGGCATGAGTGGGCGTGGCCGAACAGCAGATGAATGTAGTTCAGTGCCACAAGCTTGGGAAGTTAATTGTCCATTCGGAACACAAGGAACATGAGCACTCGGGCATACACTGTCATTACAAGAGGAGATGCTGACACAGTTTACAGAGTTCACAATATTGTCGTTAACGTGCGAGGGCATGGGAACACCAGATTGGCATGGACTGACCTTGTCTGTAGCCAACGAGTCGTCTGCTTGTAGTGTCGTGAGGCATTGTGTAGAGGCCAACTCGTGGTGTATGTTGCGGAGATGCAGCAGCATTTCCATATGTTCTATCCTCAACTTTGAAGACTTGGCGCACTCCGCTAGCCACTTGTTTGTCCAATATTGCAGCTCCAAGGATAGGTTTGAACACTTCTTAGCACAGCACACATGTTTTGTGGTAGCCAAACTGTCACTCGGCGGAGCGAAAGGAATATGTTTGTTTAGTGGGGGGTAAAACACAGTATTTTGCACAAAACCTAGTGACAACTGATAGTACTTCAGGAAATCAATTCTGAGAATAGGTTCTTCAATTGTTGACACTAAAAATGTCCACTCCAGCTTGCACTCGAGCGAAAGTTTCACTGTATACAGAGTAGAACCCAAACACTGTAGGGTAGACAAGCTCACTGCACGAAGTACTGTTTTGTGTGGTTGCACTTTATTGGTTGCTAGGTGAACTGGCAGCCAGCGACATCTGCGCCAGTGTCCACCAGAAAACGTACACCTGATTGTAAATCGCGAACATAGACTTGACCACACTTGCTGCTACTGTCCGAAACGGAATGCAATGTTGGATGGTGCCTGTTGTTTATATTGCAGGAGATGGCACCGCAGCCTACCTGCGGTTGGAGTTTGGGTAAGAACACAGTGACTGGCATTTGCGAGCTTGCTCCCCGAATCTTGCGTGGAAGAAACAGTAGGGTTGGGCGGGCCTGTGCTCCTGTGGGTAGTTGCTAGGTGACAGACTATGTGACCCAGAGTCTTCCACAGAGGCCGATGGTGAGAGGGTTTGAAGTCTGGTAGTTTCAGCAGATTCGGCACTGCAGTCACTGTGGAGGTGCGCCTATTTCTTCGGATGGAAGTAGAGCATGCAGAAGATAGCGAGTCCGAATTATTGGCGTCCCGTAGGGGGGGCTAGGAAGCAAAAGACGCTCAAACAGTGTGAGGATCGTAATCAAAATGTGCATTCTCATTGACATGGTAGCTCGGAGAGAAGCCACAAGTACTTAAATATGCCGGTGAATGTCCGTTATGCACACTGTATTCACTCAACCGCGAGTGATGGGGCTGGTTGTAGATGTCCGGGTAATTACTGTCCAGCACAGAATTGTTGACTTGATTAGAAGCAACACAAGGATCCCACACATGTCCACTAGGATGCACACTCAGTGTGATATTTGCTGTTTGGCGAGCATTGAGCACCTGTTGACTAGCCAGCGTTTGAAGGATACACATGTGGCGGGGACTGATTCGAGTTTGAATTTACTACTGGATTATCCAAAGTAACAAAACTTCGCTCGACACCACGAACTGTATCGAATTGTGCGTTCGACACAGGAGTAGGAATGTTCCGAACAACACTAGTTCGGGACCGATGGCAGTTGGACGATACTGGCAGCACTCGATGAATTCCACTGGATGCGGAGTGCATGATCTCAGTCCACAACACAGGGGAACCATCTTTCACTTTAGGTTCTGTCAGCATTGCAGTCAATGGTTCCTTCAATTCTACTGCATGAGATAGGTGATAATGATGGAAGTTCTGCATGCCTAGGAACCATCACAATTCCTTGATTGTGTTTGGCCTAGGTATCTGCAGAATTCCTTCAATCTTTTCAGTTAAAGGTAAAGAGCCCACAGATGAAATTTGATGTCCTAAGAAGGTAGCCCCATGTTGCCAGAAAATGCACTTAGTAATGTTCAACACAACTCAATGTTGTTCCAGGGTGGCCAAAAATTGGAGCATATCTTTCAGGTATGCAAAAAAGAATGGAAAGCCTTGAAGGACAGACTCAATTAACCTTTGCCACGTCTGCACTGCGTTCTGTAATCCAAATGTCATATACGTGCTTTCCAATAGCTTGAATATTATTCTAATTGCAGTTTTCAAAATGTCTTCTTTCGCCAGTTGTATCTATGTATAGACTTCCACACTGTCCAATACAGTGAATATCATTGCACCATGTAATGCATAATTGTGGTCCCATAACAGTGTAACAGGATAACGGTCAGGCAGTGTTCTCGACATTAAGCACATGACAGTCTCTGCAGAGGCACCAGACTCCACCTTTGTTTGGTGCCAGGTGCAAGGTGGAGGACCATGGAATGCTTGATGGTGTCAAGCTGAGTGTCAAGCTGAGCCTTAGCAATAGTAAGGTGGTCCTATTCCAAACATCTACACTACTGGCCATTAAAATTGCTACACTACAAAGATGACATGCTACAGATGCAAAATTTAACCGACAGGAAGAAGATACTGTGATATGCAAATGATTAGTTTTTCAGAGCATTCACACAAGGTTGGCACCGGTGCTGAGATGGGGAAAGTTTCCAACCGATTTCTTATACACAAACAGCAGTTTACCGGCATTGCCTGGTGAAACGTTATTGTGATGCCTCGTGTAAGGAGGAAAAATGCGTACCATCATGTTTCCGACTTCGATAAAGGTCGAATTGTAGCCTATCGGTTTATCATATCGCGACATTGCTACTCGCCTTGATCAAGATCCAATGACTGTTAGCAGAATATGGAATCGGTGGGTTCAGGAGGGAAATACGGAATGCCGTGCTGGATCCCAATGGCCTCGTATCACTAACAGTTGAGATGACTGGCATCTTATCTGCATTGCTGTAATGGATTGTGCAGCCACGTCTCGATCCCTGAGTCAACAGATGAGGTCATTTGCAAGAGAACAACCATCTGCACAAACAGTTCGACAACATTTGCAGCAGTGTGGACTATCAGCTCCGAGAGCATGGCTGCGGTTACCCTTGATGCTGCATCACAGACAAGAAGACCTGCAATGGTGTACTCAACGACGAACCTGGGTGCACAAATGGTAAAACATCATTTTTTCAGATGAATCCAGGTTCTGTTTACAGCATCATGATGGTCGCATCCATGTTTGGTGACATCTCGGTGAACGCACATTGGAAGCGTGTATTCATCATCGCCATATTGGCGTATCACCTGGCTTGATGGTACGGGGTGCCATTGGTTACACGTCTCAGTCACCTCTTATTCGCACTGACGGCACAATGAACAGTGGACGTTACATTTCAGATGTGTTACGACCCGTGGCTCTAACCTTCATTCGATCCCTGCGAAACCCTACATTTCAGCAGGATAATCCATGACCACATGTTGCAGGTCCTGTACAGGCCTTTCTGGATACAGAAAATGTTCGACTGCTGCCCTGGCCAGCACATTCTCCAGATCTCTCACCAATTGAAACCGTCTGGCCAATGGTGGCCGAGCAACTGGCTCGTCACAGTATGCCAGACACTACTCTTGATGAACTGTGGTATCGTGTTGAAGCTGCATGGGCAGCTATACCTGTACACGCCATCCCAAGCTCTGTTTGACTCAATGCCCTGGCGTATCAAGGCCATTATTACGACCAGAGGTGGTTGTTTTGGGTACTGATTTCTCAGGATCTATGCATCCAAATTACATGAAAATGTAATCACATGTCAGTTCTAATATAATATATTTGTCCAATGAATACTCATTTATCATCTGCATTTCTTCTTGGTGTAACAATTTTAATGTCCAGTAGTGTAGGCATTACTCTGTTGCTCTATCTGCTGTTTTGAAATGGTGCACTGTAATGTGTGGTATTTGCTTAGATGGTCTGGTGGTCTGGTCAAATTCAGAAACTGACTTAGTAAGATGGTTAAAATGGCTCTGAGCACTATGGGACTCAACTGCTTAGGTCATCAGTCCCCTAGAACTTAAAACTACTTAAACCTAACTAACCTAAGGACATCACACACATCCATGCCTGAGGCAGGATTCTAACCTGCGACCGTACCAGTCGCACGGTTCCGGACTGCGCGCCTAGAACCGCGAGACCACCACGGCCGGCAACTGACTTAGTAGAGAAGCCTAATCTTCTGTCTGTATATGCCTCACACTGTGGATTGCTGTGCTGTGATAAAACTCAGTGGCAGATAACAAGGTAATGCTGTTGAACAATCAAGGATTCTCCACATCTGGCAAGAGGTTTTAATGTGCCAAGAGATCTGTACGAATCTGCACCAATCAGTGTGCACAACAGTTGCTGAGGCCATGGTACTGCCACACTGTGATGTGACTGTGCTAATGTGAGTCAAGCTTATGGCTTCCTGTAGTTGGTCTGCAAGTTCCATCATAGCATCCAATGACATGTTCATTTGAGATGCCACTGTTGTGTGATGTCTGCAACAGTAAAATCCCAGACAAATGGATGGTTTAATCCCAAGTTCAAGTCCATGCTCTGGGTGCTACAGGTCACAATAGTCAAAGTGTTGGCCTGTGATGGGCAGAGGGGTGCTGAAGGTTTGCAGTGATACTTTGGAGACCATGGTAGGACAGTCAGGTCCAAACCGGTGTCCACCAAGAATTTCAGGACAAAACTACTGCCACTAATAAACAGGCAACAAGATAGTCATGGGCATTTGGCTGCACCTATGGCTGACCTCTGCAAGCATTTGGCTGAAGGTATGGCACCGTACATTTTCATGTGCAATTGCCAAATCTTCGGTGATACCCACACATAGTGTCCAGCTCCTCAGATGTCTGTTGTAGCATTCTCTGCTGTTTTCAGTGCTGCCTTGTGACAACATCACACTGATATGTGTGCGTAAGATTTCCACCTTTGCTATTTTTTGATGGAGTTGTAATCAGTGTGCACAACAGTTGCTGAGGCCATGGTACTGCCGCACTGTGCTGTACCTGTACTAATGTGAGTCAGGCTGATGGCTTGCTGTAGTTGGTCTGCAAGTTCCATCACAGCATCCAATGACATGTTTATTTGAGATGCCACTATTGTGTTTAACTGTGGTGATAATCTAGTGCTCCACAGAGCATACAAAGGTATTACAATTGCTTATGATCTGCAATACCCTCTTATGTAAGAACTTGGTATATTGTGTACTCCTGTGAGGCAGTGACTCTCTGACTTAGTTCTGCCTTGAGCTTCTTGTATAAATTCACTTCCAGGGGTGCAGTGAAGATATCTTGCATCTCAGCTGCGAAGTGGTGATCCAACTGGCTCAATACGAGAGTGAACTTTATTGTGCTTCTGTGATTCCAGCATTGCATAAACTTGCTTCCACTTGTCTTAGTCACAGAACTGTGTTGTTGGGGGAGGGGGGGATAGGTGGGGGGGGGGGGGGGGGGGGAGGTAAATGCAAGCAAGAGGAACCCTAATCCTGACACTGTTAGTTCTTACACATCCAGTAAACTCAATACAAATAAGCTGTGGAGAATCAAATTGCCTATGGCTGACTGGTCTTTATTTGGGCGTGCCCATAACCAAAATTAGCAATCAAACACTTGTCTAGAACTGTAAGAGCTTTATTGTGGGTACAGAGTCTACTGACACCCTTGCAAACCAATAGAAGAAGATACCAAACTTAAATATATTAATCCTATGCAGAAAATAGAATTGCTTCTTAAAGGTAACTAGTTAATCCATAGTAACACAGTAACAATTAATAAACAAGGAGCAAATATGAAATGATAAATTCACAAAAACAAGGAATACAAGAAATACATAGAATTAGAATGAGACACTTAGTAAACATTACACCTCTGACAGCTGGTGATAGAACTGCTTTGAAAACTGCAGTTCACTTGGTTACATGATGTGAGTTTTACTGTCATCACCAGGCAAACACCTAATGTGCATTAGCACATTATGATACTTGAGTCATATGCTGTAACTTAATTTATTCACAGGTTGGTGTATAATTTGGATGGTCTGTAAAGTGTGCACACATGACTAGGCCTGCAAACAGTAAGAAAGTGCAGATAAAACAGACTGAACAACCCACCTAGTGAGGACACATTTGTCAGGGAATCATAGCCAATGAGATGAATCTTACCACTTCCTGAAATGAATGCATATCACTACATCACAAACCCCTCTTAAAAATATTTATGGCCTTCAGATGTCCCTCTTCTTCCCATATTATTTCATGAACCAATAGAGCCACTGTAGTCCCATAATGCCAGATGCTGTCACCATCTCCACACTTACGTCATCTAGTCCAGGCACCTGCTTCCATAGTCTTTATTGCTTCCTGTACTTGGGTCACATTAGATGTATGTTGATATCCTTTACATTCCCAGGAAACTCGATTTGTCTTCCATTGGAGGGTAGTAATTCTTCACAATATTCCTTATGTAAATAGAAAAAACTTAAATCATGAAACTTCGTGGCAGATTAAAACTGTGAGCTGGACCAAGACTCGAACTCAGGACCTTTGCCTTTTGTGGGCAAGTGCTCTACCATCTGAGCTACCCAACCATGACTCACAACTTGTCCTCACATCTTTAATCCCACCAGTACTCTTCTCCTACCTTCCAAACTTCACAGAAACTCTCCTGCACACCTCACAAAACTATTACTCTACGAAGAAAGGGTATTGTGGAGAATGGCTTAGCCACAGCCTGAAGGATGTTTCCAGAATGAAATTTTCACTCTTCAGTGGAGTGTGCACTGATATGAAACTTCCTGGCAGATTAAAATTGTGTAGCAGACCAAGACTCAAACTCAGGACCTTTGCCTTTCGTGGGCAAATGTTCTATCATCTGAGCTACCCAAGCATGACTCAAGACCTGTCCTCACAGCTTTAATTCTGCTATTACCTCATCTTCTACCTTCCAAACTTCACAGAAGCTCTCCTGCTTGGATAGCTCAGATGGTGAAGCACTTTCCTGTTATAGCGCCACCACCGTTTCAGATAGGAAAGTTAGATTCAGTGCAATATTTGTGAGGGCACATGCTACAGCCAGGCACAGGCCTGTTGACAGTAAGTTCTGCTGACCAGCAGTTATGAAGTAGAATGGAGGCCACAGGGCCGATGACCTGCTGAAAAGAGTAAATGTCGTGGTTAGCATGGTGCGAGCTACAGGCATTCCACACTGGCACCCACTGGTGCAACCTAGGTGTTATGAGTACGTGACTCGGAGCAAAACAGAGGTGCACAGTCGTGTATAAATAGGTGTCAGTTTTCCAGCAAGGGGATTCAAGTGTGGCAGCTCTCCTGGACAGCAGGGTGTGTCACACCAGCAGCTACAAGCAGCAGCAGATGGGGCATCAGCATTCCAGTTCACAGCAGGTCGCTGGTTCGACCCTCTGAGGCCAACACAGGGTCCATCGCCAGTCAGCAGTGGGCCACTCGGTGGCTTGCTACCACGGGCAGTCTTGTTGGCTCCCAACACATGTCAAAGTCACCCCAAGGCAAAAGCCGCTGAGTTGGCTGCCACGGCATCCTAACATCATCAAAACACTGTGGCTGTACACAGCTGGCATGCTGCAGTACGTTGCACGGGTCGCCGAGGTGGCCCTTCTGTGCCAATCTGTTTTGCTGACAGCGAAGTGGCGTCCTCGATATCACGGGACCCTGTAACGTAGACAGAGAGGAACGTGGCACTGTAGCTGGGAATAATAAAACACTTGAAGACCATGGCTGAGTTTTAATATGGTGCATTCTGACAGTTTCTGTCCTCGTCCAACATACCTCTACATTTGGTGTCAGAATAACAGGCATCATCTGTACAGTACTACTTTCGAGGCCACTGCCTGCATTACAGTACACAAAATGTGGTGTGTGTTGACCAATTTTTCTTTTTGAGTATTGGACATTTTCTTTTTTTTTTGTTTGTGTTTTGAGTATGGATTTTGGTTGGCCATTTTAGATGTTTTGCATAGGCATATTAATTTTTTTTGTCAGAATAAGTGTTAGTCTGTTTGGGGCAGTAAGGTATTTGATTACTTTTGTATTGGTTTATGATGATACTGAGTATGACAATATGGAGCTGTAGGAAGTCAGGTTATTCTTGTACTTAAATTTTTTGTTTTGTGACTAAGTGGGAATGAAAGCAATACAATGGCAGAGTCAGGAGTGCAAGGTGTGTCAGAACCACAAGTGGTACGAATTTTGTTGGAAAAGATAGCGCAATTGACAGAGGACAATACGCAGTTGGGAAGTGAATTAACAGCTAGAAGTGAGTGGGAAACCTCATCAGATCAGTCGTTTTTGCCTAGGGTGACACAATGGGAGGTTTATCCAGCTGCCGCGAGTTTGATTATTCCATTTTTTGGCGAGCCATCTGAGGATGTGCATTCATTTGTGGAGGACTTGGAAACTTCAGCTGAGATGAATGGTTGGTCTGATGAACAGTTGTTACATGTAGCCAAGATTAGATTTACTTCCCCTAAGGGAAGTCTTTCCGCTCCCGGGATTGGAATGACTCCTTACCCTCTCCCTTAAAACCCACATCCTTTCGTCTTTCCCTCTCCTTCCTGAAGAAGCAACCATCGGTTGCGAAAGCTAGTAGTTCTGTGTGTGTGTTTGTGTGTTTTGTTCATTGTGCCTGTCTGCCGGCGCTTTCCCGCTTGGTGAGTCTTGGAATCTTTGTTTTTAATATGTTTTTCCCATGTGGAAGTTTCTTTCTATTTTATATATATATATATATATATATATATATATATATATATATATATATATATATATATATATATATATATATATATATATATAAGGTATTCTGAGGCCTTAAGGAAGGCAGGACAGTGTAAGCAGTTGAAGGAGGGGCTTTTACAGAGGTACAAGAAACAGAATAGCACACGGTACTTCAGGGAGAGGTTGAGTACAATGATGAAGAGGCAGGGGAAGACGATAGAGAAATTTGCGCACAGGATAAGAGAAATTAATGAATATACTTACAAGTGAAGTCAGAGCAATGAGGCGAATGGTGTTCTGTGCAGGAGGCTGAGCAAAGGGCATTTGATGTATTTTTGAGGGGGTTACCAGCACATAATGTTTCACATGGCTCTGAGCACCATGGGACTCAACTACTGAGGTCATTGGTCCCCTAGAACTTAGAACTACTTAAACCTAACTAACCTAAGGACATCATACACACCCATGCCCGAGGCAGGATTTGAACCTATGACCTTAGTGGTCGCATGGTTCCAGACTGTAGCTCCTACAACCGCTCAGCCACTCTGGCCGGCACCAGTGCATATGTCACGGAAAGTGCATGAAGGGACTCCGAAATATTTGTATTCGGCCATTCATATGGCAATTCAACATGAGAAAATAGACGTGGCCATGGGGGTATGTGTTAGATGAGCAGTGTTTACAGTGGGTATAAAATGTTATAGGTATAGTCATATGTTGACATGTGCAGAGGCAATGCACTCAGTCACCGAAGAACAGAGGAAGGGGTGGAAATCAGCAGTGTGGAGCATGGAGAAGTGGAGCTAGTAGAGGTGTCAATCATTAAATGGCAGAGGGGTTCCAAGACCCTCCTAAGGGAGCTCCCATTTAATTTCAATGTTACAAATACATATGCAGAGGTGGAATGTTCAATGGTAAGATTCATAGGAACTAAAACATTTAAGATTTTGTTGGACACAGGGGCACAAGTGTCAGTGGCTACTAAGAGTTTAATGGGATGAAGGAAGTTAGACCCACCACATTATAGGTTGAGTGGAGTGGGGGATAAGGAGGTCACACTTTTGGGGTCAGTGACAGTTGACTTTCGCATAGGGAAAGTACAATTTGATGCATGCATGGAGGTAGTGGCATGGGTAAGCGAGGGCTACAACCTGATTCTATGAGTAGATTTATTGCATCAACATCATGCCAAAATTGACCTTGGACAACGAACTGTGGAACTTGATAGAAGGTTATTTCAGTTAGGGGAAGCTCTTGTTGATGCAGCACTGTCACAGGGGGTGTTCAAGTAATGAGCAAACCAACTGAACCGTGTACATTGGCACTAAGGCTTAATTCGCATGAGTGTGTGTCTAGTGGCACCAGGACGTCGCTTTGGGTGAGTGAAGAGTCAAATCTACCTGTGGTTACGGTATGTGTTATTGAACCATTGGAGGATAATAAAGTTTGGATCCATTACGTTGTTTTGTGATACGTAGTATTGTATGCACACAAGAGGGAACCAACGGGCAAGTAGTCCCCATGAACGTGGATAATTTTAGTACTGTAGACAAGAATATGGGAAAAGGAGTTTTAGTAGTGAATTTGGATGTACCAGATGACAAAGACTGGTGTTCGAGAGGTAGGCGTAGTGATCAACCACTAACTGCCGATAGAATTAGTTCAACATAGGATACCAACAGGGAACAAAGCACCTGTTTACCATAAACTATACAGAATACTGAGGTATTTGCAGCCGATTGTGGAGAATTTCATTGATCAGCAAATGGTGGATGGTATTATAGAGCACAGTAATAGTTGCTGGGGAGTGGGCACTGTCATCATTGTGCCTAAAAAGTCTGCGGAGGGAACTAAGAAATACAGGTTCTGTTGTGACTACCGATATCTCAATAATAAGACTCTAATGGATGCATTCCCCATTCCAAACATGTCAGAGACTTTGGATCACTTAGTGATTATCAACAGTTAGAGGTGGCGCCAGAGGATCATCCAAAAACTGCTTCTCTACTCTGGGAGGCCATTACCAATAAATCAGAATGCCATTCAGTTTGAAAAATGCTCCGGAAGTGTTTCAGAGGTTGTTAGACAGTGTGTTTAGGGATTTGAAACCATGACAGTATCTTGTCTATTTGGATGACATTATAGTGTTTTCAAGTAGTATGGAGCAGCTTAGACAGCAGTTAAGGGAAGTCTTTATGAGGTTAAGAGCAACTCGTTTGATGTTGAGCCTGGAGAAGTGTCATTTTGAATTGGAAGAAGTGAAATATTTAGGTCATATCATCAGTAAGGACGGAGTATGGACAGATCCAAGGTTGGTACAGGCTGTAAGGGATTTTTGGGAGCCGAAAACAATTAAGGAAGTGCAATCATTTGTCAGAATTTGCAATTTCTATCGAAAGGTTGTGAAGGGTTTTGCAGGTTTAGGACAGCCATTGACACGATTGTTACGGAAGGGTGTGAAATTTGGGTGTACAGAGGAATGACAGAAAACATTTGACAAACTGAAAGAAGTGTTACCATCAAGTCCGGTTCTTGTGTTTCCAGAGTTTGAAAAGGAATTTATTCTAGCATGTGATGCATTGAATCAAGCATTAGGATGTTTTCTTAGTCAGGAAACTGATGGAAAAGAACATCCTGTAGCCTATGCATCTAGGCAGTTGAATTCAGCAGAGAGGAATTACTCAGCAACAGAGAGGGAGATGCTTAGCGTAATCTATGGGCTCACATATTTTAAATGTTATTTATATGGGAGAAGATTTCAGGTAGTGACAGATCATGCTGCATTAAAGTGGTTGTTGGCGTTGAAGGATCCATCCACTAGACTCACTAGGTGGGCTGTGAGGCTTAGTGAATTCGACTATGAGGTGGTGCACAAGCCTGGGAAGAAGCACGGTAATGCAGATGCACTAAGTAGAAAGGTTGTGACCTAGCATTATGGCAAGAATTACAGGATGTTGACAACAATTGTAAATTGTATCGGACACAGCCACAATTTAATATGTATGACAGTCCTCTGTGCAGGGAAGTGAAGTTAGGGCCAAGGGTAGTACTGCCAGCGAAGCTGAGGGATGAGTTTTTAAAAGAAGCACATGATCATATGTTATCTGATCATCGTGGGAGTAGAACGATGAATAGGACATTGGCAGAGAGGTATTGGTGGAGAGGTAGGAAAGTAGATGTGGATCAGTATGTCAAGAATTGTATACCATGTGCGCAGAGAGCAGATTTGAGTCGGAAACAGATACAGCTACTATTGCCGGAAGCGACACGTTCATTTTCTATGTTGGCAATTGATGTCTTAGGACCTTTGAGTCGAACACCATTGGGGAACAGATTCTTTCTGACAACGATAGACCATTTTTTGAGGTATGTGGAGATGGTGGCTATGCCAAATCAATAAGCAGCTATGGTTGTGCAAGCATTAGTAAATAACTGGATTTTGAAGTTTGGTGTACCAGAGACAACAATTACTGACCAAGGCACCAACTTCATGCTGGATTTAATGAAGGAACTGTGTAAATTGTTGAACATAAAGAAGTTGAGGACAAGCACGTTGCATCCCCAGGTGAATGGAAGGGCAGGACGGGTACACAGAATAGTCAGGAAGATGCTGAGCTTGTATGTGGATTCCCATCACCATCTGTGGGATGAGTATTTGAAGCAGATTGTAAGTGCATACAATGCAAAAGTCTATACCAATACTGGTTTGTCTCCATATGATGTACTGTAAGGATGAAAAATGCCATCACCATTTGATTTAGTGACGCTACAGAAAGGAAGGACCAGTGAATTTGTACTTCAATTCGTGAGAACAATTTGGGATGTTTGGAAAAGGGTACAAAAGGCGAATACAAAGGCTTTGGAAAGCCAGGTAGACACAGTGAAGCCGAAAGGAAGTTTACCGCAGGTAGAGTAGGGAAATGCATAATGCTATTCAGCCCCTATATGCCAAAAGGGAAAACAAAGAAGATCATGATGAGGGATAAAGGGCCATACCAAGTAGTTGAAAACACATTCCCCATTAATGTTAAGCCTCAGCTGACAACTAGAACAATGACATTTCACTTTGGACAGTTGTGGCCATTTAAGGGTTGTCCCGATGTCATTCCAGGCATGTCACAGGAAGGGAAGAGGAAGAAAGAGAGAGTGAAGAGAAAACCAGGAAGATAGAGTACAGCTTGGTGTAGCTTTGCGATCCAGAAAGTAGTAGAGTATTTGTAGTTTTTTTGTTTTCTTGTTATGTGTCATTGGGTTTGTGTATATCTATTAGGCATTGTCTTTTCATATGTTGTATGTGTTTTCGAATACTGTGAGCCTGCTAGGGACAGCAGTATTTTTGAAGAGGGAGTAGGGTGATGGTGATCCCTGTCCTCAGGGCACTGAAAATGGGAGAGGAATTTTAATCAATGGAACTAAGTGTAACATAATAGGCCCAACCTTCCATCTGCCAGTATCAATTTCAAGAGTCACGCAATTGAATGTTACACAGCCACAGATGTACTGGCCAGAAAAGACTTTAGAGTTTTTGCCAAGGCAGAATCTGACCTTGTTAAATCAAACTCTGGAGTCAGGTCTGTTAAGATCCATAAACCAGTTCATTTCAGAGCGAGAGGGGCACATATCAGCCAAAGAGCTTGTGCATCATGTCGCTCAATACAGAGAAAAGCACACCTCTGTGCCAAGTGCCATGGCAGCCTTAACTTTGTTGTGTGTTGTTTTCATTCTGATCAGGTGGAGAGCCAGTTCCAAGAGTAAACTGACGGTAGACCAAATCCCAGTAGATTGGATACCAAGCGCATAAGACGGATAGGTAAGGGGTTGATCAAGCATTAAGTGGAGTGGTCATCCAGTTAGAAATTTTTACGTTTTGTCTCATCTCACATGTTTTAAGAGGACTAGACCACATCTAACTTTTCTAATAGTAGTAGTAAATATATCATAAGTACATGCCGACCCAAACAAGTTTAAGACTAGTTAGAGGTCGACCGGGGGACCGGGTCTTTCCGAAGGGGGGAATAATGTAGTGGCACCGCCGTGTAAGATAGCAAAGTTAGATTCGGTGCAATATTTCTGAGCACACAAGTTACAGCCTGGCACAGGCCTGTTGACTGTAAGTTATGCTGACCAGTGGTTGTGAAGTAGAATGGAGGCCACAGGGCTCTCAAACTGCTGAAAAGAATAAATGCTGCAGTTTGCATAGCGCAAGTTACAGGCAGAAGAGGCCCACTGGTGCATCCTAGGTGTTATGAGTATGTGACTCGGAGCGGCGCATTAGCAAAACAGAGGCACACAGCTGTGTATAAATAGGTGCCAGTTTTCTAATGAGGGGATTCAAGTGTGGCAGCTCTCCTGGACAGTGGGGTGTGTCATACCACCGGCTAAACACAGCAGCAGATGGGGCGCCAGTGTTCCAGTCCATGGTGGGTCGCTGATTTGCTGATTTGACCCTCTTAGGTCAATGCGGGGTCTGTAGCCAGCCATCGGCAGGCCACTCAAGGGCTTGCTACTGCAGGCGGTCTTGTTGGCTCCGAACACATGCTGGAGGCATCCTGAGGTGAAGAACACTGAATCGGCTGCCTTTGCATCCTGATGTCAACAAAACACCGCAGCTATACACGGCTGACATGCTGCAATATGTTGCATGGGTCAATGAGGTTACCCTTCAGACCCTGTGACATAGACAGAGAAGAACGTAGTGCTGTAGCTAGGAAGAATAAAACACTTGAAGACCATGGCCATGTTTTAGTACATCACATCCTGACAGTATCTATCAATGTCCAACATCCCTCCACTGCAAGCTAACATCTGAATTTGGTAGTGATGGCTACACTGCGAAATGCAATGTTCCTGAGTTTGAGTCTCAGTCCGGCACACAGTTTTAATCTTCCAGGAAGTTCCATATCAGTGCACACTCCACTGCAGAGTGAAAATTTCATTCTTGAAACATCTCACAGGCTGTGGCTAAACCATGTCTCTGCTGTATCCTTTCTCCCAGGAGTGCTAGTTATGCAACATATGCAGGAGAGCTTCTGTGAAGTTTGGAAGGTAGGAAATGATGTACTGGTGGAATTATAGCAGTGAGGAAATGTCGTGAGTCATGATTGGGTTGCTGAGATGGTAGAGCACTTGCCCAAGAAAGGCAAAGGTCCCAAGTTCAAGTCTCGGTCTGCCACACAGTTTTAATCTGCCAGGATGTTTCACATCAGTGCACACTCTGCTGCTGAGTGAAAATTTAATTCTGGAAACTTAAATCACATAAACATCCAGTATATAGCCATATTCACAAGATGCACTATAATTATAATGATACCAGTAAGTTGTAATTACGATCACAAAATATGCAAAATAACTAACTGCTGCTTCATCCAAGATGAAAGTGTGGATGCAGAAAAAGTGCCTGAACTCTTACAGGAATCGACAACAAGTCCCGATTAATGAGTATAATGGGCAGCGGCGCTATGAATATAGTGCAGGACAATAAGTTGGAAATGTGGGTCTCACAGGAGGCTTGCCAGAGATACGAGGGTTGTTTTTTAAGTAAGGGCCGTTTTTATTTTTTTTAAAAGATACAAATACTTATGTAAAAAAACTTTTATTTTCTGATTCTACATACTTTTACCTATTTTTCTACATAGCTGCCTTGTTTATTTAAGCACTTGTCATACCGTACAACTAAGTTTTTAATTCCCTCTTCAAAGAATTCGGCCGCCTGCTCCGACAGCCAAGAGTTCATGGCTGCTTTCACTTCATCGTCGTCATTGAAGCACTGCCCACCAAGATGGTGTTTCAGGTACCAGAAAAGGTGAAAATTGCTAGGAGCAAGGTCAGGGCTGTATGGTGCATGGTCCAAAACTTCCCAGCCAAAAGAATCAATCAAATCGCGAGTCGCTTGAGGTGTGTGAGTCCTAGCGTTATCGTGCAGGAGGAAAATTCCTTTTGTCAGCATGCCACACCTTTTGTTTTGAATTGCTCTGCAGAGCTTCTTTAGAGTTGCACAGTAGGCATCTGAGTTGATTGTTGTTCCTCATGACATCAAGTCCACTAGCAAAACACCGCGCCGGTCCCAGGACACAGTTGCCATAATCTTGCGCCTCAGCGTCTGTTTGGCTTTGACCTTGATGGGTGAGGTTGTGTGTCACCATTCCATCGATTGTCGCTTGCTTTCGGGAGTGATATGGGATACCCATGTTTCATCTCCAGTGACAATTTGATTCAGCATGTCATCCCCTTCTTCCTCATAATGAATCAAAAAGTCCAATGAAGTGGCAAATCTCTTCCCTTTGTGGTCCTCTGTGAGGAGCCAGGTACCCACTGAGAACACAGTTTCTTAAAGTTTAGGTTTTCAGACACAATTTTGTACAAAACTGATCTTGAAACTTGTGGAAATTCCAAACAAAGAGTGGAAATTGTGAGTCTTCTGTCCTCACGAATCTTTGTTTCAACTGCAGCCATCAAATCATCAGTGATCACAGAAGGCCAGCCTGAGCATTCTTCGTCATGGACGTTTTGACAGCCATTTTTAAACTCTCTAACCTATTGATGCACTTTACCTTCACTCATTGCATTCAAGCCATAAACTTCTGTTAACTGACGATGAATATCTGCAGCTGATAGGCTTCTCGCGATCAAAAAACGTGTCACTGACCGTATCTCACATGCGGAGGGCGATTCAATAATTGTAAACATTATAAAGCAGCACAGCAATGCATACACGACAGCTACAGAGCTGCAACTTGCATCAGTGTGAATGGGAAGGATGCCGGCAAGAGCCGCGGTGGCTTGTTGCGGCGTCTGTGTGAACTACGGGCCTATACACGTGATCGGCCCTTACTTAAAAAACAACCCTTGTAAGTCCCTGCAGTTGCACTATCCTCTGTGTCCTCGGTGGCTCTACGGATAGAGGGTCTGCCATGTAAGCAAGAGATCCTGAGTTTGAGTCCCGGTCGGGGCATACATTTTCAACTGTCCCCATGCCTGTATGCAGCTAGGGGTATTCATTTCATTGTAATTTCATCCTCAACCTACTCACAAATTTTGCTTGGTATCCCATATGATGGTATTTTCAGTACTGACACTGATATGGTAACTCGTAAAATGCTTTTTGGAGTCAAGAAATACTATCCATACCCGATTATCTTGATCCATGGCTTTTGGATGTCATATGAAAACAGTGAAGACTGGTGTTGCAAGTTCAATATTTTTTGTAGATGTCATGGAAGAGGCCATTCTGTTACAAATATTTCATTATGTGAAAGCTGAGAATATGTACTAGGATTCTACTACACATGGACATCAATGAGACTAGATGATAGTTTTGCAGATCACTTCTGTTACTGTTCTTGTAGATGCGTTTTTGTAACTACTGGCCGTAGTGATCCATGATGTGTTATGATTAAAACAGGTGCTAACTCAACTGAAAATTATGTATAGAATCTGACAAGGATATCATAGGGCTTTGGAGCCTTGTTTGATTTTAGCAATTTTAGCTCTTTTCTCAACCCCACTGACACTAATACTATATCACTCATGTTTGCACTGGTGCAAAAATTAACTGGGATGGTGCTTGTTTATCTTCCTCAGTAAAGGAACATTTGAAAATGGGTCTCAGATATTTTTGGTTTTACTTTGCTACTGTTAATTTCAGTCCCTGTATTATTCACAAGTATTTGGGCACCAGCTTTGGTACCACAGACAGTTTTACATAAGATTAAAATTTATTCCAGTTTTGTGAGAAAAGTTTTGATAACATTCTGCTGTGGTAGTTATTATCAATCCAGTGCATGGTCAGCTATTCTTCTAAACCTGAGACACAGTAATCTATCATCCTGTCCAGAGGCAAATGTTTGGAGTGCCTCTTTAGGATGGAACTTAACAGCTTCTGTATCTACTGTACTGAACATGTAGATCTTGCCTCTTGTTTTAGCTGCCCTTCATACTTGCGTAATAATTAGCAAACTGTAGTTTTCTCTAAAGTTTTCTGTTATGTCTACAGCTGTGTTTGGTAGTCGATAAAAAGATTCCAATACACGTTTTGGCCTATCTCTGATACTGAGTTTTACCAAAGCAAGTTTTAATTTCTATTTTGGTGGATTTGAGTTTTTTCACTGACGTGACAATACACCACCTTCATTTCCCATTATTTCATTGTTGTTTACCTACTGTTAAATTAGCCTAGAGGACTTTTAAATGTGCCTGTCTGTCACTCAGTGCCTCTTCTATGAGGTGACTAGTAATCTATCATAATTTTTATTGTTATTATTATCAGAAAGCATTTATTATGATATTCTACTTCCATCATACATGCTTTCATATGCTGCTCCAAGCAATTCCTGATGTATTTGGCAACTTGTTCTTCCTGTATGCTTTACAAAAGTGGCTTGATGAACCCTCTGCCAAGCACTTAAGTGTGATTTGCAGAGTATCCATGTAGACATAGATGTAGATGTACTCAAAAATGGTAAGTACACAAATAATGAAATAAGGTATTTTCAGTAAGAAAATAATCAAGTATAGACTTAATATACAGGGTGCCCATAGAGTAAGTATCCATTTTCATTTTTCTGATGTGCTACAACAAAATAAACATTACATTTAGAGAGAGAGTAGCTAATACTGTTCAACATGTCCACCTTTATTGGCAACACACTGTTCCCATCGCCTTGTGGCTGCATGGAACAAGTGCTGTAACATTTGAGGGGTTATTAGCAAGCATATTCACCACTTCAGTTCATTCAAATGTGGCACCCTGGTAGCACAAACTCGGCTCTTGATGAAACCCCATGCAAAGAAGTCCAGGAAAGTGAGCAGCCCACATGTGACCTGCAGCTCTTCCCATCCACCCATTAGGAAAGGTATCGTTCAGATAGTCCCAGACAATGTTTGCATAGTGTGGTGGTGCCCCATCTTGTTGATACATGACAGAGGAAGGATACCATCATGTTGCAACTGTGGCTCCAAGAACAACTGTGGCACGCCCAGGCAGGCTGCTTCGGTAATTGTCTTTTCAGCAAACATAAATGGCCCATAGATCCTATCTTTCATGAGACCAAGCCACACATTGACTTTGGGAGAGTTGCTTTGCCACTCAGTGCATTCATGGGTTTGCTCCCCTACCCAGATCCGGTAATTGTTTGTTGACGATGCTGTAGACATGAAATGTCGCCTCATAGCTGAACATAACACTATTCCTTGGCTACAGCCTCCAACAGATCATGACACATGGCTGCTCGTGTCACATGGTCTTCGTCCTCTAGCTGGTGAAGCATCTAGATTCAAATGGCAGGTAGATGCCATTGGACTTCTTTTTGACAGCTTCTTTCACACACTGTACAGATTGTGGGCTGACCTGTGGTTGCCCAGCGTGTCTTTCATCAGCTACAGATCCTGTACACCAGAATTTGTTGACGAGCTTTTGAATGGTAAGTCTTGTGGGGGCATTCTCCTGATACTTTCTCTCAAACAGCCTCTGGGTCTCAGCATAGGTTTCATCACATAAACAATGTTCCAGAATTGTCATTCTTCTGGCAGTTGTTAACATTGTGATCTCTCTTCACAGTACAACTAACAGAAATAACTGACATGTACATTTTCTACAAAATGTTTACTTAGTTTATGGGCACCCAGTAAATGAAAATTCAACAACAGAAATAAATACAGCTTGAATCTGAATTGCATTAATCTCTCTCCATCTCACTGATAGTATTCCAAAGTTTAATTTTATAGCTCTTCTCTTTGTAGATAGTGATATGCTAGAGACCTACAGTAGCTACAGAGAGTGGCCTGGAAGCATGTGTCGTTGTTGTGGTCTTCAGTCCAGAGACTGGTTTGATGCAGCTCTCCGTGCTAATCTATCCTGTGCAAGCTTCTTCATCTCTGAGTAACTACTGCAACCTACATCCATCTGAATCTATTTAGTGTATTCATACCTTGGTCTCCCTCTACGATTTTTACCCTCTATGCTTCCCTCGAATACTAAATTCATGATCTCTTGATGCCTCAGAACATATCCTACCAACAAATCTCTTCTTCTAGTTAAATTCCTCTTCTCCCCATTTCTATTCAGTACCTCCTCATTAGTTACATGATCCACACATCTAATCTTCAGCATTCTTCTATGGCACCACATTTTGAAAGTTTCTATTCTCTTCTTGTCTAAACTATTTATCATCCATGTTTCACCTCCATACATGGCTACACTCCATACAAATACATTCAGAAAAGACCTCCTGACACTTAAACCTAAACTCGATGTTAACAAATTTCTCTTCTTCAGAAACACTTTCCTTGCCACTATCATTCTGCATTTTATATCTCAGTTAGTTTGCTCCCCAAATAGCAAAACGCATCTACTACTTTAAGTGGCTCATTGACTAATCTAATTTCCTCAGCATCGCCTGATTTAATTTGACTACGTTCCATTATCCTCATTTTGCTTTTGTTGATGTTCATCTTATATCATCCTTTCAAGACACTGTCCATTCCATTCAACTGCTCTTCCAGGTCCTTTGCTGCATGACAGAATTACAATGTCATTGGCAAACCTCAAATTTTAATTCCTACTCCAAAATTTCTTTTGTTTCCCTTAATGCTTGCTCAATATACAGATTTAATAACATTGGAGATAGGCTGCTACCCTGTCTCACTCCTTTCTCAACCACTCCCTTTTCATGCCCCTTGACTCTTATAACTTCCATCTGGTTTCTGCACTAATTGTAAATAGCCTTTCGCTCCCTGTATTTTACCCCTGCCACCTTCAGATACTGAAAGAGAGTATTCCAGTCAACATTGTCGAAAGCTTTCTCTAAGTCTACAAATGCTAGAAACGTAGGTTTGCCTTTTCTTAATCTAGCTTCCAAGATAAGTTGTAGGGTCAGTATTGCCTCACGTGTTCCAACATTTCTATGAAATCCAAACTGATCTTTCCCAAGGTCTGCTTCTACCAGTTTTCCATTCATCTGTAAAGAATTCATGTTAGTATTTGCACCAGTAACTTATTAAACTGATAGTTTGGTCATTTTCACACCTGTAAACATTTGCTTTCTTTGGGATTGAAATTATTATACTCTGTTGAAGTCTGATGTATTTCACCTGTCTCGTACATCTTGCTCACCAGATGGCAGAGTTTTATCAGAGCTGGCTCTCCCAAGGCTATCAGTAGTTCTAATGGAATCTTGCCTACTGACGGGGCCCTGTTTCAGCATAGGTCTTTCAGTGCTCTGTCAGATACTTCAAGCCATATCATATCTCCCATTTCATCTTCATCTACATCCACTTCCATAATATTGCCTTCAAGTACATCACCCTGGTAGAGGCCCTCTATACACTCCTACAAACTTTCTGCACTCCCTTCTTTGCTTAGAACTAGTTTTCCATCTAAGCTCTTGATATTCATACAAGTGGTTCTCTTTCCTCCATAATTCTCCTTAATTTTCCTGTAGGCAGTATCTATATGAGGTGTTCAGAACAAGCCAAAAGTAATTACAGAAACCAGTACCTGCATGTTAGAAGTATTGACCCTGGCTGTTGAGACAATTGTCCCACTGTGACACAAGGTGGTGAATGGCTGTCTCTTAAAATTCCCGGAGCTGCAATGTTAAACAGTTCCGCATGTACAGCTGGACATCATTGTCCAAGGTGAATCGTTTGCCCTTCAGAGCCTTTATGATGTTCTTCTTTGACCAAGAAGACCTTCCTGCAGCATGGGACAACAGTGAATGTGCAGTGTTGTTCGCACTCCTTGATCACGCTTTGCCAAGTAATCAAATCAAAACAACCAGGCAGTCTCACCCATGGGGTCATTCTGTCCCATGACAATGTGAAACCTCAAACAGCAAAGACAGTTGTAGCACTCCTGCAGAAATTTAAATGGGAAGATCTCAGTCACCCTCCATACAGTTCGGACCTCACTCCCTGTGATTACACCACTTTTGGTCCCTTTAAAAAGGCTCTGAGGGGCAAATGATTCACCTCGGACAACAACGTCCAGCTGTATGTGCAGAACTGGTTAACATTGCAGCCCCAGGAATTTTACGAGTCAGCCATTCACCACCTTGTGTCACAGTGGGACAAGTGTCTCAACAGCCAGGGTCAATACTTCTAACATACAAGTACTGTTTTCTGTAATTATGCCTCTGATGCAAGGTAATGAAATAACTAGAAAGCTTGCTAAGAAAGATAAGGAGACCCATCTCTACAGAAAAGAAATTAAACAAAAGTTTACAGAATGAAAGATAAAGAACATAAAACTACTTGTGGTAAGAAACAAATTCTGGATGAGGGTAAATAGGTCTTATGCACAGAGAGTTCCATACAATTTTATTTAAATATATAAGCAGTTCATCCATACTAGGAATCAAGAACCAGGACAACTTTTGCCTGTTATCAATATTGATACTAGCTTCAAATCAGTACAGGGAAGTCCATGACTTTTGAGAATGTTTTAAGTTTAAATTTTTTGTGAGAATTTCACATTTTTATTCTAATTTTTCATTTATTGTGTTAATTTGGTGTTTTATTAAAATGTTATGCCAACTGGCAGTTGCAGCTGCATTGACTTCATGTGCTGTCATCCCCATTGTGATTACTGGTATTAATGGAAGTCTCCAGAGAAGAAAACGGTGCAGCTAGCCATAGGGCTACTTTTACTATGCAAATGTTGAATTGTTCTGTGGAACACTTGAATGAATATTTTGGGACATCAGGATCTCACCCATACAATGGACGTGCAATCTATTCCAGTTACCAGTATTACACTGCTTTGCAACACTGCAGATGCCATAAGTATTGTAGGCATAGACTGCCAGCACAGTAGTCAGGTGGCCTTACACCTCTCATAGCTCAATGGTAAAAGTTTGGTTTTCAAATTTGGAAGGGGGGGGGGGGGGGAGTGGAGGTAGTCTTCATTTCATCATAGGTCTAACAGTTAGGAAGAACTATTTGAAATTACACGCACAAACCTTCCTCATGAATCACTCTACCTATTACTGAAGAAAAGATCAAAATTCCTATAGTAGCTCCTGAGATTCTGACAGGTAACAAATGCAATCTATGTTCATAACAGGCAAATTTTTTTATGTTGTATAATTACAGTTTAGCAATTTTCAGATATTCTTCCTTTACTTGTAATAGGAAATTTTGCTTCTTGCCAAATATCATTGTCCTAGGACTGAGTCAAAACAAGGCCCTGGGAGTAGACAACATTCCATTAGAACTACTGATGGCCTCGGGAGAGCCAGCCCTGACATAACTCTTCCCTCTGGTGAGCAAAATGTATGAAACAGGCGAAATACCCTCAGACTTCAAGAAGAATATAATAATTCCAATCCCAAAGAAAGCAGGTGCTGGCAGGTGTGAAAATTAGCAAACAATCAGTTTAATAAGTCACGGATGCAAAAAAACTATCGCGAATTCTTTACAGACGAATGGAAAAACTGCCGGAAGCCGACCTCGGGGAAGATCAGTTTGGATTCCGTAGAAATATTGGAACACGTGAGGCAATACTGACCTTACGACTTATCTTAGAAGAAAAATTGAGGAAAGGCAAACTTACGTTTCTAGCATTTGTAGACTTAGAGAAAGCTATTGACAATGTTGACTGGAATACTCTCTTTCAAATTCTAAAAGCGGCAGGGTAAAATACAGGGAGCAAAAGGCTATTTACATTTTGTACAGAAACCAGATGGCAGTTATAATAGTTGAGGGGCATGAAAGGGAAGCAGTGGTTGGGAAGGGAGTGAGAGAGGGTTTCAGCCTCTCTCCGATGTTATTCAATCTGTGTATTGAGCAAGCAGTAAAGAAAACAAAAGAAAAATTTGGAGTAGGTATTAAAATCCATGGAGAAGAAATAAAAAAACTTTGAGGTTCCCTGATAACATTGTAATTATATCAGCTCTGTGATATAATTTCTGTGGGTACTCAATGTAAACTGGAGTGTGAATAGGATTGGACATAAAATTAATGGCGTGCCTACTGACTGTCCTTCAAAAATGACTAAGTGAGAAACAGTAGGCATACTGTGTCATAAATCTGTCGTTGCTTTCTCATGTCATAATGATGCTGACTCAGTGTGTACAAGTGACGGACAGTCATGCATCTTCAGTGTCATATCCCCCACTTAAAACTTTACAGTTTTAGTGTAACTGTACTTAACTGTGCTAATATACCTCCATCAAACCTGGTTGAAAAGTGATTCTGAGAAGCAGACTATTTGAAATTATGTTGTCTACACTAGTTTTGCAGTTCATACACTTTAATTGGACTTTCCTGTTGAATAACCTACGGTTTATAGCCAGATCATGTCTCGTCTACCATAATTTATACACAGATAAATGGTTAGCCATCTACTACACTCAAGTGAAGTCCTATAATATAATTGTTTGACTGCAGTAACCTAATATAGATGTACTGATTCGCCATAATTAATGTATGGCAGGTAAATCATTAACAAAGTCAGTGGATATAGTTCTTAAATCACTGTCCTTGAAATCTAATAGGCAAGTCATTTAGGAAAAGAAGTGCACAGTAAGTATAATTTGTAAGTAACACAGTTCACAGTGTGGCCCAATTGTCAAAGTAAGCAGCATTGAACTCTGGCACATCCCATGATACTAATTACACATCCACTGTTTGGTTAACCACTTAAAACAGTCATTAAATTACAGAATGATCTCCTGGGTGAGAAATTTAGATAAAATTCTGCACATTTAAGACTTGTAATTTCTGCTAGCTTATCTGCAGTACACTTCCATTACTGGTGCACACAGAAGATGCTATTTTAAAACTCACTGCAGACCGACTAAATGGGCTTTCGAATTTTTTTTTTTTTTTTTTATAATTTTACAACAATTAGAACTAAAGTTAAGTATTGTTTGCAGCTGTTTTAGAAGTTACAATTAAAAATTTATATTTCTAAGGAAGGTTCACCTCAATGTGAATTTTCTGATACAAAAGTAAATTTTATTGAATTACAGTAGTTTGCCAAAATATGGGATTGAATTTCAGTAACAATGCTTTATTTAAGAATACTAATTACTCCAGAACTAAATGAGTGTACAAGTTGCTAACATATTTTTGTCAGTAGCTTGATTGATGGATTGATTGTTTTTCATTTGGTCCCATTTGATTACATTATGTAATTATACTAGTACTATGGGTTATTTAAATACACCATATTACAGTATTTTCAGCTAATTATAATACATATATGCAAGTAATAACACCATTCTTCATTCTTCATTCTTCTTTAGAAGTTTCTTGAATATCTTTCCACTCATACTGTCCTATAGACTCTTGGGAAGATGCTTTATCAACTGTACATCTGAGTGTTGAGGAGCTTTTTCACCATCTTTTAGTCTGTCAGACAGGCTTCTCTTCTGGCCTCTATTTACTGTTTTATATGAATGAACATAATGCATATTTTTCTAGTAATGTATTTCCTTTGGTTGATGAAATTATTGTTTTGAATATGTAAATGGGGAAAAAGTAATCAATATTTTTAGATCACAGAAGGCAGTTCTTCATGAGTCCATCGGTTTTTTAATCAGAATGCCACTAATGCTATGCTATAAAAAAATTCTTTTTGTGTTACTGCTGTTGGAATTTCCCCAAACAGTTATTCCATACTGTAATTATGGTTCAAAGAGTGCATGGTGAACTGTACATAGGAGTTGTTTATTACCATAATGAGCAAGCTATTTCGTAATAAAAATTACAGCACTTAATTTGCAGCAGACAGTGTCTATATGTTGTCTCCATGGAGTTTATTGTCAACTAATAATTCCTAAACATTCTGTAGAGATAATTTCTTCCAGTCTAGTTTCATATATGAAAATGTCTGGATGATTTTCCTTTTCTCTATTCATGAATACAATGAATTTTGCCTTTTTTAGATTTATAGTTAACTCATTCTGTGTGAGCCATTGTACTGTGGTATTTGGTGGCATAAATGCACTTTGCACCATTGTTTCCAGATTTTCTTCTACATTCAATAATGTCACGTCATTCGCAAAAGTAGTTTTTGATCATTCTCACTGGTTTCAATATTGTTTACAAATAGGTTGAAGAGAAGCAGGTCAAGTACATATCCTTGAGGTACATCATACTGTATATCCCTGATTTCAGATCTATACCCAGATTCTGTTGTTACATACTACTCTCTATTTATAATGTATGATTTTACATATTGCAGTGCATGCCTAAGTATGCCATATCTTTAAAGTTACATCTTATATATATTACTGCCAGCAGTCCCCTGTCTGTTATTCCACTAGCAAATAAGTTTATTTACAAGAATATTATGTGATATTGTGTCAGAGGTCTTTGTTAGATCAACTGTGTGTGTTTCTTTTGTTCAAGTCCCTGTCAGACAGATAATATTGTTATCAATCACTGCTTTAACTGTAGACTGGCCATTATGAAGTACATATCAGAACTGATAAAGAAGTGATTCTTCTCAATGTATTCATTTAGCTGTTTGTTTCATTCTTACACAAATGACTTTAGATATTACTAGTGACTCGGCTCAGCTATGCACGGCTAGCACTACATTTCTGCAGCAATATGACTTATCTCTAGTGCTATGGCTGCAGATATTTAGTGCTAGCTGTGCATAGGTGAGCTGGGTCACTAGTAATATCTAAATTCATTGGTGTAATAATGCCATATCTGCAACCATATGACTTATCTCCCCCCATGAACCATAGACCTTGCTGTTGGTGGGGAGGCTTGCGTGCCTCAGCCATACAGATAGCCATACTGTAGGTGTAACCACAACGGAGGGGTATCTGTTGAGAGGCCAGACAAACGTATGGTTCCTGAAGAGGGGCAGCAGCCTTTTCAGTAGTTGCAGGGGCAACAGTCTAGATGATTGACTGATCTGGCCTTGTAACACTAACCAAAAAAGCCTTGCTGTGCTGGTACTGCGAACGGTTGAAAGCAAGGGGAAATTACGGCCGTAATTTTTACTGAGGGCATGCCGCTTTACTGTATGGATAAATGATGATGGCGTCCTCTTGGGTAAAATATTCCGGTGGTGAAATAGGTTCCCATTCGGATCTCCGGGTGGGGACTACTCAGGAGGACGTCGTTATCAGGAGAAAGAAAACTGGCATTCTATGTATCGAGAGCATAGAATGTCAGATCCCTTAATCGGGCAGTTAGATTAGAAAATTTAAAAAGGGAAATGGATAGGTTAAAGTTGGATATAGTGGGAATTAGTGAAGTTTGGTGGCAGGAGGAACAAGACTTTTGGCCAGGTGAATACAAGGTTATAAATACAAAATCAAATAGGGGTAATGCAGGAGTAGGTTTAATAATGAATAGAGCAATAGGAATAGGGGTAAGCTACTACAAATAGCACAGTGAATGCATTGTTATGGCTAAGATAGACACGAAGCCCACACCTACTACAGTAGTACAAGTTTATATGCCAACTAGCTCTGCAGATGATGAAGAAATTGAAGAAATGTATGATGAAATAAAAGAAATTATTCAGATAGTGAAGGGAGACCAAAATTTAATAGTCATGAGTGACTGGAATTCGGTAGTAGGAAAAGGGATAGAAGGAAACGTAGTAGGTGAATATGGATTGGGGGTAAAAAATGAAAGATGAAAGAGATAGATTAGATTAGATTAGATTAGATTAATACTTGTTCCATAGATCATGAATACGACACTTCGTAATGATGTGGAACGTGTCAGGTTAATAAAAGATGTCTGTACAAGAAATTACATTACACAAAATATTGCATGACACTAATGATTAAGTATTTTTTTTTTTTTTTTTTTTTTTTTTTTTTTACTTTATATCTAAAAATTCAGCCAATGAGTAGAAGGAGTTGTCATCTAGAAAATCTTTTAATTTATTTTTAAATGTTAGTTGGCTATCTGTCAGGCTTTTGATGCTGTTATATAATGGTAAGACAGAGATTTAGGAACTAGCTTTTAAGTTGTAAGACATTTCCAGGGGCAGATGTGGACTCTGACGACAATCTATTGGTTATGAACTGTAGATAAAAACTGAAGAAACTGAAAAAAGGTGAGAATTTAAGGAGATGGGACCTGGATAAACTGACTAAACCAGAGGTTATACAGAGTTTTAGGGAGAGCATGAGGGAACAATTGACAGGAATGAGGTAAAGAAATACAGTAGAATAAGAATGGGTAGCTTTGAGGGATGAAGTAGTGAAGGCGGGAAACCCAGTTCTAAGCAAAGAAGGGAAAGAAAAAAGGTGGAACGAGTATATAGAGGGTCTATACAAGGGCGATGTACTTGAGGGCAACATTATAAAATGGAAGAGGATGTAGATGAAGATGAAATGGGGATATGATACTGCGTGAAGAGTTTGACAGAGCACTGAAAGACCTAAGTTGAAACAAGGCTCCGGGAGTAGATAACATTCCATTAGAACTACTGACAGCCTTGGGAGAGCCAGTCCTGACAAAACTCTACCATCTGGTGAGCAAGATGTATGAGACAGGCGAAATACCCTCAGACTTCAAGAAGAATATAATAATTCCAATTCCAAAGAAAGCACGCATTGACAGATTTGAAAATTACTGAACTCTCAGTTTAATAAGTCATGGCTGCAAAATACTAACGCGAATTCTTTACAGACGAATGGAAAAACTGGTAGAAGCTGACCTCAGAGAAGATCAGTTGGATTCCATAGAAATATAGGAACATGTGAGGCAATACTGACTGTACGACTTATTTCAAAAGCTAGATTAAGAAAAGGCAAATCTACATTTCCAGCATTTGTAGACTTAGAGAAAGCTTTTGACAATGTTGAGTGGAATACTCCCTTTCAAATTCTGAAGGTGGCAGGGGTAAAATACAGGAGTGAAAGGCTATTTAGAATTTCTACAGAAACCAGACGGCAGTTATAAGAGTCAAGGGACATGAAAGGAAAGGAGTGGTTGGGAAGGGAGTGAGACAGGGTTTTCTGTTATTCATTCTGTACATTGAGAAAGCAGTAAAGGAAACCAAAGAAAAATTTGGAGTAGGTATTAAAACCCATGGAGAAGAAATAAAAACTTTGAGGTTTGCCGATGACATTGTAATTCTGTCAGAGACAGCAAAGGACTTGGAAGAGCAGTTGAACAGAATGGACAGTGTCTTGAAGGGAGGATATAAGATGAACATCAACAAAAACAAAATGAGGATAATGGAATGTAGTCGAATTAAGTCGGGTGATGCTGAGGGAATTGGATTAGGAAATGAGACACTTAAGTAGTAAAGGAGTTTTGCTATTTGGGGAGCAAAATAACTGAGGATGATCAAAGTAGAGAGGATATAAAATGTAGACTGGCAATGGCAAGGAAAGTGTTTCTGAAGAGGAGAAATTTGTTAACATCGAGTATAGATTTAAGTGTCAGGAAGTCGTTTCTGAAAGTATTTGTATGTAGTGTAGCCATGTATGGAAGTGAAACATGGACAATAAATAGTTTGGACAAGAAGAGAATAGAAGCTTTCAAAGTGTGGTGCTACAGAATAATGCTGAAGATTAGATGGGTAGATCACATAACTAATGTGGAGGTACTGAATACAATTGGGGAGAAGAGGAGTTTGTGGCACAACTTGACTAGAAGAAGAGATCGGTTTGTAGGACATGTTCTGAGGCATCAAGGGATCACCAATTTAGTATTGGAGGGCAGTGTGAAGGGTAAAAATCATAGAGGGAGACCAAGAGATGAATACACCAAGCAGATCCAGAAGGATGTATGCTGCAGTACGTACTGAGAGATGAAGAAGCTTGCACAGGATAGAGTAGCATGGAGAGCTGCATCAAACCAGGCTCTCAGGACTGAAGACCACAACAACATGACTTATCTGGTGTACCAATAATTTTACAATGGGCCACTGCATAGAGTTACATTTAAGCAGATTACACCAGAAACGTTCTCAGGATGCACAATGTTGACCATTCTATATTTGTAATGAAATCATGTGACAATGAAAGTAGCTGTGAGCTACCATGCTGCCCCAGCCACCTGTGAATAGCACTAGTTCCGTACCAACTACCATGCCACCTGGTTCACCTGACTGCAGCACAAGTTCATCACCCATTGCAGCCTCTTGCTTGCCACTCAGCTGCAGTGACAGTGCAGTACAATCCGCCCAACAGCAACAAAGTCTGACATGAGCTACAGTCACTTGTCAGTCTCCCAACCCCAGTGTCAGTCCAGTGCAAGCTACATTTCCTGTGTAACATTTTCCTTCATTTCCCATCAGAATGTCACTACGAAGGACCTCTGCCATGCAACATGAGTAGACTGTACCCTCTGCCATGAAACACTGAAAACATTGATATGAAGCACTCTATACAATATAACTCTCCCTCAACATGTGGTACAAAGCACACTCTACCCTGTAACGTCTCTGTATGCCCATCTTTATAGAGATGGTTGCAGGACTCAGCTGTTCAATAGAGGATGTCAAATTAAACATCTTTCAACCATCAAATTTCCAAACTTATTTTATTTGGCAACTAGTTTCAGCATTTTACCATGCCACCTTCAGGCCACTTACTGATATGTAGGAATAATCTGTCTCAGTTGTTATCAAACAGTCAGCAGGTGATGGTTGAAATGATCACTGTAATTAATATCTACTAATACCAGTATTGCTGGCCCCCTTTTTGGTCACAACCTAGGTAGATTCTTCCTATTCGTCAGTCAGGGGCCTGAAGAGGGTGTAGTAAAACGCTGAAACTGGTTGTCAAATAAAATAGGGTTTGAAATTTGATGGCTGAAAGGTCTCTAATTTGACATCCTCTACCATGTATAGCTTGTAAGAGGTACTGTTTGCCACACAGCATCATATGAAGCACTCCCCTCCCCCCCCCCCCCCCTCCCCCGGAACATTACAATGCTACAATTGCCTTCTACTGTGCAATGCTGGTACAAAGCACCTTCTGCCATGCAGCTTTGGAATGATGCACCCTCTGCCACACAACATCAATGCAAAGCACCCTATGACACACACCTCATACCGAGTATCCTCTGCCACACACAATCGGTACAGAGCACTCGTCACCATGCAAAAGGGCGAATCACTCTCTATCAGGCAAGTACAAAATACTCTCTGTCATGGAAGTTGGTAAGAAGCACCCTTTGTCACTTAACATCAGTACAAAGCAGAAAGTATCCTCCACCACAATAACATTGGCTCACAGCATCCTCTACCATGTAACTTTGGTACTAAGCACCCTCTATCAGACTCGAAGGTATGCCAATTACGTTGTTTTCGTAGTGGCAAGGGACTTTCATTCATCATATTTCAACCAGTTTGCACAAAATATTTATAAATTATTTACACAAATCTTCCTCATTGATCTGTCTATAGTGAAAACCATATCAAAATCCCTACAGTAGTTCCTGAGATTAGCCAAAATATACAGACAGAAACTGTGTGGTGTGATATTGTTATTATATATGAATATTTTGTTTTAAGAGAGTATTTGAACTAGACTAGTCACAATGTTTTTCCCCTTGTTACTTAATTTTTTCCATTTCCTCTTCATAAACTTGCTTTCTTCTGACCAGTTCATAGTCAATTTTGATGTGGTGTCCCTGTTCACAAAAGTACCACTCCATGACACACTTGATTTAATTGGTGGGAGGTTTGACAGAACTTTGGTAGATCTTTTCAAGCAGATTTGAACATCAACTTAATTCCTATATGGAAGTCAATCCCATGAGCAGAGTGAAGGAGTGCCAATGAGTACCCCATGTCCCTGGTAGCAGCCAGTCTGTTTATGGAGAAGATTGAGAACGAGGCCCTTGCAACTGCAACCAACCAGCTGACATGTTCCTTCAGGTATGTGGTTGACATGTTTGTCAGCTTGTCCCTTGGCCAGGAAAGACAGTGGAGGAGTTCTTGGACCATCTGAATTCATTACATCTCAACAAAGAGTTCACCATGGAGCTAAAGAAAGATGGTCAAGTTACATTCATGAAAGTCTTGGTAAAGAGGAAGGAAGATGGCACCTCTGGCAACTATGTGTCTCAAAAGCCAACACACACCAATCTGTATCTACAGCCTAACAGCTGCTATCACCCAGCACAGAAAACTGGGGTGCAACACTTGTACACTGAGCCAAGACACTTTCTGACTGACAGCTTGACAACATAATTAGAACATCTTCAACAAGTGTTCACTGACAGATGACCTGATACATTAGAAGAGTGACAAGCAGAAGAGACCAAGGCGGTAGCTTTTCTACTGTAAGCAGGTCCTGTCTCTGCCAAGATCAATGGAATGCTGAAGAAACGTGAACTCAAAAGTGTGTTCCATCTGCCAAACAAAATCAGGACTTCTAGAATAAATTTTCACCCTGCAGCAGAATGTGCACTGATATGAAACTTCCTGGCAGATTAAAAGTGTATGCTGGACCAAGACTCAAACTCGGGACCTTTGCTTTTTGTGGGCAAGTGCACTTCCAACTGGACTAACCAAGCAAGACTCACGACCCCATTTTTATTTACTTTATTTAATTATTTATTTATTTATTTATTTATTTCATGTTCCGGTGATCCATGTTGTGAATACATCACAGGATATGGAGTCTCACAGCTTTACTTCTGCCAGTTCCTCACCTCATATCATCCAAACTAAACAGAAGCACATGGTCTGATACACAGTTTTAATTTGTCAGGAAGTTTCATATCAGCACACCCTCTACTGCAGAGTGAAAATTTATTCTTGTAGCAATCCCCCAGACTGTGGCTATGCCATAGCTCCATAGTATCCTTTATTTGAGGAGTTCCAGTCTTGCAAGATTTAAAGGAGAGCTTCTCTGAAGTTTTGAAGGTAGGAGATGAGGCACTGGGAGAAGTAAACCTGTGAGGACAGGTCACGAGTCATGTTCAGGCTGCCCAGTTGAGAGAACACTTGCCTGCAAAAGGCAAAGTTTCTGAGTTTAAATCCTGGTCTGCCACACAGTTTTAATCTGCCAGGAAGCTTTATATCAGTGCACAGTATGCTGCAGATTGAAAATTCATTCTTGAAACAATCCTCCAGGCTGTGGCTAAGTCATATCTCCACAATATCCTTTCTTCTGGGAGTTCTAGTCTTTCAAGGTCTGCAGGAGAGCTTCTGTGAAGTCTGGAAGGTAGGAGATCAGGTACTCCTAGAATTAAAGCCATGAGGACAGGTTGTGAGTCATGCTTGGATAGCTCAGTTGACAGAGTACTTGCCAGCAAAGGGCAAATGTTCCAAGTTTGAGTCTCAGTCGGGCACAAAGTTTTAATCTGCCAGGAAATTTCAAAATCAGGGCTCTTCTTGGAATGGTCAAGGATGATCTTTGGTTAAGAATACCTGGTAGTTACCACATACCTTGTGAATGTGGTATGTCTTTTTTCAGTCAAACCACTAGAACAGTAAATTGAAGATACAAGGATTGCCCAAGACATACTAGGCTAGGGCAGGTCACAAAATCAGTAATAGCAGAACACAGCCTGGAGTGCAAACACACCCTGCGCTGTGATAAAACCAGGGGGCTGGCTCAAAGCCCTGGAGTCAGTGATAATGCCATCAATGACACTTTGTTGCCTCAGAATATCTGAGGACTAAAGGGTAAGCTTAATGAGTGGCTAATTTGTGTTAAGAATTAGAGTTGAGCAAACCAGTTAATTTTATCTGCCTCTATGAACATCTTGTGATCACTGGTATAGATAAGATAAATGTTACAGGAACCAGGATAGCTTCTTACTTCTGTAGAGAAAAAATGGAAAAAGGAGGAGTCGCCACATTTGTCAGAAACTGTTTTGGTTATAAGGTTACTGATATTAATAAATTTTGATCAGAGCAGCACTTAGAAGCTTGTGGAACAGAAGTAATACTTCATAATAAGTCCTTTATAATAGTAAGTATATACAGAGCACCTTCAGGAAAGTTCAAGCTCTTCAAAAAATCTGGAAGCTCTGTTGTTCTGTCTCACAGTAAAAAAACAAGGAAATAGTGGTTGCTGGCGATTTTAATGTGGACTTATTGAAAAGCTCTGTCAGTGAACAATTATTGCAGCCAGTAGCAACATCATTCAATTTGATTCCTTCTGTGAACTTGGCACATAGGGAATGTAAATGCTCTGAAACTACTATTGATAATATCTTTGTAGACAAATCAAGGGAAAAAAATCATATCACAAAACCAACAGCAAACGGGCTATGTGATCATGACATGCAGCATCTTGTGTTAAATTTTTTAACTTATCAGGGTAAAAAATCTATTAAATCAGAGTACAGGAAGGTAATAAATCAGTCAAAAATTAAGAATTTTAGGAGATTGCTCAAAGACATGGACTGAATAGATGTTTATAGTACTTCTGACTCAGGTGGAAAATGCAAAGCATTCATTAATAAAGTTACTTCCTCTTTTGAATATTGTTTTCCCCTAAAGGTAACTCAAATCAAGCAAAAGTCTAAAAGTAAACAATGGGTTACCCAAGGAATAAAGGTATTATGTGGGACAAGAAGGAGACTGTAAATAGTATCTAGGAATAGAGCTGACATTAGCATTTTAATGCATTACAAAGAATACTCAAAGACATCGAAGCAAATAATCAAGAAATCTAAGCACTTGTATTATGAGAAAAAGATAATTGCATCATTCAACAAAATAAAAACTATTTGGGATGTAGTGAAGAAAATTAGCCTACTTTGCTTATTTTCATTCGCTTATATTGCATGGTATTATATTTTGGGCTAACTCTTCCCATTCTAAAAGGATATTTTTAGCTCAGAAATGGGCAGTTGGGGCAATAAGTGGTGTAAGTTCATGAACCTCTTGTCGACCCCTCTTCACGAGTCTGGGTATTCTGATTTTGGCCACTCAATATATATATTCCTTACTGTTATTTATTGTTAACAATATTAGCTTATTCCCAAGAATAAGCAGCTTTCACTCAGTTAATACTCAGCAGAAATCAAACCTGCATTTGGGTCAGAGTTCCTTAACTCTTGTGCAGAAAGGTGTGTGCACACTGCTGCATCCATTTTCAGTAAGCTACCACAAGAATTCAAAAACCTTAGCAGTAATCCCCATGCTTTCAAATCGAAACTAAGGAGTTTCCTCATGGGTCACTCCTTCTATTTTGTTGAGAAGTTCCTTGAAAAATTAAACTTGTTCTTGTATTGTTGATTGCATTTACTTGAACTGATGGCTTGACTTTTTTCAGGATCATAAACATTTCATTTTTATCTGTTATTATTTTTATGTTGTAATTTCATGTACTGACATGTTCCATGACCTTGGAAATTTGCTCCTCAACTTGGGCCTATGGAACTTGATGTGTTAATAAAAATAAAATAAACAGAGACAGATGGGGCTACAAAAGGAAGAGAAATAGATAGCTCTAAAAATAAATGAGACATTGCTGACAAGTGCTGTAGTGTTGCAAACCTCCTAAACAAGTACTTTGTTTCTCTAACAGGTACCTTCGGGTTATCAGGTTCGGTAAACAGGCACTAGAGTATCTGAGGCCAGTCTTTACAAATAATTTCAGTAAAATGGAAGTGACACTTATGTCTCCCAAAGAAATAGCATACACCAATCCTCAAAATCTAAGTATTCTAGTGGTTATGATAACATATCAATGATGTTAAGCGAAGTACTCATGTGAGTTGAGTTCTATCTTAAGTTATTTGTGCACTCTATCTCTTATCAAAATAATATTTCCAGACTGTCTAAAATATGCTGAAATAGAGCCTCTTCACAAGAAGGGG
Organism: Schistocerca gregaria; assembly: GCF_023897955.1. Classification (NCBI taxonomy): domain Eukaryota; kingdom Metazoa; phylum Arthropoda; class Insecta; order Orthoptera; family Acrididae; genus Schistocerca; species Schistocerca gregaria. The sequence goes on along the minus strand of NC_064923.1, from coordinate 619,936,601 downwards.
GATAAAAAGATACCATCAAACTATCAACGAGTTTCACTTTTGCCAACTTTTTCAAAACTATTTGAAAAGGTTGTGTTCTACTGTCACCTTAAGCATCTGACTGCAGATGATATATTGTCAAAGTCACAGTTTGGGTTTCTCGTGGGTTCAAATATAGAGAAAGCTATTTACACATACAGTGAGAATGTATTTAATTCATTAGATAACAAATTAGAGGTTACTGGCATTTTCTGTGACCTGTCAAAAACTTTTGACTCTTTAAATCATAGCACTCTCTTAACAGTGCTGCAAAATGGTTTGAGTCTTATCTATCTAACAGGAAACAGAGGGTGGTGTTGTGAAATATCTGTGCAGGAAGCAGTCAGTCTTCACCTGACTGGGAATTAATTACATGTGGTGTTCTTCAAGGTTTCATCTTGGGTCCATTATTCTTTTCTTGTATTCATTAATGACCTCTCATCTGCTATGGTGACAGATGCTAATTTTGTTTTATTTGCAGTTGATACAAACATTGCAATAAGTTGCATGTTAACTACATATTTAAAAACTGCTGCTAACCAAATTTTCACTGACATTAATGAATGGTTTAAAGCTAATTCATTCTCATTCAACTTTGAAAAGACCCACTAACTGCAGTTCAGAATCTGTAAGATATTTTCTTCCAGCATGCATAAAACATATGAAGACATGCAGATTGAAGAGGTTAACAGTGTTAAATTTCTGGGATTACAACTCGATAATAAATTCAATAGGGAAAGCTTATTACAGAACTGCTGAAGTCCCTAAACAGGTCTGTATTTGCAGTGAGAATGTTGCCAGATGTAGTAGGCATAAATAAAAAACTTGTATACTTTACTTACTTTCATTCTATTATGTCATACGGGATCATATTCTAGGGGTCACTCGTCAAACCGAGCTAAAGTTTTTAGCATGTAATAAGACTCATTTGTGGTTTATTTCAAGAACATCATGTAGGAACTTGTTCAAGGAACTTTGTGTTCTAACCATTGACTCACAGTGTATTTATTCCTTAATGAAATTTGTTGAAAGTAATATATCTCTAATTCCAGCCAATAGCTCAATACATAGTATCAATACTGGGAATAAGAACAATCTACGTAAATGAAACTTCCTGGCAGATTAAAACTGTGTGCCCGACCGAGACTCAAACTCGGGACCTTTGCCTTTCACGGGCAAGTGCTCTACCAACTGAGCTACCGAAGCACGACTCACGTCCGGTACTCACAGCTTTACTTCTGCCAGTATCCGTCTCCTACCTTCCAAACTTTACAGAAGCTCTTCTGCGAACCTTGAAGAACTAGCACTCCTGAAAGAAAGGATACTGCGGAGACATGGCTTAGCCACAGCCTGGGGGATGTTTCCAGAATGAGATTTTCACTCCGCTGCAGAGTGAAAATCTCATTCTTGAATCTACGTAAATATCTAAAATTACTTACCTTGGTCCAAAAAGCAGTCCAATATCCAGGAACACACATTTTCAATAAATTGCCAGCAACCAATAAAAATTTGGTATCAGGTAAAGGACAGTTTAAACAGAGTTTAAAGACTTTTTGATAGGCAATTCCATCTAATCTCTAAATGAATATTTTAACAGGGACTATTAGGCCAGCTTAAGTAAAAATGTTTGTTAGATTTCAGTCTTGACAGCACTAGGTCACAACAGTCAAGATTAGGTATTTTGTGTATGATAAATTTAAAAAAAGTGCATAACTATGTTTCATTTTGTCAGTGTATTAATTCTGCAAACATACTCAGTTCCAGTTTACTGTAAGGTATTCATCTATTTTGACAAGCTCCTGACAGATGATCAGGGTAGTGAGTGTTATATTCAAATGTTTTATGTTATACTTTCTGACTTGTTCCGCACCCATGGTAATCATCTTAATTTTGGATCTCTGGCATGAAAAATGAATCTAATCTGATCTATGAACCAGTTGAAATCAAGATGGTGGAAAACCTAATCACTTGATAAGAAGGATACCAAAAAGCAGCACTGTGTGAAATCCCGCATTTGAACTAGTATGGAAACACCAGATAAAAGTTCCCAAATGCAGTGATGAACCTTGGGTAACTGCATATATAAATCAAACAACAAATAGAGCACAAGGTGGCAGCCACCATCATGGGAGACAGTCACAGCAGGTGGGGATGAAATACGGAACAACATCCATATCCTCAGAGCTCAGGTATCACGCCTCATGGAAGCAGATCTAATATGGAGCACCAGATGCCGGTCTCCACCACAGGAGGCTGTTGCAGCAGGAATTGACATAATACAGAGCTCCAGCAGCAGCATGAGTTGCTGTGATTATGTCTTGCAAGTGCAGAATGACTACAGAACATTGAGAGGTTGACATCACCAAGGGAGACAGCTGGAGTGGATGCAGATAGAAAAGCGAACACTTGGAGCAGCATGGCAGTGCAACTTGCGGGAATGGACAGAAGGCTGAACAGCCGGTCTGAAGTGATCCCAGGCGGAACTACAGGCACCACCCAGGCATAAACTAAAAACACTCTACTGATGACAATACTCGCAACATTGACATCACAAGATGTGCAGAAACTTGGACTCACAAAAACACCATCCCGGACTTCAAGCAATAAACTTGTTATGCAACTACGCAACACACAGGGGGGACAGCAGTGGTGGGATAGGCCTGTATGGCAGGGTGAACATGAAAACAGCACTACCATAGTTTGCTGGCTTGGAGGTAGTGATGATGTTTCGGAGTGATATGGAACGTCTCACTTTAATGTAACTTTTTTTCTTTTTTCTTTTTTTCTTTTCAGTTACTACTTTATATCTCAAACTCATCTATTGAGTATAAGGAGTTGTCATTCATCTAGTGTTGTAGCTACACACTTCACTATCATTTTCATTTTTAAACTGGGGTTGGTTATTAATAATAAATTTTATAAGTGAATATATGTATTGCAAAGGTACTGTGAATATCTTGAGTTCCTTAAATAAGAATTTCGTGATTCACACATTTAAAAAAAACCTTGAGAGTTCATAAAATATCCCAATGGGTGATGTTTGCTATTCAAAGCATTTAATATTTGATCAGTGTAAACTTATATAGCATTTTCTTTTGAAAATGCCTGTCTGAAAACCAAATTGACATTTTATTAGTACTTCATTTTTACAAATATATGATCCTATTCTTGAATACATTACTTTTTCAAGAATTTTGGATAAAACTGTCAGAAGTAAGATTAGGCAGTAGTTGTTAGCATCAGACCTATCCTCTTTTTTATGTGATGGTTTAACAATAGCATTCTCCAGTCTTTCTGGAAAAATGCCCTGTTTCAGTGAGCTACTGCATATGTGTCTGAAAGTCTTACTTATGTCAGGAACATTGGGAATGCCATCAATTCCATGTGAGCTTTTACTTTTGAGTGAATTTGTTATTTTTCTATTTTCAGTGGTAAAGGCGGGTTGAATTTCAGTTTTATCAGACTGCGTAGGTCTTGCCTCATGCATTTTCTAATGAATAGCTGAATCCTATTTTTTCTACAATACTTAAAAAATGATTATTACAATTTTTTCTACTTCTGACTTTTTGTTAAGAAACTTTTCTCTGAGTTTGATAGAAATACAGTCTTCTTGTGCTCTCAGTGGACCTGCTTCCTTTTTAATAATATTCCAAATTGCTTTAATTTTATTATCAGAGGTGCTAATCTCAGACATAACGTGCATACTTCTGGACTTTTTAAAAACTTTTCTTAGTACAGTGCAGTAGTTTTTATAATGTTTCACTGTTTCTGGATCATTACTTCTCCTTGCTATAAGCTACATTTCCCTTTTCTGTTTACAAGATATTTTTATCCCATTAGTAAGTCATGGATTCTTAGATGGTTTCTCACAATTATATTTCCCTATTTTCTAGGGGAAACTGTTTTCAAATATACTAACAAGGGTATCATGAAATAGGTTAAATTTTAAATTAGCACCAGGTTCCCGGCGCATCTCTTCCCAGTCTAACTGTTGCAAGCTTTCCCTAAAATTTCCAGTCGCTAAATGTTAACTGAACGCACTATTTTGGAGGACTGTTTTGCATTACTGTATGCAGCTATGTCATATACTGTAACAATCTGTGCATCATGATCAGACAGACCATTCTTAATGGTAAAAGTTTTTATTTGATTAAATTTATCTTGGTCTGTGGAAACATTATCATCAGTGTGCTGCTTTCCTGTACCACCCAAGTAGGAAAATGAGTAACTGATGTCAAATTGAAAGAATCAAGTAATACTTCAAGGTCGTTTCTATTGGAGTCTTTCAGAAAATCAACAATGAAACCCATACAAACAATAATTTGCTTTCCTTTGTCTGACAGATAGCACAACAAAGAATCAAAGTTTTTCGAAAATAGCAGAAAAATTCGCAATGGGTATCAATACACAGATACCATTATGAAAGTACATTAATTAGTTGAAGCACACACACATGCTCAATTGAGTACCCAGAGTGAAGCTTTAATTGCTGAGAGGGAAACTCTAAATGCCCAGAGTGAAACTCTAAATAGTTAAGCGACAAATCTAGGTTTGCTAAATGCCAAAGTTGACTCTCAAAGCAAAGAATTTAGTAATCTGAGAGAAAGCATTGGTGCTCTTAAGACTGAATTTGATGCCTTCAATAGTAGAGTGGAGAATTTAAAAATAGATTTAAAGAATGAATTGACAAATTCATTGACCATTCATGTAAATCAAATGTTTACTGACCTTGGTCAGAAACAGAATGACAATTTCCAAGATTTATCAAAAAGGTTAGAATTTAACATTGAGGACAGATATAATAATGTGGAATCTGAAATTAATTAAAAGTTAGGATCTTTTGAAAATGTGTGCAATGTTAAGTTTAATGCTGTAAAGCAGGGATTGAATACTGTGAATGAGAGTGTAGATAAGAATAATGAATTCATAGTGATTATTCAATCGCAAACCTGTGGAAAGAGAGTAAACTTATCCAAGATAAAGTGGAAAAAAGGGTATCTTCACCTCAAGTTGTATTAACTAGTGAAGCTGTGACTGATTTTCAATGGGGAGCTAATTCAGGGTTATCTAGACAATGCTCTAAGTTTAAGCTGAACAGAGAGATACATCCGACCAATTTCTTAAAATGATTTAACCAATCTTTGCCAAAAAATTGGAAAGATTCCAAGAAGATTGAATTTGCGGTGGGGTACCTTGCAAGGGAAGACTCAGAATGGGGCACAGTAAATATTGAGAATTTTTCCTCTTGGGAAGACTTTCAAAATAAATTTAAAGAAAATTACTGGTGTGCCAATGCACAAGAAAAGTTAATATCAGGTCCATGGGACCGGGGTGGAGTCATCTATCCTCCAGGGACGTTAACATTCTGAGTGGACGAGTGGAGTGATGACCATCAGATCCCGAGTTGTTTTCGGTGGTTTTTCTAAATAGTTTCCTGCACCGAATTCCTTTAAAATCTTAAACTATTCTGAGTTAACAGGCGAAGTGATAACTGTCAGATCATGAGTTGTCTTTAGTGTTTATTCCAAATAGTTTCCTGCACCAAATTCGTTTGGAATCTAAAACTATCCTATGATCTTAGTGCTTAAAAAACCGGATATGACCATAAAATAGAGAACAACTTTAGAGAATCAGAGAAAAAAAGTGATATCTATACGAAATAAACTAAACAGAGTATTGTCTTTGTGGAAAATGTTATGTGATGTGACTAACTGAACAATTGTTATACTGAAGTGTACAGTTGTTCTATTTTGTATAGAGTATTTTATACCTTGTAAATAAAATAGAAAGAAACTTCCACATGGCAAAAATATATTAAAAACAAAGGTTCCAAGACTTACCAAGCAGGAAAGCGCCGGCAGACAGGCACATGAACAAAACACACAAACACACACACAGAATTACTAGCTTTCGCAACCGATGGTTGCTTCTTCAGGAAGGAGAGGGAAAGACAAAAGGATGTGGGTTTTAAGGGAGAGGGTAAGGAGTCATTCCAATCCCGGGAGCGGAAAGACTTCCCTTAGGGGAAAAAAAGTCCTTTTTTGCCCCTAAGGGAAGTCTTTCCGCTCCCGGGATTGGAATGACTCCTTACCCTCTCCCTTAAAACCCACATCCTTTTGTCTTTCCCTCTCCTTCCTGAAGAAGCAACCATCGGTTGCGAAAGCTAGTAATTCTGTGTGTGTGTTTGTGTGGTTTGTTCATGTGCCTGTCTGCTGGCGCTTTCCCGCTTGGTAAGTCTTGGAACCTTTGTTTTTAATGTATTTTATACCTTTTATGACATGTGATATAGATGGGAGGGTTTGTATTAATTATTGGGTACTGTAGCTAAAAGCATGATTTACAAGAACAGATAAATCATGACTAACAAAAACACACATCACATGTTTCAAACAACCCTCACAAACAAGTGTGTCTGAGTCTTCTTCATTTGCTGTTTCCATAGGTTTGTAGGATTTCCTTCAGGGACCTCAAACGGTGAAGGTGAGACAAGTCCATTCTGTAGGAGACAATTTAACACCAAACCTTCTCCGGCATCTCACTCAAGTACCTGAGAGGTAAGGATCCTGGGGAAGCAGGGTGGGAAGGGTTTCCTGTCTTTGCGGCTATCTTCTTTCTCTTCTTTGATCCTAGCAACCACATCTATTTGTTCCTTTCTTACTTCTCATCTTGAGGACCTGTCTATCTTTTCCCTCTTTCCACATTCATAAACATCTATTGCTGAAGTCCTTACTTATTTCCTTGGTTACTATTAACCTACATATTATCTTTCGATAAGAAGGGCAAAGAATCAGACTACACAAAAATACATCCACATACACACAAATGTACAGTTCTACACAAACATTAAATTATATAAGACAAAGCCTGTCACCATGTAAGAATCGCCAAGTGTTGCAGAGGATAAGGTGTGTACATAGGGAATTATGTGCACATATATGGGATGTTATGACAGTGTGTACATGAATTATGCGCACATATATGGGGGGGGGGGGAGGGTTCTACATCGAATATACATAACGACCAACTATAAAATAGTGATGAGTAATGGATAATTAAGAAAAAGGTGTGAGCAATGTCAGTGCACTAAAAACTCTGTTGAATTGAAGAATAGTGGGACAAGAATAGTATATGTTGACATTGTATCTATTGAAAGTATAGAAGTTAATAAGTAGGGGAGGACACTAGGGAGTAATTGATGTATAAAGAATAAATGTGAAGCTTAAGATAGATTTATATCTTTATCAGAAAATACTTAATTATGCTAATTATGGTATACATAGAAATGTATACTAGGGTAATGAACCGTGAGACCTACTCAGAAAGATGGGAGGGGGGGGGGGGGTGAACCCACCATTAGTACAAAGGATAAAAATAGCAAATAGATTGCTCATGTGTCATAAACACCTGAAGTTTTTGATTGAAAAGAAAGTAGAGTCCTCACGATTTCACGATTCCTAAATGTTAATAAAGCTGACTAAAGCCTCAAGTGAATGCTCATGTTTTAATGTCAAAGTTAAATAAGAATGAATAGTGAAACAGTAAGCAAAAGATGTTCACAGTTGTTGAAAGAAAGGAAATGTGTACTGTTGAACCATAAAATGTTATTATGTGTGATATTATTTGCATAATGATTATGTATAAAAAATTGTGTGTTCAATCTCGGGAGAGGGGGGGGGGGGGGATATGTAGTGATTCAAGAATTTCTATATAAATTCTAGAACCACTCAGCCTTCTACCATTTGAAAACACAATATTCTAGATATGAGTATGGGATGGTAGAATCCTACCCACTACACATCACATGTTTATGTGTGTATGGAAGAACCATGGAATCTATATGCAGCTCTGTGCCTATTGTGTCATTGACTATTGTTATGTGAAAGAAGAACAGTTGAAAAAGTAATCTTGGGGACTCTTAATCCAGCCTTGTTAGAGGCAAGACCTATTTTATGATTCATGTGAAGTATAGTCAAGGTTATTAAGCCAGCTCTTTTATAAATGAAATAAAATTTGTTTCTGACATTGGACAGAGCGAGTGACTCACGGGAAGTCATATATGTATGTGGAAAGTGAAAATTTTATTCTGTATGGAGTTCAAATATACCGTTGGTTGACAAAAAGTAAAGTTCGTGTATCTACTTATTTCACAAGTAAAGAGAGAGACTTAAATATTAGTGTACCTAGCATCATTTTCCGGAGAAGACATCAAGAGAGTTTTCCAGCTGCCAGCTACCCAGCAAAGATCGGCTATGAATCTCAAGTAAGTCATCTCATATAAAAGAATTGGGAAGTTTGTACGTTGACTTCCCACTTTAAATCAGCATCAAGAACATTAGAACTAGCCAGACTACTTCACACAACAATATTCAGACCATACTCTATTGAATGATGACTTATCTGAAGTGTTCTCAAACTTGACTATTAGAACACCTTCAGACATTGTCTGTTAATTAGCAGGAATGCCCAATTCAAACATGCCTTGTAAAACTGAGAGCAATCTATGGCAAGCACATTATCATCAACTCACAAGATATGAAAAACATAGTAACAACTAATCCCAGAATAAATAACAAACCCAGATTTAAATAAATCTACCCCCTCCCCCTTCCCCCGTCCTTACCACCTGAACCATTACACAAAATACCCTCAACATACACCCCGATCTCATGACACAATAAACCCAAACACTAGTAGGAAATATCCACACCCCAATCCATCTACCAGAGAGACCATAACCAGAGCCGGATCTAAATGAGAATGAAGAAGCAGACGTAGATGCTAAAACTTAACTATTGTGACAACATTGACCACACGATGACACAGCTTAACCCCACAGTCTCACAGTAACAAGTTATCCACTAGCACATGTACAGGATGTCTGCAAGTCATGACAAGTAATGAAAATGAACAATTGGTCACAGAAGCAATGAAAAGGTAATAAATTTGAATGAGTGGTCACAAATTTTGTTATGTGTCCGTCTGTATGGTTCTGGAAGGGAGTATCCAAGTTAGAGCTACCCCCAAAAATGTTGTACCCAGAAGTCCATGTAATAGAAAACTGTATACAAAGATTCACCAGAACTCTTAAAAGTCTTTGTTACATGCAGGGGACTTAGTGTCCATCTGTGCAAGCCATGTTAGCAAAGCTTCTGCTGAAGCAGTTTGCAACCTCAAGAGGAAATGAAGAAATTTAGTGGTGTGGCTTCATTGAACTATATGTGTTTATACACCTAGTGGAAATGATGCATAAATTGTAGCTCTGCCTATGACAGTGCTGCCACCTCATAGTTTGCTGCAGGATTATCAGTTAGAATAGCTGTTACTTTAACTCTGTCCACTCCCACTTCTGTTTGAATCTCTTTGATCTTCATCTATTTTGGAAAGTCATTTCCTTAAAGGTTTTTGATAATTAATATAAAACTGTTGTAATTTTCATTTCATTTTAAGGATGTTAAGGATGATCAGAGAAAAATCTGTTTCTTGCTAGCCAAAGCATTTCCCATGCCATATTAGTATGATTTACAGACTGTAATTGGCATCTCTGAGCAGTTTGCGTAAATGTGACTTTGGCATCAGTGCCAGTGGTATTTCATGTGTAAAACCACGTGAAAGACGAAACAGACATTCAGCATTGGTTCATTCATTACTTTCAAGGAAACAAAACAAGTTGTCTTTTGCTGCAGTAAAAACAGTGTCAGCACAATCACAAGTTTCTTCTGAACAGAATTTGAACAACACTAATGAATTACTATCACTCTGGCCTGCTACAGCTTCCAGAACTTCAGTTGAAGAGAGTTCCAAAACAAACTCATTCAAACATTATTTAGTTATTGATGAGATAGTAAAATCTTAAATTGTATGGGCTATGAAGAAAGTCATGTCTCATTCTTCAGCAAGAAGTTTTGGAAGCACAACAGACATATTCCAAATTATGTTTCCTGATGGCATGGTTGGCAAAACAATACAGTTACACAAGGATAAGTTGTCATGTATAATTATTTATGGACTTGGCCCTCATTTCTAGAATTTCCTAGCTATCAAAGTAAGGAAGTTGGATTCTTTCACGCATTATAAGATGAGTGTTTAAAAAGAGTTATCCAAAAGGGATGGATGGATTGGGTAGTTTGTTTCTGAAATGAGATGAACAAGATCAAAACCAGTCTACATCTAAAAGATATTTAATGCCTATAATTCTGCCACATCTGATTTATAGTTAAGTTTTCTGAAGGATCTGTATGTTCTGAATTTGTCACCTAAGAATATAGTTCAAATTTCAAAGGCTGGGCCAATTGTGAACCTGAAGATGTTGCATTTTCAAGCATTTCTTATTTATGAAGAATATAATCAACCACAAATGTTTCACTGTGGCACTTGCTCACTACATGTAGTGAATGAAGCTTTGAAAACTGCTCATAATAAAACTAGTTTAAATGCTTGTGGATTTCTTAGGTTGATCTAATACTTTATGAAGGACTCTCCTTCAAGGAGGGCAACTTTCTCAAATATATTTACCAAGTTTCCTCTCAAATTTTGTTCTATAAAATGGGTTGGAAATATTGAAGTTATGACAAGAGCAATTGAACTTTGAAGAAATATGTTGCTGAAGTACATAAAAGACCACCTGAAAGTAGAAACTTTGAAAAAATGAAACATCACTTAGAAGATAAACTCCTTTGTGCAACACTCGAATTTCTTATACCATTATCAACTGATGAGGAGTTTTTAATAAATGTCAGTCAAATGACTGTCTCTTCCACATTTTGTACAAAGATTTATACAGTTTAATGTATAGCAATGCTTCTCAGTTCCTAAAGAAAACTGTTACAGAAATGATGACAAGTTCTGACAAATTACTTGCTATTGCTGTCACCAAAGCATGTAGTCATAAAACAAATCCTTATGCAGATACTAGATTTGGTGCCACTTTTCCTTGCAAGAACAACACAGAAAATTATGTTGTTATTTTCAGAAATGTATTTTTCAAAGCCTGTACCTAAATATTACTGGGAAGAGTCCTTTGAAATTAAAGATAGTCAAAGATGGTTCATGTTTATCATCCCAAGTTACAGAGAGCTCCACTTTGAGAAATACTGAACAGACAACTGCGTTGGAAATATTTGTGTTGAAAAAACGTATGACTCCATCAGTGGCTGACATAGTGAAGAGAGAGTATTTTAAATTTTGTGACTATTCTGGAAAACAACTGAACAATTCAGTCTTAAGAAGGACAAATTTGATCACTATAAATTGTGAACCATGACTTCATCAAGTTTGTCCAGAAGTTGTTATGCATGTTTCAGGGAAACATTGCCATTGAAAGAGGCTTTTTTTTGTTAACAAAGAAGTTTTAGTTGACAACTTAGGTGAAGATACAATTGTTGCAGAAAAAAAGTTTACAGTGCAATGCCATCATTAGGTGGTTTACTTAATAGTGAGAACAATTTAAAGTGGACATTACTAAATCAGTGATATTAGCTGTAAAAAATGCTTCATCAAAAGGAGTAGAAGTCCTAAAAAAAAAGAAATCTGATTGAGCCGCGATAAAATTTGCTGTTTTGAAGAGTGTGCCGCAGTGTGGACTGTAAAGCAGTCACCCTGTGTGTCTGGCGGTGGCACCGCTGTGGCAATCGCAGCTTTGGTGTCTCCCTGTGGTGGTAAAAGGGAAAGGTAGCCTGTTCACATGCATTTAAGGGGCACTATGAGCTTGTTAGTAGTGAGTCTGGTCAGTTGGTCAGTCGAAGTGAGGCTAGGTCAGTCTCGCGTCACCAGTTGCTGGTCTGTCTCTTGTTCACATTTGTGTGGCAGTTAGTGTCTGTCTGTCATCGCAGTGGGAGTATGTCTGTTGTTTGGATCAAACCTTAAGCCAGAAAATGAGAGTCTTGCCACTCCACCAGTAATAGAACTCAGCTAGTGGTCATCCGGTCAGGGCTGAGTTCCTGCATCTGAGTTTGCACATTAGGCCGCCAGTCTGCTAGAGTTGCTCGGGCAACGGTCATTGGCGGTTGGATCGGTCGGTTGGTCAGTTGCGCACTGAGACATGAGATGACTTGTCTGCCTTGAGTGTCGGCGCATGTGAGGTCCCCAGATGTGTCCAGTGGGCCACGCTGTATAGAAAGGGGTAGTGACCTCGCGGTTGACAAGAGAGCAACAGGAATGAAACCATGGCATCAGGCTGGCTAGGGTGAGCTGCGATGCTGTGAGATGGGAGATTGGTGCGCCTTCCTGCATCCATTGAAGTGGCTGGCAGTGGACGGTTTGGGAGAGCGTTGGGGGTGCTGTGCCAGGTCTTCACCAGAAATTGCAGTTTATTAGAATTTAAGGGATTGGAGATATGTTGTTTCATTTACTTGTTAAATTCTACTTGTTTTCTTGGTGAGGTCACCAGCTGCTTTGTTTTGGGGTTGTCCCACCATTCTTCACCATTTGCCCACCCACAGGAAGGTGGTTATTTGTGAATTGGGGATATGTTTTTCCCTTGTGGAGTTGGGGAGGGTTAGAGCAATCTGCGGTTCGGGTTATTCAGTAATCCCCCCATCAATCTACCATACCTTAATAGCTGCCTCTGTCATGTTTGTCGGATTCAGTGCTAACGAATTTATAGAATCAAACTGTAAAGGCCAAATTCCTGAAATATGTTTTTATCTTGCCTGTCATCTTGTGAGGCAGTATATGTGTAATGTAGACCATGTTGTACACTTTATGTAAGTCAGAATTTCATGGGTTTTATTCAAATAGTCATTTTTATATAAAGTTTCCACCCTTCCACTGTAAGAGTCCTTTTAAAAACAAAATTGCACTTTCGGTGGCAAATAATTTCTTTGTGTGATTGTTTGTACCATTTCCATCCCTCTTACGGGGTGCATAGTTAATGTGTTTGTGTGAGTTGTTAAAATTTTTAGTTTATAGTAATCTGGTGAGTTGCAGATTGCAGCAGTGTAATCTTTCAGAGGTTGTTGTGAGTGGTCTTGCCTATGGCCATGTTGAAAGGGAGTGGCAAGCTTCTCAGCCCAAAGGCTCATACTGCCAATATTGTTCTTTCTGCCTCTAAATAAAATTGTATCTTGATATTTCAAGGGTGCTTTTCTGCTTATAAATTTTAAATTTGTTTTGAAAAGGGTTTTATGAATAAAATTTCCATTTGTTACTCCCTGGCAATGTTCTTGATGAATCGCTAGTAAATAAAGTAAATTCTTTAAGGAAAGATTTTGAAAGTAAATTCATGGTTCACTGATGAAAATGAAGTGGCCAAACTTAAAAGAAGAACAGTTCAAGAAATTTAAAAAAAACTAAAAAAAAGGAATGATTACTGAAAAGGCAAAATAAGTTTGGCAACCATTGACCATGAGTAACTGCCACCTATGCCACCTATGAAGTGCAGAGTAAACGGTCTTTGGGGACTTGTTCTTTGTTGAGGTCTTGTGGACTTCAGTTGCAATGTGTGTGTTGTGAATTTCTGTAATGTTTTCCTTATGTTTTGTGTAATTACACAACCTTAATAAAATTGCCTGATCGTAATTTGTTGGAGTTTTCTGTGTGCGATTAGTCACTACAGTCATAAAACCCACATTGGTGACCCCGAGTTGCGAAAATACATTGCATTCGCTCACTGTGTACCACCGGTTTTGCACGAATAGACAGTGTTGCAACCTCCAGTTTTTCCAGCAGTGCAAGATGCTGGGACTGCAGAATGGACATTTGACTGTGAAGAGCAATGCTTTACCCCATGTGCTACTAATACACTGAGAATGTTCATATCTCCGGTGTTTGCTTCAACTGGCCAGACAACCCTAACCTCCGCCAGCACACCACACCGGGCGCTGTACACATTGGTGCAGACACCTCCTCCAGCACAACATCCTGGAAACCCCTCCACCAGCATTTCTACTGCACAACATGGACCACACAGCTATCCAGTTTTGTAGTACACATGCATGGCCGCCCCCTCCTGAAAGTGGTCCGCCGTTTAATGTGTCACCCTTGGTGCTGGTCAAAGGGAGACTTGCGTCAACTGCCCCGAGCCATGTGTATGCCTACCCGTCCTGCTGCCCCATGCATGCCTCAGGCAATGCACCTGCCATGATTCTGCCCTATCACTCAGTGCTCAATCATGATTATGGGCCTCTGCTCAAGATATTGTCCGCATCGGCCATTGATCCTCCCACTCCTGCCGTGCCATGCTCATCATGTGGCTGTACAGATTTCCTGCTAACAAGAACTGGCTATCACGTCTCACCTGCACAGCCAACAGATGTTCAATGCAACACATTGCCTGTCACGGAGGCACATTTCGTATCAGTAAAAACCATGCAGAATCCCTGTACGATCATGCCTTTCTTAGAGCATCACGAGCACTGGTCCCCGGTCATTTTCTGAAGATGCCGCCATTACAAATGGACAATCCAGTGACTTGGTTTACTGTGGTGGACAGAATGATGGACATTCATGGTACTGCGGATGACAGCACTCGTTTTGCTTGTTTAGTTAACCACATGCATGACCACCCTGACCTCATCAGTGACTACCAAGAGCAACAAATATGCCTCTGCCCATGCACTACTCATTGAATGCCTTTCTCATCCACCAGGAAATACAATTCACAGCATTATTTATGGCGAGACTTTAGGTGACAGAACCCCATCACAGCTGTGGCAATGCTTGCGTGTGCAGGTCAATACCGATATCTTGCCGAACTTAGCCTTCTGGGCATTGTGGTTGGTGAAACTGCCACAAGAACTACAATTACATTTGCTCCCACACACCGCAGCACCACTCAATGATAAACTATGGCTGGCAGCCCAGGCATATGCCATTATTCGACACCGCCACCTCCCTCCACACAGCACAGTGCCTAATACTACCGAGGTTGATAATCCCGTGAGTACACTTCCAATGTTGGTTGGTAGAGGCTGGGAATATCCATATCACAAACAGCACATGGAACAGCAGCCATCTAGCGGCCAAGGTTGGAAATTGTGAGCAAGCTGGCACCAGCCTCTCCCCACTCCAAACAGGTTGGTGCCTGCCCACCCCGCCTTCCCCTCACCTGACGCTTCAGCTGGCAGGACAAGTACAGCTGACTCACGCATATGCTGGTTCCACTCCACTTACAGGGACACTGCTTGCAACTGCTGCCCACCTTGCACATTCTCAAACGCCGCATGTGAGCCGCAGTAGGCGCCATGGCTTGCGGATGCATGCAAGGGTGCCCACAGATGTTGCATTTAGTCAGATCCCCCACCTCTTGAGGATGTCTGTACACCTTGGATTTTCTCATCGACACCAGAGCAGACGTTAGTCTCATACCTCCCAGATTTACCGTTAAGTACATGGCACCAGCTAAACTGTTCCTTCGAGCAGCAAATAAATCACCACTTTGTGTCAACAGTTTGGCAGAGTTACCTATTGAACTCATGCCTGGCAACCAGTTCACTTGGTCCTTCTATGTGGCTGATGCAGAAGACCCAGTATTAGTCATTGCTTTCCTTTTTCAATTCTGACTGTCTCCAGACCTCCAGTCAGCCGCATTATTGTACCATGATTTGTCCACTCGTATTGTGTCTTCAGTCACCTCCTCAGTCCCCCCCCCCCCCCTTTCCCCTCAGCTTCCCAACGATTTCAACATGGCTTCCATCGATTACTCTTCGCTAGTGGACAGCCTAACAACTTCCATTTCCCAAGCTTCAGCCCAAGTGCTCTGTAGTCGAGGATCTCCGCGCTTCCAATGCCGAACGGAACCACATCCTATCATTGGTTATGCAAGCCCTTGTCAAGGCATGATGCCTCATTACAACGCCTGTCACTGCCCCCACCCTCCAACACCGGTGACGCACCACATGGGAATTTGACGCCACCCGACACCGGAGACGCACCTCAAGGAACTTTGTCACTGCCGACGTGAACAGCTTCCTCAGCACATTAGGTTAGAGACTCTTGCATACAACTGATTCCTATTTGCGATGACTCCTGAGCGAGTTTGCCAGCCCAACTGAATGCTATCACAAATGGCACAACACACAAAATTGTCACAACAGACGGGCCACCAGTGCGTCATAAAGCGCTCTGACTGCCGCCACATAAACTATGCCTTGCTAAGGCTACAGTGGAGGAACTTCTATGGGCAGGTATTGTTCATCCATTGGACAGCAACTGGGCTTCACCCATACATTTAGTTCCCAAAAAGGACGGCACAGTGTGCGTCTGTGGTTATTATCACTGCCTGAATGTGCAGACTGTATTAGACAATTACCTGATACCTCATATACAAGACTAGGTGCAAGTACTTAGTGGAGCACGCATCTTCAGTGTCTTGGACTGCTGCAAGGCATATTTACAGATACCTATGGAACAGAGTGACATATCAAAGACAATGTTCATCACACATTTTGGCCTCTATGAATGTTGTTACATGCCTAATAGACTCAGAAACGCGGCCCAAACTTGGTAACGTTTTATAGACTCACTTCTATTTAACTGCACATATTGTTATGTATACCTTGATGACATACTCATTTTTTCCTCCTCCAACAGAGAACATCAACTCCACCTGGCCACAATACAGGATTTATTGACACGTAACCAAGTCGAGATCAATAGCAACAAGTCACAACTCCACTGCACCACTGTCACTTTTCTGGGGTACACCATCTCCTCAGAAGGTATATGCTCCCTTCAGGAGTGGGTTCACTGCATTTGCAGTCTACCTCTCCCAGTGACGTGTCCTGAATTATGCCAGTTTTAGGAACCATCAATTTCTACCGTCATAACCTGCCGATGGCGGGAGCAATTCAACCCCCTTTGATGCATTGGCTGGGGAACAAACCTTGGGCAATCGCCGAGTACAGTTGTCTGGCAACGTGGTGAGAGCTTTTGAAGACCTTACGTCAGCATTATCAGCAGCTCGTGGTCTTGCAGTAGCAGTCTCGCTTCCTGCAAACAGGGTCCTGGGTTCGATTCCCAGCAGGGTCAGGGATTTTTCCTGCCTCGAGATGACTGGGTGTTGTTGTGTTGTAGTCATCATCATCAATCATCCTCATTACGGTCGGAGGAAGGCAATGGCAAACCACCTCCATTAGGGCCTTGCCTAGTACGGTGGTGTGGGTCTCCCACATCGTTCCCTACACTCCTCAGAGTATGGGACACCATCATCATCATCAAGTCAGCATTAGCACATGGCATCACTCTTGTCCACTGTTTGACAGATGCCTGCATCTCTATTACTTCAGATGCAAGTGATTTTGCAACCAGTGCAGTCCTTCTACAGCACATCAGTGACACAACACAACCACTCCATTTTTTATTTTTTTCCCATCCCCAAAGAACTATAAATGGCTCATCGTAAATGGTCAGCATTTGACAGATAATTACTTGTGATTTATGAAGTTGTAAAATATTCCTGCACAGACATTGAAGGAAGGAACATAACAATTTTCACAGACCATTTCCCCCTCGCGGAGGCTATCTGTAACTCCGCTGTTGACATTCCCCCATGTGGGTTTTGGTAGATGGACTTAATTTAAAAATACACAACAGACATCCATTACATCCGAAGTTCAGAATATGTGGTGGCCAACTACCTTTCACATATCACCGCAATTTCATCCCCCATTAATTTCGATGAATTGGCCCGCTTACAGGAATACACAATTCCACAACGTCTGACAGGACCCAGATACGCTGTCCAGATTGTTTCCTGCAACCTACTGGGCTCAGTCAGGCCACTGTGGTGCGAAACATCTGTGGGTACTGCATGGCCTATTGTTCCCCCTGTGCTGTGTCACCAAATATTCACTACATTACATAACCTTTCTCATCCAGGTGCTAAGGCTACATGGGCCTTGTTACAGAGCGCTTTGTGTGGCTGGGTGTGAAGAGACGTTGCCGTACTTGGGCTCGTGCATGTTTAATGTGCCGGCGCAGCAGAGTTGGCAGGCGCTCACAACCCCAACTAGGTAAATACAACTTTACAAAAGGTCACTTCCGATTTCTTCATCTGGACCTCGAAGGACCGTTACCCATGTCTGATGATTTCAGGTATATCCTGTCTGTCATTGACCGCATTACATATAGGTGGAGGCAATAGCCCTGCAGAACAACACAGCAGATTCCATAGCATGCACATTTGTATCATCCTGTATAGCTCTATTTGGCTGCCCTACAATCCATCAGCACTGGCCAGGGAAGACAGTTTGAATCCCTGCCGTTTAACAAACTCTGCATACTCTTTAGGGTGGATAGATTCTGCACTACAGCTTACCACCCACAGAGCAGGAGACTGGTCGAGCAGTGGCACAGGACTCTGAAGGAGGCCCTGATGTGCCATGGCTGTGAGTGGTCTGACGCCTTTCCCTGTGTTATGTTAGGAATATGCACGGCTTACAAGACAGACCTCGAGGCATCACTTGCAGAGGTCCTGTATGGTGAGACCCTTCTTCTCCCCACAGAGTTCATCAACAACGAAGTAATTGTGGACCTGCTCTCTTCATACAACCTGTAAATCCCTGAGAATAAATGGTTAGGATCTCTTTAAAGGAAATGTAAGGTAGTATAATTTTACACAGCAACAACTTTTTGCTAGAGGCTGCAGATTTCGTGTTATTCGATTAAAGTAACTTTAAATATATTCCACCTCAGAAAAAATTACAAGTAGGGCATATGTACATATTTAATTTTTGGCTTCGGATGATCATTCCTGTCATATCTCTAAATATTGACCATTTCTCGTGAGACAACCTTTATACATGGACAATCATGTATGTTCAAATAATTGTGTGTTACACAGTATTCTATCCACCCACAGTAATTAAAATCTTCATTAAAGCTACCAACACACCAACAACAGCAACTATAAATGCAACAGACATGGAAGAAGACACAATAGTACACTTAACAAGAACATTCACACAACAAGAACAGAAGAGTAACAACACAAGAAGACAATAACTAGAACAGATCAAATAAGGATACAAAGAATAAAGACCTGAACTCGGATGGAGAGGTGCTCAGTCAAGAAAGTGAGTTGCATGCAGTATCATTGTGCCAAAAGCACAGAGAATGGAGTGACACCACACGTCACCATGTGGTCTGCTCTATGCGATCTCATCTGCAAGAGGTAGTTGCCTAGTTGAACGGCAATGAGCTAGCTTGCAGTCCAATCCGTAAGAGTGGTGGGGAGTAGTGAGCTAAAGAACTATCTTGCAGTCTGGTTCCTGAGAGTGGTGGGGAGCAGTGAGATAGTGAGACAGCCTTGGGTCCAATTGGTGATAGTGGTGGGGAGCCTGAGCTGTTGGGAGAGGAGTGTTTCCTGGATTACTTTGCGATATGCTCCGACTGCATGGTGGCTGAAGACCGCAGCTTTTATGATATCTTGCAATACATTCCAAGTGCAGTTCTGTGTCAAAGGATAAGAAGTAACAACTCACTCAAAAGTATGTAAATGTTTATTGAACTTCTGAAATTTGAGATATTCTTTTGAACTCAGTAGCAGAAACATGATTCTGGAAGTGTTTTCTGCTTAATGTGCTGTACTGAAGCACTTCTGTCTTGATTGCCCTGGTAGCTGTGTGGTCAATGCAGCAGAATCTGAAGGGAGGGGACCCAGGTTCAATTCCCAGTTGGGATCATTTCCCCCCTCCCCCCCCCCCCCCCCCCCATCTCGGAGACTGGGTAAAGTGTTGTGTTTACTTTTATATCATCATAATTAGTATTACTAATGAGATGGCTATGGGTACTGCCCGCCAGCCTCCAAGTTGGGTGGAGGAAATACCCCTGCAGGACATCACAGCAGATTCCGTAGCACACACATTCATATCCTCCTGGACAGCTCAATGTGGCTGCCCTACAACCATCAGTACTGGCCAAGGAAGGACTACTGTTTAACAAACTCTGCATACTCTGTGGGGTAGATAGATTCTGTACTATGGCATACAACCCACAGAGCAACAGACTGGTCGAGCAGTGGCACAGGACTCTGAAAGACGCCCTCATGTGCCACGCTGTGAGTGGTCTGATGCCCTTCCCTGTGTTATGTTAGGAATATGCACGGCTTACAAGAAACTGTTGACCTGTCCGAACTTCCCGCCCTAGTTGACTGTGTCAGGACACACATAGCTGCGATATGCACACCCCCTCAATGACCACACACCTGTCCTCAGGTCTTTCTGCATTTGCCACTGGACTCTTGCGAGTTCATTATGTTACAGGATGACACAGTCAAACCGGCATTACAGCCATCTTACTCTGGCCCAAATCATGTAGTGGCTCGAACGGATAATACTACGGATATTATTGTCAGTGGCCATTGGCAGACAGTTTCCCTTCAACACATGAAACCAGCCTGGACAATTGAGGAATCTGTACCACATCCTCTCGAGTTGAGTGTTCCTCTGCCAGGTGACAACTTGGAGCTCACACCGATTGCCCACTCCCCTGCACCCCACCATGATTATCTGTGCACCAAGCCTACACCTGTGAGCAGCTCACCCATTGTGTGACGATACTCTACCTTCGTTTCACTCAGGCACTGCTTGTGACAATTGTGACAATCCACAACCTCAGGCCAAACCACATGTTGTGTGTGAAATAACCCCATCTCAAGCGTCGGCAGCCAGTGCCCCCATAGAGTGTTCCAGTGTTTCTCCTGAACCATGTTATTTCATGTTATTTTTCCCCACAACCTTCCCTATTGCGCCCTATGTCCACTGTCAACAAAATCTGCATCTGAATCAGTGCCTCTGAGTGGCCACACAACGAGCTTTCCTGGCAGCTCCACAAGGGATCCATCTTCATCCTCCGTACAGGGGACCCTTCACAAAAGTCCACCCCCACATCACATATCACCATCCTGAACACAGTCCCTGTCCCAAACGGGGTGGATACGGCTGACATAGCTGCAATGTTCAGCATTGATGGGATGCTCAAGATCCGCATCCCCCTGTGTACCTGTACTGCAACACTAACATCTTCCGTGTCAGTCCAGTTCTTGTATGCAGGTTGACCAGCCTGTCACTCCCACTGGATGGTGGACTATACCCGTGCTAGTCCACCCTGCACTGACAGCATGGCCTTTAGCACATGCTACTATCAGCCAGCGAGCATCCCACAACACCACTACACAGGAAGATGCCCACATCCTTCCCCAAGTGTTCTGCATTCTGCACTCACGGGGGGAGGGGGGGGGGGGGGGGGGGGGGAAGGGGGGAGGGCTGCCGCTGTGGTGACCATCGACCACGAGTCCACGAGTAACTGCCACCTACAAAGTGCAGAGTAAACGGTCTTTGGGGGGGACAATGTTGTTTGGTGCAGTCTCGTGGACTTAGGTTGCAATGTGCATGTTGTGAATTTCTGTAGTTTTTTTCTGGTTTTTTGTGTAACTACACGAACTTAATAAAAGTCTCTCATCATAATTGGTTGGAGTTTTCTGTATGCGGTTAGTCACTACAGCCGGAAAAACCACATAAGAAACTGAAGCTTTACATGTTGAAATTTGAAGTTTTAGCTAATAAACGTCAACACTGGATCTTTTTCTGCGAAGATTAATATCTGACAATATATTTTGTACCTTAAAAAATGTAAAATTATCTTAAGGAAAAATATGAAATGGAAAGTTGCTACTCAGCATATGGTGGAGATGCTGAGTTGCAGATCGACACAACAGAAAGGCTGTCTCAATATAAGCTTTTGGCCATCACAGTCTTTGTCAAAAATAGATGACACCCCCCCCCCCCCTCCCCCCACACACACACACAGTCACACTGCAGTCACATATGTCTGAGTTGCAGTTATGTGTGTGTCTGTTGCCTATTTTTGACTAAGGCCTTGATGACCAAAAGCTTTGTTGTGACAGTCTTCTTCTTGTGCCTGTCTGTGACTCAGCATCTTGTGACAGTACGTCACATAAATATTGACATTTTTAGTGGTTTTAAATCAAAGTTTACGTATTTTATGAATATAATTAGTGTACAAGATATAGTTAATGTTCTTGAAACAACTGATATGCAGAGATAGCATCTTTATTTAATGTCTATGAAAATAAAAAAGAATCAAAAGAGACGCAATTGTACGGCCAAGGAGGAAGGACGTATTTTATGGTAGACACACTGTTTTGTTTCGCTATACGGAAGGCAGCCATTGAGTGGCTACACATATTTTATGTAAGTTATTCATATTTCTGCTTCAATAAACTTCTTATTATTATTAGAAAATGAATTTCTTTGTAATAGTTGTCACTTCAAATGCTCACAGTGGCTAACTATTTTTAATAAGCATTTTTTCAGTATTTTGCACTGCGAGGAGCTCATCTTCCGATGCAGCCTCTGGTCGACCATTACGCACCGAAGTATTAATTTATATATCAAAGTGTTAACAGTAAATGCATATGCGAGATTTTGTTGTACAAACCTTTTAAAATTGCAACAGATAATTAATTTATGTTAAAGTTCATGTTTTTAAATTATACAGATTCCATGAGTTCAGTAAGTTTTATCTTGGCCGCTCCACGGCAACAATGAAAATTCTCTCATGCCTTGCAATCAATAAATAGAAATTAACAAAATTACATTCAATTCATTTAACGGCAACTATATTTTCGTCATCATGTTCAAAATGTAAAGTTAGTACATGAGTAACTGAGGCCCTTCAACAACCCGTTTCATATTTACTGATGCACGTAAATAAAAGTGATAAGAAGAGACAATATCCCTGAGAGAAAGAATTATGCTGATAAATTAAAAATAAAAATATATAAGTAATAATTTCCTTTGTATGTGACGTAACGAATGACAACGGACGACACAAGTGGCACCCAACAACGTGAGGGCCTGAAATTTTGTGTACCAATATTAAGTAGACAGAAATTGACTGAGCTATGGTTGTCAGTCTAGAAAACTATATTTAAAAGAAAATATTTTATGTTTGTAATTATATGTATGTGAAATTAATACCATAGATGCAATCTACATCCATGTACCAAAAATACAAAACTTGTACGAGATCCAACCAGTGAAGATAAATGGACATGAAGCTGATTAGATGCATACCATTGTCTTGACTAAGATCAAGACAACACCAAGCAACAATAACTAATTAGGTAAGGGTGTATATGCATGCGCTTCTGGGCTGGAAACAAAAGGAAGAAAGGATCTGGGGGCCATGCACTGTGTTTATCTTCTTGAATTAAAATTTGTCAAAAGTGTTTATGCAATTTGTTTTAACGTCAGTGGATAGTGAAACAGATTCATTTACTACTACTGAACAAAAATTAGTATTAGAATTCTGAGACAGTGTTTAGTGTTCTGGATTTGAGGTCACACAATCAGCTGTCTGAATCAAATAAATGCTAACATAGCTGATTGCCAAAGTAATATTTATGCAGAAGTAAAATTTTTCACAGTGCAATGGAAATATAACAAGTATAAAAGTGTAACAGTTAGTTTCAGTAGTAATAGTAGTAGGTAGCTTCTTTTCTTTACTTTATTTCAGTGTTTTGTGTGTGCTTTGTGTAGTTAGTATATTTTGTGTGTGTGTCATTTTGGGGGGAAAATAGATTTTGTGTGTACTCATGTCTTACTAGTCAGGATTAATACAAGTCAAAAAGGTGAAGACACATAAGGACAAACGGTTAGAGGGGGAAGATCTGTCAGGCTATGACACAGACGAAAATGTACAAGACTTTCCAGTGAGGAACCCACCCACAATGACAGCTTCTCAACTTCCAAAACTGGAAGCTGAGCAACCTGAAACGTACAAAATATTAGGCACTGATCAGGATCAAGCTCAACCGAGCAAAGAAATACACTCAACTATTGGCACAGGGAGGGAGGCTGCTACTGCGTCGAGAACGAATGTTGTACAAGTACCTGTACCAACGAACGATTTTCTCATGGTGCTGATGGCACAATTAGACACGAGAGACAAGCAACGGGAGCAGGCATTAATTAACCAAGTTAAGGACCGAAGAAACTGCAAAAAGGTGGAAATTAAGGGAGATGGGACCTGGATAAACTGAAAGAACCAGAGGTTGTACAGAGTTTCAGGGAGAGCATAAGGGAGCAATTGACAGGAATGGGGGAAAGAAATACAGTAGAAGAAGAATGGGTAGCTTTGAGGGATGAAGTAGTGAAGGCAGCAGAGGATCAAGTAGGTAAAAAGACGAGGGCTAGTAGAAATCCTCGAGTAACAGAAGAAATATTGAATTTAATTGATGAAAGGAGAAAATATAAAAATGCAGTAAATGAAGCAGGCAAAAAGGAATACAGACGTCTCAAAAATGAGATCGACAGGAAGTGCAAAATGGCTAAACAGGGATGGCTAGAGTACAAATGTAAGGATGTAGAGGTTTCTCTCACTAGGGGTAGAATAGATACTGCCTACAGGAAAATTAAAGAGACCTTTGGAGATAAGAGAACCACTTGTACGAACATCAAGAGCTCAGATGGAAACCCAGTTCTAAGCAAAGAAGGGAAAGCAGAAAGATGGAAGGAGTATATAGAGGATCTATACAAGGGCGATGTACTTGAGGACAATATTGTGGAAATGGAAGAGGATGTAGATGAAGATGAAATGGCATATACGATACTGCATGAAGAGTTTGACACAGCACTGAAAGACCTGAATCGAAACAAGGCCCCCGGAGTAGACAACATTCCATTGGAACTACTGACGGCCTTGGGAGAGCCAGTCCTGACAAAACTCTACCATCTGGTGAGCAAGATGTATGAAACAGGTGAAATACCCTCAGACTTCAAGAAGAATATAATAATTCCAATCCCAAAGAACGCAGGTGTTGACATGTGAAAATTACCGAACTGTCAGCTTAATAAGTCACAGCTGAAAAATACTAACGCGAATTCTTTACAGACAAATGGAAAAACTAGTAGAAGCCGACCTCGGGGAAGATCAGTTTGGATTCCGTAGAAATGTTGGAAGACGTGAGGCAATACTGACCCTACGACTTATCTTAGAAGCAAGATTAAGGAAAGGCAAACCTACGTTTCTAGCATTTGTAGACTTAGAGAAAGCTTTTGACAATGTTGACTGGAATACTCTCTTTCAAATTCTGAAGGTGGCAGGGGTAAAATACAGGGAGCGAAAGGCTATTTACAATTTGTACAGAAACCAGATGGCAATTATAAGAGCCGAGAGGCATGAAAGGGAAGCAGTGGTTGGGAAGGGAGTGAGACATGGTTGTAGCCTCTCCCCGATGCTATTCAATTTGTATATTGAGCAAGCAGTGAAGGAAACAAAAGAAAAGTTCGGAGTAGGTATTAAAATTCATGGAGACGAAGTAAAAACTTTGAGGTTCGCCGATGACATTGTAATTCTGTCAGAGACGGCAAAGGACTCGGAAGAGCAGTTGAACGGAATGGATAGTGTCTTGAAAGGAAGATATAAGATGAACATCAACAAAAGCAAAACGAGGATAATGGAATGTAGTCGAATTAAGTCGGGTGATCCTGAGGGAATTAGATTAGAAAATGAGACACTTAAAGCAGTAAAGGAGTTTTACTATTTGGGGAGCAAAGTAATTGATGATGGTCGAAGTAGAGAGGATATAAAATGTAGAATGGCAATGGCAAGGAAAGCGTTTCTGAAGAAGAGAAATTTGTTAATATCGAATATAGATTTATGTATCAGGAAGTCGTTTCTGAAAGTATTTGTATGGAGTGTAGCAATGTATGGAAGTGAAACATGGAAGATAAATAGTTTGGACAAGAAGAGAATAGAAGCTTTCGAAATGTGGTGCTACAGAAGAATGCTGAAGATTAGATGGGTAGATCACATAACTAATGAGGAAGTATTGAATAGGATTGGGGAGAAGAGAAGTTTGTGGCACAACTTGACCAGAAGAAGGGATCGGTTGGTAGGACATGTTCTGAGGCATCAAAGTATCACCAATTTAGTATTGGAGGGCAGCATGGAGGGTAAAAATCGTAGAGGGAGACCAAGAGACGACTACACTAAGCAGATTCAAAAGGATGTAGGTTGCAGTGGGTACTGGGAGATGAAGAGGCTTGCACAGGATAGAGTAGCATGGAGAGCTGCATCAAACCAGTCTCAGGACTGAAGACCACAACAACAACAACAACAAAAACAACAACAAGGACATTTTAGCGGAAGAACGTCTCAAATGTGAGGAAACGGAATCACAGGAACGCCTTGAATGTGAATGCATGAAACAGGAGCGTGATGCTCAGTTCCTGGCAAAAATGAATGAAATGTTTGAACAACGTGACAGGGCGCTAGTGTCACATTTGTCACAAGAAATCGATGTAGTAAAACAGCAAGTGGCTGAATTGGTTGAACAAAACAAAGGCATTCCGCAAAAGTTAATGTACATAGACGAATGCGTAGATCAGTTAGACAAGGCATGGTGCATCTTACAAAATGAAATGCAAAATATCCCGGAAACAGTCGAACATAATTCAAACAATTTAGATCAAAGGATCGATGACTGTGTCACACAGGCGGCAGCTCACTTAGAGTGGGCCGAGCAGTCATCGACCTCCGTTCCACTCAATAACAACATACAGTACAGAAATGTGCCGATAAATGTATGCCGAGTGGAAAAAGCTGACTGCGAGAAAGTGCAACCGTACTCGCCGGTCAACTGTTCAGGCGTTGTCGCCGCAAACAGAGAGGTAGCGCTACCAACTGTAGCGCAAGTAAAGCTTGAGGAATCACTATTAAAACACAGGCAGCTCCAGACGTTTAAGGATGAGAAAAAGAAAGTCCATCTGGTAATATTTATGAAAAGTTTCCGGAATGTACTCCTGGCATCATGGACTGAGCACCAAAAGGTTCAGTTTGTGATCTCTTTCATCACAGGTGAAGCGGCACTGTGGGCAATGGAAATCGTGGAGTAGTGTCCATTGTTGTCTGAATTCGAAAGCAAATTTCTTGCCAGATACTGGTCCAGGTCTGTTCAGCAGCATCTCCGGAAACAAGTGTATAACCTGGAAATAACTGATGATGGTCAAAGTAGAGAGGATATAAAATGTAGACTCTCAATGGCAAGGAAAGCATTTCTGAAGAAGGGAAATTTGTTAACATCGAGTATAGGTTTAAGTGTCAGGAAGTCGTTTCTGAAAGTATTTGTATGGAGTGTAGCCATGTATGGAAGTGAAACATGGGCAATAAATAGTGTGGAGAAGAAGAGAATAGAAGCTTTCGAAATGTGGTGCTACAGAAGAATGCTGAAAATTAGATGGGTAGATCACATAACTAATGAGGAAGTATTGAATAGGATTGGGGAGAAAAGAAGTTTGTGGCACAACTTGACCAGAAGAAGGGATCGGTTGGTAGGACACGTTCTGAGGCATCAAGGGATCACCAGATTAGTAATGGAGGGCAGCGTGGAGGGTAAAAATCATAGAGGGAGACCAAGGGATGAATACACTAAGCAGATTCAAAAGGATGTAGGTTGCAATAGGTACGGGGAAATGAAGAAGCTTTCACAGGATACAGTAGCATGGAAAGCTGCATCAAACCAGTCTCAGGACTGAAGACCACAACAACAACAACAACAACAACAACAACAACAACAACCTGGAAACATTCAATCCCTGTTCAGGTAACTTGAGAAAATATTTTGAAAGATACCTGAACAAAACAAGATACTGGGACGAACCCATGCCTGCCAAGGAAGTTTTAAGAATTTTGAAGGGTAAACTGCCTATAACAATATGACAGAAACTCGTACACGTTCCTGACACGGATTTGATAGACTCCTTTGATTTAATACACAAGGATGCCAGGCAGGGAGATCAGGAGAGTACAAACCACGGACAAGTGAATGGTAAAGGAAAAAATCAATCCAATAATAGCCCTCGTAAGAATGAATATTCAAAGAGTGACTCATATTTGCAATGGGAAAACTTAACTAAGAAAGGAAACAGTATGAATATTGTGCTCACTATGAATGGTCACTGGATACAGTACGTACCAGCATGGCCAGTCAAACCCATCTTCACCAAAAGGAGGTGGAGAAAACTACAATCAATAGAGATGAGATGAAGGGGGAGGAAACTCCAACTTTGGTAATAAAAATATGAGAACTAACAATAAGCAGTGGCAACAGGCAGGGCCAGCGAACTGGCAGGCACATCAAAACATACCGTCAGGTCATGTGCCTGTTAATCACATCAATGTCATCCCGATGCCACCGTCTCCACCTCAGCCTCCAAACAATCAGTCACACGTGTACGCACCGTAGTGCATGTCACCAATTGTGACTGATAATGTTCGAATAACCAATGTGTCTGATCACATGTCAGCAGGATGTGACAGGCCGTCAAACTCTGGCCAACCTCTGTAGCCCTTCCCAGATTGTTGCAAGATGAAAGAGGGGGGCAGACAGAATGTGGGGGTGAATATGCTCTGCTACATTGACGGATGTGAGATGAAAGATGAACTGACAGTTGATCCGCGACCTGCAGACCAACAAGAAATAGAGCATGTGCAGGCTGCCTTTGTGGCAAAGATAAATGGGGTCGAAGTAATAATAATATTGGGTACAGGGGCGAGTGA
Source organism: Schistocerca gregaria (assembly GCF_023897955.1). Classification (NCBI taxonomy): domain Eukaryota; kingdom Metazoa; phylum Arthropoda; class Insecta; order Orthoptera; family Acrididae; genus Schistocerca; species Schistocerca gregaria. The sequence continues at coordinate 619,908,062 of NC_064923.1, read as the reverse complement.
TTCTTGTAGTGATGAGCAGTTATTCAAGTGCTTGGCTTATGTGAAAAAGTTACAGAGCCTGCCACTAGAAAATTGTAGCATAGCAGGTGCCCTACGGGGCAGGATGCAGCTAATAATCAGGCGTATGCAGAGATTGTCCTGGAAAACGAAGCCATGCTATGCTCATTCCTGGTGGTCAAAAATCTCACAGTACCTTGCATCCTGGGCCTTGACGTGCTTAGGGAATTGAAGGCAAAAATTCACCTCCCTCAAGCCAGATGCACCTCAACCTATCGAAACCAACAAATTGATCTGGCATTAATGAGGACTCCAGACGCATATGTGAACTACTGCCGGAATGTCCAGGTAACTTTACAGGATCCTGACGCATTGAATCACAACAACTGTGTTGTAAATCAAGACAGCAGTGAACCGGAACCCAGTTGGGAACGGGAAAATGCTATTATTAAGCAACATATTGCATCAAAAGTAGCCGAATCTTCATACCTCAGCCTGTCACAGAAATCTGATTTGAGCCAAGTGCTGAACCAATTTGTACAAGTGTTTTTAGAAAAACCGAGGATAATAAAAGAGTATGAGTTCGTCATGCAAGTAAAACCTCACCAAACTTTCTGCCACGCCTCCTATTCAATGCCGTGGTCGAAAGGACAAACCATGGGGAGAGAAATTCAGAGAATGCTGCAGTGGCAAATAATAAAACCATTTATATCCAGGGATACTCAAGGGTTTAAGTCTAAAATGTGTGGTGCGTAAAAGTAGATGTAAGTTGCATGCCTAGTTAGTAAGATTTATTTAATGTTTATTTGAATTTATACCTGTGCTTGTTAGAGTACTTGCTGCGTGTATGTATGAGTGAGTTGTGACAGAAGGAGAATACTGCACTTAAAAGAGTGCCGTGACAGAAATGAGATTAGCAAATGAATGTGCATAAGGATTCTCTGCAGAGGATAAACCTTGAAAAGGGCGGAAGCATTGTGCATGGTCTTCAGACGCAAAAATTAACAGCGAATTGCTGTACAAGCGCAAGAATTTGCGTAATAAAAAATTTCAAAGAGAATAATATCTCTTAACTTCCACACTGATTCCAGCTTGAAGGTGCTTGCAGGTACACCCACGAGTAAGCAAGGCAGCTGCAAAAGCAACAATGATAAAAGTTTCTGAATCAGTGTTGAATGAATAAATAATGCACATGTCATAAAACCTATTGAACTCATGGGTCCAGTATGACCAAATGGTCAACTTTTTAAATAAGAGGTGACAACTAGGTCAATCACTGAATACTAAGTGATAAATGGACCTAGAAGAAACTCTAATTGTACCTAAAAACAAAGATTCCAAGACTTACCAAGCGGGAAAGCGCCGGTAGACAGGCACAATAAAATAACACACAAACACAAAATTTTGAGCTTTCGCAACCGGCGGCTGCTTCGTCAGGAAAGGAAGATGAAAGGATGTGAGTTTTAAGGGAGAGGGTAAGGAGTCATTCCAATCCCGGGAGCGGAAAGACTTACCTTAGGGGGAAAAAAGGATAGGTATATACTCGCACACACACACACACACACACACACACAAACACACACACACACACACACACACACACACACACACACACACACACATATATATATCCATCCATACATACACAGACACAAGCAGACATATTTAAAGGCAAAGAGTAAGGGCACAGATGTAAGTCGAGGCAGAAGTGTGGAGGCAAAGATGTTGTTTAAAGGCTGGTGAGGTATGAGTGGCGGCAACTTGAAATTAGCAGAGATTGAGGCCTGGTGGATAACGAGAAGAGAGGATATATTGAAGGGCAAGTTTCCATCTCCGGAGTTCGGATAGGTTGGTGTTGGTAGGAAGTATCCACGTAACTCGGACGGTGTAACACTGTGCCAAGATGTGCTGGCCGTGCACCAAGGCATGTTTAGCCACAGGGTGATCCTCATTACCAACAAACACTGTCTGCCTGTGTCCATTTATGCGAATGGACAGTTTGTTGCTGGTCATTCCCACATAGCAAGCGTCACAGTGTAGGCAGGTCAGTTGGTAAATCACGTAGGTGCTTTTACACGTGGCTCTGCCTTTGATCGTGTACACCTTCCGGGTTAAGGACTGGAGTAGGTGGTGGTGGGAGGGTGCATAGGACAGGTTTTACACCGGGGGCAGCTACAAGGGTAGGAGCCAGAGGGTAGGGAAGGTGGTTAGGGGATTTCATAGGGATGAACCAAGAGGTTACGAAGGTTAGGTGGACGGTGGAAAGACACTCTTGGTGGAGTGGGGAGGATTTTATGAAGGATGGATCTCACTTCGGGGCAGGATTTTAGGAAGTCGTATCCCTGCTGCAGAACCACATTCAGAGTCTGATCTAGTCCCGGGAAGTATCCTGTCACAAGTGGGGCACTTTTGGGGTTCTTCTGTGAGAGGTTCTGGGTTTGAGGGGATGAGGAAGTGGCTATGGTTATTTGCTTCTGTACCAGATCGGGAGGGTAGTTGCGGGATGTGAAAGCTGTTTTCAGGTTGTTGGTGTAATGGTTCAGGGATTCAGGACTGGAGCAGATTCGTTTGCCACGAAGGCCTAGGCTGTAGGGAAGGGACCGTTTGATATGGAGTGGGTGGCAGCTGTCATAATGGAGGTGCTGTTGCTGGTTGGTGGGTTTGATGTGGACGGATGTGTGAAGCTGGCCATTGGACAGATGGAGGTCAGCGTCAAGGAAAGTGGCATGGGTTTTGGAGAAAGATCAGGTGAATCTGATGGAACCAAAGGAGTTGAGGTTGGAGAGGAAATCAAGGAGTTGTTCTTCACTGTGAGTCCAGATCATGAAGATGGCGTCAATAAATCCGTACCAAACTTTGGGTTGGCAGGCTTGGGTAACCAAGAAGGCTTCCTCTAAGCGACCCATAAATAGGTTGGCATACAAGGGGGCCATCCTGGTACCCATGGCTGTTCCCTTTAATTGTTGGTATGTCTGGCCTTCAAAAGTGAAGAAGTTGTGGGTCAGGATGAAGCTGGCTAAGGTGATGAGGAAAGAGGTTTTAGGTAGGGTGGCAGATGATCGGCGTGAAAGAAAGTGCTCCATTGCAGCGAGGCCCTGGATGTGCGGGATATTTGTGTATAGGAAAGTGGAATCAATGGTTACAAGGATGGTTTCCGGGGGTAACAGACTGGGTAAGGATTCGAGGCGTTCGAGAAAGTGGTTGGTGTCTTTGGTGAAGGATGGGAGACTGCATGTAATGGGTTGAAGGTGTTGATCTATGTAGGCAGAGATATGTTCTGTGGGGGCTTGGTAACCAGTTACAATGGGGCGGCCGGGATGTTTGGGTTTGTGAATTTTAGGAAGTAGGTCCTTGAAGCTCTGCCTGGACATCAGGAATGGGATTACCTTGGCAAACTTTGTATGTAGAGTTGTCTGAAAGCTGACGCAGTCCCTCAGCCACATACTCCTGACGATCAAGTACCACGGTCATGGAACCCTTGTCAGTCGGAAGAATGATGATGGACCGGTCAGCTTTCAGATCACGGATAGCCTGGGCTTCAGCTGTGGTGATGTTGGGAGTAGGATTAAGGTTTTTTAAGAAAGACTGAGAGGCAAGGCTGGAAGTGAGAAATTCCTGGAAGGTTTGGAGAGGGTGATTTTGAGGAAGAGGAGGTGGGTCCCGCTGTTATGGAGGATGGAACTGTTCCAGGCAGGGTTCAATTTGGATAGTGTCTTGGGGAGTTGGATCATTAGGAGTGGGATCAGGATTATTTTTCTTCGTGCCAAAGTGATATTTCCAGCAGAGACTACGAGTGTGGGACAGTAAATCTTTGACAAGGGCAGTTTGGTTGAATCTGGGAGTGGGGCTGAAGGTAAGGCCTTTGGATAGGACAGAGGTTTCGTATTGGGAGAGAGGTTTGGAGGAAAGGTTAACTACTGAATTGGGGTGTTGTGGTTCCAGATTGTGTTGACTAGAATTTGGAGGTTTTGGGGGGAGTGGAGCTGGAAGTGGGAGATTGAGTAGATGGGAGAGACGTGGTTTGTGTGCAATGAGAGGAGGTTGAGGTTTGTTGGAAAGGTTGTGGAGGGTGAGTGAGTTGCCTTTCCGGAGGTGGGAAACCAGGAGATTGGATAGTTTTTTGAGGTGAAGGGTGGCACGCTGTTCTAATTTGCGGTTGGCCTGTAGGAGGATGCTATGAACAGCCGGTGTGGATGTGGGAGAGGAAAAATTGAGGACTTTGATTTGGGATAGGAGTTGATGGGTGTGTTCATTGGCCGAGTCGATGTATAGGTGAAGGATTAGGAGGGTGAGGGCTATGGATTGTGCAGTTTGGAACTGGTATAAGGACTGATGGAAAGAAGGATTGCAGCCAGAGATGGGAACTTTAAGTGTGAGGCCTTTGGGGGTAATGCCAAATGTCAGACAAGCCTGAGTAAATAAAATATGGGAACGTAATCTGGCTAGGGTGAAGGCATGTTTGCGGAGGGAATGTAAATAAAATTTAATGGGGTTTTTGTAGGGATGTTGTGAGGTTGACATCCTTCATCAAAGACACCAACCACTTTCTCGAATGCCTGGAATCCTTACCCAGTCTGTTACCCTCGGAAACCATCCTTGCAACCATTGATGCCACTTCCCTATACACAAATATCCCACACGTCCTGGGCCTCGATGCAATGGAGCACTTCCTTTCATGCCCATCATCTGCGACCCTACCTAAAACCTCTTTCCTCATCACCTTAGCCAGCTTCATCCTGACCCACAACTTCTTCACTTTTGAAGGCCAGAAATACCACCAATTAAAGGGAACAGCCATAAAATAAAAAGAAACTTCCATATGGGAAAAATATATTAAAAACAAAGATTCCAAGACTTACCAAGAGGGAAAGCGCCAGTAGACAGGCACAATAAAAAAACACACACACAAAATTTTGAGCTTTCACAACTGGCGGTTGCTTCGTCAGGAAAGAGGGAAGGAGAAGGAAAGATGAAAGAATGTAGGTTTTAAGGGAGGGAGTCATTCCAATCCCGGGAGCGGAAAGACTTACCTTAGGGGGAAAAAAGGATAGGTATATACTCGCACACACACACACACACACACATATCCATCCATACATATACAGACACAAGCAGACAACAAGTCTGCTTGTGTCTGTATATGTATGGATGGATATGCATGTGTGTGTGTGATATATACCTATCCTTTTTTCCTCCTAAGGTAAGGCTTTCCGCTCCCGGGATTTGAATGACGCCTTACCCCCTCCCTTAAAACCCACATCCTTTCATCTTTCCCTCTCCTTCCCTCTTTCCTGAAGAAGCAACCGTTGGTTGCAAAAGCTAGAATTTTGTGTGTATGTTTGTGTGTCAATCGACCTGCCAAGACTTTTGTTTGGTACGTCACATCATCTTTGTTTTTAGATATATTTTTCCCACATGGAATGTTTCCCTCTCTCTCTCTCTCTCTCTCTCAACCATGTTCCAATTTAAAAGTGACTATCCGAAGGCTCAAATAGTGAAAAAACGGATGAACTGAACTACGAATTGGAATGACATAAAAGTGTGAATAGTTAACTGTATAAGAACACAACGTGTGACTGTGTTTAACAGCGGAAGACTGTCCTAAAGTATAGTGAACAAAAGAATAAAAATTAATAGCTCAAATGGTGTGCCTTTCCCAGAAAACAATTTAGATGTGAAACAGATAGACATTCACAGCGTGGATAAATGTTTCGGCAAAGAAGTGAGACTTCTGATAAATGGAGACATAGCAGTGGACTGTCAAAATACGCTATAGGTAGCGCACAGCGAACTGTGGTTTCCGGACCGGCTGATGCACGCTAGAAGCAACACAGCCCAAGTGATACGAGGCGAAAAGTGTGACCGCGACGTACTCAACACTCATCATAGTCACAGTGCGTACTGCAATCAAGTGAACACTTAGCTTAAAACTACAGTTATGTTAAACCAGCGTAGAATGTGCGAGTTCGTACCAGGACTTATTTAAAGACCTGGAACTCGTTCGTTCGTACATTCCTACAATGCATTCCGTAAACAGTGAACACGAGTGACTATGGAGTGTTTGGGAAACTAATGAATTTTCTTCCAGCACTTATAGCAGGTATATTTACTTTATTATGCTGATGAACTGATACTCAGTGAAATGTTTACATGTTGCGCGATGCGGCGAGCGATCGGTGGTTGTCCTGTCCGAGCAGCAGACGGCGCGCCATGCACACCGACCGGCAGCTGTTCGCGCCTACATCACTGCTTGGGCCAACGAACCGGCACCGGCTGCTACAAGCGGTCACATACGCTATCGTCTATGCCAGCAGTGACACACCGCCAGACCGACAACAAACCGCCTGATATACCATGTAAAATTGTAACAGTCAAAAACACAAAGACTAATACAACTATCTGCAAAAAAAAAAAAAAAAAAATAACAATAATAACAACAATCCGAAAGCTCTGGGCGGGGTTTTTTTGGCCTGCTTTTTTCCTTATGCCTGTAACCCGAATGGGGGAGTGTAAGTCAAAGTGCCTCGGATCTGTAAGATACCGGATTGTTCCGATTCATAATAAAACAGAAAGACAGATGGGACTGATTTGCGTACTCACCTGTAATTGTGAATTATGTATGACAACCATAATTGAGTAATGAACAGAGTATTGAACAGTGAATTGAAATAGGTTGACAAAACTTAAACTTTTGGCCATCCACAAAACTGAACTAAATATAAAACTGTAGCGAGTCTGTACATAAACAGTGGACTTCATTATATACACCCTCACTAGGGACCCATGTGATGGTACGTCACATAAATATTGACATTTTTAGCAGTTGTAAATCATAGTTTACATATCTTATGAATATAATTAGTGTGAAAGATATAGTTAATGTTCTTGAAACAACTGATATGCAGCGATAGCATCTTTATTTAATGTCTATGAAAGTAAAAAAGCATTGAAAGAGATGCGATTGTACGGGCGAGGAGGAAGGACCTATTTTGTGGTAGACACACTGTTTTGTTTCGCTATACGGAAGGCAGCCATTGAGCGGCTACAAATATTTTATGTAAGTTATTCGTATTTCTGCTTAAATAAACTTGTTATTATTATTAGAAAATGAATTTATTTGTAATAGTTGTCACTTCAAATGCTCGCAGTGACTAACTATTTTTAATAAGTATTTTTTTCAGTATTTTGTGCTGCGAGAAGCTCATCTTCCGACACAGCCTCTGGTCGGCCATTACGCGCCAAAGTATTAATTTATATATCAAAGTGTTAACAGTAAATGTAAATGCGAGAGATTTCATTGTACTAACCTCTTAAAATTGCAACAGATAATTAATTTACATTAAAGTTCATGTTTTTAAATTATACAGATTCCATGAGTTCAGTAAGTTTTATCTTGGCCGCTCCACAGCAACAATCAAAATTCTCTCATGCTTTGCAATCAATAAATAGAAATTAACAAAATTACATTCAATTCATTTAACGGCAACTATATTTTAGTCATCATGTTCAAAATCTAAAGTTGGTACATGAATAACTGAGGCCCTTCAAGAACCCGTTCCATATTTACTTATGCACGTAAATAAAAGTGATAAGAAGAGATAATATACCTGAGAGAAAGAATCATGCTGATAAATTAAAAATAAAAATATATAAAATATATATGTAACAATATCCTTTGTATGTAATGTAACAAATCACAAACGAGCATCACAATCTCCACTATATAGTAAGTAGCAACTTTTCTTTTCATAATATAGTTACATTCCATCCTGGATTTTCTATTTTTTGATCTTAAGGAAAATTGTAGGGTTTCACTCCATTACTGTGTTAAAGCAATTTTCATTTTAATTGATGTGATGATAAATATATCTGAGAATAGTTCTACCCCATCGTATGTGGGAGTTTAATGTTTTTATTGCATTTGATGAATGGTATACTACAAGTCATACATAGTTATATTTTTCATGCAGACAAACAGTTAAAGTCATATAAGAATTATTATTAGGTTCAGCTTCTATTTCAACCACATTTCAGTTTTTTAAAAAAAGTGTCTTTGTCATTGTGCCACACATATTTTTGAGACGTCATGAATATAATTCAGAGGTGATGAAACAGTCATGAAAAGTTCATGAATTTGATCCTCTGAAAATGTGTAGACACCCAGATATAGCAAAACACACACTTCATCACTGCCAAAATCCAAAACAGTAGTTAAGGGGAGTTGGAATGCCCTGTCCCGACAATGTTAAATTTAGTGTCTTGGCTTCCATGTATTTCACTTAAGTCATTGACATGAAACTTTTATAGGACATTAAACTGTATGTTCTGAGTCTACTGAACAACAATAATTTCATTTCAGTCACTGCTTTTGGAAATACAATTTTTTTAATTACACAGTTAAAATTTTGTGTCCTTTTTTTGTACGTTGTCCTAAATAATTTTAATTATACATAACATTATGTTCTTCTTTTAGTTCTGTAGACTCAGGATATGTATGTTATTACGTACTGAAAATTTGAATATTCTACCCTAAGTTGGTTTCTGAGATTTAGGGAAACATGGAACAAAAAATGTACATTTTTAGGAATGGCTTCTAAAGTTTCAAAAGACTGTAACTCACTTGATATATGCTTAATTTTTTTTTATTTTTAGTCACTCAGAAGCACCCCACACTAGACTGTATATCATCCCCTTGATCATATTCCAAGTTTTTTCTTCTTTCTGGACTCCTTATTTGCCAACTGTGCTGCACACTCTGATATATCAATGCAAACCTCGTCCATCTGTTCAAGTTCTCTGATGCAGTTTACTCCAGGATTAATTCCCAAATGTTGTAGCATTTTCACTCTACCAATGTCGCTATCATTAAAAGTATAACAGCATCAATGACCCCCCACTTCAATGTATTCATTCCAACAAAAACATTTTATGGTAAGCGATTCCATATAAGATTATTGAACAACTCACTGGGATTTTGAGACTGACCATGCAGACACATCTTCAGTAATTCAGGATTTGCCTGGTCTCTGTAAATAGGTTTTATGAAATCCATGACTGCTGCTGGGATGGAATGTTTATGGCTGATGAACTGTTTGAGTACTGGACATTGCGGTAATTGTACCATGAATCAGGTCCAGGAGGGTGAAAGTAGTGTACTGGTTTTTCATCAGTTGACAGTCTGTGGAAGAAGGTAGCCCTTACTTCCTGCTTCATTTTCAACAAATCCTCAGTGTTATTTCTATAGGCCATTCCATAATACTGCTGTAGTTCAAATGGCTCTGAGCACTATTGGACTTAACATCTATGGCCATCAGTCACTGCTGCAATTCATCAGTCATTTTGTCTCTCAACCTGCCTCTTATGGTTTTACCATCAGAAAGTTTCTTGTCTCTCAAACTTTGTTTCAACTTCCTCAACCTGCTGCCCATCCTCTTCTGGACATGACCAACACATTCCAGTTTTGCGATAATCTTCTCACCATAAGAATGAGCAGCTACTACACTGTTATATGCTTTTGAGACTCTATCACCTAAGAACTTAGTGTAACACACTCCCCTTTTGTTCACAGATCAACTGAAAATTTCAATAGCTCCAGAGGCCTCCATACCACCACTTGTTCCTTCATAATTTCTGTCACAGATATGCCCTTCTTCATTCCCTGATTTACACTTATAACAATGTTTGGTTGAAATCCGGAAATCAATAACCTCTCCAGTATCCACACTGGTCACTGTAGCAACAGAATTCTTAGAACTGTAGCCACTCCTCTGCTAAGTGCCATCAAAAGTTACTGGTATGCCAGTCATACCGTCATTTGTTTCAACAAATTCGTTAGCAGCACCCTTCATTGATTCATATGCAACAGATTCCATAGAAGCTCTAATAAACCCTGCATAGTTATCGATTTTGCAAGGTGGGTGTGGCATATTCCTCACAGCACGCATTGTTTCTGCTTCAGTGTGTCTTTTGCCAATAGCTCTTAATCCATAAAACCACCTAACATTTACTTCAAAATAATTATCTTTACACTTATCAGAATTCCAAAACGAGTGAGTGTATTTACAACTGGCAGAATTACTAAGTTTTGTGGCTGGTCCATTTGATACCTTACTGTCTTCATGTAAACTAACTGGCCCTCCACATATTTTACAGCACACACATTCACCTAACACCCTTGTTAGGATGTGTAAATCTATCAGAATATAACCTAACCTACCATTTACGTAACTTTTGTTTTGGGAAAACTGTGTACCACAATGTTTTATTTTAATCTTCGAAGCACTAATGGGTGTTTCTCTAGATACTGATGAGTTTGCCTGCATTTCATTGTCTGTAACTTTACATGCCACATGTTGAACACAATGTTTCCATTTATTCAAAAAACTATTACCACGAAACCCATGTTTCTTAAAAACATTTCATTTTGGCATCATAATTTACTTTTTGAGAGACTTACCTATCTATTCATCACTTTTCCTCAGAAAAATGTTAGCACTTCAACATACAACATGTGTTTGTACTATGAAACAATATGATACTGTTTTTGAGGGTACCATCAATACAAACACATAATTTAATAACACAGAAATCTGTAGCCTTCTATATAAAAAATTAGTACTGATTTTATGACATCTTGAAGTAATGCACATAAAAATTTATATATTTTCAACTGGTGTAGATTGTATTTAAAAAAAAAATACTTCCCACATCAGTCTATCATTTTATTAGAAAAATTGCAAATTTTATTGTTGTGATAGTGCCACGACATTTAACAGTGCCGCCAAGACAGTACGTGCAAACGGCGATAGAGGCGCTCCGCAAATCGGCTGAGCGCGGGAGCGCCACCTAGCTACGAACAGCGCCGGCCGCATGTCACGGCACAGCAGTCGATTACGAGAGACTGAGTTGTAATCATGTGATCAGCTATTGTTTCTAAGAGAGAGTGTTGAATATCCACGCGATTATTGTGATTAAAGGTTATAACACTTTTTGGCGACGAGGTCGGGATATTTTCACTGGGTTGTGGATTTGCGTGTTCGTGATGGGGCAGACATGGTACAGCTTATGCAAGCGCTCATTGAACAACAAACACAGCTGACGGCTACTATTCAGGCTCAACAAACACAGCTGACGGAAGCGATTCAGGCATTGTCGACGTCGCCTACTCATCGTCTGTCTTCCTCTTCTCCACCTCCATTCCCTCCTTACGACGAGGCCGCTGAAAACTGGGAGGATTATGAGAAGCGTTTGCGGCAACACTTTTTGGCTTTCGGCGTTGTCAACACTCCTATGTGTAAGTCGTTATTTCTATCTTGGATTTCCCCTCGAGTCTATCAGCTGCTATCTCAGTTAGCCCCTCTGCGGGAACCTGCCTCCCTGTCCTTCCAAGAAATGTGTGACTTATTGTCTGACTATTATCGAAAAAACACCCATGTCGTTGCCACCCGCGTGGCGTTCTACCGGTGTCGTAAACAGCCCCATCAATCTTACTGGGCTTGGGCGGGAGAACTACACGGCCTGAGTAGGAAATGTCAGTTTGTCACGGACACACATCACGAGTCATATGCTGATTCAATGGTTAGGGATGCCATTCTATGGCTTGCTCCTGATAAAGAAGTTCAGCAACGTGCCCTACAACTGCCAAACCCATCGTTGTCGGAAGTTCTAAGCATCGCTCAATCTTTTGAAGTGTCTCACGCTGTTGGCGCGCAAATAGACGCGTGGTGTGATGTAGGCGCTGCACAGTCAACTCTCGACACGGGCAATTTGCCTGTTTCACAGGAGAACGACGATGTGGCGGCAGTTCACTCGCGTCAACAACGTCGTGTAAGGCCGCAACGCTCGCAGCGAAACCAGCAACCACAGAAGCCGGTTCGTTCCTCACTTCCTTCTTGCCCCTGTTGTTTCGTACAGCACGACAGGGCAGCGTGTCCAAAACGTTGGGCCACGTGTAATTCATGTAGGAAGAAAGGCCACATTGCTTCTGTGTGTCAGTCCCCTAAAGTTCCTGTCGACGAGGACGATGTGTCAGACATGGATGTTCATTGTGTGCTTTCTCAAACAAATCAGTTGTTTGTTACTGTTCATGTTCTGGATAAAGACATCTGCATGCGAGTGGACGCTGGCACTGCAGTAACTCTCATTAATTCTCGCACGTATTTGGCGTTGGGCTCCCCTCCTTTGTCTCCAGTTACGCGAAATCTGAGGACTTATAATAAACAGAAAATTCCTATCATGGGCCAGTTTGATGCTTCCACTGCCTACAAGTCTGTTGTTCGGCCCCTCACGTTTTATGTGGTGGATCATGCGGCCACTGAAAACCTGTTCGGTTATGATGCTTTCCAGTTGTTCGGGTTCTCCGTTGATGATGACGTGCACCTCATGTCTGAGGATATTCCGTATCAACAGCTGGATGGATTGTGTTCTGAATTTTCGTCCGTGTTCTCTGCTGGTCTGGGTTGTGCCAAGGATTTTGAAGCCCACATTACTCTTAAAGCTACAGCTCGCCCTAAGTTTTTCCGGGCACGCCCTATTCCGGTGGTTTTGCGTGCACCTGTCAAGGCTGAGCTAGACAGGTTAACAGCTTCAGGGATTCTCCTTCCGGTTACCTCCAGCGAATGGGCATTGCCGATCGTGGTGGTTTCTAAACCAAACGGGAGTCTGCGATTGTGTGGTGACTTTAAAGCCACTGTCAACGCTCAGAGCCTCATTGACACTTATCCTCTTCCCCATCCTGAGGAGTTGTTTACCAAGCTCGCTGGGGGCCAGTTCTTTTCCAGTCTTGACTTATCGGAGGCGTACCATCAGTTGCCATTGGACGCTACTTCCAAGGAATTTGTCGTTATGAACACTCCTTGTGGGTTGTATCAGGACCAGCGGTTACCATTTGGCGTCGCTAGTGCACCGGCAATTTTTCATCGGTTTTTGGAACAGCTCATGGCTTCCGTTCCCGGCTGCATAAACTATCTGGATGACATTGTTGTCACGGGGGCCTCCACTGAGGAGCACCTTCGTAATTTGCTTTCACTGTTTCGGGTTTTTGCATTCGGCTGGGTTGGGGTGTAATCTGGACAAGTCACAGTTCTTCCAACCCTCCATTGAGTATCTTGGTTTCCACTTGTCTCGTGAGGGTATACATCCTCTATGTAAGCACGTTGCGGCCATTAACGCTCTACCCCGGCCGTCTACAGTCAAAGAACTTCAGGCGTTTCTAGGCAAGATAGCTTATTATCACAAATTCATTCCATCCGCAGCGGCGGTAGCTTATCCTCTGCATCAGCTGTTATGCAAAAACGTCCCCTTCTGTTGGTCCGACGGGTGTGAGAAGGCGTCCGCCTGAAGGCTCATTTGCAGTCAGCACCTTGTCTTGCCATATACCGTCCGGGACAGCACTTGGTTCTGGCGACTGACACGTCACAGTATGGCCTAGGGGCTGTTCTCGCCCATCGGTATGAGGATGGGTTGGAACGACCCATCGCCTTTGCTTCCAAGACCCTCAACGAGGCACAATGGCATTACTCTCAAATCTAAAAGGAGGCGCTCGCTATCATTTATGCTCTAAAAAAATTCAGCGTTTTTTTGTATGGTTCTAAGTTTCACCTCATCACCGACCACAAATTGCTGATCTCCCTGTTCAGCCCATCAGTGTCGCTTCCGGATAAGGCGGCTCACCACCTGCAACGTTGGGCCTTATACTTGTCTCGTTTTCATTATGAGATTCACTATCACCCCACGGCCCAGCAAGCCAACACTGACGCGTTGTCGCGATTGCCGATGGGCCCTGACCCTGTTTTCGATCGTGGTGAACTCCTCTGTTTCCACATAGATAAGGAAGAATGTCGTGCGGTCGAGGGCTTTCCACTTACAGGTACACAGGTCGCGTTGGCTAATGCGCGGGACCCGGTCCTGCGTCGAGTGATCGGTTTTGTTCAATGGGGTTGGCCGGACAGGACCAAGGGCCGGGCATCGGATCCCCTTCGCAACTACCATGCCTTGTGCCTTCGTCTGTCTGTTCGTGATGGTGTTGTTCTTCTGGCCACGGATGGCGCATCTCCACGGGTCGTGGTGTCAGCCTCTCTTCGCAAAGATGTTCTGAAACTGTTGCACGAAGGCCATTGGGGTATTTCTCGGACTAAGTCCCTGGCCCGCGGGCACGTTAATTGGCCCGGTATTGATTCGGACATCGCCCATATGGTTGCTGCGTGTGGCCAGTGTGCTCAACAACTGGCGGCACCTTGTACAATACCCTCTCCGTGGCCTGATCCAGCTCAGCCATGGGAACGGGTGCACGCCGACTTTGCCGGCCCCTTCCTCGGTACTTATTGGCTACTGTTGATTGACGCCTTCTCGAAGTTTCCATTGTTGTTAGATGTCCGTCACCCACCACTGTGGCGACAACGCTGGTTTTGTCCAAAATCTTTGCGCTAGAAGGTCTTCCATCCACAATCATCATGGACAATGGCCCTCAGTTTTCTTCGCAGGTCTTCCGTGATTTTTGTACTGGACAAGGGATTCATCATGTTAAAGCACCTCCCTTCCATCGGCTATCAAATGGGGAGGTCGAGCGCCTTGTCTGCACTTCCAAATGCCAGATGAAAAAACTCCTTAGTGATTTTTCCACAGATGACACTCTGCTGCAATTTTTGAGTTCTTACTGCTTCACGCCTCTGGGTGATCGCAGCCCTGCTGAACTCTTGCATGGCCGCCAACCGCGCACTCTACTGCACCTACTTCACCCTGTCAGGCCTTGTGCTGTGTCCCCTAGTGTGGGAAAATACTCGGTGGGCACCGACGTGTGAGCACGAGGGTATGGATCTCGTCCTAAATGGATTCCAGGGGTGGTCAAGGCTCTTCGCAGCCGCCGGCTTTGTGAAATCTGTACGGACGACGGCACGGTTGTTCACCATTACGACCAGATGCGCCCATGAGTGGTGGCCACGTCAGTGCCACCGCCCCATCCTTCGCCTCCACCAGCCCGAGAAGCCAGTCCTGTCGCTGCTGCCGATCTACCGTCCATGTTGATGCAGCTGACGTCGCTGCCGCTTTCGAGTATGCCAGAACCGGCCCCAGTCGCGACACCGCCTTCACCGGGACCCATCTCGCTGGAGCACAGTCCCAGGTCCATGACACCTATGGATGCTGCTCCTGAGTTTTCACCCATCATCTCATCCAGGAGGCACGTTCCACGCACGAGCTTCCGTCCTGGACATTTTCGACCATACTCTCGTGTCTCTTCGCAGGATCTCCTCGGGGCCTCACAAGAGGCCATGAATGTCCCCGCACTGTCCATGTCTCTAAGGAAGTGAATGAGTTTTTTTTTTTTCAAGGGGGGAAAAGTGTTGTGATAGTGCCACGACATTTAACAGTTCCACCATGACAGTACGCGCAAACGGCGATAGAGGCGCTCCGCAAATCGGCTGAGCGCGGGAGCGCCACCTAGCTACGAACGGCGCGGGCCACATGTCACGGCACGGCAGTCGATTACGAGAGACTGAGTTGTAATCATGTGATCAGCTATTGTTTCTAAGAGAGAGTGTTGAATATCCACACAATTATTGTGATTAAAGGTTATAACATTTATAATGAGATAAAAATCCAAAAATGTGAAAAAAATTTCCTTTGTAATTGCCTTTTAAGTTACCAACAACAGCAACCTAGAAACAAATACTTCGTTTCATGTATCATGAATTGTAATTTTCAAAGCTGTTAAAACATAAAAACATTGTAATTAAAAATGGAAAAAGAACACCCTAAATAAATGTAAAATATAAACTATAAATTTATCTTAATTTCAAGTTGTAAGAGTAGAAGTACGGTATAATTTAAGCCAAATAATGTAACAAAAGACATTAAAGAGAATAATAAAATTGTAAATGCAAGCCTAAGGCTGGATAGAGCAGAAGCTCTCTAAAGGTGAGCAAAACTTATCAGAGATTGGATCAGAATTGGTCACTCACTGAATCCTTTTCATGAATCAGCACTCACTATTCACTCACAAAAATGAGTAAAAGGAAGGTACATTGCACTTTTAATTCAGGTCACTAAAGCTGTATTTTTATCTAATTTGGTCTTGTTTTGGAACAACATATCAAGAGGAGTAATCCCTAGTAAAATTACTATTTCAAAAACCTAGACCAACAATCATGAAGTTTGCATCATATACAGAAAGGTCTGAAACAGTTATAGTGATTAAGAAACTTGTGAAGGGAAGCCTCATAATATGCAAGGATTTCACTGGTAAAAGATAAAATTTTGAATAATATGATATCTGAATTTGGGATACATAACATATGAACAAGAGATGGCAGGGTAATGGTGCAGATAAAGGCTGGAAAAAAAGTGGTTCAAGTGGACTCTGAAGCCTGCACTTTAAAAGCTATGATCTCATCTATTTATGCATCCACTAGTTCTACCAGTGTGTCTGTATTATTACTGTAAAACACACTTGGCCATCATTTTCAACTCATTACGATGAACTCCGCCGTATGTTTCAGATTATTGACATCCATGTCTTTCTTCTAATGAATGCGGACACCTGCCTGAAGCCAAGCATGCTCTCCAGTTCCCTAAACAAAGACTCCATTGTCCTAAGACACCACGGAAGCAACAGATGAGAAGGTGGGGCAGTGCCTTACAAACGCCTTAATGTATTGCCAACTGTGTCACTCACACCTATTAGTAATGAAGACAAACAAGTCAAACATATGTGGTAAATATCAAATCAGTTACGAAAATTTGCCTGATGTGTGTCTTCTACAGACCTCCAAAAGTAGGCAGGATAGCCTGTTTCAAAACAGACATTTCAAAATCTGATTCAACTTAGGAGCATACAAATAATGCTGGGAACACTAACATAATATATTCTGCCCCTTCACTTTGAAATTCAAGTGTGTAGTTTTATCTTCAAATGTAACAGTATTTCAGCTTGCATCTACCCATAATGCAGACTATAGTTTGGCACCATACACGTATTTGCTACAAAATCTACAAGCAAAGAAATCTGTAGCTGGAATATCAGCTTACAACATAATATTCATGACTTACTTTCTATAATATGCAAAGAATAAACTGTGCCAACATACATTGACTTAAAATGTATTAGTGTGTCTGAAATTGCAGTAGAGGCACAAAACATAATTTGGGAGAGAATTTCCATACCTTCCTGGACATGAAAAACCAACTCCATGGCATTACTACTAAACTAACTCTATTACACAATAAAAATACTCCCTTAAAAGACTAGAAATCTGAAGAGAAAACCTGCACCTTGGCTAACAGCAGAGTGAAAACAGTTCATGAATCTCGGAGACACTGCACATCAGGCTTACAAATGACCTCCTACCCTTGAAAATAAAATTGATTATAACCAGAAAGCAAACAGAGTCAATCAGATTGAGAGAAATGATAACTAAAACTGCCAATACATTAATCTAAAACATTATGACCAGGTGCTCTATGGAAAAGCTTCTGTGATCTAGGGAAGAGTAGGCAAAGTAGAAGCTGCAGCTGATCCCTTTGTCCCAAACAAGGAAATAAACCAATACTTGACTTTAAATGATAATCTTCATCAAACTGTAAAAAAACACAGACTTACTGATTATTTTGCAGAGATAAATGATAGAAGTAGTGAAAAATCTTTCTTAAGCAGAAAACACTTCGAAAAACCCTTCCACTCAGCATTTACTGTACAGTATGGCATCAGTCCAAATGATCAAGCTTATTGTTGACCCCCAAGTGCTTATAATAACTACTGCCCCCTATATCTTGAAGTCATTGCCTGGACAACACAGCATAAACACTCGTTCCCATCAGAATACAAGCACTAGAGATCTGCTTGCTAAAAGGAGTATCTGGGTACATTCTGTCTTACTGGAGAGTGAATGTAGACATCAGAAAAAAGCTCAGAGTGAAAAACATAAATGAGTAGATTAAAGACACAGAAACAATTGGAAGGAATATGTCACAAGAATGGGAGATGACAGGCTGCCAAAATTAGTGACAATTATTACCCAGTGAACAGAAGATACTTAGGAAGACTGAGGAAAATCAACTATTTTAACCAAGATGGCATAACAAGCAAATGCCTAATATATGCAGAGAGAAGAAGAGATATGATATTGAAAATATTATGATATTTTAAGTAACTCTGATTTTACTAAGTTTTGTAGTAGTAGTAGTAGTAGTAGTTTTATTCATCCGTAGATCTCTTTTTACAAGGATATAGGACATGTCAAATTACATATAAAACTCTGGTGTGAGGTAAGAGGACTCCTGAAGGCATCAATCTGTTCACATTAAATGAATAAAAAATTAAACATAATATACAGGTTGTCCCAGGGTGAATGGTCAATATTCAGGGACATGACAGAAATGATCATCTGAAGCAAAAAACTTCATTTGGACATATGCACTATTCTGAATGGTTTTTCAAGACAGAACTTTTAAACGTAAACGTAGGCATCTGTGGCCTTTGTCACAGTCAATAAAATTCTTCTGGATTTGGGACCCCTTTCTCAACTATAAAATTTGATAACTATTGCAAGACGCCTTCCTCAGTTAGCCATAAAACCTGAGGAAGGTGTCTTGCAATAGTTGCCAAAATGTCAGACTTTAATAGTTGACAATGCCATCCCAAACCCAGAAGAATTTTATTGACAGAACATATCTGATTTACACTGTTACTTATTTAATTATTCAGTACATTGTAGTTGTTTACAATATACCATAGTGGTTTAGAGAAAGTCGGAACGAGTAATTTGATGTAGGACACGTGGCCCGTCAAGTTGAGAAACTAGTGCAAACTGGCTTCCGTACATCTCAATGCATGCATGAGTTTCTGTATTCCCTTGCTCTCTTCACGCAACCTATAAATCCCTAAGAAAAAATGGTTAGGATCTCTTTAAAGGAAATGTAAAGTAGTTTAATTTTACACTCTAGAGGCTGCAGATCTCATGTTATTCGAGTAAATTAACTTTAAATATATTCCACCGCAGAAACCATTTCAAGTAGGGCATATGTATATATTTAATTTTTGGCTTCAGATGATCATTCCTGTCATATCTCTAAATATTGACCATTTCTCCTGAGACAGCCTTTATATATGGACTATCATATATGTTAAAATAATTGTGTGTTACACAGTATTCTATGCACCCACAATAATTAAAACCTTCATAAAGGCTACCAACACACCAACAACAGTAACTATAAATGCAACAGACATGGAAGAAGACACAATAGTACACATAACAAGAACATTCACACAACAAGAACAGAAGAGTAACAACACAAGAAGACAATAACTAGAACAAATCAAATAAGGATACAACGAATAAAGACCTGAACTCGGATGGAGAGGTGCTCAGTCAAGAAAGTGAGTTTCACGCAGTATCATTGTGCCAAAAGCACAGAGAAAGGAGTGACACCACACGTCACCATGTGGTCTGCTCTATGCGATCTTATCTGCAAGAGGTAGTTGCCTAGTTGAACGGCAATGAGCTAGCTTGCAGTCCAATCCGTAAGAGTGGTGGGGAGTAGTGAGCTAAAGAACTATCTTGCAGTCTGGTTCCTGAGAGTGGTGGGGAGCAGTGAGATAGTGAAACAGCCTTGGGTCCAATTGGTGATAGTGGTGGGGAGCCTGAGCTGTTGGGAGAGGAGTGTTTCCTGGATTACTTTGTGATATGCTCTGACCACATGGTGGCTGAAGACCGCAGCTTTTATGATATCTGGTAATACGTTCCAAGTGCAGTGCTGTGTCAAAGGATAAGAAGTAACAACTCACTCAAAAGTATGTAAATGTTTATTGAACTTCGAAATTTGAGAAATTCTTTTGAATTCAGGAGCAGAAATATGATTCTGGAAGTGCTTACTGCTTAATGTGCTGTACTGAAGCACTTCTGTCTTGATTGCCCTGGTAGCTGTGTGGTCAATGCAGTAGAATGTGAAGTGAGGGGACCCAGGTTCAATTCCCAGTTGGGATCAATTCCCCCCCCCCCCCCCCCCCCCCCAACTCGGAGACTGGGTAAAGTGTTGTGTTTACTTTTATATCATCATAATTAGTATTACTAATGAGATGGCTATGGGTACTGCCCGCCAGCCTCCAAGTTGGGTGGAGGAAATACCCCTGCAGGACATCACAGCAGATTCCGTAGCACACACATTCATATCCTCCTGGACAGCTCAATGCGGCTGCCCTACATCCATCAGTACTGGCCAAGGAAGGCACAGTTCGAATCCCTACTGTTTAACAAACTCTGCATACTCTGTGGGGTAGATAGATTCTGTACTATGGCATACAACCCACAGAGCAACAGACTGGTCGAGCAGTGGTACAGGACTCTGAAAGACGCCCTCATGTGCCACGCTGTGAGTGGTCTGATGCCCTTCCCTGTGTTATGTTAGGAATATGCACGGCTTACAAGAAACTGTTGACCTGTCCGAACTTACTGCCCTAGTTGACCATGTCCGGACACACATAGCTGCAATACGCACGCCCCCTCCATGACCACACACCTGTCCTCAGGTCTTTCTCCATTTGCCACTGGACTCTGCCTTTGGAGTTCCTTGGAACACTACAATGTCATCAAATATGGATATTTCTAAAATTATAGGGGGCCTATATGTTTTGAAATAACTGCAACTTTGTAAGTGCACTGGCAAACACAGGTATTTGTGCTGACACTAGCAACCTCTGTTTGTGCAAAGGCATCAGCTGCTGGAATTGGTATCCTTTCTTTAATATACTCGCTGCAGTCTCTCTCCAGATAGAATTGTCCCCAGAGCAATTTACACAGTTTGGAGCAGATGAGCATATGTTGTATTCACGTGCACCCTTGCCACATTTCCCACAATTGACTTTTCCCCTCCATCCCAGCAGGTTGCACACAAAGCACTGACATTTAAAACAGCACATTGAGTTGTGGACATAGGGCTGCTCACTTAAGCGAAGGAAACTGACCTTGATACACTCTGGGAGTTTTGTGCTATTGAAAGTAAGGATAAAGGAGTACAATTTTTACCAGATCCCCATTACCCTCTGCACAATATTTTGCATGTGCATGATAAAGATGAGGCTGCTGCACAGACTTGGCAAACTGGACAATGGCAAATCCAAAGAGTTCAAGGTATACTATAAAAATTACAAAAACACTTACAGGAGAGTTATCAAATGGGCTAAAAAAGCTCATAATGATAAAACAATTAGGTGCTCTTTCAACAAAAAGAACAGGCTGCTAGAAAGTTAAGGATAGAGGATAAAATCACACAAAATATAGAAGGACAAAAGACTGAAAATACACATATAATTGCCAATAAATTCAACAGCTTTTTTCAGAAATTTCCAAAAATCTCCTAACCAACTCTTCAAATACTGTTCACTCTCCTCCCACAAATCTCCTGACTAACTCTCCAAAAACTGCACACTCTTGTCTCAAAAATAATACTCCTCTGAACTCCTTTTTCCTATCTCCTACAACACCGTATGAAATTAAAGATATTATTAAAATAAAAAAAAGTCAAAAAGATTTATTCTGCAGGGCATTATCTGATACCCTGCTTCTTACATCATAGGTGTTCAAATTACATCAGTGGACCCCTGTCAAATATAAATACCTCATTTCTAGAGGGAACATTTCCTAACCAGCTAAAACTTGCTAAAATTATACCTCTCTACGAGAAGGGAGAGAAAACGGACATGACAAACTATAGACCAATTGCTATACTATCTGCCTTCTCAAAAATATTTGAATACTGTATGTTAACTAGATTATAGACTTGTTTAAATTCCTAGAATATAATCACATCTTCCCAATACGGATTTCGGAAAAATAGATCCACCACACATGCTCTGTATGCATTTCTAGAAAAGTGCTCAAGTTTCGTTGGCCATAAACAACCTGCTGTCGGTATATTTCTTGATCAGTCCAAGGCCTTTGACATGGTCAACCACAAGCTGCTTCTTATGAAACTCCACAAGAATGGGATTAGAGGTGTAGCCCACAATTGGTTCCATAGCTACCTTAGTCAAAGAAAGCGATACGTAGAAATTTGAAAATGAGAGGCATTCAGGCACTGCAGGTCAGACATACTACATACAACAAATGGCGTCCCTCAGGGACACACACCAAATGCCATCTCCTTTCTGTATGTGGACAACACAAATATCCTGATAACCAGTAGAGGTGACACATTGTAAGATGCAGTTAATGAAACTACTTGTCATTTACAGTCGTGGATTGAAGCAACAAAAAACTGTAAGTATGAACTTCCTTACTAGACAAAATCTAATCCCCTTCAATGCAGTTATAGTTATCGGTAAAGATGGCATTACGAACAGGCAGGACACCAAATTCCTTGGACTTACCATCAGTAACACACTAAATTGGAAACCAGACATTGAGGCATTGTCGCAAAAGCTTAGTAAAACCTGCTATCTATTACGATCATTAAAAGACACAGCCAGTGTAGATACCTTGAAGCTGGTGTACCATGCCCTGTTTGAGTCTGTCTTGAGCTATGGCCTAATCTTCTGGGGAAAGAGCTCTAATTCTCTCACAATTCTCCATTTACAAAAACTAGTAAGAATAATGAAATGTAAAAAAAGAAGTGAACACTGTAAACCATTGTTTCAACAGCTAAAAATCCTGTCACTGCCATGCCTCTATATATTGGAACTATCTTTTTTTACAGTACAGCACTTGGACGCCCTCGACAGAAATGCAGACCGCCACACGCGACACCAGAAACAAAACACAGTTATAAATTATAGCCCACAACACAAAATTATATATGAATGGGGTTAAATGTATGGGCATTAAAATATACAACCACCTCCCAACAGACATAAAAACAAGCAAAAACTCAAAAATAATGAGAATTAAATTAAAGGAATTGCTACTAAATCACTGTTTCTATTCCGTACAGGAATTTCTTGAAACAAAATTTTAATTACTTGCAATAAGCTGTTTATTCAGTTGTAGATGTTTCTACTTAGTAAGATGATTTAATTATTGTATCTTATCTACCTTCTGCCTGTATCTCATATACGTATTCTGCTATGTGAACTTTGTACAACAATATTTCAATTACTTGCAATAAGCTGTATATTCACTTGGAGATATTTCTACTTAGTGAGATAATTTAATTATTGTTTGTTACTCATATTCTGTCTGTATCTCTTATATGTATTCTGCTATGTGCAGTATGCACCACTGTCATCTGTCATCACACACCACCTTTTTTATATATCCTATATGTATTCTGCTATGTGAGTTATGTGCCACTACTTTCATCTCTCGTCATATACTATCCTAACATAATTTTTCAAATTGACTTGTCCTATATCATGATGTGCTTCATTGTACAAATTGAATGATCTACAGGACCAATTATAAATCAAATCATATCTTCTGGAGCCCATTCATCTTTCAGTTCTTCTTTGATAAGATCTACAAGACCTCTACATGACACAAAACCTTTTCTGTAGTTCAATGTGTTGTGTAGCCCCATTTCAATAGCATATTCCCCAAGGTGTTTAGCTATCCGAAGATTCTGTGCTTGTTGGGAACTACAAGTTTCAACCAACAGTGTCCCATTTAAAATCGCTTGACAGATTTTAAAATTCCAGGAATGCAATCTAAACCTTTTTTGATGTAAAAAGGCGAAACTTTCTCAAAGCTGACCTCTTTTCATTTATTAAAAACACATTCTTGCTAGTAGCATACATTCTGTCACTATATATAAGTACAGTAAAACTCTGAAAAATTGCTGAGTGGAGGACTGGTTACATGAGCTCTCTTGTTTGATTGGGTGTTGTTACCTACCAGCAGATCACCCATTCTGATAGGAGGTCAAGGAGAAAATTTTGAGGATCCCATCTTAGTCCCAGAGCAACTAGGGAAATAGGGTCCACCCAGACAGTGCCCTGTGTGCCTAGGGAAGCCTAACACATCTGAGGTGTGGCTGTTTCCCCAAATGTTGCCTGCTAACAACTGTTACAGTTCGGAACCCACGTATCTCATTGGTGCACAGCACACCTTGAGATTGAGGGGTGTTTTATAGAGGTTTTCACCATCCTCACAATCCGGCTGGTCAAGCCAAGATCGCCATTTCCTGTGGCACACAATGTCCCACCCCACTGTTGCATAATACAGTTGTCGCTGATGCATGCCCAGGTCTTATGGTGACTGAAGACTGGTGGCATTTACCAGATCCCAGCCCAGGGAACCTGGGGTCGCCAACACTGTAATCAGAAAACGAATGGCCAGCCACTGAGGGATTCAGCTTCAGACAGACTTCTTTGTATTTACTGTTGTTACATGACGTATCATAGTATGATTTTAGCAGTATTTTTAGTTTATATAAATATGAAGTGTACCACTTAGTTATGCATCCTTTTTTGTTTTTATTTGCATCTCTTTGGCCTCTTGGTGCTCACATTAGGACAATATTTATTAAATGCCTGTAGTATAGTATATAAGAAGTTTTTATTTGCTTCACAAGAAGACTGATATCTATTGGCAATAGAACTGCAGATTATATATGAGATTTTTTGTGTGCATATCATCCAGTAGCCTCACTACCCTGGCTTTAGTCTTCACACTTACAGACCCCATGAGAATGTACAATTGTCAGATACCAGTGGCTAATGCTACACAGATGAGTATCATATTTATATGTATTTCAAAGGACATAATGTAGACAGGCATTTTGCCTGGCTGGGTCATCATATACACAATAAAAGTTGTGTGACCTTACAGTATCTGGAAAGTGTCTGGTTTTAGAATTTTTCACTAACACATCTAAATTAATATCACCGAAGTTTCTATTCACCTTATATTTATGTAACAAAAATAACAGATTTTCCATGTACTGCATGAAAACTTTGAAGGTTGTATTTAAGATTTTTCTTTAGTAGCTGAATGTTTAATATCTATCACTTTGGCTTTAAGGAACATCATTAATAGTACTGTTACACCACCACCCTTCATCATCTGATTGTGAGATCTAGAGTAACAATTGAGGTTGTGTAGCCAGCTGGGGTTTTAAAGCTAGATTCATCTTCCACAAGCCAGTGTTCATTCACGTAAAGTATTTTACATTGTACGTTTCTAAGAATATTTCCAGTTATGTGGGTTTGTATCCATGTGGATTAAGGTCATGGCCTCAATACGCAGTTCTAGTGAAACCAACTTAGATTTTTCCCACTTGACGTAATTTCTGCAAGGATTATTCTGAATAGCTTTATTTTCAGTGACATACCTGTAATCGTAATCTCTAATTTTGCTTCAATTATGACTGCGCAAAAGCCTGATCTAAATTGAGTTTATTTGGTCTGGTCTTAGCAGAGCAAGACTTTGACATAAAACCCTGGATACATCAGCCTTAACACACAGCCTGAGGAAGATTTATAATTGAATTTTTGATACCAGTTTAACATTATTCTCCCTTTGTGAATTTAACTCTTGGTGATTGTGTACTGTTACACTGAGGACTTTGTTTGCTTTTAGTTGTGTACCCAGGCCATTCAGATGCACACCATGAATCACATGCCATCTGTGAGAAAGATTTTTCATTCAGAATGTTTATATATTTTCCTGTACAATTCATTTCATTGCACTGATTGCCTTGACACTTGCAGGACCACTGTGGTAGGTCACAGTGATGTCGGATGTCTGATGAAATAACACTCCTGCTACAGGTTTTTTTTTGTTTCGTTTTTTTTAGATATCATATGAACCTCTAACCATTGCAGTGTAATTGTATGAAGATAACTTAGTGATATGTGCCAACTTTGTGTGTTTACGAAGTTCCACAAACAATACACTTGGCTTGACAAATTTGGTGGCTTCAGACACAGTAAACTGCTTATGCACCAAGTCCATGGCAGTTGGCAGTAATAATAAATTTGCTTCTGTTTTCCAGGAACACTGAGATTAAAGTCAACAAAACTGGGTTGTATGACCTACAGTAAACTGTAATTTTGAGTATCTTCAGTGATAATCATGATGAAACAGTATCATCAAATGGAAACACTGGAACCTCAGAAATGTTTTCTGATGAGAAATTATGTGCAACATTATCTCCAAAGCACAGGGAAGATGTTCAGTTTAAGCCTCCATGCATCTTGTTTCCACACTCATACATAATGTAGAATATTTTTCACTGAGGAATCCATTTCGTCACTTTGATAATACAGCAGGTTATTGCAAAGACACATACCATACCAGACTCTTCTTTTTCCAAGTGTATACTGCAGTTTTGGTTAATTATTTTAATTTTCCTTACATTTCTTGGGCTATTACATTTATTGACTGTTAATGACTCATCATACAGATCTTTCTTCAGTAGTTCGGTAGTGTGATATCCCGCATTGACACTGAAAATTTCAGAAGTAGAGCTATTTTCAGTAAGGTTTAGGCATATTTACTTGCTGTCACATTTTGAAAAGAACCAAATTTTCTGCTTCGGGTCTGTATTCACACAGTTAAGATTATGTACGGTCTGCATTTAAAGTATATGGTACCTTTTCTTGCACTCTTTTGGCAGGAGCATAGTTCTGAGTTCCAGTTTTCCACATTGTGCAAATATAATAGTGTGAGCATACATTAAGTCAGCCACTTTTTTATTTGTGTCCATCTTACCAGTTCCAATGACAACAGACATTATGTATCTTGAAATACACTTAGCATCACAATATATAGCAAATTTTATACATTTTGTTTACCATTACACTACCTGACTGTTTTGAATTTACTTACAGAGTTGACCAACTACGTACTCATGTGCACCACCATGTTTACATTCACCCCAGATCTTATATGAACTGATGACACAAAATATCTACTAAAGGAATCATAAATTCAGATACTTTGAGTTCCACTTAAGGAAATGCAAATGTATATGGAACAAAATTCTCTTCAACACAAAACATACATTTTCACGTACCATTCTGAAACTCCTCCAACATTAATATGATGGGCATTCTGTAAGTAATCCAACATATTTTTATTTCTAAAAACAGGTTTTATTCAGGATTCCAATACATAATATTATTCCCCAATTTTTTGGCTTAAAAGCTCTCTGTTCAATGTGATGGGCTTATGACACCTTACTGGGAGGGTCTGTATTGCACACATGGTACCACTGTACTGGTCAACATAAGAGTTAATATCTTGCTGCATCAATAACCTCACTATCAACCACATAATGCTTCCCATGGATGGCATCCTTTGTTGCACCAAACAGATGGCATCAGAAAGTGCGAGACCTAGACTGTAGGGTAGGTGCGGAGGAACAGTCCTATGAAGTTTTAGGAGCATTCTGTAGGATGAACAGACTAGTGTGAGGTCTTACATTGTCATGAAGAAGGAGCAGTTCATTTGTAATTTTTGTGACAACCTCAAATGATAGTGTCTTGCACATTCCAACACTACAGGAGTCACAGTTGTGTACACCTGGCTGGCAAGCGGGAGGTCAGACAGGTCCACTCAACTTTGTTGCTTGATGACAGATACTTCACCCAATGACTCACCATGCTTTTGCTCACTGCCAGGTCTCCGTTGACATTCTGCAAGTGATTGCAAATATCTATGATCCTCTGGTTTTCTGTAACAAGAAACTCAATGACTCTGTTTGGAATGTAGTTCCATTACAGATGCCATTTTGAAGGCTATATGTAGCACCAGCACCTGTCAAAACTTCATGAAACTATAGAGGCTGAAGTGAGAATATCAAACAAGAAATTCTGCACTTTTTCAACCAAAATTGGCTACAAAAGAAATGCGTTGCATTTCTTATTGAATTCCCCTCATAGTATCTTTCGATCAGAGAAGTCAAATTATGGTTTCACTTGAAAAATATGAACAGATGAATCACTGAGTTTTTAGTGATTTGTTTACCTGGAACTTATTAAAGGTAGGACGTTATCTCTGGTAGACCAGGACGTGGGAGCAAATTCATCCATGGTCTTACATCTCAGCATTTTCATAAAACAATTTAGGTGACCCACATAAAAACTAAATTAGGATGACTAATGGACATTTCAAGTGGGACAAAGAGCGCATTTGCCTATCAGTTTATTGATGTTAGCATTTTGACACTGCCAACTGAATAATCAAAATATTTAGAAACCAAATATTGTTGGTTCATCTTAGATACAATAATAAACAACAATAATAAGTTTCTGAGAAATTGTTGTAGATGTTTATCACACTGCTAGACTAAATTCTTCAAAATATTTTTACCTTTCTTATCAAGTCAAATCTTATCCATAATGCTTACATTTTCCCTGCACGCTACAGGAGCAAAACCCGAAATGTAGCTGTATGCAAACATTGTCTCAAATATCTTAATAATTATCTCACTTTATCAACAGGTGAAGTCACTACAGTTGACTGATATGTATTCCAATTTGTTCATTAGAAATGGAACTAAGGTTACAAACGACCCAGTCTCTATCTTTTGTTGCATTACCATCTTTTGTGACCCATAATGTTTGCTCCTTCTATAAAATTACAAATTCATCTGTAAAAGGATAAGCACATCACAAAAGGAAAAAGGTTGAAAATAATTTAAAGGATTTCCAATTATTTATTCACTAACAGCTGCACAGAATATCAGTCATGTACAGAGAAAATAGTTCTACAACCATTTCTCTGTCGAAGAATAATTAAGTTACACAGTACATCTTATATGACCATTATTTTTTGTTGCAATACAGTTATGAAGAAACAGGTTACAACATCCACAAAAAATCTTGTTATTAACTGTCCCACACAAATGTTTCCATTCAACATGACCTTCTATACTTTTAAAATATAGAGGCTGATATGGTTTTCATACAACTCCAACAAAGCTAATTCAACACAAAGTCAATTAAGTTATTCCACAGACAGAAGAGTGTCTTAAAAACTTGGAACAATTATTCTTAAAAAATGTACTATTTACATTTCTAACACAATAAGACAATAATTACACAAACAAAAGCAATAAAACGTTGTACAATGTCAATTTTGTTTCAAATGTTCAGCTGTGATCTGCTCTCTCTCTCTCTCTCTCACCTACTCTCTACTCTCTCTATCTCTCTCTCTCTCTCTCTCTCTCTCTCTCACACACACACACACACACACACACACACACACACACACACACACACACACACACACACACACACACTCTCTCTCTCTCTCTCTCTCTCTCTCTACTCACACATCAACAGATATTCCATTCTACAGATGGTTACAATCTTCCACAAGTTAAAAAAACGCAATCACACTAAATATTTGACATATTAAGAGATGAACTTGAAATATAATACTTTAATGCAGTCAGCTGTGATCCTTCATTTCATTCCTACTTTAAAACATCTATTTTTTGTTTTGAAACTGATTGTTCTTGTGACAGATTAAGACATACAGAGGAACAAACATTAAGGTGCACACAACATTCATACTTGGAATATAAACATGCAGTATTGCTGGAGGTCAGTAGGTAGAGAGCCCACGGCAAAGAGGGGCATAACTGTAGAACAGAGACATAGTTTCATAGCACCTTCAGAGTTCTGGTAGATAAATATTTAAAATGGATATTTACAAAAATTGAGACACATTTTTAAAAGTTCGGTTCACATGTACAATAGAAGAGGATATAGTATCATACAATAGAAGGAGAATAACATTCATCATCTTTCACAAATACAAAAAAGACAATACAAACATTGTGAAACATGGAATGGACTCACAAATGAAATACATCGATCATGATACATATGTACATCTCATATTTTACAGAATCACACTTATCTAAAGGTTCCAATGAAATGAAAAGCAAACAGGTAGGACTATCATAAATTACTAGTAACAATGCTGCACACCTTTCACTGCTCAGTTTACCACAACACAATATTAAGGCTATCAATACATGAATAGTTCATTTAAAATAAACACAGTTCTGGGACAATGTTATCAAAATAAGCCACTCTTTTTTTCTTATTTGTATAAAACAAAGTCAGATTGTCAATGTAGCATGGGGTAACACACAATATTTTTATGTTTCTTTTGGAATCTGATACACCATTTGCTTTTTAATCATCATTTCTGAGCCAAATGAAAACTCCTGTAAGTAGGGTGTCCATTAATTTCATCCATTTATTATATGAGGCATGGCTTGTTCAGTTTCATCAGTCATAACAGGTAATACAAGACAAAACATGTTGCCAATTGTTTCAAACATAATTCTTAAATACATATGTGTAGTTTTACTTGCTAAACTTGTAACACCTTCACTGAATGTAACAATTTACCCCTCTACTACTTCGACACTTGATATATCAATAGATGAGAAATGTTACATGGACTTATTGCACATTTTCCCACAGTTTGTAAACAAGCATATTTAAAATTGTATGTGAAGACAAACATGTGATGTGCACACATACATCACATTCCACAGTCACTATGACTTGGAAAAAAGAACATATAGAGTACAGTCACAGGTTTAAGACATCACAACTAATTTTAATTTGTATCTGATATTCTTATTGTTACATCAAATGAATGTTCACTTCATTAGTAGCAGAGTATCATTTTTAGACATCGAAAATTTATGGCGGATCCATGTACTATACTGAAAGGCAGTACTGTAATATTTCTTACAAAAACTCTGCATATTTTAGATAAACATCACATTATATGTCATTGTAACATTGTGAAATACATACCTCACACTAAAGATCATTCAATGTTATAGAACACATGCAGACTGAAAATTAAAGAGTCATATAGGACATGGTACATAAAAGAGATTGCCTACTATATAAAATTGTACTTTACAATTAAAATTTAATTACATACATCACTGAAATTTAATACTTGCATCCATTGTTACACGATACTATATTTACATGCCTTGTAAATTTACATGTCTTGTAAACCCTGTGAATATTTTGTTTCAAATACTCATTTGTGTAAAGCAGCAGATCTTTGCTTAGTTACAGCTGAACAGTTCTTTGATCACAATTTCATGTCACTGTTCAGGTAGTTACCTGAATATGGATAAAGTACCAGAGATGCATCATTTGAAAATTATAAAACACAAAATCATTAAACATCATCTTCAAAATCAAATCCACTACATCTATACAGCCTTCACATCTCAAAACAGACACAACATTTAATATCTATACACCAGAGCCCCTTTCATCTGTGGTCTTGTTTGAAGTTCATTTTATATGGAATGTTTCAACTGTTGAAATACAGAAAGATGTAGACACAGTGAAAGGCTCATTTTATATACATTGAGTATGAACTTTCTTTTTAAATTGACAATTTATTATTGTTGTCATCAGATGTTTCTTTAGTCTCTTTAAAACTATGTGATACTGTGAGAAGAGTAAGCGTATACAGTTGATTGAGTACAAAACCCTGTCTGCGCTCCTCCCCTGACTATACGCCGACACCAACAGTGAGTCCACAGGGGGCACTCGTGGCTATGACCGTCAGAAAAATGTACATCATGCTTACAATAATGACTTTCAACTGATCAAAAACGCTCTATATGATCCAGAATAATGAACAGAAATAAATAAATAAATAACATATTTATATGTTGTGACTTTTCAACTACACAATAACTCTGTCTCTACCTGTGTTGTTTCAAATAATATTTCTTCTAACTTGCTTGATCCCTCTGTATAAACTCCGGTGATGTATAAGCGTACAGTTGTGTTCTTAAAACACAATGCCTGTATTTGTTTGTGATATATAAAATAAACTTTATATAAGAGATATATATATATATATATCCAACATTACACAAAAATTCTTGAAATGCTAATTTAAGGGAAGTATGAAAAGCTGTCACAAAATTATATATCTGTTCATCTTTATCATTCAGTTACTTATATCATCACTCATACTCTGATTTAAATTTATAAAAAGATATTACTCTGGCCAGGAAGGCATACTCACACATGTGTAGTTGCAAAGTCTTTCCATTTGATCAAATACATCATTAAAAATCATTTATTATAGAAATATTTATTACACTTTTTTTCAGCACTATCACTCTCAATGAGGATGGAAGCTGTGTACACTTTTCTAGCTATTTTGTACCTGTAATAAAAATAATTCCTGATGTTGGGTCCAGAAGTAGACTGAAGGCTCACTTCAACCTGAGTTGGTATCATATTCTCACAATCTAGGAGAGACCAACTTCTGCACAGCTGCTGTCCCCTGGCAAAAAGAGGCCGGGAATAAATCATTTTGTTTAAGTTTGCAAATAAATATAAAGTTAAAAGTAGCACAAGTCTATTTTACAGTCACAGACTTATAAATAACCCACTCAGTTTTAGAGGTACACAAAAATTTTAAATGATTCACTTCAAATTGACAAAGGGATAGCCAATAAGACTTTTGTCAATAAAAATGCTGACAGCTTTCAAGTATCACTCAAACCACAACTTATATGATAGGATGTGAAACAGAATTTAAAATTTATTCTGTATTTCATGTATTACTTTGATATATGAGGAAATAACTGGATGAATACATAAACTGAATCATAATCTTTAATATGTAACTTCCAGTTTCCTAGCTTGTATGAAATGTTGAGGAAGCACTACAAAAATACTGTCGTAGAATATGTAAATGAATAAAATGAACATTAAATTTTATTTTAAGAAGCTGGGACACAGACATTCTCCAAACATCTGTTTGCAAAAAGCCTCACTATCAATGTCTTCTGAAGTAGATGCAGTTAAGCTGAAAAAAAATATTTTCAATAGATATTTCTTCCTACAAGGGATGTAATGAATAACTAACTGTCATTAACTATGACAGTGCAGAACAGGTCAAACAGAACAAATCTCAGACACAGAGTGCTGATGCATTATAACTAGGGGAGAAGGGCAGGACTGTTTAATTCCTTTTCCACCAGTATCAAATAGTTTTCATTGGCATTAAGGCTACAGAAAAAAAGTAAGCCTTGTGAGTGTAGCATAGTGAATAAAAAACTATGTATATATCCATCCTTGGACATACACTATTCCACTTCTTATTTTATTTTCCAATTATATATTTTACTTTGTACTAACAATCGTACACTGCCCAACAAAACAAAAGTAAAGCATGAAGCAGGGGAGGAGCAATGGAAATGAAACTTCATGGGTTGAGAGGGTACATGGTGATATTATTTCAGTGGTTGCTAAATCCAGTCAAATTTACGAAGAACTTGTCAGTTTGAGCCCACTTATCAGTATGACATTGCATGTCAGATGAGGAGTATACGTTCTGTGTTTCCAGCAGAGACAGTTCCTTTGTGGCATGAACAACAGGTGTATCATAGTGGGTGACTGAAATGATGTGGCAACTGAACATGTACTTCAAATATGAAGTATGTGTGACAGTGCAATTCTTGTGAGGGAAATGTCTTAAACTGCATACATTCACCATGAAATTGTAACAGTACATGGACCAAATGCAATGTTGCATCTAGCCATAGTGAAACGATGTGAACAATTTGAACGCGGCCACGAGATACAGGACATGCTGATTATCAAGTCCAGATCTTGCACAGCATGATTTTCATCTTTTCAGCAAATTTTATGGATGTCTGGGGAGGAAGAGATCTTTCAACTATGAGGACGTTCACAGAGAACTTTGTGAATGGCTCTTTGACTGAACTGAACTGAACAACAGGCAGTGTGGCAACATCCAAGGACTGCAGTGCCATAACATAGTCAGCACTTCACATCGATACCACAAAAGTTAACAATGTCTTGCTGCATTCTGCAACAACGAATAGGAGGTGCTGTCCCTCCCAGCTCTGCAGTGCCACCACTTGGATGATGATATACAGCCAAGCAGAGGAAGGTTCACACAGTTTGATATCAGTGAATAAGACAACAGAATCATCTTAGATAGGACATCAGTGTATATTACATCTTGTGCTGCCCTTTAACTGTGAACATTATGTTGATATACTTCAAGTGAAGATTCTTGTTAATTGCCTGTATCCAGAAATACTTTAACATTCAGAGATAGTTGTAAATAGTCAGAACATCCCTGTGGAAATGTATTATACAGAGTAGAAGTTAGTCTACATCTCTCTCTTGTAATAAAGTGAACGAGTATTTTACATGTTCTAGTATCCAATCATTGTCCTCTTGGAGCAAGTAAACAACACATCATTGTACTGATGATCATATTTTTGTCACATACAATTTATTATCGATGAGATTTAATGACTTGCTTGCCTGCTGCATGGTTTTTGTGTGCACATACCTGACTGCCTAGTGTTGCCAGCTTTCTGTTTTAGAATTTATGTATCTTACCTAGCATTTCATCATGCCTGAGCTGCCACAGGAAACGTCTCTAACCAAAATTGTTCAGTTCCAGGTGCTGCAGGTTTGAACACCTGCTGCTCAGTGTACAAATGACATCACTACTCAACTGCAAAGCAGCTCTGCTATGGGTTGCCACATCTAAATTTCATCCATACCATTGTCAGGAAGAAGAACGGTCAGAATATCGAGTGCAATTGTAAGCCTGTTTGGCTACAGTACAGTGCAGTGCTTATTTTTTGTTAATGATGGGACCCAGTGTTTACAGCCTGTGTGTAAAGTTATGTCCAGATACTAGACCCGAACCAGTCAAGTGCGATGATCTTGCTGAGTTGCTCGAAAAACATTTTGATAATCAGGTCTATGTTGCAGCAGCAAGGTTTATATTTTTTTGTCTCAAGCAATAAAAACCACACATTGCCCAACTCAGGGCTAACCAAGACATTGTAACTTTAACTGTTCTTGTGGTATCAGTTATAGAGATTTCATGTTACATGACTCAAAGTCATACAGAATGTCTCAAATGCACACATTTGCTCTGCATTTCTAAAACTATCTGATCCTGATTTACAAACAGTTGGGGAATCTCAAACAATTGTGGACTCAACAGAGACTGATTTTGAGGCTCAATGTGTTTCATTGCTCAATGTGCACAAGACATTAATTCCAAAGTATATGACAGCTTTAAAGTGATTAAACACAGGGCTCATACAAACAGTAAGCATAGAAGTAAAAACCTTCAGTCTTGTGATACATCATGTGTGTTGCAAAATTCTCTCAGGAAGTCTTGTCCACAGTGCTTTTTGAATTACACCTGGAAAACTTGTCTTCACTGTGATGCAACATGCTACCACAGTGGAAGGCAGTCACATTCAGACAGTGTATTAACATGGCACTTTAGGCTCAGCAACCAACTACCACTAGGTAAACACATAGCTGCAGCTAAGCTATCAACACATGCAAAAGGTTTCACTGAAGCCATTCACTGTAGCACCAGCCAAACCTCACACTCTCCACATCATAGAAATCTTCCAATACCATAAGTAGGCATGTGAACAAACTTTTTGTTCACTTATAAGTGGAACAAATGACAATTAAAATACAGCTGGACACTGATGCTTCTGTTTCCATGATTAATAAACTACCCCAACAGAAATAATGTCCATCATAAAATGTTTAAAATCAAAAACATCTAGTGGGTATGATGAAATATCAACAAAGTTAATTAAAGAATGTGATTCTGAGTTAAGTAACATATTAAGCTATCTGTGTAACCAGTCGTTTATCAGTGGAATATTTCCTGAATGGCTGAAATATGCTGAAGTTAAGCCACTGTTTAAGAAGGGAGATAAAGAAATAGCATCAAATTTCCGTCCAATTTGAGAAGGCTATCTACACTTACAGTGAAAATGTGCTTAATTCATTACACAAAAAATTGCAGGCAACTAGTATATTTTGTGATCTGTCAAAGGCATTTGACTGTGTAAATCACAATATCCTTTTAAGTAAATTAGAATATTATAGTGTAACAGGAAATGCTGCAAAATGGTTCAAATCTTACATCTCTGGCAGGAAACAAAGGGTGTTATTAGGAAAGAGACATGTATCAAGCTAATCAAAATATCCACGGGTGTACTGCCGGTCTATAGTGTCCAACAGGCACAATATTTCGGCGATCAAACATGTCGCCATCATCAGGTGAACTGACGGACTGAGCTCCTGTGAACATGTTTGATCGCAGAAATATTGTGCCCGTTGGACACTATAGACCGGCAGTACACCCATGGATATTTTGATTATCAAATACGCCGGGAGAAACTCAAGAATCACATGTATCAAGCTATCAGGTATCATCCAACTGGGAACTACTTACATGTGGGGTCCCACAAGGTTCCATTTTGGGGGCCCTTACTTTTTCTTGTGTATATCAATGATCTTTCATCAGTAACATTACCAGATGCCAACTTCATTTTGTTTGCCGATTATACAAACTTTGCAACAAATAGCAAATCAAGTGTAGTATTAAAAAGGATCAGCCAATAAAATGAATGTGGACATTAATCACTGGTTCCTAGCCAATTCCTTGTCACTAAACTTTGAAAAACAACATACAGTTCAGTACTTGTAAGGGGTGTACCACAAGTATATGTCTAACATACGATGACAAGAAGATAGAGGAAGTGGACAGTGTTAAATTCTTGGGATTACAGCTTCATAATAAATTCAACTGGGAGGAGCACACCACAGAACTGCTGAAGCGTCTTAACAAATCTCTGTTTGCAATGTGAATTTTGTCAGACATAGGGGATATAAAAATGAAAAAGCTGGCATACTATGCTTACTTTCATTCCATAATGTCATATGGGATTATTCTTTGGGGGTAATTCATCAAGCCAAGCTAAAGTTTTCTGGGAACAAAAAGGTGCAGTAAGAGTTATATGTGGTGTGAACTCAAGAACATCCTGCAGAAGCCTGTTTAGGGAACTTGGGATACTAACTACTGCTTCACAATATATTTATTCCTTAATGAAATTTGTCATTAAAATTATATCACTTTTTCAAACCAACAGCGCGATTCATGGAATCAATACTAGAAATAAGAATAATCTTCACAAGAATTTAAAAGTCACTTGGTCTTGTACAAAAAGGTGTGCATTATTCAGGAACACAAATTTTCAATAACTTGCCAGCAGCCATAAAAAGCTTAACAACCAATGAAATTCAGTTTAAGAGAAGCCTAAAGGACTTATTGGTGGCCAACTCCTTCTACTCCATTGATGAGTTTCTCAGTAAAACCAACTGATTTTTATATTTCTGGTCAGGTGACTACAGGGTTATAAACACAAAATCAAATAGGGGTAATGCAGGAGTAGGTTTAATAATGAATAGAAAAATAGGAATGCGGGTAAGCTACTACAAACAGCATAGTGAACGCATTATTGAGGCCAAGATAGATACGAAGCCCACACCTACTACAGTAGTACAAGTTTATATGCCAACTAGCTCTGCAGATGACGAAGAAATTGAAGAAATGTATGATCAAATAAAAGAAATTATTCAGATAGTGAAGGGTGACGAAAATTTAATAGTCATGGGTGACTGGAATTCGGTAGTAGGGAAAGGGAGAGAAGGAAACGTAGTAGGTGAATATGGACTGGGGCAAAGAAATGAAAGAGGAAGCCACCTGGTAGAATTTTCCACAGAGCACAACTTAATCATAGCTAACACTTGGTTTCAGAATCATAAAAGAAGGTTATATACATGGAAAAAGCCTGGAGATACTGACAGGATTCAGATAGATTTTATAATGGTACGACAGAGATTTAGGAACTAGGTTTTAAATTGTAAGACATTTCCAGGGGCAGATGTGGACTCTGACCACAATCTGTTGGTTATGACCTGTAGATTAAAACTGAAGAAACTGCAAAAAGGTGGGAATTTAAGGAGATGGGACCTGGATAAACTGAAAGAACCAGAAGTTGTACAGAGTTTCAGGGAGAGCATAAGGGAACAATTGACAGGAATGGGGGAAAGAAATACTGTAGAAGAAGAATGGGTAGCTTTGAGGGATGAAGTAGTGAAGGCAGCAGAGGATCAAGTAGGTAAAAAGATGAGGGCTAGTAGAAATCATTGGGTAACAGAAGAAATATTGAATTTAATTGATGAAAGGAGAAAATATAAAAATGCAGTAAATGAAGCAGGCAAAAAGGAATACAAACGTCTCAAAAATGACACTGACAGGAAGTGCAAAATGGCTAAGCAGAGATGGCTAGAGGACAAATGTAAGGATGTGGAGGCTTATCTCACTAGGGGTAAGACAGATACTGCCTACAGGAAAATTAAAGAGACCTTTGGAGAGAAGAGAACCACGTGTATGAATATTAAGAGCTCAGATGGAAACCCAGTTCTAACCAAAGAAGGGAAAGCAGAAAGGTGGAAGGAGTATATAGAGGGTCTATACAAGGGCGATGCACTTAAGGACAATATTATGGAAATGGAAGAGGATGTAGATGAATATGAAATGGGAGATACGATACTGGGTGAAGAGTTTGCCAGAGCACTGAAAGACCTGAGTTGAAACAAGGCCCCTGGAGTAGACAACATTCCACTGGAACTACTGACAACCTTGGGAGAGCCAGTCCTGACAAAACTCTACCATCTGGTGACCAAGATGTATGAGACAGGCGAAATACCCTCAGACTTCAAGAAGAATATAATAATTCCAATACCAAAGAAAGCAGGTGTTGACAGATGTGAAAATTACCTAACTATCAGTTTAATAAGTCACAGCTGCAAAATACTAACGCGAGTTCTTTACAGACAAATGGAAAAACTAGTAGAAGCCGACCTCGGGGAAGATCAGTTTGGATTCCGTAGAAATGTTGGAAGACGTGAGGCAATACTGACCCTATGACTTACCTTAGAAGCTAGATTAAGGAAGGGCAAACCTACGTTTCTAGCATTTGTAGACTTAGAGAAAGATTTTGACAATGTTGACTGGAATACTCTCTTTCAAATTCTGAAGGTGGCAGGGGTAAAATACAGGGAGCGAAAGGCTATTTACAATTTGTACAGAAACCACATGGCAGTTATGAGAGTCGAGGGACATTACAGGGAAGCAGTGGTTGGGAAGGGACTGAGACAGGGCTGTAGTCTATCCCCGATGTTATTCAATCTGTATATTGAGCAAGCAGTGAAGGAAACAAAAGAAAAATTTGGAGTAGGTATTAAGGTCCATGGAGAAGAAATAAAAACTTTGAGGTTCGCCGATGACATCGTAGTTCTGGTTCTGTCAGAGACAACAAAAGACTTGGAAGAGCAGTTGAATGGAATGGACAGTGTCTTGAGAGGAGTATATAAGATGAACATCAACAAAAGCAAAACGAGGATAATGGAATGTAGTCGAATTAAGTCGGGTGATGCTGAGGGAATTAGATTAGGAAGTGAGACACTTAAAGTAGTAAAGGAGTTTTGCTATTTGGGGAGCAAAATAACTGATGATGGTCGAAGTAGAGGAAATACAAAATGTAGACTAGCAATGGCAAGAAAAGCGTTTCTGAAGAAGAGAAGTTTGTTAACATCAAGTATAGATTTAAGTGTCAGGAAATTATTTCTGAAAGTATTTGTATGGAGTGTAGCCATGTATGGAAGTGAAACATGGACGATAACTAGTTTGGACAAGAAGAGAATAGAAGCATTCGAAATGTGGTGCTACAGAAGAATGCTGAAGATTAGATTGGTAGATCGCACAACTAATGAGGAAGTATTGAATAGGATTGGAGAGAAGAGAAGTTTGTGGCACAACTTGACCAGAAGAAGGGATCGGTTGGTAGGACATGTTCTGAGGCATCAAGGGATCTCCAATTTAGTATTGGAGGGCAGCGTGGAGGGTAAAAATCGTAGAGGGAGACCAAGAGATGACTACACTAAGCAGATTCAGAAGGATGTAGGTTGCAGTAGGTACTGGGAGATGAAGAAGCTTGCACAGGATACAGTAGCATGGAGAGCTGCATCAAACCAGTCTCAGGACTGAAGACCACAACAACAACAACAACAATCTAACTTCTGCACAATTTCAGTGCAGTAATGTGTTCATTGTAAATAAGTATTATAGTAGTTGTATTACATGTTTATAACTTTATAAATAAATAAAAAAACTTTTTTATTTTAAATTCAGTGCATTAGTATTTGTAAAATGACTCTTTTCATATAGTGTTCATTAAAAAATGACGATCATTCCGCTTGGGACCTGTGGAATGGTACATTAGCTTATTTGTTTTAGTTGTAAATATTTGTCATGTGTTGTTGTTTTTCTGACATGTTCCACATCCTGGAGGACCTCCTCACTACGGATCAATTGGAATGAAAGTAAATCTAATCTAATCTAATCTAATCTAATCTAATCTAATCTAATCAAGACATACGGCAGACTCAGTAGCCCACCATTACAGCAGCTCTGTTTTGTCTGCCTATAATGGACAAGGAATTCTAGTCCTCAGTATGTGTAGTTTGCCAGCAACTTCTTGTGGAGTGCCAATCTGTGTTCTGTTTCATATACTTAATTCCCCCCACCCCCACCCCAACCCACAACACCCCCCCCCCCCCCCCCACCCTCCAATGAACCATGGACCTTGCCGTTGGTGGGGAGGCTTACGTGCCTCAGCAATACAGATAGCCGTACCATAGGTGCAACCGCAACGGAGGGGTATCTGTTGAGAGGCCAGACAAACGCGTGGTTCCTGAAGAGGGGCAGCAGCCTTTTCAGTAGTTGCAGGGGCAACAGTCTGGATTATTGACTGATCTGGCCTTGTAACACTAACCAAAACGGCCTTGCTGTGCTGGTACTGTGAACGGTTGAAAGCAAGGGGAAATTACAGCCGTAATTTTTCCTGAGGGCATGCAGATTTACTGTATGGTTAATGATGATGGAGTCCTCTTGGGTAAAATATTCCGTAGGTAAAATAGTCCCCCCATTTGGATCTCCTCCCGTTATCAGGAGAAAGAAAACTGACATTCTACAGATCGGAGCGTGGAATGTCAGATCCCTTAATCGGGCAGGTAGGATAGAAAATTTAAAAAGGGAAATGGATAGGTTAAAGTTATATATAGTGGGAATTAGTGAAGTTCGATGGCAGGAGGAATAAGACTTTTGGTCGGGCGAATACAGGGTTATAAATACAAATTCAAATAGGGGTAATGCAGGAGTAGGTTTAATAATGAATAAAAAAAATAGGAATGCAGGTAAGCTACTACAAACAGCATAGTGAATGCATTATTGTGGCCAAGATAGACACGAAGCCCACACCTACTACGATAGTACAAGTTTATATGCCAACTAGCTCTGCAGATGACAAAGAAGTTGAAGAAATGTATGATGAAATAAAAGAAATTATTCAGCTAGTGAAGGGAGACGAAAATTTAATAGTAATGGGTGACTGGAATTCGGCATTAGGAAAAGGGAGAGAAGGAAACGTAGTAGGTGAATATGGATTGGGGGTAAAAAATGAAAGAGGAAGGAGCCTGGTAGAATTTTGCACAGAGCACAACTGAATCATAGCTAACACTTGTAAACTTAGAGAAAGCAGTGGTTGGGAAGGGAGTGAGACAGGGCTGTAGTCTATCCCCGATGTTATTCAATCTGTATACTGAGCAAGCAGTGAAGTAAACAACAGAAAAATTCGGAGTAGGTATTAAAATCCATGGAGAAGAAATAAAAACTTTTAGGTTTGCCGATGACATTGTAATTCTGTCAGAGACAGTATAGGACTTGGAAGAGCAGTTGAACGGAATGGATAGTGTCTTCAAAGGAGGGTATAAGACGGACATCAATAATAGCAAAACGAAGATAACGGAATGTAGTCAAATAAAGTCGGATGATGCTGAGGGTATTAGATTAGGAAATGAGACACTTAAAGTAGTAAAGGAGTTTTGCTATTTGGGGAGCAAAATAACTGATGATGGTCGAACTAGAGAGGATATAAAATGTAGACTGGCAATGGGAAGGAAAGCGTTTCTGAAGAAGAAAAATTTCTTAACATCGAGTATAGATTTGTGTGTCAGGAAGTCATTTTTGAAAGTATTTGTATGGAACGTAGTTATGTATGGAAGTGAAACACAGACAAGAA
Organism: Schistocerca gregaria; assembly: GCF_023897955.1. Lineage (NCBI taxonomy): Eukaryota > Metazoa > Arthropoda > Insecta > Orthoptera > Acrididae > Schistocerca > Schistocerca gregaria. Next base: position 619,866,104 of record NC_064923.1, on the reverse strand, counting down.
GAGAATAGAAGCTTTCAAAATGTGGTGCTACAGAAGAATGCGTAGATCACATAACTAATGGAGAGGTGTTGAATAAGATTGGGGAGAAGAGAAGTTTGTGGCACAACTTGACTAGAAGAAGGGATCAGTGGGTAGGACATGTTCTGACGCAGCAAGGGATCACCAATTTAGTATTGGAGGGCAGCGTGGAGGGTAAAAATCGTAGAGGGAGATCAAGAGATGAATACACCAAGCAGATTCAGAAGGATGTAGGTTGCAGTAAGTACTGGGAGATGAAGAAGCTTGCACAGGATAGAGTAGCATGGAGAGCTGCATCAAACCAGTCTCAGGACTGAAGACCACAACAACAACAACAACAACAACAACTTAATTCTCAAAAGAGTGGAAATATTTTTGTGTTAGACTTATTAGATTTATTCAACCTGTGCAGACAAGACAGTGTTTTTCAAACCAGTGTTTCAGTGCCTCACTCTAATGTTTCTGATTTGTGTAGTAAGTACAAGGAATTGTCTGAACCATGTTTATGTGGGGCCAGTGACTTTTAAGTGCACATTATAGTGAAAGGCAATGCACAGTTGATTTTTTCACACAGGGTCTGTCTGTCTCCCATGTAACATCTAAACAAGTTGCTCAAAAACTGCACAGATGGAAAGATAATGGCATTATAACAAAGCATTCAGGTTGTTTATGTCTGTGTGCCTTCTTTGATGCATTCCTTTAATTCAACCTATTATGGATCCCAACCACTCAATTCATACTCAACAATAGGTCACACTGGGGTCCTGTATGTTATGTCTTTTACAGATGAACCACACTTTCCTAGAATTCTCCCAATAAATCAAAGTTGACTATTAACCTTCCTTACCACAATCCTCACATGCCCATTCCTTTTCATATTGTTTTGTAACTTATGCCCAGATAATTTAATGTGACTGTGTTAAGCATGACACTGCTAATTCTGTATCCAAACATTATGGGTCTGTTTTTCCTACTCATCTGCATTAAATTAGATTTTTCTACATTTTGAGCTTGCTACCATTCATCACACAAATAAGGAATTTTGTCCGAGTGTTCTTGTATCATACTACAGTTGTTCAACTTCAAAACCGTACCATACACGACAACACCATCAGCAAACAAGTGCAGATTACTGCCCACCATGTCCACCAAATCATTTATGTACATAGAAAATAACAGCAGTCCTATTGCACTTCTCTGGGGCACTCCTGATGATATCCATGTCTCTGATGAGCATTGACCAATGAGGACAACATGGTGAGTTGTATCACAATTGTCTAACTAGACAATTGTAGTCACAAGTTGTACACTTGCTGATCATGTAACACACTTAGACTGTTTGTTTAAAGTTCTTTTTCTGGCTGGCCTAAAGTCCAACAAAGAAAAGTGCTCCTTCTTACAAGGAGAACTGGACTACTTAGGTCACATAATTAATGCACTGGGTATTAATGCTACTACATTGCACTTGTCTGCGTAAACCGTCATGGGGAAGCTCACCTATTATATCAAATTTATTCCTAATACTGCACAAATTAGTGCACTGCTCAACTGGCTGTGCTGGGAAAACATTCCTTGTATTTGGTCCAAAGAGTGCCAGAACTTAGTTCAGCAATCGAAGGATACAAGGACACTTTGTTAAGCCATCATTATTTGATTCATTTTGACCCAGCTAAGCCTGTCATGTTAGATGTGAATGCACCTTCTTATGGGACCAAAGCAGTGCTCTCCCAGGAAACTGGTTCTTCTGGTACACCTCTTGCTTCTGCCTTGAAAACTGTGAACAATGCACTGTGTAACTACATTCAGCTTGAAAAAGAGGCACTTGCCATTATCTGGGGTCTTATGAAGTTCCACCGATGTTTGTGTAGTCAGATGTGCTGTTTGCTGACAGATCTTTGGCCTTTGACATCCTATTTGAAGCATGTCCCAACTCAGATGGTGCAAAAATTGCAACCTTGAGCTCAGATATTGTCTAATTATCAGTATTAATTGTTGTTAACTGCCCAACATTCAAATGCTGACTTCTTGTCTTGGTTATCGGCCAGTACCAACACAGTGTTTGATTCATCTGAGGATTAATGTTTTCAGATTGCTTCTCAGGATTTTAAATTTCTCAATTTTCAGCTTGTTGCCACAGCAACTGCTTCTGATGCAGCTTTGCAGGATGTTTAGCAAAATGTGTGCAACGGGTGGCCACACAGATTAAAAGACATTCCCCAACCCATGGCATGTTGCTACTTTTCATTTCGTCGTGAGTTATCCACATGATCAGGTGTTCTGTTGTTGCATATGGAGAATGGTGATGTGTGTATTGCGATTCCTCACTCCCTACAGCAGGAAGTTTTGTCTTTGTAGCAGTAAGGTCATTTTGATGTTCACACAAAGCAACCTGCTAGACATCATGGGCTGCAGGAAATAAGCTTCGAGATGAAGAAAGTGACATCTGATTGCAAAGTTTGTGCAGAACATCAATCAGCTTGCTGCAATGCTTTTCTCAGTGGCCACATCCATCCTGACTGTGACAATGCATTCATATTGATTTTGCGGGTCCACTCTGGAAGACGTGATTGTTGGTGGAGGTAGACACTTAAAGTAAGTTTCCTTTTGTTATCCCCATGTCACCCACCCTACTGCAAGCGCTATATCAGCTTTATCTTCTATTTTTTGTCCTGAAGGTCTTCCAGAGGGCACTGTCTTAGACAGTGGACTATAGTTCACATCCAACTGTTTTGTGCCGCCAATAGCTTATACCGTGTGACCAATACAGCTTTTCACCTGCAGTCTAACAGTGAAGTCGAACAGTTCATTTGAATGTTCAAAAATTACATGGAGAATCTACATTTCTCCTACATATGGGTGCAGGCACTGAAAAATTTTCTGTCCTCTTACTGCTCTTTGCCACGTGACAGCAACTTGCCAATATAATTGTCACACACTTACGGAACACCATACTCTCCTACATCTCCTGTGGCCACCAAAGAAATAATCATTCTGCCAGGTCAGCCAAAGTTTTGCCTGCAAGTTGAAGTCTTCTACAAAGTATTCAGGGAAAGAAACAGTGTTGGGAACGTGGAGTCACTACCAAAGCAATCGCTAGTCTTCTTACGTCTTCGAAGGTTCCGCTGTGCTGCAGCAGTGTGACCTAAACTAGGTGTGGTGCACTTCTTCTGAGTATATCGGTGATTCTGCCACAAAATGTTTGTCCACAGACCTAGCTTGAAGTTAGGGTCTACATCTGCTGTCGCTTCCATCTCTCTGTGGTTCACGGCCAGCGCACTCCACTGTGGTGCCCACGGAGATTGAGATTCTGCCACTGCCACTGATGACAGCGCCTGTCCAGTTGCCAAAACGGATGTGCATTTACCACTGGAAGGTTATCACACTGGTCCAAAAGATTCCTTTGTCATGCTCCAGACAACGGCATTTGCATCTTTGGATGCTGGTGTGCACCCTATGACTGACTTTTTTGCCCAGTGTTCCCTATCACTCTCAAGGTGGATACTCGGGTGTGGGCAGGGAGGCACCCTCCCTGCCTCCTCATCTGATCTGCATTCAGTCCTCCGCCCAATGTCTTCTCTTGCATCTGCGCTATGCAACAATGGTGCAGAGGTCTGAGGGTGTGAAATGTTACATCATCCAAATGTTGCTGAACCTCGCGTTTTGATACCACAGAAGTGAAATATGTCTTGCTGAATTCTGAAATGATGAATGGGAGGCACTAAAGAAGCCACTCTCCCAGTTCCACAGGACCACTGCACGGAAGGTGATACACTGTTGAGCAGAGAAAGGCTCGTGTAGATTATGATCAATAATTAAGACAGCAGCACTGTCTTAGATAGGGCACCACTGTGTGTTATGTCTTAAGCTGAACATCAATTGTGAACATTATGTCTGTGTACTTCAAGATAATAATCTTGTTAATTGTCTGTATCCAGTGATACTTTAATATTCAGAGACAATTGTAAACTGTAAATACTCAGCTCATTCCTATGGAAAGGATTACACAATGGCAAGTAAATCTTCATACCTATCTACTTGAGTACAGTATAGTATTGTGATGCTTAACACATTTATGTCCATTAAATATCTAGGCAATGCGTTACAAAGCAATATGAAATGGGGTGAGCATGTAAGGACTGCGGTAGGGAAGGCAAGTGGTCGACTTTGGTTTATCGGGAGAGTTTTAGTAAAGTATTGGGAAAATTTTAGTTAAGTGTGGCTCATATGTAAAGGAGACGGCATATAGGACACTAGTGTGATCCACTGTTGAGTACTGTTCAAGTGTTTGGGAACCACACCAGGTCAGCTTACAGGAAGACACTGAAGCAATTCAGAGGCTGGTTGCTAGATTTATTACTGGTAGGTTCAAATAATATGCAAGCAAGTATTATGGACATGCTTCAGGAACTCAAATGGAAATCACTGGAGGGAAGACAATGCTCTTTTTCGAGAAGCACTGTTGAGGAAATTTAGAAAACCGGCATTTGGGGCTGACTATATACAACTATTCTGTTTATGAAAATTTACTTTTCACATAAGCAGCATGATGATAAGATTACAGAAATAAGGCTCATACCAAGGCATATACACAGTTGTTTTTGCCTCACTCTATTTATGATTGGTACAAAAAAGGAAGTGACTAGCAGTGGTAAGGGTATCCTCTCCCACGCACGACATGGTGGCTTGCAGGATACATATGTAGATATAGATGTAGATGTAGGTATCTTGTAACGAAGTGAACTAATATTTTACATGTTCTAGTTTCCACCCAGTCTGCTCTCAGAGCAAGAGTGAAGAACTCAACAGTGTACTGATGCTGTATTTTTGTCGGGTGCAACAGGTAGAACATTCCAGTTGTTGTTTACAGAGACTTGGTGACTATGTTGAAAAGTGTCTCATGTATCTGTGTCATTTTAAAGGAAAATGCAGCCTTCAGTAAAAGTTACTTGGCCTGCCATAATAATTGTGTAACAGAACTTTTCGAAGGCCCCTCATAAATGTTGATATAGCCCGTGAAGCCTGTCTCCTATTCACGGTTTTTTGGTCAAAGATGAGTTCCATCACTGTGTGACCGCTCTTGATTGTAGTTTCTATTATACCCAATATAGTGAGTAAAATATTCAAGATTAGTCACTAAGGATGTTGTTGTATACATGAAAGTACTATCATTAGATAACTGTGGAGCAGTTCATAATTAGCTGTATGTAAAGAGAATCTTGTTTACAGCAACTGTTAATGTGCCTGTACAAGAAATGTTAGACAAGCAAAAGTCCAATAGCACAACATTGATTACTAGTGATGCTAAATTCCATAGCATAGCATACAGCACTAGTGATAATGCCCTGTGCTGTGTACACTTTCATACCAATTAAATATTTGTGATCAATGTTCACAAAGGGGAAGCAGCTGTTGAAGGGTAAATAGAAAACTTGGATTCATTGAGGGAATTTTGGAAAAATGCTATACACTATTCAAAGAAAGTCAGCATATGAAGGTAATTTTATTGGTCTGTTTACTTTCCCTCCTATGTTGTAAGCTTGTCAATGCTTACAAGAATGGTCCAATAATGTGATAGTAGCTGTCACATTTCATTTTTTACCAACAAAGCAAGTTTTCAAGGCAGGGAACAGATGACTGCAACTTTGTTGTCTGAAGCATTGTTCTCATAAAGGGTCCTTCCTAGTGTGCTAGATAATCTTCATGGTTTCTTATTTTCAAATGATTTAATAGTGAATTCTGGTAGGGGCCAGTTATTGCTCTTCCTTTCCAGGATAATCTAACATTATTACAACCTAGGAACACTTTAAATCAGTATTCATTACATTCTATCCACCAAAAAATCTTCTTTGTCATTGGTGAGCTTCCTTAAGCCTTGTATACATGACTTTTATTTTTTTCTGGCACTGATGTTTGTGTTAATAAGTCCATGTTAGCAGTCTGCGTGAAAGTTCAGTGGTACACAATACAAATAGGGCTTCCTGATGTTCATTTGTCGCTACCCCCTTCCACTTTATGTGTTTTCAATATCACCTCACACACATTTTTTTTTTGAATCTTCCATTATCCATTACTGTATCATGAACTGTAACACTAATTTCTTATGTGCTGGTTTTCTTTCTCTCTACATCACATACCACACTAACCATATATTATGATTGCCAACAAATAACTATAAACCATAGCTGTTTGAAAATTCCAACAAAAGTAATACAAGAACAGTATATTGCAGCAGTGATACAATATTTGTGTGAGCTATTTTTGAGTTCCACTTAATTCTTTGGAATTAACATTAGAATGTAAATGAAGAGGTTTAAGTGATTTGGACATGTGCTGGTAGTGTTTGCAATTGGCTGTTGTAGATATAATACGGTTATAGTTACATACAAAAACACACACATAAAGAGCCTTTTTCTTATATTCTTTATATGAAATGGCATACCCTCACTAAGTACCCTAGAACTATTTGCAGAGTAATTTTGTAAGCACGGTTATAAATGTAAATAGTTAATGTCTACAAAGAACAGCGTTTTTCTCAACATTTTCAAGTGACCTTTCCCTCCTCCTCTCAACAACTTAGCTTTCACTTTTATAACTTATCTTCATGATTTGCGAGGAAAAAACACAATAAGATTTAGTAACATCCACAGAATAGACAGAATGAACACTGCCAGAAAACTAAGAAGAAAATGAACTGCAAAACTGTAGAGTAGGGGGAAGTAAAAGAAAAACAGAAAATACATTATAAACTAAAATAATTATACAACTGCGTATTTCTGTCCAAAAAGTCCATAAATGATAGCTGTTTATCTCACCTGACAGCACCCCTGGAAGTGACCCTCTCCGTTGTCCTGTGTTTGGTGCAGATGTACCAAACATCTCTGGCCCACCTGAACTTCGCCGTCGCAGCATTTTCTTCCTTGTGCGCCACCGTCCTGTTCCTGCTGTATCTGGTACATCTGTTCCATTGGATCTCAGTATATTTTCTGTAAATAATTGAAGATATGCAGTAGTATATGTGCATTGTAAAGTAATGTGTGATTGACACTTTCAGTATACTTTATATAACAATAGCTGACAAATTCGACATTGCCTGGGTATTCATTTTATAAGTCTTTATTAGAAACGAAAACAAAAACTGAACTGTGTTTTATGTAACACTAGCTGACAAATCCAGTATTGCCTGGGTATTTGTTTTACAAGTTTCTATTAGAAACAAAAACAAAATTGAACTGTGTTTGCAGTGAAGTATTGAAAAATTTCAATTACAAATATTTGTGAAATTGCCCATACAGTCATATAAAGATGTATGCGTAATGTAATAATGAGTAAGCACAGTATCCAGATTAAGAAACATGATCCAAGACAGTTTCTATATGCTGGATGCAGCTGATTCACATTTGCACTTTTGCAAACACCTCTATGACAACATCTCTTCATTACCACTATAGACAGCTATTGTTTTCGCCTACAGCCATTTTCACTTCACAGCTGAAAGCTGTAAAAGGTGCTGCCAGATGTCAAGGATTACCAGCTGCAACATAATCGTGAATATGAACAGTGATCCAATACTGTCAAATGCTTTTTATACCGGTCTTTGATTGTCAAAGGAATTGATATTGTGATCAAAGTCTGGAATAAAAAACATTTGTCACAGATTAGGCTGACTCCACTGTACAAATGTCTTAGTAGTGAAGAATAAATGTATTAAAACTGCACGTATGATGTGACATTTTTCTATGTATATCAGTATCTATGACATCGTATCTGTTGATCTGTATTTTGTACAATGATAAACTTGTGTAGGTACATTCAGAAGCATTTATGGATGCAGCCAGCTAAGTATGTTGTGAATAGAGTGGGTATCAAAGAAGCAATAAATTTAATCATCATTCCTGATGCGGCAGACTTTTACAGACCTCAGTGTGTATGATGTCACATCTCCTAAACTATGGGTGGTACCATGATATACTTATGTGGGAGCATTTAGCGGCATATGTGGATACAGCCTGTGAAATTTACTGTAAATACAAATAGCAGCACATTTAAACATCATGCATGATGCATCAGTTTCTTAGGCATCTCATTGTTTATGACATCATATCTCTTGAACTATGGTAGGTACATGGTTCTTGTCCCTACAGCAATTGTTGCTTGACACTAAGGGGTATTTGTACCAAGTTTGGTTGAAATCAATCCAATGGTTTAAGAAAACAAGTGGAAAAACAAACATGCAAGCATGCACACCACACACACACACACACACACACACACACACACACACACACACACACACACACACACATTTTTATAACACACATGGATGAAAGAATATCAAAATCAAAAACTTTATTATGTATCATGTAAACCAAGCTGTACAAAGTGGTTCATGGAATGACACATGGACATCAGAAGAAAAGAAAAGGAAAGAGGAAGAAAGACTGCATATGGCAGAGTGAGAGGGGAAAGGGGGCCACGAGTTCATTTTTTTTATCAGGTACCATGGCATTATATGAACCAAAGCTTTTCCTCTTTCGTTGAGTATAGTGGTCTCTCTAAGCATGTTGTCTCTTCTTCTTGCATACCAGCGGTACAGGGGCCATCTCTATCTGTTGTTGCTGTCCTGCCTCTCCCTCGGGAAACAGCATGTGTACAGGTTTCACTCAGTCTATGGAGACAGTTTGCTGCTTTCCGTGGAACTCTATCTTCTTCATGTGGCTGTCTGTTACCAAACCCTTTTATCGCACAGAGTAAGGCAGTTGCAAGGGTGGTCGTATTGCATCTGTCTGTAACCACAGATGGGAACAGTGTCCCAGGTCGTTGTGTAGAAACTGGGTGCCCTCTCCATGGTGAGAACCAGGTGCCAGACATTGTTTGGAAATGTCTTCTTGCACTTGCTGTAGAATAAAGGGCATGTCTCTCACCATTGCTTCCAATGGCGCAGGAAAAAATGCTGCTTCCCCGTAAACCAACTCTACTGTGGAAGTGCCTAAATCTGGTTTGCAAGTGGTTTGTAACCCCAACACCACCACTGGTATGGCTAAAGTCCAGCTCTTGGAATCGCACACCAATGCAGCTTTCAAGGTCCTATGCCACACTATTACTTTCAGAAATGTAGGCTGTCTTGAGGTGATGCTGGAATTCACATGACTTTGCCAGCTCTAAAAATAAAGTCAATTCATATCGGTGGCCTGGTCTGAGATCACACAAAGGGGGCAACCGAAATGAGCAATCCAAGTTGCCAAAAACATGCCTATGTCTTCATCGATATGTCAGCATATGACACTGTTTCTACCCACTGCATGAATGGGTCAACAGCAGTAAACTAATAACAGTACCCTTCTGAGGATGACAGTGGTTCTATGATGTCTAGGTGAATGTGTGTGAACTGCTCTGTAGATGTTGGAATGGTGGAAACTCTCCTATTGGTTTGTGCATAAGCCATCTGATCTCGAATTTTTAGCATGCAATGCACATTTCTGCCCATCTATGGCAATCTTTCTTAATGCTTGGCACACAAAATGGTCCATCAGCAATTTTATAGTACTGTTCACACTGGAGTGCGCCAGCTGTATATTCTACTGGAGGTTGCTCATCACAGCTTTTCAGGAACAAAAGGTCGAGGTCTGTCTTGCTGTCACACCAAAAGCTAACCTTCATCCCAGAAACTTGGTATGAAATTTTCTGCTCCCTAAATATGATGCAAATCTGTCATGAACTGGCCAATGAATTCTAGTTGTTGAGCTCGTTGTGGAGAGCAGTTGTCATTACATTTGCTGAATGTGAATGTAATAGGTTTGTGGTGAATAAATAGTGAATGCTCTGGCTTCAATGTAGGAATGAAAATAATGTACAGTTCCGCACATTGCCAGAAGTTCTCTGTCATACACACTCCATTTGACCTGAACTGCTGTGAGTTTGCATGAAAAGAAACCCGGAGGCTGCCAGTGGTTTTCTGCAAATTGATGGAGAGCTGCTCACTTGCATCGGACACTATAGCCAATGATGCATGCAGTACTGAGTGTGCCAAGAGAACCACTTTCTTCAGATCTTCTTTCACTTAGTGAAATGACTTTTGCACAAAGAAGTACCACTTCAGGGGCTGCTTGCTAGTTTGTTTTTTCCTGCCAGTGCCACTGTCAGTGGTGCCTGAACCTCACTTGCATTTGACAGGTGTCAGTGGTAGAAATTTACTGCCCCCAAAAATCTTCTAAGCTCTTGGTAATTGGATGGTCAATGTCTTTCTTCAATAATGGCTATTTTGTCCATAATTGGGTTATTCCATCTTCTGACACTGATGCAAAAATGTCACCTGCACTGTTGGAAGATGCATTTTTCCTTGTTGATAGGCTGAAAGGCATTCAGGCATACTCAAACAATTCAAAATGTGTTGTGACTGCGTCTCTGGTATATCTGCCTCTGCAGCTGGTACTGGATGGCATGCCTTCTTACAGTCAGTCACACTAAAGACTGTCAATCCTGCAAGGAAGTTAGTAAAATCCTTAAGTATGGGTACCGGGTAAGCGTCTGGCACTGTGCGGGCATTTAACTTCCAGTGGTGACCGCAAGGTCTCCAAGCACCGTCCTCCTTTTTTTACTAAGTGTAATGGATATGCCCATGGGCTTTCAGAACTATGTACCACATCTGCTTTTAACAAATCCTCGAATTCAGCCTTTGCTGCCATAAAGCAGCCTGGGGTTAACCTTCTTGGTAATTGTGATACTGGCTGACTGGATGGGGTTCTAATGTGGTTCATTGCATTATGTGACACCACTGGCTGTAGCGCCCTTTGTTGCCGTTTTTGCCCTCTGCCATCTCTTTGTATATGCAGCCTATGGTGCAACATATATCTCATCAAAGTGTAGCTATGACAAATTCATCATATCTTTTAATCTGTTTGGCAATGACATTTATTCAATTCCCACATTACATAGGAAGTGGGCATCTAATATAGTCTCTGACACCTCTGCTAGCAAAAGTTCCAATGGCAATTGTTTAAATCCTAAATCCACCTCCATTCCGTAGGTGCCATAAGTCATTATTGGTGAGGTGCACCTGTAAGGTCATGGTGGTAGTCTGATAATTGCTGAATGACAAGACCTCAAGTGGTGGTGGTGGTGGTGGTGATGGTTAGTGTTTAACGTCCCGTCGACAACGAGGTCATTAGAGATGGAGCGCAAGCTCGGGTTAGGGAAGGATTGGGAAGGAAATCAGCCGTGCCCTTTCAAAGGAACCATCCCGGCATTTGCCTGAAACGATTTAGGGAAATCACGGAAAACCTAAATCAGGATGGCTGGAGACGGGATTGAACCGTCGTCCTCCCGAATGCGAGTCCAGTGTGCTAACCACTGCGCCACCTTGCTCGGTAGACCTCAAGTATTTAACTCCAGTGAAGCAGTGGATAACATTGACAAATTACTTGCAATCCTGGGTCTCTCATCATGCTCGCCTCCCTGCCGAAGGTGCTTCTGTTGGTTCTTGCAGCCTGCTGTACCTACTGCTGGCTGCCAGTGCTGTTTGGGAATGCACACAGTCTTGTACATCTCATTCCTTATTTCCAGAATGAGATTTTCACTCTGCAGTGGAGTGTGCGCTGATATGAAACTTCCTGGCAGATTAAAACTGTGTGCCCGACCGAGACTCGAACTTGAGATCTTTACCTTTCGCGGGCAAGTGCTCTACTATCTGAGCTACCGAAGCACATCTCACGCCCGGTACTCACAGCTTTATTTCTGCCAGCATCTCGTCTCCGACCTTCCAGTCTTTATAGAAGCTCTCCTGCGAACATTGCAGAACTAGCACTCCTGAAAGAAAGGATATTGCACAGACATGGTTTAGCCACAGCCTGGGGGATGTTTCCAGAATGAGATTTTCACTCTGCAGCGGAGTGTGCACTAATATGAAACTTCCTGGCAGATTAAAACTGTGTGCCCGACCGAGACTCAAATTCGGGACCTTTGCCTTTCGCGGGCAAGTACTCTACCATCTGTGCTACCGAAGCACGACTCTCGCCCGGTACTCACAGCTTTACCTCTGCCAATATCTCATCTCCTACCTTCCAAACTTTACAGAAGCTCTCCTGCGAAAAAGTTTGGAAGGTAGGAGACAAGATACTGGCAGAAGTAAAGCTGTGAGTACTGGGCGTGAGTCGTGCTTCGGTAGCTCAGATGGTAGAGCATTTGCTCACGAAAGGCCAAGGTCCTGAGTTTGAGTCTCGGTCGGGCACACAGTTTTAATCTGCCAGGAAGTTTCATTCCTTATTGCTGAACTACTGATGGCACCAACACATCTTCTCCTGATGGCTGTCGCTGTTAGTCCTGTTGTTATCTTTCTTTTCACTAGGTGTGCTGCATAAACTTTGTCCGTGCACAGGTAACTTACACTGCATTGACTGCACCAGGCATCTGTTCCTGCCAAATGTCTTGATGGGTCATGTCTGGTAAGTCTCCCTCTCCAACAGTGCCCTGTAGGAGTCACCAAAATGCGGAAGTAGTCCTGTCGCCCATCTGTTCATTCTTCAACACCTGTTCTATGAGTTGTTCAAGTGGTTTACACATTCTGTCGATCATTAACTTCTTTAAAAATGTTTACTGCCATTCCATTCTAGGCTGAAGTATTATGTCCGCAGCTATAGTAGCAGCTTTGGTGCCTATGCATTTACAGCCACTGCAAACCTCATATGTTCATCAGTTATTTCATTTTGCTCGAATTCCAGTTCAAGCATTGTGTACCGACATTCCAGTTTCTTCTGGCAGGAACTGTGGCGTTCATGCTTTCATCTGTGGCATTCTTGTAGTTACACCTCTACCGCTAAGTGCCATCTGTGAATTCATCACTGGACTATTTTGCTCTACTATGCTAACTGCAACTCCCTGATTGGTCTTTGTAGCTCACCTTGAATGCCCACTAACTGTTCTTGTGTGTATGTCTGAATCATCCTCGGACCCAACAATATCTATCAACTTTGTATTTTCACATGCTTGTTTCTGCTTGTTTGCAGGTTCACGACTGTACAGTGCTCCTCAGTATCCATGTTATTAATTTTGACAAATATTGTTTCACAAAAGCTATAACTTCGTTCACAAAAGGCTGAATCAGTTCCATACAAGGAGAAAAGATTTTTTTTAAAACGAAGAAACATAGGTATTACAAAGAATAAACAAGTTTGTTTTCTTTCCACTGAATAAACAACACTGTGCACTGTGTACTCTATCTGGTGATTCCCAAATACTGAATCTACAAATATATTATGACCCCCTACGTATCAATCCCATAGGGATTGCGAAGATAAGATTAGATCAAAATCTGAAAATATTTCTCCTCTCTGCCAGACATTTCATTTCCATGAAAACATTGTCAGAGTATTTTACAGCTGCATAATTGATACCTTTCTTCGCGGAAGTTAGATTCATTTAAGGATAATGAAGATGACTTTTCTTTCTAGTGTTGTACTTGCGAATATCTGTTATTCTCAAACTCTGATAGATCTTTGATAAAAAATTTCACAAGTGGATAAATGTATTATGCAGCTGCATTTGGTATTCCCAGTTTCTTACAAACTCACCTACAAGATGTATGTGTTTGAATCCTACATGTAACAGTAATTACTTTCTTTTGTGTGAGAATTACTTTTTGCATAATTAAGAAGTTACCTCAGTATATTATCCCATAAGACATCAGTGAATGAAAACAAGATAACATGCTGGTTTCTACCATCCAAAAGTCTACATTTGCTGTTTTGGCAGAATTAGCCAAATGTGAAATTTTTTTCTAGTTTACTAGACAGTTTTTCCAGTTCAGATTTTCATCAGTAAGCACAGCTAAGAACTTGGAAATTTTCTACCTTGTTTATTATTTCTTGCTGTTACACTAAGTTAATAATAGGTGGGATATTTTTTCACTGCACGTAAATTGATGAGCTGTGTGGTTTTTTTTCTCCTTTTTTTTTTTTTTTTTACACTAGTCCAGTTGTGCAAAACCAGCCATTATCCTTGAAGAACCTTTGACTTCACAACAATGTTTGTGTCATCTGTAAATAGGACTAATTCTGCCATCTGATGTAAATGAAATGGTAGATCATTAATATGAAGGAAGAATAGTAGTGGACCCTACAGGTCTCCCACCATAATTTCTCCCCATACAGATGTCATGTCCCTCTTTGTATTACATAGTCATTATATAACTGACTAAGAACCTTACACATCATAGGGCCACAAAGTTTCAGTGCCTTACTGGAGATGCTATCCACCTCATACGAACTTCTACCCTGTAGAGTTAATATCTTCCTTATTTCAGATAGGAGCAAAATATACCCTGTTTATGTAAAATAAAAAAGGGGGGTGGCCACAAACTAAAGAAATCTCACATGCAATAGCCAAAAAACCAAAGGCATGGAACTATTTGTCTGCTCAAAATTGTTTGCTGCATCCACTAAGAAAATGGTTTCTCAAAAAAATTATGCTGATCACATTGACTTCTGCATACCCAGTATTCAACCATTACACCTGCAGAAGAGAATCCATGAAAATGCTACAGTTTCCCAAGAACATAAATTAAAAAAAAAAAATCTTGCTGAGATTCCTGTACAGAACCAGTCAGCCTCCAGGTGAAATAAAAGTAAAAATATCACATTTAGCTTAAATTCACCAGTCATAAGCAATATTTATTTAAATCATTAAAGAAATAATACATCTTTGTATCTGTGCCTAGAGCAACCTCTCTGAAGAAGGCAAAATGTCTAATGATAGAAATCACCCTACAGCATAACTTTCATATTGTCAGAGTGATGATTATCAGATCTGCTGGGAACAGAGCTTGGCTATGGCACACGCCAAAGACAAAATATTAATAAATAAATCATAAAGCCCCCTTTTTTTACCAACAAAAGCTCTCTTCTTAAGCAGAATTGGAATAAGGGTCGTAAAAATACTGCATCACTAAGATCAGTACGATCTGTCACCAACAAATACTTCTGCAATGAATTCTTATCAGTAACAAAAAGAAAATTCACTTGGGAAAACTACAAATTAATTTTATTTTCTCTCATCCTCACAGCATAAGATCATCATCCTTCTTTTGGAAGCTCCACTCCATGCTCCAAAAATGACGTGAATACCAACAGAGCATATGTAAGGATCAGCAGAATGACACATACAGGAGTTGTTAGTATTTATCACAACTTATCTGCTATTATGGAAACTGTTGCAGTCTGCAATTCATGGTCAGAAAAATAACTGTACTGCTACATCACCTTCCATTAAACAGTAACTTCACCCTCCAAGACAAAACAAATATTTCCTTTATTTCAGTATTCATAACACTGTGTGAGGCTGCACAGTCTCATGACAGTAGACAAGACATTTAGAAATTGATCATTAATCTAGATTTCTGCCTTATCAACAGAGTAAATCCTACCTACTTCTTCATAGCTCATGGTACACCTCCAATGTAGATCTTGCACTGTGTGGCCAAGCTCTCATCTCCATATTTCTGAGGAACAAAGATTGACCATTGGAACACTGATTACTTCCCAACTGTCCTCCCACTCCTTTATTTCTATTCTTCATTTCTTGGTACTCAGAATACTGAACTGGCCACCCTTTCCCTCTGTAGCAATGCTCACTACCAGCAACAGGCTGCAGCTGACAACAGCAAAATGTCACTAGGAAAATAGGGTGGAAAAATTGCAAGCTGTAGAAGAAATTCTTTTCTATCAAGAAACTTCAACAGGCACTTCATAAAAATAGCATGTGACAGCCCACTATGATCCATCTGATAAAGTTTAAAAGTTCATAAGAAAAGGCAAGTTATTTAATCCAAATTGTTTGGGAACAATGTTCTTTGAGGCCACACACCGTATTCTCCACACTGTATCAGCAGTCACCCACACTGAAACAATGGTACCAAGATTTTTCGTCAGTGTTGAATTTTCACTGACTGTCTCACTCCAGCCAAACCTCTTGTATAACATTTTGTATCCATACCCAGCCGTAACCAACAGTAAATCTTGTCTTATAAATGCATGGTAGTGTCCACCAATCTACCCTTTACCTCATAGCACACAGAAACACATAATACACCATCCAATCAATGGTTTCACAACATATTTTGAGCATCATAAACAGAAGCAGTACCAGAACCAACACCTAAAACATCACCAGCAATAGAAGCAGCAACTCCACAAACAGAGGCAGTTCTGTCAACACCAGTAGATGTTCCACGGTCAGTAGAAGGTATCAGAAGATGCACTAGAAGTGGAAAAACCCACAAGCTTTAAGTGTTTTTGGCATCCTGCCTCAACAAGTACCCAAATTGAGCACAAACTAATCCCTCTTCCAAAGATTAAAAATTTGCAGACCACCCACTCCCCACTATAAAAGTGATTGCAGGCAGGAGAAATACTGACTAAAAGCAATGCACCCATTTTAGTTTTTTCTTCCAACATCTACAGATTATAAGAAATAAACGTTTAGACCTACAAATATTCTTAGAAAACCACTCATAAACAGTAGATTTAATTTAAGTAACTGAGCATTGGCTTAAAGGTGATGAAGTTGCTTATTCTTCCCTTCCACACTACCACTCTGTTAATCATTTCTGTAGAACTGACAGAAAGGGATGTGGCTGTCTAAATATTTACAAGAGACACTGTGCAGTATAATCCCATACTTAAAACTGAAATACTGAACTACAAAAAACACTCTGAATGTGCAGCAGCAGGGATTAGGCTCATGAACCATTCAGTTCTACACTTCTATCAATCACCTGATTATGGAATAACAATATTCACTTCAGACTGGATTCAATTCAAGGACCTAATAATCTGTGATGCGGTGACCTTAACACAGACATCTTAAAATAGTCCCAAGGGTCCTTTGGCATTTATAGCCTTTTTATTAATACTAACATATCATTATTGCACACATTAAACATGGCATATCTAATTATAACTGTTCAGTATATTAAAAACAAAGATTCCAAGACTTACCAAGCGGGAAAGCGCTGGTAGATAGGCACAATAAATAAAACGCACAAACACACACACAGAATTTCGAGCTTTCGCAACCGGCGGCTGCTTCATCAGGAAAGAGGGAAGGAAAAGGAAAGATGAAAGGATGTGGGTTTTAAGGGAGAGGGTAAGGAGTCATTCCAATCCCAGGAGCGGAAAGACTTACCTTAGGGGGAAAAAAGGATAGGTATATACTCACGCGGGCACGCACACACACACACACACACACACACACACACACACACACACACACACACACACACACACACACACACACCATATCCATCCATACATACACAGACACAAGCAGACATTCCCGCTTGTTAAGTCTTGAAATCTTTGTTTTTAATATATTTTTCCCATGTGGAAGTTTCTTTCTATTTTATTTACATAACTGTTCAGTAATTAATATGGCTGTTCCAAACATGTAAGCAAACAGAAACATACCTGCCTATGTACAAATTAGTGTCAGCAAGTAAAAAAAAATTGTATCAAATAATTCTACACATTTGCTTCATACAGCTGATTGGAGGGATTTTTATAGTAACTGTGATGTTGACAGTAAGGTATGGGAACAAATGGGTACTCTACACTTCTGTCATAGTGCAACATTTCTGATCAGGTTTACAGCTGCTCAACTCCAATGAGCGAGAAATTGTTTTTTGAATACAGCAGAATATGGACAATAAGTTATTACATGACTATTTCAGACTGTTAAAAATTATCAACGGGGTTATTTGTGATGCCAAGAAACTGTACAATCAGTGATTTTATAATCAACTCAAGGAATGAAGCCCAAGCCATGTGGGTAGTTATAAAGGAGACACTGTAAGACAAGCAAAGGTCACTCAATGACATACATTAAGAATTAGAATAGTATTATCGCTGACCCTAAAGAAATATTTGAAATACTTAGTAACCACTTCACAATAATTGGTAACAAACTTTCTTCTCAAATTAGTGTGCCTGTGCCCTATCTCTGTTCATACTGCGAGCTATTCCCCAAACCATTCTCTCTTGATCCAGTCACACCAGGTGTACTCTCCAGTATTATAAAGCAGAGGTCAAATTCACACTCATGTGGTTTTGATCATATATCCCATCACCTTCTCCAGAAAATCTACTATCATGTGTCTTACCTGCTGTCAGATATAATAAACTATTCCTTGCCATTTGGACAATTCCCTATAATTATCAAGGCAGCAGAAGTGGTTCATCTCTTTAGAAAAGGTAAAAGGAGTCTTGCTGAAACCTTGAGACCTATATTTTGAGCCTATCAAGTATGTCCAAGCTTTTGAGATAGCAGTATATAACAGTGTTTTTATGTTCTTGGAATGCAACTGTTTATTGAGTCCTCAGCAGTTTGGTTTTTGAAATGGGAGGTCAATAAATGGGACTCTACACTCATTCCCAAGTAAAGTTTATACTGCACTCAGAGACAGGAAGTATACAACAGGAGTATTCCTTGATCTGCAAAAGGCTTTTAAATTATTTACTACTAAATTACTTATGGCAAAATTGTTGGAGTATTGAGTGAAGGAATAATGCAATAATTCCTATAGATCACATCTCTCAAGAGTACAAAGGGCTGCAATTAACTCAATAAATGCTGGAAGTACACATTCATAGGAGCAAGTATTAGACAAGTTGTTCCTCAGGGTTCCACTCTTGCTCCTCTTCAGTTTCTTTTCTTGGTCAATAATCTGTCCCAAAACATTCAGAAGTGTCTAGCAGTAGTGACTGCTGAGGACACCAATATGCTGTATTCAAATCTCTTTTTTTTTAACTACACTAAGTAGTCCATGTTATGCATTTAATGTCATGAGTGCCTAAGACACAAAATATTACAATATGCTCACTTTGCTATCACACACTCAGTACTTACATATTGTCTTCCTTTTTGGGGCATCTCACACAGAGGGAGATTTATTATGCTGAAGAGAGTAGTCAAGATTATGAGACAAGAGCCTCAGCAAACACCTACAATTCATCAACGACTACCTAAAGGACACAGCAGTGTAAATCAAATGAGAGTTGTTCATTCTACAGATGTCCTGTGAATGTTGTTTTCATTATTATGTTTTCTTATTATGTTTTTTGTTATGAGACTTGCGGTGTAATGTATCACCCCAGCAGAGTGATGTTTAACCTTAAGTTTACCTGGCCAACAAACAATGGTACATATAGCTGAAACCATTTATTAGTTTAATAGTTAAGAACAGTTTGAGCTTTTAAGGGGCATTCAAAAAGAAATGAGCCAAAGCCTGTAAAAAGAAAACCACTGAAAAGATCCTAATGTCATTGCCTACATAGGCAGGCATAAGAATGCTGATGCCCTAAATACCACTAGAAGGAGATTGGTGGCCACTTACCTGATGACAGGGTCAGCACGTTTTTACAGACCATTCACTGCACTCAGTAGTGCCGAAAACAGAGAAATGGACGCTTAAAAAGAAAAGCAAAATGATGCACTACATTTCCTTAGACTGGAAGAAGTATGAGGAACATAAATTCATCAAATAATGGCACAACTGCATGGAGAGCACTATGTGAGCACTGCAAGGATAAAGGAGGGGCACAAGCAGTTCAGAGGATGGATGTCGTTGGCTAATGATGCACAATCTGGAATGCCACACTGCATTACTGATACCATTGTCTAGCCTGCCCCCCCCCCCCCCCCCCCATCCCTCATGAAGAACAATGAGTTACAGTGGCAGCCATTGCCCCAGACGGTGGATTGTGCATCAGAATTCCAACAGATGTGCAGTATTCTCTGTAAACTTGAGCCATTCTTTGACAAATTTTCATTCCCTACACTCCTTGCTTTAGGTGAATGCACTAACTCCTGGACTTCTTTTGAAGCTTCCATTTCTCTGTTTTCAGCACAACTGAGTGCAGTATATGCACATGCTCACTCTGCTCTCACACGAGTGCGCACCATTGACCCTCCAGCATGGAGTTGGGGGCCGTACCTTCCTCCATAGGCAATGGCCGTTATGATCCCTTCAATGGTTTCCATTATACAACCTCCAGCTCATTTATTTTTGAATGCCCCTTATACCAATTCATGTACAAAATGTCACTAAATGAGTTAAAACTGAATTTAATACTAAATTAAATGGCAGTAATGCTAACATAGTATAACAGTTAAATACTCTAGATGATGACCTAAAGGAGGAATTACAGGTAACGAACCCAAAAACTAGATGAGCATACAGCAGAATCACAAAAATTAAAAGTGTATAATAAGGTTAATAGGCAGTTTCAAGTTTCACAGGGGAGTTACTTCTGAGATTATTAAACAATGTAACTTTGTGAGGAATAAGTTAATGAACATACAGAAACATGAATAAGGACTAAAAAGAGAAAGATTTTACTGAACAGAAATTTACTGAGGTACACAAACAAATCCCAGAGGCTATAGTAACATTAAATGTATTGCAGCAGAATAAGGATTCAGATGTAACTGCAATGTCAGATTCTATCATTTCAACCTTGGAGCTTTAGCAATTTAATTTAACAATAAGTACAAGAAAATATTGAATCATCAGTCAGTACATGTCATTCATCAACTGAGGCAGACTGAATTTAAGTTTGTACAACGACACGGATGCTAAATAAATAAATAAATAAAATAAATAAGAGGAGTTAAAAAAGATCTTGGACAAATTAACTAAAACAAAAGTCAATGTTAATAAAAAGAGACTTCATGATAACTATGGGCTACCACATGAATTAATAGAGAAACTGCATTTAGGAAGTGGGACAAACTTACCCATCCCAGTTCTTAACTTAAAACCTGAAGCGGACATTCATTATATTCACTTTTTAAGGCTTTTTTTTTAGTCTCTGTCCAAGCATTGGGATGATTCTAAAAAGATCAGTTTTGTTCACAGTTACTTACAATGGTGCACTGCTAAGTGAGGAAGAGGCTATCCAAAGGAGTTCTCTTCTTTGAGCTATTTTCACTGTTGGTCACTGATTATTCAAGAAAAGTTTATGCTGGAGTTAATAGACCTTAGGTGTTACAATAACATTCAGGGTAGCGACAGGAAGTATCTTCAATAACATCTGCCAAGATCCAAGAATCATTTACTAAAACTGTTGGCTCGTAGTTTATCCGACCATGCAAGAAAAGAAGAATGGTGTTGCTTGTGATCAAGTGACTTCCTTAAGAGGACTCGACAGTTGAATGAAGAACAAAGGATTAAAATAAGGCAAGGAAGAAATGATGTTACCAATCAGAACCAATAACTTTACTTATTATCAAAATTTGTCAGTAGCTCCTAATCATAAATTCGATGGTACTTCTATTTATTGAGTGGCTACTTGATAATAAAGTGTCGCTCGTAGATTTTAAAAAGAACAGAGTATTATACAAAAGAGCGTATAATACCTACAGAGTACCTTCTAAAAATAATTCCATAACTTTTAAGAGAGGACAAGAACTAGTGTTTGTGTTCATTTAGTGCTACAGCTGATATCATTGTAATGCAAGAACAGAACCAAACAGCAGAAGAAGAACTATTAGAAAATATAAAATAAGGATCACAGGAATCAAAAATATTAATGAAATAACAAAAGACTCAATTACAAGATATTTTACTAATACATAAAGAAATGGTCTGTGATAAATCCAGTATTATTCAGAAGTGTTGAGTTTATTTTGGGGAAGGAGACCAGACAGCGAGGTCATCGGTCTCATCAGATTAGGGAAGGATGGGGAAGGAAGTCGGCTGTGCCCTTTGAAAGGAACCATCCCGGCATTTGCCAGGATGGCCGGACGTGGGATTGAACAGTCGTCCTCCCGAATGTACAGAAGTGTGTGCATGTGTGTGCGAGCACGTGTGTTCATAAGTTTATCACAAAAGAGAAAAAAAAAATCTTTGTTTTGTAATCCGTATCATACATCTTTTATTTGCCATAAAGGTACAGATACAGAAGTTGATCAGTAATGGTTTTACAGGACACAGCTTAAGTATGTGTAATAATCCATTATTGGTAGTGAAAAAACCTGCAGGAGCTGTTTGGTTATTTTTAGATGCTCGAACTTCAAATAAACATAATGACACTGAATGGAACCAGTCCTCCAGTACAGAAGAATTATTATCTGGCTCTGTGGATCTGACAGACAGATACTTGCAAATACAACAACATGAAGGGTCTCAGCCTTACACAGCAAGCATGAGCTGAATTTTTCTGCCACAGAAAAAATGCTGTAATCTATTATTTAGAGTTTACAGAAGTTCCACAAACACGCACACGCACACGCACACACCATCACTTCGCAACATTCTAAATGGAACGTAGAATATTACATGATTTATTGATGCAGTGGGTTCTATTGTTACAAGAATTTAAATTGGAAATAAATTGTATTAAAGGTTAATTGAATATATTGCCTGATCCACTTTCTTGATTGCCTTTAAGAATAAATAATTAGAGAAGAATGGAAGGTTCTGGAATAATTTTTAGAGTTAACTTTATGTCTGTTAGTTTTACTAATAATGAGGTACAATTACTGGCTACATAGACTAAAGAAGATTTAAAGTGTTACAAACAATTCAGCGATAAGGCCAAATTCTGGGCCCAAGGAACTTTGTCAAAGAAGGATGAGAACAAGTTATGATACTTTGCTTTGCAGGGTGAATAGGACTTCAAATCACTGGAAGTAGGGCATGGCTTGAATAATAGTAGATCTGATTTGGTTTTTACATAACGGTTATGGGCATTTTGGTACATACCAAGCGAAGTAAACAAATAGTGAAATTTTATTTCTTAAAAATGTAACCATGAACGTAAGTGTGACTTTAATAACATGCGATTTCTGTCAATTGGTAAATGAAGATTTTAGTACTGCAAATGTATCCAGTAATACCAAGTGCTTTCAATGACTTAACAACCACCGATTTATTCATACCTTTACCAAAAGACGCGTAGGGTAACACAGTGGTTAGCACACTTGACTTGCATTTGGAAGAACAACAGTTCAAACGCATGTCGAACCATCCTGATTTAGGTTTTCCATTATTTCTTTAAATCACTTAAGGCAAATTCATTGATGATTCCTTTGAAAGGGCATAACCTCTTTCCTTCTTTATCCTTCACTAACCCAAGCTTGTGCTCCATTTCTAATGACTTCATTATCGACGAAACATTAATGTCCATCTCCTCCTCCTCCTCCTCCTCCTCCGCCTCCTCCTCCACCAAAAGGTGGTGTAACTTACATGTTTGTGGCCATTGAATATTGGTCAAAACATGACAAATTATATCCTATTAATGTAGGATATATGGCCACAGAAGTTAACTGTTTAAGAGATCTTTTGTAAACGTTGGAAAACAGAGATGGTTACTTACTGATAATGGCACAAATTGTATAAATAATAATTTTAAGTAATTTTTAGCATGGGAAGAAGAATAGCATATTACCATTTATAAATACCAACCTCAGTCTAACCTTTTTAGGAAGAAATATGACATGTAATTATTTCTAAATACTACTCTCAATCTAACCCTTCAGGAAAGTAATGAAGGACATCTGAAAACTTTGTCATACATATTTCTCAGACACATGTGCCTCCTGGGCCCAAATGGTACTAGAATTTCAACTCATATTAAATGAATTACCACATATATATATACACACCAGTATTTCCCAATGGAAGTTGTGAACAAGAGAGTTATAAGAGAGCAGTTATGATGATATTAAAATTACTTGAATGTCCTGATGGCATACTGTGGACTAGTAATAATGTTCAGACATGTGCATAGAAAGAACTAATCAAAAATGTGGCCCATACAGCAAGACAGCACAGTACAAAGACAATAAAGTCATAAAAGGAATGAGGTGGGAGATTTGGCATCAGCAAAACTTTTCATTCTTTTTAATTTGAAGGAGGAGGCTCGCAAATTTTTTCATAAATATAAAGATCGTTATGAGCTCACAAGTATACCTCATCTGGAAGCAGTATTTTTAAAAATCTGATAAACAAGAGAGATAAAGAATTATACAGACCAGATTTAATTAAGAAATTTATTAAGTAGTAGGTATGCTGGAAAGTAACACCCCCACACTCTTTACGTGGAAACTCCTACAGCTTTTAAAATAAAACACACATTATTAACATTCTTTCTTCATGTCTACATATTTGTGTCTGAACATAGTCACTCTGGTGACAAACACATTTCTCCCAACCAGAGACGAGTTTGTTTATACTATCACTGTAGAATGTCTGATTTTGTTGAGGGAGTCACAACATCACCTCTGCTTACACTGGTTCATCACTGTCGAAGTGAAGTCCTCGAATGCATTCTTTGGAAATTGGATAGGGCCAAGTCGGGACTGTAAGGGGGATGATCAATGAGAGCGAACCCAACGCTTAGGAAAGTTGAAGATATGGCAGCACTATTGTGTGGCCTGGCACTGTCATGCTCAAGGAGAGAGTGCTCCATGTGTGGTTTCTGAGGGTCTTTTAGTACTTTGCAGAGTTTATGGTGGTGTCTTTAGGCATAAATTCCATATGCAAGTTTGAACATCCCACAACACTGTGAGCATGACCTTGCTTGCTTATGACATTGTCTTTAACATTTTTGACATTGGTGTTCCTTTGTGGTGGACCCTCATTGACACACTGATCTTTCAGGATTGAAACAGTGAATCCAGTTTTCATCCCCTATCACAATGTTGTTAAGGAACTCATCACCCACATACTCAAAACGCAAAAGAAATTGTTGACAGATGTCAAGTCAGGGGCTAGCGTTCAGAGCACCCAGTGTGCAGTTTTCTGTACTGCTGTTCTGCAATGACGGCCCGCACACATTCTTGGGATATGCCACACTTGGCTGAGAGCTGTGTCTGTACTAATCGCCAGTTTCTTGAAAGAGTTTATCAGCCTGATTCCAATGTGTGTTGTCAGTTGAGGCATGCAGTTATCCACTCCAAACCCTGTCACACATGATGAGATTAGCACCATGTTTCAGTCGTTACAAGGATGAACAACCATTGCTGATGTTGATAAAATTATCACCATACACTGCTTTCATTCTAGTGTTGATTTCAATTGGAGGTATATCTTCTGTGGTTACAAACTCTTATTACTGCAAGCTGTCTCTCAAGCACAAACATAGTTACCTTATACACCATCATGTTAAGTGTCACAACTCAGAACCCTCTCATGGCATAGGGTTGCATATTTTCAAGAAACACACCAAGTAACATGACATGTAATACCTCAGCTGATATTGAGAACAGAATAAAAATTTGGACGTATTACTTTTCAGCACACCTTCATAAAAACAAGATATACTATGTGATCAAAAGTATCTGAACACCTGGCTGAAAATGACTTACAAGTTTGTGGCGTCCTCCATCGGTAATGCTGGAATTCAATATGGCATTGGGCCACCCTTAGCCTTGATGACAGCTTCCACTCTCACAGGCAAACATTCAGTCAGTTGCTGAAAGGTTTCTTGGGGAATGGCAGGCCATTCTTCACAGAGCGCTGTGCTGAGGAGAGGTACTGATGTCAGGCGGAGAGGCCTAGCGGAAGTCAGCATTCCAAAACATTGCAAAGGTGTTCTGTAGGATTCAGTTCAGGACTCTGTGCAGGCCAGTCCATTACAGGGATGTTACTGTCACGTAACCACTCCACCACAGATCACACATTATGAACAGGTGCTCGATCTTCTTGAAAGATGCAATTGCCATCCCTGAATTGCTCTTCAACAGTGAGAAGCAAGGAAGTGCTTGAAACATCAATGTAGGTCTGTGCTGTGATAGTGCCATGCAAAACGACAAGGGGTGCAAACACCCTCAAGAAAAACGTGACTACAGCACAACACCACCACCTCTGAATTTTACTGTTGGCACTACACATGCTGGCAGATGACGTTGACTGGGCATTCACCATACCCACACCCTGCCATCGGACCACCAGATTGTGTACCATGATTTGTCACTCCACACAGCGTATTTCCACTGTTCAGTCATCCCATGTTTATGCTCCTTACACCAAGCAAGGCATCATTTGGCATTTACTGACATGATGTGTGGCTTATGAGCAGCTACTCGACCACGAAATCCAAGTTTTCTCACCTCCTGCCTAACTGTCATAGCACTTGCAGTGAATCTTGATGCACTTTGGAATTCCTGTGTAATAGTGTGGATAGATGTGTGCCTATTACACATGACAACTCTCTTCAACTGTCAGCAATCTCTGTCAGTCAACAGACGAGGTCGGCCTGTACTCTTTTGTGCTGTATGTGTTCCTTCACGTTTACACTTCACCATACACACTGGAAACAGTGGACCTAGGGATGTTTAGGAGTGTGGAAATCTCGTGTACGGACGTATGACACAAGTGACACCTAACCACCTGACCATGTTTGAAGTTCGTGAGTTCCACAGAGCGCCCCATTCTGCTCTCTCACGATGGCTAATGACAACTGAGGTTGTTGATATGGAGAACCTGGCAGTGGGTGGCAGCACAATGCACCTAATACGAGAAATGTATGTTTTTAGGGGTGTCTGGATACTTTTGATCATATAGTCTACCTCAGATGGCCTTTAAACTGTGTGAACTTTGTAGAGCGAAACCTACAAGACTCAATCTGGTTGTTATACATATCATTTTATATTTTGATTTCTGTATAATTATCCTTTATCTTTTATAACTCTATCTACAGTAAATTGTATTTTATTCCATCATTTGTACCCATGCTAGAAGCATGAGGAACTTTGAGAACCTGTAGTAACAATAAAGAGATTGGTTTTCTCTCACAGGCATTGTTAGCTGATTATGAGTACAAATAATCCATACCAGTGCCATCAGAGTTTTGTTTTGTATTGAAGGAATCGTGCTTGGGTGTGCAGATGAAGCCATCTCTGCACAATAACTCATTAAATTTACTAGCTTATTTCAACTTTATTTTAACATTGCTTGTGACAAGCAGACGTTTGAATAAAGCCATTTTCTGCATAACACAGACACATTACTAACTTCTCGTCAACAATATATACTAAGTTATACCTGTACAGCCATAAAAGAAAAGTAAATAATTCAATTACAACATAGATATTTCTCTTCTCTCAGAGGCACTATCATGTTCTTTCTTTCTTTCCTTGTATAAATAATAAAGCAACTAAAGGGTTATTTACAAATTTTCAAGAAATATCAAAAAATATGTATGGTACTAAAAAATGTTCTAGATGAAAAGTTAATATTTTCAAAGGGGATATCTATCTATGTTACAACTGGCCACCCCCCAAACCCTGAACTTTTCTTATACTCATTGTAGAGCGTGCTGTAATCGACAAAATTTAACTTTTCCAGTTATTGCAATGAAGAACCAATACATTCAATTCTGCATTACTTTTGCAATAAAAATGTAAACTTTTTTCTGAACAGTGACACTTTCATAAAATTTTAATTTAGTTCTGCAAATCTAATTGTACAGTAAAAATTTATGGTTAGACATTTAAATGTCTGGTTGGTAAAATACTTCTACCATGTTCCAGGAACAATATCACAGATGTAACAGTTTTATGTTCCCACCAGGGTGCTTCATTTCAGCAAGTCTCCTGGTCTCTTACCATTATTGCAAAATATTGTTGGATGCGGAGGAGAAGCAATGGCAGCTGCTTCACACCAAACTTCTCTCTGATTTCCTGCTGTCCCAAATACTTCACTGACTGGACAATATCGAATACCTCTGTGAGAGAGGAGTTTTCATACTGCAAAGTGCATTCATAAACTCATCTATCAAGGGCTGAGGGTATTACAGAATCGCAAACCACTGAATCATCTTATGCGTCCCAGTGAGCTTTAGTAACAAACCAGCAATTGCAGCTAAGTGCATGAAGTTCCACTGCCCAAGCCCCATATGACTGTTGCAGCTGCTTTTGGCAACAGTGGAACTCAATGTGAGAAGCGAAATATCATGAGTAGACTTGCAGCAATAAGTAGAAAGCAACTTAGACATTTCATCAAAAGAGAGTCTGGCAAATTCCCACAGAGGAGCTAGCTGATACAAAGGGTCATAACCACAAGGAGAAATCCATGACAGAAGGAAGCCTAATACATGCTGGAGGTGGTGAGAGGAAAAAAAAAAAGGGGGAAATGTTGCGGAAGGTGGTTTTGTGTGTGTCTGAATCTTCCACAGACTCATCATACGAAGTAAAATGTGGGGGTTATACCAATGGTGATGAACCCTGGCATCTCAACAATGCTGACAAATTGTTTAGTGCCATGAAGAGAGAAACCTGCTGCTGATTGGTGAGAGCTTGCTGCTGTTCAACAAAGGACTGAAGAATTTCTTCCACTGACATACAGGCTGCAGCAAATTGTGCGTGTGTGTGTGTGTGTGTGTGTGTGTGTGGGAGGGGGGGGGGGGGGGGGGGGGGAGACATGGAGTGGACCACCACACTCATCATCAAAAATACTGTAATGTCGTACAAACGTAGTGATGGAATTCACACCATCCATCTTTTAATCTGCTGCCACATGAAACAATATATAAGACATGACTGATGTATTAATCACTAAAAAGACACAAAACCAAAGATTACATTAAGGTACCGTCTAACAGTGAACTATACACTTTTCACATAAACATCAGAGTAGCCAAGAACCTAGTGCAATGGCTTATACACTAAAGACCCAAAGAAACTGGTACACCTGCCTAATATCATGTAGGGCCACCACAAGCACACAGAAATGCCATAACATGACGTAGCATGGAGTCGACTAACTGGTTGTGTGGGGTGTCACATTGCTCTGCTGGAACTGCCAAAGTCCCTCGAAAAGTGCAATGGACATGAATGGTCGAAAATTGCAATGGACATGAATGGATGCAGGTGATAAGACAGGCTGCTTAAGTATGTGTCACCTGTCAGAATCACATCTGGATGTATCAGGGGTCCCATAGCATTCCAACTGCACATGCCTCAAACCATTACAGAGACTCCACCAGCTTCAACAGTCCCCTGCTGACATGCAGCGTACATGGATTTATGAGATTGTCTCCATACCTGTACATGTCCATCTGCTTGATAAAATTTGAAATGAGACTCGTCCGACTAGGCAACATGTTTCCAATGATCAACAGTCCAATGTCAGTTTTGACGGGCCCAGACGAGGCATAATGCTTTGTATCATGCAGTCATCAAGGGTATACAAGTGGGCCTTCAGCTACGAAAGCCTGTATCGATGATGTTTCATTGAATGGTTCACACATTGACACCTATTGATTGCCCAGCATTGAAATCAGCAGCAATTTAGAGAAGGGTTGCTTCTCTGTCATGTTGAATGATTCTCGTCAGTTGTCATTGGTCCCATTCTTGCAGGATCTTTTTCCAGTCACAGTGATGTCAGAGATTTGATGTTTTACCGGATTCCAGATATTCACAGTACACTCGTGAAATGGTCATATGGGAAACTTCCCACTTCACCTCTATCTCAGAGATGCTGTGTCCATTGCTCATGAGCTGATTATAACACCACATTCAAACTCACTTATATCTTGATAACCTGCCATTCTAGAAGCAGTAACTGATTTAACAACTATGCCGAACACTTGTTATCTTATATAGGTGTAGCCGACTGCAGCACCATATTCTGCCTCTTTATGTATCTCTGTATTTGCATATGCATGCCTATACCAGTTTCTTTGGCACTTCAGTGTATAAAACTGTTTGCATGTGGTGTAGCACCTGCTACACCGCTGTGCCAATATGAGGGTGATGACCACAAGGAGAAACCGATGACAGAAAGAAAGCTCTACACATGTTGGGGTTGCTGACATCAAAAGCTTGGAAATGTTGCCAAAGGTGTTTTTCATGTGTGTCTCAGTCTTCCACAGAGTCGTCATATGGAGTAAAAGATGGGGGTTGCATCAAGGGTGGTGACGCATAGCCATGGAGGTGGACAGTGTTTAATTATGCACAGTCACTGCACAAGGTTACAACACTTTTTTCTCAGAAGCATCGATTATGAGTAACATCTACACTTCTCTTGCTGACAGGTTTAATTTTGATTCTTTGGCAAAGCACAGCTAATGTAGTGTGCAACAGCTGTGTGACTAATCCTGAAACAGAGTGTCTTACTAAACAAGTAAAAGGCAACAAGAAAGGTCTACAGCTTAATAAAAACCTCATTTTGTCAGCTTGCAGTAACAAAAATGAAGAAATTTCACGTTTATTTTCATACTAGCAAATTCTTGCTGAAAACTGATTTCGGTATCTCCACGTACTTATAAGACACAGTGGATGTTATCAAGTATACCTAGCATGTACAAGTTCAAGTGATCCACTACATTTAAATCCATTTTCTTGGGATTGATAGCGCATATAGATCTCCCAAGTTTAAAGAACAAATGCAATATGTTGGCTAAATTTCATACACACATATGCACCATATGTAACCTTACAGGACTGCTATTTTCACTGCAAACTTTTCAAATTTCATGCAGTGCGTTACTTAAAAGCAAAACATTACAATAATTATGATCATAAACAACATTACCAAAACTTCATCATGAAGTTATACATAATGAAAAAATTAACTTTTGTTACCAAATACTTTCATTAAAATCATTTCAGAAATACTGCAGATCATTTGCCTCTGTTTTGTCAGCGCAGTGCATCAGCGACCAGTGATATGCAACAGAGGCAAACAATGTCTCGTACATTGCAGCTAGCAGCCAGGCTTGTCAGCACCATCATCTGACTGCCATTGTGTGCGCCATTAGATAACAAGGGGATCTTCTTAGCATATGTTCAAGTCACCTCACACTAGCCTCCACTGTGCATGTAACCTGCTTTCTTCCTGTGTATGTCCTAAATGAAATGTGACCAGTTATATTATGCATCACTGAAACAGGGGTAACTGAAAGTCAGATACGAAAGGCATTGTAATGATAGTCCACCACAGCTGTTTTGTTTTTTTTTTTCTTTTTAATTTTTTTTATTTACTGATATCTGTATCAAGCACGGCTCATTTTGAAGTACTACCTAAATATAATCAAACTATTTCAGTGTGCGAGTGAGCGCGCGCTCACGTCACACTTACTGCTTGCCTGATACAGAACGTCACAATCACTATTGCAGTGTCGACAAAGTCTTCGTTGAACACACCCGGCACGGCATGGCATGGCATATTTACGCCTGTCACCAGTGTGCCATCAGTAAGTTCATTCTTCCAGTGGTGGTTCCCACAGATACACTTCACCAGAGGACACAGAATTTACATGGTCTCACTGTCTGCAACTCTAATTGTCCTATCAAACAGTCACACTCAGATCTTTACTCCAAGATTCCGAGGATGCTCAGGCTTGTACCATGCATAGCACAGAAGACTGCAGTGACAAAATACATCAACATAGCACAATGCTAACTAAAAAGCATTACTACTTGCCAATGATTTATCTGATTGTATCAAAATTTGAGACTGCGTGTTTCCTTCACAAACATTACTCTCCTTGTATATAACTCAGCATTACAGAACAACTGATCTATGCCAATACTACATTCTGCAAACAGAATGTTTATATGTTCTTTACATCTGATATAAATTTTTAACCTTTTGTGCAATGCACAAAATGTTAGTCATCGTTTGTTCACTGTAGAACATGGCAGTCACTAAATCAGACAAACAAGATGAAAATTTACTGTAAGATACAAACAGCAAAACTAATCTAATCTAATCTCAAAAACAATAAATCAGCAGGAATAGATGCAATTTCTACATATCTAATGAAGAAATGCAAACATGAAGTGTTGAAGCCACTACTTCATCTTATAAACTGTACACTCGAAGAAGGTGTGTTCCCTGACAGATTGAAACTGGCTGTAATTAAACCATTACAAAAAAAGGGGAAAGCGAACATGTACAGAACTACAGGCTTATAGCCATTATCTCAACATTCAGCAAACTGATAGAAAAAATAATATTAAAAAGAATCCTGGAACACTACAATAATGCTGACGTCCTAGGGGAATTCCAACATGGTTTCATGAAGGGTTGAAGTACCATATCAGCAGCTGTACAATTTGTTTGCCATGTACTTGAAAACATAAATGAAAAGTCTCAAATGGTAGGAGTATTCTTGGACCTCTCAAAAGCGTTTGACAGAGTATGTCATGATGCACTCTTGTTAAAAATTGCAAAGAGTAGCGTCACTGGAAAACTCGTGCAATTGCTTGAAACGTATTTACAAGGCAGGCAACAGTACACAGAAATCCAATATTACAATGAAGAAATACTAGAGCGGAAAAGGTCAAGTATAAGAAAAATAAATTTTGGGGTTCCCTGAGGCTCCATTTTACATCCAGTCCTATTCATATGTTACGTAAATGATTTCATAAGTTCTCTAGACAGTAAGCAATTGGTCACTATGTATGCCCATGACACATCTGGTGTCTGTTGTGTAGACAGTGAGACCCGCCTAATCTGGAAGAGCATATTTCCAAAAAGACAACTTGAAAGCAAACATGGAAAAAATAAATATCATTCATTTTAAACCCAGTGGTATAAACAAGAACAACATTGAGACTAAGGAAACTCTGTCAAATAGCTGTTCAGATTGTAAATTCTTGGGACTATACATAAATGACAGACTCTCATGGAAGCAGCAAGTTGACCATGTCAACAAAAAAATAACATCCAGTCTATATGTACTAAGAAGATTATCACCCTATCTCAATTCAGAAACTCTAAGGGCTGTATACTATGGGTTAGTATACCCATTCTTGTCATATGGGATAGTACTGTGGGGCAGCACATGCCAAACAATTATGAAAATAGTCTTCATACTGCAAAAGTGAGTCTTAAGGATTGTAGCAAAAGTAAAACAAAGAACCTCTAGTAAAACACTGTTCACTAGTCATAATATTCTTACAGTTTATGCCACGTATATACTAGAAACCATAATGCTAGTGAAATAAGACACTAAGATCACAAAAAGAAATATGGACATCCACCACTATGAAATGGGGCATAAAAAAGACTTTGATATGGTTACCAAAAGATTAACTCTAACAGCAAAAAGTCCTTATATCCATGGAGCTGTCTTCCACAATTCATTACCAGATAAAATCAAAACAGTGACAGGCCATACTATTAAGAAGTGTGTCAAGCAGTGGCTCATTAAAAAATGCCTCTATAATCTGGTCCTAAATGAATTATGATGTAATAAGAAAGCAGATGTCATAAGAAATAATGTAAAAAGAAAATTCTACCTGAAAAAATTAATTTTTATTTTTTATATACTTTACATACATTTATGATGTAATAAGAAATTTTTTGTTTTATATATATTTATAATGTACTACGAAATAATGTAACATGAGAACTCTAATTGTAAAAATTTCACTTTTATTCTTTATATACTTTGTTAAAAAAGGCCCATGCATGTAAAAATTACGTGTTACGAGCAAATTAAATAAATAAATAAATAAATGATTTCCTGTCAGATGGGTCATGCTTCATAGAAATTGATGGAAAGTCACTGAGTAAAACAGAGGTGATTTCTGGCATTCTCCAAGGTAGTGTTATAGTCCATACACACACGCCCGATTTAGGAGACAATCTGAGCAGCTGTTTTAAGTTGTTTCCAGATGATGCTGTCGTTTGTTGTCTAGTATACACATCAGAAGATCAAAACAAATTGCAAAATGGTTTATAAAAGATATCTAAATGGGGTAAAAATTGGCAATTGACACTAAATAATGAAAAGTGTGAGGTCATCCACATGAGTGCTAAAAGGAATCCGTTAAACTTTGGTTACACCATAAATCAGTCAAATCAAAAAGCTGTAAATTCACCCAAATATCTACGAATCTCAATTATGAACAATTTAAATTGGAAAGAAAACACTGAAAATGTTGTGGGGAAGGCAGACCAAAGACTGCATTTTATTGGCAGAACACTTAGAAAATATAACAAATCTACGAAAGAGACTGCCTATACTATGCTTGTCCATCCTCTTTTGGTGTATTAAATTCTCTGCAACTTTGGAAATATTATGAACTCACAAAATCTAAGACTGGTTTTGGAATTAGAGCAAAAATTAGCTTTTGAGTAAACATTTTACCTATCATTTTACAAGTGTTTTAGTTTTCATTGTGAATACCTTCACTTTATTTTGTTAAAATGGCAGAAGGATTTGTGAGAGGAATAGCTGACTAAAAATTGCTGCTACTGCATTAATACACATCATGATTAATGTACACATAACAATTTTTATGTGAAAATTAACATAAAATAGTGCTAGCCATCAGGCAGTTTAATTCTACTATGAAGTACATATTTATACTTCATTATTGTGACCTATGTAAAGTTTCTCAAGAAACACCGTAGGTACTTCAGCAGAAGCTGATGTCAAGGTAGGCCATTGTGGTGAAAAGTACCTGTAGTTTAGTAAAAGCCTGCCAAGATTTAGATGGTAAACATGCAAAAACATGGCCAGTGTCTATTAACATTATAACTGTGTGCATAAACTGTGTTTACATAATAAATGTAATTATATGGAGATGTGTTTCGAGTTATTGCTTGGTGCATAGATCACAGGGGCAGCACAAATGAAACCTTGCACCACAGACCTGGAATGTACTACAGCAAATTTGATTAATTCACCATCAACTGTTGATGATATCTATAATATGGATTTGTGTCATAATTATATGAGGGCTCAGCACTTAATTATTTATTTCCCCTGAGTTTAGAAAATGTCACATGCGTTAGTGATATTCACACTTGTCAGTACCTGCCTTTCTTGGAACTCAAATTATTACATTCTTCTTGAATCCTAAGGATATTCTGCCTATCTTGTATATCTTGCATACAAGGCGGAGTGGAATAATTTTGTCTTGTTTTCCCAATTATCTTAGTAATTGTGAGGTAATTTAGTCTACTCCAGTGGCCATATTTTGACATAGGTCTTTCAATGGTCTGTCAAATTCTTCTTGCTGTATCACATCTCCCATCTCACTTTTATGTATTTCCTCTTCCCTTTTGCAATATTTTCTTAGTACTAGTTGCCTTTGTACAACTGTTCTGTATACACTGATCAGACAAAACATCACCACCACGACCAATGATCGATATAAACTGTCCAGGTGACAACAATGTCACCTGGCAAGGAATGACTGATGACCTCAAATTTTAAGTCCCATAGAGCTCAGAGCCATTTGGCGAGGAATGACTGCTAATCAGACATGGGCACAGTGCATGTAGCACCAGTGAGTGTGCTGTCCATGTCAAGAATGAAGAAGGTACGTGATCTGTCCGAGTCTGACTGGGGACATATTGTGATGGCCCAAAGGTGCAGCACAAGCATTTTGGAAACTACACAACTTGTTGGGTGTTCAAGGAGTGCTGTGGTGATTATCTTTGACATGTGGCGAAACCAAGGTGAAACCAGATCCACACATTGTGGGGTTGGGTGACCACCTCTCATTACAGAACCTGGATGTTGTAGGCTGGGCAGACTGGTAGAACAGGACATGCAGCAAACTGTGGCAGAACTAACACCTGACTTTGATGTTGGGCAGAGTAAAAGTGTGTGTGAACACACCTCAGCAACTATGACTGAAATGGGCATGTGACCATTGGCACAGAACATTAGCACAGTGGCAGAGCACTGCATGGTCGTATGAATCCCAATAGCTTCTTCATCATGCCGATGGGAGGGTGCAAATCTGTTGTCTTCCACAGGAACAGCTCCCTGACACCAGGTAAGGTGGCACAGAGGGAAGCTGCTGGCAACTCCATTATGCTCTGGGCATCCATGGGGGCTAGTGGAGCTCAGGAAAGGCTTCATGACAGTCAAGGAGTATTGTGAATTGGTTAGAAACCACATACAGCCAATCATGACGTCATGACGATCATGTTTCCTAACAGCAGTGGCGACGAGATAATGTGCCATGTCGCAAGGCCAGGAGTGTGATGGAGTGTTTCAAGGAAAACAGTGGCAAGTTACATTTGATGTGCTGGCCCCACTATTTTCCAGATCCAAACCTGATCAAACATATCAGGGATGTAATTGAACGGAGAATCAGAGCTAATCACCACATCCCTGTAATTTAAAGGAATTAGGTCACTTGTTTGTGGAGATATGGTGTCAACTCCCTCCAGCAACCTACCAAGGCCTTACTGCTTCAATGCCACAATGTGTCGTCACTGGTATCTGGCTAAAGGTGGACATACTGGCTATTAGGTAGGTGGTCATACAGTTCTGGCTGATCAGTGCGTTCCTTCCAGCTTTTACCCTTCTGTTTTATCACACACTGAAAATGCTGTTAGCACTGTCAAGAGGTCACACATTTGGTGCATGTGGCTGATGCATGTGATGTGGCTCACTGCACTTTGTGTACTGGATGGTATATGACTTCAAATGCCGGCATTTACAAGGGGGGCAGACATTTAGTTGAAAGTACCATGAAATACAGAACATTTTTCATTCTTGCGAAAAATAATAAAAAACATTTTAATGTTGAATGGTGCTTAACATAGTAACTGCAACAGAAATGAAGATTGGTAAAACTCTTCAGAATCTGTTTTAGTGGAGGTAACAGCTGGAGGAAATAGTAACAAGACTTCAGACAAGAAAATAGCAGTACCTGTATCAAAAACAGGGCCGTACCCATTTAAGTGAAAAATTATTGCAATGAATTTGCTGAAAATAAGTTCAACTGAACTTTTAAATATGTCTTTCCATTTAAGGTATTTGGTCCAATGGCCTTTCTGATTTTTATTTATTTATTTATTTATTTATTTATTGAGTAAGCAGCAGTAAGTCAAAGAGACATTTTCTCATTAAAAAATAAATAAAAAACAACCTATGTCTGCATCTGCATCTACATCTGCATACCTACTCAGCAAGCCATAATACAGTGCATGATGGAGGGTAACCTGTGCCACTACTAGTCATTTCTTTTCCTTTTCCACTTGCAAACAGAGTGAAGGGAAAAATGACTGCCTGTATGCTGCTGTATGAGCCCTAATTTCTCGTATCTTTGTGGTCCTGTAGCAAAATGTGTGCCTGCGGCAGTATAATTGCTCTGCAGTCAAACTCAAATGTGAATTCTGAGTTTTCTCAAAAGTGTTCCTCTACAAGAACATCCCTCCAGGCACACCCATTTGAATTCCCAAGGCATCTCTGTAATACTTGGATGTTGGTCAAAACTACCATTAACAAATGTCACCTTCTATCAAATCTGGAAATAAGAGTACAAATCTCTCCATGGACATAACTTCTGCTGCGGACATAGTAGACCCAAAACGTTTGATGTCATCTTCTCTTCATCTTACCAAGTAACATGCAAACAACTTTCATCACTGTTATTCATTTCTTCACTCTCAAATTACTGTAGCTGTAGAATGCCTTCAAACCATAAAGTGAAACAATGTGGTGCACTTTGCTTTCTTGCAGTGTTTTTGACCCTAGTCAGTGAAAGCACTCCTTTCAAATAATGCTAGTGTACTCCAGGAAACGCTTACCTTAACACTATGTAGGCCTACAGAAAGCTGGCGAAAACGCAAAAATCATAGCAGTGGCATCGCCCACTGCCTAATGTAGAATTAACTTTAGGTGCCGTTGATGCAGATATTAAAATGTTAATCATTGCTTTAAAAGAACACATTCATTGTTTTGAAGTGCCGTGGGTGATGTAGAACTAGTATCAGGCATGTAGTACTACTACCAGGTGAGCCTCTGCCACTGACATAATACACAACAATGAACTGGTGTATACATGACAGTCAGATGTATAGATTCACTGCAGTAAGATGGATCAAGGTGGAAACATGATAAAATGGCAAAAAGGAGCTATGGTGATTGGACAAGTTCAGATAGTAGGATGAATGAAGTTGTGAGGTTTGTTGATGTATCAATGGACTTCCTGCATGTCTACTAGGAATGATGTACC
This sequence comes from Schistocerca gregaria, assembly GCF_023897955.1. Classification (NCBI taxonomy): domain Eukaryota; kingdom Metazoa; phylum Arthropoda; class Insecta; order Orthoptera; family Acrididae; genus Schistocerca; species Schistocerca gregaria. Next base: position 619,828,157 of record NC_064923.1, on the reverse strand, counting down.
AATTGCAACCATGTAACACAAAGAGACAAGAAGTGGGCATAAAAAGATCCTAACCAACAGGAACTGGAGAAGAGCGTTACACCTCATCAGTGACAGGTGGTTTCAAAGTCAAAAAGAATTGCAGCAATCTGTGCATGCAGGTCTTATTATCAAGCAAAAACTGTTAGGGGAACCAAAGTTGGTGGATGTTTGGTATCAGGTAGCTTGCAAAAGGTCATTCCTTACTGCAGTATATAAAACTGCACTTCTTCAAAGAGCCAAACCACCCTGCCTCTTTTCAAATGATGCAAGGTGTCAAGTGCTCTGATGACCAAAAGAGGTGTTTAACCCATAGTTTGTAAAGGATATTGTTCTGACCCAAAGTGGTTCCATGATTATTTGGTGTGTTTTTCCTACCGTGACTTGGGCCCAGTCATTACCAGGAACAAGAATCATGATATTTCACCATTCTCGGTGTTTGGGACTTCCCCTTTTCTCGTACATTTTCATGACAATTGTGCTGTGAACACTCCCAGCTTCCCAAATGATGAGTACAGCAAAATTCAAAGGACAACATGCATATATTCCTGGGTTAATGAACACTATCCTGTTGCAGCTCAACTAGCCTGCTAATCACCCAGTCTCAATCCCATACAAAATACCAGGAATTATTTGAAAGCTGAGCAAAGAGTGGGAATCAACAATGCTGCAGTTTGGTAGCTCTATAAGATTAATCAACAATGAGTGGCTTCAGCAGGGTATATGAAGAAACTTGTATACTCTCTTAGTTCCTCAGTTAAGGCCACTATTAAAGCTAAACTGGTGTTATGCACTATTAGCTTGATTTCACCTGGAAGTTACTATTTTTTGTTTATTATGTTTATAGTAAAGTAATATTATACTTATAGTAAAGTGGAATGTAACAACATTATGAAAAGGACAGTTGCTACTCACCATATAGTGAAGATGCTCAGTTGCAGATAGATACAGTTGTAGATACAACAAAGTCTCTGGCTGCTGAGGTGAGACCTGTGTGTGTTTTTTGTCTCCTTCTGACAAAGACCTTGTTGGCCGAAAGCTTACTTTCTGATCATCTTTTCATTGTATTTACCTGCGACATGCATCTCCACTATATGGCGAGTAGCAACTACCCTTTTCATAACATTCTTACTATCTGAAAAAAGCTACACATGTGTTCAGTCATATTTTAACATAATTTCAAAGTGGTGCAAAGGATGCCAACATGTTTTAAATATAGTTAAATTAAAAATGTTCACTTCAAAAAATGCACCAACTTAGTATTCAATGACAGAACCTGAGAGTAAAAATTGGAACCAGTTGAATAATACAATATTTGGATGTAACTATTCATGGGGACGTGAAATGTAATGAACACATAGGCTCGCCCTTTCGTAAAGAAGGTGATTCACTTCAGTGCACTATTAGGATATTGGAAAAATGCATTCAGTCTACAAAGAATTGCTGCTAACAAAATACTCTTGCAAGCCATTCTAGGAAAGTGTTCATGCCAAATACAAGTAATTTATACAAAGGAGGGAAGCACAAATTGTGACTGGTTCATCTGAACCATGAGAGAGTCACCAAAATGCTGAAATACCATAACTGACAAACTCTCGAGGATAGATGTCAACTGTCCCACTACTTACAAAATCTGAAGAACCTTTATTAAGTGAAGCATGTAGGAATACAGTACTGTCTCCTACGTATCACTCCCATAGGGACCATGAATACAAGACAGACCAATTACAACACACGCAGAGGCATTTAAGCAGTCATTCTTCCTTTGCTCTGTGTGTGAATGGAATGGGAAATAACCCTAGTAAGTGGTACAATGCGCAGTACTCTCTACCATGCACTTCACAGCAGTTTATAAAGTAAGGATGTTGAGTAGAGATGGGTTGCATATGAATATGCTGCATCAGTACACAATTGTGGAGACAGTAACTGCATTTGCACCTTGAAACTGAAGGCCAGAAGGAATATGTTCACCTTTTCTTAAGGACAACTGTCTTTTGACCACAACACACATTTCAAAGCAGTAACCTTCAAGTAGAGAAACAGATACACAAACTTTAAAAAGATATTATCAGTGGTTTTTAAGTTATTAAGAAAATTTAGGTGAAACTGTTTCAGTTGCATGAATGAAAAGAAAAAAGTACCACTAGAAATAATTTGAGTTGAAAAAATGAATACAGTGGTGAATACGTAAAAGCTGGCACACATCTCAGCAGTACTTCAGCACATTGATGGAAAGGGAAAAATGTTTTGATTAATCCAAAAGCCAAGAAGAACAAATAAATCACTGTTTATGTTCAGAAACGTAAAACCGTGCATGTCACAAAATGAAAAACAAGGTATCCTGTGAATATAATATCAATGAGTCACAGTTGGAATCTGTAAACTCATCTAAATACCTGATTGTAGCACTTACAAGGAACCCCTTGAGTGTAAGGTCACAAAAGGGAATAACGTTTATGGCACTGAACATCCCATGTATTGTCTATCGTCCAACCACAAAATTGGGTGCTAATGGCAACAACGGGGAAGAATCAGATGTGTGCAACGGTGAGCATAGCACGAGGCTACAGAGGGTCTGTGAACTCCTTAGTTGACGCGTAACTCACAACACAGCTACAGTGCTAGTGGTGTAGATACAAAACAGAGCAATGGCAATCATAAACAGAGGCAAACATTGTATCTGAACAACAACAGTTGCCAAAGTTGACATTTCGTCAGAAAAAAACCCAAAGAATTTTGCACAGTGAGAAAGAAGTGGCAGATGAAATATTGGCATTTCCACAAGATGTGTCAGTGGAAAGTGTGGTATCTTTTATGCTTGAATGTGCAGACAATGTACATGAGTAGTACAATGATGATGATATGTGCTTAACAAGTGAAAGTGATACTGGAACAGATGTTGAGCCATGTAGTTCATCATCATCATTTGACTGGTAGCCACAAATCCCATCTCCAGTGAAACATAGTAAAGGACATTCGTCATCCAAGGAGTGGGTACGAAACATAATTACATACATGGAAAATCATCCACAGCATAGTAAAAATAAAAAATTACAAACACATTTCAAAAAAGTCTGCAGCAATGTGACTGCATAGTGTATAAAAGAAGCTATGGGTGTTCAAGGGAGGAAAAGGCATGCTTGTTATGAAAACTGGTGATTCAGCATTTCAAGGATGCTTGATACAATTTACAGGATGTGCACAACAGTGACCTATTATTGCATCTGACATAGATTACCATGATTTCTAGGGAAGCAGTGGATGGTTGCCCATCTTCAGATACTGCTACAAAATTGGAAAATGAAAGATAATGAAATTTAAGACAAATCATGAACTTGACGATGCACAGCAAATTGTGGAATACGCCCAAAAATTTGTAGATGAGATAAACAAACCTATCCCATCGTTCAGTAATGAGTTTGTTTCCAATCCTGACCAATCGAGATTTGAAGAGGAAATGTATATGAAATAAACCCTGGAATTAGAGGTAACAAAGGAGTTGTATCAACTAACATCAATGCATTAACGCATTCATATACAATTATGCTGACTGTTAACGTGGATTGCAAATTGGTGACGAAATTACTTAATGTTCTGTGAAAAGTCAGATGTGCTCTGCCCCTACAATTCTTTTTGTGGGCGGGTTCTTGCAACGGCTCCAGGGAAAATTTACATTACAAAGAGCAAGAATGGGAAAAGGGGCATAAGAGAACTACAACAACAGTATGAGCAACACATTTGACCAATAGCTGGTCAAAATGACTTGCTTTTGCTTGATTCCTGATCTGCATTAAAAAGTCATACTCCTTAAAAGCAAACTATACCTCCTGAAAAATTTTGTAATTTATTTGTGTGAAACATATAATTACTTGCACAGCAGTAAGTAGTACAATACAAACAACAGTATTCAATCTAAATTAGTTTTATAATTGATACTAAAGTATAAAGTCTAAATTATTTTAAATAATAATAAATTAGATTTTTAGATTCTAACTTAGACTATAGTAGCCATGATTTCATTGTTTTCTGAATTTTTCACCAGTTGACAGCTTCCATTCCCTAGGTAGTACATTAAAATATTTTGCTCCTTTAATGTATGGACAGTTTGCAGCTTTATTCAGTCTCCTGTTTACCATACGATAATTTTGTTCTTGTCTAGTGTTATGTTCATGAATTTCTGAATTTCGATGTATATAATTCTTATCATCTACAGCTAATATTACTTATACATAGAATAGATAGTCAGCTTTATTTGCTAATTTTAATATATAAGGGAACACTCCTCCTTTTAAAACAGTATTTATTAGGTGCAACAGAGGATATGCTAGATTATGTTGGTATTGGTTAAGTAACAATGGAGAAATTTTATCCCAGGCAACAGATTTTTGTTTTTACATTCTCTGCTGTACTGTAAAATATTCTTGAGTTTAACTTCAAGAAGTTGACCAGGTTCAGACTTGATCTAGCATGATTTCCAACATGTACTTTATCTGCAGTACAGAAGTCAGTTTCTACAATACCTATGAAATATTCATTAAAAATGTTACTAATATTGTGAGGATTGGTGACAATATTGTTGTTATATATCTGTATGCTGATGTTATTTTTTAGTTTTGTTGTGTCTCTCATTTCATTTGCTAGAGACAAGCAGGTGTTTTGAGATACAATCAGAGTTTTATATTTTTAAGTTAATCTTTTCAGCCTTCAGCCTTTCAACTTGCTTACAAAACTGGAACTTATATTGTTTGTATATCCCCCTGTGCTCCTTGTCTTTTATCTCTCTTTGTATCATAAACTTTTCTTCCATTTTTTCCCCCTTGTTTCAGTTCTCTAGTAAATCAAATTCTACAGGTCTTGACCACAGTGCCTGCCTTATTCTTATTTATATTTACCTATCTTTTAGATACAGTCTTATTTACATGGAAAGATAATGTATCTAGGAAGGCATCCCATTTATTATTTACTTCTTGGGCTTGTAATACATTTCCACGATTCCTGACTAAGGTTCTCTCACAGCTTGCAATGTTGGTAACAGAGAGAGTTCTTTTATATTCATTAATTTTCTCTAGATTTATACAAGGATCTTCCTTTAGCACTAATAGTTGAATCCATAACATCACACTTCGTGCCACATGGAAGCACTGGACAAATTCAGCTTCCGGATGTATGTTTTTCCCATGCCTATAAAATGTATCATCACACAATCTGCAGCTACGCCTCAAAGAACAGTCAGTTTCACGATAAGATACATTACAAACCTGCTTCACATTCAGCTGCATGCCATCGAATTCCATCAGTTCTCATCACCCTGTTACACCAATATGATTCTGTACACATTCTTTAAGAGTGGATATGTAGCTGAGCGTCGTGTATGGTTTTCAACACCCAAAGAGTTCGCAATCTTAATGTAGTCAACCTTTGTGATGACTGTGTCATGCCATTTTCCATTGGTGTTCATGGTGAAAGTTAATGGTTTTCTTGAACATTTCTTGAATGTTAGTGATGTATATTTTGTGAAGTGTAATGCATACATACCATAGAAGGTCGATATCTGCAACCCAGGCTCTTATTTCCTTTAGCCCTCTCAATGCACATGGTGAGTCACTAGCAGCTAATATTTTTCATGTCATAATTATTACCACAGCAGATTCAAATAAGCCTTGCTGAAGACTGAAGTTGTGACCTTGAACTTAAGGGGTTTCTCGTTGTTCAAGTGTATGGAACCCATACCAAATAGGACTAGTAGGGGATGTGACACGTACACAGCGAAGGGCAGCATGAATGCTCACAGGTCTGTTTGCCCTGAAGTAGAATGTCAGAGAGATGTTAAAAGAACTGAATTGGAGCCCTTGAAGATAGACAAAAACTATTTCAAGAAATATGAGGTCTGTTCAAAAAATTCTGGAACATTTGTAATTTCGCACCAATGGTATGTGGAAGCGAAATGCGGTTGGCATCCCTGACACACATGTGATTGATGTGTAACTGCCAGAAGTTTCATTGTTGTATATCTGTTAGTTATTGTTCAGTGTTGCATTGAGCAGAACATTGTGTTGCACAGTTCGCTAATTTTGAGATGGCAGAGTTAAGGGGAACACCACATTTGCATTAAATTTTTGCCCGAGACTTGAGAAAACCTTTGCAGAGACACACCAAATAATACAGGAAGCCTACGGTTCTGAGTGCTTAGGCCATACGCAGTATTATGAAAGGTTCACACAATTTAAAAATGACCGATAGAAGTTAAAGATAGCTCTCCTTCAGGACGCCCTTCGGCATCTACCAATGATTCTCATGTCAGAAATGTCAAGGAAACTGTATGTACCAATCAAAGACTGACACTCTGAGAGATTGCAGAAGAATGTAACATTTCAGTTTTATCATATCATGAAATCCTGACACAGCATCTTGGAATGCATCGTGTTACTGCCAGATTTGTCCCACAGTTCACACATCAAGACCAGAAAGATCTTTGATTCACAATTTGTGAATAACATTTGGACTGCGCAAATGAGAATGAACTGTTCCTTATGGGTATAGTAACTGGTGACGAGACATGAGCCTACGGTTGATGATGTTGACACCAAGGAACAATCTTCACAATGGGTTAGGAAAGGTTCTCCAAGGCCAAAAACAACTTGTCACATCAGGTCAAGTCAGATCAAATGTCAAAGCAATACCGATAGTTTTCTTTGATTTTGAAGGATTAGTTCAGCATGAATTTGTGCCACAGGGACAAACTGTTAATCTATGTTACTATCAGGATGTGTTGTGATGCCTGCAAGAAAATGTGAGAAGGAAATGGCCTGAAATGTGGCAAGACATTTCATGGTTCATGCACTGTTAACGCACCCACACATTTACCCTGTTGGTGTGTGACTGTTGCACCAAAATCGAAATCACTGGGCTACCTCATCCTCCATATGCTTTAGACCTGATCCCTGCTGACCCTTTTTTTCCAAAGTTGAAAATCCAGAAAGGATGAAGATTTGCAATGGCAGACAAGATAAAAGGAAAGTCACAGGTGGCACTTCGCGCAATCCATCTAGAGGCATACCAAGACTGCTTCTGGTAGTGAAAATGGTGTTGGAGTGGTTTTTCAATTTTGGAGGAAAGTATTTTGAAGGATATAATGTACAATAAGTAAACGATAAACAAAGAAAAATTTTGTTGACAGAGTTCTGGAATTTTTTGAACAGACATCATATTTATGTGGTGTCTGTTCTTTCGGACATGTCCAAAAGAACACACACCATTTTCACCCTGCAACCATTAACAATCACGAACAAATGAATTACAACATGTAGCTGCTAGTGGGTATTGATTTGCATCAAAGAAGAAAGTTGAAAATATGTGCCTGACTGGGATTCAAGCCCAGGTCTCCTGCTTACTGGACAGACACTTCGACCACAGTCATTCAGCCATTTTACTTGCAGCATTTTGACAATTCCCATAATCAGGTCTCCTGATTACTAGGCAGGCAGACGGTTTGACAGAGTCATGCAGACATTACTTGCAGCATTTTCATGATTCCCATAAGAGTTCATGTCAAGTGTTGCATGCACAAACACTGAAGAGATCATTAGCCATCCTACACACACACACACACACACACACACACACAGTTCATGTCAAGTGTTGCATGCACAAACACTGAAGAGATCATTAGCCATCCTACACACACACACACACACACACACACACACACACACACACACACACAGTTCATGTCAAGTGTTGCATGCACAAACACTGAAGAGATCATTAGCCATCCTACACACACACACACACACACACACACACACACACACACTTAAGACAAGACTGGTCAATGATCCTTTCAGTGCAGATGCGCACCACATTGGAACTCTTACATGAATCAGTGAAATGCCACAAATAATGAGAATAACAGAAAGGGGCACTGCATCAGTAGTGTGCGGATAAGTTGAGAATTTTATCTGATGGGAGGCATACTAGGTAGTCCATGTAGCTGCAATGAGCACTGTATCTGGATGGCTCAGTGGTTGGAGCATCTGCCTACTAAGTAGAAGACCTCTGTTCGAATCCCAGTCGGCATAAATAGTGCACACTCGCAGCTATATGTGATAACGCATTTGTGTCTATCCCGAGATGAAGTTTGAAGAGCCAGCTTTAAATGCTGACTCTAGGAATATACAACAACCAACTATGTATCGCTTCCATGGGGATTATGAGGACAAGATTATATTGATTACAGCACACAAAGAGGCATTTAAACAACCATTCTTCCCATGTGCCATAAGTGAATGGAACAGGAGAAAGCCCACATAAATGGTACAGTGGCACACACCCTCTACCATGCACTTCAAAATGGTTCACACAGTTGGACATAGATGTACAATCTAGAAAAACAATAAATAATTTTTTTGTGCCTCTGTTTCTGGATATGTTCTGGGGTTTACCAAAAGCACGAATCAGGACATTTTATTGGTTTGATTGTATCTGTTTGTAAGTTTTTGATTGTTTAGAAGCTTTGAGGACCTACTGGAAAGAGGTGGTGTGATACAGAATGGAGCAGCATGTGACTTCCACTGTAACATGCGTGTGGAGTGGGAGGCAGTTAACACTTTTTAACATTTTAAAAAATGATCCCATGATATCGTGCTATGAGACTAGTTGGCAACAGCTGCAAATATCAGTTCTGTCAATACAGTAAAATGTTGGAACTCTGTATGTTCACTAACCTGAAAGTCACAATTGACAATAAAATTCTTCTAGGACCTCCAATTATCACAGGGACCATATACCTGGAAACTACTGATACGGCAGAAACACCAACACCTAACAACATCACCAGTGAACAAAAATGGCATCTTGAGATACAGAGAGTTATGAACCAGTGAGGAATAGCGAGTGGGTGCAGTGCTCACAACATATGCATCCAAAGTCTTATGGGAACAACTGAATTGTGTTGTTCAGAAAGAGGGGACTAAATAAAAGAGCTACAAGAGGAAATAGTAACATGGGTATAAAGGGGCTGGCCAGTACTTACCTCAGCTTAGTACAGCCGATAGATTCATTAACTGTGAGCATTATGGATGAATGATGCAATGGTTAACATAGAAAGTGCATAGTAGAATCAGCAACTAGTGAAATATGTTGACCCACCACAACCTTAATGTAGCCGTTGTAAACCCTCAGAAGGGTGGCAATAAACTGAATACACTTGATTAATGCCATTATGGATTTCTTGCACACTGTGTGGTTTAAAAAATGACTGCAGGTAAACAGAAAGAAGGAATTAAGTCATAACTGAAAGTGGAAGTACAAGCATAATTGGAGATTGAATGCAGAATGCAGAATGAGAAAGAGGGAAAGGTATTACTATTTGATAGTTGAATAACAAATGAGTCATGCTAGGAGCAGAAGGAAATCCACCTAGGTCAGAAGCAATTTACAAGCACCTATGAAGAAACAGTGAAGGAAGCTTGAGCAACACCAGCTTTTACAAGATCAGAAACAAAATTCAAGAAGACATTAGGAGATGTGTCATTTACATACATAAACAAAGAAGTGTTAAATTTGAAGGAAAAATTGAAAAATAGAAGAAAACTGTATTTTTAATCTGAGAGTGAGCTAAACAAGTGCATTGTGACTCTGTTGGCAACAATGAAGAAGAAATGCACATTGTGCCATTGTAATTGTACGTATGAGTTCTGACATCAAACATATGGCAGAGCAGCATATCCATGTGCTATTGGAGCTGCAAGATGTATGTCACAATCTTTTAAAAGAAATGTGAAGTTTATGGATGAAAATAAAGTATTCCAAACATAACTGACTTGTAGCACAGTTAACAAGCAAGCCACGTCACGTCATGTCATGTCATGTGCAAAATTTTCTTACTGTCTTTTCACAAGTTCATGGAGAAAAAGTGAGAAGGTTAGTTTTTTTAGAGAAAACTTAATGAAATAAGCAGATGTATGTGTTATCAGAACTGCAGAAGTTCGAGACAATTGTCAAAAATGTGAAGAGGTCTTCAAGCAGTGGATGACGCATAGGGAGGAAAAGAGGGGGGACAAAGAAACACAAAATGAGCAAGGAAAAAAAATTGGCTGCAAGAGGAAAGGATTGAGAAGAGAAATAAAGGAAAAGGAAGAAGAAGGAACATACAGAACAGAGGAAAGCTGAAGTAAAAGCAAGCAAAGAAAAGGGAAGAAGAGACACACAGAATATGTAAATAAGTGCATGAGAGAATTTCTATTATGGATTCATCAGAATCATGTGACTTCACATATAAAGTGTTTCATATCGTAAGCATTACTGGGAGTAATGAACCAGTGTGTTTGAGGGAGCTTCATCTGCTGCAGTCCCCCAAGGTTCTGTTACATAACATTTATGAAAATTCTATTACAAATGTATGTGCCATGAACTAACTGCTAAAAAGTGTTTCATTGGCCTTGATATCACAATCAATTCAATTCAATTTATTAGTGTCCTAGTACTACATCATCAAAATGACATAGGACTTGTCAGTGAATCGACAGCCAAATTCTGAAATCTTTGTAACATCAACTATACCACTCTTAAGTTGACAATAAATGAAAATAAGATGTAATGACTCACCTGCAGATGACTGATGAATGGCACATATGTACACTTAACAGTATAGAAAATCACACTGGCTTTACAGTTTTTCCCCAGCAGAAGAGGTATACACAGAAGTGGAGGGGGGATGACAGGAGGAAAAGGGAGAGTGAGCCATGGGTAATACAACAATGTAGGATTTGCTAGAGAGAGAAAGAGAGAGAGAGAGAGAGAGAGAGAGAGAGAGAGAGAGAGAGAACATAGATACTGTAGCAACTGTTGAAGTCATTGCTGTTCTTATGTTCACCAATAAAATAATTTCCAGTTAATATCCAACACAGGAAATCTGTATTGCCCTATTAACTATAACAATTTCTTCCCTATCTATTATCATTTCTTTGTAAACCATTTTAATTATTGTTATTATCTCATTTTTGTTCCCTGTTCTACTACATTTTATCTCCAACTTGACCACCATGAGCCTTTGCTCATTCTATCTCGTGTCAGTTCAGATAGCTCACCTTCGCCTTAGCTAATATACTCTTCTGGAAATCCTGCTTGGCATTTGTATCCCTCTCGTTGGACTTACCTTAGCACTTGCTGTTCAGCCAAAGGTAGGGCCATATTATATATCAGTTGCACCATAATTGCTGTGTATTGTTGTTTTACATTGATATGGCAACTAAACAGCTATCAACTGCAGAATAGCTAACACACAAAAAACTATCTGGTAATTAAACCTGCAGTGTACCGCAACACACGTCAACAGTTACTTCAGTTCCTATGCCATTTTGATGTTGCGTCACCTACAGATCCTCTGAACTGCATAGCGGAGAATTGCCCCCCCCCCCCCCCCAACATATGCCTGTTCTTGAAATACCCCTTTCCTAAACCTCTTCCAGCCCCCCCCCCCCTCCTCCTCTCTCTCTCTCTCTCTCTCTCTCTCTGTAACCTCCCCCTTTCGCTCCTCTCCCCCCCCCCCCCCCCATGTCCCACTACATCCATTTTGTGAATCTTAATTTTGGTACTAGCACTGAAATAAATCATCTTAAAATCATCTTAGTCCCCCTTAACCTGTATCTTTCTCTCCCAGTTATCACATTCCTCTCCATTTATAAGCACAGTTTTGGAAGCAGCTATCACAAATAAAATAATATGTTATTGTTAATTATATTTTAATTGGTGCATAGGAACAATTTATCAAAGATGCATCTCTGTAGTAGTATATATCTTGACTTGTTCGACATCCCTGCAGCAGGAGCAGATACAGATAAATGCGAGTAACTTATGAGCCCCGGTGTAGCAAAGCAGCTTAAATCACTTAATAAATATAAGACCTCCACTTAGGTTCCTTTCAGATAATATTGATACACAAGCTCCATGCTTAGCAATCATGTACAACCGCTTGCTTGTCAAAAGATCCATACCTGAAGACTACAAGTTGCACACGTCACACTAATACCCAAGGAAGAAAACAGGAGTAATCTTTTTAACAACAGACCCATATCACTAACATTTATTTGCAGTAGGACTGTGGAACATATACTGTGCTCAAATATTACATATTAACTTGAAGATAATGATTTATTGATAAACGGGCAACATGAGTTCAGAAAATATCATTCTTGTTAAACACAACTAGCTCTTTATTCTCACGAAATGAGTGTTGTCAACACAGGATGCCAAATTAATTCCACATTTTTGGATATTCAGAAGTCTTATGACACTGTTCCTCAGACTTCTCATTGAATTATGTGCCTACATAGTATTTCTTAGTTGTGCAATTGCTTTTGTGATTTTCTGTCAGAAAGGTCATAGTTTGTAGTAACTGAATCACCAAAAAAAAATGAAGCCAATACCTTGCGATCCCGAAGGATGTATTACAGGCCCTCTGCTGTTCTTCAACTACATAAACAATTTAGGAGGCAACCTGAGCAGCCCACTTAGGTTGTTTGCGGATGATGCTGTCATTTACTGTCTCGTAAAGTCATCGGGTGATCAAAGTGGATTGTGTGTGTGTGGTGCAAAAAGTGGCAATTGACTCTAAACTATGAAATCTGTGAAGTTATGCACATGAGTACCTAAAGGAATCCTCTAAATTTCAGTTACACGGTAGGTCATGAAAATCTAAGGACTGTGAATTCAACTAAATACTTAGGGATTACAGTCACAAATAATTTCAATTGGAGTTATCACAATACCAGAAAAATAGCTTGAAGATGGTCCAGTGAACCCTCTGCCAGGCACTTAATTGTGAATTGCAGAGTAATCACATAGATGTAGAGATGTAGATGTAGAGTTGCTCCATGCGTACACCACACTAATAGCAGGATGGACACTGGCAGAGAAGCTTTCTCCACCAACAGCTTTGACAAGTCTGCGGAAAGGTGGGAAAATTATCTGTGCCAGGTGTTACTGTACTGCCAGGTAAGGTGGATTGTCAATCAAGTTGATAAGGCTCCCCTGTTATTGCCCAGCAGTGTAGGACAGAATGAAGACATGCAGAATTTGAAGCCTTGTACCGACTCTTAGAAATTTAACTTTGACAACCTTTGTCAGCTACCGATGCAGCGTTCTCATCAAGAAATACATGGCACAGCAACAGCTTAAACTGCACCATAAGCACCCCTGGCAGTTGTATGCTCTATGGATCTCCAATTGCAAGATCTCTCATGTAAGTGTTCATTTGTGTGTCTCCAATATGCTACCTCATATGTCAGCTTACTAATTAGGGATGTCATCATCCAGTTAAAACCCAACCCAGAGGTCCAAATAGAGCATTGGTCTTGTCCACCCCTTCTCTAACTGAAGTAACTAAGATTACGCAAGCACATGAGTTGCACTTTTCAACAATGGGCAGGTGGCAAAGTTAGATGGCCATGGTAAACAGCATCTGGTGCTTCATGTGTGCCATGTGGGCTTGCCGTCTGCTGAGGCATCATGTATGATATGGTTGATGATTCGAATGCAGTGATATCACAGTGCTGCCCGTCTTCACCCACAATGGACTCAGGCAGCAAGCATCAATTGAAACATCGTAATACCACTTATGACTTTTTTGAGTTCGCTCTGTCACACTTCTTCCACATCTGTTTCCACTCAATTAGCAACCTGGATGTCCTTCCCCAATTGTCATTTGGTGCATGTTTGACAGGTCTGCCCTCACAAGGAGGCCATATGTGGGTTGTGCCACAGAATAGGCCATTTGGCAACACATTGTTATGGTTGGCGAGCCAGTGGATAGTTGTCAGAGGACCCAGTGTTTTCCCTGAACACAGGCATTCTCTCCGATATGCCACAAGTGGCTACCTAGCATATTTTGCTGATGCTTGTTGTAGATGGATGAGCACTTGAGTTTCAAATAGACACAAGAGTGGCGGTCAGCCTAATAACTTAAGATATGTGCAGGCTCATGGACTACCCTGCATTATAATGGTAACTACATGAAGTTGTGTCTTATTGTAAGCAGCGTATTCCTTTCAGGGGACCGAGCGAGGTGGCGCAGTGGTTAGCACACTGGACTTGCATTCGGGAGGACGACGGTTCAATCCCGTCTCCGGCCATCCTGATTTAGGTTTTCCGTGATTTCCCTAAATCACTTCAGGCAAATGCCGGGATGGTTCCTTTGAAAGGGCACGGCCGATTTCCTTACCCAACCTTCCCTCACCCGAGCTTGCGCTCTGTCTCTAATGACCTCGTTGTCGACGGGACGTTAAACACTAAGATCCTCCTCCTTTCAGTGGGCAATTCTCCATCTCTACCCAGTATAAAAATGAGTAACAGTAGTTTCCACTGTTAGTGGTTAACTCAGCATGGGTTCAAAATATTTACAGATCTGTCTGTTTTTGGCTTCCACATAGTTGACAAAATATAATGAATGTCTCAGTTGGTCCTCTTCCAAGATTTTAAGTCCATACTGCAGTCCTTCAACCAGCTGTTTGGAATATCTTGGGTTGGGTAGAAAATTTTGAGGCACACTTATTCCTTAAGCTGTCAGTTATATGTAAATTTTATCACCCCTGCCCCATTCTCTTCATCATGCACGACAAGGTCGAGGCAGAGTTGCACCATTGGTGGAACCTCAGCATAATTTCTCCTTATTTCATTGAGTCAGTGGGCCAACCCTTTGTTAGTGATTCAGAAACCAGGCAGTGCCCAGCACCTTTGCAGCAGTTTTAAACAGATGCAAGTGAAACAGGTCACAAAACCGCATCCAGAGGAGTTATCAAAGTTGTCCAGGGGCCAATATTGGACACAGCTTCTTGGAATTTCTTGGTGCTCACCACACTCCTTTGGACTTCACTGATTTAACCACTTCTCTTTTGGAATTTCATCTGCATCAGGAATTTGTCAAGAATATTTGGAGCAACTGAATCAGGACATTCCCTATTGTGTAAACTACCTCAGTGGCATCTGAATGCTGAGCTATTAGGAGAGGAGCATTTATGACATCTGCTTCCAGTCCCTTCTCGAGAATAGCCCTCACTGGAAAATGGAAAATATGCAGTTTTTGGGACAAGCACATAAAAGCCATCATCAGCCTGCTGGAACCAAGAACCTGAAGGAGCTACAGTCTTTCATGGGCAAGATTTCTTATTATGCTAAGTTCATTACCCAAGCCATGCTTATTTCCTCTTAACTGATTTCAACTACAGGTCATGAGGTTTGTGTGGTCTGCAGACAGTCAAAATCTCTTTTAGTTGCTCAAACAATGTTTGTGCTCCTCCCTGTTAGCATCCTTTATCTGGATAGACTGTTAACCCTGACCACTAATACGTCCCAGTACAGTACTGTTGTGGTTCAGTCCCATTGGAATCCAGATAGAACGCAGCAGCCCACCACTTACATATAGCAGAAGCTTCCTGTGGCACAACATAACTCCCTGCAGGTGGAAAAGAAGGCGCAGGCTATCATTTTCAGCACTGAAAAATTTCAGGTTTTCTCGTTTGGAGCAAAGTTCTAACTCAGCAACAACTGCAAGCCCCTTGTTTACTTATTTGGCCCTCACTCTCAGCTATTGGATTTGACTGCCCACCAGTTCTACATCTACATCTACATCCATACTCCGCAAGCCACCTGACGGTGTGTGGCGGAGGGTACCCTGAGTACCTCTATCAGTTCTCCCTTCTATTCCAGTCTCGTATCTCGTATTGTTCGTGGAAAGAAGGATTGTCGGTATGCTTCTATGTGGGCTCTAATCTCTCTGATTTTATCCTCATGGTCTCTTCGCGAGATATATGTAGGATGGAGCAATATACTACTTGACTCTTCGGTAAAGGTATGTTCTCGAAACTTTAACAAAAGCCCGTACCGAGCTACTGAGCATCTCTCCTGTAGAGTCTTCCACTGGAGTTTATCTATCATCTCTGTAACGCTTTCGTGATTACTAAATTATCCTGTAAAGAAGCGCGCTGCTCTCCATTGGATCTTCTCTATCTCTTCTATCAACCCTATCTGGTACGGATCCCACACTGTTGCGCAGTATTCAAGCAGTGGGTGAACAAGCGTACTGTAACCGACTTCCTTTGTTTTCAGATTGCATTTCCTTAGGATTCTTCCAATGAATCTCAGTCTGGCAACTGCTTTACCGACGATCAACTTCATATGATCATTCCATTTTAGAACACTCCTAATGCATACTCTCAGATAATTTATGGAATTAACTGCTTCCATTTGCTGACCTGCTATTTTGTAGCTAAATGATAAGGGATCTATCTTTCTATGTATTTTCAGCACATTACTCTTGTCTACATTGAGATTGAATTGCCATTTCCTGCACCATGCGTCAATTCGCTGCATTTCAGTACAATTTTCCATTGTTACAACCTCTCGATACACCACAGCATCATCTGCAAAAAGCCCCAGTGGACTTCCAATGTCATCCACAAGGTCATTTATGTATATTGTGAATAGCAACAGTTCTATGACACTCCCCTGCGGCACACCTGAAATCACTCTTACTTCGGAAGACTTCTCTCCATTGAGAATGACATGCTGCGTTCTGTTATCTATGAACTCCTCAATCCAATCACACAATTGGTCTGATAGTCCATATGCCCTTACTTCATTCATTAAACAACTGTGGGGAACTGTATGGAGCACCTTTCGGAAGTCAAGAAACATGGCATCTACCTGTAAACCCATGTCTATGGCCCTCTGAGTCTCGTGGACGAATAGCGTGAGCTGGTTTTCACAAGACCGTCTTTTTCGAAACCCATGCTGATCCCTGCAGAGTAGATTTCTAGTCTCCAGAAAAGTCATTATACTCTAACATAATACATGTTCCAAAATTCTACAACTGATCGACATTAGAGATATAGGCCTAGAGTTCTGCACATCTGTTCATCGGCCCTTCTTGAAAACGGGGATGACCTATGCCCTTTCCAATCCTTTGGAAGGCTACGCTCTTTTAGAGACCTACGGTATGCCGCTGCAAGAAGGGGGGCAAGCTCCTTCACGTACTCTGTGTAAAATCGAACTGGTATCCCATCAGGTCCAGCGGCCTTTCCTCTTTTGAGCAATTTTAATTGTTTCTCTATCCCTCTGTCGTCTATTTTGATATCTACCATTTTGTCATCTGTGTGACAATCTAGAGAAAGAACTACAGTGCAGTCTTCATCTGTGAAACAGCTTTAGAAAAAGACATTTAGTATTTCGGCCTTTAGTCTGTCATCCTCTGTTTCAGTACCATTTTGGTCACATAGTGTCTGGACATTTTGTTTTGATCCACCTATCACTTTGACATAGGACCAAAATTTCTTAGGATTTCATGCCAAGTCAGTACATAGAACTTAACTTTCGAATTCATTGAACACCTCTCGCATAGCCCTCCTCACACTACATTTCGCTTCGCGTAATTTTTGTTTGTCTGCAAGGCTTTGGCTATGTTTATGTTTGCTGTGAAGTTCCCTTTGCTTCCGCAGCAGTTTTCTAACTCGGTTGTTGTACCACGGTGACTCTTTTTCAACTCTTACGATCTTGCTTGGCACATACTCATCTAATGCATATTGTACAATGGTTTTGAACTTTGTCCACCGATCCTCAACACTATCTGTACTTGAGACAAAACTTTTGTGTTGAGCCGTCAGGTACTCAGTAATCTGCTTTTCGTCACTTTTGCTAAATTGCAAAGGTGGATCCACTTTCTCAGTAATTAAAACTATGACAGTCATTACCAATATGCTGCTCAACAAGCAAATGCAGACACACTGTCACAGTTGCCAGCCAGTCCCAATCTACATTTCAATTGACATAAGGCTCCAGTTTGTGTTTTGAATGATGCTTTGTAGCAGACATTTCTGGATTTTCCTTCGATGTCATGCAAGACAATGGCTGTCAGTGCCACTTTCCTGGATAATTGTTTCAAGTGGTCTATTTGGGATGCATCATCCCTCCAGCATTGCTTCCTCTGATACTCCAGTTGCTACATGTGTAGAATGGGGGTATGTCTTGCATGAAGGGTTTAGTGTGGCATCACATCTACTGGCTGGCAATCGATTGCAATATTGGACCCCTTGAGTAGCCTGCGCACAGACTCAGGCTACACCACTGTGTCAGTTTTTCCTTTGGTCAGTTCTGGAGCACCCTTACTCACTGTACACATTGACTTCAGGCCTCTTTTTGGGTAGTATGTGGTTGTTAACGCACTGTTGAATTTTCCGTATGTTGTCAATCTGTACCATACGAGACTGACAGCCACTATTTTTTCTATCGAGGGCTCTCCTTGGACCCTTGTCTCAGATAGCAAACAGCAACTTATGTTGTGGGAGTTCACAGTTTTTTGCATCTGCAATGGTATCCAGCATTGACTACAAATCCATTCCATCTTGCTTCTACCTCAGAGGTGGAGTAATTCGTGTGAACTTTTAAATCTCGTATGAAGAAGTCTGTGCCTGTTTCACCCCACAGTGATGCACTTTCTAGTTTCCATGCCACGTACTATATGACACAGGTTAACAGGTGCAGTTCAGCAGAGCATTTTCATCTGCACAGCCAGAGGATCTGTTAGATTTGTTTCACTTCGACTCACATTCCCCAGACTGTCATGGGCCACTTGTTTTCCTCACGGGCCCACTGTTTGAGCCCTGTCTTTCTGCCAATGGCAAGGGTGATTGCCGCATGTAGAGGTGGGCCACAAAAGTCAACATCTGTTTGTGTAGAACATTGGTGAGGAACAGCTGACACACCATTGCAACCAACTGTGCCCACAACCTGCGGGACCCCGGCTGAGTGACAGGGTTGGCCTCAGTGTCAGTCTGGTGAGGACCCCTAATTGCTGCTACATGTGCCATCAAGGCCACTGCCTCCGCACCTTCCGCCATCCTGCCTTCGAATGTAGACCGGGAAGTGGCAGGGATAGCTCCCATGACCACTTACAAGGAACCGACAGAATCTCTCCCATCGGCCTCCTCCTCTCGTTCAGCACTGGTAGAGTCTTCGCCCTTGCTGACACCAATGGACAACTATCACCCCAGTCTCTATAATCATGTGCCCCTCCAGCACAGCTAGCTGCATCAGCATTGTCTCCTCCTGTGGCCGATCCACTGTCAGGGAATCTCGCATATAAACCAGACCATTTTCAGCCATACGGAGTCTTTACAGAAGAGGAGGATTTAGTATCTCTGTCAGTAGACATTGAGTTGGATACAGATGAACTAGCATGGACATCATTGCATAACAGGACAGAACACCATCACAGAATGTGTATGCAAAGTGTAACATGGACAGAGCCCATGAATCAGCAACAATAGATCTGGCCCAGCAGTTCTTACATTGATATTAACTACCTCGGACCTGGTCTTTACTTCACACTGTGGTCTGTTTCTGAATGCTAGTGCCAGTTGTACTCAATGATTGCATTCGTGTTTCTTCGGTGCTTATTTCATGAGCAGCACTCAGACTCTCATTTCCCTGGTGGATTGACTCACATCGAGTTTGGTTCCCTCTTCTGTGGTTCAGCTCCCAGGCTTATTGTCAAGCCACTGTTGACTCATACAATTACATTTGTGGTAAGAGTGGCAGTTTGCAGTTTGTAACGCATAGTGTGGATAAAATACAATACTTGCACCTCTTTTAACCTCTGTCAAAGTCTAATAGAATGTTTGTGCAGCTCTTTTTTTAGACAGTGGTAGCTGCACCTTCTGCAAAAAAAAGACTGAATTAATAGTTGATATTGTCTGCCATGTCATTCATAAACAACATTAACAACAAGGTTCTCAACAGCAATCCATGTTGTGGGAGTTCACAGATTTTTGCATCTTCAATGGCATCCAGCATTGACTACCACCCCATTTCACTAGCCTGAAGTTAACTTCTACTTCTGTCAGTGAGTCTTGATCCAAAATAACATCCTGTGTTCATCCTAACAAGAAATCCTCAATCCAGTCACAAATTTGGTTTGATACCCTATACAGTTGTAATGTTGATAATAAGGATAGGTGTGAGAACCAAGTCAAATGTTTTTCAGAAGTGAAGAAATACTGTATCCACTTGGTTGCTTTCAACCGTGGCTTTCAGGATGCCACATGAGAAAAGGCCAAGGTGGGTTTTGCATGATAAGAGTTTGTGGACCAATGATGATGGGAATACAGGAGGTCATTCCATTTAAGATACTCGAATATGTGTCAGCTCAGATTATACTGTGGGATTTTAGAACAGATGAGCATTAATGAAACTAGACAATAGTTTTTTTAGGATACTTTTTTTGATAGTTTTTTTTCTACTATCTGTAGAGAGGTGCAACCTGTGTTTTGTTCAAGGGATTCATGGTATATTATGCTTAAAATTGAATCTACCTTGGCTGGAAATTCCATAAAAAGCATGACAGCAACACTATCGAGACTGGAGCCCAGTTATAGTACAAGTGATTTTAGATTTTTCTCAACACAATTGGCACTGATGTTAAGCCACTCACTTTTGCAGGGGTGCAAGAAGTAAATTAGTGCAGCACTTCAATACCTTTCTTAGGAAAGGAACTTTGAAAATGAAGTTCATATTTTTTCTGCCTTTACTTTACTACCCACAGTTTCAGTTCCTGTATCATCCACGTGTGTGTGTGTGTGTGTGTGTGTGTGTGTGTGTGTGTGTGTATACTTACTTTGACCACTGACATGTGACAAGTATTTCTTTGGGTTTTATGAGAGATCATTCCACAAGATTGTGCTATGGAAAGTCATTTTAAGCTTCACACACATTACTTACATGAGAACCAAATGCATTTCAGTCACCATCTCTCTACAGCTCTAAGCTGAGCTTTATATCAATTATGCAGAAGTTACAGTTTTGTTAGAAGATTTTTTACAATGTACATACACCATGGAGGGTCGCTCACATAGTGCACTGTTTTATTAGGCACATATCTATGAAGTGTATGGTTAACTATTCTTCTAAACCTGAGCCAAGTATTCCCCCATGCTCCTGCCCAGAGGTAAATACTTAAAGTGCCTCTTTCATGTATGACACAACTGCCTCTTTATCTAGCTTATTGAACATCATGCTTGTTTTGGCTGCCCTTTGCATGAGGTCTGTTCAAAAAGTATCCAACCTTATTTTTTTATTGTTGAAACAAACTATGGTATCAGGGTGCATGCACTATCTGTGTTTGCGGACATTTGTAGTGCACATGCCTGATTTTTTCATGACTGTGGAAACAATCAGTCACTCGCTAGCCACTGAAAAATGAACACATGTAAGTGGCAGCCGTCAGATTGTTGTTTGTGTGTGCAAAAATGACAGAAAAAGTGGAGCAATCTAATTGCATCAAATTTTCTTAGTAAGCTTGACCATTCTCAAATTGAAACAATCATCAAGATTTGACAAATGTTTGGAAATGAAGCAGTGGCTACCACACAGATAAAGGGATAGTACAACTGCCTCAAAGATGACTACTCATCAGTGAAGAATGAAGCACATTAAGGTAGGCCTAAACATTCACATATAACATTGTCATTGATCAAGTAAGAACACTGGTGATACAGGATAGATGAATCACAATTGGAGAATTTCCAGATGAAGCTGAAATTCGTACAGAATAAATTCATTACATATCAACAGAATATTTGGGTCTCAGGAGGATCCTAGCAAAATCTGTGCTGAGTTGCTAACAAGTGAGCAGCAGCAACTTCATTTAGAGATCACACAGGATACGCTGGATACTGTTAACAATAATCCCAACTTTCTATTATCACTGATGATGACCCCTGGGTTTATGGGTACAACTTAAAAACAAAGTTCCAGTCATCATAATGGAAACTTTTATCATACCCGAGAGTCAAAAAATGTGAAGCAGGTCCGTGGCAATGTAAAAGTCATGCTGACAGTCTTTATCAATTCCAATGGTGTGATTCATTCCAAGTACACAACAGAAAGTGCAAGTATCAATAAGGAACATTACAAAGAGGTTCTCGTTACCTTCATAAAGCCTTGGGATGCAAACATCCAGACTTGTCTGCTGAGAACAGTTGGAACCTTCACCACAATAATGCACACACTCATTGTTCTGAGTTAATTAAAGAGTTCTTTGTCCAGACACAAAGAGCTGTGATTTGTCAGCCTCCCTATTCCTCTGAACTAGCGCCTGCTTGCCTAAACTGAAGAAGACTATGAAAGGGACCCGATAACAGAACAGGGAAGACATTATGCAGAATCAACAGAGCAGCTGTGCACCACATGAAAAGAGGCTTTCCAGCAGTGTTGGGAAAAGTGTGTAGAAGCTGAAGGGGACTACTCTGAAGGTGACTAGTGTCTTAATAAAGACTTTTTTTTATAAATAAAAGTCAGATATTTTTAAACAGCTCTCATACTTGAGTATACATTGTTGCTACATCACCCTCATTATCACTGATGCCAGTTTTAATATGGACAACATCAAAGAGATTAGATCTTTTGGTTGTCATTAGAATCTAGGATTCAATCATAAATCAGCTTTCAAACTATTTTCTCTTCGTAATTTTCAGAGAAAGCATTTAACATTATTTTGCAGCAAAGACTTACATAACTGTGATTATCCTTATTTTCTGTTGAATGATTTAAGTCTCTCCCAATGATAACTTTTTGATTGAGGAATTTACACAGTAGCAAAACTGTGGTTTTCTTTTAAGTTTTCTGTTTCATTGGGGGTGAGTCTGGTGATCAATAGAGAGATCCAAATAAAAGTTTGTGCCCACCCTTGATACTGAGCCCTGTCAATCAATCTCACAAGCAGCTTCATTTTCTGTTTTTGTAGATCTGAGTTTCATCTGTACTGTGACAAATACACACCTCTATTTCCCTTTAGTCTCCTATCCACATATTTTTTGTGCTCCACTGTCACTCACCTTTTCCTTGCTTCCTGTGTACATATAAAATCTCCAGGTCCTCCACCTCCCCCTTCATAGTTTCTCAGTCTTACTTGTAAGGGTGCCTTATTTTGTCCCCTACCTTCTTGCTTTAGAACTGCATGCTTATACCTTCTACATTCCATGGCAACACAATCTTTCCTAACACACTCCTGAGATCTCCTCACTATGGATCTTCCATTATCTCTTGAACTCACCCCATCAAAGATGGCACGCACACCCAATACTGCTGCAGTGCCAGTATAGAGAGGGAGTGTCCTTTTCTTCATTCAGGGCTGCTGATTAGTGCCTCTTCTATTCGATAAGTGGCACTAACCCCCCCCCCCCCCCCTTTTTCACACACACACACACACACACACACACACACACACACACACACACACACACACAACTTAATCTCTGTTCTTGACAGCTAGAGTTTCTCATTCAAATTGTTATAATGATACCATAGCAAGATTCAGCTCTATATTGTCACATTTAGTCATGGAAGTGATAACACTGAGTAAGAAAAGACAATTTGTTTTATTCACAATACAGTGTTACCAGTGTTACTTCACAGCCAACATGAATACAGATTAATGACATGCACCATCATATAACACAATTATTCTCAGTTTTTGTTTAGAGTCATACATTTTGATCATCTGTAAAACAAAAAACAGAAAAACAAAAAATCTGTAGCAACTCAGTATGTGATGAAGCTATAATTACTAACACAATTACTAACAAGAATGTATAAAAATTTTGACTCTTTTCTCTTTTTCACATAAAAATAAATTATTCACAATGATAATTTTCTGCAAAATATTTGTTCATGAAATAAATACATCTAATTCACCCACACATAATTTTTGGGAATACAGAGTAGTAGGTTAGAAGAATCCAAGTTTCATGTTTGATTTATGACACAATATGGCTTGTATCTGATATTTTACTTCCACACATACATTTAAACTTGTGATTTCAATATTTGCATAGAAATTAAATATTCAGCCATGATATAGCTGTACAAATTGACAATGTATTTATAAATATGTCATCAATATTCTTTTTGTCTCTTTGATCCAAAGTTACTATTTATTCTGAAATCTAGGAAAGTGGTACTTTCTTTAATTATAAGGTGTGTTCACTAACTAGGAACCAAATGCTTCACAGCATCTACCATTCACTTCACACCTGTTTTTCACTCATATTCTCCTCCATCTTCTCCTCCCTATTCCCAACCCTGTCCCTCTTTGTGAGTATCCTCTTGTCTTTGTGTCTAATTTGAACTAAAAATCCTCATTCTGGCTGACTGATAGACTGCTCAATATTTCACTATAACTTTCTTAAGAAAAATAGTGATGGACTGCCTTCACCTCTTAGGATATTGTGGTTACAAAATTGTAAATATGAAATATGCAAATATTTGTGTTGTTGACGAGCAACTTCAGCCCCATACATGACTAACTTCATTACATACAATATTTAAACCTGATGTCATGTTTATCTGTGTCAATTCATTCCTTTTCCCAGCATGCTACAAACATTTTTAAAGTAATAATAAACATGCATGATTATGAAGGCTTGTTGTGAGGAAGCATGACTACTGCTAATTAACATACAATAAGGGTGTTCTAAAGAATTTTTACAGTGGCGGCAATGTACCAGTCCTGAAGTAGAGAATAGTAGGTATTACCCAAATATTTCTTATTTATTTATGTTTAAATTAACACTGGGAGACTAGCAAATGCAATTTTAGAAAGACCCACTGACTGCAGATATCAGCTAAGACTCAGTGCTGTTCTCTCTCTCTCTCTCTCTCTCTCTCTCTCTCTCTCTGTGTGTGTGTGTGTGTGCGTGTGTGTGTGTGTGTGTGTGTTTTTGTGTCTATGAAGAACAAAAGGACACTTAAGTGCGACAGGTGGCCGTTCTTTTCCATGTGACTTCCTACACTATAGTGCTTCCTACATTTGTTGTTGAGTAGTGATATAACATCAGTTTAATGGACAAAAGTATCATCTACATTTACAAAAGATGTTAGAGGGGAATACAGCATGGCAAATACGAGGTAAAATGAAGAATTCTCTTAATCATGTAGCCATTTTTAAGAACAATGAAGCAAGAAATATCTAATAATGATTTGTTAAGATGTGGTAGTACTTTTTCAATACAGTGGCTGGAGTAAAAACTTGCAGTATAAAAAAAATGGAACTAGTAAATAGAAAGAAGATTTACACGGACATGTTATGTACATCTTCTAGTTGCAACTTAGTCTGAAAATGTCTCCCATAACAAGCAACTTAAATACATTTACTTGTGAAATATGTACATGAGCGTGGAAACTATAGAAAAGGTACTGATAACTGTTATTACTCACAAACTGTTACTATGATGGATATAAAAAATTTGTGACGGCATAAATTATTCTGAAATTAGGTGAAATACTGATTCTAAATAAAATAAGTCGTCGTGGTTCCAGTACCAAAAGGAAGTGAAAGGAATTTAAAGTTATAGGGAGTATGAATAAGCAATACAGATAGGGAGTAACTATTCGGAGCAGTAACTCAACAGAAATGGAATTACATATAAACATACAGAACAAAGTAAGCACTGTATGAATATTCCAAATTTTGGGATCAAACAATTTGTAGTCATTTCCTTAATTTCACATCTTTATTCTGATAATCTTCTTTGCTGTTTTCCTTACAGTTAGCTCAGATCTTTGTGTCATAGTAGTACTGCTGAGGAAGGTTATCGCTAAATAGTGACAAATTATTCAAGATTATTACATGCAGCTCTAATGTATTATTGTAGGTCTGTTACAGCTAAATTTTCTGGTACAATAAGAAGGATGTAGACTTATTAGTATACCTTTCACACTGTATACAGAAGGAGAGGTAGAGAGGTAATTTTTACTTGCCATTATTTGCAATAGCTAAGCACTTCAATAGAAGGAAGTCTGATAGTGACTCAATGTGCATTCCACAGAGAACCATCTGCCAGATTCATTAAAAAGTAAAACCACTGGGATCCAATAGAATTACCTCAATGTTTTATACCAATTTCAGAGAATTAACACATTCTTTCACTACTGTTTATCATGAGTTTGCAACTCTGGATGTCCAGAACATTAGGAAGAGCGACTGCAGGTGAACACTTCCACAATATGAAAGCAAATTTTACAACATAATACTAGCTTCAATGTATTGACTTCCCTGGAGAGTAAAAAACTTCCATGTTTAAATCCTGTGGCTTTAGACACTTTACTCTTGTCATGATGCTTCAATTGCTGCAAGCATGAAATTATCGGAGTGAAGATATTGCAAGAATATTTGTGTAATCACTTCCGAAAAATTAATCATGATTTTTTTCATTGTTAACTAATAATATGGAAGTTTTACTTTTATATGGGATATAAACTATAATTAAACATTTTTGACTGGTAGATGACTGCAATACATTTTCATAAATTATCACTTTGAAGCAATCAACATATACTACAACAAACTAATCTGATCACTCTTGAGCATGGGTTATATAACTGATATTTACACAAAACAGACAACTCTCAGAAGTCAATTGTAAAAAAAGACATTCTGTATAGGAAAATATCACATGAAAACTGCTAATAACTACACAACAGCACACAAAAACATTTGTTTGATGTTGAAAAGGGCACAATAGATTCCAGCTACAGAGATGAAGATTTGATCTTGTCTGTAAAATAGTTTACAGTAACAAAGCAAACCAGTATGAAGCTGATTGAATACACTCAATTGAGTAGTAAAGAAAATATGCGAAGGATTTCCGTTTCACAGGAAGGAGGCAGAGACCATATAAACAAAGCTAGTATGATCCACTCCTACTACATATCTGACATACACGATCAGTACTGTGTCAGACTGTGTCACTCATCACAGGAAGAAATGGAGCTAAAGAAGATTACTGGCACTGAATATCACCCTACAAACAGTGCGCACATTTGTATATAAAAACATGTAAAAGATGAGGAACCAGTAACTGTAATTTCTGATTTATTGTTGGAATGTTCCATAAAACTCGCTGGCAGAGTATTATAAAGTTTGCAGTTGTCTGATATCAATAGTTGTCTAGTATCCACTCCATTAATTTCTAACCTCTATTGGACCAAAGTACTCGAAAATATACCCCCCCCCCCCCCCCCACACACACACACACACACACTCTATGGGATGGGGTGTGGGGTGAGAGGGGTCCTACACATCTGTTTTCCATGAGGAAGAAACTAAGCGTGAAAACTGAGCTACGATGTTGAACTTGTAAATACCTACCCACCACTTAGTGCTTCCTTCACACAGTATGGGTGTGACTTACTCAGCTCATTGTTCAAAATTTACTGATGGAGTATTTGTAAATATGCATATGATGAAACAATGTTATGGACAGAACTGGTACTGTTGAGAGAGGTGGAGGTGGAAAAATATAAGAATAAGGAGTGTTTGTGAGTAAAGGTCTTATCTTCTCTGTCTCCAAAGACAGGATGGAGAATACTTGCCCTATGAGCTGCATCACTATAAGATAAGAGAAAAGTATTCAGCAACACTGTCACAATGCTATTATATTTTAATATTTGTAACCTGAACAGCATCTTTAAAATGTATCTCTTATTAAATTATGTGTTTCTTCTTGGAGTAAACTGCCACTCTCTTAATTATTTACCTGAATAAATGTTCTACCAATTAACAACATAAATGTTGCAGATTGTTCTATATAAGGTCCCTAACACAATGCATTTAAAATCCATAATCACATTCATCAAGCCCCGCATCTTCACAGTTTTAATGTCATTTATTCAGATTGCATATTCAACATGGAAGTCATCAGTTCCTTAAGAACTCATATACTTTCTCTTTTGCTACCACATTCCTCATTTCATTTTTCCAGAATTCCATCTCCATGCATATTGTTACATATTAATAAATTTAAGATAGAAAGATTTATATGAGATAGGAAGAAGGCTCATCTACAGTATTCAATTTTTGTAGCAGACTAAATTTCATGCACGACAATTATTAGTTTATGATGCAGCAGCCCACATTTTTTTATTTACATGCTGAATTCTATCTGCCCAATACAAAGCAGACAAAATTATATGAATGGAATGGCACAACTGAAATTAACAGAGATACATATGCACACTTGTTACATCTAGTTTTAACATTCTCTCCATTCATGTACCTGCTTCTGGTTACACTTATTTTTTTTTTATTTTGTCCTTCCTACCATATACCCTTGAATTTCATTGTGTAGTAAGGAAGCTCCAATAACATTAAATCTACCGTATGAGACCCAAGACATGCTCAAATATCAAGAAGTATCCTCAAACATGTAACATAAAATTGGGGTCTGTTTTCAAATCAGCTTTCAGTACAAGTGGAAAGGCACCAGTAAAAACATATTTATCATTCCTCATTCACTGTATGTTGTGCTTATCTTACAAGCTTCAAGTACAAGCACTTCGCAGGAACAAACCACAGCATGCTATACAGTCAAATAACAATGTAATTTCTTACACACTTTCTGCAAGCAGAAAACAATTTCAAGCACATGCAGAAACCAGAATACGGATTTGGCAAGCCATAAATGAACAGTAACAGTGACCCACTACAAATAAGATCATTTCTTCTAAAATCAAGCACACAGTGAACAGCAGCAGCTGCAGCAACAGCGATGCCAGTTACTTTACCTGTGGGTATGGTTAAGGGGGCAGGCAAGGTGGTGGTGGTGATGGTAGTGGTGGTGGTGGTTGTGTTGGTGTGACGAACTAAGTCATACGGAAGCGAAGATCGCCTCGGCATGCAGTGGGGGGGCGCACAGTTCTCTTTAAAGCCCAGTGGTCTCAAAACACCTGTGTTAGCAAAAAGCAAGGGTATTAGTGACCCTCCCTAACTAAATGCCATACGATGAGCATATTACAAATGGAAAATAAAATGCATAAACTGGATGCAAACTTAAAAATAATATACAAGGTGAAGGCTGTTCTGGAGCAGTACTGCACTTTATTTACAGTGTATTCCTGGCAACATATATTATATTAACAATACTCAATTTGCACTATATATGCTACTTATGAGCAGTACCCTTAAGTAAGAAATGAAATTTGCAACTAAAAACTCTTGCAGAATTCACACAGATAAACATGCTTTAAAAAATTAACATTTTAAAGTTTGTAATTTGTGCCCCACAATAGTCTTTCCCTTTGTAAAAACTCTGTGATGTTTGAGTCATACAAATAATGATCTGTTGCAATTACAAATTTTCAAATATGTTTATTTTAATGAACCTTTTCATGTATGTTACATGTCTTCTAATTTATATTAGTACAATAGCTTTACATACAGTTGCATACTGCTGACATAAAATAATTCACTGAGTTGTTTATTAATTTTACTAGTGATTTATTGAAAAAAACTGAGAAAAATGGTATTCATTTTATGCACATTATTATTCCACTTTTATTCTCATAAAATGCAGTGAGCAAAAAATTTTGAATTTCACTAAGGACAATAACTTAACCATGATTTGTACATTTAAGGCCATCCATTTTCAGCTACTACAAGCTCTTACAAATAACCTTACAACTGAATGCTGTCGACATCTGATTATTTGAATGAAATACATAAACTTTTAAATAGTGATATGTAAACATTACATATTGTAAGATAAACTTTTGCATTATAAGTGAAATCTAACAAACTACTTTCATACTGGTATGACCTTGAGCAAAATGTGTGTGTGGACGCAAGCACTGACACACACACACACACACACACACACACACACACACACACACACACACACACACACACACACAGAGTAAGAACAAAGCAGTCCAAACTACAAAAATGCTATTGCACAGCAGTTAAATATATTAAGAAAAGAAAGCAGATGAAAACTGTTATTTAAAGTTATTGTCTGATCAAATCATGAAAGCTACTCATTCTTAAACAAACCAAGTTAGTAAAAATAGCACAGAACATGTATGTTTACATAAACAGCAGCCTTGTTCCCAGATGCTAATAGAAATCTTAATCGAGAAGCATTTTACGTATTTACTGTTGCTATTCTGAAATTAATATCCATCTTCGGAAAACAGCTGCAGAAAGGTTTTGTGATAAAACTCTGTCCATTTCAGTCTAAGTTAATATGGCCAATGTTTTCCTTATTATTATTCTTTCCACCAGGATCATGCATCCACTATGCAAATTTCTTTCTATATTTTTTTCTTTCCTAGGTTGCTTTTTAGACTTAACTTTTATAGCAAAACATCAGAAGCCTCCTTATGATTAACAACAGAAGAAACTGAGCTCATTTTTTTAATATTCCTTTCCTCTTTCATGGTTGCAAAATATAAAACAGAGTTCTGAAAGAAATGACTAAATACTGCATACATTTATCCCCATCAGTCACGTAACTCCCAAATACATTCAAAACCAAAAGAGTTCATAATATTTCTCACATTCAGCTGTGAAGCAACTGTTTCTTCTTCGTATGACAAACTATATTTTTGGTCCCAGCTGAAGTGTTTCACTGTGCAGCCATGGTCCGTACATAAGAAGGAGAGGAAATCTAATGATATTGGTTGCTGTTACTTATACGGTTATGTTTGCCTCCTATATCTACCTTCCTGATGGAACCATTAATTAAAAATTAATTTACAGAACATATTTCTTACTAGACAACATAACACATTCTTGGTTCTAGATGAGACATACATATATATAAATTTTCTGATAATTTCACATTTAAGAGTTGTAGCATAATAAAAATGCCCCCTGCCACCTTAATATACTATTGACCTTTTTACAGTTTACAATGTACTATCTTATGAATTGTCTATAAAGTGTACCTGAACAGATACTTAATGGTACACAGAGAGTGAAAATTTTGGAGCCATAAGCAAGTAAATAATATTTGTTTGTCTAAAGATATTTAACACCCTGTTCTTCCACAAATATATGCCATGTAAAATAGATTTACTACAGTAATGTAAGACATTACAACTGGTGAATAACTTGGTTTATGTGTGTCACCAGCCTGTTTCAACTACCTTATTTATTTAGTAACTGGAAATTACAATAATTTTATTCTGCATGACTTGTTGCATCAAGTACATTAAGTGGCTACCAAGACAGTAACATCTTTCTTAGAGACTGCTTAATTAAAGAGACGAGGAGACCTAACCATGGCAAAATGAAACACACACTTCTAAACACTGGTAGAGTCATAAAACATGTAATTTCTTTTAATCTGTTTATGTGGTTTTTCATAAGACTGAATTCAGATATTCTATATTGTAGTACATATATTTTAAGAAATGTGGGGAATAAATATGCTTTAAAAAGATATAAAGTTGTAAACATCACTTAATACAATATAGAATTGATAAGAACTTAAAAGATCAAAATTTCCACATACTATCAAGAAATTATGTCCTTTTCTTACCCTCCTTAAACAACAAAAGGTGGCAGGGAGCACAGAGCCACTTCACACACGAAACTCAACTCTCTCAGAGTGCACATTCTTTGTAAAGAATTTACTAAAATGTGAGCATCTCCTACTTTGTCTGTTGATGTTGACATCAACGGGCACAGAGCCCCGTCGGAGGAATCTCTCTCCTCCTCCCCTGAGTGCTAATCCTGCAGACTGTGGATCTTCTGCACGTCCCAATAGTAATGCTACAGGAGCAGATCCACGCCTCCGGGCAAGAGCCTGTGACATATGGAATAATTCATTAATTAGTAATTAAGTAGTTACACACACACACACACACACACACACACACACACACACACACACACACAGAGAGAGAGAGAGAGAGAGAGAGAGAGAGAGAGAGAGAGAGAGAGAATGCAATTATTTTACAGTCTCTACCAAATGAAAATGATAATTTTCTTCAGCAGTTCTTTTTGTTTCTTCATTTTCCAAATACATGTTCCTTATGTCAATATTACTGTGACAAACATTTATTTGAAAAACACACAGCAATAAAATACTTCACTACACCATCACTGAATATTGCATTTATTACATACATAATGCGACTAAACATACAGTCTTTCATACTTCTGATGGGACAGGGTAAGCCTGTGATAGGACAGGGATAGGAACTGCTGGGTGAATGGATTGGGCAGGTCTTGCACCTGGGTCTTCTAGACTGATATGATCTCTGTGTCAAGGGGTCGGGACGGGGAGTGGCATAGGGATGAACTAGGATGTTGTGGAGCCTGGGTGGGTGACAGAACACCTGTTTAGGAGGGCAAAGAAGCATCTTGGTTAGGTTGACCTTCGTTTCAGGGCTTGCTTGTAGGATGTGGTTCAGTGTTTACCGTCTAGGTTGGTAGTGTGTGGCCAGGGCGTGCTCCATTGTAGCTGGTTCTTGGGGCTGGTGGAAGGATTGGGAGTGTGCGGGGATATGGCTTGGGAAATTTGTTTGTGGACTAGGTTTGGAGGATAGTGCGTGTCTGTGAAGACATTTGTGAGACATTCAGCATAGAGGGCAAGAGAGCAAACATCACTGTATGTACACCATCCCCAGGTGGGTAGGCTGTATGGGAGGAATGCTTTGGAATGGAAGTGATGGCAACTGTCAAAATGCAAGTACTGACAGTGGCTTCTGGCTTTAATGTGGACATGTGTGTGGATGCAGGCCTCAGAGAGGAGAATGTCAATGTCCAAGAATGTGGAACACTGTCATGAGAAAGACCAACTGATGTGTATGGGAGAGAACATGTTGAGGTAGTGAAAGAATGAGGACAGGGTGTCCTGGAACTCAGTCCAAATCATGAAGGTATTATCAGTGAACCTCAATCAGATCAGGGGGTGAGGTTTTTGAAGGCTAGGAAGTTTTCTTCCAGATGGCTCTGAACAGGTTGGCATAGAAAGATGCCATGTAGGTGCTCATGGCTGTGCTGGGGATTTGTTTGTATACCTTCCTTTCAGAGGAGAACTAGTTGTGTGTTAGCATAATTTTAATAAGATGTATTAACAATGTTGTGGTGAGTTCTAAACTCACCTGTCTGAAGGACACTGGATGAAGTAGTGCTTTATAGTGATAAGACCATGAGCATGATGGATGCTGGTGCATATAGAAGTGGCATCAACAGTGACAAGTGGGGATCCTGGAGGTAAATGGTTGGGGAGGGTGGTAAGTCAGCAAAGAAAGTGGCTGGCATAGCTGACATGGGGCAGTAAATTGGAGGCACTGGTCAACGGGTTCAGAAATTCTTTCAGTGGTAGCACAATAAGCACTTGCAGCTACGATGGGGCCTCCAGGATTGATGGGTTTGTATATTTTGGGGAGCATGGAAAAGGTGAGTGTGTGTGAGGTGTGATAGGAGTGAGAAGGAAAATGGATTTAGGGAAGGGGTTCTGGGAAGACTTTAAGCAGAGATTGGACAGGTAGAATGATTAGGTCAGGGCTGTTCCAAGTTGGAAGTGAAAAATAACTGTAAGGTGACAAAGTTGTGGTTATGTGGAAGTAGGTGGCAGGGGTCGGGGGGGGGGGGGGGGGGTGGTATGAACTGGAAAAGGCAGGGTTCAATGTTGGGATTAGGCTAGCTCTGATTGGAGGGATTGGTAGCAAAGAAATGTTTCCATTGCAGGGATCAGCACAAGCAGAGTGCGTTTTTGACAAGTCCAGCATCATTAAATATGGGAGTAGATGTGAAGGTAAGGCGTTTGGAAGGACTGAAACTTCTGTGGGACTGAGGATATTAGTGAAAAGGTGAACAACAGTGTTCTGGGATCATTTTGTTCTGGATTTAGTGGACACTGGCAGCAAGTGTTGGGGGATGTGTCAAGTTGAAAAGGTCAGCTAGGCAGGGTCTGTCTGCTATAAGACTTTGATGAGGAGTAACACTTTGGTTAGAATAGGGGCCCCCAAGATGGTAGTAGGATGTCAGCAGACTGGTTAACTTAAGAAGGTGGTGCCTCGAGTACTTTTCCAGGTGCTGGAGTGTACGTGATTCAGTTTCAGAGATGTGATAGATGTAGTAAGGACCACACGATAGCAGTATCTTGCAGAGAGAGCAGAAGTAGTTCTAGAATGTATGTGCCATGGAGATGTTTTTTTATAGTACTACGTTTGTGAGGGACAGGGACTGATGGAATCTGAAAAGGTAAACGTAATCAATGTGAAAGAAGGTGTAGGATCCAGATAAATGAATTTTTATGATTAGGCCACTGGAGAGGATTCCACAGTTTAGGCTGCATTTGAGGAACAGGACATGGGACTGGGTTTTGGCCAGGTAAAGGGATACATTTTGGACTGCTGCTGAAAGGTGGAACACTGGCGCACTGTGGCAAGGATGGAATTGGGAATGGGAACTGACCTGGGAAATTGGCAGATCAAGGTGTTATGTGATTGTGGGGTTAATAGAAAAAGACTCATAAAAATATGTTCAGACACACAAAAATGTGCACCAACGCACAAAAATATGCACAAACGAATATTTAAAGATGTTCAAAAGTGTTGCAGAAAGGATGGAGAGAATGTGGTATGAGAACATCGTGACAAGATTAGGGAGAGAGGGGGGGATTGGTTATGTCGAGGTCCATAATATGGCATGGAACAATTGTGTCGAAAATGGACTCAGAAATACATGAGGCTAATGGAGGAAATGTGATCACTAGAAATAATTAAAATTATTTGCGGAAAGAATTTAAGGCATGGGAAGCTGCACCAACAATCCATGCAGTCACATAGCCACTAAGTAACTGTGTGGATTATTGGTGCAGTTTCTCATGCTCTAAATTATTCCCACTGACAGCTTTAATTATTTCTAGTGTTCACACTTCCTCCCCCATCCTTGTGTATTTTTGCATCTATTTTCTGCACGTAACTGTGCCACATGGAATTGTGAACCTCAACCTATCAAATCTGCCTCCCCCCACCCCCACTCTCTCTCTCTCCCCCCCTTTACCCCAACACACACACACACACACACACACACACACACACACACACACACACTCCCATACCTCACTTGCTCTGTCCTTTTTGCCATGTTTTTGAATGTTTTTACACATTTGTTTGGTCATATCTTTACATATTTTCGGGTATTTTTACGTATTTGTGCTTATTTCTGTGTGTGTGTTATGTATTCTACATATCTTTTTCTGTTGGCCTTCTCTACTGCACAACCACCTAACACCTTCATTTACCCACATCCCACGTCATTATCCATTCCCCAATGCTCTGTCTGACGCAATCCACCTCTGCTACATCTTTCTGCACCAGTTTGCAAATGTACCTTTCCCTGACTACAACCCAGTTCCACACCCTGTTTCTTAAATGCTTCCAAAATTATGGAATCCCCTCAGTCCCCAAAAGCCTAACCATAAAATTTCTTTCCTCTGGATCCCATACCTCCTTTTACAATGATGACCACCTTTTCAAATTCTATCAGTCCCTGCCCTCAAAACCCTGGCACTATAAATCCACATCTCCATGGCACATATGTCCCAGAACCACCTCTGCTCCCTCCGCAAGATACTGCTACTGTACAATCCCCGCTATATCCATCACATCTCTGAAATTGCATCCATTGCAATCCAGATCTGGAAAAGCACATGAGACACCACCTCCGTAAGTCATCCAGCCTGCTGAATCCTACTGCCCTATCCTACCCACAGTGTTCCTTCTGGTCAATCCATCATACCACCCAGACACTGCGTAGATGACCTTCTCAACTTGCTACAACATCCAACACACCCCTCCAGCTCTCCATTACAACCAGAGCTGGAAACACTGTTGTTACCCTTTCTACCAATCCTCAGCCCCACAAAATCTTCCATCTTATCAAAAGGCTTCACCTTCAGCCCTGCAGCCAAATTTAACCATGTTGGACTTGTCAAAGACCTACTATCTGTCTCCCGGTCCTGCAATTGAATCACTTCTTTGCCACCAATCCCCCAGCAAATGCCCACCTGATTCTAATACTGAACCCCTCCTCTCCCAATCCATACCACCATACAACTGTGATCCTCGCACCCTCCCTTTTCACCTAACCATTACCTGGTCACCTTCCAGGAATTCCTTACTCCCTATTTGGCCTCACCATCCTTCCCCAGGTTCCTTCTTAAGAACCTTTCAGCAGAAAAGAGGACAGTAGCACACAACCGCAAATCAGATCCTGACCTAATCATCCTACATGCACACAATGGTTCCACCATTGTCATGGCAAACTGCAGAGACGACTTGGTAGAAGGCCTCCACAAACTGTCTGATGCCTTCACCTATTAACTCTGTCATAATGACACCAGCCCAGAAGTCTGACATAACCTCCAATCCTTGCTTAAGGTCCTACACCCTTCTCAGAACCTCTGCCCTCATACATTTCCCTCCTCACCCCACATCCCCCCAACACACAAACACAATTCCTACATGCTTCCCAAAATCCACAAACCCAGCAATTCTGGAGGCAACATTGTAGCTGTTTACTGTGCCCCCACTGAAAGAATTCTGGACCTCACAGACCACACCTCCAACCAGTTGCCAAAAATCTAGTCTCCATTTCCTTCATAGAGTCTCCACCATCGCCACCCCTTTACCTGTTGGATCCCTACTTGTTACTGTTGATGTTACTTTCCTAGGCACCAACATCAATTATGTTCATGGTCCTGTTACTATCGAACACCACCTCTCCCAACATCCTTCAGACTCTAAACCCATCGCTTCATTTCTCATACACCTTATCACCTTTGTCCTAATGAACAACTATTTTATCCTAATGCAAAACTACTATTTCTTTGAAGGGGAGGTATACAAACAAATCCCCAGCACAGCCATGGGCACCCACACAAGACACCTTCCTACAACAAATTTTTTATGGACCAGCTAAAGGAAACCTTCCTAGCCTCCCAAAGACTCAAACCCCTGATCTGGATCAGGTTCACTGATAGTATTTTCATGATCTGTACTCAGGGCTGGGACACACTATCCTCCTTCCTT
The DNA here is from genome assembly GCF_023897955.1 of Schistocerca gregaria. Classification (NCBI taxonomy): domain Eukaryota; kingdom Metazoa; phylum Arthropoda; class Insecta; order Orthoptera; family Acrididae; genus Schistocerca; species Schistocerca gregaria. Next base: position 619,791,263 of record NC_064923.1, on the reverse strand, counting down.
CACAACCTCAAAATCTTCTCTCCCACCCACTTCAATTGGTCCTTCTCAACACAGTGTGCCACCTTCCTGCATGTTGACCTCCTCCTGTCTGAGGCCTACATCTACATCTCTGCCACATTAAATCCACCAAACACCAACAGTACCCGCATTTCAACAGCCGTCATCCCTTCCATCCAAAAAACCCCTCTCACACAGCCTATCGATCTGTGGATGGCATACCTGCAGTGACAGCGGCTCACTTTCACTGTATGCTCAAGGTTTCAGAAATGTCTTGACAGACAGGTATTATCCCCAAACTTAGCCCACAAACAGATTTCCTATGCCACATCCTCATACACCCCAAATCCTTCCAGCATCCCCAAGAACCAGATATAAAGAAGTGTCCCCTCGTCACCCAACACCACCTCAAACAGGAAAAACTGAATCACATCCTTAGTCAGAGCTTTGATTGGCTATCACCATACCCTCATGTTTGAGACATCATTCTGAAGATCCTTCCAACCCTTCCTAAAGTAGTGTTCCATCACCCACAACACTCAACAACATTCTAGTCATCCCTAAGCCAAAGGGATCATATCCCTGTGGAAAACCCAGCTGCAAGACCTGCCCAATCTACCCAGCCAGCACTCCCTACTCTAGTCCTGTCACAGGATTATCCCATCCAATCAGCGGCCTGGCCACCTCTGAAAGCAGCCATTTGTGTACCAGCCCAGCGTTAATCAATGTTCAGCTTTTTATATGAGTGCGACAACCAACCAGATACCCACCAGGGTGAATGGCCATTGCGAAAGTATGGGCAAGAGAAAATTGGATGACCCCTTTGCACAACATGCAGCTGAATGTAAGTTGCCCAATTTCAATAGTTGCCCACAACTTACGCCATCTAAATCCTCCCCTTCACCACCAACTTTCCTGAACTTCACAGATTGGAGTTATCTTTACATCATGTTCTCCACACTCAAAATCATCCCAGACTCAACCCACTGTATGCTACCATCCCCACACCCTCCATCCCACAGTTTGTATCACCTGTGCTCTATCACCTCCTCCCAACACACATCCCCACCCTCATTGAGACTGTTCTTTGTGAATACATCTGTCAATCTTTTCCCCTTCTCTGTTCCTCTCCTTTCTGCTCCCCTTTTCTCCCTTCCCTCCCAGTCATACCACCTCCCTATGGTGCACCTTGTAGCCTTGTCTACCACCTCCAGTCACTGCAAGCTCTGACAGGCAGCACTGTTTCCTTTTCCCTGAGCCTGCCTCTTCCTCACTCCATTACAGATTTTTGCCCCCTTTCAATGCATTTCAATCTTAGCATGGCTTAACAACCAGAGAGAGTGGTTATGTGTGTATTTTGTGCTTGCTTGTGTGAACGCATATGTGTTTTGCTTTTCTGATGAAGGCTTTGGCTGAAAGCTTAATGCGTAACCATCTTTTCATTGTGCCTGTCTGCAACTCAACATGTCATCCTTACGGTGAGTAGCAATTTATCCTCTCACAGTTGTTGATATTCAAACGTGGAGCTTCCATTGTTTGGAAAGTTTGCAAACTTTCTTTTTAGTTCTCTAAAATTTGACACAACATGTAACAGGTTACATCTATCCTTCAGCTTATTGGTAATAGAACTATGTAAATTACTCCCTTTTTGCCCCTTTCCACGTACTTCACTTTATTTTTCCTCCCTCAACTGCTCCATTTAATTTTCACAGCATTAGTCTCATCCCAAAAGGCCTTTCTTCTGTCGTCTTCCATTCTCGTACATATGACCCACATATTCATGACCAGCCCAGATAGCCGTACACGTTAACGCACAACTTCCACGATGATAAGATACACCAGCCCCAGACTGAATCTGTTTGGCAGAGTGAATACCAGATAGGCACCAAAGTTCCCCAACAGTTACACAATTTACAAACATTAGAAAACTTTCACTCACTTTCACCCACATAAAAGTACATGCAGAAATTTGGGGTGCATATACTTCTTTCTGGGGGCAACATAGTGGTGACAAAAAGAGCATCCAGGCCCCCTTATAGTAACAATGCCTATTTCATTAATAACCACAATGACCCTGTGCCAGTGTGGGACAAAAGCACAAGAAAAAGAAGAAGATGACCTACATATCCATGGGAGAACCTCATTGGGAAGCCCTTCTCGTGTTTCTCTGCAGTCACCCCTGAAATGACAATCCCCACACACTAACCTCAAACCATTGCCTAAAATTTAGGAGCATTAGTTTCTCCATGTTTGGAGGGTGTGATGTTTCCATAACTGTTCATTTAATTAATGAAAATTGCTCCAATTGTTGTTCAGAACTTTACTGTGTCCCTGGTTCTGAAAACTTCCATAAATACGATATTATATAAATATTGTGTATAAAAGAAGATAAAAAACAAGACTTACTTATGTACAATATAAGTAGAGATAGAATTTAATGCTTACATCATGCTACAGACAAAAGACTTTTTATTGTTAAATGAAAGAACAGATTTTTATATTGAGCAGGATGACATAAGGCAACAAGAATATTGTTGTGAATACATGTAGGTTTATGATAAATTACAAATGCATGTCTATGTTCCGTCAGGCTTTTTAAACTACCACTGAACGGTAATAACTTAGGAAAGGGGTTTAGCAGATTGTGAAATAGAGCCTGGAATAACAGTTATCACACTATGACCATTGATGAAGTCTGTAATTTCATGAAGTCCAACTTGTATCATTTCCTTTCTATCATCAGGTCTCATACAAACTCAGAAATCTTGCATAATGCAACACTTACACCAAAACAGTGTCATAAACAAAATTTACTGCAAATAGGAAGAAATTTTAAAACACAGATTAAAAACAAAAACACACAGGAAGTAAATCCTCCTTCACATGCTCACCTCATACAAGAGCGTCACAAGTATCAAAAACAATCTAGTAACCCTTCACACAATCATGAAGCAATATTTTACGGACAAATATGATGATTTAGAAATCCATGCCCACCTGGAAAATTTCAAGTAAAAGATGCCGAATGGGCAACGCACACTTAGAAGCACCAGTTTGTTGGACAAATGCTGCCTCATTATTGATACTTTCTTTCGAGTTACTCTGTAAATTCATAGCTGTATCTAGTGTTTGTGAACATGCTCTGTAAGCAATCAATGACATACCCAAGCTACATTAATGCCTCGAGAATTACCCTGTGGTTCAACTTTTGCAAACTAGAGGACACTAACATCGATGCCCCATCTAATCGAAATTTTTATTGCTTTTACTAAACTTAAAAACTATTTGCAGCCTTTCATTAATAAAACATGCAATTTGGAATTTTCAAATATGTCAAGACATAAATCCTATTAAAGATAATGTGTGGTAACAATTTTGATGTATTGAATTGCATGTTTTATTAAATCTTGACATGCCTATTTTTATGGGCTCAATAAAGTTCAAAACAGCTACTGGAGTGTTTTTCATTAATAAGGCATGCATTTTTGTCCATATTGATGAATAATTATGCGCACACCCACACGCACACCCACACCCGCACCCGCACGCCCACACACCAAAACACACCCACACACGCACAGATATATATATCTGTGGATATGTGAAACCAAATTAGATCTACCCATCTGATTTAGCATCTAAGTTTCTTTTTCTGGTGATATGTCATAGTGTTGGGAATGGCAAATTTTTTTTTTAATACTACAGCTGGATGGTCTGGCTACATCACATTTCAAACACTTAAGTTGGTAACCCAATATATTTTTTTTGCATTTAGGATAAAATAAACTACTGTTTAGACATGTATTGAATCAACCATGACAATATACAGATAAAAAACAAAGTTTCTGACAGCAATTTCATCATTATGCGTGCAACAGCATGCACTACCTAAATGTTACAAAACGCTGGAGCTCATGCTTTGAATTCTGTTGGTGATCGAAAGAAGTGTTCAAGTGTTTTGGACGGCCCTTGAGCTAGGAACCATGTGTATACCCAACAGAAGGATGGTCTTACTGTAACTATCCTACAATACAGAGTCAAAATTTGAATAATACACAACTCCTCCAGCAAATTGGTTGGTTCTTTTTGCATTAGACTGGGGACTGGTAAGTGCCACCAGTTCTCTGTCACTGTAAGCTCTGGGCTTGCTTCAACAACCACTGTGCAGCATGGTGGTGGAACAGTGTGTGTCTCAGGGAAGGGGGATCTTGGCTGGACTGCGTGGAGGAAATAAACTTCTATTAAAAAAAAAAGAAACTCAGTCTCAAGGTGTACTGTGCACTGATGAGATGCATGGCTTTTGAGGTGGAAGAGTCATTAGCAGGCAACCTCTGGGGAACCTGTTGCACCTCAGTTGTATAAGGCTTTCTCAGGCATGCTCTGTCCCTAACTGCTCATGAGAACAAAATTGATCCCCTGAAATTTTCTTTTTCTCCTCCCAAAGGAAAGGATGGGTGACTGGTAGGTACTAACATTCAGTCTAACAAGAGGGCTCGTATAGCCAGTTGTCCTGATTCAGGCCTTATACAGAGTTCTTCCACACATAGTAACAGGATGCTTGCTGCTTGTAAGAATGTGTTTTTGACTGAAGTGAAAAGAGGGCAGCTTTGAGAAGGTTTTACCTTTTTCCATTCACAAAGGTTTAGAGGACAATACAGGTACAATGAAATCTGTCAAGCAATTGCATATTGGAACATTGTCCGTTGAAACTGTTAGTCCCCAACAAGTCCCTAACTTCTGGAAAGCTAAATGCCTTGGGTAATATGCCATACAAACTGAACTCCACATCATCTTGAACTATAACAAAGCTACTGTGATCTGTAGACATCTTGTCGACATTCCCAAGGAGGAATTGAAGGATAAGTGGACTCGGGAAGGGATCGTTGCTGTGCAAAATATATTGAAAATGGCGGACGGGGTCACAGAAAACCTGACTGCTTCATTCATACCTTCAACAGCACAAAACTCCCAGAGCATGTCAAGGCAAATTTGCTTCGTCTAGGCATACAGCCAGATGTCCTAACCCAATGTGCTGTTTTAAATGCTTTGGGCACACCACCTTAGGATGTAAGGCTGAGGCGACTTGTGGCAAACATGGCAAGGCCGTCCATGATGAAGTTGGCTGCTCCCCTCTCCAACATGTGCAAATTGCTCTGGGGATCACCCTGTGTGGAGTAGGAATTGGGGTGTCTTTGCCAAAGAATAGAAGATGCAGCAGATTAAGACACTGAAATGCATCCAATATGGAGAGGCCAAGAAGGTCTATAAGGCCATGCAGCCTCCCACATTCACTAAATCTTTTCTTTGGCCCTTAAAAAGCCTATTTCGACAGTAAATGCTTGTAGAAGCATGGAGGTTACTAGTGTCAGCACTAGTAACTGCATTTTTCAATGCACATGCCGCAGTGCAGTCATTTCGCAGCCCATAACCCTCCCTCAAAAGTCAGATAAAGAGGCAGTTGACACCACTGCAGACCTTCCAGTACATCCAACTAAAAAAATCTGGCACTGCCCCTAATACTGCTGCAATAGCTCCTCCAAAGCCCTCCCAGCATAAAAAAAAGCAAATGGGGAGCTTCCACCACAGGTGAAAACAGGTGGTAAATCATCCAGTACTGTCAATGTCATTATACTTGAGGACTCTGCTGCTTTTGCTTAAGATCCAATGGCCTGCGAAGTCTGCCTGGGGCAACCATCTTGCTCCATGCCTGAAATTCCAAGCCAGTGGAAAGACAGGGTGAAAGTACAACCCACATGATAGATGGCTCCCACACTACAGTGGAATGTTAATGGGTTCCACACCCACGAGGAGGAACTGGAACTCCTGGCACAGGCATGTCGCCTGACAGAGCCAAGGGAGGCATTGCTGTGTTTGTCAGTAACACAAACCACTCCTCTGCTTTCTCCTTGGTTACTGACCTACAAGCAGTAGACATTGCTGCCATGGGGGGTCAGAAGATCATGATCAGCTTCCTGTAATTACCTCCACAAGATGCCATAGACTCTGAGGCTCTTGCAGGCCTTATTCAACAACATCCCCATCTGTTTCTCCTACTGGGTGATTTCAGTGTCCATAATGTATTATGGGACTCAAAATATACTTGCCCAAGGGGTCAAGTGTTTGAGAACCTCATGATGTCTCAGGAGCTCTGCATCCCCCAACACAGGCAGTCCATGCATTTCTCAGCTGCTAATGGGGTAATCCACCCCCCCCCCCCCCCACCCCACCCCCACTCCATGAACCCTGGACTCTGCCATTGGTGGAGATACTTGCGTGCCTCAGCGATAAAGATAGCTGTACCATAGGTGCAACCCCAATGGATGGGTATTTGTTGAGAGGCCAGAGAAAACGTGTGGTTCGTGAAGAGGGTGAAGAGGGGCAGCAGCTCTTTCAGTAGTTGCACAGCAACAGTCTAGATGACTGACTGAACTGTTCTTGTAACATCAACGCTGATGGCCTTGATCTGCTGGTACTGCAAACAGCTGAAAGCAAGAAGTATGCAGGTTTACTTTATGGTTAAATGATAATGGCATCCTCTTGGGTAAAATATTCCAGAGGTAAAATAGTCCCCCATTCAGAACTACGGGCGGGGACTACTCAAGAGGATGTTGTTATCAGGAGAATCAAAACTGGCATTCTATGAACCAGAGCAGCATGGAATGTCAGATTCCTTTATGAGCAAGTACGTTAGAAAATTTAAAAATGGAAGTGGATATGTTAAAGTTAGATATATTGAGAATTAGTGCAGTTCAGTGGCAGGATAAACAGGACTTCTGGTCAGGAGAATACAGAGTTATAAATACAAAATCAAATAGTGGTAATGCAAGATTAGGTTTAGTAATGAATAAAAAATAGGAACACCGATAAACATAGTGAACACATTATTGTAGCCAAGATAGACACAAAGTCCACACCTACCACAATAGTAAAAGTTTATATGCCAACTAGCGCCGCAGATGAAGAGATTGAAGAAATGTATGATGAGATAAAAGAAATTAATCAGATAGTTAAGGGAGATGAAAATTTAATTGTCATGGGGGGCTGGAATTCAATAGCAGGAGAAGGGAAAGTAGTAGGTGAATATGAACTGGGGGTAAGGAATGAAACAGGAAGGAACACGGTAGAATTTTGTACTGAGCTTAACTTAATCATTGCTAACACTTGGTTTATGAATCATGAAAGAAGGATGGATACATGGAAGTGACCTGCAGACACTGGAAGGTTTCAGATTGATTATATAATCATAAGACAGAGATTTAGGAACCAGGTTTTAAATTGTAAGGCATTTCCAGCAGCAGATGTGGGCTCCGACCACAATTTACTGGTTATGAACTATAGATTAAAACTGAAGAAACTGAACAAAGGTAGGAATTTAAGGATATGAGACCTGGATAAACTGAAAGAATCAGGAATCGCTGACAGCTTCAGATGGAGCATCAGGGAACAATTGACAAGAACAGGGAAAAGGAATACAGTAGAAGAAGAATGCATAGCTTCGAGAGATGAAATAGTGAAGACAGCAGAGGATAAAGTAGGTAAAAAGACGAAGGCTAGCAGAAATCCTTGGGTAACAGAAGAGATATTCATGAAATGAGAAAATATAAAAACACAGTAAATGAAACAGGCAAAAAGGAATACAAACATATAAAAAATGAGATCGAAAGTAAGTGCAAAATGGCTAAGGGGAAATGGCTAGAGGACAAATGTAAGGATACAGAGCATCTATAACTGTTGTTGTTGTTGTTGTTGTCTTCAGTCCTGAGACTGGTTTGATGCAGTTCTCCATGCTAGCCTATCCTGTGCAAGTTTCTTCATCTCCCAGTACCTACTGCAACCTACATCCTTCTGAATCTGCTTAGTGTATTCATCTCTTGGTCTCCCTTTACGATTTTTACCCTCCACGCTGCCCTCCAATGCTAAATTTGTGATCCCTTGGTGCCTCAGAACATGTCCTACCAAGCGGTCCCTTCTTCTCGTCAAGTTGTGCCACAAACTCCTCTTCTCCCCAATTCTGTAACTAGGGGCAAGATATATGCCTTCTACTGGATAATCAAAGAGACCTTTGGAGAAAAGTGAACCACCTGCATGGATATCAAGAGCTCGGATGGAAAACCATTCCTACACAAAGAAAGGAAATTAGAAAAGTGGAAGGAGTATATAGAGTGTCTGTGCAAGAGCGATGTAATTGAGAGCAGTATTATGGAAACAGAAGAGAACATAATGAAGATGAGAAGGAAGACGTGATGCTGCATGAAGAATTCAACATAGCACTGAAAGACCTAAGTCAAAACAAGACCCCAGGAGTAGACAACATTCCGTTATAACTACTGATAGCCTTGGGAGAGAAGAGGAGTTTGTGGCACACCTTGACAAGATGAAGGGATCAGCTGGTAGGACATGTTCTGAGGCATCAAGGGATCCTGAATTTAGTATTCAAGGGAAGCATGGAGAATAAAATTCATAAAGGGAGACCAAGAGATGAGTACACTAAGCAGATTCAGAAGGTTGTAGGTTGCAATAGGTACTCGGAGATGAAGAGGCATGCACAGGATAGGGTAGCATGGAGAGCTGCATCAAATCAGTCTTTGGACTGAAGACCACTACAACAACAACACTGGGTCATCCTCAGCCATCAACCTCTCTTTCTGCTCTCCAGCTTTTGCAGACCCAGCAGAGTGAGAAGCAACTAATGACCTTCATTCCAGAGACCGCTTCCCACTATGGATCCACCTACTGTATCCAGCCAGTTGGCTGTTTTTGAACACTACGACAGCAACCAGGAATGGGTGCACCACATCACTTATGCTATTGATCAAGACACTGACTTATCCATACCACAGTCTTCACATTATCTTGGGATGTGGCCTGTACCTTGGGGGATTGAAGAGTTCATTTAGCAATCCACAGCAAGAGCGCAGCTCTTCAACTTTTTAACTTTTTAAATGCTGATCAGCAGCAGACAACCTCAGGACCTTCTGAGTCACAAGGGCCAATACTTGAGGCACCCTTAAGGAGCATAACAAAAGATGACAGCAAGTGTATGCGAACTCCATCAACCATTCCACTTCCTCTGAAAAAGTATGGGAAGCCATCTGGAGGATTTCCATAAACGCATTCATTTACTGGTAGCAGCAGTACTGAAACGGGAGTGTCTCCAAACAACACCTGGCCGAGCACATTGCAAAAACTACTGCCATTGCAAACAGGATCCAGCAATTTGTTACTACCATGTGACTATAGAGAGAGGGAAGTTGGATTTCAGATCCAACAGGTCTGAAGCCTACAACTCCCCTTTCTCCCTGTGGGAGCTCAAATCGGCCCTTTCTGAGATTCGTGACATTGCATCCAGTTGCAACCAAATCCGGTACTGCTTGCTTAGACACTTGCTAGCAGCATCATAGGATGTCCACCTCAAATGTTTTAGTCTCATACGCCAGACAGGCAAATTCCCCCAGTTGTTGAGGGAGGCAATTTTGATACCTCTCCTCAAACCAGGAAAGGGCTGCACATCTTCCAGTAGTTACAAAAAATATCACCTTAACGAGCTGTGTAAAAAAGACCCTTGAGTGAATGGTTAACTGTTATCTGATCTGGTTGTTAGAAACTAGGCAACTCCTTAGCCACTCTTAGTGTGGATTCTGGAGGTTTTGGTCTACTGTGACAACCTGACCCTGTTAGAGGCAGCTATTCAGCAGTCTTTCCTGTGTAAACATCAGTGTATTGCCATCTTCTTTAATATCAGTAAGACATATAACACCACTTGTAGACACTGTATTCTCAAGGAATTGCATCAATAGGGCTTTCACGGCCACCTCCCCATCACCTTAAGCTTTTTCCTATGTCAGCAGGTTTTTTAAGACTCAAGTTGATGATGTGTTGTCAGACCAGTTTGAGCAGGGGGAACGTGTTCCTCTGGGGGCAGTGGTTGAAGCGTTACCCTCTCTACTACTGCCATCCATAAACATTATCATCTCTACAGTAAGGAGTCCAGCAAAATGCACATCTGTTGATGATTTTGCAGTTTTCTGTTCCTCCCAGAGTGTTGCAACAGCAACTCATAAGTTGCAAGTTACAGTATGGAGGTTAGAAGAGCAAGCTGCAAAGACAGGTTTTCAGTTTTCTGTAGATAACTGTGTGTGTGTGTGTGTGTGTGTGTGTGTGTGTGTGTGTTTTAATTATTCTCATCATATTTTTAATTTAACTGACTTGCATATGAGGGACACCAGCCTACATTTTAGAGACACAGTGAGGTTTCTGTGCCTCATTTTTGACTCCAAATTGTTGTAGTTGCAACCGGAAAGCCAGACCTCTCAAGGCATTGAACATCATAAAGCATGTTAGCCACAGGTCTTGGGGAGTGGACATGGCAGATCTCTTCCAGTTTTACAGGGCTTTTTTGCAGTCACAGCTGGATTGTGGGTGCATGATGTATGGGTTGATGAGGTCGTCTTATTTGAGGATCATTGATGCTGTCCACCATAAAGGTATTTGGTTGGTCATGGATGCTTACAGGACCAGTCCGATACCCAGCCTGTGTGCTGAGGAAGGGAACAGCCACTTATCAACCAGCAGCAACTACTCATGGTGCATCAGGTATTTACGTTCCTTGCAGCTCTGAACTCACCTGCACACCAAACTGTTGCTCGTCTGACTCTGGAATGTCTTTGCTCCAATTGTCCATGAACCATAATGCTGTTTGGGATTTGCGTGTAACATGTGTTAGTGACACTCAGTACTGAGTATATACGGACCCAAATCCAGGGTAAACATCTGCTGCCCTGGTTACTGGACAAGCCCAGAGTAATTTTAGATTTGATTGAGTACAAGAGAGATTGCACTCCTGATCCTTTTTTAGTACAGGTATGTTCTGAAACTTTATCTTAGCACCACAACTATGTAGCTGTTCTTATGGACGGGTCAAAATGGGAGGACTCTGTTTGTTATTCTGTTGTTTTGCCAGATTGCGTCCTCAAGGTCTGATTGTCTTTGCCTCAAGACTTTACTGTCTTTGATGAAGAATTATATGGGATCTCGCAGGCACTGGAGCAAATTAAGACCTTCCTACAGTGCTAAATTTCTTGTCTGTTCCTATTCTCTGAGTGCCCTTGACTCTGTGAAACATTTGTACCCAGTAGGTGAAGTAGTCCAGACTATACAGGATTCCCTCCTCCAACTACAATGACTTGGAAAGGAAGCATCCTTCTGCTGGGTACCAGGGCACATGGGAATTGTGGGGAAGAAAGGGGCAGCTCTTGTAGCCAAGGGGGCATGTCATGATCCTCAAGTGTTTCAGTTTGCCATGACTTGCATGCTGTAACCTCACTGTTGAGCTCCAGAGTCTTGCGTCAGTGGGAGGGTGAGTGGTTGTAAGTGATAGACAATAAGCTTCATCTAGTAAAGCCCACAATGCTGACAATGTTTTAGTACTGAGGTATATGCACAATTTTTGTCCAAGTAAAATCTGGTCTGAGGTGTAAAATTTGGTTCGTGTTATTTCAATTTTACAAAAGCAAACTATCAAAATTTTACTGACCCATAAAGTTCTTTTCATACGAGTGGCATGTCCTTTTGTAGTAAGGAAAGCCGATGGAAAAATGCTCCTATCAGAGCAGACAAAAGCGAATATGCTCCTGTTTGTCTCTGTCTGAGAAGTGGGATAAGCTGCCTCATTCTACCTTCCTGAGTGCCCTTAAAATATTTCCCAAAAGTTTTGACAAGCAAACATTCACATTTTTTTATGAATGATATCATTAGAAACGTAGCACAAGCTCAGATTGGGAAAGGCCAGAGAAGGAAAGTGGCTGTGCACTTTTAAGGAATCATCCTGCCATTTGCCTTAAGTGATTTAGGGAAATCACAGAAAATCTTAATCAGGATGGCTGGATGCAAGTTTGAACCATTGTCCTCCTGAATGCGAGTTGCAGTGTTCTAACCACTGCACTACCCTGCTCTGTCAATGTGAGGGACACAGTGGCAGTGGAACATGGAACATAGCTGACAGTGACTAGTTGATAGTGACAAAACAGTAAGAGGGAGAAATTGACAGTGAGAGGATACAGTAGTAATAAGACAAAACAAAGGAGACTGTGGCTATGAGACAGTAGACAGTAAGAAGTAGAAAGACACAAAGAGATAATGACGACGAGATGGGATGAATGAGTTTTAAATGGGTAAGTGGGAGTGGATGGGTGAGAGCAACTTGCAGTGATGGTGTAGTGGGTGTGAACGAGTTACAATGAGGGGAACTTAATAGGAGTGAGAGATAAGTTGTATATTAAAAAGAGCATGAATATGTTAGCACGCAAAAATTTTTGGGAAAAATTTTGAAGGTGTTGAGGCAGCTTGTACTCCACATTTGAGACAGAGTCTTTTGAAAAGGAGCATATTCACCGTTTTTGTGCTCCAATAGCAGCATCGGTGAATTACTGATTCAAAACTAACTCCTAGACAATAAAATTATGAAGATTCTCCTCCACTGTATATCCCTCCAAATTACACACACCATTTCAATAAATTTTGGCCCATTCTTTAAGAATAAAACTACTGAAGGTGTAATTGAACTGCTCCAATATAGTACAGCTCTCTTTCCATCTGAAGGGAAACCATCAGTGAACTGAGAGGATGAACAGTACTTTTCCTCATTTAGTCAGTTTGAAAAATACCACATTTGAGGAAGTATTTAATACTCTTTATGCAACTGTGGACTGTGATGAGAAACACAGAGAAATGGGGAAGTAGTTTATTGGTTAACTGATCTATTAGAAGTTGACATATTCTATGGTTCACATATGTAATTATCTTCCCACTTTAAGATGTAATACGCTGTGATCTGCATTTGAGAAAAAAATAAATGTAGGAATGTTGTATGCTAGACATTTGTTCAGTTTTCCAACAGGCAGTGTAAGCTATTGAACTTATGCAACTCTGAAATTTTCCTACAATGTATTAGTTAATATGGTGTAGGAACTAACAGCAGGCAAAAAATGTTCAAGAATGTCAAGATTTTTTTTTTGCATGTTTGTATAGTTCAAGAGACAAAAAGACAGGGAAATTATGTAATTATGACTTTTGGAAATTATGCCAAAGGACAAAGCATTTCAGATATGAAGAAATGAAAGTCTCTGGGAGATAATGTTGCTACAATAGAAACTATTAAAACTAGAGGAAAAATAATGCAAAAGCAATTTGCAAACTGCTACGAAAGATAATTCCTCATGCGTGGAATAATATTATCATATTTATTTTTATGTTGCTGATGAATGACAGGTGAAATTGGTCATTCAGAATTACAAGTAATGATTGACATAGATGCAGCTGAAGCAGAGAACAAATTTATAAATCAACAGTAGGTCATTAAGAGGCGGGCTGGACATAATTTTAGAAACTCCAGGAAAACATTAACATATAATTTGTAACTTCCCTCACATACAGTCCTGTAATATTTTAGAAAGGACAATACTTTCCACCTGAACTGTTATTAAAATATTAGTAACATTCCACCTGGAAAATGATACCCTTCCTAAAATAAAAGTAATTTTTTTACAAATAAAAAGTTTAAAGTTGATGCAAAATTGTGTTAACGGAGATGGTTTAGTATCTCCACCTGCAATAGTTATCGATAATTACTCAGAGATGCTACTCCTCACTATTACAACTGCCACCTCTGGCAACAAGGGACAGAACGAGTGTGTCATAAAGGCTGTGCACCTCAGATGGAGCTAGGGCAACTGGGCAGCGATCATTCTATTGTGACAGGCTATATGAAGTACTCAGTCTGTCATCATATTGCTGTGATTACAATGGCCTTGCTTTATTTGTGGACAGTCTGAGCTTCTCTATTGGTATATATTTAGAGTGCAGCTTACAATAAACTATTGCTATGTTTACAGTTTATGCTTTTGCATCAGACATGGACAGAAATAGCTATGTTCCTCTCGACCTGCAATCTGAATTATACATCCTGATGAAGCCTTCTTTCCTTAGTGAGGAACAGACCAACAGTTGTTAAATCCAGGATTAGTTTTTTCCACTCTTAAAAGTGTATTGGCAGTACTGGAATTTTGCCTCTTAAAAGCAAGTAATGGCTAACAACTCTATTGGCTTGTAAGTATACATTTATTGGCTAACCGGTTCTCTCTCTCTCTCTCTCTCTCTCTCTCTCTCTCTCTCTCTCTCTCTCTCTCTCTCTCTCTCTCTCTCTCCCCCCCCCCCCCCCCCCCCCCTTCTTTTTTAGCTCACTTCCTTATTTTGGATCCACCAAATATCATGCTTCCAAGAATTTTCTGGCCAATACTTGGAATCTACAACCTTTGTGTGTCACATTCTCGGCTGGCACTGTATTTGTGTATAAATGGTTTTCTGATTTAATTTGTAATGATGCTCACAAACTTAATGGATGCATTTGTAGAATGGAGAATGATCCCATGTCTATGCCATTAAGTTCCTGTAAATTTATTTCATCTTAGGAGTTGTTAAACAATAATCTTTTCTTCACAACTTTAAATATGGTTTGAAAAAATTTTCCTATTACTTCTTTATTATGAGACAAAGTATTTAAGAAAAACAATGTTTCATTTCTTCCTTCAGATGCTATTTTTTAGCGTGCTTTGTGCCCCACTCTTTCCTTGTGATCATACTTTTTTCTCACTGACATTAACTGTTGTTTCCATGACTCTCTAGAATGAATGATTTTTCAATTTGCCATGCCACGAAATTTTCATTCTCATCTGTGTATTGAGGGTTAGACTTCTGACTTCACAGTTCAATTTAAAGTACAAATTTTATTCTTGACATACAGACACTTGTTTCTCTTGCAAAAGTCATTTTTCTACAATAGTGTCCAACATTCAGGCTAGTCAAAATCAGAATTTAGCTTGTGTGCATATTCAACATTCGGTACTACTTCAGCCTTAATAACTGGTGTAAAGAAACTACTTATTTTGAAGAATGATTGCACTAATTTATGCTAGACTGAGTTGAAGCTGACATGAACAGCTCCTAAGCATCTGCTTATCACAATGAAAACACTAAACAACAAGAAATACTGATACACAAGTGAACTGAGCAGAACCTCTGTTTCCGATACCAACATATGACATAAAAATGTGTGGTGTGATCTTATAAGAAATAAAAGTGGAAATTTTATTTACAAAGATAGTGCCATCTCTCAGGGTATTTATAATACAGGGTGACAATTACTGAACTATATGAAAAAATGTAAATTAGTTACAAACCATGATGTGTGTCCACAAACTTTATTCAACATGTAAACTTCACTACAGATATTCAGATTTAGGGTACAACATGTTAGATGTAGCTGCCATCATTGTTAATGATGAGGGGCAGACAAATAGCGAAATTCTGCATGACCTGCTGAAGTGTCAGAACATCGATGCTGTCACTGTCCTACTGGATGGCTGTTTTCAGCTCAGCAATGCTTTTGGGGTTACTGCTGTACACCTTGTCTTTAATACAGCTCCACAAACAGGAGTCACATGTGTTCAGATCCAGAGAACATGGTAGCCAATCAAGGCCCATGGTAGTGGCCTGTGGGCACCCCAGAGCCAGAATGCAGTTCCCAAAGTGCTCTTCCAGGACATCAAACACTCTCCTGCTTCAATAGGGTCAAGCTCCGTCTTGCATGAACCACATTTTGTCAAAATAGGAGTCAATTTGGATAATGGGAATGAAATCATCTTCCAAAACCTTCACATACCATTCAGTAGTCACCATCCCATCAAGGAATGTCACACTGGTTATTCCATGACTGAACATGGCACACCAAACAGTCACCCATTGGAAGGGGGGGGGGGGGGGGGGGGGGGAGGAGAAGAAGGAGGAGGAGGAGGAGGAGGAGGAGGAGGAGGAGGAGGAGGAGGAGGAGGCTTCTCAATTGCAAAATACGGATTCACAGTCTCCCAAATGCACCAATTTTGTCTATTGATGAATCCATCCCATTGAAAGTGGGCTTCGTCGCTAAGCCAAACCACACATGCACTTACACATTCCCGTCATGCTCCACGGCCAACCATGCAGTTTGAACGTCTAAACGCAAACCAATCAGAAGTTATGACAATTTTATTTCATGTAGTTCAAAAATTGTCACTCTGTACATTCCCCTTTAAATAAATTGGACAGTTTTTAGAACTTAAGAAAAAAGGTGCTGGTACTGTGTACCAGTGCTTAGCCCCAGGAAAGAAAAGGGGGAGGGGGGGCTGTGAATGCTGTGGATAACCAGTTGCCAAGATGTTTTTCAAATGTAATCAAGATTATTATTTACCAATAGTGTATACATACTTTTGTCTACGTACCAAACAGAATGTTAATTATCGTAACTGTGAAAAACTGAAATGGAAATGTGTTTTAGCTGACCCGAAGTACATCTGAAGTTGTTTGGAATATTTCAATTTAACTGGCAACAAACATAAACTGACCCAACTGCATGAAATTCATAGTAGCATCAAATCAGGTAACCAGTACATAAAAATTATTTAATTAAGAATGTTGTTATCAAAAAGTCATATTAAACTATGTAATTTGCATGATTCAAACCATTTCATGTAATAACATTTTGAAACGTACACATTATAACCAAAATGCATGAAATTCCCAGAGAACAGATGACACAAACAACACTACCTTCAGACTGCACAACTTCCTGTACAGATGAACAGTCACAGCTTTGAAAAGCTAGGCTGTTCCTTTATATCTTAAAAGTGGAAAGTGAAGCTTCCTGGCAGATTAGAACTGTGTGCAGGACTGGCACTCAAACTCTGGAAGTTTTGTATCAGTGTACATTTCACTGCAGGGTGAAAATTTCTTTCTGGAAATATCCCCCAGGTTGTGGCTAATGCCAGGAATGCTAGTCTTGCAAGTTTCACAGAAGAGCTTCTGTGAAGTCTGGAAGGTAGGAGATGAAGTAAAGGGGCAGAAGTAAAGCTATGAGAAAGGGTTGTGAGTTGTGCTTTGGTAGCTCATTTGACAGGGCACTTGCTGGTGAAAGGCAAAGTTCCTGAGTTTGAGTCCTGCAACTGTTTTAGCCTGCCAGTAAGTTTCACATCAGTGTACAGTCCATGAAAATTTCATTCTGTATGTGAAAATTGTTTTGGCGAGGGTGGGGGGTGAGCAGGGTGAGGGGTTGGGGGGGGGGGGGGGGATGATATGATAGGTGGTGCAGGTCAATCAGAACCCAGGTTATGAGAGACTTGTTTGGTCTGAACAGGAAAGCAGGCAAAGACAAAGTAAAAGAGGCCAGAGACAAGAATATTAAAATTAATAGACTGTAAGCACTGTCATAGCTTCTGTTCCAACACAATAAAAAAATATGAAAGAGAAAGTAGGAGAGAGAAATGAAGAAAAGAAAATTACAAATGGAGAGGATAAAAACAAATAATTACTGAAGTAAAAGTAATAGGGGGGAAGTTTGGGAAGGATATTTCAATGAGAGGATATATAGAAGAGCAAGTTCTCACTTCTGGATTTGAGGTCAACAGATATTGTGTGGGAGAATTCAAATGGCACAAGTCTTGCGTGAAATCAAAGAGCATTCTCAACAACTGAGTAACAGATTTTACTGTCAGTCAGTTCATGTCCATTCATTCTTTCCATTTTGTGATAAGACATTTATGTGTAGAAAGACATGCAGTCAACACACATCAGCTTGTAAATCACATAAGCAGATTTGCATGTTATACTCCCACTAATGCTGTAGATTTTGTTGATGGTAGTACTAGGAAAGATTGTGGTCAGTGGCAGCACGAGCAGATGTAGTAATCTTCAGATAGGAAAGGTGGCCTGGGCTGCCACAGAGTTTGACAAGGATGCAAAGATTGGGAGAGCAACAGAAGGTAGCAGTGGGTGGTGTAGGGAGGCCATCATGTTTGACTTATAAAAGTTACAAATCTAGAGAAATAATTTACTGAGGGATTTTCCTCCTCTCTCCGAACACATCCCATTCTCCTCCTAAACTTTGCAACATCCTTGTCGAACCCTACGACATTCACAGACAGCTATCCTTAGTGGAAGATTCCTCCTTCTGCAAACAACCCATGGAGCCACAGACCTGTACTAGACCCACAAATGGAAACACTTACAATTTAAATGTAGAAACACAAGAAAAATCTCTCAAGTGATTTAACAGGTAACATTTACTGCTTGGCTTTCTACTACCATAAAACTAGCAGAATGTTATCAGGTCACATATTTACCTCAGAAGCATTCTGCATCGATTTGCTGAGCATGGTCTAAAACATGAGACCTGAGTGTCTGCTTAAGCACATGGGCTATTTGGATCCACCCATCAAAGGTTTAACTCAACATATAGGAGCTTGCTCTACAACATTTCCTCTCAACTATTACCCCCTCTAACTCACCTCCATCCCACAACTGGAGCATGTTAGAAATATTTTTTTTTATTATTTATTTACCTATTTCTTCCTCACTTCAGATCCCTGTTTTTACTACCTGTATTTATTGCACGTTATTTGTCTTATCTCTCTTCACTTGTTTTATTATTTTTTATCTGTACTTCACACTCTGTAACTCCATTCACCTTTCTTGAGCACAATGCATACTGATGGCGCATCTTTGAACTTCTACTCCTCCCCTGTACCCCTTCCTGCCCCCCCCCCTTCTCTCTCTCTCTCTCTCTCTCTCTCTCTCTCTATGTATTTTCATTCATTCATGTTTACCTCCTTCCCTCCTTAGAAAAGCTGGTTTCCTCTTAATCTGTGTCCGATCTAGTTTTCGACTATAAGTAAGACGTATGCACCCTGAAGGCATGTACATACTGTCAATTCAGTCTCTCTTTTGAAATTGAATAAATATCTTTATAAATATAACAAAAGAAAGTTCTGGCAGAATGTAAGTGATTTTGGAGTAAAGGAGACCACTAACTGAAAAGTAGAAGTGTTGAGTTGTCAACTGGCTAGCTTTCAAAACAAATCCTCATACTTGTGCATGCACACTAAAGCCTTCATCAGAAAAGGAAGCGCACAAACATTCACTCACACAAGAAAGCATAACTCACGCACATACGACTGTCACCTCTGGCAGCATGGACTGGAATGCGGCTACCACACAGAATGAAAGCAGCAATCTGGAGGGAGGCAGGGAAGGGATATCAGGGAATGGGTGAGGGGAGAGAGGAGCTCTGACTGTCAGAGCACGCAGGGACTGGCTAACAGCACAGCATCAGGAGGCTGTGCAGAAGGGAGGTTGTGGCAGAGGGGGGCGGGAGGTTTGATAGTCTCTGCACATTCCACCAGACAGGACTCTTCTCTTCCCCCACCCCCACCCCCCAAAAGTACTCTGCTATCCCTCTCCCTTCCCCAACCATTCCAGATCGCTGCTTCCATTCTATGCGACAACTGCAATCTGGTCCGCGGTGCCAGAGATGGCAGTCATGTTTGCACGAGGTATTCTTGCTTGTGTGATGAATGTATTTGTGCTTCCTTTTCTGACAAATGCTTTAGCTGAAAACTAATGTGTAAGTGTATTTTCATTGTACCTGCCTGCAACATAATGTGTCGTCTTTAAGGTAAGAAGCAATCTGTCTTTTCCTAATATTGTTAATATTCCAACGTGAAATTACTCCTAAATCACAAATATCTGCAGAGAATTTTTTGCTTTTATATGGTTAACTAGCACATGTTTCATGACACAATAATTATTCAGCACTGCTCCATCAAACTATATGCCACATGAGCAATCAACTACATCTGAAATTTGCAAGTTGTCATTAAAATAATCCATGATGAATTGAAATCATCATAGCTGTTTTTTGAGGTACCATCAAACAGGTGATTTCGGACTGTTTTGTCATTATTTTGATTGTAACTTTCGTTTATATTGTTAGATTAAACTGATTCTTATGGAAGTGGTAGGGTATATATGTAACGAATAAAATATCCCAGAACCATAAAGTGTATGTGTAGGTATATTTATCTCAGGCAGTTAAATAAAGTGTCCGAAGTGACCTCATGGATTGGGGTGATTTCGGACACGTGTATTTTAAATCTCTGTCCAAAGTTACAGTATATCGAGGGCAAAGTGGACAGTTACTGCCCTTTTTTTCCAAATTCTACAAGCTTTTTATTTGATTTTGGTGACATTTTACACATTTTAAGGTAGCCCTTTGTTACAAATAAGTGATATGGAATGATAGGTGGGAGATTCTCCAGCTTTGCCTTGATATTGGGGAAAACATCTTAACAGTCTCTTTGTTCGCTTCTGCAAGAGCTTGTTTAATATTTTAGCTTAAGGGAAGGGAAAGATCTTCTGACTGTCGTTTGAGGAATAAATGCACCCATTCTTCTCCTCACAAATTATTACGAAATTTCTTTTCATTTCGGCCAGATTTATCAAGGTAGCCTAATATCCAATTTAGTGATGGGAAATCCCCAATGTGCATCCCTCAAGATACCTTGCTCTCAACATTTCTTCTTCTTTATTTAGCAGTGGCTGTCCTCCCATTTTTTTCGGATATGCTTCCTATGCTTTATTTTGTAGGGTGGATTTAGGTATACCATACAAATCACACACTTTTCTGTATAATAATTTACCACTTTGAACATCACGAACAGATTTATCTAAAAGTTCCAGGTCATAATTACACCATACTGTAGCACCTCTCGTGCTCTTATACGTTCTTGGCATTGTCCAAAATCACCCCACACAGTACATAATTTTACAAAAACCATCATTATTTTATAACCTTGCACAAGAAACTCGACAAGCTTGTGCAGAAATTGGCTCAATGCTGTTAGCTACTGAGCACCTTGACAATTACGGTTACAATAACTTCCCACTCAGCGCAACAATAGAAAGTTTCCATTTTACGATAATGCAGGGATTTTTAACACTGAGACTGTTCGTCAATTATTCACCTAGGGAAACAATTGACGCTAAATAAAAGTTTTGGAAAGCAATAAATGCAATCTTGCGCTTAAAATAACTGGTGCGCAGACGTTAAAATAAGTAACTCTGTTTCTATGCAGTGGCAAAGAGCAAATAAGCCATACTGTCCGAATTCGCCCCGGTGTCAAAAAATCATCCCGTTTGACGGTATCAGAGAAGAAGACAACTGCATCTGGCCACCCTATTTTTGAATGAATAATTTATTTATCTGGATAAATAAATTAAAACAAAATAGTCATTAAAAATACTGAGGCTGGTTTGAGTTTTCTTCCTAATTTTGCAAGATATAAGGTCTGAAAATACAGTGTCTCTAAAGAATTTTACTTATTGTATTCAAGTTTAGAATCAGTTTTAAGATCTTGCAGAATGTTTTACATATATTAGCCAATTGTTTTGCAAATCTGTTTTCCCCAAACTTGTAAATGGAGTGGCCTGCACTTTCTTTCAGAAACATGTCGTTGCTCACTGATGGTATATCTGTGGTACAAATACGCTAAGAAAGGGGCTAATGTTTAAAACATATTTCACAAACGTAAAAATTATTATACTGTACTTGCTTTCAACAGTCTCAAGTATTTTAAGTACACTACCCACATTCTGCAAATCACTTTGAAGTAATTGGCAGAGGGTAATTTTCTGTTTCATATAATAGAAAGAAACTTCCACATGGAAAAAATATATTAAAAACAAAGATTCCAAGACTTACCAAGCAGGAAAGTGCCGGTAGACAGGCACAATAAATAAAACACTCAAACACACACACAGAATTTCTAGCTTTCGCAACCGACGGTTGCTTCTTCAGGAAAGAGGGAAGGAGAGGGAAAGATGAAAGGATCACTTTGCCACAAAGAAAAATAATCCTGATCCCACTCCTAATGATCCAACTCCCCAAGACGCTATCCAAATTGAACCCCGCCTGGAACAGTTCCGTCCTCCATCACAGCGGGACCCACCTCCTCTTCCTCAAAATCACCCTCTCCAAACCTTCCAGGAATTTCCAGCCTTGCCTCTCAATCTTTCTTGAAAAACCTTAATCCTACTGCCAACATCACCACAGCCGAAGCCCAGGCTATCCGTGATCTGAATGCTGACCGATCCATCAGCATTCTTCTGGCTGACAAGGGTTCCACGGTTGAAAATGACAAGAATGAAATGGAAGGACAGGTTTGACAGTTATATGGAGCTAAAACAAACTGTCAGTGAGAGAAGAAAGTGGTTGCATCAAAAAGGCATTAGTCTTTAGAATCCGTATATACGTACATGCGATATACTGAGTATGTGATTTTCCTGAGGCATAATTTTAAGAGACATTTCTATAGCAAACACCCTCTTGAAAATGACTTCTCCCTCCACCATAAGGGAAAAGGAAAATATACTACTCTATTTATTGTTCCTATTGCATAATGGTTTCCATAAATGAGAGAAAATCGTAAACCACAAGCCCATGCAACTGTCATGAAAGACACATATGTTGTTACCACAGCAGTATTGCACAAAATCATCACATGTTCACCAACAACATGCACTTGCATTACACTAGCACAAAAGACAAATGCCTGTTTGAGAGTAGAATTTGACCTGATGTTAAAAAGCGTGACATAAGGCAGCTGACATACCACAATTAGTCAAACAACATTGCAGAACCAGATAAACTACATGAGGACCCCCTTGTCAGTTTGGTTTTTCCTCAATTTTAGACAGGCATCACCGGGTGATCAAATGTTCCATCCTTGTGCTGCTGAAAGCATCTGGCAATAGATTGGAATCACAAACTTTTCAAAGGGCTATAATGCTTGGCAATAGCCAAGATTTATTGTTATGCACTAAAAAAGAATAGGATCACGAGCCTGTTTGAGCTATGATTTGCCTTTACACAGGTCAATGATAGATGACATCATTATGTATTTCATTCAGAATGCTCCATTCAGCTGGGAAACAATTACATGTATGTGCCTCACCATTTGAATTGTGTACCTGTAAGGGCAAACCTACGTTTCTAGCATTTGTAGACTTAGAGAAAGCTTTTGACAATGTTGACTGGAATACTCTTTTTCAAATTCTAAAGGTGGCAGGGGTAAAATACAGGGAGCGAAAGGCTATTTATAATTTGTACAGAAACCAGATGGCAGTAATAAGAGTCGAGGGGCATGAAAGGGAAGCAGTGGTTGGGAAAGGAGTGAGACAGGGTTGTAGCCTCTCCCCGATGTTATCCAATCTGTATATTGAGCAAGCAGTAAAGGAAACAAAAGAAAAATTTGGAGTAGGTATTAAAATTCATGGAGACGAAGTAAAAACTTTGAGGTTCACCGATGACATTGTAATTCTGTCAGAGACGGCAAAGGACCTGGAAGAACAGTTGAACGGAATGGACAGTGTCTTGAAAGGAGGATATAAGATGAACATTAACAAAAGCAAAACGAGGATAATGGAATGTAGTCAAATTAAATCGGGTGATGCTGAGGGAATTAGATTAGGAAATGAGACACTTAAAGTAGTAAAGGAGTTTTGCTATTTAGGAAGTAAAATAACTGATGATGGTCGAAGTAGAGAGGATATAAAATGTAGACTGGCAATGGCAAGGAAAGCGTTTCTGAAGAAGAGAAATTTGTTAACATCGAATATAGATTTATGGATCAGGAAGTCGTTTCTGAAAGTATTTGTTTGGAGTGTAGCCATGTATGGAAGTGAAACATGGACGATAACTAGTTTGGACAAGAAGAGAATAGAAGCTTTCGAAATGTGGTGCTACAGAAGAATACTGAAGATAAGGTGGATAGATCACGTAACTAATGAGGAGGTATTGAATAGGATTGGGGAGAAGAGAAGTTTGTGGCACAACTTGACTAGAAGAAGGGATCGGTTGGTAGGACATGTTTTGAGGCATCAAGGGATCACAAATTTAGCATTGGAGGGCAGCGTGGAGGGTAAAAATCGTAGAGGGAGACCGAGAGATCAGTACACTAAGCAGATTCAGAAGGATGTAGGTTGCAGTAGGTACTGGGAGATGAAGCAGCTTGCACAGGATAGAGTAGCATGGAGAGCTGCATCAAACCAGTCTCAGGACTGAAGACAACAACAACAACAACCTGTAAGGGAATATCAACATCTAAGCTAGGCTTATAATTAATGGAGCATTTTTCTCTTCATAGATGTATCCGTCTTCACTTTCAAAAAGGCAACACCCTTAAAGTAAGTTATGGAACCAGTTCTCATACATTAAACATAAATAGAAAGACGGTCTTCTGATAGGATACCATTTGTGTTTGAGATGGTATATTGTTAGGTAGACCCATAGATGTCTATACCTTTTCAGATGCACTATCACATAGGGGAAGTCTCTTGAACAATTATTTTCAGCAAAAAACAATCCAGTGCATTAAATAATTCAATCCTGTAAGCCGCTATCCCAAAAAATTTTAGACCTCTTTTCTTGCTTTTCATACTCTTTCCTTTGCACTTACCCAGATATTCCAAATTGTTGGAATGAATATCTACATTACAATAAAAGACAAGAAAGTTAAAACCGAGTTAGGTGCACTTAGGGGGGGAAGGAGGAAACTTAAATATATGAATATAGTTTTTTTAAGCACAAAATTTTACTATTTTTAAAATATTTCACACACTTGCTATCCCCGGGCAATAACAGTATGGGCTAAGATGACTGTTTTTTGAGTACATTACACCTTTTTGTTATGGACAAAAAATACATAAAACATAACCTGCTTGCATACTAATTATAAGCTTTCCCATGCATTTCTTTGCTAGGTTACAAATGTTGGTCATACATCTGTGGGAATGGTGTAATCATTCACCTAACCATAACTGTTGATGAAAGTTGTCATTAATGAAACATTTCATGTGGTGAATAAATGGATTCACAGTGGCATAGGATGAACACTCCTGTTAGCTTTGACCAGTCATTACTGTCACATTGTTATTACAATTACAGTCTTCCTTCTCAATAATAGGGTGTTTATGAATTATCAGTACTGTTTTTGCATATAATGTCACTTCTAATATTTTTATGTTTCCTATTCATAAATACCTTCCTTATTTTGGACATGTTGTGGTACGCACAATATTTAGTAATAATTACTTCATCCTTTCTGTAGTACAATGCTGACTTATCCAATATTAAATGCATAAGCTGCTTATGTTAATAAGATGACTCAATACAATGCATTCGGTAGGCCAAGGAAGTCATAATTTGCTAATCTGGTCCTGTTTCTGCTGGACATGAGTTTTTATGAAATTTGAATCTGTCATTCTCAATATACACTACTATAAGTGATGTTGAGCCATACTGCCATGGTTTATAAATTCTCTAGTCAATAAGAAGAATCTTTTACACCTGGACATGTTACAGGTCTTTGTTTTCTCTCTCTCTCTCTCTCTCTCTCTCTCTCTCTCTCTCTCTCTCTCTCTCTCACACACACACACACACACACACACACACACACACACACACAAACAAACAAACAACATTTCTGTGTGAATGATAAGCCCTGAAATCCAGCCCATTCAAAAAAATAATAATAATAAAACACATGAACAACACTAACATGTAGCCACGTTTACTCGGTAGTCAAGATCTGTACCATTTCATAAATAACAAATATCTTGTGTGAACTTAACCTCCATGTCTATAAAATTTACAAATCAGCTACAAATCCTGTATATTAATTTTTGCATAGAGTTTCATACACATGAGGAGCAGCAGCTAATTGAATATAATGGAGAAATAGCTTAATGCAGTGCTAGTGGAATATGCTGTAAGAACAGAAGAAAATTCTAATCTAGTAACAATATCAATGAAGAATATTTACATGTATAGGAATGTAGGAGTCACTTAAATTGGTGCGCATCAGAAATCATAAAGTGGAAAAAGTGAAAATTTGGCCAATAGATACCTGTGCACCATTCCTTCGCAGAGCTGCAGACCGACATATTTCATCAGGATCAACGTTTTCCTTTTCCCAAAGGCCACCTTTTGAGTCAGGTGCAGGCTCAGTTGGTGACTGAGACTGCGGAGGTGGACTCAGTTTTGGCAGCTTTGCTGGAGCACTGCCATCTGTGTGACTGTAGCCAGAAAATGAACCAACACTAGCACAGTCAGATTGTTCACGTTTGCAGTGCTGTTGTGGCTGATGTGAGCGTTCTCGAAGTGGTGCTGCGAGAGATGCACGTCGTGGCGGTGATGCTGGTGGATCAGAGGAGTCTGATGCAGCCTCTGACAGTTCTGCTGCTGCCGATGCCGATGCTGCAGATGAGTAGCGTGCCCTCACATAAGGTTGCAGAGGGGGAAAGGTTTGCTGACGTGTTAATGTAGCAGTTGCACCTCTCATTCCTGAGGAAGATGGCACAGAACCTCGAAGGACAGATGACAGTCGGCTAGCCTCGGTGCTGGTTGTAATACTAGCAATGCTCGGTTCTGGTAGCAAGTTCTCAGCACTGTGGTCTGCTGGGGGTGGCTGATTTGCTCCTGCACCACTACTACTGCTAGATGAAAGTGGTGGTGATAGCGATGGCTCATCCAGCAGTTGCGGGCTGACAGCAGGTGAAAGAGGTGAAACTGATGGAGGTGGTAGGGGGGAGCCTCTCCTTCGAGGGCTACGTGGTGGAGGAGGGGGAGGGAGGCTCTCCCGCCGGATAACGGTCCGTGATACTGGTGGTGGCTGAGGAGCACTGAGTGGCACAGAGTGACGCCGACGAGCAGGAGCTGCATACAGTTGCATGTCAGCAGCTGCAGGTATGACTGCAGGCAGTGGAAGGAGTTCCGCTCCATCCTCCTGGAAAGACAATACAAATACAATAAGCAAAATGCTTCTGCTAAGTGACAATTAAATACTGCAATGTATACATCTGCCAAATCATCTCTGCAGCAGAAATGTGACAGCTGAGCAAGGTAAGATATTCTCACCATCATGTCACACTTTAAAAACTTCAGAGAGTTTGTACATTGGCATGCCTCTTGCTTTAAAAGAGGCATGAAATTAGAACATTTACAGGTACCATAAATACCTGGACTTGTGTGGTATTATTATAAAATGACACTAGTGTAGAATACAGTTTTTTACTTTCGCCATCTCTTTTCCAAGCTATTTCTTGCATCACATGTATGTCCATAACTTAGGTTGAAGTAACACTCACCTAATGATGCTACAATTATAACTGGTATATGACAATCAGTGTAAAAGGACCTAGTATATACAGGATAGAGAAAAAGTGTGTCACGAAATTTTAACCCTAGATAGCTGAAGCCGGTAGGAGCCAAACCTACAAACGTTGTGTAGATCGACAACACGCAATTTTTAAACTACGGAAACTTGGTACCATGAGCTCCAACTGGCCACGGGACTGCACTGTTGCTGGATGCTCTGGACAATGCATGACCAAGAATGCTTGCCTACAGGCAACTGCAATGTATCCAAGGCGGCCGACATGCTCAGTGATGGGATGCTCGCCCTCCACCCTGGGGGTGAATCAGCCAGGGTCCTGACACATCCATTGTAGTTTCACAAATTGTGTCAGTCCTGAAAAGGGCCTTTTTTGTAGCTAGGACATTGTTTACTTATAGCAGGTGCTCGAACTGGCAACCCTCTGACACGCCACAAGCTTGGTAATGTAGAGTGGTGTTTTGTCGAACTTTTTCAAAGATTCCTGGCATTGCCCTGACGTGATTTGTGGCATGTTGAATGTGAACCATCAATTCCTCTTCATTTCTAGGTGGTTCATGTCCACTTGGGTGAACTGGAACCTTGAAGAATCCCCACAGGAATAAGTCCAGTGGTGTGAGCTCTGGTGATCACAGGTACCATGTCCGAGGAGGGCCTCTGCCAATTACCCGGCCATCAAAAAGTTCATTTAAATATATGCGCACAGCACGACTGTTATGTGCAGGTTCCCCATCATGCTGCAACCACATTCATAGCCAGATGTCCAGGGGAACATCTCCCAGCAGGCCGTGTAGAGTTTCTTGCAAAAAGTCAAGGTAAATTGCCCCTTAAGTGGAGGAGGTAGACAGCTGGCCCAATCAGATGGTCACCCACAATGCCTGCCCAAATGTTGAGCAAAAATCATTCCTGGTGCCATGGACATAAATGACATGAAGATTTCCCCTTGCGCAATAATGAACATTTTGAGTATTGTAAAGGCAATCCCGATGGAAGTTGCACTCGTCGGTAAACAACACAATGGCGGGGAAGTCGGGCTCTCATGCAACACTTCACAGAAACCACCCGTGAAACCCTAGCCTGTGTTCATAGTCCACCACAGGTTTTAGGTCTTCGATAGGGTGGAAACTAAATGGACGCGGGCTGTCAGCCCTCAAATCCCCCCAGATTAACCAATGAGTGACCCCCACGTCATCCAACTGCTCACGTACTTGTCGTAGGTGCTTCCTCAAAGCACTTGATAATAGTCTCTTCAAATGCAGCATCCCATCATGTTCAAAGTCTTCCAGCATCACTTTCATATCCTGCTAATGATCCTGTTTTGCCACATCACAGGTGAATTGCAGTTAAATGTTTGTGGGTGGGGGTGGCATCTTGTTGGGTACCGCTCCTCATACAACCATCAGCTTCATGCACATTACAGTCAGCTTGTCCGTAAATAAAAACCAAATCTCATTGTTCTTCAAACAAATACTGTGCCACCATACTTACTGTATGAATAAATTACAGGTGATCTGTGTGTGAGAGACCGATGACCTTTGCAGTCTGGTTCCTTCAACCCCAAAAACCAACCAACATGCGTGTGCTCTGAAGCAAAGCTTATCTGGGAATGCCTCTGACGTGAGGTGGAGACAAACAGCAAAACCTATTCGACACTTGTGTGTATCACGTTGGGGTAGTGACAATGCGAGGGATGTTTGTATGTGTGAACCGACAACCATAGCACTGCCCGTCAACCGATGAACAGCAACAGGGCAATCCCACATCCACTTGGAGCATTTGGCACTAAGTTCCCGTAGTTTAAAAAAGGTGTGTTGTCAACCTACACAACATTAGTAATTTTGGTTCCTACTGGCATCAGCTATCTAGGGTTAAAATTTCATGACACAATTTTTCTCCGCCCTCTATATCTTCCTCACACCACATTGTGTCTTATGAATGCAAGATACATACAATGGTTGGGATCTTTATCAATTGGATGGCAATATTATCACATTCAGAGTCTATCAATAGAACTTAGCATACACATGTGAAAGAAATTTACAGTATAAAACCTACAACAGATATCATGTATTAAGTTAATATGTATATTATATGTGTATCCGGACACCTCCAAAAAACATACGTTTTTCATATTAGCTACATTGTACTGCCACCTACCACCAGGTACTCCATATCAGTGACCTCAGTAGTAATTAGACATTGTGAGAGAGCAGAATGGGGTGCTCTGCGGAACTCACAGACTTAGTACTTGGTCAGGTGGTTGGGTATCACTTGTGTCATACATCTGTATGCGAGATTTACAAACTCCTCAACATCCCTAGGTCCACTGATTCCAATGTGATAGTGAAATGGAAATATGAAGGGACACATACAGCACAAAAACGTACAGGCCGACCTCATCTGTTGATTGACAGAGATTGCGACAGTTGAAGGTCGTAATGTGTAATAGGCAGACATCTATCCAGACCACTATGCAGGAATTCCAAACTGCATCAGGATCCACAGCAAGTACTATGACATTTAGGCAGGAGGTGAGAAAACTTGCATTTCATGGTCAGGCGGCTGCTCATAAGCCACACATCATGCCGGTAAATGCCAAATCATGCCTCGCTTGGTGTAAGGAGCATAAACATTGGATGACTGGACAGTGGAAAAACGTTGTGTGGACTGACGAATCATGGTACACAATGTAGCGATCCGATGGCAGGGTGTGGGTATGGTGAATGCCTGATGAACATCATCTGCCAGTATGTGTAGTGCCAACAGTAAAATTCAGAGGCGGTGCTGTTATGGTGTGGTCATGTTTCTCACAGAGTGGGCTTGCACCCCTTGTTGTTTTGCATAGCACTATCACAGCACAGGCCTAAATGGATATTTTAAGCACCTTCTTGCTTCCCACTGTTGAAGAGCAATTCGAGAATGACGACTGCATCTTTCAACACGATCGAGCATCTGTCCATAATGCACAGCCTGTGGTGGAATGGTTACACAACAGTAACATCCCTGTAATGGACTGGCCTGCACAGGTTTCTAACCTGAATCCTAAAAAAACTTCCTTGGATGTATGAGAAAACCGACTTTGTACCAGCCTCACCCATTGACATTGATACATCTCCTCAGTGCAACATTCCATGAAGAATGTGCCGCCATTCCCCAAGAAACCTTCCAGCAGCTGATTGAATGTATGCCTGCTAGAGTGGAAGCTTTCATCTAGGATAAGGGTGGGCCAACACCATACTGAATTCCAGCATTACCAATGGAGGGCACCACAAACTTTTAAGCCATTTTCAGCCAGGTGTCTGGATACTTTTGATCACATAGTGTACATAATGCCAAAACACCGCCTTTAACTATACTCAGTATTAGCCTGTGTACTGGAATAATTCTGAATTCCTTTTTTGAAGGTTTTTGTTGTTGTTGTTGTTGTTGTTGTTGTTGTCTTCAGTCCTGAGACTGGTTTGATGGAGCTCTCCATGCTACTCTATCCTGTGCAAGCTTCTTCATCTCCCAGTACCTACTGCAACCTACATCCTTCTGAATCTGCTTAGTGTATTCATCTCTTGGTCTCCCTCTACGATTTTTACCCTCCACGCTGCCCTCCAACACTAAATTGGTGATCCCTTGATGCCTCAGAACATAACCTACCAACCGACCCCTTCTTCTGGTCAAGTTGTGCCACAAACTTCTCTTCTCTCCAATCCTATTCAATACTTCCTCATTAGTTATGTGATCTACCCATCTAATCTTCAGCATTCTTCTGTAGCACCAAATTTCGAAAGCTTCTATTCTCTTCTTGTGCAAACTATTTATCGTGCATGATTCACTTCCATACATGGCTACACTCCATACAAACACTTTCATAAATGACTTCCTCACACTTAAATCTATACTCGATGTTAACAAATTTCTCTTCTTCAGAAACGCTTTCCTTGCCATTGCCAGTCTACATTTTATATCCTCTCTACTTCGACTATCATCAGTTATTTTGCTCCCCAAATAGCAAAACTCCTTTACTACTTTAAGCATCTCATTTCCTAATCTGATTCCCACAGCATTACCCGATTTAATTCGACTTCATTCCATTATTCTCATTTTGCTTTTGTTGATGTTCATCTTATACCATCCTTTCAAGACACTGTCCATTCCGTTCAACTGTTCTTCCAGGTCCTTTGCTGTCTCTGACAGAATTACAATGTCATCGGCGAACCTCGAAGTTTTTATTTCTTCTCCATGGATTTTAATACCTACTCCGAATTTTTCTTTTGTTTCCTTTACTGCTTGCTCAATATACAGATTGAATAACTTCGGGGAGAGGCTGCAACCCTGTCTTACTCCCTTCCCAACCACTGCTTCCCTTTCATGTCCCTCGACCCTTGTAACTGCCATCTGGCTTCTGTACAAATTGTAAATAGCCTTTCGCTCCCTGTATTTTACCCCTGCCACCTTTAGAATTTGAAAGAGAGTATTCCAGTCAACATTGTCAAAAGCTTTCTCTAAGTCTGCAAATGCTAGAAACGTAGGTTTGCCTTTCCTTAATCTTTCTTCTAGGATAAATCGTAAGGTCAGTATTGCCTCACGTGTTCCTGTATTTCTACAGAATCCAAACTGATCTTCCCCCAGGTCAGCTTCTACTAGTTTTTCCATTCATCTGTAAAGAATTCGCGTTAGTATTTTGCAGCTGTGGCTTATTAAATTGATAGTTCAGTAATTTTCACATTTGTCAACACCTGCTTTCTTTGGGATTGGAATTATTATATTCTTCTTGAAGTCTGAGGGTATTTTGCCTGTCTCATACATCTTGCTCACCAGATGGAGAGTTTTGTCAGGACTGGCTCTCCCAAGGCCGTCAGTAGTTCCAATGGAATGTTGTCTACTCCGGGAGCCTTGTTTCGACTCAGGTCTTTCAGTGCTCTGTCAAACTCTTCACGCAGTATCGTATCTCCCATTTCATCTTCATCTACATCCTCTTCCATTTCCATAATATTGTCCTGAAGTACATCGCCCTTGTATAGATCCTCTATATACTCCTTCCACCTTACTGCCTTCCCTTCTTTGCTTAGAACTGGGTTTCCATCTGAGCTCTTGATATTCATACAAGTGGTCCTCTTCTATCCAAAGGTCTCTTTAATTTTCCTGTAGGCAGTATCTATCTTACCCCTAGTGAGATAAGCCTCTACATCCTTACATTTGTCCTCTAGCCATCCCTGCTTAGCCATTTTGCACTTCCTGTCGACCTCATTTTTGAGACGCCTGTATTCCTTTTTGCCTGCTTCATTTGCTGAATTTTTATATTTTCTCCTTTCATCAATTAAATTCAATATTTCTTCTGTTACCCAAGGATTTCTACTAGCCCTCGTCTTTTTACCTACTTGATCCTCTGCTGCCTTCACTATTTCATCCCTCAAAGCTACCCATTCTTTTTCTACTGTATTTGTTTCCCCTGTTTCTGTCAATTTTTCCCTTATGCTCTCCCTGAAACTCTGTACAACCTCTGGTTCTTTCAGTTTATCCAGGTCCCATCTCCTCAAATTCCCACCTTTATGCAGTTTCTTTAGTTTTAATCTACAGGTCATAACCAATAGATTGTGGTCATAGTCCACATCTGCCCCTGGAAATGTCTTACAATTTAAAACCTGGTTCCTAAATCTCTGTCTTACCATTATATAATCTATCTGAAACCTGTCAGTATCTCCAGGCTTCTTCCATGTATACAGCCTTCTTTTATGGTTTTTGAACCAAGTGTTATCTATGATTAAATTGTGCTCTGTGCAAAATTCTACCAGACGGCTTCCTCTTTCATTTCTTTGCCGCAGTCCATATTCACCTACTATGTTTCCTTCTCTCTCTTTTCCTACTACCGAATTCCAATATTGACTATTGAATTTTCGTCACCCTTCACTATCTGAATAATTTATTTTATTTCATCATACATTTCTTCAATTTCTTCGTCATCTGCAGAGCTAGTTGGTTCGTATCTATCTTGGCCACAATAATGCGTTCACTATGCTGTTTGTAGTAGCTTACCCGCATTCCTGTTTTCCTATTCATTATTAAACCTACTCCTGAATTACCCCTATTTGATTTTGTGTTTATAACCCTGTATTCACCTGACCAAAAGTCTTGTTCCTCCTGCCACCGAACTTCACTAATTCCCACTATATCTAACTTTAACCTATCCATTTCCCTTTTTAAATTTTCTAACCTACCTGCCCGATTAAGGGATCTGACATTTTTAAAGGGGAAAACTAAATATGTTACAGGAATATTAGTTTATTTTAGAGTGCACAGTTCAACTACACAATATAATCAGGACAAGAAACTATGAAAACTGCAAAGCAAAAATTTTACAATCTGTCTCGTGAATGGTACAAATGTCTTTCTGTTTGCTTTCATGAAAATAATTCAGATCACTTAAAAGTCACATGTAACTGAGAGCATTTTATATGGTTCTAATGTAATTAACTTTGATATGGTAATCGTGGAAGCACATGGGATGCAAGGCTGATGTACGAGGGTGGTTTGAAAAGTTCTCGTAATGGAATAGAAAAGGAAGTACTTACATGACTGAATTTTTTTTATTTTTCAATGTATTCTCCTTGTAGATTAATACACTTGGTGCAATGATGTTCCAATCCATTGAGCCCATCCAGGCCTGCAAAATAGTTGTCAACTCCGGCTATCAATTCTTGGTTGAAGTGAATCTTTGTACACCAAGAAAAATTTTCAGTTTTGGGAAGAGATGGAAGTATGACAGAGCCACATCAAGTGAATAAGGTGGCTGTGGCAACAATTCATACCTTAGTTCATGTAATTTCACCATGGTGATGGCACGTGTGCGGGCGCACGTTGATCCAGCATCAAGAGTCGTGGCACCCACCTTGCAGTTAATTTCTTCCATTTCTAATTCTTCAGTTCTTTCAGGTGACATCTGCAGGTGTGAGCAATTTCACACACTTTCAATTGGCGATCCTCCATGAGCATTTTGAGCACTTTTTCAATGGTTTCTGAAGTACTGACACTTCTTGGCAGACCACTGCAAGGATCATCATCTAAGCTCTCCTGACCAAATTTAAATTCATTCGTCCACTTGGCAACAGTTCAATATAAAGGAGCAGAGTCCCCCAGTGTATTCTGGAAATCTGCATGAATGTACTTAGCTTTCATTCTTTCTTTACGAAGTACTTAATCACTGCTCGAATATTGATTTCTTCCATCTTCATAAATCACTATGCGGGAACAACAACAGAGCCACATTACCACCACATCTCTCTTCCAAGAGCACTAATGTGGCATGTGTTTACAGGTAACAGTCCAATGAATATCATGTGAACAACTCGTTGCGCTTGTGCTGACCTCTCGTGGTGATTCCGCTAACTTTTCAAACCACCCTTGTACAATACAGTACAAAAATCAATCATGATTCAGTTATTTGCTCACAAATCCTTCCTGCAAAAACAATTCTGTTGACCAGTAATGACTGATTTTTGGCAATTTGACGACTCACATAATATAAAATAATATCGAAAAAATCAGTAAATTTTGCACAAATTTACTATAGATCATTTACAACACAGTTTATTTTTAGATTTTCTTTGTTTATTTGCTGCAGTAATGTTACTGGCATATCGATTCCTTTCACTTGTTATGTGGTACCTCATGTAGCCATCAAAGGAAAGAGTAAAATAACTGAATTTGCTGCAGTAATGTTACTGGCATATCGATTCCTTTCACTTGTTATGTGGTACCTCATGTAGCCATCAAAGGAAAGAGTAAAATAACTGAACTCTTCAGTAATGTCTGAAAACTGGGAGCCTACAACAATTTCTTCATGGAATATTGCTAGTTGTCACCAATTGTCGAGATTCGACTAACCTCACTCAGATTCCTTAGAGATGTCCACACAACAAGGTAATAAAGACAGCGATTAGTCTATATCATTGTCTGCCTGCTTAGATCAGTACTCAGAAATCACGTAGCTCACAATACAAAATGCAAGAACAAGTTACACATTTAACAGACAAATGCAACACTTATGTGAGTGATTCACCACTTGTTCTTTTGTCTGGGAAGGACAAATCCTCTCTCTCAGTAGCTTCTGTTTCTGATCCTGGATCTCCATATAAATAACCAAAATCTCCCTGTCAGATTGGTAACTCCATTTCTATTCTCATAAACACTTGTGAATGAAGTGCAAACAGCTTTCCCCTTGAAACTTCCTGGCAGATTAAAACTGTGTGCCCGACCGAGACTCGAACTCGGGACCTTTGCCTTTCGCGGGCAAGTGCTCTACCAACTGAGCTACCGAAGCACAACTCACGTCCGGTACTCACAGCTTTACTTCTGCCAGTATCCGTCTCCTACCTTCCAAACTTTACAGAAGCTCTTCTGCGAACCTTGCAGAACTAGCACTCCTGAAAGAAAGGATATTGCGGAGACATGGCTTAGCCACAGCCTGGGGGATGTTTCCAGAATGAGATTTTCACTCTGCAGCGGAGTGTGCGCTGATATGAAACTTCCTGGCAGATTAAAACTGTGTGCCCGACCGAGACTCGAACTCGGGACCTTTGCCTTTCGCGGGCAAGTGCTCTACCAACTGAGCTACCTAAGCACGACTCACGTCCGGTACTCACAGCTTTACTTCTGCCAGTATCCGTCTCCTACCTTCCAAACTTTACAGAAGCTCTTCTGCGAACCTTGCAGAACTAGCACTCCTGAAAGAAAGGATATTGCGGAGACATGGCTTAGCCACAGCCTGGGGGATGTTTCCAGAATGAGATTTTCACTCTGCAGCGGAGTGTGCGCTGATATGAAACTTCCTGGCAGATTAAAACTGTGTGCCCGACCGAGACTCGAACTCGGGACCTTTGCCTTTCGCGGGCAAGTGCTCTACCAACTGAGCTACCGAAGCACGACTCACGTCCGGTACTCACAGCTTTACTTCTGCCAGTATCCGTCTCCTACCTTCCAAACTTTACAGAAGCTCTTCTGCGAACCTTGCAGAACTAGCACTCCTGAAAGAAAGGATATTGCGGAGACATGGCTTAGCCACAGCCTGGGGGATGTTTCCAGAATGAGATTTTCACTCTGCAGCGGAGTGTGCGCTGATATGAAACTTCCTGGCAGATTAAAACTGTGTGCCCGACCGAGACTCGAACTCGGGACCTTTGCCTTTCGCGGGCAAGTGCTCTACCAACTGAGCTACCGAAGCACGACTCACGTCCGGTACTCACAGCTTTACTTCTGCCAGTATCCGTCTCCTACCTTCCAAACTTTACAGAAGCTCTTCTGCGAACCTTGCAGAACTAGCACTCCTGAAAGAAAGGATATTGCGGAGACATGGCTTAGCCACAGCCTGGGGGATGTTTCCAGAATGAGATTTTCACTCTGCAGCGGAGTGTGCGCTGATATGAAACTTCCTGGCAGATTAAAACTGTGTGCCCGACCGAGACTCGAACTCGGGACCTTTGCCTTTCGCGGGCAAGTGCTCTACCAACTGAGCTACCGAAGCACGACTCACGTCCGGTACTCACAGCTTTACTTCTGCCAGTATCCGTCTCCTACCTTCCAAACTTTACAGAAGCTAGTTCTGCAAGGTTCGCAGAAGAGCTTCTGTAAAGTTTGGAAGGTAGGAGACGGATACTGGCAGAAGTAAAGCTGTGAGTACCGGACGTGAGTCGTGCTTCGGTAGCTCAGTTGGTAGAGCACTTGCCCGCGAAAGGCAAAGGTCCCGAGTTCGAGTCTCGGTCGGGCACACAGTTTTAATCTGCCAGGAAGTTTCATATCAGCGCACACTCCGCTGCAGAGTGAAAATCTCATTCTGGAAACATCCCCCAGGCTGTGGCTAAGCCATGTCTCCGTAATATCCTTTCTTTCAGGAGTGCTAGTTCTGCAAGGTTCGCAGAAGAGCTTCTGTAAAGTTTGGAAGGTAGGAGACGGATACTGGCAGAAGTAAAGCTGTGAGTACCGGACGTGAGTCGTGCTTCGGTAGCTCAGTTGGTAGAGCACTTGCCCGCGAAAGGCAAAGGTCCCGAGTTCGAGTCTCGGTCGGGCACACAGTTTTAATCTGCCAGGAAGTTTCATATCAGCGCACACTCCGCTGCAGAGTGAAAATCTCATTCTGGAAACATCCCCCAGGCTGTGGCTAAACCATGTCTCCGCAATATCCTTTCTTTCAGGAGTGCTAGTTCTGCAAGGTTCGCAGAAGAGCTTCTGTAAAGTTTGGAAGGTAGGAGACGGATACTGGCAGAAGTAAAGCTGTGAGTACCGGACGTGAGTCGTGCTTCGGTAGCTCAGTTGGTAGAGCACTTGCCCGCGAAAGGCAAAGGTCCCGAGTTCGAGTCTCGGTCGGGCACACAGTTTTAATCTGCCAGGAAGTTTCATATCAGCGCACACTCCGCTGCAGAGTGAAAATCTCATTCTGGAAACATCCCCCAGGCTGTGGCTAAGCCATGTCTCCGCAATATCCTTTCTTTCAGGAGTGCTAGTTCTGCAAGGTTCGCAGAAGAGCTTCTGTAAAGTTTGGAAGGTAGGAGACGGATACTGGCAGAAGTAAAGCTGTGAGTACCGGACGTGAGTCGTGCTTCGGTAGCTCAGTTGGTAGAGCACTTGCCCGCGAAAGGCAAAGGTCCCGAGTTCGAGTCTCGGTCGGGCACACAGTTTTAATCTGCCAGGAAGTTTCATATCAGCGCACACTCCGCTGCAGAGTGAAAATCTCATTCTGGAAACATCCCCCAGGCTGTGGCTAAGCCATGTCTCCGCAATATCCTTTCTTTCAGGAGTGCTAGTTCTGCAAGGTTCGCAGAAGAGCTTCTGTAAAGTTTGGAAGGTAGGAGACGGATACTGGCAGAAGTAAAGCTGTGAGTACCGGACGTGAGTTGTGCTTCGGTAGCTCAGTTGGTAGAGCACTTGCCCGCGAAAGGCAAAGGTCCCGAGTTCGAGTCTCGGTCGGGCACACAGTTTTAATCTGCCAGGAAGTTTCATATCAGCGCACACTCCGCTGCAGAGTGAAAATCTCATTCTGGAAACATCCCCCAGGCTGTGGCTAAGCCATGTCTCCGCAATATCCTTTCTTTCAGGAGTGCTAGTTCTGCAAGGTTCGCAGAAGAGCTTCTGTAAAGTTTGGAAGGTAGGAGACGGATACTGGCAGAAGTAAAGCTGTGAGTACCGGACGTGAGTCGTGCTTCGGTAGCTCAGTTGGTAGAGCACTTGCCCGCGAAAGGCAAAGGTCCCGCGTTCGAGTCTCGGTCGGGCACACAGTTTTAATCTGCCAGGAAGTTTCATATCAGCGCACACTCCGCTGCAGAGTGAAAATCTCATTCTGGAAACATCCCCCAGGCTGTGGCTAAGCCATGTCTCCGCAATATCCTTTCTTTCAGGAGTGCTAGTTCTGCAAGGTTCGCAGAAGAGCTTCTGTAAAGTTTGGAAGGTAGGAGACGGATACTGGCAGAAGTAAAGCTGTGAGTACCGGACGTGAGTCGTGCTTCGGTAGCTCAGTTGGTAGAGCACTTGCCCGCGAAAGGCAAAGGTCCCGAGTTCGAGTCTCGGTCGGGCACACAGTTTTAATCTGCCAGGAAGTTTCATATCAGCGCACACTCCGCTGCAGAGTGAAAATCTCATTCTGGAAACATCCCCCAGGCTGTGGCTAAGCCATGTCTCCGCAATATCCTTTCTGTCAGGAGTGCTAGTTCTGCAAGGTTCGCAGAAGAGCTTCTGTAAAGTTTGGAAGGTAGGAGACGGATACTGGCAGAAGTAAAGCTGTGAGTACCGGACGTGAGTCGTGCTTAGGTAGCTCAGTTGGTAGAGCACTTGCCCGCGAAAGGCAAAGGTCCCGAGTTCGAGTCTCGGTCGGGCACACAGTTTTAATCTGCCAGGAAGTTTCATATCAGCGCACACTCCGCTGCAGAGTGAAAATCTCATTCTGGAAGCTCTCCCCTTGTACTTCTCTCTATCACCAATAGATGGGGACAACCATAGTGCAGTCCCTTAGCATTAGGCCAATGATCTACCTTCACATTATTTGCTGAAACAGCTTGTGTTACAAACAAGATGACCTTCAGGTAGCTGGTAGACACTTGGTTGAATGGGGTAGGGATGCCAGGGTGTGTACGACTGGTTATGTATGGGTACTGTGGTAGTAGTGTTAACAACTGGGCTAGGCAGCTATGTGAAAGTCTCTCCTTACCATTTTCAATCTGGTAACTAGCAACAGCATATGATATTATGACTTCCTGCATCAGTTATTCAGGGACAAA
Organism: Schistocerca gregaria; assembly: GCF_023897955.1. Classification (NCBI taxonomy): domain Eukaryota; kingdom Metazoa; phylum Arthropoda; class Insecta; order Orthoptera; family Acrididae; genus Schistocerca; species Schistocerca gregaria. Next base: position 619,751,923 of record NC_064923.1, on the reverse strand, counting down.
ACTGCTGGGACAAAACATGTTCATCAATAAACATTTCAAACATAAAGCCTTACCTAGCACAACTTCCTTTCACTTTTGGTGTGCTAATTGTTCAGACAGTCCAATAACATTAAAAATGTACAATTGTCTTTGGTTGTGTGAAATACTTTCCATCATATTTGGTTGACATATATGCTCAAAAGCGTTTGTAGGATGTTTTTTTATGTTTGACTCAAGTGGAAGGACTGAACCAGAGACCTTGATGGTACTGTGACAAGTGAGGTGCTGTGATCTCCCGGAGTTGTGCCATAGGGTTGACAACTGTAGGGTCCTCCTAAATGGGTCAGGTGTGCACTACACATCAGAGAGTGCTAACCAGGTAGCTGACTGTGTGGAGTTCACACAGAGTCTTTTTAGATTAGATGACTCTCCATCCAGTGCATATAATGATAGCTCTAGGGGACATGGAAGTGTCAGTATAAGATTCAAAGAAATGCCTCTTATAGATGAGAGTATAAATATTCTAGTGATTAAGAACCAAAGTATTCACGACAAAGTACTACTGTATTTTGAAGTGCTTTGTGGAGCTCAAATTATACCAGGTACAGAAGGCTGGTTAAAATCCAAAATTCATAGCAGTGAGATACTTGGGGATAATTTAAACAGTCATCAAATGATAGGTAAATGGCAAATGGAGTAGACAAGAAACTCAAGAAATTGAAACTGCATGCGAGATTGTCTGGACATGATTCAGTATCAAGAGCGGCCATAAACCTATAAACACATCCTTCTACAGACTAGTCAGACTCACCAACATATGCAACCAAAAACTTCAGAGAATAACCTAAATTTATTACTAAAAAAATCCTCATCATACTGGCATTATTATTGGAGGACTATCACCCAACAATGAATTGGGATAATTACAGTGTTGTTAGCAGTGGGCCTGACAATCCACTGAGCAAAACAATAGTAAATGTGTTCTCTGAGAATACCTTCAAAGGACTGTTCAGAAGCCCACATGTGATGGAAATATTTAATCTAACTGCAACGAACAGACCTGACCTCTTAGAGGATGTCCACATCGAAGCCAGTATCAGCGTAAGGTATAACCGTGACATGTGCAATTACTGACCATGCCCATAGCTGATGTACTTGTTCCTGTGAGCATAAGAATTAGGTAACAAGGAAAAGAGGTTAGAACAGAAGATGTATGGCTGAGGTCACTTATCTAAGAGTGTTTGTTGAAAGCTACATGGAGATAATTAGATATTTAAGTTCTAATACACATTGAAATCAGAATTCTTCATACCATGTGTAGACAGAAAGCAACCATTGTTGCGTCAGTGGGGCAGCAGCATGCCCTAGGACACCACAACATAGTGGTAGGCTTCAGAGCATGGATACGGAACACTACAAAGCACAAACTAAAAGTTAGACAAAAAGTCTGAGGATAGACACTCCTTGGGAACCAGCAAATGCACGAGTCTAAGGAAACGACAACAATGGAAAGAAAAACATGTTTCATAAGAATAAAGCCAGAATTACTTTGGAAAGTGTTGTGAAAGTGTTTCCAGTGCAACCAACCAAATGGACACAAGCAGTTCGTATTATGTCAATCACTTACAATTCAGCAAATTGTGAAGAATTATCAAATGAGTGCAAGTAACAAAATGCGAAAGTGTAAGCACTCTAACAGTAGAGACAAGTATCAGGCTCAGTAGTTAGGCCCACAAGAAGATGATCATTACTGTAGCCCACTTACACAACTAACATTCTTTATAACCTGTCAAAATTTGTTACTTAATAAACTCATACAAAATTGTAAGAGCATTTTAACTAGGTTCTCTAAACATAGCAGCAGCAATCAATTAATTTCTTCTCTACTAGAGTACCAGTAGCCCTAAATCTGAGCATGTCATTCAATGGCAGAGCTCTGGCATCTTACATGTTTTAAGTGAAGAAATACACAACAGTAAGTAATGAATAATAATAACAGTTTCTTTCATTTTTAAAGATATGTGAAGATATCCTTTAGTTTATTTGCAGTTTATTTACAGAAGCGATAGTATTTTATGGGCTCTTACATAAATTTTAGAGCAATTTTCTTTGTGGATGTTTTTATTTGCTAGACTGGCCATTCAGGCTCATTTCTTCTGTGTATCAAACAAACCGCAAATGTTTATTTTTAGTATAAAGAACAAAGCTAAACATTTTGCAAAATTTATAGTAAATGTGTATTTGGTTACAGGAAAACTGTTTGAAGGCACATGTCTGCAGACCTAGTAACACTAAAATCCCCATGCCACAGTACCACTACATGCATCTACAGCAGCCAAAACAAAATGGCACAATCAGCCGATGAAGTCTAGATGGGTTGTGCCATTTGATTTTGGTTCTTCTAGTGGGTTGTGCCATTTGATTTTGGTTCTTCTAGATGTGTGCTGTGGTACTGCAGTACTGTGGTTTTGGAATTTCAGTGTATATTGGGGTTGCAAACATGTTCCTGCAAACGAACAAAAATTAATAACCTAACTTTTTTTTTTATATGATAATTGATATTTTATGACTACCCCTTGCAAGTACCTTAGCAGATTCTTTCATTTGCTCTGTGGATTGGTATTTCCTTATCATTGAGTTGTGTATGGTACTTGGAATGGAAAGTACTACTACTTCTGATGGGGAACACTACAGTAATCAGAATTTCTTTCCTGTAGTAGTACGGGTGATAATTACAGGTTCCCCCAATATGTGCTACTACTGAACAACTGTTTGTTTACAAAATACTGTTAAACATTTTTAGTGACTTTGTAGTTGATGACATGAGAAAACAATCTTCTAACAAAGTTTTATAGCTCATCTGGAAACTAAGCACAACAATCAAGCCAGTGGAAGATTCTTCATTACAGTGATTGAAAGAAATAAAATTGATGGGGAGAAACACGAAAACAATAGCCCCATTTTTCTACACCAGAGAGTTAGTGCACCATGTATTTATTCTCCACAGTACCAAGGCTAGATGTTACTGTTATTAACAAGTGAGACATGGTCTGTGTTAAGGACTACAGACAAATTGCTTTAGTTATTGTGATCACACACTTGATTCCTCCTCTGTAGTAATGTTCCTTGTCACAAAGCTTTGACATCAGATATTTTTTCACAAAAGAATATAAGATTTGGCACCCACCCGACTAAACCAAAGCCATGTCCCCTCTGGACACAATGCACAGCATAGCCCCAGAAAATGTTAAAAACTGTTCCTGACAATATGTAAAATGTTGGGACGAGTGCAACAGATAGACATTTTGGCAAATGTGCAAATAGTATTAAGCAGCAAAGAGATAGTTTATCGTTAACAAAAGGTACATATTATTTCTACAATATGTATGTCATTTGCTAAAGTATAACCTGACACGTTTCACATCCCCAAGAACTTTCCCTAAAGATCAGATCTACAAAACATGGTGTATGAATAAAAGAAAGAAAGAAAGAAAGGCTGCCAGTAGGTCTCTAGTATTAACTCTTATTTCTCCAATTTACAATAAGCCACTTGTTGCTTGCTCACACATGATCATCACTGCTTTTAAGGTCTGTTTCACTTTTATGAAACTTTAAAAGTATGGAGGGTAGTTTTGTTTTATGTACAAAATGTCTGTTAGAATCAGTTTTCTTCTGCATGACATTGTATGCACTTTGATTCTCACAATTCTCTAAGCATAGCATTTTGGTTCAAATTGGACATTAAATCACAGCTCCCTCTATAACAGGTTGAATGAGCAGATTATCAAGGTCACACGAAAACAACACCATCCATTACGAAAAGCAATGCCTTGTCAGACTGTTAACAGTTTTACTCCTCACCATTACGGATTCAGTACCTTCACAGCTGTGCCCGACTGACTTATCATCACCCAGCCCATATTGCTAAGGCTTTGAGCTAGAAATTTGGAGAGGGTGTTGACCTTATAGTATAAGCATCGTTTAAAGTATAAACATCTTTTAAGAATGGATATCTTGAAATTACACCCCAAGGTGGTTATATATGGGCTAAAAGGTTTTTTTGGAAATCACACTATTCAGGCATTTTTTAAGGTAGACCTACAGAAATTGGAAGTTGGTTTGTCGGTCAAAAATAAAGGAATACGTGTTTCAGAATTTTTGGAAATTTAACCATTATGGGTGTGAAATAATGGGTGGAAGTTTTATTGAAAGTAAATCATTATTATGGAACTACTAAAGCATTTTCAAAGTTCCACCCATGAAAATTGGTATTTTGTTACATTTAAAAAAATTTAAAGCTGTATCTACAAAAATTTCTATTTCACTTCTTGTTAGACATGTAGAAACATATGTTAGGGAATTAAAGTTTCTATGTAAATATCACCTCAGGAACATGAAACGCAAGAGTAACAAAAACCTTTGACTTCCGCTGCAAGAATCACTTTTTGGTTGAAAGGACATTTGGAAAAGATCGACATTCTGTGGCTCTAATTAATGTGAAACCTTTAGCATGTGTTGCAATTTCTGAACAACATAAAAATTCGATTGAAAACAAACAAAAAAATCTGTGCATACTATAATACAGCCTACATAAGCAAAGCAGTCCATGTTATGCTAGGAGTGGATATATATGCTAATGTATCCACAAGAGGCAGGTTTGGTACCTCTTGCAACAAGCACATTGCATTTTTTTGTACAGTGGAACCTCACATAGCAAGTGTTATTCATTCCAGAATCTTACTCGCAGTGCAAAGCACACACATTAAGCGAAACAATTAATCCCATATAAATTATTGTAAATATGATAATGCGTTCCATGCAGAGAAAGTATTGAAAGTTTTATCTTATTCACAGCATTTATTCAAAGAAAATTATACATACAGTACTGTGGACTTTATTATTCATGATATGTAACTAATTCTTTTTTACTGGGAAGCTAATTTTCTCCCAACGCTTCAACAGTTGGAGAAACCGTGACAGTGTTATTGCCAAAAAAGTTAGTAGCATGCTTAATCACTGATTTATTAGGGTGATGATTTTCAATGTATGAGGCAACTGATTCCTGTGCTTCCAGAATTTCTCTTATTGTGCCAGAAGATTGCTGCTTTGCTGTTACTGTTACTGTTTCTTCCTCCTCCTCCTCCTCCTCCTCCTCCTCCTCCTCTGAAGAACTTCTCTCCACAACTTCCTGCTGCGAAACACACTGCAACTCTGTAAGTTTTTTGGTGGTCATTTCTTGGCTGTGATCCAAAAGCTCATTGATATAATTGTTATCCACTTCGAGCCCCATGCTCTTGGCCAAAGACACTATCTTGTTGACTATAGGCTCCACAGGTACTTACTCAAATGCCTCAGAGTCATATTCAACAAAGCACTCCAGCCAAAACTTCTTCCAAGCAGTAGCGAGAGTTCCCTTGGTAACCCATTCCCATGCCTTTCTATCATCTTGACAGAGGCAATTATATTGAAGTGATATTTCCAAAACCCTCCGAGAGTGAGATTGGTAGCTTCAGTCAACTCCAAGCAATGCTCAGAGAGTGCTTTACTGTTGAGCTTCATGAAGTTAGAAATATCTGTTGGTCCACAGGCTGGAATAATGGAATGGTTTTGGGAGGCAGAAATTGGATCTCGAGGAACTGAAGTTCTTCAAGGAGGTGCTCCTGTAGGGCTGGAGAATGGGCAGCAGCACTGTCCATAACAAGCATGACATGGTGTGGCAGAATAATCTCAAGCAAATATTTTTTTTCACTGAAGAAGCAAACATTTCACTGAGAGAGAGGGGGGGGGGGGGGGGGGGGGGGGAAGCCTTCTTGCTGCACCTCCACATTACATTTAACCTGCTCTCCTAGACTTTAGACTTCTTGAAAGCGCATGGCATTTCTGAATGGTAAACAAGCAGCAGTTTAATTTTCAAATTGCCACTTGCATTGGCACAGAATAGCAGGGTGAGATGGTCTTCCATTAGCTTGCGACTGGGCAATGCATTCTCCTTTGCTGTTATAAAGGTATGCTTTGGCATCTTTTTCCAGCATACGCCTGTCTCATCACAGTTAAAAACCTGTTGTGGCAGGTAACCCTCAGAATCTATGATCATCTTGAAATTGCTGATTAAGTTCTCCACTACCTTTGTGATGGAGCTGGCTGCTTCACCATGCCTCACAACACTGTGGATGCCGGTTCTTCTCCTAAACTTCTCAAACCACCCACGGCTTACCTTCAACACTTCTTCAGTCACTATTGATTCTGGCATCTTCTAAATAAGGTCTGCAAAAATCATTCTTGCCTTCTCACAAATGATATTTTTGTTAACAGTGTCCCCTTGCAACTGCTTTTCATTTATTCATGTAAGCAGCAACCTTGCCACATCGTCCAGAATACTAAACCGTTGTTTAGGTATTCTTGTTACTCCCTTTGAAGCATGTCTCCTTAATCTTGTCCTTGTCCTCGAGGATAGCGCAAACAGTTGATGTAGACTGATTGCATGTGCATGCTAAATCAGCAATGCTAACACCACATTCATGTTTTTCAGTGATTTTACATTTCACTTTTTAAGGTCATTTTCTTTCTCTTATGGTCGTCTTCTTGCTGCTTTACCTTTGGAGACATTTCTATGAAGGTTATTAAAATTTTCATACAAAAAACACAATGTGAACACAAATTTAGAAAAACATGTGATCACAAGCTAGACTAAGAATGCAGCGGAATGAGCACAAAAACTAGACTGTAGTATGTACTAAAAACATTGGTGATATGCCACTGCTGACAACGAAAAGTGTTCATATTGTTGAAAGTTTCTCCCACCATGAGTAAATGGCTGGTGATGTCACAATAAACCATCACCAGTTGTTATGCAAAACATTGCTTGTTAAGTGAGTCATTTTTGTACAATTTGTTTTGCTCATTGTGCACACTGCATGCTACGTGAGGTGCTCATTAAGTGATATTCCACAGTACATCTAGTTTCTCAGCGAAAGTAAGACATTTAAAGGTTTAAACTGATTCTTGTGCGATAACTAATGCCTTTCTTCGAACGGCTACCAGTAGAGATTTTTCCAGCTGTTGTTCTTTGGGTACACTTCTCCCCCCTAATACTTATAAAACACATTCAGTTCCTAGCTCCTGTGTAAGCCGTAAGAGTAAAAATGAGAATGCTTACAAAAAAAACTGCCATTTACTAGTAGCTAAATAATGAAACAGAGTCTACTACTTAGTTAACATAGGAATGAACCTGTTACTGTTCTCTGTTGCGTCCTTGTGTATTGTTGTTCCCAGGTATGACAGGTGTGGCTCCAATTATGGATCTTTGAATTTTGTAATGAAGGACTACAATGAGCATGCATTTACTAAGGTGTACAATTTTACATTTAAACGAAGGTACATCTGGAACCAGTCACTAAATATTGCACCATGTTACTATCTTTACAAATTACATATCACCTGTTAAAAGTAAGAAGTTACAGGCAAAATTATTTATCCGACTGTAAATATGAAATGTGTAGGGCAGTGATCATAAATATTTGTGTTGCATATTGAAGATCACCCAAGCACATTTTGAAGCAGAGGTAGTGCAGCTACTGCCAAAAGTGTAATACTGACTACTAGAATGGAGTTCCAAAAGGTTTTATGACTGCAGTCTCTTAGACAGAAATGTAGGTTAGGGTACACAACTGTCAGGTAGTTATGCAACTATGCAAAGTATGGTATCTATGGTAAGACATCAAAGCTACTAAAGTAAGTAGTCTACGGTTGCAGTCACAGTGGCTCTGAAATCAGTGAATTCCACCAATGTCTGACATCAGCCAAAAATGGCTGATCTTTTCAAATCGGTAAACCATTACATGGACATTCATAAAGTAAACGATCTTGTGACCCGAATGTAAAGACCTTAGACAACAATTGGTGAAATTCAAATCAATTTGTTTTCTGCAGTTATACCAGCTGACACAACATGAAATGTGGGCAGTGAGAAACTGGTACATTAGTCAAAGGAGGAATTAGTGCCTCGTAAGGATGAAAAATATCATAATTGGTATATAGTTCAGAATCTATCAATTGAAATAATAGGAGTGCTAAAAAACACAACCAAATGAATTCTTTATCTGAAATTTTAGATGTAAATTATATTCTCAAGAAAGGGTGGCATATCTTATGCTTAACGTTACTGTAATGGATCTTTTTTGAGTTGTGGTAGGTGGGCATTATCTACCTACAAATTATTATTACCACTTACTGCTGTTTTTATGCCAGAAGTGGTTTGCAAATGTGGTTGTGTGTTTCCACTTTTCAGTGCTTTAGGTGTTCATGATATCTTATCCTAAACTTTATGTTTATCTTCCACAAGTACGCTGAATGACAGTCATTGAAGGTTAACTGATGTATTTCTGCACAAATTCAAATTAATTCTGCAAGGCAGAGTGTTCATAATCTTGCTTTCCAAGGTCACCAGGTATCACCTCGATTATTTAACAGAAAGTTTCTCCTTTCATCTCACAAATTTGTAAAACTTGTCTGGTAATTCCAGTAACTTAGGACAGATTGCACAGTACTCCCCACGTTCTTTTTGAGACAGATGTAGCTCATTCACTTTCATCTGGCATTTTTTTAAATTCATTCCAAGCACTGAGTTATCATGGTATCCATCTCACCCTAGGACATTAAAATCTAATCCACCCATACATAGAACAGATTCTAACTGAACCTCCTTGACCTAACTAAAAGCTGACAAAGGAGATCGGATACACTGTGACCAAGCTGTTGGTGACCTCTTTGCAACAGGATCTAATGACCTTTATCAGTGCTGCTCTGAACACGGCCTAAGAAGTAGTACGCAACTGAAGTAGTAATCATCATTCAGTCGATAAGGTATAAATTACATCTACATGATTACTCTGCAAGTCACAATTAAGCCACTGGCAGAGGGTTCATTCAACAACCATGAAGCTACCTCTCTACCATTCCACTCTCAAACGTATACAGGAAAAATGAACACTTCAATCTTTCCATGTAAGCTCTCCTTTCTCTTATTTAATTTTGATGATCATTTCTCCCTATATAAATGGGCACCAAAAAAAATTTTCACATTCTCAGGAGAAAAAGGAGATTGAAATTTCACGAGACGAACTGTTGCAATGAAAAACACCTTTGCTTTAATGATTGCCACCCCAATTAATATATAATATCTGTGTCACTCTCTCCCCTATTTCATGACAATACAAAACAAGTTCCCCTTCCTTGCACTTCCTTCATGTTCTTTGACATTCCTAACTAATGCAGAACCCACACCGCTCACCAATACTCCAGAAAAGTGCAGACATGAATAGTGTAAGTAGTCTCTTTACTAGCCATGTTGCATTTTCTAAATGCTCAGCCAATAACAAACAATCTTTGGTTTGCTTCCTCCATGACATTGTCAACATGATCATTCCAATTTAAGTTATTAATAACTGTGATCTCTAAGAATTTTGTTGAATTCACAACCTTTAAATTTGAATGAGTTATCGTGTACCCCAAATTCAGTTATTATGCGCGTGACTTCACATTTTTCAATATTTAGAGTCAATTTCCACTTTTCACACTGTACAGGTATCTCGTCTTGTCTAAATCATTTTGCAACTGGGTTTGATTATCTTATGACATTAAAATACAGTAAATGATAGCACCACCTGCAAACAATCTAAGAGGGCTGCTCAGACTGTCTCCTAAATCATTTATGTGGATCAGGAACAGCAGAGGGCCTACAATGCCATGTATTATTTACGTTTTACTTAATGACTTTCCATCAATTACTATGAACTGTGACCTTTCTGACAAGAATTCACAAATCCAATCTCACAACTGAGATGATACTCAATAGGCATACAATTTGAATGAAAGTTGTTTGTGAGGAACGGTGTCTAAAGAGACTTCTGGAAATTTAATAAACATGGAAGCAATTTGACATCCCCTGTCGATAGCACTCATTACTTCGTGTGAATAAAGAGCTAGTTGTGTTCCACAAGAATGTCATCTTCTGAATCTGTGTGAACTGTCTGTCAATAAATTGTTTTCTTTGAAGTAATTCATTATGTTCAAACACAGTGTATGTTCCAGTCTTGCTACAAACTGATGTTAGTAATATGGGTCTGTAATTCAGCGGATTACTCCTATTTCCTTTTTTTAGTATTGGTGTGGCTTGAACAACTTTCCAGTTCCTAGGTATGGATCTTTTGACAACTGAGCAGTTGTGTTTGATTGCTAAATATGGAGCTGTTGTATCTGCATACTTTGAAAAGAACTTGACTGGTATACAATCTGAACTAAATGCATTGCTTTTATTAAGTGATTTAAGCTGCTTCACTACACCAAGGGTATCTACTTCTCAGTTACTTATGTTGCCAGTTGTCCCTGATTCAGATTCTGGAATATTTCCTTAATCTTCTTCAGTAAAGGAGTTTTAAGAATTTTCCCTTAAGGGCTCTGTCATCAGTAACATCACATCGTTATCACACAGTGAAAGTATTGATTGTATCTTGCTGCTGGTTTACTTAAAATACAATTGGATTCTCTTTGGGTTTTCTGCCAGATTTTGAGACAGCGCTTCATTGTGAAAACTATTAAAAGCATCTAACATTGAACTTCATGCTAAATTTTGAGCTTCTGTAAAACTTTGCTGGTCTAGGGTGTTTCGTGTTCTTTTAAATTTGGCATGGATTTTTTGTTGATGCAGCAACAATGTTCTCACTTGTTTTGAGTATCATGGGGGATCAGTACCATCTTCTATTAATTTATTTGGTATACATCTCTCAACTACCATTGATACTATTCATTTGAATCCAAACCACATCTGGTATATGCTTACATAGTCAGATGGGAAGGGATGGAGACTGTCTCTTAGGAAGGCAGCAAGCAAATCTTTATCTCCTTTTTTTAAATAGATTTATTTTGCATTTATTTTCAGTGGATTTGCATTCTATATAATTCAGTCTCACTACAACAACCCTGTGGTCACTAATCCTGGTATCTGTCAAGCTGTTCCCTATATTACTTCACTTAAGAATTTATGATACTAGAATTCCTATGGTTATCATCCCCTAATGCCATACCATCTCATTTTCTCATAATGAATGAAATAATTTTAATTTTTAATATATCTGAGGGGATAGGGAGGACATGTAATGAAAGACACAAGTTTCACAAACAAGTTACAATTACATTACATCAATACTTGTTACACAGATCGTGAATACAAGATTTCATAATGATATGGAACGTGCCAGTTAAATATGTTTTTTACACTCCCCCCCCCCCCCCCCCCCATGTACTACTTCACATCTAAAACTTCATCTATTAAGTTGGAGTTGTCATTCAGAAATTCTTTTAATTTATTTTTAAATGTTGGTTGGCTGTCTTTCAGACTTTTAATACTGTTAGGCAAATTGCCAAAGACTTTTGTGACATCATAATTCAATCCTTTCTGTGCCAAAGTTAGATTTAATCCAGAATAGTGAAGACATCCTTTCTTCTAGAATTGTAGCTATGCACTTCACTATTACTTTTGAACTGTGATGTATTATTAATAAAAAATTTCACAAGTGAATATATGTATTGCGAGTGTACTGTGAATATCCCAAGATCCTTAAATAACTGTCTGCAAGGTGAACTATTATTCTGATTACTTGCTTTTGTGCAATGAATACTTTTTCTCTTAATGATGGTTTGCCCCAAAATATGGTGCCATATGAAAACAGTGAATGAAAATAGGCGCAGTAGGCTAATTTAATTATCTGTTTATCATCAAAATTTGCAATAATCCTAATAGCATAAGTGGCTAAACCTAACCATTTCTGCACATCATCAATGTGTTTTTTCCAATTAAATCTGTCATCAATGCACACATCCAAAAATTTTGAATATTCAGCCTTAGCAACAGACTTTTATTCAAAATCCATATTTATCAATGGTGTTATGCCATTTACTGTACAGAAATGTATGTACTGTGTTTTCCCAAAATTTTGAAGAGTCAATTTTCATAGCGCCACTTAATAATTTTCTAAAAGACATTATTTACAATTTCCTCAGCTGATTCTTGTTCGCTGGGTGTGATTACTATTCTTGTATCATCATCAAAAAGAAGCAGCTTTGCATCTTCATGAATATAGAGTGGCAAGTCATTAATATACACCACGTGACCAGAAGTATCAGACACCTGGCTGAAAATGACTTACAAGTTCATGGCACCCTCCACTGGTAATGCTGGACTTCAATATGATGTTTGCCCACCCTTAGCCTTGATGACAGCTTGCACTCTTGCAGTCATATGTTCAATCAGTTTCTGGAAGGTTTCTTGGGAAATGACAGCCCATTCTTCACAGAGTGCTGCACTGAGGAGAGGTATTGATGTCAGTCAGTGCAGCCTGGCATGAAGTTGGCATTCCAAAACATCCCAAAGGTGCTCTATCACATTCATGACGGGACTCTGTGCAGGCCAGTCCATTTCAGGGATATTATTATTGTGTAACCACTCCACCACAGGCCTTGCATTACGAACAGGTGCTCGATCGTGTTGATAGATGCAATCGTCATCCCTGAACTTCTCTTCAACAGTAGGAAACTACAAGGTACTTAAAATGTCACTGTAGTCCAGTGCTGTGATAGTGCGATGCAACACAACAAGGGGTGCAAGCCCTCTTCATGAAAAACACAACCACGCCATAACAGCACCATCTCCAAATTTTACTGTTTGCACTATACACATTGGCAGATGACGTTCCCCGGGCATTCGTCATACCTACACCCTGTCATCGAATCGCCACATTGTTTGCCATGATTCATCACTTCACACAACATTTTTCCACTGTTCAGTCGTCCAATGTTTATGCTCCTTACACCAAGCGAAGTGTCATTTGACACTTACCGGCATGGTGTGTGGCTTACGAGCAGCCGTCCGACAACTTTATCCAAGTTTTCTCACTTCCCACTTAACTGTCATAGTACTTGTGGTGGATCCTGATGCAGTTTGGAATTTCTGTGTGATGGTCTGGATAGGTGTCTGCCTATTACACATTACGACCCTCCTGAATGTCAGTGATCTCCGTCAATCAACAAACGAGGTTGGCCTCTACGCTTTTGTACTGTATGAATCCCTTCACATTTCCACTTCACTATCACGTTGGAAACAGTGGTCCAAGGGATGTTTAGGAGTGTGGAAATGTCACATACAGACATACATAGTGCGTTCCATAAGTAATGTGACCAATTGTTTTCTGATGCAACAGTACACCACAGTGTGTCGTAACCGGCTGGGCTAAGTGGAGGGGGGATGTTAGCTTCCAAACGCTCTATGTCTCATTTGGCTGTGAGCTGCCAGAGTCAGGATGTGTGTTTCAGTCAATCCTGTTTTGAGTTTATGTAACACAGCACAATGGCTCGTTCTGTAGAGCAATGGTACGCTATAAAATTTTGCGTTAAACTTGTGAAGTCCACCACCGAAACGTTTCTATTACTTCAACATGCCTTTGGGACTGATTGCTTGTCCAAATCACAAGTTTTCCAATGGCACAAATCATTCATGGAGGGCCGAGAGGGATCACCAATGAACCTCACAGTGGACAGCCATCAACCACACTAGTCGACGAAAATGTGACGCTTGTGCACGATTGTTTGAACTCTGGCAGATGGCTGAGCCTTCAATTGATAGCACAAACACTCAACAGGTCAAAAAACAACAATTTTCTGCATTGTGACTGAAGATTTGAACATGAGAAAGGTGTGTGCCAAACTAGTCCCAAAAGTGTTGACTGATTAACACAAACACATGCGAGTGCTTCGGTGCCAAGAATTGTTGGAAATGTGTGAAAATTATGCTCACTGAGTTATCACTGGTGATGAGTCATGGATTTCTGAGTGCGACCCTGAGACAAAAAGGCAGAGTTCAGAGGGGCACACCCCATCGTTGCCCTAGCCCAAGAAGACACACATGAGCAAGTCCAGGATCAAAACCATGTTCATTGTCTTCTTTGACATCAGAAGCATTGTCCACCACAAATTCATACGTACTGGGACTACAGTGAACTCAGCTTATTACTGGAAAGTGCTCAAAAGACTGAAAAGGAGGGTCTCACACTGCCGAAGCGACATCAAGGACACATGGAAAGTTCACCACGACAATGCGCCGAGTCACAGCATCTTCATTGTCAACGACTTCCTGGCCAAGACCAAGACCCCATTGGTTCCCCAGCCTCCCTACAGTCCTGACCTGGCTCCCACTGACCAGAAGTGTATTGATGCAAGAGGGTGCTATTTTGAAAATGTTTGATTATTTGTATGAATATATTCAATAAATGATTTTTTATGAAGTTGGTTGTATTACTAGTGGAACACACCTTGTCTGACACAAGTGACACCCAATCATCTGACAATGTTTGAAGGCCACGAGTTCTGTGGAGCATCTTATTCTACTCTCTCATAATGTCTGACGATAACTGAGGTCACTGACATGGAGTACCTGGCAGTAGGTGGCAGCAGAATGCACCTAATATGAAAAATGTATTTTTTTTTGTGAGTGTCTGGATACTTTTTATCACATAGTGTATTTTAAGAACAATAAGAGATCCAAGACTGTGGGATACCATTCTTGATACCTCCCCAGGTAGAAGACTGATTCTTGCAGACTACCTGTACTGTTAATTTCAATCTCCTGCATTCTTCCAGTTAAATATTAATTAAACCACTTGTGCACTGTGCCACTCATACTACGATACTTCAGCATATCTAGAAGAATTTCATGATTCGCACATTAAAACACCATTGACAGATCACAAAATATCCCAATGGACAATATTCAGTTATTCAAAGCATATAATATTTGATCAGTGAAAGTATACATAGCATTTTCTGTTGAAAAGTCTTTCTGAAAACCAAACTTACATTTTGTTAGTACTTCATTTTTACAAATATGTGATGCTACTCTTGAATACATTTTTTTCCAAGAATTTTGGACAAAGTTGTCAGAAGTGAGATTGGGTGGTAGCTGTTAGCATCAGACCTACCCCCTTTTTTATGCAATGGTTTAACAAAAGCATATTTCAGTCTATTTGAAAAAAATTACCTGTCTCAAGTGAGCTACTGTGTATGTGGCTGAGAATCCTATTTATCTGTTGGGAACAAGCTTTCAGTACTCTGTTGGAGATATCAGTTCCATGTAAGCTTCGATTTTCGAGCAAATTTATTATTTTTCTAATTTCAGTAGGAGAGGTGGGTTGAATTTCAATTTTATCAAATTGTATTGGTATTGCCTCTTCCATACACTGCCTTGCATTTTAATGATTAGTTGGACCTTATTTTCTCTACAACAATTAAAAATGTTTTCTGCTTCTGACTATTTGTTAACAAACTTTTCACTGATTTTGACAGAAATACAGTGTTTATGTACTCTCAGTTGCCACCTTTCCCTTAATATTCCAAATTGTTTTAATTTTATTACAACATGTGCTAAAATCATACACAATGCACATACTTCTGGACTTTTAATAACTTTTCTTAATACAGTGCAGTATTTTTACAATGTTTCACAATAACCATTAGATGTGCCCACTTGCTGCATTCTCTTATGGCTTATCATTTTCCACCCTCTATTTTCCATGATCTCATAAAACTCTGTTCTTGATGTTGCAATTGTTGAAAAAAGGAAACTAAAAAATTCAGAGACAGAATACATACATTACACTACACATGCAACAGGAGCACTGAGATGGATGCAGCAGTACTTGCAAAACCAGTGAGAACACCTCTGTACTTACAAACAGAACATTATTCTCATATACTGCTCAAATCCTAAAATGTCAACAGTAAAATCACATGCAAACAAGGTAAAAGTATAGTACATCTCGTGCACTGAAAATCCATTTTACAACCTAGTGGTCACACAATCAGTATGTTCCGTGAAGAGCAAACCTTTAATTTCACTAGGTATACTTTAAAAGTTTTAACAAAAATAAACTGGAAACAAAGTACAAATTTTATACCGTGCCTGTGAAGTGTTCAGAATGGAAATATGGTTTCCAAACAGAATATTTTTGCTGCACAATGAACATACCTCTTCTGCCTGTATGACTTCATCTTCTTCATCAAGCTCAGGTTCAGGCTCCGCATCTGAAATTTCCGTGCGAGTTTCCTCTGCTAGTTCCTGCTGGACTAATGCTTCCCAACGTGCTTGATTGGTGCGCAGATGAGACATCATTCGACGAGAAAGAGGTGTTCCTAGGAAACGATGCCACTCTTCTACTAGTGGCGAAACCACAAACCGGAAGAAGCCCGCTTGGATCTTTGGCACAGAAGTTGTCTGCCGATCACACAATGATGTTACTGGCAAGTTCAGCTGTCGTTCATAATCACCTTGACGGAAGAACTCCTCACAAACCTGTGAATATAGTACAAAGCATTTGCCACCATGCATTTAGAGAAAGTGAGAGAGAAAGAGGGGACACTGGGAGCGAGTGTAAGGTATTTTGCCTGTTCCATTACTCTCAGAATCCAACACATAACGTGTAGAGTTACACTGTGTGTATAATACCAACAGATATCAGTTCTCTGTAAATTTTATACCTTGTTGTTATACATATTTTCTGTGACTGGTTTATATTGTGAACCTGTTTATACTATGTAACCCTCCCTAGAATCAAAAGAAAAATTTCAAATACTTTTATATGTGAGAACTGCTTTTTTTAAGCTACAGAATATTTAAACAAACAGGATAAACACTTCATTTAATATAACTAATACTAATGCATGCACATAAAAATTACATGTAATATTTTCAGACCAAAAGGTACATTGATCACTGTTTTGTAATGTGGAAATGGAAACAACTATCTACAATGCACTGGTAAGGACACACAAAATCTAGAAAAGAAGATAAAAAATTAGCTTAGAGATTCATAGCCATTTTTAAGGTTAACTCTCAGGGTGCTCAAATATATAATTACTTCATCTGGTGGAAAGGGGGGGGGGGGGGTGAAGAAAGAGAGAAAGATAGAGACATGTAATCTTCAGGAGGCTTCAGTAGGAGAGGGGTAAGACTCAAGGGTGGAGTGATGAGCCAAATCCAAATGGAGGAAAGCATATGAACAGTATTATTTATGAGGCAGATATAGCATGGAGGATGAAAATGAGTAGAAGAATAGAAGTAGCAGCACCTCAATGAAGTGAAAGTTATAATACTAGGAATATCTAAACCTTACTCGAGGCACTGGTAGTCTCTCCCCTCCCCCCCCCCCCCCCCCTCCACACACACACACACACACACACACACACACACACACACACACACACACACACACACACTCACTCACTCACTCACTCACTCTCTCTCTCTCTCCAGGTGGAGGCTGTGAGGTGCCACCAGTCAACTGTGAACTGTGACAGTCCTCATGAAAAACGATGAAGGTGCGCAGTTTCATCACTTGTGAGTTAACAGAATTTCCAAATCTAGGATCTCCTCAATGCTACTAAATAAGGAAACCTTGGATTGCTTGAAAAGATTTCTCCTGTGTGTGTAAGTAAACTGGCTACTGGCATATCAAGGTAGATAATGTTCACTAGGAAAAGTCTGCCTACAAAACACATAATGGGTTCTGGAAATTCAAATTTATGCCATTTGGCCCATGTAAGATTCGAACGACCATCAAATATAAGATACTCAACATTTTCTGATACCTCAAAGGAATGACACCTTTTTGCTACCTACCCAACATTACATTTTCTTGAAGACAGCTAAATTTAATTAATACAGACCTATAGGTCTGCAAAGACTTGAGGATGGGAATTTATACGTAAGCAGGTTCTATGTGCCACAACATTTTCATTCTTTTGAAAATAAAGAGACTATTTCTTTGGTTCAGGTGAAGACCCATGTAATGGACACACTGCATAATTGTTGTTAAGGTGCTTAGATGCTCTTCGTATTTCTCTAGGCTGAGAATTTGTTTAGCAAATTTGGGGTTTTCCACCAATCACTTGTTGTAGTGTACTTCGGTGGTGTACACTGCAATGGTGGAACATGTTTTGGGGCATAGAAGGCTGTGTTTTATTGCCTGGCTGACAAAGTTTACCAAGTATGGGAATGAGTTAGTTCACAACTTTTAGGGCATCTCAGCTGTATACTCTTACCAGGAAAAATGGGCTTAGTCTAAACAAACTTTCACATGACCATAAACCATGTCTTTATATTAAGCACTCCTACTGATAATGAAGTGAAGGTATAAAATATTAATATTAAATTACTAGCAACCATAAATGAAACAGAGAAGATGACAGTTGTCATTTATTGGTACTAATCATCATGCAATGACATGAAGTAACTTATAAAAACAATGTAAAAGTGAAATTAAGGGCAAAACATTTTCTACATTCCATTCATTAGTGGGTTCAAATAACCATGGTGAAAACTGATAGTGTCATAAATATGAATACAGAAACTGCAAGGACCCTTGAACTTTGGCTTGAAAATATGCAGTTTATCACTGAACCCTTTCAGTTCTTGTTCAAGCCAATTTTAAAAAAGCATGCGCAGTGCATACACACTTCTCTGCATTAAAAAAACTGCATGCTCACCACACACAGATCTTTTTTCTGTCTTTTGTTGTGAGCTGATATAATTTTTGCTTTGAAAAAATTCTATCACAGCAAAAACAAAATCCTTGATAAAATTAGACATGTTGCACCATGAATGTAAGAATTCAGAGCTTATTAAATAATATAATACATTACATCATGAATTTTACCACCAAATGTGGCCTCATTGGTACACTACAGACTAAAACTATTCACTGGATCTGAACTGAGTTGTTCCACAATGCTACTTATTTATATACTCCTACACACATGTTCCATTAATCCTATCACAAGGACAAGGCGTTCAGGGCTGTGGAACAATTCTGAATGCATATTAAAGGGCAGAGGCAGTGACTGCAGGCTAATTCTGTAATATAACTAACAATTCATTTGAACTAGTGCTAATATACTCTAACTGATAATCAAGTAACTACTTTGAAAAATATATACAACCACTGTGGCTCCTGTAAGGTTACTCAGCTGCTGTTTTTATCTAACACCTCTTTTTCATTGCTACTGATGTTGTTGTCAATCTTAAGACTGGTTTGATGTAGTCTCCCTGCTTCTCGATCTTGTGCAAGCATCTTTACCTGTGCTTATTTACTGCAGCTTAATTCATTTAAACCTGATTACTGTATGCAATCCCACACATTCTTTACCCATCTCTCTGCCATTTCCCTTTGCTACCAAACTGACTTGAAGCTCCAGACAGTGACCCATTAAGTTTCACTTCATTAGTTATCAAATCCTGTCTTCAGCATTGTTCCGTAACATCACATTTCAAAAACTCATTTTCCCTACTTGTCTATACCATTTATCTTGCACATTTCACTTCCATACATCATACTCTAGAAAAATGCAGCCAGAAAATACATCCTAACACTTAAATTTATACTCAATGTTAACAAAATTTCACTGTTTCAGAAATGGTTTGCATTTTATAGGAGCTTTATTGTGACTAGCATTTTATTTTGATCACCAACTAGCAAAACTCATCTACTACTTTTAATGTCTCATTTACAAGCCTAATTCCTTTGGCATTATTCAACTTAATTTAGTTACTTTTGGTATGCTTTGTTACTTCTGTTTTTGTTTATCCAGGAACCTTTATTCACGATATTGTCCATTCCTATCAACTATTCTTCCAAGACCTTTGCTATCTCCAACAGAACCATTTAACATGATTGCAAGCCTCAAAGTTTGTTTTTCCTCCCTAAATTTACTTTCCCAAAGTTCTCACTGTTTGGTATAAAATTGAGAATAAACTACAACCCTGTCTCACTTCCCTCTCAACTACTGCCTCTCTTTCATGTCCTTGAACTTGTGTAAAAATAGTTATTTTCAGTGCAAATGGTAGACAACCTTTTGTCCCCAGTATTTTATCCTGGGTAACTGTAATTTCAAAGTGTGTCCAAAAAAACTCTAAATCTTAAAATGTTATACATGTAGGTTTGTCTTTCTTCAATGTCTCTTCTAAGGCAAGTCACAGGGTCAGGACTGCCTTTCGTTTTAATATACTTCTCCAGAGCTCCAGGTAATCTTCTATCAATTTTCTACTATTCTGCTCATAGTTCAAGCTAACATTCTGCAATCTTGACTTATTAAACTCATAGTTTGGTAATTATAATGCCCGTAGCACTTGCTTTTTTTTATATTGCGATTATTACGTTGTTCTATTCAGCTTGACGTTGTCTCATCTCTTTCATATTTCTAATATATATAAGGCAGAACAGTTTTGTCATGGATAGTTATCTCAAGAATTTTAATAATTCTGAGGGAATGATGTACCTTAGAGGCCTAATAACATTCTTGCTCTAGTTTGAACTATGGAATGAGCACTGAAGTTGAAGTTTACACAATACAAGAATATACAAGCATTTGCAGGTCATGCAAATATGCTACACCCTAATTTTTCATTGCTGAATTTTTTGGAAAATGTGTGGCTTATAATCAAGCGAATATGATATTTCACTGTTCTTAATTTTTTCTTCTGGCTTCCACAATGAAACTAACAATATTCCTGCTACTTTGAATCCCACTATGAACTCAAAATTGTTCCAAGACCTTCTAAGAGTGTAATGTTCCTGATGTTAGTGATTGATTTTGTAGGAGTTTGGCTTTTCTCTTGAGAAATGATGGCCGATTGTGAGTAGACTCACCTTTATTCTTGACCATGGATAAAACCCTGACTTCATCTTCTGATTCAGCAGTCTTATACATAATTTTCTACAATGAATTTTGACTTTTTACTCTCTTGCTGTAGTTTACAAACCATTTACTTCTTAACTGAACTTTTAATCGTTCTGAAGTATGCAAATATACAACAAATAATGAAGTTTTTTTCCCCCTCCACATGTACCACAAACTTCTGATAAAAGCAAGAGCCAACTACACCAATTGCGTAACATATAGGAAAAAGGAGTGAAAGTTATATAAAGCTCCCATTCCTTTTCTTATGCAAGAAGTAATGTATGACTCTCTTTTTAATTATTGAAATTTTTTGTACTACTGAATTATTGAGATGAACATAATTAAATTACTTCTTACATACAATGCACAATTTTAATTTGTAAACAGGATGTTTACTCTGTAACGAATTAATGGATACATTTGGGGATGGAGCCAAGAGGAGGCGGAGGAGGAGGAGGAGGAGGAGGAGGAGGAGGAGGAGGAAGAAACAACAGAAGAAACGGCACAAGTAATACTGGACAATGTAGCATTTAAGTATGCTAAATGACAGGGGCAGTAATAAGAATGGTGAGGGCAACTTTAACAGTGAAAGGTAATAAAAAGTTGAGGAAAACAGATGGTGAAAAAAAACTTGACAACAAATTGTTGATTATCATCATGTAAGTAAATTCCCAATTCTTTAAAGAAACAAACCTCCCATGTGTAGAACAACATCAAACATCTAATTACTTTACAAAGGATTTAATGTGTTAAATGTATCATGTTAAGGAAGTAAGTAAGAAAAAGTTTAGAAAAGATTTGAAATTATGCTTGAAATTAGTTGGAAGATAGTAAGTATTATCATTATGAAACTGTGGATGAATATAGTATGGGTAATTTGTGCTCCATTTTAAGCAAAAGAAAGTTTTTCATGCACCTTGAGCTGTTTGCCGTACAATGATGTAATTGATATAAGTTTGCAGGTACACAACGATGAATGTAGACATTGTATACAGAGTGTGTTGTGAACAGAGTTAGTAGTATTAAAAAAAAAAAAAAAAATCTGAACACCACCCGAACAGGCCACACAGGCCCAATAGTACCAACCGGCCGCCATGTCATCCTCAGCCACAGTCATCACTGGATGCAGATACAGAGAGGCATGTGGTCAGCACACCACTCTCCCAGCCATATGTCAGTTTATGAGACCGTACACACTACTTCTCAATCAAGTAGCTGCTCAATTTACCTCACAAGAGCCGAGTGCACCCTGCTTGTCAACAGCACTCAACAGACCAGATGGTTAAACATCCAAGTGCTAGCCCACCCCGACAGCACTTAACTTTGGTGATTTGATGGGAACTGGTATTACCACTGCTGCAGGCTGTTGGCATGAGTTAGCAGTATAGTAGTAATAAATTAAAGTCATGATTAATGTTGAAGTTTCACTGCATGTTATTTTAAGCAGAAGCTAGTCTTTCAGTTTCTCTATGTCTTACGAAATCGAAGCTCCTGAACTACATGCCGTACAGATACTATCAGTTGTATATGTGGATCTGTCTGCACACTGTTCTCTGAATAGTCAGCAGGTCTGATGAAGTTTTATTGCATGAACAGCATATGTGAAGTAAGTGATAACCTTTTTCCCTTTTATCATCTTGGGGTGGGATCAGTGAGAAGAAGTTTTGCAAAAGTTTGAAATTATCTGTAAAGTTTTGTGGAAGTCACCAAGTACTCTCATTCTCAAATGCAGGATGAATAAAGTCTTGGTATTTGTGCACCATCAGTTAAGCTGCGTCAAGACGAACACAGTATAAATCCATCATTCTTTTCTTATTGTGTGAAAGTTTTGACCTAAGATTATACCTAGTAATGACTAGCCTATGACAGCCTTTTAAATTTTTAAATTTAGTCACTAGTCACAGAAAATATTGAAAATCAAATTTTTCTCCCTGGAAGCCATTACATAGTCAACCTTCAACTGATACTGGGTTCCAGGGCAGTCAGTTATTAATAAAGACTATGAACAAGGAAAATTTACAGAGATATTTGAATAACACTAATCATTTTCTTTGATAATCCATGTCTTGGCTACGTATTCCTCTGTCCTTTTTTGTCAAAGAATCATATTCATAAGCTGGTACCTTTTGACTCCATTTCCGGCTAACGTCCCAAGGTCGGCAAGGATTAGAAATATCAGCACATTTAAGTGCTATTTGGAGAATGAAGTGTCGATCTTCCGGTCTACGCATATCCAGCAAGTTCTGATCCAGGTAACGCTGTAAGTGAAGAGTAAAATGAAAAGAAAAATAAATAAAATTAAAGTTTGTAACATAAACAGCATCAAATAATACCTAAATCACACAGTAATATTGTTTATAAATTGTATGCAACTTTAATATTCCCAATACTTGCAGAAACTTGCTTAGATGTAATGTGCGACATAAAGCAATACACAGAACTGACAAAATATTTTAATTATGTAGGACACTTATCATACTGACAATTAGTTATTCATATCCAATTTTCTGTAATATTTGGCTGACAAGATGCATTAAAACATCTATACTTCCTTCTGTATGGAGGTAATTTACCTGGAAATGAAAATATCTTGACAATTTCATTTCAGAAGCAAAAATATAATGTGATACTGATGTTATGAACTTAAGTTTATTAGTAGGTAAACATTGTCTAAAAATTCATGCCAACACACATAAATGTCTTCGTAACCGAAATACAGTAGCAGCACTGTAAAGCTACATAATAATCTTCATTATTGCCCAATATGCAAATGCTTTATTTCACTTTGGTTGTATGAAAGCACTCGTATAAGATGGAATTAAGTGTAATAGCTGTAATCATCTCTCTCTCTCTCTCTCTCTCTCTCTCTCTCTCTCTCTCTCTCTCTCCATCCGAACAGGCCTCCGAAGGTCCAACAGTACTGATAGACCGCCATGTCGGCCTCTGCTGATAGGCATCACTGGATGAGGATATGGATGAGCATGTGGTCAGCATACCACTCTCCCAGCCACAATTTTCATTACCAGAACCACTGCTTCTAACTTACGTAGCTCCTCAATTGGCCTCCCAAGGGCTGAGTGCACTTGCCAACAGTTTTCAGCAGGTCTGGATGGTCACCCATCCAAGCGAACAAATGTTACCACTGTGGTATGGTTTTTGACCTCAAATTGTCGTCAGTGAAGTAAAACTCAAAAACACAATGTTTCCCAGTGTGTGGGTTCCTTTAATTATGAAATAATTTTTGTGTTAGCATGAAGAAGTAAATCTGAATTAAGAGAATAAATTGACAAGCAGTGTTTAATAGTTACATCACTCCTTTTAAGATACAGTATTGTCAATGACAGTTGTGGGCTCAGTTAAAGTTTGATTTCAGCTAACAGATCATACGAACAAGAAAAACTGGGCTCTATAAAAAATTTGGAATGTATTGTTAGGTACACATGTCAACTGCTGTGGACGTGGGCATTATCTCCATTAGTGCCAACCAGAGGTGCAATTGTGGCACAAGTTGAGTTACTGTGCAGTGACAAATGAATGGTGTCTACCACCAAGTTTGCATCCACCACTTCAAGTGCTGTTTTCTGTTCCATGCTGTCCACTGACTTGTTGGTTTTAGCAACTGATTTTGTGTTAACAAAACTGTTCAAGTCTATGTGATTGAGCATTTAATAAGAACAGGTAGTACTACACTATCTAATATTCCAGCAGTGGTAAGCCTGATATGATCAGCGCCGAGAAGACTGGTTCACAATAATACTGATTACAGGATGGTACCAACTACAATATCGCAACTGGCCACTTGCTTCACACAATTTTGTTCACATAATCCGGCACTCTTGTTTTCCCAGGTTGAGGTCAGCTTTTGCTATGCCAGAATTACAGTAAATATGACTAAATTTGCATTGAAGTGAACCAGCTCGATCAATGCTATGCTTCCAAAGTTAAGGATATAATCATGGCTCCTCTGGCAGAGAACACCTTCAAAAACTGAGATGAGTTGCAGTGTCACAGGAAGGCCCTATCAGACATAGGTGACAGAAAACCATCCCAGTACCTGCATCGCCTGCACAGCAAGGTGGACATTGGAACAGTGCCTGACACGGATCATTACGATCTATCATACAAAATGATCCATGGAACATGAAAGTAACTAATTAATATCCTACACAATGTTTGGAGCAACCGTATGCCACCACAGGTAAGAACAAATGTCACATTGCAGACAGAGACATTTCTGGATGCAGTTGTGGAACTGGATGTCAGCATCCAAAGAAGCCATTGCTCTGAGTCAACAAGTTAGTGTTGTGATAATGGCTGGTAGCGGCGCATCCATGATCCTTCCCATCTCATGCACAGCTTATGATGATCTTTCCACCAAAGTTGAGGCAGTGAAAACACAGACTGCCACATTGACAATCTAGGAGCTGTTCCTTGACTCAGTCTGTTTTAGACACTGGTCTAGCAACTTTCTGCTTCCACAGAAGATTCAGAGAGCAGGCTAAAAAGTGCACTAGCCCCTGCATCTATGTGTATGCAAACAGTCGTCGGTCGTAGGTGCCACCAACTCCCCAACTATGTCCTGGTGCCTACACATTACTAACAGGGTATCAGGCCGGAATTATGTAACAGACACAGGATCTGACCTTACTACCCTGCACGAAGTGTTACTGTGCTGTTGCTAATTGCCTGCTGTGTTTAGCTTGTCTGCCACAAATAATTCAGCAATTGTGATGATCAGCAAGCAATTATAGGTGCTGATTTCCTAGCTCACTTCTAGCTAATGCCCGATGTAGCAAATGCCCATCTAGGGACTAAAAATAACTGGACTTCCAGCCACTTTGTATCGATGTGATGCCAGAACATATGGCATCAACATCATACAGGTTGTGGACGAGAAGTACAGCCCATTGCTGCATAAATTCCCAACATTAATGAGACCTCCATGTGCATCACAGCAAATTTTAGATGATACTGTCCACCACATAAAAATCACAGATGGACTGCCTGAGTCTTACTGGCCGAGAAGATTGGCTTCATGACACCTCACCATTGATAAGCAGAATTTTAGGCAATGTTGTCAGAAGGCATCATTCAACCTTCCAGTAGCTCATCGGCACCTTGCATTTAGAACCGAAAGGGAGAGGAGCCTAGTGTCCAAGTGGTGATTACAGAGAAAAAGATGTTAAGAAAGCTAAAATTGTATGGCTGTTACACTATGTAGAATGGTGGAAGGTACATAGTTACACTCAACAATCTGATATGCGCACGCGCGCTCGCGCGCACACACACACACACACACACACACACACACACACACAAAATAATTATCTTTATGTCCTGTTAATTGAAATTAGTTATTTGAGCAGATGGAAGCAACTGTTTGCGAGACTGGAGAGGAGATAATTGTGGCTGGAAATGGCAGGTAGGCTATTTTTTGAGAAGGGAGAGGTTGGAGACATTTGCCTTCCTTTTCAATGGAACTTATGAAATGTTAGTTAAATAGTGGTAGCAACCACAAAACAAAGAGGTTAGAGCATTAAAGAGAGAGAAAAATTGCAAAAAGTGCCCAAAATATTAGGGTTAGTGATATAGGAAATGTATTACTGAAGCACTCTCTCTCAATTTCCAGTACTGCTCTGCATTCATGGAAAAACAAAGTGTGCTGTTTACTTGTGACAACACTACAAATTGGAAGAAAAATCAGTGCAAAAAACATAACTGCATACTTCTGTTAATCTGGTACAGTCTCTCTCTCTCTCTCTCTCTCTCTCTCTCTCTCTCTCTCTCTCTCTCTCTCTCTCTCTCTCTCTTTACCTTTAGCTTTTGTTTTTCACTTACGCTAAAAGATCAGTTCTAATGTAGTGATAATCCTGTGGAAAATGTTGTCTGGGGCAGCTGAAACATGACTGGGCAGGTTGGCATTATGTAGCGATACACTGTAGATTTTGAGTTATTTTTCATTTTGAAAAATTTTGCTGTCCCTATCAGTATACCATTTGAATTCCTGCTATAAGTCCCTTGGTTTCAATAGACATACGAACACTTGTATCAACAAAAGCCAAAATTACTATTGTTATTGCTGAAAACAAATCTAGAGTTAACATTAATGTTTCCTGGGCACTGCTGACATTATAAGTAGGTTGATTATCTCATACCTTGAAACGTGTTAGGAACTCTTGCTGTCTAGTGATATCAGTGGCAAGAATAAGTGAGCTGATCTGCCTCTCAAGCTCAGGTCTTGCGTCACCAAGTTGTTCAGCAACATTGCTTTCCAATAGACACCCAATTGCAGAGCGCCAATGGTGGTTTTCCAGAACAGAAGTGTTCTGAAACATTACAGTATTGCTATTATATCACAAAAGAAAGAGACAGGGATTTATTCCATATAAAGTACTAATGGACTCATTGCCAAGTTGTTTTCCTGTTTTGGTAATTAAGTGCTTTCATAATTTGGATGTTCTCAATATTATACAGGCAGTCTCTCACGTTCTACAATGCTAGGTTTACCGAGTCGATAAAAATTACCAAATTCTCAAGATCACAAAATTAAAATACATCACAAAGTCCACCATAATTGCAAAGAACAAAAGAAAACTCAAATTATATATTCCTGATATTGTTGGTTGGAGAGCAAACAGTTAATTCAATATAGAAAAATCTTTTGATACAAATTTTTTTATTGCCTTGACTGTGTGTATGTACACTGGATTACTAGTTCCATACTGTATGTA
The DNA here is from genome assembly GCF_023897955.1 of Schistocerca gregaria. Taxonomy (NCBI): domain Eukaryota; kingdom Metazoa; phylum Arthropoda; class Insecta; order Orthoptera; family Acrididae; genus Schistocerca; species Schistocerca gregaria. The sequence continues at coordinate 619,724,435 of NC_064923.1, read as the reverse complement.
GCTAGCAGACATCCCAGATGTATGTTGCACTTCCTGATGTGCCGTACTTATATGCCTCTTTCTTTCCATGAAGACACAGCTTTATTTTCTAATGTTCTGCTCTCTTAGTTATTATGAGTCTGATACAATGGCTTTAATACATACATGCGGTTTATCACACAGCATGATTTAGTAACCTGTTCTCTGTATATTTGAAAAGGCAGCTTAGTCCTGTCAAAACTAGTAAGCTAGTGTACATTCATACGTTTGAGGCAATAAAAAACTTCATATCCGAAGCTTTCATTACATCGAAAATCTCAAATCTTCAAAAATTTAAAGTAAATTAACAAGTTTCAAGGTGCTTTTATCTTAAGTCACCTTCTTCAATTTTATTTTAGTTCAGTTCTATTTTTGGAAGTCCTATAAGTGAATGCTTAAGTTAAAAAGAGTTAAAATTGTCATGCATTAATTGCAATGACAAAAATCCAGATACCCATTTTAATTTTATTGGTACATGGCTAAGCTAGGGCATGTTCCCAGAGGCAGGTTTCATCTCTAAAGTCTTCCAGGGAAAAAAAATATTATTGTCAGTATCTCATACAGTTACTGACCAAATTAAAAAAATTTAAATGTTATCCTACTCATCAAGACAATCCTATAGGTAGAGCAACCACAGCTATGAGTAGTCATCTTACTTACTAATCAACTGCTTCAGCTGTATTTAGTCCTTTATTATTGCATCACTATCTGCCTCGTGGCACTAAATGCCAGATCTTCAGGTGAACATATAATGTTGTTTATCAGAACATGCTGCCATGACCCCTGTTCATGATTCCACATAGATCGGAGATGCAGACCCAAACACTATACTGGAGTCCAGTTGTTTTATTCTATGACATACTGCCTTTTAGTCATGTTATGTTCTCACAGACAATGAATGTTTGGTATAAAGTTCTGAGCTTTTATGGTCTAATGTTTTAGTTATACGTTAAACTGAAGATGTGGCTTTTAGTGCCACCAAAACAGTAGTGATCCAGTAGCGAAGGACTAAATACAGCTGAAGCAGTTTATTAATAACCAAGATGACTACTCATCAAGAGCTTATGGTAATTTATGTTAAAGGTTTAACACAATAATTCATGCATTGCAGTTAGAAACTGTGTTGAGACAGCCTAACACACAAATCACCTGGACCATATTTATCAGGACACAAATTACCTGGACCATATTTATGCAATATTTAAGAATGAGAGGACTTGGCACCTTCCAACACAGTTTTCACATAATTTCAATTTTTTTGTAATGTTTCCCGCTGATAACACCAACAAAATGGTGAAAGAGAAGTCTACCGCTTAATTACATCTTCACTGTTCGCAGAGTAAAACTGCAACATTGGCACGACATTTTAAATCCTCACTTCCTTACTATTAATTCTATTCCCAATACAATTTGCAGATAGTATCCACATAGACCACTGAATGTACCTGAAGAATATTATATCACTGTATGATGCATGGTTCAGAAGATTGGAAGCTACATTTTTCAAGGAATTGGGTGTGGGTATATACTAGTAATTAGTAAGGTATCATTTGCTTCATTTTAATATGGGTTGACTTGTAGAAATAAACCACAGCAAGATAATGTCAAGAAAACTGTATAAGTGGGAAGCAAACATTTCAAATTAAGTCCTACATTACTGTGATTTGAAATATCAATATAGCAGAAAACAATGTCATGTCAAAACTACTATCAAATCCAAATCCAAAGGCAAGGTCATCAATGAAGCACAACTTTTAGAACTGAAAGCACATTCACTACTGACACCAAGATTCAGACCAAGACTGATCTCCTGGGAGGAGGGTGCAGCTATTTATACACTCACTGAATACTCCAAACTGCTGGTATTTAAACAAACATTGATATTCAAGAATATACAAATGTAAGAAATTTCAAGCACATGTCAGATATGATAAATACTAAATAACATATTACTGCTAGTGGTCAGGATTGAGCTGGTGCCCTCACCATGCCAACCAGCATCACTAACCATACTGCATGTAGCACAGTTGAGGGCCGTTGCTCCCTCTCCTAGAGAAACAGTGGTTTGACGTTTCAGAAGTTCTCACTGTAGCACACTACACCATCCTGGATACAGTTCTCATCAAATTTCCTCTGCTTGACTGTGTTGGCAGATCCTCAGTTTCAGGCTTGGTTATTACATCCTCTTCAGTCTGATGACCACAGAAGTAACTGTGGTATACACTTCTGTCACTGGGGTTCCTTATAGTGGCTCACAAAGTGAATAACAAATTGGCAGAGACCTGGCCAATGATACATGTGTCTTATTCTGTCTGGAGACTCTACAAATCCCATGATACCAGATGTCGGACCATGGAAATACTTTAGGTTGCTGGCAAAAGGTAAACTAGGATCATGAGTAACCATTTCCGCTCCACAGGATCATAGTTTCTCTTATACAATGCTCTGTTTATTAATTACAACCCTCCTTTGGCTGATTCCTCCTTTCTCAAGGCTTCTTTGATGTTCAGCAGCAATGTCATTTACTGTGATGACAACACTGATTTCATTCACATTGCCATATTCCCTAAAAGAATTCCTGGAAAGATAATTGATATGTTTTTGTTTGTGCTCACTTTTATGTATGACTGTGGCATCATATTCCTGAAACCTCAGAACCCATCTTGCCAGGTGACCCACTGGATCCTTCAGGTGAGTCAGTCAGCATACAGAATGGTACTCCACCACAACAGTGAATGATTTGACAAATAAATATGGCCTGATCTTCTTGATAGCCCAAACAACAGCAAGTCACTATTTCTTAGTTATAGGATAGTTTTCCTCGGACTTTTAGAGTACTGTGGAAGCATAAGCTCTCTCCTTTTCAGCACATTCCTGAATTTGTACTAGCACTGCCCCTATCTCCAAACTGCTAGCATCAGTGTGGAGTTGTCTTGGCATTCTCGTAATACAGTGCAACGGCCAGGACTAGGAAAGATCTGTCTTGCCCCACATTCCATGAAAATGTGCAGTTTCCCTGTGGTAGTTCCTGCAAGGGATGTGCCTTGGTGCATAAGACTTTCATGAATCACTGGCAGATCGAGCACATCCCAAGAAAACTTCTCACATCACAAATATGCTGAGATGGTGGAAAATCTAAAATTACTCTTATTTTTTTTAGATTGGGGGAGACTCCATCACTGTTCACTAGATGCCCCCAGATTTTTATTTCTTGAGTGGTGAAGAGGCACTTTTCAGATTCAGTTACAGGCTTAGATGTTCTACAAATGTCATTTTGGGGGGAGGGGGGGGGGGGGGGGGGGGGGACAGAGTCATCCAGATGGTAAAGGCATGTTGTCCAATCATTCAAGGTATCAAAGTTGGCTGCCCATCGGACTTTCAAGGTAGCTCAAGTATTTCTCAGTCCAAACTATGTAACTCATACAGGTCATCAAGTCAGTATTTTCCCCATCATCCTCATCAACTTTAATTTGTTAGTAGCCTGAATGCTTGTCCATAGTTCAGATATACTTTGCTCCTTTCAAGGGATCTAAGGTGTCATCAATAAGCAGTGATGGATAGACATCTTTCTTCATTATTTTGTTCAGTCATCAGTAGTCAGTGCAGAAACATCATATGCCATTTTTCTTCTTCAGGAAGACCACAGAAGAGGACCAAGCACTCTCTGAAGGTTCAGTGACATCATCTTGAAGCATCTTTTCCATTTCCTCCTCATTAATCTGTCCTTCAGTGAGTGACACACTACATATGGGCTAATTGGTGGACAATCCCTAGTGCTGATACAGCGTTTCCCATCTGCCATTTGCTGTGTCTTTTCTCCGTTCTGTATCTGGAAGCATCCAAAAATTGACACAGAATACTGACAGCTTTGGATCAAGGCAGTCAGGCAGATGCAGTATTTCTTGATTTCTGAACAGCATTTGACTCAGTACCACACCTATGCTTATTGTCACAAGCACAATCTTATGGGGTTTCAAGTGAAATTAGTTGAGGACATTTTAATCGGTAAGTTGCAACATGCTATGATGCAATATGTTATCTTGGCTGGAGACTCATTGTCACATGTAGAAGTAACTTTGGGTATGCCCCAGGAAAGTGTGTTGGGACCCTTGCTGTTCATGTTGCACGTTAATACCTCACAGACTAACAAACATCAGGCTTTTTGCAGATGATGTAGTTATCTATGATGAACTGTCTGACAGAAGCTGCATAAATATTCAGTCAGATCTAGATAAGATTTCAAAGTGATGCAAAGATTGGCAACTTTCTTTGAATGTTCAGATATGTACAACTGTGCACTTCACAAAACAAAAAAAAGTAGTATCATCAATGATCACATATGTTCAGTCATGGGTAAAGCGGGTTGTGGACTATGGTTTATGGTAGAATACTGGGGAAGTGCAATCAGTCTACAAAGGAAATTGCTTAAAGATCACTCGTGTGACCATTTCTAGAATATTGCTCAAGTGTGTGGGACTGGTACCAGGTAGGATTAATGGGTATATTGAATGTACACAGAGAAGGGCAGGACGAATGGTCACAGGTTGGTTTGATCCAAGGGAAAGTGTATCAGAAGTACAGAAGGAACTGAGCTGGTAGATTCCTCAAGATAAACACAAACTGTCATGAGAAAGTCTATTAACAAAGTTGTAAGAACTGGCTTTAAATGATTACTGCAGGAATACACTACAATACACTACATGTCTCTCACATAGGAATTACTGCATGCACAGTGGCGTTCAAACAATCATTCTTCCCTCACTCCATATGTGAACTGAACCTGAAGAAACCCTAACAACTGGTACAATGAGATGTACCCTCTGTCATGCAGCTCACAGTGGTTTGCAGAGTGTAGATGTAGATGTAGATGTAAACGTAGAAATTGCTGTTACTCCCCAATAGTGTTTCTTAGTTAGGTTAGACCCTAATGGCAGTTTGACAGTAGCTTGCTCCTGTACATTGTCTGCAGCGATAGTACAGCACAATTCTTTGTCGATGACACTGATCTACCATTCCTGGACTCGTTTGGCTGTCACTATGTGCAGAACTTTAGGAATGAGTTGTGGCTGCTCATGACAGTTGGTGATCCTACGTTCTCATTGACCACCTACAATGCTTACCATCGTCGTCGGAATGTAACTTTCTTTTGTGACCCTCAGCAGCTTTTTGCAGTCAACAAATGCTTCACAATTTAAGTGAACATCTTAACCTAACTTGTAGATGATGACAGGATAACAAATTCTTCAGTGACAAACAACCACTGAGACCAATCTTTGTTATGTGCACTTATACTAGCTTTTTCAGTCCAGAGTCCTGATCTTCCACAATCAATGACTGCTTGCGAGAATAACATCATGACTACATTATGTTGAAAAGACAAGTCTGAAAGGCTGTGTTCTGTCATTGATATTTATTGTTGCAATACATGTTCTTGTCAGCTGGAGGTATTCATCTGCAACGTTCAGCACAACTGCCTTTGTATAATGGAATTTAGTCTTCCTTAGCTAATGATGGTAAGCATACGACACTACAGGAAAGAAAACCCGAGCTGTGTTAGCCATCAGTGATGACACCAAAGCAGTTTCCTGCCATCTTGGTAACTGTTGCCCACAGAGGATTTGCATCTGTGGCACCCTCATCCCCATCGAAGGCCATCTCATATAGTTTTCCTGAAGTCAGCAGCTAGGCAGGCTACTAGCACCTCAGTACAGTATGGGGAATGGCTATGGCCCATTGGAAAATGACCTCACCCAGGGTATGGCGATGGATTTCATCCCACAGGTTGACTATAATCATCTGCAGTTGACTAGCACAAACTGTAAATTGAACTATTGGGATGATTGACATTTGACAGCATAGAAGTTGGTTGGTTAGTTAATTAGTTAAATATTCCAGAGATCATTTGAACAATTCTTCTATGAAAATGTTGTGAAACGTATCAGTTTACAGAATATTTATATATGATTAGTATTAACATCAATGAACACATTAGTTTTTTTCTATCAGTTTTTAAATAGAAATTCATACTTACAAGGACTTATCCAAGAGAAAAGATTTTAGGTTGGATTTAAAACCTCTATTCTTCTCTAATTGTGATGGATTATTTATGGCAAGTTTCATTGGCAAATGTATTTCTTCCAATGGGACAGTTGAAATGCCTAACTCCTTGAAGAGCCACCTGCATGATGACCATGAATGACCACCACCCCAGAAAATTATCCTTAAAACATTAATGAGTGGAAATATACAAAATATTTCAGGAGGGTGATTAATTTATTTTTTAAGAATAGCAAACGCAGTTGAACTTAATTATCTGAGAAGCACAGTAATACGCTGCTTCCAGTTCAAGTGTTCATCAATTACATTCACACAAAAATTTGGAGTATTCCTTCCTACCAACTAATTCCTTTTCATGTGGTGCATCAGATGTTGGTAAGAGTATTAGCTGTACAAAAATAAATGTAGTGTGTTTTCACAAAATTTATCGAGAATGAATTTTCAGTGAACCAATTAATAACCCTTTGATTAATATGATTCACAATCTCTTCTGTTGCCCATAATCTCTAAAATTTGAAACTCACATTATGTCTGCACATACTATACAATGTGTGTTGCCTGTCCACTGTGGAAGCACACCAGCATATTATCCTCTGCCCTCCAAATCTGAAGATCATTGTACTTGACAGAGGAATTGATTGTACCTACACTGACTGGATGCTGTATTTTTGTTTGATGGTTGCGGTGTAAGTTCGAGCTGACAGAGTCTGTTTTCATGATTCGACTAGTAGCGGAGATTGATAGTGAAGATCAGTATACCTCTTCTACAACACACTCTATTACCTATTGAAGAATGACCTTGACCTGCATGGTTACTGTCTTGTGTATTCTGTCTGATGTTTCTGGTTGCCACACACTTCTGTATCTCTTCTCTTACTATCAAACATATGTGGGAGGCTAGAGTGTGGTGGTCTTCCACAGTTACCATAGAAACTACATTTGGCAGTTGATAATACCTCTTTCATCAAAGTCTCTTCTGTTACATTTCCTTGATTTTCTGGCATCATTGGGTGAATTTGTCTGTCATTGGGACATTCTTTACAGGAAGAGATTGGCACACGTCTTCTGTAACAGTCTTCACTTAGTGTGAGACTTTGTTGGCTTCTCTCATACTTGGATTTACAATGTGACACAAGTACAAAATAATTCTTTATGTACTACTATGTTGTTTCTTCATGATGCTGAATCCTATTCTTCACTTCTTGTTCTGCTCAGCAGATTTGCTGCTGATTGTTGCAAAACATTTTATTCATTTCAGTCTGGAATATGTCCCAGCTACGGAGTGTATCTTCACTGTTCATGAATGATTAGTGTGGTGTGCCAGCCATCTAATAGTACACATTTACCATACACAACATACCATCCCAAAAGGTATATCTAGCAACTCTGTCAAATCCTTTCAGCTATTTTGCTGGGTCCTGATCAGGATCTCTGGAAAACACTGATAGATTACCTGTCCATGTAAGTAACGGCTTTTACATTGCCTAATTGGAGCCATGGTGACACATTTTCACGTGCCCAGCATGTCCAGTAAACAATCTCATGTCGAAAACAGAACAGAGTTCAAATCCAAAGGCAGAGTTGTCAGTGAAGCACAACACTTAAAACTGATAGCTCATATATTACTAACACCAACATACAGCTAGAACAGAAATGACCCATTGCATATTCTAGAATGCTTGTATTAATACAGACATAGAATATTCTAGACTATACAAATATTAAAAATATAATTTATTTCAAGTACTTTCCAACAACGATCAATATTAAGCAACAAATAGTTGTCAGTGGCCAGGTTTGAACTGGTGACCCTCAGCACGCCAGCCATGGAACTAATCATTAAGCTACACTCCATGCACTACAGCTCTCAGGAATTTCATTGCCTTCCATAATATGTACAAATTTAGTTACTCATATGCGAAACAATATAGAAACATCTTTGAAGTAGTAATTATGATTTTAATACTATTCTGTACATAATATTCAGGTCCTTATTTTTTACTAAATTAAAACGTTCCACATCACACACAGATCAACAAATATTCCTTATTGGTGCTATGGGCTCTAAATTGTCTAATTATCAATACTTTCAACACACTTTTTTTAATGTCTGAATTATTCTAGACATCAAACATTCAGATCTACACCGATACTCTGACAACCACTGGGAAATGAATAACATACAGTGCTTCTCGTAGTATCTGTTATTATGGCTTCTTCTCATTCCATTCACATATGGGGTGTGGGAAGTTTGACTGTTTAAATGTCTTTGTGTGCTCTGTAATTCATTTAATCTTGCACAATCTGGATCTGCATGTAGGTGGTTGCAGCAGATACTGAGAGCGATCATTTTAATCCATTTCTTGAGACTTCATAACTACACTTTCTTGGGATTGTTTGCATCTACCTTCAAATGTCTGCCAGCTCAGTTTCTTCAACGTCTCTGTGAGGCTCTTCCATGGGTCAGACAAGCCTATGTCTGTCTTGCACTTCTCTGTATATGTTCAATACCTCCACTGGTACTATTTGCTATGGATCCTTCACACTTTAGCAACATTCTAGGATGCATCACACGAGTGATTTCCTCTGTATGTAGACTGATTGCTTTTTTCTTAGTATTGTACTAATATATCGAAGTCTGTCACTTTTTTTAGCTACAACTGAGACTATGTAATTGTTCCCATTTCATATCTGTAGGAAGTGCTACACCCATGTATTTGTATGGGATATGATTCCAACTGAGACTAATTATTACTGTAGTCTTACAATACTATGATTGTTAATTTTGTTGAGTTCATAATTAATTATATATATCTGAACATTTAAAGCAAGAGGATAATCTTTGCATTACTTTGGTTCTTATCAAGATCTGACGGAATATTTTTGCAGCTTTTTTCAGAGAGTACTTCATTACAGACAACTGCCTCATCTACAAAAAGTCTGACACTGTTGTCAGTATTGTCTGCAGTGACATTAACACACAACATGATAAAAAAGAATCCCAACAAACTTCTTCAGGGTGCGCCCAAAGTTTCTTCTACATCTGTCAATGACTCTCCATCCAAGACAGCATGCTGCATCCTCCTTACCAAAAATGTCTCCAGTCCACTCACAAATTTCATTTAGCATCCCATTCGATTGTACTTGCAATAAGTGTACTAGTGACATGGGGGTATTAAGTCAAATGCTTTTTCGAAATTGAGAAATATTGCATGTATCTGAGTGACTTGATTCATGACTTTCGATATGTCATGTGAGTAAAGTGCAAATTGGGTTTCACAGTCAGTGTACCTAGGAACCATGTTGGTTGGCATGGAGGAGATCATTCCGTTCAAGATATCTCATACATTTTGAGCTCAGAGTATGTTCTGGATTCTACCACAAATGAATGTTAACAATATTGGATGGTAGTTTTGTGGGTCACTTCTACTGCCCTTCTTGTACATGGTTGTGACCTGTGCTTTCTTTTATTCAAGGGATCTATGGTAGATTACAGTTAAAAGAGGGCCTAACCCAGCTGAAAATTCAGTAAAGAATATGATTGAAGTTCCTTTGGACCCTAGAGCTTCATCCAATTTTTAGAGATTTCAGCTGTTTCTCAACAATCAGTGTTGTCAATACTGACATTGATATCTATGAGTATGTTATGAAAAGGTATGCCTCCAAATTTTTTACGTTAAAACTCTTAAGACTTTTTATATAAAATTAATGTTATTAATATCCTACATCTTTATTCTTCACATCTACACATTTATTTCTCAACAAAGTCACCCTGGCAATGAACATGTATCTCCCAGTGAGAAACCAGTCTTGTTGATAACATCACTGTATATGGTGTGACTTTTCTGATGGAGCCACAACCTCTCCTCTGCTTGCACTGCACCATCACAATCACAGTGTGTTCTATAAGTTTTGGAAACAGATTAAAATTGGATGAGGAAAAGTCAGTACAGTATGGAGAATGATCAATGACAGTGAACCCAAGGTGTCAGATTGTTCCAGATGTCACAGAACTCATCTGTGGTCTGGCATTGTCATGATGAAGGAGAGGGTGCACCATGTGGGGATGAGAGCTTCAAATTCAAAACCGAGTTACAGCATACTGTTTCTCAAGCACTGACACAGTCACGCTAAACACTGCCATGTTACATGCTAGTATTCGGAGCTCTCTAGTGGCAGAGGGCTGCAAATATGTAGACATGAAGAATGAAGATATAGGATGTTAATGTTAGTTAAAAATCAGTAAGAGTTTTCATGTAAACAATTTGCAGGCATTACTTTCGAGCATTCCCTGATATAGTGCTCATCTTCACAATGATGCGAGAATTAATTTGGGGCAATGCCTCTGGATTTTCATTTGTAGAGGAACATTTGAAAACCATTTTCAGCAATTCTGCTTTTGCTTTGCCACCCTCAATGTCATTCCTGCCTCACCCATGAGTGTCTGGACACTAACTTTGTACACTGCCAACCTTTACATATGACCACAATTACTTTGGGTTTTGTGAGAGATTATTCAATTACACTCTGCCATCATAGTCAAAGGCTTCATGCATTGCCCTCATGACAGCCAACCATATTCCATTCATCATATTCCTATATCTATCCCTATGCTTTGTTTTACCCCTATTATGCTGTTGACTCTGTTTATTTAGAAGCATCTTTGCAGTGACTGTATTCCATGGTGTGCCCCTTCCACTGTGGACTTGACTGACCCCCCCCCCCCCCCCCCCATTTATCACCAACTTTAGCACCTAACTAAATGAATCGTAGAATGAAGTTATTTTTAAAATGATGAAACGTGAATGATATTTAGAGTGTGAGTGTGAGTGTGAGTGTGTGTGTGTGTGTGTGTGTGTGTGTGTGTGTGTGTGTGTGTGTGTTAGAATGAATGATGAAGGAATTTGTGGTGTATCACAAGTGCTACCCAAATTCCCTCTCAGAAAAGGAAGTTAACTATCTACAGTGAGGGCACACACTTGTTACAAAACATGCTTCCCCTACATTACTCCTCCCCACTGCGCCACATGCTTGACCTGAACACTACAACCCCATTTAAAATCAATCAAGTTACATTTACTGTTTGTAAATTACTTCATTGGTGCACTTCTTACTTAAGAACTTATGAAAATTTGATGACTTCAGACTGTTAATGCTTTGTTTCTAATCACTCTTATAATAATATTAAAAATGTGTACAGCATTATAGTAGCCCTTATGTAGTTACTGCTGTGTTTCGCTGTCAGTTAATTCATTTATCTGTTTCAAAACGAGTAATGAAGCAATTTCTCAACTATTGCAGGTACTATCTATAACTTTGAGAAGACGTTCTCTAGAGATAGTTAGCATTTGTTTTATAAACATGTCTCACTTTTATCTTGAGCAATGTATGGGACAAAGCATAACATATATGTGTAGTGGGTGGACTAAGGGAGGAACCTATAACCTCTACTGCATTAATGTTACTAATTGGAAAAAGTAATTATTGACAACTCACATTATCAGTATCAGAGTCTTACAAGTATCAAATCATTTACTTTTTTATAAAATAAAGAACAAACCGCCTTCAGTCACAAGTTGCGTTTATTTACTGCACTATGCATTTTGAGCCCTGGAGGCTCATCTTCATCTTCAGGTGCTTTTTAGTGATTTACATCAGGTTTTTTAGTTGTTTGCAGTTTAACATTGTATGATGTCAGCTTCTGTTGTGCTGTTAGTATACACAATACACATTTTTAATTTTTGCTGTACATATTGGGATATATACATTGTCACACACTTTTTCACACATTGTAGTAGAGAATCTTTGGCACGTTTACGTTCTGCTACTACAATGTGTGAAAAAGTGTGTGATAAAAATAAAATAGAAAGAAACTTCCACATGGGAAAAATATATTAAAAACAAAGATTCCAAGACTTACCAAGCGGGAAAGCGCTAGCAGACAGGCACATGAACAAAACACACAAACAAACACACAGAATTACTAGCTTTCGCAACCGATGGTTGCTTCTTCAGGAAGGAGAGGGAAAGACGAAAGGATGTGGGTTTTAAGGGAGAGGGTAAGGAGTCATTCCAATCCCGGGAGCGGAAAGACTTCCCTTAGGGGAAAAAAAGGACAGGTGTACACTTGCACACACACGTGTGTGTGTGTGTGTGTGTGTGTGTGTGTGTGTGTGTGTGTGTGTGTGTGTGTGTGCGCGCGCGCGCGCGCTACCCTCTCCCTTAAAACCCACATCCTTTCGTCTTTCCCTCTCCTTCCTGAAGAAGCAACCATCGGTTGCGAAAGCTAGTAATTCTGTGTGTGTGTTTGTGTGTTTTGTTCATGTGCCTGTCTGCCGGCGCTTTCCCGCTTGGTAAGTCTTGGAATCTTTGTTTTTAAAGTGTGTGATAATGTATACATCCCAGTATGTACTGCAAAATTAAAGATGTGTATTGTGTATACCAACCGCACAACATAAGCAGACATCATACAATGTTAAACCGCAAACAACTAAAAAACCTGATGTAAATCACTAAAAAGCACCTAAAAATGAGCCTCCAGGGCTCTAAAGGCATAGTGCAGCAAATAAACGCAACTTGTGACAGAAGGCGGTTTGTTCTTCATTTTACAAAAGTAAAACAGTCATGGACAAAACACTGAAAAACAATGGATAAAAATAAAGCATTTACTTTTTACCCCTCAGAGAATTTCATTTTACCCCTCACGGAGTAATTATCTGCAAGTTGCTAACTATCCCCAGGTTGACAGCCGTAGTTCCACATACTTCTCTCCACAGCTAAATGTTTTAAGTTCCTTACTGGGGTATGATCCTACTGCATCTTTATCTCGTTTGGTGAAAATATACATCCTTCTACTTGTTTTTGTTGCCTTTGTGCTCTGTTTATCGCTATTAGATCCAATACACTTCCATTACAGGATAAAGTGGCAAGGAGAGCTGCATCAAACCAGACTGAAGGCCACAACAACATCCATCATCAGTCAGGCAGTTCTCAGAGAATCATTTTTATAATATTTAGGAAGACATCTTGTCCGGCTCACCATCTGAAAACTGTTATTTTCTCCATCGATTGTTGGACGATTAAAGTCTCCTCCAAGAATGAAAGTATGGCTGGGGATTTATGAACTAGCGAATGTAGGTTTTCCATAAGTTTTCAGTTATATCCGGAGATGAGCCTGGTGGCTGATTGAAGGATGCGATTACAAGTGTACGCCCAACTCTTGATACTGAATGCTATCAGAAAATCTTACATGCAACTCAATTTACTCTTCAGTGGATTTGTGTTTCTTATCTATTGCAATAAATATCTCATCTCCATTTGCTGCTACCACATCCTTTTGATATACATTTAAATTTGTTCCAAATATCTCACAATTTTTGACCAGCCTTCTGTACCTAGTATAAAATCAGCTACACAGCTTTTTAGAGGTGTTTCAAATGCAGGCACTTTATTGTAATTGGTTCAGCAGTTAATTGCTAGGAATTTCATACTCTCACCTTTAAGAGGCAGAAAAAAATTGCTTTTGAAGAAGTGCATGAGGAAATAAGAACTGTTGACAAAATTGTAAATAGTTGAATTTCAACTTCAGAAACTAATGTTGACACCAAACTACCCCTTCTTGAAAGTAGTTTTGTTGAACATGTGAAAACAGTAGACAGGAAACTTACAGAAAATGTAAAATTAAGTAACACCAAAACTGACACCCCAGAAAGTAGTGTTTCTGTTTTAAGCAAAAAAGTTGAAAAATCGTCAAATGAACGATGTTGGTAGCATGTTTTGCAACATTCCAGTGAAAAACTTCTCAGGTTAAGACACTTCACATCCTGTAGATTCGCTGCATCGCTGAAGAGATAATCTTGTATCTAATATGACTATGAAAATCAAGTTTGTTAACAAGATTCTGGAAGGTGAAGCATTAAGCTCAAATCAATACACTAATGATGGCACAACCTATATGAGTTTGAGGAAGGATTTTTAGGTAAATTTTGGTCAGAGTTTGAGGGGGAAAAAAACCACAACCAGGGAAAAACAAACACACACACACACACACACACACACACACACACACACACACACACACACACACACACAAAATTTTTTCTACCACATGTAAATAACTATGCGGTTACTGTTTTTTCAAACATTTATGTGAGAACAATTTACATGTGGTAACTTACTATTTTTGCATGTACTGTGTTACTTTTCTACAGGTTATAAATAAGTCATGATTTATATTTTATTACGTTCTTTCAAGAGAAGTAATTAGTTTAATTTTTTTACAGTGTTATTGGTCAATGTTTAGAGTAACATTAAAGTTAAAGGCTCAATCAATTCCTTCTGAGCATTTATTCAGTTTTGAAAATGATTTTCTTTGTGGTATATAGTAAGTTGAATGTCATAATGCTGCATTTGGAATCTGTAACATGGTAATGAGAAAATGAATGTTTCTGTAAGGTGAATTTATTGTTAATGATGGTGTTTAGTGATGAACTGTAAGATGAGAATATTTTGTGAGAAGTGAGAATTTATAAAACAGTCTTATGGTTTTACAATGAGGATAAAAGAAATATATTTTTTTTTACATAAATGAATTAGACAGAGAAAATATTATTATAGTCAGCCCGCGTTAGCAATGCCAAAACATCTAGTGCTTTACTGAATAAAAGATATCTTTATGGAAAATGAAAAAGTAAGAATTTTAAAAGCTTTGTCAGTTCAGTTATTATTATGGTGTCTTTGTGAGGGAAGGACATAATGGAGAGTGTTGTTTTTCAGACCTATGTGTAGTTAATGATTAACATATTTTTCTTGATTTATAATAAATGTTGTACTACTATAAATAGAATACATGGATTACAACACAGAGCAATTTTATATTTGACGCATACTGATGGTGTACGAGGTTTTGTGAAATATTTTGTGATGTTGAAAAGGTTTACGTTGAGATGAAGTGGTGTGAGAGATGAAGGTTTATTGTATTGTGAACTATAATGAAAATGTGAATATGAGGGACTTATTGGTGCACTGTTTTGCAATCCATTGAACTTTTGTTTATGATGGTATTCTGTGTAAAATTCTGAGAAAGTACTATAAGGAAGCTAGGAAGAATGATATTGAGCATTAGCCTTTGATTATATGATTTATGTTTATGAAAGCTTGAGCTGGGTCTGATTTGTTGAAAATATCGGAATTTTGTTTAACATCTGTGTGATTTCATAGCACTGGTGTGAGAAAGAGTTAGTATTGGTAGGAAATAACTTACATGTACTAAATATCTTGTTGCTGACTACAAAGTATTAACACCTCATGAAGCCATTTCCGTGTTGATTTTAGTCATGATATTTGCGCAGAAGAAAAAACTCTGAAAGATGACCATTAGAGCAACTCCTTTTGCTGTCTAGAATTGTTGATCATCCAATGAAACACTAACATTTCTTTTGTGCTAGTTTTTGAAATGTGTGAGGAAGGCAGCCCACCATTCCTCACCATATAACTGCAATTTCTTGTACTGTATATAACTTACTTGTGTTTACTGTGATGTATATTTTTATGTTTAATATTATTTTGTATACGTTTTGAGCTCTCATACCGCCCCATTGAATCAGTGTACTTTATACAGATATGAAGGAAGAATTTTAAATGTGACAAATAGCTAATGGCATAATTTATGGGCAATATTTTTTATGTAACTAAATAAATAATCCAGTTTTCAAGGAAACATGGAAGAATGAGCTAGTTGCTTCATCCTGCAACATAGTTTGAAAGAATTGAAAAGTGATTTTTATGTGATATTGTGTAATGTATTACAAAATATGAAAACTAATGCATCCAAAATATTTATAACAATCAGAGATTAATGGACAAAATAAGTGATATACTTGCAATTGGAACAGGTTGCACGTCTGCTGACTTTGGTGGTACCTACCCTAGCTGGGTGTATCCATTCTTAATTTCTGGTACACTCTATTCTAACTCTTTCCTCTCTGGTTTCTGTTCCCACTGTGCTCTTCAATTTTTTCTCTCTCTTCTATCTGCGGCCTACCTTATTTTCTGTCACCACAACTTATGTGAATGAGGTAAAAAGACAGTTCTGCACTTGTAGTACCTGCTGTGTTGGAGATATAGAATTCTTGCAAAATAGAACAAGAAATAATTTTTGATATAGCATACTTTTATATGCCGAGGGTTCAATGTCTTGTACGAAAGGTAAATTTAGAAGTAAGACACTTTAAAATGTTGTTACAAATAACTCTATGTGGACTAAGACATTTTCATCTGATCATAGGGGATTACCAGTCAACGATATTTCGCCGTTTAAAGACAGGTTTATAAATATTGGCATACAGACATTCTCATGAAATTCAGGTTCTCCTGTCATGCTAATATGAGAAAACCACTGTTACGTATACCATCCTTTTGCTTATCCCATATGTATTATATGATATCTGGTAATAATTTGAGACTGACTGGGTAAGTAAAAGGTCACACTTTGAACTGTTTTTGATAAATTGTGAGTACAGAACTCAGTAAAGTGAAATTTTGTTCTTGACCTCAGATGAATGAAGTGGTGATACTAAGGGAGTCAAACTGCTGTGTATCATGTAATGAAAAACAATTGAATACTGATTTGTTGTACTCCAAAACTTGTTGGCATAACCAGGTTTATTATTTGGTCACAAAATTTCTCTCACTTTTTATGCCTTCAATTCAGTCTTTTTTTTCTTTCTTTCTTTTTTTCCTTCTTTTTTTTTTTGGGGGGGGGGGGGGGGGGGAGGGCTAAGGTAATAAAACTTATTAAGATGAGATAAATGTACAAACTGAACTTGAATCATAAGAAGTGAACAATATCACACCGAAGACATAAAAACCAAAAATTCACTACTACAAGAAAATGTTCAAATGTCAAACTTTATAAATACTTAATGCAATTACAATGATGATTACGGATTTCTCAAAAAGATAGACAATTAATTGTATTTTATTTATGAAATACATGTTCCAAAGATTGTTTTGCATAAATAGATCAATATATGATAGTAATTTCTTTGCTACATGTTGTTAGAGATAAATCTTTGTTCTTTTGCACAGTTGGTTGTATGACTTTGAAGCACGGGGCTGGAGACTGAGTCATGTGTGTTTCATTGATTTGTATTGTGACATGAAATAACTGAAAATATAAGTGTAATTCTGCAGAAAGTCTACCAGAATCCATATCATTATTGAAACATCAACCTGATCATCCTCTAGTCAATTATAGAAAGATAAAGAATAGAAAAGAAAGACACCATGAGCCATTGATACACAACAAAGAGGAGCAACAAAAAAGATGAGTATTTTTATTATTAACAGAACTGGTTACTTAAATCCAACTATCTCTGTCATTCACTGCAGTATGTCACTAGCTCAATGGGGCAAGTGCTGTGAAAATGTGGTCGGCTATCCAAGTTACTAACTTTTATTGTAAATATCAGAGACAAATTTTGGGCAAGAGGAGGGTGGGGATGGTCAGACCATGACTTTCTACCTTAGGCAATATGTTGCATCCTACCTGCCAAGGAAACCAATTCAGTCACACTCCTTTGTAAAGGACTGTTGAAAATGATTAGCAAGTAGCAGAAAGAAATACTATTCCCAAATAGATAATGGATGTTCTGTTGCCTTGACACCTGTCATCTATGGTTTCCAGAGGAGATATAAAGTGTCATCACCACTTCCAGGATTGTCACCAATGAGAAAGGGATAAGCAAGCACAATGTTACTACAGGAAAATATAGTTCACATCTGGCAAATGTGGAAACTTTGTGTTTAACATTGATATACATTATAATCCATGGTATAGATACGCTGAAGGCACCAAAGTCATGGTACAGCACATGTACAGATGGCAGGACATTGTGTAGATAAGGTATAAAAGGGCAGTGTATTGGTGGAGCTGCTGTTTGTACTCAGGTGATTCAGGTAAAAAGATTTCTGACATGATTATGGGGAGGACGACAGTTCAAACCCATGTCCGGCCATCCTGATTTAGGTATTCTGTGGTTCCCTAAATCACTTCAGGCAAATTCTGGAATGATACCTTCGAAAGGGTATGCCCAATTTCCTTCCCCCTTCCTCCTTAATCTGACAGGACCGATGACCTTGCTGTTTGGTCTTCTCCCCCAAAAGAACCTACCAACCAACCAGCCAGCCAACCATGATTATGGCTACACGAAGGGAATTAACAGACTCTGAATGCAGAATGGTAGTTAGAGATAGATGCTTGGGACATTACATTTCAGAAATCATTAGGGAATTGAGATCCACAGTGTCATCAGTGTCACCAGTTCACCAGTGTGCTGCTAATCCCAAATTTCAGGTATTACTTCCCACTATTGACAACACAGTGGCCAACAGCCTTCACTTAATGACCAAGAACAGCAGCATTTTATACTATTATTAGTGCTAACAGACATGCAACACTGCACGAAATTATCTCAGAAATCAATGCAGGATGTACAATGAACACATTCATTAGGACAGTGTGGAGAAATTTGGCATTAATGGACTATGGAAGCAGACGATCAATGCAAGTGTCTTTGTTAACAGCATGGCATCACCTGCAGTGCCTCTCCTGGGCTCATGACCATTTGGCTTGGACCATAGATGATTGGAGAACCATGGCATGGTCAGATGAGTTACAATTCCAGTTTTGTAAGAACTGATGGTGGGTTTGAGTGTGGCACAGACCCCAGAAAGACATGGATTCAAGCTGTCAACAATGCACTATTCAAGCTGGTGCCAGCCCCATAATGGAATGGACTGGGTCCTCTGGTCAAACTGAACCAACTGAGAGCATCTGCAGCCATTTATGGACTTCATGTTCCTAAACTATGATGGAATTTTTATAGGTGGCAGTGCACCAAGTCACCTGGCCACAATTGTTCACAATTAGTTTGAAGAACGATCTGGACAATTTGAGCAAATAATTTGGCCACCCAGATCGCCCAACATAAATCCCACTGACATAATCAATAGTTCAGTTAGTGGACAAAATCCTGCACCTGCAAAACTTTGCAACTATGGGCACTATAGAGACAGCATAGCTCAATATTTCTGCAGGGGACTTCCATTGAGTTGTTGAGTCCACAATATTATGAGGTATCCCACAACTTCTGTCATACCAGTGTAAGTTCATACTAATAAAAGACAGCAAGGACTGAACTTGGTTTAATAGTACCATTTGTAGAACATTGTGTAAACAAAGTCTACTGCACTCCAACTACAAAAGAGCTTGCAGAGATGCTGAAGGAGCTGTGTTAATGGCACATAGTCATCAGTAAGAAGGACCATGTGTGCAGTGTACAATAATTTTCACGTTTAGACCCCAGTAGTAGATTTATCAGAAAATCCTATGTAAAGACAATTAGCAGATCCAAATCATTCATTCAATCTCGCATGGACCTGTCTGTTGTTGAAACTGAAGGCATAAATTTTAAATAACACATTTAAAATGATAGTCACACAAGGAATACAAGTTACCAATGTTTGGCCACTACACAGACTCACAAATAAACGATATCCATATTAGCATCCTCAGCACAGAAAATAAATTCAAACTAAATAACAACAACGAACTAGACCATGATAGAGTTCCAGTTAGATTTTTCATTGAATACACCATTGAAATAGCTCAATTCCTAGCTCATATTAATGGAGAACTGCTTGTGCAGCAGATAATACCGCTTCACTATAAAGGAGCACAGGTCACTCCGTTTTATGAGTAATAGATCAAATGCACACAATTTTAGACCAATATTGCCAATGTTCACATCTCACATTATCTTAGAGCATATTCTATGCTCAAAAATTACGAAATTCCTGGAGGAAAACAAGGGTCTCTCAGGAATTCAGAAAAACATAGCTTGTTTTATTCATACATGACGTCTTGCAAACGATAGAGGCATACAGACAGGTATATTGCATCTTCCTAGATTTATGTAAGCATTTGAAACTGTACCACATTGTTTAATACTGTAATATGGAGTACCTACACAAATATGCTAGTGGCTCAAGAAATATGTGACTAAAAGAAACAAGATGTTGTACTGGACAATGACTGTCTTACAGAAAAGGAAGTGGCATCAGGTGAGCCCCAAGGAAGCACAATGTTCTCAATATACATAGAAGTTTCACAGTTATGCAGAGCAGAACTATAAAAGGGGTTCACTGGCAACACTCTTGTCTACAGGGAAGTATCCTCAATGGACAACAGTAAGAAATGCAGAAAGTGTTGAACAAAATTTCAGGTTGGTGTAATGAATGGCAGCTTCATTTAAATGAGGATAAATGTAAGGTAAAAGAGAAAGGATGGTACAATATCTGATTACAATATCAGAAGTGAATATCTTCAGCATGCATCATCATTTAAGTATTTAGTAACAATATGAAATGGGACAGTCATATAAATTCACTTGTAAGGAAGGTGACCAGAAATCGCAGTGCATACAAGGCATTTAAATAATGGAAAATCCAGTATGGAATAATGACAATGTTATGAAAAGGTTAGATTGTTACTCACTGTGCTGAGTCACAGACAGCCACAACAAAGTAAAAATTAGTAAACCTTTTCACTTGTTAGCCGTTTGTGACAACATCTCCACCATATGATGAGTAGCAGTCTACCATTAGTTACAAACTATAGCATGCACACAATTTATTCAATATGTAAACATCACTACAGATTTTCAGATTTAGATTCTGTTTGATATGCCTGCCATCATCGGAGATGATGTGCCGCAGACAAATAGCGAATGTCTGCATGAGCCACTGAAGTGTCAGAACATCGATGCTGTAGATGACTTCCTGAATGGCTGTTATCAGCTCAGCAGTGGTTTTGAGGTTATTGCTGTACACCTTGTCTTTAATAAAGCCCCACAAAAAGGAGTTAGATGGGTTCAGATCTTGAGAATATGGTGGCCAATTGAGGCCCATGCCAGTGGCCTCTGGGTACCCCAGGGCCAAAATGTGGTCCCCAAATGGCCCTTCCAGGACATCAAACACACTTCTGCTTCAATGGGGTTGAGCCCTGTCTTGCATGAAACACATCTTGTTGAAATCAGGGTCACTTTGGATAATGGGGATGAAATAATCTTCCAATATCTTCACATACTGTTTGGTAGTCATTGTGCCATCACGGAATATTGCACCGATTATTCTGAGACCGGACACTGCACACCATACAGTCACCCACTGAAGGTGGAGAGACTTCTCGATCATGAAAGGCGGATTCTCAGTCCCCAAAATGCTCTGATTTTGCTTCCTGATGAACCCATCCAATGAAAGTGGGCTTCACTGCTAAACCAAACCATACAGCACATACTAGTTCCTATCATGCTCTGCGGCCAACAATGCAGTCTGAACATCCTGCCACAAACCTTTCAGAAGTTACTATTTCATATAGTTCAATAATTTTCACCCTGTGTCATGGAGGCACAACAACAGTCACTGAATAAATTCACAGACAGCTGACAACAGGTGCATCTTGCACTTGCAACAGCTCCGCACATCAGCTACATGTGTCACCAATGACAATATTACTGGTCTGAAAATGTACAACTGAAACCTGTGACCACACCATAAAAACAAATACCATTTGTAACTTAATAGGCATGACACCATCAGGTGAGGGAGGCACACTGAGTTGTATTATTTTTTTATAAATTGTAACTGTTATGAAAAGAATAGATTGCTCCTCTCAGTTGTTGGCCAAAGCCTTCTTCATAAAAGAGAGAAATAATCTCACACATTCACACAAGCAGGCACACCTCATACACAAGACAGCTGACAGCTAATTCCAACTGTTACAATGAATAAAAGCAGCAACCAGAAGTGAGGCTCGAGAATGGTGGGTGAGGGTGGGTGGGTGGGGAGGGGGGGGGGGCAAAGGGAGAGGACTGGAGAGGGGAAAAGACACAATGAAGGTGATGGGACATGAAATGAACTGGGTGAGCAGAAACAGTTGGGTAAGGGGTATGGGGACAGAAAGTTATCATAGATTGATGCCGTAATAATTTTGATATCAAAGAAGGTAGTGTGAGGTCAACTCCCATCAGAAAAGTTCAGAAAAGCTGGTGGTGACGGGAAGGACCCAGATGGCCTGTACTGTGAAGCAGGCCCACTTTGCTTTTGGCCACAGTTTGATGGTGGCCATTCATCATGGTAGAATTGCAGCAAAGTTGGTATAAGACATGCCTGTTTTCACAGCCTCTGAGCTGGTAGGACATGTGTTTGACAGGACTGGAATAGGAAGTGTTGGGAGGGTGGACTGGGCAGATCTTTCACGTAGTTCTTCCATAAGGATATGATTGCTATGAGATGGGGCTGGGATTGGGAGTGGCATAGGGGTGGACTAGGATGTTTTGGAGATTGGATGGGCACTGCAACACCACTTTCGAAGGGATGGGAAGGATCTAGGGCAAGGCGTCACTCATTTCAGAGCACAATGATTGGTAATCAGAGCCCTGATAAAGGACACAGTTCATTTGTTTCAGTCTCAGATGGAAATGGCTGATGAGGGGGACTCTACTTGGTAGCGGTTCCAATTGGTGGTGGCAGGATTGGGGGTGTTGGGGATATAGCAAGAGAAATCTGTTTGCCGACTAGGTCAGGGGAACAGAGTCTGTCTGTGAAGACCTTTATGAGACCATCAGCATACTGGGCAAGGGACTTCTTGTCACTACAGAATGCCATACCCCAGCTGGTCAGGCTGTATGGGATGGCAGCTGTCGAAATACAGGTACTCTTGATGGCTGGTGAGTTTAATGTGGACAGAGATGTGGATGGACCCATTAGAGAGGTCAGTCTGTATTGTTTTCATGTTGTCTCTCACTAGCGACATCTGCTACAGTCAAGTTAAGTATTGTCAATTTGCTTTCGAGAAATAAAACTACTATTGTTATTTGAGTGAACTGTTGTACAGCATTCCGAAAACACTGCATCCTGTAGGCACCCTATTAGCGACATGTAGGCAAGACACCACAACTGGCGATGAGTGTTATCATGGAACTACATGCCTACTGGCCATGGACTTCTGTGTGTGTGTGTGTGTGTGTGTGTGTGTGTGTGTGTGTGTGTGTGTGCAGGAAACTTAACTCTCTCGCCTTTGATTTTGTCATTCTTTATATTGTTTGTCATATATATTTTTTGCATTTGTGTCTTCCAATATGACCCCCCACCCACTCTATCCCCAGCTGCAAGCCTTGGATGTGCAGAGCTAATGCAGTTGTTTCAGTTTCAGACAAACCTGATTTCAACTCTTCTCAACATGGCACAGTAGCTACTCGCCAACGCTGCGCACCTGACAGAACCAGCACTGCCGAATACAATACCACCTCTTCAAAAGTTTAGTGAACAAGAAGAAGAATGACTCGAGTAGTTGTCCGAGTTCGAGGCACATTTACTCACCCACAACATTCCAGGTACTGTCAAACATCCCCATCTATTATCAAAGGTAGGAAGTGCAATGTTCAGCCTCATCACAAACCTTTTCAGAGTGCCACTCCGAGTGAACTTAATTACAACCAGATTATCAGCTCCCTAACAAACTATTGTGACCAACAAGTGAATGTGGTAGCAGCTAGGTATCAGTTCTTTAATTGCAAAAAACGGTCAGAACAAATATCAAGAGTGGGTAACAGATTTGCAGGGTATGACAAGAAAATGCAAATTTAAATGTGCTTGTGGTGCTTAGATCAGTATGATTCCAGTGCCTTTAAGCATTCAGCTATTTGTCAGTTTGAGTCCCTTAGTTGCGATCACCCCATTCCGCAGCAGCGGTGTGCACTAGCCATGCCGGGTAAACAACCGTTCACACCATGTAGACAGGCGACTACCCGGTGAACAAAATTAAGTCTTGCCCGTGGTGTTATACACGGCACAAATGCCAAGACTGCCCCTCCTGACATGCTCAGCAATATGCTTGTGGTAGGGAAGGGCATGTGCAATGTTTATGTTTGGAATGGAACAAACATAAGCATTCAGCCCACTCAAAAAACTCTTATCACAAGGCCCATGCAGTATATTCAAAGTCTGCAACTAGCAAGTACGCAGATTCATCAGTGATGTATCAGTCAAACAAACTTTTTGTTCATTTACTTATTTGTGGGAAATGTGGGAAATTTCAGTTGGACACGAGTGCCTCCATGACATTGCCCAATCGTCATACATCTGAACTGTTAGGCTCCCCACGCTGTCTGTAACTAGCACACAACTGATGGCTTATAATGGACAAGACATTCCCTTTCTCGAAACATGTACTTTGTCTGCTATGTATCGCTCGCATACATGAACAGTGACATTTCCAGTGCTATAATCACATGAGTGTGAGAACATTCTTTTGACTTGTGTGGCTTTAACATTCACGACAATGTGCTGTCAATGTCAGCATTCAATGCAAAAGACAGCGTAGCTAGATTGCTAAAAGACTTCTCGGAACTCTTTTCTGAAGGTTTAGGCAAGGCTAACGATTTTGTTGCACATATTACGCTGAAAGAAAATGCTCAGACGAAATTTTTCTTGGTCAAAACTGTTCCCATTGCATTACGGAACAAAATCATGGCTGAAAAAGAATTGCAAGATAGCGGAGTTGTTGTACCCATATCAGCTAGTCAAGGGTAAGTCCACTGGTTTTGCTTCCCAAATCTTCAGGTCACATTTGCCTCTGTGTTGACTTTAAGTCTACAGTCAACCCATAAACAGTCATTGATACTTATCCATTATCACGCCCAGGAAATCTCATGGACAAATTAGGCACTGGATGCTATTTTTCAAAAGCTGATTTGTGTGATGCTTATCTTGATATACCGCTCAATGAAGAATCTCAAAAAGTGTGTGTAGTGAATACTCACTTCGACTTGTTTAAATATTTGTGTTTGCCTTTTGGCAGTGCTTCTGCACCCGCCATTTTTCAACGGTATTTGAAACAGCTGACTGGACAAGTGCCCAACTGTTCAAACTATTTGGAAAATACTGTAGTAGCAGGTCGTACACCTGAACAACATATTGCAAATTTACGTGCTTTGTTTCATTTGTTATCTGATGCAGGACTAAAGCATATACTGGACAATTGCAGTTTCTTGGTCGTGTCATAAACAGTAAAGGTGTACATCCTCTGCACTCAGGTTTGTTAGCCATATGAGACTTGCCAGTTCCTCACAATATTACAGAACTGCAATCAGTTTTAGGGAAAATGAACTATTATATTCGGTATACACCGAATGCTGCACAAATCATGGCTCCATTGCATCGCAAGAATGTCCCCTTTGTTTGGACAGATGAGTGCCAACTAGCTTTTCAAAAAATTGAAGTTACACTGCTCAGTGATCAATGCTTTGCTCACTTTGATCCTGAAAAACTAATTGTATTGCAAGTTGACGCTTCCTCTTATGGAACCAGTGCACTGGTTTTGCACAGAATTGGTGATAAAGACAGACCTATTGCTTTTGCATCAAAAGTTTTATCCAAAGCTCAGTGCTATTAACAAATTGAAAAAGAGGCACTGGCTATTGTGTTTGGTGTCACAAAATTCCACCACAATTTGTATGGCAGAAAATTCTACTTGGTAACTATTCACAACCCTTTGCAATTTTTGTTTCACCTGACAAAACTGGTCCCTGTATGAACTGCCCAAAAATTGCAAAGATGGGCTTTGTTGTTGTCTCAATATCAGGACTAGATTGTGTATCGTCCAATAGCTCAACGTGGTAAGGCGGACGCGCTTTCACATCTTCCGATTGGACCTGACAGACTTCGATGCTTCTGCTGCATCTCGCTATCACATTGATGCTCAAGTTTCTGAATTGCTTCAGTCTTTTCTACTGGACTATAAGAAAACTGCACAGGCCAAGGAAGCTGATCCCAGTTTGAACATTTTGCTCAATTATATTCACATATCTTGGCCTCACTCCTTGAATAACATAAAGAATTCTGTAGTGTGCTGATACTTTGCACGTTGGCATAGCCTTGCTGTACAGAAAGATGTGATTCTTGTTTGAAGTGACACTAGACAATCATGTGTAATCATCCCTAAAATTTTGCAAAAAGAACTGTTGCAGTTACTTCACCAAGGACATTGGGGAATGGTTTGTATGAAACAGTTAGCACGTTGACACTGTACTTGGCAGGGGTGGGATGCCCACAAAGAACAGGTGACTTCACAGTGTCATGCATGTGTAGAAAATAAGTCTGCTCCATCACCTAAGTTCTCTGCTTGGCCCAAGTTGCAATCACCATGGCAACATGTGCACATAGCCTTTGCGGGACCCTTTTGGAACACTCGCTGGTAAATTGTGATTGACTCATATAGCAAGTTTCCTTTTGCTGTGCCCATGAACTTGACAACACGTAGCACAATTCAGGTGTTGTCTTTGATTTTTTGCCTAGAAGGTTTACCTGAATTAATAGTGGCAGACAGTGGACCTCAGTTCACATCACATGAATTTCAAACATTCTGTGAACGTGATGGCATACAGCATCTAACTGCACTGTTCCATCCACAGTCAAACAGCGATGCAGAACGTTTTGTCAGAACAATCAAGCAGCAGATTGCCAAACTTCCCTCTGCACACACCAGGGATCAAGCATTGCAACTGTTTCTCACCTCATATCATTCACACCCAAGTGATGGACCATTGCCAGGGGAATTGCTTCATGGCCGCCGCCATCATACACTGCTCCATCTTCTCCACCCTCCTCAACATCTGGCACCGCAAGAAGGCCATGAGTATCGCTTCATGCCACATGATATTGTCTTTTATAGGGTTTTTAGTGGCAGCACACAGTGGGTGCAAGGTGAGATCATCCGTCGACTAGGCGCTTGCCTGTATCTTGTTTCAGGTCGACATGGTTTGCAGTGCCGCCATCAAAATCAACTTCATCTCTGTCATGTACATGATGATCTTTCAGTCTCTCTTCCGGCAGATTCATGGGTCCAGAGGACAGCACGGCCGCAGCAGTCGCCAGAAGGTGTCAGTACGACACTGCAGGATGACGGGATGGAGACAGAGCCCAGAGCCTTCACCTCCTCTCGTCCTACCCATGGAGACGGACCCACCCACATCACAGCTATCACTGCCTTCTTCAACTGGTTCATGGCAGCAGGGGGTGGATGCATACCTTTCTGGTCATTTTCCAGGGGACGTTTCAGCTAGAGTGCAGGCCGGATAGTGGGGTACGGTTGGAAGCTGGTCGTACCCTGCAGCTACAGCTTCCAGACCAACAAACTGTGAAGTAATAACAATTGTAGTTTGTAGGATACTGACTTCAATCTGAAAGTATCAGCTTCCTCTCCCTCCCGGAAAAATTATTCCTCCAGGTACTCCAGGGAGCCCCGACACCTATTATCAGCACCCAATTCTTTTCTTAAAAAATTGTGCTGATCTCCAAACCATCCCTAATCTGATAACAGACCATTCCAGTATAATTTTCTCTGTGGATATGGCTTTACTGCTACATTCCTCATGACTCAACGTCCTCCAATCAGACTGATGGCACCATCCTATGCCAAACTTCTCATGGGTACCATGGAAGAACGATTCCTCAACACCCAGAAGTAGTTGTTCCTGGCTTGATACAGATTCATCAACGATATCTTTGTGGTCTAGATGTGCAATGAAGAACAATTCCTCAATTTCCCGCAGCAATGTAACTTCTTTTTCCAATACATATTCACCTAGTCTCCATCAAAAGCTGTATTTCTGGATGTTGATGTACATCTCTCATCAAGACTCTCACTGAAACCTCAGTCCAGCAACAACCAGTAAGCTACAGTATCTCCTACATCTACATCTATATCTATATTTATACTCCGCAAACCATCCAACGGTGTGCGGCGGAGGACACTTTACGTGCCACTGTCATTACCTCACTTTCCTGTTCCAGTCGCGTATGGTTCGCGGGAAGAACAACTGCCGGAAAGCCTCCATGTGCGCTCAAATCTATCTAATTTTACATTCGTGATCTCCTTGGGAGGTTTAAGTAGGGAGAAGCACCCTCTCAAAACCTGGACAGCAAGCTACGCCGCAATGCAGAGCGCCTCTCTTGCAGAGTCTGCCACTTGAGTTTGCTAAACATCTCTCTAATCCAATCACACTTCCCAAATAACCCTGTGACAAAACGCGCCGCTCTTCTTTGGATATTCTCTATCTCCTCCATCAACCCGATCTGAAGTATAGGTCGAACGAGTGTTTTGTAAGCCACGTCCTTTGTTGATGGACAACATCCACTGCAGATCTTCCTGCATTTTGCTACAATTTTCTAATGCTGCAACTTCTCTGTATACTACAGCAACATCCGCAGAAAGCCGCATGGAACTTCCAACACTATCTACTAGGTCATCTATATATAATGTGAAAAGCAGTGGTCCCATAACACTCCCCTGTGGCATGCCAGAAGTTACTTTAACGTCTGTAGACGTCTCTCCATTGAGAACAACATGCTGTGTTCTGTTTGCTAAAAACTCTTCAATCCAGCCACACAGCTGGAAATAAAAAAAAGGTAGATATGACAATGAAAAATGCACCACATTGTAGAACATCTCAAAGAATCTATATTCCCACATCAGAAGTGCCAAGTATCATCGCCAGAGTCCAACATGGTCGTATGAAGTGAAAATGGGAACTCCACAGCAGGGCGCACAAGCAGTAGTGTGGTTTGTGGTTTGCAGAAACAAAATCGCCAATTACTGTGCAAAGAAATTATTGTCGTGTGTATGAATGAGATCCATTTGATGCGAAAACAATTAAGGAATGGTATAAGAAATTTCTGGCTACATGAAGTGTTCTGAAACATTTTGGTGGTGCATGTTATGGAGTTTCAGAAGAGACAGTGGAGGACATCAGACAAACATTTGTCAGAAGCCCACATAAGTCAATTTGTGAGGCATCTAGGCAATTAGATGTACCTCGATCAGCATTACATTGTGTAGTTCACCAGTGTCTTCATGTGTGCGCTTACAAAGTGCAAATTCTGCAACATCTGATGCCAAACGACAAACCATGCTGACAAAAATTTGCTGCAGATATGCTGCAGCATATTGATATGGGTGCCAGCTTCCTGGAAAGATGTTTATTCTCAGACGAGGCAATCTTTCATCTATCAGGAAGGATTAATAGGCATAATGTTTGGATTTGGAGTTCACAAAATCTGCACATTGTTATTTAACATGTTCATGATAGCCCTAAACTAAACGTCTGGTGTGTGCTAATGCACGACAGGATTGTTGGATCATTCTCCTTTGCGAAACAAACAGTGAATGGGTCAGTGTATCTGGACATGTTGGAGCAGTTTCTGTACCCTCAAATACAAGATTTGCAACCGAACATCACTTTTCAACAAGATGGAGCTCTGCCGGATTGGTCAACAGCTGTTCACAAGTTTCTGGATAGGAAATTTCCCAGTTGTTCGATCAGATGTAGGGGATCCATTTCCCTACCACCACGTTTACCTGATATTATGCCACTTGATTTCTTCATGTGGGGATTCCTGAATGACTGTGTGTATGCGACCAAAGTAGAGGACATTCCTACATTGCGACTTCGTATCACTAATGCGATTGCAACAATAACAGAGGAAATCTTACAAAGAACTTGGCAAGAAATTGAATATAGACCCGATATTCTTTGTGCCACAAATGGTTCACATGTAGATGTGTACTGACGGTAAATAAATAAATTCTTTGAGATGCTCTACAATGTGCTGCATTTTTCATTGTCATATCTGCTGTGGGTCAGGAAGGATTAATAGGCATAATGTTTGGATTTGGAGTTCACAAAATCTGCACATTGTTATTTAACATGTTCATGATAGCCCTAAACTAAACGTCTGGTGTGTGCTAATGCACGACAGGATTGTTGGATCATTCTCCTTTGCGAAACAAACAGTGAATGGGTCAGTGTATCTGGACATGTTGGAGCAGTTTCTGTACCCTCAAATACAAGATTTGCAACCGAACATCATTTTTCAACAAGATGGAGCTCTGCCGGATTGGTCAACAGCTGTTCACAAGTTTCTGGATAGGAAATTTCCCAGTTGTTCGATCAGATGTAGGGGATCCATTTCCCTACCACCACGTTTACCTGATATTATGCCACTTGATTTCTTCATGTGGGGATTCCTGAATGACTGTGAGTATGCGACCAAAGTAGAGGATATTCCTACATTGCGACTTCGTATCACTAATGCGATTGCAACAATAACAGAGGAAATCTTACAAAGAACTTGGCAAGAAATTGAATATAGACCCGATATTCTTTGTGCCACAAATGGTTCACATGTAGATGTGTACTGACGGTAAATAAATAAATTCTTTGAGATGCTCTACAATGTGCTGCATTTTTCATTGTCATATCTGCCCCCCCCCCCCCCACCCCAGGTCTCTGAAATCAGATTGGAGTGAGTGAGTGGAACACCCTGTATCTTCTCATCCTGCCACCCTCCTGGATTAGCTTAATTTATAGGGGTTTTTGTAATTTTATCTCCATATGCCCTGTGCCCTTACACACACACACACACACACACACACACACACACACACACACACACACACACACACACACACACTTCCTATTCCTTAATTGCATTGTTCTTTCCACATTTCTTTCTCTCTTCCTCTTTCAATTCCTCTTTACTTCTTACACTACACATTATCTCATCTGAAGCTGTCAAGGTGCTTACTGTTCTACTATTTCTGAAACCCCTAACCTCTCTGACAGTTTTTGCTTCACCCTTGATTTCCTTCCACCTCACAACAGATGTGCCCCTCTCAGCCTAGGGCAAGCGATCTATTACTACCTAAACCCCTTTTCAACCTTCCCCATATGTGCAGTGCTGAAAGCTAAGGAGTATTATTTTCTGCTTTATGTCAGTTGAGATGGGAGTTGCACCTCCTGGAGTCGAGAGAGTTTACTAACCTAAAGAGTAGCTCCCCAGATGGACTCTAACTTCCTTATGTCCCCACTTTTGTCTACATCCTATACTTGCACAGATACTGTGGGCCCCATATAGGAAGTGATGTATATAATTAAAATCTAAGCCCAGTTATTAGGCATGAAATACTATAGTGCAGTGTCTATGTTGTTCTAATGTACATGCCTGCACTGCAGTGATCAACAACTGTATGAAGTAAGAGAATCACATTCACATTTGCAAATATTGCTGAACTTTGGCTGCGCTATGCATTGGTGACAATGAAAAGTTCTTCACGGGTCAGTAGTTGAAACTAGATCTTCCACTTTATGTGAATGGTTGCCTTGTCTGTCTCGGTCACTCCCCTTATGGACCCAAACTTCTGTGTGGCACCATTTTCGTCTACATCCTATACTCTACAGATACTCATGCACAAATTTACATTGTCACTAACGGATAGTGTAGCTAAATATTAGCAAAATTTTCAAAGCAAATATGGTCCTCATATTTCATACAGCTGTCGGCTGGTGCAGCACCTGTTCCTTCCGACATGCACATATGTCTGAAGGGCAATGTAAAGTACATCACAATACCACAGACCCTGCAACAACGTAAGTATTTCCTACCTCTAATAGATATGCTTCTTTGTCTTTTTTTCCAGAGAGAACACAGAGGAAGCTCCCAGTTCACATTTACGTAACATAGTGCCTGCAATTTTTACTTCTTAATGCAATTCTACTGTGAGTGAAAATGAAACACCAAAACTTTGCACCAATATATTCAGACTATAGATGTTCTTATTAATCATAGTCCATAGAAACAGCCTTCAAAATTAAATCAGTTAGTCACTAAATAAGTCTGCATATAGAAAAATCTGTTGAGCGTTTCTTCCTGGATCTAGGATTTTCATATCCATTGAGGTAAACACTTCTGATCATAACAACTAAGGACTACTTTTACGTCATAATTCCTTGCAAGCCAGCTAATCTTTTAGTTCAACAATGTAATATAAATGCAATAAGCTCTTAAAAATGAAAGGAAAAGAAATGAAAAGGAAGGTTATTGCCAGTCCAGATATAAAAGAAAATAAAAAATAATAAAGATTGCAGCAACAGAGAGATCTGCAAAACTGGTTACTCAATTTATATCTCTCTTTAGTATCATGCTGAAGCCTTTGTCAAAATAGTAATTATAATGAATAAATATAAACATGTACATTATTTTATGTTGGAGTACAGATGATCTGAAGACTTCTACAGCTTTCCTTGCCTATCCCTTTGCACTTATGATTAACTGCTACACATACGATGCAATGAATATAAATAATGGTCATCTGTGTTAGATTTAAAGCTAACAGCACTATTGTATGACACTATTGTTAACATATTTTAAAAATTAGATTTAATTCAGTCTTTCATTGTTGCATTACAGCAATCTCAAAAGATCTTAAAAGATTTGGATAAACAATAATTGGTCTAATTTGAAATGAGAATTCTCAATAAACACATGCAAATTAAAATGTGAAATGAATAAGAGAAAGATAAAACTACAGATTTCAGTATTTTGATGAATCAAGTATTAATCTACTGTGCATTTGAGGAAATGGAATGAAACTTCAAAAGCTAGTTATAAATAGTATACTAACAAATGAAAATCATGTAACTAAGAGGCTTTAAATTATTGTTAGTTAACAAGAGATCTCTACCTTAATTACAGAGAGAGGTGAGAAAGATTGAGCATGCTGAAACAGATACAATTGTCAAATAAAATATAATGAATATTAACTTCAACACAATATTGCCAAACTTCAACTGCATAAAAGCTTAATGTTACAGATTATCATTGAAGAGCATAGTTATAAGAAGCATCTGCTGTCAGATATCATCATTTATTAAAAATGCTAAGGCTTTCTTTCTCAGATTTCAAAATATCTTTTTTTTATATTTGTAATTAAAGCAATTTCAGGTACACTCTTTAAAAAATGAGGTCACAGTAATGATAGGCTTATCCATGTTGCAAGTGTATGTGCCATGCAATGAAATACTAGTGCTGTAATAACAATGGAGTGGTAGGTACATTTTCTGAATTATTTAGCATCTGCTTAAGGTAATTAATTTAACAATATCTTTAAGCAACTTAAAACTTATTCTGAAATAAAAGTATGTGTCCAACTGAACTACCTTATTGGAACAAATGGTGAAACTAGGTAACAGTATGAGGACAGAATGCAACACACCATGCAGAGCTACGACGTCCCTCGCAATGTAATACGGACCTCATAGAGGGCAGCCAGGTGATTGGAAGTTGCAATCAGGAAAGGCTGGTTGACGCCTGGATGGTCAAGGTCATGTGTCACTGCTGCTATCAATGAAGACATGATCTCCAGAGGGGTGAGATGCATCCGGATCTACACAACAGTTAAAAATATAATATTAAGCCAACAATGATCTTATCCTAATAGGTGGTGATTTTTGGTTTGACTTTTCTCTGTATATGTAACAAATTAGTGTAATATTTGAAACAGAATGCCAAAAATTCTCTGCATTGACAAGAACCACACTAATGTAACAGTCTTCCAACAACAAGTTTCCTTTAAGTAAAAAATTGTGAATATCAGAACAAAACTATAAATAAAAATAAATAAAAAAATAAAATTCTGAATTTCCCAAAATCCCTCTTATATACATTGTCATAATAATATTGCTCAGGAAAGCAAAGTGAACTCAAATATTCCATTACATATTCCTACTATCTATTACCTGAAGAAAAAAAAAAAACAAGCGAACTCACATAAGAGAGTTGATTTATATTAGCATTGCAATGTTGACATCTCTGTATATTATCTTAACAGTTGTGTGAGAGTCCAAATAGAAAGAGGTAAAATGTATAGCACAGTTTGATGAGTGACCTGGAGAGACAACAGACAAGGTGGGAATCAGAGTACATGCTTGAGGGGTATCAACTCATCAACCAAAGTAGCTTTTGGGAAGCTGCTTTGGTCATTTTAGCGGTGAGTGAACATTGGTATGCATTACTTAAAGCAGCGTTTGATGTTTCCTTTCCCAAAATTTTTTCTGTATTTGTGGTCACAAATATATATATATATATAACGCAATACATCTAAGTTGTCCGTAATTCATGCTTACAGTCCTCAAAAGTGTATCTGTATCATATCAAGTGAATTCATTGTCATATGTGGAATAAATTAATTTTTTTGGATAAAAGTTTCTTTTTGTGAAGGTTTTTGCATTCCTTTTTCATTATTTTTCATGTAAGGCACAATTAATTATCACCAATGGCAGTTCTGCTTAACTGATAATGAGCATGAAGATACACACAAATGCTCCTGCTGATGTTTTTAGATTTTCATTTCTGCCCTTCGGTAACCATACATTATATTTCTGAACATATAATGGTTTAATACTCAAATGTCGGCACAGTGACATTTTCTCAAGTGAAATGGACTCGATCAGGACATTGCCTACTAAAAGCAACATCAATATCCAATAACAGACTCTTCATGAGTGTGCTAGATCACTCACTTAAAAAAAACTCTTAGTAATGGCACAACCATTTTCTTGTCCTGCTGTCTACCAGTAGCACTTTCACCACCAATCTACAAATATTTTGAGCCATATCAACCACATTTGTTCGTGTACTGAACTAAAATAAAACAATATGTGAAGTTGCTGCTTTTTTTCTGCTTGGTTGTCGATCTTCGTTTTAAGCATAAAAGCATACACTCTCTTGAAATTTACTAAATTAAAG
This sequence comes from Schistocerca gregaria, assembly GCF_023897955.1. NCBI lineage: Eukaryota > Metazoa > Arthropoda > Insecta > Orthoptera > Acrididae > Schistocerca > Schistocerca gregaria. The sequence continues at coordinate 619,689,653 of NC_064923.1, read as the reverse complement.
GTATATATAAAAGCATAACACAAAAGTAAAGACTGACATTTGGCAAATGGTGAACAGTGTCTTAGCAAACCATATTCGTTATTATCTTTTCTTGTGTTTGGTTCACATAATATTTTCTAAGGATGTTTTCTCCTCTGACTGTTAATGTTATTTCCAGTTGTCATAACTGTAATTTTGAATGTAAAGCCATTTTAATTGTAGCATGTGAATTACAGTGTTTGTATCATAAACAACACATCTCAAACAACATAAAATTTAAGTCACAACGCTAAGTAGTAATAACTACAGAACAAGCAATTCTCATTTCATGCTTGATTATACATAAAAAAATTAGGTATTCTGTGGCAAACATAGACATATCATGCCATAGTCAACACAGTTCATCTCCAACAGCTTTACATATAGTCTGAGCTGTCTGAAATGTTTTCAGGCTTAAACTGTGTTGAAGTCAGGTGTAGAGCCAAATTCCACCAGTGGAATGCTCCTTCTGTTTTGCATTAAGGGACCCCATAAATTTACAGTTTAATCATCTCTAGAATCTACATGTATCAACATAGATAAATTCTAGTCAACAGAGAACTCCGTGTTCTGATTAAAAAGCAGGATGGAGTAACTCAGACTTACGGGCACTTTAATGCTAATTAATGCCCAACACAAAGTATCGATTTCACTCATCTGAAAAGCATCTGACTAAATTTTCTTGAGGACAATGTCTTTTGAATACAGATCACACAGAAGCCACTCTGTAGCTTCCATCTTAATAGCAATTGGGTGAAGCTTCCCAACAGTATACAGCTATCCAGTCCTGTATCAATGCCTGTGGCATCTCCTAGGAATTTTCAGTTCTTTATCAATGTTTCACAGGTTCCTGGAACAAATAATATAACACATTCGATGTAGTTGAACTATTTAAACAACATAACCACTATTGGGTCATAAAAGAAGACCAAATGGCAAACACTGAACAAATGTTTCATATATCTCTCAGGAAGCCAGTCCAAAGTGGAGTTTCTTAACCTATTTTTTCAGCTAGTACTCATCTGGGACATCACAAGCAGCCATCCAATTGTGTCTCATCACCAGACTAAAAAAATCACTTAAGATTACCTATTGCATTAAGTTTATTCTGTGTGTTGCACCTATATTTGTTCCTCCACAAACTCCATCAAAATGACATCCATTTCATTTATTGTACCACATGCAAAACAGTACATAGGTGGGATTCATGTTGGCTCCTAGCTTTGTTCTTTCCACACCAGGGAAGCCATCGTCGTTACCAAAGAACTATCACAAAATGACATCAGAGTTCAAATGGCTCTGAGCACTATGGTACTTAACATCTGAAGCCATCAGTCCTCTAGAATGTAGAACTACTTAAACCTAACTAACCTAAGGACATCACACACATCCATGCCCGAGCCAGGATTCAAACATGTGACCGCAGCGGTCGCGCAGTTCCAGACTGAAGCGCCTAGAACCGCTCGGCCACACTGGCCGGTGGCATCATAGTACTCTCCTCTCATAGGCAGTCAGAAAGAACTGACTATTCATTTCAAAAATGCTGTCCATAAATTAATGCACTTTCTCCCAGAATGAAGAGGAGGTTCTGCCACCATGAATACATTAAGTGACTGTTATACTAATACAGTCTTCAGTACAGTGTGTTTCATTAGGCTCACCCAGCTCTAACAGGGTACAAAATATCACAGAATGACTGACTAGCAGCCATGCCTTAGTGTTCCAGACAGTCCTTGCATTCATGCATTTTGGGTAGGTTTTGGCTTTAATGTGACAGGCATCTGATCCAGTCGTCAGTCTGTATTTTACCAATAACACCATCCGTTGGTACAGTTGGGTATTATTTCAGTCAAATTATGTGAGTCAAATGAGGTATAATATGGACAGAGTAGGTGACTACTCACTATTGTTAGTGGTCCAGTATCAATGACAACACTAAGCACCTAGCACAGGAATGCAAATTTTTCACCAACTACCAGATAGCAGCTAGATAGAACTTCACCTCATGGCTAACACCACTTAAAAACAAAGCACTCAGACTCTCTAATTTAAAATGTAGGATGATACATGAATACAATTTAAAATATGTACCAGATACTTAAATTAATACCATGAGTCCATTTTCACGAACCATCATCGTGATGCATGAGCCCCATACAGTGGATGTCCGGACACCATTAGGTATGATTATCCAGCATCATAATCAAATAATGCTGCTGCAATTCAACTTACTTGAGTAAGTGGAGCTCATCCCATACACAGCAGGCACCAGAATACCTTACATATGACAGGAGCTATCCTGTACATTCTAAAATCGAAATCTGACTCCCCATTCAGCCGTTCTTCTCAAATTTAAAGGACAATGAACCTCAGTCACAATGAAATGTCACCATAGGGTCCCCACCATCTGGAACTCCAGATATTAAACAATACTATTCTCCCCAAAATTTTCAGAATCACTTGTCATGTTACAATGTTAATGCTGTTTTTAAGTTCCAGACAGCATTCTGCAGCATGTGACCTCACTGTGCTCATCAGGAGGAAGTAACACAACTGATGGGAGATACTAGACTCGATATTTCAGGCAGTGCTCTGGCAAAGAATCAGCAATTCCATCAGAATGTTCAGGCACTTCTGGTCATTGCCCTAAATATAATGTCTCAGCTAGCATTATCTCTCTCTCTCTCTCTCTCTCTCTCTCTCTCTCTCTCTCTCGAATGTGCATGCACACACCCTCACACACCCAAACTCTTTAGCAGCTGGAATTAAGTGCTGGATTCTTGCTGCTCATCCTCATCCACCTACTCTTAGTCTGCTAATCCAGTTTCACTCATCACACAACAGTTTATTCAACCACTTGGGTTTTTACCTTTACTGGCAAATATTGTGACAGTATTTACAAAGAGGCAGCCAATATACATCAATGCAACATGTACTCTACAAAAAAACAAAGGTTTCTCTTTAATTATGTAACAGGTCCTTTGTTCACTTTATTAAAATTAAAGCTGGGTGTATACTTTGTATAATCTCAGACAGCAACCATAGTTAAAACAACAAACACAATCATAGTCAACTGTGAGTTTAACTTCACCACACTGGTATCTATAGAATACTAATTCACTGTTATGCTGCTGTGAATATAGATCTCACAGTCAGCTTCAGTCATAGTTTGTCTTGAGATAGTGGGAGACCATGCTGTTAAAATATCAGTTATGTAGAATATGACTGCCTGAATAAATTCCTCAAAGTTTTAGAAAAATAAAGCACATTCTCTTATGAGCTACTCTTACGACTTACAAATTTGTAGGTGACATGCCCTTCATGCCACATTATCCTTAAAGCCCCAGTTGAATTTCTGAGCAGAATGCTACTCATTTTGAGTACAAATACTACTACAGTGATGCTGCAAATAAGTGCAAGGTAAATGAAAAGTGAAAGCATTCTGTATTCCCTGCAAAGATCATCACAAGTGATTGCTGTGAGTGAATGAGTGAGTGTTTGCTGTAGAAACCTTCTGAACTCTGTGTTATAAAAATGTTGTATGACCTTCTGAAGCCTGTTATAAAAATGTTGTATGCCAATAGTAAATTGAATTCAGCAGAAAAGACTAATCTTCAATAGGCAGATGTTGCTTAACAAGAGCAGCGTAGTTCTATAAAAATAGCTTAACTAGACAATGTTTCTTTCGAAGTATTAGTGAAAGGCATTAGGGTGAATAACTGGTGTGTAATGGAGCAGACAGGGAGGGATTGGGGGTTTCTACACATTTTTCTCCAACATGTTAGTCCGCACAAAAAAGTGAAAACAACAACCAGCTATTGTTATATTAAATGTAGATATCACTGTTAATGGACGGCTAGTTCTTAGGGCCCGCCCCACCAGAAATTTTGTAATATAATTGTAATCTGTGTATTTTTTCAGTACTGTGTAAGCCAGTTTGAGTATCATATAATTTTGGTGTCATATGAGCGACAGAGACCATATGTAATTAGACCTATCTTCCATTACTCCCTGCAGACAGACACTTATGGGCACCTCTGGTAGATGGACCATCTCATACACAGCCTCATTTTCCCACATTCCCGTGAACACACTGTGTTTCTCTTCTCCCTGTCCACCTGTCCCCATATATACGCAACATTTGGGGCCAACCAGCTTGGGGCTGTAGAGCCACATTAATGTGATTCTACACACTCGGACAGAAATGCTTCAGCTGCCTGCCCCAACCCCAACCCCATGAAACACTACCTTCCTGCAATTTTTCCTAGAGAAATGTTCTATTTTTTACGGTGCATTAAAAAAAATGAAGCATTATTGAAAAAATATAAATAAGCTATAATGATGAAAAATATTGCACACAACAAATTAAATGCATCAGTGTAGTAAATAAATTATAAATTGTACAAACTTTCTAGAGACCTGAAAGTCTTACTGTTGTGCCAGTTACTGTGTATTCATTTTATCATAATGTATTAAGGACAGATTTCATTTGTTCTGGTTAAATTATTAACAGTGTATGAATCATTAACAGAAAATAAAAGTATTGGGGCTGTAATTAAGTGCTGAGAACGCATTCCTTTCCAGGAATTGTGTTCCTGTTACAACATTATTTTCCATTCCCTTACCTGGAGCACAGCACACTCAATGATGATGTCACTGAAGCCAAATTTAGCAGTTGTGTCATTATGTCACTAAGACAGTGGAATTTGACTTTCTGCTTCACCTATACTCGACCTTAAGTAGTTACTTATCACCAGAGATGTCCATCCCTGGTAGGTGACTGGTCAGCATGACAGAATGTCATACCTAATGACCTTTGCTCAATTCCCAGCTGAATCGGAGATTTTCTCTGCTCTTATCATCATCATTTCATCCCCATTGAGATGCAAGTCGCTGAAGTGGCATCAACTTGAAAGAGTTGCACCAGGCGAACGGTTTCATCGACGGAAGGCCCTAGTCACATGGCATTTCGATCAGTAGAGACCAGATTAGGTGCATTTGCATGTTGCATATGCATATGCATCTACATTTCTGACTGCTTTTCACCAGTTCTTGCATATTTTAACTAAAAACTAGTGATGATGCATATTTTTGCTCTATGTTTACAATATTTTAAAAATTTAGATGGGCAGTTTCTAGCTTGATCTAGTTTTTATGTCTCCCAGATTGACCACGACCTAGTACTGTGTGCATTCACCAACCAAGAGGCCACTGCCTAGCAAAATTATTATAGAAGAGGAACAGGAACAGGAAAAGGCAGAGAGAGTCAATACTGCTGCAGCTGCAGCCCTCGTTAATCCCCCACTGTCATACCGTAACCGTCAGCAACAATTAAACTAAACTACACAAGCTTTTAGTTGCATGTCCATTGTTTCAGTTTAGCTGTCTATTTACTTGTACACAGCTGAATATGTTTATGATGTGTAGTGTGTAACCATGCCACCCACAAAAAGAAACATCGTTTTGTGGATAGCTGACCATCCTGGAACATTTACATATGATGGAATTGTTTTACATTGTTGAGTTTGCAAGAAAAACGTTTCATGCAAAAACAAAAGTTTCAAATAAACCAGCATATAAAGGCAAGCCTCCATATCACAGGAATGCACAAGAAAGCACTATGACAACAACTTCTGACAAAAGCAAATTGCAGTAGCAGGGATTTTTCCAAAGGTAACCAAAAAAGCCGGCGTGACATGGATCAACATGAAGCATTCACTGCAAGCAATATTCCTCTTTACAAACTTACAAACCCTGTCCTCAAATGCTTCCTGCTCAAATACTGCTTAAATCAAAATGTACCAGATGAATCAACATTGCATAAAAATTACATACCGACAATTTATGTAAATGTTCTGGAAGAAATACACAATGAACTCAAGGACAGCACTATCTGGATTTCAGTTGACAAAACTATAGACACCTGTGGCTGTTACACTGCAGATTTAATTGTCGGTGCTTTGCAAGAAGAGCCTCCTTCTTCCTATTTAGTGGCCTGCAAAGAACTCGAAAAAGTAAATCATTCTATGATTGCCAGATTTGTGAATGAGCGTATTAGAAAAATATTTCCAGAATCTTCTGCAGATGAAACGGTGTTTGTGTTTATTTCAGATGCTGCTCTCTCCAAGCATTTTATCCCAATTTGATTCGTGTGACATGCTTTATTCATGGATTATATCGTCTTGCTGAAGAAGTATGTTCCACGTTTGTGAATGTAAATAAAATGATTTCACCCACAAAGACAGTGTTTCTAAAGGCTCCTCACATCAAGACCTACAAAGAAAAACTATCAAATGTGCCTCTACCTCCCAAACCAGTGGTAACTCATTGGGGTACATGGGTCGAAGCTGTGTTGTTTTACAATAAACATTTGAAGATATTAGAGGGGTATTAAATGACTTCGATAGTGCAGTGGCTTTGGCAGTTTGCAGTGCAAGGACACTTTTAATGATTCCTGTATTAAAAAAGACATTGCTGTGATTAGCACTCATTTTTCCCATCTACCTGCAAGTATTAAAAAGCTTGAAAGACAATATTTGGCGTTGCATGAAACTATGCAGATAATGAAAAAAATTGTTCTAATGAACTCCTCATCGCCAGAGGTATTCCCAAGAAAACTTAGAGAAGAGTTTGAAAAGATTTTAAACAATAACCCAGGCTTCAAACCCTTGTGCCAAATTGATAGTTTTGTTAATGGGACAGGTAAAATTTTACCAGAAACAATAAGTGCCAATGTAGCATCCAAATTCAAATACTGCCCAGTAACCTCAGTTGATGTAGAATGGTCTGTCTCTGCTCATAAAAATGTTTTGAATGATCAAAGACATAATCTTACTACAAAACATTTGGAACAGAAATTGGTAGTTTATGTTTACAATAGTACATAAATGTAAAATAAATTGTAAATGATGTTTTGGTTGAATAGTATTAATTTAAAGTTAATGCTGTTCAAAAAACTTCATGATTGTATGTTGTTTTCTGAAATAAAATATTAGAGTGTTTCTCAAAGTTGGTCCTGTACATATTGACTGTTTCAGTGCGACCACCTGCATCACGTCTGCTTGTTACCAACAAAAATAGCAAAGAAGGAGCAATTCTTGAAACATGGTACGCGTCCCCATTTTGCAAATTTTTAGAAAATAATCTCAGAAAGACCCTTCCTAAGCTCTACCACAAAGTATTCAGAAAATAAATTCAGTGTTCTAAATGTACTGATTTTTCTTGTGGTCAGTGCTCTTCCTAATAACTGATACACACAGGTTTGACTTTGAGATATAATGGACGCAGTAACTACCATGCTTTTTTATTATTTGATCTTGCATATTTCGATACTTTTCGTCCATATTTGCCTGCATATTTTAATGTTTTTATTATACGAATAATCTGGTCTCTACTTATCACCTTTCATTTGTTGAAATTGTGTTGAAATTGCCATGAATATCTTCAAAGCTATTTTAGTGTTTGGGTAAGCTTCTGATAACCCATATTTCAAATAATAATAATTATTATAATTATAATTATAATAATAATAATAATAATTATTATTATTATTATTATTATTATTAACATCCAAATTGGAATCTGTGTCAGTGCTCTTGATCACCTCTTCCTACTGGAATCAGACAACAGCTATTTTGTTGATTAGCTATGTTGTATCGAAGTTTCTGTTATATTTGGCACCAAAATCTGCTACACATTTTTCAAAGTAAGTTATAGAGCTCTCATTTAACACTTTTCTGACAGGAAATTGAAGTGAGATGAAATGGTTTTTAAAAGCAATGTGTGTTCCCGTTTCACTTCTTATTCTGTCAAATATTTTGAAGCAATCTAGCTAAAACAGTTTCACTTCAGTCCTCGATTAGCAGAAATTGGCAAAATTACGAAGCTTCTGGTTAAACAGCATATTATTTACTTCATGATCCGGTGGCCAACCTATGAGGTCCTAAAATACTATAGAGAAGTAGCACCAAAACCTCCATTGTTGAACACAAGATAGTAGGCAGCAGCTATATGAAGGAAGCACACTCTTAACACATAATCCAAATGAGTCATATTCTGCAGTAGTCATTTCTTTACGTGCCACTTCGATGGAATGACACTGGGACAACAGTGTGATTTTCAGTTTTGTGCCGAGGTAAAGACTACTACTGTCACGCAGAAGATAGGAACACAAAGGCGCAAGAGAATTCGTGTGCCTTTCCCAGTTAATTCTACATCATCTCACTATCTCTTGGTTTTTTTTTTTTTTTTTTTTTTTTTTTTTAATGAGGAAGGTTTTGTGTCCCATCTATGCTTGTGTCCTCAGCAGGGGCCTATCTCACTGTGGCCTTGGTACAGTTCTGACCACAACTTGAATTTTCCATATTCTGGAGCTAAGTGGTTTAAACTTAAGTATTATTCCAGTGATTTTAAAATGAATAAAGAAGACTCTTTGCTAAAAACACCCTATAAGTCATTAAGTACAGAAGAGAAGCTACAAACAAGTGGTTAGTTGCACATTAACTAACTGCAATACTGTACTCATAAAAGGAAAAAAAATCTCGAGTGCACTTCTGTATGTACTTTATTATTAGCTACAGTATTTCATGGATTATGTCTGTATATGTGACTGTATTATTGGCATATATACTATTTTTCTTCATGCAGCACAACAGAATGAAGTTTATACAACACACAATTCAAAACAATTCAGTCATAAAGTTTAACTTTTTATCTATGACACACCAACGACAGTGAGTACCAGCTGCCACTGGTGCTGTTACCAGTTTTGAACTGACAAGCTCACTGTTAGATGACTGATAATGTTTAAAACTGTATTTGGTTTATACTGTACATGCAATATCAACAGTTTTTCATAGGCCGAAAGTTCATTGGGGCGGTGATGCTAACATTATAGAAAAAACTGGCAGAGAAAAATATAAATGAAAGTTTTATGCTTCTGAGATGTGGAACAAAATATTAAATAAAATAAGAGAAATGCAACCACTCACCTGCAGCAGATCGATGTGTGGAGCACAGAAACACATAACAGAAAACAGCATTGACACTTGCCTTTGATCACTAGCTCTCTCTCCAGCAAAAGTTCACACACAAAACCACACAGGCACACAAATACAGACTCTTGTGGTCGCTGATTATTGATATCCGATTATTGAAAGCAGTTGCCTGAGCTGATGGTGGTGGGGAGGAGACAGAGAACGACGCAAGGATGGGGTAGCAGGAAAGAGGCAGGTCTTCAGACAGATGATGCTCTGGCTATAGAAAAAGGCAAAAAGAGTACAGAGGGTAGAGCAAAAAGAGATGAAAGGAGAAGAGGAGAGAGAGAGAGAGAGAGAGAGAGAGAGAGAGAGAGAGAGAGAGAGAGAGAGAGAGAGAGGGGGGGGGGGGGAGGTAGGAAGAGAGGTGGTGGGAGGAGGAAGGGGGTAAAGAGAGAAAGGTCAAGATGGAGGAGAAAGGGAGGGGTGAGAGAATGGAGAGGGGGAGTGCACAATCTGAAGCTACTATGAAAGCTGTTTCCTGGTGTAAGTGTTTCTGTGCTCCAGAAGACATGGTCAGGTGACAATGTAACTTTGTACATAAGCACAGCATTAGCACGTACATCAATGATCAGAGTTGCAATTCTCTCAGACAAGTAGAATTGTCTCCAGAATGAAATAGAGTTGTTCATGTTTCATGTTGTTACCAGGCCAGGTAGGGCATATAAGGAGTATGAACAGTGTCAGATATTGATTTATCACTGTGAAGGACATGGAAATGTTGCAAACTCACTTAAGATGGCACTATCAGCATCTGACAGAGTTTGAGAACAGCCTCACAGTGCGTCTCCATTTGGCTGACTGGTCGAATCACTCAATATCTGAATTTGTGGGGTATTCAGGTAAGACAGTGGAATGGGAATGTCAGGCCCAGCGCACTAATTCTCGATGTTCCAGTTGACAACATCTAAGCATCACAATGGAGCATGGCCCTATTGTTTATCAAGCACCCCTTTACATCTGCACCTGTCATCAAAGAAAAGGTAATGGGCACCCTACAACATTTTGTGTCATCCCACACCACTGGTCAAAGACTAGCAGCAGCTGGACTAGAAAATTACCATCCTTCATGTAGGCTGCCATTAACATCACAGAAACAGCTAAATTTGGAGTGGTAAAGATCGGTAAAGAAAGTTACAGCCTCAGGAAATGTAGAAACAGTGCTCCCTGAACAGCAATGCTCAGGATGTCCTGTCACAGCCACAATCCAGATATGCTGAATCATGCAAAAATCATTACTTGAGCTGACCAGCACTTCACAACTTGACAAGTGGCTCTACAGTTGTCAGTCATAATCGGAAGTGCATCTGCAATGATGGAGGCTCTTGGATATCTAAATAGGGCTCACGATGGGTCCCACAAATGATCACAGTGGACCACAAGATTCGAAGAAAGGCCATTTCATCTGAATTGTCAGAGCGTTTTGAGAATGATGGAGAGGCCTTTCTGTCAGAGATTGTTACAGGGGATGAAACCTGGGTGCATCACTTTACACTGGAAACAAAACAGCAGTCCATGGAGTTGCAACCACCTCATTCACCACAAAAGAAGAAATTCAAGACAACTCCATCTACCAGAAAAGCCATGGTGACAGTCCTCTGGGAAAGTGATGGCATCGTTCTCATGGATTTAATGCCAAGAGGGTCAACCATCAATTCAGAGGCATACATGAAGACTCTGAATAAACTCAAGAACCGTTTCCAATGTGTTCAATTGGACAAAAATCCAGTATAAGTCTTGCTTCAACATAACAACGCATGCCCACACACAAGTCTGAGAAACGTATCGCCAAATTGGGTTGGACATCATTGCCTCATCCACCCTACAGTCCAAGACCTGGCACCCTCAGACTTCCATCTCTTTGGGCCACTTAAAGATTATCTACGTGGAACACTCTTTGAAAATGACAAGAGTGTCTGCCATGCAGTGAAAATGTGGCTATGCCTACAGGAAAAGACCATTTACAAACAAGGAATACATGATCTTCCACAGGAGAGTATGTAGAAAAATAGGATACAAGACATGTTGATGTATATTGTCACCAAATTCTGACACTTAGCAATAAATATCTTCTGACCTGATCACAGAATATCTAATCATGAATATACTTACAGTGGATAAGGACAAGACAGTTGTAATGAAGTTCTTGTTAAATTGTAACTAATCTGGGGTGGACATAAAAACTGAATCAGTGTTTACTTCTGAAACATCCCTGATAGGTATGAATTTTTATTTATTGTAATTGATGAATATTTTATGTGAAAACACTAAAACAGCAACCGTAACTGGTAGTTAAATAACATGAAGAACCCCTGACAAAAATATTTTTAAGTGCAGATTGATACACTTGTTAGTCAAAGGATGAACTCCATTATCAGTAATCCCACTTTTCTATACTGCATTATTATTATTATTATTATTATTATTATTTCTTTCCTTTTCAGATGTTATGTCTGGTTAAGATTATTATTATTATTATTATTATTATTATTATTATTATTATTGTCATTAATCAACCCTTGCATAACATGGCTATTTACAGAATATTCACAGTCCACAACCTTCTCTTATATCAATGACTACCCTAACATTAATGCAACAATAGCTTTTTTCCCAACTGCCAGTCAGTCTCCTAAAATAATATCAGCCAGTACCTTCAGTCTAGAGAGAGTTACAAGGTAATGTAACGCAGCTTGACGTGGCACTGAGCTTCATGCCTAACTGTGTATTGACATCGAACCTAAAGAGTTTCACTTGGTTGGTTCAAAAGAGGTCTTGTGGAGTAGGCCTATTACATGTCGTAAGATGAAGACAGGGCTCGTATAATGTGAGAGAGTAAACCTCTTAAAACATGCCTTGATACAGTCTGTTTATCAGAAACTTACTGTGTACATATAATAATGTTTTGTGCATGTTTCCCTAATAAACATAACACTATGCCTATTATGTGTCCCAGGACAGAGCACAGAAGAATTTATACAAGACTAGAGTCGAGAGCAGCTACGAAGGCGGGTGAGGATCGGATGCACAGAAGCATGCAGAAGTGTACCACGTGACTCGAAGCCAATCGCGTGCCAGTAACATTCTTGTCTTTGTTCTGTGTGGGTCGTGCTGTGTTTGGAAGTTCTAACTTTTTATTTCAGTCATAGTGTTCCATGCCAAGTGCTGACTGCCTTCATAGTGTTCATTATGAGTGATGGTGTGCAATCACACCAACTGCTACACAAACAGACAAGAGGAATAGTGTTCCATGTGTACCAATACTTTAAGAGACAATCTTCCACTGAATCCACGCTGGCACAAGGTGTGGGTCGCACCATTGCCAAATGCCAGGAGCAGACAGCTGAAGCCTGAAGCTAAGATGTCTATGCAAGCCTGCACCTCAGCTGTTTCTAAATCACCAGGGAAGCAACACAACCACAAAAAAGAAGCGCGTGAGCTAGATGATTTTGCGAAAAATGTTTTGCGTCGCATAGTGTTAAGCATGTATGTTGAAGGCGAGTATCCAACAGCAGAGAAACTAGTTTCACATATGAAAGAAGATGAAAATTTTAAAGGAAACAAATGGACCATGTTGAGGATACTGAAAGACATGGGGTTCAGGTATCAGAAAACGAATGACGGTAGGATATTATTAACGGAATGAAGTGATATTGTTGCTAAGAGGACTGTATTTTTGAGAACAACACAGGAGATCAGAAAAGCTGGCACATCTCGAATTTATTACTTAGATGAAACTTCCGTTAATCAGAATCACGCAAGGGCTATGTGCTGGAAAATGAGCAATGGATGCGGTGGATTAAAAGTTCCTGTTGGTAAGGGTAGCAGAATTATAGTGCTTCATGTCAGATCAGTAGATACTGGCTTTATTCCCAGGGTAAGCTGACTTTTAAGGTGTAAAAGGTGAAGAATTCTGAAGATCAGCACTCTGAACTGACGTACAGAGTCTTCAAAAGGTGGTTTACACAACACATATTCCTGCGTCTTCAGTTATAGTCATGGACGATGCAAACACTGAAGGAGTGTAAAAATCATGACACCCTGCATCTTTTTACTGTTGAGAAGAGTGGAAGCGGTGCAGACACAAACACACATAGTTAGACTGGAGATAAGAAGACCTTTCCAGATGAAGGTAGAGATGACAAAGAAACCAGTCTGCAGGATGTGGGACATCATGTAGTTTGCCATGTGAGGGGATGCTTATTACAAATACCTTCTTTAGTAGCTGTATGTGGTCTTCCAACAGTAAAAGATGTGGGACATCATGTAGTTTGCCATGTGAGGGGATGCTTATTACAAATACCTTCTTTAGTAGCTGTATGTGGTCTTCCAACAGTAAGAGTTGTGAGCAGTACAAAATATTTAACAAAGGATGTTGTACAATAATTTGTTGGCTAGGAGAGGTATATGGGCTGACCAACTGGATGGGTGACCATGCTCTGGGGAACAACTCTGGAGAATGTAAACAGATCATTTGAGGTGCACTTGGCATCGAGATAGTGCCATGGACACTTCCTGGATGTCATAGGAGCATTACTGCTACCAATGCCAGACATCCAGTGCTAGCAGCTGCCAAAAAAATGCCATGCCCACTGCCTCTGCCCTGTCGTACCATGGAAGATGTGGCCAGCTGAACCCTTATGCGTTGTCACTATATACCTTCATCCTGTCACAATTTGCACTAGCCAATTACAGCATGCCTTCATCTTCAGTGTCAAAGCCTGGCCATCATTGGTGAACATTCTACAACTCTTTCATTAAAGTCCATCTGCCTATTCCATTTGTCTTTTAACAACCATGATTTTAAAACACTGGTAATGACCCTAAGGATCTTGTTGCTAGAAATGGACAAACTGTTATTCTATTAGTGAAACATTAGTACTTTGCAGAATGTATTTGTAGAGACATGGTCCAGTCGACTTCAGCTTTAAAAAAAATGTGACTAACCTCCTTACATTCTTGGGCTAAAACTCCCAATCATTTTTAAATGCCATTAGTGAACCACAACAATCTTGCTATGGAACAACATCTCATCAGTCTACACTGTTACTCCGTCAAGTTCCCTATATCCCATTTTCCACCTTCTTTTCATTACCTGCTATAGAAAGTCTCTCGTTGTGAGTAATTTTATTTTCTTTCCTCTTCTGACAACCCTTTGTTCACAGTTTTTTCAGGTTCTACTGTCTTATTTTATTTGTATCGTTTCCCACAATTATGTGCAGAAATGTTGATTTTTTCTACTTTGCACATATCTCCACTATATTTACGTTCTCATTTTTTCCTTCATATACTTTTTAGTTACTAGGCATGACCTCTGGCAATGCCAAATGCTCAGATACTCAAACACTGTATGTAGGTTTTCCTGTGGGTTTCTCAGAACTCCATCTACTTTTACGCTTCACAAGGCACTTTATGTTTGGTAACATAAGAAACCTAGTTTTATGAAGCAAAAATTAATGTAGTTTTATTTGAAACCACAAATAGAATGATGTCCCCCTTATCACTTTAAATCCCTCATTATATTTAGTAATTCACTTGTATTTTTAAATTTTCTGCCTTGTACAGCAAACTGCAAAATTCAGTTGCACCTTATACTAAAAATTATTATAAAAAGTCGAGTGTGTGATTTAAACTTCCGGCCAGTCTTAAAAATGAGCATACATTCGATCCTGTGGGAAACCTATCCCTATCTGGCAACACTGGCAGTAGCAGTGTACCAATGTGATGAATATGAGTTACACAGATTCACAAACTTGCTAACACTGTCGCTCTTCAGCCCCATCATCACAAACCCAGAACACTTCTAGCCTGTGATATATCACTGCAGTCTACAGTGCCAGTGAACTTGAATTTTAAAATGATGTGTGCTATCAGTAACAATAGAAAATGTTTGTTAGTAACTATTTTCATAATGGAAAAAAGTATAAAGGATTCATATGATGTGGGCTATAAATTGAAAGTAATAGAATATGCAGAACAACATGGAGACACAGCAGCTGAGCGGCATCTCGGCCCTCCATGAACAGGAAAAACCATTTGGATTGGTAGGCTAGTATGGAAGAAATGAAAAAATAAATAAATAAATGAGCAAAGCTAAATGTGCAATTAGAGGACTGAATGCAAACTGGCCAAATTAGAAGATGGAGATGGAGATTTTTAGAGATTTTTAAATGTCAGTTAGGTTTTATAAATTAAGAATTTTTTTTCGTCTGGCTTTACAATCTAATAATAAAAATTATAAATAAAATAAATGTCGTGTGACTAGGGCCTCCCATTGGGTAGACCATTCAACGGGTGCAAGCCTTTCGATTTGACGCCACTTCGGCGACTTGCGCGTCGATGGGGATGAAATGATGATGTTTAGGACAACACAACACCCAGTCACTGACAGGAGAAAATCTCCAACCCAAACGTGAATCAAACCCGGGCCCTTAGGAAGGACAGGAAAAACTCAAATAAGCATGTTTTACGTACAAACACTCAACTGTGTAAAAAGGGAGCTTTCCACATGGGCCTCCAAACTGTTCAACAATCTTCCCACTTACATTAAGTCCATCGAAGACAACATAAAATTTAGCAAAGCCATGAAGTCATATTTGTTGTGTCACTGATTTTACTCTACAAATGAATACCTTGAACAGTAATCTTACTGTTTATGTTAAGCTGAAAACATTGAGCAATGGAGTGAAGTAAACTTCACGAATCTTTGCAATATAATACATTATGATACTATATGTTAATATGTGTTAACAATGTTAACTGATATTTTCCAACATCTGTAACACACTGTGTACCATCAGAAAAAAGGGAATAAATAAACAGTCAGTCGCGCTGACCACTCAGCTACAGGGGGCGGACATAAAAATTATATTTTTTTGAAAACCTGCTTGAAAATTACAGTGTGTCTTACAGCCCACAGTGTCTTCTAGTCCACAAAATAAGGTAGCTCAACCACCATTTCAGTAACTTACGAGACAACACATTTAACAATCTTCCAAAAGTTATTGTAATGAAGTGATAATCATCTACAAAATTATTCCATCTTTTAGATAAAAGATTAATTCATTTTTCTTCCAAAAATTCCTTCATTTCTAAGGTTCCATGCCCTACTTCGCAAAAACGGGACCCTTATAGGATCACTCTGTTGTCTGTCCATCTGTCTGACTTTTAAGAAACCTTTTTCTCTCAGTAGTGGGAAGACGTGTTAAATTGAAATTTTTGTCACATACTAATGTCTACAGTACCTTGGTAATGTAAAAAATTTAAGCTTCTAAGTCAATGCAATCAAAGGATATGGCTGTTTATTTAATGTAGTTTGATACTCGTGAACAAAAGCATCAAAATTTATAGGACACTGCCTGTTGACCTAGAATCATGAAATTTGGCACTAAGCAAGGCTTTACAGTGTAAGTAAATGAAGAAATCCACAAACTGATAATTTGTAATTATGTCTCACAAAAAAAATTCTCTCTCTCTCTCTCTCTCTCTCTGTCTGAGAAAACTTCTTTATTTATTTCAGGAATTACAGCAGCAAATGCAAAATTACAAAAAATATTAGAACTTCAAACTTTAAACAATCACCAAAGTCTTGGAATTTCTGGACCAATATTTTGCCAG
This sequence comes from Schistocerca gregaria, assembly GCF_023897955.1. NCBI lineage: Eukaryota > Metazoa > Arthropoda > Insecta > Orthoptera > Acrididae > Schistocerca > Schistocerca gregaria. Next base: position 619,672,983 of record NC_064923.1, on the reverse strand, counting down.
TATCAATGCCAATAACAGGCCAAAATCAGCAAGATTCTCTATTCCTATGATGGATTAACTATCCACATACATAATGAAGTTTGTACAGAGCCTGCAGAGTGACAATCCTAATTGTACTTGGCCAATTCTTGCATCAATTCGTCCTTCAAAGGGATGACTCTCTCAATCTACAGAATCAGTCACCGCCTCCTTTGCCCATTCCCCATCCTTCCCCTTCCTTTCCAATATTCACAGGCCAATCCCTCTTTGCTCACACAAGAACAAAAACCACATAGTTCTGAAACTTGAAGTACTTTTTTTCTATTTTACATGTTTCTATTGACAATAATAGGAGTCTCATTTCCTGGAAGTAAGTGAAAGTTAGCCATTCTTTCTCCAGTAATTTTTACAGTTTTATAAATTTAATTTTTTCTGGAATTTGTAGTATCAATCAGGATACAAATTCCAGGAACTTCTTTTTACCCCACATAATTTCTTTCCACTTCATGTCCCTTACAATTCTGTTAAAACTAATCGATTTCCATCAGTAGTGGTGAAGAGTTTAGTGATATACAGCCCTTCTGTCTACCCACACTCGTGGCCAATGTGTTGTTTCAGAGACAAAATAACTAATGATGGCAACAACTCAATTTATAAAATTAGTGGTTTGATAAATATTCAAAATACCTAGTGGTTTTTCTCCATTATTAATAATGAAACATGAAATTACACAGTCAACACATAAAAAGATCTCAGTGGTTACATTTCTTTGAGAGGTACGTAAGATTTGTAGTAACACAGTCTCAGCTTCCTTGTCTTCCATCCGCCACTGTCTCTGATAGTAAATATGATTTCTTATATGTAATTATTCGTTTTAGAAACTTCTATACATGGTATCCTAATTCATACTTGATTCTAGTACACATTGGAAACATTTTCTGTGGAAAGTTGCATTTGTTTGAAAGATCAAGACAGATAGCATTCTAAGGCAAATGATAACTAATTATTTCACAGAAGAAACAAAGAAGTGCACACATATGCAATGAGGTTGAGGTTTAATAGTTTTGAAGAGCTTTCATGCTATAATACACTAAGAGAGAGAGAGAGAGAGAGAGAGAGAGAGAGAGAGAGAGAGATAGAGAGAGAGAGAGAGAGAGAGAGAGAATATATAGAAATTTTGTAAGTAACTAATTAGAAATTGTAGCATGACAGCTCTTTAAACTGCAACCTGATTTCCCATAGATTGAAGTCAAATCTTCAAAATGGCTAAATGCAATGAACAGTACATTTTTCAACAGTTCTGAGATATATATTTTAGCCTAAGATATAAACGTAATACAAAAGATCTTTGTACCTTCTCCTCCTGCAGAAAACAATGCATGGCTTGGGTGACATCTGTTGCATGAATTGAATTGTGGTAAGGATTTGTACTATGATAGCCAGCTTCAACCAGTGCTGCAACAAATAAAAGTATGTATGTATGTACAGTACAAACCATTGAGATTATATGAAAAAATGCTCCAATCCAAAGGACTTCACAATTTCATTTTTCAACTCCACCACTACTGAACACAGTGTCTCATTTTACTTAAAGATATGTCCACACTCTCTAACTACATAAGGGGTAACAGGCAAGTTCAAGCAACAAACTAACATTGACTCTTGTTCCCAGAGTGTCTTACACATGCAACAGGTAGATGTGCTGTATGACAAAGCAGCAATGCTGCAAAGGCAGTTGTGTTGAGAGTGCTACCAGAAAGAGTTCTCTGATGGCAAATCTACTGACAGGGAGGTATGTGTAATAATTCAATTTTCCATACTTCAACATTAAAACTTGTAAGTGACAGTATGTTTAGATGATGAGGTAGATCATTCAAATAAAAAAGGTGAAATCCACAAAACAAACTTCTTAATGGCCTGTTATCACAGAATGTTCCAGACATAATGAGAAATATATTATATGCAAATGAATGAAAGGAACACTGTCAGCTCACATAGTCCACTCAATCATGCTTTCCTACTGAATCACTGACCATTGTCTTCCAGAACAGATACACATCACAGAGCTATACAAATGTTAGTACCAGGTTATGACAGTGTCTGCAAAAGACGGTAATACACAAGTAATGCTTTATCATAGTAAGTGGGGAATGCTGTCATTCTTTCTTTTATCTTGGGAAGTATTTTTCTAGACATCTCTATCTTGTTATTTTAAAAGATAACACAACTTGATAGTATGAATTTAATTAAGCAGTCCTCTGACATGAATATTTTGCCAGCTCCTTCAGTGTGAAAGGTCCATTATTTTACCATACTTGGTGACAGATGCCACAAATTAGCTTGCAGGTAAAAGCTGTATCTCATGAATAGACATAATGAAGAATCAGGATTTGATTTTGGTTCTGGAGCAGTGTACTTGGAATTTTTATTAAATTATCAATATGAATAAAAGTAAAAAAAAATTAAAAAAACCATTTCTACTGCCATTTCTTATATATGTCACTTTTCTTTTACTGCAAGTTGATAATTCAAGCAAATTGTTTTAATTCTATGGTAGTGCTAGTTAGCATTCTTTTCATTATAAAAATTTCATATCTAATGTATATTTTTGTTTTCTAACGACACAAAATTCAACATGTTTCTGACAAGGAAGTGTGGGTATTTGCTCACACAATAATTTCTGCATCATACATTTACTGTTCTGTAAAAATTCTAAAACATTTCTACTTAATTTTTCGGAATGTTCTGCAAAATTTACTCGGTCTAATCACTTCTTTTATCACCCACTTATTTATTTGTCTGTAATCAACAACACATTTATATGTGTGCCAGTTCCATGAATATGTGAAGTGGCCTCTTGTACAAAATAGAGGAATGACATGAGAAATCAGTAAAACTACACAGAGACAGAATGTATAGTGTCACGTTACCAGCACCATAAGAAAGTTTAGTATGGGGAGCCATGACTTACGGTATCTGACAGTTCATTTTAGATTTTGAGACATGGGAAAACGAAAAGTTCATCTGTAGCTTTCAATATGTGAGATATTACAAATTTTTATTACATTGGTGTGGTTCTGCAATCTAATTCAGTTCTGTTATGGTTCAACATTCAGTAGTGGATGCATAAATGAGGCCCATTTGTGAAGGGAAAAAATCATTTTCGGTGCTTGTAATATGTGTGTATCATTTCTAGGATGATTTCTATAACAATCCATTCTGATTATAGTTTTTCACATTTTTCATTCAAAACTTTCTAACACGTGTGGACATGTGAGACCATGTTTTCCATCATGGTTAAATTATGTACTTGACTATTCAATAGATACATCCTGGGAACATAATTTCATATCAGAACATAATTAAAAATGTGTTTAAAGTTTGATTATTAAAAATGTTAAAACTGGTAGTAATTAGCAATTGATCTTTTTTATTCTTTTCCTTTGTTTTGGTGCCATTATTGCCAGGCACATAACTGTACAAGGGTTCTAAAAGGGAACTTGTTGAGATATGTTCAGTGACAGAAGTCATATAATAGTGTGTTTAGTGAGACTTAATGGAATAGTAGAGGTTGAAAATAGTAATGATATTCCTGAATTAAATTTTTATGTAATTTTTTTAAAACGAGTATGTGCTGGCAACATTAATAAATCAAAGATGCAGACAATTGCCTCTGTACTTTTGTCTCGATGACATCTCTGCCCAAACTCTTTGCATTTACAAATGTCTGCTTGTGTTTTGCTTGTGTCTGTGTATATGCAGATGTGTGTGTGTGTGTGTGTTTGTGTGCACGCGCACGACTATATACCGTTGGTTGCGAAAGCTTGAATTTTGTGTGTATGTTTGTGTGTCTATCAACCTGCCAGCGCTTTCGTTTGGTATGTCACATCATCTTTGTTTTTAGATATTTTTTTCCCACGTGGAATGTTTCCCTCTATTATATACAAAGTGTTTCAAAAATGACCAGTATATTTGAAACGGCAATGCAAACTAAACGAGCAGCGATAGAAATACACCGTTTGTTGCAATACGCTTGGGACAAAAGTACATTTTCAGGCAGACAAACTTTCGAAATTACAGTAGTTACACTTGTCAACAACAGATGGCGCTGCGGTCTGGGAAACTCTATAGTACGATATTTTCCACATATCCACCATGCGTAGCAATAATATGGCATAGTCTCTGAATGAAATTACCCGAAACCTTTGACAACGTGTCTGGCGGAATGGCTTCACATGCAGATGAGATGTACTGCTTCAGCTGTTCAATTGTTTCTGGATTCTGGCGGTACACCTGGTCTTTCAAGTGTCCCCACAGAAAGAAGTCACTGGGGTTCATGTCTGGCGAATAGGGAGGCCAATCCACGCCGCCTCCTGTATGTTTCGGATAGCCCAAAGCAATCACACCATCATCGAAATATTCATTCAGGAAATTGAAGTCGTCGGCCGTGCGATGTGGCCGGGCACCATCTTGCATAAACCACGAGGTGTTCGCAGTGTCGTCTAAGGCAGTTTGTACCGCCACAAATTCACGAAGAATGTCCAGATAGTGTGATGCAGTAATCGTTTCGGATCTGAAAAATGGGCCAATGATTCCTTTGGAAGAAATGGTGGCCCAGACCAGTACTTTTTGAGGATGCAGGGACAATGGGACTGCAACATGGGGCTTTTCGGTTCCCCATATCCATATGCGCCAGTTCTGTTTATTGATGAAGCCGTCCAGGTAAAAATAAGCTTCGTCAGTAAACCAAATGCTGCACACATGCATATCGCCGTCATCAATCCTGTGCACTATATCATTAGCAAATGTCTCTCGTGCTGCAATGGTAGCGGCACTGTGGGGTTGCCGTGTTTGAATTTTGTATGGATAGAGGTATAAACTCTGGCACATGAGACGATACATGGGCATTGGCATCATTTGGACCACAGCTGCAACACGGCGAACGGAAACCCGAGGCTGCTGTTGGATCACCTACTGCACTAGCTGCGCGTTGCCCTCTGTGGTTGCCGTACGCGGTCGCCCTACCTTTCCAGCACGTTCATCCGTCACGTTCCCAGTCCGTTGAAATTTTTCAAACAGATCCTTTATTGTATCGCTTTTCGGTCCTTTGGTTACATTAAACCTCAGTTGAAAACTTTGTCTTGTTGCAACAACACTGTGTTCTAGGCGGTAGAATTCCAACACCAGAAAAATCCTCTGTTCTAAGGAATAAACCATGTTGTCCACAGCACACTTGCACGTTGTGAACAGCACACGCTTACAGAGGAAAGACGACGTACAGAATGGCGCACCCACAGACTGCGTTGTCTTCTATATCTTTCACATCACTTGCAGCACCATCTGTTGTTGAAAATTGTAACTACTGTAATTTCGAAAGTTTGTCCCCCTGAAAATGTACTGTTGTCCCAAGCATATTGCAACAAACGGTGTATTTCTATCGCTGCTCGTTTAGTTTTTATTGCAGTTTAAAATATACCAGTCATTTTTGAAACACCCTGTATATGCGCAAAAGAACGTAAAGATTAGTGAAAAAAACTGGGTAGCTGGTTTTTCATTTATCTGTACTAATTTTGTAATTTAGGCTCTTCTCTAATTCACAAGGACAAGAATGGTGTGGCAGTTTGTGCCTTCTGACCAACTTCACAGTGATATGTATTGAATTGACTGCTGCAATAGTAGGCTCATAAAATGAATTTCATTATGCTTGTTATGCTGAATGCCATTAAAACTGTAATGGATATCTAGTTACAGTATATCCTTTAGTATTATTGATGTCAGCACCAAGAGTAGTTGCCAATGTACTTGTTTTATCAGAAAACATGTATTGAAGATAACGGCGGTGTTTGTGATGAAAATAATGCTTTAACCTGAATTTTTTATATCTGTTTTCTGCGATGTTCACAAAAAGGCAGATCCTTGTGTAAAGATCCTCCCCCTCCCCCACCTCCCAAAAAAAAGAGAGTAATTAATCAAAGTAAATGAAGAAAAGCCTGAGACCTTAATACCATGTTAAGTAAAGCTACTAAACTGCTTGTCCAAAATTGAGGAGCTATTACAAAATAAAACTGTGCCTACCAGCAAAATACACTGTTGACATAAATGATTTACAATTTTCATGATTTTCTCTTGACACTGTGTAGGACATTCTCAAAACTACCAAGGAAAAAAGTTTTCATCTTGTCTTTGAGAAGAAAATCTCATTTAAGTTGGGCCAGACATTATTTTGAAGTCAGGTAACTGCTATTTTACCTGTTACATCCTACTGACAATTTAATACTTACTAAATAACTTCCAGATCCTGACAACATCCAGGTTAAAGTGTTCCATTAGCCCGTACCAATGGAACAGATGAACACAAAGGACTGGAAGAGACCTCCCTAAAACAACAGAGAAAAATGAAACATACAGCAATAAACAATGTATATGCTTTACTAAGACAAAACACACAAACACATACTTAATTTTATTTTTATTTATTTCATGTTTAGTAAGTAGAGCCAGGAAGGAAGTCAATCACAAGGATATGGACTGTATCAAATTGTACATAGTTTAGATGTAACTTACATAAAGACAATAAAAGATGCAATGAATAAGATATCAAATAAATAACATATATCTAATTAAATGTATTACATTGAGGACAGATCAGTAATATATTCAGGAAGCAAAGTTAAGTCAAATATCACAATAAATTAATAAATACACAAATACCAAAAACTAAATTTTTGAATATCAATCATAGTGCCCAAAAGAAAATGTATTACAAGTACTAGTGAAACAATTGGAAGTTTAGTAGTGGCATCCCTCTTCTCTCATGAATGTATCACCATATAAAAAGATTTCTCTATTAAGTACTCTTTTAGAATGTGTTTGACTTTTAGAAAATGTTTATGAATGTATTTGATATGTGGTTACAGCGCATTAAACAGTTTAATGCTGGAGCAATAAACTCCTTTTTTAACCAAATTTAGGTATTTCAATTCAATGAGCAGATTGGTTTTAGTTCATATGTTGTATTCATGATATTCACTGTTGTCTTTGTACAGCTATTACAGACTAAGGTCAATAACAAAAAAAAATATACCATTAGGATCCCCATCTTTCAAAGCAAGTACCTGTAAGTGTGTCTATCCACTCACTGTTCTGACAGCTTTTATGTTGTGTGAAATTCTTTGCACCTAAGAGTTTCTTTTTTTTATGCTTTTACTCTCTGAGGTTTTTGTTGCTATTGTCATATTTTTAAATATTAAAGAAAAAAGATCACTCTTCCTAAAAGTGTTGTGTTCTTAATAAAATTATATCCTAAGTTCACCATAACAGTTTGTGGGCCTAGGTTTAAACACTTCAGGTTGTGAGAATTATAGTATTCATTCACTAGATTATTTTTCTGTTTACTAGGATATTCGTCAGACTGCAAGACTTGTGGAATGGCAGACACAATGCTTTAGCTGATTGATGACAACAATCCTACAAACATTCACAAGTTTTCACGTAAAGATCAATGGGGAATACAGAAATGGCAGATCTCATTATTTGATTAGAGATGGTACATGTCAATGTTCGTCATTACCAGAAGGAGACGAACCATCAGACACAAACCAGCACTGGCAACGGGACAATGCTCAGGTAGCTTGTATCATTGGAATGGCAACTGCAGAGGAACCTGCTATTCACGTAAGAAAGAAGACTGATGCAGAAGACATTTGGGACACTCTTATGTCAGTGTATGAACAATCTTGAAACTTCCTGGCAGATTAAAACTGTGTGCCTGACCGAGACTCGAACTCGGGACCTTTACCTTTCGCGGGCAAGTGCTCTACCATCTACCATCCGGCACAGGAGAGCTTCTGTAAGGTTTGGAAGGTAGGAGACGAGGTACTGGCAGAAGTAAAGCTGTGAGTACCAGGCATGAGTCGTGCTTCAGTAGCTCAGATGGTAGAGCACTTGCCCGCGAAAGGTAAAGGTCCCGAGTTCGAGTCTCGGTCGGGCACACAGTTTTAATCTGCCAGGAAGTTTCATATCAGCGCACACTCCGCTGCAGAGTGAAAATCTCATTCTATGAACAATCTTGATTTGCAGTGACTATATACGTTGTTCAATTGTTTCTTCAAAACACCAAAAGATGACATCATGTGTATAACAAAACATACGTCGCTATGAGCAAACATTTTCCATGACTTCTGGAGAGAACTGAACAAAATTAATCCAAATGTAACTTTTCCTCTTATGATACTCCACCATTGTATTTTCAAAACATTTGGATTTGAATTTCAGTTTTACAGGCTGACGTGGTATAGCTCAGCAATTTACGCTATTCGTGCGATTGCTTCCTTCAGTGACTTAAATACTTTGAAAACTGCCTATTTTGGTTATTTTCATGCCCTGAGTGTCTATGGAATTATACTCTGGGGAAACCAGCCAAAGGCAAACAAAAACCTCATAGCCCAGAAAAGAGTTACTGGGATTATGTGTAGTGTCAATTACAGACATTCCTGCAGCAAACTCTTCCAAGAGCTGAGAATACTCACAGCAGTATCTCAATACATTTTCTCTCTCATGTATTTCTAGCGTAAAAACCATTCCCTTTTTGAAATAAACAGCATGTATCATAACTATGACACTAGGATAAAAAATGATGTACATCTTGAACATAATAATCTAAGTATGGTGCAAAAAGGAGTACACTACTCTTGCATAAAAATATTTAATGCTCTCCTTCAGGTAGTAAAAATGTCAGTTACTGATCCACCTACTTTTAATGATCAACTTAAACCATTTACTCACTGAATGAATTTATGTATGAAAATATGTAAGCTGATTTTGATCTATTGTAAATCTGTTCAATGTTATTTGCTACTCTTTACAAAAAACAATTCTTGTAAACATTTTTTCTATGTAATATGTCATTCATTGTACAACCTATTATTATAAACAAATGTCTCAAATCTATGTAAATGACACATTCTACACCTTAGCGATTTATCGCTAATGGGTCTACAGAACATGAATGAAATAAATAAATAAAGTGTTCCTGAATCCTAGCAGACAAAGCTTCTTATTGAGAATTTTCATTCAACTAAGAATTCACTGGCTACACAGGCACTGGTGCTTTCCACGTAAAATCAAAATTGAAGGAGCAACATCAAAAACAGAAGAAAAGTGTTTGAGGAAACGGCACGAAAAGGGCCATATTCGTACATCTGTATGGACACAGATTAAATTTGGCCGCACGATAGATATTAGTTTGAACTATGACTTCATATCAAATGTTCAGTTGCGAAATGAACAACTGAAGAAAAATAGACACATTGTGAGCTGTTTAATTGATGTCACATATTTTCTAGCTGCTAAAGAACATCTTTTCACAGGACACGATGGAACACAGTACACAGATAATGGAACAAAAAGATGAATGTTTGTCAAATAACTTGCAGACTTCAAATGTTTTTCGAAGATGTCGCAAGTCAGCCGCCGTTTTCAAAGTACTACAAACTTAAGTTTCTGATGTCGACTATTATTGGAAGAAAGTTGGCCAGTGTAAGCACAGTCTAATATATACAATCGCGACACTCTCGCGAGTGTGTTATACACAGTGACAACAGCGCCCCAAGCGCTGCTGAATACGGTATTCAGTAAATGTAAAAAGTATCGTTTATATTCATTTTGAAGATGGTTTTTACGAAAGGCAGCGTATGTAGCCCAATCAATTGCAGTAATAATAGGAAGAAGGCACCACATTTGTCATTCTTCAGGTTTCCTAAGGACCCTGAGACGTATGAAACATCACATAAGAGCGCTCTTTACTTACGATTTTTTTTCTAAATTGTACTGAATTACTGAATGTTTTTCTTTTTTAGGAGCAAGAAATGGTTAATAAATAGTAGAAGAAAGGACCTAAAGCAAAAATATGTCCTTTATTTGCACAATAACGTGAAGTTTTGTGCGTTACATTTCGAGTCAAACCAGTTCATGTTCGCGGAAATGAAGACATTGGTATGGAATGCAGCTCCTACGTTATTTGACGTGCCGAATAAGTCACAACTAGTGACGATGAAGAGAAAATTGCCATACAAACCTGAAAGTGTTACTGCAAAAACAATAAAACTCTCTCCTGACACAGAAGAAACATCTACCACAAGTGTTACTACACGAGAGACACATATAAAATCATTAACAACGGAATCTGCAACACATACATGTTTTGAAGATGAAATGCTTAGATTACGTCAAATTATTCGCGTGTTGGAAAATCGCGTGAAATGTAAAAATGTGGAAATCATTAGACTTCGTACACAATTATTATCTAACAAGGAAAGTGCCCATCGTAAGAATAAACTGCAACCACAACGTCACAGGACACAAGTACAAAAGGACAAGCTCATTTTAAAAAGTATTGGTTCCAAGTACTTGAAAAAAGATGCTCTCGATTTATTGATAAGCCAAATCAATATACCATTGAATGGAAAACGTGGTGCGAGATGGAAAGATGAAACTAAATTATTTGCACTTAATTTGTTGTATTATAGTACTCAGGCATACCGTTTTTTATCACACTTTTTTATCCTTCCATAAGTACGTACCCTACAAAGGTATGTGGAAGATACAGAATTAAATTGTGGGATAAATAATAACGTATTTCATCTTTTAAAGCAGAAAGTGCAGCAGTTGCCAGAAACTGATATAATTGTTAATTTGTCTGTGGATGAGATGTCACTAATGGAAAATTTGATATATGAAAGCTCTAGGGATTGTGTTATTGGATTTGAAGACATTGGTTTCATACGTACATCTGTGGTTGCCAATACTGCATTAGTTATAATGATTAACGACATCATCTCAGATTTTAAACGGCCATTAGTATATTATTTCTCCAAAGGACCAGTAGGAGCCAACCATCTGCCGCGCATATTTTTTGAAGTTGTTAAAAACTCGCAGCGATTGGTTTGGTTGTAAAAACATGTGTGACTGACCAAGGCTCGAATTTTGTGGAGTGGAGGAACAGGCTGGGTATCACACCAGTTGATCGATGCTTAGTACACGAAGGGAGTAAGGTCTACTTTTCTTATGACACCTCACACTTGATAAAAAAGCATACACAATAATTTATTCAGATATAACATTATCCACACAACAGATGAAGGAGGGATTGGCACTGCTTCATGGAAGGGCATTTCTCAGTTGTACTCAAGTGATTGTGAAAGGAAGTACAAGTTGGCCCCCAAGCTCACTAAAAGAGCTGTCCAACTGCCAGCATTTTCAAAAATGAAGGTAAGCACTGCAATTCGTGTGTAGAGTCATGCAGTAGAGACACTTGTTACTTGTGGCACCATATCATCACCTGCTACTGCTACTGCAGATTTTTGGCAAAAGTAAACGATATTTTTGACATATTTAATGCATATAGTGTTAAAGGGCCTGTATCCTTAAGGAACTGCATTACAAGTGCCTCAAGACATTTGGAAATATTAAAGACACTGAAGCCATGGATACAGTCATCAAAATTTGTTGACGTTGATGGGAAAGATTTTTCATCTAGGATTAAGTGTGTTAAAGGACTTCTGGGTAACATAAGCGCTTTGAACATGTTTGTTGATGATGTTTTGCATGGAACCAAGTTACATTTATTAACACGCAAAATTAATCTAGATCCACTGGAAAACTTTTTCTCAGTGATAAGGCATAAAGGTGGTTTTTGTAGCAACCCATCACCACGACAGTTTTGTGCTGCATTCAGTAATTGTGCTTTAAGCAAATTAATTAATACACACAGTGTAGCTACCTCCAATTGTGAGGGGATCAGCTGGGGTAAGACAATAGTGATTATGAAAGCAGCGCCCAAATTACCTGTTTACCGCTGTTGGACATCAGTGACACGAGGTCAGTGATCAGACTACCAAATGTGGAAGTCCAAACAGGCTTCGGAGAGGCAAACAGCATGAGATACGTGTTTGGTTATGTATTAAAGAAACTGCTTACAATTCATGACTGTTATAAATGTATGACAGTACTTGCAGATGGCAGCCAAGACTTAGACGCAAATGAGAAAGTTTATTGTCATTTTAAAAGTTATGAAGACAACTTTGGAAGCCTATTTATTTGTACAGAAGATGTCAAAGAATTTGTAACTCATTGTGAGACTAAGATGACTTCTACTTTTGATGAATATGCTCACATAAGTAATTGTCGTGCTTTCTTTGTGAACATGATGATGGACATCCCCAATTTTCTACCTGGGTGCTGTGCTGTGCTGAAACCAAACTTCTGTTAATAAGACTGTTTGTGAAAGTGAGGCTCTTTTACATTATTAAATTCAGGAATCAAGACTTAGTCTGTAGAAGCAAGAGAAGAAATAAAAAAAAGTGATGAAGCTGGCTCATTTGGGTTGCTAAAGTGTTAGGACTGACTCATTCATTTAATTTTTTTCGTTAATTGTATCAATGGGATATAATAAAGTTTTAAAACAGTCATACTTTTTATTGAGATAAAGTGATACCACAAAGAATAAGACGGAAATTGTGTTTTTTGGAAGCAGGCTTCCTGCAAAGCAGAACGTGATGAAAAGTGATGAGTCGCTTCATTTTTACACAAGGAAGATCATCTATATGCTTCATATGTGGGATATACGGTGTGTATTCTCTTACTTTCAGAGGAATAAGTGCCACTGTATACTACTTCTTAATTATTTCTTCAAGAATATGTTGCAGCTTATGTCACTTCATTCAATAGTTCATGCTCTGGTTACTTATATTTCACGATCATTTACGTCTCTAGCTGTTCTCCTAACACTTGTGACGCAGTCTCTAGCTGTTCTCCTAACACTTGTGACGCAAAAATATATTAACTATTTTGTAAATTACGTACAAAACGAATTAAAAACAAACATTATTTTTACGTCGCATCTGCCGTCAGAGGAAGGCGAGCTTTCTGGCCGCTAGGGGCGCTAGTGTCACTTGAACTGTGAGTGTCGCGACTGTATATATTAGACTGTGAGTGTAAGACTGAATTACAGGAACCTCGCGGTAAATTTGAAAAAGTGTGCTGTAAAATCGAGGAATCGATAGTGAGCCTCCAAGAAAGAAGCGATGGGATGGCGTGCCAGAGAGAGAAACATTGTACCATGCTTTATTTTGTGAAATCGTTGATACTGACAGGTATGTTGGCTTGGATAATTTGGAGTTTCTTTCAATTGTGAATTATGAAAAGTATAGCCAATATATAGATAACTTCGCTGAGGCTGCATTTAAATTCTTAAAGTTGTCCTACGGTGGACATTCTGATATTTCTTAACTAAGGATTGAACTATCTGTGAAATATTCTTCAGACGAATTCCGCAACCGGCCAATATTTAGACAAAGTCAATATCTCACCACCTGTGATCTCAGTGGAGCAGTTCCTGAAGCATCGCATCAGAACAAAAGAAATTAATTTTAACCATTCCTGCAACTAATGCTTCAGCAGAAAGATCGTTTTCGGCATTGATGAGAATCAAAACTTAACTTCGAAATACACAGTCGTAAACGCGACTTTCTCACGTTGCTTTGTTGTCGACTAAAAAACCATTAGTAACGACCGTCAAACATGAAGTGCCATCCTGCGACTCCGCGACTGGAGTTTTCGATAAGAAGAATCGCAGAAATGACCACAAATATAAATTAAACTATGAGCATCGGAACTTTTAATATCATCCTTATTCATTTAGTTACGACGACAGGTGTTTTCCGAGTATCTGGTGTCGTCCACTAGGACTAATCTGCACGAGGTAGGGCACTGTACTTCAACGGACGGCATACGACATTATTATTATTATTATTATTATTATTATTATTATTATTATAAAAATAGTGGTACTTTTCATCATTTTGTAAAAGCTACTACAGTTTCGAATTCCTCAGGCCTCGCCATTGGTTTGGCTTCATTCAGCTTTTGTTTGTCAATTAGGCCTTGACTTCTGTTAAATATGTGATGTAGCTCTCTTTGCTTGTAGCAAGTTTCTAACATTTCTAGTGAATTACGGTGGGTAGGACCGGTGCTAGAATTTTCTTGGACTGGGTAAGTGTTAGCGTTCTTCAGACCCTCCTCCAAATGTATTATTTTAAACTTCAGTTTTGTGGATGGAGTGAGAAAATTTTAATGCAAAAATCAAACAATACTTTTATCTGTGAAACTCTTCTAATGCTCAATGTTTACATAAATTTGATATTTTACAAAACTGTATTTCCTTTCTACCTTTTTTTTTAGATGCAAACTTCGTTATAATCTAATAAGCACGCCAACTAACTCTATCGCGATAATAGCTAATTCAAGAAGCCGCTCTTGCGCCGCTGTAGTTCCCAAACAATTCCTAACTTCAGAAGAACGCTACATGACCCTCTGTTTAGGCAACAGTAACTGGCTCTGAGCACTATGGGACTCAACTGCTGTGGTCATTAGTCCCCTAGAACTTAGAACTACTTAAACCTAACTAACCTAAGGACATCACACACATCCATGCCCGAGGCAGGATTCGAACCTGCGACCGTAGCAGTCGCACGGTTCCGGACTGCGCGCCTAGAAGCGCGAGACCACCGCGGCCGGTGCAACAGTAACTGGCAAAGTGCAGAAAATTAGTACGGTTACCATTATATCTAAAAATTTATTACTAAAACTGCATTTAAGAAAAGCATTGAGAAGGTTCAGAGGAAGAGTCAGACCCAAAATTAGCTGCATGAATCATTTTGAACTGTGAACTCTTTCAGACCTTGCTTATTAACCTCTACGCTGTACCAGTACTACGTGCTCCGATAGCATAGAATCATTTAGCCTACATAGTTCCATTAGAAACCAAATGTGGCCGCCATTTTGTCTATAACAGCGTATCTCACAGTTACGTTCCCAAGAACTGAACATAGAATAACAATGAACACATTTAGTATAAAACTGTTCTCTTGTTTCCGATCTAAATCTTCTGGTCTTTCATCTGCAAAGCGTTTTCGTTTGCCTTTCTGTTTCTCTGTGCTGCGAAGCGTGCCACTCAACTGAGGTGATATTCAAATATTTCCTGCTACCTTGCGACTTTGTGCATAAGTAGTACGCTTACTATTTCTCTATTTATTTAATTCTTCCACTAAACTCCTAACACTGGCATTCTCACCCTCTGCTCTGGGTTTCTGTGCTTGAAGCACAATGTCACGCACAATGGGGGCCGGTGATCAAGTGTCAATGTGTTACAGCACACAGTAAGACTAAAAATATGCCATCTCTCTTGTAATGCTTGCTGGTAACCAAACAACGGACGAAAACCTGTTTTCTACCGCTCTCTTCGCGATAACTAGAAATAACGCTTTCGAGTGCAGAAATGGTTTCAGTTGCATTAGGATCCACTAAGAGAATAAACACAGTTGTTTGTTTTTGACTGCACGTGCTCTCGGGGGACGATAAATACAGGACTGAGCACACGTGTGCGTGGCGTCAGCAATGTAGTGTTCGTGGCCCGCGATAAACACTTATCGAAGCCCTATGGTCAAATCTTTGACATTGTAGTAGGAAAGATCGTTGCAAAGATCTTAGATGAAAGCTAGACTGATGGTCTTTGTTTACATCTTGATTCGCTTGCTTTAGTGCATTTGAGACAAAAAAAAATGACTATTTGGTGCGCGCCTACCACCACTGTGATCATTGCAAAGTTTCAAGAATACGAAATTCTTCACAACACGAAGGACACCGACAACAAAATCCGTTATAAGTGGTTGGAACCTTACAAAGAAATAATTGCAGAAATCGAAGTTACTGCACTGCGGATGATGTGGAGCTTAAATATAAAAAGGAAGGACGTGGAAGGAGAGAGTGATGTGAAAAGCTAAGTGGGTTCAATGTGTACAGAAGTGAAATAAATGAATTTATTTGTTCTCTAACTTAACCTTTATTAATTCCTCATTAGATGATTTATACACTGGTTCACATACTGCTGGAATAATACGCAAAATGGTACATGGAGATTCGAGTACTATATTGCAATCTGGAATAGCTTTCGTCTGTTGCTAAAATCTTAACTTAGCTATGAGACGATATTTTGCAGAAATAGCCTTTTATTATTTAAACAAATGCTTTACGGAAATTGATTGTCAAGATCAAGTAACCGAAAACCGCTTTGTTGCGTTTTTTCAGAGTGGCAGAGTGGCAGAGTGGCTGTGTGATAGAGAATTCTGAGTTACAGAACTAATGGAAGTAGGTCTACATGTTGTTGTAAGCCAATATTTTCATTTCCTTCTTCGCATCTGTAACAGATTTCAAGATGAACAACATCTGTATTCTTCCTTGTCACAAATATTTGGTCGTTTCGTCCGAGTATGTCGTGACATCTGAGGGTGTGGTTAGGCAAAAGAATTGACAGGAACATGCTAACCAAGGTACAGATACATCTGTAGCAGAAAATAGCGACATATGGACTTCATTTTTCGACACTGAGTGAGTACTATTTTTTATTTAAACATTTTTGTGCTTTTTCTGTTTATTATGTAATGTTGTAGTACATTGACAAAATTATGCACGTTCGGCCACTGCTTACACATTTTAATTGCAGCTAATACCTTGTACCACATTGAAATGATTTTCAATACTTCTGAGTGCCCTATAGTTCGGTATAAACCTACGCACTAAAGTTAATGTTCAACAGCCCTTTGCAATTCTGGCAAATCCGTAACAAATGGTCGCATGCCATCAACTCGCGCATACCATCGTTTCTGACAGCTGCCGCGCGGTCTTGGGACGTCTTGTCAAGGTCCGTGCGACTCACCCCGTCGGAGGTTCGAGTCCTACCTCGGGCATGGGTGTATGTGTTGTCCTTAGCGCAAGTTAGATGAAGCAGTACGCAAGCTCAGGGACCGATGACATCCGCAGTTTGGTCTCATAAGACCTTACCACAAATTTCCGACAGCCCATGAACGGGCGATCCAATACTTCCTTTTAAAAATTTTCGATCTTTGGCGTTAGAATGAAACAAATTAATGTTTTCGAAACAATTCGGAAAAAAATGATTATCCACGCAACTCTCCGCACCCACAAAGATTTAATGTGTAAGAAGAAAAATTGGCAACGGGTTTTTCTTATAGAATATTATGTGCTTGAGCTCCCTGATAGATGACATTAATACAAAACCAGTTATCATAACTCTGCGACGACATTCTGAAATCTGTAAGCCATAAGGTTTCGGCTCATCGCAAACAATTTCAGCGATTGACTGACCAGTTTTCTGGTCACAGTCAACAAAATCTTGAAGATACTCTCTAATTCCGTATTGATTTTTTTCATCGAAGGCGAGATAGCGCAGTACAAAAATATTTTGTTCTGCGCTTCATCGGGAGTCGCATCTACCATAACAGTAAAGTATTAATGACGATTTATGTTTTTTGAAGTAGTTTGACGAAGCAAGTTTTCACCTGTTTCAGTAAATTCACTCTGAACAATATGTGACAGTTAATGGACCATGCGTTTTCCTCCTCCTTTGATGTTTCAACTTTTCTACCGAGGACTTGAGAGAAAATTATTGCCGAGTGTAAAGTGATCACTCCCGACAAAAATGTTAATAGCAGTGAGTTAAAAAATTCACCGCAGAAATATGATAGCAAATAATAATGCCTTCATTGTTTCTGTTCACCGTTGTAATTATTTTATTTTATAGCGCAATTCTTAATGTGGTGCAAATGACGCAGCATAATAACGTAAAACAGAGTACATAAGTTAAATTTTCATTTTAAATAATTAATTTCAGCTCACAAATTCTAAAAATTGTCTCCAACAAGACTATAGGAGTTAAAAAATGTACGTTATCTCGTCTTTTCACTAACTCAATGACATTTGTTGCAAATTATTAAGTCTGAACAAAACAGTTTCATTTAAAACTGTATATTTCTTAGGATACATATTTGGCACTTAACTGAAGAAAAAAAAAACGAACTTCAAGCAGATCCTACATACACAAAACATACTTCATGAAAATACCAAGGAATACTATATTGAACGTTACAAAACATTTTTCCTTCCTCCAAAAGGATTAATAAAAGTCATATGAAAACAAAAAGTTACTGTTTGACTTCCTTCACACCAAACTCGGCACGCAGCAAATTAAATCGAACTCGCTCAAGTGGCTTTGTCAGCAGATTAGCTAACTGGTTTTTTCCATCTATATGTTGCACTAAAATTTCACCATTCAGAAATCTCTCACGAACACAAAAGTGTCGGACCTCTATGTGTTTTGACAGATGATGATATTCAGAGTTTTTTTGCCAATTTTAATGCACTGGATTGTCAATATAAAGTGTTGGAGGTTGTTCCGGCATTTGAACCAAGTCACTTAGTAAACGCCGTAACCAAAGTAATTCTTTGGCTCCTTCACTTGCTGAAATTATTTCTGCTTCAGTTGTAGATGTAGCCACTACCTTCTGCAACTGACTTGCCCATGATATTACCCTTCCATGGTACTTTGCCACAATACCAGTTGTTGAACGTCTTGTCCGTTTGTCTCCAGCAAAATCAGCATCACTGTAAATTCTTAGCTTTTCTTCTTTATCATAGCTAATGCCATAATTTAATGTACCTTACAGATACCGAAATATGCGTTTAACTCGGTTCCAGTCTGAAGCAGTTGGCTCTCTCATAGCTCGAGCAGCTTTATTGACTGCAAAACTTATCTCTGGACGAGTTGCTATTGAGAGATACGTAAGACATCCAATTGCCTCGCTTTAGGGAACGGAGGGCGAAATTGCTTCTGTTTCTTTCTGATCATTTTCTTCATATCCAATGAGAGTTGTATTCATGTTAGATCCTCCCAGTCGAAATCTTTCCAGTATTTCTTTCGTGTACTTTTCTTGGCGTATCATAATTGCTCAATTTTCATTTTGTTTTATTCTTTTGCCAAGAAAACTGTCAAGAGCCCCCAATGTTATATCAAATTCACATTGTAAAGTGTTCAGAAATGCTGTTATTTCTTCTTCATTACTGCCAACAATTAGGCTGTCATCGACGTAAATAGCTACACGAAGTTTTTTTTCATTGCATCTGCGATAAAACAAACAAGGATCTGCAGCACTGTTCCGAAAACCTGCTTTCTGCATAACTCCTATAAACCGTTTGTTCCAGCAGCGTGGTGCTTGTTTTAGTCCATAGAGACTCCATTTCAGGAGACATACTCGATGCCTACTATCTTCAAAGCCTTCTGGTTGCTCCATGTATACTTCATCTTGAAGTATTCCACTCAAAAATGCAGTCTTCACATCAAATTGTTTCAACACCAGTTTTTTTTTTAAGCAGCTACCGCTAGCAAAACTCCAATGGTGTCATAACGTGCAACATGACTAAATGTATCTTCATAATCTATTCCTGCTTGCTGAATTAATCGGGCTTTGAAGCGAGTGTTTCCATCAGTTGAAACTTTTCGACGTAGATCCCAACGATTTTGTAATACTTTGGCAATCATCGGACGTTCAACTAACACGGAAGTATTCTCTCTCTTTAGTGACTCTAGTTCTTCATTGATAGCTTGCATCCAATTTTCTTTCTCATTCGACTGTAATACATCAGAAAAACAGTTTGGATATTTTTTTCGCTAGCAGTAAGTTTTGAAAACAACAAGAACTCACCACATTCTATCCAGGATGGTTTTCTTCGTAGTCTTCTGTTCTCCGGTTCATCTACGTTGGAAGATTCTGATGCTTTAGCTTTCAGGAATTCTGCTGATTTTTTATTATTGCCATCTGATTCCTGACTTCCTCCAGGTTCAAGTCCGTTTAATTTTCTTCACTTTGACTTCCTCCAGAAGCAGACTGCCGAGGAATGTCTAAGGTAATGTGATCACTGTGGGATCTACACACTATCTCTGGTTTAAATTTTATATCAGGACTCAAGACAACTTTCCTTTTGGAAGGAACCCAGACCCTAAAGTCATCTTTGTCATTGACATACCCAACGAGTTGTCCACAAACAGCCTTGTCATCAAATTTTGAACGGA
Source organism: Schistocerca gregaria (assembly GCF_023897955.1). NCBI lineage: Eukaryota > Metazoa > Arthropoda > Insecta > Orthoptera > Acrididae > Schistocerca > Schistocerca gregaria. Next base: position 619,653,023 of record NC_064923.1, on the reverse strand, counting down.
ACTGTTTGCTTATATGAACATAGCAACCTGTGCCAAAAATTCTGAGATGATCAAGTTTTCCCACTGATCGATTGTACCACAGCTCATATGGAAATTTCTCTGGAACCGAAGACCTTCCAGTACGATTTAAAATATAGACTGCTGTATTGCATGCTTCTGCTCACAGTCCTCTTGGTAGCTTACTTGTGTTTAGCGTCGAACGTGCAGCGTTAACAATTGTTCTGTTTTCACGTTCGGCCACACCGTTTTGTTCAGGAGTATGCGGTGGAGAAATTAATTCTATTCCTTTATCCATGAGTAATTTCTTAATCATGTTGTTGTTAAATTCCTTCCCTCCATCACATCGAAATTGTTTAACAACATGTCCGCTGGTTTGTGCTTCATTTAAAAACTACTTAAACATATCTTACACTTCACTTAATGTTTGTGCTTAAGAAAGAAAATTCGACGAAATTTACTGAAATCGTCTTTAAAACATACATAATATGGAGCACCTCCAAACGACTCTGTACGCATTGGTCCATTGACATCTGCGTGAATTAATTCACCAGTAATTGTGGAGCGGTTTGTTCGTTGTTTGAATGGTACTCTATGCATCTTTATTAATGCGCAGCCGTCCCAAAATTAATCATTACAACCTTCTACACCGATGTTAAGTTTCTTCAAAATGTTCTTGATGTGTTGCTTATTTTGATGACCGAATCTTTCATGGTACATTTGCAGTGTTTCAGATGTCGCTATATTTACCTGATCACTGTTTTTTGGTCTGACAACACGCATATTCCACACCTACAGACCATTTTTTCCACGTAGCCTGTCATGACGATGTCGCCGCTGATGTTTTTTTAGTCATAACACTTTTATAAGAGGATGTTATACTGTAGCCGTTACCTGCAGCTGTTCTGCCAGAGAACAAATGATTGCTTGCATCGGGCACATACAAAACATTTTCTAACCTCGCCCTGTACCATTCGTTTCGATGTAAACTGTGCCTTTACCAAGTGCATGCATGTTAGTACCTTGTCTTCCTAATGAAACCACTTCAGGAACATCAAGTTCGCTGTGCAAGACGAAGTATTGTTTATTCGGGGTGATATGCTTCGTAGCACCACTATCACAATACCACTTATTTACGTCAATATAATTTAGAGTAGACACACCCATGGCACACGAAGTAAACACAGCTTTTTCACTTACCTTCTCTTGCCGCTCGTTATTACAGTCACGAGGGTTCTGTGGACACTCCGTTGCCCAGTGTCCTAGTTGTTTACATTTGTTACACGGAAATTGTTTTGCTCGCTCTTTTGACACCTTGTTTTTTCGTGAGTTACACGCAACCAACGCCGTTACATCCATTGTACTTTGTTTACGCAGTTCAATAGCACAACGTTTTTTCAATAAGCAAGTTCAAATTCTGGTTTTCAGCCGGTATTGTCTCCCAGAGATCTTTAAAATTATCATATTCCTTTCCCAGCGTAGATAAAATTGACCATTTAATATTCGTACAGATAACGTATTCTCTTTATGTTTCGTTAATTCATCATTTGAATCTACAAATAACTTTTGTAGCTTAGCAACAGGTAAGCTAATATCTTACGCTTCGTCACGTTTGACACGGAAGAATGTTTCAATTAACATGCTCAAGCGTTGCATTCAAATCTCGCATGTAGTTTGTCCCGTGTTTCTTTAGCGTTTCTGCACGTCAGTACAAGTTCAGCTACATTTTTGCTTAGCGCACTTTCTATCAAACTTGCCGCTTTCGCGTCATTCTTTGGCCATTTGCGTACGCTGCCTTCTGTTTACTTGTTGGTTCCCGAGGCAGCACCGCGGGTTCGCGCGTACTGATGATAACGTCTTCCAGTTCATACGAACGGAGTACCATAGAGATATGCCATTTCCATTTTGCCCAATCTTCAGGCCCTTCAAGTTTATCGATAATCACTTTATAGTCTCCGTTTGTAGCCATATTTCTTTAGGATACAGATTTGGCACTTAACTGGAAAAAAAAACGAACTTCAACTTATACACAAAACATACTTCATGAAAATACCAAGGAATCCTACATTGAACATTAAAAACATTTTTCCTTTTTTACAACAACTTTCCTACAATACAACACTTCCTTTCGTACGAACCAAGTTTAAAATTTGTTAAGTCTAACATACAAGGATGACACTGCATCTTAACCCGGCTTGGAAGTATCTGTGGAGAGTGGCAGCAACTATTCAACGGCCGCAGCAAAGCCACACAAATCCTTATATTCAATACTCTTTTACTGAGTGAGTTCTTGTTAGATCTAAACAATAGTTATATCACTGTATTTGTCTCATCATTGTCTGCTATTCTGTTGACAATAATTTGCATAGTTACACTTACAGAAAAGCAAAGTTGATGCATATGCCTTTATCATTTATGAGGGTGTGAGAACGCGTTTCTGTTTGTTTCATGGTCACTGTTCATGTAGATGAGAGCAGATTCCAAAATTCTTTAACTCCTTAAAAGTAATCTGAGGTGAAAAATTTAGCCACCTCACCCTATATAAGCCAATGCGAATTTATAATTTCGCTACTATTTCACTCCCTGCTTCAGCCAGCTTTCTGCTGTTAATACTATATGGCCATTTTTTTTAAATACGCAAGACTAATTCTGGAACCAGTAGTTTACTAACAGGGTTGCTGGGAGCCAGAAATGCGTCGGGGCACAAGCCCCATCTCAAAATATAGCAGTTATTTAAAGGAGGTTTGACGTGATTTAAACATAGCACAATTCGGAGAGTGGTGGAGTCATAAAAAATACCCATACAGACTATGACTGCATTTTACTCGTGTACAGTGTTCGGACGCAGAGCGAAAACCAGTCCTCATCAATCAGATTTCAGATGCTTTTGTTTCAGCTGTTATTCTTATCAGCAAAACAATGAACTACCGAAGTTAGTTTGATATTATGAGTTACAGAATATCTTCTGTGAAATTTGTTTCCTTAGTTCAGATATGAAAGTGCAGAAATACAGGCTTCCTAACTACAGAATTGACACAAAGTTAAATTCTCTATTCCCAGTACATAACTTTTTTTTTTCCGAGCACGTTTTCTGCATTCACATTTCTGATTACCACACAAATTTCGAGTCAGAATTAAAATAGATTGCTAGACTGCGGTACCTAAAATTTAAATATAAATAATCTTTATAAATATATTTGCAATTTTCGTTTGATTTAATTATAACTGTCTGCAGCATACTTGCGTGATGCGCCGTTGCTAAGATCATGTCCTAAATTTCACAGTCGCTTTGCAATTAAGTCCATCCAGCTTCCTTCATCCCAGTACAAATTTAAAACAAAACGTTACAATGATTTATTAAGAACATATTTAATTTCATGCCCTCTATTATTTCAGAAAACTAGAAGCAGTAATTATGACACAACTTGTATTTCCATCATCATCAACACTCCGTCTTTCATAGCTGAAAGTTGATGACCCATCACACAATCCTCTTGACAGTCTTTGTCTCCATTTTTCCCCGTCTTCTGCATCGCAAAGTAGTTGGCTTTATGTCTGGAGTGTGTTCTCCTTTATCTGGTCTATCCATCATCTCGGTGGTCTTCCCCGCAATTTTTTCCCTTTGACCTTGCCTAGGATGATTATATACTGGACAACCTGTTCTCCGCCCTGAGTTCTTGAAGTACTGATTTGTTGGTCCGTTCGTCCATCCCTGATATTTTGACCAACCTCCTATATGTTCATATCTCGAAAGCATCATTTCTTTTGCGGACCCCTTTACTTTTTGTCCATGCTTCAGGAAGGGCACAGATACGTGAGGGAGGGAGGGAGGGAGGGAGGGAGGGAGGGAGGGAGGGAGGGAGGGAGGGAGGGAGGCGGCGGCCCTGCCCCTAGCTCTCAAGGAAAAAAAATTGGACATTCAGGTCCTTTTCTTTAAAAAAAATTATATATATAGGGTGTTACAAAAAGGTACGGCCAAAGTTTTAGGAAAGATTCCTCACAAACAAATAAATAAAAGATGTTATGTGGACATGTGTTCGGAAACGCTTAATTTCCATGTTAGAGCTCATTTTAGTTTCGTCAGTATGTACTGCTCAATAGAGCACGTTATCATGATTTCATACGGGATACTCTACCTGTGCTGCTAGAACATGTGCCTTTACAAGTACGACACAACATGTGGTTCATGCACACGATGGAGCTCCTGCACATTTCAGTCGAAGTGTTCGTACGCTTCTCAAAAACAGATTCGGCGACCGATGGATTGGCAGAGGCGGACCAATTCCATGGCCTCCATGCTCTCCTGACCTCAACCCTCTTGACTTTCATTTATGGGGGCATTTGAAAGCTCTTGTCTACGCAACCCCGGTACCAAATGTAGAGACTCTCCGTGCTCGTATTGTGGACGGCTGTGATACAATACGCCATTCTCGAAGGCTGTATCAGTGCATCAGGGATTCCATGCAACGGAGGGTGGATGCATGTATCCTCGCTAACGGAGGACATTTTGAACATTTCCTGTAACAAAGTGTTTGAAGTCACGCTGGTACGTTCTGTTGCTGTGTGTTGCCATTCCATGATGTGATTTTAAGAGAAATAATAAAATGAGCTCTAGAATGGAGAGTAAGCGTTTCCGGACACATGTCCACATAACATAGTTTCTGTCTTTATGTGTGAGTAATGTTTCCTGGAAGTTTGGCCGTACCTTTTCGTAACACCCTATATATATACTCAGCATTACACAGGTTTCAACAAGGTCGGATCTGCCATTCGTCTTTCAAAATATTAAAAAATATTAAAAATACACCATACTGCCAGATCTACAGATCTAGCAGCACCCCCCACCCTCTCTCTCTCACCCCAAAGTTACAGTGTTAGCGCCATAAAGGGAGATTGGAAACACCAGAGATTTCAACACTTTCAATTTAGTATGTCTGGTTACGACTTGCTCTTTACAAATCACTGTCAGCTTCGAAGATGCATCCCTACCCCTAACAATTCTATGTCGTATTTTCTGTGTGAAGCTCAAATGGCTCTGGGCACTATGGGACTCAACATCTGAGGTCGCAAGTCCCCTAGACTTAGAATTACTTAAACCTAACTAACCTAAGGACATCACACACATCCATGCCCGAGGCAGGATTCCAACCTGCGGGCGTAGTAGCAACGCGGTTCCCAACTGAAGCGCCTTGAACCGCTCGGCCCCAACGGCACGCTCTGTGTGAAGCCACACTCTTCCTGAACCACAGAATCCACATAGACAAAAAGATCATCTTCTTCATATTATATTATGACAGTACATAAGTAGCTGGTAGTGACTCCCCTATCAGTTATAATCTTGTTTTTTTCGTATTACTTGTCAATCCAACTTTCTCGCTTTCTCTCTAAGTCTATCCAATAATTTTCTATTATAAATAAATATAGAATTTAGTAGAACAAGAAAGCTCCATTTTCCTCAGGTTTGAAAGAACTAATACCACTGTGCAAAGGTTAAATGTACTGAGAAAGATTAGCTACGCCATGACGCCTCAAGGAGTAGGAGACTGAAAGAATAGTGATAAATATGTTTCAAAAGTAGTGAGGAAGACAGTTATCAGAAACCTAAAACCACCACAGTTAGGGAACTGGTTGTTAGATCGTCTGAGACCTACAGATGCTACACAGTAACGTATTATTGCGAATGTATGTACGCTCCATCTAATTTTATTTTTTAAACTGGTTAAATTTACTTTCACTTCACTTTCAAACAAAAGGCTAAGTACACTGATCTCTACATTGACGAAATGTCTGGTGCCAATAACGAAGCGATATGGGATGTTCTGTACCGTGTCGTTTCCTGGCATGCCCGCACATTTCAATAAACAGACATCAGCGCGCTCACATAAACTGCAGTGAATCGAGCAACGGGTACCTTATTGTAACCTGCTTGCCTGTAACAATGCCAACCTTTCGCTCAGCAAATGTTTCAATCACAGCATCAAAGCATCAAAATCTACACTATGTGATCAAAAATATTCGGAGACCTGGCTGAAAATGACTTACAAGTTCGTAACGCCCTCCATCGGTAAATCTGGTGGTGGTGGTGTTTAGTGTTTAACGTCCCGTCGACAACGAGGTCATTAGAGACGGAGCGCAAGCTCGGGTTAGGGAAGGATTGGGAAGGAAATCGGCCGTGCCCTTTCAAAGGAACCATCCCGGCAGTTGCCTGAAACGATTTAGGGAAATCACGGAAAACCTAAATCAGGATGGCCGGAGACGGGAATGAACCGTCGTCCTCCAGAATGCGAGTCCAGTGTGCTAACCACTGCGTCACCTCGCTCGGTGGTAAATCTGGAATTCAATATGGTGTTGGCCCACCCTTAGCCTTGACGACAGCTTCCACTTTCGCAGGCATACGTTCAATCAGGTGCTGGAAGGTTTATTAGGGAATGGCAGACCATTTTTCACGGAGTGCTGCACTGAAGAGAGGTGTCGATGTCGGTGTTCCATAGTATTCACGTCAGGACTCTGTGCAGTCCAGTCCATTATAGGGATGTTATTGTCGTGTAACCACTGCGCCATAGGCCGTTCATTATGAAAAGGTGCCTGATCACGTTGAAAGATGCAATCGCTATCCCTGAATTCCTCAACAGTGGAAAGAAAGAAGGTGCTTCAAACATCAATGTTGGCCTGTGCTGTGAATAGTGCCGCGCAAAACAAGGAGTGCAAGCCCCATCCATGAAAAACACTACCTCACCATCACACCACCGCCTCCGAATATTACTGTTGGCACTACACGCGCTGGCAGATGCCGTTCACTGGGCATTCGCCGTACCCACACACTGCCATCGAATCGCCACAATTGTGTAACGTGATTCGTCACCGCACACAACGTTATTCCACCCTGAATTCACATCTGTCATTTCATTTCTAGTTTCACCATAAAATAATTTCCTCTTCTGTTTACATCTCCCGAAATTTAGATAGATATTACTTACACTGGCAACAACTTAAGCTTGAAGGAGAAGGTGTCCCAACATTCTCCCAAGTATTTTAAGTCATTCGATAAGCTGTCTAAGTGTCTTACCTGAAAATCAATGTTAGTATGCCGAGCTTGCAATAATTTGCTTATGCAGTCAAATGATACGACAACTGTAGCCAAATTGATGCCATGATTAAACACTTGAAAGACGTCACATAATCCATAACAAACCCGTATCACAGAAAGTGTTTCAGTTAACAAATTCAACTTATTGACAGTATCAACAGTTACCCACGTGAGCTGCAACTGGTCGTGCATCGTGAGCCCGAGCACTCCAACGGGAAGGACTTCCTATACACTGTTTAAGAATTTCCTATAGTTATGGGCTGCAACTGATAAGGTTGTGAAGCAGCTGAATCACTCCGAAAAAGTATCTGTTTCATGAATGTCTGCTGCAACAGGCAGAAGACGTGCTTTGTCGATGGCTGCACATTTTTCTAGCTTTTGACTGAGATAAGCGCACGCTGCAGTGTACCTCTTCGGCAAGTCAACAGAAACAGCTAAGTAAAAAATCCGTACAATCCGAACGTTTATGTACATGTAGAGGCTGACTTCGGAATTTTCCTTTATGTGCGACCGCGTGTGCAAGTTGTGTGTGCCGATTTGAAGTTCTAGATTGGCATATTTTACTGTTCTCGCCGTTTCTGCATACTGGTAACCTGTCACTAATTTTATCAATACGCGTTTGTAGTGTGATATATTGTGAAATTACGAATATTCGCAAGTGCCACCATGAACTCCTACGGTTATCGTCAATTGTAGGCTCAAAATTATTTGTACTCTTTTCAAATTTTTGGTAACAGTAGCCCTATTCTCGTTCAAAACAATCGTTCGGTAATTTCATTGTATAATTTCGTAAGAAACTGGTCATTTTCGAGAAGTTACCGGTAAGAGTATTTTTGAATAAGGTATTTCGTAGCAAGTAAGCTTTTTGATACGAAGTTACTGCCAAAGAATAGATCACCCCGAGTTTCATTGTATATCAACGCAAATAAGAGTGCACTGTCGAGAATTTTCAGAAGTTACTATTTTCCTGTTCATAATTTAATCTGTTGTAAATCGCCGTTGGCGATTCAGTAACTGCAGCAGATACTCTTAACATGTAGTGTTACATCTAGTCTTTCCGTAAAGAGGAACATATATTATCCACGTTTATTGTAAACTAGCCGTATTTTTTAATTTGCTAGTAACTATAATTAACCTCGAAAAGTTTAAGGAAATCCGTAATTTTTATCACAGGTTCTTCTATTGCCCTAATAGAAATCTCATTTTGTGTATTTGCTGCAATTTTTACACGGAATAAGTAAGTTCTTAGCTCGACAGATATCAAAGACAATCAGCAGGCTTAGTTTATAGTTATTTGTTCACTGTTCTGTAATACTTTGCACCAGACAAAATGCAGCGCCACGGTGAGTGCTATTCCCGTACATGAGAACATGTTCATAAGCAGACTATTGCCAAACGATTGGTAGCTACTGCAAATCAGTGTGTTGGAAGAGCTCCCAAGAGTCATGAAACTGTGTTGCCAGTACTAAAGGCTCCTGAAGTATTATTCTTTCCTGCTGATCCTGTTTCCTCTGCAGAAAGTACGGAATTTGTCATTAGTCGTCCATTTGACTGCGAGCAGTGCTTTAATGGTAGATCTAGGGGTCTTGTAATGTGGACTGGAACCAGGCTGTTATACCGATCCCCCTAACCAACAAGTTCTTGGTGCTGTGTTTGCGCGAAACTGAGCCAGTGGAACTCACATCACCAGTTTTCGGATAGCTTGTTTTGTCAGATGTCAAGATGAGACAAACGCAATAGGGCAGGGGTCTATCAATTGTCGGCAGTTCAAACATACGCCGAATATTGTAACCCTTAGTGAAACGACAAGGGACAGGAATGGACGCCATGTGCACTCTGTGTGTTTGCCTTGGGGCCTCATTCAGTTTGTTGAAGAGCCTATTCCGGCAGCCATTGAGGGAACATCAGCAAGCAATGCAAACTGTGGCGCACATTGAAATAAATGATGCCTGTCGTCTGGTCTTTGACGTTATACTTGGATCATTCCAGCGACCGGAGGAGAAGGTTGAGAAGACCAGCCTTGTGCACAGAGTCTCAACGAAGCTCACCATTTGCTGCATTGTCCCCAGAACTGAACCAGAGACTTCGGAAGTTCTGTGACAAGCTACGCAGATGTGCACTACAAATCACAGGCTGCTACTCCGGTAGCTGACTGTGTATGGGGTACGCACAAAGTTTTTTAATATATCAGGCGACTCTCCATCCAATCCAGACAACGATAGCTGTAGGAAACCCAGAAGTATCAGTGTAGATCGAAATAAATGCCTCCTACAGGTGAGAATATTAAGATCGTGAAAAGCAGTGAAGCTCAGATAATACTGGGGATATAAAGCTCGTTGGAACCTGAAATTAATATTAGTGAGATTTTGGGGGGAAATTTAACTGTATACCGAAAGCATAGGCTACTGGGAAATGGAGGCTGTGTATTTGTTGCAGTAGACGAGGAATTAAAATTCACCGAGATAGAAATTTGAGCTGCATGTATCTCACATGCAGCTCAAATTTCTATCTCGGTGAATTTTAGTTTGGGCAAGACTCAGTAACAAGGGTAGGCATAAATTGGTAACTGGGTCCTCCTATCGTCCACCAGGCTCATATCCTGATATAACCTAAAACTTTAGGAGGAAACTACATTTCGTTTATACCTAAGTTCCTCGACCATAGTGTAATAGCAGTGGAGACTTTAATCATCCAACGATCAAGCGGGAAAAGTACAGTTTTCTTAGTGGTGGGCGCGTCACAGGACGTCCCGTGAAACATTACTAATGCTTTCTCTGAAGACTACCAAGAACAGATAGTTGGGAACCCCACTGATGATGGAAATACATAGGATCTTATGGCAACAAATAGACGTGACCTCTTTGAGGATGTACACATCGAAACTGGTGTAAGTGATACTGATTTGGCTGTGGCAACATTGATTATAAAAGCACAAAGGGCAACTAAATCTAGAAGAAAGATATATAGGTTCACTAAACTGTATTAAAAAAATCAGTAGTGTCATAAACCAATAAGGAACGTTAAACTTTCAGCGCAAGGTAGCATGCAGAGGAACTTTGGCTCAAGATTAAAAGAACGATTGACCATGCACTGGACAGATATGTACGCAGTAGAACAGTTCATAACAGGAGGGACCCTCCACAGTATACAGTAAGAAACGTCTATAGAAATAGAGACTACTAAATAATATACGAAAAAGAAAGCACAGGACTGCAGATAAAGAGATGATGAAATTCTGGTCGTGTGTACAGACTGTTAGTGGCACCTAAGTTAAGCGTCCAGTCCCTAGCGAATGTGACAGGAACTGAAATTAATGGTAGCAAAGCAAAATCAGGTAAAAATGGGACGTGCCCTTTGCGATGGTTGGCAAATTATGAATGTGGATGTAGATAACAACTCTCAGGTGCAAGACTACAACAAGCATACAGAGAAAAATTTGCAAGAGGATTCCGCTGAAGAAAACGTGTGTAAGCACCTTTGTAAGATCCTCTAATATTACTTCCGTGATTACAAGTTTGTCCGCAAATTTCACTGATAGGAATCGAGTGTTTCGTAACTATTAGTTGATATTAAATGCGCAACAGCAACTCCAGTTTTGTGAATGCTTTTTACAAATTCCAAAGACCATTCCTTTATTTCATATTTATTAATTTCCTTATTGAAGAAAATTTAAACCACGGTGAAAGTTGTCTCTTCAACATAATCGAATCAGTAGTTGCATCAACAATAACTGAGTAGTATTTCTCATTTTCTCTCTGCACCGTGATGGCACACCTGACATAGGTAGAGCTAGAAATAAATTCTTTCTTGGTGTCACTTAAAGATATTCACTTTTAAACGATTTCTAGCATGTCCGTATCTGCCCTTGCTAATATGTTTTGCAGTAACTGGATCATAGCGACTCAAAAGCTCTAATATTTTGAGGAAATTTCCATTATTTGCATTTCCAATATTCTGAGATGAATCTCTGAAGGCCAAGCCTCTTCGACCAAGAAATAATGTCACACCATGTAACATCAGAGGTCCCATATAAGTTGACCGGTCTAGGGACGAACAAAAGAATAACATTACTTCTTTACTTCCCGAGTATCGGAATGGTCAATGTACCTCTTACGCGCGTCATTTCACTTCTTCATTTTTACGATTCTTCCAGGACAACTAAATACAAATAGATACATCAAATACATACATTTTATTATGCTCTATAATGCAACATATTTTCTGTGTATTTCATGTTAAATCACGTTGTGATGGAATCAGAAGTGCCTTATCTTTGAATGTTGTTGGCAGGCCTACGAAATTAAAACGACGACTCACAGTTGTTGCCGTGTACGTTTTTTGGGGACGTTTCGGCAGTATTTCCAACAACATTTAAAGAAAGCACATTTTCGACTCCATCACCAGGTGGTTTCAGCATACGCTGTCTAAAGAAAACATAGTGCATTCAAGATTGAACACGAAATAGAATTGTAGACAATTGACCTGTAAGAATAATGTAAGTGAAGAATTGAAGCAGGACCTAGACTGGCTTTGCTGGTGCTGGGGCAATGTTCTTTTATTTACTGTATTGTACAAAATTTATTTTACAATAGTATTCCGATATTTGCCGACTGAGCACTTTGGATCCGAACTCTTGAGACACTTTGGCCTCCCATGATGTTTGGTCCCAGGGGATTTTGTCCCCCTCCCTCCTCGTCGTCTGGACTGTTTACTAATAGCATATATTTATCTGCCCTACAATTCTCCATTCGACAACCCAGACCGAGAAATTTGGAGCCGAGATTGACACAGAATTGTCTAAATGTCTGATTTAGACCTTTTAATCAGTTCCAATCGAGAGGATCGTGATCAATTCTGGGTACGAAGCAGCAAAAACAGTCAACATGCTTCTACCATACAAACAATGCTAGCTGTCTTTACCAATTGAGCCAACCATCTAAAGTATGTTGTTCCATACGGTGCGGACACTGCTGGAAGCCCACACGGGGCAGGCGCAGGTTGGGTAGGCTACTCACAAAGTTCCCCTATTACACGCATTATGTGCATACACCACGTGGGCACTCTTGCCTGTGGGTTCTCAGTCAGTGGATTACGATTGCGTACCCAAAATCCATGCTGACTTCAGCTATAGTCTGTAAACAGTTACACGGGCGAAGTTCAATAGCCGCTGGCACGAACCTCCGCCAGATATTGGATGAGGCCTCTTAACAAACGCACATAGGCGTTGTTTCTGATCAACATACACACCCACTGTGTTTGTCTGGATTTGGCAGCAAAATTTATCACTGGCCCAACAGACGAGGTATCCAGTGTTCACTGACATGTATTATCGACATTAGGTACAACCTCGTACCTGTTGCTAAGGTGTAAAGGGACAACTGCACCACCAGTTACCACAGTCAACTGTCAGCTACAGATATAAAAACCCAACACTGCCAGCGAATCATCCTTGAGTGGGGGCAAACCGGTGAAATGATGTGCATCGGAAGATGAGAAACATCGGGGTTCCAGGGTGTCACAGTTTTTGTCACTGATGCCTCAAGTCACTGCAAATTAGGGCAGCAGTATTATGCCCGCCAAAAGTGGGCAATGCAGCTTCCAGCTGTTTTTGGACAGCAACCAATGTATCTTGTCTTCACACGCAACGCCGTTTCTACCCACTTTCCTCTATGTTAAACCATATAAAATTACACATGTGTGGAGGGAGAATGGAAGGGGAGGGGACGTACTAGTCACTAACAAAGAAACAGCAAGCAGAGAGTAACAAGAAATCAAATTACAGTTTATGGTGCCGAAGGTAGAGTAAGTTAGCAACCCCCTCTAAAAAAGATGCTGGCCCAGTCACCCGATAAGAATTCATCAAGAACATGTGGTTCATTTCACATGAGAGACCTCAGTCCAAATAGTACCCCTCATGATTACTTACAGGTCAATCCATAATAGTGGATGAGAATTTCCTCTCAAAACATTATACAATTTGTATACTTATATTATTTGACAACAGAAATAAAATTAGTCAGCTGCTAATTCTGGTATTTCGATTTCTCAAGTATCTGTACATGAACTAAATTATAAAATAATAAGCAATAAATATAAGAAACGTATTCGAAATCATGTCTAATACTGACCACCAGTGACAGTATCCAACGTGAACGCGTTGAAAGGCCATTGCGACACTCGATCCAGGACACACTGAAACAAACAAGGTAATATATTACATATAAACAATTTTGAGATAGAAAGAAATTTGGTGCATGTTCAATGAATTTATCGAAACAGTCAGAATGTAACAAACAGACATACTCACCGTCACTGATCCTCTCTGACCAGTATTGAGACACTGTGGATTACGTCATAATGTGTTCATCTATTCCTGTCCGTCCGTCCAACTATTAATTCATTTACTTATTCCTGCTCCCACCTGGATTTGAATGCCCATTCTACCTGCCATGCAAAACTCATGTTAAGTCTTGTTTCCTTCAACAATTTCCTCTTTCACCTAAGAAGATACGAATCTGTCGGTTTATAATTTGTCTCTGTCAGTTTTCTATGCGTGGTAAGTAATAATTTATTTACTTACAGTTTTATTTCTTTCTTGTTTATTTACACAGCTTTTTCGTTTCAGTTCATTGAACACTAGATTTGGACGTCTGTTCACAAATTTGCTAGTCAATGCTTTACTCTGTTCACAGGAAAACAGATTGTTCGTCACGATATATAACTGACTGATGTAAAAGTAATTGCGGTAGTATCCAAGGGAGTATTGGGGGCTGGTGCTATTTATAATATACGTAAATGATCTAGTGGATAATGTTGGAAGCTCCAAGGGGATGTTTGCAGATAACGCAGTTGACTACAGAAAAGTTGGAACTCCAGAAGGCTGTAGTAACCTGCAGGAAAATGTATAGGAACTCGCACCTGAGCTGAATGTAAACACATGGAACACATTATCCATAAACAGATGAAGATATTCATTACTATTTGGTTACACTATTGGCAATAAATCATTCGAAACAATAACAACTGTGGAATTATGTCGACTCCCAATAATTCAAAGTTCAAGGGACCTTAAAAAAGTTTGAATAGCTGAGAGTTCGATTCAACAAAGCTTTGTCTGTTCAATGTGGAATCATTAGATATCAAAATAAAAATATACAGTCCAAAAGCGTTAAAAAGGAAATCATTGATCTAGTTGTCTAATGACAGAATTAGCAAGAATCGACTACCTAGATGTAACTACATGGAGCAATGGAAAGTGGAATACCGCATAAAACAAATTGTAGAAAAAGAACAATCAGTGATGGGATACTCTGGACGAGTTTTGAGCAAATGTAATTCATTCACCAAAGAAATTGCTTGAAACAAACAATTGTTCAACTCTTTCTTTAATATTGCACTGATTTTCGGGATCATCGCCAGATTGGATTAATAAAAGAGATAAAGAAGATACAATGAAGAGTGATGAATTTCATATCATATTTGTTGGTTTAAAGGAGTGGGGAAGGGGGAAGGGACCAAACTATGATGTCAGCGGTCCCTTGTTCCCGGTAAAATAATCACATAAGGGAAAGAAGAAAAGAAAGGAGACGTGCAACACAGTAACAGGAGAAAGGAAGAACCAGAAGAACGTCAACAAGGACAACCAACACTACGATGGACAAAACAGGAAAAGAAAACCACAGGTAGAAGCAAGAAACAGATATATTGGTTGGGTGTGGGATTGAAGGGACCGGACTGCTAAGGTCATCGGTCCCTTGTTCCACGATAAAATCACACGAAATAAAAACTGTCAGTCGTTAAAAACGGAGAACTGAGACAAGGGACGACACAATACAAGAAAGACAGACAAAGACCAGACAAACGGAACCAAAATCACACCGAGTGTGAAGGTGGTTGGCCGACCATGAAAATAAGGAAAAGCCAACCACCAAATGACATTAAAACCCACAGTTTAAAACCACAGGCCAAAGGCCCAAGTCAATACAGGAAATAAAAGGACAAACACTCAAATCATACGATAAAAACCCCCTGCCCGAATAAAACTCAACACGAGGTCCGCCATAGCAACGTCATCACATAAAAGGGCAGGGAGGGTATCAGGCAGCGCAAACGTCTGCCTGAGTCCTGTTAAAAGCGGGCAGTCCACCAAAATGTGGACCACCGTCAGAGCTGCCCCGCAGCGACATAGCGGTGGGTCCTCCCGGCGCAACAAATGGCCGTGCGTCAGCCACGTGTGGCCAACGCGCAGCCGGCAGACGACGACAGAGTCCTTCCGAGAGGCCCGCATGGAGGAGCGCCACACACCGGTCGTCTCCTTCACCGCCCGAAGTTTGTTGGGCGTGGGTAGGGTGCGCCACTCGTCACCCCAGGCACCAAGCACTTTCTGGCGCAAAAGCGACAGGAGATCACACTCCATAAGGCCGAGTTCCAGAGCCGGTGAACTCACTGCCTGTTTAGCCAGCGTGTCAACCCGCTCATTGCCCGGGATGCCGACATGACCTGGGGTCCAAACAAAGACCAGGGAGCGCCGCAACGGGCAAGAGCATGGAGCGACTCGTGGATGGCCATCACCAGACGGGAACGAGGTCAGCACTGGTCAAGAGCTCGTAAACCACTCAGGGAGTCACTACAGATGACAAAGGACTCACCTGAGCGGGAGCGGATATACTCTAGGGCGCGATAGATGGCAACCAACTCGGCAGTGTATACACTGTTCCCGGGTGCCAGCGACCGTTGCTCACAATGATCCTCTAGAGTAAGAGCGTAACCAGTGCGACCAGAGACCATCGAACCGTCGGTATAGGCCACGGCAGATCCGGGAAACTCGGCAAGGAGAGAAACAAAGCGGCGGCGGACGGCCGGAGGAGGGACCGAGTCTTTCGGACCCTGTGCCAAATCCAGCCGAATGCATGGTCGGCGCACACACCAAGGGGGCAGACGGAGATTGGCCCGGAAAACAGGCGGGAGAGGAAAAAACTCAATCCCACACAGTAGAGCCCGGATGCGAACCGCGATCGTACACCCTGACCGGGCCGCCTGTCTGGAAGATGGACGATCGAGTGTGGGAACAGGAGACGGTAGTTGGGATGCCCTGGCAAGCTACAAACGTGGGCAGCATAAGCGGCCAGAAGTCGGTCGCGCCGGATCCGCAATGGAGGAACACCAGCCTCCACAAGTAAGCTGTCAACAGGGCTTGTCCGAAATGCTCCTGTGGCGAGTCGGATCCCGCAGTGATGGATGGGATCCAGCAATTGCAACGCTGATGGCGATGCCGAACCATAAGCCACACACCCATAATCAAGGCGGGTCTGGATCAGCGCTTGATACAGCCGGAGAAGGGTGGACCGATCGGCACCCCATCCGGTGTGGCTAAGGCAACGGAGAGCGTTTAAATGCCGCCAGCATGTTTGTTTAAGCTCCCTAATATGAGGCAGCCAAGTCAACCGGGCATCAAATACCAGTCCCAAGAACCGATGCGTCTCTACCACAGCAAGAGGTTCACCGTCAAGGTAAAGGCATGGCTCAGGGTGAACCGTGCGACGCCGGCAGAAATGCATAACGCAGGTCTTAGCGGCCGAAAACTGGAAGCCGTGCGCTACAGCCCACGACTGTGCCTTGCGGATAGCGCCCTGCAGCTGGCGCTCAGCAACTGCAATGCCAGCGGAGCTGTAGTAGAGGCAGAAGTCGTCTGCATACAACGAAGCTGCGACGGACGATCCCACCGCCTCAGCGAGCCCATTGACCGCAATTAAAAACAGGGAGACACTGAGGACAGACCCCTGTGGGACCCTGTTCTCCTGGACCCGGGAGGAACTATGGGACGCAGCAACTTGCACGCGGAAGGAACGAGACGACAGAAAATTCTGAATAAAAATCGGGAGCGGGCCCCTAGGACCCCACCCATGAAGTGTGGCCAGGATGTGATATCGCCAAGTCGTATCGTATGCCTTCCGCATGTCGAAGAAAACGGTAACCAGATGTTGGCGGCGTGCAAAGGCTGTACGGACGGCAGACTCTAGGGAGACCGGCAGAGCGGCCTTTACGGAACCCACCCTGAGACGGAGCCAGAAGGTCTCGAGACTCGAGGAGCCAACTCAACCTCCGGCTCACCATACGTTCTAGCAACTTGCAAAGAACGTTGGTGAGGCTTATGGGGCGGTAGCTGTCCACCTCCAGCGGGTTCTTGCCAGGTTTCAACACGGGGAGGACGATGCTTTCTCGCCATTGAGACGGGAACACACCCTCAACCCAGATGCGGTTGAAAACATCTAGGAGGTGTCGCTGGCAATTCACAGAGAGGTGTTTCAGCATCTGGCTGTGGATGCGGTCTGGCCCAGGAGCCGTATCAGGGCAAGCAGATAGTGCACTCTGGAATTCCCAGTCGCTGAAAGGAGCATTGTACGACTCCGCGTGGCGCGTGTGAAAGGAAAGCCTCCAACTTTCCAACCGCTCTTTCCGGGAGCGGAAGGCCAGTGGGTAATTCGTAGATGCGGAACACTGAGCAAAATGCGCTGCTAACCGGTCCGCAATCGTGTCGGAGTCAGTACACACCACTCCATTCAGCGAAAGCCCAGGGACAGAGACAGGCGGCCGATAGCCATGGAGTCGCCTAATCTTAGCCCAAACCTGCGATGCAGAGGTACGGACGCCAATGGTGGAAACATACCGTTCCCAGCACTCCTGCTTCCGTTGGCGAATAAGGCGTCGGGCACGGGCACGGAGCTGTTTAAAAACGATGAGGTTCTCCAAGGACGGGTGCCGCTTATGGCGTTGAAGAGCCCGCCGGCGATCTCTAATCGCCTCTGCGATCTCGGGCGCCCACCAAGGCACAGTCCTCCGCCGAGGGGACCCGGATGAACAGGGAATCGCAGAAACGATGCCGGTGGTGACCGACTGAACCACCGCATCAATGGTGTCAGGGGAAGGAGGTGCGATAATGGCGAGAGAGGAGAACAAGCCCCAATCAGCCTTATTCAGAGCCCATCTGGAGGGGCGTTCAGAAGAGTGACGCTGTGGTAGTGACAGAAAGATGGGGAAATGGTCACTACCACATAAGTCGTCATGGACACTCCAGTGGATGGATGGTGAAAGTCCGGGGCTGCAGATAGAAAGGCCGATGGCCGAAAATGTGCCATGGACTACGCTAAAATGTGTCGGCTCTCCCGTGTTTAAGAGGCAGAGGTCAAGCTGCGAGAGAAGAGTCTCGACATCTCTACCCCGGCCAGTAATCGCGGCGCTACCCCACAGGGGGTTATGGGCGTTAAAGTCGCCCAGTAACACAAAAGGAGGAGGCAGTTGTGCTATCAATGCAGCCAACACATGACGCGAGACATCAGCATCTGGCGGAAGATACAAACTGCAGACAGTAATAGGCTGAGGCGTCCACATCCTTACAGCGACAGCCTCTAAAGGTGTGTGAAGAGGTACACATTCGCTGTAGACAGAGGTAAGGATGTAGACGCAGACTCCACCAGATACCCTCTCATAAGCTGCCCGGTTCTTGTAATAACCCCGATACCCACGTAGGGCAGGGGTCCGCATTGCCGGAAACCAAGTTTCCTGTAGGGCAATGCAGAGGAAAGGGTGACTGCTGATGAGTTGGCGAAGCTCAGCAAGGTGGTGGAAAAAAGCGCTGCAGTTCCACTGGAGTATCGCTTTTTCCATGTCCGAAAAAGGCGTGAAGGGGCCGAGGAAGCAGATCACGCCACTGGGTCACCTGCTGCCACCGATGGAGGACCAGTACAATCTGCTTCCATGGTGTCTGAGGGTCTGGCGAGATCCAGGTCCTCAGCGGACGCCCGGATCTCCACCTTATCCTCGGACGCAGAGCCTGTAGGGAGCAGTGGGGTGGATGCCACCGCGTGGTCCTTGGCCTTAGAGGTCTTCTTCTTCGTCTTGTCTCTGGTCCTTGGGTTTCATTGGCTGGGAGGGCTCCAGCGAGTCAGTCTCCGGGACGGTAGAGGAGCGGGAAGCCCTGCGACCAGCCGCTGGTCTGCTTTTCTCCCATTGGCTGACGTCACCCTTCCCAGAGGCGGAAACCTGGGAAGGAAGGGACCCAAGGGACCCTTTCTGTGCTATTCGAGCCGGGGAAGTTTGAGGCTTCCCCAGCTTAGAAGTGGGGACTGATGTCCCCGATGGTTGGGGGGTTGCTGCTCCTGAGGCAGGTAGTGCAGGAGCAGCAGGGAGTGAAGTGCCCCCCACCATCAAGGGGGCAGGTGTAGCATTCCGGCTCTGAGAGGTGGCAGTCTGAGGGAGAGCTAATGGGGCCATAACAGTAGTAGCCGCGGCGTAAGAGGCAGTCATTCGAACAGGATGGAGGCGTTCGAACTTCTGCCTGGCCTCAGTGTATGTCAGGCGGTCCAGGGTCTTATACTCCATGATTGTGCGCTCTTTCTGGAAGATCCTGCAGTCCGGCGAGCAAGGCGAGTGGTGCTCTCCGCAGTTTACACAAATGGGAGGCGGAGCACATGGAGTATTGGGATGTGATGGGCGTCCACAATCTCGACATGTGAGGCTGGAAGTACAGCACTTAAAGCACCGCATCGGGAGAGGGATATATGGCTTGATGTCACAACGATAGACCATCGCCTTGACCTTCTCAGGTAAAGTATCACCCTCGAAGGCCAAGATGAAGGCACCGGTGGCAACTTGCTTATCCCTTGGACCACGATGTACGCGCCGGACGAAGTGAACACCTCGCCGCTCTAAATTGGCGCGAAGCTCGTCATCGGACTGCAATAGAAGGTCCCGATGGAATATTATGCCCTGGACCATATTAAGACTCTTATGGGGCGTGATTGTAACCGGAACATCCCCCAGCTTGTTACAATCGAGTAACCGGCGGGACTGGGCGGAGGACGCCGATTTGATCAAAACCGAGCCCAGCGCATTTTGGACAAGCCCTCCACCTCCCCGAACTTGTCCTCTAAGTGCTCGACGAAGAACTGAGGCTTCATGGATGTAAAGGATTCACCATCAGCTCTCGTACACACCAGGTAGTGGGGCGAGTATGGTTCGCTGGCATCCTTAGTCTTTCGTTCCTCCCATGGTGTAGCCAGGGAGGGGAACGAATTGGGGTCATATGCAGTTGCGTTGTATTGAGCCCTGGAACGCTTAGAGACTGCTGGCGGCTGGCCGCCAGCAAGAGATGATGTACCACGCTTCATTGCGGGTCATCCGCCCTGATGCCACCTACTCCGACCAAGGGCCCTCCCCACGGGCGCCACCCAGCCTCAGCAACGACCACCTGGCAGGATGGCCATTGCCGGGAGTCCCAATGCCCCAAGGAGATAGGCATCTACTCCTTGGCATACGTGGGGAGTTAACGGCGCTGGCATCAGCAGAGCGATCCCTGTGTAGTCAGTGGGCTACAACCAACAGGGTACATGGCGGCCCCACCACAACGGACTGGCTACCGTGCTGGATTTCAGGTGATGTAGTCCAATATCGTCATTGGCGCATAAAGCGACACAGCATAGCAGACTGCAATAAAATGCACCCAAGAACAAATCCACGCCCAAGAGATGGTAGGTGAGCGGGACTACTAAGCGATGACGACAAACCTGGCTAGAGATGGTAATGCATGATGGACACATCGCTCCTTGTAAGGCGCCCTTCCCCAATCGGCTCGCTCTTCGGAAAATTTAGAAGGATGGAGGTCAAACCCGTTAGGGGACCATCTCACAAGGCCAAAACGTTTGAGACTCCTTTTAGTCGCCTCTTACGACAGGCAGGAATACTGTGGGCCTGTTCTTACCCCCGAACCCACAGGGGGGATGGGGGGACGGGTAGAAACAAGAGAGAAGATGACCGTGGCTGAGCGACCATGAGAATAAAAAGGAGTAGCCAGCCACTCTGCGACACATTCAAATATCCACCCTAAAAGAATTAGAGTGGAGAACACAAAGGGACAAAGGACACGCACTAAAACTAATATAGAATGATAAAACCCACCGTCACTTATAAAACGTAAAACTAAATTAGCCGATGAGGTGCTGTCACCTAAAATTAATGGCAACGAGTCAAGTAACTGAAGAGTCAGTCGCAGGACAGCCAAAGGATAGCTCACCAAGTTATGGGCCACTGTCAGCCGGGCGCCGTACCGTCACTGAGGTGGGTCAAAACATGGCCAATGCGGAGCCGGCAGAGAACCACAGAGTCCCTGCGAGATGCCCGCACGGAGGACTGCCACACATTCGTAGTCTCTTTAATGACACGGAGTTTGTTGTGCGTGCTGACGCTATGCCATTTCGTCTCCCAAAGCCCCAAAAACCTGCGGCGTAGTACTGACCACAGGTCAGTTGCAGAGAAGCCGATCTCCATAAGAGGTTTTCCGCGTAGCCTGTTTGGCCAGCCTGTCGTCAATTTCGTTGTCTGGGATTCCGAAGTGACCTGGGGTCCAGACAGACACCACTGAACGACTGGATCGTTCCAGGGCATAGATGGACTCCTGGATGGTCCATACCAAAGGATGACGAGGGTAGCACTGGTCGATAGCTTGTAGGCTGCTTCGAGGAGTCAGTACACACAAGAAACGACTCCTCAGGGCATGAACGGATGTGCTCAAGAGCACAAGATATAGCCACCAGCTCAGCAGTGAAAACACTGCAGCCATGGGGCAAGGAATGCAGTTCAATATGTCTTCCATGGACATACGCGAAGCCGACGTGAGCATCAGCCATGAGCCCGTCGGTGTAAACTACTTCGTGGCCTCGGTACATGTCAAGAATCGAGAGGAAGTGGAGAACAGGTGGTAAAGGCAAGGATTCCAGTTCGGAAAGAAGAGTCCGGACACTAAGTGCAATTGTAAGCCCTGACCTGGGCCACTGATGCGGGAGATGAACCGCTGTGGGTGGGGAAAGGAGACTGTGATTCGGATGCGCCAGCAGTTGTGCACGTGTAACGTGCAATGGAGGGACTCCGGCCTCCACCAGTACGCTGGTCACTGGACTCGTCCTAAAAGCTCCTAGCGCTAGGCGAACGCTACAGTTGTGCACTGGGTCGAGTAAACGCAACGCTGAGGACGCCGCCGAACCATAAAGCTCACTCCCATAGTCAAAGCGGGACTGAACAAGAGCTCTGTAGAGCTGCAGCAGCGTAGAGCGATCTGCACCCCAGTTGATGTTGCTCAGGCAGCGGAGGTCAGAGCGAATAAGCTTCACTGTTATCCTTAGCCTGGCGTTCCTCCTATGGCGTGGCAAAGGAGGGGAACGATTTTGTGTCGTATTTCTTAGCATTGAAGTTAGAATTTACCCGCTTAGAAACTGCTGGCGGCGGACCACCAGCAAGAGATGACGTACTACGCTTCATGGCGTATCTACCGCCCTGATGGCACCCACTCCGACCAAGGGCCCTCCCCATGGGCGCCACTCAGCCTCAGCAAGGGCCACCTGGGAGAATGGCCATTGCTGGGAGTCCCGATTCCCCAGGGAGGTGGGCATCTTCTCCATGGCATACGTGGGGAGTTAACGGTGCAGGAATCAGCAGAGCGATCCCTTTGTTGTCAGGGGGCTACAAGCAACAGGGTACATGGCGCCCCCACCACAATGGACTGACTACTGTGCTGGGTATGAGGTGCTAAGAAGTCCATGGCCATCGTCGGCGCAGAAAGCGACACTTCATAGTGCATGGTGGAAAACGTACGCCGAAGAAGTGGAGAATGAGCGGGGCTGCAATGCGACGACGAGAAAGTGGGCTAAAGATCTCAATGCACGATGGACACGATGCACCGTGTAAGGCGCCCTTCCCCACTTGGTTCGCTCTTCGGGAAAATTTAGAAAGATGGAGGTGAAACCCGACAGGGGATCATCACGTAAAGGGCGAAACGTGTGAGACTCCTTTTAGTCGCCTCTTACGAAAGGCAGGAATACCTAGGGCCTATTCTAACCCCCAGACCTGCAGGGGGATTTATATCAGAGTTGGTTAGTGAGAATGGGAGTGTTGCGGAGAATCTCAACCAATTCCAGAGGCAGATGCTACAAGGTATTCATCATGTGTCAAAGATTACTGTTTCAATTCCAGGAACAGATGTGTAACGTAACACTTTCTCCCACATATGTCTCGTGAAACCAACTTTACGATAAAATCAACGAAATAAGCGTTGATTCAGCGGTGAGGTTTAATCGGGAGTCATTTTTCCTACACACCATTCGCGAATGGAACAAATGGTTCAAATGGCTCTGAGCACTATGGGACCTAACATCTGAGGTCATCAGTCCCCTAGACTTAGTACTACTTAAATGTAACTAGCCTAAGGACATCACACACATCCATGCCCGAGGCAGGATTCGAACCTGAGACCGTAGCAGTCGCGCGGTTCCAGACTGAAGAGGTTAGAACCGCTCGGCCACAGCGGCCGGCGCGAATGGAACAGAGGAGAAGGAAAAATAACAGTGGTAACGTAAGTACCCTTGCTTGATGAGTATAGATGTGAAATTTTGGGAGGCTAACAAACGACGAAATTTCATTTATTGTGTGTATATAGTATGAAAGCGAGAATACATGACTCGATTGGTAGGTAATAGGGGTACATAGGGTGAAAAATTTAATACGCAGAGATGCCACCCCTGGTAGCAACAACAGCTCTAATCTGGCTGAGCACTGAGACAAACCAAGCTTGCGTGACATCTGAGTACGTCGACCCAAGCTACTTCAGCTCTATGCCATAGTTCATTATTCTTAATTGCTTAAGGGCATGCCAGTCTCTCAGCAATTCATGACTAGATCTTTTCAGCAAGAATGTGCTGGGCTTGACAGCCTCGAACACCCTATGTGTCAAAGTAGCTCTTCACAGTCAGGGAAACATGGGGCCTTGCATTATCTTACTGGAAGATAACTTACAGAGACCTCACAAACAAGGCGCAACAACTGGATTTTACACTTTAGAAATTAAATACCTGCTGTTCAAAGTACGATCTGAGCGAAACAGAGATGATAGTGTTGTGTACCCAGTGGCACCCCAAATCATCAAGCTAGTTGGTGAAACCGTGTAACAATGGCGAATGTTGTCTGGATATGTTCGTTCTCCTCAAAGCCTCCACACAGGGATACAACCATTGTAATGCTGAACGAAAAACTGGCAATCGTCTGAAAAGATGACGTGGTACCACTAGGTGTCTACTGCTGTCACTGGGCGCCCTAATGCATGTGCACCTCACTCTGGTACTAGGTCAAAAGAAGACGAAGAAGAGGCGACAGTAGTCGCCCTGCTGACACTCTGTGGTGCTCCACATGCCGCCCTAACCGTGTGGATACTTGTCTCATTAAGAACGTGTCCATTTCCAAATGCGAATTAGAAATACACTGAGTTATCCTTCTTTACTTACAGAATGCAAATAGCATTACTACAACTTCCTTGGTACAACAGCTCTGAAATTCTAATCCTTTACATACCCAACAAGCTTGTACTACATTTCTTGTTAAATTGACATCTGTGGCATGCCGTCTTGACGGTGTTGCAGATTCATAGATGCAGTTCCATCTAACTGAAACTATGCTCCAACATCCTAAAAATTAGTTATTTTGTCAACTCAGCTCAGTAAACGTTTTCATCAATTCTGGATAGAGGATATTTTCTCTTTGGACTCTCCTCCATGAATGTTATGTAAAATGCAGTTAAATATTACTTATGTCTACACTATGTGATTAAAGGTATCCGGACAACTGGCTGAAAATGACGTACACGTTCGTGACGCCCTCCATCGGTAAATCTGGAATTCAATATGGCGTTGGCTCACCCTTAGCCTTGATGACAGCTTCCTCTCTCGCAGGCATAGGTTCAATCAGGTTCTGGAAGGTTTCTTGGGGAATGGCAGCCCATTCTTTACGGAGTGCTATACTGAGGACAGGATCGATATCGGTCGGTGAGGTCTAGCACGAAGTCGGCCTTCCAAAACATCTCAAAGATGTTCTACGCGATTCAGAACAGGAAAATGTGCAGGCCAGTCCATTACAGGGATGTTATTGTCGTGTAACCACTCCACCACAAGCCGTGCATTATGAACAGGTGCCCGATCGTCTTGAATGATGCAATCGTCATCCCTGAATTGCTCTTCAACAGTGGGAAGCAAGAATGTGCTTAAAACATCAATGTAGGCCTGTGCTTTGATAGTGCCACGCAGACCTACAAGGGGTGCAAGCCAACAAGACCACACCGTAACACCACTGCCTCCCAATTTTATTGTTGGCACTACACACGCTGGCAGATGACGTTCACTGGGCATTCGTCATACCTACACCCTGCCATCGGATCGCCACATTGTGAAGAGTGATTCGTCGCTCCACACAACGTTTTCCCACTGTTCAATCGTCCAATATTTACGCTCCTTACTCCAAGCGAGGGTCGACTGGCATTTACCGGCGTGACGTGTGGCTTATGAGCAGCCACTCGACCATGAAATCCAAGTTTTCTCACCTCCCGCCTAGCTGTCGTAGTACTTGCAGTGGATCTTGATTCAGTTTGGAATTCCTGTGTAATGGTCTGGATAGATGTCTGCCTATTACACATTACGACCCTCTTCAACTGTCGGCAATCTGTCAGTCAACAGACGAGGTCGGCGTATACGCTTTTGCACTGTACGGGTCCATTCAGGTTTCCACTTCACTATCACATCGGAAACAGAGGACCTAGGGATGTTTAGGAGTGTGAAAATCACGCTTACAGACATATGACACAAGTGACACCCAATCACCTCACCACGTTCGAAGTCCTCGAGTTCCGCGGAGCGCCCCGTTCTGCTCTCTCACGATGTCTACTGACTACTGAGTCGCTGATATGGAGTAGGTGGCAGCACAGTGAACCTAATATGAAGAAGTATGTTCTGGGGCGTGTCTGGATAGTTTTCATCACATAGTGTATATCCTACACTCTGAAATCATCTGCATACCTTTTGTTCATGTTAATGTTGGATTTTGAATGAAAGAGATAGCGACTATGACATGTTTCTATTCAGTGATAGAACGTAAGCTAAGAACTGGAGCAACTGTATACTTCAGTGCAAACTATTCGTTACACAGAAATTTTATGCATATAGCCATACATGCATTATAAAAAGGGTGTTACTTTTTTAGTATATTTTGATGATAGTGCAGGACCGTTTATATTATTCATAGCATGATTCTGGGGATATAGAAGTAGAACCAAGCAAGTTTTGGTCATATAGTCACATGAATTTAGAAATGATGAATTTTCACTTCTTAACTTTTCGTGACTATTTCCAGATTATCAAGGAAAGACAAGTCAGTAAAGAAGTGATTATGAAGAAGAACAAAATGTGTATGTTGCATGATATAATACTGAAAAGAGGTTGCAGACAGTTTGAGCATGGAATGAGAATGAAGTTACTTGAAAAATAAATTAAACACTACAAGTAAAATTAATTAACAAACAGTACAGTCAAATGACTCAAGAAGCAGTCAATAAAATCTACAGTAAAATGCGGTGCAGAAGGGACCAACTTAGACAGAAAAAATCTATATTTACTTGATTGCCCCAGCAGTTAGTGGTGGTGGTGATGGTGGTGGTAGTGAAAGCAGGTAGTTATTACTCCTACAACCCTATTTAAGTTTTACTTTAGGAACGAAGTACCGTGTACATAGAAGATAAAATGTATTTAATTCATAGATTTAACAGTAATTTTGAAATGAAATTGCATTAAGATGCGGAATTTTAAAATCTTCACTAGTCAAGTTTACTAATAAACAGGGTCGAAACGAAAAGTGAGAGATAAATAAGATCGACTGATGAATGGGACTAAGACAGACATATAATGAAACAAACACTGGCCACGAAATTTAACTACTTATTTTAAATGAGTCTAGAAAGAACAGGGACTAAAACAAACAACTGCAAACAAACACACTACATTTATTCAACAGACAATTGATGCACTATTGACAACCACCACATTCAAGGGGCAACCACTGAAGAAAAGGCAAAACTAACTAACTTACCAAAAGAAGTTATTCTACTGAGCATGGGGATTTATGAAGAAAGTTACTGTAATTATGCGCGTGAATGTAAATTTGCCTGGCGCGTAACACAGGTGAAAAACTCTCTGCTTCCACGTGGGTGACAATGCTGAGATACTGTGATGTTTTGGTGAGTGCCATACATACTACTTATCCTCTGGAAAAGCGTCGGGACATTGGGAATGTCACTATATTTATACCAGTGGAGGCGGTTGACCACTCGACCTGCCTGGGGCCTTCGTGGCAGGCGGAAAATGAGTAGGCCAAAGGCCATGCCTCGTATCTTTACTTGGGCATTGTTAATCTGTCCTGCGTGTTGACCTCTACTGGGTACACTCTTAGACTATAACCACAAATGTAGAATTTCCGTCAAACATAGTCAAGATCTTTCAGCATTATTTAGGAGATTGTCTGATATCCTTATTTCCGTAGATTCCTTTACAAATCTTTCCCAATACCTTTTTGCTTTGCACAGCAACTTGCTGTTATCACAGTGAAATGTGTATTCTTCATTTAGGCGTTGCTCTTACACTCCAATTTTTCTTTCTTTGTCCCAGACATTAAGGTCTGTTGCTGACAGCGGTGTGTTCATCGTGGTATGAGACCAATTACACTTACAATGGAGCTATCACAATTACTTTTTGGATGTTTTAAATTGGAAGAAGGCTGATGGTGCTCTGGGCTTCGCAGTTTATGGGGGGAAGACCCACACAGGGCGTTACACGCAGCGTATTGCCATCGTTCGGCACAGGGGCAAACGATCCTACTCCCACTGGTACATACAGCACCATCTCAAGGAAGTATTCCATAAAAAAAAAGACCACAGTCAAATGTTCTGTGAAATCATTTGTCTAAAAGTAAGAAATAAAACCCAGAAACATTTGACACGCCTTTGAATGATACTCGTTACGCCACACGCATTCTATTTCCTGATATTTGAAGGATTCTCTATAGAAACATTTCTGAGAGTGAAAAAAGGTTGGAACTTTTTTACGCCTTCTCGTATACATGATAAAAACATGTCTAGACGACACATCACCGGACTGTATAGTCCACGTAATCCACAAAATAAATATCCTCTAATACCCTTCAAAATTCTAAGATTATAAGTTAAACATAGAACTTCAAATTCTCAATTGGTACCTTATTTGCTGTACATGATTTTCAGCATCATTCAAAGGTACGTCTACTCTGTTTTATTTCTTACTTTTAGGTAAATGATTTCACAAAACATTTAACCATTTTTTTTTTAAAAAAAATCTTGTCAAGTTCTATTCAGAAAGCCTGAAATACAATACATGTGAATGTTAATCAGGCTTCTATTATCGCTAGGAGCAGAGAAGTTTAAATTTATGCTGTCATTTGGTATTTATTTTACATGAAAGAAAGGAATCCACAATTTAAAATGTCATGAGAAATCAAAATCTGGTAGCTCCTTCAGATCGTGAGGCGATCGAACTTCATGCTCACTCGTGGTTTCTTCAACACACGTGCGAAAGTCTACAACGGAGTAAGCATTGAACGTGTGTGTTTGTGTGTGCGAACACGCTTCTGTCCCCACATAGCATTAAACAGGTTTTAATTATGACACACATATCACAAGCGCAAATACATTTATATATCATCCGTTACGCGCATTTAGGTTTTCAGACCAAACAGTGATGATCGATCTCAAACCCTGCTCTGATACTGCATTGCCGTTGAAACAGTCGATCGATATTTTTTCTCTGTCGAGACTAGAAAAGGAGCGAACAGCTTGACCAACTGTTGCGATGTTGATTTTCACCGATCATCTCATTTGCCATAAGCATATCTTAACCCGACTGCTGTCGCATACTTCAATGTGCTCATCAAAATGATCTCGAAATAATGCTTTCGCCAGGAGATGATCAACTTAGAGCCTGCTAAGCAAATAGCCAGAGCATAACTTAATGATAGCTAACACTTGGTTCAAGAATAATGAAAGAAGGTCGTATACATGGAAGAAGCCTGGAGCTACTAGAAGGTATCAGATAGATTATATAATGGAAAGACAGAGATTTAGAAACCAGGTTTTAAATTGTAAGACATTTCCAGGGGCAGATGTTGACTCTGACCACAATGTATTGGTTATGAACTGTAGATTAAAACTGAAGAAACTGCAAAAAGGTGGGAATTTGAGGAGATGGGACCTGGATAAACTGAAAGAACCAGAGGTTGTACAGAGTTTCAGGGAGAGCATAAGGGAACAACTGACAGGAATTGAGGAAAGAAATACAGCAGAAAAAGAATGGGTAGCTTTGAGGGATGAAGTAGCGAAGGCAGCAGAGGATCAATTAGGTAAAACGATGAGGGCTGGTAGACGTCCTTGGGGAACAGAAGAAATACTGGATTTAATTGATGAAAGGAGAAAATATAAAAATGCAGTAAATGAAGCAGGCAAAAGGGAATACAAACGTCTCAAAAATGAGATCGACAGGAAGTGCAAAATGGCTGCGCAGGGATGGCTAGAGAACAAATGCAAGGATGTAGAGGCAAGATAGATACTGCCTACAGGAAAATTAAAGAGACATTTGGAGAAAAGAGAACCACTTGCATGAATATCAAGAGCTCAAATGGAAACCCAGTTATAAGCAAAGAAGGGAGAGCAGAAAGATGGAAGGGGTATATAGAGGGTCTACACAAGGGCGACGTAATTGAGGACAATATTATAGAAATGGGAGAGAATGTAGATGACGATGAAATAGGAGATATGACACTGCGTGAAGAGTTTCACAGAGCACTGAAAGACCTAAGTCGAAACAAGGCCCTGGGAGTAGACAACATTCCATTAGAACTACTGACAGCCTTGGGAGAGCCAGGCCTAACAAAACTCTACCATCTGGTGAGCAAGATGTATGAGACAGACGAAATACCCCCAGTCTTCAAGAAGAATATAATAATTCGAATCCCTAAGATAGCAGATGTTGACAGATGTGAACATTACCGAACTATCCGTTTAATAAGCCACGGCTGCAAAATAATAACACCAATTCTTTACAGGCGAATGGAAAAACTGGTAGAAGCCGACCTAGAAAATAGATTAAGGAAAGGCAAACCTACGTTTCCAGCATTTGTAGACTTTTGACAATGTTGACTGGAATACCCACTTTCAAATTCTGAAGGTGGAAAGGGTAAAATACAGGGAGCGAAAGGCTATTTACAATTTTTACAGAAACCAGATGGCAGTTATAAGAGTCGAGGGTCATGAAAGGGAAGCAGTGGTTGGGAAGAGAGTGAGACAGGGTTGTAGCCTCTCCCCGATGTTATTCAGTCTGTATATTGAGCAAGCAGTAATGGAAGCAAAAGAAAAATTCGGAGTTGGAATTAAAATCCATAGAGAAAAAATAAAAACTTTGAGGTTTGCCGATGACATTGTAATTCTGTCAGAGACAGCAAAGGACCTGGAAGAAAAGCTGAACGGAATGGACAGTGTCTTGAAAGGAGGATACAAGATGAGCATCAACAAAAGCAAAACGAGGATAATAGAATGTAGACGAATTTAATCGGGTAATGCTGCGGGAATTAGATTAGGAAATAAGACGCTTAAAGTAGTAAAAGAGTTTTGCTATTTGGGGAGCAAAATAACTGAGGATGGTCGAAGTACAGTGGATATAAAATGTAGACTGGCAATGGCAAGGAAAGCGTTTCTGAAGAAGAGACATTTGTTAACATCGAGTACAGATTTAAGTGTCAGGAAGCCGTTTCTGAAAGTATTCGTATGGAGTGTAGCCATGTATAGAAGTGAAACATGGACGGTAACTAGTTTGGACAAGAAGAGAATAGAAGCTTTCGAAATGTGATGCTATAGAAGAATGCTGAAGATTAGATGGGTAAATCACATAACTAATAAGGAGGTATTGCAAAATATTGGGGAGAAGAGAAATTTGTGTCACAACTTGACTAGAAGAAGGGATCGATTGGTAGGGCATATTCTGAGGGATCAAGGGATCACCGATTTAGTATTGGAAGGCAGCGTGGAGGGTAAAAATCGTAGAGGGAGACCAAGAGATGAATACACTAAACAGTTTCAGAAGGATGTAGGTTGCAGTAGATACTGGGAGATGATGAACCTTGCGCAGGACAGAGTCGCATGGAGAGTTGCATCAAACCAGTCTCTGGACTGAAGACCACAACAACAACAAAAACAACAACAACAACAACACCAACAAGCGAAGAGCTTTAATTGCAGCTGCCGTGCACGTGTTACCATCCTCAGGGTAACTGTCAAGTTAGTTTGATGTGTAAAAACTTGAAGACATGAATAGCTGTCTCTTCTGCTCCTGCTCTCCCGAAATTCAGTCCCTAATGCAGTGCTCGACACCTTTTCTGCTTTTGGGCCAAACGTTTGAGTGTAACAAGAACAGGACTCCCTATAAATTACATAACAGGTTTTTGTCCGAGTTGTCATAGCCAAATGAAGATCTGGAAATGAACAAATGAGGTACCAAATTGACCATCAAGAGGTGTACTTTTGCGAAAAAGTATTTAATTTGCTTGAAAGTAATATGGTAATTAATAAAATCTTAATTCGTGGTCTGAGGGGAATTTGCGCAATCGATTCTTCTCCAAATTGTCTTAGCCAAATGAAGAGTAGGAAATGGCCAAATGGAAATTAAATAGTCCAGCATGAGGTTTAGTTTCACAAAAACAAATTTAATTGATTGGAAAAATCAGGGCAATTTTGAAAAACTTAACGATCTGAGAGAAAACAGAAATATTTCACGAACAGCTGCCGCTACCCACGTAAATCAGGTGTCGAAAAGTATTAGTGTGATTGTTAACTGATAAAATAACTCCCCTCCGACCAGGTAATGAATGGAGGACATATCGAGAAATTATGTAAACTTCTCTACTGTTGTCGCAGCACTACAACTGACTGTTGTTTCTCTGCATCCGTTAGCATTTCACAGTTGAAATGCTGGCCACAAAGCTACTAGCTGCCAGGGATCTTCTTACACTGATTCAACCGTAGGTTGTCTCAAACATCACTTGAGATCCGCAACAGTGACCAACAACCAAAATCGCCTGGAAAGATGAGATGTCTTCCCAGCAACTTCGAAAGCTTCGAAAACTTCTTTTTTTTTTCAAAAAAATTGCAACAGAATGGAAGTGAAAGAAGTAACATCCATTTTTACTGACATGTCATTCGCAAAAAAGCGTCTTGTTGTGTTGTGCCACACATTTATCAACACACAGAAGGATTATGAAGTAATTCAAAATAAGCAGAAAGGGTCCTCCTGTCACTTCCCACAAATCGTTGAGGACATATTCTAGTAGCTGCCAAGTAGTTGCTGGCACAGGAGAGCTGTGAAGTGAAAGTTCGACATTTGACCACCAATCACCCAAGTTGCTTTTAATTACTTCAACGAGCACAATCATCTGTCAATCCTGGCTAGCTCTGCGAATGACACGCATGTTCGAAAAACGTTGCCTTGAAATCCGTCATCACAACAAATGAAAAAAGCAAGAAAGGCACCTGGCACTGCATTGGGAAACGCATTTCGCGGAAGCACTAGAAAAACAGACAGCTACTCACATCTTGAAGCTTCCACGCATCACACAAACTTGACGCTTTACCCTGAGGATTGTAACATGTGCACTGCAGCTGCAGCTGTTGCTCTTTACGCATCGGGCTTGAAGCTGATCATCTCATAGCGAAAGCGCGATTTCGACATTATTTTATCGAACATGCGTACTGTTTACAGCAATAAGCGACAGCAGTCAGGTCACAATATGCTTATGGCAAATGAAATCGACGTCGCAACCGTTGGTCGTTCCATTTCTCCTCACATTATAAACTTTTGATTTCTTTCTTTCATGTATCAAAAATATAATAAATATGAAATACCAGCATAAACTGAATCTTCTCCGCTTTCTCTTGAACTATATACTCCAAATAATAACAACAGAATACCGACCGAGGAGAAGACGGTTAGTGATTAACGTCCCGTCGAGAACGGCGTCATTAGAGAAGGAGCACAAACCAGGGTCAGGGAACGATGAGAAGTAAAGCGACCGCGGCCTTTCACAGGAACCATCCCTGCATTAGCCTTAAGCGATTTATAGAAATCACGGAAAACCTAAATCAGGGTGCCCGGACGCTGGTTTGCACCGTCGTCCTCGTAAATGCGAGTCCAGTGTGCTAACCACTGAGCTACCTCGATCGGATTATCGATCGACATTTAAATATATTGTGTTTCACGATTCCTGAACAAAACTTGAATTAAATTTTTTTGGAAAAAAAGAAAAAATGTGTGAAATGTGATGTGAAATCACTTGTCTAAAGGTAAGAAATAAAACATTACAGAAACAGTAGACGCACCATTTTATAATTTTAAAGAATATGACTACCATTTGGAAAGCAGAAATAATTCTCCGAGAACGGTGATGCTACACAAGAATGCAACTACCGAAGGATTTCATAACTTGAAATTGGTTATAAAGTCTTAAAATGCTGCTGCTGCTCCGCATGAAACCATTGGCTGAAGGACTTTTAGGCCCCTATCAATGTGGCTTCGCATGTGGACAGTCGACACTTGACCACATATTCACCTTCAGGCAGCTGAAAGAAAAATTTTACGAGTTCGATCGGGATAGAAAAAATTTACGCGTTCTATCGGGAATTACTTCACTGGTTTGCGGCAAGTGTACGACCGTTCTGACCGCACCATGTTAAGGAAAACGTTAGAGGAATTTCACATCCCGTCGAAGTGCATCCGACTAATCGTAGCTTGATACTCTCAATCAACCCGTCGAGTACTATACGGTGAATAGCCATCGCCATCATTCAGAATTCGATATGGACTGGGACGAGGAGATCCACTGGTACCAATACTGTTCAATTTGGATTTGGGGAAAGTAAGCCGTGGCATTGGTGGAACCAGAGAAATGCAGATGGTGGGAGCATCTGACGATTTTGTGATTTTTGTTGGTACCCTGGAGCAAGTATGCTCTGATACTTCCCGATGTCTCCAAAATGCAAAGAAAATTTGGCTGGTAGGGAATAATGATGAAACCAAATAACTCGTTATGTCACGTCGTCAAGCTCTCTTTACTTCTATTGTTGTTGTTGACGAGCTTACCTTTGAACGAGTTCAAGAATCAATGTACCTGGCTTCCATACTGACAATAAAAGTGAACTGACGAAGAGGTGCACCAACGAATAATAAATGATAATCGCATGTTATTTACTCATAACAATTTATTCACTTCACAATGATAGCAAAGAAGAATCAGAATTAGATGTGCAAAACATTACTAAGGCCAGGACTTCTATAATTTTATTCTGCTGCGAAATCTGGGTGTCATCAGCAACAACTGTAGAAACAATTTGTGCCTTCAAAGAGGAAGGTAGTTCGAAAGATCTGTAGACGCGCCTACCATACCGTAGACGGTAAGAGGGAACGAAGAAATGAAGCAGATCTGCGCCATAGGTTTGGAAAACTACACATTAACCGAATATTAGGACACAGGAGGCTACCGTAGTTTGACCACATTCTTCGAGCTGATAGATCACTCCCATACCGAGTCCTCCATTCCCAACCTGTCGGAAAACTCCCAAGGGGATGTCCAAGGATTCGGTGGAAGGATCGAGTATTATCCATCTTTAAAGAAGTAGAGCCTACAGCTGTGGAAGATGAAGCTGCAGATCGCCAACTGTGGACTACTATCTGCAGTAGGTGTCTCCTCTGTTGCGGCTGGCTGACCTTTTTACTATGTTTTTATGTTTTCTCTTACTTTTTATACGCAATAAACGTTGACGATGATGAAAGAGTTTAAGACGATACTTGTCTGGTGGACTATGTAGACCGTGCAGTATAATTTTATATTGACTTCCACACATGTCTGTCACCTATCTCTCTTCTCTACCTGAACGGGTAAAAAAGTCCCAACAATTTTTCAGTCTCAGAAACGTTTCAATACAGAACCCTGGAAACATCAAGAAATGGAATGTTTGTTGCACAAGAAGGAATGTTTGCCTTACAAGTACTGTCGTCATTATCACTGTCCATGCTTGCTCAGTTCTCTCAACAACAAAAAGTGTACGATCTCGGCTATCATTCAAAAGTGCATCAAATACTTCTCTACATTATTTCTTATTGTTTCACAAATGCTTCCACAAAACATTGACGATTTTTTTACTGGCTCTGACAACAACTTTGAAGACAACACTATCTGAACATGCGAATCATTCGCAGAGCTAGCCAATTGTTCGAAACTGATAGGACTGAAACTGACAAACAGATTATCGTGCCACTAGAGGCAATTAAAAGCAGCCTGCGTTATTTTTGTTGAACTGTCGCGCTTCCACTTGATACCAATCAACAGAATCTCTTATGTAATTACGACGACTACAGAATTTCTACGAAATCGAGCGATGCGGCGCAGTGGTTAGCACACTGGCCTCGCATTCGGAAGGACGACGGTTCAAACCCGCGTCCGGCCATCCAGATTTGGCCGCTTAATTCAAATGTCCGGATGGTTCCTTTGAAAGGGCACGGCTAATTGCCTTCCCCATCTTTCCCTAGTCCGAGCTTGCTCTCTGTCTCTAATGACCTCGTTGTCGACGGAACGTCTGACACTGATCTCCTCCTCGTCCTCCATTTCTAAGATTGCTCGGCTGTTACTCGAATACTTCATCAACATTTGTGGCCGTGACAGATGATCCTTTTTTACTTTGTTTTAATTACCCCATGACACTTGTGGATTTTGATAAATGCGTGCAATAAAGTAAGCCGACGCTTTACTGCGAATGTCAAGACAGTGGAGGCAGACAGAGTTTGCTAAATCCATTCTGTTGCATTTTGCTTGAAAAGGAATATTTGACAAAAAAAATGAAAACAGTCTTCTGACCACTGTAATAAATGAAAGCTATCATTGGGTCCATGAAGCATCCAGAGAAACTTAATGTCCGAGAGATACAAACCATCCCATGAATGTTCCCACCAGTACATCGGGTAAATGCATTGCTGCATCTCGAAACGCTGCGAGGAACACATTACTGACACACGGAGTTCTCCGCATTGGCAGAGCATTGCCTAAGTGAAAAACATTTATTCGATTTTGAGGACACCAAGTTGCTGTAACGAGGAAATTGCTAATAGGAAATTATTACAAAGGAAACCATATACACAAGACTCACAACAATCTTATCGAACGGGATGAATGATAACAGTTAAGTTCGGCGTGAAATCCCTCCTTAGTTCAAATGTGTGTGAAATCTTATGGAACTTAACTGTTATGGTCATCAGTCCCTAAGCTTACACACTACTTAACCTAAATTATCCTAGGGACAAACACACCCACCCATGCCCGAGGGAGGACTCGAACCTCCGCCGGGACCAACCGCAAAGTCCGTGACTGCCGCAGTTGCCTCTAACAATTCCCCCCGAATAAGTTCCCGAAATGGAAATTCCTGTTAAAGGAATGATTACTCAAGTAAAATCAAACCAATCCCCCCCGGCTTCAAATTGAAGAAATTTATAAAACAAAAAAACAAGCCAACTCATTAAACAAAATAGGCTGAATGAAGCATACTGTACTCGTACATTCTCAAGCAGTCCACCTTCACCTGTAGGTGCGGAAGGGAGAGTGAAGGGGCATCTTGACATTTCACCGGAAACATCACGGTATCCCTATACCACCACTGCTGGACACCCTGAGTTTCCGCTCACTCATTCAGTTATACGGGGACCTGATGTTGAAAGTGGGACGTGAATCAAGTGGTAACATGGAATCATTCATACACACTATGAGATACGCCCTTATATGCTAGGGGGGAAAAAAGAGAACGGAAAGGTGGGAAAAATTTGTACTTCCCACAGATTTAAACCAAAATCTTTGGAGTCTAACACATCAAAAGTTGGTTCGCTATTTAACAACTTTTACTTTCAGGCATGATCACGTTTACATTGTTTTAGATTGCTTATTGGAAGT
This sequence comes from Schistocerca gregaria, assembly GCF_023897955.1. NCBI lineage: Eukaryota > Metazoa > Arthropoda > Insecta > Orthoptera > Acrididae > Schistocerca > Schistocerca gregaria. Next base: position 619,616,014 of record NC_064923.1, on the reverse strand, counting down.
CTGGAATGGTCATCCTCAGATCAGTGTGCTGCACAGGAGGACAACGCATGAATACGGCCGTTTTAGATGTTCGAAACTCGTAATCTGGAAAAATAAATACAACGGCACCTGACAATAAAATTATTTAAAAAATATCTACAGTCAAATGATACAATTCCATACTTCACAAAATTAATTTTGTATGGATACCTCTTTTTCTGTCCATGCCAGCTGTACTATCTGTGTCCACTGCAGTGTGCGTTTAGCAGTATGTTACGAGGTGGTGTTGCAGTGGGCCATTACCTGCAGACTACTGAAAGATTTTTTCCTCTATTCCTTATTATCTATCACCAAAAATACAAAATTTTATCACCTCGTCACACTCTTGAGGACGAATAATAACTACAATCAGGATTCAGTTGACACGTATATTGAACGTGAATACAATATTATTTTATCAGGAGTAAGAGCTTCGGAAACTTTTCTTGACAGCAGTCAAAGTTCTGTATGCCACTGCGTCTTGAGGACCTATATTTTCATATTTTTATAGTATTCAACAGAGCTGTATCACAATAGAGAGAAAGGAAGAGTAATCCTCTCTCGCGCTCCATCTATTTCCGGTCTATTCAAAGCCAAGTCAGACTTGACACCATCAGAGAATAAATGTCTCATTTCCTCATACTTCGGCTGAGTGGTGTAAACAATGTAATTCATATCACATATCCTTCTATAGTTGTCACATATACCACTGTTCGCTAGTAGAAAGAACTGTACCCAGAGACTGGAAAGTTGCAGAAGTCACACCAACATCCACGAAAGGAAATGGGAGTAACCCACTTCAGTGGGTTACCGTGCCACTAACGTCGATTTGCATTAGGATTTCGGAACATACACTGTGCTCGAAATTTATCAATTACCTCGAAGAAAAACGATTTATTGACAAATAGTCAACACGAATTTGGAAAAAAGTAGTGAGTACTATCAATAGGGACGTCAAACTGACTCCATATTTTTAGTTTTCCTGAAGGCTTTTGAGACCGTTCCTCACAAGCGAGTTCTAATTAAATTGAGTGCCTGAAGTCATCGATCAAAACATAAATAGTATCTGGTGTTTCCCATGGCAGTGTTACAGGCTCTTTGCTGCTCGTAATCGACATAAACGACCTACGAGACAGTCCTCTTAAATTGTTTTCAGATGATGCTGTCATCAGATGATCAAAATGGATTGCAAAATGGTTTAGACAGGATAGATGCATGACGAAATAAATGGCAACTGACTGTGGATCACCAAAAGCGTGAAGCCATCCACGGGAGCACTAAACAGAATCAGTTAAATTTCTGTTAACACTTCCTGGCACACAGTCGTGTCCGGCACACGTGTTAATCTGCCAGGAAGTTTCATATCAGCGCACACTCCGCTGCAGAGCGAAAATTACTTAGAGATTACAGTTACGAATAACTTAAATTGGAACTGTCACATAGATGATGATGTAAGGGAATGCAAATCAAGACTGTTATTTATCGGCCGAGCATTTAGAAGAAACTGCAACAGGGCCACTAAAGAGACTGCGTAAATTACGACTGTCCGCCCTCTTCTGGAATATTGCTGTACGGTGTGGGATCCGCATCGGAGAGTATTGACGGAGAACATCGAAAAAGTTCATAGAAGGGAAGCTTGTTTTTTTATCACGAAACAGGGGAAAGAGTTCAACGGATATGATACACTAACTGGGGTGGCATTCATTCAAACACTGGCGTTTCTCGCTGCAGCAGGACTGTTCGAGAGTGGAACGTTAGAGAAGTAACTTAAAAGATGGTTCGATGACCCCTCTGCCAGACAATGTCGTGGCAGACTTCTGAACACTGTAATACGATCAAAAGTTGCAAACAGAAGTACAGAACAGAAGGAAGAGCTGCACTATTTACAATACCACTGCCATCGAAGTTTCACTATCCTTGGATTAACTGTAAATTGCACTTCGATATTTTTATGGGAAAAATTTCTGTACAACATTTCAAGTTGGTGCTAGTCTTAGTTTTATACACCAGGAACTATTAGAATCCATAGATAACTAATAGACAATTGTTTGGTTGTGGTGGTCAAATGCTAACAATAAAATATGCTGAACAGTTCAACGCAGTCATAGAACCAAAGTGTCGTATCGCATTATATCAAGAAACTGGGGAAAAATATAAATCAGACAGTATAGGTGTAAAATTTAACTCTTTCTAAAATATACTGCTATAGAAGTGTGAGCCTTGTTTTCTAATAAAATAAACATACATTCGTTCATACGTCCATTCATCTGTTAATCCAATCGAGGAGGAGAATCTTCAACATGTAAATCAATAAGAGACACGCAATTCACAGAAACCCGATCTTTATACTCTATAGAGAGGAAAGTATTGCTATACTGATTAATACTATTAGGACTAGGCTAGCTAAATTTAGTCGAGCAAACTAGAAAGGAAGTAACCACTTTGAATGGAGCTAGTGCCTCCTCAGTTATACTGGACAGCTGCTATTGGTAGCCTAATATTACTTGATTATAGCGGTATTTTTTAAATAAATATTTACTTACATCTGTAAATAGTGAGTTCTATGTACAGTGGTATTTTTTAAAGAAAATATTTACCTACATCTGTAAATACTGAGTCCTATTTACAGTACATTACTACTTAAGGAACATTTTTACACTTCTCTCTCTCTCTCTCTCTCTCTCTCTCTCTCTCGCTCTCTCTCTCTCGTGTGTGTGTGTGTGTGTGTGTGTGTGTGTGTGTGTGTGTGTGTGTGTGCGCGCGTGTGTGTGTGCGCGCGCGCGTACGCGCACGTGAGGCCTTGGCAGATCGCAGACCCTCTACAAGTAGGGTAGCAAAAGTGATTCGAAAACTACCCATCGAGATCATCAACATGTATCTGTTGTAGAATGTTAGAACATAGCTCAAAGGCAATCAGTGCTATCAAATATGATGACTACTCCTCGCCAACAAACATGGATTCCAGAAAGGAAATTCGCACTTTTTCTCACATAACATATGTAAAGCCAAGGATTACTACAATCATGTTGATAAACAGTTGACTCAGTGACATACTAACACCTATGAATGGATCTACGATGCCGCGCGGGAGTAGCCGAACGGTCTGAGGCGCTGCAGTCATGGACTGTGCGGCTGGTCCCGGCGGAGGTCGGAGTCCTCCCTCGGGCATGGGTGTGTGTGTTTGTCCTTAGGATAATTTAGGTTAAGTAGTGTGTAAGGTTAGGGACTAATGACCTTAGCAGTTAAGTCCCATAAGATTTTACGCACACATTATTATTATTATTATTATTATTTTTAAGTACGATGATCCGAATGGTGCTGTTGCCGTCGTCATCTTCAGACCGAATACTGGTTTGATCTACCTCTCAACGTTACTCTGTCTTGTGCAAGTCACTTCATCTTCAAATAACTACTGCAGCTTGCATCCGTTTGAACCTGATTACTGTATTCATCCCTTGGTGTCCCTTTACAGTTTTACCTCCCCCTCCCCCCAAACCGACAATGCCTTAATTGCACAGAATGTATCCTACAACCCAACCCTTCTTTTAGTCACTTTGTTCTACAAATTTCTTTTCTCCCCAATTCGATTCAGTGGGGTCCCATTGGTTACGCAATCTACCCATCTAATCTTCAGCATTCTTCAGAAGCAACACATTCAAAAGCTTCAATTTTCTTCTGTTTTGAACTGCTTATTGTCCACATTGGACTTCCGTACAAGGCTACACTTCAAACAAATACGTTAAAAAACCTTCGTAACACTTAAATTCGTATTAGAAGTTAAGAATTACTTCTTTTTCGGAAGTACTTTCCTTGCTATGGCCAATCTGGATTTTCTACCATCTATACTTCACCCATCTTCAGTTTTTTTGCTACCCGTATGCAAGGGGCGATAAAGTTTCAGGCAATATCGCCGTGAGCACTGAAGCAATGATCCCAACGCTCCACCACGTTAAAGATACCCGTTTGGTAAAACACCGTGACCTGCTGGAGTGAAGAAGTCTGTAACAACCTCTGCACATCGTCGTCCGACAGGAACCGTCGAACCTCCAAGTCCTTTTTAAGGAACCGAAGACGTGATAATCTCATGGGTCTGCCCAAATCGCCTCATCAGACGCCCGCTTGCTGTTGTCCGTGATGGATGAGTCTGACCTCCAAGATCGTCTTGTGTCAAATACCGACCAACACGGAACATGGCGCACCATTCCACAACGGTGGCTTTCGACACACATGCTGCCTCCTACACATTCTTCATTCTTCGATGGATGTCTAACAGTGTTTGTGCTTCAACAGCCAAGAAGAGAGTAACAACACGTTGGTCTTGTTTGGACGCATCTGTTAATAACGTCGCCACAATTCACGTTTCAGCATTTATCGTACGCACGTCGGAAAGAAAAGAATGCCACACTAATCCCTTTCCCACATATCGGTGCTTACATACCCGCAACACATTCATATTACGTTGCGTATACGCTGCAGCAACGCCCTCAAGCGCAAACGTTTTGATCGCCCATTATAGACACACTCATTTATGACCTTTAGTGTCATTTCCGTCAACATTGCCCGAATTATTCAATTACAACTCACTACTTCTGTTTTACTTTTGTTGATGTTCATCGCAGAACCTGTTTTAAAGCACTATCCATTACGTCCTCTGCCATTTCTCTCATCAGCAAACCTTAATTTTTTTTATTTTTTCTCCCTGAACTTGAAATCTCTTTCCAAATCTCTACTTGGTTTACTCCTTGCTAAGTGTACGGACTGAACAACGCTGGGAATAGGTTGCAACCCTGCATGCCCTTCGACTCATGTAACTGCAGCCTGGTTTCTTTACAGATTGCAAATAACATTATGCACCTTGTATTCTTTTACGTACAGAATTTCAGTGAGTGTACTGCAGTACACAAAAATCTAAAGCTTTCTTTAAATTTACGAATGCTGCATTATATATGTAGGTTTGTCTGGGATAAGTAATTTCGGTTGAAATTATTTTACGGTGACAATACTGTCAGGCATTGTGTGTTGGGGGGGAGGGGGGGGGGGGCGCACGCCCATGTGTACGTCTGTGCGCTAGTAAATAAAATAACCTGACAGCAAAGGAAACCGTGGACCTGTACTTCGACAAAACTTTGACAGCAAAAGGGCAACTACCAGGGGTGATACAGATTTGGGAATCTACAAACGCATTTTACGGGAGCTCGTTGTACCTGGATAGATCGATCTATAACCAGTAATGTACGTTAATCAACACCTGAACACCTGTTGGGCAATTCCGTTCACCGCACTGGTGTAGAATGATATAGCCTCTTCATGCAAAGGAAAACGCCACCGACAAATATTTCCTTTGCTGTTATGTAACGAGATACATTGAAAGGATGCATTTAAGGTGAATTTGTAGCTTTCTCGTTGCACGACGTACGATCATGCAGTTACGTGAGTTGGTGTCTTGTCATGGTGTATGAACGTGGTGATCCTTCTTTTAGTTCACAGTTCAAGAGAATGGTCAGATTTGTGCTATGTGTTGTGAGGTGATATTGTTCTCGAAGTTGTGATACCGTCGCCGGCGATGCAGCAAAGACGTTGATTCGATGTCCAACACAGGCTTACCATGGCGATCTTGGGAAACAACTGGAAGAGCAATGTTTTCTCGTCAGTGCTGCTGCAAGGCGCGTATGGTCGTCAAGATACGGTCTTCTCGTTCCAAAACCAAGAAACCAGTATACCAACGACGGGCTGGAATGGGCACCCTCCAATAATACGCATATACATACTGTCTTCTATGATGGAGCTTCTTTCATCAACCTCCAAAATAAATGCCTTACGTCAAAGTGATCGTTCTCACAAACTGACTCATTCAGAACTGACACTGATCCATCATTTGCACTGTCGCATGCGGAGTAACTGAGGTATTTGTGAACGCATTTCACATTCCATTAGTGCTGTTATGATAGACTTAACCGCTTAGTGGTGAGAATGCCAAAAACTTTTGCCACAGTATCAGAATCAAAATTCATCTACAAGGTATCAACATAAAATTGTCAAAATAGTAATGATGCGCCATGCATACGTGTTGGTAAGTGTATAGAAACAGCACAGAAAATGGTAACTACTATATCAAGTGCACTTTCACACACGGCACTTAATGAAATACGAGTTACATATTGTGGTGCTATATCAATACTTTTAGCTCGCCATTGTACACATTTGGATTTTTTTTTTCTGAAGACTCCTATTTTCAATATTCGTCTTCAGACAGACATCCATTTGACTGACATCACTCGTCAACACCTTTTTTACGCCCTGGGGTACCAGCAGTTGTTCTTACCTAAAATAAGGGAGCTGATTTCAGATCTACGGCCGGCATTTTTCTGAAAGCTCCAGTTTCTATGCAGTCACCAAATGTTAATATTTCATATTTCCATCATTAAATCATAATGTAGGTGGATAAACAATTGATTTACACTCTTTAACTTAAATGGGTAATATAAATTAAATGGAAACACAGACTGAATTTATTCAGTGGTACAAACTGAAACACACCCCATCATGAAGGTTACATTTGAATAAAAACTTATATTTAACTTACAACTAACAATTTCTAAAGAGGCAAAAAATTTTCGTTTCAAGCTCTTCTACCATAGGGCGATATCGTTTAACACCCCAGCAACAGTCTGCTATCGTATGTCTGTCCCATCTCCCTTCAAAGTTTAGTCTTGAGGTCTTGATGGTATCATTCACCTTGTTCGTCACTGACGTATCTTAAGAAGCCAGAGAATTTATCCAGATGACTGTACAGGAAATGTATTTTGACATTCATATTACATCCTAGGACATAAATATTGACCAAATATCACCTATGATTCTTTCATAGCTAGCAGTTGTTTTTAATATCACGAAAGTTTTTCATAACTGCCTTGCATGTAGCCCCTTCCATGGCGGTCATCTTGTGATAAATTCTTCAACACGTACAATTGCTCGACTTTGGGGTTCATTAAACACACTTGCGTTGATCTTCTGAAAGGCCAAAGCAAGAAGAGCACTGAATGTGCATTGGAAGCATTCAACGTCTCTATCTAACGCTTTAACAAACTGTTTAATCAAACCCAGTTTGACACCCAAAATGATATGGAATTGACGGAAAATTATTTTTTATCGACTAACAATCAGATCGTTGACAACATTTGGCGTATTGGCTTGCAGAGTCTCACGAATGTGCCTTTCCTTCCGGTTCCAGTGCCCATCTCGCACTTGGCTGTCCCACATTTACAGAAAGAAGACTGTAAAGCCTCTCTGTTGGCTTAGCAGCAAATTAACCATTTTGAGGTCCACCCAAATAGTCCATTTGAGCTCCTGGTATTTATTAGGATAATCACAGTCTTCATGTCATTATACTCCTGTCGAGAATACGCAGAATGACCAACTGAAACGTGTACACACATATTTCCATTATGTAGTACAACACAGTTCAGATTGGGTTTAGAGTACTCTACAAATAAACAGCAGTCATCTCGACTGTACAGCCTAATTCCTACGTTCCTGGGACATCATGGCAATGAACAAACTTATTTTCTTCTGTAAAATATGAAAGTGAGACTTCTGTTCGCTTTCGGTAATATGACATTTGTACACTATAGCTCAGGACACATTTTTTCCTGTCATCTAGAGGCTAACTTCAGTTGCAAGTTTAGGAAGACCAAAATGACGCACAAGGTCGTTCAGCTCAGGCTGATTAAACTGGTGAGAAGACTGGAGAGGACTGTGAGGGATTAGAGTAAAACGCGTCGAACTTATTTTCTTTAGCTGTTTTCGGTTTTTGTTCGCTATGCATCTGCAAATGGAGTAAATCGTGTAAAATCTGGATGCGGTAGCTCATCAGAGCGCAAAGTAGGTGTGATTCCTGAGGGGATATTGTTGTTGTTGTTGTTGTTGTTGTTGTTGTTGTGGTCTTCAGTCCTGAGACTGGTTTGATGCAGCTCTCCTTGCCACTCTATCCTATGCAAGGTGCTTCATCTCCCAGTACCTACTGCAACCTACATCCTTCTGATTCTGCTTAGTGTATTCATCTCTTGGTCTCCCTCTACGAGTTTTACCCTCCACGATGCCCTCCAATGTCAAATTTGTGATCACTTGATGCCTCAGAACATGTCGTACCAACCGGTCCCTTCTTCTGGTCAAGTTGTGCCACAAACTTCTCTTCTCCCCAATTCTATTCAATGCCTCCTCATTAGTTATGTGATCTACCCATCTAATCTTCAGTATTCTTCTGTAGCACCACATTTCGAAAACTTCTATTCTCTTTTGTCTAAACTATTTATCGTCCACGTTTCACTTCCATACATGGCTACACTCCATACAAATATTTTCAGAAACGACTTCCTGATACTTAAATCTATACTCGTTGTTAACAAATTTCTCTTCTTAAGAAATGCTTTCCTTGCCATTGCCAGTCTACATTTTATATCCTCTACTTCGTTTTATGTCTGTTTTTCGCACAAATTCCCTTTACATTAATGATAGCAATCATTTGTGTAATCCACGGGTTCTCACCAGGGATTCCGAAAGGTAAAACCTTACGCTCTCCTTTCGTCCAGTCATGCATCAGTTGCGACGTACAGTACGTGGGACTCATCTTTTATCTTGGTCGCCATGAGTAAGTCAAAGGTACAACTTATAATCATGCCTCACAGAGGATGTTGTATTGCGTCTTTGACGGAGAACAGGTTGAGGAGCTACTTGCAGCATTCAATTCTTTCCACAAAAACATAAAATTCACAGAAGAGCAAGAGGACAACGAAAGCATAAATTACCTGGACCTTCGAATTATCAACCTCCAAACACACACACACACACACACACACACACACACACACACACACACACACACACACACACACACACAGAGAGAGAGAGAGAGAGAGAGAGAGAGAGAGAGAGAGAGAGAGACTTAACAACTGACAACTCATCATGCCATCCAACTGCACACAAACATGCTGCCTTTAGGTCCTTACTACACAGAGCACACACACTTGACTTAAAAGAGAACAGCCTTAGGACAGAACTGGACACAACAGAAAGTATTACCATAAACAATGGCCCAACAGACAGAAGTAATGATCACACAAATGTACAAAAATAAGATAACACATTTCCACACAAAGAAAGATGAGAAAATATTTGCAAGTATCACACACCTAGGCGCCTTATCACAAAAAAATAGCTAACCTATTGACAAAGAAACAATGTAACAATTGCATTTTCCGCTAAGTTTGGACACCAACTAGTTCACAGCATAAAAACAGATAACCAAAAATTCAATAGCAGTGGAGTGTATAAAGTATCAAGCCCCAGTTATCCAGCCTACTATGTAGGAAAAACAGGCAAAATTTTCAAAACCCAGTTTCAGAACACATCAATGCTTTCAAACTCTGCTACTTTGAAAAATCAGTTATTGCACAGAATATGCTAGAAACCAAACATATTACCAACAGAATAGAAAACGATCAAGCCAATGGTAAAACCCTAAATCTGTTGGAACAACTGGAAATAGCTCCACAAAATCAAGAAGCCTGAATCTCACTGAAGAGCCAAAGAAACTGGCACACCGGCTAAACATCGCGTAGTGCCCCCGCGAGCACGCAGAAGTACCGCAACACGACTTGGCATGGACTCGATTAATGTCAGCAAGAGCTGAAGGGAATTAACACCTGCACGGCTGTCCATAAATCCGTAAGAGTACGAGGGGGTGGAGATCTCTTCTGAACAGCTCATTACAACGCATCCCAGATAAGCTCAATAATGTTCACGTCTGAGGGGTTGGTGGTCAGCGGAATTGTTTAAACTCAGAAGAGTTTTCCTGGAGCCACTCGGACAGAGGGACAACCCACATGTCCAGAATTGATACTAAGTCCGTCGGAATGCACAATGGGCGTGAATGGATGCAGGTGATCAGAGAGGATGCTTACGTACGTGTCACCTGTCAGTCATACCTAAACTATCCAGCTTGAACAGTCGCCTGCTCACATGCAGGGTCTATGGGTTCATGAGGTTGTCTCCGTAACCCTACACTTTCATCCACTCGATACAATTTGAAACGATACTCTTCAGACCAGGCAACATGTTTCCAGTTATCAACGGGCCCAGGCGAAGTGTAAAGCTTTGTGTCTTACAGTCGTCGAGGGTATAGAGTGGGTCTTCGGCTCCGAGGGCCCATATCGATGATGTTTCATTGCATGATTCGCACGCCGAAACTTGTTGATGGCCCAGCATTGAAATCTGCAGCAGTCTGCAGAAGGGTTGCTCTTCCGTCACGATGAACGATTCTATTCAGTCGTCGTTGGTCCTGTTCTTAGAGCATTTTTTCCGACCGCAGCGATATCGGATATTTGATGTTTTACCGGATTCCTAATATTCACGGTCCACTCCTGAAATGGCCGTACGGGGAAAATCCCCACTTCATCGCTACCTTGGAGATGCTACGTCCCATCGCTAGTGCGCCGACTATAACACCACGTTCAAACTCACTTAAATCTTAATAGCCTGCCATTGTTGCAGCAGTAACCCATCTAACAACTACGCCAGACAGTTGTGTTATATAGGCGTTGCCGACCGCAGAGCCGTATTCTGCCTGTTTATATCTCTTTGCATTTGAATACGCATGCCTATTCCAGTTTCTTTGGCGCTTCAGTGCATGGTGAACAGACAGATTTCGTTAGTCGTAGTTATTTTAGCAATTTCAAAGACTTATTTAAAATATGTTCTTTGCATATCTCAATCTTTTAAAACTCAGATCTCTGACACTATCTAATAAACTTCTTCTTTGATCACATCGGGTTAAGCTTCACCTGAGAAGTAATTTTAAAATGTGTAAACGAAAGTGCGCATTGAGTGACGAGATATGCGACGTCAGAATGTAGAATGCAACGTATGCTGACGTCAAAAGGTTAGAAATGTTCTTCCTAGCTTGTTCGGCAAGTTTTCACTGGTGGTTTTTTTTTCTCTCTCCACCGTTTCTCGCAATTTTCCGCACTCGATTCACGAAATACAAAGCTAACATAAAACTTCCTCGTAACTGGGAAAGTGGTTTCATCTCACTAAAGAGCGAATGTAAATTGTGAATTAGACGATTTGCACCTCGTAGCTTCCCGACGATAATCTCTGGAGCTCGGCGCGTGTACTTCTCAACACAAAATAAACTCGGTAGTTTTGTCCGATATTTCGGGGGGACATGCAGCTACAGCTACAGCTCTCATTGCGGTCAAGATTATACCGCAATTCGTTACACTACCAGATCACCCCTAAACGTCAATGTTGTAGAGCTGGTGGATTCCTTGCAATAGGGACCTATTAAGCTAGGAGGAACAAAGGATTTGTAATTACGTGTTGCATGACGTGTGGTGTCACAGTAGCTCAGATTTACATTCTAATCTAATTGGTCTAGTGCCTACACGCGACATCCCAGTAAGGTGGGATACCGATGCACTGTTGACTAAAAATTCTTGGGCACATGAAATGCACTTCGGCCATCGTATGTAACTAGGAGTAATAGCGACGAAGTTATGACTGTTACTTCGGAAAAAAGTAGATTTTTGAACAGTAAAAATGCAAACTTCCACAACCGAGCACTCCGCCTAACCACACTCTGTTGGCGATTTTTTCGACGTCTCACGGTCGTAATTTGATATTTTTCGAGGTGATGATCAAAAATTGACGATTACTTTAATCTCTCACGCGTTAGGCCTTCCTCAGCTACTGAAACTACATTTGTGCCTTCCAAATGTTTGGTGATCTTCCGACTCATCTGTCGCCTTGCCGAATACGAGAGTCACTCCAAAAGAAATGCACACTATTTTTGTAAAAATACAGTTTCCATTCTGCATGTGTGAAAGTTTTACAGTGTGTAGATACATCCCTCCCGCTTGTTTTCTAAATTAGTTCAACCTCTTCCCGTGAGTGGCGCCTTCACAGCATGTCTTCCAGACGGCTGCTATACTTGACGTTCGTCAGAAGCAACGTGCTGTCATAGAATTCCTGTGCCGTGAAAACGTGACAGTCGGAAACATCCACAAAAGGTTGAAAAAGGTGTATGGAGATGCTGCTGTCGATCGCAGTATAGTTAGTCGGTGGACAAGCAGCTTACGTGATGAAAGCGGGCACGACAATATTGAGGATTGTCCTCGCAGCGGCAGGCCTCGTACTGCACACACGCCAGACAAGGTGCAGAGAGTTCACCAATTGGCGACTGCTGACAGACGCATCACAGTGAACGAATTGTCACGCTACTCTGGGATAGGGGAAGGAAATGTTTGCAGAATACTGAAAGTGTTGTGTTAAAAAAGGTTTGTGCCAGGTGGGTTCCCAGGATGTTGACAGTGGGTCACAAAGATCAAGGAAAACAGTATGCAGCGAACTTTTGAAACAGAACGAGAATGGTGGAGATGAATTTCTTGGAAGAATTGTGACAGGTGATGAAACATGGCTCCATCATTTTTCACCAGAGACGAAAAGGCAATCAGTGGAGTGGCATCATGCAAATTCACCCAAGAAAAAAGAAAAATTCAAAACCACATCATATACTGGAAAAGTTATGGCTACGGTGTCTTCCGATTCGGAAGGATTCTTGCTTGTGGACATCTTGCCACGTGGAACCACCATACATTCTGATGCATGTGTGACGACGCTGAAGAAAGTTCAAGCTCGACTGAGTAGTGTTCGACCACATCGGCAAAAGCAGGATGTTTTGCTGTTGCACGGCAAGACAATGCACGGCCACATGTCAGTCAAAAAAATCATGGAAGCGACCACGAAACTCGGATGGACAACACTGAAACACCCGCCTTACAGTCCTGACATGGCTCCATGCGACTATCATCTCTTTAGGAAACTGAAAGACTCTTCGTGGAACAAGGTTTGAAGACGATGACTCCCTTGTACACGCTGCCAAACAGTGGCTCTAACAGGTTGGTCCAGAATTTTACCATGCGGGTATTGAGGCGCTGGTTCCAAGATGGCGTAAGGCATTTGAGAGGGATCGAAATTATGTGGAGAAATGAAAATATTGTTCCTAAAGGATGTATCAACACACTGTAAAACTTTCGAACATGTAGAATAAAAGATGGATTATAAAAGATATTGTGCATTTCTTTTGGAGTGTCCCTCGTACATTGGCAACAGTGTAGTGGTAATGGCGACTAAGCTCCCCGCCGCCGTGACGCGCGACTGACCTGCGCCTGCCCGTGGTGGATGTCGTCGAGCAGCGCGGGGTCCTGCTGCAGCTGGCGCGTGGTGAGGCGCTTGCGGCGGCGCTTGTGCATGGTGAGGAAGCGGCCCGTGTGCAGCGGCCGCGAGCGGCGCGTGTCCAGCGCCTCCAGCAGCAGCCAGTCCGCGTCCGACAGCCGGCGCGGGCCCGCCCCCGCGCCCGCGCCCACCCCCGCCGCCGACAGCCGGTGCCCGCTCTGCGCCGCGGCCGCCGCCGCTGGCGTCGCTGCAACACACACAGAAGCGTCGCCGTCTAAAGCTCTGGCCCGAAGGCGTCATTTGGTAAGGTCCATCCCATTCCCTTCTACATTTATTACCAACCAGAAATGATAATTCACAAATACAAACTCTTATCTTTTTAACATAACTACTACTTTTTACATTTAATGCCTAATCACAGGAAAATGCGGATATTAGTAATACTGTGGCGCCACGACCCAGTTTTGAGCATTGAGTTGCCTGGTGAAATTTTAGCAAAACGAAATCACAGGGAGAGAGGTGGCGTCATTACGGTGACCGCCCACAGTGAAGTAAGACGACATGTTCAGAGTGCAAGAGTTCTTATTCAGTACACAGACGATGCAAAATACACTCGCAACCGCTTGTGAAAAGCGAATTCCAGAACAGCTGTACGGTAGAGAAAAGCAGACCAAGTAAAGTCACTACTGCTTCATGGTGGCGAGCAAGCGCGCTAATCGTTTGGGATTACGGTCTAAAGCGCTGGCGAGAGGAAAGCGAGGCTGGTTCGCATACATATCGCTTGAAACAGATCATGGTCCCCCCCCCCCCCCCCCCTCGCTCTCTCTCAGCTGTGCACATCGACTGTGGGTGTATACGGATATGCGTACTGGATGAGGCCTGTGGCTTCTCTTTGTGCTTGTCTTCGGCTGGACGCCTCCCAGCAAAAGCTTCCTCTGATGCCGGCACAGAGGTACGTTGGTGGTCGGAGGAACGAGCTGTCTCACTGCTCGCGCACGCTAAGTGGCAGGGAAAAGACGCCTACCGCTGCCCAGATGGCGGCTTTGTTCCTTACGCAGCAGTCTTCGTTACAGCAACCATCTGCTGTGGCATCCATTCGACCATTCCCATCATGCGGCCGAACATGCTTCCGAGGATGAAGACCAGGCTGCCGATGTCGAAACTTCCCACAGTGTCGGCATAGCTTGAGTATAGCGCCGAGGTGCTGCACTCAGCGGCTTCAGCGTGGTCCCTATCGGTGCCTTCGCGGTGTCAACGTCCCGCCTGGTCTTCTTACGTGCTGTACGGGCTGAGTTTGCCTCCTGTCCCGCGTGTGACCCGCCCTGCACAACCATCTCGTGCAACCTGCTTGCTGCCGATGCAGAATACGCCTCCTGGCTCATGAGCGCCATCTTATTTGGAGATGTCTGTTGCCGGCGTCTATGGTGGTAGCTCTGCGGCGACGACATCGCACGCCCTACTCGCACTCTATGGTACGTCGGACCTCCTCACCTTGCCGACATTTCGCCCCTGACTGGGCGCGGACGGCGCAGCGTACGGCTGTGGTCTTCTGTCGCGCCCTGTACAGTATTACAAATTGACGAGCTAACGCTGCTTTCAGTTTCCCGCAGCCGCGATACCTGGCCACGTTTTCACCTCCACAGTGCTCACACGCTGGTTCCTTTTCTCTTTTCAGTGTGCGCTGCTGGGTTGGAAAGCCACCAGCACACTTCGCACGAATTCAAGCATTGAATCGTGGCGTGACAAGTGCCCGATGCACTGACACCGAAAGCACTGACGTGATCCTCGTCTCGAGTTGAAATTTTATACAGTGACCGCCGTCTTCAACAACATGGCGAGGCCGAACAACTTCCGACTGGCGGTGTTGTGTGGCGACGGTCAACATGAGTGGACCATCTTCTCCGGCGTCCTGCTGTTTCATTCGCTCTGCAGTGCAGATACCGAAACTGAGATCTTCCAATTCTTCTTTCAGGTAATCGGGCTGCATTGGAGTGGGAAGCCACGAGACACACAGCCTTGGCTTATCATCTTGTCAGGATGCGTTGTGCAAGTGTAAATCTGTAAGCGTGCGGCCGCTGTACTCGTCACGCTACGACAACTATTCCAGGTGCGTATGCTAAGGCGGACCAGATCTTTTTTGCTGATTTCGCAGTGAGGCTCACTGCGATATTTGTTGCAGGAAGCTGCGGTACTCGCCTTTGACTCTAGAACGATTGGTGGTGGTCTCAGCTCCGGCAGGTTCTTGGCTGAGAGAGTTGGGATCAGATCTTTCTCTCTAGACGCTGTTGTTATGATAGCGCCGCCGTTGTGTTGCTCCTCCAGCATTGCGAAAGTGCTGCCTGAGTCGCTGAGTTGCGTCTCGACGCTACCTTCCAAGACTGGCCCGCCTTCTTGTCTAGCAACGAGTGTAAACGAGCCACGCTTGTCGACCAACGCTATCATCATGTGCCCGTTGTTGAAGTGCGGAACCGTGGCGGCAGGTTTGTTGTTCTTCCTCTGCAACCCGTCTTCAGGAGCGGCACCTGCCTGCCGTTTGCGGCGTCCGTGACGCCTTTTGTCTTCCTGGAACTCCTTGAGCTGCCTCTCTGCGTTGCCGCAGAGTCCTGCCTTCCGGCACTAAGGCATTTTTCTCTCTTCTGTGTCGCTGGTTGTCGCGCTCCGAGTCTTACAACGACCAATCCGAATATTCCTGTAATGTGAAGTAGCGGTGCAGCCCATGTGGCGTTTTGGGACTGGTTGCAGCTTGAGTTGTGGACACAGTGGCGCACACGTCCGTCTCTTCAGGCCAGTCAGTTTTCTTCTGTATCGTCGTCCTTGGGAACGGGATGAGGCCTTCGACTAAGCAGTCAAGCCGGACGGCGATCCGTCACACCCATCTCTCGATTAGGTACTCCTCTGAACTCTGGCCGTACCCACAACATCTGTGGCTGGCGGCCGAGAGGCAAGGCCAAGTGTGTTTGTGATGCCGAGCTACGCCACCGGCGCCAGCCTTCTAAGTTTGAGCAGTAGACTGTCCGCAGCACTTGGTGATGCACTTAGTCTCCAAAAGTTAAAAGCACCAGACTGAGCAGAAATATGGTCTGCAGGCAACCTGACGTCTTCACACCGCTGAGTCTCCTGCTGGGTTACTACAGTCTGAGGGCGCCCACCTCCGTGGTGGGATGTGGTAGCTGCCTGGTTGCCCTGTCGCTGCACTTCGGTCCTTGTGGACAACCCTGTCGCTGATCACCGTTGACGAGGGACACACTCATTCGACTTCAGTCATGTTGGGGGGCGAAGGGTTGAGTACCGTCCTTCCCTATGCTGCCATCCGTGGCTCGAGGCGGGCCGACAGCCTGGACGTGCCTTTCATTCATCGGCCGCGGCGCGCAGTCCCTGTCAGCTACTGTCGTCCTGCTGACATCAGCGCCGCTGCCCGAGGCGGTCCTGCTTGAAGACGGTTCGCTGAGCTTCTGCTGCGCCATACTGCGTCATCCAAGAGCGAACGGCCTCCACTCCACCGGTGACGACATCTCTGTACTACACATGGGTAAACGCCTAATTCGTTCAGCGATGTCCACCGCGTTCGATTCCAGTCACCACCACCAATCTCGACCCACGTCCAGAGGAAGGAAAGGTTGCTTCATCCTGAACTTTACTATTTTTTCCTCCCCCACTACTGGGGTCACCTCCAGCAACTAACAGTATATTACAATTTGGTACAAAAATGCGAAACAAGAGCTATAAAAGAAATTACTTTTCTGTTCCTAGAGATTAGCAAAATTACAAACGTAATGTAAAGAACAGTATTACTGAGTTACATTTTTTTTTTTCATTTAACGATGAAACATTTCGTATTTTTGTGTCATGAGTAATTAAAAATAAAAACAACGGGTGGAAAAGTTTGTTGTTCAGCGAACTGTGCGGCGCCAGTCAGCCACGACAATAACTGCCCTGTGAGCACAAGAATGTAACCACCAGCGTCGTCTTGCGATATGGCCACTGCATAAGCAGGGGTGGCTGTAGTGTGCTGGCGCCGGGGAACATGTTGACGAGTATTTTGTAAACAATATGAATATGATTCAATATTTTAAATTAAGATTCAATTTGGTAACAAATTTATAATTCCAATAAAAAAAGAGAGGTACGTCTACCGAGAATCGAACCAGCAACGTTGCAATTTCAAAACTAGTACGCATCACGCGGATCTATGGACAACTCTATAAAAACGCGGATCTATGGACAACTCTATAAAAATGCTTTATTTTTTTGTACTTAACAGGTCTCAGAAATCTACAAAGGGGATTTCTTAGATTTTTTTTTTTTAAGTGCTGATATTCGGCCACTGGCCTTCAAGTCCTAGAAGTATAAAGGGAATTTCGATATAGCATTCTAAAACTATTTCATTAGAAATGCGACAGCAGCGTGCCTCTGAATTAATTAGATTTTATTCTTAAATCTAATCTGTAGACGATTCTGAACATCCGAACAGTACTCGAGAATAAGAAGCAAGAGGTATTGTACGCAGTATCCTTTGCAGCTGCATCAAACTTTACCAGAAACTTTCCAACACATTCACGTTTCCATTTTTCTTTCTGATCGCACGCATTCAGGTAACTGACTTATACGTCAGAAAACTGTGTCAGACGGTTGTCTCTTATTGGGGAGGGGTTCTGGTTGAGACCGATGAAAAAAGTTTCTTTTCTTAGATAATTTGCATCCCTGAAGTATAAAGATTCTTGAAAAAGGATTTTTCGATTCTCAAAGTATTTTAAAAGTTACAGCTTGTTGAATGGAACCGTGAGCCGAATGAAATTTAGGCATTTGTCGGCGCTCGATGAATCAGTTAGAGAAAAGATTCGATCAGTAACGAATTTCTATTCAATGAAGATTTGCTTGAAAGATGCACCGGTGCCATTACACAAGATGACAAGAGCTTTAACAGGTGCATTTAGAAAATGGCACCAAAACATATTCACTGTGAAAAACAACTATTGAAATTACAGCACATATTCTTGTAGATACATTAAGCGAAGGTTAGTCACCTATTCTCAAGACCTTGAACGTGTTAGGAACCGTCGTAGTGACTAATAGCAAAAACTTCGCAGAGTTACCTGACAGGAAAAGCATGGCCACCGCGCTGCAAAAATATCTCAGTTTGTTAAAAGACCCCGGAGTGAAAAAATTACTGCGACAAATTCTGAACCAGAGTATGTCAGGGGAGTAAAGTCGTGGAATAGCATTTAACCGAAAGGTTTGGTTCAATGTTTTGCTTGCTACTCCAAACTTTAAACGCATCTTACTCGGAACAACGTGTTCCACCAAGCGGAGCGCTTCTGACACAGCACATTGACCGAGTTATCAGATTTTTTAAAATGAAAGATAATTAAATTTAGGGGATCTTAGCGAGTGCTTTTTGGTATTCCAATTTTAAATATTCTTGTAAGGATTTTAATTCACAAAAAAACATGTCAAAAATATCTTGCGAGATATTTTTTCAAAACCTCATTTTGATAGATACCAAATACATACTAATTTAAGAAGTTTCTATTTTTATGGGTTTCCACGGGTCTGTACAACGCTTGCTGACTGGACGCACCGCGAGAAGCGCACCTTCACACAGGCAGAAGCCGCCTTTTTTTATCTGTTGTCGGATGAATGAAATTTCATACACGAACGTATGTATAATAAAATGGTAAAATTTCCATTTTAATAAAAAAATTGTATTCAAAAAATTCTAAACTTCACCCATTTTTGTGCCTCTCGACCAGAACGCCCACCCTCGGCCCCACCTTTAAGTGAAAGCACTCAAACCCAAAGAGTGAGTAAAAAACATTTATATAGCTGAAGGCTTGGAATCTTACCCTGTTCCTAATAACGTTGCCCCTGGAACAATATTCGTTTTTTTACTACCACAAGACACACAATAAGCTGCAGTACGTTGTTCTGTGACTGTGTAGACTTTCCCGGCGTATTAACAAATGAAATTCTTGTCGGGTCTTCAACCGGACCAAACTGTCATCTGCACATAATATTTCTTCGGACCGCCTGGCCACCATATCAAGTGTGAAAAGCTAAGCTGCTCTCGTTGGTATATACAATTCACGACAATCTGCCGCGATTTGAAGTACGAGTACAAGGTATCATTAGCTCTAACTGAATTTGAAGCAATGACAATGTTCAATACTTGATTAGGATACTTGGAAACTTTTAGCCTGCAAACAGAAAAGGGCTTTACGCTTCACTGTACACTTATTTTTTTATATAAATGAACGATCACTTTTTAATTTAAATTTGTTGAAACTTTTTTTCTTCCTCTTTCCGCAGGTTTGCACCCATCACCGGTAATTCTCTTTCCATAAATGCTGAGGTGTCTCGAAAACAAAGCAAATACTGTAAGATGTAATTTTCTTAATTGTTTGTTGACTTAATCGTTTAACCACTTGCTTTGTAAGTATTTTTTTGGTTAGAATTATTTGTCTAGCTTCACAATATGACTCATTCTTGTATATACTGTATATCGCACAGAATTTAACTTAGGGGACACTTTCTGTTCGGTCAGATTTCTCCCGTTCATATGTGTATTCACGTAAGAGTTAAGGCTTCTTTGTTTACCAGTACATCAAGCACTACCGAATTCCAAACTTTTTACAACACTTGAAACACAAAAATCTCAACGACGCAATCTAAGGTTATCTCCAAAGGTAGTCTTGAAATGTTCCTGCATATTTGTACTACTACAGACACGTTTTCCGTGTGGTATTTATGCAGCTGGGGCGTAAATACTTAACCAGTCCTGAAATGGCATAGAAGAGCGCGAGGGAAACCTATTAATAGCCACAGTCAGGTTGACCGGCCGAACCAATTCGAAATGACGAACAATCAAAAGAAGTATGGCGCACAGTGAACAGACGCGCTACTCCGCTGCCTCGCCAGTGAGTTCACAGTTTTAAATTTAGACCTCAAAATTATTTAGTTGAATTACATCATCACATATTCTTCTTCTAATAAACTGTTTGTGTGCTCGCTCAATGTTACTATGAGCACAAATATATTTCAGTTAACTAGCTGAATTTATAGAACACAAAATGCGTAGGTGTGTATTGATTTTTGTTAAAGGGGCGAAATATTAGTTAAGCACATTTCAGTTACAAGAGAGGTCTTAATAATTTCAACCAAACCAGAGCTGCCAGATAGTAGAACTGTAGATTATTTATTTAAATGCGTAATTTTGATGAGCGTTTAAAATCATCATCTTGGGTACTGTCTTCGATTTCAGCCGCTTCCTCCTCTGTGCGTGATTGTCCTGTCCCGAAGGGGTCGAAGTAGTCGGAAAACATAAATACTTTCAGGCAGTGTTAGTGAAAGATAGCATGAACTTGTAGAACTGCTTCCAAAAAGCTAGTGATCAGGTCTCCCCTCTACGTCTAGTAGCTTTTTACACAAGTAGAGCTGCATGTCCACTTGTGCATTAATAAATCTCCATGACACTGACTCAAATTTGTTTTTCGTGCCATGCGAAAGGTCCACATCACCACCACCACCATCTTTATCTTTTTGTGTTTCGGCTTCCTGAATCTGAGTCACCATACCATCAACCAAGATGACACTTTTTGGAGTTTGAGTGATTTCCATTGCGAGCTCCCTCACACTGTTTTCAGCATTTTCAACATCTTCAAAATTTTTGAATATTTGAACGAATGATCCAAATTACTCGCTTTGGCACATATGCCCTTATCATAAAGAGTAATCCTTTTTGACAGGGTCTGTCTTCGTAGTTGGGTTGCGTCTGTCACTGCTCTTTGGCATCCTGAGACCAATGGGACTACAATGGAGGATATTGTGAATTGCTCCCCAGACACTCTTAAGTTAACTCGAACTTTCAGTACAGGAAGGCAGTCTCGCAAAACGTTCCACTTTTCTGCAGCCTGAACCTCACAGTTGACATATGTCATTTTGGGGGTGTCTCTGACCAAGTCAGGCGCTGCATCCATTAGCACGTGGAGTTTCACCTGGGGGAGAGGTCTCCTGATTCAGCTTTTACTGTTACTTGTTCGGCTGAACTTAGCAGTCTACCAGTTTTACAGCGCTGCTTTTGAAAAACCTGACGATTTTGTGACATTTCTGAGTTAAGTAGTTCCGTGCTGCTGATTCAGGATGGTTGAACACGTCTGATACCACTAAAGTAACTGTGTGAGCAGCGCAACCCAAATGAACAACATTCATTTTCCTTGCTACATCCACATTAACACGTTCATTGTCAGTGACGAGAGAAAACAATCACTTCCTCCCTATTCAGAAACAATATTGTTTGAACACTGCTCGCAATGTTTCCGGAAGCATGTCAACCAATAATGTGTATCATGTCCAGAACAACAGGCTGCTGTTTGTACTGCTCAATGAACTGCACTGTCGCTGCCAAAACTTTGTGCATTTATGTCGGTTCACATGTCCGCAATCTGCGTAACATGTTTGGTTTCAGCCAGTGTATTGCCAACAACTTCTCTGTTTTCCAGACAACGATTAACTGACGGTTTGTTTGACAGAGTCCTCCTAGAGTGTGTCTGAACTAGTCTGATAAATTTGTCGTTAGGTACTAAAACGAAATGGTAGTTAAGTCTCCCTCACAATATCAACGAGTAGTCGATCTCTTTCGTTTTACCATTGGATAATTCATTTACCTTCATGGTATCAAAAATCGTGGAATGACTAGGTATCATTCTCGACAATTGTGGCTTGCAGTACTTGGACTTAAAAGCCGCCACCACAGCTGTGGCAGAGACCGAATTGTAATGACACGCAACTCACTTTCGATATGGGAAAGCAGAATGAATTATTGTCTGATAATTAATTAGCTATTTCATTGTATCTCTAAATCCTTCCGACTGATTGCCGGATGCTTCCTTTAAAAGACTTCTCATCCTTCACACCGTTTTCTGTAAGTCGGCGAACAAGGAATAGTAGGATTTACGACGACGACGACGACGACGTCATTACAGACAGAGGACAAGATCGGATTCTTACTAGGATAAGGAAGAAAATCGGCCGTGCCCTTTCAAAGTAATCACGCAGCATTTGCCTAGTGAGATTTAGGCAAATCACGAGAAACCTAAATCAGAATTGTCGGACGTGGAGTTGAACTGTCAACCTCCCGAAATCGAGTCCAGAGTGCTAACCACTGCGACATCCGATCGGTAAACTCAGAGGGAGCTCCGTATCTAATGGTCTTCATGAGAACGGATCGCTTAACTATAAATTTCCTTCTTGTTTCCAGGACGCACCGCGTGATCTGGTGTTCGTGGTAAGTTCAAGAACTGTAGCGGAAACAAAAATTGTAATCAAAGCATAAGAATTCACTAATGATTAATAACATCATTCAGGTGATAGCACAGCCGGCCGGTTTGGCCGTGTGGTTCTAGGCGCTTCAGTCTGGAACCGCGTGACCGCTACGGCCGCAGGTTCGAATCCTGCCTCGGGCATGGATGTGTGTGATGTCCTTAGGTTAGTTAGGTTTAAGTAGTTCTAAGTTCTAGGGACTCATGACCACAGATGTTAAGTCCCATAGTGCTCAGAGCCATTTTTGAGGTGGTAGCACAGAAATAAATGTTCGTTACTGAAATCTCGATGCAGCCTCTGACAGTAAACTCGCACGCTCCCTTCAGAGAACAGAACTGAAATGTGCGGTAAAAGTGACGAAATCACGCGCATATGCACTGCTTGGCTAGAGGGCGGTGCGTGAGTCGTGCTTGGGTAGCTCAGTTGGTGGAACACTTGCTCGCGAAAGGCAAAGTTCGAGTCTCGGTCCAGCACACAGTTTTAATCCACTAGAAAGTTTCAGAAAAACAAATATTTCCGTTACTTCTGTGAGGCGAAGTATTAAACGCTTGTGACCGGTAACAGTATGAATAACGTGCCACTGGATTTTGTTCGTGCTGGACGTACACGGGAGCGTGCCGTTGACCTCAGTGCGCTCTCAATGGCATAATTATATACTGAACGGACGAAAGTCAAGGTATACCTCCTAATACCGCGTCGGATCTCCTTTTACTCGGCGTAGTGCAGCACCTCGACGTCGGATTCACTCAACAAGTAGTTGCAAGTTTCCTGTAGAGATATTGAGCCATTCTGCCTCTACAGCCGCCCATACTTTCGAAAGAGTTGCCGGTGGAGGATTGTGTCCACGAACTGTCGTCTCGTTTATGTACCATACACGCTCAATGGGCGCGCAAATCACTCGCTGGAGTTGTCCAGAATGTTCTTCAAATCAATCGCTAACAATTGTGGCCCAGGAACATGGTGCACTATCAGCCATCGTTATTTGGGAACATGAATGACTGCAAATGGTCTCCAAGTAACGGAACATAACAATTTCCTGCCAATGATCGGTTCAGTTGGACCAGAGGACCCTGTCCATTCCACGTAAACCCAGTCCCCACCACCATACTCACCACCAGCTTGTCCACTGCCTTCTTGGTGGGTCCACGGCTTCGTGGGGTCTGCGCCACACTAACCCTACCTTTCGCTCTTACTAAATGAAATCAGGACTCGTCTAACCAGGTCACAGCTTTCCAGTCCTCTAGGGTCCAATCGACAGGGTCAGAAGGCAGGAGAGGCGCTGCAGGCGAAGTCGTGCTCTCACCAAGGGCACTCGCGTCGTAGTCTGCTGGCATAGCCCATTATCGCCAAATTTCGTCGCACTATTGTGGGTGACACGGCTCGCAGAAACGGACATTCCACTCTCCTGACAGCCTTCCTACTCTCCGGGTTTCGAATCGGCGGATTTCTGGCTTTTCTCCAAGATCACAAATTACCTCAAAGGTAATCTTTTTACCACCTTATAACGAATCAAAACCAACTCGACGACTGAACTTCGTAAGGTACCAAAACAGCGGCGCGCTGAAGGACCCTTTTTTGAAAGCGATTGAATAAATGTGTACGTTTGTGGTGGTAATAAATAGATACAACGAAATTCCGGGAACTTTTTGACTGCCCCTGGTACAACGGCTGTGACCCTGGCGGTTCCGGGTTCTACCCCGTATAGGAGCGAGGATTTTTGCTGGTCCCAGTCTCTCCAGGATGCCCACAGGTGCACTCACCCTCCAAGTAATTGAGTACCGTAGATGCGTCCCAAGAGTAAAAGGCGGCCGGGCCGTTGGGATCTCCACCCTCTCCCTCTTAGTGCAACGGTGAACGAAAAGTTGCATTCTGCCTGCGTCGGGCAACAATCCCGTTCACGGGGTTATGTGCAACAGACTCCACTTTTAAATGTCCTGTTATCCCTTTGGGTACGCCCGAAGTTACTTTGACATCCGAAGGTTTCTCTCCGTTCAGAATGAGACGCCTTGTGCTTCGAGCATCTTGGAAGAGGAGATGGTCAGGTGTGTGTGTATGTGGGAGCAGCGCGGCCAGGCGCCCCGGGAGCCGTCCCTGCCACGCCGCCGCTGCGTGGCCCGGCCCAGCCCGGGAGCGGCGCAGCTATCGACCGCCGGTCGCTCCGCTGCCCCCGGCTGGCGTCGCCAGGTACCGCCAGCAGCTGCGGGGGCGGCGGCGGCGGCGCCCCGGACACTCTCAGCCTCCCCTCTAATTACAGGGCGTCATGCTCGGCCGAACACTGCAGCTGCGAAAGAGGCACGCAGCTGTTGTGGCTCCGTCCGTGTATTCCGCGCCAACAGGTCGTACGTGCAAGTAACGAAACAGCCAGTCATTCAATAAGTTTGGAATTCCGAAACAACCTGATGCTCGTAACCAGTTCCAGGTAGGGGAATAACCCGAGATTTAGTACGGTTAGTACTGTAGGCGAGCTCACTGAATCGGGAGGAATCCGTGCG
Source organism: Schistocerca gregaria (assembly GCF_023897955.1). Lineage (NCBI taxonomy): Eukaryota > Metazoa > Arthropoda > Insecta > Orthoptera > Acrididae > Schistocerca > Schistocerca gregaria. Next base: position 619,590,959 of record NC_064923.1, on the reverse strand, counting down.
GCTCATCAACGACTATTGAATCCCTCCCGCAAGCCGTTCTGAGGAACATATAAATCATCTTTAATTTCTCTGTTGGGGACCTTGATGTAAAGCTGGATGAACATTTAGATTTGAGTGAAAATACTGCATCTGTGAGCCTGTTTGGCAATCAAAGAACATTTTTATATAAATCCTTTATTTCATATAATTAAGCGAAACTGTAATTTACATGCAACTTCATACCCGTGGTTTTTATCTGCGTAGTCATCGTTCAAAGTCAGGCAATTGTCGTACCGTTTCACTAGGCTTTTCTGTGCCTTCTGCGTACTCAGTTGCGCCAAGTTTCTGAACCACTGATTAAGGTTCCTCTAAGTTCATCATCACTTCCGTAGCGTTGTCCATTCAAAAAACCTTTCAGTCTGGGAAATAAGTGACAATCACTTGGGGGCTAAGTCCGGACTGTATGGCGGATGCTGAAACATTTCGCAATGGAGTCGCTGACGCAAGTCCTGTTTCACTCCCGCTGCATGCAGACGTGCATTATCTTCGAGGAGGATGACTCCACTGGGTAACAATCCGCGCCGTTTGTTTTTAATGGTGCGGCGAATTCGTTGAAGCGTCTGGCTGTACGTCGCTGCAGTCTACTAACTGTGAAACACCTCTCTTCTTTTTGTTACAATCGTTGCTTTGAGCCCGTCAGCTACCACTGAGGGCATGCCCGAGAGTTCGTCGTGAACATTCTTCCTTCCGCCATCAAACACGACACGCCACTTCGGAAGTCACGCTTCGTTCGTCGCATTACCGTAAACTTCAGTTATCCGCCCATAAATTTTCGGTGGGTCAGACTTCTTGCGCTTTCAAAAAGCGCGTAACAATGCGCACTCACACTTCGCATTATTGTCAAATTTGTCACACATTTTAAAGTCGCACAACTCAGCTGTAATCAACCGTATTGGATCGTAAAAAAATGGTCCAAAAGGCTCTTAGGACTATGGAACTTAACTCCTGAGGTCATCAGTCCCCTATAACTTAGAAATACTTAAACGTAACTAACCTAAGGACATCACACACATCCATGCCCGAGGCATGATTCGAACCTGCGACCGTAGTGGTCGCGCGGTTCCAGACCGTAGCGTCTAGAACCCCTCGGCCACCCCTATTGGATCGTAGCTGCCGTTAAACTGAAGCGGGTAAATTCTAAGGTCAGTGGTCAGTCGGCTGCGGTGGTGGTGGTGGTGGTGGTGGTGTGAGGGGTACGTGGTCACGTGTCACAACAAGACATTTTCTTTCCGAATGACCCTTGGACGTCGATTAATAATTTACAATAATACTGAATTATTCTTTTGATAAACATAATCTTCTATTATTGTGCAACAATAACGTCTCAGTAGCGAGAACTACAGATGTCCTACATTCCTTGAGAGATACGCAACCGACACAGTTCAGTTGATCACGTTACTGCTTTCCACAAAGAACTAATCCACTGACGTCAGTCCTAAGACATGATTACCATACGCACTATCTGCAATATCGGTAGCCTACTAGGACATATTGTGACAGGTGCTTGAAATTGTTTAGGAAAACTTTTGATATCTGATTTGGAATGGGCTACATGCGATTTCAGTTCCTCTCCTCCCGATGAGTCCAGCGACTGAGTTATTGTTCCGTCTCACTTGATACGGCGACAGGGTTTTTGACATTTACAGGTATTTATATACACAGTATGGAACATCAATGAAAGTCGCACGACTGAGAGCGTCAGCCAAACTAACGCCTTTGCTAATTAGCTTCTCCTCGTAGAGATCGAAGACTTCATAAAAGTAGTACAGATGCCATCAAAAATGTATCAATAGACGCGAAATCTAAGGCAAAGCTCCTAGTTTCATGCTTGAATTGTGGACTCGTCCGTGGCGATCAAGTGGTCAACGTATGCTTTACAGATCAAGGAGACACTGTGATGCTGCTGCATTCCTGACATTTACGAATAATTCTGCTCTGCGAAAGAACGGAACTCTTATCTTGGTGGTATATTTCGAAGTTAATCACATTCGGGTTGCAAAAGAATTTACTTAACATGGTGGCCAAAATGTCAATGGTTTAGGTATCTTACAGTACCAGCTTGCTTGAGTAGTTTACCATTCTGCGGTTAAACGTTTCATAAACTGCTAAACAATGGTTTGAAGCGCTTAAGAAAATTGGGAGACGACAGGAAAGTTTGACAAGGCATTTTAACGCTCCACGATAGATTTGAACACTGGAAGCAGAAAGGAAGATTATGGCCTAACGTCCAAAAGTGACGAAGACATTAGAGAAGACGCACACGCGTCTGTATGGAGAAGGGGAATTTCAAAGAAGTCATCCAAGCATTTGCCTAAATTTCTTTACAGAAAAAAAGGAAAAATTTAATCTAGTACAGTAAATGAAGGTATGAACTTCGGCCCAGTCCTTAACAACTGTAGCAGATAACTCGGTGTGGATATGAGCTGGATTCAATAGAAATAAAGCTCATTCTTATGTTCTGCGATACTGGCGTAGGACAAAAGTCGAATATTTAACAGATTTTTAGTTATGGTCTAAGCCTGAGCAGATCCCTCGATTTGTGGATGCTGAAGCTACTCTTACAGTACTCTGCAACAGCCTCTGTGCAGTATGTAAGAAATCGAGAGTGATACGCGATGTAACTACTGTTCTGAGTGTATAACATATGAATCAATATTTTCAATAAGAAACGCAAGAAACAGCGATAATTTTCTACAAATAATGACACGAAGCATGCAGAGATAGTATTTCCTGTTACAGCAGAAATGAACAATTCATGTGAAGATCTTGATGGTGTGATCACTGAGGCTTTCGATATTGCATTACTCAAGTGTGCAAGTGTTCTACTGTGTTTTGATGACTTCACTGAAACTCCACAATTGCACTCCGATGAAGAATAAAGGAAGAACGTGCGGTAACAAAGCGACTTCATTCTTCTCTTTGGCCTTTATCCCGTATCTTCACGTCGTCGACAAGTCAGTTCATGGATTTGGCAATGTTAATGGCAGAGGGCGGCCGAATGCTCTCCCTTCTGTGGGAACATCCTATTTAGATCATCTACACCAATATTTTAGCCTGGCGACACGCTTTGACTCAGCCCGCTCTTAAACTACATCTTAGGCAGCTATATGCTCTATTAGCCTCGTTCTCATTACACTATAAACAACAACAGATTTTCTTTCTTAGAGCAAAATTAAAATTTAATTGGTACTCGCAGACGTTTCAGTTGCCGTCTTTGCAAGATGCTGGGGTACTCAACAATATACGAGAAATATCACGCATGTACAGTATGTTTCTTGATTATTTAAGCGCTTCCGTTCATTAGCTCGGATTAATATTTCTTGTTTTAATAAATAAAAAGTACCTCATGTGCAAAGTATGCCCTTGCTGCTTTCGACCTCGTCGGAAAGCGTCGGAGACATACGGTAGCCGTAGCGTAAAGACATTTATACTGCGGGCTACTACCTTAAAATTTTTGCATTCGACTCAGAGTACCGTATTTCCAGAAGAATGCTTCGCATTAACTTCGAAAGATTTCATGTTCCGTTGGCACGCGAAAAATTAGGTTTCCAATAATCTACGTGACATGCAGACAGATTGCTTTCATCTAAAGGCAGAGTTCTGTGATTGTCACGCCCGATTTTCAGGCGCCGGGAGTGGAATGGGAACTATCTGCTTTAATTGCGTACCGCTCGCATGAAATCTCAATATTTATGAATCAAATCTGCATTCGACGAGCTGTCGTATCTCGATCAAACTCCCGCTCGTTTTCTTCTTTCCGTGCAAATGACGCTTACGACGCAAAAAATTTGACACATGCTGCGTTAACGAATGGCTTGGTAATCTAGTGGGTAGATGTGGTACCGAAGAAAAAGGATGACTTCAAATCTTCAGTCAGTCTTAGAACCGTTTCTAGCTTTTATCGCAGCTTTTACCTCGGGTAATGTTTTATTTATGTGAATAGAATGTAACATTACACTGTGGTTCGAAAGCTCTTTAACTTGTAGATTACCTTGTAATCGGCTGAGAAAGACACTTCAAAAATTGGAAAGAAAGCAATCGTACGCGTACCTCGCATAGGACTAAGCTTAGTAAAGCACAGCGGTGTTTCAAATAAACCCTCAGGTTGAGTAAAGACTCAATGTACATAATCAGGACGCTTTATAGGCACCCATAGCTCAGTGAATATGTGAAGAGCTACCAAAATTATTTCACGGCTGTATACAATGTTCTTCGCAGGGGACAGTGGCGTTGTTCTCAATTTCTGATGCAACAAATACATAGCACGAAATACTGTCACACTGTAAAAATAAGAAAAAGAAGAAGAACCTGTGGGCAACTCAAATGTAGTGTCCTGGAACACATTTTAAAAATGGATACAAATCGTGAAATGAGGATGTATTATAAAGTAAAGGCCAAGAAAGGCGTGTACGTAAAGCCCTGAACATGTAAGTAGGTAATAATCAGCTGGAGATCTAACATGGTGATGGTAGGAGTGCTACAGAAGACAAATTGAAGGGACAGGTAAAGATTAAGATAAGAAAAACTACTTGCTGAGGATTGGCAGTATCAACTCAAGCAAAAAAACGTACTAGGTAAATAATAATGACCAGAAATTCAGTTTAAGAATATAATTAAACAAAGAATAATAACAAACTTACAGACGTTTGCTTGTCAATCAAATGAGGTAAAAATAACTGCACAGAGTTTTCCTCAGTCCATTTATGTTTATGTTCTGTAAGAAGTCTTTCCCAATGACGAATTTTCATCTGTTAATGCTGCCTTTACGCACATTATTGTTCCTCTGATAATGAGTTTGATTATCAACGACAACTCTGTAACACGATATTGCAGTGCCTGTGTTATTCCGAATTACTACGTAAATTTCCTTAAGTCATACATGCATGTCCGAAGGAACAGGCATTTAGCGGCTACAGCCGTCAGCCTTACCATTTGGCTATCCGAGCAAGACTCACGGCCAGACCAAAACTATAGTATGTCGTCAACCACTCCGGCACAAATTTTCATTGTCGTCGTTCCGATATATGGCAGATGGTAGTCTATATTCGCAACTGTGAATACATTTCGTGGATTTTTATAACAGGTTGTATGAACTGTGACACTTTTGGTATTAAAGATAACTCCTTGAAGAAATGTCCGTAAGAGGTGATGTCAGGTAAATGTACTTCGTACATTTTAGAAGCATCGAAATATTCTGTTAACACAACATTTTTTGTCCGAAAGCATGGCTGTTCTACGCACGAAGGGAACCGATAACTTAATACGGCGATTTTGTTTTATCTCGCATGCCGCCTGGCAATAGCGTATTACTCTCCAAATTGGACTTAGACAAATTGAGTCATGTATCAGTAATCAGTAAAGAAGCTCTACTGTGGTGCTATATAAAGTTTCTCTAGATGCAGCAGACTCGTAAATGGGGCATGGATTCAAGCGTCATCATAGTTGTGTAGGTGATCATAATAATTTCAAGTAACTATACGGCCTGTTACAAATCTTTCAATTGGAGGCCAGTTCAACGTGATCCTTCCGGGGAAAGAGGACCTACAGTTCGACGTGGAGTCCTAAACAAGTGTCGTTCTTGGAGAATCTTCGCATCATAGATACGTGTAGGCCAGGGTAAAGGCAGGCCGACATATTATATTGTCCAACAATGATTCAATCCTGCGACCTCTCGATTTCCAGGCACGCGCTTTAAGGCTAGATCATCAGGCCTTACATGGAGGGGATGACGACGACGTGTCCGGAAGTGAGGGTGTATCAATCTGCGGTCGGTAATTCCAACTACGCGGCCAGGGAGTAGATGTTTGCACCCGCGAAGAGGAGATGGTTTTATTCCATCTACTGAAAACTTATTATCCTATGATACAAAAATGTCTTCTCTTCTAATAAAACACTAGTATTTTCTGTCGGTCTCACTAGTTTGTTTTTATTCATTATAAGTTCGCCGCCAGCTAACGTTGGCGTTGTCATGTGCCCGAATTCAAGAAAAACCGTCTAATGTTTGGTGTTTACTGTAACTGTTTCCCATAGGTGACTTACGAGAACACGCAGCCTATAGTATAGTGCCGGGTCTTTGTCGTTGTTGATTAGGAAGATAATAACTATAATGAAAGGAGAGGGTGTAACTCGACGCCAGTACAATGCTTCATTATCATAAGTCGTTGTGCTGAGCGTCGTGACCCCATGAACCAAGCGTCTCCATCTCAGACGGTTGCCATCTTCTCTTAGTGCCTGCTGAAGAGGTAGATCGGAGTTCATCTTCATTTGATCTATCCATCTGCTCGCTGCTCTCCCTCTGAGTCTCGTGCCCTCGATCTTTCCTTGCAAGATTATTTTCTCTGGATTCTCTCCATCTCTTCTCACAATTTGGCCAAAGAACTGGAGAATTTTTTCGGTAACTCGAGAAGAAACGCGTCTGGAAATATCGAGTTGTTCAAAAGATATCGAGTTGTTGAATAATGGACTCAGGTGCTGTTTTTTCGGTCCATTTTATGCGTGACAGCCTACGCTACCACCTAAGCTCAAACGCATCAATGCGCTGTTTGTCTCTGGCCTTGAGTATCCATGTTTCGCAACCATAAAAGACAGAAAACACAAGTGTTTCAATTAGCCGGATCTTTGTGCTATTTGTTATTGCTCTGATCTGCCAGATATTGGTGAGCTTCTTCATACCCCCTCGCCCTAGCGTGATCCGTCCTCTTATCTCATCTTCGCAACTTCCAGTGCTGCAGATGACTGACCAAGACTGATGAAGTAATGCAGGACTTCCAGTTCCTTTAATCAATCAGTGAGCTGGATCTGTTCTTCTCGATCAATTAACACGAGTCTGCACTTGCTGAGGTTCATGTCTAATCCATGTGCTAGACTGGTGTCCTTTATTCTTGTTAGTAGCTCAGCAATTTCATCTTCGCTGTTGGCTAAAAGCACAGTGTCATCAGCTAAACGGAGGTTGCTGATAGTTCTCCCACCAGTTGAGATTCCTTTGCTCCAACCATCAGTTGAGATTCCTTTGCTCCAACCATTAAGAGCTTTCCTAACGACATGTTCTGCATAGATGTTGTACAGTTGTGGTGACACGACACTACCCTACCTCACGCCTTTCGATTCTCTAAAGGAATCAGAAGTGCCAGCACTTGTCTTTATAACAAAGCCTACTTTTCAAGAAAACCTTAAAGGGGCCGCCGGCCTTAACGTTTACGTGCGAAGGGCGCATCCCCAGCAATCGTGCCACAAGTCCACACTCGATGAGACACTGCGGAAAGATTTGGAATGTGACCCATGACGCCGGGGCAAAGGATGGCGGTCAGGAATTCACCCTCCTCTACTGGAGATGGAAACTTTTTTTTCCACCGCATTGATTCAAACTGGCTACCTGTAAGTCGAGCGCCACAACACATGCGTTAGCCACTAACTGCTCACGAGCCAGTCCAAAATCACAATGGAATTTCATTACTAAGGAGTTCGCAGTCATTCGAAGATTGAGCGTTTATTTTAAAACGCACTATTTCTAAACTTTGACTAACAGATATGCAAAATGATACTGGCTGAAAACTGACGGCTTCTAGATTAAATCGCTTTCCTTTATATATGTATGTGTTGTAACATATTTTATTTTCCTTTTATATCTGCAACTACGCCGGAAGTCAGCGTTTGACAACAAGCAATTTCGTTGGCGCAGTTGCTGCTACCTACTTATTCCCTTGACTATACACAGTAATGCTCTCTATTTAACTCCATAACATAACACACTGGTCTGGAATTCAGCGCAGTGTACAAAAAAGGAAAAGCACCTCATCGGCACAAGTAGAGTACGTCTGAACGTAAAGTTTCATTATGCAGTGAATACCTATTCAGAATAAAGTGCCGACTCATTAGAAAACACACGTGAAAAATAATGTGAAGGTCGGCGCTTTTAAGCGCATGACTGGCATTTTTTAGTTAGAAATCAGAGAGAGAGAGAGAGAGAGAGAGAGAGAGAGAGAGAGAGAGAGAGAGAGAGAGTGTGTGTGTGTGTGTGTGTGTGTGTGTGTGTGTGTGGTGTTCGGGGGGGGGGGGGGGGGGCGGGCAGAGAGGGAGAGCTGTTTCACACAGATGTCGATGATGCCTCTTTACCAAGACAAAAGTCTAAAACAGTGCAAAAAAGGAGTGCCGCTTGGTGCCTCAGTACATATAGAACGATTTTCTCTTACACACAACCGAAAGAACACTTACGGGAATACTATGCGTATGTGAAAATGTGGGTCACGCAACACACGAAAACGTCAGTTTCTTTAACGTGACTGAAACAGCCAAGCCCAGTGAGACGCTGTCCACTGAAATCCATATTCAGGAGGAAGCAAAAAGCAACTGCTTTGATGGTAAACTAAGAGCTCCTTGTTAATTTTCATAGGCCGCAGTATCAGCCACATACTTGTCCCTCACCCATTTCCTATGGAATCTGCATGATAAAGTATACGTCTCTTCTAGGAGGCTTCAACGTGGAGAGGACGAACACGTACAACAACAAAAATATATCGACGTCCTCTATCATCGCAATGCAAGAAGAAAATTTAGAAAGAAATGAGTCATCTGATAGATTAGTACAACCGCTGACCTCTCCCCGTCCATCAACCCGATGAAGAACACCAACTCTTGAGAGCTCCAACATTTTCTTAGGTTCACTAGCATCTGACCAACTGTAGTAGTTCAGACTGAACTAGCATTTTGGAGGCGCAGGCTTCAAATCCTCATCCGACTATTCAGACGTAGGTTTTCTGTGGCTTCGTAAAATTACTTCAGATGAATTCTAGACCTTTTGTTCAATAAAGAAATGGAGCATTTCTTCCCCAAATCTTGTCCGAGCTAGTGCTCCGTCCCTAGAGACCTAGGCGTCGACAGACGATGACTTCTAATTTTCTTTCCTTGCTTATCTTTTTAGAAGCACCGCTCCAGGTGGAGACCAAAGTGTGGATGGACGGGCAGGGATTTGAACCTCTCTCTCCTCCTGAACGTAAGCCTAGGGCCTTAACCACTATGGCATATCGAGGCTCACGCTCTCTTCCAACATAAGAACGACAGGATTTCACCGTTTCCCACACCAGATGCTAGCTACGTATAATACAGTAAACTGTGTGTCACTCTTAAAAATTGTCAAGAGGTATTTCTTAGGTAATTCTGCAGTTATTTTCGATTTTGTTATTGTAATCAGTACGTGGACTCAACCTGAATAGAAGCTTTCCGTTAGGTGTTTTGTATGACGTCCAGTGTCAACGGAAAACTTCCTTCTGGTCCTAATTACGAAGAAATTTGTCTCCTGCAATGTTCAGTTCAAGGATAATAATTAATGGGATGATAGTGACGTGTATGCCTAGCAGCGAATGACTGCAAATACGGTTGCTGCGCCACGCCTCAGAGACCGGGTAGATATCACAACGCGACGTGGTTTCATGATACGAGACCGTGAAAACTAGACGGCGCAGCGGAGCTCACCACAGCAGAGTCCTAACTGCCTACATCTGCCTCCGCAACGCGACGAATAATTCGCAGGTTTAGGCGAGAGACATGTATCTTACCCTCGGGGATGGGCACGGTCTCCTGATGGCAGTAGTGGTGGTTCCTTTCAATTCTCCATTACCTTAGGTGGCAACCTGACAAATCTAACTACATTTCTTTACGCATACATACACTGCGCTATGATGCTGAGACGAACAAGAGCAGAAACACAGTTCACAAGCACCTCGCGTCACTACGCGCGAGGCTCAGAGTGCGATACGCTATCGCGGCGCGGCGCGCCGGAGCGAATAGAAAGCAGGGCTCGGAAGCGGCAGGAGAAAGTTGCGACATGTGACGCCGGGGCGAGAAAGGACGACACGTTCCAACGTGCCGCATCGGCATTAGGATTTGTACGCAGCATGGACGGCCCACTCTAGCACAGAAGGCACGTTCAGTGGATGTGTTCCTCTGTTGTCTGTGGTAAGCAAACTTACTGCCTTCTTTGCCTCTTTATTGAGTAAGTTCTGAAATTTCTGGACGCATTCTTCTCTTTTGACACTCTTCTCTATGAAATAAAATAATCAACAATGATCTCATCCACTTTAAGTGGTTATCTTCCAGCACCTTTTTCAGTTTCTAGATTAACCAGGCGGCAAATGCAACTTGTGATGGCAATTTTCTGCAGAACTGCTGAAACCCCACTTTTGTGTCCTATCATAAAAGGTGCAGTGTCGGAGCAGAAAGCCACACAGTTTTCAATCGGTATGTTATGAAAATTCAGCTGGGATAACATCAGGTTACCTACGTTTCACCGTGTTGAGTCCCCGTCTAACGCTAGTATGGATAGCACTGTGCTCACCATTCCTGCGGAATACCACAGACTGTAATAACAATAGGATACAACTTGGCATTCGTATCATTGCTTCCATCCGTTGCCAAAGAAAATGGTCCGTTCTGAAGACCCTTAACATGATGCATTTTTTGCCATTCTATTTACAATGCATGTCGTTTTCGTGCGACGGCAGCTGTATTTCTCTGCAGCTTCTGATGTGGAAAACATCATCTTAAATAAAGCACCAGCATTTTCAGCCGCACATTTGGGCACTTTGTGTTCCACAGAAAAGGAAGTTAACAGATACTCGGCCGAAATTACGTCACTGTCAACGTTTCCAAATTTGGCAAAAAAGGTGCTAATGTTCTTGTTATCTTCCTTCGATTTAACATACCTTATGTATTTACCACGCTTCACATGATTACTTAAATCGTTTCTTCTACCAGGTGCAATATTGATGTCACGTCCACAGACCGTGCACAAGGCAAATTTTCTTTCTTTTCTTGATTTTAGTATGCACAGAAAATCAACAGAGTATGATTTTTTTAATGTCTGGAAATACTGTTTCTTGCTGGATTTATTAATGAATCCTAGAATACGAATATAGCGTATGAAGATGTCCGAGGACAAATGTCTCGATACGTACTGAAACATCGAAAGAAACCTGGAATACTGAACGTCACAAAAAATTATAACGTAAACACTCAAGGTGGTCAAACACTTCATTGAAACATATCAAAAAACACTAAGTCTTAAATTATTAAATCAACACGACGCCAACCTAAAGAACAAAGAATATGCACATGGTAAACACACACACACACACACACACACACACACACACACACACACACACACACACACACACACACACACACACACGCATGCACACGCGCACACACGCGCACGCGCGCCCGTTTAGAATGTAATTGGTCTACAAGTGGTCAAAGAATATGGGTTAAAACACAACAAGCGAACGGAACGGAAAAAGAATCTGCTGAGCAGAGCCTGTCGACACGTAAGATTCACATGGAAGAGCTATTATACCGGCTTTAAATTCAACTCCAATGACGACACAAACATCACATGATTAAAAGTACCAATCATATCAGTGAATGAGTTATCGACCAGAGTAGACTTGCCTTCGCCAGACACAAACAATCGATTGTGTGGAAGTGTGGTGATGGTCGAATGTTAACGTTTCAAATTATTGTCCGCAAAGTCGTAAAATGACGCCGTTCATTCGTAGAATGCAATTTCCATAAATTTTACGGGTAAACCGTAAAAGTTGGCAGGTTTGTAAGCTGTATAAGAGCCGAAAAGATTTCCGTCCCAGGACGAAATTGTGTCGGTATACAGGTGGCTCAGTTTTAAGTAGTAATTAAGAACTCTGTGAAATAAGGGTTCACTACTTTGACAAACTGCTGAAAAGAGAGTTCAGCTGAAGACCACGGAATGTTACCCTGTGTAATCACAATAAATTCAAAACAGAGCAACCAGTATGAAAAACTGAGATAGTGAAGGTATCCATCAAAAAATTAAATAATAATAATAAGGCACCACATGAATAGATCTAACAGAAACAGAACTAGCAAAAAAAGTAGGAAAAAATGTGACTAAAATTTTCATAAGCTTGTAATTAAGTTTTCAATAGATGGAAGTATCACCGATGAATGTAATGTAGGTATCGTATGCCGAATATATAAGAATGACTCAAATTACACGAGAATTTTCCTATTACCTATCATATACAACATATTCTCCAACATCCTCTGTAATAGGTTTGCACCTTCTGTCGAAAATGTTGTTGGTGATTATCAGTTTGGATTTCCACATCTACCTCTACATGATTACTCTGCAATTTACAATTAAGTTATTGGCAGAAGGTTCATGGAACACCTTCAAGCTCTTTCTCTACCATTCCAATCACGAACAGTGCGCGCGGGTGAAACGAACACTAAAATCTTTCTCCCTATGTAGGTGGGCGCCAACAGAATATTTTCGCACAGTGAGGAGAAAGCTGGTGACCGAAATTTATAAGAAGACCTTCCCGCAACAAAAAATGCCTTTGTTTCAAAGATTGCCACCACAATTCGCGTATCATATCTGTGGCATTCTGTCTATTTCGCGATAATAGAAAACAAGCTGCCCTCCTTCGAAATTTTTCGATGTCTTACGTCAATCCTATGCGCGGATCCCGCAGCAGTACGCCAAAAGAGGACGGACAAACGTTGCGCAAGCAGTCTCTTTAGTAGATGTGTTGCATTTTCTAAATTTATTGCAAATTACTCGCAGTCTGGTTCGCTTTCACCACAACGTTATATGTGTGACAGTTCGTGCTTAAATTAGTCGTAATTGCAATGCCTAAGCATTTAGTTGAATTCGCAGCCTTTAGATTTGTGTTGTTTATATTATAAACAAATTTATCGGATTCCTTTTATTAGCCACGTGGACGACTTCCCATTTTTCATTATTTACAGTCAAGTGTCATATTTTGTACCATACAGATATCACGTCGAAATCATTTTGTGATCGGTTTTGATAATCCGATAATTTTACAAGACGGTAAATGCCAGCATTATCTGCAAACAATCTAAGAGAGCTGCTCACATTGTCTCCTAAATCGTTTACATAGATCAGGAACATGAGGGACTGTAACACTTCACAGGGGAACGCTACATATTACGGCTATTTTACTCGACGACTTTCCATCATTACTTCAAACTGTGACCTGTCTGACAGAAAATCACGAATCCAGTCGCATAATTCAAACGATATTCCGTAGGCAAGCAGTTTAATTAGAAGTCGCTTGTGACGAGCTGTGTCAAAAGCCTTCTGGGAACCTGAGAATGTGCAGTGAGTTTGGCATCCCTTTCAATAGCACTCATTACTTCGTGAGAATAAAGAGCTAACTGTGTTTCAGAAAAATGATATTTTCTAAATTCTTGTTACCCATTTTTCGATAAATCGCATTCCGTGAAGAAATTCATAATGTTTGAACACAGTATATGTCGTCCGCAGCTCGTGGTCTAGTGGCTAGCGATGCTGCCTCTGGATCACGGGGTCCCGGGTTCGATTCCCGGCAGAGTAGGGGATTTTCTCTGCCTGGGGACTGGGTGTTCGTGTTGTCCTCATCGTTTCATCGTCATTCGTGACAGTGCTAGATTGGACAAAAATTGGACTGTGTAAAAATTGGGACTCTGTACGGGCGCTGATGACCGAGCAGTTGATTCAAATGTGTCTGAGCACTATGGTACATAACATCTGAAGCCATCAGTCCTCTAGAATGTAGAACTACTTAAACCTAACTAACCTAAGGACATCACACACATCCATGCCCGAGGCAGGATTCGAACCTGCGTCCGTAGCGGTCACGCGGTTCCAGACTGAAGCGCCTAGAACCGCACGGCCACACCGGCCGGCACCGAGCAGTTGAGCACCCCACAAACCAATCATCATCACAGTGTATGTTCCAAAACCCTACTGCAGTTCGACGTTGGCGATATGAATCTTTAATTCTGCCGATTATTCCTGCTTGCTTTCTTGAGTAGTAGTGTGAACTGTGAACTTTCCAAGCTTTAGGTACGAATGTTCCGTGAAGTGAGCGGTTGTACGCGATTGTTAAGCATGGAGCTAATGTCAGCAAGCTCCGAAAGAAACCTAATTGGTATACAGTCTGGACCAGAAGACTAGCCTTTATTAATCGATTTAAGCTGCTTAGCTACACCGAGGGTATCTACTAAGTTATTGATCTTGGCAGCTGTTCTTCATTCGAGTTCTGAAATATTTACTTCGTCGTCTTTATGGAAGGTATTTCTGGAAACCATCTTTAGTAACTCCACTTTAATGGCATTCATCAGTAACATCAACATTTTTATCGCATAGTCAAGGTACTGGTTCTCTCTTGACGCTAGTGTACTTTAGATACGGCCAGAATATCTCTGGATTCTGCCAGATTTCGAGACAGTTTGGTTGTGGAAACTGTTATAAGTATCTCTCATTGAATACCGTGCTAAATTTCGAACTTCTGTACAACTTCGTCAATCTTGGGGACTGTGTGTTCATTTAAATATGGCATTCTTTTTTCGTTGCTTCTGCAATAGGGTTCTGACCTGTTTGCTTTACCGAGGGGTATCAGTACCGTGTCGTATTTGTTTATTTGGTATGAATCTCTCAGTTGTCGTCGATACTATTTTTCTGAATTAAACCCCATCGTCTACACTTACGTAGATTGGAGGGAGTACAGAATGTATCTCAGGAAGACATGTAGCGAATTTCTATCTGCTTTTTTAAGTAGATATATTTTGCGTTTATTGTTCGTGGATTTAGATGTCACGGTACTCATTCTTGCTACAACGACCTTGTGGCCATTACTCCCTGCATCCGTCATAATGCTCCACATCGGCACACGATTTTTATTGCTAAAGATTAAGTATATTTTCGCGACCATGTACACATCGATGGGGTCCTGAATTAATTGTTCAAAATAATTTTCTGCGAAAGTATTCAGTACGATTTTGGACGACATTTTATGCTACCATCGACTTTAAACACGTTTTTTCGCTGACGTATCGAGGATAGATTGAAGCAAGTATAACTGTGTGAGCCGGGCACCTATTTGAAATGAAACTCAAATTTTACTTGAAATGTTCAGAACGTTGTCCTCTAAGTCGGGGGATCGGTAAAGTGAAGCAATTATTAATTTATTCCGGTTGTCAATTATAACCGTAGCCATACTAATTCACAGACAGTATCTACTACAGTCTCAATACAAGGTAAATTACAGCTGAAAGCAACAAACACTCCACTACAAACTGTGTGTAATCTATACTTCCCGAACATGTTTATCACCTTCATATAAATTTCGAATGAACTTATTTCCAGCTTAGCCAGCGTTCCGTACCTGTAAAGAGATTCAGTGCTTTCTACTAGCGCTCGAAATTCTGGTTGTTTCTTTTCGTCGGAAACGATCGAACTGAGACACTACATTTATTTTATTGGTAATTAAGCTATAAATTAGAATAAAAATCCCTGCCTCCCGATTTTCTGTATTCCAGAGACGAGAGTGAGATGACAATTGCTGAACATTATTCCCTCCGAACTAAAGTAAAGTGTGCGCGTTCCAAGACAAAACTACTGGTGGTCACGAAAATGACGATAACCGTTAGAGAAGCTCCTGGGTCTGAAGAATAACGCAAGGAGACCAACGATAAATTCCTGGGAGGTAGTTGGCGGTTACGACCAACCGAGTAAAAGCAACTTAACAGCTCTAGAGAGGTTCCCCAAAGCTCGCTGGTAAGAGGTTGGGTTGGGTTGATTTCGGGGGAAGAAACCAAACCGCGAAGTCATCGGTCTCATCAGATTAGGGAAGGATGGGGAAGGAAGTCGTCCGTGCCCTTTCAAAGGAACCATCCCGGCATCTGCCTGAGACGATTTAGGGAAATCAAGGAAAACCTAAATCAGGACGGCCGGAGGCGGAACTGAACCGTCGTCCTCCCGAATGCGAGTCAAGTGTGCTAACCACTGTGCCACCTCGCTCGGTCGCTGGTAAGACACGCAGCTGTTCGTAGGAACTGTCGTTTAGGGTGGCAATAGAAAATAGTGCCTACCATGACAGTATGCGCCACACACTATCCGTACCAACAGCTCTTACCAGCTGAAATCGGGACTTTTCTGGCCAGGTAACGGTTTTCCAGTCGTCTAGGACGAACCAAAGAGAGGCGCTGCAAGCGATGGTGTGGTGTTAGCGAAGGCGCTCGTGTCGGTCGTCTGCTGCCCTAGAGCATTAACACAGTATTTCGCTGCAATGTCCTGAAGGCTACGCTCGTCAATTTCACGCAGTGCTGCCTCTCTGTTAGCACTGACAACTCCACGCAAGCGCCACTGCTGAGAGCCGTCGGCCACTACGGTGTCCGTGGTGGAAGGTAACGCCATAAATTTGCTATTCTCGGCATAGACACTGTGGATCTCGGAATATTGAATTCCTTAACGATTTCCGAAATGGAATGTTCCATGCATCTGGCTCCAACTACCATTCCGCGTTCAAAGTCTATTATTTCCCGTAGTGCGGCCATATACAAGTCGGAAATTGTTTCACATGAATCACCACAGTACAAATAACGGATCAACTAATGTAGTGCTCTTTTATACCTGCACGCGATGCCACCGCCATCTGTACCTGTGCATGTCTCAATCCCATGACTCAATAGAGTTATCTTTGTATTAATGCCTACATATCATATAATCTTTTCTATATTAAACACAAGACAGGATAATTAATTTCTCTGTCTGACACCCTTTATTTGTTACCTGGTTACACATTCTGTATTTAATTTTACTCTGCATGTTCTCCATAGTGTCTTTCACTAAGACGACCAGTATGTTAAGAATCTCTGACTCTCTCACTCTTTATGCATAGCCTTCTGCCAATATTGTCGTAATATGGTCTCAAGTGTACAGAAAGGTGGTGTGTATCAGTTCAAAAATCTTTACCCTTTTACGATATTTCCCATATCGTGAAGATCTGATCAACAGTATGTTGTCTTACACCTCGCCTACCCACTACTTCCTCCAACAAATGGTAACCAACAGCGATGATTCCACACCGTGTGACCTTAGAAGCCTCTGACCCAATCCTACTTGCAGTTGTGAATCAAGCAGTTACTTTCAGAACTGATTGGTCGAAGTTAATCCTGGGGATATAGAACGGCAGTAACAGGATCATAACAATGGGAAAGCTAAAATTCCCACCTTAAAAGCCATATATTCCGCATTCAGGTTTTACACGGAACAGAAAACGAACGTTAAGCAATGAAATAGGGAGGAATGAGCGCACTAGTGCTAAATATCAAGTTGATATTTTCACAAGCCTCAGGTAAAATAAAAAATTGCAAAAAGGCAATCAATGAAGCCATAGGAGGTTGAGAGAGAGAGAGAGAGAGAGAGAGAGAGAGAGAGAGAGAGAGAGAGAGAGAGAGAGAGAAGACTGCTGGCGATGGGGAGCAACAGTAGCAACAGTGCAGCGTGATGGCGCGTTGCCTAGTGCGTGATGGCGCGTTGCCTAGTCCGTAGCGTCTCGCCGTGTTGTTCCGACGGCGGATGGCAGTTGTACAGAGGTCCTCTGTGACGGACAACGACAGGCTACGTATTGCCGCTCCAGAATACCCACTAAGGTGAACTGAGTAACCCAGCCAGGCCATACTGAAAAACTCGGTCCCCGCAAAAAGCAGCAGACTGTCATGGTAGGCACTATTTCCTAGCCGGCCGCTGTGGCTACGGTAGCAGGTTCAAATCCTGCCTCGGGCATGGATGTGTGTGACGTCCTTAGGTTAGTTAGGTTTAAGTAGTTCTACGTTCTAGGGGACTGATGACCCCAGATGTTAAGTCCCATAGTGCTCAGAGCCATTTTGTACCATTTTTGAACACTTGGTTCTTTCATTCTTGTTCTCTGCGGTTTCAGTAAGCTGAACTTCGAAGTTATCAGTGCCCTGATGCACAGCTTTAATCTGTTTGCAAATTTCAGCCAGGATGATTTCATTTTGAACCGTGCGCCTAAGAAAATTGTTAATTGAAATCAAATTCGGTGAGCGTTGGAAAAAATAGGAAACAGGCAAAGGACAAAAGCAGAAACTTAATTCACAAAGAATGAAATACATAATTTAAAGAAATGGAATATGTAGGAAGCTCCACTAATGGTGTACAATTGCAGTTGCATTTGGACACGTGTACCAGTCTGGTAGTCCTCTCTAAGCCGCTCTCCAGTAAGTGTTCCTTGGATTGCACCTGCCCCACTGTCACACAGAGGGTCAACTCTTAGATCGCCGACCAAACGCGTAGCCGAAGTGAAAACAAATGTGCCCTTACAGCAAGAGAGGAACGTTGCTCGAGAAATAGGAAGGGGAAAAGAGGCACTCAGTCACAGATTAGCTTCAATGTGCGCAGTGAAGAGTACGTGCTTGTCTCACAGATAAGTACTAGGTCCTTAAATTGAGTGGTGCCGCTGTCGAGTTTAGAGAATTTTTCGGATGGCTGGTGACGGTAAGAACCGAGGTCGGTAACGGAACCTGACGGCTGAGTTCTGTCAAATGAGCGTCTCCTTCGGCGTCCGGTTCCGGAGCTGGAAGAGCGGCAGGGAGGCCTGGAGCTGTCCCTATCCCCGGGGAAGCGACTGCCGCCGGCGGCGGCTGTGGTTCTCCCGGGAAGAGCAGCGGAGCGCTCACGGCGGGTCAAGGGGCATTGCGATCAATACGCACATCAGCGGCACCATAGCCCAGGTCGCGATGGGCTGCAAGGCGGTCTCTGGTCTAGTGTGAGGTTCGAAGGGCGTTCCCTCCGGTCTTCTGAGCAGCAGTGTGCTTTCTCGACAATCACAGCTTAGCTGTAACTCTATGTCTTGTGGTCCCGTTGCTTTCGGTTTCTCATACAAGGGGTGATTCAGTTGTCCCTACCTATGGGTTTTAGGCAACCCGGAGCGCCTTCAAAAATGACGCGCGATTAACTGCTAAAGTTATCAGTCCCTAAGCTTACACACTACTTAACGTATCCTAGGGACAAACACACACACCCATGCCCGAAGAAGGACTCGAACCTCCGCCGGCACCAGCCGCACAGTCCATGACTCCAGCGCCTCTCGGCTAATCCCGCGCGGCGCGATTTTCATATTCTCTCGCTCGCTACACGCAAACTATTTGTCCTACAGGAAAAATGAACACTACTTCCTTGTAGGAAATTAAATGTAGTTACATTTTGAACTGGGATAAGGTCCGCTGGAGGCCACGGTTTCCGAGTTATTCAAGATAAACGTGTTTGGCAGTCACTTATGTGTGCTTTTCTTGAATAATTCGAAAACTAAAGTCCCTAGTGAAAATGTATCCCTGTACAGAATGTAACTACGTTAAACTACCTACAACAAGTTCCTGTTCAAAAATCTTAAAATTTGTGTATTTCTAAGGGACCAAACTGCCAAGGTCATCGCTCCCTCGACTTACACACTACTAACTTAAGCCTAAGACATTAGATACACCCTTGCCCGGGGGAGGACTCAAAGCTCCGGCGGTAGAGTCCGCGCAATTAATGACATGGCGCCTCTAACCGCGCGGCAGGTTCCTGTTCATTCTTTCTGTAGGACTAATACAGTAGTGTGCACGTGGCGAACGAGAGAATATGAAAATCTTACGTGAAGTATTTGAAGGTGGTGTCGGTTGCATAAAACCCATATGGGCGGCTTAATCACCCTGCACACATTCAGTGATTAGCTTTCTGTATTATGTATTGCTAATAAAATTCACGAACACTAGTTCCAAGCTACAGTGAAGGTCGTAAAAAGAACAAGAAAAGACAGTTGTCTGGCTCGCTCTAAAGACCTGTTTAATTAAATTGCTTATTCCGACTGCACATCGTCAGTACATCGGGCAATCCGTTGTGCACGTTTACCAAAACATCATTGATTCTTACACTCACATATAAGGAACCACAACCATGTGTAACCGACACTTACCAAGAAAAATATTTTAAAAACTCAAAACTGCATTTCAGCCAATTTAAAAACTCAAAACTGCATTTCAGCCAATTTCGTCTTCATGGTGTTTTAATGTGTAACTCTCGGAAGTGTGTGTTGTATGTCTGTTCCTTATTGTTCAGTACTGCACTGAGTAGAACGTTGTGTCGCACATTTCGTGAATTTCGAAATGGTAGAGTTAGAGGAGCTAACCGTTTCCATTAAACTTTGCTTGAGACTCGAGAAAACCTTTACAGAGACACACCAAATGATGCGGGAAGCCTACGAAGAGTGCTTAGGCCGCACTCGGAGTTACGAATGGTTCACACGGTTTAAAAATAGCCGGACGTAGGTTAAAGATGACACTCGTTCAGGACGCTCTTCGACGTCTGCCGACGACACTCATATCTGAAACTTCAAAGAAACTGTGTGTGCCAATCGAAGACTCGAACATTTCAAACGGATCATGTTATGAAATCCTACCATGGCGTCTTAAAATGCATCGTATTGCTGCCAAGTTCGTCCCACGGCTCTTGAGTGAAGACCAGAAAGACCTTCGCCTCGAAATCTGCGAAGAGCTTTTGGATCGTGCAAATGAGAACGAGATGTTCCTTAAGTGAATCTTAATTGGTGACGAGACGTGGGTCTATGGTTATGATACTGAGACCAAGGTTCAATCTTGACAATGGGTCGGGAAAGGTTCTCCAAGACCAACAAAAGTTTGTCAAGTCAGGTCAAATGTCAAAGCCATGCTGGTAGTTTTCTTTGACTTTGAAGGATTAGTTCATCATGAATTCGTGCCACTCTGTTAATCGATGGCACTATCGGGGCATGTTGTGACGCCTGCGAGAGACTGTGAGAAGGAAACGGCCTGAAATGTGATGAAACAATTCATGGCTCTTATACCACGACAACACCCCTGCACATTCATCCCTGTTGGTGCGTGACTATTACACAAAAATATCACTTCGCTGCCTCATTCTCCACACTCACCAGATCTCGTCCGTGTGGACTTCTTTTATTTCCAGAGTTAAGAACCCCGTTGAAAGGACGAAGATTTGCAACGAAAGACGAGATAAAAGAAAATACGTAGACGGCGTAACGCGCGTGCCAGCAGAGACGTACCAGTACTTCTGGGAGTGGAAACGGCATCAGGAGCGGTGTCTCAATGTGGAGGAGAGTATATAGAAGGAGACCATGCTCAGTAAGTAAAAGGTAAGTGGTGCAAAATTTTGTAGACAAAGTTCCGGAATTTTTTGAGGAGACTTCGTATGCGTGGAGTCAACTCAGTTATTGCTCGTCACATGATTCAAGCAATTCCTCGTATGAAGGAAACCCTCTGTTTCTTTTTTGAAACAAAATGATTCACTATTTGTAATTTCATGTGCCTATTCGATGGAGCGATCCCATATTAGTCTATTCTGGAACTCGATTAAATGATACGCCCGCTAGCACTTGTCACATCAGTATACTTTGTCGGGCCCGTCTTCCTCGCCTGACTTCGGCCTCCTCGCCTCGGGTGCAGGCCCGTGCCGCTGTATGTCTGCTACTGCCACGCTGCAGAGCTATTCAGTCGCTCCACGAGTGCTGCTTATTATACAGGGTGCCCCAGCTATCTTGTCCACCCAAAATATCTCTGGAACAATAACAGCTATTGGAAAACGACTTTCACCGGTATCAATGTAGGGCTGGGGCCCATGAATGTACATATTTGGAAACATTCTAAAACGAAAGCAGATGTGTTTTCAACACAAACTTATGTTTTTTAAATGGACCTCCTATATTTTTTCTTCAGCAATCCATAGCATGACAAAGCACATGCACATGCATCGCAATATTCCCATTACATCCCGAGATATTGAGGCGCGAAGTCGACGCTTGGAACACCCGACATGCGCTGCTAGCGCACGTCCTGAGGCTCAGACGTGAACCCCATGCTGCCCGTAATCGCGATGTGATTGACATGTTTAATCACACCTCCATCCTTATCAAGAGGTCCGAAACAACGGTAAAACTTTTAGTCCACTTGCTCGTTTCACTAAAAGCATCAACATGAATTTTACTATTAAGAGTGAATGATTAACTGTCACTTGTGCTAGATCTACAGTAAAGTTTTAACGTTGAACGGCATTACCTTTTTAGTAATGGATTAAAGATAAGCAAAGTTAACTTTGTGACTAACGTTGCGGTACACAGATGTTACAGAACCGCATCACTCCTAGCCTATGGGATAAATACCTGCTGGAATGTACCGACGTTAATGCAGGATGGCAGCAGACCGTATTATTCGTTTCGGACCTCTTGGTAAGTATGGAAGTGTCATTACGCATGTCAAACACATCGTGATTACGGGCAGCAGCGGCTTCACGCCTGAGCCTCAGGACGTGCGCTAGCAGCGCATGTCGGGTGTTTCAAGCATCAACTTCGCGTCTCAATATCTCGGGATGTGATGGGAATATTGCGATGCAATCAACGCCATTATGTATGTGCTTTGTCATGCTATGGATGGCTGAAGAAAAAATATAGGAGGTCCATTAAAAAAAACATAAGTTTGTGTTAAAAAACATATATGCTTTCGTTTTAGAATGTTTCCAAAAATTTACATTCATGGGCACCAGCCTTACATTGATACCGGTGAAAGTCGTTTCCCAATAGCTGTTATTGTTCCAGAGATATTTTGGGTGGACAAGTTAGCTGGGACTCCCTATTATATATACGAGGGTACAATTTCAATTCAATACTGTTACACCAAAAAATATATAATGATTAAGGACACACATGATTCTGTGTGCCAATAGCAACATCTTGATGATTCTTTAAAATAATTTTTGTACTGTGATTCTTCTTAATGTCCCGGTATCATTCATAACGAAATAGTTCACGAGGAACGGCAGGATGTCACTGCGCAACGGGCAGACTCCAGCCGTTATTCTGCGAACTATTTCGACAATGTTTCCATTGTCGTTATCAACAGCAAACCGTCAAAGTTTATCTTATTGTAATATACTTCACTGAATAATATCAGAGATGCGTCAGCAAAGCAAGCAGAGGATACTGCACAATAAAGATAATATAACATCGATAGTTAAATCCAAATGAGCTTTGGTTTGACTGCGATCTTGTTTTCATTGCACAGTAGGAGTTGATTGTGATGATGTGTTTTAAGTCTCCTTTGCAGGTTTACAAACAGTAGTTAATAAGATCCAAGGAGTCATAGCTGTGGATGGAATTGGACACACCATAAGAAGACAGCCATTTGATATGAATAAAGTGAGTGATAGTTTAAAAAAGTGACCAGCACACTAAGAAAGGCAGTAAAAAGTCCCTCATTTTAGGTTAAATAGGTTATCCTTCTCCGGAAGATGCCAACAGCACATGCGAAGACTAAAGAAGAACATCAACATACACTAACTGGGAAATAAAAATGTGAAGCAGCCAGAAAGGAAGGGGGCAACTTAATGAAAGTTCACAGCTTGAAAGGGTATGTGATGTTATTTCAGTGATTACAAAATCTAGTCAAATTTATAAAGCACTAGGCAAAATCAGCCAACTTATTACCGTGACGTTGCATCCCCTCTGGTCTGGATGCATGCGCTGATTCTGTTGGGAAGAGTGACAAAGCCGTTGTGTCCTCCCCTATGGCAAGCTCGCCTACGACTGTTGTAACTAGTCCTTGATATTCTGGATACTGGTACTGGGACGGAATTGACGTCTGAACTGGTCCCATACTTGCTCTACCAGTTACAGATCTGGGGATTTCTGGCCACGAAAGTAACTCAACGTCACGCACACAGTTAATAGAAATACGTGCCATGTGTCGACGAGCACTGTCCTGTTGGAAAATTGCACCACGACACTGCTGAATGACAGCTAACGAAAGACGACGCAGGATGTCCGTGTCGTAACTTTGCTGAGACCGAGATCCCTCAGACACCAACAACCGTGACTTTAAGTCATACCCGATGGATCCCCACACCAAGGCGGCAGGGTTAATACCGCTGCGCCTCTCCATAACATTGGAAATATGGGACTGTTCCCCAGGTCGGCGCTATACCCCTCGACGATAGTCGTCTGGAGTGGTACAAAACTGCACTGCATCACCAACAAAATGCGGCGCCATTCATCAGCAGTCATTGCTTCCTGGTCACGGCACCACACCAAACGCTGCTGTTTGTGTTGTCGCGTTACCGGCAGCCTACGCATGGAACGGTAATTTCCTACTCCGGGTGTTGCTAATCATTAACCATTGGTGTGGGGGTAACCTACAATGTTACAGGGGGTCCATTATTTGTTCTCGGACAGCAGGCACAGATGTAATAAGGTTACGATGTGTTTGGTGCAATCCGCCATTGCGATGGTCAAATGTGGTCAACCGTAACCTTGACGTCCAGTATGCCTGCCCTCACAATCCCTTGCCACCGTCACATCCAAATGCCCACAAATGTGGATACTGCATGATTTAACCAGCTGGAAAAGTGGAGACCCACAATGAAGATCCTCTCATACTGTCTGGTGCTGAAAACGCTGACGCACAGGAGTACGCTGTATCTCCGTGTCCTTCACAGTAATCACTCAGCATCTGAAACTGTTCGCGCCCCCCTTATCTACCCTACCAGACACGGTAAAAACACTAAACTCGAACAACATTAAAGCACTCTAAGGGGTCGTTCTACCTGTCACATAGAATTGCCACTCTAATCATTTACATACCCGCCGATGGTGTGTGCTTGCACGTAGTTACACTGACACTTCTGGGTAAAAAAAAAAAAGTTCAAATGGCTCTGAGCAATATGGGACTTAACTTCTGTTGTCATCAGTCCCCTTGAACTACTTAAACCTAACTAACCTAAGGACATCACACACATCCATGCCCGAGGCAGCATTCGAACCTGCGACCGTAGCGGTCGCGCGGTTCCAGACTGTAACGTCTAGAACCGCTCGGCTACCACAGCCGGCCCTTCTGGGTACTTCATCTTTATGTCAAGCTGTTTATAACTGCATTTTCGTTAAAACATCTGCGGAAAAGCGTTTTCATACTGATACTCTGGTTAACTGAATATTTACCTCGACTAATTTGGGACCCCTCAATCCACTATAAAAAACATTTCATTACCTCTGAGAAACCAACCTGACATTTACCGTTTATTTCACATACGCCTTTACATGAAACAAGCCATTTGCAGTAGTTGTTACGATGAATCCATCTACACATTGCAAAAATGAAATTACTAATATCCGCTTAAACGTCAGGTATTATGGCGTACAGTCAGCGCCGGCATGCAAGTCGGAACGACAGGAAAGAAAAGGCTGTGAGAAGTAGTCAGCCAATAGAACGCTCACCGATCCCCCTTCCAGGACACAAAGCGACAGCAGCGGCTGCTACGTAAAGAGGATGTAAGCGCCGCGCTCGGCTAGTAACGGCCCACTTATATAGCAGCTTCAAAATTCTTGTCTACTTGTAATAAAACTCTTATTAATGAGTGTTTGACTGTTTGTCTACCGACCAGAGTACGTAGGATTTCTAGACAACGTCAGGTACAGTACATACTATGTTGACAATAATTATTTAGGTGAGACAGCATAGGATAATGCGTATATAAATTACTAATTAAACAATGCTCTATAACCAATTATTATGGGATAAACACTTTACTTGGGATATTATTGTTCCGTATAGTACTAAGCAGTTTCCATTTCTCGATTTATGTCACATCTCTCTTCGACAACGAAACTACTGCTGTGCGTGAATGATTGAAATACACTCCTGGAAATAGAAAAAAGAACACATTGACACCGGTGTGTCAGACCCACCATACTTGCTCCGGACACTGCGAGAGGGCTGTACAAGCAATGATCACACGCACGGCACAGCGGACACACCAGGAACCGCGGTGTTGGCCGTCGAATGGTGCTAGCTGCGCAGCATTTGTGCACCGCCGCCGTCAGTGTCAGCCAGTTTGTCGTGGCATACGGAGCTCCATCGCAGTCTTTAACACTGGTAGCATGCCGCGACAGCTGGACGTGAACCGTATGTGCAGTTGACGAACTTTGAGCGAGGGCGTATAGTGGGCATGCGGGAGGCCGGGTGGACGTACCGCCGAATTGCTCAACACGTGGGGCGTGAGGTCTCCACAGTACATCGATGTTGTCGCCAGTGGTCGGCGGAAGGTGCACGTGCCCGTCGACCTGGGACCGGACCGCAGCGACGCACGCATGCACGCCAAGACCGTAGGATCCTACGCAGTGTCGTAGGGGACCGCACCGCCACTTACCAGCAAATTAGGGACACTGTTGCTCCTGGGGTATCGGCGAGGACCATTCGCAACCGTCTCCATGAAGCTGGGCTACGGTCCCGCACACCGTTAGGCCATCTTCCGCTCACGCCCCAACATCGTGCAGCCCGCCTCCAGTGGTGTCGCGACAGGCGTGAACAGAGGGACGAATGGAGACGTGTCTTCAGCGATGTGAGTCGCTTCTGCCTTGGTGCCAATGATGGTCGGCGCCGTGCAGGTGAGCGCCACAATCAGGACTGCATACGACCGAGGCACACAGGGCCAACACCCGGCATCATGGTGTGGGGAGCGATCTCCTACACTGGCCGTACACCTCTGGTGATCGTTGAGGGGACACTGAATAGTGCACGGTACATCCAAACCGTCATCGAACCCATCGTTCTACCATTCCTAGACCGGCAAGGGAACTTGCTGTTCCAACAGGACAATGCACGTCCGCATGTACCCCGTGCCACCCAACGTGCTCTAGAAGGTGTAAGTCAACTACCCTGGCCAGCAAGATCTCCGGATCTGTCCCCCATTGAGCATGTTTGGGACTGGATGAAGCGTCGTCTCACGCGGTCTGCACGTCCAGCACGAACGCTGGTCCAACTGAGGCGCCAGGTGGAAATGGCATGGCAAGCCGTTCCACAGGACTACATCCAGCATCTCTACGATCGTGTCCATGGGAGAATAGCAGCCTGCATTGCTGCGAAAGGTGGATATACACTGTACTAGTGCCGACATTGTGCATGCTCTGTTGCCTGTGTCTATGTGCCTGTGGTTCTGTCAGTGTGATCATGTGATGTATCTGACCCCAGGAATGTGTCAATAAAGTTTCCCCTTCCTGGGACAATGTATTCACGGTGTTCTTATTTCAATTTCCAGGAGTGTATTAATGGCTCCACGGGGCAGTTACACGACTGCTATTGGAAACGCCATGAGAAACTTAACCGATACTTTTCCGGCTGAAAAAGAAACGGAAGGTTGCTGCTTCACGTTATCTCCCCAGAGAACAGCGAATCGCTTAACCCCACACTGAAAAAGGGGGGAGAGACGTGATACCCAACTTCTCTAGAAGGTAAGCTGAAACACAGTACAGAACTGACTCCGAAGGACTGCTTTCATCTCTCTACATTTGTCACGAGACAATTTTTGGTATGCTCTTAAATTAGACTGCAGCTACGGGAGAGTAAAAGGGGACTGTCAGAAGTGCATTAGAATATTATAGTTGCGATTCCCACGTTACACTGTGAACAACTTTGGAAAAAAAAACAGGTTTCTCAGACAGCCTACGTACGACTGAAAATAAATAACAATATGCTTCTTTCCTTTCTCTGAAAACCATAAAGTGGTTACTCAGTCATTAGTCTTCTGGAAATTACACACACACACACACACACACACACACACACACACACACACACACACACATTAACGGCTGTGTTTCCAATTCATATCCACGCCCAAGCGCAGACTCGAACCCACTATCTACATTTTACGATGCAAACGTCTACCCGAACACCTCTGGATTATGTTGGCAGGAGGGAGTAAAACGCGACGCTTGCCCCGTCATACTGCTTCGCGGGACAGCAAACACACGTCACAGCAATGGAGGCCTAAGCACAGTAGAGCGGTGAAATCACACCGGGAGGCCTAACTGTTTGAACGGCAGGAAGTGCACGCGCGCGGCTGGAATTCATTTAATGACGCTGGTGCGATCTCATTAGCATGCCGAAGTGCTCCGAGCCAATTCCATTACGTTTATTTCAGCTACCGGTTATTCTGGGAGATCGTCACCGATATAGTCACAATATGAACTGGTCAAAACGCTGATACCAGGAACGACAGAGTTATTTAATTCAGATGGCATTTCGTTGGGTAAATTCTCGTTTCTAAGAATAACCTACTGTGACATTAAATCTTTCACTATGCTTCTATAGAGGTTTCATTTTTGATACTTCATTCACAGAAGAAAAATATCAACTGACGGATAGCCAGAAAATATACCGAGGCAAGTGCTTGCTCAGCGAAAGCCGTATTTCTGTCGCCTGCGTTTTGCGACGTACGAAGCACAAAGAGTCGGAGCACTAATACACTTCGGCAAACGTAAAAATTTCAAAAATGTATACTTAATATTCCATTTGTCACTAACTTTGAGTGAACGTATGTGCCTATCTTGTCCGCTACGAGGCATAACATAGCATAAAGTTGCGAGGAGTACACCACAGTTGGCATGACAGTGTACTCCGAACGTCTGTTTGCATTACACTGCAAGTTTTAACCTGCAGTAGAGATCTACCATTATCATAATAATTAAAAAAAACGTATTCCCATGGCTTTATATGATTGGCTAGACAGCGAACCCTTTTGTTCATAATTGTCCAGTTTCCTTCAAGAGATGTGGCTAAAACTTCACTTAGGTCACTGGCAGCACAATGTTACAGCGTGGCCGTATCGGAATCCAAACAGAGTCTTAAACTTTAAATGGAATCGTACTACATGCACTCGAAACCGATGGCAGGTACCACGTCGGAGAGCTCAATCAACAACATTTCGAATAATTCCTTCGACAATAGAGTGTAAGCAGTAAAACTTAAACGTACAAACAACCGCTGCAAAAATTGCTTATATTCTGACAGCTGTATGGGCACTACATAACGTAGTACGAATTGCGAGAAAAGTCTGCAAAGCCTAACAGAAGTCAGAACATTGTCTTGGCTCCACTGAAACAACAATGGCTGTGTTTTATAACCAAGTCAGTAATTACGAAGTTCTTTTGAAAACCAAGACTACATTCACTGAAGCAATCTCACGCGCCATCACTCCGTCTTTACGTACACGTAACCTGACAGAATAGCTTAGCAATAAAACTGTACCTACCAATGATGTGAAAGGCTTCGTCACCTCACTCTCAAAGCGTTTTGTTGGTTGGAGTGACTTCATGCGGTTGCGTAATGCGCTCCGTCGTGTCTTCGTAGAGATACACGGTCACACGAACATAATCACTCCGACAAAATATACAAAATTCAAAATCTTCTCGCCTCCGCGTTTATTTACGAGGGTGGAATGCTCACTTCTGTTAAGCTTAGTTGGAAATGGAGATTGCCTTAACCTAGTTGAATCAAATACTGTAAATTAGTTAAATCGATATCCCTTTCTTCACTTGGCACTTTCATCATAGATGTGTTTGTGAGAACTTAGGCACTGCACTGCACTGCAAAACGGGAGCATTTGTGAGCTGTCAATATCTTATTCTTGATAAAATTACACAGAGATTTTTGTCTACAGAACTATTTGCACAGAACTTGGGTAGTGAGCCAAGCAGCACAAAAACAGGACGGGTGACTTGATAGACAAGATCAATTGCTGATCCACACGAAAGTGGTAGGCAGACGCCAACAAGTGGCAAAAAAGAGACACTGCCCGGCCCCTCTCTTCTGGTGCTTCTGTTGGTGACTAATAGCCGACTGTGCAGTTGAGGCGCCATTGTTAAAGCTGAAAGACTGTGATGTACGTTTGCCCCATCGTCTACATTATGACACTCATTCTGCTGTGTGGGAGCTCAGCCCCAGTAATTCTTCTTCCCTTTTCTGACAAATCGCAACGATAAAACACTGTTTCGCTGTCTGGCCACCGATAGCAGTCGCCAGCAATTCAGGGTGTCTAGCAGCTGGGGGTGGTGGGGCTGTCACATCTTAGGTCTACGTTTAGTTCTCTGTTTTATGTTTCCATCATTTTGTAGTCTCCTGCCAGACGCAACACTAGCATAAACATATAAATAACTCTCCAGAACGCCTTGTTCCTACTGGGGAATGGGTAACGAGGTATCTGTTTACCGTTTCCTGTGGCAAGTAAGGCAACATCGGTCTTGCTGTTCGCGGAACGGACAGCCGGGTTCACCGCCTGTCTAAGTGTAACTGTTCCTGCAGGGCCGGTTCAAGAACATTTTTCCACAAAATCGACGTAACATTCGGCAATTCCCCCCCCCCCCCCCCCTCCAATATAGTTGCCTTTCCTTCAAGTTCTTTGAAGTTGTGCAACTTGGCACCTCTGACGCACCTCCTTGTTTGGCTCTCCTAGTGGCCGTTTCTGACGCTTGGGCCTTAAATCGCGTGAATAAATTCACTAACACATCAATACTTGTCTCTATGATAAAGGAGAAATTTTAAAAAGTTTTAAAGAAGTGTCTGACGTATGTTAGTCAAACTGACTAACTATTACTACAAGGATCTGTATCATTTTTATTGCTCCAGAAGCAAGCGCTAAGCGCATTATGCTGTTCGCTTAAGAAGAGCAATGATAAATGTGGATATTTTCTATCGATTTCTAATGAAAGTACTTAGCGACGAGACATTTACGGAATATCAGATGGTACCCATATCCATTCTCTTTATGTAGATTTACGCGTTTTAACTTATAAAATTAACTGAGTCTTCCGCCGCTGCTTGGCGTGACAACTTTATAAATGAAAAGTACAAAACTGTCAAGGTTTCACAGTTTTAGTGTATTCAGTCAAACGGTATTGTACTTAATGGAAATGCTGTGGAACATTCATAGTTTTGTACTTTTCATTTATAAATTATGTTTTGTTATGGTCGCCATAAATTCGGAAATATTGTGTTTACTACACTATTTTTCAAACTGCAATAGGGTGACTCAAGAATGCAAAACAGCAGAGACGGAGGCAAGTTCGTCCATTTTTATTCTGGACTTCTCTATTTCATATTGTAATTGTTTTGAGTGATTTTTTAACTGTGGAAACATTGGGACATTGCTCTAGCACCTTTACAACTACGTAATTAAGACCTTTCCATATTTGTCTGTTCATTATAAATACTTAATAGCTGGACCAATGTACCCCACCCATGGGCCAAGTTGGCCCAACAGTTGGGTCAAGTTGGCCCATGCTTTTTTTCATTTAATTTAGTTACGAAATTGGTTATTTAGGGGAAGGTACACCGTCTTTTATACTCACAGTTCATTCCAATAAAAATTCCTGCAGCTTTATGGTTCATATGGCTCTGAGCACTATGGGACTTAACTGCTGTGGTCATTAGTCCCCTAGAACTTAGAACTACTTAAACCTAACTAACCTAAGGACATCACACACATCCATGCCCGAGGCAGGATTCGAACCTGCGACCGTAGCAGTCGCACGGTTCCGGACTGCGCGCCTAGAACCGCGAGACCACCGCGGCCGGCTGCAGCTTTATAACAAAAACCTCAATCATACACTGTGTTGTCATTGTTATAATAACAGTTTGACAAGAAAGAATGTCCTCTCTTTTTTGTCGTAGTCTGAATTCCCAATAGGATCTTCACAGTTCAAACATTCATTAAAAAAAAAGTTCTTTCACGCCATTTTAACACGTGACAGATGTTCCCACCGCTTGCAGTTTCTGCACTTCCTCTATTCACTTGAACTGCTGTGAGAAAATGGTTCCAGATACCTAAGACATAAGGCGCCTTCATGTTCACCTTGTAGATTTTGAAGAAACATCTCGGGAATACCTACTTCCTTTCTGCGATTTACTTGAGGATGTTTATTATATAACTTCGCATGACCATGGCCACTGTTTTTAGGAAATAGGTACTTACGCACAACATCCATATTTCCCTTTAAAGTGTTTTCTGTCTGTGGACGCCCGTTGTTTGCAATGCAGCGCGTCTTTCACTGGAGCGTCTGCACTGCCTGACACGCTCCCTGCGCTTTTAACAGATGACTCTGCTATGGCTGACTTAGTTTTACGTTTTATTCGGTCAGGGGTTTTTTATCGTTTAATTTGAGTGTTTCTGTTTCATTTTATTGTATTGTGTTGATTCTGGCCTTTGGCCTACGATTTTAAACTGAGTTTTTAATGTGTTCTCGGTGGTTGGCTTACTTTTTTATCCCTATGGTCAGCAACCACCGCCACACTCTGTGTGGTTTTACTTTGTTTTGTCTGAGTATTTCTTGCCCTGTGTCGTCTGCCGTCTTTCCTGCTGTTCGTTTTTCTTCTCTTTAGGAGGTTTTAGTTTTTTTTTTTCTTGGAACAAGGGACCGATGACCGTAGTAGTCTGGTCCCTTTAATCCCACAAACCAACCAACTGGAGCGTCTGTCAGCACTGCTGGAACTCCCCCCCCCCCCCCTCCCCTTCAGTTTCTCATATGACCTGACTTCTTCAAGTTTGTAAAAAACGGCTGGTCACTTGAGGTGACGTTTAACTTAACAGGCGTTGCTACTCACAGTATAATCCCACCAGAGGACTTTATTGCGCTATTAAATAAGAACAATAACTTGTGAAGACAGCGGGGCAGGTTGGGCATGAGAGCTGAAGGGTCCCAATTTAAATGGGAGTATTGTGTCCCAGCGCCGTAGTGGCATTATTTTAGCTCGTTTGCGAAAATGTTTTAAACATTTAATCGCTTTATTCAATGTCAAAATAGCCCTTAATCTATGAACTTGAATCGTCGTACTTACTTGTTTAGTAACAGTGTTGTTTTGGAGTACACGACAAAATATTTTGAGCAAACAAAAATTACATTCACTAACTAGAAAAAAATAAAATGCGTGTCCTTCCTCGGACGATTAAGTGCACTGGCGCGTTTGTAAAAAGACAACAGTATTGTGACAACAGTAGCGTGATCTAGAGGCACTTTAACGAAATAACACTAACTGGCCATTGTGCCTCTATGGCCGAAGCGCTTGGCCTCCCCTAATTTGGAACATCGGACATTCGGTGTATGGTAAGGCTTGTAAATGATTAAAACGTCACATATGCCTTTCTGAGCGAAGCACAGTTCTCTGAAGTTTGTCAGATATGATGTCAGAATGGCACTGTACTATAAATATACATTCGCATGGTTTTTTTTGAAATAAAGAAGTATGATACTACAATAACGCCCTGAATATAATTGTAACCTGACTGGTGACATAATGTTAGTTTTATGATACTTATCACTTCAGTTCTAATACAGCTCTGACCACGAATATTTGTGGGCCTACGACGAGTAATTGTTAAGCTGATCTCTGCGTACCCATTGGGAGTCAAGTATTCTTAGGGACTGCCAAGCGTAGTTTGTCAGGCTTAATTTTCTCCTTTCGGAGTCGGCACGCGCCAGGGCTCTGGGAGCCCGGGGCCACTGCAGTGGCGGGACGGCGCGGGATCTGGGTCAGAGGTCGACAACCGACGACCACCGCGGGCAGACCCCGCGCTGCTGGCGGCGCTCGGTTTCCTCCTAGTAAACGTCGGAACGGCCCAGGAGGAAGGCGCGGATGCGAGGGTGGGTGTCACAGACAATAAAATACTGTTTTTTCAGTTTCCAACTTATTTCAGTTTCCAGCCTAAACACAAAGAACATCGAGGGCACTGGCGTATGCGCTGTCAGTGCTAACAGACAAGCAACACTGCGTGAAATATCCTCAGAAATAAATGTGGACGCGACTGCTACGGTCGCAGGTTCGAATCCTGCCTCGGGCATGGATGTGTGTGATGTCCTTAGGTTAGTTAGGTTTAAGTAGTTCTAAGTTCTAGGGGTCTGATGACCGCAGATGTGAAGTCCCATGGTGCTCAGAGCCATTAAATCAACGTACGAGAAACGTGTGCGTTAGGACGGTAAAGCGAAATTTGGCATTAAGAGGCTATGGCAGCAGACGACCGACGCTGTTTGCTAACAGTACGATATGGCCTGCAGCGCCTCTCCTGGGCTCGCGACATCGATTGGTCCCTAGACGAAAGGAAAACTGTGGCCAGATCCCAACTAAGAGCTGATGATATGGTTCGAGTGTGACGCAGACTCCACAAAGCCTTGGACTCAAGTTGTTAACAAGGCACTGCGCAAGCTCGTGGTGGCCCCATAATGGTGTGGCCAGTGTCACATGCAATGGGATGGGCTAGCTCCTCTGATTCCACTGAAACGATCACTGACTGGAAATGGTTATGTTCGGCTACTTGGAGACCATTTGCAACTATTCACGGTCTTCATGTTCCCAAACAACGATGGATTTTTTATGGAAGACAATGCGGCATGTCACCGCGCTGCAGTTGTTCGCAGTTGGTTCGAAGAAACGTCTGGACACTTCGACCGAATGATTTGGGCTGCCAGTTAGTTTGACAGGAATCACCTAGAACATTTATGGACTAGAGTTCACGTCATTCACAAACTCCTGCACCGGCAAAACTTTCGCATTTACGGACGACTATAGAGGCAGCATGGCCCGATATTTCTGCAGTGAACGTCTAACTGCTTGTTGAGTCAATGCCACGTCGAGTTGCTGCACTACTTTGGGCAAAAGGATTTGCGTGACTTTATTAGGAGTATCCCATGACTTTTGCCACTTTAGTGTATATCGTGTAAATTATAACGATACTAACAATTGTGAAAGCTTGTTGCAATTCCCTATAGTTGTTACATCAAATGCACGACGCATGATTGTGTCAAATTTACTAGCAAGACTTTTCAAATGATACCTTCGGCTGAATTTCGATTTCTTTGAAGTTACAGTCTACCGATGTACTAAGCATTGACGGAAGTTGTTATATTAAAACCTTTTTTATGCTTTATTGTTGTTATAATTTCAATCTGAGGAGTGTTGGATCGTGGGGTAATAGGAAGTTTTATTCGTAGTGAAGTGAAAAGAGAGGGAGGGGGGGGGGGGGATTTGGGTGGTGGGTGACAAAAATTGTGGACACGGACAATTCAATACCGAGCAGCAGGGTCCCATGCAACATATTAATGACCCACGTCACTGGCACCCAAAAGTGTACTAATATTATTCGTTCGATCGCGCAGGATGGCACAGCCCCGTCACGTCCACCGAGTCAGGAAACCAGCCGTTTTTTCAGTAAAATGGGTATCCGCAGTGGCAGTGGGACAGAGTCTGAAGCATCACAAACTGCCAAGCACGGCGACAATGTGTCTTCCCTCGACGTGGCAGCAAAGATGGGCGTGCCGATAGTGGAGCACCCGGCGATAACACTGGACCCAGAAGTGGCACGCACCACGTCGTCTTTTCAGACCAGTCGCAGTTATGCGAACAGCTTCACGTTGGACGTATCGGTTTGTGGAGTCGACCGTTGCCAGATTGCATCGTCACGATTACATGGTCACCCGTGGTTCGCATAGCCAGTAATTTGGACAAGAGCCGTCACCTACGGTGTTGGGTGACACAGAATGTTGCAGGTTGTTCTCAGATGGCAGACACGAATGTGAGGGAGTTACGGTGTCCTTGGTGCACAACACGGCGACCCTTCCTTGAGGTCGTCAGACGTGGCCGACCGGAGCCTGCCTTCACGTTGCCACGCAGTCCAACATCGGGGCACTGTCACATACGAATTCCCTACCAAACTACATACCTCACGATTCGACCAACCGGCCAAATGAAGACTCAAAATGAGGTCTCTTTCAAATCGTCAGGTGCTGTTAACGCTGTCTCATGCGAGTACGCAACGTGTCCTTCACAGCTATCACGCACCATCTGACGTTCTTCACGCAACCTTATGTAGCCCACCACACCTGGTAACAACACTGAAGACGAACAATATTAATGCAATGCTCCGCTGCAGAGTGAAAATCTCATTCTGAAAACATCCCCCAGGCTGTGGCTAAGCCATGTCTCCGCAATCTCCTTTCTTTCAGGAGTGCTAGTTCTGAAAGGTTCGAAGGAGAGAGCTTCTGTGAAGTTTGGAAAGTAGGAGACGAGGTACTGGCAGAAGTAAAGCTGTGAGGACGGGGCGCGAGTCGTGCTTGGGTAGCTTAGGTGGTAGTGCACTTGCCCGCGAAAGGCAAAGGTCTCGAGTTCGAGTCTCGGTCCGGCACGCAGTCTGCCAGGAAGTTTCGTATCAGCGAACACTCTGCTGCAGAGTGAAAATATCATTCTGAATTCTAATGCACTCTGATGGCCGTTCTATCCGTCATAGAGAATTGTTACTCTTTATTAACGTACTCACCGATGTTGTGGAAGTGTGCGAAGCTACACCGACAATGTCTTCTGGGTATCTCACTTTTTTTTTTTAATAAGCAGTCGCACAAACTAACTCTGTACCTTCTTGATTTGCATTAATGAACAATTACTGACTGAATAATTTTCATTTGCCTTTCTCTTCAAATATTACTGCCGAAAAAAATAAAATATAGGAGTACCACAGTTTCAGTTCAAATATTTTTAGACTATACTATCAATAAGCTAATCTAAAATATTTTCTCTTCTCCAGCTTCTGTCTGGCCGTGCTTTCATTTCTAGACGTTTCTAATGCGTGCATATAGCTCTGCTTACTTTAAGTTGTAATATTTGAACTAAAAATACTACTGCTTGGATTCATTTTGTTAGCATCCTTCACAGGAACAACTGCCGAAATTTCTAGTCAGTCAGTCATTGTACAGCGGTATGTTATAGGATATATAGAATGTTATCCCACTTGAATTTTGGTTTAAGATCGTGAAAAAATATCTTTGTTTGCTTAGTTTATGCCTGTGAATATTCAATATAAAAACAAGAATCTTATTTCGAATGAACAGCAAGTAAGTGAATTTCGTATGACTTGAAGGGGGTCTACCAGAACGTTTCCCCTGTGAATCAGTTATTGGATTTGTTAACAGAACACTACATTGAAATGGATGAGGGCAAACAATTAGGTGCTCTGTGCGATGTGTGGGCGTAGTCGACGACTGAAGGGACTCTCGGGGCACCAAATTTGTAACAAATTGAAGTCGTCCTACATCTGGCTTTCGCAGCTTACGTCCGTCAGACGCTATATTGCTGTAGTTTTTGCGAGGAAGAAGCTTGACCTTTAGAGATAGAGTAGGGGAATTGTGGATATGGAAGCTGTCCATCAGAAAGTCACCTGTGATTTGATAGCTCTCAAGAAAGTCAATGTTCCAGTCTTGCGCGCTCAAACAGATCAATCTGTCACGAAGGTAACTCCAAGTAGCAATGAGCCGCATATTCAAAACGACGTTCTGTTTCTGCGCCACTATGTGGGTTAGGAGGTTACGTCTATTTATTTATTTATGCTTTTATTTCATCTGACAATATTAGGACCTTCAGACCCCCCTCTCACGTCTAACCGACATCCTCAGTACGTCAACATTACTATACTGGTAACACATGACCAGTGCGTAGTGATAAAAAACAACAACAGAAATAATATATACATCAATAAATATTTATAAATTATAGAGTGCAGCAATCAGTCGTCCATTTTAGATTTCATTACGCAAATCCAGATTTCAGCTAGTAGCTAACCATTCTCAAAGCTAAAAACACAAGAAGCACATAGACAGATGATATACAAATAATGGCATAACTTATATGGCTTGTATATTACATACCACTATTTTCTATTGTTAATTCATGTAAGTCCCTGTCTGTTTGTTCCAGAGCTGTATCTATGAAATACGTATGTTTGAAATCGAGGAGGAGTTGGAGAAAGATTTAGTGTTATGTACAGGTGCAGATGCTGGATGTATCCTATATGACTTGCACTTACGGTCTGATGACAGTTATGTGATACGTGATGATCTTTGTATCAACTATGTTCATGTTTAGCGAAACATATCACTGCGCCCCAAGCTAACAAACGTTCAAGATATGGGAGTAATAGATGGTTTTATACTCAAGTTACAATGTGTACTTGTAAGATTAGTCATTCCTCGGACCATTTTCTCGGTTAAATGAAGTAGAGAAAAACATTAACGTAGTAGCTTTTGAAAAGAATAATACTAGAATTCAGGCAAAAAGGGCCTAGAAAACTGCATGAGGGAGAATTCAAGGTAGCTGAACAGAATTCGCGCTCTGTCCTCCACTATATAAAATGCACTGGTTTTTTTTGTGAAATGACTAATTTCACGCTATCAGTTCAAATAAGACACACAAATGAAATTCAAGTAATTCCTTTCTGTTATTACCCCCCACAGCGAACCTATAAAACATGCAGCGGGTGGACAAAAATATGGAAGCACCAAATAGACATTACCATGCCTCATACGGTGCAGTAAACCCGTTGGCATTCAAAACAGCTTCCAGTCGTCTGGATGTGGAGAAATAGAGGCGCTATATGGTGTTCAAGGCAGCCTTGTTCGATTCTTCGTGCGAAACAGTGGCAAGTTCATGTAACGACGATGGAGGCGGATAGCGATTACACGCCCTTCTCCCCAAAGGCACTACTTACCACTGTCGTCTTAGAACACAGAATCACCATTGAGAAGCAAACACTGTACCATGTGATAGTGGTGGCCAGCCAAAATGGCCACATAATCCTTGGCAGTAGCGCGACCTTGAAGGGTAACCATGAACTCCATGGAATATCACGATACGGCTGCCCAAATCATCACCGAATCCCCGCCATGTTTCACTCATGGGACGTAAACTGCCACAAGTTGTAAACAGTGTACAAGAAGTCTTCCATTGCTCTATAGTCCAGGTTTCATGGCTTCGGCGCCATGTTTCCCTGTTGCGGGACTTCGCATCGTTGATGCTGATGGAATTCCAGCTCCTTTCGTGTAATTTCAGTGCTGACAGGGTTCGAGAGTGCGACATTCGGATCTGGAGTGACTTTTGCAGCTGTCGTCCTCTTTATTTTTCGTCACAATCCTCTTCAAGGACCACCTGTCATCATCACTCAATACACAATTTTGTATGTGTTGTGACGGGTGAAGTTTTCCAGCTTCCCCTGTATGTGGAACAAATCCCCGACACAGTGCTTCTTGAAACATCAAACACTTCCGCTGCCTTGGATAGAGCAGCACCCACCACATAAGCACCAACAATTTGCAAACTTTCGGATTCACCCAACTCTAACACAATGCACAGCCAACTGCACGCAACACTGAACTGACCACGATTGAAACTTACGACGTATTGGGGACATTGCACAGCTGCCGTTCGTGGTCAAATACAGCAGCGCAACCCGCAGGTTTGGCTAACATCTGTATTTCTGCTCTAGCATGCTTTTTTCGCGGTGTTTCCATATTTCTGTCCAACCCTCCTATACAGAAAATTACGGTCAACAAAATTATTTTAATCTGCGCGATTTCCTACACTATGCTTTTCAAATAGTATGTTAAATGGGCATTAATATGAAGAAGAACACGAGGAAATGTTAAGTTCCTTCACTACAGTTTCATGCTCAAAATGTTTGTCTGTAAAAACGTTGATACCTGTTTACTTGCTGTTTACATTGTCGCGAGCCATGTTACACGTAGCGTGGCGTAGCGGGTACCGTCGTTAATTGACGTGCTGCGGGTCCCAACTGGAACCTGACCACCAGCAATTATCCGTAGCTTAGTATTTAAGATTTCTGGAAGGTCCTCAAAATTTATTATATTCGTAATGTTTGTAAATTCCGAAATATTCGATGATTTTATAAGCAGCTCCTCTCTACATCTAGGAAATCAGTTCTGTTCTGTCTATACGCTGGCCTGTACATGCTTTCAGTGCTAAGTGTTGTACTTCGCTGACGGCCCTGCTTCCGGATTTGGACTTTACACTGGTTACGACGTGACATTGTTTGGTGGAGATTGTGGGTACTTCAAAACATCTACATCGCCGTGGCTCCAATTAGGCAACGTAAATGGTGTTATCTTTACAGACTAGCACCAGAGTACAATTAGTAGATCGTTCCCAAGGTCCGTATATTCAGGAACCCAGTGCTTTCCTAAATAGAAAAAAGTCAGCGGCACATCACGCATTTAAGAGAAATTAAAACAGTTATTTGCATCAGCCACTTTTATTTTCTCCTACGACTAGTTTCGTTGGCTTATGCCCTGATCTTCAGGTGGCTCTATGGATTACAGTACACTTCTGTTTGCTGGTTGCAGCTAGTTGGTTCTAGAGATACTATCGAAGACAGTTCTGCCAAAGCAGAGTTGCTAAACACAGCCTTCCGAAATGCCTTCACAAAAGAAGACGAAATAAATATTCCAGAATTCTAATCGAGAACAGCTGACAACATGAGTAACGTAGAAAGTAAATATCCTCGGAGTAGAGAAGCAACTCAAATCACTTAATAAAAGAAAGTCTTCTGGTCCAGACTGTATACCAATTAGGTTCCTTTCAGAGTATGCCGAAACATTAGCTCCATACTTAACAATCATATACAACTGTTCGATCGACGAAAGATCCGTACCCAAAGAACGAAAAGTTGCGCAAGTCTCACCAATGTAGGAGTAATCCACTTAATTACAGGCCCATATCAGTAATGTCCATATGCAATGCGATTCTGGAGCATACACATGGACTTAGAAAACATCGTTCTCGTGAAACACAACTA
Organism: Schistocerca gregaria; assembly: GCF_023897955.1. Taxonomy (NCBI): domain Eukaryota; kingdom Metazoa; phylum Arthropoda; class Insecta; order Orthoptera; family Acrididae; genus Schistocerca; species Schistocerca gregaria. Next base: position 619,550,596 of record NC_064923.1, on the reverse strand, counting down.
GCTCTTTATTCACATGAAGTGTTGAGTGCTGTTGGCAAGGGATTTCCGATCGATTCGGTATTTCTGGATTTCCAGAAGGCTTTGGACACTGTACCACACGCTTACAGTGAAATTGTGTGCTTATGGAATATTGTCTCAGTTATGTGACTGGATTAGTGACTTCCTGTCAGTGAGGTCACAGTTCGTAGTAATTGACGGGAAGTCATCGAGTAAAACAGAAGTGATTTCTGGCGTTCCCCAAGGCCCTTTGCTGTTGCTTACCTATACAAACGATTTGGGAGACAATTTGAGCAGCCGTATTAGGTTGTTTGCAGATGATGCTGTCGTTTATCGACTAATAAAGTCATCAGAAGATCAAAACAAACTGCAAAACGATTGAGAAAAGATATTTGAATGGTGTGGAAATTGGCAGTTGGCCCTAAATAACGAAAAGTGAGAGGTCATCCACATGAGTGGTAAAAGGAATACGTTAAACTTCGGTTACACGATAAAACAATCAAATATAAAGGCCGCAAATTCAACTAAATACCTAGGAATTACAATTACGAACAACTTAAATTGGAAGGAACACACAGAAAATGTTGTGGGGAAGGCTAACCAAAGACTGCGTTTTATTGGCAAGACACTTAGAATAAGTAACATATCTACTAAGGAGACTGCCTAAACTGCGCTTGTCCGTCCTCTTTTATGTTCCATATGACGGAGGAATACAACGTCACGAATGCGGTTTCCAGTTAGAAGTTAAGAAATGCTGGAGTGTCCTAGCCCCACATCCTGCAGGTGGCGTCCCACGTGTCACTGGATATTCAAGGGCCACTGAGTAGCATGTCGTAAATTACGATTATGTACCCATTCCTCCAATTACAGCGCCATCTGTGGCGAAAGAAGAAAATGCTTAAGACAAAACGTATGTAAGTTTTACCGTAGAATCGTAAACTGCAGTAAAAAACGGAGGCTCCCAGTGAAGATTTCAAAACTGGCCCCCTCCCTCCGCCCCACCAACCACGCACGGGATGGGGTGGCGAGTCCAGTATGGTACCTTTGGATGTCCCCCTCCAAATCAAACAAATTGGAATTGTAACTTTTTTTATCCAATGTATAGTTTTCGACATATTTCAATGTCTTCGGTTACAATGAACACTTTGTATGACAGCAAGCAGATTTCATTAGAAACTCTGCTATTGCGAAGTAACAATGTGTTCGCATTTGTTTACTCATTTGTTTAATGCATTCTGTAAGACATTCGTAATAAAAAAAAAATGGTTCAAATGGCTCTGAGCACTATGAGACTTAACAGCGATGGTCATCAGTCCCCTAGAACTTAGAACTACTTAAACCTAACTAACCTAAGGACATCACGCAACACCCAGCCATCACGAGGCAGAGAAAATCCCTGACCCCGCCGGGAATCGAACCCGGGAACCCGGGCGTGGGAAGCGTGAACGCTACCGCACGACCACGAGATGCGGGCACATTCGTAACAGGAAAGAGCTTGAAGCAGGAACATGCTTCATAATAGAGAAGATGAACATAGTTCTTAATGTGTGCATTTTTAGAGTCAATACTTTTTTTTTTACATTATGTATAAGAGTCCCGATCTTTACAAGCTCTTCACTTGAAATATAAGTTTTTGTATTTTACACTAATACTTGTTGTTGTTGTGGTCTTCAGTCCTGAGACTGGTTTGATGCAGCTCTCCATGCTACTCTATCCTGTGCAAGCTTCTTCATCTCCCAGTACCTACTGCAACCTACATCCTTCTGAATCTGCTTAGTGTACTCATCTCTCGGTCTCCCTCTACGATTTTTACCCTCCACACTGCCCTCCAATGCTAAATTTGTGATCCCTTGATGCCTCAAAACATGTCCTACCAACCGATCCCTTCTTCTAGTCAAGTTGTGCCACAAACTTCTCTTCTCCCCAATCCTATTCAATACCTCCTCATTAGTTACGTGATCTATCCACCTTATCTTCAGTATTCTTCTGTCCATCAATTTAGAGATTTGTAAGTCGTTTTCATGATTAAGGACACTAAAAAATAAATGATATTGTCTAGTATGCTTGAGAAGGTTCTAGTAAAGTTAATTGCCACTGTCCTTGAGTATGAGTTGCCCATGTGTTCTCTATTGTGGATTAAAACTGCATGGTTTTCATAAAGGTTCAATTTGGGCCTTTAGTTTGAAAAGTATTATTAGATTATTATCTACGTTGTCGAAACCATATTCTATGTTGTTAATATGAGTGGCTATGGAAATTTTATTGGGAGTGTTTTACTCAAATCAATTTATGAATTCCTTACATCTAGTTAGGAAGCTGCGTCCAGTTACATATTGTACTGGGTACTCACCGAATTTTACCCATTCGGAAATTTTGTCTCTGTTGGCTTTTATGTTGTGTCGCAGCGTATTGCATAATTTTTTGTGATGAAAAAAAGTAACTTTTACTTATAGCATTAGCAGCTTCCTACGAAATGACATCAGTGTAGGGTATGGCATCAATGTAGGGAATGGCATACTGTCCTGATGTCTATCTGTTGTTCTTGTTTTTCTTTCTGTCTATTATTTCTTCATTTTCTTCAACAGTTTGTCTACTACTGCAAGATGAAAGCCATCTGCAGCTTTTACTTGTCGGATTGTTCCAGTTTTATGTAGAAGAATTTCATCGCTCAAAGGTACCTGTGTTCTCTGCGTAACACGAATCTATATAATAAATTTCCTTTACTTCATTTCTATGGAAGCAAATTTTTTTCCATTAGATTACTGGTTTCGGTTTACAATGGCCATCTTCAGGTATGTTTTATAAAAACATGTCGTAATGTACTGCAGCCATAGTCGCATCGTCAAATGTTAAACACAAAATCAGCACCAGCCTTGTCAAATATATATAAATAACAGCATATGCCAGTGTCATCTTGTCAGCATATGACTCTTATATATGCTGTTATTTATATATATTTGACGATGCTGATTTTGTGTTTAACATTTGACAATGCCACTATGACTGAAGTACAGTGTGACGTGTTTTTTATAAAACATATCTGAAGATGGGCATTATATACCGAAACCGGTAGTCTGATGACAAAAATTTTGTGACCATAGACATAAAGGATTTTATTCTATATTCGGGTCACTGTTTTACTCACGACCATGTCGCAGCTTGTGAGACGGATCTACATGCTGCTTATTTATCTTTGACAGTGACCTGAAGATGCACTGCCCACTCGTCTAATATTGGGTGCCTAGGAAACCCGCTTTCTCGGATCGCTTGACAATAATTAAAGCAAATAATATTAATGAAGTTTATTACAGCAAGATAAATGACAATACTTATGATTGCGTATTCACAAGGGTGTGTGGCAAATGGCGACATGCAGATACTCAATGTCCTACGGTATAAACAATTCCACGCAGATAATCGATATCCTTCGGTATAAACAATTCCAATGAAAGCAAAACACTACAGTTCGTAAGTCACTGCTGTAGCGTACGGAGGACATCTTCAGCTCGGGCCGCGGCTAACCGACGCGGCGCTTAAACTGTCTTCGGGTAGAGGTCGTCCTAGAGAGGGGTCCCCCAGCATAGTGTTGGATGATGTCGTCTCACAGTCCTCTCTGCTCTTCCGTTCTTGATTGTCGTGCCGGCGTTTGACGTTACGCCAGAACAAAAGTTTTTCGGAGACGCTGGTCAGGCTCAAAGGATTCAGCTGAGTCGCCAAATATAACATTTGAGATGGTATGATGTGTTTGTCAAATGTGTACATTTACTTGTACGGCGCAGCCCAGCAGAGGTTCGAGAACAACGGAAAGAAGCTCGCTGGATCTCACAAATTTCAGGCCGGACTTACGACAACATTTGGTGACAATCAGCAGCGTGAACAATTGAAGAACTGGGCCCAAGGTCATGGGGAAATTACGGTCTTACACACGGAATGTTTTGGCGCTATGCAAACATTGTGAATCACACACAAAAGCAGACAAAAATCATACATTTGATGAAAGGAGTCGCAGAGGACACGAATCATCAAGTTGTTTTGGTAAAGGGTGTTACAACCACCGCAAAGTTCCGGTAGTGCAAGAGCATCGAAGAAATAACACAGGAAAGAGGCGAACGAAAGAGGTATGACCGACTCCCGAATGTGATCCTTACGGCAACTGTGGGAAACTGCCAGGACCTCACCTTTCTCATACGCCAGGCAGTACGAGAAGAGAGAACTCAGGTTATGGCAGCTAGAAGCATCGGATCGAGTAGGCGAAAGCTACCAGCCAACAATGTAGACCTCATTCGTCAGCAGCTAGAAGAGAAGGTTGAGGAAGACGTGTTTCGTTCTTTACTTCCAATTCCGCCTGCAGCAGCGCCGTCCCAGAGAATTGGAGTCGACCTCTTGGGGAGGATGGATAATGTGAGTCGATGGATAATGGTCTGCGATGACTACCCCACCCGCTAGGGAATCGCCAAAGCTGTGGCAACTGCCAAAGCTCCGGAAACCGCAAAGTTTCTTAAAGAAGACATTTTGGGACGCTGAGCACCCCATGTGACGATATCTGATCGTATAAAAGTTTTCCTGTCGATACAAGTATCAGAGGTAATGTCACGTAGCGACATCAACCACAGACTAACAACTGCCTACCATCCACAGACGAATGGCCTCACAGAAAACTTTAATGAATAGTTCGCAGATATGCTGCCGATGTATGTTGATGTCAAACAGAGAGACAGGGGCACTGCCCTTCGTGACATTCGCATACAAAACAGCGAAGCAAGACACTTTTTATTGTTCATGAAAACTACACATTACATGTTGTACCACCATACAGCGAGACCTTCAGAGGTGGTGGTCCAGATCGTTGTACACACCGGTACCTCTAATACCCAGTAGCATGTCCTCTTTCATTGATGCATGTCTGTATTCGTCGTGGCATACTATCCACAAGTTCATCAAGGCACTGTTGGTCCAGATTGTCAACGGCGATTTGGCTTAGATCCCTCAGAGTGATTGGTGGGTCACGTCGTTCATAAACAGTCATTTTGAATCTATCCCAGGCAAGCTCAATAAGGTTCATGTCTAGAGAACATGCTGGCGACTCTAGTTCAGCCTAACCGGGTTGCCTCCAAACACGTCTCCAACTATTGTCTGGTTGAAGGCATTGCGACACTCATCCGTGACGAGAACGTGCTGCCAATCCTGAGCGATCCATTCGACATGTTGTTGGGCCCATCTGCACCGCGCTGCATGGTGCCGTGGTTGCAAAGATGGACCTCGCCATGGAAGTCGTGAGTGAAGTTGCGCATCATGCAGCCTATCGCACAGTGAGTCGTAACACGACGTCCTGTGGCTGCAAGAAAAGCATTATTCAACATGGTGGTGTTGCTGTCAGGGCTCGTCCGAGCCATAATCCGTAGGTAGCAGTCATCCAATGCAGTAGTAGCCCTTGGGCGGCCTGAGCGAGGCATGTCATCGAAAATTCCTGTCTCTCTGTATCTCCTCCATGTCCGAACAACATCGCTTTGGTTCACTCCGAGACGCCTGGGCACTTCCCTTGTTGAGAGTCCTTCCTGGCACAAAGAAACGATACGGACGCGATCGAATCGCGGTAATGACCATCTAGGCATGGTTGAACTAGAGACAACACAAGCCGTGTACCTCCTCCTTGGTGGAATAACTGGAACTGATCGGCTCCTTCTAATAGGTGCTGCCGATGCATGGTTGTTTACATCTCTGGGCGGGTTCTGAGAACCTGGGTTACGAAAAACTTTTTTCGTATGTTTAATGCGGATAAGCTTCGCGAACATCTATGGAAATCCCTGGAGGGAAAGTGTCATTCCTATTGAAGAGCACTATTGAGAAAATGTAGAGATCCGACATTTTAGGCTGACTGCAGAACGATTCTATTGCCACCAACGTATATTTCGCTTATGGACCACAAAGATGAGACACCGGAGATTAGAGTGCATACGGAGGCATATAGACAGTCATTTTTCCCTCTCTCTGTTTGAGAGTTGAAAGGAAATGACTAGCAGTGACACACGGTACCCTCAGCGACGTATACGGTGGCTTGTGGAATATGTATGTAGATGTAGAAGTTGACTAGTAGGAATGAACGTCTCCGCAGTTTGGGAACTCTACAGGATTGATCAGTTGCTTCAGCTGGATATGGCATACTGGAAGACATTCATGGAATCCTTGTCTCGAGGAATAGCACCATTATCAAGGCGTTACACGGAAGCGACTGATTTTCTAACTTTAATGCGTATGCAGAGACCACCATGATCGAAGGTACGTCACATCATCACTATCCCAAGGTTCGCACACTGGGCTAGTGACCCGGAAGGAAGGCACAGTCGAGTACTTCGATAAATAAAAATCGAGATACTCTTATCTCCTGCAGTCGCACATAAACGTCACCGTACGGCTACAGTGCGGGCCAACAGGTGGGGTTGTGCGCGGGCGTTGCAGAGCGCGGGCTGCGGCGCTCCGGTCCCCGGGCGGCGGGCCGCGTCCGCCCACCTGCAGGGCAGGCAAGTATTCCTGTCGCGCAGCCCCGGCCAACAGGTGCCGGCCCGGCCGCGGCCTGCAGTCTGCACGGCCTGCTCCGCCCCCACGCTGCCTGCGCCCCCGGCCGCGGCCGCTGCCGCTGCCTCTGCCTGCTACCCTCCGTCCGCCCGGGACGTGCTCCCCGACAACACGACGGCCTATGCCTGTGGGCGGCACTTTATAGCGGGAATAGCAAGGCTACCTCTACATATCCTCGGTGACACAGCTGTGCTGTACCATGAAGTACACTCTAAGACAATAAATAAACAAACAAACTTTAAAAAAATGCGCCACGAAGGAATTATCCGAATGGGACGGAAATCGTTAGATATGATATACATGAACCTACTAACAAACCGTTACAGTTTCAGAAAAACTGGATGATTTATTCACGAGAAAGAGCTTCACTGATTGAGCATGTCAATAAAGCGTTGCTTCGCCTCTGACCCTTATGCAAGCAATTACTCAGCTTGCAACTGATTGACAGACTTGTTGGATGCCCTGCTGATGGATATCATGCTAAGTTCTGTCCAAATGGTGCCTTAGATAGTCATATCCCGAGCTGGCTGGAGGGCCTTGTTCATAACGGTGCAAATGTTCTCTCTTGGGGAGAGATCAAATGCCCTTGATAGCCAAGTTAAGGATTGGCAAGCACTAGGAACGCTCTCCACGTCCAGAACGGTTTTCCACGAAGGACAACAAAAAGGGGCATAGGATATCTCAACATACAGCTGTGCTGCAAGGGTGTCGCGGATGATAACTTAATTGGTCCTGCTATGAAAAGAATGGCACCCCAGACTATCAATTCTGGTTGCCGAGCCATATGGCGGGTGACAGCCAGGTTGGTATCTCACTAGTGTCCTGGGCATCTAACGACACGTCTTTGGCCAAGAATCACATTCACTGTAATGCAGTTGCCTTCAGTAATTAGTTCTACTTCGAATTGGCATCCGATGACCAGCGCAGACGAGTCTAAAGACGCTCCGGAAAGTGTCGGGACATCAACCTGACTGCCGTCCGTCCTGCCGCTCGACAACCAGGAACAGCAGTCTAGGGTGGCACTTCATTTCAAACCTAGGTCCCTTTGGTTGTAATCTGCGAGCCATACCTGTAAGATATTCTATGCCCCGTTTTGCTGCCCTTCGTCGCCAGCCATCGTGGGCTTACATTAACCAATACAATGCCCGTCCACACATGGATATAGTTTCTACTGCTTGTGTTCGAGATTGCCAAACCGTACCTTGGTTAGCAAAGTCGCCGGGTCTCTCCCCAGTTAAGAACATCTGGAACATTATGGGCAGTGTCCCCCAACCATCTCTTTCAATGACAAGAGAAAACACTGCTTGCATATGGGCTACAGGTGGACCAAAGCGTTATCGACATGCTCAATTTGTGAAGTTCTTTCTCTTCATTAAATCATCCAATTTTTCTGAAATTGTAATCATTTGTTTGTATATGTACATCGCATCCACCGATTTCCGTCCCATTGGTATAATTCCTCCCGACCCATTCGGATAACTCTTTTTGTGGCTTGTCTGTTTCCTTAGAGTGTATTTTAGGAATCTTTCATAATTCACATCTCTTCCATCCACGTTTCCGTGGATTGTGAAGGTCGCCTCACCGGTACGGAAAATTTTTTGGAGGATGAAATACTGACCTGACGTCGGGGAGACAGAATTCCACGCGTCTTCCGTAATCCCCACTTACATCTACACATATATTCAACAAGCGACTATGTAATGTTGGAGAGGCATCGTACCGGTGTCATTGTAGCACATCTAGCAAAGACAGACGTTTCTGCTGGCCGATTGTTTCTAGTCCTTTTCCTAGAAGAATGCTGGTGATGCCCGTTGAAAACGTGATCACTCTGTACCGCAGATGGGCCCAAAGTGGAGGATTGTACAGCAAAAACCGGATGCAATGAAATAAAACTATTACACACAGCTGTTGCTACACATATATGTACCAGTTGCCGTTTCATTACTCATTAGAAGATTGACGTACAGAAATAATAATGTTTATTTTCTTTCGCATTCCATCCGCGTATTAAGTAAGGGAAAACGCCCTCACACAATGGCAGCGTAATGGCCGCACAGTCTTCGAGACAGCTTCTCTAAATTCAGCCATCGGCATGTTGTGAGAACTACGTCGTCTTTCTTCCAAGGGTTCCCATTTCGGTTCCCCTACCACCACTGTCTTACTTTTTAATGGGCTTTATGCACCTGTTACCATCCCAGCAACGCGTCTCAGAATTAGTTGCGTGTCTGTAGTTACGCACACTTGATAAGAGTTCCAAATACTTGAACATTTTTACAGAATTGGTCTTGCTAGCGTACTGTATGCAGTTTCCTTTAATGTTAACTAATTTGCTGCTGAAGAGAAACATGGCATGGATCGAAGCTGTTTGCTCGCAAAATCCGAGTAATGCTGGACTGACTCAACGCAAAGGCAGCTGCAATTTCTCCAGTGCTAAAACGTGAACGTGATCCTCTATTCTATGAGTAGCATACCAGTGTTCTTACAGTATCATTTTTTGCACACTCCTCACCTGCCATTTTTATGCGACCACGTCTATCAGGATACTTTGGTGCGTAAAATTAAATTATTCTTTTAACCTAATTTCTCTAGGGTTGGTAAAAATATCTTTTGAATCAATGAACGTTAACGAAACAGACAGAATGGAAACCTGCGTTTCTTCTGAGCTCTTTTCATACAATTGCGGCGGCGTAACACAGTTTTAATATAGTTATGACAAGAGACTTTACGTTGTTTAGCGAGGACTTTCTTACATTCACCTGTCTAAAATCTAAATTACCATATCTTGTATTGGTCCCAGACAGATTTGAGGTAAACAACTTAGACGAATTAATCCACGTACTCCGGTACTCTGTACGTTGCACGAGAGTACTTCAAACCAATATCGACCGATCCCGATTCTTTTCTACTTGCGTATGGAGCGTGGGAAAAAGTAACTGTCTAGGTATTTCCATACATACCCTAGTCTTTCTTACCCTTATAATCCGTAAGTGGTACCTAAGACGGCGACAGCCGATTTATTTAAGTCTATCTCGAATATCGGGTCCTACATTTATCAGTATAATGAAACAGAATTTTACATTCTAGCTCTAGCGATATTTTCCTCTTATAACCTCGAAAATTAGAAAGCCTGTACCGGTAACTGTGTCGTTGAGACTGCATTCCGGGAAGGCCAAGCGCCCTGCTGCAGGCAGAGCCTTCCAAGACAGCGAGCGGTGCTGTGCAGAGTGGCACAAAAGGTTTAATTACTAATATCGCCAATCTGCTTTCTTAGTCACTTGTTTAAAGCATAGCATTTTTAAAAGATTTTACTTGGCAAAACCGACATAACTTTAAAATATGTCATCGATGCCACGCCACACACCGTCAGGTGGCTTGCGGAGTATGGATGGAGATGTAGAAACATATTGCGAATCCAACGAAAAATTATTCCGACATAACATCGTCATTTGAAGTTAAAGCTAGCGGACTCACACAAAGAAAACCATTGTCACGAGGACAACGTCACTATTCTCGTAACAGCACATTTTGACTTCTCTGAAACTCACTATTACACATTCGGATATGTTACACCGACCTGTAATGTCCTTGCTGAAGATCGCTGACTATCTTCCATCTCTGCCGTCAGGCTCACTTGATAAGGATCCGGAAGTTGTAGCAGTATTCTCAGATAGATTTCAAAAGTGTCCTCTTTGTAGTTTCCTGTACAAAAGCACTGCACTTGTCCGTAACACCCTTAACAATGTTGGTCTCATATTCTTCTCTGGCACTATTGGTTGAATGAATTCTTACATTCTGTATGGCCTGCTCTCTTAATATTTATACAAATGCGTGTTAGTTTTTTAATGGAATGTTACTGTGCTCTGTCTTTTTGCTGTGAGCATTATTCAGTAATTATACAAAGCCACCAGTTATTACACCAACTGTGTTCATCACTATTCCTCTTCTCAATATCCAAGTTCATTACTTGAGGCGGCTTCCTTTCTTCTGTTGGGGCTCAAATAATGCTCTAGAATACTAAACCAAACGCGAGTTAGGTATAGAGATGTGTAATTCCGTGCAACTGGTCTTTTACGCTTCTTGCAAACAGGTGTCACCAGCGCTCTTTTCTAGCCACCAAGACGGGTCGACGAACATGAGCTGCAGAGGAGGCTCATACCGGTGCTTACCCCGTGGTCAAGGGGTGGGAAAAGACTTTGTTTCAGTTCTCAACAAAACACCCACAATGCTTCGCAGGTGCGTCTTCCGTGTGAATCAACTACACGATGAATCATTTTGCGAAGAGACCAACAATTGTTCGGCAAACACCGTTTTTAAAGGAGTTCTTGCGAATGTAGAAACTCTATTATCATAATTTAATGTAGATCGCAAGCTGAGTTTATAGTCTGACAGACACGGTGTTCGTTGCACTATCAGTTCACGTCACACTAATTCTGATCTATACAAGACTGAAGTTTTTAAATTTTCGAATGCAGATAATGGTTCGCGTACACAAGTGTTGTATATAATTCCCTAATTCTCACCCTTGATTACTTCCTTTTGCAACTGAAAATGTCAAATTTATTTGGAAGTTTCTCTAAAAATATGCCTTGTTTTACAAACACACATCTGAATACCCTGGATGATTTGAATCGATAGATTTCTGTGAACCTTCTCTTATGGATATCACTTACTCGACAGATTGCCTAATTATTGAAAGTGAAACTAAATTGCATCGCAATGTTCCTTCAGACACACATGCGTATCCGAAGGAACATCGTTCTTCTTAGTACAGGAATTGCAATATCCTATTTATCCGCGGTTACCAGGCAGCGACTTTCAATTAAAATGTTCTCCCTTGTACGGAAATTACATGGTGTGTGTACTACTACAGGTTGTGACGAAGGGTAGAGGTTGCGACCCAAGAACGATAATGTATAGAACTTTGTATCTGGCCGCAAGTCGTGCAACGATAGCCAAAACCTTTAACGCGACCGCTCGCCGCGCGGGATTAGCCGAGCGGTCTACGCCCCGCTATCATGGACTGTGCGGCTGGTCCCGGCGGAGGTTCGAGTCCTCTCTCGGGCATGGGTGTGTGTGTTTGTCCTTACGATAACATAGGTTAAGTAGTGTGTAAGCTTAGAGACTTATGACCTTAGCAGTTAAGTCCCATAAGATTTCACACACATTTGAACGTTTTTGCGACCGCTCGCGTAAAGCGGGAAATCCAGTTCGAATGCAGATCACTACCTTATACAGCCGACAATTGTTCGTATTCGTAAATGCGAATACCTTTAATGTTTTGTAAGTGACGCTTCCAGCAACGTTTCGAACTGACAATTTTAATGTCCTAGCAAATATTACCAAATATACGACATTCGCTTCTGTTTATTTATTTAGCGTATGGCAACGCACATCATTTTATGCTTCTTACAAATGTTTAGACAAAGCTATACATAAAAACACAATAAAATACGCTATAAAAAATATAAAACATACAAATAATGAGCTAAACAATTAAATACAAACATCAAGACTATATATGGTCAATTAAATTAAATACAAACATCAAGATTATGTATGAAGTCCCTTGCGGGGTCCGTTGCCATCAGAAAATCACTGAAATTGCCACTGTATGCTCTTCTGTCTCACTCTTTAACGATGTGGCGGATGGTCTGTCTGTCGGCTCCACAGTCACAGTTGAGAGTTGGTGTTTTTCCCCCACTTGTAAAGAGTATCTGCACTTCTTCCGTGATTTGTGCGTATTCTGTTAAGGGACGACCATATTTTACGCGGTGGTGCATATCCGAGCGGTATCTCAGTAATGCAGAAATGCTTGAGAATGCTTAGGGCACACCTCTCGCCATTGTTCCCTCCAGGCCTTTCTGGCATTAAAGTTTATACTTTGCACTTCCTTGACTGTTATCACTGTTGGATGTCTAGACCGAAGTCTGTTTCTTTCCAGATCAGGTATGTGTGTAAGGCTAGTTCGCGTCCGCAGTGGAATACTACACGTGCACCCTGGATAGCACCATATTATAGACATGAACTAAATGAAGTAGCACTACCTGGCAGCCAGACAAGCATATTGATCTCCTGGCTATTTAATAGCACATCCTAATCGAAATTCGTTTCTGTATTTCTGTATAGCAGTTAGAATTACTAAATCTATGTGGTATCTAAACACTTTTCTTTACGCTCAGCAACGGATGGAAAAATCGGAATGAGGTAAGAAGAGTCACAAGCATTAAACGACGTAAATCGGCGTTCACGACGAATCTAGCTAAGCGGCAAAAGCCATACGGTCGATAATAGCCAAAACGGCACGAGTCCTAACGCAAAAGCCAAAAGAATACTCTGTTGTCACAGGGTTGCAGTGCAATCGTGAGTGTTCCGTCACCAATCAGCAGCACGCGGCCCGGGTGCTGTCTCCGTACTCCTCTGAGCTCCAACGAGAATTTGAGGCTTCAGAAATTCTTGGCGTATGTAAGCTGAAACGTAAATAGTGCTTCAGTCATCATATTTTCCTTCTCTTGTGACAGTTCAGAAGAGTGACACCAATATGTGAGACGTGTGTTCTACGTAAGGTGATGTACGCATGCCATGTAGAGTGGGCAACAGAGGAGGATGGATCGTTCTCAGGGGCTGTCGTTGTGAGTGATTCGGTGACACTATATAAAAAAAGGATCACTGTCGGATATTCTTACAAACATTGCGATGTACGCAGATGTGGCTGCCACAATAAGGTGTACGTGTGATGTTTCGTACAGTAGGAAACTACGCGATAGGTTTGTTACGAAAGTACTATGTAGTTTACGTTCGCGCTGTAGGATGGTACTAACAGAAGGGACGCCTCCCAGTGAAGACAACGCCCAGATACGTAGTCTAAAAGAAATTATTTTTGGCACGGCATCATGTATGCCCTCACGAACGTGCCGATAGCGCCACTAAAAGTGGTTTAGAGCGAGGGAGGAATTAATGTTTTATTCGCACGAGATGGTGGTGAGTATGCAGTTGTCCTACAATCGTCTGAACACACGAAGGCTCGCGACAGAGATTCTGCGGCTCTTTTCCTTCTTTCTGCTTTCGCCGTTATCGGACAGTGACTGCGACGAATTCGCCAGTGGCGAGAGAAGAGCCGTGAGCCGTGCAAATTCAACAACGCCGCCAGCGTGGGCCGCGTCGTGTTGCGCCGCCAGCTGATCGCAGTACAACTCCTTCCGCGGAGGCCACCCGGCGTGACCTGCGTGCAGACGACCGCCGACTCGGCGCTCCAATGCTCACGCCGTGTCCTTGTCAATCAAATTGCTGCCCGTCCAAGGACAACGCCCTCGATAAAGCTTCATAGCGCACATAGCTTCCGGTCGGCCCCCTCCAAATATATATATTCTCTCTCTCTCTCTCTCATGGGTCTGATGGCGGTGGCGGTGATACCTTTAGAGATAGTCGATAGCTTCCGTATTCTACACTCCTGGAAATGGAAAAAAGAACACATTGACACCGGTGTGTCAGACCCACCATACTTGCTCCGGACACTGCGAGAGGGCTGTACAAGCAATGATCACACGCACGGCGCAGCGGACACACCAGGGACCGCGGTGTTGGCCGTCGAATGGCGCTAGCTGCGCAGCATTTGAGCACCGCCGCCGTCAGTTTCAGCCAGTTTGCCGTGGCATACGGAGCTCCATCGCAGTCTTTAACACTGGTAGCATGCCGCGACAGCGTGGACGTGAACCGTATGTGCAGTTGACGGACTTTGACCGAGGGCGTATTGTGGGCATGCGGGAGGCCGGGTGGACGTACCGCCGAATTGCTCAACACGTGGGGCGTGAGGTCTCCACAGTACATCGATGTTGTCGCCAGTGGTCGGCGGAAGGTGCACGTGCCCGTCGACCTGGGACCGGACCGCAGCGACGCACGGATGCACGCCAAGACCGTAGGATCCTACGCAGTGCCGTAGGGGACCGCACCGCCACTTACCAGCAAATTAGGGACACTGTTGCTCCTGGGTTATCGGCGAGGACCATTCGCAACCGTCTCCATCAAGCTGGGCTACGGTCCCGCACACCGTTAGGCCGTCTTCCGCTCACGGCCCAACATCGTGCAGCTCGCCTCCAGTGGTGTCGCGACAGGCGTGAATGGAGGGACGAATGGAGACGTGTCGTCTTCAGCGATGAGAGTCGCTTCTGCCTTGGTGCCAATGATGGTCGTATGCGTGTTTGGCGCCGTGCAGGTGAGCGCCACAATCAGGACTGCATACGACCGAGGCACACAGGGCCAACACCCGGCATCATGGTGTGGGGAGCGATCTCCTACACTGGCCGTACACCTCTGGTAATCATCGAGGGGACACTGAATAGTACACCGTACATCCAAACCGTCATCGAACCCATCGTTCTACCATTCCTAGACCGGCAAGGGAACTTGCTGTTCCAACAGGACAATGCACGTCCGCATGTATCCCGTGCCACCCAACGTGCGCTAGAAGGTGTAAGTCAACTACCCTGGCCAGCATGATCTCCGGATCTGTCCCCAATTGAGCATGTTTGGGACTGGATGAAGTGTCGTCTCACGCGGTCTGCACGTCCAGCACGAACGCTGGTCCAACTGAGGCGCCAGGTGGAAATGGCATGGCAAGCCGTTCCACAGGACTACATCCAGCATCTCTACGATCGTCTCCATGGGAGAATAGCAGCCTGCATTGCTGCGAAAGATGGATATACACTGTACTAGTGCCGACATTGTGCATGCTCTGTTGCCTGTGTCTATGTGCCTGTGGTTCTGTCAGTGTGATCATGTGATGTATCTGACCCCAGGAATGTGTCAATAAAGTTTCCCCTTCCTGGGACAATGAATTCACGGTGTTCTTATTTCAATTTCCAGGAGTGTATTTATCCTACATCAATAGCAATTAGTGCGAAGTGCGTTATTCACTGCGGTGTTACAATTCAACTGAATTATGCCGTGGGCCTCCTGCCTACCGTACCGTAATGTTTTGTCCGAAGCGATGCGTGTTGACTTTTATCGGCTGGAAAATGGAGAAAACGATGTTGATACACCAGGGCAGCAGCGACGTCAGAAAAACTGTGGCAGTTAGTGATATTTCATGACGTCTGTCGAATTTTACCAAGGGAACGTGGTAATAATACACGCTTCTTCCACGTATTATTCTATTTTGATGGTTTCAGAAAGCTGTGCTATGAATCCTAGAGATAATCTATCCACAGGTGGCTTCATCGAGACAAAGGAGTTCCTATCAGCTCTCGTACATACGAGGTATCGGGGAGAATAAAGCTCGCTGCCATCCTTAGCCTGGCGTTCCTCCCAAGGTGTGACAAGGCAGTGGAACGACTTAGGATCATACTTCCTTGCATTGTACTGAGACCTGGAACGCTTAGAGACTGCTGGCGTTCGATCACAAGCAAGTGATGACGTGGTACGCTTCATCGCGCGTCATCCGCCCTGATGCCACCCACTCCGATTAGCCCCCCCCCCTCCCTTCCCCCCCCCCCCCCCCCCCCCCAACGGACTGGCTACCGTGCTGGATATCAGGTGCAAAGAATTCCATGGTCATCGTCGGCGCAGAAAACGACACAGCATAGTGGGCAGAGGAAAACGCACCCATGAAGGTGTCCTCGCCCAAGAGATGGAAGATGAGCGGGACTGCAATGCCTCGACGAGAAAGTGGGCTAAAGATCTCTATATACGATGGGCACGATGCACCGTGTAAGGCGCCCTTCCCCAATTGGCTCGCTCTTCGGGAAAATTTTGAAAAATAGAGGACAAACCCTACAGGGGACCATCACATGAAGGCCGAAATGTGCGAGACTCCTTTTAGTCGCTTCTTACAACAGGCAGGAATACCTCGGGCCTACTCTAACCTCCGGGCCCGCAGGGGAACTGGAGAAACAGTTATAATTGTGAGCTGAATGAAATCTACACTAGACCAAACATTGTAAGCTTGATGATAAACAAAAGGTTAGTATGGGCAGGACACGTCATCCGGATGGTTAAACATTGACGGTGTTTGAAATGCGTGGATTTTACGCCCTGCGGAAGGAGACCACTAGGAAGACCAAAGAACAGGTGGAGAGGACTTGGTGCAGATCGGCATAGAAGGTGATTGGCGACAGATGGGACAAAACAGAACCCAGCGGAAGAGGAGCCTTGTAGCTACGTGCGGTCCTCTGACCCTGACCGCGTGAAGCAGAAGAGAGCTAATTCTGGCTTCATAACAAGAGCAACAAATGCACTGACAAGAATGCTACTATTTCAAATGGTGAGTTGATAACACGTTCGTATACCGATATTGTGGTAGTTATCTTCCTTGTACTGTGGATGCAGTTCTTTGCTTACCTAGTCTTGTTCATTGTATTAAGCAGTAATTTCATGTTTACAATTACGACTTGCTGTGAATCTGACCTCTTCTAATGTTTAACTTCTGAAATGTAGGCTACACGTGCAGACCGCCCGATACACCGGCCTCTAGAACACACAGCGACGAGTGCGCGCGCCTGGACAGCAGGTGGCGCGCGCAGCTGACCCCCGGACACAAGAGGATAATGGCCCGCGTAAAGTGGCTGATGGGTTGCCTGGGGGAGCCTCGGCTGGGCTCAGTGCCGGCCTGGCTATCACAGCAGCGGGGTTCCGCACGGAAGCTATGACTACGTCTAAAACAACGGTAAGGACCTGTACATCACCAGCTACCCGAAGTGCAAGCTCGATGGCACTTAAATGCCACACATTTCTAATTTATTCACGGACTATTCCTGGACGAACAGTCAGCACGGTGGCTACTATGCTGCAACAGTAACTAAATTCTCGTGACATACTAACCGCCAGTCTGGTGAGGTAAAGTTGCGGAGAAATAATTATCCGATTACTTGAAGAAATATAGTAGCCACTTTACTTTTTGTATCTCTTCGCTCACCTGACGAGCATGTAAGTGTATTACGCCAGCTGAGGATGGGTGAAAAACCGAGACGCGTCTTGCCATGAATAAAGCTATGCAAGAAGTGCTGGTTGCTTTATTTTCTCCAGTAATTCGAAGCATGGTCGCCATTAACAGGAATAAAACAGTTGCTACATCCTCCACCAGGCGCTCCCCCAGGAGGCGGATGGGGGAAATGCTTCCCAGATATGGATGGCTGTGGGGAAATGAAATAGCAGGGGTAGACCAAAACTAGCACTGTCGGACTAACAATCCTGGATTACAGTCTGGAGCTGTTTTGCAACAGTTCTCGCAAGGTAGGTCTAATTAAAAATAGCAGGGATGCGATGGAGACTAAGTAGAACTATTCTAGACAGTAGACTACGAAGCGAAGCCCCCGTCACTAACGCTGGTGCAACTGGGACAAGAGTTTCAGGAGAGGAAACTAACATGCAAATCAGAATCTACTGCAAATTCCCACATTAACAACAAGTTAAAAGCACAAAGGAAGTATTTTTCTGGAATATTAAACATAAACAGGCTTTTACAACTACGAAAATTAAAACAAGTCATTATATTTCAGGACAAATCTGTATTAATAACAAAACCGTAAAACCGTGTCTATCTATCTAACACGCTAATCTCCAGAACCACTAGAAGAATGTTCATTCGGATTTCACAAATAACTTGAGCGTAGCTTCGGAAAACGCATGTTTTATTTAATCAAAATCGGATCACAGAAGAGAGAGATAACGTAATTTAAAATATTATCTAATTTTGCTCAGCTACGTAGTTCGAAAGCTCAATCATCACTGCGTAGTACACCAAACAACCAACAGATGGCACTGTATTTTAAACCTCAGTGGCAGATGTATTTTCGGAAGTTAACGTCAGTGACAGAAAGTAAGTTTACGTTGTGACTTGGATGCCCACTCATTAATTCTGATTTCGTTTTGTTTACTTATAAAAAAACAGCAATAAAACGGCCTAGTCTTTCTCAATACTCCAGAACAGCTAAACGATTGGCGACTCTACACTCTCGAAAGTCCAATGAAGCTCATGAGGCGATATTTGCTGCGGCTCGAGAACATTAGGCTTTAACTCGCTTTTTGCCAACTCCTTCCAGAAGTGAAGCGTGACCTAACTCTGATCGAGAGCGTCATTCATTATATACCTCCCCAAACCCCCTTTACTCACAGAGACTAAAAGTTTCTTCTGTCCAGCGTCACATCACAGAAGCGGAAATGTTGACGAGAAGCAGCGCTGGCGAGCGAGTTTTTATATCCTGAATCCCATATATCCCTACCAGTTTACCATTTTACTTGGAAAATGTACAATTCCATGTCACGACCACAAACAAAGCAGAACCTGCGTTTTGCGGGCGTGGACTTCAGTGTCAATTGCTTTCCGCACGGCCATCTCTACGTGACCCTCCCGTCTCAGGGAAGCAAACAACCTCTTCATTCACGTGCCGTATCATACTACTTCAAACGTTGTATGAAAAGGAACTAGGTAGGTAAAAAATAAATTCGATGTGTATGAAGTCTTGGGCACAGGTGTAAACAAACATCCGAGCAATGTCGGTTTTCTCAGCTGCTACAAAATAAAACTCTTAGCCATCCAAGAAACTACAACTGAAGCAGGGAACAGAACAGAAGCAGACGGATACAGAATTTTTAAGGATAAAAATGGCCAGAATTCAATGAGAAAAGGGATCTCACACCTAGGAACAGGATTCATCGTTGACACCCAGTAGTGAATTCTATTACAGATTTTTATTCATCATGTGAGCGCCTTTCAATTTTAACCTTCCGTTGTGCGAAAAAAACACATACTTTAATAATCTAACATGCCCCAATTAATGAAAATAAAAGAAGAAATCCCGAAAAAGTGGGATGTTTCTGGGAAGCACTAGATCATGAAATGTCAAACTCTAGGGAACAATACAAAATTCCATAGGATGACATCAGTGCTCAAACAGGAGGAGAGAAAAAACACAGAGAAACAGTTGGAGGATATCTAGCTCACAAAAGAACGAATACAAAGGGCAAAAGCTCACAGACCTTTGTAAAGAATTGATCTTCAAGTTAATGTCCATAAATTTAAAAAAACATCTCACAAGGGAACAGAAACATGAAAATTGCCAAATCCACATTTAGGAGAGTTTCAAACTGATCATGTGCCCATTTCGTTCCAACATCAGATTAAAATGATGTATGTACAAGCTAAAAAAAAAAGGAGAAAGTACATAAACAGGCCATTATCTTACAACCATACACTGAAATTTATCCCATAGAACATGAAAGATGACCAAAAAATAAATCCTTAGGAACAGATACGGAAATATCTCTCCTCCCCAGTTACGTATAAAATCCTGTCAAAACCTATGCAAAGTAGATTAGAAAACCTAATGGAGAATCAAATGCAGGAACAATTACGAGAATACTAGAATGGATTCAGGAGTAGAAGATTATGTATCGAACAAATATTAAACCTAAAGCTGTTAGATGAAAGAAACTCGGAGCACCAAATCTTTCTGCATCCTTTGTTAACTTTTAAAAAGTCTAGAATTATACCGTCAGAGACACACTATCAAATGTCCTAGAAGAATTTGGGACTGACAATAAAACACTGGCAATCATTAAGCAAACTTTGATAACAAAGTTGCCAAAGTTAAATTTTTGTGTGAAATATCAAAACTTTTCGAAATTAGAATAGGCTTGAGAAAGAGAGGTGGACTGTCTACATTATTATTCAATTGCATTTTAGAAAAACTAGTACGAGAAGGGATAAAAAGGAAAGGAGAAGAGGAATAAATAAAAAAGAAACTTGGATGAAATAGAGAGAACCTTAGCTTTTGCTGATTTTTTAGCTATCTTAGCAGAGAAGCTTCAAGATGCAACGAGACAGATAAACATTGTCCAAGAGATAGTAGAAAGAACTGGATTACAAATGTCGTTTCGAAAAGTCGTACACATGACCAATTTAAAGATGCACCAAAAATATACGGGGGAAATAATCCAGCCAAATGATCTGGGCAAAGCAGATAACATAAACATATCCATGAAAATGGAAATGGCATTCACTTAACAGAAAACATGTGCAACAGAAAGACCTTATCTACTAATACAAAACTGTCCGCTCCCAGCAGCTGAGTGGTCAGCACGACAGAATGTTACAAAACAGCTCCAGACTGTAATCCGGGATTGAGATTCCCACAGTGCTGGTTTTGGTCCACCCCTGGTATTTCATTTCCCCACAACCATCCGTATCTGGGAATCATATCTGGGTCGGAGATTTTCTCCACTCGGGGACTGGGTGTTGTCCTAATCATCATAATTTCATTCCCATCGACGCCCAAGTCGCCGAAGTGGCGTCAAATCGAAAAACTTGCACCCAGCGAACGGTCTACCCGAAGGGAGGCCCTAGTCACACGAAATTTATATGTTAATACAAAACTAAGGGCTTAGAATGCGGTGATCAACACTGTGATGTCTTTATGCCTCAAACGCCTCGCGATAAACACAGATGAACGGTTACAAAATTTGGAGAAGAAAGAATCATTCGAAAACTTCTGGGTTAATAGTAAGAAAATGGTATTTGGAAATTGAGAGGCAACTAGTTGGTGTACTAAAAACCCGAAAATATAATAGATACAATGATAAAACGGATGACATTTTATGGCCACTCAACAAGAATAGATAACAAGAGGACGACCAGAAAAATATTGAACTTCTTTGGCAAAGATCTAAAAACCCAAATTTCATCGTTTACAGAAGATAAGCAAGTTCTACGCGAGTTGGAAATAACACACAAAGACATAGAAAACAGACACGAATTCAGCGAAACGGTACGAAAAGGGTCTCCAGAAGAAAACACACAAGAATAGGCACACGGTTAGAAGAAATAAGAGAACAACGGAGAGCAATCATGGGAAGTATTATGCAGCCAAAAAATGAAAAGAATATGATGTCATAAATCAGCTGTTTATGTAGTCCCGAGTTGGGCAAATCGAGTAACAACGACAAAAACAAAAACAACAATAACAATAACAATAATTACTATCAGACTCTGATTTAATGAAGGCAGAGGTTTTACTAGATCCACTGGTTGGCTGATGGTGTGGCTTTTTCTACCAACATGGTGCTGATCAATTGGCTTTCCTTCATTCACTTGAAGCATGCTGCAAGGGAGACACGATGTAAGCTGAAAGTTTGTCCACTAGGCTTACGGAAGTCAAACAGAATCTTTTATGATGTAGCCCAGAGAAAATTAAGTCTTATTGTATGCGCATGTGTTTGGCACATGCAGGCTTCCAATTCGCTCGTAGGGTTATGAACTAGTTGGAAAAGACAAAGGCTGGAGAGAAGAAGTTGGAGAAATCCAACCAAATTTAATAAACCATTTTTCTGCATGGAAATGAAGCTTTTTTTCCTTTTGCCCTGTTGGCTCTGAACTGTAATCCTGTTTTTGGCTTGGTGGAGATTTCTACAGAAACAGCAACAAACAAGTTGGTCGATATGTTTTCATAAATTGTTCACAATATGGAAACGAAATTTTCTGAGAATAGTAGCATGAGAAAGAGTTGTATTTTATCCCTAATGATTCATATTCTTTCTTACTTCGAGTAAAATATTAAAGAAAATATCTTCCTTTGACTGGAGATAGTTTTTAACGGCTTCTCATTGCTTGTAAAAAGTGGGTACATTACCACTTAACACGTTAATAATAACTCTGACTTTTCATAAAGAAATAGTGGAAGTCCTGCTGGAAGTCAGACTGAATTAATTACACTCCCCTCTTCCGCAGTTTGGACGCTGATACGTACTTCGTCCCCAACTGAAACGCTCCCATTTATCAGAGCATTAAAAATGTTTCAAATATTAACTGTATAATACTCGTCATTGTTTGGCAAAAATTCAGATTTCTATGTCTCGAACCTTTTACAAAATATTAAGGGTGTCGTGATCGAGGTGACTCACGATGTACAACTAGATAAAAGCTGTTATCAGTCTACGATGATCAAGCGCTACTGAAGCAGAATGTATAAGGCCGCAAGTTATTCCTACATCACTCACCAACAATCATTTTTCGAAAGTTCATAACTGCAGCGGTGGAAATCATTCGATAGAAGGTAAATTGTACTGCTGAAACTAAACTTCGGATAACGACTTATTTACTTCACAGTGATAAATATTTCGTATTTTTAATGTTATTACGAAATTCCATCCCCAGTGTTTGCTAATTCTCTGCACCACTGGTATGCACCTTTAAAAAAATGAAACATCATTGTATGTAAAATAGAACATTTGTATTTTTTTATATCAAACTTACTGCAACCTCCCGTTTGAAAATCAAACTGACGACACCGCGTGCTTTAATTTTATTCGGGCATTCATTCCTCGGACTGATTATCATCTGAAGGCCGGCTCCTCTTCGCCATCCATAAATACTGACAACCTTTTAATATCCAGCAAGATTATTTGACTGGTAGTAACATTAATATAAACGTCGTAACTATTAAACGTAACAGGTATTTCTGTAGGATTCCGCCCGGTCTGGCTCAAACCTTGTAGCAGATGGACTCACGCTGCCTAGCCCTTCCAGGGAATTAACTATGGAATCAAATATCGTAGACCGGGAACCGACTGCGTGTCTACTCGTTGGCATAATGGGCGTTCAATGGGTGATGCAACACCTTTTTTCCCTAAAAGCAAATTGGTTTTATTCTAGATTCCAATGTCCATATTATTCCCCAATCTTTTGCCTACAAAATCTTATTTTTCAACATATTCTCCGCTCACCGCGACATCCAAACGGTCGACGTCGAAGACAACGTCTTGCTGCATCAACAACCTCCCCATCACTCACGCACTGCTCCCCGCAGGCTGCATCCTTCACTGGGTCAAACAGATGGGAGAGGAGCGAGAAACGAGTTGTGGGGTGGAAGAGGAAGAACGGTCCAATGAAGTTTTGTGAGCTCGTCTCGGATGCGCAGACTTGGGAGAGTCCGTGCGCTGTCATAGAGAAGGGGAAGTTCGTTTGCAGTTTTGTGGCGCCGAACACGCTGAAGTCGTTTCTTCTGTTTCTTCAGAGTAGCACAATACATTTCAGGGTTGATTTTTGCACTGTGAGAGACGACATCAAACGTAACAATCCCTTCAGAGTGCCAGAAGACCGTCGCCATGAATTTACCGTCTGAGTTTACGGTTTAGAGCCTTTTTTTCCCTTCAGAGGAAAGGCTGTGTGGCGCCACTCCACGCATTACCGTTTTGTTTCCATTTCCAACTGATGAACCATGTTTCATCGCCTATGACGACATTCGACAAAAATTGCCACAACCAGTCTCATAATGCGCAAGCAATTCCACGTAGATGGTCTGTTGCTCTTTATGGTCTTCTGTCAGGCGGCGACGAATCCAGGGGGCCACACAGCTTTGAGTACCCCAGCTGGAGGACGAGTTTCTAACTGTTACCTAACAGAGAAGTCCAGTTGTGCAGTGGGGTATTTGATAGTGGTCTGTTTATCACCACGAGTAAGTGTGTCCGCTAGTTCCAACACTGCAGCAGTCAGAGCCGTGTGCTGCCGGCGTGCACGATGGAGATCGGACAGGTTTGCGCGACCTCGATGATGACAGAAGCCTCAACCAACGACTCACAGTGCTTTTGTTCGGTGTCAGGTCTCCGTAGACATTCTGCCAGCGCCTATCAATATCTGCTATGCTCTGGTTTTCCGTCAAAAGAAACTCAATAACATCTCTCTGCGTGGAAAGCACCAAAGTTAGAGACACCATTTTGAAGGTTACGTATAGCGCCGCCGCCTATAGGAAATTCATGAAACTCTAGGGGCAGAAGCGGGAATTTTCCACGATGTCCCACAACAGATTCCGCATTTTTTCAAACGAAATTGGGCGAGGAAAAAAGTGTTGCATTACTTATTGAACAACACTCGTATATAAAAATGAGAATAAATGAGTGTGCCCTCACAGTGCCCAGTGCAAACATTTGGAACATCACTCAATGTTAACTGGAGGCAATGGTAAAGTAGATCCTCTACTATGTGAAATAGAAAAAATTCGCCACTCCGGAGTCGGTGCCAGTTACTTGAGTTAGTGAAGAGTACCACTGCCGTAATATGACACCTGCATTCCTGCGTGGAATGCTTCACATGCCATTTAAAAGAAGCCTGAGAGTTGTATTCTGTAGCATTTAAAAGAAATTTGCTGTGCTGCCACAATCATGTGGAAACAACGCCAGGAATGATCGATATGCTCGTAGGTTTTGCAACCGCCTCACGCAAAATCCAAACAACTGAACGACTCGCCGCTTCGCCGGTGATAGCTGCCACTACGCAGTTCTAATCTACCGAGAACCCTCCCGGTCTGGCTGCGGCGGAAATCAAGCGACGTTGTGGTAATCTCATCCGGGCGCTGTCGTCTTATCGTAAATTCAAATGAGCCGTAACAGGCCCGACATCTGGGTCGCTTTCACCACGCTAAGGGCCCGTGGCAGTGTTCCTATCAAGAAAACTCCGGTTTCGTGAGCAGAAACCAGGTCGCTTCGTAGCGAACCGCGCGCTGACACACGTCATGACGAAAATCCGTCAACCCGTTTTCCCCTCCCCTTGCCGCAGCAAGAGCTAAGGGTTACGATGTTGCCTTCAGGATAAGTTAGCTACTCTATGCCTTAAATGAGGTAATGTACTACGAGTATAGCTCGCAAATGACAGAATGGGCTGTGTTGTTGATGCCTTCTCGTTCAACGCAGTACGACGGCTAAACCTCTGACTGCGACTGCAGCACAGAAAATCTATGGGATAGGGGAAACGCTTTTCTGTCCTCATGTGCCTGAAACAGGCCCACTTTAAGGTATATTAGGAACCATGCATGATGTAGCTTATAGGCAAGTGGTTTTCAAACAAAAGGCTTATCTTTTCCGGAAGGTGGTTCTGTTGTTTACAAGAGAGAGTTTTCAGAATATTTCATGCTGTGCGAGCGAACGGATGCTGAAGCTGTTAACTAGCAGCAAGTTCTACAAGATTCACCAATAGGGGCGAATGAAAGCAGTGACACCTTAACTTGCACGTAACTCGTTTTTAAGAGACTATTCTAACCTGCCATCTCTCACTAGAGAGCACCCGACATTAAGTCTGAAGTTGCTGAAAGACCTCTTTACACGCACCGGTATGACCATGTTGACTGGCTAATGGACAGTTGCCGAGATCAATCACAATTTGACATCGACGAAGTGAACGTGTTCTTCAGAAATGTAGTTTTGGTTGTTTATGACATTCGTTGTTACGCTTCCTACTGTAATATTTCCTCTACTCAAAAGCAAGGCGATAATCTTGTGTGGAGACAGTGATACAAGAGGCCAGATCCTAAACATAGATAAATGGAGGGTCAGAAGGAGAGGGAGAGGGGGGGAGGGAGAGGGAGAGGGGGGAGGGAGAGGGAGAGAGAGAGAGAGAGAGAGAGAGAGAGAGAGAGAGAGAGAGAGAGAGAGAGAGATTCTTATGTGAGTTACTGCAAACAACCAATGAACTAAGAAAATGAGTGTGATTGCGTCATATGGTATACCTCAATTGTCTGCGTTGCTTTCAATTGATTTAGTATGTGAAGTGGTTTCACTATAACGAAATATGAATGCTCGTCGAACACTCATTTGTTTAAAACTTACGAATTACATAAGCGTACGTTACACTTCGCTACAAATATAGCTCTAAGGAGATGCTAGAGGAAGTTACTTTCATTAAGTTTCAATTGCATTTATGACTAAACTCCATAGCTAATGTATGGTGTACATGTTATCTACTCTTCGTAAGAACAAACTGTTACCTATGCTTGAAAATTTGTGTGTCTATACTTCCTTGGAACGAACAGTTACGCTACAATTTCAGGACACTCAATCTAAACCCCTGTGGGTTAAAATCATATTTTTCTGACTCCTGAAAAAAATTGGTTTTCTGGATAATATCTGTTCTTCCGCTAACCCACCTTACTGTATTTCAGCTTGATGTCAGCAATTTACGTGTGTCTCCAAATACTCTCCATCCACGGAAACATTCAAATACAGTGTATGACTAAAAGAAGACGTCCTCAATAAGCCATGTGCGCTGGAGCGCGGACTCGCTGCGCACCAACATCTGCTCCGCATTCTCTCCGTCCAACGACGGCTGCTGTGAAGTCGGGCACCAAAGTTCGTTCATTCTAATTCTGTGGTAAGCTTTCACGACAGGTTATTTAAGGCGTACTTATTATTACCGAAACAAACTCCAATCTGAACTATATTCTAAAAATTAAAAATTATCTCCGATCTGGCCATTAAAAATCAATGAAGAATTAAAATTAAATTGTTGCACTCATATTGTAGTGGGACAAGATACTGGAGCTTTCATACTGCTCTACTTCCTCCCTAAGCGATTACAGGACGTGAGATGACTTAACAATAATGTACGTTAAAGTGATTTTAGACGTACCCAACTGATTTAATTACAGTATCACAATATTGATGGCTTTACCCGTGGTCTAGGGGTAGCGTCTTTGATTCATAATCAAGACGTCTTCGGTTCCGGGTTCGATCCCCGCCACTGCCTAAATTTTGATAAATAATCAGCATTGGCGGCATAAGAAGTCTCTGTCAACGGCCTTGTCAAAGAGGGCGGAGGAGCAGATAGAGGTTCAGGGCACTCTCTTGTCCTAGGGGTGGGAAATTGCCCCTAAAGGCGGAAGAATCAGCAATGATCAACGACATGAGGATGCGGAAGGCAATGGAAACCACTGCATTAAAGACACGTAACGAGTATCCACAGGACATGTGGCCTGTAGTTGAAGAAGTGTCGTGATGATCTCTCCATTGGCAGAAGATTCCGGAATAGTCCCCCATTCCGATCTCCGGGAGGGGACTACCAAGGGGGAGGTCACCATGAGAAAAAGATTGAATAATCAACGAAAGGATAATGTTCTACTAGTCGGGGCGTGGAATGTCAGAAGCTTGAACGTGGTAGGGAAACTAGAAAATCTGAAAAGGTAAATGCAAAGGCTCAATCTAGATATAGTAGGGGTCAGTGAAGTGAAGTGGAAGGAAGACAAGGATTTCTGGTCAGATGAGTATCGGGCAATATCAACAGCAGCAGAAAATGGTATAACAGGTGTAGGATTCGTTATGAATAGGAAGGTAGGGCAGAGGGTGTGTGACTGTGAACAATTCAGTGACCGGGTTGTTCTAATCAGAATCGACAGCAGACCAACACCGACAACGATAGTTCAGGTATACATGCCGACGTCGCCAGCTGAAGAGGAACAGATAGAGAAAGTGTATGAGGATATTTAAAGGGTAATGCAGTACGTAAATGGGGACGAAAATCTAATAGTCATGGGCGACTGGAATTCAGTTGTAGGGGAAGGAGTAGAAGAAAAGGTTACAGGAGAATATGGGCTTGGGACAAGGAATGAAAGAGGAGAAACACTAATTGAGTTCTGCAACGAGTTTCAGCTAGTAATAGCGAATACCCTGTTCAAGAATCACAAGAGGAGGTGGTATACTTGGAAAAGGCCGGGAGATACGGGAAGATTTCAATTAGATTACATCATGGTCAGACAGAGATTCCGAAATCAGATACTGGATTGTAAGGCGTACCCAGGAGCAGATATAGACTCAGATCACAATATAGTAGTGATGAAGAGTAGGCTGAAGTTCAAGACACTAGTCAGGAAGAATCAATACGCAAAGAAGTGAGATACGGAAGTACTAAGGAATGACGAGATACGTTTGAAGTTCCCTAGCGCTATAGATACAGCAAAAAGGAATAGCGCAGTAGGCATTACAGTTGAAGAGGAATGGACATCTCTAAAAAGGGTCATCACAGAAGTTGGGAAGGAAAACATAGGTACAAAGGAGGTAGCTGCGAAGAAACCATAGGTAACAGAAGAAATATTTCAGTTGATTGATGAAAGGAGGAAGTACAAACATGTTCCGGGAAAATCAGGAATACAGAAATACAAGTCGCTGAGGAATGAAATAAATAGGAAGTGCAGGGAAGCTAAGACGAAATGGCTGCAGGAAAAATGTGAAGACATCGAAAAAGATATGATTGTCGGAAGGACAGACTCAGCATACAGGAAAGTCAAAACAACTTTTGGTGACATTAAAAGCAACGGTGGTAACATTAAGAGTGCAACGGTAAATACACTGTTAAATGCAGAGGAGAGAGCAGATAGGTGGAAAGAATTACACTGAAAGCCTCTATGAGGGTGAAGATTTGTCTGATGTGATAGAAGAAGAAACAGGAGTCGATTTAGAAGAGATTGGGGATCCAGTATTAGAATCGGAATTTAAAAGAGCTTTGGAGAACTTACGGTCAAATAAGGCAGAAGGGATAGATAAAATTCCATCAGAATTTCTAAAATCATTAAGGGAAGTGGCGACAGAACGACTATTCACGTTGGTGTGTAGAATATATGAGTCTGGCGACATACCATCTTACTTTCGCAAAAGCATCATCCACACAATTCCGAAGTCGGCAAGAGCTGACAAGTGCGAGAATTATCGCACAATCAGCTTAACAGCTCATGCATCGAAGCTGCTTACAAGAATAATATACAGAAGAATGGAAAAGAAAATTGAGAATACGCTAGGTGACGATCAGTTTGGCTTTAGGAAAAGTAAAGGCACGAGAGAGGCAATTCTGACGTTACGGCTAATAATGGAAGCAAGGATAAGGAAAAATCAAGACACGTTCATAGGATTTGTCGACCTGGAAAAAGCATTCGACAATATAAAATGGTGCAAGCTGTTCGAGATACTGAAAAAAGTTGGGGTAAGCTATATGGAGAAACGGGTCATATACAATATGTACAACAACCAAGAGGGAATAATAAGAGTGGACGATCAAGAACGAAGTGCTCGTATTAAGAAGGGTGTAAGACAAGGCTGTAGCCTTTCGTCCCTACTCTTCAATCTGTACATCGAGGAAGCAATGATGGAAATAAAAGAAAGGTTCAGGAGTGGAATTAAAATACAACGTGAAAGGATATTAATGATACGATTCGCTGATGACATTGCTATCCTGAGTGAAAGTGAAGAAGAATTAAATGACCTGCTGAACGGAATGAACAGTGTAATGAGTACACAGTATGGTCTGAGAGTAAATCGGAGAGAGACGAAGGTAATGAGAAGTAGTAGAAATGAGAACAGCGAGAAACTTAACATCAGGATTGATGGTCACGAAGTCAATGAAGTTAAGGAATTCTGCTACCTAGGCAGTAAAATAACCAATGACTGACGGAGCAAGGAGGGCATCAAAAGCAGACTCGCTATGGCAAGAGAAGTCTACTAATATCATATACCGGCCTTAATTTGAGGAAGAAATTTCAGAGGATGTACGTCTGGAGTACATCATTGTATGGTAGTGAAACATGGACTGTGGGAAAACCGGAACAGAAGAGAATAGAAGCATTTGAGATGTGGTGCTATAGACCAATGTTGAAAATTAGGTGGACTGATAAGGTAAGGAATGAGGAGGTTCTACGCAGAATCGGAGAGGAAAGGAATATGTGGAAAACACTGATAAGGAGAAGGGACAGGATGATAGGACATCTGCTAAGACATGAGGGAATGACTTCCATGGTACTAGAGGGAGCTGTAGAGGGCAAAAACTGTAGAGGAAGACAGAGATTGGAATACGTCAAGCAATAATTGAGGACGTAGGTTGCAAGTGGTACTCTGAGATGAAGAGGTTAGCACAGGAAAGGAATTCGTGGCGGGCCGCATCAAACCAGTCAGTAGACTAATAACAAAAAAAATATTGTAGGAAACATATATTTCGTAATTTTCTTTAGACACCGAAGCAAACACTGCCACAACTAAAATGACAAGCCAGCCTTTGCAAGAAGATCCCGTCGTTCAGTGCTCCAGGCCTCTGACACTATGGTATAGGCCCAATTGAAAATTCCGTTAACAGATCAGGTTATGTATCATGTAACATGTTATGCTGGAAGACTTCAGTTCTTGTTTCGTCATGACACACACACACACACACACACACACACACACACACACACACACACACACACGCACACACACACACAAAATATAGATAATATCTGTTCTTCCGCTAACCCATCTTACTATATTATGTGCCACTATGTAATGATATGTATTGATGACACGAATATATTATATTGCATTGCGTTAAGTTTCATGAACCATAGTACATCTTACTAAAACGAAGTCATTTTATCTCGTTACTAGCCCGGCAAAATTATTAAGAGAGAGGAAATGACGATTTATGAGCCTCTCAGAAAGCATAAATATTCTTTCTGAACTGTCACCAAATGCATTTTCTAGGAGTAAACAGAGTCTTTCATACAATACGTACAGGGAATAATAAGCAAAACCCATCTTCGCAAAGAAACTGTACCGTGGCAATACAAGAACGAAAACGGACAACTGTGTCATTGATAAGAATTGCTGGTGTTCTGGACTGCGACTCAACCCCGCGTCTTTTTCCTTTCGCCGTTAATTGTCTTACCGACTGCGCTGTCGACGCACAACACGCGGATCCTGCCACGCTGCCAGTTGTTCTCTCCTACTACAAAAATTTCTGCTTTGCCTGGTATAGAAAAATGTTTCTCTTTCCAAGTGGGCTGCGCCGTGCTGTTGCTACTAACAACACAACAAGAGAGGAGAAGGGACTGGAGAGCACACGAGTCGAAACGTATCGACGAGTTTAGGAGCGTTGTACTGAAATTTACACACACGCCAGAAAGCATCTTCTTTCTTTAAGCTGACTTCTCCTTTCGTGCAAAAAATGACTAATTTTCAACACGACCTTCGTTACTCAACATGTTTTGACCATTATTTGGTTTCATGACTTTCGCAAACTTTCATTATTCTGAACGCTCATGTCCAGCTTCAGCAAGTTTTCTCTGAACAAATATCCCAAAGTTTCCTGCTCCGGAAAATACGAGAATCTAAAAAGTAATGAACTGTAGTAAGCTGTCCTAGATTCATTACCAAACAGGCCGCCTGGAGACAAAATTTTCAACACACCGCATAGTTGTAGCATAATTAGAAGAAATGAGAAACATCTGCGGCATTTGAAGTTGATGTCATAAATGTATCCAACTTCACTTAACGAAAAAAAAAAGTGATATCTCACTGAAATGAAATGTCGTGTCGCTAGGAAACACCGGTCAACTGGTGCAGTCCTTTTAGTTGACACCACTGCGGCGACTTGCATGTCGATGGGGATGATGATGATGATGATGATGATGATGATGATGATGAAAACACAATACCCAGTCCCTGAGCGGAGAAAATCTCCGACCCAGCCGGGAATCGAACCCGGGCCCCTTTGCATAGCATTACGTCACGCTCATCTCTCAGCTGTCGAGGCGGACGATATCTCATTGTCAACCGTAGGTATGTGTTGAAAGTTCGTAACTCTCTCCAATGTTTCGAATGCAAATTGCACAGTATCTGTGAAAGGGAAATTAGCAATTTGGTAAATGTGAATAATTTGCCAGAGTACACCGGAGGGCTGTAGAGCTTGTAGAAGTAGAAGCAGAAGCTGGCAAGAGTCGTGAGTAATCAACATGTCGCGCCTGATATGAATTGTATCAACTGCGCGGCGCATCCTGTGCCATTATCCGCTTGAATACGCACTGACTAAAACTACCACGCATGCCGAGAAGCCAAAATCACAATCTTTGATTACAGTTTCCATACATTTGGAAAGATGGATGGATAATAATCTTCTTATTCACCCATCTATCTTAGGATAAATAAACGTTTCATGGAGTTTGCGAACTCCAGTGCTACAATGTGCGCAACTGGAAGACAAGCAATCCTTACGAATTGCTTGAACACATAGGCGATTTTTTTGAAATAAGTGTTATTTCTCCGTCATCAGTCTAAAGGCAAAAACAACTTTGTTTCAATCATTATTATCGAGGAAAAAGTTTAGTCGTATAAAAAAAAAATAACCGATGCACCAGTCACTGATGCCAGACACAGATAATGGCTATAACTTAATTTTAACATAACACTCATTGGACTTCACAATATAATTTACATACGAATTAACATTTTTTTATCCTTCACTGATCAGGTCGGCATGGCGGGCTCTTTGTGTAGAGCTCGTTTCTGTTCAGTCAAATCTCAGATAGCTCGAAGTATGGCAGAGAGATTCTTAACTGAGAATATCGTTGTCGTTTCGTGCCACAGAGTTGCCTGCTGCTCGAACTGTGGTTAAGAGTGATTCATATGCAGTGCACTATGTAACACAATAAGGATAGTGGAAACCAAAGTAACTTGACTCTAAAGTTGAGTATAACAGGGACTGCACAAAATGTCAGAAGAAAACGAACAACAATGTTTTTCTTGCTTTATCTCTTCTACGCATACTCAAGGATAATTAGAAAGAGGACGCAGTTAGTTTTGCTTAACAGAAGACAAATGATATAGCAAACATTGTCCAATGACGTCGGAGAATATTTATCCGATGAACTGCGATAGATCACTGTCAGTCTAAAGGTATCGCAAATCAATAAAAAGTAGCCGTATCTGAAATATCGGTTCTTGTGAGGTTATGAACCACATGGTTTTGCATCCAGAAAGTTAAGATAAAGGAAGCCATGGTCTACGACGTGGGCCAGTGAACTTCATACCTTATCCGTATTACGATCTGCCCCTTCTGGAAAGGGCTGTCATGTGTCAAATACGTTGTCTCAGTGAAGCCGGAAAATGAACGTCCAAGTGATACCTCACGAAAGCGATTTCACCTCATGACACAATTACACCACCGTTGTATTCGACTTACTCGAACCAATGGAACTGGTTACACCGCTATGGGTAGGCAGCCGCGTTCTGACGAGCGACAAAAGCTTATTATTTACATTTCTTGGACCACTGATACGACTGGTGTGGCTATGCGACTGTAGCAGAAGCAACACATAACAAACGATGTTCACTTAACCACCCAACTGATTTCTTACAACAGCCTTGGCAAATCTGAAGAGAGATAGGTGTTCAAATGCAAGTTTGAATGACACTAACTTTCGTTCAACATACTGGCTTGTTAAGAAAGAGAGAAAATTGCGTAAGTTTAAATACTTCAATCAAACATGGCCAAGTTCGTTCCCTAGAAGTAAATCATCTTCCGCCAGTAACTAGCTCACCAAACTACCAAAAGGCAGCTGCCATACAACACCGCTTGGCCTTATAACCCCTCACTCACTTTTAGAAAACTAGAACAGGCGGTAAACCTCAGAAACGTGCATCCCGTTGTTTCTATGCTTTCTAAGGGCAGTTGCTCTCCTCTGCGGGGCGCTGCCCCCTGTCTCAACCTCACATACTTCCAATTACTCCCACAAAATACCTACCTGAGTCCTATGTGAGCACTGCAAACATCTCCCGCAAGTTGATCTATACTAAGCTTAGGGCGTCCACGAAACGGGGATGCTGATTAAAGAAACGGACAGGACGCATCTATTTCATAGATGACTGAAACGCCTGCGGTTCGAGTCAGTGACAAGAAAATATCGACCATTTATGGGGATGCCTTGCACGATAACCTTAATGCACGTAAAACCACTAAACAAATCAAAATCTGAAAATTTACTGCTGTGAAAGACAATCACTTAGGGCTCAGAAAGGACATGTTTCAGAACGATCAATCGAACACTGCTGGAAGGAAGACTGGTGAAGCTGGTATACAAGCGAGATATCCTGCCGCGTGTACAGCGCCTACAGTTAGTTGCGAGTTGGAGTTTACAACGGGCTCATCAATGGATGACCTTCCACTTAATGAATGAGACTCAGTTCTGCTTGCGAAGCGGTCGCATACGTGTTTTGGTGTAATGAATACCGCATTCTGTTATCATCCCTAGAATCATACAATGATTAATGAAGTCTACAAGCAACCGTTCTAAATCCAAGCCGCATGGGATGGTTGTTGGCTTGGATGTTGAAGTACATCCTTATGCCAGAGCAATAACAGTTGATTTCATCTATAAAGGCGTCTTCCACTGAGGCGTCTTATGGTGAAAGTGGGGGAAAGTGTGTGAAATGCACCGTAAGTTAAATGTGTAGTCGTGTAGAAAACCTACGAGTATCGTATTGTTTGTTCAGCAATTATAAACATTGCCACAACATAAAGTACACACTGGACTCATGTGAACGACATACCAGTGGTCAGATGGCGAAATGACAGCACGGGTGCGCTCCAGACAGTTGAATTCTCGGTTTGTAGCGACACCTTGCCTGATCGCAATGGTATGCGAAATGTCGCAATGCTAATATTATAAGCTTTGTTGTC
This sequence comes from Schistocerca gregaria, assembly GCF_023897955.1. NCBI lineage: Eukaryota > Metazoa > Arthropoda > Insecta > Orthoptera > Acrididae > Schistocerca > Schistocerca gregaria. The sequence continues at coordinate 619,515,801 of NC_064923.1, read as the reverse complement.
GTGCGAACTAAATACTGTGAGCAATCTTGTGGAACTATTTTTACAGAAGGATGTTAGATTCGATAAGAATTAACAAGTAATATCTCCTGCAATGGTCATCAGTAGTTAGGAGATTCGTGCAACGGTATTATTGAGAAACATCAGAAATATTAGTAGACTGAACTATACTATTCGTGTCGAAAAGTGTTAGATGACAGAGTGACTCTGGTGTTTACTATTTTTATATCGTTACTAGACCGTAAGACCTTCAGAGTCAGACAGTTAAATACTGAATGCTTAATTAATAAAGCCTAACCTCGGACTGAAACTGCAGTAATTTTTGCATGTACAATGCAACAGGTTTATTTCATGAATGTCGACAGAATGCACTCAGGTGTTTTTGACCTTGTGGAATATTATTTGAAACTTACCCTGCCGCCTTCTTCTACGATTTATTGCAGTGAGGACAGCGATTAAAGGTTAGGATCATCAGATGGTGGTGACTAGAATAAAATGTTTACTATGTTAACGTTCAGGCACTGCGAAACGTATAACAAAGATGCAAAACTTTCAATTCCTAATGTGCCTTACATAGTACAGGGAACACAGACAAATATACTAGTAGAAGAGTATCGATACCATAAAGGCACTTTTAACTTCAGCTTTTCATTGTCTCTATAAAAACACTTTAATAAAACAATTACTCTTTCAAAAAGTCAGAACAATCTCAGTTGGAATGTGTGTTTCTTCACATAACTGTATCCTTACAGTGTCGTATATACTAGTGAAATCTTCCTGCACAAGATCCGAGTGCCAGTACACAAGGAATCAACAATGGCAGCTGAAGGACGCAAGGAGAACAAGATGCCGAGCAGCCATATGCCACACACGCGACGTTTTAGCTGGACGTGCAAGTAACTGACGCAATGCTACTTTTAATTTTCGGAAAAGCATAGAGTATTCCACCGCACATTTGACCGGTTCTTACGCTTCTGAAAGCGGGTGTGTGTATTTGGCTGACGGAGGGGTTGAACCTCAGAATCTAAAGCCTCCCTGAGCGAGATTGTATGCTGCATGCTGCAAGCTAGTGGTACCAAGCAACGTCTACTGCTAATGTGGCAATAGATGTAGGCAGACTTAAGTGGAACTCGTTCGAGAAAACTATATTTTACCACCTAACAGATCAGCGGCGACGTTCATGTGACACTGAAATCCTGAGATGTTTGTCGTTTGGGGAGAATGGATGATAATAGTATGTCACAAGTCCAGAGGGTAGCTTTCAGCACTGTAGCGCCTCGTTACACACGAAAATTTTGTACGATGCTGTAGCATCTGTTACAGGTATTTCGTCAAGATTGTGGTTACCCCGTGCTGACATCGCATTCCGAGTTCAGGTTCCCTCTCATCGCTGCTTACAATACTACTCTGACCACAGCTCATATGCTACTCACAAATCACGTACTGTGCCAGCACCCGCAGTACGAGTCGAAAGCTAGCAGAATGACAAATCTATTTCCCTCACGTCGTAAGTTATTCGTGAACTTATTTTGGGAACTTTGGTGTCGACGACGCATTCTGGTTCTTACTTTCACGCTTACACGTCGTTTACCTGATTTTTACACACTGAGCTTCGCTTAACACTGACATGTTCAGTAAAACAAGAGAGGCAGCACAGTTAGGCACTTATATCATCACCGTACTGCTAAATGGATCACTCGTTCCTGGTACACTGTCCCACATGTTATCCTAGCCTATTTTTCCAAGTGTAGCAACTTGAAGGTGGGTCATTATACCCTTATAAACAACTCGCCGCCTCAGCCTGGACTGGTGTAAGGGGAGCAGAAAGAGAGACCATTAGGGGCGAGCCCTGCCGGTACCTGCTGGCCGTTCCGCCAATCAGGGCCCAATTTGCGCAGCGATGCTGCCGCTGCCGCCACCCACGCCGCTCTCTCCCAGCTGCCGACTGGGGTCACTGCACCCTCACCCACACAGCTCTCCACATACAACTACGAAATCAGGCCCGCGACTCCAGTGCTGGACCAAAAACGGGGGGACAAATCAAGCGCAATTCTCGATAAATTTAAGTACTCCTGTACATATTACTGTGTGGTGGGGGCACGTCCACATTCTTATAACAAGCCAAGAAACACCATTCTACTTGTAGAAAGTTTTTTGTTGAAACTACGAAAGTTTTTATTAAAACCACGAAAGTTTTTATTAAAACCACGAAAGTTTTTATTAAAACCACGAAAGTTTTTATTAAAACCACGAAAGTTTTTATTAAAACCACGAAAGTTTTTGTATTAAAACCACGAAAGTTTTTGTATTAAAACCACGACCAGTTCACGTGCGTCCTCTGGTAATCTAAACTGGGATCAGAAAGGAAGTATTTTACAATGTTTTACTTTTTACACTGGCTTAATCAACATTGTTATATGGAGTGAAATAGTCCTGTATATTAGGCAATTACATAAATTGTGTCTATAGCATTCTACAGTCGCAGGTTCGAATCCTGCCTCGGGCATGGATGTGCGTGAAGTCCTTAGGTTAGTTAGGTTTAAGTAGTTCTAAGTTCTAGGGGACTGATGACCACAGATGTTAAGTCCCATAGTGCTCAGAACCATTTGAACCATTTTCTATAGCATTATTTTACGCTAGCCTGGAGCCTCACTCCGCCTTTTAACATCACTGATAAATTAATACTCCCTAGAAACGTTTGTCAAACTGATAAAAAAGGGGTCTCCCTAAAGAAAAATAAAACGAATATTTGGTGCGGAGAGAATGATATAAGTCCTGTAGATCGTACGAAAATGTATTTAAGCGCCAATGTAAACATACCACATTATAAGCTGGAGGCGATGTAGGCACGGCCGTAAGGACCTGAACCAGCTGTAGCCCTATTCAAGCAGCCACGATGTTGCCACGTTACATGAGGTGTACACAGAATGTGGTCGAATATTGCTGATGAAATTGGTAACAGAAATGTTATGTACCCATTGACAGTTAGCTTTCTTCCACGTGTGTTTCAGAGAACTGCTTTTCAAGAAGACTGTATATTACAGATGATGACAGTAACTATTTCCCATATTTCATGTCCCTGACAAATCAGGTAACTTCTCTTTTGTGATTTACTCGGCGATCTTTTCTCACGACGAATGTTGATCTGATAAAACTGTTGACCACTTGAAGAAACTACAGCCATAGTTTATATGGAGGACATTTCACTGAAGAGACATTTAGAAATGACAGCAACTGCGTTAAAGCAGCTTCATCATCTTCGGACAGAGCGGGATGACCGTTAACTGGAACAAAATAACGAGAGGTTTCCCACGACAACTGATTTGTATGTCTTGGCTGGGTACATGTTCGACAACAGCGAAAACAAAACACTGCATAGGCAGACGCGGGTAAAGTACAACTTCCGGTTTCACTTCCATTAGAAAACATAAAACGTGTTGAGCATGTCCTTTCTTATTAATTCGAGCGTTTTAAATTGTATCAGAAAATATGTATGCACCTTATTTTAAGAGACGGGCTCAGTCTATTCTGTCTTCTCCTTCCTAACCTTATCACGCCACTCCATGGGGTCGTCATGTTATTTCGGATGCAGCACTGTTAGTGGTAGTGGGTGGCCACACGAACTTCTTCTCGCCACCACTTCCCCCAGGACGGAATTAGTGTAGCCTATCTGCCTGCGTTCAGTGTTCTCGTATGAAAAAGTGTGAGGACGTTTTCTAAATGTTTGCGAATCGTGTAATTGGGGCGGGTCGAGGGACCAGCCCGGTATTCACCTTATCGTGTGTGTAAACAGCCTAAAAATCACATTCAGACTAGCCGGCAAACCGGCCGTCGTCGATTTTATAGTGATCAGCGTGTAGACGTCTATGCCTGTGAATAGTTCAATTTTAATTGTAACTGTAGACCCTATACACATCTCCAATGGGAGATCGCATATGGATTCTTTACTATGCTACTTGTCGGACAGCAGTGATTTCATTGTAGATTTCCTAAAGGATTCTGATAAGAAATATCTGTAAACCTTAATTGTATCCTACAACTTGACCTCAGTAATTAAATTAGAGCGGGGGTGGATAAAGACAGTAGGACTCTAATCGAGGTTTTCTTTGATGAAATTCAAAGCAAGAAAGTAACTTTATACCTATCGACAAATGTTCCGTCGATAAATAAGATAGTTCCTTACAGTATGTGTAGTTAATGACTCCAGGGAAAAAGTGTTTAAGAACAGTTTACAAGAGATGAACTAGCACGAAATTTATAATTCACCAAACGCTGACAAATTTTAATCTATACCAAGATAAATTCATATCATTACTTGAAAACAGCTTTTCATATAAGCTAATCAGAAAGAACATTAAAAAGGCACGTAAAAACAATTGCGCACTACTTGACTAGAAGTATCTTCACAATTAAAAAAAGTGTTCAGGGCTGTTATGCCGTGGTCGAATGGATTTCACCCTCAAACCAAACGTATCGACCCCATCTGTGAAGGACATTTTTCAATGGGGATCACAACATCTTTGAATGAACGATTTACACTCTGGCTCGCTACTGATTGCAGCAAAAATCCGCCTCCGCGTAGTGGCGTGACGTCACTTGTTTTGAATACCTGAGAGCAATTGTTCGTTGTCGACTGCCGTCGTCCGCTGTTGTTAGCATCCCATGGTGGAAGACTGATACAAGTGCTCTTCAGCATCAGAATCCACATGTCATTCAGTTTCAAGCCGTATTCCTTGCTACTGAAATTCCTGGGGTATTTTACAATCTCTACGGCCTTTCTGTATAGCCCCTAATGGTACCCGCTTGTGGCTGCCAGTACTTGAGTCCTGTCGAAATGGATATGGTGATCTCCTGGCTGCGAAGCGCTTTCCGCAACAGCTGATCTGTCAATTTTTCCCCTTCTGCAATTCCAGAACCCGAGTTCATGTCCTGTGCAACCACTATCGATGGTGATAGGAACGGATACTGGTATAATTTTGACACTTATTTATGAGATGGGCGTTGGAAAATTTCACATCTGTCTGGACAGACTTCCCAGTACTTCACCTTGTAACATAAAAATATGAGGTCAGATCCTTCACTTTTGAGTTTACGTCATGTTTCTGCTTCAATGAGGACCCAGAAGCAATGACCACTATATTAAAAAGTAATAACACGTCCCCGCCACTTTTTTCGGAAGTGGCGCCCAACGATGTGACGAAGTCGGAAGTGTGTCAGCTCCTCTAAAAGAACCGTTTCGGACTCTCACGTTGTTGTGTTACAAACGCGTAGGCTATTCGTCTATTCCGTGCATCAGATGAGGGATCGCTGTCTAAAGCGTATTTGTGGATGCTCTCTGAGTACTTAGTGAACTACTGACGTATCAATAGCAAATAACATGCGAAATGTACTTACGCTTTTTTTTAATAATCTGACGCCAATTGTAGACAAGCTATCAGATCATTTTATGGATTTTTCTCAAAAATTTCTACATGCATATCATCATACTGTCACTGTGAAACCCGGAACATTTAAGGCGAACTAAAAACGTTCATGAGCATATGAGTTAAGTATGTGTATGGAAGGAATTTGACAGACTCTACGATCATCTGTTGGTCCTTTAGAACGAAGCATTTTAACGCCTCTTTCAGGCAAAAAATGCAACTTCATAAACACTGTGCACCATGTATTTACAAATCATGATGATGAAGTGCACAAAGAAAGAAATACCCGTCCGTCCGTGAGCTTCACAGTTTGCACGCGATGTTTCCAACCTGTCACCGTCTCGAAGCGTCCCCAGCTCAAGGTAAATAAACTAGAGCGCTGAGTGAGACGATCAGATATTTTTACTACGCCGCGCTGATGTATTCTTGCGTGTTAACCTGACACGCCGATGACAGCTGGCTTGCACCAGTCTTTAGGACCGTAAATAGTTACTGCTTTCAAATCAGCGCATTGTTTATTTGCACCCATCTCGAATATTTGCCTCACTCGTTATCTACTGGAGGCGGTGATTGTTCATTTGAAGTTGCAAATACGTCATTTTTCCCCCTCAAAGGTCACCTATTGAAACCAACCAAAACATCATTTCTTGACTGTCCTAATCGAGCAATGTATCTTTCTCTTTTCATAATATCACTTGTAGATTACAAAACAATGATAACGTATGTTACTCCAAAAGATCTGGTGTATTAGTCCTAACTCCTGCAACCAGGAATGTACGGCTGTTCCAACTAGTAGGACGGTTGGGTAGGACCAAAATTTGGTTAGTCGATTACCCCTCTTTTTATGTTTGATATCCTACTGCAAAATGTCCTAGAAACGGCTGGAATTTATACTAAGATAGATCTCCAGACCATTACACCTGTAAGCATATGCATGGGAATGCTTATAGGTTAGAGGATTATGTTGTATTATCGTTTTTCTTGTTAAGTGTGATAAATGAAGCAAATAAAATCGTAATTTGAGGACCTCTTTAAGGCACTGTACTGGGAAGGTAACATTCCCTTTGGTTCCGTAACAAAGAATCCACTATTCCTCCCAAGTCTACCATAAAGCGCAACAGTCTTAGTCTGCCGCTGTTAGATTTTCCTACGCTTAAAAAGGATCCGACATGAAGGATAGTGACTAATACAAGAACTTCTGATCAAATCATCAACAGAAACCATCTCGTGGCAAACATTTCTGAAGAAAAATAAATAACACGTTCTGTAAAAATTTAACATTTCGTCTCTAAAGATAAAGTAAGGGAAGACGTAAACGTGCAACCAGTATCCAAAACTTATAAACACATTCATGTTTGAAACCACACTGCCAGGGATACGAAGAGTGACTTCCACAAGGAAACATTTCTACAGCTAATCCTGTTCAGAAAGCATTATGTTAAACTGTACATTCCATTTAAAGCCAATAGGAGATTCAGCTTTCTAGATTTTTAGGAATTCTTCTGACGCAATTCCAAAATATAGTCAAATTGGTAAGTTTCGGGCTTATGGAATACCCAGTCAAGCAAGAGACTTAATGTCGCGTGCAAATCTATTTAGTTGTCGACAGTGGTTGCTCATTAGCCTTGGAGATACGTAACATGTTCGTTGCAACTTACGATAGCCATAAATACTTAATTTCCTGAGTCGACAGGCGACTCTTATTTATTCACACGAAAGAAAAGACTTTTGCGGATAGAAAAAATAACTGGGGAACTTATGGCAGGTGTAGATACGTATATTACGAATATTTCACAGTCGCACTTCGTGGATGGAATCTGCTGACTGGAAAAACGTCGGAGAGTTGACATACAAGAGATCAACACAAACTTCTTGCCTGAAAGGTGAAAACCCACAGGAGATCTGAACAGCTCTCTGTCCGTCATTGTCACGTTTCGTGACTGGTATTTATATCGTAACCAACGAATCAAAATTGAAATACGCACAAAACCACTGCTCTCTAAAAAACTTTCCATTTCTGCACCAACCTTACAATCCGAGAAATGTATACCATAATGCTCAAGGAGCGAATGGATGTTCCAGTAACAGAAGCGAGGAAAGTACTCTTAGGGGCATTTAGGTATTCTGCTATGTTCAACTGCGCCAGTAGATGAATCCTACAAACGTGTAAATCCTGGCTGTAGGGTAGAGTGGATTAACTGTGCACTGTAGACCTAAAGTAAAACATAACCCTATAAAGTTACAACTACTATTCATTACTGGAACTTTACTTACACGAATCAATGTTATGTTTGCATAATCAACGAAGATAAATTTTCAGTACAAAACATTAACAAAAAAGCAAATCTTTGATGTTCGGGATTAACCCATAAAGCGTACGGTAATTACGAATGGTGCGTGAGGTAATCATTGACATAATCTAATTATCACGTGATTCAATATAAATCCTCTTGATGGACTTTCACCACTATTGCAGTTTTCGTGAGCCCATAAATTACATTTACAGAATTTTATCCAATATTCAGTGAGAGGATCTTCATACTTTTTTTTTTTTCAAAAATTAGGCAATAATACTCATTTTCCAGTGCAGCCCCTTCACTGACCTTTTTCTTCTTGCATGGTGTGTCATTTTATTGAATCATCATCTTAATGTTATCATCTGCAAATGCTTGAAGGTTCTTCGCACCTTTCCTGCCTTTGATGGAACGTACAGTCTTAATATTCTTTCATGAGCTCCTCATCTTTTTTCTTTCTTCTTTTTTTCTAAAAATCTTTCATAGGAGAATTTGTTCTTATATGTGAATGCCGTTCTCTAAGATTTTCTTTACGTTTCGGATGTGGCAGTTTGGGAACGTTAGTGCTAATAACATCATCAAGTGGAATTAATTTGTCCAAAACAGCTGCACGGGTCACTGGCCTCCGCTGCACATTTAACGTAGACACTAGGCCTATCTGCTTATCAAGCGTCACTACTCGTTGCACAGTTGGTGTCAATGCTACCTGTGCACCAGGTATCACTGATGTCGCATCTACGAAATGTTCATCAAATTTAGTTGTATCTATTGGTCAAATACCAGCTGCGGGGAAATTGTTTGCTGCTTTCTCTGTATCGCTGATGCGACTGATGGCTTTCGTGAGAAGTTCGACAACTTCACACTGTGTAATTCGTCGGCCTACATTTGAAGCAATATACAAGTCACATTCTCTGTTATATGAAGCCTTAAGAGTCCCAAAGTATGTCAGGTCCAGTGGTTGTACAAGACGTGATGTATGCAATGGAAGGGATAATAATATTCCATCCTGGCGACAAAGCGGATAGCAGACACGACTAACGTGTTTTTTTTCTGATTGACTAAAAAAAGTAGAGCTGGTTCTGCAACAGTTGGCTTAGCATAGGAGATGAAGTCGTGTATCCAACCTTCAAATAGGTTCTCTTTGATCCAAACCGAATCGTTAACTGCTTCTATCACATCAGGATTGACTCCATGCAATAACTGAGCATTCATTCGCTTCCTCTTAATAATAAAAAACGAAGGAACATGCTTTCCTGAATCACTAAATGCAGAAACAGCTGTTGTTATAGTGCCTCTTTTACCACTTGTTGCCATGTCCACTTGTTTCTGGCCCGTTGGTTCTAAATCCGTCAATTTCTTTGGACATTAGAAATGCCTATCATGTCAACATGATAAACACAATTAGCAACAGATTGGTAGTTTCTTTGGATGTTGTTGAACATTTTCACTTTCGTGTCGTTTCATTAAAAGCTGTAATTCTGTTGATGGAAGTGGACTCATATTTCCGTACCGAAATATTAGGATTCCTTTTTTTAAATCCTTAGAACCAGACTTTTCCTGACATTTGGGACGTTTTGTCAAAACTATGCTTAAAATTATTTATTTCAGCTTATCTGAAAGATACTTTCCGCGCCACCTCTATGGTTAAGTTATAAGATAATTTACTGCATTTTAAGATAGGTTCCTTTATGACTTTCTTGTTCTTCGGGAAATACAGCCTTACGTCCATGTTTTGGCTGCTGCATAACTACTTTTTTGAGAAGGTTGCGTATAGTACTTTTTGGAGCAGATTACGTAACACCTGCTTCTCCAAGTGAAGGTGTTTTGTTCTTGACATCCTCAATGTCTGTCTCTGAGCCGTCTAATGTGTATTTGGTCTCCGTCTTTCTTAGGTAATTTTGTGGCATCTGAAAAATATGTTATTAATTGTATAGGGGTAATTCCGGACGTTTGGGAGTATCCCACTTAAAACAACCGGCATTACCCACTACATGTGGTAACGCAAAACAAAGTTTCTATTTGATGTTAGACTAGGATGATGCGTACGGCGAGTACGGAAAAACATTGTTTAATCAGATGTTAACACTCAAAAACGATACCGCGTTTCTATATCACACATAAAATATTACACACCTACTTTATCTTTTGGATCTGCAGCTCTTTTCCTTTCTTTCCAAGTTTGTAGTTGAATTATAGGATATGGTTTCTTCCTTTTTGCCCAACCATGTTTCAACACCTCTGTGCCATCATTAGGGGGCTTCTATTTTTTTTTTAACTGTAAAAAGTGAACGTATTTTTGGTTGTAACTGATCTAACATAGTGAGATCTAAAGAAAGTTTTTGTTCGTTGTGCTTCCTACCGTGATTTTACATTATACAGTTTTGGAGGAACAACTGCACTGACAGCTTGTCATCTGCAAACCAAACGATGTAAATGTGAATTCAGTTCGTCCTGCAAAAGAATGCTTTGTTCGGCTCTGTGTTCTGGGTCGACTCACGACTGCATCATTGGAAATATCTTCCATCATTTTCTAACCTAGCTAAACATACGTGTCCACTACCACCCTACATCCGTGATTCCTCCACTCTCCCCCATGATAATCTGATGGAAATGGGATGTACTGTTTATCACTCTTTCCATATGAGCAGATAAAAAAAAAGCCATATCACCCACTAACCTTCTGTTCTCTGGACCGCAGGCACCAGCCTTCATCATGTTCATCAGCAGATTCTATTGTCTGGATGGGTGACTTAATTAGTAAAGGAGACGGGGGAAATTACAGACCAGTAACTAACAGTCACTTGAAATAAAATATATTTGCGACAGTCATCTCACAAAGCATGGAATTAAGTCAATCCACAATTCTGGGCTGTATGGCTGCCGACCTGCAGTGGTACAGGATAGGTATACACGAAGAAGAAGAATTCTGGGATCTGAGAATATGGAAAGAAAGTAGTTAGCCACAGGGAGTCACGTAACACGAACACACAGACACAGACGGGACTCCACGACAGAGATTAGCATGGTAGCATCGATGGAATCGTAATGCCTGTTGCTTAAGCTGGAACTGGCGTATTTGCATTTTAATCACGCCCGAAAGTGGTAGAAGCCATAAGATGTGCAATGAAATAGTGACAACCTCCGCACTACTACTGCAAATAAAAGGAAGCCGACCAAGAACTGCAATGAAAATGGACTGGAGGAGCATCTGTCCGCAGCTTTATAGCATCGGTTAGAGCACAGCTGTGTGCCGCCTCCGACAGAAAAAGCTCCCTGTACCTAACCTTGACAGCGAGTGGCAATGCCAACACTTGCTGCTGGTATCGGCCAGAGGGGCAGCTCGGTCCCTGACACACAGGTTGGTGACCCTATGGTAGCGCCAGTTCTCTGAACGCCAGCAGGGGTAGTGTCGTTAAGTGTAGTTGCAGCTTGAATTTTATAGTAATGGTCCCGAATTTCTGTAAAGTTTCTCCGTCTTGCGAATTTTGTGAATTAATTAACTGGTAAAAGTGAAGAATGCTCCGCACCCACCGTTTGATATTCCTCTAATCAGGAGAGTCATCGATGGTTTCAGTTGGCAGGGAAAAATTGATTTTAATGCATAATTTGAAGCATAATTTCATCGACCTTTTCATTCATTGATTTACAGGCACGTGACTACAATCACTGGACTCGCAATTACCTAAGAAATACGAATCTGTCGCTAGAGACATGATTTTAATTTAATTCAACTCTAACTCTCTTAAGGGGCTGTACTGGACAAATGCTGAGACTTCCCCATGTTCTTTACACGTCTCGGAAAAGTCTCCATGTTACACTTATAAAGACTATAGGAAGATAAAAAAAAAGCTCAGAATTTTCAATACATATCTCCCCTCTAAAAAGGGAATCACTGAACCAGACGCTCAACAAATTAAAAATAAATTCGAGAAAACGACTCAAGATAAGTAAATTATAGTTTTACAAATGTTGCTATTATGCCTCTCCTTTTCATGTTGCCTTAAGCACAACAAACCAGTGCTCGCCACTCATGTCAGCCGAATAATTTCAATCGTTACACAAAGGAACAGAAGTTAGCTGCTGAGGAAATTTAGTGCAGTAGTGTAGAACACACCGCAGCAGGTATTTTTACTCGGAATATTAGGGAAAACAATACTCAGATGATAGGTATGTTCCCACTCTTTGTCGGCGCATGGGATACATGGCGACACCGCCGTAACAGAGAACTGTTCGGGTGGTCAGAGTCGTTTTCGTGCTCCGTTGAGAGTCGGGGCTGTGTCGGTGGTAGCTTAGCAATTGGCAGGGTCAACCCTTTCCGACCAGGCCCTGGCTGAGGAGGCAGACAACTGTGTCTTCTTCCAACGACCTGTAAATCGGCAAGGTCCGATGGATGAACTCAGTCTCTACTGATATCCTTAGTTATGCCTTCCACATCTATTTCTTTGTGTGGTAAGAACAACTCTGAAGCGCGTGAAGGGCAAGATAACCCTGGTGACAAATCCTGGTTCTCCAGGTTGGTGGTTGTGCGATGGGCATGATCGCCATCCATAGAAAAAGACAGCCCGCTAAAACACCCAGTAACATGCCTCGGTTTTCGAATGGTTTCAACGGATTTCCACTAAGGAACCAAAATGGATTTTTCATTTTTGAAATTCACAGGACATCCGGAACAGACAACAAGAAGTTTAATGGATTCTGAAGAGCTGCTGATAGACATTGTAGAAGCTATTCGAAATGGCAATGAACTAATACTGGCAAGAGATTTTAACAGCGGAGTAGGGAAAAGAGAGGAACAGTATGGCTATTGGGATGTATGGGGGAGGGTGTTAGGAAAAGAGAGTAGGAAGATTTTGGAGGCTTTCTTGGAGTAATATGAATTAGTAATGGAAAATACATTCCATATTCGCAATAGTATACACAAATTTACGTGGTATAACCATGAAAGATGGCTTAAATCAATTACAGATTATCTAATCTGGAGGCAAAAGGCCAATTTAAAAAAATAGTTTGCAGAGTTAAAATAAGGGCAAAATGTGGAAGTGCCCATCATGGGGTTGAACGGAAAATTTGCATCCCTTATACTTTCTGGAGAAATGGCGAACAGAAGGGGGTGCAACGTGCTGATCAACCTAGTTTCCGTAAAGTATAACTTGGACAGTCTAAGAAACGATAATATTAAGTACATACATCAAAGAACTGTCAAAAAGATTGAGAACGCAGAGAGAATTTTAGAAGAGAAATGTGAGCGTGTATACGAGGTCATAGATGAAGTAGCGAATGGAGCTCTTGGAGAATATGAAAAGAAGAAGAAAGCAGTTTGAAGGGATTTGAAAGGAGAAGAGGATCTTATTTGACGTTCCTAAATGTGAGTGACAAAATAGGGACAGATATAGGACCTTAAATAGAGAAGTAAAATGGGGAGTGTTGCCAACAAGGGGTGGAAAGAAAGTTGTGAATATATAGACAGGATTTTTGGTGGAGCTCCTAGTGGTCGGTCATGCAGAACAATCAAATAAACGCGACTGGCAACTAGTGCCCAGTTACATCATAACAGCGTTAGTCATGGTTAATGATCAAAGTACTTTAAGGCTTTATTAAAGGAATATCGGCTTAAATTTTCACGTAACGTGAGGCGAGGATACAATAGAAGGAAATAAAGCCTTTACATATCAAAGTTCTTCAACAGGCTGTGAGGAGCTGTAAGATGATGAAGACACGAGGATATGGATCATGTTTGGACTATCGAAATTGCTGGAGACGCCAAGGAAGCTGTACTAAATTGAGAAGATGTTCCTTCGAAATGAACAACACGTTACATAACACAGGTGTATAAGAAAGGGTCACGTAATGACCCAAATAAATGTGGGGGATTGGCAATGATCCCCTTCGTTAGCAGACTGTACGCAAAGGTAATTGAAAAGTAAAGCAAACAAGCCGCAAGCAGGGTTCCGAGCGGGAAGGTCGGTAATGGCCATCATCTTCACACAACGGAACACATGTATGAAAAACGCACCAGGACTGGATTGGAGACTCATGTTGCACTGACCGACCTAGTAAAAGTATATAATAATCTACCCACCAAAAAACTGTGGGAAAAGTTGAATGTGACGAAGTTGGATGTGATGAAGTTGGATCAAAGGGGCTGCGACAAAATTATATGCAAATAACACAGACTGTGCTAGGACAGGAATTAGTTGGACTGATGAATTCGAGGTGTGTAAGGGTCTGCGCCAGGGATTTGGGCTGTCGCCGACCCTTTAGCTGTATCTAGGAGCAATTCTGCAGTCTTTGCACAGAAAATATGTTATGAGAGTGAAACTAGATGACAGAAAAATGACCTGGCTAGCCTGAAGATGAAACGAAGAAGTGTGTGTACATGGCCGTTGAAACGTAAAAAGTAAATAATTTGAAGGGAGATGGAGAAGTAATTGTAGGTGTGGAAAAGGCAAAATAAACAGGGCGCAAGTCAATATACAATCACTACAATACTTAATGAAACACAAAGCCGGCCGCGGTGGTCTAGCGGTTCTAGGCGCGCAGTCCGGAACCGCGCGACTGCTACGGTCGCAGGTTCGAATCCTGCCTCGGGCATGGATGTGTGTGATGTCCTTAGGTTAGTTAGGTTTAAGTAGTTCTAAGTTCTAGGGGACTCTTGACCACAGTAGTTAAGTCCCATAGTGCTCAGAGCCATTTGAACCATTTGAATGAAACACAAACTGTAACGGGGGCAATGCAACAAAATGGAAAGAAGAACAATGAAACAGAGAATGTGTAAGATTACAGTCCAGAGCGGAAAGTTAGCAAAAAAAGTAAGAACAAATTGCGTGCCAGTGAGATGAATTACTTCAGATGAAGCTCAATCTACACTAAGATGAATAGGATAAAAGAAAATATAATTGAACTAACGATGAAAATGGGTAGGGATATCTGTCAAGACATCCAAGAAAAGCAGCTAATGTGGTTTCGCCATGTGAATAGGATGAATCAAGACAGGCTACCAAGTAGCTTACTACAATGGATACTATCCCTGTGGAAGAAAAAAGGGTTGCCCATGACGCAACTGGCAAGATGATGAGGAGGATGCTACGGAAACAAGGATTATTGGCATTAAGAAAAATCAAGACAGAAGAAGATGGCACCTGGGGGTGGAGAAGCTGTGCCAACCGTAGATAACCCTCAAAAAGAATCAGCGTCACAAAGTGATCCAACCAAACCGTAACTCCCTAAGGCTGCCTGCTACCGGCAATTGAGATTGTACTCGAAATCTGGGTGACAGAAGTCATGGCATAGAACATAATCTCTGATATTCATGTCACCAATTGTTGCTGTCGTCTTTAGTCTGAAGACTAGTTTGATGTAGCTTTCCATGCTAATCTATCCTGCATTCCAGTCTCTCCATCTCCAAGTAAGTACTGCATCCTACATCCTACTGAATCTGCTTAGTGTATTCATCTCTTGGTCTCTCTCAACGATTTTTAAGCCCCACATTTCCCTCGAACACTTAATTGTTGATCCGTTGGTGTCTCAGAATGTATCCTATCAACCGAACCTTTATTTTACTTATGGCGTCACAAATTTCTTGTCTCCCCAGTTCTATTCAGTACCTCATCAATAGTTACATGATCTAACCACCTGAACTTCAGGATTCTCCTGTACCACCACCTTCAGAAACTTCTGATCTCTTTTTGTCTAAAATTTTTATGTTGAACCATGCTGCCTCTATAGCCATCCATACTTTCGAAAGTGTTGCCGGGGCAGGATTTTGTACACGAAATGTCCATGATGCTTCTCCTAATTTGGTGTTCGTGATAAATTCAAGAACTGTACAGGAAGCGAAAATTGTGATCAACGCGTAAGAATTCACTAATAGTCAATAGTGAGTGCTTGGAAAGAAATTCTACGTGCCTAAATCTCTATGCAGGCACCTGACAGTAAACTCACCCACTTCCTTCAGAGAAGAGAACTGAAATGTGCAGGAGAAGTGACGAAATCACGGACACACACAGTGCTTGGCCATTAAACCAAATATTTTCCGTTACTTCTGTGCTACGAAGTATTATGCAGTTGTGACCAGCTTAGAGTATGAATGAAGTTCCACTAGATTTTGTTGGCACCGGAAGAACACGAGAGCGTGCCGTTGACCTCAGTGCGTGCTCGATGGCGTAACTATATATCCAACTGTCTGATAACACTCCCGAAACTTATCACTTTAATTATAGCATAGTTTATTGACCAGTAGTTAAAGAGGAGAAATAGGTGTACGTGAATGCCTTGTCTCTCATCATGAGACCGTAATTTCTGTTACCAGCTCGGCATGTTGAACCATCTCCTCACAGTTCTTGTAAATTATATTTACCTAGATGAGTGCCCGGCATTTCCCGGGAATGTATTTGTTGCAATTTTCTATTAGTCCATCTCCTCCTTCCCCCTTCTCTGTCCTGCCGTCTCCCCTCTGTCCATCTCTTCCTCCCCCGTATCTATATCCATCACCATCCGCTCCTGCCTCCTCCATCCATCTCCTCCTCCACCTCCCCTCACTGCCTGTCCACCTCCTCCCCTCCTATATTTCTGTCCATTATCCCCTGTCTTTCACTCTGTCCATCTCCTCCTCCTGTCTGTCACCTGCTTCCCGCTTTCTGTTTGTCCGTTCCCTCTTACCTCCTCCTCTCTCCATGTTATCACCCCTGCCGCAATACGAGGTTGCCGGTTCTTATCCCCACAGTATTCCTTCCAGATGTTATGAGAAATGTGTACCGAGTATGATTGAAATCGATCCGTAGATTTAGCAGTAACTTTTTACTCGTGGCTTTTCGCGCGTACGAACATATCACCTGTATTTCACGTATATATTTAACGTTTCACACATATTTGTACGCATAGTTCGCCTGTATCTCTAGCGAATTTCGCCCTGCAGTTTCGTTTTTAAGCAGCTCAATGTTCATGGTGTCGTCTCCCTTGAACAGCGTGTCGCACAGTGATACAATTTTGTAGGTACACTCAGCGGCACTTGTAGATACTGTCTGGGAAAAGTGTGGAGAATAATAAATTAAATCGTAATGTCTGATGCGGCAGTTTTGCTGTATGAACAGCGAAAATGTAGTAAGCGATATACTTTTTTTCTTTCATCATCCTGTGGGGACCGTCAGCGAGATATAGTTTCGTAAGGGTTTGAAATTTTGTATAACGGCTGAGCCAAGTCACTAAGGTCTCTCAAATGCTCGACGAAGAGTATGGCTATTCGCGCGTCGTGAATTACAACTCGTTTTCACATCCACACCACCTTTTCGACTGGTAGGCGGTTCTTACTCGTACACCAACAGAAATTCTTTATAGACAGTAAGCCATACGCGAACGATGTTTGGTTCAAATCAGCCCAGTGGTTTAGAAGGAGATGCGGAACATTTTTGCGATGTGTATAGATTGAACAGTCTCAGTGGTTCCACGAAACCAGAAGACAAATTATGCGAATTGTTCCCTGTAACAACGAAAACGAACAGCGTCCGTTGTTTCAGGCAACGAATGGTTGGCGCAGAGCGTGAACAAGCTGCGTGTGGGCGGAGCGAGAGGGAGGCAGAGGCAGTGCCACGGTGTGGCGTGGCGTTTCGCAAGTAGGCTCGTCTTTATTCCTCGCCACAATGTCGCGTGTAGGTCAGGCGGCGCGGCGGACAGAATGGTTCGCAGGTGCCAGCCGCGACGCGCAGCCCATTCACCGACGACGAACAAAACGGCGACGTGGCCGAAGTATTCCGCGTCCGTACGCCGAACAACAGTCGCTCCTGGACCGCCCAACCCTACTCAAACACACTCCGAACAATAAAGTGTCAAAAATACCGCGTTCGCTTTCAACGTACGGCTGACTTGCCCCGGCTCCTTTCTGCTACGCTTGCAACAAAAACAAACACCCTTAACGAAGGTTACCCAACCGCGGGAAGAAACCAACAACTTCCAGCCTTTAGTGCAACTGAAAATTTACAAGGTAATAGAAAATCCAACAGAAGTGTACTGTTTAACAAAACATTTGTTGAATTATATGAGAATATTATTATAATTTGGAATTTCCAATAGCCCCAGATTTTCTATAGGGAAAAAAGTGTAATTTTTCACTAAAAACATAGTAGCTCGAATCTTCTAAGATCCATCTAGTTTAGCAATAAAAAGTGCGTTCTTATTTTGGTACCGATAAGGCACACGTTGATCATCTCAGTCTCGATAGGCCGATACCGAGCACCGAGTATCGAGTATCGATTATGTGAGCTGTTTACATACCATTTCAGCAACCCTTACTTGGTGCAGGGATACTCTGGAAGAGCCAGCCGTGTCCAAACAAGAACATCAAGTCCGGCAATATTACAATAAACTCTAAATCACTGTCGACAGTATGAAATAATTGTTTTAGCGAATGTTGCACATCCCGCTGATGAACATAAATAGTGTCTATCGGTTGTACAACTTCATTTACAGTGTTAGCTAACTGGCTTAAGCAACGGGTGTCGATTTGTCTCCGGCGGCCACTGGTGTTGGCAGGCAAACCACAACGGTGCTTGTCACGGTCCGAAATCCACGAACAACTCGGTTTCAGCAGACTCGTTACTTCCATTGCCAGCATGCTGACAAAACAAACTGCTCTTTTCAGACGAGTCCCGCTTCTCTCTTTCTTGCAGTCAAAGCTGCATATGAGATTACGCCTACGATAAAGAATGCAAAGAATGCAGTCTGGCAACGTACAATGATGTGCTTCATACCTTTCAAAATCCAAATATAATGATTTGGGACATTATGTGTTACAAGAACGGTATCAACTCATTTTTATTGGGGGTTACCTGATTTGCAACAGCGAAGGTTTAGATCCCCAGCAACTGTCCCTGATTCAGCAAACTCGAGAAGCCACATTTTAGCAGGACAATGCCCGATCACCTGCGCCTTCTCTGAAAATGTACTGCTGCTTCCCTGGTTTTCACGTTGCCCTGATATGCTGCCCATCAACGATTTATGGCATATACTTTATCGTAATTTGTTCGTCACGGTCACCCAGCAAACAGTCAGTCCTTTGTGGGGTCGCATACAAACTGCATCCAGGACCACGGAATGGTTCCAATCAGAAGTAATCACGAAACGCGTTAAGACATTTATCCCACTGGTAGACGAGATGACCAATTCCCGCCTCACAATGCGGTCGATCGCTGACGGATCCACAACAGCACACACCTCTTCACTTCCTCTTCCGACTAAAACCGACATCCGCACGTGTTTTTCTTCAGGTCGCCAATGTGAAAATCGGTCGCTGAAGGATCCGTGCTGGAAGGAAAATATTGTAGTGTTTACCAACAAAGTGTCTGAAGCATTCCCTTCACCCGATTGGCAGTGTGGGAGCTGGCGCTGTCGTGCAACAGGATGATCCCGTCCGATTGCATTCCTGGGCGTCGGCGACTTCGGAATTTCTGTAAAGTGTCTTCACGGCGTTTCGCAGTGATTGTGGTTCCACGCTTGAGATTTCTACGAGCAGAGAGCCCCTAGAGTCGAAGGAGGGGGTCGTCATGACTTTACCGGAATTTGGGATTTCTTTGGCGGAGGAGATGTGGGATGTTTCCAACGCTGCCTTTTCCGTTTGTCTTCGGGCTGTCGGAACGTTGTCGGATGAAATCATGCTGTTTGCACGATAACGTCTTCCCGCAAACTGCCAATTGCACGAAGGGCAATGTCCTCTGTACTGCCCGGATCCTTCACCGTGTGATTTTCATTTCTTTTCCGACCTGAAGAAAGACATGAGTGGACGTTGGCCTCAGCCAGACGAGGAGTGGAAAGGTTGGTGCAGTTGTGGACCCGTCAACAACCGACCACCGCGCTGTAAAACGCGAATCGTTCGTCTCGTCTCCTCCTGGTATAAATGTGGTGATTAATTTTTGAATGGAACAATTGCACTGTACCACTGTGGAGGTGGGGAGCTCGGTTGTCACTTGACTGCCCTTCGTACGAGCCCTATTCGGCTCCACGACACCACGTTTAGAGGTACCAATTGCAGCATGTGAAGTTCTGTAATTTTTATTATGTGCTCACACTACTGACCATTAAACTGCAACACCATAAAGGCGATATGTAACAAACGTCAAAGTAGTTAGATGAATGTACTGCATGAGTGAAGGAAGTCTGGCCATGGAAGTATAGGCAATCAACCCCAGATAGCGATTTTATCACAAGGTCACTAATAAGGCAACGGCTGAGCAGCTGCGCTAGGTATCTTCAAAGCCCACCCCTCTCCCCCTGGGCCCCCCTTAGTCCACCGTCCGCCCACGAATCTAAGGTAATTGTATGTCATACATTCAAGTACAGGATGTAACCTGATAGACAGCCCATGCTACTTAGGCTACAGCGGAACATAAAATGGGCAAGAAAATGAAGGTCACTCTCCCCCGTAGCCAATGGCAACACATTAAAATGGCGGAAAAACCCATCCCCTCCTCTCTTCTCTCTAGTTCAGTTGCATGAGAATTGTCATTTAAGACTGTTCACCTGAGTGATAGAGTCAGTTTTGCTATAAACAGTAACAACAAATTAAAGTCTCAGTTATTAACAGTAATTTTCATCCCTCTCTCTCTCTCTCTCTCTCTCTCTCTCTCTCTCTCTCTATCTATCTATCTATCTATCTATCTATCTATCTACTTCAGCTGCAAGAGCGTAGTCAATTGTACGCTTTGGCGAAAGGATCAGGTTCTTTTGTGAACAATAACAAAGACATAACAAATCAACTTATGGTTTAGGCAATTATCCTTTTGCACAGTATTTTTGTTAATATATAGTGTTCCACAATTCATGTTACACACTTCTAGAGGTTGTAGAGGGGACTTAGCAGATCAAGTTTTACATCGGAACCCATGTCCTGAAACGTCATCCCACAAGGCATCAAAGTTAAACGCGCCAGCGCATGTACATGTATGTGTGCACACGATGATTCCGTGATGATGTTCCAAACATTCAAAGATGACCGAGAAGGATAAATGTGCGAATTTGAGGTAAGGGTCCCAGTACCGCAAAAGAACGAGTCGGAAGTTTTAAGCGACAACCGTTCTCATACATCTGGCACTGGAATACATATACCGGCACTGTCGTTGGTAATATTGTATGACAAGCAACTTTCAGAACTTTTAGTATGGACCAAAACAAGGAAAAATGTCTAGTAAACACGACCTCTAAAATGTATACCTCAAGAGCTATGAGCACTTGTTCAACAGAGCAGACGTGTTTCACACTAGCGAAGATTAACTCTATATACTGTACGGTAAACGGTACGTACTGTATATACGGAGGTTCCCTTCACACTAAATTAGTAAAAAAGAACAACACCCTATATACTAACTTTCCCATGCAATATTTAGTATGTTTTTCTTTGCATTTTCTTTTTTTTGTATTTACGCATTTTAATGTAGGTGAGAAATGGGGGTTAGCATACTTTCAACTACTTAGTTTAAGTACTTCTTTAAGGTCACCCAACCACCCAATTTCTCCATCGAAAATACAAACGAAAGCTATACTCTTGTAGGCTGGGGAAAGTGGGTTCTTGGTTGATTTTGAAAAGTAGCTGAAAATAGTGGAAAGAATAGTATCAGTCATTTCTTATCCATATGAAAACTGTGTATATAGATAAAAAAAGAATTATCAAAAATTAATAAGTAAGTTAACGTACACATACTTTCGACACGTTACGGAGTCTATGACGGAAAAAAAGAAAAAAAAAACAGGACACGAGGATGAAGTATTATCTCTAAATGGAGGTTAATTATTAAAATAAATTTACAGTAGACTTTGAAAAAGGTAGAGAGATGACTGACTGTCTGCAGAACTCGCTGTTAGTGATTACACACAAGTTGCCACGACGAAAGATACACAGCACACTTTATTGGTCGCAGTGTCATGTAGCCTCGTTATTTGTCGTCCTTTAACAGATCACGTAATTATGTTTTCTGATAATGGAGGCGAACAAACTAGAATACAACCATTCTGTTTGCATTGGGTGAACTCTGACCTTTTTCTTCGTTTGTAGCGTTGAGTATAGAACCAAACTTTCATGAGATATCGGTCTTCCTCTTACAAGACACATTTGCAATTGCTTACACTGCACCACTTAATTTTCGTCTTACTCTCTCGTCAGTCTTACACCAAGACTCAGCTTCGTTTGAGGCTGGCTGAGCTTGACAATCAGTAATTTTCGCCCCGTCAGTGCTACTTAACAACAGCACGATCGTGCACACAACTTCAGCACTAAATCAACACTCCACTCCAGCACGCTTCAGTACGAGGGGACGAGTCGACGAGCAGATGGCGACCGCAGCGTAACCATTCTCAGATCCGCTACAGCTGTAGCAGGAAGAAGGAGTCAGTATAGCACTGACTCATCCCAGCGGTGCACCACTTTCACTGCAATCGACTCTTTTAAAGGTCACTTCCCTGGCGTTTTCAACCAGTGAAGAGGCTGAAAACGCTTGCAGGGCCCAACATCAGTAGGAAGAGGCCGCCGAGTGGACTGTGTGCATTTTCAGCCTCAGGACTGACTGAGAGCACCTACGAAGCGACCACTAACAGTCGTCCACTGTTGGGAACGCGATGCACCACAGAGTTTCAGCGACAGTTCGTTTTCTACGCGGTTCGCAATATTAGGCAGCTGCTCGATTTGTTTCTGATCTCTACTTCTCCGTGATACAATTTCCGCAAAGGCGTCCCGTGTATTTTCGGGGCAATCTGCGCAACTGGAGACAGCTACAGGGGCGTTCGGTGGAGAGCCCGGTGGCGCTACTGGTGAAACGGCCAGCGGCTGTCGACCGGCGGCCTCTGCGCAAAGCGTCCGCGGTGGCGGCGGCGGCGGCGGCGCCAAGACGGGAGGGCGGGCGCTATTTATAGGGCGACCTGGTCCCCTTTTAGCCGACCCGCCGGCCCGCTGCCCGAAATACTTCCGGCCACTCCGGCCGCAGGGCGACCTCGGAGTGACGCAACGCGCCCGGCACGCGACCGCTCCAGCTGCCGCGCAGGCCGGGCAAACGACCCGCACCTGCCGGCCGAGGCCGACACGGTCCGGGAAGGAACACCGCCACCTGTGCACGCACGCATTCTCTCTCTCTCTCTCTCTCTCTCTCTCTCTCTCTCTCTCTCTCTCTCTCTCTTCCCCCCCCCCCCCCTTTCTGTGTAGTCTCTACAATGCCGACGCCTCTATGCCGAAATCACATTCCAACTATGTAACTGTAACTTGATTTGCGATTCTCAAAATAGTTTGCTAAATATGACATACCTACGTTTAGCATAACCTCAGATACTAACTAAAGCCTGCTTTACATGAGCGACTTTCTAGTCAAAATCGACTACTCGAAATCCTGCGCCTATTGTGCACGAGTGTACATCAGCAACTATCAACGATGTGAGTGTATATGTGTGACGTCAATGATCTATAGATTGTGCTGAGTGTGGGGTTACAAGGTTCGTTTGAGCAGTTGTCAGCGGGCTCGTGCGCATGCACAGAACTAAATTCGCTTGTGAGCAGTGCCTTCTCCCGCTTCTGGCTACTTGAAGCGTGGCTGTTCGCCGTATGAGCAGTAGCAGCAAGCAGCCAGAAGCTATCCGGAAAATTTTTTCTGGCGCACCCAAGCTGCCTTAGGCGCAGAGCAAGTTGAGGTATAGAGGGCGGTCATTCTCCACGTGACCTGTGTGTATCTTTCGGGAAATTGTTGGTGTCTCTTCGTCCACAGCTCCCACGTCAAATGAAAACAAAACAGATTTATGTGGCCGGGAGCCATCAAGTGAGATAATATACATTTTCACAATCATGAAAGACTGAAATAAGTCAGTAGTTTCAATTTTCTGATTTTATATTATTTTCACGTTATTAGCAATCAACTATTAATGTCTTAATGAAGCTATTTCTGTTAGTTTTTTGAGAAATTTACTTCTATTAATTTTTTTCGGCTGAGGCAGTTAGTGTATTTGAAAGGAAGTGTATCATTCCGCACTATTGGCTACTTTCAACTTCGTTCAATTTCAAGTGCAAACTTTCATTTTCTGGGACAAACAACATTACACCATAATAAAGAACCAAAAGTGAGAATACAGTACCCGATCTCAAACAATACTGGTATCCCGAAAAGCCGGCCGGAGTGGCCATGCGGTTCTAGGCGCTACAGTCTGGAACCGCAAGACCGCTACGGTCGCAGGTTCGAATCCTGCCTCGGGCATGGATGTGTGTGATGTCCTTAGGTTAGTTAGGTTTAAGTAGTTCTAAGTTCTAGGGGACTGATGACCTCAGAAGTTGAGTTCCATAGTGCTCAGAGCCATTTGAACCTTTTTTCCCCCCGAAAACCACAAACAAATGCTGAATATCAGGTACTTCAGAGTGCATCTGGACATAGAAATGTGCAGTCAGAGCGGAATGGAGCATTTTAGTACGGTTTATGAAATTCCGGTGCTGCTGGAGTAGTCTCTGATGTCCTGTTTCTCTTATGACACTGTAAGATCTCTTAATGGTATATACGTACCAACATACCTAAACATTGACTTGAAGCTGACTAAGCAGGCAAGCTTGGTCAGCAGTTTTGAACTAAATATTTTGTTTCAAATATATTGACAGCTGTAGCAGAATTTTACAAATCTGCCTTCCGTGAAACAGTGTTTTTCGATCAGAAGACTCTAGGCCTGAAGCTATTTCCCAATTTGTGTTTACATCTTAAATTTATAGAATGCCATTCTATGCTAAATTGTAGCCTGGCAGCATATCGTGTTTACTGATTTAACTCCCCATATGAGTTTATACTCTACTCTAGGAATAAATATGCAGCGTCAGTTGTATAATTTATTTGCCTCACAGACAACCTTGTTAACTTTTAACACATTTTGAAGTAGTCATGGAATTTGTCATTTTTTCTGGTGTAAGCTACACAAGGAACTTCTTTTATATTTGTATTCCTACTTATTAGCTTTTTTTCAGTGCTGTGTAAATGTAAAAGTGATCGCAAATGCTACATAACAATATTGCAGAGTACGAATTAAAAAAGAAATCCGTCAAAGTCACCACATAGCAAAATGTTATGGTACTTTGAGCTGTAGAGTCTAGTTTTGAAATGATATTATGCCAAGAACTGCTGCCTTATTTGCATCATTAATCTGGGTGGGATATGATAAAACAACTGTTTTAAGTATAACTCTGTATGTCCTCTCAACAACATGTCGCACAGCTGCACATGGTCACGTGATGCCCCACCACGCACGAAATTTCACACACAAATGCGACGAAAAGTGTTATGAGCAGAGCAAGTACCAAGCACGGGCTGCCTACGTCATCGTAGCTGCACATGCGCAGTACAGCCTGTTGTCTGGCGCTGTCTGGCAACTGCACAAACGAACCTATACATTTCCGAGCATGCTGCATACTGCGCATAATCAAGGGACTGCGGCGGCGTCTTCGAATATCGGAAGTTAACCTATTCTGGCCGAGCTCACTCGTATCTCCTTAACCTTTGTTGTGTTGTATGGTTTGTTTCCGTGACACATTGAAAAGTTACACAAGGTCCAGACTTTTTTCCTTCTATTGTTCTCTTACAAGATAAACGATGTATCTGAAAGCATAACAGCATTTGCTCTTACAGAGAAAAAGCTTACGGCGTCCATAAACAGGAACGTATATAGATAAGAGTGTCCCAATGAAAATCATTTCAGCAGAGAAAAGATCAGAATTATTTGTCGAGAAAAGTAATTTTGTGTGTTTTTGACAATTAGCAAGAAAGTACATCTACATCTAAGTAATTACTCTGCTATTCACAATAAAGTGCCTGGCAGAGGGTTCAATGAACCACCTTCAAGCTGTCTCTGTCTACTATGAATCCTCCTTTGGTCACTAATAAACTCCATTATGCATGCTTTTTCCTACATTTTGTACTATATTTCGATTTTTTCGTAGAAGCAATAGTCCCTCATAACCTCACTTTCACAGTCAACATGTCAAAACTACATGGTAGACAGCTCTCACATCACACACAATATGCGCTGGCATGCAATCAAAAATGACCACTCGAAGCAAACGAGACTAAGTACAGGAATAAAACGCCAGGGCGCTGCAGTAGATTCACTTGAGACAAGAAAGTCACTCGTGCAAGAAGTGCGTAACGTAGGTTTATGAACGTGCTGTTGTTACCATTTGTGTGTCGAAATAAAATATTTCTGCGAGCAGTCTCATTTAGGGAGACTATAGTCTGGGAATGTAGTTCAAGTTCTGTACAGGTGACGCTTTAGTCAAAGGCAGAATGTGGGAAACCTGCTGCTTCGGCACGAGGACAACAGCTTGCCGGATAACGGCTTGCCTGATGATGGAGACGGAGCTGGCCGTCCGCTGGGGACGAGGGCCCTGAGAGCGCTGGACACACAGAGCTCAGTCTGTTCTTAGAAATGTTTGTTAAGGCGCCTTGCGACCGCTGGAGTCACCGTGGGACTCTCGAGGTCTCTCGAGAGCTGCCAAACGCCAGACACCGCCAAGTTAAACCGTTCTTGAAGTGTTTATCATAACGCCTTGCGACCCTCGAAATGGTTACGGACCATCTTTGCTCTGGGTACTCCGAGACTAGTTTGCAAGCCCAGAATGGAGGTGTATCGGCAGCTACCAAGTGTTACTTTGACGTTGACATTAACGGCTGCGAATCCCATACCACAGTTATAGCGGGGAATTCTTCTGGGAGGAGCAAGAGACCCAGTGGAGTAGAAGAGAGCTGAGTGAACAATGAAAGCATGTCACTGGTGGTTCATGAGACAGCCAGTCAAAAAGAGGGCACAGGCCAATCTGTGTATCGGCGCACAGGAGTTAAGAGAGTAGCAAAGGCAGTGGGTGTTGGCCTGTAGTCAGGACCGGTAGCGTGACTGTGGGGTGGTGACGGCGTGAGGTGTTGAGAGCAGCCTGGAGGACGAGAGGGCAGTTCGTCAAGGGCCGGTGGAGGCTGGGAAGAGCGCTCTCTGTCAAAGGAAAGGCGCCTTAGTGAACTTTGTGTAGTTACGCTGAAGGTAGGGAGGAAATAAATTTTCTGATCGGTCAAAGACTGGAGGACGGGTAGTCAGTTGGCGTTACTAGATCTCAGGAAGAAATGGAAGTGCCTAAGGATGTTGCAGAGCCTACGTTAAACCTTATTCGTCATCGTTTATAAGTCAACTAGCTGCACCACGCAGTGTTTCCCGCAGTTAAACAGATATTTATAAAGAAACGTTAATGATGAAACTCATTCTCCACGCGATGCGCCATCACGAAAGTTCTCTCTTGGAGGTATTCAGACGCGAGCGATTCGCCGCTGATCAAACCAAGCAATACGGAACAAAAAAATTGAGACGATGACAGAAGTTGACAGAATACACGTCGCTCGCAACTCACTCATTTTCTTGAGGAAAAAAATAATCTCTACCTATCATTCTGTATCAAGGTAAGTGCGAAAGTGCGAAAGTACGAAAGCAGCCTTTTCGTATAACATACTTCTCTTCCTACTTATTCGACACGTAGAACAAAAAAGAAAGCTACCTAAGCGAGGGGAAATGCGTCATAATACTCGTGTAATGTCTGAAAATTACTCTCTGGCGCACTGTTATGTACGAAAGCACAGTAACTGTTTGTTTAAAACAACTGTTGCATGCACACGACAGAAATTAAGAAAAAGAACCAATCGTCTCCTAATTTTTGGGACACTTGCCATGGTGGCGTCGGCTTCTCAACAATGTACAGCGCAAGCCTCCAGCGCCATCTCCCCGTGTTACACGTACCTCCATGGTTATACGTCACAACATCTCACATATTTTACAAACTACCTTCCGATCGCAAGCGCGGTGACCCTGGGACTGCCTGTATTCGCATTGCAGCAGACTTTTCTCAAACTATAGATTGGGACAGCAAAGGAACTTAACAACCTGCAGATTTTTATACAGAAAGGTGCGAATTGTTGAACCTTAAAGTCACTAGTTCCATACAAAAAATGTACTGGTAGTAAGTAGCGAGTCACGAGGGCTACGAAATCGATGAAACGAAGAACAATATGCAAACTTCGTTGACAATCGTTGATATACTTCGGCCATCTTCAATAAATACACTACGTGATCAAAAGTCTGCCGACATCCCTATGTAATGCGGAATTGACGTCACGAGAGGCGGACACGCCAGTATGAAAGGAGGCGCGGAGTACTGCGTTGTCAGCCGAGAAGTGGTAACAGGCAGAATGGATCGGTTGGCAGAGCTCAGTGACTCCGAAAATAAAATCAGCTGAGTAACATATCCATCAGGGACATTTGAACCCTTCTAACGCCGCTAAAGTCGACTGCTGGTGATGTGACTGTGAAGTTGAAATGCCAATGTACAACCACAGCAGACAGACATCACGTACTAAGAGAGAGGGACCGTCGAGCATTGCGGAGGGTGGTTAAAACAAAACAAACACACACACACACACACACACACACACACACACACACACACTATATATATATATATATATATATATATATATATATATATAAACGAACTCGTGAGTTCGAAAAGTGCTACCAACAGTCCATCTAGCACAATGACTGTGCATAGGAAGTTAAAAGCAAAGGAGAACAATCTTCGAGCAGCCAGGCAACTAATTCTGTAGTCAATACTTAGCGACGCTTGAGGTGCTGTTAAGAGCGACGCCACTTGAGCTTGGATGAGTGTAAATGAGTAATTTGGAGTGATGAATCACGATATACCCTGTGGCAATCAGACAGGAGGGTTTTGGTTTGTCGAACGGCTGGACAACGTTGCCTGCCACCGTGCGTTGCGCCAACAGAGAAGCAGGGTGGGAGTGTTTTTATACGGCAGTGGTTTTCGTGGTTAGGGAGAGGACCCCTTATTGTGCGTAAGGAACGTTAAACTCGACTGGATACGAACACACTTCACAAGAGGAGAAAAAAAGAGTCTTGGTTACGATGTTCAAATTCCTGTTTATTTATTCATCAACGATGCGCGTTTCACCTAATTCAAAGCATCTTCCTACAGCTCTACGTTAAAATACAGTCGAATCATAAAGGCTTTACCCTACCTTGAGATTGAACGAAATGAGGTAAACTAAAAATTCGGATTACCGTTAAATGTTGATAAGCCTGATACGACAATCTATGATAAAACATCCACAAAAATAAAATTCCCACGTTATGTGCAACAAAAGTAGTCGAGGTAAATACACTGACGGAAAAAAAGATCTCAACACCAAGGAGGAGTTGTGCAACATACACTATGTTATCATAAGTATCCGGACACCTGGCTGAAAACTACTTACAAGTTCGTGGTGCCCTCAATCGGTAATCCCGGAATTCAATATGGTGTTTGCCCAACATTAGCCTTGATGACAGCTTCCACCCTCGCAGGCGTAGGTTCAATCAGGTGCTGGAAGGTTTCTCCAGGAATGGCAGCCCATTCTTCACGGAGTGCTGCACTGAGGAGACGTATCGATGTCGGTTGCTGAGGCTTGGCACGAAGTCGGCGTTCCAAAACATCCCAAAGGTGTTCTGTAGGATTCAGGTCAGATCTACGTGCAGGCCAGTCCATTACAGCGATGTTACTATCGTGTAACCACTTCGCCAGAGGCCGTGCTTTATGAACAGGTGTTCGATCGTGTTGAAAGAGACAGTCGCCATCCCAGAATTGCTCTTCAACAGTGGGAAGCAAGAAGGTGCTTAAAACATTAATGTAGGCCTGCACTGTGATACTGCCACGCAAAACGAGAAGGGATGCCAGACCATTCATGAAAAACACGACCACAGCATAATACCACCGCCTCCGAATTTTACTGTTGGCACTACACATGATGGCAGATGACGTTCATCGGGCATTCGCCATTCCCACACCCTGTCATCGGATCGCCACATTGTGTAGCGTGATTCGTCACTCCACACAACGTTTTTCCACAGTTCAATTGTCCAATGTTTATGCTCCTTACACGAAGCGAGGCGTCATTTGGCATTTACTGGCATAATGTGTGGCTTATGAGCAGCCTGCTCGGTCACGAAACCCAAGTTTTCTCACCTCCCGTCTACCTGCCATAGAACTTGCAGTGGATCCTGATGCAGTGTGATGTTCTGGATAGATGTCTGCCTATTACACATTACGACCCTCTTCAACAGTCGTCAGTCAACAGACGAGGTCGGCCTGTACGCTTTTGTGCTTACGTTCCCCTTCACGTTTCCACTTCACTATCACATCGGAAACAGAGGACCTAGGGATGTTTAGGAGTGTGGAAATCTCGCGTACAGACATATAACACAAGTGACACCCAATCACCTCACCACTTTCGAAGTCCGTCGAGTCCCGCGAGCGCCCGTTTCTGCTCTCTCACGATGTCTGTTGACTACTGAGGTCGCAGATTGGGAGTACCTGGCAGTATGTGGCAGCACAATGCACCTAATATGAAATACGTATGTTCCTGGAAGTGTCCGGATACTTTTGATGACATAGTGTAAGCGAAAGTTGGTAGACGTGTTTCTACTTCTGAATAAACGGTGTCCGTCCAAATTTCGGGCCAGTCGGGTAAGAGTGGCGCTCGTAGCGCCACTATGAGGATACTAATCAGGTTTGCTTTAAATACACGCTGTAACTGCCGTGAGCGATAATTGCGTTTGAGATTGGACATGGTGAACTTATGTTAGTCAAAAATGCCTTTAAGACGACATAGATGTAATCATCAACATCTCACGGAGTTTGAACGAGGTCGTGTAACAGGGCTAGGAGAAGCTATATGTTCCTTCAGAGTTACTGCAGGAAGACTTGGCAGGAATGTAACCACTGTACATGATAGCGGTGGTCACGAGAATGTACGGTCGCAGTAAGACCGGGTTCCCAACGGCCACGTGGAACTACCGAGAGGGAAGACCATCGTCTTCGGCCTGTGGCTCTGGCGCATCTTACTGCATCTGCAACCGAGCGAGGTGGCGCAGTGGTTAGCACACTGGACTCGCATTCGGGAGGACGACGGTTCAATCCCGTCTCCGGCCATCCTGATTTAGGTTTTCCGTGATTTCCCTAAATCGTTTCAGGCAAATGCCGGGATGGTTCCTTTGAAAGGGCACGGCCGATTTCCTTCCCAATCCTTCCCTAACCCGAGCTTGCGCTCCGTCTCTAATGACCTCGTTGTCGACGGGACGTTAAACACTAACCACCACCACTGCATCTGCAGCAGCAATTTCAGCAGCTGTTGGCACCACAGTGACACAACGAACAGCTAAAAATCGAGAGCTCAGACACGCGCCCTGTAGTGCATATCCACTGACTCCGGACCAACGCCGGCCGGGGTGGTCGAGCGGTTCTGGGCGCTACAGTCTGGAACTGCGCGACCGCTACGGTCGCAGGTTCGAATCCGGCCTCGAGCATGGATGTGTGTGATGTCCTTAGGTTAATTAGGTTTAAGTAGTTCTAAGTTCTAGAGGACTGATGACCTCAGAAGTTAAGTTCCATAGTGCTCAGAGCCATTTGAACCATTTTTGAACCGGACCAACGCCATTTGTCGCTTGAGTGGTGTCAAGCGAGAGCTCATTGAAGGGCCGAGTGGATGTCAGTAGTGTTTTCTGATGATTGCTGGTAATGCCTAGGTGACAGTTGTGGCCGTGTTATCTTGGCCTGGTAGAGCACCAGATCTGCCTCCAATCCTGCGCATATGGATCATCATTGGACGACAACTCCAGCGTCATTAACGTACATCATTAACTGTTCCTGTATTGACCTACTGCTTGAAATTACATCTCACAAACTGACATCCGGCACTTGTACAACACAGTTCATTCACGTTGCATACTTGCACTGAACATTCTGGCGGCAGCCTGTGATCTCTTAATGTTAATTACTTAAATATGTGATCTAAAAAATGTCTTCCTGGAATTTCATTATCCCACATTAATTACTTTTTTGGTGTCGCGATTCTTTTCCGTCAGTGCATATGCTCCGGTCATGTAATAAAAACATACATCCGACAACCTTGCAGGGACGCGTGACGCAGTCCAGTGGATACAAGTCACCAACGGGTCTTTTGTGTCCACTTTTCACGGTTCAGAGGGTTAGTGTCTTCGAACTACATTGAAAAATTTCAAATTGTCCATTATTGCCAGGAAGGAGTGTACTGAAAAGATTTTTTCCGCCGTACGTTCCCTACTTTTTAACGCTAGTGTTGCCCACTGACAACCTGGTTTTTTTTTATGACAGCACAGCGGATAAATGCTACACTTTCCACCTCGACTAGCTGCAGCCGAGACCCAGCTTGCGCGTCTACTGGAAGCAGCCCCGACCAAACTGAGCGCGAGCGAACGCTCCATCTTTGATCACACTTAAATTGTACATAGGACTAGCAAACGAATTTCCACTGGTGAAAAAGAGATACAGGTCTTGCAACATATTTAAATATGTTTATACATGTTAGCTACAATTCGTACAGGGTGTTTCAAAAATGACCGGTATATTTGAAACGGCAATACAAACTAAACGAGCAGCGATAGAAATACACCATTTGTTGCAATATGCTTGGGACAAAAGTACATTTTCAGGCAGACAAACTTTCGAAATTACAGTAGTTACAATTGTCAACAACAGATGGCGCTGCGGTCTGGGAAACTCTATAGTACGATATTTTCCACATATCCACCATGCGTAGCAATAATATGGCGTAGTCTCTGAATGAAATTACCCGAAACATTTGACAACGTGTCTGGCGGAATGGCTTCACATGCAGATGAGATGTACTGCTTCTGCTGTTCAATTGTTTCTGGATCCTGGCGGTACACCTTGTCTTTCAAGTGTCCCCATAGAAAGAAGTTACAGGGGTTCATGTCTGACGAATAGGGAGGCCAATCCACGCCGCCTCCTGTATGTTTCGGATATCCCAAAGCAATCACACGATCATCGAAATATTCATTCAGGAAATTAAAGACGTCGGCCGTGCGATGTGGCCGGGCACCATCTTGCATAAACCACGAGGTGTTCGCAGTGTCGTCTAAGGCAGTTTTTACCGCCACAAATTCACGAAGAATGTCCAGATAGCGTGATGCAGTAATCGTTTCGGATCTGAAAAATGGGCCAATGATTCCTTTGGAAGAAATGGCGGCCCAGACCAGTACTTTTTGAGGATGCAGGGACGATGGGTCTGCAACATGGGGCTTTTCGGTTCCCTATATGCGCCAGTTCTGTTTATTGACGAAGCCGTCCAGGTAAAAATAAGCTTCGTCAGTAAACCAAATGCTGCGCACCTGCATATCGCCGTCATCAATCCTGTTCACTATATCGTTAGCGAATGTCTCTCGTGCAGCAATGGTAGCGGCGCTGAGGGGTTGCCGCGTTTGAATTTTGTATGGATAGAGGTGTAAACTCTGGCGCATGAGACGATATGTGGACGTTGGCGTCATTTGGACCGCAGATGCAACACGGCAAACGGAAACCAGAGGCCGCTGTTGGATCACCTGCTGCACTAGCTGCGTGTTGCCCTCTGTGGTTGCCGTACGCGGTCGCCCTACCTTTCCAGCACGTTCATCCGTCACGTTCCCAGTCCGTTGACATTTTTCAAACATATCCTTTACTGTATCGCTTTTCGGTCCTTTGGTTACATTAAACCTCCGTTGAAAACTTCGTCTTGTTGCAACAACACTGTGTTCTAGGTGGTGGAATTTCAACACCAGAAAAATCCTCTGTTCTAAGGAATAAACCATGTTGTCCACAGCACACTTGCACGTTGTGAACAGCACACGCTT
This sequence comes from Schistocerca gregaria, assembly GCF_023897955.1. Taxonomy (NCBI): domain Eukaryota; kingdom Metazoa; phylum Arthropoda; class Insecta; order Orthoptera; family Acrididae; genus Schistocerca; species Schistocerca gregaria. The sequence goes on along the minus strand of NC_064923.1, from coordinate 619,482,347 downwards.
ACAGCAGAAAGACGACGTACAGAATGGCGCACCCACAGACTGCGTTGTCTTCTATATCTTTCACATCACTTGCAGCGACATCTGTTGTTGAAAATTGTAACTACTGTAATTTCGAAGGTTTGTCCGCCTGAAACTGCACTGTTGTCCCAAGCATATTGCAACAAACGGTGTATTTCTATCGCTGCTCGTTTAGTTTTTATTGCCGTTTCAAATATACCCGTCATTTTTGAAACACCCTGTATGTAGCAATGTACAAACCTGAAGTACACCAACCGCAAAGCAGCAGCACTGCTCGGTAAGTGTCGGTGGATGCGTGAGCTGCTTAATGGAAGAAACAGAAGTGGGCGCGATCTTCTTGACACCTTAAAAGTGAGGGATAAAAAGGGATTCAGAAATTCTTTGTGGGTAGCTACAAATGATTTCGCAAGACTTCTGGAGATGGTTGAGTCACACGTTCAGAAAAAAATACGACAGTTTCAGATTGCCAGTTTCTGCTTTCTTCAGACTGGCACTCATATTTTACTGCTGATTCTCCGAACAATGGCCAATGAATTACTGTGAGTGAATAAGACCAATAACGAGAAACTAACCATTCCCTCAACAGCCTTGATGTGAGCCTGCGAAAGAAACAAAATTTTTCACCAAATAGTTTTCCTGCAATCGTTTGAGAACACGCTAATCCAAAATATGTTGCTTTTAATGTTTCATGTATAAGCAAAACTTCTTCCCAACAACTACTTCAGTAAGAAATGCATCTTGGCTACGTTTACATGAAGACCTTTCTTCGGCAACGCAGCAGACAACAACTCATTTTTCAACTTTCTATTTTCCTTGAATCAAACCTAGATGCGGAAACAGTTCTTTGCGTGGCAGGACAAAGAACTCTCACTCACAAAGGCTGTCACAAATAATTGCGATAATGAGTTATCAGTGAATCAGTTTTACCAGAGGAGTGCTGTTAAGGGCAACACGTTGGTTCAGGCGTGCGCAGGAGTCGGCTTGTCGACCCAAGTTTTGGGATGCAGTGGGGCCGGCAGATAATGGTATATAGCGCAAACTGCGTGATGTTCTTCTAGGCATGAGTGGATGTTAAATTTGTTGTAGCCTTGATCGCTACACAAAAACATTTCACTTACCCTCTTTTGCTTTTCGTGTAACAATCCGAAATACGTTGAGAAGGTACTCTTATTTATGTTACATATTAAAACTCAAGTTTGTAGTCCTTGGAATTAATATCAACACCTTGGCTCTACGTACTTCGTTAGTAGAAAAGTGGCCTCTGACGACGTCAATTAGACGTACTGAAGACAACAAAAAGTTCCAAATCTGTTACTCGGCGTTCACTATGAGTAGTATGTATGATGTATTGAGTGCATAAAAACTTGTTAGTTCCGTCGCAGATTTAATAAGGATGGAGTTCGCAACTTCTCTGAGTTCAGCCATGTCGCATTTACTCTTCATTACCTCACAGCGTAATGGTGGAAAGTGATTTTGTAATGTGTCTGCGATCGCCCAGTGTAACGCCTTGAACTGTACTGACGATACTGATTAGACAACTTGGACATTAACGAGGGATCTAGACTATTTGCTGGGTACACAGAGAAAAAGCTAAAGCGTCCAAGGCAGCAACATAAAGAGAGATTCAAGAAATCTGTAGCTACCAAAAGCACAAAAAAGCTGCTGAACAGTTTAGTGTAGTTTAACACAAACACGTTCAGGAAATAGTTTTATTTGAATTTAGTGCGTTTTCTCTAGGTCACACTGGTTTACTATTTACTAATTGTACTACTCGTATATAATATTTTGTGTATATCTCTCATTCGGCTGCCATTCTGCAGTCAATATTACCGTGATACTGAAAGTCGTATAACATATGACATCGGCAGATGAAGAGTTATCATTTGAAAATATCAAGAACACTTACGCAGAAGATGATGATGATTTCTTTCTGACAAAGTTCGAAGCCTTCGGCGAAATATTCACTGTACTGCACCCCGGCGACTGCCAACCTTGAAGAGTTAACAACTGCCCACAAAAGTATCACATACGTGGGTATACTGGTTTATAACAATATTCGAGGTGAATATATTGTGGAAATGTAGCAGTGAATTGAAAATCCTTCTATTGGTAAGCTGCTCCAGCCCCATTGATGAGCGTCTACACTGGCATAAATAAAATGAATATGATGTGAAAAGAACTGAACTTGGTAATAAAAGTTAAATAGTAACTGATAAATTATAACTTTCATATTACAGTATTTCACAGCTGTGACGCGTACTTGGGTATTAAACATTAACGGGTAGTACATGCTTGACTTTTTCCCATATCTCAGAGACTTCTCTTTATACACTTCATAGAATATAACACATTCTATGTAATGTTACAGTTTCTCTTAAAATAAAAACCATTCGTGCAGAGGTAATTTACGGTATCCAGAGTAAAAATTAACAATATGGCACACGTTCCAACCTCTGGAAGTGTTTAAAATGAATACACAACTGCAAACATGCTAGCAAATGGCTCAGCGGCAACTCAAGCACTTGCAAGAACGTGTGACGTGTCTCTGTAAAACATTTTAAATGCTAACAGAAGCGCTAGCCATTCCGTTCTTCATTCGTGTCACTTTACGAGACAATACAAAATCCTAAAATCCAAACAAAAAAGCAACGTTTGTATTATCAGTGTTACGTGGTTATGAAGAACTTTATTTTTTTTTTCTTATTTTCGTATCGCCTTTCCAGAAAGAAAAGCACTGCTATAGATGTCACTTTTTTCGTGGAGCAAACACAGCATTGAAATAATTCATTATCCCTCAAATATTTATTTTCCGACTTTTGAATTAATTTCAGTGAGTGCTTTTTTGTAAAATTTCTTAGCTGTGTAGAAGAACATTGGCTGCGGGGCGCCCGACCCAAGTTTTGTGTTTTCCAACCAATGAACGATACTTTAGGACCCAGTTCCTTACATAAAAATACTTTCGTTGAGGTAACTTTTAATGGTTCTTTCCTTTTCTCTTCAATGTTTCTGCAGCATTTAACGTTTAAGTCGATTAATTAACTGATGCAGTTTGAAGAGTGTCTTTCGTTGAGAAAAAAGGTACATAACGGAGAAAACGAAACAGGTAGGCGGAGGGTACAGCTGAAGAGCGCCAGTTCAGCTGCAGAATCAGACCAGAAGTCTGCTCGGAGCTTTTAGCGTAATAAGAAGCCAGAGTATCGCTCAGCCGCACTCAAAAGCCATCCGACTGTTGCGCAGCACAAAGTGCACTGTGGAGACGGATTCTGATCAACAGCGCAAGTTGTTGGACAGTTCACACCAGTTCCAGAAAGTCACCGCTAAATTTTGAACTCTAATACATTGATACTATTATCAGACGGCCACCTCTTCCTTTCATCCCATGTCTCTCTCTCTCTCTCTCTCTCTCTCTCTCTCTCTCTCTCTCTCTCTCTCTCTCTCCACCACACACACACACACACACACACACACACACACACACACACACGCGCGCGCGCGCGCGCGTGCGAGCATTTACATCTGACACTACTTTGGCAACGCAGCTAACAAGCCAGTCACAGTGTTACTGTATCTGAATCGTAACCCGGATCCTGTGACTTTTCAGTCAATGTCGCGAAACATGCAAGATCCCCTAGATATGGAGGAAGGCACGGTTAGTGGCAGTCTTGAAACCCGGGAAGGCATCTGATTCATCGAAGAACTATCGCCCATTATCTCTCCTGTGTCATCTTTACAAACTGAATGAGAGACTTATTTTAAATCGTATAACAGACTCTATTGAGATGAAACTTATTCCTCAACAAGCTGGTTTTAGACCTGGAAGGTCATGTAATAATCAATTTCTGTGCTTAACATAACACATAGGGGAAGGATGCGAAAGTAAAAAGATAACAGGGCTAGTCCTGGTCTACATCTGCATCTACATGGATACTCTGCAAATCACATTTAAGTGCCTGGCAGAATGTTCATCGAACCACCTTCACAATTCTCTATTATTCCAATTTCGTATAGCGGAAAGAACGAACACCTGTATCTTTCCGTATGAGCTCTGATTTCCCTTATTTTATAGTGGTGATCGTTTCTCCTTATGTAGGTCGGTGTCAACAAAATAGTTTCGCATTCGGAGGAGAAAACTGGTGATTGGAATTTCGTGAGAAGATTCCATCGCAACCAAAAACGCCTTTCTTTTAATGATGTCCTGCCCAAATCCTGTATCATTTCGGTGACACTCTCCCCCATATTTCGCGACAGTACAAAACCTGCTGCCCTTCTTTGAACTTTTTCGATGTACTCCGTCAGTCCTATCTGGTAAGGATCCCACACCGCGCAGTAGTATTCTAAAAGAGGACGGACAAGCGTAGTGTAGGCAGTCTCCTTAGTAGATCTGTTACATTTTCTAAGCGTCCTGCCAATAAAAAACAGTCTTTGGCTAGAATTCCTCACAACGTTTTCTGTGTTTTCCTTCCATTTTAAGTTGTTCGTAATTGTAATTCCTAGGTATTTAGTTGAATTTACGGCTTTTAGATTAGACTGATTTATCGTGTAACCGAAATTTAACGAATTCCTTTTAGCAGTCATGTGGATGACCTCACGTTTTTCGTTATTTAGGGTCAACTTGTAGTTTTCGCACCATTCAGACATCTATTCTAAATCGTTTTGCCATCTGTTTTGATCTTCTAATGACTTTATTGGTCGATAAACGACAGCGTCGTCTGAAACAACTTAAGACGGCTGCTCAGATTGTCTTCCGAATCGTTAAATAGATAAGGAACATCAAAGGGCCTATAACACTACCTTGGGGAACGTCAGAAGTCACTTCTGTGATTGTAATAATTGGTAGAGGAACAGTCTTACTTTGCGCAGAAAGTTTAATTTATTTGTAGATGATTAACTTCGGAGGGCTTGTCCATTATCAAGTCATCCATGTTCATGTAAGTTACGTCTGGTTGTAATGAAAGACTGTACATCAACGATCTCATAATAGACAAGCCGTTCAAACTAAGTATAACATCCTACACAAAGTACGGCGCTTTTCCCTATCAGTTATTGTAATCATATAAAAGTTGCAGACCTATTTCAACCACAGCATGCCGGAAATACAGAAACAGCATTGTTACCAAAGCGGTAATGGCAAAACTCAATAATCATAGAACGCAAACCAATGCACTGATCTGATGCACAGGAAACTCATTTTGACGAAGGTTTAGTTTTTTTCTGAATAAACTTTAGATGTTAATCTTGAGCCACAAAGATCACTAGTATACTGTTTTAACTTCAGTGTGACATCTCACAGATGTACTTCACTCACATCCACGAGAAGAAGTGAAAGTTGAGCATTCGGCGTGTCGTCAACGCAGAGCTAGCTAGAGAAGGGCTTAGTTCAAATGATGTTGGGAATTTAATCCTCAGTGACCATGCGAAAATTCTTCTTCTATCTTCAGGATTGAGCCGAGACGTGCTTTTCAGTAAGGGTACTTCCTTATTTTTATGGTGTTGAAGGTTTTAGTACAATACTTTCATCAAAATGGGTGGTATTTCTATGCAGTTGCACAGTGTGATGGCTGCATTGTACGTCCATATAAGGTGTGAGTGAGTAAGTGTACATCATTTCCTAACTTTGATGCAAAACCTTATATACACATTTATATCTTAAGCTCTTATCTCTGCACAGACCACAAATTTATTTTTTTTTTTCTCTTCGCACATATAGGAAAGTAAATGATAACTACCTAATGAAACATTTCTAAGGACAACTGTTACACTTACTTGGCCTCAGATATGCATTACAGAATCACCAGACAGTGATGGTATGTAGGCTGGAGGCCGTAGGGTAATCTGAAGTTCTATATTCCCTATTGCTTGTTTTACAAACAGCTCCGGTTGCTAGGTGAGGTGGCTGTGAAATGAGTAGGTGGAAGTTCGTTTGTTCAAGCTCTGTGGAGACACGCAGCACCGCAAGGCTCCAAAGACACGTCAAAATATCACCTTAAAGTCAGGAATACAATGATTACGAGTAAATAACTTACTACAGGTTGAGGAACTGCCTAAATCTTAGTAGTCGAGGCCAATAAGTCGCATCTATCGAACTACGGGAATCCAATACAGTTTCAAGCATTCTTTGGGTCGCCACCTTTGTCTGCTGAAATTTTAACTGGAGGTACGTTTCTGTGTGGATCGAATAGCACTGCAAGTGTAAGAAGTGTCTGCAAATTCAGACACTGGTTACGGTTTTTCTAGCTTATTAAGCTTGTGTGATTGAGACAACAGTAAGGTCACAAGAGAAACAGACTTACAGTTCACGACTAACGTGGAAAGCATTAGGGAAAGAATTAACGGAGGATCAGGAAAATGGCAACAAATAAATAACAGCCGATGAAAGCTGCTCGACCGTCCATAGATAGCAAGTGACCTATATGCTTTTTATTACTGGCTGCACTGCACACACACCTTTGGTGGTTCAAATAATCCTGGTCATGAGTAATCAGTAGTTTTACAAACCTGAGCTGGTAGCACAAAGAAGTGAGGACGGCGGTTAGTTTTTCGTAAGTCAGATGGCTTTCCTGGTGAGCACTGCGTTGCACAACATAACGATGGGATATCCGCGGTTGTTGGCCTCCACAGAGTTCCTGTTTACATCTCGGCAAACACTGCTCTACGGAGCACGAAATGGCTGCGAGCACCATTTTAAACAGGCCGCAGCACGCTCTGTGTACAGCAGCTGTCATGTCAAGCCTTCAGAGCAAAACACACGGGCCGCCCTAACCACAGGGACACAGACTCCACGTTGAAATTATGTTCAATGTAGCAGCTTCGGAGCCGTAAAATGGGTGACAAACGTCTATTATGTTATAATTTTCTACGTCAAAGACGTCACCGCGAAAGGAAATTAACTGCTCAAGTGGAAGATATACAATTGTCACTACAGTATAATACGCTGCCGACATGGTGGATTGACTCATCCCGAAGTTATGCTGAATTACAGCGAAAAAGACCCATTGCGTCCCAAACACAATGTGAATTCTGCCCTGTGTAGCGTGTTATTATATTATCCTTCCATTATATTCCACAGCTTGTTTCTTGTCACACGTGTAAGATGATATGGTCTTTCATGTATGCTCATGCAATGCAAGTACATGAAGCTGACGTGAACACTGTTGCGAAACGTACGAAGGCTTTCAGATAATAAAGCCTAATGCATAGACTAGCAACTGACTCTCAGCACAAGACGTAAGTCACAAATGTTGTGTGGTAAAAGCCTATAAAAGACCACATAAATTTAAAAGAAAATTTTTTCTATGCTATTATCAATGTGTAAGTACAGGTATACCTACGGGGGCAGGGTGAAAAGAATTTGGCACCGCAATGATATTTTATCGTCGCAGTGACATTGTGCTTTTGTTACTATGATTCACGTAATGCAGTAACTACATCAAATGTCACTCCAATCCACGGAAAATTTTTGGTTCTAGCATTTCTTAGGGTCATCAGAGACGGTTGTTCGATTCTCGTCCAGCCGTCCACGTTTAAGGATGTTTCTTTCAAAATTACGAGCCTCTAAACTCCAACCACAGATGACAATAAAGAACATGCATCTTATGGTATTGGCGATCGGCTATTAAACGTGTATGGAACAGGTGAGGTGACAGACGAGGGGGAAGGAAGAGGGCTCACAAGTGTAGGAATGTTCAGAGTACGACTGGTGCCGAAATGCTTGACTTGACGCGGAAACGAATCAAGACTGAAAGTAGTGGGTGGAAATTAGAGGATCTGCATTCACATGGCTGAAGTCGATTTCATTTGCCAAAAAGCAATGTCCTCTGATTTCAAAAACTGATTCTTCATATTAATAATATTGCAAACAGTAACTGAGCCAAGTAGAGATAAAATGCTGGAAATTGGCCTGGTTAAGAAAAGAACAGAAATTATTATTATTATTCTTTACGGCAACAACCCTACCCACACTGCCGCAGGGAGTGGCCGAGCGAAGTAGTTCTAAGTTCTAGGGGACTGATGACCTCAGAATTTAAGTCCCATAGTGCTCAGAGCCATTTGAACATTACCCACTAGCGTACTTCTGGCAACAGAAAGTAGAACTACAAATTTGCAGGAACGTCTACTTCTTCATCACTGCCCTGCGCTGTATTTTAGCTAAATTTGTGGTTGGGAAAAGTTCTCTGCCCAATGAGAGGTTATATCAGTTGTTGATCGGAATTCTGCACAGCTTTCAGAATTGTTCATAGGATATGGAGTCTACTTACTAGAGACAGACTGTACAGTGTGTGTTGGTAGGATTAGAAGAAGGTGGGGTGAAGTGGCCAGGGCGGAAAACAGACCTCAACACTGTTTTGCTCAGAACAGTGTAGCTGCCTGCCGAGAAGTGATCAGAGTAGTTCTAACATACACCATAATTGTCAGAGATTTTGACAGAGGAAGCTTGTTCCGGTATTTTTTAATTAAAATCCTCTTCTGATTTTCAGTCGTTCGAAATGAGGTAAATCATTTATACAGGGTGATCAGTCCTTAACCAGGGTGATCAGTCCTTAACCTCTCACGAGCGGGCGCGTGCAGCACTGGCTGTTGCCTCCAGAAAATCGGCTTTTCCGCTCATGTAGCAGCCCCGTTTTCGATGGAAGGTAGATACAATCACTACAAACAAATCGCGATATCGAACTGAATAATATATTTCGCTATTGAGCATGATACAAACACCTTCAATAGCACTTATCACATACACATCACTCGCCCATCGCAGGGTTAAAGCAACCGCCTTGCGTAGATTTTGTTGCCCGACCGGCAGCCAGCCAGCGGCGGTGCTGGTGGCGAGTAAGATCCCCTACGCTGCGAGGCCTCCGCTCAGGTGGCAACTGTTCGTTAGGCAACACAGTACCCAGTGTATTGAATGAAAGTGTTTCAAGTGTAATGGCGGTATACAGGTTTTTCTATTCGTCAAAAGAGTATTCATGTCTGATACATATGTACGTACAAGAGATATTTCTAAATGAATTTCATGATGTTCAGGTCCCTTATGGGAGTACGGTTCATCAATCGATAAATAAGTTTCGCGAAGCAGGAAGTGTTCTTGACAGGAAAAGTAGACAACATGTTCTCTGGATAACACTGGGCACTCTCTGTAAAATGGCTCTAGAAAATTAGTTCGACGTCTTTGTCAGCAAATGCTAATTTCCTGTGGCTCTGTTCAAATGGCTAGAAAGTTACTGAAGTTACAGTGCTATAATATAACTGCAGTGCAAGAACTCAAACAGGGTAACCTTGCAAAAAGGGTATGTGACTGGATTTTGAATAGGGTGCATGGTGGAGAGACTGATCCTCACCTGACTTTCTTTTCCGACGAATCACGGGTCAAAAGTGGATATGTTAATTTACAAAATAACCATTATTGGACTTCTGAAAAGCCTTACGTAATACACGAGGCGACCTGCATGATCAAAAAAATAGAAGTGTGACGCACTATTAGTGGCGAGAGAAAAATAGGCCCTACATTTTCCAGAAACCTGCTAACAGTGACAGATACGCGAAAAACATTTTACGCCCTGTTTTTGGCCAATTAACAGAATGTGCTTTAGTAACCTTTCAGCATGACTCTGCGGCGGCATATACAGCCAACTTCTCATTACAGAAAATCCATGCTGTGTTTCAAGATAACTATCAATAGTCGGCCTCCATGTTTCCCCGATTTTTATCTCTGTGGCTACTAAAAGAGAAAGTCTACAAATGAAATCGACACACAATAGACGAACTTAAAACTAACATTCGTCAACAAACTGTTGCCATTTCTCAGAAGGAACTGCGGAGTGCAATGAGCAATTTCCTAAGCAGGTGTCAGAATTGCTTGATCAAGGAAGGGAGACAGTTCCAGAATCTTCTTGCTTAATGTAAGTGAGTAATTTACTTTTCTTTTTAAATGTTTATGTTATGTTTGTTAGAAATAACCGATTCGACAAACCATAGTCTACCGTATGTACTATGGACCTCCTGTCACCCGCACCGCGGGCACAGCAGCCGGCCTCACCGGCCAGCCGCACGTTACGAAAGTGATTACGTTAACATTTGATCAACCGTATCATTCTTGTTGCCTCACTTACACGTACAGTAACACTTTTCACTACAGCAACGTTGAAGCAGCAACTCTGGTTTACAAATACAGTACAGTGTCGTTTGTTGCAGTTGGATAGTTGCACCTATGCACTAATGTCGACATGGTGTCCGATGGGGGAAAGTGGCCAAGTTCGCCACCTCAACCACTTTTCCCAGCAGTTCATTTTTAATCTGTTTACTCCAGTAAGAGTGAGTTACATCCATGCATCACACTTTATACCCCTTTGTAAAGATTTTGAATTAATTAACTGATGTTCTTATAAACCATCTCTGCTCTAATTTGTAGAAGAAAAAATTCTGATTGAAAACGGTCTGTTTGTTTGATATTCTAAGGCACCAAGATGACAAGAAAATATGTCCGTAAATCAGAGAAACACATACGAGAGCCTGTTGCTATGGAAAACGCAACTGAGGTGGTGGAGAATGAGAAGATCCCTTTTTCTCAAGCATATCAATTTAATGTTCGACGTAACACACAAAAGAGTTATAGGAAACTAAAAAACAGAGACGCAGTATGTATTATAATGATTATAGAAGGCTTAACGAATGTGTTGAATGTAGAACAATAAACCTTTACTTACATTTTGGAAGTAAAAAAGGCATTTTAAGTATTTACAGTGACTGACTCACAATGATAAACATTCCATTAGACATACCGGAACAAAATAAAATATAAGTTCTATAATAACAACTCTCACGGAAAAATGCGCTGGCCATATTACCCAAAAATGACCACAATGTAAGCCTTCAGAAAAATGAAAATAGTGCCTACACAGGGTGCTTCACATTAATGACTGAAAATCCCCAAGCCAAGTAGATGACGCTGAGTCAAGTAATTTAATGCAAGACACGTGGGGCCTCAAATGTTGGGAAATGCTCCAAAATGGATGAGAAACGTTGAAAGCGTGAAGTCACCAGATGACGTACCTCGCCGCACTTGCAACGGTTGAGCTTGGGCGTGAAGAGACGACTGAGCGAGGCAGTACTTGTATTTCAGCAAACGGTGCTAATTTCTGACACCTTCTGATCAGTTCGATCCAATACTTATATTTGAGCAAACGGGGCGAATTTCAAACACCTTTTGTAAATGTGATCAGTTCTAAAAATTAAAGTCATCGCTGCAAACAAGTAAATGCTGTTATTATTTCGTGTTTCATTTCTTTTATCCCTTCCTTTTAGTAAAGAAAACGCAAGTCATTTACTGGAACCGATGCAGTTTGGAAATTTATACTCATTTACTGGTGACGCAATACGGCAGGTTTTTGTTGTACTGTATTTTTCCAATAAACGAGCCGAGAACGCGAGACAGATATATGAAATAATAAATCTTTCCTCAATGGATACACATAACCGTCTAACGCGATGAAAAATATACTTCCTTCCAGATGCAACACTCGAGCCCTGAGCCCCACACACACTTACGTCGCTCACATAAGCCAGGAGTCACACGGGCGTGAATACTTGAATTGGGTTGGGGTGGAGCGAGGTACGTCATCTGGCGACGTCACATGTTCAGCATCTCTCATCCACTTTTGAAGTATTTCCCGACAATTGCGGCCTCATGTTTCTGCCCTTAAATTACTTGTCTCAGCAGCATCCACGTCGCTTCGGAGGCTTTTTAAATGTAAATAAGAATCACTCTGTATAGTATTTTCTTTTACCCTTAAAAATATTTGTTACCATAGCATATAATATGCAGATTTCAATTGCGAAAGCAGCAAGCTTGTATCAATAACCATGATTTGGTGGAAATTCCATTTCCCTTAGACTGGCCACTTTACCCCACTTCCCTTACATAGTATAATACACTACTGGCCATTAAAATTGCTACACCAAGAGATAATGCAGGTGATAAACGGGTATTCTTTGGACAAATATATTATACTAGAACTGACACGTGATTACATTTTCACGCAATTTGGGTGCATATATCCTGAGAAATCAGTACCCAGAACAACCACCTCTGGCCGTAATAACGGCCTTGATACGCCTGGGCATTGAGTCAAACAGAGCTTGGATGGCGTGTACAGGTACAGCTTCCCATGCAGCTTCAACACAATAGCACAGTTAATCAACAGTAGTGACTGGCGTATTGTGACGAGCCAGTTGCTCGGTCACCATTGACCAGACGTTTTCAGTTGGTGAGAGATCTGAAGAATGTGTTGGCCAGGGCAGGAGTCGAACATTTTCTGTATCCAGAAAGGCCCATGCAGTACCTGCAACATGCGGTCGTGCATTATCCTGCTGAAATGTAGGGTTTCGCTGGGATCGAATGAAGGGTAGAGCCACGTATCGTAACACATCTGAAATGTAACGTCCACTGTTCGAAGTGCCGTCAATGCGAACAAGAGGTGACCGAGACGTGTAACCAATTGAACCCCATACCATCACGCCGGGTGATACGCCAGTGTGGCAATGACGAATACACGCTTCCAATGTGCGTTAACCGCGATGTCGCCAAACACGGATGCGACCATCATGATGCTGTAAACAGAATCTGGACTGATCCGAAAAAAAATGACGTTCTGCCATTCGTGCACCCAGGTTCGTTGAGTACACCATTGCAGGCGCTCCTGTCTGTGATGCAGCTTCAAGGGTAACCGCAGCCGTGGTCTCCGAGCTGATAGTTCATGCTGCTGCAAACGTCGTCGAACTGTTCGTGCAGATGGTTGTTGTCTTGCAAAGGTCCACATCTGTTGACTCAGGAATCAAGACGTGGCTGCACGATCCGTTACAGCCATGCGGATAATATGTCATATCGACTGCTAGTAATACGAGGCCGTTGGGATCCAGCACGGCGTTCCGTATTATCCTCCTGAAGCGACCAATTCCATATTCTACTAACAGTCATTGGATCTCGACCAACGCGAGCAGCAGTGTCGCGATGATATGAACCGCAATCGCGATAAGCTACAATCCGACCGTTATCAAAGTCGGAAACGTGATGGTACGGATTTCTGGATTTCTCCTTCTTACACGAGGGATCACAACAACGTTTCACCAGGAAACGCCGGTCATCTGCTTTTTGTGTATGAGAAATCGATTGGAAACTTCCCTCATGTCACAACGTTGTAGTTGTCGCCACCGGCGCCAACCTTGAATGAATGCTCTGAATAGCGTATCACAGCAGCTCTTTCCTGTCGGTTAAATTTCGCGTCTGTAGCATGTCGACTTCGTGGTGTATCAATTTCAATGGCCAGTGGTGTACATTAATTTACGACAAAAAGAAACATCCACAATGATGCAGTTAACACTTCACCTAGCTGTCGCATACCGTCGTCTAGCGTGTTAACAAACCGTAACGTGTAGCTTACAGGGTGCTGCGATCCGAGGGACCATTGCCTGATTTCAGTACTAATAGAACTAAGAATTGTGGATGCTAGCACGTATGTCAATTGTGTAGAAATCTTGTCTAGGAACGTTTTTCGTGATACGGATCTCGAAGGCACACTTAAGTATACGAATACGTGTGCAGTTTCCATTTTCTCAAGATGAAATGCCGTTTTCGAGGATGGTGGCTTCCATGTCGTCACGGCGTACGAGAACATGGGCGTGCGGCAGCGAAAAGAACAGAAGCGGTGTCCCTTTAACGGGCCGGTCATTATACAGGGATTGCCTGGAGAGAGGAGGCGGCGTCGCGGCGGGAGGGGCGGTCGATCACAGGACGCCTCTGCGGGGCGTCACAGCAAGGCGCGCCGGGCCCAGCACCGAAGCCAGAGACAGAGGCAGGACCAGGCACAGAGGCAGAGGCACTCAATCGATAGCAGCCGCCTTCTGTTCTCAAGACGCGCCGTGGCGCATCTGCAGCTAGCTGTCTGTACAGCTGCAACTTACCGGCACACTCGAAACTCTGGCATCCTTGCACGGGGACAGGGGACAGCGCGAATGCGATACTTGTAATCGCGCAGAAACAGGTTGAGGGGTATTCGAAAGTAGCGCACAATTTGGAAATGAGGTTCAAAGGCGTGTGTATGTAATTGTATTGATAATTTTCTTGTTTTTGGATGTATTAGGACTTTCGTGCAATACTTGTATCCTTCAGCCTCGTCAGAAACGCTGCGCTGCCCGGAAACAAGTTAGGTCATCTTTGCTCTGCGAAGACGTGCGTGTGTTAAGTGTCTATCGCGAGGAGAGGAGATGGGAAGTTGTAGCGGCGGTCTCGAGGCCGCGAGCGTCTACAGGAAGTACACAGAACATGGTGCTCTTTGGAGTTATTTTATATATTTGATGGAAGATAATATTATTATTACAAATGGAATATTATCATTATGCATTGAATGAGATTGATTTACTCTGATACACTATTTTGACAACACTGGGATTTAAGATAACGAACGTGTACAGTATACTTCTTGCGGCAGCATTTAGTTAGGAATTTTTGGTTCGACACAAATATGGTTCAAATGGCTCTAAGCACTATGGGACAACATCTCAGGTCATCAGTCCTCTAGACTTAGAACTACTTAACCCTAACTAATCTACGGACATCACATACATCGATGCCGAGGCAGGATTCGAACCTGCGACCGTAGCCGCAACGCGGTTCCGGACTGAAGCGCCTAGAACCGCTCGGCCACAACGGCCGGCGTTCAACACAGCTACCTAAATCATGAATTCCCTGCTAATTTTATGATGTTTTGTCACGGTCAGTGTTAATGGATTCGAAAAAACGAAAATAATTTAGTCACTAGTTTGAAGACTATCTTACAATAAATTTTCATGCTGAGAGTCATTTTTGTTTTTCTCCAGTTGCGATCTTACATAGCTGTAATTTGTAATGACATATTTCCTTATTGCTTGGTAAGCCTTCAATGGTGGAATTCTGTAAATGGAATAGTATAAAAAAAATTCTGAGATTAATTTTTTTTAAATACGGTTTCTTGAGAATAATCTGTTGTCTTGAGAGTACCTCCGATTATACTGCAACATTATGCAGTTCCCGTTACCTGGTGAACATTCTTTTTATTTATGAGATATGAATGTTATGAGATATAAATTTTATGAGATAAATTTTATGAGATCCAAGTTCGCAATGGATGTATTTAAGAGATCGCATTCCACTACCACGATTCTCTATATTTAGGAGCAACTCAAAAATTGAGACACGTCTTTTCTTCTTTTTCTACGAGAGCAGTTGCACGGCATTTTCCATTACAAGGCGTGTAAGCAAAATACACGAGAGACGAAATGCGAGATTTCAGGTTCTTAAGGTCAGTTAACAGTGTTGAGTTTAATTATTCTCAGTAAACTCGAGAGTCAACTTTTCCGTAACAGACAATATTGGTTCACACAGCGCATATTTCATTTACATTTTTGTGGTCCTTTTTACTTCTCATTCTTACAGACAGAGTCAGTTCTTAACTGTAAGCGAGAGGTTATCTTAATGCACATATTTCTTTCCGATGAGTGGAATTTTTTGGTAAGTAACAGCTTACATTCGTAAAGGGACTATATTCGGAAAGAGACAATCCGGAAGTAAATGCACGTTCACATACACTTCTTTATCTTTATTTAGTAGGATCACTTCGAAAGTTATTCAGTGGAGAGGATGAAAGTAAAATATTTTTCGTTTCGACAACCGACATCAAGAGGCAAGAATGCTACTGCAATATGCAGAACCACACACATTTGTAACGAATTACCGATGGACGACAGCAAACGTACAAAGTCACGCATGGAAGGAAAAAAAAGAAGAAAAAGAGAGAGAGAGAGAGAGAGAGAGAGAGAGAGAGAGAGAGAGAGAGAGAGAGAGAGAGAGAGAGGGAGAGAGAGAGAGACCAAATGAACACCTGATGGAACTCGAGCTATTTACCACACAGCTTCCTGTGTGGACGACAAACAAGATGTATTCGTTTTTTTGTCACTTGTGCTAAAATTGGTAGTAGTAGCTATGAGATAACAGTTCATGACGACATTAAAATACAAGCTGAAATATCATCGTAATGGAGTGTGAGAAATCAGATATCGTACGGAAAGATTTAAGTATTCATTTTTTTTCCGAGTGCTATTCCAGTGTGGAACGATAAAGAAGTAACCTGAAGGTGATTCGATAGCACCTAAGTATGTGATGTGATATGATATGATCGCATGGCATTATTGGCCGGGAGATCCCATCCGGAGTCGTTCGACCGCCTACTGCCAAGTCCTTCTATTTGACATCACTTCGGTGACTTGCGCGTCGATTATATGAAATGACGATAAGGACAACACAGCACCCAGTACCCAATCGGAGAAAATCTCCGACCCGGCCAGGAATCGAATCCGAGCTAGCAGCATAGCAGTCAAACGCACTGATCACACACGTCCAGAGGCATACAGCAGGTACGTGTAAATTGCAGAACAGTCATTTAGATGTAGATGTTGACGTTCCTTTCCATGGAAGCTGGCAGAGGGAAGAAAGAAAGCAAAGAAGATAAAAGGTGTGACGTCCCGTCGACAAAACGTCAATAGAGATGCAGAAGAGGTTCGGATCGGAAAGGATGGGGAAAAAAATGATCCGTGTGCTTTCGAAAGGAAACATTCCTACATGTGGAAGGCTAGACCGGGATCTGGATCACCGTCCACAGGAAGGCCAGTTCCGCATCTCACAAGTCAGAAGGCGCAGAGGTAAAATACTATACTGAAATTTGGAAGGACGTCAGTTTTAATGCAGAACCCTGCATCAAAATTGAAGTGTTCCGTGGTTTCCCGAATCCCTTAAAGGAAATGGCAAAATGGTCCCTTTGAAAAGGGCACAGTCGATTTCCTTCCTCAAGTCTGCGAAAACCGAGACTGACCCAGCTTCTAACGAAGTCGGCGGCGCACGGACGTTAAATCTCTCTCTTTTTTAATTGACATTCTTGAGCGTGCGCACCCAAACCGCCCCGCCCCCTCCCATACACACACGCGGGAGCCACTGCCACCAGATGACTAATAAATATTGTTTTCTTTAAATTAAAACATTTTGCTGCAGTTTTGTTGCAATCAATAATTAAACAAAACGAACTAAAGGACCACAAATTATTTGGGCGACAGAATAACCAATACATGACAAAACATCGCAGATAAATTTTTGAAAAACCTTGTTGACTTTGGTCGGATCCAATATACAGGATGTACTCAGTTATGGAAAATGTCATACTATAGGCGTACTTAATTTTGGGTTATTAATCACAGACACCGCACTAACATACCGTAATTCGTACCGTCTCGAGACCAGAAGACGGGATCCAAAAGGAAGTTCCCTATCGCTGAGATAGAGCGAGCAGCTGCGGCCACAGTATCTTTTCAGAGGCGGAAACACACAATGTGACAAATTACCACTGTAATATCAAATGGCTCTGAGCACTATGGGCCTTAACATCAATGGTCATCAGTCCCCTATAAATTAGAACTACTTAAACCTAACTAACCTAAGGACATCACGCAACACCCAGTCATCACGAGGCAGAGAAAATCCCTGACCCCGCCGGAAATCGAACCCGGGAACTGTAATATCAACGAATGCAATTTCGTCAACCAAGTACCGGGTGTCAATTTAAATGCAACTACTAAGATACTCACTGAGTTCCAGTGTGGCCTGCAATTATCGTGTGGCAGCGAAACTCGGTACATATTCTATTGCGTTAATGCGCAAACGATTTACGGCGAAAAAAATTACTTCCAGTTTCGGCCACCAGGTGAAAATCTGGCGCTGAGTCTGCAAGAAAGTCATGCAGAAGTTTTTCCATACGAAATGGATTAGTGAAGGGGCGTGGGCAGAAAATTGAGAAAGGTCTAATGCTTATGTTATTACTAATCGCCGCTTACACAATTTGTTCAATATGAGTACTGGAGACGTTGACGACATGCTGCACAGTGCCAGATTCGCACCTGGTGGACAAAACTGCAATTAATTGTCTTCCAGCGGAAATCGCTTCCGCATTAACGCATATCTGTCAAGTTTCGCTGCTGTATGATAATTGTAGACCACACTGGATTTCTGTGAGTAGTGGTACTTTAATTGTGGCCACCAGATATTTGATTCATTGTCATAAGGAAATTTTTACATATACTTGCTCTTCGTGTGTCAAGAAGCATACCAGCAGCGATTTTTTTGTACAATGTACGTATTTCTGAACTACATTATCCATACCTGAGTCTGCTGACATACGTGTTCTGCGTAAGATACTTGATGTAAGCGTAAGGTGGATACCAGAGCATTTAGATTTGGATACTGTGCTCCTAAAAAAAGCTCGAGTAAGACCCTACTGGATAAATAAGATTACAGAAAATGGCGGAAGGATTAGGAAAATCACTAGCAGAGTTTTACATGCGAAATTAGCTCACGACAAGGGAAGGCAATGATTTCTTGGAAATATATAGGCGAAAAAAATAAGGATGACTCTTGTGTGGAAACATGGGGAAGAGACCACAAATTGATACAGTGTCTTTGCAGACTGTTCATAACAAATGTGAGCGATTAGAATAACCAACGACTGTTTAATCTATGGAACATTATAACTATTATGGGCTAAGAGACGGGTTGATCAAATATCAAAGATATGCAAATCTGGTGAATATTTTACAAGTGATAGTAGAAAGAAGGGGTAGTAGGGAACGTCCTCGACAGACCAATTGGAGCAAGACAACCGAGGTGGGGAGACTAGATGAGGCCAGAGCACACTGGAGCTTGCATACTGCAAACCAAATTGCTGGTGCACACGAAAGGAAAAAACAGTGTCATAACACGGATAACTGAATAACGACCTCTTCGGAATTAAAAAAAAAACTTTTTGCTTTCATACTCAAAGTAACCGACGTATTTGTCACAAAGAATACTTAAAAAAAATAAGGGGAGAGTGGTAGGAGGCCACACGTTGCACACCGTCGAATGGACTGCGGATACACTGGATGCTTATGGAATGTCGGCCACAGCAGGAATACAGACTACTTGTTAATTCGAATGTTCCTCAGTACTGGAAATGTAATTCATGTTAACGAACTACCAGAACTGAAGTACAAAGCGAAGCCAACACAACCGCTTTAGGGGGATTCCGGAGTAGGTAGGCGCCACAGCTATCACAGTGCTGCGAGCCACGCCAGGCACGGCAATCAATTAGCGGCGGCCAGGCACGTCACACACACACACACACACACACACACACACACTATATATATACGCATGCACGCTCACTTGTTCATGTCACATATTCTGTTTCCACACGTCAGCACAAAAACGGCAGTCTCGTATCCAATCATCTTTTGTTCGCCAGGAAGTGCCGCGAACGTAACAGAATTATATCGGAAGAAGGCCGGAAAACGACATCTCCGAACACCGGATCATATCACATGCAATCTCGGCTTTTATATGCCTCTACTTATTATTTCTGTTCCATAATAGAAGATCGATGTGCAGTGTTCGACGAAACCGAGGCACTAAGCTTCGTAAAGCTACAGGATCTCTACGGTGAATCAGGGAAACGACTGGAAAAACCCGTCCTATCAGACATAATCGGAACAGAAGAACATAATAAAGAGTTAATAATTAAAGGACGACGAAATCTAACATCTATGAGATAACACACACACTGCCTCTTCAGCACGCAGACTTCATACACGTACTCATTTATTCGTTCAAATACACCACAAATAGATTAGACTGTAAGTCGTAGAGATCAGATTTAGCAAAGTGATGTCACACGCAGTGAATGTATGTATCAACTAAAATTAAAAATATTGTGTCTAAGGTTAATGCTATGTGAAGAAAGCTGAAGACAACTGAATCTTCCTAATTTTCAGATTTACACAGTAAACAAACTTACTGGGATTTACTAGGATGCACTCTGTACTTCAAGTGAATTTCAGTACTTACATTAGTCACACCATCATAAACTGGCATCGTCTTCCTCCTCGCTTAAAATCACCGAACATGGTGTTGCTCGTACGTGCGCAAATTACGTGAAAATTAATATGCAGTAATTTCTTACTTTATACAAATTTTCATAACGATAACATTTTCACAAACAATTTTGCATTAAAAGTAGCGTCACAAGTAATTCACATGTGACTGATCGAAATAGGCTTCCCAAAGCGAAAAGAATTTGCACTCGAAGCAAACAAAAATTAGTTAATCAGAAAACAATTGCTAATCAGAGCAAATAATAACATGTCAACAAAATTTCCGTCTCAAAATAAGAGTAATTCCAGCTTAGACAGGATACCGACAGCATTTCATTCTGTGTATACAAAAGTCGCAAGTGGTATAGGACGAGGAGATTACGGTATGCAACCTACACCCTGCTTGCTCAGTCACTTACTCTTTGGGGAGATGGGCGTTGGGGGCGGATGCGGGAGTCCATCGAATCGCGAAGGGTACTTCGGAGACAAAACGAAGAGCGCAAAGAGGTAGAGAGGCAGAGAGGAACAGTAGCCAAAAATGGCGGCTCGGAGCTAGAGCAGAAAAGGACGTCCCCTTTTCTTCCAGACGGCATACTAAACAGAAAGAAAACTTGCTGCTTTGGTTTAGGAAGAGTGTGTTTGTGAACGACATGAGGAGAGCGCTTTTTAAGCGCAGAATCTCCATACGCTAGGCCAGATGCTTGCCCTGCCGAGGACCATGGGAGACGCCGAGGGGCTGCAAATGTCAAGCAGTCGACACGGCGCACTGTGTGACGCTCCCGTGACGTCTGCGCGCCAAGGCTGAGCAATGGGCACCGCGGAGCACGGCCGGGCTGACACCGAGATTCGCTCTGCCAAGGCCGCGCGGCAACTACTCAAGGTGTGGCTTCCTCGCAGAATGCCAACACACCCATCTGCCTCGTGACTCGATCACACATTTCTAGAGATTATATAAGGTGAAAATTAATAAAACCGACAAACTGCAGAGAGGCATTCATTACTGAAATGGATGAAAGAAAGTCCATTGAAGATTTGTCCGGAAATAGGTTGTGGGCGTGCAACGTCAAAAAATCGTTTCGGAACACAGTGCAGGGCCCACAAGAGATGTTCAAAGTAGACTCCACGGGATGCAATGCACGCGTTCACGCTTCGCATCATGGACTGCGGCACTCTTTCGTATGTTCCGGCCTCTGAATAGCGCCACAGGCGTCCTGAACACACTGCTGAAGGGTGTTACACGTTAGGAACTAGTTCAGCATACACAACGATTATCAGATGCCCCAAGAGCGAAAAATTCAGACGGTTTAAGTCCGGTGATCTATCATGCCATGCTACAGGACCACCGCATCCTATCCAACGTCCGAGGAAGAAGTTGTTGAGGTGTCTGCAAACTGTAATGTGGAGGTAGGGCGGTGCTCCATCATGCAGAAACCACATAACCTGACACACTGTCAAAGGCACATTCTGAAGCAGCGCCTCCGTCGAGGCGTTGTGGAACAATAACCGGGCCACGTGTGTGGTCGCCGAGAATCCCTGCCCACACATTAATGCTTAACCGATGCCATCTCCTGAGGGTTGTCTGCAGCCCACAGCTGACGATTATGCAGACTGATTATGGCATTTCCGGTCAAGGTTGCTTCGTCGGTAAAGAGAAATGATGACATATCACATAACCGTGATGATCTGATGCAAAAGCATCGACAAAAATCCTTCGCGTATACAGAAATCTGCTGCTAATAATACTTGCAATTATTGCAGGTGATAGGGTTAGTGGCGGTTGTCACGCAGAACACACATAATCATCCTTTGGCTTACACTGTGTTGGCGGGCCCTTGGCTGCAGCTTGTACTAGAGTTAGTGTCAATATCGTGTAGAACCCCGCCCTCCAAATCTAGTGTACGCACATCTACACGAACTCCCAAAAAGAACTTGAAATATTGTGTGATGTGACTGGTGTCTGTGACAGTATTTGCTTTGGCACACCCGTGCTGCCTCTCCGTCGTTTCCATGTGCTTGGCAAAGATGCGTATCCGGATACATGTGCACAGAACCTTTTTTCCTCTATTTCCAGTCAGGAATCTGTCCCTGCAGTTCGTCGGGTTTATTAATGTTATATTTGTAGTCTTACGACATTAAGTCCGTCTCTGCGAATAAATAAAAGCATTCTTCATGCCTATACGGGTTCCGCAACATCGTTAGAAGCAACGTCAGTAGTCTAATACGTAATATGTAATACACATATGAGAAAATACTCTGAAAATGATTCTATGCTACTTTTTTGGCGTTAGACTCTTGTTCTCGCGTTGAAAAAACATTTTTTTTTGGGGGGGGGGGGGATGCAGGTTATTCTATATTTTAACAATTTCTGTTTCCACTTACCATTTTATGTAGTCTGTTTTGAACACATGTGCAACGATAAATCAAGCAAAATTTTTCATTGTTTAATCACTTTTTCTGCAGTGTGAAGAGAATGTGCGATGAGGATGCTATTATGAGAATTGACAATTGCCACGAATAACTATATATAAAAATAAAGGTACTTCGACAACTCTCAATGGAATACGATTTTTTAGATATTTAAGAAATGCAGTGCAGGCACGGGAAACAATTTCCAGTACTTACAATGACAAAAACATAATGAAAGAGGAAGATTATAAGAATAAAAAGGCAGTAATATAAGATGAATGGCCACAGGTTTGCAGATGGCCGCCGCATTTATTTCATTTGCGTATTTAAAATTTAGAGGAAAAAATAAAGATATACGGGATACAGCACTCAGGTTCGTAGATGGTATAGCCCTTTTGG
The DNA here is from genome assembly GCF_023897955.1 of Schistocerca gregaria. Classification (NCBI taxonomy): domain Eukaryota; kingdom Metazoa; phylum Arthropoda; class Insecta; order Orthoptera; family Acrididae; genus Schistocerca; species Schistocerca gregaria. The sequence goes on along the minus strand of NC_064923.1, from coordinate 619,459,553 downwards.
CGAAAGGGAAAAAAAATGATGTGAGCAAGTTGCGAATGACAGTGTTGGATAATAACAACTAAACCGAAGGCAAAGTTGAGGGGAGTTCAAGAATAATGAATGAGGAGTAGCTGAATACGAAATAGGGAATTAACACAGTATTAGAAAGCCTGGAAAGATTCTAGCAACTTGAAATCAGTATTACAGGCAACAGTTGGACCTAGTAAATTATTTTAAGCCAAGTGGAATAGAAGAAGAAAGCTTTCTCTGGCGAAAGAGGTTTGCATCCATGAAATATTGGCTTAGGACAGGTAATGTATTGTCTATGTTGTATGTCAGGAACACATCAACGTTCTATGGAAGTGAAATGTACACTGTGACAGATCGGAGACTAAAGAAAAGCAAGCCTATGAAGATGTGGTGGTAAATAATCACATTAAAAGTAAAATAGAAAGGAAAAATATGGATCGAAGAGGTAGGAAGCTTAACTTTTGTTGTAAGATGGGAGAGACTGGTTGTGCTAGATGAAGTTAACCAGGAAACTGGAAAGAGAAAAAGAAGGGGAAAGCGGCGCAGCCATTTATCTTTCACACTTTTCTTACGTCAATTGTTGCGTAGCAAGTGCGTTTATTTTGAAATAGTCTGAGGAGAAGCTTAGAATTTAAAGCGGTCGGACACGTGTTCCTACGCCAATGTTTATCAGAGCGTCACTGGGAATCTATTTCAATTCTTTCATGTGGGAAAGGATTCGGAGGAACTGCTGCTTGCGCCCCACCATGTTTGCTTATAACTGGAGATAACAGAATATAAGCGTCATTTGCAGAATAGTAATAACGAAGAGAGGCGCAAGCTTGGATAAAGCGGATAGATAACTGTACTCGGAATAGGCCGTGCGTTTCCTCGCCAGAATCGACTTGGTTTTGTAGTCTCTGCCAGCATTTGAAAACCAGTTACTGCTCCGTAGGAAACTGGTCGGTCTTTATCTAGATGACAATGAATAAGAAGCTTGAAACTAATTACCATGAGACCAAACTTGTATCGGTCTGAAGCTTCGATAAATCTTTTACTGCTGCACAAACGCTTAACGATGTTAAAAATTGTTACGTGAGAAATCGTCCTACCAATGCACAACTAATATCTACTATACAACAATCCACAAGAAACGTCTGGATTTATGTTAAATTTCTTTTCTATTTGAAATTAATTATATCCTCGGCAACCAGTCACTTTCATTTTGTTGTTGCTGTTCATTCAGAACTCATAAGTTTTGGGTCAATAGCCACTCGTCTTCAGATGACTGAAAGATGCTTAAGTACAGAAGTTTGTGGCTCAATTCTTGTTAACAACTGTCGTCGTTCGGCAGCCCTCGTAACCTCAAATAACGTCACGTGCTATTACTCGCATTCGAGTTTCGAATTCAGATCCCCTGCGGCTCTCCAGATTCAGTTTTTCTGCGGTTTCGCTAAGCCAATGAAGCTGAACCCAGCGACAGTTTCCTTGCAAAGATTATGGCCGATTTCCTTCCCTGTTCTTACCCTACTCGAAAATGTGCTGCGGCTGGAACATCCTCGTCGTCTAAGGGACACAGTCGTCCTTCTTATGGCAAGGCATGTTTTATCACTTAGTGGTTAACCACCAGAAAATAGCTACGATATCTAAACAAGTAACAGAAGTGGACGATTGCCGTTAAGTGTAAGTTCACAATCGAAAAAAAAAAACCTCTTCCCCTTCGTTAGAAAAGGCAGCGGTCTAGAGATCTGAAGATACTAGAGCGCGACAGGCACCGAACACTCTGGCGGCATCTGACATTCAAGCCTGCCGAGGTACAAACGGCTCTACATACCTTGCAACAGGCCGCGGCGTCACGAAGACGACCCGTCAATAAAACGGCGTGACCGCCTCACGTACGCCGCGCTGTGAGGGTCGCTCGCTGTGTATTTGGTGCCAACTTTAGGTTATAATAAGGAGCTCAGCCTACGCATCGAAGAGGCAATAAACGAAATCAAAGACAGGTTCAAAAGTGGGATTAAAATTCACGGTGAAAAGATATCAGCGACAAGATTCGCAGTCAACTAAACAGAGATGAAAGTACTTTGAAGGAACAGAAATGAAATTAGCAACAAAGGACACATCTAAAATGGGGTCCACTTAATGAAGGAAGTAAAGAAATTCTTCTACTTTGGAAGCAAAGTAAGCCACGATGGACGAAGCAAGGCATAAAAATTAGACTAATACAAGTGTTGACATCATTCGTTCTCGAAAGAACAAGTGCAAATCATAAACGCTGATTTTACAAAAATTTCGAAGGATATACATGTGGAGTACATCACAGTGTGTAAGGGAATTGAAGGCTCTGGGAAAAACCAGGAAAGAAAATTTAAGCGTTACAGAATGAGGCTGAAAAATTTAATGAACTGGTAAGATGATATTTGAAGAATTTATCCGTAGACTTGGCGAGGAAAAGAAAATATAGAAGTTACTAACTAGAAAAAGGCAAATTGTATGTGTCAAGATATCGGAAAGTGACTTCCATGACAGATGGAGTAACAGACAGCAACAAAATGTAGAGAAAAAGAGAGACTGAAGTACACATGACAAATAATTCAGGACGTTGTGTGTAGGTTGCGAGGTGTCGGCTAGTGGACTGACAGATTGAGCTCACTATCCTAAGCACCGGCCAAGAAGCTCGTGCTGCACCTTCAGTGGGTAGCGCGAAGGGCTGAAGGGCAGTTTCCTGAAGTAGAGTTCAGCATTTGCGTGCTAGGTTGCGCTTTCTGGAAAAAGGTGGCAGAGTTCCGTAGGAAGCTTAAGGTGTGTACCTAAAAATGACCCAAAAGGTTGAAATCGGCCAGTTGCACGGAAGATAAAAACAATACAGCCTACTTGGACCCTGTTACCTTCGACCATTGCTGGCTACGGCTTGTGAATTGGCTGGCCATTGTACCCAGCGACAGTAAGATTATTTGTAAATCACTAATACCGTAGAAACTTTAAGTACATATTTTATTCAGTCAATGAGACGAGCTCGTCGACTCTCCATGACAGATAGTACTATGAAAACAGGAAAATTTACTGCGAATAAATCAAATACAATATTACACTGATTAATAAAACTAATACAGTTATACCAGTATATCTTCAGAGAAGTATTCTATGTCAGACGATAGCTACTTTATGCAGCCACATTTGACCAAAAGATATCTTCTATTCATAAACAGTTCTGACGCTACAACATTATGAAAAAGTAAGCAACGAGGAAATTCAATCAGATCTCTGTAAATTAGCCATATTCAAGTAGTAAGATGACAGCATAATGTAAACAAACATATTACCTACATTACCACGTGGAAATATTTTAGATACAAGCCTGATTTCTACGTAAAATTCACATTAATTGAAACGGCTGAGCAACATGACACTCAAAAGCGAAGGAAAGTCGTTTCAAATTGACTTTTTGTGCTAATCAGTAGACTAATGTTTAAACTTTTTCATTTTTTTATGTGTTGTTGTGACAGACTTCTCATATTAGTTATAGAAAGAGAATACGTAGTGGTAGAACTGACTGCAAAGTCTCAAACGACCAAAATGATAAAAAGGAAAGAACTGTTGTAGCAGGCTTAAGTTAGCGCAGAGGTTGAAAATACCTCTTCAACTGTAAGGTTAATTTTATTCAAAACAAGACAGTTTCGGGCTCTTACACCCCATCATCAGGTGATAGACTGAAAATACACATGTGCCACTCCTATTAAAAAGCAATTCGCTACTGAACTAAATGGTAGGTAGCAAAACCTTACAGTGCACATTGTCAAAAGCTATTATACCAATTAATACCTAGCAGCAATAGCACTGAAGGGACACTTTAAAAGTACGATCAATTTTAAACTTGCTAACTAAAAGCCGACGATTAAACGAGGCTTACATAAGGTAAGACCTGAGACAAATTTTACATCATGAAAGACAGGCAAATTTAAAATTAGTGAGGACACGGATAATGACGCACAATAATGCAACGTAGTCAATAATGCACCAAACTTCTATTAAAGGAGGACATTTTACAACTCTGTAAAATTAATTGGGTGGACCTTGCAGACCTTACTATAGGAGACAGGCATACGCTGTATAGTCGCTAAGCCTAATTAAGGCCCACAAAAGCAATGGAGAAAACTCTGACTCAGTTAAGAAGCATACATGTGTGACGTATAGGAGTGGCAAATGTGTGTTCTTCTAACTCATGACTGTCGTGTGTTGTTCAGCGTCGCCTTATATATCTTCACTGAATTAAAAATTTGCATGCCAGCCGTGGAAAGGTGAGAAACTTTCGTTATGTATTAGGGTTTGTACATAAATTTTATGCCGCTGGCTCCCATTCAGTTTTACTACAGTTCTTTACTGCCCGTTTCAACAAATTCCTTTACCACGCGTCATGTACTTTTAAAGCTTCTCATGTAACTTTCTACGCAATGGCTTCTTTCCATTTTGAATGCAACTCACTTATTCAATTCTGTGAACGGCCAGCCTAGTTAACCCAGTGTTCTTCTTCCCGTCAACACATGGCAGCACTTTTGCCACTCTGGTTTACAAGTTTGCTTCCCCCTTCGTGTACGCTAATCAGTGCTCTGCACTTGTTGACGATACACCGACGCGGCCTGTACTTACCCACCGCGGCGCTCCTGGCCTCATTGCATACTTCCTTACACAGGTAATCTTCCGTAGTATTGTACGTTGTCCCTTTGCCATTGACTTAGATTTTTCCACATCTAGCCCGACCGCTGTTTCCTAAAATGTTATTGGAACTATTTTGTTTTTGTGTGTACTACTGCATGCAAAAACTATTATCATCTCTTGTCTCTTGTTTATTTTCAATATAACACCTGATAATGGGCATGTAAGAGCCGGAAACAGGTCGTGTTTTAAATAAAAACGATCTTACAACTGAAGCGGTATTTTCAATTACTGCTGTAACGCTCAGTTGCGGATTGTTTGTTGTTAATGTAAAGATTGCCTCAACGCAGATAAATAGCCTCTTGCTAAATTACACTGGTACATTAAGGCAAACCAGAGAGAGGAAGAAACAAGCTTGTTTAAGGCTTCAAAAGCCAAGCTTTGCGGTCTGACTTGTTTCTAGGCTTAGATGAAAACACGCAGTGTCGGAGGCAGTAGAGGTTCGCAGTGTGACACAGGCATCTGCACCTACATCTCAATTTATATGATTACTCTGCAATTCACAGTTAAGTGCTTGGCACGGAAATCAATGAACCACCTTCAAGCTGTATCTCCACTGTTCCGCTCTCCAACAGCGCGCGGGAAAAGCCATCTCTTCAATTATTCGTGGGAGCTTTGATCTCTCTCATTTTTTATGACAGTTCTTTCTCCCGATATAGGTGGGCGCCAACGAAATATTTTCACACTTTGAGGAGAAAGTTGGTGATTCGAATTTCATGAGAAGGTTATGTCCCTGGCACTCTCCCCCCTGTTTCGCGACAATACAGAACGACCTGCCCTTCTTTGAACTTTTTCTATGTGTCCCGTCAATACTATCTGATGCGGATCCCATACTGCACAACCGTGCTACAAAAACGGGCGGACAAGCGTAGTATAAGTGGTATCTTTAGCAGATCTGCTGCATTTTGTAAGTGTTCTGCCAATAAATCGCAGTTTCGGTTGGCTTCTCCCACATTATCTATGTGATCATTCTAATTTAAGTTATTCGTGATTGTAATCCAGAAGTATTTTGGTAATTTGGAGCCTTTAGATATGTGTCGTGTATCGTGTAACCGAAGTTTAGCGGATTCCTTTTAGTACTGATATCTTCACACTTTTCATTATTTATGGTCAATTGCCACGTTTTGCACAGAACAGGTATCTCATATAAATCATTTTCTAATTGAAACTGCAGCTGAGTCTGTTTTTAGACGAATCGCAGTACAGTTCAGCTTTAAAGTTTGTCACGAGTGTCGTGCTCTCTGGGCCCTCAAACTTTAACGGGGAATGGATTGCATGCAGGTGACAATCTCTGGGTGTTGTGCGAGATTTTGTATTCTGAAGGTACGCTACGAGGTCATATGCATAACCAAGGAACAAAGCTCAATGCAAATCTTAAAAAACGTTTGCGAGTTAGGATGACACTTTTGGGATATGTTACCATCGCTTAGGCATTATTAAACACTGGCGCACGTGAAAAAAATGGCTCTGAGCACTATGGGACTTAACTGCTGAGGTCATCAGTCCCCTAGAACTTTGAACTACGTAAACCTAACCAACCTAAGGACATCACACACATAAATGCCCAAGGCAAGATTCGAACCTGCGTTCGCAGCGATCGCGCGGTACCAGACTGTAGCGCCTAGAACCGCTCGGCCACTCGGGGCGGCGGTGCGAGTGAACTTGTACATTAGGATACATTAAACTCTGGTCCGTGACTACATCGTCCGAAACTTAACTCGTCAGAACGTTAGTACCAGTCAGGATAACTCGACCAAATTACTACTAAAGTCTTGCAACGGGGTGTACCTAGTAGAATTTATGTGACCAGCATCGTTTGCAACTATACAATAAACGAATGAATAAAATTATTCGGTCAAGCTATTCATGCTGTGCCACCTGTGCTTACAAGCTGTAGAACATTATTTGTGGAGTACATTACATGAACCATTTGCATTAACATGCAGATTACACGAATCTTTTGGCAAGAGGAAGGATAAATGAAAGAGTTATCAGAACATACGACAACAGTGACGAATCATAGCTGTTGAACCGTGAATTACATATGACAGCTCAGCAGCATATAGGGTGAACTTACAAGGTGCTGAACTGACACCGGAACAGGAGGGGAAATAGCGTGGCGGCCACGTAAATTCAAACAGAAGGCACATGACCAAAAAGGAGAAGTGCTGCTCTCCACAGATTTATTACACTACTGGCCATACACCACGAAGATGACGTGCTACAGACGCGAAATTTAACCAACAGGAAAAAGATGCTGTGATATGCAAATGATTAGCTTTTCGGAGCAATTCACACAAGGTTGGCGTCGGTGGTGACACCTACAATGTGCTGACATCAGGAAAGTTTCCAACCGATTTCTCATACACAAACAGCAGTTGACCGGCGTTGCCTGGTGAAATGTTGTGATGCCTTGTGTGAGGAGGAGAAATGCATACCGTCACGTTTCCGACTTTGATAAAGGTAGGATTGTATGTAGCCCATCGCGATTGCGGTTTATCGTATCGCGACATTGCTGCTCGCGTTGGTCAAGATCCAATGACTGTTGGCAGAATATGGAATCGGTGGGTTCAGGAGGGTAATACGGAACGCCGTGCTGGATCCCAACGGCCTCGTATCACTAGCAGCCGAGATGACAGGCATCTTATCCGCATGGCTGTAACGTATCGTGCAGCCGCGTCTCGATCCCTGAGTCAACAGATGGGGACGTTTGCACGACAACAACCATCTGCACGAACAGTTCGACGTCGTTTGCAGCAGCATGAGCTATCAGCCGGGAGACCATGGCTGCGGTTACCCTTGACGCTGCGTCACAGACAGGATAGCACAGACAGGAGCGCCTGCGATGGTGTACTCAACGACGAACCTGGGAGCACGAATGGCAAAATGTCATTTTTTCGGATGAATCCAGGTTCTGTTTACAGCATCATAATGGTCGCATCCGTGTTTGGCGACATCGTGGTGAACGCACATTGGAAGCGTGTACTCGTCATCGCCATACTGGCGTATCGCCCGGCGTGATGGTATGGGGTGCCATTGGTTACACGTCTCCGTCACCTCTTGTTCGCAGTGACGGTACTTTGGACAGTGGACGTTACATTTCAAATGTGTTACGACCCGTGGCTCTACCCTTCATTCGATCCCTGCGAAGCCCTACATTTCAGCAGGATAATGCACGACCGCATGTTGCAGGTACTGCATGGGCCTTTCTGGATACAGAAAATGTTCGACTCCTGCCCTGGCCAACACATTCTTCAGATCTCTCACCAACAGAAAACTTCTGGTCAATGGTGGCCGAGCAACTGGCTCGTCACAATACGCCAGTCATTTCTCTTGATGAACTGTGGTATCGTGTTGAAGCTGCATGGGCAGCTGTACCCGTACACGCCATCCAAGCTCTGTTTGACTCAATGCCCAGGATGTATGCAACCAAATTGCGTGAAAATGTAATCACATGTCAGTTCTAGTATAATATATTTGTCCAATGAATTTCAGTTTATCATCTGCAATTCTTCTTGGTGTAACAATTTTAATGGCCAGTAGTGTAATTGTATCGTCTCTTTTGTGGAAGTAACATTCGAAGGCCTGTATAAATAAGGACCAATGTCAGCTTCAGTTCAGTTGCCTGAAAGGCACGTTACGCTGACGCTGGTTGCCGGTCAGAATGAGCAATATCGCTAAACGTATGGTCACTGGACTGGTGCACCGTGGAGCTCGCACCACGTTACACCGGCTCCAACACGTCATTGATGGCCCGGAGCAGGTAGTCGTTACGCGGAGCTGGTGTCATCGGCTGGCTCGCAGCCCTGCAAACTCCTCCCCTTTCCCCTCCCGCCGGCACCGGTGATCGATAAGCCGCGCTGCGCCGCCGATCAGGGCTGCCACAACACGCCCAGCCTCCGCCGTTGCCGCCGCCGCTTCCGTCCGCCTCACCGCAGCCTTTACACGGGCGCTCAATTAGAGCGGCGTGCCACCGTGTTTTGTGGTATTAAGCGACGGCTGACGTGTGCAAGCGTCTCTCACCTCTGGCACAGATCCACTGGATTTGATGTTACGACAGGTCCCCGCCAGACTGTCAGTTCAACGGTGAAGGGAGGCGACAGCATACTACTTCCAAATGCACCATGCACTGTAGTGTTCCAAGCAACCTTCAATTGGTGACAGTTTTACCTTCTTTAGTTCCATCAGCCGAGATTATTAAGGTAGTGACAACCGAACAACACCGATATCTAGTACTGCTTTGATGTAAACTGAGGTGACAAAAGTAATGGTAGTGATATGGACATACACAAATTGCGGTACTATCTCGTACACAAGGTATAAAAGGGCGGTCCACTGGCGGAGATGTATTCAGCTGACTCATGTGAAAAGGTTTCCAACGTGTTTATGGGCGCACGACCGGAATTAACAGACTTTGAACGTGGAATGGTAGTTGGAGCAATACGTGTGAGACACTTCATTACGGAAATCGTTAGAGAAGGCAATATCCTGAGATCCACGGTGTCAAGAGGGCGCCGAGACTACCAAATTTCAGGCATTACCTCTCACCACTGACAAAGCAGTGGCCGGCGGCCTTAACTTGACGACCGAAAGGAGCGGCGTTTTCGTAGAGTTGTCAGTGCTAACAGACAAGCAACCCTGTGTGAAATAACCCCACAAAATTGTGTGGGACGTACAACGACCGTATCCATCATGACGGTGCGGCGAAATGAGCTTTGGGAGCCGACGACCCTTGTAACAGCACATCGCCTGCCCACCTCTCCTGGGCTCGTGACCATGTCGGTTGGACCCTACTCGAGTGGAAAACCGTGGCAGATGAGTCCCTACTTCACTTGGTAAGAGTCGATGGTAGAGTCTAAGTGTGGTGCAGACCCCACGAGACCATGAACTCAAGCTGTCAACAAGGCATTCTGCAAACTGGTGGTGGCACCTTAATAGTGTAGACTCTGTTTACATGGAATGGCCTGGGTCCTCTGAGTCAACTGACCCGATCATTGACTGGAAATGGTTATGTTCGGCAACTTGGAGACCATTTTCACCCATTCATGGACTTCATGTTCCCGAAGAACGATGGAGTTTTTATGCCCAATGTCTCTGGGCCACAACTGTTCCCAATTGGTTTGAAGAACATCCTGGGCAATTTGAGCATATGATTTGGCCACCCACAGAAATTTTATAGCACTTAATCGAGAGGTCAGTTCGTGAACAAAAACTAGGACACCAAAAACACTATGCCAATTATGGAGGCTATAGAGGCAGAATGGCTCAGTATGTATGCAGGGGACTTCCAACGACTTGTTGAGTCCATGCCACATCTAGTTGCTGCACTACGCCGTGCAAAAGGGGGTCGGACGCGATATTCGGAGTTATCCCAGGTCTTTTGTCACCTCAGTGTGCAACGTCTCAATTTAGTTGGAAATACCCAAAAAATTTCATCCACTTCCGTTACTGTCCAAAATTTTCAGAAATCTTGCCTTCGAAATGTTACAAAATAAGCAACTATTAAAGGAATTTCAGACTACGGAGTTTCTTGCGAGGTTTTCTCCTAACACCGATATATTTCGCGCACGACGATACATCTGCCACGAATCTGGGTAACCGAAATATTTGGAGTAAAGTTTTGTTCCATAATCGAATGGCAAGAAGAAAAAAAATTTGACTAACGTAACATGCCTTCCAATTCCAATATTTTCCAGAGGTTTTCTGAAACATGCAGGACTTCCTGGACTACAAACTCGTGTTACGACTATTGTGCACCATAGCTAGCAATATGCGTACTTAGCAAGGATATAAAATAATTATAGTCTACTACTACCAACGGGATGGTCGCTGTGTTTACAATATCAATGGAAAATGAGCAATTTTGTTCTTTTGGTAATGGTTTTTCCGCACTTACTATTAAATATCTACTTAGTGATGAATGACATATGCGAGCAGAGATGAAGAGCAATTAACTGAAATCACATAATGAAACTTCAGGTTGCCACGATAGCAGTTGGCACAATACACGAAATACATTTACAGACCTGCTTTAATTGTTGCCCGTACTACTGGGTCAATGCTTCTTTAGACTACTTCTGAAAGCAAGTACACAAGGAAGAAACTAAGTAATTTCGATCCAACTTTTTCCGATCCATGACGGTGTGGTACACCAACCAGTAGTAACAATATGAAAGAATAAACATATTTGGTAGAAGAACCGGATTTCTTATTATATTTATCCTCCAATGACGCATTTCGCTTTACACAAGGCGTCTTCAGGTTGGCTGGAAAAATATGGTGATAAGCACATAAGAAGCCACACGTACGGAAGTCCCAGCACGAAACAGCCGTGATCAGAATTTGAAAAAAATACTGTGTTGTATATAATATAGACGTTGTATTTAACATTTCTAGCAGATTAAAACTGTAATCCGGACTGCCGCTCGAACCCTGCCTGTCGCAAACAATGCTCTCGTCAACTGAGCTATCCAAGCACGACATACAACCAGTCCTTATAACATCACTTTCGGCATTACCTCTATACTAAACCACCAGGTGTAAAAGTATGAAACTGGAATTTCCCTATACATGGTGCTACCCGTCAGTGTAGCGGCTGCGAGACCGCGTCTGCAGCGCCATCTGCTTCCTGTAACGGCTGACGACGAATGTCAACGTACAGTAATCCAAGTTCCATACACCGGTATCTGTGACACATCGGTTTTGTGCCTACTGCCTACGATTTGCGGACAGTGTTGGTTTTCTATTGTCATTTGAAAAAAAAAAACTGCTTCAGAATAGCGAGGAATGTATGCCGAACTTTCGGCAAAGATGCTCTTGGGAAAACACAATGTTTCGAGTGGTTCAAAAAATTCAAAAGTGGTGATTTGGAAGTGAAAAACGACGGGCGCGGGAAACCACCGAAAAAGTTCGAAGACAACGAATTGCAGGCTTTATTGGATGAAGATGGTTCTCAAACTAGACAGGAACTCGCGGAAAATTTCCATGTGACGCATAAAACCGGTTCTCTTCGGTTTAAATCTATGGGAAAGGTGCAGAAAGTGGGAAAATATTTAGTGTAGTTAACCTTCAAAGCTGCGAATTCAAACGATCATTTCATAAAGTCTGAATTAATTTTATTTTAGAGTAACCTTTTCCCTGCAGCTTCGCTTGCATTTGCGTTCAACACATGTATTGAATTGAATACACCTCCTCCATCATCCCCTCCCTGTGTCGATCTCCCCCACATATTCTATTCTTTTTTCCATGTTTGCTTCTCCCTCTTTGTTTTCCACCTGCCCACAACCCTTACACGTTACACCCTCCTTATTCATCTTCCCCTTCCCTCTCTCTGTCCATTTCTTCCTCCATCTTACTCTGTCCATCCCCTCCCCCCTCCCCTCTATTCATCTCAACCGGTCCCCGTTCATACTCATACTCATTGGCTTGTGTACCCCTGCAATTAAGAAACTCTCCTTCTGAACAGGCCTTGGAAGGCTCAACGGTACTGACCGACTGCCATGCCAACCTGAGCCAACAGGCGTCTGTGGATGCGGATGTGGTGGGGCATATGGTCAGCACATTGCTCTCCCACTTGTTGTCAGTTTTCGTGACTGGGGCCGCTAATTCTCTATCGAAAAGCTCTTCAATAGGCCTCAGAAGGACTAAGTGCATCCCACTTGTTAACAGCGCCCACCAGATGCGCATAGTCACCCAACAGCGGAGGCAAGGCCACCTGCAATAAAGTAGGCCAATATTACTCCAACAATAAGCCTATCATGTATGGCAGTCTCCACAATCAGGAGCTTGAAAATCATTTATTTGGCTCTGACGTACAGGCCACCAAATGAAGTAAGTCGATAAAGCAGGACAATACTACTCCAAGCCAACACATCTATCATGCAGAGCAGTCTACATGCTGGGACCTGGAAAAGCGTTTCTTGCCCCTGACATGTAGGCTACTCTGAAAAGCAGATTGATCTGGCAGGTCAATACTGTTCCTACAAACATGCCTGTCATGGAGGGCAGTCTATAACCATCGATTCGAAAAAACGTTTTTACCCATATATCTGCTCCTCTTGGAGCTAGGAAGTTAGAAACCCTACAATGCTGAAACTAGCTAGGACTGCTGTTTCTGTGCTAAATTTCTGAGTTAAAACTTACAACCAACACAAAAAACGTTTCTATAATTCGAAATTAGAGACACACGTGACATAAGTAATTACTTATTTTTATTTCTCAGTAAGACAGTATTTGAAAATGTTATTAATAAACGTTCATGCCAAACTGGAAATCAACTGTTGTAACACCTGAGCATGTGTGTAGCCTTGAAAAAATACTTTGAGTGTGAGTAAAGTTCCCACTTAATTTTTATCAACACTACACCAAGAAGCATGTGGGAACTGGTGGACGATGTGGTTCACTGTGAACTAAGTTATATGGACTGAAAAAGAGATTGAGACAAAATCAAAAGACACAATGCCCTGAATCATCAGTGAAATCACGCTGGAAATTACTGAACTCCAACATAAAGTATATGTCATGACTACCGAAAAATTTTGCCAGACCAGAAGTCGATTCCAGAATTCCTGCTATTTTGTTGTGGCTCCTATCGCTTCCGAACACCGTGACACCACGCATTTCTTTACGATAAATCAAATTCAGTTGATACCGTACATATTTTTGTGGCAGAGTGAACCATGGTCGTTCACCAGATCTGTTACACCAGCGGAGATGTTCCGACACAACTCGGCGCAGAACCTCTAGCAGTAGTGGTCAGAAATCCGAATTGGAAACACGGGGGCGTGGAGGCGCGCTCGGAGAGTGTGACAGTTAACGCAGATAATCGGGTTTCAAGACCGATGTGGCATGAATTTTCATTCCTGACGACGTTTCAGTATATAGGTCATCCACTAAGAGCTTTACTTCGCTGATATTTCATGTCAAAGAAACTGCATAGATTTAATCCCCAAGGAACTATTCATTTCATTTCAGCGCATCTAACGCAATTCATTAAAACTTTTCATAGAAAATGAACATAGCTGTCTGACCTTACGTAACATGCTTATAAACGAGAGGATATTTTAACTACTCTAAATTTACACTACGATTTACAACATTGCCTGTTACATAGTTGTAACTTTTACGTTTTGCCACTTGGTGTAATTAGGAGTTAGCTAAATCCAATTATTATATGACGCGCTCTAAAAACAACTGTTGTTGGTAAAATAATCATGCAGTTTTTATAGTAGGAAGGTAATAAAAGTGTTAAAGAAATTACCATTCCAGTCAAATCGTCCTTAGGTGAATGAGCTGACTAGTTTTTGGAGAAAGGAGAAAGAAAACAAAAGAGCAGATCACTATAAGCTTTTATCAAAACAGTGCGACCTAAGAGACAGCAAACTGTATGCCTGTCGCTCCACCAGGCTCCAGCTATTTACGGGTATCACTGTGTTAACACAACATAAATGGTAGATCCCGCCTTATTGCCACTAATTTGTGAAAAGATAGCCGGAAGCATGTGGAAGCGTTTTATGCAAGTTTCTTAGGAAAACATAAATATAAATAATACATATTATTTAAAAAGATTTAGCACATCAGTAAGTTAGACTTTGTCACGGTTGAAGCAGTTCTTGCAAGTTAAGCAACACAGTCTATTAACTTCAGCTTTGTCAAGTCTTTTCCATCATAAATTATCTAGGTGATTCCATTAAAAGAGCTTTGAAAGGAACAGTTGCACAAGGGGCGTTGAAAAAGTTTCCCCTTTGAGGGTGTTGCTGCAGCGTTTATACAATGTAGCGCGAGTGCGATGCGGATATGTAAGTAACGATGTGTAGACAAGGGATTAGTGTGGCATTCGTGTCTTTCCGATGTGCACGCTGTAAATGTGAGAAAGTGAATTATGGCAACGTTGTTACCAAATGCGTCCAGACAGGACCAGTGTGCTGTTACTCTCTTCTTGGCTGCCGAAGGAGAACACCGATAGACACCCATCGGAGAATGGAGAACTTGAATGGAAGCACGTCTGTCGAAGAACACCGTCGCGGGATGGTCGACCTGGGAGGCTAACCTCTTTCATTAATCAAGTGGAGACATTCGAGCCTATTGTCCCGATCTCTCTCAAAACGATTATAGCGCCTTGGGTCCCTTAAAAGAGGCCTTGAAGGGTGGTACAGCAGGCAGTTGGAGATTTTCCGACGCAGCGTGTTTTACCAAACGGGTATCTTCAACCTGGTGCGTCGGGGCGATGTTGTCTCAATGCTCACGAAGATTTGCCTGACTGGCATATCGATTCAAGAATGTACGGCTGATCACCCCTTATCCTTATTCATGATTTTATCGTTATGTACAGAGGAATATAGTTCACATCTGAAGAGGTATACAACACTCCATATGTCGGTAGTATCACAAGGAAACATACATACCACTTCTCTCACAAACTCTTATTGTTCTACACCTCTAAATACCACAGCTTATTGGATTTTAGAGTACACACTATCAGGACGGAGAAGCACTAGCAGAAATACTCTTCTTGTGACTGGAAGACTTGAGATATTTTGGGTCACAGTGGTGGCGTATGGAGGGAGCACTTTACTGGCTGTGTCACGCTGCGCCAGTACCCTGGTGCCCCCGCAGGCGCGGCGTGACGCGTGCTGGAGGGCAGAATGGCGCAGCGCGAGACAAACGGCCCTCGTCCCGGTGATCCAGCGCCGCGCTGCCTCTTTTTACGGCGGCCACAAAAGAAGCGCGACCAGCCCGCAATCGCCGGCTCCGCGGGCAGTAAAAACAGCGCGGCTCATAGCCCCGAGATACCTCGCACACGGCACACGGCACTTGTCGTTCACTGCGGCAAGTAGGGCAGCAGTCTACGCGTCGAAGGAACAACTCACCAAAATCTCACCCAAAGTGGCACGATATATCCCCATCGCACCGAGACGTTAGCGTCAGTGTCTCACGATGCAGCGAAGTACTGTTTTTCTGTTGCAGCAGTAAAGGGGCCTACTGTCTCATGTGAACACAACTTCTAGCCCTTCGGCTTTTCCATAGATGTTAAGTCCCATAGTGCTCAGAGCCCTTCGGCTTTGCCTTCAAAGTAACATGCATGAACAATACGAGGGTCGTTCGGTAAGTCTGTTAAAGAATGGAACAATTTTATTGCGCCTTCACTGTCGGCAAGCTCGATTGTTCCAAGAACCGTACAAAGAATTTCAACAATGTCCAGCGAACAGTACATTGTTGACAACCATCTGAAATGGTCAGCGTCTCGACTGCGACTGAAAATGGGGAAAGCCGAGTTCCGCGCTGTTATTAAACATTTTCATTTCAAAGGTTGGACAGCCGCACAAATCAAGACGGAATTTAATGTAGTTCACGTGGGCTCTGCACCATCACTCAAGATCGTTTACTTCTGGATTAAGAAATTTAAACGTGGTCGGACAACCTTTGAAGACGAAGGGCGCTCCGGCTGCCCAACTGAAGTCACCACAAAGGAAATCATTGACAAAACCCATGACGTGGTAACGCAATACTGCCGAATAAAAATTCGTGAGAATGCTGAGACTGTAGGCACCTCAACTGAGCTAGTGCATAATATCCTGCACAGATAACTGGCTATAAAGACGCTGCCACACAGTCGACCAAATGCCCATCTGGCAAAACATTTCAACAAAATGTCTGGCAACAATTAATCACGATCCGCAATTATTTTTGCGCTGATTTGAGACTGGTGGTAAAACCTGGGTTCTTCACAATAGATCAGCTACCACGGTGATGGCCATCTTTTTTTTTTGGGGGGTTCCCGAGGAATAATCCTTACAGATTACTTGCAAAAAGGGAGAACCATATCTGGATCGAATTATACTTCATTGTTGGACCGTCTGAAACTTGCGTTGGCTGAAAAAAGACGAAGGTCGGCACGCAAAAAAAAGTGCCGTTTCATCCAGATAATGCACCATTCCACACATCAGCGATAACAGTGGCGAAACTTCACGAAGTGGGCTTTGAATTGGTTCATCATCCACCCTCTTCAATAGACTTAGGCCCCAATGGCTTCTTCCTGTTCCGTAAGTCGGAACTTCAGCTTCCTGGGAAAGAGTTGTCATCAAACGAGGAAGTGGTAGTTGCAGTTAACGAGAATTTTCAGAGCCTGAAAGAAGCTATTTTTCCGATTGGACGAAAAAGTTGGAGGATCGCTGGACCAAGTGTATGTCCATCAAAGGAGGCTATGTCGAGAAGTAAGGTGAGATGTTTCCTAACAAACATTTTTTCTAGCCTTTTTACTAGTTATCAACCCACCTTCGTAGTATTAACAGTGAAACAATGACTTGTCCGCTACACCTTCTTCTGCCATTGGCAGTGTCATTGAGGATGACTCCGGCCAGGATGCGGCATGCGGAGAAGGGAGTTTCGGATACATGTGCCGCTTTCCGTCGGCTCCCCCACAGAACCGTGGCAACCTGGTGAACGTCACGCCACACCTGGACTCGGTAGCGTGATGTTTACAGTAATTTAAATACAAGATCACATCATTTTCTAACGTCCGAACAACTGTTCCAATACACGATATTCCTGAACATACAGTTTCCTCCAGTCTCCTTGACGACGCTGTTCCGGAAATGAGAAACTGGCGACCACGGTGCCTGTTTCGTAGTACTTCAAGACAGAAAAGTGAAAAAATTGGGGCAGAGAAATGGAAATGCCGTGTAGCTACGGCCTTCCGTCGGGTAGACCGTTCGCCCGGTGTAAGTCTTTCGAGTTGAAGTCACTTCAGGGACTTGCGTGTCGATGGGGATGAAATAATGATGATAAAGACAACACAACACCCAGTCCCTGAGCGGAGAAAATCTCCGATCCAGCTGGGAATCGAGCCCGGGCCGTTAGGTATGACATTCCGTCGCGCTGACCACTCAGCTACCAGGGGCGGACTGGGGCAGGGTGATCACTTGTTACCGGTAAGCTGTTCCCTACTTTTATCCATTCTGCTTGCTTTTAGTGGATAGTTCATCTGTCCCAAATACTAGGCCACTGTGGAGAACAGCTTGGTGCGACGATGTTTACTGTACACTGTACAGGACCCCGGGTCAGCGACTGGTGGCCGCGACCTTGCCCTGACCTTGCGGCTCGGCTCCCACCCGGCGTCCGGCTGCTGCTGCCGCTGCCGCCGCGCCCTTGACCTTCATCAGCGGCTCTACTCCTACGTCCAGAGCCGGGCCGTGTTTTTAAAACCACTCACTGCCAAGCCAATGAGTCGAGAAGAGACTGGAGACGACTTAAAACGAATTATTTCAAGGCCGGTACGCTGACCTGCCTCCGATTCTACAAGGAGCAACAAAAGTGACGACAGCCCGGGACAAATGTCTCACTCAAGTGCGCAGTTGCTATTTGCCCTGTGACCGAGAACCAAGTGGACAACGCGCTCCGTGAGAAAAGCGTGCTACGTATGTCGAACGTCACAAAGAGAGACACTGGATTTATTGTCTTCATTTCTATTATTTCGGACAATGGCGGACATAACCAACAGAAGATCAAAACAAGATCAAACTATAATTATTTCGTATCTGAAACATGAAACATACCGAGAAGTTAAAAATTAATGGTTCGGCATTTTCTCGTCGTGAATGTAAGCAAGTTTAGTAGCGTACGGTCAAAGTTGAACCGCACTGAAAGAAAAAGGTAAGCGGTAAAGACTGAAATTAAAATCAAACATGCCAGAACGATTCTGGGCCCTGTTCTCTTGCAGGACTTTTGTCTCCTACTTTCGTATGTGAGGAATAGTTGGCCTAACAAGACATTTACGTCGAATCACGTTCGTTGAATTTAATAAGTCTAATAGCCGAAACCGACGATAGCACACGCACTACTACTTCGCCAGCTGCTGAGTGGACAAACGTGTCCACGCTTCCACTCTCGATCAAAGAAATATGTGGCACCAGGTAGTTGACCAAAATAATTACAGACCCGCTGGTGTGTTACAGGTTACACTGGATAGGTTGACCTAATCAAGAAGCAAAACATAAGGCCAGATGCAACCACGAGTGGAAAATGTGGGAAAGATCTCAAACAATCTCAAGAAACCCCGGCGTTTGCCTTGAGCAATTATGGAAACCACGCCTTCTCTATAAGACCAGACTTTAGAAACCTGGTAGGTAGGGTAGTACAAATTTTCTTTGAAATTGATGTACTTGTTCTAAAGCACTAGCCATACTCCCTTCCATGTAGACATGTAGACACTAACCATAGTGCGGGCTAGAGTATTGAACTGTTGCGGTGTTGCTGGCGTCGCCTTCCGAATTCCTGGCGCCAATAGCTCGATCTGTGGGCACAGAGTCCGACGAGTGGTTGCTGCGCATAAATGTGGGCCGGTTTGAATCGGTAGCCGACTTCGAGTGCCAACTTCGTGCGTAGCCTGGCCGGCCAGCTCTGGCTTAACATCTGAGGTCATCAGTCCCCTAGAACTTACAACTACTTAAACCTAGCTAACCTAAGGACATCACACACATCCATGCTCGAGACAGGATTCGAACCTGGGACCGTACCAGCAGCGCGGTTCTGGACTGAAGCGCCTAGAATCGCTCGGTCACATCGGCCGGCTTTCTGTTTGGTAATATTACTTAACTGAAGTTGTTATTATTTAAGTCCTGCCTGTTCACTTTTAATTAAATCAGTAGCTGTTTCATAATATGGACTAGCTGAAACTCTTTTTTAATCAAGGCCTACCTACTTTTATTGCCCTATTATTGAGATCTGATATTTTACTCAATCTGTGTTGTATTTAACAGAAACTACGATTGGCAAAGTCCTGCCTGTTTCAGAGGTATTTAAGTCAATAACTTAGTAACAGGAGGTGACACATCACGGTACATGGACCATAACCTTTCGCCTTACATCCCTTCATCCACAACAGTAAGTTTCAAGTGTAAAAAAGGGGGCGGAAAGCGGGGAGGGGGAGGGGGGCGGTTGCTGTACCACACTCTGGGTAACAGCCGTTGGACGTTATTGTCAAGCCAACCATGACTTTCGTTGCCTCTTCTGGCAAGATAGCGATATACTGTTCACTGGCCATAATGGGCTTTGATATGCTACATACAGGAGCTGAAAAGGCACGACTTCTGCGGTGAGCACAGAAAAAATCGTATGAGAAATTTGCGTTGCGGAAAACCGATAATAACCGTTTTCAGTCCAAATTTACAACTCATGGCGCCTGTACCGTCAGTACGTAGTTGTAACAGTACGGCGGACTGCTATTCTCGGTGAAGCGACATTCCCAGTACTTCTGCTAGTGATGCAACGGGTGAAAGATCGCTAATAAACTACAACGGTAACAGCTTTTCTTTCCTTCTCGTCCAGAATGATTATTCATTTCCTCCGAGTTACTGGCGCTGCTCCTTCACTCGTTTTCGAACGCGGGTCTCCTCCTTACTAGGCAGATGCGCTAACGACCCAGGCAGCGGTTCGGCAAATGCACGGTTTACCCTGGCACATCTCCCTCCTCGATCCAGATTCTCACTGCTGCCCCAGTCTATTTTAAATTTAAATTACAGACGTGCCAGGATAATCGGTGCAGTTGTACGAACTGCTGTGCCAAGGTGGCCAAGTGGCCAGCGCACCTGTCTAATAAGCAGGAGACCCGAGTTCTAGTCCCGACCTTGGTACAAATTTTCATTCGCCTCTTCAGTGTATACACATAAAATCGTACATCTATGAGACCAGTAAAGTCTCTGAAATGTCACTTTTTTTTCTTTACTCAGAAATATCAAATATATAATCAGAGTCAAGGAAGACAAATGGAAGCGAGAGATTTGTCGAAAGGGTTTTGGAAAATAGCAGCGCATCAGTAAACGGACTCAAATACGAAACGTCAGTGTGACCAGTCATGGAGTACTGTTCAAGCGTTTGGAGTCCTTGCAAACCCCGCCTGACGGCAGCCATCGAAGGAATCCAGAGACGCGTTGCTTCAATCTAGACGGGTCCTTATAGCCTATAGGGAAGTTTTAACAGAGATGTCCAGGGAATTGAAATAAGAATACCTGGAAGAAAGGGGACGTAGTTCTTGTGAAAGTCATTTGAATTAATTCGGAGAACCGGTTTTTGAGGAGGACATGACAGTTCTCCTACCACCGGCGTAGTACTCGCGTAGGGATCAGTACAATGAGCGAAATTAGAACGCCTCCAGAGAGATTCAATCATTTTTCCTCGCTCAACAAGCGAAAAGAAAAAAAAAAATAGCTAATATTGATGAGATGTAACCTTCGCCACGACTTGTTCAGTGTTTTTCGGAGTATGCATGTAGTTGTAGATTGTAATTCTGACAATATTTTTCGGACATTCCCGTAACGCTCGAAGGAACCAGTTGAGAGGGCAAGACGGAGGAATATTCGTAGAGTATTGTGTCTCATCTAGTAGTCGGACCCAGACAATCAGAGAACTGTAGGACTCAAATAATCGATGTACGAGTGATTATGTGGTGATAAATTAACCCAGTCCTTCGAGCCAAAACGGAGCTGTCGACCCTACCCAACCTGTTTCGCAAGCGTGCGGGTGGAAGAGGTTGCTTCCGCGCCGATAGTAAAATATTTCCTTCGTCTATCTTCAAACTAATAAATAAACAACTATATTTCTGGTTTACGTAATACCCGTTTCTTAGACCACTGATGTAGACCAGTGATCTTAGATAACATGTACACAACATATTGTGTGCCGTATACTCCTATCACCTACACCAGTCCGATAATACGGTTATTAACTTGAAGACAAAGCGTGGAACACTCCACTTCTGTTTTGGATCAAATCTGCAGTTTTGGTGACTATGCAGTGTACTTTATTTTCCCGAAACAAAACTTGCAGTCATTAAATTTTTATAGTTTCCCTAAAGCAGCATTAAGTTCTCTGTAAAATTTCAACTTATCTTCTGCATCTGCAGTGACCTACTGAAAAAAATACCGATCTTTTAGTGAATCATTTTGTTTATTTGCCTTCATAATCCTTAACAAGCTGTCGATTGAGAGGCAGTGAGACGAGAGTAGTTGCTCCAGACAGAAATTTTACTCTGCACCGGACTGTGTGTTCAAGTGAAATTTCTTGACAGATGAAAACAGTGCTTTACCCTCCGAAAGGCGAAGATACAGGAGCTCCCTTCCAGCGTCTTAAGTTTGATCTGTCCGGTTGATTTCCAAATATCACTGTACGAATGAGAAATTAGTGATATACATCTTTTCTTACGGCTGCGCAGTTTCGGCATTGCGTATGGTTAGGAAACTTGAAGTACACACATTCCGTGCTATGGAAAATTTTCCCTTATCAGTTAGTCGTCATGCGCCTGGAATGTGGCGTAGCAGCAAGAGCTTCGCGTGGTTTTCATCCCTCTTTTACCCTTCCATCGATCTCTACCGTAGGTTTCACGACTCATCAGTGCAGCTATCATTTCCAATACTTCCATCGTCAAATGTCCACATATCCGCACCCGTTTGTCTCTGTGTCGTGTGATGCACAGCTGAAAGAGGTTGTTCTCTGGACTGAGTTAATACTTCTGTATTTTAATCTGCTGAAACACAAACAACTGATTAAGTCAGCGGAGCAAGTGTGCGAAAGTGCCAACATTAACCATTAGGTGGCTAAGGCGATGTGGAGCCACTACGGCAAAAGGAAAAGACGTAAGATTAAGTATGACGTCAGTGAACTGATTGTAAAAATTCAGTTACTGGATAGCTGGGAATGATGAGTGATTTAAACTGAAAAAAAAACTAAGAAGAGTATAAACATGTTAGCCATCAAATAAAGAAACTGGACCACACAACAAAAATATATTCAAATAAGTATGTCTGAAAACCTGTAGCTGACATGTGCGGCCGGTTACAATCTAGAGACACGAAATCTAAAAACACAAACGTTATACTGAAAGTTACCAAACTAGCATCTCAAACGGGGCATTGCACCAAAATAACCGAGTCAAAGAAAAAGACAGGTGTTGAGGGTATCAAAGTGGATGATCTAAAACGTAAGGAGAAAGAAGAGTAAAATGAATAGGCCGACCAACCACGGCAGATGAACTAAGAAATTGCCTTATTGAATATCTAATGCGAACGACGTAGACAATTGCCTGGAGGAAGTTAAGGTAATGATTGCGTGTGTAAAGCCGTAATCTGTAATCTTTGGATACGTTTAGAACAGATTTTTACCAAACGGTGGATGGAAACGACGACGATGGCACAGTTTTGTCTAGCACTAAATGACGTAGGCGTTGTGTTTGAGTCCAATCAGGTCTGTAGACGGCGTTTTAATATAGAGTGTGTTTTTCATCGATGGACGTATGTTTGGCTTTATACTTATTATTCTACTTCTGCATACGGAAAAGAAAGTAATGGAACTTCCAAAACCCACACCCAAGGCCGACGTGGAACTGGATTACAACAATCTTTGATTTACGAGGCAGCGACTACGACCAAGCTCCACGAAGAATGCAAGTGGCGCTACCCTGGGAACAGCCAGCCCGTGTTGGGACAGAGCTTCAGCGTGTGTTTCTAAACTAAAGCAGGCTTTCGCTCCTTATATGCTTGTGGCTTTATGAACGAATGAGGGACAGGCAGCGAAGAAAGAAACTGGTACGAAAATTAAGGCTGTAACTTTTGTAGTAGTATGGAAAGTGGTGACAGGTCTAACGTCTCGAGCTTAGACTCCCACTTCGTAAGATGCAGCGGAATGATGACTGAGGCTTAACGCAGAAACTCTGAGCTCCACTTACGCCCGTGCGCTCGTGCCAGCGACCATATAGCGCCGGTGGCCTGGCTACGGCTGCAGCAGAACAAGGCCGCGTTTTTAACGCGAGTTGGGGCGGCGACCCGTCGCACATTCCAGGAATTCCAGAGGCCCAGGATGACCGACCGCGCGGGTGCGATATTTGCGCTGGGCGAGCGGCGGTAGGCTACGGCCGAGAGCGATCGCGTGCCGAAGGTGCGAGGCCGCGTTCCACGCGCTGACCCCTGAACCGCGATATTTACGGTAGCGCAGTGCAGTGCAGCGCTCCCCATCACTCGCCTCACTCACACTTCTAGCTCAGGCATTTCGTGACTCTCTCTCTCTCTCTCTCTCTCTCTCTCTCTCTCACTCACTCTCACTCTCACTCACTCACTCACTCACTCACACACTCACACTCACACACACACACAATGTATGTGATGTCCGACCATTATGCTACCACAATTGTGTATATACAGGGTGTCTCACCTAACAGTCGTCAGATTTATTTTCTCTGGTGTTTCTGCAGACATTTGCAATTTCGTTTTTGCATTGTGCAGTTTGAATCAGCCCAGACAAACAGTGCTCGTTATGTCTTTCATGCGATGCCCAGTGTCGCCGGAAAGCGTCGGTTTAGTTTCCGGTTAGAAATAAAATGATTTTTATGGCTCAATATCACGTGTCCATTCGATAGAGCGGTCCCAGTTTAGTCTAGTGCGATATTTGCTTTATCGAAATTTATTAACAGGAAAATTAGAACCAGAAGAAAAACCCGTACTCCAGCAGCGCTGACTGCTATCGCCAAGCATGCTGCGCTATTGGTTATTCTTTGTATGCTGTCCGTGTTAATACAGATCGACAAATTAAATATCGTACTAGAATGATCTCCGACCTCTCTATCGAATGGGAACGTAAAATTCCAAATTTTTAAAAAAATATTCGTAATGGGAAACAAGCTGATTCTTTCTTTTGACACTAGGCGTCGCATGAAATATGTGACGAGCTGTAACGGTCTGGAATGCCTTCAGTTACACAATTCAAAAACCAAATTCCTAATATCTGCCAAAATATCAAGAAAAATGAGTATGACGACTCGCTCAGTACTCGAAGGGAACAAGGCGGAAACTAGATAACAGTGGTACGATATGCCTTCTTCCACGCAGATGATGATTTTTCATGTGGGTGCTCAACAGTACGATAATCAGAGCTCTTACGTAGCGTGAGCAAACCTTGCTCGGCAAGAGGGTGGGAAAGGGGGGGGGGGGGGCGAATACTGTCCACAAAGGCAGAGTCGTTCACTGTCAGTGAGGATGTTGGCAGATTTCCAGCCGAACCGAAAGATACCGTGATATCAACATATAAAAAATGTACTGAACTGGAAGTGGCACACCACAAACTTCTGAGTGGTGGATTGTCCTGCCGCAGAAGGAAACCGTGTGGTGAACGACTATGCGCTGTGCACAACCTGATGAGCAGCACTTCCTGCCACCGGTGTAGTTGCCATGAAGTCCGCCAGGTCCGTATGCTCGATTAGAGCTATCGCAGTTTGCTGTCCGCCATTGCTCACCACTCAGTTTCCCACTGACATACGATTCCTCCGTCAGACGATGAGTTAGCAGCGTGCAAGGTGCAGCACATCGATGTACGGCACCATCTCGACTTGTCCTCCCCCGTGCAATGTGCAGTGGCTTGCGGAGTGTGGATGTACATGAAAAACTTATGAAAGGTGTGTGACAAATGAGGGTAAAATGTTCCGAAGAATTCACGCTGCTTTACAAAACAAACCAGGAACCTTTTTTTTCTCTGATGAACCTAACAAAACAAAACAAAAAGTTAAACTTTTAACAACACTTTGCAGAAAGTAAACATCTGGACATATTATCATCTCACAGAGACAGAATTAAGTCCCGTTTCGTACAGCCAGTATTGGGAAGATAGGGGAAAAAATTCACCTCATCGTAGTGTACAAACTACCGCATAACACATGTGAACTACACGTTGCTGTCAGTGTCACAGAAAAAAGACTACTGCCGCGTGCGCCAGTGTGCACTCGTGCCGCTCTTTCCTCTGCCCTATACTGGCGCATAGGAACACTAACAGGCCTCTTTCACACATATCGATTCTATATAACTCATTTGCATTGCTACTGATGGACATACCAATATGCTATAAATATTTTTGTGTTTGTGGGCCAATGTATGGCAAATTCTGGAAGAACAGAAGCTTGTTTCACTATCCGAATTCCTGGGAGCAGTTTCGGAGAAATTAGAACATTTAAAATTTAGAATGTGTCTGTTTTGAAAGTCAAACCGAAGGGGTTCTTATATAAAAGTCAGTGGTTTCATAATAAACAGTCGCGTCAACTTGATGGGGGCGCTTCTGTTCGACGCAGCTATCGGAGTCTAACTATGAACTACGAATAGTTTTGGTAAGTTTAAATTAAAATTGATACTAACTGCGTCTTGCTACATGTGTTTGGATCGCCTCACCAACTAGACTATGGACGTCCTATCCAGTGATTAAGAAATATTTGGGGTGAACCGTCTTGTTGTTACTGATTATTTTGTTAGATGCTTGTTTTAGTGGCCTCACACCGTCGCACTATTATGAATAAAATCTTGATAATTCCCTTTTTTATTTTTACGAAAATGAGATAATGAGTATCTACCACTCCATCAGTCACAGGACACCAGAACATATCCTCTAAGCTAAAAGGGTGTCTACAAACAACTCCCTGAATTTTTGAGTTAGTAGAACGTCTCGAAATCTGGTTTCATAGTTTACCTCCTCCTCGTCTCTACTACTGCCACAGTCTGACTAACTATTGCGTCATCATGCTCTTTTTCATTCGTTATATCTTCTTCTCTGACTAAAACCATTTTTGTTGCCTCACGGAACTTATTGTGCTTTTACCAGCTAAGTTCTGATACGTGTGTCAACCTCGAAAACTCTGAGGGAGTAGCATGTGGGACCAGTCAAAATTTTCCATGACCACCAACCTTTACTTACATTAATACAAGTCCACAACCCATTCCTGAGTGACTATCTCTGAAGCAAGCACAAAATGTTGTGTCAATTTTCTGACATAAGACATAACTGCTGATTAAAAACACCATAAACCTGCTGTGGATCCAGCGACCTGAAGTTTTCCCAGACAGCAGCACTCTCACACGCCATGCACACAATAAATTTTGTTCAACTGTGCAGACTTTTCTTAGCTTCAATCTCATTATTTGATGACAATTTTCGTGTACTAGCCTTCCCTAAGGATTTGAAAACAGAAAGTACCTGCTGGGAGGTAAATCAATGTGTTAAAGCGCTTTAGCGTAATTGCATTCTTCTTAGTAAAATGAAGACTTTTAGTGTGAATTACATTGGCCAGTAGTACTCCTCAGTGACAATTCATTTCTTGTGCGGACAAGCGGAGTGCGTCATACCAAAACAAGACTTGAATTGGCAATCACCAATTTTTCTACAAATGGAACTGTTCTTTCCTTTGGTAGACTTTCAATTTTTCTCACCCACTACCTCGACTGATCCTTCATCAGTGGCATGTCAGCTTGAAACCATATGTTCATCTGCGTTTATCGAGTGTCAGAAGAAAGTATGTTAGTGCGCATGTATGTTATCTCCCTCCTAAGAGGCGTCAGGTGCATTTCTTCCGTGTTTAGGCAAATATTTGCGTTTAGTTCTTACAATGTGTAGCTAGAGTCAGCCCAAACAAATGATGTTCATCCCATCTTTCATGCGAAACGTAGTGTCGACGGAAATCGTCATTTTGTTTCCCGTTGTAAAGAAAATCATTTTTAAAGTGGAGTTTTACGTGCCCGCTCGATAGTGCGATCCCAAATTACTCAAGTGCGATATTCCTTATATCGATGTTTGTTAAAAACAGGGAGATTAACCAGCACTCCAACAGCTACCGCACCGCCCTCGCCCGCGTTGGATGCTACCGCCACGCAATTACGCTGCTCAGTCGCAGCTGTAGTGCCGATTATTCTTCATGTTTTATTGTCCCTGTTGACACAAATCGATAAAACGAATATCGCACTACAATAATTTGGGATCCACTTCAAAATGATGTTTGTAACGGGAAGCAACCGACGCTGGGTGTCGCATGAGAGACTGATTAGTCTTCGTCTGGACTGAATTCAGTTAAACATCGCAAAAACCAAATTCCAGACATACAGCGACACCAAAGGAAATGTGCCTGGCTGTACTCTTATGAGACACATCCGTAACTACGTTCTTCGTCGAGAATGTTTTGAATTGCGTTCACTACTTGTTTCTATCATATGTACTCAGGCTTTGGCATCCTGTGTCTATGTATCTGGATTCCCATCTTTTCTTAGATCCGCCGTTTGTCCCTAAATACTCTCTAGCGAACTCGGCGTCCAGGAAAGGCTACATTGACAGAAAACCAACAGGATCGCCTGGTGTGTGACTCGTAGATTCTACAGAAATTTAGCCCGACACGAATGTATGTCACGCTCTGGTATGTGATTTCCACGTTTTCGGTAAGACAGCCTTCTCGTTCGGCGTTTATCGCTATGGCAGCGGCGTTGCGTGACCCATACCTGTCGCCGCGAAGACTGCACGCAACCGCTTTTGTGTGTGTGTGTGTGTGTGTGTGTGGTTGGGGGGTGGGGTGGGGGGGGGGGGAGGGAGGGAGGCCGAAAGTGATTCACGACGGAGGGGCAGGTCACCAGCCGCCGCTGAGCTCCACCCCAGGGGGCATTTAACAAATTATCATGGCTCCCGTATACAAAGCGTGCAAATCCACAAGGCTGATTCTATTAAAATATATAACTTGTATTTCTTC
Organism: Schistocerca gregaria; assembly: GCF_023897955.1. Classification (NCBI taxonomy): domain Eukaryota; kingdom Metazoa; phylum Arthropoda; class Insecta; order Orthoptera; family Acrididae; genus Schistocerca; species Schistocerca gregaria. Next base: position 619,431,322 of record NC_064923.1, on the reverse strand, counting down.
TCTTCTGGAATTTAGTAGTGGCTGCTAGCATGGTAGTCTCGTACCACGTGATATCGAGAGATCGCACCCGTGTCTGAGGTGGTTAACTTAGTGACCTTTCATGACCAACTAGATGATTCAAATCCTGAGGGTAAAAAGGAGCCATCGTCTTCAGAGTTTTAGTTGCCAGTAGAAGAGAGGTGTCACTGCTCACTTCTGGCTACCAAATGTGCACCCAAGACCAAGCTGAAATTGTAGCCCCTGCGCAGTGCCATATGTAGTAAGGGGATAAGAGCAACTGATCGTCTATGGTGTGATTAAGTTCGGTGGTGCCTTGGTGTTGCTCTGGAGAAGCACCTTATGGGCTGAAATACACTTTCCCCTGATCTCTCTTCCTCAATTGCTACATTGGAGCAATATTGGATTGCACATCCACTGATCGTATTCTCCTGCACTATGGCAGCCAACGAGGGACGGGCGGTGGAAAGGATGGTACCAGGGTACGTATCACATCCAAGAGTACACGAAGGGCAACCGATCTGAGCCACTTAACGATGATGACATTAACCGTACTTTCTGTACATAAATGAAAGTGGATTTTGTAACATAAAACAGAAATTGAAACAGAGGTAAGAGCGAACCAATTTTAAACTCCTTATATTGACAAATTGTACTCTGCAGTCTACAGTTCACGGGTAACCCCTGTACACATGGGGGCGCCCGGCCGGTGTGGCAGAGCGGTTCTTGGCGCTACAGTCTGGAGCTGCGCGACCGCTACGGTCGCAGGTTCGAATCCTGCTCAGGCATGGATGTGTGTGATGTCGTTAGGTTAGTTAGGTTTAAGTAGTTTAAAGTTCTAGGTGACTGATGACCTCAGAAGTTAAGTTCCATAGTGCTCAGAGCCATTTGATCCATTTGAGCACATGGGGGCGACATCTGCTATTTGACACACGCTACCGAGTCAGTTAAAACGAAACAGTAGTTAAACAATAGCTAAAAACAATTCGCTGCAAAAATTACAACTTACACACGGGACAATGGCTGCAGAGTTGGTCATATGTAACTCTCCGTAATGCATACACATGATGTAGGTACGTCCAATAGTGATATTTTTACTAATTCCTTAAGGAGCCAATGATCACAGTGTGGCTACATACGTGGTATAAATCATGAAAAGAAGCGAAATTTTTCTCCTCTATATACTTACATAGTGGGCACCGCCTATGGGATCGTGTGCCACTCATTTTCACAACAATGACATTACAGCAACGCCGTTGAAACAGAAGACCATTAGTGGGATATGTAGAGATGTAAGAGGAACAGTTATCAACAACAAGGCAGAGACTACAGGGCTCAAGACGTATGATTCAGTTAAAAGTAAACTGTATCAGACTCAAATCTCTGGTCATATTCATCCAGCCAATTATGAAGAAATCAATACGAAAATGGGCAATGGGGGAACCCCTATCAGAATATATTCGAATTATTTAAGAACAACCTGATGGAATGCTCGATTCCTCTACTCTCACGGATACGCGAGTGCTTTACGGGGCAGCCTTAGCAGGTAACGCAAGCGCACTGCTACACAATTTACTTGGCCTGCCTGCATCATCCACTACAGCGGGCCGGGGCAGCCACCCGTCCTTCCCCCTGCGGCTCGTGTAACCGTCCGCGGTGAACAGGTTTTCCCGGGGCCCTTCGGCAGCTCAGCGCCCATGGAAATCCAGATCAAGGAGACAAGGTACTGTCACAACTTCACAAAATCTCACTACAGTATAGCAACGTCCACATAATGCCACATACAAAAACCTCTCCACCCTTTGTCACCTTTCAGAGGCAGGAGGGGTTCTAACTTGAAGTTGAACCTACAGCAAACATCACGTAGCAACACTACGATAGACCAAAACAATTCTTAGTGTACCTTTCTACCACCTCCACTTCACCATTCCACAAATGACGAACACCCATTACTTCCCGTCTAGACTTGTTTATTGCTGTACTCTAGGCAGTTGCTTCTACGTCGCATGGTCCAGAAGGGTAAGGTTACCTGCAAAATAATTCCGACCAGATAAAAAATGTTCCATAAAAATTATGCCTGTCTAAAGCTGATAACTCGTCTACGCTCCTAAGTACGTTTTACACTGTACTTTATTTTCGGAGAACTTCTGTTTGTTAAAAATTTTCACAGTCTACATAAAATTATAACTTTCTTACCAAGGAAACGGTACCTAAGTATAATGTTCGCCGCATCATCGTTACTAATTGCAACACGTCAGTAATCAGGAACTGGCCGAAGCATGGCTGGTAATGTTGAAAACCATCAGAAGTCTCACACTTACAAGGGAAGCGCCCGACCTACAATGGAACAGAATTGTTTCATAATACGGAAATGTGTTTGTTCTATCACCCTACAACGTATTTTATCAGTAAAACTGCATTTTTGTGCAATCAATGTTTGAACGTTAACGAATGTAAAAACTACAAAAGCCACACTCTATGATGAAGTAATACCGTGTAACAGACTATTATAGTCAGCACACTCACAAGTCAAATATGCGTATTGTACCATTCTGCTGTGTTTTAACCACTTAACTGACACTCTACATTTGCACTTCAATGGCGAATAAGAGAAAAAAGCAATATAGTACAATGACTTCTATTTCGAGACATGTGTATCCGCGAGTGTTTTTTGAGTTGACAAATATTGTTTCAGATTATTGCTTAGTTTTTTACCAAATGATATTTTATTTATGTCTCCTGTGAATATGACGATCATAAATAACTGTTCGACTTTAATGTTTCTTCTGCGTCTTATGCTTCCCTAGCCTTTAAATGCGTTAATTTTCAAACACCGATCGTACACAGATGCAGAGTTTTGCAGATGAATGACCTTCACGAGTGGTAGATCAGACACATTTTCATATTTTAAAAGAATTTTTGTACCGTTTTAACTGCCCAAGATCCGGCATTTCCCTTGTTAGTACCGAAGATGCGGTCAACATTGTACATAGGTACCATTTCCTTAGTAAGCATAATCTGAATTACACTTAGTAACGATGGAATTATGGGCAGCAATGTGAGTAAGTACTAATTCTTTAGAAAGTAGGGTCTAAAGATGATTGTTAACCAAAACCGTTAATCAGCAAGTTGCAATTTTATTTTTTATTACGATCAAGACTTAATATTTTTAATAAATAATACAGACGGCTGAATCTCCTTCATCTGACGTTGTCAGGTCGTACGAACTTCTACTCATCTCTCATTGGTTGGCGGAAAAAATCGTGTTGTGCCTAAATCTAAAGTTGTAACTGTTCTAAGAACTGCATAAATGACAGCGAACGTAATTACACTATCTGTAACATTCTTCATCAAAGTGATGAAAATTTCTAAAACAAGTCAGTATCTCTTTGCAGTGTATCTTGCATTGTTTTTAGGGTTGCATTTCGCAAGAAATCAGCAAAATATAGCGAACATTAACATCGTTCAACATCTCTGATTCTACGCTGCGTTGCCCATAAATATCAGAGCACAGGAAAAACGCGTTATTTGGACGTGAGACATTGTGACAGAGAGGCTTTCTAGAGATATTTGGATCACGTGTCGCAGAGAGAGAAAAATAAAATTAAAACTGCCGTTACAATCACAGATTCGGGTTGTTTGTACAATTACGAATTCAGTGATAGCAGGCGTGGGGCTGCACATCTTTTTACTGAAAAAAGGTGAATTTAATTCGCTTAGTTATGGACTAAAAGTAGTTTTCTCAAGGCATCCGAAACCAGACTATCAAATGGTGGGAACGGACAAATATCTAGATTACCAATCAGTTAATTCAAAAACGTCTCAGAAGAGCGTAAAACTGCAGGAGTTATAATGGCCGTTGGTTTAAAAAACCAAGCCAGTGCGACGTTGTGTGGAGGGGTACCAGCCTTCCCCGGCAGACAAAAGCCTAATGCCACCCCAGCAACACCGACCTGTGGGGGAAGGCCGGACGGCCTCTCGGCTGAAAGCCTTACCGACCGTCATCGGCATTCCCACCCCGACTCACGTCCTCAGCTGGGACCTTTCGCTCTCAGAGGAAGCACACAATGTGCACGGATCCGATGTTACAAAACTGCTCACAGATCCCCTCTCGGCCTCAGTTTGTTGCACTATTTGGTAGGTTTTGCTTCGTGACCAGCAGTCGCGCGTTGTTAACAGCCATTTTGCGATTCATATGTCCTTTTCCACCGCCTTGGAAGCAAAACTGCACAGTTACGCTTAGCTGTATCCCGTTATTAGCGGCAAAATGCTCATAGCAAAGCTTGTTTTATACATGTGATTCGAGTTCCGGAGTTCATCTTTTTTTGCTCCATCAAAAATATCTATAGTTACTGGGATAGTTATCGTTATTTATGTTCGTATTTTATTCTTTTCATGCACTTACGGCCTGGCGCAAAGTAAGACTGCGGATCGCCTTTGCAGTCTGAAATTGTGGACTGGTTAGGTCCCTTCTATTTGTATCTAAACTGTCTCTAATTTCAAGGTGCTGATGAGAATGTTTCTGCTTTTATTTTAGATGTCCGATTGTTATTGATCTGTAGTCTCCCACTGTTTCTTTCATTTAATCAATTAATTTCAAGCAATAATCGAAAACCTGCAGTACGTAAAGCAGAAATCGACGCCCCATCACGGTTCAGAGAGTAGCAACATTAAGGTAAGGTCCTGTTAATCCAGTGGTAGGGAAAAAGTGACAAGTGGAACTAATTTATTTCTTTGATTTCAATCCCACCGAATCACAAAGTAGCTATAAAATCACTAAAATATTCAGCAGAAACTAGAAATGTTAGTATACAGTTTTAAACTACGTAACTTATCGTTGATACCGATAATGGCGCTATGTTGTTTTTTACATGAAAGCAGTGAGCGCAAGCAAGACGAGCTGACATTCACTGTTGCAAGTAGTGCCCGTGGCTGGTTCGCTGGTCGGAGAATTACAGCGGAAAGTTACGCCAAAACAGCCCAATTTTGTGTTAAAAATTTGTTACTGATGGTGCATGTAAGCATGTGTATCACGCGGTAGTGCCGACGGTGAGCGTCATGCAAAAGATAACCCGAATTGTGTGTGATACAAACTCACGTCCGCGTCCATCTGCCTCACCACGTGGACGGAACCAATCAGATCTTAATTACGCTCACCAGATTTTAGTGGTTAACTGTGAAGGCTCAGATTCATGTGAAAAAGCAGTGTGCGAACAGCTCAAGCAAAGAACCACTTGATGATACAATGAGAGTTTTATTGAACTATATCAGCGTAATTGGTTGTATAGATACACTGGTTCCCTCCCTACTGATCCTTATACTGAAGGCAATATTTCAGCACAGCTGTGTCAAGGTATTACGCAGAAAGGGGCAGCCTGCGCTGAATGTGGCACGCAGGTGGTAAAGATACACATGGTCGTAGAACACCTCTCCTCACGAAGTATCGTCTTATATTCCAGGTAGACCGATAACAATTTATTTAATATTACAAATACTTTAGCTGAATCCGTGCATATTTCATTTTACCTGCGGATGTAATTAATGCGATACTGACGCAGGCCCACATTTGTACGACTAAAGTTAGTGAACAGTAACATCAACGCCAAAACGTTGGAACAACTCGGCAACAGCTTTTCGACAGGTGCGAAACAGGTTCGTCTTAACGTTTTATTGTGCCTTTCCATTTGAACAATATACGCTATTGTTACTGATATGTAAGGAAGTAGTATGGGAAGTACGGATGAAAGATGAAACACGGTAACACTGACCGCCTTACACGAAACGGAGCTGTTGTGTACGTGTGCTCTTTTCGAATGCTGGTCCAGAAATAGAAACTACGTCGTCTGCCATAAAGAGCGAGGTACTTACGAACAACTGCAACTTGACATGCGCGAACAGGTAGCGGAGACGTGACCAGACTTCCATCCGGGAGCCGTAGCGTCTTCTGCCGGCAACAGACGCCCGCCTGTCTCCTGTTCAACACTGTGCTCTGTCCGAAACGTGACAAATTGCTGCGCTCCTAAATGTTGCGTTTGTGTTCACACAGTCTACGAGCTGACGCGTCGTTGTTCTACGTATGTCTGTGACTTGAGGACCACATGCGAAAAAACATATTGATCATCAATGCAACACATCATTCAAGTGTTTTGTGCATAACATCTCACAATTTAAAAAACGACATTTAAGAAAAGCTGAGATGCTACGAAACAGAATACTTTAGTTTGTTATTTTATTTCTTTTAATTCAAAATTTTTCTTTGTTAAATTATGACTCATTTTATTTGTGCCAGGGGATACCTCATGAAGACGTCAAGCTACGAGGCTTAATATTATGGCACACGGACAGGAGAAGACGTCGGCATACATAGCAGGACATGGTGCTTTAACAGCGCCGGCCAAACATGAAATTTTGATTTCTGCGGCTGTGTAAAAAGAGAGGAGCTAAACCGGCCACCAGTACAGGGGGGCGGTATGCCGACTAGCGACCTCGGGAATCGAATCCGAGCGGGGAGCTCGCTCTGTGCACAGTGGAAGAAACGATATCCAGCAAACCCATTAGCGTCGTGCATAGCTCACACATGTAACTTTGGTGAACTACCTGCCACTACAATCTCATGGCGCATTCCACATGAACGGTACATAACGAACTGGAGGATGAAAATTAGAAATTAACGCCCTGTCAACGACTAGTTCATTAGAGACAGAGTACGAAATCACACTGTACAAACATGAGGAAGGAAAACGGCCACAAGTTTATTTTGTTGCTCAAGGAACGGCCCAGCAGTCGCGTGCTTTAAAGAAAGCAACTTTTTTCACTTAGCCTCCAAATACACTGTTGTCACCATTTCAAAATCGAGTGTTTACAATCATGGGAGAGACATTATAAGAAAAAGCGGTTTCATTGCGGAGAAATATCAAAACTCCTCCAATAAAAGATTAGCTTTTAAATTGTTAAGAAGTGTGTGGCCAGAGAGGTTATGATATTCCCGCTGGATCCAACATTCGAAACTGGCCTTACTTGGTCTCTAGTTACCGAATGGCCAATAGTGATGAGTGTGGCTTGTAATTACGATCGAGGTAATATTAAAGCCTCTCATTCCTTTTCTTTTAACTAATGATTATTGTTTTACCATTGATCTACAGGTTTAATGGAGATAATGTGTCACTTGTTTTTCTGTTATACAAACAGCACTATCCTAGTATTTGCAGTGCGTGGCTACCGCTATGGGTCTGAACACGCTTCTATATATATTTACACTTACCTATAAATGTACCTAGACAAGAGCCATACCTTCTGTTTTGCAATGGGTAATTGTCATTAGCATCAATGAATTGTAGAGCCAGAGAATGAAAGTAGTAGTTTTGTTGTCATAATGACAGACCTAACTGTAGATCAGTGTCAGGAGAAACTGTCCTCATAGCTTTCGCATATTCTGGCGATTGAGGAAGTTTCAGACGGACATCTGCAGCTTAGAGGATGCTGCTCGCTCAGCTATGCATTCTTCAAAGACTAGCTAAAAACTGAAGCCGGCGTATCATACGATCAGAGAGGACAAACCTTCGGCTTAAATCAATCCAGAGCCCACATTTTCCTTTTATTTTCCCTATGATTCCATACAAAATGAGCATACCCCTACTGCTGAACGTAAATTTCGATACTGTGGTTATCTTCATACTGTAATGCACAGCCCTCGATTCTAAAAGAAATATTCAGAAGTAAATGGCACAGTAAACACTACACCCATCTCCTCGCAGAGGAGCTTCAACACATCTCTTAAATGCTGAAATTAGACTCCTGTGTCTTTCGTCACTCAGTGCTCACGAAAATGGAATTTTTGAACAGAAAGCTATTCAGCATAATCTTTGTATAGAATTTGTCTCCCACCGTAAACTCACTTTATTTCCTTAGCTTCAGATGGTATTCATTTATCGTGAGCACAATATTCCCAATCGCAAGAATTCACGTGGCGGAAATAACTGCTTCGGGTAGTTTGAACGGATGAGAGAGAGCATTGAAGGCAACACAATTTAATTTGACGAAGTAAGATAGACGGAGGTATTAACTTCAAAACTTCCGTTTTACTCTACAGATACAATTAATCTGAAACTTTGAAAACTTGATGATTATCGAAGGCATTCTGCGTTTGTACCTCTGTACCGAATGCAGTAGGTGAAGCGTTACGAGATAACGACATGTTGTCACATACGTTTTTACAATCTCACCACTGATATCCGAGGCCTGTTCAAAAAAATTCCGAAACATTTGTAATTTCGCGCCAATAGTATGTTGGAGCAAAATGCGGTTGGCATCATTGCACATGCCTGTAGTTAATGTGTAACTACCGAAAGTTTGATCGTTGCATGTTCGTTATTCTTCAGTACTGCATTGAGTGGTACGTTCTGTCGCACAGTTTGCGAATTTCGGGATGGCACAATTAGAGGAGCAACGCGTGTGCATTAAATTTTGCGTGGAACTCAAAAAAACCTCTACAGGGACGCACCAAATAATGCAGGAAACCTACGGTGAACGCTTAAGCCTTACACGCCGTTACTAATGGTTCACATAGTTTAAAAATGGCCAGACGTAAGTTAAAGATGACCTCGTTCAGGCCGCTCTTGGACGTCTACCGACAAACGTCTACCGACAACACTCATGTCACAAACTTCAACGAAAATGTGTGTGCCAATCGAAGACTGCCTGTCCGAGAGATTGCAGAAGAATGTAACATTTTAGTTGGATCATGTGATGAAATCCCGACAGCTCATGAGTGAAGACTAGAAACACCTCCGCTTCGCAAGAAGAGCCTTTGGGTCGCGCAAATGAGAACGAGATGCCCCTTAAGAGAAACTTAACTGGTGATGAGACGTGAATCTACGGTTATAATGTTGAGACCAACGCTCTGTCTGCACAATGGGTCGGAAAAGGTTCTCCAAGACCAACAAAAGTTCGTCAGGTTGCTGATGCGTTTCTTTGATTTTTAATGATTACTTCATCATGAATGCGTACCACTCTGCTAATCGACGGTACTATCAGCAAGTGTTGCGACGCTTGCGAGAAAATGTGAGACAACTCATGTGTCTTGTATCAAGATAACACACCCGCACATTCATCCCTGTTGGTGCGTGACTAATGCACAAAGTACATCACAGTGCCGCCTTATCAGGGAGTGGAAACGGCACTGAGAGCGGTGTATCGACTGTCGAGTAGTTCGAAGAACACCGTGCACAATAAGTAAAAGATAAGCCTAGGAATATTCTGTGGACTAAGTTCCGGAATTTTTTGAACAGACCTCGTATACAAAATATTACATTCATTGTACAAATTGATACGAGTTATGGATGAGTATGTTCAGAGACCTACTTCATTTTTGTCCAAAATTTTATACATTATTTTTTCTGTTGCTGTTTCTCCACCAAGAGTTTGTTTCGCACTTGTGTCATCTGCCCAATGGACCAATTCTCTTACATATATGTTAGGTGGAAGGTCACTCACGTACGTAAGGAATAGAAGTAAGCTCGTATACCTTCAACTGAGCCCTGTGAGACTCCATTCGATGTTTCACCTGAGTCACTAAAATTCGCTCTCACTCTGGCAGCCTTTAAACTATTCAGTATGAATTGTGCATTGTTTCTATTAAATGTGATTAAACTACTTTTGTGTAACACCAGTAATTCACTAAAACTGCATTTTTTCCAAAATAGCGTCGTAACGCGCCATATCCTAATGTTATAATACCCAAGGTGGCTGCTAGGCAAATTAATTAACTTATTTACATTACACAATAAGGCTACGGTGTTCATAGCCAGCCGTCTCGGCCAGCCTTCGCGAATTAGCGACTTCCGCAACTGTGTACCGTCAGAATTTTCAAAAGAAATGGCTATAGGCTACTGTCTGCTCTGATGCAGATTGAACTTCTTAAGCTGTAGATCATTTGAGACAACTAGAAACTCTGTTGTACCACGACTCTGGCACGATCATCGGCATTTCGTACACAGTTTCCATTTAACTAGCCTTCACTCGTTCCTCCATTGCCTCGGCATTGTTAACAATTGTTACGCTAGTCGAAGGAATCTAGTCCGTTAAAGATCACTTAGACTAATATGGTCATGTTCATTGGTAAAGTTTTTGTAATGTGCGAACACTCATTGCAGCTCAACTGGGTGACTGCAATACAACACCGTCTTCTGTGTGTCGGGAATGTGTAAGATGAGCACCTTGGGTGATTTATAATCACATCACTCTCGGTATATTAGTCTAGCAGTAACTAACGTGAGTCGGGCACCGCCGAGTATGGCAAGACGCTAAGACGAGGGTGTGGTGGTGGTGGTGGTGGTGGTGGTGGTGGTGGTGATGGTGGTGTTGTGTGTGTGTGTGTGTGTGTGTGTGTGTGTGTGTGTGTGTGTGTGTGTCGGGCCGCAGACCGCAGCTAATCCTATTTGACTGCATACGAGCGTTCGCTATAAGTGCCACACTCGCGGTTTCTGCGGCTAAAGCCTCCACCCACACGCTGAGCAGCGAATCTAGTCCAAGCAGGAGGCAGCAGACGCAAGGATCCATTTCGTCGTCTCTACAGAGAACTACGAAAATGGACGTCTTATTTAATCTCTCTGCCGCTTATACAATAATATATTCATTGGCGTCAACATTACCATGTATTTAAACGAGAGTTTCAATTTTTACTTGCATCGAAACAAAAGAACAAAGATATGGTTAACAGATACATACTCTGTGACATTAGCACCAAATGCTTCGGTGAAATCTTTGTGGTCACCTTTGCACAACGTTAAGTCCTCAAAGTTCAGGAATTTCAGGACCTAAGCCGGTATCTGTAAATAATAATCTTGCTTTCATTAGAAATATAGTAGGATACTTCATAGAGTGACCGACTACAGTTTTGTCGTCGTCGTCGTCTTCTTCTTCTTCTTCTTCTTCTTCTTCTTCAGTCCAGAGACTGGTTTGATGCAGCCCTCCATGCTTCTCTATCCTGCGCAAGCTTCTTCATCTCCAAGTAACTACTGCAACATACATCGTTCTAAATCAGCATCGTGTATTCATTTCTTGGTCTCCCTCTACGGTTTTCACCCTCCACGCTACCCTCCAATACTACACTGGCGATTCCTTGATGCCTCAAAACATGTCCTACCAACCGATCCCTTCTTCTAGACAAGCTGTGCAACATATTCCTCTTCGCCCTTAGTCTATTCAGTACCTCCTCATTAATTATGTTATCTACCCATCTAATCTTCAACATTCTTCTGTAGCACCACATTCTATTCTCTTCCTGTCTAAAATATTTATCGTCCACGTTTCACATCCATACATGACTACACTCCATACGAATACTGTGAGAAAAGTCTTCCTGACACTTAAATCTATACTCGATGTTAACAAATTTCTCTTCTTTATAAACGCTTTTCTTGCCAGTCTAAATTTTATATTCTCTCTACTTCGGCCATCATCAGTTATTTTGCTCTCCAAATAGCAAAACTCCTTTACCTCTTTAATTGTCTCATTTCTTAATCTAATTCCCTCAGCATCACCTGATTTAATTCAACTAATTCCATTATCCTCGTGTTGCTTTTGTTGATATTCATTTCATATCCTCGTTTCAAGACGCTATCCATTCCGTTCAACTGCTCTTCCAGGTCCTTTGCTGTCTCTGGCAGAATTACAATTTCATCGGCAAACCGGAAAGTTTTTATTTCTTTTCCATGGATTTTAATTCCTACTCCAAATTTTTCTTTTGTTTCCTTTACTGCTTGCTCAACATACAGATTGAATAACATCGGGGATAGGCTACAATCCTGTCTTACTCCCTTCCCAACCACTGCTTCTCTTTCATGCCCCTCGACTTTTATGACTGCCATCTGGTTTCTGTACAAATTGTAAATAGCCTTTCGCTCCCTGTATTTTACCCCTGCCACTTCAGAATTTCAAAGAGAGTATTCCGGTCAACATTGTCAAAAGCCTTATCTAAGTCTACAAACCCTAGAAACGTAGGTTTACCTTCCTTTAATCTGTCTTCTAATGTAAGTCGTAGGGTCACTATTGTCTCATGTTTTTCAACATTTCTACGGAATCCAAACTGATCCTCCCGAGGTCGGCACTTCCTGTCGATCTCATTTTTGAGACATTTGTATTCCTTTTGGGCTACTTTATTTACTGCACTTTTATATTTTCTCCTTTCGTCAGTGAAGTTCAACGTGTCTTCTTTTACCCAAGGATTCTGCTAGACCTCATCTTTCTACTTGCTTGATTCTCTACTGCCTTTACTGTTTCATATCTCAAAGCCACCCATTCTTCTCCTGCTGTATTTCTTTCCCCCGTTCTTATCAATACAGTCAAACTACAGTTTATGATTCTAGAATGTCAGTTCAGGATGCCTGACGTAAAAGTAAAGTGGTATGGCAAGGCTTGTTAGAAGACTTGGAAACGTAGATTCAGCTGTCTGACTCAAGAGCTTTATTCATATTTCAAAGCGAACAATGTCAATTTCTGCTGCAAACTCTGAAAAAGAGAGAAAGAAAGATTTGGTATAATGTCCCGTTGGCGTCAAAGTCATTGGACGTGGATCACAAGCACTGGTTGAAGCAAGATGGAGAAGCATTTCAGCTGTGTCCTTTACTAAGGAAAGATTCCTGCAATTTTTCAGGGATATCACGGAAAGCCTAAATGTGAATAATCGGACAGGGGTTTGAAACGCCTTCCAAGTGATCGCCAGTCCAATTGTTTTGAAATGCGTCACCTCGCTCGATGAGTACTGTGTCCCAACTACACATTAACTGTCTACTACATGCGACTGTGAAAAAAAAAAGAGTGTGTGTTTCCACTGCATTGTTGGGAAAAGCGAAAGCTAGACGGGCACACAACCATCTCCTCTCGCTGAGCACCAAGGAAACCATCAGCCATGATCTGTTCAACAACAGTGGCGCATGCTCAGCCCCATGAAACGCAAGGGGGTGATGGAAACACTGTGTATCAGGAAAACTACGCCGCCTCATTTAGTCCCTTAGACGATGGCGTCTCAGATGAAACTTTCTGTCATTATCAGGACTCGAACTGACTAAGCGGGTCATGGTAATAATGGTTTTTAGCTGGTTTCCCAGAGAAGGCATTTTTTCATATGTAGACTGGCAGCAAAAATGATGGAAACATTATTACAAACTGTAAATTTTGCATTGAGCCACAAGAATGGAAATAGAAAACCAAATGTCGTTTTCTACACAATAATACAACTAGTCTTTACGTATACAGGCGAGTAGTCATTGTTACTATCGGTTTATTGGCGATTCACACAAAATGTGCACACCATAAAATGAATTACCAAATCACCTTAACTACGACGGTGTAATATTTGAATGAGATCTGCGAGGAGAAACCTGTCCGTGAATGTTATGACGGAGGAGTAGCCGCCCGACGCTTTTTGCATTATGATACTTAAGTGTAAAGGGAGACGGGTTACAGGGTAACTTCAAAACGATGTCGAGGTCAGAACACAAGAGCTCAGCCGGGCTAAGCTGGTGAATTGGCCTAGTCTTTGTTAAAGGAAACCGTCGCGAAAGTCGCCTAAAATAATTTAAGGAAATGAGAGGACCTAAATACACTAATCGGGGATTCGGGCGCCACGCATTAGTGGCCCGCAGACTTTCTAGCTTTTGGCAAGGACAGGAGTGGGGCTTCTCTTTGGCCATCCTGTTCTAGAAAGTCTAGGGTAATGTATGCCACGGGCATAATCCGAGCATAGGCGCGGACCAACAAGGGGAGTGTGCCCAGGATTATCGGCTGCTTGCGCTGCCTGCGCGGGGTTCAGCTGCGTTTGCTCACGCGCACCTCCACGGCTAGCTCTGGTGTGACGTGGGGTAGGATGGGGGCGGGCGGCCGCTGCGCTGCCGTCATCCCATCCTCACAGCTGCGCCTACATGTTCTGGTTAACTGATGGCGCCGCTGCGATTAACCCAGAAGGTTTTGAGCACAGACAGGCGAGTCAATAACAGTGTCATGGAAATGTTTCACTTGCAATGAATGATGTAGGACGGCACCCTGATTGTTGTTGGCAAATAAGAGTATTCGTATTTGTTTCAGTTATAGCGTAGAGGCATACACATTCATACAGATGCCAACGCAAATGAACTAAAATGTTGTGATGGGCATTACAGAAGGTGTTTGGTGGTGAATAACAGCAGAAAGCAGCATACCATATTAATTTGTGATGAAGAGCAAATAGTCACTAGTTTACTTTTTATTCCAATAATGATTGATTTCATGTGTCAACCTCCACGCGTTGTTTTTGTTAAGATCACCTTGGCTGCATAAAAATGCACGAATGACAGAACGTGTTCTATATACAGAATTATTCAGCTAACCCTATCTATTTGTTTTATGCAACTTACAACGCCTTCAAATATGACGTGCAAGATTTTAGTATTCTCTCGCTGACTACGCAAGTGTCAGTCCTACAGAAAATCGTACGGAAGTGACCTCCAAACGGGTTTTTCTTGAATAACTCTAAAACCACGGCCTCCAGCAAAAAACGTAACCGAGCACAAAATTTAACTACATTACATTTTCTATAGAAAGGTTCATTTGTTTCTGTAGGGCTAACAGTTTGTGCGCAGCGAGGGAGAGAACAAGAAAATTATTTGTGTGGGTTTTGAAGGCGCTGCAGGTTGCATAAAACCGTAAATAGAGGCAGCTGTATAAACTTGTATAGCGTATAAGAAGTACTTTTACGAAGTTTAGGAGGAGGATTTCTCACACAAAAATAACCAAATGGCACATACAAATATAAACCTTAAACGTTCTCAGCTTGTTTCGACACACAGCCAATAGGTTGGCAAGAGGTTTGTCATACAAGTTACAGATACCTATTTGCACTGAACAGAAGATAAATTTAATGTCATTCGTTCCTTATTTGTGTTATTGCGCGCCAATACTGTACAGGGAACGACATCGAAGACGTTCTTTTTCTCATTAATAAACAGCTAAGCAGACGGACTAAACCCGTGATACCAAAATAATATGTACGATATAACCGTAGGAGTATATTTCGGCGTAGCTAGCGTATTATTTTCCATTAAGCTTTATCATAAGATAATTGTTGCTAACAAACAAAAACTAAAAAAGGAAACCATTTAGCTCAACTATGCGAGGAGTGTTCCATGAATTCTAGAGCAGAAACATCCATACCGAGTTGTCAGAAGATCCTAAAAAGTTTCGGTCGTTCGGAAAAAAAAAATCAGTCAATAGAACGTGTGTCCAGATATTAGTTAATCATAATGGCAAGGAAACTCATGAGCAAATGAAGACTGACACATTAAATTCAGTTTGCGACAATAGAGGATGTGACTGTTTTCTGGAAATCATCATTAATGATTAAGTAAGTCATTTTATGATCTTGTCATTTTTTTCCTCTAAGTATTTTTTTTATAAAAACGGAAATGAAATTAAAATAATATGAAAGCCCACTGAAACTCTCCATTCAAGCAATGTGATACTTTTGGCGTATATGGCTAGCTCGCTGCTCCTTTTGCCATAATGGTAATCCACAGCGGGGGTCCTGTTTTGGAATTTACGTTTCGAAAAATGGGTTACAAAAGGTGTGTATTACCATACTGTACAAATACATCAATAAAAACTCCTGAAAAGGTATTTTTGAATGTTACAGAGAATGAGAAGATGCGTAAAATGTGGTTGCACTGTACCGCCAAATTGCCACCACGCAGATGCATAAGTTCGCTAATTTAACTAAAAATGTGAAGTTAACATAAACTTACCTCCGAGAAATGCTCTCCCACTGTTACAACGAAGGATAGCGTCATTCAATGAAATTAAACTTCAAGTGAAAACTGTCGTTTTACACAAGTAAACCACAATTATTCGGTAGCTCAGTTGTTAGAACGGTAGGCTGTCGAATTTTATACGATGATTTTCATAGATCGCTGGTTCGAATCTAACAAGAAGAAACGTTTTAACTTATTTGTAAAACGACTCGAAAGCAGTCTCATATGAAAACCAAATCACAATTACAAAACTTTATCACACCGATCAGAAACACAATACTATTGTGTTTTCTTTGCTGATTACATGCGCTTACATTTGCAATCACTGTTCACACACGTCACATTCGAATACATGTATTCTAGTTAACATGACCACACACGTTTAATTTCGTTAGAAATAATGTTTTGATCTTCGTACTGTCCAGCTAGGATCCTTATTGTTTAAACTTTTGCAATTCAATCATGTTACATAAGGATGAAGTAAGTTTTCTTAGTTAGTTTACAACCACGAACACCACAGCCCTTACGTTTGTGTCACCTACATGTTGTACACGTATTATATCTCTCCGTAGTATCTCATCGCCCTATACCTCGTTGCACTGTAGGCGCATGGTGATATCTTCACTACTAGCAATGCTTTCCAGAAAAGTGAATTGTTTGTTCGGAAAGAAAATGCATTTATACTCTGTTGTACATTTTTCAGACTAAGACTAATGCGAATCCCACAATCGAACCAACTGCTACGGTCGGTTCTTGGTAAGGCTATTCTCGTATTTCGTGTCAAACTTTTAAAAATATATAACACTTCCGGGTTCGAACATGTGACCTCTTTATTTGCAGTCGGACTCGCTACTCGTTGTGCCACCGACCGCCTGCGGGGTGCACGTTCTCTGCTGATGTGTCTTCTACAGAGTAAATCAGCACTAAATCTTGCCATCAATAATTTTATTGTGATTTTTGTCGTAGCGCCTACAACATACGTACAGGTTCGTCTTAATCCTAGTCTTTGACGTCATCAGGACATCAGCCGACGACAGAGCGTTTTCGATCGCGTGACCAGATCTTGATATTTAATGACTTTTAAGCTCTAATTACATAAAAATAAATATTTTATGAGACTGTTGACCGTAAATGCTGTTTGAATGTTATAATTAGCCAGAGTAACAATAATCCGAATCATATTTTTAACATAGGAAAATAGCTTATTGTTTACCCAAAAAAAATTTTAAATAAATTCAGTTGTCATACGATCTGAATTTTATAGAGTATCTGTTCCGTCCTACATCTAACAGTAGGAGAATTGCCCACTCTTCGAGTAAAGAGTCAATGTAAGTCGCTAGAGCAACGCCGTGCCCAACCTGATTTGAAATGGCATACGGTGCTGAATCCATAAGAACAGCTGTGGAACAGATGCGTGTAATTGCAGACTTACCACACTGATGCTAGTTTGTCGTACACTTGCGGATCATATTTTGTTCAGTCATTTAATACCAAAACAATATGCTGTTATCTTCAGGTCTTAAAATCTTTCCGCTGTAAAATAATTCACTTTATGCTGACATCAGTTGGAAGATGTCAAGTGGCTAAAAATAGCACATTATAAAAGGTTTTTCATCACTGAAATATTTAAGAAACTAAAGCACATTGTATAACAAGCTATGCCCATATACATATTGTTCACAGTTTTTTGTTGCATCATAAAAATACGGTACACGAAGATGCAACAAGAAACTATGAACAATGTGCATATGCACGTAGCCTACTGCACAAGGTGCTTTGTTTTTTAAATATTTCGGCGATGACAAACCTTTTATATTGAGCTATTTTTATCCACTTGACATCTCGTGTGCGACGTCAGCGTAAAATGAACATGTTTCAGAACAAAAAAGGTTTTAAGCCCGGAAAATCACAGCACAGTCTGTTGAAACGCGTTGTCTTAAATAAAAAAGAATATTTTACGCGATTTTCGCTGTTGAATTATTTTTAATAAATACTGAGGAGAGCTGTCCGAGGAATTCCATTATCAGAACGGGTCTGAGACAAGATGATGTTATTTCACCACTGTTATCTAATCTGGTTGTAGAGAAAGCAATCCGAGAAATGAAAATAGAAAACAAAGGGGTAACGCTAAAAATGTTAGGCAGATTTATTGGGCAATGCAGAAGACATCGCAGTTCTAGCAGAATCAGAGGAAGAGATGGCAGAAATTGTGGAGGACCTAACGCAAAATGCAAGTAAGATCGGGTTACGGATTAATGCGGAAAAGACCGAGGTAATAGAGGTATCATCCCATGGAAATTTGCTAAAGTAGAAAATTTTAAATACCTTGGTACGTGGTTCAACAAAAAAAAATTTAAAGCAGGAAATAAACCAACGTATTGCGAACGGGTCTAAAACTTATTTCAGTCTAAAACAGATAATGTAATCCAAGAGTCTGTCAGTTAAGACCAAACTTAAAGCATACAATGCCGTGATAGTGCCAGTATTGTTGTATGGGACAGAAATCCTAAGCACAACAAATAAGGATGAAGAATATTTGTTGGTCTTCGAAAGAAAAATTATGAGAAGGATATTTGGACCTGTCCAGGAAGAGAGCTCGTGAAGACGTAGAAAAAAACCAAGAATCGTATGAGCTGATGAGGCAACCGAACATCGTCCAAAAACTGAAAGCGCAGAGAATAAGCTTGGTAGGCCACATTGCTAGGAGACTAGAGACCTCTCGGGCAAAAGCCGTACTTATGGGAAGATGTGATGGTACCCGCCCAATCGGAAGACCCACGAAGCGATAGGAGGATGAGCTACAGAACGACCTCTTCCAACTAGAAGTCCGTGACAACTGGGTCCAAAGCGCACAAGATCGCCGTCTATGGAGGAGTATTGTGGGGTCGGTGCATCATCTACAGGGTCCTCGATCGCCGATGAAGAAACTGATCGCCCTTCAGCTCTTTCAAAATGAGAAAATTTAATCATTTAATACCATTTTTGTAAACCGCACTTCCCAGAAGTGATTCACACGGATCCGCAAGCACCAATCGTGTGACATCCAGGCTACTTTTTTCGTTTGGAGATTCAGGAGGATGCAGGTAGCGATACCCAGGTTGATCCAGTTTCCTTACTTCCGAGAAGTCTTCGTTAAGTTTATGCGGCGTAGTGCAGAAACTAAGACGTGCTTGTGAATTATAAACTCATGCATGCTATTGGACGGAAGACATTTTTGCAAATAACAATATGTCCTTCATAACGGACAGATGACAAAACATGGCACAGCATTAGTTGTTGTTCACGATATGTATTACATCCTATCAGTCCTCTGAGTCTGTTCTCAGACAACACAACTGCATACTGAAAAGTGACTATAAAAACTAGTACCGAACGCTCGACATCAGTTCAAAATCAAATGGCTCTGAGCACTATAGGACTTAACTGCTTAGGTCATCAGTCACCTAGAACTTAGAACTACTTAAACCTAACTAACCTAAGGACATCAAACACATCCATGCCTGAGGCAGGATTCGAACCTGCGACCTTAGTGGTCGCGCGGTTCCAGACTGTAGCGCCTAGAACCGCTCGGCCACATCGTCCGGCGCTCGACATCAGTAAATGTAAATAGGCCAATGGGCAGGTAACCTACGGGACACAAGGCCTGTAACAACTGACAGCCCGTAAGACACCACAAAGCCATTGCCGCACCGGGACGTAGCTCCGTCAAATCTCGCTCGAAAGACTGGTTTTCGCTTCAGAGATCCGCAGCAAGAACTGTTCCGCAGTGTTGATGACGCCATCATTCATGACATGTGAAATGTTCTCAAGTTCCTAATGTACTAGATGTGTTTACCACTACCTGTATCTTTCTCCAAAAATACTGGAAAACTTACATATGAAATATTTTCTCTTTGCTACAAACAACCACCAAATCAACTAGTCGAACGTTTTCTGCACTTTTATAGGCTGCAAATGTTTGTTACAGGGTAAGTTGTATGTAGATCATGTAGAGAGTAGGTTTGGTTGCTACAGATAAATATATGGTTTATGTTACCATATGTCAGTTTCGCAGTCTGTTACTCCGAAAAGAAAAAAAGAAACATAAATTAGAATGAGATACGCGTTGTTTGGAGACTTCTGTGAAAAGACCAGAATTGTTTTCTGTAGAAATACTTGATGAATATTTGTCTATTAGAGATTTATTGCTCGTTCAAAAACTTGCAAGTAAGATGGAAACCTCTCAGAATGCCGGAAGTGTATTGAGAATTACATAAAAAATGGTTCAAATGGCTCTGAGCACTATGGGACTTAACATCTATGGTCATCTGTCCCCTAGAACTTAGAACTACGTAAACCTAACTAACCTAAGAACAGCACACAACACCCAGTCATCACAAGGCAGAGAAAATCCATGACCCCGCCGGGAATCGAACCGGAGAATATCACAGTGTTTATTAATATTGACAAACGGTTTGCTACGAGCCCTATACGTTAAACATGTGGTGATGAGTTAATTGCAACCGTGATGACTCATACTTTACCGAATCAGTCCAAAGGTTGCAAGCAGCGAACCCATTTTGAACCCGTTTCCTTACTTCCCTAAAGTCTTTGACAAGTTTCTGCGGCAGTGAAGATGTTAGAAATTCTGAGGAAAAAAGATATAGAGAAATATTTGTAATATACACTAACTATAAGAACCAAGAGGGAACCGTACGATTGGAGGACCAAGAATGAAGTGCCCGGATTGAAAAGGGTGTAAGAGAGAGATGTGGTCTTCCACCACTACTGCTCAATCTGTACATCGAAGAAGGAATGACGGAAATGAAAGAAAGGGTCAAGAGTGTGATGAAAATCCAGAATAAGATTCGCTGATAACATTGCTTTCCTGAGTAAAAGTGAAGAACTACAGAATGTGCTGAATGGAATGAACAGTATAATGAGCACAAAATATGGATTGAGAGTATCGAAGAAAGACAAAAGTAATCAAAAGAAGCAGAACAACGAGGAACGTAACGTCAAAACTGTGGATCACTAATTAGACGAAGTTAAGGAATTCTGCTGCCTAGGCAGAAAAGTAACCCATTATGGACGGAGCAAGAGGAGATAAAAACAGGCTATCACTGGCCATAAGGGCCTTCCTAGTCAAGAGAAGTCCACTGGTATGAAACTTAGGCCTTAATGTGAAGAAGAAATATCTGAGAATATACATTTATAATACAGCATTGGATGGTAGTGAAAAATGGACTATGGGAAAACGGTAACAGAGGAGAAACGAAGCGTTTGAGTTGTAGTGCTACAAAGAATGCTGAAAGTTAGGTGGACTGATGAGGTAAGGAATGAGGAGGTTGTCCGCAGAATCGGCGAGGGAACGAACATTTGGGAAACATTGACAAGAAGAAGGGACAGGGTGATAGGACATCTGTCATGACATCACAGAATATCCTTGTTACTAGAGAGCTGTAGAGGGTTAAGAGGAAGACGAAGATTGGAATACATCCAGCAGGATGTAAGCTGCAAGTTTTGCTCTGATATAGAAAGGGTGGCACAGGAGAAGAATTCGTGGTTGGCCGCGAAAAACCAGTCGGAAGACTGGCGACTCGGAAAAAAAACTACTTTTTGTGACATGTCCTCTTGGTAAAGGTACGAAAGAAATCTGATCAAGAACATGTATCCTCTTGGATATATTATCACAAGCAATTATGGTAAAATAGCAACTGCCCTGTCAACAACTATAG
Organism: Schistocerca gregaria; assembly: GCF_023897955.1. Lineage (NCBI taxonomy): Eukaryota > Metazoa > Arthropoda > Insecta > Orthoptera > Acrididae > Schistocerca > Schistocerca gregaria. Next base: position 619,409,829 of record NC_064923.1, on the reverse strand, counting down.
ATGGAAGTAGCTTACGTTTTCGAATTAAACGCAAATTTGTGTGTAGTGTTGTCTTTTCCTTAATTGCTTTCCCTTAACATTTCTGTATAACTTACACTAAAAGCTGTATGTTTTAGATTAGGCTAAGCTTTAAAGGTGCTCATTTTATAAAAACTCGGAAATGAAGCATGTAATCGTCTTCAAGGTAAGTTATGTACGTAGTAATAAGGCTAAAGATTTGTTATAGTTCATGTTTCTCCTTCTCACCGCCTCTACAGAATAATGTAATCGGTGCGAATTGCAAAATATGTGACGGCCTATACGATTACATCAAAATTTCAAACTGTAAATCGCACGGTAAACCGCTAGCGCCGACGCAAATTTGCCTTCGCCAAGCGTTCAGCCTGTGACGTCATAAAAAGTAATCTTAAGCCTCCTGTGAAGAAGGCCTCAAATAGATCTCATATCGTTTGATTACACTTTGGGGAGTTGCCACAGGAACTCGTTGAGAGCTACACACTGTATTTTGTATTCGTTCAATCCGTGTGAGATGGCATAAACAAGCTCTACCAACTGGAATGAGCAGAAGAAAGGTGTTTTTCCCAGATCCCACGCTTCATAGCATGTGAAAACACACAACATTTATCTGCAACGTTATGTCGCATAAAGTTCACGACTGTACAATTACACGTAGTCGGGCTTATTCAGGGGCACCGACAATCGTCTTCTTGTGTACCATTACCGAGCCACGAAAGGGGGCAAAATAACAGCAGTACTCTTAAGTACTCCCCATCAAACATGGTACCGTGGGTTGTAGAGCACAAGTGTAAAAGCAGATGAAGTTACTGTGATGACAACAGTGAACTCTGCCGTTACGTGTCGATGTGACAGTCGTATTAGTAATTTTCGTCGTTCAGTTGTCTGTTCTGCTACTGATGACACGTCGCCCTGTCTCCCCAGCACCCCATTAGAGTCCGCACGTCGCTTGAGACGGGTAGCGCCAGAGCGCTGAGCCGACCTGGAAGGTCGGAAGCAGCGGAGAACAGGTCCGGTGGCCGGCGGGTTGCCGCCCCACGGGCGCAACATGTGGGTCAAGGCCCGGTGTGCGAGGCGCCGAAGGTCCGCAAGTGACTCCGAGCCATGTGGAGCACTCGGCCCGCGGCGTTAGCTCCGCGGTAAAAGACGCCAGGAACTGCCACGCGGCTTTCAAAAAATGCTACATACGTATGAAAAGTTCGGCGAATGATCTCAGAAGATAAAGTAAACATAAGTTAAAACAAAACAACTTCACTGGCCTTCAAAGTTATCACCATCAGCTGCAACACACTTCCGACATCAGTTGTAGAGCTGTTAGAAGCAGTCAGCAAACGCTTCTTGCGGAATCGCTCGAAGCACCGTGGTCACGTTTAGTCGGGTATCCGCAACGCCTGTGTGGCTCAACTTCCTGGCTCAACCCACATTGTCTGTTTTTCAACACTTTCATTATTCTCCACATTTGGCGCTGGCAGACTTCGTTTTCGTTTCCCCGTCTCAGAACAGCCCTGCAAGGATTATGCTTCGCAGACTTGGCGCGTGACGGCGGTATTTCGAGCAAAAGCGTTTGCTGACAATTTCGAACAGCTTTACAATTGATGGCAGAAGTATGTTGCAGCTTATGGTGATTACTTCGAAAGCAGGTAAGCATTTTGTCTGTAATTCGTGTATCCTTTTTTCTGAGACCGTTCACCGAAATTTTCACAAGCATCCTGTATTTCTCTTCCCATCTACAATCACCGGGCCTCCTCTTCAGCTGGTAAAGCGTCCGGTACCTATATTTAAAGCGTGTGAAGTGCAGAAACAAAGAAGGACAAGTGGGGTATAAGGTCTCGTTGACAAGGTCATTCGAGGCTTAGGACAAGCCCTGATGACACAGTAGGGGGAAGAATGGCCGTCGTGTTCTTTTCAAAGGAAACACTCTAGCATTCACGTTAATATAAGTACAAAAACTAAGAAAAATAGAAATCAGGATCGCCACACGCAGATATGAATAATCAATTGGGGTTGAAGCTCTTTTTTCGTGTTTGCTTTAACAATGCGTATGTTTTTGGATAGGGTCCGCCTTCAGCAAAACAATTTTGTTTTTCAAACCAAACATGTTTCACTGCGGTTGCAGCATCTCCAATGGGCTTTTATTTTATAGCTGTTAAAGATACAGGATATTCTTTATTGTTTGTATACATATAACTATTAGTTTTTAAATCGTAATTACAGATATTTGAAAAACACAAAATTATGAATTCATGGTGTGGTTTTTCTGATGTACTGTGTTTCTACACGCCCGGGTTCGATTCCCGGCGGGGTCATGGATTTTCTCTGCCTCGTGATGACTCGGTATTATGTGATGTCCTTAGGTTAGTTAGGTTTAAGTAGTTCTAAGTTCTAGGGAACAGATGACCATAGATGTTAAGTCCCATAGTGCTCAGCGCCATTTGAACCATTTTTTTTGTGTTTCTACAGTGACTTTTGTTCCACAGTATGTCATCTGCAACCACTTACACCTTAAAGTAGATAAATTTTTTACGCCAAAATTACGATTTGAAAATTATTTCTATGCCTGAAATTAATTATTTCTGTGTGTGTGTGTGTGTGTGTGTGTGTGTGTGTGTGTGTGTGTGTGTATATGTGTGTGTATATTCACATTATGCTTCACTTAAACACTATATACAGATTTGCCACTGTCACTGTTTCACTGTTTACCAGCAGCAAAAATAAACGTGGCGGGCAGTGGAACAGTTGAATGTGTTCCTGGGGGTTGTTCTGAATCCTTCAGAGGTGTCGGTGAATTGTGTGTGTGTGTGTGTGTGTGTGTGTGTGTGTGTGTGTGTGTGTGTGTGTTTGTGTGTGAGCGGGTGCGGGGGGAGGGGGGGGGGGGCGGGTTGTGCGCTCTACAGGTTGGTCTTGCCTAATAATTCTTTGAGGGCAGAGAACAGAGTGTCATTGCATTGAATATCGTTCCTCTACCACGCCAATTCGAGTGGGCTAAGGGTGGTTCTTTGGTAGAGATATAACTGCACATTCCAAAGTAATCAAGAACCACGCGTTTAACACTGACGACTACATACTGCACCAAAGCGTTAAACATCTAAGTTGTGCATATCACGTCCAATTAAGCAATTATATCTTTTGTATCTCCTACCCTTATGGACCGAAAAATTTTAGTTCACATATATGAATACATGTCACACATGTATGTAAATACGATCTTATAAACAACGAAACACGTAATGTAGACTCTTTGAGATGTCAATTCCATTTTTGCACTATATGACAGTTATGTCAAACATGATCAAGAACTCTCACTGCTTAAGATTTTACAACAGTAACATACATTGCAACCTGTATATTATGTGATAGGACAGATACCATATATTGTCGTTACACATGTCAGTGCTACAGAGGTAGACATATTTCTGCTGCTCTATATAAAGTTACCATAATGTAGAAGTCTATATACAAACAGTTGTTTTTTCCTCTGTATCAGATGCCACTCACGATGGGTTACAAACCCGAATACCGGGTTTGGTATAAACATTTCTAGTGCAGCTCCTTGTGTATGGAACATGTTCTTTAATGATTATCTTAAAACTGTGGGTGCACCAAGCTTTCAAGATTTTCATTCTTGATACTTATTTGCCAACATGAATTAAACATAACTACCAGTAAGATGAAAATATAGATCTGAATGTGGCACTGGTCCAATAATAAATACGTTATCCTGACGATGGCCACTTGCAACAGTGCTGAAAGGGTAGTACCATAAGCATGACGACGGCGTTACATACCAGAAACTTTTCGCACAGGACGACAACGGCCGCAGAAGCATACTTTCCACACGATGGAAACTTATTCGTCAAGTTTATTGATCATGATGCATAGTCTAAATGTTTACGCAGATCTCAGGTTAAGATCAAGTAACATCGATGATCTCCAATTTCATCTGTGGGTCAAGAAAAAGGAAATTATTCTTTCCTTTCCCAAAAAGAAACCAGGTCGGGGGTCACAGTCAGGGTATGAAAAACAAGTGTGGCCAGTAATTACCTGACCGGCGGGTTAATTACACCTGACATCTAAAATAGTCCGAAGGGACCATTGGCTCTATGTCATTCTCGTTGCACGCGTACAAATCATGGCACACCCTATGGCTGTTGTAAAGGCTAATTCGAGCATTACCTGCATCTACCAGACAAAGGGGCGTGTCATTTCTTATGTGCCGTTTATTACGGAAAAAAGTGTTACCCCTCTGACAGCACTCTTTATTAGTACCATGCAGTTTCTCCTAACTAAATCAGTAGCTACCCAAACTGTCGACTGGCATCAGAGACTATTACCGTTGTTTTGTTGTATGGATAATAAACATTATATATCCAAAGAGACGGGGGAGTAGCTATAATGACCAGGCAGGAATTCCTTACTTAGTAAGTGGCTAGTAAGTATTAGACCTAAATCCCACCTTGACGATTTATGCTTGGTTTCAATTTCAGTCTTATCCCACCATCAATTTATTTGAGTCCAGTAACATACAATGTTTTGGCACACAACCATCATCAGTTACAAATTGAAGACTGCGTTCAATACATTGTTTCAACCCAAATTAGCATTATGTTATGTAATTGGGTGAAGGAGTACAAATATGATCCCCGACCAGCATGCGTAATTTATTTCATTAATTTCCAATTTATTATATCGGAGAATTTATGTACAAATGGTTCAAATGGCTCTGAGCACTATCTGAGGTCATCAGTCCCATAGGCTTAAAACTACTTAAATCTAACTAACCTAAGGACATCACACACATCCATGCCAGAGGCAGGATTCGAACCTGCGACCGTAGCGTTTATGTACATCACTGTGCTCAGTCCGTCGGTAATTTATTACGACGCTCTACCGCTAAAGTACTACACTACTGGAATATGATGACATTCAATTTGTTGTACGTGTTACTTCAGTTACCGGTTCCCGTCAGATCACCGAAGTCAAGCACTGTTGGGCTGGGCTAGCACTTGGATGACCATCTGATCTGCCGAGCGCTGTTGGCAGGCGGGGTACACTCAGCCCTTGTGAGGCAAACTGAGGAGCTACTTGACTGAAGTAGCGGCTCCGGTCTAGTAAACTGACATACCACCGGAGAGCGGTGTGCTGACACCATGCCCCTCCATATCTGCATCCAGTGACACCTGTGGTCTGAGGATGACACCGCGGCTGGTCGGCCCGTTGGCCTTCCAAGGCCTGTTCGGACGGAGTTCAGTTACTTCAGTTATCAGCAAGCGCTGCAAAGATCTAGAGAATAAGTTCTAGGCGACTGATGACCTCAGACTTTAGGTTGCATAGTGCTCAGCCATTTTTAGATCTAGAGAATGTGTTGGCGTCACTGCCCACTTCCTCATGCCACACTTCCAAAACGCCGTTTTCATGTCCCAAAGCACAACTCAACAACAGCGCTAACGCACACGCAAAATGACTCAGCACTGCACCACAACGCACTCTCAGCCCGCAGGTTTGAAACTTAATTTCCCGGATATTCCTATCCTGTGTGGCACAACATTATCGATATATTCCATATTTATTTTCCATAGGGGGTGTGAGATTTAACAGCTCACTTACTTACCGCTGTGTTTTGCAGAGAAACCACGGCTATTCACTGGATCGAGCGGTAGCGAAAAATCCGCTCATCGATGCTCAGATAACAATCTTGATTTATAGAAACACTTAATTTCACGAAGTTAACGCTGCTAAGAATGGAACAGCGGGGTTCAACTCGGTGCGCGGCAATATCATTAAGTCCCAAGGAACTCTAAAATATTAATGTTGTTATGAAGTGACAAATTTGGTAACAACACGAATGGTGTCAGAAGAAGGGGGAACAAAAAATTTAGAAGCTTTGCTGTTACAAGGCTCCTACAAGCGCAAATTTCCGTAAAAGTTGGACCTTCTTGGCTGATGACATTGCTTAAAGCTACTTCATTGATGCAAACGTTTTGTTGTCGAATGACCATCGAACTGCTAAAATAATGTTCCTTATTCGTCCGGTTAGAAAAGAGAAAGCTGTGTAGAATAGTAAACTGGAAGCTGTGTAGTTTGTTAATTATTGTTCATGACATACGGGCTACGTACACTCTCTCTCTCTCTCTCTCTCTCTCTCTCTCTCTCTCTCTCTCTCTCTCTCTCTCTCACACACACACACACACACACACACACACACACACACACACACAGAAGTCCGTGTGTGTATATATATATATATATTTTTCTTTTTTTTTTTTTTTTTTTAACGCTGACAGAGCGACACGCCACCGTTCATCAGCCATTACGACTGATTAACTCAGTCACGGACTGACGTATCCGCACCTTCCATCCAACTCAGTTCGCCTTGATGCCCCGCCATGTTAGAGCTGCCAGAGACGTCAATTTTGTGTAGTAAAGTTTGCTCCCTGTACACCCCCAAGTCAACTCAAATTTCATCCTTACTACTAAACTATATAGGCAAAATACGTATAATGGTATAGCAGTATATTTATAGTACGCATTCTGCATAATTACACGTTTGTGTTTCACTTCTCTGTGTTGTCTACTCCATTTTCTGTCGCGCTGCCGTCGCACCATCCCATGACACAGAGCATCCTCTAGCTTCTCCCAGCCCATATTGATTACCCCAAACTCTGCAGATCTCATTTCCATTTTAATAATAATGGTTGGATTTCTATTCAGCGCTACCTCACACGAATTTCCTTTTTACCTAATTTCCACGTTAGTGCTATTTGTAGCACTTCACGAATAACTTTGATAAATCCCTCGAGGCACACTCCAAAAGTTTTGTATTTCTGGGGATCCACAGCCTCCAGATGTTTAATGGTACGTAGTAGACTGTAAAGCGAAGTTTATTGAAATGTAGGACTAACTAATTTCGATTAATCGTCATTATGAAAAAGTAGGAGAATGGGAAAGCGTGCTGGATACAGCTAGAAGGAAAGAAATCGACAGGTAACCCGTATTTTGGCGTCTCACAAGAGCGACAGTAAATATCAACTGGCATCTCACGTCTAGTAGTACTACGAAATGTCTCTGGCGCACTCGACATGCGATGGACTTTGCTGTAAGATGGAACGATAGATATACACCATGCTTTTACCTACAGTGACTGTTGAAAAGCGCAAATTCATGTAGCTGCCCGGATCAAAATGGTGCTTCGAAGTGACTCGCTGGAAGTTGTTCAACGAATGTATTATCTCGTTTTGTTACGTTTTTATTTTCGCATGCACTGTGAAATACTTAAGATGCCAGTGATTCGTTGGTTACAGTTTACCGTGGCACACATCCACAACGCTCAATTTCGCCACGGGGTGGCCACATATCTCACTTCCAATGGTCACATCGCTATGTCGAAAATTTTGCGATGGTTCAAACTGTGAGATACCTCTATTTAAACCTGGTCAAGTGTAAACTATAAATACAATGAGGTAACAGAAGTCATAGGACAGCGATATGCAAATATATAGATGGTAGATACTGTGTTGGGACGCGCTGCAGTCCACATTTCTAGCTAAAGCAGGCTTTCACTCTTTATAATTTACACTCAGGTGACAAAAGTCGTGGGATCGCGATGTGCACTTACATTGATGGCTGTAGTACCGCGTATACGAGGTATAAAAAGAGCAGTGCATCGGCCGAGCTGTCACTCGTACTCAGGTGGCTCGTGTGTAAAGGTTTCCGACGTCATCAAGGCCACACGACGGCAATTAACAGACTTTGTACATGGAATGTTACTCGGAGCTAGAAGCATGGGATATTCAGTTTCATGAATGGTTAGGTAATTCAATATTCAAAGATCCACAGTGTAAAGAGCGTGCCGAGAGTACCAAATTTCAGGCATTACCTGCCACCACGAGCAAAGTAGTAGTCAACAGCCTTCACTCAATGACAGCGAGCAGCGGCGATAGCGTAGAGTTGTCAGTGGTCAAAGATAAGCAACAGTGCGAGAAATAACTCCAGAAATTAATTTGGGACGTACGACGAGCGTATCCGTTACGACAATGAGACAAAATCTCGCGTTAATGGGCTATGGCAGTAGACGACTGACGCAAGAGCCTCTCCTGGGACCCTGGACTACTGGTAAACAATGGCCTGATTTGACGCATCCCTGTTTCACTTGGTAAGGACAGATTGTGAGCCGGCCGCTGTGGAAGAGCGGTTCCAGGCGGTTCAGTCCGGAACCGTGCTGCTGCTACGCTCGCAGGTTCGAATCCTGCCTCGTGCATGGATCTCTTTAGGTTAGGTAGGTTTAAATAGTTTTAAGTCAAGGGGACTGATGACCTCAGATGTTAATTCCCATAGTGCTTAGAGCCATTTTGGACATATTGTGGAGTTCGAGTGTGACGCAGATCCCACGAAGCCATGGACGAAGTTATTAACAAGGCCCTATGCAAGCTGGTGGTGGCTCCGTAGTGGTGTGGGGTGTGTTCACATGGAAAGGACTGAGTCAACTGGTCCAACTGAACCAATCACTGACGAAGAAAATGGTTATATTCCGCTACTTGGAGGACTTTGCAGGCATTCACGGACTTTATGTTCCCAAACAACGATGTGATGTCACCACGCCCCAGTTGCTCGCGATAGGTTTGAAGATCATCTTGATAATTCGAGTGAATGATTTGTTCAAGCAGACGACGACTTCCAGCGACTCACGGAATCCATGCCACGTCGAGTTGCTGCACTATGCCAGGTGAAAGGAAGTTGTGACCCCACGACTTGTCACCTCAAAGTAAAGTTAACGGCCACTTGGTGACTACTTATTCACTGCGCCTGCCACTTCCCGACAAATGACACAGCAGCCTCTACTTCAGTCTGTGTCGACGTTTGCCCTAGCAGACGGGCAGGGGTGGTGTTTACAGCTGGGCGCCGTGGGCGAGGACGGCCGGCCGTCCCCGGATGACCGATAGATAGCACGGCGTGGCGCGCATCCAATTAGCCGGCTGGCCGTCCGCTAACGAGCGGCGCCTCCGCTTTGCTTTTGTTTGCGTCTCGCTGCTCGCACGCACCGGCCGCGTTTGCCAATTATCCGTGCGCCGCAGTCACCCGCGAAACCTGCGGCCGAATCGGCATTTATGCAGGCAGAACAAAATGCTTCTCAAACCATGCGTTGAACACTGACATATTGGGCATCTAAGTACATCGAACAGCTGTAGCTGGTAAACTTGCATGGTGCCAACTGTCGACGAAACGTAAAGGCGTGCGCACACACCAGGCCAACGAAGGCCGCAGAACGACAGAGGGAAGATTCGGCCGAACGCTGATCGCCAATGCATTGGCTCAAAAAAATGCTTCAAATGGTTCAAATGGCTCTGAGCACTATGGGACTTAACATCGGAGGTCATCAGCCAAATGGCTCTGAGTACTATTGGACTCAACTTCTGTGGTCATTAGTCCCCTAGAACTTAGAACTAGTTAAACCTAACTAACCTAAGGACATCACACACATCCATGCCCGAGGCAGGATTCGAACCTGCGACCGTAGCGGTCTCGCGGTTCCAGACTGCAGCGCCAGAACCGCACGGCCACTTCGGCTGGCGGTCATCACTCCCCTAGACTTAGAACTACTTAAACCTAACTAACCTAAGGACATCACACACACATCCATGCCCGAAGCAGGATTCGAACCTGAGACCGGAGCAGCCGCGGGGTTCCGGACTGAAGCGCCTAGAACCGCTCGTCCACCGCGGCTGGCTATTAAGAGGGAAGATGAGGATTTAGCAGTCGTCGCATGTGAAGCATTTATTTTATTGCAAGAATCTTATGAATTTATCATTATCAGAAGAAGAAGAAGAAGAAGAAGAAGAAGAAGAAGAAGGTAAACAATGGTGATGAAGAATCTCTCTTCTAAGAAGTAAGGAGCAGTGTGGTGGAACAAAATTAATGTATACCTTAAAGCTGAATTGGAATACGGGCTATTTTATAATTTTTTTTCTAATGATAGCTACAGATTTTGAATTGTTATTGTCTTTTGTAGGCCCCAAATTTTCTAAACATGACAGCTCTTTTACGAGAGCTGTACGTGCAGCAGAAAGTTAATAGTCAATTGTAGATTTGTTTCTTACTGTTTCGTTCACGGTGAAAAGATGTCAATAAAGACACCGTTTTCTTTTTCCTGTCCTGCAAATCACTTTCGAATAGCAGTTATTTGCCTCTAAGCGTCTAGTCTTCTCAGTTTGTTTTTGTAATTGCAGTTCGTAGAGTCCCGTAAACATTCTCGTTCACAATAAAATGCTCTCTCCATATTCCAGTCTATAGACCAGTATTTTTAAACACAATAAATACACACCCTTAGCGAGAGCAGGCATTGTCTGTAGGGGAAACAGCTACTGTTGAAATTACGTTCTTTAAGGCAGATGGGTAGATCACATAACTAATGAGGAAGTATTGAATAAGACTGGGGAGAAGAGAAGTTTGTGGCACAACGTGACCAGAAGAAGGGATCGGTTGGTAGGACATGTTCTGAGGCATCAAAGGATCGCCAATTTAGTATTGGAGGGCAGCGTGGAGGGTAAAAATCGTAGAGGGAGACCAAGAGATGAATACACTAAGCAGATTCAAAAGGATGTAGGTTGCAGTAGGTACTGGGAGATGAAGAAGCTTGCACAGGATAGAGTAGCATGGAGAGCTGCATGAAACCAGTCTCAGGATTGAAGACCACAACAACAACAACAACAACAACAACAACAACAACAAGACAGCCAAAAGTCGTACTCAGTATGTTTTATTGATCCGTTTCGCTCTTTAATTTAAGAACCAACTGCTGAACTTTAAACTATAAATTCCAGACTTTCTGATGATGCTCTCGTTAAACTAAATTGCGAAACCGGCCAATAAACTATACTAATTGCGAGTCGTAGCTGTCTTGAAAAAGTTACGAGGGTCGGTCAAAAAGTAATGCCTCCCATTTTTTTTCTACTTAAAAAAATTAAGTTAAGTGAAAAAATTGAATTTGGCGCCATTCCTCAAACCTTCTTCTGCAATCCACTGCAGTAGTAACTTTCTGTGTCAACAGGTGGCAGCACAGCAGAAGTTTGTAAGATGGCCGACATCGATGTTCGTTTGAGACAGCGTTGTGTGATTGAATTCTTGAATGCAGAAGGTGAAACGCCCATACGCATTCATGAAAGACTGAAGAAGGTGTATGGTGTTGTGACAGTGGATGTCAGCACTGTTAGACGATGGGTTCGTCGTTGTAAGGAAGCTGAAGGGCAAACACCGTTGACTGACGAAAAGCGGAGCGGCAGGCCGGTGAGTGCAGTGACTCCACACAACATTCAGCAAGTTGATGACATCATTCGTGGTGACCGCCGGTGACTGCAGATGAAGTGTGTCGCATTATTTCTCTTAGTAAAGGCAGTGTGATCACGATTATTAAACAATTGGGGTACTCAAAATTTTGTGCACGGTGGGTTCCAAGAATGTTAACCGATCAGAATAAAGAGGCAAGGAAAACAATAGCCTCCCAACACTTGCAGCTCTTCCGTTTGGAGGGAGATGAGTTTCTGAAAAAAATTGTGACCGGGGACGAAACATGGGTGCATTTTTTTGAACCCGAATCAAAGAGGCAGTCAATGGAGTGGCGTCACACAAGCTCGCCGAGGAAGAAAAAATTCAAAACTGTGCGATCGGCAGGGAAAGTTATGGCAACAGTTTCTGGGATACAGAGGGTGTGATTCTGGTTGATTTTTTGGAGCAGGGATGCACAATAAATTCTGTTCAATACGTCACAACCCTCAAAAAACTTAAAGCACGTCTTCAGCGAATTCGCCCAACAAAATCAATGGCAGATGATGTTCTTTTGCATGACAATGCAAGACCACACACCAGTCGTCACATCTCTGACGAGATTGTCAAAATTGGATGGGAAGTTTTGCCTCATCCCCCATACAGCTCTGACCTGGCACCATCAGACTTCCATCTGTTCGGGCCACTAAAAGAAGCTCATCGTGGGATTCATTTTGAAGATGAGGAGGCCGTCAAAACATCCGTGCGTCAATGGCTTAGGAAGCAGAGCTGTGATTTTTACCGTGCTGGGATACATGCCCTTGTTCAATGATGGACCAAAACTGTAGAGATGGGCGGAGATTACATTGAAAAATGACAAAATGATCCTCAATGTTGTGGTTTTCAACCTATGTAATTGCATTTAAATTTCCTGACAATTAAACGTAGAAAAAAAATAGGAGGCATTACTTTTTGACTGACCCTCGTAAATACACACCCGTTCAAGAGACACAGCAAATCCCTACTGAACCACGCAATATTCGATCCGGCGTCAAAACCAGCAAACAAGAAGAGAGGACTCAAGGCCAACCAACCGGCAATGCTTTGATGTTACCGTCAGCAGACCGATCCGCAACCAGGGCCAACCGCTTCGTTGGCTCGTATTTGCAGCCCATTCGCACTAAGCGTATGTCAGCCAACCAAACGGTTGGCTGTCGTTCGTTGGCCTAGCGTGTACGCGCCTTAGGCATTTCATCACAATCATATTCGAGTCTACACTTGATCTTGAACGATGAAGTAGAACTGATCGGGCGTTACAGCTTTTGGTTACGGGGTAAAAGGGAAAATTTCTCTTCCTGACTAAACACATCTTCAGATCACTATTTCACTTTGTTTACGAATTAATCGATGAAATTTGTTGAACCAGTTCCCAACATGTAGATTCCATCATTAAGGATTCTGGAATGTCAGCAAAATACCAGTCCGCGACTACTAAAACCCTCTCATTGGACTCAACCCTTTTTCCAGCTATTAGTTGGGAAAGTAACTTCGTGCGTCAGTGCACTAATAGGATGAAAGATTATTTTCTTTTTCTTTAGTTCCAGGTCTTTTCTAAGGTATTTTATCATCAGCGGGTAAGACTTGTAAGTATTCGCCAGTTGCCCATTCCAAGATACTCAATTATAATAACTTTCGTATCCCTTAATAATTGTCAAAATTTTTAGAGGAGAGTTTTGGTGCACGACCATCGCCATCCACTAGCTACGCTGACAATCGATACTAAAACTGCATTCAGTGGACTTTTCAGAATTAGATGATACAGATGAATGTGGATGCATCTAAGAACGTCCCACGTTGTATGTAGCATATATAATATTTTACACTTTCCGCAGCTAATATCAACGAACACAGGAGATCGTTAGGAAGAAAAAAAATATTGAAGTGTTCTGACAAGATGTTACAACGTCAGAGATTAGAATGAAACTAAGAAATCACAGTCTGAAATTCACTTCCTATAAACTGGCCGTCTTTGAGACATCGAAAAATCCCTCCCTCTCGCCGTAATAATTATTTTATTTTGAATAACGGAGGAAGTGGCGTTGAACACCAATATAGTTTTCGACATGGAGTACATTGTCTTTACTGACGAGACAGGGAGCAATTTATTCCATCGTCGAGTTTTCAAATAGCGTTCTGAGATGCATGTCACCGTTTACTATGTAAACGTTAATATCCTACTGAATGTGCATGTTAAGAGCAGAGAAAACGGCGCTCGGTCGCAAATGAATCGCCGTCATCAAATAATGATGTGGGAGTTCTTACAGTGATCAGTATCGACAGTTATGCTTAAGAATGAAAGTGAGTATGCTCCGACGAATGATCGCAAACTGTGCTACTTAGTAACATAGCGGTTAATAACAATAATAATAATCCAAAGTTGCAAATTTCCAGACTGCTGGAAATTCGTACATATTTTTCTGATATAGAATCTATCGTCAGCTGCGCTTTTGAAATATTTTATTACAATGAACCGGTTTCTACAGATTACTGTATCATCTTTAGGAGTTCAATACTGACTTAAAATACTGATAAGGAAGATCAGTTGATTACAAGTATCAGGGAAAATATTTCCAGTCACTGCCAAAGGAGTTTAAACGATATCTGTTATGGTCACGCGTGGAAAATAGAAAGCCCTGGGAAACTCAAGGCATGACAGTATCTAACTAGGTGGAGTCTGTCGCTGCAATCATCACGTGCACTTAGTACATTTTGCGATTTGCCATGTTCCCTTAAAGAAGGATCTCTTAATTTTCCGATGCTGATTTGTCATCTGCAAATCCATGTTGTAAGTCAGTACTGAACCTCGAAGATTAATGAGTAATTTTCTGAAATTGATTAACGAATAAAATATATCAAAGCGCAGCTGATGACAGATTTTTACTGTGAAAAAATATGGAAGTGCTATCCATGACACCTCAAACCCAACATACGACTATAGTCCTAGAATCATTTCTACTTTCGGACAAACTCAATTAAGGCCACTAATTCTACTACAAATAATGCGACAGATTCACAAAAAGAAAGGCATCGCCATTTCATTGTGTAAGTGACAAGTCTTTTCTAGAACTCTAGAAATCAAATACGAGCTTATGATATGTAATTACTCCGAATATTCCCAAGTGAGATCCGCGAATGGAGTTAACTGCCAAGAGGGTGAAACACCAGAACTATTTCGCGCTGCTCGTCATTGAATATAAAGAGATCAGATCTTGGTCCACTGGAGGAGATCAGCGCACAGTCTGCCAGAGGGGCACGACACTTACTATTTAACGGAGAGACCAGTGCTACAGCATTGAGGTGTCTTGCGATTGAAGAGGTGTCTTATCACTACGCCACCTACCGCCTAGGCTGTGTGAAGTGTACCACAATGGCATTCACAACACCAGCTATACTAGCTACACTGAAACGTACCGTTCTGGTGCGCTTGTCTTTTCTTCACTAAGTTTTGACAACCACTTACTCTAATTGAGTGCAGCAATGACGTTACTACGACGTAAATTTAATCAGAATTGCTTTTCACTTGAGTGCAACCGCATGAATTACTAAACTCTTAAAAAAAATATGCATCGGGCAGTGTCACACTGTGGAACTCCTCGTGTGTAAGTTGTTGTTCTTGTTGTGGTGGTCTTCAGTCCTGAGACTGGGTTGATGCAGCTCTCCATGCTACTCTATCTTGTGCAAGCTTCTTCATCTCCCAGTACCTACTGCAACCTACATCCTTCTGAATCTGCTTAGTGTAGTCATCTCTTGTTATCACTCTACGATTTTTACCCTCCACGCTGCCCTCTAATACTAAATTGGTGATCCCTTGATGCCTCAGAACATGTCCTACCAACCGATCCCTTCTTCTAGTCAAGTTGTGCCACAAACTTCTCTTCTCCCCAATCCTATTCAATACTTCCTAATTAGTTATGCGATCTACCCATCTAATCTTCAGCATTCTTCTGTAGCACCACATTTCGAAAGCTTCTATTCTCTTCTTGTCCAAACTAGTTATCGTCCATGTTTCACTTCCATACATGGCTACACTCCATACAAATACTTTCAGAAACGACTTCCTGACACTTAAATCTATACTCGATGTTAACAAATTTCTCTTCTTCAGAAACGCTTTCCTTCCCATTGCCAGTCTACATTTTATATCCTCTGTACTTCGACCATCATCAATTATTTTGCTCCCCAAATAGCAAAACAACTTTACCTCTTTAATTGTCTCATTTCCTAATCTAATTCCCCCAGCATCACCCGACTTTATTCGATTACATTCCATTATCCTCGTTTTGCTTTTGTTGATGTTCATCTTATATCCTCCTTTCAAGACACTATCCATTCCGTTCAACTGCTCTTCCAAGTCCTTTGCTGTCTCTGACAGAATTACAATGTCATCGGCGAACCTCAATATTTTTATTTCTTCTCCATGGATTATAATACCTACTCCGAATTTTTCTTTTGTTTCCTTCACTGCTTGCTCAATATACAGATTGAATAACATCGGGGAGAGACTGCAACCCTGTCTCACTCCCTTCCCAACCACTGCTTGCTCTAAGTCTACAAATGATAGAAACGTAGGTTTGCCTTTCCTTAATCTAGCTTCTAAGATAAGTCGTAGGGACAGTATTGCCTCACGTGTTCGAACATTTCTACGGAATCCAAACTGATCTTCCCCAAGGTCGGCTTCTATTAGTTTTTCCATTCGTCTGTAAAGAATGCATGTTAGTATTTTGCAGCTGTGGCTTATTAAACTGACTGTTCGGTAATTTTCACATCTGTCAACACCTGCTTTCTTTGGTATTGGAATTATTATATTCTTCTTGAAGTCTGAGGGTATTTCGCCTGTCTCATACATTTTGCTCACCAGATGGTAGAGTTTTGTCAGGACTGGCTATCCCAAGGCCGTCAGTAGTTCCAATGGAATGTTGTCTACTCTGGGGGCCTTGTTTCGACTCAGGTCTTTCAGTGCTCTGTCAAACTCTTCACGCAGTATCGTATCTCCCATTTCATCTTCATCTACATTCTCTTCCATTTCCATAATATTGTCCTGAAGTACATCGCCCTTGTATAGACCCTCTACATACTCCTTCCACCTTTCTGCTTTCCCTTCTTTGCTTAGAACTGGGTTTCCATCTGAGCTCTTGATGTTCATACAAGTGGTTCTCTTATCTCCAAAGGTCTCTTTAATTTTCCTGTAGGCAGTATCTATCTTACCCCTAGTGAGATAAGCCTCTACATCCTTAAATTTGTACTCTAGCCATCCCTGCTTAGCCATTTTGCACTTCCTGTCGAAATCATTTTTGAGACGTCTGTATTCCTTTTTGTCTGCTTCATTTACTGCATTTTTATATTTTCTCCTTTCATCAATTAAATTCAATATTTCTTTTGTTACCCAAGGATTTCTACTAGCCTTCATGTTTTTACCTACTTGATCCTCTGCTGCCTTCACTACTTCATCCCTCAAAGCTACCCATTCTTCTTCTACCGTATTTATTTCCCCCATTCCTGTCAATTGCTCCCTTATGCTTTCCCTGAAACTCTGTACAACCTCTGGTTTAGTCACTTTATCCAGGTCCCATCTCCTTAAATTCCCACCTTTTTGCAGTTTCTTCAGTTTTAATCTACAGTTCATAACCAATAGACTGTGGTCATAGTCCACATCTGCCCCTGGAAGTGTAGTACAATTTAAAACCTGGTTCCCACATCTCTGTCTTACCATTATATAATCTATCTGAAACCTGTCAGTATCTCCAGGCTTCTTCCATGGATACAGCCTTCTTTTATTATTCTTGAACCAAGTGTTACCTATGATTAAGTTGTGCTTTGTGCACAATTCTACCAGGCGGCTTCCTCTTTCATTTCTTAGCCCCAATCCATATTCACCTACTATGTTTCCTTCTCTCCCTTTTCCTACTACCGAATTCCAGTCACCCCTGAGAATTAAGTTTTCGTCCCCCTTCACTATCTGAATAATTTCTTTTATTTGATCATACATTTCTTCAATTTCTTCGTCATCTGCAGAGCTAGTTGGCATATAAACTTTTACTACTGTAGTAGGTGTGGGCTTCGTATCTATCTTGGCCACAATAATGCGTTCACTAAGCTGTTTGCAGTAGCTTACCCGCACTCCTATTTTCCTATTCATTATTACACCTACTCCTGCATTACCCCTATTTGATTTTGTGTTTATAACCCTGTAGTCACCAGACCAAAAGTCTTGTTCCTCCTGCCACCGCACTTCACGAATTCCCACTACATCTAACTTTAACCTATCCATTTCCCTTTTTAAATTTTCTAACTTACCTGCCCGATTAAGGGATCTGACATTCCACGCTCCGATCCGTAGAACTCCAGTTTTCTTTCTCCTGATAACGACATCCGCCCGAAGATCCGAATGGGGGGCTATTTTACCTCCGGAATATTTTACCCAAGAGGACGCCATCATCATTTAATCATACAGTAAAGCTGCATGCCCTCGGGAAAGATTACGGCCGTAGTTTCCCCTTGCTTTCAGCCGTTCGCAGCACCAGCACAGCAAGGCCGTTTTGGTTATTGTTACAAGGCCAGATCAGTCAATCATCCAGACTGTTGCCCCTGCAACTACTGATAAGGCTGCTGCCCCTCTTCAGGAACCACTCGTTTGTCTGGCTTTCAACAGATACCGATCCGTTGTGGTTGCACCTACGGTACGGCTATCTGTATCACAGACACGCAAGCCTCCCCACCAACGCAAGGTCCATGGTTCATGGGGGGAGGCGTGTGTAAGTATACTGTTGGATTCTTACGTATTTCTTGGTTGTATTGCAAGAATCAGGCATAATATTTCCAGTCACTGCTAAAGCATACTACAACGCTGGTATCTGTCACTGTTCCGCATGGAACATGGAACGTACCCAAGCCATGGGGCAGTATCCAAGTAGTGTGATTCAATAAAATCTAATTTCTTCGAATGTCCCACTGACCGCGACTGTGCCTGAAAATACTCAAAAGACGTGACATACGAATTAGGGACTACTGATCGATGCGTTTTACTTGTAGTGACTTCATTTTAAAATGTACCCGTGTGGCGTCCTTTCCACGCTGAAGTACTCGGGGACACACGTGGTGTTTAATTCGGGTACAATGTTTGCCGGTGCCTCATTACCTGTCCATAGAGGCTTGGAGCAGGCAGTTAGCAGGCAGAAGGCAGAAGGCGGACAGTGACATCAGCCGGCTACGGTATTCTAGCAGCGTGGGTGGTCCTGGCAGAGCGGCCCCCACTAGTTCAGGCTGGGCGGTGCTCCGCCAGGGACCATCTGCCCGCCTAGCCATCCTTCAGCGACCGCGGCGCACAATCTTGATGAAGTGCACGGCTACTCTAAAAACCCTGTTGTCTTTATTTTTTACTTCATTTTCTGTAGTTCAATTGGTCGTTGAGACTGATTAAGTTACCGAACTAGGCACTTCCACTGGTGTCGTGCCAGCACAGAGTATGAACGGCAAACCTATCGATCAACTTGGACGGATAACTCAGTGCTTCTATAGCTGACATCCACGCGAGTTCCCAGAAATTTGTCATAGTGGTGGGGTGGGGTCATGGTAACAATCTGACAATGACGTCATTTCAAGAGGCCGGAGTTTGCAGAGATGATATAGCCCAGAGTCAATTTTTACGTAAGACACACAAAATCTATTATATCCGGAAGGACTGATAGCGACTCAGTACTACTCGTAAATGGATTATTATTGTACCCATTACGGACTACGACTGTCTGCTTTCTCTAGGGCTTCAAACAAGTAATCATTTACGGCTCTAATAGTTGTGTGTGTCTTGGAGACAAGAGAGGAGGCTTGCGCTTTTAGTTTCACTCCCACTAAACTCCAAAAAATCACCAAGTTAGGCAATAGCGATGCCTTTTCTTAATAAAGCGATAAGAATATTCTTCAAATGAATCCGCCAGCTAGAAAAAGAGAGTTATCTCAGAGAAAAAATTAATAATTCTGGCTCAAAAACCTCCGTTCTTTGTTTTCTCCGCTCACTTCGTTTTTGATTTTTAACGAAATACAGTGATACTGCAGCAACAAGAACGAAGTTTTGTCTAACCTGCACTTCATGCGTGCTGAGGACAATAAATAGTCTTTTACTACACTTCGATAAAAATTGTGGTTTCACAAAACCGCACACAAAAATATATTTTCCTCCACTTAAACGGAAATATTGGAATGGTTACTTTTGTATAGCGTACATTGGCGATATGGGGTAAGTGCAGTAACGAAGGGTCGGTAAGAGCAGCAACTGAACATTTGCGGACTGTACGGAGTATTCTCGGAACCAAATCCTGGCGGCGGTAGGTAAGTACTCACGTGCTGTCGCACACAGAGTCTCGAGCAAATAAAATGCATTCAAACGTGACACTATCTAACAATGTCTCAAATTTTGGCAAAATTAATTTTTTTCTTAACAACTTTCTCGCTGTAAATTTCTACAAGCTCTAACAAGAAAGCAAATACACCGATGGCGACATTTTTCGTTACACAGACGGAAGAGTTTCATGCCTGTTACGGTATTTTATTTTTCATCTCCAAATACCTTTATGTTTTCACCTTAAAATTTGTATAACACGCAACTAGGAACTTTGAGAATGTTCATATATTATTTTCAGTCCAAATATGTTTGCGGTTCTATTTTTCCTCAGGTTTAAAGAAAAACAAAAAAATCATCAAAACATCTTTTAATACTAGTGGTTTTTCCTTCGTAGGGGACCACACTCATATAGAATTTTTTTAAAAGAAATTTCCACCATTTGACTGAATTACTCATTTATTATACACGATCATGTTTTCGGGTTTGTAGCGTTCTCCGATATTTGACATGTAATCATCAAAAAACATATTTCTCGTCTTATAGACCAGTTATTGTATTACAGGATACGAGTAAATATCGAAGATACGTAATATGGCTGGCACTGTGCACAATGAGGAACCATTAACACACAGTATGACGTATTTAACGGCCAGTGACGGCTCGTGAATATTCATTCTGGCAGTTCACAAATTTTAAGACTGAGATAAATATTAAGGTCTGACATTAACAGGATCTCCTGTATAACATCTACACTTATCGAGGTATTTATACAACTACATCTACTGACAATAATAAAAATAGAATAATAATAATAATAATAATAATAATAATAATAATAATAATTTGCATAACTTGTCTGAAAAAAGAAAGATCCGTTTTTGTGGAATTCTGTATGGTACATAGTAAAGTACCATTTAAGGCAAGAACGAAATAATGTTTAAGTTTTCACTTCTTTCCGTTTCGCATTTTTGTGTGAATTCTAGTTTTTGTGCTTTTTTATTTTTGGGACAAATACGAGATCCCTAACATACGTATTAGTTAACGAATTAACTTCCGGGCTGAAAATCAGACATGCTGGCGTTGCACCGACACAAAACTTACACTTACTCTATTCTTTTTCCTTAACTGTTCTTTTGTAATCACTCTTATTTGATTTCTTCACTTTCGCAAGTAACAGATTTAGTCTGGGAGGCGCTAGTTCCTTTGCAGCTAGCTTTTCCATGTAATTTTCTTTTCTGTTGACGCTTAAAACAAATTTAGCAGAGTTCATGTTGACATTGCACACGAAAGCCGATTACTGTACAGTCAACGACCAACTCCAAACAAAACTGCCATTTGTGGAAATTATTAAACTGAAGTAACAGTGTCTTCCAACATGGCCACTTGACTAGAAAACAAACGAAGCGCTAACAACCCCGTAAGGCCCAAAAGGACACCGTCGTCGATGCCACATTTAAAACCAGCGAGACAGCTTTTTGTGAATGTTTCTATATGCAGTGTGGACCTACAACACGGGTAAACCCGACCTACCGTAAGGTCAACAGATGTCACAACCGTGAATAAACGCTGTAGTCTCACAATTGGCGATAATGTGCTTTCTGGTCCTTAGCGCCTCAAATGGATTACGGTATGATAAAACCCAGAACTCATTATTATACTACATGTCATTCAGAATCCCACAAATTCTACTATATGAGTTGCATATCTGAGTGTGCTACCGTCTAGAGCAGGCTCATCCAAACTGTGCCCCTGGGGCGCTAGCGCCCGCGATCGTCCGCGGTCAGAGCCCCGGGCGAATTCGTATGTTGCTGCAGTGGCCGAGCCGTGCCGCTCAGCCGGCCGTGCGGACCGCCCGAACGCCAGCCGATATTTGTTCGCCCGTTTTCCCTTTGGGCAGAGGACGTCTCACAAGTGCTTCAACTAGAGCCGATTGACCTGCAGTGCGATATCCGCTTGAAGGACCGCTTTCTTATGTGCAAAACTTTGGATGACTTTTACAGCTGTCTTCCACGAGAGAAATATCCTCTTTTGCTCAAGCACTCGGCCAAAGTTCTCTCAATGTTTGGTTCCACGTAAATTTGTGAGCGCTTTTTCTCTCTTTTAAGCTTGCTAAAACTAAGATCCGTTCATTACGTGGCGATAAAAATTTGACCAACTCTTTGAGGTTAGCATTCTTACGGAATATTTTATCAAGCCTAGACAAATCGTTTCCTCGAAAAATGAAAACGTGTAAAATGCTAATTGTCTTCTTTAACAATGTTGACTGTATGAATTAAAGAGCTTTATAAACTTAATTCTACATTAATAAGTTTTCAAACTTGGTTAGTTGAAATTATTACATACAAAACAGCAAACTAAGGATCCGATTTCTTAACTCTAAAAAGGGATACAAAAAATTGTAGCACGAAGTATAACAAAAAATACTTACTTGTAACTACTAACAGTAAGAATGAGACTCTATATCCCTTACATTAAATTAATTCTAAAATAGAATATATTGTTTACGTTAGATCTGACCGTTGAACAGTCCAGCGCAGACCAGTGCTGTGAGGTCTCACTAGCTCTGCCCCTCTCTCTCTCTCTCTCTCTCTCTCTCTCTCTCTCTCTCTCTCTCCCCCCTTTCCTATGGCGACACTAGCGACACACGGTCGCGGACGGGGCGCTGAACTACACTGCCTTGCGCCAGCGGGGCGCGGGCGCACCCGCCGGGCGCAATTCTTGTATGAGCCTGGTCTAGAGGGATTTATGTCAAGCAAACGTGGATATTAGTCTACTCCAGTGTGCTATCACCTCGTGGCAATGATGGAAACTTGTAGTTGAGTGGTAACGGTTGGCTGTAAGCGCCGTAAACCGTACACATTGTTTATCAAATCCGTAGGTATTTGCTAGTACGTCACGCCTGTTGCGCATGCGCAAAAGCATCTTAAAACGTGCGCAACTGAAGGTGAGCTAATGACCCCGATGTCAAGTTTCACGGAGTCTAGAGGTGTAGCCATGTTTTAGTGCAGTCTGTTTCAGAATACCGCATCTACATCACGTTTAACAGCATTCAACGAAAAATAACCAATAAATCCGCATGCTCTTACACAAAAGCTGCCACTGTTAACAGTCAATGTATTCCTATGACCTGCATTCATCACTTTTGTTCATCAACTGACACTGACATAAGTGGGAACTGTTTTGACAGAAGGAATGAATGGAGCTCACAGAAACATATTAGCTCTTAAATACGCCCTACTGTATGTTAATGGTTTCTCACAGTCCACGATGTCAAGTATATTACGCATCTTCGGCCTGTAGTCAAATCCTGTAACACAACAAGTGGTTTAGAAGATCAGCAATACGGTTTTTCGACGATTACATGCACAGACAGTTCAACGTACATTTGTGAATGGCTGAGGACCTGAAATCATGATTGTGTAAAATAAATGGACATTTTTTTTTTTTCAAACATCTTGTAACACTAGGTTTTGCTTTCGTAGCAGCTCGTAAGAATTTTCTTTTTGGAAAGTACTCCATCGTGTTCTAAACTAAAAACAGGTATGTTTAGCTAGCATTTAAAATTGTCACTAGATGCAAAAATGCACTATGGTGAGATGACCTTGAGGTGCCTATTTTCGTGACGGCCGTTATAGCAGTAGTATTAAGTCCGCCATGCAGTGTACAGTGGATAGCGGAGTACTTTTATGTAAATGAAGACCAAATGAAAAGAGCCTGTAACTCACAATCGCTGCCATCTAAACCTTGCGAAGGTGAATTCCGAGCAACTCCACACAAAGAAGACCGTACCTCATTACGATTTCCTGTGTCACGTGAAGGAAGAACGGAGGAATTTGCTCTCTGCATCACAGTTTTGAGAAATGGTGCCGACAGAAATGCATACTTTGACGAAAGAGGGGGAGGTTGAGAACAGCGTCGCGGCTACTCCGACTGGGGAGGAAAGTTCGGTGCGGCGGCCATTAGGGTGGCAGGCATTTCGGCACCTGGCAGAGCCGCGCGCCCTCTGACCTTTCCGGCGGCAGGAAGGCGCAGAGCCGCGGAGGAAAGGAAATGGTCATTAGGGTGGCGGCGGCGGCGCTGATGTGCTAAATAAGCGCCGCGCAGAGTAACGACCCGACCCGCTGCCGGAAGGGCGCGCCGCTAATGGAAGCGCGCCGCCCCTGAGAGTTCGGCAGCCCGCGGTCACCAAGTGCCTCTCGTCCTCATTAAGACAGTTCCCGTGTGCGGAATCTGTCAAGCGTAAGCGTCTGCTCCATTACAAAGCGAACCGGAAAAACTAAGTCCATATTTATACAAATGTTTGCGGGACCTCGGCTGTTCAATAGTTGAGAAATGGTGCCGACAGAAATGTCGGATCAGAGCACCTTCAACCCTCTAAATGTCCAGATGTTATTTTATTTGAGCAAGCAAATTTAGAGTTACACTACGCCATATCCAGACTCCCTGACCGACGTGTAGGAAGAATCCCACCTCTGGTCCAAACAAAATAGGGGCCAGCATTCAGTGAACGATACCCGTAAATTTCTTCTTCACACAGCGATACCTTTGGTCATCACTGATCGTCGGCAAGTACCGAAAAACATACAAATCTGTACCGATTGAATGTACGTACTGGAGGTAAGTGGTCATGTGTAACTCATATTCTAACAAGAGACCAACATCAAGTATCTTCATGTGTGAGCCTCATGAATTTATCGTGATGAAGTGGATGAAGTAGTCCAGGAATTCACCGATAGGTTCTAGTAAGAGGGGAGGAGGTAAGGTTACCGACACGATAGTATGGAAAACGGGGGGGGGGGGGGGGGGTGCTAGACTTTGGGGTATGGCGTATTTATAATATTTTGGAAGACGAATGGCGACTTTTAAGTAGCCATAAAGTTCAGTTCGGACCCTGTTAAAAAACCTGCGATTTTTTGAGTCATCAGTCTTATGACTGGTTTGATGCTGCCCTCACGATTTCCTCTGTGCCCCAACCGCATCATCACAGAGTAGCACTTGTAACCTACGTCATTGATCATTTGCTGGATGAATTCCAATCTCTCTCTTCCTCTATAGATTTTACCCCCAACAGCACCCTCTACTACCATGGAATTTATTCCGCGATGTCTTAACAGATGCCCTATCATACTGTCCTTCGTTATTGTCAATGTTTTCTGTATATTTCTTCCCTCCTCGATTCTGCAGAGAAGCTAGTCATCCCTTATCTTAACAGTACACCTAATTTTCAACATTCTTCTGTAGCACTACACCTCAAATGCTTCGATTCTCTTTTGTTCCCATTTTCCCTAAGTCCATATTTCGCTACCATAGAATGCTGTGTTCCAAATGTACATTCTCAGACCTATGTTTGAGACTAGTGGACTTCTCTTGCCAGGCATGGCCTTTTTGCCAGTGCTAGTCTGCTTTTTGTGTCCTCCCTCCATCCGTCATGGGTTACTTTGCTGCCTAGATAGCGGAATTCCTGAACTTCACCCACTTCGTAATCACCAATCGCGATGGTAAGTTTCTCGTTGTTGTCGTCTTCTCATTACTTTCCTTTATCTTCGAATTACTTGCGTAATACTGGCATTTTAATAATTTTTTGAAATAAACAAATCTGACTACACTAGTTTTTCCTTTACCTGAAAGGCCCAGGATTTGTGCACCATAGGAAAGGGGGAGGGGGCGTTAGACTATTCTTCATATTTGTTATTTCTGTACAGGGCTACTATAAATGATCCATTCGTTTTCAAAGTTCTGTATTTTCCAAAGTATTAAGTATTCAAATATGATTGGTGCTCGAGTACAACTGTAAAGTAACCGGGTATGCATTGTGCCCAGCAGTTGGCGTTAGGAGTGCAGTGCCTTGACAAAATGGCGACAAAGCAAAGACGAGTTTTTGTGTGTCATAATATGCGAGATGTTTATCCATTATAACAATGCAGCATGCAATTAGGAGGAACTACGGAAAGGAACCGCCCCGTAAACAGGGGCACCGGTTGTCTCTGTGGACAAGAAAGCACCGGCCGACCTAATGTGACGTATGCAACCTTGGAGAAGGTGAGGGAAAATTTCGTAAGTAGTCCAAAAAAATCAAAGGTTCGTGACAGGCACGAACTTGGTGTGCAGCAGCAACCTATGTGGGAAATTTTACACTTCAAAAGTATATAGTCTGCAGATCGACCAACAACTAAAACCTGAAGTTATGGCCGGCGCCAGCAGTTTTCCATCACAGTGGAGAAAGGGTTTGGGGATGAACGTTTCGCCTACAGCTGATATTCAGCGACGAAGAAACCTTCCGTTTATCTGGAAAGGTTAAACGCCGCAATTTAGGAGCACTCAAAATCCTCCTGAAACTTAGGCGCTTGAACGAGATTCGCCGAAGATTAATGTTTTCCGTGCAGTGTCACAGACGAAACTTAACTGTGATAAGACTGTGACAGGTACCTCAAAACCTTGTCATGTTGCAGTTATGCAGTTATGGACTTTTCCACAACTGACTGTTGATTTCGAGAATTTCATCTTTTAACAAGACGGGGCACACCCTCATTGGAGCATCGGTGTTCGTCGCTACCTAAAGGAATTTTCCCCATCTCTGGACTGGGCATAGTGGTGAAGATGTGACTGTTTCCTTGGTCCCTAAGGGCTCCTGGCTTAGTGCCTTGTGACTTTTTGTTTTGGGGGTACATTCAATACCGGTTTAGGGATCCCCGCCGCAAATAATAGAGGAACAGCTCAAAGGACGCATCAGCGCTGCGGTGATGACTACTGACAGGATCGAACGAGTCTTGTGTTCTACCACTGCGCCACCTCACACGATGGAAATCGCTTCTACTAGCCGAAACCTGTAAGTTTCTCTACAGATACACGCACGATTTGTAAACCACGTGTGTCGTACTTCTCGTATGTTCACATGGTATTCAGAAGATCACTTTGTAACCATCGTAAGTCAACTTTTTTAATTTATTTACTTATTTATTCAGTTGTCTTTGTAAAAAATTCTGTGAAAGACTTTCACATCATTTCATATTTACGCACGCACGCAGCCGAGAAATGCCGCGCACATGGCTGCAGCAGTTAGGGGAGCGGCTTTTTTGCTGCAGCCATTCGTCTTAAAGACAGAGCTGCAGTTGACAAGGTGTGGGGACATACAGCGGAATGATTACATTGCAGGGAAAGAAAATAAACTCTGATTTATTGATGTCCTACACAAACACTGTCCGGAAACGTGCTGGAATACCACTTAAGTATTTAGTGTTTCGTTTAACATGGCATACTGTGCGTGATGAGTAGCAGCTCGAAAGATCCCAGCCTGTTGGACTGGAGAAGGTCGCAACAGAAATGCTACAAATACGAACATGAAGATCGGCGAATGATGTCTCACGAGAGCTTAAGTGATATTAATGAGAGACTTTTTTCCCGTGCAAAATCCGGGAACATTCATCAGACGCCTACACGTAGCGTAACTAAGGACAGGAAGAAAAATCAATAAATCACAGTTCCCCAAGAGGCTTATTAGTGGCTATTCTTCACATGCCGTAAAATCGATGCTGGTGTATTATGGACTTTGTGACACAGACCATATCATACAGTGAACGGAGCGATGTGTGACGTGCAGCACACGCTGCCAGCTGGTCTGGAAAAGGAATGGGGATGAGATTTTTGGGAGGAATAATAATAATGTGTACGAAGAACGTCGCTTAGAAAATTCAAGTATGATGTTTTCTTTGTGCTGGTCGTCATTCTGCAAGCTCTTACCAAGTTGTATTAATGGAAGAAAATATATTGTCAAGCAGGCTGGAAGCGTTACAGCGGTCTTCCACAAACTGCAAGGGGAGGCGCTGCAAGAAGGCCCCTATGTCACTGAAATTATTACGTTCATAATTCAAGAACGGACGCTTCCTGGTAAGTCAGAACACTTATATCTCGTTTAATGATGATGACGCCAAAATGGAATTAAGGATGGGCGTCTAAAATCCTCCTCGCCGTATACCATCCATGCATCAGAAAGGGAGTGGGCGGATTGGGTTGAAAACGATATTGGTATATTACGGACATTATAGCACACGCCATGTGGTGTAGTGTAGCGAGCAAACATGAAGAAAGCAAAGTGAACGGAACAGTGTGCGACACGCAGCGCACGCGATCGGCTGCTTTCAGTCTGGGAGGGAAGAAAAGGAAGACTTCCGCCAATTTCCGGCAGGAGGTTCGGCTGGTGCGCCGCTGAATGTCGGAGGTCAGCGGGCGGTGAGGTGCCGCCAAAGGTCGCACCTGCAAATAGCGCCGCTTATTTACATATAAGTTCTATTTTAGTGTAATTACATAAGCTCTCCTTTGGCGATGGTGTGCCAGCAACGAGCCAGTACACATACGTTCGCAAGACACTGTCTGGAAGCCATCCGAAGTCCGCGGAAGGATACGGTTGCGAGTACAACAGGGAAAAACTAGTTTTGGTACGAAGCATTCTTGAGAGATTGGAAGTCGAGCCCAAATTCTTTCCTTCGACACAGACGGTTCGCTCACAGCTTTGAATCACTCACATAGATCATTATGAATAAGAATCTGCACGCCAATGCCGTGTAAATGGTTTCGAATGTGAAAAAGCGAGTGTTAAAAATTGCTACAACATCGATGGAGAGCCCTACATTTATTCCTTCAGTTCCGTTAAAGCTCCGCTCCTTTCCGGACAAATTACTTATGAAATTTCACATGTCTCAGGAACCCGTTTCCCGGTAACATGCAGCCGCTTGCTCTTCATTTACGGAGTTTTACGGAATCTAAGATGAACCACAACACTTTGAGTGGCATAAAAACAGCCGGAGACAAATTACGACCAATTTCCATATCGCGGAGGGAGTACGAGAAAATTGATGTCCAAACGCCTGAAGACGCGGCGTAATTCCTCATAATTTGCCTTTATGGTCCTTCTGCAAATACGTGATGAAGACGAAAAAATGGTCACACCACATGACTCAAATATTGCGTCTTTGCATTCACCCAATAACGTTTCGCGAAACATCTTTTTTTCTTCCGAAGACTGCAGTGTAAAATTCACGAATGTGTGTCTAATACAATCGTACCGACTTAGCAGTATGGTTACAATCTAGCATCACGCATCTGAATTTGTGGCAGGTTCTTTTTTTAATAATACTGTGTGTCACACATCCCTCCTCACTATTCATCTGAGAAACGCCACCTGTCAATGTGTCACGTATGTACCTGCTGGTAGGTATCCACGCAAACTTGAACGATAGGGTTTGGTATCTGCTGTACGGAAATGCTAAACATAAGCACCAACCAAACTATCTCCTGTGTTGGGTAGAAGATAGAAATATAGAGCCATGGAAACGAAATATGTTTTTGCAGATGTACTGAAACAGTGCAACGTACTTGTTTTCGTCTGGTCTATAGTTTCTGTCGGAGAAAAGGCAGGCGGATGACTACGCTTTTGTATAAAAAATTATTGCTGTTATAAGCAGATTTCTATCTTTAGCAAATTTGAGACAATATTGTGGTGCAACTGTGCTTTGTACGAACTAACTAGGATGTATGTAGCAGTTTCTCTCTCTTTAAAAGAATGTTTGCCCAAAACCAGAACTATTCTTGCAAGGGAAATTGTTTTAAACCTGTAGAATTAATTACGTAGTATGCTGTTCTTTGTCTGAGATCGGTTTTCGTGGAGTTCTCCGTCTTCAAAGTGCAGGGAGGCAGCCAGAGGGACAATCAATGAACATTCAGCCTCGAAGGAGGTCTCCAATTCGTAAAGTTCATATGAAGAAGAAATATGCGCTAAAGCACCTTAGGTGCATCGTCTTAGATTTGCAGCTGCATTTTTTTGTTTACTTCGAACCTGGAAGAACTTAAGCAGAGGATGGGGGAACTGAACACAGCAAGAATGACAGCAAGCCTTAACATCAGTTGCACAGAGATCATAATAATGTACAATCGGTATGCCAATAAAAATACAGTGGAGGTTAATGATGCAGCTACAGAAACAGTTGAATAATTTATATATTTAGGACAGTTGAATGTAACAAGCAGATGGACAGAGAAATAATAAGCAGGAGGGTTAAAACTGCTTATTTCATTTGGAAACTGGATGCTGTACTAGAAAGTAAATTCCCAATGTGCCTCAAGTGGAAAGCCTGGAATCAGTATATACTTCGATAAAACTTTGGTAAGAGCGACAGGGGCGTTAAATGCACATTCAGTATGAAAACAGCAGGTTGCCGAAAAAGCAATGACAACATACATGTAGGAAATAAAATGTTGGGACAATGTTGTTGTGGTCTATCCTGCTACTTTATCCTGTGCAAGCCTCATCACCTCTGAGTAACTACTGCAACCTACATCCTTCTGAATCTGCTTCCTGTATTCATCTCTTGGCCTCCCTCTGTGATTTTTATCCTTCGCGCCTTCCTCCAACACTAAATTGCTGATCCCTTGATGCCTCAGAACGTGTCCTACCAATCGATCTCTTCTTCTAGTCAAGTTGTACCACAAATTCCTCGCCTCGCACTTCTACTCAGTACCTCTTCATTAGTTACGTGATCTACCCACCTAGTCTTCAACATTCTTCTGTAGCGGCATATTTCAAAAGCTTCTATTCTCATCTTGTCTTAACTGTTTATCGTCCATGTTTCACTTCCATACATGGCTACACTTAATATAAATACTTTAAGAAAAGACCTCTTGACATTTAAATCTATACTGGATATTAACAAATTTCTTCAGAAACGCTTTCCTTGCCATCGCCAGTCTACATTTTATATCGTCTCTACTTCGACCATCATCATCAGTTACTTTGCTGCCCAAATAGGAACACATCTAATACTTTAAGTGTCATTTCTTAATCTAATTCTCTCAGCATCACCTGATTTAATTCGATTAATACGGCATATAAATTCAGAAGAGAAAAAATAAGTGCAACTGACTATTACGAAACAAAATTATCGATAGGGTGGCATAACAGAGAGACGAAATTCTGTGTTGAATTCCCCGTTAAAATAAAATTTCTAGATGACTAGATAATGGACAATAGAATACGGACATTAAGAAACAACAACGATAGACGTGGATATGGAAAGCTGAAGATCGTGATGTATACTGAAGTATGGAAAACGGCTATATCCAGCAGTAAAAATAAATATCGACGACGACGAAGTAGAATAGAAAAAGTTTTCGAAAACACGTAGTTTACAATATCAATGTATCACTAATTTTTTTTAAAAAAATCTGTTGTTCGCCACACACAATACATTTGGCATCGTATACCTGCTGGTGGCTCTTTTTCTCCTAACGCGAGGAATTAATGTTTCCATACAAAACTGTGAAAGCGTTGGAGTATATAAAATGAGTATAATGGTGTCAAGCCAAGACACTTTCAAATATACAGAACAATTCTATCAGCTCTGAAATATAAATGACTGTAAAATTACTCCGTTCTTATGATCTGTTTTAAAAGTTGTAGATACTCACCTTTATCATACTAAACTTCATATGGAGCTTTCCTCACAAATCACAAAATTTTCAAAAATTTCAGAGCTGGTCCGAAGCACGTTATTGTTTTTAGGACACAAGCGTGTCATAAGATTATGATTGTACGCTATTTATAAATAATCGTTCACTTACCGACCATACGGATGAAGATGGCATTTTGGTCCGTTCGTTCTACGGAGATTCCTCCGCGTCTCTGAAACACAAGTAAGTTTAACATTAGTAGGAACTGTGGACATTAAATTAGGCAACTAATAATACTCAACGATATGCATGTACTTTAATTTCGGATGTGTTTGGCCGAAACCGATAATAAGCCCGAGTATGAAATACGTCTAAAGTAACGGTTGTCGTACACTTTACAAATCGTAATCGCAAAGTCAGGCAATACAAAATAGCTGGCTTGATGACCCATGGTTGGTGTCGCGGTGTCTCTCTCTCTCTCTCTCTCTGTCTCTCTCTCTCTCTGTCTCTCTCTCTCTCTCAGCACTTTTTGCGACGGTGTACATTCTCCACACACTGCCACCAGTCGCCTTTGAATATCCGTAGTGTTTACACCATCCTTTCACAGAACCCGCTTCGTACAGCGCTGTCCTTCATGATCGCACTTCAGGTTGTCCACTCATGTAATAAAAGCCGTTGAGAAAATGGGCTTTCTGCGCTTGGATTACGTAATAGGTTTAGTGATTGACGTGCCACCTAAGGTTAAACCATAGTTTTGCATACGTGCAATTAAAATGTCGAGTCAAACGGCGAATAATTAATTATGGGAAACAGAGTGTAATCAATATGGGACGCCCCTCGTAGATTTCGTCAAGAGATTAAAAGACGGTATAAGAATATACAGTGTGTATCAAAAAGAATCATCCGATTACAAAAGAATCATAACTGTTATGTTATTTGAGATATGTACGTGAACTACATACTCCTGGAAAGAGCAAACTCTCGAGTTTTAACACGGTTCCTGATATGTAGCAGCAGTGTGCGCCCACTTCAGTTCTAGTAAAAAAATAGTGTCGAGCTAACAAAAAGCGTTTTGTGTTCTGCGTTTTGTCCAATGCACGTCAGTAATAACTGTTCAGCGTGATTTTCGTATTAGGTACGGTGTGGATCCTCCTACAGCACAGAGCATTAGACGATGGCATGAAAAATTCCGTGACATAGTTTCACATGGAGTTCACAGAAATCCGTCGCCGTGCAGCTAGACAGCTCAACATGCCCCCGATGTCCGTCTGGCTTATGTTGTGTCGACATTTACACATGAAACCATACAAAATTTAGCTACTGCAAGCTTTACGCTAAGGTGACAAACAACAACGTGAAGAGTTCTGTAATTTCGTTATTGGTAAGGTAGAGAATGACCGTTTTCTTCCACGCTTAGTGTTTAGCGGCGAGGTAACATTCCATTTAAATGGAAAGTGAACCGTCATAATGTGGGATACGGAACAAGCGCATGAAGTTGTATAACATGAGGGGGACTCTCCAAAATTTACTGTTTTTTGTGCAGTTTCACGGGAAAAGGTGTATGGCCCATTTTTCTTTGCCGAGAACACAGTTACAGGAAGCACGTATAATGATATGCTTGAGAACTTTCTTTGCCGACAGTTGGAGACTTATTCGAAGGACTTCATTTACCAACAGGGTGGGGCACCGCCACACTCGCATCTGGAAGCGCGGGAATTTTTAAATCAAAGAAGTGCTGAACGATAGATCGGTCCCACTGGACCAAATGATTCAGCCTTACATTACTGGCCTCCAAGGTCACCGGACCTAACTGTACGTGATTATTTCTTCTGGGGGGGGGGGGGGGGTTATGTAACGACTCTGTTTATGTGCCTCCGTTACCAACAACAATGAATGAACTGAGACACCACATAACAGAAGCTGTGGAAGCTGTAACTCAAGACATGCTCACTGCAGCGTGGCAACAATCTGAATACCGCATTGAAATATGCCTTGCAGCTAAACGGGGCATGGAAATGTATAAAAATGTTTTGAGTTTCCGGTTCACCAAAAAACAAAATTCATTGCATACACTTATTATTTTAAAAAATATAGACGTGCCAAATCGGATGATTCTTTTTTATACACACTGTATAGCAACTCGGGAGACAGAAGATGATTTTTAAAATGTCTGCTTTGTTATGAAGAACTGAATGAGAAATTGAAGTTCATAAAATAGTTTGGACAAGAAGAGAATAGAAGCTTTCGAAATGTGGTGCTACAGAAGAATGCTGAAGATTAAATGGGTAGATCACATAACTAATGAGGAACTATTGAATAGGATTGGGGAGAAGAGAAGTTTGTGGCACAACTTGACCAGAAGAAGGGGTCGGTTGGTAGGACATGTTCTGAGGCATCAAGGGATCACAAATTTAGTATTGGAGGGCAGCGTGGAGGGTAAAAATCGTAGAGGGAGACCAAGAGATGAATACACTAAGCAGATTCAGAAGGATGTAGGTTGCAGTAGTTACTGGGAGATGAAGAAGCTTGCACAGGATAGAGTAGCATGGAGAGCTGCATCAAACCAGTCTCAGGACTGAAGACAACAACAACAACAACAACAACAACAAAAAATAAGACAAGATGTTTAATCAATTGCCTGCAGTTAGGTTTTACGGAGAAAAAAGGTAAAAATAAATAAACATGTCTGTGTGTTACGCTCATTACCAGTCCTAAGCCTGGATAAAATGTGAAGGGATGTTGTTGTTAGAAAACGGTCGGCAGAACCTCCCTCCTGATGCTACTTCCTACGCTGTTGAAACATGTGCGGTCGGAAGCACCAGGATGGTGTCACGGGTCATAAAGCGCACGGTCGGGAGGCTCACGGCACTGAGCAGCCCAACTGAGGCTCATAGGAGCGGCCGTGGCGGCCCATCAGCGGCGTAATGCGAGTCGGGTGTTTACCACACTCCAGTGCGCTGCCATTACTGTAACTGGCAGGCCCCTTGCGGATCGGAATGCGGGCGTTCCACCGCCTGTGCCTGCTGTCAACATTGCCACGACCAGTGTTCCTTTCTTGCAATTTTCGCAGGGCGCACATTGCGCATCGCTGAACATTCATCCCAGGTTCTCCTGAGAGAACAGATTTACAGAAAAAAATCTGCCATAAAGGAGGCAAAAAATCACAGAGGAAAGGTGTTATCGTGCAGCTGTTGACGTCATCTGTTTGCTACGGAAGGAGATCGAGTTTTGATTGCGCTCGAAATGTTTCACGCTAGTGAATCAGGCTGGAATCGGATTTTCTGGGTGGATAAGCCACCTGAACGCCGGATTCGACAATGTTATTCTACTTCAGCCCAAGACAACGGTGAACTTGGATTGACACGCTGTTTTCAACTCCAATAACATGTTAGCTAATCACGTGAAACAGCTACACAAACCATGAAAACTTCGTATTACACGCAAGAAGAAATGTAATTAGCGATGAAAACGTACGTAATGAGTTACGTGCAGTATGCTTTTAACTGATAGACAGATAAAATACTACTCAGGAATGGATTATGATCCACAAGGAGAGAGACCTAGGTAGACTAAGGAAACCATGGTCATAAACACTTGTGGTGACGGAAAAGGCAAATTCCTGATCTTGTGATGTAAGAAGAAGACGAACTATAAATATTTTACACACTTCTTGTTGTGGGTTGAAACGGATAATCTCTCCACTACAGCAAATAATATGACAGAGGTTTCTCTGGCGACATGCCACTGTACACGCTATCATCAGAAACGAAAATGTTTGAGTACGATAAGAGGACAATGCAAAAAAATTAGGATAATTTTAAATGTTATTGTGATTAGTTGCATGATTATCTGTTATAATATCACACTTTTACCCCTTTCTTTCACTTGCATGTCAGCGTCTTTACAACGTTCGTTTCTTTATGCAGTAGGTTACTTCCAATATCGGCACCTATTCTTATTTCAGTTTGCTACTAAAATTAAGAAACTTTCTTATTACGAGACAGCGGATTTATGGCAGTGATTGTATGTTGAGGAGAACCTCAATGGAGCGAGAGATGTTTCACTCCGTGGCTACTCTTGAAAAATCATTACGGAGGTAGGCGTAGCTAACCAGTCCACTCCAACCGTCTGTCTCTGTCAGTCTCTAGCGATTACCTATAAGGAAGAAACACTGATTTGTTACGTTTGGGCTATACTACAGGCGTGTGGTTGCATTGACTCCATTTGGTTGATGTGTTTACGTCTAATCAGACGAGTTTTTGTTCTTGCGAACTTCAGCAATCCAGTTTTCGACTGACAGCCACATTCGATGATTTAAGTTGTTGACAGACACTTTCATATTTCAATGAATGTAACAGTGAAACGGCGTGCCTAGTGACACTCGCAGATGGAATCTTTAGACCACACTTTGCAATCCGCAAGTTCTTGGCCGGTGAGTTGTCAGTTGAAGACTGGACATCAATAATAAGCTAAGTACCAAAATTAAAAATACTGAATTAGATCCAAAAAGCTAACCAACGAGCAACCACCAAAAACCTCAAAAGCGGGCCATGATGGAGGTGCTTATAAGGCTCGGCAGACTGCATGAGGGATGTGGCAGCACGCTGGTAACGATGAAGTCGAGTAAGTGTCAACAAGCTTTTACTGTTCGTAATGTACGTTGTTTATGAGGACAACAATAACATTGTGAATTCTAGCTTTATTATTATGATTAAAATACTTTAATTGTAACTTCAGTTTGCTGTTTTCTGTTTTACATTTTGGCAGTGCATTGAAAGAATAATTTAATTAAAGAGTGATGCAAGCAAAAGATGCAGAATCAGCTAGTGATGAAAGGACACTACGTATAACTGAAAGCTAATCATAAAAATACACTCCTGGAAATGGAAAAAAGAA
This sequence comes from Schistocerca gregaria, assembly GCF_023897955.1. Classification (NCBI taxonomy): domain Eukaryota; kingdom Metazoa; phylum Arthropoda; class Insecta; order Orthoptera; family Acrididae; genus Schistocerca; species Schistocerca gregaria. The sequence continues at coordinate 619,373,831 of NC_064923.1, read as the reverse complement.
CACATTGACACCGGTGGGTCAGACCCACCATACTTGCTCCGGACACTGCGAGAGCGCTGTACAAGCAATGATCACACGCACGGCACAGCGGACACACCAGGAACCGCGGTGTTGGCCGTCGAATGGCGCTAGCTGCGCAGCATTTGGGCACCGCCACCGTCAGTGTCAGCCAGTTTGCCGTGGCATACGGAGCTCCATCGCTGTCTTTAACACTGGTAGCATGCCGCGACAGCGTGGACGTGAACCGTATGTGCAGTTGACGGACTTTGAGCGAGGGCGTATAGTGGGCATGCGGGAGGCCGGGTGGACGTACCGCCGAATTGCTCAACACGTGGGGCGTGAGGTCTCCATAGTACATCGATGTTGTCGCCAGTGGTCGGCGGAAGGTGCACGTGCCCGTCGACCTGGGACCGGACCGCAGCGACGCACGGATGCACGCCAAGACCGTAGGATCCTACGCAGTGCCGTAGGGGACCGCACCGCCACTTCCCAGCAAATTAGGGACACTGTTGCTCCTGGGGTATCGGCGAGGACCATTCGCAACCGTCTCCATGAAGCTGGGCTACGGTCCCGCACACCGTTAGGCCGTCTTCCGCTCACGCCCCAACATCGTGCACCCCGCCTCCAGAGGTGTCGCGACAGGCGTGAATGGAGGGACGAATGGAGACGTGTCGTCTTCAGGGATGAGAGTCGCTTCTGCCTTGGTGCCAATGATGGTCGTATGCGTGTTTGGCGCCGTGCAGGTGAGCGCCACAATCAGGACTGCATACGACCGAGGCACACAGGGCCAACACCCGGCATCATGGTGTGGGGAGCGATCTCCTACACTGGCCGTACACCTCTGGTGATCGTCGAGGGGACACTGAATAGTGCACGGTACATCCAACCGTCATCGAACCCATCGTTCTACCATTCCTAGACCGGCAAGGGAACTTGCTGTTCCAACAGGACAATGCATGTCCGCATGTATCCCGTGCCACCCAACGTGCTCTAGAAGGTGTAAGTCAACTACCCTGGCCAGCAAGATCTGCGGATCTGTCCCCCATTGAGCATGTTTGGGACTGGATGAAGCGTCGTCTCACGCGGTCTGCACGTCCAGCACGAACGCTGGTCCAACTGAGGCGCCAGGTGGAAATGGCATGGCAAGCCGTTCCACAGGACTACATCCAGCAACTCTACGATCGTCTCCATGGGAGAATAGCAGCCTGCATTGCTGCGAAAGGTGGATATACACTGTACTAGTGCCGACATTGTGCATGCTCTGTTGCCTGTGTCTATGTGCCTGTGGTTCTGTCAGTGTGATCATGTGATGTATCTGACCCCAGGAGTGTGTCAATAAAGTTTCCCCTTCCTGGGACAATGAATTCACGGTGTTCTTATTTCAATTTCCAGGAGTGTATGTTGCTGGGAGGAAAAAATAAGCATAAAGAATGGGTATGAACAATGCAATTATTTCTAAACACGAAGTGTGTACAAAATATTTATGTTTGATATTCAACCTGGTATTTCACAGATACGTACAATTTTTACAAAGGAATGACTTACCAGTTCGTTTATTAGCCTATATGATAACAGAACCCACGTCCAATTCTGTTTCAGATGAGATGTACTTGTAGACACCGGTGTGACTGCGTCCCACTTAATAGGACAGTTCTTTTCCACGACTTCTATGCCATCAAAGACAGTTTTTACTGGTCTATTACTCTTCTATAAAGAAGGCAAAGTGATCAGTATGACGAAGCAAAGGTCTGCAAACGGAAGGATATTGTTTGTTTATCGTTGCCAGGTGGAAAGTGTGACGTTGTGCTGATCTTTAGGAACACCTAACACTTCCTCCATGTTTTGTCAACAACCAAATGCAGAATTGAATCGCTAGTGTCTGGGGAAAAAAAGGTGAAGTACTGTTCAAAGAAAAGCAGTGTTGTAAGACTTAAGTAGTAAGTTCAGAGAAGAAGGTGCGCGCCTTGTTTTTTTCCCAAGTGTCATTATGGGGGAAGAAAAAGTAAAAGAGTATTTCAGCCAAGATTTGAATTTAGCAGGTTGTATCGCGTTTTTAAAGAGAGACATCCACGTTCCAAGATTACGAGTAAGTTTTATTACTGCACCTTTACAAAACTTTTCATGTACATTTCATTCTCTCCACCACACACTCATACCTGCTCCAAATTGGTCTTGATGTCGGCAGAAATGTTAGCAAAACCTGGTGATGTAACAGCAAAACATAATTTAGAATAGTCAAAACACGAAGGTAACTAATGAAATATGATGATTATCTCAGCTCCCTACTAGTGAGGGAACTGTGTGTTCGATAGATCTTGGCCAAGTTTTATCTCTGACAGCTCTAATACCATTAGATGTTTTATTCACGTCAACGTTTCGTGATACGATCCGCTTATCCATATTGGTGACAACAACAAGCGGATCAATTTTTCGTAGCAAGAGGGTACGCATGCTCGACATGGTAATGAAGTAGCTTCATGCCTCCTTTAAACAACTTCGTAGTCATGAATGTACAGGCCAGAATAAGAATAAAATGGTAGTATTTCTTTGGATTTATTTGAAAATTACAGACAAGTATGATGATATAAATCAAGAATGTTTGATCTCTGATGATTCATTTTCGTCTTGTGACAAGCAGCCGATTATTATATCAATGCAAAGAAACTAGATATTTCAAAATCCAGTTGTATTACACGTGAAATACTTACACATAAAGTCGTCAAGACAAGAACAACGTTTAATGAACTTAAAAAGCATGGAGCAGCCGCATAGTTCTCACGAAAGAGGTTACCTCTGATTTACAATCATAACCACGTAAAAATAACTTCTTATCAGAGAAGAAGAGGGGTCTGATATAGTTACTCTCATATATGAAGAGAGATAATAGAGCAGCCTTCTAACAATTAATCGATTAAAATTGCTCTCTCTTCTTTAATCATTAAAATGAAGGCCGAAAATAATGAATTTCATGATAATTCACTTGAGCTAGTTTGTTAATAAAAGATACCATAAAGAGCTCGAGATATCTTTCATTGGAACTTACCTCGTTTTTGTCGCTGTAAGTATGGTACTTACCACGTTCCACATTTGTCCGTGTAAAACATTACTTTTTATTCATAAGAGGAAGGAAATTAAAAAAAATTGCAGCTATAATATGAATTTTACGCTATGTGAATTTCTATAAAAAGGTTGATCGCAAAACAAAAAGAATTGAATAAATCATGATCAAGTTTTTGGCACTTAGCACATTACTGTTCAGTCTTCAGTTGTGACTGGCTGCGAGGACAGGGTGCGCTCCAGACTTCCGTGTTCTGCCGGGTCTGTTCTGCCGCTCTGCCCATCGCACAGTTATTTACACCAACTGCAGTGGTCCGCGCCCGCGCTCTCAATGCTTCTACTGCCAACAAAGCCGTCGCCGCTCCCCTCCCCCCCCTCCCCCCCCCCCCCCCCCCCACTCACTCCGTATCAGTTTTACCGGCCCTGTGACACAGTGAAACAGTGAATACTTTTCACTGTGGACTTTTGTATAAACAGCCTCCATTCAGGTGAAACTTATACCTTGTTTTTTTTATTTTTTAATGGGTGCTGCAAGGAGTTGCCACCGGTTTATGCTCCCGGGTGTGGCTCCGAACTCCTACTTTCTGGTGCACAGCTAACAGAAAGCTAGAGATAACTGGCGTTAAAAGACCGCAATGAAACACGTTATTCTGAATGTCATTGGGTACGTGGTTTGTAGGAAACTGCAACGTTTCGTCTATTCAATTATTTATACGCACGTATTTCTGACGAAAAGCTGTTGATTCATCTCTGACAGTTCGAACAGCTAATGAAGTCTGTAAAATTACAGGGACAATGAATAACTTTGTAAACTCATGCTATAACATGAAGTTGATTTCTGCGAACCGAGGAATAATTAAAAACGGTTCTCAATGCAGTACTGGGAATAGACGAATCTCAAAAAAATGGAGAGGAATCTCAAATCTCTCATTTTCAACGTACTGCAGGAAGCAACTTGGGGCCATGTGATTTGTTGCATTCTTAGTCCTAGCTCCGCAGGAACACACAGAAATGTATATGGACAAAATTAAAATACTTGGCGCTCTGCTAAGGAATCAGATGGATCTCGCTATCTATCTTAGTGATTTTATAAGCACGTTTAAAAGCACAGAACGCTATTGAAGAATGACAATAATAAGTGAAGATCCTGTAGCACTTACCAGCGTATAAAATACGCATATAGGACCATTTATTCGTCGCTTAGTGATACCTATATCCATACTAATAATAAAACCGCACAACAGTAGTGTATCTGTCCGGACACGATAATCCCTGAAAGTACTACACGATTTTTCATGCAGTTTTTGATTGTAATTGAGCATAGCTTGCGACAATATATAAGTTTTATTTCATCAAAATCGAATCACGAGAAAAAAAGAGACATAATTATTGTAATTTGAATTTTTATGATCTGCTCAGCTTAGTAGTTCGAGTGTTTAATTTACAAGGGAAACTCCCCATCGCACCCCCCTCAGATTTAGTGGTGATATGGCCCATTGGTAGCTCGTCAAAAACTGAACACGGATGAAGTATGTAAACAAAAAGAAGGTTGCCTGAACTGTGCAGAAAAACCAAAATAGAAACAGTGAACGGTCCAAAAACAAGAATTGCAATAAAGAGCCGCCTGAAACAGCAACGGCGTTGTGGTTAAGTGGTGTCTGCCTGCCAAGCAGGCAAGCCAAGTTCAAACCTCCCTCGTGCCAATTATTTTTTCTCTTCTGTTCGCTGTATGCAAACGTGTGTCTGTGTCGTGTTGTAGCATCCGCTTGCAACAGCGAGGTGTAACATGCGGGCCTATAATCATAGTTGATTCTGCACATCTACTCTAATAGCAGCCGAAAGAAAGTGGCTTTCGAATGGGAACCGCGAAAGTTTGGTGACAAAGCGACAAGCCAGCTGAATCCTCAACTGGAAAACACGTCTGGTGTGTCAAACACGGCAACAGTGCCAATAAGTGTGTCATACGACGGGAACTCTCATCGACCTACCTAATTCGTACGCCTGGTAACTGAATGAAACATGCCTCCTTGCCCGACATAGGTTTTCGTCTGAATGTGAATGAGATCACTCCCAAGGATACGACGAAAACATAATATGGGTCAAATGCCTCTCAGCCCTATGGGACTGAACATCTGAGGTCAAAATCCCCTAGAACTAGTTAAACATAACCAACATAAGGCCGTCACACATCCACGCTCGAGGCAGGATTCTACCTACGACCGTAGCGGTCGCGCGGTTCCAGACTGAAGCGCCTAGAACCACCCGGCCACTTCGGCCGGAAAAACATAATAGTTTGTCAAATAATCTTCAACAAATGAACGCAACAGCTTCAAAATCACACAGTTTATTTATTCTCTGTCAAAACATAAGTTTTAACGTTTTTGAAGTTGCGTTCCGTTTTCAATTCCTTTCTTCTAACATGGTTCACATCCTCTTATTTGTCGTTTTCATTTCTGTGAGACGTGTATGTGGTATCTCGTCTGTTCTCACTACTTATCGCACTTACTTGCGACGATAACGTATTCTTACATGGCTCATATTTTATAACCAGTGTATAGTATGACAACTGCCACCAAGCCTACACAAAGAAAACAAATATTTCTATCACCTGACGACAGTTCATAATGTGAAAAAAAAAAGAAAGACAAGAGGAAGTTTCGAACGCCGCTCGTTCGGTTTACAGTCAAACATAGTAACCACTTATCCACAACATCACATCAGTTCAATTTCTCTTGATACTGCCGTTGTTAACATTGGACTTAACTATTTTTATTTCGCTTTTTTTCACAGTTCAGCACACCTTCTTCCTATTATCAAGATTGATCTGTGTTCAGTTTTTCTCGAGCTATTCAGGAGGCCGTCTTACCACTAAATCTGAGGCGGGTGCGATGGGGAGTTTCCCTTGTTAGTGACGGCTTACTACCCAAATAACCATTAGATGAAGGTCAGTTGTTTTTTTTTTTTTTGTTTTATCTTAGTGAATAAAGTATCTTCCAAAGTTTACGTCAGGAGTGATAAATTTAAGCGCCGCAGTCTTATCTATAAGAATACAAAGCAACTTTGAATTTACTTCGTTAGAATATTCGGACCTAAAGATTGCGCTAAGTTTAACGAAACTGTATGACGAGGAATTTTGCTTTATGCAAGACATCTTTTCCAGTTTTGTTTCACCCAGACGTGTTTCAGCACTTTTTGTACTATCTTCAGCGGGTTATTTTATTTTCTTGCTGTAAAACTGTTGGTGCATTTAACATTTATAGGAACTTTTGGTACAAAATATTTACAGTTTACATAAGTCGGACATAAAAACTGCAACACCACAAGATGGTTATTAACGAAATTGCTTTGCTTCTTTCAACAGATATTATTTATATTTGACTTCTTGGCTTGGAAAACCTAATTTATCGACAAAGCTATTTTTTAAGGGATCCGTTTTTAGCGAATGATGTACGTAACCCTAAAAAAAGGGACGCTATGAAAAGGTCCTTGTTTAACTTCCGATGCAGCACCGGCATATGGGTAGTTTCCACAAATTCTGCTAGTTGTGTGTTCCTCCTTTGGAGCACTGACGTCACATTAGACAGCAAAGGATAAACAAACGTAACAGAGACATTACTCTTCACTCTTTGAGGTAAGAACGGCAAAATAAATGTTGGTGTAAATTACTGCTGCAATATTCTGACTAAGCTATGCGGAAAAACCTAAGAAAAATGAACCTCATGTTTGAAGAACATACAAATTCCACCAAGGCAGCATTAGGTGTTCTATCACGTGACAAACTTCATAGTGCTTTCTTTGTTCTCCATGTTAGGATTTCTCAGATTGACACGTGACACGCTCAGATCGCAGGGAGAATGGTAAAAGTTTTCTGTAGACTATGGGAATATGAGATTAACACCAGAGTAAAAGAACATTCATTGTTGATACTGTGCAACACTATAAAAGCTGAAACTTTTTGACTGTCTCCTTACTTACGAGGACTAGTCGAAATGTCCCCGGTCGGCCTTATACCGCATTCGTAAAAGAACGCTCGTATTCTTCGTTAGTGCCCCTTTACGTCAATGCACGTTATTCAGATGAGTGGACTCCCGGCCAAAATAGACTATACGCAGAGATAAGACTGCTGTCTCTGAAGTACGGTTCTTATGATAGCCTTCAATGGCTTCACGGGACACAATATAGAATTTACGATGCTCCTTTCTTCTGATGTGACCACAGAATCTACTATTTCACCCATTTTCTCTAAGTAAACCACCTTTAAGAAACGTACGGTGCGACTCGACTTTGTTAAAACCCATATCAGCGAAACTATTCCGCACATTGGTACTTGAGTTAATTACAGCGCAACTGTACCAAAATAACAAAATATCATTAGCATCAACACCATCTCTGGGCCAGGAAAAAAATTATTCTCTGTCGTAGAACAGCGTAAACAAATTTCGAGCGTTATGGGTTATCATTTGGAGAAACAACAACAGTGTAATGTATCGATTTTCGGACGCCGGGTATTACGATTCAGAGACCGCTGATCTGTAGCTGTTAGATTTGCAATAGGCGAAATCCTTCAGAAAGGGATCATTGGCTGTCGCAGTGCTACTTCTAACTTTCTTATTATTATTCCTTTATTTTGGCTTTGGAGTACAACGACCACACAGCCAACAGCGCTTACAAAGTGCCAGAGAAACATAACCGCAAAAAAGCGAGATAGCACAAAATTACGAAGTAAGCAAACGAACACACTCTTAAAATAAAATAGAAGCGCAATTAGACAAACATCAGACAGCCGGCGGAAGTAATGACAAAGGCACTGGAGCGGAATTACAAACAGTACTGAACAGCAACATTATGACAAACATGCATATGTTCTTATAGTAAAAGACAAAACATGAAAGGGCAAACATCGTACAACATACAAAAAGGACAACAATAGCTGAAGAACACAATTTCAAATAACATCCTATACAGTACGAGAAATGTGGCATACAGGCCAACGTACTTAAAGTAAAAGAAAAAATCAAAATGACAAAAACAATATGACCAACGGTATATACAATAGTACTCCTCCTATTCCGCCTTCTCAAAACTTATTTAGCCGATTCTATGCTACGCTACACTGGTGTGCGACACGTCGTGGGCAGCGAGAACATGTCAACATCGCGGGACACGCAACTGAACACGCTGGCAGGACTGCCGGAACAAGTTTTTCCGGACCGCGTGCCAAGCGGGATCGAGACGAATGTTCTGCAATGTCGAGAAACGAGTGTCAGCCCTGGTCGGCAACGGAAACTGCCTTGCTGACAAACAGCGCAGGATCCCGCACGATGCGTCACGAGGCATGCTAGCGGGGTAGCATACTAAACGACGCCAGACCAGCACGCTCGCTGCTCACGCCACATGTCCTCACTCACTCGTCGGCAGGATAGCGAACCTGTATCCCGATAAAGGAGTAGACTTTGTTCTGTATCTGAGGTCAAACAATACTGTTTGAATAGATAGACGCGGAAGGTAACATTAGTTACTTTTTTTTGTATTACTGCTTTTATCCGCAACGACGTTGCTGCGACTTGTAATTACTTTTTACACTACCCATTTTGAAATATTACTTTCATTTATGTTCAACGACGCGTCAACTCTATGCCAGTTGTCTGTGTGCCATTTTTACTGTCTTCTCCACCCCCCCCCCCCCCCCACCCAGCGTTCTAATTGTCTACCAGCCTGTTCACCATTGTACCTAAATGGCATAACGAAGAAAAATAACAAACGAATATTTTATTACTTCATTACTCATCAGATTCTTTGGTGGACTGTCAACAAATTTACGAGGCTCAACAAACATCCATATTTGCTGTATCTTTCTGCTCACCTCGTCTCCAAGCAAACCTTCTCGTAAATTAATGTGCAGCTTGTATGCTTGTCGGAAACAGAGCAATTAATTTTCATCGGGTAGTATATGTTTTGCTTCATTCGTTTGATTCAATTTTGTATTCGCTCGAAGACTATGTCTCACTGTCAAGTAGATACAACAGACTGCAGTAAAATTTGATGTTGGAGCTGGAACAAACCTCATTACCCTTATAATAGTCCTTAAAACGATCCACTGATGTTCTGTAGCCTCTGACGATTCTTTTACGAAAACCTTGAGTGATATTCGTATGAAAACAACCAGCTTAATGCTAAGCGAGTGTTCTGTTATTTCTTACGACGATAAGGTTGTGCACGACTTCACGGTCACACCCCTTTGCGCGTTCGTATTTTATAGACAGAATTTGCTCCTCCGCCCCAAAATCTGAAGTACGTCCGCTTCAGGGACTTTTATTAACGCATAGTAGAATACCTATCCATGCAATCCACGAAGTGCGACTTCGACCACCGATCATCATCTACAGAAATTACGTATACTTATCGATTTATAAACTGATTCGTTATTGGACAGTGTGATTTCATAAAAATTAATTACAACAAATCACTTCGTATGGCACAACCTGAAAAAAGTTTTTCAATATTAGTATTGTTAAGGTGACGTCAAATCTATTCGAGACAGTAAATCATGATGAACACAAAGGCGCCGTCCCAAACACATACGCAAACATTCCTTTTGCAAATCTCTGACCATTCTCCAATTGTGTGTGTGTGTGTGTGTGTGTGTGTGTGTGTGTGCGTGCGTGTGTTTGGGGGGTGGGGGGCTAAACAGTTCAGCTGGAGCATGGAAACACCTTTATTTATAATACTTGTATTATTCCGTATCATGAATAATTTGTTGAAACGAATTCGAGAGTCTTTGTGGAAAGGATAACAATAAAACAGTTTATTTTCACGAGGCGTCTGGTGACACCAATACATTTCACTAATTACTTGACAATGTGAAACATATGTAAAAACTTTCTACTGGGTATTAAGTTTCTTACTCTTGAATTTTATTTCACTTAATTGTGTGTTAGCAACTAAGTATAACAACAGCGCTGCTCAGCGATTCCAAAGTATCATCTCTTTTTCACGAAGCTCGTGTCAGCTTAATTCATCCTGACATCCGACGGCTGTGACCAGGTAGAGGTGCGGTATACCAGCGTGCTCCCGCCTTGTTCACCAGATTCGCAGTGCACCATGGCACACATCGACATATGTTCAGTGTGGTTAACAGCAAAAGAAAAAGTATTATGAATGTTAATGAGCATGTTGACACGGTCGTTCTGCTGTACTAAGTTTCGTGTCTTACATTTAACATAGCCAACCAGCAGCCAGCTACGTCGCCGAAGCCCATGACTTGGTATGTGCAAACTTAAAAGTGTGCGCCAGTACGTCTGCGTATCAGAAACTTGGTAAAGATATGAATACGAACTAGTGGAACCATAGACATACTAAAAATAACTAGAAGGATCACAGGCGCTGCTGTAGCTCTCTCATATTGAAGCCGCCATTTGCAGCGCAACACTATGTTTGCACTTGGTAAAAGGTGTTTATATCTAATAAAACGTTGCATACACAGTGACTTAACAGATGCAAACGACGTTCATAATGATTCTGTATGCCTGTTGTTAGAAAATGAGGATAGTTCAAGTAGTATTGGAAACTACAATAATACAAATCCAAATTAGCTGAAAGAGAATTAAAATAGAAAGAAAGGTAGATAAAATTATATCATTCAGACATAAATAAAAGACTGAAAAATAAGCGCAAAAAGGCAGAAGCAAAGTTTGTGCCACGAATTATTAAACAGGAAGAGAAACTGAAGCACTTAGTGAGTGATAAAATTGTATCACAATCTGGTACTTCGTAAGTTTCATGCAACTATCTCGAATCTATAACTTGAGCATTTTCGCCTATACTTGTAAGGTACAAACCCCACATTCTTTGACAGATATTTATTACTCCCCGTCTTTTGATGGGGATCTAATACAGAAAATTAGGAAACTACATTCATTTAAGACAGACTTTATTACTCACCACGAATAGTGAAGTAAACATTCTTTTATTTTGCTTCGATTTCTTTCATTGTCTGTCATCCTCTTAAATCACAGGTCGGTAATCATATTCGTCCCTGCAAATACCGGCCTTCAATTCGTGATTAGCTGCCTCATCTCTCCGCTATGGGGTGATAGGAGCTTCAGTGGCATTCCAGAAAAGAAAGGGCATGCGTTCTACGAAGAACCACGTGGCTACGATGTAAGATGTCGACACTTGCTACGGGAGAGTAAATAGCTCGCCACAACAACAAAAAAAAAGATAGAGGTTTTACGTCCCACGGACGAAGAGCTCACCAGGAATGGAGCGCCAGCCAGCAGCGGTCAGGAGTGGACAAGGAAACCTGCCGCGTTTTGCCGCCTTGCCTTGCCCTCTGTCCCTGCCAGCTGTACTTGTCTCCTGGACTGAGCATGGCGTCGTGCTGGGTACACTAATTTCCTACAGAAATTTCTCTGTCAGCATCTATAGACACATTAGAAATGTACGAAATGCTGACTTGAAAATGACAGTTCATAATCTAAATGTAAATTATAAACAGCAAATAAAAACAGTATTACTGCGATTCGTCTGACATGTATTCGCTGTGCTGAATATTCCCACACCAGATAGAGTTGCAAGATCTATAACTCTGTGCTAAAGTTTGATTTTTAGTTCAAGGCATTTTAGATGAAAACGATATTACAGGAACACTCTACAAAACTTATGAAAGGAATGAAGTTTAAAGTACGTCGAAGTCATTCAGCTTACGGGAACTAAGGGAAATAGGTTTGGTTGGTTGTGTGTTATATGTTTAGGCAGAGGCAGAGTAGCAATTTAGAGACGTAACTTTGACGGAAAGCACATTATCGGGCTCCCAGGGGGGTAGGAGGAGGGAGGCCAGACAAGGATGTGTGTCGATGTCTGTGTATTTGTTGGGGGGGGGGGGGGGAGGAGGAGGAGGAATGTGTGGTATTAGGTTAGGAAAGAGAAAGAGGCTGATGTACGTAGAGCAGAGCGATAATGCCGCTGGCATGTAACAGTTTCCTCGGAGAGACGCTAGCAAATATATCTGGAACGCCATGATGCACTAGCATTTGTTCACAGAAATGAATGTTTGCTAGCATAAAATACTCAGAATGATCTTTCTACCAACTTCATATTTTTAGCGTTAAATCCTTTTCCTTTGTCAGCCATTATGAAAAAGGTAGCTGTTATTCAGGATGAATGTATTATTATTTATACAAGATTTCTAACAAAAACAAAACGCTTTGACGGACGACATAAATACGCCACAAACACTGTGTCTTGTTGTGGAACAAATTAATTTTCATTACGATTCAGTTACGAGAAATCAATAGCGCCAATACTGCAAAAACTGTTGCTGATGTCTGTTGCCGTAAGCTTGATATACTTAACTTTCATACGAAAGAAACACCTGGAACGAAAAGTAACGCCAAATGACATATAACCAGTGAAGCATAAATGTAGTTATGCGATGCTTTAGGGAAACTGTGGATGGTATAGGACATTTTAAATTCACAGGGGGGGGGGGGGGGAGGATATGCATGCCAGATAATATCGACGTGGTATACTAACATTTATGTGACCCGTTGGAGCTCTGAACCCAGGAGTTTCTCTTACAGCGAATTGAAGAAAATAGCTCTCGAAAATCCACTTCACAAGTTGCTTCAGAAGAATGTATGGAAACAAAGACGTCTTGTACGGTAACGATATTTACAGATGCAATGACTAGACCGTTTAAAGACTATTTCCGAGTTATCAGTGGAACACGAGAGTTTGGTAAATTGAGAAACTATTACGACTGACGTCCAAATGTCTGTACTGGAGTGCCGCTCGATGAGTGACACTGTACACAAACGTTTCAACATTTATTTTCCAACCCCCGAGGGCATGTTTCAGTGTATGGTTGACGGAGTATCCTGGGACACTGTTCACCTCTCCTTTCACAGAGAATGGAGCGAAAAGCTATTGTAGTCCCAGAAAGTCGGCCGCTAATGCTTATGGCCACCGACGTGGACTTCTAGTGAACGTCGGAGCGAGCTTTGTTCTGTTTATCTATCGAAAGTCTACAGCAATCTCAGTGTTTTCATGTTACTAAAACCAGTCCAAACTAAGGTGCCAGTTACAAGGCTTAAGTTTTGAAGGATACTTTGATATTTTTCTTTGTGAACAGTTTCGTCTCAAACGAGGCCTGTAAACCAACTTCCGACTAATAAACACATTCCAAGGACGTTGCTCGATGCTTTGGGTGCGTCTCCCAAGTGCACTAGCAGCTCAACTGAAGGGTGACCGTTGCCGTCGGTGGTGGCCAATGTCGCCCGTGCCACGCAAACACACGGGCTGATCAACCGGTGGCGACTACATGACGCCATTTAGCAGTTTCTGTGGACTCGACCTGTTGCGAATAAACACGTGACCTGAAGTGGTGCTGACAGATTAAGGGCACTGAACCCCTTTTCACAAACATTATTACGTGACATTTGATTCATCTCAGTAAAGTCAAACGTGGCATCTCCATACCTCTCTGAACACTAAAGATTGGATTGAGGATGGATGCGTGTTAGGGTAATCCGTGCAGCTGTGCAAAGGCACTGTCCCCGGGTGGTGTAGTGCTTAGCGTATCTGCGTAGTGGACATTAAACCCAGTTTCCAACCCCGGGCTTGGTACAAATTTTCATACGTCGTTTTAGTTTTTTACATGTCGTAGATGTTTCCGAGTTGGAAAGGGTTCTGAAACCATATAGTTTCATTTGATTAAAGCACCTATCTCATTACATCTCATTACAATTGGAGAGCCTCTGCAATGCTGTTCGAGTTTAGGGGAATACCAAGTGGGCTGAGACGTAAATGAGAATTTGTACTGAGGGGGGATGCGTGCACGGGTAGTCCGTGCTATTGTGCGAAGTCACTGGGCATAGTGGTTGGCGCATCTGTCTAGTGAGCAAGACACCCGGATTCGAGTCCTGGGCTTGGTACATATTATAGGTCTCTAAGATGCTGCCATGGACAAGCAATGCTAAGGCACTGCAAAAGCCCTGAAAATCAAGGCAACTATCATCAAAACTCAAGTAAAATGTTCAACAACATGTATCAAGTAAACTCAAGTAAAATGTTCAACAACATGTATCAGTAAATGATTCAAATGGTTCTGAGCACTATGGGACTTATCGTCTGAGGTCATCAGTCCCCTAGAACTTAGAGCTAATTAAACCTAACTAAGCTAAGGACATCACATCCATGCCCGAGGCAGGATTCGAACCTGCAACCGTAGCAGCAACGCGGTTCCGGACTGAAGCGCCTAGAACCGCTCGGTCGCAGCTGCCGGCCATGTAGTAGTAAAACCCTTCGTAATACCATACGGTGTTTTGGGAGAGACGTCCGTATTCCACAAGTTAGAATGATGAAAGACAGCCAAAATTTCCCAACAAAGTGGAGCCGCCACTCCTTGCGGCAGGCAGTGGCCGCAGTGGCACGCAACGCGCCCCGCCCCGGCTATCAGGCGCGCCCATCTGACCCGGCTGCCACGAAAACAGACGGCGACTTGTGCGCAGCTCGCCTCTCTAATAGGCTGTCCCAGCGCCAAGCCGGCCGGCTATCACATTTCTGCACAAGCAAACCAGCACGTAAACAATGTTCTCCGGCGTCCGCGAAATCCTTGACGCAACTACTGGAAATTGTAGCAAAATTACTCCACGACAAAATGTCTGGTCCAAACACGGTACCTACACGCACTGCGTCAATACGAACTCAAAAATGGGGGGAACTTTATTTAAACATTCACATTTACTTGATCCAGGCATCCTAAATTCGTGTTACATAAGGGTTCCTTCCCCAAACTGATCCAAAAGAGTTCCGGGGTAGTCGCTAGTAACAAATTAGCCATGGGCGAAAATTTGTGGTGGACACCACTAAGAAATATTATCTACCGACAATTCAACTAACCCCATCCACTCCATCCCGTTGTAAGTGAAGTTTCTGTGATAGTTCATCCACATATCCCAGATTAAGCCGTTTGAATGGCGTTACAGATACTACATTGGAACGTTAGCGGATTGCAGAAAAATATCAATGAATTAGAACTCTTGCTGACACTATATGTTTCTAAGAACATCTTCGAAGAAAACAGTTAACGGAAACTTCCCCACTTCAGCCAATATGCCACTATGCTAAGGACAGTTCCTTTCTGACGGACTAATGTTTTAAATCTGTGTACTGTACAAGCGATAAACAGCTATGTATAGAAGTGTTTCAATTTAATGGGATCAGATCTTACTGATGTAAACAACCCTCAGTCCTAATTTGATGTTGTTTCTGGGTAAAATGAAAACTACGTAAACGTTCTACTGTTTACACTTATATGTAACTTATTGGTAATTTTATTAAAGATTAATACACAATTAAGGATCTTATCCAGTCTCTTGCTATAGGATACACTTTAAGGTCTTTAGAAATGTTACATACGCTAAGAACACGGGTTTCTGCTGTAGAATATCTGAATAACATCGAAACACTATGGAAAACGGAGAGATTAGCATTTAACGCCCCGTCGGCCACGCAATGTTTAGAGACGAAACACTATCAGATATTAGGAGAAAAAAATGGGACCTATCCTCTTGGAAGAAAACTGCCTTAGGAAATTTAGGAATACCTAAAACTGTATTGACCATGAGGGATCTGAAGCGCTGACCTTCTGAATGAGAGTACAACGTGTCACGCTGCGCCACGGACAGTGGATTCACTGAAATGTAACAATTATTTTACTATTTCTGAGAATGTTGAACCTCCATTTATCATTTATTATCGGCCGTGGATAAATATAACAAACTTCTTGCACAAAAAATTACGCAGGTTTCTCGCAAAAATCTTTTCGAGACAACAAATAGACAAAAAAAATCATACCACTCTATCTTACGGCTCATGGTAGAGCAACCTCTTGAGATTTCAAGAAAGAATAGACATCCTGGTTGCAAAATGGTTCTTTTTTTATTTAATTTGTAACGCCTTTCACTGTCTGTGGAGTATCATCATCAGAGAGTGAAAAGCGTTACAAATTAAATAAATAAAACACTCTTTTGCCACCGAGAGTGTCTACTCTTTCTTAAACAAAATATGGTTATAAATGAAAGGAAACTGAGTTGGTAACGAAAGCGTACGTCTTTGTATGGTCGCGACAAGACATGAGACATGACAGGGAACATTTGTTCTCCTCCCATTAGCAGTGTACTCAGTTATTTAGCTCACCCATCTTTACAGCTAAGTATTGGGGCCTCCCGGCCATCAATGTCACACAATCATTTCATTTTCCTAAAAGACACTTAACTATTCAATGGTGAGACCTCTACGTAAAAGAGAAGAACATTATGTTTATAACTAAAGATGTACATTACTTATATTTACGTTTTATTGTAATGTCGGTCCAAGGCTGTATATAGGCCGTTTCTGGCTCTGTTTTTATAGTGCTATTGCAATGTCGTCTTACTTGCCATTGTAAGGCATCTACGAAGATATAACACAAAGTCTTAGGAAAATCTTAAAAGTAGATCAATAGTACGTAAACTACTTTTGCACTCTGTTAACTTTCACATACCGAAAAGATGTCATATTAATGCTACATTAATACATTAAAATCAACAACGTCCTTGTTATGGTGGTTCACTCTCGACGATAACAGAGGCTGTTGCCAACGACGTGGCTAACATAGACTTATGTTGTGTATATGGAGGTTGATGTCACTCAACGGGGCAGAGATAACAATATAAGACGAACTTATATCCAGGAGCAATTAAGCAGCCCTTTATCGACTATTATATGCCATGTCTTATAATGTAATCCTGAGCGATCACCATAGCTGAAAGTGTGTCGTCATGGGCAAATGTTTCGCTATTACATTGACACTATGGTGTTTGAAAAACTGCAAAATAATTACCAAGATTTTTTACTATGAGAGGTATGTTGACAGCACTCTTTCTCTTTAACGGTACGACTGCTGAAATCCAGAATAAGTTATCACAGTTCAACAATATACATCAAAATACTGTTTTTACTAAGGAACTAAAGAAAAAACGTTA
Organism: Schistocerca gregaria; assembly: GCF_023897955.1. Taxonomy (NCBI): domain Eukaryota; kingdom Metazoa; phylum Arthropoda; class Insecta; order Orthoptera; family Acrididae; genus Schistocerca; species Schistocerca gregaria. The sequence goes on along the minus strand of NC_064923.1, from coordinate 619,356,747 downwards.
TATTAATTTTTTGGATTTGACAATAAAGAACACCACTGACAACCATGATTTTGGAATATATACTGTACATAAGAAATCATGTGAAATTACCGAAGAGTTATGTATACTTACGAATAAAACACGTAGTAACTAACAGCAGTTACTGCGCCAATATGGTAGGCAAAATGTATAACATAAAATTACGGAACAAGAACGGAAAAACAGGAAAAGAAATAACATTGACAAGAGAAGTGGACTCAAGTAAAAACGAGGTACATTCATTTGCCTTATTATGGCGCTGCATCAGATACAATAATCCATAATTTTCATCAAACTACCGTACGGGTCGGGATCCGTACAGACAACAAGATACAGAACAATGTCAGCAAACCCCCTCCCCCATCCCTCTCACTCCACATGAATGTATAAACTCAAATCTGATAAACACGAAAGATTCTATATCGGTCTGATAGCTAGGTGGACCTCCAACAGATCCAGAGCGCACACAAAATAAGGGAAAATTACAAAACTTCATTTAGTGAGAATCTGTGTAATAACAAATTCCAGCAGCATGGAGGTATCTCTGAAGGTACTGTATGACGGAGAAGGGCCGATTAACGGACGCTCTGGAAGAAATTTAAATTTATGGCGCTATGACATCATAGCCGGATATGACGAATTTTTCCCCCTATCGAAAGAAAACATTACAGAATGACAGCGTCTAGTATTTATTTTTTTACTTTTGTGAAATGCAGTGAAGCGGGAACCTTGTATTTAGTACTGAGATAAAAATTACGAAAAGATAATACCGTTAAAATATTATGAAAGCAAACGTACGAGCGAGGAAAGCTTTCTTGGTTCTTCTGTTCTTTAACTGTCGTCTTCACCTTCTCCTGCATCTGCACTCTTGTTAGAAGGTCTTGGATGGAATTCGGTCTGTGTCGCTGAGCTGTACTAGTAAGTGTAAGTTTTATTGACGTATTGGGCTGACTGTTCATTAAAGCATAAATAGAAAACTGTGTATACCGCCACGTTACTTGAAGATCCTCTTTCTTTTTGGATACAAAGAAAAAATAGATATCATCCATAAAAAGTGAATAAATTAAGTACAGAAGTTTTTCGTTTGGTTTGCGATTATTTCAAAAGCCATTTTGTGTGTAATTACAATTTGCATATTACCGTCATTAGAACCTGGAATCATTTGTTTCCCTCCAGGTCTGATAATTTTTCTGAATGCGATTGTTATGAAAGGAAGCTTCATTTCCTTTCACAGACAGTAAAATACTAAACCAATTGTTTCCAAGGTAACTGGGGACCTTAGCTATTTTGCAGTTTTAAAGTAAATAAAAGTTAAAATCGTCATCACCATTCATGATTTTTGCGAAAGATTACATCAAAGATTATCAAGGCACCAGTTTTCTTATAACTTTACCACCAAAGGAAGAGTTCCGATAAATGACCGCCTCGAAAAATTTACTCGGAATATTCTTGATTATTAGATTCAGAAAATACAGCAGAATCCACGTAATTACAGGCAGGAACGTACGTTATAGTGTCTTCAAAGAGCATCCAACACAGATACTCAGTGAACAAACGGATCTCACATAAGAGATTGTTACATTGTTTTAGGCCTTTATTCTAACATGCTACAGGTACACACATTAGCCACGTAAACCACCGTTGTGATGTACAGGGGCCACTCTGGGTTATCCTATATGTTATGGGGCTTAATGATCGATAATACACTTCCTGCTGACTACGTCGTACGTTTTTATCTCTGCCCCACGGCTAGTGTCTTCAACCTACATGTAAATAACAGAAATCTACTTATCATGTTTCTCGTGCCTTACGTAACAGCCATTGATGTTACCATCAAGAGTGACACAGCCTTACAAGGACGATATTATTTTTAACCTATTCCTGTGCCATAATACGAGATCGCATCGTACGTGTGTGAAGGTTAACAGCCGGCCGGTGTGGCCGAGCGGTTCTAGGCGCTTCAGTCTGGAACCGCGGGACCGCTACGGTCGCAGGTTCGAATCCTGCCTCGGGCATGGATGTGTGTGATGTCCTTAGGTTAGTTAGGTTTAAGTAGTTCTAAGTTCTAGGGGACTGATGACCTCAGATGTTAATTCCCATAGTGCTCAGAGCCATTTAAAGGTGAACAGCGTTCAAATTCGTTGCACGTACTGTTGTTCTCCTATTGTATTTTTCTTAGTCCGTTGTATTACATCTTAGCGGATGCTTCACAATGGCACGTGAGCCGAAACTGTAACAGCAAAATAAAAAACAGACGAAGGTGAAAAATGACGTTTGTATGTTATATATTTCCCTGAGCACAACAGATTTTCAATTTTTCAGGCTAAACATTTCCTGTTGCAAGTAAACAATGTACAAATTCTGTACCTTAACCCCTCTGCCTACGCTCTGACTCCCTATTGCTCGGGCCATACTAAGAAAGTCGGTCGCGCGCAGGACACTGAGCTGTTGAGCCGTGTGCTCAAACCTGTGCAAAATGTATACGCCGTGTCAGATGTATATTTCGACGCTATGAAAGGAATTGTGAAATAATAAACAACGTTTGGGCACAACTAATTATCTTAGGGTGTCTAGGAGGCAAAGTGGATAATGTAACACCACCAATTACTACAGTTTTCTCAAAATTAAGGGAGAGCTCATTTTCAAAGAACCACTTAATAATTCTCCGGAGAACGTCATTAACGATCGCTTCTGTTTCTTTCTCTACAATCTATTTATCTCACAATCAAGCGGAAGTATACCGGTACCGTTGCAACGATTTGGATTTGGGTTTGTGGTAACGAGTATGGGACCAACTTCTGAGGTCATCGGTCCCTAGACTTACGCACTACTTAATCCAATTTAAACTCATTGAGTCGGAGCAAAATGACTAAACCATCGCCGCTAATAAGAGTCACATTGATTTAGGTTTGCTGTGGTTTACTTAAACCACTTTTGGCGAGTGCTGACTGCGTCTTGCTCATCTGAGCTAGTGTTGCGACTCTGACGTCAACGAAGTGGTTTTTAAGCTTAACACTAGCCTAGCTCCATTATTTTTCCAATTCTAGAAGCATGATTATTACACCTCACGACAGACTGGGCGGAAGTACTGTGAACAGTCTTCCGCGAGTACTGAAACTGTGAACTGCGGAGCAAATCTGGTGGCGTAATGCGCATAAGGAACTGTAAGATGGTGACAGGGAACACAGAATAATTGTCCCTGCAGCGAGATGAATACGCAAGGGAACTGTGTGCACGGTCGAAAGAATTCCTCTCGAGTACTGGTCTCCTGGAAGAGTGCCGGGCCGGTGGCTTTGTGCAGCTCTCGGCACTGACGTCCGAACGCCGGGCGCCAAGTGCCGAGTTACGTAATGTTCTGGCAGACAAGCAGCACGCACCTCACGCACTATTCACGACATAGAAGCTCCTTCGCAAGTGCACATCTGGTACCTGGTATTTTTCCATCGTGGCAGGAAGACGAGGAGAAACATACAGTAGAGTACATGGGATGCTACGGTAGATTCTCTACCCAAATAGTGAACCGAATTAAATCAACGTCTACATCCACACGTATACTCCGCAGTCTACAGCATGGCGCGTAGCGGAGGGTCCCCAGTACCATCACTAGTCATTGCTTTCCTGTTCCATTCGCAGATAGAGCGAGGGGAAAACGACTGTCTATATGCCTCCCCATGAGCCCTAATTTCTCTATCCTATATTCATGGTCCTTATGCGCAAAGATAGAAGAAAGATTAAGGAAAGGCAAACCTACGTTTCTAAGATAAGTCGTAAGGTTAGTATTGCCTCACGTGTTCCAACATTTCTGCGGAATCCAAATTGATCTTCCCCAATGTTGACTGGAATACTCTCTTTCAAATTCTAAAGGTGACAGGGGTAAAATACAGGGAGCGTAAGGCTATTTACAATTTGTACAGAAACCAGATGGCAGTTATAAGAGTCGAGGGGCATGAAAGGGAAGCAGTGGTTGGGAAGGGAGTGAGACAGGGTTGTAGCCTCTCCCCGATGTTATTCAATCTGTATATTTGAATATCGGGGAGCAGTAAAGAAAACAAAAGAAAAATTAGGAGTACGTATTAAAATCCACGGAGAAGAAATAAAAACTTTGAGGTTCGCCGATGACATTGTAATTCTGTCAGACACAGCAAAGGACTTGGAAGAGCAGTTGAACGGAATGGACAGTGTCTTGAAAGGAGGATATAAGATGAACATCAACAAAAGCAAAATGAGGATAATGGAATGTAGTCGAATTAAGTTGGGTGATGTTGAGGGTATTAGATTTGGAAATGAGACACTTAAACTAGTAAAGGAGTTTTGCTATTTGGCGAGCAAAATAACTGATGATGGTCGAAGTAGAGAGGATGTAAAATGTAGACTGGCAATGGGAAGGAAAGCGTTTCTGAAGAAGAGAAATTTGTTAACATCGAGTATAGATTTAAATGTCAGGAAGTCGTTTCTGAAAGTATTTGTATGGAGTGTAGCCATGTATGGAAGTGAAACATGGACGATAACTAGCTTGGACAAGAAGAGAATAGAAGCTTTTGAAATGTGGTGCTACAGAAGATTAGATGGGTAGATCACATAACTAATGAGGAGGTATTGAATAGAATTGGGGAGGAGTTTGTGGCACAACTTGACAAAAAGAAGGGACCGGTTGGTAGGACATGTTTTGAGGCATCAAGGGATCACCAATTTAGCATTGTAGGGCAGCGTGGAGGGTAAAAATCGTAGAGGGAGACCAAGAGATGAATACACTAAGCAGATTCAAAAGGATGTAGGTTGCAGTAAGTACTGGGAGATGAAGAAGCTTCCACAGGATAGACTGGTTTGATGCAGCTCTCCATGCTACCCTGAGGACTGAAGACCACAACAGCAACATGCGCAATGTATGTTGCAGGCAGTAAAACTGTTCTGCATTCAGCTTCAAACGCTGGTTCTCTAAATTTTCGCAACTATGTTCTTCGACAATATTGTATCTTCACCTCCAGCGATTCCCGATTGAATTCCCCAAGTATGTCCGTAACAATTGCCTGTTGTTCGAACCAACCAGTAACAAATCTAGATATCCAGCCTCTGAATTGGGTCGGTGTCTTTCTTTAATCTGACCTGTTACGGATCCTAAACACTCGAGCAATACTCAATAATAGGTCGCACTAGCGCCCTATATGTGGTTTCCTTTACAGATGAACAATACTTTCCCAGAATTCTCCCAATAAATCGAAGTTAACCCCTTGCCTTCCCTATCACAATCATCACACGTTCGTTCCATTTCATATCGCTTTGCAACGCTACGCCCAGATACTTAGAAAACGTGACTGCGTCAAGCAAGATACTACCAATGTTGTATCCGAATATTAAGGGTTTGTTCCTCCTACTCATCCGCAATAACTTACGTTATACTACATTTAGAGCTAGCTAGAAATTTTGTCTAGCTCGTATCCTCCTACAGTGGTCACTCATCTTTTACCGTACATCACAGCATTATCAGCAAACAACTGCAGACTGCTGCACAACTTCTCCGTATACAGAGAGAGTAAGAGCGGTCCTATCACACTTCTCTGTGGCAGTCCTCACCATAGCCTTGTCTCTTATGATCGCTCGCCGTCAAGGACAACATACTGGGTTCCGTAACTTAAAAAGTGGTCAAGCCACTTACATATCTTTGATCCTATTCCATATGCTCGTACCTTCTGTAACAGTCTGCAAAGGGATACCGCGTCAGGGGCTTTCCGGAAATCTAGAAATATCTATACACGGCGAAGTCACTAATAATTGCCACCTAGAGTAACTCCTAAAATATGATAGTAGCTGAAAAGTTTGTGGGACAAATGTTGCATGGGATAACGGGGGCCATAATATGACGTTGGTCTTTTTTTACTAGGTGGGGTAGCGTCAGAGATATGAAGCTCAACTTTTTTTTTATTTTTGAAATGAGATGCTACAGTTTGCGACTTATTTGCTGATACCGAGACGAATCCACTTATGTGTAACAGTAACGTCTTTGAAGGTCAACGATGGCCAAAAAGGTGGCATGAACGTCCATTTACAAAAGGTTTTCGAAGTGATGACCATTGGTATCGATGCAACGTTGCAATCTTCTTGTCATGCATTGAGTGACATTCCTTGTCAGCGTAGCACTTATCGAAGCCAACTACACTCCTGGAAATGGAAAAAAGAACACATTGACACCGGTGTGTCAGACCCACCATACTTGCTCCGGACACTGCGAGAGGGCTGTACAAGCAATGATCACACGCACGGCACAGCGGACACACCAGGAACCGCGGTGTTGGCCGTCGAATGGCGCTAGCTGCGCAGCATTTGTGCACCGCCGCCGTCAGTGTCAACCAGTTTTCCGTGGCATACGGAACTCCATCGCAGTCTTTAACACTGGTAGCATGCCGCGACAGCGTGGACGTGAACCGTATGTGCAGTTGACGGACTTTGAGCGAGGGCGTATAGTGGGCATGCGGGAGGCCGGGTGGACGTACCGCCGAATTGCTCAACACGTGGGGCGTGAGGTCTCCACAGTACATCGATGTTGTCGCCAGTGGTCGGCGGAAGGTCCACGTGCCCGTCGACCTGGGACCGGACCGCAGCGACGCACGGATGCACGCCAAGATGGTTGGTTGGTTGATTGGGGTTGAAGGGACCAAACAGCAAGGTCATCAGTCCCTTGTTACAAAGACGGTCAGTTCCGACAGAGGGACAGCTCAGAAGAGTCAAAAACGATAAAGGTAAAAAGTAAAAGGCTAAAAAAAAAAGTGCAGTTGTGTCGTCAATGATAAAAACACAAGGAGGGAAGTCAGTAAATGGGCAAACTCAAGAGAGGAAATATCCCACCTGTGAAGCAGTACAAGCAAGACCACATGCTATTTAAAAGCGTTCAACCGCCAGAGTGTAAAAGGGCGGATTGTAAAAGGGATTAAACAAACCTAAAAGGCGATAAAAACAGTAAAAGGGAAAAAAGATAGAACATGGCCAGGGAGGGGAGTCAGGAATCTCCAAGCACAGCCTACAGTGGGAGACATCCCAACCCTCACCGCCCTGCCCCTACTCCAGAGGGAGATGAAAATCCTTAAAACTGAGAATAAAAACCACTTTCACGGAGGAAACTGAGAACCAGTTCAACCATCCGGGAATCGTCTGCTAATATTAAGGGTAAAGTGCAGGGAAGTCTGTACTTAGTACGCAGAGCTAAAAGAAGGGGGCATTCCACCAAAATGTGGGCCACTGACTGGAAAGCTCCACAACCACAAAGTGGGGGTGGCTCACCACGCAAAAGAAAACCATGGGTCAGCCTGGTATGGCCGATGCGAAGACGACAGAGGGTGGTTGAGTCCTTTCGCGAGAGGCGTAAGGAAAAACGCCATGGGACAGGTGTCACCTTAATCGCACGAAGTTTATTAGACAAGGAGGTAGCCTCCCAGGATGTGGCCCATGATTGCGCAAAGTGGGATTTGAGATGAAGCCGTAAATCCGCCACAGGAGGGGTGACAGGGAATGGGGGGTAAGTGACTGCTCCCCCAGCCAAACGATCAGCAAGCTCATTTCCTTGGATGCCCACATGGCCAGGGACCCAAAGGAAGCTAACAGAGCAAGCAGCATGGTGGAGATCAGCGAGATGGTCATGGATGGAGGAGACCAAGGGATGACGGGAGAAACACTGGTCAAGTGCCTGAAGGCCACTCATTGAGTCTGTACATAACAAAACGCGATTGAGCTTGGACTGTTTAATAAAGGCCAGGGCCCGGGAGACCGCCATCAATTCCGCAGTGAACACCCCACATGCATTTGGCAGGAGATGATTTTCCATGCCTACAGAGGAGGTGAAGGCATAGCCCACACGATCAGCAGATTTAGAGCCATCAGTGTAAAACACAACAGCATCCCGAAACTCAGATAAAATGCGGCGGAAAAAACAACGGAACACCATCGGGGGAACGGAATCTTTCGGACCTCGGCAGAGATCCATCCGAACTCGGGGCCGAGGAACTAACCAAGGAGGTGTGTTGGGGAGGGAACGTGAGATACAGGAAAAGGAAGGAAGCTGAAAATCACGGCGAAGAGACGCTAGGCGGAGCCCAACCGGTAAACCCGCCCGAGGGCGGGAGTCAGGTGGGCGACTTCCTTGGGCAGGGAACAGGATAGAATAGGAAGGATGAGTGGGAGAGGAACGGACAGCGATTGCATACGAAACCAGAAGCTGGGAGCGCCGAACGGAAAGGGGGGGGATCCCAGCCTCAACCAGGAGACTATCTACAGGGCTAGTCGGGAAGGCACCGATGGCCAAACGGATACCACGATGGTGGACCGGATCCAAGAGGTGCAATGTAGAAGGGGCAGCTGAACCGTAAACTTGACAACCATAGTCCAAGCGAGACAACACTAAGGCCCGATAAAGGTGGAGGAGAGTGGAACGGTCAGCACCCCAAGAGGTGTGGGCAAGGAAGCGAAGGACATTTAGTTTACGGAAACATCCTATCTTCAGGCGTCTGATATGAGGCAGCCAAGTGAGCTTGTTGTCGAAAAGAAGGCCAAGGAAACGAAACTGTGGGACCACAGGTAATCGTTGTGCATTGAGATAGAGCTCTGGATTGGGGTGGACTGTCACACGGCGACAAAAGTGGACCACTCGCGATTTTAAAGGAGAAAACTGAAATCCGTGTGAGATGGTCCATGTAGAGGCACGCCGTATAGCACCCTGGAGCTGACGCTCTGCGGCGGCCATCGAAGAGGAACTAACCCAAATGCAGAAATCATCCACATACAGAGCAGGAGTGACCAAAGGACCGACGGAGGCCACAAGTCCATCTATAGCAATGAGGAACAGAAGTACACTCAATACGGAACCCTGAGGGATGCCATTCTCCTGGGTTCGCGGAGAACTTAAAACTGTACCAACCCTAACCCTAAACGAACGATGAAACAAGAACTGGCGGATAAAAATCGGGAGTGGGCCCCGAAGACCCCACTCATGAAGTGTAAGTAAAATATGATGGCGCCAAGCCGTATCATAGGCCTTGCGAAGGTCGAAAAATACAGCAACCAAATGGCGGCGCTGGGAAAAGGCCTGCCGAACTGCGGATTCCAAGCGAAGTAAATGATCGATCGGAGACCGTCCCTCTCGGAAGCCACACTGGTAAGGGGACAACAGACGCCGAGATTCGAGGACCCAAGTGAGCCGACGGGCTACCATCCGTTCAAGTAACTTACAAACAACGTTCGTCAGACTAATTGGCCGATAGCTGTCGACGAACAGGGGGTTCTTACCGGGCTTAATGACGGGAACCACGATGCTATCCCTCCATTGAGAAGGGAAGTCACCCTGGAGCCAAATACGGTTTAATACCCGGAGAAGATGTCGCTGTTGTGGAGCACTGAGATGTTGAAGCAGTTGGTTATGAATGAAGTCTGGGCCAGGGGCCGTATCATGAGAAGAGGAGAGTGCGGAAAGAAGTTCCCATTCAGTAAAAGCGTCGTTGTATGATTCTGACTGGCTGGGGGTAAAACATAAGGCGGAAGCTTCGGCCCGCTGTTTCTGGGGAAGGAAAGCAGCCGGATAGGAGGCTGATGCCGACGCTGTTGCAAAATGGGTCGCAAGGTGTTCCGCGAGAATCAACGGGTCCGTGCAAAGGCCATCCGGGAGGTGAAGACCCGGGAGGATAGACTGCCGATGGCAACCTTGGAGAGAGCGAAGTGTAGCCCATACCCGCGACAGAGGGACAGCAGAACCGAGGGAAGAAACAAAGCGTTCCCAACACATCCGTTTGCTCCGTTTGATTAAGTAACGGGCCCTTGCGCGAAGGCGTTTAAAGGTAATAAGATTGGCAACGGATGGATGCCTCTTAAGGTGTTGCAAAACTCGACGGCGATCACGGATGGCAACGGCAATGTCGGAACTCCACCAAGGGACCTGCCGGCGGCGAAATGGTCCAGATGAGCGCGGGATAGCAAGGCTAGCAGCGTGAACAATCGCGTCAGACATGTCACGTATGACATCATCAATACCATCCGACAATGAGGGAGAAAAAACGACCTGTGCAGTATACAGAGGCCAATTGGCACGTTGGAAGGACCAACGAGGTGATCTGTCCATGGGGGAGCGGGAAGGGAGCGAGAGAATCAACGGGAAGTGGTCACTATCGCAAAGGTCGTCGTGCGGTGACCATTTTAGGGAAGGGAGGAGGGAGGGAGAAGAGAGAGAAAGATCAATGGCAGAAAAGCTACCATGACCGGCACTGAAATGGGTTGGGGAGCCATCGTTAAGAAGGCACAAGTCGTGGTCGGTAATAAACTGGTCAATGAGATGACCCCGACTAGATGGAAATGCACTGCCCCACAAGGGATGATGTGCATTAAAATCGCCAAGTATAAGGAAGGGAGGAGGAAGTTGCTGAAGGAGGGCACTTAAGGAGGCAGGTGTAGGAGTTCTGTCAGGAGGGAGATACAGATTGCAAATTGTGACTCCAGAGTCCAGGTGGATCCTAACAGCAACTGCTTCCAATGTAGTTTGGAGAGGAATCCACGTGCTGGCAATGTCCGTTCGGACCAACGTGCAAACTCCACCAGACGCCCGTAGGGGGCCGACCCGATTTCGACAGAAAGCACGGAAGCCACGGAGGGTTGGTGAGTGACCACCAGTAAAATGAGTTTCTTGTAGAACCACACAAGCCGCAGAGTAAAACGAAAGAAGGGATTGCAACTCCGGTAGGTGACGGTAATAGCCATTACAGTTCCACTGGATAGCCAAAGAACGATGAGTCAATTGGGGGGTGAACAGGCTAATGTCAGTCATGCCGGTGGGTCACCACCCGTCACCGACAAGGAGGGGGCGACATCCATGAATAACAGGTCAGAGTTAGGTTGTGAAGATGGGGACGAGACCTCTGGCGATACCAGAGACTCCTTGTCCCGGGACTTGTGCTTCTTCTTTCTTTCTGTTTGGGATCGTGGAGGGCTGTGCAACAAAATGGAGCCAGCCACAGCAAGATCGGGAACAGAAAGAGAGCGGGCGATCTGAGGGCCCGCAGACCGTGGTTCTCGTGGTGGCCGCGTGGCAGCAGACCTTTGGCCTGGAAGGTGCCGGGAAGGGGGATCCCGTGAGGGGCGCCCATGACCGGCAGACGCCGAAGAAGCAGGACACTTCTCCAGCCGGGGAGAGGAAGCGGTGCCCGGGGGGGATGGTGTGGGAACCGCAGGGGGAGGGCGGAGGAAAGGGGTTTGGGACTGGGGTAAGGAATGAGGAGGAGGGGGTGAAGATACTGCTGAAGCATAACTAGTTGTCAGGGTCACTGGATGAAGGCGTGTATACTTTTTACGGGCCTCGGTATAGGTGAGACGATCAAGAGTCTTATACTCCTGTATCTTTTTCTCTTTCTGATACACTGGGCAATCCAGTGACCGTGAAGAATGATTTCCACGACAATTTACGCACACAGGAGGGGGAACACAGGAACTTCCCTCATGGAACGGATGTCCACAGTCACCACAGAGGGGGGCCTGCGAACAGCGCGAAGACATGTGGCCAAAACGCAAACACTTGAAACATCGCATAGGTGGTGGGATGTATGGCTTCACGTCACACCGATAGACCATAATCTTGACCTTCTCAGGGAGGGTGTCCCCTTCAAAGGCCAAGATAAAGGCACCAGTGTCAACGCGGTTGTCCTTCGGACCCCTCTGAACCCGCCGAACAAAGTGAACCCCCCGCCGGCTTAGATTGTCCCGAAGTTCCTCATCAGATTGAAGGAGGAGGTCTCTATGGAAAATTACACCTTGCACCATGTTCAAGGACTGGTGTGGGGTAATTGACACAGGAATCGTACCAAGATGGGTACAGGCACGGAGAGCTGCAGACTGGGTAGCTGAAGCGGTTTTAATCAACAGCGACCCAGACCGCATCTTGCTGATAGAATCCACCTCGCCAAACTTGTCTTCGATGTGTTCAACAAAAAACATAGGTTTCGTATGAGTAAAAGTATCCCCATCAGTTCTGGCGCAAACCAGATAGCGAGGGAAAGGTTTCGCCCCCAGCCGACGAGCCTGGCCCTCCTCCCAGGGGGTAGCCACGGAAGGGAAGGCGGAAGGGGCAGAGGAAGCAGCACGTGAAGAACCTTTTCCAGTCAAAGAGACGGCCGGAGAACGGCCAGAGTTGTGGACTCTTATGCGTTTCATGAGCATAGTGTCCGCCCTGATACCACCCACTCCGATCAGGGGCTCTCCTCATGGGCGCCACCCAGCCACAGCAAGGGCCGTCTGGCACGGCGGCCATTGCTGGGAGTTCCGATGCTCCAGGACGACAAGCAACCACTCCTAGGCTTACATGAGGAGGTCACAGCTCAGGTATCAGACGTGTGATCCCTGTGTTTTCAGGGGGCTCAACCAAAAGGGTACATAGCGACCCCACCACACGGGCTGGCTACCGTGCTGGCTATGGACCCTAGCGTCAAACAACGACGTAAAGGAAACGATGGAATCAATGATGATGGCACACGCCGGAGACACTAGGTAAGGTGCTCTTCCCCAAATGGCTCACACTACGGAAGAAAATTTAGTGATGGAGGTCAAACCCTAGAGGGGACCAGAGAATACCAAAAGGATGAAGGAATTACAGAACAAGGCCGAATTGCAAGGTCAACAGAACCAGGAGAATAGCAGGGCCAACATAAGGAAGGACACCATAAGTAGGGACACCAAGAGAGGGAGAGGAGAGGTCGGAGGGAAGGATGAAGGACAGGAAAGGAGGGGAAGGGAAAGGAAATGCAGCCCGGAAAAAGAAGGAAGGCTGCAATAGCTCGGGGCCCCGTGCTCGCCACGCACGTACTCACGAAAGGACCGCGAGCCCCCTGGGGGGGCACGCCAAGACCGTAGGATCCTACGCAGTGCCGTAGGGGACCGCACCGCCACTTCCCAGCAAATTAGGGACACTGTTGCTCCTGGGCTATCGGCGAGGACCATTCGCAACCGTCTCCATGAAGCTGGGCTACGGTCCCGCATACCGTTAGGCCGTCTTCCGCTCACGCCCCAACATCGTGCAGCCCGCCTCCAGTGGTGTCGCGACAGGCGTGAATGGAGGGACGAATGGAGACGTGTCGTCTTCAGCGATGAGAGTCGCTTCTGCCTTGGTGCCAATGATGGTCGTATGCGTGTTTGGCGCCGTGCAGGTGAGCGCCACAATCAGGACTGCATACGACCGAGGCACACAGGGCCAACACCCGGCATCATGGTGTGGGGAGCGATCTCCTACACTGGCCGTACACCTCTGGTGATCGTCGAGGGGACACTGAATAGTGCACGGTACATCCAAACCGTCATCGAACCCATCGTTCTACCATTCCTAGACCGGCAAGGGAACTTGCTGTTCCAACAGGACAATGCACGTCCGCATGTATCCCGTGCCACCCAACGTGCTCTAGAAGGTGTAAGTCAACTACCCTGGCCAGCAAGTTCTCCGGATCTGTCCCCCATTGAGCATGTTTGGGACTGGATGAAGCGTCGTCTCACGCGGTCTGCACGTCCAGCACGAACGCTGGTCCAACTGAGGCGCCAGGTGGAAATGGCATGGCAAGCCGTTCCACAGGACTACATCCAGCATCTCTACGATCGTGTCCATGGGAGAATAGCAGCCTGCATTGCTGCGAAAGGTGGATATACACTGTACTAGTGCCGACATTGTGCATGCTCTGTTGCCTGTGTCTATGTGCCTGTGGTTCTGTCAGTGTGATCATGTGATGTATCTGACCCCAGGAATGTGTCAATAAAGTTTCCCATTCCTTGGACAATGAATTCACGGTGTTCTTATTTCAATTTCCAGGAGTGTATAACAGAAAGTAAACACAGCGGACAATTTCCCAAAGGGAAGAATAAATTCTCTATATGATCGATGAAAAATGACAGCCCTAAAACTGTGGAACAGACACCATAAGGAAGTGTATGATATTCGTACACTCTAGCAGTCACACTTCACGACAGGTATCCGCTTTGTCAGCGACTCAACGATCAATCGAAAGCTTGTATACCACAATAACTGGTAATGGGAAGGTGTAGTACTAGCAATTTTTTTTCCAATACGCCTGCAGCTAGAGGAACTCCTTTGATTAGTTAGCGTCCATTGCAGTTTCTATTGTTATTTAAGAGGAAATATGTTACAGAGGAGAAACTCTTGCAGTTTAATCACAAGCTTCATACAGGACAGTGAAAGCAAGTACCCTTCCAATAACATTCGCAACAATTTATGTAGTTCTTTTCACTTCATGACTAACGGTGGGTAACGAAATTACAAACTGTTTGGGAGGCTATTTTTTTAGAAAAGACTTCTCTGGTTTTTATTCACATCAACAAAACATTCTCCTGAGTGAGTATGTTAAGTAATCTGATTTAATTTCTACTCTCTTGAAACACAATTTTGCGTTTATTTGCCGCCCGGAGTAGCCGAACGGTTCTAGGCGCTACAGTCAGGAACCGCGCGACCGCTACGGCCGCAGGTTCGAATCCTGCATCGGGCATGGATGTGTGTGATGTCAGGTTAGTTAGGTTTAAGTAGTTTTAAGTTCTAGGGGACTGATGACCACAGCAGTTAAGTCCCATAGTGCTCTGAGCCATCTGAACTATTTTTTGCATTTATTTCAGTAAATGACACGTATTCGCAATAAAAAAATTAAGTTACAAAAACCCTTACACACATGCACATAATTTCTTCAGAATAAATTATGACATGTCATCAAAATATGTAGCACGAGCTTAACATTCTCCGAAATCCGTCAGTTGTAGATGCAGTAAATGAAAAAGCAGTTACAGCTCAAAGTAGAATCGTTTGAAACGACATCACGTCAATATGGCACGCATTCTAACACAAATACATACTAATCCTGTACAGACCTCTGTCGGCGAAGGTAGAATACGTGCAAACGAGAGGAAACGGTTAGTCTACATTCGATGTAACATGATGAGCATGGCAACGGTGTTATGAAAACTGAAAGACAGCAAGGAAACCAGAAACGAAAGGGATTTGATAGCCGCACGTCCATACTTGATGACAGTACACTACTAGCGTTTCTGTTTCAATCCTCCAGGTTAATAACCCCTACTCGAAGAGCATCTCCCCACAGGTTCCAGTTAAGCTATTCACACACACGCAACCGTTGCGTGTGTTCGTAAGAGCAAGGCATATTTAGCTATACTTAATAATGTTTGGTAATGGAATATGCACCTTTTTAAACAAACTATTCTAAAATTTACATGCGCCGATAAACAATGATTTCAGCAGTAGAATCGAAAACAGAAAGTAAAACGTTGTCTTGAACCCCTCCCCCCCCCCCCCCAGCCCCAGCCCCTCCGTATGTGTAGCAATATCTGACAATCAACAGCGCTTCTCTTACGTGCGTGGCTTTAGAGGCGGTTGCACTTCGTTGAATAAGAGTGGAAAAGGAGGGAGAGGATGGGAGGAGGGCGTGAAGGGGAGGGGAGGGGAGGGAGAGGAAATTTGGACGATGAGGGAGAAGTGCCAGCACTAACAGTGTTAACTGAAGCCCATCATTTATTTACGCTAGAATTACGTATGACGTCATATCGACTCCATCAGTGAATTAATCGCTGGAAATGGAGAGCGATTTAAAACAATTTATATGCGACTCCATTTCCTTTATCGTTTTGACAGTATTAAAAAGAGAACATCTGCAATGCATTTATCCTCCGAGCTTTCACTGTACAATCACATTGGAAAGCACAGACACGCAAATTGAGATATAATTTCGACCTCGACACTCGTGCCATGCAAAATCGTCTGATTATTCGTAACGTTTTTCACAAGCTCTGTTTTCAGAAACAAAGGGATTACTATGTAAGCTTTTAGTATCCGGTTCAAGTCTAACGAGACTGAAATTCTTCAAAATTCAGTTGATTCTTGTAAACAGGATTATTTTTCCTCTGGTCCTCTCTCAGTTTACCGAAGTTAGGATTTCTGCACGCTGGCGTGGAAACACCGCCTTTCAAGTCGTTGCGCGCAAAAATGTAATCCGAAACGTGGACTGTATTGAATATAATATTTTTCTTTTTAACAGAATGTTATCTTCTGTTCCTATTAGTTATTAAGGTGTCACCACTCTACATTCATTTATTCGAAACTATTGGAGTAATTATGACAGAATACCGAGCTTGTGTGATAAGTCACTGATACCAATGGAATTTGCGCCCTTTTTAAACGAAGTATTCTAAAATGTACATGGACCGATAAATAAGGATTTCATCAGTAGAATCGTATTGCCAAAACTTCGAAGTAGTGGAGTACTGTATTTGCTGTTGGAGATCACATGCTACGTCATTTCTGGGACTAATTTCTACTACTCCTTTGTGTATCCGCAAGCACCACTATGTATGATCGTTAAGTAACTACCAATACCTCGTATGAAGCTTTTTGAAATAGTTTGTCCTACATTGCCGAGCTTGATATGTGGCTATCGACGATGTTTGGTTTGTGGGGCGCAAAAATGCACGGTCATCAGCGCCCATACAGAGACCCAAGGTCATGAATAATGTTGTTGGATGATGACGATGAGGACAACAGAAATACCCAGTTCCCGGGCAGAGAAAATCCCCAACTCTTCCGGGAATCGAACCCGGGACCCAGTGATCCAGACGCATCAATGCTAGCCACTTGACCACGAACTGCGGACTTGATATGTGGCGTATCTGACGATGTTTCAAATTGCTATGATGTGCTATTCTTTCTTTTTGGACAATATTCTGCAACATTCTATCCCGAGTACAAGTGGTGTATTCTCCCCAATGAAGGAAACAAACGAAATATTTTTTTTTTTTTTGTGAGAGCCATGACCAATACAAGATTAAAGTACCTCCAGGGCATCAGAACGTGACCGCATAACTAGAAGACTTAAAGAAAAATGATATGTATTAGTGGATAAATCATCTCTCCAAGTTTCTATTCGTAATTAGCACCGTGGCGTAGCTGCAGAGCGCATCACTAACTGGCAGGCGAGTCGGAAAATGGACGGTTACCCACTCCGTATTGTCGCATCGAATAAATTTGCACCTTTAGGTAGACAACCATATGAACAGATTTCCCAAATGAGCTGCCGTCGTTTCGCCTTCTCCTGCAGCGAAAGCAGCAGCCACTTACATGAATTGAAAGCATTTATTGAAGTCAGCGCGTAAAAAAAGTTGCCAATACGGAGCACCTGTAATATGAATTTTAAATGAATAGACAGGCTCTATCCACTGGATTTCGTATTTTGTGTGTGTAGTAGCATCTTCGCAGTCACCCTCTGAAAGCCCGTAGCCAGGGCCGGATTAAAGAGGGCTGTAGACTCGAGCCTCCAGGTGGTCGGGGGGCCTCCATTCAGATCACTATCTGAAGTGGCTGACTAAAAACAGTCGTACACAAGATACAATCGTTATCAGAAATTAAAATATGACCAGAATATGAAACAAATTTATTCATTTGTTATGTTCACCGTCTTTTTTTCTTTTTTGCGTCATCAGTGTTCTCACTGGTTTAATGCGGCCTGCAACGAATTCCTCTCCTATGCCAACCTTTTCATATCAGAGTAGCACTTGCAACCTACGTCCCCAATATTTGCTGGATGTATTCCAATCTCTGGCCTCTCTACTGTTTTTTACCCTCTACTGCTCAGTCTGTCGCAGGAAGGCAACAGCAAACCACCTCCATTAGGACCTAGCCTAGTACGGCGGTGTGGGTCTCCCGCATCGTTCTCCTACGCTCTGTCAAGAAGAATGGGACTTCATTTCCATTTCAAAAAAAAAAAAAAATGGTTCAAATGGCTCTGAGCACTATGGGATATAACATCTGAGGTCATCAGGCCCCTAGAACTTAGAACTAATTAAACCTAACTAACTCAAGGACATCACGCACATCCAAGCCCGAGGGAGCATTCGAACCTGCTACCGTAGCGGTCGCGCTGTTCCAGACTGTAGCGCCTAGAACCGCTCGGCCACCCTTAGCCGGCTTCCATTTCCACTGCTCTGTCTAGTGCCATGGAAGTTATTTTGTGATGTCTTGACAGATATCCAACAATCATGTCCATTCTTCCAGTCATTGTTTTCCATACCTTCCTTTCCTCGCCGATTCTGAGGATGATGTCCTCATTCCTTACCGTATCAGTCCACCTAATTTGTAACATTCTTCTGTAGCACCACATCTCAAAAGACTGAGTCTCTTCTGTCCCGTTTTTCTACAGTCCATGCTCACTACCATACAATGCAATTCTCCAAACGTACACATTCAGAAATTGCCCCCGCAAATTAAGCCATACGTTTGGTATTAGCAGACTTGTCTTAGCCCGGAATGTCCTTTTTACCATTTTGGCCAGGAACGTCAGTCTGTTTTTTGTGTGTTTCTTGCTCCGTTCTCATTAGTTATATTACTGCCGAGGTAGCAGAATTCCTTCGTTTTTCTACTTCGTGATCCCCAGTCCTGATGTTAAGTGAGGTCCTTCCTCACCAGGAGCTCAGCACAGACGAAGTCTCTTTCCCGCCTATCTCCTGATAGGGAGGAGGAGGGGGACGTGGGGGATGGGAGGGCTGGGCTGGGGGATTTCCCAGGAGGAGTAGAAGTGTCTCAGAACTGAACTGGGGAGCGAGTGACAAAAAAAGTGTACCGTTTTCGCAGAGTGTTGGGAAAGGGAGGGGGAGACGGGGTTTAATTCATCAGTTTAGTTAATTAGCTTATGAATTTGATATCAAAAGGGTCACAGACACCTCTTTATACTAATACTAGCAATATCACGAGCAACTTTTGTAACTGATATCGTATCATCCTTAATGTTAATCCCACTATTGAGCCTTTCTGTTTCTTGGCTGTATAAATTGAACAGCAGGGGTGAAAGTCAATGCCGTGTCTTAGACCAGTTTTATTTGTGCACTTCATTCCTCGTCTTCCAGCTTATTGTTCTTTCTTTGTCCTTGTACAAATTGCATACTACCTGTCTTTCCTTATACCTTCTTTCCATTTTCATTTTCATCAGAATTTAGAACATCTTGCACCGGTTTAAATTTTTAAAAGCTCTTTCCATGTCAACTACTTCAATGAATGAATGTCATGATTTTTCTTCAGTTCTGCTTCAATCATCAACCAAAACGTCAGAACTGCCTCTCTGGTGCCTGTAGCTTCCCTAAAGCCAACCTTATCATGTAACACATCCTCAGTTTTCTTTTCCATTCTTCTGTATATTATTCTTGTCAGCAACTTGGATGAATGAGCTGTGAAGCTGATCATGCGGTAATTCTCACACTTGTAGCCTCTTGTAACCCTCGGAAATGTGTGCATGAAGTTTTTTCCGAAAATCTGAGGGTTATTGCCTGTCTCTTATATGTTACACACCAATGAGTACAGTAGTTTTGTTGCCACTCCCTCCTACGATTTTAGAAATTCCGATGGAATGTTCTCTATCCATCCTGCCTTATTTGATCGTAAGTCGTCCAAAGCTCTTGTAAATTCTGTTTCTAATACTGCATCCCCTATCTCTTCCCTGTCGACTCCTGTTTCTTCTTCCATCACGTCATGAGACAAGTCTTATCCACTTCAATTTACTCCTTCCAGTCAGCCCCATTAGCTGAATGGTCAGGGCGTTGGAATGCCACGCACGGGGTCCCGGGTTCGATTCCCCGCTGGGGTGGGATATTTTCTCCCCTCAGGGACTAGGTGTTGTGCTGTCATCATCATCATTTCGTCTCTACTGTCGAGGTGCATGTCGCCCAATGTGGCGTCGCACTCAACAAGACTTGCACTTGGCGGCCGAACATCCCGCCTGGGAACTCCCGTCCACTGACGCCATACGAACGTTTCCATTACTCCTTCCAGTTATCCGCTCTCTCATGTGCATATAAGAGTGGAATTCTCGTCACACTCTTAATGTTCCCATGCTTTTAATTTCACCGAAGGTTGTTTTGACTTTTTCGTATGTTGAGTCAGTCCTTCCTTCGCTATTACTAACTGACATTTATTGCCGAACTCAGTCGTTCTCCTCTCTCATTCCTTCTCCCTATACAACCACATTCCACGCGCCCATGGCTATCGCATTTTCATCTCCCTTTACATACCGAATTACTCCTACGTTATCCTCATACACTTTATCCATCTCTTCATATTCAGCTTGCGACGTTGGCATGTGGTATACCCGAACTATTATTGTTGGAGTTGGCTCCTCGGATTCTGAAGAGAGCAACCCCACTCTCTGCCGTACCTTTCTATTGATAACGAATCCTACTCCCCTTATACCGTTTTCTGATGGTGTTGACATTACCCTATACTAATCTGCCCAGAAATCCTTGTCTTCTTTCCTTTCAATTTACAGACCCCCCCTATATCTAAATTAAGCCTTAGCATTTCCCTTTCCAAATTTTCTAGCTTCCCTACTGCGTTCTAACTTCCGACAATCCAAGCCCCGACTCGTAGAACGTTATGCTTTCGTTGGTTATTCAACGTTTTTCTCATGGTCATCTCCTCTTTGGCAGTTCACTACCAGATATCCGAATAGAAAAATAGTCCGGAATCTTTTGGCAGTGAAGAGATCGTCATGACACTTTTTCAATAACAGGCCATCTGCCCTGTGGATATACATTAATTGTCTTTCGTGCAGTTGTCTTCTGCATCCACATGCCGTTGATCTATTGCCTATTCTTCCGCCATTTGCGGCAGTTTCCCATGCTAAGTGCAAGAGAACCTCTGTCCGGTCCTCCGCTCTCTCTGACAAGACCGCTGACTGAATGAGGGTGACTTCTTATGCCGGAAGTCTTCGGCCGTCATTGTTCACGATTTTTATTCAAAATGTAAGCAGTGGCGAGATTGTAAGCCGGGACCGAGGACGTTCTGATTAGTAGTCGAAGGTGCTACCCCTAGACCACTGGAGTACCGTCTTGATATATCACCAGAAATCCGTTTTAAGAAAGAAGATCGATGCAGGGCTTGAGACTTATTGAATACAAATGTTCCGCAGGCTCATGTAATTATAGGATATACAGTCCGCAACCAGCAAGAAAATTAAGTCGCTGTGTACATTCATAGGTTATGCTACTACTATGTCAACCAGTCCCGTCTGCTTATAAACTCTGTATGCATGGTGGGTAGACTTTTTTATTGTAATAATAGGCAGTTTATTTTAAATACGTTTGTGCGCAGTGAGATACACTCACCCCTCGCTCCTTTCCTTCTTTTGTTCGCTGCTTTTATCGCTTACCTATTATTACAGAGTGGATCTGTTAACTCGTGTGACAGTATTGTTTTAAACGTTGTGATGTACAGTATTTTTGCAAATTGGCTGTGGTTGGTAAGCATGATGTTGTTTTGATTCGCATGGAAAGTTCCATTAGGTATAATACACTCCTGGAAATTGAAATAAGAACACCGTGAATTCATTGTCCCACGAAGAGGAAACTTTGACACATTCCTGGGGTCAGATACATCACATGATCACACTGACAGAACCACAGGCACATAGACACAGGCAACAGAGCATGCACAATGTCGGCACTAGTACAGTGTATATCCACCTTTCGCAGCAATGCAGGCTGCTATTCTCCCATGGACACGATCGTAGAGATGCTGGATGTAGTCCTGTGGAACGGCTTGCCATGCCATTTCCACCTGGCGCCTCAGTTGGACCAGCGTTCGTGCTGGACGTGCAGACCGCGTGAGACGACGCTTCATCCACTCTCAAACATGCTCAATGGGGGACAGATCCGCAGATCTTGCTGGCCAGGGTAGTTGACTTACACCTTCTAGAGCACGTTGCGTGGCACGGGATACATGCGGACGTGCATTGTCCTGTTGGAACAGCAAGTTCCCTTGCCGGTCTAGGAATGGTACAACGATGGGTTCGATGATGGTTTGGATGTACCGTGCACTATTCAGTGTCCCCTCGACGATCACCAGAGGTGTACGGCCAGTGTAGGAGATCGCTCCCCACACCATGATGCCGGGTGTTGGCCCTGTGTGCCTCGGTCGTATGCAGTCCTGATTGTGGCGCTCACCTGCACGGCGCCAAACACGCATACGACCATCATTGGCACCAAGGCAGAAGCGACTCTCATCGCTGAAGACGACACGTCTCCATTCGTCCCTCTATTCACGCCTGTCGTGACACCACTGGAGGCGGGCTTCACGATGTTGGGGCGTGAGCGGAAGACGGCCTAACGGTGTGCGGGACCGTAGCCCAGCTTCATGGAGACGATTGCGAATGGTCCTCGCCGATACCCCAGGAGCAACAGTGTCCCTAATTTGCTGGGAAGTGGCGGTGCGGTCCCCTACGGCACTGCGTAGGATCCTACGGTCTTGGCGTGCATCCGTGCGTCGCTGCGGTCCGGTCCCAGGTCGACGGGCACGTGCACCTTCCGCCGACCACTGGCGACAACATCGATGTACTGTGGAGACCTCACTCCCCACGTGTTGAGCAATTCGGCGGTACGTCCACCCGGCCTCCCGCATGCCCACTATACGCCCTCGCTCAAAGTCCGTCAACTGCACATACGGTTCACGTCCACGCTGTCGCGGCATGTTACCAGTGTTAAAGACTGCGATAGAGCTCCGTATGCCACGGAAAACTGGCTGACACTGACGGAGGGCGGTGCACAAATGCTGCGCAGCTAGCGCCATTCGACGGCCAACACCGCGGTTCCTGGTGTGTCCACTGTGCCGTGCGTGTGATCATTGCTTGTACAGCCCTCTCGCAGTGTCCGGAGCAAGTATGGTGGGTCTGACACACCGGTGTCAATGTGTTCTTTTTTCCATTTCCAGGAGTGTATCATGTAATGCATGATGTGGCTGATGTCGTAGAATTAGGTATATCCCCTTAACTTCCCCACTGCACTTTCACAGAAATGTATTAGGCTTACATGCAGTCGGCAGAGACCAACATTTTTTTCTAGCCCACGCCTCCACACAAGTTAACCCGTCTCTACCTTGAGGTACTTAGAGTAACCCTCTATATGACACGAACAGTTCTAAGCAGCTCTAGTTTACGTAACAGTTTCTCTCCGACAACACTTGCCGAACTAGATTCCGTCTAACGAGGCCCACTGCTGTCTCTGACACAATATGCTCAATGCTTCAGACATCTCACAAATGTGATGCTGTAAGCCGGAAAGTCAGAGGCATTACTATTCTACAAGTTGATCGTCTATCGATGACGACACGCGTTTTTTCTTTTGTGTATATCCTGTAGCAAGCCTATCTTAGACGTACTTTTGCTATATACTGGGTGCTCAAGTTCCATACTTTCATATCAAAAGAGTTGCGGAAAGATTTTGTCGAATCTAAATGATCCCCTTCCATCTATTTGGCATTTCAAGTGGCGGAGATGAAATTAAATTTGGTTGAATTTCCCCACTTTAGTAGCTCCCTAAATTATACTTCATAAGTTGTTCCAGAGAACATCTTTCTTTTTGCAGTATATTCCCTTGGAGAAATGTACAAGTACTAACCGTGTTTTGCATTTTGAACCATGTTCCTGAAGATACGGTAGCTGTTCCCATGTTATGATTCAGTCACACCGTGTGATGTGTGTACAAGTACGGACCAGCAACTGCTCCAATCACCTGAGTTGTACCAGTGGTAGCTGAGAAGCTAGTTAACGTAATACTAAACAGATTTAAATCCAGATTACAGACACGAGCCTTTTGAAATGTCAGCCTAATGGAAGCTGACTGAGACGAGAACTTGGTAAGTCTTTCAAAATCTGCACCAGAGAAAAGGTAGAGAGCCGTACCACGTATCAGCCTAGAAACCTGGAAAATGATTTCTGGCTAATATCTGATCACTCCAGTAGGTACTACCGCAGTTACTTTATTTCACCGTTTCACACATCGTTTACTGTGGAGTTCTATCGGGTGTCATGCAGTTTCACGACCGGCGTCCGAAGTTTTTGACTTTTAATGAAACACCTGCATGTTCAAACTAAATATTACAATCTCTACATCATCTTACCATAAAGAGCTTGACCTCAGATCATAAATAGGGGTAATGTGTTGCGAACAGTATGAAACGCTAAGGCTTTCTTCCTGCTAACTTCCTGTAGCAATCTATAAAATCAATTTATTTATGAGATTTTAACGAAGTGCCATCTTCATGTAATGCGTAACGTAAACAAAATTTGTATTGTATATACCAATCTTGTCTCCTAGATTTAGAGAGAAAGAGGAGGCACAGTTGTCGCTGATGGCTGCGAAGTATATTTACTTCCATTTATAGTACAGAGACTGAAGTAATAAATGTCTGCAAGCCTTCCTTCTCAGTGTCCCGGTCTGTTGCAATAAAATGAATCTAAGTTGGGTGAGATGATATTAGAGCTCGTTTTCATACTTGGAATATGCGAGATAAGCGCTTATGTGTTGCCAGTTCATAAGAGAGCTTCGTGATGTAAGCTGATACCATAAAGTCAACACGCCGTCACCACGAGACCTTGCAGCCTAGTCAGCTGAGCACAGAGAGAGAGAACGATGTCGTTCGTTCTGCTTCCATATCAGAGACTCGTTAGCAAATGTCAGATCGTACTTTCAGAATACCAATCCAAATCTAACTCGCTAACTTGTGAAAAAGTAAGAGCGAGCGGCATGCGTCGAATGAAGTCTGATGTTAGCCACAAAAAGAAAAGGCATATCCGAAGCCTGCACTCATGCCGAGGTACGACTCGAGCCTGTGGCGTCCAGTTTACGAGATCACGGACGCCGGGAAAGATAATGCGGACGGTTATGAATCTACTGTTGAGATAAAGGTTTTTAAGTAAAATGGCGTTTCTGTGGTCTGACCCACACCGACACCCTTCTTCTTCAATCTTGCGATTGCGCTAAAAAGAAAACAAAAACTGCTTATGTGTCTCATCCTACTCGACGCTGAATGGCCCATACCAACCGACTGACATTGCACATAAAAACAAGCTGGAAATTGAAACCGGTACGAATGAGTGGAATTTCGTTACCATAATACAATCCACATTAGACTACTAAAATAATAATACATGTATGACAATATTATTTCTTATTTTTGAAAGCATAAACCAATGCTGAAGCTTACACCATTCACCAACTTTAACACTAATACATAAATAAAATTTACTTTTGACACAGACTCAACAGCTACATCACTAAAGTTCTAGAAAATGGCGTCGTGAACTCTGCACATTATTCGAAGCACTGCATGAGGCCGGCCGTGGTGGTCTCGCGGTTCTAGGCGCGCAGTCAGGAACCGTGCGACTGCTACGGTCGCAGGTTCGAATCCTGCCTCGGCCATGGATGTGTGTGATGTCCTTAGGTTAGTTAGGTTTAAGTAGTTCTAAGTTCTAGGGGACTGATGACGACAGCAGTTGAGTCCCATAGTGCTCAGAGCCACTGCATGCGTCCAGTGTTTTGTAGCAAATCCGAGAAACACCAAGTGACCCTTGCTAACCACTGGCCTACAGTAAGCGCCGTTGTCATGTACTTATTTTCCTTCGTTTCACTGAAAGGCATTTTCGAGTCTCTGTACAAAATTTTATTTACTTTCATACTATCAGCACCTAAAAATGAAATGTGTTCCTTTTCATTAAAAAATTATGATTCCATATTTGTAATTAACATTTCCATGTGTTTATAAATATGAAATTCAAGAACAGAATATATAATACTAAGAAAATTTGAGCCAGCCACTTTACAATTACAGTCCTATTACGTTACGATCTCAGTTACCAGGGAATCCCGTAACATATACCAGACATTTTGTAGTTAACAGCGATCACAAATCTGATCTTCAATCTTGATTTTTTAGAGTTTTTTAGAGAATTCGTTTTACTGCTCGAAGAAACTAATGTCTGGGTAATGACTTTCAAATATTAAGAAAATCGAACGCAGCCAATCCATACGGTTCAGTGATAAGTTTAAAGGTACATCAGGTTTTATGCACTTCCTTCGCGAAAGATTGTTGAAAACAAAGACTTAAGCGGCGGCGCACGTACTTCAGGTGAACCAGCTGAAAACAAACAAAAGCTTGCGCAATATTTACCAACGTAATAAAAACAAACTCGAGACAGAGCTTTTCGCCTCGCCCTCGTCGAAACGCTTGGTACAATGCGCGCAAGGAAGACGTGCCGTTAAATCTTCCGAAGAAGGTCCTGTACGGTCCTTGAAGTTTGTCCGCCCGAGTTTGTTGCGTAAAGCGGAGGTGAACGTAGCGGCCGCGCGTGTTCGCGACTCGCACGGCGCGTGGGCAGGCGACAGGCGACGTGGTGGCGCCGGCGCGTTTGTTATGGTTTCCGAAGCCGCACTCTGCGCGCGAAAACAATCGCAGCCTGTCCTGCCCTGGGGCAGCGCCGCGCCGTGCCGCGCCAGCAACTCAGGCGGCCTACTCGGAGACTAAATATTTGAGCCGTCTCGACCGGACAGGTCTGGCTGGCACACGCTACTTTAGCTCTAGGCGCTACACTTGCCCTGTATCTGCACAGTGCGTGGTGGTCGGTACTTGGAATGAATAATACTGATCTTCTACCCTATTCAGTTCCCGTACTAGGCATGGAAAAAATGGTTGTCTATATGCCTCCATACGCGCTCTAACTTTTAATCTTATTCTCTCACCCCCCCCCCCCCCCCGAAACGTAAGCTGATGGAAGGAGAAATGTCGCACAGTCTTCCTCTAATACCAATGGGTTTCGCGAATGAATCTGCTTTTTTTTAATAAAAGATTACCATATAAACGGACCCGTCCATGATGGGGCTGCGTTTTTAGCATTCACTTCCCCCTTGCAGTTTTAGTGATCTATAAAGCAGAGTAAGCTCAAAATTTATCCAAAGAGTTACGATTATTAGTCAAATCATTTCTGAGAAAATCAGGTAGTTATTTATTATACTGTTATGTTAACAGTAAAATTTATAAAAGGCCGGAGGACAGAAAACTGTTTAACAGAGGTAGCATTTTCTTTGGCACCAGTGACTGCACAGCCTACAAAAAGAGACTACAGACAATTTTTCCATGTTGTGCTTATGTATGCATCGCTTCATCTAATTCCACCTAGAACCAATGGGAAGGCTGTGCAGAGAATCTCTCTTCCGTTCCTTGAGTTGGACACAGAATCGAAACGTGCGGACAGCATTCATTTTTCCACCACAGTACATACAGTGTTGTCTAGCGAATCCATCACTGCGTAAATTTAAGATAATGTTATCCATTACGGATATTTTAGAACCCGTGACTGTTAATTGAATATAAGTAATTTACATAACATCTTTGTTACACCCAACAGTTGTATAACACAGACTGGATGCCGGCAAACTTTCGCTGTCAGAGTGTAAATTAATATAGGTTGTGAAAAAGTGTGTAAAGTCATATTCCAACTTGCCATCAAAATGGAAGCAGATAGATGGACACTAACAAAAAAAGCCATCCATACTGTCGCAGTAAGTAAAAAACTAAATTTACATCCATGTTGTTGTTGTTGTTGTTGTTGTCTTCAGTCCTGAGACTGGTTTGATGCAGCTCTCCATGCTACTCTATCCTGTGCTAGCTTCTTCATCTCCCAGTACCTACAGCAACCTACATCCTTCTGAATCTGCTTAGTGTAGTCATCTCTTGTTATCACTCTACGATTTTTACCCTCCACGCAGCCCTCCAATACTAAATTTGTGATCCCTTGATGCCTCAGAACATGTCCTACCAACCGACCCCTTCTTCTGGTCAAGTTGTGCCACAAACTTCTCTTCTCCCCAATCCTATTCAATACCTCCTCATTAGTTACGTGATCTATCCACCTTATCTTCAGTATTCTTTTGTAGCACCACATTTCGAAAGCTTCTATTCTCTTCTTGTCCAAACTAGTTATCGTCCATGTTTCACTTCCATACATGGCCACACTCCAAACAAACACTTTCAGAAACGACTTCCTAATACATAAATCTATATTCGATGTTAACAAATTTCTCTTCTTCAAAAACGCTTTCCTTGCCATTGCCAGTCTACATTTTATATCCTCTCTACTTCGACCATCATCAGTTATTTTACTTCCTAAATAGCAAAACTCCTTTACTACTTTAAGTGTCTCATTTCCTAATCTAATTCCCTCAGCATCACCCGATTTAATTTGACTACATTCCATTATCCTCGTTTTGCTTTTGTTAATGTTCATCTTATATCCTCCTTTCAAGACACTGTCCATTCCGTTCAACTGCTCTTCCAAGTCCTTTGCCGTCTCTGACAGAATTACAATGTCATCGGCGAACCTCAAAGTTTTTACTTCGTCTCCATGAATTTTAATACCTACTCCAAACAAATAAACAATAGTCACGGCGATACAATGAAGCATGTTCCATCTTCTTGTCACCCTGCATTACGCCAGAAATAATGATGTAACTTCCAGAAACCATCTTAAGATGAACCTGAAAGGTTCGAAAACTGGTTCATGGAATAAACCATAATTATTCAAAAAAGTGACTGGTTGTAGTTTTATGTAACTTCTTAACGTTAAGATATTGTGCCCCGGCGTGGCTACATAACGTTTATTACGGTGTTCCTCAGTACCCTCTACTGGGTTTCATCCCTATCCAAGGATATCCTGATTACTCTGCAGACTGGTCACCGCTCTTAAAGAGTGATTGGAGTGATATCCAGGAAAACAGTTGCTTTATCACTCAACGGAGAAAGAGCTATTATGCATTTTTATAGAACACAAATGACGAGTTGACGTACTGAGAAAATCGTGTAAGAATAAGCTTGTTAATGGTGACATGACCTTTTTTTTTAATTTTGGAGGGTGCAATAAACGTTCTACAGTGTAACAGTCACGCAAGTGGGAAGGGTGACTGACGGAGTCATTTGTCATAGGCAGAGCGTTTGGTGGTTTAGCAGCCAGAGACGAAGCTAAATTACTGTCCATTACAATAGTTACGCCAAGAAGAAATGCAGATGATAAACGGGTATTCACTGGACAAATATATTATCCTAGAACTGAAATGTGATTACATTTTCACGCCATTTGAGTACATAGATCCTGAGAACTCACTACTTAGAACAACCACCTCTGGCCGTAATAACGGCCCTGATACGCCTGGGCATTGATTCAAACAGAGCTTGGATGGCGTGTACAGGTACAGCTGCCCATGCCGCTTCAACACGATACCGCAGTTCATCAAGAGTAGTGACAGGCGTATTGTGACGAGCCAGTTGCTCGGCCAACACTGACCAGACGTTTTCAATTGGTTGGAGATCTGGAGAATGTGCTGGCCAGGGCAGCAGTCGAACATTTTCTGTATCCAGAAAGGCCTGTACAGGACCTGCAACATGCGGTCGTGTATTATCCTGCTGAAATGTAGGGTTTCGCAGGGATCGAATGAAGGGTAGAGCCACGGGTCGTAACACATCTGAAATGTAACGTCCACTGTTCAAAGTGCAGTCAATGCGGACAAGAGGTGACCGAGACGGGTAACCAATGACACGCCATACCTTCACGCCGGGTGATACGCCAATATGGCGATGACGAATACATGCTTCCAATGTGCGTTCACCGCGATGTTACCAAACACGGATGCGACCATCATGATTCATCCGAAAAAATGACGTTTTGCCATTCGTGTACAAACGTTCGTCGTTGAGTACACCATCGCAGGCGTTCCTGTCTGTGATGCAGCGTCAAGCGTAACCGCAGCCATGGTCTCCAACCTGACAGTCCATGCTGCTGTAAACGTCGTCGAACTGTTCGTGCAGATGGTTGTCGTCTTGCAAACGTCCCCATCTGTTGATTCAGGGATCGAGACGTGGCTGCACGATTCGTTACAGCCATGCGGATAAGATGGCTATCATCTCGACTGCTAGTGATACGAGGCCCTTGGGATCCAGCACAGCGTTCCGTATTACCCTCCTGAACCCACCGATTCCATATTCTGCTAACAGTCATTGGATCTTGACCAACGCGAGCAGCAATGTCGCGATACGATAAACCGTAATCGCGATAGGCTACAGTCCGACCTTTATCAAAATCGGAAACGTGATGGTACGCATTTCTCCTCATTACACGAGGCATCACAACCTCGTTTCACCAGGCAACGCCGGACAACCGCTGTTTGTGTATGAGAAATGGGTTGGAAACTTTTCTCATGTCAGCACGTTGTAGGTGTTGCCACCGGCGCCAACCTTGAGTGAATGCTCTGAAAAGCTAATCATTTGCATATCACAGCATCTTCTTCCTGTCGGTTAAATTTCGCGTTTGTAGCACGTCATCTTCGTGGTGTAGCAATTTTAATGGCCAGTAGTGTAATTCACAGCAAACGCAGTGTCCACTCGCGGCATGCGGCAGCTCGGCTCGGCTCATCACGGCCGTCGCAGTTTCCGTTTCCCGTGTGCTCATAGCCAACTGACTGCCGACAGCGGCCTCATAACCCGAGCACAGCCCGGCCGATTCCTTGGAGCGAGCAGCGGCTGCCGTTAAGCTGTCGCCACGCGGACCGTGTTGCCGAACGTCAACGTTGAGCGTGCCGAGGTCCGTGCTGGTGAACGCTAAGAAATGATGCAATTTGTGCGTACGTTACGTGTGCCTCAACGCTGAATACAGCATCTTAGCTCGTATTTTCCGCCAGCTGACGCCTATGCTTCATCACTTGCCTCTCAATTCTGGAATCGAGTTTTGCGGCCGACTTCTTCCTTGAACTGCGAGTTACGTTTCACATCTCAGCCAGTTGAGCATGCACTGCCCTTGTGTGTGACTTCGCCGGAGGAGGCTTCTTTTCTCCTCCATGGCTCCACTTGGTTTAACAGCTGCGCCACCATGTTTGGCATGCACACAATCGTCTGTGTCCCTAATTTTGTCAGGCAATAGACCTGTCTCACACCAATTCTACTAAATTTTTACATATTTTTCGGCGCGACCAACCAACAGAATTTCGCTAAGTATCAAGCCCGAAGTATGAGTCGCATTCAGAAGGAGTGGCGCTCAAATCATCGGACCGTAACCAATATTTAAGACTGCCGTCGTTTCCTTGCGAAGTTAAGGAAGCCAGTTTGCTTCCTTGACCTTGTCAAAGAGACGTGTGCTCTGTCTCTAATGAGATCGTCGTCTACGGGCTGTCAAATCCTAATCTCACTTCATTCCTGTGGTAACACTTCTATTAACACGTATTGAGGAACTTCCCATTGACGGGCTGTGCCAAAAGCAGACATTAAAGCGAGTAGCAAACTTTTAACGAGGAGAGTGTTTTGGTTGAAACTGCGAAGAAAGCGTGTAACAAGGCAATTGGAACCAGCTGACGGCTCTCAGACTGTTGCATGAAGACTCTACAGAATCGGCAGTGCTTTAGTAACGGTACCGCAGTGGTTACCGTACTGGACGCGCATTCTGGATGGCGACACTTTAAAAAAACCTCCAATCACCCAAATTCAGGTTTTCTCCGATTCCCTTAAATCGCTTAATGCAAATATTGGGATGGGGTCTTTAAAAAGTGCACAGCCAGTTTCCTTCCCCGTCCTTCCCTAATCCGATCGTCGGTATCGCATGGGTGAAAATACAGCATAGACTGAAAAAGTCGTTATTAACTATCTACAACAATTCCGTTAGGTCACAAGTCAGCATGACAGTGCAGCTAAAGCTGATTTACTAACTACAGTTTCTCGAAATTTCTTCACCAAAGAAGACGAAGTAAATATTCCAGAATTCGAATCAAAACATCCGCCAAACATGAGTAACTTACAAGTAGCAGAACAACTTAAATTACTTAATGAAGGCAAAGCCTACAGTCCACAGCGTATTCCAGTAAGGTTCCTTTCAGAGTATGCTGAAACAAAAGCTGCTTTCTTAGGAATCATATTCAACCGTTCACCCGGAATCGTTCAAATGGCTCTAAGCACTATGGGACTTAACATCGGAGGTAATCAGTCCCCTAGACTTAAACTACTTAAACCTAACTAACCTAAGGACATCACACACATCCATGCCCGAGGCAGGATTCGAACCTGCGACCGTAGCAGCCTCTGGGTTCTGGACTGAAGCGCCTAGAACCGCTCGACCACGGGGGCCGGCCCGCTCACCCGAAGATAGATTCATACTGAAAGACTGGAAAGCTTCAAAGGCCAGATAAATAATCAAGAAAGGAAACAGACTAATCCTCTGGATAACACAGCCACATCACTGATGTCGACTTGCAGTAGGATGTTGGAACATATACTGTGTTAGAATATTGTGGGTTACCCCGAAGAAAACCGTTTACTGACAAGCAGCCAACACGGATTCAGAAAATACCGTTCTTGTAAAAATCAACTATCTCTTTATTCTCTCGAAGTAGTGAGTGGTTTTTACGCGTCTTGTAAAGTTATCAGATGATCAAAACGAATTACAAAATGATTGATGAATTCAACTAAATGCTTACGGATTACAATTACGAATAACTTAAACTGGGATGATGACACAGATACTGTTGTGGGGAAAGCGAATCGAAGACTGTGAGTTGTTGTCACGACTTTGAAGTAAGCACTTCACAAACGAATTCACGGAATCCAGATATCGGTGTGACTCCAGTAATGCGTGTATCGATATATCTGACTGAGAGCCGCGCCGAGTGGCCGCGCCGTTTGAGGCGTCTTGTCACGGACTGCGCGGCCCCGCCGGAGGTTCAAGTCCTCCATCGGCCGTGTGTGTGTGTGTGTGTGTGTGTGTGTGTGTGTGTGTGTGTGTGTGTGTGTGTGGTTCCTAGCATTAGGAATTCGCACATATCTCAACATTTTGATGCATCTGATTGTCTATACAGGGAATAAATAGGGACCTAAAGACGCCATTAATGACATGCCGAAACTGGTCATCTAAATAAAATAACTTCTACAAACGTACGGCTGCTGGCCGTTTCGTCTGTGGTAAATAGTCTGAACGTGGTTCGA
Source organism: Schistocerca gregaria (assembly GCF_023897955.1). Lineage (NCBI taxonomy): Eukaryota > Metazoa > Arthropoda > Insecta > Orthoptera > Acrididae > Schistocerca > Schistocerca gregaria. The sequence continues at coordinate 619,323,884 of NC_064923.1, read as the reverse complement.
TGTAACCTCTGCCAAGCACTGAAGTGTGAACTGCAGAGCAGAGCAGATACCTGTAGTATCGCTTCAATCCACTTATGACCTGAGCTCATCTTGTTTATTCCTGTAGCTCATACTCTGACAGTGTCGCAATAGACTCTGCTTCCACAGCTGCCTTATCAGCCAATGACAAATATGTAATTAAAAAGACTGTCTTATGTACGGTGAGGAACAAAACAGAATTAGAAACCAACGCTATATTCGTGTACAAGAACGTGTGAGGCGCGTAAGATATCGGTATCCTCCGAGTATAACGAAGGCACCAGTGATGGGGCGGCGCCTATCGGCACGTCGGGCTAAGCAGAAGCAGGTGATTAACAGCGCTGAGGCAGGGAGGGCTTCCAGCTGTCACGGCAGTGCGCTGACGCGACGCGACGCGGCTCCCACTCTAAATATAGCGGAGCCGTGCCCACCGCTTCCGCAAATAGACGCCTTCCTGCGCCGGCGAGCTACGCCAGATCATCGTCGCCGCGTTATCGTGCAGAGAGTACCTCATTGCCCGCGGCGTCTCAATAATTGCTTCCCGACCTTCTCTTTCACAAAGACTGTTTCCCGCCCCACAAACTTATGGACAGTAGGAGCGTGGGTCGACTGTGGACGGCCTGCTGAAGTTGGGTTGTTTTGGGAAAGGAGACCAGACAGCGAGGTCATCGGTCTCATCGGATTAGGGAAGGATGGGGAGGGAAGTCGGCCGTGCCCTTTCAAAGGAACCATCCTGGCATTTCCCTGGAGCGAATTAGGGAAATCACGGAAAACGTAAATCAGGATGTCCGGACGCGGGATTGAACCGTCGCCCTCCCGAATGCGAGTCCGCTGTCTAACCACTGCGCCACCTCGCTCGGTGCCTGCTGAAGTGCAGGTATCATGTGAACGCAGGAGAGTTGCAAAAAATACCCGCGTGAGAGCATATGCACACTGAGATTTATGAATGCATAGAATGGCCATCGGTACCGAGCTTACACGGTTTCCACTTGCGTTTAGATAATGCGTTTGTCCATTTTAATTCCAAGTTCTGTGAGGCAATTCTAGGGCAACTGGAGAACGAAACACATTCGCCTACGATTTACGTAGCAGTGAAACATGATGATGATGATGATGATGATGATGATGATGATGATGATATTTGTAATAATTTATCGATATGTGTTGCCTGTTCTGTCGGACATGTCCGATATAACCACATACAATGAGGCGACCAAAGTCATGGGATACCTCAAACTTGTGTCGGACCTCCTTTTGCCCGGTGTCGAACAGCAACTCAACCTGGTATGGACTCAACGAGTCGTTGGAGGCCCTTCGCAGAAATATATAGCCATTTTGCTTCTGTAGCGGTCCATAATTGCGGAAGTGTTACCCGGTAGGATTTTGGGCACGAACTTATCTGTCGATTATAACCCATAAATGTGCGATAGGATTCATGTTGGGCGACCTGAGTGGCCAAATCATTGGCTCGGACTGTCCAGAACATTCTTCAAACCAGTCACAATGATTGTGGCCCTGTGACATAGCCGGCCGGTGTGGCCGTGCGGTTCTAGGCGCTTCAGTCTGGAGCCGCGAGACCGCTACGGTCCATGATTTCGTGGGATCTGCGCCACTCTTGAACCCTACTATCATCTCTTAATTGAAATCTGGACTCATTCGACCAGGCCACGGTTTTCCAAACGTCTGGAATCCAACCGCCTTGGTCACGAGCCCAGGAGAGGCGCTGCAGGCGATGTTGTCTGCTGCTGTAGCCCATTAACGCCACATATGCCCGCACTGTCCCAAGGGATACGTTCGTCGCACGTACCACACATTTCTGCGGCTATTCCACGCATTGTTGTTTGTCTCTTATCAGTGCTAACTCCAAGCTAACGCCGCTGCTCTTAGTCACTAAGTGACGGCCGTCGGGCACTGCGTTGCCCGTGGTGAGAGGTAAGTCTGAGATTGGGTATTCTCGGCACTCTCTTGACTGGTGTGAACCTCGAAATATTGAATTCCTCAAGGATTTCCGAAGCGGAACTACCCGTGCGTCTGGGATAAACTACCACGTCGCGTTCAAAGTCTGCTAAAACCCATCGTGCGGCCGTAATCACGTCGGGAAACTTTTCAAGCGGAACATCTGAGTACAAATGATACCTCAGTCAATGCACTGCCCTTTTATTTCTTGTGTACGCGATACTACGACCAACTGTATATGTGCATATCGCTGTGCCTTGACTTTCATCGTATCAGTGTATCTACATAAGCATGAGTGAGGACGGTTCTAGGTACTTTGCGTGCGATTGCTCCCTATCTTCTGAAACCCTGCGGGACTCAGTGAATGCCATGAGCTGTGAGGCTATCTGATTGGGACGGTTCTTTCGCGCTACTTGTGAGTCGGACGGGAAGCGGTGTCCGGATGTCAGTTAAGGCGACTCGTTCTAGAGAAGCGAAGAATCTGCCTTCGTGTCCCGGTGACTGAGGTGACAAAAGTCAAGGGACAGTGATATGCACATGTACAGACGGTGGTAGTATCGCTTACTTGAGATATAAATGAGCAGTGCATTAGAGGAGCTATTATTTGTACTCAGGTGATTCAAGTGAAAATTACCCGAGTTGATCATGGCCGCACAACAGATATTAAAAGACATTCAGTCTTCAAAGTTGGTTTATTTCGATGCCAGCAGGCGGTTCTAGCCCTGATATCTCTTAATAATAATAATGAATGTAATGAGGTGCTCGGGTGATTCGACTCTCATGTGCAACTCATTTGCTTGCTGTCGTAACCAAGCTTCCTGAGGGACACTGGTGAGACTGTGTAGACCTGGAGGAAGGTGTTTCTCCACAAAAAGCTGACCGGCAACATGGGGATATGTGGGGCATAAGTCCATGCGCACTGAGCTATACGTCAACGCCCTGCAACAAGTTAGAACAGGCTTCGCAGTGTCTAAAGGATTGAGAGCATCTAATCTGATTCATGGCGTTCCGCATTAGTGCGGTATGTTAAGCCCGTCCGTCTATTTGATACAAATGAAAAGAGCAATTTTGATGAAAATGAAGTGATGTTACATGCCGGTGTTTTAGAGCCTAAGTAATACAACCACAAGACGCATTACACAAAAGTTCTTCATAGTTATTCATAAAAGATAAAAATACTGTCACCACCTATTGCACAGATGTAAGGAGGGGACGGGTCAATCAGCCCGCATATAAACCAAAAATATTGACGGTTGAAACACTTCTTTCTTTTTCCACTGGGACTCTTAGCGTTCCTGTAAGTAACTTGCCGGCACGGTAGCTCAGCGTGTTCGGTCAGAGAGCTGGTTGGCCTCTGTAGTAAAAAAACTGAGCCAAAAGATCAACAAACGAACTTTAACGGATGTCATGCGACGTCCGCAACGAACAAACACAACGATCAACAATGAAGCCGGCACGGTAGCTCAGAGGGTTAGCTGCCCTCTGTAATAGGAAAACTGAGTCAATCGATCAACAACGAACTTGAACGGATGTCTTACGACGTCCGCCCCGAACAGATGCAACGAACATTGCGAACAAAATGAGATTTTAAAAAAAAAGAAAAAAAAGTGGCCAGCGCGACAGACTGTCAATCCAAAGGGCCCGGGTTCGATTCCCGGCTGTGTCGGAGATTTTCTCCGGTCAGAGACTGGGTATTGTGTTGTCCTAATCATCATCATTTCATCCCCATCGACGCGCAAGTCGCCGAAGTGGCGTCAAATCGAAAGACTTGCACCAGGCGAACGGTCTACCCGACGGGAGGCCCTCGTCACACGACGTTTCATTTCCATTTCATTTCTGCTTGTGCCAGAGAAAGAGAAAGGATGCTAAGTATCGGCCTGGGTTTTGCTTACTTTCAGTGTTCTGGCTCATTACCTGCTCAGTTATCACCCGAAATGAAGACGATCAATACGGGAACGCCGGACAATGGAGGTGCTGAACACGGGAGCCTGCAGGGCTGGACCGCGCGGCGCCGTGCTAAATCTGCGGCCGTCAGTTATTGGGTGAAACAGGCAGCTAATACAATACTGACGGCCGATAATTAGCTGCAGCTATAAATAGCGCGCCAAACACAGCGGGTCCAGCGACAGCGAGCCGCACATAATCGCTCACACAAACAGCGCAGCGGGGCTTCGCGTCCGCTCATAATCTGGGAACACGCAAAACGAAGGTGGCGCTGCTAATACAGTCATATGAAAGGAAGTACGTACCTCCGTCCAGGGGTACACACCCGCTGAAATTACACCAAAAAAGCAGAATTTCTGTACCTGTGAGCAGCAATAATTACCAGTTTTCTCCCGAGTTCTCTCTTACGTCCATGTCACTTCAACCAGCCCATTCTCATTCATGGTCTGTAGCTCCCTGTAGGGAGAAAGAACAAATCTCAAGGATACAAAGAGAAGAGGTATGTGTACTTCACACAAATGGCATGCGGGATCGACTGAATGACAAGTGAACAAAGACGTATTCATATAGTGAAGGAACGAAAACGGTATTCTTTGACTTCATCAAAGAGAAGAAAATGGCTCTGAGCACTAAGGGACTTAAGATCTGAGGTCATCAGTCCCCTAGAATTACGAACTACTTAAACCTAACTAACGGAAGAACAGCATACACATTCATGCCCGAAGCAGGATTCGAACTTGCGTTCGTAACGGTCGCTCGGTTCCAGACTGAAGCGCCTAGAACCGCTCGGCCACCACGGCCGGCATCAAAGAGAAACGTTTTTCCCTATTTTCATCCTAGATAACTGACACTGTCACTATGTGATTCCTCAGTTTCTCCCGCCGTATTTGTCAACCGGACAGTCTACGGGTGTACTGCCGGTTCATAGTCCAAAGTGCCCGTTGAACACTATGAACGGGCATTACACCCGTTGACTGTTCGATCGACACTGTTCCACTTTTCCCAACGCGAGTGACTATCTCAACGTCCATTTTAATTGATGCTGCTTCATGTTTTGTCCTACATATTTCACCATATTTCACCTTTCGTTACATATTGCTCCTCCGACTGACGATGTCCTGTTTTAGATGAATGTTCATTCGTTCCTTCATTCTGATAAACGAAACGTACAAAATTGTTGGATGGAAACTAACAGCAAGTTACTCCTGTGAAACGTCAATGAGGATGCGGTATGCCGGGAGTGAGAAGGCGATTGGATGGTACTGGTAGCAGGAGAGACGACTGTGTTTCAAGGAGGCAGTGGTGTGCACTTGAAATTAATTCACACGCAACAAGGAAGATTAAATAACTTACCCATCGCGCAAGCAATGCCGACTTCTTTGCCTACTTGCAGAAGAGGTTAGTGTCCTGTGATTTTGCTGATAGTGGATTTCTTATTAGCTGGACCTTGGAAGGGGTGAGGTATCTTCTTCCTGCCACCGTCAACAATAAAAAGTTGCATTTATCTGAGACAAAAAAGTAGAAAGAGTTAATTAGCGCATTTATCAATGAGAAAATAGTTGATACGGAGCTAACAGAAAGTGATCGTTATGGTCAAGTTAGAGCCTCACGCGCGCGCTCAACTACAAGTAGTACTTTATCAAGGGCCTAATCAGAGTGGAAAGGATGGTGCATGCAGGGAGGTAGAGTAATGACGACACGCGTTAACCTCACGGAGAAACTGCTCGAATTTTGGTCGATGGCAACAGACCGTGTAGGACTGCATAACTGCGCTTTCAAGAACAAGGTGCTGGCGGATTTTCCGTTGACTATGTCTCCCGCCACCTGTTTCCGGATACCATCCCAAGGGAGGGGAACCATCCCCGACTCTTACCCTGCCCAAGCTAAGGGTAAGCGCCTTGCTCAGTCAGCAACACTAAGCTGCACACTGCCGAAAACGAAGGACGTGAAATGTGAGCTGTACGCTTGTCTCCAGGCTATCTGTACTCTTGATATTACTCCGTCTAACGGCCAAAATTGGCGTCCTTTTTACCGCAGCAAGAATTTTGAAGAAGCTTTCCTGCCCTTATTTGTAACATTACTCACAATTTGAATAAATGTGTTATGATGTCGCACTTCGTGGGACGAAAGTGGATGTGGCAAAAGGTTAGTTGCGTGATTAGCTGTTCTGGAAATTTACTATTATTACGTTCCGTTGGACGATTGAAAGATGGTACTACAAGGATGACCGATTTTTAATTAATTGTTCCACACGAATGAATTCGTTATATTCCACCCTTTCGTTTCTCCAATTGGCAATACCCTAGTAATTTTTATATTTTCGCTATGAATTTCTGAAGAGGGGACAGCGGCTGAAGTATCTCGCACTTATTTTGGAAACACCCCACATCGTCTATTATACGACTTGGGAGCGAAACTTCCCCGTAATTTACGATAGCCCAAGAAGTCTATCCTGAACCCCTAGGCTGGTCTGAACACCGTGATGCTTTATTAGGCGTGGTCATGTTGTCCTCGGGTTCCTACGACCTTCGAACGGACTGACGCAGGCTGTTAAAGGGATACATACAGTCTAATGCTGACTTCGAACTTCGGTGCACGTAAGCATTTTTCACGTACACAAATCACTAGCAGGAAGTGAAAGACGCGGTCATCGTCACAAAAAAAATCCTATGACAGACTGTCGATGTAATCCAGAATTTGGATTTGTTGTCTCTGTTCCACTCAGCTGCCGAGTAAAGGTTGGTTGGTTTGGAGGCAAAAGACCGAACAGCGAGGTCATCGGTTCCATCGGATTAAGGAAGGATGGAGAAGAAAAGCGGCCGTGTCCTTTCGAAGGAACCATCCCGGCATTTGCCTGACGCAATTTAGGGAAATCACGGAAAACCTAAATCAGGATGGCCTGACGCGGGTTTGAACCGTCGCCCTCACGAATGCGAGTCTAGTGTGCTAACCACTGCGCCAACTTGCTCGGTCCGAGACAAGGGTTAATAACTGTATAGTATCAGGATACAGCCCACAACTTTCTCCTAAATCTGCAAATATTTTGCTATTATGAATACCTACGAAATAAAACAACGGCATATCAGTTCTATGTCGTTCTCTCTACCGCACAGCTGTCTGCAAACGCTTGGCAGCCCACATAGTTCTGCTGGGTCTGTCGACACTTTCTCTCCTTTCACACAACGCAAGCAGAAGTCTAGCTAGCAACAGAGAACTAAGATCACCGGAAAATTATTAGTTTTCCCCTTAAAAGACCAAAAAGGTCACTTTGGTGTGCTGTTAAAGTTCAGAACTGGTTCCACACGTACATGTGACCATTCACCAATCACAAGTAATCGCAGTAAAGTGGTGTGTGTGTGTGTGTGTGTGTGTGTGTGTGTGTGTGTGTGTGTGTTCGCGCACGCGCGCGCCAATTGGTTGTACGAAGTCGGAAATCGGCGCAGTGGGGAGACGCGACAGAATGGCAGAAAGCAGCTATCCGTTTTGGACGTAATAAGGTTTCGCGATTGGTTGATGTATCAACGCGTACTATCTAACGAGTCTGCACGAACCACTCGCAGCTATAAGAACAGTTCTAGTAAAAATATCATAACAGAGAGGGAGCTGAGACAAGGGTTACGTCTGGCTAACTAAAATCGGTTTCTAACGCAGCAGGGACTGCTGAATGCAGGTCTATCTGGACCATTTTTTGAGCGATCGCTGCGTAGGAAACTACGTGCAGTGTACATTTGGAATCTGGCACATTGCGCAGAGCACCATATAAGGCTGCACGACTGCAATGGGTCAGACAAAAACTGAAAATAGACCGTTGTGTGGTCAGACAAGTCAGGATTTTGTCGCTTCTCAAATAGTACACCGAAATACTGCACCGAAGATCCAGTGAACCGTTTAACCCGCAGTGTGTGAGGGAGTAGTAAAGGCCGGATGAGCTTTTGCGAGTATTTTTTGTAAAGTGACTTGGGTCCATTCTTTCAGCTCACGTTGAAAATGACCATGATGTTTAATTCAACATTTTCGGTGACTAAGTGTTGCCATCTCTTCAACATATTCACGATGAGTATCCCGTTACCGTCCCTGACATTCAGCCTTATTCACTGGACTACATCGTATGTGCCGGCCGCGGTGGCCGTGCGGTTCTGGCGCTGCAGTCCGGAGCCGCGGGGCTGCTACGGTCGCAGGTTCGAATCCTGCCTCGGGCATGGGTGTGTGTCATGTCCTTAAGTTAGTTAGGTTTAAGTAGTTCTAAGTTCTAGGGGACTGATGACCTAAGATGTCGAGTCTCATAGTGCTCAGAACCATTTGAACATCGTATGTTCATCGTCTGATAAACGCTACGACACCCCATCACATCTCAACTACAGTATACCCAGTAAGTCACTCGATCTTAATCCCAAAGAAAATGTCTGGGAGTATTTGGACCTGCGAGTGAAGTACATCTAGTATCATCACTACACTTTGACAGAGCTATGGTACACTGGGTGATTTTGCTAAATAGGGACGAACTGCATGAAACGATCTCAGAGAGTGTAAGGAGCGACTAATGTCATACACAAGAATGAATCTCCCAAAACCTGCACCGCAAATATTTCGGAAATCTAAAGTGCCATTGATGTGCGATTCTCACAGAATGTATTTGTAGTCAGAGGCTCGTATTTTTAGCCAATAAACAGATTATAAAGTGTATTTCGTATGCAAACATACACTTTTTTCAAATAGAACAATGCCTGTGGACGTTAACAAACTAAAAGTAGAATAAATTGGAATGTCAGTGGTGTTTGTTGCAGGAGTCATTTACGAGATATCGTATTTTGAAAAGTCCCCACACTGACACCAGTAGTAGCACACGCACTAAAAAACAACGCAAGTTCATGTACTACCTATGTGGATTCTGACCAGTAACAAGACAACTGACAACCACAGGTTGCGTTCAAAACTATCAGCAGTAGCGGAAATACACATTTCCAGGCTGGTGTGTAATGACTGTTACACACGTGCTAACATTTCAGCGGAGATGTCCGAGCAGGCTGCAGTAATACGTCGTTGCATATCATTGGGTGTAGTTGGAACGTGCTTGTAGACAGTGTCTTTCAGCTTTCCACACAGAGAAAAGTCTACAGACATCAAACCCGGGGAACGGACCGGCCGAAGTACAGGTCCTCTGGGTACAATCCAACGATTTGGAAACAATTCGTGAAGACGTGCTGTAGTCTTCGGTCACCATGGGCTGGACAGTTATTATGTTGCTACCTCAGGTTCATCTTGGTCTGCAGAGGAATGTCTTCTACCATCCGTGGACTATGACCTGTTAGGAGGCTGCGATACTTGTGTGCATTCAGCGTTCCGTCTATAAAAGACGTGCCTATGAGCTGATGGTTCACTATCCCACTCTAAACGTTTACAATCCATGGACGCTGACGTCCCACCTGACGAAGCCAACGGGGATTGTCAAGAGACCAATATTGTATGATTCGGTTTACGTAGCCATGATTGGTGCATGTGCCTTCATCACTAAACAAGATGCACGATACATCTACACTATCCTTCTTAACGCCTATGTGCAGAAGTTACCAAGATGCTCATAAGTGTTACCATGCATATCTTGATGGAGAGAGATGTGATACGAGTGGAACCGGTGTCGATGAATAATGCATGAGACACTTGCCTACATCATGTCACTTCTTTGTCCGATTGCGTGGGAACTACCGTGTGCATCAACTGCAACAGTATGAAGTACGTTACCCCTCTCCCGTCGCCATTCGTTTCCTTCTTTTTGCGTTGTGTAGATGTTACACTATCATTTTCACGTAACAGGTTCAAGAGGTTGATAAATAATTGCCGATATAGTTGATTCCTATTGAGATATCTTGCAGAATACACCATAAGAACGAACTGCATTCCTCCTACACTGTGCATACACGATGAGCATGTCTGAATTTTCTGCACTGGTAAATACTATTATCCATTCGCGACCTACAGCTTGGACACACACACACACACACACACACACACACACACACACACACACACTATCTGACTAGCAAGTTGCAGTGCATTCGAGAAAGCCACAATCACACTTAAGCAAACATAACAACGTCTATTTAGCAACCACGCATGTTGAATGGCAGCAATGAATGTCGACTTTTTTTTCAAAATACGGCACCTCTTACTATAGGATCCTGCAAAAACCACCACTGATATTCTAATTTATTCTACTTTTAATTTGTTAATGTCTATAGGCATTTTTCCGTCTAAGAAAGTGTTGGTTTGTACAAGAAATACATTGTCTTAAGTATTACAACAATTTGTTTATTGGCTAATAACAATAGAGCCACAGACTACCAATCCATTCCGTGAAAACTGCACATCAGCAGCACTTTCCCTTTCTGCAATATTTCTGGTGCAAGTTTTAGGTAGTTCACCCGGTATATATGTAGGCGGGAACATGTTACAAGGGAGGTACACCCACTTGAAGGTGGAAATAGAAGATATTTGACACTGGTGGAAAGCACTCAAGATAGCACATCAGGCATGTGGGAATGTCTGTAGTAGTGTTGGCGACTGTCTTGTGGGACCTGTCATCCTCTACGAAGCATCACAGGCGAGGCATATCTGGAGATGACCTTGCTCCCCTGCTGGAAGACGTGCCTTTGGTACTACGAAGTGTCAAATGGTTACTGCCTGATGGAGCTCCAGCTCACTACCGCATTTCGGTGCCATGGAATCTCGACGATTCCCAACCTGATCGGTCGGGGTGGACCAGTCGCACATGGCACGCCCAGTTGTGAGATCTCGAAACCCTTAGATTTCTGCCCGCGGCGGCACCTGAACTATGTCGTGCATGCGTCCATCCCGGACGTGCAGGCACTGGAACATACGTGCCGCCTGCGATGCTGTTCGGTTGCAGGATGGCACATATGAAAGTGTGCGCCACTGAATGCTAAGTCGTGATCGCACAACTTGTCTAACGGTGGTCTCATCACAACATGTCGCTCGCTGCATTGTACTATAGGGGCTTGATGAATTAACGAATGCCCTGTAGCAGAGGCACCATGCATTTCCAGCCGAATGTCCATAACAGCTGTTTTGCTCCTTATTCGCTCAAAAGTCTTTACCTGAAGTCTGTTTCCCTTTTGCAAAATCACCTTCTATAATCACCAATGAGTTGCTTCAGCTTTGCACTCCTCAAGAACATTATGGACACTCTTAGTTTCTTTACTGAGACCGATATCAACGCTAGAGATGGTGTTACAATCTGTTGGCTTCATTTCTCTTAGAAGAGATGTCGGTGACTAATTTTTTATGTCCGACGTTTCTATCATCATTGGGCAAAACACGCTATGATCAAATCAATGTAGATCCAAACTTTGCGACGTATGCTTCCGCAAATTTATTCCATTTTCTTTGCGGAAAACCTTACACGGGCAGCATTTACGTGATATGACAGATGACTATGCTGACAGCCACGGGTTATATACCCTTGCTTTGAACATAATTCTCATACTCTAATCGTCATATTGAGTTATAAGTCATTTCGATGAATGAAACGGAATGTGATGGTCTCACAAGAATTATTTTGTGAATAATGGTGACAAAACCGCCACTGATTATTTAAATGGCTTCATTACAGTTGATGGGCAAACGTAGACAGGACAACTAAGCTGTTCATAACTCCGTTCACCTGACGATTTAGGCAACATTACGTAAAACGGTGACATTAATCAGAACTGAAATGACGGATGTCCTCTCTTGAAATGCAGAACACCAAGTCAATTTAATGTATAGTGAGTCTGACGAACGCTCATGCACTCTTGTTTAGCCTGTCGCGATATCCTGTTAAGGCGTTTCTTAAGTAGCGAGGGACGCAAAGAAAGGGAGTGGATCAAGAAGTCAGTTCAGTAAACTGACAGATTCACGAACTATTACCTGACAGGTAGCGTTTCTCTGGCAGACCTAAAAGGTGGCAAACTTTCAGTATGCACGGCCTTGTTTCATATCGTTTCTGACAGATATAACGAGAATTTCCATAACAAAAAAAGTGGTTGTCCTCATAATAATCTCAAGCGAGCTCCAGGATTTAACAGGCACAAAACAGACACGAAACTGGTTGTCCTCGCTGGAAGCTTGAGTGGCTCGACGGGAAAAAGAATCAGTGGCACAGTTCTTTTCTCAACAACAACACGAAAACAAGCGACACTTGCAATGTAAACCCAATTATCGAAGGCGATCTTGATAGCTACAGCGCAATCTATGATTTTTTTCCTCTTATTTCTGAGTATATTCTTTTGGATGAGGTATGTGTCGTATATCCAGACGTAGTTAACGACGCTCATCCCCTCTGAAACGCCTCAGATTTTACTGATTTTTTTAACAACAAACCACGTATGTTCACTTATACTAAGCTGTACTGTAATGCTCTCCGTAATACGCAATGCTCTCCGTAATATCTATGATGAGTTGGATAATATCTGGCTTTTACCATGTGTTCATGCTTTGTGAGATTTATAAATGTATCGATTACTGAAACGCCGACAGCAGTTAAGTATGGGTTTGAAGCTGAAAGAACGACGAGAACAAATCCCGATGTTGTGGTACAGCTCACCTGTTTAACAACAGCAATGAAAATCATAGTAATAATACATCAACAACTTGCCATACAACATAAACTAATAAAACAACACGTTCCCACATACACGTATGCACCACAAGATGTACTGGAGAATGATGAATATAAATTATACTCGAACAGAACCATTATAACAGATAAAACAACAACACATAACAAACCTGACAACATACTCACCAATAAAAAGAAGAAATTAACACAACTAATGGAAATATCCATACCCAATACAACAAGTATACAAAAGAAAACAGGAGAAAAAATTGAAAAATACATCCAACCGTCTTAGGAAGTCAAAGACATGTGGCATCAGGATAAAGTTGACATCATACCAATTTTATTATCAACTACAGGAGTCATACCACACAGTACCCATCAGTATCCACATGAACGCAATACAGCTACATCCAAGCGTATACAGGGTGTTACAAAAAGGTACGGCCAAACTTTCGGGAAACATTCCTCACACACAAATAAAGATATTATGTGGACATGTGTCCGGAAACGCTTAATTTCCATGTTAGCGCTCATTTTAGTTCTTCCACCTACGCTAAATGGAGCATGTTATCATGTTTTCATACGGTATACTCTACCTGTGCTGCTAGAACATGTGCCTTTACAGGTACGACACAACAGGTTAATTTTCGATGGAGCTCCTGCACATTTCAGTCGAAGTGTTCGTACGCTTCTCAAAAACAGATTCGGTGACCGACGGATTGGTAGAGGCGGACCAATTCCATGGCCTCCACGCTCTCCTGACCTCAACCCTCTTGACTTTCATTTATGGGGGCATTTGAAAGCTCTTGATTACGCAACCCCGGCACCAAATGTTAGGGACTCTTCGTGCTCGAATTGTGGACGGCTGTGATACAATACGCCATTCTCCAGGGCTGCATCAGCGCATCAGGGATTCCGTGCGACGGAGGGTGGACGCATGTATCATCGCTAACGGAGGACAATTTGAAAATTTCCCGTAACAAAGTGTTTGAAGTCACGCTGGTACGTTCAGTTGTTGTGTGTTCCCATTCCATGATTAACGTGATTTTAAGAGAAGTAGTAAAATGATCTCTAAGACGGAAAGTAAGCGTTTCCGGACACATGTCCACATAACATATTTTCTTCATTGTGTGTGAGGAATGTTTCCTGAAAGTTTGGCCGTACCTTTTTGTAACACCCTGTATATACGACTACAGAAATCTGTAATTATTGATACATGTTCAATTACCCGAAAGTTCCTCAATGTAACATACCGAACAGTTAAAAGGAAGTCACGCTTGATCAAGGTCCGCGTCACTTTCCATTTTTATCCACACATAGCGTCTGCATGCAACTTTACTGTATGATTAAATGATGATGGCGTCCTCTCGGGTAAAATATTCCGGAGGTAAAATAGTCCCCCATTCAGATCTCCGGGCGGGGACTACTCAAGAGGATGTCGTTATCAGGAGAAAGATAACTGGCGTTCTACGGATCGGAGCGTGGAATGTCAGATCCCTCAATCGGGCAGGTAGGTTATACAATTTAAAAAGGGAAATCGATAGGTTAAAATTAGATATAGTGGGAATTAGTGAAGTTCGGTGACAGGAGGAACAAGACTTCTGGCCAGGTGACTACAGGGTTATAAACACAAAATCAAATAGGGGTAATGCAGGAGTAGGTTTAATAATGAATAGGAAAATAGGAATGCGGGTAACCTACTACAAACAGCATAGTGAACGCATTATTGTGGCCAAGATAGATACGAAACCCACACCTACTACAGTGGTACAAGTTTATATGCCAACTAGCTCTGCAGATGACGAAGAAATTGAAGAAATTTATGATGAAATAAAAGAAATTATTCAGATAGCGAAGGGAGATGAAAATTTAATAGTCATGGGTGACTGGAATTCGAGTGTAGGAAAAGGGAGAGAAGGAAACATAGTAGGTGAATATTGATTGGGGCTAGGAAATGAAAGAGGATGCCGCCTGGTAGAATTTTGCACGGAGCATAACTTTATCATAGCTAACACTTGGTTTAAGAATCATGAAAGAAGGTTGTATGCATGGAAGAACCCTGGAGATACTAAAAGGTATCAGATAGATTATATAATGGTAAGACAGAGATTTAGGAACCAGGTTTTAAATTGTAAGACATTTCCAGGAGCAGATGAGGACTTTGACCACAATCTATTGGTTATGACCTGTAGATTAAAACTGAAGAAACTGCAAAAATGTGGGAAATTAAGGAGATGGGACCTGGATAAACTGAAAGAACCAGAGGTTGTACAGAGTTTCAGGGAGAGCATAAGGGAACAATTGACAGGAATGGGGGAAAGAAATACAGTAGAAGAAGAATGGGTAGCTTTGAGGGATGAAGTAGTGAAGGCAGCAGAGGATCAAGTAGGTAAAAAGACGAGGGCTAGTAGAAATCCTTGGGTAACAAAAGAAATATTGAATTTAATTGATGAAAGGAGAAAATATAAAAATGCAGTAAATGAACCAGACAAAAAGGAATACAGACGTCTCAAAAATGATTTCGACAGGAAGTGCAAAATGGCTAAGCAGGGATGGCTAGAGTACAAATTTAAGGATGTAGAGGCTTATCTCACTAGGGGTAAGATAGATACTGCCTACAGGAAAATTAAAGAGACCTTTGGAGATGAGAGAACCACTTGTATGAACATCAAGAGCTCAGATGGAAACCCAGTTCTAAGCAAAGAAGGGAAGGCAGAAAGGTGGAAGGAGTATATAGAAGGTTTATACAAGAGTGATGTACTTGAGGACAATATTATGGAAATGGAAGAGGATGTAGATGAAGACGAAATGGGAGATACGATACTTCGTGAAGAGTTTGACAGAGCACTGAAAGACCTGAGTCGAAACAAGGCCCCCGGAGTAGATAACATTCCATTGGAACTACTGACGGCCTCGCGAGAGCCAGTCCTGACAAAACTCTACCATCTGGTGAGCAAGATGTACGAGACAGGCGAAATACCCTCTGACTTCAAGAAGAATATAATAATTCCAATCCCAAAGAAAGCAGGTGTTGACAGATGTGAAAATTACCGAACAATCAGTTTAATAAGCCACAGCTGCAAAATACTAACACGAATTCGTTATAGGCGAATAGAAAAACTAGTAGAACCCAACCTAAGGGAAGATCAGTTTGGATTCCGTAGAAATGTTGGAACACGTGAGGCAATACTGACCCTACGACTTATCTTAGAAGAAAGATTAAAGAAAGGCAAACCTACGTTTCTAGCATTTGTAGACTTAGAGAAAGCTTTTGACATTGTTGATTGGAATACTCTCTTTCAAATTCTGAAGGTGGCAGGAGTAAAATACAAAGAGTGAAAGGCTATTGACAATTTATACAGAAACCAGATGGCAGTTATAAGAGTCGAGGGGCATGAAAGGGAAGCAGTGTTCGGGAAGGGAGTAAGACAGGGTTGTAGCCTCTCCCCGATGTTATTCAATCTGTATACTGAGCAAGCAGTAAAGGAAACAAAAGAAAAATTCGGAGTAGGTATTAAAATCCACGGAGAAGAAATGAAAACTTTGCGGTTCGCCGATGACATTGTAATTGTCAGAGGCAGCAAAGGACTTGGAAGAGCAGTTGAACGGAATGGACAGTGTCTTGAAAGGAGGATATGGCTGAACATCAAAAAAAGCAAAACGAGGATAATGGAATGTAGTGGAATTAAGTCGGGTGGTGCTAAGGGAATTAGATTAGGAAATGAGACGCTTAAAGTAGTAAAGGAGTTTTGCTATTTGGAGAGCAAAATAACTGATGATGGTCGAAGTAGAGAGGATATAAAATGTAGACTGGCAATGGCAAGGAAAGCGTTTCTGAAGAAGAGAAATTTGTTAACATCGAATATAGATTTATGTATTAGGAAGTCGTTTCTGAAAGTGTTTGTTTGGAGTGTGGCCATGTATGGAAGTGAAACATGGACGATAACTAGTTTGGACAAGAAGAGAATAGAAGCTTTCGAAATGTGGTGCTACAAAAGAATACTGAAGATAAGGTGGATAGATCACGTAACTAATGAGGAGGTATTGAATAGGATTGGGGAGAAGAGAAGTTTGTGGCACAACTTGACCAGAAGAAGGGGTCGGTTGGTAGGACATGTTCTGAGGCATCAAGGGATCACAAATTTAGTATTGGAGGGCTGCGTGGAGGGTAAAAATCGTAGAGTGATAACAAGAGATGACTACACTAAGCAGATTCAGAAGGATGTAGGTTGCTGTAGGTACTGGGAGATGAAGAAGCTAGCACAGGATAGAGTAGCATGGAGAGCTGCATCAAACCAGTCTCAGGACTGAAGATCGCAACAACAACAACGTCTGAGAAGAGAAAGAAGAAGTAATAATAATAATAATAATAATAATAATAATAATAATAATAATAATAATAATAATAATAATAATAATACTTTTAAGGAAGAAACCATAAAAACTTGAAGGAAGGAATCGAGATCATCCTATGGACGAATAAACGTAAGTCGCTGTGGAAGGTACTGAATATGGTTGAGGCAGGAACAAACAGGCTCAAAGTTTTGGACTCTGTGTGTGTAACAGAGAATCAGTGATCTAAGACCACTTACTGAATCTCTGAATACGGCTGAAAATCTGTACTACTATCTACAGGCAAGACGTTTTTACCAAACATCTCGGTGGTTTCTTGGCCGAGTTACTTCAAAATTTTATATGATACTCATTTACTTCAAATCTGTATACGACACTCTAATAAACATTCGGAAAGTCAGAGGCTGTATATATTCTTCTAACAAAAATTTACATGTTTTCTGCCGAAAACGACTGCTAGAAAGAAACTGATCTGGTGTGAAGCTGTTTTGTTTCGAGTTCTTTCTCGCAGTCTATTAACTACGGTAGCAGGACATTTAAACTGTTAGTTTATTTCTCCCGTATCTATTCTTTCTCTACTTATCACAGCACAGCGCCGTTTAATTTTCCTCCTCGGAGTCGCTTTTTGACAGGCAACTGGATAGTAATATCACGCATAGATGCCCGTGTGAAAGTTTGTGGGGGGAGAATAGGGAGACATAGATGTTGGGGTATACGGTGTATTTATAATATACCGGAGACGAATGGCGACTTGCAATTAGCCATATAAAAGCTCCAGGTTAGCACATGTTAGTAACAACGACTTTTAAATCACTTTCGCGTAAAATATGTCCTGACTACGTTACATTTTTCCCTTTCCCTGGGAGCTATGAGGGAGGCCACGCCCCTCTCCTCTTGATTACGGGTGCGAGCGCCCTTCCTACCACGTAATCTGAATCGTCCAAAACTTTGTAATCCTACCCTTTCAGAGACTAAAACTGTGCGGAATACTGGCACTGAAGCTACCATCCTCAATGCAATTTCAAGGATATAGAGGGGGAGGGGATAAGGAGATGGACAGAAACAGGTTGGAAAGGAGGAGGAGATCAGGAAATATATCCAACTGCCACGCTTATTTTGCAATTGGGAAGCAGTGCCGGGATCGCTAGCTGGAATATAAAGAAAGACAGGAAGATTTTTCCGTTCAAAAAATGTCCAAATGTGTGTGAGTTCTTAAGGGACCAAACTGCTGAAGTCATCGGTCCCTAGACTTACACAGTACTTAAACTAACTTACGCTAAGAACAACAAACACACCCATGCCCGAGTGAGGACTCGAACCTCCGATGGAAGGCGCCGCGCAATCCGTGACTTGGCGCCTCTAACCGCGCAGCGAAGATTTTTCTGCTTAGTAAGAGTGACACGAAACAGATTTCAAATTATCTGAGCAGTCAACAAGAAAATTTCATATCCAGGACCGAAAAGAATATTGTACAATATGATTCAGACAGGTATGTTCCGAGAAAATTTGTAAAGAGTGAGAAAGACCCGCCATGACTTCTAAGGTAAAATTCCAACCACTGACTTGACAGAAAACCCTTGGAAGGTTTGGTTTAATGTTGAATTAGTAAAAGGATCGAAGCCATCCGTCCTGACACTGTGCGCCCATAACGGCATCGAAACGGAGGATGATAAGGCCGTAATACCAAACGTCTTTCTCCAAAATTGTTTTACTGAGGTAGGTCGGACTGTAGTTTATCCTTTAAATAGTCCCACGATCTTCAAAATGGCAGATATCGAAATAAGCGACCACGGAATACAAAAGCAGCTAAAGCCGTTCAATAATACCAGTTCGAAGCAAAGCGAGCGAGCTTCCTCCTCTTCTAACAGCAGTATATCGTAGGTCGCCGGAGAAGCGAAACGGTTCTAGTGATTGGAGGAAAAAAAAAAGCGCATGACATTCCCATTTTCAAGAACGGCCGTCTAACAGAAGCACCAAACTATAGGCAGTATCTCTGACGTCGGTCTGTTGTGGATTTTTGGAACATGTTTTTATGCTCGCTTGTTATGATATTTCTGTCTTCTCCTGCAACAACCAACACGAATTCCGAAAACATCTATCGTGTGGAGAAACGCAGCTCGCTCTGTTCGTGAGCGAGACACAGAAGGCAGCAGATACAAGCGCCCAGGTAAATACTGTGTTCTGGCTCCGTAAACTTTCCCAGCGTAGTAATTGAAGATATTCATATCGGGTCTCCAGCCACAACGTAACGTCACCTTGACGCAATATTTCGGCTGTCTATCTTCAGGTGAATAAACCGTTCAGTTCCAGTGAGTTAGTGCGGCAGCTTACCTGAAGATGGCGGCCAGGTTGATCGCCAAGATGACGTTATGTTCCGGCTGGTGACCCGATACGAATATCATTAGATACTGCGTTTCTTTATTTACGAAAGGCGTTCGATACAGTTCCGTACTGCCGCCTAACGAACAAATCACGAGCGTAAGGAATGTCAGGTAAGCTAAGTGATCGGACTGAGGAGTTCTAGAAAACAGAATGCAACGTGACATTCTCAACGGCGGGAAATCTCCAAGCGTTCCGAAGAGGGCGCTACGGAGCCATTATTTTCTACAATGTGTGTACATGACGTAGCGAATAACGTCGTAAATTCCATGGGGTTTTTCGCAGATGATGCCCTACCGGAAAGACGATCAACGCATGGTGCAGGGATTGGCAATGGACACTCAACATAAAGAAATGTAACATACTGCGAGTAAAGAGGCAGAAAGACCCCTTATTGTATGATTTCAACTTTGCAGAACTATTACTGGAAGCAGTTATTTCCACAAAATAGCTAGTAGTATGCGTACATTGCGATTTAAAGAGGAACGATCTCATGAAATGAATCGCAGATAAATCTAGTACCACACTGTGACTGATAGGAAAATTAAGACTGAACGTCTCCTCAACTTTTAGATAAACGAGACACCAATTCAGATGAGAATCGGCCACGGAGTTATTCAAAGAAACAACCAAGCAGTCGTCTGACGTGTTTTACGAAAGCCGCGCGCAACATAAAACAGGACGCCCGGCTGGAAGTTTTGAACCTCCTGGTGTCATGGGCATTCAGTAAGGTGGTAACATCTCTCCTCTCATCGCTAGGCATTTTATGGCGGTAAAAACCGCCCGCCCCAGACGACGTACCAGAATCTTCCTGGAGGGGCCGACTGTGTTTTTGCTACAGGGAGAATCTTCTTGACCATCTATGACTGACTAGTTGATGAATTTAAATTTTTATCTGAAGACTATCAGAAGAAGTGTGTAACTCTAAGGTTAGAAGAGAAACATGAAACTGTTTAATGATCATTTCTACATCAAAATCGATTAAATTAGCCAATGTCGATGTTTCCACTGCAGCTAAACTCCCCTTTACATCTGCCGTGTGCATAAGAAGTTGACATTGATTCGTCTTGAAAATAACGCATCGAATTATTAGAAGTAATTCACATGGCCCTGGAATAAGGATAGTAGCAACAGCGAAAGTTCTAAATTATAGGACACCCAAAATTTTCGTAAATTAACATGCCACACGTAAGTGCAATGATTTGTTGTGTTCTGTTGTACCAAGGATCATGAAGTTGGAACATTGTCAGAAAGCTAAGTGAGACTCAAACCTCATCATCAGTAAAGACATCTGAGTGAGAGAATACACTGCATAGTGTATGTTCAGTCATTGTACATCGTAACCTCGTAGCACCGTACCTCTGGGTGTTCCCCACAGGGATACTGGTTACGAGGAGTGAGACAAATTAGACGTTAGTCTCCCGTCGACGAACAACAGTTGGAGTAACCCAGTCACGAATATACTTTGACTCTGTAAACAGTGTCAACAATCCGATACAAAATTCATAATTTCGTTAATCAGTGTTCGACATCAATAATTACACTATGAAACAGGAATCTAATTTTTATTTGGGGCTTGGTTATACCTGTGTGAATGGTTTCTTTTAGCCTGAAGTGAAGGAACATTAACAGCACAATGAGGAGCTTTCAGAATGTTATGCTTCAAAAAAATTCTTTTTCGGGTGATGATGATTCCAGCATATTCTTTTCCTAGAAAGTGTATACAGCGTGATCAGAAGGAATGGTCAGTATACAGGGATATGACAGTAATGATTATTCGAAGAAAAAAAACTCTAGTAAATGAAGAGTCTGAAGCGAATACATTAGGGGCTAGGAGCACTCGTTCAGTAGAAGAGTTGGGTTTCACATTGGCAAAGATAAAAAAGTGCTCACAGCTCTTAAGGTATACTTTTTACAGACCATGTCTGCTGCACGTTTTTTGCTTCAATGATCGTTCCTGCCACACTCCTGAATAATGACCATATCCTGCATTGTAGCACATTAGACTACAGAGAACTTTCACTCCTAGGACTGAGGAAATTGTGGGAAGTAAGAAAATAAGTAAAATGCATTCCCTGATCGCAAATGAAGTCAGAATTCGCTGATTCTCTTTAATTTAACGTTAACGTAGCCAGTCAAGCAGAGACGAGCAAAGCAGAAAAACCTTGCTGAACAGTGTTATGACGTAAGCTGCGGAAGGTAGGAAGTGTTAAAGAAAGATTCAAGAAGCAATGTTTAATTTCTCTCTACAGAACAGGCATTCGTAAACACCCCACTTGTTTCACAATTACGTAACAAAGTTAAAATAATTTAAAAGCTAACATCTCCTTGAGACAGAGGTCATCAGAGACGCAGGAGTCAAAGTAAAGAAATGAAACAAGAAGCAAAGCTGCCAGCTACAGAGATGTGTACGGCACTAAGGTGTCGTGGTACGAATTGCAGAACACCAGCACACATGAAATGTACGTCAACGTTTGGTTTAAGAAGCCTTGTACTCGGTTTGTAAACACTCTCTCTCTCTCTCTCTCTCTCTCTCAGTGCGTATTTTTTCCCTTCCAAACCAACAGAATGTGAGAGACTACTACCGCAATCGATTCCTACCTATCGAGGGCGAGGGTCAGGGTGAGGTATTCAGCATTAATTCTTTTGATGACATGTCGTGTATTCCATACGACCTTAAACTACTAAATCGTGAAATAAGGTTGCAAAGCTACAGTTTAACGTCCAGACATACATGATTATATTTTTACTATACGAGAGGAAGTAAAATTTACCCTTAACTGGTACCATTTCAGCAATATTATTCCTGGGGAAATGGCAATTGTGACTTTGTACACACTTCTGCTGATGGAGTACTCAACAGCAACATTATACACCACAAATCCCTGAGCAACGCGTAAAAGAAAATACATCTTACTGTAATTCACCATTGCTATTTTGTGATCACGCTCATTTATTTCTCACCATCAGCTTATTTTGGCGCTTCGCCATTTACTAGTGCTGACTCATATCCTCGTAATTTGACGGTCACCTTGTGTTATGAGGTTAGGAGTTTTCACTTGACTGTGGTAACACAGCCCAGTCTTTTAGACTTTCAATAAATTCGAGGTTGTGGCACCAGTTCTGGAAAAAAAATCTTTCCCCTCTATCTTTACTTTAGTTGCCAGAAATAGCTTTATTTGGTTTCTAATTGAACTACAATCACGCAAGAAGTGAGAAACAAAACCACTTTACCAATACAACGTGCTGCGTAAGTTATTGCACTCCTATAAAATCAAGCACACAAAGATTTCTTTTTCTCGAAAAATAACAGTGATGAGCTGCATACACTTTCAGTAACATGAGCCAGTGTTTACCATGTGAATTTCTTTGATTACAACTGTACATAAAAATCATTTTTCTTTCCGAGTAAATTATCAGCGCGAAAGTGCTTCTGTCAGAACATTAAAACACTGTGCTGTTTCTCTGTCCTCCTTTCTCCTGGGAAGGACGACGCCACCTTGTGTATCGTAATAGCGAAGCCCATTTCTTTTTATTCCCGTACGATCGTCTTGGGTGAGGATGTACTTGGGCTGTGAAAAGTCGCATCCAGTAAGAAGAGACTTTGGACACACACACAGTCACAAAATGTAGCGTAGAAAGGAATGTAGACAGATGCGACAAACGGCTAAATTTCAGCCCTCACCCACACATCTGATGGTGAGAACAAAGCAGACGGTGACCGCGTCACGGCGCACCGCCCTGTGGCAAACGTCCTAGGTCCTCGACTTACCCATGGCGGAGAGCCACTATCTTTCAGACGCCCGTTCCCTTGTTCTCGTCGTTTATATGCAGAGCATAATGTCACATGAAAACAGACTATCACATGACCGTGGGATCCATTAAACTGACGCGCAGTGCAAAACCACAAGTAGTCTCTTCAAGTTCATGTAAGGCAGCTTTCCGATGGAGTACACAAACGACGTATACGTCGATATGCCTTTGGTGCTGGCTGCACCCCATAACCAAGCTGCTGCTGCTGCTTCTCGTGCGTGTGCTGCACGGTGCTCTCAAACGCGCCATCTCGATAAGAATATTTCTCGTCGTTGGAGCAGTGCCTTCGGGAAACCGGTAATCTTCATCCGCAGGTAATAGATTAATGCACTACTGAGGTCGTCAAGGACTAGACGTACAGCACAACCACAGGACCCGATTCTTTGTTCATCAATCACCTCGGTTAAGAACCCGCGATGTTGTAAGGCAGTTGTTGGTATCTCAAATACTGGTTGTTGAAGTGTTTCCCGATGATTAACTGCATCCATATCATCAAAGTTAACAGCAGGAGCCGAAAGACCACATACGACTTATACAGTCTTGTGAACAATTTTTACAGCAAGTGAAAGAAAACTAACATTTTATAAATAACGTGATATGGTCTGACGAATCTGGTTTCACTCGTGAAGGTATTTTCAACCTCCACAACAGCCATTACTCGTCGGAGCGCAACCCACATCCGTGAATGTGGCTTTCGGGCACGCTTTGGTAATCGCGGAAATAGTGCTTTCGGGCTATTACCCATTTCCGGACAAGTTGACTGTGCCCCTGCATCGTATGTTTCTTTGTAATACTTTGCCTGACGCATCTGAAAACGTTCCACTTGGTGTTCGGCGGTTTCTGCATAATGGTGCACCGCCACACGAATAAACATAATTCATACGAAGTGTTTCCAAGGAAATGGACTGGTCGTGGAAGTCCCGGACCTTATACCACTAGATTTTCATTTGTGAGGACTATTAAAGGAACAACTTTACAGTACTCCACCCATGAATGTAACCGATCTAAGAGCTCGCGTGCATATCGCTTCGGCAGTGGTAAATGTAGATGTGTTCCGTAGGATGCACCAAAGTATGATCCAGCGAGTGACAAAGTGTTTGTAAATGCAAGGTGGTCGCTTCGCTCATCATCTCTAAAGGTAAAGTTGTTCGTACGTGTACGTAACGGCTCTGTGAAGATAAACGCGGACATCTTTTGGCATTATTTGTGTCCTCACGGACGAAACAAAGTTGTCATTTAAGTCTGTAAGAAGTACATGTGATGTCTTAATGTTTAAATAATTGTTACAGTAACAGAAGAAATTGCACAGGCTACATCACTGTAGAGGTGTATATTGACAACAGTTTGACGCTTTAACTGAAAAAAAAAAAATGTTGCGAACGTGATCGGACATCGGTGACTTGCACATCCGTTATCCGTTCCCCAAGGCGTTGCGCAATTACAGCCAGAGCGTC
This sequence comes from Schistocerca gregaria, assembly GCF_023897955.1. NCBI lineage: Eukaryota > Metazoa > Arthropoda > Insecta > Orthoptera > Acrididae > Schistocerca > Schistocerca gregaria. Next base: position 619,299,350 of record NC_064923.1, on the reverse strand, counting down.
GTTTTTTCTTTTAATCGCATTTCTCTTAAAGAAACTGGCGGGACTAGGTTTTTCTAGATACACTTATGTCTTCAACTGGGATGAGGAGTCGAATACTGACCGCCAAAGGCGGTATTTTTTCTTCACATTGTATATCGTTCGGCAGTAAATTATTCTACAAGTAATCAGATGGTTTTACCTTATTGGCTGCTTATTTAAGAAATGTCACACTGTATCAATTTATTTAATTTCGAAATTATATCTTTGTATTTCTATGTAATCTGTATTTTTCACCAACTTTTTATTCCCCATCCTGGTGAGAAATGGTGCTGAGGTCAGTAAAATGTGTGATCGCCTTTTTTATCTTCTCTTAGCGGCTACAACACTGACCAGTCATCATATGGAACTCTAGCTGTCTACTGTGACCAAGTGTGTCGTCTTACTGTTGAAGGTATCTTTCAATTAAGCGAAAGATAGATAGAAGTTCAGAAAAAATATGACAAACCACGAGTTGGTCGAGTTCCACAGTGTAGATATGAATGGTAAGAAAGAATTTTCCAGTGGAGATCAGCAATATGGCCAAGTAGGGAATGCTGCTCATGAAAAAACGAGAATAACGAACATCGCATGTATTCATTGTATAGACAGGTTACGCACTATCCCAGCTTCAAAGAGTGACTAATTTTTTGTCCGGTGAGCTGATACTGCAGCCCAAGCGTTGTGTACCTGGAAGCTTCCTGTTTTAAACGAAGGAGTGTCCTCTTATTTCGCGATTCCTGGTGTAGTTTCCGACTCTTAGCAAAAGAGCTCTGATTTTGTGCGTAGCCGGAATCGTGCATCATCCGGTAAACATCATGGGTCGAGGGACTACGGGTATGTGGTGTGTGGTCGTGATGTACACTTTCCGGTGGACGTCTACCTCTCCATGCCTAACATAACTGCAGTGATGACACCGTTGCTGCTTCTGTGAACCCTCAAACAAATGCAGCAAGTGGTAATTTCACCGTCCAAGACGGCAATGCTCGACTCTAATTCGTATTTGGGACTTTTTCGGCAACCATGTTACCGTTCACGGGCGTTCTTCACAAACCAACGCTTCTATTCAATCTTTCACTGTGTCTGTATATCTCCTTCCTCTTCACTTTGCACCTGTCCTTTTTCTTTTTAACTTGGAAGCCTTACATTGTGACATTTCTTTCTTAGAGAATGAAATCTGTCTCCCATCAACTTTTTTTTTCAATTTTTCTTTCTGCCTAAATCCAAGATGTTTGAAAATATGTTAAAGTGTTGCTAATAATTCTTTAATTATCCCCATCACTCTCTTCCGCACTGTTCTGAAACATCTTTGCATTTTCTTATACGACATTACTTCTTAATTTTTCAGGCTTTTTCTATTGTTATCTTCCTCAGAATTATTCTCCTTTGAAGCACAATTCACAACTACACATTTAGTAGAATACAGGGCCTCTCTACTTTCACTGCTGTGCTATAGCATCCTAAATATTTAATATTTTTCTATTAAAATACTATACGAATTAAGTGAAAGCATAGCTTTACAATATTTATCTAAAAAAATCTTTAAGAGACTGCTAGTATCCAGCACACTCTTCCCATCAAAGTTTTCTGCAATGTTGTCTCGAACTGTATCAGTGAAGAACTTTAATATCTGTATTTTCTTTATGTGATTTATTGCTATTACTAAAAAGTACAGCACTTTCTGTATTCTTAATTTTTGACCTCAGGTATCAAAACGCCTGGTTTGTTGGTTATTTAGTCCGGTGAACCTATTAAATTTTCAGAAACTGTGGCGAACTTGCCTGCAGTAGAACAGTTTGTTGTTGTTGAAGTAGTATCGTCAGCATGAGAAAAGTTACCACTGGGAGCCACTTGCGGTGAGCGGCCAGACTGGGCCGTGGCGCCTGGGGCAGACCACACGCGGCCGAGTCCCCGGAAACGAGTCTCGTCGTGTCGAGTCGAGTCGTGGCCAGTCCCGTCCCGTCCGTGCTCAACGCGGCGCAAGCCGGCTAATTGGCTGCCCGACCACCAGCAACAGGTGGCCAGCACGATGCGCCAGTTGTGCCGTCAAAATACGAGAGAGCCCCACCCACTCTGTGGCGCCTCCAGCCCGTGGGCCTGCCTCATCCCACTCAACCGGGTGTGATCGGGAACAAGCAGCATCACAGTAATGGACTCAAGTTCATAACGAATGCTGCGCCTACTACGTCTGTTCAATTAAGGAAAATGGGACGCATCAGGCTCGAGCCAACCAGCCCATTTCATTTCATACTTATTGTGAGTACTGGTAACTCGATCGAGAGATAAAGAGGTCATTTTGGCGTTCGTAAGGTCTGCTAGTACAGCCCGGGTACTGATAAGAAAATTCATTTTGTATTACAATTGGAGAGGTTATTGTTCTTCTCTAACACAATATTTTCCACTAATTACACGTTGATTTGCACTTAGAGACAGATAATACACTCCTGGAAATTGAAATAAGAACACCGTGAATTCATTGTCCCAGGAAGGGGAAACTTTATTGACACATTCCTGGGGTCAGATACATCACATGATCACACTGACAGAACCACAGGCACATAGACACAGGCAACAGAGCATGCACAATGTCGGCACAAGTACAGTGTATATCCACCTTTCGCAGCAATGCAGGCTGCTATTCTCCCATGGACACGATCGTAGAGATGCTGGATGTAGTCCTGTGGAACGGCTTGCCATGCCATTTCCACCTGGCGCCTCAGTTGGACCAGCGTTCGTGCTGCACGTGCAGACCGCGTGAGACGACCCTTCATCCAGTCCCAAACATGCTCAATGGGGGACAGATCCAGAGATCTTGCTGGCCAGGGTAGTTGACTTACACCTTCTAGAGCACGTTGGGTGGCACGGGATACATGCGGACGTGCATTGTCCTGTTGGAACAGCAAGTTCCCTTGCCGGTCTAGGAATGGTAGAACGATGGGTTCGATGACGGTTTGGATGTACCGTGCACTATTCAGTGTCCCCTCGACGATCACCAGAGGTGTACGGCCAGTGTAGGAGATCGCTCCCCACACCATGATGCCGGGTGTTGGCCATGTGTGCCTCGGTCATATGCAGTCCTGATTGTGGCGCTCACCTACACGGCGCCAAACACGCATACGACCATCATTGGCACCAAGGCAGAAGCGACTCTCATCGCTGAAGACGACACGTCTCCATTCGTCCCTCCATTCACGCCTGTCGCGACACCACTGGAGGCGGGCTGCACGATGTTGGGGCGTGAGCGGAAGACGGCCTAACGGTGTGCGGGACCGTAGCCCAGCTTCATGGAGACGGTTGCGAATGGTCCTCGCCGATACCCTAGGAGCAACAGTGTCCCTAATTTGCTGGGAAGTGGCGGTGCGGTCCCCTACGGCACTGCGTAGGATCCTACGGTCTTGGCGTGCATCCGTGCGTCGCTGCGGTCCACTCCCAGGTCGACGGGCACGTGCACCTTCCGCCGACCACTGGCGACAACATCGATGTACTGTGGAGACCTCACGCCCCACGTGTTGAGCAATTCGGCGGTACGTCCACCCGGCCTCCCGCATGCCCACTATACGCCCTCGCTCAAAGTCCGTCAACTGCACATACGGTTCACGTCCACGCTGTCGCGGCATGCTACCAGTGTTAAAGACTGCGATGGAGCTCCGTATGCCACGGCAAACTGGCTGACACTGACGGCGGCGGTGCACATATGCTGCGCAGCTAGCGCCATTCGACGGCCAACACCGCGGTTCCTGGTGTGTCCGCTGTGCCGTGCGTGTGATCATTGCTTGTACAGCCCTCTCGCAGTGTCCGGAGCAAGTATGGTGGGTCTGACACACCGGTGTCAATGTGTTCTTTTTTCCGTTTCCAGGAGTGTAGTTTTCCCGTGTCTTGGCGCGGGATTCAGCAAGGTGTGGGTGGCAAATCGTTACTAAGAAAATACTGCGGGGGCACTCGGCATATCTGACACAAGTAACTAAGTGTCCAGTCCCATAGATGACCTAGCAGCCCTTTCCCTGTCGGTCAAGCCTTTAGAATGTAATTGACAGCCGGTCTTGGTATCAGGGTTGCACTGAGCTCTAACTTATCTTAAATTTCCTGGCCACTGGGCCGCTTGCAGGTACGATCTCCCGGAGGGCGTATAGGCAATCGCCTGTACAATAGGACCGGCTAGGAATTTTGATAGTATCGTGGGTGGCGCAGAGCCGCACCTTTCGACCTTAGCTTCCTCGGACTCAGAATCTGTTGACCCGTTTCACCTGCGTGATTGTAAGTCGTCCTTAAAACTAGACCCAGTGACTTAACTGAAGTCCTCTTTCAGAAGGGCGATATCTCGCGATTTTAGAATGGTTACAGCTGCCATCGTTTTGCAGACGGGAGTAGCGCAGCAAAATGCTGAAAATTGTTTAAGCCAAGAGATTAGGCAATTAGCTCACCTAGCATAGTTTCTGTTGAAGAGAGGGAGATATTGCTAAATGGCCTCACATTGGAGGCGGTTCAAACGTTCAATCTGAGAAGGCATCCAGTAACATGTTCCGGACTTTGTGGCAGAGAGCACAGCGGAGCGTCATTGTGAGGGGCTCTCGTTCATGACGCGTAGCAGTAACGACGCTTGATCGAGCCGCAAAGCTGTACAAATTCTTCGTCAGGGTCTGACGTGCGAGGTTTATCCCCTGCGTGACCCGTGGTAGCTTTGGCAGCGCGCATTCCATCTGCGGCTAACGACGTCGCAGCTCGCCTTCTCTCCTCATAAATATGGTGAGTTCTGTCAGGAAAGTGAGGTAAGACGCTAGTGCGGCAGGAATACTGACGTTTTCTCTTAGACTACCGGAGATCTAGCTTTAATACACGCTCTGACAATCGATGACCTAACGACGACTCAATTATTTGGATTTCTGCATGTAGTCTCGCAACACTGTTTTCTATACGAGTTCCTTATGTAAAAGACTTGGATTTTTTTCAGAAGATCTTTCAGATAGTTTTATTAAATGTATTGTGTCAAACGGAATGCAAGAAGCAGAAGTGTTTTAAGAGCTGTCGAGCGAGAGAGAGGTATCAATAGTTGTCAGGTCGAACAGTGTGTAGCAGACAGTCGCGGATGGCGAACGAGAGTGGCGGTACGGAAGTAAGTACTGTGTGTAGTAATGGTGTATGTTTAATGCGACATTAATACCGGACTTCCGTGTGTTAGACACGGTTTGAAATTTGACTTCATGATGGACATTCTAAACGAACGCTGTCTTACGCGAACGCTGTTGGTTCTTGCACAACGATGCTTGTGGCAGTGAACACTAGTGCTCCCTGCCGCCGTTGGATAAGCAGCTGCCAGCAGAAAGTCGTATACTCCTAGCTCACTTATTTGTAACATAGTTTAATTCTTAATTTCTTTGCGTGTTTTTGGTACATGCATTGTTTAGTTCATAAATTTCGGGCGTAGTATACTATTTCAGAGTTGTAGCATCGCGTTTTAGTACCTGAATAGTGTAAAATCGCGTTGTCTCCTTCCGCCGCCAAGCAGTCTGTCAGCAATGCGCAAGTAGCAGCATTACTGCATTTACTAGGCAACCTTGTATTTTAATAACCGTTTAAATTTTGTGTCGATTTGTTTGTTCTCTCTGTAGATTAATTCAGACGTTCTTTGCACAACAGTTTCTAGCATGGATAGGGACTGCAACTCCTGTGTTCAGATGCAGGCTGAGTTGGCATCCCTTCGCTCCCAGCTTCAGGCAGTGTTGGCTTCGGTCACACAGCTTGAGGCTGTTGCCAATGGGCATCACTGTGGAGGTCCGCATGGGGGTTTGTCGGGGACGGCCAGCTCGTCCCACGCATCCCCGGATCGGACTACGACTGTGGCTGCCCGGGATACTGCCCACATTGAGGCTGATCCCTCACCTGTCGTAGAGTGGGAGGTCGTCTCGAGGTGTGACAGGGGGGCGAAAGGCATTCCGGAGGGCTGAACGGAAGGCCTCTCCTGTTTGTCTTACGAACCGGTTTCAAGCGCTGTCTCCGGCTGATACTGATCTTAGGACAGAGATGGCTGCTTGTCCTGTTCCAGAGGTTGCCCCTCAGTCTGCAAGATCCGGGCAGTCGCAGAGGGTGGGCTTACTGGTAGCTGGGAGCTCCAACGTCACGCGTGTAAAGGGGCCCGTTAGGGATATGGCAGGGAGAGAGGGGAAGAAAACCAATGTGCACTCCGTGTGCATACCGAGGGCAGTCATTCCAGATGTAGGAAGGGTCCTTCCGGAAGCCATGAAGGGTACAGGGTGTACCCATCTGCAGGTGGTCGCTCATGTCGGCACCAATTATGTGTGTCGCTATGGATCGGAGGAAATACTCTCTGCCTTCCGGCGGCTATCTGATTTGGTGAAGACTGCCAGTCTCGCTAGCGGGATGAAAGCAGAGCTCACTATCTGCAGCTTCGCCAACAGGACTGACTGCGGACCTTTGGTACAGAGCCGACTGGAGGGTCTGAATCAGAGGCTGAGACGGTTCTGCGACCGTGTGGGCTTCAGATTCCTCGACTTGCGCCATAGAGTGGTGGGGTTTCGGGTTCCGCTGGATAGGTCAGGAGTCCACTACACGCAGCAATCGGCTACAAGGGTAGCAGGGGTTGTGTGGCGTGGACTGGGCGGTTTTTTTAGGTTAGATGGCCTCGGGCAAGTACAGAAAGGGCAACAGCCTCAAAGGGTGCGGGGCAAAGTCAGGACATGCGGGGACCAAGCAGCAATCGGTATTGTAATTGTAAACTGTCGAAGCTGCGTTGGTGAAGTACTGGAACTTCAAGCCCTGATAGAAAGCACCGAAGCTGAAATCGTTATAGGTACAGAAAGCTGGCTGAAGCCAGAGATAAATTGAGCCGAAATTTTAGAAAGGATAGAGTGCATGCAGCCGGTGGTGGCGTGTTTGTCGCTGTTAGTAGTAGTTTATCCTGTAGTGAAGTAGAAGTGGATAGTTCCTGTGAAATATTATGGGTGGAGGTTACACTCAACAAACGATCTAGGTTAATAATTGGCTCCTTTTACCGACCCCCCGACTCAGCAGCATTTATGACAGAACAACTGAGAGAAAAATTTGGAAATCATTTCACATAAATTTTCTCAGCATATTATAGTCTTAGGTGGAGATTTCAATTTACCAGATATAGACTGGGACACTCAGATGTTTAAGACGGGTGGGAGGGACAGAGCATCGAGGGACATTTTACTGAGTGTACTATCCGAAAATTGTCTCGAGCAATTAAACAAAGAACCGACTCGTGGAGATTACATCTTGGACCTACTGATAACAAACAGATCCGAACTTTTCGACTCTGTAAGTGCAGAATAGGAAATCAGTGATCATAAGGCCGTTGCAGCATCCCTGAATATGGAAGTTAATAGGAATATAAGAAAGGGAGGAAGGTTTATCTGTTTACAAAGAGTAATAGAAGGCAGATTTCAGACTACCTGACGGATCAAAACGAAAATTTCTGTTCCGACACTGACAATGTTGAGTGTTTATGGAAAAAGTTCAAGGCAATCGTAAAATGCGTTTGGACAGGTACGTGCGGAGTGAAACTGTGAGGGACGGGAAAAACCCACCGTGGTTCAACAGCAAAGTTAGGAAACTACTGCGAAAGCAAAGAGAGCTTCACTCCAAGTTTAAAAGCAGCCAAAACCTCTCAGACGAACAGAACCTAGACGATGTCAAAGTTAGCATAAGGAGGGATATGCGTGAAGCGTTCAGTGAATTCGAAAGTAAAATTCTATGTACTGACTTGACAGAAAATCCTAGGAAGTTCTGGTCTTACGTTAAATCAGTAAGTGGCTCGAAACAGCATATCCAGAAACTCCGGGATGATGATGGCTTTGAAACAGAGCTGAAATACTTAACACCTTTTTCCAAAGTTGTTTCACAGAGAAAGACCGCACTGCAGTTCCTTCTCTAAATCCTCGCACAAACGAAAAAATGGCTGCCATCGAAATAAGTGTCCAAGGAATAGAAAAGCAACTGTAATCACTCAACAGAGGAAAGTCCACTGGACCTGACGGAATACCAATTCGATTCTACATAGAGTACGCGAAAGAACTTGCCCCCCTTCTAACAGCCGTGTACCGCAAGTCTCTAGAGGAACGGAAGGTTCCAAATGATTGGAAAAGAGCACAGATAGTCCCAGTCTTCAAGATGGGTCGTCGAGCAGATGCGCAAAACTATAGACCTGTATCTCTGACGTCGATCTGTTGTAGAATTTTACAACATGTTTTTTGCTCGAGTATCATGTCGTTTTTGGAAACGCAGAAGCTACTCTGTAGGAATCAACACGGATTCCGGAAACAGCGATCGCGTGAGACCCAACTCGCTTTATTTGTCCATGAGACCCATTATTAGATACAGGCTCCCAGGTAGATGCTATTTTCCTAGACTTCCGGAAGGCGTTCGATACAGTTCCGCACTGTCGCCTGATAAAGTAAGAGCCAAGGAATATCAGACCAGCTGTGTGGCTGGATTGAAGAGTTTTTAGCAAACAGAACACAGCATGTTGTTATCAATGGAGAGACGTCTACAGACGTTAAAGTAACCTCTGGCGTGCCACAGGGGAGTGTTATGGGAACATTGCTTTTCACAATATATATAAATGACCTAGTAGATGTGTCGGAAGTCCCATGCGGCTTTCTGCGGATGTTGCTGTAGTATACAGAGAAGTTGCAGCATTAGAAAATTGTAGCGAAATGCGGGAAGATCTGCAGCGGATAGGCACTTGGTGCAGGAAGTGGCAACTGACCCTTAACGTAGACAAATGTAATGTATTGCGAATACATAGAAAGAAGGATCCTTTATAGTATGATTATATGGTAGCGGAACAAACGCTGGTAGCAGTTACTTCTGTAAAATATCCGGGAGTATGCGTGCGGAACAATTTGAAGAGGAATGATCATAAAAATTAATTGTTGGTAAGGCGGGTACCAGGTTGAGATTCATTGGAAGAGTCCTTAGAAAATGTAGTCCATCAGCAAAGGAGGTGGCTTACAAAACACTCGTTTGACCTATACTTGAATATTGCTCATCAGTGTGGGATCCGTACCAGATCGGGTTGGCGGAGGAGATAGAGAAGATCCAAAGAAGAGCGGCGCGTTTCGTCACAGGGTTATTTGCTAACCGTGATAGCGTTACGGAGATGTTTAGCAAACTCAAGTGGCAGACTCTGCAAGAGAGGCGCTCTCCATCGCGGTGTAGCTTGCTCGCCTGGTTTCGAGAGGGTGCGTTTCTGGATGAGGTATCGAATATATTGCTTCCCCCTACTTATACCTCCAGAGGAGATCACGAACGTAAAATTAGAGAGATTAGAGCGCGCACGCACGCTTTTAGACGGTCGTTCTTCCCGCGAACCATATGCGACTGGAACAGAAAAGGGAGGTAATGACAGTGGCACGTAAAGTGACCTCCGCCACACACCGTTGGGTGGCTTGCGGAGTATCAACGTAGATGTATTGAACAGACAGTATTGTCGTCGATTTAGAATTGACCTACATTACATAAACTGTGAATTTATTATTGCTCATTATTGCTCATTTTTCTTGAGAATTAAATAAGATGTACGCTAAAACACTAACCGCCTATGTGGAAACAGTGAACTGTGTTCCTACGTAAGTGACTGTTTTCGCGGGAACAGTGTTATCGTGAACCATCGTTATTATCAGCAGATTGACTGTCTAACTTCGCGACTTGCAAATTGTGGTAAATGTAATGTTAATTTAAAGACGATGTATGGAATGAGCCAAACTATCACGTGTGAAAGTTGCAGCTGAACTAATTCAAACTTCAAGTGCTGCATGAACAGTTACTTTGTTTCGGCCTACGACAAATGGATGCTATGCAACTTAATAACACCGCCAGCCGAAACAGAATGTAAGGAAAAGAGGATATATTAATGCCAGGGACACGACTGGATGAACTTACAGGAATCGTATCTTCAAACTGCTTCTACCGCCGTCGCCACATCACGCCAACCCAGAACAGATAAGAATCAAACCCATTCCTTTCTTCGAGATACTCACAATTGTAAACAGTTTGATTTCTTTTTGATTTGTAATAGACTAGCCCTTAATGTTTTTCTGCGTAAATACAAGTGTACTAGTTGTTGCATGCGTTGTATGTATCTTTTGGAGTGTGTGCTTCGATTTGTATACGCAGATAGCTCAGTTGGTAGAGCACTTAGCCGACAAAGGCAAAGTTCCCGAGTTCGAGTCTCGGTCCGGCACACAGTTTTAATCTGCCAGGAAAGTTTCACATCAGCGCACACTCCGCTGCAGAGTAAAAATCTTATTCTGGAATTTGTGCTGTAACGGAAATTGTGGTCAAACGCGTAAGGTGAGCACCCGCCATAGACGTTATTTACAATGGCCAATTACAAAGAAGTAGCTTATTCGCCATTGGTTTAAGTTAGTGTATTAGAGCAAACTTTATATCTGACAGCTGTCAAAATACGCCATCTTTGTTTACATGTCACTTAACATCATATTTCCATTCATTCATTCATGTTTAGATGCAAGTTTATCTGAGTTTGACTGTTACTGGTAAGCAAAATTAGAGTATAGTGCGTCTTTATTTATCAAATTAACTTCAGTGTTTTACTGTTTCCACTATCAAAGGATTTTATTATCAGAATTTTAACAGGATTGGGAAACGTCTCATACATAGGCTTGCTTTTGAAGTTTTCGGAAGTGAAACTGATTCTTGGGGCGTATACAATATTAATTTGCTTCGTGCAATTTCTCTTTAAACATTTTTAATTAAAAATTCACGGTCACAGTAGATCTCCAGGAACCGCTTTCTTCACAACCTGGAATCTGACTTAATGCACATTGAATACCATAATCGAGACAGATCACAAAACATTAGGAATGATCCGACATCATTGTTATGGTAGCGTAAACAGTCCTACTGGGCCATTTCCTGAATCATGAAGTGAATGATTTCCTGAATCATGATGTGAATGAATGGGTGAACAGAATACGTAGTTCATTTCAAGTCTCAGGGTTTCGTTGGACTGCTGTACTCAGCTTGTCGGTCGCTGTGGGACGGCAGCGCTCGGCCCGGACATAGCGTATTCGAAGCCTGATGGTTGACAAAATTTTTATGGGTTAAGTTTGATAGCCAGAAACTATATGCCATGACTCCTTGAGCCCTTGTGGCCAAAGACTGTACCAGTATCCTGTGTTGAAGGACACAACAGGGTCTCGTACAGCAAAGAACTTAAAACAATGCTGCTGGTGACGCTGTCAGGCGACAAAGCAACGTGCTGGCAATGGATTTCACACTCTCCTTCCAAATTTGAACCAGTTACAATAAAAGCATAGTGTTTCAATATACGTTCAATTATCACTGTCTTCTACACTGCACAGTGACCCATTTGCTAGGTTGGATACGGAAGACGATATGGCAGCGCAATTTTCAAGGCCAAAAGCGTACGTTCTATGACGTTCCGTGCCACAGTAAATGACGAAGTGAACAGATGTCATCCTACAAAAATTACTGCACGTTGAACATTGTAGAAACGAACATAACTGAAGCCTCTTAGTTGAGCATATCTCTATCACGAACTAAACTATTCTGCAAGCTACGGTTAAATTAAGAACTAGTTTTAGAATGATAGGTCTTAGGATTCGGGTTGCTTGAAAAATAATTCCAGTACTTGCAAGAGAAACCATTGTTCTGAGAAACTGAATCACTTAAATCTACATTCGTATGTGCGTGCTGCAAATAAATACAAAGTGTGCGGAAGAGGGTACTTTCCTGAAAACAAATCCTTGATATAATCAAAACAGGTCTTCGGAACGTATCATGTACCTTTCTCTTAGTTCATGCCAGCCAAAATTTTTCAGCGTTTCTGTTTCTCTCGCCATTGAACTACTTTCTGACATTAACTGATACTTCTTTCTCAGTCCCTTGGTGTTCTCACTAAACCCGGAACTTCAGCAGTATTCTAGTGTACACGAACTTTAATTTCCCGCTTCATTCCAGTCAACCAACTGGAATGAAACTTCATACCCCCACACAGTTACTTCCAAAAAAATGTATGACGTTATTTGAATCCATCTGTGACTTCCGAAACATACGTTTACGTTTCAAGAAGAGAACAATATTATCTCTCTCTCCGTTAAGAGCTGTCGTTTTCTGCATTAGGCTGACGGGATATTACATTATTTATGGTCTAGCGTGTCCTTATATACAGTTCCATCCATCTGTGAGAAGTACCCTGGTGCACATCCGGAATTACTTTGTTGTCTCTGAATGTTCTTCCGCTCAAGGTAACAAGCAGGACTGGACCTACGAGGGTCGTTCAGTAAGTAATGCCCATATTTAATATACACTCCTGGAAATGGAAAAAAGAACACATTGACACCGGTGTGTCAGACCCACCATACTTGCTCCGGACACTGCGAGAGGGCTGTACAAGCAATGATCACACGCACGGCACAGCGGACACACCAGGAACCGCGGTGTTGGCCGTCGAATGGCGCTAGCTGCGCAGCATATGTGCACCGCCGCCGTCAGTGTCAGCCAGTTTGCCGTGGCATACGGAGCTCCATCGCAGTCTTTAACACTGGTAGCATGCCGCGACAGCGTGGACGTGAACCGTATGTGCAGTTGACGGACTTTGAGCGAGGGCGTATAGTGGGCATGCGGGAGGCCGGGTGGACGTACCGCCGAATTGCTCAACACGTGGGGCGTGAGGTCTCCACAGTACATCGATGTTGTCGCCAGTGGTCGGCGGAAGGTGCACGTGCCCGTCGACCTGGGAGTGGACCGCAGCGACGCACGGATGCACGCCAAGACCGTAGGATCCTACGCAGTGCCGTAGGGGACCGCACCGCCACTTCCCAGCAAATTAGGGACACTGTTGCTCCTAGGGTATCGGCGAGGACCATTCGCAACCGTCTCCATGAAGCTGGGCTACGGTCCCGCACACCGTTAGGCCGTCTTCCGCTCACGCCCCAACATCGTGCAGCCCGCCTCCAGTGGTGTCGCGACAGGCGTGAATGGAGGGACGAATGGAAACGTGTCGTCTTCAGCGATGAGAGTCGCTTCTGCCTTGGTGCCAATGATGGTCGTATGCGTGTTTGGCGCCGTGCAGGTGAGCGCCACAATCAGGACTGCATACGACCGAGGCACACAGGGCCAACACCCGGCATCATGGTGTGGGGAGCGATCTCCTACACTGGCCGTACACCTCTGGTGATCGTCGAGGGGACACTGAATAGTGCACGGTACATCCAAACCGTCATCGAACCCATCGTTCTACCATTCCTACACCGGCAAGGGAACTTGCTGTTCCAACAGGACAATGCACGTCCGCATGTATCCCGTGCCACCCAACGTGCTCTAGAAGGTGTAAGTCAACTACCCTGGCCAGCAAGATCTCTGGATCTGTCCCCCATTGAGCATGTTTGGGACTGGATGAAGGGTCGTCTCACGCGGTCTGCACGTGCAGCACGAACGCTGGTCCAACTGAGGCGCCAGGTGGAAATGGCATGGCAAGCCGTTCCACAGGACTACATCCAGAATCTCTACGATCGTCTCCATGGGAGAATAGCAGCCTGCATTGCTGCGAAATGTGGATATAGACTGTACTAGTGCCGACATTGTGCATGCTCTGTTGCCTGTGTCTATGTGCCTGTGGTTCTGTCAGTGTGATCATGTGATGTATCTGACCCCAGGAATGTGTCAGTAAAGTTTCCTCTTCCTGGGACAATGAATTCACGGTGTTCTTATTTCAATTTCCAGGAGTGTAGATAGACCAACGTCCTTGTTGGTGCTTCTCATTTGATGTTTGTTCTGTGTGCTGGTGAAGTTCGGAACCGTTCTGGCAGATGGCAGAGCCGTAGTACAGCATCAAAATGGCGTCTACATACGACTCACGTTACAGGCAGCGTCCTGTTATTGAATTCCTATTTGCAAAAAAGAAACCGCGGCGGACATCCATAAACGATTGTATGTAGTGTATGGCGATCCTGCAGTCGATACGAGTACAGTTGGGCGATGGGTCTTTTACAACCTCAGGAAATGCAGAAGCACAGCTCCATGATCAGCCAAGCTCCATGATCAGCCAAGCTCGGGACGTTCTGTCACAGCCACTGCTCCAGACATGCTGAATAGTGCGGATGCCATTATTCGTGCCGACCGGCGCATCAGAACTCGACAATTGGCTCTGCAGTTGTTGGTCTGCAATGATCGAGACTCTCGGATATTCAAAGAGGAGTTCACGATGGTTTCCACCAGTGCTCACAGCCGACCACAAGATTCAAAGAAAGGCTACTCCATCCGAATGGTTCGAGACTGAAGATTATCTACGCCGGGGTATACACTTTGAAGATGACTAGAGTGTCAACCACGCAGTGAAAACATGGCTACTCCCACAGGATAAGAGCATTTACCAGCACAGAATACATGCTCTTCCACAACGTTGGCGCACGGCCATAGAGCGTGATGGAGACTACGCAAAAAAATAGGACATGGACATGACATGTTGATGCATATTGTCACCAAATTCTTACTCTTAATAATAAATATGTTCTGGGAAAAAAATGTGGGCCGTTACTTACTGAACGACACTCGTAAAATGGAATCCTTAGTGTCATGATAATACGAAAGTCATTGGTGCCGCACTGAGCCGAGAGCTTCAGGAAAATCAAGAAACCACCCTGACTAATGAGACAACAGAGGCCTCATAAGTTATGGTTAGCTTTTTTAACTTCCGTTGACGTAGACGCCAGTTACACGGAAACTAATGATGACCACTGACGCCAACGACGCCGCTCTAGCCTTACACTGTGGATAGGTCGGTTGGTGGGCGATAGGTCAGATCGTGGAGCGCCCAACCGGGCGAAGCGTCGCTTCGTTACGAGGCGGCGAGCTTCCAGCGACTGAGCGAGCTTCCGGAGATAAGCGGTCAGCTGCGTGTGTATGCGTGCGTGCGTGCGTGCGTGCGTGCGCCCCCCCCCCCCCCCCTCACCCAAGTCTTCACCGGACTCACTGACAGAAGACCTGTGGAGATGATGAGCTTTCAGTCTGTGCCGGGTGGTTTACATCTTCCACCATAAAAATCATTTCTGTTTCGACTTAGTCTGTCAGGCAGAGGGTTCCGACCTGGAAAAAGTTTGAGAAGCTCTGCAATTTTACTAGTTGATACTAGACAGTAGGTCCACTCTGAAGATTGTGTTATCAGTGCACATCGAGACGACTCAGTTTTATGAATGTGTGATGTCTATTCTTTCGGACATTCATATGACAAACATAACCGTATTGCACCGATTAGCAGGTGTTCATAACCACGGGTTCGGTGTGGGGCGCCGGTGGGGATGGTGGACTTCTGTGACCTGTTGTGGAGTTGTGAACCACTGAGGGCTACGGCGGGACGAAGTCTCTCTCTGTCGTTTCTAGGTCCCCGGTTCAAAAAACACACACACACACACACACACACACACACACACACACACGGGCGCGCGCCAGGTGTTCACGTATACTAGTAATTGTTGCAGAGCGATATGAAATGAAACGAGCGCTTCGGCATACTGGAAGAACTTCGGTAAAGTGACGTTCATCTGTAAAGGAGCCTGACCCATTCCAGGGTACTCCTAGGGTGTGTGAGATGAGGTCTGATTAAATAAATCACAACAGAATAACGCAGCTGATATCGAAACTGCTGTGGCAATAGGAAAATGGAGGGATAAATGGATTCTTGGAACATCTATTCTTTTGACCAGATTAAACATTCCCAGACCATCTCCTCTAACCACGTGAAGTAAAAACTGCTGTAACACTGCATTTGTTATAGTAGCCCTGGATTGATATTTTGCATACCTTCCTGAGTCGCGCTTCAATGATTGACTCTTTCCCTTGGTCTTTAACCTAAAAAGCGACTGCGTTAGCGCATTTACATTTTTAAAAAACAGTGTCTCTCGCTAGCGGGTTGAAAAGTTTTCACGTTACTCTCGTATGAGGGACCTTTCCCGCTTCGTCGTTGTATAAGGGGATCACCGCAGCACGTGACGGGTGCCGTGGGGCCGGAAGACAGCGGCTGCGCAGCTGAGTGAGTGGGGCCTCGACTCAGCTTCCGCCTAACCGGCCCGTGCGGCTCGCAGGGTCGGGCACGCTGGTTATGGTTACGCAAACGATGCGCGGCGAAGGCTGCTCAGGGCGCACTACGCGCACACACACACACACACACACACACACACACACACACACACACACACACACACACTGATAGCGCCACCAAGGCCGCCCGCCCGGTGCTCCGTCACAGGCGACGCGTCTTGGACCGCTGCTCACAGCTGCCCGCCACTGGCGGCTAGGGTGCGCCGAATGGGTGGGGGACATGAGCAGCCAAGCGTACTGCCAACGAATTTCAGCCACATCGCTACCCGTCCCTTTCGTATCATACTACAACTACTAGCACAGACAGATGAGATCACTGTGAAGCCTACGCACTTTTATGCATAACAAAGCAGTCAGCGACTCAAGATTTGTGATTCTTCAGCTTCTCCAGGCATGTTTCATGACGAAGTAGGTCACGGGTCAACGGACGCAACATTTCGACAAACGACCAAGTTACCGTGTGCCAGTCGGGCACTGACATCCGGCCGTTCACCCGCGAACTGTTTTGTCAATTCAAGTTTTATCGGCCGTGGATTAAATCTTACTTTAAGGGTAATACCACGGGCTTTGAGGGTGGTAGGTCATTTCAATTTTCTCGACGTTTCGCTTGAAATGGTTGCTAGCTGTCAACAGCTATTCATTAGCAATTACCCCGATGGATACAAAGTGACACTTCTGAGCGATGTGGTTTATTCTGCGTTTGCTAAATTATACCACCTACGGTTTCCTCACTGGAGAATCGAAATTTTTGCAATCTCTCTTACAAGCAGTCTGTTTTCTATAAACAACCGTTAAGTAGACCTAGCCACGGTGAAATAAACATTAGAGGTACATGGTTGTTAGTGCAAGGCCGTTACAATCCAATGTTACTAGCTACTACAAACGGATGCCATCGTTCACTGTGCTAAAGGCCGTTAACATTCGTTATTTTCTTCACGGTTAAACAAATGGCTCTAAGCACTATGGGACTTAACTTCTGAGGGCATCAGTCCGCTAGAACTTAGAACTGTTTAAACATAACCAACCTAAGGAGATCACACACATCCACGCCCGAGGCAGGATTCGAACCTGCGAACGTAGCGGTCACGCGGTTCCAGACTGTAGCGCTTAGAACCGCTCGGCCACTCCTCCCGGCCTCTTCACGCTTAGTTAAAACCGATGACGACGTCTCAAGGAGGAAGTAAAGTAAGGTTACTGTTGAACTGCAGTGCTGTCGACTCGTCGAAGGAAACGAAGCGCTAGCTCAGTCGAACAAGCATCTGTGGGATGTTAATCGCGATTTTTTAAACGAAATCTCCTGGACGGCGGATTATGCGCCTTCAGGTAAACGGGGGAAGCTTTTATCAGGATGTGTTTACAGTGATTCGAACCTGATTCCTCTCAAGTACGAGTCAGTGTCAAATACTGTGTCATTTCACTCAGTAAAGTCCACATACAGCCGTAAACCTAACGGAAGACGGACTAAAATCTCAATTTTTCAATCACTCATCATTTTATATATTACAGAAGTATGTTACGAAGTCTGAAGCTTCACGAGGTACAAGATTATGAAATCAAAGATTTATTGTGAGGAAGAAAATGTTGCTTGCCTCGCAATACCATATTATAGGAAGTTAGACATGAAACATGATTCAACTACTTACGTATATACGGCTGAAGGAAAAAAAATCAAGTAGTGTGTTATTCAAGAAAAGCTACTGGAACGTCACACATTAATTATCTGAAGCAATGTCTCCTGAACATTCTCGGTTTCGGAATTTCATCTCAACCGTTCAGAGGAATGCTTGTTAGATATTACAGTTCTGCAAAGCCAATTTCTAGATGATTGTTAAGTGTCATTACTGACAAGAGGAAAACTGCTTCACTGGGACCAATCATGTCCAGTTGTTTTGCACGAGTTATATGAATTAAGTATTTTGTTTTCGAAAATTATATGGAAATTTTTTAATACCACGCTGTTCACTCAGACCTGAAAGTTTTGCAAGAACATTGGGAACTAACGGTCTAGTGATTCAATAACAAACGAGCGGTAACGTACGTAGCATCTGAAAAGTAGACTTCATGTCGAAGATCGTATATTTTGAAAACAACTACGAACTAAAGGTAGTCAACGATGTGGAAACGCAGTAATCCAATATTTACAGCGTAAATTATTTTCCTAATAACTGTGTGAATGTTTTCGCCAAATAAGTTAAATTCATTTTATTCTCACCCGCCAAACATCAAACTGCATCTGCTGTGACGGTTTGCACGTGATAAATTCCAGTGCTCGAGCCACATTTAACTGCACATTGTAGTACGAAAAACAGAACATGGATATCGGAGAGCTTCACTCGGCGTTCCATGCGAAGACTGCCTAGCAAAGCCGAAAATCCCTCGTTTCGGGCGCCTCATTTTCAAGAGGGTTCTAAGGCTCTACTACAGACTCAAGTTAGAACCCTGCGGAATGCGAAAACTGAAAGAACACAAAGTAAAAAATCATTATCACTACTTTACTGTTGTGCAAAACTGAAAATTTGTTGAAATAATCAGCAATAGGTTGCACAAAAAAATTTTATATGCTGCCTACGTCTTACTTTTTACACTCGCAAGTAATGCTGTAATTATAATCTTCTGAGGAAAGGCACTAGGCTCCTGGAACTGATAAAGGATATTGAATTTCTTTTGTGCAACTGGTTGCTGATTATTTCAACAAATAGAAATACAGTTGCTGAAGATGGATAAAATACTAAAGCTAAAAATACATTCATTTAAAAGCTAATATACATTGGTGAGTCGGTCAAAGAACTAATCTTACGAAAAAGGAATACGGTATGCATCAACGTTCACTATTCTTAACTCGTCCGACATTGGAATCACACAGTGTATAGCACACACGAAAAATATGCCAGTCAAGAGAGAACCACAAAAATTGCTAAACTGATTTGTAACGGAAAGTACAAGTAGTCAACGTCTGCCTAGCACAAGATAATCAAGATTTTCGTTACGCGGCATCGTCTGTATGTCGGAACTAAGCAGCGATTTGTGAGCGTCCCTTTACGCCTTGTACTTCCTCGCTGAAGCTGTGGGTCCTAGCCTATACAATTTACGGTAAAGGAGCGCCGCGATGCCACGGACGCCACTGTGGCCCGAACGAAAACATGGCGGATTAGAATGCATAACTTACCGCTCCTTAGCGCTTCAACATGTATTGGTTCCACGTAAGCGGACAGTCTGCTGGGACTACCATACTGACAAACTCTGAGCGATATCGATTGCATAGCTGGGCACCCTTTTTTGCTGCACTCACGTTCAGGCGTTCCTAACTATTGTATACATACGATCCTCACGGCTTTGAGCTGTCCACCATCGCTGGACCTCGACAAACCGACGCGTGATGGCTCAAATGGCTCTGAGCACTATGCGACTTAACTTCTAAGGTCATCAGTCGCCTAGAACTTCGAACTAATTAAACCTAACTAACTTAAGGACATAACATACAGCCATGCCCGAGGCAGGATTCGAACCTGCGACCGTAGCGGTCACTCGGTTCCAGACTGTAGCGCCTAGAACCGCATGGCCACTCCGGCCGGCCGGCGCGTGATGCAGTGTGTCGAATATTCAACTCTCTCTCTTGAAGCCGCAAATGTGCGTAACAAGAGCCATAACGTGATCCATGCACGATAGAATTTTACAAATCCAGTAACACGCGCCCAGCATACAGCTTCGATCGAAGCTGTCTATTTCATCGCAACAGCGCACTACCAAACAGCGACCTTCCTCAGTTAAACGCATCTCCATTCTTTCCTACATAATGTATTTTCAACGTGAAAGTGTGCATGTTCCTCATTCCATTAGTAGGTTGTTATCTAGATATTATTCAACCATTACTATCGAAACAAACATATGGCGTCGGATATGATACGTGAATCCTAAATAACAATCAAACAGATCTGAGAGATTGGCCTGGAAACTATTCTCCAGGAGATATAGGAAAAAAATACAGGTTTCCACAGGCGTAATTGTATGACTGTCAATGAACATAAGGTGCGTATTGAAAGCAATCCGAACAGTCACAGATAGAACAGAGAGGTCTTACAGATCAAGTTACTGCCCTTCCTTCCTTTCAGAAAATAAATACTGCATCACGACCTTGGACTCCGATTTAATTCCGAACCGGTGGAAGCTGAAGAACCCTTCAAAAAACGAAATTCACTTACGGTTCCCTTCTCGGTCCTGATCTCATGTCTCTTTTTATTTATACATTTTTATACATATTATATCCTTTGATGCAACATGACGACGAAGAAGCGACCAGAGCTATTTGTCATATGCTCCTAGAATCTCCCTCTCTGTCTTTTTTCTTTCACGTATCATTCCTGACTTGGCCATAGACTCGCTGTCTTCGACATTCTGGACGTCAGAACTAGTATCCGGTTCCCATTGGGTAGGGGCTTTGTCCGGCCTGGAGACGATAAGTTGGTCTTTCTCCAATTTGTTCAAGTGGGTTGTGGTTGGGACCTACAAGACTTGCTTACATGATACTGATTTTCCAATTACCGCATGCATTTTCCAGCCCATGTCGGAAACAAACTAGTTGGAAGTGCTGTTAGGAAGCTGCACTTTCCAAAGCAGTGCTGTTAGCGGAGGGCAGGGAAGGACAACTGGAAATGCCTACATTGTACTCTTGTGGTTGAGTGGTTATAAAGGCTTGCTTGGAGCTCCGAAGTAGTGAGTCGGCCAGCACCTGTCTTGGATGCAGGAATTGTGCTCTCTGAGATAAAGTGTTTTATCTTTCTGAAATTACGAATTAGTGATCCTTCATGATCAACGAAGAAACTTTTCGAATGCAGAAAACCTACAGAAATTGGAAACTGCATTCCCGAACGTGTACACGAAATTCTGTGTAGTCAATTTCTAGTTTTTTAGGCGAGTGTTGAAGGTTAGTGAGCGTGTACAGTTTCATGCAGTGACAAATTGCAAGTTAAAACAGGTCCAAAGCATGCTCAATCTGGTTTATGTCAGCAGATACCGTACGAAATTATTCTATTCGATTACTCTTGCCTACTGAAGCAAGGTGACCTTGACGTGGGCGTCGTCTGCCTGAGATGTACATCGAGAGCAAGTATCCTCCACAGTCTCCTAAGAAGATCGTCACGTGGCACACAAACCCTGCATTTGCAGATGAAGAGAAGCCGCTGTTACTAATCAGGCCCATTTGCAGGTACTTCCTTGTCTGTCTTCTTTTGGTACCATGGTGCTGAAGGGTTGGCACTCAAGCTCGTCATGGACCTCTAGAGGCCAAGTTCAAACAGGCAGTGCGCAATTGTTCCAGCTATAATTTGTAGATAGCGGTGATCAGTCAGTGCTGTTGGCCACGGGCGCCCACTGCGTTACTGTCTCCAGTATTTGTCTCTCACAATAGCTGTTGAAGGCTCGAATGACGTTACTGTGGTGCCAATTCGGACGGCAACTTCCTTGCTGATAACCCTTCCGGTCGTACAGAGTGGCAATGCTCCGGTCGTACAGAGTGACAACGCGCGCGGTTTAAGCGTGAAGCGGCCCTTCGAGGCACATTGACAGACTATGTAACGGATCGATTATAGCGACAGCTGTAACTCAGTTTATAAACCAACTCCACGACCTGCTCGCTTGGAGAAAGTGTTCGATAAACAGACAGCTGAGAGTGCAACCATGCTGCACAATAGGGAAAATTCTCTCCTTAGTCACAGTGAAAAATATGTTGCAGAAATCACGATATGGATAACTGGACATATAAGTCTTACGACCGGCAACTGGCCATCAATAGTGTATAGTCGGCGGCCCGGCAGAATGTGGGAGGCATCGAAGAGCACATACACTGAGGTGATGAAAGTCATGGGATACGAAAATGTACATATACAGATGGCAGTAGTATCGCGTACACGAAGTATAAAGGGCAGTGCATTGGCAGGCCCACCGGAGATGACCAGCTGGTAGTCAGGAGGCTATGAGACCTTCCGCAAGAAGATTTACTCCGTCGCCAAACCCCGCGTTGTTCGCGGGGCAGGCTCCGACCTGCAGAAGGTCCAACTGGAGAACATCGGTGATTACCGCAAGCTCGTGAAACTTGTGGAAGAAACAAAATTGCATCGTTTCACCCAAAACATCGAGCCGCAGAAGAAGCTGAAGGTGATCTTCCCCGCCTTCCAATCCAGATGGAGTCGGAGTTCCTGGAGCAGAGCTCGCAGCTAAGGGCTTCCCAGTCCACTCTGCCGGCCTGATGAAGCCACGTAGGACACACATGACCATGCCTCTGTTCCTGGTTGTCCTGGTCGACAACTTCGAAAATCGGAAAATTTTCGAGGTGGAAAAAGTCTCGGATTTTTCGGTGAAGGTTGAGCTGCTTCGTTCAAAGGGTAGGAGAGCCCAGTGCTACTAATACCACTGCAAGGTCCATGTGGAGTGGTAATGTCACATGCCAGCTCCCTGCGCCGAGTGTGACGGATCGCACCAGACAAGGGGGTTCAGCAAGAAGAAACAGGACCCGCCACAAGCTACAGGGGCTGCAGTGATTTCCGCCGAAAGACAGCCACCAGACGGGTCCAGCCATGACGCAGCTTCGCTGAGGCCACCAGGGGAAAGCGCCATCCGCGAGCGACACACGTACACCGTCGACTGCGGCACAGGTCGCAGGAGTAGGGCGTGGACTTCAGACGGAGCAACGCGTTGCCTCGCAGCGTGCAGATCACACGCAGCAGCCAGTGGACAGCATCCCAGCGACGAACAACGTCGCAGCTGGCGGAACAGACGCAAGCGAACTAATTACGCTCCTGCGGGCAACTGAGCCAACTAATGCGACAAATTCCGGCACTCATCGAAGCGGTCCTCCAGACAAATTCCGTCAAAATCAAGAGGCATCCTGGATAATGTCCATACCCATGGCCTGACAATATTTTCGCCAGTTCCTACGGGACGAGGATGTTGACATCTGTCTGAGGCAGGGAACATTCCTCAAATCTGAGGTGAACGTGTGGGCAGCGAAGTACTGCTACTACCTAGACGACAGAGCCAACCACAAGGGCGGCACTGCGATCTAAGTCAAGGGCTCGCTGCAACATCATCGATACAAACCCGCGGGAGGTCGCCATGTTTGGAGGTCAAGGTTGCTGCCAACACTATCGCTGGGGAGATACACTTCGTGTCGGTATATCGGCAGTCCGATAGACCGATACACGAGCCAGATTTCAATGCTCTGCAGTCTCACCAACATCAACGGGCGCTGTCTCTCCCGCGTCGTGCATCGAAACGGTGCACAGTCTGACTGGGGCCGTTTGATCCCATGCACTTCCCATCCCGAGGCAGACCGGACGTGATCGACTTCGCACTCCTGAGGGTCATCGGACAATTCAATTCATGTACCCCGAAACGCGGAACGTCTTATCATCCCAACAAGCCCCAGTCATCTACGTGATGTACGTGATCGCCCCCCCCCCCCCCCCTTCCGGACCAGCGTCCGAATTAGAGAAACTTGGACTGTGAGCGTTTCCATGCGGGAATACTGGAGTCACTCGAAGATGAGGCAAACCCCGAAAGAGCAGGAGGCGACGTAGCTCTAGCCTTCCTTAACCGAAGAATACTACGAGCAGCAAAGGCAGCCATCCCGAGACGACCGCAGCCGACCACGAGACTTCTCACGTCAGTTAGCGCCACACATGCTGGCAGCTATCACCAAGAAGAACCGACTGTTTCGCAGTTCACCCACCAACGCGACCCAAACGTTGCATCAACCGCAGGCGGTGGGAGATAAAGACAGCAGTCGAAGAACATAGAAACAGACAATTTACAGACTTAGTGTCGAGGCCCAACCCAGACAACGGCAGTGTCTGGAAAATCGTGAAGAGCCTCTTGTGGCACCGACAGAGCGTAAAACCGCTACAAATCGCAACGAATACTTCAACGAGTCAGATGTAAAAGCCAGCATGCTGGCCGACTGACTCGCCGCAGACTTCACATCGTGGCACACAGCCGTCGGGCCGACGAGCAACTCCCGATATTTCTAGCAGCCAGGAATGAAGAAACCGTAATCGGACCGTTTAGACTGAAGAAGATATAATCGTGACGATTACGGAAGAAGAAGTCGCCCTGCAACTTCTTTCCCGGAACATCTGAAAACCAGGAGGCGGCAACGGAATAACCCACCAACAGCTGAAGACCCTCCCGCCAGCAGCACACCACGATATAGGCAACGTGTTCAGCGAGATACAACGTGGAAATACCTTGAAGTTCTGGCAGTCTCGAAGACCGGCAAAGATCCACGCCAGGTCACCAGCTACCGGCCCATCAGCCGGCTCCCGTCCTTCTCGAAAGTTTTCGAGAAGCTGCAAGCGAAAAGGCTGATAGAACTCTTCACACAGGTAGGTGTTATCCCACACAAGAAGTTCGGTTTTCGTAGCGGCCATTCAGTCTCTTACCAGCTTCTGAGACTGGTAGAACGCGCGATTAGATCTCTGGAAAGAATACCTTGAAGCAGTGTTCTTCGATAAGTCCAGAGCCTTCGACTGCGTCTAGCAGATAGCGGCGTCGCACGTGGTCCTCCTCAGATCGTACCTAGCGCAACGAACCTTCCACGTCAGGGCAGATGATAGTACATCCACAGAACGACAGATAAGTAATGGGGTGCGGCAGTGGTCGGTGCTCGGCCCCTTGCTGTACTCACTGCACGCCACCGATACATTGCTCGCGGCGCGCGTCGAATTGGCGATCTACGCCGATGACGCAGTGCTGTATACCTGCAGCAGGAACGTGCGAACTATGCAACGTCGTCTTCAACTCGAGTGCAACACTCTGGATTCATGGTCAACGAAATGGCGGCTGAAATTCAACGCAGCAAAGAGCCAGGCAGTGATCTTCATCCGAAGCATGCTGCCGCCAGATCTCCCGCCCGTCGAAATCCTGGGAGCATCTATTCCATGGAGCAAAACCGCGAAGTACGTAGACCAAAGGCTGTGCCAGGCGCCTCATATCCGTGACGTTAGAAACAGAAAATCCACAGTCAAAATAGCCGCCGCAACCACGGCATCACGCTGTACCTAACACTGGCCCGACAAGTGTTGGAATACGCAGCTGTGATGTGGGGAAGGCCGCCGACACGCTCATTGCAGTGGCTCTGAAGAGCGAACTATAACTTCCGAGAGAGCACCGCACTCGTCTACTGCACGTAGGCACATGCACTGCGTTCCTGCAGGACAGGTTCAAGATCATCGCGAGGTCCTTCTACGAGAAGGACGGGACAGTCCAGGGAAAGGCTCGTCCATGAACTGGGCCACCAACCACACCACAGGCCAACCACACGTTGGCCTGACCTGCTGCGAGAACAAGGAAAGCTCGCCATTGAAGCGTTAGCTTCGGAGCTGTCATTTGTTCCAGGCGATTCAAGTTAAAAGGCTTCCGATTTCATTATGGCCACTTGAGGGGAATTAACAAACTTTGAATGCGGAATGGTAGTTGAAGCTAGATGCACGGTACATTCCATTTCGGAAATCGTTAGGGAATTTAATATTTCGAGATCCATAGTGTCAAGATTTTGCTGAGGAATCCAAATTTCAAGCATTATCTCTCACCACGGACAGGGCATTAGCCGACGGTCTTCACTTATCAAGGAAGAGCAGCAGGGGTTGCGTAGGGTTGTCAGCGCTAACAGACACACAAAATGGCGTGAAATAACATCAGGAATCCATGTGGGACATCCGACGAATGTACCCGTTAGGATCACCTGGGCCCTAGACAACTAGACAACAGTGGCCTAAACAAATGTGTCCCCATCATAGTAGGTAAGAGCTGATGGTAGAGATCGAGTGTGGCGAAGACTCCACGAAGTCATGAACCCAAATTGTCAAAAAGCCGCTGTGTAAGCTGGAAGTGGCTCCGTAATGTGTGGGCTGTGTTTACATGGAACGGGCTGGGTTCTCTGGCCCAACTGAACCGATCATAGAGTAGAAATGGTTATAATCGGTTACTTGGAGACCATTTGCAGGCATTCATTGACTTAATGTTCCCAAACAAAGATGTCATGTCACTGGGCAACAACTGTTCGCGACTGATTTGAAAAACGTTCTGTCAATTCGAACGAATGATTTGGCGTCACAGATCGCCCCACATGCAACCCATCGAACATTTATGGGACATAATCGAGAGGTCAGTTCGCGCACAAAATCCTGAACCGGCAACACTTTCACAATTATGTACGGCTCAATATTTCTGCAGTAGGCTTTTAAAGACTTGTTGAGTCTGTAACATGTGTAGCTGCTGCACTACGTCGGGCAAAAGGAGGCCCGATATGATGTTAGGAGGTATCCCAAGACTTTGTCACCTCAGTGCAAGCGCGACGGCGCAATATTGAACTTATATGAGGAGGTTAGATGCAAAGGGGTTAAAGTGACTGAAGCGAATATTTGTAGTTTATTGTAATGGATGAAGCAACCTATTTGGTGACAAAGGCCTTTAGGTGATGATGATGATGATGTTTGGTTTGGGGTGCGCTCAACTGTGCGGTCATCAGCGCCCGTACAAATTCCCAATTTTTTACACAGTCCATTTTTTTTTTCGCAGTCCAGTCTAGCCACTGTCACGAATGATGATGATGCTGATGATGACAACACAAACACCCAGTACCCGGGCAGAGAAAATCCCCAACCCAGCCGGTAATCGAACCCGTGACCCCAGGATCCAGAGGTGGCAACGCTAGCCACTAGAC
This sequence comes from Schistocerca gregaria, assembly GCF_023897955.1. Classification (NCBI taxonomy): domain Eukaryota; kingdom Metazoa; phylum Arthropoda; class Insecta; order Orthoptera; family Acrididae; genus Schistocerca; species Schistocerca gregaria. The sequence continues at coordinate 619,272,499 of NC_064923.1, read as the reverse complement.
CACGAGCTGCGGAGATATGGTCTTCATGTGTATAGGGATATCTGGACTGGTTTCTAGTGGTTATTTGAAGAACTACTGAACTAGAAGTGTTTTCTCTGTGGATGTAAAGAGAATCAAGTACACAATACTTGTGTTTGGTTTCTAATGTTTTGTAAACTGTTGTGATCAGATGATTTGATGCTTTAGCATTGGGCAGATTAGGAGCTGTTTTTCGTTCAAAACTTTAAAATAAAATAGAGTCCTAGAAGGTGAACAGATTAAGAAGAATGGAGACAATGAACAGACAGTGAAAATACTAATAGTAATGTTTTACTGAGGTATGTACAACAACTTCGTCACTCTATAAAGACTCTCATTGCGTTTAGTCACGTTGCAGGGGTCAGAACACGAACAAATCATTTTTAAATTATCAAAATGTAAACCTCACTGAAGACCACTGACCACAAGTTCCTTGTTTTTGGCCACTCCTGTATGGAATGTTTTGTAAGACTATCCTCAACGAAAAAATGAATTCTGATTCCACTGACGTAAGATGATGAAATTTAAGATGCCGAACCTCAGCGATAAGACATTTCAATGTATTGGCACCATCTGCTACACTAGAGAAATTTTGAAATCTGCAGCAGTCACATCCACTTGTGCCTCCAATTTACCACCCATGCCTATACAAATTTAAGCACCAACTCAAAACATATGTTTCCAAACCATATGGGCGGTCATCATCAGTAAGTGGAGGGCCAGCACACAATCTGTTAATGACGTGGTGCCTTCTGATGATGCTACGTGGGACTCGGCAGAGACTTCTCGTAATAAAAATAATTGAGAGCATCTGTATGTGTAAATGCTTAGAGTATTGTTGAAATTTGTGTTTCTATATGTAATAAAATCTTTTATTCATTTGCCTTAGCCACTCCTTTATATTTACGTTAAAATGGGATAAAATGTTGTGTTACATTGTTGTGGGTGATTCCAAACCCGATATAAATGAGAGTCAAAGGGGTGTGTCACACCTGGAGGCAGAGAAGTGTAAGCGCTAACGAGTTTATTGGTAAAAACATTAATGACGACAACGATCTGTATATAACCCTCTGATATTTTATGTATAGTTTCATAAATGACAAATGCATATGCTGGTTTCTGCAGTTAATATAATGAATGGACTGATTTTAAAAAAGGTCAGGATGGTGGTGCAAAAGTTATCAAAATAATTTATATGGATCGACAGATCGAAATCGGTAATTCTTCAAGTCTGTAAGGAGGAGACTGGAATGAGCGGAAGATGACTTTTTCCCCGAGTTTTCTACCCATTTCTTCTAATCCGAACTAACCTCTGCGTTAACGCCCTTGAACGGTGAATCCGTCGAAATAAGTGTGGTGCAAGATATGGTCACTGCCAGCTCGCTCAGCTGCTGTGTGCGCTGAACTCACCTAGGCAGCAAGCAGTGGCGACTTGGTTTGCGAGCACGGCAGACCAGGGTGCGCATTCCCGGTCAAGGCCTGGTGGCTCGGTGTTTCTGCGGCCCACCCCAAGGTCAGCCGCGCCTTGCTCGCTACCTGTCTACTACCGCAGCTGCCCAAAGCGTGAAGGACAGGCACATCGTCTGCAGCTACCCGCCTACTTTCAACGAGCAGCGGGCACAAATTACCTTAGCCTCACATGTAATATATTGCATTGTGAAACTAAAACTCTTAGTGCTAGAACTTCGGCAGCTTTGCATCTTTCTCTCTTTTATTAAAATGGCTGGCATGTTCTGAAGTCTCTTAGTACCGCCTACTTTAGTATGTGCGCTCCGTCTATTACAGTATCTGCTCACGGATGAAACAAGACTTACCCATAAATACACTGTAACAGAAGTGTACCTCTGGTTTGTTTCTTGCGGTCAGACAAGCACATGAATATTATGTGAAGTGACGGCGGTTTAACAGTAATTTTTTTAATCGTGATATTATATTAATGAATTTTTAGTCTTACGTTTTGCTACGTTCTCTTATTTCCTATACAAACATCGTTCAGTTAATAAAACAGTGTATCTGCTGTCAAGTACGGTAATCTAACACAGTGACAGTTTAATTATGACTGAAACAGTTAAACAAAATTTAAATTTAAGAAGACTTCATACACACACTAAGCTACCGGAAGAAACAAGTATTTTTAATAAAAAGTCTCGTCGACGAGTGACCACTATGCACACTGCTCTTGTTCGGATCGAATAAGAAATGATAAGCCGGTTGTGTTCATTCGAAGAAACCACCTCGACATTCGCCTCATGTAATTTAATGACATCGCGAAAAACTCAAATGTGGATGGTCGAACGGAAACTCGAACTGCCGGCAGATAGCGGGCCAGTGCCTTACCACTGCGCCAACTCTCTCGATTCCAGTTCATGTTTAAGTACTGCTAATGGAGTTGCAGCTCAACTACAACTGCGCAACTAACAGTGCAGAAGTGTGTACTAGCAAGTCGTGTTCTGTCAGAGAGAGAAAGGTTTAGCAAGTTAGAAAGCACTGTCTGAAAATTTAATTCTGTGCTACTGCGTTTATTTCCACGTTTACGTATTTCACTGTCTTTGTGCCCCAGTTCACAAAACATCCAGCTGTTGAATCCACAATACGACGACAGTCTCTATTTACACTGACGTTAAGAAAGTAATTAATGTAAACACATCACAATCTTACAGTTGTAGCAATTCACATAACTATCTCACTACTAATCATGATAAGTTTAGCAAAGTTGAACTAAACTGACATGGTCTTACAATCCATTCGAAAGAAGTGTAGTGTACACGGGTTGCCATTTGCAGTAGCCGGTTTATCTACAGTTCAATTAACGGTTACTAAAACATTTTTCACGGTAGGAGGGAAAAAGAAGTAGGGATAGTTTAACTGTAAATGTTGAAATTCAAGAGTGCAATTCAGCAACTACTTCGCATTAATCAATCGACTACGTAGCGTCGATAGCAAGACAAATTTCAAACCATTATCACCTGGAAGTTGTCTTCATCGTCCTGCATGTATCTCTCGGAAGTTCTCTCAAGAATTGGTCGCACTAGAGTTTTATAAGCGACTTCTTTCGTGCGTGAATTGCTCTGCCTTCGGATTCCTGCAACAAACCTCTCTACTTTCCCGATAATGGATAACAACATGTGGTCATTCTGGAGACCATTTCCTTAGCTGTTGTTGAGTCCTTCAGTCCTGAGACTGGTTTGATGCAGCTCTCCATGCTACTCTATCCTGTGCAAGCATCTTCATCTCCCAGTAACTACTGCATCTTCTGAATCTGCGTAGTGTATTCATCTCTTGGTCTCCCTCTACGATTTTTACCCTCCACGCTGCCCTCCAATACTAAATTGGTGATCCCTTGATGCCTCAGAACATGTCCTACCAACGGGTCCCTTCTTCTCGTCAAGTTGTGCCACAAACTCCTCTTTTCTCCAATTCTATTCAATACCTCATTAATTACGTGATCCACCCATCAAATCTTCAGCATTCTTCTGTAGCACCACAATTCGAAAGCTTCTATTCTCTTCTTGTCCGAACTATTTATCGTCCATGTTTCACTTCCATACGTGGCTACACCCCATACAAATACTTTCAGAAACGACTTCCTGACACTTAAATCTATACTCGATGTTAACAAATTTCTCTTCTTCAGAAACTCTTTCCTTGCCATTGCCTGTCTACATTTTATATCCTCTCTACTTCGTCCATCATCAGTTATTTTGCTCGCCAAATAGCAAAACTCCTTTACTAGTTTAAGTGTCTCATTTCCAAATCTAATACCCTCAACATCACCCAACTTAATTCGACTACATTCCATTATCCTCATTTTGCTTTTGTTGACGCTCATTTTATATCCTCCTTTCAAGACACTGTCCATTCCGTTCAACTGCTCTTTCAAGTCCTTTGCTGTCTCTGACAGAATTACAATGTCATCGGCAAACCTCAACGTTTTTATTTCTTCTCCGTGGATTTTGATACCTACTCCGAACTTTTCTTTTGTTTCCTTTACTGCTTGCTCAATAAACAGATTGAATAACATCGGAGAGAGGCTACAACCCTGTCTCACTCCCTTCCCAACCACTGATTCCCTTTCATGCCCCTCGACTCGTGTAACTGCCGTCTGGTTTCTGTACAAATTGTAAATAGCCTTTCGCTTAGCTACCTGGTTGATACTGCTTCCAGTGCGTGGTCGCGGATCCTGTAGCCAAAAGATATCGGATCCTTTCGCTTATTTACGCGCACAGAATTACATTTTTTTATGTTGTAGTTCAGCTCCAAATCCTTACACAAGACGCTGATTCTCCTCAAGTCTCTCTGCATTTAGTTTTTCTAACGAGGTCCCTCGTCTGTACAGCATATAGTGACAAATTTTATTTATTCTCCTAGCAAGTGTGTGTCGCAATTCCGTCTCTCTATTCACAGAAGCGTTTATGACTCAAAACTTCTGTCGTGCACAACGGTTCCGTATATATGCTGTGACCTGAGATGCAATTCCATTTATCCCAGATTTGCTGTAGTGCATTGCCAAATAAAGGTAAGCGACAGGATTTGGGTCTCAGTACAGGAATCCTTCGGCTATTACTGCTGGGAGAAACTATCATAGCAATTCTCTCTCAGAGGGCTGAGTTTGTTAACAAATGGTGAGCAGTATACAGAGAACCGTTCATCGCTTCAACAGATAAATGGAGGCAGAAAGCGCAACTAAGCGCTTGCAAATTCTGACCTCTTTTCCTTCCGTCAGCTGCAGTATCATCACAAGGTTGGCAGGCGCTCCCGCTTGGCTGTACTCCATCCTGCCCGATGGCTGTTGGGGCACAATCGCGTGACCTCTACGAATGCATAACCCAGAGCTTACAGTTCTATATCCGTAGCGGACGGCGAATGAAATACGCCATAAAACAAAACCCTGTCTTATGTTTGGCTCCGAATGTTTTACTGCAGAGGCAACCAATCGGAGGAATAGTAGACTCTACATACAAAACATAATGAACTTCCATTTCGGAGGAAAGGAACGACGCCTCATCAGACTCATTCATAATCCAGTAATATCGTGCCACAATGAATCAATGAGCATTTATACACTGAAGCGCCAGAGAAACTGGTAAACAGGCATGCGTATTCAAATACAGAGATGTAAACACGCAGAAGACGCCACTGCGGTCGGTCGACAATGGCTATACAAGCCAAGTGTCTGGAGCGTTACTGCTGCTACAATGGCAGGTTATCAAGATTTAAATGAGTTTGCACATGGTGTTATAGTGGGCGAACAAGCGATGGGACACAGCATCTCCGAGGTAGCGATGAAGTGTGAATTTTGCCCTTACTACCATTTCACGAGTGTATCGTGAATTTCACCAATCTGGTAAAATATCAAATCTCTGATATCGCTGCTGCCAGACGAAGATCCTGCGAGAATGGAACCAACGAAGAGTGAAGATAATCGTTCAACGTGACAGTAGTACAACCCTTCCGCAGATTCTTGCAGATTTCAATGCTGCGCCATCAACAAGTGTCAGCGTGCGAACCATTCAACGATACATCATCGATATGGGCTTTCGGAGCTGAAGGTACACTCGCATACTGCACGACACAAAGCTTTAGGCCTCACCTGGGCCCATCAACACCGGCATTGGACTGTTGTGACTGGAACACGTTCTTACAAACCAACGATTCAGCAGAATTTTGTATTTGTTTTCAAAGATTTACATGAGCCTAAAGAAGTAACGAATGAAAAAAAAATATCAATCAGTCCATCGTTGTTTCTTCTTTGAGGCATGCAGCTGCAACGTATTAAAAATTACAGACTTCTTCAGGCTATATTCCCTTAGCTGTGATTATTAATACAGCATAAGTAATCAAATGTGTATTCCGAAATCGATCACGTAAGTTGCACAAATAACCATCAAAGAAGTGCAGCCGAGGAAGTCGTCAATCATCCATATAATAAAGCGATACCTCTATTTTGCCATGTAAGCGCATTTTACTACGCAAAATGATGCACTTGACAAACAAGGTTTCTTTCCTTCACAACAACAACAAAAAATCTTAAATCCAACGCTTCAGTCACACTTCAGGTACGCCGAACATCTCGTCCTCTTTTGAAAACGTGTCCCTAAAGTACCGACTGTTTTCCACAAAATTATAATATGGGCAGCCATCTGAGTTGCCGAGTTAGTGCAGTAAACGGTAATAAAAAACTGATAGTGGAGTACGCGACTTACTCCTGGCAGCTGCAGTGGGCTTGGCGCGGCTGCTCCACGCGCCTACCTTAACCAATCACTTAACGCGATTTAGCATAGTTTCTATGGCAACTCCTCCGAGTTGTAGACATAGTGACGACTATCGATTTCGACTGCAACCTTGTGCGCTACGCGGCTGAATTTTCCAACAGCGCTGCCAATGTTAGGAATAATCTTTCGATGAAATCTACTATAGAGCAAAAGTAGGCCAGTTCAGAATCAAATAAGAATCCAATGACTTCTCATGACCATCTTCTGATTAATATAATCTACGATAAAACTCGGAAGACCGTTATCTGATGACTTAGAATAGAAGGGAGGACAAGTCTAAGACTCGAGACAAAGTTATGATCTCAAATTAGGAACAAATGCTGAGAGCTGCTTATATGTTGTGAAGGTATTTCTTATTATCAGTGGGACATAAATCTCTCTTCAACTTTTTCAACGTGACTCCGACGATTCAGAAGGCTATGACTGAAATTAGCTTCCTCCATTTCTTTTATTATTGTCGCAATGTGCTATGGTACAAGCACAATTTGATAACGAATGTGTGGAAACTAGTGGCGTAAATCAGTGATACTAAGCAAGACGGCAGTTTCAAGTAGCTACTAGCCTACTCCCATATTTGCATTTCCACTATTCGCATCGTATCTACCACTCCCACATAGCGTAGCTTCGATGGCATACTTCGGTTCCGCCCCAACCGCGGCACTCGCCGGCAGGGCGCACTGCGGTCGCGGCGCGGCGCGGCCTCCAACGTCACGGCAGCTGTCGCCACCCCGTGACGTCAGAGCTCCACCCCCTGCAGTGACGTCACGACACGTGACGCGGAAGCGCTGGCAAGCCGCCAGATCAGTCCACAAACCCTCTTCTGCCGGCGGCGGAGGGGCCTGCCGTTGACTGCAGAGTTGGTACGCCTGCCTGGCTCACTGCCGCAGCGCCTTGTGCAGCAGTGAAGCGAGCAGCCTATCCGTGAACGGGTGTTCGACGGCTACTGCTGCCCTCAATGGCAGCCTACGACGGTTTTCTTCACGAGCTGCAGTGCAGAAAGCACGTAACTATAGAAGCTACCATCATTACTTCGCTTAAAAAACAAAAAATATTACGACGAGCCGTGAAATAGTAAGTCGCATTTCCCGTTTGTGACGAATAGATCAATTCAGCAAAGCACCGGTCGCTAGAGTACAGTTGGTAGTTACGATATATTCCGTATTTCAATTCTATACTATTTGAATGGTTTCACTTCCAATTTAAATTTCAAAAAAGTCTAAGGAGTGGAATTACGGAACAAAATGATGCAAGTAATTAAAATAGATTCGAAAGTGCTGCTGGAAATTGTGCGTGTCAGGAGTCAGAGATTACCATGTGGTGCTCCAGTATCTTGTAAATATATACGTCGATTCTTGCAGAGAAGAAAAACAGATACCACCCTCTTTTTAATAGTGCTGTTTATACATATAAATAGCGCTGTTACCAGTTTCTCAAACTGAGAGGTTCGTCATCAGGCGGCTTTTCACATTAAGAACCAGTTTTCTTGTTGTTTATATTAGTTTTCAATTTTTACTGTCCTGGAGTGAAAATTCCTTAGCTGATGAGCGTGTGTGTGTGTGTGTGTGTGTGTGTGTGTGTGTGTGTGTGTGTGTGTGTGTGTGTGTGTGTGTGTGTGTGTGTGTGTGTGTTTGTTGCTTTATATTATGTGCTTAAAAATATATATCAAAAAAAGTGCTTCATATAGTCTTCATTACTGCATGAACGCAAATACTCGGTATTGCAACGTAATGACGCGTGGTTTTCAACGGCAGCACCACCCCAAGAAGAACTACTGAGATTTACTGCAGGTTTGTATCTTAATGTGAACAGCCGTCAGTTGATGAGCCCCTCAGTTTGAAACAGGCAACGGTGCTATTTATGTGAATAAATAATACTACTGAAAGTGGCTGGTTGCTGTTATCTTCTCTGCAAGAATAAACCTGTATTTTGTACACAGTCACTATCTCAGCATATCAGTTTTCGACAAAATAGCATCTTGTAAATAATTCGACATAACAAAACAAGTTTTTGGCAAGTGATTTCGGCAGCTACTTCCAAACACATTCTCTGCAACCAGATATGTAAGTGACAAAGTCCTCCTAACCACCCCGATCACCTTTCTTTTTCTGAGTTTCCTAATTTAGCAGCAAATTGTATTTTGAGCAGAAAACCCACTGAGGAAATACCTGAATTCCGAAACTGTGCGAAAAATCTGTCTACGGCTCTTCATAATTATAAAAACAATTTGATATGCTCTACTTGGAAATCAGAGTGTCAAATTCCAAACTGAGAAAGGATGTGGCAATAATTCGTAGGTCAGTTCATTCAGTTCTCCCATTTCAAATTCACCTTTCAGAAGTTGTGGTTTTTTTTTCCTAACTCAGGGCATTTTGCACTATTTTATCAATCTACTTGGCCCACAAGATTTGCATAGCATTCGCCAATTATTGTTTTTCTTTTGCCACATCGATAAGAAGACTATATCACCCAAGAGAACGCTGGCCGCAAATGAGATGGTCTCCGCTGTTTTGGTACAGGCCCATATGCTTCACCTACTGCTATGATTGCTTTTTCGGTTATGGTGAAAAGCGATGGGCCACCTCTCAAAGCCAGTACGAAATTGGGAACGAAATTTGTGGTTCTTTCTTAGAGCAGACCAAACACTGGTCAGAAATTCATTGCCCATTTTGCTTCTGGAGAGTATTCGGCCACTGGATCTTGTAATCAAAGAACGTACTGCAAATTATTGTCCGAAGAAAAGGAGATGTGGGAAAAGAAGAAAAATTATGGGTACATATTTAGACAACGTAAGAGATATTAGAGAGGAAATAATTAATATCTGCCAGAAACAGTGGGAGGAATCCAATACTGAAAGTAGACTATACGCAATAATACCGAGTAAAAGGAAAAGACTAAAAATGACACATCTAGCAGCACGAAGAGGAATGGTACACTTCCTCACTGAACATGGTCCCTATGCATCATATCTACACAGGGTAGGGAAATGAGCCTCAGGGGAGTGCGACTGTGGGATTAGTCCAGGGACTCCTGAGTACACAGTTTTTTGCTGTCCCTCTCTTGCGGCACAAGTCGACGACCTAAGAAATCAACTAACAACACAAGTGAAAGAGGTACTGCAAAACCTTGAACAAACTCAAATACTCGACACATAAGGAAACCAACTGTCAGATATAGTATACATGCAGTATGTAAACAGATGATCGTCAATAAGCGTCGGGTAAGATACGGTCACCAAGCTAACCGGCGCCACCAGACAAGACAACGAAGATGGAGACGAAGGCGGGGATGCGAGGTGGCCATTCTTTCCCCTACAAAGTGGGGGGGGGGGGGGGAGGGAGGGTAGGAGTGGGTAGTCTGGCCGTCTGGGTACGCTCGACACCACTGTGTGTATTGGAAGGGTCCGAAGATCTGGAGAGGTCCTGCCGGTAACTCACTGTCGTCTCCTATCCATTTACCGATTGAGATAGATCTAGATGTAGGTGTAGAATCGGCGCGATTAAAAGTACAGTAGATTAGTAAAGTAGAAGCGCTGCAACAGTAGAAGTAGATAAGTAGTTAATTATTGTAAATTAAAAAGGAAATAAAAAGCTTACAGCAGTGGCTATCAGGGTAGTAGCCGGCTAAGGCCCTCGCCCCTACGGACAGTAACCTGTCGCGATTAGCCCACAGGGCTAAGTAGGCCAGAATTAGCAACGTACATAAATGTAAAATGTATAGACAATTAAATAGCTGAGACCATTGTAATAAGTACGATTAACTTGAAACTAATATTGTGCTATTGTAATACGGTCCATTATTTGTAATAAAGGAATGGACCTTCATGAAAAAAAAAGTCGACAGATCGATGTGCAAAGCCTTCTCACCGTAAATTGTTCAAGTAGAGTATGCGCATCAGGGGGCCAGCTGCTCCATACTGCTTCCGCCAGTAGTCCAGTAAGTCATCTGTGTTTTCATATGCGACTGCAGCTTTGGAATGCATTTATAGTTGACCGTCTTGGAGAAAAGCAGTGTTGTGAATAAACGAGAAAATTATTGTACACTGAGGCGACAAAAGTCATGGGATAGCTATATATATATATAAATATACTGATGGCAGTAGTATCGCATACACAAGGTATAAAAGGGCAGTGCACTGACTGAGCTGTCATTTGCACTCAGGTGACTAATGTGAGGAAGTGTCCCACGTAATGATGGCCCTACGCGGGACTTAAAAGGCTTTGAACGCAGAACATTAGTTGAAGCTAGATACATGGGACATTACATTAAAGAAAACTTTAGGGAATTCAATATTCCGAGATCTACAGTCTCAAGACTGCTCTGAGAAATCCGAATTTCAAGTATTAGGCAGTGTCCGACGGCATGCACTTAACGACCGAGAGCAGCAACGTTTGCGTAGAGTTGACATTCCTAAGAGACAAGCAACACTGAGTGAAATAGCCACAGAAATCGAAGCGGAACGTACGTCGAACGATCCGTTGGAGCCCTACGGCGAAATTTAGTATTAATGGACTATGGCAAGAGACGACCGATGCGAGTGCCTTTGGCAATAGCACGACATAGCTTGCAGCGCCTCACCTGGGCTCGTGACCTTATCGATGGACCCTAGACTGCTGGAAAACACCGTGGTCTGGTCAGAAGAGTGCCGATTTCAGTTAGTAAATCTAAGGATTGGGTTCCAGTGTGGCGCAGATCCCACAAAGCCATGGACACGGGTTGTCAACAAGGTGCTGTGGAACCTGGTGGCGGCTCCATTAAGGTGTGGGCTGTGTCTACATTGAATGGACTGGGTCCTCGGTTATATTGTTACTTGGCGAGCATTTGCAGCCATTTATGGATATCATGTTCCCAAAGAACGTTTGAATTTTTATGAATGACAATGCGCCTTGTCACCAGGCCACAACTGTTTGTGATTGATCTGAAGAACGTTTTTGACATTTCGAGCGAAAGATCTGGCCAAGATGCAATCTACTGAACATTTATGGGACATAATCGAGTGATTAGCAAGTGCACAAAATCCTGCACAAACACTTTCGCAATTATGGACGGCTATAGAGGCAGCATGGATCAATATTTGTGCAAGGGACTTGAAACGATTTGTTGAGTCCATCCAATGTCGAGTTGCTGCACTACGCTGGGCAAAATTTTATGACTGGACGGTATTCGATTTTTTCTTTTTTCCACATTCACGTAACTTCTTACCGTCTGAGCGGAAAGAGAGGACAGAAAGATACTTAGGACCGTTTGAGGATTGAACCCTGACTTCAGTGACCGCATCACTACTACCACCACCACCACCACCACCACCACCACCAGGAAACTAAAACAATGTTTCTGTGAATGACCGTGAAAGTTTCATCTCTTCCTATCCCACATCTTCATAGCTCGTATGATTACAGTAGTTATCACTGAATGGCTAGTTAAACTATCTTTATCTCCTGCGGATCAACTGAATAGAGAAGTTCACACCTATGACGACTAGTGGGAAGGGAAGAATGTGCTGTAAGGTGATCGCCCGGGAGGTCACGCGAGGCGTGACGCATCGCAGAGAGCGCCTGCTGCCAGCAGAGGGGCGCAGTACATGCGACAGAATGGCCGTGGCGTGCAGCACGACCGTGCGCGAGGTGGGAGGGAGAGGTAGCGAGGGAAGGGAAAGGGGGGAGGCAGAGGTGGAGAGAAGGGGGAGGCAGAGAGAGAGAGAGAGAGAGAGAGAGAGAGAGAGAGAGAGAGAGACGCTAATCTTATCGCACGCACGCTGCCGCATTCGAACACTGACGGCGGGTGACCCCTGCGGGGGAACCAGGGTCGTTCCTTCGATCAGGCCGGTCACTCGCTTGTGGAGAGCCCACTACCTGGGAAGAAAAGCTCGGAAGTAGTCTGACAGCCTCACTATTACCTAACAATTCCAAGAGCCCAACGTTTATGAACGTCTGGAAGTCTTAAACGACAAGAGAAAATTACAGTCCCCGCATTAGCGTGAACTAACTTGGTCACGAAACTAGGAACAGCAGTCACGTTCCACCTAAAAGTTGTGAGCGTTTCTACCTTGCAGTGCAAGCTTGCAGTGTCGTTGAAAAGCTTCGCGGAGAGTTTCGATGGCTTGCTGTTACGACTATACAAATTTCTTGCTGAGGGGAAGAATAATAGTGACAGTTTCGATGGAAAGAGGCTGCAGAATGTTTCAGCTGTGCAAATTATTGTTGGAAGTACTACGATGACGAGAGTACTGCGTCACAGGTACTTACCTCAAAGAAGGAAAGATCATTGTACTCGCAATAGTAATTGTAGAAACTACCTGCGTAAATGCGCTGTCAGGTAGTCGTTCAGGCGAATGCTGTGAGTGTGAAGATATACTAACTCCGCAAAACGTTCGCTTTTTTCTGGCAAAGAAATTTTCAGAAAAAAATTCTATCTAGGGGCATCGCTTTATAAATTAGTCCGATTAGTGATCGTGCGTGAATGACGAAACATTGCTGACAAGACAAGACATACCACGGCATGTTACAACGAAAACAGGAGGACTCAAAATTACAAGTCACTGGTTTATTTATTTTACACTGAGGAAATGAAAGTAACGGAATTCCTGCTAATCTCGTGTCGGATTTCCTTTTGCCCAGCATAGAGCAGCAACTCGACATGTCCTGGGCTCGACATGTCCTGGGAAGTCCCCTGCAGAAATACTGAGCCGCATGCCTCTACAGTCGGGCATAACTCGGAAAGTGGTGTTGGTGCAGGGTTTTGTGCGCGAACTGTTTTCGATAAGTTCAAGTCGGGCGAAATGGGTGGCCACATCATTCGCTCGAATTGTCCAGAATGTTCTGCAAACCAATCGCGAACAACTGCGGCTCGGTAATATGGAGCTGTGTCACGAGAACGTAAGGTCTATAAATAGCAAATTGGTCTCTAAGTGGCCTGATATAACCTTTCCCGGTCTATGATCAGTTCATTTCGATCAGAGGACCCAGTCCATTCCATGTAAACACAACCCACACCATTATGGAGCCACCACCAGGTTGCACCGTGCCGTGTTCACAACTGGCTTCGTGTGGCCTGCGCCACACTCGAACCCTGCCATCAGCTCTTAACTGAAATCAGGGTCATCTGAACAGACCACGATTTTCCATTTTTCTAGGGTCCAACCGTTATGTTCAGCCCAGCACAGCAGAGGCGCTGTTTGCAAAGGCACTCGTGTCGCTCGTCTATAGCTACACCCCACTAAAGCCAAATTTAGCGCACTATCCTAACTGATATTTTCGTCGTACGTCCCACATTGATTTCTGGGATTATTTCAATCAGTGTTGTTTATCTGCTGCCAATGGCCCTGCGTAGTGGCAACACCGGTTCCCATCACGTCACGCAAGTTAAGCGCTGTCAAGCTTGGCTAGGACTTGGGTGGGTCACTGGCAGGGTCTGCCGAGTGCTGTTGGCAAGCGGGATGCACTCAATTCTTGTGAAGCCAACTGCGGAGCTACCTGACTGTAAAGTAGCGGCACCGGTCACGAATACTGACAACCGCCGGGAGAGAGTTGTCTGAGCTGACCGCATGCTCCTCCGTACACGCATCCGGTGACGCCCAAGGGCCCAGGATGACACCGCGGCCGGTCGGTAGTTGGGCCTTCAAGTTCTTTTTTCTGCTTGTTGTTTGTTTGTTAGCGCTGACAATTTTACGAAAATGCCCCCCCCCCTGCCCCCCTCGTGTGTGTGTGTGTGTGTGTGTGTGTGTGTGTGTGTGTGTGTGTGTGTCTGTGTGTGTTTAAACGAAAGGCACCGAAAGAAATAACGTCGTTTAACTTTACAAGAAAGTAGGAACTAATCAACAGTTTTCCTCACGTCTTATGAGTAGCCCAACTGCTTTTCCGGCTTGCTGGTCTAGCGGTAAAACGCGTGCCTACAAACCGAAAGATCGCTGGATCGAGTATCAGTCGGTCCACGGATTTTTTTTTTTTTCAGTCTGCCTTTAATATTAACTTTCACTTCTCAACGATGAGAAGATTCGTCAGGAATGGCACGAGGTTTGGATGCCACGTTAAACGGTAGGCCCTCTTTGCCCGCTAGGGCTACTTGGGTAGGCTGGAGAGAGACAAGCCACCGAAGTGGCGACCTATTGAAAGACTTGCATCAGGACGTTGAAACACACGAAATTATTGTACCAGTGTGACTTCTCTTCGTATCATAGGCACACGTTTCCTTCTGAGACTCCAAATGGCCACTTCCATGAACTTATCTCCATTTACCACGAAAAACCCCGAAGTTGCACGCGCATCTTATGTGTTAGCCATAGACTCTTTGGTGGACAGTTTTTCGAGGCACAGCACTCAATTTTTAAACACATATGACAGTATGTGCGTCACGAGATAACGAATAGTAATACTATGCTGTCGAATGCCTGTTTAATCACCCAAAATGAGACCGGAGATGCCACGATAACTATGGCCAAATGTTCCAACTTTGTCATCTAAAGTGGAGTTCACTACACAGAAAATGGAATTAAAAATTATTGGACTTTAACGTTCCTGACATCGAGGTCATTACGGACGGAGAGCATTCTGGGATAATAGAAGTTGAGGCTGGGATTGGAGTGGAAATGCAGGGAGAGAGAGGAAGTGTTCTTTACAAAGGAATTATCCAGGTAGTCACCTAAAGTGATTTATGGAAACCACGCAAAACCACAATTTGCCTGGACCTACGTAGATTTTAACAGCCGTACTCCCGATTACGAATGCCAAGCCATACCACTGCAGCGCATCATTCCGTGATTACATTGCGAATTAGCTCATGTGAATAAGAAAGAAGCGGAAATCACCCCAGGCCTTGTTAAAGAAACCATTATGGCTTTCACCGGAAATGGTTTACTGAGGTCAACAAAGCAGAATCGGAAATAGCTGCTAGTGAATATGATCGCAACATCGGGACTGTTAACATGTCGCTAGACGGTGAGAATGAGCTACTGCCATGATTCAAATTAACTCCACATCGACATACCGCAGTTTTTATTTCTTGGTTATTACCTAGATTCTGAATAGATGTCGGGAAACGTCCTTAGGCTAAAAAAATGGCTTGGAGTACCCCAAGGGCAGGTTCAGCCGCCTAATTGAACATGTGAGAATTGTGGGTTTAAATGTATCTGATAAGGACAGGTGACGTAATATGTCTTTAGTGTGGTATTATGACGACGATGCGAGAAGGTGAAACCCAGAGGCGGTACATGGACCTTTCCTCTCGAACAGCACCACCTGGGCGGCCGAGATTAACATCCCCATCCGATACTCTGATCACCGTCAACAGTGTTGCATGTGCACTCCGCATTCTCTCGTGAATTGAGGACATGTTACACTGCAGGGGAGTTGGCAATTTAATCATGGATATCGACGCAAAGTCGATGATCAGGAACTTTACGTCACCATGCCAACCCCACTTGGCGTATCCAGGTAACTACCCATCCAAGAGTAATGGCTACGCCCGACGTTAGTTAACTTCGGTGACCTGACAAGAACCGGCGTATCATCGAGGCAAGGCCAATGGCAGTCCTACAACTCCCCATCAGTTTTTATTATGCCATGCAACGGAAGCGTTACCATATGAACACTTTCGTCAGGAAAGCCCACTTCCGTAGTTCCTCGGAATCCCCATACATGCAAGAAATTCTGACCGTCGCCTCTGGTCTTTCAACCATACAGCTTTACTAGCTCATTACCGTATCAAACAAAACTGAGCACGTTGATTACAGCGCTATAACATACACCGTGAAACGAACACCAAAAAACGACAGTAGGTATCTCATTTCTTAGTTCATATATTAAACATCACAGAAGTAATGTACGAAAAGGGAAGATCCTGAGTCTACATCAGACTAGGCTGTGATTAGTCCAGCAGACAAAACTGATCTCCTTTGACATCTGAGGAGGAAATCCTAAAGACAACTGTTGCAATAAGTCGGTACGTTATCATTCTGTTGATCATATTTTGTACATTTAAAAACGCCACACGACAAAAACGCCACACGACGAATGACCCATTCATATATTCATCGGGAGTAATCCTGGAAAAAGATGAGTTATTTTATTACAAAAAGCAGATTTGGTTTTGCACTCAGCTCTTTTCATATACAAATCAGGTTTCTGAATTACTGTTTCTACGCTTTGTGCTCGCGGTGGCCTCCCTTGTTTCCCTTAAGTTCTAAGTCGTCTTTGAGATACTCTAATTCCTCAAACGACAGGCGAACGCGGACCTCTTTCTTTTTCCCTTTCGAAATGGTTCAAATGACTCTGAGCACTATGGGGCTTAACATCTGAGGTCATCAGTCCCCTAGAACTTAGAACTACTTAAACCTAACTAACCTAAGGGCATCACACACATCCGTGCCCGATGCAGGATTCGAACCTGCGACTGTAGCGGTCGCGAGGTTCCTAGAACCGCTCGGCCACTCCAGCCGGCTTTTCCCTTTCGTCAAGCCTCTTACTACCAGTTGAGTCCTTTAAACTGATATAGCCAGTTCAAGTTCAGTGAAAGAGGGATCTGTACCAACCGCCAATGTTTCCGGAATTTGAACTGAGCGTCTCCTGAGGTATTACTACTTCCTCAGCACAAAGCTCACACTCGAGACGAGCACCGGCAGTTACTAGCGGCATGCTAACGACGCAGTGAACACACTGGCTTCTCCTTGCGACTCAGAAGCAGCGAGAGGTTTATCACCGAGCTGCGCCAAACTTTATCGCCAGCAGTTACATAAATGACCTCGGAACACAGTCGTCTGCATGGGTTGATTTCTCAGTTATGCTTCTCGTTTACGCAGCCAACAACGACTCTTAGACAGTCGAAACAACATGCAGGCTGGCAATGGATTGAAGAAATACCGAGATTCATCATTTCCAATCCACAAACGTAAAGATATAAAAAAAATCGGAGACAACAAACCTAGGAAACGTTGGTGTACAAAACTTAAGAAAGAAAGTAACTTTCGCTTGATGTGTCACTGCAAAGGAACATTAATCTATTACACTTGGACCATACATAGAAAGCACTACTACAGAAAGGTACAGAAGGTAACTGAACGTAATACGCAATGAGACGCACAGAAATGATACTTTTATTCAATGATCATAAATACACTGAAGTCAACGCGATTGGTGATAGTCCCAGGACGTTACAAACGGCGGAACATGGTTCCTAATAGAATGTGTGATCCCCACGGACGGCAATGCATGCTCCGCAGCGTGCTCCCATGCTGGCCGCAAGGTTGGTACGGAGTTCTTGTGGTGGGGCGTTCCACTCGTCCACCAGCGCGGTTGAAAATTGTTGGACTATCGTTGGTGCATGTGAACGTGCTGCAACGTGTCTCCACAACGCATCCCACACGTGACACAAGGCATTGAAATCGGAGGAACGTGCAGGCCAGTCCATTCGCCGAATGTCCTCAACATCCCAAGAGCTCTTGCACCTGCGCTATTCGGCTGCGCATTGTCATCCATAAAAATGTAGTCAGGGCCGAAAGCACCCCCTGAAAAGGCGGACATGCGGAAGGAGTACGGTTTCATAATAATGATGAGCTGTGAATGTACCGTGTTCAAAGATTTGGAGGTCAGTTCGCAAATTAAACATTATCCCTCCCCACGCCGATAAACCTTGACAACCAAATCGATCATGTTCGACGAAGTTCCTGGGTGCAAACGTGTTCTCGCCACTCGTCTGATTAGGGTACGTCCAGTATTGACGAACGTTCAGCGCATTATGAAAGGATGCGCGATCGGAGAACTATGGGAGTTAAACAGATTCAAAAATAGGTAAGTTAGAAAAGTAAGGAGATTGAAGTTACTTAAAGCATTGTTACTAATTTCAGACTGTCCTCCTCAGTTTTAGCTGTAATGTTAGGTATGTTGTTACAGTGTGCAGATCATTCTGATTCGCAAAGTGTCACACTATCACGGGCGCTCTTAGATCACACTTTCCTCCACAGCTCAGGTTGCACAAGCAAAGAGACACCAATCAGTGAGATGTTTTGTATGTTTAGTTCAGACTTCTCAGCTGCCAAGAAGACCTACAGACGGTTAACGAGATCGAAGAGGCTTTAAACAACGGCAATCCATTTAGCACCCTTACGTTTCCCATGCCAATATTTCTTTATTACCTCTTTCCAATATTTGAAAAGCCTTCCCTTCTGTCTTCGAAAGGTAGTAAGGTATGAACTTTTACTACAAAATCATGAACCGCTTGAGCACCAGTAGCAGGCCCCTACCGTTAAATTTGTATATTAAAAGAAAGATCCTTCAGTATACTATTAGAGGATTGGCTGTTGAGACTACGCATTGTGGCGTTTTGGTGCAGTGTTACAGCACAATGGACAAAAACTTCGTTCGTCATATATTCGAGATTACAGAGGAGTTGTCGGCCGCCGTGACCGAGCGGTTCTAGGCGCTTCAGTCCGGAACCGCGATGCTGCTACGGTCGCAGGTTAGTTAGGTTTAAGTAGTTCGAAGTCTAGGGGACTGATGACCTTTGATGTTAAGTCCCATAGTGCTTAGAGCCATTTCAACCATTTTTTTTGTGAACAGACGAGTTAGTGTTGGATTTTCTAAAAATTACGTACTGCACAAAGTAACTTAGTTGATCACGAAAGATCGTCTACTACCGACTTCTGATATAGATCTACACAATGAAAAACATTATCTCCATCGAAGAGGGC
The DNA here is from genome assembly GCF_023897955.1 of Schistocerca gregaria. Classification (NCBI taxonomy): domain Eukaryota; kingdom Metazoa; phylum Arthropoda; class Insecta; order Orthoptera; family Acrididae; genus Schistocerca; species Schistocerca gregaria. Next base: position 619,253,533 of record NC_064923.1, on the reverse strand, counting down.
TGCCCAGTCCCCCCTTCTCAAACTTCAAAATCGTCCCAAGAATTTATTTTACATAAAATCCTTTCAGCCAACCAGACTCCGTAGCCACAAGCCCTCTAGCAACGCTTTTGGAGGTGCTGTTTCCTGCGAGGACTTTTGTAACTGCCATTGAGATGAGCGTAGTCGTCCCAACATAAATCCATTTAGGAGGATTAAGATGAAGCCCGCCCGTAAACTCTAGACTGAAGAAGGGCTCGTTCCCTCACACTGTGTGAGACGGGAAGGACACGGTTCGCCTGGACACTGCAACTCTACCTGCTTGTGGAAAACGAAACACTCCAATTAGACGAACCCTTCTCAAAGCACCTCCCGTGCGGAACCCTCGAACTCGGCAACTTTAACTGCTCTTGTCAGACCAATTGCACCCACTCGGCAAACGCTTCGAGATCTCAATGGGGCAAGTGAACCAACTCGACAAAGGCTTCGAGATCTGAATGGGGTAAGTGCACGACGTCCGTCACTATTTAAAACATTCTTAAAGAATATTGTAAACACAAGATATAAATGAAAAATTATACATACACACGAAGATTTTATGAGAAAACTTCATACACAATATTTCCTGAAAACAACTGCATTTCTTTTATCTTAAGTTTTGCTCGCGGCTACTTTACATGAAACGTACGTCATGAATTTTAATTTGCTAATTTCAGTACTTCTGATTAAATCTAATTTCCGCTGTAGGACAGCTTACATATTCCTGTTTTTCTGAGTCCGTTTGATGATGTGGCCCTTTTTTTGCAGAGTTTATTCTTACATATGTATCAGTTTCTTCATGCTTCATACTATTAACAAACCTGAAGATATTTGGGTGATGCGATTCACGCGAAGCACTGAAACCGGAATGAAAGCTTTCACAAGCATAGGTCGTTCTCTATTAGGAAGCGCAATCGGCTGCCCAAACATGAGGATGAAACAGTGCATATTCTGTCATCAATGTAATTTTCAGTTACATAACTTGCAAATTTTGGTAAGATTTTTGTGTTGAAGTTGTGTGCTGACGAAGTCAGCAAAACATCATGAATGTCTTGAGGCTTTTAGTACTTAAGTTGTGAGATATAATCCAGCCACTGACCTTTCTCGTGGTTCTGCTCTTTGTACATCGAATCCAAACCAAGTGCTTGTATTTTTCACAACGTGAAATATGTAGAAAAAATGTTTGTAGAAATCTAAAAGATGAATGTTTTTTAAGGTCCGCGTCTGAAGCAATGAACACAAACCATGGTGTCACGAAAGATGTGTATCTAGCTTTAGGAATAACTTAAGTTTAGGAACAAATGTATTCTATTGTATTCGAACCTCTACAGTAGCTGTGGATCGTGAAAACTAGAGGAAGCATTTCGCTGCTTATTGAAGAAGTACCAACCACCAAAAGCGTTTCCTGCTGACAAAGGTAGTGTAGATCGGAGTCGGCTGAAAAAACAACGTAACCATTTGTCGTATCATTATTAAGGACAAAGGCTTCACCTTTTATTATCGTCTCTTCCATCTGCGATAGGGCAATCTGAATTTTCATCGCGGATTTTGGCAGTTTCGGCATACTGTTCAAACAAGCGTGACTAATATTGTTGCGTATATACCTTACATCTTTCCTCGTTAACGTGTTCACGGTTTTCAGATGGTCATCTACCTTGTCAACTACTTCTTTGCGTATAATATTTGATGGTTTTTCATCCAAAGCTTCGCGTTTTCTTTTAAGGGAATTCGATAATATTATGTTTAACATATGTTCTGGAACTGGTGTGTGGTCGTGTCTTCCAAACGCGAAAATAAATTTTCGTTGCATACAGTAAATAATTTAACAGAAAACCGCGAATTTTTACCACGTTACCGCCATCACATTCTTCAGTTGCTCTTTTTTTTTTAAGGTTTGAATTTACAGCCATTGCCGGTTAAATGTATATGAGTAAGTGCAATAAAAATAGGCTGCAAAATGTGACTTGGTCATATTTTTCGCTCTGATGACTAACTTGAACTACACAACGGAAAACTGCGATTCTTCGCAGATGTTAGCAAGATGCTGTTTACAGGACTGACAGGGTAGGGCCACGATCATCAGCCTCGATGACCTCATATCTACGGTCGAGCCGTCATGCTACCTGCGTACAGAGTTGCTGGGTTCGAGAGTGGGAGCAACTGATCCTCCCACAGTACACTTGCTGTGATCATTAGAAGTAGCCGAAGGGCACACTGGTGTGCCTAGGAAATGATACCTCATTAAGTTCTCAGTTTCGCTCTACTTGACTCAAATGGCTCTGAGCACTATGGGACTCAAATGCTGTGGTCATTAGTCCTCTAGAACTTAGAACTACTTAAACCTATCTAACTTAAGGACATCACACACATCCATGCCCGAGACAGGATTCGAACCTGCGACCGTAGTAGTCGCACTACAAACCTGAAGAAAAGAAGTAGAAAAGTTATGGAAACACCGCGTAAAACGACTTCAGTTTACCTGGAAGCCTGTACAAATGACGAAAGGTAAAAATAAAAAAATTAAAAATCAGCGTTTTGGTAATAACCTACAGATACGTCAGTAAAGAAGTAACTCGTTTATGAATGGGGAAATCAATTCATTATATGATTTATATCTTTAAATACAAGTTTGAATGCTAGATTGTAGCTCATTTAAAAGTTAGCACTGTCCTACACAATATGCCCATCCGCATTAAGTGTAAAATGATCGTCGAGATGCCACTAGATAAATCAGTTCTTTAGAGGAGTAGTCTTTGACATCAGTTGATGTACACCGCGTTGACGCCGTTCAGTGTGCTCATTGACGAGTTCCGTAAGTAGAAGTAGGAGGCAATTTACACCACCAGTAGAGAACAGGAGCCACAACGCAGCAACAGTAGTAAATTGAGCACACGCCTAACGTGAAGCTGACTTCCAGGCACGTAGAGAGCCCCGGCTGGTCAGGAAGCAGCGAGGCGGCCACCCTCTGTCCCTCGCTACCGCGGCAGCCGCCAGCCGAAGCTCCTGCCAGCCACGGCGGCCGGAGGCGATCGATGGGACGCCTTTATGGTGGGCTGAGAGCAGGGAGGGGGGACAGCTCCCTCAAGGTGCTCAGGCGGCGTCGATAGCTGCCACTGAGCGTTTCCATCACTGCCACGATCCTCCTAAAAGCACACACACTGATGCCCGGTTGCGCATTATCGCATCCCACGCACCAAGCTGCAGTCTTGCTGGATATTACTCGTCGTTTCTAGGCTCACGGTGGAAACTGCATGCGAGTGATGCTGTCAATGGGATGCGCATCCTCGAATGAAGGTTTTTCTAATGTTTTAATCGTCATATTTTACACCGAGAGAGAAGCTTAAGTAGTCACGAGGTAGGTGTCGCATTCGGAAGAGGCAAAGTTCAAAACCATATCGGTACATGTAGATAAAGGTCCTTCCAGACGAATGCCGGGATGCAGCTTCCAACTGCACACACTCCCTGCAACAAGCTAGTGGATCATCTTCCCTAACCTTTTTTAGACGAAAAACTAAATTCTAATCTGTATTTCTTCACGGGTCTATAAACCTTCGTTTAAAATTGGTGATACGGCACGAACATGGTAGAACAGTTTCCAGTTTGGGGTAATCTTCCATTGTCGTATCTTCTAAACGTTTTAAATAACAAAAAGAGAAAAATCTAAGAAAATATGTAAACTCACATCCTTAAGTGTTGCACATTTATTTCCTCCCAACAGTTTGACAGCAAGCGTCCAACTTCCACATAAACTTAATAAGACCAGACGACTGTAAGCAGTCATCGAACATTTAAACGTGGTTTCACGCATATAATTGTGAAACATGCATCAAACGAAAAACTTGTTTTTCACGAGGTTTGATCCGCCGTACAGAGAAGTTCCGGTAACACGATTCACTACACTTGCGTTCTAAAGAATTCCCTTATTCAGCAAGTGCTTTGTGCCTTTTTATTTAAGAGATGTTACACGATTTTCCCGAAAGATGTAGAATGTAATTTGTACAAAACTAAAGCCTGTGAACTCTAAGCGCTAATTTACCCAACAGCTTTCTTACGCGTGGGGTAAACGTCAAGTAATAAGTATTTTCTATTTTGTTGTCAAAGAATCGGAAAACGTATCACAGCAGCACTCAGTTCACATGTCTAACAGCTCTTTAATATTAATCATTTCTAACTAGGATGTAAACACCTGAAATCAGATATCGCTTTACGTAAGTCCATTAACATTGTGACGTGAGTCTCAACTGTGAAAATAGTCGTCTCCAAATGCTTCCTGATCCGATGTAAGAAGGGACCTGAAGGCCTTCACCTTGTCAAAATAAATAAATAAATAAATAAATAATATAATAACTCTGTTTCAAAGTGGTTGGAAATTAGTTTGGTAACATTCCGACGATGACTGGAACGATCGGAACCACTCACTGTTCATTCGGTTCGACATATTTTTTACAATCACTGTTTTGCCTTATAAAAAACAATTTCAAGGAGAATTTTTGGCAATAATACAGGAGTACTTTGACTAATATATACACTCAAAAACGCTACGAACTGCAACGATCACCACAGAAAACTGGTTGAATTGTCTTAAGCAACTGCATTAGGAGAGACTAGGACGTTATGGCATCAACCAGCGCAGAGTACACGATCACATTTTGTATTCAACATTTAGCGGTCTGACCTAGCTGTCTTCTTCAACTTCTTCCAGCAGTGGTCTTATGCGGACAGGTCCTCTGTTACCCCGTGAACTTGCAGTTACTCCGAGAGACGCACATAGTCTTGGAAGCCTACTGCTTACCTACTTGCATCCTGAAATGTTTTGCACTTACGTACCTTATGCTGTCACAGGTAACTTTACAGGACTTAAGGTAGTTAAATTTAAGACTAACTTGCGGTCTCACCTTGTCACTGTTTTACAAACCGAGTAATTGTTACATTTTCCATTACTTTCTTCTTTATCAGCAAACACCAGAAAACAGAATTACTGATGGATATCTCTATTACCTTTTCCATTTCCAGGAAGAGTAACTCCTAAACATATAGCAGCACTTCAGATAGTGGCAGAGTATTTGTATTGTTGAAGTACCACCAGCAGCTCTGAGAAGTTAGAACTGGCAACTAATTACCTCTAGAGAAAAATAAAACGAATACTGCGACAATAGAAGCGTTACTGACGGTGAGTTCCTAAAACTAGTGTGCTATTATCCATCGCAAACTTGTACTATAGATTCATCGCTGCAATCTCGGCGAGAAATAAGTTCTGCACTCTCTACGAAAATTTACATACTGACTGAATTAACTAGACGACGTATTTTGAAATGAAACACGAGTTTATCTCCGTAAACAGACAGGAATGAGTAATTGCAACAGTGAATCAGAAAAGAATGCCGATGATTTACAGCAAACTCAGTTACTGCCTTAAGTCTTCGGTTCTGGACATAAGCTCCGGAGCTGTCGTTCGGCAGCTCGCGAGTGCGGGACGCGCAGCTTGGCACGTCGCCTCCTGCGAGCGCCGCGACCGCAGAAGCATCTGTCCGCGAGTGTCGTCAGAGCGCAGCTGTGTCAGCGGCGGCCGCGCGTAGCGGCTGTAGAAACACGCGCCGCCCGCAGCTGGGCCTCTCCGGCACTCTCCTTATCTACCGCCTCTCTTCTTCACATAAAACGATACACTCCACTATTTTTGTTCGCAAGCACTGTTTTCTCCGTTGAACAATTGTTCACACCGTAAGCTGCACAGTATGTGCATCGTGCTATCAAGCTGCTATTCTTACTTCACTTAGATACCAACTTTATCACCACAATCCCCCCCCCCCTCTCTCTCTCTCTCTCTCTCTCTCTCTCCCCCCCCTCCCCCCACTGCATTGCACCGAAAGTGATACACATTTTACTATGAAACACGACGGTTAGCATTCAGCAAATCACTGATATGTTTCGAGTCAGAAATGTCACATACAAAAATGAATCGTAGTGACTTTGGCAACCACATCTGACGCAATTCAAACATAGTAAATAGCTTGTTGTCGAAACGACGAAACTTAGTACGAAACGGTCACAATATGTACGTAAATGTAGCTACTCAGTGAATAGCTGCGTCAACCAGACAGTCACAGTCAAAGACAATATGATCATTGTATTACTCGTTACTGTGATGTAATGAAACTGAAAACAGCTGATTCTTCACTATCGACTACACGACCAGTCACATAAATCTGAAAGCTGTAAACTCAACTAAATATTTATGGATTACAATAACGGATAACTTACATTGGATCGATCATAGAGATAATGTTGCGGGGAAAGCAAATCAAACACTGCGATTTATTCGCAGGACACTTAGTAAATGCAGCAGAACTGCTAGAGTGTCTGCCCTCTTTTGGAGTACAGATGGGTGGTGTGAGGTCCGCATCATACAGGACTGATGGACGGTAACGAAAAAGTTCAAGGAAGGGAAGCTCGTTTTGTATTACCACGAAATAGGGGAGAGCGTGCCAAGCACATGATAGCTGAATTGGGATGGCAATCATTAAAACAAAGCCGTTTGTCTTTGCGGTGAGATCTGATCGTGAAATTTCACTTACCAACTTTCTCCTCGGAATGTGAAAATATTTTGTTGGTGCCCACATACAAAAGGAGAAATGATCAATATAATAAACTAAGAGAAATCAGACCTCGCACAGAAACATTTAAATATTCGTATTTCCTGCACGCTGTTCAACAGTGGACGACAGAAGTAGCTTGATGATGGTTGTATGAACCCTCTGCCAGGTGCTTAATTGTGAATTACTGAGTAACCATGTATATCTCTATATTTACATTACGTAACTATTGGTTACTAAGAAGCGAACCATCACCTTATTTGTCAACAGATAAAAAAAGATAAAACCAGACTACGCGCTATCTTTAGATCAAGTGACGCGCGGTAAGTATAGGAAAAGAAATGCAGTTTTACTACCCGACACGAAATACCCAGTTTCAAGGAAAAAACCAAAACACACAACGTATTAGCTTACACAGCAGATCATATTGACCATTTAATTAAGCTGCTGTAGCAAAGAATATATGGCTTCCAGTATCTGGAATGAAGCATTCCAGAATATACATGTGTTCACAAAATGGCGACTGTTCAACGCTAGGTGACGCAGCCAGATGCAGCCTGCCTAAGCAACAGAGATATAATTAACGTGCCCTTTGTACACTAGAGGCAGCCTTTTGTCCAAGGCTCGCTCCACAGGCTCCATGCTCAGGGCAGGCGCCTCTGCTCACGGGGAATGCTCTCGCGCGTCCAAGTTTGTCCGAGTTTAATTGGTACCCTGAGTGAACTTCAGGCCGTGACGTGTTTCTGTATTAGTAAACAGCCGGCAGCGAATGTTACGGGTCAGAGGGAAATGCGCGGTAACAAATGAACAGCCCATCCACATCGCAGTCCAAAAGATAAACCTGAGAAGGGACCACTAATAGTGGCCTTGAAGAAACCGAGCAACAATGTTTAACCCCAGTTGTAACAGCAGTCAAAACTGATACAGTTTTTAAATAGTAATGATTTGGCATTTAAAGTACCATTCTGGAGTACATCGCTACACTGTGAATGCTATGAATCTTCAAGTCTGAAGTTTGAGGCTCAATATCAGTTAGTCTTATCACCGGCCCAAGAGAAATTATTCAGACCCTTAATCTGGGACAGCAAGGAATGAGTACATGTTAATGAAACTACTTTCGTTTTGCTAATGACATTAAGCTTTTTGCCTCTACTGGAGGTAAAATTCAATAATTAATGGAATAAAATATATCAGGTTTGGAAACAGACCAGCAAAGTAGTTAAAAGTAAGATGAACAGGTGGGAAATAGGAGAAATAATAGCTTGGAGTGCTTCTGGTAAACTAGGATATTCGAAATTAAGCATCTGATGAGTCTAAATAGTAAGTTGAAATCAGTGCGAATTATCAGTTTTGACTTAATGAAGTGGAAAATGGACTTCTATTGCAAAAACTATTCAAAATCTGAAGGTTATCCAGTGAGCAACTGAGAGATTATGTTGGGAAATATTCTGAGATGCAGGATACATTTCAGTCAGGAAACAAAATGAAATGGCAGTTGTAATTGTGACTAATAAAAGTAAAATAAACGAATGTACGGACCAAAGATATACTTTGACGTATTACAAAATATAAGAAATGACCGAATCCATGACCCATTGGACGATGGATGGTTTAGGTCAGAAACCCTACTGAAGTATCTTAGTTGTGCAAATTTGATGCCAATAATGCGTGGATGACGAAACCTTTATCCAGAACTTAATGTCGATTGGATGATGACAGGAACCAGGGTTGACGTTACATGGTTTAAACGTTTCGTGGACACGGATACTGCTGTACCGAAATAAGGTGGTCCATACATTATTTTACGTCAGGTCAGTTTTTCCCCTCTACGGTTTACGGAAACTTCAACGCATACGAGATACTGAAGCAAGTGTATTTTCTTTAAAGACAAACACTTTCTGCAGCTCCCTTTGAGATACCTTAAAACGAAAAGCATACCAACATAACCCTTATTGTTCAACTAACTTACGGGAATACTTCAGGGTGACGTCGTTGAAAATTATATGGTGATCACCTTTGAAATACCGGCCGTTGGCGACGACGTCAACCGGCTGCATTCCCGTGAGTTACATGGGCAATGTGTATGCCGAGAGAAAATCAGGTGTCACATAATCCTTATTTTTTATGGTGAATATCGGGAACATTTGAACAATGTTCACCAAAGCATCGTATGGAACACTTTTACATGATGTTTACATGGCAATTCAGATTAAAGTACTCCCTGCGGTAAATGTTTTTATGCCATACACCAGCGTTCTCAACTTAATTCTGCGAACCGTGTCACTTGAAGCAAGTGTTATACAGTTGTACGCTTCGAGCAAAATACCCCAAATGTGTTACAAGCAAACATTGATACTCAAAACTTAATTGCTGCAGTACTTCAAAAAAAATGGAGTATTATCTATAATACAAAATGCTTGCTCTTTTTGGATACTGCCACTCACCGAAAACACAGTTTGATGTCTTCATCCATTTATGAAATATCTGGAGTATCCAGCTGAAGAGGGACTCGCTGTATCAAAACATTAATCACTCGATAAATAGAGCCTACAAAGGAAGTAATGAAGATTAAGGTTAAATGTCCCGTCGACAGCGATGTCATTAATGACGGGGCACTAGCTCGAATTGTTTCAAGAATGGCGAAGGAAATCGGCAATGCCTGTTCTAAGAAATAGTCCCGGCACTTGCCTGCAGCGATTTAGGGAAATCACGGGAAACGTAGAACTGGACGGTCGGAAGCGGATTTGAATCGTCGACCTCCTGAACGCGAGACCAGAGTGTTACCCACTGCGCCACCTCGCCCAGTCTTTATATGCACGGCCCACTCACATTAATGTGATCACCGCCGATGTTCGACGTCAACGAGCAGTAACCACTCATGGACGGCAGGTGGCAGCACTAGCAGTGGAGGGAAACGTGTCGTAATGCGGAAACGGAACAATTTATCTAACGTCCAGAAGGACATGATCACTGGCTTTCGAGCCAAGAGTGGGACCATTTCCAAAAGAGCTAAATTTGTAAACAGCTCGCGTGTCGTCATGATCAAAGTGTACCGTGCATGGTATAATGGCACACAATGGACCATAGCTGACAGGGATGAACGGGCGAATATAGGTGTAACTGTTGGACAGATGATTGCCCAGATGAACCAAGGGGCTACCGACAGTGTCTCCTCGACGATTGGTCTGGATGTTGCTGCGTGTAGGCCTTGCGACAGGTGGCCTTTTGAGATGACTCACATTTTACGCGAATACGGCGTGAAACATCTGAAAGCAAACACCCTGCAACAATCGTCGGTAGAGTCCAGGTAGAAAGAGTGAGCGTTATGGTCTGGGGAATGTTTCCGTGGCATTCCCTGTGTGAAGGGGCAGTGGATCCACGAAAGTATGCATCTATCCTTGGAGACTATGTTCGCATCTACATGCAGTTTGTTATTCCTCGGTACGATGCCATCTACCAGCATGACAGCGTAGCGCGTCAAACAGCTCTTAGCGTATATTCGTAGTTCGAAGAGCACCAGTATGAGTTTACCCTATTTCTCTGGCCACCCAAATGCCCCGATTTAAACCCTGTCGATCGTCTGCGGAACCGTAAGTGTAGGAAAATAAATCGCATTTGCAAGAACAATTCCCTTCAAAATCATTCAGCAGTATTCAACGTATCTGTTTAAGAAGAAAGAGAAGTCGGCCGCTGTGGCCGAGCAGTGCTAGGCGCTTCAGTCCGGAACCACGCTGCTACTACGGTCTGAGGTTCGAATCCTGCCTCAGGCATGGACGTGTGTGATGTCCTTAGGTTGGTTAGGTTTAAGTAGTTCGAAGTCTAGGGGACTCATGACCTCAGATGTTAAGTCCCATAGTGCTTAGAGACATTTGAGAAAGAGAAAACACGAGGTGCGATTCCCCTGTGGACGAAGATCTCAAGTGCTTCAAGAAAAATCGTCAAATTTAAAACATATGAAAACTGTGTATGTATTTTTGCAACAGAAGCTCACAGATACCAACGAGCAAAGTGAGATTTGTTTTGGGAGCACCAAAAAATTTCCACATTATTCGTAATTTTGTGTTCTAGTGAAGAAGCAGCTTGTACATTACTGTTCTAGCAGTCAGACATGATATTACGTTCTGTAAGAGGATGCCCAACAGGGTAAATAGTTCTTCTCAGGCTGCGAGATGTTTGCATGCTATTTTGTCTACGTCAAATTTTTACTATCTTGTCAATGGGTTGGCCGATGCTGTTTGCCATTCCCACAGCATCGAACTACATGCAATTGTCTACTAATGCCTGCTTGTTCCCATTGATATCTACATTATTATAGTGATTAAGCCGTTCTGTACCAAAAAAAGCGATGCATACCAGTTGTCTTCGGTGCATACTAATGCATTCTCGAAGTTTTTGTCAAAACGTGCTTCGTAAACGAGTTAACATTGCTTCGCACCATATGGCATAAAAGAGAGTGCTCTGTTAAGTAAATTATTTTCGTTATCATAATTACTTTGCGCACAAGTTTCGAGTCTTTTGCAATTAATTTAAGTATTGCTAGTTCCATTCAAATACTTAAACTTACTGCTTATATAATTTGAATCGTCTGTAAGTAATCCTAACCACGTTTGTGACCATTATGTGAGTGCCACGTTGCAAGATGCAGAATGCTTTTAGAATCCTCAAGCTGCAGTCGTCTATAGACCATTTTAGAGTACTCTTGATACCCCCAACAATCCAGTACTATATTAGGCGAGCACGTCAGCGTTATATAAGAATGTGAAGCCCTGCATGTGTGTGAGTTAAGTTAAATGAATCGGAAGTAATCGTGATGAAGACACACCCTCGATACCAATGCAGAAATGAATGGCTGCAGCGAAATGATTAACGCTGTGAAAGCAGTTTATGGTGAGGAATGTACATCTTATCAATGAAAAATATTAAATATGATATAAGGCAATAGCCGAACGTATTAAGTCATTATTTAAGTAAACTCTCCAGTTTGTTACAAAAAAGCATGTGAAGGAGCAAGAATCTAGATAAGTCACGAAAACTCGGAAATTACGAACACAGAATATTAATTACGAGAAGTAGTAAAGAGGACTAATGGATGGCAAAGTTACTTATTAGAGTCGGAATTAGCCCATAATCATATACCTGAACTTGTGAAACGTAACTTTCCTACTCATCAGTTGCAGTGATTGGTTGTATGACCGGAAAAACACCATCCAACTGAGCATATACTGACAACATGGGCAAGTGAATCAGAATGCGATTCTGAATTTCTATTTCGCAATGGTATTAACATGCAGAAGCTGCAAGTTATGCACATCGTTGGTGCGATATGAGCACATTGGTGACGTCGCGTCTGGCTGCAAACAAGTACATCACTAGAACCGCTCTGTCGAGCACTCACTCTGCGATGGAGTCTGCTCTTCCAGTTGAGAGCGAAGCCTGCGGAGTACTGATATGTTCAGCGCCAAGTCGAGAGACGATGTCCTTAATTTTTAGTTAGTAAATAATTGACTGCTCGGTTATTCCCGCCAGGAAACTTCGCAACCAATTCAATAGCATAATTGTTTCAGAGTAACAAAATCTCTTGCCAGCAAAGGCGAAACGTTAAAAACCAATAATCATCGTCCTCACTGCTGCTAAAAACTTCGAACTAAGTGTTATATCCTCCTTGCGTCACATCAGTATCTCCAATCAGTGCCCTCTCAAGCAACAGCTAGCCTCTCGTCACAGGCCCTGGGAAAAGTTTAAATAACTGTGCTCACGACTTTCTGTCAACTCTGCCGCATCTTTTGGACAAGCAGCGTATCAGATCAGTTTGCCATGTTTGTCTCGACTGCCGGAGACGTTTATCAAGTGAATGTATTTTCCTTAGCTCGACCCGGACGCCTAACTCCTGCTGGCAAAGTCCTGTCATCCAGGCAGCCAAGGCGACTTTTCCAAAGAGGTGAGGGCAATCCCCCCCGCAAGCATTTCTGCGAAGGATGCGCTCCGCTCCCTCGGTCCACAAAGGGTCACTTTCGATGGCCACTGTAACTCTCCTGTCTCGTATCCTCAGCGCATCTTAATTCTAAAGCTCACCAATAAAATCAACTGAAACAGCCAGCACCACGTTAAATTACAGAATATTAAAAGGGAGATGAAATCAGCGCATAATTCCACTGTCATCACATTAATGTGCATCAAAATTTATATCATCAGACCCTGTCTAGCTCAGTTCATGTATGGTCGAATTATTTATTAAATACGAATCAGAAAGAGACGAGCCGAAATGCTTGCTCTTTTCAAACACTCTTCTTCATAACGAAACGGCAGTTAATCAGTACCCTAACAGTGAACGAAAACTTAATGCTTGCTTGGTCCAAAAGCTGTGTTACAGCTGGATCTCCTTTTTTTAATAATGTATGTCCTCAAATACTGATGTGGCTCATTTCATGAATTATGGATTTTTTAAGATGTGATTCACTTTTTTTTAAGTATTTCTCCTGCAATCTGACAGTTACCACATTCAGAAACCTATCAGTGTCGATCCTGACAGTCCCAATTGCAAATTTATTTTTCATTGTATTTCTTATTCATGGTTTGTAAAATATGAACCAAAATCCTCGATAACAGACTACGAACAGTCCTTGAATACTGCTGACATCTGGCAGATGATCATCTTTTTCTCCTCCCTGCCACGTTAATGTATGGCTATCACTCAGCGAACTAACATGCACTCAGGTCATCCATTAGCAGTCGATGGAGACAGGCAATGCCGAAATGACGCAGTGCTTCCAGCCGTCATCCTTTACTGACAGATCGTCTAAAGCACTTCGTGTGGGGCTCTGCCACTACGAAGTGAAAAATGGCTCAGGTCTGGTATGCTTAACAACTTGGAGGCAGCTTTCTGCCCCCTCTCTGCTATAAGACGTGCACATGTCAAACAATAACAAGAGTGATATGAAGCCGACAGAATTTGAAACTGAACAACTGGTAAAATGATGACTCCGGGACTAATTATAATATTAAACGAGCAATAAGCAGGAATATTCAAGTAATTTGGACCCTTGCTTTCTTTAAATGCACGCCGGCCGGAGTGGCCGAGCGGTTCTAGGCGCTACAGTCTGGAATCGCGTGACCGCTAGTCGCAGGTTCGAATCCTGCCTCGGGCATGGACGTGTGTGATGTCCTTAGGTTAGTTAGGTTTACGTAGTTCTAAGTCCTAGGGGACTGATGACCTCAGAAGTTAAGTCCCACAGTGCTCAGAGTCATTTGAACCATTTTTTTTAAATGCACATTTCTTCACATCTAACAAAAATGGAGCAAACAACAATTTCAGAAGTATAGTGCTCTGAATGAAAGCAGCTGTTTTGGAAGGCATACGTAATAAGTCACTTTGCAAACCGCATGTTACTCCACAGTGTGTGGCGGAAGTATGAAGCGCATTTGTGTTAGTTCCGTCACACGCCCCGCCTTTTTCTCTGTCTATTCTTATCGTGAGTGGTCTTCAGGAAGAACGGTGAAGGGCATCCCTCCACAAGGGACTAAGCCAGGTTTTACTCTCACGATAATCATTCAAGATCTAATTCTTCGGGCTTTCCCGGCGATCTAATGACATCTTGGGTTGTCGGGTGTTCTGACGGACATCAGCGTCTCAGGTTGGACCAGACGAAGGTAACGAGTTAAGTTACCGAAATATCGTGCAAGTACGACGCTGATATCCGGCAGAACACCCGACAACCCAAGATGTCATTCAATATCTATGTTACACGAAGTAACCTGCTACTTCACTCGTCTTGCAAACACCCGCTCTCATCAATAAACCTTTTTATTATGCACACAGTCTTCCACGCAATCTTTTGTCAAACATGGGTGTGACGTTCTAACTCTGAACAAACGAACTCACGACATACCGCGTAACATTTCTTTGAATATCCCTATGTCTTCTGTTAAAATAAATCGCTAAGACAGACGATTGTTGGTAAAGAATCAGTCAGTTCAGGCTTCTGAAACCGGAGTCTTTCGTGAACGAATTAGATGCCCTTAAAGAATGTGTTGGTCGTCTACCTTCACTTAAGGCATGTGTACCATCAACTGCTGCATTATTCTCTCCAATGAATGAATCCTACAGAGCAGCTCAGAGTAGTGATCAAACTGTCTTTCACGATCTGCGCATTAAAACTGGCCGTTCTCCCCGACATCATACCAGAGAAGGCGCCAGCCAGGTAGAAGCGTGGGCCTCGCGTCACGCAAACACTGTTATCTGTCCGTCCCCAGCAGGGGCGAGTGCAAGCTCTGGCCGCCCGCCGCGCGTGTTCGACGTTGTTCGTCTCGTCGACCAAGTTCTTATCGCGAAACCAAAGGAAATATGGTCTTGACGATGGAAACACCAGCGTACGATATGCCAATACCTCTAGGCTAAAAGAAGGGTTTTAAGTTGTAAGAGAACAATAAAACAAAAAATTGACAAAGGAAAAGAAAAACGAGGGTGAGGGAATTAGGCTGACACAGCCCAATGGCGAGAATTTTACTTCTGACGGAGCAATACTTTCCTATCTCCAGAGTTTACTTTTGGTTTTTTTTCTCTCTTATGCTGGCAGATTTTGTGTTAGATATATTACTCATACTGTAATCTCATCTCTCCCTTTGGAAGATGTTTGTCACTAATACCTTGCAGTCTTCTGGCAGTAAGACAGTTATCGTCACAATAGCAAACTTTACCTCACTGGCAACGCGCCAGCATCACAGATTAATTGTTTTTGCGAGGGAACATAAAAAGTCAATAAAAGCGATTGTCAAGAAAGCAATTTTATCTCTTCATTGTAATTTATTTACGAATTTTTTTAGTTGAATTTATTGGCCTTACCTCACACCGTTTAGCCAACTTATACTTACATAAAATAGTTGCCAATGCCGTACAATCATTCTCAAATTAAACGCTTTAAAACATGTGCCGTCCACTGCCATTGCTATGTTGGTCCTAGATGCGGATACCTGTGGCAACTAGAAAAGTTTGTTATCTTGTGTTGCTAACAAAGCCGTCACGAAACCTGCAACGCATGACCAAGCTTCCCAAGTTCTTGTAAGAAATCTGTAATTCTTCCATCTACTCTGGGGCGTCCAAGCAAAACGTTATCTGCGCCCTCTTCTTCTCCACAACAGCGAAAGCGTCTCTCTTCGATTTGCAGCCTGCGAAAATGTTCACGGAAATATCCGTAGCTAAATTTAAGTCTCGTTACCAGAGAGGCGAGGTGATTAGGCATTTAATTTCTATGAGATTTCGTGGAACAGGGAATCGACATGTGAACTGTTGCGTACTTCTTGCCTTCATGCTTCGTTGCTTCCTCCCATTCCCCTTTTCAGCTTTCCCACCATTCGTTTGTGTTGGACTCGGTGGTAATCCGAATTTGGGATTGCAGTTAACGTGATATGTCTCGTCAGGGCAGTTTGTGCCTTTGTTGACATACTGTGATACTAGGCAAGAAAAACCAACAGAATGGCCTCCTTAGGCTAATATTTGAGGTCATTAGTCTTCTGACTCGTCTGATGCGGCCCGCCACGAATTCCTCTCCTGTGCCGACCTCCTCATCTCAGAGTGCCACCTGCAAACTATGTCCTCGAGTATTTGCTGGATGTATCTCAATCTCTGTCTTCCTCTACACTTCGTACCCTCCACAAATCCCTGAAGTTATTTCCTGATGTCTTCACACATGTCCTATCATCTTGTCCCTCCTCCTTGCCTCCTCGCTGATTATGTTCAGAACCTCCTCATTCTTAACCTAATCTTTCCACCTAATTTCCGGTTTTCTTCTGTAGTACCCGATCTCAAACGCTTAAATCCTCATCTGTTCGGGTTTTCTAACAGTCCATGTTTCACTACCATGCTCCAAACGTACATTCTCAAAAAATTTCTACCTCAAATTAAGGCCTACGTCTGATACTAAATACTTCTCATTACTTTCATCTTTCTTCGATTTACTCTCAGTCCGTACTCTGTATCATTAGATTCTTCATTCCATTCAACACGTCCTGTAATTCTTCTGAACTTTAATCAAGGATAGGAATATCATCAGCGAATCTTATCATTAATTCCTTTGACCCTGAATTTTAATCCCACTCCTGAATCTTTCTTTCATTTCCGTCATTTCTTCATTCAAGTATAGGCTAAACAGTGCGGGGCGAAAGACTGCACCCCGTCTTACACCATTTTAAATCCGTGCAGTTCGTTATTGGTCTTCCACTCGTATTGCCCCCTTTTGGTCCTTGCACATATTCTACATGACCAGTCCCTCCCTATAGCTTACCCCTATTTTTCTCAGGATTTCGAACATCTTGCTCCATTTTACAATGTCGAACGCTTTTTCCCGCGTCGACAAATCCGACAAACGCGTCTTGATTTTTCTTCAGCCTTGCTTCCGCTATCAACCGCTACATCAGACCTGCCTGTATGTTACCTTTACCTTTCCTAACCCCAAACTGATCCTCATCTAACACATCCATAATGTTCTTTTCCAATATTCAGTGTATTATTGTTATCAGCAGCTTGGATGCATGAGCTGTTAAGCTGATTGTGCAATAGTTCTTACACTTGTCGGCTCTTGCAATCTTCTGAATTGTGTGGATAACCTTTTCCACAGTCTGATGGTATATCGCCACTCGCACACATACTACACACAAACATGAATAATCGTTTTACTGCCACTTCCTCAAATGATTTTGGAAACTCCGATGCAACGTTATCTATCTCTTCTGCCATGTTTCTAATACTGAATCCCCAATCTTTTTCCTATTGACTCCTGTTTCTTCTTCCATCACGTCACAAGGTAAGTCCTCTCACTCACAGAGGCTCTCAATGTACTGTCTCCACCCATCTGCTCTCTCCTCTGAATTTAACAGTGGAATTCCCACTGCACTCTTGTTATCGGAAGCTGCCTTAAAATGTGCGTCGACGTTGTGTTGTTAATGTGAGGCTCATGGTCAAAGGCAATGCCAGTTATTACCTTCATTTTAGACAATTTCAGCGGGGATGGGACCTCAAAAGTATTGGTTTGGGTGCTCTAGTGATCTTCCTTGAAAATTGTGACCATCTAAATACGCTTGAACTATGGAAGGAAGAATTATAGTGATTCCTGAAACGCCCAGTTAAGCACTATATGGTTAGATAAGAGGCAATTGATTTCAGGCTATGTATTTCTATTGATTCTTTTTGAGAACGAATTTAGCGCTCAGTTATCGGCGTAGATGGAGCGGAGGCTCATGTGCTTCGATCAAGAACGCATTGCTCCCGATATTCAATGATAAAGATCCGCCGGCTGGATAACAAAGATAAGCTCGGTGATCCCCATGGTGCTATATACAAGTGGTTGGTTATACGTAGGCACCTGCTTTCGACCACCACCACCACCACCACCACCACCACCACCACCATCGTCAGCGTCAGCACTGTCGTCGTCTTCACCTTCGTAATCAACGCCACGAAACTGCACTATAGATGCATTCGTCACCGTCTCGTATACTACACCCCAACAAAAAATGGTTCAAATGGCTCTGAGCACTATGGGACTTAACATCTGAGGTCATCAGTCCCAGCCAGCCGGAGTGGCCGAGCGGTTCTAGGCGCTACAATCTGGAACAGCGCGACCGCTACGGTCGCAGGTTCGAATCCTGCCTCGGGCCATGGATGTGTGTGATGTCCTTAGGTTAGTTAGGTTTAAGTAGTTCCAAGTTCTAGGGGACTGATGACCACGATGTTGAATCCCATAGTGCTAAGAGCCATTTTTTTCATCATTCCCCTACAACTTAGAACTACTGAAACCTAACCAAACTAAGGACATCACGCACATCCATGCCCGAGGCAGGATTCGAACCTGCAACTGTAGCGGTCGCGCGGTTCCAGACTGAAGCGCCTAGAGCCGCTCGGCCATAACGGCCGGCGACACCCCAACAGTTGGGTACCAAACTTTGAAGCAATCCAAGTGAAGTCAAGTATGCCCCACCCCAGGCCATGAACCACACGATTAAATAAGAAAATTTCGATGGTAAGGTTGAAACTTGCTAAACAAGTTTCAGTATCAGTACGCATAACCGAGGCGTCGACAAATTAGCTGACGCCAAGATTAGTCATAGGTTTTTAATACTGATTTAGTTTGACGCAAAGATTAGGCATAGGTTTTTAATACTAACACCGCACTTTGTTTAGTACGTTCTTAGCTTTTCGACATCTCATTATAGCAGTAGCCAAAACAGCGTAATGAACGAAGATGTTTTATTAAGCGATATAAACGCTTTTATTCATAAAACTCTAGAAACCAATCGCCCAGTTTCTATCCTACCAACATCCGCAACGGAAGTTCAACAAAACAATAACGCTGCTAGCATTAAACTCGTGCATACAGTTGCTTTGTAATCTGCTTTCTTGCAATGACAACTAAGCTATGATATATGCTAACAGGACTTAGGTAAGTACAAAGTATTGACTGAAACTGCACGTCGTTTGTTTTCCGGCATTGTAATCAGCCTTATTAACTTTAATTTACTGCAGTCTCGCTTGTTTTAATCAGGCGAAATTTACTCATAGATCGTATTTACCCACTTTCCATAAACATTAATTCTGACACAATGAAAGAACTGTGGTTTAGAAATTATTGGAGCACGTTGGAATTACTTTTCCACAAACTCTTCTTTTGAGTCATTATGGACAACAACCAGATGAAAAATGCCTCTCTGCTGTTAACTACATTACGCAGCAAGAAATCTTAAGATCGTGACTTTCATCTAGAGACAAACTGCTTGAACGTCGTAATAATGAAAAAGTTGTTAAGAGCGGAGTAATTTTTTGACCGACAAAACCTGTCGATTATTGTATCGATATCGCCTTTATGCTTGTAGGATCCCTATTGTGAATACAGATATTAGAATGACGATTAATAAGTGGTATACATTACACATGGTGGCCGACAGATAATGCACTGAAAACAGTATACGACAGGAAGCCAAATGAACACAGCCAGAAAATTAACGAGCCTTAGCCGCGATGCAGGAATCTTTTTTCCTTGCTATAGTAAGAATCAACGGAAGGGGTTTAGCAAGAAACAGCCAATGAGAAGAGAGTACTATTTACCTGAAATTTAATACCTATATACACTTTAAACACATTAAATGCCATAAAAATAAATTTCACTTTATATATTACGATAACACTGTGCAGGTGTGTAGAATCCATGCAAAAAATGTTACATGTGTTTCCGATAGACGTGAACCTGCAATAGCTAATAATTGCGGCGACTGCTGTAGCACATCCTTTTTATTGTTCGATGCTTAGGTAGGCAAGTTATCACGAAAATAAAAAGTTCCTGGTCGGATATGGGAACTCTACAGTTTGCCGGAGACCTATCGTAAACAAACGCCGACGAAGCTATTTGAACAAAGTCAGTTTTGGAAATTTCTGCACACTTACTTGTGAGCAAATTGAGATCTTGTAATGTAAACAGTCACAAAGGTTCGGCATTCGGAAACCGTGTTTTGGGGATAAGGAAATCAGTGCAACAGCGACAATAACAAAGGAACAGGAACAAGACACAAAGTGACTAGCAAGCATCAACGACTGAGTATTAAGAAGTTAACGGTACAAGTACTAGGATGAGGAGGAACATCTGTTCTCCCCTCAACCGGTTAAAAAGTTTAAAAGGTCGTTCATTACTACGAAAAGTATTGTCTAAATGCGTTTAGACTGACGTATCGCAACAGTACCATCTGTATACGTAGCGCTTCGGATGAATCCGGCACCGGCGTTGATAAACAGTAGAAGTATGGCGATCAACAGAGGTAAACGGCTTAGCAGCGGCGTGGCGTGGCGTCACGGCTACGTCACGGAGCGCGTCAGCTCAGCCCAGCTGCGGCGAGCCAAGCAGAACAGAGCGTGCCGGCGGGGCCTGCCGTGAGGACGGTGGGCGGCGGCTACCATAACTTACGTCAATACAGCGTCCAGAGATGCAGAAATTCACCGAAAAACTATGGATGCCGAAACTTCTGCTATGCAGGCTTACTGATTCTAGACAAATGTCAGATACCGAGTATCACAACAAGGTCTCTCGAAGGTAGCAGCTTGAAATGGCAGGCAGACGGGGCACTCACGTCTTCGTCGTCATCGCTCGGGGGCTGCTGTTCTCGGGCGACGATGGGCTGGAGGTCGTCGTCGGCGGCGGTGGGGGGCCGCGGCGCCAGCTGCGGCTGCGGAGGCAGCGCCTGGGGCCGGTAGTAGGCGTCGGCCGAGCCGCGGCGGCTGCCCCCCGCGTCGCCGCCCAGGCACATGGCGCGCCGCACCAGCTGCCCGAGCGCCGAGCACAGCCCGCAGTGCGCGCCACCGCCGCCGCCCCCACCGGGCTGCTGCGCCGCCCCCGAGCCGCCACACTGCCACCGGCCCGCCCCCTGGCCCGGCCGCCTGCCACCGCCGCCGCCCCCGCGGCCCACGCAGCCGCTCATCCGTCCTCGCAGCAACCGGCGCGGCGCGGTTCAGCACTCGGCGGCGCGGCACACCACTCCACTCCACTCCACAGCACACAACGGCACGGCGCGCCGCGGCAGACTGCGAGGCAGCGAGCAACCTGCTCCCTGGCGCGCCTGCAGCGGCACTGCCGGCGCCGGCTCGACCCACCCCGCCCTGCCCCTCCTCATCTCGCCCCCCCCCCCCCTTCCCGGCAGGCCACAGCGCATGCGCGCGGCCGACCGGTCCCAGGCCCGGCCCAGCCCGGGCACCCAGGCCGACCCAGCCAGCAGCCACCAACCTGCGCTCTCCGTCTCCTGCGCGGCGCACACTTACTAGCACTCTCGTACAGTCTCTCTCTCTCTCTCTCTCTCTCTCTCTCTCTCTCTCTCTGCTTGTACAGCCATCTGCTGAGGCGCACTTTACTACCTGCAATTGGAATAATAGTATACAAACAGAGAGAGTGCAACAGTCTTGCACGTCGAATGTTGTAAAAACACTCAACTTTGTCAATACTTTCTTCTCAAAAACTGTTCATTCAATTTTTTTTTATGGCTGTGGTTGTCAGTCCAGTATTTGAGCGCACCGTACCGATACTGATTCTTGTTGTTCTGTATTCTGATAAGCTTTCTGTTACTGGCTTCAGTCAGCTGGTTCTTGGATATCTTTGACACAATCTGCCAATGCATACTTCTCTCCTTCCACTTTTTCCTCACTTGAGAATGTCCTCCATCGCCTACTTTCGTTGGTAAATACAACCTGTCGACGTCACTGCGAGGATGAAGTGAGCAGTGAATTGCCATGAGTTTTCTTGTTTTCCTGTCCATATTATCAACGTGTACTTATGTCGAGTTCACGATGCTTTTAGCGTATCTGTTGACGGGTTTGGTCCAGGTATTGTTTGTCCTATGGTACTGCTGCCATTCAGTTTGCATTTCACAATTTTTCCGACCCTTTGGAGGCGTTCTTAGCTGTCCAAACCTTTTACACATCCATGCTTGATGTTGTCCAACTATATAATGCAAGGGTATTGGCAGGCTTCTGGGTTGTCCACTTAGAATATCGATGCCATCACATGTCCTCCTTTATCGCCAGTGCGAGGCACTTGTTAAATAGAATTCTATACTGATGTTATTGCAAAATATTATTATTAGGGTATCTAACATACGTTCAAAAAGAAGAAGACAAAATAAACTTTTTTGAGTCGTGTCTGTAAAAATGGTGACCACTCATCAGGCAGAACTTTGAATCTGCATCTCGTCCTGCGTGAGATAATGGTGGAGGAAGGAGAGGGAGGAATCTTTATTTATTCTGTTACCAATTACTGAATGAATGCGCGATCAGTGAGTGAGTGATAAACCGGATTCTCAAAATGTAAAATAAAACCAAGTAATGTAAATGATTAAACGAGCAGAATGTAAGAGAAAGGGCAAAATCATAATTTTTCGCCCACAGCAAAGTTCAGCGCAGACAAAATAAATGTTATACGCACCGCATCCTGAAGTCCCTTATAATAAGGCGCGGATATTAAAACAATGTACTGTTCTGTACGTTGGAGTTCTCTTGGGACTCTTGCCGCTCCCTTGAACTATCTTCTGCTGAAGTTACATTTCATAGACTAATAATGTGGAGGCCAATTACGACCAAATTTTTTATTCTTGATACGTTTGTAAGTTACAACGTTCCGTCGTAGTTACTAATATACTGCGGCACATTTCCTCAACAATCAGAAGTCAAATGATGATGTGTTGTCGACCCATCTCGTGTACCGTTTACTATTAAGTCATCAGTTCGTTTATCTAATGTACGGTAATTCACCATGTTAACCACGTGAACGTGATACGCTTCTCAATGCACTTAACTGTCATATTGCGCGCTTGTGAATATATTTACGGGAACTAATAGATTTTATTTCACATACTGTTCATGTTATTTGTGGTATACTAAGAGTACTACAGGATCCAGACAACAAAGCAAAATTTCCGAAACATCAAATGGGCTAGAACAATCCATTTTGTGTAAATTGTCGGTAATTACCGAAGTGATGAAACAGAACGAATGAGACGCAAGACAGCTACTGGTAAGGAGGAAACAGGATGTACGCACGTGCAACTGTCGCAAACCATGGCGATAGACAAGTTACGATATTTAGCCTTGCCAGCGGTCAACAACGAAACTACAGTGTCCAAGACACTGCGTATTCAAGCCAATATATTGACACTCAGTCCAGAACAGGCAATCACAATAACAATTATTATATTATTACCATCTATCGTTTGTCATGTATACAGACATTGCCCTTTAACTTCTACCGTAAAGTAATTATTGCTGTGCTTATCCGCATCCCCGCGCACCTGTATCTTAAAGGCTGAATAATACTTTAATAGGCAGAAGCTGTTTATACTGAAGAAAAAAAGACAATGTAGGAATAGAGGACAAGACCGTGCCGACGACAGGAATTCTTAGCTGAGGCCAGCTGTTGCGCAGCACTGCTTGAGAGCGAGTTGGAAGTATACTCGCGGGCTTGCAATGGAGTTAACGAGACCTAGGATGTTACTTATTCTCGGTGCCTGAAGTCCACATTGTCTGGAGCGGGATTCTGTGTATTTATCAATGAACTGCTACCTAGTGTGCACTGAGCAAAGTCTTTTAACTTTGCCATCTCGACAGAAGATATTGCTTTCACAGCTGAACAACTACAAAACAAATGTGCGTGAAAGAAACGTTTGTGTTTCGATCACTAGTCTAGCGTAGATTTCATTCTATTTTGCCCTGTATAATTTAACTTCTTATTTGTACATCATCACACAGCTAAAATACTCAAGGACAGAAGCTTTTTAGGAGCAGTGTTGGATAAATAAACACACCCATAAATGTAATGTGCGTGCAGAACCTACTCCAAAATAAGTTAAAAATTTTGGAAGGATATAATCTTCGAACTGATAACTGGGTCTGTCGCGCAGAGTCGACTTCCTTTAATGTCCGCAGTAGTCATCCGGAAATCTGCAGAACGACAACAGTAAACACGGGAGAAAGAAAGTAGTGTCTGAAAGCACTGAAATCCGATAAAGAAAGACTTATACTCAGGAGAAATCAAACAGAAGTTTCTGCCATGGTGGCTATGCCAACTACACTGATTGTAAATAGCTTCTGTGAAGTGTCAGAACACATATGCTCCTATTTCAAGAGTCCTATATTGATAACTTTTCAGGAACATATCGTTTCACTTCGGTGCGAGAATTGTAATAACGATGACAAAAATTCACCCAAGAGTGGCGGCCAACTGATTAACCTCGCAGTTGTGCAGGAAGTCCACCTCGCAGGCGTTAGTGAGGGGGGGAAGACCTTGCAGTAAAGCAAGGAAAAGCGCAATCACTAAGTAATCAATTTTTCTCTTTCTTCATTTTTGGGTTTTGACGTATCTGAACCCAAGAACTATTGCCCCGCTTACGTATTTAATATAGAACAGTGCTTCTGGAGGGCTGGATCAGTTACAACAGTTGTTGTTCTCAAGGCGTGGCACTATCCTTAGTACATGTTGGTTATTAGTTTTTCACGAACACGTTAATTACGCCCTTACGCCGTGCAACAGTGCTATTAGTGAACATTACTTCTTGCAGACGAGCTGGACAGTTAACGCAGATACACAAACAAATCTGGCAACTTCGTTAACGGTATGGTCGTGGGCACGTCCAAACGTGATAGCTTTTGTCTTACATTGTGTCACGTCTTCACGTCGGCACATCTTACAACAACAAATTGGGACACACATACATACATACGTATCATCTAACCACCACGGTTTACAGGCTCACTTGCCTGCCAGGTCCCAGCGCTCCAAAGCTATCAGTGGGGTTTTTTGAGGGTGGCCAATATATTGCCTGATAAGCTTTAACGTCATAAATCGTTAACAAATAAAAAGTCGGCAGACGATTTGACATTTTAATCTCCAAAATACGAGATTATTCTTAACTCAAGTGCTGTAGAAGAAGGTCTGTAAATTGTCATTCCCGGTTCTGCTTCGTATCAATTTGAATAACCAAGAATTTAGAATATTTTGTTTTATTTATTAATTTGTCCTCAAGCTTTATATTTAACGGTGTGGTCAGGCCTTGTGCAGAGCAGAATTGAATTTATTGTAGGCTCAGTGGCAATCGATTTCCAAAGGAATCATTTACTGATTTTCAAGAAAATTTTATTTACGAGTCTTGAAGTTGTTTCATTCGGCTTCGTTACACTATCTGTATCGCCAAGAAAGAAAAATATTCTAGCTACTTGGATATACGGTGGTAAATCATTTATGCACAAAAACAGAGTGGTCGCAACATAAACCCCTATAGCACAATTGCAGTGATTATTCCTCATGCCAGCCGGCCGCGGTGGTCTAGCGGTTAATGTGCTCAGTCCGGAAGCGCGCGACTGCTACGGTCGCAGGTTCGAATCCTGCCTCGGGCATGGATGTGTGTGATGTCCTTAGGTTAGTTCGGTTTAAGTAGTTCTAAGTTCTAGGGGACTGATGACCACAGCAGTTAAGTCCCATAGTGCTCAGAGCCATTTGAACCATCCTCATGCCAGATATGCTGTTTCGTTGTGCACACTCTCTGTGTTTCTAAATGGAACACACAGGTTATCATCCTATCTAACTGAGAGAATGTAGTAAAATGTTCTCACTATTCGCTAATATTTAATGTAACTGTTATTGTTTAAGTGTAATGTGTTGAACGGAGTGAGGCTAGCCACACAGTGTTATGACTCTTGAGATGTACCTGAAAATAAATTACATATCCACCATATAGTGCTTTTTTCCTATCTGTAAACCCGGACAGATACCACAATGTTGACTGATATAAAGGCCGTAAAATATTGAACTTCTAATGATAGACCGACGCCAGCCGCAACTGGGCAGCGAAATAATTTGATGGTTTAAGCTGAAAATTTGTGCTGGATCGGGACCCGAACCCGGTTCCCTCCTTTAACGCCCGTGGTTGCCGTAACCGCCTCGTCCACCTGGCGCGCTTCCCGCCCGACCCTAATTCTCAACTTGTCACACCCAATAACGTAGGATGTCCATAGACCTACTTACAGCGATTCTTGTGTTCCCGCAGGAGGTTCGGTCCCTGTTGAGCTTCTGCACCTGCATCCGTATCCACACTGAAGTGTCGGCGTCCGACAGAACGGGCACAACACATACGTTATTCTGAGTATATCTGTAAGCGTGACTGCCTTGATAACTTCAGTGACGACGCACGACGGGTTCAGAACCTCTTGCAGGAATACAGGACTCGTTGAGATCAAGTAGGTGCATGAACGCTACTGTCGTGTCAAATTGATAATTTAGTTCTGACGGGATGGGTGACCGGATGGCCGACGCAGTTAAGGTAAGCCCTCGCGTTAAGCTTGAGTTTCGTGTTAGAGTCCTGATCTTGCAAAACTTTTCAGTATTCATTATCATCGAATTATTTAGAACGGCTGGCGTCGGTCTTTCCTTCGAAAATTACTTAGCTGTGACAGAGATTGTGTGTATTATAGAAAAAAAAGGTTTTCATTAAATGATTCAAATGTCTCTGAGCACTATGGGACTTAACATCTGTGGTCATCAGTCCCCTAGAACTTAGAACTACTTAAACCTAACTAACCTAAGGACATCACACACATCCATGCCCGAGGCAGGATTCGAACCTACGACCGTAACGGTCACGCGGTTCCAAACTGAAGCGCCTAGAACCGCTCGGCCACAGGGGCCGGCTGTTTTCCTCAAGTTGATGCTATCATGCAGTAACTCATTTACTCACAACATCAGATGAAGCTGCTTTCCTGTGAGATCGTTTTTACTTATTAAGAAAATGACACAGAGTGTAAGAGACCGATTTTAACAGTGCAGAACAAATAACACTGCCAGATGAAAATCAGCAATATTTCCGAACTGGAGACGATATAATTGAATCTGGCGGGGAACAGAGGAAATTTGTACTTTATTTCGTGTCCTGTTGCAGTGAAAAGAGGAGCTAGTGTGCCACGGCGGAGGTGGTGCGGCACCTGCTCACCTGTTGAGTGCGGCCCATGGGCGGCGGTCGTCAGCGGAACAACACGCCCTGGCTGCCGGCCGGGGTCGCCACGAGCCACGGGCGGACCAGAGGCTTGTTCAGTCTGTGGCAGCGGCGGACGCTCTGTGCCCAGACCTGGCTTCCAATAAACTGAGGTCGCATTCTTCTACTCCTAGTATTCGATGGTGTGTGGGGAGTTAAATCAGAGCCCCTGCCTGGGACCCGAACGCTGATGCCTGCCATTAGCGGACAGTGCTGCCATTTGAAAAGCTCGTTTCAAAAGGGAACAGATCCATAAAATCTAATTTAACAGCACAGACAAAAAACGTCTTACAGCCACAATAGCATCACAAAATGTTTTATAGCAGTGTTGTTATATTTAGAAAGATGCTGAGATAAATTACGCCAAGTATCTCTGTGAAATATTTGTTTCTTGAATTATTGTTGCTGTTGTGGTCATCAGTCCTGAGACTGGTTGGATGCAACTCTCCATGCTACTCTATCTAATGCAAGCTTCTTCATCTCCCAGTACCTACTGCAATCTACATCCTTCTGAATCTGCTTGGTGTACTCATGTCTTGGTCTCCCTCTACGATTTTTACCCTCCACGCTGCCCTCCAATACTAAATTGGTGACCCCTTGATGCTTCAGAACATGTCCTACCCACCGATCCCTTCTTCTAGTCAAGTTGTGCCACAAACTTCTCTTCTCCCCAATCTTATTCAACACCTCTTCATTAGTTGTGTGATCTACCCATCTAATCTTCAGCATTCTTCTGTAGCACCACATTTCGAAAGCTTTTATTCTCTTCTTGTCCGAACTATTTATCGTCCATGTTTCACTTCCATACATGGCTACACTCCATACAAATACTTTCAGAAATGACTTCCTGACACTTAAATCTATACTCGATGTAAACAAATTTCTCTTCTTCAGAAACGCTTTCTTTAATTATCATTACACAAATATAAATGAATTTGGTACCTTTTGGCAGAACAATGTATTAAATTTGGAAACTGTTCTTCTGGACTGACTGTTGATGATTCACAGTATACATCTGATATACAATATGTTATCGAAAGTATCCGGCCACATGGCTGAAAATGACTTAAACGTTGGTGGAGCCCTTACATCGGTAATGCTGGCATTCAGTATGGTGTTGGTCCGCAGCTCGTGGTCGCGCGGTAGCGTTCTCGCTTCCAGCGCCCAGGTTCCCAGGTTCGATTCCCGGCGGGATTAGGGATTTTCTCTGCCTGGGTGTTGTGTGATGTCCTTAGGTTAGTTAGGTTTAAGTAGTTCTAAGTTCTAGGGGACTGATGACCTCAGATGGTAAATCCCATAGTGCTTCGAGCCATTTGAACCATTTTTTTGCAATGAAACTTCGTGTTGCAAAGCTCCTACCAACATTAACATTTCGTTATCATTTATTCTTGACAAGCATTTTCTTGTTCTCATATACTTAATTCAGAATTTCAAATTTTGTTTTTGAATTTGTGCTCCGCACTGCACAACAAAGTGAAATTAACGTTAACTGCAACAAGGAGAACCCGTGTTGCTTGATTCACTCACAGACGGAAACTAGATTAACTTGACAAGACCGAGATAAGTTGCAACCGGGCACCCAAAACATGTGAACAACGCTCTCCTCTGCCGTGTACCGTCAGCTTCAGTTTCAACGAAAGCACTCATGACAGCTACATCTACGTGATTACTCTGCTATTCACAATGAAGTGCCTGGCAGAGGGTTCAATGAACCACCTTCAAGCTGTCTCTTTATCGTTCCAGTCTGGAAGGGCGCGCGGGAAAAACGAGCACTAAATTTTTTGCGCGAGCCCTGATTTCTCTTATTTTATCGTGATTATCATTTCTCCCTATGTAGTTGGGTGCCAACAGAATGTTTTCGCAATTGGAGGAGAAAACTGGTGATTGAAATTTCATGAGAGATCCCGTCGCAACGAAAAACGCCTTTGTTTTAATGATTGCCTCTCCAATTCACGTAACATGTCTGTGGCACTATCTCCCCTATTTCGCGACAATACAAAACGAGCCGCCCTTCTTTGAACATTTTCAATAACATCCGTCTGTCCCACCTGGTACGGATCCAACACCGCACAGAAATACCCTAGAATAGGGCGGACAAGCGTGGTGTAAGCAGTCACTTTTGTAGACCTCTTGCACCTTCTAAGTGTTCTGCCAATGAATCGCAGTCTTTGGTTTGCTCTACCCACAATATTATCTATGTGATCATTCCAATTTAGATTATTTGTAATTGTAACCCTTAAGTATTTAATTGAATTTACAGCCTTCATATTTGTGTGGCTTATCGCGTAATCGAAATTTAGCTGATTTCTTTTAGTACTTATGTGAATAACTTCACACCTTTCTTTATTCAGGGTAATTGCCACTTTTCGCGCCATACAGATATCTTATCTAAATCATTTTGCAAAGTCGTTTTGATCATCTGATGACTTTACAAGACCGTAAATGACAGCATCATCCGCAAACAATCTAAGACGGCTACTCATATTGTCTCCTACGTCGTTGACATAGATCAGGAACAACAGAGGGCACTTATTACTTCATCAGTATAAAGAGCTAGTTCTGTTTCATAACAAGGATATTTTTTGAAACCGTGCTGACTGTGTGTCAATAAATCGTTTTCTTCGAGGTACTTCATAATGTTCGAATACAGTGTATGTTCCAAAACCCTACTGCAAAATCGACGTTATTGATATAGTCCTGTAATTCAGTGGATTACTCCTACTTCCCTTTTTGGGTATTGGTGTGAATTGAGCAATTTTCCAGTCTTTAGGTAGGGATTTTTCTGTGAGCGAGTGGTTGTATATAATTGCTAAGTATGGAGCTATTTTATCAGCATACTCTGAGAGGAACCTGATTGGTATACAACCTGGACACCAGGAACGACAACCAGCTTCATAGACAACGTCCACAGTTGTCTGTCCGCCGAACAATTTTGCATCATAACGTAAACAGACCATCGATATAGTCACTTCATGCATACATTAATTCGATAAGGCGATTAACAGTAGTAACGGGATGATTGTCCTGAAAATATGACGTATCTCATCCCCGGGTTTGTCCTATCCAGTCAATCTTCCTACCTTCGCTTAATATTTGTCTTCCTTTAATTACCCAAAAAAATGTTTTAATCATTAACCGATTAAACTGTCATTTTTTCTTATCTAAATCGAAAACATAATCCCATTAGTTTGAATAGCATGAAGTTTGCATGGAAGCCTTGTACGGTTGTAGTCCGTGATGTGTCGTTCTGGGAGACAGTGCTCTGCGACTGCGTATTCACCACCTCTCACCATCATCACTGGAAGTAACGTCACAGGGCCTCTAATTACTGCTTTGCTTCTAGATGCGAGTCTGTCCTAACTATTCTCACTGCATTCGGTAGCTATGCATCAGCCGCCGAGTTTAGTCTCATGGGCCGGAAATGGAAGCAAAAACTTTGAATAAAAACGCCAAGGACAGCCAACATCCGTCAAACTAAAAGGGATAGAACTCTCCAATTGAAAACTCATCAGCCCTATTAAAAAATATCATCATCACAATACGTTCTGTATTTCATCTGTTCTAACGAAAACAGTAGAAAATACATTTCAGTAGCTCTCCCCATTTCATATTTAGAAAGAACTTTGTGGAGTGGTACCCTACTGATCTTAACAGTAGCCGAGTGTCAGGCGCCACAGACTTTGGCTGCCAATACGCTTGGAGCGTGCCTCATACAAAGTGAAGTATTGTTACATGGCGTGTCATACCGTCGGACAATTTTAATCAATTCGACATAAAATAGAAAAAACTTATGGAGTAACAGAATACGACGGCGAAGAGAGTGAATCGTGAATGATAAAGAGAGAAGGGATATAACGAAGCAAGTGAGTAGAAAATGGGAAGAACAGCTGTTACCATACTCCTATTCAGATTGCCATTACCGCTATAACACTTTAAAGATAGGGTTTCTCCTCGTGAAAACACGTCGCTACATTGTTCATCCGGTAAGCGCCTATAAATACCTGCAAAAAGGCCATACAACGGCGCATACAGACCTGGAGCCCACTGTAGCTATACACTGTGTTAGTTACTGAACTATGCAGTGCGGACTAGAGGCTATCTTATTTACATTGGGGAGTGAAAGGTTTGAGAGACAAAAATTATGAGACTAATACCATATGCAGAAGCAAAGCAACTATATGATATACAGCAGCCGAGACGTTGGCCTCCAAGGGAATTCATCCGAAAAGGAAGGAAGACTAGGGTTTAACGTCCCGATACAGTGATATCACCGTCTTCAGCTCCACGTTGGCCGCCTTCAGAGGTTTGTGGCGGCTACCATTGCCGTTCCGCCCGCAGTTCTGCGTCAAATGTGTGACGTACCCGATGGTGCTCTACCTTTATCAGAAGCCAGTTCGTTATTATTACAGGGGAACTCTCAACACTTAACTAACCCAGGTCTTGCCACGGTTTTAGCCATGTAACGGCTGACTAAACTGTCATTTTTTCGTATCTAAATCGAAAACACAGTTCCATTAGTTTAAACAGTATGAAGTCTGCATCGAATCCTTTGCATTGTTGTAGTCCATGCTTTGTCCTTCTTCGAGACAGTACTCTGCGACTGCGGATTTGCTTGGCTGCAATGGTCTAGTATGCCGCCGGTGCTCTCGTCAGCTATCTTCCACTGTGGCCACAGTCTTCCCTATACACGTCACACCGTATCTGATGGGGTCTGCTCTGTCCCAGAACTGCGTTGTCCTCACTCCGAGGTAGTCCTTCACACTACCGCGTAGTTCCGTACTGTGCAGGTGGCCATAAAAGTTTAACCAGAAGTGTGCCTGGAATACATCCGATTTTTATCTGATGAAGTGCCATCATGTGAAATAAACGCAATAGCTTCAACGCCCACAGGTTTCTCTCCTGCTTCTTCCTGCCGTATTTGCGATATCGATCATTTCATGGCTTCTCAAGAGGTTGGCGACACAGGACACGATAGCGTTTGAACGTACCCATCAAGAACACACAAATTTTGTGAATAAAAAGAAGCAGATTACAAGTGGTAGTCTCTGGGACATGTCTATTACACCTTGTGCCATTTCCTTCAGAAGGTAGAGAAGGTAGTTGTTTCTCAGGCCTATGACGCTATGATGCGATCTGTCCACCAAACTGATGCAACTCACACTGTTACTGTCTGTTCCTCACTCATCCGTGGAGATGGCAGCTCGTATGTTTTGGAAAAAATGGATTCCGCACTGAGAATATTATCTCTTCCTCTTTCTATTAGATCCAATAGTTAGTTAAAGGTAGGGTGTTGTTGGCAACTTACGTACCAGTCGTTCTTCTCGAAACAGACATGTTAGCCATACTTTAGAATTTTATGCAATCCTAAGTAACACGTCTCATCCCGAGTTAATACAAGAAATGGAACGGCAAAAGGTATTAATTGTCTAAGCTATAAATAAGTTCGAAGGTCACAAATCTAAAAAAATTAGAACTCAACGTATGGTGTTCCTCTCGAGTATTAGGGTGTTTACATGAGTAACCTCACATTGGATAGAATCTAGTGTGGCTGTTAATGGCAATAAAGGGAACTGTGATAAACTGAACATGTATCTTCGAGCAAAGGTTTAGGTTTAAATTTCATTTACAACTTTTTATCCAGGAAGACCACTATAACAGTACCAGAATATAATGAAAACATGTCACTCAATGACATAAATGATAATAGCAGTACTCAGTCCGATCGTACTTCCTAGTTCAAATGGTTCAAATGGCTCTGAGCACTATGGGACTTAACGTCTGAGGTCATCAGTCCCCTAGAACTTAGAACTACTTAAACCTAACTAACCTAAGGACATCACACACACCCATGCCCATGGCAGGATTCGAACCTGCGATCGTAGCGGTCGCGCGGTTCCAGACTGAAGTACTTCCTAGTATCTAACCAACCATATGTATTTATTCACAGGTAGCCTCAATGAGAGATACAACCAAATTGATACCACATTTTGGTTCTTCACATTACCTCCCACTTGTGAGTCTACGAGACACTTTTTCTTTTTACAATGAGGTTATAAAAGCCATGGGATAGCGAAATGCGCATACACAAATGGCGGCAGAATCGCCTACTAAGATATAAAAGGGCAATGCATCGGCGGAACTGTTATTTCTACTCGGGTATTTCATGTGAAAAGGTTTCCGACATGATTATGGCCGGGCGACGGACATGAACAGACTTTGAACGCGAAATAGTAGTTGGAGCTAGATGCTCGGAACATTCCATTTCGAACATGGTTAGGGAAATCAGTATGACGAACTCCACAGTGTTAAAAGTGTGCCAAGGATGCCAAATTTCAGGTACTGTCTCTCAGTATTACCTCTCACCCCGGATAACGCACTGGTCGGCGGCATTCATTCACTTAACGACCGAGAGCAGCGACGTTTGCGAAGAGTTGTCAGTGTTAACAGACAAGCAACACTGCACGACATAACCCCACAAATCAATGTGGGACGTACGACGAATGTATCGGTTAGGATAGCGCGGAATTTGACGTTACTGCGCTATGGCAGCGGACGACCGATGCGAGTACCCTTGCTAACAGTACATCGCCTGCAGCGTTTCTCCTGGGCTCGTGAGCCTATACGACTCGAAAACCGTGGCCTGGTCAGACGGGTCCAGATTTCAGTTGGTAACAGCTATCGGTTGTGTTCGAACGTGGCGCACACACCACGACGCCGTGGACCCAAGTAGTCAACAAGATACTGTGGAAGCTGGTCGTGGTTCAGAAGTGTGGGCTATGTTTGCACTGGATAGACTGGGTTCTCTGGTCCAACTGAACCGATTACTGACTGGAAATGGTTGTGTTCGGCTACTTGGAGACCATATGCAGCCACTTATGGACTTCATGTTCCCGAATAAGGATGGATGACAATGATGACAATAATGACAATCTTTGGATGACAATGCGTCAAGTCTCCAGGCAACAATTGTTCGCGATTTGTTTGAATGAAGTTCTGGACAACTGGTGCAAATGATTTGGCCAACTAGGTCACTCCACATGAATCCCATGGAATATTTATGGGACATAATCAAGACGGTAGCTCATACACAAACTCCTGCAACGGCGACACTTCCGCAGTTATGGACGGCTATAGAGGCAGCATGTCTGCAAGGAACTTCCAACGACTACTTGAGCCCATGCCAAGTCAAGACGCTGCACTACGTCGGGCTAAAGGAGGTATCCCGTCACTTGTCCCCTAAGTGTAACGTCACTAATTTATTGAAGTACGAAGCAGAGGACGAGTTCTTTTCGAGAGACGGCAACCTTTTTTTAGAAGCTATTTTGCCGTTGGAAGGCCTCGACAGAGAAGCTGAAGTAGTGGACTAGAGCTGAGCCGTACACGCAGAGCCCGTATCGGCGTGTTGTGCCCGGCAGACGTCGGAGCGGCGTTTGTGGCCCAGGCGGCAGAACGGACCAGAGCAGAGCAGAGCAGAGCAGAGCAGAGCAGAGCAGAGCTGGGCTGGGCGCCGATCAATACGGGCTCGCTAGCTGGATGGCTGCTGCTGCTGCTGCTGCTGCTGCTGCTACAGCCACGGAGCACGTGGGCGGCTTCCGGGCAGCGGCAGCGCCACCGGCCTCACTGCTCTTCAGCAAAGGGGACAGCGCTGATCAGCTCGGGTTCCGCTTTATACCTATCAAGGGCAGTCACAACTATTTAATTATTATCTCGAAAAACAAATAAAGTTACGTAATTACCTTGCAAGTAAGTTCCTGCGTTTACGATACACTACGGACTCCTTCCGCCAGAATTGCTTATCACGTCACAGGCACTGATGGACCGTAGTGTAGTGTCATAATTCATTTCTGACAGCTGCAGAAATGTGGCAGATGGGTGAGGACAATCCACGTGGCCAAAGTCGTCATTTGCAATGGCCTGACACAGCTGTAACACTTCTGCTGCTGCCGCAAACTAACTACTGCTCTACCTATGTCCTGCACAAATTTGATGCAGTATGCTACGCTACTGTATCACGAGCATTCCATTTACTACTGGGACTGCAAAAAAGCAAAAATAATTACGTATCTTTTTTGTTTAGAGATGATACTTTCTAACTACCCACCGTGTAACATGTACTCAAGTAACACCAATTCCGGTGTCATTTCCTTGTTACGTTGGAAAAATGACTGACGCCGAAGATTCAACTTTTCACACTCTAACGTTTTCTTCACAGACACAACCCTGAGGCAAAAGTGACACATCTTTCTACTTTGCTTTGCTTAAGCCTCTGTTTCGTCACGATTAGTCCGCTAGTGATACATACAGTCGACGATCCGCGAATTGTCTGTCTGTGAATGTATGTGCTGCTAGTGTACACAAATCGACAATTATCGAAGAGAGAGTCAAACAGCGTGC
The DNA here is from genome assembly GCF_023897955.1 of Schistocerca gregaria. Taxonomy (NCBI): domain Eukaryota; kingdom Metazoa; phylum Arthropoda; class Insecta; order Orthoptera; family Acrididae; genus Schistocerca; species Schistocerca gregaria. Next base: position 619,217,993 of record NC_064923.1, on the reverse strand, counting down.
ATCATTTACACATACATTTTTCCAAGTATGCATCAGAAGCTATTTTACATACAATGACCAAAAAAACTGTATTTCAGAAGCTGTCACATTAAGGTTTACTACAGAGTTCTAAGGAAATGCACTTTACAGTCATAAATGAAAAGCAGAATATTATGTATGTCTGAGTATCAGTTTATATAGTCAACCTGTTTTCAGATTACAAGACCCGAACTAACTGACAGTCTTCGTCGAAGATCATTGAAAAAAATGTTACACATCAAATGGGAGGTAGAAACACGAGTAAACGTCATCTTTGACAGTGCAGTGGTAACGCAATATATGCTAAATAAACGAAGTTTATAAACCAAAAAAACATTACCACTAAATCTGGAAGAGACAGAGCTTACGTAACAGTTCAAATTAAATTAACAGTCACAATATAATAATTCTAAGACACGAGTACTGGAGAATAGATTGAGAAGTAATTAAGAATGGAAGCTGATACAGAACAAAGTAAACTACATAAATGACAATTCTAACAGAAAATACGTAAGCTATATTATATGTAAGAGGTCTGAAGAATTTCTGTTATTGTAAGGAAGATGTTATAAAACAACAAAATATGTAGGGTACATCAACAGTCCCAATAAAAAATTACAGTAAAATTAGGAATACAATAGGACAATGTAAAAACAATTGGAAAACTGTAAGGATTTGGTGACATTTAGAAGACGGGAAATACTGAGACGTAGTTGGTGCAAATGGCTCTGAGTTCTATAGGACTTAACATCTAAGGTCATCAGTCCCCTAGAACTTAGAACTACTTAAACCTAACTAACCTAAGGACATCACACACATCCATGCCCGAGGCAGGATTCGAACCTGCGACCATAGCGGTCACGCGGTTCCAGACTGAAGCGCCTAGACGTAGTTGGTCATTTAATATTAACGCAGTACTGTGGGTCAGATGCTTTTTTATTTCCAGGGCTTCCTACAGATTAAGTTTTCGACCTTTGTTTGCTAAGTGGAGAACATGGGACTGTGACTGGCATCTGGAGCCCTCATCAGTACATGCTCAGCAAATGTGGAGTCCATGTCCAGATAACCTGGTTGCTATGTGTCGGCCTGACTGACCAATATAAAACTTATCAGAATCAGTTTAAATGCAACGCTCCGTGTATGCAACGCCTCCCTATCGTAAAAGGAAAGAAAACGCACGGGACGTGTCTCATTTATAAGAAAATTTGAATGTACAGCGGGGAAAACCTAGGACTTTCCGAAACACTGAACCGGAATATAATGCGGACGCCAACCTAATTGGGTAACGAGTGAATCGCAGAAAAGTAATAACACGAAGCTATTGTTTAACTTATGTGAGGAAACTGCGACGTGCGATTAATACACTCCACACTGTATTTTTTACTCTAATCGTTTCGGACCTGAAGTTTTTCTGGAGGAAGAAAACTTTGTGTGTGGTAATGTTCGTAGGTGATTTTTTAAAATTACTTTAGACGGAAGATTTATACAAAAATATGTACCCGTTTTTACAACAACCTTTGTACATTTAACTTCATTTTATGCACTAACATAACTAATTACAAAATTTTCTCTTAGAAAAATGAAAATGGTCATTCAATAATTACCATGCAAGACATCAATAAGAATATTAAATTATGTAGCTGAATACAGCGATCCAACCACATCCGTGTATTCTGGTGGTCAAGAGCTGCTGCGCGCTGCCAAACTGACTTGCTGATATTTTTAAAGCGAAGCCTAACGGTTCGGAGCACTTGCGGATGTTCAAAAGGCTGAACATTCACAAATGTGAACCTGAGGTTCCCACTGGAAAAAATACTTTTGTTGCAGCTAAAACACAGTAAAAATTGTGTACACAATGGTAGCCAGGGGGTCTGAAAGCGTTAAACTGCGTGGTAAAGGAAACGGACGAACTGAAAGACACACAAAACGCTCGCCACTTCAGTTGATGTAATTAAGATCAATGACACACAAACAGCCCGTACAATGCACTGGTAAACGTTATGGATTGTTCGTGAAGAATAATTTGTTATTCTGTTCTCACAGCAATGCCTGACTCAATATACTCGTCACCTAGTACGTTTTTCAAATACAGTGTACAGGTCAATAGTGTTAGATATAGCAGGAGACCTATAATAGCTGGTTTTACAACTGCGTCGACGAAACACAACGCTGATCATAAACATGATACCTGAAACAACGATAAAATACCATGTGATTGAAAAAGAAAGAACAAATTTCAGTGTTTTATTGTAGACAAACCACGACAAGTAGAAACACACTGTGCACGTCACTGGACAGAGGAAGTTCAAAATCTTATGTTCGCACAGATAATGTACCGTACACTCAACACGTGCATCATGCGTTGCTCGAAAAACATCGAAATGGTAGCCCATTTCATTTCTGACACGAAACAACAGGACCCTGCTTACTGAATGGACAGCTTCAATAATTCAATTTCGCAGATCTTGAAGAGTAGCTGGCATAGGTGGGACATAGACTGTCTTTTTGTACTCCCCCCATAGGAAAAAAAAACCACAAGGTTTGAGGTCTGGTGATCTGGGAGGCCAAAAGCAATGAACAAGATCTTGTTGTCCACCTCTTCCAACCCAACGTCGAGAGATGTGGTGTTTAGGTAAAGTTGCACCCCGAGATGAAACTGAGGTAGGGTCGCGTTATGCATTAAATAAAATCATTAGTATCTTAATGAAGTTGGAAAAAAATTCAATTTTACAGCATGTCCAGGTATGACATTCCTGACACATTTTCCTCCGCAAAAAGAAAGTTCTAAATAAAATGCAATAGTTGCAATATGTTACCTGATCCGTGTTAAAGGAAAATGCTGTTTATGTATAACTTTAAACTTCTACACTGTTATGTAGCAAAAATCAGCTACTCTTTTTTCCTAATTTTGTTCAAACAATTCAAATACCTGCAAGAATTTACCTCAACATTTAATAGTAACTGTCAACAACATGAGTTAATTTTTCTATATAAATGAAACAATTAATTTCCCCATTAGGGAAAGACGCGCAAACAAAGTGACGGCAGCTTCTCACTGTGTACAGGCGTGAATAAGACTGATCACACACGAGTCACAGGCGTGACAGACTTTTTCTCCGGTCCAAGTATTGGCACCGTGAGGGAACAGCAGCATGAGAGCTGTCTGTGTATCTCACGGATGCGCACCGCAACAACTGCGGCGTCGTCAGCCTGCGGCCACTTCTATCCACTTTCACTGGCAGCTTCCGACCGCCTCTGCAACGCGGTGTAACAATGGTATTTCCACATCGACACTCTGCCTTCATCTTTTCTAACCGACCACATTCGCCTGAAACAGAGGAAACGATTCAGCATTTAACGTATGTATCGGTCGGATAGCTGCACGCCGGCCAACCTGCACAGGTGCACCACTTCTCACGCTCTTTGTTCTCTCGCGACCAGTGAACACATTTGACAACTATCTCTCTACGTTCACCGTGCGAGACTCTCTCTCGTCTCCCGACACTTTGCCGCCTCCTTAGCAATCACATGCTTCTCACTCTCTTCTGTAAATTCGTCTGATTAGCCACCTGTTAATTGTTAATAACCATATTGCAGCACTGGAGCACACGTTCTACTCCTCATCAAAACTTTGAGAACACCATTCTTGAGCCACGCTCATGCTGTTCCCTTGTTTAGGTACTTGCGATAAGAATATTTTTGCAGTGACAGGAGTATTAATATGCTGCAATAATCGTGTAGTCAGTCTACTAACGTGTTACAGCTCCCAAAACCCACTAAGCCGCCAGAAAAATCTGTACGCTGTTGCCCAGTATACGCATCTTCTTGTGAACGATCTCTCAACAAGAGAAAGCTGAATAAAATACCAATGCCACCTCGTTTTTATTTCCCGCCGATGGTTTCCAAACGTATGAGGCAACTGTTTCAATAATCTGTTATGCAACACTGTATAGCGCATTGCGTGGTGAGACACATTTCGTATCCAACTTATTTTCAGTTAAGATGGAGAGATACCCATGAAACCAGCACAGAACTGCAAACCACATAATACTACAACTATGCAATGAATATATATAAATTGTCACTTCTGTTGACATTCAAGACTGATAAATCATAGGAAAAATTTAAATGTGACTAAAGATAACATTTTCAGTACATTTCACGATTATACATTCCACGACGTGGCGAAGCCCTATAAGATGTGTGTGAGCAAATTTTAGGCAATGTCTGTCTTTTTCAGTGGTGCAGGTGTAGTCATGCCGGCAATGTGTGAAGAAAATAGTGCAACTTCTTGGGTGATTTTGTCGACAACCACTACATACCAAGTGTCGCAAGGATGCTCTCGCGAGCCGATTAGGGTACCCTGTAGACTTTAGTAAAAACACATTGCACTGATATCAACTTTGATATTAGTCGCATCTGGGAGTATATAAGATCCTAAATAAATTACACAGTAGAGGAAATAGTTTCTTAGATGCAGATTTAAGTAGTGGCGAATCCTATTGAGGACATCTAGGATGCTACTGACAGGAAGATGACGCCTTGTAATCTGATTACGGACGAGTATAGTATCGCAGTGATTCTGGAGCCTCAACACGCAACATGTTGCAGTCATCAATTCGCACTACTAGGAACGAGCAGTTGCTGACTAGAGAGCATGTGTGCTGTACAATTTGGTTTTTAAACGCACACCTACTCCATGTCTTCCCGTATCGCGTTATTAATTCGGGTATTGATGTGATAATTAAGGGCAACACAAAAAACTAAATACCGATAAACATTAGCACAGTAAGACACTATTACAAACGCACATATTAGTCTCTACACTTCAGATTTTGCATTCAAAAACTGGAGTTACGTATATGAATTCTATCGTTCGTCCGTAACTATGTTGCAGTATCAGCATTAAAAATAGTTTTACTGCACCAGTAATTTAAATGGTGTGACGAAAGAAAAATTCTGTTGCTATTCTGAAGTACTGCTAGCGGTGTAACGCTGACATCCCCGTAATGTCCCGGCGTAATCGAGGCCGCATTGGACGCTCAGAATAGTACACATATAAAAGCCTACTCCCTGTATTCAGTGAAGAGCTGTCAGCAGTTTTACTTCGTGTGCACAGCGATACAGTTATCAAGTTGAGCAACAAGTTCCTCTGCGAGACATTCTTGCGCTCTCCATTTAATAAGGCACACGCGCAGCTACGGATTCTTCTCCAAGTTCCCGGGAAGCAGAATCGTCTCGCGCCCCGACGTTGAACTTACATCAAGTTACCTCTCGCGACAACTCCTGCGCCGATACCCGCCGCCGGCTGAATCCAGCATGCCCCGTGACTTGAGGGCAAGAGGCGAGCACTCGACAACACGACGTGAAATGAAGAACGCTAAACAAAGCGATTCCACAACAGAAGACACTGAATACGGGTCCGGCGGCATAACTCGAAAAACTACCTTAAAATGTTTAAATGTGAGACTAGAAATAATGATAAATTCGGCATCACATGTGTAATAAAGTCATTACAAAAGCGTAAGGACAATTATGGACACGCAAAATCAATGATATCGTTGATTATAACTGAAGTGCAGCTACTTACAGAGGTATAGCGCGGGCAGTAACTATCGCATGGCAGCGAAACTCTGTAGATATGCAAATGCGGTAATTCGGAACCGATTTAGGCTGGAAAATATTACTTCCAATTTTGGCCACCGGATGCAAATCTGGCGCTGTTAATGCAAGAAAGACGTACAGTAACGCTTCCATATGTAATGGATTAGGAGAGGGACCTGGGCACAAAAGGTCAAACACAGTGAAAAACAGATAATGATGGTTTTATTATAAACCGCTGGTTGTCACCGGAGACGTCGATGAGACGCTGCATCCGTAAAACGACATGACCAACAGTTGATCATAGCAGTTCCGGTGGAATGTGAGCAACGCGTTTATGTACACTGGTCTTCAGATCAAAGTGTTTGTGAAATCTTATGGGACTTAACTGCTAAGGTCATCAGTCCCTAAGCTTACACACTACTTAACCTAAATTATCCTAAGGACAAACACACACACCCATGCCCGAGGGAGGACTCGAACCTCCGCCGGGACGAGCCGTACAGCCCATGACTGCAGCGTCCTAGACCGCTCGGCTCTTCAGATCAGGTAGAGGCTGAACGTGTGCCTGATGATTGCATTCTTTTAGGTAATCGCAGAGCCAAAAGTGACATGGAATCACATCAGGTCGTCATGCACGTTGCGCATCTACAAAACCTCTGGAGATAATACATTCGTGAAAGATTGCATTCACCAGACCTTTCACTGGGTGAGCCACATGAGGTTGTCACCTTCATCTCGCATGAAAACAACTGTTTCCACACAGTTGCACTCTTCCAAAGCAGGAATCACATGCCCTACAGGAAGATGTCGATGACGTGCAGACGTCACGGTATACCTGATAGGCTCAAAGAAGAACGAACCGAAAATAAAGGTGTTTGTTAATCCACACCACACAGTCAAATAGGACGAGTGCACTGGCTCTTCGGGCGCAAAACCTGGTTTAACAGTATCCCAAATTCGTCAGTTTTATGTATTCACTGCACCTTGTGGTATAAAACGTGCCTGGTCAGTCTATCGGAACGGCTGCGACAGTATGAAAACCTAATATATTCCAATACGCCGCACACAAAAACGGGATTTGTCGGTGCTCGTACCTCGGGTTCTACGAATGATAGAAAGGGTCAAGTGTTTTGGATAGCACTTGGGCTACGGACTACTTGCATGCCAAACAGAAGAATCGTATTGTTGTCACTATCTTGCAGTACAGGGTCGCAGTGTGAATATTACACACTTCCTCTTGTTTAGGTAAACGGAGCAAATCGGCTGATTATTTCTGCATTTGATGTAATCTACGGTAGTCTTGATGGGACTTAAGGAGACATCATCACTTCATCGGCGATTACTCAGAAAACCCCAAGAAAAAAGTTTTTTTTCCACTACACTTTCGTCACCAGCGGGCTAAAACCCGCTTAGGACTCCAAGACGGCTATGCAATGCGAATAGCTGAGATTTTTTACAGTATATTCCTCAGACACAATCTCCAACAACATTGAAAATTTTCTTCATATACCTAGTCGTTTCCGAGATACACAACTTCGAAGTTACCCCAGTTGTACACCTACAATACGCTCGTAAAATCGGTTGTGAGGTGAAAATGTAGTTAATGAAGTCATATAGCACGAACAATGCTGTAAAGTGTCTCCCTTATAACCAAAAGTATTCTAGGGACCACATGTTGCAATACTGAATCATATGCTTTTTTTTTGTACATAACATCCGTCTAAAATGTGTCATCAGTTCTGCTTTATTTCCATTTCACGTAAGCGTACCCTAAAATATCAAAAATATTCTAATAAATTCCTTTTCATATGGGTTACTGGTCCCGTTCCAAGAGGGAAAAGAAGGAACCAACGGAAAAACGTCCCTATCGGAGCACAGAAAATTCGAATATGTTCGCGTTTATTTAAAAGACAGACTGAATAGTGGGAGTGACAACGTAATAAATACTGGAATATAGTGGACAGTGGTTATTTTGTGGGAAGAGCAAAGGAGGAAATGGAAATGTGAGGGAAAGAGAGAAACACAGTGGCAGTGCAACATAGTTGATTGTCGCAGAACAGTGCTTAGGACAAGAGAGAGTGCCAGTGGGATGGAAATAAACAGGAGAAAGTGAGTGAGGGAGTCAGTGATAATGAGACACAGAGTATAGGACAATGATAACGAGTAAGAGTGATAGTGAGAAGGACAGCAGCAGTAGACAGGAATGTGAGAGCCGGCCTGAGTGGCGCGAGATTTCCACACTCCTGAACATCCCTAGGTCCACTGTTTCCGGTGTGATAGTGAAGAGGTGACGTGCAGGGACACGTACAGCGCAAAAGCGTACACGCCGACCTCGTCTGTTGACTGACACACAGCCAACAGTTGAAGAGGGTCGTTATGTGTGATAGGTAGACATCTGTCCAGACCATCACACGGGTATACCGAACTGCTTCAGGATAAACTGCAGCCGGCCGGTGTGGCCGTGGGTTCTAGGTGCTACAGTCTGGAACCGCGCGACCGCTACGGTCGCAGGTTCGTATCCTGCCTCAGGCATGAATGTGTGTGATGTCCTTAGATTAGTTAAGTTTAAGTAGTTCTAAGTCCTAGGTGACTGATGACCTTAGAAGTTAAGTCCGATAGTGCTCAGAGCCATTTGAACCATTTTTTGAATGAGATATGAGCAGTAAGAAACAGTAAGAGGGAGACAATGACAGTGAAAGGAGACTGTAGTAACAGGACAGAACGAAGGGGGCTGTCGATGTGACACAGGAGACAATAACAGAGGGTACACAGAGTTAACGATAATGAATTGGGCTGAATGAGTGAGTGAGAAAGGGCAACTGGGAGTCGATGGGTATGAGCGACTTACAGCGCCAGACTAGTGGGCGTGAGTGAGTTAAAGTTACGGGACCTTGTGGGAGTTTTAGGTGAGCTTCACGTTAAAAAAAAGTGCGAATATGTTCGCATGCTAAAATTTTAAAAGTGCTCAGAAAAGTAGAATGAGGCAGCTGGTATCTCACTTTCCAACCAGAGTCCTTTAAAAAAATAGGAACACATTCGCATTTTTCCGCCAGTAGAACACCGGATTTAGAATACAACACGTTATCAACTTCGATCCGTGCAGGAAACCGAAGAACACATTCATAATGTTGATACTGACACTGTCCATTCCATTCAACTGCTCTTCCCAGTCCTTTGCTGTCTCTGACAGAATTACAATGTCATCGGCGAACCTCAAAGTTTTTATTTCTTTTCCATGGACTTTAATACCTACTCCGAAGTATAAGATGAACATCAACAAAAGCAAAACGAGGATAATGGAATGTAGTCGAATTAAGTCGGGTGATGCTAAGGGTATGAGATTTGGAAATGAGACACTTAAAGTAGTAAAGGAGTTTTGCTATTTAGGGAGTAAAATAACTGAGGATATAAAATGTAGACTGGCAATGGCAAGCAAAGCGTTTCTGAAGAAGAGAAATTTGTTAACATCGAGTATAGATTTAAGGGTCAGGAAGTCGTTTCTGAAAGCATTTGTATGGAGTGTAGCCATGTATGGAAGTTAAACATGGACGATAAATACTTTAGACAAGGAGAGAATAGAAGCTTTCGAAATGTGGTGCTACAGAATAATGCTGAAGATTAGATGGGTAGATCACATAACTAATGAAGAGGTGTTGAATAAGATTGGGGAGAAGAGAAGTTTGTGGCACAACTTGACTAGAAGAAGGGATCGGTGGGTAGGACATGTTCTGAGGCATCAAGGGATCACCAATTTAGTATTGGAGGGCAGTGTGGAGGGTAAAAATCGTAGAGGGAGACCAAGACATGAGTACACCAAGCAGATTCAGAAGGATGTAGATTGCAGTAGGTACTGGGAGATGAAGAAGCTTGCACAGGATAAAGTAGCATGGAGAGCTGCATCAAACCAGTCTCAGGACTGAAGACCGCAACACCAACAACCTTCACTGCGCTGAAGGTCGGAAACCGATACTAGCATGGAAATCCGTGTACGATGTATGGAGTACGTTGTCCTCTTGGAAAAGTTTACAGTAATTCGCAGCAGATTAACAGTCAGCATTGAGTCTATACATCCGGCCGAAATGGCTGTGCGGTTAGAGGCGCTGCAGTCTGGAACCGCGAGACCGCTACGGTCGCAGGTTCGAATCCTGCCTCGGGCATGCATGTTTGTTATGTCCAGATGTAAGTTAGGTTTAAATAGTTCTAAGTTCTAGGGGACTAATGACCTTAGAAGTTGAGCCCCATAGTGCTCAGAGCCATTTTTTGAGTCTATACAGGGTGTTAAGAATAGACAAGCTTTACGGTCATATGCCTTACACCAAAACAAGGAAAAAAGTTTTCTAGTAATAATGGCCTCTAAACTACATACCCCAAAAACTATGAGCACTTGTTCAGTAGAGCAGACGTGTTTTACACTAGCAATGATGGACAAGTGCTCGTAGCTCCTAATGTATGCATTTTAGACCCCATGTTTACTAGATTTTTTTTTCCTTGTTTTGATGTAGCGAACATGTCCCGTTGCTGCCGCTGGAAAGGGAACAACGGTAAATCTCTCAGAGGAGTGCCACAGTGACTGCTTTTAATCTGGTGTTCGCCATTCTGCTCGTCATGCTTCTCATTAACGTATTGGGCATATCTATTGTAGTAACCCTTTGCTTCTAACAGTCACCACTGTAGACACATTAGTCGAGGTACTCAACTACCGCTTCACGTTCACATACCCACACTACAGGTATCTGCTGAATGTGTCTATACTTCACCTGCTGAAGGTGTCTATACTTCACAAAAATATAGGGTGTGCCACGAGCATAATCGGCAACATGACATGAATGCTCATTTGAAGCTTTACCCTAATCTTTTCATTGGTCGTGGTAGTGCAGTTAACTGGCTATCAAAATCGCTAGACCTTACACCATTAGATTTTTATTTATGGGGGTTGGATGAAGTCTGAGGTCCACAAACGAAAGGTTGATGCGTGACATCAACTGCTGGGTCGCTTCATGGACGCTGCTGCCCTCATTAGGAAACATGCAGAAGCACTCAGACAAAAGACATACTATGTTCTCCCAAGAGTGTACAAATGTACTGAAGTTGACAGTGGAATATTCAAACATGAAAACAGCCATAATGTGTCGTGCACGATACTACGTAGAGGTGAATGTGTTACAAATACGTATTTATCAATTGATACTTTGTGAAACGCATGTTGTTATGTTCACGAAATGTGCACATTTGTACATATCTACATCTGACGATGTATTGAATAATGAAGGAAAAATACAATGTAAATGAAATGTGTTGTATCCTGGAAAACATTCGGAATAGGGAATATGTCCATTCGAAGTTTTTTTGCTTGAAATGATCGTTTCTGTCATATCCTTAAATATCTACCATTACTCTTGAGACACCGATGATATTTTGTAATGATGATAAATACCTCACGCCTGGTAACTCTACTCGTGTAATCAGATCAAATCAGGTATTTGTGTCACACTTTGCCGCGTCACTCTGTCTCATACCCCGTATCATTTCGGCCCTCAACATACACATTCAGTTTGCTTTGCGTAAAATGTTGCTATTTGGCGATTTTCAGTGTATAGTTTTGTAGATATGTCCCTGAAAGTATGTACGGATTAGTTTTAAAACTATTTTTCAAATTACTGGTTTCTGATAACCTATGACGTACCAGTTCTTCATTGTGTTTCAAAAGGGTCAGTTACAGCTGATTTAATACACAAAAGTGAAGTAATTCTGGTACTTTGCACATGAGAAAAAACACTCAGCACTACATTTCGCCTTGCTTTCATTACAGTTGGAAGGTCCAGTAAAAGGGCAAGTTTGAACAATGTGTATTTATAAAAAGTTCTCGGTTTACTTGCCGCGTCAAATTTGAATAAAATCCCAAGCTTTCGATGACTACCTCCGTCATCTTCCTCTGGGGTAAAACTGACTGTCGTGGACCGTTTTTTTTCTTATTTTATTGAATTTCAATTCCCCCCCCCCCCCCCCAAGGGGGGCGGGCTGGCAGCAGCTTAGTACGCTGCTCTACAGCCTACAGACTTCTTGGTAAGAAAAGGAAGAAGAAAGAAACAAGGAAAAACAGGCGATAAAATGATGACAAAGTGTAAAACGGCGTAAAAATGTGGAAAATTAAAACAGAAAGCAAATGGGGGTGGCAAAGTCGATAAAATACACTGGAATTGGACAAGTAACATAGTAGACACACAATTAAAAAAAACACGGCGACAGTCTGGTTTCTGTTCGCAAGAGATAAAAAAAAAATCACACCCAGCGACAGTATGATGGCTGTTCGCTACACGTCCCTAAAGACACACCACGGAACAGTCACTGGAAAACACACTGGAAAATACTGCACGGAAATGGTGGCACAAATATGACACTCCCAAGCCAAAGGCAGAGGGGAGGGGGGGGGGGGGGGGGCGGGACCTGGAAGAGAGAGAAAAAAAACAAGGAGGGAGGAGAGGAGAAAACGAAAGGGGAGGAACCAAGGAGGGAGAGGACCCATAAGGGGGGAGAGGGGCAGGGCAGATGCGAGAGGCAATAAGAAGAGGCAGAGGAGGGAAATGCAGAAGGACTCGGGGGAGGGAAGGGGGCAGCGAGAGGGGAGGTGGGGAAAAAATAAAGGAAGGGGGGAGAGGGAGCCCAGGAAATGGACAGAGGAAAGGAGGGGGAGTGAGGATCAGAGTTGATAGGAGGGATAAATGGAGGAAGAGAGGGCATCATCCGGGAGGGGGATTTGATGAAAGCCACCTTGGGAAAGGAGATGTAGGGTGTAGAGATGGAGGGTAGGGGGGATACAAAAGTGAAGACGTGGTAGGGGGTGGGGATGGGAGAGGAGAGAAGCAACCAGACCAGGGGGTGAGGGGGTTCAAGGCGGCGGGAGGTGTAGAGGATGAGGATATGTTCGAGGAATAGGAGCAGTTGGGGGAAAGGTATGAAATCATAGAGGATCTGCATGGGGGACGGGAGGCGTATACGGAAGGCGAGGCGAAGTGCATGACGCTCAAGGGTCTGGAGGGACTTATAGAATTTGGGGGGGGGGGCAGATATCCATGCAGGACTGGCATAGCAGAGGATGGGACGGATTAAGGATTTGTAGGTGTGGAGGCCAGAGAGGAGTTTGAGGAGTCGGAGGCGGTGGTGGGCTTTGGATTGGATGGAACGGAGATGAGGGATCCAGGTGAGGTGACGGTCAATGGTGAAGCCAAGGTAGGTGAGGGTGGGGGTGAGGCGGACAGGACAGGCGCAGACAGTAAGGGAGAAATCCAGGAGCCGGAAGGAGCGAGTGGTACGACCTATGTCGTGGACCAGTGAGACTTCCGCTTTTATAAGCAGTTGACGGCTTCTCATTGGCTGGATGACGTCACGGTGAAACCAGCGCGTACTGAGGTGGCGGCCTCTATATCCATAGATTTGGTTTGCGCGCTTTATCCAGCGTTGCTTGCAGCGCCATCCATCGCAACAGGCGGCGAACTGCGAGGAATGTAAGGAGTCTACCTCTGCGCTCTTTCTTTATCAATTTTATCCAAATTTGACGCGGCAAGTAAACCGAGAACATTTTATGCAAGGACTCCGTCGCGAAAGATTTTGTAGTCAATGTGTATTTATTATTGTTGTTGTTCCGCGCTTGTGGGCACTGAGTTTAAAAGCACCATGAGCCTTCCATAAAACATTTCTGACATGCACACTTAAGAGTTGCTTGATCTACTGTAGCTCTTACGGTATTAAGTATTAGCCACCGACCGGGTATATGGACTACTATTCTCGACCCAGAGCTAAGTTGCACACCTGAGACAGACAGGAATACTACAGCGGCATGCGCCACTAAATACTTAGCACTGGCTAGAGCTGACAGCACAATAAGCTCACATGGCACAGTAATAGAGATAAAAAAACTTTACACGTCCTAACTCCATTTGCCTACAAAAATGTAAAAGATATAGTGCACGTAATCTACATAACTATCAGATTTGTAGTTCTTTTTAACGCTTTCTGAATCTGTTTCAGAGAACTTCAGTAATTTAGATTCCTCAGAAGTAAGTGAAACCAGTTGAATAAATCAGCTTCATTCTTTTTAATTTCTAAACTACTAATACCTCTATCTCAGTCAAACTTAACGGGAAATATATCGGGAGTGAGACATCGCTCAACGCTACGGAAGCTCCGAGTACAAGAGCCGAGCTGACGGAACGTTTCTTGAAGGTTAGCGGCGAAAATATGAACGTTCTTCTTCCATTTGCTGTAGTGACAGTATTTTAGATCACAAACGGAAAACAGTAGTAAATAGCTGCACCTTTCACACACAGCCTAGTTTTCGAATTCATTTCGATGTGTTAGATGTGAATGACGTAAGAAACACATACGTCGATAAGCATTTGGAATTGCTTCACAATTGCGTTTGGTGTATATCTTATGCCTTTTACATTCTTATTATCTCCTTTTCTAGGCAACGCGTTGGTTTCCATATAGAGGTTTAACCTCACATGCTGCGAAGTGTAACACTTGCGGGTATCCTAAAAACAATATAACGACGCTTCCACAAGAATGGCTTCCGCAGAAGTCTGGACTTGACGGTACTGAGTGGATCGTTATCAAACCACGCCGCTGTTACATCAAATGCAAAATGAATTCATAAAGGCGGTTCTGTGCAGAACTGTAAGAAGAACGAGTCCCAAGGGGGTATGAGGGAGGGAGGGAGGGAGGGAGGGAGGGAGGGAGGGAGGAAGGAAGGGAGGGAGGGGTAGGGGGAGATGGTGAGCGGAGAGCGGAGGAAGCAAGCTCCGTCCACAGACACTCAGCACCTGAGCTGTCGAGCGATGAAACGAACAGGTCGCGCTTACGTCAAGCAGTGTGGGCACTGTACTTGCGCTATCACGTCAATTTGTGCTCCAAGCGGCGTGAAAATGCTATGTACCAGCTGCCGCCTGCTATTTGTTGCATGTCTACGAAAGTAAAAGTTAAGACAGGGGAGTAACCATAGCTTACAGGATTTGTGAAACGGAAATTAGTTTCATGTTGAATAATGGTACTGTCATCCGATATCAGCTCTCATAGACTATTCAGAATAAAAAATAGTCAGTACTGAGACTGACGTTGTGACAGGGATCACCGTTGTTACTGCTGCTTTAGTCACGCAGCTGATGAAAGCAAATTAGCTTTTATCACTCGTAAACGACTACCCCTAGGGTAAAAGATTGCTAGATGTGATAATACATGAGACCGAAACCTAAACAAGGGCGTATGTGGTCTCAAATAGTTTTCATTTAAGGGAAACCGTACCAGAAATTCCTGCAATCAATAACAGTAATATTATACACACAGACAAAATTATGCTTTAAAGCAATTTAGACAAAGGGGAAATAGTTCCAAAGCATTGTCGGACTAAATGATTTTAATTGAAATTCACCTCTCTTGCTGGTAGTTTATGGTGATTTCCCAGTATTATCCGTGTACAATTTCCGAATTCTCTCACAGTTTTGGAGCTTGCTTTGTGTATCTCACTGTTAGTCTCATCGGCTGAGAAAGAGGGTGGAACAACATTCTACTTTTGCTCTCGTGCTCACAACATTCACTGACAACATTAATTATTTTTGGCAACTGAAGAAAACTCCACAAAGCAAACTCGCTAAAAAAAGTATTTTATTGGAGGACTAGTTTCTTCATAGCTATGCAGTCATCATCAAATCTTAAGCTTTCTAATTTTTACAAGATATCCAATGGTGTTACAAGCCGCTTCACACTGCATACGCACTCCCCACTACCATGAAGATCACTACACATTGGCTTACGAAATGTAGAGGTATTATGAAGAAACATAAACATAAACATATTTCATATTTCACCGATTACAAGTAGTCGTGCTCATTACCAGTTAGCAACTCAATTATTTTTATTGCTGTACTAACGCTTGCCCTGTTGCGACAAGTGGAGAGTACCTGGACGCTACCCGTGATAGGTCAGGAGTCGCTTCGTCACTCATCAACTGATGTATTAATGTACGACACGGCACAATAGTCACTTCACAACGGCTAAATATGCAAAGTTTCGTACAAGATCGCTGATGCCCACGGTGGCTGAATACAAAACATCACCGGGCCTGATTCGATCAACTTCTACAGACTTCTGCCGGTTCTGAACTAGGAAGCCCTCCACCTCTTCTCTGTGAACAAACTGTAAGTGCATCTTTTATATACAGTCTTTCATTGCGAGGTACGTCATCGTAGCAACACGATAAGCAATGCGTACGAGCACATGTAACTCTGAGAATCTGGAGACGAAGTTTGAGATCAGTGACAGGGACGACTGGGCGCTGCCGAGGCCAACGGGCGAGAGGCGGGCGGGCAGGTAAGGGCGCAGCCGCGAGCGCCGCCAGCCCGGCCGCCTAATTGCGATGATGAGCAATCAGCGGCCAGCACCAGCAGCCACTGCCCGCCTGCCCGGGAGCGCCGCCGCCGGCCCGGGCTACCCGACTCCTCCTGTCCCACACCCCTCGCTCTCCACTCGACAACTGCCAGACTCCAGTTTCTGGTGTTCTTATTCAACACGATTTTATCACAATTTCGCTGTTATCCCCACGTGTGTGGAACACAGAGTTCTCTTCCAGGCTTTTATACTCCAGCCAAAAAGTAAACTGGATCCAGAATAGGTTCGTTACTGGGCATCTAGTTCCTGAATGTTCACGTGCTACCCACACCAAGTAGTGATTTTTGAAATGAAAGGATGGAAAATACCAGATAAGGCTACAGAATTACGGGAGTACTGCAGAAAACATTTTATTTCAAAAACATACATATTCGTTTTTGTCGCCCTCAGTACACTCCCCTCCTTTGTCTATCTCTACAACGCTCCATGTGAATTTTCCATTGATGGGAACAGTGCTGGTAGTCTTCCTCTGTGAGCTCCTTGAAGACGCTTGCCGCTTTTTCTTTCACTACTTCAGGGGGCTGAAACTTGTTCCTTTTAATGCAGACCGACCTTGGGGAACAGAAGTCAAATTGTGCTATGTCAGGCGAATAACGTGGGGGATCTAACACTGGGATTCTGTATTTCACTACAAACCTTTACAGAAAATGCGGTAGAAGCCCGTGCGTTGTTTTGATGCAGAACCCGTGACTTGTTCTTCCACAGTTCACGGTCTTTTTTCCGTATTTTCTCATGGAGTTGAGTAAGAACCTCAAGGCAGTAACATCGATTATTAGTTTGACCTTCAGGAACTCAATAAATATATACAATTCCATGAATATCGAAAAAACAGCCCTCGTCGTTTTGAATCTTTATTTGCTCATTCGAGCTTTCTCCGCTCTCGGTGAAGTTTAGCTCTTCCAGTGCAAGGACTGACGCTTACTTTCTGGATCGTAACTGAAAAACTAGATTCATCACATGCCACCACTTTTTCCAAGAAATTACGATCATTTTCTGTGACGTTAAAAGTGTCTTTTTGTTCGATAGTGGGAATTTTCGGCACCAGTTTCGCACACATTTTTTCTCATGTTGCATTGGTTATTTAAAATCTGTCTTATGCATTCGATGTCAATTCCTAAAGCTTCAGCAGTCAATCGAATACTCAACCAACGACCACATCGAATCAGATCACCTACTTTTTCGCCGGCCGGAGTCGCCGACCGGTTCTAGGCGCTACAGTCTGAAACCGCGCGACCGCTACGGTCGCAGGTTCGAATCCTGCCTCGGGCATGGATGTGTGTGATGTCCTTAGGTTAGTTAGGTTTAAGTAGTTCTTAGTTCTAGGGGACTGATGACCTCACAAGTTAAGTCCCATAGTGCTCAGAGCCATTTGAACCATTTTTGAACCTACTTTTTCGATGTTTTCAACGGTTTTTGATGTTGAAGTGCGTCCCAGCGTGTCATCTTCATCTTCTCGACCATCTTCGAATCGCCTGAATCACTTAAAAACGCGCGTATGTGATAAACAGTCTTCGCCATTAACTCCTTTCAATAAAAGATTGGTTTCAGTAGCAGCTATCCACGTTTAGTGCGAAATTTAACGATTCGTTGTCCATTATTATAGTTGTCATTTTTTCTGAAAAACATACAGACACCAGAGTAGCTGCATTTGACTGAGGTGGCTTCACGCTGTACAGCTACTGGTCGTTCATCTATGGCGCCTGTTTCGTATGTACTTAGTGACATCATCGGTCCCGCTACTTTATACACACACCTCGTACATTGTTTAGTGAGTTCAAAGTTTGTATATGCTCCACAATATCTACAATAAGGGTTAAAGCTTGCTTGGGTTGTTTGCCATTAATACGGAATACATAATGAACGAGTTACGAGAAAACGTTGTACGCCGAAATTTACGCCGAGATTCTTGAATTTCTATAAAGGGATGTGGTTTGATTTTTCGTCCTATAATTAAATTAGGGGAATACGTAGCTGACGTCTGATGATTGTGTCTGGTTTCTCAATGAGAATACGCAGCAATGCTGACAGAACAAGCCACATGCCTTTTTCATACCATGGATTGTTCCCCGGTGCTGACGACGATTTTTTGTTCCTAGTCCATTCATGCGACGTTCTCTGTGTCCAACATATTGTCAAATGATACTTCACAAACCCAAAGAAATTCTGGTCGTATGTAAAGGCTGTTAGTGGCACCAAAATCAGTGTCCAGTCGCTAGCGAGTGGCACAGGAACTGAAACTGAGGGAAGTAAAGCAGAAGCTTAACTAATTGTTAACTCTGTTTTCAAATGTTACTTTACAAAAGAAAGCCCAGGAGAACTGTTCCAGGTTAATCCTCACACCACTGAAAAGATCCGCAGAACTAGCGTCAAATACCCTTGATAACGAGTTGTTGTAGAATCTTCGAAAACATTCTGATCTCAAACATAATGAGGTATCTTGAACAGAATGACGTCCTCAGTGCTAAACAGCATGGATTTCGAAAAGCTTTTCTCTAAAGGGATCGATATTACTAAAAACCATACTTAGCAAGTGTTTCCCTTTCTTTCCGGATACTGATGACGTGTAAAATGAAATCAGGTTCCTTATTTGCGCCAAAAAATTTAAGATGCGCTTAGCCGAAAGTATCTAATGGATAACAAGCTAGTTCTGATTTGCAAGAACATGTGTAAAACGTCTTATATCTCGTGCTGGATAACATGGCTGACATTTTAACTGCCATGTTGCCGTCATTTTTCTACAAGAGTTCTTGTGTATTCTTAGGTAAATTTCAGATTCACTGTAACATTCAATGGCTACGACCATTCAAGGATATCAACCATAATAAAACACAGAGAGCATTTTCCAAAAAAAATTATCTAACTACAAAAACCATTTGTACTTGAAAATGTCTTTGAAGGTTTTCAGATCAAGTACAACATTATAGTGCACCCTACCTGAATAAGAAAATATTGTATAATATTTTACCAGCCTCGGCACCCACGAATACTCATTCTCCTCTACCTAATAAACCGCATCTAACGGCAATGGAGTCTAGCAATAGCAACTGTAAATAGTACATTGAAATTGTATAGTACGAGATAGTAAAGCAATTACTTGCAGTTGAGCACCGTGGGTATCACTTAACTTAATAAAAAATGGCACGCGGCATCGCGATACAGTACATAAACTTAATTAACCAAGTAACAAATGGACAAACAGAAATAGCTGCGATAATGCGACGAGCTGGCTGCTGAGTGCAGAGAGAGAAAGGGAGGGGCAATGGTCGATGGTGGGGGAGAAATATGGAAGGGAGCCGGAGACGAGGGACGCGTTCTGTTCTGTCCCTTATTTTGCAAATTTTTATGTAGTTTATTGGCAAAAATTACTTCTCGATTGCATTTCACTGGCTTTCCGATTTTTCTTCGAAAAAATAGCTAATTCCGAGAAAGGCAACAAAATTCTTACACTGTTAAATCTAAGCATTATTTTTCTGCTCTTTATGCCCCTACAGTGTACGCTGCACGGTGGTATGCACCGTCATATCCGACCCAACGACAACAAAAGCACTTCTCGCTTACTACATTATATTATTGTCCAAAAGATATTGAGATTTGTCCGCTTACGTCTAATTTTCCATAGCACTTCGAGAGTGTCTCATACATCATACTGTGCTCAAGGTTATTTCATTCTGCAATTTGTGTGAGAAAAGTAATTAGACTGACAATAGTGCGAGCGATCAGGCAACGCTGTGTTGTTCTACTTGTGTAGACCGGTGTGCTCATCCCTTCCAGATGTTAAGTCGGAGTTCGCCAAAATGTGTGTGAAATCTTTGGGACTTAACTACTAAGGTCACCAGTCCCTAAGCTGAAACACTTCTTAACCTAAATTATCCTAAGGACAAACACACACACCCATGCCCGAGGGAGGACTCGAACCTTCGCCGGGACCAGCCACAAAGTCTGTAACTGCAGCGCCCCAGACCGCTCGGCTAATCCCGCGCGGCCAGTCCGAGTTTCAGCTCCGCGCAGTTATCACGCGAATTTCGAGAGCGACATCATTGAAGTTGTGTTTTTGTTGCGTGTTACGAAAATGGGACAGCGGAATTTAGGGCAACGTCATGCCACCAAGTTTTGCGTTAAACCTGGGAAATTCGCGAGTGTGATCTTTGAAAATTTGAAACAGGCCTATGGCGCACATTCCTTATAATTTTCCGCTGGCACAGATCACAATGAGACCTTAAAAAACCGACGAAAACGTCGAACCTGTGCCTGCTCTTGTGAAATCAGACCAACGGTAAACAGTATGGATGATGGGTGACCTGTTTGACTTAAAATATTTTCACCGTAGCAAATCCTGGTCGAAGATTTGCACATGCGAAACGTTTATGACAAAACGGTGCAGAAAGATCTCACAACTGAGCAGAAGGGCAATAGAAAAAACGTGTGCACTGATCTCATTGAGAGGATTGCCAAAGAGCACGATTGGTTCCGTCAGGGAAGAAACCTGGATTTTTGAGTACGATCCTGAGACAAAGCGGCAAAGTGAAAAGTGGCCCACTGAGACATCTACTCGATCAAAAAAACCTCGAATGGACAATTCAAAGATCAAAACATTAGCAGGGGTATCGTGCGTCAAGAATTTGTTCCTCCTGGTCACACTGTCAACCAAATGTTCTACAAAGATGTCCTTGAAAGGCTCAGGAAAAGGGTGAATCGAGTGAGACCGGACATTACAGGTAAGCAGATGTTGCATCATGACAACGCCCCATGTCGCACGGCCACTACCATCATTGTATTTTTGACCTCAAAAGGCATTCCTATTGTTCCACAGATACCACCACCCCCTCCTCCTTTCCATCTGATCTAAGTCTTTGTGACTTTTCTGCCCGATATTGAAAAACATCTTAAAAGGATGTCATTTGAGAACTCTGGAGAATGCAATCGACATGTTAAAGGAAGTTAAAGCTTTTCAGCGCTACTATCAAGCTTGGCAACAACGAATCCGTACAGCTGCCGAAGAGAAGTACTGAACTGACAATATTGTTATTCGGGAAAAAAAAACTTTGGTACATAAAAAATCAGTCTCGCGGGCCACTCAAAACTGAATGTTGTGAAAAGGTTTAAGTCATTACGCTTTGTTTTCGAATAAATAAATAAATAAATCAGGATCAAAGACCACACAGAAATCGTTTCGTGCGAGGTGGAGCCGCTAGAACATTCGCAAGTGAGGAAAGTTTGTTTACAGTTGTCATGTCTGGAACTTAATATTTTCTGAGAAATTGTATTCTATCGGCTACCGATGTATTTCTGGCCGAAAGCTCATGCTTACTGGGCAAATTGTGTAAACCGAATCCTGTCAACTACCAGTACGCGCGTTTAAATTGCACTTTTTTGCAATATTTTTTACTCTTTGGTGAAATGATAAAAGCTTTTGCGAAACTTAAATATTGGTACTTTTCACAAAATAAAGTTTTCTGTATATATGGGAGGGAAAAAACCATCACTGCAAGCTTCTACGCAGTTCGACGACAAGTGTGTCAAAAATGTTTCGAGTCTGCTTTAGTAGAACATAAATTAATTTAAAGATGGTGCTTTTACTGCTTCAAGTGCTCTACATTGCCTCCCTTCACTGAAGTACAACGCACAGAAGGTCCGTACAACAATGTGAAACTGTCAGAAAAGTCCTTCAGTTCGCACGTCTCATTGACACACCCACTACTTAACACTGTCTGATCACAGCTGACCGATCGAATGCAATGCACATTTGTTGTTTACAATCGCGAGTTCAAGCTACAACCATAATTACTCCGCTGACATAGCTTATACGTCAATTTTCGGAACTTTTGAACAGTGTATGTTTTTGAGTTTCCCACAAAATAGGCAAGCGGATCGCGCGCAAGCACGCACGTATGCACGCACACGCACAACTGACTTATTTGGTTTTTGTTGTGGAAATCCATCGCGGCAAATCTAATTATATTCATCACAGTGCATCGAAAACATTCAATGAAAGCAATTGTCCTGCATGAGCATTTTAACTGCTCAATACGTAATGGGAAGCATAGTTTGTTAATGTATACGAAAACACCAATTTGGCAACTGTTTTAGATCATGCGTACACCGACGCGTGAAATACTGCGGCTGTAAACTAATAATGCACATGGTTACACATCTTTAAGGCATCTGCTCCGTGATACGGTTCTTGAATTTAGTTTTTTTCTTACCCCTCTGTCATAACGCAACATAACTCAACTTGAAGAACTGGCTACATCTATAATAAATTTTGTAATTATTTATAAATACTTAAGTCCATTTATTTATTTATGTGAATGAAACACGTTGCGTCATGAATTTCTTCTATTATTCCATGTGAATTTAATTCTGTGAAATTTATGTAAAAACGCTTTGGTCTGGGTAGAAAATAATATCTTCGTAAAATTTTGCAGAAAGAGAAAGATAAATGAATACTCAAGTCTGAGCTGCAATTGCGAATTATTAAGACGAACGAAAAGGACACAGCGGATTGTTAGTAGGGAACCACAATCGTTTTCCGAAAAGATGATGATTTCATAATTAAGGAATGACGGAATAATGTGAAGAAGGGAACATGAAGTTTCGAAATATAGTCAATCTATGCTGAACTCTGTCAACATAATGACAGATGGGTGCGAACATGTATTAGTAGAAACAGTGATAGTTATGCGGAAGGAGAAGCAGTGTTCGTTGTTATGGAGGTCGGAAGATTTTAAGAGGAGAAGTTAAGCACTGTACTCAGATGGAGGACGTTGTACAAACGAGTGGAGATGGGTGGGAAACAGAACTTTTCAGAGAGCTATAGGACCGATATTGCTGCAGTATAAATTAACAATTTTCTGCTTTATTTTGAAGAATGAGAGACTGGGTACCACAACACTGCTAAGGCCTGTGCTCCGAAAAATGACTGTTTAGCTAGCTTTTGCATATCGGGTAAATCGACTGTGAACGAACAGTTTGTGAGAGTTAATGTGGGGTCCGAAGTGCGCTACTTGGAAGCGAAACGTTGGTTAAGTGACGGATAAGCAAGTCAAATATATCGTTAAGGACTCGTACATATCTAAGCTTTGAAATAACATCATGGAGTAATAGTGAGAATACGATGATGGGACGACACATCGGAGTGATGGGAGAAATAATTTTTTTTAATTAATTCTTTTACTGACAAGACGGCATCCGCCGTCTCACCCTGTTCCTGCGAATCGTCGAACTACTTCTGTAACTAAATGACACCAGAGATTGTATGCAACAGCGGCGGCATCCAGATGAGACAAGAAAACTACTCTTGCAATTCATCTCTGGTACTAACCATTATTTTGCGCATGGATGGAAAAAACAAGAGCGTTTAAAATTTATACCGAAGCCCAGAACATTAGGTTCAGCACATTTATACCTCCATTGTTCACCGCCAAGATACTTCTTTGACGTACCACTGCCCAGTTTCGACAGTTGTAGATACCTATTCTCTTTCGTGGTTATATCCCAAACTAGAATCTGGTGCTTTGATTGTGTGGAGGCGTAGTTGTTTCATCAAAAATGTAAACTTGTGTCGTTTACGGACGTGTTAATAAATCTCATCGTAATAAGAAGTTCAAAGTGATTTGTTTCATTCCTAAGTGAAGATGTTCAAGCAACATTTTCGTTTGTATACATGAATTATGAATGCATTATTTACTTTCATTATAGTGGTTTTACTCCTTTCATTTGAATTTAGATTTTCTATCAATCCAATTCGCGAAGCTCTCTGAGTGAACGCTGTGGGAAGGAAAGGTTGGGAAAGAACCAGACTTAGAAAACATGCCACAGCATTTTCGGGATGACGACACTCATCAATCATTAATTTCGACAAGGCGTATTAGGAAAAATGCTTTCAGCCAAATCCTTCTGCAGAAAGGAAATGAAAACACGAACACACATTCATACAACCATACACACAAAACTCAAGCATCCATGACCACTGTCTCCAGCTGCTGTGGCCAGAATCGGCAAATACTATTGATATTCCAACCTGGATACCCCACTGTTTGATTTTGCATAACGGCTTTTCTTCTATCCGACAAATCAATAATGTTTTTATTCGTTACTATTCTTTAAAGTTATACTTTACTCTGTGTCCGTTTATCTCTTTGTTCATTTGTTTTTCACTGCCTTCCAAACAACAAACGCTCCGATATCCGAGCCACACCGTATCAACTGTCTCGTCTCCACAGAACACACTACTATGTGGCTGCGCAGATTGTTGGTGCAGCATTTCAAGCCGTAAGTTCCTGTCGCCGATAATTGTTCATTGTTCATCTTTCCTCTTTCTTTAACAAAGACTCTGGCTTGAACAGCCATGCGTGTGTGTGTATGTGTGTGTGTGTGTGTGTGTGTGTGTGTGTGTGTGTGTGTGTGAACGCGGTCCCGCTTTGCTGTCTTTCTTTGGCCGAACACTTGTTAGAACACACTTTTCGTCGTGCCCGCCTGCTACTCGGTATGTCAGTAGCAATCTATCCGCTAGACAGTGTAGTTATTCCCTCGTGAAATTTGTTGCAAGTAATACACTGTACCTCATCAGGAACAATGATGTACATTATTACGATAACAGAAGAAAAAAAAAGAACATTCGTTGCGCAACATTAAAGTTGCCTGTAGCAAAAACAGTGGTTGAAATAGCCGCAACCAAAAGTTTGGATCACTTACTCAGCGATATAAAATGCCTGACAGAAAGCAAAGTAAAATTTGAAACTAAACTGAAAACGTTTGTCGCTGACAACTCCTCCTATTCCACGGAAAACTATCTACTACTGTAATGTGTAAATAGTGATAGGTAGGAATTACTAACATCTGTCTGTCTTAAAAGACTAATAAATGTTAATATAAAACGACTCATTCCACATCGTTATGATTTATCTCACAAATAATACATGGAAAATGAAATCAACTAACTTGATATAGCACATAGCATGAGATAGGCTTATATGCTTTGAAAATCTCAAAATGAAATTAGTAAGTGAAATAAAACAGATGATAGAAGTAAACGTCCATCCCAATTGTGATAGTTCAGTTATTCCTGAAAAACTGCCAGAGTTAATGGCGAGAAATATTCTGGGAAAAGAAGCAAATAGGCTAATGTTGGAGTTGTAGGCCCACATGTTACACAAGTTAGACTGTCACTACTAAAAGAATGGCTTGGGTATAAGTTAAAGCGAAATATCCATTTTATGGGATATAAGTGTTTGATACCAATCCCTTAATCACATTTATAGTACACCACAATTCTGGAACATGTTTAAAATTATATCGTTTTTTACCCAGTAAATTGCTGCTATTGATCACAAGATGAGTAAACTACAGTGAATCTAACGCACAGAGAATCTGATAAAACAATAACGCTATTCTACATGGAAGTATACCACTATGTAGTTCTATTTCCATGACATTTCAATAATGGTTTACTTCGTTGACATTCTCAAGATATGATAGCACGCCTAGCTTCTTTCCTCTGCACACTTTTTTGGGCTACCAAAGAACACGTAGGTAAGCCATTTGCGAACGTGAAGATTAAAAATGTTGTGCGTACGAGTTGATAGTTCAAAATGTAACGAACAAAAAGTAGTACCGGTAACCAAACACGCATTGTTTTCGGATACCCAGCTTCATTTGCCGCCGATACGAGTACAGTAAAAACTGAATTAAATGCATCACGAAAGCATGATTCATGCAGCACTTTGTTCTCTTCTTGGTTATTCCAAATATATTAACAAAAGACAAATAACATTCACGAGGTCAAATGTGTCATATTACTAGGTCAAGTAAGCATTCAAAAATAGAAAAACGTTCGCAATTGCGTCCCTGACACCAGGTTATACAAGTAAGCATTCAAGTTTTTAGTATTTCTAACAGCTGTTGCAAGCAAACGCAACAAATTGTGAACAAGAAGCAATCGTTTAACAGTAATCTGCTACATTTTGCGCTTTTTTAAGATGGCGGCAGGCAACGCCCACTCTGGCTTCAAAAAAAATGTACGGCGTAAGTCTATTTATCTATTTTTTTTCTTACCTTCATGGCTTTGTGTCTCAGTAAACGTAATCTCATAATAGATTCTCCCGTGAGCATTTACAAATACAAAAACTGTGAAAATCAAAACAGTTAATCAAAACAACGATTTAAGATAAAATACTTTTATTTTCTTACCCGACTTAAATTTTCTCACTGTCAAAAATTGTTGTGGAGCTACTTACGTGGTCTGAGAAAGTATTAGTGCGTAATTTCAGAATAACGGTACCACACTGAACTGCTAGTACAACATGCAATAACGAAGTTTTTTGTTTTTGTAAGTATTTTCATTGAAATAGTTCAGTCATTTGCACTTAATGAGAATAGAATTAAAATTATACAATACCATAGCACGTAACAGAAGTTTCATAGAATATGTTTCAGCTTATTGTGTCTTGGAGTTTTAAAATTTTAAAATTTATACCGAAGTGGTTCTACAAATTTCAACAAGTCGCGTCAATTTATACATCACTGACTTTATTCTCTTAAAGCCACGTACACTAGTGCGCTATCAGTGCTTCGACAGGCAAAACGTAATGCTAATCACATTGAGAGTATTACGTAACATACAGATTAGTGTGTACACATTAACAATTCACTACGGTATGCATTCTCTTAGCTCCACACCGCAAAAAAACATACATATCGCTCTACATTACAAAGACATTTTCAGGGACTTTAGAGAAACAGTTTATCTTTCAATTAGCTGTATCTACATAAGCCATGCTGTTCCTGTAATGGTATGTATCATTTTCGTGTAAGTGTGAGTGTGTGTATGTGAGTGCCTTACATCGCCTCGTTGGTACTAAACCAAGGTGGGAGTGATGGTAGTAGCAAATGGGTCCCTACAGTAGCATAAGTGCAGCACTGAATTATTTTGGTAAAGCTAAAGGTATGCCTTTGAGAAATGGTTTCCCACAGAGAGTACTCTACAGCAGTACCTGCCGGGTGCTTACATACGAATAGTTAATAAGAGCGCATCATATTTTAAATGTTTGCTTGCTACTGACAGTGAAGAAATAGCGTTAGGACTGATTGTCATTGCCAGTGGCTGCAGGCAGTACCCTGGCATTTGTACCTCATAAGCGTTTAAGCGTATGAGAACAGTAGTGCATTTTGAGAACAGTCGTGCATCGTGTGTGTGTGTGTGTGTGTGTGTGTGTGTGTGTGTGTGTGTGAGAGAGAGAGAGAGAGAGAGAGAGAGAGAGAGAGAGAGAGAGAGAGAGAGAGAGAGAGAGAGAGTAGTGTATGTGGTGTCTGTTCTTCTAGGCAAGTCTGAAAGAAGAAACAGCATTTTGATCCTGCAGCCACTATGAATCAGGACACAAGGAAATTAAAGACATTAGCTGCCAGTGAGGTTTGATTTATATCAACAGGGCAAGTTGAAAATTTGTGCTGGGCCAGGATTCGAATCTGGATCTCCTGTTTACTAGGCAGATGTGACGACCAGAACGCCATCCAGACACAGTGGCCATCACAACCGCCTCGACTATCCTAGCACGCCTCCCGTCAGATCCAAATTCTCAACTTATAACGTACACTACTAACGTAGTGCCACCGTTCATTAGCTTCATTACTCACGCCGTAGCAATACATATGGTGCCCTGAAGAACAGACATCACATATACAAGGTGGTCCATTGATAGTGATCGGGCCAAATATCTCACGAAATAAGCCTCAAATGAAAAAAACTACACACAACGAGAATCGTCTAGCTTGAAGGGGGAACCAGATGGCGCTATGGTTAGCCCGCTAGATGTATCTGCCATAGGTCAAACGGATATCAACTGCGTTTTTTTTTTTAAATAGGAGCCCCCATTTTTATAACATATTCATGTAGTACGTAAAGAAATATGAATGTTCTAGTTGGACCACTTTTCGCTTTGTCGTAGATGGCGCTGTAATAGTCACAAACGTGGTATCACGTAACATTCCGCCAGAGCGGACGGTATTTTCTTCGTGATACATTACCCGTGTTAAAGTGGACCGTTTGCCAATTGTGGAAAAGGTCGATATCGTGTTGATGTATGGCTATTGTGACCAAAACGCCCAACGGGCGTGTGCTATGTAAGCTGCTCGGTACCCTGGACCAATTCCAAGTGTCCGGCCCGTTCGCCGGATAGTTACGTTATTTAAGGAAACAGGAAGTGTTCAGCGACATGTGATTTCCCCCTTCAAGCTAGGCAAGTTTCGTTCTTTGTAGTTTTTTCGTTTGACGCTGACTTCTTGAGATATTTGGCCCGGTCACGACCAATGTACCACTCTGTTTAATTAAGGCCACTGATTCCTAAAGTGCAGATTGACACCAGGCTTTAACTCTTATGAAAATCGGAGGGATGCCGCGAGTAATGACGCTAATGAGCAGGGGCACTACTTCAATAGTCTGTGGTACAAGCCGAGAATTTGGTCTGACGGGAGGCGTACTTGGGTAGTCCGTAGGGATGTGATGACCACTGCTTCCCGATGTGTGATGGTCACCGCATATGCCTAGTAAGCGGAAGATCTGGGTTCGCATCCGTTCCAGCATAAATTATCAACTTCCCCCGTTGATATGAATCTATGTTCACTGGCAACAACTGCCTTCCAACTCCTGTGTGTGTGTGTGTGTGTGTGTGTGTGTGTGTGAGGGAGAGGGAGAGAGAGGGGGGGGAAGAAAATAATTGCATAATATTTAGTTACTGTCATATTCCCTAAAAAAGAGATATTTTTGGGAGAAAATCACATTAAAATCAACGAAATACAGTGTATAGAGATGATCACATACATGTCGTAGAAGTACGTCGGCACATAACACACAGTTTTTTTCCCCCTTTGGTCACAACACTTGCACCGTTTAATAAAATATACCAATTCTGTCACAGCTTTACTGAATCCATTTTCTTGCCAAAGAATAAAAAAATACTGCAAAAAGCGCGATTGGAACTCATGAGTGCAGATGTCGTCTGATCTGAGCGCAGACCTTACACTGTATCACCACGCCAGACAGCAAGGACTTTCCACCTCATATTTATCTGCAACCGATCAATTCACGATTTTTCGAAAACTAAGTTGCAACTCTGATGTGTACAAATAAAATTCCTTAGTTTCGTTCCCACCTTGTCCAAAACTAATCCTGCAGCAGTTACTGTCGAACAGGCGCCGATTAGAAATCGGTGGGTCGCAGGATGTTGCTTCTCACTGTTAGCCTGGATGTCCACTGGAACCATATTCGTCCGACTAACAGATTGTCCGTATGGTCGTATGAGTACCGCGATCGCTGAAACACCTAAGTGCCATCCGGCGCACGGCGGGAAGACTGTTATTCGCAAACTAACTGACATGAAGACTTACTGGTGGGGCCGTTCTCTGTGTCAAAACTTTGACCAAAGCAAACTGCTTTCCTACGGGTCGGCAAGTAATAAAATGTGCACTTGGAATAATGACTAATAAATGGAGGTTGCCGAAGTCAAGTACTGAAATCAATGAGCCCGATAATGTTTACATACTCGAAAGCAGTTGACAAGGAGGGGGAAGAAACAGCCACCTGCATTCACCTGCCAGCTTACGGAAGTCGATAAATAGGTTCGCTTCTTCCGGCGAGAACCGTGGTGTCTGTGCGTGTATTCCATATGCGGTAAGCCGGCCTCGGTGACCGAGCGGTTCTAGGCGCTTCAGTCCGGAACCGCGCGACTGCTACGGTCGCAGGTTCGAATCCTGCCTCGGGCATGGATGTGTGTGATGTCCTTAGGTTAGTTAGGTTTAATAGTTCTAAGTTCTAGGGGACTGATGACCTCAGATTTTAAGTCCCATAGTGCTCAGAGTCATTTGAACCATATTCGGTAAATTTACGAGGTTCTTTTGCTGAGGGAAGCGCAAGAACAAAAGCTGTTTTAGTAACCAAGGGAATATCAGTTACATAGCGTTAACTTATGTCTGAAGACGCTCTCAATTTTGATTTTAAACCCATTTTCTAGAA
The DNA here is from genome assembly GCF_023897955.1 of Schistocerca gregaria. NCBI lineage: Eukaryota > Metazoa > Arthropoda > Insecta > Orthoptera > Acrididae > Schistocerca > Schistocerca gregaria. Next base: position 619,187,926 of record NC_064923.1, on the reverse strand, counting down.
TTTTTTGAAGCCTTGTGGAATGGGGTGCTTACAATCGGTCTTTAACGTATCAAAAAGGCAGAGAATTCAAGAGAGAAAAATCACAACACGTGCTTTTTTTTCCAAGATCTGTACTATTTTTGCCACCACATCACACTGAGATAATCTGAAAGTCGTAGCGAAGACGTGAATGTGGGGCGTTTTCAGGTTCTTCTCAATTTTGGTTTTAAACATAGTTTTTTGAATTCTCTACACAGTTTTACTAAACGCACAATGGAGTACGTTGCATATCACATATTCAATAAATCTGATCACATACTCGTAGAATTATGTTTTTTTTTCTATATTACGATTAGCGTTTCCACTTAGTTTCCACACTCATGTCATCTGCAGCTTCTAACCATAGTTTCGACTAAGTTGCGGTGATGGCACCACTTGTCTTCCATATTTCACTGTAAACTGTTGTCATTCACAGAGCTTATAAGCTCCTCTACATCCGTAGTTAAGTGCGACACACACCCAGACGCAAGAAACAGTACTCGCTTGCTTGCACCTGCAACGAAAATCCAATGCTGTTTCACTGGGCTCCGTCCGTCGCGCGGTAGTCTACTGCCGTATGCGGCCGACTCGGTCGTGTGGCCACTACCGCTTCATGTCTTGGGACTGGCCGGCTCTGTGCGGCCGAACACGGCACAAACTAGGCGGCCGAATATGGTTCCAGAGGACGTTCAGCCTTAAGCACCAAGGCGGCCATGATCAATAACTGATGTTAAGACAATTCAATACAACTGAGGTACGGTCCAACAGCGTAGGTAATTACCTGGAGGGGAAAACATGAAAATCTGTTGAAGTGCGTGGTGGCGATGATGCTCCGGACATAGTTGCACTAGCGCGTAGGGGTGGGCAGAAAGGAAACTACAGTTTAATCTGGAGGAGGCGGGGCGCCCTTATGGCTCGGCTGAGAGGCTTCCCGTGTCCCGGCGTTAATCTGTGCGTCCTGCAGCGAGGCCGCAGTTTACGACGCGGGCGCCGTTAGGAGGCTCGGAAGAGGGAGGGAGGGGAGGGGAGGGGAGGCTTTTAAAAATAACGCGTGCGCGCAGTCGGCGCCGCCACCTGTTCGCCGCCACAAACGTTATTACTCGCCCATAACGCTTACGCCTGCCCGCCTGCCGCGACGTGAAAAGTGCCTCTGGGCCGGCCGGGACCCGCGCCTGCAACGCAATTAGCAAGTTTAATAGTCCGGGCCGCCTCTTACAACACACTAGCTGCCCGCTGTGGACTAACAGCGCCGGCAGCTATCATCCGAGCCCGCAGGCTATCCTCACGACCCTGCTCCAACACCTTTAATAGTGAAAGAAAACGCGAACCCCTCACTGCTGTGCTGTTTATATTAGCCATGGAAAAACACGGCCGGCTAAAACAGATACCAGTATTTTAGTTGGGAATAAACAGTATTTTTTGGTATTTCTTTGGTCTCGGTTATAACAGATTTGTTTTATTTTTTAGCAGTAATCGAATAAAAATACTGAAATGTCAATCAGACATGGCAGCAGCGCTAAATTTTTTCTTCTTAATTCTTTTTTTGCGTAATTTTTATTCTTACAGTTTCTATTCTCTTGAAATATTGCATTTATTATAAAAATGGGAAAATAGCGTTTTAATAACGCTGCAGGCAGAAATGAGTAATAAACACATGGCTTAATAATTGCTGAATCAGTGGTGTGTGTGTTGATGTGTGTCGTGGCTTAAGTTAGGTGTGTACGTGCAAGGCACAAGACTGGCCCCAACCAGGTCTCTGCTGTAGTTTCTCGCTATCCTCGCCGGTTATCTGTTGTGCTGTAGAACAGCACCAGCGCTAGTCTGGAAATATTTTTACTAAGTGACGTACATTGCTTAATTTGTTTTAACATATTAAACATTTGTCTGCCATTTCTATGAAATAATAGCCGCGTGGGGGTAGCCGCGCGGCCAGTGGCGCCTTGTCGGACATCTTGTATACGAAGAAGTATGCTGTTTGCAAGGTTCTAGAGTCCTACCAAAGACAACAGTTCCTTCTTTGAATTTTCCGTATTCATAAATTTGTTGACAGTTTGTTCAAGGAATCTGTTTCACAGAAGGTTCCACAAGACCCTTCTTTCAGAAATTAAACATGATTACTCTTAATAACTGTATTTCCAACATTCCATGTTCCAACAACACTCCCTGCCGAGATCGGAAACCAAGAACGACGAAGATTCTAATGAACACGTAACTCAAGAATTTAGTGACTTTCGCAGATATTCAATAGAAATGTCTAAAATTGTTTTCACGTAAACTGATACTCAGATACTACAAATGTTTGCGTAAATATTTTAGTTAAATTAATCACACAGATGTTAAATATACAGGGTGTTACAAAAGGGTGCGGCCAAACTTTCAGGAAACATTCTTCACACACGAAGAAAGAAAATATGTTATGTGGACATGTGTCCGGAAACGCTTACTTTCCATGTTAGAGCTCATTTTATTACTTCTCTTCAAATCACATTAATCATGGAATGGGAACACACAGCAACAAAACGTACCAGCGTGACTTCAAACACTTTGTTACAGGAAATGTTCAAAATGTCCTCCGTTAGCGAGTATACATGCATCCACCCTCCGTCGCATGGAATCCCTGATGCGCTGATGCATCCCTGGAGAATGGCGTATTGTATCACAGCCGTCTACAATACGAGCACGAAGAGCCTCTACATTTGGCACCGGGGTTGCGTGGACAAGAGCTTTTAAGTGCTCAGGAGAGCGTGGAGGCCATAGAATTGGTCCGCCTCTACCAATCCATCGGTTACCGAATCTGTTGTTGAGAAGCGTACGAACATTTCGACTGAAATGTGCAGGAGCTCCATCGTGCATGAACCACATGTTGTGTCGTACTTGTAAAGGCACATGTTCTAGCAGCACAGGTAGAGTATCCCGTATGGAATCATGATAACGTGCTCCACTGCGCGTATGTGGAAGAACATGGGGCCCAATCAAGACATCACCAACAATGCCTCCCCAAACGTTCACAGAAAATCTGTGTTGATGACGTGATTGCACAATTGCGTGCGGATTCTCGTCAGCCCACACATGTTGATTGTGAAAAATTTACAGTTCGATCACGTTGGAATGAAGCCTCATCCGTAAAGAGAACATTTGCACTGAAATGACGAGTGACACATTGTTGGATGAACCATTCGCAGAAGTGTACCCATGGAGAACCATCAGCTGCTGATAGTGCCTGCACACGCTGTACATGGTACGGAAACAACTGGTTCTCCCGTAGCACTCTCCAAACAGTGACGTGGTCAACGTTACCTTGTACAGCACCAACTTCTCTGACGCTGACATTAGAGTTATCGTCAAGTGCACGAAGAATTGCCTCGTCCATTTCAGGTGTCCTCGTCGTTCTAGGTCTTCCCCAGTCGCGCGAGTCATAGGCTGGAATTTTCCGTGCTCCCTAAGACGCCGATCAATTGCTTCGAACGTCTTCCTGTCGGGACACCTTCGTTCTGGAAATCTGTCTCGATACAAACGTACCGCGCCACGGCTATTGCCCCGTGCTAATCCATACATCAAATGGGCATCTGCCAACTCCGCATTTGTTAACATTCCACTGACTGCAAAGCCACGTTCGTGATGAACACTAACCTGTTGATGCTACGTACTGATGTGCTTGATGCTAGTACTGTACAGCAATGAGTCGCATGTCAACACAAGCACCGAAGTCAACATTTCCTTCCTTCAATTGGGCCAACTGGCGGTGAATCGAGCAAGTACAGTACATACTGACGAAACTAAAATGAGCTCAAACATGGAAATTAAGCGTTTCGGGACACATGTCCATATAACATATTTTCTTTATTTGTGTGTGAGGAATGTTTCCTGAAGGTTTGGCCGTACCTTTTTGTAACACCCTGTATATGCAATAAAATGGTAGTACAGATGCTTTATGAACATTTATTTTTATACAAATTTGCTATTTAAATTTATGTGAAGAGATCACTATCCGTTGGTATGGAAGATTTAATCTCTTTATACAAAAGGCAATGTCCCAACTGACTGACTCACTCACAGTCTCATCATCGTCCCGCCCAAACCATTAAAAATAAAAACTTGAAATTTGCAGAGGATGTTGATCTTATACTACAGGCGTCGATTAATAAGGGATTGTTTGAAATTCCATGCCTAGGGGGGTTAAATATGGGACGAAAAGTATTTGAAAATATGTCGCTATTAGGTAATTCTGAGGCTAGAAGTACTAAGATAGGTATACTCTTTCTAGGTCAGAAATAAAGAAATTTTTGGTAATTTAATCCCTGCGGGAGTGAAATAGTGGCTGAAAGCTGTTTTTGAAAATATATCATTTTAATGGTATTTGACTTCTCGGTTCCAATTAAAAAATATATTTTCTGAAAATTCAACCCCTAGGGGATGAAATGTTTTACGAAAATGTTTCATTATGAAAGCATTTTTAAATCCAAATCTATGAAAATTTGTAAAATACGCATTTCTCTGTATTTGGAAATTCAGCCTCCAAGGGGGTGAAATAGGGATGAAATGTTGTTCGAAAAAAATTAACTGTGAAAACATTTTAAATCTTGTAAAATTGGTATTTAGTTTCTCGGTTAGAAACGAAAAAAATTCAAGATTTTTGAAAATTCAACCCTAAGAGGGTGAAATAGGGCCATAATCACCCAGCCTAAACTGCTAAGGATAGAAACTTGAAATTTAGAGACAATATTAACCTTATACTATAATCGTAGTTTAAGTAGGAATTTTTCGAAACTCCACCTCCAAGTGGTTGAAACAGGGGATGAAAGATTTTTTGAAAATATGTCTCTATTAAGGCAAACTGAACTGCGAAAATTGGTATTTACTCGTAGATTCCGGTCAGAAATAAAGAAATACGTGTTTCAGTGTTTTTGGAAATTCAACCCCTTCAGGAGGTGAAATAGGGGATGAAAAGTTTTGTAAAATCATTTTCATTATGAAAGTAATTTCAAAACTTTATCTATGAAAATTTATATTTGGATTCCCTGTTATAAATTTAAAAATATATGAGTTTCATTTCTTTTGGAAACTGAACTCCTAAGGGGGGGACACATACGATATTTTTATGAAAATATTTGTATTAAAAATATTTTAAAGCTAAATCTATGAAATTTGATATTTCACTTCTCGGTTAGATATAAATAAATGTGTGTTAGGGAATGAAAGTTCATGTGGAAATATCACCACAAAAATGCAAAAGGCATGATGAACAAAAAACTTTGGACTCCAAGTCCTAGAATCGCTTTTTGTCCGAAGCACTTCGGAAAAGACCATGCTTCTATCTACTTAATTAGTGTGAAAAGTTTACAGAGTATTTCATTTCGTCAAGAACATAAAAATTAGATTAAAGAAAAACGTCTGTGCAGTCCGTACAATCTTCGTGAACGAAGCAGCGGGCACTAAGCTACTAATAAATATTAGACTTGATTACATCACTAACAACAGAGGGTTCACGCGAAAGAAAGCGCAAATCGCTCCAGTCTTTAAGAAGCACCGCAGTACTGCAAAGTAACCTTGACAGTTTAGTCTTTTTAGAAGGTTCCACAACTTTCTTCCGTGAATTTACACGGATTCATGAAGCACTGTCCCTATAAAACTCAGTTTGTTCAAAATGATTGAAATGGCTATGAGCACTATGGGACTTTGGGACCAGGCCTTTACAGGATACTGTTTAACGCAGACACACACCGCAGAAGGCAGTAACAGTGTGCGGAAAATTACTCGCACACAGCGAGCACTGGGCTCACGAGCCCACACTTACCGTAGCAGTGTGAACTCAGCACGCGGCGAACTACAGACAGGTCCGCAAAATTCCGCGTTGAGGAGGGGCCATTTACAGCAGTCTGTTAACAGGACACCCTCGCGCGGGACAGTTCACAGAAAAGCGATCGCTATTAGGATTGTCAGTATTATGTATTCATTATTTCGTATCGGTTATTCGACGAGAATCGAAGTAACGGTTCGCTACTTCATAATAGAATTAGTAGTTGCATCTTATGCTTCTTTTATTCAATTCATGACCGACTGCGGCCGTGTAGCTTGTTTTTGCATATCAACAGCAGAAAGTAACTGCGACAAGATGCTGTAACGTTCCTTGTAACAATGAACTGTAGAGGTACGCCTATTAGTTGCAGAGGGCAGACTGTACTGACGTATCTACATCTACATCGATCCTGCACAAGCTACCGTACGGTGGACGATGGAGGGTACCCTATACCACTACCTGTCATTTCTCCTCCTGTTCCACTCACAAAGAGAGCGGTCAAAAACGACTGCCTGTACGCCTCCGCATGAGCCCTAATTCCTCATACCTTATCTTCGTGGTCCTTACGCGTAATGTACACTCCTGGAAATGGAAAAAAGAACACATTGACACCGGTGTGTCAGACCCACCATACTTGCTCCGGACACTGCGAGAGGGCTGTACAAGCAATGATCACACGCACGGCACAGCGGACACACCAGGAACCGCGGTGTTGGCCGTCGAATGGCGCTAGCTGCGCAGCATTTGTGCACCGCCGCCGTCAGTGTCAGCCAGTTTGCCGTGGCATACGGAGCTCCATCGCAGTCTTTAACACTGGTAACATGCCGCGACAGCGTGGACGTGAACCGTATGTGCAGTTGACGGACTTTGAGCGAGGTCGTATAGTGGGCATGCGGGAGGCCGGGTGGACGTACCGCCGAATTGCTCAACACGTGGGGCGTGAGGTCTCCACAGTACATAGATGTTGTCGCCAGTGGTCGGCGGGAGGTGCACGTGCCCGTCGACCTGGGACCGGACCGCAGCTACGCACGGATGCACGCCAAGACCGTAGGATCCTACGCAGTGCCGTAGGGGACCGCACCGCCACTTCCCAGCAAATTAGGGACACTGTTGCTCCTGGGGTATCGGCGAGGACCATTCGCAACTGTCTCCATGAAGCTGGGCTACGGTCCCGCACACCGTTAGGCCGTCTTCCGCTCACGCCCCAACATCGTGCAGCCCGCCTCCAGTGGTGTCGCGACAGGCGTGAATGGAGGGACGAATGGAGACGTGTCGTCTTCAGCGATGAGAGTCGCTTCTGCCTTGGTGCCAATGATGGTCGTATGCGTGTTTGGCGCCGTGCAGGTGAGCGCCACAATCAAGACTGCATACGACCGAGGCACACAGGGCCAACACCCGGCATCATGGTGTGGGGAGCGATCTCCTACACTGGCCGTACACCTCTGGTGATCGTCGAGGGGACACTGAATAGTGCACGGTACATCCCAACCGTCATCGAACCCATCGTTTTACCATTCCTAGACCGGCAAGGGAACTTGCTGTTCCAACAGGACAATGCACGTCCGCATGTATCCCGTGCCACCCAACGTGCTCTAGAAGGTGTAAGTCAACTACCCTGGCCAGCAAGATCTCTGGATCTGTCCCCTATTGAGCATGTTTGGGACTGGATGAAGCGTCGTCTCACGCGGTCTGCACGTCCAGCACGAACGCTGGTCCAACTGAGGCGCCAGGTAAAAATGGCATGGCAAGCCGTTCCACAGGACTACATCCAGCATCTCTACGATCGTCTCCATGGGAGAATAGCAGCCTGCATTGCTGCGAAAGGTGGATATACAATGTACTAGTGCCGACATTGTGCATGCTCTGTTGCCTGTGTCTATGTGCCTGTGGTTCTGTCAGTGTGATCATGTGATTTATCTGGCCCCAGGTATGTGTCAATAAAGTTTCCCCTTCCTGGGACAATGAATTCACGGTGTTCTTATTTCAATTTCCAGGAGTGTATGTTGGCAGCAGCAGAATCGTTCGGCAGTCAGCTTCAAATGCCGGTTCTCTAAACTTTCTGAATAGTGTTTCCCGAAAAGAACGTCGCCTTCCCTCCAGGTATTCCCATCTGAATTCCCGAAGCGCCTCTGTAACACGTGTTGTTCGAACCCACCGGTAAGAAATCTATCCGCTTGCTTCTGAATTACTTCGATGTCTTCCTTCAATCCGACCTGGTACGGATCCCAAGCACTAAAGCAGTACTCAAGAATAAGTCGCACCAGCGTCCTATATGCGGTCTCCTTTACAGGTGAACCACTATTTCCTAAAAATTCTCCCAATAAACCGAAGTTGACCATTTGCCTTCCCATCACAGTTTTCACATGCTCGTTCCACCTCATATTGCAATGCAACGTTATGCTCAGATATTGAAACGACTTGAGTGCATCAAACTGGACACTAGTAACACTGTATCCGAGCATTACAGGTTTTTTACTTTACTCATCCGCATTACCTTACATTTTTCCACATTTAGGGCTAGCTGCCATTCATCACACCAATTAGGAATTTTGTCTAAGATGTCTTGTCTCTTCCTACAATCACTCCACTTTGACACCTTACCTTACACCACGTCATCATCAACAAACAACCACAGACTGCTTCCCATCCTGTCAGCCAAATCATTTATGTATATAGAGAACAACAGCGGTCCTATCACACTTTCCTGGGACTGCTCCGACGATATCCTCGTGTCTGAGGAACACTCGCCGTCGAGGGCAACACTGGGTTCTGTTAATTAAGAAGTCTTCGAACCACTCACATATCTGTGAACTTATTCCACATGCTCGTACCTTCGTTAATAGCCTGCAATGGGGCACCGTGTCAAACGCTTTCCGGAAATCTAGAAATATGAAATCTATTAAAGAAATAAAAACCCGCCTCGATTGCGAAAAAAGCACGTAGTGCTAAGTGTTAACCCAGGTTTCGGCGTAGATAACTTTTTCGTTTATAAATGTATAGCTATTGTGTTCTTTTAATCAGTGACAAAGGTCTTCTTAGGTACTTGTAGGTTTTATTGTTGTTCTGAAGAAAGTGTAGTTATCTACGCCGAAACCTGGATTAACACTTAACACCAGGTGCTTTTTTCGCAATCGAGGCGGGTTTTTAGTTTTTTAATATATTAACCAACGATTGCTGACGCGCTGCGATGTTGAAAGTTCTTAAATATGAAATCTGCCTGTCGGTTCTCTGCATAGAAATGGGCAAGCTGAGTTACGATCGAGCGATGCTTTCTAAAACCATGGTGATTCGTGGACATAAGCTTCTTAGCGTCAAGAAAATGTATTGTATCTGAGCTGAGAATATGTTTAAGGATTCTGTACCAAACAGAACATAGGGCTATTGGACTGTAATTTTGCGGGTCCGTCCTTTTGCCTTTTATACACTGGAGTCACTTGCGCTTTATACCAGTTGCTTGGGACTTTGTGCTGGGCGAGAGATTGACGATAAATGCAAGCTAGGTCAGGTGCCAAAGTCGTAGAGTACTCTTGTAAAATCGAATTGGGATTCCATCCGGACCTGGTGATGATTTCTATATCGTCCTTACGGGAGTCTGTCCAATGATCAAATGACGGTATATTTGAATGGTTCTACTTTGTTAACGATTTCTTGGACATGAAATATAAAACATCAGCTTTCGTTTTGATATCTTCACCTGCCACACCAGACTGGTCAGCAAGGGACTGAATGGAAGTCTTAGACCCGTTTAGCGATTCTGAACAGGACCAGAATTTTCTAGGGTTCTCTGCCATTTCTTTTGCTAAGGTGTGACGGTAGTAGTAGTTGTATGCTTCGCGCATAGATCTTTTCGCAGTCGCACAAATCTCTGCTAACCTTCGCTTTTCGTCATTTGTGCGTCCCCTTTTGAACTTAGAGTGCAACAGCCTCTGATTCCTCAGCATCTGCGAATTTTGTTATGAAACAATGGTGGGCTTTTCCATCCTTTACTCCCTTACTATAATCCGTTCATCATAAGAATAAACCTAATGTAAACAAATGCAAAAGCGATGATTGGTCACAAGCCTTAGCATACGTACACTGATGATGTTACGCTCTTGGAAGTAGGTCCTACTTATGTATTAGTTATCTTATTACTAAGTTACGTTAAATGAAACTTTAAGGATATTCAAATGTTTTAACAGCCATCAACGTTTTTCTTAATCACGCTTTAGCTACGTAGTTTTTACTTCAAAAATTGAGTACAGTCACAGCCTTTACAGCGTTCTGCTCTGATTGTCGCGCTGTTAATGCGCAGTATGAAAATGGCTGAAGCTGCTATCTCGTGGAACACGGTTAAAATGTGCCAAGAAATAGACTGTTCTTAATGTTTTTCATAAATTTACGGAGGTAATCTACTTTGAAATGTTCACAGCGTTGGATATAACGCAGTTTGAAATTCCTAAGTCTCGTAATTATAAAACTCATCATTTTTTTTAATGAATAATGCACGTCTTCTTGTTTCTAATTACATACTGGGCGCGAAATGCTTGTTTCCATTTCAAATACAAATGGTTAACTATCGATATTTTGTGAAAGACTGTTCATAAAAGTTGTTTAAATAAAGAACACATTACAATTAATTTTTAAGACAAAAATGAAAAACCAAATCCTCTTTATTTGGACTATGTCCAGCTATTTGTGCCACAGAGGTAAACAAGTAATGTAGACACACGAAAAACAATTATTTTCACAGCATCGAGCACATCATACGAATGCTGCATTCTTACATTTTCTACTGTAGAATTACAGACTGTAAGTAATACCTTCAGTGGCTTCAATATTTAACAATACGGTGAAATCCTTCAATACTATCTTACGTTACACATAGCTTATGCAGAAAAATTACCCTGTGGTTAAGTCAGGAATTTTCATAATTCTTGTATTGAATTACAATAGTAAGTTAGCTAAAAACGATAACGTGTTGCGGTTATCGTATAGTCGTTTAAGGAGCGTACTATGGGAGATTTGCAGTGTAATATTTCATTCTGCGTAAAAATAAAACAATATTCGAAGCTGTATTGCTCCTCTGCTCATCTCTATTTACTATACGTGTGAACTGCAGCTGGCCAAGTCACTGCAGGCAAGCTGTACCAGCTAACTGGCCAGTGCTGTCCAAGTTAAATGCGCCAGTAAAGCTGTTGTCCCGTATTGTCGCAAAGTCGATGTGCTCGAAACGCACAGCACAAAACGTACCCTTGTTATCGTACTTGACAGTACTCGAGACAGCTTGGCTGCAGTCGCACGGAAATCCAATGAAGTTCCAGCACACGCGGAAGAATACATTGTGCAGTGTTTACATCAGGTATATTCTTATGATGAACGGATTATACGCACTCTCCAGACCACGATTTACAACCTACTTCCTCCACATCCATCTTATTGGAACTAAGTGATGCCAATTCACTGTCTGAGTGAGACGTTAATAACTTCTTATCAGCTCTATCTAGGAGGAAGACTCTCCTAGCCTTCTTGACTGATATATTAACTTTCGTAATCATAGTAGCCATAATGACATCCGGCCCGTTTGTAGCTACTAGGTCTAAGATATCCACTGCATGTTAGCTGCCAAGCTAGATGCTCAAGACAATTTTGAGAAAAGTGTTCAAAGGTATTTTGCATGACTGTGTGTCTGTAACCCCACAATGAACCCACAGACATACCAATCTGTACTCAGCCTCCAACTACTATTGCATGATATACATATTTAAGCGCTATTGACCGTAGACTTTCTTTGAATGACTCTAGAACTGTCACAGCGAAATCGGTGGTCGGTAAAAGTATCTAACAATAACTTAGTTTCACCTACAGCTGTTATAGCCCGCTTGGTTGGCCGTGCGGTCTAACACACGGCTTTCCGGGCGGGAAGGAGCGCCGGACCCCGGCACGAATCCGCCCGGTGCATTTGTGTCGAGGTCCGATGTGCCGGCCAGTCTGTGAATGGTTTATAGGTGGTTTTCCATCTGCCTCGGCAAATGCGGGCTAGTTCCCCTTATTCCGCCTCAGCTACACTATGTCGGCAATTGCTGCGCAAACAAGTTCTCCACGTACGAGAACACCGCAATTACTCTACCACGCAAACATAGGGGTTACACTCGTCTGGTGTGAGACGTTCCCTGGGGAGGGGGGGGGGGGAGAGGGGGAGGGGAGAGGGGGAGGGGAGAGGGGGAGGGGAGAGGGGGAGGGGAGAGGGGGAGGGGAGAGGGGGAGGGGAGAGGGGGAGGGGAGAGGGGGGAGGGGTAGGGGGGGTCCACCGGGGGCCGAACCGCACAATAACCCTGGGTTTGGTGTGGGGCGGCGGAGGGGTGAAGTGGACTGCGGTGGTCGTCGTGGGGTTGTGGACCACTGCGGCTCCGGCGGGGACGGAGCCTCTCCGTCGTTTCTAGGTCCCCGGTTAACATAACGTAACATAACATAACGTGGCCAGATGACGTCACTGTCATACTCAACTTCGGCCACACTAGAGACAATGTTTTTGTGAACTGCAATGAACACCCTCCCATATGGCCTCTAATCTGTCTTTCCGATATACGTTTCATGACTAGGTAAATACCTCAGAGCTTTCCACTTACGGTTGCAGCCAACTTTCGGTCCGAAGAATAATTTGAGCGCCAGAACTTCCCTCGAGGGCAATAAATTCGAGAACTTCATGACAAATACTTCGACAGTTTACTGATAAAAGTGTGACAGTTTAAGTGTCTTTAATCTGAACGCCGTGTGACTTCCCTTGCTCTGAATCGACGGGCGAGTGTTCATCAGAGACCTCAAACTACCGTCTAGCCTAAACAAAATCCTCATGTGTGCTCCACAAGTACTCTGCTACCCGAGTAGTTGCTTCCTTAGTGTAGTGAGTCCTACAAAACCCCATACGATAAAGCAGGTCTAGAAATCTGCAGCCAAGACCGTCACAGAGTCCATGAAGTCTTTGGTTGAGACCCTCCACTCGGCTCCAAACCAAACGACCCCGATCAACTCTGGGGAATATGCTGAAAAATTGCAAGCTATGCTTGCAACCCGCGCGCGAGGCGAGCAGTCTTCACCACCTCCGCCAGCCGTCTGTACGAACTGAGGATCGCCTCAGAACCCATCGTCGGTTCCTTTTCTCAACTGGCCAATGGCTACATGAACAACATGTGTTATTAAGTTACGGTATGTACTTTTGTTAATGTTCTATTGAACACAATACTAAAACCGTATCATGATGGAACTTTTAATGTATTATTCGACAAAAAAGGGAATGGGACTTATTTCTGATAATCTCACTTGATTGAAACATGTATGTGTGAAAAAAGTGTGTTTCCTAAAGGCAAATTTTTTTTCCAAAACGTATTTTCTTGAAAGCAAACAGAGACTGAAAACAGTGAGATTGAACTTGAAGCAAACAGAGACTGAAAACAGTGAGATTGAACTTGAAGCTGACTATAGACTGAAGAGAAAAAAGTAACGAGATAGTGATATCCACCTCCACAGAAGGCGGTAGTATGGTATACACCAAGTATAAAAGGACAGTGCACTGCCGGAGCTGTCATTTGTACTCAGGTGATTCATGTGAAGAGGTGTCCGACGTGATTATGGCCTTACGACGACAATTTACAGACTTTGAATTCGGAATGGTAGTTGGAACTAGTTGCACGGGACATTCTATTTCGGAAATCGTTAGGGAATTCATTACACTGAGATCCACGGTGTAAAGAGCGTGAATACGAAATTTCAGGTATTATCTCTCACCACAGACAACGCAGTGGCAGACGGCCTTCACTTAAAGACCGAGAGCAGCGGAGTTCGCGCATATTTGTCTGTGCTTACAGACCAGTAACACGGCGCGAAATATAACTATATGAATCACACGTATCCATTAGGACAGTGCGACGAAATTTGGCATTAATGGCTTACGGCTGCAGACGACCGACGCGAGTGCCTTTGTTAACGGCAAATCATCGCCTGAAGCTCATCTCCTGGAGTCATGACCGTATCATTTGTACCCTAGACGACTGGAAACCGTTGCTTGATCGAAAGAATTGCGATTTCAGTTGGTAAGAGCAGATAGTAGGCTTCGAGAGGTGGCGCAGACCGCCACAAGCCATGGATCCGAGCTGTCAACAAGGCACTGTACAAATTGGTGGTGGCTCCAAATGGTGTGGGCTATGTTTATGTGGAATGGACCGTGTCACTGACAGGAAATGGTTATGTTCGTCTGCTTGGAGACCATTTGCAGCCATTCACAGATTTCATGTTACCAAACAATGATGAAATTTGTATGGGTGACAGTGTGCCACGTCACCGGGCCAAAATTTTTTGCGACAGGTTTGAAGAACGTTCGGGACAACTTGGGCTAATGATCTGGCCATTCAAATCGCCCGACACGAATCACATCGAACATTTATGGGACATAATCGAGAGGTCAGTTAATGCACAAAACCCTGAACATTGACCACTTTCACAATTATGGACGGCTATATATAAGGTGTTACAAAAAGGTACGGACAAACCTTCAGGAAACATTCCTCACACACAAAGAAAGAAAATATGTTATGTGGACATGTGTCCGGAAACGCTTACTTTTCATGTTAGAGCTCATTTTATTACTTCTCTTCAAATCATATTAATCATGGAATGGGAACACACAGCAACAAAACGTACCAGCGTGACTTCAAACACTTTGTTACAGGAAATGTTCAAAATGTCCCCCGTTAGCGAGGATACGTGCATCCACCCTCTGTCGCATGGAATCCCTGATGCGCTGATGCATCCCTGGAGAATGGCGTATTGTATCACAGCCGTCCACAATACGAGCACGAAGAGTCTCTACATTTGGTACCGGGGTTGCGTAGACACGAGCTTTCAAATGCCCCCATAAATGGAAGTCAAGAGTGTTGAGGTCAGGAGAGCGTGGAGGCCATGGAATTGGTCCGCCTCTACCAATACATCGGTCACCGAATCTGTTGTTGAGAAGCGTACGAACACTTCGACTGAAATGTGCAGGAGTTCTATCGTGCATGAACCACATGTTGTGTCGTACGTGTAAAGGCACATGTTCTAGCAGCACAGGTAGAGTATCCCGTATGAAATCGTGATAACGTGCTCCATTGAGCGTAGGCGGAAGAACATGGGGCCCAATCAAGACATCACCAACAATGCCTCCCCAGACGTTCACAGAAAATCTGTGTTGATGATGTAATTGCACAATTGCGTGCGGATTCTCCTCAGCCCACACATGTTTATAGTGAAAATTTACAGTTTGATGACGTTGGAATGAAGCCATACCGACGAAACTAAAATGAGCTCTAACATGGAAAGTAAGCGTTTCCGGACAGATGACAACATAACATCTATTCTTCATTTGTGTGTGAGGAATGTTTCCTGAAAGTTTGGCCGTACCTTTTTGTAACACCCTGTAGACGCAGCATAGTTCAATGTTTCTGCAGGGACTTCCGAAGATTTGTTGAATCCCTGCCTCGTCGAGTTGCTCCACTACGCCGGAGGAAGACGAGGCCCAACACGAAATTAGGAGGTATCCCGTGACTTCTGTCACCTCAGTATACTAAAATGAGGATTTTTTCCTGGACTTCGTCTGTACCCCGCAAGCATGGTATTGCAGACTGAAAAGAATTGTCGATATTTTTAAGAAGAGAAACACTTTCGTCACCCGCAGCACGGCGCTACTTAGTCATACAATTGTGAGTTGGTTAGGGACGCCCATGTGGCGATAGCGATGGCGGGCCGTAGAGCAGAACGGGGCGCAGAGCGGGCTTGTCTCCCGAAATAACGCGTCCCCCGCCCCGTCCCGTGGCCAACGCCCACACCCGCGCTGCTGCCGCGGCTCCGGTCCCCGCTAACAAGCGAGCAACGCACACCAAACAGCTAAGGCACGCCATTAAATTCGAGAGGGCACGGCACAGCCCAGCTGCTGGCGAGGGCGGATCGCTGGTCCGCGGCTTACGTCACGACACATTCCGGCCACGTTTTTCCAGCACGTATACCGTGCTGTGTGGCGTTTGCTGTAGGACAAACGGTACTGACAACTTCTTCTGGAGGGATTTCAATCGCGTCCTCGAATGACGATCATTGTGATTCCACCATCTGAATTATCGAGTGATGCCTCATGAACGGACTCCAAACTTCCATTCGTGAACAGAGCCTCTTCCCCACTGGTTCAGCCGTATAGACTGCACTAGGCGAGCGCCATTGGGTGAACGGTGCCCGGGTTCCCGGGTTCGATTCCCGGCGGGAGCAGGGATTTTCTCTGCCTCGTGATGACTGGGTGTTGTGTGATGTCCTTAGGTTAATTAGGTTTAAGTAGTTCTAAGTTCTAGGGGACTGATGACCATAGATGTTGAGTCCCATAGTGCGGAGAGCCATTAAAAAAAAAAAAAAACAAAAACAAAAAAAAGAACAGAACGACTCCGCCGCAGTTTAGGCTAGTCGCTGACCCGGGCTCCGCTCTGCAGTGGATTAGGCGGTGAAATGATACTTCTCGCTGTATGAAAACTGTCACCGACTGAATCTGAAGTTAATTTTATCGATTCTAAAATGCCTATTGCAACACCATAGATCTAATGCTGTAATGATTTATTTTGCCTTTTGTTTGATGTTTAACGTCAAAACGTTGAGTTTCTGTAAATGTTTTGATTGCATTGATAGCACAAAAGTGTTAGCTTTTTTCCTTTGTAAAAACTTTGATGTCATGGTTTGATTCAATGCAATGTAATGTATCTATAATTTAAATTCTATGTCTCATTTGGAGGGAACAAAAATTAATGTATATAATTGTAATTTTGTTTACATATTTTTTAAAAACAATTTTTTGTAGTAATGTCAGTATTTGCAAAGGTTCTGTTTTATTTAATATGTTTGGTTGCTGTTATGTAAACTGCTGACCTTCACTTGAGGTTCTTAGTAATTTTGCATGTACAAGGTGTTGTGGTTCCCCTCGGGTGCGGAAGTATGTGGGGCGCGCAAAATGTGGTAGGCATGGATAGAAAGGTGGAACCAAGAGTTAGTCGGGGACGAATTACCAAACTATCAACTGCTCATGTAAAAGTTGTGTTTGTGCTGGTTCTGAGAGAGGCTTCTCCTGTCGCTTTCCAATGCTTCGGATGGATGGATAAACAGCTGGAACTGTTCTGGAATTGGTACCTATCATCGCCACCAAGAAATGACAGGGTCCAGCAATTGTACCTACCAACATGCACTCGCCACCACATTGCGCAAATCACTGCAATGGAACAGAAGAACTATAGTAACGTACAGTGAAGGATCAGCTCACTGCATGTTTCAGTGTGCTCAAATATAAGGTAATTTATAACTGAATTTATGTACCTACCTTGATTTTTTTCCTTATCACACCACCTCTCAGGTTCCTATGATTACAGATTGCCCTTGTTATGGAAAAAATGAAAGCCTCAAAGCTAAACAGTTAATTAAATAATGTTGTTTGATATTTGGTAAGAAGGGAGTATTCAGATTTACTGTGGATTTGATAAAATTGTGGAAGGTAGCAAATGTAGCTTTATAAAGTCTCCCAGTGATTGAAATAGTCCAATTTAAAGTTCTGTCGACTTTCAAAGTTACCTATTTATCATTGACATGAAAGAAGAAGACTGTGGTAATAAAAACCAGCAATAAACGATCTTGAGGTTAGTTCCAAAAGTAAGTATGACTAAAGTTTGGCTTGAAATGTTGTTCTTAGTAAACATTTGCTGTTACTTTTAAAAATTAAAAGTTCTTAAAACTGAGGCTTATACAGTTTTGCTTAGTTAATGATCATAGTGCTGCCTGTTGTAAATTGTAAAGGGTGAGTAAGTTTCTTACAAATATGTCAATTTAGTGACTCACTGCACTAAAAGTCGTGAACTGTATTTGTGGAAAGTTATACACTCATGTTTGCTAAGTGCTTGTCTCTCTTGTGTATTGAAAGTGCATACTAATAGTGTAACAGGATCCTCAGTTTGTCTATTGTGCTTACGCTAGGTAACATGTAACAGAAAGATCACTATCTATGGAAACAGTAACTTCTTTTATTCAGAGGACAGTGAGAAATAGTTTGCTAGTGAAATATTTTTTTGCATGCTAGATAGAAAAGTAATTGGTAAGAGAGACTGAACCTATGTCCAATTTATGATTCTACAGTGAATATTAATAGTAATGTTAATGACACCATTGAGTTTGAATAAGCCCTGAAGGTAACAGTGTGTATCGTTATCTGTTATATTTATGCAAATAGTTTGTTCTAGTCGGTCAGCTCCAACGTTAACGTGAACATATGCAGGTGCCAGAGTTCACTGTACTCTCGCCTGACAAAAGTATAGGCTGTGTTTGCCAAATGACGTTACTTATTTTCAGTTCTTAAACAAGAATGCTACTCATTCTTATGCCTAGAAGACTGGCGACCGTTTTCTTTATTCTTTGAACAGTGTGGATAGGTTAAATATTGTTTATTACTGTTTAATTATTTACGTAATTCTGACTTTCACTTCCTATAAGCCACCTCTGTTTCTTTATACTGCAACTGCTTTAATAAACATAATTTCATTATACGAACTGCCTCCAGCTTTGAGGTTATAGTATAACAGTAGTGGACGGCAGTGTTATACTGTCTAATTACTCTGACTTTAACAACACTGCCTTTGTTTTCACATAAGGAAAAAAAAATCTATTGGCAGTCACTATTTTTTCCTGTAATTTATTTCACATGTGATACATTGCCGGATGCAATTTATAACTTGCCCCCACGTAGCCTGCGTAAATGAAATGCAAAAATATTTAGAAATGCCTGCGGTAACACTACGAGAGGAGAAGTTAGAGAATGTAACTTGGAAAAACACTGCTACTGTTGCATTGTATGACCTTTGCTTAGCTGAATAATTTAAGTTAAAAAAATGCTCTGGCCATTAAAAGAAACTTTCTTTTATGAAGTAAAATCATGATATTTAGAATCTTATATGCCTCTGCTATTCCGTTGAATTAGGTTCAAATCAAAGTTACTGAAATAGATCGACTCTGTCTGGCTGTATTAAGACCTTTTTAAAATACGTAAATAAATTTTGCACTGTATCGTCTCTATAAAACATATGACTTCATACATTACTGATGAATCAATCAGGTTCATGTTGCAGATAATGAAATTGCGACCGTCCGAGAAAGCCGACCGATCATCCACACTTTCACACAAGTGTCAGCTAGTACAGTTACGTAGGCCACCACTATTTACAAAAATAACTTCAATTTAAAAAGGGAGCGACTCAAAGGTACAAAGACTACTGCAGTGTAAGTCAAGACTTATTTCACTCTATTATTACCAAGATAAAACAGCCCACACTTACATTAAGGAGCGACATCAAGCACCGAGAGGATCAGAATAGGATACAGAATTATAAATGATCGTCTTGTATCCTTTATATTCAACACAGTTCAGACGTGACTACGAACATTACATAATAGTTTCTTTGTGTTATTTTTACTCTTTGATAAATTACAATGGTATCTTCGGCAATTTGCCGATCCCTTAAGCGCACCTTACATATTTTATTTCATATGGGTAACAGCCGAAAATATCAAAATGCTGAACGATGGTAAAAGGAGTGCCGTAAGTTACTATGCCGTCAACATTACACTCTGCCTGTTGCTGTTTTCTTGAAAATGATTATTGCCAAATTAGAAATTACTTGCGTCACAAATAAATGTAATACTGAAATAAACGATTGAAACTACAAATAGTATTACTTATTCTTAATGCATACACCATAAGCAGTACAGGCTGTTTGTCAGCAATGGCGAAATTCGTCTGGCGAAAGATTTTTCAGTTTACAGCCTCTTTAGAAAATAACAGCACTAATACAAATAACAACAATAACATTATTATTTGCATCACTAAAACAATAATAATTATCATCATCAACAACAACAGTTACTAAATAAAAATACCTGGTCTAGACTTGTCGATGCTTTTTCAGCAGTACCATCCACGAAGCTCGTGTATGTTTTCTAATGCCAACAACCCACCAGCTGTTGGGTCGTTGTCTCAGTCTTTCCGTAACCAGCTAAGGAGGGTGATAAGCTGCTGAGTAACGTATTTGGAAGAAGAAATCTCACAGAAGAGAATATAAAGATGGTGGGATAGAAAAAAGCACGTTTATTTAATATGGACTTTTCAATACCACTATTTATAAAATATGGATTGAAAGACTCCACGAATAATAGGTAGGACGGAGGCTAATGGCTTGACGGAAGTAAATAATGGTCAATGCCGTAAATCACCAGTCCAAATGAATGCATGTACTCGGTCCAGTAGCAAGTAAGTTCTCATTGTAACAAATATTTGGGACTAAACATTAGATTTACTCCTTTTCTTATTAAAAAGGCTTAATATTCTGTTGCATACGTGAACTTTATATAACCGAGCGAGGTGATGCAATGGTTACCACAATGGACTCGCATTCGTGAGGAGGATGGTTCAAACTCGTGTCCGGCCACCAAGATTCAGGGTTACCGTGATTTCCACAGGCAAATGCTGCGATGGTTCCTTTGAAAGGACACGAGCAATTGCCTTCCCTATTCTTGACACAATTCAAGCTTGTGCTCAGTCTGTAATGACCTCCATGTAGACGGGACGTTAAACTCAATCTTCCTTCCTTCCTTTTGAATTTTATATATGGTATTAGATCGCGACAGTCAACAATGTTCATCCCACTCATCTTCCCAAAACTGAAATTTGATAGAATTTATGGTATACTTAGCCAACAGATGGCATATTTAACTAAAAGAATGCAGAAAGCAATAGTTAATAATTCAGCCTAAGTAAGCGAGGTAGATTCTTATGACTGGGGAGGAATCATTTGAAGGATTCCACAAGGATCAGTCTTAGGTAAAAAATCGTTTCTCTTACATGTGAAGGACCCTCCCGCCGACAAATATACAAAAAGAAGAATTTGTTTCCTCTGTGGGTGACACTAGTATTGTAATCAATCCAAACACATACAAAGCAAGAAGGAAGGTAAACAACGTTCTCAAAAGTATTATTTGCTAGCTTTCTGAGAATCATCTCAATCTCTGTTTAAAAAAGACTGTACCATTTTAGTACTGCACGCCTAGAAGTACTATACCAGTGGTGAGTGTAACATATGATGAAGAAATAATAAATAGGGTAGAAACCTGAAAAAATTTAGCTGTCCCTATTGATGAGCATTTTAACAGGGGTAAAACACGTTTTGAACTCCTAAACAATTCGCGTTAGTTCAGCCACATTTACACGTAGATTCAAAGCAAATCTTGCGGGACAAGTCGGTAAGTTAACATATTTTTCATATTTTCAATCAATAATGTCATATGGAGTAATGTTCCGGCGTAATGTATCTTTAAGAAACAGTCTAAACAATTCAAAAATGAGCTCAGTCACGATCATCTTCCAGACCTCAGTTTAAGGAGTTAAGTTTTGACTACTACTTCACAGTACACTTTTTCCCTTATGAAGTTTGTCATAAATATTCCGCTGCAGTTCGAAACGAAGAATGGTGTACATAATTACAATACCAGAAGAAAAAATTACATTCACTACTCCACATGAAGACTGACGTTAGCACTAAAAGGCTGCAAAATACTGCAATCAAAATTTTTGATAACTTATCCAGCAATATGAAGACATAAAGCGAAGTAGAGTTTGTTTTCAAACTCGAAAAGTTACTGCTTTACAACTCTCCCTATTCCGTTAAAAGATTTCTATTTTTGTGATCTGTAAAACATGAAGGGCAGGAACTGCTAACTTACTACCACACTAGAAGAAAAGAAACTTTGTAAATGGTCTGCATGTAGACATACTTACACATGATTATGTATTATGAATGTAAAAATGGCTCGTTCCGCATCATTACCATTAGTTGTACAAATGATCCACGCAACACAGAACTAACCAACTTGCAGAAATATTACGCGCATTGTCGAATCTCTTGAGCCCTTGTACGCAGACGGACAACAATACTGTGACGGAATCGCAACACCAAAAAATAATTAATGTGGAGTAACGAAATTTCGAGAATACGTTTGACTAGGTAACATATTTAAGTGATTAACATTGCAAGTCAGAGGCTAACGTAAATGCGAGATAAGCCATTGCGTAACTGAAATGCTGGAACATTAATAATAGGCATAACATGCTAAATGCAAGCATGCTGAAGAGCATGCATTGCGTTGTACATATGTCGGACGTCAGTTGTGGGATGAGTTCCATGACTGTTGAACCTGGTCGGTCAATACACAGTCGGTTAATACTGTTTGTCGATGACACTGAAATTGTCGTCCGATGATGCCCCACATGTGTACGACTGGCGACAGATGTGGTGACTGAGAAGGCCAAGGCAACATGCCGACATCCTAGAGAGCATGTTGGGTTACAACAGCGATATGTGGCCGAGCGTTATACTATTGGAAAACACCCCTGGGCTGTTGTTCATGAGTGGCAGCTAACCTCCAGATTGACGTACACATTTGCAGTCATGCTGCATGGGATAACCACGAGACTGCTCCTGGTGATATCCGAAATCGCACCCCAGACCATAGCTCCAGGTGTACGTCCAGTGCGTTCGGGCCGCAGACAGGTTGGTTTCAAGCCATTAAATGGCATCCTAACCAACACACGGCCATCACTGCCACCGAGGGAAAAGCAGCTTTCATCAGAAAATATACGATCTCCACCCTAGCATCCAATGAGCTCTCGCTTGACACCATTTAAGTCGCATATGGCAGTGGATTGGGATCAGTGGATTGCACTCTCCAGGGCGTTTGGTTTGGAGCTGTCCTTAGAGTAATCGACTTGTAACAATCGGTTGTATCACAGATGTACAACTGCCGGTCAAATTGCTGTTGCAGATGCAGTGCGATGCGCCAGAGCCATATGCTGAACACTATGATCTTCCCCCTCGGTAGTGCCACGTACACATACGGAGCCCGGTATTCTTGCGACCATATATTCTCGTGGCTACCGTTGCCACCAGTCATGTACAGTGGCTATATTCCTGCTAAGTCTCTCTGCAATATCGCGGAAGGAACATCCAGCTTCTCGTAGCCATGTTACACGACCTTGTTCAAACTCAGTGAGGTGCTGACAATGGCATCTCTGTCGCCTTAAAGGCATACTTCACTAACATCAACTAACCGCGTCCAATCTCAAAGGTAACTAAAGCTCACTATCATTACAGCGTGTATTTAAAACAAACGTGATTTGTATCCTACTAGCGGTGCTAGATGAGGTTAGTGTTTAACGTCCCGTCGACAACGAGGTCATTAGAGACGGAGCGTAACATATGATTGGGGCATTTGAAAGGAACCATTCCGGCATTTGCCAGAATCTATTTAGGGAAATCACGGAACACCTGATCAGGAAGGCCGGACGCGGGTTTGAACACTTGTCCTTGCGAATGCGAGTCCTGTGTGCTAACCACTGCGCCACCTCGCCCGGTTACTAGCGCCACTCTTATGCAACTGCTGCAAAATTTGAATAGAAATCATCTTTCAGATTTAGATACACGCCTATCAACTTTTGTTTATGTCACACAGCACCTTCTTGGTGCTGCGGATTTTTGTCGGTTTCTAAGAAAAATTACAAGTTTTCGATATTACTATAGTGACAAGTGAAAAACGTACAGCTTAAATGACTGTTTTCCCTCTGAATGTGGAGTAAATGTACTTCTAATATCGATGAGATGTTCGTTTGTCTCCCCAGCCTTGCCTTTAGCTGCTGCAAGCTAACGGCTGTTGAGTGGCCTGAACTTGGTACGCAGTACACCGCGACACGCACCTGCAGAAACCAATTTCGAACTGAACAAAATGCAAAGCGGGAATTTTCCCTTAAAACAGAATAAAGCGCAGGGTGCGAACGGGAGGGTGAAACGGCGAAGGCCAGGGGAAAAGGTCGTAGTAGAGCCCTTTGTTGTCACCTCAGTTTCGTTTAAATTCGCTGGTTGACAGTTTCAAACCGGCACGCCAGACGTTTTGATTAAAAAGTTAATGCAATTGGAACGTAGGCGGGCGAGGTTCGTTTGATTTCCGAGCCGATGACTGACAACGGACAGCTGTCGATGGTGACTGACGCCTGAACATTCCGTGACACGGCTTAGGCTGTATATTCTCGCTGTATAAGAGGTTAGAGTGCCTCTTGCACCACTTTGAAATTGCCTTACATTAGTCTCTGCAGATACTTTCTACTATCTGCCACACAAGTCATCCTTATCACTGTTTTTACACAGAAATAAATTGAAGTAAGTACACAATGTCTTCTCATTCTTGATTGGGGCACCATTGCTGCAACAATACCGTAATCAAAGTCAAATCCCTCGCTTCTGGCCAAAATATCCTGACGGCTTCCTTTAATTACGGTATAAACGTCGGAAATGGAACCCCATTCTCAGAATATTAGCGACTAGACTCCACGAGGAACATTCAAAACTGGGACTCCCATTTCCCCGCTACAGACAGCTAGGATCTGGTGGGAGAGAAAGAAGAGGTGTCGACGGGTCGCCCTGATCACAGGGCTATGAAAAGAAAACTGTCGAAAGATAAATAAACGAGACCAAAATTGATTCACACGATGAAGTTTTATATGATCATAATTGTCTTAATATTGGCTAGAACTGACAATAACTATAATTTAACACGGTCTTTGGGAAAGGAGCAGTAGGTAGATCCAAAACTAACAGCTGGTTACAGAGCAAAGAGCCCGCAGGTGCAAAGAATTGACAATTGTGCGAGAGCGCAACTGCAGAAAATCTGTCCGAGATGGAAAAATCGGCAACCTAGTGACGCAGACCGTGTTTCACAGCGCAACGGACGCTCTGAATGGTAACGAAGCACGAGGTTCCCATGAAGAGTCATCAGTCGATTTAAGAATTCTGAAACCTCGAAATTGTGGATTACAACAATACTGAGGGCAATAACAAAGATTTTAAATATATTACAAATAGATAAGCTCGACTTCAAGGGGGCAATTACGGTGTTACAGTTAGTAATGAAACAGACAAACAAAAGCAGAAATATAGTCTTTTGCTGACAGCAACATAATTGTCACGTTAGTCATACGATTTCTCAAGCCGTGCGCACACACTAAATGGCGATCGAATATTGCTCATTTTGTTACGAATTATGAAAGACAGATCTAATAACCACATTACTGTGAATCTTTGCTCAAATGTACATGTGTGTGTAAATTCCTAAGGGACCAAACTGCTGAGGTCATCGGTCCCTAGACTTACACACTACATAAACTAACTTATGCAAAGAACAACACACACAAACACACAAACACACACACACACACACACACACACACACACACACACACACACACACACACACACGCGCGCGCGCGCGCGCGCACACGCACACACACGAGGGAGGACTCGAACCGTTGGGAGGCGCCGTGCAATCCGTGACATAGCTCCTCGAATCACGCGGCCATTCCCCGCTGCTGTGAAACTATGTATAACCTTTTGCAACGATGACGGTTAACAACAGTATGAATTCCAGCTTCTTATGTTACCCCACTTTCGGTACACAGACACCTAAAACGCAGTGTGTGTCTATGAGAAGTAGCTTCATGACTTGTTAATATGTTTTGGGCAGAAGCCAGTGAAAAACATCTAAATGCTTGGTCATTACATAAGGGAGTAAAAAAACATTAGATGAAAATACTTAAATTTACTTAATAATTTCAATTTCAATCTGCGATAAATACTTCTGCTGTATCATGTTTTCATTTGTTTCGTTGTCAGAGTGAATGAATGCGGCACACGCTGAGAGTGTTCGGACTGCTGCGGTGTTGGCTGGATACATCACAGGGCAGCCGCCTGTTGTGACCGAGCGGTTCTAGCGCTTCAGTCTGGAACCGCGCGACCGATCCATTTCATTGCATGTCAAAAAACAAAGGAGAAAGACACGGTGTTGTAGTCTATATTGGTGATTCATTTGGGGCGCATTCTGAATCTTGTGTAGATACCACTGTAAGGTATACCGTCAAATCTTTTGAGATGTTGACCAATGGAGAAACAATTCCCATGATACAGCTCGAGCACCGGCTGCAGAATTTGAGGCACGTGCTGCACTGTCCACTGCAACCACAGCTTCACAAACAACTGCAATGAATATGGGTCGCCTCCCTCTCCCTGCTGCACCACCTACTTCATTTGCGTCTTCAAATTTCTTGATCATGTTCTTCAGCCATGTATTTAACATGGGGCTTCTTCGCAGCTTGGTTGGATGGTTGATTGGGGAGGGGGGGAGGGACACCAAAAAGCGAGGTCATCGATTCCATGACCTAAGATGGTAGAAATCAAAGGAGGAAACACACAAACAGCGCAGTCCAATTAAGAGGAATAGATAACGTGCAAACAAAGAGAGAAAAGGGATACCAGGGCAACAGGAAGAAGAAAGAACAAGACGTACGTGAGTGGAAACGGGGAGAGCAGGGGTGCCCCAAAACACTACAGGTGGTGGGGGACCAGTATCGCCACCGACTCATCCTGACACTCACGGCATATCATATCGTACTATTATCACGATGCAATGGAGACTACAAGAGGGGAAGAAGACACAAGAAAGGGGAAAACAAAACAGCACAACAGATAAGAAAAAATGAAGGAAAATGATAGGGAGAGACTGACTGGTGTGGACACTATGTCTAGACCTCCAAACCAGTGCCTACGCTAACTGAGGGATCAACTTCCAGCGGAAAATTTAACGACTTATACCTCAGAGGAAAAACCCCTTTCGCGAAGAACACTGAAGACACATGTAACCATGTGAGGGTCGTCCGCTAACACCTGAGACAAAGAAGGTGGAAGGACATATTAAGTGCAATGGGCAAAAAGGTGGGGGCAGCCTAGCAAATTATGAATCACCGTGATGGGAGCCCCACAACTACAAAAGTGGGAATGGAGCTCATTGCAGCCTAGCAGGTCCAATACAAAGACAGCAGAGGATGGTTGATCACTGCCAGGAGAGCCAGAGGGAAGAACGCCACATGATGGGGGTCTTCTTGATGGCGGTGAAGTTTATTAGATAGGGAGGTAGCCTCCTAAAAGGTGGCCCATGATTGAGCAAAAAGGGATTTGATGTGACGTCACAAATCCACCCCCAACGGAGTCACAGAGAATCAAGGGTTGGTGACGGCTTCCCCTCCCCCACCGACACCCCCTCCCCCAAGCTGGACAATCAGCGAATTCATGCCTACGTGGCCAGAAACAAAAGAGCATCAATTGAACAAGCTGAATCACCAAGAGCAGCAAGTAGGTCGTGGATGGCAAAGACTAAGAGGTGGTGGAACAAACAGTGAGAGATAGCCTGAAGGTTACTCACTGAGTCAATATACGTATAACAAAACTCACGTGAGTGAGGATCGTTTAATGAAGCGGAGGGCCTGACAAGATTGCCATCAATTCTGACGTAAACACCTCAAATGTGGCAGGCGAGAAAGTGTTCCCAGCCAACAGAAGCTGTTGAGGCACATCCCACATCATCGACTGATTTAGAGCCTTCAGTGTAAAGAAGAATGACATCATCAAGCTCCTATAAAAGCTTTCAGAACATACAATGGAACACCTTGGAGGAAGCTTTCAGACCCTGTAAGAGATACATCCGAATCTGAGGCCAAGGAACTAACCAAGAGACGGCGGTCAAGAGAGAATTTGTGAAAGAGGACAAGGAGAGGAGATGGAAGTCGTGGCAGAGAGAAGCAAGGTGGTGAACCCCAACCAGAAAACCCACCCGAAGGTGGACAGTAGGCCGATGATGGCACAAAGCTGCAAAAAGAATAGAATAGGAGGGGAGAGCAGGGCAAAAGTGGGGGGTAATGACAAAGGAAACCAGGAGTTAGGAGCGCCAAATCGACAGGGGAGGGATCCCAGCATCAACTAGAAGACTATCAACAGGGCTTGTGCGCTGGCACCATTGGCTAAGCGGATACAAGATGGTGAACCAGGTCCAAGAGGTGCAGTGTGGAACAGTCAACTGACCCATCAACTTGACAAGACGAAGTAGAAATAATGCCTGGTACAGTATTTTGACTTAAAGGAAGAGAACTGAAAACCATATGAGAGTGTCCACATGGAAGTGCACCAAATGGCACCCTAGAGCTGTCATTCTGCAGAGGCCACTGAGCGAGAGCTAACCCAGAAATGAGCAACGGTCCAGCAGAGGCCACTAGTCGATTAATAATGATGAGAAAATGGAGAACACGTAATAGAGCCCTGTGGAATGCCAATCTAATAGGTCCATGGAGAGCAGACAACAGTGCCACCCACACCCTAACAACTGGTGGGACCGGAACTGGCGAATAAGAATCGGGAGGGGCCCCGAAGAATCCACTCATGAAGCATGAGGAGGATGTGATGGTGCCAAGCTGTGTTGGAAACTTCTTAAGATCGAAAAATGATGCTGAGTAAAGGCCTGCCGAACTGCAGTTTCCAATGGAAATAGATGATCAATCAGAGACCGCCCTCCCAAAAGCTGAACTGGTAAGGAGACAAAAGGTCTTGAGATTCAAGAACCCAACTGAGGCAACAAGCCATCACCTGTTCTTACAGAGGACACTGGTCAGGCTTATTGGCCAATAACTATCAAGAGACGC
The DNA here is from genome assembly GCF_023897955.1 of Schistocerca gregaria. Classification (NCBI taxonomy): domain Eukaryota; kingdom Metazoa; phylum Arthropoda; class Insecta; order Orthoptera; family Acrididae; genus Schistocerca; species Schistocerca gregaria. The sequence goes on along the minus strand of NC_064923.1, from coordinate 619,159,466 downwards.
AGATCCTTGGACAAGAACCACAATAGTGTCTCTCCATTGAGAATGTAAAATTCCTTGGAATTAAATATGGTTAAATATCTGGAACCGATACTGATGACGATTGAGGTGGTGAAGCAATTGGTTGCGATTGAAATAAAGGCCATGAGCTGAATTACGGAAAGAAGAGAATGTCGAGAGGAAGCTCCGATTCAGTAAAAGCTTCATTGTAGAATTCCACCTAACAAGGGGTGAAACATACATGGGGAACTTCTGCCCCCCGTTTCCAGAGGAGAAGTAGCACAGCTGGACAGGTGGCCGAGGCCAAAGCCATTGCAAAATAACTCATAGTGGATCCTGTGAGAACTGATGGATCTGTACAAAGGAACCTGGAGGAGAAAGGCCCAGGATGGATACCGCCACTGAGAATCTTGTAGGGTGCGGAGTGTAGCCAATGCCCATGATGAAGGGAGGAGACACAGCATTTCCAACAAACCTGTTTGCTCTGTTTCATTAAGTAACGGCATTTCTGCGAAGATGTTTGGAGGTAACAAGATTATCAGAGGACAGGTGTTGCTTAAGATGTTGCAAGAAACCACAACGATCATGCATCGTAGTCACAATGGCTGTGCTACACCACAGAACTGGCCAACAGTGAACGGGGCCTGTCAACTGGGGAATGGCAAAAATGGCAGCACAGATTATCTTATTGGACAGATCACCGATGACTTCATCAATACAATCCAACAAAGAAGATGGGATAACGACCTGGGAGGTATATTCAGACCAATAAGCATGACGGAAAGCCCAGTGGGATAACCTGGTCATCGGGAGGTAGGAAGCAAACAAGAGAATCAATGGGAAGTTTGTGACTCTCACAGAAATTATCGTGTGGTAACCAGTGTAAGGAAAAAGGAAGGGGAGGGGAAGAGGGCGAAAGATCAGGTCGGAGAAAGTGCCATATGTGGCACTAAATGAGTAGGGGAACCTTCCTGAAGAAGGCAGCCATCGTGGTCCACAAGAAATTGGTCACTGAGGGGCCCCTGACTAGATGAGAAAGCAATGCCCAACAAATTGTGGTGAGCATTAAAATCCCCAAGGAGGAGCAAGGGTGGGGAGTTGCTGAAGGGCGATAGAGATTGCGAACCATGAACCACTAAGAACCAAGTGGACCCAGAAGGATGCTGCTTCCAAAGGGGTACAAAGTGGAATCCACGTACTAACAATAACAGTACGGACCAACATGCAGACGCCACCAGAAGCCCACAAATGGGAAAACACGGCTCCGACAGAAAGCAAGGAAACCACAAAGGCTCAGAGTGAGCATCAGTAACTGAGATTCCAAGAGAAAAACGCAAACGTCCAAGTAAAGGGCAATAAGGGACGGCAACTTTGAGATGTGATACTAGTATCCGTTACAATTCCATTGAATATGCAATGGGTTGGCATCCAAATGGGAAGAAAATGGGCTGGAGCTAGGTCACGCCACCTGGTAGCCACCCATCAATAAAGGAAAGATCAGACACAGGTAGCGAGGTGGGAGATGGCACATCCGAGGGCACCAGGGGGATCTGTCATGGGACTTACGTTTCTTTTTCTTCTTCTTCTTCTCTTTCATGGATTGAGGAGGGCAAGACGTAGAGGGAGGACTGCCTTCTGCAAGATCTGAAACCAAAAGAGGCAGACGCCCTTGGGGTGCACAAACTTTGTGTCCTATGGCCAAGAAGCAGCAGCAAGATTCTGGCCTGAGAGACGCTGGGGGAGGGGTCACAGGTGGGAGCCCCATCACCAGCGGGTGTCAAAGAAGGGGGCAGTTTTTCAGTGAGTGAGGGGAAGCAACACCCGGAGGGGATTGTTGGGAACTGCAGGGGAGGGGAAGGGGAAAACACATTTATGGGCAAACACAGGCACTCCCTTCATAGAGTGAATGTCCACAGTCACCATATCGAGGGTCTGCTGCACATTGAGAAGATGTGACTGAAATAAAAGCACTGAAAGCACCTCATATGTGGCACGACATACAACTTCATGTCACACCGATAACACATAACCCTGACCTTCTCTGGGAAGATATCTCCCTCAAATGCCAGAATAAAGGCGCTGGTATCGGTGCGATTGTCCTTACGGCCTTTCTGCACGCACCAAACAGAATGAATGCCCCATAGTTCCAGCTGGGTCCAGAGTTCATCCATTTAAAATATGAGATCTGTATGAGAAATGACTCCCCTGGACCATATTCGTAGACTAGTGAAGTTTGATGTACACTGGGACGTCGCCAAGATGATCACAAGCACGAAGAGCTGCAAACTGGAAGACGTTTTGATCCACAGGGTACCCATCGGCATCTTACTGACAGATTCGACTTCACAAAAATTGTCTTCAATATTTTACGCAAAAAATTGCGGCTTTGTGGCGGTTAATGTGTGCCCATCCGTCCTAGAACAGATCAGGTAGCAGGAAAGTGTTTCATCCCAAGCCTGGCCCTCGTCACACTACCCGAAGCATCTGCCCTGATACCACCCACTCCGATCATGAACGCTCTCCACCCGCACCACTCAGCCACAGCAAGGGCTAGCTGGCACGGCAGCCATTGCTGAAAGTTCCGAAGCTCTGGATAGACAAGCAACGACTAAAAGACGTACATGGGCAGCAACAGCTCAGGTACCCCAAGTGTGATCCCTGTGTTGTCAGGGCTCAGCCAGATCGGTACACAGCAGCCCCACGAACCGACTGGCTACACCTACTGGTGACCTAGTGGGGCACAGGGGAATACAACGAGGAAAGAACAGGAGTAGGAAGGGAGGAGAAAAATTCATTCCATACAGTCTAGGGAGAAAGCTCACACTACGGACAGAAAATTTAGAAGTGTAGGTCAAACCCTGAAGGGGGACCAGAAACCGCCGAAAAGGAACGTTGAAAGAAGTAGTGCAAGAGGAACGAAATCGCAAGGAATACAGGAAACCAGGTGGATAGACAGGTCGACATAGGGAAGAACACCAATAGAGGAGAAGGAGGAGGCAGTTGGGAAGGGGAAAGAATGGGGAGGGAGGGGCACGAGGAAGGAAAAGCAGCCAGGAAGGAATAATGGGCTGCAATAGCTTGGAGCTCCGTGGGCGCCATGCGCGAACTCACGAAAGAACAGTGAGCCACTGGGGGCGCTCTTCGCAGCCCGCTCTGTGGCGATATTCCCGCAATACAGTGCTGGTATTGCTGCCGTTCTGATAAAACAACTTTACCAGCAGTGAACGGTCTTTCTTCTCAATACCCATTACGTTTAGTACGTGGAACTTCAAGCTTCATTACCCTTTACACCAAAAGTTACTTCACAAAAGAGACTACTTAAAGTAGCATCTTTCCACGTGATGAGGAAAGTGGAATTATTTTTTAAACATCCTCCAAAGGCGCACCGATTGATGAAGATTCCTCCGATGTTTCAGCGTCCTCCAACGTATACAGCCCGCACTGCAGCAATCAGAATACCACCAGTTTAACTATCACCAACCCGTATTGAGTTTAACTCACTGAAATAAGGAATAACTGTGAGTGAGCTTAGGGATTTGTCTGTGCAGCTTTTATTTGAGTCACTTATATAGTAAAAACTGGTAACCGCAAAGTAGCTAGTTTCCATCCTTCAGATGATTAAAGATAGGGTTAATATGTTTTTAATTGCTTTTTGGGAATGTGGTACTTCATAATTTCAAGTAAATTTGATTTACTAACAGGGACTGGTCCCAATAGGGAAACTACCGGTTTATGTGAAACGAAATACGAAACTGTTTAGCTACTGTGCTATTTAGCCAATCACAGAAGCGATTTTTCGCATGTTTTGCTACAGGGTGCGGATTTCACGAGAGAGACGAGAGAAGACCCTGATCCGCTCTGGTGCTGAGGGGTCACGTAACCCAGAGCTCAGTGTATTTTCGTTAAGACTGAGTTATGGTGATTTTTTAGAGGATATGATTCACTGGTAGTGAGGCATGGGACTTAGGGAAAGGCAGGATACGGTGTGGAAGGGAACTTACTTCAGTTACCGTTGGTTACTCAGTTTCTTTTTTTATTTTTTTATTTTTAAATCGCATTCATTTCATTTGGAACCATTTGCAAATGAGATTGACAACAAGGAACAAGTATTAAGTTTGACTGTTAAGACACAATATCTAACAAAAAATTCCTAAGTAAGTTGCACTCACGGCTGAAGGCCTCATTGACCAGAAATTCAAATTATTTGCCGGCTGAAGGCCCCAACACTAATAACTCAAAACAATGGAACGGCTGAAGGCCTGGATAGTAAATTCTTAAGAACAATTAACTTCATCAAGAGATACTACAATATTCTTTTAAAAAAACACAATCAGCAAAATCTGATCAAACTACGAGAGAAGTTGGCCTCAGACAGTGTTCCAAAAATGGGCCTGGGAACGTCGCTGATCTTTGTAACCGATGAGACAGGCAGCCAAGAGTTGTATTCACTTAACCGGATGGCAACTCAAATTAGTGACAGTTTCAAGTTAGACCAACACTCTTGTAAATCCACCTAACGTCTCGTAACCAACACAACGATAGAATAACCAAGGCAAGGCGGAACCAGCGGACAGACTGTGTCTTCAGAACATCCATAAGGAGAAGGAAGCACTATGACCAAGGTAGTCCAAAAGAATAAAATATCCTAACCACAATCAAGGAGGCTGTCGAACTACATGCCTTTCCGGACAGCAGCGGCAAGGCTAGGAAAAGTACACAGCCGCGAAAATACACTAACCTCCAGGGCATATAACTGGGGCGTTAGTGCCCACTAGGCAGAAAAATACCGCTGGTTGATTGTCACCAATAATAACACAACGAATTCAACGATTAATAATAAGAAGTGGAGGGCGGCTACTCGACCCGGTAAACACTTCTCGTCCCTCCAAAGATAGTATCACGGTACTAGATATCGATAACGTTGCTGCTGCCACCCGCGGACAGACGATGCTAGCAAACGTAGTGGTGCCAGTAAACAGGCCGCTATCCCTATTACACAATGCCAACCTACCGATGGCACCAACGCGAGTCGCAAACGGCTCAGGTAGGGTTTACAATCTTTTGTGGATGATGTCTACAAAAAAATTTGTATTTTTAGTGTGCACTGAGGCTATATTTCGGAGAATATAGTTTCTGCATGGCGTGCTATTCAGTCATAGTCGTGAGATTTCAGAGTCCAAAAGTGACGACCTGCATTATATTTGAGCGAGCAATCAAACCTATTACCAAAAATGTTTTTGATTTGAAACTGAAAAAAATGGTTCAAATGGCTCTGAGCACTAGCTTCTGTGGTCATTAGTCCCCTAGAACTTAGAACTACTTAAACCTAACTAATCTAAGGATATCGAACACATCCATGCCCAAGGCAAGATTCAAACCTGCGATTGCAGTGGTCACGCGGTTCCAAACTGCAACGCTTAGAACCGCTCGGCCACCCCGGCCCGATGTTACAACTGCCATAAGAGTATTGTAACACATGAAACTGATGTGTACAATTTATTTTTAATTGCACGAACAGTTTCTGTCAGAGATCATTTTCTAGAACAGATTGTTTTAAATAGCGGGTGTTTTACACACACACACACACACACACACACACACACACACACACACACACACTCTACACATGTCAAAATGTTGCATATAAATATTATATTTTGAGATAGTTTTATGATATATGTTCTACGTGAGGAAGCACACGGCACTGACGTGCTATGAAGATCCCGTATGTTGCAGTTACAACAGCGCCTAGTGACCTGTATGAAGTGGCCGAAGTGGTATGAGGAAAGTTGACGTTGCAATTATTGAAGATCATTCCACTTACCACCTCAGAGGTACTATGTCAGAGGCGTAAGGAAAAGACGTATAAATAAGCGATCCTGAAGGTCGAAAGAAGCAGTCGTATCGCCATCTTCTCCGCGCGTCTAGAACCGGACAGAATGACGATTGTTTAAGTTGCAGACTAACGACGACGACCTTTTGGTGACATACCGACGGCCAACCGGCCCGCTTAATTTCCCTACAGCCTCCACTGCACGGACGCGACATCACTGTGGGATGCGCGTCGCACTTTGGAGCTACACCGGCGCGAGGAGCAAGAGGGCTGTTAACCTCCACTCTCTAGGTGGTATCGTACGGCGGACTGCAGCTGCCGTCTGGAGGGGCGTGGCTGGCGCGCGAATTCCCAGCCTCCCGTAGGCAGAGCTGTCTGCGGACACTGAACGACCTGCCCTGGGCTGACAGACGGAGATGCTAAGACTCACTACAACGACGGCGGTCGGCTGTTTCCCTACAGCACTGTACATTGGGTCCACAAGTCGTGCTTGAGGGAGCAGTCAGCCGTGTTCCGGGCCACGGCATAGTTAACTCACGCGGCGGTAACTAGCCGCAGCGGCGCGAGCCGGTAGCATCGCTACGTCCTCAAGGCTGGGTAACTGAACGCCGACGCTGCAGATTCCAGCATTCGCGGTGGCGCTGACCCACGCAAGCTGCGGGGTGCCATCGCCCAGTTCAGCCCAAGACAGGCAGTGTACCTTTGATGTTATCAAGTCAATTACACGCTTGCCTGTGTTTCTCTGCACGTGTTGGCGTGAGTCATTGCTCTCTCCCAACCATACCTCTGGGGCGCTCTGATATATCGCAACGCCTGAACTCGGAGGTTGTAACACCAGCATTGCGCGGTTATGCATTTAATCCCGTCTTCTGTTAGTCCATCTACTACCCTTCCTCTTTGATGAAAGCTGTAACTAACGGCTTAAAACGCATTATTACTGTTCATCATAATCAGATATACAGTCGGAAACCACATGTACCAAATCAAATGCTCGACTCAAGTCTCATTCACCGAGAAACAAAGAAGTATTGACTTGATAAAGGGCTTAGCACACCAAACGGCGACATTCCCAGTGCACCTGCCCTTGCTAATGAATTTTGTAGGTGTCGTTAACTGCCGATGGAATACTTGCTACCTTCCTTTAGAGAAGTGTGCAGTGTCAGTATCAGGTTTTACTGCGTACCTACACTAGGATTCGGCGTTAACAGGTTGACATTACTGATTACTCTTCAGAAATGGATTTTATGAAAATTAGTAACAAGGTATGTATTAACACTGTGACTGCTGGCCACGTAACGTCAGTTCCTCAGAACGCCGGCCATTTCTGCCGTTTTTCAATATTTATTACGAAGACCAGTCAACATTTAATACCGATGGGGCCTCTCAATACACGCGATATCGTACTGAAAACCGATAAAAATCCTACTCCGTCAAATGACGGGATCGGCAGCCTACCGAAATTTTCGCGTCCCGTTTATTGACAGGATTTGCAGTCAAAGTATCAAGCTCAAACGGAAATTTCTCCCCCATCCTACCTCATCCATCCACACCTGCAATCCGCGAGCCACCTTATGGTGGGTGGCGGAGAGTACTTTGTGTACCATTGTCCCACCCCGCTTCTGTTACTCCATTCGCGAATGGTTCGCGGGAAGAACGAGAATAATTTGATGTGGTCGTTCCGCTTTCGTTCCGTACTCATACTTCACGATATTTTACGGGGATGGCTGCTTTCAGTGGTTGTCCTGAAATCGTGTAATCGTACAATAATGGGTCTTTCTGCATATTTACGCGCAATACGTTACTTTCGGTTATGTTGAGTGGCAACTGTCAACCTTCGTCCCCAAGAATCGATCTTCTGCAGGTCTTCCTGCATTTCGCTACAATTTTCTAGCGTTGCGACTGCTCTGTATACAACAGCTAGCTAAAACTAACTCCGTTCGGACAAGCCTCGGAAGGCCCAACAGTACTGACCGACCGCCGTGTCATCCCCAGTCTATTGGCGTCACTGGATGGGGATATGTAGGGACACAAGGTCAGCACACCGCTCTCCCGGCCGTTGCCAGTTATCGTGACCGGAGGCCCTACTTCTCAATCAAGTAGTTCCTCAATTTGCCTCACAAGGGCTGACTGTACCCCACGTGCCAAAAGCGCTCTGCAGTCACGACGGTCACCCATCCAAGTGCTAGCCAAGCCCAACAGCGCACAACTTCGGTGACCTGACGGGAACCGGATAGTGTAAAATCAAAGTAACGGCGAAGAAAAAACCCATCATCGAAATACCACAGACATGATAGTAGCTAATTCACTCCATTTGTTACAGTTGATTTGGTTTCCAAACTGTCGCCATAAAGGCGAGAAGTAGCTCTGAAAAGACCAAATGCTAAACAAAGCAAACAGCTTCGATTACACTAAGGAAATCAGTAATATATGCACCTAAATAAAAGTTCATAAGAAAGATTACAAATTTCCAACAAAAGGCATAAGGCGCTTCGAAAACGGAATTGTTACAAAAATTTTAAAAATATTAATTTTAACGGTTAAACGTTTTACAACTGTAAATTCAAGCTTTCATACACTAATAATACTTTTTGTGCAACATCATGCCTGCAAAACATGTTTTACTCTGAGTATGAACGATACACGTACAATCCTGTGTAAGTCCACGGACAGAACTGCTACTTCTGTTTTCATCAGCTGTATGATGTGAGGTCTCAATGTTACAACCAGAGTAGAAGTCTGTCGCCAACACTGAAAAAGTTTACGGCTGCAGTGTCCAACAAGATAATGATGTCCAACCATGCAGTTCTGCTGCTCTGTTAAGATGCACTGCATGGTAACACTTACGAACGCGGAACTGCATACAGACGTTGCTACAGTTCAGTTGCGCGATGACGAGATGAATGCGAAGAAATTACCACAGAATTTGTCTAAAGTGTTTCATAAATATCTTCAGAGTATTAAGTCGAGATAGCTGAACCGAGATATGAGACATGACCGTCTCCGTTTAGCAATGAACACTTGACCTTATGCCAAAAGTGAAAGAAGGGTGCATAACTAATTCTAGCAGAATAATTGATATTCACGGCCAGCGTCCAACGAAAATCTTATTCAGTCACGTGAGGTAGCTTACAAGATCCTTGGTCGACATGTTCTAGAGAGTTGCATTTCAGGTTTGGAAACCAACCGGGGACGACTAATAATAATGTAAGATAAAGAGGATCCAAAGAAAGCTGTGTATTTTCTCAACAGACGTTTAGCAAGCGCGAGAGCTTCACGAGACGCTATTCCAACTATATGGTGCGTTCAAAGAGTTTCCTTTGGAACGCCATACCGTCAAAAATGTTCAAATGTGTGTGAAATCTTACGGGGCTTACCTGCTAAGGTCATCAGTCCCTAAACTTACACACTACCTAACCTAAATTATCCTAAGGATAAACACACACACCCATGCCCGAGGGAGGATTCGAACCTCCGCCGCGACCAACCGCGCAGTTCAGGACTATAGCGCCAAAGACCGCTCGGCTAATCACGCGCGGCGCCATACAGTCCAGAATCTATATGCAAATCAGGCAATATCGCCATGAGCAATGAGGCAATCATCCCACCGACGCACCAAGTGGAAGCCATCAGTCTGGTAAAACATCGTGTTCTGCTGTCTCGAGATGTCAGTAACTCCTTGCTTCATATCCTTGTCTGTCAAAAATCTTCTAGTTTCCGAGGCCTTTTTTAAGGGACCGAAGGCATGATAATCGCATGAGGACAGATCAGGACTATAGGGCGAGAGCTCGAGTGTTCCTACTTGAGTTGGCGTAATTTCTCCGTTACAGCGTTTGCGATATGGCAAGTGCGTTATCATCAAACAGCAAGACGCTCGCCGAACCATACCATGTTGTTGTTGTTGTTGCTCTTGTGGTCTTCAGTCCTGAGACTGGTTTGACGCAGCTCTCCATGCTCCTCTATCCTGTGCAAGCTTCTTCATCTCCCAGTACGTACTGCAGCCTACGTCCTTCTCAATCTGCTTAGTGTATTCATCTCTTGGTCTCCCTCTGCGATTTTTACCCTCCACGCTGCCCTCTAATACTAAATTGGTGATCCCTTGATGCCTCAGAACGTGTCCTACCAACCAATCCCTTCTTCTGGTCAAGTTATGCCACGAACTCCTCTTCTCCCCAATCCTATTCAATACCTCCTCATTAGTTATGTGATCTACCCAATCTAATCTTCAGCATTCTTCTGTAAGCGGTAGTTTTCGGCAGATATGCTGCCTCACACACATTCTTCAGGGTTTTAGTTTTTCGGCACCCAAGAAAAGAATAACAGCACACTGTTTGGACACATTGGACTATAACGTCGCCATAGTAATTCATGAACCGAATGCACGCCGCAAAGACACGAATGCCACACTAATTCCTTGCCTAGATGTCGGCACTTGGGTGTCCGCAACGGAGTCGCGCAACGTTGCATATAGGCCGCAGCCACCCCCTGAAAGGGAAACCTTTTTGATTACCTCTTATACAGTGCGAGAAGCTTGACAAGAAGCGTCGGCTACCACGGAGATGCTTATTAGGAAAAGTGCACCGTGGATGTTCTCAGGGAGAGACGCTGCACGGCCCGCAGCGGACGCCAGTGGGGAGCGAGCGCGTGCACGTGCACGTGCCGGCCCGCCGCGGTCCACCCACGCCACACGTGGCTGCGCCCTTCCACGTGCCTCGCCATGCCGAAGCCTTCGAGCCTGCCTCGTTAACAGGCTCCTGAATCTGGGTATAAAGGCGGTGGCCAGATCACAGGAACAGCGGTAGCGAGGGAGAACGCAGCGGCTTACCACGTGTGATCCTCCGCAAGCCGCCTCCCTCCTCCCCCCCCCCCCCCGTCCTACCATCTCTCTCTCTCTCTCTCTCTCTCTCTCTCTCTCTCTCTCTCTCTCTCTCTCTCTCTCTGACGGAAAGAGCATTGCAACGCCAAGAAGGAGTTCTGGGACATAAACTAAAGTTGGTAGGCTATTTCTACATCTGAAACATGATGACCATTAAAACTTGGCGCTAGTCGCTCGAGAGTGGATGTAGTAGCTGAACTATGAGGATGCAAATCAGGTTTGCTTCAAATACAAATAATAGGAGTTTGGGTAAGCTACTACAAACAACATAGTGAACGTATTATTGTGGCCAAGATAGACACGAAGCACACGCCTACTACAGTAGTACAAGTCTATATGCGAACTAGCTCTGCAGATGAAGAAATGTATGATGAGATAAAAGAAATTATTCAGATAGTGAAGGGAGACGAAAATTTGATAGTCATGGGTGACTGGAATTTGATAGTAGGAAAAAGAAGAGAAGGAAATGAAGTAGATGAATATGGATTGCGGGTAAGAAATGAACGAGGAAGCCGCCTGGTAGAATTTTGCACAGAGCACAATTGAATCGTAGCTAACACTTGGTTCAAGAATCATAAAAGAAGGTTGTATAAATGGAAGAAGCCTGGAGATACTGATAGGTTTCAGACAGAATACAGAGATTTAGGAATCAGGTTCTAAATTGTAAGACATTTCCAGGGGCAGATGTGGTCTCTGACCACAATCTATTGGTTATGAACTGTAGATTAAAACTGAAGAAACTGAAAAAAGGTGGGAATTTAAGGAGATGGGTCCTGGATAAACTGGCTAAACCAGAGGTTGTACAGAGTTTCAGGGAGAGCATAAGCGAACAACTGACAGGAATGGATGTAAGAAATACAGTAGAAGAAGAATGGGTAGCTTTGAGGGATGAAATAGTGAAGGCAGTAGAGGATCCAGTAGGTAAAAAGACGATGGCTAGTAGAAATCCTTGGGTAACAGAAGAAATATTGAATTTAATTGATGAAAGGAGGAAATATAAAAATGCAATAGATGAAGGAGGCAAAAAGGAATACTGACGTCTCAAAAATGAGATCGACAGGAAGTGCAAAATGGTTCAAATGGCTCTGAGCACTATGGGACTTAACATCTATGGTCATCAGTCCCCTAGAACTTAGAACTACTTCAACCTAACTAACCTAAGGACATCACACAACACCCAGCCATCACGAGGCAGAGAAAATCCGTGACCCCGCCGGGAATCGAACCCGGGAACCCGGGCGTGGGAAGCGAGAACGCTACCGCACGACCACGAGATGCGAGCAGTTGAAAATGGATAAGCAGGCATGACTAGAGGACAAATGTAAGGATGTAGAGGCATACCTCACTAGGGTTAAGATAGATACTGCCTACAGGAAAATTAAAGAGACCATTGGAGATAAGAGAACCACTTGCATGAATATCAAGAGCTCAGATGGAAACCCAGTTCTGAGCAAAGAAGGGAAAGCAGGAAGGTGGGTGGAATATATAGAGGGTCTATACAAAGGGCGATGTACTAGAGGACAATATTATGGAAATGGAAGAGGATGTAGATGAAGATGAAATGGGAGATACGATACTGCGTTAAGAGTTTGACAGGGCACTGAAAGACCTGAGTCGAAACAAGGCCCCCGGAGTAGACAACGTTCCATTGGAACTATTGACGGCCTTGGGAGAGCCAGTCCTGACAAAACTATGCCATCCGGTGAGCAAGATGTATGAGACTGGCGAAATACCCTCATACTTCAAAAAGAATATAATAATTCCAATCCCAAAGAAGCCGACCCCGGGGAAGCTCAGTTTGGATTCCGTAGAAATGTTGGAACACGTGAGGCAATACTGACCCAACGACTTATCTTAGATGCTAGATTAAGGAAAGGCAAACCTACGTTTCTAGCATTTGTAGACTTAGAGAAAGCTGTTGACAATGTTGAATGGAATTCTCTCTCTCAAATTCTGAAGGTGGCAGAGGTAAAAGACAGGCAGCAAACGGTTATTTACAATTTGTATAGAAACCAAATGGCAGTTATAAGAGTTGAGGGGCATGAAAGGGAAGCAGTGGTTGGGAAGGGAATGAGACAGGGTTGTAGCCTCTCCCCGATGTTGTTCAATCTGTAAATTGAGCAAGCAGTGAAGGAAACAAAAGAAAAATTCGGAGTACGTATTAAAATCCATGGAGAAGAAATAAAAATATTGAGGTTCGCCGATGACATTGTAATTCTGTCAGAGACAGCAAAGGACTTGGAAGACTAGTTAAACGGAGTGGACAGTGTCTTGAAAGGAGGATATAAGATGAACATCAACAAAATAAAAATGAGGATAATGGAATGTAGTCGAATTAAGTCGGGTGATGTTGAGGGTATTAGATTTGGAAATGAGACACTTAAAGTAGTAAAGGAGTTTTGCTATTTGGAGAGCAAAATAACTGATGATGGTCGAAGTAGAGAGGATATAAAATGTAGACTGGCAATGGCAAGGAAAGCGTTTCTGAAGAAGAGAAATTTGTTAACATCGAGTATAGTTTTAAGGGTCAGGAAGCCGTTTCTGAAAGTATTTGTATGGAGTGTAGCCATGTATGGAAGTGAATCATGGACGATAAATAGTTTGGACAAGAAGAGAATAGAGGCTTTTGAAATGTGGTGTTACAGAAGAATGCTGAAGATTAGATGGGTATATCACATAACTAATGAGGAGGTACTGAATACGATTGGGGAGAAGAGGAGTTTGTGGCACAACTTGACTACAAGAAGGGATCGGTTGGTAGGACATGTTCTGAGGCATCAAGGGATCACCAACTTAGTATTGGAGGGCAGCGTGGAGGGTAAAAATCGTAGAGGGAGACCAAGAGATAAATACACTAAGCAGATTCAGAAGGATGTAGGTTGCAGTACGTACTGGGACATGAAGAAGGTTACACAGGATAGAGGAGCATGGAGAGCTGCATCAAACCAGTCTCAGAACTGAAGACCATAACAACAACAACTTCGGGGAATTATGTGTAAGGCCCATACTGACGGATTCTTCACAAATTCAAGTGGCTCCAAGCACTATGGGACTGAACATTGGAGGTCATCAGTCCTCTAGACTTATAACTACTTAAACCTAACTAACCCAACTAACCTAAGGACATCACAGACACCGATGCACGAGGCAGGATTCGAACCTGCGACCGTAGCACCAGCGCGGTTCCGGACTGAAGCGTTTAGAACCGCTGGGCCACATCGGTCGGCTGATTCTTCACATGGGGCCACAACTTTATACAGGGTGTAACAACTGTTTCAACGTACTACAGTGGTGTAGAATAAACCATGACGAATTATTTCACATCGGTCATTTGTCGCCCACCAAGCCGTGAAACTAGTTGAAATTGGTGTAAGCCACACCGAATGCGCGGTGCGCGAGGTATTCAGGATCTTCTTTACCTCTGCGCGCAAAAGGCCAAAGTTTTCAAGTTATTCGAGAAATACTCACTTTATGGCATCTCCTGATAGTGTGACAAAACCGTTGTCCATGTTTCCACGCACCATTTAAATCGATTTTATCAGGAGATGATACAGAGTGTGGATTTAGCTTGATTCTTCCAGCCTTGCGAGATGCCTACAGATGTAGCGTTTTGGATCTGACATCGATGGCGTCTAAATTTGACAATTATAAATACAATAAAGTGGAAAAAGAAAAAGCGCAAGATTGGAAATATTTTTCTTCCGTTAAAGGTAAGCGCTTGTCTCATCTCCCGTAAAAAGATGGCGCACAAATTCTGCCGAATAGATTTTCTACCCGCCAGTTCAGTCAACATTCAACAAAGTGGCGTCAATATAGCACTAAAATTTCTTACAGTTTATTGCTCGTGGCGCATGTTTTCTTATGGCGACAATTATTTCGTACAGTTTTAATTACTATCCCTCAAATACTACCCTCTGCTCTGTTTCGAAGTCATTTTCGGATGCCATTACGTGGATCACCTTGAAGGAACGTACAGCGGCGTTTGAACGAGTCACCCACTCCTGAAGTGTTCGGAAATTAAACAGCCAGTCTCTTATTAACATTCGCCATTTCTGGTAAATTCCCGTTGGCAATAAACCGCCAAAATCGATTTAATGATGCCACAATATTACATGTCTTCTGTTCGGACTCACTGGGCGACTACTTTAAGAAGTTATAGTAACCGAACTGCTACGCAGGTTAAGTGCCACAGGTGCTAACTAACATAACATAATCAAAATTTAACCGACAACGGTGCCACATCTGAAGGAGGCGGAGAAATTCCGTGTGACAGCAATTCAGTGCGTTCCTACACGCAGAGTACTCGTTAGCAATTGGAATGAAACTGACAGCAGCGAACAGGTAATGGGAGCTCACCCCGAAGCAGCAGCCACAGAAGCACATCCGGGTACAGCGGCGGGCGACGGTCTTGAGGCATGACCGCAGGCGCACCATGCTGACGGGGACCAGCGCGCCCAGCTGAACTGGAGGACCGGGCCGGACTGAACGGTGCGGGCGACGCGCGGGACCTTCCGCGGCCATTGGCGGCTGTTAGCGCTCGCTGCCTGCGCTGGGAAAGGGGGGCGGGGGCGCCCACGCCGGCGACACAAACAAGGCCGCCCGGAACAGACACACGCGGATAAAACAAACGCACTGACCCACAGGGGAAATGCAGGACGCCTCGAGCACGAGCCTCAGATCTCGTGGCTGGTGCCAACGCTCAGCGGCCACCTACTCCTCTCATCACCTCCGTATTTTCCAATTTTCTGCTCAGGTGACTACATCTTTCCGCTCTGGTGTATCACGATTCACATTGTTGAAAACTATTAAGGACATCTTTTCGGTCATCATCATTCATAGTCATATTTTTTTCTGGACTAAGGAAGTAATTAGCGGTGTAACTTAACTGACGTTTGATATGCATCGAGCAAAAAGTTGGCCGAAATAGGCATGATGTTATCAGAAATGTGGCTAGAGGACTTCAAGCTCATGTAAAACGTAAATTAGCCTAAAATGAAAATTCTATAAACGTTCGTCTTTCTCTTTTTCAACGTGCCTTTCAGAACTAGCATCAGGAGCAGCAAAATTATATTCGCCTGTGAAATGCCTTTCGCTCCCTTATTTCCTCGACAGCAAAAACAGTAATAAACAATGAGAATTGTCAGCAAATATCCCGCCTGCCGTTCACATATATTATCAGTAATGTTGCGAGCATTAGGCGATGAATTGGTGGACTACGATGGAAGGATGCAGACAGTGTGATATGTGTAATTTTGGGTCTGTTCGGGAGCGTGCACCGATAGCCGACACTGTTAGGGCGACCGCACGCGGTAAATGGTGAACCCGGATTCTAGTTCTCGTCCTGGTCAGGCACAAATTTTCTGATGTCACTTCTGGGTAGTAGATCTCTACCTAATACAGCTGATGTTAAAGTATTCGCGCCATGGAATTATCTCGAAGAAACTGTTCAATCAGTGAAGTAGCACATGCCACTGAATTACCGTAAAGAGTAATTTTACGACTGTGAAAACGCTTTCAAACAACGGAAGATACTCTTCTGAAGAAGGAAATCAGAAGGCTGTCCACAGAATCGACGGTGAAAACATTTCCTAGAAGAAGGCACAGGTTGATAGGACGTGTGTCAAGATATCAGAAAATAACATCCATAATACAAGAGAATGTGATGTAGGTTAAAAATTGTGTGAGAAGACATAGGTTAGAATATTCAGGATGCTAAAGAACTACATATGCAAAATCTTAGTGCTTATAGGAGACGAAGAGGATCTTTTTTGGGTGATAAAACGTCACCGGTGTACCTTGAAGGTTTTGACGCTAGTGATTTTCAGAGACGGTGTTAAAACTACCGTGTGATGAATGTTGTATTCGAAATGCTGCTCCATTCCTATGGAACTTTTTTGTGTGGGTACGAGACACCGATAAACACTCCGGGGGACTTTGTTGCCCGTTGGGCTGAAGCTGCGGACATAATTCGTAGGAACAACAGATTTTCAGTATGTCAGACAGCCATTAGCACGCTGATGACAGTTTAACACACTAAAGTAAAAGGACGTGTTTTCAACAACATCTATAGAATAATATTCATCACACGGCCGTGCGAACACCGTCTCTAAACATCACTAGCGACAAAACCTTCTGTGTGCAAATGTGACTTTCTACCACTCAAAAAAAGTTTCCCCTCAGCTCCTCTAAACACACATACATTTTGTATATATAGTTCTTTTACATCCTGTGTATTCTAAGCTATATCTTCCGCCAGAAGTTTTGACCTCCATCACTTTCTCCAGTACGAAGGATGTTATTCTGTGTTGTCTTAACACCTGCCTTATAAATCTGGCCTCCTTCTAGGTAATGACTCCCACATATATTCTGTACAGAAGCTAATTTCCTTTTGCAAAATAATATCTCCTGCCGTTTAAAAGTGTTTCCGCAGTAGTGGACGTCCAGTTGAATGTGCTACTACACTGACTGAATAGTTCCTGTCCAGTCAGTAGAATATGCCACAACTTTTGGTAAATCACGTAGGTGAGAACCGTAGCGTCGGTACTCACACAGAATTAAAATTACGAAGCGAACACTGAAAACTGTCAAAGGTAGCCAATTTTGTGCAAATAGGGGGGAAACGGTGCACTTGTCACATGCCTGTCGTACAACGTAAGTCGTCCTCTGAGATGGAAAGATCGGCACAGGACAGAAAATCGTGGTGGGACTCATCAAACCTGTTAGGCTGCTGACGATAAGAATCTCAAGAACGACAGCCCCAACTGCACTCCAGCCTATTATATGTGGCTGCAGGGGGTGAGTGTAACATGTCGATATGGGCGTCGGCTTTGACCTGTCAATGATGATATGACGTGTGACTTCGTACTGAATGCAGGCAACCAGAGAGGAAACAAACACTGACCATATTAATTTGCTTGTACAATTTTTTTTTAATGTACGTTCTTGTGACAGACTGAACTGTGATGTATCCCGAAGTCAACATTAGATTGAAAGGTGGAAGTTCGGCTGCGAATTTGCGAAGCTGTGGTTCTTATTATGGCGCCAATTTACGCATGTTAGTTTTCTTTAAGCGGTTTTTATCGACAATTCTGATAAGATCAGAAGTCAAAGAAGACTGGTGGTATGGATAGGTTCAATATTTCCGCTGCTAATACTTCTGCAAACTTGTTCTGACAACAATAAATCACCTAAGGAACAAGAAACTGACGTGGCGATGAGATTGTGAGAAACGTGTGTCAGGGAGGAGGGAGGGGAGGTTGGAATTTAACGTCCTGTTGACGACGTGGAAATGAGGGACGTGGCACAAGCAGGGCTCGGGGAGCGAAAGTCGCCGCGCCTTTTCAAACTACACATCCCGGTTTTTGCCGTAAGAGATTTAGGAAAATCACGAAAAAAAAAAAAAAAAAAAACCGGATCGTCTGACGCCGGTTTGAACTGCTGGCTTCCCGAATACTATTGAGTCACCGCGCTCAGTGTATCAGTGTGGAATGAGGTTCAATTCCATGTCCACTGATATAGATGTAATTTTTCTCCTCTTCCGCTGCATGACTTCAAACGAAGTCGCAAATGGTCCAACCAGAACATCGCAACCTATTTCGTTTTGCTATGCTCTTTCGTCTGGACTGCTCCTCTCATTTTAATTATCTCAAAGACGATGCAGTGCTAACCTGTAAGCTTCCTTTAATCAATCCTTTTGTAAATGTTCGTTTAAATGGGCTATCATTTAGAAGTGGATGTGAAAGGTTTCAAGGTTTAGTAAATTACCATTTAAACGTCTTATGAAGCCAAGAATACATGAATACATCCTAAATTTAACTTTACTTTGTTTACAATGATTAAGGTGGATATCACGTTTTTAATATAGTATACACTGACTGTCGCTGGCGCCGACGTTTTGTACAGGATTCGTCTTTCCAATCAATGAATACACGGTATGAGCTGCAGAGCTTCATGGGATCCTGACGGCACTGATTCAGACGAAGTTTCACCAAGGCAAAATTTTTCTCATCTGTTCGATGCAATTAGTGCCTTATAAGCATTGGCGCAAATGGACAAAGCGGAGAAAATGATACAAAATGTAGAACCTCTCTTTCTCCAATAGAAGGTCAAACATGCATCGTCACCTTGGGCACCATGGTATTTGGAAACGAGCAAGGACATCCTTTGGCCGAAGAGAACTGCAAGGAAAATAATTTACCATTCCCCTGCGGTCTTCCATCTCGCTGTTGATTCAGAATGCCTGCAGCCGTGCAGGGAGGAATGGTTGGCAGTGTGCGACAGTAAGCTGCGGTCGGTGAATCCTGCTATAGAGACGATTCGTAGTCCACTGTGATAAACGCTGTCCACGAACACATTGCTTCATAGAGCGGTGGGAAGACATCAGCAGTCTGGAAGTTCATGATGTGTAAAATATGGTACGCCACATTTTTGATGAGATCATTTCTTATTTTGACGACATGGCGGAGAGACACTTTAATTAGGGTTCGCGCTATACGTTATCTGGTAGTGTGTGGTGAAACCTAAAATGTTGTGTGGTTCATGGACTTCAGTCTTTCTCTGGGAACTTCAGAGGTTTACAGTATGGCTACTTCATCCTTTTTGGTCCAGCGATCAAACAGTCGTATTTATTTGTTGTATATTTTAAACTTTTATTGAATTTTTTTGTTAGAGAAACTTTTATAAATGATGATGTACATGATTTAATTATTTGCGCTTATGCACGTGTAGATAATTTTCTGAGAATTGTAACGCTTTAATTGTTGTTGAATTTTTATTGTTTTGTCACTCTCAATGGCATTCGTTACATAAGATATTGCAATAAGAATTCTAAAGAAAATCAAAATCATCTTCCACATTTAGGGAAAAAACAATACTGGGAGAATATTAATAAAGCCGACAACCTGCAAGGACGGATTCGTGATTGGAAATCGAGGAAGAAAGGTCCTTCGAACATGTACCCGGAAATGCATCGTTACCACGGTACAATGCGCTGACGAAAGACATTTCCTCTGATCACGTGCAATGTGTTCGTTGTGTGCTGCAGGTTATGTGACTGACGCAACGTACTATAAGCAGCAGAATGGCCCGTTGTTCATGTAGGGAACAAGCCGAAATAATGTGGATATACGGCCAAGCAGATGGAGATGGTGGAGAGGCAGCATGGCTATACCAAATCAAGTACCCTCACAGACACTAACCACGTCACACAATATTTCAAGCCATTTTTTGATGTTGGCGTGATCATGAGTCCCTTCATGCAAACGAACAGGGAGGCGGCAGATCGTGAGTATAGCAGATTTGGAGGACCGGCTTCTTCTGGACACTGAGACGAACACTAGTGCAAGCTCCAGGCATGTGGCCCGCCAACATGGTGTCAGCCAAAGTACGATTATGTGTATCCTGCACGACAGATATAGGTATATGTGAACGCGTTCATCGCATGCCTTGGAAACCACTTTTAAAATCTGTTGCGATGTGAACGCGATTCAGTTTTGTACTGTGTTCCGCGAAGATTCGTTTCGTTGCACGTACACGTTCCATCCCCGGATACACTTTCGTAGGATTTTTTCCCCCTCCATTTCCAGTCAGGAATCCGTTCCTACAGTTTGTCGGTTTTATTAATGTTCAACCTGTGTATATCTAGGTATTTCTGAATACCCTAAAATACTATAGTGCAGTACTGAAACCTGTTTTCTAATGTGCGAGTGAATTAATAGTACATAAACAAGTAAGTCTGAAAATTTAAAACAATGCTGAAATACGAGAAAATAGGAAGTACAGCACAAATAACGCGGCTGATGCTCTCTGAACATCTGTCTGATAGAAGGTTAACAAAATGAATGGTCACGTGTCTTTGAGGGCAAAAAGACAGTACCAACTGGATCAACAGGTCGCGGAAACTTTTGAAAGGAAACAGTACAAAAGATCAAGATGAGGTGAAGAGCGACAATTTTAGGTAGATAGTGTTAAAAAATGGACTGACTCTAAGGTTGTAAATATTAGACAATTGACGCAAACTGGCAGACCGTGAAGAAATATCGGAGGAGAATGAAATAACAGAGGGTTTACATTTCCTCATCTACGGTCGTCATGTCTGTGAAGGTTTCTTTTTTAACAGATAGATAAGGAAGGGATCCGTCATGGAAGATCGAGTCTGAATGAGACAGTTTCGGGATAATTATACACGAAATGACGGTGAAAGTTCAGTTGTGGGGAAGCTTTACCTCAGACAGCGTCGCCCACGGGCGGCCAACGAGGACGTTGCGTTGACAGCGAGGCAAATGTTATTAAAAACTAAATTAGGAGTGTAATTATGCGGCTAAATCAAGCGACGCGTCATCAGGCCGCGGAATTAAAACCGACGCTGGTGCTCGCTGCGGCCAGGTAGCGCGCGGAGCGACGCCCAATGTGATTACCGGCGAAGGGCGTCTGCGGCAAGGCCGCGGACAGCGACAGGGGAGCAGCGGCACGCAGCCGGCAGCCGCGCCCACACAGCCGGACTGGACGACTTCCCCTGGCCTATTGTTCTTTTACTGACGGGGAGAACACGGCAAGTGCCGTAACCCGATTTCCCAGAAAACTCGCCCAGTGAAAGAGCGAACACGTGACTCGGCTTGTCAGTAGATACGCTACCGCTTCTGAGAAAACTACGATTAAAGTTTTCGGGGTACTTTATGTGCCTTTTGGCTAGAAAATAGTCCAACATAGCACAGTGTCACAGTGCCCGGCATCGCAGATTCACACTTCTGTGTCCCGTGTTCGAAACTCGATTTTTGTTATTTTTATTTCTGTTTTTCATTTATCCACCCATTCCGTATAAGACAACTACAAAAATGTTTTACAGTGTATAATGAAATAATATTGTCCTTGTTCATCTACTAACTGTATGTCTGCTGAATGAATTACAAAAAGAAAAGATAAAGAAATAAATGAATGGAAAAAATATTTGAAATTGTTTTCGTGGAATTCCTACCGTGTATCTTAATTCATAATCAGTTCCAAGCACCAGTCGGAAAAGTGATCCGCCATGTGTGGTTTGCCGCGAAATTATGGCCAACATGTGAATTCTTCAGCTATGTTAACGATGTTTCTTTCGTGAGTGAGATTCATACGAAGACATGTCGCTAAAGCAAACCTGCATTCACGTGATACTCGTGGTATTCGAAATTTCTACGTTTCGAATGTTTCTATGGTCGGTATGTTCCATATATTTTGAAGAATCAACATAAAAATAAAATAAAATAAGAACTAAGAACTGATATAAGAAGATGAAAATTTAAAGATATTGTAACCGCGGAAAATATGAGCAGACACACGTAATAAGTGTATGGCACTGTGATTGGTTGGTTGATTTGGGGAGGGGACCAAACTGCGAGGTCATGGGTCCCATCAGATTGTGGGAGGTTAAGGAAGGAAGACGGCCAAGCCCTTTCAAGGGAATCATCCCGGCAATTGCATGAAGCGATTTAGGGAAATCACGGAAAATCTAAATCAGGATGGCCGGACGCGGGTTTGAACCGTCGTCCTCCCGAATGCGAGTCGACTGTGCTAACCACTGCGCCACCTCGCTCGGTAAGACACCCATCGTGAAACGTAGCCGCAATTTTACAAATAATGTATTGAGATGGCTCTGAGCACTATGGGAGTTAACATCTACGGTCATCAGTCCCCTAGAACTTAGAACTACTTAAACCTAACTAACCTAAGGATATCACACACACCCATGCCCAAGGCAGGATTCCAACCTGCGACTGTAGCGGTCATGCGAAATAATATATTGCCCATGTATGCCCTAACTTAGTAAGAAACATTCGTGTAGTGACCTATGAATATCGGCAGAGAAATGAAAAAAAAATAAAATAAATAGAAATAATAATCGGATTTCGAACACGGGATGTGGGTTTTCTTATTGGTAACGCCACGTAGCGCTCTGTATGAAAAATCACTGGCTGTGCTGTGTGCAGTCTGTGGCTAGTTTGCATTTTTGTCTGCCATTGTAGTGTTGTGCAGTTGGATGTTAACGGCGCGTAGCGTTGCGCAGTTTTGAGGTGAGCCGCCAGCAGTGGTGGATGTGGGGAAGTGAGATTGAGAGCGGATGATCTGGACGTGTGTCCCTCAGAAACAGTACATTCGTAAGAATGGATGTCATGAACTGCTATATATTTTATGACTATTAAGGTAAATACATTGTATGTTCTCTACCAAAATCTTTCTTTTGCTAACTATGCCTATCAGTAGTTAGTGCCTTCAGTAATTTGAATCTTTTATTTACCTGGCAGTAGTGGCGCTCGCTGTATTGCAGTAGTTCGAGTAACGAAGGTTTTTGGTGAGGTAAGTGATTTGTGAAAGGTATAGGTTAATGTTAGTCAGGACCATTCTTTTGTAGGGAGCTTTGAAAGTCAGATTGCGTTGCGCTAAAAATATAGTGTGTCAGTTTAAGCACAATCATGTATAATTTTTCTAAGGGGACGTTTCAGATGCCAAAGTCACTATGCCCCAGTCCTGCTGAGCTTATCATGTGCTGAAGGCGTCTAATCACCTGGAAACGAACGAGTATCTGCAGATAAGCTGAGAGACGTGTTCGCTCGTTTTGGCTCCTCTTCCCTGAGCAAAATTTCTGGGAAATCGAGTATGCACTTGACGTGTCTTACTTGTGAGTCTCGCCTGTCACGAGTGGTCGTATTTGCTTACACGTTGTGTTCTGAGATGGTACATCCCAGTAACTGTGACGACGCGGCCTGTTGTGACATTAGGAGCACGCGCGGCCGCTGGCGGGAATGTGATCGCGCGAAGACCGGGGTGGGCCGCAAGAGACTCGCGGTACTATCAATAGATAGCGGCACCCTTTGAGCCGCAGTGAATGGCGGATGCTGTGACAAGGGCAGGCCACGACGTTGGGATCACACATTTACTTCGATCTTTGTGAACCTTTAGAAGGCAGTTAAAACAACGTAATGTGAAAGTAGTAAGGTGCACTACTCTCGCAATTACGAGAAAATCGAAAGTGAAGTTTTATGCTTCTGTTGTGTAAATAATGTATCGATACAAAGATGCCTGGCGTAAGAATTCATTGGGGTCATGTGGTTACCGTACGCGCAAGCAAAAACGGTCGTCCACGGGGTGACGGTTCGAATCCCGCCACCATTTATTTTTAAACTATATTTTTTTTCAGCTTTAGTCTCATTATTTAATCTATATGACATTTGAGAGATAACATATTGAAAAAACCCACATGCATTTTCATGGAGTTGTAGTGAATTTCATATGTTATTTGACTATTTACTAATTTTAATTAAATTTTCAAGGACGAGGGATAGGCTTGAAAAGCGAAATCAATGCTCGATAGATAATGATGCGAATCACGTTATTCACGATCAGTAATATAGTAAGACATAGTGTCTCAGAGCAAGAGAGTAATGCAGAATCACTTTTAGGATGTACTCTCGACATCACACGTTGCAGGATGTTATTTGTCATACAGGCATAGAAAACATAAATACACGTTTTTCTTCATTATATTACTTCTCAAATGTCATATAAATTAAACAGTAAGACCAGCGATGAAAAAATACAGATTAAAATTAAATGGTCGCGTGATTCGAACCGTCGCCTCATCCACGACCTTCTTGCCTTGCGCGAACGCTAACCAAATTACCCCAATGAATTCTTACGGCCGACACCTTTGCACAGGTACATGATTTACGTAACAGGCGCGTAAAACTTCTATTGCGATTTTCTCGGAATTGAGAGAGTACTGCACCTTACTACTTTCACATCATGTTGTTTTAATGCCCTACTAAAGGTGTACAAAGTTTGCAGTCAATCCGTGGTCCCAACGTCATAGCCTCCCCTTGTGAGTATGAGAATTTTAGACCGTTGGTCAAATCAAAATTTAAAATCTTTTCCGTTTGTGGTAAGACAGAAGAGAATAGAAGGAAATGTAAGGATCATGTTGACAGAAAGACGGAAAATACATTGCCAAATAAGGTAATGAATTATCGGCTGACTGAAAAGACAGAACTAAGTTGACCTCGTATGAGATGGATAGACGGACGGATGGCTGGATGACAGACCAGAACAGGTGATTACAATACTTAACGCTTGGAAGGAGGAGGTGGTGGTGGTGGTGGTGATAATATTATTATGTCATGTTGCAGTTCTCAGTGCTGTCTGCTGCGCAGTTTAGCAGTGAGCCTGGGGATGTGAGTGATTATCCTCCTTACAAAACATCGAAATAAATAGAATTTAAGAAGCAGCAATGGCAACAGAGTTTATTTATTACCAAAGGAAAACTTATTCTGGCTTTAGGAACATTGAACACACAGCCAGCAATACTTATAACTAAACAGAGTTAATATAAAACTATGGTTTCACAATAAAATTCAGTCGTCAGTTGCACAGATATTTTTATTTCGCTTCGCCGGTTTCAACAGATTAATCTGTCATCTTAAGA
The DNA here is from genome assembly GCF_023897955.1 of Schistocerca gregaria. Classification (NCBI taxonomy): domain Eukaryota; kingdom Metazoa; phylum Arthropoda; class Insecta; order Orthoptera; family Acrididae; genus Schistocerca; species Schistocerca gregaria. The sequence continues at coordinate 619,134,311 of NC_064923.1, read as the reverse complement.
AGCAAATACAATTAGAGATATTGCATAACAAGTGTAGTACAGAACCTTACTTTTAATAGTTGTCAGTATCTTCATCACACAAGCAGTATTCCATGACATATTCCTAAAATGTACATATTGTATATAATAATTTTAAACAGAGACTGACAATTTACACCAAATTAATCACATTTATGTACGTAGGCAATCTGTTGTGTTAGCATCCAGTACGTAAAAGCATATAAAAAGTACAACTGAGGTATGTAAAGAAGTTATATATAACAGATGAAATATATAGCACATAGTTCTAATATCTAAAAGGAATGGGACAATTTTTACATTTTCTAAGAAATGTCAAACAATCAATATACAGGGTGTTTCAAAAAGAATAACCTGATTTCAAAACATTTATTGATACATACTACTAATGTGGTATAAATTGCCAAACACTCACAAAATCGTGAATTTTTACCTGTGCTATTACAAATGCTTTGTGTCTCCACCAGCACGAACAGACAATAGCTAATTCAACATAAACTTGACACAATGTATCTGCTTTTACAAAAGTTATGTCGGCTGTTATTCTGTACCTCACTTCTGTGTCACGATGTGGAGATGAACACACTTTCCTTCACATATCGCACAAGCAAAAAATCGCATGGGGTCATGTGTGGCTATCTTGGAAGACAAGAATGCAGAGCAGTGTCTGGTATCCCGTGCGCGCTATCTAGTGTTTAGGCAGACTGTCATTGAGAAACTGATGTACATTGTGGTGCTACTGGGGTGGAGCTCCATCCTGCTGAAGAATGAAATCATCAGAGTCCTCCTGAAGTTGGAGAAAAAGCCAGTTCTGCAGCGTTTGAGGACAGCTCAACGCTGGATAGGGCGCACGGAGCACTGCCTTGTATTCTTGGCCCCCGAGATTGCCAGACATCATTGAATGAGATTTTTCTTGTGCGGATGTATAAAGGAAACATTGTGTACATCTCTCCTTCCCCTCGTGACATAGAAGAAGTGAAAAACAGAATAAAAGCTGCCATAACTTCTGTAAAAGCAGATTCATGTGTACCGTTTATGACGAATTTAGCTATCGTCTAGATGATGATCGCGCTGCTGCTGCTGGTGGTGGACACATCTACACAGAGCGTTTATAATAGCATACCTAAAACTTTAAAGATTTTGTGAGTATTTTGAAATTCATCTCATGTTTGTAGTAGACTTTTATCAATAAATATGGAGTTTTGAAATAAGATCATTGTGGTGTCACCGCCAGACACCACACTTGCTAGGTGGTAGCCTTTAAATCGGCCGCGGTCTGTTAGTATACGTCGGACCCGCGTGTCGCCACTATCAGTGATTGCAGACCGAGCGCCGCCACACGGCAGGTCTAGAGAGACTTCCTAGCACTCGCCCCAGTTGTACAGCCGACTTTCCTAGCGATGGTTCACTGTCTACATTTGCTACGACCTAGCAAGGCACCATATTCAGTTACTATTGTTACTATATTCAAGAATGTATTCTGAACAGATAATATTGTGAACCACGTACCGTCAATAGCGACGTTCATCATTAATGGATTAAAGTCAACTATCAAACTCGCCCCAGTTGTACAGCCGACTTTCCTAGCGATGGTTCACTGTCTACATTTGCTACGACCTAGCAAGGCACCATATTCAGTTACTATTGTTACTATATTCAAGAATGTATTCTGAACAGATAATATTGTGAACCACGTACCGTCAATAGCGACGTTCATCATTAATGGATTAAAGTCAACTATCAAACTAATTACGTCCGCTTTCTGAATTCTCATTCCTTGTCATGTTCCAGACCTCACGTCAGTATAATTCTTCCCTCCTCACGCCAGCCTGTGTGAGCTAAAACGCGTGCATTTCGGCCTCCACTAGTAACACAGTGTTGGCTCTTCTGTTAACCCAAAAATAATTCTTTTTGAAACATCGTGTAGTGTCAGTTTTTCAATACAAGCTTATTATTCAACTAATCTTTCGTATAAAGAGCAACTTGGTGACATAATTGGTGGCAAGGAACACATGGCGTTCATATTTTTCAAACAAGGTAGCTACGGGATATTAAATGTCACATATAAATGGGATAGTAGTGCGTTTCCTAACACTAAGGCCATTTTTGACCATTGTAGAAGACTTCATATTCTTGTGGTTTTATTTTTATTACGTTTTTGTGTACGACTTGATATTCGTTTTGATCGCTTTATACTTTTAAGTTTAATAAAAATGCCATACACCCGCCTTTGCTGAGCACTTTAAAAATGTACCTGTACAAAGCAACTGTGATGGAGTCCTAGGCGCTTGCGGACAAAGAACTTGACACACCTAGGAATAGTACGCCTACAGCATAGCCTCCATGCAGACGGCAAGGACTCTCGTCACACTTTGTCTCTGTACAGGTACATTTATAAAGTCTTAACAAAGGCGGATGTGCACCAAGTTTTTGTTGAAAGTCTGAAGGGGACTCTTCGCAATTTTATTCACTCAGGTGGTCACGCCATAGGAGGATGCGAAACAGCAGGGTAGAAAAAGCTTAAGCACCCTTTGCCGCTTCAGGTTCCGTTCAAATTACTTCGAATAGTTTTAACGGTCCCTGGTGCTTCCAACCTGTACTCTAGAACAAGAACTGCAGTCGCACCCTCCTCCCAAGGGGTGTAACCACATTCGACGGGGTTGCTTACCCACAATGTTCTTACAGTATGGATGGATCTTTCTGTGCAGGGGTGCATGCAGGGGGGTGCCAGTGGGGGCAGTTCCCCCTACTGAGAACTACTTTATTTTAGAAATACGAAAAAGGACTAGTAACCGCACGACCCAGTTTATTATGACCGAAAATACCTGAAAATTATCACTAAAATATCGACAAAAAAACTTAAAAATGATATGAAACATATGTATAGTGAGTTATAACATGATCTAGACGAATGAAAATCTTTATAGGATTTCATGGAGGTACGTTGCGTCTATGCAAATAATTGAAGGCGTGTGTTTATTGCCATACGCGTTTCGCTTCTTTTATTTCTGAAGCATCTTCAGTGGCCTGTAATACATGTTTATTTTTATAGATATAATAAACGTATTATGTGGTTATTATAACATGTTACTATGCTACATAATTTCACGTTTCTCACTTGTTTTTTTAGGTTAGAAATAACTTTTATAGCACAAATTTCGTGATGTGAAATTCCTGTTCGGTTTTACGACTTCCAGCGCTGTTAGCCGATGTGTGTGGCCCTGGAGATGTGTTCATTAGTTCGCTGACTAGGAAGACACCACCACAGGAGCGGCGCCTATACGAAGAGGATATAAGCACCGCTCCGCCAGAGCCGCGGCCGCAGTGGATAAAAGCTATAGCCGGGACTTGTGAAATGTATTATTGGTTTGCATAGAAATTGTATCCTCCCTCCATGAACCGTGGACTTTGCCGTTGGTGGGGAGGCTTGCGTGCCTCAGCGATGCAGATAGCCGTACCGTAAGTGCAACCAAAACGGAGTGGTATCTGTTGAGAGGCCAGACAAACGTGTGGTTCCTGAAGAGGGGCAGCAACCTTTTCAGTAGTTGCAGGGCCTTCTAACAATAACCAAAACGACCTAGCTGAAAGCAAGGGCAAACTACAGCTGCAATTTTTCCCGAGGGTATGCAGCTTTACTGTATGATTAAATGATGATGTCGTCCTCTTGGGTAAAATATTCCGGAGGTAAAATAGTCCCCCATTCGGATCTCCGGGCGGGGACTACTCAAGAGGATGTCGTTAACAGGAGAAAGAAAACAGGCGTTTGGCGGATCAAAGCGTGGAATGTCAGATCCCTTAATCGGGCAGGTAGGGTAGAAAATTTAAAAACGGAAATGGATAGGTTAAAGGTAGATATAGTGGGAAATAGTCAAGTTCGGTGGCAGGAGGAAAAAGACTTTTGGTCAGGTGAATACAGGGTTATAAACACAAAATCAAATAGGGGTAATGCAGGAGTAGGTTTAATAATGAATAAGAAAATAGGATTGCGGGTAAGCTACTACAAACATCATAGTGAACGCATTATCGTGGCCAAGATAGATACGAAGCCCATACCTACTACAGTAGTACAAGTTTATATGCCAACTAGCTCTGCAGATGACGAAGAAATTGAAGAAATGGATGATCAAATAAAAGAAATTATTCAGATAGTAAAGGGTGACGAAAATTTAATAGTCATGGGTGACTGGAATTCGATAGTAGGGAAAGGGAGAGAAGGAAACGTAGTAGGTGAATATGGGCTGGGGCAAAGAAATGAAAGAGGAAGCCGCCTGGTAGAATTTTCCACAGAGCACAACTTAATCACAGTTAACACTTGGTTCAAGAATCATATAAGAAGGCTGTATACATGGAAGAAGCCTGGAGATACTGACAGGTTTCAGATAGATTATATAATGGTAAGACAGAGATTTAGGAACCAGGTTTTAAATTGTAAGACATTTCCAGGGGCAGATGAGGACTCTGACCACAATCTATTGGTTACAAACTGTAGATTAAAACTGAAGAAACTGCAAAAAGGTGGGAATTTAAGGAGATGGGACCTGGATAAACTGGCTAAACCAGAGGTTGTACAGAGTTTCAGGGAGAGCATAAGGGAACAATTGACAGGAATGGGGGAAACAAATACAGTAGAAGAAGAATGGGTAGCTTTGAGGGATGAAGTAGTGAAGGCAGCAGAGGATCAAGTAGGTAAAAAGACGAGGGGTAGTAGAAATCCTTGGGTAACATAAGAAATATTGAATTTAATCGATGAAAGGAGAAAATATAAAAATGCAGTAAATGAAGCAGGCAAAAAGGAATACAGACGTCTCAAAAATGAGATCAACAGGAAGTGCAAAATAGCTAAGCAGACATGGATAGAGGACAAATGTAAGGATGTAGAAGCTTATCTCACTAGGGGTAAGATAGATACTGCATACAGGAAAATTAAAGCGACCTTTGGAGATAAGAGAACCACTTGTATGAACATCAAGAGCTCAGATGGAAACCCAGTTCTAAGCAAAGAAGGGAAAGCAGAAAGGTGGAAGGAGTATATAGATGGTCTATACAAGGGCGATGTACTTGAGGACAATATTATGGAAATGGAAGAGGATGTAGATGAAGATGAAATGGGAGATACGATACTGCGTTAAGAGTTTGACAGGGCACTGAAAGACCTGAGTCGAAACAAGGCCCCCGGAGTAGACAACATTCCATTGGAACTATTGACGGCCTTTGGAGAGCCAGTCCTGACAAAACTCTACCATCTGGTAAGCAAGATGTATGAGACAGGCGAAATACCCTCAGACTTCAAGAAGAATATAATAATTCCAATCCCAGAGAAAGCAGATGTTGACAGATATGAAAATTACCGAACTATCAGTTTAATAAGTCACAGCTGCAAAATACTAACGCGAATTCTTTACAGACGAATGGAAAAACTAGTAGAACCCAACCTCGGGGAAGATCACTTTGGATTCCGTAGAAATGTTGGAACACATGAAGCAATACTGACCCTACGACATATCTTAGAAGCTAGATTAAGAAAGGGCAAACCTACGTTTCTAGCATTTGTAGACTTGGAGAAACATTTGACAATATTGACTGGAATACTCTCTTTCAAATTCTGCATGTGGCAGGGGTAAAATACAGGGAGCGAAAGGCTATTTACAATTTGTACAGAAACCAGATGGCAGTTATAAGAGGCGAGGGGTATGAAACGGAAGCAGTGGTTGGGAAAGGAGTGAGACAGGGTTGTAGCCTCTCCCCGATGTTGTTCAATCTGTAAATTGAGCAAGCAGTGACGGAAACAAAAGAAAAATTCGGAGTAGGTATTAAAATCCATGGAGAAGAAATAAAAACTTTGAGGTTCGCCGTTGACATTGTAATTCTGTCAGAGACAGCAAAGGACTTGGAACAGCAGTTGAGTGGAATGGATAGTGTTTTGAAAGGAGGATATAAGATGAACATCAATAAAAGCAAGACAAAGATAATGGATTGTATTCGAATTAAGTCGGGTGATGCTGAGGGAATTAGATTAGGAAATGAGACACTTAAAGTAGTAAAGGAGTTTTGCTATTTGGGAGCAAAATAACTGATGATGGTCGAAGTAGAGAGGATATAAAATGTAGACTGGCAATAGCAAGGAAAGCGTTTCTGAAGAAGAGAAATTCGTTAACATCGAGTATAGATTTAAGGGTCAGGAAGTCTTTTCTGAAAGTATTTGTATGGAGTGTAGCCATGTATGGAAGTGAAACATGGACGATAAATAGTTTGGACAAGAAGAGAATAGAAGCTTTCGATATGTGGTGCTACCGAAGAACTAATCAGGAGGCATTGAATAGAATTAGGAAGAAGAGGAGTTTGTGGCACAACTTGACCAGAAGAAGGGATCGGTTGGTACGACATGTTCCGAGGCATCAAGGGATCACCAATTTAGTATTGGAGCGCAGCGTGGAGGGTAAATCGTAGAGGGAGACCAAGAGATGATTACACTAAGCAGATTCAGAAGAATGTAGGTTGCAGTAGGTACTGGGAGATGAAGAAGCTTGCACAGGACAGAGTAGCATGGGCATGGAGAGCTGCATCAAACCAGTCTCAGGACTGAAGACCACAACAACAACAGAAATTGTATATATAGAAACGACATTGATGGTTTGCCTGTCACCATTTGCTTGCGAGGCATCTTTGTAATTACTTTAAGTACTGTCAATTCAATTTGCTGTAATAATCTCCATTAACAAGATTTGTTTGAACTGTTGTCTAGCTATCCGAGGAAACAGCCTCCTAGGCACCCCATATTAGAAGAGTGGGCAGGATACGATAGTAGAAGTGGCTTCGGGTGTAATCCAGGGAAGTGTGTTCGGACCGTTGCTATTCATGTTGTATATTAATGACCTTGTGGACATTATTAATAGTAACCTCACACTTTTTGCAGATGACATAGTTATCTATAACGAAGTACTATCTGAAAGAAGCTGAGTTGGCCGCGGTGGTCTAGCGGTTTTAGGCGCTCAGTCCGGAACCACGCGACTGCTACGGTCGCAGGTTCGAATCCTGCCTCGGGCATGGATGTGTTTGATGTCCTTAGGTTAGTTAGGTTTAAGTAGTTCTAAGTTCTAGGGGACTGACGACCACAGATGTTCAGTCCCATAGTGCTCATAGCCATTTTTGAAAGAAGATGAATATTCAGTCAGCTCTTGATAATGTAAAAATGTGCACTTCGAAAAAGGAAAAAAGTTGAAATCCTATGACTGTACCATCGTTGAGTCACAGCTGGAATAGACCAACTCACACAATTAGTAGGGATACGAAATGGAATGATCACAAAGTCTCAGTCGTGGGTGAAGCGAATTTCGGTAGATTTCTGTTTATTGGTAGGATACTGGGGAAATAAAATCAGTCCACGAAGGAGATGGCTTTCAAATCATTCGTGCAGCCCTTCCTAGAATATTGCTCAAGTGTGCCCCATAACAAATACGATTCACTGGGATATTGTTCATATAGGGAGAAGGCCAGCACAAATAGTCTCAGGTTTGTTTGACACGCGGGAGAGTATCACAGAGATGCCGAAAGAACAGGAGAATTTTGAAAAGAGAGTCAAACTCTCCCGAGAAAGCCTACTTACAAAGTTTCAAGAACTGGCTTTAAATGATGACTCTAGAAATATACTACAACTCCCTACGCATCGCCACTGTAGAGTCTGTAAGGACAAGATTATACTAATTGCAGCACGCATAAAGGGATATAAACAATCATCCTTCCACGCTCCATACGGGAATGGGATAGGGAAAAAGCTCTCATAACTTGTACAACTGGATGTATCCTTTTTCATGCACTTCACAGTGGTTCACAGAGCGTAGATGTAAATGTAGACAGTAGGACCAACAGAATACATGGCGAGAAAACAAAATCTGGAAACATAAAAAAGCAGTTTTTCAGTTTTACTGTGTATACGGGCTTAAACTATAGTTATTTACGATGTACCTCAGTGGTGTAGAGGAAGTCGAGACGAACAATTTTATATAGTACGCTTTTGGTCTATCGAGTCGGGTAAATAATACTATGTAGCCAAAGAACACCACCTAAGCTACACTGTTCGCACGTCGCGCGATAATTAACTTCGCCCAGTCTTTTGGTCCTGGAGAAAAAATGACCGTGTTCTTTTTAGTAGTAAATGTAATGTAGTTTAACTTCGTGATGAGTTACGTTTTCGCTTGAGGCCCCAGTTCTGGTGTAAAAAAGTGACCTTCAAATGCACTCCCACACTCACATCAGTGCCCCGCCATTCAGGAATTTTAGTATGCTATTCGTGGCACTACCTCCTACCACTGTAAAAAATTTGCAACCACACAAATTATTTTCCATGTTCGACCCTTTTTTGGTCTTCATTGAGTGATTTGTTATCACGCCACTGGCTTAATAGTGCATTTACAAATTAGAAAGTTAACATTTCTGTAAAGTAACACTCGAATTTTGTTAATTTTAACGGTATAAAATTAACAATTAAATTGTTTGTTTTTCTGGCCTTCTTACTATGAAACTAGTACGCATGTAAGAGCAGAGTTTAGATCGAATTGTAAACGTATGTGGATTTTGCATAACGTTATCAGTTCAATTTTTTGTTGCAATACCCTTACTGGAAAGTTGAGTTTAATAATGTTAACGAAAAAGCCGACTAAAAAGATGGCGTAGTAACGGTCAACCAAGACTAATAAAGGTCGAACATGGGACATAACTCATGAACTCCAAAGTTCTGTACAGTGGTAGGCGTGCCATGAGTAACATACTAAAAATCCTGACCAACTGAAGATGGCTGTGAGGAACGGGGAGCATTTGAAGGACACTTTTGTACACGTTTCTTGCGTAACTCGAGAGCTGCAGCGTCTAATGAAAACGTATCTCAGCAGAAATTTACACTATGTCGAATTCCCTACAAAAAAGATCCTACTCATTTTTTCGAGAGGACGAACAGCTTGCACAAAGAGAGTGATATGACGCTGGAAACGCGCATACCATATAGCTTAGGTGTTTTTTGGCTAATTTGTGATAGTTTCTCGACTTGATAGGCCACTATGTAATAAGTAAATAAAAATTCTTACAAAATTTCTAAATCACATGTATCGGGAATATGTTTTGCCCCACTGACATGACAACCTGTGGGCGCCACGGGGTATCGGCAGTGTTCAACAGTGTCAGGAACATCGTCCTGTTACTCATCACAATGCGAACTGTCGTTTTCGATCGCGAAATGTGTGGGAATTAATGTGCCCCACAGAAATGGGTAGTCCTTCATCCCACACTCTAAAGGATTTTTGCGTCAGTTTTGGGAGAACAGTGTGTATGAATTTTTTTCTCTGCCACCCCTACTAAAACAGCACGATTTCAACTCCGGGCGTCATTGTTCTGATCTCTATCACAGAGGCGTCAAAAGAATGGGCGAAACGCGAGTGAGAAGGGATGTGACAATCTACCAGACCTGCGACAGTCTACGGTGGCGTTGGGCAGAATTGTGGTGAAATTTGGTACCAATATGGAATCCTCAACTCGTACACCTTACATGAAATTGTAAGCTCTGGCATTTTTTTTTTTTTCGCATTTGTCGACAGCTTGGTATCTGAAGCGTGGCCGAGCCCGATAGTGACGTCGCAGGACACTGTGCTTTTCCATCATTACACTCGAATTTTATAGGCACCTTTGAGCCAAATTTCAAATTTCTGTTCCGCAATGGGAGACAATTACGGCGTTTCCAAAAAGTGGTCCTTTAATTGTGTTGCGCAGTATAGTACCTAGTTTAAATTATATGTAAGCATCTTTTAAGCATTTCACTATCAAACTGGACTTACTTACACAAAATCTGTTTTAGCAGATGGGGGAAAACAATTTTCCTGTAGAGTAAGTCAAGTACTTGCTTGCACTTATTGCATTACAGTATCACATGATTCAGATCGGCCACGTCATTTTAGTCCTCATCACAAAGTCGAGAAACGAGAATTGTTACTTCTGAAAGCAACTCGTCTGTGCATGCACAACATCCAAACGAGGCCTCCGAAAGAAACTGTAGCAGCAGCGCCGAGTGGCCGTGCGGTTTGAGGCGTCATGTCACGGACTGCGCGGCCCCTCCCGCCGGAGGTTCGAGTCCTCTCTCTCGGGGACATCTGCGGCGGCACACCCGAAAATAATACACTGAACGTCGAGATCTATTTTTCCCCTTCAATAGAAGTTTTTTTTCACTGCTCAAATGCGTTTATTACTTGTTTGCGTTCTTTTTTATGCCCAGTTTAGGCTTTTTGTCCATGTAACGTAAAACGTAATACACTAGAAAACTCAAATACCGCCTTCCTTTCATATTTTAGGTCTCTATCGTAAATCCTTAAATACAGAAGCAGTGTTTTCACTGGTTGACTATTTCATGTGATAAATATCGCTCTTTTCCCCTGGACTCAAATACTCATGTTTAAATTAATGCATAAAGTCTACAGTGCTGCTGAATTTGTTACGAAGCTCCCTGGTACAGATATATCTTCTATCTCAATGATCCGCATAGAGGGTGAAAAAAATGTCGGTATTTAGGATAGGAAAGAGTAGAAGAAATTGAACCGAGCTGAACTTGCCAGGTAGCTGCAAATTTGAAATGCAAAATCGTGTAGTTTCGTCATAACATGTTGCCATCCAGTAGCTACTACATAACGCGATATTAATCTTGGAAACGCTGAACTAAAATCAGTTACGCTAAGAACATGGCGATGTCAGAACCTTATTAAGATAACATTCTTCACTGCGGTGCGACACTCAACATGAGATACCGTGAGACGCGACCGAGTTAATAATCAAATCTAAAGACTCAAAGTACTCCTTCTCTGGTGAAAATACCATCATCTCTACACAGAATGAGTTGGCTGAAATTCATACTATTGGCACGACGGGACTGCCATAACTTTCAAAATTTGGTCGCCTTAGTTGATTACCTACTTGCATATCTACTTTTCTGCGTATTAGCTTAGAAATTCGGCTTCATTTCTATTCAATGAAGCAAATCAAGTTTCTCTGGTGCTTGTCGAAAGTGAGTTGTTTTCTTTTTTCTTCAAGTTGAAAGCTACAACACCTCTTTGTCCCTTCATTATATGTCCCCTTCATTAAATGTCAGTTTTCAGTTTTCTTCGTCATCCAGTGTCTTTTAGCATCCAGCATGTGAACTTCTAGCAGACAGTCTCTCACTGCTCCGGAAGCATTGTACAACATTTTAACAATCCTACCGTTATACTCTTCTAGCTCTCCGGCACACTTTCTCCCTTGCCATGAAGCGGAATGCGATAGCACCCGGGAACTTCATTTTTCTTATATGAAGTTTCTGACTAGTACCAATCACCGATTGTTACTGTCAGTTTTTTTCCACTATAAACAAAATTCACTGAATACTGTGTGTCCCTGCACTCCACTAATTTATGGAACTAGCAATTTAATTCCACCTCATTTCGAGCAACCAATTTTATCAGCGACAGGGGAATCACCTCGTAGTCAAATTTTCGTGACCGACCCGTGCATTCACTAGGACCGCCCGCCAACGACTCTGCTTTTCGACCTGTACCCTCCGTGCGCTAAACGGGTCACGCTCATGACACAAACCGCTTATTCGAAATTGGCATCAAAATGACGTGTCCCTCGAAGAGACGATGGCAGTTGACAACTCTGGAGACGCCATTCTGATTTCGTCATATTTCGTTGTTTTTGTATTGTAACTTGGGTGTTAAGGCAGTGCGACGTTTCCAGGTTACGGCGCATTGTAGGTTTATCGTAAACACGTCAACCTTGGTAGAATTTCTTACAATTAAATGTCAATTAATAACGCCTCAGCGGTAAAAACCTCTAAGAGATTCTCAGATGAATGATAAAATTGTTGAGAATTACATGGACTCGTCGTGGTCTTGCAGGTAGGGACGCAGAGTTACAAAACCGCAGGAAGTAGATTATTTTCCTACTATATGCCAATATTTATCTTTACTTTTGTGACACATTGAGACTTGCTTTTTAAACACAATATTCGATTTTATTAACGTGTAAGACCTCGCTTATTCGGGAACTAGTTTCTTCGAAATTTTTATTTCTGTCTGATAAAAAATCGAGGGATAAAATTGTTGCAAGCGGATCGACCAGCTATGACAATTGTATCAATCGCTTGTCGAAAATATCTGGTCGCTTTTTCCGAATCAAGGCGAGTCAGTTACCAGTGAAAAACATCACTGACGCTAAAAGCTGCAACACATAAGAAGGGCTCCACGTAACTGTAACCGACGCAACAATACACACAACATGGGATAGCGTTGCACAAACAACTCACTGACTAGTACCAGACAAGAATACAGAGGGCTAAGAATGTGGAACATAAAGAAAAATAAAACAGTATGAGAACAACGGTCTGGCTGCAGCGACAAATGACAGACGCAATGTTCAATAACGCGTAAAAATACATAAATCACTTGGTAACTACGAAATACCATTTTTAACATAAAAATATCAAATGCTCACCAGTCATAGTCGAGGGGTTGACTGAGCAGGTAGCATGGACATTGCGACATGCAGAAGAACTATGGGAGAATTCTTCTGAAGTTGAGAAGGACACATGACTTGCCAGAAAATGTCTTGGATGTTACATGAGCGACCGATGGAAACATTCCAGACTTGCCGCCTCCCAGAATCCGAACGAAAATGTCTCATGGGGTGGCATAAAGGACCTCAATGGAAGCATCTCTTTCCCTGGACCGTACATTCCCACACATTTCGCAGTGCAATCAGCAACAAGAGGACTTTCTTCATAACCTTTGACACACCAGCTGACGTTTCAATCCTTCCCTAACGACACTGTGGGGTGCATCCCTATTAAATGTGATCTGATCCTTTTGTAGCGCAGCGCGACTGATATTTTTGTTTTAAGGAGGTTGGAACCACTACATCTAGATACATACTCCGCAATCCACCATACGGTGCGTAGCGGAGGGTATCTCGTACCACAACTAGCATCTTCTCTCCCTGTTCCACTCCCAAACAGAACGAGAAAAAAATGACTGCCTATATGCCTCTCTACGAGGCCTAATTTCTCTTATCTTTGTGGTCTTCCCGCGAAATGTAAGTTTGTGGCAGTAAAATTGTACTGTAGTCAGCCTCAAATGTTGGTTCTCTAAATTTCCTCAGTTGCGATTCACGAAAAGAACGCCTCCTTTCCTCTAGAGACTCCCGTCCGAGTTCCTGAAGCATTTCCGTAACACTCGCGAGATGATCAAACCTACCAGTAACAAATCTACTGTTCAACATAATTCGACGGAATTTGAACGCGATCCGAAACAGCAAAGGGTGCTTATACTTTTTCATCCCTTCTATTTTGCGTCGTCTTATGGCGCGAACAAAGAGGTGAGGGGGAGGGGGCGTGTTTGGAGGGGGGTGCGACATTGAAATATATGTGTGAATGAAACGGCGAAAAGTTCTTCAAGGTCTCCCAATTCGGCAACACCCTCGGAGCCACCTATCGCCCTAGTTGAGCACCTTAATGATGTACCTGTACACACAGAACCAATGACGTCGAGTCCAAGGCGATTGCAGATAGGCTACGCTGCTATCTTTCGCCGCTAAACTGCTGTTCTTGCGCATGATAGCAGGCCATCCGGAATCGTAGTGTGTCGAAGGGATTGCGGTCTGCAACCGCCTAGAAATTCGTCAAGATTCTTTTTGTACAGATGTATTTTTAAAAAAAACCAATAAAAGTGGTCGGGGCCACAGAGGGTGTCGGAATGGAGGGTCTCATACGGACCCTTTACAGATTTATTCAAGCATTTTTCACCGTCCCATCCCCCTCTCATCATGCACAGGACACAAAATATGAGCGCTGAATGAGGCCACATTCAAATTTCGTTGAGTGGTTTTCAACGGTCCTTAGTAGTTCCAACCCGTACACGAGCGCAAAAACTGCGGAGCTCCGAGAGTTCCAGCAGGGTCCAAGGTTGTAAAGAACGTCTTCCTTTTGTTCATAGCACGGTGGCCTGTTGTTTTCTACAGGGAAACTGTGGGAATCACTGTCCCAGGGGAAAAAAAGAGATGATTTCACTGACGCCTTTATGCCATCCCCTACGGTCTTTTTCGTGCCGATTCTGAGTGGCGTAACGTTTTCCTAGGCCATTCATAATAAAGCACCGTGATTTCAAAGCTTGGGGGTCGCGGATCTGACTTCCATCACAGAGACGTCAGAAGAAAGGGTGAGATGTGTGGAGAAAGTGGTGTGACGGCCTTCAGATCGTGTGACACGTCCACAGTAGTGTTTGGCATATACGTGATAAAGTTAGGTGCCAATGTGATATCATCAACTCAACTTACACGTCAAATGAACTTCTGAGCTGCAATGTTTTCTCCCTTTTTCTCGCATGTGTCGACACCTTGCTGTAAGAAGAGTCATCGAGCCCCAGAGCGACACCGCGAGCGCCACTTCCCTGTACCATTACAGAGGAAGTTAGCGCTCCCCTTTGAGCCAAATTTCAAACATGAACACTGCGATAGGTGGGAATTATGGGGTTTCGAAGAAGTGATCCTTTATTCCGTTGTGCAGTGTAGTTCACAGATGTGAACGAACCGAAGACAAATAGTCTTCCAATCTCTTCGATAATACAAGGTTGCTAGCCGCCTATAGATAGTAAAGAACAACAGTACTGAAAATTAATGTGCTCTGCCGTTTCCCCCAGAGGTGCACGATGCCTAAGCCGCAGCTTAGAAGACAAGAAATTGACACTTTAAACAAACAGGCGATGAGCCTGGAGGTTCACTTGAACATCCTACTATAACGCTATTCATGTTTTTTTGTAGGAAATGGGTGTCTTTCATCTCACTGGATGCAGAAGAACGTAAAGTTTAACATGGGAGTTGAATCCTGTTGCAGTTAGTTTGCATGTAGCCAAACACGACCACACGTGATAATAGCAGCCCTTGGTGAATTGACCACTGAACCGCCGAACATCGTTTTAAAAACGTCTCCACGCCGTTTGAGAGAATCGAATCCCTGGGAATCTGCCCTGAACGGTGGGTTTACCTGACTCCGCGGGCATGTCACGGGAGGCTCATTTACAACAGGTATCAGGATATCTCTAACTTGTCATTGCAGTTCTGCTCCACTTCCGTTCTCAATCGAGTAAGAAACTGTCAGTGCAACCGATGTCTGAAATGATTAAAAGGAACAATCAAATTTACGTTAAGATGGATTTTGCAACATTTTAAACTAGTTCTAGAATAACGAAAAAGTTCATAAAAGCTAAAATTTAATTTTTTATTAGAAATAATACGGGCAGTTACGCACTTTCTGTCATAGTTTATACTTTAGCGTTTTCTGTCGCCGGAGGAAACTCCATCTACGTAACCGTCTAAGAAAGCTACTTGAAGTGGTCACCAAACACATTCTCTGAAAAATTTCCATTATGAGACTCGTTTAACTACATGCAGCACTTCGCGCTGTGTCTAAAAAATACACTCCTGGAAATTAAAATAAGAACACCCTGAATTCATTGTCCCAGGAAGGGGTACCTTTATTCACACATTCCTGGGATCAGATACATCACATGATCACACTGACAGAACCACAGGCACATAGACACAGGCAACAGAGCATGCACAATGTCGGCACTAGTTCAGTGTATATCCACCTTTCGCAGCACTGCAGGCTGCTATTCTCCCATGGAGACGATCGCAGAGATGCTGGATGTAGTCCTGTGGAACGGCTTGCCATGCCATTCCCACCTGGCGCCTCAGTTGGACCAGCGTTCGTGCTGGACGTGCAGACCACGTGAGACGATGCTTCATCCAGTCCCAAACATGCGCAATGGGGGACAGATCCGGAGATCTTGCTGGCCAGGGTAGTTGACTTACACCTTCTAGAGCACGTTGGGTGGCACGGGATACATGCGGACGTGCATTGTCCTGTTGGAACAGCAAGTTCCCTTGCCGGTCTAGGAATGGTAGAACGATGGGTTCGACGACGGTTTGGATGTACCGTGCACTATTCAGTGTCCCCTCGACGATCACCAGAGGTGTACGGCCAGTGTAGGAGATCACTCCCCACACCATGATGCCGGGTGTTGGCCCTGTGTGCCTCGGTCGTATGCAGTCCTGATTGTGGCGCTCACCTGCACGGCGCCAAACACGCATACGACCATCATTGGCACCAAGGCAGAAGCGACTCTCATCGCTGAAGACGACACGTCTCTATTCGTCCCTCCATTCACGCCTGTCGCGACACCACTGGAGGCGGGCTGCACGATGTTGGGGCGTGAGCGGAAGACGGCCTAACGGTGTGCGGGACCGTAGCCCAGCTTCATGGAGACGGTTGCGAATGGTCCTCGCCGATACCCCAGGAGCAACAGTGTCCCTAATTTGCTGGGAAGTGGCGGTGCGGTCCCCTACGGCACTGCGTAGGATCCTACGGTCTTGGCGTGCATCCGTGCGTAGCTGCGGTCCGGTCCCAGGCCGACGGGCACGTGCACCTTCCGCCGACCACTGGCGACAACATCGATGTACTGTGGAGACCTCACGCCCCACGTGTTGAGCAATTCGGCGGTACGTCCACCCGGCCTCCCTCTTGCCCACTATACGCCCTCGCTCAAAGTCCGTCAACTGCACATACGGTTCAAGTCCACGCTGTCGCTGCATGCTACCAGTGTTAAAGACTGCGATGGAGTTCCGTATGCCACGGAAAACTGGCTGACACTGACGGCGGCGGTGCACAAATGCTGCGCAGCTAGCGCCATTCGACGGCCAACACCGCGGTTCCTGGTGTGTCCGCTGTGCCGTGGGTGTGATCATTGCTTGTACAGCCCTCTCGCAGTGTCCGGAGCAAGTATGGTGGGTCTGACACACCGGTGTCAATGTGTTCTTTTTTCCATTTCCAGGACTGTATGTGACAGTATGCTGCAACGTAAGACTGACATAAATGAACATTTGAAACAGTTATCAGGGCCAGCCACCTTTTTCCATCGCGTCTACAAGGTACTAAAGTAAACAGATGTAAATGATGAACTATAATATGTTTGGTAGTGGTATCGTGTCCGACAGAAGAGCTGCGAGCAATAAATACCAGACAGAAAATTTAAGAAACAATATGATGATGTTATCGTCGTCGTCGTCGCCGCCGCCGTCGCGTCGTCGTCGTCGTCGTCGTCGTCGTCGTCGTCGTCGTCGTCGTCTACAGCTCTCCAAGCTACTCTATCATGTGCAAGCCTCTTCTTCTCTGAGTAACAGCTGCAACCTACATCCTACTGATTCTGCTTAGTGTACTCATCTCTTGGTCGCCCTTTAAGGTTTTTACCCTCCACGCTTCCATCCAATACTAAATTAGCGATCCCTTGACGTCTCAGAACGTGTCCTAACAACCGATCCCTTCTTCTAGTCAAGTTATGCCATAAATATCTCTTCTCCCCAATTCTGTTCAGTTCCTCCCCATTAGTTACGTGATATATCAACCTAATCTTCAACATTCTTCTTTGGCATGACATATCAAAAGCTTCTGTTCTCTTGATGTCTAACCTGTTTAACGTCCATGTTTCAATTCCATACATCACTACATTCCATACAAATCCTTTCAAAAAAAAGTCTTCCTGACACTTAAGTCTATACTCGATTTTAACAAATCTCCCTTCTTCAGAAACGCTTTCCGTGCCATCGCCAGTCTACATTTTATATCCTCCCTACTTCGACCATCATCAGTTATTTTGCTCCCCAAATAGCAATGCTCATCTTCTTCTTCAAAGGTCTCATTTCCTCATCTAATTCTATCAACATTACCTTATTTTATTCGACTACATTCCATTACCCTCGTTTTGCTTTAGTTGATTTCGTCTTATACCCTCTTTTCAAGACACAGTCCATGCCGTTCAACTGCTCTTTCAAGTCGTTTGCTGTCTCTGACAATTACAATGTCATCGGCAGATTTTGAAGTTTTTATTCCTCCTCCCTGGATTTTAATTACTACTCCAAATTTTTCTTTTGTTTCCTTTTCTGCTTTCCCAACATACAGATTGAATAACATCGGGGATAGGCTAAATCCTATCTCAGTCCCTTTCCAACCACTGCTTCCCTTTCAGCCCTTCGACTCTTATAACTGCCATCTAGTTCCTGTACAAATTGTAAACTGCCTTCCGCTCCCAGTATTGGACCCCTGCCACCTTCAAAATTTGAGTGTGTGTTCCAGTCAACATTGTCAAAAGCTTTCTCTAAGTCTACAAATGCTATAAGCGTAGGTTTTTCTTTA
Source organism: Schistocerca gregaria (assembly GCF_023897955.1). Lineage (NCBI taxonomy): Eukaryota > Metazoa > Arthropoda > Insecta > Orthoptera > Acrididae > Schistocerca > Schistocerca gregaria. The sequence continues at coordinate 619,116,043 of NC_064923.1, read as the reverse complement.
ATTAACGTATCTTGTAAGTCTTATGGTCAGTATTGCCTCGCGTGTTCCTACATGTCTACGGAATCCAAACTGACCTTCCCCGAGGTCATCTTCTACCACTTTTTCCATTCGTCTGTAAAGAATTCGTGTTAGTATTTTCCAATTGTGACTTATTAAACTGATAGTTCGCTAATTTTCACACCTCTCGGCACCTGCTTTCTTTGGGACTGGAATTATTATTTTCTTCTCCAAGTCTGAGCGTATTTCGCTCATCACACACATCTTGCTCACCTGCTGGAAGAATTTTGTCATGGCTGGCTCTCCCAAGGTCCATGTACTCCTTCCAACTTTCTGGTTTCCCTTCTTTGCTTAGTACTGGTTTTCCATCTGAGCTCTTGATATTCATACAGGAGGTTCTCTTTTCTCCAAAGGTCTCTTCAACTGTAGATGGCATCTATCTCACCCCCTAATGACATATGCCTTTACATCCTTACATTTGTCCTCTAGCCACCCCTACTTAGCCATTTTCCTTTTCGCTTGCTTCATTTACTGCATTTTTATATTTTCTCCTTTCGTTAATTAAATTATGTATCTCTTGTGTTACCCATGGATTTCTATTAGCCCTCGTTTTTTTCCCCTACTTGATCCTCTGCTACCTTCACTATTTCATCTCTCAACGCTATTCATTCATTCTTCTTCTTCTTCTTCTTCTTCTTCTTCTTCTTTATCTCTTTCCCCTCTTCTTGTCAACCGTTCCCTAATTCTCTCTCTGGAACTCTCTACGACCTCTGGTTCTTTCAGTTTATACAAATCCCATCTCCTTAAATTTCAACCTCTTTGCAGTTTCTTCAATTTTAATCTACAGTTCATAACCAATAACTTGACCGAGCGAGGTGGCGCAGTGGTTAGCACACGGGACTCGCATTCGGGAGGACGACGGCTCAATCCCGTCTCCAGCCATCCTGATTTAGGTTTTCGTGATTTCCCTAAATCGTTTCAGGCAAATGCCGGAATGGTTCCTTTGAAAGGGCACGGCCGATTTCCTTCCCAATTCTTCCCTAACCCGAGCTTGCACTCCGTCTCTAATGAACTCGTTGTCGACGGGACGTTAAACACTAACCACCACCACCACCACCACCACCACCACCACCACCACCAATAACTTGTAGTCAGACTCTGCTCCTGGAAATGTCTTACAATTTCAAATCTGGTTCCTGAATCCCTGTCTTACCATTATATTATCTATCTGGTAATATAATATAATGATCTACCCAATGTCCTGAGGACTCTTCCACGTACACTACCTCCTTTCATTAATCTTAAACCAACTGTTAGCTATGATTACATTATGCTCTGTGCAAAATTCTAGCAGGCGGTTCCCTCTCTCATTCCTTTACCCACAGTGCATATCCACCTATTACTTTTCCTTCTCTTCCTTTTCCTACAATCGAATTCCAGTCCCCTATTACTCTTAATTTTTCCGTCTCCCTTAACTATCTGAATAATTTCTTTTATGGCATCATACATTTCTTCAATCTCTTTATCATCTGCGGAGCTAGTTGGCATATAAATTTGTACTACTGTGGTAGGCGTGGGCTTCGTGTGTATCTTGGCTACAATTATGCGCTCACTATGCTGTTTGTTGTAGCTTACCCGCACTATTTTTTTATTCATTATTAAACCTACTCCTGCATTACCCCTATTTGATTTTGTATTTATAATCCTGTATTCACCTGACCAAAAGTCTTGTTCCTCCTGCCACCGAACTTCACTAATTCCCACTATATCAAACTTTAACCTATCCATTTCCCTTTTTAAATTTTCTAACCTACCTGCCCGATTAAGGGATCTGACATTCCACGCTCCGATCCGTAGAATGCCAGTTTTGTTTCCGCTGATAACGACATCCTCCTGAGTAGTCCCCGCCCGGAGACCCGAATGGGGGACTATTTTACCTCCGAAATACACTCCTGGAAATGGAAAAAAGAACACATTTACACCGGTGTGTCAGACCCACCATACTTGCTCCGGACACTGCGAGAGGGCTGTACAAGCAATGATCACACGCACGGCACAGCGGACACACCAGGAACCGCGGTGTTGACTGTCGAATGGCGCTAGCTGCGCAGCATTTGTGCACCGCCGCCGTCAGTGTCAGCCAGTTTGCCGTGGCATACGGAGCTCCATCGCAGTCTTTAACACTGGTAGCATGCCGCGACAGCGTGGACGTGAACCGTATGTGCAGTTGACGGACTTTGAGCGAGGGCGTATAGTGGGCATGCGGGAGGCCGGGTGGGCGTACCGCCGAATTGCTCAACACGTGGGGCGTGAGGTCTCCACAGTACATCGATGTTGTCGCCAGTGGTCGGCGGAAGGTGCACGTGCCCGTCGGCCTGGGACCGGACCGCAGCGACGCACGGATGCACGCCAAGACCGTAGGATCCTACGCAGTGCCGTAGGGGACCGCACCGCCACTTCCCAGCAAATTAGGGACACTGTTGCTCCTGGGGTGACTATTCGCAACCGTCTCCATGAAGCTGGGCTACGGTCCCGCACACCGTTAGGCCGTCTTCCGCTCACGCCCCAACATCGTGCAGCCCGCCTCCAGTGGTGTCGCGACAGGCGTGAATCGAGGGACGAATAGAGACGTGTCGTCTTCAGCGATGAGAGTCGCTTCTGCCTTGGTGCCAATGATGGTCGTATGCGTGTTTGGCGCCGTGCAGGTGAGCGCCACAATCAGGACTGCATACGACCGAGGCACACAGGGCCAACACCCGGCATCACGGTGTGGGGAGCGATCTCCTACACTGGCCGTACACCTCTGGTGATCGTCGAGGGGACACTGAATAGTGCACGGTACATCCAAACTGTCATCGAACCCATCGTTCTACCATTCCTAGACCGGCAAGGGAACTTGCTGTTCCAACAGGACAATGCACGTCCGCATGTATCCCGTGCCACCCAACGTGCTCTAGAAGGTGTAAGTCAACTACTCTGGTCAGCAAGATCTCCGGATCTGTCCCCCATTGAGCATGTTTGGGACTGGATGAAGCGTCGTCTCACGCGGTCTGCACGTCCAGCACGAACGCTGGTCCAACTGAGGCGCCAGGTGGAAATGGCATGGCAAGCCATTCCACAGGATTACATCCAGCATCTCTACGATCGTCTCCATGGGAGAATAGCAGCCTGCATTGCTGCGAAAGGTGGATATACACTGTACTAGTGCCGACATTGTGCATGCTCTGTTGCCTGTGTCTATGTGCCTGTGGTTCTGTCAGTGTGATCATGTGATGTATCTGACCCCAGGAATGTGTCAATAAAGTTTCCCCTTCCTGGGACAATGAATTCACGGTGTTCTTATTTCAATTTCCAGGAGTGTATTTTACCCTAGTGGACGGTGGACGCCATCATCATTTTACCATACAGTAAAGCTGCATGCCCTCAGGAACAATTAGTGCTGTAGTTTCCCCTTGCTTTCAGTCGTTCGCAGTACCAGCACAGCAAGGCCGTTTTGGTTGATGTTACAAGGCCAGATCAGTCAATCATCCTCTCTTCAGGAACCACACATTTGTCTGGCCTCTCAACAGATATCTCTCCGTTGTGGTTGCACCTACGGTACGGTTATCTGTATCGCTGAGGCATGCAAGCCTCCCTACCAGCGGCAATCTCCGTGGTTCATGGGGGAGGGGGGGAGGCGGTGGCGGGGAGCGCGTTTGATCTGTATGTTAAAAGAAAGTGAAGGACTTCCAACGAGGTGTTATTGGAAAAATAATAGCTGTTATAACAATAAAGACTTTGTCACTAGATATCTGTCGGTTCCGAAGTACAGGACGGATGAATGACTGGCGCAAGTAACACAATTTTGACGGAAGTTATGCTTTGATCTGTCCTGACAGCTTTGGACGCTGTTTTGCAATTAGTATTTCAGGCTGCGCCCGCTGAGCGGTGCCTGCGAGAGAGTGTCCCAACAGATGCTGGCCGCGTGTCAAGAGCCGCTGGTGAAACAGCTGGCGGCGTGTCAACGAGGACACGACAGCTCGCCATCGCACTAGCCGCAGAGAGCTTTCTACGCGCTGAGGCACGTTGCCAGCGCGACTGTGCAAGCGCCGCGCCGCGTCTACGTGCGAATGACTCGCTGCCCACGAGATCCTTCCAGCAGTATCTAATATCCCACTGAAATCAACTTCTTTGTACTATAATTTGGATTAATCACTTGGTTTCTGCCTCGGAACAACGCGCCGAGGATGGCTGAATCTAGTGATTCTAAGGGATCTCGTGACCAACAGGGTAGTCGGTGTATCTCCTAATGAGTTTTCGTTGAAATACTGGAAGAAGAAATAGTTGCACAATATCCACTCTGTCGATAGTGCAAACTACTACTTCCATAAGACGCAGGTACTGACGTTACAGTGTCGTGCGTTTTCAGGAGACCCGCCATGAACTGGAGCGGTAACGGCGTCAGGGATTGGACCTCCTACTGGCTCTTGCTGGAGCTCTCCCAAGACCACAATCTTCAACACACTCTTTTTGATCATACAATGTAAGCTTTCGCGGACGGTGTCAGTATCACTCTAAACTTCCCGGCTTGATCGATGTACGTAACATGCTCCTAAAGTTTCCTCTCAGACTGCAGGAGACATCTTCACAGGTAAAGTGACAAACTGCTATCAGAACTCAAGGGAGCACCGAATATATGGACACTGTAGACGGCATCACACTCCATGTGACTTCGGCTATGAGATTATCAATGATAATGCCACCATTCTCTATTGAAGGTAATTGAACGTCATCATTACGTTGTAAATTTTATCTAATTTAACACTTTACTCTTTGATGTTAGAATTATTACGGTGTTCGCCAAGTCACGCATGCTGACCTTTACCTTCATGAAGATTGTACCCATCACCCCAGACAAAAAAAGATACGAGATTAAAACCTTGGTAGACAGGCTGTATAAAATTTGTGAACCAACTTATTTAGAAGATGAAGTTGAATATTTACGGTCAACATTGAAGAAGAATGATTATTCCAACAAAGAGCATTTCGTGCTACGGAGTGAATCAGGATCGAAGAGGAACAACGGCCGTCCAAGAAGAAAGTTTTCCTTCCGTTCGTCAATAAGTTTACAGGTAGCATTGGGACAGTGTTGAGCGAGTATTGTGTGGGACCTACCTTCGGACCCACCAGGAAGATAAATGTTTCAGACCGGCAACAGGTATACGACATCCGTTGGCTACACCGGGTGCATATAGAACTACTTGTATTTTCGGAGTAGTTTATATTGGTACGACAAAAGGAGCCGCGCGGGATTAGCTGAGCAGTCTTTTTAGGTGCTGCAGTCATGGACAGTGCGGCTGGTCCCGGCGGAGGTTCGAGTCCTCCCTCGGGCATGGGTGTGTGTGTTTGTCCTTAGGATAATTTAGATTAAGTATTGTGTAAGCATAGGGACTGATGACCTTAGCATTTAAGTCCCGTACGATCTCACACACATTTGAATACATCACAAAAGGAAGTACACCCGTCTAGTTGAGCACAACAGGAACTTCTGCCTGGGCCACACGGATAAACCACCGTAACATACTATGTTTACCAAAAGGGTGATCATGTAATAAAACTCAATAACAAGAGCGCAATATCGAAAACCTCACTTTATCATGCGCACATCTATATAGAGGCTATTGGGATTTACAAACACCTTAATAATTTTAACAGATAAGACGAACGTGTTAAATTAGATAAAATTTGGACGTCAACGCTGCAACGTAAGAAAGACGATCGATTACTTTCAGTCGAGAATGTTAGCATTACCAGAGATAAAATAGCAGCCATCGTCGCGTGATGGACTGTGGTGCCCCTATACTCGGCGCTACCCCGCGAGTTCTGGTTGCAGTACCTACACTACAATTGTCCTCAGAACTATAAAAACATTCAATCACACAGTCATCCGGGTTTTCATTCTCACTAAGAACATCTGAATAACCATCGCTAAAAGTATGTGGAAGAAATTCAGATGCATTCATTTCTATCCATTTTCTGAATAGGGTCATCTCCAATGGCTGGAGGAGCTCCGAGACGAGAATAGTAATTATCTTAAATATCTAAATACAAGCAAGATGCTAAATAAGAAAAAATAGTACATTAAGACAGTCAACTCTGGTAACTGACTACTGGTTAGTTGGTTGATTTTGGGCAGGGGAACAAACAGCGAGGTCATCGGTCCCATTCGATTAGGGAAGGATGGGGAAGGAAGTCGGCCGTTCCATTTCGAAGGAAACATCCTGACATTGGCCTGAGGCGATTTAGGGAAATCACGGAAAACACAAAGCAGGGTCGCCAGACGCGGGTTTGAGTCCAGTGTGTTAAGCACTGTGCCACCTTGCTCGATTGACTACAGGTGAAACACCTAAATAGACGAAGTACTTAAAATATATCACAGTAAATGACATCTACAAACAACTTGTAGAAAACACAAGTTTTCTCGAGATTCGTAACGGATGGCGCGCGAAACACGAGTTAACTAGACACCCCTCCGCAATGTGTTAATACAAAGAAAACTTAAGTCATATATACATACTCGTACATCTTTCTATCTGTAGTTGATAATGCCAGAACACAGAAGCATCAGAAGGAAAGAATTTCACGAGTGCAGATCAGTTGGCATCATTTGAACAATTTTTCCTTGCTTTCCTTCTATGTCTTCACATACAACTCACCACTTACATGAAAGAGCTATAATAGCTGAAGAGATTTTCCTGTGCTTTTTGCTTTCGCAGTGTGTCGATATAATCGAGTGACAGCCGTTTGATGGTAGTGCAAACCTCTTCATATCACAGTAGTTCTTGCACTCAACATCTACCAATGTATGTTCGATACAATCCAATATCAGTCTTTCCCCTCTTTACAGCTCCTTATACCTACAGGGAAGTTATTTCCCGATCTGTTAACGTATGTCCTATCACCCAGTTCCTATAGTGCTTTCGTATTCGTTAACATAATATCTCAATGCTTCGAAGCTGACATTTTCCAGTTTAGAGTTGTCCATGATATGCAACAGATACACGTTTTTGGAAATTTCTTCTTCAAATCAAGTCCAATGGTTGACTCCTTCTAGCGAGTAATGCCCTCTCTACCTATGCTGGTCTGCTTGTTATTTTATCCTTTCTTCGACCGTCGTACTTTATTTTGCTTCCAAGGTAGCTGAATATTTTCACACTGTCTATTGCATAGTCCCTAATTATCAATGATCTCATTTCTGCTTCTGTTTATCACTATCTTCTTTCTTCTTTTTACTCTCAATTTATTTACAGTGTTCATTAGACTCTTCATCCTTTTCAAACGATTCTTAATTCTGCCTCAATTATATACCGAGGACGTCAATGTCCTTAGCGAATCTTATCACAGACATTCTTTCACCGAGAATTTCTCTGCTTTTTCAGTGTTGAACAGTCAGCAAGATGCTCTATGACTGGGTCTTACGCTCTTTCTAATCTGAGCACTTTTTCCTTGTCGTTGCGCTGAGTTGAAATCTGAACTATTCCGCTCCACAAGCTGGCTCGTGGTTCAAGGCGTTAGTCAGCAACATGGTTTTGATTTTGTACCTCGACATATAAAGCTTCGTATTTTCCAAAATATCAAAATCGGTTCGATATCAGTTATTGTATCATATCCTTCTTTTTGGGGTTTAACCGACAACAAATTGTCGGTGACATTCTTTCAGAAACTGTTAACATCCTGAGTGCCGCAAAGCTTTCTATTGTGGCCTGTCTTAGCTGAGTTGTTTCAGTGTCATATATTTAATGTATGAAGCGAGCAGTGCGCTAAAACAAATGACCAGCAGAAAAGCTTGAGAAAAAACAACTCGATAGTCACAGGCTGCAACAATCACTAACATGACGACTAGATCCGAAATTATTCGGTCCTAACATCGTTTCGCAGATGCATTGGTGGGTAACTGCATCAGCCTATATAAATATCAAAATGAGAGGAGACTCGTGAACACAGAATTTTACATCATGGTTTATAATTAATAATTTAATTCCGATTATTATTATTTGTCACGAATAGATGGCTTGACACCGCAAACTATACTTTTTCTTGAAGATTATCATAGTCGCCATTGATTGTTTCTATAGTCAACGGCGAATATGATGACTTTTAACAAATTCTACCTGACTGTGAAGCCCGACCACGAGAAGTTAATCAAATTATACTTGTATGATCGTAGTTCGGTTTTCATTGTTATGAAGCGTTCGCTGCACCACTTAATACTGCAGACCAGAATAGGGTTGTCAAATGGTCTTGCACTGGAATTATTTGAGGACAATAACTGAAATATCGGTTTGGAAGACCTTAATTGAAACGTGAGATACTGCTGACATTAGTATACCTCCAATGAACAATGGCACAGAAATTGGACCGTATCCTCTTTAAAGAAGCGACCCTGGAATTTAGGAAGACCACGGAAAACACAAATCTGAATGGCTGGTCGGCGATTTGAATCTCTCTCTTGCCGAATGCGAGACCAGTGTCTAACATACGAGTATTACGCCAGCTCGTTCGATGAAGGTATTCCAAACAATCGTCGTGGTCTCAAGCGTTACAAAAACCAAAATTCTTCAATTGAAAAGAAAACTTCAGTCACAAGAACATTAACGGTTCACAAATCTGCAACAAACGAGCTAGAACTTACATAGTGTAAGGAGCTGTGCACCAAGTGACGGTCCCACTGTTGGACACTCAAGTTCACGGCTCTGAAGAGCCGACTACGTCAATCGTTGAAACGTAATGCGCACAAATTAAATCGTTACACGAAATATTTTCGCAGTTGGGAATGTGGACACCCATCAGCGGTACAATGGAATAACGGTAATGTCAATTTGTACCAGACCGCGAATGTGACTAGCCCGGATTTCCCGCTATCGCGAGCGGCCGTCTTACCATTAGGCTACCCGAGTACGACTCACACCCAGGCCCTAGCTATCGTATGTCTTCAACTACGTGTCTACAACTTGCACTCGTACATCCATTGTGTATATTTCGTACAGGGTAGACATTTTAATTGAAATTCGCTTTTCCGATTTCAGCGAATAAATATGATACTGCAGTGGCTATGTTGTTCGTAAGTACTACGCAAAATTCCTTCGGGCATGCCTAGATTGGAAAGCCGGAAACATTTCATCGGTGGTGTCGGAAGTTCAGTTTTGAGCGGAAAGTTTTGATGTACAACATACTTCATCATCATGAATCTTTTATGCAACAAGAGGAAAACGCTTCACTGCGAAATAAATACGAACTAATTTCCAATCAAGATAACACAAAATATGCAAACTATAGTTAAAAACTTTTTTAGAGCAGTTTAGTTCTTCCTCGACTAGGTTACGAAATAACTTGGCTGGAAAGGGCTTGTAACCATTTAACTACAGCAGTCTGTTAATACAAAATTGTAGTTCATTAGATCGTTTATCTCTAAATGTGATTTTATTTCGGCGTTACGCTGCGAAATATTACAAAAATCTTTAATACGAACTTTTCGTTTGTAAGGCTAGTGTTGCGCAGCCTGTTCCAGTCTGGTTTGTGGCATGCTGATCGAACTCTAAATAGTAGACCAGTGCAACAAGTGTTATTTAACTTTTCTAAATATACATAATGTAAATTTGCTTGCGACCACCACAAGATCAACAAATATGTGGACCACAGCCCACATTGAGGTTATTGCTTCCCCTGTCTCGTACTTTACCGAATTCTATTATTACGCCACGTTGCGCACAGACGCATGCTACTCAGGCATTTTTGTCTGTCTTTTTTTATTCCGGTTTTCAGTGCTCTGAAACCCAATATTCTGCGGCTTTCGCATATGTACAACTTCTCTACAGTTATGTGTGCTTCTGAATACTCACATAAATTTATAATTTATTATTTTATTCTTTATTTTATTACTTCATCCTGAGTTACAATTCACGATTTCAACCAGTAATGTGATTCTTGTTTTCAGTTTTTGATCTCTGTACAGCCGAAGACAATCATGACGGTTTTGGAGACCTTCAGCGAACGATTTTGCGTAGTATTTTGGACAATGGACTGGCATTCGGCAGGAATGGAATTCACGTCTCCGTCCAGCCCTTCAGATTCATGTTCTAGGTGGCTTTCCTATGTCACACCAAGCGGTGTGTGGCGGAGTGCACTATTCGCGCCAAAGTCATAATTTCTCCCCCCCCCCCCCCTCCGGTTCACCGGTTCACTCGCGGATAGCGCGAGGGAAAAATGACTGTCTGAACGTCTCAGTATGAGCTCTAATTTCCTTTATCTCTGAATGGTGATCATTGCGCGTTTTGAAAGTTGGTGGTAATAATATATGCTCTACATCTTCGGCGAAGATTGGATTTGGGAATTTAGTGAGCAGCCCCTTCCGTTTAGCGCGTCGTCTACCTGCAAGTGTGTTCCATTTCAAACTTCAAAGAGATTTGTGACGCTCTCGCGATGGCTAAATGTACCAGTCACCAATCTTGCCGCTCTTCTTTGGACCCTCTCAATCTCTTGAATCAGACCCAACTGGTAAGGGTCCCATACAGACGACAAATACTGTAAGACTGGACGAACTAACGTATTGTAAGCGATTTCCTTTGCTGAAGGACCGCATCGCTTCAGGATTCTACCAACAAACCGCAATCTAGAGTTCGTCTTGCCCATTACTTTTGTAATCTGATCATTCCATTTGAGATTATTTCGAATAGTCACACCCAGATAGCTGACGGAAGTTTCCGCTCCCAAAGAATGGGTATTTATTTTGTACCCGTACATTAATGGGGATTTTCGCCTTTTTATACACAGTAGGTTACACTTACTAATATTGAGAGAGAACTGCCAGTCATTACACCACGCATTTATTTTCTGCAAATCCTCATTGATTTGTTCACAACTTTCGTGTGATACTACTTTCCCGTACTAGACTACAGCATCATCGGTAAACAGTCTAATGCAGCTGTCAATACCATCAACCATATCGTTTATGTAAATCGTAAAAAGCAGCGGACCTATTACGCTTCCCTGGGGCACACAAGAATTTACGCTTATTTCTGTTGAAGCCACCACATTCAGGAACGACATACTGCTCTCTGTCAGAAAACTTTCTATTCAACCGCATATGTAATCGGACAGATTGTAAGCGTGCTCTTTTTGGAGCAAGCGACAGTGCGAAATTGAGTAGAACGCCTTTCGAGAGTCGAGAAATATGGAATCAACCTGGGAGCTGGTATTTAGAGCCTGTTGTATATCACGCACAAAGAGGGCAAAATCGATGGTAGTGAAATTGGCCGTTAATCATGTGCATCCGATTTTCTCCTTTTTTTTTTTTTTTTTTTTTTTTTTTTTTTTTTTTTTTTTTACAGATTGCTACAAACTGGGCCTTCTTCCAGTCCCGTGGAACTTTTCACTGTTCCAACGATCTCTGATAGATGATGAATAAGAATGGTGCTATATTTGTAGCACAGTCGACATATAATCTTACGGGGATACCGTCTGGGCCAGATGCCTTCCTGGCGTCTAAGGATCTCAACTGCTTTACAATCCAAGATATAATAAACACTATGTCAGCCATCCTTGCGTTTGTTCGATGAATGAAAGGGGGAATTGTGCTGCAGTTCTCTGACGTAAACAAGTTTTTGAAAGCTAGGTCTAGAATTTCGGCCTTCTGTTTATCATCATCAGTTACGTTACCCGTACTGTCAGCAAGAGATGGTATTGAATTATTTGTAGCGTTCATAGATTTCACGTACGACCAAAATATTTGGGGGTTATTTTTAGAATCTCCTCTCAATTTCGTTAAAAAATCCCTCATTGACCTTTTGACAGCTGCTTTCATTTCGCAAAAGCTCTGTTTGTCAGAGGGGCAGCGATTACGTATAAAACGAGTTTGAAAAATTCTCTGCTATCTCAGCAACTTCCTGATATGTTTGTTGGACCAAGGTGGATCCTTTCCCTCCCCTATATTTTTGATAGGCACATACTTTCCTACACGTGGTGGACAATACCTTTAAATTCCGACCAAAGATGCTTAATATCTTTCTGTCTCGCGGTGAATGCTTGCAGCTGACTATGTACATATTCATTAATGACACTTTTATTTGCTTTCTCAAACAAGAAAACTCTACGCTGTTTTTTATTATTTTTTTTAGCAACTTCCACTTTCATAGAACAACAATATGGTCGCTAATACCTTCTTCTAGATTAATTCCTCAAAAGATCAGGTCTGTTTGTCGCCGAGATAGCTAATATGTTCCCATCTCGAGTTGGTTTTCTAACCAACTGCTAAGGTTGTATGTTGAGAGCGCTCCTAGAATAACTTCACACGAGCCTTTGCTTCTGCACCCTATGATAAACGTGTAATTGTCCCAGTCAATGGATGCGAGATTAAAGCCTCCACCTATATCGAAGGGATATTTTGGATATTTATTTCTTATGTACTCAAGACTTTCCCTGAAACGTTCTGCAACGTTTGTTGCGGATGCTTGTGGTCTATAAAAACATCCAAATACAATGGTCAATCCTCGTATGATTGACAGCTTTATCCAAACTACACTCCTGGAAATGGAAAAAAGAACACATTTACACCGGTGTGTCAGACCCACCATACTTGATCCGGACACTGCGAGAGCGCTGTACAAGCTATGATCACACGCACGGCACAGTGGACACACCAGGAACCGCGGTGTTGGCCGTCGAATGGCGCTAGCTGCGCAGCATTTGTGCACCGCCGCCGTCAGTGTCAGCCAGTTTGCCGTGGCATACGGAGCTCCATCGCAGTCTTTAACACTGGTAGCATGCAGCGACAGCGTGGACGTGAACCGTATGTGCAGTTGACGGACTTTGAGCGAGGGCGTATAGTGGGCATGCGAGAGGCCGGGTGGACGTACCGCCGAATTGCTCAACACGTGGGGCGTGAGGTCTCCACAGTACATCGATGTTGTCGCCAGTGGTCGGCGGAAGGTGCACGTGCCCGTCGACCTGGGACCGGACCGCAGCGACGCATGGATGCACGCCAAGACCGTAGGATCCTACACAGTGCCGTAGGGGACCGCATCGCCACTTCCCAGCAATTTAGGGACACTGTTGCTCCTGGGGTATCGACGAGGACCATTCGCAACCGTCTCCATGAAGCTGGGCTACGGTCCCGCCCACCGTTAGGCCGTCTTCCGCTCACGCCCCAACATCGTGCAGCCCGCCTCCAGTGGTGTCGCGACAGGCGTGAATGCAGACGTGTCGTCTTCAGCGATGAGAGTCGCTTCTGCCTTGGTGGCAATGATGGTCGTATGGGCGCCGTGCAAGTGAGCGCCACAATCAGGACTGCATACGACCGAGGCACACAGGGCCAACACCCGGCATCATGGTGTGGGGAGCGATCTCCTACACTGGCCGTACACCTCTGGTGATCGTCGAGGGGACACTGAATAGTGCACGGTACATCCAAATCGTCATCGAACCCATCGTTCTACCATTCCTAGACCGGCAAGGGAACTTGCTGTTCCAACAGGAAAATGCACGTCCGCATGTATCCCGTGCCACCCTACGTGCTCTAGAAGGTGTAAGTCAACTACCCTGGCCAGCAAGATCTTCGGATCTGTCACCCATTGAGCATGTTTGGGACTGGATGAAGCGTCGTCTCACGCGGTCTGCACGTCCAGCACGAACGCTGGTCCAACTGAGGCGCCAGGTGGAAATGCCATGGCAAGCCGTTCCACAGGACTACATCCTGCTTCTCTACGATCGTCTCCATGGGAGAATAGCAGCCTGCAGTGCTGCGAAAGGTGGATATACACTGTATTAGTGCCGACATTGTGCATGCTCTGTTGCCTGTGTCTATGTGCTTGTAGTTCTGTCAGTGTGATCATGTGATGTATCTGACCCCAGGAATGTGTCATTAAAGTTTCCCCTTCCTGGGACAATGAATTCACGGTGTTCTTATTTCAATTTCCAGGAGTGTATTTCACAGTCCGACCCAGTATCTATCTCAATTGCGTTTAAACAGCTTTTAACTCCAATGAACACACCATCTCCCATAGCATCAGTCCTATCCTTCCTAAACATTGTCCAATCCGAGTTCAAAATTTCACTGCTATTTATGTCTGGTTTCAACCAGCTTTCGGTACCTAATACAATGTTGGCATTGCTACTGTTTATTTCAGCGAGTAACTCGGGCATCTTGCTACAGACACTTCGACAATTTACTGACATGAGATGTAGCACATTTAAATCCTTTGGAATGACCCGTTTAGGCGAACTAACAACTTTTACAGCTGGCACACCCACACCAGTGTCATGAACTGTTTATTTGTCAGGCCAACGGTTTGTTTCCCGTGGGGAAGAACGTAATCTAAAAGAACCCCATGTGCACGCCGCAAGTACTGTGCTACCCATGTAGCTGCTTCCTGTGTGTAGTGCACCCCTGATCTAGCGAGGGGGGTCCTACAACCTTCCATCCCATAGCGTAGGTCGAAGAATCTACAACCATTTTCGTCACAGAGTCGACGTAGCCTTGGTTCAGATTCTCCACTCGACGCCAAAGCAGAGGGCCCCGGTCCACCCTGGGTACAATGCTGGAGATCGTCAGCTGGGCTTCCACTCCTCGAGAGATGGAGGTCGCCTTCGCCAATTTAGCCAGCCGTCGAAAAGCCCCAAGGATTTCCTCGGAACCCCGACGACAGGCATAGTTGGTGCCGACTTGTGCAACAATCTGCAGCTGGCTGCACCCCGCACGCTCGATAGCCGCCGGAAGAGCCTCTTCCACATCCCGGACGAGGCCCTTCGGCAAGCACAGTGAACGTTGGACTTCTTCCCCGCCCTAGCCGCTCCTGAGGGGCTCCATGACCCGCCTAACACTGGAGCTCCCAATAACTAACAAACCCCTACCCCCACGTGCCTGTCCGGACCTTGCTGAAGGAGCGGCCGCTATCCGGGCAGAAGGCTGGCTAAATTGCTTAAGGCAAATTACAGAATGTTTCTTTACAAAAGGACATCAATTCTTTCCACTTATTTTCACAAACCGATTTTGTCGAACATTGATAGTGAATTCGTCTAATGATAAACTTTTATTATATTTTTTGTAACAATTCTGAATTTAATGCCGAAAAAATATTAAGTCTGTCATTACCTGGCTGTCTCCATTCCTTTAAAGATAAACGCTTAATAGAAGTGTAGTTCGGTGGTATCAGGCCTCTGCCCCTTCTTTCTACATTTACATTTATATAATGTTGAGCGTCTCTGAAGTATCACTATTAATTTTGAGTGTTTCAAAACACCGTTTACGTGTAGTATCTTTCTCACAGTTGCTCATCAGCTTGCTAACGTCTTCGATGACAGATATTGTCTGACGATTCACAAGACAAATGAGTATGTGTAACTTCCACAGCTAGTACTCCCACTGATAGATATGAATTATTGTGCAACTTTCTGAGACAGTAGAACTGTGCTTGGAACCTGGTCTCTAACGCGATCCCTTGCCTTCCGTTCATAAATGCTCTTGCCGACTGAGCTGTCCATGCACACTCACGACTCGCCCTCACAGCTTCAGTTTGGTCAAGTGCCTGTCCCGTGCATTCACGATAGTCTACTTTCCACTGTGGAGTAAAAGAGATTATTCTAAATTAAATTATTTTGGAACATAAATTTATGAAGTACTCCGTGGTAATGGCGAAATAAATTTGGATTATAATTTTCTTGGTGTTTTCGATCTTCTTACCATACCTATAACCGGAATTCAGTAGCTTAATTGCTCGACGATCGTAACAAGCAACATGCGCTGGCGCGACAGTTCACCACGTATTTTTTCACCTTGTGCTGAACTTTTTCTATTTACAAAAAAAAAAAAAAAAAAAAAAAAAAAACCCTAGCTCCAACGTTTGCCGAAGTCGGGCTTCACTGATTGTACCTCCTTAGCTGCAAACGGCTGAGGCGAGCTGTGATAACATTTGAACAGGTATTTAACTGTCCGAGGCGGCAGCGGCTTGCTAGCCGGAGATAGGCGGTTCCAAGTAAACACCCTGCGCTGTGCAGTGCTTCGCCCAGTTGACTGGCGCTACAGTTAGCGATTGGTTAGAGCAGTGCGAGAGCAAACAGGCAAAGGCACACCCGCAGAGAACGGGATTTCTAGTTACGTCAGTGGCAGCAAGAAATTATTTACAAACATGCCGTCCCCAGATTCTGCCGCCGGAGCGCTAAATCAGTCTACTGCCCGCCATTAGTATGTCACAACTTCACAGCGTGCTCAGCTCTGTTTGCAAGCTCTCCGCTTCACACTTCTGAAAACATCTATGTATTTTCGTTCCGGAGAAAACTCCGTGTATCTCCCTCTGACAAATGCCGACCTACGGGGTATTTTAACACAGACGTTGATTCTGAGCTAGTAATTCTCGCATTCCGTGCACTGTTGTGGCCATGTGATGCAATTACATTAAATTTACTATGCATTTGTTTTCTCTGCATTGCATTTCTGACGACTGTCGTAGTCGTTCTTTATTTCTTCGAGGCATATTGAGGATATATTCATGTGCTGGGATTTTTCTTTGTCTTCGTATCGATACTCAAGAACTAACACCATGTACTCACTTCAGTTCCCCAATTTCCCTCGTCGTTCCCTTTCCTCCCATTTCTGTGTTATCCCCACATTGCCCCCCCCCCCTCTCTCCCCCCTCATTCTCTCCCCTTTCCCCTGTCCCTCTTCTAATAAAGGTAAATCTTCACTGTGCTGTTACCTTCAATATTTTAAGCAGATTTTAAATGAACATTGCTCGCACTTTCCAAATCTTTTTTGTTTGTGTTGCATTATTTTTCTAATGATTTATCTAAAATGTTCCTCTCTCCTAACCAGCTTGTAATTCAGAGTTACTCACTGAGAGGTGAAGAGAGCACAATAATCACGGTAGGGACTGGAGAAATAGGCAACAAGGAGAGAAAAGTAATTTTGTTGGAAGAAGGGATAATTCTGAGCTAAGAAGGCAATGGAGAAGACAAAAGATATGAGGGACCACCAGGTGCTAATTTCAAGAGCAGACAGTCGGAAAACTAACTGTTGCCTTGCTTGGGGCCTCCATGGAGCGGGAATGGGGGGGAGGGGTGGGGGGAGAAGGCGAGGGGGACATCTTATAACTATGCAGTTAATAGCGTCAGACAGAGATGCAGTAAGAGAGAGATGATTAGGGTAAGGTGTCAAAAGAGGTAAGTGTATGTCACAAGGGTACTCTTACAGGTAACGAAAAGCCATTGGGGAGAGGAGGTGGGTGCAGATTTAATACGTACAGTCAGTCAAGTGGACGAAATCACTATGATAAATGGATTAAAATTAAATTTAATGATGATCAAAGTAACTTTCTTAATGGAGAAACTGACAGTTATGTGTCGCCTAAGCCAAAAGTTGTGGAAAAAAGTGTGGGTTTAGCTTCAGCTGAAACTATTGACATATCTGCAATAGATAGATTAGTTTAATCACGAAGGAAAGCAGAGGTGGATACGGACTCAAGAAGCGAAAGAACAAAGCAATAAAAAGAATGGTGAGGAGGTGGTAGGCGTGAGTGCATTGACAGATAATGAGGAGAATTACACAAATATTGTGGAGAAACCTATTCGAAATGGAGTAGGTTCTATGATTTGCTAGCAGCAATGACGTTGTAAGTGATGAAGTAATTATTGACGGTATGTCTGTGTCAGTGTGTACAAGGTAATTTTAGTTATAATGGTGATAAATTGATGAGTAGAGCAGGTAGAAGTTATATTGCGGAGAATATTGTTAATGGGCATTAATGTAAGGACGAAATTGAAAAACCTGTTTCCTAAAATGATTCTGAGGCCGTTGATTGTAATTGGATGAGGAAAGAGGACGCTGACTATAATACCTGTTACTGGCTATCTTGTGCTAAGATTCATGAAACTATACTACCAGAGCAATGGGGTCTTGATATTTAAAGTTGTCAGGCACTTGGAAGAACTATGAGCGGGTTATTGGAATCACATTTAATGATTTATTCAACAGGGGTACAGGATTGGAATATGGCTAAATGCGTATCAGTGTGTGCATAATGGAGGAAGTGATAAGAGAAGAAACAGATTGTTTCGTTCAGAGAAGCAGAGTTAAGGAGGGTAACTGTCGCGAAGGATCGGTCAATAATTAATGTTGACACCACAAAAGTGTAAAATGTGGCATTATTAGTTACCGAATCAACTGTTTCTGCAATGTCGGAGTCATTCTGTCAACAAATTAGACGTATGGTGTTAGTGGAATAACTTGTAACTAGTCTCAAAAATTAAAACAGCAACGGCAGTACACAGTAAGCAAATCAAAAACTAAATTTTATTCTATTTTAAAATAAATGACCATCATTTTTATGCAAGTTGTTTTGTGATCCCGCATTTGCTAATGATTATTATATTGGGGGTGGATTTCCTGTACAAAAATAATTGTAATAGTATAGTGAAAGATGTAATCGTATAATTTCATGCTGAGGGATACAGAAAAAGAAATTTAAAATAAAAGTGAAAGGGGTGAAGCAATGGTTAACTTGGAAAGAGAAAATTAAGAGAGTGGGAAGGTGTGCACATTGGAAAAGTTTATAACAAGTTGGATTAAAAAGATCATTTGTTTAAGAACAAAGTGCAGCTCACTGAGTTACTGTGCAGATATGTTCATGTATTTTCAGACAGGTGTAGGGGAGATGATGTTTTTGAATATTATTTGAGAGTAATAACCCAGGGCGTAATTAAGGATAAACCTTTGCCTATTGTCACGGCAGATAAGGAAGCAATTAGGTCCAAACCAAAAAGATGTTGCACTGGAAAATAAGAGTGTTAGGCAGAAGTGAACATTGTAATCTTACTGTTAAAATGAAGGATGGATCAGCAAGGATTCTGTCAGGTACAAGGATTTGGATAGTTAAGGAGAATGATCGGTCTGAAAGCATGAATGAATTGTTGCAGAATTTTTGTAATGTAAAGCTCATGTCTAGTGGAGATTTAACTTTTAGATTTTCGCAGGTGCCTTTAGCTGAAACAAGTGGAAAGTGTGTGTGAATGCAGGGTTTCCCGGTTTATACTGTTGATGAAATCTTCTCGGGCTTCCATCCGGGTAGCTGCGTCGAAAATCCGCGACCTTTCAGTGAGTGTCGTTCTCATCATCTTCGCCCGAAGAGAAACTGACAGAAAGAAGATGATGAGAATGACACTCACCGAAAGGTCGCGGATTTTCAACGCAGCTACCCGGATGAAAGCCAGAGAAGACTTCATCATAAGTGGGAAGTATACAGACTTCTGTTTGACTGGAGGACATGTAAGTTCAGCATCGTGCCGTTTGGTTTATCAGTCTCAGTAGCTGTGTTAATAAGGTCTTTGAATCACGTTCTTGGAAGTGAATTAATGAAGAGGCTAACTGTGAATGTTGGTGACATCTTTACTAACAGTAACATGTGCCATGAACATTGTCAGCTATTGTATGTTGTATTCAAAGCCATTTACAAGTGAGAATGACTGTCTAGCTGAAAAGAAGTGAATCTGTACAGGCAGTATTAGCGTTCTTATGGTACCAATAATTTCAGAGGGTATTTTGCCACATAAAAAAGCCGGCCAGTGTGGACGAGCAGTTCTAGGCGCTTCACTCTGGAACCGCGCGACCGCTACGGTGGCAGGTTCGAATCCTGCCTCGGGCATGGATGTGTGTGATGTCCTTAGTTAGTTTTAAGTAGTTCTAAGTTCTAGGGGACTGATGACCTCAGATGTTAAATCCCATAGGGCTCAGAGCCAAATAAAAAGAAGATTAAAGGTACCGCTGAATACAAAACAGCGATGAAAGGAAAGCAATTAAAGTCATTCATTGGATTCTGCTCTTTTTATAGAAAATACTTTACTGATTACAGTGTGAATTTATCCAATACGTGTAGGTTTTTGAAGACGCGTCACTTGGAACTAGATGCTTGAATGTAACAGGGCGTTTAAGGCTATTAAAATAGCTTATGCAAAATAGAATATTACATTATCCAGACGAGTCTTTACCCATTTGTATTGCAACTGACAGCTAAGATGATGGTGTGGGGGCAAATATGAATTACTGTATGACATCCCAGAAAAGTAGTTATCAGCAATAGTATTTTGTTTGCAAAAGTTTAGAAAATATCTGGAGAGCAGGGAGGTAATGGTAGTTACTGATCAAAAGGCCTTAAGCTATCTAAAACACTGGGAATTGTTGAATTGTAGGCTAATGAGAGGGACCACGTTCCTTCAGAAATTTAAATGTGATATTAATTATATCAGAAGGACAGAAAATGTTGCAGTAGATGCCTTGCTTTATTAGCCTTTAACTAAAAATAAGTATGAGCGAGAAACTGAGGATAAAGAATTTCAAACATTGTGTAAAGGGTGTACGGGAAAAGAAGGAAATGAAATCAATTTATAAACATATAAAGAGGTTTCAGAGTGAGGAATAAACTCTGAAATTTATTAAAGTTAATGTAGGGCATATTTAAATACTGGAAACTATTACAAGATGTATAATAGTGTATTGTGAAGTTTAGATCATAAGAAAGAGAGAAGTGGAAATTGTATGACACAGATGAACAAGTAGATACTTCGATTAATTATACTCATCTGAGTCATTATATTCATCTCAGGCATTGTGTTGCACAGAAGTGTCTGAAGGCAATATAAGAATATATTATCTTCAACGGCAGAGAGAGGAAGCAGCTAGCAGATTGCAGGTGTCAGAAAGTGAAATATAGCACAGAGGCAAGACCGGATGAAACACAAAATATTATACCAAGCGAAAACATGAGCTTCTGTCAACAAATTTATTTAGAACATTACCAATAGGTCATAGGGGGGCTTAAATATAATCTGTTAGCAGTGAATGTATTCTCTAAATTTTCTAAACTGCATCTACTGAAGAGCGCCACAAATAAAAGTGATCCATGTAAGTTAGTGAGTTTTTTAGTAAATGTAAGGGTGTCGGAACACCTTGTTTCAGACAATGGAACTCAATTTGTTTAAGACACGTGGAAAAAATTTAGTGAAGGAATAGGGATTAAATATATAAATAGCGGCGTATCATACAGCTAATACTAATGCCGAGAGATTTGTAAGAGAACTGGGTAGATTGTACAGGACATATTGCAGCAAAAGATCCAGTGCATAGGTAGGACATCTATCAGCGTTTGAGGGTATGATGAATACAGAATTACCTGTAAAAAATGTCATGACAAGTTAGGACAAGGACTTATTAGCTAGGCAACAGATAAAAGGGAGGTAGAGTAGAAGAAAAGGCATCATAGAAGATACAAGCCGGGAAGATTTAAGTCAGGAAACGAAGTTCTAGAAAACAGAAATAAAAATCAAATGAAACTGATGCAGAGAGTAAGAACCTGTTTGAATTATATCATGGACCATCTGAAATAATGGAGTGCCCACTCCCAAATGCCTACAGATGATTATAATCAGATCCAAAAACCATTTCCTTTAAGGAATGTTACCTCTATGTTACCCCTCTAAGGAATGTTATCTCTACAGGCATTTAGAACAAGACATAGCACCCAGAAGTTGAGTCTGGTATGCGGGGGTGGCATTGATATAAGAGGCGATGAAGAAATAATACAACGCTTTTTTGTTGGAAAATTTCCATGTAAAAAATGAGGAATATTCCCGCTTCAGCCGCTATAGTTTCATGAAGTTCCGATGGTTCCTAACACCATACATAGCCTTCAAAATGGTGTCTGTAATGGAGATGCTCTCGAAGCACAGCCGTCATTCAGTTTCTTTTGGCGGAAAACCTTTAGCATCGCTGGGTGAGGCGCCAATTACCATCGTAACAAGTCGCACAAACCTGTACGATCCCCCGCGTGCCAGCGGGCCGCACACATTTGCGACTCTGCAGCGCTGGAATGTGTGGAGAGTCTCGTTCGAGGCAATCGACGGATCAAAAACACCTCGCGCTCAACTAGACATCTCTGTTGGTAGTGCTAACACACTCGTCCACCAGTTGGAGTACTCAAAGGCGTGTGCCCGCACGGTTCCTGGCCGCGCGTAACAGGAGACCTTGAAGAGCCACGAAGGACCATATGTGTGGAATTGCTTGCGCGTTACGAGGCTGATCGTGAAATTTTTTGTCGATCACCATCACAGGCGGTGGGATATGGACTCATCACTTCGAATCGACGCTAAGGAGAGACGAAAACTGTAAGGCTAATACCTGCCACTAGGCCATTCTTTCAGAAGAAAATCCTGACGGACCGCATACGGAACTTGTCGCACGTGGCTTGGAAACATTTAGGATCTCATATAGCGTCATACACGTCGGCACCTGTCAGAACAGTTCTCCTTGCTGTCTGTCAACTAAGAAAAAATCTCGTTTTCTGCTGAAGACTCGGCCTAGTGGAAGCATTAGGCCCATAACTTCGACGCTCCGTAGCATCCTCAGATGGCGTTACCGGACACGGGTAGGTCTCTTTCATTCGTTTCTTCAGACAAATTCCAGGACTACTGGACATTTAAAATAAGGTACATCAAATTTTCGAATTACAGAGTGGTCCATGTATTTCGAGGATATTTAGTCAAAGTGTGTATTACGTGCGTTTTTCCATATTGTTTTGTTATCCCTGAAACCCTACATAAGGCTTTCAATCCGAGACGTTAACATGAGATGTTGTTGTTGTCTTCAGTCCTGAGACTGGTTTGATGCAGCTCTCCATGCTACTCTATCCTGTGCAAGCTGCTTCATCTCCCAGTACCTACTGCAACCTACATCCTTCTGAATCTGCTTAGTGTACTCATCTCTCGGTCTCCCTCTACGATTTTTACCCTCCACGCTGCCCTCCAATGCTAAATTTGTGATCCCTTGATGCCTCAAAACATGTCCTACCAACCGATCCCTTCTTCTAGTCAAGTTGTGCCACAAACTTCTCTTCTCCCCAATCCTATTCAATACCTCCTCATTAGTTACGTGATCTATCCACCTTATCTTCAGCATTCTTCTGTAGCACCACATTTCGAAAGCTTCTATTCTCTTCTTGTCCAAACTAGTAATCGTCCATGTTTCACTTCCATACATGGCTACACTCCAAACAAATACTTTCAGAAACGACTTCCTGATACATAAATCTATATTCGATGTTAACAAATTTCTCTTCTTCAGAAACGCTTTCCTTGCCATTGCCAGTCTACATTTTATATCCTCTCTACTTCGACCATCATCAGGTATTTTACTTCCTAAATAGCAAAACTCCTTTACTACTTGAAGTGTCTCATTTCCTAATCTAATTCCCTCAGCATCACCCGATTTAATTTGACTACATTCCATTATCCTCGTTTTGCTTTTGTTGATGTTCATCTTATATCCTCCTTTCAAGACACTGTCCATTCCGTTCAACTGCTCTTCCAAGTCCTTTGCCGTCTCTGACAGAATTACAATGTCATCGGCGAACCTCAAAGTTTTTACTTCGTCTCCATGAATTTTAATACCTACTCCAAATTTTTCTTTTGTTTCCTTTACTGCTTGCTCAATATACAGATTGAATAACATCGGGGAGAGGCTACAACCCTGTCTTACTCCTTTCCCAACCACTGCTTCCCTTTCATGTCCCTCGACACTTATAACTGCCATCTGGTTTCTGTACAAATTGTAAATAGCCTTTCGCTCCCTGTATTTTACCCCTGCCACCTTTAGAATTTGAAAGAGAGTATTCCAGTCAACATTGTCAAAAGCTTTCTCTAAGTCTACAAATGCTAGAAACGTAGGTTTGCCTTTTCTTAATCTTTCTTCTAAGATAAGTCGTAAGGTCAGTATTGCCTCACGTGTTCCAACATTTCTACGGAATCCAAACTGATCCTCCCCGAGGTCTGCATCTACCAGTTTTTCCATTCGTCTGTAAAGAATTCGCGTTAGTATTTTGCAGCCGTGGCTTATTAAACTGATGGTTCGGTAATTTTCACATCTGTCAGCACCTGCTTTCTTTGGGATTGGAATTATTATATTCTTCTTGAAGTCTGAGGGTATTTCGCCTGTCTCATACATCTTTCTCACCAGCTGGTAGAGTTTTGTCATGACTGGCTCTCCCAAGGCCGTCAGTAGTTCTAATGGAATGTTGTCTACTCCGGGGGCCTTGTTTCGACTCAGGTCTTTCAGTGCTCTGTCAAACTCTTCACGCAGTATCGTATCTCCCATTTCGTCTTCATCTACATCCTCTTCTATTTCCATAATATTGTCCTCAAGTACATCGCCCTTGTATAAACATTCTATATACTCCTTCCACCTTTCTGCCTTCCCTTCTTTGCTTAGAACTGGGCTGCCATCTGAGCTCTTGATATTCATACACGTGGTTCTCTTCTCTCCAAAGGTGTCTTTAATTTTCCTGTAGGCAGTATCTATCTTGCCCCTAGTGAGATAAGCTTCTACATCCTTACATTTGTCCTCTAGCCATCCCTGTTTAGCCATTTTGCACTTCCTGTCGATCTCATTTTTGAGACGTTTGTATTCCTTTTTGCCTGCTTCATTTACTGCATTTTTATATTTTCTCCTTTCATCAATTAAATTCAATATTTCTTCTGTTACCCAAGGATTTCTAGCAGCCCTCGTCTTTGTACCTACTTTATCCTCTGCTGCCTTCACTACTACATCCCTCAGAGCTACCCATTCTTCTTCTACTGTATTTCTTTACCCTATTCCTGTCAATTGTTCCCTTATGCTCTCTTTGAAACTCTGTACAACCTCTGGTTTTTTCAGTTTATCCAGGTCCCATCTCCTTAATTTCCCACATTTTTGCAGTTTCTTCAGTTTTAATCTACAGGTCATAACCAATAGATTGTGGTCAGAGTCCACATCTGCCCCTGGAAATGTCTTACAATTTAAAACCTGGTTCCTAAATCTCTGTCTTACCATTACATAATCTATCTGATACCTTTTACTATCTCCAGGGTTCTTCCACGTATACAACCTTCTTTCATGATTCTTAAACCAAGTGTTAGCTATGATTAAGTTGTGCTCTGTGCAAAATTCTACTAGACGGCTTCCTCTCTCATTTCTTAGCCCCAATCGATATTCACCTACTATGTTTCCTTCTCTCCCTTTTCCTACACTCGAATTCCAGTCACCCATCACTATTAAATTTTCGTCTTCCTTCACTATCTGAATAATTTCTTTTATTTCATCGTACATTTCTTCAATTTCTTCATCATCTGCAGAGCTAGTTGGCATATAAACTTGTACTACTGTAGTAGGTGTGGGCTTCGTATCTATCTTGGCCACGATAATGCGTTCACTATGCTGTTTGTAGTAGCTTACCCGCATTCCTATTTTCCTATTCATTATTAAACCTACTCCTGCATTACCCCTATTTGATTTTGTGTTTATAACCCTGTAGTCACCTGACCAGAAGTCTTGTTCCTCCTGCCACCGAACTTCACTAATTCCCACTATATCTAACTTTAACCTATCCATTTCCCTTTTTAAATTTTCTAACCTACCTGCCCGATTAAGGGATCTGACATTCCACGCTCCGATCCGTAGAACGCCAGTTTTCTTTCTCCTGATAACGACATCCTCTTGAGTAGTCCCCGCCCGGAGATCCGAATGGGGGACTATTTTACCTCCGGAATATTTTACCCAAGAGGATGCCATCATCATTTAATCATACAGTAAAGCTGCATGTCCTCGGGAAAAATTACGGCTGTAGTTTCCCCTTGCTTTCAGCCGTTCGCAGTACCAGCACAGCAAGGCCGTTTTGGTTAATGTTGCAAGGCCAGATCAGTCAATCATCCAGACTGTTGCACCTGCAACGACTGAAAAGGCTGCTGCCCCTCTTCAGGAACCACACGTTTGTCTGGCCTCTCAACAGATACCCCTCCGTTGTGGTTGCACCTACAGTACGGCCATCTGTATCGCTGAGGCACGTAAGCCTCCCCACCAACGGCAAGGTCCATGGTTCGAGATATTCATAAAATTCTCTGTATCGCACTGAACTTGATGCAGGAAACACATAACGTTTTTCCTCTGTAGCTATATTGACGAAGAATGCTGTGTTCGCAGTCGTGAACATGCCAGCTTGTGCATTCGAAACAGTGTTTCATTGTGTTAATATGCTGTTAATGAAAGATGGCATTCGTCTGCTGTCCAACACAAAAACAAACGTTGTTTTCTAAATAAACGCAGATAAGATAAACAGATCCGTAATTGCAGCTGAGACCAGAGAGCACAATAAGGATGGAAGGCAGGCCGGCAAACAGCGCAGAGTAAACAGTGACACCGCGACGGCGTCACGGCCGCCTGTTTGTGGGTTCCAGGTGCACCGACCACCGCAGCCAAACGCCGTACACGCAGGCAGCCCGCAGCGCAGCACCGCGCTGTCCTTTGCTGACGTGACAGCTCGACTCACAAACGCTCACAAACGTAATTAAATCTCCCTGAGCACCGCGTTTAACACAAAATGCGCGACGCGTGGCTGATTCTGTTTTGCGAGCTTGTCAAACGGGGTGACCTCTGTCCTATGAGTAAAAGCACCGTTACGGCAGAGCTTTTGTTGCAACCGGCTCTGAACTTTGTTCCACAAATTCTAAGTTTGTTGGATTATGACGACAGAAGCAGCAGAAACGAATTATTACTACATTACGTTAAAAATACATTAAGCGATACGTATAGAGTTATCCACAACAAATCGTCGGTGTCGCCTTTAATATCCATGGGAATCCACAACTTCCCCTCAGTTTTCTTTTTTTATTTCGAAGACAATATGTAGCTCTTATCTCGCTTTTGCACAATACATTTCTTTTAATTCTGCTGTATCATCATAATCGTATGTTAGCTGGTTCCTGCCCACTTCTCTTAACAATTCAGATACTGCTGTCATGAGCGTTCTTACAACATTCCTTTTAACATTGCAGTCCTACGAACAGCCTTTGTACAATTAATGTTTACAAACTTTCCAGCTTATTTAGCGCCTGGTACTAATATTTTCGGAATACAGAAAGTAATATCACAAAAATAAATTAAACATTTATTAAACTCAACAGTAATTTTGATTCATGTACACCTACCTCTTTTACTGTCTTCTTTTAACACCACGGTGCCTTTCGATCGGCCGAAAGTTATCACTTCTGTTTCCTGACTTAAAATAGGCTGAGATATTCCCCATCACATGTTAACGATAGACTCCTAGTTTTCTACAGTTAATTTCTGGAAACTGTGGAAGGAAAGTTTCGAATTCTGTAAGACTCAATACAATGAGAAACTTGATTTACAAATAACTCCTGGTTTGATTAACTATCCTACATATATATCGACCTCCTGAAACACGAGAAACTTATGTAAATTTTTTTAAACAAGCAGTTTGTGTTAGACGAGTATGGACTGATGACCCAATCGTTTGCAACCTTTAAGCAACCAACCAACCAACCAACCAACCATCAATCCATTAGACATATATAAATTGGGATATATTGCTAAGAATTACTACTGAATTCGAAACTCAATGGCAATTTAGAAAACGTGACGTAGTTTGTCGACCGTGCTGATTGTTTGTTACACTAGCGTAAAAGAACGAGCTTGAAACTTCAGATACATTGTGCACAAGGGGGGCGGGGCGGGAAGAATAACACAATGTGTATGTTTTGTCTGTAATAATGACGTTCAACTGTGCAGCATTCAGATTAAGTTAGAAGAGCATTACGCTTTCATGGCGTGTTCATTACCTCGACGCGCACTGTAGGACTATACGAATGTTACAAAGAGGTGACTGACGTATTCTCAGGCTTCCTAAAGAACGGCGACTGTCAGAACATGGCGTCGGTATCATTGACGGCCTAGCAAGCTTGAACGCTAACGCGGCTGAATTAAAAAACACAAAAATAGGGGAACAGTACATTTAAAAATTTAGTCTGTTATCCAAGACACATTCAAATGATTCACAATTAGTGTCTCTAATTGCCTCTACATCACATCGTGACAGTAAATAATGTGTATAACGTTATAATGCTACCCATGACATTATATATGACTTCACGAGCGTGTGAAGAGTGAGATGAAAAATACCAATAGAAACATATTAACAGTCTGATACATTGCGAATTTCTGTTTTTGTTTTTCATATAAAAATACGTTTTATAATTAAAATCATAACAAAATCGTTTAGTCAGAGCCTTTTGCACTGAAACGAAATCTGTATATGTTTTACTGAACACATATGGTATGGCATTTCATTTTTTCTCGCGATTCCGTGCCGTCTTTTCTTATGTGGCTCTAACAGAGTAAGCACACTTTTCTATGTACCTTGTCTTTAAATAAAATACGAGAAATTCTTAAATGTGTATGTGGAATTTAACTATAGTATCAAACCTGATAATATCCCATCGCCGGCCGGAGTGGCCGTGTGGCTCTAGACGCTACAGTCTGGAAGCGAGCGACCGCTACAGTCGCAGGTTCGAATCCTGCCTCGGGCATGGATGTGTGTGATGTCCTTAGGTTAGTTAGGTTTAATTAGTTCTAAGTCCTAGGAGACTGATGACCTCAGAAGTTAAGTCGCATAGTGCTCAGCGCCAATATCCCATCATAATAACCATAACTCTGTGTGAATGTTTCCATCTTTCTTTTCACAGGCTGTAAAGAAAGGATTGGCGACGGATCTTTCGAGAGTAGACCAACCGAACACCTTGCCCTTTATTTCGCTACCTAATCAGTACAGCTACGCAGAACCACTCTGAGATCGAGTTCCGATAATTTCTTTCCATTCCTTAAGTATGGTTTTTAGGTCAGAATCATGTTACATTGATCGGTCAATTACCTTCGTACAATGACGTTGATAATCGTTTCAATGGCTTGATGTATCATGCCTCACGATATTAATAAAAGGTAAATTCATAATTCCGTGAATACGTGATTTACATCACCAATTTCATTTATCTATGTTTTTTGCTCAAGGCTGCCGTCCTTGAATGTTTCGCTCGCCTTTCAAGGCACTGCATAATAATCAGTATTTTTGTTTTCGGTGACGTACCGGAAAAAGTTTTCGTAACAGTGATATCCCAGACGCTTCTCTTCTATAAATTGCATAGGGAAACGTTTCATTTGGTAGAATCGATCTTCAAAAGCCATATTATATTCTTTTACTCATCAGGTGTTCGCGAAGTTACACGCCAACTGCAAGCGTAACTCGGCTGAATCATTTTAAACACAGCAGACAAACTGCTCGAGATGATCCCTCACAGGATATGGAACATACCAGTTCTAATGAAGGTGTATCCGTATTTCCGGTTACCATGCAAGAAGCCATTTTATTCATGCTCTGTAACATCGCGAACGGAACTGTGGTGTCACCGCCAGACACCACACTTGCTAGGTGGTACCCTGTAACTCGGCCGCGATCCGTTAGTATACGTCGGACCCGTGTGTCGCCACTGTCAGTGATTGTAGACCGAGCGCCGCCACACGGCAGGTCTAGAGAGACTTCCTAGCACTCGCCTCAGTTGTACAGCCGAATTTGCTAGCGATGGTTCACTGCTTACTTACGTTCTCATTTGACGAGACGATAGTTTAGCATAGCCTTCAGCTACGTCATTTGCTACGACCTAGCAAGGCGCCATTATCAGTTACTACTGATATTGTGAATCATGTACCGTCAAGACCGACGTTCATCATTAATGGATTAAAGTTAAGTATTCCACCAGCTACGTCCGTTTTTCTAAATTCTAATTTCCTTGTCCTGTTCCAGACCTCACGCCCGCCTGCGTTAGCTAAAACGCGTGCCTTTCGGCCTCCCCTAGTAACACGGTGTTGGCTCTCCTGCCAACCACAACAGGAACATCCCACTGGCTGAACGGTGGAGTTGTTCATCAGTGGGCCAGTGTACTGCAGCACCAACACTTAACAGCCACACGACCCTCCTCACTACTAAAGGCACTTCCTGTTCCGCTGGAATTACTGAACAGCCTCGTCTATGAGGTAACGCGGAATGTCTGCAATCCCTGAGAGAATACGTAACGGATTATGTCAGAAACAACGTGTCGTATACTGGCGCTGTTATCCGACATTTCTCCTCTCTGGGACCGCCTCCCGCAGTTCGTATCCTTTGTTTATAGTCAACCTGAATGAAACAGAGGAAGTTAACATCCGAGATACTGACTTTAGCATTGAAAAGGCACCTCAATCTTCTTACGTCTTGATAGCCATGCAAGAATTCCTGTGTCGTAGGGAGACCCAAAAACACGAATAAGAAAGGGTTCGTATCTTGACGAAGTGTTCGTAGCTTGGCTAACGGCCACAGGTTATTATATTCTACCACCGCTCCTCCCATGGTCTGCAGCAACATCGAGGTTGAATGTTCGGATACAGTATTATTAGTGTCCTGCTTGACACAGTCAACTCGTTTAAATATCTGGGCGTGACGCTGCAAGCGCGATCTTAGATGAAACGAGCATGTGAGAATTGTCGTAGGGAAGGCGAATGGTCGACTTCGGTTTATTGGGAGAATTTTAGGAATTGTACAAGAGATCGCGTACAATACGCTGGTGCGACCTATTTCTGAGTACTGCTCGAGTGTTTGGGATCCGTACCAGGTCGGAGTGAAGGAAGACATCGAAACAATTCCGAGGCGGGCTGCTGGATTTGATACCGGTAAGCTCTAACAACACGTAAGTGTTACGGAGATGCTTCAGTAATTCAAATGGGAATCACTGGAGGGAAGGCGCTGTTCTTTTCGAGGAACACTACAGAGGAAATTCAGAGAATCGGTATTTTTCATCCTGACTGCCGATCGAGTCTACTGATACTTGCGCTGGAGGTCCACGAAGGCACCAGAAATTTGGGCTCATACGGAGGCATATAGACAGTCGTTTCTCCGTCGCTCTATTTGTAAAGATTAACAGGAAAGGAGATGACAGAGATAGAGGGTGTACTCCGACAAGCCCCTTACCGTGGTTTTGCGGAGTATCTATATAGGTGTACAGGCTGTACCTACTTGTGTGTCTGAATAACCTCGTGTCTTCGTCATCAGAGCATAGCGACCACATCACATGCTGTTCAGAGAGGAGGAGAACCAAGGTTCACTAAATTCACATAGCCAGCGCCGAAGGGTGCAGACAACGAAAGAGTAAAATCCAAGGGAGCTGTAGATGTTTGTGCAGTTGGGATAGCAGTAGGGGATGCCCCATAAAGAGTGAGGTGGCGGCTGTGCAGGTGTGGTGTGGTGTGGTGTGGTGTGGTGTCGCGCGGCGGGCTGCGTGAGGCGGCGGCGGCGGCGCGGGCACGCCAGCAGCACTTCCGCTGACGTCAGCAGCCGCGCCGCGCCGCAAGATTTATCGAGCGGCCGATGCGACTGGCGGCCCGCCGCCGCCGCCCCTAACGGCCACTACCCGCTTCCCCGACAAGTGACGGCACGCCCACCAACAATGCTCCTACTGTACGTTAACGTACGTTCACTGCTAACGACTGAAGCGATTACGCACCAGTACCACAGCTGCGTTATGTGACATAATATTGCGATGTTTTCAAGTAACGGCTAGAAATAAAAAATATTTTGTTTTGTTCGCTTCATTGCTGCTGCAAAAGAACGCAGCAGCACTTTGAATAGAGGCGCCTTGCGCTGATAAAGCTTATGTGCACCACGTTTGCGACTAAATAACAATTTATGAAAGTATGACAGTAATGACTCAGGCAGCATCTAGAAATAAGCGATGTGTACTATCCTCTGTTAAAAGGTGTGTACTTGTTAATTTCACTGCTAAGACTTTTTATGATATTAACTTTGAAATTACTTGAAACAAAATTACTTGTAGGAAATGCCTTCAAAGATATTAGGTTCACTCCCGAATTTAAAAAAAAATATTCATTGTATGTATATGGAAACTGTAATAAATAAAAATTGTGCTATGGCTCGCAGATAGTATTTTAAAGTCGGCGAATAATGGTCCTTGACACAGAAGTTCTCGTAAATGGTGAAACCTTCGCAAAGAGAAGACCTAACGCTATAGACCACTGAAATCCGCCGCAGTATTATGATGGTCAGTATAATGCTAAGAGAAAGGCGAGTCCATAAAATTTCTTTACTAACGACGAAAACAACAATATTCCTCTTCGATCAACAGTCCGTTTAACATCAAATCCAGTAATATATGCGTTATCGTAGTGCATCATATACAAAGATAACTTCAAGTACCGAATTAAGTAAGTGGCGGAACACGCCTTTTATAATTTAAAAGTGATCAGTATTTGAGATAATATTCCTTTTATGAAATTCAACACAATTACTCAAGTATGTCGTTAGTTAAGGCGAGTTAAACTTTCGCGATCTAGCTTTCTTTCCAGATGGCTGTTTACCATGATTACAAAAGCTCTCCTCTCTCATAAAACGTATTTATCTATCCTTCTAAAAGACTACAAAGCGAATGCCGCATGCCAGAGGCATAGTTACTTGATCGCTAGTCATTCATAAAGATAATAAAGTCGCGCCACGAGTGGAGAAAAGGCACTCGCAAGCGATTACATAAATAAAGTCGCAAACAATAGGTCGTAACTCGTTCCTCACAGACGAAGAAATATGTTGACATACTAAAAGTGTGAACACCTACATACAGATTGTGCTCAACCGTACATTCGCACTAATATCGGCGAATTCTTAAACGCGGGACTCTGAAACCAATGGCTCTGTCATGGTAGGGAAAATTGTTAGGTTCTGTCGTCGCTTAGGCGCTCACTCAATGTAATCCCATTTTATGTTTCTGAACTCAGCAGAGCGATCAGCTATAACAGCTCGTTTTAACAAAGCCTTCGAACACACGTTATTATATTACGTCCAGTGTGAAGTGTACATTATTACATATATCTGTGGAACCTTAGGCTATTCCATTAGTCCCACAATTTGTAAGCAATGGATATAATGAAGGAGTTAGAAATTTTTGTATCCCACAAAGCGTCAGGAGGAAGAATCCTAAACGGCAGATATGAATCCCTTAATTTTTCCAATTTTCAAACGTTTGTCTCGCTTGTAATAACAACGAGTTATAGATCCTGAAATTAAAGCGTAATTCTGTTATTTAAAATTTATTCTTATTTTTACTAACAGCAAGTCTGAAATGTTGATGTAAATGTAAAAATATAACCCACTAAGACTGATCATCTTTGACTGTAGCGTAGCAGCACATTTGTAACAGGTTATCATTTAACGTAAAAACTGTGAATGATGCGTAACGTGTATGTGAATTTCTGTATGATGAAAATGTCACAGTGCCTATCAGCAGATCTAGATGAATACTTCCCTATATTATGAGCAACTAAATTCCAAGGTACCACCTTTTTCTTTTTTACGACTGTAGTGAGAACATAAATTGCGACTGGAGCGAAAGAGAGACAGAAGACCACACATATGGAAACAACACGTTTAAAACTGTGTAAAAACGTAATTGGTGAAGTGATTTTAGTACATATTTAAATCGTGGCTGGCTTATGTTTCGTTAATTATACTATTTAACAGAATACTGTTTGGCTTGTATGCTTACGTGCAAAAAGCTCTCAGCTCAGTTCTCAGTTCTCAGTCCACACCGTATATACTGATCCTTCATCCCCGATTTACAATACAGGGGAAAGGCCTCCCTTTTTCCTGCCTAGCTCCTAAACGGCTGTACTCTGACGCCTCTCATTCACTAGTCCAGGCCGATTTCTTAGCAGACATCTAACCAGAAATGCGAAATACTTCATTACTTAGAGTAGATGTAAAATTTTAAGACGCTTCCCTACATAAATTTCGTATATTGTTGATTGGTTGGAATGGGATATATCAAAGATAACGCTTTCATCTTTTCAGTGTTAGTGTAGAAGCTGTTATCAAATATTCTGGTTCAAATGGCTCTGAGGACTATGGGACTTAACTTCTGAGGTCATCAGTCCCCTAGAACTTAGAACTACTTAAACCTAACTAACCTAACGACATCACACACTTCCATGGCCGAGAAACGCAGTAGGCATTTTATGAATTTCTCCCATTACGTACACAGTTATCTTACTTCCTGTTATTCCATCGTGTGCGGGTGAGATCACGTAAGTCAGAAGCACTTGCTTTAAACTTCATCGTGTACCATACAAACTGAACGTGTTGACGGTGTTGTCCCTTTGTTATCACTCATTGGCTACTTATATATGGGTACATTGGTTTGAAACTTCAAAATTTTAAAAACTTAACTGGATCTAAATCGTGACTTCATGTTTACTTCAAAGTGCTAAAAAAAATTAGGCGGAAGTATATCGTTTTAGAAAAGCAGTACCCCGAATTGTAATGTATATTTATGTAATTAGTGCTGCACTTCCACTTTTACCTTGCTGACCCGGTCGCAAACTTATACTCGAACAGATTCATAACCTAAACGTCTTGTACAAATAAAAATTCTATTTGTGACAAGGTTTATCTCCGCTATCACGTGAAATCCAGACCACGCCCACTTTCCACGGTATTTAGGCCGCTCTTCGACATCCGACTCGTCAGTCGGCAAGACTCAGCACAACCAGGAGCACCTCCGAAGATGGCCAACGTAGCCTTGGACCACGGCCACACAACCCAGAAGAATTCTCAGCAGCTGAAACATCCGGTCGTGAAAGCCTTCGTTGTTTGATTATCGTCAGGAGAGCACCAGGGAAGTGAGACAGGACAGCTCTTATTCTCTGTATACGTAAATTATCTGATAAGCAGGGTGATCAGCATTCTGCGGCTGTCTGCTAACGATGCTGTGGCGTATGGGAAACTATCGTCGTTAAGTGACTGTAGGAGGAAACAAAACTACTGAAGACAAAATTTCTAGATGGCGTGACGACTGGCAGCTTGCTTTCAACGTAGAAAAATTTAAATTAGCGCGGAGGAGTAGAAAAAAAAAATCCGTAATGTTCGAATACAACAATCGTATTGCGTCGATTAAATGTCCACGCGTAACGTTTCTAGCGATTCGGCATTTGAGGCTGACTGCTGAACGATTCTACTGCGATAATGTACATTTTACCTAAGGCCATGAAGATAAGATATCTTAGGGCTTTTGCGGAGGCATTATAACGTCGTTTTTCCGTCCCTCTATTTGACAATGGAACAGGAAAGCAAATGGCTAGCAGTGGTACAAGATACCCTCCGCAATGCACCGTACCGTGCGGAGTACATTTGTAGATTTACATTTAAACAGGGAACTAATCCCACTGTCTATCAGAGTGATTGCAACGAAACGCATCCGACATCTGCACAAGACATGCACGTGGCTATACAATCTATGTGGGCCCGCTTGCCTTCGAATGAGTTGGTACTTGGCTGCCACCACTATTCTATGATGATCACCGGGTGTCAGGCAAATTCTGCCGTCGTTGCTGAATAGGACCGAACCCAATTCCACAGATGTAGGACCCATTCTAGTTGTTTCCTTCTGAATCTCCCACGCTCACAATGGTCCTGGGTAATTTGTACTGTTGCTTGTAGTTGACGTCTAGGAGTACGTTAACGCTGCAATCTCCCTGCTGGAACCTCGCTGCTCACACATCGCACCTCGCTGGAATTGCATTTACGCTGCAGCCTCGCTGCTCCCTCAGTGCAGTCACCATGCAATTTTTCACATCCGTAGCTGAAGGCATTATTTGTAGTGTACGAAGCAAAAGCTATGTTCTTTGCATCTTCTGGCGATAATTGTGGTTGCCCGTTCAATGTGGTGGTTATGGACAACGAGAAAGAAGAAGTGGTATGGATGCACCCTTCGATGCACGTCGTCCACATTGCAGATACTTACACCAGTTATAACAGCATCTCAAATTATCCACAGCACTTTTTCAGGCAGTCACAAATATAATAAATTTCGCAGTTTATTTTAAATATTTTTGAACCAGTGTAGTGTAAGATATGAAAATTCAACCAAAATTATTAACATAATTTCTGTTGAACAGCAATTCGTCGGCCTGCTCACTCGGTGGTAAAATTTCGTCAGTTTTCATCCACTTCTACTTAATAACCTGCATCTGTCGTTTGCAGATTTTCGTGCCGATATTCTAACGAGAAAAGAGAACAGTAAATTAGGTGGAACAAAAGAAAATAATTTCCAAGAACTGTTACACCTAATGTTATCCATCCTACTAAAGCAGATATTATGCACTGTTTTCCTCTGGTCCACATAGCTTTGCGTTCAAAAATGGCTGAAATAAATGCTTATTGAAAATCATCACACTTGTAGTTCTCACAACATTACTGTCGGAGTATAGCGATTTCATTGATGAGATACTGGGAAAATGTAGTCAGTCTAAAAGAGCGTGTGTGTGGGGTCCATACGAAATAAGATTATCACCAGACACTGAAAGTATACGAAGATGAGCAGTAGCAAAGATCACACGCTTCGCTGACTATCAGAGAGCGCCACGAAAATGCGAAAAAACCTGAGCTGGATCATGCTTGACGTTATACCCAAATATTTTTCGAAAGACTACTTACGAAGTTTAAAGTACCAGGATTAAGGAATATTCTACAGCTCCCAACGTCTCGATCTTACAGCAATCGCCGAGATACGATTAATCTAATCGCACTTTGACCACTGGTATTCAAGAACTCATTGTTCGGCCCCCATACCTGACCCTACAACCAAGTGAGGGGCTCGTGGTCAGGAAGTTAAACCATAAACAATAAGTACGAATCTCCCTCCTGGTACTTTGTGTGGACCACATGTAAACAAGACGAGCGTGGCTCGTGATACACCATTCGGGACAAACGACAACACGAGTCAGACGTGGTTCAACAGTTTTCGATACACACTTAATTCAGTTACGTGTACACCTCCGCTGCATTGACACACGTCAGTAGTGACAAGTATGTTATCACTGCAGACAGAGGTTCGGTACATCCGCATTATAAAGACAATGATGGTAGCGGTACTGTGTTTCTTGTACGAAAACGTCCAAGACGACGGATCATTGGATGATGATGATGATGATGATGGTGGTGATTATTATTTGGGTTGAAGGGCCACTCGACATCATGTAAACCAGAGCCCTGACGGAAAGTCAACATGCAAATCTAAAGGGTGGGGACGATGGTCACTGGAGATGACACGAATGATGATGACAGCATCAGTTATCGATCATCGAAGCAAAGGATTTGGAAACAACACAACACGCTAAAACTTTGCGAATATGCACAGACTGCTGGCGCTAGAGAAGCACGTTTAGAACGGTTAGGTTGAAGTACAGGACAATTAAGACTTTTATTGTATAGTGTTAGACAGCTTGTTCTGGAATAATATCATCACGGAAACGAGTTGGAATGCGGAACAAGCAATGATCAGTAAAAATACAAGGAAGAACATTTATGAGACAGGGGTCCCTATCAAGGACGCACTTTGAATATAGATAACTCGTATTCTCGTCGAAACTTTTAATCAAAATGGAACAAATGTTGTTGAGAATGTACTTTTTAATAGAAGAAATATATGGGACGGACGCACAATTTAAAAAAAAAGATAGATGCATAATGAGAAATTGCCATGACATATTTGCTTTGAAGAGCAATGATAATCGGGAGGTCCATATTACTTCTACAAACCACGAAGGTGTTGATATTACTGAACAAAACGGAAGCCAATGAAAGGCTACTTTCAAACCAAAATGTACTGTCGATTACAACAGAGTAATGATTGGTACTGATCTCCAGGATCAGATATGAATGGTTTTACCTTTTATGAGGAGTTACTTGAAAGGGTACCGAATTATACTTTTTTTACATAATTGGTATGGCAGTTTACAGTTCATATATTCTGCACAACAAAAACAGTATGAAGAAGAAATGTTGGATATATACTTCACATTGCAGATGCCTTATTACAAAACGCGCTATTAGAAGTTTATAAAAGACAAGGACCTTTATCGACCGGGCATTGTAAGAGCTTGCTCCGTACGTACAAAAAACAAGTAACAGAGTGAAGAGACGAGGGAACATAATAACTTAGAGTTGTGTTACATGTATCTCACTATTTCGAAAATTATCGCACTGTTGAAGATTACTAATTGTCTACGAGTGTTCTCAGAACATAATTAATATATTAACTAACGAACTGTTTCTGATACGTTGTCGACTTGCAAATAATGAATCAAATGGTTCAAATGGCTCTGAGCACTATGGGACTCAACTGCTGTGATCATTAGTCCCCTAGAACTTAGAACTACTTAAACCTAACTAACCTAAGGACATCACACACATCCATGCCCGAGGCAGGATTCTCTTTTGCACCCCGCCTAGTAGCCCCTACATGAAGATCCCGTCGTGACCAAAGAAACAAAATTGGCTCGGGAGCGTAAAGATAATCGTTTTCCCATTTTCCATCTACGCATGGACAGTCTGGCAGTGTGGATTTGTGATGCTATTACAATGTGAAGCCTACCACTCATCTGTGCGTGTGATCGAATACATACAAAAATTAACTGAATTCTTGGCTCTCTGTTACTTGTTTGTGACCTTTCCATGTCATTCTGCAAACACCTTCCAGCTGAAACACATGCTGTACGTTAAGTTTTGCTATGCTGCTACAGTCAAGGAGACGGACAGATCTTCTAGGTAGACTGTAATTTGTCCGGAGATAGAGGGAGGAATTTACAGTTAGGGCAGCAGGTCCGACAAACACCTTGAATATTACTCCACAGTTTCATTTTGCCACCTCTTCGACGTGATTTTATTGAAACTAACGTTATTACCCCTCATTGCCTCTTCAGTTGTCGACTCAGCGGCAAACCACTTATATATTGCCTAAGGTTGTAGATTAAAAAAAAAAAAAAAAAAAAAAAAAAAGAGAGAGAGCAAGCCACCCACCATGTTGTCAATCAGTGCAGACAACAAGCACATTAGACAGACTAGCAGTCCACGCTAAAAACTTACAGAAGTTAGGCGTAATTTAGGGCCGCTTGTTATTAATACACAAATTGAACACAAGTAAGTAGCTGTAGTCTCATTCGCCATCCTCTCCTACAAATGGCTTGTTCGGATCTCTTTGTGTAACAACGGGGGGTCTTTACCCTAGGATTAAAAAACGAGATACCCCTTAATGAGCCATCTCTACGCACCTGTACGTATCGTCGAAGAATGTAGCATATGCTACTGGTTTTAGTTACGATAATTCGTTACAATATGGGTGATGCGAACTGAATTGGATGTAACTGAAATACTGAAACATGCCTCTGCACTGCAGAACTTTTAATAATTAACACGCGTGACGCAAAACCAGTTCAGAATGTAAGGCAGCTTTTGCACCCCACAACAGCAGCCTAAAGAGTCACGTCTTGCCTTAGCTTTTGAAGTGTACATTATCAGGAATAAGCTGTCTCTCTCGCTCGCTCTCACTGTGTGTGTGTGTGTGTGTGTGTGTGTGTGTGTAAGTGAGGTAGATTGACTGTAAGACACAGACAGAAACCTTTCAGCGTTAAAAGCAAACAAGACTGTAGGAAACTGTTAGCGAACGCGGCCTGTAAACCACCGAAAGTAAAAATAAATGCGTTGTAATTAGTTCCAGTCACGAAATGCCAGACAAGGACGCTCCTGCACCGTGGGCGCTCCGGTTGGAAGCGCTGACCACTTCACGGAACAAATCCTCCTTCTTAACACCTTTGTTCGACATCGTGTTTACTTTTCTTTCCAACAGGTTCTAAACGAAGAGAAAAATCTTCCGAAACAGCTGTGACATCATCTAGCTTCGCCAGAAGACCGCTGAAATGTGAATAAAGGAAGCTTTCTCGCAGAGCAGTGAACAGCGACAGAACGCTAAACAAACGAAGAGCGGCTCTTGGCACTGTACTGTGTGGTATGTTTTAATAAGAAAACAAGATCTTACCGGTTGGCCTGAGCAAGACTTATTTACTCCTGCTTCCAGCCTCGATTTACATTCTGTCGACGGGAAGTGTCACCAATGTTTGTTATTAAAGCTTCATGTCAAAATAAGCATAAACCTGTGTGATAAATGTTACTGTATACGTGCTACTATCGTTCTAATCCCATGTTCTAGACTGTCGGAAAGCTTAGAGAGGTTATCAGCAGTTAGTCTCTAAAATCTGCAGGAAAGGTTCTAGCCTTGATCATACCCACAGCACCCAAGTTACCACAGCGGGGCACTATATCAATTGAATAAGGGTAGAAGAACAAAATCAGCCGCTGCATTACCTAAGGAACGATCCATAATACTGACGGTAGAGCACAGAGGTGTGGATGAAATGATTTGAAATACAACAGTCAGCCACATGTTGTATGTTCTGTCTGATCTGATGAACAACCACAACTGAGGATCTTATAGATAAGACTGGGGAATCAACGTCAGTTATAAATGACTATAAGCACGACTAGCTTTGGAAACTATTGCTCCATCATCAGATGCTACACATCAAGTAGGGTGTGGGATGGACGGGTCAGTTAACTGCAATACATTTATCTCACGAATATGAGACATTTGGATGCGCCGGAGTCGCCAGAGAAACAACTGTCTCGCCAACATATATGAAAAACGAAATTACTAGAGAAAAATAAAATGAAGACGACCTGCTTTAATTTGTGTGAACGTCTAGTACTCTGCACTTATGAATGAGGTATATGAGGAAGCTGGGATTGTATTTCCGAAAGTAACTGGTCCTAATATGAGCAAGCGTTCTCTCTCGCGAAAGTACGTAAAGAGTAAATACAAACTACAAATGCCATTAACTGCTTCATCAAAATAAGTATTCAGTTGACAAATTCTGTCACATTAGAGTATCAAATAATAGGCTATCTAGTAATTTATGTTATTAAGATTTTCAGTTATGGATGTTCTATGTTGTAGGACATCGTGACTATAAATAAAGTGAAATGTAAATACCATATTTGAAGGAGTATAAAATGAAATTTTTTTCTTCAAAAAATTGCTTGCAAAATTCTGGTATGTGTTATACTTGAAATTAATATCAGAATTTCCAGTTTTTTATCTAAACTTATCGTCAGACTTAAAAATGTCGCAGAAAACCTACCTCTCGCGAAAAGCTTGCTAACACAGTCTCCCTCCCACCCTGCCATCACAAACGCAGAACAGTGCCTAACCTACGATGCTAGTGCCTAACCTACGATGCTTCATTGCCGACTATGGTGCCAGTGATCGGTGCTGTCGTTAACAGTACAATATTTTCGTTAGTAGCTAGTTTTGTAATGGAAAAAGCTGAAAGGTATTCATATGATGAGGGCTATAAATTGAAAGTAATAGCATACGTAGGAGAACATGGAAACAGAGAAGCTGAACGGTATTTCGGCCCTCCTTCAGTCAAAACTACAAGAAGTAGTGAAACGGATTCAAAAACACAGTCATAATGGCACTGGAAGTAATGCAAAAACGATTCATATAGGCGATCATCAGCTAGGGCTACAATGGAACTTTACAGGCTTCAGGAGTAGAGTTGGTTGTTGCTACACGTTTACGAAGTGTAATGGGCCAAAACGAAAGTATCTCTGAAAATGCCACAAAAGTATGAAGAGAAAATATTACCTTTCCGTCGCTTTATTATGCAACACCGAAAGAAAACGAGTGTGGAAGCCAAATGGCAAATATGAACAGAATTCCTCTCACATTTTATGTGCCGAGTAACAGAACTGTTGTCATGAAAGGTGTTAAAACTATAAGTGAAAAACAAGTGTACGTGAAAAAAATGTACTAAACTGTTGTCCTTTCATGTTTTTCTGACGGTACTAAGTCTAGTGATTATTTTCAAGCGCAAAATAATGCCAAAACCTTCCAAAATACCGCCAGATGTCGTTCCCGTATATGACAAGGGTTGGATGGGTGACGCTGTTATGAAACAGATTAACAGAGAGAGAGAGAGAGAGAGAGAGAGAGAGAGAGAGAGAGAGAGAGAAAGAAAGGTGCTTTATTGAAGAAGAGTTCTCTTCTTGTGCTAGATCAGTTTAGTAGTCCTTCAAAAACTCTGGGAAAGAGTAATTGTGACAGGGAATACAGAACTTGCTGTTATTCTGCCAGGACTTGCTTCACAATTGAAACCTCCTGATGTCTCGATAAATAGAGCATTTAAAGTCTATATGAGAGAGGAATGGAACAAATGGACGAGGGATGAAAACCAACATGAATTCACGCCGAAGGGACCTTTAAAACCATCTAAAAAAATGTCAGTGGACGAAACAGTCGTGGTCAAGGGCGAGTAAAGATATTACTGTTAACCTTTCAAGAAGTCAGCATACGTAACGCTCTCTATGAAAGTGAAGACCATCTTATACACGAAGACGACAATGATGAGGACGAAGAGGAGGATGAAGAAGAGGAAGAAGAAGAAAGAGAAAAATAAGATAAGGCGACGAAGAAAGTTCGGATAACGATTTTCAGGGATTCCGAAGATCAGTTCAGATTTGTACACAAAATATCTTCTTTAGTCTGGCTTTGCTATTTAATAATAAAAATGGTAAAATTTTTTTTTTTAATGCTTAAAAATTCCGAGTTCCCAAAGCCAGATATTAACTAAAATAAGGTTTTAATTCATGTGACAATGTTTTGTTTTGTCATGTGACAATGTTTTGTTTTGAGCGTCAACAGAGTGTGCTTTTTTATTTGGTCTGCAACGAAAGAAACTTGCTGGCAAATAGCTAGCTTGCACGCAAGAAAAGAAATCAAACAATGCTTGTGCTTCTGTAGTTAGCCAGAAGAGTCGCTAGTGCAGCGTAGCCTCAGCGGCAGAGAGCGCGGCGCAGCGGCTGACGGGTCAACTACGTCGCGGACAGGAACTGGGCGGCTATTTCTGTGATGCCTCGAGGGAGAAAGTTGCGCCCCTGCGTCCAGTAGGCCGGAAGGGCCAGTGGGGCGCGCAAATTCCTTGAGGGACCCTTCAAGCGAGGGTCAGCCTGCCGGCCACAAAACGCCACCGCCCAACTGAAGGCGCTACTCCAGAGCCACCCACCGCCACCGCAGGCACCGGAAGCTCCCGGGATGGCACTTCCGGTACACGCTACCACCATAATTTAGTTTCGGAGAGTATGTCTCTGACGAACTGGTAGCTAAGGTTCCCTCCTACGCTTGGTTATTTACCTATGTTCTAGAGCTATTATCTTCGCCTAGAATATTCATTACAAACAGAAATTAGGGAACTTCTGTGTCATTCAAGTTACCTTCGGTGAATATTTTTCTGCCTGTTAACCTCTATACTCTGCAAACCATTGAAGTGGATGGTGGGGGGTACTACCCAAAGTTCCACGTATTACGGTTTAGGGAGCGTGGGGAGAATGATTAGATTACTTAAATGCTCTGCGCACACCGTAATTTGTCTAATCTTGTGTTCACGATCCGTACTGAGGTGGCTCGTAGGACGCTATAATATATTCCTAATTCCTCACTGAATACAGTTTCTTCACACTTTGTAGGTAGCCTTTAACGGGATGCTTGGTATCTCTCTTCCAGCAGTGGCAGTATAGGTTTGTCACCGTCTCATCGTTGCTTTCCCATGATCAAACAAACCTATGATTTTTAGTACTACTCAACTTGAATACATCGAACGACTCTGTTCTGTTCGCTGCTATCATTGGGTTTAGTGCCATGGGCGTACCAAGCGAGGAGCAGGGAAGGGGGCAGCTCCCCCCCCCCCCCCCAAGATATTCGAACTCGTTAGCGCAGATCCGGGAATAATTTTTTCGTCTTCGGCACGCTACTGTCGGCAAATCCTAGACGATTATTACTGAATTAAAAAGTTGTATTTTTGAACACGTGCATTCTTATATTTAAAATGTTTACTGAAAGCGGTTTTTCACTAGATTTATTTAATAAGAAGTGCTGTATGTTGTCTCGAGTCCTTGTTTCCCGAGACTAGTATGACCTGCCCCCCCCCCCCCCCCCCCCCCCCAGTTCAGATCCTGAGTACGCCCTTGTTTAGTGCCTCAGTTTGTATATAAGTACGTTATCCTTGCGTTTCAGTGGTGGCAAAGGCATCCTTGCTGCGAATGAAGTGTTTCTTCAGTACTTTTTTCTTTAGCTGATGAACGGGATGGACTTG
Organism: Schistocerca gregaria; assembly: GCF_023897955.1. Classification (NCBI taxonomy): domain Eukaryota; kingdom Metazoa; phylum Arthropoda; class Insecta; order Orthoptera; family Acrididae; genus Schistocerca; species Schistocerca gregaria. Next base: position 619,072,074 of record NC_064923.1, on the reverse strand, counting down.
AGACGCTGTTTGTTTCGTACATAATAATGGAGTAAATATAGATACGAAGCCCACACCTACTACAGTAGTACAAGTTTATATGCCAACTAGCTCTGCAGATGACGAAGAAATTGAAGAAATGTATGATCAAATAAAAGAAATTATTCAGATAGTGAAGAGGGATGAAAATTTAATAGTCATGGGTGACTGGAATTCGGTAGTACGGAAAGGGAGAGAAGGAAACGTAGTAGGTGAATATGGAGTGGGGGGAAGAAATGAAAGAGGAAGCCGCCTGGTAGAATTTTGCACACAGCACAACTTAATCATAGATAACACTTGATTCAAGAATCATAAAAGAAGGCTGTATACATGGAAGAACCCTGGAGATACTAAAAGGTATCAGATAGATTACATAATGGTAAGACAGAGATTTAGGAACCAGGTTTTAAATTGTAAGACATTTCCAGGGGCAGATGTGGACTCTGAGCACAATCTATTGGTTATGCACTTTAGATTAAAACTAAAGAAACTGCAAAAAGGTGGGAATTTAAGGACATGGGACCTGGATAAACTGAGAGAACCAGAGGTTGTACAGAGTTTCAGGGAGAGCATAAGGGAACAATTGACAGGAATGGGGGAAAGAAACACAGTAGAAGAAGAATGGGTAGCTTTGAGGGATGAAGTAGTGAAGGCAGCAGAGGATCAAGTAGGTAAAAAGACGAGGGCTAGTAGAAATCCTTGGGTGACAGAAGAAATATTGAATTTAATTGATGAAAGGAGAAAATATAAAAATGCAGTAAATGAAGCAGGCAAAAAGGAATACAGACGTCTCAAAAATGAGATCGATAGGAAGTGCAAAATGGCTAAGCAGGGATGGCTAGAGGACAAATGTAAGGATGTAGAGGCTTATCTCAATAGGGGTAAGATAGATACTGCCTACAGGAAAATTAAAGAGACCTTTGGAGAAAACAGAACCACTTGTATGAACATCAAGAGCTCAGATAGAAACCCAGTTCTAAGCAAATAAAATAAAGCAGAAAGGTGGAAGGAGTATATAGAGGGTCTATACAAGGGCGATGTACTTGAGGACAATATTATGGAATTGGAAGAGGATGTTGATGAAGATGAAATGGGAGATACGATACTGCGTGTAGAGTTTGACAGAGCACTGAAAGACCTGAGTCGAAACAAGGCCCCCGGAGTAAACGACATTCCATTGGAACTACTGACGGCCTCGGGAGAGCCAGTCCTTACAAAACTCTACCATCTGGTGAGCAAGATGTATGAGACAGGCGAAATACCCTCAGACTTCAAGAAGAATATAATAATTCCAATCCCAAAGTAAGCAGGTGTTGACAGATGTGAAAATTACCGGACTATCAGTTTAATAAGTCACAGCTGCAAAATACTAACACGTATTCTTTACAGACGAATGGAAAAACTAGTAGAAGCCGACCTTGGGGAAGATCAGTTTGGCTTCCGTAGAAATATTGGAACACGTGAGGCAATACTGACCCTACGACTTATCTTAGAAGAAAGATTAAGAAAAGGCAAATGTAAGTTTCTAGCATTTGTAGACTTAGAGAAAGCTTTTGACAATGTTGACTGGAATACTCTCCTTCAAATTCTGAAGGTGGCAGGGGTAAAATACAGGGAGCGAAAGGCTATTTACAATTTGTACAGAAACCAGATGGCAGTTATAAGAGTCGAGGGACATGAAAGGGAAGCAGTGGTTGGGAAAGGAGTGAGACAGGGTTGTAGCCTCTCCTCTATGTTGTTCAATCTGTATATTGAGCAAGCAGTAAAGGAAACAAAAGAAATATTTGGACTAGGTATTAAAATCCATGGAGAAGAAATAAAAACTTTGAGGTTCGCCGATGACATCGTAATTCTGTCAGAGACAGCAAAGGACTTGGAAGAGCAGTTGAACGGAATGGATAGTGTCTTGAAAGGAGGATATAAAATGAACATCAATGAAAGCAAAACGAGGATAATGGAATGTAGTCGACGTAAGTCGGGTGATGCTGAGGGAATTAGATTAGGAAATGAGACACTTAAAGTAGTAAAGGAGTTTTGCTATTTGGGGAGCAAAATAACTGATGATGGTCGAACTAGAGAGGATATAAAATGTAGACTGGCAATGGCAAGGAAAGCGTTTCTGAAGAAGAGAAATTTGTTAACATCGAGTATAGATTTAAGGGTCAGGAAGTCATTTCTGAAAGTATTTGTATGGAGTGTAGCCATGTATGGAAGTGAAACATGGACGATAAATAGTTTGGACAAGAAGAGAATAGAAGCTTTCGAAATGTGGTGCTACAGAAGAATGCTAAAGATTAAATGGGTAGATCACATAACTAATGAGGAAGTATTGAATAGGATTGGGGAGAAGAGAAGTTTGTGCCACAACTTGACCAGAAGAAGGGATCGGTTGGTAGGACATGTTGTGAGGCATCAAGGGATCACCAATTTAGTATTGGAGGGCACCGTGGAGGGTAAAAATCGTAGAGGGAGACCAAGAGATGAATACAGTAAGCAGATTCAGAAGGACGTAGGTTGCAGTAGGTACTGGGAGATGATGAAGCTGGCACAGAATAGAGTAGCATGGAGAGCTGCATCAAACCAGTCTCAGGACTGAAAACCACAACAATAACAACAACAACATGCGATGCATCACCTGTCTAGACCCAACTTATTATATCCATGCTGCATTCAAACCACTGTTGTCAGTGTATATTGGAACAGCGTCAAAAAATGCATACTAGTAACAGGAAAGTTATAGAAGATTCAGTGCGATGTATGATGTTTGATGATCAGTTTGTCATACAAACGGTGCCTTTTGAACGATCGTATTAGGAAAACGTATAATGAGCTTTAAATGAACGTTGAACTACGTACATCGCTAGTACTTCATCGCAAACTACTATGTTGCGTAAAACCGTGACCTGAAACCGTATCACTGTCCTTTGCATAAAACATTTTATCAAATGGACCAACCGTCCATGTCCGTTGGCCGATTCGAATGTCCAGTCTGCTTGTTATTCTATCCTATATTACAGCGTCGTTTGACAGGGACGAACTGGGTGTGGTGGATGATTACTGCACGCTGGCAACGAAGGCAGTGCGTTTGTAGGCGCTACAGTGTGGAGCCGAGCGACCGCTACGGTCGCTCGGTTCGCATCCTGCCTTGGGCATGCATGTGTGTGATGTCCTTAGGTTAGTTAGGTGTAATTAGCTGTAAGTTCTAGGCGACTAACGACCTCAAAAGTTAAGTCGCAAAGTGCTCAGAGCCATTTCAACCATTTGAACGAAGGCAGTAGATAAGCATGGCAACGCTACCCGCATGTAATGAAAACAAACGATGGTACTGCGAAACTGCTATCGTATGACGAGCCTACTGCGGCGCGTGGTTGGAACAGACCCACAGAACTGGTAAACAACGACAATCCCTAGAGAGAGAGGCAGGGGCACCATCAACACGGAAAACAGAGGACTATAGCTGTCTCTCCAACACCTGCATACCGTTGGAGCACTGCTGAATTACATCAAGATTCCGGTGCAAGAGGGACCGAGTGCCTGTATTGCTTCTCACACGATACACCAGACGGCAAACGTAAACCGATTCCGGCTGTTCCCGCCTCCCACTGCAAACTAATCTAGGGCGAGTGTCCCAAATTCTTCCGCTGACGCAACGAAGACGACTGAAAGAACGTTAGAGATTACGTTTCTCAATATCGTACTCTTCACAGATAAAGCGCTTTCTTGAAAAGGACAAGATTGGAAAAGGAACTGCCATATCCCTTTCGGCCTCTAAAATATCATACTGCTACTCGTACGGCGTTTGACAGCCTTTTCTCGCGAATGTGAGTGGAGTGCATCTCAACCATTGTCCAACGTCGCATAGATGCATAGAGGAAATCCGCCTCTCTGTGAAAAGGAGAATGTCAGGTTATTATAAATCGCATAAAGCGTGTGAGCTATCTCCCTCTTCAAAATTCTCGAACATATCACTTTTCCTTCCTGCTACTGTTGTTCCAGAAATTTGGTGATCTCTCACTTTGGTTTTCACCAAGATGCAATATCTATATATTTAAGTAAGACTTCGTTCATCCCTCCTTATTAAGTACGCGGACAGTTCCTCACGGCGCATCTACTGCTCCAACAGCGTAACAAGCAGCGCGCATTCTTTGAACGGCACGCAAGGCCGCCAGCCCAGGTCGAACCCTTATGCAGACTTCCCGAGTGTGGTTACTAAGCTGCTTCTAAGCTCTTGTATTAAACGTCGGGCTAGGTACCAACTTAAATCACGAAAATACGAATACACGCAGACCAAACAATGTTATACTATTGCGCACAGTACTTCCCTCCGTTGGAACAAATGACGACTGTGGTAAAGTAAAACCACCCGCTACATCTCTGGAATACAAGTAATTCCCAAATCGTGGGTGGACGGTAGCTCAAACATCGCACCGTCTGATTTCAGGTTCAAATGAAGAAGAAGAAGAAGAACAAAAGGAAAGAAGGAACATTTGGGGCAGAAGCAGCATAGCATTACTAAACGTTAATGCGTCCTGTAATGGTGGAGACAAATGTCGCCGTTGATTGTTCGCTGCCTTTGATCCTGAAGTACTCTCAGGTTCCACCCTACTTATAGTAACGTAATCAACCCGTTGATGGCGTCTTCAAAGTTCTTTACTAAGTCCCATTCCTGAGTGCCCTTGTTCAGCAGTCAATTGGCATTGGGCCCGTCTTGGCAGCCTCTTCCCATATTACATCAGCTGTGCGTATACAACAGGCGGAACCGTATCCACGCTACAACATTCTCCACCGTCGTTCCATTACTTACGGAGTATCGAACACTACATATCGCTCTGTCTGAGCCCATCGAAAACACCTGCCACTGAAGTTAGCCCATTAGTGAACTTCCTAATCGAATAGTGTAAATGAGGGAAGTAAGACTATTTGTGAACTTCCTACTCGAATAGTGTAAATGTAGATAACAATATTAAATCGTCGTTCTTCAACAACCGAATAATATGACGCTGCTCCTGTCTAAGTGCAATCGCCATCTTAGCACTAATATAGTGACTAATGTCCGCATCTGCAGACTCCAGCATTTCCCACTACAAGTTCACATCATATACAACGTAATTCCCTCTTTGATTACAACAGAATATTTCAAAGTTTGGTATTAAATTTATAGTTATTAAAAAGAATATATAACGGAACTTCCTGGCAGATTAGAACCGTGTGCCGGAGCGAGACTCGAACTCGGGATCTTTGCCTTTCGCGGGCAAGTACTCTACCGACTGAGCTACCCAAGCACGACTCACGACCCGTCCTCACAGCTTCACTTCTGCCAGTACCTCGTCTCCTACCTTGCAAACTTCACACAAGCTCTCCTCTTTAAGCTGCCAAAAAGTTTCATATCGGCGCAGACTCCGCTGCAGAGTGAAAATTCCTTTTTGGAGGATATATAGTTTTTATTGAGGATGATGATCTTTCTTACCAATTACACACAGGACTTGCCTAAATCGCAGTATGTTATGGTTCCTTACTTTGCGTTACGACCTTAACGTTCTGCAGATATAAATAAAACAAGAAACACTAAACAGTAACCTGAAGCGTAGATACAATGCGTCACGTCAATAACTGTAGCGTACGTTACAGTGAGCGGTAAGTGGCAGATTCAGTATAAGAAGTAATAAACACAATTAGATTTAGGGAAATTATGTATGTGAAATATCTTAGTTTGTATTCAACTCATCTTCTGACATCCATATTACGTCACTGTTCGTTAAATAAATATTTTTCAAATACTTTGGTGAGGATTTTAACAAGGTAAAAGCAATTCTGGGACAACTGATTTGGTCACGTTGAAAGTACATCGGCCTCAACCAGATAAATTGATGGATTCAAAAAGGCTACATCGCTTCGGGTGGAGTTATGAAAGTCGGCAGCTTTGCACCGTAACAATTGACATAACAACAGAAAATGTTGTGCTGCCATGTGCCCAAATGTACACAAGTATGGCGAGATACTACAAGTGAATGAATGGGATGGCTCTGAGCATCCTGCAAGAAATATGACAATTATGAATCCATTTAAATAAAAAATAAATTGTTTCCAATATAGTTTTGTATGACAAACAGCACAGCTACAAGGAAAGTGCTCAACACCACTAGCAAATTTTTAAGTTGGCGAGTACAGGATGACAAAACTGACGCTGAACCGGAGGACAGGTAAATAGATCTGGACCCCAGGTACGTGGCACAGGGCGATATATAAAACAGAAAAAAAATCCAACTGTCTTAACAGAGTCGCTTAGTAAGCAGTTGTCAACACGACCAGCGGCTATACAAGTGACAATAAGGACCAATTCCTAAATAGCAGATGTGGTAGCGTGGAGTACCATAGCTTTAGGTAGTATCAGGCATTGAGAAAACAAAACCGGTCACAGACATCGTCTTTAAAACCATACACGCAAGCTGTGAAATGAAATTCGTCCTTCTACCTTTTCTAAATCCCAAACACCATTGGAAGGCAATTCGTATGATATTAATGTTGTCAGGCAACGGTAAATAATGGTTATGATTGACAGTTTCACGGAACTGTAATTTCAGACTAAGACTCTGACAATAAATAATAATAAAGGGAGCAAAGAGGAAAAAGAAATACTAAACTCGAAAACAATGCCTATATTTTAGTTGACGTTAATAATGAAAGCCAATAATAAAATGAAATTAGTATATTTATGTCAGCTGTTTGCAGGCACAGTTTTCGAGTTTATTTTTTCCTGTTTGCTTCCTTCACAATTGTTTATTGATCAATTTTTTGCCGTTGAAATCACATTTGCATCACACTATAAAATTTGGCATTTATTAAGTGTTCGTGTCTCAATCTAGATACGTAAGATCTTTTCCATTGTTGTTTACATGCAGTGTTATTTCTTTAGCGACTATAGTCAGTTAAATCTGATGATGGCCTTGTAAGCCGGAAACCGGTTAACGCGATAAATTAATCCTATGGCACATAAGGAATACGGTGTTTCTCATTTATTCCAAATGCATAATATTTTTCTAAGGATCTTCCCACTATTCCTGCACAATTTATTTGATAGGAAATTGGCATGGAAGAAAGAGTTCTTTTTAACGTTTCGTCTGCGAAGAGGGCACCAGAGACGGCGCACAAGCTCGCATTCTGGAAAGATGGGGAAGCAAATCGGCCCACTCATTTCCAAAGTAAGTGTCCCGGCATTCATCTTACCACGTTTACGGACAGCACAGAAAATGGAAATGTGAACGAACTGCCGCGGACCTGAGCACTGCTGCTCCCTCAGTCGAATCCAGACGCCACTGTGCGGAGGAGCACAAATTCCCTACGACTTACACTTGGCCATAGTCCCTGCACTGAGTTTTAATTACTTGCCATTCACAATACATCTTCTGAGAACTTTATGATTTAATGTTAAAGGTATACACAGGGTGAGACAGCTAAGTCATAACACCCCTTGTATCTCCCCAACCGTAATAGATAAAAGACGCCGTTTGTACAGTGAAGTGCATGGACAGTGGCTACTTGAATATATCACATTTCATGTTTGTGCTATTTTTTATTACAGAGATATGAGGCCATCTTTGGTTTTTTTTAAATGGAACCCTACGTTAAATTTTAGCGTAACATGGTGGGCTTAAAAGACGGTTTCAAATATGTGTAAATCATAATATTTAGGCGAATAGTTTTTCAGACACAGATATGTTGTCGTATCGTGTTCGTCCTTCGAAGCTGCGTTGTCCAATGCGACCTTTCCTGTTGGGTAGAGTACATGGTAAACGTCGCGAGTCCGTCCTTACACAAACAGGCCCATTTCCCCGACAATAGAGATACATACTGCGATATTTTGCGCAAAAATTAAGTGATGATCTCGCGCAAATATTATTCAGTTATTTGACAACTGTGATACCAAAATAGTAGACGACATACAGCATTAAAATACTACAAGATGTTAATACATTTTAAGTAACAGAAATACAAACGTAAATGAGGAGGCTCTTATTGGTCACAATTATTTCGTACGTATTTGTTTTTATTTGAACATATTTACTATTGATCACAATACGAAGCAAAAACACACAAAGATGCACACCTTTACTGAAGCATGTGCTCAGAATGCTTCCCCTGTGCTGCAACGAATATTTGTAGTCGCCGTTCCAATGATTTGTGAATGTCTGTGAGGGTGTCACGTGAGATATCAGCGCACGCATCGATGATACGTTGTTTCATAACGTCTGGCGTAGTTGTTATTTGAGTATACACTATGTTTGATTGCTCCCCACAGATTAAAAAAAAAAATCAAGAGGGGTCAAATCAGGAGACCGGGGTCGCCACTTCACTTCAGCACGTCGACCCATCAAAAAATCCGGGAACTTTTCATTTAACAGCTCTGTAGCCACACGTGAAGAGTGAGCAGGACAGCCGTCATGTTGGAACCACATGCACTGACCGCGTGGTTAGTCCTACCTCTTCCAGCAAAATGGGCAGAACGTTTCGCAGGAACTGTGCATAGTTATTGCCATTTAGTATCCCCGCAATGACGTACGGCCCCACAATGACATTTCCCACGATGCCGCACTACACGTTAACAATCCACGGTTGCTGATGCTGCACCTGTCGAAGCCAATGAGGGTTCTCTACTGACCGGTAATGCACATTATGCAAATTCACATTACCGTGGTTGGTGAAAGTCGCTTCATCGGTAAAAAGCACCCGTTGAAAAAACGTTGGATCATCTTGTAGGCGCTGCAGAGCATACCGGCAAAATTCCTAGCGCCGTTCGAAATCCACACCGGAGAGTGCTTGATGTAATAACAGGTGAAACTGGTTAAATCTATACCAGTGCAACATGCGTACAACACTTCTGTGACTTGCAGCACATTCCGTGGCGACCAAACAGTAGGGTCTTTATGCGCCAACGTTAGAACGCCCTGTTCATGTACCTCGCCATGGCAGTTTTCTGCTTTGTCCTCTGCATGGCGTTCATCCATCCCGATTCAAGTAGTTTCTTGCAAATACGTGCAATACCATACTGCGTGAAGAGTTTGACAGAGCACTGAAAGATCTGAGCCGAAACAAGGCCCCCGGATTAGAAAACATTCCATTAGAACTACTGACAGCCTTGGGAGAGCCAGTCCTGACAAACCCCTACCATCTGGTGAGTAAGATGTATGAGACAGGCGAAATACCCCCAGACTTCAAGAAGAATATAATAATTCCAATCCCAAAGAAAGCAAGTGTTAACAGATGTGAAAATTACCGAACTATCAGTTTAATAAGTCACAGCTGCAAAATACTAACTGGAATTATTTACAGACGAATGGAAAAACTGGTAGAAGCTGACCTCGGGGAAGATCAGTTTGGATTCCGTCGAAATGTTGGAAAACGTGAGGCAATACTGACCCTACGAGTTATCTTAGAAGAAAGATTAATGAAGGGCAAACCTACGTTTCTAGCATTTGTAGACTTAGAGAAAGCTTTTGACAATGTTGATTGGAATACTCTCTTTCAAATTATGAAGGTGGCAGGGGTAAAATACAGGGAGCGAAAGGCCATTTACAATTTGTACAGAAAGCAGATGGCAGTTATAAGAGTCGAGGGGTATGAAACGGAAGCAGTGGTTGGGAAGAGAGTGAGACAGAGCTGTAGCCTCTCCCCGATGTTATTCAATCTGTATATTGAGCAAGCAGTAAAGGAAACAAAAGAAAAATTTGGAGTAGGTATTAAAATCCATGGAGAAGAAATAAAAACTTTGAGGTTCGCCGATGACATTGTAATTCTGTCAGAGACAGCAAAGGACTTGGAAGAGCAGTTGAACGGAATGGACAGTGTCTTGACAGCAGGATATGCGCTGAACATCAACAAAAGCAAAAAGAGGATAATGGAATGTAGTCGAATTAAGTCGGGTGGTGCTGAGGGAATTAGATTATGAAATGGGACAAAGTGGTAAAGGAGTTTTGCTATTTGGGGAGCAAAATGATTCCTTTCACATAGTCACAAGCTAAACCTTTTGACTTCTTGTTAAGCGCATGATCCTATAAACTGATGACGGTCGAAGTAGAGAGGACATAAAATGTAGACTGGCAATGGCAAGGAAAGCGTTTCTGAAGAAGAGAAATTTGTTAATATCGAGTATAGATTTAAATGCCAGGAACTCGTTTCTGAAAGTATTTGTATGGAGTGTAGCCATGTATGGAAGTGAAACGTGGACGATAAATAGTTTAGACAAAAGAGAATAGAAGTTTTCGAAATGTGGTGCTACAGAAGAATGCTGAAGATTGGATGGGTAGATCGCATAACTAATGAGGAGGTATTGAACAGAACTGGGGAGAAGAGGAGCTTGTGGCACAACTTAACTAGAAGGCGGTATCGGTTGGAAGGACATGTTCTGAGGCATGAAGGGATCACAAATTTAGTATTGGAGGGCAGCGTGGAGGGTAAAAATCGTAGAGGGAGACCAAGAGATGAATACACTAAGCAGATTCAGAATGATGTAGGTTGCAGTACGTACTGGGAGATGAAGATGCTTGCACAGGATAGAGTAGCATGGAGAGCTGCATCAAACCAGTCTCAGGACTGAAGACCACCACCACCACCACCACCACCACCACCACAACAACAACAACAACAACAACAACGTGCAATAAGCTGGCGTGTAGGACGCCCACCATCAGGATACAGCTCTCCATATCGCTTTATTGCTCTAACAGCATTTCTTCTTCTTTCGCCATACACTAGAAACATATCTAACTTTCCTTCGTTGGCTTACATGTCTTCTCCAAGAAACTGTGACAGAAATGCGATCTCTCATTACACGAGCAGCACATTTATACTCTTCTCTCCAGCTACCTCGTGCATCTACTTGCGGCGTTATCGAGAAGCAATAAAACAACGCCTTCCCTGTCATGTTCTTAAGTGGCCAAAAGGAAAGGTCGCACAGGACAACGCCGCTTCGAAGGACGAACACGATACAAGAACATATCTGTGTTTCAAAAACTGTTCGCCTAAATATAATGATATACACATTTTTGAAACCGTCTTTTGAAGCCCATCATGTTACGCTAAAATTTAACATAGTATTCCATTAAAAAAAAGATGGCCTCATATCTCTGTAATAAAAAATAGCACAAACATGAAATGTGATGTATTCAAGTAGCCCCTGTCCCTGCAATTCAGTGTCCAAACGGCATCTTTGTATCTATTACGGTTGGGGAGATGCAAGGGGTGTTACAACTTAGCTGCCTCACCCTGTATATCGCTCAAGGTAAGATGAAGCTGTGCTAACAAGATACTTTAAAACCTCAGTAAAAATTGTGAACGTGCTCTGGCGCCTGAATAATCCTCTCATTTGGAAATTCAGAACACTGCTTCCTTAAGACAGCAGTAATTCCTAACTCCTAAAGGACAAGAGTTCAGGTGCGACGTTGCTTCATACAGCAGTACCTACTGCGAACGAATTTCATTGGGCGAGAGCCCTGAGTTCAGTACGATTATTTCGCAGTTGCTGACACTTATTACTTCAGAGCGCTGTGGCTCTCACGTCTTCATTGTTTCTTATGTAATTAACGTCATGTCAATACCCAGATCATTAGAACCAGAAGACTAACCACAGTGAACGTGGTTAGGAAACGAAGTAGGTGAAAAGAATCAAAAAGAAATGGATCTGCTTCTAGGGTAGAGTGGTTTAGAAAAGCCGCGGGATAAGATGTCAGTACAGCTGAAGTGACTGAATGCTGAAGACGATGCGTAGTAGCTCAGGCCATGGCGAAGGAAGGAAATACTACATCGAGACACATAGTTACTAATACCTTCAAGACGAGTCGCCTTCAGAGTGGAGGCCATGACGTAATTCGCGCGGTACTGACTGGTGAGAAAGGCAGTAAGGAAATTGCGGGAACACGAGGTCTATTTGGCCGTTTGTACGGAGTGTCCCACCGCCACGGACGTGCAGCGAATCTTTACTCCCAGAATCATAGTTTTTCCAATGACTGAAACCGCTTTCTATCCTATCGTATTGACAATGGCGTTATTTTCACGAGGTCCAAACACCTAGGAGCCGGTGCTTCATGCTCTTCTGAGTAATTACTCGAGAATTATGGTTTTATAGAATTACTGGAGTAATTATGTCGGCAAATTTTAGCTTCCATTGGTGTGCGATTTTGAACAGTTAAATCAAGTCGGAACTTTAAATAACTTTAATTTGGCTTGTTCAACTGTTGAATTCATAACATCTTCGCAGGGATAATGTTCCGTGTTACAAAAACTGCGTGAAAGCACATATTGCTGGACGTTTTGAGCGTTGATTTCTTAAGTGGGCAAACATTTTCCGAACTTGTGCTACTTTTTATTGTTCAACTGATGGGATATTTTGATTTTCAGAGATTTTGTGTGGGATGCCCCGAGTAATAATTACACTTATATTTAAGTCTTCAGGGTTTGTCAGCCGAGCAGCGTCGTCGTCTCCTCGCAACGTTTCGATGGAATGCGTCTCCATCATCTTCAGGTGAAGTGTCGGTATATCGTCTCACTTTCATCTTATACTTTCCCCTCTTTGGGGAAGTGTGTGGGGGAGTTTGTAGCCTTTCGGCTTTTACTCCTCTGTGTACTTGTGTGTGTGATTTTATCTGTGATTTTTTGGTGTCTGTGAAATGTGATAAATGTTGTGTGTGTGTCTGGTACTTGCTTGAGGTTGGCGTGATGATTGATAGTACGTGGGTGGAATCAGAAGTAGGAGTAGGAACTGCATATTGGGATTTTCTCTTCGACGTAATCGTCAAAGATCGTCATTGGGCGTTTGTGCTTATCGTTGGACATGCCATACCAACCTAGGGAGTGGATGACGGCGTTTCCCAATCTGGAAGAGCCCTCATACAAGGCCTTGCCAGATCTTGGAAGCGCTCTCTAAGGGATGGGATTTCAGCTGTGGCGTGCATATCATCGGTACGGAAAGAGAAGGGTAGATGTAGTGCCCTCCTGAGGGCGCGGTTCTGCAACCTCTGGAGTTTGTCCCGGTGCTGTTTTGCCGCGTATCCCCAGACAGGGCACGCATATTCCATTACTGGCCGGATCATGGCCTGATACACATTCACTCCTATTGGGCACGGAAGTGAGCTGGAGCTGGTTGAGTTTTCAGGATTGGGTACAGGATGGACATTCTGGCGCAGACTTTCCTGTGGACCTCGTCTATGTGGGGTTTCCACGTAAGACGAGAGGCCAAGGTACTTAGCGGTTCTGCGACAGGGGAGTTGGGTTCCGCTTAGGTGAAGGTAGAGGGGGAGGGGGGGGGGGGCTTGTGGAGGTTCGCGCCTTCCGAGCCTCCGGGTAATCAGCATAGCCTGCCTTTCCAGAGTTGTTGGTGATGCGCCAGCGACGGACCCATGTTTCTGTGTCATCCAAAACCCTTTGTAGCCTACGGATGACCAGGTCCTTGTTCGCATTTCACGTGTAAAAGGCTGTGTCGTCTGCGTACTGTGCGGTGTGCACCAGGGGGACCGTTGGTGTGTCCGCAGTGTACACACTGTACAAAACGAGCCCCAGGACCGATCCCTGTGACACCCAGCACGAATATGCCTTTTGGTGGAGGTGGCAGTTTCTACTTTGACAGAGAAAGTTCTATCCATGAGATAGCTTTTGATCTGCTTGACTATTCTCGCGGGGGGGAACCCTTGTGTACATAACTTGTAGAGTAGCCCTCTATGCGTACTGAGTCAAAGGCTTTGGCTACGTCTAGCAGCACTATCCCGTAGTAGCCTCTGTGGTTGAAGCACTCTGTGGCTGCTTCAACCACTCTCACGATCTGTTGTGTAGCAGAGTGGTTCTGCCGGAATCCGAATTGGAAATCCAGCAGAAGTTGCTCTCTGGTGATATTTTCCTGTATGGGTATTAGCAGGAGGCACTCACAGATCTTGCTGAGAGTTGGCAAGAGGCTAAGCGGCCTGTAGCGCTGCGGGAATAGAGGGTCTTTCCCTGGTTTGTGCATCGCGGCCCGACCACTTCCGCACGTTTCCAGGAAGCTGGGGACTAGCGGGAACGAGTAATCTCGTTGAAGACGTCCGCGAGGTATGTTATCACCGAGGGTGGGAGGTTTTTGACTAACTGATTGGTGACACTGTCATATCCTAGCGCCTTTTTTGTGGGGAGGGGCCTAATTACTTTTGCCACATCTTCGGGGGCGAAAAGTCTGGGTTCGTCTTCTGGGTCCTCCTCAGCATTGAGGAAGACAGCCAGTTGACGACCGACTACTACTTCATGCTCTTCATCTTGGGGTTCTGCCGCCTGAAACTGCTTCTTTAAGGAGTCGACAAGGGCGTTGGTCTTTTCAGCATGGCTAATGTCAGTCCCCTCTCGCTGTGCAGTGGCAGCATCCTAGCGCGTCTTTTTGTGAATTGCTTGGATGCCTACCATAGTGTGTGATCGTCTACTTTGAGAGCTGTGAGGCGATTTTGCCATTGCTGGTGTCTGTGCTCATTGAGCGCTATCTTCAGATCTCTCTGTAGACGATTGAGCAGCCTCCTGGTGGCCTGGTTTCTGGTGATCTTCCACTCTTTTACCACCCTGTTCTTATGACGAATTGGAGTTAGCAGGTGTTCCAGGAGCTGAATAGGCGGCGGCGGGCCATCCCTTTGTGGAGGGTTGGCCTATTCTGCTGCCTGCAAGATGGTACCTGTTAGGTCTTCTAGCGCTTGTTCCACTGTTTCGGCAGTAAGTGGCGGAGCACGAGCGGTATCAGAGGTGACAGTTTCTCGGTATCGCTCCCAGTCTGTACGTTTGTAAGATGTCTGGTACCGTGGGAGTGCTACCCATTCTCCTACATCGACCTCTAGAATCACTGGGTTGTGGTCGGAGGACATTTTGTTGATTGTCCTTGCGGCCACAAATCCCGAGATCCTCCTAGTGAGAGCTATGTCTAACACGTAGGGCCTGCCTCCATTTTTTGAAAAATGCTCGACCAGACCCCATGTTTCGAAGTCGTGGATGCGGGTTAGTTGTTGCAGTTTGGCGCCTGCTCTGGAGGTTGCTCTAGAATTCCAATCAGGGTGTTTGGCATTGAAGTCGCCCGCTATTATGAGTTTGTGTTCAATTTGCCCTAGAGCAGCTACGTCTCCCTCATCTATCTGGTCTTGTGGGGATCGGTAGATCGCAAAAGTTATTAGTGGTCCGGTGGCAGTGGTTACTTCTACCGCCACTGCTTCGATTTTATTGGTAGCTGGTAACAATACCTGGTCATCAAGAAGTGTCAGCGTGCGAACCATTCCAGGAGACATTATCGATATGGACTTTCTGAGTCGAAGGCCCACTCGTGTACCCTTGATGACTGCACGACACACACCTTTATGCCTTGTCTGGGCCCGTCAGCACCGACATTGGACTGTCGATGACTGGAAACGTGTTGCCTGGTCGGACGATTACCGTTTCAAATTGTATCGAGTGGCTGGAAATGTACAGATGTTGAGACAACCTCGTGAATTCATGGACCCTGCATGTCAGCAGGGTTCTGTTCAAGCTGGTGGAGGCTCTGTAATGATGTGGAGCTCATGCTGTTGGAGTGATATGGGTTACGTGATACGCCTAGATACGACACGTACGTAAGCATCATGTCTGATCACCTACATCCATTCATGTCCATTGTGCATTCCGACAGACTTTGGCAATTCCAGCAGGACAATGAGACACTCCACACTTCCGGAATAGCTATAGAGTGGGTCCAGTAACATTGTTCTGAGTTTAAACACTTCCGCTGACCACCGAACTCGCCAGACATGAATGTTACTAAGCATATCTTGGATGGCTTGCAGCGCGCTGTTCAGAACAAATATACACCACATCGTACAGCTACGGGTTTATGGACAGCCCTGCAGGATTCATGCTGTGAATTTCCACCAACACTGCTTCAGACATTAGTCGAGTCAATGCCACGTCGTGCTGCGCTCTTCTGCGTGCTCCCGGGGGCCCTACACGATATTAGACAGGTGTACTAGTTTCTTTGGCTCTTCAGCATATATGGAAGTTGTAAATGAAATGAAAAGAAAGCAATAATAATAATTAAGAAGCAAATAAGAATTGCACCCCCTCACAGCGAGAAAACGTATGTATGTCTTTCGACAACCGCTACCATAGTTAAGGGAAACGGTTGGACCAAGACTGGTGGGGAAGAGGCTTTCTGCAACCAATGCTGGTTTAACACGTGGCGCGTGGGCAGCATTATAGTCTGACTAATGTCTTTGTGGAGCGTATCCCTGACGACTTGCTTACGAGTTCATATTTGTACATAATTTCCATCCGGAAATTCATGGAGAGCGAGAAGTCGCCATCCAAGAGTACTGTTTTCAGGCCTCTTCGCTGCTTTGAATGTTGCCACAAGGTAATTGTTTGAATTTTAGCAGACGGTCATAATAATGGGAAAGGTGGCGATGGAGTTTCTACGACTGCAGGTATAGCCAAATCCGCTACAGTCACCTGGAATAACTTAACAATTGCCCGGTACAGAACTGTTTGGTATCAGCCCGAATCCGATGTGCTGACCGATGGCGCGCTCCCCCTTCCGTAGCGCTACAGAGCTGACAACAGTGGCGAAGCCTATCAGGAGATCTTCAACGTAAGCAAGAAGGGCAGGGGCCGTATTTTTAGGCGTGGAAACCAGGTCGGGTGGGCGCCGGCTGGCGCGTCAGATGCGTGCAGCGTGCAGTTCAACAACCCCAGGGTGGCCGCTCCGCGCCTCGCCGCGCCGCGCCCCGCGACGCCATATTGATCGGCCGCTGGATGGCTGCTGCAGTTCCAGCTCCAAAGCCGGTTCCAGGTCCAGCCCGGACACATGGGACCGGCAGCGCAGAGTACCACACCGCGCACCGCGCCCGACACGCCCCCCCCCCCCCCCACCCCCCCCCACCCACCCTCCGTTCGTCATGCAACTACTGCCGTGACCTGCCTCCACTGACACTTCGACACTGCTGTCGCACGCAGCTGCGGCGTAACATGTATCTTACGCGTGGAATATGTGTCCCTGCCAACACTGACATGACTCGCTCGTCACTAAAGAATATTAAATCAGTGATTACGGCAATTGTGAAACCTCTCCCATTTGTAGTCTTTCCAGTCGATTTAGGAAAAGGTATCTGTATAGCCTACTGCAATGAAGCAATGAAGCAATGAATCTCTCTAATTATTGGAATACGGAATAGTATACATGTCCTCATTACATTCATTTCAAATTCAGGGAATATTAGCAAATGAATTCATTCAAGGTCCACAACGACATTTAAAAAATAATTTCAGATTTAACGCTCTGTCATTGAAATGGACCCTTTCTGGATGGCACTTACACGAGACAAGAATGTAAAGCTCATATTAATTACGGGGAAAAAAGAACCTGTTGCCTTATCCATTTACTTTCTTAGAACATTTTTATCCGAAACCATAATAAGAAGTATTAAATTCCTAATTAGCCTTGTGGCATCAGACAGGCCGACGGAAAATAAAATTAGCTCTTTTGTTACAAACGAGAACTTAAAATAATTCGATTATGGCCATCGTAACATACTAACACCGTCAAAACACTGAAAAAGTTTCTGAAGTACTACATGTTCGCATTACCTTTACCAAGCATGTCGTAAATGTTCTTGACTTATCAAAGATCTCGCGTTAATGTTGCCAAGATCCCATAATTTTTTTGCAAGTTCTGCTGTTAAATGCAGCCGCTCTTTCTTTCAAATACGTACATTCAATTTCTAGTTTGTGGAAATAGTCTAGACAGTCTAGATCTCAACTGTTCGTGAAACAGCTGACAAAATTGAATTACGAAATGTGAGACAGGGTAAAGTATTCAGTTTTGCAAGTGTATCAGGGAAGAGTATATGAGAGGTTGGTTTGACAATCATTCACTCTTCTCCTTCGTTCACTATCGTTAAGAAGAGAATTGAATTAACTGTGATGTGTGTGCATCCACTGAAGGTGGTGGAAGCTCAAAAGATCCAAAACCTGCACAAAAGACGACACTGTGGCGAAAATTCAAAACGGCTACTGACTGGAGGTAGGGGAGCTCTTAGACACTGCAAATATTTCGACCAACTGTGTCAAATACATTTTACCCAATATTTTGACAAAACTAATTTTTTCCACTCAATGGGCTCCACATTTGTCAACCAGCGTCTAAAAACAAACTCGAATTAAGGATATTTAATAGCATTTACACTTCATTAGGAACAACTTCCTTGAATTTCCACATCTTCGTACTAAATGATTCAGCATTACATGAGTGACGAAGCAACTGTCTAGACAGTGGCTGAGGAAAGGTGGCTTTGAAAAGTAGTTGTAACTAGGTAGCTGGAAGTTTAGTGAACCCCTATATGAGAGTGATGGGTCAAGCTAGCTTGCGTCCAGCATCGACACGCTCTGCAAATAGTCTTCGCTCTCATCCGCTCACATTAGCAATGGTGCCCAGGTGAACATGTATCTCATGAGGAATTTCTCAGGTTCCAAGTACGAAAGGGATGTCACCGCCTCCTGCTTGCGGGACCCGAGTGGGCACCTGTACGTCACTTCACAGCGGGGTGCTGGACTTCTGGGAGTGTGTGCGATAGCCTCCTGCGCAATCCAATGGATGGGAGGGGGGAGGGGGAGGGGGGGAGGGAGGGGTGTCTGCGTACTTCTTTTGCGTGTTTGTTGCATTATTTTGCGAGTGGGTCTGTAGGCTGTACTACGCATTATTTGGACAGTTCAAGAGTTGATTTCGTGCCTGCACATCAGTGTACTGAATTATTTAGTAGTTTGCACGTCTGTAGAGAAATTACTTCGGTAATTTAGGAGTTGTTTACGGGTCTGCAGAGCGTTATTTAGGAGTAGTTACAGGTCTGTGGGCTGTGTGGTCTGACTCCAAGCACGTCAGAGTGTGTGTTCTGTATCACTGTGATAAATATACTCGATCCCAAAATAAATTGTTCGAAAATAAATGAAGTACACTCCTTCCTCTCTCCAGCAGCCCAGCACAGGTTGAGTTCTCTCCCAACTATTTCCTAGGAACAGGTAGCTTAGGTTAGTGGAGGTAGCACAACTGCCTTTCTTTCCCACCTTTGTCTTAGGTTAGTAGAGGTATCTGTCGTGTGTTACATTGCCGTGATGGAATTTGAACTTCCCGCCAATCCATAGGAAGAGGTGGCAATAGGGTGACTTAGGTTAGTGAAGGTTGCCGAACTGCCCTGTCTATCCAACCATTTTCTTAGGTTAGTGGATATACCACAAATGACCTATTTTCCCACCAAAATACAAACTTGGCATCAGTTCATAGGACGAGGTGGCGGTCGGATGACTTACGTTAGTGGAGGTAGTCCAAGTGACCTATCTTCCTGCCGTGTTTTAAGTTAGTAGAGGTAGCCATTGCATATTGCATTATCCTGATGGAATTTGAACTTCTCGCCATATTCTGGGGGAGGGGGTTCGGTTAGTGGGGGTAACCCAATTGACCTATCTTCCCGCCAAAATCTGCCATATTTGATGACGTTATCGCCGCCATCTTGGATATATCTGGCAACAATGGAAAGTGGTGCAGAAACAGCTTTGCCCCCAATACTTGCATAATCATCACCAGGGGGTATTATTCTTGGTAACTGGACAGACTGATCAACACTGCTTAAGCTAAACGTCCCTGCAAAGAAGAAAGTTACATCACTATCACTGATATGATTCTAAAAGATTTGTGTCTAGATATGCTTCAACATCTGCTGCGCATTCTGGAATGGCTCCCAAGCCTAAACGAGTATACAAGTGAGTATCTAAGTGAGTGTAAACCCACATAAAACGACGAGGTTGAAGCTGAGACAAATGTTTACTTTGCGCATTTATCTAGAGATGTCAAAATCCGATGAACTAAATTGATCGATTTACGAAGTGAGTGTTGAAAAGATAAATTCTCATTAAGTTGATGTCTCATTTTTCCAATTCCTTATCTCAAGCCTCTCATACAAATGCTTCAAACAAGCGTTTAATCACTTTTCCACCTATTACAGACAGACATTGGAACACCCTCAGAGTCTGGGATGGTGAACCTTTGTTACGTCTGCTCTTTTAACATTTTATCGTCGCCCGTTTATTTTAAGCTCTCTATGTCCGAGGTATTCTTTCAACATAAAACAAAAGCTAGAGTTAGTTGTTATGCAATTTGCGCGGTGCTGTGGATATCCTGAAATTTCAAACGAGGGACTAAAACATCTGTGTCGCCTTGCGCTGTGCGCAACGTGCTGCCTCTCAGTACTGGAGCTATGCACGGCAGTATGCTTCGTCGTTTGTTCTATGGACCCAACACAGTTTCTGTTCCTTATACATTATCTGGTAGTCACGATTCGTAACATTCTTATTTTGCACATTGGTGCTATTCCTTTGGCATCGCTTATTCTCAGCTGCATTCATGATTTGTCCACCATAATGTAATCCTGAAAATCGTCTCCGTGTCCAGTCACAGAACGAACTTTACCCTTGGTGAGTTGTGGAGTCTAGAATGTTATTTGAAAATCATTTTTGAAATCATTAGAGCGCAAACGAAGTCCGGTGAACAACAGCATATCCTCATGCACACAAAGAAATAACTAAAGTAAACTCCTCCCAGACAGGCCATGAAGGCCCAACGATACCGACCGGCCGCCGTGTCATCCTCAGGCCATAGGCGTTACTGGATGCGGATATGGAGCGGCATGTGGTCAGCACAACACTCTCCCAACCGTGTGTCAGTTTCCGAGACCGGAGCCGCTACTTCTCGATCAAGTAGCTCTTCAGTTTTGCTCTCAAGGGCTGGAGTGCACCCCGCTTACCAACAGCGCTTGGCAGGACGGATGGTCACCCATCCAAGTGCTAGCCCAGCCCGACAGCGCTTCACTGGCGAGAACCGATGATATCCCAGCGGCAAGGCCGTTGGCCAAAGATATAACTACAGTGCATCGAACTGTACAAAAACAATAGATGCTGGGCTTGGTTACCACAGTAAAAAGGACTCCGACAGAGTAGAACGACTTCTACGCCACTAGCAGCAGCTGACGCTCGCCAGTAAGTCTTATGACTAAAATGGAGCAACTAAAAACGGTTGCTGTATGGTTTTTACGTCGAGTACAAAAGAGAAGGCGCAATAGAAGTCATTGGATACAGCTTATCAACATATATCATGACTGCTAAGCAATTTTTCATGTTCTTTAGCGATAGTCTCTGCAGTACTTCCTAATATCTGTTACCTCCCCTGAAGGACTACAAAACCACACAGAGGTATCAAACATGAAAACAAATATACGACCACCATACAGCTACGAGAACAGTTGTCACGGAGCAAGTAAACCTGCCTATGGCTAAATATGCCGTATCGATGTTCTCCCAATACGATTACGCTGATGGCTTAATTCGAAACACGCCAAAGCGCCTAGTTAAAAAATAAAATAAATAAGTGATCAAGAAGGAAAATTATTTTGACTAGAGACATCTCGATCGCTAAACCCTGATGGTTTGTATAGTGATATCTACCCATAATTGTACTTCTATTAAGATTCTACTTCCACGCCATTTCATTTCACTATTGGTTTTCTTTGTAGGCATTACGTGCTACTGCACTACGAAAAATTTTGCGCTATATTTTCTCCAATGAGTAACTATAACTTTAGTTACCAAGTTACTCACCAAGAAAAACGTTCAGGAAGGATCCATGACAGTCGTTACAGTTTCTTGCGAACTGAATTACCTGAAACAAAAAGAAAGTAATTTGGTAATGGCGCAAATTTTCTGCAGAATTATATTAAAACACTGTTGTGTTTGACCTGACATTCAGAAATGTTTATCTTTAAACGAGGGTGCTTTCGACTTTTTTAGGCTCGAAGACGACAATGTTAAACAATAATTCATCGAAGCATTTAACTAAGTGACTGCAGAAATCGTTCAAATGGCTCTGTGCACTATGGGACTTCACTTCTAAGGTCATCAGTCCCCTAGAACATAGAACTACTTAAACCTAACTAACCTAAGGACATCATACACATCCATGCTCGAGGCAGGATTCGAACCTGCGACCGTAGCGGTCGCACGGTTCCAGACTGTAGCGCCTAGAACCGCTTGGCCACCCCGAGCGGCTAAGTGAAAGCAAATCACCTTAAAACTATCTAATTTTATCCTGTTGTCCATAACCATTAAACTGACACAAATATTTGTTTCTGAAACATCGTCTTAAAGAGCAATGTCTTTTTGACTTTTATATAGGGTGGTATCCCTTGAGAACTACGAATCCGATCAATAAATATATGATGCGTATGTCTGGCTAATGGTTCTCTTATCCAAAAAAGCGCAATGCCAATCAACATGACATTATAGGAAAATTAGTTTTATATGCCATGTTACCAAGGATGTGAACAGAATAGAAGAAGATGAAACTGAAGAGGTGGGTAGTGAAACAGACGTTAGACAGGGTTGCTTTATGTCACCAACACTTTTCAATATATACGCTGAAATACTAATCTCTAAGTTCATGGGAAAAAAAATCAGATGATCTAGCAGGGGGAGGAGAACGAATAAAAACGGTTAAGTTAACTGATGATATGACTGTGCTGGCAGAGATGGAATGATGGAGAAAAATGTAAGTGTGGGTGAAGACTTTGAAATGAAACTGAACATTGGTAAGACCAAAGGAATGAAAATCGGAAACGAAAACGACACGGCAAATGTACCACTGGATAGAGTGGTGTAGAACAGATGAATTCATTTCGGTATTTGGGAAGCATGATAACTTCCAACCTAAGATGTACAGAGAAAGTGAAACGCAGAATCTCCATGAGAAAGAGTGCTTTCTGTAGAGTGAAAGGTTTGCTGACAGCCAAAAGCATTCCCTTTACACTTGTGAGTCAAGTTCGCCTGAAGTTGTGTGTGGAGGTGGTTTCTTACTGTCCTGAAACGTGCAGAGTTAGAAAGAACAAAAATATGTACAAAGTTTTGAAATGATGTTATGGGGAAGAGTGAAGGAAGTGGAATTGACCGACAGAAATATGGAGCAGGTGCTGAGAAGGGTAGGAGACGACAGGAACATGATGAGGGTGATACCGGAGACGAAACTATCTTGGATGGGACACAAGTCACACAGGAATGGTCTACTACAGAGAATCATTGACAGAAAAGGAGATGGAAAAAAAAGAGAAGAAGAAGATCTGGAATGGATAGACTTGTGTAGGGAGGAAGAAGTTACAAGCAAATGAAGGAGAATGTTCAAGACACAGAAAGACGGAGAACGTCCAGCTGACACTTGTCTGAGAACAGATTTACTGAAACGAGAGAAAATTATAATTATTGTGTTTAATCGAAAGAGTATTTGTCTATAACATAAGAGTAAAACCTGCAGATCAGTAATTTAATGACTACAGTTCCTTTTGTACCTGAACAATTAGTCGTCTGCTAACGAGACGCATCGCTTGTCAGAGAACTTTCTAAATGAGAAACAAGATAAAAAAGAACACTATGTTAACATAACTCTTATGAAATGCCTCTTTTGTGTGTGTGTGTGTGTGTGTGTGTGTGTGTGTGTGTGTGTGTGGTGACTGTTCTTCCGAACATATCCCAAAAGAAGAGATACATTATTTGACGGGCGGCTATACAAACATAACGTTAGAGGGTTTAATGACGTTTGCCACATTTGGCCATTGACATGAATCAGCGGTAACAAGTGTCTGTCTAGGACTCGAGCCCGGATTTAGCGCTTGACGCGAGCTGTCGCGTTAATCGCCTCGGACATCCGAACACAATTCCTATCCGAAGTCTCATCCTGTTACACACTACTGACGTAGCTTCACATATGGAAGCGGGATATGGCTTGGATTTCTTCCAGGAGAACCGGAAGAGAAACGGCTATCTCTCCTTGATAGCGCGGAGTTTATTTTAGATGAATTACGATCTCTTGGTGAGTAGAGATCTCAGTTGCAAACGCAAATTAGCGCCTGGAATCGTCAAAGCGAATAGTCGACGAGTCATCATTTATGTAGCTAAATGGGCCCAGAGAACGACAACTAAGCAGGTAGTACGCCTAAGGTCAGAGAGAATAGCAGATATCACAGGGTGACAAGAACAACGATCAATAATCTGGAGACTGCTCACTGAGTCATTATAAACTAAATCGTGACCGTCAACATGTGAAAGTACGAGCTCTAATTTGACCGTCATGGGAATGAAAGAGTGAGTATATATGTTGTTTCTCGGCTTGTCTCAGAAGGAGCGTTCTCGGAGGTACAGAACCGAGGATTTCTGAAATGCACAAGGCTGCCCTCATGTTCAACGTGATTCAAGCATCCAACTTAGTCCTGTTTTCAATTATTATCTAAAAAAACTTATATTATAAGGTTAAAAACAGAGCGCTCAAACCAGTTCAATTGGTCGAAGGACTGCGCAATGCACAGCAAGATAAATTCAAATGCACAACAATGTAATTGCGATTCGCCCGTTGGATGGAATGGAAAAAAATTAAGATTTTACAGTTATCCCATCTTGTTGAATGTTCGAAAATTTCATGAATGGCGCTGCTGCTGCTCTTCACTCCTAACACGAAATAGCGCCATGCAGCCAGCTGAACTCTTGGTCTGTAGGGAGACAGCGCCGGATGGAAGCGCGAATTGCGTGATGTGAAACACTATAATGCTTCTGTTGATATTATAAGGATCGTATAAAAGTGTTTTTACACAAGGGTCCTAGATCCAGTACTAATTTAATAATTTAAAACTGCTGTCACTTGCACTGGTAATGTGTGCGCCATCTTTCACAGTTATCGGCTCTTGTTTAAACGTAATATTGAAGGACTTCCGTAATATAACCAGACTGGACAGTGCCTCTGGTGTGAAGCTGTATGAACTGACAGCATGCCTCATGTGTGTATGAACTTCATTTCAGCACTAGATCGCAGACATTCAGTGTTTACGCGTTAAACACTGAATTAGCAATAATAGGCCGTGCCAACAAATGGACGATTAACAGTCTAATGGAACCGAAATCATTTATATACGTATGATTCAGAAGTTAATTTCACTGGAACTTTGTCTGAACATACGTTATTTTATTTTTGAAGTTTAGAACATGATTCGAAAGTCGGTCTACTACCAGTGCACTTCCAGCTACGAAGTGTTGCAGAGCAGAGTGATTACGGCCAGAATATCATTGAAAGGTGACACAATTTGTGCATTTTTCTGTGGCTAAGCACTAAAAACTGCACAACCATCCTGTTTATATTTCAATGCGTACAAAGTCATTAACACTCTATGAGGAAAAAGAACACCACGAAGGAATTATCAGAGTGGGACGGAATCTGTAGATGCGGTGATCATGTACAGGCAAACGAATGATTATACTTTCAGGAAAATTGAATCATTCAAGAAAAAGAGCTTTACAAATTGAGCACACTGCGTTGGCCCACCTCTGGACCTTAGGCAATCAGTTATCCTCCCGAGGGATATCGCGCCAAATTCTAATTGGCACATTATCGGCAAAATCCCGAAATGGTCAGAGGGGCTCCATACGAAGAGGGACTCGTCAATGAAGACAATTCTATTCGAGTCAATAGTGTTCCAGGCCTAAAATGCGCCTGGAGAGGTCCCGGATGGCCATGGGATACCATTTTGTCGCCCTACATTTGGCCCCATAACCAGGGTGACAGTCTGGGGTGACATTTCATTTCATAGCACGATCACTTTGGTTGTCACCCGCGGTCCCTTACAGCACAGTTGTGCTTCACCGATATTCTACGCCCCGTTTCGTTGCCCTTTATGGCAACTCGTCATAGGCTTTCAATTGATCAAGATAATGCTCACCTGCACACGACGAGAGTTCTACCGCCTGCCTTCGCGCTCGCCAAACCCCACCTTGGCCAGAGACGCCGGATCTCTCTGTCCAGCTGAGGACGTTTGGAGCATTATGGGCATGATTCTTCAACCGTCTCGTGATTTCGACGTTCTGAAGCGCTAATTGAACAGAATTTGGCACGATATCCCTCAGGAGAACACCTAAAAATTCTATCAGCCAATTCCAATCCCAATACATGCTAGCATAAGAGCCAGAGGTAGCCCAATGCGATATTGACCTCCTCACATTGAGAAGCTCTTTCTTTTGAATAAATCATCCATTTTTTCTGAAATTGTAATCATTTATTTGTCTATGTCTACGTCTACAGACAACATTGTTGAATATTCGAACAGAACAGCGGCCATACTAATCACAAAGGCGCTTACACAATGTGGGATTCTGCACACTTTGCTACAGAAACAAAATAAAGTTTTGCTTCAAATTCAATCCTTTGTAGTTTTCTACTCTATATAAAGTATTACACTGTGTTGAAGAGATATTTTGAACACACACACACACACACACACACACACACACACACACACACACACACACACACAGCCAAGCCAGATTCGTGGTCCAACCCCGATAGCGCATTCTGTACCAATCTTCACGAGGCTGAGTGTACATCGTTCTACTTCTTCCATCAAGGAACAATCGCTGGCAATACCGGGAATCGATTCGGGTATTCCGCATGGCAACAGCCGACTACTATGCTACGGAGGCCCAACAAACAGCTGTACATCTGGCGCCACTAACAACATCTGGGAGAAAGCCAATGTCACGCAAAGTCAAGATATACGACTGTTGTATGAAGTTTATATAATCAGACACCACCTTTAAATATAAACCGTCTATGCCGTAACGCTTGAGACAAGTGTAACCGCAACAACACCAAGGAATTTTGTTGATCTAATCTCCTCCTACATAATTTGGGGACACGAGGTTCAAAATCGCCCTGCAAGGGTAGCGCTGGGCCTTAAACGCAGCATAAATGGTTTGCACAGAAATCGCTGGAGGATCACCGTATCGGTTCCATATCTCACATCTTAATTGCTTCAAAACCACGAATGCAATCGTCGTTAAACATGAACGTAGCACGGGTAGTACTGGTTTATAACAGATTTAATGCTGTTCTTCCTTTAGTCGATTTCATTTCGTTATTCATTTGTGCATGGTATGTTACTGAAAAACTGCGACTGTAACAACTGTTTGAGTACTGATAATCTTGAAGACTGCATGCAATTTCTTGTTTTCTTTATTGTTTTTAAGCAACGTAATTAACATTAAAGAATCTATGAGCACTCATGAACAGCCGAATCACACAAAAACCTCTAAAAGCGTATGGCACACGTTTCATTCTGTGGGAGGGAGATATGGAGACAGAACGTGTAGGTTCTCTGAGGTACAGCTTCTCATCGGTTGCTGTATGGCATTAAACAGACGAGTAATTCAGGCCAAGAGGGAGCGTCTATCCGGTTACGCCTTAACGAAGTCGCGATAGCTGCCAGTGTTTCTCGTAAACAACACGTTTTACCGCCCTTTGTGGACCCCTAGCAAGGGTTTCGTGGACTGTGCTTTTATTATGTTTATCAGTAAAAATACGGCTATCCATCACACTTAATTTTGGTAATCAGAAATCTGTATTAGAAACACTAATTTCATCACAAAGGAATCAAATGAGGTGCAGGAATCACAACAAATACACGAGTTAAACAAGGATGTAGCTTATCACCCACTTTTTTGATGTACGATATTTTAAAGAAATCGAAATTTGTCAATAGATACATTTATCCAACAATATATTACGTTAACAATCGAATATAAATTAGATAGTAAAATTAATTTTCTTGACCTAGAAATTACAAGAAAAGGGGCAATGCACAGATTCAACATCCACAGAAAACAAAAAACCTCAGACTACATAAAACATAATAGCTCTTGACGTCCAAAAGCAAAGGCGCATTCTTTAGAACCTGTATAGAGATACTAATAATGTATTCACTGGCTAAAGAAAACACATCTGTATTAAAGACACTAACAAGAACAGCAGAAAAATAACGGTTACAACCCTACCACAGTGACAGAATTTGTACCAGGAAACTGCACATAAATGGAAAAAAATACAAGACAGTATTACCCGATCAAAGCCAAATTATAGCAAACGTACACAGTTCACTGTCATACCATACTGGGGAAAAGTTTCACTTAAAATTATAGTTCAACTCCATAAAAGCAACCTAAAAATACTCTTTAGAACAAGAGGACATTGCTATCACAGATTTGTCTCAACATAGAACATCCTGTAAATTTGCGCTTGAAGGTGTTTATAAGCTAACGTGCGATAACTATGAGAAAATTTACTAAGAACAAACTGGACGATATTTCAGAACAACATTTTAAGAACATCTGAACCTAACTCGCACAAACCTGTCGTCGATTAGTACATACTTAAAAGAACAAAACTGTACAGCCATTGACGTGACCCAATGCCTATCACTCCCACACATTGCCGAAAAAGGCAGTTTACAAAATTTTCGGAAAAAACATAAATTTTCACATTTATAACAAAACATCTTTGCATCACTGAAACAAACAGACCCATCTAAAACGCAAAAAAAATCATCGAAAATTTCGTTAGTATACTTTAATGAAAACATTTCTTTTTTCTGCTAAAAGAGATGATAGAAATTAGAGGCAGCATTATGACTGAAGCGTCAAAGAAACTGGTATAGGCATGCTTAATCAAAGAGATACGTAAACAGCAGAATACGGCACTGTGGTCGGCAACGTACATATAAAACAAGTGTCTAGCGCAGTTGTTAGATCGGTTAGTGCCGCTACAATGGCATGTTACCAAGATTTAAGTGAGTTTGAACGTGGTGTTATAGCCGGCGCATGAGCGATGGGACACACAATCTCCGAGGTAGCGGTGGAGTGGGGATTTTCCTGTACGACCATTTCACATGTGTACCGTGTATATCAGGAATCCGGTAAAACAACTAATCTCCGTCATCGCTGCAGCCGGAAAAAGATCCTGCAAGAAAAGGACCAACGACGACTGAAGAGAATCGTTCAACGTGACAGAAGTGCAACCTTTCCGCAAGTTGCTACCGATTTCAATGCTGGGCCATCAAAGAGTGTCAGCGTTACGAACCATTCAGCGAGACGTTATCGATATGGGCTTTCGCAGCCGAAGGCCCACTCATGTACCCTTGATGACTGCACGACACACACCTTTATGCCTTGCCTGGGCCCGTCAGCACCGACATTGGACTGTCGATGACTGGAAACGTGTTGCCTGGTAGGACGATTACAGTTTCAAATTGTATCTAGTGGATGAACATGTACAGGTATGGAGTCAACCTCGTGAATCCATGGACCCTGTTTGTTAGCAGAGCACTGTTCAAGCTGGTGGAGACACTGTAATGATGTGGAGCGCATGCTGATGGAGTGGTATGGGTCACGTGATACGCCTAGATACGACTCTGATAGGTGACACGTACGTAAGCATCCTGTCTGATCACCCGAATCCATTCATGTCCATTGTGCATTCAGACGGTCTTTGGCAATTCCAGCAGGACAATGCGACATCCCACACGTCCGGAATAGCTATAGAGTGGCTCCAGAAACACTCTTCCGAGTTTAAACATTTCCGCTGGCTACTAAACTGCCCAGACATGAACATTATTGAGCATATCTGGGATGCCTTACAAAGTGATGTTCAGAAGAGATCTCCAGCCCCTCGTACTCTTTCGGATTTATGGAAGACCTGCAGGATTCATGGTGTCAGTTCCCTCCAGCGCTACTTCACACATTAGTTGAGTCCATGCCATGAGGTGTTGCGGAACTTCTGCGTACTCGCGGGGGCCCTACACGATATTGAGCAGGTGTACCGGTTTCTTTGGCTCTTCAGTGTTTGTTTTCTATTATATATACCAAAAACAGCCTTCACATGCACAGCAATTGCTATAGACGGAAAATAGCCTTCACATGCACAGCAATTGCCAATGACAACTGTATATATTTCGTAAAAAATTTCTTACGCTGATTACATTTATGTACATATAAATCACTTAATCGTACTATTGTGTGTGTGAAATCTGATGGGACGTAGCTGCTAAGGTCATCAGACCCTAAGCTTACACACTACTTTGCCAAAATTATCCTAAGGACAAACACACACACACCCATGCCCGAGGGAGGACTCTAACCTCCGCCGGCACCTGCCACACAATCGTGCTATTGTATGTACATTTTGGACTACTGACACTGAGATACGCTAGAGAATATTACATGTCAGACACGTCTAACTACAATGAACTGAGAAACCACATATCCATAAAACTCTACAATATACATTTTAAGTACCTTATTATCAAGAACATGATAAAAATGAAAAACAAGTTTTCAATTTTAAATTTGTTGCCTGAGACATAAGTTTTTATAACAACGGGGAGACTGTGCAATAAATTAGCAAATTTCAAGCAGTATATCAGATTACTCAAAAAAAATTTTAGGAAGTTAGGAAAGAAACGAAACTAATCTTTTATAAAGTAATGGCTTTACCCACGTGCTTTATGGCAGCGAAGCCTTGGTGCCGACTCAGAAGTAAATAATTAAAAGACAATCGGCAGAAATGAGGCATTTAACCT
Organism: Schistocerca gregaria; assembly: GCF_023897955.1. Lineage (NCBI taxonomy): Eukaryota > Metazoa > Arthropoda > Insecta > Orthoptera > Acrididae > Schistocerca > Schistocerca gregaria. Next base: position 619,041,562 of record NC_064923.1, on the reverse strand, counting down.
TGTAACTGACACTGGTAAACATCTATACCACTCGTCTTAAATGCTTGTTATGACGTTATTTGCTATAAACAATCCATTTCACTGGTATTAATATATCCACAATAGTTTCACTGATAAGTATGAATACCATTTTTACACATCTTATCTTCATTGTTTTTGGCCTCTTTTTTCCGCAGTTGCAGTGATACAAATTATATGGGTGCAATACAGTCGCATAACCTAGTATTTAACCTAGATAACTAATTTTATGATTCTAAGTCAAGAGACTTGAGATATCAGTGAACAAGTAATTAATTGTGTGTGTGTGTGTGTGTGTGTGTGTGTGTGTGTGTGTGTGTGTGTGTGTTTACCGATGGCGTTTGAGGCACTCGTCTTCAGAGCTGTTTTTGTGTTCAACTAGTATTTGTCACCTGTGAATTTACCTTTCTGACGCTGACGAAGTTCACTCTAATTCACAGTAAAATTTCCTACATTATAAAGTAGAAAATCAATACCGAAGTTGCTAGTAAGCATATTTACAGCTAGTCTTCTTCCACGCCGCGTATGTCAACAAATAGACTCTTCTGAATTAAGTTCCTAGTTACACCCAGTTTTACTGATTATATGCTGTGAAACATTTCTTATAATGAAAAATAAACATTGCAGATAATACTGTTTCACAAATTCTCTCTAAAATGTTAGGTGCTGAGATATGAATTATTTCCGCTGACAGTTCACATGGATGATTACTTAAAATATGCAACATGACGCACACCGTTATGCTCGCATCTGAACGTGATACGAATTATATGTACTCATTTTTGTTGTTTTTAAGGTTAGAGGGATCATACTGACATTCGTGAATTTTTTTTATTTTATTTTTAGGTCTATAACCTGTTTGATCTTGTGACGAACTGGTGGGAAGATGTTACAGAAAATCACGCAAAGGATTCAGAATTTGCAGGTGAGACTGAAGCAGGGAGGTAGCAACTATTTCTACAGTTTCAAAAACTACTACGATAACAGACGGTAGTCTGGGGAATACGAGTGAACATAAGGGTAAAATTTCTAGTACAGATGTAGCAGCTAGGTTAGACTGTTTTTCTGTGCTTGAAAGAAGAACTTCAAGAAAATTGTGAAACTGACTCTGATACTGAAATGGCTGCAATGTGGTTTACACACATCGTCTGTAATTGGTAGTGATCTCAGTCCTTCTGGTAAATGTCTTTCTCCTGTGGCCTTCAGATTTTTCAATATTCCTCATTTAAGTGTTTTTTAGTTCAGCTTTGTACAAGATGGTTGAGGGACTTCAGCTCTTCAATACAAAATGAAAAGTTAAGAACATCTTCAACCATCTATATTCTGAATTAATTCATTTATGCGACCAGTTTTGGCGTTTCAGAGGGCCTGAATGCCGAAATGCCGAAATATAAAATAAACGAATATAAAATAAATATAAAATAATAAATAAATTACATTCAAAATACAGAAGGCTGAAGGTGTATTCACATTTTTTCCCTTAGCAAAGATTCTGAGCTAATTCATTGGTATCAATATTTGCCACCCCTTAACTCATGGTGGACATGCAGAATACAAAGTAACTTGAGCTGTTTTATTTGTTACTATTTCTAGAGAGTCCATACTACATCAACATACATACTCCGCAATCCACCAAACGGAGCGTGGCGGAGGGTACCTCGTACCACAACTAGAATCTTCTCTCCCTGTTCAACTCCCAAACAGAACTAGGGAAAAATGACTGCCTACATGCCCTAATCTCTCTTATCTTTGTGGTCTTTCCGCGAGATTTAAGTTGGCGGCAGTAAAATTGTACTGCAGTCAGCCTCAAATGCTGGTTCTCTAAATTTCCTCAGTAGCGATACACGAAAAGAACGACTCCTTTCCTCTAGAGACTCCCACCCGAGTTTCTGAAGCATTTCCCTAACACTCGGGTGATGATCAAACCTACCAGTAACAAATCTAGCAGCCCACCTCTGAATTGCTTCTATGTCCTCCCTCAATCCGATCTGATAGGCATTCCAAACGCTCGAGCAGTATTCAAGAATAGGTCGTAGTAGTGTTTTATAATCGGTCTTCTTTACAAATGAACCACATCTTCCCAAAATTCTACCAATGAACCGAAGACGACTATCCGCCTTCCCCAGATCTGCCATTACCTGCTTGTCCCACTTCATATCGCTCTGCAATTTTATGCCCAAATATTTAATCGACGTGACTGTGTCAAGCGCTACTCTACTAACGGAGTATTCAACCATTACGGGATTCTTTTTCCTATTCATCTGCATTAATTTACATCTATCTATATTTAGAGTTAGCTGCCATTCTTTACACCAATCACAAATCATGTCCAAGTCATCTTGTATCATCCTACAGTCACTCAACCACGACACCTTCCCATACACCACAGCATTATCAGCTAACAGCCGCACATTACTATCCACCCTATACCACACTACCATACTCATATGTATTTCACTGTTATGCTGGACAACACATTCTGTCGCTTAAAAGGTCCGCCACAGGATTTCATCTGCCAGAAACTTTCAAATCAACACCCCTTACGCGGCAAAGTGATAATTCTGTCTTGAATTCGGGTATTTCACATTTTCCAGTTGTATTTCGATTAGTATTTGCCACAGAGTCCTTTGGCCCCTTCCGGCCAGATGATTTTTTGGGACAGAGCTAGAGAGCTAGTAAGTTCATAGTGATTTGCTTTTACTATTGTTTTAGTCTCACGAACATACGGCATTGTCGAAATGCTACTAGGTCTACAAATTTGCTTCCGCCGTTTTTCTCGAAGTTCGGGGCTTCATTGAGGAAAACTTCCAAAAATTGATTCACAGATTTGCCCAAACTGGCCACTACAGTCTCCAATCTTTCGGATACCATGCGAATTCCGTGACGGAAGAACTGGGCATATTTTGTGGGGATCCATTAATCGATTCAATGGTGCACTTGCTCCGAAGTGCTGGTCAGCCGGACTGTATGCCACTGATCGAGAAAGGTGGTAGTCAGAGAAGACAACGTATGGAGAATACGGCTGGAGGGATAGGACTTCTCATTTCAACGTTCCCATGTATATTTTAACAGGTTTTGCGACATGGCGTCGACCTATGACCTGCTGCAAAATTACCTTTCTGTGTCTATCGCTATATTGTGGACGTTTGCGTTTCAGTGCTGGGCTCGAACGCATCAATTGCTTTCGATAATGATGTCCTGTGACTGTCTTCGTCTGTTTCAGTAGCTACGAAAACGATCTGTCTTCCACCGCCAAGCCGGTCTTCGACATCAAAACCACCATTCTTAACGTGTTAAAAACATTCTCTGCACGTTCTTCAACTAATAGTTCTCTCACCATTGGTCTTACCCAGCATTGTAAGAGCCACAGCGGCAGATTTCTTCATGTTAAAGCAGAAAATTAAAACTTCCCGCAAATGGCGAGAAACGGGTACGTAAGTTGACGTACTTCATCGAGCATAACCTTATGATGCAATCACAAATCGAATAATGTTTTTATGGGGTTATGTTTACAGATGCCTAAGCGTATTTTATTACACCTATGACCAACTACCCGAACCCTACTTGCCGCTACTGCCATCTATTGCAAAACGGCGGAAGCAAAGTTGTAGATCTAATACCAATAGCCTTATAAAATTATGTCGGCTGGGTGTGTACGGTAATACGACGGCGATGGTAAAGGCATCATTCGAGGTAATAGCCTCTTGCTCCGCCAGCGGATAAAGTGGGTCTCCGTTTTTTAGCCGCACAAGCTGCTGGGTTCCCCTAAAGTCTTTCATGTAGCTGTGTATCGGTACCGGGTGACGTCATCGGACACCTCGCGCTGCCCGCAGCTGCAGCCAGCAGCAGCTGCGTGAGACGCCGCGCCCTCGCGTGACGTCACGTCAGCGCCAGCGCGGGCCTCCAGCGCCGCTCACAGCGTACGCAGACGTCACGACGCGGGGCCGGGCCACGCCCCGAGCCCGCACGTGGCACCAAGCCAACTAGCGCCGCCCGCTGTCTGACGTCAGCACGCGAATTCAGGTTGATGTTCACAGGTCGTGCACCAATCTAAACGGTTTTTTGTTCCTAACTTTTAAAGGCACTCAAACGCCCACAAATATTCGAGCATGGCTCATAATGGTGAAGCATCGTTAAAAAGATCATTTGAATGTAACGTTTAGCTGAAACGACCAAGAGAAAACTGAATACTCGACGCTCTAATTGTCACACAACTAAGTAAACATAAGTTGTACAAGCCTGGAAATAGTGAATTTCCAGTTCACGAGCCAGTGGAGTGAGGCAAAAATGGTTCTTAGCTGGACATTTGTCAATGAACAGGGGAACTTAGTAACCACTGTAGCACCAAATTTAAGCAGTGCCCCACGCTGTAAAATGTGTTCGTATTCTGCTTTTATCGTCTTCTCAAGTGCAGTAAGCGGACCAGCCTAACCACGAAAAACATCCCTATATCCTAAAACTGTCCCTCCTTACTTCTCTTCTTGTACTCACATTATGGCAGGTAAATTCTCCAGGTATTCGCCAAACCTAAACCCTCTCCCGGATAATCACAGGGCGTGTAGAGTGATTCAGCATTCGAAATCACTCGTTTCCAGTAATACACTGTACAGTGGGGTGGCCATTTACACCACTTCAAGCGTCGATTAGCACTGATAACTGAAATGTGTGGCTTATGAAGAGCTGCTCGATCATTGTACCCCATTCTTTTTAACTCCCTATGCACAGTCATTGTTCTAGCTGCACAGGTGGTAGCACTTTACGATTAACGAGTGATTCCTTCCGTTGATGTAATATGATTTTTGACAACGACCTTCTGCTCTTCCCAACGGTCCCTACCCGTTTGCACCTGGGGTTCCGTGGATTTGGTTTGGCTGTGGTTGTTTCTTCGCCTTTCCACTTCACTTCACAGACACAAAACCAACAGTTGACTTGTGCAGCATTAGAAGGGTTTAAATGTTCCCGATGATTAAGGTGACATCCAATGAGTAGTCCACTGACCTCTCATGACCAATAAAATCTGTTATTGCTTCTCTCAGTTCCACGTTACGTAAGGGAGTCTGATTACTTCTGATTACGTAAGTGTATGTCAGGACAAGAAATTGCACCCAGATGTCACAAGTATGTGCTGCCTTCAGCCCTGAGTACCTGTGACCTGTTTCAGCGTGCAATTCACAGTTTCACTCTGTCCACGTGTTCCAGTTACTTCTCTGAAAGTATCCGAGCGACTGATATCATGCGCGCTTGAGACATCTTCCAGACGATACTTGTTGTTAGGCTAATGTGCCTGTTGTAACTGACTCCTTGTTCTGCAAACGAGCACTTGTTCATCGTTGAACAGTTCAGAAATAAGGGAAACTCTCAGGAACAATCACCTTCTGCATCTACATCCAAACCCCGCAAGCCACCTGACGGTGAATAGTGGAGGGTACTTTGACTACCTCCATCGGTTCTCCCTTCTATTCCAGTCTCGTATTGTTCGTGGAAAGAAAGATTGTCGATATGCCTCTGTGTGGGCTCTAATCTCTCTGATTTTATTGTCATGGTCTCTTCGCGAGATATACGTAGGAAGGAGCAATATACTGCTTGACTCCTAGGTGAAGGTATGTTCTCGAAACTTCAACAAAAGGACGTACTGAGTTACTGAGCCGGTCGCCGTGACCGAGCGGTTCTAGGCGCCTCAGTCCGGAACCGCGCGGCGAATCCTGCCTCGGGCATGGATGTGTGTGATGTCCTTAGGTTAGTTAGGTTTAAGTACTTGTAAGTTCTAGGGACTGATGGCCTCAGATGTTGAGTCCCATAGTGCCCAGAGCCATTTGAACCATTTTTGAGCTACTGAGCATCTCTCTTGCAGAGTCTTCCACTGGAGTTTACCTATCATCTCTGTAACGCTTTCGCGATTACTAAATAATCCTGTAACGAAGCGCACTGCTCTCCGTTTGATCTTCTCTATCTCTTCTATCAACCCTATCTGGTACGGATCCCACTCCGGTGAGCAGTATTCAATCAGTGGGCGAACAAGTGTACTGTAACCTACTTCCTTTGTTTCCGTACTGCATTTCCTTAGGATTCTTCCAATGAATCTCAGTCTGGCATATGGTCATTCCATTTTAAATCACTCCTAATGCCTACTCCCAGATAATTTATCGAATTAACTGCTTCCAGTTGCTGACCAGCTATATTGTAGCTAAACGATAAAGGATCTTTCTACGTATTCGCAGCACATTACACTTGTCTATATTGAGATTCAATTGCCATCCCCTGCACCATGTGTCAATTCGTTGCAGATCCTCCAGCATTTCAGTAAAATTTTCCATTGTTACAACCTATCGATGTACTACAGCATCATCCGCAAAAAGCCTCAGTGAACTTCCGATGTTAACCATAAGGCCATTTATATATATTGTGAACAGAAACGGTCCTACGACAGTCCCCTGTGGCACACCTGACATCGCTCTTACTTTGGAAGACTTCTCGCCATTGACAATGACATGCTAAGTTCAGTTATCTACGAACACTTCAATCCAATCACACAATTGGTCTGATAGTCTATATGCTCTTACTTAGTTCACTAAACAATTGTGGGGAACTGTATCAAACGCCTTTCGGAAGTCAAGAAACACAGCATCTATCTGGGAACCCGTGTCTATGGCCCTCCGAGTCTCGTGGACGAATAGCCCGAGTTGGGTTTCACACGATCGTCTTTTTCGGAAACCACGCTGATTCCTACAGAGTAGATTTCTAATCTCCAGAAAAGTCATTATACTCGAACGTAATACGTGTTCCAATAGTCTGTAACTGATCGACGTTAGAGAGATAGATATATAGTTCTGCGCAACTGTTCGACTTCCCTTCTTGAGAACGGGGATGACCTGTGCCCTTATTCAGCGAGTGATCCAATGTACTGATTCTTAGATACACCCACTATTTAATTCTAATGCTCTATTATTACAATAATCTTTTTTGCTCTGTGAAAACTGTAGAGAAATCGGTTTTTAAGGGTACGCGAAAGCAGTTAACCTTTTGGTACCAACCTACACAGTGAACTTCTAACGTCACATCTTGAATCTGGAGCTGGAGATGTCTTAGAGTATAAATACTTAAATATGGGACATACAATTTAGAGTAATAAATTGTTAATACCGAATACACTTTCGTTTCTGTAATGTGTAGCTGGAGTCAGGCCGAACAAATACTGCTCGTCAAGTCTTTCATGCGACTCGGAGTGCCGACATAAATTGTCGGTTTGTTTCCCGATACGAGCAAAATTATTTTAAAGTGGAATTTTACGTGCCCTCTAGATTGAGCTGTCCCAACTTAGTGTGGTACTATTATGTTTTATCGATGTGTGTTAACAGGGACAGTAAAACACGTAGAATAAATGGTATTCCACCTACAGTTGCTGCCCAGCGCTACTGCGCGCGGAAATAGTCAGTATGGGCCGGACGATGCTGTCGGTGCTGGAGTACTGGTTATTCCTCTTGTTTTACTGTCGCTGTTAACACACATCAATAAAACATATATAATACTACTTTAAAGCAGACTGGGACGGCAGTGAGAATTTGGATCGAGGCGTGCCACGATAATCCGTGAAGTTGTGTGACCCGCTGCGCCAAGGTGGCGTAGCGACTGAAGCTTAGTTTTGAGTCAACTGTCAGTTTTATTTAACAGGTCTGGAGATGGGCAGCTGACCCAAACCCGGCTATTTAAAAATAAATAAATTAAAGGTATCGAAGAGTGAAATTGGACATTTTAGTATGAAGTTGGATATTATTTTTGCTCCAATACGTATGTCACTAACTGTCTTTTAAAGCTGTAGATGTTATTCAGGACTCTGATACAACGGGGGACGTCATTCCAGAGGTGGATTCCTGCTACTCTAAATGTACTTCAAGAAAGCAGCAGAGTAACGGAGTGGGATTTCACTCGGATGGGAACTAATGCTTCTATCCTGTTGTTCAGACAAAAGCGTTAAGTTGAGGAGATATACGAGGCGTAGAGTAAGCGGATAAGACTCTAGGAGAGACGACGTGTATGGAAAACCGTGTGTGTGTGTGTGTGTGTGTGTGTGTGTGTGTGTGTGTGTGTGTGTGTGTGTGTGTGTGTGTGTGTGTGTGTGTGTGCGTGCGTGCGTAGGCACTATAGCTGTGCATCAAATGGTGGAATACAAGCAAATACAAATATATCGTCCACAGCCGTTAGAACTAGTTCCAGAAGCCGTGAGCTTCCCAACGAAAAGCTTGCAGGATAACGTCGCTGTAATAACAATTTAATAGCGGTAGCAACAGTTTCGTTATAGGGTTAAAATGGAAGAACTTTTCATTTTCTTGTAGGGCATCGAAAGACGCTGATACCTTCATGCACATTGCAGGTATGTGCACTACCTAACTTAGATTTTCGTCTGTTATTACTCGTAGATTCTTAGCATAGGGAGAGGAATTTATATTTATTGCATTTAAAATGAAAGACGGCAGATATTTTCAATATTTTTGGCTATTGAGCCTAGAATGGCCAACCACGACCACTTGGGTCTTGGATACCTTGAGCTTTAACCCTATATTCTGCGACCATTTTGATACTGGACAACGTGTAACACTGGAAGTCTCGATAGCTGTCGTCAGGTTTATTTGTTTTACACTTAGATACAACTCCAAGTCATCAGCGTATATCTTGTATTTACAGCAGGACCACACCGATAACACATCATTGATATATAATGGAAAGAGCATGGGGGGGGGGGGGGGCGCACTTGGTGTTACAAGTTTTCATTGTGACATAATGCCCAACATGTCACATTGTGAAGGTACGTGAGGAACGATCGAAACCATTTGCATTGCACTTTGTGAGAAATTAGGCAGCAGTCTCACTCTGACAGAGGACAGCAATGTCTTTAGCGATTGGGTGGTAAAAATCGTAGAGGGAGACCAAGAGATGAATACACTAAACAGATTCAGAAGGATGTAGGTTGCAGTAGGTACTGGGAGATGAAGAAGCTTGCACAGAATAGAGTAGCGTGGAGAGCTGCACCAAACCAGTCTCCTGACTGAAAACCACAACAACAACTTGAATTTCTGCCCCTTACGTCGACGAAATGCCACTTAAAAAGTTCAGATATTTTTTTCAAAATTTACCTATCACCTTCAAAAATTGCTGTTCGTGGGACAACCATCCATGTTCTGTCGATTTATTTTTTCTTCATATGCAGTATTCAAGTTAGCTTCACGTAGAATGTGCTCTGAATCACTGAAAGTGATGGGTATCACTGAAAACGCGTCGGGTAAACATGTTGCGGAGGACTGGAGCACTGGGGGCCAGGGTTCTGGGTCTCTGACAAGTTCATAAAAATATCCTGAAAATACATAGTTAAACTAATACTACGCGATAGATTGTCTCGAACTGTTTACAGCAACACATTTTTGAGGTACTGTTTTCCAGATTCGAACAAAAAAAGGATGCCGCCATCATCCTGCTATCCGCGGAGCCGCTAGCGCATTCATTTTCTGAAGTCAGACAGGTGGCCACCCTACACCATAGCGTGTTGACAGGCTTGGGCAATGGTGACGTTTGAGCTTAGGCAATCCACAGGTCCGCAACACTTTCCTGCCTTAAGACATCGTGCATTAAACTTGAAAACTCTATTCTGAGCTGCGGGTGCCAGTAACTTTCACTGTGGATGTGCACTTTAAAAAAATGGAACGTTTTCATATTAGCCGTACCTCCCATCACATAAAAAGGAATAATATATTGCAAAAACAACGGCCTTATACGGTTATTGATCTTTGTCCTAAGTAATATTCAATATAGTCAAGGAATTAGATATGCCTAGATAAGATGGTGTCTAATTATGCGATTCGGCATTTCCCAACACTGAAACATGCACTCGCGAGACTTCTAGCTGCTTCCTGTGGATGAACTGCACTGTAGAGCGCCTGACAAACGTGACGCCATATATGAGTGCACACATTCATCCTGTGAAGTCTACAAAGTGTCTACACAGACATGCCCTGTTTTTTTGAGGCGGTTTAGAAGTAGTAAATCTATCTTTCTTTCAGGTCTGACTTTTCCGTTGGGCACAAAGAGACCTAACATTGCTGCCAAGTTTTTGTCACCGCTTGGCGATTTTTCATTGTTCCACCGTTGTCTGTCCAAGTGAAAATGGCGTCAGCTCAGGAGAAGACACAAACTTGCGTTGGTATGCAAAGTTTAAATCCATGTTTATAGTGCAAAGACAATTTTGTGCTGTTTACAAGAATAGCGCCACATGCCAAGAGGATAAAAGCATGGCATAGGCAGTTCATGGACACTGGCAGCACTTCGTAGCGACATGCAGGGGATCGAAGCGTGTCTGAACAAAAAGCTGAGAATGTCCGCCAAGAGTTCAAAATAAGTCCACGCAAATCACTTCGTCACTCTTCTCAGGGGCTGCAGATGCCGCGTGCAACTATTCATAAGGTCCTCTAAAAGCGCTTGCATCTGTATTCATACAAGGTGCAGATTCCGCAGGTCATGAAGCCCGCTGACATGCAACTGCGATATGTATTTACATGCGAAATACTTAACTGAATCGATCGGAGTCCTGATTTCTTATCAAGTGCAATGCTTTCTGATGAGGCCGTATTCCATATTTCTGGAAGTGTTAGTAGGCATAACATCCACATTTGTGAGTCGCATAATGTACGTATTATCAGCGAGAAGTTGCGAGATAGCCCGAAAGTGAAAGTTTGTAGTGGGCTCTTGAGTGACAAGACAATCGGACCGTTCTTCTTTGCTGAGGAGAAGCTCAGGAATGTCGTATCTTGATATGGCGGAGACTTTTGCTTTTCCCCAGGCTGCAGACTGCTACAAGTCGTTTGGGTCCAAACTCACTGGTTGTTGGACATTCAGATAACTCTGAATCGAAAATTTCCAGAACGCTAGGTTGGACCCGTGAATTGGGGTTCCCGTTCTCCTGACATCACACCAGTGGATTTTTTTCTCTGTGGCTACGTGAAAGGCAGGGTGTTAGCCACTACAGTGTGTGACCATCAAGACCTCCGTGCTCGAACTGTGCAAGTCATCGGTAGCATTCCTCCAGCTCCAGTCACGCTGCGGAGGACCAGAATTGAAACTGAACACAAACTAGATTTTCTTCGCGTCACCGCAGGGGCTCATTTAGAATGTTTCGATTTTTTTTAAACTTACCTCGACATACTAATTATTTCTTTAAAGGAAATGAATTTATTTCATTCATTTTGTATATGAGCCAACTGAAAATAGTACATTTCGGTGTAGACATCGTGTACATTATCACACAATGTATCTCCAGCTAAAACCTCAATATACGGTATCTGAATTATCCTACCCCAATAGCATTAATTTAATGTAGCGTCATTGCAAATCAATCACCATGCTCCCTCTCGGGGAAACCGGTAGCGATGGCCATGGGTTGGCAGAGTGAAGGGCAACCATGTAGTGCTCTGATCGTCACTGTAGCTCCTAGTGGTAGACTTTACGATACTAGAAATGTTCACTAACATCATCTTACATTAAACAGCAAATATACCAAATACGGATAATATTCTATTACTTGATGTTTTCCCAGCGGACAGAATTTTCCATCACCTTTCGTCCTGGATAGGATTATTTCTTCTTCAGATACTTCTGGAAGAATTTCAACCACTTACCACAATACAGTGGGGTGAACGCGCATGTGTTAGGAATCAGTTGCCATCGAAGCTTTGAAAATACGATTAGCAGACAACCCACTACGCATGCGGCCACAGATGCCTTCAGCGCCATTGAAGAAGCGGTTCGACCATATCCCTCGGATTCAGCAGAGGAAATAGACGTGAAACATGCCATGCAATTATGAAGGCTCGCCCACAAAGGAGCAATTTACAGGGTGTTTCAAAAATGACCGGTATATTTGAAACGGCAATACAAACTAAACGAGCAGCGATAGAAATACACCGTTTGTTGCAATATGCTTGGGACAACAGTACATTTTCAGGCAGACAAACTTTCGAAATTACAGTAGTTACAATTGTCAACAACAGATGGCGATGCGGTCTGGGAAACTCTATAGTACGATATTTTCCACATATCCACCATGCGTAGCAATAATATGGCGTAGTCTCTGAATGAAATTACCCGAAACCTTTGACAACGTGTCTGGCGGAATGGCTTCACATGCAGATCAGATGTACTGCTTCAGCTGTTCAATTGTTTCTGGATTCTGGCGGTACACCTGATCTTTCAAGTGTCCCCACAGAAAGAAGTCACAGGGGTTCATGTCTGGCGAATAGGGAGGCTAATCCACGCCGCCTCCTGTATGTTTCGGAAAACCCAAAGCAATCACACGATCATCGAAATATTCATTCCGGAAATTAAAGACGTCGGCTGTGCGATGTGGCCGGGCACCATCTTGCATAAACCACGACGTGTTCGCAGTGTCGTCTAAGGCAGTTTGTACCGCCACAAATTCACGAACAGTGTCCAGATAGCGTGATGCAGTAATCGTTTCGGATCTGAAAAATGGGCCAATGATTCCTTTGGAAGAAATGGCGGCCCAGACCAGTACTTTTTGAGGATGCAGGGACGATGGGTCTGCAATATGGGGCTTTTCGGTTCCCTATATGCGCCAGTTCTGTTTATTGACGAAGCCGTCCAGGTAAAAATAAGCTTCGTCAGTAAACCAAATGCTGACCACATGCATATCGCCGTCATCAATCCTGTGCACTATATCGTTAGCGAATGTCTCTCGTGCAGCAATGGTAGCGGCGCTGAGGGTTTGCCGCGTTTGAATTTTGTATGGATAGAGGTGTAAACTCTGGCGCATGAGACGATACGTGAACGTTGGCGTGATTTGGACCGCGGCTGCAACACGGCGAACGGAAATCCGAGGCCGCTGTTGGATCACCTGCTGCACTAGCTGCGCGTTGCCCTCTGTGGTTGCCGTACGCGGTCGCCCTACCTTTCCAGCACGTTCATCCGTCACGTTCCCAGTCCGTTGACATTTTTCAAACAGATCCTTTATTGTATCGCTTTTCGGTCCTTTGGTTACAATAAACCTCCGTTGAAAACTTCGTCTTGTTGCAACAACACTGTGTTCTAGGTGGTGGAATTTTAACACCATAAAAATCCTCTGTTCTAAGGAATAAACCATGTTGTCCACAGCACACTTGCACGTTGTGAACAGCACACGCTTACAGCAGAAAGACGACGTACAGAATGGCGCACCCACAGACTGCGTTGTCTTCTATATCTTTCACATCACTTGCAGCGCCACCTGTTGTTGAAAATTGTAACTACTGTAATTTCGAAAGTTTGTCCGCCTGAAAATGTACTGTTGTCCCAAGCATATTGCAACAAACGGTGTATTTCTATCGCTGCTTGTTTAGTTTTTACTGCCGTTTCAAATATACCGGTCATTTTTGAAACACCCTGTATCTGTGTCAGGGAGGGCTGCACTACAGAAGCTTCGCCTGGATACTCAGACGGTGGTAATCCCAGCGGATAAAGGTAATGCTACTACTTTATTGCCTCGAAACGAATACCATGATAAAATGTACACTTTATTGAGTGACAGCATGCACCGGGAGATCAGCAGGGATCCCACTAATCGAGTGGCGATGAAAACTGATTCGCTTCTGAATGATTCTTCCTTCCCACCAGAACTTGTTCGGAGATTGAAACCAAGTGGTGCTGTGCCTCCTAGATTTTATGGACTACCAAAGGTCTACAAGAAAGATGTTCCTCTCCGCCCCATAGTGAGTAACATAGGCTCTCCGACCTATGACGTTGCCAAACACCTGGCATCGTTGTTGAGGCCTCTTGTGAGAAAATGCGCTCACCACACAAGAAACTCTGCTGATTTCATTAGTAAACCGAAATCTTTGAAAATGAACCCTTCTGATATATTAGTCAGTTTCGATGTGGTGTTCCCCTTCCAGAGTGTCTACAACTTATTGAAAGAGGTTTTTACAAAGATATTTCAGCCTTATTCAAACATGTGCTGACCTCTACATACTTCTTATTTAACAACGAATTTTTTGGACAGACGGACGGAGTCGCCATGGTAGTCCCTTATCCCCTCTAGTGGCCAATTTATTAATGGAAGACTTCGAGGAGAAGTCGCTTGAATCTGCTGACTTGAAACCCACGGTATTCTGGAGGTATGTTGATGATACCTTTGTAGTTTGGCCCCATAGAGAAGGTAACTTGCAAGACTTCTTAAGACATCTGAACTCCCTCCACGATCAAATAAAATTTACTATGGAAATTGAAAAGGAGGGATGCCTTCCATTCTTGGATGTTCTGATTCGGCGCAGAGAGGATGGCACTTTGGGACATGAAGTGTATAGGAAGCCGACGCACACGGATTTTTACTAACGTGGAAGTAACTGCCACCATCCTGCCCAGACGATGAGTGTTCTCCGCACTCTGACCGAATGGGCGCATATTATTTCTGACAAAAGGAATCTGCAAAATAAACTTTCCCACTTACAAATAGTGTTTGAAGACAATGGGTACTCCCCACAGCAAATACAGAAGGCACTGAAAATGAAACCGAAGGAGGCCACAAAGACAGTAGAAGAAAACGAAGAAACCTTTAAATCGATGGCCTTCTTGCCAAGTGTGGGTAGCCTCTCGTCAAAAATACGACGGATTCTCAGCAGACACAAAGTGAAAGTGATTTTCGTCCTCCACCCAAGACAGCTACACTCGTGGGCTCCGTCAAAGATGATTTGCTGCACCAAAAATCTGCAGTTTACAAAATTCCATGCGAACGTGGCCTTTCTTATATTGGACAAACAACTCGTACTGTCCAAGAAAAATGTACAGAACACCGGAGGTACACACGACTTTTACAACCTAACAAGTCGGCAGAGACAGAGCACTGTATTGACACTGGTCACAGTATGTTGTGTGACAACGTCGAAATTTTGCCTACTACATCATCTTTTTGGGACTCAATAGTGATGGAGGCAATTGAGATTCGCTTGAAGACGAATTTAATTAATAGAGACAGTGGTTTCAACCCCGATAAACCACGGAATTCGGCACTTGGGGTAATAAACTCACAAAGACGTCGTCAGAGTGCATCTCACGATGATATATCGACACGCCAACACAGATCGACTGCGGGGTCATAGATGTAAAGCGCGCAATGTGAACGTCTCTGCCGCCAACCAAAGTCTCTGGTGCATTTGCATCTCTGGCCGCATGCGCAGTTGCGCGGCACACGAATATAAAGGGACGAAGCGAGCACTGGAGCGCCTGTCTTGCGGCTCAGTCTGAAGATGGCTGAACGTTATACAGCCGAAATATTAGAAGAAGGAGAATTCTTGCGGCTGCACACCAGAAACTTAATGGAACAGTCTTTGCGCCGCCAAAACCTGAAGATTCGCATGAAAAGCATTTCACCTCTATGCTCTCAGAGGAATTACTGTTCTTAGTTTTCACTGCCTAACATTGCAACATATGGCACCAATTTCAGTAATGAAGCATATAATTCGTAAGCACTGGGGATTTGCTGTCTCTGCGCTTGTTTCGGTTTACTCTTAACATAAAGTTTTATCAATAACCGTAGCGGTAGTTGACCACAGTGTTATTTTTTATGCACGCTGCAGGCTTTGGAAAAAAAAACGATATGAAATGGTGGCCCTCAACTACGTACTCTTCCACTCGGAGTTGAAACATTAAAAGTTTTGGCTGGTTTCGTTGTCTAGGGGCTGGGATACGTAGTTGCCGTTGATCGACAAAATCGGATGAACCGTTTAGATTTTGGAAATTCGTTGCTGGGTGTTACTTGTGTAACTTACAGTCACATACTAAACTTTAAACTATTAAAGATATTGAAAATCTGATTACACCATCAGAACCGTCCTGTAAATAATGGAAATGGCCATGTTTCTTTTTGAGGTATCACGATCCCTCTGTCTACTATTAATTTCTACATGAGCTGTGAAATGTCTGCTATTATGGTTACACAAAAAAGTCAGCCATCTTTGGCACTACCGGCATACGTATCTGCTTCATCGACACAAAGCACAGTCTTCAACACTGTGTCAACATGGAATTCCTAGCCACGTGGTCGGCTTGGACGACGCGCTGGGGCTACTACCCTTGCTCCGGCTAACGTTCGGCGCCACGCGTTTGCTACCGGGCCCCGGATTGCCGAGCGGCCCGTGAAGCCACGACAACTCCTAACATAGAATATTTTAAGGGCGCCACAACTCGCCCGTTACCTCACAACGCGTGTTTATGTCACAATATCATGTCAAGTGATTCAAATTCTGCCAGCACTCGTCTTGAAGATGGCTATGAGTTGTCGGCTGAAATATGGGAAGGATAAATAATACCAACTGGGACGCACGCACGAAAGATGATAATAGTAAGTGCGATGTTACGATTAACACGCAAAAGAAACTCAAAACTTACGTAGTCGTATTAATACACAGTGGAACAATGCCTGGTATTTTACTGTAGCTTTGAGAATGGATGAATGATTACGAGTGTCCTGGCTTGTGAAACTTTGGAAGGAATTGTCTCGATGATTCGTCATTCTTAGAAAGGCGGTTAATTAAATGAAAAGATGAATTGATGAAAAACTTGTCTTCAACTAGGTCACTCCTTTCTGCAGTTTCACAGTTAAATTTGGGCTTACCTGAAAACCGCTTGTCACTCTGTCCGGCAGCATCAGACCTTGCAAACGAAAACAGGTGTTTCAGCTGGGATACGATTAAATTCTTTAGGGACAGGAGAAAAGGCAACAGAAATAACTGTGATGTTCCAATTAAATTAAATTAAATTGTGTGTATTCCTTTTAAGGACAAGCGAAAACGTGAGTCAACCTTCAAGAAATGGGGACTGCTGCGAATGCGCAACTCTGCTACACTATTGGCACAAGCAAGTTACCCACGGAAAAGGAATATAAGAACTACAAAAGGAAATCAATTCGTCTAGCTTTTAGGGAAAATATTCGCGTTATTAACAGGACCAACGAAAGGGAGGTACGCCACAGTTACTGAGCTAAGAGAGAGATTGAGACGATAACGAGGCCGCTAGCGCGTTACTTACCACAGATACATTGAATAAGTTGACGAAGTGATCGCAGATCCAGAAGCGAGTGTGTGTCGTCACTGCTTGGCGAGCCTGGCGTGTGTCTCCGTAAATCGCAACCGGATTCTTACCGCACCTTTCCTGGACACGACTGACTTCAAAGCAAAGAAATCCAGAAGATTCTAGGACTAAGAGAATGGCTGACTTGCACGGCAATCTTCCGACGTATCATAATCGACCGAGCGCACCCAGAAACTCTTCAGAGTGGGTCTTCGGATCGTTTGTGTCTCGTTTTCATTACCTCGGTTGGCACACACCAATGTGGCTCCTCCGAGAGAAAAGAAGTTCTATCCAGCCTGGCTAAGGAGGCAGCACTGTCCCTCCTGCGGAAGTCGAAACAGAGGGGGCGGGGCTGACCACCGGCGCTTTTGGTTGTTATTCTGAGGCGGCGCCAAAACGAAAAACGTCTCCATACACGAAGTTATGTGCGAAGCAAGTTTGAACGTAACGGCTCAAGTAGACCTTTTCAACAGAACGCAATTTTACGATTATTTGATTGATATGGCTTCCATAAAACTCAAAATTATGCGGTCCTGCTGGTCCAATAATCTTTTATCAAGAAAGTAAGTTGGTCGCTTAGGAATTCCTGGAAAACGTATTTTTAAGGCTAAAATTTGCCTACCAAGTTTATCATCTCATTAAGTATGCACGCAGTTCAACTCTGATTACAGTCTTTTGATTCGTCATCGTCTCTGTTAACTGGAATCTGAATCTGGATTTTAAATTATTTGGGTAATGTTGAACGAAATGGTAGTTGGGACGTCTGAGTGAGGTTGCATGTGCTCTTCTCTCTCTTTGTAAACTTAACGACTGCCTGAAACTACATAACGGAGTAAAACATTAAGTCAGTCCAAGGTGAGAAGACGAGAATATGAACTTCAGCTAATCGAGGAGTGCCACGCAGCTCCCTTCAAAGTTTCAAGTCGATCCTATTCTTCAAAAATCCGCAGTAAGTAGGAAAAGCGTAGGGCAGGGAACAGGTTTTTCACATCCCAGTGAGTGCTTCGAGAACGAAACGTATATCGCGCCTGAGAGTGTGCGCCGAAATCAAATTTCCTGGCAGAATGAACAATGTCAAGGACCTTCACATACCTTGCACGATGTTGTTACCAACAGCTACATCTGAGCACGATTCTCAAAAGTTTCATCACATTGTGTTGAGGGATGAAAGTGTCATTCCGCATTACACAATAGTAAGCCGTGCTAAGCTATAATGAACATGTACTAGTGACTTACAGAACGTCATTTAAAGCATGAGTCATGGTAAGCAAAAAGGCCAACGAGAACAGCGATTTCCCATTCCGTTGAACAAGGAGGTAAAAACAGCCGCAACATAATTATGTCACCACATGGCATATACTGAAAAAACTTCCATTAGCTGCCATAGCAAACTGAAAGACGATCATTCACAGAAACGCAAGAAAAACGAGTAAACGGAAAATCTTTTAATACTTATCACATAAAAAAATTCCTAGTGTGCATCAAAGCTGTGTATCGTGTACAACCAAAGCATCTAAAACTTTATGTTGCAAAAAACAGTTTTCCTTCATTACTGCCTGAGTAGCAATGGCTCACAGACGATGCAACAGCTTCCTATACAATTCCACTGGAATATAATTAAACGATTTCCCGTGTATTAACACCCTTCTGGCTTACACAAATCTATTTGTATTCCATTGTTTCAATGTACACTCCGTGAATTCATTGTCCCAGGAAGGGGAAACTATATTGACACATTCCTGGGGTCAGATACATCACATGATCACACTGACAGAACCACAGGCACATAGACACAGGCAACAGAGCATGCACAATGTCGGCACTAGTACAGTGTATATCCACCTTTCGCAGCAATGCAGGCTGCTATTCTCCCATGGAGACGATCGTAGAGATGCTGGATGTAGTCCTGTGGAACGGCTTGCCATGCCATTTCCACCTGGCGCCTCAGTTGGACCAGCGTTCGTGCTGGACGTGCAGACCGCGTGAGACGACGCTTCAATCCAGTCCCAAACATGATCAATGGGGGACAGATCCGGAGATCTTGCTGACCAGGGTAGTTGACTTACACCTTCTAGAGCACGTTGGGTGGCACGGGATACATGCGGACGTGCATTGTCCTGTTGGAACAGCAAGTTCCCTCGCCGGTCTAGGAATGGTAGAACGATGGGTTCGATGACGGTTTGGATGTACCGTGCACTATTCAGTGTCCCCTCGACGATCACCAGAGGTGTACGGCCAGTGTAGGAGATCGCTCCCCACACCATGATGCCGGGTGTTGGCCCTGTGTGCCTCGGTCGTATGCAGTCCTGATTGTGGCGCTCACCTGCACGGCGCCAAACACGCATACGACCATCATTGGCACCAAGGGAGAAGCGACTCTCATCGCTGAAGACGACACGTCTCCATTCGTCCCTCCATTCACGCCTGTCGCGACACCACTGGAGGCGGGCTGCACGATTTTGGGGCGTGAGCGGAAGACGGCCTAACGGTGTGTGGGACCGTAGCCCAGCTTCATGGAGACGGTTGCGAATGGTCCTCGCCGATACCCCAGGAGCAACAGTGTCCCTAATTTGCTGGGAAGTGGCGGTGCGGTCCCCTACGGCACTGCGTAGCATCCTACGGTCTTGGCGTGCATCCGTGCGTCGCTGCGGTCCGGTCCCAGGTCGACGGGCACGTGCACCTTCCGCCGACCACTGGCGACAACATCGATGTACTGTGGAGACCTCACACCCCACGTGTTGAGCAATTCGGCGGTACGTCCACCCGGCCTCCCGCATGTCCACTATACGCCCTCGCTCAAAGTCCGACAACTGCACATACGGTTCACGTCCACGCTGTCGCGGCATGCTACCAGTGTTAAAGACTGCGATGGAGCTCCGTATGCCACGGCAAACTGGCTGACACTGACGGCGGCGGTGCACAAATGCTGCGCAGCTAGCGCCATTCGACGGCCAACACCGCGGTTCCTGGTGTGTCCGCTGTGCCGTGCGTGTGATTATTGCTTGTACAGCCCTCTCGCAGCGTCCGGAGCAAGTATGGTGGGTCTGACACACCGGTGTCAATGTGTTCTTTTTTCCATTTCCAGGAGTGTATTTAAGAGAAATAGAGGCTCCACTTTGATTTTGCGTTGTTGTTCATCTCATGAAGTCTTCATTAATGCAAATATGCTCATGACGACTCCTTGCATCCACTGTATCTCGTCGTCCGACAAATACTGGGGAATATGAATTTTATCAGACGTCTGTTGCCCTCATAATGTAATCGTTCACGAACGGGGGGAATTCGGATCGTGGAAGGCTAGGCACAAATGCACAATTTTCTATCGGACCGTTCACAGTATTGTTTTCTTACGACAGCGAGCGCATGGACGATCGGAAAATCGGTCTACAATAGAGTTTGAAACCAGAGATAAAATTTTCGGCCAGCCGCCACACCGCAGAAGGGGTAGGAATATAATTTTACTTGGCAGGCTGCTCATATAATGTTCTTAGTCTGCCGACTGAATTACATTTTGTAGAAACAACGCGAAGTGGGTTCATTTTTTGACTTATTTTCCAAATTTCAAATAAATAAAATCTGACTTTGTATTGCTGGCAATGTTTTTGAGTTCGTATTTTCATTTACGCTAAGGTAACTAAAAGGATTTTCGTACTTCAAGTACTGTCAGGAACGATATTCTGATGGTTAATGTAATACATTAACACAATTTCAAGTGATGTATCTAAGAACTGACCGACATTCTGGTGTTCCAAACTTTGATGGGCTTAATCTTAATTGTATGTATGACCTCCTACTTTCACTTTTCACATGTCTATCAGAAATGAATGTTCCAAACATTTTATTTGCAATTTAATTAGTCTCTTTTTTATAAGTACAAGCGTACCTCTTTTCCTATCTCATGCTTTAACTGCTGTGCGCGTTGTCGTCAACAAACGTAAGATTCACTTAGTGCAACTCCCCATTTCTGTGCCTTGTCAGATAGCCTTCTCCACTTAAGCCTAACTGCTGCAGCACCCATAATCGATTATATGTCGAAAGTATTCGTCTTTTATGTATGTCCCAGCAATTCTCCCTCCACTATTCCTGCAGCATGATGTTCAACCTTTCTGTCCTTTCGTTTGTTGTGTTATTTATTAGGTATGTTGTTCTCGACGCCTTGTCGAACTGCTAGGTTCTATACCTGGTAAGTGCATCTTTTCTCCAAATGTTTCCTGTGGACTACGGTTGTTTCACACCCGAACGGCACACAAAAATGCTTTGTGCTCGATACCCAGTAGTTCAATGCACGCTGGTTTTCACTATCGACCGAGTAGTCAACTGCCCGAAAAATAGGTCATGCGCTCCTAATCTGTACTGTGCCCAAAATTTTCTGTTTTTGTATACAACAACGAGTGCGTAACAGTCAACTTGCGGAAAAGTTACGTAGTGGACCAACCACCACCTCTTCCAGGTTTCGTAGTTTTTGTACATTATATATAATTTACATAATATGCTTCAAAATACCCAGAGACTTGTTCATTATCTGATACCGATTTTCTAAATTTATCTTACGGTTTTAGCTTAAATAACGAGAAATGTGTTAAATATAGTGTTACACAGTTTTCATCTCCACCAACACACGCCATCCTTAATGCGTTCATTTTACGGCGTGAGAAGCTAACTAGCGACGTGTCTGGGAAGCTGCGCCGATGGACAGGGGGCCACGTCAGAGGCAGGGTGCGCGCGCCTGCGGAGGTTTGCCGCAACCAGCGCAGCACTCTGGCATGCAGACAGCGTAGCGGCGGACGCGCGCACATAGTCCAGCACGCGGTGACCTTTATGCGCTGGTATTTGCCACCGGAGCCGTCGTGACCCCGTAAGGTCACACTGCCTGTTTCACTCGCAGATCACGTGCCCGCAACGCCAGACGTCACAGGTCACCCCTACCCCAGTGGTGATCCAGCGCTTCCCGTGAAATGGCAGCTTTCCTGGAACCTCCCACCATCTGGGTGAACGCTGCCTCGCGCTGAAAGTAATGAATAGCTGCACGGTTTCAGGAAATGAGGTGCGCGTGGGAAGAGCAGACGGGACTCGCAGGGGCCTCCCACGCAGTTCCCGGCCCCCACTGCACAGGTGGCAGCTTCACAAGAGGGCATTTTGCACTTGGTTCCCGCATGACTACACTTCTGCAACTTTTTCGACGTTACATTCTAAGGCATCACTGGCCACCATTGAATATTCGTACTGAGTAACGAGAGTGGTGATGGTGCCAGCTAACAAGGCGACCTGAATTTGACAACTGAGACAGTGATTTATTTAGGGAGAAAAGCTATAAATTCAACAAGGTGCTATTCAACATCCAACCTAACGAAGTCGGAAACAGGCTTATGGTACAATAACGGATTACGTAATAACACGGAACGGAGGCACAATGTATCTGTTTGTAACTGGCGACGAAGGAAAAAAAAGAACTTTAATAAAATTAATTCATGCTGGAAAACGTGCAACGAACGCAACAGTACTTTTTCTGTCATCATCAGGATTCGCTCTGTTGTGGATGGTGATCGACCAGCATACTCCAGACTGTAATTACTTTAAATGTAGGTGAACGTGAATTCTCGGTATGTAACACCGAAATATCGGCACGTGGAAAACTACTACAACAGTTTAAGGTCAGCATATGGGATCAATGCACAATGACCTACCGATTATCGTTCTGAGCAATGAATAAAACGTGGCCCATTTTGGGACAAGTGCAGTGTAACGGAGGGTGCTATAGTAACATTATCGACAATTTACCTCAAATGCTGTATCTTATTCCCAGATCGCCACCAGCAGACGAAATTAACAACTGCACAAAACAATCTGGTAGCACATAAAAAAAAATCAAACTAACGACAAATATGAGAGCGCAAATTTCAGAGAGACGATAAAGACGAAATAATTCTGCAAATAGGTTCAAATGGCCTTGAGCACTATGGGACTTAACAACTGAGGTCATCAGTCCCCTAGACTTACAACTACTGAAACCTAACTAACCTAAGGGCATCACACACATCCATGCCCGAGGCAGGATTCGAACCTGCGACCGTAGCGGTCGCGCGGTTCCAGACTGAAGCGACTACAACCCTTCGGCCACAACGGCCGGCTGCAAATAGGAGAAGGCACTTACTCTGTATGAAAAATTCGGCCTTATCCTACTGACGAATAGGTTCTGGAATATTAAACATCCGAACAATTAATTCAGAAAAAACATCCAAGGCATGGTTGAAAGTTACACTCATTGGCTATGCAACCGAGCTATTGTAGCGATTGAAATAAATTTTCAATGACATCAACCAGACAGTATGACGAAGCAAGCTGGAATATTTTTACTTTCCCTCTTGTTTTGCCATCTGCCTCATTAAATTTATTTTTTCATTTTTGACTAATTACCATTAACATGCGTGAGTATAACCTGCCTTTTCATAAAAGAGAAAGATTGGCCCTCAGTTTTAAAGGATATAGCACCAGATCTAATTCTGTGCTTAGTTTTGTGTATGTAATTAATTTCCTGATTTATTTTGGTTATTCCTAGTTAATATCTTTCAGTATAGAGTGAAATCAGTAATTGTTCCGTGACTTAAATTCTATTGCTGACTTACAAACAAATATAAATTCTGTAATAACGATAAACATTTGAAAAAAGAATCACTAGGGTTCTTGAAGTATTTATTTGGCTCTATTCGAAAACATGTTAGCAAATCCAGCTCTTCATTAATTCCAAAGTGATTACCAGTTTTGTCCAAACTATTGTTTGCGTAACTATATCTGTTAATTTCATGATTTAAACAAATAATTTGGCCTAACTCTTGTAGTAGAAGAAACTGTTAGAAATAACCAATTTCTCGATGAATTCATTTAATTAAATGAGTTACGTTTTAATTGTAATTTCTGCAACTTAAACATCGAACAATGTGTAGTTTCAGTGCATATTACTGTGATGATATATAAAGGCCCGAGACAGTCAGCCTACGGCGGGTTTTGAGAAGAGAAACCCGTGCTGGTTAGGTCAATAACGACGCATCAATTTAATTGTGAAATGAGAGTAACACAAATAGGCCGTGTGTTGAAACAATGACAGTGTCTGTTCAATATGTACCGTATTATTTTGCATGATCTGTGTGGTTAGGTTTTACTGCTTGTAGCAGTATATCAAAATTTGCAAATAGTTAACTCGCCATATAGCCGAGTAATATTGGGGGGGGGGGGGGGTGGCAGTGGAAGTAAAGAACTGTGAAATGCAACTGTCGGCTACATCATTTACAGTAATCAGTGCTGAATTTTCACAACCCCTTTTTGACCAAAGTAAAAATGCAGTACATCGACACCGAGGACAAACAAAATATAAAGTAGGCGAATGACAAAACAATTTAAGAAACGGTTCCTGGCAGAGAGAAACTCCCCTTTACATCGAATCTACAGCACACATTTAAAGAGGCATTCATCACACGATAATAGAATTTAAAGGGAGCGACACCATCAAGTGGACAGTTAATACTCTGACGTTCGATTTTACTGTTGTGACATCGGACTACTATAAAGGACGTATATCATACCATTGTAGTGTGTAATGACTACGGGAAAAGGGATACTTCGATGAACGAAGAAACTGAAAAGATAATAAAATCAGTTGCAACAGATTCGAAAAAAGACTCGACATTATCATCCACCAATGAAACAGCAGGCCAACAGACACAGCTGTGGAAAGTAACATATAGATACTTCCAAAGAAGCACTGTGAGCAGCCAAGATGAGCTACATTATACCTGTATATCCTCTTTCTGTTCTTGTTCTAAATGGGCACAATATTAAGCCTCATACATGTGACAGCGCTCCACGTGTAACAGTACTGGAGAGTGCTCTATTACTGTCTGCACTCCCTGCTTCTCGGGATTGAACAAGACAGTGCTGCCACCTGGCCAGATAACCGCTTTGCAGAGAAAATATATTACGGAACTTTAGATTTGCAGATCACAACGGCAAAACATTACTGTTCAACGAACAAACCATAGCATTCATAATGCAGTTCAAGGAACAATCAGCTTGCCGAGAGTGCTGTGTTTTCGTGTGGCCATTCACTAGGAATCGTTCCGTTTTTCAAAATACTCATGAATCAAAAGAACTAGTAGACTCCACAAGACATGACACGTCTGTTAAGATAAGTGTGTAATTTACTCTCAAGCCTAACATTCCGAACAACAGGTTCCAGTTAAATCAAACCTTTTTGTCATGAGACTGTCAACAAAGCCAGAGAGGGCCCAACAGCCGCGCTCTGAACGGGGTGTTCCCTTTAAAGATTGAGAGCTGAAGGATGCTGCCACGTTCCTCAGGATTTAAGACACTCGAGCAGGTGCCTTAAACGCCTTCCTGTTACAGACTTAGGAATGTACATGAAGGACTTGGAGGTGACCTCAAGAAAATCCAGCGTGTAAGCCACTACGACACTTGCTGTGTACAGTGGCTGGCGCTGCGAATGAGACGGCAATGGAATACCGCCCGACTCCACATGACCCGTGATATCCACTACACAAGGACTTTTCGAAGCGAGGTCAAGAAAGTGAGTACCCCGCAACCACGACTGATAAGATGAGACTAGCTGGCATCAATCGCACATCTGATGACATTTAAAATCGTGTCCACAGATAACAAGGTGATACGATGGGAATTTCAGTGCTCTGGAGGACAAGACTGGGGAAGAACAACAAAGCTCCTGAACAAACACATTCAAGACGTCATTTGTAAAACATTGACACGGACGGCTTTGAGACAGTCGTTCAGAGAAGCTCTCAAATGGTCGTCCCAAGGTTCACTCTGGATTTTTCTTTTTGGCAGATTTTTTATGTTCTGATTTTGCGTTCTGGAGTCATGTCTCAGTTTTCCGACGGAGTCTGATTCCTGCATTCATCTATCTATTTCCATTCTGTATCTGATGTTTTTCCTTTATTTCCGGTGTTCATATCCACGAGCATTCGACTGCATTTCCGCCACTTGACCTCCATTTCCAAATGTAACTTGAATGTCGGCTCTGGAATATTTATTACAAGCACAGACGCTCTAAGTGATTCGGTAGCCAGTGAGTGGCTGCTTCAGTGGAGTCCAACAAGAAGCGATGCCCAAGACAGCGATTAAGCTGCTCCGAGCGCCACCCGTAAAGCCTTGGGTATACGGAATTAAAAGCTGTTGGTTGTCAGTCAACGACCACGCCGCACCACGCCAGCTCGCTATATCGCGACAACTTTTAGCCACCCATCCTCACCTTCCTGTACCTCCAATTCCACTACGTGGTGAGATAATATAGCTAATCCACTTGAGTTACATGCCCATCTACTGAATTCTGTCTATGTTACATCAAATCGACTCTGAGACTTTTGCATTTATGATTTGGGTATTAATGTAAATTTTGTTACATTTCCCTGTTTTGATACTACCTAGAATTTACTACATTTAAGCGGCGTCTAGTGTGGCTCCATTCCATTCCATCTGCATACTATCAATCTATTTACAAAGTGCTCAGATAAATTATAATGTGACGGAATATACGTAGAATGTAACTTTTGTCTATATGACTGAACAAATAGGATGACAATCTTCGCATGAGTGAATAACATGGAACCTACTGATCGAAACGTTAGATTATTCCTTTTGCACAATGTAGGGAACGACAAACGATATTACTTCACAGATGTATAGCACTGGTTCTGAGAGTTTACTCAAGAGTTTCCGCAAAACATTTCACTGCTCCTGATGAAAAGCAACATAACGTCAAGAACAGCCGTTGTTGCTGTAGAAGGTGTAGCAAAGGCTTTGAAACTAATTATCTGTATGTTCATTACACTACAAACCCACAGGAAACTTTGTCATCACGGCCTTACGCACCTTTTGTAGCACAATGATTTGGTTGCGAAACGCAAATATTCGCGCTTGGCACCAGCAAACCAAAGAATAAAAGGTCGAAAACTGTAAACCCCAGCAAAGAACAGTACTAATGTGGAGGTTGGCACGGATGCCGATGCTGGCTAGTGCTCACACTATAGTTCACTGCCACGATGTTGGGAATTTGAACGAGGTACTGATCTGCACTTCGTCCCTCTTTAGCGTAAATACGATACTTGAGAGAACAGAACACGGTTGCATTCGCTGTACACCGGATCACTAGGCTCCTCCTCTACGGAGTGATGATTTGACAAAGCTCTGTATCCGTGCTGAGAGACTCGCTGCAACCAAAGCGCATTACGGTGCCTCTCCCGACGACCTGTGACCGCCTCAGGCGGTGAAATGACCGGCGGAGGACATCACGCTTATCCTGAAATAATTTCTGTTGCTTGAAAGCACCTGTCCTAGCATTGCAGAGTTACAATGGAATCTTGCATATAACGCCATAACTGAGCTGCCCCCAGTATACCAGTAACTTGCTACGACGCAGATAGCGGTAAATCCCGTTCCAGATAAATCGCACCGACCAGCAGAGCTGCAGATCGGTGCCCTTCGAGGTTCGAAACATATCAGTCTCTTACGCACCTGACATTTCTAAGCAAGTGGAGCATCTTTTCCCTCTTCCTGTGCTACGTAAGTACCTATAAGTTAATAATAAACGACGGCTAATAAAAAAGTGCGTCAGGGCTGCAGCCTAGATGTTGCCACCCTGAGCCCTCCCGGACTTCCTCACACGTATTCTACATTTACATCTACATACGTACTCTGCAAGGCATTACATTGTATGTGGCGGGGGGTACCCTTTACCACTGCTAATCGTTTCCTTTCCTGTTCCACTCGCAGACAGAGCGAGGGAAAAATGACTGACTGTATACCACCGCATTAGCCCTTATTTCTCGTATTTTATCTTTGTGGCCTTTATGCGAAATGTATGTTAGCGGCAGTAGAATTGTTCTGCAGTCAGGTTCAAATGCTGGTTCTCTAAATTTTCTCTGTAGCGTTCCTCTCTCCAGGAATTTCCATACGAGTTCCCGAAACAATTCCGTATCACTTGCGCCTCGTTCAAACCTGCCGGTAACAAATCTAGCAGCCTGTCTGTGAATTGCTTCGATGTCTTCCTCTAATCCGATCTGGAGTGGATCCCAAACACTCCAGCAGTTTTCAGGACCAGGTAGTCCTATATACCGTCTCCTTTACTGATGAACCACAAATTCCTAAAATTCTGCCAATAAACAGAATTCGACCATTAGCCTTACCTACCACAATCCTCATATGCTCGTTCCAGGTCATATCACTTTCCAACATTAAGCACAGATATTTAAACGATGTAACTGTGTCATGCAGGATCTACTAATCCTGTATCCGAGTATCACTGGTTTGTTTTTTCTACTCACCCGGATTAACTCGGCGATAGGGCCCGCTGTTTTGTTAAGTTTCCTGAAGAAGTTTGTCTTTGGTTGCAAACGTTCTGTGATCATATGTTTGGGATACATATAACGAATATTTTGTGATTAGGCTGTACCTTATTCTGGAAACCACACAACTTCGTCTTCGTGAAATACGCTGTGATTTTTGGCTCACTGACTGTGGAAGTTAGTGTTCTCACACACCAAGCTTACAAGGATGGGACATGACGTATTTGGAAACACGTTTTTTTTTTATAAGTGTATTCTGCATACTACTTAAAACTACATACTAGTTGTGTGTACGACCGCGGGGCAAGAAGCACCACTTACTTCTCTGCATATTTTTATCATCGTTTCGCATACCATTGTTGCAGTGTATGTCTCTCACACGATTAAATAAATAAATAAATAAAAACATACCGTCATGTGTCAAAATATTAAGTGTATCGTGTTGTGTAATTTCATCAGAATACATCAATAACTTTAAATTTCCAAATCTTGAAACTACGAAATAAATGAAATTAATGGTATTTGGCACACATCCTACAGCATGAAGACGTGTTTCAACTGTGTAGCTGTTTTGTGTACATCACCCCTCTCCTCATTTGTGCTGCCCACACACAAAAAAAGCGTAAATGGACATAGATAAAAAATAAATATGCTTTTCAATTTTAGTCTTTTTATCTGCAAGCAGCATCGTTTTGATGAGACTGATGTACTTTAAAGACAATTCGTCTCACTATTTATACATTGCATTCAGTTTTTGAGCCTCCTAAAGGCTCTCTACTGGTTCTCAAAGCGCGTCACACTGTTTGTCCTGCAATCTCACGTCTTGGCGGGACCAACTGTGTTATGCACTGCATACTCTGTTATCTAAAACCTCCCACAGGTACCAAGAAGAGCTTTACAAAAAGAAATAGCCATTGCTGACTGTACTGATTATCTCCCACTTCCCCATACGATCAAGTCATATGAATCCTATCCTAGCTCTCCGTTTGCACAATGTAAATTTAACCTAGTTGGCTACCAAAGCCTATACACCTATCACGTCAAAAACATGGTAAATATTTCCGTATAGTCTTAATGACAATGAGCAACTCGCCGCTGTATCGTGCTCGTAAGTCAGACAATAATTCAGCTCAGGACAGCACGGAGAAAGCTGTGGCTGTGGTGCCAACCACTCGATGTCGAACTAGTGACCCCAGTTATATCTCTTAGTACATCAGTACAAATAAACTCACAATAACATTCCAACCAAAATACGTTGAAGACTTAATACAACAGAAACCATAAATAAAATCTTGTTCGGAAACCATATTAAAACAATATCAGGTGATATGAAAAATCTATAGTATTATTAGCAGTTTCCATTACTACATATCATGTCACAGTATTTGTGTAGATACATAGTTAACGTTGAACAACACCGCTGCGCTATGTTACTTCAAAAAAGCAAATATCAGAACTTACACTACTGGCCATTAAAATTGCTGCACCACGAAGATGACGTGCTACAGACGCGAAATTTGACCGACAGGAAGAAGATGATGTGATATACAAATGATTACATCTTCAGAGCATTCACACAAGGCTAGCGCCGGTGGCGACACCTACAACGTGCTGACATGAGGAAAGTTTCCAACCGATTTCTCATACACAAACTGCCGTTGACCGTCGTTGCCTGGTGAAACGTTGTTGTGATACTTCGTGTAAAGAGGAGAAATGCGTACCATCACGTTTCCGACTTTGATAAAGGTCGGGTTGGGGCCTATCGCAATTGCGGTTTATCGTATCGCGACGTTGCTGCTCGCGTTAGTCGAGATCCAATGAATGTTAGCAGAATATGGAATCGGTGGGTTCAGGAGGGTAATACGAAACGCCGTGCTGGATCCCAACAGCCTCGTATCACTAGCAGTCGAGATGACAGGCATCTTATCCGCATGGCTGTACCGGAACGTGCAGTCACGTCTCGATCCCCGAGTCAGCAGATGGGGAGGTTTGCAAGACAACAACTATCTGCACGAACAGGTCGACGACGTTTGTAGCAGCATGAACTATCCGCTCGGAGACCATGGCTGCGGTTACCTTTGACGCTGCATCACAGACAGGAGCGCCTGCGATGGGGTACTCAACGACGAACCTGGGTGCACGAATGGCAAAACGTCATTTTTTCGGATGAATCCAGGTTCTGTTCACAGCATCATGATGTTCGCATCCGTGTTTGGCGACATCGCGGTGAATGCACATTGAAAGCGTGCATTCGTCATCGCCATACTGGCTGATCACCCGGCGTGATGGTACGTCACCTCTTGTACGCAATGACGGCACTTTGAACAGTGGACGTTACATTTGAGATGTGTTACGACCCGTGGCTCTACCCTTCAATCAGTCCCTTCGAAACCCTACATTTCAGTAGGATAATGCACGATCGCATGTTGCAGGTCCTGTAGGGGCCTTTCTGGATACAGAAAATGTTCGGCTGCTGCCCTGGCCAGCACATTCTCCAGATCTCTCACCAATTGAAAACGTCTGGTCAATGGTGGGCGAGCAACTGGCTCGTCACAACACGCCAGTCACTACTTTTGATGAACTGTGGTATTGTGTTGTAGCTGCATGAGCAGCTGTACCTGTACACGCCATCCAAGCTCTGTTTGACTCAATGCCCAGGCATATCGAGGCCGTTATTACGCCCATACGTGGTTGTTCTGGGTACTGATTTCTCAGGATCTATGCACCCAAACTGCGTGAAAATGTTATCACATCTGAGTTCTAGTATAATATATTTGTCCAATGAATACACGTTTATCATATGCATTTCTTCTTGGTGTAGCAATTTGAATGGCCAAGAGTGTAATACATAATATCTACACATTATTCAGAAGAGTCAAATTTGCCAATATAAAAATAATCTAACCCACCCAACTTCTAAATTCTTGTGAAGTGTTAGAACACAGCGCTATCACTTGTCTATCTTCATAGAGTGAGGTAACACTGAATCATATAAAGGGAAAGGCAGTGTACGTGAATACCAAGACAGTCGACACAGTGCAATCGCTGGCACATGAAATTAAGTTAACTCGGCGGGCCCCTTTAAAAACATCGTGGAGACTGCGGAAGTATTCTCAGGGGGGTTATTCGCGAAGCCAAGGTTACGTACAGCGATCCACTTGGTTACGTACAGCGATCCACTTACTTCCGCGAAGATCGCTGTAATCACCACGCATTTCGCGTAGAACACAGCAATAAGCTTGTTTTTTAACCACTTAGTTTCTCAGCGACGGACGAAAATTTTCTAACTGTCAAGAAACACATCGAATCACTCTTCAGGCCTCGAGTAAAAATTCGTCATCTCATACTACTGCGACTATCAACATCGGTAATAAGGACCAGTAAAGTACAGCGTCAAACGCGCGGTTACTTTTACGTTGGCGTTGAAAGTATTGAAACACTTTAGAATAGCGAAACGACGAAGGAATTATGATCGATGGCCGTGCGCCGGGCCTCGCCCGGGTAGCCGGGACAACGCAGCGCGTCGCCTTGACCCCGTGGCCTGCGCGCTCCAGACGGCTTGGCTCCGCTCTGCCCCCACGCTGCGTTGCTTTGCACTGCGGTCTGCAGCCAACCAGGCGCCACCTGCGTCGGTTCAGCCAGTGCTACCGATCGATCACATCAGCGAGGCCCGCACATTGTTGTGCTACCTGTTGCTGCACGTCTTAACACTTTTAACTTCCTGTATTTCTCGAGCAAAAATGGTTCAAATGGCTCTGAGCACTGTGGCACTTAACATCTGAGGTCATCAGTCCGCTAGAACTTAGAACTACTTAAACCTAACTAATCTAAGGACATTACACACATTCATGCCCGAAGCAGGATTGGAACCTGCAAACGTAGCAGTTGTGCAGTTCCGGACTGAAGCGCCTAGAATCGCTCGGCCACCGCGGCCGGCTTTCTCGAGCAAAATTAGATATTTGCATTCAAGTTTTCCTTACTAGCTGAAAGCTATAAAAGTGAAAAGTGAAGGAAAAAACCTCGGTCTGACACAATGATGATACTGATATAAATGGAAGTTTCGGAGCATGCTACGTATTAATGTGTAACTTGATATGCACGATAATATGCTTAAAACAGCCGCCTTGGATCTGTCTCGCACATATACAATAACTGAAGTACTGTGCACTCGTAAAATTCTTTGTGTGGACATTTTATCGTCACAGTGAATTCATCCGCACTTGACTGCTTTTGAAGGATTAGGTGGTACTGCTTGAGGGAGGGAGAGGGAAGATGTTGTTACCTGCGTGAAATTAATCCATATACTATGATAGTAAAATATCATTGTCCCTTTTACAACCAACTTGTAGGTGAGGTTGGTTATCCTGTAATTCTTATGACAACAGTTTCTCTATTGACTGTGACCTACAACAGCCATCCTTCCGCAGTTACTCAACAGAGCTTTTGTTCGTTACACTGTGTATATTTCGTAACACTAATCTAACATTACAATGATGGAGAACCTGGTCGCCTGCTACGATATAGTCTCAAGTTCTGGTCATTATGAGGAGTCGCTGACCCCCTGAGTAATCACTGAAGTAATGGAATGCATGCGAGGAAAATCTATTTACGAACAGAATTAATGGTAGTAGCAGTATTATGGACGTAGGTCTTCGGGCACGAAAGTACCTTCTACAAAAAATTAATCAATTTAGTATTGTAAGGCATCTGCTGAAAATTAATGAACTGTGTAAAGACGTATTTAATTTCAATGACACCTCCAATGAACACCCAAACATTCAGTCCTTACCAAGCAGGTAAGCAGCTAAGAAAGGTCAAAATGAACGGTACACGTTAACACTGTAACCAGCATTCAAGTTGGAGGATAGGGGTGATGACGTCACTCAACAGAGTAATGGAGGTGGCATTCCAGACATCCAATAACTTTTGTTATAGCTAACAACATAGATAAGCAAATCAATATGGTACTGAACGATCGATGAATAAAAATCTAACAAATCCATCCGATCCCCCAGATCCGACACCTTCAGTCTACGATTTAAAAACGTTTTAAGTCAGGAGAAGAGGTCAAGGCGGCCACTGCCACATTGTCCACAATCGCACTGCAAGAATGAAATTTTCTCACTGCAAAAGTGTTGAAGCCATGATAGTGTCACGAAACGTTATCACTTACAGAAGTAACTGAATTTTGATGTATAAAAAAACAATCTTATCCTTGTTCTCTGAATCATGCCCGAGAGTACTCTTCCCTGCTTCAGTATCATGTTGTCGTTACAATGATTCCTTTCACACAGTCACAATCTAAACCTTTTGACTTCTTGTTAAGCGCATGAACCTATAAACTGATGACGGTCGAAGTGGAGAGAATATAAAATGTAGACTAGCAATGACAAGGAAAGAGTTTCTGAAGAAGAAAAATTTGTTAACATCAAGTATAGATTTAAGTGTCTGGAAGTTGTTTCTGAAAGTATTTGTATGGAGCGTAGCCATGTATGGAAGTGAAACATGGACGATAACTAGTTTGGACAAGAAGAGAACAGAATCTTTCGAAATGTGGAACTACAGAAGAATGCTGAAGATTTGATGCGTAGATCACATTACTAATGAGGAGGTATTGAATACAATGGAGGAAAAGAGAAATTTGTGGCACAACTTGACTAGAAGACGGGATCGGTAAGTAGTACATATTCTGAGGCATCAAGGGACTACCTATTTAGTATTGGAGGGCAGCGTGGAGGGTAAAAATCGTAGAGGGAGACCAAGAGATGAATACATTTAACGGAATCAGAAGAATGTAGGTTGCAGTAGGCACTGGGAGATGATCAAGCTTGCACAGGACGGAGTAGCATGGAGAGCTGCATCAAACCAGTCTCTGAACTGAAGACCACCACCACCACCACCACCACCACCACCACCACCACCACCACCACAACAACAACAACAACAACTGTACGAGATAGCGTCTCATTTCCTAATCTAATTCCCTCGGCATCATCCGATTTAATTCGGCTACAGTGCGCGGAAAAAATTAATACCTACATCTTTTCGTTACTCGCCTTGCATAAAAACACAAGAATGTTCTTCGCGCTAAGACGTTCAGTCAAGTGATGCACTTAAGTTAGAGACCGCAGTGGATGTCAGAACTAATATTGCATTGTCGGTAGGACTTTAGTAACAATCGTTTCCGAGAAAAGGGCTTTGCATAAACGCGCCCCAGTGGCAACTGCTTCCACAATTAGTTCTATAAAAATGCTACAAGTCTGCACAGACTTAATATGGTTGAATTTGGCACCAGAAGAGCTCCTAATGGCAGATATGGTTCAAAATGGCTCTGAGCACTATGGGATTTAACAGCTGAGGTCATCAGTACCCTAGAACCGCTTAAACCTAACTAACCTAAGGACATCACACACATCCATGCCCGAGGCGGGATTTGAACCTGCGCCTAGAACCGCTTGGTCGTCTCGGCCGGCCATTAGGGAGAATAGTTGTTCAAACCAACGTCCGGCCATCCAGATTGAGGTTTTCTGTGGTTTCCCTAAATAGCTCTTGGCAAATTCTGGAATGGTTCCCTTGAAATGACACGGCCGATTTCCTTCCCCATCCTTGAAACAATTCAAACTTGTGCTCCGTCTCTAGTGACTTCGATGTCGACGGGACGTTAAACCAAACCTACCTACGTTTTCCTTTTGGTTTCCAAGTAGCGGAAGATAAACATCCAGTCAATGATCGGTTCAATTAACCCAAAGGACCCAGCCCTTTCCATTATGGAGGCACCACCAGCTTACACACTCCCTTGTTGACAACATGGGTCCACGGCTTCGTGAGGTCTGGAACCTACCATCAGGCCGTATCAACCGAAATCGGGACTCATATCGGTGACTTTTGGCACCTGAATGTATTAATGCACTGAATAGACATAAATCTCAAGTGTTGCTGAAAACGTGCGAGGTCACAATCCGTTTCCTTACTGAAGTATGTTCTACGTAGAAAACATTCTACCCTTTTATTTCCACCTTCAAGTTGTGGCTGTCTAACCAGGTATACAAGTGCTTACCAGGGCCATTTTCCAGCGTTCTGTCTGTGCTGTTTCTACGGGAAAGTCACTTCATGTCTTCCCAGAACCGATATGTTTTTCTCCTTACCTTACCAAACAATGTAGCAGAAACGACTGCTAGATGAAGTCGTGAAAATATACGATGGCTAGATTTTAGTAACATCTGGAAGGGGTAAGACTATTTGACAAATTATGTGGTTAATGCATGATTTTTAGAGAGTTTTTAAATCTACTTTTTAAAAATTTAAATTAACTGCGCGTGAGTTTCTAGCTGAAATGAACGGAAACGTTCAATCTAAAATAGTGGAATATTGTTGCATTAATAACCAAATACAACGCTTCCGTCTTCGGCAGCGTAAACTAAGGCACTAATCTGAAATGGCATTGTTAACCATTAAATTCCTAAGAACTAAGTACACAAGACTAGGGAACATTTCCTACACCAAATCAACATAACTGAATGAACCTGAAATAAATAATACGTGTGTGGAGTGGAATACACGAATCTGTGTGTTTTGTTGGACTTCCATCAGACCATTCAACAGGTGCAAGCTCACAAACTATCGACGTTTTAGAAAGAAAAAAATATTCAGACTGTCTGCAAGTGCATAAGACAATATACTTGCAAACAGATGACAACCTTCGTACGAAATCTCTCTCTAATCAACATATCATTGAGGACACAGGAATCCACCGACAACCTTCGTACGAAATCTCTCTCTAATCAACATATCATTGAGGACACAGGAATCCACCGAATTGGTTTCATTGTCTTTAAGATCTTTTGTAACTAAGAAACAAAACAAGGATCATCAAATAGTTCTGTTTACGAGGAAATACATGCTTGTCTCTTTCAATGTTCACCACCAACTGAAAAGCCGTGCAATAAATGGGATGTTCGCATTATTTACTGCTAAAGTAAATTTTTATCCAACCTCCTTGATGTGGGAAAACTTCTAATTCTGGGCGCTTAATCTTTCCCTCATGTATCTTCCTAAAACTGAGATTTTTGTAATAAATTTTCAACCCACAATTCCTGTCCTTTGCTCGCAACAATTCAGAAGGTAAGCAACCCGAAAACGACTGCGTCTTCCTCCAGAGAAGAAATCCATGTTCGAGTCTCGGGATGGTAGACAGCTGTAGCTGAAACCAGGTTGGCGAATGGAACGTTCGTATATTGCAAAAAAAACGTGGTAAACGCCCTGAACAATTATCTGGGTTACGTTCAACATGGTCTACACAGATCACCTGAGTCGAATAATAGAACGTCTCCGCACACAAATCGCAATCCTGTTTACCTCGCCATCCTCGCCTAGTGAGAGATTCAGTTCTGTCTTACGACTTCTACGCTAATGCGATGTTTATATCATTCCTCGACACTTCATGCAGTTTCTACATTTCTACGATGGTGGATTTTCTGTGAGAATACTCTGGAGGCATTCCAGCACAGGTAAAATATTAACTTTGACCGAGTGTGCTGGCGCAGTTTATATAAAGTCGCAGATTCACATTGCCAGCCGGTGTGGCAGTGCGGTTCTAGGAGCTACAGTCTGGAACCGCGTGACCGCTACGGTCGCAGGTTCGAATCCTGCCTCGGCCATTGCTGTGTGTGACGTCCTTAGGTTAGTTAGGTTTAAGTAGTTCTAAGTTTTATGGGACTGATGACCACAGATGGCAAGTCCCATAGTGCTCAGAGCCATTTGAACCAACCAGATTCACATTCAAATGTAGTCGGGTTCATGTCCATTTGGCCCTCCTGGTATGTGTTTTCCGTGGTTTTCATATATCTATGGATGCAAATGCCATGGTGGTTCCCCTAAAAAGGATGAACTTGACATCTTGCCCATCCTTGTCGACTGGACGTTGAACCCCAGTCATCCTCTCATTTTCTTTTTCTTTGTTGCTTTAGAAACAATTATCTAAAATTTGAAATGTTTTCCAGGTGACCTCTTTCAGTGGCCAGTTTACGAAGTTGAGATTGTTTTCAGAACATTAACAGTTATTCACGTAATTCCCGAGTTGCACTCGAAAGCCGGCCGGAGTGGCCGAGCGGTTCTAGGCGCTACAGTCTAGAGCTGTCCGACCGCTACGGTCGCAGGTTCGAATCCTGCCTCGGGCATGGATGTGTGTGATGTCCTTAGGTTAGTTAGGTTTAAGTGGTTCTAAGTTCTAGAGGACTGATAACCTCAGATGCTAATTCCCATAGTGCTCAGAGCCATTTGAACCATTTTTTTGCACTCGAATATTTTCCTTTAACGTTAATTAAACTTTAGTATTTAGTGTTGTATGGTTAAACTTTCCATTTGTACTCTACATTGCCAAAGGTGGAACAGATTACCATGCATGTCGAACTTACAGAGAATGGATGGTTTATGAGAATACTGAATTGACATCATACGACCATCAAGAAACTGCCAACTGAATTCTATTTTCTATGAAATAAAAATAACTAGCACGTTCCGTATGAGGACCAACGGAATACGGACGAGGATTCGATCCATGTTGTTGTTGACGGAAGTGCCTTGTGGCGTGTGGCCATTTGGCTTCGAGTGGCAAAAGTGCTCACGAAGGGATGGCGGCGCCGCGGCACAACAAGGGACAGCCAGATGGAACTGGATAGCAACATGCGGCCGCCGTGTTGTTACAGGAGAGAGAGAGAGCGATTACAGCCCCGTATCTGGCGTTCCGAGATAAAGCCCGTTACGAGTGGTGGGCGCGTCGCGCGGAGTTGCAGCACTACTCAGGCGCGCGCATCCCGGACTCTCAGGCGTCTACATCCCGTATCTGTCAGGTGACATTTAGAGGAAATGCACGAGCGAGGATGCGCAGCAACCAGCAAAGAACAAGGGTCGTGTGATGGCCACAGACTGAGGAACCAGTGAGAGATGGAGGTAACAGTAACAAGCTGCGGTGGGACATGGTTGACTATTATGTGCAGCGAAGGGTCCGCTTTGGTAAGCTACTGAAACTACATCACCTCTCCCAGGACACTCCTGGTCACTAGCAATACTATCAAAGAGCCAGTAGTTAACAGATGGAGTCTTCACAAATAGCTGCATTCCACCAATTTCGACGCTCTTCAATCTGCTTTTCAACTAAAGAGACGAAGCTAAGAATATGACGTCCTGTCGACAATAAGTCACTGAAGTCGGAACGTAAGCTCGGATTAGTGAAGGAATGTGAAGGAGATTGGAGATGCTTTTTTGACAGGAACCATTTTTTTTGCCTTCAGTGATTTAGGGAAATGACAGAAAACCTAAACTGGGATGGCCAGAAGGCAATTGGAAACATCGTCCTCGCATGCGAGTCCGATGTCCTTACCAAGGCACCACCTCGTTCGATAGTCAAGTAAAATGCCTGCTTGCAGTAAATGGTTTTTCATGATTTTTATAAAGATGACTTAACAACTAGCTCTGTTCACTTTAGTAGTTATTTTAGGTGAGACATTCAGTATGTTCATTCAACCTCTCATTTCCTGCATAACACTTTCTTTGAAACACTCCAAATCATTGAAGATGTACGCTACTAGACCTGCTGCACACACTCGTGGAATTTCCATATATATCTTTATGATTACAATTTTTGCAAGCAACTAGCTAAAAATGTAATTCCGTTTGTTTTAAGCTCTGCAAACGGTTGTTTTATTGCTAGCTGCTGAACATCCAGGCCACCACATTTAGATACAATGTAACCATGCTATTCAAGCACATCAAGGGCGCAAGGAGCTTTATTTCGTGTGTCCTTTAATATAGTGAACATGCATCACTCTATAGTTTTAGGCCGGGACTTAAAATATGCCTATTTAGCACTGTTATTAATGTAAGTACAGATATTTTATATTCCCAGTCGTAGCCATATTGTCATATCCCATATTTAAAGCAACATGTAAGCTTCGCTTGGACGTCCACAGTAGATTCTTTTTTTCCTATTGCAGTTTCTATTCTTTCTTTATGGCAGTGGTCATCGCCGTACACTCTTGTTTTCGTTTTTTGACCCTGACCTCTTCAATTTTCAGTTTCCTTTGTCTTTCACACATCGCACTAACTACACTTAACAGGCGTAATTTCTTCAATGGGGAATGGTTACGGTCTGCGAGATATATTTATTCTTTTTCTTAGAACTTGTAGAATGAAAGTGTTTGTAGGTACCAGTCCTAATTTAGTGACATCTGTATCTGACAGTGATGGCGAAACAATATCGGGATAGGGAGAAATATGATTATTCCGCGGTCTTTAGTGTTTGGAAGGCTAGTTTGTACACCAGACAATTTCTGGGCATTCTCATTACCCCAGTAAACAAACTGCGGAACTTATGAAACACCACACGGCAACTGTTCTGTAATTTGGATGAAGCCACATGGATCTGATTGGCTCAAAGTACAGCAGAGTACTGCTGGTTAGTCTGAATCACAAACAATCCTGCACGAGGTTGAACACACTATTCATTTTGCAGCTGCATATTGTAGCCTCCAGCATGCTAATACTATGTTCTTTAGCCAAGGAGGATGTATAATTATCTCATAGTCAAATCTCTGGACACTTTATAAAATCCGTAAGATAGTTACCAATAACTTTGCCCATGTTTGGGCTTGTGATTTGAAGCATAAATTAATTATACATCTTTGCTCTATAACTGGAGGTGATTCATATCAAGCAGTCTATTCCTACTGCCTTATTGTTGTCCACAATCACATTGCTGTTTACCTGACCGTTTTCTTTTGTGCACAAGTCGCTGTTTGATATTAGGTAGTCGCCTCTGATACCATGTCTTGCCGTGACGAACTTGGACAATTTACTAGATAGATAATACTTCAATGAGCCCCACGTCTCCTGTAACATTAAAGATAGTCCCTTTTGTAATTTCTCTCAACAGTCCACTTGAACACAGGTTTTAATTACCATACTATCACTAAGCGGTTCTATAATGGATATAAGCACTTTTTTTTCGAAGGAGTGTACCATTTTCGGTGTAATTTATTTTATTAACGTCAGTAACAAGATTGTCCACGTTCTACAGTAATAACCATAAACCGAATGATTTATAGGTTGGTCTTGTTATCCTCCCTAAGAGCTGAGGGCCATTTAGGCGTTTGGAGGCATCCATGTTGTCACTTTCAACTACTGCACAACAGAAGACTGATCAATTGCGGTTGTCAAACCTCGTTTTATACTTTAATGATCCAAGACTGTGGAACTTTCAACCACGTGATCTTCCAGTCATAACTTCTAAATACAGCTGTACTTGCAATCCAACTGTACACTCCTAGCCCAATTGGGCTACTTAGTGTGAGATTTGTCCGTGGGAGTCCGCTCCCTATCACGGGTACCATCCTTACGAACAGTACAGTTCCAGCACGTTAGCTGGGTTGTATAGTACCTACTGTACTTCAATGCGATACCCAAACAGTTGACTACAATGCAACAGCACGGTGGTATAGCACAGCACAGTGCTTCAACGCAACACGCTTAGCTACAGGATGGTACAGCATCTTAGTATGAAGTTGTACTCGAATGTGATACCCTGACAGTACAGCCGGAATGTAGTGTATGGCACTGTGCTTGGACGCGATTTTGGTCAACACAGTACAACAATGCGCTGAGCAGTATAGTATAGTGCTGTACCCAAATGTGATAGTCGGATTATGTGGCGCAATATATGGCGGTAATGCTGAGCGGCAGCATCCCTCCGTCCCACAGACATCTTGCACACAAAACAGCACAAATGGGCTCAGAGTTTACAACTGAATTGTACGTACAACAAAATTTTGAATTAGATTAGATTAGTTTTTCGTTCCATAGATCCGCGCTGAAGAGATCCTCGTGGATGTGGAACATGTCAATAAATGAATGTCCGAAAGACCACATGACCAGAAGTGCCACCATTCTGGATCTATAGAGTATAAAAGTAGGCATGACATTCGCAACTGATCAGTCTTCTGGCGTATTAAAAGTGTCAACAAGGAATCCTCTTAAGAGCTAAACATCCCTCAGATTAAGGAGGGAGATGAATGACACCAACCGACGAATGCTTTTGTTTGTGTTTATTACTAGAGAACCTGCAAAGTCTTGTTACTGACATTGGTAACGTAAATTACACCGACAATGTACGCTCCGCAGCAGTAAGAATTTAAATGCACTTATATCAATTACAGAATCGTTTTTCAATAAAATTATGATAGTTTAAACCTGTGATCAATCGGATTATCAGGAGTAATTAGAGAATGGACGATTTGCGATGTTAAAGGAGGAGACAATGACCTATTATCCATGCACTAAATTCTTCACGTTCGTCACTGTCAGACTTTTCGTCAACACGGAGCTACAATTTCTCCTACACACGAACGACGACGAGACAGCAAACGACACTGAGACAGTAGTATTGGAAAAATACAATATACAGTGAAACTAGCAGATGTCAAAATGGATGTTATAACGGAATAGATGCCTCAAATATTGCAGCAGCTTTGTTTAGACGACTATTACTTTTTGGATTTGGGCATAAGACAGTATTTTGCCGGAATTTTAATAACCACTATATCCTCAGCGAAGGAGGCTGCCAGGGAAAAATCAATGTGATTGTGGGCAACGAGAAGGAAGTTGGAACAGGGTATTTCATGTTTCATATGGATGACCTTGTAAGTAGGCTGTTTAGGTTTTTATGTTGGTAACGCCACGTAGCGCTCTGTATGAAAATCACTGGCTGTGCTGTGTGCAGTCTGAGGCTGGTCGGCATTGTTGCAATAGTCGCTATTGTAGCGTTGGACAGTTGGCTGTTAACAGCGCATAGCGTTGCGCAGTTGGAGGTGAGCCGCCAGCAGTGGTGGGTGTGGGGGGAGAGAGATGGCGGAGTTTTGAGAGCGGATGATCTGGACGTGTGTTCATCACAAACAGTAAATTTGTAAGACTGGATGTCATGAACTGATTTATATATTATGACTTTTGAACACTATTAAGATAAATACATTGTTTGTTCTTTATCAAAGTGGCGCAGACGAATAGAGGAATTCTTCATGATCCGCTTAAGCGTCAGAACATCGATGCTGTCGATTACCTCCTGAATGGCGGTTTTCAGCAATGGTTTTGGAGTTACTTCTGTACACATTGTCTTCAATATAGCCCCACAAAAAGGAGTCGCATGTGTTCATATCCGGAGAATGTGGCAGCCAATCGAGGCCCGTGCCAGAGGCCTCTGGGTACCCCAGAGCTAAAATACTCTCCCCAAAATGCTCTTTCAGGACATTAAACAGTCTCCTGCTTCGATGGGGTCGATCTCCGCCTTGCGGGAAGCACATCTTGTCGAAATAAGGGTCACTTAGAATACCAGAGATGATATCATCTTCCAAAACCGTTATGTACCGTTGGGTAGTCAAAGTGCCATCAAGGAATATCGCGCCGATTACTCCGTGACTGGACATTGCACACCACACTATTACCTGTTGAGCGTGAAGAGACTCGTCGATCGAGAAATGCGGACTGCGGACTCTCAGCCCCCCAAATGCGCCGATTTTGCTTATTGACGAACATAGCCAAATGAAGGTGGGCTTCGTCGCTAAACCAAACCATGCATATGCATACTACTTCCCA
The DNA here is from genome assembly GCF_023897955.1 of Schistocerca gregaria. Classification (NCBI taxonomy): domain Eukaryota; kingdom Metazoa; phylum Arthropoda; class Insecta; order Orthoptera; family Acrididae; genus Schistocerca; species Schistocerca gregaria. Next base: position 618,998,435 of record NC_064923.1, on the reverse strand, counting down.
TCATGCCCCGCGGCGAACTGTGCAGTTTGAACGTCCTAACGCAAACCGCTCAGAACTTTACACGATTTTGTTTCATATAGTTCAATAACTGTCACCCTGTCTATGTCAGGTCACAAGCAAAGTTTTGGTAACCAGCTTAGAGATTTTATAAAGTGTCCAAACATGTAACTGCGAGGTGATTTTACATCCTCCTTGGGTCAATAACGGTATATTACCAGGTTGGAAGCAACAATCAACAACTACACAGTGAATCGAATGTTTGACTCCTTGGAGGACTATTTAAGTGTTTCACACTCTAACAAACAGGATTACCGAGCGAGGTGGCCAGAAGTCAGCACACCGGACTCGGATTCGGGAAGACGAAGTTCAACATCGCGCATCCAGATTTAGGTTTTCCTTGAGTCCCTTTGAGATAGTGTTCCATCTCTACAGACCACGATACTAACGGGACACTCAGCCCAATCTTTCCTTCCTTCCTTCCTTCCTTCAAACAGTATTTACAAAGTACTCCACTGTACTCTGAGCCAATCACATGCATGCGGTGTCAACTACGAGTAACTTAGAGAATAGTTGCTGTGTGGTGCTTAACAGTGTTCCGCAGTTTGTTTACTGGGGTGATGAGAATACACAGAAACTGACTGATATACAAATAAGCCTTCCACTCACCCACGACCAAGAAAAGCTTCTGAACTATGTTCTCTCCGCTTACAGTTTTAATTTTCTACCTGTAAACTATACAGAGATTGTTTAATACGACCCCATAAAAGACGGTATAGACATTACACACAACTGTTATAATAAAGCAGAAAAAGACATATTTCTCTCAACTCACAACATGGTTCTCGACAATACCGGTCGTTAACACAGCCGAAAAAAAAAATCTGTACGCCTAGAAAAACGTCAATTTTGACCCGATGATGGCTGGATTCTACGCAGCACAGAGGCTCGCCAGGATCGTCGTAAGGGTAGCAGTGATGTGTCATACGGGTACCACAACACAGATGAGAGGGATTGTGAACCCAGATGTGCCAACACGAACAGATTTAATCAGTTATTAGCTGTGGGATGACGGGCGTACACACTTCTAGCTCGTCTTTCAACCACGTCACAGTATCGAAGTGTAAGGCTCGAGTGGTGCCGTCAGAGGATCACTTAGAAGACGGAATGGCGCGCCATGGTCTTCAGCAATCAAAGCAGATTCTGCCTGCAGGCAAGTGATGGTTGTTCGCATGTATGACATAGACTTTGTTAACACTGTCTCGTAGAGTCAATTTCTTCCAGACAAACTGGCCCCACCCCAGGCATGGTCTGGGGTGCGGTAAGCTCGTTCACCTTTGGTGTTTCTGAAAGGGATTTAACCAGTACTCGGTGCGTGCAGAATGTTGTTATGTCAGTTCATTTGCAGTTCTTGCAGTAATAAGGTGACATGATGATTATGCTCATCCACGCACTACCCGTGAAACCCAGCCTGCTCTGCAAGATGTACAGCAACCTTCGGACTTTTCTGATGTCGAGCACATGTGTGTGACATGGTGGGACGAGAAGTGACTAGTGCGACTCGAAAACCGACGACTCCGAACTACTTTAACAGTTCGAGCAGGCGCTGCTTAACATATCCCAGTGCAGTATTCGCAGTTTGTATGATCGAATGGATGCCAAAGACAGTGCCTGCATTGCCGTCCTTGGAGGATACAAAGCGTATTAATGTGACTGTGTCAGGATGGGTCGTTATTCTAGATACCTCGAACCCGCTTATGCTATTGATCTGCAAACTTCTAGAAGAGTCTACTACTTTTTTCCGGCAGTGTAGCTATCACTAAATTAGGACTGGTTCACACAAACAACGTTATTCCACAAGTTCTATTAAAAGAGGGCACACACACTTAAACCATTCGTCATTAAAGAGACTACACCTTTTTAAGTGCAATTTCTAGGTTGTACGGACGACAAAGGAAATTGGAACTGGATTAGATCGAAGTCAAAAACCGAAAACTGGAATATATAGCAATGGCTACTGCCATCAAGGAAGAACATAAACTGCGACTGGAAAAAGAAGAAGCTGCTGCGAATGTGCAGGGATTGCTTTACTCACAGTGTATGGCGAAATATGTCTATGTCAGGGGATTCTCAATATCTGCATTTACTGTAACACTTTATAGATCAGCTGCTTAGAAGAGTATTGGGCCTACGAAACCGGCATTTATGCCATTGTTTATAGCGTTACTGGCACATACATAATTTATGTATGCGGGCTTTCAAAAATAAAAATGAAATGTTGCGGCCCTCCACTACATACCCTCAGACTCAAATATTAAAAGTTTTGGCTGGTTTCGTTGTCTAGGGGCTGGGATACGTAGTTGCAGCATTACGAGCCATATACTGCTGAGTCTACAGTATACAATATGAATATACACATGAATCGAATGGTCGAAGGTTCCTATCACTCGGCAACTGCGAATTTTGAATGTGACACTGAAATTCATAAATGAAAGATTGCAATTAAACAAAATCTGCAGGTACTATTTTTAACGACTTTAAATGATGAGTACGATAGCAGAAGTACCTTTAAGAATGCCATATATTACTGCAAAACACTTGCTGGTGTCGATGGTCCAGCAATTAAATAAAATATAAATTGAATAACAGGGAAACAATACATTTCTACTTCACGTAATTAGCTATGAGCAACAACACTGCTCGCGAGACATTCACTTCTAAATGCATACTACGTCCTCACTGCAGAAGCCATGGAAATCTGACAAGTGCACAGGTTGACACTAAGAAATATTTCTCTCTCACGCGACCACGCACAAACTGCTCCACTGCCCCAGTCTCCCTCGCGACTGCCTGTCGCGCCTCCTTCTCCAGCACTCCCTCGTGACCTCTCCCGTACTCTCTGTGCTCCTCCCCCCACTTCGGTAGTCGCCTGCTGTAATAATGAGCGCTGTGATTGGCTAGAGCGCTCCAGCTTGAAAGCCAACGCACACTCATGAACATATTGAAACTGGATTTACATTTAAATAAATATTTATACGACAGGACCATAAACACGATCTAACACACATTACGAAAAACATAAAAAATTAAATAAACATATATCAAAGGAATAGAACAGCAGTAAACCAGTAGCCTAATGTCTCTTTGCTTTCTAAAACACAGTAAATATCTGACCAATTTCTTCATGAAGAGCATGTATCTGATATAAACATAGACTTAGATGAATAAATATATTTATAACCATGCTACTACCGTTTTTTTCGTGTCACTGTGGAGTACGTATGGCCTGACACGATTAATAGTAATCAGCAACTTTGACCTCCACTAACTCATGTACCATTCAAGTTGCATGCCTTTAATTTATACCAATTTAGGTTTCCACTAATGGCTTTCTAAAGACACGTCGATCGACAAAATCGGATGAACCATTTAGATTTTGGAAATTCGTTGCTGGATGTTACTTGTATAATTTATCGTCAGATACTAAACTTTCAGCTAATGAAGATATTGAAAACTTGATTACACCATAAGAATCGTCGTGCAAATAATGATAATGTACATGTTTCTTTTTGAGGTATCATGATTCATCTAGCTATTATTAATTTATATAAAAACTGAAATGTTTGTCATACACAGTCCACCATCTTTGGCTCTCTGGGCATACAAGTCTCTTTCATCGACACAGCATCACTAAGGAATTCCCAGTCACGTGGTCGGCCTGGACCCCAGCTAACGTTCGGCACCACGTGGCCGCCGTCCAGCTGAGGCCCGCCAAAAGGCCCCAGTGTGGCCACGCCAACTCCGAACTTCGAATATTTTCAGGGCGCAGCAACTCGCCCGTTACCTCACAATGTTCTGAAGTAACACACACTAAAAACAAGAAAGACCAGGCTTCAGTATTTACTTTAGTTCTTTGACAGCTTAGAAATTTTGTCGTTGTTGTTGTGGTCTTCAGTCTTGAGACTGGTTTGCAGCTCTCCCATGCTACCCTATCCTGTGCAAGCTTCTTCATCTCCCAGTACTTACTGCAACCCACATCCTTCTGAATCTGCTTAGTGTATTCATCTCTTGGTCTCCCTCTACGATTTTTACCCTCCACGCTGCCCTCCAATGCCTCAGAACATGTCCTACTAACCGGTCCCTCCTTCTAGTCAAGTTGTGCCACATACTCCGCTTCTCCCCATTTCTATTCAATACTTTATCATTAGTTATGTGATCTACCCATTTAATCTTCAGCATTCTTGTGTAGCACCACATTTCGAAAGCTTCTATTCTCTTCTTGTCCAAACTATTTATTGTGCATGATTCACTTCCGTACATGGCTACACTCCATACAAATACTTTCAGAAATGACTTCCTGACACTTAAATCAATACTCGATGTTAAATTTTTCTTTTTCAGAAACGCTTTCCTTGCCATTGCCAGTCTACATTTTATATCCTCAATACTTCGACCATCATCAGTTATTTTGCTCCCCAAATAGCAAAACTCCTTTACTACTGTAAGTGCCTCATTTCCTAATTTAATTCCCTCAGCATCACCGGACTTAATTCGACTACATTCCATTATCCTCGTTTTGTCGTAACGATGAAAAAGTATAAGTATCCTCCCAAAAAAAGTACGAAGTGATCAATTTCTTCGTCTAGAGCTTCGAAAATTTCTTGCTCACTCACGAAACATGACATAATTGTAGCGGAATCACTGCAAACTGCGAAACCTAACGAGTTCATGCACGGAATTACGTTAACGTGATCATACTGCCTCAGCCGTTCACGACAACAGCTGTTACCATTTCGAATGATTCTTTCAAAACAATTCCAAAAATTGATCAAAGAAGGTAGTACCAATGGGACAGGTAGAGAAACACCTGTACATTGTTCTCAGATGCACTGAGTCCGTTGCGTCCCAAGCTATGCTCGGGCTTGGTCCACAAAATGCTAGTAGCATTGCTAAGTGGCCTTATGTTAAAGTCCTGGCCAAAAACTTTCTACTTGAACATGTTTACTGTATTAAATGACAGACGAATCGTTGTTTATAAAGTTACATTCCCACCTGGATCTGTTTAATGGTTATATTGTATCGAAAGATGGTGAATTGGATGTTCGGCACCTGGCAACAAAACAACCTTTGGTAGAGCTTAAAACCAATGAAATAACAACGTTTAATGACTACTCTTTTGCAAAAGTTGTAAACAAAGTACTATACGGGAATTCCACAAGAATGTGCAGCAAAAGAGCTGGTAGCGTACACTGAGGAATATGAGGAATGCTGTAACAATAGTGACATGCAGGTAATCAGAGGTAATATTACAACCCCCGAATCACCTTGCCTAGGAGAACTGCTGGAAGGAACAGAGCCATAAAAGAGATCGTTTATAAGAAGAGACCTTGATATGTGTTGGAATTCGAGAACGCCTTTTTTGTATCTGTCGAATTAACGACTGAAGAAAGAATTCAGATTTGCATTGAAGTCTCCTAATTCGAAATTAGTGAAAATTGTGGATGTTACTGAAACTATGCTAAACAAAAATAAGAAAATTTTTCTGTGTGTAAATGTATGTGTAGAAAGCAATAAATATTTTGTACAAGGATGTGCTGCGTTATCTGCCATTGTAGTGTATGTAAAGTCATCTACAGCATACACAAACGGAAGCTGTACCAGCATTTTAGCTGTACTGAGCATAATAAATACGTTTTCTCATCCTGTGACGGCGTGTTGATTAACGCTTAGTTCCCATAGCTGGCCATCTGAGCCAAGTGTTACCGTATTTGTGAGCACCTACAATCTTAAATGGGTTTAATGCTTTGGGCTTCCTCCATCTGGTCGTTTTCTACAATCTATTATTTGAGGAAGTCGTGTGGCGCATAGTTACTTGATGAGGCAGCAGATATTTTAGTGTGGAACGATTGCTGCGTTTCTGAATTATTTTGTTGGGTGGACAGACGATTCTGGGAGTGGAATAGTGTTTTGGAATGTTTACGTTTTATACAATACTGCAGTCCCTTTGTTATCCCGATTTATGATGCACTGTTCCCTTGGGAATGCATGTATTTCCGAAGGAACCTTGCATCACAAATCGGAACAAAACAGGCACTGCAATATCTTATTTATCCGTCGACATTAGGCAAGCGACTTTCAAGTAAAATGTCTCCCCTGTACAGGAGTAGACATAACTGATGTATGAGCAGAGGCTGTAGACACATGGTGTAAGGTGGCAAGATAATTATTAACACCTAACGTAACTTTTAAGTCAATAAATCGATTCTACTCATCAGCCGATGAATTTGATACCCCACAAGCCATACTTTGCTTAGAATCACGATATTTGCATAGTACAGAGTGTAACTAATTCATGCGTAGCTCGCATTAACTCGTACTAATAAAACCCACCAAATTTGCATGTTGATAAACAAGAAGCATTTTTGTAGCAGTGGAATGAAGTGTAAGCGAGGCTTCCAAGCCAACCTAAGCACAGTGAACGGAACTCAGGGAAGCCACATAAACCAATGAACCATCACCGCCTGAGATTGATTAGGGACGCACCCGGCATTTTCGGCGGAGATAACCAAACATCGTTCGGCGAGTCTTCTAACTCACACATCCACTGAAGCGAACACGATAAGACAGCAGGGGATTCACTTGCGTGGTCTCAAAGCAGAACACAGCCCTTCGATTTACGCGGAAACGTAAGAATGCAGAAAGTGCATCATCAGTTTGACATAAACAAACTTCAGGAGACACAGGTGCAGGGCGAGAGACTCACACCTGCTCTCCAAAAGCCATTTAACTGAAGAAGCATTCAGCGGGAGGCACAAAGTGGCACAACAGCGTGACTCACCGGGATTTTTGTAAACATTCAACTTTCACGTAACAGCAGCGTGAACAATGCATGAAGTCCATGGGCAGAGCTTATTACTACATCAAAGAATGCTGAACGCTCATTGGACCGGGCGAAACTAATGCACGCCCTGAAATCCCATTGGACAAAGAAACGAAGAAAGTTGCAGCAAAAGATCTCATTGGTCCACACTAGTTGTACAGGAGACGAACCCACAATACGGTGGGGGAAGGCTGCAAAAATATAGGCAATTACGGGTGAGTAATTGGAGTCACTTTTCCTAGAAGGGCCGTGTTTTGGACGGAGCGCATCCAGCTGTCATGGCACCAGAACAGAGATTTTGTTGTGAACACCTGGGTGTGTTCAACACCCATATTTAGGTTAACAATAGCGTAGTATCTCCAGATTGGAGATTACGAGCTACGAGCTGTGTTAGTTAAGTTTTGTGGGACATTTGAGGGCAACAGTGTAAACACTGCTAAGCCTTAACTGAGTGGACTATGCCAGTTGATTTAGCGAGGGACGAACATAGTTAGTGCTTAGGGCAGTTTACGACTGTACATCCAGTCAAGGCCAGAGTAGATATTTAGGTCAACAGGCTCACAAGGCGTCGACACATCCGCTGCCGACACACTGTGAAATAACGCCTCCCGTGACTCGGTAGAAATAATTAATTATTTATGTCAAAGGAAAGATATATATCTTGCGTTAACTGCAGCGATCATGTAACGGTGATTAAGTGTTAAATGCCAAGTTTACTGTGATCGTCGCGGCGTTAACATCTCTGTTACTACTATAAATTACGATGGGTGACCGATTTTTCGCTCTATTGTTCTAGCGCTTTTCTGTTAGCCTCTCGAACTATTACATTCTACCTTTCCAGACATTTTAGCTCTAGTGAGGTCTATTTCTTAATATTGTAATTATTATTTTTGTCTTACGGCGTATTACCGCGATATTATTATTTCCCACAATGATCTGCTCTGATGAGCATTCTGATTTCTAAACAGGAAATATTAAACTTTATTAACGATAACTAATTTTCGCCGTAAGTTGGCAAACTCTTGTGTGTTTTCTTTGCAGAAAATGTCTGCCATTGAACTTGTAAATGTACGAAATAACTTTTCTAAACAATAACCTGAATTATTGTAAAAAAAAACGGGGATTTCCACAGAATTATTTAGTAGTTAGATTCCCAGAGTCTCAGATAATCTATATCTCATCATTAGTCGACCCCATTTCTGGAAACTAATAAGAAAAAACTTTTCTTTGCAAAGTTTTACCCTTCTCTTTAAAAGCTAGCCATAATACAAGCCAAAAACGATATATTTACCGTTGAATGACTTCTTCCAGAACTTTGCTACAGAAACTACAAAAGGTGAATCTCATGCTGCTAACTTATAAAAGTTACTATTTACCGTCAATAGAAGTCATCTCAGTTATAAAATATTCTATCTATTTAACAAGATTTAACATTCTTTCAAGTAATACAAATAGAAAGTTATAGTTTAACATGCCACAGTCAACCACAAACGCCCTTACTGCCGCAGTCTGCAGAAGTTAAGTACTGCGTTGCTCTGGTGTTGAGTGTGGAAGTCACTAGACTGTGTTCAATTCATATCTGTTTTAGATTGAAGTTGAGTTGCGTAGTTTTTCTCATTCCTTGCGTCCACGTCTGCCACGTATTGTATGTGTGTCCTTGGGGCTTTAATTCGAGGAAGGCATTCGACAGGTAGCCAACATTGTCCAGCAACAAGAGAGTAGTCAATGTACAGTCAGTTGTGGGATTTTGTACCACTGGCAGTGTAATATTTTTGGGTTAAATTTTCTTGTGTTCGGTGTGCTTGAAGTTATGCTAGTATTTGTTTTTCCCTTGAGATTATGCTGGTGTAAGAACTGTTTCGGTTAATTTTCATGTGTGTATCATGCTTGAATTTAGTTTCATTAAGATCTTCTTGTGTTAATTTTACAGGATCTTCCTAAGTAGATAGGATTTTCCTTATCACCAGATATGCAACCTGAACCCAATGTGTATGGTTGTTATTATTATAATAAAAATATTTAGTACAAGTAATTGTTTGTTTGAGCTAAACTAGAGGATAACCCTTCTGACAGACGTATTTTAGGGCATGTGGTACAGCTATTATTCTGATATCTAAACATCAATGTGTCTGATATCTCTTTACCTGCAAGGTCTGGGTTCACAGCCACTTAAAACTTGTCAGACCTATCTGTGTTTGTTAGGTGGTAAGGTCAGGTCATACCAAACTAGGCGAGTATAGTAGAATGGTTGACAATATACGGAAGTTTGGGTCCGGCCATGAGTCATGCCCGGATGGCCAAATGGTAAAGCGAACCCTCACGGTAAGTAGGAAATCCAGATTTGAGTCCTGGTCCAGCACAAATTTTCATTATCGTCATTCCATAATACAGCTGATGGTTGTCCTTATTCGCAAATTCAAACAAACTTAAAGTGACTTCACTTTCGTCTTGACTGAGTGGCATCCATCCAGCTGACTGACTAACTGACTGACATAGAAGTATCTGATATTGTACAGCTGTTCCGTCTTCTGTGGTAGTTATTGTGTGTGGTATGTTGTCTAGAAGTGGTTGTACTTATCCTTGGTTAATCTAGTAGTGGTGCAACACTGTAGTTAGCTATTTAATATATGTTTTTGCTTTTTTTTGCTATGGTTTTAGGGCGCAAAACTGCTACGGTCATTAGCGCCCTGTCCGTGGCTTAGGAAAAAGTAAAAGAACCAAACTGGAAACCAGCAGCAATGGGAGCGAAACTCAAAAAGTGGGTAAAGTAAAAAACAGAAGTGCAGCTTAGAAAACCACTATAGAAGGTGGGGGGGGGGGGGGTTGTCTGTCCCCAAAAAGAGCTTCAAATGACTGACGTCATCTCACTGATACTAATGAACTCGAGAACGCGATCGGCTGAGCGCTTGTCATCTGCTAAAATGGAAGACGTATCAGGCGACAGCTGTAGACGGGCGTATAACGGAGTAAAATAGGGGCACTCAACTAAAAGGTGTCTCACCGTCCACAGATGAGAGCAGTTGGGACAAAGTGGGGGAGGATCGCCACTTAAAAGATGTCATTGGCTAAAAAGACAGTGCCCTATCCGGAGTCTATTTAAAATTACCTCCTTCCGACGACGGGAGGAAGAGGTCCAAGCACAGGGAAGAGCTTTCACGTCCCGCAATTTATTATTGGAAAGTGTCGACCAATGTGCGTGCCATAAAAGAGCAACACGACGACATAAAACACTCTGTAGATTGGCGAAGGGAACCATGCGAACAGCAGGCTGAAGAAGAGAGACTGCAGCCTTGGCCGCTATATCGGCCGCCTCGTTTCCACGGATACCAACGTGTCCTGGGATCCAGAGGAACGCCACAGACACGCCGGTGGATCAGAGGGTGTACAGGGTAGAGAGCTTTGAGACTGAGGAGAGAGCTGAGCGAATCTGAGCATATAATATACTGTATCCGCTGATGGCGACGGATGTATTCGACAGCCTGGAGAACAGCGTAAAGCTCTGCAGTAAAAACCGAACACTGGTCGAGAAGCCGAAATCGATTAGGGGTGTCGCCAACAATATAGGGCACTCCCTACACAATATGATGTTTTTGAACCGTCAGTGTGAATAAATGCGGCATCCTTCATTTGTGCGCATAGAGCAGCAAAAGCCCAACGATAGACGAGAGAGCGGGCACCATCCTTGGGAAACTGACGAAGGTGACCGAGCAGGCAGGTCCGGGGACTGCGCCAAGGCGGTGCTGTACACCAAGGTGTCAAGAAAGTTTTAGGAAAGTGGAAGGAAAGAGAATGTAGCAACTGACGGAAGCGGACTCCCGGTGGTACACCCCAAATCCAAGGAGTCGTCGAAAAAAATGTCATGGGCCGGATTAGCAGGCATGGAAGACAGATGGCTAGCATAACGACTCAGGACAGCTCGCCGATTGGACAGCAGAGGTTCAGCATTCTCAGCATGAAGGTTTTCCACATGGCTGGTGTAAAAAGCTCCAGACGCTAAACGCAATCCGCGGTGATGGACAGAGTCGAGACGCCGAAGAATAGACGGCCGAGCAGAGTAAACTATGCTTCCGTAGTCCTATTTAGAGCGCATTAGGCGCGATAGAGGCGGAGAAGGACCACTCGGTCCGCTCCCCAGGAGGTACCACTCAGGACACGGAGGGTGTTGAGGGATCGCAGACAGCGAGCCGAAAGATAGGAAACGTGGGAGGACCAGCAGTACAGTTTTCTGTCAAACATAAGACCCAAGAATTTAGCGATATAGACAAGCATTGCCCATCTCCTAGACGCAACCTTCGTAGTATATTTAGGGGTCATTTGATCAACCACATCCACCACGTACTTTGTAGCATTGTAGAACGTTACGGTTTCAGATTTTTCTTTCCTTCCTTGCTTACCGCCGCTTCAGGAGGCAGCATAGTCAGAAGAACGACATTTTTATTCTTCTTTCCTTGGTATACAGCCAAGGTGAAGTTTGTGTTGCCACTATTGTGCAGTATTGTGGTGGAGTGGATTTCAGCATTCGGCTTCTTTACTCCATCGGGGATTTCACAATGGATCTTGCTCATTGTACCAACTAATGAAGTTTTCTATTTCTTTTTATTGAGTCTTTTAGCAAGTTGAAGAGACGTAAATAAGTTGTCTGTGGTCATATTTCTTCCTTGCTTTACAAATGGCTCCATGAGACGCAGAATGACGTACGCTTCCAGTGGTTGTTTCTGTCTAGCATGTCCTCTTTGCCGAGGTATGGGAAAGCATTACGTATATACTTTCTCGTTACACAATCAGCCAACCAGTTAAATGTTGGCCATTCTATAACACGTAACTTGTATTCAGTACTGTGTGACGCCATGAAGGGAACATAAAGGCGCGGAGAAAGCCGAATGAAGCCTCTTGTCAAGGCCTTTTTTCAGCTAACTAGCGTCGGTGATAGTTAATGTATTTTTGTCGAGAGACTGTATGGCCAAGAAGTAGTGCTAGAATTAAATACCGTAATATGTTCCTGGACTTACAGTAATTTAGCGATTGTTAGTTATGGACGCAAACTTTTCATGGAATTTAGGTTATTGAACTATGTTTCTCGGTGGTAGTCTGGTGTATGGAATTTGAGGCAGCTAAGAATTATAATTATTAGAATTGGTTGACTGCTTCGTCTGTTCTTGGTAGAATACTTTGCACAAGCTGCGGTAAATGCTTGTATGTGTGGTATACGTGGTGCACGTTTTCATAGTGATTATTCAGAATAACTAATTTTAATTTACATAACAACTTGCAGCATATTTGGTGCAAAATATAACACTCTGGTTTCATTAACTTCATCAATACTGGGGGACTTATCCAATAATCTTTTTAATTCTACTTTTTGTTAAATTGCGTGTAATGATATCCCTAGTTCAATGTGTGGGCTTTCAAGCGATGGTACACGACCGACTCCTGAGATTACGACGAGTCAAGCTAACAAAGATTAGGTCGTGCATTGCTCAAACTGATATCGACCTATAAAACCGCCATTGCGCCTGTAACCTACATCCTGGTTTCCAAGCTAGTTTTAACTCGTCTGCAAGTTTTAGAACAGAGCACACTACAATGCAATAAATTATTCGTAATGCGCACACACCAAAGGATGTGGCTATGATGTTTTCCACAACACTACTCTACCCCTCCACCCACCCACCCACCCTCTCTCTCTCTCTCTCTCTCTCTCTCTCTCTCTCTCTCTCTCTTCTCTCTCTCTCTTCTCTCTTCCCCTGCTCTCACAACCTCACCTCCTCTTCCCTCACTCACTCACTCACTCACGGGTTCTACTCCAACATGGTGTGATGTGATAGGGAGGAGCTAAGAGGTGCCTCCATGGAGTTGAAAAAATGTGTAAACAGCACGGCCCGTGATGACGTCGAGTCTCTGCAGTGCGCCGGCGGGACAGCCTCACCTAGCCGCGTCCATACCGGATGTGCCGTGACGAGTGACGCACAAAGCGTTAATTACATTTGCAAGGATATTGGACATTTGTAGATATCAGAATTTAAAGACTACAAAAATAACACAATTCATTCTTGCAAGTATTCACATACTTGCAGGTCTAGTTTGACAAAAAGTGGAAAACGAGACTGAAAACTTTTGTTATTTTCGTAATTGTTTATCGTAAGTTGAAGGGGGAAGAACGTAGGAAACATTGCCAGTGGCAGAGATAAATCCGAAATGTCGAAAGGTAGTACGGGAATTAAACCTATACGTGGCTTACGTGTCGGTAGTCATCAACAGGATATCAATAGTAAACTTCGTTGATGACGCTGTTCTCCTCTGTGAAAGCGAAAATGTCTTACAGGGAATTGTGAAAGGAATGAACAGAATACAGATTGGCAGGAAACTGAAGAGAGACAAAAGTAATAAGGTCTAGGGAAATGAGATTACTAAGAAACTTACCAGAAAAACTGGGGACGGCGAAGTAAACTAGATGAAGAAATTCTGCTATCTTCGAAGCAAAATAATACATGACGTAACGAAGCAACATAGAAAACCAACCATCACAGGCAAAGAAGGCAATCGTCGCCAAAAACAGACTACTAGCATCAAACATCGGCCTTAAGTGGAGGAAGAAATTTCTGAGGACGTACGTTCTCAGTAGAGCGATGTAGGGAATGAATGAAAAGTAAAGAAAGTCGTATGGCATGAATGACTGGGAAACCTCGAATGGCCGTGGAGTAAATCATGGTCTGTAGGAAAACAGAACAAAATACAAATGAAGCGTTTGTTATGTGATGCCGGAAAGGATGGTAAAATTAGGTGGGATGATAAGAGTGCAAATTTGGAGCATCGCCGCAAACCGCCGAGGAGAGAAACATGTGCAAAATAGTAACAAGAAGTAGAGATAGAGTGGTGGGACCACTGTCAAGACCTAAGGGAACGATATCCATGGTGCTACGGGAAGCTATAGACGGTAAAAGTATGGGAGGCAAAAACTGGAATATGTATAACAAATAATTGAGGACGCTGGGTGCAAGTGTTACTCTGATATGGTGAACAGGTTCACAAAAGAGCTCAATTCGTCGTGGCCCGCATCAAACTAGTCAAAAGTCGATTGATTCCCAAAAAATGTAATGTTCAGTTTGCACGCTTTTATCGTAAGTCGTAAGACTTCCAACACTTGGTCAGATTGATTAAACCATTAATAAAGAAACAAGTCACTAATTATATGAATGCAACGTGATCGAAAGAGCTTTATTTTTTAAATTCGTTTACTAGTTTAATGTATCTCGTCAAAGTGTCCAAGCAAGGCATCTCAATGATTGTTACATTTATATTTTGAAAGACCTGTCTCATCATGTAGTACTGTCATAAAAATGACAAATTACTGAAAATGTTAGTGCATAGTCGAAAGTTTTTCGCCAAGACGCAAGACAAATGTTACGTAGTCAATTTCGGATGACAAACTGAAGTAGATGTAACACAAATTAAGTCTATACAGTTCTTAAAAATGGAGTTGCAGCGGAACGCGTAGGACAGTACACCGTACCAACAGAGCGCACACGAACGAGCCGGTTCTTCTGACATATCGATACTGCGCGGAACATGTTCGTCGCTGCGTAGAGCGGGATTGAACGGCGGTGCTTGGCGGGTCTGACATCCCCAATGGACGCGACGCACTGCTTCTGACCCTTTTCTTGTTTTGCGCGGCCAGCAAACAGCGCGTTACGCCCAGTGTGGGCGCCGATGGCCTGCGCCGTGGCACTACGTCCGAGAGAGACTTAGTGGGTGGAGCTGTTGCCCTGCCACGCCCTCGAACGGTTCACTTCCGCTGCCACCTCCACGTGACGACCTTCTCCGGCATTTTCTGTCGTCCTGGTAGAGCCGCGAGACTGAGAATTTCGTTACAGAATGTGCAGTAATACGTCGCTCAGGCTCCCACTAACTGCCCATATATGTTCGTTACGCTACAGTAAGTTTCTATGTATGTATGTTCGTATGATGTCTTTATATTGTACATTTCCTTCTGAACCACTGATGGGGGGAGGGGGGGATGGGGCGACGCTATAACCACCAACATCCTACTGGGTGGTGGCGGTAACATGGAGAAATCAGGGAAGAGATGGACACAGAGAGGAGGCAGGAGGAGTTGGACAGAGAAAAAGGGCGGACATAGACAATGAAAGGAAAGAGAAGGAGATGGACAGATAGAGAGGGGGGGGGGGATGCAATGGACAAAGAGTGGTGGAGAAAGAGATGAAGAAACAGAAGACTGGAATAAAAACATACCCACGAAACACTGGGTGCTGAGCAAGTCATGAATACAATAATAGTGATCCAGGGTGTCTTGAAACACAAAATTAATTTGTAAAATGACATAAGGTAGTGGAGAAACGTTCACGTGTAGAGGTATTTGGCACATATAGGGACGAAAACCGCCATGAATTGTAACAATGAATGGCTCTGCCAGCGTATTACAAACTACTCCCTCATTACTAACCTCGAAAGAAAGCAGAGAACACAGGTACATTCGGTAAAATTGTCGACACAGGTCATAAAATACAATAAATTACTTGCAACATACATTTCGTTTCAAGGAGATTCTTCCCATTTCACAAGATACATCTTCTACAAACGTGATGATGGCAGTCCAATGCTTAAGTTAAAATTCACCACGTGTTTTCAGGTTTTTTACATTCTCTCAACTTTGATTATCACAAATTACTTTGCTGTGCAAACAGTAAATTTCATCTAGTACTTTTAGTGTCTCATTTCCTAATCCAATTCTCACGTCATCGCCTGAATTAATTTGATTATATTCCAATAACCTTGTCTGGATTTTGTTGTTGCTTATCTTATTATCTCTTTACAAGCGTCTATCCACTCTAATCAGCTGCTCTTCGAAGTCCTTTGAGGTTCCCTACGACATTTTCATTATGTACGGGACAGCAAAGTTTTTTATTTTTTTCTCCCTAAACATCAATCTATCTGTATGTTGTATAGTCTGTATTGCCTCCCGTGTTCCTAATTTTCTCTGGAACCCAAACTGGCCTTCCCCGATGCTGATTTCTATCTAGTTTTCCATTCTTCTGAATGGTAAGTATCTTGCAATCATTGTAATATTCGCACCTCTCAGGATTGGCTTTCTTTCGAACTGGAATTATTACATTGTTCCTGAAATCTGACGGTAATCATGCAATCTCGTATACCTTACACACCAGGCGGAAAAGTTGTGTCATGGCTACCTGTGCCAAGGATAGGCATAGTAGAAGCACGAAAATCAATAAATATGTTATGTGAAGCAAGAAATAAAACCCACAGATTTCAGATGGTAATATGAGTATGTAAGCTCAGTACGTATTTAGGTGTGTAACTAGATGCACACTGGACAATTCAAGTTCACATATAATATGTAGCAAGTTAAGGTACTGGTACGATGATTAAAATTATTAATACAGGAACATTATTAGACTCTTCCAAGATCAACTACCGCTGTGAGGCACTGTTGGAGCTCATGGTAAAACAGGGTGCTGTGATTTGGGGGGGGGGGGGGGTACAGTCAGATACACTGCTATGCTTTTGTCCAGATTTTGGCACCACATCCACAGACGTCGTAACTATACTAATGGGCGTATTCTCTTGGTCTGATAAGAACAAGCGTTGCAACCTATTGGATGAAGTGAAATCAATACTGAATAATACATGAAGTCATTAGGGAACCAGTAACAAACCGGTTAAAAGAAATAATTGAATAATTATTGAATCGCAGTAAGGGTGGAACTCCTCAAACAACAGAAAGAAAACGTTCCACTTCCTTTCTGATGCGTATGAGAGGTTTCAGTTCACATGTTTCGAACCACAAATGGTTCAAATGGTTCGAAGCACTATGGGACTTATCATCTGAGGTCACCAGTCCCCTAATCTTAGAACTACTTAAACCTAACTAATCTAAGGACATCAGAAACATCCAAGCCCGAGGCAGGATTAGAACCTGAGACCGTAGCAGCCACGTGGTTCCGGACTGACGTGCCTAGACGGCACGGCCACCGTAGCCGGCTTCGAACCACATAGCGGACTGGTCCACTAACTTTCAGGACGTGGGTGATATCCTACCTACCTTAACAGAACTGGTATGGCGGTGGCCAACAGTCACTCTGTCACATGAGATCAGGTCTTATTGGCATGTCCCCTTGCAGATTTCGAGGGACAAAATGTTTGAGATTTTTTTTCCTTCGGACTAGCTCGGCGGAGGTTCGAGTCCTCCCTCGGGCATGTGTGTGTGTGTGTGTGTGTGTGTGTGTGTGTGTGTGTGTGTGTGTGTGTGTGTGTGTGTGTGTCCTTAGGATAATTTAGGTTAAGTAGTGTGTAAGCTAAGGGACTGATGACCTTAGCAGTTAAGTCCCATAAGACTGCACACATTCGTCGTCTTCTTGGTTTGTGCAGCCTGCCACGAATTCCTCTCCTGTGCCAACCTCTTCGTCTCAGAATGGCACTTGCACACAATGTTCTCTACAGCTCCCACAAATATTGTGGAAACTATTCCTTGATAACTTCACACGTCCTCCTCCTTGTCAGTGTTTTCCAGATGTTCGTCTCTTCATCGATTCTGCAGAGAACTTCATTTTTTATCAGTTCACCTACTTTTTCAACACACTTTTATAACACTGTATCTCAAACGCTTGTTTCCCTTCTTTCCCTGTTTTCCAACTAACCGTAATTAACTTCCATACGAACTGTGCTTCAAGCATAGATTCTCAGATATTTCTTCCCCAAAATAAGACCAATACTTGGCATTAGCGGAGTTCTTTTGTGTTCGAATGAACTCTTTGACTGTGCTTGTCTATTTCTTATGTCTTTCTTTTACAGAATAAAAAGAGGAGCACGCTGCCTCAGATGGTGCGGCTATAATCAAATGAGACAACACCAAACAGGACATAAAGAAGCATCTACAGTTATACATTCGCTTGGCCAAGCAATGCGGTAGAAGTGAACGCAGAAGCCCCTAGAAATATCAACGGTTCTCAGAGTGAAAATAAGTATTCTGACAGAGAAAATTTCAGTGTACTTACCACATGCAGAACGCCATCTCTCCTGTTCGGTTGCATCACTGTACATTGAGGAAACAAAAGATATGGGATATCTCTTAAAACCGTATCGGACATCCTTTTGCCCGACGTAGTGCAGCAACTCGGCGTGGAATGGACTCAACAAGTCATTGCAAGTGTCTGTCTCTCTGTCTCTCTCACTTCCCCTCCCTCCCTCTAGAAATATTGTGCCGTGCTACCCCTCTACCCCTCTATCGTCTTTAACTGCCAGAGCAGGATTCCGTGAACGAACTGATCTGTCAACTAGGTCAGGTAAATGTTCGATGGAATTCATGTGTGTGGCGATCTGGGTGACCAAATCATTCGCTACAACGGTCCAATTTCTTCAAAGGAAGCACGAACATTCACGGCCTGGTGACATGGCGCACTGTCACCCATAAAAATTCCATTACTGTGTGGGTACATGAAGTCCATGAATGGCTGCAAATGGTATCCAAGCAACCGAACATGACCATACAACCTTGTCCATTCCATGTAAATAAAGCTTGCAACATTACGGAGCCACCACAAACTTGTAGGGAGCCTTGTTGACAACAGGGTTCACAGCTTCGTGGGGTCTGTGCCACACTCGAACCCTACCATCAGCTCTTACCAACTGAAATCTGATCTGGGCACGGTTTTCCATCGCTGTAGGCGTCGGTCGTCTGCTGCCATAGCCCTTTAACACCAAATTTCGCCGCACTGTCCCAACGGATAAGTTCGTCGTGCGTCCCACTTTGATTTCTGCTGTTATGCGACTCAGTATTGCTTGTCTGTTAGCACTGACAACTATACGCAAACATCGCTGCTCTCGGTAGTTTGGCCACTGCGTTGTTAGTGGCGAGAGGTAATGCCTGAGATTTGGTATTTTCGGCACGCTCTCGACACTACGGATCTCCGAAATGGTCCGCGTCCACTGTTTGTTAATTCCCAACGTGCGATCACAATCACGTTATAAACAGTTTCACATAAACCACGTGAGTACAAATGACAGCTCCGCCAATGCACTGCCCTTTCATGCTACCGCCATCTGCATACGTGCTATCCCACGGCTTCTGTGACCTCTGTGTACATAACTGGAAACTAATTAGTTATGATGTTGACAGATGACCAAGATGTACGACAAATTCCCATTACCAATATTTACTGCTGCGACCTAGAGTAGTGATTCCACGACCCCATCTCGACCATGGCGACCACATCAAGTACTGTGGGCAGGCAGCATGCCACGACAATGACCAGTGCAACTCAGTGCTCAGAGCAATGGGCGTACCATCAGGTACGTAAGACTGCAGGTCAAGGGAGGGCAGTTAATAGCAGAAATGGAAACCTCTAGATGAGGCAGTCTCTGCGGAAGATACACGTTCAGGTGTATACGCAGACCACGTCCAAATGACACTGCGGGGGGTCTAGAGGCGCAGCATCCTCTTAGTGTACGTCTTTATGATCCCACCCTATGAGACGACGCCTCTCCACAAACCAAGTCTTTTCTCGTCGACGAGTATCTTCGGCAGTATTGTGGGTGTCGGTCCCAGCAAGGTCGACTGACCTCGTGTCAGAGAAAGAGTCCGTGATGCTCTTCGAAGGAACGTTGCTGCTAGCAGACTACTCCTCAAAACACCACCATGTTAAGGGCAGCTCTGCTATCAGACTGTTACACTCTACAGGGATCACTACGATTATTTTTAACAGCATAATTCATTGTTCTGTATGTCATTTTAGTAGCCCCAGTCGTACTAGCGTTACTTCTGCTACTTAAAACGGAAAGAATTAGTTAATATACATTAAGGCTGCAGGTGCAAAATGTATTTTTATATTTCATTTCTGCTATATAGTGTGTTCTACAGTTTGGCCAAGATTCATCTCATACTAACAGTTTTTTTAACATCATTATTTTAGTTTTTGCCACGACTTACGCAAATAACTCTCATACATTATTATTAGTTCTACGGGTTCCAATGCTAAATATTATTACACATAGATCCGTCTATAGCTACAACAACATTATATTTCCCGTTGAGTTTCTTTGGCTTTAGACAGAGTGGAGTTTCGCTGTCAGCTGACGATCATCATCAGAATTGCGTAGCTAATCAACGGATTCCTATCCACGTGTTCGCGGGACACTTGTTTGAAAACTCCTTCCATTCGTCAGTCCCCCCGCAACTTGGAACTTGTATTTGCCGTACTAATTTCGTTTCCAAGGGAACTTAGGTCGGTAGAGTTTTCAAGGTGCGTTTACAAAATAACAAGCGTGGAGGCTAGGAGGAGGCTGTGGCAAAGAAAACTACAAAGATGTTTGTAGCCGATGACTTTCGTCCTTAATGATGGTGACGTTACAGTAAGTGCCACATATGTTGTAAATACTACCTACACGACTAACAAAATTTCTTTATGTACATTTCTCATATTATGTTAAAAGCATCGAAAGGGGAGTGAAGATATGATAGGCACGCTGCCTCAGATGGTGCGGCTTAGAACGTCAAGAAACTATACACATTGCAACGAATGGTATTGAAACAAACTCTTTCTTCGTAGAGATAACGTGGCCGATTGTTTTGACGTGTTAAAAACAGCCGTTTGAAGCTGGGCTGTAAAATTGTCGTGTAGCGGTTGGTGCACAGTATATTATCAGCTCGCATTCACGCTCCTCGCTACAGTCGATAAGGCAGATAAGCGTCCCGCCATTGTCTGCGCATCAGAGACGGCGGAGCGTGAGAACGACGTGTGCGACGCTCACCTGCAAGTCGCCGGGTATCAGCCACGGCCTGCCGGGGTCCGGCCTGTTGAAGCAGACGCTCGCCGTGTAGGGGATCATAGTGGCGCGCAGGTGACGCGGTGCGCTGCTGTGTGGTGCGGCGCGATGCGATGCGAGGAGGGTGCACTCGCTCGCTCGATACGACGCCCGCCGCAGACTACGGGCAGCGCCAAGCCGGCTGGGACACGGCCGCCCGCCGCACTGCGCGTGCGCTCGCGCCCCGGGCAGGTAGCGAAGCCACACAAAAGCCCGCGCCGAGCCGTGAAGAAAGCGCTGCGCCGCCCCTCCTTCAAACAAGCGCCTTTGGACTTGAGTACGTCACAATGCGGCTCCCTTCTTTGCAGCTGAGATCTTTGCATCGAATAGCATCGCGCTGCTACCTCAAGCGCATTGTATTAAAACTGTCATTAGCATCGCATTCAGTGACTACCAGTTGTAGCGAAGTAACATGGGATAGCAATAAACACAGTTACCAGCATCCGTGCTATCATTCTCTCCGTTGTGATACATTTGATCACGACATCATGTACGACATTTACTTTTAGCGTTGTTTCCGGCATGCAGAGCCACATTATCACAATGGCCGTTCCACATAGCGTCGGCGTTGCTTTGAGTGAAATTTTTTTCATGTCGTATTTCTACATGTTCCTCAGTAATATAAGCAGTACCCTGAAGTGACAGAAGTCATGGGACAGCGATATGCACACATACAGCTGGCGGTTCTATCGCTTACATAAATTACAAAAGCGCAGTGCATTGGTGGAGGTGTCATTTGGACTCAGGAGATCCAAGTGAAAAGGTTTCTGTCATGATTATGGACGCACAACGGTAATTATCAGATAGTGAACGCCGAATGGTACTTGGAGCTAGACGAATGGGACATCCGATTCCGAAATCGTTAAGGAATTCAATATTTCGAGAGCCAAAGCGTCAAGCGAGTTTCGAAAATACCAAATTTCAGTCACTACCTCTCACCACGGACAACGCCGTGGCCGACAGCAGCAGCAGTGTTTGCACAGACTAGCTAACACAAAAGCAACACTGCGTGAAGTAACTGCGGAAATCAATGTGAGGCGTACGACAAACATATCCGTTAGGACATTGCGACGAAATTTGGCGTTAATAGCCTATGGCAGCAGAAGACCGACACGAATGCCTTTGCTAAGAGCACGACATCGCCTGCAGCGCGTATCCTGGGCTCGTGACCATACCCTACACGACTGGAAAACGGTGGCCTGGTCAGATGAGCCCCGATTTCAGTTGGTAAGAGCTGATGGTACTGTTCCAGTGTGGTGCAGGACCCACAAAGCAACGGACCCAAGCTGTCAACAAGGCGGTGGCTCAGAAATGGTGCATGCTGTGTTCACACTGAATGGACTGGGTCCTACGGTTGTGTTCGGTTGCTTGGAGACCATCTTCAGCCGTTTATGGACTTCGTGTTCCCAGTCAACGATGGAATTTTTATGGGTGATAATGCGCCATGTCACCGGGCAACACATGTTCGCGATTGGTCAGAAGAAAATTCTGGACCGTTGGAGCAAATGATTTGGTCACCCAGATCGACACACACGAATCTCATCGAACGTTTATCTGATATAATCGAGAGATAGGTTCTTGCACAAAAGCCTGCACTGGCAACACTTTCGCAATTATAGACGACAGAGGGGCAGCATGGCTCAATATTTCTGGGAGGAATTTCCAACGACTTGTTGAGTCCATGCCACGTCCAGCTGCTGCAATACGCCGAGCAAACCAACGTCCAACATGGTTTAGGAGGCATCCAATGACTTTTGTCACCTCAGTGTACAGTGCAGTCACAACATGATGAGTTTTGACAGTTATTTCATGTTAAAGTCAAGTTATGGACGCTCAATTCAGTGCGACTTAATTGCAACTTGATATAGGGCGATAGATGAATGGCGTATGTAATATCTCGCGCCTCGGGCGTATCAGACAACAGCACGGAATGTTTTAATTTATAATCCAATTACGAACAAGCTTTACATTAAGATAGCTACAGTGTTTTAGAGTGATGAACAACAGTAACGTAGAAAAAAAAAATCCTCAGGAAGATCTGCATCGTTTCAAAAACAATCCAATAGGTTTAATGCGCCAGTTTTTTTTACTGAGAATGAGAAGTGATTCAGCAAAATAACGCCAAATACTCAACACCAAAGCACTAGGTCGAAATCCACGACCCTTGCCCACCGTTAAAAATGCTGTCCAGGATGCGTAAGAGATTCTTCTTATTCTTTATATTGAAGAGAGTAACACAATAGTTTGCGACCTCTGGCGTTCATCTACTTCCCAATCAGGAGAATTTTGTATCTAGAAAATTTTAAGTCCAATGAAGAGTTCATGGGCGCCAAAGACACATTCCAATAAGTTTGAATACTACCACCAGTTTAATTGATGGCTGTAATGGTTGTAAAAGATTGACAAGTATTATAAAATGTAGGCTGGAATTAGCCAGAAAAAGCGTTTCTGAAAATAGAGTATCAATTTGTGTATTACGAAGTCTCTTTCTGAAGGACCGAATGGAAGTGAAGGGCGGAGAATAAGTTTTGACAGAAAGAAAATAGAAGGTTTTGAATTGTGGTGCTACAGTAGAGGGCTGAAGGTTAAATGTGTAGATCGGTTGAAAAATGGGGAGGTGCTGAATCGAAATGAAACAAAGGTAATTTTTGGGACAACGTGAATAAAAGGAGGACGACACGTCCTGAAGTGTCAAGGCATTGTCAATTCACTCAATATATTTTACACACGTTCCAGAACTGCGATTCAGGCATGGAAGCTACTTATTGGAGAGAAATTGCGTCGCATATATATGGGTATCACGTAAGAAACACGTAGAAAAAGAAAAAATTCTTGTTTTTCCGAGAAGTAGTGTTTTGCTGTCAAGCTGAGGAATTCCCTCCTTGCCCAAGTATTAGACATATTTTCGGTTTTTTCTTCATTGCTCATGTAACACACTAAGTTTCGTGAATTGATGCGGTATATACGCAGATAGTACTGGGGAAGTATTTTATAATACTCTGTGATACCTCCGCTCAGGGCCTCATTAGCCGACCCACAACACCAGCAGACCAGGAGAAAGCCAGCCGCACTCCGAGCGGAGAGCGCCGGAGAAACGGACACGGCAGCCATTCTACAAGCACACAGAAAGAAGCCAACTTATGCCCTGGCCTCGCTTAGGAACGGACACGTTGCGAAGAGCCTGGCGGACAGTTAGAAGCGCGCCGAAAACTAATGGACACCTGCAGCCACTTGGATGGAACGTCAAATACGTACGCACGAAAGCGCGAGTTGTTCTGGCCTGACAGCAGTCGTTTTACCTGGCTTAGAAAGCAAAAACGTGTCCACAATTCCAGCATCCCACAAGTACAAGGAGGAGCGTACACAAATTGCGAAGAATTCCCACAGGGAAGCATGTGAAAGAAGTCAACATTTTTAAAAGGATGTTTTCTGAATCGTAAGGACGTTCTTTGCAAATCACGCACGCCAACAGATTTTGAAATGCTCAAACATCAGTCTGTCCAGGCCTCACGCAGAGATAGCGGTTACAAGGAAGTGTTGTGTATCTGCTCTC
Organism: Schistocerca gregaria; assembly: GCF_023897955.1. NCBI lineage: Eukaryota > Metazoa > Arthropoda > Insecta > Orthoptera > Acrididae > Schistocerca > Schistocerca gregaria. Next base: position 618,974,169 of record NC_064923.1, on the reverse strand, counting down.
GAAACAGCTTCGGAATGCAGCAAAACATCGTACGAATGTGAAATCGTGAGAAAGATACAAATTCCCCAGGCATACACCAGCCTACGCAAGATAGTAAATTTTCACCCTGCACAGTGAGTCGTGGCCATGACACGGCGATCAGTCGTTGGGAGACATTCCAAAATGAGTCCGTCAATGATAACGCCGCGAGAGGAGAACATTTCGAAGGGTAGCTGAGCTGAAGAATGGATGGGAAGAGAAAGAGCGGAGTCGGGGAGACAGCGCGTAAGCGAGGGGACATGGGCGCTCTTCCGTCCGTCACCAACATCCGCCTTCTGACACCATGATATCGCAGATTTGGCCATGCTACCGACAACTGGCAGACACCGCGAAAACCGTACCTGGGCCTCGCTGCAAAGCCACAATTGCTGATGACGGCAGCCCACTCGCGCCGCATAGCTCAGAGGCGACATGCCGTGCGGTTATTGCGCCTGCCCCCTACACGACGAATGACCACGAATAATCGTCAGACGATTCGTCCATCATCCTTCCCTTAGCAACAGAGTTGTCTCTATGTCCAATCAAATCGGCCCTGAGATTTGTAATTTTGTTTCGCTTTGTCTAAACGGTACTGAAACAAACATTTGTTTCGTGCTTTAATTATCTATCAATCTGTTCCATTCATATATGAAAGCTCACAATGTCATAACATTCTGTGTTTGCTTTCATTTAATAATTGATGTCAATTATTTGCTTCCGGTATGAGGTGACCTCATTGGTAATTTGCATGTAATGTGATGTCACAAAATAATTTCTCAAGATCACAACTCATACTTGATACATCTATTTCGTTTTAATCACTCTTCTACGCCATTCTGTCGCAGCTGTTTCACTGCAGACTGGCGTTTTTCTTCGTAAGACGCTTTCAGACACTGTTCATTTGTGTGAAACTGAATTTCCAGGTATGGAAACAGGACACTCACATAAAGTAGCTTCATTGCCATGTGCATAGTGTCCGTCTAAGGATAATTCATCACTACAAACGTTTGCCGAGGGGTCTAAGGCGCTGCAGTCATGACTGTGCTGCTGGTCCTGGCGAAGGTTCGAGTCGCCCTTCGGCCGTGTGTGTGTGTGTGTGTGTGTGTGTGTGTGTGTGTGTGTGTGTGTGTGTGTGTGTGTGTGTGTGTGTCCTTAGGATGATTTAGGTTAAGTGTGCAAGCTTAGGGACTGATGACCTTAGCAGTTGAGTCCCATAACATTTCACACACTTTTTTAACTACAAACGTTTGATGGCTGTCCTGCAGTGCTGTTTACAAGCTAAAATATCGTGTTTTTTTTTCTCCTACAGTTACCGTGTTACTTCCCTTAGCAGTTACTCTGAAACTGAAAAAAATCCACCTGCAGCTCTAACAGAACACGTCTCAGTTAGATCACTCTCATTTCTTACTAAGACCTGAAAATTGTTTCCGGACCGGGACTCTGAACCGGATTTCCCGCAGCTTTCCTGGTAGCGGCGGATGAATACTGTATTGCAGTACCCGTGCTTGTAAAAAGTGGGATGCAACACTGAACAGTACTTCTTACGAACACAGCCAGTGCAGGGTCGTAATTCTCCCAATAACTCGAAGTTGTGTACTGATCTTCACCACCGACTGTGTATGTCGCGTAATCTCACGTTCGACTGTCTATGACCGCCATCGTCTTCTCTACAGTGAAAACCCTGAAAGGATTCTCTCTTAGAGAAACTATCTGTATAATGAAGCGTATTTTGCTGAAACTCAAAAGGTTGTGTTAAACAATCAACAAGTCATTTAACTTTCTAATCGGTGTGGTAGAGAATCCAGGTAATGTAGTACTCTTATTTTGCGAGCTTGTGTTCCGTCTCTAATGACCTCGATGTCGACGGGACGTTAAAGTTCTTGCCAATGAAGTTACGAGCATATGGTTAACTTACGTGGTGAAAGTACATGCTTCTGTTATATGACACATGGCTAACATGTGTGTAAGTAAACAAATTCTATACAGGTAATGAAGGGTAGATTTGTGGTTTCACAGAAGCTCACTACATTCTAAAAATGATAAAAATTAATGCAGCACTGGCAGGATATCCAGATAATCAGATTATAGTACAATTCACGGCTCTCTGAACACTTATCCACTGGATATGAGAAAGGAAGTAACAATATTACTGGGGGCAGTATTATTTCGTATTGAGTGCTACTTTTAATAAAGAACAACAACAATATTTCAGCGTCTTTTAGTGCAGTTGTACAGCTCCAGAATTCGGTATAGAATAAATTAAACATCTCGTAGTACAGGTATTTGCCAACGTCCGTGTCACAGTGGCAACACCGGTTCCCGTCAGGTCACCGAAGTTAAGCACTTTTCTGGGTGACCATCCGGTCTGCAGAGCGCTGTTAGCAAGCGGGGTGCACTCAGCCCTTGTGAGGAAAACGGAGGAGCTACTTGATTGAGAAGTAACGGATCCGGTCTCGTAAAGTAACATACGGCCGGGAAAGCGGTGTGCTGACCACATTCCCCTTCGTATCCAGTGACGCCTGTGGTCTGAGGATGACACGACGGTCCTTCTGGCCTTCCAAGGCCTGTGCGGACGGAGTTCAGTATTAGTACAGGTATTTAAGACGCAAGAGGGAAATATTAGATTTTAAATTAGTATTTAGAGCATATTAAATAACATCCTACATACAACACAAAAACTTTGTACTTTTCAGAACATGGTATACGACTAATTATTAGACAGATGTAATCGACAGATGAGAAATATCGAAGTGTTACTTCTAGTTTTACTTGAACCTGAACTGCATCCGTAATGTGAAAACCTGATTTTTTAATAGACCTCGAATCACATCTCTACAAGTAGTGGCCTACTCGAAATCTGTTTTGCTGAATTTATTTAAATTGTGCAGGCATACATCAATTAACCTTCAAAGACTATCACTCAGTATACGCGTGGAAAAAAAAAAAAAAAAAAAAAAAAAAAAAAAAAAAAAAAAAAAAAAAAAAACGGCTTTCAGCACTATGGGACTTAACTTCTGAGATCATCAGTCCCCTAGAACTTAGAACTACTTAAACCTAACTAACCTAAGGACATCACACACATCCATGCCGGAGGCAGGATTCGAACCTGCGACCGGAGCGGTCACTCGGCTCCAGACTGTAGTGCCTAGAACCACATGGCCACTCCGGCCGGCCTACGTGTGAAAGACAAAGTTTAGTGTAACATACTCTGAACATCTAAAATACTGGAAGGTAGAAACACAAACATACACCACACTTGCAAACCACTTCATGTAACAGACCCACCGCCCTATTGGCATCAAAACAACGCCAGTAAGCAGTAATACTAATTTCTAGATAGGTGACGTCCACCTGCCACAACCCAAAAAGATCCACTACAGTTTCTTTAAGCAAAAGATAAGCCATTCTGGCCATGTGTACAAATTATTTTTCCAGGTTATAATGCTGATCTGAAATTTCTAATGAAGATTTTGACCACTTGTAGTTTCTAATAAACCAGCGATTCCCCGTAGATGTCGAACTGTATCCCTATTATGTCACAAACTCCGCCTTTGACTACACTTACCGGTTTCTCACAATTCAAGTTTCGTGTCGTGTCGGCCATTATGACCGAAAAAGACAAAGTGATTTGAATTTCACCGGTTGTCGTCCGAAATGTGTACGTTCTGACTATGAGGTCGGCTACTTGTGACCGTGCACTTAGTGGCGTACTGATTTGAAACGATCGGCCGTGTTCTGCCAACGATGTTACCACTGTGACCGCAGCCTAACACCGCCGAATGTCTATTTTTTTTTTTTTTTTGACGTAATGACAGTCAGGAAGGTCTCTTCTCGTAAATCCGTGTCAAAAGGTGAATTGTTTTGGTGAAGTTACATTTACACCGTCTTATTACTATTATCTATGTCACTTGACTCAAATCTAAGATACTTTAAATCATACATTCAGCAATGTAAACATACGGAACAAAAACTGATGGTTTTTGTTAAATGCTTTTTCAAACCAAAATTTTACCTATTTGAAAATACTTTTACTTTTGCCATTGCTTTCATTCTTACAGTATTTGTGTGTTCTATGGGAGCACTTGCAGCGATACAGGAAATACACAGATGTGTATCTGCAGTATTTATGTTACTTCTTTCTTTTGCATGATTATCATTATTGCACGCTGAATTGTGTGCTGTTTAACGCAATGTGCTACTAAAATTTGCCCGGCGAATGACGTTGTCCATAGCACCAGCTGCCTACAACTTTATAGGAAAGAGTAGGGCTATCTTCATTGGTGTAATATTTACACCGTGAAAAAACTTTAAATCTGACAACATCGTGATGGCTGGAGTTCGTTTATATCTTAGAACTGTCATACGATATTATTCCAGAACCATTATGAGACCTTGCTTACCTGTTTCGGCGAATACCAGCAACTGATTCAGTTCGACTGGGTAACAGTCAATGAATTCTGGAAACAGTGAAAGTCTTGCATTTTTAGTGGCTCCAAGATTAAAGGCTGGGGATCTTATCCCTTTTTCATTAGGAACTTTTATGTTTTCGTCCTTTTTTAATGGTCCTTTTGGGTCAAATTCTATTTCAATTTATGAATCACTTTTATTAATATTTTATATCAAAATGGTCATTTCTAATAGAAGTACTATTTGGTATGTTCCTTTTTCGTTACAATTTACAACTTGTACAGAAGCCAGGCTGTAGTTGTAAGAGTACAAGTCAGTTTTAGATATCAGTTGTTACGAACGGAGTGAGACGGGGCTGCAGCCTATCCCCAATGTTATCAAATCCGTCAACTGAGCAAACTGCGACAGAGACCAAGGACTAATCTGAGACGGAAATTTAGGTTCAAGGGAACAAGATAAGAATACTGAGGTTTGCCAATAGCGTTGTAATTCTGTCAGAGATGGTAAAGGACCTCGAGGATGAATTTAACAAAATGAATAGTCTCATGAAAATAGGGTAAAAAAAAGATGAATATCAACAGTAATCCAATCTAGTCAATTCAATCAGAGGTTGTTGAGGGAATTAGATTACGAAATGAGATACTTTAACTAATTTTACGACTCAACAGTCAAAAGAAGGGACCATTTGACAGGACACATCCTGAGGCATTAAGGAATAGTCATTTTGTAAGGGAGTGAAGCGTAGGAGACTAAAAATGTAGGTGTAGATCAGTGACTGAGTATAGTAAGCAGGTTCAAAACAATGTAGGTTGTAGTAACTGCGAAGTGAAGAGGCCTACACAAGATACACTACGGAAAAATGCAGCTAACCAGTCTTCAGACTGAAGACCATATCAGCATTAGATATGAGGGGATAATGCTCTTGCAGCCAGCAGTTGCAAGGTGCTAAAAGGAGTATTAAGAAAAACGGAAAAAAATATTTATTAGTCTAGTGGAGCGGTAAACAGATTGCACTAACATCTGAGTAGTATATTTCAAATTGGACAAAGATTATCAGTTTAGTATTACAGACAAAATCCATCAAGTGTTAACTGGACTCGAAGTTTCTTTAAATTTTCCGGAGATACGAAAAAAATTTAAGCAAAAACAGAAACACCCTGGCCACGTAGCGCACGCCAGCTACCCTGTACATTGGTTGTCATGTTCTCAGAATTAACTATTGCGTATGTCCCAGCCTTGAAGTTATGCCATGTCAGTTTTTGCCGATAATGTACTACAAAGTGCCACATCGTTGTTTTATGGGAAGCAATTATTCATGATACGATGTTTACAAGCACTGAAGCATTAGGTACATATGCAAATAGAAAATTTGTCTTCATGTTAACTTACAAGTAATTGCTTTTTCAGTAATACACTAGCAAAACATGAAAACACGATGCGTTTCATGCAATGAATATGGAAAGTAGAGGACATAAAAAGCCATTTTAGTTACACAGGCGCAACCCGTTGTTTGGATTAATTTGCTTTCTCAATAAACACGACAATAAGTCATGGTAAGTGCTGTTAAGACGAATTAGTGTAGTTAACTGAACTTGAGTGATGTTGCATTATGGACTTTCTGTGGTCATACGTCGTTTCCGAAAAATACTCAAACATTCAACATGTAGTATCAGATGAACGTGTCAGTTGCACAGCACTGATGTTTGATGGATGTGGAAATGTTGGTCTTCGCACCACCGGACGCGGCACCATAAACGTTCCTGCTGGGTCACCGCATCAGACGGCGCACATCAGCTGCAAGACCAGTTTAACGGGCAGTAAACGTTACGACTTTCGACTAGCGTCTTCTGTGAGCTCGGGTGTTACAGGGCTACCTCGCACAACTCGTCACCGTGAAAGCTGCATCAAATAGGCACGTGCACAAAGCGTCCTTGGAAAAGAAATAAGTTTGTGATTACAGAAAATTTTCCTCAGTTTCAGTTACGGCTGTTTGCGAAGTTAGGTTACTACAACGGCAGTTACTGGTGTGAATTAGGCAGAGATGTACGGCACCAGCATTAATTAAAAAAGCATCACCAGTGCCAAACTCGGCTCGGCCTCATCAAATACTATCTCCATACGAACTAGAATGCAGGCAACATGCAATATATGTGGATTTGACGGTAAGTCACTGTAACAACGTTGTAATGATATGAAGTTGATGCCCTGATCAATCGAAACCAGTAATGCTCCTACAAAATTAGCGATCGAGGCAAATGTTATATACAGTGCCAAAAGTCTCACTTGTCTGTTTCTATCAACATTTCTGGCGATGTCTCCTTTAGACACGTTAGTCAGCACCTAACACTCGGTCTCCTAAGACTTCTGGTCCTATTATTTTGTTACAAATAAAGCTGCACCAGATGTTCACTGAACACTATACTTGATTTCGTTCTACTGTGGGACGGAGGTTTCCATTCAGCCTGATCTTTAGCTTCGTGAACACTGGAGCAGCCATCACGTCATATTGGTTCGTGACTGAAGAGAAGTTTCCAGGAGTGACTTGTCGCCAAAGCATACTTTTCGTATCGTCTGCAGAAGTTTATATGCTCGTCGCCTGTATGCGCAAATTTTTGATCACGCTGCTTAGTTTCCGTCAAAGGAAAACCAATCAAAAACCAGCAATTTCTGTATCATATTTACGTGTTTCAAGTTCTTGTTCTCTACCATATGTAACATATCCTCTTCCATTCTTAAATTATCTGGGTCGCAGAACCCTCCGCTCTTACGCGTCATGATAGATTTCTAACTTAAATGACAGCATGAAAAAGGTTGGGTATCTGACAACTTCTCTCTGCACGTACTACGCGCTGCCGTTGCCACATCACACACGATGTGAATTTGCACTACCGGTTGAGAATTCCTGCATGGCAAGCTTACTCTGGACTTGCCAGAAAATATAGAGGGCCTATGTTGCGCTTAGCAGATCACCTTCTTGCAGAATTGCGTACGTGAAGCTCATGAAGAAGAAAAATATCCCACAGTCTTTCGACGTCATTCGCCAGTGTGCTACTGACCAAGGCGAGAGGGAGTCTAATGTTTCCGAAGCTACTGCAATCATTCGCTTACGTCACGACTAAAACATTGCTTACATTTAGCGACCAACCTACTTCGTTTAGACGAAGCAGCGTCTTTAAGTCTTTATAATGTGATCATTTTACATACGAATTAATTAGTTTTCTGGATTTGCGTCACAAATCCGAACTACATAAGAACATGAAACTGCGCGTACGTTGACAAGGCAATTTATAATGTATACATTTGGTTGCTCGAGTGTTCCACAAAGAGCGTTCAAAAAGTTTTGCACAGTCGTCTCTAAAAAATTTTGTGAACATACTTGGAACATTTAGCTCTAAGTTGGTATACAAAAGTATTTTCATTTATTTACAGGTGAGCCATAATGGACCTTGAAGTAGATGTCAGGTTGCGACAACGGTCGGTGATGAAGTTTCTCTTCAAGATCGGCGATGACTCTGCCACATCGATTCAGAGGAAGTTGCTCCCTGTTTATGGGGAGGGCACAGTGGATAGTAGCAGTATCCGGTGATTTCTGTAAATAGTCTTCACGGGTTTGCCGCCGGAAGTGCAAATTCCAAAAAATTGTGGAATTTGCGCAACTTGATCCGGCGGCAAATCCGTGAAGACTATTTACAACATATGCGCCGGAAAGCTTGAAGAGTCAAAACAAGGTAGTTTCTCTCTACTGGACAATCCATAATGCGGTAGACTACTGACGGCAGTGAGTGATGTGAATAAGGATACCACTGATCATACCATCCAAAGTAACAGATGTGTGGCGACACGACAGCTTGCTGATATGATTCGTTTGTTATTGGGTAGTGCGATATCACTGGTACAGTCACTAGGGTACAGAAAAATCTGTGGACGTTGGGTGCCTGGATTATTGACAAGAGAAATGAAAACTATGAGGAAGAATGTGTGCGAAGGTCTCATGAACATCTTTACTGACGAGTGGAAACAGTGTTTTGATGGCGTCATTACCCGGGATGAAACATGGTTGTTTTCGTCCGAACCTGAGAGCAAAACCCAATCTATTGAGTGGCGTCATCCGGGTTCCCCTCGGAAAAAGAAACCAAGACTTTCACGAACAGCAGGCCGAAAGGTGATGGCCTCCTCCTTCTGGGATCAGTGTGGTGTCATTTTCATTGAATTTTTGCAATATAGCTCCACAATTAACCGGGACCGTTACTGTTTGTCAATGGACAAGCTGCGACGTCCCATCAAGACGCACAGACCACAGCTTCAGAGTCCGCTCATCAGACTATATACCATGATAATGCCAAACCCCATACAGCCCTTATCACGCAGGACAAAATCAGGAAAATGGTTTGGAAAATTGTTCATCCTCTCTACAGTCCGGACTTGGCTCCGACTGGTTTTTACCGCTTTCGTCGTCTGAAGGTCCGCGTGCGCAGTAAAATGTTTGATAGTGAGAAAGACCATATTTCCCGTGTCAAGCGATGGTGTAAAAGTCAATCCCCAGAATTTTACCAAAGTGGATTCACGCCATGGAAAGAACCTTGAGCCAGATGCGTCACAGCTGATGGAGGCTACATTGAGTAGGCTCAATGTATATCTAAATGTTCCAAGAATGTTCACAAAAATTTTTATTCTCCTTCCACAAAAAATAAAAAAATTAGAGACGACTGTGCAAAACTTTTTGAACTCCCTTTGTAAGTAAGGAAAACTGTCCTGAACTTGAACATTGGTTTGAATAGAGCAGTACTTGACTAAGTATAGTGGTATCGGAGGTTGTGTGCCGTTTACTTCCTAAGTTTCTTAGGCAATTGCAGGGGGAAACCGTTTAATGAGAGCTCCAAAACCAAGTTGCAGCTATGTACGTTTCATAACAGCAAATCAATGTCAAGGATGAGAAAAAGTTGTTACATAAAAATTCTGGACCTTTTATTCGAAGTCTGAAATTTACTCACAGATCCGCCCTGAGAATTCAAGGGAACTGTAGTTACTTTTTCTCTAACGCGAACAGCTTAATGCATTCAGATTAACATAGTCAATAAAACATAGTACATTTTTGAAGGGTAGGAAAGGAATGGAAACATCGCCATCAGGCCCTGAAGACCACACGAAAATCGACCGACCGCCGTGTCATCCTCACCCATTCGTCATAGGATGCGATATGGAAGGGCATGGGGTCAGCACACCACACTCCCAGCCGTCGTCGACGTCGACGTTACGAGCCTGGAGCTGCTACCTGTTTGTCAGGTAGCTCCTCAGTTGGTATCACTAGGCTGAGTGCACCCCAGTGCAGTCCTCCCACCAAGGAAAAATCCCTGGCATTAGCGAGAATCGAAACCGGGTCCCCCTCATGAGGACCTAACGCGATGACCACTCGGTTACGGGGATGGACTCTACGAAAGGTGCACACACGTTATAAGAGAGACGATCATTACGTGATGGGGAGTAGAGGGTAGGAAGGTAAGGATGGGAAAGGGGGAAGTAAACGCCTTTTTTAATCGGTCATTGTCAAATTATCACCATGAACGTTCATTAGCTGAAGATAAAACAACGGTCCAGCCTTCCCTTTCTATAACAGTAGTGCCCCATACCTCTTGACTCGACTAGTAGGGGAAGCGTGTCAACAGCCCCAGAAGTGGCGCAAAGCACGGAGTATCGAGCGGCGGGCGCCGGCCTCCCCCGCCGGCTATCTGGCCGCACTCTCTCCCGTTAATTAAGCTGTGTCGGCAGACAGGCGACAAGCGTCCATCCCTCCTAAGGGCCAATCGCAAAACCGGCACGACAGGGGCACCTGCTACACCGCCGTCCGCCGCTGCTATATCAACCAGACAGGGCAATCACTCGCCGGGGGCGGAGTAGGGGCGGGGACTTGGTACCGCTGACGTCACGCTGCTCCCCGGGGGCGGCTACAGGCGCCTGCGGAAATCTGGATTACGACGCTCCCTACTCCTCACAGAAGCGGGAACAAGTGCTCCATTTCGCGCGTCTCGAAATAGCCTTTCGCTAATAACTCAGACGCTCACTCCTTCTCCACTCTGGGCCGTTATAAAGGAAGTTCCATCTCCAATATTTTCCGTCATTTATACCAAGACGTTGACATCTTATTTTTCCACAGGAAGCATTAATGTTTCCTGTGGATAACTAAGGTGCTCAAGAACGTAAACGCCTCATGATCATTCAACAGACAGCTTACAGAAATTAAAAGTTTTATTATTTTAGGTACCATTTGAAGGTATTAGCTGCCTGCTGAGTACGACCTCAACACTACCTACACTTATTAGTTGTTGTATCATGGATCAGTATTTCTTTATTCCCTGACTCATTATTACGTAATCGCTCTTATTTCCAGAATGCTCTTCCTGCTCTCTCACCATATAGGTCCACTTCTAACGTTACGCGTATGTAGGTGCGCTAATCGGCCGCCTAGAATCAGTACAAGGTAAGGTGGATTTGTTTGAGAACCTATGCGGGCCCGCCACGGCCACTCCAGGCGAACTAGCTTGAGAGATACTGTTCCCACAAGCGCCAGAAATCACAGAGTGGTGCAACGGGGCCGAGTACTTTATCTCATGATACGTGAACATGGCTAGGACCATAACGATGTGATGGTGATATCAGATGATGACAACTGCTAGACACCCCAGCGCGTGGAGAATGTGAGTTTCATCTCTTAATGAATATCAGCAATGCTGATGATGCTGTTAGCACGTCTGACGCTGAAGTGACTTTTTGCACCGGAACGACTCGTACTTATATCCGACAACCACATTCTTTTACTTATTTGAGTCGATAAATATCGAGTATGCTTATCTCTAGTCAAGTGGCTTTAGAGAGGATAGCGCTGACACACAACCGTTATCTTACACTGGTTCCACCGGTACTCTTCTATAAACAATTACATTTCAGTGCAGTATAGGCGGAGGCGGGATACAACGCATCCGGTAATGAAATAATTTTCGGACTCTATGAGGCTTGCAGCATGTCGCAGCTTATCTGAGGAGTGCTACCTACGCCTCAGACACCGCTGTCGACTCTGTTCAAACTATACCTTACATATTTTAGAACGCAACTTAGCAGGTAACGGCTAGCAACGAAGCTATCCATGTCATATGTAAGTATTGGGCGTCACTCAAGAGTCCGGTAGCTTATCACGATACGCACCGCTTCCGCAGTAATAGTAACGGAAGGTACTGAGAATAATTTACGCTCTGCTACCGAGACCACACGAGGGAGTTGCTCAACGTGAAGTAGCAGCAAATACTTGTTATCGCGCACAGCCCGCACACGGCCCTGCGCGTGTTGCTCGCTATCTGGAGAGAGAGCCGTACGTCTTTATCAAGATGTTACTAGCCGCTACTGTGTGTTGAAATATGATTAAAAAACCAAAATGTTTTACCAGTAGCACTCTGCGAGTATGTTTATGAGTCACTCTATTGTATTTTATGTGAGTACACCAACAGCATTAGACTGTGTAATCAAATACTTCAAATTATCAAAAAAAAAATGGTTCAAATGGCTCTGAGCACTATGGGACTTAACAGCTGTGATCATCAGTTCCCGAAACTTGGAACTACTTAAACCTAACTAACCTAAGGACATCACACACATCCATGCCCGAGGCAGGATTCGAACCTGCGACCGTAGCAGTCGCGCGGTTCCGGACTGCGCGCCTAGAACCGCGAGACCACCGTCAAATTATCACTTTCGACCATACGCTATAAGTGTGGATATAAATGCGACCCAATTGCACTGTTTTGTGTGTGCGTACTGACACGTGGACATCCGAGGTCCAGAGGTAGGATGGATGTGAATTGTTTTGTGTAAACAGTATTACTCAACACACCAAAATACATAGTAATGGAGGAAATTCACGTTAAAGCCACACAGGATCACTTGATGTCAGCAGTGTAGCTTATTTTTTTAAAAAAGTAATAAAGCATGACGCGAAAATGTCGACACGTAAAAAAACACCACAGGACTGTGACAGGAGCTCGCAGGCTGGAAGGTAACGATAGAGGGCGCCCCTGATGAATCGATGGGCATAACCTTGTACAAATGTAGCGCTGAGATATCGACAGCAATTGAGCTGGCATTATCTACGGACTCTGACACACTCTCTCTCTCTCTCTCTCTCTCTCTCTCTCTCTCTCTCTCTCTCTCTCTCTCTCTGGTGTGTGTTACCTCGTGTGTGTGTGTGTGTGTGTGTTTTGTGTCGGAAGCAATATATTTTCCAACAACTGGTAGTGCCGGAGACAGCAATCAAAAATGGTTAAAATAACAAATGGTTTAAACAATTAGACAAGTGCCGAGCAATAGTATTAGGCGATAATGTAAGTCATGTTGATAAATAACTTATGCCAACCGAAACGTGTGCAAAGCCCATTTATTTTCAATAAGCAAACTTCTTGTGATTTCATTTGCAGTAGAGTCAATGTAATGATCCATGCGTACAGTTTTTCGTTTATGGAATCTTGCCACTTTACGTTGCATCCAAATATGCTACGAACCCAAACACACAGTACTTCCTGCTGGAAAATATTGGAAGTGAATACCACAGCATTCAGAACCCAAAGTAATAACATTTCCCTTTCCTCGAGACACAGAACTAAACAGAGTATGACGATTTCGTCTTGTCGGCAAGTTTCTGTCTAGGCTGCACCATCTTTCCACTATTAAAGCACATGCGGTGCCGTCGTCTTTCGTACCTCTAGTCTTGACATTAAGGGCCTACAGTCTTCCTCTACCGCAAATTCCTATTATCCAACTGCGTAATGCTTTTCTACTTATAAGTGTATGAGTTATGTGTTAAATTCTCTCTCTCTCTCCCTTCCACTATACAAGTAACCAAATTTATAGACATGTGTGTTTTCCAAGGAGTCTGCTATCTCCTTGAATCTGTAGCGCAGATCTCTTACATTTTGTAAGCAGTCAGTACTTTGATTCTAAAACTTTTCTTTCTTGGAACAAACTCGTAGCTTCCTATAAAACTATCCAAGACATCTCCAGACATTTTGTACTGTTTATAGGGTTTCTACATCTACATCCATACTCCGCAGTCCACCATATGGTGTGTGGCGGAGGGTACCTCGTACCACAACTAGAATCTTCTCTCCCTGTTCCACTCCCAACAGAAAGAGGGAAAAATGACTGCCTACATGCCTCTATACGAGCCCTAATCTCTCTTATATTTGTGGTCTTTCCGCGAAATGTAAGTTGGCGGCAGTAAAATTGTGCTGCAGTCAGCCTCAAATGCTGGTTGTCTATATTTCCTCAGTAGCGATTCACGAAAAGAACGCCTCCTTTCCTCTAGAGACTCCCACCCGAGTTCCTGAAGCATTTCCCTAACACTCGGGTGATGATCAAACCTACCAGTAACAAATCTAGCAGCCCGCCTCTGAATTTCTTCCATGTCCTCCCTCAATCCGACCTGATAGGGATCCCAAACGCTCGAGCAGTATTCAAGAATAGGTCGTAGTAGTGTTTTATAATCAGTCTCATTTACAAATGAACCACATCTTCCCAAAATTCTACCAATGAACCGAAGGCGACTATCCGCCTTCCCCACATCTGCCATTACCTGCTTGTCCCACTTCATATCGCTCTGCAATGTTACGCCCAAATATTTAATCGACACTACTAAAGGAGCATTCAAACATTACAGGAGTCTTTTCCTATTCATCTGCATTAATTTACATTTGTCTATATTTACAGTCAGCTGCCATTCTTTACACCAATCACAAATCTTGTCCAAGTCATCTTGTATCCTCCTACAATCACTCAACGACGACACCTTCCCGTACACCATAGCATCATCAGCAAACAGCCGCACATTGCTATCCACCCTATCCTAAAGGTCATTTATGTAGATAGAAAACACACTTCCCTGGGGCACTCCAGTTGATACCCTCACCTCCGATGATCACTCACCATCGATGATAATTTACTGGGTTCTATTACTTAAGTATCTCAATCGGTAAAACCAGAACCCTTACAACAACACTGATGTGAAGCTATCACGCAACTGTAATTCACACAATACTGGATTTACTTAGCCCAGTCGTCAATCGTGTTATTACTGCCACAACATGTTTCAGGACAACATTATCCCATTTTCAAGTGCTAAAAACAAGCAAACCAGATCAAACAATTATCCTATATCGACGACATGTGAAGATTAGACGTCCTGAGTTACAACCTACCTTAAAAAATTGTTATGCCATTAGGCTTAAAAATAAGCTGGACACGAGCATTGTCTACTCAATATAACAAAATAACACAAATAACACAAACCGGTGCATCCATCTCTCCCGAGCTACAGTTGCAAACCGAAAGCCGCTGACATTACTTATAAACGATGATATTTACGTAAAGCCTAGTGCTCAGCACCAACGGTACTACTGCCTGTCATAAAACCTTTCAGAAATGGAAGTCTGGTCCTAGCCCATTATAAATTAAGACTACCTCTACGCTGCAATCTGAACGAAAATAGCAGCGAAAATCCTACGTCGCTAGGTAGAATAGTTGGTGGTTGCTTCTTAAGGAGGATATCGTCAAAGTGTGCCCAGAAATGCCCTTCATACACTTCTGTTCTCTCATTTAAAACGCCGTCGCACTCTTCTGTCACGGCAAAATAAATCTCTACCTCCTCTAAATTTGAAAGCAGCCTTCCTTTTTTTTTCTATGTGCAACACCCATATAAATAGCAAGGCTGTTTACCAAGAAAGGGGTAGAATTGCTTTCAAGGCGGACAACAAATTGGGACAGAGGCTGTAGCGTAAGGTCGACACTGATGAGAACTGGATGAGGAAATAAGAGTGTTTGAAGTAAAATGTCAGGATTGTGAAGCGAGTGTGTGGGGAAGAAGGGACGGAACTTCGAAGTTAGATTTAGAAAGAATAATAATGTAGAGAACGGCTCGTCAGCTGCAGCGAAGCATCTCAAGAATAAGCAGCATTTATTGGAAGATACAACGGATAGCATGAGGGTGAAAACTGCAAAGGAACACACGAGTCGCTGAAGAGGCGTCCAGTAGAAAGACTCGAAACAGACCTTTGATTCACACAAAATTATCACCTTCATGATCTATATACAGAGTTAAGCTTGTACACAAACCATCACAGTGCAAGTACTATTACCACCACTTGTTCGATTTTCCCCTTTTTTCCATGTTTCTCCCTTTTTCCGATTTTTTTCGTATTCTATATGTAAATGCGTAAGTGTATATATTCTCTTACTGCTGACACTACCAAGTGTGGGTTGATACAGAGTCCCTAACCAGCCAAGTTACCTACAAACAATACTTCATCCCACTGTCAACCCACATAACGCTAACTGCCAAAGCTGAAACACCCATACATATATCTGGAGTGCTGTGGAGATAGTGTTGACTTTATGCTATAAACACACATACAAGTCGGATATGCTATTTTGTGTGTCAGTTTCCCGTGTGACGCCCCCACTGTCTGGAACAGGCTCGGAAGTCGTCCGAAGGTTGCTCCGCGGGTAATTTGTCCGGAATATTATTCCGTGTGGGTTCACAAATTTTATGTCCAGGGTAATGTACGACAGTGGATCCACTACCATTACACCATGGATATAGTCGGAAGATGGATCATATGTTTAGTCTGGAGTAGATCCGAATGTGGATCGATCAGTGCTATGTCTGAGGTAGCGTCCGAAGGTGGATCAAACGCAGTAGGGCCGAGGGGGAACTGACACAAAATGGTGTAACTGAGAGGTAGGGGTGTGTGTGTGTGTGTGTGTGTGTGTGTGTGTGTGTGTGTGTGTGTGTGTAGCTACAGAGCCCCACGCTAGCCACATTGTCACGACTGGATTGTTAAAAAAAAAGGGGCGAACCACACCTGGAAATGTAAGCAGTAAGTCCGTATATACACTTGCACATTTACATACAGAATACGGAAAAAATGCACTGTAAAGTGGCATGACTCCATAAACGAAAAGCTTCACACATGGATCATATATTGACCCACCGCAGATGAAATCACAAGTAGTTTGCTTATAAAGAATATAAAGTCTCTGTATTAATAAAGGTAGCACACATTCTATCTACATGACCAAGACTAATAACTGATACGATTACTCGGCTTTTTTCTTCTTTAAACCATTTATCTTACTTTTAATGATTTTTTCGATTCCTCTCTCTGGGGTTATCAGCTTGGGAAATATAATGCTTTCAACACAATTACGACTGACAATTTTGGAGAATTAACACACAATGCAGAGGAAGAGAAGTTCCGAGACTGTCAGCTCTTCTGGTCGTATTTCATCGATACTCTGTGTGGACGGTTATGGCCCTCATTACTTCTAATTCGTCCGGACCTTCCAGTACCGTTATTGACGAGCCTGCGAGATCCTGTCAGAGTCCTACTGTTTTTTTAATGTGTAAAAGTTTACCGTCAAGCATTAATATTTTTAAAATAAACAGTTCCACTTCTGATTTAAAGCGGTCTTGGGTGACTTTAAAGTTTATTTCCTCCATTAGTATGTGTTTTGTTGTGTCGAGTAGCACCAGGATTATAAAAAAATAAAAAAACATCCACTAAAAAAATCAGGTCTTGCGGCGTGCATGTCAAAGTGCACACACACAAAACGATGTAACGCGATTGCAATTACATCCACGCTTACAGGGTATCACTAAGTGCTGCTTCTTCGGTCTTTACCTAGAGGTTGTCGTTATCGATAGAATAATTATTTAGACAGGTGGGGATCAAATGCAAAATATTGTGTGTTTATTTATAACTTTAATTATTTAACGTGGAAATCGTTTACATTAATTCGTGCTGTTGATGAACTCGTGTAATATACCACATAGCGACTTCTAAACTCTCCTTGCAGAGTGTTACTAGTAAAACATTCAGGGTTTTTTATCGTATTTTAAAAGACAACTGGCGTGCGGCTGTCTCTAGATATCAAGCAGAACATACAGGGCCATGGGTGTGTGGTTTATGAATGATTGATGCTACTTGACCCCGTTGAACTCTCATGTGCTCTCTTTGGTGGAGTACGAATCTTTTCACTATCTTCCGTCACTATTACTGCGGAAACAGTGCATACCATGATAGACACCGGACTGAGTGAACCCTGATGTATAACACTGACGGCTTCTGCAATAAGTGACATTTGCTAATTCGCATTACTAAAATATGTACGATATTCTCCTTCATGGATTCACTACGCTTCATGCACACATCTTTTCAAAACCTTGCTCCGAAAATTCCTCCGGAGGATATGTACATCACTACAGCTGCATAATGCGATGATGCAAAGCTTTAGCTCGAGACGAAGAAGGGGCCTTTCCGTAGGAATACCTGTATTTGACGGAGAGACTCCACGAAAGCACACTGGTTGACATAATCACATTTTTCAGTGAACTTACAGGCACTGCCGTAGCAGTTCCATAGTATGAGAACACTCCGAGTATTTGGCAGGAGATCGGCATCTCTGATTTGGGGAATATGCTAAATTGTACTTGATGCCGAAGTACACCTACTCGCATTTTCTAGAAATTCTACTCTCTAGAGTAGAACTCATACTCTCGGTATTCTACTTCCTATTACACCATACCAGGGCATTCGTGATATGCAATGTTGTCAAGAACGCTTGTCAGCATCGGATTGTTGACCATGTTCATTATGTTTACTCTTCTTCAAACGTGGGAATCAAGGGGGCCTTTGGCAGTACGTGCACAGTTATGCCACAGTGAATAACACACGAATGAATGAGTGAGGAGTAGTAGTATAGGCCATCTGACAATTTAAGTTACATCTTTTAGCTGTATGTAAACCACTTCTCTGTGTACACCATAGAACAAAGTCTACCATTCGGAGAGTTCAATGACTGCCCAAAGGGGAAACCGCCAAACTGAAGGAAAAGATAAACGATGTGGCTGCGGATACAGGTGACGGATATGTTTGGTTGGAAAACTGACATATCCTGCCCATTTGCATATCGCGCACAGCGACTTACCGCTATGTGCGGAGAACCTATTCCCATGAAGCTGTTGATAATGCTGGAGAATAAACAGCGATATATTCAACACTACAGAAACCTCCAGGAGTGTCTCATTTTGGGGATGAAACTTCTCAGAATCACCCGTGCCATCTTCTTGAAGGAGTACACTGATGTAAAAACTAACCAGAAGGCTCTAGTCACCTTTTTTTGTTTTGTTTTACAAATTAGTAAACTATTTAATTTTCGGAGAAACCATGGAAAATGTGAGAGACCATCGCGAAATTCATTTAGTTTACCGGTGTGGGGATCGTTTTGGCGCAAGAGATTACATCGCCAGGCCAAATTTCAAGTGAGTCACCATCTTCAATGAAGAACTAGTCCCTGTAGCGATCGTCAAGTTTTCAGTGCAATTCACTACGTCTGTCGTAAATTTGTATGTGTTCTAGACCTCTTCGAACTCTAAACGCACCAATTCCCCTGTAAGTTCGTAAAGAAAAAGTTCGCCGAACCCAAGTTATTTCATACGGATACAGACAGAGTTTCGTCTACTGAGTGAAAGGCTGCGAGCCGTGTAAAGTAATTAGGTTCAAATACTGAAACATTCGACACGTCTGGGTATATGGCCTATAATCCTTGTGAAGTAACATCACAGGAGATGAAGGTTATTGGCCTGATGAAAGACGTGTTAAATGTTTCGCACATTATGGGGTTTGTGGGGTCAGTTCAAAAACGTACACACGCCACATAGATGCAGGTGCCACCCAGAGACGGGCTCACGGTGTGCATTGTGCAGCCTCAAAGTCTCTCATGACCAACGATTACAAGAGATACCGGCTTGAGGGCGTTGGTGCCACTTCGCTCATGTTGCGCCAGGTAGCCTATCATGAGGTCATGGTGTATACAGCAACATGAAGACAAATTGTTGGTCTGTGGAGACGGGACTGGAACACTCCCGCACTCACACTATTCATCTATGTGTACGCAGCACACGCAAAAATAGTGATTAAGCTACACTCCAAACCAACAAGAAACCTGCCATTGGTGGAAATCCTACTAGCAAAAATCAAATAGTGAGGCTGCATTTATCCTTTGTTAATTATAAACAGATAAGACTACTGATTTATTTACATAAAGAAATAACTCGCATTTTTTATATTATAAATCACACTTGCAGTTCATATATTTAGGTGAAAGGGAAGTGAGAAGGACCAGTGAGAAGTTTCTCGGTGGAGGCAGACGGATGTAACAACGCTGGAGAAGGCGTCTTTGTCACAAGGAAGGGGGCAGTTACCTCGGTGTGGGTGGAGCGCAACACGAGGCCACAGGAGCTACAGCAGGGTGCCGACCGGCAGAAGCAACAGAAGCGGGCCACTCTCACCGGGATGTCGACCGGCGGAAGCAACAGAAAACACACACACACACACACACACACACACACACACACACACACACACACACGCACACACCTGCCGACGTGTCCTCAAGAAGGCAACGACCGGCCTGGCTTTCCTCTGTGGGATGCCAAGTCAAATTAAGAGTTATTCTAGCTCGTAACATCTTGAGCTTTAATGCAGTACAGCAGACATATATACGGCTGCCTGTTTCTAAGTTGCTTAGAGGTAGAGGATCTTCACCATCTTGTTAAACTGTCGACGTACATTCTAAGACTCTCTGGACGGCATTTTTGACTCTTTGCAGAATTGTAGAGATTGTTTAGAGTTCCATTTCACCACCAAAATCTACGGCAGGTTGTCAGCCCACCTAGTGCAGAATTGGTGTTGGCAAATCGTAGTATTTAGAGCAGCAGATAGAGTCAGTAAAATATTGTGAACACTTTCAACTTTTTCACTGAAAAGTATAAATGCTGTTACTCTTTCCGTTACCTTCCTTCTGGACACTCACGATCCCAACCCTCCTTCCGTTCGTTACTATTAGTGGAGATGATGTCTCAGCAAGTCTCAATACCCTTGTCGTAATAGATTGTTTCATACATCTCTAATCAAACCACTTGTTTCTATTACTTGCTCAATTCCATTCCGCAGAAGGGAGGGGGAAGGGGGGGAAGGGAGTATTACTCGCTCAGTTCCATTCCGCTTGAGGGAGGGAGAGGGAGGAGGAAAAGGAGAAAGAGAGAGAAACAAACATTAGCTGATGTATACGTCAGAAGTAAAGTAATGTGTAGACAACAGACGGTACAACGAGTATCATTTCCTGAAAAATTGTGCCAACTTAGCAGTCGTATGATCTGATTGGCTGCTGCGACCGAAGATTGGGGAGATTACCCTCAGACTGAAGCGTCAAATCTCACATTTTCGTATTTTAATCTTCTTCTAGATTGTAATGCAAATGCAATTGACAATAATATTAGCTATCCTCTGAAGAGTAAGTTGTCAATTCACTCCATTTAGATTTCATTTTTATGATTACGTCTAGTAACATCAGAATTACGACATACAGACGAAGCACTTCGTGCATCATTGACTCCCGCCGTAAGAGCGCACCGACCGAAGTGATTAGAGCTGCCCAGGTGCCGCACGGTGTCGTCTGATGAGGAGAGATGCAGACAAACAGCGGCTGTATTATTTTATGTGACTGCAGAGTCCACAATAAAATTAAGGTATTAGCATTGCAACTGTCACGTTTCAACAGAATTACTTTTGTCTTTATAGGCGAGCATTTGTTAAATCTCTTGTCGATCGTTTGTGGCTTCCACCGCTGCGAGTCATTAACGAAGAAGTCTCCGACTTCCCCAATGGACGCTGAATCTTCACTTACTACCTTAGTGAGTCATAGCCAACTCTCCAAAGAGTTTATTACAGTCTCATCTCGCAAACTAGCTATCTGCGATGTAAGTGCTACTTCTGCGCAGGGACGAGGACACGATCAGAAGACACCACGTGGGGGGACACTTTCAAATCCTCGGTTTTGTGCTCTGATACGAAAAAATAAAAATAGGCCCCTCACACTTCCTGCATTCTCAGTACAAATGGGAACAGTTAAGTACGATCTGTGATAATACAGAAGAGGGAATTAGCAGAGTGCCTGAGGCACTCACATTACAATTCAATTGCGTCGAATTCGTCACCGTACAATGAAAATAGTGCCATGCTGTAACGGTGGGTTTAACCGGCCATAGTGCGTTGCTTATTCAAACAGCACAATCGAAAGGCAAGCTCCTCAAGTCGGCGACTACCGGCCATTTGGCACATAGTTTCCTTACCAGGTGAAGTGTTTTGCGACCCCTGTCCTTTGATTATTCTTTTGGACGGTTATACATATTTTAGTGTTACATTTATCTAAAGATTATGGCTTTACAATACGTAATGACGGAACAAGACTTTTCCATGTAACACTGAGTGACAATCTACAGAGTGGTCCATAGCTGTAGAACCGCGTATTTAAAACAAAAACAGGCGGACAAACAGAAATTCAAAGGGTAATAATATGAAATGGAAGACGGGGAAGGGGGGGCGGGGGGGGGGGGGAGCCTATCATCAACATGGAGGTCGTTTGGATGCCACTTTCTTGGATGCAACTCTAATTTTCACAACTAAATGGAATGGTGCGGTGTATCAAATAAAATGTAGTGTTACAAAATTGTTTACCATTAGTGTTCGTACTCCAGCCATTGGTGATGTCTCAAGTAGTGCCTAATTTAGCTACGCTATGTTTTAATGGACTGTTATGTAATGTATTCTTTCACAAGGATTTGTTTATAGAGTCGAGAGAGCGCCCCTACCGACCTCAGTTTGGACCACTGCGTTACACGGACTGGTCGTTGCGCCTGTCACGCAGGCCATAGACGATCTGCACGGCGCCGTGTTGACACTGTGCTTTTGTTTTAACAACAAAGTGTTGTTATTTTTCTGAAATGACTGACGGGAGTTCTCACAAAAGGAAAAAGTCTTGGTAATTAGCCACGCTGAGCAAAATGTAGCATCGATTTTACTAAAATGTGATACGTTATCACAAAAAACGGGGCTGTTTTTACGCTGTAGCGATGAAAGAGTGACCGCAATTATTTTTTTATCTGAGTTAGCAGCCTTTTCTCAGATCGTATTGAAACTGCTGTTGAGAAAACTGAAGGAAAAGAACTTGGATGAGAGAATTACATGAAAAAAATCAAGGGTACTTTTGATTGGAGCACAACATTCGTTCTCGAGTTATGACTGATATTTCTTTCCTACAGATGATGCGATAGCTGGTGGCGTCAACACACACAAACCGGAACGCGCTGAGCTCGTCCTGAGATCGGGAGAGAGGAACATCTATTTTATCACAAAAGATTTCAACCAACACCACCCAATCAGACCACTCGTTTCCCACACTGCAGTGGTGAAACTTCTCTCTAAATTCACTGAAATGGACCTGGGTTATAGAAAGAGGTTGCGGATGAAGCACGTCAACCGATGTTTTTGTACCATTCAGTAAGCGTCCGGAGCGCAATATTCGCTGCATTTCGCAGGAACTAGGATCGACCATACATTAACAGACATTCTTAGAAAATACAGGGTTAAAACTACTCACGGAGGACGATCCAGATCGTTGGGTTCCGTTCGTGGAATGTACAAACCCAAGCTGGACGAATACTGTTGTATCTCCTAAGACGTACTGTTTACGAACGAAGCTAGTTTACATGTTAAAGGAAAGGTAGGTAGGTAGGTAGGTAGGTAGGTAGGTAGGTACAAGGAATCACAAATATTGGTGAAATGTTAATCCTCACTAAATGGGTCCATCAAAAGTACGATGTGCATCGAAAGTGTTGATTTAGTTTGTAGTATAGGTTTCTCGTGTTGTTGGGACCTTCTTTATTGAGGGCATACTAACAGCAACCAGGTATCTCTAGTTATCGAAGAACATGAGCTGCCGTATCTGCTGTGATTTCCAACTTCTCTCCAGCGTGGTGAAACCCCATCTCACTATGGGCTAACCGTCAAGACATTACTGGATATCGAGTTTCCTCGGAGATCTAGAGCTTGCAGAGATACGGTTGATGGACAGCCACGTACCCCTATTTAAGCCACTTAAACTTCTATCTGCAGAGACAAGGGAAGGCAGGTGTGTGTGTGTGTGTGTGTGTGTGTGTGTGTGTGTGTGTAGTGAAGATCAGAAAGCTTGCACGCCTGAGGGAGCGTATTGTTTATGCTTTCAAATGGTTCAATTCAAGCTATGCTAAAACGAAAGGTGAGCTTGGTTTTCTCGTGTTGTTCTCTCTTTCATATGCTCCTGCCTTCAGTTTTTCAAATAATGAGTTGCATCCATGATTGCCACTTCCTAAACGGGGATCCGCCTCCTCCCCTCCCCGACCAACCATCATAATACTTGGCTTTCAAAAAATGTTCAAATGTGTGTGAAATCTTATGGGACTTAACTGCTAAGATCATCAGTTCCTAAGCTTACACACTACTTAACCTAAATTATCCTAAGGACAAACACACACACCCATGCCCGAGGGAGGACTCGAACCTCCACCTGGAGCAGCCTCACTACTTGGCTTTAAAATTCTGTTTATCCACCTGGTTATTAATTACGACGGTGGTTCCACATGTATGGACCACCTTCTACAATGGTAGCTTGCCTCGATAGCAAGTATCTTTCAACGCAATGAAATATTTTGTATTTTCTCGCACCAATTCCCCACTATATCACTAACAGTACATATTATGTCAGGCCCCTAACTCTCTTAATTATCGCCCATACCAGAATGTAATATGAAATGTTGAGAGTTTTTCCACTTAATTATTGCCACGATATCTTCTAGACAGATACACTGAGGTGACAAAAGCCACGGCATAGCGATATCCACATATAAAAATAGCGGTAGTACCGCGTACGTAAGGTATAAAAGGCAGTGCATTGCAGTAACTGTCATTTTTACTCAGGTGATTCATGTGAAAAGTTGTTCGACGAGATTATGGCCGCACGAAGAAATTAATAGACCCTGTACGGGGAATGGTAGATGGTGCTACAAACATGGGACATTCCATTTCGGAAATTGTCAGGGAATTCAGTATTCTGAGATACACAGTGTCGAGTACGTCGCATATACAGAACTTCGGGCATTAACTCTCAACCACCGATAATGTCGTGGCCGACGGTCTTCAGTTAACGACCGAGGGCAGCGGCGTTTGCTTAGAATTGTCTGTGCTAACACACAAAGAACAGTGTGTGAAATAACGCACAAATCAATGTGCGACTTACGACGAACTTACACTTTAGAACAGTGTGGCGAAATTTGGTGTTAATGGGCCATGGCAACAAACGACCGACGCGAATGCCTTTGCTAATTTCACGACATCGCCTGTAGTGCGTCTCCTGGGCTCGTGACCATATCGGTAGGACCGTAGTAAACTGGAAAACCGTGTCCTGGTGAAATGAGTCACAATTACAGTTGGTAAGCGCGCTGATATGAAACTTCCTGGCAGATTAAAACTGTGTCCCCGACCGAGACTCGAACTCGGGACCTTTGCCTTTCGCGGGCAAGTGCTCTACCATCTGAGCTACCGAAGCACGACTCACGCCCGGTACTCACAGCTGGAAACCTCCCCCAGGCAGTGGCTAAGGCATGTCTCTGCCATATCCTTTCTTTCAGGGGTGGTAGTTCTGCAAGGTTCGCAGGAAAGCTTCTGTAAAGTTTGGAAGGTAGGAGACGAGATACTGGCAGAAGTAAAGCTGTGAGTACCGCGCGTGAGTCGTGCTTCGGTAGCTCAGATGGTAGAGCACTTGCCCGAGAAAGGCAAAGGTCCCGAGTTCGAGTCTCGGTCGGGCACACAGTTTTAATCTGCCAGGAAGTTTTACAGTTGGTAAGAGCTGACGGTGGGGTTCGAAGCCATGGATACAATATATCAACAAGGCACTCTGCAAGCTGGTGGTGGCTCTATAATGGTGTGGGCTGTGTTTATATGTACCAATGACAGGAAATAATTGTGTTTGGCTACGTGGACACCATTTCAACCATTAATAGGTTACATGTTCTCACACAATGACAGAATTTTTATGGATGACAGTGCGCCATGTCACCATGCCACGATTGTTCGTGATTGGTTTGAAGACGATTCTGGACAATTCGACCGAATAACTTGCCGACATATCGAACATATGTGGGACATAATGGAGAGGACAGTTCGTGCACAAAATCCTGTATTCGCAATACTTTCGCAGCTACGGACTGTTAACGAGGCGGCATTGCTTAGTATTTTTGCAGTGAACTTCCAATGACTTGTTGAGTACATGCCACACCGAGTTTCTCCACTACGCCAGGTAAAAGGAGGTCCGACATATCACAAGGTATCCCATGACTTCTCACCTCAGTGCATCCCCCATGCAGTTTAATTCTCGCACGGCTACAATGGTGAGTGATACAGTTATTAGCGACAGAGGTGTTGTGACACAGCTGGGACTGATAAAATCTCCATCAGAATAGCAGATGAATTCGGCCCTCCTTTAACCGCAATGTATTTTAAACTTCTGGCACAAACAACAGAGACCAGTAGTTGGAAAAATGCACAATAACCTCGACATCCGACTGTTGTAGAATCATAGAACATACGCGGAGGCCAAACGTAATGAAGTATCCCAAATAGAACGACCTTCACCATGTCAAACAACATGGATTCCGGAAAAACTGGTCATTTGAAACCCAATTTGCACCTTTCCCACATGACATCATCAGTGTCATGGATCAGGACATAAGGTAGATGCAGTATTTCTCCATTTCCGAAATTCTGTACCAAATCCGTGCTTATTATCGAAAGTACAGTCGTATGGGGTATTAAGTGAAATTTGTGACTAGATTTAAAACTTCCTTGATAGGGAAAACACAGCATGCTAACTTGGATGGTGAGTCATTGACAGATGTAGAAATGACCTCTGGCGTAGCCCAGGGAAGTGTGCCAAAAGCGTTGCTGTGTGTGTCGTACACCAATGGCTTGGCAGACAGCTGTAATAGTAATCCAGGACTTTTCACTGATAGTACAGCTATTTATAGTGGAGTTGTGCCTAAAAATGCTACACAAGATTTGAGAACGAGGCAAAGATGGGAAAATTCCTTTCAGCTTTCAGAAGTGTAAAATTGTGCACTTCGCCAAACGAAAAAACGTATCCTATGACAACAGGATCAGTAAGTCACAATGGGACACAGTTGACTAATACAAATACGTAGGTGTAACAGTTTGAGAGGATATGAAATGGAATGGCAGCCACTGCTTAAGGGACGATGGTGGCAACAGCCTATTCGGAGACTGATCAGCAAAATCCCTGTGGCCAGAATAAGTGGTGCCACGCACTGAGAGTGAGTTTTACGGGCCATAATTTGTTCCATATTCACAGTTTAACAGTACTGTCAAAAGAGGAGCTTCTCAAGCCCGCGAATGGTGGCCTGTTGGCACTTTGTTTCCATGCAGCTGTGCAGTAGATATTGAACAGCATCCCCGTTGATGGACCATTCGAATCATGTGATCTGCGCAATCCTGGACTGTGTTCCAAGGCGTTGAGTATCCCCACCGTTAACGGCAGCGAATTCGAAGTCCATATGAAAAGATTCTTCTGCTCGACCTAACTTCTTCACGAACGTTCTATCGGAATGCCGTTCTTCTTCGCTATAAATAAAAATGGTGTACATTTTTTTGCTATAGGGGATTTTTATACTTACTCCGCTTGAAGGAGATGTTTTCATCAAAAGACGCCCAATTACTTCGCATACTTCAGTTTTACAACTACGAGTACACATCTCAGCCGTTTTTTCAGGTATAATGGTGCCGTATCTCTTGATCAATGATATACTATAAATGACAAAGTCGTGTTTCAATTATACACTCTTTTAATGTGATTCTTCCAATGGCCTATCTCAGCAACTTTTCGTCGAGAGGGCATTACTGCCTGCAGATGGCACACAGCTCACGCTGAGTGTGTAACTACACTCCTGGAAATAGAAAAAAGAACACATTGACACCGGTGTGTCAGACCCACCACACTTGCTCCGGACACTGCGAGAGGGCTGTACAAGCAATGATCACACGCACGGCACAGCGAACACACCAGGAACCGCGGTATTGGCCGTCGAATGGCGCTAGCTGCGCAGCATTTGTGCACCGCCGCCGTCAGTGTCAGCCAGTTTGCCGTGGCATACGGAGCTCCATCGCAGTCTTTAACACTGGTAGCATGCCGCGACAGCGTGGACGTGAACCGTATGTGCAGTTGACGGACTTTGAGCGAGGGCGTATAGTGGACATGCGGGAGGCCGGGTGGACGTACTGCCGAATTGCTCAACACGTGGGGCGTGAGGTCTCCACAGTACATCGATGTTGTCGCCAGTGGTCGGCGGAAGGTGCACGTGCCCGTCGACCTGGGACCGGACCGCAGCGACGCACGGATGCACGCCAAGACCGTAGGATCCCACGCATGCCGTAGGGGACCGCACCGCCACTTCCCAGCAAATTAGGGACACTGTTGCTCCTGGGGTATCGGCGAGGACCATTCGCAACCGTCTCCATGAAGCTGGGCTACGGTCCCGCACACCGTTAGGCCGTCTTCCGCTCACGCCCCAACATCGTGCAGCCCGCCTCCAGTGGTGTCGCGACAGGCGTGAATGGAGGTACGAATGGAGACGTGTCGTCTTCAGCGATGAGAGTCGCTTCTGCCTTGGTGCCAATGATGGTCGTATGCGTGTTTGGCGCCGTGCAGGTGAGCGCCACAATCAGGACTGCATACGACCGAGGCACACAGGGCCAACACCCGGCATCATGGTGTGGGGAGCGATCTCCTACACTGGCCGTACACCTCTGGTGATCGTCGAGGGGACACTGAATAGTGCACGGTACATCCAAACCGTCATCGAACCCATCGTTCTACCATTCCTAGACCGGCAAGGGAACTTGCTGTTGCAACAGGACAATGCACTTCCGCATGTATCCCGTGCCACCCAACGTGCTCTAGAAGGTGTAAGTCAACTACCGTGGCCAGCAAGATCTCCGGATGTGTCCCCCATTGAGCATGTTTGGGACTGGATGAAGCGTCGTCTCACGCTGTCTGCACGTCCAGCACGAACGCTGGTCCAACTGAGGCGCCAGGTGGAAATGGCATGGCAAGCCGTTCCACAGGACTACATACAGCATCTCTACGATCGTCTTCATGGGAGAATAGCAGCCTGCATTACTGCGAAAGGTGGATATACACTGTACTAGTGCCGACATTGTGCATGCTCTGTTGCCTCTGTCTATGTGCCTGTGGTTCTGTCAGTGTGATCATGTGATGTATCTGACCCCAGGAATGTGTCAATAAAGTTTCCCCTTCCTAGGACAATGAATTCACGGTGTTCTTATTTCAATTTCCAGGAGTGTAGTTTGTGAGCGGAGAGCCATACTTTTCGTACAAGCAGCTAGGGAAATAAACACTGACCTCGATGGAGCCCCGAGTTTCATAGACGTATCAGTCTTTATGTTCACTGCTTGGCTCATTAATGATAAGTACTTAGGTATGTACATAGGGACGTGAAAAAGTGTCACATGTCGTCCCACCTAAGACCATTGCCAGTAAGAGTTGCGCATTGTCTATATAGAGTACGTGTTACGGGTGTCATGCAGACAAAGTTCTGATGTGTTAATGATGAACGACAGCGAGCGAGAGAAATAATGTGGCAATTGAAAACACACTCCAATGCCGAAAATGCAGTATTGTAAATTCCTGTGGGGAAAAACGTATAAATTGTACACCGATTTACTGTGAAATTCTTGCGGCTTATGGACGAACTGCAATGTCGTGTCAAGGCTTGAGAACTGGTGCCAACAATCTGACCAAGGGCGCAAAGATGTAAATGATCCTGACCGGGAAGTCCAGATCTTGCACCACGCGATTTCCATCTTCATGGCAAGCTGAAAGAAAATCTCTGTGGAAAGATATTTTGCAGCGATAAGGACGTTTCAAAAAAAAAAATGGTTCACATGGCTCTGAGCACTATAGGACTTACTATCTATGGTCATCAGTCCCCTAGAACTTAGAACTACTTAAACCTAACTAACCTAAGGACATCTCACAACACCCAGTCATCACGAGGAAGAGCAAATCCCTGACCCCGCCGGGAATCGAACCCGGGAAAGGACGTTTCCATGGTGTTTCTCGATGACTCCGTGACCAAGGAGCGGAATGTTATCGTCGAGGAATTGAACGATTGGTGCAGCATTCCGACTCCTGTTTACAGAAACTTGGTAACGGTGTTAAAAATTTTTGTCGTGTACCTGTGTAGCTACGAAGTGTAGTGCAACATTCAATGAAAGTTACTTGGCCTACCACAGCAATATGTAACTTCCTTTTTTAAGTTCTCTAGTGTGTATAAAAGTCCAAGAGACTTGACGCATAGCAACGAAAACGGGCCTCAATGTAAAAAGCCTCAGCTGAGGAGGCGTTTCTGTGGAGTCCGCCGAGCCTTCCGAGTCAAGTCCGGCAGGCAGCTCCAGCCCGAGCCGCGTGCTATCCATCACGGGGCAGCCGCCACATGTCCATTAGCAAGCTGGCGCTTGACCCCGCTTGTCTCTCCTCTAGCGTGCCTGTGGACAGCAAACACCCCGAAGGGAATCGAACGTGTACCATCCTAAACAAGCGCCTCCTCGCTAATAGCGACAGTAACATATCGTCCATCTCCACCCTCGTGTCGACCGCTAAGTTTACCGAGCGAGGTTGGGCAGGGGGGAGACAATGAACACTTGTATTCTGGAGGACGGTGGTTCCAATCGCAAGTCTCAACATCCAGAGGTAGGTTTCCGGTTATTTCCCTAAATCGCTTAAGGTAGCATTTGCTTTCAAAAGCAACGATCAACGTCGTTACCCGCGCTTCCCTAATCCGACCTTTTGCCCCAGTGACCTCACCACCGAACGGACGTCAAGCGCTTATTTTTTTGCCGAGCTACTTCGAAATCGCTCAGAAACTGAGTAGAGAAACTCAGCCATCCCGTAGATAACTATACTCACTCTTGTTCACAGGCGTCGCGTCGGTAATGTTTGAGAGGTGCACAGCATCTCAGCGAGATAGCTGGTTGTCATCTTCAGGTGCTCAGTGACTTGTTGCTGCAGTGGCTTGCGAATATATGCGTTGGCTCGCTTAGAAAATGCAGGTGCCAAGAGATGGGACTATAACGTAATCGGAGAGGAATCATAGACGGCGTCGACATCCAGAGCTCCCACCCCATCGGAGAAACGGGCCACGGTCTTCCCATGCGCGACGCGGGAAAAGCGCGGCCACTAAGTCGGGACTCCCAATTCCCGTCTGTGTTGATCGTTGAATTCGTTGGTCTGCCCGCGCGCGCAGGGCTGCGATTTGAGGGCGTTTTTGCAGCGTAGCGTGTGAGAATATCGTGGCCCCCTTCTACGGCAGGAGGCCCTTAATGTCTATGTCCTCTACGTTTCATCTGTGATTCCTTGGCGCTTGCGCTTTTCTAGCTAGCCGGCACATGTATTGGCGAACTACTGCAGCAACACGCCGCTAAGCACCTGAAAAAAAAAACGATCAGTTATCTCGTTGAAATACTGAGCACGTTTCACAACGCGACACTCGTGAACCACTCGAGCAGTTGCTACATCGGGATTGTCTCAGACAACAAAACTATAGTTTCATTTCTAGAATACGACAAGCGCTTCAGACACAAGGTCTCCTAACTTATCACAGGAAACTAAACACCTTCAACGATGGGATAATAACATCGTGTTCGGAGAAGCACTTGACGATTGGAAAATAAAACGTTTTTGTGAACCTTTTTACAGGGAATTTATGATTGTTCTGCGACAATGTTTTAGATGCCAGAAACGATGTGTTTAAAGCTTTTCTCAGACCGCTTTGTTTTCCAACAGAAAAGAAGGCACTGACTGCCAGTTCTGGAATACTTTCGGGGCTATGCTCTCCACACATGCCAAACGTGTGGAAAAAAAAACGGGGCTAAGTCGGCTACAACGTAAGTTCAAAGAGCGACGGATAAGCCTGGCGCGAAGTGTGTGCCTGCTGGCTGTCTATCGAGGAGAAGAGGACGAGCAGACCGGATGACAGTAAACACGAGCGAGGTGTATACGAAGGTGCTCGTTTCATGTTTACTTGTACTGAGGTGGCAAAAGTTATGGCATATCTCCTAGTATCGTGTCGGACGTCATTTTTCCCCGCACAGTGCGGCAACTCGACGTGGCAAGGGCTCAACAAGTTGCCTCTAAAGCCGTCCACAACTGCGGAAATGTTACCGGTACAGGGTTTTCTGCACTGACTGACTGACCTCTCGCATAAATGTTTGACAGGATTCACGTAGGGCAATATGGGTGACCAAACAATTCACTCGAACTGTCCAAAATGTTATTCAAGCCATTTGTCAACAATTGTGACACAGAGCATCGTCACCCATAAAAGTTCCATCATTGTTTGTGAACATTATATCCATGAATGCATGAAGTGGTCTGAAAGTAACCATTTTCAGTCGATGATCGGTTCAGTTGTACCAGAGGACCCAGCCCATTCCATATAAATATAGTACACACCATTATGAAGTCAGCTTCGTGGGGTCTGCATCACACTCGAGCCCTACATCAGCTATTACCAACTGAAACTGGTACTCATCTAACCAGCATCTATATTCCAAGTCGTCTAGGGTTCAACCAATATTGTTATGAGCTCAGCAGAGTCTCTGCAGGCGATTTTGTGACGAGTGGGACAAAGTGGGTGTGGCCCCACTTTGCCTTGTTGCCAAATTTATTCAAGATGGCGGATCCAAGATTGCAGCCATAGATGTGACAACGTCGCACTGCAGTCACAGAGGGGGGAAAATGGTCAACTGGGGCTACCTCCACTGACCTAACTCTGCCCCCCTTCCTCTCCCTGCCCTCATCAGGAAATTGATGGGAAAAGGACTCTGTCTGTGCTGGGCTGCTAATAGGACAGACATAATTTTTTTTATTTTGTATGCATTAGTGTATAGTTATGTAAACAATTTGAGTTTTCATAGACAGTAGTTCCATCCATTGTGTTCCCACACCACCACCAGAGGGCGCTGTTGAGCCTCCCCCCCCCCCCCTCCCATCCTGTGACGTAATCCAAGATGGCGGCCTGGGGGGGAAATGGCAGGAAATCTACTCTGTCTGTGTCTAGCTGCCAGCCTGGGAGGATGGACGTAATTGTTTACTGTGTGTGCTGTGTGTTCAATGTATGAGATGTCTGTGCTGGAAGGAGTAGTTTAACAGGCATATTAGCTGTAATCATGCAGCTAAGGACTGCATCCATAGCCACCTGCACAAAGCTTGGGAACCAATGATATTTGAAGACTGAATGAAGAAGATGAATACACTCTTTCAAATAATGAAGACGCAGCACGATGCGGGCTATGTTACACTTCGCAACTCGTGCTGATAAATCTGTGTGCTGTAACTATAGATCATTCCATAAAATTACAGTCGGTCTTCTGAAGCTCAAGAGGCAAGACGTTCACCTACTCTGGCAGGGTGCTTCCTGCCCAAGAGTCCCCACATCCCACTGATGGAGGCCATGTACTGGATTCACAGCACCAGCACGTTGTACCCACAAGGATGGTTGCACGCAAAGAAGATAATAGCTCAGCATTGTTTGTGGAGCACGGATGGCCCTTGCCACTGTACATGAACTGTCTCAGGAGTTATTACATCTGTGTTTAAGCAGTATGTGGAATAATGTCACATACTTAACTTGATGTCACAGGAAGTAAATGTACCACTGCGCCAAGAGAGAGAGCTTTGCAGATGAAGCAAAAATATTTAAACAATTTGCAATGTAAGTACACGTTTTATTCTGGGGGATACCACCATTACCACACTTGAACACTGACCCTAAAAAAAGATCGTGGCACACTTGTGAAACACTTCACACGCTTTTGTGGGAAATACTGCAGAGTTCCCTTGTCTTTGAGCATGAGCTGCTTCAGGAGTTATTACATCCAACTGAAAATGTCTCTAAATAAAATTTCAATAAGATCACTGCACAGCAGTTTTCTTCAGTTTTGCGATGTATACCGCCACACTTGAACACAGATTGTAAAAAGATCGTGGCACGCTTATGAAGCCTCTGTGAGACACTTCAAATGCTTTTGTGGGAAATAGATCCCGAAACCAACATCAGCTGCAATATCCGACTTTACACGCCAAAACGACGATTTTTGGAAGTCGAAATAAATATCTCTGTAATTCTAAACAGGACACCCAACACTTTTCGAGTTTTACCTGCTTATTTGACAGCACTGCCAGAGAGAGAGAAAAATTTCCAAGTCCTTCATCTGCTGTAGTGTTCATCACTTTTCTGAAATGCTGAGTGGCCTTAGTTTATATTTGCTGCTGGAATCAGGGCCGTTATTTTCCACGTTTCTCGAAGCACACATCGGTGTCCAAGCACAGATCGTAAAAAATACAAATAGAATCCTAAGCACTGTCCTACAGAGGAGAAAAATGGATAGAAGTTTCGGTGCCCTACAACTGCCGGTCTGGAGATGCTCTAAAGCCACAGAGGGCGCTCGAACAAAGACGACATCACATGATTCTCAGAAGTCATAATGTTTTCTGTAGATACCTTGACCCTGTCTTGCTCGAACCAAGTCCTATGCACAGTGCGAAGGATGTCTTGTGACTCTCTGACGTCATGGAACTTCCTGTGAATGGAGCATTCTGATTGGTTCTCACTGAGTCCCTCCACCCTCCCAAACTGCTGCTCCTGCCGGAGTGGGAGCACAGTCTACCATTTTCTGCAGATGGACAAATTAGGATACTCTCAGCAGCGAAACTATTTCGTGCAGATCGGAAGAAAGGATACAGCAGTTATACAGCATCATATAGCACTGACAGTTAAACCCTGCCAAAGTGGTCTACAGATCTTGAAATACAGAAACTACTGGCAAAGACACTTCCTCAGTAATACTGCTCTGCTACTGTCAAAGAAAGATTGAATTTTTCGGCGTGAAACCGATCTCCAACCGGGCTATATCACCGCAAACGATTACCATATCCATCTAGTAAACACAATTCGTACACTGCACCATACAAAATCATTACTCCTGCATATAGCTGTCGACCACCATACACTTACATACACCACAAAGACAGACCGATCCCAAAAAGGTGAACACATGCATAGCATATAGTTGCAGCACAGGATATTTCCTGCGAGGTCGGTTATCCACCGCCGCCGAGGGCCCTCCACGTTTCGCGGACACACTCTGAACTGGTGTACAAAGGCTGGGCTGGTTTCCCCGGCACAAGGGCGTTACCGCTTCCAGCCCCGACCTGCTTCCTTGCTGAAATGCTTTGTACAGCCATCTCCAGTATCTGGAATTATAAGAACATATGTATGATCACATGGTTTGCCAGATCATACCATGTACGCGATAGTTCTCGACATCAGTCACATAGCAGTAGGCTACCAATCGCTTGCACAGTATAATTCCGGACATTAAGAGAAACATACACTATCCACCTGCGATAATTAACAGTAAACCTCTCAATCATCGGAAGACTTCCAACTCATGTGTGTTGGTGATGATGACGAAACATGTCCATCCTGTTTCAGCACCCTTCTCTAGACGAACCAAGATTCATTCAGCGTAACCCCATTCCCCTGCTGCATATTGTGCGTAGCATCGAGTGTTCATTTTCATATTTTCATAGCTACGGTTATTTGAAGTTAGCGACAGGTGTTTGTGAGGAACTATGATCCCCGTGTATACATCTATTAAACAGATGTCCTGTTAACGGAGTTAGTGGCAGCACGGCGCGTACTTTCAGATGACAAACGCCGCTGCTGTACCGTTATCTGTTTCCTTGTACGAGGCATTCTCCACAGGTGACGATCACGTTTTGTAGGATTGATGCGAGCATAGTATAATTTCTGAACAATGATCTAACGTGAACAGTGGGCGCTATATACCTCCGGAAAGGTATGACAAAGAATATATTTTTTGTCCTTGGTATAGAAGTAAGTACAGGGTATTCCATTTATCTCCTGCCCGCCTGTGCGGCGAAGCAGATGCCGGGCAGCGAGAGCTCTGTTGCCCGGCAATCAGATGCCATGTCGCCCGTCTACTGCCGCGGTATGACACGACTACATTTAAAATATACGCAAATACATTTTGTCCTCACCCATGTCACGCAACGAGATGCTGGAACTGCATGCGATTATCTTCCACACATTTCTGCTACCTACTCAAGAAATAATTAATCACACGATGAGTTATCTCTGAGATATTGAATTAATTGATTCACGGATATTATCCTTGAGTTCATCTATGATGTGAGGATATGTTGTGCACACTTTATCCTTCAGCTCACCCCACAAATAAAAATCTCAGAGTTAAATAAGGACTTCTAGCGCGCCACATATTGTTACTAATCATTCTTTCATGGAACACATCGTGAATTACATGTTTACTACATCGATATGGTAATAGTTTGTGGTGGCTAGAGATTCACGCTGAAAAAAATCAAGCTTTCCTCGACAGTAACAGAGCGGTGTAACTGAGAAAGTGTCTTTCCGCATTTCATGATCTGTACACCACTTCTGCAGGATTTAATTGTCAGTGCAATATGACTACTGTATCCTTTTTTTAGATCATTACAAAATAGTTTTGCCAGTGAAAGTTTCGTAATTTGTCCGTCAGCAAAAAATGGCAGACAGTGCTATCACACCAGAAGCAACAGCAGTCTGATGGGTAAATCCAGTGAGAACCAATCAGAATCCTCCATTCACAGGACGTTCCATGGCATCAGAGTGTCAGAAGACATTGTTTGTGTGGGGCATAGGAGCCTCTACAGACTGGTTCAAACAAGACAGGGGCAATGTATGCATGAAAATGTCTGATTATGTCATCAGAGTGTCACGTGATGTCTTCTTTGTTCGGGAGTTCAAAGGCATGTGCAAGAAGACCACCCTCTTCCGGTTTGGACAGGCAGGATATTGTCCTTCACCCACCATTGTGGCTTTAGAGCACCTCCACACCAGTACTTGTAGGGTCCCGAAAATTCAAGCCATTTTTCTCGTCTGTAGGACAGTGTTTCGAATTCTGTATGTGCTCGGACACCGGTGAGTGCGTCGCGAAGTGAGGAAAATAACATCCCTGATTCCAGCAGCAAATATAAACTAAACCCACTCAGCGTTTCACAAAAGTGATTTTTCTCTCTCTCTGGCAGTACTGTCAAACAAGCAGCTACAAATCGGAAAGTGGTGGGTGTGCTATTTAGAGTTACAGACATATTTATTTCGACTTCCAAATATTGTCCTTTTGGCGTGTAAAATCTTATATTGAAACTGATATCGGTGTCGGGATTTATTTAAAAGAAAAACCTTTGCCGCGATCTTTTTTAGACAGTGACCAAGTCTAGCGGTATACATCGCAAACTGCAGTGGAGTGATCTTATTGAAAGTGCATTTGAAGACATTTTGAATTGGATTTAATAACTCCTGAACCAGCTCGCGCTAAAAGACAAGGGAAGGCTGTGGTATTTCTCACAAAAGAGCGCATAGTTCCTCAGGGATGGTTTCACAAAGGTGTCGCGATATTTTGGAATCTGTGTTCGAGTGTGGCAGTATACACCGCGAAATTGAGGCGAACTACTGTGCAGCGATCTTTTCGAAAGTGTATTTAGGAACATTATCGGTTGTATTTTGTAACTCCTGAACCAGCTCGTGGTCACAGAAAGGATGTAGAATTACCCACAAAAATGCGCTAAGTGTTTCACAAGTGTGCCGTGATGTTTTTTTAGAGTCAGTATCCAAGTGTATGAGTAGCGCATCGTCGAAGTGGATGAACGCCTTGCCTCTTGCGCTTCAGAAGACTGACTGTACTTACAGCACACGCATTTATCAGCATGAGTTGCGAATTGTAACTTAGCTCCCGTCCTTCTGCATCTTCATTATTTGATGAAGCATATTTGTCTTTTTCATACATTCACCAACTATCATTGGTTTCCAAGCATCACGCACGTGGCTATGGACAGAGTCCTAGCTGCATTGTTACGGCTAATATACCTGTTAAACACCTCCTTCCCAGCACAGACTTCTCATACATTGAACACATAGTACACACAGTAAACCATTATGTCCATCCTCCCAGTACAGCAGCAGGACACTGACTCAGCGAATTTAACGCATTTTTCTTAATCTTGGATTACATCAAGAGAGGGGAGGGGGGGTGAGGGGGAAAGGCCAACAGTGACCTCCAGTGGCGGTTTTATGAAATAGGTCAGTTGGATTCTGGACATCAATGTGAAAACATCAGATGGTGCTACTGTTTGTAACAACACAAATTGTTTAAATAAGCAATATACTCCAATGCACACGAAATAAAGTCTTATGGCTGTCCTGTCCAGCAGCCCAGCATAAACTGAGTCCTTTTCTCGCCTGTTTTCAGGGAGGAGAGGGGATGAGGAGGGAAGAGGGTTCAGTTAAGTTACTGGAGGTAGCCCCAATTAGCTATTTTCCCACAAAAATTTGAATTTCCCGCCATGACGTCAGTGTGAGATTGCCACATCTATGGCCGCCATCTTGAATAAATCTGGCAACAATGCGAAGTAGGGCCGCAGCCCCTTTGTCTCACTACTGTAGCGCTGCTAGCAAAGACAGTCGCGTATGTATCTGCTGCCATAGCCCAGTTACGTCACGTTGTGTCAACTGCCCTTTGTCATACATCGCACATTGATTTCTGCAGTTATTTCACGCAGCGTTGCTTGTCTGTTAACACTGACAACTCTACGCAAACGTCGCTGCTATTGGTCGTTAAGTGAAGGCTGTCGGCCACTGCATTGTTCATGGTGAAAGGTAATGATTGATTTGGTATTCTCGGCTCATTCTTGACGCTATGGCTCTCGGAATAATCAATTCCCTAGCTATTTCCGAAACGCAGTGTTCCATTCATCTAGTTCCAACTGTCATTCCGCGTTTGCAGTTCGTTAATTCCTGTCGTGCGGCCACAATCGCATCAATCACTACTGCACAAGTAACAGCTCCCCCAATGCACTGCCTTTTTATACCGTAT
Organism: Schistocerca gregaria; assembly: GCF_023897955.1. Classification (NCBI taxonomy): domain Eukaryota; kingdom Metazoa; phylum Arthropoda; class Insecta; order Orthoptera; family Acrididae; genus Schistocerca; species Schistocerca gregaria. Next base: position 618,935,728 of record NC_064923.1, on the reverse strand, counting down.
GTGCGCGATACCGCCGCCATCTGCTTATGTACGTATCGCTATCCCACGACTTTTCACCGGAGTGTAAGCTGACACATTCTTACTCCATCCCTCTTTTTAATAAGAAGTAAGTGCTTATCTGACGTTTCAGCTTAATGTTACAAGTAAACAAGATGTTTTCAATATTCTACCTATAAAAACACTGTAAAGACGGTAAAACAAATGCTTCCTGGTTTCCACGAAGCTTAAAAGGCTCACTGGTGTGATCTGGACAATGGTTACGTTGAGACTCCGCTCCCATCTAAGACATAATATTTATAAGTTACCAGTTAACTGAATGTATCATGCAGCACTGTTTGTTTTTTTTCTTTTTTTTCGATTGATTCATCGAACCTTGTCGAATTTATCTTCGGAAATACAAGCGTGCAAACTGAAGTGTAATAGCACATAGGTAGTTTTAAAGAATAGGTTTAACGACGGGTAGATGTTAATTGTATACTTCGAGTGGGTCCTCGGACATACTGACTAACCCAGTATCGTGAGACTGTAAATGTAATTTCGACGCGCTGTTCTAATGAAACTACAAACTGAATGTGAAACACTAACTCACAAAAGACACACCCGACTTCCTGATGCAGCTGTCTTATTTTTAGAGCATTGTCTACCAAACGTAATAAACTTGGCAGAGATTCTGAAGTGTTAATGTGAAACCGATTTACGTTGGGAAAAAAAGAAAGCAAGTTCCAACTTTGGCCACTTAGTGTGAAAGTGGCGCTGTAAATGTAGGAAACACGTATACAGATGTTTCCATATGTAATAAGTTAGAAAGGTCTAACACGTGAGAAAGGCCTCACGTTGATTTTATTATTAAACCCAGATTACAAAATTTGTTCAATTTGAGCACCGGACACGATGCTGACACGCTGTACAGCGACATACTTCCTTTTGGTGGCCAAAAGTGAAACTTTTGTTTTCAGCGCAAATCGGTTTCGCATTAACGAGTGAGCCTACCTATCAAGTTTCGCTGCTATACAACCATTACAGTCTCCACTGGATCTCCGGGAGTAGCTGCACCTTAATTATAATCACCTGGGAAGTTAGGGGAGGTGCTGCTGGTAAAACGATGCGTGAACCGAGTAGCTTGGTCGGTATTAGCGTGCCGTCAACAGCCGGGCGAGAAAGATGTAGCCCCCAAAGAGTCTCCGACCTCGGCAGCACAGATTGACTGATGAAGTGTTCCGATCTGTACATGACTTTGTAATAATCTGTATTACGACGAGCAGGAGATCGCATTTATTGTTGAATATAACGATTGACTTTGAACGCTATTTAGACATTGTAAGTGGCGCCTGACTGTATGTGCTATGAGGAAATACAGTGGTGGCGATTTTAATTTTTGATGAAAGTGTTTTAAGTTTAATTCTTGTTTTTTTTTTTCTCTGTTAAACTGTAGTGATTTGTCTTCGGCAGTGATTTGGATTCCCCGTCTAGCCAGAGTACCGATAGGGAGGCAACGTCGGAGATACTCAGGCGACAGCCGAGCCAAGCACTTGAAATGGCGACGCCTCTAGTTAGTGTTTACCATTAAATCCGCAGCACAGCTATCCCCGCCCAGTCTATACGATACTGCAGTGCCTGTTTTGTCAGTAAGTACGAAGCAATGTTTCTCTGTACATGCAAGGAACACTGCATCCTAATTCGGGACAACATAGGCACTGCAATATCGTATTTAACTGCCAACACCGGGCAAGCGGCTTTCAATTGCAATATCTCCGCTGTACGGGAATATACATAATGGATGTACGATTGCAGGTTGTGGACACATGGTTGACGACATATGGACGTTTCGGTCTAGCCGTAAAGAGTTCTCGGATAGCCTAATGGAAAGGCGACAGCTCGTCATAACCGGGAAATGCGGATTCGAGTCTATTTCATCTACATGACTACTCTGCAATTCACATTTAAGTGCTTGGCAGAGGGTTCATCGAACCACAATCATACTATCTCTCTACTATTCCACTCCCGAACAGCGAGCGGGAAAAACGAACACCTAAACCTTTCTGTTCGAGCTCTGATTTCTCTTATTTTATTTTGATGATCATTCCTACCTATGTAGGTTGGGCTCAACAAAATATTTTCGCATTCGGAAGAGAAAGTTGGTGACTGAAATTTCGTAAAAAGGTCTCGCCGCGACGAAAAACGTCTATGCTGTAATGACTTCCATCCCAACTCGTGTATCATATCTGCCACACTCTCTCCCCTATAACGTGATAATACAAAACGAGCTGCCCTTTTTTGCACCCTTTCGACGTCCTCCGTCAATCCCACCTGGTAAGGATCCCACACCGCGCAGCAATATTCTAACAGAGGACGAACGAGTGTAGTGTAAGCTGTCTCTTTAGTGGACTTGTTGCATCTTCTAAGTGTCCTGCCAATGAAACGCAACCTTTGGCTCGCCTTCCCGACAATATTATCTATGTGGTCCTTCCAACTGAAGTTGTTCGTAATTTTAACACCCAGGTGCTTAGTTGAATTGACAGCCTTGAGAATTGTACTATTTATCGAGTAATCGAATTCCAACGGATTTCTTCTGGAACTCATGTGGATCATCTCACACTTTTCGTTATTTAGCGTCAACTGCCACCTGACACACCACACAGCAATCTTTTCTAAATCGCTTTGCAACTGATACTGGTCTTCGGATGACCAACTATTACACAACTCATGACTGTCCACACTCGCAATTGCGAATTTATTTCAAGAGTCACTTGGTAGTCCAAAGAGCTTAAGTAATTAGACTCCCCGAGAATGCTGCAGTACGGGATATTCTGAACCTTCGGCTGGACGCCATTGTGATCTTAGGTGTCTGTTACGTAAACGTGTACCGTGACTGGTAAAGACACTCGACTGAACATTATGTATTTATCGGGGGATATATACTGCTTATGTTAGTCATAACTGTACTGTCTGAACAGTCTAGGTTATGTGAAGGAAGCTGGTGAGGAGCTGCTAAGCGTGTAACTGCATAAATAAATTCGGCAAAGGAAACAATATTACTTTTCGCAGATAAAAGAATATTTTTATACGTTTTGTGTGTTAATTCACTTGCCTGGTAAATGTGTCTTACAACGTGATAATATAATTAACATGCATTTCAATGCAGGTTTCCTGTTTAGAACTCTCAGTTTTTTAAAAAAAAATGTTAAATGCTGTCAGTAGAGAAGGCTTACGACCGACATAAAATTATGTTCTATGTTCGGAACATTTCAAGGGACGTTGTTTGGTTGCCAACTACGTAAATGGCAGAAGGCTGAAACATGGTGCCGTTTCATCCATTCTTCCGTTTTCCGAATCATATACAGCAGAATGTAAATTATTTTTAAAAACATACGGCATATCATATTTTATTTTAACTGTAGAAATTTCAAGACGCTCAAGTGCAAGGAAGAGGAGACGTTGCACGTAAGTTTACCATCGCAGTGGCCGCCAGCACCTTGTTCGGTAACCTCCCTAGACAATTTACGGGATTGTGGAGCCTTACTATACTCACTGAAGCCTTCTGTTACACGCCTTTGAATAGCAGAGTTCTGACGTTGCCCGATTTTCGTTTGTGATCTGGATTGCTCTCTGGACTGTTGTATACGTTTAAGTTGAATTTGATACGATCTGGACTTGTTTTGGTTATTTGTTCAGTTCGTAATCTCCGTTGTCATTTATCTCTGGAAGGAAGGAAGGAAGGAAGGAAGACTGAGTTTAACGTCCCGTCGACATCGAAGTCATAAAGACGGAGCGCAAGCTCTGAGCATCTCAAGGATGGCGAAGGAAATCGGCCGAGCCATTTCAAAGGAACAATCCCGGCATTTGCCTGGAGTGATTTAGGGAAATCGCGGAAAGTCTAAATCTGGATGGCCAGACGCCGATTTGAATCGTCGTCCACTCGAACATGAGTCTGGTGTGCTGACTACAGCGACAGCCGTCGCAAATTTACCTCCGGTCCCGCGTGTTTCGTTCCGCTGGCCTCTGCGTTGCCTCCATTGTGATTTATAATCAGCTGTGTCCCACCCATGCAGAGTAGGACAGAAGAGTGATATCCTACGACTGGACTGGAAGTAGGTTTACATAGAGAGAGACTGGATAGAGGACTGAAATCATTTTTTCGCAAATGGCACTTCGTTTATTCTATGCAAGTGAGTTATTCTTAGAAAAAGTGTTTTTTTTTTTTTTAATCAAGAATCATAATACTCCTGCCTTCCTCGTCAACTTCCGAGCAGTCAGAGAAAGTTATTAATCCAGGGCTGGATTACTACCGTAAGACTGTAGTTATTATGGGTACAATTATTAAGTCTTCGTATTCGTGTGCCCTCTCTCTAGGCGATGATTTGTACTAGGTGTGCCTACATTCTTGCAGCCAACTAGTCGATAAACCATAACCTCCCAAGAATAGTAAACGCCTTGAGGATACAAGACATCCGCCAAAAAGCGTATCCATTTGTCAACTGTCCGAGGTAGTTATCAATTACATGGGCTTACAATTCCCGTACTGCCGTAATACCATTTTCAGCAATTTCTACCATATTAAATGATTAATACTCAAACTTCATTAATATGTATAATTACAACTGCCTGAAGATGGAAGACCACTACTCAAGCTGGTGAAGGTAGAATTACATTCACTGTGTCTCTCTTCAGTCTTCCTACACGCCATATCGCTGTGCATCCTATCTGTTGTACAGTAGCGGAAGAAGCAACTGGAGAGACGGATGCAGCAAAGCTGTGTGATAGCAGACCCGTCCCCGTCAGCGCAAAACAGCGCTAGCCTTTCTGGAGCGATTTCACACAGAATGCCAAATGCAGCCACATCATCGGAAGCCCATCACGTCTCCATACACTACCCTGCGCCGCCAATGACACCGGTCTTCCTCACACTGCCGCTCTTAAGGTTTTGCCTTATGGGCGCTGCCTTCCATTACGCCCAGTGGAGTTAATTTTTCTTTACCTTGCCTTTCTTATGCTTACCTACGTGAAATTTCATACAACAAAAATTGCCTAGAATTTTTGATGGTAAATGACAAATTGTTGCCCATCCAGGAAACAGTTTTCGGGAGTCTGCAACGCAAAGTTTAAGAGAAGTTTGGAGTTAGCATTCACGCACCATCATAAACAGAGTGGAGAACAGCGCACAGTGGGGTAAGCGTACGCAAAGGTTAGGGGTGAGCGACGCGCCCGTCCCTGGCCACCCATTACCCAGCAGGCTGCACAACTGCAGCACGACCGCCGCGTCTTAACAGTCGTACCCCTGGCCACGCAGCAATTAAGCTCCATCTTCCTCGCGGTTTGGGGGTGTCTTGTGAAGGCACCCGACAGAACCTAGTTCACAGAGAGGAAGTTTGAATTTCCAGTTTTAGCTATTACTGACAGCGGTCTTCAGTACTACACATGTGGCTGCAACCCCTTAGTGTCTTCTAGATCCGTGAAACCAGCTTATTCAGCACCAGTAAATGTCACACACAAACTATACAAGTCCAATACAGGCCATTTTTGTCAAAATCGCACCAACGTTAGTGAAGATAAACAACACGCTACCATCATGATGCAATCTCCGTAAGTACAAATAAGTAATGTTTTCGACAACTACTAATGACCACTGTTTCAAGCCACTAACTTAAAATAATAATGAGTGATGTCACCCTGAAAAACAACGATATCTAATTTACGTCACGGTAACAAGCAAAAAGGATCGTTAATACTTGTTTGAGAAATTACCTGTCAAGGTTATTCGAACTACATTTATAACCAGTTGGAATACACTGTTGACCCAGCTGATGACTCCCCAAGTCCTGAACCCTGTTAATGGGCTACGTGGCATACGGAGTAAGCAGCATGTGCTAAGGTTTTCTTAATTACCGCGTCAAATGTGACACGCGGCAAAGAGAGCGTGGGGTAAAACCAGAAATTTCAGATGTAAGGTAGCGTTTGAAAGGCAGAGATGACAAGAAGACATCTGCAGAATGTGTGACATCTGCAGACAATGGAAAGCGCGCAACAACGTAGAACTTCCTTGGCGAGCTTATGAATTCCTTTTATTGTTAGAATGGGAGCGGAACGCAAGAACTATGAAAGTAGTTGTATGATAATTTGACTGGTGAGAAGATGAACATGAGCTTGGCCAATCAGGTGCATGGGCACGCTCACACAAATCTTTAAAGAACGCTAGGGAAGTTTCTTATAAAGAAGTCCAGTTTAAGGCTCCTGAATACACTTCACTGCTCGACTTCTCGGCAGAGACCTACACTAGTCTTGACGACACAGCTCGGAGGTCATTCAAAACTCAGTTTTTTAGTCACTGCCGCTAGCGCCGGGACGTCCAGCTCCTACCGTACTCTCCAACTGGACATCTGCTCCCGTTCCGAGAGCGCTTTTTCGCGATACCACATCGCCAGCTCGCCATACGCACCAGCTGGTCATGAAAAGCACTAACGCACGACGGAGCACAAGCTCAGATTACGAAAAGATGGAGCAGGAAATTGGCCATGTCCTTTTCAAGGGAATTATCCCGGCATTTGCCGGGACGGAGATAACGAGATCAAGGAAAACCTAAATCTGGATGTCGGAAAAAGGATTGGAAACGTCGTCCTCCAGAATGCGAGTCCAGTATCCTAGCCACTGTGCCAACTCCCTTAACAGCCCCCCCCCCCCCCCCAATTAATGTTCTACTTGTCATTTAGTAACAGTAACTAAAAATCATGGTAAAGGTCCTAAGAGATTTATAGTGACAAAGGGAACGTTATTAATTTAACATTTGTTGACAGTGATGAAACAATCGTATTTAGTTTATATGCTGACGTAAGCTAAAACCCATGGCCCAAAACACTATTTATTTGTTTATTTATTTAATTTATTTATTTTGAAAATAGGTGTTTTAACTGAATCTCTGTCATTCTTGTAGCTGGCACACCCAATCCATTCATTATAATTTTGTAAATGTCACACTGATGTGCAATTAAATAATAATTAATAATTGTAAAATTCTTGCAATTACCATGAACCATGGACCTTGCCGTTGGTGGGGAGGCTTGCGTGCCTCAGCGATACAGATAGTCGTACCGTAGGTGCAACCACAACGGAGGGGTATGTCAGACAAACGCGTGGTTCCTGAAGAGGGTCAGCAGCCTTTACAGTAAGTAGTTGCAGGGGCAACAGTCTGGATGATTGACTGATCTGGCCTTGTAACAATAACCAAAACGGCCTTGCTGTGTTGGTACTGCGAACGGCTGAAAGCAAGGGCAAACTACAGCCGTAATCTTTCCCGAGGGCATGCAGCTTTACTATATGATTAAATGATGATGTCGTCCTCTTGGGTAAAATATTCCGGAGGTAAAATAGTCCCCCATTCGGATCTCCGGGCGGGGACTACCCAAGAGGACGTCGTTATCAGGAGAAAGAAAACTGGCGTTCTACGGATCGGAGCGTGGAATGTCAGATCCCTTAATCGGGCAGGTAGGATAGAAAATTTAAAAAGGGAAATGGATAGTTTAAAGTTAGATATAGTGGGAATTAGTGAAGTTCGGTGGCAGGAGGAACAAGACTTCTGGTCAGGTGAATACAGGGTTATAAACACAAAATCAAAAAGGGGTAATGCAGGAGTAGGTTTAATAATGAATAGGAAAACAGGAATGCGGATAAGCTACTACAAACAGCATAGTGAACGCATTATTGTGGCCAAGATAGATACGAACCAACTAGCTCTGCAGATGAAGAAATTGAAGAAATGTATGATGAAATAAAATAAATTATTCAGATAGTGAAGGGTGACGAAAATTCAATAGTCATTCGTGATTGGAATTCGATAGTAGGAAAAGAGAGAGAAGGAAACGTAGTAGGTGAATATGGACTGCGGCAAAGAAATGAAAGAGGAAGCCGCCTGGTAGAATTTTGCACAGAGCACAATTTAATCATAGGTAACACTTCGTTCAAAAACCATAAAAGAAGGCTGTATACATGGAAGAAGCCTGGAGATACTGACAGGTTTCAGATAGATTATATAATGGTAAGACAGAGATTTAGGAACCAGGTTTTAAATTGTAAGACATTTCCAGGGGCAGATGTGGACTATGACCACAATCTATTGGTTATGACCTGTAGATTAAAACTAAAGAAACTGCATAAAGTTGGAAATTTAAGGAGATGGGACCTGGATAAACTAAAAGAACCAGAGGTTGTACAGAGTTTCAGGTAGAGTATAAGGGAGCAATTAACAAGAATGGGGGAAAGAAATACAGTAGAAGAAGAATGGGTAGCTTTGAGGGATGAAGTAGTGAAGGCAGCAGAGGATCAAGTAGGTAAAAAGACGAGGGCTAGTAGAAATACTTGGGTAACAGAAGAAATACTGAATTTAATTCATGAAAGGAGAAAATATAAAAATGCACTAAATGAAGGAGGCAAAAAGGAACACTGACGTCTCAAAAATGAGATCGACAGGAAATGCAAAATGGCTAAGCAGGCATGGCTAGAGGACAAATGTAAGGATGTAGAGGCTTATCTCACTAGGGCTAAGATAGATACTGCCTACACGAAAATTAAAGAGACCTTTGGAGATAAGAGAACCACTTCTATGAACATCAAGAGCTCAGATGGAAACCCAGTTCTAAGCAAAGAAGGGAAAACAGAAAGGTGGAAGGAGTATATAAAGGGTCTATACAAGAGCGATGTACTTGAGGACAATATTATGGAAATGGAAGAGGATGTAGATGAAGATGAAATGGGAGATACGATACTGCGTGAAGAGTTTGACAGAGCACTGAAAGACCTGAGTCGAAACAAGGCCCCCGGAGTAGACAACATTCCATTGGAACTACTGACGGCCTTGGGAGAGCCAGTCCTGACAAAACTGTACCATCTGGTGAGCAAGATGTATGAGACTGGCGAAATACCCTCAGACTTCAAGAAGAATATAATAATTCCAATCCCAAAGAAAGCAGGTGTTGACAGATATGAAAATTACCGAACTATCCGTTTAATAAGCCACAGCTGCAAAATACTAACTCGAATTCTTTACAGACGAATGGAAAAACTAGTAGATGCCGACCTCGGGGAAGATCAGTTTGGATTCCGTAGAAATGTTGGAACACGTGAGGCAATACTAACCCTACGGCTTATCTTAGAAGCTAGATTAAGGAAGGGCAAACTTACGTTTCTAGCATTTGTAGACTTAGAGAAAGCTTTTGACAATGTTGACTGGAGTACTCTCTTTCAAATTCTGAAGGTGGCAGGGGTAAAATATAGGGAGCGAAAGGCTGTTTACAATTTGTACAGAAACCTGATGGCAGTCATAAGAGTCGAGGGGCATGAAAGGGAAGCAGTGGTTGGAAAAGGAGTGAGACAGGGTTGTAGTCTCTCCCCGATGTTATTCAATCTGTATACTGAGTAAGCAGTAAAGGAAACAAAAGAAAAATTTGGAGTAGGTATTAAAATCCATGGAGAAGAAATAAAAACTTTGAGGTTCGCCGGTGACATCGTAATTCTGTCAAAAACAGCAAAGGAGTTGGAAGAGCAGTTGAACGGAATGGATACTGTCTTGAAAGGAGGATATAAGATGAACATCAACAAAAGCAAAACTAGGATAATGGAATGTAGTCGAATTAAGTCGGGTGATGCTGAAGGAATTAGATTAGGAAATGACACTTAAAGTAGTAAAAGAGTTTTGCTATTTGGGGAGCAAAGTAACTGATGATGGTCGAAGTAGAGAGGATATAATAAGTAGACTGGCAATGGCAAGGAAAGCGTTTCTGAAGAAGAGAAATTTGTTGACATCGAGTATAGATTTAAGTGTCAGGAAGTCATTTCTGAAAGTATTTGTATGGAGTGTAGCCATGTATGGAAGTGAAACATGGACGATAAGTAGTGTGGAAAAGAAGAGAATAGAAGCTTTCGAAATGTGGTGCTACATAAGAATGCTGAAGATTAGATAGGTGGATCACATAACCAATGAGGAAGTATTGAATAGGACTGGGGAGAAGACAAGTTTGTGGCACAACTTAACCATAAGAAGGGATAGGTTGGTAGGACAAGTTCTGAGGCATCAAGGGATCACCAATTTAGTATTAGAGGGCACCGTGGAGGGTAAAAATCGTAGAGGGAGACCAAGAGATGACTACACTAAGCAGATTCAGAAGGATGTAGGTTGCAGGAGGTACTGGGAGATGATGAAGCTTGTACAGGTAGAGTAGCATGGAGAGCTGCATCAAACCAGTCTCAGGATTGAAAACCACAACAACAACAACAACAACAACAACAACAACAACAACATATTAACGTTCTTTTTCTCCAATCTGATGTGACGAATGCAACTCTTTCTTGACTCAGATGGTACCTTATCGAGCCTTTGGAAGGGTTTGTCTTTCCTGTAAAACCCACATATGCACGCCACACATACTCCACTACCCTGGTAGCCGCTTCCTGTGTGTAGTGCATGCGTGACGCATTAAGGAGATCTCCACAATTTTCCATCCGATATAGGAAGTCGTGAGATTGGCATGACACCGTCGCAGAATCGTCTGAGCTCTGGTTTAGACCGTGTCCTCTGCTCCAAACTAGAGGACCACAATAGGTTCTGGGAACGATGCTGAAGATGTTAGCTCTTTTTGCACCCTGCGGGCGACGCTAGGTGTCTTCACCAAACCAGGCAGCCGCCTGTAAGAACCGATGATGGCTTCTGGCAGGCGCCATTCGTGCCTACAAGAGCCACAGTTTGCAGCCGGGTGCACCCAGTGCGCTCAGTTGCTGACGGCAAAGCGTCATCCACATCTTGGACAAGACCCACTGGCTGCTTTCACGAACTGCCCATTATTTCCCCGAGTGGCTTCATCAACAACGTAACACTGAAACTCCCAACGAAAAGCAATCCTCCGTTTTGCGCTTGTCCGAACATGTCAGGAATATCGACCATAGTCCCAACAAGTGAGGCTCTCCGTGCTGGCTCTGACGTACTTTCGCCAGCAGGCAATTCCTCAAACGTGTATTAAAACCTAAGGGGTCAGCCGTGCGGCCGGCACCCACTTTCACCTTCCGCCCATATATTGTCGATACCGCCACTATTCGCCAATCACCATTAGGTAGGTGTCGACTGGTCGGGACGTGCACATTAGAAGACGGAGTGGTATCAACCATCCTGAACGACATTATAGGCTCCAGAGGTGCCAAAGCATTCGTCTCATATGCCTCAACACCACTGGATCTCAGAACAGCAACCTGAAGCCTGTCGATATGACCAACAGAGCTTCCAGCTGTTTGCGGACAGTGACCAGTCTCTCTCTCTCCCCCCCCCCCCCCCCTCCTACATCCTGCATCCGTACAGAACAGGTACAGTCCCTACCCACCTTTAGTCAATTATTATCCGAACCACAGGTAATGTAAACCTACCCAACGAAACTGAAGTCACTACAAACAATCGGAAAATACGTTAACTTTTATAGCGAGAATAAGCAGCACCACTAAAATCAGCTAAATAATCAGCTACTGTTTACTTCGAGCCCGAAAGTAAGACTACCACCAAACGAAACGACGTATACGTTCTGTTTACGAAAGATAAGCTGTTGCTGCTGACTCCACTCTGCTACGAGGCTTCACCTCTAACATTAACGTTAACATGAGAAGCTGAGCTTATGATTATTGGAATTGCTATTTCCACCCTATATTTAACTATTACAACCACCAATAAAACCTCTACTTATGGCAAAAAAAATTTCTCATCATAATTTACATTTTTGTACGCATTAGCTGCTTCAGGAAGTTCTCTTCCAATATCTCGACATCAGCCTTGTTACAAAAATTTTCAAGTACGATTCATACCCTTTATAAAACAGAATGTGGTACTCGCCGTCTGCCGTTTCCCATGAGACCGAGTGGTGTCAGACGTGTCACTTGGAAATACAAACGGACGAACAGTATTACTCTGTTTACTCGCTTTGTCCCCTTCTTTCTTTCTTTCTTTTTTTCCAGGTTAATTCTTCGAGTTCTGGATTTCCACCTGTCTAATCTAGCTGAAAGGCGCATTTTGCTCTACTTCGTTAACTCTTATATCGACAGCAATTTACTCGAGGAATAAGACATATGCTTCTGCTACTGCGTCGGAGCTACTATGGACAAAGTTTGGTTCGTGCACGCTTTTTTCCGAAATATTTGTGGGCCGTTGCAATCAACCGAGACGCAGCTGCGTCCAAAACGATCTACACCAGAACAGTTTCATTTATTAAGATACTGGTGAGGAAGTACTTGAATGTGTGTTCATCAGAATATACACAAACACAAAAAATTAGACGAACTGTGTAACACCTCATTTCTTCAGTAAGAGCGTGTGTTTCAGTGAAATTAATACGGAAATGCAAATAACAAACACAGTGCTCTTTTCCTTATAACTGGACATTCGCTGCAGACATTCCATACGACAAACTGCTACCTTTTCTTCGAGGAAACGTCCCTGTATTCCAACGCTTGCAAAGCAGTCCCCTTTTTTGTTGTATTAGTTTCTTCATGAAGTGATGTGTTGTTCAGGACATTTACAGTTTCCCATCTCCAGAAATTTAATAATACTGATGACCACGAAATAAACTAAGAATATGATGCCATGCAAAAAAGTGTTTTTGTAGTGACGAATACTTCTTCCTTTTTCGTTCACTCCTGTTGAAGTCACTGCATCTTATGCACACGGAATATCGTGACGTTACCGCCCAACTGGGCTTCTTCATTTTCAATTACTGCAACAGTCATCTGCAAACGGTTGCTTTACTAACTACGCAGTACGACTGTTTAATAACCGAGCTAGTATGGAGTGTGCAAACGTCTGGGCAGCTTTGTTTCTCCGTAGCAAAAAAATGTTCAAGTGTGTGTGTAATCTTATGGGACTTAACTGCTAAGGTCATCAGTCCCTAAGCTTACACACTACTTAACCTAAATTATCCTAAGGAGAAACACACACCCCCATGTCCGAGGGAGGACTCGAACCTCCGCCGGGACCTTTCTCCGTAGCAGTAGTGATACAAATAAAAGTGCCCCCCCCCTGTATCGAAGCTAATGATAATTTGTGCAATGGAGGGAATCAGTGGCGGGTGAACTGCCATTCCGTGTGAGACCAGCAGGGAATGCTTCTCCAGACCGACACGTAACGATATTACGGCAGCCGCCACCACAGCACCAAATTAACGACTGAGACATACTCCGTATCATCATCGTTGCCGATGTCGTCGACTTTGACGTCAAGATGGTTACGGCGTAAATTAGTCTGTGTTCTTACGCGTTAATTCTCAGGGTAGCGACGTACTTGCCGTCGCAGTAGTCTCTAACGTCTGATTCGTGTTCAGGACGCACCCAGCGAGCAGCAGAAGAGGGCAGAAAACTGATCTTCGCAATCTGAACTCTCATCACAATCCTACTGAAATAGTGTTATCAGTTTAATAGAAGTCGCATTAAGCGTGGGTGACATGGGCCACTACCCAAGGCCTCGCACTTTCAAGGTTCATGCACCTTTTTGTAACTCGTGGAAAATATTCAGCAAACAACATTAAAAGGAATCACCGCTAGTCATTAGGCGATAAATCGCAATGCTAAGCAAGCATCTGGTAACATGAGGTTTGTGCATAAGTTCGTTGCGTGTTTGTTTTGCCTGGTGATACTCCAGTTGCTACGAGGTTGTTTATCGATTTTCATTTTTTTATTGGTAGTTCAATGTTGCCATTTGAGTTTACACATCGTCATTTTGTCATTTGCAGATAGTGAGTGGAGCTGTGGACGCTAGAAAACGGAATGCCAAGTGGAGAAATCGACTATTTCCGACATATTCTTCTGTTTGACATCAATAGAGGGTTGACAGCAGCGGAACGGCCATAAACATTTGCGCCGTATATGGGGTTAATGCCACTGAACCGAGCAATGGAAGAAAATTGTTTTCTCCTTTTAAGGTGGATCGTCTTGACGTTAGTGAATCTCCATGTTTGGGAAGATATATGGGTTTGATGAAGATCGTTTGAACGCATTAATCCGAAATGATCCACGTCAGTGTACTCGAGAAATGGCGCACGTCATGAACTGTCATCATTTCACAATTGCGCAACATTGAATGCAACGCATTTAATGCAATGGGGAATGTTCAAAAATTGGGTGTATGGGTACCGTACGCTGTAAGCCAAAATCACAAAAATCAGCGGGTGGTTATATGCACGTCTCTGCTAGCTCGTCATCAACTAGCTCGCGAACAGCACCGACCATTCCTACCATACACTGTTACTGGTGACGAGAAATGTGTCTATGCTAAAATAAGAAAAAAAGGAATGACTGAGCCCAAACAAAGAAGCAACTCTCCGTACGAATATCTACCTGCATCCACAAGTGATGTTATCCATCTGGTCGAACAGCAACGGTGTGGTGTGCTATGAATTGCTTCCCCGAGGTGTAACGATCATTGCTGACATTTATTGTCAAAAACTGGGACGCTTTCCAGACGCAGTCCAAGAACAACGACCAGGAAGACTGTGTGATGCAATGCTACTCCATAATAACGCGCGCCCGCATTCTGCTAGACTGACCAAAAGCACTACAGTTGTGTAGGAAACTCATTCCGCACCCACGTCTCTCGTGGTAAGGCTAGGAAAAATAATAAGGAAGGTCGTGGTATGCTGCGATCTGGAGGAGGACAATGGCAAAATACTATATCGCATTTAAATCTGACGGTCTCTATTATCCGCTTACGCGAATCCTTGTTACTTCCGTAAGTAATGTATGCCACAGTTACAGGTCGGAGTAAGGTGCGCTCGTCAGTGGGTTGCCGTCACTGGGCGAAAATGGAAGCCTAATCATTGTCCGTCCTCTTCCCGATTGCTCTGAGCCAAGGCGCCTTCTTTCCGTAATCGTTCTTCATGTATCCATTACACATTTTCTGACGGCGGAATACGGAAGTACACTTTGTTGACATACGAAGGGGGCCGATGACGTCCAACGAAACACGTATGAGCACGCAACTAGGCACTGTACAGTCATTTTAACAGTAATTGGAATGTTAAGCATATTTAGGTGGGCTAATCGGCCGCCCAGAATTAGTACGATTTAAGATGAATTTGTTATACAGCTAAATGACCAGGTCTCAGGGCGCACCGTGGCAGTTCCCACTTCCGGCTATGTCACCGGCGCGAGCAAGCGCAGGTACAAAGATTAGCAGTGTTGCCACAAATAGGGAAAATCAGAGTATGGGGAATTTTGACGGCTGTTGCCCACTTGGCCTTCGTGCAAGAGACATTGGTACAACACAGGCGGAATGTCGGACAAGCTGAAAGATAGATTCTTACAACTGTTTTAAAGTCACAATAGTTCACGTCAAGTACTAAAGCGAACATGAATACATCGGACATCTCATATAAATGAGGTGCATAGAGTGACAACAGTATTTAAATATTTTTTTAACTATAGAAGTTAATATTTCACAGTGAATAAACGTTCACAAATGAACCTCTTAATTAAGAACTTTTAATCGCTTCATGCAATTTCAACAAATGGTGTCTCAGATACCATTGCACTATAGCTATGTGTTTGTCAGAACATCGTATTTTCCTCATTTACGCAGCAAATGAACACAGCATCAGGATGTCATACTTGTGTAGTTATTTAACCAATAGTTTACTACGTTGCCAGTATCTTTATTTAAATGTTGACCGCAACTGTTATTAAAAAGATGTGTTAATTTAAAAGTGGCCAATTGCATGTATTAGCAGACAACTGAAAAGAGAACCAAAACACGCTTTTGTCCAGAAGTCATAAATAATTCTTTATATAGTATTTCAGGACCTTCTGCTGCCTTTTATAGTGAGCAAACTTGCCCACGAGTGCTTGCTTATTTGCTTATGATCCAACTATTACTCATATTTAATGTAACTGATCTGAGCGGGACCGAATGTTGAGTCTATTATTTATTTAAATCATGTTGTAATATATTATTTTAGTCTGGAAAGTGGCCAAGATGACTCAAATATGGTCTGTAGGGCGTAAGAACAATGAATTTTTGGTGGGGACGGCTTTCAGCCAATGGAAAGAGAGAGAGCAGCGAAATCTACTGCCGTCAAGTGTAGACTGGAAATTTTAGGTCAAAGATCTCAAGGGAGCGATTCAGAACAACTGATGTCGAGCGCTGAAGTACAGTATGCAGACCTGTCTGTTTTAACATGGGATATTCGATCGTGGAGGTGGCCGATTCTGGGCAATGAATGACCGCTACCTTACTTTAGCTTCTGAAGGGACTTTATATTTCCAGAGGTCTGAATATGATTAATTGCAGCACTCTTAACTTTTTCCACGTGTATTACGAAACTGAGGACAGACACAGTGGCAGTTACTGTTCTTCGTGTCGCGTGTGATGAGTTACTATTCTTTGTATCGCATTACTATTCTTCGTATTACACGCGATACTTTTTAAACCGTCATGTTGAACTCTGAACGACCTTGCGCTGGTGAATATTGAACCTGAATAAAGAAAAGTGTAAACTTATTCACATGAGTACTAAAAGAAATCAGGTAAATTTCGATTAAGCGATAAGCCAAAAAAATCTGAAGGCTGTAAATTCAAGTAAATTCTAAGGGATAACAATTACAAATAACCTAAATTGGAACGATCACATACATAATGTTGTGGGTAGAGCGAACCAAAGACTGCGATTCATTGGTGGAACACTTAAAAGTGCAACAGATCTACTAAAGAAACTGCTTACACCACGCTTGTCCGTCCTATTCTGGAGTATTGCTGTGCGGTGTCGGATCCGTACCAGGTGAGACTGACGGATGTTATTGAAAAAGTTCAAAGAAGGGCGGCTCGTTTTGTATTGTCGCGAAATAGGGGAGATAGTGCCACAGACATGATACGTGAATTGGAGTGGCAATCATTAAAACAAAGGTGTTTTTCGTTGCGACGGGATCTTCTCACGAAATTTCAATCACCAGCTTTCTCCTCCAATTGCGAAAACATTCTATTGGCACCCACCTACATAGGGAGAAATGAGCGTCACGTTAAAATAAGAGTAATCAGGGATCGCACAGAAAAATTTAAGTGTTCGTTTTTCCCGCGTGCCATTCGAGAGTGGAACGGTAGTGAGACAGCATGAATGTGATTCATTGAACCCTCTGTCCGGCACTTTACTGTGAATAGCAGAGTAATCATGTAGACGTAGAACATGAAATGGACTTAGTTTTCGCGTTCCTTGATTATAATTTAGTTTGGGGATTTTGCTATCACTCTCTTTAACACTTTAAATGTAACTTTACTGAATTTGTATAGAGTATGTTTTTGTCTGTACCTGAATATAACAGGAACACTTCCTGTTCATTTGAGATGTCCTTCCTCTAATAAACATTATTCAACATAGTTCTCTGTTGTCTATATCAATTATAGATGTTAGAATATAACTCTTGTTACTGAAATTATTCATTTAATTTTGATTGTGTGTTTCTGCGTACTTTATTAGTTCGCAATTCTAGCCAATTCATGGACTATTTTACTGTAAGATCACAGCTACAGGTTATTATTTGCAGTGAATTAGCTGTGGGGCATGGAAGCAGACATCTGCAGCTAGACTCTACGACTATATTGAGTTATTCTCTTTAAACAGAGCCATGAATAGTCCAGGTATCTCAAGTATGAGTAATCACATGTAAAGATGGAATTGGTTTGGTCGTACAGACTGCCGTTTGGAAGAGCAACTCTTAACAGTGGTAAAACGTTAGGAACCGTCCCACCATGTACGTCCGAACACACAAGGTGGAAAAAATACAATCAGATAGTAAAGCTTTAACAAATAACGTAGATCAATTCTGTCATTAAGCAAAATGAAAATGTTTGCTAATACCGTTAGCAAGAACTATTGAGAGAGCAGTAGCAACACCTGGAAGCAGTGTAAGGATAGTTCGTAACGTGAGCAATGTCAATGAAGATCCGGACATTAACTTCACAAGGAAGTGAAACTCTTCCCAGAAAATCTTGAAGGAAATTTCATTACACTTTCAAAAACATAAAAATACGAGAACATGACCGGTATAGAAAGAGAGCATACTTGCATTGCCTGCTCACTTTTACTGTCCTATTTTCGTTTGCTTCGTTTCTCTACAGAAGAATGTAGTAACAGAAAATGTAGTTTTATCTGCTACACGGGAATCTGAATTATCAGGTCGTTAGACAAGAATTTGATCTTCTTATTTTAATTTCTTTCACTCTTCTCTAAAAGAATGTATGAATAGCGAATGTAGTAGTTTTACCTAGCGCATCTCCGCCACAGTTATTAAAATGAGAAACAGATTTTATTTTCTCACGGTTTTCTACAGAAGAATATAGTAATAGCGAATGTAGTTTTGCATTTGTTTTATATGCGAACAGTTTAGGACCCACTGCGACCATACAGGTTGTATGGAAAGTGTATGTGATGTGGATGACGGAATAAATTACCATCTCTCATCAACTCGCCGAAAATCGAAGTTCTAAACTGTTCACAAGTTCTGTATCAGCTAGCGGTTCCCATGTGCTACTGCACAAAAAGATTTGCCCACTCATTACACACCACAAACACTTACATGGATCCCTTATTTTCGTCTATGGGGCCCAAACTCTCATACGTCGCGATGTACTCGAAGTTCTACGAAGTATATAGTGCAAATGCAGGAAGGATTTGCTGTCAAGTACGTACCCACTTTTTTTTTAAAAAAAAAAGTTTCACAAATTTGAGTTTATTTCAAATAAGAACACAGAAAAATCGAAATTAGCAGTTCACAATAAATTAATTTCAGAGCCTGACGGAGTTACTTACTACCTTGGAGGTGTCTGAATAAACCACGATTAATTGCGTGAGCTATCTCTAGAAATCCGTTAAAGTTCCACAGTATCTCAAACTACAAATTACCCAATGACTACACACTGAAACCTTCAAAGTGCGGCTTGTATCACACGTAGCCCAAAAAATAACAAGTCCATCAGATGCAGAAAATTTTCTGTGTTCGAAAGCAGGAACTCACACACGCAGACTAGCGGCTATTTCACCGCTCATCACATAAAACACACAGCCTAAGCGCCTCCAATCGCGTCCAAACAAAGACCCCCAAAATGCCACTGTTCACCCTGGAAACCTCGGTCAAGCACTACTGAAGTCTGTTAATCGACTCAACATGAAAATTACTCAAATTCTTAATTTTGACCTTTTATACACATATGATGATTCAATTCACATGTAAATTTTCCGATAAATATTATGCTGTTGTTAGTTTCCCTTTATCTGGTGCGCAGGGTAGCCGGGCAGTCTGAGGCGCCTTGCCACAACACTACACATGACAAAATTTTGCTGCTGTCCTGGAGTACAGTTCGAATGTACACTTTCCTTCGGAGCACAGATTTACGATACGGCGTCTGGAAGCAAATTCACGTAATTCAGGCAGTGATGAAGCAACACTGACCACGTAACGACCAGTATTTTATAAGGTATACTGCTCCCCTAGCTTTCTCCGTAAGTGTCTGTAACGTTCGTTAACGCTTGGGATTTTTAAATTGCGACCTGTAATGAACCAAGCGTTAGTTATCACAAAAACTGACTTGTCCTTCAGGTAGCAACAATTTATCGGCAACTGGCCCTCGTTATGGTTATAACATCGAGTCAGATCCAATAATATACCATCTGCATGTTCAAAAGCTAAAGACCCTGATGGTAGAAATACCCTTTCTACGTAGACAGTTACACTAATGTCGTAAAGTCCTTACAAACGTTGGTAACAAGCTAGGCTGTGTCACATCATCACATTCGCTCTCTTTGACTTCCTATGCTCTTTCACGCATCTGATCGTAACGGATGAAACACTTGCTACATTCATCCAATTACTGCACATTACCCTGAAATCTGAACGCATTGCTTTGGGCAACAATGCTAGAAGGCGGCACTCAACTTCATGGAGAAATCTGACCCAAAAATAAACATGAAAAAGGTGAGGTATAAAAATTTCTTACTAATCTTACTACTGAGAAATTAACGAGGAAATATAGTAATTAAGTATGTGTTCCACCAACAAATATTGATTGCATTACTCTCAGTTCTATGTAGCCGGAAAATCCACTTACTTGCGATTTTTTCAAAGCACTGGCTTTGGTGAGATAATGCCACAAATACAGCGACATCAGACGAGTGCACTAGTCTGTTGTCATTGCGTTTCTAAAACGGAAAGGTCTATTTTTGACGATGGCATGTTCACATGTCGGAAGATTTTTAATGTGTGACATATTCTGAAGCAAACTCTTTTGCAGTACCATTTGAAAATGGCCCAGAAGTCGAAACTCCACTTGTGAAATAAATAATTGCAGTCAACGGGGAGTATGATGTTCTTTAAAAATCGGGCAAGTAGTTAACTACAATGACTGCGTGCCGTAAGTAAACGAAATTGTCGTTGAAATTCGAGAATAATAAATTGTAGCAGTTGAAGAGGTAATTCTGTTTAAGTACACTTTCAGTGTTAAAGTTACACTATTTTTAATTTATTTTGAAACTCCATTTAACGTTCCTCATAGGTCAACGACATCCACATTCAGTTTAGAAATTGCAGTCCCATCTGTCTCTCGCTTATGTCCGTATCACGAGATGTGGATTTGGCAGTTCTGATGAATTAACAGTAATTTACTGTCCTTAATAAATCGCTCGCGGTCGCAGTATTCTGCGGAGAACGTTGAAAAATTTCTCAACAGTCATATCTAGTGACGTCACGCAAGCGTACCACAGTCAGAAGTTTGAATTAAATACACCAAATTCCATCTCACTGCAGTAATTCACTATACTTCCCACTTCTTCACCAATGCTTGCATCAGAGGAAATCTAAATCATTGTCAAAATTCTAACCTCTACGCCATGTCGTCATGCTCGTGTGCTCGATGCCGAGTCTACCATACAAACACACTGTAGCCAAGAAGTAGTCAGAAAGAACTACTAGCGGGGAAAAAAACCACTTCCTGTCCCTAGTTTAAGCTTATGAGGTACGCTTAAAAACTGTAACAGTAGTTCTCAAGGATATACAGGGTCTGGAAAAGTGAATAGTGAGTTATTAAAAAGATATAACTTCGACACGTACTGACAAATTTAGTAAAACACTCATTTAAAACAAAGAAAAATTAATGCAGTTTTATGTCAAATGGTTTAAATGGCTCTGAGTACTATGCGACTAGTTGTATGTCATATACGATCTTTACTTGGTTTTCAGTATAAGATCGTACAGGATATTGTTTCGCTCATCGAGTTGGCTACTAAAAAGCTCCACAGAACGCAAGATAAAGCTTAGTCGGGTAATTTGTTCTTTTATCTTCTGCACAACCTGCAGTTTGTATTGGTGGAGATACAGGTTATCACGGACGAAGCGCCACAAGGAGTGCTCCGAGACTGATAGCGCAAAAGCGTGTCTAGCAACCAAACAGCGAGCACCTGGAATGAATGCTTGGAATCGTCCGATGATTCAACACCTTACCATGGCATTTCATCTCGAAATGGCGACGAAAGAGTAGCTGAATTTTGATGGAAGGCTCGATATGTTACTGGAATACGCCTCGACGGCGATTGCTGGATGTTCGGAACTTCACAAGGCCATAATTATAAATGATAGTCTTTCTTCGACTCAGCGCGCACGCACACTTATTTCACGCTGGCGCAACAGTGGCACCTACTATTTATTCTGCCCCATCTTGTACCTCATTCTGCTGAACTCCACAGGTACATGTTAATATGAACCTGGTACTCTTTGGTTTTAACCATCCTTACTCTGTACGTCCACACACACATTTCGACAGTACACTAAGCAACCGATGTCTTTTATCAAAGAGGTATGTGAAGCACAGTAGACAGGCAATGAGTGCTAATGGAATGCACAGAACTTTTCAGTTAGCTATCAATGTGCTTCCTCAGTGGTCAAGAATGATCGAAGTCACTGAGTGCAGAGGGGTTAGTAGAATTACAAAACTTCAGGTGGTATTTTCTAGGCTGTTTTGCTTACTGACTAGAGCTGTATGATGCTGTTTTGCAAGATTCCATGGAAAAAGTAAGTAAATAGTTTATTATTTCAAAAGCAATTGACAAAACTAGTCACACATTTATTCCCTGTGAGCCAAGACAGTGTAACCGCCCCCACTGTTCTTTGACAGTTCTCTAGGCTATCGGACAAATGGTGACTGCATTCAGAAACTTACGTAGTTAAGTTTTGCCGTGAGCCTGAAGCCAACCTACGCGCTGTTTCCTAAGATAATAGGGATCAATATTTAACGATATTTTGAAATGATCAATGTCATTTCATGGAAACACAGTTCATTAATGCTTGAGGAAAGTAAATTGTTCCTAGTCAGACGCAAATGCACAGCACTTACTCCGACTAGCCACAACGTAAATTTTAATTTGAAAAATATTTTTCGAAGAGTGAAACTGACTGACACACAATATAACGTGTTCCAACATTCGATAATACCAACAGTCACTTTGTTAATGCTGGCAGTGACGGAGGCAACACACATAGTATTTGGTGATTAAGTTCTACTTATAACTTTGAATTCCTTGCAAATATTTTGAAGAAACTTCTTACACAATTACAGAATTACTTCCTCCGTTCACTGAACATCACAAAATTTTCATCACGTGGGTGTTTCTTCAGATTAGAATAAATGGGCGGACCTGTACCGTTACCACTGGCTGCCCCTCTCCGAGTGAATTCATTCTCCGACTTCTTCACCAAATGGGTGACTCATCGCCTGTTCGCGCAAACCACTACCTAATGGAAACTTTCAAAAGACCAGCGATATCAAACGGAAGCAGGTGTTAATAATCGATTATTTATCAACAATACCCTAACAATGGTTAACGCCTTAATGGACAAAGGTGCGCGATTGGCTGTGAAACTATGACTGTACCCAGGCTTGCACCTCTTCGTCTGAAGCCAATCTACGGCCACCAATGTCTTTCTTCAGCACTGCAAAAATATGGAAATCGAATGGTACAGGTTAAGACTGTATGGAAAATATGTAAAAACTTCCCACTAAAACTTCTGCAGTGTCGTCGAAACAACCTTGGCAACATTCTCACTAATATTTAGAGGAGGCAGCCGGAGAAACTAATAGTAGAAATTCCACTCCAGTGTATTCCTGTACTTATTACATACATCCTTTTGACAATAAAGTACAATTAAGACAAGATTTTTCTTTGTCGCACAATTTATGATTGCATCAAGGGCTCATTTGCAATGAATTAACACGCAGGTTCCAGCGCCCAATAAAGCTGTAGTAAGTACGCTGGCAATTCACTCAGTGACAATTATGTTTACGCCTCAAAATTTAGGTATTATTTTCTCGCCCCCTAATACGGTTATCGCGTTTACGGACGCCGAGTCATTCCTTCTCGCTAGTACGCCAAGTACCTCCCGCTTTGTGCTGCACCCAGAGCCGACCTCCTGGCGGAGCCCGATACGTCCGGGCGTTATCGGACGCCCGGTATTTCATAAGGCTGTTCTTATTGCGCGCATTCCGATTCCAACCCGGGCGTTCCCGAGTCGTCTTCATTTTTCTTAGTTGGAAAAACGACTGTCCTTCAACATTTTGTTTTTCTATGATACATACATCTCGTTTCATTACGATTCGTTCTACAAACATCAAAAAAAGTTTTGCGTCACATCGGTTTCGAGAGTTTCGGAGCCTGTAAAGAAAATTGGAAGAGAGATCAACATAAACATAATTTTCGCCCCTTTTATTGCTCACGAAAACCACCATACAGCGAGACCTTCAGAGGTGGTGGTCCAGTTTGCTGTACACAATGGTACCTCTAATACCCAGTAGCACATCCTCTTGCATTGATACATGCCTGTATTCTTCGTGGCATACTGTCCGCAAGGTCATCAAGGCACTGTTGGTTCAGATTGTCCCACTCATCAACGGCGATTCGGCGTAGATCCCTCACAGTAGTTGGTGGGTAACGTCTTCCATAAACAACCCTTTTCAATCTATCCCAGGCATGTTCGATAGCGTTCATGTCTGGAGAACATGCTGGTCAATCTAGTCGAGCGATGTCGTTATCCTGAAGGAAGACATTCACAAGATGAGCACGATGGGGGAGCAAACTGACGTCCATGAAGAAGACTGCCTCGCCGATATGGTTAAACAATCGGTCGGAGGATGGCATTCACGTATCGTACAGCCGTTACGGCGCCTTCCATAACCACCAGCGGCGTACGTCGGCCCTACGTAATGCCACCCCAAAACGTCATGGACCTCCACCTTCCTGCACTCGCTGGACAGTGTGTCTAAGGCATTTAGCCGGATCGGGTTGCCTCCAAACACATCTCCGACGATTGCCTGGTTGAAGGCATATGCGTCACTCATCGGTGAAGAGAACGTGCTGCCAATCTTCAGCGGTCCATTCAGCATGTTGTTGGGACCATCTGTACCGCGCTGCATTGTGTCATGATTGCAAAGATGGACGTCGCCATGGATGTCGGGAGTGAAGTTGCGCATCATGCAGCCTATTGCGCTCAGTTTGAGTCGTAACACGACTTCCTGTGGTCGTAACGCGACTTCCTGTGGCTTCACGAAAAGCATTATTATACTTGGTGGCGTTTTTGTAGGGTTCCTCCGAGCCACAATCCGTAGGTAGAGGCCATCCACTGCAGTAGTAGCTCTTGGGCGGCCTGCGCGAGGCATGTCATCGACAATTCCAGTCTGTCTCTATCTGCTCCATCTGCGAAAAACATCGCTATGGTTCATTCCGAGACGCCTGGATACCTCCCTTGTTGACAGCCCTTCCTGGCACAAAGTAACAATGCGGACGCTGTCGAACCGCGGTATTGATTATCTAGGAATGGTTGAAATACAGACAACACGAGCCGTGTACCTCTTCCCAGGTGGAATGACTGGAACTGATCAGCTGTCGGACCCCCTTCGTCTTATAGGCGCTGCTCATGTCTGGTTGTTTACATCTTTGGGAGGATTTAGTGACATCTCTAAACAGTCAAAGGGACTGTGATAGAATAACCACAGTCAACGTCTATCTTCAGGAGTTCTGGGAGCACGAGAGACGCGTAACTTTTTTTGATGCGTCTAGTATTCTAAAACTGATGCTTAATTATTCAATATGGTATGAAATTTATTACAACAGGAACATATCAGACCTTTGGGTACATGTGTTGACTTTACTAGTTCAATCTCCCCTTGTTAACCACTATGTTCTCAACAAGGCACTGACTTCATCTGATTCAAAATAAGAATGCAATTCCCCAGATGTTGGTGAAATTTATCACGTATTGCAGAAAATGTGGGCTACTGTACAAGATACGTCGACTAAAAGAAGGGGCTCCTGTATTCACGAAATGTTATCAATGTACGAAAGAAATTCGAACAAAAAAAAGGCAAGGCAGGAAAAACGCTTAGGAAACTAACTATGAATAGATAAAAAACGACTAAGTTCTCTTATTTTATATCTCTATTTCACACGCTATCTTACAGTCTGTAGGCTCCTCATATCCCGCTCGCGAATGGCGCGAGAGGTGAAGGATTGTGGAGTACACCTTAATGTTAGCTCTTATGTCTATTTTCTCGTTTTGATCATTTCGAGAGACTATATGATAAGAAGTAGTATGTTGTTGTTTTCTTCCTGGAATGTATTCTCTCCCTTTCATCTCTTCTATTAACCCAACAGAAGAGTCCCTGACAGATGAGCAATACTCAATAATCCGTCGAACACGTGGCTCGCAAGCCACTTTTTCGTGGATGAGTTACATTTTCTTGAGATTCTTCGAATGAATATCTGCTTTTCCTAGCCTGGCATCTGCTTTTCCTACAGTTTCTTTTACATGATAATTCCAATTTATGCCGCTCTGGACAGTAACAGTACGGTATGTTATGGTGTGCACCAGAGGACTGTTTCTATCCCAGTGTCACGTGGGTCCTGGATGATTTATTCCTAGACGTAGGAAAGAATCAGACTGTCAGTTACGGAGCTAGTAGCTTTCCTAAGATGACTGCAGCAGAATTAGGGAGACTACCTCCTGCCATCCAGACAATGTACTAGTTCTGCTGAGATTACATATAACTGGATCCCTAGTACAGGTATATTTAGAAAATATGACCGAAAATGACGTCATGACCAAAAAAGTGCCACCATCTTTGATTTTGGAGTATATAAGACGAATCGCTAGCTGCTTGTGATCAGGATATCGTGGTAGCGGAAAGTGTCAACATGACTTCTCCGCAAGCGTTTAACATTCCTCTGCTATTATGGAAGAAAATGAGACCAACCACGAATGCTTTGGTTTATGTTTTTTTTTTAACTTGTGCAGTCTTGTTAATGACATTGGTAACATAAATTTCGTCGAAAACGTGATGCTTGAAACCAAAATGAATCTAAAGGTGCTTACGCCCATTACAGAACCGTTCTGTGACGACATTATCTTGGCTAAAATCTGTAATCAAGTGGACTGACAAGAACAGTTACAGAAGGGACTGTCTATAGTGTTGAAGAAAGAATTGTGTGGGACGTTTTACAATTATCTTCATGGTAAATTCTCATAGTTCATTTCTGTGAGACACGGTGTCAAAGCGAAACTACCAGTTCTCCTACATGAGGATAGCAATGTAGCAGCAGGAGGAATATTGGCAAAAATTGTCAAGGAACCACTGGAAACCATTATTACCAAATATAAAAATCCTGTGATATACCATACAAAATGGTACTGGCTGACATCAAAATGACTGAACTGGTGCATGAGCCACCGGGAATATTTTCGACAACTACATGTAGAGGGCTGTTCCCATACGGATCTGGCTAAAACGACGGACTTTGTTGGGACTGTTTACAAAATGGAAATGTGTTGTTACCTAACGTGGAACAGATTTTCTGTGAGTGAGGGGACTACAAGTGAACAGCAACGTGGAATGACCTGTTCAATGTTGATGAGCATAATCTGCATTGTGTGTACATAACAAATGTGTATGTCAAATGGCAATTACTGGAGTAATGTAAGAAATCGGCAACCATTTTATTGATTTTATCAAGTGTCCCAAAATACGACTACGAGAAGGTTTAACACATTCCTTCTCTAACGAAAACGGGATCACTTGACTGGAGGTTACAAAACACAACTACAAAATGGATGATCTGTTCGACCAAGTGGAACACTATCAAAGTGTTAAAAATCGAACAAATAGTAACTATAATACCACAACGTTATGTACCAAACCCATCAGTGCGGTAGAAACTAACGGATACATTACAGAACAGCTCTGTGTTGTTTTTAGCAGTGTTATGCGATGTGTCCATTGGAACCATAAGAATACATGAAAAATGAGAACTTCCAGACAACCAAGCACTAGTGAAGTTTATAAACTATGTTCTCTGAGACAATTAGTTTTAATTATTTATCTACAAACTGTGTCGATAATGTCAATCCAAACTGCAATAAAAATATTATAGGGAAGCGTTATACATAATACTGGAGGCACATTTTTCCCAGTCCAGGACGTTGTTCTTCACAGTACCAACAAACACAGTTGTTAGCGTATTTGGATCAGTTCTCACAAATATCGTTGTTCCACAGATTTTAAGAGAGAGAACCCACATATTGGACAAATTTAAAGCATTTAATATTAAAGAAATCATTCCTTAATCACAATTGAGGTGCTGTGTGTACGCAAAGGAAACTGGAAATGAAAGCGATTTGAGTATTTGACAAAAACAATTACTACAAATAAAGGCTTCCGGCTGCTATTGGTAAAAGAATAAACAATCGCAGACGTGTATACAATACTTACACATTACTTTAAACACAATATAAAAAAATCTGGATGTCATTCGGTTGGTTGATTCGGGGGAGGGGTGTGACTCTGAGAATACAATATACCTGCACTTACTGCAAATTACCAATAGAAAGTCCTCACATGTTGAAGCACATGCAGAAAAACAAAATATCCAGAGATGTTTACTACACTCATGCTCATAAATTAAGGATAATTGCAGATTGTGGTGCTACACAACGTGGCACTACACAAAACTGGCGCTAATAGCATAGGCACATAGGGAACACACACGACACAGATGTAAACCCACGGTATTTGTGAGAAGTTGAGAAAACCGTCCCGAAACACATGTGCTACAAAACGCCACTGTTTCCTGTGCATGTACCCCGACATCAATATGGGATATGATCACCATGCACACGTACACAGGCCGCACAACGAGTGTGAATACTCTGGATCAGGTGGTCGAGTAGCTGCTGGGGTATAGCCTACTAGGTCTGTAGAACAGGCAGGCCAGTCCATTCACCTGGTATTTTCTGTTTCAAGGTACTCCTCCACGATGACAGCTCGGTAGAGCCGTACGTTATCATAAATGAGGAGGAAGGTGGGATCCACTGCACCCCTGAAAAGGCAGAAATACTGGTGCAAAATGACGTCCCGATACACCTGAACTGTTGCAGTTCCTCTTTCAAAGACATGCAGGGGTCTACGTGCACCAATCATAACCCCACCCCACACCACCACGCCACGACCTCTATGCAGGTCCCTTTCAAGGACATTAAGGAGTTGGTATCTGGTTCCTGGTTCACGCCAGATGAAAACCCGGCGAGAATCACTGTTCAGACTACACCTGGACTCGTCCGTGAACATAACCTGGGACCACTGTTCCAATGACCATGTACGGTGTTCTTGACACCAGGCTTTACAGACTCTCCTGTGACCAGGGTTCAGTGGAATGCACCTTGCAGGTCTCCAGGCGAATAAACCGTGTCTCTTCAGTCGTCTGTTGACTGTGTGTCTGGAGACAATTGTTCCAGTGCCTGCAGTAAGGTCCCGAGCAAGGATACCTGCAGTACTCTGTGGCCGTCTGCGGGCACTGATGGTGAGATATAGGTCTTCTTGTGGTGTTGGACACTGTGGACATCCCGTACTGTAGCACGTGGACATGTTTCCCGTCTGCTGGAATCGTTGCTATAATCTTGGGATCACTTTGTGGCACACGGAGGGCCCGTGCTACGACCTGCTGTGTTTGACGAGCCTCCAGTCGCCCTAGTATTCGACCCCTCATAACGTCATAAATGTGTGTTCTTTGAGCCATTTTCAATACAGACACCATTAGTACGTCTGAAAACGTCTGCACACTTACTCGCTGCACCGTACTCTGACATGCACCAACACACTTCTGAGTATGTGGACTGCTGCCAGCGCCATCATGCGACGACCGCAGGTCAAATGCACCGCATGGTCATACCCCCTATTTAAACCCGAAAACCGCCCACCAGAGCGTTGTTTCGCCATGTATCGGCATTATCCTTAATTTATGAGCACGAGTGTAGTTCAAATGACATACAAAAAAATCTGTTTATAAAATTGCATTTCCATTTGGATCTTCTGAAAAAGCATGGTTACGTTGTATCTAAATATGATAGAGAACACACTGTACATCTAGCAACAGAAAAACCATTGGCAGAATTTGAAACCAATGGAATAAATACATTTAATGACAGTTTGTCTGATAAACTGGTAAACTTAACTGTAATCTATGCGGTAATTGATAACAGGCTAAAACGTAAGCGTTGTGCAGATGCAATATATTTCAGCTAGAAGAAAATTTCGGAATTGGTTTTTTATGTGCAATGCATGCGCATAAATTACTGAAGATTTTTCTTTTACTAGAATATTTGGTTTTCTTATTCACTGCAGTACAAAAATTCCTAAAAAGCCTCGTATGTACAATTTGGTACCCATCTTAATTTTATAAAGAGTCCTGACATGCACCTTCTCTAAATAAAGAACATGATTTGACTAAACTGAATACTGCTATATACAATTACAGAATATTATGTGTTTTAACCCTATGCAAACAACTCCATGCAAAATGCTTCTTTATGACGTACTTATCACACAACTAAACAGCACAATTGTTGTGTAACGTTTATCAGCATTGAACGTTGTATGCACCGCGACCATAAGAATGCACGAAAGTTGACCAGTAAACCTTCCAAACAATGAAGACTAATAAAAGATTATACTCAGCTACTTTCGCCTGTAGTTTTAATTATTTACCTGCAAACAATTTGCAAATCTATAATTATGACCCCAACGTTCCACTTACTTATGCCAGGCTCCTCACTTGTATCTTTCCTATCTGGCCACCCTCGGCCAGCTCTTGTTCTTTTCCGACCCTGACGCTATTAGGTTTCGAGGGCTAGGGGTCTTTCATATTCAAACCTATACTTCTCATGCAGCGTCTGACCCGGAGCGGGCGGCTGCAAAAGGCGTCTGTATCCCATGTTAGGGCGGCCTCCAGAGCTGCGGAAGGCAACGGAATACCACCGCAGATTATCTTCCCTGCATAATGCAGTCTCCATTTTATGCACAAAAAATGGATTCCTCTCATGTTAAATCAGTGTCCGGAGGTAAAATAGTCCCCTATTCGGATCTCCGGGAAAGGGGGAGAACTTGAAAGGAGGCAAAAAAAAAAAAAAACAAAAAAACAAACCAAAACTAGAATTGGTACCTGGAATGTTAGAACTCTGCTACAAGCAGGAAAACTAGAAAACCTTAAAAGAGAGATCGAAAAAGAATCATATGGACCTCGTAGGAGTTGCCGAGGTAAGATGGAATGGACATGGGGAGTTGCAGTCAGATTAATATGTATTCTACTACTAAAGAGGAGAAGTAAAAGGAATTAATGGAATAGGAATGATTATGACAAAGGAATTGGTTAAATGTGTGGAATATGTAGACTACGCAAATGTTCGGGTTATTGGTGTTAGACTGAAAGGAGCACAAAAAGATTTACTGATTGTCCAGGTGTATATGCCAACTTCAGAACATGATGACCAAGTTGAAGAGGAAACGTACAATGTAATATAGAGAATAATGGACGAAAATTAAAAAAATGCTGCAAAAATAGTAATGGGAGACTGGAACGCCATTGTGGAAGAAGGGAAAGAGGGAAATATAGTAGGCAGTCATGGTCTTGGAAAGAGAAATGACAGAGGTGAATGGTTAATTGACTTCTGCAGCGAAAGGCAGCTGATAGCGGCAAACAAATGGTTAAAGAACCACAAGAGGAGGCTCTGCACTTGCAAATCACCAGGGGATAAATACAGAAACCAAATAGATTTTATACTGGTAGAAGAAAGATACAGAAATGGAATCAAGAAGGTGCACACATTACCAGGTGCAGATATTAATAGTGACCACAACTTACTTAAGGCAGAAATAGAAATAAAAATGAAAAAACTGAAGAAGGCGACCATGGTGAAGAAGTGGGATTTAGAGAAGATAAGATCCAACAAAGAACAAATTACAGAAATGCTGTCTCGGGACTTTCTAAACACATTACAAGACAAAGAAGCACCTGATAATACCAACGAGTACTGCAATATGCTGAGAGAAGGAATCATTAAAGCAGGACAGCAAAATATAGGAAACGTAAAAGGGAAACGGTCAAAAAAATCAAGGGTCACACAAGAAATGATTTCCAAGATGGAGGAGAGAAGAAAATTGAAAAACGCGAACACTGAAGATGCAAGAAAGATATACCGAAGGTTAAATCATGAACTGCGAAGAGAAACAGAGCAGGCTAGGAAAAATGGCTGAAAGAGGAATGTGATGAAATTGAAGAACTGGACAGGAAGGGAAGATACGACTTACAATACAACAGAGTAGAGACTATGACATGGGAACAAAACAGAGCAGGAAGTGCTGCTATGGAAATTTTGAGTAAATACGAAGAGATAGTGTACAAAGACCGTGACGATGTCCTCCAGAGATGGGAAGAATATATAAAAGAACTATATGACACAAATAGCAAATCAGAAACTCTGGAACTTGAATCACACAACAGTGTAAGTGATGGTGAGAAATGACCGACCATCATAATGGAAGAAGTGAAGTCTGCCATACCTGCAATGAAAAATGGCAAAGCGGTAGGTACAGATACAATACCGGGAGAAATACTAAAATGCTTGAAACACGATGGAATAAGAGAAATATTGAGGTTATGTAATAAAATATGACAGTGGCGAAAGGCCTGAGGACTTTCTGACAACAGTAATGATTCCATTTACAGAAAAAAACAAGGAACCAAGAAATGCAGCGAGCACAGGACAATCAGCCTCGTTTCCCATGCAGCCAAAGTGATGTTAAGAATAGTTAATAAAAGACGTGAAAAAGTAATGGAGGAGAATCTTGGCGAGGAGCAGTTTGGCTTTAGACGGAGCAGGGGCACCAGAGATGCAATAGGGCTCCTACGAATCTTGGGAGAAATGTTTATTGAAAAAGGAAATGGCTCTGAGCACTATGGGACTCAACTGCTGTGGTCATTAGTCCCCTAGAACTTAGAACTAATTAAACCTAACTAACCTAAGGACTTCACACACATCCATGCCCGAGGCAGGATTCGAACCTGCGACCGTAGCAGTCGCACGGTTCCGGACTGCGCGGCTAGAACCGCGAGACCACCGCGGCCGGCTTGAAAAAGGAAAAGACCTATATATGTGCTTCATCGATCCAGAAAAGGCATTTGACAATGTTATTTGGGACAAGCTGGCGACTATAATGAGGGAAAAGAGAGTGGACTGGAAAACCAGAAGACTTATAAATTCATTATATCTTAATCAAAAAGTTTCATTTAAAGTGAGAGGAGAAAGTACAAACTGGATCAGACTAGGAAAAGGAGTAAGACAAGGATGCTGTTTATCACCTACTCTTTTCAACCTCTAGTTGGAAAATGTGATTGACCAATGCTCATTAGATGACAAAGGAGTAGAAATTGGAGGAAGAAGAGTAGGGTGTTTGAGGTTTGCTGGTGACATGGTCCTTCTAGCCACGGGGGAAACAGAATTACAGGATTTGGTGGACACCATTGCAACTAACAGAAAAAAAAATATGGAATGAAAATTAACGCAAATAAAACAAAAGTATTGGCACTAGGAGGAAGTAAGGAAATAAAAATTTATACTGAATGGAGAAACACTAGAACAGGTGCAAAATTTTAAGTATCTTGGAAGCAGGATAGACACAGACTGGAAGTGCACCACAGAAATTAAAACAAGGATAGCAATGGCAAAATAGGCGTTTTATAAGAAAAGGAGAATCTTTTGCAGCCGTCTGGACAGAGAACCCAGAAAGAGACTCATAAAATGTTTTGTATGGAGTGTTCTTCTCTAAAGACAGAAAAAGGCTGGAGGCTTTTGAGATCTGGACATGGCGGAAGATGGAAAGAATAAGTTGGATAGACAAAGTAAAAAATGAACAGGTACTGAGAAGAGTGGGAGAGAAAAGACAGTTACTAGATGTAATAAGGAAAAGAAAAAGAAATTGGATTGGCCATATATTAAGACAGAATGACGGACTGATAAAAACAGTTTTAGAAGGTTATGTAGAAGGGAAAAGGAAGCGAGGGAAAAAGAGATTCCAGATACTGGATGACATGACGGACGGTACAACATACAGCAGCCTTCAGATGGAAGCAATGGATTGCAGGAAATGGAGAAGCAAAGGACCTGCTAATATAGCAGATGACTGATGATGATTACTGTATTACGAAGGACTAGTTTATAAACTTCAATTCCCTATTATATATGCCTTACAAATGATGGTGGAGGAGGTGATTATAAAATATATACACGTGGAATATTCTTAAGTTTGAATTTCTGCTCATAGAACAACGAAGCTATGTTGATTTTTGCCAAAATTGTTAACTTCTTTCCGCCATCTTGAACTGAGACGTCATATGGGTGTGTGAGGGAGTAATAAGTCATCCTGGGCATTTCACTTCCACGCAGTTTTAATCCCGTCAATGGGGAATGTCAACTACCTTTATTGCATTAGTGTATTCGAAGACTAAAAAGTAAAATTAATGAACAACATATCTGCGTTGGTGAATTAGAGTCATCAAACCCAGTTGACATAATCTGCCTCTCTGAACATCATGTGCGCAATGGTACAGATGTGTTAAGTGTTATGGAATTTACGTTAGTATCTCACTTTCGTGGAGCAGAAAAGGAGAAAATAGTTGTCACATTCATCAAGAACCGTCAAATTTAAAAACATACACATTCATAAATTTTGCCTGGACTAGCAAGTGGAAACGTACGCGACAGAAGCAATAAATCCTTCATAACGGTAGGAGTATACTGAGCACTTGCAGGCTGCTAATGAGTCACCACGAAGCTCAACTGAGCTATTTAGCATGAGAAACACAGAAACAATAGTTGCTGGTGATTTTAATGTAGATTTTCTTAACCCTCCCGGTAAGAATTTATCACAGTCAGTAACAATAACATTCAATTCAATTTCTACTGCAAACTTCCCAATTAGGGCAGCTAATTGCTCAAAAACACCACTGATAATATCTTCAGCGAAAGATCTTACGAGCAAAATCATATCACAAAAGCGACTGTCAATGGTGTCCCATTCCATTACATACAGTTCCTTTCTTTAAATGTTAATACCGAACACAGTATAAAATCTATTCAATCTGAATTCAAGAGGATAGTCAATAGGCCTAAAATTGACGATTTTAGGGCGCTCCTAAAATTCATGGGGAATGTAGTACACAGTGCTCATGTCATGAATAAAAAATTCAAAACTTTTATTAATAAATTCCTTATGTTATTCGAATACTGTTTTCCCCCAAACACTACGTCAGTTTAGACCAAAGCCTACAAAGAAGCCATGGATTACTCAGGAGATAAAGGTATCGTGTAACAGAAGTGCAACACAAAATGGAACTGTATCTCTCAGTCTGAAACAGCTCTGATATTGATACTGTATCATAGTACAAGACACTGTAAAATTCCAAAAAATAGCGTTAAGAGTAAATGATTCGTTGGTAACACGTTTGTAGTGCTGCAAAATTTTTTGACAAGCATTTCATAACTGCTGCTGAGAAGAAGGGGGTTTTCAGGTTCATTAGATGGTCACGGAGTACCTGAGATCAAAGAGTACACAGGCTATGGTATCTTTTGTGATCTGTCAAAGGCTTATGATAGCGTAAATCACAATGTCCTTTTCAGTAAATCAGTATAGTACAGTGCAGCAGGAAATGCTGCAAAATACACTCCTGGAAATTGAAATAAGAACACCGTGAATTCATTGTCCCAGGAAGGGGAAACTTTTTGACACATTCCTGGGGTCAGATACATCACATGATCACACTGACAGAACCACAGGCACATAGACACAGGCAACAGAGCATGCACAATGTCGCCACTAGTACAGTGTATATCCACCTTTCGCAGCAATGCAGGCTGCTATTCTCCCATGGAGACGATCGTAGAGATGCTGGATGTAGTCCTGTGGAACGGCTTGACATGCCATTTCCACCTGGCGCCTCAGTTGGACCAGCGTTCGTGCTGGACGTGCAGACCGCGTGAGACGACGCTTCATCCAGTCCCAAACATGCTCAATGGGGGACAGATCCGGAGATCCTGCTGGCCAGGGTAGTTGACTTACACCTTCTAGAGCACGTTGGGTGGCACGGGATACATGCGGACGTGCATTGTCCTGTTGGAACAGCAAGTTCCCTTGCCGGTCTAGGAATGGTAGAACGATGGGTTCGATGACGGTTTGGATGTACCGTGCACTATTCAGTGTCCCCTCGACGATCACCAGAGGTGTACGACCAGTGTAGGAGATCGCTCCCCACACCTTGATGCCGGGTGTTGGCCCTGTGTGCCTCGGTCGTATGCAGTCCTGATTGTGGCGCTCACCTGCACGGCGCCAAACACGCATACGACCATCATTGGCACCAAGGCAGAAGCGACTCTCATCGCTGAAGACGACACGTCTCCATTCGTCCCTCCATTCACGTCTGTCGCGACACCACTGGAGGCGGGCTGCACAATGTTGGGGCGTGAGCGGAAGACGGCCTAACGGTGTGCGGGACCGTAGCCCAGCTTCATGGTTGCGAATGGTCCTCGCCGATACCCCAGGAGCAACAGTGTCCCTAAATTGCTGGGAAGTGGCGATGCGGTCCCCTACGGCACTGTGTAGGATCCTACGGTCTTGGCGTGCATCCGTGCGTCGCTGCGGTCCGGTCCCTGCACATACGGTTCACGTCCACGCTGTCGCGGCATGCTACCAGTGTTAAAGACTGCGATGGAGCTCCGTATGCCACGGCAAACTGGCTGACACTGACGGCGGCGGTGCACAAATGCTGCGCAGCTAGCGCCATTCGACGGCCAACACCGCGGTTCCTGGTGTGTCCGCTGTGCCGTGCGTGTGATCATTGCTTGTACAGCCCTCTCGCAGTGTCAGGAGCAACTATGGTGGGTCTGACACACCGGTGTAAATGTGTTCTTTTTTCCATTCCCAGGAGTGTATTTCAATTCTTACATCCCTGACGGTACAAAAGGGTGTCATCAGGAGAGAGGCATGAATTAAAAGCTGTCCGGCATTATCTAACTGGGAATTAATAAGCACGTGGCGTCCCACAAGGCTTGATCTTCGAGACACTGCTTTTTCTTGTGTATATCAAAGATCTTATCAGTATCATTACCAGTTGCCAAGTTCTAAATGTTTACAGATGATACATACACTGTCATAAAT
This sequence comes from Schistocerca gregaria, assembly GCF_023897955.1. Lineage (NCBI taxonomy): Eukaryota > Metazoa > Arthropoda > Insecta > Orthoptera > Acrididae > Schistocerca > Schistocerca gregaria. The sequence goes on along the minus strand of NC_064923.1, from coordinate 618,899,157 downwards.
TGCAAATAAAGTGTAATCTGAAAAAGACCATTTAATGAAATTCTTATGGGCCTTAACAAATGGTTCCTTGCCGACTCTGTCACTCACTACATGCAATCCAGGACTTTCAAGAGGTATCTCACCAGTATATGCCAAAAATATGAGAACATATAGAAAAAGTGAACAGTGATGAATTCTTGAGATTATAGCTTGACAATAAATTTAGCTAGGAGCAATACACCAAGGAACTGCTGAAGAGCCTACACAAATTTCTATTTGCAATGCTAATGTTGTCAGACATAGAGGTTATAAAAATGAAAAAATACATACTATGCTTGCTTCCATTCCATAATATCAAAATCTATTACTTTTCGGGGTAATCCATCAAGATCAGTTAAAGTTTTACGGGTACGGAAACGCGTAATAACAATTATTTGTGGTGTGAACTCAAGAACATCGTGCAGAGCATTGTTTACGAAAGCAGGGATGTTAACTGCTGTTTCTTAATAAGTTTATTCCTTAATGAATTTTGTCGTGAGAAATACATCTCTTTTTCAAATCAACAGTTCTATTCAAGGAATTAATACTAGAAATAAGAATAATCTTCTGGGAGATTTAAAGTCACTTACCGTCGTCCAAGACAATGCCCATTGCTCAGTTAACACACTTTTTCGATAACTTGCCAGCAGCCATAAAAAGTTTAACTACCAAGGAAGTTCAGTTTAAGATAAGTCGAAAAGATATGTTTAGAGCCAACTCATCCTACTCCACTGGTGAATTTCTTAGTTGAAACAGCTGCTGTGTCCCTGTGACTAATAATACAATATAAAGAGAACAACATCAATACAATCTGACGTCTGTACAAATTCAGTACGGTAATGCGACAGTTTTAACTAAGTGTTGTAAAATGATTCTTCTATTCAGTGTTTGCTACCTCACAAATGAAAATATCAATTTTTTTTTATTCACTTCACAACCATGACTAACATTCCACTTGGGATATGTATAAAGTAATTTAGGAAACTCATATTTGTTTATCGTTGTAAATACTTTATTGTGTATTCTTTTTCTGTAGTGAATTCAAGCAGTAGTGGAGTTCTTCACTTATTTATATTTATTACGTTATATTTTTTTTACATTCAGGATCAACTGCCAAGTCCCGGAACCAATCACAGATCCTATGCAGGTCATCTTCCAATTCGCTTGTCTTCTGGCGTTGCTGCATACTCCTCAAGTTACCTTTACGTCAGTCGACGTGCTGAGTTTTATCTGCAAGGAAGCCCTGTGGAACAAGATCAAACGTCTTCCTGATGTCAAGGAACACAGCATTAACTGAGCGCCTTTGTCAACGGCGCTGTGGGTAACATCGACGAACACAGCGGACTGTGTTTAACAAAAATGTTATGAATGGGAGGTACGCTGACGATGCTTGGCCCCATGGAAAATATTAACTGTTGTTTCTTCACCACCTCACCTCCATTCATAACGTTATTTGCTTCAGTATGGAAGTATAGAAAGACGGTTGTATGCCTTTGGATGTTTTGGTTCGACGAACGAATGATGGCTCTCTAGGAAATTCATTTTATCGTAAGCCAGCTCATACTTATCTGAATTAGAAGCGTCAAGTTGGCATCATCCGTCGAAAACTATGAGCGTGTATAAAAACACTCATACAAAGATCTCACTCTGTTTCAGATCTCGATAGTTTGCAGAAAGAGCTCGGCCACCTAAAGAACGTGTTCAAAAAAAGTGGCTACTTCACTGAGCAGTTTAACAAGACATTGTCAGTTAAAATCAAAAATCAGGAAGTGGATAAGAAGGAGAACAAAGCGGGAAGATATTTAGCTGTTTTCCTTTTTCGTTTAAAACACAATAATTATCCGTAAATTTGAGGTGAAAGTGATTTTCCGTTCAGCACTAACCTTTTGAGACGAGTTAAGGACACCATGTTACTGCGGAAAGCCGGAATTTACAAAGTACCTTGTTAGGATGCTATGGCTTACATAGGACAGACCACACGCTGTGTGAAAGAAAGTTGTATTGACCATCAACGTTGGACTGACCTTTCGCACTCGAACAAGTCTGCTATTGGTGAATACCGTATTTCCACTGGACACTCAATGGAGTATGGCGAAACGATGAGTCTAACCACAACAAAGTCGTTTTCAGACTGCATTATTAAAGGATTTGTGGAATTAAACCTGGCGGAAGCGCTGACACACCGTGATAGTGGCTACCATTTGGACAGTGCGTGGTACCCTATCAACTCGACGATTTGTTTTAATCGAAGATGGCAAAATGCGCCAACATTTGCGGCAAGCGGTAACGTGTAGGACAGCTGAGTTCTGTGGTTCCACCAGCGTGGGAGCTGCGGTCGCGAAGTGTGATACGCTTGTCAACTTAATTTTGGCGCATGCGCGGAATACTTGCGGTGCACTATATAGTGGGAAACAGATCGTATCTTCGTGAGTCTTCGATGTCTCCCCTGAAGATGAACAGGCGGGTGCCCATTCGAAATATCGTGCGATGAATTAACGACGAACGGCTGCAAGCACGAAATTTTTTTGAGCATTCAATTCGCCGGGAAAATTTTTAATTAACAAAAAATCGATGTTAGATTTTACAGTGGACTTTTTTCCTCCAGAAATAATATAATAGGTGAGCATAAAACATGAGCCATAACTCTAAGAGAGACTGATGTCGGGACAAGGTAGGAGCCTCCGCGAGAGCATTCTATAGCAACATCATCAGGTTGTAGCATGCCCCCGTCCCATGGAAACGTTATCAATAACGATAACGAGCAATCCTTCCACCACCGGAAAACTTGGAAGAAGTTAACTAACAGGCACTTTTCAGAGCCAGTCCTGACGATTTTAAGCCTAAACGTCGACGGAATTACAAACAAGAAACAAGAAATCTTATCGGAACTCTGCCATACTCCTAAAAGGGATATGTTATGCATCCGAGAAACCCACACAGTCGCAGAAGCAAAAACACCTGAAATACAAGGAAAGCGTCTAGCTATGGAAGCACGACATCCTAAAGACGGCAGTGCCATATTGGTTAGAGCTGAGATGGCGGCGGCTTCTGACGCAAAATCTACAGCCAATAATATCGAAATACTAACTGTTGAAACTGTAAACTTTACAGTAACATCCGTGTGTAAACCTCCAGGAAAAAAATTTGCTTTCACCCGGCCAAAAAACTTCACGAACCAAAACAGCAAATTCATTGTAGAAGATTTTAACTGCCACGCCACCACTTGGGGATTCAGTGAAACAGACGAGAACGAACAGGTATTGGAGGAATGGATAGAAACAAGAAATCTCAGTATCCTCCACGATCCAAAACTTCCACCCTCCTTCACAAGTAAAATATGGAAACGTGGATATAAACCCGACAACTGTATTACCAGCTCAAACATAAAAGACTGCTGTACTACAGTAGTATATCAACCTATACTTCGAATACAGCATAGACCAGTAGGGATACGGGTGTACACAGCAGTTAAGACCACTACAGTACAGTTTCGCCTTTTTTTGGATCTCATTTTTGTACTTATTGTACCACACACCGCAAAATTTTCGATCTTATTTTCAACACTTCCCACCGGAACAGTTGCAAAATTTGCAACACATAAGGAACAACAAAACTGAATGCAAACCTTAATAAGACGGTTACATCATCTCAAATGGACGACAGAGAATTAAACATCTCTCACTTTCAATGACAACTAATCAGTTGAAAGACAGTAAGGTGAGAGGTTCTGATTGAAATTCAATTTGGCTTTTCAGATAATACGCTACGACACTGGTATCCTTCTAACAAGATGCGTATTTTTCGTGAGTGAACAGAGCCAAGCGCATGGTGGGGGAAAAACCGCAGGTCGCCCTACTATGTTTGTGTGGTGCAACAGACGATGTGCAAAATTATAAACCCACATTCTTAACCTCAGTCTGTTAAGCGATCACAGGGGTTGTTCTAAGCATGAATACAATAAATTTACTGGAGAGAGGAAAAGCTTGTGTCTATAAATCATCGGAATTTAAGAGCATCGATCGTACGAAATATATGTCATCTTTTTCACTCGATATCCTGACGAGCCATGTGTGCTGGAAGACAAATGGATCCCATATTCCTGTATTTCCGAAAAGCATTCATTAAAGTGTTAAAATGCACACCGTTGAAGGTCCCCAGCATACGGGATAGACTCTCAAATATGTGACTTTTTGGAAGCCGTTCTGCGTATTAGAACGGAGTACGTTTTTCTTGATGGCGAGCATCCATCAGAGGCGAAATCACAGCCAGGAATACCCCCGGTGTATGTCATAGGACGTATCCTGTTGCTCTTGTATATTAAGTCTGACAGACAGGGTGGGCATTATCGTTTAGGGACTACTCTATGTCGTCGTTGAGTGACTTGCAGACGATTCAGTGTGACTTTGAGATAATTTCTCTTACGTATGATTAATGGCAGCTTGTTTTAAATTTAAAGAAACGTAACTGAATGGAATGCGCGGGCGAAAGTTTCTTGTAATGGTGTAAGACACGTGCGTCCATTTACGCATCCTGCCTGAGCGTTTGGGATTCTCATCAGTTGGATTAGAGAAAGCCTCGTAGCAATTCATTGGAGTGCTTTCAGACTTAGATGAGAATTCTTCCTGGGAAGAAGACTATCTTTTCGAGAAACGCTACTGAGGAAGATCAACTAAGCAGAATGTGTGTTGATATTCCTGATCAGCACGTCCCAAGAACAGTCAGGCAACATGTCCTTAAATAAGATATCTCACGACTGGCCAACAATGACTGGAAAATCAGAGAAATTCGGAAGCATCGGAGGCTTATCAACATGAAGTTAAGATCCTGCAAAGGTATCACACAGAACTTGTCAACATGTATGCCAAAATAGACGGTAGGTCCTTACAAATTCTAGCTCCTCTATCTCTCATCAAAATGAAATGCATTCCTTAAAATGCAGAGTGCACACATTCTGAGCTCTCATGCACCACACGCTGTTGGGGGTCTGACAACCATAGTAGGAATCCCTTTGTCAGAGGACTTTCCCGTACTTGTATGAGTTGCGTCGCCTCCTCCCTTCTGAAGGTCGTTGGCCTCCCACAGCTCGCTTTTTTTTTTTTTTTTTTTTGCCAGTTAACATGCGCTCCTCAGCACACACATCACTATCACCGCTTACTCCGTTTAGTGTCAAAAACATCATATACTAATTTTTCACGGACGGCAAACAACAGAGTGCTCTCGGGAATACATTCGCATGCACCGCATGAAGTCGAGGATGGTTATTTAAAATGACAGTAACAATAAATCTGAGCATTTGATATACTGGAAGCATATAAAACTCGTCTCAGCCTTAATCGAGAAAATTCTGGTCCTACGTAAAACCGCTAAGCTGTTCGAAGGCTGTTTTGGCAGTAGAAGACAGCGAAAAGAAAGCTAAATTTTAAATTTCGCGTTTAAAAAGAACAATCACAAGGATGGATCTTAAAAACACCGTGGTATGATCGTCCGACAGACTCCAGCATGGGGGACGTAGTAATAAACACGTAGTTGCTGCTATGCAGTGTTAAGAAGAATGTGGCGATACCGATGGTAGAACTGATAAAAACTGGTTGATCACAGCCAGCAGGGGTTTCGGATTGCTAAAGGAACACACTGAAGCGCCAGGGAAACTGGCATAGGTATGCGTATTCAAATACAGAGATACGAGAATGTTAATAGGCAAAATACGGCGCTGCGGTCAGCAATGCCTGTGTAAGACAACCAGTGTCTGGCGCAGTTGTTAGATCGGTTACTGTTGCTACAGTGGCAGGTTATCAAGATTTAAATGAGTTTGAACGTGATGTTACAGCTGGCGCAAATTGGAACTTTGTTGTAAGTCCCTATGGGTCCAAACTGCGGAGGTCATCGCTCCCTAGGCCTACACACTACTTAATCCAACTTGAACTAAGTTACGCCACGGACAACACATACACCCATGAAAGATGGAGGACTGGAACATCCTACGGGGGGGGGGGGGGGGGCGTGAATATCAGGAACCCGGTAAAACATCAAACCTCAGACATCGCAGCGACCATAATAAGATCCTGCAAGAAGGGGAGCAACGACGACTAAAGAGAATCCTTCAACGTGACAGAAATGCAACCCTTCCGCAAATTGCTGCAGATTTCAATGTTGGGCCATCACCAAGTGTCAGTGTGCGAACCATCGAACGAAACATCAACGATCTGGGCTTTCGCACCTGGAGGCCCACTCGTGTACCCCTGATGACTGCACGGCACAAAGCTGTACACCAACATTAAACTGTTGATGACAGGAAACATTTTGCCCTGCCGAACGAGTCTCGTTTCAAATTGTATCGAGCGGATGGACGTGTACGGGTATGGAGACAACCTTATGAATCCATGCACCCTGCATGTCAGCAGGGGACCGCTCAAGCTGGTGGAGGCCCTGTAATAGTATGGGGCATGTGCAGTTGGAGTGATGTGGGACTCCTGATACATCTAGAAATGACTCTGACAGGTGACACGTACGTGAGCATCCCGTCTCATCACCTGCATCCATTCATGTCCGTTGTGCATTCCGACGGACTTGGGCAATTCCAGCAGGACAATGTGACACTCCACATGTCCAGAATAGCTATAGAGTGGCTCCAGGAACACTTCTGCTGGCCACCAACATTACTGTATCGAGCACATCTAGGATGCCTTGCAACGTGCTATTCAGCAGAGTTCTCCACCCAACCCCCCACCCCATACTCTTACTGATTTATGGACATCTCTTGAATAGTGATATGTGGGTGACGAGATAATGGAAACTGATTAATAATTGCTGCTTGAATAAGTGGAAAAACTGATTGTATGGAATAGTTGAAAGAAACTGGAAGGTAATTTATGATTCTGTACACAATCCTCGGTGACTAACTGATACCAATATCAACAGAGCTTTAATATCAATACACTCAAGGTCAATATTCATAATGTGCATTACGTACTGCTTCACATTAATTCCATTATACCTAGTCTTGGTTTAACAAAGCCGATAAAGAATCGCTCCTCCGCTGCTGACGCAAATTCCTCTTCTCTGCTCCGAACTTCCGGATCAGGATCTCGGCGGGAGGCGAAATGATGCACAGACAGGAACGCACGTCTCACACATGCGAATTAATTTTACCTTTCTAATAACTTTTTATAACACTTTCAACACCGTTGTGATACACAATTTTTAACAATGATGGTGCGACGGATCCAAGCATATGTCCGCACGCTACCATTTACAGAAACAAAAAGGTGAGTATACAGGATTTAATAAATTTCTTCTTTTGTTTCATATAGATGCATCAAAACATTACCCTCGCCACAAAAAAACTCGTTAATCTACGTTTGGCGTTGTGTATATCCCATTCAGTTTACATACAGCTTACGATATATGATTCAACACACCCAGTAGGATTCATGGTGCCAGTTCCCTTCAGCACTTCTTCAGACATTATTCGAGTACATGGCACGTCGTGTTGCGGCACTTCTGCGTTTTAGCGGGGGCCCTACACGATATTGGGCAAGTGTACCAGTTTCTTTGGCTCTTCAGTGCAGTTCTACGAGGCAACAGCGGAATTCGACGGATTTGAAGTCGAAAAAATCTGATGAAAGTTTGCATATATTGTTAAAAACAGATGGAAATGGGAGCTAGCCTGTACAAACAGTCTTGCTGTAGGACAGGCGAAAAGAAACACGTAATTGTGACGTAAATTAGCATTTTGAGAATTCGCCCAAGTCCCTGATCAGAGAGAGAGTGCAATGAGAGATTCGTCAAAACGATTAACAGCCCCGAGAATTGAGTAAATCCCAGGCATTAACAGTACAAAGCACTTTTATGAAAGCAAAGTTAGTCCACCGCGTCTGCCGATTTAGATGAAATCCTTTGCATTTCCATGAATATACGAACGAAATAATTGCGGTTGCATTACAGCGAATCCGAAAAAGCACTTACACGAGCTGTGGGATCCACGGCAGCTGCTAAGACTATTAAGCACGCACAAGGGCATTTGAATAGCGACAACTTTATTGAGTATCACGAACCGACTCCAACCAGGAAGTGCAAACGACTGAGGACGAGTGAGCCTCTCTCGTCGGTTTCGTTACGGAGGGAACAGCACTTCGGTATGCATCTGCCAGCAGGAGAAGGTACCTGTGGCCAATACAAACAGGGTGAAAGTTAGGATATGCTCCGGCCAGCAAGACCTCGTCTCACGACTCAGAGGTTGGGGTTTCTGAGTGACGACAAGTCTGTGAAAGGGCAGGACGGACTAGAGTTCCTGTGCCGTGAGAGAGACGTGGCAACAAATTCAAAGTAACGGCTCGACCAGCATTTGTCGCTATTCGCATTTTGCTAATTATTATAAGTAATTAAACCAATGCTCGGAAAATTCCTCTGCCGCCGCCCCCCCCCCCCCCCCCCCCGAAAGCAGACCTCTGAGCATACAAGACTACAACGGTCTCTAAACGCTGGGAACACTTGGTTTCATCTATTTTCGGAATATTATTCGAAGCGAGCCACAACCCGTATCAAACGATTTTTGAATTTGCATACAAACTGAATCTGCTATTGGATATGCGAATTACATTTCAGTAAGAGAGACACTTTTTTCAGGAAGAGTGGACAGCTCAGCAGTCGTTCCTACTGCACGCCTTGTGGTATAAATAATGAGTCTCTGCTCTCCAGCATCCCTGGCTTAGAGTGTACTCTGTAGCATTGGTCTCTTACTAAGCTTGCATTCATCGTTAGTATCTTGCCTAGTATAAAGTCCCAAGCGGCTGGGAACAAGCGCAGGTGATTCCCGTATGTAAGAGGAGTGCTAACCTTGACAACATCGGCCTGCTGCGGAATTCTTAGACATATTCTCAGTACGAAAACAAATTTCCTTGAGGCAGGAAAGCTGCTGTACACATATTAGTACAATTTAGAAAGCATCGCTCATGTTAAGCTCAGCTATCCCTTTGCTCACATCACATCCCACATCCTGCAAACCGTGGATGAGGGGCAGCAGGCAGATTCGATATTCTTAGACTTCTGAAAAGCATTTGACACGGGCGCTACTGCATACAGTTGAAGGTCCGAGCATATGATTTAGGTTCCCAGATACGTGAGTAGCTGGAAGGCTTCTTGAGTAATACAACCCAGTATGCCGTCCTCGAGGGCGAGAGTTCATCAAGGACAAGGGTATCGTCAGGAGTGACCCGGGAAGGATGATAGAGCCGCTCTGTATACACGAATGATTGACGTGCACGGTAAGCAGCAGTTTACGGCAGTTTGCGGATGACGCTGTGGCGTACGATCCCATAATTCGAACGTAGCATTAGCAGTTCAAATGGTTCAAATGGCTCTGAGCACTATGGGACTGAACAGCTATGGTCATCGGTCCCCTAGAACTTAGAACTACTTAAACCGAACTAACCTAAGGACATCACACAACACCCAGCCATCACAAGGCAGATAAAATCCCTGACCCCGCCGGGAATCGAACCCGGGAACCCGGGCGCGGGAAGGGAGAACGCTACCGCACGACCACGAGCTGCGGACGCATTAGCAGTGTGATGTTTTACACAGCCACGTCGATTAAATATCCAAGCGTAACGTTCAGAGCGATATGAAATTGACCGCGCACCTAAGGACGGTAGTAGGGAAGTCAAATGTTAAGACTTCAGTTTACTGGGATATTTTTTAGGCAAGTGTAACTCCCCTGTACACGGGACAGCGTATAGAACACAAATGCGATCTCTTCTTGAGTACTGCTCGAGTGTTTGGGATCCCCATAATGTAGAATTAAAGGGAGACATCGAAGCAATTCAAAGTCGTGTACCTGGATTTGCTACTGATTGGTTAGATCAGCACACAAGTATTATGGTCATACTTCGCGAAATCAAACTGGAATACCTGGATGGAATTCGACTTTCTTTTCGCGAAACAGCATCGAGAAAATTTAGAGACTCGGCATTTGCGGCAGAACGATTTTACTGTCACGAACGTAAATTTCGGGGAAGGACCATGAAAAGGAAAAATTTGGGCGCTTTCCGAGGTATATAGACAGTCCTTTCTCTCTCGCCCGATTTGCGAGTGGAACGGGAAAAGTAATGGACTAATGGTGGTACCAAGTACTCTCCGCCTTGCACGATGCAGTGGCCCCCAGAGTATGTGTGTAAAAGGACGTGAACTTATCGACTGCATAGAACAGTCATCAGTGTAATATGAAACATCAGACGTAACTGTCTCATTTTTTTGCTTAACTCTGCCATTGGTACATTGCTGGAACACATACTTAATCACCATTTCTTCTAACTAATGTTGAAGTAGCAAAATTAGTAACAAATTTTTACTTCTCACTTTGTTCATGTGTACATTAGGACCAGCTTCTTCCCTGAAGTTGATTGTCGCCTTTCAGCGTCGTTGGCGAAAGCACTGTGCTCAGAGCTCAGGGCAGTTTGCAGTAGGAGAATTGAACAAGCTTTTTTTCTGATTAGTCAGTTTCATCCGCCACAACTAAATGAGAGGAAGAATGGGCAGATAGTGAAGGTGGTGGTAGTACAGCCTGGCCTGTTGCCAATGTTTCTAAGTGTTTTTAGGACCCCGCCGTAGTTGGAACGGGAACAATATATTTGCTTTTGAACATTCACAGCTTTTGTTGTTGGATCTAGCTCAATTTGTCGATCAAAGCGAGGTCCAATAGCGGAAAACGTTTTGCAATCTGAAGGAAAATGCAGTTTTTGTGGCAACTAGCTCTTGGTGCAGTACAGGGTCACGTTTTAAACATACTAAGCGTTATCGAAAGTTATAGCACTCTTTCACTCGTATCCCTAGTGGCCCCCTGATTCCGAAAACAAGTATCGGTACAGAAAGAGTGACGCTATCAGAGGATTAAGGGAGAGAACTACCTGAGCTTCACACAACCGTGAGCTATGTTGCATGCCTGTAGAGGAGCGGTTAGCGTCGCTGGCTGGCATGCTGCTGATCCTGTTACCGGCGAATATTTGTTATGCACCATTTGCAGAAGGTTCTAGAAGTTGTTTATATTTGTAATGTTTGCATATTCTGGAATATTCGGTGTTTGTTTGTTTACATAGCATCACTCTCCGACCAGAAGACAACCCTATCTTTACACTGCTACTTCTTTGAAGATCCGTGTTTTCGAATTTGGATTTTGTTGTGGTAACATCCATCCACTGAGATAATTTCAGCTCTACATTTCTTTAAGGCCCTCAGGCCTACAAAAATCGAAGAATTATTAACACTATAACAAAACTGATTTTTGGTAAATATAAAATAAGGGTTTTAGTAATATAACTGCGTACACTGTGTGCTGTAACTGAGGATCTTCTCTACTAAACAGTTTTAAAAAATCTCTGCTTTTGAAACAGTCCATAACGCACTGCCGGTAAATTTTATCTCATTAAGTATTATTTTTATGAATTGACCATTACTTCTTCGTAACTGGCGTGATCTGTATTTACTGCTAATGTTTTGGTTAAGGTAATAGTAGCCTCAACCCCAAAGTTGGTTTGAAACCCGCTGTGCCTACATCCCTTGAACTGACTTACTAAGCCAATTACACGGGGAGGGCGAAGGTGGAGCTGTAGCTTAACGTGAACTACGAACAGTACAAAATAGTATTTTTCACATTATCGGCTCACTGCCAGAGGTGAAAGAAACAATAAGTGACAGGAAAAGATCTAGGGCCAACTGTGGATCGATACCGCGACCTTTGCAGTCTGTCTTTTACCCATCTAGCTACCGAGCGACTGGTATTGTGTTTACTAGCTCCTGATTTCGTTTCATTTTCTATTAGATTAAATGCCCGATGATAATTCCTAAACACACGAGACTACCGAAAATAAGTTAATAAGATGAGTCCTGTACCTCGTGAGCTGAAATAGAAATAATTTCTTTTATCCAAAACTTCGCTTTCGTTTCTGTAAGACGTTTTTGTGGGCTACAATAATTAAACAGGTGTTTCCGTTTAAGAAGTTAATCTTGAGTCAAATGGACACACAGTTATTTGACGAAGAAGCATTTGTGAAATTATGAATTAGAGCTGTAGTTCCCAAACTTTTCCTCTCAAAGAACACACTCAGAATCCTGGTAATTTCAAGGAACACCTTGCCTATTTTGAAGGTTAATAGAATTCTTAAAAAATGAAAAATGTTATATTCAGTGTTTACTTCCATTTTGAATCATAAAGAATAACACATAAATCATAACAAAATTTTAAAAACTAATTAGTATCGTCAAATGTTGGGAGAAAAGCGCCTTGTTATTGATAGTTCTTGCGGAACACTTATTCACACAGTTTGGAAAACCCTTTGTCGGAGCACTACTTCGTCGAAGACGTTCATTCGAATTGGGTGTGAAACCGCAAATTTTTAGCCTGACAACCGTTGTTTTCACACTTCGTGTTCCTGGAGACTACTGTTGTTCTTCTCCGTCCGCGCCCATCTGCGCAGGCGGCCGACGTGGTCATGTTTGCGGTACCTGTGAACTGAAACCGAAACCTTGGACCCTTCGTCCTCCACAAACGCGCACCGCAACGCCGCGCGGTGGCAGCTTGCAGCACCAGTAGCTGTGCGCCTCGCCAGGAGATGGCAGCGCTATGCCCTCCACAGGAATGAGGTGACCGTTCATTCCCTAGACGAGAGATGGTTACGCCTCCAGCCGGGCTCTGCTCTCCAGGTTTAATGAAGACTAGCCAGTCCCACTCGGGACGCGGCAATTACTTGACGTCGCTTTAGAACGTACAACTACCAGCTCCGCGCTCTCCAGCTACCTCATCAAGAGAAACAAAAAAAACGACGAACCTGCCATTGTGCTCTGCATGCGACATCACAGACTGCGTCCTGCACGTTTCAAGACAATGTTTCCGCTTCTGCGACAAAAAAAATATGTTCTGGAAACTTTCATCATCATTTAATACGCAGATTTTTCAGTTTAATTGTATAACCAGACGGACCAAATTGAAACAAACGCATGGTTTCATATTTCGTCTTTATTACGCCGTGTTCCTCTAGCTAAATCTATGGAAAGCTCTATTAGAGCTTGTGACACGAACGAGCTTAGCTGTGTCGTCGGATGCTAAGTAGAAGAAAATTGACTATGATGAGGTTGAGGACAATTTTTTAAGCGTAATTAACTTTTTAAATTAGTGTGGAGAAATTTATTAGGAAATTGATGATATTAGCTGATTATCACTTATTCTGAAACAATCCGTCTTTAACTCTCTTGAAACATAAGATAGGTTACTGACCTTATTCTTCGGAAAGTAAGTTAAGATCAGAACACAGCGTTCCATCAGTGAAGTGGTCGTTACACACTGAACACAAGCTCAGTTTGCGAAAGGACGCGAAAAGAAATCGTCCGGGTCCTCGCCAAAGAAATCACCTGTGCATTTGCCTTGAGCATTCGAACTGCCTTCCGTTATGTAGTTGACTTAGTGGGAACGAAGTTTTCCCAGGAAAATAAATGAACGTGAAATGTGCAAAACATTTCAAAATGTTCTTATGTGCACACACCGCTATTTTGACACTGTACACTGAGTCTGAGTTATGATTTATCAAGGCTGATACCATGCAAGCAACGGTATCGACTTGCGCTGTTTTCAACTGATCATAGTTGGTGAAAAGCCGCTGAAAACAATATCTAACCTTCCTGGCTTTTAAAGAGTTCCCCGCACCTATTTGTAGTGGCATGGTAATACCTTTGTGACCATATATTCTGAGAGCTGTGTAATGGGTTTCACCGTTTGCTTTTATTCGTTATCCGGCGCTACGTATTCCACATGAAAAGTAGATTGTAACGCCATCACCAACGCTAGGAGGAACGCAGTAACTTCAAAGCGACGGCAACGTTCACCTTAAAATGTTCTCACGGAACAAAAATATGAGGAAGATTGACACCGATATTTGTGAGTCATATGTGGCCAGCCTTTAGAAATACGAGAAAACGAGTTCAAGCCAATGGTATTAATCGTGGGAACACACAGCAACGTTGGGAACACACAGCAACGTCTTTTAGCAGTGACTAGAAAAAATAGCAGTCATCAGAAACATGCTTGTACGTTATTTTTTCGAAGTAGCTATTAATGTGTACCGTTTTGAAGCTATGTAATAGCAGTGTCTCGTATTAGTTACAAAACCACCAACCACATTTAGTACGGAACTCGCAGAACAGAGGAACCAGTGTATGGAAGCTGACAGTAATTCCAAGCACCTGCTGGCGTGCAAAAGGAGATGCAGTGGGGGTCACCTACTCGGAATCTGTGGAGTGGTGTTTCGAGAAGTGAAAACTCAGTATGTTCCCAGCTAATAATATATAAAAGGGGTGCACGACTAAGTTGGAACACCAAAATCGGGCGACTACGTTTATGCAATCCATAGGTACCATGACGGAAGAGGCGAAGTAGCACGTCTATCATCGATTTTTGCCTCCTTGATTCCCCCCAGTCGCAGACACCGCTGACTAAGTGGAATATTACGTACTGCAAATGCAATCGATCGCAATGAAAATTCAGCCGCGGCACGTATTCGGTACGAGGGAAGGACTGTTTCAATGTGCCAAGCTGGGCACGTTTCAAACAAACCCTCTGAAAGAAAACTCACTGCATTATCCTTCGAAACACTGAGCATACAAAACCCTCAACCTGCACATTAATCTGCTCCATTACAGTACGAAAACGAACACAATCGAAGTTTTGGAACGGAAGGGATGCTTAGTATAACAACAAACTGCCCTTCCTTATGACGCGTGGTGCTGGATTCGGTGCACCCCTAAAGAAACTTTTAAGGAAAACTGTGCCCATCGGGCAGCGCATCTTGAGTGACTGTTGATGTTTTTCTGGATATTTGGATGTGGAGTCTGTATGGTATGACTGACTTTTGTTGTGACTAACACTTTGTGGCGTCGCAACTAGTGCGAGCGCACAGTTTTCTATCAAATATTTACTGTGAAATGTAGACAGACTGTAAAGTAGCCATCAGATTAGCATATGTGCTGTAGCGGGCAGATTACCGGTGTCCGTTCGTCTGACGTCACGACCATATGGCATGTCTGTACCGTGAGAATGTAAGACCTGTGCGCTAACTAGCCGCGTGTATAACGTGGAACTTTCATCTTTAATAACTTCTAACTGAGGAACCTGAGGAAATTAAAAGTTAATATACTAGTTTCTGTTATGAATAAAAATAAGTCATCCAAATTTGAGCTTTGAAACCTGCATATTTTGGAAATTAGAAAAATCTTACAGAAAACGCAAATTTCTACAATTTTCGAGTCTAAATAAATACCATAATGTATAGATCACCTTCAGTGACCATCCAACTATGAAACAAAATCACCTTCCGTGCTTTTGTATTTATTTTGAGAATTTTACTTTTAGAAATTCACCTATAACTTTGTTAAAACCATAAATGTTTTGAATTTTTGTGAACAGTTATTTTATATGAGTAGGTGAGAGTGAATGAGTGTGCCTGAGTGAATGAAAGAGGGACATTCGCCATTCTTTGCAAGTGTATAAAATCTAGGTTGGAACTCGCAAGTGTTCAGACGATGTAACCGTGGGAACAGAGTCGCCAGTGGTTCCCCATCTTAGTGAATGTCGGATGTCCAAGAGTGTATGGTATTGTACAAGCAGCCAGAACGTTCGCGAGTATTTAAATAATTTCTGGAAATAAAGTAAAGTCTAGTTTTCCTTTCGGTTTGTTAAATTATACAGTAAATTTTGTGTAACAAGAAATCATGACGTAAATGATTCAGAAGTCATGACTGGTGCGTGCTAGATTTTGGCGCGAGGCGCACCCAAAGAGTTAATTCTGATTGGCTGTGTGATGTGTGAGCCAATGAGATGCGAGGACGGTTAGCAGACTAGGAGAGTGAGTCGCGAGTGGATGAAGAGTCGCGAAGGAACTGTGATCGAGAAGAGACATGCTTGATGTGTCCTCGCGAATAATGTGTAAAATGAAGTCATAAAACGGCTTCATCGGTTCGGTACTGTGCGATTTGAGACTGGAAGAGTCCAGTAACGCGTAGTGTGAGTTTGAGCGAGTGGTGACTTTTCGTTCCGCGAAAGACGCGAGTAACTTTAATAATTAAAAGCGTGGCGGTACTTCGTAAACTTTTACTAAGTGCTTATGGCGAGCATTAACGTTAAAAAACGAACTATTATTGAACATCGACTGCAAACGTGTATGTTTGAAAATCGTCTGTGTTGCAGTTAAGTAAATTCCGTAACTTTGAAAGCTAATTCTGGCGGGGTTTGAGTGTGGATAGAATTGTGAACTGAACTTTCTTCAAACGTAGATTAGCGGGCTGATGATCAGGCTTAAAGACAATAAAGAGCTTAAATAGAATTACCAACTTCGCGTTCTCGTTTGAGTAAACAATTACTACCATTCCAATAACTCAATTTATTTAGGAAGATTGCTCATAGATTGTATTTCAGCAAACATGTATCGCGGCCTCCGGTGAGCGGCTATTAAATTGCAGTTTCTTCAACACTGCTTTTCTGCAATTTTTCCAGTAGCTGCTATCAGGAGAGGCGAGTGCAGCAACTACCTAAGAAACGAGGTAGGTGGATTTTCTTTCAGGGAAAGGAAACTGCGCGATAAGAGCCTGACCCGTCGCAACTTGAGCGAGGTTAGTTTCTACAGGTCATATACTAACCAAATACATAGTTAACGGCACTGCGTTTTTGCTTTTGATACGGTCATAACTATCTGTTTATCTCCATTATCATCTAGTTTCCATTTCTAGCATCAGCATGGCTACATCAGTCTGCCGAAGAAACAGGTTTTTCAACTTTTCCCGTCAACATTACCAACTCTGTTCTAAGTCGCCAATGCTCATGACAACCGGGCAGAACACCTGACTGGAATTGGGAATAATTTAAATCCATTATGCATCTGGACTGTACCACTAAGTCTGCTGCTTCACTGTAATGAGATCCGTCTTAACATCGCGCGTTACAGATTTCATGAACGATATTTTGATGTGAAATCACCACGTTAGGCTACTAGAGGTTGTTTCATTTTTCAGTAACTAGTATAAACGTAGCGGTCATTACCTGTCAGAACTTCTGAAATTTTTGTGGCAAGCACCTTCTGACTACAATTTTAAAATGGAATCCATGACTACTGATCTCTGTGCGAATATGTGGCCGTTGCGTACACCATAACATCGTCATATGTGGAGTTTGAAATCAACTCCATGAAATGCTTTATCAAACTCTTTTCATTGGTTGTCTGCCTATTGTACGAATGCCCATAGAAGTGTCAAGCGCGTTCTTCAACCCATCGAATACTTTCACTAGTACAGCACTTTTCAGCACAGACACATATTTGTAAAATTAACATTATCAGCAAAAATATCTGCATGTAAACACGCGTCTTACGACGCTACGCGTGGTACAAACTAAACACTTTTTTAAGACTACTGAGCTGTGCACCATGTATAATGATACAGTTAGATACACCGCTCCCATTTGCAGTTTGAGGCACCAATGTCTTGCCCAGCAACCAACTTTCACCTGATTCTATACGCGTAACCCATTACATGTGTGCCTACCAAACAGCGCTAACACCTCGAGTACACGCGGCCAGGTAGCGGAATGCAGCGTACGACGTGCGTCGCCGGACAGTCGCCTGTTATCTGCCCAGATAAGGTGAGCAGCGGGGCGTGCAGGACGCTGACCTGCTACTGGCAGTCTCTCCGCTGTTTACAAACAACGGCAGTCGCTTGTAACTGTCCCGGTTGCTGATTCACACATCGCGCTTGTTCACTCAGCATCCGCAGGCACGCCTACGGTGACGTCACACTTCAAGGTCGCGGGGTAGAAAAGCGGAAACGGGCGCTGAACAGTTCGCTCCTGTAAAACAGCTCGCCGCAGAAGATTCGCCTTCATTTATTTCGGGGAAACTGTAGATACGCTTGAGACCAACTAAAAATTACTCTGGTTCGTATTTGTGTATTGTGCGTTACCACACAATGTTGCAAATTAATGCTCGTCTAAACTTAATGGAGGTCACTTATTGTTCGACATTATAAAAAATGTAAAACACATAAGTTATCATGAAGAGGAAGTTAATGTACAGAAGCAACACAATGAGATAATGTTTTGATATTTTGTTATAAGAAATGGCTTAATTTATTCCTTTTGGATCGAAAACCAGTAACCACCGTAAATGAAGACTAACAAAAAATTAAATTTTTCTATTTTCATTCATAAACATTCTATGCAATCCTTCAATAACGTAAATTTGGTTGACTCAGTCATGGTGACCGTGTGGCCTAACGGATAAGGCGTCGGACTTCGGATCCGAAGATTGCAGGTTCGAGTCCTGTCACGGTCGAAATTTTTAATCTTGTGTGTGTGTAATGCAACTCTAGATTTATTCAGTTTTCATTCTTTGATAACAATATTGTCGAGGCACATCTGATAACAATACTTTGAAACAGTACGTAAATGAGTGCCGGATGTAGTAGTGTCTTCATTTCTCAAAAGGGATAAGAAAACCGATGTTGCCCACTAGAATAAATTTAGGTGAATAAACGTCTGCGCAAATTGAGCAAAATATGATGGCGCGAGGAAACTGCTGTTGTTCGCACGCGTGTTAAACGGTTGACTGGACGGGCTGTGCAGACCCCTGAATCTATTAGCAAATAAGGAAACTGTCCACATTTATCAACGAAACATTTCTGTGATAGATCACGTAGCCGTGACCAATAAGTCGCTTTAAAAGGGTGTTACACCAGTGTATTTAGACTTTATAATACTGTCATCCCTGTCTGCGGTAGCAATTTGACGAAACACAGCAATAGTTGGGAAGGAGATAGTACCATCATGTCTGCCCACTGTTCCCACTGACAGTGAGATGATTACTCTCCGAGAATTTACCCAGTTCGAGCAACAAAAATCCTTGCCCTAGGAACTGTATCAACATTCATATGAAGTAATTACTGTTGGTACAGTTCCTAGGGCAAGGATTTTTGTTGCTCGAACTGTATCAACATTCATATGAAATAATTCAGATGTGAAAATTACCGAACTATCGGTTTAATAAGTCACGGCTGCAAAACACTAACGCGAATTCTTTACAGACGAATGCAAAAATTAGTAGAAGCCGACCTTGGGGAAGATCAGTTTGGATTTCATAGAAATATTGGAACACGTGAGGCAATACTGACCTTAGAAGCTAGATTAAGGAAAGGCAAACCTACGTTTCTAGCATTTGTAGACTTAGAGAAAGCTTTTGACAATGTTGACTGGAATACTCTTTCAAATTCTGAAAGTGGCAGGTGTAAAATATAGGGAGCGAAACGCTATTTACAATTTGTATAGAAATCAAATGGCAGTTATAAGACTTGAGGGGCATGAAAGGGAAGCAGTGGTTGGGAAGGGAGTGAGACAGGGTTCTAGCCTCTCCCCGATGTGAGCAAGCAGTGAAGGAAACAAAAGAAAAGTTCGTAGTAGGTATTAAAATCCATGGAGAAGAAAGAAAAACTTTGAGGTTCGCCGGTGACATCGTAATTCTGTCAGAGACAGCAAAGGACTTGGATGAGCAGTTGAACGGAATGGATGGTGTCTTGAAGGGAGGATATAAGATGAACATCAACAAGAGCAAAACGAGGATAATGGAATGTAGTCGAATTAAGTCGGGTAATGCTGAGGGAATTAGATTAGAAAATGAGACAAAGTAGTAAAGGAGTTTTGCTATTTAGGAAGTAAAATAACTGATGATGGTCGAAGTAGAGAGGATATAATATGTAGACTGGCAATGGCAAGTAAAGCGTTTCTGAAGAAGAGAAATTTGTTAACATCGAGTATAGTTTTAAGTGTCAGGAAGTCATTTCTGAAAGTATTTGTATGAAGTGTAGCCATGATGGAAGTGAAACATGGAAGATAAATAGTTTGGACAAGAAGAGAATAGAAGCTTTTGAAATGTGGTGCTACAGAAGAATGCTGAAGATTAGATGGGTAGATCACATAACTAATGAGGAGGTGATGAATAGGATTGGGGAGAAGAGAAGTTTGTGGCACAACGTGACCAGAAGAAGGACATGTTCTGAGGCATCAAGGGATCACCAATTTAGTATTTGAGGGGAGCGTGGAGGGTAAAAATCGTAGAGGGAGACCAAGAGATGAATACACCAAGCAGATTCAGAAGGATGTAGGTTGCAGTAGGTACTGGGAGATGAAGAAGCTTGCACAGGATAGAGTAGCATGGAGGGCTGCATCAAACCACTCTCAGGAATGAAGACCAGAACAACAATAACATGAAGTAATTTAATACAACTGAGGAAAATTTAAAAAATATGCCTTGACATACTTGCAGCCCATACTTGTAATCTGTCTTCTTTAGTAACCTAATCTTTTTCCAGCACAACTTCTCTACACATTCTTATACCCATGGTTCCCTTTTCTGAACGTATTAGTAAGACCGATCGTACACGTACTGTCTCAGGACTGCACTAATTTGTTGTGTTCGAGGTTTCCCCTGCTTTGGACGCACCACTGCGACGACGTTCAACGGTGGCGCTGCGAACTACGCAGTGGCGCTGACGCTAGCGCCGCCACCGTTTGCGTCGCGACGCTAGTCGTCCCCGTACAGTTCGGGGCACTGTTACAGGGCGGCGCCACATGCAGTAAAGGCCAGCCTTACCGGACGAATGGACCTAACCTTCCACAACATCACGGAGACTGGCCGTCGCTGTGAGTTGACAAGTGTGAGAAATAGTATTGTCACGGGTACGAAGTCGATATTCCAAATACTTGAGCGCGTAATTACGTCACAGATATCTGGCCAAATGAATTCTAAAATTGTCAATATTAACCTATAGCGGCCGGTTCGTTGTTTCTAATGACGTAATTTTGCTCACCTGTCAATACATTAATTCGACTTTCTGGTTGCTTACACACAAGAAGCCGTTCGCGTCGTTACAAATACACAAAAAGAATTGTACGAACATGTCTAAATGAAAAATACCTAAGTTCTGAAAAACGTAGTACTGCAAAACTGTCTTTTACGTGTCTGTAATAGCAAGAAGGTGACACTTGAAGAACCTTTCACAGCAGTCACTGAAAGGAAGTTTAAGGATTCCGTGGTCCAGTCGTTCAAGTTTTTGGAATAAATGCAAATTAAGTCATATTACGAGAGGATCCTGCAGCATATCGTCGTCGTCGTCGTTGGTGGTGGTGTTGTTGTGGTGGTGGTTGTGGTGGTTGTTGTGGTCAGTCCGAGAACTAGTTTGATGCTGCCCTCCATACTAGTCTAGCCAGTGCCAGTTTCTTCACATTCACATTTGCGGAACTACCGCAATCTACATTAATTTGAACCTGCTTCTTATATTCAAGACTTGATCCTCTGTTCAATTTTTACCCCGCTTCCTCTCCACACAGTTCCTTCCGTTGCCAAATCGACATTTCTTTTATGCCTAGGATGTGTCGTATCAACTGATCCCTTCTTTTAATCAAATTGTGCCACAAATTTCTTTGTCCGCAATTCGGTACAGTACCATCTCACTTGTTACTCGATCTAGCCGTCTAATCTTTAGCATATCTCAAATGCTTGTATTCTCGTCTGGACTTCTGTACAAGTTTACAGCCCAGACAACTACGTTCAGAAAAAGACTTCCTTCACAGTTAAATTAATATGTTAACTAATATTTTTATTCTGAAATGCTTTTCTTGTGACAATCTGAATTTTATATTCTCTTCGTAATCATAAGTAATTTTGCTGCCGAAATACTAAACTTATCTACTACTTTTAGTATCTTAGTTCCTAATCTAACTCCTCAGCACAGCTTGATTTAATTCAGCTACACTCCGTTACCACTGTTCTACTTTTGTTGATATCCATGTTATACTCTCTTATCTCCGGTAAATCAATAGAACACAGAGAATCTGAGGATTTGCATTTTCTGTACAACTGCTGTACTTGTTTATAATACGCCGGAATCGATTGCTGAATGATCAAGAAAAGCCAAGTGCAGCTATTGTACACGCAATAAAATTCCCCCGGTATCTTACAGCCATCAACGACCGCTTACACAAAATTTTACGTAGAATATTATCATGTGTAGGCTTTAGAAAGTCGTACAAATAAGATGACTTTAAATGCTGCTGCATTACGCCAATGAGATCATTGTACTATCTTCAGACTTCACTTATTAATTGGCCACAATGGTGGCGCACATGCGACCCATGATTTGAATAGAGCGGATATTGCACGAGCTTTACACTTTCCGGATCGATAGCGTTGACTCTCGCTCTGCTTTACTCTTATCATTATTGACGCGGTCATTAACATCGTGATGATGAAAGCTTCTGCACCTACCATGTTCTTTTCTGTTCCTTGCGGCTTTATATAAAATGTTCTGATCTTTCAAGCCTTGATTAGTGTTGCTCTGCCTTCAACTGTCGACTTGTCTTTTGGCAGAGACGTTTCACATAAATGACGAGCGAAATGACTTTTCCGAGTTTCGTCGCAAGTATGTAGCGATTTCAATAAAATAAAATACTCACAATTACAGGTAGAAAAAACGGGTAGCGACATAAGTGTTGATTATCGTTACTTTTCTACATGTAAGTTAACGAGATACACACATGGCGGTTTACATGAAGAAAATGAATGGAAATTTTGAAATTTCTGCTGTGAATGAGAATAAGGTTTGTGCTAGTAACATTTATGCCAGTCACCTACATTATTAAGGAAGAAAACCAGAAATGATGTAGAATTTTCTAGCCTGAACCAGTAATTTCTGATCCTTATTTAAACTACATGCACCAGTTCTAATGGGCAAGTACGGGATAAGGCCATACACTGCTGTCTTTGCTCTTTAGATGGTAAAATGAAGACCTACAGAGTATCAGTTGCAGGAAACTTCCATATACCGATATTACCGCTCTGATAAGGCAGCGTAGTGATTTTATTAAGGGTGAAACCCTTCTTACCGAAAATATCTGCACGATGGGTTTCCATCTAGAAAAAAAAAGGGGGCACAAACTCCATCCGCGAATTAAAAGTAGCGGCAATAATTTCATGTACGTTGCTAATGCGAAATACCAAGGGATCTTGCTATCTTTTGTTGTTCTTGTCGCCGTCGTTGTCATCAAGGCTATTGACTTAAAACACAGTCCTTAACGCTCGCAAACTATTAAGTTAGGTTTACAGAAATAGCAATATCGATGGCAACAGATGTTTCATGAAGCACAATTCTGATGAAGTATCAAACTAAGGAAGAATACATACAATGAAAACTAAATTTTGATCTAGAGTTCGCTAGATACTCTAGGGTTTGAGAATATTTCGTGCATCAATTCATCATCTCTCCCCTCCCCCTCCCCCTTACCACCTTGCCTATTTCCTTTTACTATTCACCACGATTTAACGGGAAAAACGGTAGTTGGTAACCCTTGCTACGCATTAGAATTTATTATTTTTATCGTGATACCAAGTACGAGGAAATAGAAAGTTACCTCCCTGAATGTGCGTTCTGAGAATTTTACAAGCCAGTCTTTCGTAATACCGAATAGCTTTCTCGTACGTCTGCCACTGGAGTAAGATGAACATCTTAACGACACTCCTGACAATGCTAAACGACTTCGTCACGGAAAGAGCTGATGCTCTCTCTCTTACGTTAAGGGATCGAGGCAGACGAGGAAAGTGTTCAAAAACACAGAGCTCAAGACGAACAATTTCGAAACTCGGCCTCTGTAGACTCTCTGAAAAAATATGCTAGCTCTTCTTCCACAACTCTCTCATCGGGAGAAGCGAAGGAGGAACAAATTTAATAAATTTATGACAGCGAGTGTCAAAAATACAAGTCCTCGCCCTGCTCGTGGGCAGTCTTAAGCATACTGGCTGCACGGTTCCAAACACCAGAGATGAAACCTTGTGTTCGAGAGCACTGCCCAAACCAGAGGCATGCTAAAGGCTTCCCATCTCGCCATACTGGATGGATGGAGCGGTGGGTAGTTGGCCATAACTTTTCTCTTATATCCACCCATCCTTTCTCCCAATGAAGTCCTATCTCTCAATAGCGAGGTCACTGGACATAAAAAGTAAGGGGGAAGGAGGGGATGCAAAACACTGTCCCACAGTAGAGATGTCGCAAGCCCGCTTCACTACTGCTCTGCCTCGTTTCCATATGCTCTGATACCCAGCAAAATAAAATCTCCTTCCTAGCTGCTGCCGTCGAAGAAGAGATCGACAACACTGCTTTCTCTGATACGCTGAACGACGTGCAGTCAGTGTCGGAGCTTACGATGAGATCTGTATCTGGAGCTCGAGTAGACACAGAGAATGGGGTCAGTTCTCCAGCTCTATCGTGGGCAGATCCGTTAAATCGGGTAAATACACAGCGGTCGAGTCTGCCCCCCCCCCCCTGGATTCTTCACCGTAAATTCAGCAATACAATTATGGTGCACGCAATATTGAGTTCCCTTCCTCCTGCAATACGTCAGTTCTGCAATAATTCTGATCCTCGTTAACCGTTCATGGGGACAGACAAACTACTTCTGGGTGAACCTAAGCCACACTTTGAGCTACGAAGCCGTATCCCGTAAAGGTCTTGTCGTTCGTGGACGGTTTACGAAAGTAATTAGCAAGGATTGCTGCTATCAAGCTGAGAGAATGCTGTAACAATAACCCGTATGCCTGCGGCAGCTTGTGAACTGCCGTCGGATGGGCAGTGGTTGTTCGCCAGCCTTCACACAAAAGCCGGATACTTGGCTACCTGTGTCCGCCAGATGCAGTACGCAGCTTTCCATTCTTAGTGCGCCACACAATAGGCAGTCTCAGCATGGTGCCACACTTACAGTCAGCGGCCTCCTATGACGCACGTACGAGGAACTTCTTTGTATTTGCACTGAAAGACTTTCAAGGAGCCCATTCATCCGCCAACATTTACGTCTACATAATTACTCTGCAATTCATAGTTAAGTGCATGGTCGTGGGTTCATCGAACCACCTTCAGGCTATTTCTGTAGCGTTCCGTTCTGGAGCGGCGCGTGGGGGAAAACGAGCACTTAAAAAAATCATTCTATGCGAACTCTTGTTTCCCTTATTTTCTCATTATGATCATTTCCCCCTGCGCAGGTGGGCACCAACAGAGTATTTTAGCAATCTGACTAGAATGCTGCCGCAACTGTTTGCTGTTTTGATTACTGACGGGTAGTTCGCCGTAACTTTTCTCCTACGTCCACCCATCCTTCCTCCCCAATGATGCCTTGTCGCGAGCCTGCTCCACTGCTTACTGCCTCGTTTCCACAAGCTCAGATACTCAGAAAAACTCCTTCCTACCTGCAGTAGACGAAGGCGTGATCGACAACACAGCTTTCTTTGATACGCTTATAACCGAAAACAAGATGCCTTTCTTTGGACTCTTTTAATGTCCTTGGTCAGTCCCACGTGATGCGGATCCCACACGCACAGCAATACTCCAGAAGAAGGCGGAAAATCGTGGTGTAAGCAGTCTCTTTTGTAGACCTTGAAAGGTGGCTACACTGAGTCATAGCGCCAGAGATTGCGCCAAAGATTATTATTTCGCCGCCTCCACTGGTGCAGTAGTAGTTCAGAGGATGTCGAGAGCAGTTGTTCTTCTGTTGGGCGAGAGGAGATGCTTCTCGGTTGGTGTGATGTATGGATGGAAGAAGTTGCAATTGTCAGAGTGTATCTGAGAAAGGAGATGGGCTTTTGATTTATGATGCTGGTGTAATGGAAAATTTTCGTCAACATATAATGAGGTAAAAAGGTATTACAGTTTTCTTTAATGACAATTCCTCTTGCTCACAGGTACAGTCAACAAAGAATCTGGCTAGCATTCATTTATTAGACTTGTAATTCTGGTTTCTATGTGCAATTATAGTAATTCTGGTTTTTCAATTAGTTCATTGTAAATGGTGTTTAAAATATTTTGTCGTATTGAGAAAGAACCGAGCCAGATACACGTACGTTGAGTCACACTACCACACACAGAACAATTACACTTGTGTTTTGTTGTTTCGTAGTTTTTATAGTTGCAGGGGACTTAATTAATCAATTGTGTTAATGGAAATTCCTTGTCATTCTTTATTTTTATTTTACGCAGTCAGATTGCGTGCTAATACTAGTCAGGGCCAACGGTTACGAGACTTCGCAACCGGTCACACTGTTACTAAAATTATTGCATTTATAGTCCTTTCTTTTTAATTAATCCCCCATGCAACCTACTGCGCTTTCTAGGTGTTCTGCCCGTAAATAGTAGTCTTCGGTTTCCTTTCCCCACAACATTATCTATGTGATCGTCGGTTTCTTTTTAGTGCTCATGTGGATGACTTCACACTTTTCATGATTTAGAGTCAGTTGCCACTTTTTGCACCATACAGGTATCTTGTCTAAACCATTTTGCAATTCGTTTGATCATCTGATGACTTACAAGGCGGTAAATGACTGCATCACCTGCAAACAATCTAAGGTGCTCAGATTGTTTCCTACGTCGTTTATGTACGAGTGGATCAGGGACAGCAGAGAGCCTGTAACACTTCCTTTAGGAATGCCATATATTACTTCCGTTTTACTCGATGATTTCAGGTCAATTATTACGAAACGTCACCTTTCTGACAGGAAATAACGAATCCAATCACACACCTGAGGCGATACTTCATAGGCACTCAATTTGATTGGAAAACGCTTTTGAGGAACGGTGTCGAAAGCCACCTGGAAATCTAAAAATATGGAACCAATTTGACATCCCTTGTCGATAGTACTTATTACTTCGTGAGAATAAAGAGCCTGTTGTGTTTCACAAGAACGAAATACGTCTTCTACCGCAGAGAGCGCTGACAGCCAGAACTGTTTGATGCATCCGCCAAATAATTCACGGGATGACACTGATACGTCCAACACAATTTAAGTGACCGCACGTCGACACTCGTTCATTTCCAGTTCCAGTAGGTCTTAGAGGTATCACTCTGCTATCCCTCAACACTCGTCCAGGAGTCAGCGCCACCGTTCCCTACAGTCGCCTACGAGTTAATTACTGTGCCGATCAGTCTAGTCATAGGACAGTTTAAGCTGAGTGCTACTGCTGAAGTGACTAAGTGTTTATTTATTGAGAGACTGAAATCTGACTCTCCAAACCTCAATTACTATACTACTATACTACTATACTACTACTTATTAGGTTAGATTAGGTTCATCACTGTCACTTCTTGTCATTTAATACCTAATTTCTTTGAGTAGCTCCCGCTTTCAAAGCAGTTGTATACTATGTCACATTCTCTTGATTAAGGAAGCCTGTAAGTTCCTCCCAGTCTTGTGGATGTAGAGTAGTAACAGCTATAAGAAAGTTTAACTTCTAAGTACTCTGACAGTAATTTCACAAACATTGAAGACAAAAATATAAACCCATTATGGAATGAAAAGTTAGGCAGAATCTGATATTTTACTCAGAGGCCTATGCTGGAAGCCTTTTTCTGGTAATTCTAGCATGAATACAAATCGTTATCAGTATGGTATAATCGTCGTTAATGTTTAAATATTTGCGATAAGAAAATTATATTTATGAAGGTACTTCGACTGTAACAGAGTTGTCTTGAACAGACCAATGTTTATCAAGACAAAACAATGATATGTGCAGATAGTAAGCTCATTAGTGTCCCCAGAAAATACTTGCTATTAACTTCATACAACATCAGTATTTTTAGAGAGGCTTCTGGCAACTAGATCATTCGTCTGAGTCGAATGATACGCGATGATACCATAGAGGAGTAACGTGTATCTCGACTACTTAACGATGTATGATACTCGCGACGGAAACTATAAATAAGATGTCACAAATAGTCACATATGTAGAGTGGGTCGGTTATTTTATTTGTATGTGGCGAATCGTGCGGAGAGACAACGCGCGTCTTCAAGTTGAGACGAGATCGCAGTAGCTTTATACCTGGACCGACATGGCCACAGAAGTTCCTACTTTGAAGAGACGCAGAAGCCTTAAGAGCCTTCAGAGCCTTCCTAAGAGGTATTCGGCGATATGACAGAAACACCCACTTAAAACAAAAAACTTCACAAGGACAAATGCTATATTCCAATTGGTTTCTGTCACTTTTGTCGTTTTTCTGGAATAACTAACACGGCGGCCCCTAGCAAAAACGTGTCGCGATACAGAATTAAGCTGTATGAAATTTCCTACAAAAAAGCTCCGATTCACATTTTCTCTAGGACAAACAGTTTACGCAGAGAGAGAGAGAGAGAGAGAGAGAGAGAGAGAGAGAGAATATTTAAAATGTCGCGCGGGGCGTATGCGCTGTAACTTAGGTTGTTTCTGTTGGCCCGTTTGTTGTATTTTCCCGACTTCATAGACCACAACTGTCATATTCAACTGTTCGTCTCGTATGACCGTATGATGGTTTTTGCTTTAAATGATCGTTGCTGTCATATCTTTGAATACTGACCATACCTCCTAGAACACCATGTATGAAGACTTTTGACAGCCAAAGTTACAAGGTGTACCAAGTGAATGAAGTGTCCTTGTTACTATTCATTTCCATGTAGAGAACCTGCGTTGGAAGAATATCATTGACAGAGGCTCTTGAAGTAATCAGTTCAATGATGAGTATGGTCCTTGTCAATATAATGTTATAAATACAAGAGGACTCTTTATGTTATCCAACATAAGTTAAAATTGTGATGCGCAGCCCCTTAACAGTTATCGCAATGCAGTTAGAGAATCGCTGGAGCCGTTTCACGTACGCCAGCAACCTGCGCCGTGCGCAGCTGGAGAGACGCCGAGCTGCTGACAGCTGGGCAGACAGCACACAGCACAGAGCAAAGCACAGCCCAACACAGCAGACAGCAGGCAGGGCCTGCGGCGCGTGGCGGGGCTGTAATTAGGAGGGACATGATGGAGCGATCAACAGCGCGCTGATAAGCCTCTCGCAAAGATAACACTATCGAGATTGCGGTCGATTGCGACAACAACAATAACAATGCACTCAGGGCACAGATAGCAAGGCCCGTACATCCGCCAGCGTTCTGCTGACGAAGTTCCTGCCCCGCTTCCTTAACAGTTCATCGTCACAGAAAAGCGTACACCTACAATCTTCAGTTCAACGGTCATATCACACACATCTCGCTGCGACAGGTACATCGTGGGTACTTGAAGTCGCTGCATTCTGAAGGCCCAATTTCGGACCAATAACCAAGCTACCCTTTCACAGAGTAGTGGCAGAAAATCCTAAGAAATTTTGGTCCTATGTCAAAGCGGTAGGTGGATCAAAACAAAATGTCCAGACACTCTGTGATCAAAATGGTACTGCAACAGAGGATGACAGACTAAAGGCCGAAATACTAAATGTCTTCTTCCAAAGCTGTTTCACAGAGGAAGATTGCACTGTGCTTCCTTCTCTAGATTGTCGCACAGTTGACAAAATGGTAGATATCGAAATAGACGGCAGAGGGATAGAGAAACAATTAAAATCGCTCAAAAGAGGAAAGGCCGCTGGTCCTGCTGGGATACCAATTCGATTTTACACAGAGTACGCGAAGGAACTTGCCCCCCTTCTTGCAGCGGTGTACCGTAGGTCTCTAGAAGAGCGAAGCGTTCCAAAGGATTGGAAAAGGGCACAGGTCATCCCCGTTTCCAAGAAGGGACGTCGAACAGATGTGCAGAACTATAGACCTATATCTCTAACGTCGATATGTTGTAGAATTTTGGAACACGTATTATGTTCGAGTATAATGTCTTTTCTGGAGACTAGAAATCTACTCTGTAGGAATCAGCATGGGTTTCGTAAAAGACGGTCGTGTAAACCCAGCTCGCGCTATTCGGCCACGAGACTCAGAGGGCCTTAGACACGGGTTCACAGGTAGATGCCGTGTTTGTTGACTTCCGCAAGGCGTTTGACACAGTTCCCCACAGTCGTTTAATGAACGAAGTAAGAGCATACGGACTATCAGATCAATTGTGTGATTGGATTGAGGAGTTCCTAGATAACAGAACGCACCATGTCATTCTCAATGGAGAGAAGTCTTCCGAAGTAAGAATGATTTCAGGAGTGCCGCAGGGGAGTGTCATAGGACCGTTGCTATTCACAGTATGCATAAATGACCTTGTGGATGACATCGGAAGTTCACTGAGGCTTTTTGCAGACGATGCTGTGGTGTATCGAGAGGTTGCAACAATGGAAAATTGTACTGAAATGCAGGAGGATCTGCAGCGAATTGACGCATGGTGCACGGAATGGCAATTGAATCTCAATGTAGACAAGTGTAATGTGATGCGAATACATAGAAAGAAAGGTCCCTTATCATTTAGCTACAAAATAGCAGGTCAGCAACTGGAAGCAGTTAATTCCATAAATTATCTGGGAGTACGCATTAGGAGTGATTTAAAATGGAATGATCATATAAAGTTGATCGTCGGTAAAGCAGATGCCAGACTGAGATTCATTGGAAGAATCCTAAGGAAATGCAATCCGACAACAAAGGAAGTAGGTTACAGTACGCTTGTTCGCCCACTGCTTGAATACTGCTCAGCAGTGTGGGATCCGCACCAGATAGGGTTGATAGAAGAGATAGAGAAGATCCAACGGAGAGCAGCGTGCTTCGTTACAGGATCATTTAGTAATCGCGAAAGCGTTACAGAGATGATAGATCAACTCCAGTGGTAGACTCTGCAGGAGAGACGCTCAGTAGCTCGGTACGGGCTTTTGTTAAAGTTTCTAGAACGTACCTTCACCGACGAGTCAAACAGTATATTGCTCCATCCTACGTATATCTCGCGAAGAGACCATGAGGATAAAATCAGAGAGATTAGAGCCCACACAGAAGCATACCGACAATCCTTCTTTCCACGTACAATACGAGACTGGAATAGAAGGGAGAACCGATAGAGGTACTCAGGGTACCCTCCGCCACACACCGTCAAGTGGCTTGCGGAGTATGGATGTAGATGTAGATGTAGATATGGTGTTAAGTAGTAGGCTCTGTGGAGCGCGCGGTAGAACATTAGTGAACGTGTGTTGGACGATCCAAGTGTTACCTCATAATATGTTGCAGTGCTTTTCTCACTGGGTAGCGCGGCTGTGTAACAGAAGACCTGTCAATAACTACATACTACGAACAACCTTTAGTGAACTATTCTATTTCTTATTTATTTAGCGACACGTTTCGAGGGTTCTACCTGACCTTCAGGCTAAATGGCATTACAAAAACAACTTTACAATAAGGTCATACTGATGCTACATACTATTTTCGTAAATGTTGAGGTCATCTTTGTTCTTCTGGCGTGGCAGTCTCGTTGTGATGCATTTAGGTGTTTCCATTTCCGTGGCATCTTGTCCACTGCACTACAGAACTGTTTGTAATCGTGTTTCAAAGTTACTGCTGTTTTAGTGACAATTTGTGAACAGTGACCAAGAGAGGTCACGAACAGGGCCTTCGTATTGTTAATTTATTGTAGTTCAATTTTTTACTTGGACACATTTTCGCAAGAAAACGAAACTTTCGAGTTATTCAGAAAAACTGAAAAAGTGACTTTTAAATCACCCCTCCAATCACCTCGCTCGCACCCCAGCGGTCAGGTTTGTTAGTATGTTGTTCATCGTGTGCCCTCCTACTATTTTACAAAAAATTGCGACAATTCGAATTTCCCCCCCACAGACGGCATTTCGATCTTCATTCAATAGTCTAGCTCCAGTCCCGCACGCGTGCAGGTGAAGCCAGCTTCGTCAGTATCTCTGTGATGGCCGCAGACCTGATGCGTAGTAACCTCGGGTTGTTCAACCAACAGCGAGATCAGAGACGATAACTCTTTTTATACAGGAAAACTAAATTTTGGATTCGATTCGTGTACCTTGTAGAGTGTGTCTCCAAGAAATTCTACGATTGGACACTACTACTCCTGGACACTTCTTGCCAGAATTCCGGTAGGATACTGACGAAGTTTGTATGAGGAAGAACACCCTTTAGGAAGGGAGAGTGGCTGATGTCTAAGCAGGAGTCAGCAACACTACACGCCGCCTCATCTCAAAACCGCTGCGCGTCCGTGCCTAATGTACACTTACCTCTACATAAACAGGGTGGGGAAAACCTATTACTATAAAATTTTAGTGTTTTGAGGGGAGATTAAAAGAAGTACACTGCTGGAATTTGAAATAAGAACACCGTGAATTCATTGTCCCAGGAAGGGGAAACTTTATTGACACATTCCTGGGGTCAGATACATCACATGATCACACTGACAGAACCACAGGCACATAGACACAGGCAACAGAGCATGCACAATGTCGGCACTAGTACAGTGTATATCCACCTTTCACAGCAATGCAGGCTGCTATTCTCCCATGGAGACGATCGTAGAGATGCTGATGTAGTCCTGTGGAACGGCTTGCCATGCCATTTCCACCTGGCGCCTCAGTTGGACCAGCGTTCGTGCTGGACGTGCAGACCGAGTGAGACGACGCTTCATCCAGTCCCAAACATGCTCAATGGGGGACAGATCCGCAGATCTTGCTGGCCAGGGTAGTTGACTTACACCTTCTAGAGCACGTTGGGTGGCACGGGATACATGCGGACGTGCATTGTCCTGTTGGAACAGCAAGTTCCCTTGCCGGGCTAGGAATGGTAGAACGATGGGTTCGATGACGGTTTGGATGTACCGTGCACTATTCAGTGTCCCCTCGACGATCACCAGAGGTGTACGGCCAGTGTAAGAGATCGCTCCCCACACCATGATGCCGGGTGTTGGCCCTGTGTGCCTCGGTCGTATGCAGTCCTGATTGTTGCGCTCACCTGCAGGGCGCCAAACACGCATACGACCATCATTGGCACCAAGGCAGAAGCGACTCTAATCGCTGAAGACGACACGTCTCCATTCGTCCCTCCATTCACACCTGTCGCGACACCACTGGAGGCGGGCTCCACGATGTTGGGGCGTGAGCGGAAGACGGCCTAACGGTGTGCGGGACCGTAGCCCAGCTTCATGGAGACGGTTGCGAATGGTCCTCGCCGATACCCCAGGAGCAAGTGTCCCTAATTTGCTGGGAAGTGGCGGTGCGGTCCCCTACGGCACTGCGTAGGATCCTACGGTCTTGGCGTGCATCCGTGCGTCGCTGCGGTCCGGTCCCAGGTCGACGGGCACGTGCACCTTCCGCCGACCACTGGCGACAACATCGATGTACTGTGGAGACCTCACGCCCCACGTGTTGGGCAATTCGGCCGGACGTCCACCCGGCCTCCCGCATGCCCACTATACGCCCTCGCTCAAAGTCCGTCAACTGCACATACGGTTCACGTCCACGCTGTCGCTGCATGCTACCAGTGTTAAAGACTGCGATGGAGCTCCGTATGCCACGGCAAACTGGCTGACACTGACGGCGGCGGTGCACAAATGCTGCGCAGCTAGCGCCATTCGACGGCCAACACCGCGGTTCCTGGTGTGTCCGCTGTGCCGTGCGTGTGATCATTGCTTGTACAGCCCTCTCGCAGTGTCCGGAGCAAGTATGGTGGGTCTGACACACCGGTGTCAATGTGTTCTTTTTTTCCATTTCCAGGAGTGTATTTTTTATGTGACAAAAATGTCACAGTTGGACCATTTGCCTGCTAGATGTCCGTGAAGTTATTGGCGCTAGTGATGTTCAGATATGGTGTCCAAAACTGCAGTCTGATGAACATTGTTTCCGGGATGTTGCTGAAAACGTCATGTGTTCCACTATAAATATACATTTACCATGAACGTGAGGGCTGGTATTGTGCATGACCATCTGATTGGGCCATATCCTATGCTTAACACACCAGCTGAAGGAGACTGCAGTACCTTTCTCCGTTATATACTACTGGAAGTGGTGGGCAATGTCACGCTAGCAGTCAGCCCATGATTATACTTCCAGTATGAAAGGGTCCCACCACACTTTGTCACTGATGTTAGAGAATATTTAGACATTGTTTGCCCCTCTTTTTGGGTTGGGGAGGGGAGGGGGGGCAGTATCGTGGCCACTGTGTTCTCCAAATATCACTCCTACGAATTTCTTTTGTGGGGGGACATGAGGGGTTTGGTGTAAGAAATACTTCACATCCACAAGAACTGTCACATCCAGCTGTTTGTACGAGTTACGGGTTCCAACGGTGACGCGTTGCTACTGTTGTCATATGACACTTTTTTTCGTTTTGTGACATTTACTCCACTATAGAATACTGCATCTTCTGCGAAAGTCCGAGTATACCGTTAATTTTGTCTGTCAGGCCATTAATATATACAACGAATAGGAAAGAGTTTTACAACACTTTGCTGGAGCATCACTAATGCGTCGAAGCCCTGAAGTGCAACGCACCGAGAACAGAACGACGGGCATACAAGCACCACAAACCGAATTCTCCCAGCTGAAATTACGGCCAGGTGCATGTCCGAGTAAAGAACGTGGAAATCTGTATGATTTTGTAAGAATCAAGAGTGTATTGTTTCTCGTCTTTCTTTAGTATTGAATATTGTAATTTGGAACGAAATACCTTCTGAAACGACTTCGGAACACTTGAATTTATATTCACGTTATTCAGACATATACCTCGGGCGCCATATAAAATAAACTCTTAACTTACACAGAAAGCAAATCATTTGGCTTATTTTCTGTATATTGTAAGATGAACTTTAGAAAAATTAAAACACTACTTATGGGGTACAGTAGGACTGTGTAAGGAGATGCTAAGGGAATTAACATTACGAAATGAGACGCTAGTAGAAGCGTTTTGACGATCAGGCAGAGAAGAAACATTGGAACGAAATACCTCCTGAAACGACTTCGGAAGATTTGAATTTATATTCACGTTAAGCAATTTTTGTTTTTCTCTACTTCGGCCATTGTCACTTACTTTGCTTTCCAAATAACGACAGTGCACAATATACGCACCGTGAGGCTTGTCCATCTCGCACAGACTGGAAATATCAGTTACAATTAATGTCCCTTATTATGAAAGAAAAAATTATCAAACTTCTCAGTGGTACAATTTGCTACTAAAGTACGTTTCTCGTGATATACTGACTTTCCAACTGCAACAAATAAACGTCTCGGTACGCCGAGCAGGAGCTTTGTGGCGGTGGAGGCAATCAAATAAATTGGTTGTGGTTTAGATTATGGTTGTGTCCAGCCCTATCGATTTCAGTGGAGCTCTGCCCGCTTCAGGATTTCGTCAGGTTACAAGATAAACTTCCCATCGCAAGAACCACACGCAATGAAATTTAACGGTTATTTTTTCGCCGGCGTTCTTCAATTCTGCATCGTTCAGTGATAATTAAACGGTATTACAGAAAACTAGTCTCCATGATTTCGAAATGTACTTCTTGTTCAATTTGTTCCCGTAAGTAATTAACGTCGCCGTGACGGCCCATGTTACCATTGCGAAAAGACGTGGTAAACCCGCACCGTTGACGTGTTTCACAATTGTGATGGACTAAGTTCGTAAGCAACAAGCTTACTCCGACAGCTCGGAATGGAGAGCCTTTCTTCTGCTCAGCAGAAGCTATTGTACAATTTTTCAAAATATAATTTATGAAGCTGTTACAATATCAGGCGATTACTAAATGTTTTTAATTTCCCTTCTCTTCTTCAACAAGTTTAAGACTGGCGAATGGCATTCTTAAAGAAGAGGCAAAAAGATTTGTTTACAGTATAAGGTAATAAAAAATAGCGCTAAATATTACAGAGATGCACCACGATATATACTGATCAGCTTCCAATATGTATTACTGATGGTAGCATAACCTACATTAATGATAAGAGAGGTACACGAATGGGATGGAAGGTGACTTGTTCCTTCCTCGTTTCGGTTCCATTAGTTGGTTGGATTTATCTTTGTCCAGTAATAAAATCCTCCCACATCCACGTAGTGTTTTCTTCACATCACGAAGGAGGCAGAGAAAGTACTGCTTCTGAATCGGAACGGCGTATAATCCACCTCAGTGGTAACATCTGTTCACACATTACGACACAGCTGAGGCTCTGCAGCCCAGACGTGTCCTTCACCGTTTTCGTGATCTTGAAGAAAATATGAGTGCATGTATCTTACCGTCGTACTAGTTGGATCTACAAACTTAGCGTGCTCTTTATCGACTAACAAATAAATAATAATTGAAAGTCTGATAAATAAAACCATGTAACCGATCGCCTTAGGTTCCTTGATAAAGCGACGCTGTCATATACCCGGAAAGCTTTACTGAAGATGGCAATGGCCGCGAAAGCACAATGTCGCATGTTATTTAAGTTGGTTGTGATTTTTCAAGACACGATTTTGGAGTGAAATCACCGACCTTACGTGTATAGTTTCAATTACTGCAATGGTGCTGCTCTTTCACTCTTCAGTTCAACAAATTCCAGTATCTGATGTCACGTTTGTTCCTGCAGTAGCTGGTGAAAAGCTCCTACGAACATTAGAGGTATAAATAAAAAGATATGGTAGAATAAGTATCGCCCAACATTTTACTCTGTTCTGATTCAAAAATTAACATTATCGTTTACATCCCTCGGAACACAAGAACAGAACTGACTCCTAAGAAACAAATGTACAATTCAGGCTGAATCTCCGATTTACGTGTGCGCTGTTTTACATTATAAACCTATTGGCGTGGCAAGAGTAGTTATTTTTTCGAGGTCAGAGTCGGCACTAGAGGTATAGGCGACCTCTCTAAGATCACGCGAGGTTTATCTTGGTCTGTATTTCCATTTCGGCAGCCACACAGCACGCCACGCTGGACGCCATGTCGGTGACCTGCGTTTATACATCCTACCAGACTGCCGACAACGAAACGAAAATCAGCAGGACAGAAGGCGCCACCATAAAGACAGAAGGTGCAACGCTCCAGCTCAACTTCCGCAGAAGCACAGTATTCAAGACTTCCCGTTAAGAAAGTTGGATTCTGACAGTGTCACATTTTTGGCCGCTGTTTCCCCAGACTGTTCTTCTGAGCCAGCGGCCGGCCTACCAAAATGAAGGAAGAAGATCGTTACGGTTCAACATGTCGTCTTCCCCTAATGATTTCGGTGAGAAGTGGTCAAACGAGAAAGAGGTAGTGGAGGGACCTAAGGAAAGCAAAAGAATCCCACTAGCACAGAATTCTATCTCACTTCGCCGACATCAAGCCAAGCTCTTTTCAAAGCATTCGAACATGGATATGTATATCAGCACTTATACCGAAGTGTATGAACGCTCTTTTATGTCTGGATACGTCCACAAGGGAAAAAGATTTGGGCAATTTCTCGGAGAGGTCCGTATTATTTTTTCTTCACAGGAAGAACAGAAAGTGCGCTTGTTCACTTTCCTGGTAGCGTCACGTAAGATGGTAGTTCTTGCAACATTTATCTGACGTGAAACAATGTCAATGGTTTTAGAAGCAACAATGAATCAAGTTGCTTATAAGTGAACCTAATATTGTAAGGCGGCTGTTTTTTTCAGTTGAAAAATTTAAGTGTTAATCAGGTGGATCTGACGTTTGGTCATTTAAGAGAGGCACCTACAACGATTATTGCCGTGCTCTAAACTGAGACAATGGAATTAAAAATTAATTATGTCTTCTACCTAATGACAGTGATTTGTGTCAACACCTGCAAAATTTGATGTCTCTGTCAGTTCTGAAGAATACTAAAACTAAACTCCGCCCGAACAGGCCATGAAGGCCCCTACGGTACAAACCGGCCGCCGTTGTCATCCTCAGCCCACAGGCGTCACTGGATACGTAGATGGAGGGGCATGTGGTGAGCACATCGCTCTCCCGGCCGTATGTCAATTTCCAAGACCGGAGCCGCTATTTTTCAATCAAGTAGCTCATCAGTTTGCCTCACAACGGCTGAGTGCACTCCGCTTGCCAACAGCTCTTGGCACACCGGATGGTCATCCATCCAAGTGCTTGCCCAGCCAGACAGCGCCTAACTTCGGTGATCTGACGGGAAACGGCGTTACAACTGCAGCAAGGCCGTTGGCCTCTGAAGAATGCACTGACTCTAAAAACACTTCAGATACTGACTTCGTAATTTAAAATTTTCTTCTAAACTCAACTTCTGGCGGCAGCTCTCAACTATCTTTATTTTTGAAGCGATACTTTTTCGAACATTTTGATAATTTTTCCTCTTTTAGTGCAGAACGCTACAGATCCGGTGAATTATCTACCAAACGAAAGATCCTTATTGTACGTTAGGATTTCATTTTTAACTAGCTGACAAACGAAGCATTGCCCGGATATTCATTTTGAAGTTTTCTATTAGAAACGAAACATTACACGTACTCCCGCAGAAGACTCGGTATGGGCTGATCCCAGACAATTTCTGTACGCTGGGCGCAGCTGATTAGTGTGTCTACGACGTGATTTTGTAAACGTCTCTATGGCAAAACCTCTTCAGAGCTCTACACACGGCTACTGTTTTCGTCTTCGGCCGTTTGCACTTCGCTGTTGAAAGCTGTCAAAAGCGCTACCAGACGTCAGTGAATGTCTTATTAGTAAAGAATAAACTTCATTCAAGATGCGATATTTTTTCACGCATTTCTGTGTTTAAGACCTCTTCAACTATGTTTCGTACAATGATACATTTGTATAGGTATATTCAGCGGCATATGTGGATACTATCTGAGTAATTTGTTGAAATAAAGTAACAAAGAAGTAATGAATTT
The DNA here is from genome assembly GCF_023897955.1 of Schistocerca gregaria. Classification (NCBI taxonomy): domain Eukaryota; kingdom Metazoa; phylum Arthropoda; class Insecta; order Orthoptera; family Acrididae; genus Schistocerca; species Schistocerca gregaria. The sequence continues at coordinate 618,860,494 of NC_064923.1, read as the reverse complement.
AAATGTCATGCAGAGTGCAGAGGTTTTTCATACATCTCAGCGTATATGACGTTATATCTCCTAATGTGGTTCTTAGCCCCACAGCGATTGTTGCCTGTCAGTAACGGATGTATATACCGAGTTTGGTTGAAATCGTTCCAGTGGTTAAGGAGTTCCAGTGGTTGAGGAGGAGAAGTGACAAACAAACAAACAAAGACACAGACACAGACACAGACACAGACACACACACACACACACACACACACACACACACACACACACACACACACACACACACTTTGATAATGTGTGGGATTTCTGGGAACACGACAACAGGATTTTGATGGATCCATTATGTCATCTGTGCATCTGTTCGACGGGCTTCTATGAAATGGGTATGGCCTAATCATTTTTCGATTCACTTACAGCGCTTCGTTTCTCTGAAGATCTGCTATGAACTGGCCGCAGAAAGGAGAGCAACTTCTTTCTCTAAGTCTCTTAACAATTTCGCATATATCTCATCCGGTCACGTCGTCTTTCCTCTGTCGACGAATTTAGTTCTCTATCCCGCGATCACTTATCCCGATATCTCTTATCTCGGTGTCGTGGCACGACAGAGGAGGAACCGTAGTATGCTCTCCCTCAACGAAAAAATTTGGGAAAACGAATTTAGTATTTCGCTTCTCTCTCCATTATCCTCCGTTTCGATGACAATCTGGTCACAAAGTCAGTAGATAACGTCTCTGGTCCGTTTAATTAACTTAAGACGATAAATTTTTGTGTGTTTTTTCTTTTAAGATCAACGGACAGAATTTTACTTTCGGATTCCTTGAACAAGTCACGCATATAGGTGTGTCTAGCAAATTTTGGCTTCATTTCTTTTTTTTTTCCAATGTGGCTCTAGTTGCGTTTAAATCTGTGGTGAAGTCCTCTTTGCTTTTGGAGACACTTTACAGCACGGGTGCTGAACCAAGGCGGATCTTTCATAGCCCTCACAACTTTGCTCGGCACGTACCTGTCTAGTGTGTGATATACAATACTCGCTGAATTTTGTCAATTTACACGAAACGCTCTCAGTCTCAGAGAATAATGTGTAACGTTGACTCATGAGGTAATATGAAATCTGTTTTGTTATTGCACACACTAAACAGAAATATCATCCTGCCTTTCGTAACTGCCGGCCGAAGTGGCCGAGCGGTTCTAGACGCTTCAGTCTGGAACTGCGCGACCGCTACGGTCGCAGGTTCCCCCTGCCTCGGGCATGGACATGTGTGATGTACTTAAGTTAGTTAGGTTTAAGTAGTTCTAAGTTCTAGGGGACTGATGACCTCAGATCTTGAGTCCCATAGTGCTCAGAGCCATTTGAACCAACCTTTCGTAACTTCCCTAATGACAAGGTAATCTCCCCGTCCCCTCGACTCAGATTTAGTGCCAAAATGGCTCAGTGGATGGGCCGTCAAAAACTGAACACGGGTCAAGCATGAAAACAGCAAGAATGTGTACTGAACTGAAAAAAAGCAAAATCGAAACCGTGAACTCTCCAAGCTCAAGAAGTGCAACATCGATCGAATTGCAAGCATCACGGCGTCGTGGATATGTGGTTATCCTGTTGGACTGCGAAGCGGGAAATTCGTGTTCAAATCTCCCACGTGCCCAATTTTTTATTCCACAAAATTATGAATTTCCCATCCTATCATTGAGACCCCTGTCCTCATCCTGTGGTTTTGTCATTTGTCATACTCTACATTGGTTATAGAATATTAGTCATGTGGTAAGAATATATTTATCGTCGCAAGCAAATATGATGAACAGTGAGAGAGGCGAGATGGCGCGTAGACACCTCACAGCAATGAAGACACCAAATACACAGGTGTGAACTATGCAACAACAAAGGAATCCAACAGTCAAAACTTCCAAAACGCAACTGAAGAGTCACAACGTGTGGCACTTGTATAGAACAAATAGGAAGCACGTACGTCTGGAGGTCCCTTACTGGCTCCTCGCTGTTGCAAACGGGCGTTACTCCGGGGCACAAATCTGAGTGCAGTAAAAATATACTGTACGTCAATAACCGGACGGATATATCATCACTTTATTAAAAAAAAAAAAAAAAACAGAAAAATATACGGCACGAGGCATGCTCTAACACGATTCTCCCCCTTCACAGTCCAACACTGTGACCGCATAACCACAACGCCACGGCTGTAAGAATATATTCGATGTCGCAAATGTTAAACTTGGACCGTTCACTGCTTCGATTTTGCTTCTTTTCCACAGTTTAGTACACCTTCTTCCTGTCTTCATGCCTGATCTGTGTTCAGTTTTTGGCGGTCTATCCACTGGATCATGTTACAACCACATATGTAGCAGGTGCGATGGGGAGTTTCCCTTGTGATAGCTCTATTCAGTGATGCTATAACGGTCTTATGTTAAATAATTTTTGTTGCGCCTTAACAGTGTCGAAATGTTCGGGCCTGTCTGTAATTAAGAGATTTACGATTTCACCTTTAGTAGTCGATTCTATGATCACTGAAGGCCCTTTCGGGCATGGCATTATTACACGAATCGCTTTCACTTGTCCTCCGCCCCACCCCCTCCTCTGTACCCTAATCAGAAGAATGAATTACTTTACAGCTACGGAAATCTCCCTCTCTTATTTTTACATACTTAGAAAATATACGGGTGACTTCCTTCAATCCATCCCTGAAATTTTCTGCCACTACAGTTCCTGAGGCGCGAACTCTATAAAAGCGCATGATTACCACGTTTGGACCACTTTTGACACTGTACCCTCAACCGTATCATTTCTCACTCTAAATCTCTACTAGCCTCAATATACGAGGGCTGTTCTGAAAGTGAAGTTCCATCGGTCGCGAAATGGAAACCACTGTGAAAATTAAAACTTCTTTCAGAAAGAGTCAGCTACTTCTATATACAGTCGCCGCTCCGAGTTAAGACATCTGTCGCACCAACTTCCCAGTACCCTCGTCATACAAGGCGACCAGTTTGTGCCAAAATGTTGTCTTCGTACCCATTGGTTCACGTGAGCAGATATCAAACCGAGGACGAGAAAATTACTGGTTGTGCTGTGGGTGATCAAACACTTCCCATCAAAAACGCTGCACGAACGTCTTCATTGCCCCTGCAGAGTGCGGCCGTGAATTATCACGAAGAACGAAACGCATGACTTATGTTATGTGGGCTGCACATCAGATGAAATCTCTCACCTGGCCATCATACTTGGCGGGAGACACTATTTTCTAGACATCTCTATGTGCTCACTTTGCGCTCAGAACTGAATAGAGCGACGTGCCGTGATCGACGGGCATACTAGAGACACTACCTAACACATCTGTGCAAAACTTCATCGGAATTTCACAATGGTTTGCATTTCGCGACCGATCGGGGCTTACTTTCCGAATAGCCCTCGTATATTAAGGTATGATTCAAGGCTAAAAACACTCTAGCACCGCCAGCGTCCAAGATACCTAACGATATCTGTGGTACACAGTACCGTTGTGAGCCTACTGATACAACTGCCATCGTAAGTGATGAATTAAATGATATATGGCATGCACTAAAAGTGGGAATTATGTCTGCATCACACTGTGTTTGGATTCTTCCTGTCTATGTAATCAGAACAACGAGCTGCAAGTAATACTGAACGCATTACGAGACAAAACTCTATGTTAACAAAATTAATATTTCTTAATAATTTCATGAATGTTTATGTAACAATAATTGTTCATGTTCTGCGATTTTACTTAGTCTACACTGAGGTGACTAAAGTCACGTACTACCTCCTAAAATCGTGTCGGAGCTCCTTTTGCCCGACGTAGTGTAGCAGCTCGACGTGGCATGGACTCAGCAAGTCCCGGCAGAAACATTACGCCATGCTGTTTTTATAACTGACCATAACTGCGGAAGTGCTGAATTTTGAGGATTTTGTGCACGAACTGATCTTTCGATTACCTCCTATAAACGTCCGTTGGGATTCATGTCGGCCGGTCTGGGTGGTCGTTTCATTCGCTCAAATTGTCGAGAATGTTCTCCAAACCAATCGCAAACAACTGTGTTCTGTCGACATGGCGCTTGTCACCCATAAGAATTCAGTCGTCGGTTGGGAACATAATATCCATGAATGGCTGCAAATGGTCTTCAAGTAACCGAAGATAACCATTTTCAATCGATGATCGGTTAAGTTGGACCAGAGGATCCAGTCCATGCCATGTAAACACAGCCCAAACCGTTACTGAGCCACCGCCATCTTGGTGGGTCCATGGCTTCGTGGGGTCTGGGCCACACTCGAACCCCACCGTCAACTTTTACCAACTGATATCGGTTTTCGAGTTGCATAAGGTCCAGCTGATATGGTCACAAGCCCAGGAGAGGGGCGCTGCAGGCGATGTTGTGCTGTTAGAAAAGGCACTCGCGTCGGTCGATTGCTGCCACAGCCCATTAACGCCACGTACTCCCGCACTGTCCTAACGGATACATTCGTCGAACGCCCCATATTAATTTCTGCAGCTATTTCAAACAGCTCTATGAGAAAGCCGCTGCTCCAGATCGTTAAATGAAGGCCTTCGGTCACTGCATTGTCCGTGGTGAGAGTTAATGCCCAATATTTGGTATTCTCAGCACACTCTTCACACTGTGGATCACGGAATACTGAATTCCCTAGCGATTTTCGAAATAGAACGTCCCATGCGTGTAGCTCCAGCTACCATTCCGCGTTCAAACTGTCTTAAATTCACGTCTTGCGGCCATAATCACGTCGGAAAACTATCCACATGAATCTCTTGGGTACAAATTACAGTTCCGCCAATGCCCTGCCCTTTTACACCTTGTGTAGGCGATATTACTACCATCTGCATATCCCTATCCATTTACTTTTTTCGCCTCAATATATTCGATTCCAGTTTCCAAACACGGTCTGAAATGCAGGCGAGAAACGGGTTCAGGAAAGCGACGAGGCAGAGTGTAGCTAGCTTATGCACACGCAGAGGCAGTGAGTGGACTGGGCACGCTGTCAGCTGTCAGCCGTCCGGCCTTGGGCAGTGGGAAGCAGGCCGGCACGGCGGCTGGTAACACCGCGCGTAGAGGGGTGAGGGTGGGGGACGCGAGCTGCCGCAGTCCTGCTCGCCTCGCCTCTCCTGCATTGCACCAGCCTCCAGCTCCGGCGCGGTTAATCAACCACGGTCCCATCCTGATGAAAACCTTAAGTTTTGCATTGTGATAAGCGAGGACTTTCGCGTTAGAGGTGCGACACTGGGCGATGACGTTATTACGAGCGCAAAAAGAGATAGAAAGAGCGCAGAAGCCAGAAAGGTCTACTGCTTCAACACACTGAATCGAGGTGCTTACAACGAAGTTGAAAGGAGAAAGAAAGTTTCAATTATATTATCACCTCTACTTCTCTAATGTGACAGTATGACCATGAAAAATTATTAACCGTGGTAACTGCGTATTTGCCGATGCGCCACTGGATGCCGGAGTGTATCCGCTCTATGCGCTGATTATTCTTTGATACCAAATCCTGTGACAAATCCGTGTATGGATTAGTTAGTTTTTGTGTTTTGTATCTTCTTGATATGGATAAGGTATAAAGAGAGTAGTTAACGAGTGATCGAAAGTCCTATTACATGTTGACTGAATGTAAATGAATTGTCAAGAGGAAGGAGTCAAATGAAACATCGCTGGTGAGACTCAAATTATAGCGGCTACTTATTTTACTAATCAGTTACGACGGTACGGGCTTGATAGGAATATTCGTTGGTACGGACGAGCATGCCAGGAGTTCAACATTATTTCACGCCTTCACAAGAGCTTCCAGCTGCAGTATCCGCGAACGCGTTGCACTCTGCGAAGTCCCTCTGACCGTCGACTAATCTTTGTTCACAGGAGCTGCTACCTCACCTGGTCCTTCTAAATAGATTTCTGTACTGCGTTACGGACTAATTCTGAAAAGTTTTTAACATCGGATAACATAAAAACTCATTAATAATCAAAGTAACAAAAAAATCTGAAGAAATAATTCACAGTTTGAATCGCATTGCTGTATTAACATTATAGTTTCAACAGATCAGAACGACATGTAAAGTTGTCTGCCCTTGCAGGACAGGCTGTTACGACAGCTGTGCGTGTGTGTAATGATTTGATACAGGAGTGGGCATTCGATGACACAACAGACTAATCACGCTTCACCTTGTCCGACAGTATGTAAAGGTACCACTCCTTCCCCCGTCGATAGTGTCTTAAAATACTTAAAGGTAATTTATCTGCTTTAATATCTTTAAGAAAGTGTACTGGCAAGGGAGGCATCGGCGATGTTTCGGACCACAACGTATGCGATGAGAGGTCATGGGTAGGTGTTGAAGCGTACACAATATTGGAGAACCTAGGGAGAGGGTGGGTGGGGAGATGGTTTCAGAACTTGGGAATGTTTCCTGAAGATGTTGCGTTTGACTGCAGATGCGAGCACAGCTACCCTGTAAATTGTGTCATAGGGAGAAAAAAATTGCTGCGAAATACCGCCCCAAGCAGGCACGTTCCAGTATGGCTATGGCAGGTGCAGGTCAGTGGTCCCGATGCATGACATATTCTTGACTTGCGGCAGAGACGCATATGCTTGCAAAATAAAGGTACTTGTCTACTACACCTGAAAAATTGACGACAGATACAGAACAAGGAGGAGGAGATTAGTGTTTAACGTCCCGTCGACAACGAGGTCATTAGAGACGGAGTGCAAGCTCGGGTGAGGGAAGGATGGGGAAGGAAATCGGCCGTGCCCTTTCAAAGGAACCATCCCGGCATTTGCTTGTAGTGATTTAGGGAAATCACGGAAAACCTAAATCAGGATGGCCAGAGACGGGATTGAACCGTCGTCCTCCCGAATGCGAGTCCAGTGTGCTAACCACTGCGCCACCTCGCTCAGTGATACAGAACAAAGTACACACAACTAAAGGTAAGATTGGAATGCTTTCAGAGAACAAATTTCTGAAAAAAAGAGGGCGTTAACGACCAACAGAAGTTTTTACCAAATACGTAAAATTCGACTGTCGAGACGAAGAACCCAGGTTTACCTATCAGATATATGGATATGTCCTTGCAATATATTGTAGAACATTACGGGTTATGCCCTCCTGGAGTCGAACACTTGTGTCCTAGATATCGTATAAGGCACTTCGTCAGCTGATATAGCGTGGAAGACTTTGCTTGTGCACATAAACGTCTGTCAGTGAGAGCCACTGCCACCAGCACCTGGCCTAAAAAATGCGCAAAAGTCTCTGCCTGGAAAATCTCCCGATGTAAACGCGCTGCCATGACTCGCACATCAGCTCTCCGACTCAATCCGCGCGGTAACAAACCCACTACAGAAACCGTTGTAATCCCCTTACCACTGTTCCATGCGTCTGAGGCAAGTAACTAAAATCCAGAAACAATTACTCTGAAATTTTTATTAATGTATTAGACATCATCATTACGAAAGCTCTTGATGGTTGGACTAATTGGAAAAGTTACTAAAAAATCTCCGTTAGCTGACCGCAACGTGCTTTAAGCAAGTAGTGAAAATGAACTTTCTGAAATACTGACAAAACTAAGGAACGTTAGCCTGTCAAGTGGGTTAGACATCGGACTCATCAAGTTCAAACTCATGATAACTGATCGAGGAGGACAAGTCAAACTCATAGATCAAATAAACGAAATGGAAGTAGTGCACTGTTTTATCGATCTTGGGTCAACCATCCGAGCCACGAGATGTGAAGATAAGACGACGGATAACGCTAGAGTGAGTGCCTATGAAGCAGCTCACCAAGATCTGGAAGAAGGGGGGGGGGGGGGGGGGTGATCTGGGAGTCGGGTTGAGGTTGTCGTGGAGGAGGAGACGAGACTGCGAGGTAATCGGTCTAATCGGACTAGGGAAGGAAGGCGGCCATGCTCATTGAAAGGAACCATCCCGGCATTTGCCTGGAGCGATTTAGGGAAATCACTGATCTGAAAGAATAGAGAGACAACGAACAGCACAAAAATCCGTATTCTTTTACGGTTGCGAAACATAGCCAGATACAAGCAGCGGTCATGGACTTGAGCTATGGTGCTGGCGCAGGGTGTTTCTCATAAAATGAATCGAAAGGTCCACTACTGGTCCATTATCGAGCCACTCACTATCCCCAGGCTCCTTTTTTTCTCGTATCAACCAGTTCTCCAGTTCTTTGGCCACAGTGAGTGAAGAGGTGGAGAAAAATCTACAGAGAATAATAACTGAAGGTAAGACCGAGAGCACGATGCCGAGGGGAACGCAGTGAGCAGGTGGACACATCAAATCAAGATCACTACCTCTTCAGTAGGCTCTAAGAAAGGCTGGCAACCGTCCGGTGTCGAGAAAATCGACTCGTAAGATCACGACGGTCAGCAATGAGCACGAAGACTTTTGAGAGAGAATAGTCATATTATTGGTTTCTTATTTTAATCTTAGAGGTAGGAAGGTATTAATTGTTGTTCAAATGGCTCTGAGCACTATGGGACTTAACATCTGAGGTCATCAGTCCCCTAGAACATAGAACTACTTAAAAATAACTAACCTAAGGACATCACACACAGAGGCGTAGCGCCGTATACCGATCCTGCCTTGGAGGCGGGTAAGTGGGAGATGTGTCTCAGAGCTGGATAGTGACAGCTGGTGATGCGAGACTGGACGCGCACTTAGTATATGTGTCAGCCGATATTGGACAATATTGGATAGGGAACTGATTTAGTTCCGATTGTACCCACTAGAGTGCACTAAAGTAATAGAATGTTTTTCATAAACTGTTCTAGTATTTTCATTAGGTGTTATTATGTCTTTTTGTGTAGGTAAAATGTTATAAATGTGTTTAGCAGTATGAATGGTGCGTGAGTGTGGTTTAAGGTTAATATGAAGATAACCCTTTAACGAATTATGTAGTAGGATTTAAAGTGAGAACATTTCGAAGAAGTATGGATATGGACAAAGAGGATTTTTGTAGAATAGATTTTTAAAGTAAGTTTATGGTAAAGAGAAAGTTAATTCAGGTATAAATAACAATAGTAAATAACTTTATAGATAAGCAAAACTTCAGCAAATTAGATAATTACATCGGTAAAAAGTGCAGTCGTTAGGTTAACTATTTTGCGATTGGTTATTGATGAAAAGCGCGGACTCACGCGAAAGAATTTTGTTTGCTATTGGCTGTTGAGTGAACTGACCAATGGTAAAGCAAATTCTTTGCGCGCCGTTCTCTGCTGGTAGAGAAGACAAGAGTATTCTAGAGAAGGGTGGGATCCTAGGCATGAAACAGTTCGGACGTGTGTAGTAGTAGTTCCGATGGAAACGGTAAGTTGACGGATCTAGCAGTGTTCCACACATAAAAAGTGTGGTTAAGTGACGGCATAATTATTCCGATGGGCATAATTATTCCAATGAGCGTGTACAAATTTCGGACATTTTAAGTGAATTTTGTGACGAAAAAAGACACATATTCCGCGTGGCATATTGAGCAGGTCGGTGGCTAAAAACTGTGACTGCCTTTGGTACCGACAGACTTAATATTTGGCGAGCATTATCAATCAAAAACAATCAGTATTTTTAGAGCTATTACGTTTACGGGAAATGCAACAACATAAGCTTGCTAACCTGAGTGAAAGGGATTATGGGTGACTGTATTAAGACTAGAACGGGCTTGGCAGTAATACATGTTCACCTAAGTTTCAGAATATATTAATTGAGGACAAAATTTCCAACCTTTCATTTGTTTGAAAACTTTCTACCGAAACGTAGATTAGTGACTTAAATTGCAGCCTGGTTAACGTCGAAGTACCACAGGTTTCACTCGGCTTTCCTACTGATGATCTGCTGAGACAATGTTCACAGGTAGGTGCAAGTCCGTCGAAAAGGGACGAAAGGACCGCGTCGCCGCAACCCATCCATGCCCGAGGCAGGATGCGAACATGCTACCGTAGCAGTCGTGCGGTTCCATACTGATTAATTGTTGTGTAACTGTGTTTTGTAAAGGGTAACAAAATTGTCTAGCCCAAAATAGGTTATTTCGTGCAACTAAAACGAGTGTAATGTGCTCTACTTACATTCCTGCAGCTGACAAACTGATCCCTTTATTTATTAAAACAACTGTTCTGTAATGAAAAATATTTCTGTAGTATCACTTAGTTAACCCACAGTATCAAGCTTACATAGCGTTAAAACACACTCATCTCCAGTGGGAAAAAAAAAAAAAAAAAAAAAAAAAAAAAAAAAAAAAAACAGAACACCTTGACCGATTAGAAATAGGTCGTTCATATTCATAGGACATGTACATTAGTGTGTTTTGCAGAAATGATTATCATTTGGACCACGTTGGCCCGCTGGTTTAAGGACAACACCGATTTTGCGGCGTTGCACCACCTACCGATAAAATGAACTGCAGCTCTCGTTGTCGGTGTAAACCGAGGGTAATGGATCAGTGTGACTTGAGCAAACGTGCAGGATGCCTCTCTCAGACGATTGAGCGAACCGTACCGTCCGATCAGCGATTTTGAAGGAGGCCAAATTATTGGCATCCATCTGGCAAATTGCTGCCGCCGGTCGGAGTGATCGAGCGGTTCTAGGCGCTACAGTCTGGAACCACAAGACCGCTACGGTCGCGTGTTCGAATCCTGCCTCAGGCATGGATGTGTGTGATGTGTTTAGGTTAGTTAGGTTTAAGTAGTTCTAAGTTCTAGGGGACTGATGACCTCAGAGGTTAAATCCCATAGTGCTCAGAGCCATTTTTTTTTTAATTGCTGCGCTTGTGGGACAAAGTGCGTAGGCAGTGCGACGGGTGTTTGCCGAATGGAAGGCCGCATAACACGACGAGAAGGGTCAGGTCGTACCATTCGGACCCCCTCCCCTCCCCTCCCCCCTCTCCCCCGAGAAAATAGACAACTTATCCGAATGGCACTGCAGGACACATTTGCGTCCTCCTCGCTCTGGCGCAATAGTGAACCATATCGCACACTGCGAGGGGCGACAGCCGTCTTTTATTATGGCATGGGTCACATGCGCGCCGTCCACTTCTCCGCCTACGTTTGACGAATGTGCAGGAACATGCAAATCGGCAGTGGTTTAAGGCAAGACGTCACAGAGGACAGGAATGGCATCATAGCGTGTTTTCAGACGAATCCAAGTTCCATTTGTTTAAAAATGATGGCCGCATTTTGGTTCGCCGCAGACAGGGGAGTGGCCTAACAGTGACTGCATTTGCATGACATACAGCGCCATCTCAAAGCTTTATTGTGTGGGGTGCTAGTGGATACAACCACATATCACAGCTGGTTCATGTCCAGGGCACTGTGAGCAGTGTAACCTACGTGAATGACATCCTGCGACCCGTCCCATACCCTTTCTGCAAAACACCCCAAACGCCATTTATCAGCAAGACAGTGCACTACCGTACGATGCTGCACGAAGACGTATCTTCCTGGCGTCACAGGGTGTGCATCCGCCATATCACCAAACACGTCGCCAACCGAAAATGTGTGGGATATGGTGAAGCGACGGGAGCAGTGCTATGATCCCATGCCAAACACCACATATGAACTTTGGAACTAGGTAAATAATGCATGGATGGCTATACTACAGGACGCCATTCGCGCCTTATAGGCTTCGATACCATCACGCACCGAACATGTTTTCAGGGCCCACGGCGGACCCTGTGCCTACTACTGGACAGGACACATGCTGACCCGAGATGACTGAAATGCTAATCATTTCTGCAGAACATACTAATGTCATGTCCTTTGTATATGAACGTCCTATCTCTAGTCGTTCAAGATGTTTGTCTTTCATCTGAACATCAGTGTACTAAAAATTTTGTGTACGTCACAACATACCACCAAGGCCGCCACGCACACTACAGAAATTCTTTGAATCTTACAGTTATTTATGGAGTATTATTGTTTTTAAGGCACTGAAACAATTAACTACAGTCAAAACCTAACGCGAAGTAATCCTGCCATATACACTACAGGCCATTACAATTGTTACACCAAGAAGAAATGCAGATGACAAACGGGTATTCATTGGACAAATATATTATACTAGAACTGACATGTAATTACATTTTCGCGCAATTTGGGTGCATAGATCCTGAGAAATCAGTACCCAGAACAACCACCTCCGACCGTAATAACGACCTTGATACGCCTGGGCACTGAGTCAAAGAGAGCTTGGACGGCGTGTACAGGTACAGCTGCCCATGCAGCTGCAACACGATACAACAGTTCAGCAAGAGTAGTGACTGGCGTTTTGTGACGAAGCAGTTGCTCGGCCACCATTGACCAGACGTTTTCAGTTGGCCAGGGCAGCAGTCGAAGCACGTTCTGTATCCAGAAAGGCCCATACAGGACCTGTAACATGCGGTCGTGCATTATCCTGCTGAAATGTAGCGTTTCGGCAGGATCGAATGAAGGGTAGAGCCACGGGTCGTAACACATCTGAAATGTAACGTCCACTGTTCAAAGTGCCGTCAATGCGAACGAGAGGTGACCGAGACGTGTAACCAATGGCACCCCACACCATCTCGCTTGGTGATACGCTAGTATGGCGATGACGAATACACGCTTCCAATGTGCACGCACCGCGACGTCGCTGAACACGGATGCAACCATTATGATGCTGTAAACAGAACCTGGATTCATCCGAAAAAAATGACGTTTTGCCATTCGTGCACCCAGGTTCGTCGCTCGCGCTCCTGTCTGTGATGCAGCGTCAAGGGTAATCGCAGCCATGGTCTCCGAGCTGATAGTTCATGCTGCTGCAAACGTCGTCGAACTGTTCGTGCAGATAGTAGTTGTCTTGCAAACGTCCCCATCTGTTGACTCAGGGATCGAGACGTGGCTGCACGTTCCGGTACAGCCATGCCTGTTATCTCGACTGCTAGTGATACGAGGCCGTTGGGATCCAACACGGCGTTCCGTATTGCCCTCCTGAACCCACCGACTCCATGTTGTGCTAATAGTCACTGGATCTCGAACTACGCGAGCAGCATTGTCGCGATACGATAAACCGCAATCGCGTTAGGCTACAATCCGACCTTTATCAAAGTCGGAAACGTGATGGTACTCATTTCTCCTCCTCGCACGAGGAATCACAACAACGTTTCACCAGGCAAAGCCGGTCAACTGCTGTTTGTGTATAAGAAATCGGTTGGAAATTTCCCTCACGTCAGCACGTTGTAGGTGTCGCCACCGGCGCCAACCTTGTGTGAATGCTCTGAAAAGCTAATCATTTGCATATCACAACATCTTCTTCCTATCGGTCAAATTTCGCGTCTGTAGCACGTCATCTTCGTGGTGTAGCAATTTTAATGGCCAGTACTGTATTTTAACAGCTTATGAAACAAGCAAGTGATGTCCGCGTGCTTGAATTTGTATTAAAATAATTACCCAGAAGTGTTAGAGGGGGCTCCGTAGCACTAAATTTGGATGTACTTTTTATGTTAGTTCATTACTGCGCACGGAGGTAACTCCTGTTGAGCTGACTGGGTCTCGTGTGATGTAATACGAAGAGTTTGTAACACTGACCTGCTGGTGGGGACGGACCTTGGCCACCTCCCGGAAGAAGCAGATGGCGCCGCGGCGCGCCAGGGCGTGCTCTGGCACGTGGATGTCCCTCGGGAGCAGCGGCAGCATCGTCATGGCTGAAACACAACACAAACCAACCTTCTCATACTGCCCTTGCACAACTGCGAGCACAATCAGCGGGTGGAGGCAGAGCAGGAGTACGAACGCAGTCACGTCAGGCACAGATCCAAGGTGGGGTAAGGGGGGGGGGGGGGGTTAGGGAGTTAGCGATCTTGTTTTTTCTCCTCCCATCACCCACTAACATTTCAGTAAAAGTGTTTACACTTTTGTATATATCACTTCTCAGATTACTCAACTTTCGGTGAATACCACTACAACCACAAGTCTCGAAAATCGAACACGATTTGAAGAAAATCACAACACAGGATACTTTTCAGTTGCTCGCGTGAGGCCACGCCCACGTGGATGGGCTTTCATGCTAGGAACTGTAGAACCTATTACAGCCGTAACGAGATAATCCTGCGCCCCGGGCAGACCTGTGAATGCTGCTCCTCCTCCCCTGTGAAACTATCTTTGTGTAGTTTTTTCTACGTAGTTTTAGCAGATTTTTGCATTCCTCTAAGTAGGTTTCATAATAATGAACCATTATTTAAAAATATTACTTAAATGAACTACTTTTATAAACTGCGCACAAGAAATTAAAAGTGTCACTGTAGTAAGTACAAACTGCGTGAGTTTATACAAAATTGGAAGTAAAACAGAATCTTTATTTTATTGTTTGTGGAAGTACTGTACATTGGTTTTAGTACGATTCGTGATAAGGAACAGTTTTTATTAACAATACACAAATCACTGATCAGAAATAAGAAAAAAGGGGGCTATACTTGGAAGCTGAGGAAATATCCATTTTTATTATAATTTTACTTTGTATTTCCTTTGAGCGAAGAAAACTCGTTGATTGTGTAACTCAAGTCCAGCTTAGCAGCTGTGAAATATTCTATTGGCAAGATAGCTAATTCTTGGTCTCCTTTCGCCTGTGCTCCACGGAAAGTGCTGTTTTATCATTTTTAATTCACTGAAACTTTGATAAAAATGCTGCAGTTAATGGTGTCTTGAATACCCACAAAGCTATTTCTTTGTGCGACTAAGAATCTCTTCAACAATACTTGGAAACAAATTCAAAACATTATAATGAGAAGACGTCTTAGTGTTCTTCATCGCCTAGAACACCGTAACTGAATTATCAGGAAGGACACTGTTGGACAGGAGCGAGGTGTGTAGGCGGCACCTGTCGAACCAAACACAGTGCACTGTCGCCACACAAATCATGTTAGCGACAGACATAGGTTATGATGCTACTTGGACGAAATTACTCTCCGACAACAGAGTGCATTTCACAGTTGTAAACCGAGGGAAACCCTTCTCTACGGAAGGAGTTAGGAACATGATAGATACGTGGACTCACCTATTTTTCGCGCTTAATTCTTAAGCCGTCTTTTTTCCCCCAGTTTGTGCAGCCCCTCCGTGCCTGTGTCCTTGGCGGTGACCTGTTCTCCATACCTTGGGTAAGGCCCTGCAAAAATCTGCAGGCGCCTCATCACAGACCGTACCTACCTTGTGCCAGTGACAAGTCTAACACGAATATTAAGTTCGCAGGTTTCCACGCCCAGTATCGATTTAAATACTATCATTTCGTGTGTTAGGCTGCGTCATTATACAGCACTAAACGAACGAAACAAGAGACATTTCAACCATCTTTGAAGCAGTCCTCTTCAGAGCCTTAAAGACGGCCGGAACGGCTGTTGCATAATTATTCAGTGTTTCATAATGATGCGACGTAAAAACAGAAAATGTAAGACTCCCACTTCCAAACGTAGGCGGAAAGAATCAATATTGCCGACTTTTAGATGCTTGCATAGCAGACCGCAGACCTATGTTCAAAATAGTAGTAATGATTAGAATACCGGTAACAGTAAGTGTACATTTCAGTTTTATGTTCTGCAAAGTCTGGCGTTTCTTACGTTTCACCACTGATGCTATGCTGCTGGTTATTTTGCTCGACGAAATTGAATCCAGCATCCGCTCGCCTTGGAAAGTAATACTACAGGACTAAACAGAGTCGTCGATACGGGCAGAAGGAGAAAGGACATAGGTAACGGCTTCTTACCGCCTACATTTCAGAACCAGGGCGGAAGGTACCAACCAATATCGCGGCGCCTTGTATAGGGATCTCTATGGTAGGTAGGCAGGATCGGGGCAAATATTTATCCTGGCGGAACTTGCAGCAGCTGCTCGTGTTGCCATGAGGAGGGGGAGAGAGGCTGTGCTGCAATGCGGTTGGTTTGCCCCGAGTGTAGGCCTTCTCCCTGTCACGTCGTCGTATTGTCATCGATATTACAATAACGACACAAACTATAGATGCACTCAGCACAGTCTCCTACAACGGACTAATACATTTAAAACAACATTAACGCTTCTCAAAGGAAGTTGTCCTTGTCACCGAACGAAAAAAACAACCAGAGTCATTGAATGAATTATTTACTAGAGCGTAGAAAAGGTGGGGCTGGCTGCAGTTTTGTTTTTACTATTTTCATGGCATTAAAATTAATCGTACAAATGATCCACGGGATATTAACCTACGTAACAACGCAATTTTTCGAGACTAAACAATAGGTGCCGACGCATGTGTTATGTGATATTCCAGAATGATTCCCTACGAACAGTGAGCTAAGTACCTCAGCACGGGAACCCCGCTGCCTGAGTCCATTACCGTGGGCAAGAACGTATCGATGACAGGGGTCGTGTTGACTACTGCGCACTGAAAAATCGGTAATACATGAGTCTAACAACGCACTGACCAATTCGGTGCTGGAGCATCCAGCACTACAGCCCCCACACAAAGTGCCTTTGCTCAGCACCCGACAATGACAGATTAGCATGTGCACTAGGCGCATATAATTCGATCCTCAAAGCATGGAACAGGCTGTCTAATGAGTCGCATTTCATGTTACTAAATGCCAATATGGGGCACGAGAACCACAGCAAGTGATGTATGCAGCTTGTCAAACGACGCCGTTGCGGTGGATGTATTCTCATGTGGGTGATGTTTATATGGTAGGAAACAGAGTTCCTGATACCTCTTCTATCGTCTGTCATTGATGATCGATACAGAAACCTACTGTCAGAGCATGTGCATCCTTATTTTCTGCTACTGCACCCTGCAGGTGACTTCTACCTTCAGGAAGACAATGAATTACCTCAGTCACCACCAACAATAGATATGAAGGTACTTTGTGACTACCGAAGCCACATTATCTGCATCCAACAGAAAATTTCGTCATGAACAAGCAACTGGTACGAGCTAGGATCCACCTGCGACCAATTTCTGTGAGTAGTTTGCAGCACTTGAACGGTCATCGATCTGAAGGCTCCCCAAGGTTTTCAGTGTCGAGTGGAATTCTTCCCACGACGCTTAGACCGTCCTCAAACGGGACGTGTCTGCTATCGCAGAGCCCACCAGACGCAATGTCAGTCGTGGTTGCTGCACTCTGTAACGATCTGCTACATCTCGGCTATATCTGGAGCGTTAATCACTCAAATTCTTTACCAAAATGGACGCATGTAAATTATCTACGTTAAATCTGATAGCGGGTGTGGAAGAAGAGTGGAGAGAATCGTGAAGAAACTTCTGGACCCATCGATGGCTTCCACAGCGAACTGCTGAACAGGAACACTCAGACACATACTAGTAAAAATTATTCGTTAACTCAGAACTTAGTCGCATTTTCGGCTTTAAATTGAATACAGTTAAAGTATAGTGTCTAATGAGAATTTTCGCATGCATAATATCCATAATCTCGACGTTGCACTGACTAGCAACACTCTGAAGTAACGTACTTCATCACATACATTTAAAGACACATTAGTTTCGTGATTTCATTTGAACAGAAGGGGAGATTTTTTGGGAGCTGCTCAAAAAATTTTCCCGGCTAGACAAAAACACGAGGCAGTCCATAAAACCACGACATTTCTATATATATAAATATTATGGTGAGTTCCGTAAAATGGGTAGCGTATCATGTTTACTAGCTCACTGTGCAGGAAGAAGAAAGACTGCGAATTACTGTACTGACGACGACGAGGTCAGTAGAGACGGAGAACAGTATCGGGCAGGGGTAGTAGGATCGGGAATGAAACTGGTCTACCCTTCGAAGAAACCGACCCGGTATTTGCCTTAGGACTTTCGGTGATTTTTTGTAACACCATACAGTAGTCCAACTATACACAATAGCAGAATGAAAGCATTGTTATATAATCGAGTGCGGCTCACCTACATTTGCAGATAATTTCCACAGCAAACTACGTTACTGATCTTATAGCATCTGTACTTAACTGTAGCAGGGAATCAACACGAGAAGTTAACACTGTTGATGAAGAGCGATTTGGAGGTTGAAGAAGTCTTTGGCAGTAACCAAAAAAAACTTGTTACTACTAATCTTTGAATACACCCACGGTCTTCACTCTGTAATTCCTCAACAAAACTAAATTCTTATTTGGAAGTTCCCTCGAAGATAAACCACAGTAAAATTTAAAAGCTGCCTATTAACTGAAGCTTCATAGAAGTTTTTCTACGTCAATTTCTCTGAAAAATCGAAAGCTTCTCTTTTTGGAAAGTTCGAGGTACTTTTGCCTCTGGCTACACCGCTGTTTCAATCCCTTCTCAACTATCCTTTCCTTTTTCATGTCCATCGACTCTCAGGACTGCAGTCAGGTTTCTGTTCACGTTGTAAATAATCCTTAGCACCCTGCATTTTATCCCTGCTATCATCAGTATTTCAAGGAATGTATTCCAGTCAACACTGTCAAAAACTGCCTCTACATCTACATTTACTATAAACGTAGATTCACTTTCCTTCAACCCAACTTAGAAGATTAATCATACGGTTACTATAGCTTCGTGTGTTCCTATATTTTTCGAAATCGAAAATGATCTTTCCTCCCGTCTCCGCCCGGTATTTTCCTGTCAGTTTTTTTACATACTTCTGTAAATAACTCGTTTTTATGTTTTGAAGTCACGACTTACTGCTAGATCGTTAGTACTCAAACTTTCGTCCTAAATTCTGAGGGAATTTCGCCTGTTCTTATCTTGTACACCAGGTGGAATGATTTTGTCATTGCAGGCTCTCCCAAGGATCTCAGTAATTCTAATGGAGTATTTTTCATTCCAAAGGCCATGTTTCAAATTAGTCTTTCACTGCTGTCAAATTCTTCTCGAGGTAACGTAGTCTCCGTTTCTCTCAATCGTTGGCTAACGCTCCCTTTGAAAGTATCAACAACCTCTGGTTCTTCCAATCTATCCATGTCTCATCTCCTTAATTTCCCCGTTTTCTGCAGTTTCTTTAGTTTTAGCCTGCAGCTCATAACCAATTAATTATTGTCACTCCACTACTACCCCAAATGCCTTATAGTTTTAAGCCTGTTTTCGAATACTCTGTCTTATGCCACCCGCTGTGGCCGAGAAGTTCTAGGTGTTTCAGTCCGGAACGGTGCTGCTGCTACGGTTGCAGGTTCAAATCCTGCCTCAGGCATGGATGTGTGTGATGTCCTAAGGTTAGTTAGGTTTAAGTAGTTCTAGGGGACTGATGACGTCAGGTGTCAAGTCCCACAGTGCCTAGAGCCATTTGAGCCAACTCTGATCATTATACAATCACTCTGAAACCTCCCAATATATACAAATATCTTCCTCGAATGCAATTTCTTACGTGATTCTGAAACTAACTGTTAGCGATAATTAAATAGTGCCCTCTGTAAAATTCTATCAGATCAGTCCTCTTTCATTCAATTCCCCCAGTCCATATTTTCCTACGATTTTTCGCTTTATTCCTTTCTCTGGTACCTAATCCCAGTCACCCGCAACAATTAAAACTTCGCCTCTCTTGTTGTTGTTGTTGTCTTCAGTCCTGAGACTGGTTTGATGCAGCTCTCCATGCTACTCTATCCTGTGCAAGCTGCTTCATCTCCCAGTACCTACTGCAACCTACATCCTTCTGAATCTGCTTAGTGTACTCATCTCTCGGTCTCCCTCTACGATTTTTACCCTCCACGCTGCCCTCCAATGCTAAATTTGTGATCCCTTGATGCCTCAAAACATGTCCTACCAACCGATCCCTTCTTCTAGTCAAGTTGTGCCACAAACTTCTCTTCTCCCCAATCCTATTCAATACCTCCTCATTAGTTACGTGATCTATCCACCTTATCTTCAGTATTCTTCTGTAGCACCACATTTCGAAAGCTTCTATTCTCTTCTTGTCCAAACTAGTTATCGTCCATGTTTCACTTCCATACATGGCTACACTCCAAACAAATACTTTCAGAAACGACTTCCTGATACATAAATCTATATTCGATGTTAACAAATTTCTCTTCTTCAGAAACGCTTTCCTTGCCATTGCCAGTCTACATTTTATATCCTCTCTACTTCGACCATCATCAGTTATTTTACTTCCTAAATAGCAAAACTCCTTTACTACTTTAAGTGTCTCATTTCCTAATCTAATTCCTTCAGCATCACCCGACTTAATTCGACTACATTCCATTATCCTCGTTTTGCTTTTGTTGATGTTCATTTTATATCCTCCTTTCAAGACACTATCCATTCCGTTCAACTGCTCTTCCAAGTCCTTTGCCGTCTCTGACAGAATTACAATGTCATCAGCGAACCTCAAAGTTTTTACTTCATCTCCATGAATTTTAATACCTACTCCAAATTTTTCTTTTGTTTCCTTTACTGCTTGCTCAATATACAGATTGAATAACATCGGGGAGAGGCTACAACCCTGTCTCACTCCTTTCCCAACCACTGCTTCCCTTTCATGCCCCTCAACTCTTATGACTGCCATCTGGTTTCTGTACAAATTATAAATAGCCTTTCGCTCCCTGTATTTTACCCCTGCCACCTTTAGAATTTGAAAAAGAGTATTCCAGTCAACATTGTCAAAAGCTTTCTGTAAGTCTACAAATGCTAAAAATGTAGGTTTGCCTTTCATTAATCTTTCTTCTAAGATAAGTCGTAAGGTCAGTATTGCCTCACGTGTTCCAACATTTCGACGGAATCCAAACTGATCCTCCCCGAGGTCTGCATCAACCAGTTTTTCCATTCGTCTGTAAAGAATTCGCGTTAGTATTTTGCAGCCGTGGCTTATTAAACTGATAGTTCGGTAATTTTCACATCTGTCAGCACCTGCTTTCTTTGGGATTGGAATTATTATATTCGCCTCTCTTAACAATCTGATTCTCATTATCCTTTCTTTCACTTTCTTCATCTGCGGAGCTAATTGGAATATAAATAAACCTGTACTACTGTGGTAGAAGTTGACTTCGTGTCTACAATAGCTACAACAATGTCTTGACTATGCTGTCTATAGTAACTACCTCATTCCTATTTTCTGATTCATTAGTCGGCCTACTATTGTCTTACCCCTACCTAATTTTGTTTTGATACACCTTTATTAACCTGTCCTCACACTTCGCTAATTTCCACTGCGTCTCTCTACTCAACTGATTAAGGACTAACATTCCACGACCCGTCCTGTAGAATGTCTCTTGTTTTTCCTGGTGACACATCGTCCTGAGTAGCCCCCAACCGGAGATCCTAATGGGGGACTATTTTACCTGAAGAAAAATTTACTCAAGACGTACATTAGTGCAGCATAGCATCCTTAAAAAAAGTCTAGGTTGTACATTCCTCTTGCTTTCAGCCATTCCCTGTACGAGGACAACATAGTCTTGTTGGCTGTTATTAGAATGCCATGTCAATCAATCATCGAGAAGGTTCTCTCTGAAAATAATGAAAATGCTGCTGCTCTTCTTCAGAAACCACACGTTTGTCTTACGTTTCCTCAGATACACCTCCGTTGTGGTTGCATCCATGCTAGGGCTATCTGTATCGTTGAGGCACCGAAGTCATCTCAGCTCTCCAAGGTCCATGGTTCATGGTTCATGGACGACCAATCAGCCATTTTCCACATATCATTCGTTCATATACCAATGTTAGCACATATCAAGGTTAACATATACCAATATTACCAACCATTGTCAGAAGTTATGCTTATGGGTTTTTTTCTGTTTCATTCTCACTTCCATTCCGCCTCCCACCAAGTTCATCGTGAAATGAGCACGCGGCCTGGCAGTGAGTCTGTCTGCATGATTTAGTGTGAAGGTGCAACGAATAGAGAGTATTTTTATGCATTACGTCGTAAAAGTTACGAAGAACAAGGTTCGCATGTAGCAATTTTGTAGGCAATAAGCACCAACATATGTTACAGAGTGCTGAAGAGTAATGCCTCTGAATTTTTTATTCTACTGTCAATATCGGTTGAGGTTTTACATGTCAAGTACATAGCTCGATCGACTTTCCTGTTTCGCTAGCTCAAGTCGCAATCCTTTCCTACTCTAAGGTTTTGAATTGCAGCGAGTAAAATGATGATACGTAACATATTTCTCTCGACTGCAAAAAAAATGGCTCTGATCACTATGCGACTTAACTCCTCAGGTCATCAGTAGCCTAGAACTTAGAACTAATTAAACGTAACTAACCTAAGGACATCACTCACATCCATGCCCGAGGCAGGATTCGAACCTGCGACCGTAGCGGTCGCTCGGCTCCAGACTGTTGCGCCCAGGACCGCACGGCCACTCCGGCCGGCTCTGTCGACTGCAGTTTGCATGAAAATGCTGTGAGACGACGCGGCCATCTGGATCCACTTGTAATAACTTATGTCTTGACCATACTTTTATTTTTCATAAACCTTACGCGTTTTGACTTTCCTCCATTTTCAAAGATATTGCTATGTCAGTCATATAAAAACATTAGATACATTGTAACACGTCAACATTCTCGAACACGAGACAAATGCAAACTGTTTGCACTTGTGTCGTGCTTGAGAATGTTGACGATATCCAATGTGTTTAAGGTTTTTATATGACTGACATAGCACTGCCCTTGAAAATGACGAAAGTCGAAAGTGTAAGTTTGATAAAAATGTAAGTGCGTGCAAGACATAACTAAAGTTATTAAAAGTAATTCTGTCGGTGCGTGAGAAACAATGTCCTGTAATAGAGTTCAAAAATTGAGATTTCGTCCACACATGAGCATCCTCTCTTTCGCATGATAATGCCAGACCGCACACGAGTGCTGCGACATCTCTAACATGGGACGTGTCAAAAGAATCTGGTTGCCTTTACTACCGTCAAGATGTATTTTGGCGTTTCAAACTATTGTGATCGGAGCCAGGAACTAAGTCGAAGAGCTTGCTGTACAATATGTCGTATTTTTGAAACTAATGACCACGTTAACACCTTGGTCGCAGAAACCTAGTACATGTAGATTTATACTAGCATTCGAGAAGAGTCGGCAGATATCCTTGCGCCGTCGGCCGCAGCAGCGACTGGGCACGCCGAAGATCACCCTTGGCGTGTCAGTCGCTATACCAAATACTGACGGCCACGAAATGTTCATCTGCAATTGTTAAAATTAATGGCAACGCTCTTTCTTGTCTAAACGAATGGTTCACCTACGGTTTTCTTTGGGAGGAGAGTCAGCCATTACTGACAGTCGACAAGAGAGGGAGCCAATGTCGGTTAACCGACATGTTCGTTACTGTACGATAGTTGGCAAACTTTAACAACTGTCGGCGTCGATACCCAGTTGATTGGTAGTATTTCATAAATCTGAGAATTTGCGCGAATTTTATTGTGAATGTAATTTATGTTGTCTTGGTTGTACAATTCAGAAAGGAAATGGTTGAAGTGTTGCAGTCACTTACTTTGGTTACTATGAGTGGAATTATATTCCGAATTCAATTCAAAGTTGGGCTCCTCTACTTTTATCTTGTGTTCGACGGTATGTCATATGATGTGAGTGTGTGTATGGACTTAGTCAAGTGATTCTGGTACCCCGATCTTGGTGCCTGGTAGGCACAATTGAGACGATAGTACCCTAGTTGAACCATACTAACGCGGAAATCCTACCTGCTACCATTATTGTAGTAGTTCAGCGTGACGATTGGATTTTGTAAGTGGAAACGATGTAAGCCCACACCTGAAGAGGCATAATTTTTGAAAATTGCTTTTAAGTTGAAAACTAAAGTGTTAGTAGTAGTGGTGGTGGTGGTGGTGGTGGTGGTGGTGGTGGTGGTGGTGGTGGTGCGTAGTCTTTTTGGTTTTCTTTATTGTTCGCCCCGCTTAGGCTGGGGATAGAGTTCTGTCGTCACTCGTTCACGTTACGACTGTTGTTTATTGTAAAAACAAAACAAAACAAAAATATAGTAGGTAAAATCTAATCTAAAGTCCCACGGGTTCTGATTTCCATTAAAATATATGATAAATGTTATACCCAATTTAAACGGGAGAGAATTTAATGCAATTCCGTTTTACAAGTAGCGGAAGCTCGGTAAGGTTAGAGGTAAAATGATAGAGAGACAACAATGTGCAAAGAATAGCTTAATATGCTATAAGTCATTAAACCAGTAAAAAATATTAAGTATTGAGTTAAAATAAAAGGAGGACATCACTTGAGAATATTTAAAACAATTTTCAAAAGGACTGAACATAATTTTCTGTCTAAAATTAGTGATAAATAACGAATAAGTAGATAAATGAACGCCAAAGATTGCTTTTAGCGAAGTTTATTGTCGCTGTCGTAACTACATATTACGTATATGGATTAAATGTCAAGATCTTTTGTTTGAAATCCGTTAATATCCTATATAAATAATTTCGTAGTAACTTTCGAGTTATAAGTAACGTACGGTATGTGAGAATTCTTTATTTGGACGACAAAGGTATTCTGAAGTACGGACTGGTGCTAGAGAAGCTTTTGTGATCGTATTGGAGATTAGCTTAACTAGCTAAATTATTTATTGTGTACGATATTTATTTTTGATGATTAATGCTGGAAGGAGATAGGGAAGTCCTTCATTCAAGATAATTCAATTTAGTATACATTTATTTATAGCAGTACGATAAATACATTGTTAAAGTGTTTGGAAGTATCTTCTTGTAGGATTACCGCGTGCTACGGTTACGAAGCTTTCTCCAGAGCAACGGGTTAATTGGTACTCTAATACTTCAAGAGAAAGTTAATTATAGAAGAGTCGATATCGATTTAATCCGTTAGTCTGCAACAATACTGGGAAGAATAATCGCCATTTCAGGTAACATCTCTATTACGTGTAGTCTAAGTCTATATTAATTCAGTATTTATCGTTACCCGAACTTCTGATAAATCAGATACGTCTCTTTATTATTTAGAAACATTACTTTATTTATTTTTTTCTATATTTTCTTTTGTATGGGGACAAGGTTGTGCTTACGCGTCTTAAATATGGCAAATTACTTGGACATTCACAGCTAGCAATTTGGGTACAGCGCAAACAATCCAATGGCTGGGGTTCACCGTCATGCATCATCCTCTATACAATCCCGTCTCAGCCCCGGTCCGTCAACGAAGTCAAACATTCTATTGTTGAACTTCCTGGCATATAAACATTGTTTGCCGGACCGGGACTGGAGCTCGGGACCTTTGCCTATAGCGTGCAAGTGCTCTACCAACTAAGCTATTCAAGCACGATTCACGACTCATCCTCACAGCCTTACTTCCGCCAGTACCGTGTCTCCTACCTTCCGAACTTCACAGAAGTTCTCCTGCGAACCTTGCAGAACTAAAACTCCACAAAGAAAGGATATTGCGGAATCGTGACTTAGCCACAGCCTGAGAGAAGTTTCCGGAATGAAATTTTCACTCTGCAGCGGTGTCTGCACTGATATGAAACTTCATGGCAGATTAAGACTGTGTGCATATCGACACACGAACTCGGAACTATTGCCTTTCATTCTGGAAACATCTCCCAGCCTGTGGCTAAGCCATGTTTCTGCAATATCCATTCTTCCATGACTGCTAGTTCTCCAAGGTCCGCAGGAGAGCTTCTGTGAAGTCTGGAAGGTAGGAGACTAGGTACTGCCGGAAGTAAGGCTGTGAGGATGGATCGTGTGTCGTGTTTAGGTAACTCAGTTGGTAGAGCACTTGCCAGCGAATGGTAAAGGTCCCGAGTTCGAGTCTCAGTCCGGAACACAGTTTTAATCTGCGAGCGAGTTTCATATCAGCGCACACTCCGCTTCCGAGTGACAGTTTCATTCTGGAATCATTCTGTAGTCACGTTATCAACACACAGGTGTCTCGTTGAGAGGAATTTGTTCTTCGCCAGGGAGTCTCTGTTGAGAAATAAATATGTTGACATGAAGAACGGTAATAATATTTGTTATGTTAAAAAAGCTTTATCAATTTTCACATTAAAAGTTCGGAGACATTACTTTTCAGCACGCCATTAGAAATACAGCTTATCGGAAAAAATTTTCACCTTCGTCTATCATTTTGAAAACGTGTATATGATAACTTCGTCTATTTCAGTAACAGCGGTAAGCAAAAAATATAACGTTAATGCATGCTGCACTCTTTAAGTTGTGACGTGATTTCTCGTGACCAAGATAAGAACTGATTCGAGGTTGATAACGTCCCGATTCATTAACCGATTGCTGTGGAAATCTGACCTTGTATAGCGTGTGCCCAGCAGAAATATTAAAATTTCGAATAAGGCTACCATTTCCGAAGAAATTTGACACCGATTCCAAAAAATAACTTATTCATCTACTTCTCTGCTGTTATTAGACTTTACGATGTCTTAGTTCATAATTAATGCAGTCGCTCACGTAAATACTAAAAGGAAAGGGAGACGATAAGAATCGATTGTGCCACAACAACTAAAGTGAAATGATTTTAGATAATTATTAAGGTCGCCATCCCTGTAAGGTAGTTACTGTCCGATAAGCTAGTAATGTCCTGAACAGCGGAAGATTGAAATAGTATTGAAATAATTGCGTGGCAGTAGAAGGCGACACATGCGTAGTTAAAACTATATGCAAAAATAACCTAATATTGCAAAAAATAACTTTAGATAATACAATGCAGTTAAATGAAATGATTTGGAATGCTCTTAGAAATACACAACATCGAATTTGGTAGAACTGAAAAAATGGCTCTGAGCACTATGGGACTTAACAGCCGTGGTCATCAGTCCCCCTACAACTTCGAACTACTTAAACCTAACTAACCTAAGGACATCACACACATCCCCGCCCGAGGCAGGATTCGAACCTGCGTCCGTAGTCACGGGGTTCCAGACTGAAGCGCCTAGAACCGCACGGCCACACCTGCCGGCGGTAGAACTGAAGTTCACTACTGTTAGATAATACTTATGTAGCCGCACACTACTGATTACGCGATACTGGCAGTTTTTGAGAAAAGACAAGTTAATTGAAGTTTAATGAAATAGTTTGTAATACGGCTATTTATCAACCTGAGTTCATTTGAGAAAAAATGAATCATGTCCTTGATTATGAGAATTGCAGTACATGACTGATAATGAACTTTGAACCATACAGTACACTCAGAGATAACGATATTTAGAAATTTTATGTATAATTGTTATCTAAATATATTTGCCACTAATTTATATTTATTATTGTCAAACTCAAAAGAGAACTGTGCCTCTGACTGTTATGCAAGACGAATAGTTAAATACGCGAGGCGTTTCTAATAGTTGCACTGAACTAATTTTTAAATATCAAAGCAAACTGAAAGGCTTTTAAATTACTTATTCCGATCTTTTCTTTCACGCACAACACTTGGATCTGCACACACGGGAAAAATTTAGATCCTGTCCAGGTTACAATGACTTAGGTTAAAGAATACAATATGAAAATGTTATTGTCTCATTATTTGGAAAAAAAATGATCACAATCTACGATGATGAGTTGGGTTGAGGTCGCGCTCGACCTCATGGTCATCAGCGCCCTGACAAAAAATCAACATGAAATATCATGGGTGGGGACGAAGGCTGTCCCCACATTCAGAACAGTTTACAACGTACTGAAGTCTGCTGCCTTTTCCCGCCAGTTTAGGGATGAGGCCTGATAGTTCACAAACTTTCACCGCACTGTTAACATTGGTATCGGTATCTGCGAGGACGGTAGGCAGATCTCCAGCGAGACCAAGGGCTGCCCTGTTATCAGTATATAGGACACACGTAGCCACAATATGCTGAACTGAAAGAGGCATGCCACAAACTTCACAGAAAGATAATAATTGTCTGAAAGTAAAAAAATTAAACGCGAGGGAAGACTTGAACCAAGGACCTCTCGTTCCGCAGCTGCTCACGCTAATCACGGGACCACAGCGCTCCTGAGCTCACACTGTCATTGATGTTGCCTATGTTGCGCATGGACTACTCAGTTTGTATATTTTGCTTATTTTTTTCATAGTTCCACACAACTTCTTCCTGTTTTCTCGATTGATCTGTGTTCAATTTTTCAAGGCCTATCCACTGTGCCAACTTATAACTAAATCTGAGGGGGGTGCGGGGAGGTTCCCTTGTCAGTGAGAATCTCCTACCTCGCTTGCACTCTAACTTCACGTCACCCTGATCAGAAACCACGTTCTATATCTAGCTGAAATTCTTTTACCATTATCGATTGTCCAGTATCATTACTATCTTTGAAATCAATAATTCTATATTACGTAACACAACATTTGACTTATTTACATTGCAAATAAACATAAAATTATTACAATTTTACATAATATCAACTGATCAGTACACAAAATTGGTGAATAAATTAGGTGGCACTCTGTATTATCGGCGTCACACGGTGAACTGGTAAATAACTTTGTCGCCGTGACACTTAACATTATATGCGTAAGTACGCATAAAAATCTTGATCGGTTGTGGATTGTTTTAACATGAAGTTCAATAACGCGACTGGCCAGCGAGAAACACACTGACAGTTGCTGTCAATGTTGCAAACGGAATCTAACTGCGCGGTCATACATGCCGCTCGCCTGAGACAGCTAACGAAAAAGGTGACGACGATACGAGCACGTGCGTTTACACGCACGCCATACGAGTAGCCGCAGTGAACAGTGGGCTGTAGGCTTGGCCAGGTCGGCGGCAGCAGCTGCCGGGCTTCGGCATGGCGTCACGCGGCAGCCCACCCACACCCTGCCCGCCACGCGAGGGCCGGCTGGCCTCGCCGCTTGCGTAACTCACTGCCCTTCGGCGACGCGAGCATTGATTCTTCTCCGCAGCCGTCTACATGGGTGGACACCACAGTCTAACCTAACAGTCGCGACACTTCGCCTCGATTTGTTGGCTACCGCGGCAGCAGCGCCCCAAACGGCCAGTAACTTAAACTGTGAGTTCGGCGTGATCGCGAAAGCGAATAGTGGTTGTTTATTTTGATTTCTACAATGGTTTTTACAAGCGGGAGAGTTTGTAGCGCAATAAGTTGCAGCAACACTAGGAAGAAGACACCGCAGCTGTCTTTTTTTGGGTTTCCTAAGGATCCTGAGAGGTATATAACATGTTACTAAACTGTATCGTCAGGATTCACTTGCAAACTACATGTATATTCATGATTAATGTTTTGCTTTAGAAGCAGAAAATGGCTAGTTAATAGCAGACTAGAAGACCTAATGAATGCCACAAAGATTCGACAATCCATCTAAAGTTGTAAAACAGTCCTATGACACAGAAGTACTCAGTTCAACTCTCCATGTGTCAGTGCCAGATTCGTGTGAATCATCAACACAGACCTGCTTTGCCGATGAAGTGGTGAGATTAAGTGCAGTTATTCGTGTCTTGCAAAAACATAATGTTTGGTATGTATTTCATTCACTTCTGTTGTTAGTCACTTAATTTTCCTTGCTTCCTTCGTGTGATGACATTATTTTGTTAGCAGTTTGTTCACTGACATTTTTTGAAAATTATTGAAATATTTGGTTTTGCGTAAAATGTAATGTAATCAGCTCATTATAACGTTTTCAACATATTTCTCCCACTATTTGGCAGATGAAAGTCGTACTTGTGGCAACAGGCGACAATGACAAATACAGTAGCCCTACAGAACGATAAATGAGTTGTCAATCGCTTTTTTATGTAGAGGTACATGTCTATACTTCTTATGTGTGAATTCTTTTGGTATCAACTTAATAAGCTGCAATACTATCCAATGTCACAAATGTTTCTTCACGAATGTGTGTTAGCTTTCATGGTTTTTGTCCATACTTGCGCTTATTTTAGAATCATTTTTAGAAACATATATGCTTTATGATACTACAGAAATCTTTGGAGGCAAGAAAATAACTCAAATATTTCGTAAATTACGTAGGAAATGGAGTTAAAACAAACATTATGTTTACGACGCGTGCGACCTTCACCTTACTCGCCGCTTGGAGCGCTAGTGTCATTTCATCTGTCAAACGGTAACAACTTTTGCAGCAGAGAGACTCGCGACTGTTATGTTAGACTGTGTGGACACCAAGACTGTCTTCTATCGCAACACACGGCAATTAAGGCACTACAACGTAAATATACCTCGTCTTCAATTCATTTTTAACACTGAAAACGGACGTTGGTGACAATCTGGCGGCTGTTCTAAATTTATGAAGTTTATTCGCAAATGTATCTTTCTAACATCACCTGCATTATATATGATGACATTACCCAATGGTGACACATGGAAATTTGTGTCGTGATGGGATTCTAACACGGATTTCCCACTTGTAGCGAGCGGTGTCTTAACCACTTCAGCTATCCGAGCACGCATTCAGGACAGCCTCGAACTTTCGTATCTCATACTGTCTACGACACCATCGCTCACAGCTTTATTTAGATTCCCCACATCGACAGTATGACACTTGGAAATTTGGATAGGTCCTGGAAGTGTGCTTGGATAGTGGAAGTTGTCACGGGGACTATTTGTGACAAGCGGGAACTCCAGGTCTGAGTTTCGCACTGACACAAATTTTCATGTGGCACCAGTGTAAGGGGCGTTTGGAAACACCCTGCAAAGATAAAAACTACTTACGTGTTTGGGGTGAAACTTTTTTATTTTTCGACATAGTCTCTTTTTAGACTTAACACTTCGTCCACCGCTGTTCTAATTTGTTGATTCCTTCCGAATAATAGAAATTGTACAGCTCTGCAAAATAGCTATTAGTTGCTGCAATCACCTCCTCATTTGCATAAAATCTTTGTCCCGTCAGCCATTTCTTCAAATTGGGGAACAAATAGCAGTCCGAGGGAGCCAAGTCTGGAGAACAAGGGGGATGCGAAACAAGTTTGAATCCTATTTCCATTAATTTTGCGATCACAACTGCTGAGGTGTGTGCTGGCGCATTGTCGTGATGGAAAACGACTTTTTTGCGGTCCAATCGCCGGCGTTTTTCTTGCATCTCGGTTTTCAAACGGTCCATAACGATGAATAATATGCACCTGTAATAGTTTTACCCTTTTCCAGATGGTCGATGAGGATTATCCCTTGCGAATCCCAGAAGACAGTCGCCATAGCCTGTCCGGCCGATGGAATAAAATGGTTCAAATGGCTCTGAGCACTATGGGACTCAACTGCTGTGGTCATTAGTCCCCTAGAACTTAGAACTACTTAAACCTAACTAACCTAAGGACGTCACACACACCCATGCCCGAGGCAGGATTCGAACCTGCGACCGTATCAGTCGCACGGTTCCGGACTGAGCGCCTAGAACCGCGAGACCACCGCGGCCGGCGCCGATGGAATAGTCTTCGTCTTTTTGGTGCAGATTCTCCCTTGGTAACCCATTGTTTAGATTGTTGTTTGGTCTCAGGATTATAGTAGTGTATCCATGTTTCATCCACAGTGTCGGAACGACGCTTGAACTCCTGCGGATTCTTCCTGAACAGCTGCAAGCCATCCTTGCAACACTTCACACGATTCCGCTTTCGGTCAAGCGTGAGCAATCGCGGAGCCTATCTTGAGGATAGCTTCCTGATGTCCAAATATTTATGCAAAAAATTATGTACCCGTTCATTCGAGATGCCAACAGCACTAGCAATCTCACACACCATAACTGTTCTGTCATCCATCCCCATATCAGGGATTTTATCAATGATTTCTCGAGTCGTAAACTTCACAGGGCGTCCAGAATGTTCCGCATCACTTGTGCCCATATGCCAACTCCGAAAATTTTGAAACCACTTACAAACTGTTCTAATCGAAGGTGCAGACCCACCGTAATGTTTATCAAGCTTCTCTTTAGTCTCCTCAGCCGTCCTGCGTTTCATAAAGTAATGTTTAATCACCACACGAAATTCTTTTTTCGTCCCTATTTTTGACAGTGACTCGACTTCCATGCCCACGAATGCCTAACACAAAGAAATAGTCCAATATGGCTGAAACTTTGTGTGCGTTCTTTCAAAAGATGGTACTAACTAAACATGACCTCGATACGCGCCGGTGGTGCCATCTCTCGGACTTGGCACGGACTTTTCAAACGCTCTCGTAGGTATCATCACCATACCTAATGCTGATGTCAGAAAGTTTCCTTAATTGCGAATATATTTCATTAACTATTCGAATTGTACATTACTCAGAACGCAAGGCAAAGATGAAAATTTCTATGTCTAGTAGAGAAATGGTGTGAATGTAATGATACGATTTTTCTGAGCGCTTGATATCTTCGTCTTTAACAACCATTCTAACCCACTTAGGAGACGAGTGCGATTAAAACAGATGAAATTTTGAATGTGTCCATCACACACCATAAAAATTATCTCCATAAACAAAAACTACACAGTAAAAATCATGGGTTACACCATATCATGAAATTATAAATAGTGTAATGTTACGAGTATGTTATAGTGTTACTCCCACTCCCCCACTCCCCCCCCCCCCCCCCCCCCCCCCCCCCGAAGGCAGGAACTGACAAAAGCTGAATTTGCTTGCTGGGCTGGAGACACGAGTATGTGGGACAAGGACGTCACGTGGCCGCCCTAAGTGTGCTCACGTGCTGAGACAAGAAACGCATCGCCGGAAATGAGTACATCCCAAAACTGGCAATTTGGACGGCTGATGCCCGCATTGTCTTTGTGCAGGAGATGCACCAAAAATGGCGGAGTTTCAGATAAGCTGAAAGATGGCTTCCTGCAGCTCTTCGAGAGCATATAATAACTTACAACAAATATTAAAGGAAATCTGAATACATCTGCGATCTTAGAAAAATGAGGTGCATCCAATAGCACACCAATACTGAAATACTTTTGAAACTGCAGAAGTTAATAATTTACAGTGACAAATACAGGGATCCAAAGGCTATTTACAATTTGTACAGAAACCAGCTGGTAGTTAGAACAGTCGAGGGACATGAAAGGGAAGCAGTGGTTGGGAAGGGAGTGAGACAGGGTTGTAGTCTCTCCCCGATGTTATTCAATCTGTATATTGAGTAAGCAGTAAAGGAAACAAAAGAAAAATTTGGAGTAGGTACTAAAATCCATGGAGAAGAAATAAAAACTTTGAGGTTCGCCGATGACATCGTAATTCTGTCAGAGACAGCAAAGGACTTTGGAAGAGCAGTTGAATGGAATGGACAGTGTCTTGAAAGGAGGATATAAGATGAACATCAACAAAAGCAAAACGATGATGATGGAATTAGTTGAATTAAGTCGGATGATTCTGAGGGAATTAGATTAGGAAATGAGACACTTAAAGTAATAAAGGAATTTTGCTATTTGGGGAGCAAAATAACTGATGATGGTCGAAGTAGAGAGGATAAAAAATGTAGACTGGCAAAGGCAAGGAAAGCGTTTCTGAAGAAGAAAAATTTGTTAATATCGAGCATAGATTTAAATGTCAGGAAGTCGTTTCTGAAAGTATTTGTATGGAGTGTAGCCATGTATGGAAGTTAAACATGGACGATAAATACTTTAGACAAGGAGAGAATAGAAGCTTTCGAAATGTGGTGCTACAGAAGAATGCTGAAGATTAAATGGGTAGATCACATAACTAATGAGGAAGTATTGAATAGGATTGGGGAGAAGAGACGTTTGTGGCACAACTTGACCAGAAGAAGGGATCGTTTGGTATGACATGTTCTGAGGCATCAAGGGATCACCAATTTAGTATTGGAGGGCAGCGTGGAGGGTAAAAATCGTAGAGGGAGACCAAGAGATGAATACAGTAAGCAGATTCAGAAGGATGTACGTTGCGGTAGGTACTGGGAGATGAAGAAGCTTGCACAGGATAGAGTAACATGGAGAGCTGCATCAAACCAGTCTCAGGACTGAAGACCACAACAACAACAAATGGTTTCACATTGAAGCTCTGAATTAGTAACTTTTAAATGGTTCATGCAACTTCAACAAATTATATCTCAGATGATAGAATTGCACAATAGTTATTACCTCTGACAGCGACTCATCTGTATCTATTTTATATACGGACTTATGACATCTTTTACTATCTTTTGTATTACTCAAATGTTTGTCAAAACGTCATATTCATAGAAAATGATTACAGCATGAATACCTCACATCTTGACATTCTTGTGTATCCATTTAATGAACAGCTAATAGTATTTTCCCAGTATCTTTATTCACATGTTGATTGCAAGTGCTATTAAAAAATTGTGCCAATTTAAAAGTGGTGAGTCGCATGTGTTACAGGGCACCGCAACTGAAAAGACCTCCCCAAGATGCTTCTGTCAAGAAAACAGAAATAATTGTTTAAACAAAATTTAACAATAATTCGTTGTCATTTAATGTGAGCGCACTTGTGCAAGAATACTAGTTATTTATTTATGAACAAACCTTTATTTCTAATTAGTGTGAATGATCTGAGTATAACTGAATATTTATAACCTTTCTTTATTTAAATATTGTTGTAATATATTAGTTTAGTCCAGGCAATGGTCATGCTGATAGATGGTTGGTTGATTGGTCTGCAATGAAAGAGACTAAACCGCGAAATTATCAGTTCCTTTATTCGTTATGTGGAAACCAGGAGTAGTTATCAAAGGAAGGAAACGAAATGCAAATCCTGGAAAGTCTAAGTGTAACTCACTCAACAAAAATCGAGATAAAAGCCCAGAAAAAAGTCAGCACAGACAAGTTGCTAAGAGATCAGTCAACAGAAGCACTTCAGCCATTAAATGAAAACGAATAGAGACACTAAGAAGGTGGAAAGGGAAGAGCCCAGGCAGGGGGGGGGGGGGGGGGGGGGGGGGAGGTCAGGACAGACCAATCTTGGCGCTCCAGACTCCCAGCAATCGAGGGTAAAATAAGGACCGACAGTCCGCTTCTGGGACCTCCATTTCCTGAATCGGCATCCTGGTGGCCAGCTTGGCCAAGCAATCAGCGTTCATTTCCAGAAATCCCAACATAACTCGGGATCCAAACAAAAGAGACTGGCTGCCCAGCTTGATGGAGCCCAGAGGCTAGATCCTGTATAGCCATAACATGTGGGTGAGGAGAGTAGCGCTGGTCTATAACCAAAAGGCTGCTAATGGAGTCACCACAGATTGGGATACTCTTGGCAGTTCACGAACGAATATGGCTAAGGGCTAATTCAATGGACATCAATTCAGCGGTGAAGATCCTGCAGCTGTTTGGTAGAAAGTGGAGCTCACTGCACCATGCATGTGTGCATTCAAAGTCTCTTCGTCCATCGACTGTTGAGTCATTGGTGAATACGACTTTCAAACGCAGATACTTCTCAAGGACAGCCAAGAACAGCCGGCGAAAAAACGTAGGGTCAACGGAATCATTTGGACCAAGGGAGACCCTGAGAAACCCAAAGGTTGGGCCACAAGCCATGGGGGACGAATGCAACGTCTCCCTGACCAGAGGCGACAGCGGATGGAGTTGCAGGTCTGAAAAAGAGATACTGGAGGCGTGGAGAATTGCAAACCAGTTCTGGATCGCTGTTGTCGGAGGTGAAGCTCGCTTACTGGGAAAAAGAAAGGTAGTTGGGATGCTCACGTAAGCCGTGAATGCATACAGTGTAATTCAGCACCTATTGTTGGCGCCTGATAGGTAATGGAGGGATTCCAGCTGAGACTAAAAGGCTGCTGTCGTAAATCGAACCCCACAATGATGAGCAGGGTCTAGAATCTGCAACGCTGAGGGTGATGTGGCACCATATGAACTCCCATAATCGAGACGAGACAATCAGGGCTTTGTAGAGCTGTAAAACGTAGAGCGACTGCACCCCAGCTGAAGTCAGCGTCATGTAAGAAGGTGGTCCAATTTTCAGCCATTCTGCACATCCCCCTCCACTTGCCACTGGCAGCTAACAATATTCATTCACTTTGCAAGTAGTTATCAGCGAGTTACAGTTAGACAGCAAGAATCTCGCTCCTACAAGCTGCACTATTGCCATACTTTAAGTTGGCGAAGGTGGGGAAGCCACATCAGCTGGGAATTGGAGACAGTCCCAAAAAAAAGTGCGTCCATACTACAGGAAATACCTGATCGTCTCGGTAAAGCTCATGGTGTGGGTGGGCAGTACGATGGTGATAGAAGTGCGTACCACGAGACATGGCAGCCGAAAACCGAAAGTCATGGGTGAGAGCCCATGACTGCGCCTTTCGTGTGGCACACTGTAGGCGATGCTCAGCAACAATCATACCAGAGGAACAATAATAAAAGCGAACGTCATCAGTATATGTACAACACGACATCAAAGACCGCACAACTGCAGCTACACCATTGATGGTCACCAGTGAGAGGAGGACGTTACGTACAGAGCTCTGCGGAACCCTATTCTCTTGGATATGGGAGTACTCATCAAGCTCCCTCTTGAATCCGGAACATAAGGTGCGACAGGAAGTTCTTTACAAAAATCGGGAGTGGACCACTGAGATCCCATTCATGTAACCTAGTAAGGATGTGGTGACGCCATGTCATGTCATAAGCCTTCTGTAAGTCGAGAAAAGACAGCGATTAGGTGCAGACGACATGTAAAGGTCGTCCTGATTGTGGACTTCATGTGAACGAAATTGTGAGCAGCGGAGTGGCTTTTGGGAAAACTGCCCTGAGATGCACCCAAAAGGCCCTGAGACTCAACAGGCCAACACAGCCACTTGCACACTATGCATTCGAGCAGCTTCCAGAGAACTTTGGCAAGGCCGATTGGATGGTAGCTGTCCATCTTGAGGGATCCATTACCTGGTTTCAGTATCAGAACTCTCTCACTTTCTTGCCACTGTGATGAAAACTCGCCCTCATTCCAGATCTGATTGACGAGGGCAAGGATGTGATGCTGGCTATCAAAAGAGATGTTTCAGCATTTAGTTTTGGATATGGTTCGGACCTATGGACTAGGATATTGGAGAGGTCCCGTTCACTGAATGGTGCGTAGTATGGCACCAGGTAGTGGGTGTGAAGGGCTACACAAAACAGGAAGAAGGAAAGGTGCCAGGGAGAATTGCACAAAGGCGGAGTGTACACCACAGCGTGCGACCTTCCCTGCACAACATGCACTTCTGTAAAATTTGGAAAAGATGGCTGGTCAAAACCAATAATGAGGACCATATAATCTTTAATGGAAAGAAGATAGCGCCGAGAGCGAAACCAGAATTCAAGACCATGATCAGGAACCAAGTGCTGGCAAGGCGTGCACCAAAAGGAATATCCGTGCAGCACATAAAGTGGAAGCAATGCTGCAAAGCCTGGGGCCCCACGGTATCCAAACACGTACTCACCGAAGATTGATGACCCCTGGGAGTGGTCATGTTGAGTTAACTGATGTGTGTAAAATGATGAACAACGTATTTTTAGTGGGGACGGCCTTCAGCCAATGGGAAAATAGACAGTAGCGGAGCATTACAGGAGTCGAGTGGAGACTAGAACTTTTGGAGCGAAGAGTTCAAGGGAGCGATTCTGGGCACTTTTACGCGAGTTCTGGATGAAGGCAGACATGTCTGCAATAACATACATGATTCGGTCGTCTGCGTGTTTATTCTGGGTGCCGAACAGCTGTTACCACACTTTAATTTCTGATGGGGCTTTAAATTTTGAGAGGTCTGAATATGCTCCAGAGCAGGTCTGTAAACTTTTCCGATTACATTACGCAATTGAGGACGACAGAGTATGAGTTACTATTTTTTGTATCATGTGTGTCAATTTGTGTACCATCATGTTAAACTCTGAACCTGTTTGTGCTGATAAGGGTATTTTTGTCTGTATTTTAACTGATTACTGTAGAACCTACTTTGAGATGTCCTTTCTTGAATAAACGTTATTCGACATAATTCTCTGTCGTGTATATCAATCATAGGCGTTAGAAGAGAACACCTGTAATTAAATTATTGGTTTAACTTTTATTTTGTATTATGTCTATTTTATTAACTCAGAATTCTAGCCAATGCACAGACCATTTGACTGCAGGATCACAGCGAAAGGTTATTATTTGCAGCGAATTAACTGAGGGGCAGGAAAGCAGACATGCGCGGCACGAGTAACCACAGGTGAAGACGCAATTGTTTTGCTTGTATGGGATGATGTGTAGAACAGCAACTCAGCAGCGGTAACCGTTAGGTACAGTCGCGATAGTAATTTCAGATACCGACACAGGAGAGTCTGACACACTACAGCACTTACATGTGGATGGATGACCACCAAGAGACAATTGGATACGTCATTCTACTAGACATAAGAACGTCCAAATCTCGAAGTTTATACTGATGACGAGATAGTCCGCTAATTTCGTCACACTCACCAGACTCAGATAAAAAATGGAATTTCCCCATTCAAACATACAACTGACCAATCATAACACAAAACACTTCCTTCAAAAATGGCGTATATAAACTCAAAGGCCTCAAATATTAAAAACGTAGACGTAAATTAAAGAAAACTTATTAAATCCACAATGTATCTCCAAGATGATTTATAGCTTCGTTTGAAAATATATCTACAAGTGAGACAATGCAGGCCAGGGAACGAATCCCTACTGCAAGTCTTCGCTCGAAGAAATTGTTGAAACTTCTATTTTTCTCAGCCATTGTGAGTAAATATTTTTGCAATAGCGCACTGTTTACTGACAGGAAGCCAAAAGTTTCCACCGTGCTCCATCGAATACAGGCACTTCGTACCACAACATGCATGCAGCTACAGCAGTCTCAACAGGACATTACGTTACTGCTAAATCGGGGTCCGGGCCCAGTCGGTTCGTTGAAGTTCTTTGTCAGAGCTTTGACTGAATAAAATAATTTTGGGTATTAGGCCACGTCTTTAGAAACACTAAATAAAGCAGCTGAATTCCCGATACTTCGATCGACTTGCTACAGTTCTCTCCGCAGCTGTTGCATGCCGGTCGAAAGCAGGCGATTTAGTTAATTAACTGTTTTATAATGACGCGGCCTAATATCCGAAATTATTTTACTGAAAATAACACTTGCCGTGGAAGCCTACGAACTTTTATCAGTTACTGTTCATTTCATGAGCGCTTATTCACAACACATGTTGATATTAGAAAACCTAGTGGGAGGTAAGTTATTAATTCTTACAAAATTATATTTGAAAGCACTTTGCATTTATATGTATAAGTTATTCTGGTCGCACATTGAAGTAAAAGTCAATCAGTGTATCATTTTAGTCGAAGGTGTTGAATTCAACTGTCACATTTATCCTATCAGTATTTAGGAAATTAAGTTGACACACATATTTGTTTGCCAGCAAAAAAAAAAAAAAAAAAGAAAGCAAACTTACAACGTCTATCACAGCAGCCTCTCCCCTCTCCTGGCACCCATTTGCGTTACAAAACACACCTCCCGTCTCTTTTCGTTCCGCCAGCCCCTTCAGAAGTAGAAATGCTCCAGGGCAGCAACTCCTGGTTTCTTTAAAACGACTGTTCCTTTTTGCAGCACCCTGTTCTAAACCTAGATTATGACCCTGTGTTTTAGCACCTCCCGTTAGTTCGCTTCAAACCTGTCCTTCACTTCGGCAACGTCAATTGGTCGGATACCCTGTAGATTGCAGGCTAACATCACATGACAAGAGGTTCCCTCAAAGCGATCGATACCTATTCCGCTGCTTTCTGATTCACAGCTTCCTAACGTCTGGGCAATTACGGCAGAAAATTACCCGCTCAATTATTAGCCAGGCTCGCAGACGCCAGTGCTAGGCTCGACCTCTCCTGCCGATCCATACATCATTAAACAGCTGAACGCTACACGTTAGTAGATGTAATGGGTCCTGACAGAACCAATTTCAAAATCTGTACGGAATGACAATT
This sequence comes from Schistocerca gregaria, assembly GCF_023897955.1. NCBI lineage: Eukaryota > Metazoa > Arthropoda > Insecta > Orthoptera > Acrididae > Schistocerca > Schistocerca gregaria. The sequence goes on along the minus strand of NC_064923.1, from coordinate 618,820,777 downwards.
GGAGTCTCATTCCCTAATAAGAAAATAAATCTTGGTGTCTACAGAAAACGCATGCGGTGATAAAATGACAATTTTTGTTATGGAGATACTTTCCCATTTGAGTCGGTTTCCAGTACAAGTGAACTTAAGGAAAACTGGTCACGCTATTTTTTCTAATAGTGTATGAAAGCTCAGAGGATATTGTGCCCACTCCATCGCATACACTACAGTGACGGTTGTAAATTAAACTTGAAATAGTTGTAGCCAAACGTTAAATACAGACGCAGTGATGAACAACGTGAACCACTGAATATTGTCGGCCAATGGTCACCGAGTAGTTGCGACGAGCGTCATGGAAAAATATTAATTTTTGTGGAAATGTCATTAGAGAATTTAATTCCTAAGCTAATATGCCAGCAGCGCAGTCAACACTGCAAATAAAAACGCCCTGTATCTACTGCTGTTCAACTTCTGCAAAGCGTGACTCAAAAGTTGGAAACACTTCAAGCAAGTAATCACGTGATCAAAGTAAGTCATTGCGAACTTGAAGATTCACTTACAGGGGTACCCCTAAGATTATTAGCGATCTTCGACATAAAATACACTGTTAACACACACAAACTCACGCAGAAGTAGCAGAATGCAATGAAGATATCAATGAATTGAAGGCTCGTATTAAAGATGTTACCACGAAATCAGAATGCCAAGTCGAAGGGTCAGATTGCGACCGTGCGTCTGGCAATCCAACAGCAGCAATCTATTGCTTTTGATCTGAGGTGAGCAGAATCAGAGTTCGGAACAAAGAATGAGTGAACTGCACGAAACCAAACCAAATGATGATCTAACGAACTAATTAAAGACGTGACAGAAGATAACAGAAGTGAATTTATTGTCACCATATCACGTGTCAAGGACAGCAATGAATCAGTGTTTCGCAATTGCAGTCGTTTCAGCCGTCAGGCAACGTCCACCCAGCTGTATCTGTAGAACAATTGAAAGACGCATTTCCGGTTAACTGGAACTAAGGAAGGAGAAAGAGCTTTTGCATTATCTAGATGCAAAAATGAAACGCATGCATGGGACAGTCTACTGGTAGAACAACACAACTATTGAAAGCTGAAAAAAGCGCTCATCGAAGACAAAAGAGACGAATATGCTCTGGCTGAAAACTTGGATACCAGCTGTCTCATTCTACCTTCCTCAGCAGCTTTAAAAACTTTCCCAAAAATTTTAACGACCGATCGCATCCGCCGTCTTTCTGACATGCAACTCAACTTTCACTCCCACAAGCTCCCGTCAGTATCATGCTCATACACACAAATTCATCGCGTTAAGTGGCTCATACCCACACACTCCCACTCCCACTGCGCTCTCTCTCTCTCTCTCTCTCTCTCTCTCTCTCTCACTCACTCACTCTCACTGCTACTATCTCATTCATTCCTTCCCACTCATGCTGTCTCTTTTCACCGTCGTTATCTCTCTCTTCCTCGTTGTCACTGTCACGGATTATGTCTCTCATTATTACTGGCTCTCACCAACTTCGACTTTTTCCTTCTCTTTATTCCTTTACCACTGGCACTGTCTCCTTCACTCTTTTCCAAGGACTGTTCCGTCATTGTCAACTGTGTTCCACTACCGCTGTCCCCCATCTCTCTCTCACGCTGCCATTGTCTCCTTCGTTATCTATGTCATACAACCACTGCCTACAACCTTCCAATATTTATCACTTTTCCGTCTCTTTCCAACTGTCCCTGCATCCTTCTCTCTCAGCATAAATACAGAGCGAAATATGTTTCCAAGTCAAAATTTTTGGGAAAATATTGAAAAGCTGATGGAGGTAGAATGAGGCACCTGGTACCCCACTTTTCAGTCTCTTAACCAAGAGCATATTCGCTTTTTTGTGCTGTGATACGAGCACCTTTCCGCTGGTTTTCCCTGCTGAAGCAGGATATGTCAGACAAACATTTTGTATCAACATCTACATCTACTTTTATACTCCGCAAGCCACCCTTCTGATGGTGACCAAGACACTTAACAGCATATTTCTCCATGCTATGTCATTTTATAAACTATGTTTTCGCGTCACACAGGATTTTACGTGCGTAGTTTACGAGTACAAGTAAGATAATTCTGAACCTCTGTAACTCAGACACGGATAAAGATATCAAGGGAACTGTCAATGCTGTTTGAAATTGGGAGCACAGGAACATACCGTAAAAATTTCAGCCGTTTGCTGTGTACAGCTGTCTTTGAATGCGCGGCTCCCTTGTTGGTACCCAAAAACCAATTTTTGGAGCGTTTCTCCATAACGGACTAAAGATGTTTCAAAACGGGAAGATAGGAGTTCTAAATAAATGCCTAGAGAATATACCGTAAGAATTTGAACAATTTTCAGTGGTTAGTTATTTAAATATCCTCTGCTGACGGCGAAAATACTGTGAAAAATGTCTTTTCGGGTTATCTCAGCAACCGCCCACGAACCGATGCCTCTGTAAGCCCCTTACGGCACACCGTAGACCACATGTAATGTAAGAAGAACCAAATGTTTCCTCTCTTTGCTTGAGATGGAGGAAGTGTGTAATATTCAAATTTTGACACGACGAGTCATCTGTTGGATATACATATGATCCCTAGCCCAAGGGCTATCCGAAATACTTGATGCTACCTTTCTATCACCAACAGAGTCCGAGGTATGAGCCTGAGGAAGATCCCGTTTTTATATGCAACATTTTGGAACAAATTATGAAAAATTCGAATCATTCATAAGTATCCGCCAAAAAAGAAATAATATTAAAATAAGTAAAATAAAATAAAAAGTAAAATAAATATTAAAATACGAAATAATATTAACACCAGATAATTACTGACGAAAGGATGGAACGATGAAACTATTTACCAAGAATTAATTATTGAAAACGCGTGTTGTAGATTATCCTGTTCGTGAAGAATTAACCGAGTGCCGGATTTAGATACTGTCGAGTACGGTACAAAGGAGATTTCCGTTAATACCACACCGGGATGTAAGAGCTTTTTCTGTAGCTACATCGTACTGAAGTAATTGCTAATAGAGAAGTAGAAAACGAGACACTGAAGAACACAAGAGAAGAGGACAAATTTTGGATCATGCCGTCATGAAGGCGGAACGGTGGGGAATCTGGGGTGATCCCACGAGTGATGTAGTTGTTAAAGAGGTGTTATAACCCTACTAGAAGCTTACGCATGTGGTATTAAAATACATATGCTTGTCCACAATGGAGGCCAAACAATTGCTACAGCGATCAAGTTATTCAAACAAATGTCGAAAATTGAGGTAGGACTAATCCCAAGGTTTCTGGTGAGCGGGATCCGTATTGTAAGTGCTCTAGGTAACAGGAACTCACTCCCCCCCCCCCCCAAAAAAAGGACGAGTACTGATATGATTTTTGATTGACAACCAAGGAACTGAACACAATGTGTTGACTGTGCAAGATTGTGTTGGTTTTGAACATGTGATTTTTTGACATAGAAAGATGCTAAGAGAGACTTATTTTAAAAGGTAACAATATTTTTAAAGGCTGCTTAAGAAGAGTGATGTTTTGTATCGAAATGATTTGTTGTGAAGAACCAAGAAATCGTAGCGTGTGTAGAATTGAAGTAATTATTTGTTAAGGATTCTGAAGCTCGAGGTGTAGGGAAAAGAGTAGGTATGAAGATGAACGTTTATGATGTTCTGCATGAGAAGTACACAAGAGAAAAAACGCAGAATAACATCAGTGGTCTTGTAGAATTAACGGTTGCACAGAAGTAAGGGGGCACGAAAATTTTACAATGTTATTAGATGTTAAAAGATGATGTTCTGAAAGTGATAGGGCAGAGTAGGAGGCTGCTGTTGCCAATAGGAAGTATGAATTCCGTTCCGAAAAAAATCGTATGCCACACCTTCACCTAAACTTTCAGCAGTGAAATAAGTAGGGTATTTCATTATGGTACAATTGAAGTAACAGAGAACAGTTTGTTATTGTGAAGTGCTGCACACCATGAGCACCAAATACATCGGCAAATTCTACCAGTATTACGAAGAACCTTTCAGGATTATGAGAATTGTGCACCCTGCCGCAGTTGAAGTCGAGTTCACAACTTCCGTCAAATAATACGTATTGCAACACACAAATTGGAATTATATCATCGTAGCGAAGACGTAATACATGCAAGAGAAGAAACCGTGGATGAAGAAATAGTGTAAAAGCAGTTGTCACATACAGAAGGATATAACGCGGCCGTTACAGGATGATTGCTACTGGAACACTAACACATTTTGATTGACTGGTTCAGCGTCAGTGAAATATGTTCCTTTGATCACGGTAATAGAACAGAAAATAGACTGCAAAGATGAATACTATTTAGTGTGTATGCGTATGGCGAACTCTTTGACATAAACAAGTTTGCTTGCTTGGCCATCTTCCGCAGCAAGCACAGAAATAATTGTTTTGTAAATAAAACCACCTTTTCTTGCTGCAACAAATTTTTTCCCAGACGCGTTTCGCTTTTTTCTTGCTGTAACACCAAAACCTCCAGGTATCACACTCTCATGTCGGTACCAAACGTTGTGTCGATATAGAATATCAACCAAAACACCGATTTAGTTCACACTGTGCACTGTCATCCAGCAGTACACGCGTAAACGGTAATTTAAAGGAACACCACGACAGAGGCACATCTGAAAAGCGTATCTCTTATATAACACAGCGGAGATATGTGGTGAGTGAGTACGTAGCGCGTGAGATCGTCGAAGCAAAGGTTTCGAGTTCAGAACCTAGTGACAGCGACTATTTTTAACAGTTTATACATAAAGTTGTTACTTGGAAGAACGTTTTTCTGACATGCAAAACGACTTTTCGGAGTTTGTAGCAGTGTTCTTTTGGCAGTCTGCTTTCGCTTCGTCAGCTGAAGGTAGCAAGCCTATAGTGTATATTTTTGTATAAATAACACGATACTTATCTATGCGTATGTTCTCTGTAGGTTTGCTACCTTCAACTAACAACGGGAAAACAGACTTCCAAAGGAAAGAAATGCTCTCCCATATAACAATTTAACACGTAAACTGTTAAAAAATTGCTGCTGTTGTGTTTCGAGCTCGGGACCTTCAGTACGACGAACTAAAGCTCTACCAATTTTTTTTAAGCTGGTTTATTCACACGGACGACATTACAGAGATTGACCACATTAAAAATGTTAACAACTCATACCACTGAAGTTAAAGTCGTTCGAGAGTGGCCAACAGCACATTGTGGTTGGGTTGATTTGGGGGAGGAGACCAAACTGCGAGGTCATCGGTCTCACAGCAGACTGAAGAACTGCTTGAGTTGGTCTTCTCAAAGGGTAGTTTCATCGTTTTCTGTTTTGCGTCAGGTATGTAACCATATATCAGTGTTTTGGTTGATACTCTATCGACACACAACATTTGGTACCGATGTGAGCGTCTTCTACCTGGAGGTTTGGGTGTTACAGAAAGAAAAAGGCGAAACGCGTCTGAGAAAAATTTGTTGTTGTTGTTGTTGTGGTCTTCAGTCCTGAGACTGGTCTGATGCAGCTCTCCAAGCTCATCTATCCTGTGCAAGCTCCTTCATCTCTCAGTACCTACTGCAACCTACATTCTTCTGAATCTGCTTAGTGTATTCATTTATTGGTCTCCCTCTACGATTTTTACCCTCCACGCTGCCCTCCTTCAATGCTAAATTTGTGATCCCTTGATGCCTCAGGACACGTCCTACCATCCGATCCCTTCTTCTAGTCAAGTTGTGCCAAAAACCTCTCTTCTCCCCAATCCTATTCAACACCTCCTCATTAGTTACGTGATCTACCCACCTAATCTTCAACATTCTTCTGCTGCACCACATTTCGAAAGCTTCTATTCTCTTCTTGTCCAAACTATTTATTGTCCATCTTTCACTTCCATACATAGCTACACTCCATACAAATACTTACAGAAATAACTTCCTGACACTTAAATCTATACTCGATGTTAACAAATTCTTCTTCTTCAGAAACGCTTTCCTTGCCATTGCCAGTCTACATTTTATATCCTCTCTACTTCGACTATCATCAGTTATTTTGCTCCCTAAATAGCAAAACTCCTTTACTACTTCAAGCGTCTAATTTCCAAATCTAATTCCCTCGGCATCACCCGACTTAATTCGACTACATTCCATTATCCGTGTTTTGTTTTGTTGATGTTCATCTTATATCCTCCTTTCAAGACACTGTCCATTCCATTCAACTGGTCTTCCAAGTCCTTTGCTGTCTCTGACAGAATTACGATGTCATCGGCGAACCTCAAAGTTTTTATTTTTTCTCCATGAATTTTAATACCTAATCCGAATTTTTCTTTTGTTTCCTTTACTGCTTGCTCAATCTACAGATTGAATAACATCGGGGAGAGGCTACAGCCCTGTCCCACTCCCTTCCCAATCACTGCTTCCCTTTCATGCCCTCGACTTTTATAACTGCCGTCTGTTTCCTGTACAAATTATAAAAAGTCTTTCACTCCCTGTATTTTACCCCTGCCACCTTTAGATTTTGAAAAAGAGTATTCCAGTCAACATTGTCAAAAGCTTTCTCTAAGTCTACAAATGCTAGAAACGTAGGTTTGCCTTTCCTTAATCTTTCTTCTAAGATAAGTCGTAAGGTCAGTATTGCCTCACGTGTTCCAACATTTCTACGGAATCCAAACTGATCTTCCCCCGAGGTCAGCTTGTACCAGTTTTTCCATTCGTCTGTAAATAATTCGTGTTAGTATTTTGCAGCTGTGGCTTATTAAACTGATCGTTAAGTAATTTTCACATCTGTCAACACCTGCTTTCTTTGGGATTGGAATTATTGTATTCTTCTTGAAGTCTGAGGGCATTTCGCCTGTTTCATACATCTTGCTCACCAGATGGTACAGTTTTGTCAGGACTGGCTCTCCCAAGGCCGTCAGTAGTTCCAATGAAATGTTGTCTACTCCCGGGGCCTTGTTTCGTCTCAGGTCTTTCAGTGCTCTGTCAAACTCTTCACGCAGTATCGTATCTCCCATTTTATCTTCATCTACATCCTCTTCCACTTCCATAATATTGTCCTTGCCCTTGTATAGACCCTCTATACACTCCTTCCACCTTTATGCTTTCCCTTCTTTGCTTAGAAATGGGTACCATCTGAGCTCTTGATATTCATTCAAGTGGCTGTCTTTCCTACAAAGGCTCTCTTTCCTCCTATAGGCTGTATCTATCTTACCCCTAGTGAGATAAGCCTCCACATCCTTACATTTGTCCTCTAGCCATGCCTGCATAGCCATTTTGCACTTCCTGTCAATCTCATTTTTTAGACATTTGTATCCCTTTTTGCCTGCTTCATTTACTGCATTTTTATATTTTCTCCTTTCATCAATTGAATTCAGTATTTCTTCCGTTACCCAAGGATTTCTACTAGCCCTCGTCTTTTTACCTACTTGATCCTCTGCTGCCTTCACTACTTCATCCCTCAGAGCTACCCATTCTTCTTCTACTGTATCTTTCCCCCAGTCCTGTCAATTGTTCCCTTATGCACTCCCTGAAACTCTTTACAACCTCTAGTTTAGTCAGTTTATCCAAGTCTCACCTCTTTAAATTCCCACCTTTTTGCAATTTCTCCAGTTTTAATCAACAGGTCATAACCAATAGATTGTGGTCGGAGTCCACATCAGCCCCTGGAAATGATCTACAATTTAAAACCAGGTTCCTAAATCTCTGTCTTACCATTGTGTAATCTGTCTGATACAATTTAGTATCTCCAGGATTCTTCCACGTATACAACCTTCTTTTATGATTCTTGAATCAAGTGTCAGCTGTGCAGATTTCTAAGAGACGGCTTCCTCTTTCATTTCTTAGCCCCACCCCAATCCATATTCACCTACTATGTCTCCTTCTCTCCCTTTTCCTACTGTCGAATTCCAGTCACCCATGACTATTAAACTGTCGTCTCCCTTCACTATCTGAATAATTTCTTTTATCTCATCATACATTTCTTCAATTTCTTCGTCATCTGCAGAGCTAGTCGGCATATAAACTAGTATTACTGTAGTAGGCATGGGCTTTGTGTCTATCTTGGCCCCTATGATACGGCCACTATGCTGTTTGTAGTAGCTTACCCCCATTCCTATTTTCCTATTCATTATTATACCTACTCCTGCATTACCCCTATTTGATTTCGTGTTTATAACCCTGTAGTCACCTGACCAGAAGTCTTGTTCCTCCTGTCACCGAACTTCAGTAATTCCCACTATATCTAACTTTAACCTATCCATTTCCCTTTTTAAATTTTCTAACCTACCTGCCCGATTAAGGGATCTGTCATTCCACGCTCCGATCCGTAGAATGCCAGTTTTCTTTCTCCTGATAACGACATCCTCCTGAGTAGTCCCCGCCCGGAGATCCGAATGGGGGACTATTTTACCTCCGGAAAATTTTATCAAAGAGGACGCCATCATCATTTAACCATACAGTAAAGCTGCATGCCCTCGGGAAAAATTACGGCTGTAGTTTCCCCTTGCTTTCAGCCAGCCGTTCGCAGTACCATAACAGCAAGGCCGTTTTGGTTAATGTTGCAAGGCCAGATCAGTCAATCATCCAGACTGTTGCCCCTGCAACTACTGAAAAGGCTGCTGCCCCTCTTCAGGAACCACACGTTTGACTGGCCTCTCAACAGATACCCCTCCGCTGTGGTTGCACCTACGGTACGGCTATCTGTATCGTTGGGGCACGCAAGCCTCCCCACCAAAGGCAAAGTCCTTGGTTCATGGGGAGGGAGAAAAATATGTTGCAGCAAAAAAGGCGGTTTTACTTACAAAGCAAGTATTTCGTTTACTTATGTTGGATGAGTCACCGAACTGGCACAAATGTGTTGACTGTCATGTGACGTACATATTATTTTAAAGCAGACATGTTTGGCGAAACAAGCGCTGTATCATTTAAGAGATACAGCGGCGAGCGAGTGTGCCGGGCGACGCCACGTCACTCCTACTAGCGCCACGTTGTCATAACGCACCAATGCAAAGCAAACAAAGTATTGCGCCATAATCCGACAATGAAATTAAAAATTGAAGTAACTTGTCCAGACTTTGTAATCATATGCTTCAATATATTAATGTCAACATGGTTAAATCTCAGAATGATCAGATCAAAATTTGTCGTTCTTTAAATACATTGTTTTACAAAAGCAATATGTGGCGCTAAATAATGCGTATGTCACAATCAACTCACAAGTCTAAATTTGATCGGAGAAATATTATGGTCAAAATCGGCGTTTCACAAAATATTGAAGGCGCTAAGTATTAGGCCCAGTTTGTATAAAAACACTGTGTCTCCCTTAAGCAGCCTCTAATAGTTGTCAAGTTAGTTACTAAAACCAAATTTGGAACAGAAACGTCCTTATTCATAATACACACATCAAAGAAGTTTTGCATCACCCCGATTCCCAGAGCTCCTGAAGATAGACGCTGACTCTGAATATCGTATCACAGACAGTCCCTTTGACTGTTCAGAGATGTCACTAAGCCCGCCCAAAGATGGGAACAACCATGTATGAGCAGCGCCTATTAGACGGAGGGGGTCCGACAGCCGACCAGTTCGAGTCATTCCACCAGGAAGGAGGTACACTGCTCTTGTTGTCTGTAGTTCAACCATGTCTAGATGGTCAATACCGCCGTTCGATCGCGTCTGCATTGTTACTTTGTGCCGGGAATGGCTCTCAACAAGGAAAATGTCTAGGCGTCTCGGAGTGAACATGGAGAAGATACAGATAGACAGGAATTGTCGATGACACTCCTCGCTCAGGCCCCCAAGGGCTACTACTGCAGTGGATGACCGCTACCTATGAATTATGGCTCGGACGAACCATGACAGCAACGCCACCACGTTGAATAATGGTTTCGTGCAGCCACAGGACGTCGTATTACGACGCAAACTGTGCGCAATAGGCTGCATGGCGAGGTCCATCTTAGCAACCAAGACACCATGCAGAGCGGTACAGATGCGCCCAACAACATGCCGAATGAACCGCTCAGGACTGGCATTACGTTCTCGTCACCGACGAGTTTCGCATATGCATTCAACCAGACAATCGTCGAAGACGTGTTTGGAGGCAACCAGGTCAGGGTGAACGCCTTAGACACACTGTCCAGCGAGTTCAGCAAGGTGGAGTTTCCCTACTGTTTTGGGGTGGCATTACGTGACGCCGACGTACGCTGCTTGTGGTCATGGAAGGCGCCGTAGCGGCTGTGCGATACGTGAATGCCATCCTCCGACCGATAGTGCAACCATATCGGGAGCATATTGGCGAGGCATTCGTCTTCATGGACGACAGTTTGCGCTCCCATCGTGCACATCTTGTGAATGACTTCCTTCAGGATAACAACATCGCTCGAGTGGTCAGCATCTTCTCCAGACATGAACCCTATCGGACATGCCTCGGATAGATTGGAAAGGGCTGTTTATGGACGACGTGACCCAGCAACCACTCTGAGGGCTCCACGCCGAATCGTCGTTGAGGAGTGGGACAATCTGGACTAACAGTACGTTGATGAACGTGCGATAGTGCCACGCCGAATACAGGCATGCATTAACGCAAGAGGACGTGCTACTTGGTATTAGAGGTAACGGTGTGTACAGCAATCTGGACCGCCACCTCTGAGGGTCTCGCTGTATGGTGATACAATATGTAATGTGTGGTTTTCATGAGCAATAAAAAGGGTGGAAATGATGTTTATGTTGATTTCTATTCCAATTTACTGTACAGGTTCCGGAACTCTAAGAACCGAGGTGATGCAAAACATTTTATGACGTATGTAGATTAAGCATCATTTGTATTTATGATAAAAACTTCTAATTACAGCACCCAATTATGTCTTTAAATTATACATTTATAGCCAGTTTCAATACTTTAATAGAAGTAACGGCCAATACAAGGACACTTAAAGAAGTGTTTCAGAGGTCATGTTCTACTGGCGGTCCCGTTCTAAAACTTCTAGCCAGCGAAGTTTAAATGCAGTCCAGCTGAAACTTCTTCAATAACTAATTACATTCATATAAAAATTATGAAGAGTGTAAATTGATACTCAACGGAGTTATTTAATAATAACTGTCCGAGAAAGCGGTCATTTAGATGCTGCTGGATGTGCCTAGAGCGGTTGGCAGCAGATGTTCCGCTTACGTTCGGCCGTCCGCATTGCCCATGTATAAAAATGGGCAGAGGCACTTCGCACCGAGCATCAATCTGTCCACGTCAGTCCAATGCTGGGACATGCTTTGTCTCCGATGATGTCACAGCCAAGCAACTAGCAAACGTGTTCCGTAACAGTAAGCAGTCAAAAAATGGCTCTGAGCACTATGGGACTTAACTTCTAAGGTAATCAGTCCCCTAGAACTTAAAACTACTTAAACCTAGCTGACCTAAGGACATCACACACATCCATGCCCGAGGCAGGATTAGAACCTGCGGCCGAAGCGGCCGCGCGGTTCCAGACTGTAGCGCCTAGAACCGCTCGGCCACCCTGGCCGGCTAGTACGCAGTCAACTCGCGAGGACTATATATATTTGTGTATGTGAATTTCTACGGAATATATTAATCAGTTAGAACTCAAAACTTTTATTTGTGGACATAGTTCCTGATCCCGCCGAGTAAATAGCTAGTAGGAACATTTTCTTTCTGTAAGCACAAGAAGAATGTGGACTTGTGGACTGGCCATTATGGTCAGTATGTTCTCCATCACTTTCTGGCTGACCGTAAAAATAGTTTTTAGGCTCTTGTAAAAACAGCTACACATTCTTATTTAAAACCAATCCGCCGCCCCTCAGTGTGGACAAGTAAAGAAGATTATCTTATAGGCGCACGTGCGTCGCGCAAACATATCGGCAATACTACAGTGATAATGTTATTTGTTTTCATCACATAGCTAACAACTGCTGCTTGAGACGCTCCTGCGTGCTGAAGCGCCAAAGTAACTGGTTCGGGCATGCGTATTCAAATACAGAGATAAGTAAACGGGTAGAATACGGCAGTGCGATCGGCAACGCGTACAGAAGACAAGTGTGTGGCGCAGTTGTTACTGCTGCTACAATGGCAGGTTATCAGGATTTAATTGAGTTTGAATGTGGTGTTATAGACTGCGCACGAGCAATGGGACACACCGTCTCCGAGGTAGCGATGAAGTGGAGATTTTACCGTAAGACCATTCCACGAATTCCAGGAATCCGGTAAACCACCACATCTCCGACATCGCAGCGGCTGGAAAAAGATCCTGCAAGAACGGCCCCAGCGACGACTGAAGAGAATCGTTCAACGTGACAGAAGTGCAATCCTTCCGCCAATTGCTGCAGATTTCAGTGCTAGGCCATCAGTAAGTGTCAGCGTGTGAACCATCAAACGATACTTCATCGATATGGGCTTTCGAAGCCGAAGGCCCACTCATGTACCCTTGATAACTGCAGGACACAAAGCTTTACGCATCGCCTGGGCCCGTCAGCACCGAAATTGGACTACTGATGACTGGAAACATCTGCCTGTTCGGACGAATCTCGTTTCAAATTGTATCAAGCGGATGGATGTGTACGGGTATGGAGATAAACTCATGAATCCATGGACCTTGATGCACCTGGTGGAGGAGGCTCTGTAATGGTGCGGGGCGTGGCGTGGCAGTGGAATGATATGGGACGCATGATACGTCTAGATTCGACTCTTGACAGGTGACACGTACGTAAGCATCCTGTCTGATCACCTGCATCCATTCATGTCCATTGTGCATTCCGACAGACTTGGGCAACTCCAACAAGACAATGCGACGCCCCACAGATCCAGAATTTCTATGGAATGGGTCCAGGAGCACTTTTCTGAGTCTGAACACATCTGTTGGTCACCACACTCCCCAGAAATGAACTTTACTGAGCATATCTGGGATTCCTTGCAAAGTGCTGTTTAGAAGATATCTCCAACCCCTCGTACTCTTACGGATATATGGACAGCCCTGCATGATTCATGGTATCAGTTCCCTACAGCACTACTTCAGACATTAGTCGAGTCCATGCCACGTCGTGTTGCGACACTTCTGCGTGCTCGGGGGGCCCAACACCATATTAGGCAGGTTTACCAGTTAACTTGGCTCTTCAGTACATGGCCACGTCCCCAATAGTCGCCGTGTTTATTGCACAGCACCACCCGCAATGGTTACATTCTTGTCGTGCAGCTGTAGTTGAGGACGATACCGACCGCCCCTCCCAAAACACACTAAGACGCGTCTCTCCGCAGGTCCTTGGTACTCCCTTCGAAATCTCTGTTACCGCCATAATCAGTCTGCTTGCGAAGTATTAAAAACTGAACAGACCTAAAGGAGAGTGAACAGTGTCTTCTTCGTGCTGTAAAGGAATTACGAGTATAAAGGTTTACACTTTTGATTATAGCAATGACAAATTACGTACAAGAAATTATTTTTGTTTTCGCTTCTTTTGTTATGGAACTGCATGTGCCATGGGGAGAAGAATATTTCTGGATTTACAACAACAAAAACATTTCATTTCTGCTTAGGTTGCCTTGTGCAATACGTATTTACATTCTTAGCAGCTATTTATCGTAGACTATGAACAGTAATGAGTATTTGTGGTTCGAGGAATTCTAAGTTGGCATAATTTTCACAAAAACAGGTACAATTTTGATGTATAAACACCCAAGTTCAAACACGTTAATTTCATTAATCTAAGCACAAAGATATTTTGTATTAGCACCACTAGAAATAATCTATGACATTGAGGTGGTCCTGATGATTTTAATGTGCTCATACCGATTACTTCCTGTATCTCATTTCGTAACAATGTGAGTTGAACGAAGTTCTTTGCATATGTAATGCGCATACTATGTAATTTATTATATTCTTACGTATATTTCTGAATTTTAAAGAGAAAGATAACAGAGACAGAGGATTACATTTCTATCGTAAATGACGCTGCTACCATTCCTGTTTATCTAAGGTAACATGCGACTATAGTCGTAGGGTATGACAATTTAAGTTGTATGATTATGTATTCCTTGCATACGATTTAAGTGGATATTGTGGATTTCTTTCCTTTTCCCCCCTTACTTCTCTTCTTGCCACTACTTTCCTACACTTTTATACTCGATTTGATTAGAAAATATTAACAATAATAATTTTAGCAATGAGGATACCGCGGTCATAAACTTGAAACAGATGAACCTTTTATTTAACATACCGCCACTGCGTTGCGATACATAAAGCTGTACAGGAGGTGCAGCCACAACGGAGGGGCACCTGCGGAGAAGCAGTCTAACTCACGGTCCCTGAAGAGATGGGGGAGGGGGGGGGGGGGGGAGGGGAGGATGGCAATAGTCCGGGCCGTTCACTGATCTGGCCTTGTTACATTACCTAATAGGCCTTAGGCCTTTGACGTAATGGTACTAGGAACGGCTGAAAGCAGAGGGAAACCACATCCGTGATTTCTTTACGAAGGGCACACAGCGCTCCCGTACCTCTTAGTGACGAAGACATCCTCCTGACAAGGTAAACTCCCCATCGTACTCCCTTCAAATTTAGTGTACAGCCATTCAAAAACTAAACCAAAGGTCAAGCTTCAAAACAGGAAGGTGTGTACTGAAGTGTTAAAAAGAGGAACATGATCGAAACTGTTAATGGTCCAAACTCAAGATGTGCAACATCGCCAAGGTTCGTGGTTCGTGCTGGACTGCGAAGGGGTTCGTGCTGGACTGCGAAGGGGGGCTTCCGCCTTCAAATCTCCCTCGTGCCACACACATATTCCAAAAATTATGAACGTGTCTGTTCGCTCTATTTGAATTTTTTGCCTGTGCCGTGGTACAACGTTCGTTTGCAACAACGAGGTGTAAGGAAGCGATCTCCAAACGTAGTACGCACCTCCTATTTGTTCTACCGAAGTACCACTTGTTATGACTCTTGCGTTCAGTTTTGTAAGTTTTGACTCTATAATTCCCTTGTTGTTACATAGGTAACACCAGCTTATGTTTTCATTTGTGTGAGATCTCTATGCGGCATCTCGTCTGCTCTCACTGTTCATCAGATTTACTTGCGACAGTAAAATATTCTTATTACACGACTTTCATTCTACAGGGTGTTACAAGAAGGTACGGCCAAACTTTCAGGAAACATTCCTCACACACAAATAAAGAAAAGATGTTATGTGGACATGTGATCGGAAACGCTTGATTTCCATGTTGGAGCTCATTTTAGTTTCGTCGGTATATACTGTACTGTAAATGTGTGGGCTGACGAGAATCTGCTCGCAATTGTGCAATCACATCAACAACACAAATTTTCTGTGAACGTTTGTGCAGTCATTGTTGGTGATGTCTTGATTGGGCCACATGTTCTTCCACCTACGCTCAATGGAGCACGTTATCATGTTTTCATATGGGATACTCTACCTGTGCTGCTAGAACATGTGCCTTTACAAGTACGACACAACATGTGGTTCATGCACGATGGAGCTCCTGTACATTTCAGTCGAAGTGTTCGTATCCATCTCAACAGCAGATTCGCTGACCGATGGATTGATAGAGGCGGACCAATTCCATGGCTTCCACTCTCTCCTGACCTCAACCCTCTTGACTTTCATTTATGGGGTGATTTGAAAGCTCTTGTCTACGCAACCCCGGTACCAAATGTAGAGACTCTTCGTGCTTTTATTGTGGACGGCTGTGATACAATATGCTATTCTCCAGGGCTGCATCAGCGCATCAGGGATTCCATGCGACGGAGAGTGGATGCATGTATCTTCGCTAACGGAGGATATTTTGAACATTTCCTGTAACAAAGTGTTTGTAGTCACGCTGGTACGTTCCGTTGCTGTGTGTTTCATTTCCATGATTGATGTGATTTGAAGAGAAGTAATAAAATGAGCTCTAACATGGAAAGTAAGCGTTTCCGGACACATGTCCACATAACATATTTTCTTCCTTCGTGTCTGAGGAATGTTTCGTGAAAGTTTGGCCGTACCTTTTTGTAACACCCTGTGTAACTGCTGTATAATATGACAATTGCCAAGACTACAGAAGGAGAAGAGCCAAGTCAATGACCACACAGAATGAGCATGATTTCCTGTGAAAAAAAATTAAGGGCACGAGGGAGGTTTGAACAAGAATCTCTTGTTTTGAACTCTAATATCGAGACACAACCACGACGACGTGTTTCTTGCAATTAGATCAATGTTGCCTATCTTGAACTCGGACCGTTCGGTGATTCTATTTGGTTCTTTTTCACAGTTCAGAACACCTTCTTCCTCTTTTCATGTCTGACCTGCGTTCAGTTTTTCGTTGACTATCCACTGGGTCATTTTACCGCTAAATCTTAGGAGGCTGTGTTGGGGAGTTTCCCTTGTGAATAGCCGGCCGTTGGTGGCCGAGCGGTTCTGGCGCTACAGTCTGGAACCGTGCGACCGCTACGGTCGCAGGTTCGAATCCTGCCTCGGCCATGGATGTGTTTGATGTCCTTAGGTTAGTTAGGTTTAAGTAGTTGTAAGTTCTGGGGGACTTATGACCTCAGCAGTTGAGTCCCATAGTGCTCAGAACCATTTGAACCATTTTGAACCCTTGTGAATAAAATATTCCTGAGGTAAATTAGCCCCCCCCCCCTCCCTTCAAATCTCTGACCGTGGATTACTCAGGAGGATTTCGTCATCAGGAATAAACAAGGCACATTCTACAGGACGGAAGGTGGAATGTCAAATTTCTTGATCGGGTGGGAAGGTTAAACAATTTAAGAAGGTTAACATACACGTAGCAACAGATGCAGTGGGAAATACCTAAGTGTGATGGCACGTTGAAGAGGACTTCTGACAAGATTAGTACTGGGTTATAACCACCAAATCGATTTGTGGTAAGAAAGAAGTAGACCCAATAATGAATAATAAAGTAATAATGGGCTACTCTCCAATGAACAACACAGCGAACGACTCATCATAGCTAAGATAGACATGAAGCCAGCACACAACACTGAAGTACAGGTTTGTATCCCAACTAACTCTGCAGATGAAAAGATAGAAAGAAAGTATGATGAAATAAAAGAAATAATTCAAATACTTCATGGAGATAAAAAATTAATTATAAAGGGTGACCGTAATTTGGAAACAGGAGAAGGCAGAGAAACGAACACAGGAGAAGAACTTACAGTGGAGGAAAATATTAGGAGTACGATGCCTGGTAGACTTTTGCACAGAGTATAATGTAGACTTTTGCACAGAGTATAATTTAATCATCACTGACACATGGTTTATGAATAATGAAAGAAGATCGTCGACTTTGAAGAGACCCAGGGATAGTGAAAGGTTTGAGATAGATTGTATAATACGTAATAAAATAAAACCTCTGCAGCCGTCGTTTTGATGTTACGATTGCAACCAGTTTTGCCGATTAACTACATCTCCAGGCCTGAACTGACGCTGAAGGTGTGCACTCCCATAGCGTACACGATCTCATCAGTGGCCTCACCTATGAACTGGCTTCCGCAGATTTCTGTAAAAGTGATTTGTCTGTAGAGATCAACTACCAACTACAGTTGAAGACGCAACATCGCTTTTACAGCGTTCAACGGAAGGCAGTACACAGATGTGGTCAGTAATGGCATCATCTGTATGATTGGAGTGCATCCCGTATCAATTAAGGCCTGAAGATGGTGTGCTGAGTCACCGCAACTGGTTGCAATATAATAAAATAATTTCAAAACGACGGCTGAAGGTGTTTCATTTTATTAAGTAAGTGAATGGGCAGGGCCTGACCATCATTTTACAGGACAACGCTCATGCACGTACAGTGCAAGCTGTTACTGATTTGTATGACTGATGGGGCTGCTAAATGCTATACCACCTACTGCACTCCCCTGACTTAGCCCACGTAATTTCAATTCGATTTCTAAACTGAAGGGAACACTTCACGGCATTCGCTTCAGAACTGCTAGAAATTCGTCGGAAATGGACCGCGCCACTGGAACTGTCAGCAGAACTGGCACTGCTATGAGTATCCCAAGACCTCGACATCGCTGGCAACGGGTTACACACAATGCTGGTGACTACTTTCAAGGTCAGTAAAACTTTTAAACCCGCATCTATTTTGTATGAGCTGTAAATAAATAGCTGCCACTATTGAAGCTCCAACCATCGTATAAGGACCCTTTTGCGAAAGTTCTACAATTCTTCCGTTTTGAACGATTTTGTTTATGTTGCAGGGATCAGGGAAAAGAATTTCCTTCGTTGCACTTATCGCCGCTCTAAAGGGAATGGGGGAGGGAAGGGCGGCATAAACCCGTCAACCTTCGCAATCATTAAACAGCTGACCTGTTTATAGAACAGTGCGGAAGAACCTCGTAAATTCGGTAGCTTCGTCTTACTACTCGTCTGTGACGTCACCAGAGCATCAGCCAGTAACAGAGCGTTTTCGATAACGTGACCATATCTTGATATTAAACGATTTTTAAGTTTTAATTACATTAAAATAACAGGTATTTTGCGATAAAATTGACCGCAAATGCTATCTGAATGTTATAATCAATCCGAATCACAACAATGCGAACCATATTTGCAATACTAGAATTTAGCCTATTATTTTGTCCAAGCACCTCCTCAACTGACTTTTCGCAGCTGAGCGACCCCACGTCCCATATCATTTGTCCATAAACGAATTACCGCACCAGCAGTCACCAGCACTGATCATTCGACCACGCCATGCGATTACTAATTACTGGATAATTCCATTAATGCTGTTCTCTACCAGAGCAAATGTAGTTCACAACGGCATCGGAAACTTCTGTAGATACATCCGCACTTCGATGAAAAAACTAACTGTAACAGATTCCACACACTTCAGAATTATTGTAGTTCGAGATTTAATTTCTGAAAAAGCGAGCCATTGACTTCAGTCAAAGAAGAGAAGAGTGCGGGGAGGAGTATGTTACTTGCCGTAACACAGATCCTAATTATTACGGAAATGACGTGGTGATACGCCAGCTAAATTTGAGATTTTTAATGATCGACTGGCCTGTGCGGCGACGTGGACCATCTATATCTCAGGTTCTTTTTCCCTTTACATTTCTGGTTTGAAAACGACACCATCTGATTTCTTTATCTTTTCCCTCTTCCTCAAACCCACCACACACACAAAATCACCTGCTCGACTGGTGCTGCGATTCTTCACGTTGTCTGACCTTAGAACTATTTGCTTATTGCAAGATACCAATACAGGGTGAGCGTGGGTGGTGTGACACGCAAGTAGGAGTGGGAGAGGAGGGGAGGGGGGCATGGATGCGGGGGGCTGTTCGGGAGGCAATGAGCTATACGAATCCATCAGCATGACAGATTCGAATCGTAATGAACATCCTCCAACGTTTCCAAATCAAATTTATAATAATTATTAACGGACAAGCAAATTAATTTTCTCTCTCTCTCTCTCTCTCTCTCTCTCTCTCTGTAAGACAGAGAGTGAATCACGGAATAAGAGTGAAACATCAACTGTTGCATCTATTCGACTCTCGTTTTGATTATTCGTTCGTCAAAGATCACAGAAACAGCTATTCGCGTGCTATTACGAGCATGTTTTCTAAATCGGCAACCTTTGGACTTTGGCTGGTGTATTGGTTAGAATGCTTCGTGGACCTCCTCGAAACTTCACCTTGCCCCCATTCCCTCTCCAGATCCACCGCGAAATGCGCGTGAACAATTCCGAGTCCTGATCCGGGGCAGTTGAAACTCGTCACAGACTCAAACGGAGCTGAACAGAAACATTTTGTCACGGAATGTACACGTCTTTGGGCTTTGGGTACAAGGGTCATTTACTGCTCCCTTCCGATTTTACGCAACCTGAACGAAATGGTGTCGACGTACACTATGTGATCAGAAGTATCCAGACACCTAGCTGAAAATGACTTACAAGCTCGTGGAGCCCTCCATCGGTAACGCTGGAATTCAAAATGGTGTTGGTCTACCCTTAGCCTAGATGACAGCTACCACTCTCGCAGGCTTACGTTCAATCAGGTGCTGGAAGGTTTCTTGGGGAATGGCAGCCCATTCTTCAAGGAGTGCTGCACTGAGGAGAGGCATCTATGTCGGTCAGCGTTCGTAATCATCCCAAAGGTGTTCTATAGGATTCAGGTCAGGACTCTGAGCACGCTAGTTCATTACAGGGATGTTATTGTCGTGTAAACACTCCGCAACAGACCGTGCATTATGAACATGTGCTCGATCGTGTTGAAAAATGCACTCGCCATCCCAGAACTGCTCTTCAACAGTGGGGAGCAAGAAGGTGCTTACAACATCTCTCTACGCCTGTGATGTGACAGTGCCACGCAAAACAACAAGGGGGATCAAGCACCCTCCATGAAAAACACGAACGTAACATAATACCACCGCCTCTGAATTTTACTGTTGACACTACACACGCTGGCAGATGACGTTCACTGGACATTCGTCATACCCTCACCCTGTCATCGGATCGCCACAATGTGTACCGTGATTCGTCACTCCACACAACGTTTTTCCACTGTTCAACCGTCCAATGTTTACCGTCCCTACACCAAGCGAGGAGTCGTTTGACATTTACCGGCGTGATTTGTGGCTTATGAGCAGCCGCTCGCCCATGACTTCCAAGTTTTCTCACATCCTGCCTAACTGTCGTAGTACTTGCAGCGGATCCTGATGCAATTTGGAATTCCTCTGTGATGGTCTGGATAGGTGTCCGCCTATTCACATTACGACCCTTTTCAACAATCGGCGGTCTGTCAGTCAACAGACGAGGTCCGCCAGTACGCTTTTGTGCTGTACGTGTCCCGAAATTTAAATAACATTTTGCTGATAACTGCATTTCCTTAATGTCTTCCATCTGCAATTGGCACCTACTATTGCTGAAGAAAGAGAGATTTTATGTGCAAATTCTTGTTTCAGTTTCAGATCAAATCAATTCTGTTCCAAAGGAACTAGTAGCCTTCAAAAAAAAGTTCAGAATTAGATACACGTTTTAACGTGACCAAAGGAGTTATCTGCCATGCGCAGAGGTTTTCCACAATATTCATGACGATCTGATAAAGTAAGTGTAACGTTAAAAATGAAGACATTTTAAATGAAGTTGATGGAAGGGAACAACACGGGAACCATCAGGAGCGCATAATGCCGAAACCATGCTACATGTTACGGCGTATTTCAAATTCATGTAGCAGTGTAACGTTTGTAGTTTGCTGTCGTGGACACCTTGGAGTAACGCTCACGTGACGGTCAAGTATAAAATGTATAAGTGGCGGTACCTCATACGCGAATATCCAGTCGAACATTGAGATATACACAATCAATAAACGAAAAGAAACAAGCTGCTCTGTCGTTATTTGTGACCATGCTGGCAATTTCTACATCCTGTTTGCAATCTAACTCAATCATATATAATGTACAGAGACACTACTACTACTACTACCACCACCACCACCACCACCACCACCGTCTATTCGAAAGTGATGTTTTGTTTCAATAAGAAATGACCGCTGCCTTTTTGGGAGAACCATTCCTGTGTTGTTTGAACAATTCCAATGAATTACAGATACGCAGAATTGGCACAGCTAAGTTGTAATTTCGTTGTCGATTTTCGATATTCGAAATCATATTTCAACGTTCAGGGCAAAATGTATGTCAATGGCAGTAGGATAGCACAGCATGTTTGGTCGTAGATAACGATCTTATCGGATGCCGGGTTACACACTTAAGCATCTTATAATCAGAGTGTCCCTCCTTTGTTTTTTATTCTTTCTTTAGAGTGTAAAACAGCTGAGGTCATAAGCATCTGTGTCGTAACTTAAAACAGTCAATTACCGAAAGAAGTTGCAGTCGATAATATTCCACATAATCGACTGAAGAGGAAGAATAGCTAAAAACGATCACGTCCCCTTTAGGAGGATGTTGAAACGGTTGGAAATTGCAATTCCTTTTCGCCATATTATTGTTGTTGTTGTGGTCTTCAGTCCTGAGACATGTTTGATGCAGCTCTCCATGCTACTCTATCCTGTGCAAGCTGCTTCATCTCCCAGTACCTACTGCAACCTACATCCTTCTGAATCTGCTTGGTGTATTCATCTCTTGGTCTCCCTCTACGATTTTTACCCTCCACGCTGCCCTCCAATGCTAAATTTGTGATCCCTTGATGCCTCAGGACACGTCCTACCATCCGATCCCTTCTTCTAGTCAAGTTGTGCCAAAAACCTCTCTTCTCCCCAATCCTATTCAACACCACCTCATTAGTTACGTGATCTACCCACCTAATCTTCAACATTCTTCTGCTGCACCACATTTCGAAAGCTTCTATTCTCTTCTTGTCCAAACTATTTATTGTCCATCTTTCACTTCCATACATAGCTACACTCTATACAAATACTTACAGAAATGACTTCCTGACACTTAAATATATACTCGATGTTAACAAATTCTTTTTCTTCAGAAACGCTTTCCTTGCCATTGCCAGTCTACATTTTATATCCTCTCTACTTCGACCATCATCAGCTATTTTCCTCCCCAAATAGCAAAACTCCTTTACTACTTCAAGCGTCTAATTTCCAAATCTAATTCCCTCGGCACCACCCGACTTAATTCGACTACATTCCATTATCCGTGTTTTGCTTTTGTTGATGTTCATCTTATATCCTCCTTTCAAGACACTGTCCATTCCATTCAACTGCTCTTCCAAGTCCTTTGCTGTCTCTGACAGAATTACGATGTCATCGGCGAACCTCAAAGTTTTTATTTTTTCTCCATGAATTTTAATACCTAATCCGAATTTTTTTTTGTTTCCTTTACTGCTTGCTCAATATACAGATTGAATAACATCGGGGAGAGGCTACAGCCCTGTCTCACTCCCTTCCCAATCACTGTTTCCCTTTCATGCCCCTCGATTCTTATAACTTCCATCTGGTTTCTGTACAAATTGTAAATAGCCTTACGCTCCCTGTATTTTACCCATGCCACCTTCAGAATTTGAAAGAGAGTATTCCAGTTAACGTTGTCAAAAGCTTTCGCTAAGTCTACACATGCTTGAAACGTAGGTTTGCCTTTTAATCTTTCATCTAAGATAAGTCGTAAGGTTAATATTGCCTCACGTGTTCCAACATTTCTGCGGAATCCAAACTGATCTTCCCCAAGGTCCCCTTTTTTTCCATTAGTCTGTAAAGAATTCGCGTTAATATTTTGCAGCTGACTTATTAAACTGATAGTTTGGTAATTTTCATATCTGTCAACACCTGCTTTCTTTGGGATGGGAATTGTTATATAGTTCTTGAAGTCTTAGGGTATTTCGCTTGTCTCATACATCTTGCTCACCAGATGGTAGAGTTTTGTCATGACTGGCTCTCCCAAGGCCGTCAGTAGTTCTAATGTAATGTCTACTCCCGGGGCCTTGTTTCGACTTAGGTCTCACCGAGCGAGGTGGCGCAGTGGTTAGCACACTGGACTCGCATTCGGGAGGACGACGGTTCAATCCCGTCTCCAACCATCCTGATTTAGGTTTTCCTTGATTTCCCTAAATCGCTTCAGGCAAATGCCGGGATGGTTCCTTTGAAAGGGCACGGCCGATTTCCTTCCCCATCCTTCCCTCACCCGAGCTTCCGCTCCGTCTCTAATGACCTCGTTGTCGACGGGACGTTAAACACTAATCTCCCCCTCCTCCTCCTCTTCGACTTAGGTCTTTCAGTGCCCTGTCAAACTCTACACCTAGTATCGTATCCCATTTCGTCTTCATCTACAACCTCTTCCATTTCCATAATATTGTCCTCAAGTACATCGCCCTTGTATAAACCCTCTATATACTCCTTCCACCTTTCCGCCTTCCCTTCTTTGCTTAGAACTGCGTTTCCACTGAGCTCTTGATATTTATACAAGTGGTTCTCTTTTCTCCAAAGGTCTCTCTAATTTTCCTGTAGGCAGTATCGATCTTACCCCTAGTGAGATAAGCCTCTACATCCTTACATTTGTCCTCTAGCCATCCCTGCTTAGCCATTTTTTCGCCATATTATGACAACCAATTAAGAGTAAAACGCGATCTACAGCTCTGCTGAAACATCTGATAATTCAGATAGCAAACACATTAAGACGTAAATGGTTATGATGTTGGCAGTGGATCAGAGAATGGCGCACTGCCAATAGATTAGATTAGATTAGTTTTTCGTTCCATAGATCCATGTTGAGGAGATCCTCGTGGATGTGGAACATGTCACTTTTTTTTTAAGCTGAAACAACATTACTAATAGTATAAATATATATAACACATCATTTGTTTCTATTAAAAATTCGTCAATGGAGTAGGAGGAGTTGGCCACTAGTAAGTCTTTCAGGCTCCTTTTAAACTGATCTTTATTTGTAACTAAATTTTTTGTCTGCAGGCAATTTATTGAAGATGGGTGTTCCTGAGTAGTGGACCCCTTTTTGAACTAAAGTAAGTGCTTTTAAGTCCTTGTGCAGATCATTTTTGTTCCTGGTATTCTATGTATGAACTGAACTGTTTGTTGGAAAAAGAGATATATTACTTAGGACAAATTTCATTAAGGAGTAAATATACTGAGAGGCAGTTGTTAGTATACCCAGTTCTTTGAAGAGGTTTCTACATGACATCCGTGAATTTACTCCACAAATAATACGTATTACACGCTTTTGGACTCTGAAAACTTTTGTTTGACTTTAACAGTTACCCCAAAATATTATACCATATGACATTATGGAATGAAAGTAGGCAAAGTATGCAAGCTTTTTCACTTTTATGTCGCGTATGTCTGCTAACACTCGAACTGCAAATACAGATTTGTTAAGGCGTTTCTGCAGTTCTGTGGTGTGCTCCTCCCAACTGAATTTATTCATGCTGTAATCCCAGGAATTTAAGACTGTCAACCTCTTCTATCTGCTGTTCTTGATACTTTATGTATATGCTGGGTGGAAACCTGTTACAGGTTCTGAATTGCATGTAGTGAGTCTTTTCAAATATCCATGAAAATATCATAGCAGATATTTCTAGAACTACACTCGACATACTATTTATTGCAATACTTGTGTCATCTGGAAACAAAACGAACTCTGCTTCTGGCAGTGTAACTGATGAGAGATCATTAATGTACACAAGAAAAAGCAATGGCCCTATCATGGATCCTTGTGGGACACCAAATGTCATTTCTTCCCATTCTGATGATGACTGATGACTTAATTCACTAGTCCCTTGTTGCAGTAGGCACAAAGTGTTGCAGGGTCTTCACTTAACAAATGACGGCGACTGAAACTACAATGCCCAATACGCGGCCGAGATATAAGTATTGCCCAAGCCGTGGGTGGGAGGGGGGGGGGGGGGGGGGGAAGGGTGTAATTTCCCGGAGTTTGTTCCCATATAGAGAATACAAGTGTTCATGCCAGAGGGACGCAATGTTCCTACGTGCGGCAACACAGAGATCACCTGAAGGGACAGCACAGCTAAAAGGCCCAGGTAGTCGGCCTGCAACCTTGGCAGCAACAAAGTAAGTCACCCCCACCACCTACCCTCCCTCTGGGGAACCACAGAGCACTGATGAAGGTCGCCCAAAGGAACCGCCCACATGCTAGTGAAAGTGTTTCCCGCTTGTTATACACAATAGAAAAATTACGAACAATAATTGACAATAACTTCTCTCTCTCTCTCTCTCTCTCTCTCTCTCTCTCTCTCTCTCTCTCTCTCTCTGGCCGGCCGGGATGGCCGAGCGGTTCTAGGTGCACAGTCTGGAACCGCACGACCGCTACGGTCGCAGGCTCGAATCCTGCCTCGGGCATGGATGTGTGTGATGTCGTTAGGTTACTTAGGTTTAAGTAGTTCTAACTTCTAGGAGACTGATGACGTCAGATGTCAAGTCCCATAGTGCTCAGAGACTTAAGTTTAATTATTTCTTCGAGCCCTTTCTGGGTGACCTCTTGGTAAACAGATATGTAGATATTACATGTCGTCGACGTTGTGCTCTATTCGATATTGCTTGATGCGCAGTGTTTACGGGTATTTGTTCACTGTAGGTGTTTGATTTGATTGGTGCGCTAACACTTCCAGATGCTTGTTCTGGGTTTATTCGATTATCACCATACACGTTGTAATTCGTATTGTGGGGCAGGTTGTGATTACCGTTGAATTTATTCTAGGTGGCGATAGTAGCCATTGCAATTCCACTGTAAAAAAAAATCACTAACTAGGTGTCTATGTGATCAGCGAAAATGGAAGTGATACACGTTAACCTGCACATTTTCCAATGCATCCTGTGTGGTGGTCGTGTCCATACTCTTAGATTCTTCGGTAGCAAGGGGAATTTCGGTTCCTATAGAATCAACGAATTAATCATTCTTTGCTACGTTACTGTCTTGTACTTTCCCTTCTTCTTCTTCTCATTTTGCTGTTTTCCTTCTATAATTTTGCAGGTTACAGGACCGGATAACAAGAAGATCGGGCATTTTTCCCCTTTTTAAACCTGTTATTGCTTTTCGATTTTACATCAGTTACATTTTGGGAGCAAGAGTCTCTGGAGTGGATCTTCCTCTCTTGTGCTATTGGAAAGGTACGAAATGTCTCCTTTGGGAGGTACCTGCTGGTTCTGTAGGATCGGAAGTCAAGAGGGGCAGAGATCTCTCTTGCACATTGTTTTTCGTTCTGGATGCATGTTCTTGGTTTACAGCAGGTAGCAGACTTGGTTTTGATAATGTTGAATAGATAGGGTAAAAGCTGTTACTAAAGTGTAATTTGTCATCACGTCGACTGGATGCTGAGTTCGTAGTTTTTCCTTGTCTCAGTGTATCATAGGTGGGTCCATCATTTTATATTTCTGTACTTCCCTTTGTGTTTTGAATACTGGGCAAGTCGGCGAACATTGGAGATGACGTTCCGTACAATTTACACACGAAGACCGCTGCTCGCAACAACGACCATCGTGTAGTGATCTTCCACAGTTTTTTAGCGTCTGCCGTATAGAAGGATGATGTGTCAAAAAGTAACCATCGAAAACATCCCGCGGGTGGTGAGAAGTACATTTAACGTCACACCTACGCACCATAACTCTAACATATCCTGGGAGGACATTTCCTTCAATAACTAATAAGCGCCTATATTCAGTTGGTCATCTTCTGGACGTCCTGTGCCCCTCGGACAACGTGTACACCTCACCATGGTAGATTAGCACGTAGAGCTCTTTGTCCGCATGGAGTGTAAGATCTCTACGACCGGTAATTTCTTGTACATACTCGAAGTTTTATCTGGAGAAGTAGTCACCGGCATGTCACACTATCTTTCGTTTGTCTGGTGTGATAGTGATTGTGCGCCTAAGGGGTGCATTATTTCTAATACGTCTACTTCTACAAATTTATGTTCTATTTGTTACACGAAAAATAAGTTTCGATGCTGTAAAAGTATCTCCATCCGTTCTACACAGGTCATGTACTGACTAAAATTATTCGTCTCGAGTCTTCTGGCTTTCTCCCTGTGCCATGACGCAACCAGGGAAGGTTAGAAGTTGGACAGTAAGACAGCGGATGGAAATTTCACGCCTGCTTGTTGAGACCGCCGGATCAGTACGACCATTATACTGGTTTTATCTGATGCGTTTCGTGTGTAAAACTTCCACCCCGATGTCACCTCTTACGATCAAGGGCTCTCCCCACACGCGCCCCTCAGTCGCCGTGAGTACTGGTGCTCCAAGATGACGAGCATCTACTCCTTGGCTTACATGTGGGGCTAGCAAATCAGGTATCAGAAGAGTGACCCAGCGTTTTCAGGGTGCTCTGCCGAAAGGGTACAAAACGACACCACCGCGCTGGGTTTTAAGTGTATAGCTAAGTCTAATTAGTTATTGTATGCAGAGGGTCTTCTACGCTGTAGGCAGTTGTTGCTATTTAAGACGTCCTCAATCGTTTCACACAGCAGGAAAAAACTTGGAAAAGTGTATGTCAAACCCAAAAGGGGACCAATAATTACTTCAAACAAAAATTTTGATGTATAATAAATGAAATAATGTAAATGAAACAACGGAGAAACTAGTGACATAGCCGGGTCAACATCAAAGAGTGCCATCGTGAATTAGAGACTAACGGAAATGTGGACGGTCTGATATAGGTGACTGCAGCACAAGAAAGGAAGTAGGTGGAGTCCGCATTCGCGAACACACACTACATTACATTACATTACACAGTTACTGCAGCCGAACTCCTGTTACTGGAGTTCAAATTGGAATTTAAAATAACCAATTTATTTTAAATACTTTGATGAAGCTAAATATAATCTTAACCATTTTTCCCCGCTGTATCCATCCGCGAAAGAGCTACCTATTTGTCCCAGTCCCTGCGCCACTGCACATAAAAATACTGTGCATCTTCTTAAATTCAGATTAAGAAAATTATTAATTAAGAACCTGAATAACGTCACAAAAGTGGTGTAATATCTAAGACTGAACGCCACTGCAATACGGATGAAGAATGAACAGATGATTTCAAAGCAGAACTTAAGTTTGAATATCCCTGCAAAAATGTTAACTATTAATTAAATTTACTCGCTTACTGATATAAATTCTTGTCTTACTTAAATGAGTTTTTCCTCGTTCTTGTGCGCGCAAAATGGTGCATTACCTTAAAAATTTTTCCTGCTCGTTCATTTTACACATAACTTACACATCTACATCTTAATCTGTACTCTGTGAATCACTACACACTAAGTGTCTACGGATACTTTTTACAGAACTACACATTAAAGCCTATTCCTTTTCCGTTCGAAACTGGAGAGTGGGAAGAGTTAAAGCTTCTGCGTCTCTGTGCTAGCTGCATTTTCACAAAATTATTTACAATTAAGTGCCTTGCAGAGGTAGGTTACAATACTACGAATAAAGTAGAACATTCTTCATACCTTAAAAACATATTTAGGTGCGAATAAATGTTGTCAGTTATTGTATAAGGAAGTGTTACATTACGCACACGTACGGTCTTTGTCAGGATTCGTCGAAGGGCTTCTCTACTACTTGAATTCGTTTGTTTGGCAATTTATACTCAATAGCTGATTTATTTTTTTTTTTTACACACGTGGTTTTTTTCAAGTAATTTTGTCACATGGTCATTTGATGGTTGCTGTATCTGCTTGCAACCTGGTGATCTGCCGCAGTGGAAAGGTACTGGGCTTACATATGGGAGGACGCCGTTTCAAATCTCCGTCCGTCTCTCAACATAGAGGTTTTCCTTATTGCCAACCCAAATCGCTTGAGGTAGTTCTTTTGAAAAGGGTACGGACGATTCCTTAACCATTCTTTCCTTAACAAAGTTTGCGTTCCGGCTCTAATACTCTCGCCTCGATGCGACATAAATCCTAATCTTCTATCTTTGTTTCTGATAGAACCGTCACCAAAAACTCAAGCAGCTGCAACGTCTATACTCTCACTGCAAATCCTTAAGTGCTTTATTAATTCTTTCTAGTTGCTTATACCGAATCTGTAAAAAATATTAGTCTTTAAACACTTATTCCTATACTTCGTAAGAGTAAGAAATTTCAGAAACGAATTATATTTGTCAAACCGCCATGTTTGTTTAGAGATGGCTTCTCGTCTTGCAGCTCAAAACATTGGATTTCGTGTTTTTAGCGTTATCGTGAAAGTAGTCACTGAACAAATTTCTAAAGCCTACCATCGTAGCATACTGTGGCCAAAAACATTGTAGATGCCCGTAAGTGTTTCGAAATAAAAGGCTTTTTCTTACTCTCAGCGTCTACAGCGCCTTTAGAGACAAATTTTGAAATTTTGACTAGATACGTTTTTGTACAGCATTGTATTGCCACTCATGACTGATGCCCCGTCACAGCCTCAGCCGAAACACTTGCACACATCTAGCCTCTTCCGGTATATCTGTTCAGTTAACTGTTTTCGTATCCTAATGCAGATTGATCTTTCAACTGCGAAGAGAAGGTAAATTTTTAACATATCTTTACGTCACAATGATTTCCAAAATAATCTTTCATTATTTTCACACTGCAAAAAAATTCTCTTGATCGATTTTACAAAATTTTCCACTTTTCCTTCCAATTTTAATTTTTCCTCGTTTTTCCCATTTTTTAATTAGTCGGGGACATTTGGCTCTGAGCACTATGGGACTTAACATCTGAGGTCATCAGTCCCCTAGAACTACTTAAACCTAACTAACCTAAGGACATCACACACATCAATGCCCGAGGCAGGATTCGAACCTGCGACCGTAGCGGTCGCGCGTTTCCAGACTGAAGGGCCTAGAACCACTCTGCCACTGCGGCCGCCTCCAGGACATTTCCTCGATCGTTCCTGCATAGTTACGTTCTTACTGTTATCACTAGATAGTTTCCTTACTAGTGCAGTCATTATTTTCCGAGTATCCACTGAAAGTAAACAACATATCGGGACGTGATGCAGTTCTCAACAAAACGGGTCTCTGTAACAGCCCACGTCGCTGCTTAGCATCAATTTGAAGTGAAGCGACTGACGAGGAACATGAATGCGTTTGTCCCCAGACAGCAAAATCTTAATATACCGTAAAACTCAGTAAGAACATGGAGTAACGGAAGCAGTCAGACGGTAAGCCATCACTTAACATACGAGCTCCCTTAGTCCGTGGCATCAAACCGACTGCACATTTCGCGGATGCATGGCAAATTCTTGTACGCACATATTTTTAATGATGTTGGACACTGCAGCTACATTCAGGGTAATATAATTTTGCAAACATGTCATCTAGAGTATTTGTCAATGTTTGTCTGATGAGTTGGAGAAGTATAAAATTTTTATAATTACAGGGAAATCGCCAATCTAAAAATTACACATCTTGCTACGACGTTTCCGTGCCTCATGACCCCTGTATTCCCTCGTACTGACATTGTTTGACAAGTCGAGTAAGTCATCATGATGTCTGGAAACAAACATTTTCTATGCACATAATTTACGGTAAGAAGTAACACACTTTGTAAAAATTTACAGTGATTATAGATGATTTTTCAAACTAAGCTGAATTTTAGTCAGAAAACTAATTTGCCTTTAAATCATGAAGTGAAATTTAAAACTTGTGTCTTTAATGTGTAATAAAAAAAGGTGAGGGTCTGCTTTCGTCTTTGTGCCACTGGAGTTCACATCGTTAGTGACGGTACAGTGCGTCCAAATTTTCTTGGATTATCTCCCTAGAATTGAATCGATAGAGGTGTTTGATTTCGACCTCCTAATATGTTGATTCTTCAGGCCGCCAACTATGGCGGTCAGATTATACTGTGCTCAATAAGCCCAACGCAACAGCCGTCATTTTTTAATGGTTTTATTCCTTTCGATGATCAGCAATTTGATGAAGTATGATGTGTACCCGACTTCTTACGCCATTGTATACCACCTGATCTAACAAACCAAGTATTAATCGTTCGCTTTAAGGAAGTTCTCGGATATATGGCTGCGGGAGTAGCTAGCTGTTTCGTTAGAAGTCGAAATATTGTGTATGACTTCTGACACTTGTTCACTCGTTTCTAATGGCTACGAATCTTAGCTTTGAATATCGAGTCCAGTAGCACGTGTCAATAAATTTAAACCATTTAAAATTAAATAACATACAACATTTCCGTGATTTCAACTCTCTCTGTTACATCTGCCTCCGATTACGAGTACATGTACGAACTGAACAAAGAATCTGTTGCTAGCTGAAGTCTTCTGTACGATACTCATATCGTTACGTCAGAATGATACCCGTAACCAACGTTGTGTATTTTAATATAAGGAAAGACTTAGCTTGACTGATTCATTATTGTTTCCATTTTAATTTTGCCTTGTTTTTTATTCATTTTTTAAAGCGCAAGGGACTCTCCTTTCTCGAGGGCCCCGGTGCAATTCCCAGTTAAAAAGGAAGGAATATTAGGACTTCACGTACTGTCGGCATCGAAGTCAGTAAAGACAGAGTTGCAGCTCGGATTGTTTTAAGGATGAGGAAGAAAATCGGCCGTCGCCTATCAAAGGAAACATCCCGGCATTTGCCTAGAGAGATTTAGGGAATACACGGAATTCCTGAATCTGGACGGCTGGACGCGGATCTGAACTGTCGTTCTCCCGAATGCGAGTCAAGTGTCCAGCGGTATCTCGCGCGGTATGTCCCGGTTGTCCCACCCCAGTTACGTCACCGACTATAATATATTCTGAAGGTTTGATACTGTGTACAGTTTTGTTGTTCAGTTCATTCGCGTATTGTCACATACGTAGTCCGCGTTTACAAGTTCATTTCCGTCACTTGGTCGTTTTCAGTGCTGCAATTTTTCCACAGATGTCACAATCTCTGCCGAGCCATTTTGAAAGTACGAGGAAAGCGTCGCCGAATAAAATAACTTGGAATTCTGCGTTGATGCTCACTATAACGCGAACTTATTAGACATTAAACATAACATAATGCATACAAGCACTGAGATTAAGGCGAAGATTTACGACTGAAATCAAACCGTTGACTCATGATTCGGATAAAATGATCATTAAGCATAGAATACACAGGCAGTTCCACTTGCTGCTAATTAGCAAGCTCTCCGACTATGCTGTTTTGCCTGCCAGGTTCCATGCAGCAGGTACAAAAACTAGGCGCCCTGTTAATTACATTTATCGTATTTCACTTGACAACAATCGTGGATACTGCAATCCATAAATATCGCATCGGGAGTAATCTATGGAAATACTGTATTGTATTCTTGGAGACTGTTGTAGGCAGCATGCTGCTCGGTTTTCTCAGTTAGTAAGTAATCATATCGAAAACATTCATAACAAAAATTGAACTCATCCGTTTTATATCTAATATCTACAACGCGTAATTGATTTGACCGAATAGACGTAATTACAGTGTCTTACGCGTTGACATGCAGAGAGAAAATATTCTCGCTGTATAAGACCTTCTTAAACAAATACATACATTTTCGTACCATGATTTGTGGCTAAGTACAGCATGACTAGACAGAAAGTTGGCACCATGCCATTTTAGAGAGCAGTGATCAACGGGTAATTTTGGGAAGAGTGATGACTGTTTGTGATTAAGCAGCGTGTTGCGAGTAGACGCATAATCTCGCATGTTCCATACTTACTTATGAAGATGTAATTCACACGGTGCAAAGAGACCGTCAGGTCTATTTCAGAATCAGGAGTGAAACCGTACTAAAAAACCGCTCACTTAGTGGGCGTAGGTAATATTTCAATCCGCTAAGTGAAATGAGAATTGGTTCTTAATGCACAGCAACGCACAGTTGCAAACTTAATAGGGTATTAAGTAAATTAAACCTGCAGATACTTACTTACACATTTTGGGTGAAACAGTGCGTGTTGATATCAAAACTGTCACCGTGAACAGTGTCATTGCCAGGTTGTTGTAAAACCAATATTCGGTTGCGAAACAGATTACTAATAATGTGCTTTAATAATTTCGAAATAAATGTGATTGTACCGTACTAAGCTTGTATCGAGTCGAACAGTGAAATCAGTTCCAGTCGAAAGTAAAATGCAGTGTATCCGCATTTCAAAATTAGATGAAGAGTATGGATGTAAATACTAGAATTACTCTTGACATTTCATGCTACCAGAACTATGGCGAAGTGAAGCATTCTGTTTATACATATGTATTGTAGAATGTTTCCGACACAAAGCTTTTTTTGAGGATACCTTGCTAGCACTTTTCCGAAGACATATGCGCAGAAGAAAATGAATAGCGATCATTTCAGTACGAGAGTATCTACGAATGTAACAGATAACAGCGTATTATTTGCTGCTACTCGATGCGTTTTCTACTCATTATCTTCGCGTTAAGAATGTTGACTATTAGAAGTTAACAAATAAAGTTGTAGCTCTTATTACATGCGTGCTTTATTTGTCACGCGTGCTTGATTTATTTGCCCCTGATTTGTGTTAGGGCTTTATTATCGATGTTTAAATGAAGGTAGTCCTATTTAAGAACAAGTTAACCGATTTTCTATGAAGTAAAGTTACCGGACACCAATATAATGCAGACGTCTCCTGTTGTTCCCGTGTTGTGGTTTGTGGTAAGCGTCTTAAGTTACTGGGCAGTCAGCTTCAAGGCGAATGCCTGAGGTCACACACCAACGACTAACAGTATCTCCTTCAACAAAGGAGTCAGCTGTGTTTTTTTAAGTATGAAAGAAACTGCTACTGAGCAGAAACCGCTCAGGTAGTAGCAATATTCCTCAGAGTACACGTGATAACGTTTTATTATTGTCAGTGCCGTATGTAACATATAAATTTCTTCGTATGAAAGAAGTGCGTAACTTTTCAAGTTAGACGCAACATGACCACAGTACTGATCTCAGAATTCGAAAAAGTAACGTTTCACAAGTTTCGAAATAAACACATTGCTCACTTACGTAGAACAGTTATAAGAATAAATTGAATACCAACAATACTCGAAAGCTGGAAAACACCTGCCAAAGGTAGTATCAAATGTCGTACGAAATATAGGTTTACTTGAGAAGTGACAAAATCGTACCATGTCATAGTAAGGGCACGTAAGTGTAGTAAATTTCTACCAAATACTGAGATACGATGTTAAGTAACACAGCTGCAGTTTAGCGTAGTTTTTTCAAAATTCCTATAAGTGAACACGAGTGCTTTTGTTAGCAGTTTTCCTATGATATCCACGTCACACATTTCATATAAACGGACAAAAACAAGCACCACGATGAATACTATTTATTCCTGACGAAACGAACTTAAGAGTACTCCTACGACAGTTGTAGATACAGCACCTTCCTGGACAAACAGTTGCAGTTATTACTGAAGAAATTGACGATAAAATTCGCGCTAGCTTAAGGCACGTCCATTGCAATACTGTTTGTTAGGTGTTTGAAGTAGTAACAATTTCATATGAACAAGACATAGAATCAAGAACCATTATTTACGTGGAAAGCCTGACTCCAGACCAGAAATAGTCTTGCAAAGACATTTCATTTTTGTGTTTCAAAATATTAAGACAAAATCCGAAGATCCTATTTGGTAATTATGGAACTGCAGATCCACCATCGTACCCTAGAGACAAACTCTGGGAACAAAGTTTGGCCCTATGACCTTTTTGTTTACTGATCTAATGAATAGGGGTGAAGACACTTTTGCCGAATGAGGACATCATCACATCCGTAAACAACTTCCCTGAAGAGGCAAAGAAAGTGAACACCTGCCCTAACATCGTGTAGGGCCACCCGAGAGCACGCAAAAGTGCCGCAACACGACGTGGTATGGACTCTAATGTCAGAAGTCGTGCTGAAGAGAACTGACGCCATGAATCCTGCACGGCTGTCCATAAATACGTAGAGTACGAGGGATTGGAAATCTCTCTCGAACAGCACGTTGCAAGGCTTCCCAGATATGCTCAGTAATGTTCATGTCTGGGGAGTTTGGTGCCAGCGGAAGTATTTAAACTCAGAAGACTGTTCCTCGAGTCACTGTAGCAATTCTGGACGTGTGGGGTGTCGCATTGTCCTGCTGAAATTGCCCAAGTCCGTCGGAATGCACAACGGACATAATGGATGAAGGTGATTAGACAAGATGCTTGCGTACTTGTCACCTGTCAGAGTCATATCTAGACGTATCAAGTGGCCCGCATCACTCCAATTGCACACGCCCCATACCATTACAGAGCCTCCTCCACTAGTTCCATCAAGATCCATGGATTCATGAGGTTATCTCCATAACCGTAAACATCCATCCGCTTGATACAATTCGAAACGACACTCTCCAGGCAAGATGTTTCCAGTCATCAACAGTCCAATATCGATGTTGACGGGCCCAGGCGAGGCGTAAAGCCTTGTGTCGTGCAGTCATCAAGGGTACACGAGTGGGCTTTCGGCTTCGAAAGTCGGTATCGATGATACCTCGTTGAATGGTTCGTAAGCTGACACTTTTTGATGCCTCAACATTGAAATCCGCAGCAATTTGCGGAAGGGTTGCACTTCTGTCACGTTGGACGATTCTCTTCAATCGTCGTTGCTCCCGTTCTTGCAGGATCTTTGTCCGGCCGCTGCGATGTCGGAAATTTGATGTTTTACCGGATGCCTTAAATTCACGTCACACTCGTGAAATGACCGTACGGGAAAATCCCTACTTCATCGCTACCTGGGAGATGCTATGTCTCATCGCTTGTGCGCCGACTGTAACACCACTTTCAAACTCACTTGAATCTTGATAACCTGCAGCAGAACCGATCAAACAACTACGCCAGACACTTTTTGTCTTATATAGGCGTTGCCGACAGCAGCGCCGTATTCCGCCTGTTTGCCCTTCTCTGTATCTGAATACGCATGCCTGTACCAGCTTCTTTGTCGCTTCAGTGTATTATTCAGGTATGAAAGTAAACATCTTCCTTGAGAAAGTAAATGCACTATGCTCAATAGATTACGTAAAGAAAATTTTAAAACATGTATTTGGCCAAGCATAAATATAGAAAGAAAAGAAAAGAAGAAAATATCGATGGTTTGACTTTATTGGCATGGACGACGGTGGGCATACAGCGAAATTTCTAAGCCACTCGTCGTTGTCCATGCAGCGTGAGGCACGGGGCTTATCACACTACAAATCTTCAGTGGACTGACGCTAACGCTTCAGTTACTTCTTTGCAGACAGTACGTATAGCGAAGAGTCATCCGATGATGCAGCCAATCTAAGCCGAAGCAGACTATCTGCTTCGCCGTTCGGCCTTTCCCATTTTACAGTAACTCGTCCACACGTGCTCAATCGGCCAGGACTGTCCTTTATCTGTAGGACGAGCCCCTTAGCTTCTGAGACATGTCATGCGGTGGCTGAAACTAACCAACGGTGTATCTGGCAGTTGTCTCATTACTGCCAAATGGGTGAGAAACCTTGACACACTATTACTGCAGTGACTACAACCTTGAGCGTTTCACCAGAAGCAGTTTCCGCTAGTTAATAAAATCAAATGGTAGGTCTACGCATGAATGGGCAGCACCCTCATGAATCGCGTGTTCAGCTTCACTGACCACATCCAGCGCATGAGAGACGATAGACTTCTTCAACCTATCTTGCGTGGCGAGGTCGGTCCCAGCAGAAAATTTCGTGGGATCCATATGACGCTACAAGAGCTATCTCACACATACCTTCAACAGCACAAACCTTAATCCGAATATTTATCGTGTATCAGAAGACCACAAGCATTGTAGATAAGCCGTGTCATTTCATTTCACCAGAGTTCATCTGCTTGAATAAAATTGAAGTAGACACGAAGTACCTGGCGAACGAAGGCGGAAACTCTAAAATCTCCCGAGGCTCCCGACCTACAATGCAGTGTAATAGATGTGGAGCACTTTATTCACGGAATGATCTCACAAACATCACTACTAAGTATCGCCCAACTGTATACTGGCTGAAAACGGACACACTGGACACAGTGAGTGATCTCTTAGGGAAGAAAATACAGACCTCGAGAGAGCTGAAAACCTGGACAGTGAATTGATGGCGAAAGGGAGTGAGATAACTCCTAAAAGAGGCCTAGGGTGTACGCATTCTTCCTAAACGTCACGAAGCGATTGAGAATAACACACGTAAATCCCAGACAGGGCATGATTCTTTTCTTAGCCTGTCATGGGCCATACTCCACGTTTTGCTCCGTGTAAACCTCGATCAGAAGGGTGGCTGGCCCTGTACTCGTATACTGTGACCTCTGGTCGGGGTACAAGTATTCCACTTTTTATTCTGATGAAGATTGCCCTAGTGCAATAGAAACCATGGTCAACTGACAAAATTTTGTACAACGGAAGTGGCTGTGTATACGTCTTGTAATTAACGTAGATGTAGGATCATGCCATTTGAAAGCGAGAGGCTGAAAGTCTTTCTGAGCGCTCGTCCCTGGGTGGGGAATAGTAGTAGATCGGGCGATGGCTGCTCAGTAGCGAGAGGCTGAGTATCTTTTTCAGTTATTTTTCCCTGGAAAGCATCTGTGTTTCATTCTATAAATCGAGACTCTTTCCTATCGTCCCCTGTTTCACATCTTCTCGAAACAAACTGTGAATATTAGGCACTCCAAGTAACTCCATTAGTGGTAACTGTAGGGCCTTCAAGGCCTCTTCGGACGGTGTTAGTGTGTTTATTTAGAACTCCTACAACATAGATACTTGTTTCGATATTTTACTGTACTTCAGAGCCGTCACCAGCATTGTGTAAAATACATTGACAGGCTTGTGAAAGAAGAAGGATACCATCAGCAGCGTCAGTTGTGTTGATAGTTCGAGTAGCACAGTCTATTGCCCGACGCATCTCTCTAACAATTCTGAAGTGAATCTCACGAAGTGATTGCTCCAGTTTAGGAATCAATTTTAAATCGTAAGACTAATGTCCAGGGATTGTGGTGGGTGGTACAGCACCTCCAAGCCCCATCGATCGAACACATCTGTCGCAACTTGCGCTATATGCGCGCGAGTTTCGTTCTGCAAATTACTGGTCGGATCCTACAGGAAGTTCGCCGCTACTTCCTCTAAGCTAGTCGCAGGCTATGTCTCAAGAAAGAACAGTTTAGAGAAAGAAGCGGCGAGTTGCCTGCAGCACCTGCCCATCATTTTAGAGGAAAACGCTAGTACGCAAATGGAACAAGCTGTGACTGGTTCGACAGATGAGATTAGTAAGTGCTGCACCACTCACCACACTCCCCAGACCTAAGCCCTTATAACTTTGACCTAATGCCTAAGATGAAGGAAGCACTTATAGCATTCGCTTCAGAACTATTACAGAGGTTCGTCGGACAATAGACTGCTTCACTTGAACTATCAGCGCAACACGTGCTGTCAAGAGTGTCCTACGATATTCACATCGCTGGCAACGGTTTATACACATGTTGGTGCCTACTTTCAAGGACAAAATCGATACCCAAATTTATCAATCTACCCAGACAGGAAGAGCAACTCTACAAATGAACAACAAATATATCAGTAGCGTCATGCAAGAGATTGCGTCGCCAATTTGAAAAGAATCTAGGTCAACACTGGATAGTTATGCATGGCCAGTACAGTTATCCGCTGATGCAAGATGGCTACTCTAGAACACTGTGCTCATTCATAGTTTATTGGCGGGAAAACTGATACAGTTAATTTCATGACCAGAAATTAAGATGATGTCAAACAAAGGTAGAATAATTTCTCCCTATGTTTCTGTTACGAGTAATTTAAATACTATCATACTGCACCAGCAGCCCCAGCTGCTATCTACGACGAAAAATGAAGTAATACAAACGATGGGTCAAAAATTTCTGATCTGGGTACATGACTGAGTTAACGTGAATCTGGTGAACACAGTAAGATTACACGAACGGCAGAACCTCGGATTGTAAACGCCGCTGAACTCTACTATATATAGCAGTGATACCAGACGAAAATTGTTCATCAGACTCTTTGCACATGTAAGACACTGAACACGAGAAACCGTATGAGTTGGCTAAATTCCCCTTACGCTCGGCGGACAACAGGTGGTCTTTTTTAGTCTCCCAGTCCAAGAACATACTTCGAACTTCGACCTAGAGCTCTGATGTCTGGCGATGAATCTATGATAGTACAGGTCGTCCAGAAAGTCCTACGTTGATGAATACTGATAACAGCTTAGAGCAACCGGCTCTTTATGGAGCTGCACAGCGCATAGGTCTCTCTCTTCTCTAGGTATATTCGCCTTTTGTGTTCAATTGTGAGCGTAATGCGCAATAAATAGGTTTTTATGAAGATGAACAAAATCTTACTTCAGTCGCATACGACAATTGGCAGTGTACGTTCTTTTGGATTACGAAGCACAACAGCAGCACACATTCGCAGCGAAATACTTATTTTACGGTGGAGGTAAGGTTGTTAGTGGTTTGATGGCGTCTAGATGAATGCTATGCTTTTCTGTTCCGAACGTAACAACTTTTGTGATGAAGAGCGGAACGAACGACAGCGAAAAGAAAATGACAAACTGAAGGATTAACGCCATTATTACAGAGAATAAAAACACAAGACGACGTCCACTTTCAGGAAGATAACCAACTGGTTAGCTGTCGAAATTTCGTAGAGTTCTTTTTTAAAGGGTATCTCTGTAACTTTTCACTTAAACATTATTTATTAATTGAATGTGCTTTTGAAATTTAGGCCGTGTGGACTTAATAAAGTAGAATATTGCGAATTGTGCTTCAGTACATGGCACGACAAAAACAAAATTTGACATGTGTATCTTATCGTCATTTTGCTTATACACCAATTGACAAGGGAACTATGCACATAAAGAAACAACGTTCATTAATAAAGCATTGGTAAAAAGTTCTCTTTGGAAGCCAGACTTAAAGGGAATAAACCAGTATTTCGTTTGTGAATTTCGAGAAGAACAGGACCTCATTTTAATTCCTAATAGCTCATTTCCCCTGACTTACTGATGTTTTTAAATTTCACTATCAAATTATACTCTTCATTTACAGAAATTTAATGTTTCGAATGAGATCTCATATTGAACTCTTGGAACTCGTTCCAAACAGTGTTTGAATAACCTCTTCGTAGAATATATAGACGAAACCGACTGACAAGCTGACTTTTTCCCCACTATCAGGAGAAATTAATTGTTTGAATGAACGAGGCCTGAACTCTTATAACCTATGAAGGATTTACAGCAACTAGTCACTCTTTATGACCTGTAATTTAATTTACTGGTCATGACCGTTTTGTTTTTGTGTTCATCATTTTCAAAAGTTGGATATTTATTTCGTTTAAGACGATATGGGGCAAGTAAGAGCCCAGATGTTCTTTCGACTCGCAACTTCTTTCCTACCAGTGTGACTACGGAATTAGAAATAAATCGAACATTCGACACATGTGAAAGGCGCACACACACACACACACACACACACACACACACACACACACACACACACACACACACACACACACACGGCGCCAGGATATTCGGTTTTACTGTTTACAGAGTTTCATTTTACAAATCTAGTACACGTACGAAATATTTATATCACGCATTCCGATAGGAATCCCGTAGCAACAAGGAACATCTAGACAAATCATTGAAGACGATATAGTCGTGTATTCGAGTCCATCACTGTAGACTTGCATTTAACCATGGTGTTAATAAAGGCTGTTTAAAAAAAATAGTGTGAAGACATTGAGCATTTCTGGTACCTAAACATCCAGAGCATAAGGTAGCTACATTAAGGACCGAGAAAAATGGTTCAAATAAAATTGCACTAAGCCACGCACCAAGTGGATCCTGAATAGCTACGAAACCCAGCAGATTGTATCAGACATTTCCATACTACGGCGCTCTACTTAAAACGGACAAAAACCTGTGTATCTAACGCACCTTGAAGAGCTGCTGCTGGATTAATTTTGCCGGCTGACTAGCCACATGTCATTAATAACGGCTCCAATGATGGTTAACATCATATTGAAGAAAGCGTGTATCTTCAGCCTTTATTTCCTTAAACGTCTAATTTTATCTAAGAAGCGGTAGAGGTAGCCAAAGGCGTTGACGGTCACACGCTGAATCAACTGAGCACGCAAAGATAGCAAAATAAACGAACTAACACGTGTGATGAGGTACATGAAAAATTGCTTTCTACGACAATTTGTGAAAATCTATTGCAATTTAAATCGAATCGTAACTGAAGTGAAACTAGCTCTCTAAAAAGACAGTCTCCATCGAAACAAAGTTAATGCGCCAATGAAGACCGAAAAATTTTGAAGGTAAAATTACACAGTTAAACGGAATTGAAAATTAAAGCATTTCTGGAGTGACTCTTACAATGAGAGAGACGATAAATGTAATAAAATGTTAAACTATTCAAAAACCAAAGAGGTCTGCCTCAGTATTGATGATGTTTGAAGCAGTTGCGCTGTTAAAAAATGTTTATAAAAACTTAAATTGTCAACTGTAAGGACTTCAGTCTTGTCTGATTTATAAAATAAGGTTTCCATTGCTGCTCGTATATTGGGTACAAATAAGTTGGCGTTGTTGGTCTGGCTACCTGAGTACGTTACCGCCATCGCCTAGTCATAGTGTAAGCTGTACCTGGCACGTAACTGCCCCTTGTTCTCAGAAGGAACCCAGACGTTCTTATGTTGCAGATATCTGCACCAGTGACGGCCGACACGTCGGGGAGAGCGATGCCGCAGGCCTTCTACACGGCTTTGATCTGTGCCGCGGCCGTGACGTCATTCTGCTCGGAGCACCGCCGCGGACACAGGGCTCACTCCAGCCCTGCATTGCAGGCAGAATACGAACTGTGCTGCGGAGTAATCTACACGCCATCGTGACCTACAAAGGCACCAGCCACGGAGACGTAGTTTCTGTGTTACTTTCAGATTTCCGCCTTAGTATTGACCCTTTATGCACGAGATCAGTACGACGGCAGAGGACGGCGTATGTGTTATTGTCGAGGAAGGTGAAGTGATTCAGTGCACTCAAGAATGAGTGGTTGGCGATAATTACCGAGAGTAATACCGATAACCAGTCTTATCTTAGCACGTCAGAGGGATACTCCCCATCGAAGGAAGCGTATCCACAGGTATTATGGATGAAAACACAATGTGACCTACTTCACAATAGTCCTCGGACTCAAACGAAAGTGACTAAAAATTAGCTACGAACTTCAATAGGAAGTTAGAAAGAACTGAAACAACAGCAACGTATGTGCAGAAGTATGTCTGTCTTCGTCGGTGTCGGTTCACAATAAGTTTCCAGGAGAGCTTCAGAAGCAGGGGCAAAAGGCTCAAAATGACCCCTCTTATGCGAATCTATCTTTTATGCACAAACGGAGCTGTAAAAAAATCTTGTTTTTGAGGAATAATATCTTCATTGGGGTTTACTGTTACAAGCTCCATGAGACAGTGACGAAGAGTGGCGACAGTCAATTCACTGGAAGCTGTCGAAAATATTCATTAAATAAATACGGTTACAAGATGTACAACCGGGAGTTCCACTACAGTATCTCTCTAGTTCTTGCAAGATAATACCATCTTGAAGAGCTAAGCCACAGTAGAAATTATTTTAAAACGCTGAGATGTATTTCAGCATCCATCAGTCGTTCCTATATAAAACTCTGTGGTTTTCTACAATCCATGTTTGGATGTTTACCCAACACGGAAATTACATTAAAAAGTACTGTTATCAAGGAGTGAAAGAATCTGAATGCCCATTTTTAGTCATTACTAAGCCTATGCCAAACGTCGTTGGTTGGTTGACTGATTTGGCAGAGGGTACCAAACAGTGATGTCATAGGCCTCACGATCAAGGCCGGCAGGAATCAAGGGAAGAACAAAACAAAAAGCACAGACTAGTCAAGGGTAAGGGCCAATGTGCAAACAAACAGAAAAGGGACGCTAGGACATCAGGAAGAGGAAAGAACAGGAGGAAGGTGGATG
Organism: Schistocerca gregaria; assembly: GCF_023897955.1. Taxonomy (NCBI): domain Eukaryota; kingdom Metazoa; phylum Arthropoda; class Insecta; order Orthoptera; family Acrididae; genus Schistocerca; species Schistocerca gregaria. The sequence goes on along the minus strand of NC_064923.1, from coordinate 618,777,373 downwards.
GAAACGGGGAGAGCACGGATGCCCCAGAAACGCTTTGCGCAGTGAGGGCCAGCGCCGCCACCGACCCGTCCTGTCCCGACACCCAGACCATACCATTATCACCATACAATGGGGACGACACTAGGGGAAGAAGGCTCAAGAAAAGAGGAAACAAAACAGATTAGAAAAAATGTTGGGAGAAGGCGGGGAGAACCTTGCCAGTATGAAGGCAACGTCAAGGCCTCCACAATCAATGCCTACGCTAACTGAGGGACCCAAATGGCAGAGGAAAATTCAAGGACTTGCATCTGAGAGTACAAATCACTTTCGCGATGAAAACCGAGGACATTCGAGGGTTGTCCGCTGACCCCCGAGACAAGGAAGGTGGGAAGGCATATTGAGCTCAAAGGGCCAAATAGCAGGGGCATTCCAGCACAAATATGGATCACTGCGAGCGGAACCACGTATCTTCAAAGGAGGTGTGGTTCATTTCGGAGTAAACAACCTTGTGTCAACCTAATATGGCCAATGCAAAGATGGCAGAGGATGGTAAATTCCTGCCGGGAGAGGCAAAGGGACGAACGCCACATGATGGAAGTCTCCTGGATGGTGAGAAGCGTGTTATATAGAGCAGGTAGCCTCCCAAGAGCCAGCCCACGATTGAGCAAAAATGGATTTGATGTAAAGCCTCAAGTCCGCCTTTGGATAGGTCATGGAGAATGGGGGATAGGCAGTCACCTCCCCAGCCAGATGATCAGCGACTTTATTACCTGGGATACCTACATGGCCAACAACCCAAAGGAAATCAACCGAACAAGCAGCATCACCAAGATTTGTGAGAAGGTCACGGATGGCACATACCAAAGGGGGGTGGGAAAAGCTCTGAGTGATATGAGGAACACTCATTGGCTCCATGCGTAGCAAAACTCGGGTGTGGGAAGACCGATTAATAAAACAGGGGGCCCAACAGGTGACCATCAATTCCACAATGAACACCCCACATGTGACAGGCATCAATACAGCCTCACAAGGAATGTGGAAACACGACCTGGGAGGTATGTAGAGGCCAATCTGCATGATGGAAAGACCAGCAGGGAAAACTGGTCGTCAGGAGGCAGAAAGGGAACGATAGAATCAGTAGGAAGGGGTCACTGTCGCAGCGATCATCAGTATGACCATTGAAAGGGAGGAAGAAGAGGAGGGGAATACAGCAAAATATCAATGTCAGAGAAAGTGCCAAACGCAGAACTATCATGATTAGGGCAACCAACATTGATAAGCCACGGTTCGTGGTCTCCAAGAAATTGGTCAATGAGAAGCCCCACCTAGACGAAGTAGCACTGGCCCACAAAGGGTGATGGGCATTACAATCTCCAAGGAAAAGGAAGGTAGGAGGAAGTTGCCAAAGGAGGGCAGTTAGAGCAGCAGATGTAGGTGACCTGTCAGGAGGGAGATAGAGATTAAAAACAGTACCAGAGCCCAAGTGGAGCCGAAGGGCAACCACTTTATGTGTATTACAAAGTGGGATCCACATACTAATAATATCAATACGGACCAACGTACAGACGCCAACCTGGTTCTGACAGACGGCACATAGCCTGCGAAGGGTGGTGAGCGAGCATCATTGAAATGAGATTCTTGGGGAACACAAGCTGCCAAATAAAAGGAAATAAGGCATTACAACTCTGAAGATAGTAATCATTACAATGCCACTGAATGATCATGGAGTTGGTATCCAAATGTGAGGTGATCAGGCTGGAGCCAATCGGTGCCACTGTGTCACCATCTGGCTCCAATGACAAAGGGTGTGTCATCCATAAATGTCTGACTCTGGTTGTCAGGGGGAAGATGGCACCTTCAGGGGCATTTGGAGGGGAGGGGAGGGGAGACTTGTCCTGGGAATTATGCTTCTTCTTCTCGTCGTCGTCCTCCTCCTCCTCCTCCTCTCTCATAGGTTGAGGAGGACAGGTCACACAGGGAGATGAGGCTTCTGCAGAACCCAACGAGAGCAGGAGACTTTGGGACACACAGACTCTGTGTCCCATGGCCGAGTGATGGTGTCTACATGACTACTCTGCAATTCACATTTAAGTCACCAGTGGGTGCTGAAGGAGGGCCCACTTCTTCACCCAGGGAAGGGGATGAGCAAATAGAGGGGAGGACATAGGAACCACATGGGGGGCGGAGGAGAGGAGAGGTGGAAAGGAGTGGGGTAAGGAAGGAAGAGGAGGGGGAAGGATTTAACAGAGGCAAAAGTAGAATTCGTTGACACAGGGTGGAGTCAGTCCTATTTCTGACGAGCCTCCATGTAAGATAGTCGACCCAGAGACTCATACTTTTGTATCTCCTTTTCTTTCTTGTAAACTGGGCAATCTGGTGAGCGTGGAGAGCTACAGTTGTGACAATTTACACATACAGCTGGCGGAACACAGGGGCATCCCTAACAGAGAAGGTGTCCACAGTCACCACACAGAGCGTCCGCCATCCATCGGGAACACACATGCCCGAAATGCAAGTGCCGAGAGTATGGGTGGCAGAATTTACAGCTTCAAATCACACTGACAACACACAACCTTCACGTTCTCTAGGAGGGTATCTCCCAAACGCCACAATAAAGGCGCCAGTATCTGCTCCTCACAACCTTTCCACACACAGCAAACAAAATACAATGCCCCATTGTTCCAAATTAGCCCAAAGTTACTCATCAATTTCAAGAAAGAGGTCCTGATGCAAAATCACTCCTTGGACTATATTCAGAGATAGTTGGGGTGTAACAGACACCAGGACGCCGCCAAGACGATTACAAGCATGGAGAGCTGCAGACTGGGTGGCAGAAGTAGTTTTGATGCTCAGAGAACCTAATCACACCTTAGTGAGAAACTTCACTTTGTCCAACTTTTCTTCAATATTTTCCATAGAAAATTGCGGCTTTTCGGCGGTGAATGTGTCCCGATCAGTCCTAGTACAGATCAGGTAGTGGGGAAATGTTTCACTCCCAGCTGAGGAGCCTGGCCAGGGAAAGGAGGGCTGCAGGGTCATAAGAAATATCATTCAATGATGTCACTAGAAGAGATGGCCATAGGACAGTGGACAGATTTTTGGAGATGATATGGTTTGTGTGCAAAACATCCACCTTAATACCACCCATGCCGATCAGGGGCTCTCCCCATGGGCGCCACCCAGCCACAACAAGGGCTATCTGGCATGGCGGCTGTTACTGGGAGTTCCAATGCTCCAGAATGACGAGACACCACTCCTGGGCATACATGGTGAGGCAACAGCTCAGGTATCTGAAGTGTGATCCCTGAGCTGTCAGGGGATCAGCCAGATATGTACATAACAGTCTCACCACATGCACTGGCTACACTTGCTGGTGACCTAGCAGGATAGAGGGCGTGGAGAGGAAGGCGTGGAGAGGAAGGCGTGGAGAGGAAGGCGGGGAGAGGAAGGCGGGGAGAGGAAGGCGGGGAGAGGAAGGCGGGGAGAGGAAGGCGGGGAGAGGAAGGCGGGGAGAGGAAGGCGGGGAGAGGAAGGCGGGGAGAGGAAGGCGGGGAGAGGAAGGCGGGGAGAGGAAGGTGGGGAAAGAAATTGACGCTGTAGACGCTAGGGAGGGAGTTCTTCCCCAAATGGCTCACACTGAAGATCGAAAATTTTGAAGTGGAGGTAAAACCCCAAAGGGGGACCGAAAACACCAACAAAGGATGAAAGAAGTAAGGCAAGGGAAATAAAACCACAAGGAATACAGGACACCAGGTGGATAACCAGGTCAACATAAGTAAGAATACACACGAACTAACAAAAGAACTGGCGGGTGAAACACCGTTTTGGATGATTTAATGAGCCACACAGTGTCTTTTGCTACTTGACTGCTGCACGGCAGGTAGACAAAAAACAGCAGCATGTCACCATGTTGCTCCCTGATTAAGTGCACATACAGTTCCTCTGTGTTTCTAACGCTTCACTGAAACTTCACATTTATAGTTTGATAACGAATAATGGAAGAACGTACAACACATCTACTACTTTCTTTTAGGAAATGTGACTCTAGCTTTGCATGTATTAATACGTATTGTTTCAAGCAAATGTTTAGCTTTTTGACAAATTCTAAGTTTTTGAGTTGTGTCAATCTGTTACTAGGTATTATCTATTTAGAGGCTAATTCTTCTGTAGTTTTTACTTTTGTTAACGTTCAAGCACTGGCTGTACGCTTACAGATTCATAATGAATCATAGATTGGAAGTAATCACAGATTTGAATTCTTTGCGCCATTTATGCCACCACTGGTTTCATCATCATTCGCATCATAAGAATTTCATTTTTATGAACACAGAAAATCACGTTTTCCATTAAACAATAAACAACAACACTTACTAACGCACAAACAAAATTTCTTTCTTAAATCATTCTGCCCTGGCTTCTATGTCTATTGATGCACGTATGGAAACTTACAGAGAATTTCAAGTTTCTAACAATCCCAGACAACTATCACCACTCGTCTGGTTCCAAACTACCCCCGATTGTTTTGCTCACAGGAATGACTTTGGATTACTTTCCCCTACGCCGTGAATTTCGTCGTTACACGTGCACATCCATTCGCAGAATTTTTTTTTTAGGTTCATAGTAATGTCAGAACGACAGCGTGGGACGTTATACTACGTCAATAGACACCCTCCGGTTATCGTAGTTCTTAAAGGGCGAATGCAGTCACAATACTATGTTTTTTCATTTAAAGTACGGTATATAAACTGCCGTATATAAAATTTGTCGTGTCACAGTAGTGCACGTCCGATACGGGCGCAAGAAAATGGACGAAGCTACATAGACGCTTCATCCTACAGCACTGGGTGAGAAACTGCAGAACAGATATTTGAAACATAGATCCTCTGTATATTTGTTCTAGTGTCTACACTGCAAAATGACTGACTGGTCTGAAAATTAACTATGTTTGTGTCTTTCTGAAGGTGACAAACCTTCCATGTGACTCCTTTAACGGTACCGAGGAAGTTAAAAGCTGAATCCGAAACTTTTAAGCATCAGCTAACTACGTTTCTGGACCAACAGCACATTCCCTTGGTAAGTTATTATCGATGCCAACAGCCATGAAAAACTATGCACTTGATTTACGACGGTGTGATATATATAACTGCCCTCTCCAGACTTTTACATTTATTTCGATCGTTGCATTATCACCTCCAAACCGGCTCTCTAATTGCTCTGTAGCGCAGGAAAAGGTCAGTGGTTGGCATTTTACCTAATCTTTATAGCCGCAATGCAGTACTGCAGTCTAGGGATTTTTTGGTGATGGTGGTTAGTGTTTAACGTCCCGTCGACAACGAGGTCATTAGAGACGGAGCGTAAGGATTGGGAAGGAAATCGGCCGTGCCCTTTCAAAGGAACCATCCCGGCATTTGCCTGAAACGATTTAGGGAAATCACGGAAAACCTAAATCATGATGGCTGGAGCCGGGATTGAACCGTCGTCCTCCCGAATGCGAGTCCAGTGTGCTAACCACTGCGCCACCTAGCTCGGTAGGGATGCTTTCTTTACTTTTTATTCCAAGTCTTATACCTATCACCTCTACTTTTCACAACAAGAGTATTGGAACAAAAAGCTCTTTCAGTAAACTGATGATTGTGATTTACCGTCAAGGCACCAAAAAACCAAATACACCAATATTCACTTTCACACTTAACTCAATGCAAACATACTGATTCGTAGAATGAAAATGTAGACTGTGTTTCAAAATATCTAACGTAAATACAGAAACGGAACTTTGACGAGAACTAAAGGTAATAATATCAGGATACAACACATAGATGATATATATCCCAGTTGTGAGGCATTATGCTACGCAGAATCCTACACAACCACCGCGTAAGCGTCACCGTCTGATAATCAACTTCGGCAGATGGCAACGTTGAAAGGGTACGGTACCACCCGATATTGAAAATAGGTACAACATACTTCATTATTCTTGTCAGAACAACATATTTTTTGTAAAAATAACTCAATTTCAATTAATACAGCGAAGCTGGATACCAGTGTGGGAAAGAATGATTATTTATTTAATTGATCACATGTGTACTCCCACAAAATAAATCCCTACATCCAGTTTGGTGAGATCTGTGAAATGAATGAATGTATGGCCGTCTGCTAACCGCAGATAGTGAATGTGAATATGTGATCATCTTTGAGACGATCCTTTGGTGGAACAAAAGAGATGAAATTTACTGGAGCTTTGAGCGCCTGAAATGTGGCTGACCAATACGGTAGCAAGGTGCTCCCCCACTTCGGCAGATGTGCGAGAGGACCTGAAGAACGGCCATGTTTCAGCACTCTGCCGCTGGATCTAGTGTTGGTAGGGCCTGTTTTAGGTGTGCTCCGTAAAGACAAAAGAGTGGAGACATGGTATGCATGTGAAATACTTAAGAGTAATTTAGAATAATAATTTCTCTATTTCAGGAACTTTTGTGGGGAGAATTAAATGTCAGGCAGGTAATATTAAGGGGATCGTAGTAATCTTCGGAAGTGACCAACGGTCACAATGAAACCACGTGTAGCAAAAAGTTGAAATACTTCCGAGTGCTTAAGTTAAGCTGAATTACAAACGTGTGTACTGTACGTTGGAAATATTTAAGAAATGGTGTGTGCAGGGCTTGAAATTAGAGACGAGTACTTCCACGTGGCGAGTACTGTGTGAGTCTCAATCTGTGTATGAGACAAATGATAAAGAGAAGTACTCGTCCATGGTATCAGTTGAGGACTGGCGTGTGTGATGAATATGTTCTTAATATTACTTTGCGTGTTATGTTTCCGTGTGACGCTTGATTCAAACTATAATACTCTGAGAGAAGCAAGGTGAGTCAGCTGTCTATCCAGCAACGCCACTTGGCTTTTATTTCACAGGAAGACGTGCAAATATCCTCCAGAGTTCATAGTAGAAAAGAAAAATTACTAAGTGGGGCAGTGTCGTGTGAAACTGGGATAAATACTAATTGAAGTGGGAAAGCTGAAAGTGATGTGATTATAATGTTGTGACTATTCCTTGTGTAGTATTCCATATTGCAGTGTGGTGTATGTCATGTAATTTAAGTATGTGTGGTTTGCATGGGAGAGTAGCAAGGTAGTTTCAGAGGTAGTGGGTTATGCATGTTCCTTTTGTACCGGTCGGTCTGGAGGAAAGTTTCTTGATGATGGTTATGAGAGTGTAAGTGTGAGATATAGAAAAAGATCACCATCCTATCCAGAAAGTCCACTGTAGTATTAAATAATTACGAGACCATAAGATAGAGAATCACCAATGTAAAGCCATGCCCACTGGGCGGAATTTCTCATGTGTTATTGTTGTGGGTTATAGAATTTGTGTGTTTAGGTTATAGAACTTATCGGAATAAATAAGATAGTGAAAAGAAAAAGATTGGTGGCCTTTTCCTTCGAATTGTATGTTGCCATGATATCCATAATTTATATAGCCGGCCGCGGTGGTCTCGCGGTTCTAGGCGCGCAGTCCGGAACCATGCAACTGCTACGGTCGCAGGTTCGAATCCTGCCTCGGGCATGGATGTGTGTGATGTCCTTAGGTTAGTTAGGTTTAAGTAGTTCTAAGTTCTAAGGGTCTGATGACCTCAGCTGTTAAGTCCCATAGTGCTCAGAGCCATTCAGAATTCATAATATGTGCGCCATTCATATTTAGTTCGATGGCCACGTGTTGATAAAAGCCGTTAAACAAGAAAGAAAATGTGGTATTGCCAGTGCGTAGTGAACAGTCAGAGTTGTGTAAATTACTAATAGTCAGATGTGCGCTACCTGTTGCGTAATATTCATACAGGAGAATAATTTGTAACTTAATTGTGAGTACTAGAGTTCATGTTACTCGATAAATAAGAATGAGCCCACTCGCATGGCAGACCACTCATCTTGCAAGCCTGACTTATTGATGCCACAGTATGAGCAAGGCATGTGGGTGCCTCTCAACGTAAATTGCTTATTGCTTCCAGCCGTGATGTAAAATATTCTCACTAAAAACATCGTACACAAATCTGTAGTCCTACGCTAAAAGCAGTGCACAAACAGGTGGGAGCTGTCAGTGGAGAATGACTCCACATCTCATGGACTAATCATGAAATTATTTCTTTCCGCCTATGTGACCATAAACATGGGTAACCGGATAGAAGTGGGAGCTTCAGGTGGCCAAGCGTTTAGCGAGAGAAAGAAAGGCATTTTTTGGCCTGGATAAGTCGAGACGTAAGCCAGTTATGTCAGTGTATTTACCAGGCAGCTGTTGGTGCAGTGGAAAGAGTACAGAACGTTGATGCAAGGGCCGTGCTGGCCGAGTCCCTATGACGAAACGTTTTTAATTTTTTATTTTGAAGTTACACGTTACTTACGCTGCAAATAAACCGAAATAACGCTCAATAGAGTGTATTTATTAAACCCTTCGTAAAAGGCGTGTAAAGGAAAGGCAAAATAAAATTTGAGATTGCAAATAATTTCCAAGGATAGTACTTACAGCGTCCACGGGAACTCTGGAAATAACTTTTCGAAAACGGATTGTAATTAAAGCTTACAGGGCATCCGTTAGTTTCATTTTGACCTATTAAGCAGCCCTCGGCAGCTGCACTGAACAATAGGGTCCTATGTTTTTGCCATTAATGTCAAAATGGCTCTGAGCACTATGGGACTGAACATCTGAGATCATCAGTCCCCTAGAACTTAGAACTACTTAAACCTAACCAACCTAAGGACACCACACATACCCATGCCCGAGGCAGGATTCGAAACTGCGACCGTAGCAGTCACGCGGTTCCGGACTGAAGTGCCCAGAAACGCTCGGCCACCACGGCTTGCATTAACGTCACACCAGCACATGTAAAATAATATAGCACCTAATTTTATGTAAGAATTTCTCGTGTGTGCTTTACAATCCATTCCTGGAAATTTATTTGCAATCCAAACATTCCTTTGCCTTTTCTTGTCATTCCTTTTACAAGAATATTAAAAAAAAATACAAAATACTGAGCATTCTCTCTCTTTCTTTGCAGTATAAGTAATTCAAAGACTGAAAACAAAAAATGAAGTTTTTGCATAGAGTCTCAATCCTCCGATTATCATTCCGCATTCTTTCCGCTGCGCCAACTGCCGCTTGGGCAGTACGCTGACGCAAGTAGCTTTGTCTCGCCCAACCCCTCGCCGAATACCCGTGCGTAAGAAAAAAAGGGGATAACAGACAGAAATGAGGAAGATTCAATCCCGCTAAATGTTGGTACTACTTTCACCTAATCTTGATTCTGTTACCTTTGCTCACAAGCACAAATCGAATTCAAATGACTGAGTGGGCACTTCGTTGCTTGTTCGGTTCTAAGCATTTCGATTTGAAAAGCTGACGAAGTACTCAGTCTTCATTGTACGCCTAAAATGACAGTGAACATTACACTACGTATCCTTCAGCATTACCTGTTACGTGACTGAATGGAAGAAATCGCATAACGTGTACATAAATAACTATAACAGAATAATGTTGATGATCTTGCAAATTAATTAGTAATGCCCAAATGGACACCTAAGCGGTATTCCGCGTTATTTTACAAAAAAAAAAATGGCTCGGAGCACTATGGGACTTAACATCTATGGTCATCAGTCCCCTAGAACTTAGAAACCTAACTAACCTTAGGACATTACGCAACACCCAGTCATCACGAGGCAGAGAAAATCCCTGACCCCGCCGGGAATCGAACCCGGGCGTGAGAAGCGATAACGCTACCGCACGACCACGAGCTCCGGATTGTTATTTTACAAATTTAATACTTAAGCGACGTGGCATTATTTCCCGTTTTATATTACGAACTGTGAATACGAAAAACGTACACACGATTGAAGTGTAATATTATTTTCTGTTTTAACGATAGGTGTACAATGGTTAGAAATTATGTGAACCTCACTATCCGTTGCTTATACGATGATAAACGAGCTTTTTCTCCAACCCAATGGCCAAAAAAATGTTCAAATGCGTGTAAATTGCTAAGGGACCAAACTGCTGAGGTCATCGGCCCCTAGACTTACACACGACTTGAACCAACTTATGCTAATAACAACACACACAGCCAAGCACGAAGGAGGATTCTAACCTCGGGCGGGAGGGTCCGTAGTTATAGTCTTCTGAACAATTCGTAATTACATCTGGGATGGTGGTGCCCACGTGTAAATGCTAGCGTCTACCCGTTTAAATCGGTTAAGCTAACACTACTCAGAGTTGTACTTTTCCTGTTGCCAGCCTGTCATAATTAATGGAGTGCAAACTTTGTAAAGTTACTTTATACGGGCAAATGCCATATCTCAACTCGGGAAAGCAGTATCTATGCCTTCATCAATAATTCCGTACCCATAAAAACATTCAAATCTATGCGCCTCTCCGTTAGCTGCGTCACTTCGTCCCGCAACTGCTGTTTTATCGTTGCACGGATTCACTGAATATGCTGGCCCCCTAAAGGCGTTTATCTTCAATGGAACACCTTTGGGATGCGTTAAACGTCGACGTCGCTCCGTTTACCAAGTAAAATTTCAGTTTTTCTGAGTTAAAAATTAATTAATTTTATATTAGTACTTCAGAAATACCGTTAAAAGCGTACTTTTGTGAATGAGATCCGCCAAATACAAATAATTAGTTTCGTATGACATATATGACGTAACTCCAGAATCGGCAAGTTAACTTTGCGAAATTATTGATGCTGGTAAAATGTGTGCTGTATTTACACATGCCGTTTTGAAACAACAATATTTTTAAGGCCCATAGCAAATGCCAGAATTTTTCTCACCGAACATCACAGTAAATTTTTTATCATCCAACTTTTCGCATCTCTAGACACCGTCCGTGGTGAAGCTCGTCTTTCCGACTACAAATAAATATCGTAAACGTGAACTTTCCGACTGATGTGAAAACAAGAACATCCCTTCAGATTTTATCCAGGCTTAGGACTGGCTATGCACGTAGTACATAGGCACATTTAATTTTTTTTCATTTATTCATTTTATTTTTTTGTCTGTTGTTTATTTTTGTTGTTGTTCAACATAACAGTAGCAAACTGATAAACTTTTTTTATCAATCGCAGTTTTTTGTAAAAAGGCTAGAGATTTTAAACACCTTTTTAAATTTCCAAAGTCTTCCTATGTTTTCATAATGTCTTTTAATCTGTTGTCAAGATCTATGTACCTTTTTTCTTTCTTTTTTGTAGAGGTAGACCAATGGAATGTTCTTTAATTTCGAGAGTAGCATTCACTCCCTCCTCCTTCAGCTTTTGAATCACACACATTTGGATGTTTCTGATTTATTGAAGGATTCAGTTTTCTATGCCAACCTTCTACAGCATTTGTCGTTCTGTGTCGTTGGTTAAAAACATTCCACATTTCAATAGTTATATTAGGATTTTCCATCCATGATCAGCCATATTATCTGCAAATGCTGTGATCGTCTCTCCACTGGGCATTTGTTCCATTGTCAAAATTCACGCTTCATCGACAGTGTTAAGTCGAAAATGTGTCACTGCAGCACACATGCGACAAAACAGTCGGACTTCATCCCTATTCCTGTAGTCTTCCGTTAATCCCAGTTCCTGTATCTTCTTCCACAGACACTGGTTAAAGTGAAAATTACAACCGGAAAGTTGTGTTTCAAGGAACACTCAATTCATTGCTTTAATTGCAGCCATTTCAAAATCTAGCGCTACAGTTTTTGGCGACCACCCAGGCATCTTAGATTTCAATCCAGAAAAAAAGTCTTTCATATTAATTTTGACTTATCTGGTAACAAAGCAAATAAAACAGGAAATATCTTCGTTGCCTCTTCTGTACTTCCGATGTCGACATGGATTGTGTACAATTGTTTGAACTGTTTTGAACAGCTGTCAAATGTCCCATCCATAAGCACAGTTCCATTGTCACAAAGGATTTTTTCTGCTTCTTCACAGGCAAATACTAGAAGTCTCTTGCCTGGAACAGAGCCATCATCAATCTTCAAAAAATTATTACCTTCCGTTAATTTCAAAAGGTCTTCGCTATGGTGAATTTCCGAACTAGAGGCAGGGTTCTGTGTTGTCCCAATAGCTCCTCTTCTCGCCTTACACAACTGAGTCTTGGAGCTGTCAATTTGGAATATATGCCACGAATTCTAATCCTTTATCTTTCAAATGTTGAAATTTCTCCATCAATATTTGGGCTACAGGCACTGTCTTTTCTTCACGAACTCTTTTTCTGCAATTATGTAGTCTTTTCTTTATCTTCACAACTGTTTTGACAGGTGGATAAGAATGTTGCTGTTGAGCAACTATTTCCCCATTTGAAATTTTTAAACGGCCTTTGCACCTACTCCGTTCATAACTGACGCACAGCCAATTCGTATATTCTTAATTTTTCCTATAAATACGGTAGCGATGACCATCCTTGATACGACACAGCCTTCTGTTGTTATCACTTCCACCGTGTACACTGCACAGAACGTAAGTCGTATAGGAAAACGCACGGGACGAAAGCTATCGACGACGACACTGTCAGAAACAGTGACAACACCTGCACTGAGGGTGAGCAACTGGGGTAGACAAGCAGTGGGGCAGGCTCAGTTCGCAAACAACTCGTTAGGGAACCGGTTGTAGGGAGAGCTTCGCTACATGCTGCACTCCTGTAGGGAACCCCACGTAGCCAATCTGTCACAAAGGCGAGGGTGGACACACCCCAAATTAATGTTGGGCTTGTGGGGCGCTCAACTGTGCGGTCATCAGTGCCCGTGCAAAGTCCCAATTTTTACTTAGGCCAGTTTGTTACGTAGTCCAGTCTAGTCACTGTCACGAATGACGATGACGAAATGATGAGAACAACACAGACACAGAGTCCCCGGGCAGAGAAAATCCCCAACCCGGCCGGGAATCGAACGTGGGACCCCACGATCCAGAGGCAGCAACGCTAGCCACTACACCACGAGCTGCGGAGCCCCCAAATTAATATTCACTAGTAAGTGGCGGGATCCTTTTGATGAGACAGTTTATATACGACGCTAAAAATTGAGAAACATGGTATCACGCACATCTGTTAACAATAAGAAAATACATGCAAATACGTTTGTAAACACAAGAGTGATAAATCATGTAAGACCTTAATTTCATGCTCTTTGTTTTTATGTAGCATTAGCCATATTTGAACAACTGTCATTTCAATTGGAGGCATGTCTCTATCAGGCTGAGTAACGCTTAATCTTGCACAGAAACAGAGTACATATATGTATGAGACGGAAACAAAACGGAACTTCATGGGCTGAGAGTGTATGTGACGTCATATCAGTGTTCGCAAAATCGAGTCACATTTAAGGAGAACTTGGCAATATCGTCCCACTTATCAGTAAGACACTCCACACCCCTGGTCTACAGGCACTGATTCGGACGGGAAAGGTGTCCTACAGCTGTTGTCTACTTTCTTGAGGCAAGCTGTCCCCTACTGTTTGAAATGGTCTATCAGTGACTGACATGGGTGTTTCTACGTTGCAGAAGTACCTCAACGTCACGCAGACAGTTTGTGACGTACCGTTGTGCCATCAGAGATCCGTCGATCACTATCAGCCGTGACCTTTAGTTATTCTCTACAGTTCCCCAGACCATGACACCAGCGGTAACAACGTCTTGTCTCCACTAAACAATGGAAGGTTGGGGACCTCTCCCCGCGTCACCACACACTCGACCATGATCGTCATCCAGGGTAGTGCAGATGTCATTGAAATTCTGACTGTAGCAGGCATAAAATACAAGGAGCGAGAGGCTACCTACGACTGCCACAGAAACCAGACTGCAGTTGTGAGCGTCGAAGGACATGGAAGAGACGCTGAGGCTGAGAAAGGCGCGAGACAATGTCGTGGACTATCGCCGACGTTATTCAATTTGCATACTGAGGAAACAATAAAGTAACACAAAAACGAATTTGGAAAGAGAATTGAAGTCCAAGGGGACGAAACAACAGCCAGCAGGTTTGCCGAAGACATTGCAGTGCTGTCTGAAACGGCGGAAGACTGTGAAAAGCACGTGAGCGGAATGAACAGTTTCTTCAGAAAGGGTTATTAAACTGAGATCAACTGGAGTAATGCAAAGCAGTCGGATTAAAGTAGGTAATGCTACGGGAGAAACATTGAGGAACTACACAGTTAATATAATGTTCCAGGTTTTTACGCAGTGGTCGAATGGATTTCACATCAAAACCCAACGTTTTCCTACCTTTCATTAGCGGCGTTACTGACCACATAGGAATAATCTTGGGGGGGGGGGGGGGGGGGAGCAGATCATCACGGTAACCCACAAACCCACCTGAAGATACCGGATCACCTAAAATCTGCCAAGGAAGTTAGCAAACCGCTGAAAAAAGCAGCAATTTATAGGATTCCGTTTAGTTGTGGGGAGGTGTACGTGGGTACTAAAACAAGAGCGGTCAAAAAACGACCACAAGAGCACAAAGGCAATTGCGGACAGATCAGCTGTTGCCGAAAATGCTTTGCAACAACGAGAAAACTACGTTCAAATTCGTAGGATTTAAGTATTGGTATCCACAAGCGCACAGTACGAAAGGCTATACAGAGGGGCCACAGAGATCGGAAGACACCCCAGGAATTTCAGTCAGAAGCTGGACGACGTGAAACTGAATGACATTTAGATCCCAGTGCTGAACACGAAGTGTACCGGTCTCTCACCGTGGGGTCACAGCGGAGCGGACGATGGCAATCGACAACGACCAACAACGCTCGGGTATTCAAAACGTGTGACGTCATGCCACTGCGCGGCGGCGCCAACGAATTATACGGGCCGTGAAACGAACTTGTGACCTCACAGAAGGAGACTTGTCTGCCACACTTTGGGAATGTTGGGCTCTGTGTAGAATCAATATTTAACTGAAAAGTTACCCTTTTAACGTCTAAATTTCGTCGTGTGCTGTCGAGGACTTGCATATATTTAAGCGCGCAGGTAAAAATAATTAAAACTTCCTGGCAGATTAAAACTGTGAGGCGAACCGAGACTCGAAGTCGGGACCTTTGCCTTTCGCGGGCAAGTGCTCTACCATTTGAGCTACCCAAGCACGACTCACGATCCGCCCTCTCAGCTTTAATTCCACCAGTACCTCGTTTCCTACCTTCCAAACTTCAGAGAAACTCTTCTGCGAATCTTGCAGAACTAGTACTGCTAGAAGAAAGGATATTGCGGGAGATATGGCTTTGCCACAGCATGGGAGATGTTTCCAGAATAATTTAACTTTCAAGAATAATTACACTTATCTGCAATAGTAACTCGCTACCCGCCGGAGACGGCTGCTGGCACTCATAAGACCTGCAGCATCACGTGCTGTGACGTACGCGCCACGGTCTGTCTTTCTCGTGGACCTCGGCTGCGCTGGAGAACGCATAAATGGAATTTTTCTGCAGTCAGCAGCGAGCCAGAAACTACGATTGTCCGTAGATGGGAACGAAATGTTTGGTTTAACTATGAAATCCATTCGACCTCAGCATACTAGCACGAAACAATTTATTAATTGTGACATTTCCCGCCGCGAAAATTACATTTTACAATTAGGTAATGGGAACACTAAAAGTAGTATGTGAGTTCTGCTGTATGGGCAACAAAATCAATGAAGGCCGAAGCAGAGAGAGTATGAAATGCTAAAATGCAGTGTGGCAACAGCATGGTTGGACAACAGGAACCTGTTAAATGTAATTGTTAAAAAGCCTTTTCTGAAGGGATCTACAACCTTGTGCGAAAGTGTAATACTTCAGACAAGAGAAGACTAAAAGTTTTAAATGTAAGGTGGTACAGAGAATGCAGAAGACTACATCGGTGATCGGACTAGTAATGGAGAGCTATACAGGATCAACCAGAATTCCATCAACAATCTTTCGGCGGCTGTTCCGGTGTACCTTCTAAGTATTTTCGTGTAAGGTACACACGATATCCGGCGGCTCGTTACAGAGTAATAATTTGATTATGATTTATTCCATTTGTTACCGCAGTCACCCTTGTTTTGTGAAATTGCCTTTAGAACACCGAAGCAGCTTGTAAACTGCAGTACGGTTGGGAGACCTGAGAGGGGGCAAAAATTGCAGTGCATTGCTCGACTACTACAAACAGGTTTAACGGGATATAAGTTGCTATATTCATCAGAAATAAAGAGGTTTGCACAATACAGATCAATGTGGAGAGTGTATGAAATCGTAAGAAACAGCAGTGCCGGTGTTATTCAGAAGTACGAAGCAATGTTCCTCCAGACATGCATGCATGCATGCATGTCCGAAAGACACTGTGGAGGCTACGGCCGTTATGTAAGGTATGAAATGTATTCGCAGTTGCGAATGTGGACAACCATCGTCTGTATAATGGAATGACGACAGTGAAAATGGGTGCCGAACCAGGACCCGGATAAGCGGGAAATCCGGGTTCGAGTCCCGGTCCGGCACAAAATTTCAACGTCGTCATTCCATTATACAGACGATGGTTGTCCACATTCGCAACTGCGAATACATTTCATGAATGAAACTAGTCTTCAGACTAAGGTCTCAGCAATTTGAAGGCAGCACTGTAATGCTGCTCTGGACGACGAATAAACGCTGTAGTACAAATAGCTCTAAGCACTATGGGACGTAACATCTGAGGTCATCTGTCCCCTACAGCTCAGAACTACACAACTAGCCATTAAAATTGCTACACCACGAGTATGACGTGCTACAGACGCGACGTGATCTGCAAATGATGAGCTTTTCACAGCAATCACACAATGTTGCCGCCGGTGGCGACACCTACAACGTGCTGACACGACGAAAGTTTCCAACCGATTTCTCATACACAAACAGCAGTTGACCGGCGCTGCCTGGTGAAACGTTGTTGTGATTCCTCGTGTAAGGAGGAGAAATGCGTACCATCACGTTTCCGACTTTGATAAAGGTCGGATTGTCGCCTATCGCGATTGCGGTTTATCGTATCGCGACATTGGTCGAGATTCAATGACTTATCAGAATATGGAATCGGTGGGTTCAGGAGGGTAATACGGATCGACGTGCTGGATCCCAACGGCCGCGTATCACTAGCAGTCGGGATGACAGGCTTCTCATCCGCATGGCTGTAACGGATCGTGCAGCCACGTCTCGATCCCTGAGTCAACAGATGGGGACGTTTGCAAGACAACAACCATCTGCACGAACAGTTCGACGACCTTTGCAGCAGCAGGGACTATCAGCTCGGAGACCATGGCTCCGGTTACCCCTGACGCTGCATCATAGACAGGAGCGCCAGTGATGGTGTTATCTACGACGAACCTGGGTGCACGAATGGCAAAAGGTCATTTTTTTCGAATGAATCCAGGTTCTGTTTACAGCATCATGATGGTCGCATCCGTGTTTGGCGACATCACGGTGAACGTACTTTGGAAGCGTGTATTCGTCATCACCATACTGGCGTATCACCCGGCGTGATGGTATGGGGTGCCATTGGTTACACGTCTCGGTCACCTCTTGTTCGCATTGACGCCACTTTGAACAGTGGACGTTACATTTCAGATGTGTTACGACCCGTGGCTCTACCCTTCATTCGATCCTGCCGAAACCCTACATTTCAGCAGGATAATGCACGACTGCATGTTGCAGGTCCTGTACGGGCCTCTCTGGATACAGAAAATGTTCGACTGCTGCTCTGGCCAGCACAGTCTCCAGATCTCTCACCAATTGAAAACGTCTCGTCAATGGTAGCTGAGCAACTGGCTCGTCACAAAACGTCAGTCACTACACTTGATGAACTGTGGTATCGTGTTGAAGCTGCATGGGCAGCTGTACCTGTACACGCCGTCCAAGCTCTCTTTGACTCAATGCCCAGGCTATCAAGGCCGTTATTACGGCCAGAGGTGGTTGTTCTGGGTACTGATTTCTCAGGATCTATGCACCCAAATTGCGTGAAAATGTCAGTTCTAGTATATTTGTCCAATGAATACTCGTTTATCACTTGCATTTCTTCTTGGTGTAGCAATGTTAATGGCCAGTTTTGTACTTGAACCTAACTAACCTAAGGACATCACACACATCCATGCCCGAGACAGGATTCGAACCTGCGACCGTAGCAGCAGCGCAGTTCCGGACTGAAGGGCCTAGAACCGCTCGTCCACAGCGGCCGACCTTACACGCTATCATACGAGTTGGGCGGTGGACGGTATTTGAGTCGTTTGCCATGCAGCACGCCTCACGAGGTGCACCGTCTCAAGCGAGCAGGTTGCCGGTGGGCCGCTTTCCTGTCCCCCTCGCGAAGCCACGGCGCCGCTGTGTGCGGCCTTGCCGTGGTATCGACGCGGCTGCCCGCCCCGCCGCGCAGTGCTGTCCATTCAGAATCAATGTTGTGGCCGTGGGCGTCCTCAAAGTGTCCGGTGGCCGTCAATACGCCGCCAAGACGCCGCAGCCGTCCGTCAAGGGGCCCGCTGCATCCAGTCGGGGCGAGGGTGTCCGTCCCGTCGCAGGCGGTCTGCTCGCCGGCACCAGACGGGACGAGAAGGCTCTGCAGCGCCTATACTAGTATTAGACAGGTGCCTAAGTTCCTACCGTTTTTGTTTTGCATGTTGGTATTCCGATTGCCATGGGTTTATTTATCGATTTTTGTTATTAATTTGCAGTTCACTGTTGTATTTTCGTTTACATATCATCACTTTTTCATTTGGCGATAGTGCATGGAGCTGTGGACGCTAGAAAATGGAGAGCCAAGTGGAGAAATCGGAAAATTTCCGACATGTTCTTCTGTTTGAGTTCAATAGAGGGGTGACAGCAGCGGAGGCACCCAGAAACATTTGCGCCGTAAGCAGAGTATAATGCCACTGAATCGACCAATTGAAGAACATTTTAAGGACGGTCTTCTTGACATTAGTGACTGTTCATGTCTGGAAAGACTTTTGGGTTTTGATAAATATCGTTTGAACGCATTAATCCACAATGATTTATGTCAGTGTACTCGATAATTGACAAATGTGATTAACTACGATCATTCCACCATCGTGCGACATTTGTATGTAATGGGGATGATTGAAAAACCGGGTTTATGGTTACCGCATGCTCCAAGCCAAAATGACGGAACTCAGCGGGTGGCCATACGTGCATTTCTGCTAGCTCATTATCAGTGGTCTCGCGAACAACACCAACAATTTCTATCCTGTATCGTTACTGGTAACGAGGAATGGTGTCTTTATGTTAACATAAGGAAGAGAAAAGAATGGCTGAGCTCAAAAAAAGCACTAATTCTCCGTACAAAGACCTGCGTGCATCCACAAATGATGATATCCATCTGGTGGAACACCGACGGAGTGATGTACCACGAATTGCTTCCCCAAGGTGTAACCATAACTGCCGACATTTATTGTCAACAACTGAGACGTCTTGTAGACGCAGTCCATAACAACCAGGAAGACCGCGTGAACTGATGCTATGCCATAATAATGCCCGCCTGCATTCCGCTAGTCTCACGGAAGACACTATACAGGAGATGGATTGGTAAGTCATTCCGCTTCTACCTTATTCACCTTATCTTACATCCTCAGTTTTTTACCTTTTCCACACTCTATCGAACAACTGTCAAGGAACTTCCTCTCCGAATGAAAATGCGCTCCGGACACTGTTGGATGAGTTGTTCTCCTCAAAGCCAGGTGATATCTACTATGGCGGACTCTGAAGTTGCCAAAGCGTTGCTACACTCTTTTAGATAGTGAAGATGATATATTATTGACGACTAAAGTCTCTGTTATATTTATCTGTTGCGTTTATTAAACTTACGGAAAAACCAACCCAATACTTCATGTTCTGCAGTTAATCGTACCGCATGAAATAAAAACCTTATTCACGTTCTGACTTGTCCGTGGCAGTGACTAATTTTAGTAAATTAGGTTCCATGTCTCTCATAATATCCTTTATTAATAATGTTACCCACTTCTGAGAAGTAAACCTCCATCCGCAGTTATTATAGCGTGGGCAATTACAACCTTATGGCAAAAGATACATGCCACCAAGTTTTTACTTGAGCCAGGCCACCAGGAAAATCAACCTGTTGGTTAGCCATTAAGTGGATTGGTCACATTACGGCTTCCTAGTGCACACAAACCTCGTGGGAATATGACAACAGTGTCAAAAGCTTTCTCTCAGTCTACAAATGCTATAAACGTAGGTTTGCCTTACCTCGACTTACCTTCTAAGAGAAATCGTTGCGTCAGTATTGCCTCGTGCGTTCCTACGTTTCTCCTGAATCCAAACTGATCTTCCCTGAGGTCGGCTTCTAACACAATTCGTATTCGTATTTGGACCCCATGACTTATTAGACTGATAGTGCCAGAACTTTCACACCTGTCAGCAAATGTTTTCTTTGAGATTAGAATTATTATATTCTTCCTGAAGTCTGAGGCTACTTCGACTGTCTCTTACATTTTCGTCACCAGTTTGTAACACCGAAAAGATAAATACCTTCTGCATCATTCAAAATGTTTTACCGTTTAATATTCTTTGACAATTTGTACTGTACTTCTGATTCTGAATCTGAATCTGTAAGAAACTATATTTGATACATAATTTATATTCTGGTGTATTTATTTCTGAACATATACAGTGTGAAGAAAATTTCGCGCACTCTGACTTTGCAACGTGATTCCTCACATGCTAACAACATGTCACAAAATTTCGTCCTGCGCATATTTCCAGCAGTAAATGGATGTCGAAGACTGGCAATCTGAAACACTGTAATCCACATGTACGGTAATTACACTTTCAGCATACCAATGGGTAGTGGAACAAAGTACATTTCATCAAACGTTGTGGGTTGCCTACATCAGGGCAAGTATACATTCAGGGACAAACCTGTTGTTCTCTTTTGATTGACAGGTCCTTAACCTATTGTTGCCTCTTCCCCCCCCCCCCCCCCCCCCCCAACACTCTGGGATCTCGGCGAATTGACTGTTCAAACAAATTTCGCGCTTGTACCCAGTCGAAGGAGGAAGAGCTTTGTGTTTAACGCCAGATCGACAAAGAGGTCATCAAAGACGGAGCATAAGCTCGGATTATGTAAGGATGGAGGAGGAAAGCGGACACTGCGAGAGGGCTGTACAAGTAATGATTACACGCACGGCACAGCGGACACACCAGGAACCGCGGTGTTGGCCGTCGAATGGCGCTAGCTGCGCAGCATTTGTGCACCGCCGCCGTCAGTGTCAGCCAGTTTGCCGTGGCATACGGAGCTCCATCGCAGTCTTTAACACTGGTAGCATGCCGCGACAGCGTGGACGTGAACCGTATGTGCAGTTGACGGACTTTGAGCGAGGGCGTATAGTGGGCATGCGGGAGGCCGGGTGGACGTACCGCCGAATTGCTCAACACGTGGGGTGTGAGGTCTCCACAGTACATCGATGTTGTCGCCAGTGGTCGGCGGAAGGTGCACGTGCCCGTCGACCTGGGACCGGACCGCAGCGACGCACGGATGCACGCCAAGACCGTACGATCCTACGCAGTGCCGTAGGGGAACGCACCGCCACTTCCCAGCAAATTAGGGACACTGTTGCTCCTGGGGTATCGGCGAGGACTATTCGCAACCGTCTCCATGAAGCTGAGCTACGGTCCCGCACACCGTTAGGCCGTCTTCCGCTCACGCCCCAACATCGTGCAGCCCGCCTCCAGTGGTGTTGCGACAGGCGTGAATGGAGGGACGAATGGAGACGTGTCGTCTTCAGCGATGAGAGTCGCTTCTGCCTTGGTGCCAATGATGGTCGTATGCGTGTTTGGCGCCGTGCAGGTGAGCGCCACAATCAGGACTGCATATGACCGAGGCACACAGGGCCAACACCCGGCATCATGGTGTGGGGAGCGATCTCCTACACTGGCCGTACACCTCTGGTGATCGTCGAGGGGACACTGAATGGTGCACGGTACATCCAAACCGTCATCGAACCCATCGTTCTACCATTCCTAGACCGGCAAGGGAACTTGCTGTTCCAACAGGACAATGCACGTCCGCAGGTATCCCGTGCCACCCAACGTGCTCTAGAAGGTGTAACTCAACTACCCTGGCCAGCAAGATCTCCGGATCTGTCCCCCATTGAGCATGTTTGGGACTGGATGAAGCGTCGTGTCACGCGGTCTGCACGTCCAGCACGAACGCTGGTCCAACTGAGGCGCCAGGTGGAAATGGCATGGCAAGCCGTTCCACAGGTCTACATCCAGCATCTCTACGATCGTCTCCATGGGAGAATAGCAGCCTGCATTGCTGCGAAAGGTGGATATACACTGTGCTAGTGCCGACATTGTGCATGCTCTGTTGCGTGTGTCTATGTGCCTGTGGTTCTGTCAGTGTGATCATGTGATGTATCTGACCCCAGGAATGTGTCAATAAAGTTTCCCCTTCCTGGGACAATGAATTCACGGTGTTCTTATTTCAGTTTCCAGGAGTGTATACTAACCCATTTTTCATATTAATACGACTAATTAATTAAATCGATCAATTAATTAAGTCCTCCCAATCTGGGAAAATTCCATCCCTCCTCCTCCCATCATCCACCACGAAGTTGGTGAGTAAGAGACTCAGTTGATTAGCCATTTGGCGGGAAATCGACTGCAGTGTATGGAATATTGTTTAAGCAATTTAGACAATGTATGGAATATTGTTTAAGCAATTTAGACAATGTGTGAAATATTGTTTAAATAAACAATTTATGGAATACTAGGTGGTGTACGGACTATAGTTTACTCAGTTAAAGAATTTGTCAGGAAATCAATTGCAGTTTATGGAATATTATGTAAACAACTTACGCGATAGATGGTTGGTTGGTTTGTGGGGGTGAAAGGGACCAGACTACTTAGGTCATCGGTCCCTTGTTCCACGACCATAATAATACACGAAGAAAAGTCCAACAAGCAATAAACACATAACGGAGACGACAAGGGACGACACAGTACAAGAAAGACATAGACGAAAACCAGAGAAAAGAGATGAAAAGACACACAGAGTGCGACGGTCATTGGCCGACCATGAAAATAAAACTGGAAAGGCCAACAACCAAGGGACACATTAAAACACCACAAACTAAAACCCCAGGCCAAAAGCCACAGTCGACACTAAAAAAAAATAAAAAGGGACTCTCATATTGAATGATAAAAACCCCCTGCTCGAATAAAACGGAGAACTAAGTCAGCCATAGTAGAGTCATCGGTTAAAAGAGCAGGGAGTGTATCAGGCAGCGCGAACGTCTGCCTGAGGGCAGTTAAAAGTGGGCAGTCTAGTAAGACGTGTACCACGGTCAGGGCCAATCCGCAGCGACAGAGAGGCGGGTCGTCACGGCACAAGAGATACGCGTGCGTGAGCCGGGTATGTCCTATGCGGAGCCGGCAGAGGACGACAGCGTCCTTGCGAGACCCCCGCATGGAGGAGCGCCACACACTGGTTGTCTCCTTGACTGCCCGAAGTTTGTTGGGAGAGGGCAGGGTGCGCCACTCATCACGCCAAGCAGCAAGGACCTTCTGCCGCAATACGGATCGGACGTCACTCTCTAAAAGACCGATCTCCATGGCCGGGGAACTGACCGCCTGTTTCGCCAGGTCGTCAACCCGCTCGTTACCCGGGATGCCGACGTGACCCGGGGACCAAACAAAGGTGACAGAGCGGCCGCAACGGACGAGAGTATGGAGGGACTCCTGGATGGCCATCACCAGACGGGAACGAGGGAAACACTGGTCAAGAGCTCGTAAACCGCTCAGGGAGTCACTACAAATGACAAAGGACTCACCTGAGCGGGAGCGGAGAAACTCTAGGGCACGATAGATGGCAACCAACTCGGCAGTGTATACACTGGAGCCAGCTGCCAATGACCGTTGCTCACAATAATCCCGTAGAGTGAGAGCGTAACCAGTGTGACCAGAGACCACCGAACCGTCGGTGTAGGCCACCGCCGCGTTCGGAAACTCGGCCAGGATGGAAAGAAAGCGGCGGCGGAGGGCCTCCGGAGGCACTGAGACCTTCGGACCCTGTGCCAAGTCGAGCCGAAGGCACGGTCGGGGCACACTCCACGGGGGCAGACGGAGATTGGCCCGGAAAACAGGCGGCAGAGGAAAAAAGTCAAGGCCACGGAGAAGGTCCCGGAGGCGAACCGCAATGGGACACCCTGACCGGGTCCGCCTGTCTGGAACATGGACGATCGAGCGCGGGAACAGGAGACGGTAGTTTGGATGCCCTGGCATGCTATAAACGTGCGCGGCATAGGCGGCCAGAAGGCGGTCACGCCGGAACCGCAATGGAGGGACACCAGCCTCCACAAGTATGCTGTCGACGGGGCTTGTCCGGAACGCTCCCGTGGCGAGGCGGATCCCGCAGTGTTGTATGGGATCCAGCAATCGCAATGCTGAAGGCGAGGCAGAACCGTACGCCACACACCCATAATCAAGGCGGGACTGGATCAGCGCTTGATATAGGTGGAGGAGGGTGGACCGGTCGGCACCCCACCTGGTGTGGCTTAAGCAACGGAGAGCGTTTAAGTGCCGCCAGCATGTTTGCTTCAGCTGCCTAATATGGGGCAGCCAAGTCAACCGGGTATCGAATACCAGTCCCAAGAACCGATGCGTCGCGACCACAGCAAGAGGTTCACCGTCAAGGTAAAGGCGCGGCTCAGGGTGAACCGTGCGACGCCGGCAGAAATGCATAACGCAGGTCTTCGCGGCCGAAAACTGGAAGCCGTGCGCTACAGCCCATGACTGCGCCTTGCGGATGGCACCTTGCAGCCGCCGTTCAGCAGCGGCGATGCCACTGGAGCTGTAATATAGGCAGAAGTCGTCCGCATATAAAGAAGCCGCGACGGACGACCCCACCGCCTCAACGAGCCCATTGATGGCAATTAAAAACAGGGACACACTGAGGACAGACCCCTGTGGGACCCCGTTCTCCTGGACCCGGGAGGAACTATGCGACGCAGCCACTTGCACGCGGAAGGAACGATACGAAAGAAAATTCTGAATAAAAATCGGGAGCGGGCCCCTAAGGCCCCACCCATGAAGTGTGGCCAGGATGTGATGGCGCCAAGTCGTATCGTATGCCTTCCGCATGTCGAAGAAGACGGCAACCAGATGTTGGCGGCGCGCAAAGGCTGTACGGATGGCAGACTCCAGGGAGACCAGATTATCGACGGCAGAGCGGCCTTTACGGAACCCACTCTGAGACGGAGCCAGAAGGCCCCGAGACTCGAGGAGCCAACTCAACCTCCGGCTCACCATACGTTCCAGCAACTTGCAAGGAACGTTGGTGAGGCTTATGGGGCGATAGCTGTCCACCTCCAGCGGGTTCTTGCCAGGTTTCAATACGGGGAGGACTATGCTTTCCCGCCATTGAGACGGGAAAACACCCTCGACCCAGACGCGATTGAAAAGATCTAGGAGGCGTCGCTGGCAAGGCACTGAGAGGTGTTTCAGCATCTGGCTGTGAATGCGGTCTGGTCCAGGAGCCATATCAGGGCAATCAGAAAGTGCGCTCTGGAATTCCCATTCGCTGAAAGGAGCATTGTACGACTCCGCGTGGCGCGTGTGAAAGGAAAGCCTCCGACTTTCCAACCGCTCTTTCCGGGAGCGGAAGGCCAACGGGTAGTTCGTTGACGCGGAACACTGAGCAAAATGCTCTGCTAACCGGTCCGCAATCGTGTCGGAGTCGGTGCACACTGCTCCATTCAGCGAAAGCCCAGGGACAGAGACAGGTGGCCGATAGCCTTGGAGTCGCCGAATCTTGGCCCAAACCTGCGATGCAGAGGTACGGACGCCAATGGTGGAAACATAACGTTCCCAGCACTCCTGCTTCCGTTGGCGAATAAGGCGTCG
The DNA here is from genome assembly GCF_023897955.1 of Schistocerca gregaria. Lineage (NCBI taxonomy): Eukaryota > Metazoa > Arthropoda > Insecta > Orthoptera > Acrididae > Schistocerca > Schistocerca gregaria. Next base: position 618,751,533 of record NC_064923.1, on the reverse strand, counting down.
GGCTCGGGCGCGGAACTGTTTAAAAGCAATGAGGGTCTCCAACGACGGGTGCCGCTTATGGCGCTGAAGAGCCCGCCGGCGATCTCGAATCGCCTCTGCGATCTCGGGCGACCACCACGGCACAGTCCTCCGCCGAGGTGACCCGGATGTACAGGGAATCGCAGATGCCGCCGCAGAAACGATGCTGGTGGTGACCGACTGAACCACCGCATCAATCGGATCAGTGGAAGGAGGTGCGATCACTGCGACAGATGTAAATAAGTCCCAATCAGCCTTATTCAGAGCCCATCTGGAGGGGCGTTCAGAAGAGTGACGCTGTGGCAGTGACAGAAAGATGGGGAAATGGTCACTACCACATAAGTCGTCATGGACCCTCCAGTGGATGGATGGTGAAAGTCCGGGGCTGCAAATAGAAAGGTCAATGGCCGAAAACGAGCCATGGACCGCACTAAAGTGGGTCGCCTCTCCCGTGTTTAAAAGGCAGAGGTCAAGCTGTGACAGAAGAGTCTCGACATCTCTGCCCCGGCCAGTAATCGCGGCGCTACCCCACAAGGGGTTATGGGCGTTAAAGTCGCCCAGTAACACAAAAGGAGGAGGCAGTTGTGCTATCAATGCAGCCAACACATGACGCGAGACATCACCATCCGGCGGAAGGTACAAACTGCAGACAGTAATAGGCTGAGGCGTCCACATCCTTACAGCGACAGCCTCTAAGGGTGTATGAAGAGGCTCACACTCGCTGTAGATAGAGTTAAGGACGTAGACGCAGACTCCACCAGACACCCTCTCATAAGCTGCCCGGTTCTTATAATAACCCCGATACCCTCGTAGGGCAGGGGTCCGCATTGCCGGAAACCACGTTTCCTGGAGGGCAATGCAGAAGAAAGGGTGACTGCTGACGAGTTGGCGGAGCTCAGCAAGGTGGTGGAAAAAACCGCTGCAGTTCCACTGGAGAATCTCTTTGTCCATGGGCGAAATAGGCGTGAAGGGACCGAGGAGGCGGATCACGTCACTGGGTCACCTGCTGTCACCGATCGAGGACCAGTACAATCGGCGTCCTTGGCGTCTGAGGGTATGGCGAGATCCAGGTCCTCAGCGGACGCCAGGATCTCCACCTCATCCCCAGACGCAGAGCCTGTATGGAGCGGTGGGGTGGATGCCACCGCGCGTTCCTTGGCCTTAGAGGCCTTCTTCTTCTTCGTCTTCTCTCTCTGCTCCTTGGGCTTTACTGGCTGGGAGGGCTCCACCGAGTCAGTCTCCGGGACGGAGGAGGAGCGGGAAGCCCTGCGACCAGCCGCTGGCCTGCTTTTCAGCCATTGGCTGACGTCACCCTTCCCAGAGGTGGAAACCTGGGAAGGGAGGGACCCGAGGGATCCCTTGCGAGAGAGAGTCGCCGAAGAAGTCGGACGCTTCTCCGGCTTAGAGTTGGGGACTTGTGTCCCCGATGGTTGGGGGGTCGTTGCTCCTGAGGTAGGTGGTGCAGGAGCAACAGATGGGGAAGTGCCCCCCACCATCAAGGGGGCAGGTGTAGTATTCCGGCTCAGAGTGTTCAGTGGAATCGCTGCAGCAGATGACAAAACTACTGTTTTGGCAGCGGTGGCATAGGAGCTGGTCAGAGCCACAGGATGTAGCCTCTCGTATTTCCGCTTAGCCTCAGTATAGGTCATGCGGTCCAGGGCCTTATATTCCATGATCCTTCGTTCTTTCAGTAGAACCTTGCAGTCTGGCGAGCAAGGGGAATGGTGTTCGCCGCAGTTCACGCAGATGGGAGGCGGCGCACATGCAGTATTAGGATGTGAAGGGCGTCCACAATCTCTGCATGTCATGCTGGAAGTACACCGAGATGACATGTGGCCGAACCTCCAGCATTTGAAACACCTCATCGGGGGAGGGATATAGGGCTTCACATCACATCGGTAGACCATCACCTTGACCTTTTCGGGTAGGACGTCACCCTCGAAGGCCAAGATGAAGGCACCGGTGGCTACCTGATTATCCCTCGGACCCCGATGGACGCGCCGGACGAAGTGAACACCCCGCCGTTCTAAATTGGCGCGTAGCTCGTCGTCTGACTGCAAGAGTAGGTCCCTATGGAATATAATGCCCTGGACCATGTTGAGACTCCTATGGGGTGTGATCGTGACGGAAACATCCCCCAACTTGTCACAAGCGAGTAACCGCCGTGACTGTGCAGAGGATGCCGTTTTGATCAATACTGCCCCAGAGCGCATTTTGGACAAGCCCTCCACCTCCCCAAACTTGTCCTCCAAGTGCTCGACAAAAAACTGAGGCTTGGTCGCCATAAACGATTCCCCATCGACTCGTGTACAGACTAAATAGCGAGGTGAATAAGGTTCGCTGCCAACCGTAGCCTTTCGTTCCTCCCATGGTGTGGCCAGGGAGGGGAACGATTGTGGATCATATGCCTGAGCGTTATATTGAGACCGAGAACGCTTAGAGACTGCTAGCGGCTGGCCGCCAGCAAGAGATGATGTACCACGCTTCATCGCGGGTCATCCGCCCTGATGCCACCTACTCCGACCAAGGGCCCTCCCCACGGGCGCCACCCAGCCTCAGCAACGACCACCTGGCGGGATGGCCATTGCCGGGAGTCCCGATGCCCCAAGGAGACAGGCATCTACTCCTTGGCATACGCGGGGAGTTAACGGCGCAGGCATCAGTAGAGCGATCCCTGTGTTGTCAGGGGGCTACAACCGACAGGGTACATGGCGGCCCCACCACAACGGACTGGCTACCTTGCTGGATTTCAGGTGAAATGTAGTCCATGATCGTCATTGGCGCATAAAGCGACACAGCAGAGCAGACTGCAAAAACCGCACCCAAGAACAAAGCCACGCCCTAGAGATGGTGAGTGGGCGGGACAGCTATGCGACGACGACCAACCAAGCTAGAGATGGTAATGAGCGATGGACACATTGCACCTTGTAAGGCGCCCTTCCCCAATCAGCTCGCTCTTCGGAAGAATTTAGAAGATGGAGGTCAAACCCGGTAGGGGACCATCACATAAGGCCGAAACGTTTGAGACTCCTTTTAGTCGCCTCTTACGACAGGCAGGAATATCGTGGGCCTATTCTTACCCCCGAACCCACAGGGGGATTACGCGATAGAAGATAGTGTTTGGAATATATTTATTTAGTTGAAGAATTGGTCGAGTAATTGACTGCACTGTTTGGAATACGGTTTATTTAAACAATTTACAAAATACAAGATGGTGTACAGACATAGTTTCTTGAAAGAATGTTACGAAATCTATTATAGTACGAAATATTTTAAAAAATTGCAGCGCTTTTTTTATTCTGATCGCATATGGAAACACTGAGTAGGCTTAGTTTATATTAGCTGTTGGAGCCAGGGATATTGAGGCTTTTATTATTTATTTTGTTTACTTTTCGAAGCCAACTGGTGTCTAAGCACAGATGGGAAAATCAGAACAATTACATATCCTAAAGTTGAAGTCATATTTCGAAACCTGCCATCACTTTCTGCTGATAAGCGAATTACCAGAATGTCAGCAACAAACAATTTTGTAAAGAACGAGAAACCTACGTTAGCCATATTGCACTGACAGTTAAACCCTACAAAAGTTATCTACAGATCATTATTGGAATGAGGTGTGGTATAGCAGCTGTCATTTGGGGTCTCCCGTGCGTTTGTTTATCGCCAGGGCACCGCCACGAAGGTCAAAACTACTCCATGTCCCAATTACAGATCACATTGCTAAACACCACCAAACAAGGCCTGTATATCGGCCTCTCTTGATCTCGCGGACCCCAAACAAAGCATCAAGTGGCGGCATTCTGTTGATTAGGAAACTGCAGACTAGCATCCTGTGTCTGTCTTTCTCAAGAGGCGACTCCCTGTTTGTCTGTGTGAACCAACGTCTCTAAACATGCAGATGGAGGTTTTCATCCCTACCCAGAATACAGTGTTCCTATTGGTTAATGCTGGAGGCAAAGGGAGAACTGATGCAATTTCGATCTCAAAAATAGAGCGAAATAAGCCATTTGCACTACCCTATCAATTTAACTGTTTAACAATTTGCAAGAGTCAAATAGATCGCTTGAAGCACTCACCCCACACCTTACCTTTTTTGCAATAAAACATATTTTCAACATTTGAGTATCACACACACAAATATTATGCAAATCAAGGAATGAAATTTCCATCACAAATACATTGTAGCGCTAAATATATCCAAGGTCTTGTATGCACCAACATTTGAGAGCACAGACACCCTCGATTACAATGTTCCACTAGTGAAAAAAAATCCTATCGATCACACAAACTACCAATCATGAGGCACGTACCATTCGCTGTCTACAGGATAGCCCCCATCTGAACCAGACGGGAGGGATACCCACACCCATGCAGGCCATGTCCACCCATACTGAATGCATGCAATACAACTATCGGAAACAATCAACTGATAAATCAGGAATTTGACGTCGCAACAGGATTTTTAAAATTACTATATAATTCCTAAACTGGTTCCCTCCACTACATTTGGAAGAAGGGAGGAAGGTTCTACTGCATGACTGGACAGAAACAACAGAAAATATCACTGCAAGACATTGTCCACTGCAACGTATTGAGAAGCACTTAACACAACACATTTAAACGACAATCCAGTCCGTAGCAGTAAATGTAATGGCTTAATGTTGGAGACAGCTGAAAACACTCGCACATCCCATACACTCACGTACCGGAGTCCACACGCAGTGCGTCCATCCACTCATACACTGCCAGCATTGACGTAAAGAGGTCGGTGAAAATTACCGCCGCAGCCACAGTCGTAGATGGGCATGTATGACATAGTGCAGCACCCATGGCCATGGAGGGTATCCGGGGATGATGGGAGTGGTAGGAATTCAGGTGTTATCAATACGTCCAGTGCAAACGTCCGTCATTTTGAATCTTCTTCCATGCAACACACACACACGTTCGCTTCCATGCTCACACAGCACACTGGTCACTTTGCCAGCCCTCGCTACCACAGACAAGCTCAGACAGGTGGGCGCATTCTTTGTACGAGGGCTGCCCACAAAGTAATACACCACATATTTTTTCTTCAACAGTTCATTATTGGGCTTAATGAGAATTAAACACATGAAAGAACTGTGATTTATCTACACATCCTCTTTTTCCACATAATCTCCATCCTGTTCTACGGCCTTCCTCCAGCGCGAAAAAAGGGTGTGCATGCCTTCTGAGTACTAATCCTTGTTCTGTGTGAATCACCTGCTAATCATCCTCAAAAGTCTCCCACAAATGGCGTCTGCCCTAGCGAATAATAAGGTGTGACAGCCGTGGATGGTCTTCCAGACTTTGCAAATCGTGGAGCTCTGCCAAACCGCCTTCTGACATCTCATCCTCCATGCCCAGCAACTAACTGTGCTTCAGTCGACAGTAGATGCTCGACAGACTTTGCGCAAGTGTTTGTGAATATTCCCCCAGTTTCTTTCTCTGCAGTGAGAAATTCAATGACGACACTAACATACATCACCTACAGATGCCATTTTGAAACTTTCCCACAGCTATGCTATCTGTCACAAGTGACGGAAAGTTGGCGCGCTCACTCTGGACGCTTCAAATAATACCCATGTAACGTTTCGCACTCTTAGCATTGATTTTCGCTGAGAAAAAAAAATGCGGTGCATAACTTTCTGGGCAACGGTCCTACATGTCAGATGCTGACTTTATCTGTTACTTCCAGTTGCCAACTCCTTGCACACACCTGTGGCGCACTGCAAAACAAGCAGCTGCAACCTGGACGTATACAGTAGTTCTAAACAATTCCACCCTGACATAGACCCACCATTTTAAAAACTCGACTCTACCCGATCCAAGACAGCGATTTAGTTGACAACACGCCTTGAATTTCTCAGGCGAAATTTAGATTCCTGCCGTTTATCAAGTTATTTTTGAAGAGAGAAGCTCTCGGACAATACACGCATTTTCGCCTTACAAAAGTATCGTTACACGTTGTGAAAATCTTGTACAGGACTGTGGTATAGGCTACATTCCCTGGAAGCATTGTTTCATCTGGTGGGAAGATATCTTTTCTTATATGTCACGTCCTCCATCATAGGACTAGAATATTAAACTCATTTCTGGTTCAGGATGGAGTGCTAAGAGCTACCACTGTTACAGGGCACACCCTCGCTCTCTGAGTCTCCTTAAGATAACAGGATAGAGAAGTCATAAATGTAAGGTACGTATTACTTCATAAGTTTGGTAATACATCTGATTTCATTACGATGGTCCTGTCTCCCTGAATGGATGAGAGATTCAAATATCGTTAAAAGATACTGAAAAAAAGGCCAAGAATGATATCCGTGGTGCCATAGCCATCGCCTCCACCCATCTGGTGGCATGTCACTGATATCCAATTGATATCCTAGTTAATTTAACTGATCATGAGAGAGACTTCACATGGTGAGTAATTTTTCTTTTTCAATAGCCGTATTACACTCACCAGAAAGCTGAAATGGGAATTCCTGGAGGGAAGACGACGATCTTTTCGAGGAACACTGCTTAGAACCTACATCTGATGCTGACCACAGAGGGACACTACCGCCGGCAAAATATTTTGCGTAAGGACCGCACTATTAGAAAACGATCACAATGACTATGTACTATCATCATGCATAAAAAGCGGTCTTGGTTCTACAGGCACACTCAAGAGCTGCTGATAGTGTTACAGTTTCTGGTAGAAATGCCGCCTGCGATTTGGAATCAAGTCTCTCCATTCAACCACATACTTGCTTTGGATCCTATGGAGACATCTTTTAATTATTACGGCCACTGGTGAATTATATTCGTGCCACTCTCACAACCCAACAAGAGTCGCTTTTTTTGAACCTATCTGCTGCAGTAGAACTCCAACGTGGCTTTAGACAGTCCCTCTGCATCTTGTAGCTGCTCCTCAGTCTCTACCCTGCCCTCCCTGCAGCTTTGTCCATGTGATCGTCCCAATTTAATTCAGAACTGAGCAGATGTCAGAGAACGCTACATTTACCACATTTTGCAACATGCAAAGAAACAGGGTGAGCTGAGTTAATGCAACAGGATCTTCTTTTTAAACCACCCATTGGAAATGGGGGTACAGTGTGTAAAGCTATCACCAAACGAAGCTTTCTCCTGCAACATGATTTAGTACTAGAAAAAATATAGTACAAGCAGTTATGGGAACTGGAAGGAGGATGAAGATTTTGCTACTGTATTGCGGCATGTTTCAAAACTACATACCGGTACTGCAGTCCGAAGGAGATCTGCGTCCCTCAGGATACATTCACGTCTTTCAGCCAAACATTCCATCATTATTTTGTACCATTCAACAGAGAAAAACTATATACTATTAAAGCTTCACTGATGTCATCCGATAGAGAACTCGATAAGATTTTACCTCATCTCTCTCTCTCTCTCTCTCTCTCTCTCTCTCTCTCTCTCTCTCTCTCTGCCGATATATATATCGAAAACAAATACCGTCTATGTGCTGACATTTCACCGCATATGGTGATCCTATTACATATACCACAGATCAGTGTTAAGTTTCATCGTCTGCACTGTAGGAGGGCCATACCTCACAGACTATCAGTCACAAGAGGGGGTTCCTGTGTTGTTGTTTGATACATTATTTTCTCTGCTGTAACACGTCCAAGCAGTTTATGACTACAGCTTTGTACACTGGCATACATTTTGTTTTTTCCACCACGACTTCAAGGTCTGTGCCAGGTTGTAAACTGACATTAAGAGGTTTCAATCCATTCTCTCTCACAGAAAACTAGACATCGCACAGTGTAAATCATGTTGCTGCTGCTCCCATAACACACACACACTGGATGACAAATTAAAGACAGTCACAACATAAGGAAACTGGAAGAGTTTTCCAGCATTGCGGAGCGTTTCCAAACAGCTGTCCAATGAAGACTGATGGGTAACAGATGGCTCAGTGTTCCGTTTCGACTGATTCCTCAAATTGCGGTCATGTTTGTCATCACTATTTCACTGCTGGCCATCCCCAGAAGGTGTTGCCCCTCCACCAAGACCCTTTCTCCATCTCAACCAAGTGATGTCAGACAATCATTATGTGGTAATCAACAGCATACCAGTGGACTGATGGGATGGAAAAGATGTCGTCGATATACTATAATAAACATCACATCTGATACTGTGATCAATTTCAGCAATTTTATTAGTTTTTTTCCCATAATTGCAATGTCAACCAGTGGCATTGCAGCATACTCCCCAATTTCTGTATCATTGCTAAACTGCCTCTCCATTACTTTGGAAGTATCATTGATAATGTAGATAGACGACTTTGGAGTACGTCCATTCATTGTTAGTTCTCAGATATATACACTAAAGTATACCATATAGTGACCTACATATTTCTAGCATTACAATCATAGGGCGTAATTTACTATTAGGATTAACCATCTATCCCTAAGCGAATGGGAGTCACAGAGCATTCTTGCATTCTTACGATACATTTAAAGACTGAAAGATCTCCTTGCACTGTCTTTGTCCAATGCTCCTTGCAACACTGTCACCACTTTAGTTTGCAGCTGGCTTGAAGTAGACTGCGACATTCCACATCTCGAGAAAGAACAGAGGGAGCTGAGTCAGTAACTGCTGTTCAGTGGACACTGTTCCGCTCCAATCTTACTCACAGCACCCATCCAAGATCTCTCCAAATGCACGCATGTCGAGGTGGTTAGCACCCCTTATCGTTGTAAAGTAGACATGGAGTGTTATGGTGATATAACAGGTAATTATGAAGAAATGTGTGGTTTATACATGATGAAGCTCCAGATGGACATCCATTGAGCATTTTACGTCCATCAGCTGCGCTATCATTTCAGATGTATTGTTGTAGTTTCTGAGGTCAGTACCAAGAAAGTACTGGTAAGCGAGAAATGATCTAGGGACATAAACACCATGCATTCTTAAGGCTACAGGATTCTGCACTTAAGATATGCTATAACACTACAGCAGTGTGGCTTCCAACCTATTAGTCATGTGAAATGCAATGCTGTCAATGTACGAAATATATCCCCGGTGCATAATATGCATTCACCACGCATGTTTCTCTACGATAAACTATGCTGACGAACTGTAAAGCGATAAACTACTACCTTAGCATACTAAAGAAAATTTCGATTTTTTGTAACATAAACAATACATAGGGTTCCAGAGGTGTATTTTCCTCAAATTTTACACAGGGAAGTGGTGAAGGAGGAGTGTGTGTGATCAGAGTGACGATTCCCCAGGAGCAGAGGGGGATGGCCTCTTCTACTTGCCTCAGGTACATGGACTGGATGGTGGTTCCCTGGGTGGGAGGGAAGTGAAAGTTGACCTTACCCAGTTGCCTGAAGTGGAAGACGATACTCTCCCCCCCCCCCCCTTTTATCAGTGGATTAAACCACCTATATATGTATTGCAGGTACAACGAACCCTGCATATCCCTACAACCACTCCTGCTTTGAATTTTTAGGTAACAACCGTCACTATGAGGGAGAGTACAGAACATAATTCATTCTTTTCTCTCTCTCTCTCTCTCTCTCTCTCTCTCTCTCTCTCTCTCTCTCTCTCTCTCTCTCTCTCTCTCTCTCTATGTTTGTCTGTCTGTCTGCCCCTGTCTTTCAAATCATGTGGTCATTTCTTTCCAAAACTTAGGATAATATGGAGAAATGCAGAAGAGAGTGCAAAAAAAATTATGGCAACATCATCTCAAATATATTCCGAATTACACTAGCAACACCCATTTTGCATCAACTAGTATGTATTTTGGTATGTAGAATCCGAATATACCTTTCAAAATGTTCTAGCATGTGCCATTTTTGAGTCTTTAAAGTTTTTTTTATTTTTCGTATTCAATATTTCACTTTTTGCTGTTTTCTGTTTTGATGTTTGTTTGTTTTCGATTTGCAGAGGAAAGCTAGAAGATCTACAAATCTTCATTAAATGGTTGGTGTGGCAATCCAGGGGTGTAAAAGAGATCCTCAGTGTATTTTTCCTGTGAAAGATGGTGCAAACTTTTTCTCTTTAAAACTTACACCAAGAGAAATGGCAACTAGTAAATCTCGTTGCTGTCTAAATTACTCAGACAACTTTTGTTGCGTATGTGCGAAATTCACTCCAAAAGCCCAAAGAAAACCATCACTGATTTGGTTAAGAACGCATATAAATTGTATTCGATTGTCCTGTTAGTGATTAAGATAAAACTTTTGCACCACATATTGCCTGCATAACCTGTACTACAACCTTAACCGAGTAGTTGAAAGGAAAACGCCGACCCATGCCACTCGCTGTTCCGATGATGTGGTGTAAGCCTAATAACCATTATTCAGACTGTTACTTCTCTCTCGTAAATATTTCGGGACATTCAAGCAAAACTAGACATAAAATAAAGTATCCAAATGTATCTTCAGTGCTTCTGCCTATGCCCCATGATGAGAGGTTGCCTGTTCCTGTCTATAACTTGAAAGCCATGTAACCAGACATCATGTCAAGAGAATCAGAAAGTACTGAACATATAGAAGAGTACTGCCCTCAACATCGTGACACTTCGCCTCAGCTCTTTAATCAAAAGGAACTGAACGATTTGGTACGCGATCTACTACTTTCAAAACAGCAAGCTGAACTCTTAGGGTCGAGACCGCAACAACGGAACCTTCTAGCTCCAAGGACAAAAATTTCCTGTTTCAGATCAAGAGGTGCTTCCTTCGCTCAGTATTTCGATATGCAGAATTCAATGCGTGTATGTAGAAATGTCAATGGTCTGATGATGCAGATAAATGTACAACATAATTCACAGGAGCGGCGACTATTTACTGACTCCCAGTAAAACCAGCTTGAAAGCAGTACTACTGCATAATGCCAATACATTTCCGTTGGTACCTTTGGCTTACGCATTAGTCATCAAAGAAACTTATGAAACCATGGCTTTGCTGCTAGGAGCAATCAAATTTACGGATCATGGTTGGTTGGTTGATTGGTTAGTTTAAAAGAGGGGGAAGGGGACCAAACTGCGAGGTCGTCGGTCCCTTGTTCCCAATAAAACAATGCCGCAAGTGTGAGAATAAAACAAACCAGACTGACAATTCAAAACGGACTGAAAGGAAAAGTCGCAAGAACAATGAAGGGCAACATCCCTTTATATGGACAAAAGGGTACAAGAAAACCTCAGAAACGCAAGAAACGGGATGAAGATATTAAAACAACAAAGCAGTTTACCATGGCTGGCTGACCATGAGAATAAAAAGAAGCCGCCAGCCACTCTGCATCACATTAAAACCTCCACCCTAAAAGCAGAAAGACCAAGAGGGACAAAGAACATGTGCTAAAACTTAGATCAAATGGTAAAACCCACCATCACGAAAAAAAACGTAGACCTAAATCAGCCGATGAAGCTTTGTCAGATAAAATTAGCGGCAAAGAGTCCGGTAACAGAAGATTTCGTCGCTGGGCAGTCAAAGTGGGACAGTGCACCAGAATATGGGCCACTGTCAACCGAACGCCGCACCGACACTCACACTCAGGCGGGTCTTCACGGTGCAGAAGGTAACCGTGGGTCGCCCAAGCATGGCCAATGCGGAGCCGGTAGAGGACAACTGATTCCCTGTAAGAGGCCCGCGTGGAAGACTTCTACACATTCGTAGTCTCCTTAATGACATGCAGTTTGTTTTGCGAATCTTGATATGTCACCTCTGCATCTATTATCAGTTGCTCTTCACATCCTCGTGCCCCTTTGCAGCAGCCTTTTTGTTCTTCATTTATAATTTTGTTCTGTGTTGTATGTGTCATTAATTTCTCTGTAATGACTGAAGTTAATATTTTGTATATTGTTGGTAGGCATGTTATGGGGCAATATTTTGCTGGGTTTGCTGTGTCTGCTGGATCTTTAGGTTTCAGATAAGTTATTCTTTGTGTAAGTGTATCAGGGAATGTGTATGGGTCTCGATGTAACTGTTAAATAATTTAGTTAGATGTGAATGTGTTGAAGTGAACTTCTTTAGCCAGAAATTTGCTATTTTATCTTTTCCAGGGGCTTTCCAATTGTGAGTAGAAATAATTGCTCGGGTGACTTCATGGTGCATAATTATCACTTCGGGCATTTGTGGTATCATCTTATATGTGTGTGTTTCTGCTTGTATGCACAGCGCATGTCTGTTACGTTGTACCAGGTTTGACCATATGTTGCTTCAGAAGTGTTCCATGTCTGTTATGTTTGGTGGATTGTCTATTTCAATGCGTGTGTTGTCTATTGTCTGGTAAAATTTCTTTTGGTTTGTGTTGAATGTTTGGTTTTGTTTCCTTCCATTTTCACTTTTTTTTGTATCTTCTAAGTCGTTTGGCCAATGCTTGTAATTTTAGCTTCTTTTCATCTAATTGCCCTATCGCTTCTTGTTGTGAGATTTTACCTAACCTTTTTCGTTTTTTGTCTGATATTTCATTTCTAATAAATTGTGTTAGCTCTCCGACGTCTTTTCTCAGTTTTTCTATTCTGATCTGTAGCCTGTGTTGCCATGCTGGTTTTGTGGGTTTCTTCTGTGTGTTGGTTGGTTCTGATCTCTGCCTAGTGTGTATATTTAGTGTAGTGAGTGCTCCTATATAAACCAGTAGTTGTAACTCTTCCATAGTTGTGTTTTCATTTATTTTGTTGTGTATGATCGTGTTGATAGTTGTTATTGTTGTTTCGACTTGTGGGGTACGCAAGAATGGTCTAATGTCTGTATTTGTATCTTTGTATTCTGTGTGTGTGTCAGCTGAAATTTTTCTTCTATATTTAACATACGTGTCACTTCTTGTTCTATTTGTCCTTTTTCTGTTGTCTTAAGATTTCGTTTTCCTCTGGTTGTTTAATTGATGCGTGTTGTTCTTTGTTTGTTTTCCCTAGGATGTGTGAGTCCATTACTGTATTTTCTTCTTCTTCTGATTGCACATTATTTTGTTCCAGTATTTTTTGTACTTGTATGATGTTTTCTAATTCTAACTGGGGTATCCTGTTATTTTTGATTATTACACGGATCTGATCAGCTAGTCGTTGTTCTGTAAAAATTTTAATTCTGGGTATCTGGTAATAAATGTTGTATATACTTGTGATCTGTATCCAGTTGTGTTGGTTCCTAAGTTTGTTGCTTGGTAATAACACAACATGAGGTGTCGGTTAACTTCATCTGACCATCTCATCCTCCGCCTTTGTTTTCCTTCTAGAGTGGTTGCAGGAAGCATATCCTGCAAAACACCTCTATTTGGATTTAAATCATTTTCCGTGTGGCTAGCAGTGTCGTTACCATTGTGGACGGACATAGCGTTCATGCGTCATCCCCGACCACGACAGCGCTTGTCCGAGGCTACATTAGTTCTGTCCTGAACCAACTAATCACACTAAAAGGAGGGTTAGCCCTATTAGTGGTTTGTTCTTTTCGTCGCCTTGTACGACTGGCAGAACATACCGGAGGCCTGTTCTTTTCCCGGGCCTCCACAGGTTTTAGTATTATTTCTTTTCTTTCTCAGACGTTATGTCTGGTCAAAAATGGAAAGTGACGCGGACCTTGATCAAGCGTGACTTCCTTTTAACTGTACGGTGTATGTTACATCGCATTTAGGAACTTTCGGGCCATTGAACATGTATCAATAATTACAGATTTATGTAGTTGTATATATACGTTTGGATGTAGTTGTATTGCGTTGACGTACTGGTGGATATTGTGTGGTATGACTCCTGTAGTTGATAGTGTATTGGTATAATGTCAACTTTATCCTGATGCCACATGTCCTTGACTTCCTCAGCTAGTTGGATGCATTTTTCAATTTTTTCTCCTGTTTTCTTTTGTATATTTGTTGTATTGGGTATGGATATTTCGATTATTTGTGTTAATTTTTTCTTCTTTTTATTGGTGAGTATGATGTCAGGTTTGTTATGTGGTGGTGTTTCATCTGTTATAATGGTTCTGTTCCAGTATAATTTGTATTCATCATTCTTCAGCACATTTTGTGGTGCATACTTGTTTGTGGGAACGTGTTGTTTTATTAGTTTATGTTGTATGCCAATTTGTTGATGTATTGTTTTTGCTACATTGTCATGTCTTCTGATGTATTCTGTGTTTGCTAGTATTGTACATCAGCTTGCGATGTGATCTACTGTTTCTATTTGTTGTCTGCAAACTCTGCACTTATCTGTAATAATAATACAGTAAAAACAGCAAGTGTTATCGCTATTCGGAATGTAACGTCACTTGACGTACCACAGATACGGCCGTCATTGGTGTGTCGACAATCGAAGTTCACGTGAATGATGAGCACATGAATGGGCTTTACACACAATTGGGCTTGTGTGAACCTGGCGCATGCCTGGCAAGCGATATTTACCAGGTTTTACTTTGGCCACAATCAATTTGGATGGATATGTAGGTGACAGAATCGTTCTGTGCACCTACCTTGGTTTTGGATTCGCATTATTGGTTTTTGGTCGATTGCACATTCAGTAAAGGTGTTATTCAAAAATTTTCGGTGACACTAATCGTACCACACTGTGGCGTCATTTTGTGATTGGATACTTACTTTATCCGTGATCCATCCCTTGTGTACAGAGCAAGGACCATTTCATCACAGCCCGAAGAACGTATGATTTTGTTACACTAATCTAATCTCTCTGACCCGAATATCGTCCAACATATCCCGTTCGACCCTAGGTGTCAGTTGAGTGCCACGATGTCATTTCCATCAAAAAACCTATCAGCAATCACTCAACATATATTAGCACAAAACGACAACTCCTCAAACATGTAAATAAATAAAACAATAGTAACTGAATAAAAACCCGTGCCTAGGTTTAACTAAGCAGTACACACCGAGAGTAATGTAGGAGTCTCGCACATGTAACTGAATTGCTGTTTGCGAGTTATTTGGAATATTTTTCGCATTACTTCCTATTGCTGGGAATACCTTTCTGGTAGAAGCGGCTACAGCGTGCAGATCAGCCAGAAGTAGTGTCCAGTGTAGTTGATTTTACGTGGGAACACAATATGAGCATTTATTGCACTGTGCTGCAACGCGTCTCAATATTTCAAAACAGTCATCACCGGCGCCTTACTAAACGTCTTTAACTCCAATATTCTACTCTATGCAAACCGTAAGCCACGTTCAAGCACCGCTTGCCAGTGCAACAGTTTCGCTACTTGTATTCCAGGTCCATCTCCATACAGGAAACACAGTGGTGGGCAGAACTTACGGATAAAAGTAAGTTTCGCATAATGAGTCACTACCAAATAACACAGTTTGATGAAACTTGCACCATACACAGAAAGAACTGCGAAGTATAGTACGGACAGAAACTGAAAGAAATACGCAGTGAGACGAAAAGAATTGACACTTTAATTCGAAGACAATGATTACCCTCAACTCACCGCCACGATGATGGTCGCCTGGATATTACAAAAAGGCGGAACATGGTTCTTAACAGGTTGTATAATCACCTCGAACGGCAATGCATGCTCTGCAACGTGCTGCCATGTTGGCCATAAGGTTGGCACGGTGTTCTTGTGGTATGGCATTCCATTCCTCTACCGGCGTGGTAGACAACTAATGAATGCTCATTGGTGCTAATGTACATGCTACAGGACGACTCCCCAATGCATCTCACACGTGCTCGATGGGATTTAAGTACGGAAAACGGGAAGGCAGTCCATTCACCGAATGCATTCAATGTTCCAAGAGCTGCTCCACCTTCGCTCTTGGTTATCTATAAAACATGTCAAGACGAATGCACCCCTGAAAAGAGGCGCATGGGCAAGTAGCGAAGTATCACAATAACAAAGAACAGTGAGTGTACTGTGTTCAAAGATCTGGAGATCAGTACGCACACGCAGCACTATGCCTCCGCACACTGTTCACACCTGGACCATCGAAACGATAGTGTCAGACGATGCTGGATGTACCGTCATATGCGATGGTAAATCGTTATGCACCCAGGGACATGATCGTTTTGGTGGTCGAAGTGGGAAGGCATAATGTTGCATTGGAATGCTGACCTCCAAATCTATGAACACGGTACACTCACTGGTCAACTTTACTGTAACACTGTACTACTCCTCCATGTGCGTCTTTTCATGGATGACAAGGCGCGACTGCTCCGAACAGTGTAGGTGGAGTAGTTCTTGGAACGAAAGGACATTCAGCAAATCGGCAATCCTGTCTCCCCCCCCCCCCCCCCCCAAAGCAAAACACATCGAGCATTTGTGGGATGCTTTGGCAAGTCGGAATGCAGCACATCCGGCAGCTGTTACCCGCACTGGAGGAATGGAGCACCGTATCACTATAGCCAGCATGGGAGCACGTTGTAGAGCATGGACTGCCATCCGTGATGATCACACACCGTATAAAGAATCTCGTTCCGCATGCTGTCGCGTTTTGTAATGTCCAGAGGACCATCATAAATTGCGTTGACTTCCGTGTAGTTACTGTCTTTGAACATAAGTGTAATTTCTGCTCATCTCATCGAGCTATATTACTTGGCAGTGACACTTAATGCTTAAGCTACTTTCATAGTCAAGTTTCGCACACCAGTATTCTATCCAGTCTCTGACCGCCACTTTATCATCTCTTCAATCATTTGATGTCTCGTAGAAGCAAACAGATAAGTGACAACAACAGACTATTCGCAAGTCATGTCATGTCAGCTGCTAGAAGGCAGTGGGTGGTTCATGAGACCCTGCCGCGTGTGATCTCGGCCACCGGCCTGTTCTTCCTGTCCGCTTATCGGACACGACACATGTGATGCGATAACCGGTGCCTCGTATCTAACGCTGAGGGCGTAGTGCCTGTCATCCACCTGCACTGATCTCATCGATTCCGTGAACTCTATTTAAAGGGAAAGGAAGAACGAGAAGGGAGTATGATCTGGAAAGAAAACGAGTGGAGGAGGGAAGAGATATTGACGGAAAGTGAGAAGAGTGATCTCCAAAATAACAGCCGAAGATCCTGGACTATCTAAAAGCCGTATAAACCACTAGGAATCAGAAAATTCCTTATCAGCGCCTAAGTATTGTAAATAATGTGTTACTTAAATTGGATAGTCGTTTATCACTAGCCACGACTGTATACTTTAAGTGCTCACCGATTCTTGATTAACTTTAATCGATTCTGTATTATCTATAGTTTTCATTTTGAGCATTCATTACAAATCGTTGCATAAACTAAAATTAAATTCAACTACGAGTTCGCTGATATGCTGAAAGTGGTGGGGGCTCTCTCGGACTTGTGACGCAGTGCGGCGGTGAAACGCTCCCTGGCGCGTCTAGTATGCTTGAGTGGGCGCTTATACGAGCGTGGCTGTTCATTTATGAAGTGCTGATTACTGCTGCTTATGATATCGGCTGGGATGACCGAATGGTCCCAGGCGCCAAGCCAGGCCCTCCGAGTTCCCACCTTTTGCCTATCGTTTCACATGATATGATAAAACTTGGGGTATACTGGAAGAAAGAAGTAAAAATAGGCTTTAATTACTGTTAGACGCCGGGGTCACAGCGACAGAGCACAAGCTCAAATTCATCAGCGATGGAGAATGAAATTGGCTGCATCTTTTTGAAAGATTCCCAAAGTCGCACTGGGCGATTTAGTGGAGCCACGGAACGTTACGACACGTTCCAAACCCCTCCTTTGGTCAACACGACAGAACGGCAGATTTCAGAAATATTTACTGCATCTGTGAACCTTATGAGTTAGGTCCGTGCTGCAGTTGATCAGGAAATTCGTTAGGGACTCAGACAGACGCGCGTATTTTGTCGGAAGGGATAATGTGTGCTTTCTAAGGTTTCCTCGGCATGTAATAATAAAAATTAAAATAATAATAATAATAATAATAATTAGATTAAGGAAAGGCAAACCTACGTTTCTAGCATTTGTAGACTTAGAGAAAGCTTTTGACAATGTTGACTGGACTACTCTCTTGCAAATTCTGAAGGTGGCAGGGGTAAAATACAGGGAGCCAAAGGCTATTTATAATTTGTACAGAAACCAGACGGCAGTTATAAGAGTCGAGGGACATGAAAGGGAAGCAGCGGTTGGGAAGGGAGTGAGACAGGGTTGTAGCCTGTCTCCGATGTTATTCAATCTGTATATTGAGCAAGCAGTAAAGGAAACAAAAGAAAAATTTGGAGTAGGTATTAAAATTCATGGAGACGAAGTAAAAACCTTGAGGTTCGCCGATGACATTGTAATTCTGTCAGAGACGGCAAAGTACTTGGAAGAGCAGTTGAACGGAATGGACAGTGTCTTGAAAGGGGGATGTCAGATGGTTCAAATGACTCTGAGCACTATGGGATTTAACATCTGAGGTCATCAGTCCCCTAGAACTTAGAACTAATTAAACCTAACTAACCTAAGGACATCACACACATCGATGTCCGAGGCAGGATTCGAACCTGCAACCGTAGCAGTCGCACGGTTCCGAACTGAAGTGCCTAGAACCGCTAGGTCACCGCGGCCGACGGGGATATAAGATGAACATCAACAAAAGCAAAACGAGGATAATTGAATGTAGTCGAATTAAGTCGGGTGATGCTGAGGGAATTAGATTTGGAAATTAGACGCTTAAAGTAATAAAGGAGTTTTGCTATTTAGGGAGCAAAATAGCTGATGATGGTCGAAGTAGAGAGGTTGCAGAATGTAGACTGGCAATGGCAAGGAAAGCGCTTCTGAAGAAGAAAAATTTGTTAATATCGAGTATAGATTTAAATGTCAGGAAGTCGTTTCTGAAAGTATTTGTATGGAGTGTTTGTATGGAAGCGAAACATGGACGATAAATAGTTTGGACAAGAAGAGAATAGAAGCTTTCGAAATGTGGTGCTACACAAGAGTGCTGAAGATTAGATGGGTAGATCATATAACTAATGAGGAGGTATTGAATAGAATTGGGGAGGTATTTGTGGCACAACTTGACAAGAAGAAGAGACCGGTTGGTAGGACATGTTCTGAGGCATCAAGGGATCACCAATTTAGTATTAGAGGGCAGCGTGGAGGGTAAAAATCGTAGAGGGAAACCAAGAGATGAATACACTAAGCAGATTCAGAAGGATGTAGGTTGCAGTAGGTACTGGAAGATGATGAAGCTTGCACAGGATAGAGTAGCATGAGAGCTGCATCAAACCAGTCTCAGGACTGAAGACCACAACAACAACAACAACAACAACAACAACAACAACAACAACAACAGTAATAATTAGTCGTCGGGAGAGGATGGAACAGTAGCTGAGCTACTGAAGAACCTTGGTCCAAATTCCTTAAAAGAGATCATTCAAAACATCCAAGGAATTTGGCAGACAGAAAAATATTTGAGAGGATTAAGAATTTGAACTAACTCATCCAGCGTACAAAAAGGGTGGAAACATAACATGTAAATAACTACAGATGCATATATTTCTCTTTTAACGGCCACTTGCAAAATTTTATCCGTGTGTCTACTGAAGAATGCACAAGAACAACTAGGACACACAATTTCAGATTATCAAGTAGGCTTTCGATCTAATAGATCGCGCCCAGAGTAGATCTTTAATCTTAAAACTATTTTAAAAATTAAAGCAATCAGATCCGAACAAATAGTCTACACAATCGTCGATTTCATAAAAGCTTACGATTCTGTAGATAGACAATCTCTATGCAATATTCTAGAAGAACGCGGAGCAGACACCAAAAGCCGGAAACTTACCGAACTAACACTGACAGAAACGAAACCAAAAATTAAATTCACAGATGAAATTTCGGCACCATTCTTAGCCAAAACTGGAGTAAGACAAGGAGTTGGGATCTTGTCACTACTATTCAACAGTTTTAGAGGAAGTAATGAAAGAATGGGAAATGAAACACAGAAAACAAAACTACTGAAAGTCAATCGAATTAGGAAGAGGTAAAGGACAACTTATCGTTCCTTATTTAGCGTTTGAAGACGACTTAGCGAGCCTTACCGACAGTTAAGAAACAGCAGTAAAACAAATAGAGACCCTCAAAGACTGTGCTGAGGAGGTTGGCCTGCAAATCTCATTTAAGAAGACTGAAATCATCTCTTTCAAGTTGGGTATTCCGAAACTTAAATTATGGATAAATCTTCAGAGTCAAACACTAAGTATCTCGGTGAAATTATTGAACCACCAGGACTAGAAAGAATAGCACGAGAAAACAGATAGCAGAAAATCAAAAAAGCGTCCGTAATTGCTCAAAATTTGTGTAGAAAAAATGCCTGTGAAAAGGCACTTACAATCGGACATTACAACACGGTAATCAAACTGACAGTCACATATGCACGTGAAACACTGTCACTGATTCGAAAACTAGATTTCCAAGAAATTAAGAAAGCAGAGAGAATGATTATAAGAAAAATTCTGGGACCACGATACACACAAGATGTATACAAACTGCAAAGTATCGAGACAACAGAAAAAGTATCTAACACCGAAACTGACATCAGAAAGAAAAGAATGAAGTTGTATGGGCACCTTGACAGATTACCTGAAAACTGTCTAATAAATCGTGTATGTGACTAAGTGACATGACTTAAAGCATCAATTCCCTGCGTAACTGAATTTAAGAAAGATATGACAATATCAAAAATTGACATAACAATCACATCAGACAGGGATGCATTGAGAAGTAAAATTGACAAGCGGAAGTTGACTCCACAGCCGCAACCACACACAAAGAAAGAGGGGCTTCGAGGAGAAAATGAAATACTGGAAAAATAAGAACCTTACGAAAGATAGAAAATTACCTGCTTATCGTCCTCCAACGGGTACATACGCTAATAATAATAATAATAATAATAATAATAATGTTTTGAACAAATCAGCGTATTACTTTAAAGTCGAAAGGTACTTTCGGCTGTTAAATCTGACGTATAGTGGTGAACCTGTCGCTACTTTATACGGATTGGATACTGATCCAGTGCCAGCCATCAGGTGCCGTGTTGGACGACAAACTTCTAGGAATGGTCCGGCGCACTGTTAGTTAAGTGCTGGGTCGCCCTCTCAGGGTCCCTCGCCAGCAACACTGCATTTATTGTCACCCCGCTGCGCTTGTTAGTCACGCCCGTCTTCGTTCAAGGGTTACCTATCGCCTGTTTGGGACGCATACAATTGTTTCTCATGATACTGTTTTCGGTGTAGTGAATTTTGCGATATGAGTAAGTACTTTTTTTTCTTAATAGCGGCCGAATTACGACACTGACTGCGGTTCTTTAATGCAGTTATGTTCTTTTTCTATGACACTGGACAGAGCCTTCGATGACATCAGTGACTTAACATGCGTGGAACTTGATGAAGCAGTAACACGATAACACTACCGCGAACCACTCTCCCGCCGTCAAGACGTCCCATAAACGCCTGCCCTACTGTACCAAATGTAAGCGAACACAACTTGTAGTGTTGACCACATTTCGATTATACAGCTGTCTTTGCTGCATCGGCGCCTTAAGGTAATTTTTTTTTTTTTTTTGAAATGTGACCGAAGAGTTTTTACCCATTATGATTTGTGATATTCACTGTATGATCAAAAGTATCCGGACACTACCAACAACATAAGTTTTTCATATTAGGTGCATTGTGCTGCCACTTACTGCCAAGTACTCCATGTCAGCGATCTCATTAGTCATCAGACATCGTGAGAGAGCAGAATGGGGCACTCAGCGGAACTCACGAACTTCAAACGTGGTCAGGTGATTGGGTGTCACAAACTGTACGCGAGATTTCCACACTCCTAGACATCCCTACGTCCACTTTTTCCGGTGTGATAGTGAAGTGGAAAAGTGAAGGGACACATACACCGCACAAGCGGGCAGGCCGACCTCGTCCGTTGACTGACAGAGACCGCCGACAGTTGAAGATGGTCGTAATGTGTAATAGGCAGACATCTGTCCAGACCACCACACAGGAATTCCAAACTGCATCCGGATCCACTGCACGTACTATGACAATTAGGCGGGAGGTGAGAAAACTTGGATTCCATGGTCGAGCGATTGCTCATAAGCCACCCATCACGCCGGTAAATGCCGAACGACGCCTCGCTTGGTGTAAGGAGCGTAAACATAGGACGACTGAACGGTGGAAAAACATTGTGTGGAGTGACGAATGTGGCGGTCCAATGGTAGGGTGTGGGTATGGCGAATGCCCTGTGAACGTCATCTGCCAGCGTGTGTAGTGCCAACTGTAAAATACGGAGGCTGCGGTGTTATGGTGTGGTCGTGTTTTTAATGGAGGGGGCTTGCACCCTTCGTTGTTTTGCATGGCACTATCACAGCACAGGCCTACATCGATGTTTTAAGCACCTTCTTGTTTCCCACTGTTGAAAATCAATTCGGGGATGCCGATTCCATTTTTCAACACGATAGAGCACCTGTTTATAATGCACGGCCTGTGGCGGTGTGGTTAGACTACAATAACATCCCTGTAATTGACTGGCCTGCGCAGAGTCCTGACCTGAATACCACAGAACACCTTTGGTATGTTTTGGAACGCCGACTTCGTGTCAGGCCTCACCGACCGCCATCGATCTCTCTCCTCAGTGCAGCACCCCGTGAAGAATGGGCTGTCATTCCCCAAGAAACCTTCAGCACCTGATTGAACGTATGCCTGCAAGAGTGGAAGCTGTCATCAAGACTAAGGGAGAGCCAACACCATATTTAATTCCACCATTACCGATTAAGGGCGCCACGAGCTTGTTAGTCATTTTCAGCCAGGTGTCTGGATACTTTTCGATCACATAGTGTAAGTACAAAACGTTGATTTCTTATGTTTCATATTAAGTGAGCGAGGATCGGACAACACGGCCGCGAGTAATTCGTTGGGAGTCAAATCATCGCTGCGTAAGCCAGATGGCCAGCGACTGCGAGAAGATACCGCCCTTTTCTTCCCATACACTGTGACCACTGTCAGCATATTTGTAAAAAAATTGATTGAAAAATATGTATGAATTTAAATTTTGCTTATGTTCTGTCCTCATGTTATATGGTGCCTTGAAAGGTTGTTTCGCATTTGATTTAGTGTATATTACTACACATTTCGTATTTGTGATTTTAATACTGCAAAATACGAAATTTAATGTTTCATTTGTGGAAAGTGAAGAAGTTGCGACTTGTGAACAATATACTATCATATTAACATATACCACACACTATCTATGTCATGGAACTTCTTCGAAGTAGAGTAACATTCCCGAAGTTGAGCATAAAGCACTTGACTTCTTGACGCTGTAGCACCGAAGCAAACAACCACTCCGATGCCGTTGTACGTCGCTGTAGAAACTGCAGAACTATCCGAATCCTAATAATACGAGTGTTGGAACTTAAATAGTGGCAACAATTTATTCACAGCCGATACGAAAGAGTTACATGTTTGCACCTGTTACTGTCCTTACGTAGTCACCAGCGTTGTGTAGAACCTGTTGCTAGCGATGTGGAAGGCGTAGCATACCGTTAGCAGAGCCTGTTCTGTTGATGGTACGAATGGAGCGGTCTACTGCCTGTCGAATCTCTGGAACAGTTCTGAAGCGAGTGCCACGAAGTGGTTCTTTCATCTTCGGAATCAAATCAAAGTCACAAGGACGTAAGTCCGGGGAATGTGGTGGATGGCACAGTACTTCCCAGTCCCATCGACCGAACAAAGCAGTCACAGCTTGTGGTGTATGACACCGCGGACTGTCGCGCAGAATGATGGGTAGGTTGCTCAGGAAGTGTAGCCACTTCTTTCGCAACATGTGATGCCTCAAATACGAACAGTAATACTGTGCATTGACGGTCTGCAGTGGAGGAACGTAATGCGTTACGATAACACCATCACAGTCGTACACGAGAATCACCGTAACTTGAGACCGCTGCATTCACACCATCAACAGAACAGGATCTGCTAACGGTATACTACGCCTTCCACAGCGCTGGCAACGGGTTCTACACAACGCTGGTGACTACTCTGTAGGACAGTAACAGGTGCAAACATTTGACTCTTTTGTATCGGTTGTGAATAAATAGTTGTCACTATTTAAGTTCCAGCCCTCGTAAATATTCCCGGTGAGAACCTGCAGACAGAAATTATACCTGTATACGGCTACATACCTAGATATAACTACAAGAGATATGAGATTCTAAGTAGGCAAGCACAAGGTCACATAAAACGAGGTATATCACGGCATACTTGGATACGGTTAGTATTTATAACCGCTAAAAACCTATCAGCCTGTGCTCTGCTGATGTGGCAGTCAACACAGTTTGCTAACTAAGCTATTCGGAATTTCACTAGCCGAGGCTGTGACTCGGTTGTTATGCACGGAAAACGAACAGTTACTCGCAGCAGTTGTGCGTATGAGCACGCAGCCTTAACGACCGCATTTCTGGTCGATCTGCCGGAACTTCTGTGCTAACCAATTACGGAACTAATAGCTTATTTACAGGAAGGAATGTAATGACTAAACATAGTATAGATGCTATTTCGAAAAACGCATATTATTGTTTGCCACTGAATATTCACCCGCATGTACATCACTAGTCCGCAAGTCACACTTACATGCCTGAGAGAGCGTTGTTCAAACCACCTCCCGACTATTTATCTACAGTTAAACTCCCAAGAAGCGCGTGGGAAAACGGCACACTTAAATCTTTTCGTACTGGCGCTGATTCCTCTTTATTTTATTACGATGACCATTTGCCCCTACGTACCCTGTCGACAATTGAGTTGTATATGAAGGGCCAGGAGGGGAAGGGGAATAAAAGAACAGTTAAGTCACTTTTTTTCTAAACTGAGTTCTAGCTACAGCTCGATTCAGACTGACCATGGCCATCTTTTGAGAGGCTGAATCTGAAAAAAGCCAAGCGACTCCACCGATATTAGCAGTCAATGTTTTGTTCTAACAGGAAACAACCTGGTAAGTCCATTATTCAGGGGAAAGAAGCAACCAAGTCGGTGGTGACTCATCCAGCCCTCCGGGCACGAGAAAGCAGAGCAAACAATTCTTATGCAATTCATTTTCCCCACACCCAGTAAATTGGAGGCAAGGAAAAACAACAAGAGGGTGGATACCTGCACAGACGCTGCAAAAAGTGTATCCTTGCCGAATATATCACCCAATGACACTTACTGTAAGCGGTAACTTTCGACGTATTCGTTCAGTATACATGTTACTGCAACAGACTAATCTTTTTTTGCGTGTTTATGCTCACTGCATTGCGAAAATGGCTGCAAATGAAGTGACGTCATTCCTTTTTAACTTCGTCATAAATGCCTTGACTGATGACAATGAAGAACTCTATACAGGGTGCCCCAGGAGGAGTGGTCGATATTCAGGAATATGACATGATCGATCATTCGAAGCGAAAACGTCTGGTGAACATGGGCGCTAAAATGCATATCTTAACAGCTATGAGCATTTGCTCAGTAGAAAAGATGTTTTTGACAGTAGCGAAGATGAAATACTTTTCATATCTCTTAAAGTATGCACTCTACAGCTCAAGTTTACTGTACTTTTTGGTTCGAATGATTAGTTTCTGTCATATTCCTGAATGTTGACCATTCCTCCTGGGACGTCCTGTATATTATGTGATTCTGCTGGTGGTCAAAATAAGGGTATCATGGCTTTCTCTTCATTAATTATGTAACTCTCAATCAAATTAGTGGCGTGAAGAAGATCAAAATTATATTCCCTGCACGTGGCCACGGAAACAACCGAAGATTTCAAGGAAATGATAGAAGCAACCAGATACAAGCCACCTCTTTTGACTGTGGTTAATGTTAATTAAGAAATGCAAAACACTGACTCAAAGTAGGTCGCAGAATCCCTTTAAAAACTCAGCCTTGTAAGGTGGTATCATCTGAATCCAGCCACTGCCGTACGTTGAAATATCAGATGACTCATAGGAAGAATGCAAAATGGAATCATAAGGACACCATGGCAATAGCAAATGGAAACTAATAGATGGGCTGTTTGAACTGCCCATATCCGCTTAAAATGTGTTAAACATAATGTACATAAAATGGACCCTTACCCAAACCCTATTGAAACTCTCCAGAATGGGGTGCAGTCACGCGGTGTTCGCATGAACTCCTTCAAAGGCAGTTAGTGATTCATGTCGAGTGCGTGAAAGAAGCAGCTTTGTCTCTGACAGTCCTGAATCTTGTGTTTCCTTTCTTCAGGAAAGGAAAGTTTTTGGAGTTACAGAAGGTGTTCCACGGCGAAATGCAAGTATTAGAAAACCAGTTTTTTTAGTAAGAGAATGGCCTCATTTTATATTTTATCTTGAATTTGTTGAATATATTTACAGCAAATGTAGTTTTGGAAAACGCGCGCCATTTGCAGTGCACGCGGTTTTCCTAATACGGCCCTCTTGCCAGTTCTAATTATGACCCTGGGTCCATATTTGGATAAGTATTTTTATGTAGTTGCTGCTCCTATTCTCAGACAACAAAAGACGAAACAGAGATAAAAATGCAACGATCATTGCGATTCAAGCTGTCCAAGAGGAACGTATGTCTGTTGAACTCGCGGTACGTGAAATTTGGATACCGAGAACACTGAGGACGTATTTGAAGACTCTGAAGCCGCAAAACGCTAAATCTGCACATGTTATGAATGTTGCGGTAGGTCGTAAAACTATTTTACCTCCGACGTTCGAGAGAAAGCTCGTCGAAAATTGTAAATCATTGCAGGACAATTATTACGATTTAGATGTCGATGACGTACAACGTATGGCTTTTCAGCTAGCCATTAGAAATAATATTGATCATCATTTTAATCCTCAACAAGGACTCGTGGGTAAGAAATGGTTGCAACTCTTCATGAGACGTCACCCTGACATATCCTTCAGTACACTGCAGTTGCTCTCTGAAGTTATAATCCAGGATTTCTCACCGGAGAAAATGAATAATTTTTCTGCGATTCTAAAAGCGAAAGTGATGAAAAAATAACACAAACCTATAAAAAAAATTAACGTTGATGAAACAGGCTTGACGATAGTTCAGCATAAACCCAGAAAAATTGTTGCTGTTAAAAGCAAACGTGAAGTTCACCGACTGTCTTCTGCTGAATGTGATTCTCTTGTGACTCTTGTAACGTACATGTCCGCATCCTGACAGCTGATTCCACCCATGATGATTTATCGACACTAGAACCTCAAGGCTGAATTATTCGACTTTTGTCCTCCAACTACATTCGCAGCAGCTCATCCTTCTGGGTGGATACAGCTGGACTTGTTTACGAAATGATTCCAACACTTCATCAACATTGTCAAACCATCCAACAAAGATCCAGAGCTCCTAATTTTAGGTGGACACATGACACACACTTGCACAATCGACGTTATTCAGCTTGGCCGAAATAGTAGTGTTTCCATAGTTTGCATGCCTCCTCACTGCACTGACATAATGCAACTATTGGACGTATCTTTTACGTTTGTCTAAAATCTTACTGTTCCCAAAAAACTGGAAGACGGTTGGATGCGCACGAAAATAAGGTTGTTTACTCACTATCAAACAGGTGCTCTGATGGTTCATACTTACACAAGAGATTGAAATATGTCAACAGATTTTAGCAGGTTTACATTCACAGGAATTTTCCCCTTGGATGAAAATATCTTCGATTCACGTTTTATGCAACTAGAACCTGGTCCTGAGGTTCACACTTAATGCATATCGCCTCAGGAAATTCGATCTGTGTGTGCCATCGAACCTAGAACTTCCGCCTGACGACGTTCAGCTACCCTTACCACAGGCTCACCTCACCTCACAAAATTGATATTGTGGAGTCGCATCAGAAGAAGTAAGACAAGTAGAGTCAGCTGCAAAAAACGAGACAGTTTGTGAAAACCGGACAGGGAAAAGAAAAGTTTCATCCTCCGAATTCTCTGAAGATTCTGATGCTGAACATAATGTCCATTTACATTATGACGACGTAAATGTTAGTGACGGAAGTGACGACCGTGAAGATACAAAATGCCCAGTGTGAAATATGACTTATTCGCTGGACAAAAATTAATTCAGTGCATATAGCTTACAAAAGCTTACCCTTAGCACATACAATACACATACTTGGATGTATAATGAAGCTTTTACCGTAAACTTGGGCTACTTGAGCCCTGAGTCATAATTTAAGCCCAAAACGTAAAAAAGGTTTGATCTGTTTGTCAGGGGCTATTATTTTCCGATAGGTGGCAGTATTGCCTGCAGCCATAAAAGAATTTTGAGTTTATATATCAGCCACCAAAGGCGCTTTTCTCGTTTAATTGTCGAACTGAAAATTTATTGTATTCTTTACTCTGTAAACTTCCGATTGTACACGCAATTTCAGAGAGCATAGAGCCGTGGTAAGCGATTTATTTTTCAATAATCCCGCAAATTTTTTGTCCTGTTACTTCATTGTATTTTATAACGTAAATGAGCCGTGGTAAGCGATTTATTTTTCAATAATCCCGCAATTTTATGCCCTGTTACTTCATTGTATTTTATAACGTAAATGATTTTAAAGGATTAGCATAAAGACTTGTAAACATGACATGTACAAGTGAGTAACTTGAGGCCAATATTTTTCTCGTGTAATATCGATTCAAGTAACCCTGAACCATGTTTCTGTCTTTCAAATAGTATGTAATTATGGGATCAAGTACGAAGCGAAAAACATTTCTTTCCTAAGCTCTACTGCCGTTTGTTAAATGTAGTTCATTAAAAGGTTTTGTAGTATAGTAAATGTATAAGAGTGGACCTACTGTAAGAGTATGTTTTTCGCGGATCAGAAGATGTCTACCAATTACCAGAGACATCCTGGCAGTAGGAAATACGCTAACTACTCAGACGAAAAATTGAGAATGTGTCTGGATGCTGTAAGAAGTAAGAAAATGACCCAACGAGACGTTGAGATTGATTTCCAGATTAGCAGAACTAAAATGAAAAGAAAGCTTACGAACGAATACGTGACGAGTTCAGGACACCGAAAAGTGTTTACAATAGAGATAGAAAATACTTTTGTATCTTATCTTGATAAAACATGAGATTTGGGGTTTTCATGTAGTGAGCTAGAGTTTAGATTCATAATAAAATCTTGTGATGTGTTTCAAGAACAATGTTCCGGGAAGAGACTGGGTGAACAATTTTATGAAGGGCATGCGCAATTGTTGATTAGATTTGCAAGAAATGTAAAAAGAGCATGATAGATGAAAAAGTCATAGTTGGTTTTATCGAAACCCTTAAGCATGTGGCTAAATACATTCCGCCACAAAACGTCTTTAATTATGGTGAAACAAATATAAATGATGTTCCTGGAAAGACGAAGGTCATATGCAGGAGAGATTCTAAATATCCGGAAGAAGTCGTAAATTCTACAACATCCAGCGTGAGTTTCATTTTTTGTGGAAGTGCTGCTGGAACGGTACTCCTTGCATGTATTATTGAAAGGCTGAACACCTCTGGAATACATGGACGGCAAATAGCCAGCTGGAAACATGATACAGTCGTAGGATGGATAGATTTTTCTCTTTTTGAGGAATTATTTGCAAGTCACCTGCTGCCTTTCGTAAGAAAAAAATGGTAATAATGTTCCGCTAGGAGATAATCTGGAATCTCATTTTAAAGTCACAATGAACTCTAACTTTGTGAAGAAAACGAAGTTCATTTTATAAATTGTTGTTGGTGTATAGCAGCCATCCACAATTGGTTTCAGGTTACTTTATTCAAAAGGTACGGTTAATTACCTGTTTCGAATTTTTTACAATTCATCAGACGATTGTTTCATGCCTTCATCAATACATATTACAAAAAATGGCTCTGAGCACTACGGGACTTAACATCTGAGGTCATCAGTCCCCTAGACTTAGAACTACTTAAACCTAACTAACCTAAGGACATCACACACATCCATGCCCGAGGCAGGATTCGAACCTGCGACCGTAGCAGTCGAGCGCTTCCAGACTAAAGTGCCTAGAACCGCTCGGCCACTCAGGTCGGCAATATATATTACACATTGGTTTCCTGTTCGCTGTCCTAAGATAAACAATAAGTTACAAATTACAAACGTGCTGTACACCATCAACAATTTATTTCTTTAACAGCAACCATCTCCAACCATGTCTACATATGGCAAAATTGCATTAAGTTTACCTCGACAGGTAAGACAAAAAGGAAAATGTATCTGTCGACCAAGAATAGCTCCAATGCTGATGATTTAGTTAAATACAAGGAATACTGTAAAATATTAAAAAAGTAATTCAGACATCTAAACAAATGCATTACGAGAAGAAGATAGCAACGTCAGGGAACAAAATCAAAACAATATGGGATAAGTGAAAGAGGAGACTGGTAGAACCAGAAAGGAATAGGAGCGAATAGCATTAACGGTAGATGACACATTAGTAACCGATGGGCATAGTGTGGCGAATCTCTTTAACAAGTACTTTATATCCATTACTTATACAATGGGATTGTCAGGCTCAGCAAATAATGCCCTTGTATATCTGAAACTATCCTTTACAAATAGCTTCAGCTACATGATACGTCACTCACTTCACCAAAAGAAATAACTTCCATAATAAAATCTTTAAAAACAAAGCATTCTAGCGGTTACAATAAAATATCAACAAAGTTAATTAAGTCATGTTCTTGTGAGTTCAGTACAAGTCTAAGTTACTTGTGTAACCAGTCAATTATAACAGGGACTTTTCCTCACTGGCTAAAATATGCAGATGTTAAGCCTCTATTCCAGAAAGGCGATAAAGAGATACCATCAAACTACAGACCGATTTCACTTTTGCCAGGATTCTCAAAAATTTTAGAAAAAGTAATTTACAGGCAGATTCTCAACCATCTGACCACAAATAACATATTATCAAGAACACAGTTTGGATTTCTGAAGGATTCTGATATTGAGAAGGCTATTCACACCTAGAGTGAAAATGTACTTACTTCATTAAATAACAAATTACAAGCAGCAGGTATTTTCTGGGATTTGTCAAAGGCATTTGATTCTGTGAACCACAACATCCTTTTGAATAAATTAGTATTCTATGGTGTCACGGGCAGTGCTGCAAAATGGTTCAAGTCATACCTCGCTAACAGGAAACAAAGGGCGTCAGTGCAAGGGACTAGTGAATTAAGTCATCAGTCATCATCAGAATGGGTAGAAATTACACGTGGTGTCCCACAAGGATCCATCTTAGGGCCATTGCTTTTTCTTGTGTACCTTAATGATCTCTCATCAGTTACACTGTCAGAAGAAGAGTTCGTTTTGTTTGCAGATGACACAAGTATTGCAATAAACAATATGTCGAGTGTAGTTCTACAAAGATCTGCTACTGATATTTTCATGGATATTAATAAATGGTTTAAAGCCAACTCATTGACATTAAACTTCGAAAAGACTCACTACATGCAATTCAGAACCTGTAAGAGGTTTCCACCCAGAATATGCATGAAGTACGAAGAAGAGCAGATAGAAGAGGTTGACAGTCTTAAATTCCTAGGATTACAACTTAATAAATTCAGTTGGGAGGAGCACATCACAGAACTGCCGAAACCGTTTCAAATCTGTATTTGCAATTCGAGTGTTAGCAGACATAGGCGACATAAAAATGAAAAAGCTTGCATACTTTGCCTACTTTCATTCCATAATGTCATATGGTGTAATATTTTCGGTAACTGTTCAAGTCAAACAAAAGTTTTCAAAGTCCAAAAGCGTGTAATACGTATTATTTATGGAGTAAATTCACGGATGTCATGTAGAAACCTCTTCAAAGAACTGGGTATACTAACAACTGCCTCTCAGTATATTTACTCCTTAATGAAATTTGTCCTAAATAATAGATCTCTTTTTTCCAACAAACAGCTCAGTTCATACATAGAATACCAGGAACAAAAATGATTTGCACAAGGACTTAAAAGCACTTACTTTAGTTCAAAAAGGTGTCCACTACTCAGGAACACTTATCTTCAATAATTTGCCAGAAAACATAAACAATTTAATTACAAATAAAGATCAGTTTAAAAGGAGCCTGAAAGACTTACTAGTGGCCAACTCCTTCTACTCCATTGACGAATTTTTAATAGAAATAAATGATGTATTGTATATATTCATACTATTTACATTGTTAATTCAGCAAACAAACAAAAAATTTGACATGTTCCACATCCAGGAGGATCTCCTCGGCACAGATTTATGGAATGAAAAACTAACCTAATCTACATGCTTTCAAGAAACACAGAATTAACCTAATGAAAACGTCTCTTAACATCAACTTCAACAAGGGATGTGTGTCTCAAAATGTAGTTCCTAAAATATGTGAAAGTTTGTCTCCACTAATCAACAATTCTCCTTTTTCATGGTACAAACAGTGAAATTCATGCATTGGCAACAGATCTCAGCAAGAAGCATAAAAATATTTTATTCACAGTTGAACGCGAAACTAATAAGATCATAAATTTTCTTCATCTGTAACATTAACCACAGAAAGCAGTTTAGCATCTACAGGAAAACCACCACCACAGATGTCAGCATTGGCAACTCCTCATGTCAAGCCATCCAACTCAAAATGTCATATTTTAGAGCTATAGTACAGAAAGCGAACAGTACCTATGAATTATACAGATGAACAAAATGAAGTCAGTTTACAAAACAGCTCCCAACAATAATGGCTGTGATCCTATGGCAATAGACGAACTTCACAACAAAATAAAAACAAAACACACTACTCCA
This sequence comes from Schistocerca gregaria, assembly GCF_023897955.1. Lineage (NCBI taxonomy): Eukaryota > Metazoa > Arthropoda > Insecta > Orthoptera > Acrididae > Schistocerca > Schistocerca gregaria. The sequence goes on along the minus strand of NC_064923.1, from coordinate 618,718,803 downwards.
CAGAACAGCAGCCCACACAGCAACAAATAAAAAACGAACCAGCCTTCTGAAGATGCCAAACCTAAATATAATGTTATCCCATACATAAGCCCAAATATCACACAAAATTGCAAAGTTATTTAAAAAGAAGAATATTAACATCCGCTTCTCTACTAACAATAAATTATAGCAAAAAGCGATCCTTGATTTAAATCTTTCCGAGCCTCCTATAGTAAAGCAGCAATATACAAGCTCCGATGTGATTCATGTCCAAAATTCTACATTGGTCAAACAACAAGCACTTTCGACATTAGGTACAAAGAACACCTCGATGCCTTAAAGCTTGGAAACTTGAGCAAATATACATTTTCAGCCCACATTGCAGAGGAAAACCATTCAGTGACAAACAATGAAGCAGTATGAAAATATTACATTTAGCATAAAAAGGAGCCACTATGAATATATTACAGGAAATAGAAATACATACACACAAGAACACTTCCGCTGACAAAACCCTTAATGAGCAAACTGAATTAGCTAACATACCTTTCGCGAAAAACTTTCAGAAAGTACTTTCTATTCTCCAATATAAATAATATTTGTAAACCTATCTGCAGATCAAGTAGAAAATCTTATATAACTGCATGTACCTACAATAGTCAGTATTGTTAATGACACTAAATACTAATGAATTCTAATGCATTATCATCGATGTTCAAAAAGGACACACTTATACCTCTATTGTTGTTTAAAATAGTTGGTGGTGTTCTAATTCACAAAGTCCCACGTATTTATAGTTTCTACCTGCATTTAATGCCCTAGATTTAATGTAAAACACTATTTCAGTATGACCTAACAGTAATTTACGTTCCCTCCCCCCTCCCCCAAAAAAGCTTGCAAACCGAGGTTTTTTTTCGTATGCTATAAATCAAAACATGTGCTGCACAGTGAAAATTCTTTTTGTGACCAAACTCAAGTGGTTTGCAATGCAGTGCAACGTTTTTTACTGTGGAAATACAAACATCCTTGAGAATGTACTTCATTGCGAGAAAACTGCTACTATAAATGCGCCAAATGGACATTTTACGTAAGCTGCATTACAACAAAAATGTTGTGGCGCAACCATTTTGGTTACACGTTTGTAATTTCTAAATTATTGTTTAACCTTGGGCAACGTACAGGAAACCAATGAATATGTATTGAAGAAGGCATGAAAAAACAGTCTGATGATGAATTGTAAAAAATTCGTAACAGGTAACGGTACCTTTTTGAATAAAGTAACCTGAAACTAGTTGTGGCTGGCTGCTGAACACCAATTTATTTCTGTAAGAGCCATGGTCTCCAACCATGTCTATATATGACAAAACTGCATAAATTTCATTTTGTTTGTTTGACTCCAAACTCTACCCATTTGATTCAGCCTTTAGACACTGCTTATTTTACACTTCTAAAACTGAAATACAGAGATGTTCTTGGCAGATGGAAAGAGACTAAAGCAGGCAAACAACTTCAAAGATTAATTCCCAATGTTGTTAAAACTTCTGGAGAAATTACATGAGAAGCACAAAGCTCGTTCCAGTAGGAAGCTGGAAATTCCTTCTAGAATGAGTATTTGTTTGACCGATCTAAAAGAGCCAGAGTAATACCGGCGATTCTCCTGGGCTTATGTCACCAACACCTAATAATAAGAAGAACAAAGGTAAGTTTTCTGAATTTCAGAAAGCAGATAGAAAGAAAAAACAAAAGAGAATGTTGAGAGGGTCTATCTTAGATGATGAGGATGACGCCTTTAACTAGCACTGATATTTCTCTAAGCAACAGAGACGACGAATGTGTATTCGGCATGCCATCAAGTTTTGTTGATGCATCGTCTGTTGTCGAAAGCGACAAGAAAGAGACCTAATAAGAATTATATATTAACACCTTCAGCAGCTGACGGGCTTGGACAAAGCAAGCCTGAATGTAGGAAACTTTATTTGTGTAATTTTGAAAGATAATATTTACCAGGTGTTCTCCAGATCGAGGATGATGGAGCTATAGTCGAATGTATGGAGCCCAGAAACAGAGCCTGGAAATGGCCTAAATTACGGAATATTCTATTCTAGAAGTGGGAAGGCATTGTTGCGAAAATCAAGCCTCCGAAACTTATATAGAGACGCGTATTTCAGTCTGTTTGGGACACAAAAATTAAGTGCACGAGTGCATGCAAATTTTGTCACTGTTCCTGTAAATATTTGTGAGGTGTAGTACACTACATTTCACTTAAAAACTCAAGATTATTTCTCAATATGTTCTCTGAACCATTTCCAAGAAATATGCGGGTTTTCTTTCTTGTTGCTTTTTATGCAGTTCAAAAAACTTTTGAAGGAAAATATCCTTGTTTTTATACATTCTTAGCACATAGTCGCCTCTGTAATAAAATTTCAGTCCTACGTGTTTCAAAACTTATTACTTTTCAGTAAGTCACTAGGAAAAAGCATTAGGCTCAAGTAAACCAGCTGTATGTCTAACATGACCCCACAATAAATTGATTTAAAATAAGTTAATACGGGAAAAATAGGTAATTTGTAAGGATTATTTGTTTAGGAATATTCTGCAATTTTCGAAAAAACGTATCTGATGCCACAAAACTTTATTAATTTTCCTGACATTTTAAAGACTTTAGGAAAATGAAATTTTAAGCTGAAGTAGCTCTAGTTTACGCCACTCCACTTTTCTCCAGCATTTTGATGAACTTACAGGCAATAATGAGAAAGAGGCCATATTTGGGTACTTCACCTTGTCTTGTGCACAATTGCTTTGCCGTTATCTTCTGTTTGCTGTAGTCTAACTCGAAGATTTCCGTTCTTTATTTCATAACCGCCTTCCAATTTCCAGGCTAAAATACAAATATTTGTGAAGCCTGATCAAGTTCTTGCGTCCTGGTTCTGTGAAGTTCTTCAGTCAGTGACCCTACATATACATGGCGTGAGTGCTACCGCTGTATTACCACAATCAGAAATTCGTTTAGTCGTGATTATTATGGAATGACTTCGTCTGTTTCGTTTGAATTACCTGTTTCTTTCCCCTTACAGAGTGACTTCTTTCTGGGAACACTCCGGATGCCAATAAAGCTATTTCCACATTCAGTGGACCCAAGACATTTAATTTATGAAATAAAGAGTATTTTATGCTCTAATATGCAAATGTACTAACACTTCAAACAATAATAGCGCTTTTTCTTGACACTCTGACTCGTCTGGTCTTCGTAAGATATTCCACTGAATTATTCTACGATTTGTCTGCATTGTAAATTTAGTATTCACAATCAGAAATGCTAAGTCGAAAGAAAACCGCCGAAATCAAACAAAAGGCTTTTTGTTCAGTAACCAGTAAGAAATAACATACGATAGATTATTCAACTCTAATGAACGCGATTTTTCTTTGTCGTCGATATTATTTAGTACCCCTATTTCCCCTTTATTTATAACATTATCCCTAACACATCCAGGCTGCCAGTCAAATAGGTACAATAATTCCAACCATATATTACGGAGGTGAGCGCGTGCTTGTTTGGGTGTGCTAAGCAAGTTTGGCAAGTAACGGAGACGAACATTTTCAACAAGCAGCACGACGTACTGATGTACTGAAAGCAAACGTTCACAATGCCGAAAACGTTTTTTATTTTCAAATAGTTGCCCACGAAGTAAGATAAGCCACACACCTTGTTGTGACTTTGCTGAGGACAGGTGCAGTTGATAACAATTTTGTGTCTCTGAAGGACTGTGACAATACGAATACTGCCACAAATTCTGCAGTGTGCTTCATACACAACACTAAAACAGCGAAGACTTTCAGTTCTCCCTATTTACGTTAATCTGAAAATTTGTAGAACACCTTAGCACCCTTTACTAAAAGTAATTATCAATAAAAGCATTGCGATGAAGGCATTTCCAGGTGGCCTATGGCAAATAGTGGCAATGAGAGCAACGAAACTGATACAAACAATTAATAAATGCTGCCAAAGAGCACCTGCGCTGAGGAATGATTACTTGTGTGTGTGTGTGTATTTTTATATACCTGAAACCCATAATTTCACATTTTGAGTCTTCTCTGTATGTTCATCGGCTGAAAGCAAGGGGAAACTACAGCCGTATTTTTTCCCGAGGACATGCAGCTTTACTGTATGATTAAATGATGATGGCATCCTCTTGGGTAAAATATTCCGGAGGTAAAATAGTCCCCCATTCGGATCTCCGGGCGGGGACTACTCAGGAGGATGTCGTTATCAGGAGAAAGAAAATTGGCGTTCTACGGATCGGAGCGTGGAATGTCAGATCCCTTAATCGAGCAGGTAGGTTAGAAAATTTAAAAAGGGAAATGAATAGGTTAAAGTTAGATATAGTGGGAATTAGTGAAGTTCGGTGGCAGGAGGTACAAGACTTCTGGTCAGGTGACTACAGGGTTATAAACACGAAATCAAATAGGGGTAATGCAGGAGTAGGTTTAATAATGAATAGGAAAATAGGAATGCGGGTAAGCTACTACAAACAGCATAGTGAACGCATTTTTTGGCCAAGATAGATACGAAGCCCACACCTACTACAGTAGTACAAGTTTATATGCCAACTAGCTCTGCAGATGAAGAAATTGAAGAAATGTACGATGAAATAAAAGAAATTATTCAGATAGTGAAGGGAGACGAAAATTTAATAGTAATGGGTGACTGGAATTCGAGTGTAGGAAAAGGGAGAGAAGGAAACATAGTAGGTGAATATGGATTGGGGCTAAGAAATGAAAGAGGAAGCCGCCTAGTAGAATTTTGCACAGAGCACAACTTAATCATAGCTAACACTTGGTTTAAGAATCATGAAAGAAGGTTGTATACGTGGAAGAACCCTGGAGATACTAAAAGGTATCAGATAGATTATATAATGGTAAGACAGAGCTTTAAGAACCAGGTTTTAAGTTGTAAGACATTTCCAGGGGCAGATGTGGACTCTGACCACAATCTATTGGTTATGACCTGTAGATTAAAACTGAAGAAACTGCAAAAATGTGAGAAATTAAGGAGATGGGACCTGGATAAACTGAAAGAACCAGAGGTTGTACAGAGTTTCAGAGAGAGCATAAGGGAACAATTGACTGGAATAGGGGAAAGAAGTACAGTAGAAGAAGAATGGGTAGCTCTGAGGGATGTAGTAGTGAAGGCAGCAGAGGATAAAGTAGGTACAAAGACGAGGGCTGCTAGAAATCCTTGGGTAACAGAAGAAATATTGAATTTAATTGATGAAAGGAGAAAATATAAAAATGCAGTAAATGAAGCAGGCAAAAAGGAATACAAACGTCTCAAAAATGCGATCGACAGGAAGTGCAAAGTGGCTAAACAGGGATGGCTAGAGGACAAATGTAAGGATGTAGAAGCTTATCTCACTAGGGGTAAGATAGATACTGCCTACAGGAAAATTAAAGAGACCTTTGGAGAGAAGAGAACCACGTGTATGAATATCAAGAGCTCAGATGGCAGCCCAGTTCTAAGCAAAGAAGGGAAGGCAGAAAGGTGGAAGGAGTATATAGAAGGTTTATACAAGGGCGATGTACTTGAGGACAATATTATGGAAATAGAAGAGGATGTAGATGAAGACGAAATGGGAGATACGATACTGCGTGAAGAGTTTGACAGAGCACTGAAAGACCTGAGTCGAAACAAAGCCCCCGGAGTAGACAACATTCCATTAGAACTACTGACGGCCTTGGGAGAGCCAGTCATGACAAAACTCTACCAGCTGGCGAGCAAGATGTATGAGACAGGCGAAATACCCTCAGACTTCAAGAAGAATATAATAATTCCAATCCCAAAGAAAGCAGGTGCTGACAGATGTGAAAATTACCGAACTATCAGTTTAATAAGCCACGGCTGCAAAATACTAACGCGAATTCTTTATAGACGAATGGAAAAACTGGTAGATGCAGACCTCGGGGAGGATCAGTTTGGATTCCGTCGAAATGTTGGAACACGTGAGGCAATACTGACCTTACGACTTATCTTAGAAGAAAGATTAAGAAAAGGCAAACCTACGTTTCTAGCATTTGTAGACTTAGAGAAAGCTTTTGACAATGTTGACTGGAATACTCTTTTTCAAATTCTAAAGGTGGCAGGTGTAAAATACAGGGAGCGAAAGGCTATTTATAATTTGTACAGAAACCAGATGGCAGTAATAAGAGTCGAGGGGCATGAAAGGAAAGCAGTGGTTGGGAAAGGAGTGAGACAGGGTTGTAGCCTCTCCCCGATGTTATTCAATCTGTATATTGAGCAAGCAGTAAAGGAAACAAAAGAAAAATTTGGAGTAGGTATTAAAATTCATGGAGACGAAGTAAAAACTTTGAGGTTCGCCGATGACATTGTAATTCTGTCAGAGACGGCAAAGGACTTGGAAGAGCAGTTGAACGGAATGGACAGTGTCTTGAAAGGAGGATATAAGATGAACATTAACAAAAGCAAAACGAGGATAATGGAATGTAGTCAAATTAAATCGGGTGATGCTGAGGGAATTAGATTAGGAAATGAGACACTTAAAGTAGTAAAGGAGTTTTGCTATTTAGGAAGTAAAATAACTGATGATGGTCGAAGTAGAGAGGATATAAAATGTAGACTGGCAATGGCAAGGAAAGCGTTTCTGAAGAAGAGAAATTTGTTAACATCGAATATAGATTTATGTATCAGGAAGTCGTTTCTGAAAGTATTTGTTTGGAGTGTAGCCATGTATGGAAGTGAAACATGGACGATAACTAGTTTGGACAAGAAGAGAATAGAAGCTTTCGAAATGTGGTGCTACAGAAGAATACTGAAGATAAGGTGGATAGATCACGTAACTAATGAGGAGATATTGAATAGGATTGGGGAGAAGAGAAGTTTGTGGCACAACTTGACTAGAAGAAGGGATCGGTTGGTAGGACATGTTTTGAGGCATCAAGGGATCACAAATTTAGCATTGGAGGGCAGCGTGGAGGGTAAAAATCGTAGAGGGAGACCGAGAGATGAGTACACTAAGCAGATTCAGAAGGATGTAGGTTGCAGTAGGTACTGGGAGATGAAGCAGCTTGCACAGGATAGAGTAGCATGGAGAGCTGCATCAAACCAGTCTCAGGACTGATGACAACAACAACAACAACTGTATGTTCATACCATAGCAGCATTCCAGTCTCACACAACCATCTACATAAAATTGCCGTCATGCCAAAACGGCACAAAAAGTTATTCGTAATGCCTACACCATACTTTCCTTACTTTCCGAATGTAAGCAAAAAGATATACTCAACCAGAAAGAAACTAAGGGGAAAAGTAGGTGTTTTACAATATTCTACCGTAGTTAAGTGTAAACGAAGCATTAAGTCTGCCAATTGAATATTACTGGTATTTACAGTTCATTAGCGTGGACTAAAAATACGAGGTGATTCAAAAGGAACTGTACACACTTCGAGGGTGTAATGTATGTACCAAAAAATAAGAATAAAACGTTGAAGTTTTGTCTGAAATTGCTATATTTCAGAGTTATGCAGTAGAGAATAGATCACAAGTACAACACAAAAACACAAAATTAATTATTCTCAGAGAGCATCGACACGAATGGATCTAAAATTCAACTCAGCTACGTTTTGTACTTTTGCTCCAGGACATGTTCAAAATGATTCCCATATAGGCGAAGACAGTGACGTGTTGGATTTATTACTGCTCTCCAAATGTAACATGCACCGTTCATATCATTCTATACAGCTGCACAACCATTTTCAGTTCGCTCCTGTAGTTGTGCTTCGTTCCCAATTGCAACAACGTACACGAGTTCCTTGAGACGGCCCCAAAGACACAAGTCCAGGGGTTGAGAGACGAAGATCTGGTGGGCCAAGCAGCTGGACCTGCGCTGCCTGTCCACTTAACGGGGTAAGCAGCACTGAGACACACTTTTGTCTCCCGGGTGAAATGTGCAGGGGCACCATCGACAAAGCAACGTCAGTCGATATACAGGCGAATAAGTCACGCCAAAGCCTGTACTGGCCAGTGATGTAATGCCTACCACAAATGGCATTACGCATCAAGCTCGTAAACAAAGTAGTTTTAGATAAAACTTTACCGAGCAATTTACTCTTATTTTGATCCATACATTGCACCCATGAAGTATCTACATTTACTTTTGAATCATCCTGTATTTATTTCTTATTGCAAAAAATGGTTCAAATGGCTCTGAGCACTATGGGACTTAACTACTCTGGTCATCAGTCCCCTAGAACTTAGAACTACTTAAACCTAACTAACCTAAAGACATCACACACATCCATGCCCGAGGCAGGATTCGAACCTGCGACCGTAGGAGTCGCGCGGTTCCGGACTGCGCGCCTAGAACCGCTAGACCACCGCGGCCGGCTGTTATTGCACACGGAGAATTTTCAGGATAACTCTTCAGAATAAAAGCCACATGAGATCCAGTGGGACATCTTAGTGTTTTTCAAAAACTAAATTCTGGCCCAACTTTTGAGTGCATGTCTACGATAACCACCTCTATCTGCCCACAAAAGCGACTCAGCAATGGTTCTGAAAAATATGGTGAACAAAACCTGTTGTGAAAAAGTTAAAAATGCACAAGAAAATAAACATCCTGCAAAGCAGGCGAGACTAACATCACAGTTGTGTTTATTTCACATTTTCTCGGCACGATTAGTCATTTACAACCATTCACATAACACAAAAAAATTTAAGACGCAGCATCTAAAAATCATGCGCGTAGTCATGACATGCACATTAGAGTAACCATCATGGGGTTATGAAGCAAGTAGGTTACGCATTCTCCTTTATAGCTAACGTACATTGCTGTGTTGGATTGAGTGTAGGATGTAAAACAGATAACGGGTGAGGAGGTGCTTATGAAACACACATTTGAAGATTATAATAACAACTTTTGTGTGGACTGGGTTTATAATGCATCGAACTAACAAGAGAAGTCGCGAGCGTAAGAGGAAATAAAAGAGTAAGTAGCAAAAAGTATCCTAAAATTGGCGTATTTGCGAGAGATACTTAAACACAAGCAGTCAAAAATCTCATTGGACAACGTACAAATAGAATGTAAATTTCTTGCGAATGGAGCGTGTGGTAAAGAACTTTAACCCAGGCAGACAGCTATGTGAAATGATTATATATTGCAATTACAATGAATGGTATTACCATTAATGCAATTAAATCCCGGAAAAACCCTTGCAATATCTAGCGTATAAGGCACATTGAGGGCCATGTTTTATTGTATCGTATATAACTGCTTACGTCGCTGTAGTAACGCCACTCGGCAGGAAAGAGAGGTTACTCCGCAAATAACATACTGTCATGCCATACTGACAGGCAATGTGGCAAAGTTATGAGAGTATGTCGTGTTGTCCTGGGGCGTCGACAGATAGCAGGGAATCCCTTGTTAGATTTGGCGCCAAGACGAATAATTTTAAATAGTGAAAATAATGTTTAATGATTAAGAAATTATGCTGGCAATGCTGAAGACTTTATACACACTGACATCTATGTAACTAACATTTCAGGTATTTAGAACTGACATGTAAAATGTAGCTTTAAAATTAATTTACTTTTAAGAAGACTTACGTGACCAATCATGAAAGCGTCCACGACGGAAAGTGGGAAACAGGGTGGCCAAAATTGAGTCTAATGGACTCCACACACCAGCGCCGGATCGTAGAGATCCGACGCATGCCCTATCGCTGCATTCGGTGGCTCACTTTACCTCTATCAAAATAAGAGTGACTGACATAACGTTACAAGCCATTGGTCTTCCATGCAGAAAATGATAAGGGAGAGAGAAGGCTGTGTTGAGCAACATATACCTGACGAACGAGGTGGCAGTTTGGAGTGAATGAGAGTTATTTCGAAAGGAAGGTTGTGATAGCCGAGCCACAGACGGCTCTGCAGCCGCTTCTAGGAAATACCGCGTCGTTAAATACGCCGCATGGCCGTTGCGATAGGAGGCTGCACGATCACATGGCCGGATCTAGAGTGTATCTAACACTAAATTATACATTCACAAAAAGAAACACAGAAAATCGCTACAGATTTTCAATCCCAATAAACTTATCACTACGGGATAAGAAATATTCTCTGGCACACAACAAAAACATCGCACTAAAATGGTTGTGTGCCAGAACAGAAAGTCTGCCACAATTATGCAACAAATTAGCCTCTGCATAAATAGTTTCTATTGTTGTCGTTTACTTATGTATTACTAAGAAATTCCAGTACTGCAGTATAATATTTGATTAAGGAAGTAATGCAGGGCACGTAGGAATAAGTCGTGAGCATGACTAGGTTTCTCCAGTTCCGACTACGAATTATCTAAAAGACAATATCAGGTATTTAGAAAACTAGTCTGTGTAATATTGAAACGCAGATGTAATATAAAATTACATCTTATTTGTTTAATTTCAGTTAGTTAAAAACTGTAAATAATTTCCAATGAAAGTTGAGAAGGAAGAAAGCTGAGCATGGCAAGGGGTCTTTTGTCGATGTCCGTGGTTAGGATAAGAACTGAGCGACAAAGGGCCGCTGATATGCTTGTAATAACATAGTAGGCAGTCTGAACTTACTCATTTTCCGTGAAGAAAGTCTCCAAACTGAGGACACAAGCGTTTTTCGTTAAGAGTTAGCTTGAAGAACTATATTGCTCTTTATATGGAGACCCGTAACTCAATACACTGTGTGAACTAGACAGAAGTGGAGAATTAACCGACATTAGCGAATTTAGAGTACCGGATCATGCCATTGTTGAAGTATAACATTACCTGTATAGGGACTGACTAATCGCACTGTTATGATAAAATTCATGTTGATTATTGAATATTAGTTTCTGTACGATGTTCAATTGATGAAACGTTTTGTTGACTGTAATAAAACTGGAGTCAGAGCAAGTGTCAGAATGTATCATTCTCCACATAGGCTATTCTCAATTTGGTGTTCATATTTGTGCTCTCACTTGTTCACTGACTGCTCAATGGGCTGGGTTATAATTATTGAATTTGTACAGGGCACTATGCAACGGCGCACAACCAGCCCCTAACCAGAAGTCGTCTCATTAAATGTATTAAATGGTTGTGTGTCTGCACACAGGTCGTCGTACCCGGCGTCGCAATATGTTGGTCGGATCTGGGAGTAAGCGGCAGTAGGGTGTAAGGTTGCAACTGGAGCACGGTAGGGCAATGTTCCCCGTTCAGTTTCGTCTTTGACACAGCTTGGTTGCCCGTTAACCTGCGCTGTTGGGTCTGCGTAGCATGGCGATGATAGTATTTATTCCTTTTTGCGCTCTTTCGCAACTAGTGTGGAGCGTTCCACCGCCTAACAACAAATTCACAGTACAGAGAACAACGAAAACAAATTTTTACGTTATTAGCCGCAAGCGTCGCCTAGCTGTGGCGATTGCCACTTGACGTAGCAGTGCGAAATGAGAATGGTGAACACAGTAGAAGGCGTGACCAAGCCATTCTCTGATTGGTTTTTGCTTTGCTAGCAGCCCTGTAAACAACTACCTACCAATCACTTTGCTATTCTGAACCAGCTATAGAATCCGTCACGCACGAGCTATTTGCCAAGCAAAGCAGTACTACGGACGCCACTGTATCGAGAAGTCCTGCTATGCAAAATGACCTGCTATATCTAGCAGCAGTTGCAATTGATCTCCGTATCCCCAAGAATATGAGCAAAAAATAAATTTAAAAGAAAACGAGAATTGTAATTTATTAAACTTTCTTTGAAACGCTTTCCTTGGAAACTGTAGGTTACTTTACAGACTGTATTACATTTTTCACTGACGCCAAGTGAGTTGTGTTCATTTTTCCAGTGTGCTAATACAATTCCTTTTTCGTTATTAGTGTTTTAAGTGCAAGTATTTACACAATTTTTTTGCACTCTCGATTTGTCTATATAAACGCTGTCAGCTACAGCAGTGCTGATCACTGTAGCTCTCGTTACAAATTGTATGAGGGCGAGTTAAGATTATCTGAAATAACAAGGGAATTATAGGAATAACAGATTTTCCCAGGACATTTCAGTTACAATGTCCACTGAACATAGCGGCACGTTATTCTGTTCGTAAGTTAAAACTTTAATAATGAGTGTGATGTTTCGTAAATACCTCAAAAACCACATGCGGAGCACAGCGTATCCCGACTATTACTATGCACATCGCAACATTCGAGCTTGAAAGCGCTTATCACTGCAAAACACAAGGTGTACTACTTTGCTCCCGCCGTTTGCCGATAGGTGCCGACAACGCTAAGTAGTGGTCGAAAGAAACAGATCGCCAACGTCAGGCAATTAGCTTGGACCTCGGTTAACATAACCTCATTAAAACAGTAGTCTATTTGTGTCTGCATCATAAAGTCGTTCTTGATTGAAAATGTCAGTTTAGGAGCCTAATTCTCGTAATTTGCGGGAGGTGTTACTGTTTTGTTTCAATATGAAGAAAACAGCGGCTGAGGCCCATCTAATGCTCTCAAGTACGTATGGTAAGGACACTATTAGTGAAAAAATGTGTCGTGAGTGGTTTCAACGCTTCAAGAACGGTGATTTTAACGTCGTAGACCGGCATAGTGGTGGAAGACAGAATGTTTGCGAAGATGCAGAACTGGAGACATTGCTGAGTGAAGACTTGTGTCAAACTCAAGACGAATTGGCACGGTAAGTGGGAGTGACACAGCACACCATTTCAAAACGTCTCAAGGCTACGGACAGGATTCAGGAAGAAGGAACGTGGGTCACGTGTGAGCTGAAACCAAGAGACGTTGAACGGCGTTTGTGTGTTTGTAAACAGTTGCTTCAGAGGCAAAAACGGAAGAGATTTCTGCATTGCATTGTGACCAGGGACGAAAAATGGGTTCATTACGATAACCCTAAATGCAAAAAATCATGAGGATGTCCCGGCCATGCTTCCACGTCAACGGCCAAACGGAATATTCACGGCTCCAAGATCATCCTCTGCATTTGGTGGGTGGGGATAAACGGCCGCAATACAGCGAAAGGCACGATAAAGGGATTTTGCAGCACGACAACGCTCGAACCCACGCTGCAAAAGGAGGTCAAAACGTAATTTGAAACATTATAATGGGAAATCCTACCCCACCCGCCGTATTCTCCAGACATTTCTCCCTTTGACTATCACGAGTTTAGATCAATGGCACATGGCCTGGCTGACCAACATTTCCGATCTCATGAAGATGTCACAATGTAACCGTAGGCTTCCGCGGCCGTTGTCAATGTCAATAAAATTCTTCTGGGTTAGAGACCGCATTGTCATTTATAAAATTCCAACGTTTCGGCGTCTGTTGCAAGACGCCTTCCTCAGGGTGTGTTGCTAACACACCCTGAGGAAGGCGTCTTGCAACAGACGCCGAAACGTTGGAATTGTATAAATGACAATGCGGTCTCTAACCCAGAAGAATTTTATTGAAGATGTCACAAATTGGATCGATTCGTGGATCGCTTTAAAAGATGAACATTTTTTTCCACGCGGGATTCGTACAATGCCCTAAAGATGGGAGAAAGTAGTGGCCAGCGACGGCAAATACGTTGAATGATACATGTGTAACCAATTTGTTTCATTAAAGCCTCAAATGACGGGGACAAAACGGCGAAAGCAAAGTTGTACACCAAATGACAACTCCGGCCACAACTCGATTTCTCACAGTGGTTCGTGGTTGCTGAATAACTATAAATTCTAATGAAAAGTTTTTACTCAATGTGGGTGAAGTTCTAGGTAAAGTTTGTAGCCAACGTAAGGCGAAACGAAACAGAACTACACAAATTAGACGCAGCTAGGCAGCCATATTACCACATATCGCATGCGGGTCATCAAACTGACTGAGACTTCCGCGCGATCACTGATCAATCTCTGCGATATGCCCCACGTGCCATCTACGGAAAGGTCACATGTCCATGCGACGGAGAGCTTCGGTACATCGCTCGTGTGCGGGGGCCCTTGACTAACATCGACACAAGCAACATGTGAGCACAGCGAATAGTTGTTTCGAATTTAATTTTTCCTTGCGAAACGTTTGTATCCAGTACTGCCAGCCAGAATGTGAACAAGTGTAGATCACGAGTAGCTACGTTTCACTTAAGAAAATAAGACTGTTTTAATCTAAACAGTGTAACTGTGAATGTTATAGTGCTCGAAGGGTTATCAGTAGACTCTGTGATCATTACGTCATTAATGGTTTCAAATTGGTTTCAGATAGGGCTGACTGTGAAAATACATTTTCTTTATTTTGGTCTGAGTTGATAAATGAGGTAGCCTTCAACGTATTGATACTTCACTGTAGCATCTTAGTAGTACTTCCGAAACCCACTCAAAAACTCGTTGTCTTTAGATCGCATGTTAGCAGCTGCGGCCGAAGGAGAAGAAATTCAACTGGGACGTCGAGACAGCTAGAAGAGACGAGATAAGCAAGCCTCTTGATAATCTAAGGAAGATATCTGTTGAAATTTGCTTGAACGTATCTTCGCGGATGATTGAACGTAGCCGTCCATAAGTAACTCATCGTGAACTACAACTTACGTAGTTAGTTTGTCAGATGTAGTAATGCGTCACGGCGGGAATATTTCTTCTTGTTTATTTGATAGGAGAGGAAACGCTACAAATTGTACACTGCAGTTATTCTGAGTAGACGTCGAAACAACTTTACTTGAGAAAACAAAATCGTTTCATCATCACAGACATAAAAAAAAAATCACACCAAATTTAATGATTGGCGCTGCAAGACAGGCATCATCGAGTACATTAGCAGTTAAGCACTGAGAGAATGAACACTACACCTTTATCTTAATTCACAATAGCGGAACAAGAGGTCTGCTAGAGGGTGAGCATGCAGTTTCCACCACCACCACCAACACTGGGTCCATTCTGACTGGTAACACCTACGTCTGCTGAACACGGAACTAGTACTAAACGTATTTTGATTATTCTGGATTGCTAAGAAAATGTGTATTCTGTCAAAGGGTTTGTCATACTGTATGCGAATTAAACTGAAAATGGGAGAGGTGCTATGTAATATCGTCGGACACCCGAAAAAGTTTGGTAACAGTGGTCCAAACCAGTGGTCGGCAAACTCACGGGTCAATAAAGCCAAATATCAACAGTACGACGACTGGCATTTATTCTGAGAGCTACTTTTTTAAACTTAGGTAAGTACATTGTCATTAACTTAGTTAGGGCAGTCCTAAGCTGAGCTTTGCAAAACCAACCTATCTGGTTGAGCTACGGTCACTGAGGTCGACACCTTCCAATTCTTCCAACCAGACTCGTCTTCAATACTTGTTTTGTCTATCTCACTTCGTTCAATCTCTCTATAGTTCCAAACCATCTCAAAATATCTTTTCAAATACTCAGCAAAACATCTTTAACTTAAAAAAAACTTGACTCATGTTGTAAGACAAACTATAGGTACGCTGAATAAAAACTGACATCACACTTAATAACAATATTATTTAGTGATAAGACTAAATTTTAAGGCACCCATGAGATTAGATTATGAAAGTGACCGACACGCACTAGTGTGAAAAATGTCATCTCCTTGGAACGTTTGGGTAAGTCAAGTTCGCTTACTGTTTTTAATTTTAGGTACTATTGCACGTTCTCGTCAATGAGAACTTCTCAGTTTACTCCTGATAACATTTCCGATTGAAAATGACTGTTCGCATGAATATGTAGACCCGAATACGGAAAGAACAGCAAATATTTATTTTTTATCACCTTCTTTCGCTCGATCCCACGCTTTTTTCTACAGCTCACTAGAAACAGTTCAACTCTTTGATGGAATGGACATTCCTTCCACTGCTCCATTCTGCATCAACTTCAGACTTCAAAGCATTAGCCAGCCCACACTTTCGACTGCGTTATCATATGCAGAAAAATCGGTGAGGGTGATAGTGAGTTTATGTGGTCCGAGTATCGTGAGAGAATAGGAGTTTCACCCCCGTCTAACGCCACTTCTTCAAAATACATTCGCTCAGCCGCAAACCAACTTCTGTGCATAGGCCACGAAGTTTCAGTCTCGCTGTACCCACGCGGCAGCACTGGTGGTCTTTGGAGGATCCACACTAACGAGGCCAAAGAACCGCAGGTGTCTCTCGCGGCACTGTTTGACGTCCATCGGCCTAAACGAAAGCGCTACACTGACGACCCTCCCTCCCTCTTGTGTAACGTTAATAACAGAATGTCGTGGGAGCGGGCAAGGGGCCATTACTCTCGTAAGTGAATGGTCGCCTCGTGGAGCCATTGCTTGAAGTGATGAAGGAAAGGGACGATACTCTCACTGCTTCACTCTTCTCACCGCTGAAGGTACAGTTTTTCGAGACCGAAAAATGCTTAGTTGTAAGTGTAAAACGCATCAATGGAATGCGTACTGGTGGATTTCATGAGGCCTAGACTTAGAACACACGTCGGTGTCGGCTGTCCCGGGCTCCGTTCGCAGCGGCGAAGCGCGGCTGTGTAGCGAGCCGGCGCGCGTAACGGACCGTGGCCGGCGGTCACGAGCCGGTGCACCGCTCTACTGTGCTGCGTGGAGCTGCACGCGACGGCTGACGTCAGCGGCCTGCGCTGCGCTCCCGCGCCGGCTGCGACCAACACCAAACTAGCTCGCACGGCGCCGCTGAAACCACTCACCGTCGCAGAAATACCTGTGCCTTCAGGCGACTGATTTTCACCCGAGGGAAAGTCAGTGTGGCCATTACTTTCGTCCTTGCCCCACCCCGGTTTAAACAATTACGGCCTCTTCACAGGACACAAAACCAAACGCTACACCGTACCATCTATCAGTTCTTTTCGATGGCATGTGCAAACTCACGATCAAGCACACACGTAAAGAAAGTTTACATACTTATTAGGGCAAGGAGAAAGTTCTGTACCTAATATAGATGTGGTGTTTACATCTAATTAATGTATTTCCTATTTGTTCTTTTAACACATATTGCACAATATCTTAAATATCAGCTTCATCTGCGGCTACACGTCATGCAGCAAAGGCTCTTGTTTCTCTCCCTCTTTCAAATTTTCGCCCAAACGCGTGTGGAATTCAGAACTTCTAAGCTAAAAGAAGGTCAACGTCATAGAGTAACACATCGCAAAATCGGGTTTAGTATAACATATCTTAACAAGTGATACAAACATTAACTCAAAAGAACTAAAACTACTGAAATATTTTATCTAAGTTTGCAGTCTTTCGTGGCTGTTGTCACTATAGTTAAAATCACATGCGTTGTCAGGCTGCGTCATATTTCCTTCTAAAATAATCTACGTTTCGACCCCTCTGCTGGGATCTTCTTCAGGATATTACGGTGTCCATTATTGCTAGAACACTGTCACAGACCAGTGTCGCGTTCTCTTATAAAGAGGAGTTTTCCCGCGTTTGTGCTGGAGAAGTGGGAGTATCCACTAGAGTTCAGCCAATAATGAACCTCCTCCTGCATCAGCGTGGGAATATTAGCCTATGACGATCGCCCACCAACGGTAGCCACGAGAATTTTAACCGATACTCCCACTTCTCCATAACAAACGCGGGAAAACTACCCTTTATAAGAGAACGCGACACTGGTCTCTCGCAGTGTTCTAGGAACAGTGGACACCGTAACATCCTGAAGAAGATCCCATCATGGGAGTCGAAACGTCGATTATTTTAGAAGGAAATATGACGCAACCTAACAACCCAGAAGATTTTAACTTTAGATATTTTTATGTTTAAAATTTTTCCATATGAGATGAACACTATTCGTAATATTAGCTCCCCCTTTCTCTTAAGGTTTATCCCGTCTAGCACAGCTTCCGCTTTTTTTTTCAGAATTTGGCAAATTTTATTTCATTATTTGACTAGGTAACTGAATGCTCTTCCTGACGCCACAATCGTCAAGGTAGCTTGATAGAGGGAACTCGTGTGTCACAAGAGTCTGTGAATCGTGTGCACTTTTGTTTTAACTGTTATTGTATCGCATTACCTGAGATGGAATCTGTGGACCAGCCCAGCATTTGACTAATCGAATGTGGGAAATAGCCTAAAAATTACACTCCGACTGTGTGGTGTGCCAGGCAATGGTCATTAATCCGCCACGCTGATTAGATAGAAGTCTGGCTAACCTGAGTCTCCTATGCTCGTGCGCTACGCGTTACTTTAAACGAGCACATCCAACTAGTCACGACACACAAACGCCGATTATTCTGAGAGAAACTATATTACAGATATGAAAAAATCTGAAAGTGCAACTGATTCAGTGTTCGAAAAATCTGGAAAAAGATATTAACTGCTTGCCCATTCTAAGTTAATTCTTACTTTAAAGGTGTAATTACAATACTGTAGTTTTATAATGACGTTTCGAGAAAGCGTCATATCCACTTGCTGCCTTTCTGAGAACATACGCGCCACTGCAAGGCATCAACTGAGCTCTAGACATACCCCTGTGACTGTCAAAATCATCTGCATCGGCCGAACTAACGTACTTCCTGCAACTCACTGATCGTGGCCTGCTGATCAATTTACCGTTGGCTCTCCATATTTCCCTAGTAAGATTTATAATTATAGCATTCAAAACAAACCTGACACTTGAAAACCAAAATCCAGAACTAAAGAGATGTCACCAGTTCCATTACCGCGTACATGATATCACTTCAATAACCACTATGAACCAGTGAAACAACTACCCATCCAACACTGTGCAACATTGATCATTTCAGATCATAACATCAAGATTGACAGCTCCAAAACCAACACATCGGAACCAGAAGAATGCTGTAAGAGAAATACAGCGATTAATTACATGTGCAAGAAACTTAACCTTATCCATATTTCTCCTGTTTATCGAAGTTGTAATGATAAACTCATTAAAATTTCATTCAAACGAATCACGATTAGTGATGCTAAACGCTCAATCTGTTCTGAAAAACTTCGGACATTAAACTGCAAAGAAGTGAATTTAAAAATTTTCTCGGCGAATTGACTGTTCAAACAAATTTCGCGCTTGTACCCAGTCGAAGGAGGAAGAGCTTTGTGTTTAACGCCAGATCGACAACGAGGTCATCAAAGACGGAGCATAAGCTCGTATTATGTAAGGATGGAGGAGGAAAGCGGACACTGCGAGAGGGCTGTACAAGTAATGATCACACGCACGGCACAGCGGACACACCAGGAACCGCGGTGTTGGCCGTCGAATGGCGCTAGCTGCGCAGCATTTGTGCACTGCCGCCGTCAGTGTCAGCCAGTTTGCCGTGGCATACGGAGCTCCATCGCAGTCTTTAACACTGGTAGCATGCCGCGACAGCGTGGACGTGAACCGTATGTGCAGTTGACGGACTTTGAGCGAGGGCGTATAGTGGGCATGCGGGAGGCCGGGTGGACGTACCGCCGAATTGCTCAACACGTGGGGCGTGAGGTCTCCACGGTACATCGATGTTGTCGCCAGTGGTCGGCGGAAGGTGCACGTGCCCGTCGACCTGGGACCGGACCGCAGCGACGCACGAATGCACGCCAAGACCGTAGGATCCTCCGCAGTGCCGTAGGAGACCGCACCGCCACTTCTCAGCAAATTAGGGACACTGTTGCTCCTGGGGTATCGGCGAGGACCATTCGCAACCGTCTCCATGAAGCTGGGCTACGGTGCCGCACACCGTTAGGCCGTCTTCCGCTCACGCCCCAACATCGTGCAGCCCGCCTCCAGTGGTGTCGCGACAGGCGTGAATGGAGGGACGAATGGAGACGTGTCGTCTTCAGCGATGAGAGTCGCTTCTGCCTTGGTGCCAATGATGGTCGTATGCGTGTTTGGCGCCGTGCAGGTGAGCGCCACAATCAGGACTGCATACGACCGAAGCACACAGGGCCAACACCCGGCATCATGGTGTGGGGAGCGATCTCCTACACTGGCCGTACACCTCTGGTGATCGTCGAGGGGACACTGAATAGTGCACGGTACATCCAAACCGTCATCGAACCCATCGTTCTACCATTCCTAGACCGGCAAGGGAACTTGCTGTTCCAACAGGACAATGCACGTCCGCAGGTATCCCGTGCCACCCAACGTGCTCTAGAAGGTGTAAGTCAACTACCCTGGCCAGCAAGATCTCCGGATCTGTCCCCCCATTGAGCATGTTTGGGACTGGATGAAGCGTCGTCTCACGCGGTCTGCACGTCCAGCACGAACGCTGGTCCAACTGAGGCGCCAGGTGGAAATGGCATGGCAAACCGTTCCACAGGACTACATCCAGCATCTCTACGATCGTCTCCATGGGAGAATAGCAGCCAGAATTGCTGCGAAAGGTGGATATACACTGTACTAGTGCCGACATTGTGCATGCTCTGTTGCCTGTGTCTATGTGCCTGTGGTTCTGTCAGTGTGATCATGTGATGTAGCTGACCCCAGGAATGTGTCAGAAAAGTTTCCCCTTCCTGGGACAATGAATTCACGGTGTTCTTATTTCAATTTCCAGGAGTGTATTTCTCAGAGAAGTCAGCTATCACATCGAGGGTCAACACTTGATACGAAACATATTTCATCTGCACCACCACTCTCTCTAGCGACATCAGCTTCATCCTCACCCGTTATCACAACACAAAATAAACAAAATTAAAATGAAAGCACTAGACTTACGCATTTTGTTTGTTAATCATTCGATTGCTCAACTCCCACTTCTGAACTGGCAGAAACCGAAGACTTCATGGTGCCAATGTTTTGTGTCTGACCGCTGTCACTAAATAATAATAATAATAATAATAATAACTATTATTATTATTATTATTATTATTATTATTATTATTATTATTATTATTATAAAGTCTAGGTACAACAGCAGTGTTGTAGCCATTACATAGTGATATGCAGTCAATTAGTTCGTTTACTGTCGCGAAAAGAATAATGAAGAAATTCCTGGTCTACCGTGGGAACTACCTGCCACTCAAAAGAAATATTCACGAGGTATTTACGAATCTGTGATATATATCTCAGTTTTACTGTCACAGATGGATATTACTGAGTGTGTTTGTCTGGAATGACTACGTGAGGTATAGTCTGGAACAGCACGACCGCTACGGTCGCAGGTAAGAATCCTGCGTCGGGCATGGATATGTGTGATGTCCGTAGGTTAGTTAGGTTTAAGAAGTTCTAAGTTCGAGGGGACTGATGATCGTAGACGTTAAGTCCCATAGTGCTCAGAGCCATTTGAACTACGTGAGAAAGATATCCATACATTGGCTTCGCAAGCTGTAACTCCCAACAATGTGTCCTACTTAACTCTAGTACTCGGAAAAAAATCCAATTATCTTTTGTTATCAGAAATTACGAAATATCAGAGGCAGTCAAATGAAACTGACACACGGAAAAATGTAAGCATACTATTATTTGAAATGTAATTGCGGTAAATGTTTATACACTGACAAAAAGAAATCGCAAGACGAAGGAGGAGCTGTACGACATCAGCAAAGTTAGTATGAGTGTTTCTACATCTGAAAGATAGTTTCGCGCCAGGCGCGTAGGAGTGGAGCTATTACCGCCACTACGAGGATCCAAATTACGTTTGCTTCAAATACACGCTAGAATGATCGTAAACGTTAGTTACCTCTGAGACTGGACGTGCCGGGTTGATTTTGGTCAAGAATGCCTTTAAGGCCACAAAGACGCCATTATCAGCACCTCACTGAATTTATACGAGATCGTGTAATACGACTACGAGAGGCTGGATGTTGCTTCTGCGATATTGCAGAAAGACGTGACAGGTTCAAATGGCTCTGAGCACTATGGGACTTAACGTCTGAGGTCATCAGTCGCCTAGAACTACGTAAACCTAACTAACCTAAGGACGTCACACACATCCATGCCCGAGGCACGATTCGAACCTGCGACCGTAGCGGTCTCGCGGTTCCAGACTGACGCGCCTAGGACCGCACGGCCACAGCAGCCGGCTGACGTGACAGTGATGTAGCCTCTGTACATGACTGCTAGCAGTGGTGGCCACGAGAAAGTGCGGTCGCAAGAAGACCCGGTTCCGGACAAACACGTGGCACTACCGAGAGGGAAGACCATCGTGTTCGGAGTGTGGCTCTGGCGCATCTTACTGCATCTGCAGCAGCAATTTGAGCAGCATTTGGCACCCCAGCGACAGAACGAACTGTTACAAATGTTTTACTACAAGTACAGCTCCACTGATCCCAAACCACCGATACAGCCACCTGCTACATCCATGGTGGCAAGTTAGTCCCCACTGCAGGAAAGGATGGAGGTCTGTTGTGGTTTCTGTTGAAAGCCGATTCTACTTCGGTGCCCGTGCACTAGTTAGGAGGCCAGTTTGGGGCATGCAACCAACCCGCCTGCTTGCTAGACAAACTGGACCAACACCTGGACTTATGGTCTAGAGTGCGACTTACGTATGATAGCAGGAGCATTCTCGTGGTTATCCCACGCACACTGACTGCAGATTTGTACGACAATCTAATGATTCGATATGTTGCGCTGCCATTCATGAATAGCATTCCAAAGGGTGTTTTCCAACAGGATAACGTTCGCCCGCATGCTTCTGTTGTAGCCCAATATGCTCAACAGTATATCAACAAACTGTCTTGATTTACTCGATCATCAGATCTGTCTCCAGAAGAGCACATATGGATCATCGTCGGACGACAACTCTCGCGCCATCCACAACCGCCACTAATCATTCAAGTGCGACAGGGATGGAATCCCATCCCGCAAACTGACACCCAGCACGTCTGCATGCTTGCAACCAACATTCTGGCGGTTACGTCGGTTATTAATGTGCCAGCATTTCACATTTACACTCTTTTACCTCGCGCTTAAATGAAGCTGTGAGCTTGCAATGTTAATCCAGCCAAATGTATTCCCGAAATTTCATCACTATGTTAATTATTTTCTGCTGTTGCGATTATTTTTTGTCGGTGTACAAGACTAGTCAATGTCTTCACGGAAAAATTTTTTGCTTTTGCCGAGGAAACGATGATTGTACAAAGGTGTGAAGCAAGTCGACATCGACAATTTTATTTCTTCAAGACTCCAAAAATAGGGGAATCGAATGGGGAGAGATCGGGATGTGTGGAGGATGTGTCTGGGCCCACCCCCATGTTTCCAATGTTTAGACTACGCTACAGAAGTTTCATGGGTATACCTTACACGTCCTCTATACCAGTGGTTCCTATCCATTTGAACCTGGTGCTCCACTTTGGAGCCTCAGAATCTCACGTCCCCTACATTTACTGATTTTATTACTTTTTTTGGTTTCTTTCGAGAAACTATATTTGACAATCTGCAATTCACACTTTAATAAGAAAATAAAGAGTAATACCAAACTATAGTGTTTATGTATAGTATGTATGTAGGCGAAATAGAAATGCCTTTATGCCTGAGATAAACACCTAATGATATTGTTTTCATTTGACCACACTCTTCACATCCAAATAGTTTTTGTGAAAAGGCACAAGAAAACTTCAGACCATCCATTAGACCGTTTCAAACTAGTTAAAGAACATATAATGTAACTCTCCTCGCTCAGGCGGCTGCGGTGTGTTATTTTCATTATGGCTAATGTCGAGAATCCGGTCTCTCATAGCTTCAATGTAAGAACTACACGAAGACTGACGACTTCGTTTGTCACTGCTCGATAAATAGGAAGGAAACAGGCCCAAACTTCTTTCAGCCCTATTTGTTGAAACCGTTCTATAGTATTCCAGTCACATTTCAATTCAACTGTATTATCTTGTATTTCATCGGGAAATACATGCACATAACTTGCAAAGGGTGATCATGCTAATTTGCACTACCAGTCTTCCGAAGACAAATGAGAAGAACAAAATTTGTACTCTTCTTGTAGCCTCTCTTCTCGTTGACAGCGCCCTGTTGTCTTTTCTAGACGTTCACTGAATCGAGGGAATGACAAAAAGTTAGTAATTGGGGCATCCAGGAAACACTTTCGTTGTTGTCTTTTTCTCCAAGAAGGCCCATATGGTATCATTAGCGTCCATAAATGTGGTGTTTCGACCTTTTTTCATATTCAGATTGTTCAGAATTTCAAAGAAGACCCACTGCCCTTCGAAAGCCACAGGAATTCTGTATAAAAAAACTGAAGATTGGTGGTCAGCACTCGGAATAAAAGGGGGTTCATGGCACTTGACTTAATTTTACGAACTACACTGATATCCACTTTCAGTGAAGTGTCCAGTTCCTCCCAAGTTTTAGGAACTAGCGCTTGCTTGAGGATCATACAGTGAAAGCTACAGGGTGACACACGGGAGACGGCCGGTTTTTAATGAAATACTCAGCCAGCTTTAAAATTAATGCATGTTTATTTATACAAAATCAAAGCTCATTACTTGCCATTTTAGTTAACAAAGTTATTTGTGAAAAATAATGTCGTTCAGGTGATGTCAATCATTTAGAATGCAGGACTCAAGTCTCTTCTCAAAATCCCCCTTAAAATAAAATAAAAAATCGGTTCAAATGGCTCTGAGCACTATGGGACTTAACATCTGAGTTCATCAGTCCCCTAGAACTTAGAACTACTTAAATCTAACTAACCTAAGGACATCACACACATCCATGCCCGAGGCAGGATTCGAACCTGCGACCGTAGCGGTCGCACAGTTCCAGACTGTAGCGCCTAGAACCGCTCGGCCACACCAACCAGCTAAATCCTCCATCACACGGACTAAAATCTCTGCAGGGATGGCAGCAAGTTCTTGATTGATTGCATTCTTCAACTCGTCAAAGTTTCGAGGTTTGTGGTTATAGACACAGTTCTTAAGGTACCCCCACAGAAAAAAGTCACGCACTGAAAAGTTGGGAGACCTGGGAGGCCAAGAACATTGCCAAAACGTGAGATAATCTGGCCAGGAAACATGCGTCTAAGAACTGTCATTGAAGTCTAGAATGAGATTTTCACTCTGCAGCGGAGTGTGCGCTGATATGAAACTTCCTGGCAGATTAAAACAGTTTTAATCTGCCAGGAAGTTTCATATCAGCGCACACTCCGCTGCAGAGTGAAAATCTCATTCTGGAAACATCCCCCAGGCTGTGGCTAAGCCATGTCTCCGCAATATCCTTTCTTTCAGGAGTGCTAGTTCTGCTAGGTTCGCAGGAGAGCTTCCGTAAAGTTAGGAAGGTAGGAGACGGATACTGGCAGAAGTAAAGCTGAGAGTACCGGGCGTGAGTCGTGCTTCGGTAGCTCAGATGGTAGAGCACTTGCCCGCGAAAGGCAAAGGTCCCGAGTTCGAGTCTCGGTCGGGCACACAGTTTTAATCTGCTAGGAAGTTTCATGTCATTGAAGTGTTTGCGGTGTGGGATGTTGTCCCATCCTGATAGAACCGAACACGTTTTAAAGGGATTCGTCGTCTTCTTAGTTCTGGTTTTGCTTATTCATGGTCCCGTTTAAATGAAAATGAGCTTCATCGGTCATCAATAAAATTTCATTTTCATTCGATCCCAAAATCACTTGAATTTTGTAAGCGAAGTCTTCTCGTACAGCAAAATCAGTTTCCTTAAGTTGTTGGACAATTAGCATTTTGTAGGGATGAAATTTTAATTCTTCATGCAAAATTCGTCTAACCGATTCACGATTGATCCGTAACCCACTAGCATGACGTCTAGCTGACCGTCCTGGGCTTCTGACTGCCTCCTGCCTTACCCTTTCAACATTTTCTGGTGTTGTTACTCTGCGTCTCGGGCTAGGATGCTTCTTATCCACTATGTTTCCAGTTGATCTGAAGTTCTCCACCCATCTGAGGATTGTGTTACGGCTCCGAACAGCTCCATGTCGATCGACATTTAACCGCGCACGAACAATCGCTGCGTAGCAATAATAGACTCACCAATTTTCACGAAACTGCCATAGACAAACACCCGACGGTGCAAGTCCCACTGCTCAATAGTGACTGAGTAAATGAAATGGCGTCTTGTGTGGATCAGAACTACTCCCACCAAGACCAAGACGACCATCACCATCACCATCACCATCACCATCACCATCACCATCACCATCACCATCACCATCACCACCGCACCCTCGGTACTGCTCAGCTCAAAACCGTCCGTCTCCCGTGTGTCACCCTGAATTAAGACTAGGATATTTTTCCTTTGGCAATAATTAGGAAACCAGATCGTGAATATAAACGGTAGGTGCTTCATCAGTACACATTCCCGTAACTCTGTGATAAAACCAATCTTTATCAACCATAAATGTATTTAACGGCAGAAAATACATCAGAATATTTTCGTGTTTTTTGCAAGTTTTTAGAAAACTATCATTCTAACATTATTTAATATTTTCTTCTCGCCCACAAATCGGCAGTATACTATTATGTGACACTGTTAAGTTATATCAGTAGAAACGCGATACTGCTAAGCAAAAACCAGAGGCAGTTTCCATCTGTTAACTAGCTTTTCTTTCACATTCAACGTCATTGCTTCGATCCTACATTGCACACTCATGTTTGGAACAGGTACTTGTCCATTTTTCACAGACTATCTTCTCACAAAAACAATTGTGGTTGCCTTAAGAGGTGTGATTAACGTCTCACGAGTAGTATGAGGTTTTTTGTTGTTGCGATTAATATTAAAAGAGTAATTTCATAAGATGATTCTTCAGTAACTTCCTCATTTTCATGCTGAAAGATCACAGTACAGTTTTATATATTTAAAGAATTTCATTTTTCAATGCCGTATGAGTTGTTACATGACGTTCCAGAAGAACAGGCCGCAATGAGTCGTTACTGAGCACATTGTGACAATGCACTGTGACAGTTTGACATCTTGTTTTTCAGTAAACATGAAACCATACTTAATATATTATTTATCATACAGTCTTCTTTCAGCACACATTTTCAGTTAACATAAAAAAAACAATCAAAATACTATTCACTTCCACAGAACACGACTGGCTTAATACTTCCAGAATGCAGAGCGCAAAGGGTAGAATGTGTAGTGTCGGCCACAACTTGGTGAATTGCGAGGCAAAGCTGATGCTACTAACTCTGCACTCGCTAACTGTAATAAGAACACAAAAATTTTGTCTTGGCTGACCGCATGTTTCTGCATTCTTCTAAACACTCTACGCCCCTGCTACAAATCTCAAACGCCAGTTTGAGAGCCACTGCTCTAAACAATCCCGATCTCTCCCCACGCGATTTTCATATTTTTGGAGCCCTGAAGGAAGACATTCGTGGCCGTCAATTTGCTTCGGACGACGAGGTGCACACCCCTGGGTATAGCCACGGTTCCGTAAGCAACCGCAACATTTGTCCACGAAGGTATTGACCGTCTTTTCTCGCAGCGAGAGAAATGTATTAACTCTGTTGATCCGCTGTGGACGCGGGACAGCGGCTGGTCAATATTTAACAAGGAAAGGCGCCAAACAGCCATGCAGTTTGAAATGTAATTTTAATTTTACTGTCAGTTTCGGCAATTCAAAGTGCAATCTTCAGCCTCGATATTCACCTCATGTACAAACAAACAAATCGATATTGGCATATTCTAGTCGTGTGTTTCTGGACGTTCTGAATTCGTATTTCAAGTGCTTCCTTCCTCACCTTGAACATACCTCACGCAATTTCCCAACAGGCGTCGGTGGGGTATCATGTTACAATGCGACATTGAATCTGTAGTTTGAATGGCCACTGATATACCACTAATGTCTCGAGGTTCATATAACTTCATCTTGGAATCGTTGGCAGTCTAGTATATTTTTATGATGATAATTTTCCGTCGGAATGGTCAATACTATGATTTCTAAGGTACTGAAGAGTTGTCGAGCTACGTAATTCCCGACAGCATACTGCAAGGAATATTCAGAGTGAATTTTGTACAAGGAAACAGTCACTTTTCGTATTTAACTTCGGTGACCACTGAATACGTCTGGATGCCGTCTATCGGTAACTTAATCGTGATGAAATACAATACCTGAATGCAGCTGAACTTCGGTTTCTGTAATGCGATTCGTCAGATACACCATCAAAACTAGTTTGATTAGCGGCGCAAGATGGCTTCATCTCTTACTGATATTGTGCTTTTTAAATTCATTATCCTGTACTTTACATTTTTTTGTAATCGCTAAAGAATGTGTGTGGACATACAGTTTTGAATGATTTCTTCATGTTGCAATTTTCGCTTCTTCCAATGGAGTGCATTTCCAGCAGCATGTAGAAGTTCTTTTTGGGAGATTAAAAACGCATGCCCGAATGATTTCTTCATGTTGTAATTTTCGCTTCTTCCAATGGAGAGCATTTTCAGCAGCTTGTAGAAGTTCTTTGTTGGGAGACTAAAAACGCATGCCCTGCGCTGCATAAATCTCGTTTCGGCTTCTCTGAAGCGAGGCTAGTGATTACATTTGGCTCTGCATAGAAATTTGTTACTTCTAAAAGGCTGATGCTGTAACAAGAGGATGTGAAAAGGGAAAACTACAGGGAACTGCAGTACATATTAAATTATCTTTTATTTACGAGAAGATAAACTATTTTCCAGGATATAATTATGTCCAAATCTATATACTCGAAGCAAACAAAGTTTAGGAAAATAATTTGTCTCCTGTTGAATGTGACGCAGTACAGTTATGAATGTAAACATATAATTTAAGTTTGGAACACCTTTGAAAAAAGGTAACGGATGTAGATAACCCGATCAATTTATAATATAAAGACACCCTATATTCAGAAGGCGTCTGAAACTTGACACCTTCCGCCAAGTCGACGTCCATACGAACGGCTGGTCTACCACTACCCTCAGTTTAAACCTAGTACACTGTTACGTCTACGTAAGTTTTTTCACAATGGAGGAAAACAGTGAGCCCGTCTTTTGTGACCATAAACACTGCTTTTCACTCTCTCATCCAGTTCACGATATTATGTAGAACTATTTAACATTATTTAAACCTCCATATATTGTATTTTCACTAAATTATTTTACACAAGATCTTATTTATCATAATGATAAAGAGAAACAAGACTTCAGGAAGACGGCAGATGATTTCAACGAAAGATGATAATTTAATGATTTCGGTAAGAATAATTAAAAATTAATTTTCGAGCTCTATGTGTAATGAGGAAACTGTGCGGTTACAGCATACATCTGCCATTGTGATAAAGATAAGCGTGCTGTACTTTAGAGACTTGTGGACAGCACGAAGTTAAACTTCTCGAGAGCTCATTTCAGAACAAATAAGTCAATGATTATGCAATCATTTAGAAGCTATCAACTGATAGCAAAAAGTAGTTATAAAATTACTTGATTACGATAACACTCGACTCACTACTTGAACAATCACAGAGTTATATTTGCTGAAAGCTGCCGCGCTGATAAGTAGCGACTGTGAAGTCACGAAAATCTTATCTCAGCCGCATTTGCCGAAAACTGCATTTCAAGAGATTGGGAGCAAGGAAAAAATATGAGAAAGAAGAGAATTTATCAGTTACGAGAAGTGCCTACATCCGCCACGTGCTTCGCTCTTGAAAATAGATCTTAATGATTACAACAGATTGTTATGTTTTTTGTGCCTGAAGTTAACAGGAATTAACGATAGTCAACCAAGCAAAGAATGCCAGTCATTCTGTGCGCTGTTTTCAGACGTTAGCGTCGTAACAACAGACAACTCCATGACAATGAAAGATCTACAACCTAGTCTTTCTGCAAACTTTAACAAAAAAGGTATAAGTTGAAGTTATTGATTTGCCATCTTCATTTCCGTGCATCGATATTTTTACAAAAACAGGGCTTCGAATGTCCTGAATAAAACACCTAACCTCATTCGATCTTGAAACGTTGAACTGTTTGCCACTTTTTCGTAGTATGTACTGGCGAATTGCGAAGATCTTTCATGGTATCGATCCTGATTTCCGTGTTGCCAATAAGTTGTATTTGATTTTAAAAAAAGTTACATTGATACTCCAGGAATTGACACTGAAGGATAACAGCAAGCATAATGTGATTCTTCAGTTTCTCCGGGCATATTTCTTGCTCGAACAGTCCACGGATGTACTGCCGGTCCATAGTGTCCAACGGGCACAATATTTCGGCGATCAGACATGTCTCCATCGTCAGGTGTGCTGACGTACTGAGCTCCTGAGGGCGGGCGGCCGTCCTAAATCCCCTACCCTCGCGAGGCGTTCTCTCCTCGGTCCGCGTCGGCGGTCGGTCAGACACTGGCGTCGGCGTCTGTGGTGACGTCGGTGTAATTGCCTTCGTTCTGGAGAAGGGACTTAATTTTGCTCCCACACCCAGGTTCACGCCGGTAGCAGACATTGTTAGTGCAGTTGAACAGGTTGATGCGCGACTACCACATGAAACAGCTGAAGAAGTACGCCGGGAAAACTGCTGTGCTCTGACGAGAACTAAACCGATCAAGTCGAATATTACCAGCAAGGAGTGGACGGTCATTCGAGACCTGAGACAGAGCCCTGAGATTGTTGTCTCACCGGCTGACAAACGCAATGCTACGGTTGTTCTTTCCCATAAGGACTACATTGAGAAGATGCAGAGCCTACTAGATGACGAATCTTTCACGTAGATCAATGCTGACCTCACAAAGAAGGTGGATAACAAGACTAGGGCTCTTCTCAAGGATGCAGATTTAGCAGAGCGTGTCGCCAAGAAAACTGACACCTCAAGGACCTGTACCGCCAAGATTTACAGACTCCCTGAAGTCCACAAAGAAGGGGTACCGTTACGCCCAATTGTCAGCAACATTAGGGCACCTACATATATGCTGGCCAAATACCCGGTAGAATTACTAAGCCCTCATGCGGGTAAATTCCCTCATCACTTTCGTAATTCTGTGGATTTCGTAAAACGTCTCGACAACTTCGAGCTGAAAGACTCAGATATCCTGGTGAGTTTTGACGTTGTTTCATTATTCACCAGGGCGCCTCTTCGAAAGTCAGTTGTGCTTATTGCACAGAAACCTGACGAGAAGACGACCGACCTTTTCAAGCACGTTCTGACCTCCACATATTTTCTCTTTAGTGGAGAATACTATGCACAAACAGGAGGAGTCCCAATGGGGAGCCCATTCTCGCGAATTTCTATATGGAGTACTTCGAGGAGGAAGCTTTGGCGCCATCCAAATGGAAACCTACTTGTTTTCTACGATGTCGATGACACGTTTGTGATCCGGCACCATAGAAGGGACAAGCTCCTAGACTTCCTTAGAACTCCATACATCCGAACATCAAATTCACTATGGAGACCGAAGCAGAAGGTACATTACCATTCCTGGACGTCATGATCAGAAGAAGAGCGGATGGCACCCTGGGCCACAGTGTATACAGGAAGAAAACGTATACTGACCTGTATTTGCAAACGGATAGCTGCCACCACCCTGCGCAGAGGAATAGGATTCTAAAAACACTGGCGCACAGGGCACGCACCATCACCGTCGCAGAGAGTAGGCCCCAAGAGCTGGAACACCTGAAAACTGTATTCCGGAAAAACGGGTACTCGGAATGGCAGATCAGACACGCTCTCCACCCCACCTCTACAGCACAGCGTGCGGAGACGCAAGAAGTCACGGAGAAAGAGATAGCCACAGCCTATATACCATATACTGGCGCACTATCGGGGAAAATAGGACGAATATTGAGGAAACACCGAGTAGGAACTGTCTTTTGCCCACCAAATAAAACGTGAGAATTATTGGAAAGTGTCAATGACGATCTCGATCTGCGGAAGGCCGGCATATACCAGATTCCGTGTCAATGTGGGAAGACTTATATTGGACAGACAGTGCGCACCATCGAAGATAGTTGCCGAGAACATCAGAGGCACACTCGACTTGAGTACACCAACAAGTCGGCGGGCGCAGAGCACTGTTTGTCCGAAAATCACGAAATGGACTACCAACGTACCAGCGTCTTGACACAGACACGTAAATACTGGTACAGCGTCGTTAGAGAGGCTATCGAAATTCGTACCAGGGCGGACTCATCAATCGAGATTTCGCTACAGCGTCAGCAGGGCATGGGAACCAGCACTAATTATAAAAAGACACTCAGCAAACGAAACGAACGGGCGACTAGGGCGGACGAGGCAATTACACCGACGCCACCAGAGACGCCGACGCCAGCGTCTCACCGACTGCTGACGCCCAGGCGCGAACCGCAGAGAGAAAGCCTCGTGAGGGGAGGGTATTTAAGACGGCCGCCCGCCCTCGGGAGTGCCGCAGGGGTCGGTTCTCGGCCCCTCGCTGTACTCCCTGTACACTGCAGACGCGCCGAAAGTGGCAGGAGTCGAACTGGCGCTGTATGCTGATGATACAGCCCTGTTCACGCGCAGCATGAATGCCCAGGTGCTGAGAAACCGCCTCCAACGCGGGTGTGACGCCTTGGGCTCATGGGCAACAAAGTGGCGGTTGAAATTCAACGCCACAAAGAGCCAGGCAGTCGTCTTCACTCGAAGACTTCTGCCGCCAGGGCTTACGCCGCTCGAAATCCTGGGAGAACCCATCCCATGGAGTGGGACGGCAAAATACCTAGGGGTTACCCTAGACCGCAGGCTCACCTGGAAGCATCACATCCGTGATGTGAAAGGGAGAGCAGTTGGACGCCTCCGCGCCCTGTATCCACTGCTAAACCCGCAGTCAACTTTGCCACCGCAACACGGCATCACGCTTTACCTAACATTGGTTCGCCCACTGTTAGAGTATGCGGCCGTGGTCTGGGGGAAAGCCGCAGATGCTCACATTGTGACTCTGCAACGGATACAGAACCGCGCCCTGAAGACTGCTATGCATCTTCCAAGGCGCTTTTCGACGCGCCAACTCCACGAGGACACCGGAATCCTGCCTCTTCGAGAAAGGTTCCGCGCCATCGCCAGGAAATTCTACGAGAGGACGGAACACTCCCGTAACCGGCTCATCCGTGGACTGGGCCAACAACCACATCACAGGCCAAGCACGCGCTGGCCTGACCTGCTGAGGGATTAAGTTTTACTAATCCCCCAGCAGAGTGTGTTACTTTTTCTCTTACAGGTCACACCAGCATGGAAAAATCGACAAGTGTGTTAATATATTTTTCTTTTCTCTTCCACAGGAACCGCAGGAATGACAAATCTGTCTAGACTGCACCATTCTCGAGCCAAGGATCGGCTCGTCTTTACAGCGTCAGCGTCAGCCTCGGGAGCTCAGTTCGTCAGCACACCTGACGATGGCCACATGTCTGGTCGCCGAAATATTGTGCCCGTTGGACACTATCGACTGGCAATACACCCGCGGACTCTTCGAGCAAGCGTAATGTTTTATATTTCACGTCCACCTCAAAATTCAACAGCACCTTGAAACAAAAACCTATCTGCATAACGGTTCCTAGTCCTACGCACTGCAGTCCGCAGCTCGTGGTCGTGCGGTAGCGTTCTAGCTTCCCACGCCCGGGTTCCCGGGTTCGATTCCCAGCGGGATCAGGGATTTTCTCTGCCTCGTGATGACTCGGTGTTGTGTGATGTTCTTAGGTTAGTCAGGTTTAAGTAGTTCTAAGTTCTAGGGGACTGATGACCATAGATGTTAAGTCCCATAGTGCTCAGAGCCATTTGAACCATCCTACGCACTGCATTAATTGTTTCACTTCTGGCGTGAATTGAAGAATCCATTTCCCTTCTACAGCGACCCACTGGTGCCCAAAAATAGCAGGATTCGTCTTAAAAGCGTCCAAATGTTGCTGAGAAATACCTGTTCGTATTTAGTTTTGGTCATATTTCAACAAATACGACGCCCATATTGCACAAATATTTCTCAAAGTTCATATGAAATGTACGTCTCTCTTCACATATTCTAGTGGCGTCAGCTATTTATTTCATGGACCTTCAGTCGTATAACACTAACTTTATTGTGCAGGTTTGTGATACTTCTGTCTGTTCCTGCTGTTATGGGACGTACTTCACCTCGATCATCTTCAAGCGAAGTTGTACTGCGTTAGAAATCAGTCGTCAATTGCTAAATTCGAAAAGTCACAATCTGCATAAATCTTCACCTTTCGATTTATTTTCATTGGCGATGATTCATTGAAAATGAAGCACCGGTATTTTATGACGGCCACCCATTTTAACGAAACCCACTCAAAACGACTTCTGCAAAAACAGTGTTCAAACAAAATTGTTCAACAGATAAAGATTAAACTTGACAAAGCTGCTGCACAGCATATGTCAGCAGAATGGAATAACTTTGGTTAGACAGAGTTTGGAATAGGCCTATACAAATTAGGAAATTTCGATCTCTAACATAACCCCAATAATTAATATAATTAAGGCAGACTTGGAAGTCTCTTGGTTCGAACCCACAAATAGTCAATTTTTTTTCACTTGAGTAGCCATCGCATTTTAAGTCAGTGATGGACCTTATGCTAGTCTATTGACTGGACACCGCTTAGAAAGGCGATATGCGCGTTCCTAACGTAACCCAGTTATCCAGCTGGTGAAAGCGCATCTACAGTTTAACATGGAATCCGAACCCCAAGTCGTTTATGGCGAATCTTCAGATAATTGAGAACTTGAAGGTAGACTGAAAATATCCGTGGCCGACTGGGATTCGATGCCGCGATCTCTTTTCGGGTTCACTACACGTACTTTACCTCTGGATCACAAAGACCGAAACTATGTCCTACTTACAAACAGTACTTTCAAGTCACAATCACACGCAGAAGTCTGCCCCACATTCTTACAACTGACTAACACGTGCATAATTGAAAGCGAGCGTCCCAAACCAAAGAAGTGCTTTGCACACCAACTCATAGCTTTAGGCACACTACTAGAAAGACGCCCGCACACTTTCCTTAAGCACCTACTTCAATCTCCCTCTTTTAGACTGACGCCCATACAAATTTAACTATTGAAAGTATCTTAATTCAGTATACATAAGCATTCTGAGGAAAGTACTTTAATCTCATCTTACGGTTCAGTATGAGTCTATTCCAAGCTCAGTGGCATAGATAGTTTTCTTCTTTAAGTGAACAAAATAAAAGTAGTTTGGAACATTTTAATACTGACGCGAAAATTACCCTTGTTGTTGAACATAACTGCCTATCGCAGAAAATGCTGCAAACGTGAATCTGATGCATCAACAGGCTGCTGTCTTCCGTGTGCTCTGTGCTGAGCACTCTGCCGTGTAATTAAGTGAATGAGAGGCGCATACGTTTGTACTGGTAGTGGGAATGCGTGTCGACTCACTTTCAAAAAGGACCTGCGTCTGTATTCTTACTGTTGCGCAGATGTTAAAGCGCTTTGACACACATTCACGTTTGAGTTCTGCCGGTGGTTTCTAAGTGAAGTGGAATCAGAACTCCTGAACGCTCAGTTTTTCATTTCTTTAGATACGCCATGGTTCAGCCTTTCTGGGTGTGTAGACTCACAGAACAAGTGCCATTATGCAACAGAAAATGTCCGTAGTTATTGGAAGAGCATAATTTCAAGATTCGAGTTTCAAGCGCACTGTCTGATGTCCGCATCCTAACATGATTATTTCACCGAACTATTATTGCTAACCGGTATATCCAAAACTTGTTTTATCCGTATGTGGATGGACTCACGGAAGATTAATGACTATACGGGTATTTTCAGCAAGACAGAGAAACGGCATACACCACTTGGACAACCCTGCACCCGTGCAAGAAGTTTTTCCGTGAGGAGAGGACAGTGTCAGGTGCATTCAATCAATCCCCACACATTGGAAGAGCTACGACAGAACTCTGGAAACGCTACTGCTGCTACCCTCAGGCAGAGCAGCTACGCGTGTCTGGTAACTCGATCATCGACGCCAACGGCATCTATTTTCAGTATCTTTTGTGAACTTCGTTAAGAAGTCACCATCTAAAATTTATAATATTAAATTACGCTAATTCGTTATAAAATATATAGTCTCAAACGAAATTCGCCCATCCAGATAACATATCGCGACATCTTGAACATTAACAATACAAAAATGTCTAACAATACTTCGCCCCGTGCAGATTTTCAGTAGAAAATTAGCATAATCGTGTTCAAGAGACTGCCTTCGGATCTAGGTATAAGCTTTTTTACTTTGCAACATTACACGGCTTGAAAACGGTATCTGGCTTCTTGAACGACACACAGAAACAACACCAGGTCTTACACAAAACATATCAGTTATTTAATACTAACACACAGATGAGAGCAAAATGTTTTTCTTATTCCACCCGATTATAGCACACTGCTTCTCACGCACCGACATAGTTACGTTAACACACCGCCATGTCACACGCTACAACCCTGAGCCATCCGGCTCCAGAGGGTTACAACTTGCGTCCAGCGAAGCGGCAAAATCGACCGAGTGATATGTATGATTTGTAGTACCTCAACCGATATTGAGAACAGAATAAAAATTAGGAGACATTACTTTTCCGCACGACCTACCATTTAGAATATTACAAAAGCCACTCTTCTTGAATTTAGTATGTAAGTTTTGTTTAACATCTCCAAACTGATAGGTTTTATTGTTATTTCTGCCCTATAACAGATAATTTAACTGATTATCACTCTCCATGAATATTTATGACACATCTGGGTCATGTCTTACATACAACGTTAAAAAAACTATAGTTGTAGAGTACGTATCGTTGTTGTTGTTGTCTTCAGTCCTGAGACTGGTTTGATGCAGCTCTCCATGCTACTCTATCCTGTGCAAGCTGCTTCATCCCCCAGTACCTACTGCAACCTACATCCTTCTGAATCTGCTTAGTGTACTCATCTCTCGGTCTCCCTCTACGATTTTTACCCTCCACGCTGCCCTCCAATGCTAAATTTGTGATCCCTTGATGCCTCAAAACATGTCCTACCAACCGATCCCTTCTTCTAGTCAAGCTGTGCCACAAACTTCTCTTCTCCCCAATCCTATTCAATACCTCCTCATTAGTTACGTGATCTATCCACCTTATCTTCAGTATTCTTCTGTAGCACCACATTTCGAAAGCTTCTATTCTCTTCTTGTCCAAACTAGTTATCGTCCATGTTTCACTTCCATACATGGCTACACTCCAAACAAATACTTTCAGAAACGACTTCCTGATACATAAATCTATATTCGATGTTAACAAATTTCTCTTCTTCAGAAACGCTTTCCTTGCCATTGCCAGTCTACATTTTATATCCTCTCTACTTCGACCATCAGCAGTTATTTTACTTCCTAAATAGCAAAACTCCTTTACTACTTTAAGTGTCTCATTTCCTAATCTAATTCCCTCAGCATCACCCGATTTAATTTGACTACATTCCATTATCCGCGTTTTGCTTTTGTTAATGTTCATCTTATATCCTCCTTTCAAGACACTGTCCATTCCGTTCAACTGCTCTTCCAAGTCCTTTGCCGTCTCTGACAGAATTACAATGTCATCGGCGAACCTCAAGGTTTTTACTTCGTCTCCATGAATTTTAATACCTACTCCAAATTTTTCTTTTGTTTCCTTTACTGCTTGCTCAATATACAGATTGAATAACATCGGGGAGAGGCTACAACCCTGTCTCACTCCTTTCCCAACCACTGCTTCCCTTTCATGCCCCTCGACTCTTATTACTGCCATCTGGTTTCTGTACAAATTATAAATAGCCTTTCGCTCCCTGTATTTTACCCCTGCCACCTTTAGAATTTGAAAAAGAGTACTCCAGTCAACATTGTCAAAAGCTTTCTCTAAGTCTACAAATGCTAGAAACGTAGGTTTGCCCTTTCTTAATCTAGCTTCTAAGATATGTCGTAGGGTCAGTATTGCTTCATGTGTTCCAACATTTCGACGGAATCCAAACTGATCCTCCCCGAGGTCTGCATCTACCAGTTTTTCCATTCGTCTGTAAAGAATTCCCGTTAGTATTTTGCAGCCGTGGCTTATTAAACTGATAGTTCGGTAATTTTCACATCTGTCAGCACCTGCTTTCTTTGGGATTGGGATTATTATATTCTTCTTGAAGTCTGAGGGTATTTCGCCTGTCTCATACAAGAATCAATATATGCTACAGAAGGTGTACTCAACATTTTTCTTTTACCTACCGCCCGCTTTTGGGTATCTGGTAGAGGTAGAATTTCCTAACCCCCCACCGGTTCCACAGTAATGGTGATTTATAAAGCAGGGAATTAGCGTTACTGCAAAAAATTTATAAAACAGAATTATAGCAAGTTAAAGCATATAATATATTAATACTTAAGGTTGATTTCCACTGTTCTAGCGCACTATCGGGTTGATCAAAACTGTAAAGTAAAAAAAAAAAAAAAAAAAAAAAAAAAATGTTCGCCTGGATCCGGTACCGAACTCCCAATCTCGAATATTCTAACGCAGAACTCGGCCCAGTGCACTATCCGGGCAGTGAAGCAAACAGTATTGGAAGAAAATACTTGTAAATGCGACCACAGTGTTGCCAGATTGACTTTCTTTGACGTCCATTTTTCTACGAAAACATTCACGGTATGAAATTTAGTTATAGACTTACTGTACTGGAAAGGCGCTGTGCCATCGGAATGCCTGAACTTTGGTTCACCCTGTGCGTCTCACGAAATGCGGCACAGTACTAGTTCTCACTGTCGGTAATTACACACTGATATTACTATACGCGGTACATAACAGCTCAGTCATCTGAAATAAAACCATTTCATAATGATAAAAAGTATTTACAGGCATTTATCACAGGAATCACTGAAACAGAACATAGGCACGTTTCACGTACAATGACAACTACAGTCATTTTCTATGTATTTATTACTCTTTTCCCCCGAGACAAACTCTGTAATAATATGCTCCTATTTGTGTAAAAATTGAGAGGGAGTATTCTGATAAATTCATGAAAATTAAAAGAAGAACAGCTACGACCAGTATCTGAAATATTTTCACAAAAATACGTGTTACTCTTCTTTCGAGTTGTTTCACCAAACTCTACTCAGAAATACATGTGATAACTAAGTTTATCCACCCTGAATTGTCCATATTACGGTTTATCTAAATGGGTGCAGTGAATGATGTGGTGCCATATAACTGGTGTTCAAAATGAAAGCAACAAACGAAAATTTTGCAAGGTTGCGTTTATTTTGCCACAAAACAGCATAAACAGGTGATAGTAAAGTAGAAACAATGTAAAGAATACAGAACACAACTGCAGCATGCTTAACGGTAGACAAAAATGTTCTTTTTTCCAACTTAACGGATCTGTACAACTGGTTAATGGGTCCAGTATGTGGTCTAACCACCGCTGGCATAATACAGGCCTGTATGATACCGATCTCATGTCTAAGCAGTAATTCCCATTCTTCATGCAGAGCTGCTCGCAAGTCTTGGGGAGTGAGTGGTAGACGCTGACGTGATGCGGTCCGTCCTCCTAGTGCATCCTAGACATATGTATCGGGTTCAAAACGGGAGAGCGAGGCGGCCACGCCATGCTTGCAGTGCCTTCCGTTTCCAAGTAAACATCAACCACTGGTGCTGTATGAGGTCGAGTATTATCGTCCATCAGTACAAAATCTGGGCCCACAGCACCTCACAACAACCACACATGAGGTACAAAGATCTAGTCACGGTACCTGGCAGCAGTTAAACCTTGCCCATTCACCCGTACAATTTCCCCAAAAGGTGTTCGTGTGGTCAACAAAATCCCTGCCCACGCCATTAGGTAGGTTGGTTGGTTTGTTTAAAATGAGGGGGGGGGGGGGGAGGGAGGAGGAAGAGACCCAACTGCTAAGTCCTCTTGTTCCGAATAAAACAATGCCACAAGGGTGAGAAGAAAACAAGCGAGACTGACAACACAGAACGGAGAGAACGGAAAACCCCCAAGAACGACAGGAGGGGGCAACAAACACAAATGGACAAAAGGGGAGAAGAAAACCACAGAAACGCAAAAAACAGGTAGAAGATATTAAAACGACTAAACAGATTACTATGGCTGGTTGCCCATGAGAACAAAAAGGAGAAGCCAGCCACTCTGCAACACATTGGCCCGCAGATGAAATTAGTTGGTTGGTTGGGTGTGGGATTGAAGGGACCAGACTGCTAAGGTCATCGGTCCCTTGTTCCACGATAAAATCACACGAAACAAAAACTGTCAGTCGTTAAAAACGGAGAACTGAGACAAGGGACGACACAATACAAGAAAGACAGACAAAGACCAGACAAACGGAACTAAAATCACACCGAGTGTGAAGGTGGTTGGCCGACCATGAAAATAAGGAAAAGCCAACCACCAAATGACATTAAAACCCACAGTTTAAAACCACAGGCCAAAGGCCCAAGTCAATACAGGAAATAAAAGGACAAACACTCAAATCATACGATAAAAACCCCTTGCCCGAATAAAACTCAACACGAGGTCCGCCATAGCAACGTCATCACATAAAAGGGCAGGGTGGGTATCAGGCAGCGCAAACGTCTGCCTGAGTCCTGTTAAAAGCGGGCAGTCCACCAAAATGTGGACCACCGTCAGAGCTGCCCCGCAGCGACATAGCCGTGGGTCCTCCTGGCGCAACAAATGGCCGTGCGTCAGCCACGTGTGGCCAACGCGCAGCCGGCAGAGGACGACAGAGTCCTTCCGAGAGGCCCGCATGGAGGAGCGCCACACACCGGTCGTCTCCTTCACCGCTCGAAGTTTGTTGGGCGTGGGCAGGGTGCGCCACTCGTCACCCCAGGCACCAAGCACTTTCTGGCGCAAAAGCGACAGGAGATCACACTCCATAAGGCCGAGTTGCAGAGCCGGTGAACTCACTGCCTGTTTAGCCAGCGTGTCAACCCGCTCATTGCCCGGGATGCCGACATGACCTGGGGTCCAAACAAAGACCACGGAGCGGCCGCAACGGGCAAGAGCATGGAGCGACTCGTGGATGGCCATCACCAGACGGGAACGAGGAAAGCGCTGGTCAAGAGCTCGTAAACCACTCAGGGAGTCACTACAGATGACAAAGGTCTCACCTGAGCGGGAGCGGATATATTCTAGGGCGCGATAGATGGCAACCAACTCGGCAGTGTATACACTGTTCCCGGGTGCCAGCGACCGTTGCTCACAATGATCCTCTAGAGTAAGAGCGTAACCAGTGCGACCAGAGACCATCGAACCGTCGGTATAGGCCACGGCAGATTCGGGAAACTCGGCAAGGAGAGAAACAAAGCGGCGGCGGAGGGCAGGAGGAGGGACCGAGTCTTTCGGACCCTGTGCCAAATCCAGCCGAATGCATGGTCGGCGCACACACCAAGGGGGCAGACGGAGATTGGCCCGGAAAACAGGCGGGTGAGGAAAAAACTCAATCCCACACAGTAGAGCC
The DNA here is from genome assembly GCF_023897955.1 of Schistocerca gregaria. Classification (NCBI taxonomy): domain Eukaryota; kingdom Metazoa; phylum Arthropoda; class Insecta; order Orthoptera; family Acrididae; genus Schistocerca; species Schistocerca gregaria. Next base: position 618,677,563 of record NC_064923.1, on the reverse strand, counting down.
CGGATGCGAACCGCGATCGTACACCCTGACCGGGGCCGCCTGTCCGGAAGATGGACGATCTAGTGCGGGAACAGGAGACGGTAGTTGGGATGCCCTGGCAAGCTACAAACGTGGGCAGCATAAGCGGCCAGAAGTCGGTCGCGCCGGATCCGCAATGGAGGAACACCAGCCTCCACAAGTAAGCTGTCAACAGGGCTTGTCCGAAATGCTCCAGTGGCGAGTCGGATCCCGCAGTGATGGATGGGATCCAGCAATTGCAACGCTGATGGCGATGCCGAACCATAAGCCACACACCCATAATCAAGGCGGGACTGGATCAGCGCTTGATACAGCCGGAGAAGGGTGAACCGATCGGCACCCCATCCGGTGTGGCTAAGGCAACGGAGAGCGTTTAAATGCCGCCAGCATGTTTGTTTAAGCTGCCTAATATGAGGTAGCCAAGTCAAACGGGCATCAAATACCAGTCCCAAGAACCGATGCGTCTCTACCACAGCAAGAGGTTCACCGTCAAGGTAAAGGCGTGGCTCAGGGTGAACCGTGCGACGCCGACAGAAATGCACAACGCAGGTCTTAGCGGCCGAAAACTGGAAGCCGTGCGCTACAGCCCACGACTGCGCCTTGCGGATAGCGCCCTGCAGCTGGCGCTCAGCAACTGCAATGCCAGCGGAGCTGTAGTAGAGGCAGAAGTCGTCTGCATACAACGAAGCTGCGACGGACGATCCCACCGCCTCAGCGAGCCCATTGATCGCAATTAAAAACAGGGAGACACTGAGGACAGACCCCTGCGGGACCCCGTTCTCCTGGACCCGGGAGGAACTATGGGACGCAGCAACTTGCACGCGGAAGGAACGAGACGACAGAAAATTCTGAATAAAAATCGGGAGCGGGCCCCTAAGACCCCACCCATGAAGTGTGGCCAGGATGTGATATCGCCAAGTCGTATCGTACGCCTTCCGCATGTCGAAGAAGACGGCAACCAGATGTTGGCGGCGTGCAAATGCTGTACGGACGGCAGACTCTAGGGAGACCAGATTATAGACGGCAGAGCGGCCTTTGCGGAACCCACCCTGAGACGGAGCCAGAAGTCCTCGAGACTCGAGGAGCCAACTCAACCTCCGGCTCACCATACGTTCTAGCAACTTGCAAAGAACGTTGGTGAGGCTTATGGGGCGGTAGCTGTCCACCTCCAGCGGGTTCTTGCCAGGTTTCAACACGGGGAGGACGAAGCTTTCTCGCCATTGAGACGGGAACACACCCTCAACCCAGATGCGGTTGAAAACATCTAGGAGGCGTCGCTGGCAATTCACAGAGAGGTGTTTCAGCATCTGGCTGTGGATGCGGTCTGGCCCAGGAGCCGTATCAGGGCAAGCAGATAGGGCACTCTGGAATTCCCAGTCGCTGAAAGGAGCATTGTACGACTCCGCGTGGCGCGTGTGAAAGGAAAGCCTCCAACTTTCCAACCGCTCTTTCCGGGAGCGGAAGGCCAGTGGGTAATTCGTAGATGCGGAACACTGAGCAAAATGCGCTCCTAACCGGTCCGCAATCGTGTCGGAGTCAGTACACACCATTCCATTCAGCGAAAGCCCACGGACAGAGACAGGCGGCCGATAGACATGGAGTCGCCTAATCTTAGCCCAAACCTGCGATGCAGAGGTACGGACGCCAATGGTGGAAACATACCGTTCCCAGCACTCCTGCTTCCGTTGGCGAATAAGGCGTCGGGCACGGGCACGGAGCTGTTTAAAAACTATGAGGTTCTCCAAGGACGGGTGCCGCTTATGGCGTTGAAGAGCCCGCCGGCGATCTCTAATCGCCTCTGCGATCTCGGGCGCCCACCAAGGCACAGTCCTCCGCCGAGGGGACCCGGATGAACAGGGAATCGCAGATGCCGCCGCAGAAACGATGCCGGTGGTGACCGACTGAACCACAGCATCAATGGTGTCAGGGGAAGGAGGTGCGATAGTGGCGAGAGAGGAGAACAAGCCCCAATCAGCCTTATTCAGAGCCCATCTGGAGGGGCGATCAGAAGAGTGACGCTGTGGTAGTGACAGAAAGATGGGGAAATGGTCACTACCACATAAGTCGTCATGGACACTCCAGTGGATGGATGGTGAAAGTCCGGGGCTGCAGATAGAAAGGTCGATGGCCGAAAATGTGCCATGGACGACGCTGAAATGTGTCGGCTCTCCCGTGTTTAAGAGGCAGAGGTTAAGCTGCGAGAGAAGAGTCTCGACATCTCGACCCCGGCCAGTAATCGCGGCGCTACCCCACAGGGGGTTATGGGCGTTAAAGTCGCCCAGTAACACAAAAGGAGGAGGCAGTTGTGCTATCAATGCAGCCAACACATGACGCGAGACATCACCATCTGGCGGAAGATACAAACTGCAGACAGTAATAGGCTGAGGCGTCCACATCCTTACAGCGACAGCCTCTAAAGGCGTGTGAAGAGGTACACATTCGCTGTAGACAGAGTTAAGGATGTAGACGCAGACTCCACCAGATACCCTCTCATAAGCTGCCCGGTTCTTGTAATAACCCCGATACCCACGTAGGGCAGGGGTCCGCATTGCCGGAAACCAAGTTTCCTGTAGGGCAATGCAGAGGAAAGGGTGACTGCTGATGAGTTGGCGAAGCTCAGCAAGGTGGTGGAAAAAAGCGCTGCAGTTCCACTGGAGTATCGCTTTGTCCATGTCCGAAAAAGGCGTGAAGGGGCCGAGGAGGCAGATCACGCCACTGGGTCACCTGCTGCCACCGATGGAGGACCAGTACAATCTGCTTCCATGGTGTCCGAGGGTCCGGCGAGATCCAGGTCCTCAGCGGACGCCCGGATCTCCACCTTATCCTCGGACGCAAAGCCTGTAGGAAGCAGTGGGGTGGATGCCACCGCGTGGTCCTTGGCCTTAGAGGTCTTCTTCGTCTTGTCTCTCTGGTCCTTGGGTTTCATTGGCTGGGAGGGCTCCAGCGAGTCAGTCTCTGGGACGGAGGAGAAGCGGGAAGCCCTGCGACCAGCCACTGGTCTGCTTTTCTTCCATTGGCTGACGTCACCCTTCCCAGAGGCGGAAACCTGGGAAGGAAGGGACCCAAGGGACCCTTTCCATGCTATTCGAGCCGGGGAAGTTTGAGGCTTCCCCAGCTTAGAAGTGGGGACTGATGTCCCCGACGGTTGGGGGGGTTGCTGCTCCTGAGGCAGGTAGTGCAGGAGCAGCAGGGAGTGAAGTGCCCCCAACCATCAAGGGGGCAGGTGTAGCATTCCGGCTCTGAGAGGTGGCAGTCTGAGGGAGAGCTAATGGGGCCATAACAGTAGTAGGCGCGGCGTAAGAGGCAGTCATTCGAACAGGATGGAGGCGTTCGAACTTCTGCCTGGCCTCAGTGTATGTCAGGCGGTCCTGGGTCTTATACTCCATGATTTTGCGCTCTTTCTGGAAGATCCTGCAGTCCGGCGAACAAGGCGAGTGGTGCTCTCCGCAGTTTACACAGATGGGAGGCGGAGCACATGGAGTATTGGGATGTGATGGGCGTCCACAATCTCGACATGTGAGGCTGGAAGTACAGTGGGAAGACATATGCCCAAACTTCCAGCACTTAAAGCACCGCATCGGGGGAGGGATATATGGCTTGACGTCACAACGATAGACCATCACCTTGACCTTCTCAGGTAAAGTATCACCCTCGAAGGCCAAGATGAAGGCACCGGTGGCAACCTGCTTATCCCTTGGACCACGATGCACGCGCCGGAGGAAGTGAACACCTCGCCGCTCTAAATTGGCGCGAAGCTCGTCATCGGACTGCAATAGAAGGTCCCGATGGAATATTATGCCCTGGACCATATTAAGACTCTTATGGGGCGTGATTGTAACCGGAACATCCCCCAGCTTGTTACAATCGAGTAACCGGCGGGACAGGGCGGAGAACGCCGATTTGATCAAAACCGAGCCCGAGCGCATTTTGGACAAGCCCTCCACCTCCCCAAACTTGTCCTCTAAGTGCTCGACGAAGAACTGAGGCTTCATGGATGTAAAGGATTCACCATCAGCTCTCGTACACACCAGGTAGCGGGGCGAGTATGGTTCGCTGGCATCCTTAGTCTTTCGTTCCTCCCATGGTGTAGCCAGGGAGGGGAACGATTTGGGGTCATATATAGTTGCGTTGTAATGAGCCCTGGAACGCTTAGAGACTGCTGGCGGCTGGCCGCCAGCAAGAGATGATGTACCACGCTTCATTGCGGGTCATCCGCCCTGATGCCACCTACTCCGACCAAGGGCCCTCCCCACGGGCGCCACCCAGCCTCAGCAACGACCACCTGGCAGGATGGCCATTGCCGGGAGTCCCAATGTCCCAAGGAGATAGGCATCTACTCCTTGGCATACGTGGGGAGTTAACGGCGCTGGCATCAGCAGAGCGATCCCTGTGTAGTCAGGGGGCTACAACCAACAGGGTATATGGCGGCCCCACCACAACGGACTGGCTACCGTGCTGGATTTCAGGTGATGTAGTCCAATATCGTCATTGGCACATAAAGCGACACAGCATAGCAGACTGCAATAAACTGCACCCAAGAACAGATCCACGCCCAAGAGATGGTAGGTGAGCGGGACTGCTAAGCGATGACGACAAACCTGGCTAGAGATGGTAATGCATGATGGACACATCGCTCCTTGTAAGGCGCCCTTCCCCAATCGGCTCGCTCTTCAGAAAATTTAGAAGGATGGAGGTCAAACCCGTTAGGGGACCATCTCACAAGGCCAAAACGTTTGAGACTCCTTTTAGTCGCCTCTTACGACAGGCAGGAATACCGTGGGCCTATTCTTACCCCCGAACCCAGGGGGGGGGGGGGGCAGATAAAATTAGCGGCAACGAGTTCGGTAACAGAAGATTTCGTCGCAGGGGAGTCAAAGTGGAACAGTACACCAGAATATGGGCCACTGTCAACCGGACACTGCATCGACACTAAGGCGGATCTTCACGGAGGTAGCCATGGGTCGCCAAGGCGTGGCCAACGCGGAATCAGCTGAGAACCACAGAGTCCATGCGAGAGGCCCGCATGGAGGACTGCCACATATTCGTAGTCTGCTTAATGGCACGCAGTTTGCTGTGCGTACTGAGACTATGCCATTCCGTCTCCTGAAGCCCAAAAACCTGAAGGCATAAAAACGAACGCACGTCAGTTATTGGAATGCCGACCTCCCTAAGCTGTTGCCGTGTAGCCTGTTTGGCCAGCCTGTCAGCGAGTTCGTGCCTGAGATTCCGACATGTCCTGGGATCGACACAAACACCACTGAACGACCGGACCATTCCAGGGAATAGATGGACTCCACGATTGTCACTACCAAAGGACGACGAGGGTAGCACTGGTCGATAGCTTGCAGGCTGCTCAAGGAGTCAGTGCATAGAAGAAACGAGTCACCAGAAGATGAATGAAAGTGCTCAAGAGCACAAAATATAGCCACCAGCTCTGCAGTGGATACACTGCAGCCATCGGGCAAGGAATGCTGTCCAATATATCCTCCATGGACATAAGCGAAGCTAATGGGACCATCAGCCATCGAGCCATCAGTGTACACCACTTCATGGACTATGTACATGTCAAGAATCGAGATGACGTCACAGCGGAGAGCCGGAGGGTGAACAAAGTCCTTTGGGCCATGTGAAAGGTCCAGGCGGAGCCACGGCCAAGGTGTACACCATGGAGGTGTATGTGAATGGACCCCGGGTATAGGTGGTAAAGGCAAGGACTCCAGTTCAGATAGACGGGATCGGACACGAACTGCAATTGTAAGCCTTGAACTGGACCGCTGATGCGGGAGATGAACCGCCATGGGTGGGAAAAGGAGAGGGTAATTCGGATGTGCAGGAGAACTACGGACATGTGCAACGTAACTGGCGAGGAGTTGCGCACGCCTGACCTGCAATGGAGGGACTCCGGCCTCTGCCAGGACGCTGGTCACCAGACTCGTCCTAAAAGCACCGATTGCTAGCCGAACGCCAAAGTGGTGCACTGGGTCGAGTAAACGCAACGCTGAGGGCTCCCTGTAGGCGCCCTCAGCACACCAGTAAGGGTGGAGCAGTACGAAATGCAGAGGGTCGGACAGAGGGCCCTACAGCTGATGCTAGACCGTTAATGGCCACTGAAAATAGAGTATATCCAACAGTATGGGGGCAGGCACCAACTTGGACATGGAAAGTACGAAGCGACAGGAAATAGTCGATAAAAATAGGGAGTGAGCATCGGAGACCCCACTCGTATAATGTGGCAAGGATGATGATGTCGTCAGGTGGTGTCATAAACTTTCATGAATCAGAAAAGACGGGAACAAGGTGTTGGGATCTGGAAAAGGCTGTTCGGATGGCAGACTAGGAAGGACACAAGATTATCAGTGGTAGAGCGACCCAGGCGGAAACCGCCCTCGCATGGAGCCGATAGGCCAAGTGACTCCAGGACATAACCCAACCGCCGACACACCATACGTTCCAACAGCTTACAAAGAACGTTGTTGAGGCTAATGGGCCGACAGCTATCCACATCAAGCGGGTTTTTTCCGGGTTTGAGCATTGGTATAATGGTGCTTCCCGCCAGTGCGATGGAAAGACGCCACGTCTAGTTGAAGATCGCCAGGAGATGTCGCTTGTAGTCAGAAAAGAGGTGTTTAATCATATGACTGTGCATCCGGTCTGGCCAAGGAGCTGTGTCAGGCCAACGTGCAAGAGCACTGAGGAGCTCCCACTCTGTAAATGGGGCGGTATAGAGTTCACTGTGGAGTGTAGTGAACGAGAGGACTTTCCCTTCCTTCCGCCGCTTGAGAGTGCGAAAGGCTGAGCGGTAGTTCTCCGCCACAAAGGCTCGAGCATAGCACTCAGCAAAGCGCTCAGCAATCGCGTTTGTGTCGGTAGATAACACGCCATTTATGTTAACACAGGGAACAGCTCTTGTGATCTGGTACCCAAACACTCGTCTGATCTTTGCCCAGACTTGGGAAGGCTGCGTATGGCACCCAATGGTCGAGACATACCTCTCCCAACACTCCTGTTTCCGTCTTTTGAAAAGCTGGCGAACGCGGGCACGGTGCCCTTTAAAGGCTATGAGGTGCTTCGGGGAAGGGTGCCGCTTATGTCGCTGTAGAGCTCGCCGACGCTCCTTAATTGCTTCAGCGACTTCCAGCGACCACCAAGGGACCGCCTTTCGCCGGGGGACCCAAAAGAGCGAGGTATCGCGTTTTCCGCTGCAGTAACGATTGTTGTAGTCACCTGCTCAACTATCACATCGATGTTACCGTGTGGGGGAGAGTCGACATTGACTGCAGAGGTTAAAGTTCGCCAGAACACCTTGTTTAAAGCCCATATGAGCAGGCGTTTGTGGGCCTGACGCCGGAGCAGTGAAGGGAAGACGGGGAAGTGGTCACAACCACACAGGTCGTCATGTAGCTGGGAGAAGTCCTGGGCTGCAAATTGATAAATCAATGTCCGAATAACTACCTAGAGACAAACTGAAATGTGTGGCAGCCCCAGTTTTGAAAAGGCAGAGGTCGAACTGAGACAGTTAAGTTTCGACATTTCTGCCTCTGCCGCTAAGCACGGTGCCCACAAGGAGTTATGGGAGTTAAAATCTCCCAAAAGTAGTGAAGGTTTAGGGAGCTGCTCTAACAGTGCAGCTAATACATTCAGGGGTATTGCACCATCAGGAGGAAGATACACATTGCATACAGTTATTTCCTCTGTCGGCTTATTCTGACACCCACAGCTTCAAAAGGGGTTTGCAGGTCACAGTTTCACCACAGTCCGAGTTTAGGACATTAACACAAACTCCACCTGACACCCGATTATAATTGCTACCATTCCTGTAACATCCCTTATAGCCACAGAGAGCAGGGGTCCGCATTGCTGGGAAACAGGTTTCCTGAAGGATAATGCAGAAAGCAGGTCTACAGTTGACAGTCTTCTTAGCTAAGCCAGGCGGTGGAAAAACTGCCAAATTCCACTGGAGGTTGACGTCATCGTAAGACTAGGAAGGCATGGAACACTAAATGAGGCAGTTTACGCCTCAGGGTCACCTGCTACCACAGACTTATTGCCTGAGCAATTTATATACATTGTGTCCAAGGGGCCGGCGAGATGTAGGTCCTCAGCAGACACCAGAATCTCCACCTTATCCCCACACGCAAAGCTTGTACATAGCGGCGGTGTGGGTGCCACCGGAATTTCTTTGGTCTTAGGGGTCTTCTTTTTGGACTTTTCTCGCTGCTCTTTGGGTTTCTCCGGCTGGGAGGGCTTCATTGATTCAGTCTCCAGGGCTGTGGAGAATCGTTAAGCCCTATGACCAGCTGTTTTTGGCCACTTCAGCCACTGGCAGGCATCATCTTTCCCATTAGCAGAAACCTGGGAAGGGAGTCCCCCAAGGGACCCCTTCCTGATGAAAGGAGCCGAAGAAAACTTATGCTTCTCCAGCTGAGAAGTGAGGACTGGTGTCCCTGTTGGTTGGGGGTAGGGGGGGGGGCAGTGCTCCCAAGGTAGGTGGTGCAGGACCAACAGGTGGGGAAGTACCCCCCACCATTAAGGGAGCAGGTGTAGCCTTTTGGCTTGGACAGCTGACTGGAATTCGCAAAACTGATGGGGCTACAACTGTTCTCATAGTGGCAGTGAATGAGGTGGTCATAGCCACAGAATGTAGGTGCTGTTATTTTTCTTAGTCTCGGTGTAGGTCAGTTGGTTTAGGTTCTTGTATTTCACTATTTTCCTCTCTTTCCGTAAAATCTTGCAGTTTGGCGAGCAAGGTGAATGATGCTCACCACAGTTGACACAGATGGGAGGTGGGGCACATGGATTATTGGGATGTGATGGACATCCGCAAAATCGACATGTGATGCTGAAACCACAGTGGGAAGACATATGGTTGAACTTCCAGCACTTAAAGCACTGCATCAGGGGAGGGATATATGGCTTGACATCACAGCAGTAGACCATCACCTTGACCTTCTTGGGTAAGGTAGCACCCTCAAAGGCCAAGATGAAGGCACCGGTGCAACATTATTATCCCTCCAACACCTATGGACGTGCCGCACGAAATGAACACCTCGCCGCTCTACATTGGCGCCCAGCTCTTCGTCAGACTGCAAAAGAAGGTCCCTGTGGAAGATAATACCCTGGACCATATTTAAGATTTTATGTGCCATGATGGTAACAGGAACATCCCCAAACTTACATCCCCAAACTTGTTACAAGCAAGTATAGTCCGTGACTGGGCAGATGATGTTGCTTTTTCAAGACTGACCCAAATCGCATTTTGGAGATGCCCTCCACCTCTTCCAGCTTGTACTCTAAATGCTCTACAAAAAAAATGTGGCTTCATCGAAACAAAGGCGTCCCCATCAGTACATACAAGGTACCGGGGTGAATAAGGTGCACTAACAATCTCAGCCAGGCGTTCCTCCCATGGTGTGCCCAGGGAGGGGAATGATTTAGTCATGCTTTCTTGCATTGTACTGAGACTTGGAATGCTTAGAGACTGCTGGTGTTTAATCACCAGCAAGTGATGAAGTGGTACGCTACATCATGCATCATCCACCCTTATGCCACCCACTCCAACCAGGGGCCCTCCCCATGGGCTCCACCCAGCTGCAGCGAAGGCCACCTGGCAGGATGGCCATTGCTGGGAGTCCCAATGCCCCAGGATGACAAGCATCTACTCCTTGACATACGTTGGGATTTAACGGCGCAGCCATCAGCACAGTGATCCCTGTGTTGACAGGGGGCTACAACCAACAGGGTACATAGTGGCCCCACCACAACGGACTGGCTACTGTGCTAGATATGAGGCGCAAAGAAGTTCATGTTCATCATCGACACAAAAAGCGACACTGCATAGTGCATGGTGGAAAACGCTCCCAGGAAGGTATCCTCGCCCTAGAGATGGAGAATGAACTGGACTGCAATGCAACGACGAGAAAGTGGCATACAGATCTCAATGTCTGATGGACATGATACACCATGTAAGGCGCCATTCCCCAATTGGCTCGTTCTTCGGGAAAATTTTGAAAAATGGAGGTCAAACCCTACGGGGGACCATCACATAAAGGCCAAAACGTGAGCGACTCCTTTTTGTCGCCTCTTACGACAGGGAGGAATATTTTGGGCCTATTCTAATCCCCGGCCTGCAGAGGGGCTTCCCGCACTTAAAGCATCATGCAGAGGGAGGGACATATGGTTTAACATTACAGAGGTGAACCACCACCTTGACCTTTCCAGGCAATGAATCACCCTCAAAGCCCAAGATGAAGGCACCAGTAGCAACCCTGTTGTCCTTGGGTCCCCTGTAAACGCGCCAGATGAAATGAACACCCTCTCGTTCTAAATTGGCGCTGAGCTCGTCAGCAGACTGCAAGAGGAGATCGTGATAGAAAATGATATCCTAGACAACGTAGAGGCTTTTAAGGGGAATGACGGAAACAGAAATATCACCCAGCTTGTCACAGGCGATTAACGCTTGGGATTGGCCTGGGGATGCTGTCTGAATCAAGGCTGCGCCGTTTTGCATATTGGACAGCGCTGTCGATTCTCCAAACCTATCCTCAAGGTGTTCAACGAAAGACTGAGGCTTTGTAGGTAGAAAGGAGTCCCCATCAGCTCTACTACAGACTAAAAACCAAGGCGAATATGGTTCTCTCCGTTCTGTTGCCCTACGTTCCTCCCATGGTGTAGCAAGGGAGGGAAACGATTTAGGGTCATACCTGTCGGTATTGTATTCGATTTTGCCCTTCTTAGCGACTGCTGGTGCTGTACGGTCACCAGCAGGAGATGACTTAGTCCGCTTCAATGCAGGTCATCCAACCTCATCCCATCCACTCCAATCCCCACAGGCGCCACTCAGCTACACCAAAGGCCAACTGGTATGATGGCCATTACCGGGAGCGCTGATGCCACAGGAAGACAGGCATCTACCCCTTGGCATACGTGGGGAGTGTTACAGCTCAGGCATCAGCATTGCGATCCCTGTGTTGTCAGGTGGCTACCACCAAATGAGTATGGCTGCACCACAACGGACTGGCTACCTTGCTGGATATTGGGCGCAGAGAAATCCAATACTGTTATGGGGGCGAAAGAGGACAGGAGACAACGGAAGAAGGTGACGTACCTTGGAAAGTGTCCTCGTCCAAATAGTTGAAGTGCAGATGGAGATGCAAAGCCATGACAAGAGATTCAGATCGAATCTAAGGGCACTGATAATTCGCGCACCATGTAAGGTGTCCTTCCCCATAGGGCCTGCACTTCTGTAGAATTTTGTAAGTGGCAGGTCAGACCATAGAATGGGACCTGAACTTACAGGGCCGAAACGTGAGAGACTCCTTTTAGTCGCCTCTTACGACAGACAGGAATACCTCGGGCCTATTCTAACCCCCCACACGCAGGGGGACGTCATGACCGATTATGCTGTTGTACACACATGTGAACATCGCTTACAATTTCGGAAACAGGTTCAGGTAATGTAAAAAAACGTGCTACATTGAAAGTCGTGAAACAAATCTGAAATATGATTGTCTTATCTCTTACAAAAACGGCTTTCTCCAGCCAGTAATATTGGGAGAAAACCGGAGACAATACCACGTCTACAGTATGAGCCATATCCCTCTCTTTGTCGTCTGAGGTCATATCCGTCGGTCACAATAAAGACATCCGATTGAAGAATGATGCTTCCAAATAGGAGCGGCACAAGAATCGCAATCGGTTACCTTCTACAGGTAGAAGTGATCCCGTCGAGCAGTATCAAATTCGTGGACGGGCCTAGGATTCTTTTTGTTTCCTATTGGAGTCAAGATGAAACCGCTGAGTGGTCGCTCTAAGGTAGAACTTGAGATGGCGAATTATCCTACGTGGTTGACAGAGTGTACCGCAGTTAGGCTCGAAGCCAGTCCTTCGCCTTTTGAAGTTAACGCTGTAACATCTGCAACATATTAACACGCCTCACCATCTACACGAAGCTTCAGTCTACCACTATCTTCCACACATTCCCAAGCTCGTTCCATAACCACCTGTTTGCTTCTCTCAGCCACTAGATCTGTCGTTTACACATGACTTTTTTTCTTTAATACGGTTGACAGTAAACAGTGCTATGGCTTGAACATGGCATACGAACGCCTACTTTAATAACCCGTAGGTCACCTAATGGTGTGTAGAGGTTACTTCTGGGACTACTAACTGATCCCCTCTCATCACTGTTCCGCTCGCGAATGGCACACAGATAAGAATTATTGTCGATAAGCCTCCGTATTACCTCTTTATTTCTCGAATTTTATCGTTGTGGTCTTTTTGCGAGACGTATGTGAATGGAAGTAATACGTTGTCCAACTGTTCCCAGAAAGTCCTCTCTCGAAATTTCAATAGTAAGCCTCTCCGTGATGCACAACGCATCTCTTGTAGCGTCTGCCACAGGAGTTTGTTTATCATCTCTGTGAAACACTCGCGTTGACTGACTGATCCCTTGACAAAACGCGTCGCTCTTCTCTATTTCTTCTGTTAGTCGTACTTTGTACAGTTTCCAGTTTGATGAACAATACTCAAGAATCTTTCGAACTACCTCCTTGTAAGTCACTTCTCTAGCGGATGAATTACAATCCCGTAACATTCTTCCTATGAATCTTAGTCTCTCATGTGTTTTTACTACTATTCCTTCTATGTGGTCATTCCACTTGAATCGCTCCAGATATATACTAGATATTTTACGGAGGTTACTGTTTCCAGCAAATTATCATCAACAGTGTAGTTGTACAATAGTGGTTTTCTATTCTTATATATGTGCAATACGTTATATTTATTTTATCCCAGCATCATTCATCACTCCTCTGTAGGTCCTTCTGCAGAGCGTCATTGTCTTCTGGCATTGTTACCTTCCTACAGCAACCACCATCGTATGCGAACAGCATTTAAAGAGTTTCAGACGCCTTCTACTGTATCATTTATATAGTTCGTAAACAGTAACGCTGCTTCCTTGTGATACCTCGGAAATTAACTTTACATCTGTCGACTTTGTTACGTTAAGAGCGACGTGTTGAATTCTGTCTGCAAGGAAGCCTTGAATCCAATCGCAGATACGGTCCGATGCGGGGCAATTCAAATGCCTTCCCGAAGTCAAGGAACACGTCAACCTAAGCGCTAATGTCAACAGTGCTGTGGATCTCATGGAGGAATAGAGCGGGCTGAGATTTACAACATCTCTGTCTGCGAAATCCATGTTGATTTTCATAAAGGAGAATTTTGTTCCCCAAAAACATAGTAATACATGAGCATAGAACGTGATCCATAATTTTTCAACAGACCGACGTCAAAGACACAAGTCTATAATTATGTGCGTCTGTCCTACGACCCTCCTTGAAAAAGGGACATGACCTGCGTCTATTAGTCGCCAGGTACCCTTCGTTACTTCAGCGATGTACGATGAACTGCTGCTAGAGAGGGAGCACGTTATTTCGCATAATCTTTGTAGAATTTAACAGGTATGTCGTCTGGTCCTGATGCCTTTCCACTGCAAAGCGATTGTAATTGTTTTTCCTATTCTGTCATCAGTTACCTCAATAGTTGCCATTTCGGAGTTGACGTTTGAAGTGAGGGACGGCGTTACGATCTTCTGCGGTGAAACAGTTTCGGATGAGTGGATTCAGTATTTCGGCCTTCTTTGTCATTTTCCGTTTCGGTGCCATTATGGTTACTGAGTGAGTGAATAGATGTTTTCGAACGGCTTACTGATTTTAGGTAAGACTAAAATCTCTTAAGAGTATTTAGTCACAACGGTATTCCGCTGATCAAGCTGTCTCATTTTCAAGGATTGAGAAGTTCCCTGATAACTGAAGGCATGTCATCTTGTACCTCCTGCACGGCAGAGAGCACACACATTCTTGCATTTCCTCTGGTATGAGTAATAGCCCTCATGGTACAAGAGGAACCATCTTTCATCGGTTTCAGTGCATTCGTCATAACGTATCGCCATCACAGATCGAGATATCAGTAAGTATTTCGAGAAGCAGTTTAGGAGACAAAAGTAATCGAAGGTGTAAGGAAATGAACAATAAGTATTACCAAACAGAATGAATACCTTACTCATACAGTGGATGTTAAAACAGCTCCCTAACGCTGAACCCTTGCTAGGTGTAAATGCGAGTGTACGCTACTCTCAGAATTTTTAAATCTCAGGAAGGGCTTGCACTTAGGTAGTAACAGAACTATATATAAGCTTTTCACGAAAGCATCAACATCATTAGCGATTCGGAGCTGAGACCTCAGCTATGCTCGATGTCCCCATGAGAAGCAAATGTAACGATGGGCTACTCAAGAAGGCGCATACTTTTACAGTGATCCAAGGATTTCATGCTTCAACACCCATTCCTCCTCCCGCACGTTACTCGCTTTACCGATAGGAACTTTTTTTAATATTTTAAAACAAATAGCATCCCATCATAGCGATCAACCGCGGTTTGGCTATTCAGGGACACCCGCCTCTTTGTATATAATAAATGACTAATCATGCTTACAGCGTTTCATTGCAAAACAACAGTTTTGCAAACACGGATCAAGTCACTGCTAGCTGGATCACCAGGAAGGCACGAACATCTTCAGGAGTGTTACGGAAGTGGCGATCATGTCTCACCTGCAGTTCTGTCCTGTTACATTGTTACCATGGTTTCAGTCTGATCTCACGTTTCAATCGGCAAGTGATAGACATTCTGTATGTGATCTCCGACATATTTACTGGTGAGGCAGAGACCTGTTAGTTCCGCAGTTGTGCGGCGCCCTATAATACAGCGCAGAGCCAGGCTCTTCGTCAACAATGCAGTTAATCCGCAGAGCGTTGTTCCAGCAGTGTAATGGAGAGAGTTGAGCTGACATTAGCAATTGCGGACAGACATTAAAGACCACATCGAAACAAACTTCTCTCAGCTCGTATACTTTCGTATTCATAAATAAAGAAAAGAATCCGTTGCTAAATATTTGTGTTTGCGTCAGCAGCTGCGTGCGTTTTCTTGCTCGACAATTCCACCTGCACGAATGCCTATACTCTCGGTCTTACTTCCAGCTGTGATATTATTAAACCACAGTGTTTTCATTTCCCTGTATTTATTCAGGTGTTTAACGGTTAATCTGATTAGCATTTTCATCTGTACGACTGCTGCAGACACTTTAACAGTAGTATGGAACCTCAGTTGCAGCAGGCCGGAGTGGCCCAACGGTTCTAGGCGCTACAGTCTGGAACCGTGCGACTGCTACGGTCGCAGGTTCGAATCCTGCCTCGGGCATGGATGTGTGTGATGTCCTTAGGTTAGTTAGGTTTAAGTATTTGTAAGTTCTAGAGGACTGATGACCTCAGAAATTAAGCCCCATAGTGCTCAGAGCCATCTGAACTATTTTTGAACCTCAGTTGCAGCGCCGTAAATAGTGCCCCCGCATCGCACTTCTGGGAGCAGCTACATAAACGACCGAAGGAAAGAAATAACAATCATCATTTCTAGAACGACATTTATTAATTCCTGTTAACTTACTCTGTTCCTCAAAACACCATATACAGTTTCACTAGAGGAAGAAAATCTACGAAGAAAAAACGGCAAGACCTATAATAATTATAAAAACGAAAGAGCCAAACCATGCTTTGCGAGTGAATTACTGTCAGTGACTGTTACTCGATACAACTCATTAGCTGGTGACGTATATACAAGAAGTAATCTACGTTTCCATCATGACGTCTAAAAAAAGAGACTTAGGTAGTATATATTTTGTTTGCAGGGGAGGGGGGAGGGGGGGGCGAGCAGGAGACGGGTGCCCTACTAACCGCGTCGATTGTCAATGAGACCAGAAAGCCCTACCTTGCAGGGATACAAAGAAACCACATTCGCTGGCAAAACGTAACACATCAGCCGCTTTGGCATTGTCTGCTAGCACAAGAGGGAGCGGGTCAGGAAGATTAACGTGCAAACCTCAAAGCAGCCAAATTACGGCAGTCTGTGAGTAAATGGGCCATTTCAGGCGGCCTCCGCATCGGCAGTGAGGGGGATGCTCACATCGGAGAATGTGACCATGGGTCAGCAAGTGCGGCAAATGTGGTGTCCACAGAGGATGGTAGACTCCCTGTGAGATGCATGCAGAGAAGACTGCTATGTGATCGTGGTCTCCTTAATAGTCCTCAGTTTGTTTGAGAGTTTAAGACAGACCAATCTGTTCCAGACCTCCAGCAATCGACGGCAGATCGTGAGTCCGATTCTTCGAGCCCTATTTCCAGAATCGGCACCCTGGTGGCCAGTTTGGCCAACCGGTCAGCTCGCTCATTTCCCGAAAGCCCAACATGACTAGGTGTCCGAAACTAGTGGGTGAGGAGATTAGCAGTGGTCTACCGCCTGAACGCTGCTAAGGGAGACACTACAGATTAGGATACTCTTGACGGTGCAAGAATGAATATGGTTAAGTGCTAATTTACTGGCCATGAATTCAGCATAGATGATACTGCAGCCGTTTGACAGAGAGGGGAGTTCACTGCACAGTGCATCTGTATACGCAAAATCTGTTCATCTGTCCACTGTTGAGCCATCGGTGAATACCATTTCTGAACTTTGATACATCTCAAGGACAGCAAAGAAAAGTAGGAGAAAATCGCGAGGATAACAGAATCATTTGGACCAAAGGAGATCTTCAGACAAACCTGAGGTTGGGGCACAAGCCATGGGGGTAGATGCGATGTCTCCTTCACGAAAGACCACAGTGGAGGAAGTTGCTGTTCTGAACAGAGATACTGGAAGAATACAGAAATTGAAAACAGCGGCAGCATAAACATTGTCAGGTTTTATTCAGAAATTTTATTTGCTGCCTTCAACATACACCAAACGCTGGAAATTAATTTTAGGCAAACTAAAGCTTACTGTGAAAATCTTTATCAGTTACAAGGTGGGAAAGCTGAATCGAGGTATTTGATGACTATGAATGAACTGAAAGCTTAAAAAATTACACGGGTGAATCAGGTAGTCAATGACTGTGATTCGGTTTCGTACGAAATGCTCAGCTCGGAATTTATCATACCATTCCATTTAAGGTATGATGTATTACTGCGTGTTAATGTTATAAATGAATTATGGCAAAATTTTACAAGCCCATTTGAATATTGCTCTTGAACATCTGCCAACATTTTGTGAGTGGGTCAAAGAAGATCGACAAAGTGTGTTCAGGCAATGATTGTCCGGCGTTCGTCAAGTTATTGAGAAGCGAAATTAATGCAAGCAACATATTTTAAAACTAAAAGAGTAGCCAAAAGGAACAGGATATTCGTTATGAAAGCAGTTATGGACCTATACAGTCCCACAAAACACTATTCGAAACATCTTTTTAACACTAAGATTGTTTCCGTTTTGAGCGATATGGATTCATGATTTATATTTTAAACCAACATTTTGAAAAATTTGTTTTTGTTATGATATAAACTAGCCAAAAATTATTCCACAGGATCATATATTAACAAGTTACCCCCCATGAACCATGGACCTTGCCGTTGGTGGGGAGGCTTGCGTGCCTCAGCGATACAGATGGCCGTACCGTAGGTGCAACCACAACGGAGGGGTATCTGTTGAGAGGCCAGACAAACATGTGGTTCCTCAAGAGGGGCAGCAGCCTTTTCAGTAGTTGCAGGGGCAACAGTCTGGATGATTGACTGATCTGGCCTTGCAACATTAACCAAAACGGCCTTGCTGTGATGGTACTGCGAACGGCTGAAAGCAACGGGAAACTACAGCCGTAATTTTTCCCGAGGACATGCAGCTTTACTGTATGATTAAATGATGATGGCATCCTCTTGGGTAAAATATTCCGGAGGTAAAATAGTCCCCCATTCGGATCTCCGGGCGGGGACTACTCAGGAGGATGTCGTTATCAGGAGAAAGAAAACTGGCGTTCTACGGATCGGAGCGTGGAATGTCAGATCCCTTAATCGGGCAGGTAGGTTAGAAAATTTAAAAATGGAAATGGATAGGTTAAAGTTAGATATAGTGGGAATTAGTGAAGTTCGGTGGCAGGAGGAACAAGACTTCTGGTCAGGTGACTACAGGGTTATAAACACAAAATCAAATAGGGGTAATGCAGGAGTAGGTTTAATAATGAATAGGAAAATAGGAATGCGGGTAAGCTACTACAAACAGCATAGTGAACGCATTATTGTGGCCAAGATAGATACGAAGCCCACACCTACTACAGTAGTACAAGTTTATATGCCAACTAGCTCTGCAGATGATGAAGAAATTGAAGAAATGTACGATGAAATAAAAGAAATTATTCAGATAGTGAAGGGAGACGAAAATTTAATAGTAATGGGTGACTGGAATTCGAGTGTAGGAAAAGGTAGAGAAGGAAACATAGTAGGTGAATATGGATTGGGGCTAAGAAATGAAAGAGGAAGCCGCCTAGTAGAATTTTGCACAGAGCACAACTTAATCATAGCTAACACTTGGTTTAAGAATCATGAAAGAAGGTTGTATACGTGGAAGAACCCTGGAGATACTAAAAGGTATCAGATAGATTATATAATGGTAAGACAGAGCTTTAAGAACCAGGTTTTAAGTTGTAAGACATTTCCAGGGGCAGATGTGGACTCTGACCACAATCTATTGGTTATGACCTGTAGATTAAAACTGAAGAAACTGCAAAAATGTGAGAAATTAAGGAGATGGGACCTGGATAAACTGAAAGAACCAGAGGTTGTACAGAGTTTCAGAGAGAGCATAAGGAAACAATTGACAGGAATAGGGGAAAGAAATACAGTAGAAGAAGAATGGGTAGCTCTGAGGGATGTAGTAGTGAAGGCAGCAGAGGATAAAGTAGGTACAAAGACGAGGGCTGCTAGAAATCCTTGGGTAACAGAAGAAATATTGAATTTAATTGATGAAAGGAGAAAATATAAAAATGCAGTAAATGAAGCAGGCAAAAAGGAATACAAACGTCTCAAAAATGAAATCGACAGGAAGTGCAAAATGGCTAAACAGGGATGGCTAGAGGACAAATGTAAGGATGTAGAAGCTTATCTCACTAGGGGTAAGATAGATACTGCCTACAGGAAAATTAAAGAGACCTTTGGAGAGAAGAGAACCACGTATATGAATATCAAGAGCTCAGATGGCAGCCCAGTTCTAAGCAAAGAAGGGAAGGCAGAAAGGTGGAAGGAGTATATAGGTTTATACAAGGGCGATGTACTTGAGGACAATATTATGGAAATAGAAGAGGATGTAGATGAAGACGAAATGGGAGATACGATACTGCGTGAAGAGTTTGACAGAGCACTGAAAGACCTGAGTCGAAACAAGGCCCCCGGAGTAGACAACATTCCATTAGAACTACTGACGGCCTTGGGAGAGCCAGTCATGACAAAACTCTACCAGCTGGTGAGCAAGATGTACGAGACAGGCGAAATACCCTCAGACTTCAAGAAGAATATAATAATTCCAATCCCAAAGAAAGCAGGTGCTGACAGATGTGAAAATTACCGAACTATCAGTTTAATAAGCCACGGCTGCAAAATACTAACGCGAATTCTTTACAGACGAATGGAAAAACTGGTAGATGCAGACCTCGGGGAGGATCAGTTTGGATTCCGTCGAAATGTTGGAACACATGAAGCAATACTGACCCTACGACATATCTTAGAAGCTAGATTAAGAAAGGGCAAACCTACGTTTCTAGCATTTGTAGACTTAGAGAAAGCTTTTGACAATGTTGACTGGAATACTCTTTTTCAAATTCTAAAGGTGGCAGGGGTAAAATACAGGGAGCGAAAGGCTATTTATAATTTGTACAGAAATCAGATGGCAGTAATAAGAGTCGAGGGGCATGAAAGGGAAGCAGTGGTTGGGAAAGGAGTGAGACAGGGTTGTAGCCTCTCCCCGATGTTATTCAATCTGTATATTGAGCAAGCAGTAAAGGAAACAAAAGAAAAATTTGGAGTAGGTATTAAAATTCATGGAGACGAAGTAAAAACTTTGAGGTTCGCCGATGACATTGTAATTCTGTCAGAGACGGCAAAGGACTTGGAAGAGCAGTTGAACGGAATGGACAGTGTCTTGAAAGGAGGATATAAGATGAACATTAACAAAAGCAAAACGAGGATAATGGAATGTAGTCAAATTAAATCGGGTGATGCTGAGGGAATTAGATTAGGAAATGAGACACTTAAAGTAGTAAAGTAGTTTTGCTATTTAGGAAGTAAAATAACTGATGATGGTCGAAGTAGAGAGGATATAAAATGTAGACTGGCAATGGCAAGGAAAGCGTTTCTGAAGAAGAGAAATTTGTTAACATCGAATATAGATTTATGTATCAGGAAGTCGTTTCTGAAAGTATTTGTTTGGAGTGTAGCCATGTATGGAAGTGAAACATGGACGATAACTAGTTTGGACAAGAAGAGAATAGAAGCTTTCGAAATGTGGTGCTACAGAAGAATGCTGAAGATAAGGTGGATAGATCACGTAACTAATGAGGAGGTATTGAATAGGATTGGGGAGAAGAGAAGTTTGTGGCACAACTTGACTAGAAGAAGGGATCGGTTGGTAGGACATGTTTTGAGGCATCAAGGGATCACAAATTTAGCATTGGAGGGCAGCGTGGAGGGTAAAAATCGTAGAGGGAGACCGAGAGATGAGTACACTAAGCAGATTCAGAAGGATGTAGGTTGCAGTAGGTACTGGGAGATGAAGCAGCTTGCACAGGATAGAGTAGCATGGAGAGCTGCATCAAACCAGTCTCAGGACTGAAGACAACAACAACAACAACAACCAAGAATTACTCAGTCCTTAGAGTGGGTGAAAACTGAGACTTCCAATCTTACGAATTGTATGAAGAAGATTTGTGGGCAGCCCAGCTTGATTCATGGTGTCACTTCCCTCGAGCGCTACTTCAGACATTCGTCTAGTCCAGGCGACGTCGTGTGGCGGCACTTCTGCGTGCTCGCGGGGACCCTACACGGGATTAGGCAGATGTACCAGTTTCTTTGGCTCTCCAATGTATAAACTCCTGCTTCACAGATGTAACCAAATATTATATGAGAAATTGTAAAAACTTTTTGCGAACTGCTAATTCCTTATTTGCAACTCCATTTCACCTGCTCTCTCTGCCCTTATCACCGCCTCATGGACATCATAATTGCCTGAAAAAAGTTTTTCCACGGTAATATTCGTGTGATTTCCTAAAAACTTTCAAGTCGCTTGTCTCAAGATCTAGACTGTAGGACCAGGCGAGCTGGCGCTGTGGTTACGTCACTTCAATCGTTTCGAGCTAGTAGGCCTTAAACCCCCGGACAGTCACTAACATTTCGGGTTTCGAAGGTTTCTCAGAATCACTGACGACAAATGACGACGTATTTCTTTTGAACGGGACATTGTCGTTTTCCTTCGACATGCTTCCCAATCCTAACTTGTGCTCAGTCTCTAATAACGTTATCGTCAACAGATGGTTAATCCTGAGTACCACGACCTCCTCCTCCTCCTCCTCCCGCCCTCTTCCCTCTTGTTGTACGGTGTACACGCCGACCTAAACTTCGTGACGACAATTTTCTGTGTAGCACGCACAGCGTGCGGACGGGCGTCGTGGTGCAGTAAAAATTCTCCTCGTTAACAAGCACCGCCGTTTTTCCGAATAGTCTAGAGCAAGTTTTCGAAATATCCGATAGTTTACAGCGAACCTGACAATGTGTTGACGAGGCACAAGAGTAGTACTTCTCCTCTTGAAAAGATGATATCACGATTATTCAGTATGATTTTGAAGTTAATGTCATTCCTTGGGGGGGAGCGGCGGCGTTGGTAGTAATATTTCACTAATTACCGTTAATTATTTGATGTGTGAGGAGCATCAAAGTGCAATAGTGTCTCACAATACAGTTCAGAAAAGCGTGTCCTTCCTGTCACATACAGAAACTTCGAAAACGGGGTCGAGGAAGTCGTGGAGCGCCGTGCAGGCAAGAGATACTACAGGTCCCACTGACCTAGGCGCTTCACGCGTTACCCAGTTACAGCCTATATACAGGACGGTGTTTACTGCTGGCATGCTTTGTGGCCTTTCCCAGGCACGTAAACATATCGCTGTCGCAGTTGCACACCGCGAGCAACAGCTTCATTCAGTGTGTTTTCAGCACTACAGTAACATGCCACGTAGAGGCACAGAACACTGACAGTCAGGGTAGTGGCTTTATTTTCAGCATGTCATACAGAGCAAGATGTTGCCGATCGGTTACATGTCACTCAAAGTAACGAGTCTAACGTGTGGAGCAAGTACAGAGAAATGTGGACGACAGACCGACCTCGCAGTGGTCGTGTTCGCTCGTATGACAAAACCAATGCAGGCTCGCTTACTGTAACTGTCGACTCGCAGGAGTCCAACTCAATCGCCGGAAGTATTGGAAATGGCTTCTCCCGGGCAACAGGGATTCTTATCTCAGAAAGGACAGTGCGTAGACGATGGCATTATGATGGACTTCATTCCAAAGACCAACGAGAAGTTTTGCAATGAATCAACGGAACCGACGCAATCGAAGGATCTGGGCTATTGCACATCAACACTGGACCATTACAGAATGGAGTAATATGTTTGCTGAAGAGACCAGGTTTGGTTTGCGACCAGACACTAGCCGTGCTACTATTTGCGGAAGCGCTAGATGACACCAGGAATGCCGATACGTTCAGGAAGTCCATACGTTTGCAGGTTAAAGTGTGACGTTCTGCGCGGCAATAATGATAGGACGGCGGACCCCTCTAATTACCATCTACACCAATTTTACTGGTCCCCGACACTTCCAAGAGGTCCTACAAACGATTGTAAGGCCCTACAGAGTAAAATGGGTGACAACGTCATCCTCGTTGATGACAATGCAATATCGCACCGTACTCTAGCAGTGTCTCGGTACGTTCAATGATCCGACATCAACTGAATGCCCCCTCACACTCTTCAGGGCCTCACTGAAGCTGCTACAAAGGAGTGGAACCCCTTATTACAGGATTAACTTGATGGTCTCATCCGGAGTATGCCATACACAGTGGAAGCACTCATCCCTGTGTGCGGAGGACATATTCACTAGTACAGATTGATAACCATCATTAGCAGATAAAGATTTTCACTGTTTCTGTTTTCAAGACGTCACTTAGGGGAGCGCCTGCTTTGTTTTGTAATTAACCAGAATCGTTGTTTTCAGTAAGAACTGTAATTATTTTCTTTACAGGCCATTGTACAAACGTCAACGAGTGTACTATAAGAGGTCACTGTAGCAGCCTCTACAATATTGCAAGCTGTTGTTGAGATGTGTATTTTACGCATATGCCGAAGGTTGAGTCTTAAAGTAGGGTATTCTTACGCTCCCAAGTGCAAGAAAAAACGTAAAATCGGAGCTGAGCGTTTCAGCAGCATTGAGTTCTTTACAAATGGGGCACTAGCTCGATTGACATGGATGGGGAAACGAAAGGACTGTTACAATTTTTAAGAATTATTCGGGCATCTCTCTGCTTCACGGAAACCATTTAAGATCTCATCTAGCAGCATCGGAAAAGACTGTGCTTCTCAAATACGAATTCAATATCCTAATCACTGTGACATCCTCGCTCAGTTACACTGAACGGACACACGCACACACGTAACTGCTCTTAGTTGGCTCGTCGTCGAGAATGAGGCGTCTGAACCGCGTACGTCATCCGAGTAGCAGAATGAGTGGGTGTGGGGCCAGTTGGCGTTCTCACAATGGAGCGGAGCGTTGCAGATTTTAAGTCTTTATCTAAAGGAATTTATTCCACTGTAAAAAAACAGGCCATGTACCCCCAAAAAACTTAACACTATTTACGATACGTCGAAAAATTAATGCGACAAATATTGGTTGGATTATGACAACGGGAACGGTAGTGTTTAAATTAGTCGGCAGTCTTAGTATAGTATCATGACAAAATTAACGTTCATTCCCTATAGTTATTTTAAACTTGCGCTTAATAGCATAACGCAAATTTTTTTCTTAAATCGTTTTAGTCACCAACTTAAAAAACAGGTAAATTGGTTCCATTCCATACTGGGCGCCAGGTACAGCAACCAGTTATGAATTTCTTGAAATGGTGCAATATCGGTTGCAAAATCTTTCATTTACAGGAAATGACGCATTTCGCCCTTTTGGGGCGTAAAAATTTAATGTGGAACACCAATATTCGTTCATTAATGTCCACAATTGGCATTTTTTCCACATTAATTTTTTCCCCAATCCGATGATGCTGAAAGGGGGCGAAACGTGTCATTTCCTATCAATAAAAATGATTCTGCAACCGAGACTGTCTTACTTCAATAAATTAAAGGACAGGCCTTTTCCCGCGTGAAGCCAGACTGCTGCTGCAGTTGTCTGAGAAACATGAGGAATCCTTGTGGATGCCTTTAAGTTCCCCAAATAAACCGCATATCGAGTAAATAGACCACCACCCACCTGCAGAGCTAAGAAAACCACCTCACGATGGACAAGAATTGCCTGACTGGCGCAATTTTGCTTCGACCACGCAGAGAGAATTTTTAAATTTCATGCAACGTAGAAATGCAGCCTTTTTCGTGGCATATTTGAACCTACGGGGTAATCAATACGCCATATTAACCCAGTGCAGTAAATGTCAGTTCCCTTTTGTCACATCAAACAGTTTTCAATGGAAGAATCTTAGTGGAAAGGTATCACCCACACCGTCTACATCACCGTACGTGCGAAGCAGAAATGCCCAAAGAAACCGCCTTAAATGCGGTTGTCATCCATCCCGGTTGAATACCCACCTGTACCAATAGGTGACCACCTTTTTCCATCTTCCGTGGGCCATTAACAAAGTTACTTTCACAGGCTGCCAAGTATCGTTAGCCAAACTGCGGCAAAGAAGTGTGAGCACTGGCACTACACATGCATAAAAACTTTGTAAATCTTGATTTCCGCCCTGCAAGTGATTTTAATACATAATCACATGATATGCTTGTTTGTGAGGCCATATCGCTAAACTAACCTTCCTTGACATTGAAAGCATCGTTAGTAATTAAGCATACTGTTTTCGTGTCGCACTGAACGCGCCACTATGTAATTTACATACTTGCTGAATGCGTTGAGATTTGAGTGATGAATGACCCAGTTTTAAAGAGCCAACGGCATTTCGTAGAATCTACGATAAGATTACATTAAAATAACAGCACTGTAGCACAACTGCTGACTCGTGACAAGTCGCAGATAAATCAGCGGTGCAGGCGACGTACTCAGTAAAAATCGGTAGTACGACCACTACAGTTACGAGGTTACCAGTGCACGTACAAAATTAGTAGAACCGAATGTGGTTAGAAGGGAGAAATTGTGAAGAGAGAGATAAAAAACAGTCTTGAGATGAAGTCGCACTCACTCTCACCCAGTGTCAACTGCACAATCGCTCTAGCTCACATAATGGAAAAGTGCGTGAAAATTATTTAGATCTTCAAAAAATTAAGTAAGACAACAAGACAAAAAACTAAAAGGAGATCACAAGAACATGTGACTGGCTGTTCAGTTACCAAAAATGTAGATCAGTCAGCCACCCTAAAATTTTACGGAGCAAGTCGGATAAATCACAAAGTCTTACAAGATGCACACATTGACCTGATTGTCAGTTAAAATAGAGGGTTCTTCCCGTTTGTACTCTGTCTTAGCTAGGACTAACGTAAAAGATGTAACGAACACACTTATGATCTTTGTCTCAAACTTTCACAATACAATTGAGGCACGAGTCCGTTTGGTAGGTCAATCGAATCCAAAATTTTAACCATTTAGTTTTTACTGCAGTTTGTCACATACATTAGCTGTCAAAACTGGATGCCAGCCGTGCGCTCGAAATAACATGTTTTGTGGTGAAGGAAATGGGGCTGTTATCACCTAATTACGGAGTACAGACGTCAGCAATCAAATGTCTAACGACACAGCAGCATGGAAAAGATAAACCACTTAAAGTGCCTCTATGATATATTAATACACATAAGGTGGACACGTGAAAATTTCTGTCGAGCAAAGCCTTAACTGTACAATACTGCGATAACATGAATATAGCTGTACAATATTTAGGCTTTATTGAATGCCTTCCTATTCGCTGCCCTGTGATTCATAACCACAAGTACTATTCTGAACTTCAGGAAACCGCGCAGTATGTGGCTGACGAGGCGTGATGAAAGCAGACAAAGAAGTGGGTCGCCGCTGAAGTGCAACACGACTGCAGTGCAGACGACACGCTGCGCGGCCACCCTCCCGCCAGCGAAAGCTTTGGCCGGCAGGAGCTGGCGACGTCAGCTGCTGCCAGCAACGACACGGGAGCACCGCGCTGGCACACTCTGCACTCGTGTTCCACTTGAGGACACCCCGAGATGCCGGCAGAGGAGCTTCGTAATTAATGCAGCAGCGGGAGGAGAATACAGCAGCGGCCGGGTATCGATCTCGGACCGCCACGCGACCCTGAGCGGTCCAACCACGTGCGAAACGTCAACGACGTAAACAAACGCACGTTGGCGTTCATTGCTCGTAACTCACCTGAGCGACGACTTCGGGAAGCGTATCCCCAACACACACGACTGCTGTCAACACTATGAACGGACGTGATGTGTCTGTTTCGCTACAATCGCGGTGGCGCTGTCGCCCCTATCCGCGGTCACGAACAACGGCTAGACTACAGGCAGTACCCGATCGGCACAGCTTGAGCAGCAGTGCCGGAATGCGAGTGGAGTCGTGCTCCACTCAGCTCCTGCTGCCATCTGGCGGCAACTGTGCGATGCAGTAGACCCGCGCCGCTGAGTACCTCAAACTCCCCTAAAAGGGTCGTGACACACGACTTCTATTCCCTAACCAAATACCTGAAGTTGTGTGTTCCATGAAAAACACGCACGCACGCGCACACACACACACACACACACACACACACACACACACACACACACCACAGTATAATACATATATCATCATACACTCTAGTAGGAAGTTGTTAGGGTTTGGCAGCTCTAGCGCTCCAAGCCTTGAGAAAGCAGTCACATGTGTTGTAAGGACATGTTTGCTTTTTAATAATTTTCTACTTAATTAATGAAATAGTTATGTTTTAGCGTTCCATGCGTTAGTAAACGACCAAGAACAATGAATTATCGTGAAATAATGTAAACGGCACACTGATTCTGTGGCATACGCTACCACTTATTCATAACAGTTGGTAAAAATATGTTTTGTCCGAGTGACTGCATGAGAAATGCGAGTAGTGTATCTAGTAATTAAGTGGGGTCATTGTCTTCTCCTTCAAAAGCTTTTATTTCTATTTGTACGTCTTTTAAAGCACGTTTAAGGTAAAACATGTAAAGATTATTTGAGTCGTCACAATACATCTTGTACAAAAGATCGGCAGTGTAACAATTGCCTTGAACCATGGCAAGTGAAAAATGTATCTTATGTTCTTCCCACTGCTCCAGAATTCTTCGTATTGCTGGTTCAATTAAAAGCCAAAGTGTTGCACAGACCTTCAAAATTTTTAGTGGCTGTTTTCCACAATTTATTGTCTCATAAACCTTTTTATATTCCTCTTGTCTTTTGGGTGAAATGGAGAACCAATTGTAGGTTTCCTGTATAACTCTATGTTTCTCGGTATGGTCTTCACTGAGGTGTGCGAAACTGCAAGCCGAAGAGAGTGACAAATGTAACGGATCAATACCAAATGCTTGAAACCTCTCTCTTGAGTTGTTCGAAAAGCCCATTGTTTATTCCAACCATTGCAGAAGCATTTTCTGTGCCAGTTCCTACCACATTAGCGATGGGAAGTTTGAGATCTTTCAAAGAATTCACAAGAACAGCAGCCAGATTTCTTGCATCTGCAGTTTCTACTACAGCGAGTTTGAGAAATGCTGATCTAATGGTTTGGTTGTTTACACTATAGTACCGTATAACGATACCTAGCATTTTAGATATTGATACATCTGTGGATTCATCTATTAGTACACTGTATTTTTGGTTACCTATATCTTCAACCAATGATTGTGTAAAATATGGAGTCAAAACTTCAGTTATAATGTTAGCGCACTTTGTATGGCGTAACTGCATGTTTGTAGCGCCCTCATCACCGGAAAACACCTTCTTTCATAGTATTCCTAAATGATCTACAGCTAAAACAGAACAATGTTCAGCAATAAATAAAGAAAGGGCGCCTTCCGCTCTGTAATTTTCGGAACAAATTTCACAGGTAAGGTGGTTTGTGTTTTTTTTAAATCAATTTTTTGTTTATGCTTAATACTTTTCGAATGCTTTCTAATATCACACGATGTAGCATAAAACTTTGTTGCACATACTTGCCTTGGAATAGTCTCCAACGACTGGTTTCAGCCACCCATTGAATTCAGGTTCTGCTTCCCACGCATCACGATATTTTTGAGCGTACTGCTTAAATCCATTATGTAAGCCACCACAACATAAGTTTCACCAATTTATAATCACTGAAAATACATTAACACTCAGGCGAACTAGAAGTCATGACACAATCTACTCACTCGATAACTCGATATCAGTCCTAGTGTTCATTGTTTAAAACGTAATAATGTCTGAGATACCTCCACTGAATTGTTCTTGCGTTACCACTGTGCATGTGGTAATAATTTGACAGCGAGTTAACATTTCGAAAAATTTGAGGTTGCTGGACAGAAATGTATTTGTTATGTTTAAATGTATTTTATTATACTTCATATTACGTATATTTTTTGTCAATTCGAAAAATAATGGGAATTCAAAAACTGAAGAATTATAGATCGATACGCTATCGACGATAACAGGGCAGTGGGTAGTGAATAATGAATTGTTCTATAGTCAAGGTTTTCCTACGCTGTAGGCAATTCCTATATTCAGGTTTACTAAATGCTGAAGAGTACTACATGATCTGCTAAGAACTTACTTTAACTTCATAAATCCAGAACAAAGTCAATGTAGTACCAATTCTATAGTTAAAATCTTAGTTTTGTTAATGAAAATACTGGCCCAAAATAGTTTTGATTTGTACTTCAAAAGTCGTCAGTACTCAAAAAGTCGCCAGATAAGTCACTAAATAATTTTTGTTGCTAAAAAGTTTTTTTTGCGCTAAGAAGAAGGCAAAAGACGCCATTTCTAGCGACAAAGTCGTTAAATTGGCAAACACTGGTACTAACTTGACGGAAGCGATCCTCATGACCGCTTGGGGCGCTGCTATCGCAGTGGGTAACAAATACGAGGCGGAGGGTCGCGACTGGTAAGTTAGCCTATGCCCAATCTGCAGTGCCCAACAGTCTAATTTTAAAATTGCAGATACAGGCACGAAAATAATACCCCCACAATATGTCCTTGTTATGACAGAACCTTTCACTGGACTGCGCTATTTGTATTTCGAGTTCAGCTCTTCATTCTACATTTTACGTAGCACTACACACAGGGCGATCGAAAAGCTCCGCACATCTAAAGGGGTGTTTCCAGAATGAGATTTTCACTCTGAAGCAGAGTTTGTGCTGATAAGAAACTTCCTGGCAGATTAAAACTGTATGCCCGACCGAGACTGGAACTCGGGACCTTTGCCTTACGCGGTCAAGTGCTCTACCATCTGACCTACCAAAGCACGACCCACGCCCGGTACTAACAGCTTTACTTCTGCCAGTATCTCGTCTCCTACCTTCCAAACTTTACAGAAGCTCTCCTGCGAACCTTGCAGAACTAGCACTCCTGAAAGAAAGGATACTGCAGAGACATGGCTTAGCCACAGCCTGGGGGGGTGTTTCCAGAATGAGATTTTCACTCTGCAGCGGAGTGCGCGCTGATATGAAACTTACTGTCAGATTAAAACTGTGTGCCCGACCGAGACTGGAACTCGGGACCTTTACCTTTCAAGGGCAAGTGCTCTACCATCTGACCTACCGAAGCACGACTCACGCCCGGAACTCACAGCTTTACTTCTGCCAGAATCAAGCATGTAATTGACTTGAGAACTTATTATTGGATTATAATTTACAGGTGCATCAGCGTCGAGATATTCAGCACAAATATTTAACTATATTTGGAGGAATACAGTTAAAATAATTCGAATTTACACTTCACAAATAATAAAAATATACAAGCGAATTCTTGCAATGAAGTAACCACAGCAACAAGTAACTGCAAGTCCCTACCCATCTGCCAGGAAGTGAACGTGCACCAGCATCGGCCCCGCCGGCCGAAGTAGCCGAGCCGTTCTAGGCGCTACAGTCTGGAACCGCGCGACCGCTACGGTCGCAGGTTCGAATCTTGCCTCGAGCATGGATGTGTGTGATGTCCTTATGTTAGTTAGGTTAACGTAGTTCTAAGTTCTAGGGGACTGATGACCTCAGAAGCTAGTCCCATAATGCTGAGAGCCATTTGAACCATCGCCCTCCCCCCCTCCCTCACTCCTCAAAATCCATACATGTTATAAAAATGGTATGACAGAGATTTAGGAACCAGGTTTTAAATTGTAAGACATTTCCAGAGGCAGATGTGGACTCTGAACACAATCTATTGGTTATGACCTGTAGATTAAAACTGAAGAAACTGCAAAAAGGTGGGAATTTAAGGAGATGGGACCTGGATAAACTAAAAGAACCAGAGCTTGTACAGAGTTTCAGGGAGAGCATAAGGGAACAATTAACAGGAATGGGAGAAAGAAATACAGTAGAAGAAGAATGGGTAACCTTGAGGGATGAAGTAGAGAAGGCAGCAGAGGATCAAGTAAATAAAAAGACGAGGGCTAGTAGAAATCCTTGGGTAACAGAAGAAATATTGAATTTAATTGGTGAAAGGAGAAAATATAAAAATGCAGTAAATGAAGCAGGCAAAAAGGAATACAAACGTCTCAAAAATGAGATCGACAGGAAGTGCAAAATGGCTAACTGCCTATAGGATAGTTAAAGAGAGCTTTGGAGAAAAGAGAACTACTTGTATGAACATCAAGAGCTCAGATGGAAACC
The DNA here is from genome assembly GCF_023897955.1 of Schistocerca gregaria. Classification (NCBI taxonomy): domain Eukaryota; kingdom Metazoa; phylum Arthropoda; class Insecta; order Orthoptera; family Acrididae; genus Schistocerca; species Schistocerca gregaria. The sequence goes on along the minus strand of NC_064923.1, from coordinate 618,646,600 downwards.
CAGTTCTAAGCAAAGAAGGGAAAGCAGAAAGGTGGAAGGAGTATATAGAGGGTCTATACAAGGGTGATGTACTTGAGAACAATATTATGGAAATGGAAGAGGATGTAGATGAAGATGAAATGGGAGATACGATACTGTGTGAGGAATTTGACAGAGCACTGAAAGACCTGAGTCAAAAAAAGGCCCCCAGAGTAGACAACATTCCATTGGAACTTCTGACGGCCTTGGGAGAGCCAGTCATGACAAAACTCTACCATCTGGTGAGCAAGATGTATGAGACAGGCGAAATACCCTCAGACTTCAAGAAGAATATAATAATTCCAATCCCAAAGAAAGCAGGTGTTGACAGATGTGAAAATTACCGAACTAACAGTTTAATAAGTCACAGCTGCAAAATACTAACGCGAATTCTTTACAGACGAATGGAAAAACTGGTAGAAGCCAACCTCGGGGAAGATCAGTTTGGATTCCGTAGAAATGTTGGAACACGTGAAGCAATACTGACCTTACGACTTATCTTAGAAGCTAGATTAAGGAAGGGCAAACCTACATTTCTAGCATTTGTAGACTTAGAGAAAGCTTTTGACAATGTTGACTGGAACACTCTCTTTCAAATTCTGAGGATGACAGGGGTAAAATACAGAAACCAGATGACAGTTATAAAAGTCGAGGGACATGAAAGGGAAGCAGTGGTTGGGAAGGGAGTGAGACAGTGTTGTAGCCTCTCCCCGATGTTATTCAATGTGTATATTGAGCAAGCAGTGAAGGAAACAAAACAAAATTTGGAGTAGGTATTAAAATCCATGGAGAAGAAATAAAAACTTTGAGGTTCGCCAATGACATCATAATTCTCTCAGAGACAGCAAAGGACTTGGAAGAGCAGTTGAACGGAATGGACACTGTCTTGAAAGGAGGATACAAGACGAACATCAACACAAGCAAAACGAGGATAATGGAATGTAGTCAAATAAAGTCGGGTGATGCTGAGAAAATTAGATTAGAAAATGAGACACTTAAAGCAGTAAAGGAGTTTTGCTATTTGGGGAGCAAAATAACTGATGATGGTCGAAGTAGAGAGGATATAAAATGGAGACTGGCAATGGCTAGGCAAGCGTTTCTGAAGAAGAGAAATTTGTTAACATCGAGTATAGATTTAAGTGTTAGGAAGTCGTTTCTGAAAGTATTTTATGGAGTGTAGCCATGTATGGAAGTGAAACATGGACGATAAATAGTTTGGACAAGAAGAGAATAGAAGCTTTCGAAATGTGGTGCTACACAAGAATGTTGAAGATTAGATGGGTAGATCACATAACTAATAAGGAAGTATTGAATAGGATTGGGGAGAAGTTTGTGGCACAACTTGACCAGAAGAAGGGATCGGTTGGTAGGACATGTTCTGAGGCATCAAGGGATCACCAATTTAGTATTGGAGGGCAGCGTTGAGGGTAAAAATCGTAGAGGGAGATCAAGAGATGAATACACTAATCAGATTCAGAAGGATGTAGGTTGCAGTAGGTATTGGGATATGAAGAAGCTTGCACAGGTTAGAGTAACATGGAGAGCTGCATCAAACCAGTCTCAGGACTGAAGGCCACAACAACAACAACATAAAAATGAATGAATGATATGTGTACATATGTATGTACAGGGCCTCGACTTGCTTCTCTATTTTACATGCATTTTACTCAACCGCTCTTTCTTGAGACGGTTTGTTACCATCGTTCTGACTCATCGCCCTGCTAGTTGGTGATATGTAATGCTTTGATAGTCTTTTAAAAATCTGAGGAAGCCTTGACCAGGTGAAACGTGTTGTTCATAATGAAAATAGCTTTGCAACCGAGACTCTCTCTCTGTCTCTCTCTCTCTCTTTCTCTCTTAAGTCTATTCACCGAGAGCTGGGACGAAACATAAACAGTGCCACGCGAGCGACTACGCTCGTTTCAAGAGAAAGCATTCGGTGTTCACGTGATACGTAGGGGTGTGGAAAATCCTTGGCGCACGCTTTGCAGCTGGCGCCGTTCGGCTGGCTGCCGAGCTGTCACAGCAAAACGATCCATTCAAACACGATTAATTGTGAATTTTAATAACAATACCAGTAATAATAATGATAAAGGACGAAATAAGGTTCACTCTGTCGAACTTTAACTGTTTTCATTGAGGTTTATAACAAACCGCTCCTCTCTCCTCTATAATGCAGTCTAATTTCTACATTTGAGTTTCTACTTTTTCTACGACATGGAGGACGCACTTGTTCCAATCCTCTGCAGTCACTGTTCTTACTGCTTCTTCTAGCAGTAATTTAACTTCCGGCATTTTGTATATTTTGTTTTTCGCTGCAACATAGCCTTTGATTCTGGCCCACACTAACCCGATGGCATTGAATTCACAGTGGTACGGAGGAATTCTGAGAATACTTTTCCCTGCATTCTTTGCCATTTAATCTATTGCGTATTCGTTGTGCGCTGTTCTGTGATTTTTAACTACATCTAAAAATTCTTTCTTCAACATACCGGTCTTCGAAATCGATGTTTTAGATTGTAGCCACTCTGATATTTCGTGCTTATTGGAATTCGCATTGGGAACTTTTTCTTTTCTCCGAGAATGGTACAACGCATTATCAAGAACAATAACTGCATTTTCCTGAAGCCTTGAAACCACTTCTTGAAGGTTTCAGTGCACATCTCCTCCTGATAATCTCCACTTTTCTTGGATTCGAAAGTCCACAAACATCCTTCAACGAACCCTGCTTTGCTGCCAATGTGTGCGATAATCAGACGTTTCCCTTTACCTGATGGACCCTTGCTTCCGGTGGATAATCCGGACAGAACGCTTGTTTTGAGGAATTTATAGTCATCTACCCAGACGTAACTTCGGGTATGTCCTGCGTTCACCCACGTCTCGTCCAAATAGTAAATGGGTCTGCCTTCATCTCTCAACCGTTTAATGGTTAGAAGATAACGCCGCCTCCATAAAATGATGTGATCCCTGTCTATTGGCATGCTATCGCGTCCCACGCCGGACATAATTGAAATTCATTTATCTCAATAACTTATAAAATGTAGTTCTCCGAAAACTGCCCAGATGTGCATCTTCGTTCACGACTGCAAGCACTTAGTGACTTGTTGGCAATTCGTTACGAAAAAAAAAATCGTGTACTTTCCTTCGTATAGCATTTCTATCGAAGTCATCAACACTTTCAGAAAGTTTCTGTCGTAAGTTTCCTTTCTTGGGAGACGTCAAAGAGTGTGTGGCCTTGTACTCACTTATCACACGATACACTGATGAAGTCCAACACCTGTAGCTGCAGCTGTTTTTGAAGCAATGTCACTCATCGACTGCTCTGGATGTAATAGTTCCGTTTTGTACACATTAAGCTCTATGCGCTTCTCAGAACTGACATATCGACCTCACTCGCTGAATTCGTGGAAGACATAATGAGGACAGCCGTATGTGATGCTAATGAAATAAGTGAATATATAAAATAAGAAACCATACGATGCTATTGGATGCGCACATAAACAGTGAATGCTCATACGATATCCTGAAATCGCCGCTGTACAACACCCACTAACGAGCTCACACCTGCAACTGAGATGGCCACACTGACTATGCGCTGCACTTGCGAACCGCACAATGCTTCGCTTATAAAGGACAAACGGTTGAACCCATTGTATGCAAACAAACTACAAAATTAAATTCAAACCTTTCTGAAACTTTTCTCGCTTACAACCCCACAAAAAAATTGAAAGGGGAAAGGTTTGTCTCTTACTATATTTCGGATGATGATTTGGTAAGTTCTGCATCAGACGTGAGATTTTAATTTAGTACTTGACTATTACTGGCTCTATTGGGCAGAAAACTTGCAGACGTCATCAACATATGGTACTGAAGGCAATTATAAAATTATTTTGCTGTGCGACACACAATTTAGGAGATATGGCGTGATAAATATAGAGTGATGCGAAAGAACAACTTTTCCTCAAAGCTTAAATATTTCTCTTTTTCAGTGACAATAAATTTTAATGTAATGTAAAAAAAGGTGTCGGAAGGTAGTGCTCGGATCACTTTATCTTGTTCAGGTACCAAATTATAAAAAGCACGACTTTATTTTTTTAATTTCTGACGCCCTTGCCTTGTACACCCTCGACGGCCAGCACTGTGGTAACGCGCCTTGCCGTATTTTATCTGAATGGAGTATAAGTAAATGTTTTATCTGCAACAGTTAGCTACACGTTCCAGTTACTATTCCAAGTAGCAGCCGTTTCAATGTAAGACTCCTGTCAAAACATTACACCGACTTTCTAATACCCTCATCATACACTACTGGCCATTAAAATTGCTACACCACGAAGATGACGGGCTACAGACGAGAAATTTAACCGACAGGAAGAAGATGCTGCGATATGAAAATGATTAGCGTTTCAGAGCATTCACAAAGGTTGGTGTCGGTGGCGACACCTACAACGTGCTGGCATGAGGAAAGTTTCCAACCGATTTCTCATACACAAACAGCAGTTGACCGGCGTTGCCTGCTGAAACGTTGTAGTGATGCCTCATGTAAGGAGGAGTAATGCGTACCATCACGTTTCAGATTTTGATAAAGGGCGGATTGTAGCCTATCGCGATTGCGGTTTATCGTAGCGCGACATTGCTGCTCGCGTTGGTCGAGATTCAATGACTGTTAGCAGAATATGGAATCGGTGGGTTCAGGAGGGTAATACGGAACGCTGTGATCGATCCCAAGGGCCTCGTATCACTAGCAGTCGAGATGATAGCCATCTTACCCGCATCGCTGTAACGAATCGTGCAGCCACGTCTCGATCCCTGAGTCAACAGATGGGGACGTTTGCAAGGCAACAACCATCTGCACGAACAGTTCGACGACGTTTGCAGCAGCATTGACTATCAGCTCGGAGACCATGACTGCGGTTACCCTTGACGCTGCACCACAGACAGGAGCACCTGTGATGGTGTACTCAACGACGAACCTGGGTGCACGAATGGCAAAACGTCTTTTTTTCGGATTAATCCAGGTTCTGTTTATAGCATCATGAGAGTCGCATCCGTGTTTGGCGACATCGCGGTGAACGCACATTGGAAGCGTGTATTCGTCAACGCCATACTGGCGTATCACCCGGCGTGATGGTATGGGGTGCCATTGGTTACACATCTCGGTCACCTCTTGTTCGCACTGACGGCACTTTGGACTGTGGACGTTACATTTCAGATGTGTTACGACCCGTGGCTCTACCCTTCATTCGATCCTTGCGAAACCCTACATTTCAGCAGGATAATGCACGACCTCATGTTGCAGATCCGGTACGGGCCTTTCTGGATATAGAAAATGTTCGACTGCTGCCCAGATTTCTCATCACAAATTGAAAACGTCTGTTCAATGGCGGCCGAGTAACTGGCTCGTCACAATACGCCAGTCACTACTGTATAGTCCATACACCGAGAACTGGGACGAAACGTAAACAGTGTCACGTGAGCGACTACGCTCGCTTCCAGAGAAAGCATTCGGTGTTCACGTGATACGTAGGGGTGTGGAAAATTCTTGTCGCACGCTTTGCAGCTGGCGGCTGCAACATAGCCTTTGATTCTGGCTCACACTAACTCGATGGCGTTTAATTTACAGTGGTATGGAGGAATTCTGAGAACAGTTTTCCCTGCATTCTTCGCCATTACATGTATTGCGTATTCGTTGTGCGCTGTTCTGTGATTTTTAACTATATCTTAAAGTTCTTTCTTCGACATACCGTCTTCGAAATCAATGTTTTTAAATTTTAGCCACTCTGATATTTCGTACTTATTGGAATTCGCATTGGGAACTTTTTCTTTTCTCCGAGAATGGTACGGCGCGTTATCAAGAACAATAACTGCATTTTCCTGAAGCTGAGGAAGAACATCTTGAAACCACTTCTCGAAGGTTTCGGCGCACATCTCGTCATGATAACCTCCACTTTTCTTGGATTCGAAAGTTCACAAACATGCTTCAAAGAGCCCTGCTTTGCTGCCAATGTGTGCGATAATCAGACGTTTCCCTTTACCTGATGGGCCCTTGCTTCCGGTGGATAATCCGGACAGAAACGCTTATTTTGAGGAATTTATAGTCATCTACCCAGACGTAACTTCGGGTATGTCCTGCGTTCACCCACGTCTCGTCCAAAGAGTAAATGGGTCTGCCCTTATCTCTCAACCGTTTAATGGTTCGAAGATAACACCGCCTCCATAAAATGATGTCATCCCTGTCTATTAGCATGCTATCGTGCCAACGTCGGACATATTTGAAATTCATTTCTCTCAATAACTTATAAAATGTAGTTCTCCGAAAATTGCCCAGATCTGCATCTTCGTTCACAACTGTAAGCACTTAGTCACTTGTTGGCAATTCGTTACGAAAAAAAAATCGTGTACTTTCCTTCGTATAGCATTTCTATCGAAGTCATCAACACTTTCAGAAAGTTTCTGTCGTAATATTCCTTTCTTGGGAGACTTCAAAGAGCGTGTGGCCTTTTACTCACTCATCACACGATACACTGAAGAAGTCCAACACCTGTAGATGCAGCTGTTTTTGAAACAATGTCACTCATCGACTGCTCTGGATGTAACAGTTCCGTTTTATACACATTGAGCACCATGTGCTTCTCAGAAGTACTTAATTATTCCTTTTTTGCTCGCTTCTTTGGTGGACTCAGAACTGACACATCGACCTCGCTCGCTGAATCCGTAGCTGACGTAATGAGGACAGCCGTATGTGATGCTAATGAAATAAGTGAATATATAAAATAAGAAACATTGCAATGCTATTGGATGCACACATAAAAAGTGAATGCTCAGCGTGACTACAAACACATATACTTACTCTAATAATCAACAACTAGTCCTTCAAGCGTCTTTACAGATTAACTTAAGATTTCCTGAAATTGCCGCTGTACAACACCCGCTAACGAGCTCACACCTGCAATCGAGATGGCCAGACTGACTGAGCGCCGCGCCTGCGAACCGCACAATGCATCCTTCATAAAGGACAAACGGTTGCACCCATCGCATTCGAACAGACTACAAAATTAAATTCAAACCTTTCTGAAAATTTTCTCGCGTACACCCACAGAAAAAAATTTAAAGTGGAAAAGTTTGTCGCTTACTATATTTCGGATGATGATTTGGTAAAAGTTCTGCATCAGACGTGAGATTTTAATTTATTACTTCACTATTACTGACTCTACTGGGCAGAAAATTTGCAGACGTCATCAACATATAGTACTGACGGCAATTATAAAATCACTTTGCTGTGCAACACACAGTTTAGGAGATATGGCGTGATAAATATAGAGTAACGCGAGAAAACAACTCTTCCTGAAAGCTTAAATATTTCTCTTTTTAAGTGTCAATAAATTTTAATACAATGTAAAAAAAGGTGTCGGAAGGTAGTTCTCGGATCACTTTATCATGTTCAGGTGCCAAATTATAAAAAATACGACTTTCATTTTTTAATTTCTGACGCCCCTGCCTTGTACACCCCTCGACAGCAGCGCTGTGGTCACGCGTCTTGCCGTGTTTACAGTACGTCTCTTGTTTCGGTGAATGGAGTTTAGTGTTCAAGCTGGATGGGCAGCTGTACCTGTACACGCCATCCAAGCTCTGTTTGACTCAATGCCCAGGCGTATCAAGGCTGTTATTACAGCCAGAGGTGGTTGTTGTGGGAACTTATTTCTCAGGATTTATGCATCCAAATTGCGTGAAAATGTAATCAAATGTCTGTTCTAGTATAATATATTTGTCCAATGAATACCCGTTTATCATCTGCATTTCTTCTTGGTGCAGCAATTTTAATGGTCAGTAGTGTACTAGGCAGCCTCCTGTGCTTTCCAACAATTGTTTTACTGTGGACTGCAGCTCGCTGTCTGTCCAAAATATTGTCTCCATAGCTAGCGGTTCATGTGAGAAGAGATGAAAATCAGAGGGTGCCAACTTCGGGCTGTATGGTAGGAGATCAAACACATCTTCTCGAAAATGCCACTGCAGTGTGCCGCCGAAAACTGTTAAGCAGAACAAAATGCATGGCACTCACGTTACGAGGGGTAGCATGAAATCAGGCGAAATCTCATGGCGGCAGGCACTCATACTTGGCTGGTGCCACTCATTTCTGGGAATCCTTACGCACTTACTCTGCTGTCAGAATTGAAAAGAGAACGTGACGCTATCGACGGCCATACTAGAGATACTGCCCAATGCATTTGCGCAAAATTTCATCGGATTTTCATTGTTGTCCCCATTTCGCGACCGATCGTCCCTTACTTTCCGAATAGCCCTCATAGGAGCATAGTTCCTGGTTGGGGAAAGTGGAAGCAAAAATATCAGATTTGCCCATTCAAAGGAAACATCCCACATTCACCCTCAGTGATTTAGGGAAATCATAGAAAACCTAAATCTGGATGGCCAGACAGGGATTTGAAATGTGGGCCCCAAAAATAAGTGTAGTGTCTTAACATTTCCTCACCTAACTCGGTCAGTGGTATGAACTACTGCAGCGTTGAACTTGGAACCCGACACTAGTACTCACATACGAACACTTCAGAAGCACTGGTCGAATTGCTCCAGCATTCAAAATGGTGCTGCAAACAGAAGGCCTACAACAATGTTGACCACTAGCTGATCACTAATGGAAAACTGTTTAACACTTCTTAGGAAAGACCGTTGTACAGTGTCCTTGCTCTTAATGAAGTCGGACGACTTCCTCTTCCACATCACCTCCAATAGTTCCCATTACCATATCTTGTAACTGTGTCTGAAAAGGACGAAATGGATCAAGCACAAAAGAAAGGACTGAACAGAAGACATCTGTCAACAAACCGCAAACGAATATGTCTTCTTTACTATCGAGAGCTGGAAAATGATTACGTTAATATCTTCAGCTATTTTTGAATGTCACAGTTTTAACAAATTTGTAAGTCACCGCATATAACCGTCTTGTTACAGCCTTGCTGTACACAGCACTTACTCTTGCTGCTAGGCGGACTGCAGAACTGTAGAGGATAGCAGTGAAATGGGATTTGGGGTGCCACAGGAGGATGGGTAGTTGTAACAGGAAAGTGATTTTCATGTGTTAACTGTTCTTCATTTCTGGAGAGACTCTATTCGTCTTCACTGCTCTTAAATGTTCTTTGTCTCTAACACTTCAATTTCTAGCAATCAATATTAATACACCTAGAAAAGCGACTATTACGTTTTAATTGATAGGTCTTTATCTTCGGCATCATATTACATGAGTAATAAACCTGTTGATTAGAACAGAATTAAACTCACACAGAACACACCGTAGCTGATAAAAAATCATAACAACATATCCTGGTGTTAGACAAGAAAGAAAATTCTTTTACATTGTTAAGGGAAAACAAGGGTAAAGAACGATCCAAACATACCAGTTTGTTCTGGAGTGATACGGTGCCACCTTCCGGTTATATGGTGACTTCCAAAGGGGGAAGATTAAGTATTGCGTAAACATGGCACTAGTTATTCCCAGATAGGTAGGGGCATGGCATACAATTGTTCTTGGGAACAGACATTCAGTTATATGGACAGGTTGCTATCTCTAGAAGTCCATGATTACTTATTAATTTTTTATCTTTCCTGATAAAAATATGATGGTAATGTCGATGGGCAAGTTGTGTTTAAATTTGCTTAGTCTCTTATAAAAAGTGACTTGATGGACGCCGAACAGCCGACAAGAAAATGTGTGATTTAAATCACCTTCAGATGTGTTGCGCAAACAGTTTAGAGTGTCCCTAACGTACTTACTGGGGAGGTGACAGAGGGAATTTTCATGAATGAAATACAGTCGTTTTGGTATTACATTCTTCGTGTCTTCAATCCGCAGGTGATCCAAAGGAAAATACAGTGTGAAAGAAAGATCCTGTTGCGAGCTGCTGTGCCTTTCGCCAAACTTCGACACAAAAAAGTCCTCTCATAGGCCGAGGCCGGTGGCTTTCACGAGCCTCGGGGCAGGTGTCGTGGAGTTCCAGAGAATGTGTGGTATGGCAGTATATACAAAGAATATATCTTCAGCGACACATGGATAACAGAATCTGTTTGTTAAATGGGCGGTGACGATGACGTGGCCTCCATATCGTTGAGAAAAATATACATAAGACATCTTGCTCTATTGTCATCGTGATTAGATATCGCTGCTTAATACAGGAGCTCCAGAATCTCTAAAATGCATTTCCTGTAGACATATTCTTCTATGAAAGTTTCTGTCTCAACACAGTTAGTTTCATCGTCGGGAAATAAGAGCGTTCTGCAGTTACGACTGCTTTCAAGTGACTCGATATATGAGAGTGAAATCAGAGGCAGCAATTTCATTTTTTTCTTTTAAAATGTGCCTAAATACAAATCTTGCAAGATGAATATGAATGAAACACTTCTGATTTATTATTATTTACTCCTTTGCTCAGCAGCAACGGTTTTTGCAGCGTTTTTGGGTGCTTGCACCACGTGAATCCTTCTTCCCCTTTTCTGAAGCTTCTCTAGGAAATAGAAAGTATGTCAAGAACACCGTGAAAATTGGCTTATGACTACCTTTAATGGGAAGAAGCCTTAAGTTAATTACCATCCACGCATCCCATTTCATTTACTGCTTGGCGAGGTTTCGCTATATTCCTCGAACCTAGTGTCGTCTACTCTTTGTTTTCTGTTTTCCTGCTGGCAGCAACCGACTGGTAAGTAAAGCTGAAACTGGAACTGGGCGGGAAGAGAGTTTCACCTGTTTTGCACCAAATATTTAGAGCTTTGGATAGTGGAACGTTCGACGCAGCTACGGAGGTGCGTTATTGTTAATTAGCGCTGTATTTTTGTTTGATCGTGAACGTCGGAAGACACCGAAGATGACACGATACATATTCCCAAGTATTACCCTTTCTAAGGGTTGCCATAAATGTTGATACTAAAATCGGTACAAAAGCCACAGTAATCAGATCTTAAAACGAGAGTGAAAAGGGACTTCAAACACCTGGAGAAATTAACCTAAGCGTCACTACTCAACATAGACGATATAAAATAAAAATCAGTTGCCACATGTATGAAAGATCATCACCTGAGAACGGCTTGATCGATTTGGTTGATTTTTTGTTGTTGTATTCGTTACTTTGAGGTTATGGTTTATATGAAAGAGAAGTTTTGGAAAAATCCAACCGAGAAGTCGAAAATTGAAATAAATTGTGAAAGATTATCACTTGAGAACGGCTTGACCAATTTGGCTAATTTTGTTGTTGTGGATGGTAACGGCATTTTTGATATGAAGAAGGAAATGAAAACAATTTTGCGTTGAGTGTGACAGTTCTGCTGTCACATGTTTTCGTAACAAAAAAAATGGCGTGGCAGTTATACATATATTATATAAATACATATAAAATATATAAAGAGGAAACGTCGTTATCGAAAATCTCAGAAAGTTCTTGACCAATTTGCTACAAATTTTTACACATCACTCTAATGAACGCTCAGACGCATAAAGGGCAAGTGTAGTTAAAATTCTTGACAGATTTAGTTCAAATTTTTACACAATGCTGTAACATTCGGATGGACATAGGCACATGGGCTATTTCTTTTTGTAACGTATGTAATATAAATATATATTTGTAATATATAGAGTAGGAAGCGTTGTTACTACAAATCTCAAAAAGTTCTTTACCGATTTACTACCAATTTTTATACGATACTCTAATGAACATTTAGATGGACATGCGCTATACATTTTTCAATATATTTCATGTATAAATCATCTGTAATATACAAAGGGGAAATGTTGTTACCAAAAGTCCCGAAAAGATCGTGAAGGATTTACTCTACTGAATGTTCAGATGGAAATAGACAGAGAGATTGGTAAGGAGGAGATGGGCAGGGAGAGGGAGAAGGAGTTTATGCACAGAGAGATGGAGGGGGGAGGGGAGGAGGAATTGTACGGAAAGAGAGGCTGGATGAGAAGATGGGCAGAGAGAGGGGGCAAGGCATTTAGGATGTACATGCAATTCCCAAACATATTCAGCAATTGCGAAGCATTCCCAGGTTCACTAGCACTTTCATAAATATGTTTGAAAAGAAAAAAATATAACATAAGATGCGTATGCATGCAAGTTTTATACGGATTATTTTAAGAACAGGACATACTTCTCAGATGATTTAAAAGGTTTCAGAAGCTCTGTTTGCTCACTTGTATATTTGTAAAGCTCTGCACAGCTGACTTGAAAAGTTGTAAGTTAATTGTAAGATGCTCTCAACTATTGATAAAACCAAACGATTCGTCTGTTGAGCTACCATTCATGAAAAAAATTCTCTCAACATTACAGTTATGTGCTACAACTGAAAAGATATATTGGAATACCTTTAGCATTCCTGTCTTCTGAATGCTGAAATCATTATTTCCTAAATATTCAAGACATTTGTTGTGAGCAGGTAATACAGACTTGTAATTATTCTCTGAAACTTTGAAAGCCAGAAGATTCTTCAAATACACATCTTGATCATACACTGCTGACTCACAGATATCTACTTCTTTTTCTTTTAAATAAACCAATGTCTTTTTTACGACTTCCCATTCCACTCAAGTCGGCGACACGTTGGAAGAAGGCCCTGTTTTCAGCTGTTCTGCGCACCCCCCCCCCCCCCCCTCTACCCCACTAGCCTTTCTGAGAGGCTAGCAGCGAAATACAGCTATACTCCGTACGTCGCAGCGAACGGTATGGGGGGGGGGAGGGGAGGAGGGGGGGTGACAGACCTTCCCATCCCACCCTTTGGCCTGCGGCAACACTCGGCCCCTTCAGAACCTAACAATGCCGTGTCATTCCTTGCAGCCTTCCTGTAGGGGCAGCATTCTGCTAATCGATGTGCTCCTTATGGAATATTTTTTCACCAGTGTTTGTCACCTTACACAAATACACACACAAATATTTTCTTTAATGATGGTGCAATCATTTGACTGCAACAATTTTTATTTTATAGTTATACAGTTCAGATTTCGCTGTATTTCATGCCAGTCTGAGATCTATTGACATGTAAATAAGTTACTGTACTTGAAAATGACCTATGGCTGAACTCTAGATTGTATAAGTTAACATTAAAATAAAAATTATTACCGTCAAACGGCGGTAACATCATTAAAGAATTACGATGACTATGGTTCCAGCCAAAATAAAAATTACACAGAATCAGATTTGCAACATTAACAAGGTAAAGTAAATTCTACAAATGTTAGGTGTAAAAAATCGAATAAGGACGTTACCTCTATTTTTAGTGTGGGAGAACGGAAAACCCAAGATCACATCGTCATGTAATTGGTTAGTTCCCATCACGATCACATAGTCTTCAGTATCTTCGTTGCTGCTGTCTTCATCGTCTGATAAAGAAATTACAATATTATCAACGAATTCTTCCATTACACCTTCTTCTATGTTTGACCTTGTAATCTCTTTCACGACGTTCTTCTGATGTCCTGGTGACATTCGTGTGACAGCCTCATTTACCAACCTCTGTGTCTCGCAACATAAAGGTTTTGTTTCGCTCCACAACATTTGCTTTTATTTGAGCCTAGATGAGTTCAACTGAGTTATAATGGCAGTGATACAGTGGAAGACGTATAACTTGTGGACGTGGTTCTCTCCTAATGTATCAATCACATAAAGCGTCTTCTGTGGGTTGCGTCGCTTCACTAATTCCAAAAGTCCCACTTTCCGTACATTCTGTTCAAATCCTATTTTACTATCTTTCAACCAGCTGACTATTTCGTCTCTCCCTGCAGCAGCCGTTGGTGCCTTATTTAACTGTACAGAATGGTACAGCGCACTGTCCATTACAAAAACACTAGCAGAACTGACATTTGATAGCAAACGAGTAACGAACCAGTCTTTGAAAGTATCTGCATTAATGTCCTTGTGGTAGTCGACAGTTTTTTTTTTTTTTGACTGGAACATCATCATGGCGCGTGGCACAAAACCGTTCATAGAGCCAACATGAAATATAATTAGTCGCCCTCCCTTACCAGTTGGCACACTCATAGTTCCGTGGGACATGTTGTCTGTCCATGCGACAAAACGTGCATGGCGAACGTTGATCCATGTTTCGTCGATCCATATTACATTTTCCGGATTCAATGCTAGCAACTCGCGCAGGAAACGACATTTCCATGCTCAATGTCTCAACGACATCTCCATGCTCAATGTCTCCGTGTTCCATTAATACCTTTTGTCCTCAGAAATTTTTTTCCAACAGAATCCAACTTTTTTTCAAAACAAGGGAGACACTTGTGGTTCTGCCAGTGAACAAACCTCTGTCCGACAGTGATGCCATCAACTTTTTAAGTGTCAGATACTCCTTCCTGCTGTAGTATGTGTATATGTGTTGCCTGATAGCACTCTCGTCAAAGTTGTCTGTTTCACTCACACGACACGATCTCTTCCTTGACTTGCCAGGTGTGCCAATAACAGGGCTCGCAGCTGAATTGGCAGCCTCTTTATCATTTGTTACTCTCTTCACTGTCGCTGTAGAGATGTTCATTGATTCTACCATTCTGTCAACGACTTTACTCACTGATATCAAAGGCCCACCATTGTCCCTTTCCCTTTCAAAGTAAACACACAATCTGTATATAAATTCAAAAATGGCTCTGAGCACTAAACGACTTAACTTCTGAGGTCATCAGTCGCCTAGAACTTAGAACTAATTAGACCTAACTAACCTAAGGACATCACACACATCCATGCCCGGTGCAGGATTCGAACCTGCGACCATAGCGGTTGCTCGGTTCCAGACTGTAGCGCCTAGAACCGCACAGCTACTCCGGTTGGCATATAAATTCGCTTGCTTGGGATTTCGGTGTAGCTCCTTTCCCAAAAGCCCTCTTCTCTGGACTACAAGCAGCCCTTTTCCACTTACACACACTTTTCCACTTATACACACAGCAAAAAACACAAGTTGCGGAATGCACATGTATACACACAAACCTGAATGTTGCTAGTGGCGCAACTGACTGAAAGCAGCGGTCGCCCAGCACTGCTGCTACAGTGGAGCATTGCCATGGTAATGTAAACAAAAGCTCACATCTGATTGGCTGTCGTGAATGTGCGAAGCAAGTGCGCCAAGGTAGCGTCAACTGTCAGAGCTCTTCTCTCGCCATATGGAGTATAGGAACCCGACCTACATCAACGTATATATATATATGGTTTCAATAGTCTCTTTGTTAGTTATTATTATTAGTTATTATCAATTATCAGTTTAATTTTTATGTTTTCCTCTACAACCATATATTAACAGTGAATGTATTTTTGTCTGCTGCACACCCAACTCGGAGTATTAGGTCAAAAACAAGTTTTACTTTAATTTCGCACGATTCTCTGTACAAGAATGTGTTAATAACAAATGTATTGCGCGTTAGATTCAATTATTAAATCGGAACTCAAAATTTTTTCTAATGTCCTACGTTTTCCTGTATCAGAATATATTAAAAGCGAATGTACCCTTGTCTCTAAACGCACAGACAACTACACTGTTTGATCGTGAAACAACTGTTTTATATTATTATTGTTAATTTGAATGTTTTTCTGTACAAGAATGTGCATGTTATTTGTTTTATCTGCAACTCGTATACGAAGTACAGTTCACGAACCGTGTTACATTTTCATTCAGAGCAGTTATACCGTTCGTGCGTCATCCGAAACAAGCAATAACAGCACACAACAGTTCGCAGTGCGCCCAGCTAAAACGGTGTGGGGACGTAGAAGCACTGGCTCAGCCCCCCCCCCCCCCCCTTCCCCAGTAAGAACAACTGTACCTTTGCCAGATCAGTCCTCTGTAGTACGCACTCTGTGCTACACGTATTATGTATACGTTGCGAGAATAAAAGTATTCATAGTAAATGACGGGATTATTTATGGTCGTAATTACCGCTCTCGTTCCCCAGTACCTACAGTGATGACCCCATTATGTTCTTTCCAATCGCGCCGCGAAATACCGACTTACACTCACGCCGCCGATCATCGTGGGATACAAACTTCATCCCCACGAAGAATACGCCCCACGACGGTGCTTCATCGCCTGGCATCACTACAGACGATACATTTGTACATCTATTTGGTGTTCTCGCCGATTCCCAGACAATACAACCAGTGCAACTGAGGTTCTTGGACGGTCGTCAGTGTTCCCATTGTTTCAACAACAGCGGAACCAGGGCATGACCACCTCTCGCCAAACGGACCAACACACTAAATCACGAATCAAGTACTATGTTATCACTGAAGGCGCCCAGAAGAAACCTGCCACCCCATTAATTAACTGTATTACATAAACAGTACGAACATGGTGATCAACGACTGCCTGCCGCTGTCGCTACCTCTCACCTAACCAGTGCTACTAATATACCGGTCAGAGACAGTGTCAATGAACTTCATAGCACTCATTTTGATTCTAATGACTCAGCGCGTATCGACATTCTGTGTGCAATGTACCAAATTACCGACACCCTCTAGAGTACCGCAATTGTTGGCAAACAATACAAGACCGCCATCCATTGTAGAGAACCGATATTTACGGGTTATTGCGGCCAAATCCTCCCTACAAGTGACCTTCCTGTGGCAGACCATGTTTTTCGATGGCCTACGCCTGAACTTTACGCTCCGCGCGATATTGTACGTCACCCGGGTGACGTCACACTTGTTACGGCAGCGCCGCGACCCGCGTTACGTCATCACGACGACGTCACACCGACAACGGCCGCGCTCCGGGCCACGCCTCTCACGTGACATTACTCTACGAGCAGGTGTACCTGCAACCGCGCAGGGTTTCACACCTCGCGACCACAGCATATCAATACGGCGAGCCTAGCCGTAACTACGACCCACGCACCGTGGGAACACAAGGAGTACCTACAACAGCCGCCGCGTTGGGTGGCCTACCCCGATGTGCCAACCGCCACGATTGCCACCAACCAGTACCGATCCACCGCGCCACGTTCCCCGGTATCCCACTACGACGCCGTCCTCCACAACTACGACGCACCAGCTCTCGTGATAATCGGTCACAACACCCGCATTACCGACACACCTACCGATCCGCCTCTATCAGCGTCACCAAACGGCATTCACGAACCCGCCATGTATTTCACACGATTACAACAACCTCATATTGGTCCCATGCCCTCGCCACCAGGCAGATTACCACTGGCCTCACTAAGTTACATTTGTCGCCGCTACGAACGGATTCTCCGCAAGTATGGTGCTAATTCTGCAAGCGCATGATGCAGTCGGCCAAGACAGCAAAGATGCTCATACGGCACTGCCTGTCACGGTCACCTGAACAACAACTCCACCTAGCCCACGCTGAGATGTCGCCGGCCCACGATACCCCATCAGAGCTCTGGTGCAGATTACGCCTCCGCATCGACGCAAACCTCTTACCACAACGTGCTCTCTGGTCACTATGGCTTCTCAAGCTGCCTGAAAAAGTACTGACAGCTAATGCACGAGAACAAACTGCTGGAAACCAGGTTACGCCTTGCCGACTGGATGCTTACCCTCGCGCAACATCATGCATTCATAAACACTCGCACTGGCTCTGGCACAGAGGTCAATACTGGCTGCATCTACAGCCAACCTGCACAACGGCAGCGTTCGCTGCACAGCGCCCCGCTAACCGACAGTCGCCGAGATGCTCTGACCTCAGCAGAGCCGTCCCACACGGCATCCGAAGCAGCCTCGCAAAACTCCACTGCGAGGCACCAACAATTAAATACCATGACGAACACTGGTGCCGCGTTTGTAGCGGAGTAGCGGAATGTAAACAATCACCTGCCGCATTCACGTCCAGCCGTCGAACCACGCCTAACCGTCGCCACAACTCACCTGGCCAGGACGCTGCGCCAACACGGCCGCACTGCCCTTGCTGGTTCCAGACACGCTTTGGTGCCGATGCGCGCCGCTGTCGTCCACCCTGTAGCTACCTACTCTAGTACAGAGTCCCGACAGAGACGCATCAGGCGCTCCCCTCCTCAAGTCTTCTCTCTACGAGACATGACAACACCCATCATATCCTGCGTCTACATTCTAATGGCGTGCGGCTCTTTGGCTACGACAACCACTACTGCACATCACACAGCAACAGCTATCGTCACTTCCGCAGCAACGAGAGCTGCCCGCCCGAGACGCAGCCAGGCCTTCAGAATCACAAGTTAGTCCAGTGCCTTTTACTTCTGATGATGACGCTCCCGTAAGCGGGCCACACGAAAGCAGTGATTTGCTCTCGCGAGTGTGTGTAAATAGTGATACCGCCTCTGCGAGCCGATTGTATGCCTCACGTGCTACTCTGCATCAACCACGTCAAAAGATTAACATTGCACATTACGGTACTGTACACAGCATTAATACTACCCCCAGTCCATCAGTTCGATGCTGGCCCCACCACCTCACCTCTCACAAACTAAAGGCAGACAAGACCGCGATCGAGGAACTGTTACGCGAGGGCACCATCAGGACATCAGATAATGTGAGGGCCTCACTTTCTGCTACGAGAATGAAAAAAGATAAAATATGGCACCTGTGCGGGGACTATAGACATTTAAATGTGCACACTAGCATTGATAGTTACCCCGTGTCCAATGTTCAGGACTGCCCCCACGAACTGGCTGGTGCAACCATCTTATATTTGATCGACCGCAAAAGAAATTATTTGCAGATCCCAATGGCCCCGGAAGACATCCCAAAATCAGCAATAATTACACTGTTTGGTCAACCTGAATTCCTCTTTATGCCCTTTAGACTCTAGAACACAGCCTAGATTTGGCAACGGTTCATTGACGGCTTATTTTTTCCATGCCCTTTTGCTTTTGTTACTTGGACGATGTAATTATCTTCTCACAAACAGCTCAAGATCATGAGAAAAACCTTCAAGTAGTATTCGACAAAGATAGACCAAATCGGTATCCTCCCACCCCCAACGGACTATCAAGAGTTGTGCCGTTTCTTAGGGGTAATTAATTTGTGCCAACAACACCTCTCCCATGCCGCAGAAACACTTCTGCCACTCACAGAGTCACTCCATGGCCAGAATACATCAGGCAAATGTAAGCTCACTTGGACTCCTGATATGCAAACAGCTTTCGAGGACATTAAAACCGAGCTTGTTCAGACCACCACCGTAGCATTTCCATCACCGGCCAGCCACATGGTTATAATGGCTGACGCCAGTGATCGGGCGATTGGAGCTGTGCTACAGCAGGAAGTCCCTGGTGCAACTCAACGCTTTTGGTTTACCTCACGGAAACATACCGACTCCCAGAAAATGTGATCAATCTTCGACTGTGAGCTTTTGGCGATATACGAGGCAGTTCAGTACTTCTGTGAAGAAATTGAGGGCCGGCTGCTTACTATCTACACAGACCACCGCCCTCTGGCTGACGCTATTAAAAAAACCCGCCAGCCAATACCTCCCCTCTACACTCCACAACCAGGACTCGATTTCGCAATGTACTACGGATGAACACTTTGTGTGGGGAGCAGAAATCACGGTGGCTGACTACCTCTCACGACTAGCCGCCACATTGCCACACCTTGACTTCGACTAACTACTGGAGGCACAAGCAACTGACACCGACCTTCAAAACCTACTATCTCGACACACGATGGGTGTCCAGCTCAAACAGTGCACCATCGCAGGCACAACCAAACCAGTTTTGTGCGATTCTATGGTAGGCAACAACTAGCTGTCCCACACAACTTCAGGAAAACAGTTTTCGACCTCCTCCACAACTTGTCTCAACCCGGAGTATGCTCAACACTGAAACTCATAACTGAACATTCCGTTTGGACTAAAATTAATTAACAGTTTTCGACCTCCTCCTCAATTTGTCTCGCCCTGAAGTATGCCTGACACTGATATTCATAACTGAACATTTCATTTCGACTAACATTAAACGGGACTGCACTGTATGGACGAGAGCCTGCATCCAATGCCAACGGGCCAGTACAGGACATCACGCCCAACCGCTCTTCGAGAACCATCCCAGAGGGCCATTTTCAACATATCCACATGGACCTGGTGGGATCACTCCCAGATTCAAATAGATACAAGTACATCTCGTCAGCCGTAGACAGGACAACTGGGTGGGTGGAGGCCACACCTCTGACTGATATCTCAGCCAACACCATTGCCCGAGATTTCATCACACTATGGATTGCATGATTTGGCTGCCCAGAGTCTCTGACAACTGACCACGGCTGCCAGTTCGAGTTGCCCCTGTTCTCCGAGCTCTGCCGTCTCTGTGGGTGCCACCGGTTCCACAAGACTGCCAACAATCCTCAGTCCAACGGAATTGTGGAATGGTGGCACTGTGACCTCAAGACAGTGCTCGTATGCCACGACCAGGACTGGACAGAGGTCCTGCCCTAGATGCTGCTGGGCATACGAGAAGATCTATAAGCCTCACTGGCAGAGGTGCTCTACGGGGAACCGATCACCCTCCCTTCATAGTTTGTATCACAAATCACCGACCCCATGGATGTCAACCTGTCAGACTAAGTGAAACGTGTCAGGGACCACATCCGCTACGTCCACATCCCACCACTATCCCACCATACCAAACAGACCCTCTTTGTGCATAAGGACCTCCAATCGTGTACACACATCTTGCTCAGGACTGACGCCGTCGAACCCGCCCTCCACCCTGCATACAGTGGCCCATACAAGGTGTTGAAACGTGGGTTGAACACTTTTGATGTCTAGCAAGCTGTAAAAACGCAAACAGTGTCACTGACTGGCCTAAAACTGGCGTGGACGTTAGCGGACACATCCAGTGTTTACCCTCCACCGGCTCCAGCTCCAGACCCCTCAAGCCAATTTACAGTCGGTCTAGACCTGCGAGACTACCTCCCAGAACACATTTCCGTAACACTGCAGGACTCCCTACTAGTGGTTACGGACAAATTCGACAATAGACAGTCGGGCTACAGCACAGTCTCGAAGTCCTTGGAGCACGTCACGCCCCTTCCACCTACGATCGACACAGCAGGTCTGAAATCCTGTCTTTCGCGGATGGCTAGCTGCTCGTGTCGGCGCAGAGCACTTCATAATGACGACTGACACCCCGGACACCACCAGCGGCAGACAAAGCCTCACCAACACTGGGTGACGCACCACCAGCCAACACCTCAACCAACACCGCCACCGCCCCATCGCACTGCTGCTGACGTCACGGCCCGGCCGCCCTTAACTGCCGCCCAGGCACCTGGCGGACTACCATATGTCAGCCCTCATCACCAGCAGGACAACGCATCACTACGTACACTATACACTGTGCTCCACACTTGTGCGGGGGGACCTAGAACCACTGGCTTTACAGTCCTCTCCCCCCCCCCCCCCACCCCCTTCCCCAAGTTGTGTATACGCTGCGAGAACAACAGTATTCATAGTAACTGACGGTAGTGCGAGTGATTATTTATCTTCGTAATTACCACGCCTGCTCCCCATACCTACAACGGCAATTGTAAACTGAACGGGTAATAAAAAATTAAGAGGTCATGACAGATACTGAGGTTTGACCACATTAACAGCGAAATGACAAACTTTTTTTCTACCATTATTTTGCGGGGCTGTCAGCGAGCAAAAGTTTTGTAAAGTTTTGAAGTTACATGTGAAGACTGTTGGAAGTCGCTAAGTGTTATCATTTTCGTGTAATGCATGGACAAAGTTGGAACATTTGAGCGTCATAAGCTTCAAGACAAATACTTAATTTCTAATTGTAATGCTCATCGTGTTAAACTTAACGTATTCTCAACTGGGAGATTACGACAGCAAGTTAAATTTTTAAATTCGATCAATAACTAAGCGAAATATTGAAAATGAACTTTTTGTTGCCCCTGGAAGCCTTTAGATGGGCCACACGCAACAGACGCCGGCACAGACACAAACACGAATTCCATATTGCAGAGTTGTACGATCCGTGAACGAAATGCAAGATAATTTTGATGTAATTATGCAATGTAGTGAAAGGTTGGTAACGCTGCCCAGCATGCTCAATTAAAAAAAATAACAAGAACAAAGTTTACAGAATATCTACGTTTCGTTTTTGACATTACAAAACAATGAGAACTCACATACTATTACAGCGCGCAAGCACGGCAACGGTAAAAGAATTTATGGATTCAAGTTGCTCAACAGTACGAACGGGCGAATAATGGTTGCTGTACAGCGTTGTCAATTGCAATAAAAAAACAGAAATACTATGAGAGTGAGCAGCTGTTGGTTGCTTACACCATATATATTAATAAATAGTAATGTATTAATGTAGTGAACTAGTAGAATATAAATCTTAGACTCTTTTACTTGGGAATCGGGCAATTTATAGTCCAGTTCGAGCCTTTTTGAGACACTGGGTTAAGAAGTAAAAAATCGGGACATCCCTGATTAATCGGGGCGTATGGCAACCCTGCCCTTGACAGCCACCGAAATTGTGCTGATGGAATGTCACAGACCATAGCGATCTTTGGTTATCTTGTACTTGTATCACTTTTCTTTGTTGTCGTCATTCGAGATGCCGAAATTCCAAGTCAGCTCCAGAAGCGTGTGAAACGTTACTGAAGGGTTCAGCGGCGGTGGTATCATTAGCGAGAGATGCGATGTAAAAGATAGGCCTTGTAGTGACTGATGGAACCACAAAGTCGTATTTAGAAGTATCACAAACGCGGAAAAGTCGTAAAGTGTAATGAAGTACAACCTGGCAAAAGTATAGGGAGACAACAATTTATTCGTGATGCAATGGTCATAAAGAAAATCTTTACTAACTTTAATTCTATCCGGGACTGTTATGCACACCGACTGTATATTACTGTAAGGAAGGATAGGAATACAGCAGTCAGGAGGAAACTCTTGCCTGTACACCAATAAAGTCGTTTGGTGACATGTACTGCTGGAAGTTTGTTGGATTATAATGCACTCAGATGCACTGAAGATGGCTATTTATAACTGAAATCTGGATGTGCAAGAATAATATTAAAAAAAAAACAGTGGGCCTGCGACTGATTGCTGGATTCCCATCCTTCCTTATCACTTCTCAACATCAACACGAAATCCACTGTTCGTTTAGAAGTAAGTTTTTATCTCCAACGATTTTCAGAATGTATGTAATTCCGATACTTTGCCAAACGGCTTTCCAACTGTTAAAAGGAGTTTAAAAATGACTTATTAATTAAAACATTAAGTAAACAGTTATTGTAAGGCGAGCATAATATTTTCATACTTGAACAGTTTTTCAGGTTAACTAAACTGGAAGAGGACTGTTCTAAGAAAAAAAGGCTACCAGGCCATTTTGACGGATTTGAATATACTACGAAAATGTACTGAAATAGAGAAGCTCGAGCGGAACTGTGGTGTGATCCTGCTGGTATCTAAGGTTCATAGTCTGTGTATAAAAACGTGAGTAATCACAGACGCAGGCTCACTCAGGAACATAGAAACATGGAAATTTTTTATCCTATTTGTTCCTGTTATGTGTTTTAAGAGATTTCAACGCATCAGTGATTTTATTACACGTAACGTGTGACTTTTTGTGCTAATGCCATGATCATAATAAGTCTCTTACGGTTGATACTGACATCCTTGAACACCCAATCACAGGAGCAAAATTAAAACAAAAAATCACTTCTAAATGTAAGCGAAATGCCAATTCTTTTATCTCGTTTTTCAAAATAGTTATGCATACACAATTTTAGGGCAACTTTCGTCCTTCTGCTCTTCTTCGAGATGCAAAACTAACCTACAAAGTAATAATGGCATAGATGAAAAGCTCGCAATATTTGGAAGTAAACGTGGTCTCATCGTCTATACGTTAAATAATAAGACTAGACAAAAAAAAGGAAAAAAAAGGCTATGGCTCTTCCAGCTCTTGCAAATCGGAGCGAAGAGTCAATTCTTTTTTTCTGTACACCATCGTATTAAACAGTGTTCCAAACAGATGCATATCGATGACTGTTTGTTTTGCAACCTTATACTTCACTTCCTAAGTCACCGCCTGCATGGTCGCAAGTGTTCATTTTTATTTGTAACTACTTCTTCGTTAAAGCTGCTGCCAGCGGCAAGTGGCTGCAGTAGCCACACCATTCCTTTGGATGCACTCTACCCACCCTACTGCATCTCGTCTCCACAAATACGGCGCATTTGACGCAACTGTCAGCTCCCTAAAAGCTGGCAGCCTCAGTAACGAGTGGTTCAAGATACATACGGCGCTTTGACCGCCGTGCAGTGCATGCAGCGAAAACGTAATCGACAAAACACAACATTGTGATCCAAATGGAAAACACTACGCATGAAAACGAAAGAGAAAGAGCCACGACCTTTATGTAGAATGTGATGTCTTTCGCGTAAATCAGCACCATATTTCTAACCTAGTAACACCTACTATCACAAAGGAATGGTACAGTACTTATCTTCAACACCCACACTGTAAAATGTTGCTCCGAACAACAGTTCAGTAGTTTATAAAGCGATTATGTTTTACTTCGACCTTTAGAGAAACATCTTTCAACTAACTTTGCAAACGCTCCTATGGTTCAAAAATATTTGTCTGGCGTAACGCCCTCTAACTGCTATTGGCAGCATGTGGAGTTTTCGACCGATGTCACAGTGTGATGACTTGGGAGGGGGGGGGGGGGAGGGGGGGGGGCGGTAGCCAGCAGTTACAACCGCTCTGCTCTGCGTGACCTTGGAACCTCAGAATGCCAACATGCGTCAACAAAGTTATTCCGACACACTCAGTTCACACTTGTCCTGCAGAGGCGTGTAGAGGAACCACGTGCAGTGCGAACGTAAGCATTCAGCGAGGTAGTGTGCTGTGTACAGCTGCAGGAACGGTGGGCCGCAGAGGAAGCGGCAGCTTTCAGTATTTCAACGTGCTAAGAGCAAAAGTTGTCGTAAAACTGCTAAAATGTTATAAACTAAGAAAGGTCTAGTTTACGTTGTAATCCGAAGGTTCCTGGAGGACGGTAGGGTTGACAATTATCGCGTATAGGACGTCCAAGATCGTTTTCTGTGCGAGAAGTGTGCTATCGTCAGAAAAACGGAGAAGGACCCCAAGTCAAGTACTCCAAAACTCATTACTGAAACTATCAAAGACATCGGAAAGGAAGTGTATCCCGAAAGAATACGGAGGGCGCTTAGAAGAGGCGACTTTTCACGGCCGTATTGAAAGACGGAAACCCTTCATAAGTAAAATAAATCAAAGAAAGAGAATGCTGTTTGTCAAAGAGTCTGTTGGAGACGACAATATGTGGTGGAATGACGTTACAATTGCTGACGAGAGTAAATTTAAAGTATTTAAATCTGATGGGGGATAACGGTTTGGCGGCTACCTAACACTGAGCTTCAAAAGAAAAATCTCAAAGGAACTGTTTAGGGTGGCGGTGTAGCATAATAGTGCAATAGTGCGAGGGTGAATGTCGGCGAGTTGGTAAATTGGTTTTTACTGAGGGTAAAATGGACCAATTTCATTACCTCAGAATATTGAAAGACAATTTACAAATCAGCGCTGAAAACATGGGGATTGGGGAAGATAACGAACTGAAACATATGGCCTGAAATGTGAGAATGTGGTTGTGGTTTAGCTGTTGAAAGGTGCTTTGTCCGCCCCTCAATCACCAGATATGAATGTGATTATCTTTGGGACAAACTTGATAGAGAAATAAGGTAAACACCAATCCCATCTAGAGAACAGCTCAAAAAAGAGGACTGCAATAAGAATGGCAGAAAATATTTCCCGAGTACTGCCGGAAGTGGTGGAGAGCATTCCAAGTATCTCAGAGAAGTAATTAAGATGATACAAATGCTTCCTCAATAGTGAACTTTTGGACCACAAGTAAAAAGAAAGATGTTCGAATAAATTTGTGCAATATTGGTTCTATTTGTGATTGTGTTTGTAAAACTACAATAAAACTAATACTGATTCCCGTACCATGCTTAACGACATGGTGCTTTTGAAAAACACAAAAAAAGCAAAGTTTTTGTGATTTGTTGTGCACAGTTAAATATTCTGTAATTTACTGTTTGCTGCGCGTCACGTAACGCGGACATGCCTCATATTTCGGTTCGAAATAGGTTCGAGGAGTCTTAATACGTACGGTTAGAATAATATTCAGTATCATTAACAGTAGCAGTGTTTTTATGTGGCAGAATATTAACGTAACAACGTATGCTCCTATTTCTTTCAGCTGAACGCTGTACTTTTCAATGGTATGTTAAAACTTGCACAACTCTTATTAATTTTTCCAGTGAAACGTTGTGCAAAATTGGCCAAGTATATTGTTAAGTACAGACAACAGGAAACTGCGCGGTACCAGAAGTGTTGGTATAGAACATATGAATTTACCGCCCGTGTTTCTGACGTAACATGATTCCACCACACGACACTTCCTTTCATAGTGCCTGGCTAGACGGAAAAAAATCTAGTTTCACTATTTACTATTGAATACAACAAATTACAAGTACCATCTACATGGGTAAGCTTTCTACAAATTCTCGAAAAGCTTCTTCCTACATACTGAGTTCTTTATATCATTTTCAAGCTATAGGGCAGTCAAATAAGACAAAGTGATCTTCGATCCTGTGGTTGCTGATTGAGAGACCCATAGTGATTTTCGTCACTGGTAACTTAAATTTGTATCTAATTACCAATGTGGTAACAACACCCAACGTCAACTGCTATTATAGTAAAGAAGCAGAATATAGGCCACCAACCGTGGAAGGGCCACACACTGTATAGCTATATTAAAATGTAACACGTGAAAACTTTCGTTACAAATCTAATAATTAAATAATCTCTGCTAACTAATATCGCTTTCCACACAAAAATCGCTGAAGAGTAGAATAGATTAGTTCGTGTAACACATAAATTGCACGTATCAGTACACTAGTTTCTATTTAAATGTTAACAACTTCTATAAATCAAGCAGACAGAAAAGTATTCGCTCTTTACGTACAACGATTTGCTTAAAAACATGGCTTGTACGTCTTGAACCTCTTATACTTTCTATTATATACACAATGGAAAGGGCAAAAGAATTTTACTCAGAAAAATGCAATATCTCTATAAATCTGAATACAGAATTGTACTTATGTCAATCTTTTGCGTTGTAGAATGTAAGGAAATCTCAGGCTTCCTTCAACGCAAATGACGTCAACAATACGACAGCCTTGGCAGATATTATATGATTTTCATAACGATAACAGTTTCATAATGTTGAGTGCTATATATTTCGTTTTAACGTGGAAGTTGTCTTACCATTGTGCTTCCATGAAAACTGCAGGGCAGTTGTATTACGAGCTTCTCGTACACGCTTCAAATACACTGTTTGCAATCTCGTCTGAAATTCGTATCTTCTGGCGCTACATTGGCATTTTTATAAACATTTCAGAACAGTGATTATCAACATACTTATGGCTACCCATGTAGCAACTCGACAGCGACCATATTGAAACGTTTGCATTGGTACCAACCGAAATCTCAGACACATTTTAAAACATAACAAATTTTGTTTACACGAACCGTAAAGTACGTACTTAAAGTTGGTAACACTAAAACTCTTAGCTGTGCGCAATTATTAGATCACCCAAGCGGGTTACATGATCTGTGCTAAATTAAAATATAAAGAGGGACTGATGTTTCGATACACTTTCATCGTTGGCAACCAGAGCGCTTACTTCCGACTCGCCAGGGAGGCCTAATTCTTCTGTTGGGTGGATGAGCCCACTACGCGTTTGTCAACTAGGGCTTGTTGCTGAACAAAGCTGACAACACATGTATGCAATAGCTGGTGAACAAAGCACAAGCGAGAGCAAGTACTCGGCTTGAATTTCTATGATGAATTTTGAGGTATTTCGTACCATTAATTGCCATCGATGGTTACGTATGGTGATATTTGTCTGCATTCTCTGTCTTGTACAATGAAGTCGTACTGAAAAAAAAACCTCTAATGATAGTGGAACAAAAATTGACTGAACCCATTCACCTTTTGATGATTATCAAACCGCCTCCAAACTTCATAGCTGCAATTAAATGTTTGAGTCATAGCTCTGTTGTCTTCGTGCTCTATGTATGTCTTACATCAGGTGTAAGGATGGCGAAAGAATCTTTCACTCTGAAGTGGAGAGTGCGTTGTTTCGAAACTTACTGGTAGATTAAAATTGTGTGCTCGGGCGCAATCATATTTCGAATCTTGACTTTCGCGGATAGTGCCCGTAATACCTGAGCTGTCCATGCCCTCACAGCTGCAATTCCGACGATACTTCACTCCTGCTTTTCAAACTTCACAACGTGCTGCATGCTTTGCCGGAATGGCATCCCAGGAATTTGAGCATCGTGAAGAAATGATTTCGCATCAGCCTAGGAGTTGTTTCCCTGGAAAGTGAAGAATCCTTCTGGACACAAGCCTAGGCTCTGGCTAAACCATTTCTATGTCATGCCTTTCCTCAAGGGGCGACAGACCAGCAAGATATGCAGTACAATTTCTGTGAAGTTTTGGAAAGATAAAGAAAGAGGTACTGGCAAAATTGAAACTTCATTTCTGATCCACACAATTACTTTCCCAGGAAGTTTCAGATATAAGGATGTTAAATTTCTCATCATAACTGAAAAATTATGCTTTTCCAGCTGTTATTGGTATAATTTGAGTGCTCTAGGGTAAACATAGTGCACCTTTTACGAGTCACCTGTCAAATCTGCATCCTTTTATTATCAACCCTTTCATGATTCCCACTATTCTTTATTCCTTCCCCTCTCTAAGTGTTCAAAAGAAACTTATGTGAGTAAGGGAACCAAGTGGACACGATGATGACCTCCGTTGTTGCCAGATTTCCGATGATGTCACCGTGCAATATTGCCAGATTTCTCTCTAACTCCTCCCTCCTGCCAATTCCTCTGATGTTATAAACCAGTTGCCATGTGTTTAAAATGGCAGGAAATTTAAAAAAAAGGTGAGAAGTTCAGGACAGACAATTTATGCCATGTGTAAAATCCAAACTTGTGGATCTGGGGACATCAGGATAAAAGATAGCAATGCAAGATGGCGGACCTCAAACTAGCCCAATTGTGCTAAGTGTAAAATGCAAACTGGTGGAGCTGAGGATAGCCTCTATTATATCAGAATAAAAGATGGTGATGAAAGAGGGCAGACCTGGGCATGTGACAACAGTCAGCACGTTTGCCAAGTCATTTCCTCTAAGTATAGAATCCGAGGTGGAGGACCTGGCCATATGCTGACACCCTGTAGATTGATCCAAGTATATAATCCAGGGTGACAGACCTTAATTTAGCTTCTGTGATGTCAGATGACGGACTTGGACAAACAGGGACAACCTGAGTGGTTGCCAGTTCGTTTGTGCTAAGAGTCCAGTTGTTCTAAATTTAAAATGGTGGTAGCCCACTTATCCTAAGTTTAAAATGACATCCAAACAACCCCTCCCCCACCCAACCCAGATGCCAGCCCACTTTTGCTGCTTAAATAACTGTCACGCTAAGGATAAGAATATTTATGTACTTATGTAAACAAATGCTGTGAAAGCAGTCGCTAGGATCTCCGGACACCTCGCCTGAGCGCTGCTGAGTATTCAATAGAGGAGATGTGTTTCACAGTAACGAAGATGAAGAAGTGCTCAAATTTCTTCAGGTATGCGTTTTACAGCCATTTTTACTGCACATTTTTTCCTTGATTTGGGATTCTGCCCTGTTGGTCACTGCTGACCTAACTGCCGCTACATGCATGTTGCCGTTCATGCCAAGTCCGGCTGCTCAGTTGCTACTGCCTCACCACACATCGCCTGTCTGGTGAGAAGTTTTGGTAGTGTTTGGCTTTCATATTTCAATCCAATAACACTTTTAATGAAGTGTAAATGCATCGCTTCTTATAAAAAAAGACACATGCAATGCAGATGTGCCTGCCTATTGTATGTGGTAAAATTTAAAACCCAACAACAATTTTAATGCGTACCTCCTTTACAAGGTGTTTCCCAATTCATGCTACACACTTCTGGATAATACAGAGGAGACTCAGTAGATTAAGTTTTACATAGGAACCCATGTCTAGAAACATCATCCAACGACGCTGCAGAGCATTAAAGTTAAAGGCGCTGGCGCCTTTAAATAGAGAGAGAGAGAGAGAGAGAGAGAGAGAGAGTAATTCTGTAATGATGTTACAGACTTTCTAGGCTGACATTTGACATAAGGGTCCGTGACCGGAAATGAATGAGTCGAAAGTACAAGCAAGAACCAGTCTAATACCTCTGACGATGGAATACATATACTGGTACTATTTTTGCTAAGAATGTAGAGCAGGCAATTTTCAGGGACAGTAGTATGGATCAAAAGAATAAAAAGTCTTGTAAAAATGGGCTCTTAAATGCATACCTGAAGAGCTAGGAGTACGTGTTCAATAGAGGAGATGTGTTTCACAGTAGTGAAGATAATGAAATGCTCATACTCCTCAAAAATGGTTCAAATGGCTCTGAGCACGATGGGACTCAACATCTGAGGTCATCAGTCACCTAGAACTTAGAACTACTTAAACCTAATTAACCTAAGGACATAACACCCATACGTGGCCGAGGCAGGGTTCGAACCTGCGATCGTAGCTGTCGCGCGGTTCCAGACTGAAGCGCCTAGAACCGCTCGGCCACAACGGCCGGCTCATACTTCTCAGATATGCATTTTAGACAGTCAGGTTTACTGGACATTTTATCCTTGTTTTGGTTCATACTACCACCTCTGAAAGTTACATATTCTACAGTCTTAGCAACAACAGAACCAGTACACGTATTCCACTGTCAGAGGTGTCAGAACAGTTTTCGCTTATAACATTCGACTTGTTCGTTTCCGCTACAGGAATCCTTACCTCTAATTAATAGATTCACCCTTCTCCAGCATCCTAGAAGGTCTGTAACATCATAACGGAAACACCCTATATATACATACATTTACCGATGCTGGCGTCCATTAACTTTGACTCTCTGTAGCGTCGTTGGATGACGTTTCCAGAGATGGGTTCCTATGTAAAACTTTACCTAGAAGTCCCCTCTACAACCTCTAGAAGTGTGTAACATGAATTGTGAAACACCCCTGCAATACAGGTGTGACTGCCCATTGTATGTGGTAAAACTGATCCCAACAACACTTTTAAAGCGTCCCTTCCTATAAAAACAAACATATGCAATGCAGATGTGCCTGTCTATTGTATGGTGTAGCAGTCTAATGTAAACAATTACTTGTCAGGGTTGATGCGAAGAAAAACGAAAGACTAGAGTACAGCTTGGAATAGTCCTAGTACACTTTATAGTGATGTTATGGCACGATTTTAGTGTCAAATAGTTAATGTTGTAACACGTCCTATGGAATTTTGTACACTTTACAGTTTGCCTGTGAGACATAACATGAAAAATATTTAATTGAATCCTGCTTTCTATAGCCAGCTGCAGGACAAAACACACAAACATAATACACTAACAATCTAAATTGCACACGCATAGTCTGCTCCCATATACACAATATGCACTCTCTTACAAACACACACACACACACACACACACACACACACACGTTATTGCTGTATATGCAACACATGTACCCACTACTACTCAAGTGAATAGTGTGAGTACGGTAGGGTTCCGGTCCCATCCTCACAAATGACACTCTTACTGTCATGATGTGACAGGACAATTTTCCAAAGCAATGCAGTATGTACTTCATGTCTTCGCATTTGAATAGTGACTTGACGCACCATATGCAGTGGACGAGGAGAAGCACTACCAATGCCTCCACGAAGGCACTTCAGGTAATTATCATCTGCGAGAGCCATTGAGGCAGCATGCCACACACTGTCATCCCATCTCTGGGCGGCGTCTGTCTCTGTACAATATGCATACATTTTCAAACAGAGATCTGTAAACTTCACAATCTGTGACCCACCTGGCTTATCTTCCGTCAAGACAATAACCTAATTGTTAGCCAGCTGTATACCATAAGGATTATCAGCTGCATTACCAAACGTGTCGAATGTATTGCGGTACCACTTTGCTATTTCATACCAATCACAGACCTTCACCCAGCAGATGAAACTGCCCGTGTCCATATAAAGTAAGCATCTGCCCGTGTCCATATAAATTAAGCATGGGTCAGAAAAATGAGTTTATCCAAATTCATTATGAAAATGATACATGTGGAGTAGGACCTATGTAAACATATTTACATAAACAGGTTTTGCGAATTCTACCAAAATATTCGCCATCTCCAGAGCCTTGAGCTCGTTATTGAAGATTGTGGCCTGTTTAAAATTTGACCTGTAGATATATTCTCTTTCACTATAATACTCATCCCAGAGAGCACGTAAATTAATATCATAGTGGTTTCTAACATTTCCCGGAATTTTTGCCGAAAATTGCAGTATTTGCTAATTATTAAAATCTTTTTCAAATGAGCATATCTCGGAATCCCTCTTTTCGGTATTTACATCACTTTATTCCTTCCATCAGGGGAGATGCTTGAAGGAAATAGTGCGTTTGAGTCTATCCATTTCAAACCTAACGTGAAGCATTGTTGGACGTTTCGATAATCTATTAAGTGCCTTTTTACTGTCTCCTGTGTTATTAATATCTTGTGGAGGGAATCGCTAAAATAGGACTCGGTGCTCTGGATATTCTGGCAAATCGCTGTGTGTCAAGCAAACAATTCCCTGCTGCCAAAACATATCCTGTTCCAGAATCGGCCGACACAGGTGAGAAATCACCCAGTCCGGCGATTTTTTCACTAAATAATCATCGAAACTCTCCAATAGGTCGAGATTGTTGCATTGCAAACCTGTACAAGTTGTTAACATCCATGTGCAGGATGTAACTCGAATGCTGTATGTTTTATTGAACTTTTCACTCATTTGTGGATTGTTTGTCTTGGTAGGACTATGGGCACACTGGCGAAGTCCCCCACGAATCCCATCCTCAAATAACAACAACAATAATAA
Source organism: Schistocerca gregaria (assembly GCF_023897955.1). NCBI lineage: Eukaryota > Metazoa > Arthropoda > Insecta > Orthoptera > Acrididae > Schistocerca > Schistocerca gregaria. The sequence goes on along the minus strand of NC_064923.1, from coordinate 618,613,571 downwards.
TAATACAGAATGTCGACTTCGGTTAAGAGTTCGATATTGGATGTGTGATTTTAGCCTGATGTCCCACGAACACGTTGGCATGGTGTAGTAGTCTGCAGGTTCCTGTGAGTATGTTCCCATTCATACACTCTGGAATCGCTCGGAAATGTCTGCAAATAAGTACATCTCTTTATCCTTACAAAGACTCACAGACTTCCCTAAATTAGAGTTATTGAACTCCTTCAAGCGTTCAACACACAACAGAATTTGCCAGTTACATGGCATTGATCCCTACACAGTGTTTAAGCTTTATTAGCTGTTGGCTTCCTGTGTGCCAGTAATAAGAACACTGGTGTGATAAGTCACATAAACTTTCTTCTCGAGTTTTTACGGTTGAGAGAGCAGCTTCTGATGCATGATCCAAAAGTTGTACTCTGCCACAAATGGTACGTGTCATTCTGTGAGGATAGTATGTGAGGCAATGGCATCATCCTCACAATGGCCCACATGAGCGAAAATGCACTCAGAGACAACATACGCAACAAAGGATACACACTCCTTGCGGAGAAAACCCTTAAAGTTCAAAAACTTATTCGCCTCAGTGGGCATCTCTGTTTTTTACCTTGTAGTAGTACAGTTTCTCACCCTGGGACATTAACAAGTCGACATGTTTTAGCCACTGAGCAGCGAATGAGGAAAAGTGTCTTTATGCTTAATGCATTGGAATGTCGCTTAACAAACATTATTAGTTCTCGTATCTTACTCGTTAAGTGAAACAGTTTATCCCATATAAATTAGTGTAAAATACGATAATCCATTCCGCGCAGAAAACGTACTAAAAGTTTTATCTAATTCATGACATTTATTCAATTATTATGCACAAAGTATTATGTACTTTATTATTCACGATACATGACTAATTCTTTTTTACTGAGAAACTATCTTTAGTCATTCGTTTCTGCCGATCCTTCAACACAAATGCGTCACAGCGTTATCGTCAAAGTTGTATGATGCAATTGATTCTCATGCTTTCAGCATTTCTCTTATTGCGCCAGAAGACTGCTACTTTGCTGCTACCACCTCATCCTTCTCTGAAGAACTATTCCCCACAACTTCCTGCTGTGAAACACACTGCAACTCCACAAGCCCTTCGTTGGTCATTTCTTGGCTGTGATCTTCCACAAGCTCATTGATATCATTGTTATCCACTTCTAGTCCCATGTTCTTGGTCAAAGACGTAACATCGTTGACTACTGGTTCCACAGACTCACATTCGACAACGCACTCTGGTCAAAGCGTTTCCAAGCAGAAGTGAGTTCTCTTGTAACCCCTTCCCATGCCTTCTACATCTACATCTACATGACTACTCTGCAATTCAAATTTAAGTGCTTGGCAGAGGGTTCATCGAACCACAATCATACTATCTCTCTACTATTCCACTCCCGAACAGCGCGCGGGGAAAACGAACACCTAAACCTTTCTGTTCGAGCTCTGATTTCTCTTATTTTATTTTGATCATCAGTCCTACCTATGTAGGTTGGGCTCAACAAAATATTTTCGCATTCGGAAGAGAAAGTTGGTGACTGAAATTTCGTAAAAAGGTCTCGCCGCGACGAAAAACGTCTTTGCTGTAATGACTTCCATCCCAACTCGTGTATCATATCTGCCACACTCTCTCCCCTATTACGTGATAATACAAAACGAGCTGTCCTTTTTTGCACCTTTTCGATGTCCTCCGTCAATCCCACCTGGTAAGGAACCCACACCGTGCAGCAATATTCTAACAGAGGACGAACGAGTGTAGTGTAAGCTGTCTCTTTAGTGGACTTGTTGCATCTTCTAAGTGTCCTGCCAATGAAACGCAACCTTTGACTCGCCTTCCCCACAATATTATCTATGTGGTCCTTCCAACTGAAGTTGTTCGTAATTTTAACACCCAGGTACTTAGTTGAATTGACAGCCTTGAGAATTGTACTATTTATCGAGTAATCGAATTCCAACGGATTTATTTTGGAACTCATGTGGATCATCTCACACTTTTCGTTATTTAGCGTCAACTGCCACCTGACACACCATACAGCAATCTTTTCTAAATCGCTTTGCAACTGATACTGGTCTTCGGATGACCTTACTATTCGGTAAATTACAGCATCATCTGCGAACAATCTAAGAGAACTGCTCAGATTTTCACCCAGGTCATTTATATAGATCAGGAACAGCAGAGGTCCCAGGACGCTTCCCTGGGGAACACCTGATATCACTTCAGTTTTACTCGATGATTTGCCGTCTATTACTACGAACTACGATCTTCCTGACAGGAAATCACGAATCCAGTCGCACAACTGAGACGATACCCCATAGGTCCGCAGCTTGACTAGAAGTCGCTTGTGAGGAACCGTGTCAAAAGCCTTCCGGAAATCCAGAAATACGGAATCAACTTGAGATCCGCTGTCGATAGCGGCCATTGCTTCGTGCGAATAAAGAGCTAGCTGCGTTGCACAAGAGCGATGTTTTCTGAAGCCATGCTTGTAAGTAGGCTGTTTACGTTTTTCATTGGTAACGCCGCCGCCAAGTAGCGCTCTGTATAAAAATCACTGGCCGTGCCATGTGCAGTCTGTGGCTGGTTTGCATTGTTGTCTGCCATTGTAGTGTTGGGCAGCGGCAGCTGGATGCTAACAGTGCGTAGCATTGTGCAGTTGGAGGTGAGCCACCAGCAGTGGTGGACGTGGAGAGAGAGATGGCGGAGTTTTGAAATTTGTAAGAATTGATGTCATGAACTGATATATATATATATATATATATATATATATATATATATATATATATATATATATATATATATATAATGATTATTAAGGTAAATACATTGTTTGTTCTCTATTAAAATCTTTCATTTGCTAACTGTGCCTATCAGTAGTTAGTGCCTTCCGTAGTTTGAATCTTTTATTTAGCTGGCAGTAGTGGTGCTCGCTGTATTGAAGTAGTTCGAGTAACGAAGATTTTTTGTGAGGTAAGTGATTTGTGAAAGGTATAGGTTAATGTTAGTCAGGGCCATTCTTTTGTAGGGATTATTGAAAGTCAGATTGCGTTGCGCTAAAAATATTGTGTGTCAGTTTAAGCACAGTCTTGTATAATTTTTCTAAGGGGACGTTTCATATGGCGACCCTGCCAGGATACCTAACTGGAATCTTCTGATTTTTTCCTTGTAGTTTGTGTAATTAGTGTAGCTTTTGTTTATTGCTAGTGCGTAATCATAGAGAGAATTTCCTTTGTAGTTGCAGTCTTTCATTGTTGTACAGTAAAACAGTTGTGGCATTCATGTAGTTTTGCACGAAGTATTTCGCAGCTGTGCTTGCAATTAACTAGATATTATTTTCAGTGCTGTGTTAATGTGTTCTCTTATTTTTGTTCTTCAAATTGTGTTTTTCTGTGTTGTCGTGTGAAAAATTGTGACAATAATGGCGTGTGAAAAACGTAACACTAGGCTCCAAAGTAAACTGAGAAATGACAGTGAAGACGAAACCAGTGTGTTAGCGTCACCATGTAATGAATTCACTAACTTTCAAAGTAGTAATTTGGTAATAGCGCATAGGGAAATGGAGCGGGCTGCAAATAATGGTGTAGGCAGTGAAACAATTAGTGAACAGGGAAGCATTATCGATCGATTGGTCGGCAACAGCTCGCCTCAGGATTCCGAAATGACAGGACACAATCTTGCAAATACTGTAGATTCAGATTTTGTGTCCTCACCGTTTTCTCAAATAAATCAAGACACATTTTCTGCTTTTCAAAATGCGAATATTGCCGGTTCAAATGCACTGCCGAAAAGCACTGAGGAACATGTTTCAGACACCAGTGCACTGTTATTACAGTTAATGCAACAAATGGGACAAAGGCTACAAAATTTAGACACAATGCTTGAACAAAATCAGAAACAAATGGGACAAAATCTTCAAAAGTTAGACACAATGGAACAAAATCTTCAAAAGTTGGACACAATGGAACAACACCAGAGACAAACACAGCAACAGTTAGACACAATGGAACAACATCAGAGACAAACACAGCAACAGTTAGACACAATGGAACAAAATCTTCGGAAGTTAGACAGGACACTTGAACAAACACGTGACGATTTAACTACTGAGTTACATAACATTGAATCGAAACGCCAAAAAATCTGTAATGACGTAAAAGCACAAATTTGTGTGCATTTTCAACCTATTTTTTCGCGGCATGAAAATGCATTACAGAATCATGAAGCAGCCATAAACAGTTAGACACAATGGAACAACACCAGAGACAAACACAGCAACAGTTAGACACAATGGAACAAAATCTTCGGAAGTTAGAGAGGACACTTGAACAAACACGTGACGATTTAACTACTGAGTTACATAACATTGAATCGAAACGCCAAAAAATCTGTAATGACGTAAAAGCACAAATTTGTGTGCATTTTCAACCTATTTTTTCGCGGCATGAAAATGCATTACAGAATCATGAAGCAGCCATAAAAGAACTGCAAACTATTGTTCGTGAAAATCACGATACCTTGCAAGCTAAAATGGACTCAGTTGCATCCACCGATTCGGTTACGCAACTCGCAAGAACTCAGGAAAACTTAAAGGTCACAGTAGATTCGATTTCAACACAAATGGACACTCTGAAACTTGGTTCAGAAAAACACACTGAGGAAATGTGTTCACTATCCGAGAAAGTAGCCGAACTTTCAGATCAGTTCACTAACTTATCTACAAAGGTAGATGATGATCTGAATGACACAGAAGAGTGCGAACAAATTAGGAAATTCAAACAAAATCAGAATCAAATTAATACACAACACCAAAGAGAAATCCGGGAAGCGCAAGATCAGCTGATACAGGCAATACAAGAATTACGTATTTCAGAGGACACTCGCGCTCCAACACGGGAAGAGGGACTTAGAAATATGGAAAAGCCACAAAATAATAACACAGGGCATTTCGGAAATTGTGAAAGAAATTGGCAAGCTGCACCGAATTTTGAGATGGAACTGCCGACACGACGTAACAATGAACGATATGCTACCCGCCGACACGATGATTTTGACTATAAGCTGTTCATTACTGCACGTAAATTCAAAACATTTAAGAATTCTGGCAACGACATTCATCCACAAGCGTGGCTCCATCAGTTCTCTCATTGTTTTCTGCCAACTGGTCATTAGAGCACAGATTAGAATTTATGTGTGGCTACTTGGAGAATGAACCAGCTGTAAGAATGCGATCGGCCATTCACGACTGTCATAGTGAAGGAGAATTTTATCATGCCTTCCTCTCAGCATATTGGTCTCAAGCTACACAAGACCGAGTAAAACATAGCATCATAATGATGAAACATTTCGAACAATCTGAATTTTCCAGTCTTGTCAAATATTTTGAAGACATGTTACATAAGAATCAGTATCTTTCAAACCCATACAGCCCCTCAGAACTCATCCGCATTTGCTTAACCAAATTACCGGAACATTTACGACAGATTATTTTAGCAGGACGATGCAAAGACGACATTGAAGCTTTTCAGGGACTGTTACAAGAACTGGAAATTGACACTGACAATCGCGGAACGCGAAAACAGGAGCACAACAATTACAGGTCACACCTGTCACAATTCCGCGATGACAGAAATAATACACGACAAAGCTATTCGTACAACGTAAATCGTGACCGAAACAGACACCACCCGTATGACAACCACTGGCAGAGTAATAGTTACAGAAAAAGATCGCATTTCCGTAGTAATGAAGATAACAGAGACAATCATAGAAACAGACAATATGGCAACCAGAACTATTATTATCAGGGGAGGCAGAATAATTTCAGACGCAAGGGTCCACCGCGCAGTGATAATTCAGGGAGAAATTCTCCACCACTTAACCGACAAGAAAGAAACTACAGGAACTACCGACATGACGACAGACGATATAATCATAACGACAGACCAGAATTTCGTCAGAACTGGCGGAATTCAAACAGAGCTGGGCCCTCTCGGCAAAGTGAATTTGTAGAAGTTTAGGTCTCCTAATCCCAATAACGACGCACGCCAACAAAGAGATAGCAGACAATGACTCGCACCGCAGGCAGCCACGTGCGCCGGCTGGCTCAGAGAAAAATAACATAGGCGCTAACCTTGAGAAAAACTCCAATATTCTTTACCGACGTATTCCACATGATAATTGCGTTGAAGTTAACTCTGAGCACTAGGAAGAGTAAAGGATTGTACTACATTTCACATGTAAAACCGTTTATTCAAAGATAATCTGCTTTTTAACTTTGCCTTTGCCATATAACTTTTCACTTTACATTAATAGTATGCTTTGTCAGACTAAAAAATTGTTAACATGCAACAATGTTTGAAGTTAACTATCCAGTCTAGAACGTAGGGAACATTTTTAAACAGAAATTACGAATGCATTGTTATAGTGAACAGACGACACAGTGTTGTCATTTGTACATTCTTGCTTGCTAGTTGCACGATTACGTAACGACTATAAGGCTTACATACTTAGGACATATACTGTTAATGAGATCTTAATGCAACATTTTGGTTTAGTTGAAAAGACATTCTTTATTTGAAGTACTTTCTGTGAGATTAAAGATGGCTTAGCATTTGGTTTCTTTGATAGCTACACGATTATATCACGACGCTACTAATGTGTGACACAATTTACATTGTGCTTTTGCACTGTATCTGTTTTATATCTGCACAGTTTTTCTGTATTATTCTGGAAAGTAAAATATGTTTTAGTAGTAACTTTTGTGGTATAGCTACAATGAGACAGCCTTTATCGTAGCACAACAATACGTTACATTATAGTACTTTCTTGATCACGGTAAGGTACGTAATAACTATGATATCTATACGGAAAGCATTTCACCTTCGTTTATGATGAGGTAAGTACATTGACTTCAGCAGAACTTTGCTTACAGAGGACGATAACTACGACAGTTCCACAGAATTATCTTACAGCAAAACGCACATTTAGCACTACAGGGCACGCATTTGAGTGATTAATTTGGTACTTAAACCATTTATTTATCAAGATTGTTGAATTACAAAGAAAGTTTTTCGTGATACATTTCCATTGCTGTAATCTGTACCACCTGAGGGTATAATTACATTAATCATCAGGGGGGTACATGCTTACTTTGTGTACCATGTGTCTGGCAAGCACAAGTAGCCCTAGCTAATATGGTATTTGCTTACACAATTTTACACATTGGTACCATATTTCTCCAACACAAAATACACAGCTACCTGATTATCTAACAGAGAAACAAACATTTTTTTTTACTACATCAGTGACATGTTTACGCAATTACACAGTTGGATAACTTCACACTAATGAAATTCTATTTTGTCTGTACTTTGTGAAATGTTCGTATTTTTTCGGAACCATTGTGATACTATGAGAGGTTTGAATGATGTATTTGGTATGGGATCATGATTTTTAAAGTACGTTTGAGGCACATGACACTTTTGACATGAGCAGAGAATTTTTTTTAGGTTTTGAAATTATTAGAGGAAGCTACGACGATTTTGAGAGTTGACTGAGGTGTTATGATGTTATTATTACGACGACTATGTGTATTATGCTGCTGAGGAATGTTTATGATCAATAAGATGATGCTATATGAGGAATTTGATTATGCTACTTATTTGTTATGATAAAATATTGAAGAAGTGTCGACGAATATGTATATGTGTAATAAGGTAAGGAATAATGAGTAGTGGTTAGGGACTCTGGTTTGTGAAAAAGGATGTTGGAAACCAAGAATCGTACTTTAAGAATTATGAAATGTGTGTACATGCATGAATGCATTACAATGCTGTCGAAAATTTTTTGGACACTGTTATATTTATAGGATTTTATTTTCTACACGTTTGTAACGCAAATTCTCAACCTGTGAAAATATTTTTACATGCGACTGTCACTGTAGCGGAAACTGCTGTCGTAAATATTTCGGTAAGAAAGGTAAGTGACCATGACGTAATGCGTTGTGAGCGTCCAGGTGTGCCAGCCGCCTTGAGAAAAAGTCATTAGTGTGTGCCTTTCAGAGGCACAGGTGGAGAAAAAAGGAGGCCATTAACGTCGCTATTGACATTCCTTTGTAGAAAGCATCTCAAATACGACACGCCCAAAATTGAAAACATATGATTACACTGTGAAGCTCTTAATTTATGATATTTAGTGAAATGAAATGATGAGAAACATTTTGTATCTATTGTCTTTCTAGCTGAGAGATTGCTCATTTTGTTTAATATCCAGTTTCTATCTGCACTGCAGCATTGGTTAAAATAAAATTTAATAGATGTACTAATATCACTATTTTCTGTCTACAGAACCAGTGAAGAATCATTTTATGATGTACTTTCTTAGAAAATAGAGCACAAATAGACATTTTCCTTCACAGGAATTGCATAAATAATTTTTTTACGATTTGGTAACTTATCTGCTAGCGTATGTTCTCGTGATGCATCACTCTAGTGTTAAGATGTGACATAGGTATTAAACATTTTTACTGTAATATTTTTTCTGCTTCAGCTTTGTCGTGTTTAGATATAAGTTATTGCATTTGCTGTTGCTGTTTGCCAGGCATAGTACTACTGAATTTGACTTTGTATTACTCTGTTAAGCCAGTTTTACTACGGAGTTATTTTTCTTGTTGCTGCTCATTGCCTTATATTAGTTGTAATATTGCTGCTTGCTTTGACAACTTCCATTTTTTGATTGCCTTATATTAGTTGTAATATTGCTGCCTTTTTTTGCCAATTTCCATTTTTTTATCATTGCTGTTTGTGTAAATTGTTTTGTGGTGCTGCATTGCCTTGTCCCTTAGTTTAGCATGTGAGCTCCAGTAGGTTTACGTTAGCTTAAGAGGGGGTAGACTATATAAGAAACTAACTATGATGAATTGGAAGAAAAGCATTGAGAAGCTATAAGTAAATGGTTTGGCCAAAAAAGTAGTGTACAGTGGAGAAAAACTATTTTTGAAAGAGGATGTGAACATAATACAGAAAGCATGCTTGGATAGGATTTTTTTTTTTTTTTTTGGCTGGAGCAAATGTTGAAATAAGAGGGACGATCTATGGAATGAAGTTTTGGGTTGGACTGCAGTACCAAATGTTACCCTGAAAACAAACCCTGTCCTTTTGTTTTGTGTTATCGTACTATGTGTTTGTGTACCCTTGTGTATTTATTTTCTTCCTGTCTCTGTGTACTGTTTCATAGAATTTTTTCTCTTCTAATACTTAGCTACATTCACTATGATGAGGAATACTGTTATCCTCAAATATAATTTGCATTAATAACATGTTATTTACTTCGTAAAGATGTTTACACATTATTTATTCTGTTTTGTTCTAATGCTCATGTGTGAAGTTGAGGTTTCAAAAGTTTTTCTGATCTTTTATGTATTTATTTATGTCATAATTTTTGTAACACTGATGTATTTGTTATTTCGATTCTTTTGTAAAGCCTATATTACTGCAAATGTTATCTGTACTATTATGTTCTTTAATGATATATTTTGTACCTTTGTTATTGTATTCTCATGTTATAAAATTGTAATTGACACCAGTTCATCAAATTAAGTAACTTGCAAATTACATTTCACTGCACACGTTTCTTTTGGTCATAGTATATGGACAATATGTGAGAAGAAGAACTGATAGTGTTTGCACGTGTGTTAATAATTCAGCAAGGAACTGGACAACAGCATTGCTGGTTCTAAGGACAATTCCAAAAACTTTGTGCGTGTACAAGTGGTGGTTAATGGACTTGCTATATTCTCCGCAAGACTCTTCGATAGTGATTGTGCACCTGCACAGTCGCAACAGATGGCTGCTGGCTATCTCTACAAGCACTGAAGTGGGTCTACACCTTTGATGACTCACCAATACCATTTTTCTACAAGGACTACAATGGGTCTGCACCTCTGGTGGCCCACCAATAACATAACCTCTACCAGGACTACATTGGGTCTGCTCTGTGATGACCAACCTACCAATATTCTGCAAAACTTCGACTGACTCTGCTGTGGGTTTGCTCTGTTGTGGCCCATTACCTGTCTGCATGTCAAGAGTCAGCACTGTCTTTCTGTTGGAAGGACAACACTACTTCTTGAAGACTGCATGGAAATCCAGTACTTCTGTGTGCATTTTCTTTTACTACTCAGACTTTGAGAAAAACACTGCAATTTTACTTTGATGAATGATCAGGGCTGTCTTTATGGACTGTGAGAAAATTTTAGCTTTTGACCAACATTGTATCGATAAGTGTGTGTGTTTCATTCTTTGTTATTGTAATTATGAAAAAAATTTTCAAATCTGTATTGGCCACTGCCCAAAACAAATTGTAAATTTATTTGTGGGGAGCATGGGGGCTATGTAAGTAGGCTGTTTATGTTTTTTATTGGTAACGCCACCGCCAAGTAGCGCTCTGTATAAAAATCACTGGCCATGCCATGTGCAGTCTGTGGCTGGTTTGCATTGTTGTCTGCCATTGTAGTGTTGGGCAGCGGCAGCTGGATGCTAACAACACGTAGCGTTGCGCAGTTGGAGGTGAGCCACCAGCAGTGGTGGACGTGGGGAGAGAGATGGCGGAGTTTTGAAATTTGTAAGAATTGATGTAATGAACTGATATATATATATATATATATATATATATATATATATATATATATAATGATTATTAAGGTAAATACATTGTTTGTTCTCTATTAAAATCTTTCATTTGCTAACTGTGCCTATCAGTAGTTAGTGCCTTCCGTAGTTTGAATCTTTTATTTAGCTGGCAGTACTGGTGCTCGCTGTATTGCAGTAGTTCGAATAACGAAGATTTTTTGTGAGGTAAGTGATTTGTGAAAGGTATAGGTTAATGTTAGTCAGGGCCATTCTTTTGTAGGGATTATTGAAAGTCATATTGCGTTGCGCTAAAAATATTGTGTGTCAGTTTAAGCACTGTCTTGTATAATTTTTCTAAGGGGACGTTTCATGCTGATTACGTGTCAATAGATCGTTCCCTTTGAGGTGATTCATAATGTTTGAATACAGTATATGCTCCAAAACCCTACTGCATACTGACGTCAATGATATAGGTCTGTAGTTAAATGGATTACTCCTACTACCCTTCTTAAACACTGGTGCGACCTGCGCAATTTTCCAATCTGTAGGTACAGATCTATCGGTGAGCGAGCGGTTGTATATGAGTGCTAAGTTGGGAGCTATAGTATCAGCGTAATCTGAAAGGAACCTAATCGGTATACAATCTGGACCTGAAGACTTGCCCGTATCAAGCGATTTGAGTTGCTTCGCGACCCCTAAGGTATCTACTTCTAAGAAACTCATGCTAGCAGATGTTCGTGTTTCAAATTCTGGAATATTCCATTCGTCTTCCCTGGTGAAGGAATTTCGGAAAACTGCGTTCAATAACTCCGCTTTAGCGGCACAGTCGTCGGTAACAGTACCATCGGCACTGCGCAGTGAAGGTATTGACTGCGTCTTGCCGCTTGTGTACTTTACATACGACCAGAATTTCTTCGGATTTTCTACCAAATTTCGAGACAATGTTTCGTTGTGGAACCTATTGAAGGCATCTCGCATCGAAGTCCGTGCCAAATTTCGCGCGTCTGTAAATTTTAGCCCATCTTCGGGATTTCGCGTTCTTCTGAACTTCTCATGCTTTTTCCGTTGCTTCTGCAACAGCGTTCGTACCTTTTTTGTGTACCACGGGGGATCCGTTCCATCTCTTACCAATTTATGAGGTATGAATCTCTCAATTGCTGTTCCTACTATATCTTTGAATTTGAGCCACATCTCGTCTACATTTGCATAGTCAGTTCGGAAGGAATGGAAATTGTCTTTTAGGAAGGCTTCTAGTGACACTTTATCCGCTTTTTTAAATAAAATTATTTTGCGTTTGTTTCTGATGGATTTGGAAGAAACTGTATTGAAATTAGCTACAACGACCTTGTGATCACTAATCACTGTATCAGTCATGGTGCTCTCTATCAGCTCTGGATTGTTTGTGGCTAAGAGGTCAAGTGTGTTTTCGCAACCATTTTCAATTCGCGTGGGTTCGTGGACTAACTGCTCGAAATAATTTTCGGAGAAAGCATTTAGGACAATCTCGGAAGACGTTTTCTGCCTACCACCGGTTTTGAACAAGTATTTTTGCCAACATACCAAGGGTAGGTTGAAGTCCCCACCAACTATAACCGTATAAGTGGGGTATTTATTTGTTACGAGACTCAAACTTTCTCTGAACTGTTCCGCAACTGTATCATCGGAGTCTGGGGGTCGGTAGAAGGAGCCAATTATTAACTTAATTCGGCTGTTAAGTATAACCTCCACCCATACCAATTCGCACAGATTATCTACTTTGACTTCACTACAAGATAAACCACTACTGACAGACACAAACACTCCACCACCAATTCTGCCTAATCTATCTTTCCTGAACACTGTCTGAGACTTCGTAAAAATTTCTGCAGAACTTATTTCAGGCTTTAGCCAGCTTTCTGTACCTATAAAGATATCAACTTCTGTGCTTTCTATTAGCGCTTGAAGCTCAGGGACTTTTCCAGCGCAACTACAACAATTTACAACTATAATTCCGACTGTTCCTTGATCCAAGCACGTCCTGTATTTGCCATGCACCCTTTGACATTGCAGCCCACCCCGTACTTTCCCGAGGCCTTCTAACCTAAAAAACCACCCAGTCCACACTACACAGCCTCCGCTACCCGTGTAGCCGCCAGCTGAGTGTAGTGAACTCCTGACCTATTCAGCGGAACCCGAAGCCCCACCACCCTATGGCGCAAGTCAAGGAATCTGCAGCCAACATGGTCGCAAAACCGTCGGAGCCTTTGATTCAGACCCTCCACCCGGCTCCGCACCAAAGGTCCGCAGTCGGTTCTGTCGACGATGCTGCAGATGGTGAGCTCTGCCTTCATCTCGTAAGCAAGACCGGCAGCCTTCACCAAATCAGATAGCCGCTGGAATCCAGAGAGAATTTCCTCAGATCCAAAGCGACACACGTCATTAGTGCCGACATGTGCCACCACCTGCAGCTGGCTGCACCCTGTGCTCTTCATGGCATCCGGAAGGACCCTTTCCACATCAGGAATGACTCCTCCCGGAACGCACACGGAGTGCACACTGGATTTCTTCCCCTCCTTAGCCGCCGTCTTCCTAAGGGGCCCCATTATGTGCCTAACATTGGAGCTCCCAACTACCAGTAAGCCCCCCCTCTGCGATTGCCCAGACCTTGAAGGCTGAGAATGATCCTCTGAAACAGGGCAGGCAACTGCATCTAGCTCAGCCAGAGACAGTGCCTGAAACCGGTTTGTCAGACGCACTGGGGAGGCTTTCTGATCAGCCTCTGGGGATGCCTTTCGCTGCCTGCCACGCCTTGGAACAACCTCCCAATCAACCACAGGCGAGGGCTCAGCCCCACTGCGGGCAGCAACCGGGGCAACCACAGCGGCAGACCGATCTGAGGACAGACGGGACGAGGTTGACATCCCCATGATACCCAAGTCCGGCTCCCCACAGTGGTGCCAATTGGCAGCAGCCTCAAGCTGCGCGACCGAAGTCAGCGCCGATTGCAGCTGTGAGCGAGGGGATGCCAAGTCAGCCCTCATCCGAACACAGCAATCGCAGTCCCTGTCTATTCTAATCGATGTTGAACAACAGTTACTGAAACACGAGTCCGTGCCCTGATAACGCAAGCGAAACACGCAAAGAATGTATCAACTAACCTGTACAAATGCCTAACGACTGCGCTACAATCTGCTGAATTTACGATTACAGTAACTAAAACTCGAAATTGCACCTCCTATACGAAACTCACACGCAATTTAAGTAAGAATCTACCAAGTAAACACTAAGGCGCGATGCTACAACTGTCAAATACTATAATACGCCCGAAATATGAATGAAACAATACAAGTACCCAAAAACACGCAAAGAAATTAATTAAACTATCTAACAAATAAGTAAGCTAGGATTACACGACTTGCTGCTGCAGCTGCTTATCCAACGGCGGCAGGGAGCACACTGGCTGTGACCAACCGACACTGGCTGTTCAAAACAAAAACAGAAGACAGACGACTACGCGAATTTACACTATTCAGGTACTAAGGCGCGATGCTACAACCATCAAATACTATAATACGCCCGAAATATATGAATTGAACACTGCAAGTACCCAAAAACACGCAAAGAAATTAATTAAACTATCTATCAAATAAGTAAGCTAGGGTTATACGACTTGCTGCTGGCAGCTGCTTATCCAACGGCGGCAGGGAGCACACTGGCTGTGACCTTTTCGATTATGTTGACGCAGGTAACTATACTGAAGTGATATTTCCAAAACTCTCTGAGAATGAGATTGGTAGCTTCAGTCAGCTCAAAGGAATGCTCGAAAAGTGCTGTAGGGTAGTGCTTACTGAAGTTGGAAATAATCTGCTGGTCCATATGTTGCAGTAACGGAGAGGTGTTGGGAGGCAGAAATTGGATCTTGATGAATTGAAATTTTTCAAGGAGGTGGACTTAAAGGCCTGGAAAATGGGCAGGAGCGTTGTCCATAACAAGCAAGACACGGAGTGGGATATTCATCTCAAGCAACTATATTTTCACCGAAGGACCAAATACTACATTGATCCAATCACAAAAAAAAAAAAAAAAATCAGATGTCAGCCAAGCCTCCACATCACATTTAACCTGCACTTCTGGACTTCACGTTTCTTGAAGGCTTGTGGAGTTTCTGAATGTAAACTAGCAGCGGTTTAATTTTCAAATCGCCGCTTGCATTGGTATAGAACAGCGGGGTGAGACGGTCTTTAATTGACTTGTGACCTGGCAATGTATCCTCCTCTGCTGCTATAAAGGTCTGCTTTTCTAGAGCAGACACATCTCGTCACAATTAAAAACCTGCTGCTACCGATAAACCTCAGAATCTACAAGCATCTTACAGTTGCTGATGTTCTCTGCTGCTTTTGTGTCGGAGCTGGCTGCCTCACCGTTCCTCACAACGCTGTGGATGCCGGTTCTTCCCTTAAACATCTCGAACCACCCACTTCCCTTAAACATTTCTTATGCCGCAGATGACCCTGACGTTTTCTTATAGAAAAAGCCAGAGTTGGCGATAATCATTCTCGCGCTCTCACAAATGCTGCTCCCATTAATAGCGGCCTCTTGCAATTGCTTTTCATTTATACAGATAAGGAGCAACCACTCGACATCGTCCAGAATACGAAACCTTTGTCTATATACTCTTTTCACTCCCTTTGAAGAATCTATCTCCTTAATCTTGCTCTTGAGGACAGTGCCAACAGTTGGTGTAGACCAACTGTACGTGCGCGCTTTATCAGCAACGCTCACACCGCATTTGCTTTTTTCAGTTATTTTACGTTGCATTTCGAAGATCATTTTCTTTCTCTTATGGTCGTCTTCTTGCGGCTTTATCTCGGGAACACTTCTACGAAGGATAGAAGGTTATTAAAATCTGAAAACAAGAAAACCACTCCATGAACACAAGTTTAGAGAAATGTGTTATCACAAGCTGCACTAAGATGGTAGCAGAAAGAGGGCTAAACGCAGGCTGCAGTTCGTACTGAAGACATAGTTCATATGCCGCTGCCGAGAGTGAAAGTTGTTCATATAGCTGAACGTTTCCTCCGTCGCGCGCGAAAGGCTGGTGATGTCACACTAAATCTTTGTCACTTGTTACGCGAAACATCGCTAGTAAAGAGAGTCATTTTTCTACAGTTTCTCTCGCTCGTTATCCGAATTGCACGTTATGTGAGGTGTTCGTTAAGCGAGTTTCCAGTGTATTCTATACATCATCATTATCCTGCTTATGTTCCAAGGTGCTACTCCAGGCGAGTGTAAAATGAATGTGCGCAACGGAGAATAATAAACGCTAAAATGATGATTTGGCCCTATCTGACTACCCCCTGAAGCAGATCTTAGGATCTCTTAATTCTATAAATTACAATCTAAACATAAATGAATGATTAAAGGCAGCTAATCCTACTAAATGATAAACGTTGTTCCTGCTTATATATTTATTGTATTTTTTTAAATTTTATTCTTCAATATACGATACGTGAACAACCCACCACCTTAAACAATTAGTGGGTCCTAATTGATACAATGCAAGTGTTGTTACTGCAGCTTATTCTACAAAGGTTAGTTCTTTTACTCATACTATGGGCACTACTGCTATGTCTTAGGTTCTATGTTAGCCTTTTACTACTGATGCTAATCTACTTTATCTGCAGTGTTACAGGTGTGCCAGCATTGTATAAACCTACGTCGTTGGCCGTGTTCACCGAGCTAATCCCGGTGAGCATGCCCCTGGCACCGGGCTGGCCCGGAGTGGTTGATCGCTGCAGTGCTACACTAGCGTTGCTATCCTAGCTTACCCTAAATCTGACCTAATATTTAATCTAATGTCCAATCCGGTGAGTGTCTGAATCGGTCTGATTCGGTATTGAATTTATTGTACATTAGAAAAATCTTTATATTACAAATTTTACATTTCCTAAATAAAATTACTAATCAATTGCCCAACTCTGCCCCTTATTATAACTGCGCGATCTAGTATCAATAACGCAAAATGACTGACATCATCTACGTACGAAACACTAGAAGACACTACTTTCAAAAATGATCTATAGTGACGTGGAACCTCGGTGGAAATAAACTAACGTGATCAGAGCTGTTTAGCTTTTATAGCCCTAATAAGCTGAAGCAATTCGCAATATCACCGTATTTACTGCGTCCAGTGCGTCGAAGTGATGGTTTTCCTACTCGTCTGCTACAATGGAAGAACTCCAACCACAAATAAGCTCTTTCAAATACTAGGAAAGCAGAAGGAGGACTTCTGACTAATATACTCTAATACTGTCTTCTCCTCTCTGTGTCCTACAGACGAGAAACGCGAACTCTCAGTCACAAGGACGGAGTTCAGATAACGTCTCAACGTAAGTATAAGCAATTACTGAACTCTGCGTACTCAACGACGACTTCCGACCTGGGGGTGAAGTCCAGAATCGTATAGGTTCGCAACAGTACAGTGCCTATCTGTTTTAACTATACACTTTCCTGAGAGCAAAGACAGCAAGTCCGTCTGTACCAACAAAGCTGATACCGAGCGACCGTCACACATGGGCGCTTACAGCGGAAGACCACGTCTCTCCAGCACTGGCTTCCCAGCAAGACTTGGCTCCCCACTATCGTAATTCCGAAAACGAATCATATTCTCGAAACCACGGAATATTCTCCCTCTCTACAGATTCTTCCGAACGCCGACCAACCATATTTTGTCTTTTGTCGTCCAGCGCGGAACGTTTGCGAGGAAAAACGTATGCTCGTACAATGATACACTTCTGAGTAAAAATCCTTGGAAATAACCCAGCCTGCGTGGTTTCCGAGGTGCCGCTTCGTTCCTCTCACCTGCGTACGTGTCCTTAGCGCTAGGATTTCACCCGGAACAAGTCCCGCCCATTCACCCACCTCCACGCCTATCCATAGTGTAAGACCCTCCCCAAAACAGCCGCCAGTTCCACAAACTGGAAGCTACATCAAGGTTGTTATCGTCACAGTCCAACACATGTTACACTGTGATGAGATTCAATAATGATAAGAAATTTAATTTTTTCTGGATAGTAATATAATTTGAATGTGTATTATTAAAGAAATAAAAGTATTTTTAGAGAATTGAAAGCATGTCCAGTAATAGAAAACAAAAAATAACGTGATGCTATTTAAGGGCAATAAGAACAAATTTTGATTAACTAATTCACTTATTAAAACACGTTTATTTGAGGGAAACAGCAGAGCAAACCTACAATGCGAAAACAATGGTCTCGAATCTGTCATGTCGGCAGTAAAGCCACGGATGGAGTCGACTAACTCTGTTGTCTAAAATCAACGTTATATAGAAATAAGTGAAAGTCGTTTTGTTTATGTAGGCCCTCATAGTATCTCACGAAAATTAAAGAATATAATAATGCCATAAAGCAGAAATGCCTAATGAAAGCAGTAAGATATTTGCTTATATGCCATATTTCATGGGTAATGGGTGAATTTTAACTTGTAAATTCTTCCAATGTCATACCTGCGCATTATAAACGAGGTTATAAAGAATTGTGGCTGTTTCTGTGTGATTTGTCTCCTATATGCTGTTGCAAGCGTCTCAGGAAAATAGCCTGTCGTTATTCTTCGTCCTGTTTGTTTTTAACCACAAGATTTATTAATTTCGTAAATGTCATTCAAACCATTTTTTTTTAAGTAATAGCCGGCCGCGGTGGTCTCGCGGTTCTAGGCGCGCAGTCCGGAACCGTGCGACTGCTACGGTCGCAGGTTCGAATCCTGCCTCGGGCATGGATGTGTGTGATGTCCTTAGGTTCGTTAGGTTTAAGTAGTTCTAAGTTCTAGGGGACTGATGACCACAGCAGTTGCGTCCCATAGTGCTCAGAGCCATTTGAACCATTTTTTAAAATAATAATGATGATGTGTATGTTTGTCACAGAGCAGTTACGGAGGAAATAAATGCTGCAGTGTTTGACGGCTGTAAAACGTCCTTCATGCTGTGCTTGTTCATCTTCCACCCCAAAAACTTTTCAGCAAAACTATTCAGTGAATAACACGCAAAAACAGCTTGGATCGATCTAGGAAGAACAAAGTAATTTTGATGCCATCTGGAAGTATAGTGAACATTGGTGCTTGTTTCACTTATACTGTCTGAGTTTTGAAACTTAAGTGTCAAGTACACTATGGTTCCTCTTTCTCCAAGCAAATTATTCTTTCAGGATAGGTTTTTCCTGTTGCAGCTTTGGGGTACTTTTTCTCACACAGAAGTATGTTTCTTCATAGGCTATTCATCTGAATACTGAGTTCTCGTATTTAAAGAATTGAGTGCTAAATTGTTTTCTCTTATGTTTGTTGTGGAAGTACCTGGCACAGCTGAGGCCAATTGTGCATGTTTTTTGTAACGTGCCTTTTAACTATCTGGCAAAATTTAAGACGTAGCAAGATATTAATGCAACATTCACTCCAAGTGCAGTCGAACGCGGTAAACCACGTCGGTCAACTGAAGCGATGCCCAGGCGCCGAACAAAGACCGGGAAAACCGGGGGTGACTGGGCGGGACTTGTTCCGGGTGAAATCCTGGCGCTAACGATTCCTCACCTGCGCCCAAGATTTTCAGCGTTCGGTAGTATTATCCGGTTATCCTTCCGGGCCCTACTACAATAGCGGCCGGCCGTCACCCTATTGTGCTCCAGAGCTCAGGTGCCACGACGTCCATCTAGCTACTTCCTGTGTTTAAGCAGGACAAACAACTGTGTCCGCCTTCCACCCAGAGCTTGAGTTCTGACTGCCGTTTCATCTCCCACGGTGTTCCAACCTCTACTAGAATAGGCAATCATTCATTACGTCGTTTTTATAATAAAGACACTCCGTCACATTTTATGCAATAAGCGTTAACAATTATTTACAAGACGTGCGTGACAATGTCCGCCTCCTTTATACAGTCAAATGTACGATGTTCAACCTATCACATGATAACTAATTGAGTTTGTAGATCACAGCAAAGTATGTGGATGAGTTCTTGTGAGGTGCGAAATTATAGCGACCATACAATGTGACTCTCATTCAGTAAACAAAATCACCGAATGAAACAACAAGTTTACGTTGTGATTCTTGAGTTTCTCCCGGCGTATCTGATAATCAAAATATCCACGGGTGTACTGCCGGCCTACAGTGTCCAACGGGCACAATATTTCGGCGGTCATACATGTCGCCATCATCAGGAGAACTGAAGGACTGAGCTCCTGTGAACGTGCCAGCACGGAGATCCGTACGCTATGGATGCTCAGAGGGAACGGAGTCCATAAGGACTACACTGATAAGATGCAGAGTCTGCTAAATGACGATTCCTACCGGAAGATCAGCGTTGACCCTACAAAGACGGTGGAAAACAAGACGAGGTCGCTTCTCAAGGACGCAGATTTACCGGAGGGTGACGCAAAGAAATTGTTACCCCAAGGTCCGGTACCGCCTAGACTTCCGAAGGTTCAGAAAGAGGGGGTACCATTACGCCCCATTGTCAGCAACATCAGGGCACCTACATATTTGTTGGCCAAATACCTGACGGGAATATTAAGTCCTTATGTGGGTAAATGCCCTCATCACATCCGTAATTCCGTGGATTTTGTTAAACGCCTTGATAGCTTCAGTTTGGATAAGTCAGATATCATGGTGAGTTTTCACATCGTTTCCTTGTTTACGAGGGTAGAGGGTACCCCTGGGAGAGTCACTAGAATTGATTAGTCAGACGTTTGACGAGAAGACCACTGAACGTTTTAGGCATGTCTTGACTTCCACGTATTTTCTTTTTAATGGAGAATACTACGAACAAACGGAGGGAGTCGCCATGGGTAGTCCATTCTCACCGGTGGTAGCGAATTTGTACCTGGAGAACTTCGAGGAGGAAACGCTGTCGTCATCCGAATGGAAACCTACTTGCTTTTTCCGTTAAGTGGGCGACACGTTCGTCATCTGGCCACATGGTATGGATAAACTCCTTGACTTCCTTAAACATCTAAACTCCATACATCAAATTCACTATGAAGAGTGAAACGGAGGGTAAATTACCTTCCTTGACGTCTTGGTCAAGAGAAGGGCTTACGGGTCCCTAGGTCATGGGGTGTATCGGAAGACAACTCCCACTGATCTGTATTTGCACGCAGACAGCTGCCACCATCCTTCACAGAGGTATGGGGTACTTAAAACTCTAGTACATAGGGCGCGCACTATCTCTGACGCAGAGAGTCTACCCCACGAATTGGAACATCTGAGAACTGTATTTCGAAAAAATGGGTACTCAGAGTGACAGTTTCAACGTGCTCTCCACCCAACAGCTACAGCACAACGTGTGGAGATGGATGAAATCACGAGGGACGAGGTAGGCACTGCGTTTATTCCATATACAGGCGCACTCTCGGGGAAAATCGCCCGCATTTTGAAGAAACACCGGGTCGGAACTGTGTTTTGTCCTCCGAATAAAACTCGTGCACTGGTGGGGAGCGCCAAAGATGACCTCGGTTTGAGGAGGGCCGGCGTGTACCAGATTCCGTGTCAATGTGGCAAGTCGTATATTGATCAGACGATGCGTACCGTCTAGGATCGATGCTGTGAACACCAGAGGCACACTCGATTGATGTATCCGAGCAAGTCGGCGGTTGCTGAGCATTGTTTGTCGGAAAATCACGCTATGGAATATGAACGCACGAGGATTCTGGTACAGATGTCGAGATACTGGGACAGCGTTGTTAGAGAGGCCATCGAAATTCGCACTAATGACGACCTCATAAACCGTGACTGTGGCTATAATCTTAGCATGGCTTGGGAACCAGCGATTGGGTTAATCGAGAGTAAATCGAGCAAACGTATAGTTGTGACGACCACGGCGGACGGAGCCATCACTCCGGCGTCATCTCAGACGCCGTCGCAATCTGTTCCACCGCGCGACCGTGGCGCGGGGCGCGGACAGCGGAGGGAGCGCGCCGCGGGCGGAGGGTATTTAAATCGGCCGCCGCCGCGACCGAACCCAGTTCCCTCTGAGCAGCCATAGCGTACGGATATCCGTGCCGGCACGTTCACAGGAGCTCAGTCTGTCAGTTCATGGCGACATGTATGATCGCCGAAATATTGTGCCCGTTGGACTCTGTAGACCGGCAGTACATCCGTGGATATTTTGATTAACAAGTTTACTGTTACCAGTCGCTTTTATTTATATCCACAACACGTTTCAAAGTGTTGAATCTCCATCATCATGTGGATTTATATGTGTTAATACGACATTTATATGTTGTGTTACGACTGTTGGTAAAATGTGGCTCTCTCTACTAGAGAAAAAAAACTCTTTCAGAACATAGTTTTGGTGGAGGTTTCTGACTAAAAACTAAACGTAAATATAAATGTGAAAATAAAACAACTAAAATAGAATACCTCTAGCAGCCAAGGCTCCTTTCTCTGTTGTAGTACATGAAAAATAAACTGTTACATTTTGTAAACGAAGATGATGTCTGGAAACTACTAGCTGCAAATAACATACAGCAAAAGAGAAAAATTATATCGAAATGCAAATAACATATAGCAAAACAACTCTATTATTTCTGAGTAAGTTTTAAAGCAATGTGGAGACCTCTAGTTGAGTTGATGAAAACATATGACAGATGAAATATTTCAATTAGTATGCAAGTCCTCTTCTGTCAAGTCTATGTAACTTAAGTTTTGTACTCTTTTATGTAATCAGGAGAAATGTTTCAAATCTTAACTGGTTCAATTATGTTGACAACAGTGATAAAATTGTAAATAAACAACAATTCTGGCTGAGATTCACAGTTAGTGGATGAAAGGATTGTAAGAAAGAGAGCAACGTTTTGGATATGCTAGAGCTGTGGGTTTGTTACTTTTACGTGTTATAACTAAGAATATGTTGAAGCAATATGTTGATACTGAGTTAAAGATATGCAGGAATATATAATGTCAATAATACAAACAAATATATGTAATATCTGACTGACTTGGGGAATAAACTTTTGGTTCTGTTTGGGTGGACCTTTTAAGTTTTGTGAGATGGCCAGATTATTGTTCATTTGGAAAATTTCAAAGGAAATGTGCAAATAACTGAGTTAATTCATGTAAATCATGAAGGGGAGAATGGACGCAGAGAAAGAGAGAGATTCAGATACAGAGAGTGAAAGGTGAGGCTGAAGGAGAGGAAAGTTTTTCAATGCATTGGGTTATTAAGATTACATCTGTTACATGTTATAACTAAGCTAAGGTTGGAGTAATACATTGATTATGCTTTAAAATGTGCAGATAGATGCTCTATTTATACTATTGATTGATATACATATAGCCTCAAGCTGACAGCAGGTACAAGCTGCAGATGTGTTGCTATATTTGTAAAGAAGTCATTTAATTGTCAATTTGGGCAATTTCATGGTAATGTAACTAATTATTTATGATAAGTTTGTGCGTATGTGTCTGTATGTGTCCTACCCCCAAATGCACCTCAAAATAACGAGTACGACTGTTCTTCAGCCTCCTTATCATTAAAAGAATTGGCAAGGAGGCTGCTGCTAGCTGATAGATAATCATCTCTAAAACTACGGTTACCGCGTCCAGATATCGACACTCCAGATGTTGTGGATTGTGATGGTACAGCTGTGAGTGATGGTGAAGAGACATTGATGATGCAGTTCATGGTACTGGCGCTCACGAGGTTCTGAGTGATGGTGATGCTGTCAATGGTACTGCCAGTTGAGAACGCACAGGCGTGAGTGTTAAGTGATGGTGACCATGACAATACTACCTCCAACAAAGGCTCAGGTATTGGCGCAGATGATGCCTATGGTGGTGGTGACGGTCAAAATCATGCAGCATTTCTGAAAAGAAAAACAGCACAACCGCCTATGAATATCATGTGAAATTTTGTTTTACACACATGCACATTCAGAGGGACAGAGACTGATACATTAAACTCATCCTCAGCTGCCTCAGTCCAATTTGCCTGTGATGTACAACTGTGCATCTCTTTCTCAAGTCTGCACATTTATTCATCATGGATAAGGTAATGCTCTTAGCAAGCCTTGTGACAAATCGGCACCTATGGTCTGATTGCATTTACCCACACCAGGGTGCCACTCCTATGAAACTGATGATGTAATGAATTGGCTCACTAGAAAAACAACTGTCTACAATCTGAAAGGTATCTGTTGTTTTTTTACGATTAACTGTGGTACAAATCGTCGTTAATGTCAGGGGGTTATCTTTGGCAAAACTTGAGAAGAATTGATAGATGATATTTCCTGGTCTATATGAGTATACCAGTGTCTTTCCTCATCAGACACCCCAACCTTTCTGTTATAATTTTAAATTGTTCATCAACCCTAGGTGCAATGACCATACCAAGTTCTATCCACAGAAAATGAAGCATTTAAGACCTGGCTAATGATGGAGAGAGACTTTCATCCAATCCTATGCAAAGTAATGCGAACTCAGTGTCGCCTTAGGATGACAATGTGAAGGTACCTAGCAGTTACTGCTAGTGTAGTTGCTCTGCTAAACAACATCCCATATGAGCAAACCAGTTACTTCTTTACCTGTGGTTATTCGTTCTTTAAGTTCTTGGGCTATGCATAGTTCTGTTTAAAAAGAATAGCTCAGTGTAGTCAGGGTCGAGTCGTGCACATCTGCTTTCATGGATCACAGTTACTTCGGTGAAAATAATGAAGTGTAGTTGTGATCCTGCAGTCAAATAGTCTGTGCATTGGATAGAACTGCGAGTTAATAACATACATAGAAATACAAAATAAAAATTAACTGAATAATTTAATAAAAAGGCTTCTATTCTAACGTCTGTAATTGATGTAGATGACAGAAAACTATGTTGAAAAACGTTTAGTCGAGAAAGGACATCTCAAATAAACAGGAAGCGGTCCTAAGACATTCAGTTAAAATAACAGATAGAAAATACTCTTGTAAAATGCAATAAGTTACGTTGAGAGCGTCGGTGTGTCATGATCTTTATTTATAGTCTGTGTTAAAGTGTGGAGGTGGTGGAATTCCTCAGACTAAAAGTGTAATTGTCTAAATATTCTCATGTCATCAGCAAACTCTCTCTCTCTCTCTCTCTCTCTCTCTCTCTCTCTCTCTCTCTCTCTCTCTCTCTCTCTATCTATCTGTCTCTTTGTGTGGTGGGACATTTAGTTCCTGTGACATCTTCAAGTTATGTATGTGCTAATGTTCCACGACACCAGATGTAATAACTCCTGAAGCAGTTCATGTTCAGCAATAAAGGGTATCCGTGCACCGGCGATGGGAAGGAGGAAGGCCACAGGTATTTCCAACACAGCAGGGAGTGCTTAGAGCATGGACCTGCAGCTGCTGCATGGTATGCCGTCCATGAGCCCTGTGTGCTCTCTTGCCAAATTTCCGCGCCCATTGGAAAGGGACACGGAAGAGTGGATCAAAGTCTTGCCTCTTGCACTTCGGTGGGCTGACTTGAAAAGTTTATTCTTTCTAGTTAGAATTTATATCGGGGTTTGTACTCATCCATGTTATCTGTTACAGCCATGGTCCTGGATTTGTAGACAAGAACTGTAAATATATGTTAAGTCCAATAAACATTTAATCAAGTATTAAGCTTCAAAATATTGTTTATGGTAATTCTGATAAATCCACCCTTCTTTACAAAAACTTAAATAATTTCTAACATACTCACAAACTGAAATGAATTACTTACCAAGCTACATGCTTTCCATTCAAAATCACACAAAATACTTCGCTACTATGCCAACAGTGCTGCCACTATATATATGTTCTTTAACAATCCACTGTATTGTTATGAATGGTTTTTCAACGAAATAACAAAGAAAACTCATCTCTCAGGATTAATACAACATTCATTAACTATATTGACTCTTATATATTAAACACATGAGTGAATTATAGTGTATGTAATAACTTAAGAGTGTACAAACGCTTAGGTATCGAGGGTTAAACAATACTTTGATTATTTTTATTGATTACAGAAGATTCATGCTTTTGGGAGTATTCCTACTAATTACAGGACCTACACCCTTCAATAAAATTATAATGTAGTAACTGGCTACTTTATATCCATGTGGAAGTACATGTTTACCTTCACCCCTATAGTATTTACGTAGGAAATTTCCGTTTATGGTCGAAAAATGTTTTTTAAATCGATTTCAATGGACAGTTACATCTCAACAACCCCCAAAGTATTTATGCAACTAAAAGTTGAAAAAACCTTTTTCTGGCAGATCTATGTAACAGTAACCACTTTACAATCATTCGGATGAACAAACAATTTATATAAGATATGATATCAGATTTCTGCTTATTCACCAAAATGGAGTGTACACATACATCATAATGAAATTTGAATTACGTTTTCTACCAGATATGTAAAATTATCATAAATTATCTTTTATGAGATTCAATTAGATTAAACAAAATATTAATTAATTGCAGAAAGAAAGAACAAGTTAATATGCAGGATTTGTCTGTAGCTTGTATTTCAGGGTGAATATGAGGTAAATCTATTTCAGTCAGAAAAATTATCTAATGGAAGTTAGCTGAATTGGCCAAGTTTCTGAATAATTATGTCTATCATTAGAGCCTCCAGGCTCTCCTGAGTGCAATGGAAACCCTGGTGTGTATAACTCTTTCTCAATATTGCCGATGTGTTGTGGAACAAGTGACAGTATCAGATACTACAGTACTCAAAATCCATATTAAATTGTATTTAGCAACCTCCTATTGTAGGCAAGTACATCTAGTACTGGACCATAATATAACAAAGTGTTCAGTCCCCTTTAAGTGCAATGAAGAGCACTGAACTGAAGCTCACTGTAGGTCTCTGCTCATCGGAAGTTCTTCGTTGAAAAACCTGGAATGTGGCTCATACTCCACTCCTTATGACCATCATATGTTGTGTAATTGATTGTTTTGAACAGAATAGTTCAATTAAGCAAAATTCCAAATGTTCATATTTAAACATTTCCTGACTTAAATCTCATTTTACAATTTTAACTTGTTCTTTGATAATATATCACCAAAATTATGCTAGTACAAAATTTTAAAGTGTATGGCCCTATCCTCTGCAATTTACATTGATATTTACATATAATATTGAATAACAAATATATTATTATAACATAGTAAAAGTAAATTCTTGGAGTATAGTTCCTCAGCAGTTAATATAATTCACCTTACATACATAGAATGAAATGTCTGATCAATGTGCAATCTTTCCATGTTTCATTTTTCAAGACACTTCCAACACCACCTTCCCACCTTTACAATCATTCAAACATTAATTAATGTATTTTTCAGGAATAGTTGCACAACACAGTTGTTGCTTTTCCCTTCACAATAAGTGCTAACATATAATGGAATGAGATATAAGAGTGCAGTTACATATTACTTTGAGTGACAACATACAATAACCTAAATAAGTGACTAATACATCATATTGGTTGTGTTTTAGAAGTGGTTGAAACACCACAACAATTATGTTTGGGCATTATACATTGGTAAATTGGTTCATAAGTGACAGATACATCATGACAGTTATTATACATTCGTAAATTGTTTCATAAGTGGCAGGTACATCATGACAGTTATTACACATTCATAAATTGCTTCATAAGTGGCAGATACATCATGACAATTATATTGTTAGGCTTTATACATTGGTAAATTGGTTCATAAGTGATAAATACATAGCAACAGTTATGATTGGGCATTACACGTTCGTAAATTGATTCATAAGTGAAAGATACATCATGAAAATTATATGGTTGGGCATTATACATAAAACTTATGTAAGTAAATGCAGTATCTTTAGTAGTGCAGAATAGGTAGTTTGTTGCCCAGATCCTCCTATACATTAGGCTTTAATCAACAACAACAACAAGTGTTGACATGGTAAATGAGACAGATCTCAGAAGTAGACATATGCATTTGTGTAGAGGGAAGGATAGCTTGGTACTCTGGTGAGAAATAAGAAATGAAATAGAAGATTCGGAGTGTTGGAGTTGAAGAAGAAAAGATAACAGACCCCAAAGACAGGAAACCCCCCTCCCCAGGACCCCCACTGTTCCAGTACTTCACTGTGGCGCCGGAGGGAGAAGTGTGTTCGGTATTCCTTGCAGAACCGACTTGCCACAGTTTCACCTTCCCAGTCCCCATAAATTAACCCCAACACTCCCTATTGACTGATCGATGAAAGGCAAACAATTAGCATTCTGCAAGACAGAGTAATTGACATATTTAACACAGTGTTGGTTAATTCGAGTAACAAATGCTATATACAACCAGCTGACTTACAAGCAGTCCCTCTAATATGTGGTTTTGGTCAAACATAATTACGCTACTGGCCATTAAAATTGTTATACCATGAAGATGACTTGCTACAGACTCGAAATTTAACCGACAGGAAGAAGATGCTGTGATATGCAAATGATTAGCTTTCCGGAACATTCACACAAGGTTGGCGCCGGTGGCGACACCTACAACGTGGTAACATGAAGAAAGTTTCCAACCGATTTCGCATACACAAACAGCAGTTGACCGGCGTTGCCTGGCGAAAACTTGTTGTGATGCCACATGTAAGGAGGAGAAATGTGTACCATCACGTTTCCGCCTTTGATAAAGGTCGGATTGTAGTCTATCGCGATTGCGGTTTATCGTAGCGCGACATTGCTGCTCGCGTTGGTCGAGATTCAATGACTGTTAGCAGAATATGGAATCGGTGGGTTCAGGAGGGTAATACGGTACGCCGTGCTGGATCCCAATGGCCTCGTATCTCTAGCAGTCGAGATGATGGGCATCTTATCCACATAGCTGTAACGGATCGTGCAGCCACGTCTTGATCCCTGAGTCAACTGATGGGGACGTTTGCAAGACAACAAATATCTGCACGAGCAGTTCGACGATGTTTACAGCAGCATGGACTATCAGCTGGGAGACCATGGGTGCGGTTACCCTTGACGCTGCATCACAGACAGGAGCGACTGCGATGGTGTACTCAACGACGAACCTGGTTGCACGAATGGCAAAACGTCATTTTTTCGGATGAATCCAGGGTCTGTTTACAGCATCATGATGGTCGTATCCGTGTTTGGTGACATCGCGGTGAACGGACATTGGAAGCGTGTATTCGTCAACGCCATACTGGCGTATCGTATCACTTGGAGTGATGGTACGGGGTGCCATTGGTTACACGTCTCGGTCACCTCTTGTTCGCATTGACGGAACTTTGAACAGTGGACGTTACATTTCAGATGTGTTACGACCCGTGGCTCTACCCTTCATTCGATCCTTGCGAAACCCTACATTTCAGCAGGATAATGCACGACCCCACGTTGCAGGTCCTGTACGGGCCTTTTTGGATACAGAAAATGTTCGACTGCTACCCTGGCCAGCACATTCTCTCACCAATTGAAAATGTCTGGTCAATGGCCCCGAGAAAGCGGCTCATCACAATACGCCAGTCACTACTCTTGATGAACTGTGTTATCATGTTGAAGCTGCGTGGGCAGCTGTACCTGTACACGCCATCCAAGCTCTATTTGACTCAATGCCCTGGCGTATCAGGGCCGTTATTACAGCCATAGGTGGATGTTCTGGGTACTGATTTCTCAGGATCTATGCATCCAAATTGCATGAAAATGTAATCACATGTCAGTTCTAGTATAATATATTTGTCCAATGAATACCTGTTTATCATCTGCATTTCTTCTTTGTGTAGCAATTTTAATGGCCAGTAGTGTGATTACATATACATGAAAATACAGAAACCTGTGACATAACTGATACATAAACGTGGAAAAACTAAAGCGAGGTACAGAATTACTGTGTTCCTCTGATATCTGTTGCAGCTCAAACATAATTAGTACATAAACATGAAAATATGGAAATGAGGTACACAAGTATCATATCAAATTACTGCATATTCCATGTCAATAAATGAACAAAGTGAAATGCCTCTTTGGGCTGATCATCCAAGTGTGATAATGTTCACATTATGAGAAGAACTTTCTCATGCATCTATATATTTGCTAAACCCATAAAGTCAAGTGAGAAATGACAAAAAAATTAGGTCACGTTTGAAAAATTAGGCCGGGGGCAGGTCTGAGATATTAAAATTTAAGTTACTGAAATCTCAGCCAAGTGTCATATATGTTTCCTTTCCAATCGACAAGGCATATACAAAGTATCATTATGGCATATTTCATGAGTTTATAAACTTAAATTAACCTTGTATAAAGCAGAGGTAAAAGATATTTCAAGCAGCAGCACATGTAAATAAACAGTCATAGGTTGAAGAATACATTGACAATGAGTGATTATAGAGAATTATATTGCATGTAACAATATATTAACAGTTGTCTAAGTCAAGATAGACCAAATTAAAGAGATGATGGCAATGTGCATTGTATCATGTAAAGGTAGTTGTCAAGCAACTTATATAAGATATTCCTTAGTCACAAAAAGTAAACTTTAGGAAAAAATAGTGTGCTCCAATGTCATGTCCTAACTTACCTAACTGTTTATTACATTCATATACTCATCATTACAAATAAACTACCATACTTTGCTTCCATACAAATATAAAAAGTTAAAAGCAATTTGATCCACTTTCCATTTCATACTGGACAAAAAACAGTAATTGTTAGCCTTTCAGACATCAATTTTCATGGAAAAATTATGTCAGTTCTCAACTGTTGAAATACACCATGACATAATGACTGTACCACTTGCAGGACCAAAAGTCCTTACTTCTTGAGAAGTCAAACTCCGACTTTAGAGTAACTGAACAGACTTGAAGATTTCAGGTCAGGAAACGACAAGGATGGATAGAGGGATTTACCCACAACAACTGTCAAAGGTATCATGTTCTCGTTGATTAAATATCGTTATTCCAAATTGTCAGCATCTTCCTGTAGAGAATGGTGCCAACATGGCCATATGCAACCACAGAATCAGATTTAAATTGGTAAATTAAGTAACAGCAGGTTATTTCAAGAACATATACTGCTCAACAAGCAGTTGACAGACTTCTCGTTGATCGTCACCTCATTAGACATGGTCCAGCAACATCAGAACAGACAGCAAATAAAATTGGGTACAGGTAAAGGCAGGTTCCAACATAGGTTAAGGCAAACGATGAAGTATCACAGGTTACATTTGAACGAGTCAAAAGTTGGGACCAAAAATGGTTAGTTCTGCTATTCCAAAGGTATGATTTACACATTTCCTTGTGAAGTAAGGAATAATGAATAATATAGACTCCATTTGAGAGCAGACGTCTGCAAGAACAACAACTACACCATAAATGCAAATCTTCATGAGCTTCAGACGAATACCTAATCTACGAAACACTATTTTACCATAGCTTTGCCTTTTGCTGAACATTACATAGTAATTGTTTATGACTGTCAGAATACAAATGATATAATAACACAAAATTGAAAAACCTAATAGATTTACATATGTATATACAGAGGGTGGTCCATTGATAGTGACCGGGTCAAATATCTCACGAAATAAACGTCAAACGAAAAACCGACAGGGAACGAAACGTGTTTAGCTTGAATGGGGAAACCAGATGGAGCTATGGTTGGCCCGCTAGATGGTGTTGTCATAGGTCAATCGGATATCAACTGCGTTTTTTAAAACATGACTCCCAATTTTAATTACATATTCGTGTAGTACGTAAACAAATATGAATGTTTTAGTTGGACCACTATTTTCGCTTTGTACCAGATGGCGCTGTAATAGTCACAAACAAATAAGTACGTGGTATCACGAACATTCTGCCAGTGCGGGCTGTATTTACTTCGTGACACATTTCCCGTGTTAAAATGGACCGTTTACCATTTTCGGAAAGGGTCGACATTGTGTTGATGCATGGCTATTGTGATCAAAATGCCCAACGGACGTGTGCTATGTATGCTGCTCGGTATCTTGGACGACATCATCCGAGCGTTCGGACCGTTCGCCGGATAGTTACGTTATTTAAGGGAACAAGAAGTGTTCAGCCACATGTTAAAAGTCAACCACCTGTGACAAATGATGATGCCCAAGTAGGTGTTTTAGCTGCTGTCGCGGCTAATCCGCACATCAGTAGCATACGAACTGCGCGAGAAACGGGAATCTTAAAACGTCGGTGTTGAGATTGCTACATCCACATCGATTGCACCTGTGCCATATTTCGATGCACCAGCAATTGCATGGCGACGACTTTGAACGTCGTGTACAGTTCTGCCACTGGGCACAAGGGAAATTACGGGACGATGACAGATTTTTTGCACGCGTTCTATTTAGCGACGAAGCGTCATTCACCAACAGCGGTAACGTAAACCGGCATAATATGCACTATTAGGCAACGGAAAATCCACGATGGCTGCGATAATTGTAAAATCAGCGCCCTTGGCTGGTTAATGTATGGTGCAGCATTATGGGAGGGAGGATAACTGGCTACCATTGTATCAATGGCAATTTAAATGGTGCAATGTATGCTGATTTCCTACGTAATGTTCGACCGATGTTACTACAAGATGTTTCCTTACATGACAGAATGGCGATATACTTCCATCATGTTGGATGTCCGGCACATAGCTCGCATGCGGTTGAAGCGGTATTGAATAACATATTTCATGACAGGTGGATTGGTCGTCGAAGCACCATACCAAGGCCCAAACGTTAACCGGATGTGACGTCCCCAGATTTCTTTCTGTGGGGAAAGTTGAAGGATATTTGCTATCGTGATCCACCGACAACGCCTGACAACATGCGTCAGCGCATTGTCAATGCATGTGCGAACATTATGGAAGGCGGACTACTAGCTGTTGAGAGGAATGTCGTTACACGTATTGCCAAATGCATTGAGGTTGACGGGCATAATTTTGAGCATTTATTGCAATAATGTAGTATTTACAGGTAATCAAGCTGTAACAGCATGCATTCTCAGAAATGATAAGTTCACAAAGGTGCACGTATCACGTTGGAACAACCGGAATAAAATGTTCAAACGAACCTACGTTCTGTACTTTAATTTAAAAAACCTACCTGTTACCAACTGTTGGTCTAAAATCGTGAGCCATATGTTTGTGACTATTAGAGCGCCATCTATCACAAAGCGAAAAAAGTGGTCCAACTAAAACATTCATATATCTTTATGTACTACACGAATATGTAATAAAAAATGGGGATTCCTATTTAAAGAAAAGCAGTTGATATCCGTTTGACCTATGGCAGCGCCACTAGCGCGTCAACCATAGTGCGATCTGGTTTCCCCCTTCAAGCTAGACAAGTTTCGTTCTTTGTAGTTTTTCCGTTTGCCGCTGATTTCGTGAGATATTTGGCCTGGTCACGATCAATGGACTATCCTGTATAGCGAAAAGAATTATATGCCTGCTGTAGTCTACAGCATCACTGAACAGCACCTAATTCAAACATTTTGTAGTACATGCGATTGATAGCTGAGCAGTTTCCAGATTTGAACAGATATTATGACAGAAGTAATATACACTACACCTTATATCTTTATCACACAGCTATTATGACAAAAGTTTTATACACTACACCTTATATGTTTTCACACAGATGGTATAATATATACAGATACCTAACATCATCCCTATCTTATAGTACTAAAAGGTAAAAAGAGTCATTAAACAAGACTACCAATGGCTGACCATAATGCTTATTGAGGCAGTAGGAATAACATTAAAAGAAAAACTGTATGAATTTCAAAAGCTGGGAGCAGTAACACTTCTGTCCCAATAACTATCTCCAACATAAGTATCCGTTTTCTTCGTGCTCCACAGTTGGAGTCATTTAAGTAATATAAACATAATAAAATTCTTTTTGAGGAATGTTCCTTTGCCATGTACACAGTAGTTACAATGAATAATATAGACAAGATCATGACATGGAATATTTTCATACCTGATACTGAATCAGTATCATATTCAGTGACTTTCTCATATTTGATGAAGTAACCAGGCAAGCTAACATGCCTATTCGCTCTTAATATTTAAATCAGAACACATATAGCAGACTATAAACAGTCTAACTTAATTGTAATCACATCCAAGATGTAAAGTGATAGAATTTCACAATAACTGCACAGACATCATAAGTAAATTTCACACGAACTCTAAACATTTCCTCAACTTTTCACAGAATCATCAGCACATTGGTAGTATAACATTATCAGCACAATGAGATTATCATCTATTAATTAAACAGTGTCATGGACAGTGGAAGGAGGGTCAGTTTGTACATAAAAGTAAGAGAAAATGTGACATGAAAAACAGAATAGTCACACTAGCTCAGAGCTTTGGGTTCGTTGCCCCCAAATTGCAAAAAGAGCTTGGAGCCGCCTGAGGAAAAAGAATAATTCTTATGATGTTATATGGATGATCAGGGTTGACTGTAGAATTTCAGCTGTGTCACGTTCATAAGTAGAAATAACTTTTTGGATTTTGGATATACAAGTCTGTATGCATTTGGGTGAGCGTTTTCAACAATTTCAAATCTTTCTCTTAATGTCAAAGAATTTTTGAATTTCATTGTTTAAAGCTTAAGATTTGGTGTAACTTTTTGTCAAAACTAAGTCTCCAACTTTGAATTCAGTGTTTTTATGTGTTTGGCATGGCATTTCTCTCTTTTTTCGTAATAGACATTCATGGTCCTTCTAACTACTTCCTCTCTTTCAGTTGCTGTAATGTTTTTACAAGCTGGAAACTCTACAAGTTCTTTAATCAAGTAAGGTGGCTTTTGATCAAACATAATTTATTATGGAGAGTATCCTGTGGTAGTATGCTGTAAGCTATTCTTAACATCTTCAAAGTCATTTATATAATTTAACCAGAGAGTTTGAGCCTTCTTACAGTAAGTTCTGCATAGTCTTCCAATTTACTTCATATAGCATGCAGTTGGGTTACATTTTGGTGGATAAGATGAAATTAGGATATGTCTGATGTTATATTCTTCTTCAAACCCCTTCCAAAACTTTGAAGTAAACTGACTCCCATTTTCTGATAAAACTGCTTTTGGTATACACACTTTAACAAAATAGTCTTTCACAAAATTAGTTGCTATTTCCTTGCTTGTTGCTTTCTTTAAAGGATAAAATTTTACATGTTTAGAAAATAAATCTACAATAGCAAAATTGTACTGATATCCTCCTTTAGCTCTCATAAGTTTGCTATATAAATCTATTCCCACTAATTCTAACTGTTTATGAGAAATCACATTTTATAAAAGACACTTGTTGGTTTTGTTACTTAATTTTGTTCTTTGACACCGTTCACAACTGGCAAGAAACGTTCTGACCCTCCTAGACATGATATGAAAATATATACATTCTTGGATTTTTTGAATATATTTCAAAGCACCACAGTGTCTGAAACTTTCATGTGTATATTTGATCAACGTACTGATGTGAGAATCTGGCAAGCAAACTTTCCATACATCACTATCTAGGTTGTGACTTTAAAGCAGAATACCTTTGAAGACTTGGTAGTACATTTGTACCTTCTCACGACCTTTGTTCCCTAAATAACTTTTAACAAGCTTCCGATGATCACCATTTTGGTATCTTCTCGATTGATTACAGATTTTCCTAGTTTCATTTTCTCCTTTCACATCTTTAAAGTACATAATTTTGAAATTCTTTCCTTGATTATCATTTTCACTATCATTTACATTTCCCACTGGTATTCTTGACAGGGTGTCAGCAGTAACATTTTCCTTTCCTTTTATGAAATGAACTGTATATCTAAAATACTGTAAGAACATTGACCACCTGGTAATCCTTCCATGATATAATTTACATTCCTGTATGTAATTTAATGCTTTATGATCTGTTTAAACTTTGACTTCATGCCCAAACAAGTAATTTTTAAATTTTTGAAATCCTCATACTATTGCCAAAAGTTCCTTTTCTGCTATCATATAATTTCTCTCATGTTTTTGTAAGGTTCTACTTGCAAATACTATAGAATGATGGTCTATTTGATTTCATTTTCTTGTAACAAATGTACCCCCAAACCATAATCACAACTGTCAGTTGTCAAGCAAAATGGTAATGTTAAATCAGGCCTATAAAGGATTTCACTTTATATCACCTCTTTTTTAATTTCCTCAAAAGCTAATTGACATTCATCAGACCAATCCAACACTGCAATTTTTCTTAACAGGTTGTTTAAACATGGTACATTAAGTGCCCGTGTTTTCACATATTTTCGATAAAAGGTTACTAACCCAAAAAATGACTTCAAATCTTCATTATTCCTAGGCTTTTGGAATTTTGCGATGGCCTCAATCTTTTCTCCCTCAGGTAAAATCCCTTTTTTACTTATGCAATGGCCAAGAAATTCTAATTCTTTCATTGCAAATTTACATTTTTCTAATTTTAGTGTCATATCCCTTGCCTCATTTTTCTCCAATTTCTTTTAAAATTTGTATATGTTCTTTCCAGGTCTTGCTTGATACTAAAATGTCACCCACATATATGATTAATTTTTGCGAGAGGTATTTACCCAAAACAAAGTCTAATCCCCTAATGAATTTTGTTGCATATACATTTAAACCAAATGGTACAACACAGTACTGAAAACTTTTTCCGTTAAACAAAAATGCAGTGTACTTTATAGAGTCCCTTTCCAGTTCAGTCTGATGAAACCCAGAGATTAAGTTGATGCTAGTCATATACTTTACATTTTCAAACTTGTTAAACAGTTCATCTATACTTTCAGGATGGTCAGTTTCTTTCTCTAAATATCTATTCACATGTCTTGAATCAAGAACTAATCGGATACCCCCACCTCATTTTGAAATGACTACTAATAGGTTATTGTATGAACTATAATTTCTTTCTATTATTTTCCATCTTTCCATTTTATGAAGCTCTCTTTCCACTTCTTTTCTTTTCCAGATGGGAATAACATATGGTTTAATGACGAATGGATCATGCACCTTAATTTCAGTTTACAACAATACCCTTTTACTCTCCCCAGTTTTACATCAAATATGCCATTTTAATCGCACAAAAAATCCTCAAGTTCTCTTCTGTTCTCTACATTAAGGTTTTCAGTTTTAATCAATTTTTAGCTACCAGTTCACTGTAGGAGTCAACACTGTTATCATTAATGCACAATTCTTGCCCTTCCTCACAATAACCATCACCGTTAGTTTCTTCCACCCACTAATCAGATTATTTTGGACATGATCTTCCATTACAACTCTAGCTTCCCCATGAATTCCACTCTTAGGTTCAACAAATGTTATTTTCATATCAGTCCAGATAAAATTTACTTTTGCCTTAACTATCCAGTTTATACCCAATTCAAGTTTTCGTTCAAATTTATTAATTACTAAAACTCCTTGTACAAATTGCACATAATTAATTTTACATTCTTGTAAGACTTGTCTGGTAATCAGTTTACTACTTTTCCCTGTTGCTCATTTTACCCTGTTACTGGAAATTCTGTGAAATTATTTTTGATCCTATCTCTTAGCTTTTTTGATAGTCCTGTAATTGGGCTACCTGTATCCAAAAGACAGCTTCCTATCCAATCAGAAATCTGTAGTACAATATATGGACTTCCAAGTTATTTACCACTTACATTGTCTTCATTTTCAAATAACAGATCCTCCTCTATAACTTGGAAATTCACCCTTTTGCCACAGTTATGCCTTCTTCTACATTTTCAACACATTCACTGCTTACTGTCCTATAAGATGACTGTTTTAAAGTTTCAAAACAATTTCCCTTCCCTAAATGCATATTTTGACAAATTTCATTTATGGTTTTAAACTTTTGGCCACTATGGCTACATCTATTACCCAGTCACTAACTACTTTCACCACTTTATCACTAATCAAATTTTCTCTAACATTTTCATTAATACATTCAAACACAATATCACTAACATCTACTGGCAAAATTAAACTATCATGTATTTTTCTACTTATTTCAAAATCATCACTCAAGCTTACATCAGAGTTTCCTGAATCATTCAGAACACAATCAGCAACCTTAACTGCTGCATACATCATTCCATGTAATTCTGTGAGCAATATATTATCATCAACATCATCATCATCATCAGAAACATTATCATCACACTTAATATCATTCTCCACACTAAATTCATTTCCATCTACACACACGTCTTCAGATACACCAACAACTTGAACACTCATCTTTTTCCAATTTTTTTGGTTACTGAAATTTTTTCTGGAATAACACCATCATCCTTGCTTTCATTTCTAAGTATATGATCATCAGTTTTTACACATACAACACCAGGAGTCAGTTCTTTCACTAATTTCACAATCACTCAACATTTTCGCTAAACCATACTCATCAGATCTGTTCTCATCACCATCAGTAAATACTACTGCATTACTACTATCAAAGAAATTTGTCAAACTGTTTTCCTCTATTTTAAATTCAGAGTTTCTTTTCCTTTTTTGTTGATCTTTGTTTTCAGATAAAATTTATTCTGTTCACATAAGGGTGTCTTTTAGATACATAATTTTGGTGTTTCCTGTGTGTTGTATCCTCTGCCCTTCTGAAATCACCACAATGTGCCTGATTACAATTACCATTTTTCTTTGCCTCACTCCGCTATGCTCTCAAAGATGCAGGTCTTAGTTTCCTGAAACATTCCTTCTGTTATCAAAATTGTTACCATTATTTCCTTTACCTTGTCCCCTCTGTCTACTTCTTGATTCAAAATTTCTCTTCTCTGGTCTCTGCCTATCATTTCTTTCCCCATCTCTTCTGTCATCATTTCGGAATCTTTTATTCACTTGGTATTCTCCCCTATAATTTTCATTTCCAAAATCTCCCCTCCTATCTCTATGTTCGAAATGATCATTGGAAGCTCTGTTGTTTCTATTTCTACTGTCATCTTGCCTTTCGTTTCTTTCCCAGTCTAAGTCTAATTTGTCTATATATCTTAAAAATTCCTCAGTAGTGTCATCAGGCCCATAGACCAGACTCCACTGTACTTGATATGGCAGACATCAGACATCTTTTGAGTGCATTTATTTGAACCATCTTATCAAATGGTTTATCTAAATGCACTAATGTTTTTACTGTTGTTCAGAAAATGTTTTCATATGACCACTACCCTGCTTGCAATTTGGACCACTTAAAAATTCAGACTTGATTCTCGCTTGTTTAGTTTCTGACCAGAATTTGTTCATAAAAGCATGTTCAACTTCAGAAAAAGACATATCACGTTTGATTGTCTGGTTAGCCCATGAAAGAGTCTCACCATCCAAGAATTTTTTAAAGAATTGATTTTTAATTTGTCACTCACATTACTTTCAGAATTGTCATTAATTTAAAACATTAAGTCGACAGGATGTATATTCCATTCCCCTGAAAAGGTTTTGTTATTGATATTGTTCCAAAAGTGATTGTAGTTGCCAAAAGATTTCATAGTAACAGTGTCTTCAATTTCTTGGATTTTTAAACTGAAATTTGAAATTCGCTCTAAACATATACTTATGTCTTCTTTTAATTCAGCAATATTATCATTTAAAATTTTGGTAAAATTGTTTTATATTTTCGTCAATTTCTGTGAATTTCTTCATGACATCTTTGTTAAATCTTTTTTATTGTTGTAGCAGCAAATTTTTCGAAACTATCATCTTTTCTTTCAATGGAATCAAACCTTTCTTCAAATTTCTGCTGTTCTTGTTTTAAAGTAACAATTTCCCCCTCTATAACTGACACATTTTTGGTAGTTTTGCCTACTTTTTCCCAGCATTTCTCTAAGCTATCTTTTGTTTCACGAATTTGGTTTACATGTCCATCTAATTTCTTTTCAATGGAATCAAGCATCTGATCAAAAAAATTTTATGTTCATCAAACGACTTCTCAACTGACTTTTTCTGTTCCTCGATCGACTTTTCCTGTTCCTCCATCAGTTGAACTAACCTATCTGAGGCAGATACATTTGATTCAAACCCATGCAAAGATGAACATACAGTGTTGTGATCACTATTGTCTCCTATTTCATCATCCCGATTAACTACATCATTTATTTCATTGTTTGATGAGCAAATACTTGTAGTATTATCAGTAGCATTTACACTATTCTGAATATTCACATTAACCTACCCATCATTGTTAACCTCCCTATTGTTCTCCGCAGTGATAATGCAGATGAGAAAATTTTCAAGAAGTAAAATTCAAATAAACATTGTACTCACAGCAATTTATCTTCTTAGTTTACCACGTTTCTGTCATTTTACATAATTAAGTATTCATCTGTAGTGATATTCATTTTCCTTGTTATCCAGTTGTCACAAAAGAACTTCCACAATACTTTAACAAATAAATTCTGAAACAAAATACAAGATTAGTTTAAAGAATTACACTGCATCCCAGCTCCATACACCACTTGAAAAGTTTCTTGTTTCTGGTTAGAATTAATATTGAGGTTTGTACTTATCTGTATTATCCATCACAGCCATAGTCCTGGATTTGTGGACGAGAACTGTAAATAGACTGTTAAATCCAATAAATATTTAATCAAGTATTAAGCTTCAAAATATTGTTTATTGTAATTTCCAAAAAAATCCAACCTGCTTTACAAAAAGTCAAATAATTTCTAACATACTTACAGTACTGAAATGAATTTTACTTAACACGCTACATACTTTCCATCCAAAGTCACACAAAATACTGTGCTACTATGCGAATAGGGCTACCACTATATATATGTTCTTTAACAAAGCACTGTATTGTTGTAATGGTTTTTTAATGAGGTAACAAAGAAAACTCATCTCTCAAAATTAGTACAACATTTTATTAATTTTATTGATTCTTATATATTAAACATATGAGTGAATTTTAGTGTGTGTAATAACTTAAGCGTATAGAAGCGCTCAGATATCGAAGGTTAATAATACTTTGATTATTTTTATTGATTACAGAAGATTCATACTTTGGGGAATATTCCTACCAATTACAGGACCTACACCCTTCAATACAATTATAATGTAGTAACTGGCTTCTTTGTATCCATGTGGAAGTACATGTTTACCTACACCCCTATAGTATTTGCGTCGGAAATTTCCGTTTATTGTCAAAAACTGTTTTTTAAATCGGTTTCAATAGACTGTTTCGTCTTAGACTGAACTTTTATCAAATGATCTACAATTACAACACATTCATTTATTAGCATGAGATATGAACTGTAACTTAGTCCCATCCACTCCATATTCATTATTTCATGAGGGGTATTCATTTTCACTAAATACCGTTGCTAATCACACAGTCCTCAAATGCATATTTAGAGCTAATATAGTCCTGCTTCTCCAGCAGAGACATCTCATCCACTGAACACAGTAAACAATTATGTCCATCCTCTGGGTCCAATAGCTAGTCACAGACTGAGTCCTTTTTTCCTCAATTTTTCTCTAGACCACCATCTTGGATTATGTCATAGGAGTAGAAAGGGAGGGCCTGGACCTCATGGTGAACACTCCTGATGGAGCTGCTGCCTATGACAACTCAAATTCTTAAATAAACAATGCACAGTTACGTCTGTCCTGTCTGGCAGCCCATCACGGACTGAGTTCATTTCTCACCAATTTCCAGATGAGCTACAGGAGGGGAGGGAAGTATGTAAAAGAAAGACTTACATTCATCCTATCTGACAGATCAGCACAGAGTGAGTCCTTTTCTCGCCAATTTCCAGATGGTGGAGGGTCGGGGAGTGGAGGGGAGAGAGGGTAGGCGAGGGGTGTTAGGTTAGTGGAGGTAGCGCAATTGACCTATTTTCTCGGCAAAATTTGAACTTGCCGCCATGGCGTCACGCTATTAAAATACACTCGATACTGCATAACCAATTATCAGCGCCGACTTTTAAGAAAATACTGCGTTATGCATGGTTTGCTCCCTAATTATCGTCTGAAAGATAGGTTTTTGAAAGTGTCAACTAAGTTTGTTTTTCCACGGAAAACGTCAAAAGACCTTGCGATGCGGAAACCTACCATTTATTCAATGCAACTGGTGCCGTTTAACTTTATGTTTTCCATGTTTTTACGAAAAATACCATCCTGCAACTTGTACTCGTAATGTCAAAAGCGACGATTAATTTTTCATCTTTCGAAACCCGTCGGTGCCGGTCAAAACTTGGAGGTAACAAGTCGTTTCGGGCTTCTTCGAGGTACAAGGGACTTCGCTAATCACGGAAAAGCATACATTTTCAGTATCACTTTATGTGTTTGGTAGTTTACGAGTCGATAGTTATGAACATTACATTATTTGTGATAATAAAAATTAGTAGACTGCCAAATAACATTGTAAATTTAATAAAAGTTCATCCGATTACACGTATTTTCCCCATTATATCAATTGTAATATAAATAGTAAAGAAAATGACTGTGTTGAAAAAAAAAAAAAAACAGACGAACGGGACTCGATCCAGTGATTACAGGGCTTGTACGTCAACCACTCGGCAGCCGCCGCTTCATGGTAAAAATGGCCACGCACAGGTATATATCTGACGACCGAAATTATCTTTTCATTTTCTCAGTAAAGCTTGAGAAGTACGCGCTACTGCTTACACATTTTGTTTTCCTCATGGAGTACTATGAGTGCACGAAGTTTGCAGTAAATTCCCGTTCCAAACGTCGTTGCCTCCCCTTGTGAGTCTTGCACATCTTATAGCTTCATTCGTCAGCTTCATGATGAATTACCTATCATTTAGTTAACGATTAAGTTATTGTGATATTTCGGTATTAGCTTAACTATTACAAGAAACATTGAAGTTTACGGTGAAAAAAAAAAAGGAGATCCTTATGATTTGCGTTAGGTGTGTGTTAGGTCACGTGTGGCAGCATATGAAATTTATATAACAAATTATTCTTTAAACTTCGAAGCATATCGCTGTGTCTCCAATGTCGAGAAAATGGAATGTATGTAAAGGGCTCCTCATGAACGCACTTACCAGTGGAAAGCCCAGAATGAAATATTCATCGGTTCTTCAAATCTCGTAAACTGCTTGATATCGAAGCAATATTTTGGCAAATGATAGCACGCAAAGTGAACAGTATTTTGCCATGTGATTAATGTGGGAAACTTCGATGTCTACCGCTATATTCAAGGAACTACAGATTTTTTTAAAGTGAAATA
Source organism: Schistocerca gregaria (assembly GCF_023897955.1). Lineage (NCBI taxonomy): Eukaryota > Metazoa > Arthropoda > Insecta > Orthoptera > Acrididae > Schistocerca > Schistocerca gregaria. The sequence continues at coordinate 618,570,757 of NC_064923.1, read as the reverse complement.
ATGTAATTTTTAAGAACTTTCAATAGCCTGTGAAACGAGAACTCCTATGGGTTCTGCAACAATATAAGTGAAGAAGTTGCACATTTATTTTTATATTGACATTGGGCGTTCAGTAATTATTGATATGTCCTCGGTTGCTAGCTTAATAATACGCTGGTTTAGTATTGTACCACAATTTCAACTGCGTTAGCATGTTAGTAAGATGTATACCTGTATAAACTCCGCTGTGTTTAGGCAAAAGAAGCAGATGTTAACACAGCAACAAGAGAAGTAAAGGATTACTCAAAGCTCGACACCATCCTTCGTGACTCCATGTCTCCTTAATTACATTAATGATATGGCTGAGAATTTGAGACAAGTCCTGTGATGAAACATTTGCAATGACTTCTTTTGTTAACATTTCAATAGCACTGAGAGGAAATTTCTTGTTGTTTTGCCGCATTACTTTTCACTTAGGCCCATATATTCTCAGTCAAATTTAAATGAGTATGGTACAGAGGATGCCTGATTATACACTATGCTCTTTACCGTTAGCAATTTCGATGACCTGGCACTGGTTCAAATGGCTCTGAGCACTATACGACTTAACTTCTGAGGTCATCAGTCTGACCTGGCACTGTGGAGTTCTTAGCTTTACAGTGCTACAAGTTCCATTAACTTGGCCTTACACGAGATAGGTTCAACTTTATCCGATCGAACAATGTTTGTACATAGAGAAAAATAGCCGCTTTCCTCTGCTGCATTGTTGGAGCTTTATCCATCACAACCGGATGGCAATGCGCATTGTCCAGTACTACTGTCGAATTCGGACGAATATTTTGCAACAGAACGTTACATTCACAACCGGAGAGAGTGTTCTTGGACGACCTCTTTTATTGCGAATCTCTTGTTCAGACGTGCTTCACTGTTGTTATTAACACAGCGCCAACACGGTACACTCGTTCACATACCTGACGATGTAGAACACTTCAAAGCCAGAAAATATCACTTTACAACGAGAGCTAATGAACGTATGTGCCTCTAATGCACGACACAATGTGGTACTGTTTATCCATGGCGAGGCAACAGTGGCCCATTACCAACCGAACTGCTGGCTGTGTGGTAGGGAAAGCCGGCTCGCCATTGGTGTTACCTGGGCAATGCCGTGATGTCTCCTCCAATGAGCCAAACGTCAAAAGTCGCAACTAATTTTAAACGGACTATAATAAAAGCAGGTACTCCAGTCCAGATTGTATACCAATTAGACTCCTTTCAGAGTTTGGGGACAACAGCCGCACTTAACAATCATACACAGGCACTGACTCGACGAAAGATCAGTATCTAAGGAGTGGATAGTTACATAGGTCACACCAGTACTCAAGAGAGAAAATAGAAGTAACCTGATGAATTACAGATCCATATCATTGACGTCGATTTGCTGTAGAGTTTTGAAACATAAATTGTATTCGAACATTAACATTATGAATTACCTTGAAGAAATCGGTCTGTTGACACATACGGGATGCCAGCACGGATTCAGAGAATATCGTTCTTGTGAAACACAACCAGTCCTTTATTCACACGAACTAATGAATGCTAACGACAAGGGATCTCAAACTGATTCATATTTCTAGGCTTCCCGAAGACTTTCGACGAATTGCCTGACAATAGGCTTCTAAGCAAATAACGAGCGTTTGGAGTATCGTCTCAGTTGTGTGACTGATTTCATGATTACCAGTCAGAAAGGTCACAGTTCGTAGAAATCGGCAGGAGGTGATCAAGTAGAACAAGAGTACCATGTGGCGTTACCCGAGGAAGCGTAAGTGTTATAGACCCTCTGCTCTTCCCAATCTATATAAACGATTGAAGAGACAGTCTCAGCAATCCTCTTAGATTTTTTGCAGATGGTGTCATTTACAGTTAATAAAGTCATCAGAAGACCAAAAACAATTGCAAAATGATTTGGAAATGGTGTCTGTATGGCGCAAAAAGTGGCAACTGATTGTGAATAAGGAAAAATGTGAGGTCATCCACGTGAGTACTGAAATGTATTCGTTAAATTTCGGTTGCACGATAAACCACACAAATCGAAAAGCTGTTAGTATGCACTACTGTCGTGAGGTTGTCTGAGAGTGGAAGAACCAGGCCAAATAAGAACTGAACATCATTCGCATCATGATTTTTATCAACGCCCTCAGGACACAACTTTAAAACAATTTAAAAACAGTTACTGATAATCGTTCAACAATGTTATTAAATATTTAAGTGGCACCAAATAACCAAAAGTTATAGTGTCAATTCGAATACTTGCTCTGAACTCTCCAGAAGTCATTCATGGGATCATGAAGAATGGAAGTTTAAATTTACAGCAAATATTACTCTCGTTCCAAAAATATACCAATTCTGGCGTGGCACTGGTTACTGTTATTAAAACATTTATAGCAAATTTCAATAAGAGAAACAAGATAATATTTCGCAAATTAAAGTTACATAACAATCTCTTCAAAGGTTCAAAGAAAGCAGTATTCACAACAAGGATGCCACAAAGATCTTTATAATATGTTTGACTAAAATGCAACAGATGATTCAGGTTTACTGAAAGATGAGTTATTTAAAAGGAAGCCAAAACACAATCACAGCCACTTGATATGAAACCACCACATGCCAGGTAAGTTGATCTGGATGAATTGACCAGAAATTACTTAGTGCAGCCCTGATAATATTGTGGGGAAGGGAAACTAAAGACTGCATTGCATTAGCAAAGCACTTAGGAGATGCAACACTATTAGCACAAGGGCAGCATCAACACAGTTTGTTAGTGATGGCTGCCTACATCAGGGGCAAGTATGCACTCAGGGGTAAACCTATTGTTCTCTTTCGATTGACAGGTTCTTATCCTAATGTTCTGCTATGTGAAGTTTAACCCCTGGGAATAATCCTTCATTTTGATTTACATGTCCTTAACCTATTTTTACCCCACCCCTCCCTCTCCCCTCCTCCACCCAACTCCCCCTCGCTGATACAGGTACACTTTCTGGCCTGAGTCATTCTAATAACCACCTCTCATTCTATTAATTTGATTGTCTACTTAATTAAACTGATCAGTTAACGAACCCCTCCCACTCTGGTAAACCCTCTCCCCTCCCCTGCTCCTGCACCAGGAAACTTACGGCTCTGTGCTGGAACTCACTATAGGGCATTCAATTATACAGCATAGCATATACTGTTTATTCATAAAATTCAATTCACAGGGTCTGGATCTCACTTTTATTTGGTGAGAAAATGTCACATCCAGCAACTATATGTTCTAATTATGTAATTACGAGTACACTGCTGAAGATTGGAGGTGTGATCTTATTGGAAAATTTCATGTGTGCACTCACCTTGACATGCAGGAATCGCCTGAGCTACTGCTCAGTGCCACCACCAGAGGATGTCCCAACCCTCCCTTCCCCCCTCCCCCCCTCCCGCCCCCCCTCCGCTACCTGGAGACTGACAGCTCTGTGCTGGAGATGAAGGATCTCACAACAGGAAATTCAATTACAAGGCAGAATATTTATTGTTCATTTACATATTTATAAAAAATTTAGCTTGCATGGGTTGGACGCACAGGTCCCTCGGAGTCTCGCAAAGGGACGTGTCCGTCAGCATCTGCGCCATCCACCGGTATCTAAGAGTACCCCCTCAGGCACTATGACTGACAGACCAGATGTCAAGCTATCTCACACATACAGATTAATGATGTCACAAAACTAGTAGCCAGTGACCTGAAATACCCTTTTAAAGAAAGGTCGTTGCATACAAAGAGAGAGAGCTGTAGTTTGCTTTGCAGATGGTATAGGAGCTAGCATGAAATATTTCATTCCAATATGGACTCAAAACTGCCCCAGCCTCCCTGTGCACTTTTCTTGAGGTACACTTCACGAACTGCTTCAGGAGTTATTAAATCTGGTGCGAAATATCACATCTTGAAGATGCCACAAATGGTGCTTCAGAAGATATGCCACAGAAAATATTAAATAAATCGTTGATATGGTGCTTAAACAACCTACCTCACACAGTTTAAAACTACTCTAAATAAAAGACATATCGACATTCCACAGTAGCTTGCGTGCATAAACAACAGTATTACGTTTTTGATAGGAAATTTCATGAAATAATCCAAACCGGTTATTATCTGACGTTACGATTGGAACCGGTGATGTATGAAATGATAGTCGGAATTTCAAATTTCGACGTGAATTTATATCGTTAGGGTTATAGAGTTCCAAACCACTACAGGTCTGCTAAGTGTATTTTCTTTTTTACAAGTACTATAGAATTTCTAAGTTGATTGGTTCTCTCCTCTACACCAGAACGAAGAAGGTGGGAGGAAAGGGTCTACTGCGTGAAAGGATTGTAACAACAACAACAAAAAACACCACCATGATGTACTGAGAAACGTGATCCATTCACAGCTAGATGAGAGATCGTTGAAAACACTCTCACATCCCATTTACTCACCTTCTGGACGCCCACATGCATTCTGCCGCAGTGCAGTGTCAGCGCTCAGACGCTCGGGAAAACTACCGCATTAAACATGACACATGACTTCTGCCGCGGAAGCGCATGTCAGCCAGAGAAAGACCGCAGCCGTAGAGGGCCACGCCCCAGGAGGACCCGAATGGTAGGAGTTCGAAAGCTATCAATGTTCCCAGCGCAAACAATTATCATACTAAATCTTCTCAAATTTCCCCAGAGTATACACGCGACACACGCGATGTCGAAAACGTCTCAGCGCAAACTGGGTATTAGCTCACTATTCACCATTCAGGGGGAGCGGCGAGCCAAATCGACCTTAGCCAGAAGATTTCTCTGTCTCTCTGAACTGGTGTACAAAGGATGGGAAACCCCCAGCTCGGAACAAAGGCGTCCGCTGAGATGCTGTTTGTGGCCCCGTCCTGCTTGTTTGCTGCTATGCTTTCTACGGCCGTCTCCAGCCTCACAAGAATATAGGGAGCCTGGCACATATTTATCAGTGTGACTACAATTAAATATTACGATTTCTGCTGCAGTCTGACACCAAGCTATGCGCTATAAACATCTCCTCTTGACGGCTGTGGTTCTGGAACTAAATATCTAAAGCTCACATAATTTTTCACGCTGAATGCCTCTCAAAACCTTACGGCTGTCGATGAGCTGAATTTATCTATACCTCCCCCACGTTAGGATACACAGTATTTATCTCTCGACATGCCGGAACATAAGTCACAGTAACTTCAAACGGCAATATACAAACATTTCAAACAATCAGTGCAGTTATCGTTTATGTGAGTACAGCACACGAAAAAATTATGGTATGCTCACACTCATATCAGCTACATGTCTCGATTCTCTTCAGTTCTAGGAAATTATTTGACGTATAAGTTTTCCAGTCAGCGCTTCTGGAAGGAGCTGCATCCTGCCAAGACTTTCTCAAACAAATATTATAAAGCACAAGCGTTCGGCATTATGTGATAATCAGCAACGCTCCCACGGACGAAAGGATTGTAAAGGCATCACCGATAAGGGTTGGTATACTGTAAAAGTCACTGCCCTTAATGCAACAAGGAAAACGCCAGGATACGCTCAGGGGTGCCGATGAGGCGGCGTTCTGTGTATCCATATTTTAGGGCCGCGTAGCCCGTCCTGTTTGTACATTATAGCAGGTCTAGTTAAACCCTTGTGTTTCTATATTGTGCAGCTGTTTACAGAATGAATGTATCACCCCTTATGTTCGGATATACTCCTCAATGCGTTGAAACCACAATTCAACACGTCAAATGTGTCCTTCCCTTGTGACTACACGTACGTAATTCTTTTTTTAATGAATAGTAGTTTGATTACATCCCGCAAAAGTCTGGTGATATGTGGCAACATAAGCCACAGCACCTTTACGGTCAAGCAGCAGCATAACATTTCTATCAATTGTAGGTGTATAATAAAAATTATGATACGTCCACGCTAGCACCAATTGGGTGTCGTTTTGGCACTTTCGAGTAGCAAAAAAGCCTCCTGCCATCACATATTTGTGAATTTATGAATAAAGTATGTAATTACAATTTTAAAAAGCCCTAGCGTCTTTTTTTATCGGTTTCACCAACTCCACGAAACCTTTTAGTATTTTCGATACTTGTAAACCCAGCCAACACACTGTGGCGTCTTTTATATATTCCGACTGTCAAATCGGGGTTTTTGGCCTCTGCATTTCACGTAGACCTATCTAACACCACCCAGATCATACAAATTTACCCTGACTAAGAAATCATTGCAAGTGCAGTATATACTGGAGCACCTCCGTTCGGAATTAATTTTCAGGGGCCGAGCAGATGGGTGGAGAAACTGCAAAATAGTTTTATATCGAGTCTAACCACATTTATAAGTTTCTGTTGGTAAGTACAGTATCAGTTTACCACCTTGGAGCAGGTAGAGGATCACCACGAGACGGATCTACTGTTGTAGCTGGCGAAATTGGATTTGTTCCGAACAAACAAAAGAGCCTGTTAGGGCGTCATACAAAGCTTTTGTTTGTTACATGTGTGAGAAAACTACGATTTAATGATACAGACCAGTTTAGATCTTACAACATGTGTGTGCGGGAGCTGAATTTTCAAAAAGGAATATCGCGTTATGTAGAATCCTCCTATAGGCTGGAATGCAAAGAATGCTTTATTCCAAGCTTAAAATAGACTTCTGTTTGTCCCTTTCATTGCATTAGCTGTACGTAACTGAGTAATTACTATGAATCCACCGTCATTCAGTTATTCAACTTCAAGCATTCAGTTATTCAACTTCAAGTGAATGCAGGACGTCTGTGAATAAGGTAATGCCGTAATTCTGATAGTGAGTTTGAGAAGTGGTAATGAGTGTATTGTGCAATGTACGGTATGCTTCAGTTATCGCTTTTTAAGGTGGCTAGTGACTGCACAACTCTGCTTGTTTAAGAACAGAGCAGAAAGAATATTCTGGAACTCTTACTTCCTCGATTTGTTGCGACAACTAGCGTTGAAGATCACGTATTCGCAGCAAAAAGAGAGTGTTACTACTTACAACGTGATTAAGCGAGTGAAATCATGAAATGTTTGTAATGTGCTCGAGGATATTTATATGATACTGATTAAGAGTCGTCGCCAAATGGTGAACGCTTTTGACTATTTCATGTTTCCTACACAACTTATGCCATTACTATGTGATACATATTTTATTTGCTTCTGACGTATTTAAAAGGGATGAACTCATTTCAAAGTATGAGTCCCGCTTTAAGCATTATGATTCGAATGCTCGATGCGAGATTGATGGACCACCATCAGTGTCCCTTATGTCACTTTAGTTTAAGCTTTACAGCTACGTGATTGTCTCTTTCTCTGAGTTGTATTGTGGTTAATTTGTTAATGAAGTGTTTGATTGCTTCAAGTGAACTCAAAGTGCTGAAGGCGAAGTGTGCATACCAAGAAAAATATTCAGACGAATGGTTCTCCATAAAACGATGGCGGCGCGACTATTAAGCAGAATGTGTAATTTTTACGCGTTATGATGTTATTACGAATGGGGGAAGAGCAGATATTAAGAATCATTTAGCTGACGTAAAGCAAAAATCAAACGTGCACTCTGGAAGCACTCAAAGAAACTTGTTTCAAATTGATTCAAACAGAGGAAATTAATAACAGCAGCAAAATTAGCAATGTGCTGTCATACAGTTAAACATCATCATGTCTTTGAAATTTGTGAACTATAGTTTCCCACTAATCTCCAACCTGTTTGTTTTCCGAACCACAAAAGAAAAAGTGTGACGTTGGGCATAACAAAATCAACAGCATTTATGAAATTGTTGTTAGCGCCTGACACTGTCAAAAAAAAACACAGTTCCGTGTTTTCTTGGTATAGCTGCAGCTGTTCGCAGCTAAAAGCTACATTTGCTCCAACCTTTCACTTTTTTAAGCCTAAGAGAAGTAGCCCGTTTTGCCCCGATTTCCGTCCATTTTTAGTCAATTTGAGAGAAATATTCCGGTTTGCCAGAGAGAAATTATGGCAAGCCTAGATAGACAGAAAACTGAACGTAGACTTACCGCTAAATGGGGGCTGGCATTACCTACAGTACATTTAATCTCACGTTCGGTTTTGACGAATAGCAAAAATCCCACGACCAGCAGGACACAGGCAGTGTTCGCAGACCGGCACAGATTTGTCCAGAGTGGTCAGACCGGCACCGACCTGTCCTGTGCGCTTAGACTAGCATTCACCTGCATTCCTATTGGCTCCCCGAGGAAAGTGGTGGGTGGAGGGGGCAGAGGGCATATGTAGGCCACACCGTCCTCAATCGCCCTTATTCTGTCGTCAACTACCGTAGTTTCAGATCGATTGTCCTGCTCTCGCTAATGTGCGTCACCTTGCTCCTTTTCTAGGTGCGTGAAAAAAAAAAAATAATTGAAACGCTCAGCTGCGTGAACCACTACCGGTAGTGCCAATGGTGGCAAACGGCAGAGGCTGTTGGAGTAGGATGGGGAATTACTTGGTAAGTACACATTAGCATCCCACTTAGTAAACGAATCGACATCATTTACTTCCGGTACGATGGACGTGGAAGAATTATGGGCAAAATTTAAACACATACAGGCTCAATACCATTTCTTCCAAATCCATCAGAAACAAACGCAAAATAATTTTATTTAAAAAAGCGGATAAAGTGCCACTAGAAGCCTTCCTAAAAGACAATTTCCATTCCTTCCGAACTGACTATGCGAATGTAGACGAGATGTGGCTCAAATTCAAAGATATAGTAGCAACAGCAATTGAGATATTCATACCTCATAAATTGGTAAGAGATGGAACGGATCCCCCGTGGTACACAAAAAAGGTCCGAACGCTGTTGCAGAGGCAACGGAAAAAGCATGCGAAGTTCAGAAGAACGCGAAATCCTGAAGATGGGCTAAAATTTACAGACGCGCGAAATTTGGCACGTACTTCGATGCGAGATGCCTTTAATAGGTTCCACAACGAAACATTGTCTCGAAATTTGGTAGAAAATCCGAAGAAATTCTGGTCGTATGTAAAGTACACAAGCGGCAAGACGCAGTCAATACCTTCGCTGCGCAGTGCCGATGGTACTGTTATCGACGACTGTGCCGCTAAAGCGGAGTTATTGAACGCAGTTTTCCGAAATTCCTTCACCAGGGAAGACGAATGGAATATTCCAGAATTTGAAACACGAACATCTGCTAGCATGGGTTTCTTAGAAGTAGATACCTTAGGGGTTGCGAAGCAACTCAAATCGCTTGATACGGGCAAGTCTTCAGGTCCAGATTGTATACCGATTAGGTTCCTTTCAGATTACGCTGATACTATAGCTCCCTACTTAGCACTCATATACAACCGCTCGCTCACCGATAGATCTGTACCTACAGATTGGAAAATTGCGCAGGTCGCACCAGTGTTCAAGAAGGGTAGTAGGAGTAATCCATTTAACTACAGACCTATATCATTGACGTCGGTTTGCAGTAGGGTTTTGGAGCATATACTGTATTCAAACATTATGAATCACCTCGAAGGGAACGATCTATTGACACGTAATCAGCATGGCTTCAGAAAACATCGCTCTTGTGCAACGCAGCTAGCTCTTTATTCACACGAAGTAATGGCCGCTATCGACAGGGGATCTCAAGTTGATTCTGTATTTCTAGATTTCCGGAAAGCTTTTGACACCGTTCCTCACAAGCGACTTCTAATCAAGCTGCGGAGCTATGGGGTATCGTCTCAGTTGTGCGACTGGATTCGTGATTTCCTGTCAGGAAGGTCGCAGTTCGTAGTAATAGACGGCAAATCATCGAGTAAAACTGAAGTGATATCAGGTGTTCCCCAGGGAAGCGTCCTGGGACCTCTACTGTTCCTGATCTATATAAATGACCTGGGTGACAATCTGAGCAGTTCTCTTAGACTGTTCACAGATGATGCTGTAATTTACCGTCTAGTAAGGTCATCCGAAGACCAGTATCAGCTGCAAAGCGATTTAGAAAAGATTGCTGTATGGTGTGTCAGGTGGCAGTTGACGCTAAATAACGAAAAGTGTGAGATGATCCACATGAGTTCCAAAAGAAATCCGTTGGAATTCGATTACTTGATAAATAGTACAATTCTCAAGGCTGTCAATTCAACTAAGTACCTGGGTGTTAAAATTACGAACAACTTCAGTTGGAAGGACCACATAGATAATATTGTCGGGAAGGCGAGCCAAAGGTTGCGTTTCATTGGCAGGACACTTAGAAGATGCAACAAGTCCACTAAAGAGACAGCTTACACTACACTCGTTCGTCCTCTGTTAGAGTGTTGCTGCGCGGTGTGGGATCCTTACCAGGTGGGATTGGCGGAGGACATCGAGAGGGTGCAAAGAAGGGCAGCTCGTTTTGTATTATCGCGTTATAGGGGAGGGAGTGTGGCAGATATGATACGCGAGTTGGGATGGAAGTCATTACAGCATAGACGTTTTTCGTCGCGGCGAGACCTTTTTACGAAATGTCAGTCACCAACTTTCTCTTCCGAATGCGAAAATATTTTGTTGAGCCCAACCTACATAGGTAGGAATGATCATCAAAATAAAATAAGAGAAATCAGAGCTAGAACAGAAAGGTTTAGGTGTTCGTTTTTCCCGCTCGCTGTTCGGGAGTGGAATAGTAGAGAGATAGTATGATTGTGGTTCGATGAACCCTCTGCCAAGCACTTAAATGTGAATTGCAGAGTAGTCATGTAGATGTAGATGTAGACATTGTAAATCACGCATTGGACAAGTATGTGCCGAAAACGTGGGTTACGGACGGAAAAGACCCATCGTGGTTTAACAGTGCAATTCGGAGAATGCTTAGGAAGCAAAGACAGTTGCATTCGCGGTACAACTAAGATTGGGAGAATGAGGACAGGCAAAAGTTAGTAGCGATTCGTGCTGCTGTAAAAACAGCGATGCGCGAAGCATACAACCACTACCACCGTCATACCTTAGCAAAAGGTCTTGCTGAAAACCCAAGGAAATTCTGGTCTTACATAAAATCGGTAAGCGGGTCGAAGGCTTCCATCCAGTAAGTCACTGATCAGTCTGGCCTGGCAACGGAAGAGAGCAAAACGAAAAGTGAAATTTTAAATTTAGCATTTGAGAAATCTTTGACGCAGGAGGATCGTACAAACATACCGGCGTTTGAGTCTCGTACAGATTCCCGTATGGAGGACACAGTGATAGACATCCTTGGGGTTGTGCTGCAGCTGAATGGGTTGAAAATAGATAAATCTCTAGGTCCTGATGGGATTCTAATTCGGTTTTACAGACAGTACTCTACTGCGTTGGCTCCCTACTTAGCTTGCATTTATCGCGAATCTCTTACCGAACCTAGTCCCGAGCGACTGGAAAAAAGCGCCGGTGACGCCTGTATGTAAGAAGGGTAAAAGCACGGATCCTCAAAATTACAGACCAAAATCCTTAACATCTGTTTGTTGCAGGATTCTCGAACATATTCTCATTTCGAATATAATGAATTTCCTTGAGACATAGAAGTTTCTGTCCATGCATCAGCACGTCTTTAGGAAGCATCGCTCCTTCGAAACGCAACTCGCCCCTTTTTCACATGATATATTGCCAACCATGCATGAGGGGTATCAGACGGATGCCATATTCCTTGACTTCCGGAAAGCGTTTGACTCGGTGCCCCACTGCAGACTCGAGGTACGAGCGTATGGGATTGGTTCCCAAATATGTGAGTGGCTCGAAGACTTCTTAAGTAATAGAACCCAGTACGTTGTTCTCGATGGGGAGTGTTCATCGGAGGTGAGGGTATTGTCTGGAGTGCCCCAGGGAAGTGTGGTAGGTCCGCTGTTGTTTTCTATTTACATAAATGATCTTTTGGATAGGGTGGATAGCAATGTGCGGCTGTTTGCTGATGATGCTGTGATGTACGGGAAGGTGTCGTCGTTGAGTGACTCTAGGAAGATACAAGATGACTTGGACAGGATTTGTGATTGATGTAAAGAATGGCAGCTAGCTCTAAATATAGATAAATGTAAATTAATGTAGATGAATAGGAAAACGAATCCCGTAATGTTTGAATATTCGATTAGCAGTGTAGTCACGTCGATTAAATATTTGGGCGTAACATTGCAGAGCGATATGATGTGGGACAGGTATGTAATGGCAGTTGTGGGGAAGGCGGATAGTCGTCTTCGGTTCATTGGTAGAATTTTGGGAAGATGTGGTTCATCTGTAAAGGAGACCGCTTATAAAACACTAATACGACCTATTCTTGAGTACTGCTCGAGCGTTAGGGATCCCTATCAGGTTGGATTGAGGTAGGACATAGAAGCAATTCAGAGGCGGGCTGCTAGATTTGTTACTGGTAGGTTTGATCATCACGCGAGTGTTACGGAAATGCTTCAGGAACTCGGGTGGGAGTCTCTAGAGGAAAGGCGGCGTTCTTTTCGTGAATCGCTACTGAGGAAATTTAGAGAACCAGCATTTGAGGCTGACTGCAGTACAATTTTACTGCCGCCAACTTATATTTCGCGGAAAGACCACAAAGATAAGATAAGAGAGATTAGGGCTCGTACAGAGGCGTATAGGCAGTCAGTTTTCCCTCGTTCTGTTTGGGTGTGGAACAGGGACAGAAGATGCTAGTTGTGGTACGAGGTACCCTCCGCCACGCACCGTATAGTGGATTGCGGAGTATGTATGTAGATGTAGAAATCGGTAAATGTAAATTTTCTCTTCTACTAAGAATCTGTTAGTATTTAATTGTTTTAGCGCATAGCCACCAAAACCAAAGCGTGCATGAAACGAATGCTGTGGTGCAACAACAGGGACAGTGGCAGTAGCTGCAGCAGCAGCAGTGTCAGGAACTGCACCAGCAGCAGTAGCAGCAGCAGTACCATCATAAATAGTAAAAATATCGTTCATCGAATACGTAATATGTTGTGACCAACGAGTCTGAGGTTGCTGTAGATGATTTCGAGGGACCAAAATCGATAAATCTTACACATTCACTAAGAATTTTGTATTGTTGCAGCATATGTTGTGTATGTGCAGTTTTCCTTTAAAAAATTCATCGTTTCCGTAATATGTTGCAGTGGTTGTAGACAATTTCGAGGATCAAAATCGATAAACATTACTTCTTTTTCACTTAACTAAGAATTTCGTATTGTTGGAGTATATCTAGCCATAATATTTTTCTCATCTCCATAGTACTGCATAAACATAATTAAATTTCATCATATATGTAATATGATTTTTGTTCTTTGTTGTTATAGATGATTACCTGTCAGACGAAGAAGGGGCACACGGAGGGGTATATGCTGGAGATACGTAGGAGCCATTGTAGATCTTATGTAAGTGTATATTCTAAAAAAATATATTTGTTTCTCATAGTTTTTGTGTGTATATGTTTTCATTATTAGATCATTATCGTTGCAGGGTTTATGCGGGAGCTGAACAAATAGATCTTCCCGAAGTCAGGCATGATTCAGTCCTTGTAGTATGACTTTTGATGCTATCATTGAGCACAATTTTCGCGTCAACGTAGAGATGAATGTTCTAATAATCGGCTGATTTTTGGAGGATAAGCAAGCAAATTTTTCCATAGCATGATGTATAACGATATAATTACCTCATTGTTCCACTATACATAGATGCTATCATCTTTTAAAAACCTTCTGAAAGTTCCGTCGTTATTGGCCATCACTCACGTGCCTTGTTTTATTGAAAACAAAAAGCAGTACTGTGAATTATACCGACAATCTCCACATAAAGTTGTAAATTCTCCAAATATGGTGTAGGTTCCCAAATGCACCTCCTAAATGTGTTTTAAATTCTTATTATGTCTGAAAGCATAAATACGGTTTGGTGTTATCTACATCAGTATCTACATGACTGCTCTTAATTTACACTTACGTGACTGACAGAAGGTTCATCGAACCATATTCCTATTATCTCTCTACCGTTCCGCTCTCTAACAGTACGCGGAATAATTGAGAACTTAATCTTTCAGTGCGTGCTCTGATTTCTCTTATCGGATTACAATGATCATTTCTCCCCAGTAGGTGGGTGTCAACAAATATTTTCTTATTCGGAGGAGAAAGTTGGTGACCGGAATTTTATGAGAAGATTTTGCCGCAACGAAAAGCGTCTTTGTTTTAATGATTTGCAGCCCAACTCGCTTTCCATGTCTGTGACACTCTCTCCTCTTTTCGTATCCGTGACACTTTCGCCCCTATTTCGCGACAATACGAAACGACTTGTTCTTCTTTGAACTTTTTCGGTGTCCTCCGTCAGTCCTATTCGGTAAGGATCCCATACTGTACAGCAGTACTATAGCACAGGAAGAACAAGCTTAGTGCAGTCAATCTGTTTAATGGAGCTGTTGCATCTTCTAAGTGCTTTGCCAGTAAAACGCTTCCAGTTTAAGTTGTTCACAATTGTAATTGCTAAATATTTAGTTGAACTGACAGCGCTTCGATTTGTGTGATTTGGATTCAGTTTAGTACTCACTCTCTTGTCTAAATAATTTTGCAATCGTCTTTGATCTGATGGCTTTACTAGACGGCAAATAACAGCATAATCTGCAGAGAGTCTAAGACGACTGCTCAGATGATCTCCTATTTAGTCCAAAATCAGGAACAACAGAGGACCTATAACACTTCCTTGGGGAACGTCAGATATTACTTCTGTTTTACTCGATGAGTTTCCGTTATTTATTACGAACTGTGACCTTTCTGACAGGAAATCAAGAATCCAGTCATACAACTGAGACGATATTCTACAGGCCCGCAATTTAATTAGAAGTCGCTTGTGAAGAACGGTGTCTAAACCCTTGTGGAAATCTAAAAATATGGAACCAATTTGACGTCCCCTGTTGATAGCACTTATCACTTCGTGAAATTAAACAGCTATATTTTATGAATCCGTATTGGCTGTTTTTCAATACATCATTTTCTTCGAGATGATTCATAATGTTCGAGCACAGTACATGTACCTGAATCGCTCTGCAAATCAACATTAGCGATATTTGTTTGTGATTCAGCGGATTACACCTGTTTCCTTTCTTGGGTTATTGTGTGACCTGTGCAGCTTTCCTGCCTTTAGGTACGTATCTTTGTCAAGGGAGCGGTTGTATGTGATTGGTAAGCACGGTGCTATTGTATCAGCATATTCTGAAAGGAATCTAATTGGTATATGATCTGGACAAGAGGATTTGCCTTTATTAGGTGACTGAAGCTGCGAGGATATCTACTTCTAAGTTACTCATCTTGGCAACTGTTCTTGATTCGAAGTCTGGAATATTTACTTCGCCTTGCTGTGGTGGAGGGCTTACGAAAGGTATTTAGTAACTTTACCTCAATGGCACAGTCATCGGTAACATTACCACTGCTACCGCGCAACAAAGGAATTGATTGTGGCTTTACCATTGGTTTATTTCACATACGATCCTAACCTCTTTGAACTTTCTGCCAGATTTCGAGACAGTTTTTCTTGTCGAAACTATTAAAAGCATCTCGCCTTGAAATTCGCGATAAATTTCGAGCTTCTGTTAAAATTTAACGATAATGCGAACTATGCATTCTTATGCGTTTGGCATGTTTTCTTGGTGCTTCTTTGCAGTGTTCTGACCGGTTTTGTATGACAGTATCATCTTTTATTAATTGATTTAGTATAAATCTCTCCAGTGCTGTCGATACTATTTCTCTGAATTTCGGCCATATCTGATCTACACCTTCGTAGTTAGTTCGGAAGGACTGGAAGCTGTCTCTTAGGAAGGCGTCAAGTGAATTTTTGTCTGTTTTTCTAGATAACAAATATTTTGCGTTCATTTTTTCTTTGGCTTCAGATGTTACGGAATTCAGTCTCACGACAACGACCTTCTTTGAGCCACAACATCTCGTATTTTCTTCGGTTAACTCGTCGCCAAGATCTATGTCTTCTTTGTACCTTAATAAGTACACAGGATCTGTCTGATTACTACCTGATTTATTTTGGTTATTGAAATTAACCTGTTACAGGGTACTGCCCCCGTTATGATCTCGGATCGTCACCTGGGAGCAAGATGAGACCGAACCTAGTTTGACGGGCCGTCACTTGACGATTGAGGTTCACTCGCCACTTCAATTATATTCGCTCTAGGATACTGTATCCTCTAGTCGCTCAGGACCGCACGACGCTGCATGTTGCTTTGCGAACTATTTCCTTTGTTGCTGTTACTATTATAGGGATTATAGGTAGGCGGTTTTACTGGACAGTACTAATTGTTGATTGGCCGGTACCAATGCCATTGTCCGTTTCCGTAATTATTGTTATTGCCATTATTACAGCGGTCATCGTAGGTACGGTTGCCATTGTCATTAATGTACTCGTTCCAGTTGTTTCATATGTTATTATTGCCACTATATCCTGGATGGAACCAGTTTCTGTGCTTTCTTTTCTTATTCGTCCGTTCGGTCCATAGTTCTGAGCAGATGGATTCGCATTTATCGGCCGATTAGCAGGTCGTACATAGATAGCAAAGTTTTGGCCGCGCACACCTGACCAAATATGTTTAGAAAAGCGCTTTCAGACGGTTCGTAGTTGATACTCGATGCAATTATCCGTTGCTTCGCGCGTGCCGAATTACTATCGTTATGTCGCGGACCGCGCATGCCTTTCTGGATTAAATCGGGAAAGACAAGTACAGACAGAAAGTATGTCTGTTTCTGAAATTTGTAAAAGTTTTTCGCAAATATCAAACGGTAATTTTGCTTTTAGAATCCGCAACACGTCACATTTGGAGACTGGATGGTCCGCAGTGCCTCATATTTAGATACGTTTCAAAATAAAGCCTTGAGATATCATGATGTGGACTGAACAATGTTGCTGCGTTGTCCTTGTGAACAGATGATTAATAACAGCAAATTGACTGAAACTTCAATGTATTATGAACATGAGACACGATCACAACTGTTTTCTACATGTTTTGAAAGTCATTTTTCTTCAACTCACTTGACTGGCCCACAACAGCCTTAATTTTATTACATACTAGATGAGATACCTGACATTGGCTAGATATATATTTATTCCAATCTTATGTTATTCTGTCTCTTCCTTCCCTCACTCTCTGTCGCCCATCTGGACTTTCCCCTCACTCACCATTTCTTCACTCCTTTATCTGTCCAGCCAAACTTTCAGAAAACATTCCTCACACACAATGAAAGAAAATATGTTATGTGGACATGTGTCCGGAAACGCTTACGTTACATGTTAGAGCTCATTTTATTACTTCTCTTCAAATCACATTAATCATGGAATGGAAACACACAGCAACAGAACGTACCAGCGTGACTTCAAACACTTTGCTACAGGAAATGTTCAAAATGTCCTCCGTTAGCGAGGATACATGCATCCATCCCCCGTTGCATGGAATCCCTGATGCCCTGATGCAGCCCTGGAGAATGGCGTATTGTATCACAGCCGTCCACAATACGAGCACGAAGAGTCTCTACATTTGGTACCGGGGTTGTGTAGACAAGAGCTTTTAAATGCCCCCATGGATGAGAGTCAAGAGGGTTGAGGTCAGGAGAGCGTGGAAGCCATGGAATTGGTCCGCCTCTACCAATCCATCGGTCACCGAATCTGTTGTTGAGAAGCGTACGAACACTTCGACTGAAATGTGCAGGAGCTCCATCGTGCATGAACCACATGTTGTCGTACTTGTAACGGCACGTGTTCTAGCAGCACAGGTAGAGTATCCCATATTATCCCGTATGAAATCATGATAACGTGCTCCATTGAGCGTAGGTGGACGAAACTAAAATGAGCTCTAACTTGGAAATTCTGGACACAAGTCCGCATAACATCTTTTCTTTATCTGTGTGTGAGGAATGTTTCCTGAAAGTTTGGCAGTATCTTTTTGTAATACCCTGTATATCTAAATCCGGTAAAGAATAAATGGTTTGCAGCTGTCCGCTGTACCTGTCTCCTTCGTCAAATGAAAAATAATACTGGAAGAATGGTAAGTAGGAGCGCGTAAAGTTGTTCTATCATCTTTACAGGTGCCACTGGGTACAGGGGCAGATAGTGGTGAAGTTGCGGTGGGAGGGGACGTAATAATGGAAATGTTTTCCTATTTGTTTCTTAGTGCTGACAACAAATGGGTGTGTGTGAATTGTACCAGTCATCAGCTATTGGATCAATCTTAAATGAAAGTGCATTGGATTCATGAATACGCGTTATAGAGACGGTAATATGCGGTATATATTTGTTAAAAGAAATAATTAGTCATTAGCTCCTAAAAAGTGTGTGTGTGTGTGTGTGTGTGTGTGTGTGTGTGTGTGTTTATCCTCATTTCTCCTCCTAAACCCTTGGGTCGATTTCAAACACACTGATACACACATTATTTTCAATCTGTAAAGAAATATTGTGGGGTAATCAAAGGCAACGTCTTCTTGGGCGAGTGGTTGTAATGTGGAGGGATAAGGGGGAGGGCGACATGGACACATACAGGGGGAGTGCGAAATGGACAGATAAAGGAGTGAAGAAATGGTGAGTGAGGGGAAAGTCCAGATGGGCGACAGAGAGTGAGGGAAGGAAGAGACAGAATAACATAAGATTGGAATAAATATATATCTAGCCAATGTCAGGTATCTCATCTAGTATGTAATAAAATTAAGGCTGTTGTGGGCCAGTCAAGTGAGTTGAAGAAAAATGATTTTCAAAACATGTAGAAAACAGTTGTGATCGTGTCTCATGTTCATAATACATTGAAGTTTCAGTCAATTTGCTGTTATTAACCATCTGTTCACAAGGACAACGCAGCAACATTTCGTCTGACAATTACAGTGCTACAATTAACGGGTCATTGAGGGTGGCAACAATCTGAAACAGAAAACATTCTACGCGTAGAGGTCTGAATGGTATCGACTTTAATGATAAGTGCTAGGAAGTCAGTGGTAAACCTCTCGCTTCTTTACTATAGCTAGTCTATTGGAGGTTCATATCACACCATTTACGTGGTTTGCCAGTTAATAGAAAGACATGGAAATCTGCGGCCCGAGGTGCCACATCATATTGTTAGTTTTTGCCCTTGAGCAAAAAACGTTTGACGACCACTGTTCTAGAGCGAACCTCGGGCCGCAGCTATAGCTTGGAACCGGCAACAACACAATCCCAGTCCATGTCTCGACATGCGCGAACTGCCATTGTTCGTGAAAAACCGTAGTGAACTTGAAATAGGACGACGTTATTAACAGTTGTTTCCTCTTAATGTCAAATATTCACTCTGACTTCAAAAGATGAAATGAGCAAATTTAAAAGTGAAATTGCTACTACCATCTGGAATAACAACGAAGCAACAAAAAATTATAAACCAAATTTCAGAGCGTTCAGCGAGTGCCGCTAATCTGCAGACACAGTATAGTAACATTTCACTAGAGGTAGGACAAATATCCCAAGAGAATATAAATTAGAAACAGCACCAAGAAACATTAGCCAACAATGTATCTAAATTATCAAATGTTTGTCAGCTTTGTCTACAAATGCATGTAAGCTCGTTGGTGAAAACGCTACGCTCAGTGAAAAGGTATATGCACTCCAATCTAAAGTAATAGATTTCATTACAGCACAGGCAAATGGTTTAAAGCTACAATTCGATAACCAGATGCATATCTTTAGTAGTGATTATTCCGAATGGGTTGATAAGAAAGATAAGCGCATTGACAAATGTATTAGTGAAGAGGTACCGTGAGCGGTGCAACAATCGGTGGGTGAATACTTTGAAAGCAATGAGGTTGCAGAACCCGAACAGATTCATGAACTAAAACAACTTCAACAAATCTCTGACTGAGATCTGCCGGTTTGGCAAAAAAATGTTTCTTCACAGTTTTCTGATTTGCTAAAGTAATTAAAACAAGTACTGGAAATTTTAACACATACCTCACCCACGGTTGCATCCACATATGAAACTTCCAGCCATGTGCAAACGGCGCGAAATTATGGAAATGAAAATGTATATTGTGCTCAGTTCCCCACGAATGACCTGTTGTATAATGCGGGGCAGTATCTAACTTGTCGACTGTATTATTGGACGAGTGTTTCCTAAAACACGGCCAATTTCCTATATTATTTAAAATAGCTTTGCCTATGCCTTGGACTGAACGACAAAAAAATAATTCTGTGATAGGCTACACTCAGGGTGAGGCCGCCGTATAGGCAAAGGAAACAACGGATAATTGCATCGAGTATCGACTACGAAACGTCAGAAAACGGTTTTGTGAACATATTTTGGTCAGGTTCGGTTCAGGTGAGATTGAGAAAACACATCTTTGAGCCAAAATTGTTCAGTCCACATCATGGTATAATAAGGCGTATATGTTTCTAAAAATGATTCTTACATAAGCGCAAGTATGGACAAAAACCATGCATTCAATGGCAAGCTGCAACACGTTCATGAAGAAACACTTGTGACGTTGGACAGAATTGCAGCTTACCTCGTTGATATCAAAAGAATATATACACACAGATTCACACGTAAGAAGCACAGACATGTACCTCTATATGCAAAAGCGATCGATAGCTCATTTATCGTTCTATAGGCCTACTGTGTTTGTCAATGTCGCCTGTTGCCACAAGTACGACCTTCATTTTTATATTAATCTAAGTAGGACAGGCAACTGTGAAATAGTGGGTGAAATACGTTAAAAACATTATAATGAGTTGATAACATTACATTTCAGGCAAAAGCAAATATTTGAATAATTTTCAAACAATCTGTCAGTGAGCAAGTTGCTAACAAAATCATGTCATCACAAGAAGGTAGGCAAGGAAAATTATGTGACTAACAACAGAAGTGAATGAAATACATAACAAATATTACCATTTTGTAAGACACAAATAACTGCACTTAATCTAACCACTTCATCGTCAAAGCAGGTATGTGTAGATACATGGAGAGATGAACTGGCTGCTTCTGTGTCATAGGACTGTTTTACAGCGTTAGATGGATCGTCGAATCTTTGTGGCAGTTTCCTCTTCATCGTCAGTTGAGGTGGCTCATTTGGGACGTCAAACAGTGTGGGTACTGCATTCCACACGAGTTTATTATTGTCTGCGTTCATGAACTGGTTTTGCTGTAGCGAACAAAACCTAATATTATTATACACGTAAACTGGGTATTTTTTGATATGGTCTTCTGGTCTGCTATTAACTAGCCATTTTCTGCTCCTAAAACGAAACATTTATCATTATTGCACATGTAGTTTGCAAGTGAATTCTGACGATACAGTTTAGTAACGTGATGGTATATACATCTCAGAATCCTTAGGAAACCTAAAAAAAGACAGCTGTGGTGTCTTCTCCCTGTTGTTGCTGCAATTTATTGCGCTACAAACGCTCCCGCTTGTAAAAACCATTATAGTAATCGAAATAAACAACCATTATTCTCTTTTATGATCGCGCTGAACTCACAGTTTAAGTTACTGGCCGCTTGGGGCGCTGTTGGCGCGGTAGGCAACGAAATTGAGGCGAAGTGTCGCGACTGTTGTGATAGTACTGATAATTAAATGCGGCACAAAGCTGATGCTTTCTTTTGGTAATGCAGTAACCCTGCTGGTGCATTACAAAGCCCAAATTTAATTCGCAAACACGGAGAAAACTTCAACGAAAGCTTCCAACTCCAGCAAGATGAATGGACCATTTACGTTTTTGTATTGCCGTTCATGTTAACAAGTTGGCAGAAATGCTGTTGAATATCTGTAATGATATTTGTGTCAGTAAGTTGGCAAAAATGCTGACAAGTGTGGTGGGGGAAGTGCTACAGAGAGTGTCGTTTCAAATGTTTGTTGACGGACTTAACGAGGTTCGAGTTAGTGTGCGACTTGGAATAACAACTATACGCTGTAATGTGTGCAGACCTAAACAAAGTAGAAATATTGACCTATGCCGTGGTGTGGCTGTCAGGTATTTTGACGGCGGTTTATAGTGTGTTACTAAAAAGAGAATGTAAGTAATAATCGTTTGTAGTCCCCGGCACTTGTTATGGTCTCATACGTGTGAAGTGACGTTTACATTTTTAAGTTAATACAGTAGATGATTTATAAAGACAATGCACGTTGTACTTAGTATTGGAATTTGTTGAGTAACCGGGTCGACTGAAATATTTTATCCAGTATGTGTAAAAACTAAAAGGGATTAACTGAATCGGTGCATTCTTCCGTGTAGTACGTTTTTGCCGTCTGCGGTGTTTTTATCTAGGGACTGATGACTTTAGCAGTTAGGTCTCTCTCTCTCTCTCTCTCTCTCTCTCTCTCTCTCCAGTAAATTTACGTTTCTGATGGAAGCTTTACGCTGTAGTTTTATCTTTTCAAGTTTTTAATCTGTTCCAAGGTTTTTATAACAAAAACCTCCGTCACAGTAAAACATCATTCCCCGTGAAGATGCCGTTCCTCTGTAGATGTTTGTTGTGCTGATGTGGTATTGATCTGGCCAATAATATTGTAGTAACTTCAGGTTATTAGCCTGTCGTAATACTGTTTACATGCCAATTTCCATGGCCTTTAACTCGATAAACTGTTACTATTAAATCTGCCATAAAAACCAGAGTGTGGGAGTGTCTTCTTTCTTGGTTAGTTGTTAAGTCTTTGATCTCTTATTTTTGTGGAGGCAAACTGTATTGTATCATTAGGTATTTAATATAGGGTATAACCTTTTTATACGATTTACACTGTTTTATGTTAGTAAGTTTTTAATGTTTTCTGCTAAATTTGGTACATTTGTGGAGTGACTGCATGAACTGTGTTCATTGAGGATATCTGAATAAAATAATGTAGTATTGGTGCAGTAGTTCATTGAAAAAAATGTAATCTACTGATTTACTGAAAACCAATTCTTTTAACATTATATTACATGTAACCAGTTTGTACACCAAAACGTTGTAGATTTGTTTCATTGGAATAGTTCTGTTTGTAATTTTTCCTATTCAACATTCCAAATGTAAAACACCACGTGTCTTATAGTAAATTCTACTTATTGCTAGTTTTTACCACCTTCATAGACATACACTGCTCGACAGATGAATGGCCATTGTGGCGTACCATGTTCTTATCAGTAGCTGTAACACTCAAAGAGCTGTGTTCTTGCTTCAGCTGAGCATTGAGCTAATTAATTATGGGTCTAGGCTTGTGGAAACTGTCAAAGTGGAACCTTTCTGTTGTCGCTACAATTCAAATTCCCTGTAGGTTTCCTGAATATGGTTAGTCACGATCAAGCATTAACACCTGGAACGGCATGACTGGACCAATTGTGTGTCAGCTAAAGTATATTTACCCCCATGTAGATTACGACAGCCATTGATATTCTTTAATTCATGTAAAGTAGTCTGTGCCCAATTATGATCAGTTTTGAAGATCTGATCTTGATTGCATCTTTCTTTTTCTGGTGTGCACAGAGATTATTTGACCACTGATGATTTTGGTAATAGAATCATTAAAAAACAAAGGAAATAATTGTTTTTTCTTCTTGGATCAGAGGAAGTTCATTAGCCTTTGGGTCAAAAGCATACCAAAGCATATTGTGTTATTTACAAATACAAATGTTTTATTCCACCTTTGAGCATATTTACATGCAGTTGGTGTCGTCAGTATTACTACGTTAATAATAATAATAATAATATAAACTGCGACATGACAAATATCATTAACTACAGTATTATAATCCAAGATGGGTACAATACATTTTAGTGCTAATGTCAATAACAACAAGAAGTTTCCTAACACATGAAAGATAAATTAACTATGTAGTTCAGTGAATGACAAATAGTCAAACATGTAATTAACAGTAAGTACATGAAACAATAATAAAAAGTCTAGTGTTAGATTTATTTTCTGGCACTGTGTAGGCATTTTCAGGTAATTTGTTGAAGTAGAGGGGACCAGGATACAGGTGACTGTTATGTGTTTTTGCAAGCCTTGCATATGGCATATTAATTGTACATCCATTTCATATGTTATGGTCATGAACTGTTCCCGTTAAGTCAAATTTGCTTAGATTCTCTATAATGCAGACAAGGCAGTTGTAAATATATAGGCCAGGCACTGTCATTATATTTAGTTTCTTAAAATAATCTCAGCATGTTTCATATGGGCTAAGCCCTGCTATGCACCTTATAACTTTCCTTTGCTATTTAAACACTAATTTTGAGCCTACGGAATTGCCCCATAATAGTATTCCAAAACTCAGGTGCGAATGGAAGAATGCAAGATATGCATATAACAGACGGTCTTTACTGGCATTGCTCTTCATCTTGTATAGCAGATATATGGCATGTTCAAATTGTCACATAACTTCCCTGTGAGGGTATCCCAGGTGAGCTTTTGATCTATATGCAATCGTAATAATTTTACTATTTGGTTGTCATGACTGGGAGCATTCAGACTGAATACAATAGCTTCAGTCTTACTATCATTCTTCTGCAGTAAATTTGCCTCAAAACAAGTAGTGCACCTCTCCATTGCCACTGCCATGTTATGTTGCTCATTTTCAAGGTTGGTATCACGTGATGAGTGTTGTGTCGTCAGCATATAGCACTGCGTCACATGATCCAACTGCAGGTAAATCATTTATATAAGTAATGAAAAGGAAAGGCCCAAGACCAGGTCATTTACAACTGGGAGACACCTTAACTGTTTTCTATTGCCCAACTAAGGCTACATTAGGCATAGAGCATTCTGTCTCACTCTGTAGTGGTAGAGCATTTTTATAAGAATATTGTGCGAGATCACATCAAAAGCTTTCCTGAGGTCCAACAGTGTTGCACAGATAATATCTTTATTTTCAAAATTTTTGCTACCACATTCTGAAGTGTTTTGCCTGTGGGAAGACTGTATCTGAATCCATACCGTGAGGAGGTAAGTATATCATTATGTTCAAAATATTGACTCATCTGTTTATGCCTGCCGTATTCTATTATGTTTGGTATTATGGGTATAAGTGATATTGGTTGATAGTTAACTGGAGATGCTGTATGTCCTTTTTTTATATACTGGTTTAACTATAGATATTTTTTTAACATTCTGGATAATTACCTTGATTTAAAATGTTGTTGATTATTTTAGTCAGTGGCTTTACAATTTGATTTCTTGTATACTGAATAACATAATTTGAGAGACCATAGTAATCCTGTGCTCTAGAATTACTGAGCTTATTTATTAATTCATTGTCTATCTTCTCTGTTAAACGTGTCCAGTGAAAGCTGTCTGTCTGCTTACTGTTAATTTCTGGCAGCAGTGCCCCTGCCGTACTCACATCCTCCATTATGCTGCTGTTGTCTGACAGACGACTGACGAAATGTGCATTTAAAATATCAGGTAGATTTTGTGTCTGGTGTACTTTATCATCACAGTTTATTTCTTTTGTAATAATTTCCCATGCAGTTTTGCATTTATTCAATGAGTTTAGTATATATGTATCATTTGCTTTGCACTTAGCTGCCTTGATTTCAGGCATGTGTATCTTTCTCACTTTCATGTACAATTCCTTGTCAGCATTGTTGTGCTTGGACCTATCATGATAGAGTAGTGTTATGATCCTCATTCTACTTAGATGTGGGGTGTACCGTCTTTTTAGATTTTGTGGTTTGGTGTAACGATTTTGCTTTGATATTTTATTGCAGCTTTTAGGACAACATGTTTAAAGATTTTGTTAACATTTCTAGAAATTTGTTGGTAGATTCATTTGCACCTGCAATGGTTATTATTTTATCCCATTTTATTAAATTCAGTTTACTTAACAACTTGTTTAGCTTTGGTTCTTTAATTGATCCTATAATTTTTGTACAGTCTGTGGAAGTTTTAGTTGCTTTACTGTCCAGAGTTTCTCTGAGCCAGAGTGTCTCTCATGATATGAAATGCTTAGCTTGATTGCGTCGAATTGTGTTTCGGTTAGATGAAAATTACATATGCTATCTAGACATGCTCCCTGTTTTGTGGGCTTGTCATTTATGCAAGTTAAGGGATCTTAATGTGTTTAGAAATTGATCAAATTTCTGTTCTGAAAACTAATGTCTGTATTGATATCACCAAATATTAGTATTCTGTGATCTTTGTGTTTGATTAACAAGAGTATCAGTTTCTCCAGAAGCTCTTCAAACAGATGTCCATTGTGTGGGTGTTTTTCTTTTTTGGGGGGTTTGGGGGAGGGGGTGTTATACTGAAGCTATTATAATTTCCTGTTTTGGCAACATTATGGCTGCAGCTTCAAATTTTTGTGCTATGCACAGTCTACTTACATCTATAACTTCATATCCAAATGGTACACTTAATTTTAGTTCCTCATTGTTAAGCCAGTGTTAATTTATTGAAATCGTAGTGCAGTTTTAGTTTTCCAGCTAAGACTGAAGTTCATTAAGTTTGTTCTTGAGAGACTGCACATTAATATACCTGTATAAGATCATTACACTTGTACTTACACTGTGGTTTTCCTCTTTGATTACTCAGTTGGCATCATTTTCCTCCTCCTGAATTCCTGGAGGTATTGCTTCCTCCAGATGTGTAATTCTGGTAAAATGTTCATGAATAATGTATTACTGTTGCTTTTCCTGCCTCTTGAGTCAGCAAGTTTACAAAGTTCACCCCCCCCCCTCCCCCTCTCTCTCACATTCATCAGCGGACCCATCCTCATTATTGGGAAGTGAAAGCAGATACCTCAGCATCTCTTCTTCTTGTCATTCCCATCATTTCTAAAACAAAACAGGGAGCAGAAATCCAGGAAAGTTAGGCTTGTTTGCTGGTTGTTTGATGTAAAAAAATACATTATAAATTTCCAACCAGTGTAACTTAAGTTCTTGTCTTCAAATGTGATGCTGCAGCACACCTATAAAACTTGGTTGTTTCAGAAAATGTTCTCACCAGAAGAAAGGAAATAATCACAAAAACACATACAACACAGAAATGTTCCAAAACCAGACCGTAACCCAAAAGTGAGTTTCTTTAGACTCACTGGTTGTATAATGCAGACTGTTGTTAGAGTAATTTATCACTGAGAGTGTACCAAACAGTGTATGTATCTACCAAATAATGTGACAAGGCAAGGAATGTCTTCACTCACCATATATTTTGTGGAAACCAGAGTAGAATGCCAGAAAACATGAAAATGACATTATACAAAATGTCTGTGGTGTCACCATAAAAATACTGTGAAAACCCATGTGTTGAGGTGCCATATAATGACCCGGAGAGCTCCAAGCAGCTAGTAAAGCTAACAGAGGGCAACAACATACAGAATTTGGACAATGCTGCCCATATGGGCACAGTTCAATTAATCTGTAGGAGGGATGTGTATTCACTCTGTTCAGAAAAGGATGAAGTATGAAGCAAATTCAATTTTTGGGCTATGCTACAGATCTGTCTGTCAGCAACCCTACATTTTGTGATGGTCTCTTATTGCACTTCAAGTCAAAATCATGTTTTAAAATTTTGAACAGCTACGATGTGTGTCATATATATATATAAAATAGAAAGAAACTTCCACATGGGAAAAATATAATAAAAACAAAGATTCGAAGACTTACCAAGTGGGAAACCGCCGACAGACAGGCACATGAACAAGACACACAAACACACACACAGAATTGCTAGCTTTCGCAACCGATGGTTGCTTCTTCAGGAAGGAGAGGGAAAGACGAAAGGATGTGGGTTTTAAGGGAGAGGGTAAGGAGTCATTCCAATCCCGGGAGCGGAAAGACTTCCCTTGGGGGAAAAAAAGGACAGGTGTACACTCGCGCGCACACACACACACACATACCCATCCGCACATGCACAGACACAAGCAGACATATTTAAAGGCAAAGAGTAAGGGCAGAGATGTCAGTCGAGGCGGAAGTACAGAGGCAAAGAAGTTGTTGAAAGACAGGTGAGGTATGAGCGGCGGCAACTTGAAATTAGCGGAGGTTGAGGCCTGGCGGATATCGAGAAGAGAGGATATACTGAAGGGCGAGTTCCCATCTCCGGAGTTCGGATAGGTTGGTGTTGGTGGGAAGTATCCAGATAACTCGGACGGTGTAACATTGTGCCAAGATGTGCTGGCTGTGCATCAACGCATGTTTAGCCACAGGGTGATCCTCATTACCAACAAACACTGTCTGCCTGTGTCCATTCATGCGAATGGACAGTTTGTTGCTGGTCATTCCCACATAGAAAGCATCACAGTGCAGGCAGGTCAGTTGGTAAATCACGTGGGTGCTTTCACACGTGGCTCTCCCTTTGATCGTGTACACCTTCCGGGTTACAGGACTGGAGTAGGTGATGGTGGGAGGGTGCATGGGACAGGTTTTACACCGGGGGCGGTTGCAAGGGTAGGAGCCAGAGGGTAGGGAAGGTGGTTTGGGGATTTCATAGGGATGAACCAAGAGGTTACGAAGGTTAGGTGGACGGCGGAAAGACACTCTTGGTGGAGTGGGGAGGATTTCATGAAGGATGGATCTCATTTCGGGGCAGGATTTTAGGAAGTCATATCCCTGCTGGAGAACCACACGTCTGTGTATGTGCGGATGGATATGTGTGTGCGAGTGTACACCTGTCCTTTTTTTCCCCCAAGGGAAGTCTTTCCGCTCCCGGGATTGGAATGACTCCTTACCCTCTCCCTTAAAACCCACATCCTTTCGTCTTTCCCTCTCCTTCCTGAAGAAGCAACCATCGGTTGCGAAAGCTAGTAATTCTGTGTGTGTGTTTGTGTGTTTTGTTAATGTGCCTGTCTGCCGGCGCTTTCCCACTTGGTAAGTCTTGGAATCTTTGTTTTTAATATATATATATATATATATATGTGTGTGTGAGTGTGAGAGAGAGAGAGACTGTCATATATACAGCCATTTATTGAACGCGGCTCAACATGTTTACTAACTTGAAAATAGAAGGAAATTAAGTATGGAGTAGGATTGTATATTTTATTTATAATGAACCAGAAACAGTGGAAAAATAATTACACAAAAATAACAAATTCTTCATTTAAACCAATATATACAAGTATTCAATTTGACTGTTGCACACAAACATCTGACAGTAAGATGTAAAATGTTGTTATTTTGTTGTAAATTGCATTTTGTGTTGCATCTAATGTTAGACTTTTACAGTCATTAGGAAGAAGTCAGCAGACATATACTTTGAGCCAGGGTGGAGTATTGTCAGTACTGAGAAGGATGTAACAGATTTCGAGTGGGAAATCTGGTTGTCATTCATGGCACTTGTTTCTCCATGGATTGTTGCACATCTCATTGGCTCATGGCTTATAAGATTAACTCAAAACCAGGTAAAAAAGAAATTCTGCCCACATGAAAGTAGTATGTATCTATAAAGACAATTTTGGAGATTAGGCAAAAATTTGGTGTGGCTATATTCTCATTTAGCTGATAATAAATTTTAGCTTTAACCTTTTTGATACGGAAGTCTGTGAATTTTCTTTTCTCTGTGATACACAAAGCAGCATATAATTCAGTTGTTCACATATATGATACTTGGACAGTATTGAATCAGATTCATTTGTAATGTTGTTTCAGGTATTTGGTAACTCAATTCATCATAAATGCAAGGAAATCGGAGCAGTATTTGATACTTTGTATAAAAAAAGTTTTGTTGAAAAAGCTGTGTGGGACTTTGTGATACCACAGTTTTATTCAGGAAAGACACACTTTGTTCGTTTAACAAGGAAAATGTCCCAACAGCTGTGTGATTTTAGAATTTATTTGATTTTATTTTCACAACAGTTTCGGCAATCCAGCATGCTATCTTCAGGCCCCATGTGCACCTCATGTATAGAAATTCAAACATGTTGATTTTGGCACACTGGAGCCAACAATATCTGGATGTTGTGAATTCATATTTGAAGTCTTCCTTTGGAGACTTGACAACTTTTTCAGTGATTTTCTTTGTTAAATGATTGACTAGCCACTGTCCCGTGCCACCAATGTATCCACACACACACACACACACACACACACACACACACACACACACACTCTGTTTACTTTTATATTACAGGCTACTAACTCCTGTAGTGTATGGATGAATATGTGAAACCAGCATTTTTGTCCGTTTTAATCTCTATTATCTCGAACTTCTCTCAGCAAACTGAAACCTCACTTGTGATTTATGATTGCAGCTGCTCGCTCTTCACTTCGAGCCACAATATTTCATTAGTTGTGTGCCCTAATCTGTAATATTATCCTTATCATGATTTGATTAGGGTAATGGTCTTCAAATCTTCTGTGAATCCTAATTTTCAGAAACTGAAAACTACTCCTACATGTCACAGATAAAACTTTAATTATTTATTCTTTTGCTGTTAAGTAAAGTTTTCAGTAGCCTTTTTAAAATTGATAAGGATTCCGTGAACAATGGACCTTGCCATTGGTGGGGAGGCTTGCGTGCATCAGCGATACAGATAGCCGTACCTTAGGTGCAACCGCATCGGAGGGGTATCTGTTGAGAGGCCAGACAAACATATGGTTCCTAAAGAGGGGCAGCAGCCTTTTCAGTAGTTGCAGGGGCAACAGTCTGGATGATTGACTGATCTGGCCTTCTAACACTAACCAAAACTGCCTTGCTGTGCTGGTAATGCGAACAGCTGAAAGCTAGGGGAAACTACAACCATATTTTTTCCTGAGGGCATGCAGCTTACTTTGTGGTTAAATGATGATGGCGGCCTCTAGGGTAAAATATTCCGGAGGTAAAATAGTCCCCCATTCGGATCTCCGGGCGGGGATTACTCAAGAGGATGTCGTTATCAGGAGAAAGAAAACTGGCTTTCTACGGATCAGTGTGTGGAATGTCAGATCCCTTAATAGGGCAGGTAGGTTACAACATTTAAAAAGGGAAATGGTTAGGTTAAAGTTAGATATAGTGGGAATTAGTGAAGTTCGGTGGCAGGAGGAACAAGGTTTTTGGTCAGGTGAATACAGGGCTATATATACAAAATCAAATAGGGGTAATGCAGGAGTAGGCTTAATGATGAATAAAAAACAAATAGGAGTGCGGGTAAGCTACTACAAACAGCATAGTGAACCCATTATTTTGGCCAGGATAGACATGAAGTCCACACCTACCACAGTAGTAAAAGTTTATACGTCGACTAGCTCCGCAAATGGCGAAGAGATTGATGAAATGTATGATGAGATAAAAGAAATTATTCAGATAGTGAAGGGAGATGAAAATTTAATAGTCATGGCTGACTGGAATTCAGTAGTAGGAAAAGAAAGAGAAGGAAACGTAGTAGGTGAATATGGAATGGGGCCAAGGAATGAAAGAGGAAACCACCTGGTAGAATTTTGCACAGACCATACTTAATCATGTCTAACACTTGCTTTAAGAATCATGAAGGAAGGTGGTATACATGCAAGAGGCGTGGAGGTGCTGGAAGGTTTCATACAGATTATATAATGGTCAGACAGAGATTTAGGAACCAGGTTTTAAATTGTAAGACATTTCCAGGGGCAGGTGTGGACTCTGACCACAATCTATTGGTTATGAACTGTACATTAAAACTGAAGAAACTGCAAAAAGGTGGGAATTTAAGAAGGTGGGACATGGATAAACTGACTAAACCAGAGGTTGTACAGAGTTTCAGGGAGAGCATAAGGGAACAATTGACAGGAATGGGGGAAAGAAATACTGTAGAAGACACATGGGTAGCTCTGAGGGATGAAGTAGTGAAGGCACCAGAGGATAAAGTAGGTAAAAAGACAAGGGCTAGTAAAAAAACCTTGGGTAACAGAAGGTATATTTAATTTAATTGATGAAAGGAGAAAATATAAAACTGCAGTAAATGAAACAGGCAAAAATGAATACAAACGTCTCAAAAATGAGATTGAAAGGAAGTTCATAATGGCAAATCAGGGATGGCTAGAGGTCAGATGTAAGGATGTAGAGGCATATTTAACTAGGGTTAAGATAGATACTGCCTCCAGGAAAATTAAAGAAACCTTTGGAGAAAAGAGAACCACTCATTGTTGTTGACCTGGAAGAGCAGTTGAACGGAATGGACAGTATCTTGAAAGGAGGATATAAGATGAACGTTAACAAAAGCAAAATGAGGATAATGGAATGTAATCAAATTAAATCTGGTGATGCTGGGGGAATTAGATTAGGAAATGAGACACTTAAAGTAGTAAAGGAGTTTTGCTATTTGGGGAGCAAAATAACTGATGATGGTTGAAGTAGAGAGGATATAAAATGTAGACTGGCAATGGCAAGGAAAGCGTTTCTGAAGAAGAGAAATTTGTTAACATCGAGTATAGATTTAAGTGTCAGGAAGTCATTTCTGAAAGTATTTGTATAGAGTGTAGCTATGTATGGAAGTGAAAGATGGACAATAAATAGTTTGGACAAGAAGAGAATAGAAGCTTCCGAAATGTGGTGCTACAGAAGAATGCTGAAGATTAGATGGGTAGATCTCACAACTAATGAGGAGGTATTGAGTAGAATTGGGGAGAGGAGGAATTTGTGGCACAACTTGACTAGAAGAAGGGATTGGTTGGTAGGTCATGGTCTGAGGCATTATGGGATCACCATTTAGTATTGGAGGGCAGCATGGAGGGTAAAAATCACAGAGGGAGACCAATAGATGAATACACTAAGGAGATTCAGAAGGATGTAAGTTGCAGTAGGTACTGGGTGATGAAGAAGCTTGCACAGGATAGAGTAGCATGCAGAGCTGCATCTACATCCATACTTTGCAAGCAACCTGACGGTGACCACAACAACATGGATTGCCGATATCTGTACAGCTATTTGTTATGTCATAGGAAGCTTGCACTACTTCTGGTATTCGGCTTTCACATCATAATATTTGGTGGGTTGGTATCATACCTACTTATAATCAATATTTTGTTATTATTACATGCTTTGATTTACTACTGGTATTGTTTCTAAATGTTGCACAACTGACTCACTTGACACAAACCATTAATTTATGTGTTTTTTTGACACCCTTTACTTAGTGTTCTTTGTGAAATGCATACTTCTTTCAGGTGTGTGTGTGTGTGTGTGTGTGTGTGTGTGTGTGTGTGTGTGTGTGTGTTGAACAAGAGTGGTCATGTTACTGTTTGCCATTTACAGACTTCCTCTGTAATATCTTCAAGTAGCTTTATACACAGTCTTGAGTCTACACTTGAGCAATGTCGCCCATCTCAGATTCTGTGCCTATGAATTGTTCAGACCTCGGTTTTATGTATCTTCTGTAAAAACATTAAGAACAGAGACAATTAAATAGCACCAACTTCTCCCGTATTTTTTATTTGATTTCTCTCATTCCTTCTTAATTATTTAACATGACGACACACAGCACGATATTCCACTATAGAATTTCCTGTTTGTGGTGTCGCTTCTGGTGGATCTCAGCATAAAACATTATTACTGGTGGGTGCCTCTGATCTGGGGTTTGAGTGACCTGCCTTTCCTTTGTAATTTTCTCCAGCCTATCCCTTTGTTTCCCTGTGAAAGAAAGTACATATTTCAAAAGCTAGGAAGTATATCACTCATATTTGTTTGTGAATCCATTGACAAAACTTCCCATTTAGCCTTGTCATATTCGTACTTCAAATTTTAGATACAAGATGAATATAAATGGATGAGGTATTTTGTTAGTTGTAGAACTCTTAAAGCATGAAACAATTTCCATATTTTATACTTACTTTTAAGAATTCGAAGGAGACGATGACTGTTGATCTTGATTGTACTTTGCTGTATATAGTATTGGGATGACTGTTGTTATATGTTGCTTCCTCATGTCATTAAAAATAATTTTTTCATAACCAAAACTTTTGATGGTTTTAATTTACTTAAAATTTCTTCACTTCCAATTTCTTCATTACACAACTGCACTCACAACTGCCAGCTTCTTTTAGAAAGCAGAAAAAGTGATAGTTCTAAGTGCACCCCTTCATGGCTGGTCATGACATTAACAGGATAATATTTCACAGGCATTGTAATGGCTTAAGAAACATCGGTGTTAAATATGTCAGTTTCGTGATGATGCCGATACGTGTATTTGATGAGCTAATGAAGATCTCCAGATATGAACTAAAGGAGAAAAAAAAACTGTTTTAAAAAAAGCAAACCTCACTGTAAGAAAAGATTTTTGTGTTAATGTAACAATCTGTCTAAGCAGTAATTAATTATTTGTTGTTTGAAGTGATATTTACCGTTTTAGTTGTAGCTTAGCAGTGGCCCCACAACTTTCCCCTCCAAGCCTATTTAATGTAATACCTGATCAAATTGGCACATCAACTATAGTTGAATGGAAAAACTAAAACAACTGTGGAAAGGAGGCTTAAAAGAAATACTGGTAAGGGTTACCTACATAGGTATACTCTTCACCACGGAGAAATTGGATGGAACTTTTCAATCTATGAAGAACAATAAAACTGTGGGCCTAGATGGCGTAAGACCATAGCAAATTACAATGTTTGAGCAAGTAACAAAGCAGTGGTTCTTAAATTTAATGAAGACCATCATTTCAAAATTACAGGTCCTTAAGATCTGGTGCAAAGCCAAAGTTGTAGCACTTCTGAAGCCTGGAAAGGAATCAACTGATCTTAAAACTTCTGACCAGTTTGTCTTCTTTGCCAACTGTACAAAGTCCTGGAAAGGCTAATCCCCAGTCACATCACATAACATGTTGATGAAAAATCTTATACAGAACAGGACTTCATTGCTCTTGGATCTTGCAGAATGGCCTCCCTCAAGGTAGCATACTGCCATCCCTCTTGTACATGTACATTGATGACCAACCAATCTATCTCTGAACAAGAACATTTATTTTTATTTTTATTAATTTTTATTAATATATTTTTCCCATGTGGAAGTTTCTTTCTATTTTATTTACAAGAACATTTATTTATGTAGATGACACAGCAACTGCAACTCAAGGAAGACCTTTGAGGAACTGAAGACAAAGCTGACAGCAGCCTTTGAGGTTCCCTGCAAGTATTATGATGGTAACCTTCTGAAGTCATATCCTTGCCTTTTATCAGAGAAACTTGGAAGCCATGAGGAAGGTGAATATTATCAGAAGAGGGCAACAACCATGCCACCATGATACTCCAAAATTCCTGGGTCGGATCATAGTATCGCTTTCAAAGAACATTGCCAAGAAAGAAGGCTGAAAGTATCTGCTTGGAACATCATCATACGTAAACTTATTGGCACCACCTGGGGATCACAGGTGAATCTGCTCCGCACATCTGCACTGGCACTATGCTTCTCTGCAGCAGAGTATGTAGCACCGGCCCGGCTGCTCATGACCATCTCCTGTCACCAAAATCAATCAAATTACGGGTACAGCACCACTTGTGATCTGCAGAGCAACAGCTGCAGAAATTGAGAAAAAGAAGCAGGAAACCGACCCCAGCCATCCCCTGTCCGAACATGAAGCACAAAGACCTAGTCTGAGATCAGGAAGGAACTTCATGCACACATCAGCAGTTCCGTCAGCATCTATAATTCTTTGAACAGGGCTGTAGCAAGATTCATTAACTGAAAGGGATAGAAAGAACATCAGAGAGGAAACTGCTATGGGCTTTCATCTGCCACATGCAACAAGAAAGGCCCAAAACCAACTGAAGACAGGAGTGCCCTGATGCAAGGGGAGCTTCAGGAAATGGGGCCATGGCACTGATGAGGAATTATGTGAGTGGGGTGACCTACAGGACGCACAATGTATTCTGTCTGCAGAAACCTGCCCAATCCTTGCACCACAGAAGATCTTTATGCAGCAAGTGATAAGGCCATACAAAATGCTGAATTCTGTAGCTTGCATTCAATTAATAGAAAACTGTATATATCTTGGTGTATTACGTTATTACTTTCAGAATCTTATATTACTATTCTGTACTTTCATTTATCAGGCTGCATTTTAAGTATGTTGTATATTTAAGTCCTGTCCACCTCTGGTAGCTTAGTGGTCAGCGCGACAGTGTGTCAGTCCTAAGGGCCCGGGTTCAATTCCCGGCTGGGTCGGAGATTATCTCTGCTCCGGGACTGGGTGTTGTGTTGTCCTAATCATCATTATTTCATCCCCATCGATGAACAAGTTGCCGAAGAGGTGTCCATTAGCATCACCTGATTCTGCAGTAGATGAAACTGTGCTATGTCAGTGTGGAAGTAAGTTGGGGGGGGGGGGGGGGGGGGGGGGAACATCCATATCTTAGATGTAATGTGCTTTGTCTTTGTTGTGAAGTTCTTCTGATTAAAGTGGATCATCAAGAAGTCTCTCTAGGGAAACTGAGGATCAATAATTTCCATATTCTCCAACTGGTCAGTGTTCTGAAAGATAATTGCTGTAAGCAGTTTGAATGTGATTGTAAGGTGAAGGGACATATCCTTTGAAATGAGCTTCATTTATGACAATCGTGATTCCCAACACATATAATTTTTTCCCCCCAGTTCATAGTTTTAATAATCTAGAGATGAAGTGTTTCAAATTGTCAGACTTGGCTGAATGACACACAAAAGATTTGGTATCAAGCTATGCGTAGCAGACATGTGAATTCAAATAAAATTTTGCATGGATCAGCAGCAGGTAGTGCTTGACAGCTCTGCTTGCTAGCTAGTGCGAGACTGGCCATAAGATGCCATGCATTTCATTGGCGGCACTGCCTGGTGAGCAGATGTCCTAACAGAACATTGCCGCTGCACCACTGCCACACTTGAATACGCACCAGGCGTGAGAGACTCCGTGGCATCCCTGGCATTGTCTGGCATCTCAGCTAGGAGAGCTGGCATGGTATCCTGGTGCGGTACAGCTTTAAGTCTTTCAAGACAAAAGTCACAGTGTTTATCTTTGAAAGAACTTGATTTCAATCCCCATCATTGACTTCAGTGCTGACAAGATGTTAAAATCAAACCTTCATTCTTCTGAGGTCCTCAGTCATATTATCAATTGCAGACATTCTTCTCTTTTTTTTTTTTCTCGGGTTTTAGTCCCATCATTATCTCTTTTTCTTTTCAGGATTACTGTTGTTGTAGTTGTACTATTATTTATTCTTATTATTTAATTCCTTTGGTCCCTTTGGGAGCAATAGGGTGTCCAAGAGAACTGTAAATCCACTTATCTTTGGCTGCTTCCCTCAGTTTCAACTAAGTCTTTTTGACGAAACTGACTTCAACTGGAGGGTGGTCCATTGATAGTGACCAGGCCAAATATCTTATGAAATAAGCATCAAACGAAAAAACTACACAACGAAACTCATCTAGCTTGAAGGGGGAAAACCAGATGGTGCTACGGTTGGCCCACTAGATAGCGCTGCCATAGGTCAAACGGATATCAAGTGCGTATTTTTAAATAGGAACCACCATTTTTATTACATATTTGTGTAGTATGTAAATAAATATGAATGTTTTAGTTGGACCACTTTTTTCGCTTTGTGATAGATGGCGCTGTAAAAGTCACAAACGTAAAGGTACATGGTATCACGTAACATTCCGCCAGTGTGGACGGTATTTGCTTTGTGATACATTACATGTGTTAAAATGGACCATTTACCAATTGCGGAAAAGGACGATATTGTGTTGATGTATGGCTATTGTGATGAAAATGCCCTATGGTCATGCGCTATGTATGCTGTTCGGTATCCTGGACGACATCATACAAGTGCCCGACCATTCGCTGGATAGTTAAGTTATTTAAGGAAACAGGAAATGTTCAGCACACGTGAAATGTCAACCACCACCTGCAACAAATGGTGATGCCCAAGTAGGTGTTTTAGCTGCTGTCGTGGCTAATCCGCACATCAGTATCAGACAAATTGCGCAGGAATCGGGAATCTCAAAAACTTCGGTATTTATCGATCCCTACAACAGTGCTATGTGATGCCTACTACTCTGCTGTTCAAAGACTAATACAACTTCAAGCTGGTGTACTTTATTCTTAATAGGCTGCATGTTTTGAAGAAGAGTAGATAGCACTTAGAAAACTTCTGTGGTGTTTGTCTGGTGTGGTACATTCTATCTTCTGTGTGCACATTATAATAATAATAATGTCGTGTGACTAGGGCCTCCTGTTGGGAGACTGTTCGCCTGGTGCAAGTCTTTCGATTTGATGACACTTTGGTGACTTTCGCGTCGATGGGGATGAAATGATGATGATTAGGATAACACAACACCCAGTTCCCGAGCGGAGAAAATCTCCGACCCATCCGGGAATCGAACTCGGGCCCTTAGGATTGACATTCTGTTGCACTGATCACTCAGCTATAAGGAGTGGACAGTGTGCACATTCAAGAAATTTCTAAGCTCGTTTGGATCTTTTGAAGGAAGGAGAGCCTGTTGTTACGATTTGTCATAAAATGGCCATAGCGTGACAACTGCTATTTGACCATTAGTGTGGCCCTTCAACTGCCTGCTATACTCCCACTAATTAAGTCTGCAAACCTCCATTTGCTGGTCCTGTTGAGGAGCAGTCAACGGTTTGTGTAGCCCCATTTACCAATAATTCCAAGTGGCACCAATACAATTACACTCTGTCAACATTCATCAGCACTATCTCCAATTCCACAGTGACTCAACATACAACACTGCCACTACTGAGCCAATTGTGTTTCTGGAACAGATCAGCCATGCTCACATGTGTATTACCAGTTAAGGAAGATCTCGTGCTCACATTGCCACCTATACTGTACGCACTCTCTCTGTCCAACTTCTTCTCTGCATCTGATTCAGCCCAGCATTCTGCTTGAAATTGCTGGTGACCTGATACCTCGCCCCTAACGCCTTCTGTAATGAGGTCCTACACATCTGTCATAATTGCTACCTAGATCAGTACTCTCTTCTTACTAGGATTTACACTTTTCCTAGCCTTTCTGGTCATGGGCAGTCTGCTGCACATTTTCTACTCTTACACCATCTCCTCAACTCTGGCAGCTGGTATGTGTTGCTGGCAGACAAAACAAAACTGTCAGATTGCATCCTCTTGTGCTAGCCTTTCTACCAATTGCCAGTCCCCCACTCCCGCCCCCTCTCCATTGAGCGAGGTGGCGTGGTGGTTTGCACATAGGACTCACATCCTGGAGGACGGTTTAAACCCTTGTCCAGCCATCCTGATTTAGGTTTTACGTGATTTCCCTAAATCGCTTCAGGCAAATGCTGGGATGGTTCCTTTGAAAGGGCACGGCTGACTTCCTTCGTGTCATTCCCTAATCCATTTGGACTGATGATCTTGCTGTTTGGTCCCCTCCTCTGAACCAGCCAACACCCCCCCCCTCCCCCTTTTCCAGTCTCCTAACCACTGCCTTCCTTCATCCTCAATAGCTGTCTGCTAGCCGGCTCTAGATATGCCTTGAGGGCACAAATTCTCTTTTCTTGCTATTATATTACCTTACTATGGGAGCAAATTTTGCATTTCCAGGAGAGGGCCTTGGTGATCTTCCCCAGAGCTCTTCCCTCTATATTTCCAGTTTATCCTATTACTTACTTTTGTATGAAAACTCCTACAATTTCCACTTGTGGCCAAATAAAATGTCTATAGCAAAGTAAAAAAAAAAGCCTGAAATGTGCAGAACTTAAAAGAATATTCTGAGATGTATAAAAATATGTAATCTCTAAAAATTTGCTGACTACACTACGAGCATGTCTTCAGTAGTATCAGACATGCTCACATAACCACAGTGTTAGACAGGAGTCTCACCTGACAGAAATTTAAAACAACACAATATATTTCCTAAATTTAATGCAGAGATGCCAAAGCTTCACTTGAGGAATAAAGGCAGTAATGCAACCATTCGTAGCAAAAGGTAGGTGTAAAAAATACAAGCTGATGCACACAGTTAGTTACAAATGTTGAGCTCAACATGTTAACAAAAAGTAAAGTCAAACGTAGATAATGACAATTGGAAATTTAGTGTATAGGTAAACATTCAATATAATAACCACTCAATACACAGCAAAAGTTATTCAGAATGCATAATAGACAAAAACGAACAGAAATATAATCAAAAATTTGAGCAGAACTTTTGAAGAGAACTAAAATTGTGCTTGTCTGTTAGTTGCCATCATGATTTAAAGTTCGTTGTGGACCCATAATGTAAAACTGTTGTTATTGTTTTCTTCAATCTGAAGACTACTTTGATGCATTATCCACTCTAGTTCATCTGGTGCAGGCCTCTTCATCTTGAAAGAGAAGATATAGGGTCTCCTGATGAGAGTTTTCACAAGACATTGAGAGGTGAACAGGCATGCAAAGGAAACGGTGTGTGCAAAATATGGCATTTCACAATCCTCAGATGGCGACATTTAGTGGGGGGGGGTCTGCTCGCAATACAGCAGTAGGCAAACTCCAGATCTAACCATGTATTTTGAAAATAGCTTGTCTAAGGAAGATCAGAAGTATGATAATGGTAATAGAGATGGGGCCACACCTTGTGTGTGACTGTTCTTCATGGCAGCCATTCTTAAATACACCATCTTGGATTCAGCTCTCAAAGTTGGAATAGGGTGGGTGTCTTGTGGCACATGATTTTGGACTAGATTTTCATGAATAATAAGAGTATGCACTTACTTTTTACCTGCCCATTACCATTAACAACACATGTTATGGGTCGTAGGATGCAATTGCTCACAACCCCTGAACGAAAACATGCAAAGGAGGTGCCCATCTAGAATACATGCAAAGACACAGTTTTCAATAAATCTGGTATGGAAGTCGTAAATGAGAGACAGAGCTTCGAAGGACAAAGGCTACAGTTAACCAAATGTGCTGAAACACATGTATCCCACCAGGAAAGGCGAGTACAAGAGAGAGAACACTACCACTCTCTGGAAGTACTTCCAGACGGACAAACAGACAGACAGACATTATATGTGACATGCATTGTGAGGTCATTTGAGAAGACAAATGTGTGGAAGATGGCTCACGTGTCATATGGCAGTGAGGTTTACACATAGAGAGGATTCCCCCTCAATTTCTTAAACATCACCAGTCCTTTTCATCCTCCTCCCTTCCTTTTCAACCCTTATGCCGGAAGATGGAGCCACTGGCTCTGAAAGCTTACACATATCCTTAACTTTTGTACGTGTTTGCTCCAGGTGCCACTTGGTAAGTAGATTATTTATTTATTCAATTGAATAATATTTTTGGATAGATTTTTTCCAGGAATATTGTGTCAATTGAAATATGTCACCAGGTGGAAAATGTGTCATCAATTTAAACTGGCTAGAAAATGAATTGTATAAGGATATTCCTTTTAGCAAATGGAAAGGATAAACATAGAGCAAAATGCAATCCATGCAATAAAGACTTTTCAGTTGTCAGTGTGGGAGAATCTGGTCTGAAATCACAAACGGTTATAAAAAGCATCAAGACAAGACACTGTAAAAGCAGTGTTATCAGTGAGAAAAAATGCATTTAAAACTCTTTCAGAGCCAGCAACTTCTTCCCAGCAGTCAGATGCATCAGAGACCTAGTGAAATGGCATAGTGGTTAGCACACTGGACTCTCATTCAGGAGGGCGATGGTTCAAACCTATGTCCGGCCATCCTGATTTAGGTTATCCATGATTTCCCTAAATTGCTTCAAGCAAAAGCTGGGATGGTCACTTTGAAAGGGCATGACCAACTTCCTTTCCCATCCTTCCCCAACCCAATGGGGCCGATAATCTCACTGTTTGGTCCTCTCCCCCAAATCAACCAATGAACCATCAGATGCAACAGAATGATCTGTCTGGAGAACAAGTGGAAAAGAAATACTGAATTATCTGGATACCTCTGACATTGGATTCAGAAATACACTGGGTTTTGAGAACTGTCAAGCAGCACCATTCATACAGATCAATAATAATGTTCTCAGAGTCTTCAGAATTACAATTCCTGACAGTGCTTTTACTGGTAATTTGTCATGGAGTGAAAAGAAAACCATTTGCATATCAGTGTTGGACTTGGGTCACACTTCAAAAATATTCTTCTAAAACATTTTGGAGGAAAGAATATTGTCCTTCTCTTTTACAAAGCATTGAATTTAAAAAAATTAATGAGGCAGATGGACACTCAAATAAGCTTTTGGTTAAAGGACCATATCATAACATGCTCCATAACATCAGTTTTCCTTGGCCATGCTATTACAAGAGGCATGATTCAAAATCTGCTAAATCCTGTTTTGCACTTACTATTTAAAAATGTGTTAAAATTGTTTATGGGCAGCCCAAATGTCAAATTAAAATTCCATAAAGTGATACAGCACTTCATTTAGTGATTATAAATGATTATAAAAATAAGCTAAAAATAGTTGAGTGAGGGTTAAAAATTATTGATAATGTTTTTAGACAAGAATTTGAATCATAAGATGGGACATCGAAGTGAGGTGCTGAGAACCATTAGGAACCTAACCAACCCCCAGGGGGCTTGCCGCTCTTTGGCAGGTTCGTGTTTGGCTACCATGGCACCCTGCCTTTACAACATCTTTTCCCTTCTGTGCTGCATGTCTGTCCTCTTGCTATTCTTTTTCCCCACCTTGGGGAACATTTCTGGGGTGTTTTTGGGAATGTGTTCCTTATTTTCAGTAGCTGACATAAGAACAATCTCACCACTGTTTCTTGTTCCTTTTTTCCTTTCTTCGTTCACCTTCTTCTCTCCTTCCTCCGCTTCAGCGTTTGAGGCTTCTCTTTTTTCTTCTTCCTCCCTTTGAGCTTTTGAAGTCCGGCCTATACATCTTACCCGTAACAGGTGACTGGGTAATGCCTAATTCCCAACCGTGGGTCGACAGACAGGGTTCACATGTACCCCCTGGTACAGGCCAGGCCGAGGGAGGGAGCTACTACCTTTCCAAACTACCGATTGGTCCCTCTGTCAGGTGTTCAGGAGGTATGACCTGAGGTGTGAACAGTCACTTAAGGCGGGTTAGTCTCTCTCTGGGAGGGGGGGGGGGGGGTTGTTCAGTGTGCCATCAGAGACGCTGGCAGTCATTGGGGATTTTCTCACAAGGGGCCAGTCATGATCTCCACAGTCCACGTCTACCAAACGTAAATGGAATGAAGTTCCCCATTCATAGAACCTTCCAACTGCACTACAGTTCCTCATGGTTTCACGTACTGAAGGTAGTCAGTTATTTGCAGTGGTAAATCCGTTTTTTATTCAGAGAGGTATTGCTGCAATTGCTCTCGTTTGCGCAGTGACACTTTGCTTTTGGAGACTACTTCTGATTCTCAAGAACAACAGCTGCTTGCCGCTTTGCTTCTCCACGGCTATTCTGTTCATGTCGAGGCCCATAGAAATCTGAATTCTTCCCATGGTGTTATTTACACTAGGCTGCTCGATAATCTGACTCAGTCACAAATCCAAACATACCTCTCTGATCAGGGTGTCATTGCTGTTCATCAGGTGATAGAAAAAGGTAGATGCATCCTTAGTGTCCACACACACTCTTTTTCTCATCTTTGATAGAATGGTGCTTCCATCCAAGATCGCAGCAGGCTATGAAGTTATCACAGTCCGACCACACATTTTGAATCTGATGCACTGCTACCAGTGTCATGGTTTCAGCCACACTCGAATGTCTTGTTGACACCTGACACAAATATGTAACCTGTGGTAGAGATGCACACGAGGGTGATTATCCGCCCCCTTCTCACTGCTGTATCAACTGCAGTGGCAACCATGCCACCTCCTCTCGAGATTGTCCCATGTGTCTTGATGAGCGGTCTGTCCAGGAGATCACAGTAAAGGAAAAAGTACCTTACCCGGTCACTCGCAAGTTACTGGCTAGTCGCAAACCCTGTGTTCTATCATCTGGCACTTACAGTACTACTCTTGCTACATCTCTCTCCATGGAGGACATGGCCACCCAGACAGGCAACCTCAGATTCAGTACTGAGATTGTGAAATCGCTCACTGTCATGGTAGCATCGCCATCTTCTCATCGAGCAGTGCAACAAGCTACAAAACATTGGTCTCCCAGGGCAAAGTTACCTGCTGCAAAATTGGTAGGCTGGAAAGGACAGAAGGAAGACTCTCATGAAGACTCCCTACACCCCTCCAGTCAACAAACATCTGAGTCTTCCTTCGCCAACTGGAAATGCTCAAAGGAGTCAAACAAAGGCAAATGGTCTTCTCTTTCGCTGACTTAGAGATCCTCTTCGATGGTGTCGCCACATGATACCTGTGCGCGGCCAACCTCCATGTCGCCTGTGTGCACTGCCAGATGTTTTTTTGCCCTGTACTCT
Organism: Schistocerca gregaria; assembly: GCF_023897955.1. NCBI lineage: Eukaryota > Metazoa > Arthropoda > Insecta > Orthoptera > Acrididae > Schistocerca > Schistocerca gregaria. The sequence continues at coordinate 618,526,586 of NC_064923.1, read as the reverse complement.
GCAAATTGACAGAGGGAGAATGCCAATGCCTCTGTAGATCTCATGGAGAAGTATCCTCCAGGCTGTGCGCCGTGTAGCAGTGAATTTTGAAGGCTGGCACTTGACAGCAGCCTCGGTGACATGCCTTCATTTTTTTCCCTCGTCCCCTTTCCTCTTTATGACTCTCCTTCACTGAAACATTTATGGCCTTCGATCAAACAAAGAGGCTTTATGGTTGCTTTTGGAATTGCAGCATCTGTTTGTTCTCTGCCACCAGGAAACAATATTGCCTCCTCACAGCCACCTTGAGGTCAAACATTTCTTGCCAGCGTTTGGACCTCCTCCCCCACCCCTTCCCCTTCCCCCAGAGGACAACATTCCATGCTGCTCATATGGGATGATATTCATAGTCAACCCACCTCCCTAACTACCTGCCTTCAAACAGTTGCAGTTCACATTTTCCTTCCTGACTTGACCTCTTCCCTTTGTACCGTTTACATCCCTCAATCATTCAGTGTCATCAGGGCAGACTTCCTCGGCTTATTTGTCAGCTACCCCACCCCTTTTCTGCTGCTTGGTGACCTTAATGAGCACCATCCACTTTGGGGTTCTCCCAGAACCTATCTGAGAGGTGCTCTCTTAGCTGACCTTCTTAATAAGCATAACCTCCTTTGCCCCAACACAGGAGCAACCGTGTTCCTTTCAGACTCCATGCACACTTATTCCCATTTGGACCTATCCTTCTCCACTGCCCAGTTTGTCTATCGTTAATGTGTGGTCCAGTCTGTCTGACATACACTCGAGCAACCATTTCCTGTGTGCTGTCTGTTTGCTGACACCTACCCCACCTACGTGCACACCCAAATGGCAGCTTACTAAGGCTGACTGGAGACTTTAATCCTCCTTGGCGACTTTACATGAACATTATTTCCCCAGTTCTGATGACCAGGTAGACTATCTTACAAACGTTATCCTTACTGCCACAGAATGTTCAATCCTTTGCACTTCCTATTCATAAAACCGTGTCTGTTGCCTTGACGGGCTATGGCATGCCGCAATACGATTCACACTTGGAGACGTGCTCTCTGCATTTTTAACAGTCATCCTACGAGGGCAAACTGCGTTCATTATAAACAGCTGTGTGCACAGTGTCGTTGCATTCTTCGGAATAGCAAAAGAACTATCTTGATTTCATTTACTAGTTCTTTTAACAGTTCCACTCCCTCTTTCGTCATGTGGGCCAACCTTCGATGGCTCTCTGGTACCAAGATCCATTCCCCAATTTATGGCCTAACAGTAGCAGGCTATGTCATAGTGGACCCTATTGCTATCTCCAACACCTTGGGCCACAATTTTGTGGAGATCTCGAGCTCCTTCCACTATCACCTTACCTTCCTCCATCGAAAACGAGTGGAGGAGGCTCAGGTAATAAATTTCACTTCTCAGAATCGTGAGTGCTACATTGCTGCCTTTACTATGAGGGAGCTAGATCATGCTCTCACTTCATCCTGGTCATCGACCCCAGGGCCAGACGATGTTCAGTTCAGATGTTGTAGCACTCTTCTCTTGTAGGCAAGCACTTTCTGCTTCATATATACAACTGCGTTGGGGCAGAGTGCAGAGTTTCCCAGACGCTGGTGTGAAGTCACTGTCATACCCATACCCTAAGCCTGGTAAGGGCAAACACTTTCCTTCTAGCTACCGCCCAATTTCTCTCACCAACTGTGTTTGCAAGTTGATGGAATGTACTATTCATACCCAGGCTGATACGGTGACTTTTCTAACTGCTGCACAGTGCGGATTTCGAGCGTGCCATTCTGCAGTTGACCATCTTGTCCCTTTGTCCACCCATGTCATGAATGGTTTTGTGTGGAAATCAAAGACTGTGGCCATGTTTTTCGATTTGGATAAAGCCTACGACAGCTTTTGGAGGACAGTTATCCTCCATACTCCCTATATGTGGGGCTTCCTATGCCACATAACCTGTCTCCTTCATGAATTTTTAAAAGACTGAGTTTTCAAGGTACGTGTTGGTTCTGCCTTGTTGTACACCTTTATTCAGGAAAACGGTGTGCCTCAAGTTCCATCCTGAGTGTCATCCTCTTTGCTATTGCCATAAACCCTATAACAGCCTGTCTCCTGCCAGGCATAACTGGCTCTTTTTTTGTTGGTAATTTTGCCATCTATTGCAATTCTCCATGGATTTGTCTTATTGTGTTGCATCTTCAGCAATGTCTCGATTGTCTTCACTCATGGTGCATTGAGAATGGCTTTCATTTTTCCACTAAGAAAACTGTTCGTATGAATTTTTGGCAGTGCAATTGGCTTCTTCCACCGTCTTTACATCTTGGGCCTGTTGCTCTTCCTTCTGTTGAAACCATGAAATTCCCTGGGCTCCTGGTTGATAGGAAACTTTCTTGGTCCTCCCTCGTGTCTTACCTGGCAGCCCATGCACGCGATCCCTCAATCTCTTACATTCTTCAGTGGTACTTCCTGGAGAGTAGATCGAACTACCCTCCTCTGTTTGTACCAATCCCGTGTCTGTTCAAAACTAGATTATGGGTGTTTAGTTTATGCATCTGCATGTCCGTCCCTCTTACGCCGTCTCAATACTGTGCACTATCATGGTATATGTTGGGCCATTGGTGCCTTTTATGGTAGCCCAGTTGAGAGTATGTCTGCAGAAGCTGCCAAACTACTGCTGTGACTTTCTGTTCAGCAGATATGCATGTCGTTTGTCTGCCATGCATGGCCACTCATCCTGTGCCCGCCTTCTCCGATGATCACCAGTATGGGAATCGACCCTCTTCTGTTACCTTTTGTAGTTAGCTTTCGGCTCTTGCTCCAGCAGCTTAGCTTCACGCTACCTGCAACTTTCCCGGTGGGTGTAAACCCTTCACCATTATTTACCTGTGCAAATGCCCCATTGGTAGCTGTGCCATCATTGAATCTGGCTCAAAAGTGGTAGTCTGAAAGATGCCATTTTAAATAAAGGCGTCCACACCAGTTTTGCAGTCCCAGCACTGTAGTTACACTTGTTGTTGAATAACCTACAGTTTATGGCCAAGTCGTGTCTCATCTAACATAATTTATGCACAGCTAATTGGTTAGTCATAGTTGATGTTCTGTGATTACGATGATGATGATGATGATGATGATGGTTGTTAAAATGTAATGACCTAACATAACCATGTTGATTCACAATAATGAAAATGGGGCAAGTAAATCATCAGTATCTTCACCAGTTACACTGTGCTTCCAAGTATATAGTCACATCAAAATCAAAGTGATGTGCCCAGTAAATATAAGTTGATGGTAACACAGTTCACTGTCCAATGTTAATACAGTTCAAGAAATCAACTGCAAGTTTACAGTCAGTTGTTAAAAACAATCACTGATCTGCAGAATGATGCCCTGGATGCTAAATTCAGGTAAAACTCTGCAAATTGTATGCATTATGATTTGTTGTAACTTGTCTGCGGCACATTTTTTGGACAATCTTACTTGTTTCATAACATTTCACAGACTGACTAAAATGGCTTTCAGAATGTTCCTTTATAGTTTACATTAGTTAAAACTACATTCAGTTATTGTTACTTGCTGTACTTTCATTAGTTAAAATTAAAGTTTTCCATTTCTCAGTAACTGAATAGTTTCACTGAAACAATATTATGAAAAGAAAAGGTTAGTTTCTGCGCTCTAAATAGCAGAGATGCTGAGACACAGATAGGCATAACAAAAAGACTGTCATAAAATGAGCTTTTGGGCAACAGTGCCCTTGTTGGAAAATTGACCCCTGCCCCCCCCCCCCCCCCCCCCCCCCCACACACACACACAATGACCACTGTCTCTGACAGCTGAACCTGGCTTCAGATAAAAGAATAATTTCTATTAAATAACACTGTCTGGTTTACCAAAATATGTGACTCTATTTCAGTAACAATGTTTTGACTGTGGATGCTAATTACTGTACTCTGAAACTAAATGAGCACAGGAGCTACTACCATATTTTTAACATAATCCATATAATTGTATCACTTAAATTAATATATTTTCGATTAACTTTGTCATGATGTTACTTACTGGATGTATGTTTACATATGAACAAATATAATGAAGTGTTCTATTATTGGTATTTTGTAATTAGGACACTTTCAGGTAAATGCCACTTGGACGGTTGAAGAGTGGTGGGCCAATATTCTTTTCACAGATGAGTCCAATTGGTCTGAAGACTGATTCTCGACGGATTCGCATCTGGAGGGAAAGTGGAACATGATTTCAGGAGCCAAATAATGTGATAAGACAGATATCAAGCAGGATCCATAATAGTATGGGCAGGGATTATTTTGACCACTGGAACACGTAGTCATGAAATTTTATGGGTGAATTGGCAAGGTTTAACTGCTGTCAGGTATCATGACGATATCTTGGAGCCTCACATGCTATTGTTGCCGTGGATCCAGACTTCGTATTGATGGATGATAATGCCTTTCATCCTAGGGCAAAGGTGGTTGATGTTTCCTCTGAAACAGAAGATATTGCATGCGGGGCATGGCCTACTCATTCTTCTAATTTGAACCCCATAGAGCATATCTGAGATGCGCCAGGGAGACAGGTTGCATCACATCAGCATCTACCAACTACTCTTCGTCTTGTGAGCAGCTCTGCAGGGAGAATGAGCGTTAGTGCTTCAACGTGAGATTGATGACATCATCCACAGCATGCTTTGTTGTTCTCAGGCGTGTATTGGTGCCAGATGTGGTCATACCCCATACCGAGCACATTAACTGGTTGTCAGAATGAAGGTTCAAATCCTTTAAGATGGAAAAAATTGAAGAACATTTTTGTGTGCCATTATGCATATTGCAGTTGTGTACATTCTGTATTCTTTACATTGTTTCTACTTTTCTATCACCGGTTTATGCTGTTTTGTGGCAAAATAAACATAGCTTTGCAAAATTTCCTTTTTTTGCTTTAATTTTGAATACCAGTGTAATCAGATACATAAATATAACAATACATGTTATGTTTTAGAGGATTATTCATGAAATATAGGATATAAATTCTTCCTAGCATATTTATTAGCTTCAATAAAAATGCACTTCGTTACAGTAAAGTTATCTTCTGAAAACTGAATCTGACAGACAGGATAATGCTTTAAATTACACAGTTACACTCATCTTTTAATTGCATTCTGTTCCTAGCTTCTTTTAAATTACATTAATTTTAAACTAAGTCTTATCAATTTATTTTCAGTAATGATTGTAATTGAATTTTACTGATTTTAATAACTATCAAATCACCTCTGATTTGAAAGTGTTACCAACGATGATGGTGATTGCTTGAAGGGTATAAAGAATACAGTGTGTAGGTTTATATCACCATTAGAGTTCCCAAAGTTTAGTGTTACTGATACTGCCTATATTTGGCTTCACTTAGGATTGTTGTTGAATGCTATTAGTGTGTCTTAATTATTGTGAGTGAGAAACTGCTGGTAACAAACTTTAAAGAAGTGCTAATGTCCTAGCTGTTACATCTCAGTATGCAATTTAATATATTACTGGACAACAATGGAGAATTTGGGGCCTCAGTTTCTTTCTGTCTCTACTCCCATATATGTGCAGTGTGTTTCACAAAGAATGACATGATTCTGACCACAATAATTATGAAGTGTTGAATGTGCTCCCAAGGAAATGTGTGTTGTTTAGATAGGCATGGCCTAGAGTTCCAGGAAATCACTGTTAGACGTCAGTTGGTGCATCTTCTCAATTTGCAGTCAGTCGGAAGTAAGATGGTATCTTGTCAACACAAGGCCTCTTGTTTGCTGCAGTTCGCAAAGAATGAATCGGTGATTTCAGACAAGTGTCTTTTGTCAGTGTTTTAGTGTTGATCCACTTGCACCCAAAAAAATTTGTCATTGGTATTGCCAATTTGAAGAGATGTGAAAGTTGTGCAAAGTTAAGAGTCTAGATCGGCCTTGCCCCTCTGATGATATGGTGGAAAGAATTTGGCAAACATTTGAGCAGAGTCCATGAAAGTCTACTCACTGTGCAAGCAGAGAACTGGCAGTGCCTCATACAGCTGTCTGGCTAGTGTTAAGGCATCATTTGGTCTATAAATCATACGTGTACAGTTAGTGCAAGTTCATCGGGCTTGTGATAAAAGGAAATGGGTTGACTTATGCTCTGTTAAGAGGACTCGGAAGGTGTTAAGTTTTACTGTGGTTAATTTTCAGTGATAAGCAAATTTCATGTTGATAGTGAAGTAAACTGACATAACATACGCATATGGGGGGACTCCAGAACTCTCATGACATTATTGAGCATAGAAGAGACTCACCTAAACTGAATTATTTTGGTGGCGCTTCTTGTGAAAAAGTGTATGTCCCTTCTTTTTAGAGAAAAACAAAATGACTGGAATGAGCTATCTTCAAATCCTTTCACTTCAGGAGGACTGCATTGTCCTCATTTTCCAATAAGGTGGAGCTCCATCACCCTTGCACAACAATGTACATAAATTTCTCAATGACTCTGCCTCAATGCTGGATTGAGTGCACGGTACCCTGAGACATTGCCCTGCGTTCTTGGCCTCCAAGATTGCCTCACATGACCCCATGTGATTTTTGTTGTTGTGGGGATATTTGAAGGAGAGTGTGTTCCTCCTCTTTATCTCGTGACGTAAAAGCACATAATTGTGTAAAGTTTGTTGTGAGTTTAGCTACTGTCTAGATGTTGTTAATGCTGCTGGTGGACACATACATCATTTGTAATAGCACGTAGCTAAAACTAAGATTTTGCGAATATTTTGCAGTTTATCTCATGTTTATGATATGTTTGTATCAAGAAATTGGAGTTTTGAAATCAGGTTATTCTTTTTGAAACGCCCTGTATTTCTACATTCTTGTTGGTAGTCCTAAAATACTAGTAATATATGGCAAGATTACATGGGGACACACTCATTGGTTTTTGGTGACCAGTGTGTGATGTCGTACGGCTTTGTGACGTTTCAAATGAGTTTTACATGTATTGTAGATTCATGTTGATGGTTTGTAATCGAGCTGAATTTTGAGATTTACTTTAATTTTAGTGATTTATGTTTTTTAATGTTCCTCAGATTGTTTCAAGGGACCATTTCAGATTTAAAATTATGGAATAAACATTATCCAAGAAATTTGAACTCAACTTTTAAAATTTTAAAACTCAAATTACACACAGTCTCTAGTTTCATAGATTGTTAGCTGGCTTTTATCTAATCTGTTTATTTGCTACAAGCTTGTTTTTAATTTTTTAAATAATACTTATTGTGATTGTTCTGCCCTATGTGCTTCCATGCTGAAAAAAGTTTTTCATACAGAATGTAGAAGCAATATGACACAGACGAATTTCTTTGTTTTGCAGTCCAATTCAAAAGTATAAATGGAATAGCCACTGATACAGTAAGAGGATTCATATGCTTGAAGATAAATCATGGACTACAATTTCCATACATGTTTCTGTCATTTGTATCTGTGGCAAGGTTTTCTGTGCACTTGAGTTACATTTAAGAGAAATGTAAGTGTGAGGAGGTATTTTGAAAATATTCATGTGGCATGTGGCCTTGTATGGAAGTTGAACGTGGACCATAAACAGAACACACAGTAAGAGAATGGAATATTTTAAAATGTGGTGCTACAGAAGAATGATGAACAATGGAAAAGAGCAAAACTTGACTAAAAGGACACATCTTGGGGCATCAGGGAATTGCTAGTTTGGTAATGTAGTGAAGTGGAGTAATGATTGCCCTTCTGTGGTATTTTAACTTGTGTTACATATGCTGCAGATCATTCTAAATGGCAAGTACTTCAGGTAGCCCAACCTTTGTTTGCTGGGTCTGGGCTTCATGAACCTGATTTTCGTGGATTGGGGCTGGTAGTCTCCACCAGTCCTCTGTAACCGTTAAGTTCTGTGCATGCTTCACTAAGCACCTATGTGTGTCGGAGGAAATGGCTATCATTGCTAAACCAGTCAGAGTGCGAGGATGGTGTAACTTGCAAAAAGGAAAGGGGGAAAGAAACAGCAACAGGATGAAAGGGGGGAAAGAAACAGCAACAGGATGAAACAGTTTCTAGTAAGCAACTTTTGGGGAACATGCTGCATTTCAGTTGTATAAGTCTTGATCAGACAAGTGGGGCTGTGCCCGAGTGGACCTTCATTTCCTCAGCTGCTTTTGGGATTGAGATGGAACCATCGAAATTGCCCCTATCAATCCCAGCAGAATGGGTATGCCACTGGTGGCTATCAATACCCATTCTTAAAAGATAGCCTGTGTAGCCAGCCATCCTGACAAAGGGATTATTCAGAGTAACTCCGCTTATAGTAACAGAACACTTGCTGCTTGACAGAATGTGTTTTTAATAGTTAAAAAGAAACGTGGCTGCCTTGGGAAAGTTTAACATTTCTGCATTCAAAGGGGTTTTACAGGCATTTGGTGGCACTTCAAAATCTATAAAGTGATTGGAAATAGAGTACTATTGGTTGAAACGTACAGACAACTGATGCACCTCCAAGCAGCTGAATGCCTTGGGAGAATATACCTCTGAAACAGAGCTCCACAGCACCTTGGACTCCAGCAGAGGTGTTGGGTCATGCAGGGATGTTATAGATTTTCTTACAGAGCAACTGAAAGCTGAGTAGTCCCAACAAGGTGTCACTGACATGCAATATATAATGAAACAGATGGTGAACTGGCTGAATCGGTTTCCTTTATTCTGAAATTCAGAAGCATAACATTTCCTTAGCATATAAAATCAGGTTCTATTTGCTGAAACATGAGGCCTTACATCCCCAACCCAGTGTGTTGTTTTGATGGCCATCACTTTGGGCGCACCAGTCTAGCATATAACAAGAGAAGCCACTTGTGGCAAAGGTGGTAATGCTGTGTGACGGAATTGTTTGTTAATTTCCTCTGAAGTGGGTTAATTGCTATGGGGTCACACTGTCTGGAATAGACTACTGTGTCTGCCTTGAACAAAGGAAGGTACAGAAGCTAAAAATGACAAAGCATACCTCATATGGTGACGCCAAAAATAGCTGAAAGGCTACGTAGCCTCCCACTTTAATTACTTACTTTGCTTTAGCTCTTATAAAGCTTATTCTGGAAGCAAATGAAGGTTGTTGGTGCCAACAATACTAAATGCATTCGTTGCAGTTGTGTGTTATAAAGCCTAGAGCTGCTCCCAGAACATAAGAAAAGGCCAGATTTACAGATGTTGTATAGCTTCTGACACCTCTGCAAGCAGACACCAGTAGCCAGGCCAGAACTGCCACTACCACTGCAACTAACATTGTCCCAGTGAAGTCTCCACTGGCAACTGATTCAATTGGGATGTGACAGCCACAGAAGAAAATGAGTTGTAAACTATCAGACCATGTAGTTGTTACATGTAACAGTTTTAATAATTCGCACAGAGTGAAGTGAAGTGGCGCAGTGGTTAGGACACTGGACTCGCATTTCGCAGGACGAGGGCAAAAACCCATGTCAAGCCATCCAGATTTAGGGTTTCTGTGATTTTCCTAAATCACTACAGGAAATGCCAGGATGGTTCCTTTCAAAGGACATGGCTGATTTCTTGTTGACGGGATGTTAAACCAACTTTTTTTAATGATTCGCCTTTGGAGAGAATGGAATTCGAAGTCTGCCTGAGGCAATAATCTAGCCTCTGAAGTAAGCCTCCAACCATTGCAGGATCCCCATCCTGATTGAGATAAATGGTGAAAGAAATACCTCCCTAATACCTGGCTTCTGTACTGTAGTGGAACATGAGTGAATTCATGACACACGTGAAGGAACTGAAACCCATTGTGCAGGAATGTCTCCATTGCTCATGTTTCTTGTAAACATGTTTTAAAATTCCTGACTCACGTGTGCTTTCGGGCTATATTCTCTGCCACAAGGATGATCTGACTGGGGAATTAGTTAACAGAGGGGGGCAGGTGTTTCAGTTCATTAATACCAAATCACTCCTGTCCCATATCCCTGGCTCCTGCAATGCAAACAGCTGCAATTCACTTTCATGTGGGTCAAAGGATCACTATATGCTCTCTGTCTTTACCAACACAAGTGACAGATTCTGAGGTTTTCACAGATCATGTAGACCAACTCTACTGACATTTGTTCTGTCCATAACGTATTACGAGGCTCAAACTCTACTTTCCCCACAGCCAGAGTTTTGGTGACCTTCATGATGTCTCATGGGATTTGCACCTTAGCACAGCCAATCTTTTATTTCAATCTGCTGCTTGACCATCTGCAGTTGCAGACATTTCTTTCTGCTTTGCAGCCCTCATGCTTCCTACTCTGTGGGAAGTTGCTATTGACCTTCATTCCAGTGACTGTTTCCCACTCTGGATTTACCTACTAGGTGGAACAATCCTTGAAAAGAGCTGCCAAGTTGTCTTATCAGTAAGAGCTACCTGGACACTTTCACTTGGCTGGCTATAGCAGACCTCATGTCATCTTAGAAGGTAGCCTGGTCCTTGGTAGATCGATGAATGTTGCTCTGCACTCTGGATTAGGTGTGCGGTTCTGTGACAGTTCAGGTACCACAGCAGCTGGAAACATCACGCCTTTTGAATTGTGAGAGGCTAAACTTAATGCATAATCACAGAGAAGAAGAAAACTCGATGGCTAACATTTCTGGGCTCCATCAACCACTCCACTTGCCCTGTGATAGTACGGGAACCCATCAGGAGGATTTATTGTAAATGCTGTCAGTTACCTGTAGCACTAGTTGTGGTGCATCAAGCATACAAGATCCTCACTCCCCCCCCCCCCCCTGCCCCCCATTTCACCAGCATATCATAGTGGTGCTTGTCTGGCCATGGAACATCTTTTCCCCAGTTGTTCATGAGTGACAGGGACTTCAGGAATCCACGTGAGGCATGTTCTGGAGCTGCATAGTGTGAGGCAAGTGCACACCCTGTGACGAAGCAAGCTGGGATAATTTTAATTTCCATCCTGTTTTGCCATCTGCCTCTTTAAATTTGTTTTTTCAATGTTTACTAAGTACCATTAACATACAAGGGGGGACCCAAAAGAAATAGGACTCCGAGGGTGCTGCCACTCGTAGACGTAGTGCAGGGTTCTCACGCTAGATGGAGTTAGTAGAGACCTTCATGAAACAGCTGTGCAGACGGCGTCAGTGTAGAGCTGAACATGGAAGTTTGGTATTGTGTTTCTGTGACTGTTGGTGGGTTACCTCTGCAGAGTCGTTAGGCAACTTTAAAAGAACAAAGGGGGTGTGTGAAATTTGGTTTCCTGCTTAAAAAAACTGCAACGGAGACACACCAAATGCTTCAGGAAGCTTTCCAGGAGGACGCTATGAGCCGCACACAGGTTTTCGAGTGTTTTGGGTGCTTTAAATGTGGTGAGGTGTGTGTTGAAGACCAAGCTCGTTCTGGACACCCTTCAACATTGCTGAATGAGGAGAACATTGAAAAGGTCCGCCAAAAGATCAACGAGGATCATTGCCAAACAATCGACCATATTTCAGCAGAGACGGGAATCAGTTGGAGCTCGTGCCAGTGGATTTTGAGTGAGGATATGCACACGAGACATGTTGATGCTAAATTTGTTCTGCACCGTCTCACACGGGAGCAAAAAACCATCCGCATGAATGTGTGTCAGGACTTGAAAACAGAGATTGCACGTGATCCAAACTTCTTGAACAAAGTCATTACAGAGGATGAGAGTTTGTGTTACGGGTATGACCCAGAAACCAAGCAAGTGTCAAGCTAGTGGAGGACTCCCAACTCTCCCAGACCAAAAAAAGCAAGGCAAGTGAGGTCAAATGTGAAGACAATGATCATTGTCTTTTTTTGATGTTCATGGAATTGTGCATTGGTAATTCGTACCCCCTGGCCAGATTGTTAACCAGCAGTTTTACTTGGATGTTTTAAGGTGTGTGCGAGAGGATGTGCGGAGGAAAAGCCCGGAACTTTGGCGGTCAGCTGACTGGTTTCTGCATCATGACAATGCTCCAGCACACATGGCCTTACGAGTGACCCACTATTTGGCATCTCAGAGGTGGTCTGTCGTTCCCCACACTCTGTATCCACCGGACCTAGCCCCATGCGACTTTTTCGTATTTCCACGAATGAAAAAAACGCTGAAAGGGGAGCGTTATGACGATGTGGAGGCGGTAAAAACAGCTTCGCAAAGGGCACTGGACAATACAAAACTTGAAGAGCCCCAAACATGCTTCCAACAGTGGGAAAACAGACTAGACAAGTGCATTGCATGTAATGGAGAGTATTTTGAAGGTGACTGAAGTAATTTTGTAAAAAGGTTCATCAATAAATTTTTTATGACGACAATCCGGTTTCTTTTGGGTCCCCCCTCGTACGCGAATATGATATGCATTTTCATAATAGAGAAAGGTTGACCCTCAGGTTTAAAGATTATAATAACGGATCTAATTTTGTGCTTAGCTTTGTGTATGTAATTGATTTTCTATTTTATTTTGACTATTCTTAGTTAGTATCTTTTGTCATAGGACAAAATCAGTGATTGTATCGTAACTTAAATTCTAGTGTTGACATATAAACAAATATAAATTCAATAATAACTGTAAACATTTGGAAGAGGAAATGCTAGCAGTCTTCAAGTATCTATTTAGCTCAATTCAAAAACATGTTAGCAAAACCAGCCCCTCATTAATTCCAAAAATTAACAGTTTTGTCAAAAGTATTGTTTGGGTCAATATATATGTTAATTTCATGATTTAAACAAATAATTCGACCTAACTCTTGTAGTAGAAGAGACTGCTAAAAAGATGAAGTTTTTTGATATATTCAGTTAATTTAATGAGTTAAGTTTTAATTGTAATTTCTGTAAATTTAACTTTAAACTATCTGTAGTTTCAGTAGCTATTATTGTGATGATAGGTAAGGGTCCTGATTTATGGTCATGAGACAGTCAGTCCACAGCCGAGTTTGACGAGTAATGTGTGCTGGTTAGAATAACAACTATGCTTCAGATTAACTGTGGAATGAGTGTTAAACAATTAGCCCATCTGAAAACCAATGACAGTGATTGCTAAATTACATACCTGTTTATTCAAGAACTGTCAACTCCGTGGTTAGGTTTTACTGTTTCTGGACGTTTAACAGTAAACTAATGTAGCAGTATGTGGAGTTTAACCTGCAAACTATTAATGAGGCTTACACAAGTTAAACAATAGTGCACTGGCCATATAACTGTGTATTATTGGAGGGTTGTGAACAGTGAAATTAAAGTACTATGAAACACAACTGTGGACCTGTCTGCTACATAATTTGCATTAGTCAGTGTCTGAATCCACAACCCATTTTTTCAGCCAGTGTAGCAATGCAGTACTTTGACACCAAGGATAATCAACAAACGAAGAAAATAGAAAGCAGGAGGAACTGCCACACCCCAAATCCACTGTTTAAACTGATTGCCTTCCTGGTTACTGCAAAGACACAGAATACTTACATTACACAACAAAATTAATGGATCACTTTTTCGAAACTCCATAATTGTCTCCCATTGATTTGATTTCATTTGATTGTGACAAGGAAGTTTAAACAGCTTAGGTCTAACCTTCACTTCCCACACCGAAACAGAGTTCATTGTGTGGTGTTGCTCCCTATATATATATCTAGTAAAGCCAACCAGTTCCCTTAAAAATGCAAGGAGTCCCTCTACCAGTTTTTTGTTAGACACAATTTGTTCAGATCTTGTTGTTCCAAAGATTCTGTATCTTTTGCTCTCCAATGCCATGCATTCAAAGATTAGGTGTGATGCAGTTTCTTCACCCTCATCATTGATCCTACTTTTAGGGTCTTCTTCCGTTATACACATTGTGTTTAGGTGTTTTTTGAAATTTCCATGCCCTGTCATCAATCCAGTCATGCGTTTGATCTCTTTTCTGTTCAATCCCAGGATTACAGAGCTTCTTTTAAAACATGAGTTGGGCACCATTACCTTACCATGTTTTTGTTTATGGACCTTGGTCCAATATTCTACATACTGTTTCTTAAGCCAATTCCGTAGTTATAGTTTGTTTATGGCCTTGGTGATAGTCAGAACAGGTTCTGGTCCAATAAATGTAGTCATTGCCCCCATCCTGGCCAATCTGTTGGCTTGCCACAGATCCCTGAGAGGCCAGGGACCCACACTAGGTTTACCCTATTGGTTCCCCCTAGCTCCACCAGAGCCCTGTGGCATTCTGCAACAATCTTAGATCTTGTTGCAGGAGCTGCCAATGATTTCAGGGCTGCCTGGCTGTCTGAATAGACTTAGATGCTATTATCCTTGTAGAACTTGCACATATTCTCTTCCACACATGCCCTGATTGCAGTAATTTCAGCTTGAAATACAGAAGCCAGTTTTCCTAGAGAGATGATGCCCTCTAGTCTTGGCTGAACCCCATACACACCTGCCCCAATGCGTTGGTCTGATTTTGACCCATCGGTGCAACCCCTCCCCCCCCCCCCCCTGTACGCCCCCCCCCCACACCCTCCCTGATATCCAGGAAGATTCGGAGGGCTATTTCTTGAAGTGAAGTGCTTTCTCCAGCCTCCCAACGAGGTGATGGAGAGCTGTTTCACATGATTTACCTAGTTGATAGGTGCGTTGGTTTGAATGTAGAGGGGCCTTAATAAGCCTCCTCTCCCCAATGTATACATTAACCAGGTTTTCCAATGTTGAAAGTGGAGGAGGACAGACTGATTGGTCTCAAATCCTTGGTCTTGGTACAACGATTTCGCCCTGGCTTTGTAATGAAAACAACCTTCACTGCCGTCCAAGCATTAGGAATGATTCGTACTGCTAGGCTAACCCTGAATAACTTGCATGGGACTCTTACCAGATTCTCTCCTGCCTGTTGCTGGAGAGCTGGAAAGATTCTATCTGGGCCAGGTGACTTGAATGGTTGGAATGTTCCCACTGCCCATTGGATTTTATTGAAGTCCACACACTTCTTGGCCGATTCCCAGTCCTCTCTTTGAGAGCCTAAGAACCGTTGTCTCTCCGGGATCACATTCTGGTCTGAGTTGTCCGGCAGAGCATATTGAGGAAAGTGAGTTTTGAGGAGCAGTACCAGAGTCTCATCTGCTGTCTTTGTATGTTCCCCATCCTCCTTCATCTTACCTCCTGGATTGGTTGGTATTGTAGTAAGGATTCTGTGAAGTCTGGCTTGAGCAGTCGTGCTCTCCACTTCCTCACAGAATACCTTCCAGGATGCCTTCTTTGCTTGTCTGATTGCAAGGTTGTTGTTGACAAGGGCCTGACAGTATTTTGCCCATGTCCTTTACATCTCGCAAGGTTAAACACTCTTTGTATCTATTTTCTTTGCATTTCCAAGTTATTATTCCATCAAGGCATAGACAGTGCTGTGTCAAGTTGGTGTCCTCCATAGTGATGTAGAAGTTTGAAATTATGCTTAAAGCTGCCCACAAACTTCCTTCATAAAGATAGTAGTGTGTCATCCTGTGACATCATCTTCAGGTGTGGGATCACTTCCGACAGCAAGGTGTCGGCACATGCGAAAAAAAGGCCCCACAACTAGGACATTCATGTGAGCTGTGAGGTGGGTTAAGGACATCACATTGCCACAGAATTTTACCATAATTCTGCCCAACTCCACCATGGACACATCTCACATGATGGGAAGATCGCTACACCCCACATTGCACCCCATCTTTGGCACCTATGCTTTAGAGGTTACAAATGTGGCACCCAGAACTGGAATCACTTGGTTTTCTTATTGGTGGCTGAGGAAACCATTACCGAAACAACACTGCTCAGAATCGACACAAAAGGGCCTCATGGATAGCGCAAAGGGTGCTAATGAAACTACACCTCTCCTTGGGGCACAGAGTCCCACATATTTCGTGGTCAAAAATAACAGTTCACAGTGTGATGAGGAATGGGATGATGGCAACATTTGACACTGCTGCCATGCCCAGAGTGTTTCAAAGCTTCTCTGAGGACATCGTGAGGCTGTAACCCCGTTGATTATGATCACATCCCATTGTAGTGTAGTGCAGTACAATTTCTACTCTGGTATACAGGGTGCAATCACTAGGGACTGTTAAGAACCATGCAATGAAATTTAAATCTGGACCAAAGCCTCAAAAGGTTTTTATGCTTTCTCAGCTCTCATGTTTTGAGCCCTCCTATGCTGTGATCACAGGGATTGCAGTGTTGATATGTGCGTGAATAAAATGACAGTGGGTACCTCTAAGATCCCCAGTTCAGCAACACCCTCGGTGTCACACACACCTTTGTTGTCCATTTTAAAAATGTGCCTGTCAGAAACTTTGACATAAATTGAGTATAAAGCTGCTCTCGCACCTTTCGACTAGGCAAATCCTCAACATCTCTTAGTTGGGGTTTGCGTGCCTTCAGGTGCTAGAGCAGCAGCAATGTTCATTTGGCATCGGAGTTTGTGACAGGTATATTTTTAATGTGCTCCCGTCCATTTCATTAACAATTTCAGTTCCTTTTTATACTCTGAGTTATTTACTGAGTACACTGAAAACACTCTTTTCATTTCTATAAAATTAGTGCATCTTCCATACTTCATTGTAAACATGAAAGAGCATTGGTTAAGCTATTCTCTTGCCCTGTCTAATTTTTTGATATATTCCTGTAAGAATAAGGCCCATCAAACCAATCCGTTACATAGCTATTTACTAGCCATCAGGAGCTTCAATTCACAGTGATGTCAGTAAACAACTACTTAAGTATTTAAACTTTTCTAAACAGCTGATACTACAGTTAAGGTTTCCTTTCCTGTTGCAAAATAATTTCATTCACGTACAGTAACCTGAAGACTAGCAAATACAAGGGTTCTATGGGGTTTTTCACCATGTTCAAAGTACTCTTGGAACACTTGGCAATCAAGATCCATATCCTGAAGCACCTAAAGCAACACAAAAATCTGTTTAGATCAGGGTGCCCTAAAACATGTCAGGTAACTAACTTTCATTTGGTTGGTTCTCATCCTTCTTGTTACTCCATGAATAACGTGGTTTTAATTTTAACAATGTTAGATTAACACAATTCATTACTCTACCGGGAATCTATCTCATATCACACGCGATCAATCTGAGAAAATTTCAGTTTTCTTATTCTTAAGTGGAAGTCAATTTTTTAGAGCCTTTATCTTTTTCAGATATGGCCTGATACCTTGTTGGCTTAGTAAATGCCCTAAGAATTTTATCTCACTAGACCCAAAATGTACTTCATAAAACTTTAGTCACTTCATTTGCTGTTAATCTCTGCAACAGTTCTTCTAAAAGTACTGTGTGTTGTGCCACTAGTACAGTATCCACAAACATCATCTTCTCTCCCAATGCCGGATGAAGGGCTCGTATGAATTCAGCAACAAAAAACCTAAATTGATAGCATCTGTCACCAAAAGGGAAATCTGTATACTTCCTTGATTCTGTGCTTGAGGAACTTGCCAATAGTTCGATCAATAGTACTTAAATGAGGTACATAATGAAATTTAGTAAACATTTCTTCCATAGGAAGCAGCAGATCTTGCTCAGTCTTGGTTATCCTATTTGAGGTTTTATTGTGCAGCATAATCTCATGTCATCATTCAGTTTCTCTACAGCTACTATGGGATTGTTATAAGAGCTGTGAGACCTCTCAATAATTCCCCAAATAACAATTAGTTCTCTTTCACTCTAATTGCCTCAGGAATACTTTAAGCAATGGTATAAGACAGATTGAAAACAGTATGTGAGGTTTTATCTTTAGTTTACTTACACATCCCTCAGCTGCTCCTGGTCTCATCAAAAGCTTGTTCATTCCTCTTTAGAACAATTGCTAGCTGATCTGTGTCCTCTTTAGTTTAACTAGATGATCCGTTACACTTATCATTGACTTGATAGTCCCATTTCTTTCTCTGTTTACCTTTATGTCCCTCTCTTGTTTAATCATCAGCTCTTATTTCTGCTACCTCAGCTACCTGTATAGCCTTGTGGTTCGACTGTTTATTCAACTTAACCAATAATTGTCCATTTTGAATATGTATAGGCATCTGTCCTTTAGGCAAATCTAACAACGTGCTATGAGTAACCATTCATTCCATTGCTAACACACAGGCAAACAACTATCAGCTACAATTAACATGGGCTGTAGTAGTGTGATATCTGAAATTTTAAACATCTATAAAAACTTCCTCTTTTAACTTTCTGCCAACCCCTGACTACCTGTGTCTAATACAATGATTAGACACTTTCAAGTAATTGTAAAAAAAGTGTTTCCATTGGAGATAATGTGTTATATGATCATATGTATGCCAACAGCAATTCCAACCTTTTTTGTTACAGTGGTCTGCAGCAACAGGACTGTTAGACCAGTGGAGAAGGAATTTTGTCAGATTAAATTGTGGGATAGTAAGATTGCAACCACACTTCAATGAAAAACTGTTTCCTCAAATGTTTCTCACCATGTTTAATGACGTGGAGCAACTGAATCCAATAAGATTTCATTTGAAGGCATTTTCTGAGCACTCTCCAAATAATTGGCTTTTAAATCCCTAGCTAGCAGTTGGCACAAGACATCAACTTTAGTGGACTTCTGTGGAACGTTTCCATTATCTGTTCAGTTATTTAGATATTGATTGCTACCTTCTGCCTTCGTCGTGGCAGAGACTTCCTGTTTTCTTCAATTTTATTGCTTCTAGTAAATGAGGTCCAGAATTTCAGACACGCTGCAGTGGTGGACTTTTCTTACAGAACTCCATCGAGCAAACTGCTTCACCATTGTTGTAGCAGCCATGTTTATGTAAGCCACTGCAGAAAAAAACCAACCTTAGTTACTGTTTTCATACACGTAACCATAAAGTAACTTGCCTCAATACAAACATTTGTAGTCACTTAAATGCGTGCGCATCATTTTGAAAAATGCTGTATATCCTTGAACGATAAAGGTTGATATGTTGCTATCTGGTTCCTTCTTTTCCATATGTAATTTCTCATTCAAATGCTACTGATCTAGGTACCTCAAAAATATCCGTTATAATTTTGTGATGAACTAAGCTTCAGAATAGCTTGGTTATTATAAGTAACATATTGAATTATTAGCCTCGCTTGAATTTCTGTCACCTCTGCTACTGGTGTGATAGTTTTTGTGATTACAATTATTATTATGGTTATTACTATTATTATGGTCATTGTTATTGTTATTATTATTATTATTATTATTATTATTATTATTATTATTATTATTATTATTATGGTGCTTGTATCATTCACATCAATTCATTCTTCCTTTATGTCTATGTTTCCAATAGTTAAAAATTATGATACCCTTATTGTTCAATCTGTATCTTTACTTTGAAGTACTTTTTCCATTACTCAGTTTATTCCCATTTCCACTAACTTCAGCCCCATTGCACAATCTTGTTTCAGTTTTATCATTAGCCTTGTTCAAATAATCTCCAACGGAAATTGAGCTTGTGTCCAGTGGGGTTATTAATACTTTGATAAGGTGTAGTTGATTCCCAGATTCATACAAATGCAAAGCTTGATTAAGACAGTGCTCCATAAAATCGCTATAACCACACCGATTGTTGTTATACCTTTGTGGGCCAAATAATTCAAGCTCCAATCTTCTTTGAGTGTTTCCAGACGAGTACTTGGCCTACAGTGGTAAAGTGAATTAAATTTGATGTAGCCCACTGCAAAGGATCTTCTAAGTAATTGAAAATAAATCTAACACTTTTATTACTACCCTATGATGAAGGCAGTGCCACTTGAATAGGTAAAGGGTAACACCAAACACCGTGCGGTGGCTTGTGGAGTATCTCTGTAGATATAGATGTAGACTTACAAGAAAATAACTTGATGAACAGGATCTCTTTGATTTGAAAGATGACAAGTGATTCCCACTGGTTTATATTCCTAACTTTAACTCTTGCATTAAATCGCATCTACTGTTCTCAGACCAATTCACCTGATCACAGTTAATATTTGTGTTAAGTGATATGTGGACCTTTGACGAATTATATCCACCATTGTCATGAGAACAGCTATATTCTACTACATGGAGTTGCAAGTTACATAACGTCAACACTCAAACTCTGCTCACATTCCAAATTACTTTTTCTTCCTGAAAACTCACTTCTGCGAAACAAACATCTTAACTTCATCATCACATCTACCCATCTTGGGGGTTTTATCTATTTGGCACTTATATCCTTAATCTGGGTTATAATTTGTCTCTTATTTTGTCCTATTTGATCATTTATATCTTTCAATGAAAGGCTGATAGACACTTCCTGAGGTTTGGCAACACTTTGGGTTGTGAACAAAACCTTGCTAATTTTAATGTATTTTAAACTATCTTAAAAATGACTCTGAGCACTGTGGGACTTTAACATCTGAGGTCATCAGTTTCCTAGAACTTAGAGCTACTTAAACCTAACTAACCTAAGGACATCACACACATCAATGCCCGAGGCAGGATTTGAACATGCGACCATAGCGGTCGTGCGGTGCTAGACTGTAGTGCCTAGAACCGTTCGGCCCTACCGGCTGGCTGCAACTCTTAAATGTTTTTGGTGTTGTAGCAGAGGCATTAACCTTACTGAAAAGCCTGGACTCGTTAGTTGGAAACTATGTACAAAACTTTCGTCTTTTAACTAATATATGTTTCCAAAAAAGTTATAATTATACCATTGTTTTTGGAAAGAGGGAAAATTGGTCGAGGATATAGGCACTTAATTTTTCAGAAGAAAACTAAATTTTTTTACCCAGAAATTTTAACAATGATGTATACTGCTTGTTTTATGTACAGTAACCTCCTTCGGCTTTATTTTAAGATGCAATTTTGATCTCTGTATGACAAATTTTAAAACATTTTAATTTGCAAAATGCCACTTTGCATTCAGTACAATGGTAGCTTGTGTCTCTTTGCCACACTTTTCCAGTGAGTGTTTTGCCTCCTAGAGAACACACTACACAGTGTTTTTCTTTCTGTTTCTTCCCTATTTGTGTCTCAATCTTTTCCATGATATTGTTTCCAGTTAATAGTCTGGAGAGTCCTGATGTACCAGGTCATGGTTAGAGTTATCTGCTTTCTGCAAGATCCGCACAGATATTTGTCGTAAACTGTGATGTTTTTGAGGCATTTTCCAGTTACATTGTTATACAATATAGAGGGATTTACCATCACCATTAAAATTATGTGGATTATCAGCTTTCTCTACCACTTCACAGTTCGATGCTCAAGTGCTCCACATGACAGCCACTGGTGAGATTAGTCACCACCCAGCTTGTTAATATAGTTCAGTACACAGGCTCGCTTTGACTTCTCAGCGAAGGTCATCATCTCAGCAAGGGCCTTCTACTTACCATGTGCTCATTTCTTATTTCCTTGCAACAAAATGTTAAGATATTTCCTTTAAGCATAATAATTAGTTCACATCGCTGGAGTTTTGGGTCTTTTATAGCACCAGGTAACCCCTGTCTAGACTGTCTTGTAGTTCTCACAAGAGCAGTTTATGCAGCTTCCATTTCCGAAGCAAGGGCTATACTGGTGTAGAATCTGTCGGTAAGCGAAGCGTAACCTTTCCCCGACAGATTCCCAAGTAATGCCTCACTGTGTAAACAGAAAAATTCTGGACATAACCTGTGTCTGGCATGATAACATATACACTTCTATTTCATATTTATTTGGCTTCTGTGGCATGTACTACTTGAAATACATATAGCCATGAAATATGCACAGGCTTCATCTATTGTAATATTTTGAGATGTTGTATATGTATGCAGAAAATTACCAGACACTGTATCCAGGAAGGGTCTGACCTTGTGTAGTGTGTCTCTTTTTTCCTTAACTGCTGAATTCTCATTGATGTGAAAATTGCTGAAAATATAAAGAAACCAGTCAGGCCTGAAGATGTTCAGTCAGAAATTACACGACACAACAGGACTCTTGGCTCATTGCTCTTGTATATGGGGTCTCACACTTGCAAATCCATGAATTAAAATTGCCAGAAATTTTCTTATTTCTATAAGAGTAACTCCTTTCCACTTTGACAGTGAGGCGGCAGGTGAAAGAGAATTTGTGCTTTGTAATTTCCTTATGCTTTGTTGTGGATACAGATTAGTTTGCTGCTTTCACTGTATGACTAGAAGTGTACTGTTGTGGTCTAAACTGATAAGGTTACATTTTCCAGATTGTCCTGAGAATGGATATATATCTGGTGCATGATCAGTAGTCATCCAGCTGTCCTCAGAATTGGTATGGGGCAAATTTCTCAGCCTCATGCTTGTCCATGGTCTTCCGTGCCCTTCAAGCATAGTATCGATATGAATAATGGCAGTACTTGTTTTTGAAGAAGTAAGACTCCTCTCCTTGTCTGAATCTATCATAAAAATATTATTGGCAAATAGTCACTTTTACATCTACATGACTACTCTGCAATTCACATTTAAGTGCTTGGCAGAGGGTTCATCGAACCACAATCATACTATCTCTCTACTATTCCACTCCCGAACAGTGCGCGGGAAAACCGAACACCTAAACCTTTCTGTTCGAGCTCTGATTTCTCTTATTTTATTTTGATGATCATTCCTACCTATGTAGGTTGGGCTCAACAAAATATTTTCGCATTCGGAAGAGAAAGTTGGTGACTGAAATTTCGTAAAAAGGTCTCGCCGCGACGAAAAACGTCTATGCTGTAATGACTTCCATCCCAACTCGTGTATCATATCTGCCACACTCTCTCCCCTATTACGTGATAATACAAAACGAGCTGTCCTTTTTTGCACCTTTTCGATGTCCTCCGTCAATCCCACCTGGTAAGGATCCCACACCGTGCGGCAATATTCTAACAGAGGACGAACGAGTGTAGTGTAAGCTGTCTCTTTAGTGGACTTGTTGCATCTTCTAAGTGTCCTGCCAATGAAACACAACCTTTGACTCGCCTTCCCCACAATATTATCTGTGTGGTCTTTCCAACTGAAGTTGTTCGTAATTTTAACACCCAGGTACTTAGTTGAATTGACAGCCTTGAGAATTGTACTATTTATCGAGTAATCGAATTCCAACGGATTTCTTTTGGAACTCATGTGGATCATCTCACACTTTTCGTTATTTAGCGTCAACTGCCACCTGCCACACCATACAGCAATCTTTTCTAAATCACTTTGCAACTGATACTGGTCTTCGGATGACCATACTAGACAGTAAATTACAGCACCATCTGCGAACAACCTAAGAGAACTGCTCAGATTTTCACCCAGGTCATTTATATAGATCAGGAACAGCAGAGGTCCCAGGACGCTTCCCTGGGGAACACCTGATATCACTTCAGTCTTACTCGATGATTTGCCGTCTATTACTACGAGCTGCAACCTTCCTGACAGGAAATCTTGAATCCAGTGGCACAACTGAGACGATACCCCATAGGCCCGCAGCTTGATTAGAAGTCGCTTGTGAGGAACGGAATCTAGAAATACGGAATCAACTTGAGATCCCCTGTCGATAGTGGCCATTACTTCATGTGAATAAAGAGCTAGCTGCGTTGCACAAGAGCGATGTTTTCTGAAACCATGCTGATTACGTATCAGTAGATCGTTTCCTTCGAGGTGATACATAATGTTTGAATACAGTATGCTCCAAAACCTTACTGCAAACCGACGTCAATGCTATAGGTAGTTACAATGTATTGAAAGCCCTTTAATTTGTGTATTTTGTTATCTGTATTTATTACTCGAACACACTGAAACTTCTTCGTGAATAAAGTTCATATTATCATCAGAATCGTGCAAATCATCATCCTCTGAAAAATTGACATCACTTTCTTCAAAATCACGTGTCAGTTGATGAGCAGTTTCATCATCTGTCAAGTCATGTTTTTCCCTATTGATGCAACTGAGCTTGCGCAACAGAAAATTGCTGCTCACAAAGTCCCACAAAACTAATAGTAGTAGTTCTCTCTTGACGAGCATGCCTGCACCATACATCAACTACAGTCTCTGTTGTGCTTCCCAGACCAGTATTAGCCTTACGAACACGTAAATGAAGGAAGGGGAAGATAGAGAGTGCGCGACCATAAAATTACGGTTTCTGTATTTCCGAACAGGTCAGGAGTGCCCGTATTTTTAAGGGCGTCCGCTTCTGAGTGCTAACCTCTTCAATTTCACCACAAGGTGTCCCCAGTTCACACAGTAAATTTTCTATAGCTATTACCTTATTGTTAACCTCTCGATATCCCCGCTGTATATTCTTTTTGATTCTTACTACTACACATTATTACAGATCTCCTCAACCAAGAGATATTCTTCTTTCCCAGATTCCACTGTTAAAATTGATGACTCCAACCCAAAAGCTACTATGAGCTAACACCTAACTTCACTTTGTATATTATCCAGATGTATATGTGCTACAGATATTTTAAGAAGAACCAATTCTAATACAGAAAGATAGATATAAATTATTTTAAATAATCAAAAATCCCTAAAGTTATTCAGTTTCTGGGTTGTTGCCTACCACGAGTTGTAATGCCATAGCGATGCCTCACTGCTCTACCAGCTTAGGAAGTATGCTTCTGCTTACTCTTTTCAGATACCTGGACTGACTTCACCAATATGCCTTAACTGAAATAGCAAATATACGTACTATGTTAAAACTTCCTCTCTGAATATTGGTTTTAATGCATTTAACTTTTCACATACAGTTCAACTTGCAACTTTCGCCAGGCTTAGCAACCCATGGTCATGGTAGAGTGAGATATGAAAAACTGGCCAGACAAGTACAGTGAATCAAAGTTACTTGGCCCCTCCAGTAAGACTATGTCAGAGGTGTAGCCGTAAGGGTATAAATAATTGATCTTAGGCACTCAAAGCATTCAGTCATTCTGCTACTCTGTCTAAATCTTGAATCGGAGAGAATGGTGGGCTTTAGAGTATCAGAGTAACTACAACCCACCCTTGATGGTGGAAGTCCGTTGGCAACATAGCACTGATTAAATTGTGGGCTTCTGTCATGAAGTGCGCCATACCTGTGGTATGGTAGCTCTATGACTTCGGGGTAGACGTGAGGAGCTGGGGTCCAGCCAGTTTGTGTCCTCAGAGTGATTACAGCCTACAGATTCCAAGCTATGTACAATCTGGCTGAAGTGCTCTCGTGGCTTCCTAGCCACTTGATGTCTTCACCCACCATCCTGGTCTACCCCTGAGGGTGAATGGAGCATTGCTGCTTGGGCATCTAGCATCAGCCAACATACCCAAGCACATGACATGGAGACAATGAGTATGTGCAGGTATACTTACCCGACACATCTCCGGAGGGCCTTGGCAGCCCATGCTCATGGTTATGGCTGGTGGTGTGCACATGCTGCAGTAGCAAGCACAGTGACCCAGGACAATAAGAGCCATGGAGTGTGATTGGGGCATCAACACATTCAGCAATCTGCTGCATTTGCTTGCACACAGTGGGGCTCTGATGTGGACTGGAGTGCTGTATAAGACTGTTTGAATAAACACCTGTCAGTTTCACCACTGTTTCACTGCGCATATAGGTGTGAATTTGTCCGCTCCCTCACTATTTCTCTGATCCATCCTGACATGTAGCAACGTGGAATAGACTGGGTTGTTACTCTGCAAGTAAAGCAAAAATTAAATTGTATTAACTATAGTTGTCTTGGGACTGTCCAACAATTCTATATAATGTCATAGTTACGAATATACTAGAGGGAAACATTCCACATGGGAAAAATATATCTAAAAACAAAGATGATGTGACTTACCAAACAAGAGCGGCGGCAAGTCAATAGACACGCAAAAATACACACAAAATTCAAGCTTTCACAACTGACAGTTGCTTCATCAGGAAAGAGGGAAGGAGAGGGAAAGACGAAAGGACGTGGGTTTTAAGGGAGAAGGTAAGGAGTCATTCCAATCCCGGGAGCAGAAAAACTTACCTTAGGGGGAAAAAAGAACAGGTGTACACTTGCGCGCACACACACACATATCCATCCGCACATACACAGACACAAGCAGACATATTTAAAGGCAAAGAGTAAGGGCAGAGATGTCAGTCAAGGCAGAAGTACAGAGGCAAAGAAGTTGTTGAAATACAGGTGAGGTATGAGCGGCGGCAACTTGAAATTAGCGGAGGTTGAGGCCTGGCGGATATCGAGAAGAGAGGATATACTGAAGGGCAAGTTCCCATTTCTGGAGTTCTGACAGGTTGGTGTTAGTGGGAAGTATCCAGATAACTCGGACGGTGTAACACTGTGCCAAGATGTGCTGGCCGTGCACCAAGGCATGTTTAGCCACAGGGTGATCCTCATTACCAACAAACACTGTCTGCCTGTGTCCATTCATGCGAATGGACAGTTTGTTGCTGGTCATTCCCACATAGAAAGCTTCACTATGTAGGCAGGTCAGTTGGTAAATCACGTGGGTGCTTTCACACATGGCTCTGCCTTTGATCGTGTACACCTTCCGGGTTATGGAACTGGAGTAGGCGGTGGTGGAAGGGTGCATGGGACAGGTTTTACACTGGGGGCGGTTACAAGGGTAGGAGCCAGAGGATAGGGAAGGTGGTTTGGGAATTTCATAGGGATGAACTAAGAGGTTACGAAGGTTGGGTGGATGGCAGAAAGACACTCCTGGTGGAATGGGGAGGATTTCATGAAGGATGGATCTCATTTCAGGGCAGGATTTGAGGAAGTCATATCCCTGCTGGAGAGCCACATTCAGAGTCTTATCCAGTCCCGGAAAGTATCCTGTCACAAGTGGGGCACTTTTCTGGTTCTTCTGTGGGAGGTTCTGGGTTTGAGGAGATGAGGAAGTGCCTCTGGTTATTTGCTTCTGTACCAGGTCGGGAGGGTAGTTGCGGGATGCAAAAGCTGTTTTCAGGTTATTGGTGTAATGGTTCAAGGATTCGGACTGGAGCAGATTCGTTTGCCACGAAGACCTAGGCTGTAGGGAAGGGACCGTTTGATGTGGAATGGGTGGCAGCTGTCATAATGGAGGTACTGTTGCTTGGTGGTGGGTTTGATGTGGATGGCCGTGTGAAGCTGGCCATTGGACAGATGGAGGTCGATGTCAAGGAAAGTGGCATGGGTTTTCCAGTAGGACCAGGTGAATCTGATGGAACCAAAGGAGTTGAGGTTGGAGGTGAAATTCTGGAGTTATTCTTCACTGAGTCTAGATCATGAAGATGTCATCAATAAATCTGTACCAAACTTTGGGTTGGCAGGCCTGGGTAACCAAGAAGGCTACCTCTAAGTGACCTATGAATAGGTTAATTGTTGGTATGTCTGGCCTTCAAAAGTGAAGGAGGTGTGGGTCAGGATGAAGCTGGCTAAGGTAATGAGGAAATAGGTTTTAGGTAGGGTGGCAGGTGATCGGCTTGAAAGGAAGTGCCTTTCCTCCTGACCCCACTGACACCCCGCACCCTTAACTTCTACCTTCTTCCTAAAATTCACAAACCCAATCATCCCGGCCGCCCCATTGTAGCTGGTTACCAAGCCCCCACAGAATGTATCTCTGCCTACGTAGATTAACACCTTCAACCCATTACATGCAGTCTCCCATCCTTCATCAAAGACACCAACCATTTTCTCGAACGCATGGAATCTTTACCCACTCTATTACCCCCGGAAACCATCCTTGTTACCATTGATACCACTTCCTTATACACAAATATTCTGCATGTCCAGGGCCTGGCTGTGATGGGGCACTTCCTTTCATGCCAATCACCTGCCACCCTACCTAAAACCTATTTCCTCTTTACTTTAGCCAGCTTCATCCTGACCCACAACTTCTTCACTTTTGATGGCTAGACATACCAACAGTTAAAGGGAACAGCCATGGGTACTAGGATGGCCCCCTCATACGCCAACCTATTCATGAGTCGCTTAGAGGAAGCTTTCTTGGTTACTCAGGCCTGCCTACCCAAAGTTTGGTACAGATTTATTGATGACATCTTAATGATCTGGACTCACACTGAAGAACAACTCCAGAATTTCCTCTCCAATCTCAACTGCTTTGGTTCCATCAGATTCACCTGGTCCTGCTCCAAAACCCATGCCACTTTCCTTGACGTTGACCTCCATCTGTCCAATGGCCAGTTTCACACGTCAGTCCACATCAACCTACCAACAAGCAACAGTACCTCCATTATGACAGCTGCCACCCATTCCACATCAAACGGTCCCTTCCCTACAGCCTAGGTCTTCGTGGCAAATGAATCTGCTCCAGTCCTGAATCCCTCGACCATTACACCAACAACCTGAAAACAGCTTTTGCATGCCGCAACTACCCTCCCGACCTGGTACAGAAGCAAATAACCAGAGGCACTTCCTCATCCCCTCAAACCCAGAACCTTCCACAGAAGAACCACAAAAGTGGCCCCACTTGTGACAGGATACTTCCCGGGACTGGATCAGACTCTGAATGTGGCTCTCCAGCAGGGATACAACTTCCTCAAATCCTGGACTGAAATGAGATCCATCCTTCATGAAATCCTCCCAACCCCACCAAGAGTGTCTTTCGGTCGTCACCTAACCTTTGTAACCTCAGTTCATCCCTATGAAATCCCCAAACCACCTTCCCTACCCTCTGGCTCCTAATCTTGTAAACGCCCCCGGTGTAAAACCTGTCCCATGCACCCTCCCACCACCACCTACTCCAGTCCTGTAACCCGGAAGGTGTACACGATCAAAGGCAGAGCAACGTGTGAAAGCACCCACGTGATTTACCAACTGGCCTGCCTACACTGTGAAGCTTTCTATGTGGGAATGACCAGCAAAAAACTGTCCATTTGCATGAATGGACACAGGCCGACAGTGTTTGTTGGTAATGAGGATCACCCTGTGGCTAAACATGCATTGGTGCACGGCCAGCACATCCTGGCACAGTGTTACACCGTCCGAGTTATCTGGATCCTTCCCACTAAAACCAACCTGTCAGAACTCCGGAAATGGGAACTTGCCCTTCAGTATATCCTCTCTTCTCGATATCCGCCAGGCCTCAACCTCCGCTGTCAAGTTGCCGCTGTTTATACCTCACCTGTATTTCAACAACTTCTTTGCCTCTGTACTTACGCCTCGACTGACATCTCTGCCCAAACTCTTTGCCTTTACAAATGTCTGCTTGTGTCAGTGTATGTGCGGATGGATTGTGTGTGTGTGTGTGTGTGTGTGTGTGTGTGTGTGTGCGTGTGCTATCTTGCCCCTAAGGTAAGTCTTTCTGCTCCCGGGATTGGAATGACTCCTTACCATCTCCCTTAAAAACCACGTCCTTTTGTCTTTCCCTCTCCTTTCCTCTTTCCTGATGAAGCAACTGTTGGTTGCGAAAGCTTGAATTTTGTGTGTATTTTTGTGTTTGTTTGTGTGTGTCTATCGACCTGCCGGCGCTCTTGTTTGGTAAGTCACATCATCTTTGTTTTTAGATATATAATGTCATAGTTACATAGACTGAAATATGTAGCACAACAAAGTTAACTTCTGTTTTATTTACTCAAGATTCAAATCAGAATCTCAGAACATATTTGCTTTTAAATACACACTGGAAACCCAGGATCACCAATAAATGTACTGACTTGAAGGGTGTGATGTGTTTCTATTGAAAACCACTACCTGTCTTCCCAACATGAATTTAAAATACGTGACGTATAAATATGTGTTGCAGACATTTTGATTGCTTTTAAGAGACTGCTTTTAGGTTTATTATTTTATCTAGTTGTACTAAATACAAAATAACTTCAGCGGGTAGACACACTATTGTGCACAAGTATGTAACATAGGCTGACACATTTTACATAAAAATGGTTAACTGTATAAGCACACACTGTGTATAATAAAAAATTCACTGTATTTATGTTTTAATACTGTGTCATTAGCTGTATGGACTGTTCATGCTGACAAATCGGTAGGTTACTGAAACTCTGATGCATACTGTATGAGCATCTAAGTTACTGAAGAGATTGCAACTATTACTTGTTTACCATACTCTTTCTAACCAATACTTCATTAAATTCATTAATACATTTGCTCCACTGTGAGGTTAGAGTTACAACCGTGCCATGTAATGGATAAATAAACAAATTTATATATCATTTATAGTGTATAAAGCTGGTAAATTACAGTGTTTAATTGTAACAGAAACAGTAATTATATTTATGACTTCCCCTCATGAACCATGGACCTGGCTGTTGGTGGGGAGGCTTGCGTGCGTCAGCGATACAGATAGCCCTACCGTAGGTACAACCACATCTGTTGAGAGGCCAGACAAACGTGTGGTTCCTGAAGAGGGGCAGCAGCCTTTTCAGTAGTTGCAGGGGCAACAGTCTGGATGATTGACTGATCTGGCCTTGTAACAATAACCAAAACGGCGTTGCTGTGTTGGTACTGCGAACGTCTTAAAGCAAGGGGAAACTACAGCCGTAATTTTTCCCGAGGGCATGCAGCTTGACTGTATGATTAAATGATGATGGCGTCCTCTTGGGTAAAATAGTCCCCCATTCGGATCTCCGGGCGGGGATTACTCAAGAGGATGTCGTTATCAGGAGAAAGAAAACTGGCGTTCTACGGATCGGAGCATGGAATGTCAGATCCCTTAATCGGGCAGGTAGGTTAGAAAATTTAAAAAGGGAAATGGATAGGTTAAAGTTAGATATAGTGGGAAATAGTGAAGTTCGGTGGCAGGAGGAACAAGACTTCTGGTCAGGTGACTACAGGGTTATAAACACGAAATCAAATAGGGGTAAGGCAGGAGTAGGTATAATAATGAATAGGAAAATAGGAATGCGGGTAAGCTACTACAAAAAGCATAGTGAACGCATTATTGTGGCCAAGATAGATACAAAGCCCACACCTACTACAGTAGTACAAGTTTATATGCCAACTAGCTCTGCAGATGACGAAGAAATTGAAGAAATGTATGATCAAATAAAAGAAATTATTCAGATAGTGAAGGGAGCCGAAAATTTAATAGTCATGGGTGACTGGAATTCGAGTGTAGGAAAAGGGAGAGAAGGTAACATAGTAGGTGAATATGGACTGTGGCTAAGAAATGAAAGAGGAAGCCACCTGGTAGAATTTTGCACAGAGCACAACTTAATCATAGCTAACACTTGGTTTAAGAATCGTGAAAGAAGGTTGTATACATGGAAGAACCCTGGAGATACTAAAAGGTATCAGATACATTATATAATGGTAAGACAGAGATTTAGGAACCAGGTTTTAAATTGTAAGACATTTCCAGGGGCAGATGTGGTCTCTGACCACAATCTATTGGTTATGAACTATGATTAAAACTGAAGAAACTGCAAAAAGGTGGGAATTTAAGGAGATGGGATGAAGTAGTGAAGGCAGCAGTGGATAAAGTAGGTAAAAAGACGAGGGCTAGTAGAAATCCTTGGGTAACGGAAGTAATATTGAATTTAATTGATGAAAGGAGAAAATATAAAAATGCAGTAAATGAAGCAGGCAAAAAGGAATACAAACTTCTTAAAAATGAGATAGACAGGAAATGCAAAATGGCTAAGCAGGGATGGCTAGAGGACAAATGTAAGGATGTAGAGGATTATCTCACTAGGGGTAAGATAGATACTGCCTACAGGAAAATTAATGAGACATTTGGAGAAAAGAGAACCACTTGTATGAATATCAAGAACTCAGATGGAAACCCAGTTCTAAGCAAAGAAGGGAAAGCAGAAAGGTGGAGGGAGTATATAGAGGGTCTGTACAAGGGCGACATACTTGAGGACAATATAATGGAAATGGAAGAGGATGTAGATGAAGATGAAATGGGAGATACGATACTGCATGAAGAGTTTGACAGAACACTGAAAGACCTGAGTCGAAAATGTGAAAATTACTTAACGATCAGTTTAATAAGTCACAGCTGCAAAATACTAACGCGAATTCTTTACAGACGAATGGAAAAACTGGTTGATGCGGACCTTGGGGAGGATCAGTTTGGATTTCGTAGAAATGTTGGAACACGTGAGGCAATACTGACCTTACGACTTATCTTAGAAGAAAGATTAAGGAAAGGCAAACCTACGTTCCTAGCATTTGTAGACTTAGAGAAAGCTTTTGACAATGTTGACTGGAATACTCTAAAGGTGGCAGGGGTACAATACAGGGAGCGAAAGACTATTTACAATTTGTACAGAAACCAGATGGCAGTCATAAGAGTCGAGGGGCATGAAAGGGAAGCAGTGGTTGGGAAAGGAGTGAGACAGGGTTGTAGCCTCTCCCCGATGTTATTCAATCTGTATATTGAGTAAGCAGTAAAGGAAACAAAAGAAAAATTCGGAGTAGGTATTAAAATTCATGGAGAAGAAGTAAAAACTTTGAGGTTCGCCGATGACATTGTAATTCTGTCAGAGACGGCAAAGGACTTGGAAGAGCAGTTGAATGGAATGGACAGTGTTTTGAAAGGAGGATATAAGATGAACATCAACAAAAGCAAAACAAGGATAATGGAATGTAGTCGAATTAAGTCGGGTGATGCTGAAGGAATTACATTAGGAAAAGAGACACTTAAAGTAGTAAAGGAGGTTTGCTATTTGGGGAGCAAAATAACTGATGATGGTCTAAGTAGAGAGGATATAAAATGTAGACTGGCAATAGCAAGGAAAGCGTTCCTGAAGAAGAGAAATTTGTTAACATCGAGTATAGATTTAAGTGTCAGGACGTCATTTCTGAAAGTATTTGTATGGAATGTAGCCATGTATGGAAGTGAAACATAGATGATAAATAGTTCGGACAAGAAGAGAATAGAAGCTTTCGAAATGTGGTGCTACAGAAGAATGCTGAAGATTAGATGGGTAGATCACATAAATAATGAGGGAGTATTGAATAGGATTGGGGAGAAGAGAAGTTTGTGGCACAACTTGGCCAGAAGAAGGGATCGGTTGGTAGGACATGTTCTGAGGCATCAAGGGATCACCAATTTAGTATTGGAGGGCAGCGTGGAGGGTAAAAATCGTAAAGGGAGATCAACAGATGAATACACTAAGCAGATTCAGAAGGATGTAGGTTGCAGTAGGTACTGGGAGATGAAGCAGCTTGCACAGGAAGTAGCATGGAGAGCTGCATCAAAAGTGTCTCGGGACTGAAGACAACAACGACAACAACAACAACAACAACAACAACAACAACAACATCTATGACTTGTATTTACTTTTCTGTCAATCTTTTTCGAATAAGCACTTTATAACTTTCTTACGAAATGAGATGATTTTGCTAGATGGACTTTTTACATTGCTTTCTTGTTGTTGTTTTTTCTTTCATTTACTTACATTTTATAATTATTTCTTTTGTGGAAAATGTCTCAGACTGTTACCACTTTTCTTGCTTTCAGGGTTCTATTGGAGCATGTTGTCTGAATATGCTATCTTGGCAATAAAGTCAAATTCAAGCTGAAGTATTCTGTGCTACAGCAACTCTGTACAGATCACTAATATATTTTCATTTCAAGTGCTTTATGTAATAACTGAATTGATAAATTTATCTTAATCTTTTTTTGTATGTTTCTTTCCGTTTTATCCTGTTATGATCTTCTCTTCAGGCATTGGAGGCTAACTATCACTCTTCCCCACCATATGTTACCGTATATAGTGGTTACTTATCAGAGTTTTTCTTTAGATAACACTAAACATAGCTCAGATGAATGGTTCCACCAGGCAAGGGAAACTGTCATTATTGGTTGAGGATCTTAGAAACTCTCGGGCAGATTATATTGTACAACAAATTTCATGTTCTGTAATTTTCATCAACTAGTGCTTGGTATCGCCATACACTGCATTTTCCTACTTCATGAACTCAGTGCATTTCAACATCCAGTTCGTATACACAACCAGAAATCACTCTTCCTCAGTAAAGGGTTCTGCAGAGTCCCACTAGAGCAATAAACTGGAACAAAATTGGAACCAATATCAATTTCAAATAACCATCAAACCAAATATACACAGATCGCAGATGATTATATAATCCCTTCTGGATTCAACAACTCATTTAAACCTGCTAAATACTCTAGTACTTACAAAGATCTCAAACTCTGTTAAGCTCCAACCACCCTTTGAACTAACTCGCTCTTAATTTTGCTGATTGCGCACAGTATCACTAATACTGCACACAGTATTACTAATACTGTATGCAACCGGTAAAATTAAATTGCCGAACCACAAAACTCACCAGTAGTCAATTTGTCATGTTGACTTAGCCAATGACACACAGCCAAGCCCGACTGTGCATGGGTTAACAGATACCCAAGTTCACACAACTTCTGTTTACTCTGACCAAAAGTGTCCTGTGTATTGGAACAATATTAAATGTTTTTGGAACTATTGAAATGAATAAACAAACAGCACTTTCACAATTAGTACATTGTTTTAATCTGTCGTAGTCTCTTGTTGCTCAGGGGGCTGCTTGGTTGCACACACAGTGGATAACATTTTGCGGCTTCTCTCTGTTGCCTTCCCTCTATAACATTTTCAAACAGTAGTACATAGAACATAACAAGAACTGCTTATTTAATGATTGCAGTTCAGTTGATATGAACGTAAGTGAGGGTGATGTCTGCAATTTACTGTTACATCAATCACAACATATCTTGATACATCATAGCTTTTTCCGTTAACTTGGCTACCACCAGCTGTGATATTTGCTTATTTAAATATAGTGATATTAAGGATGCCCGATCAGATGCAACAATAGTCACAGCTGCCATTGGCACACAATGCACTGACCCATCTTCACTGTTACCAGACATTGTGGGTGGAGCACTGTGTCATCGTGATCAAAAGTATCCAGACACCCCCAAAAACGTATATTTTTATTATTAGGTGCATTGTTCTGTCACCTACTGGCAGGTAATAAAAGTGACCTCAGTAGTCATTAGACATCATATGAGAGCAGAATTGGGCACTCCATGGAACTCGTGGACTTCGAACGTGTTCAGGTTAATGGGGTGTCACTTTTCATACGTCTGTAATCCCCACTCCTAAACCTCCCTAGGTCCACTGTTTTTGATGTGATAGCGAAGTGGAAATGTGAAGGAACACATACAGCACAAAAGCATACATGCCGACGTAGTCTGTTGACTGACAGACTGCCGACAATTGAAGAGGGTTGTAATATGTAATAGGCAGACATATATCCGGACCATCACACAGGAATCACTGAAAGTACTATGACAGGTGGGAGGTGAGAAAACTTGAATTTCATGATCGAGCGGCTGCTCATAAGCCACACACAACGCTGGTAAATGCCGAACGATGCCTCACTTGGTGTAAAGAGCGTCAACATTGAACAATTGAACAATGGAAAAACATTGTGTGGAGTGATGAATTACAGTGGTGATCCGATGGCAGGGTGTGGGTATGGCGAATGCCTGGTGAACATCATCTGCCAGCTCTTGTAGTGCCAACAGTAAAATTTGGAGGCGGTTGTGTTACTGTGTGGTCATGTTTTTCATGGAAGGGGCTTGCACACCATGTTGTTTTGTGTGGCACTATCACAGCACAGGCCTACATTGATGTCTTAAGTACCTTCTTGCTACACACTGTTGAAGAGCAGTTCGGTGATGGTGAGTGCATCTTTCAGCACGATTGAGCACTTGTTCATAATGCACGGCCTTTGGTGGAGTGGTTACACAACGATAACATCCCTGTAATGGACTGGCGTGCCCAGAGTCCTGACCTGAATCATATGGAACACCTTTGGCATGTCTTGGAACACCGACTTCGTGCCAGGCCTCACCGACCACATTGATACCTCTCCTCAGTGCAGCACTCCTTGAAGAATGGGCTGCCTTTCCCCAAGAAACCTTCCAGCATCAAGGCTAAGGGTGGGCCAATGCTATATTTAATTCCAGCATTACTGACGGAGGGCACCACGAACTTGTAAGTCATTTTCAGCCATGTGTCTGGATACTTTGTCCACATAGTGTAGCTCCCTCATATTGGACTACGTCTGCCAACAACAATCCAACAAAAATAAGTTACCTGATGATTCCTCACCCACATACTAATTTGTGTTTTTGGAGACGTGTTTCTATTGCTTGTATGGGGTCACCAGAGAAGGATCAGTCGAGTTCATATGTACGCATTCATTCCATTCTGAGTCTGTTATTTGTACAATTGTTTTGTGTTAGGCTGTGTATGGGCTGTATTGTCTTTAACTTCATTTAGATTGCAAGAACATGTTCGTAGTACACTGATCATCCACTTCCACTGACTTGATTTTGAAGAAAATAGGTGCAGCATAAAAACACAGTTGAAGGCTGAAAGCTGAAAAATATACACTATTACAGCACAGAAAATGATTTCGTAGTAATGAGAGCAGTGTCTTTTCTCTTTTCTCACTGTATGTGCAGTTGCATTTTTAATCACTCTGGTTAAGTGATCAGACCGGAAAGAAAAACTAATATATTAAAGATGAAATGGCAGTGATCCGATGGTTATGACAATAGTTAAGGAATTTGGGTGTAGCAACCCTTCAGATTGAAAACTGGACTTTTGGGAGGTACGCTACAGTACCATCTAAAGTGAAAGTAATAAAATATAAAAGTATTTGGTACTACATATAGTAATTTCCCGTAACATTTTAGTTTACAAGCAGCACATACGCATAGCATTCCTTTTTCATATATTGTTTTTATTTGCAGCTCATCCCACTGTGGCATCTGACAATAGCCATTGCCTTTCTATTGTGGTACCTTGGTTCAACAGCAACAGTGTTCCTTCTCCTGCAGCCTTGTGTGTTTTACTTACTGTCAACAATGAGAAACAAGTCTATTCTGTGGGCTTTCAGCATTGGTATGTTAGCTTGGATTCACAGAGAGGATTCACTGGTTAGTGTTGTAACTGCATGGCTTTCGAAGCATTCTCTAATTTAATTATTACTCTACAACTTATCTTCCCTTGTATATTTAAGTTAGATTGATGTAATTTGAAATCATTAGAACCTAATGCCCACTAATTGCAGACAGCATTGGAAGTTAATTTTTCCATCAATATTTTGTCATGAGTGTTTTTCTTTAATTTTTAATTTCACTTGCAACTGATGATATGATCATAAAATACTGGTTGAAATTCACAATATGAAGCCTAGTTGTTCCATTTACAAAAACAGTTCCCTGTGTTGTCATTCTTAAAATCATATGGCTCTCCTCAATAACATATTTTGTTCTATTCATATGTGAGAGTGGGATGAAACTGATAGTGGTCTAACAGTGATTTAAGCCTAAAGAGTGGAAATGGAAAATATTCGAAGTGCTAGGTCACACATTCATCAGGAAAAAATATCTTGGTTTGTGCTAATTGATTTGGATTAAAAAAAAAAAAAAAAAAAACTTGTTACACCACAGAACTATGCAGCCCACCACATGACTGCAAAGAGTAATGAGACTGTAGAAAATACATACTTCATTAAGAATGTTCTAAGTACCATATGAGAAAACCGGATGTGTCTAAGTGCTTGTAAGAAAACATGATGCAGAGTACTGAAAACGCCTTTTGTGAAAAAATGCCACTCAGGATATTATCCATTTTCTCTCCCGTCCATCCCTCTCTTCCCCCACCCCTCAAAACAATTAAGAGTGAAAGTACTAAAGCTAGTTGAATATTCTAAGGTTTAAGTACCAAGCAAGGTTGCCTCGATGGTCAGCCTGAACTTGTTCAGAAAGGTTGGTATTTATATTCTCAGCCAAAGTGGATTTTTATCCTTTTACTTGTCCAAATCCAAAGTTTTGCTGCATGTCTAATGACCTGGTTGTTGATTGGCGCTTGACTTTATCTCATCCTAGGGTCTCAGTGACCTGCTACTCATTTCTAACCTTCTCCATCATCTCCCCCTTCCTCCCTGACAAATAATTAATAGTTTCAAGAGTTAGGATTAGTATTTTCGTTTTCAAATGTGTCTATTGGCAGTACCGTAACACGACTGTTGGTCACACATTCTCCCACTCTCTCTAACTTTGTAGTTTCATCATGTGAATATTTCCTTCAAAAAACTGTTATGCTGACGATACATGCATGTTAATAAAGTAACTAAACTTAAACTTACCAGACACAGTGTAGACGATAGCGAAAAAGGCCTACAGTTAATTCACAACTAACAGGTCAAGTTGTAATCTTAATAAGACTGATTTAATGTAGCATCAAACTAATAAAAAATGATATGCTGGTACCAAAAGTAGACATTGCTTAAGGGTTCAGTTGCTTTAAAGGTTAAAATGGATTCAACATATATAAAGCTAATCAAGGTAGTCAATAAGTAAATAAAAAGTGCAACATGATTTGCTTTCAGAAGTATTTTGCATTGTGTTTACTTGAAAAGTGGGATGCAAGGATATTTTGAGTACTTTCCCATGCTTTTGTCTTGGGGATTATCTTCAGAGGCAAATGCAGGTAAAATAAACAAAGTTTTTATTCTGCAAAAGTGAGCAAGTATCCAGCACACACACATGTTCAGAACATCCAGGACTCCCTTCTCCACTTGCAAAGGTTGCTGGAAGATGTGTCATTGAGCTAGGCACCAGGGCAGCTGGGAATTCGGGGAAAGTAATTAGCAAGTGTGGCAGCCAAGGTAGCATGTATTCAAAATTCTGTGGCTCAATGTACTGTCCTCGTACAAGCTATTTTCTCACTGTTGAGATGCAGTATCACACATTTGTAGAAATAAGTATGGCCAGAAGTGTGGGACAGTAAATTGTGACTAATTAGATCAACTACTTGTCCATGGTGTACCGCCTTCCAGTCACCAAGGCAAGATGATACTCTCCAATCAATTACAGATAGGGCACAGTGCAGTGGTGCATTGCATCCTACTCCAGCTGATTTTGCCTCAATTTTTCCAGACCAGGAGATCAGTGTGGTAAGACTTGAGGAATTTGTGAAATGCACGACTTTCTTCGTAAACTGTAAGGCTTCAGGTATTATAAGCCAGTTTTTATTTTATGATGCACTTAACATTTCCTCTGCTTTCAATCACATTCAACTTAGACTATCTTAACATGAACACTGATAATCTTGCTGTTGATTGCTCTGAAAAACACACACATTGGGATAAGAATACGGTATAATGTGCGAAGTATGTTCCTAGGCATATTACAGAGACTTTTTGAAAGATCTTGGAATTTATACACTCACTTTCCAGTTTATTCAATGGTATTTGTTGCTAATAATATGTTCCATATGAGTCTTAATGGGATTCGCTTTTCTGATGTAATAGTCTTCAGGAAGTTTACAACTACCATAACACAAGAAGTTGACAAGTTTTATAAATTCAAAAGCAAATTGAAGACATCCATTTTAGCAGTGTGTGTTCCACATAATTGGTGTACTTAATCAGTAACTAAAGATTCAGCTTGATAGCAAACAGTTCTTTATTTTTAAGGTACACAAATGATTGCTGTCTTAAGATCAGTGTTCGTGTGTTTCTGTAGCTGTTCAACTAGTAACTTCAAAGAAACAGCACCTGTTTAGTAGGACTGACAGAGCAACAGCTTAACTGCATTAAATTTAAGTTACCACAAATTGTTTCAGTAGTTTAATGAAAGAAATACCACTGACAATTAATAGATTCTTCATTTGAAAGCAGAGATAAATGAAATAAACCTTATTTCTGACCTTTAATCAGTAGAAGGTGATTGGAAATTAATTTTTAAGACACCTACCGACAAAGAATATGTGCCATTTCAGCTATTTCTTTCACTCTCGTATAGTTTGTTTAGTTATTAATCGTATAGAAGACGACATAACAAAATTTCAGGTTCAGGACTCCTAACTTCAGTTTACCAGTTGCACCCTGAGCAGAACAGGTGCTAACAGTTATTGTTTGAACACATTGTTGCAAATCACAGTATCTCCTTTATTATGCAGATTAGTCATTGCTGTTATGTGATCAATGCACAGAGTTATGTCAATTGAAAATGTATCATTGATCTGTCTGGCCCCTGTTAAACATTTGTCTTGTACATACAGATGCTGTACATGCAGTCCAATAATATGATTAACATTTGGTATTCTCATATGAGACTAAATCTCAGAAACAAATTAGTTCACAATTTGGCCAAGATACTTTTACTGTAAGGCCACATACTCTGACACTGTAGTAATAATACTTAACAGATTAATATACTTAATGTCTTATGTGTGTTTAAGTTACTAACAATAGAAAGTCTGTAAGATCTGTGTATATATATAATCTCAAAAAATGTAAGCCCATTGAAAATACTTACTCCCTTTATTTGCTTAAGCACTGAAATTGTCCATTGTAACTACAACACTGAAAATAATCTCCTGTTATCTTGTTGTACTGTCTCCAGTACTGTTTCTTAGGCACATCATAATGGTAGCACTTACCTACTTAGCAGATATTTCTTATTCATTCATTTCTTTTGTAATTAATGCCCTAATCCCAGTATTTGCCTCAACCAGTTTGTAAAGTACAAAATCAACTTCTGAATAAGTCCAGTGACTAATGTCCTTGAACATCCACAAACACAATGCAAGTAGCTGCATTGTCATCATGTGGACAAAAATTCCTACTGGTTCACAAGTGCACAACTTAAAAATAAGAACAGATAAGAACAAAAAAGTAAGAAGCTGTATTAACAAAACCAAATAATAGCATGCTAGAAGGTATTGTACTCCCACTGTACACACATCTATTGACATGGTAGTCCATGGACTGGACAGGTGTGGGTTTCTGAGATTATACATTTCTGAAAGACCCATTTCTATGA
Organism: Schistocerca gregaria; assembly: GCF_023897955.1. NCBI lineage: Eukaryota > Metazoa > Arthropoda > Insecta > Orthoptera > Acrididae > Schistocerca > Schistocerca gregaria. Next base: position 618,485,859 of record NC_064923.1, on the reverse strand, counting down.
TGTGCCACGTATTCAACATATCTAGTTTGATATTAAGTTCTATCATTACAGAGTGAGGTTACCTTGTCAGTCCAAAAAGTTTAGAGACTGGATTAATAAAAAATAGAGAAAAGAACATTAATGATATTACTGATATTCAAGCCAAAGTGTTGATGCTTTATATGAATTTTTTTACTTTGTCATTTTGTGTTAGGTGTGTATTGACTAGTGTCTTGTAACCCTATTGATTAGTGTCTTGTAACCGCATGATTTTTTTTTTTCAAAAAAAAAAAAAATTGCCCGTACATTGGATTTCTATCAAGTTCCAGCAGGTGTCCACATCTTTCTGTTGGTGCTCAGTAGTTAAGGTGTGCAGTACAGACTTCACATACTTTCTCCTCATCCAAACTATCTCAGAGTATGATGTGAACTCTTGACTTAAAGAAGTCACTCCACTGTCTTTTGTGACACCACAAATTTACACAGTGACTGCACATTCACCACTTAACACTGCCTGCTCCCAGTTCACTGGTTGAATGCACATCTGTTGTGTACAGTTGTTATCTGAAGCTGCCACCGTAGTCACTGCACTGACATTGCTTGTACACCAGGAATAAAATCATTCTCGAAACTTTTTGGTCAGACAGTGTACTCCTGTGTACTTACTTCAGCAACTGCCTGTAACTAAATGGGAATCTCATTTATTGCTGCATTTAGATTTAAAGTAGTGTGTTAAGGTAGAATTCATGTATATGTTCGATTAAAAAAAAAATTGTAGTGAAGTAACATGTTAAAATAATTTCTGTAGCTTTGTATTGACTTTTTCAGGCATGGTTACAAATTTCGTTCAGTGCTGAATACCTGCTTCATGCTGCATTAGGTTGGACACACATGCGTTGCCTAAGTTTTACACTTGACAAAGTGAATGAAGTAAACTACACAGCTGATCTGAGAAACTGTATTAATCTCTTAGGCTATTGCTTCTACTTACCTACCCTGTTTATGGGACCACTTATTTTGTATGAAGTGTTCCATGAAGGGGTGAGTAATTGTGAGTCATCTCTTCTTTAGAATTATTGAGAAAAAGTTAATTTCATTTCATCTTGTTCTTTCCACAGGTGATGAGTACAGTAACACTGACAGGAACACACGTAATGAAACTGTCTTTAAAAATCTTGCGCTTTATTTTCTGGCTGTTAGTTACGGATTTTTCTTTGCATTTCCTATATTTTAATGCTCTGCAGCAACAACCACAGGTTAGTTACCAGTGACTTGCAGTAATTCATATTATTCATATGGAAATATGTGTGGATTAGACAGTAAATAATGTAGATGGTAACTTTTTTGTCAAAGAACTTACTAATAAATATACCAGTAATGCCACTGCCGTGTAGCAATTGTGTAGCCTGACAAGGAATGTACAGTCAGATTCATGATTTTTTATGGAAATGAACTTTTTGAGTAAGCAATTTATACATATTGCATTGTGTTAGAGATTTTTTGATGTGTGCAGTAGTTTCGATTGATTTATTGCAGATTGTCAGAAATATCGACTGGTGGTCTCTTTGTGGCCTGGGTTACTGCATGGGACAATTCTTCATGAACAAATATGTGGTTGTTTATGGTTTGGCAGGCAGCATAGCAGAAGCAGAGCACATTTTGGCACCAAGACCTCCAAAATGTATTGCTAGAGTACATCTTTATTCTGAAATGTGGCGATATTTTGATCATGGACTCTACCTTTTCCTGGTCAAGTAAGAAACATCTCAAATATGAAGTACTAATCCCTTCCTGAAACTGGAATGATTACTCAGTAAGACAGGGATAGGAGCTGTGGCTGTATACAGGATGAAGAGATTTCTTGCAACATATTTTGAAGCTTACACACTATCTTCAGGTAACTTCAGTTGCCTTTAGTTAATTATCGGGAGTGTATTATTTATCTGAAGAATGTAAACCAGTAGAAGTTAATTGTTTGGTTTAACATTAGTTAAAAAGGAAACAAACAAGCAATTTACACGTTTCCTTAGCGCTGTAACGTATTCACATTGATATAATATTTTTGAAACACACAGTCGTATTGTTTTTCGGTTACAGTCTTCATCAGAAGAGTGTAGTAGGAAGGAAATGCCAGAGAATTATTTAAACAAATGGAATCACCGCTTCAATTTGGTTTACTAAATAAGATAGACAGATTTTTATAAGAGCTGCAGGTTACTGATGTATTTCCTCAGTGTGTTGTTTTACTAGGATGTAACAGCCATCATTATCTTTGTGATCTCTCTTTGACAGCAGCTGGTTGCCATGATGTACGTGCAGGTTGTAATACTGAAATCTTATAACTGAAGGGTTTGGTGGAGGAAAGTGCTAACTGACAAGAGCGTATTTTGAGTTATTGCATCTTGTATGCTTGCTTAAATTAAAAAGCAAGAGCATAAATACAATAAGACAAAACAGTGTATTTGATAGATAGATCTTTCTGGTGTACATGTGGAATTACTTGTTACTAGCTTGTGGTGCATTCTAATAGACAACAGGTAAAAGGAGCTGACTAATCCTTACTAAATTGAGGGTTGGTGCTTTCTTCTGCTGGTCCCTTCAATTCTTTAAAACTTATAATTGCCAATACACTATTGCAAAAGGAAAGCATTTTACATCAAGTTATGTTCATTGGATTGTCTGATGTCCTTCTATTTTGTCATTAAGGTATTTGAAGGAACATCTATGTGATAAATCTTTGTAAATGAAAATAGACTGTCAGATAATCAGATTTCTTTCATGCTTGGTGGACTCAACATTGAGCAAAACTTACATTTTGATTCAGCACAGTCGGGGGTGGAAGTGGAGAAGGAACCATACACTTGCAGTAATAGCTGTAAAAGGGCACAGAGCATTTTACTGACACCTCCACCCGCACCCCTTCAAGGATTTCACATCTTTTGTCAAGTGCTTGGCCAAACAGAGTTCCATCTCTTGCAGCACTGCTTCTCTTTCCATGCTGCAAGTCCGTCTTTCTACTATTCTTTCTTACCCCTCTGCCTTTCCACTGCATTGTCTTCTTGTTGTCTGCCGTGCTTGGATGTGGTTTAATTCTGCATGCTCGTGATTTTTCTTGGGGGAGAGGGGCAGCATCCTTCATAAGAAGCTCCACCTCTAAAGATTGACTACAGGTACAGTGTCCCTGTGTTTCCAGAGGTGGCAACTACCCAGCACCTCTGCACCTTTTCTACCGTAAAATCTGTGCATGTTTCAGGGACCATTGGTAGGTATGATGGTGAAATGTGCATTCCAGGGAACTTGGGCATCGGCTTCACCGCCTGGACCTCAACAAAGGCACATATATTCATAAAAAATCCTCAAACTCGAGGTGTTGTTGTTGTCTTCAGTCCTGAGACTGGTTTGATGCAGCTCTCCATGCTACTCTATCCTGTGCAAGCTGCTTCATCTCCCAGTACCTACTGCAACCTACATCCTTCTGAATCTGCTTAGTGTACTCATCTCTCGGTCTCCCTCTAAGATTTTTACCCTCCACGCTGCCCTCCAATGCTAAATTTGTGATCCCTTGATGCCTCAAAACATGTCCTACCAACCGATCCCTTCTTCTAGTCAAGTTGTGCCACAAACTTCTCTTCTCCCCAATCCTATTCAATACCTCCTCATTAGTTACGTGATCTATCCACCTTATCTTCAGTATTCTTCTGTAGCACCACATTTCGAAAGCTTCTATTCTCTTCTTGTCCAAACTAGTTATCGTCCATGTTTCACATCCATACATGGCTACACTCCAAACAAATACTTTCAGAAACGACTTCCTGATACATAAATCTATATTCAATGTTAACAAATTTCTCTTCTTCAGGAACGCTTTCCTTGCTATTGCCAGTCTACATTTTATATCCTCTCGATCTCATTTTTGAGGCGTTTGTATTCCTTTTTGCCTGCTTCATTTACTGCATTTTTATATTTTCTCCTTTCATCAATTAAATTCAATATTTCTTCTGTTACCCAAGGATTTCTAGCAGCCCTCGTCTTTTTACCTACTTTATCCTCTGGTGCCTTCACTACTTCATCCCTCAGAGCTACCCATTCTTCTTCTACTGTATTTCTTTCCCCCATTCCTGTCAATTGTTCCCTTATGCTCTCCCTGAAACTCTGTACAACCTCTGGTTCTTTCAGTTTATCCAAGTCCCATCTCCTTAATTTCCCACATTTTTGCAGTTTCTTCAGTTTTAATCTACAGGTCATAACCAATAGATTGTGGTCAGAGTCCACATCTGCCCCTGGAAATGTCTTACAACTTAAAACCTGGTTCTTAAAGCTCTGTCTTACCATTATATAATGTATCTGATACCTTTTAGTATCTCCAGGGTTCTTCCATGTATACAACCTTCTTTCACGATTCTTAAACCAAGTGTTAGCTATGATTAAGTTGTGCTCTGTGAAAAATTCTACCAGGTGGCTTCCTCTTTCATTTCTTAGCCCCAGTCCATATTCACCTACTATGTTACCTTCTCTCCCTTTTCCTACACTCGAATTCCAGTCACCCATTACTATTAAATTTTCGTCTCCCTTCACTATCTGAATAATTTATTTTATTTCATTGTACATTTCTTCAATTTCTTCGTCATCTGCAGAGCTAGTTGGAATATAAACTTGTACTACTGTAGTAGGTGTGGGCTTTGTATCTATCTTGGCCACAATAATGCGTTCACTATGCTGTTTGTAGTAGCTTACCCCCATTCCTATTTTCCTATTCATTATTAAACCTACTCCTGCCTTACCCCTATTTGATTTTGTGTTCATAACCCTGTAGTCACCTGACCAGAAGTCTTGTTCCTCCTGCCACCGAACTTCACTAATTCCCACTATATCTAACTTTAACCTATCCATTTCCGTTTTTAAATTTTCTAACCTACCTGCCCGATTAAGGGATCTGACATTCCATGCTCCGATCCGTAGAACGCCAGTTTTCTTTCTCCTGATAACGACATCCTCTTGAGTAATCCCCGCCCGGAGATCCGAATGGGGGACTATTTTACCTCCGGAATATTTTACCAAAGAGGACGCCATCATCATTTAATCATAAAGTAAAGCTGCATGTCCTCGGGAAAAATTACGGCCGTAGTTTCCCGTTGCTTTCAGCCGTTCGCAGTACCATCACAGCAAGGCCGTTTTGGTTAATGTTGCAAGGCCAGATCAGTCAATCATCCAGACTGTTGCCCCTGCAACTACTGAAAAGGCAGCTGCCCCTCTTCAGGAACCACATGTTTGTCTGGCCTCTCAACAGATACCCCTCCGTTGTGGTTGCACCTACGGTACGGCCATCTGTATCGCTGACGCACGCAAGCCTCCCCACCAACGGCAAGGTCCATGGTTCATGGGGGGTCTCGAGGTGTGCAACTCGCTAATGAAGTGAATGGCTGCTGAGGTAAAACTGTCTTCATAAGGCAACCTCTGGGGCACTTGCCTCTGTCGCGCCAGTTGTAAATGCTTGCTCAAGCATGCGGGACTCTGTCTAGGTTGACATCTATTTCCCTAGCAGCTTGTGGGACCCCTGTGCAAATGAAGCAGGTCAAACATTCTTCTGTTGGTTGCTGCATGGCCCCAGCAATCTCTTTTGAAGGAAAAGACTATTACATTGTGAATAGACATGGCCGCAGAACGTTTCCTTCCCTGTCTACCCCATGGGAGGAATGTGGGACCAAGAGACAAGGAGAGAAATACTCCCCAAATTACTTAGTGTGCTCTAGGACTGACGAAGAGCCCATAATGACCACAAAGCAATTGTTCTTTGTTGAAACATCTTGATAACAGGTTTGGGGAAATAGTAACATTTCCGAAAATAAAAAATGAATAATCTTGGATTAAAATGGCATCCCCCGGTAAGCTGCAGATCCTGCTTGCCTGTGACAACCTGTATAATTTTCCTATAACTATCACGCCTCCCTCCGCACCCCCTATCTGAATTTCCTCTCCAACCTCAACTCCTTTGGTTCTATCAGATTCACCTGGTCCTACTCCAAATCCCATGCCACTTTCCTAGACGTTGACCTCCATCTGTCCAATGGCCAGCTGCACACATCCGTCCACATCAAACCCACCAACAAGCAACAGTACCTCCATTATGACAGCTGCCACCCATTCCATATCAAACGGTCCCTTCCCTACAGCCTAGGCCTTCGTGGCAAACGAATCTGCTCCAGTCCTGAATCCCTTGACCATTACACCAACAACCTGAAAACAGCTTTCGCATCCCGCAACTACCCTCCCAACCTGGTACAGAAGCAGATAACCAGAGCCACTTCCTCATCCCCTCAAACCCAGAACCTCTCACAGAAGAACCCCAAAAGTGCCCCACTTGTAACAGAATACTTCCCGGGACTGGATCAGACCCTGAATGTGGTTCTCCAGCAGGGATACGACTTCCAAAAATCCTGCCCCGAAATGAGATCCATCCTTCATGAAATCCTCCCCACTCCACCAAGAGTGTCTTTCCGCCGTCCACCTAACCTTCGTAACCTCTTGGTTCATCCCTATGAAATCCCCAAACCACCTCCCCTACCCTCTGGCTCCTACCCTTGCAACTGCCCCCGGTGTAAAACCTGTCCTATGCACCCTCCCACCACCACCTACTCCAGTCCTGTAACACGGAAGGTGTACACGATCAAAGGGAGAGCCACATGTGAAAGCACCCACGTGATTTACCAACTGACCTGCCTGCACTGTGATGCTTTCTATGTGGGAATGACCAGCAACAAACTGTCCATTCGCATGAATGGACACAGGCAGACAGTGTTTGTTGGTAATGAGGATCACCCTGTGGCTAAACATGCCTTGATGCACGGCCAGCACATCTTGGCACAGTGTTACACCGTCCGAGTTATCTGGATACTTCCCACCAACACCAACCTATCCGAACTCCGGAGATGGGAACTCGCCCTTCAGTATATCCTCTCTTCTCGATATCCACCAGGCCTCAACCTCCGCTAATTTCAAGTTGCCGCCGCTCATACCTCACCTGTCTTTCAACAACTTCTTTGCCTCTGTACTTCCGCCTCGACTGACATCTCTGCCCTTACTCTTTGCCTTTAAATATGTCTGCTTGTGTCTGTGTATGTGCGGATGGATATGTGTGTGTGTGCGAGTGTACACCTGTCCTTTTTTTCCCCTAAGGGAAGTCTTTCCGCTCCCGGGATTGGAATGACTCCTTACCCTCTCCCTTAAAACCCACATCCTTTCTTTTTTCCCTCTCCTTCCCTCTTTCCTGACGAAGCAACTGCCAGTTGCGAAAGCTCGTAATTCTGTGTGTGTGTGTGTTTGTGTGTTTTGTTCATGTGCCTGTCTGCCGGCGCTTTCCCGCTTGGTAAGTCTTGGAATCTTTGTTTTTAATATAGATTACAATCTCAGTATGATTTTGCATTGGAGAATCATCAGCCAGTATTTCATGTCTTCAAACAGCAAGTGGAGTGAATTCACAAAGCTTTCAGATACATCATGCAGACCCATATAATGCTTCGTTCAGTTATTGGGAATTCCTCTATTCTGTAGGCCTTTGCCATGACACAACTCCAGGGCCAGACTTTGTTCACAGCCAAATGCTCCAACACCTATTGGTGGATCGCAGACATCACATCCATGTTGTTTTCAACCATATCTGGAGCAAGGGTGAGTGCCCATCTCAGTGGCGATAAAATGTGATGATCCTGGTACAGAAACCATGTAAACGGCCCTTTGCTGTGGACAGCTATTGCCCAATTAGTCTTCCTAATGTTATCTGAAAGTTGCTCAAACATATAGTAAGCCAACAGCCGTGTTGGTATCTTGAGTCTAGGAGTCATTAAACTCCTTGCCAAGAGGGGTTTCACCAAGGCTGTTTTACCACTGATAGTCTGGTTTGCCTGGAGTCTACCATGTGGTCAGCTTTCATCTGGCATCAACTCCTTATCTTTGTTTTGACTTCCAAAAGGCTTATGACCCACAAGGAAACATCACATCCTCATTAACCTCGGTAAGTTGGTTCTGGTATCTGTTCTTTTGTAGAGTTTTGTGTCTCACAGTATTTTCTGGGTTCAAATTGGTGCTTCCCATATACCCCCTAATTCGAGAGAATGGGCTCTGTCTTGAGTGAACATTTTTTTCTAGCAGCTATCAATAGTCTAGTTGCAGCTGTGGAGCCTACAGTGTCATCCTTTCTGTATGCCGATACTTGTTGCTTTTACTGTTGCTCCTCCACTGTGGGTGTTGCTGAATACTGACTACAGGATGCATTATGAAAGGTGCAGTTCTGAGCACTTATACTTGCATTCTGGTTTTTAGCTGCCAAGACCAGAGTCATGCACTTGTCGCCATAGTACTGTCCATCCACAACCAGAACTTTATTTCAGTGACAACTACTCAATGTGGTGGAGTCATTGCTTTCTGGCACTGGACTATGCCAGGTTCACATGGCTTCCCCATCTTTGCCATGTTAAATAGACTTACTGGTTACACCGTAATTGCTCTTCGTTGCCTCAGTAACACCAGCTGGGTCGTAGACCACTCTACACTTTTACACATCTGCACGTTAAAAAGCTCTGGACCTGTCCCACCTGGATTACGGAGGTCTGATATATGGCAGACCATTGCCTTCAGCGTAGTAGATGCTGGACCTGATTCATCATTATAGGGTGTGACGTGCGACAGGCATCTTCTGGCCTGCCCTATGAACAGCCTACTCTTGGAGGCTGGGGCCCCTCCACTGCATGTCTGACACCACCAACTGCTTTCCGACTATGCAGTAAACGTTCGCTGTTCCCCAGAGCATCTAAACTACTGTCTCCTTTTTCCTGGAGGTAGATCCACATCCTACAACAAAGGCCCAGGACTGGAGTCACAATCGCACTTCGCATACAGTGTCTCTACTCTGAACTCCATCTTTCCACACGGTCACATCTTGTTGGGGGGCAATTATGTATGGAATTTATGCTGTCCTTAGATCTGTCTCGACCTATCCTTTGGCCGAAAGACACTGTTGACTCCATGGTTGTTCATTGTCAAGCTGTCCTTGTTGAATTCCGGTTTCGGAAGTGGTGTACACTGAAGGCTCTAACATTAGTGGGGGAACTGGTTTTGCATGTATTCATGCAAGGTGCAGTGAACTATTTTCACTTCCAAATGGATGCAATATTTTCACTTCCAAATGGATGCAATTTATCCATTGCCACATCAGTGGCCATTCCTCAAGCCCTCAGTCATCTTCACTCATGCACCATGAAACATTCTTAATAGTCAGGGAGTGTCTGAGTAGTCTTCAGGCTATCTACCAGTGGTATGCTCGATACCCATTGGCTGTGACAGATGCCCCTTTTGACCTTTATCAAGCAGGACAGTTGGTTGTCTTCGTCTGGACCTCAGGTCACTACTGAAGGGCAAGTTCCCACCTCCGGAGTTCGGATGGGTTGGTGTTGGTGGGAAGTATTCAGATAACCCGGACGGTGTAACACTGTGCCAAGATGTGCTGGCCGTGCACCAAGGCATGTTGCACGGCCAGCACATCTTGGCACAGTGTTACACCATCCGGGATATCTGGATACTTCCCACGAACACCAACCCATCCGAACTTCGGAGACGGGAACTTGCCCTTCAGTATATCCTCTCTCCTCGATATCTGCCAGGCCTCAACCTCCGCTAATTTCAAGTTACCGCTGCTCATACCTCACCTGTCTTTCAACAACTTCTTTGCCTCTGTACTTCCACCTCGACTGACATCTCTGCCCGAACTCTTTGCCTTTACAAGTGTGTGCGTGTGTGCGTGTGTGCGTGTGTGCGTGTGTGTGTATCGTGCGCTTGCGCGTGCGCGAGTGAGTGTACACCTGTCCTTTTTTTACCCCTAAGGTAAGTCTTTCCGCTCCCGGGATTGGAATGACTCCTTACCCTCTCTCTTAAAACCCACATCCTTTCGTCTTTCCCTCTCCTTCCCTCTCTCCTGAAGAAGCAACAGTCGGTTGTGAAAGCTAGAAATTTTGTGTGTGTGTGTTTTATTTATTGTGCCTGTCTACCAGCACTTTCCCACTTGGTAAGTCTTGGAATCTTTGTTTTTAATATATTTTTCCCATGTGGAAGTTTCTTTCTATTTTATTTACATCTCTATGTTGTTTGTTTTTCTTGTTGTAATGCAGGGTGAGGAGACGTTGGTTGAATGTAGAGAGTGCGTCTCCCATCACATAGCATGTCCTGGGGTCTCCAACTGTATTGGGGATGGAATAACGCACCTACCTTTACCCTCTTACCCCTCTCTCACTCATTCATTTCTGCTTTCTCTTGATTTGATTAGTTCTCTGTTACAATCTCATTCCTCAGGATTTGTTTTGTTTTTCATTCCTCTCTCAGTACTCTTCCCGGCATAATGCAGATAGTATGGACTGGCTGATGACATCATGGTTAGTTCCCTGTAACCCCTTCAGTCCACCTAAATCCAGTCCATCATATTGAGTGGGCATAGGTATCATGATTTCTTTATACTGGGACATGTGTTAAGTGTAAGATGAACATCAACTTCGTCTTCCAAACAGTTTTGTTTATGCAGGGTGGTCCATTGATAGTGACCGGGCCAAATATGTTGTGAAATAAGCATCAAACGAAAGAACTGCAAAGAACAAAACTCATCTAACTTGAAGGGGGAAACCAGATGGCGCTGTGGTTGGCCCACTGGCCCACTAGATGGCACTGACATAGGTCAAAGGAATATCGACTGTATTTAAAAAAAATTGAAACCCCCATTTTTTATTACATCTTCATGTAGTACATAAAGAAATATGAATGTTTTAGTTGGACCACTTTTTTTGCTTTGTGATAGATGGCACTGTAATAGTCAGATGAACAGTTGGTAGCAGGTAGGGTTTTTAAATTAAAATACAGAACGTAGGTACGTTTGAACATTTTATTTTGGTTGTTCCAATGTGATACATGTACTTTTGTGAACTTATCATTTCTGAGAACGCATGCTGTTACAGCGTGATTGCCGGTAAATACCACATTAATGCAATAAATGCTCAAAATGATGTCTGTCAACTTCAATGCATTTTGCAATATGTGTAACGACATTCCACGACCAATCCACCTGTCATGAAATATGCTATTCAATACCACTTCAACTGCATGTGAGCTATGTGCCGGACATCCATCATGTTGAAAGCACATCGCCATTCTGTCAAGCAGTGAAACCTCTTTTAGTAACATCGGTACAACATTACATAGGAAATCGGCATACATTTCACCAGTTAGATTGCTGTCGATAAAATCGGGGCCAATTATCCTTCCTCTCATAATGCTGCACCATGCATTAACCCACCAAGGTCGCTGATGTTCCACTTGTCGCTGCCATCATGGATTTTCCGTTGCCCAACAGTGCATATAATGCCAGTTTACGTTACTGCTGTTGGTGAATGACGCTTCATTGCTAAATAGAACTCGTGCAAAAACTCTGTCATCATCCCGTAATTTCTCTTGTGCCCAGTGGCAGAACTGTACATGATGTTCAAAGTCATCACCATGCCGTTGACCTATGGTAGTGCCATCTAGCGGGCCAACCATAGCGCCATCTAGTTCCCCCCCCCCCCCCCCCCCCCTTCAAGCTAGACAAGTTTTGTTCTTTGCAGTTTTTTCGTTTGACGCTTATTTCGTGAGATATTTGGCCCAGTCACGTTCGATGGACCACCCTGTATAGCTTTCTCAAATAGTTTTGCTGGCTTTCTTTTGGGTAGTTTGTTGACAACAGAAACTCACCCATACTTAGTGGAGGTTGTCAAGAATGTGTTACTTCATTTCGAATGGTTAATAAATGAGCAGTTAACTAAATAAAAATTTGTGTGCACTGGTCTTGAATATGATTCATGTGAAGAGGGTACTAAACCTGTAACTCCAAATCAAAAGAAACACACCATGTGGTTTTCAGTGATTGATGATAACGCTTTTGAACAAGTGGACACACCATAGAAACAAAATTTAAGGAAATGTTCCGTAAACATGGATCTACAGTAGGAAAAACTGTCAGTCCAGTCCCAGGTGGGAAAATTACTAGAAACGTAGTGTGCCAAGAAGGTGTGTCTAGACAACAGGGGCAGATGCATTGGCAATTTAGAAATGGTCACTCGATATCGTGATACATACTGAGATACTGAGCTATATATTAAGATTGGAACAGGCTTGTGGCTCATTATTGTGTTTGTCAGTTGTGCATGCTGCAGTTCCTCAGCAATCAGTGCCATAGATTTGTGATGGATTATGTTGTGCAGTGCACTGTGAACGTGTGGACAGACTTTCAGAGATTGTGAGGAACTTCAGCACTTGAGTGGGTGCATCTGTGTATAAAGTGTCCCATCTGCAAATAACACTGTCTTGTGCTGTTCCATACCTCATTATTGCTTCAGTCAACACAATGTTAAGTTGTGGTGTTATATGCCAAAGTGAGCAACAGTAACATACAACAAACAGTGAGCTAGGTGGGGAAAAATGTACAGTCTGTGCAAGAAAATTGCCTAGATTCAAAGTAAGTGGCACAATCCCACAATGAGGCAGTTTTCTATGAGATAATTAGTAATCGAATAAGTGATTGGCTGGCATTTGATGCAACTACACTATTGAATGCTTCGTGTGTGTGTGTGTGTGTGTGTGTGTGTGTGTGTGTGTGTCATTACTGTGGGACAACACTTCTACGCAGCAACGTAGTGATACAATGGAAGTTCATTTAATTGTTGTTTACTTAATTAACATTAAACTGTGATTTCACTCATGTATGTTCACCTAGGTAACATAAAGACAGTCTATTCTTCCTGCATGAACCATGGATCTTGCCTTTGATGGGGAGGCTTGCGTGCCTCAGCGATACAGATGGCCATACCGTAGGTGCAACCACAACAGAGGGGTATCTGTTTAGAGGCCACAGACAAACGTGTGGTTCCTGAAGAGGGGCAGCAGCCTTTTCAGTAGTTGCAGGGGCAACAGTCTGGATGATTGACTGATCTGGCCTTGTAACAATAAGCAAAACGGCCTTGTTGTGTTAGTACTGCGAACGGCTGAAAGCAAGGGCAAACTACGGCTGTAATTTTTCCCGAGGGCATGCAGCTTTACTGTATGGTTAAATGATGATTGTGTCCTCTTGGGTAAAATATTCCGGAGGTAAAATAGTCCCCCATTCGGACCTCCGGGCGGGGACTATTCAGGAGGATGTCGTTATCAGGAGAAAGAAAACTGGCATTCTGCGGATCGGTGTGTGGAATGTCCGATCTCTTAATCGGGCAGGTAGGTTAGAAAAATTAAAAACGGAAATGGTTAGGTTAAAGTTAGATATAGTGGGAATTAGTGAAGTTCGGTGGCAGGAGGAACAAGACTTTTGGTCAGGTGAATACAGGGTTATAAATACAAAATCAAATAGGAGTAATACAGGAGTAGGTTTAATAATGAATATAAAAATAGGAGTGTGGGTGAGCTACTACAAACAGCATAGTGAACGCCTTATTGTGGCCACGATAGACACAAAGCCCACACCTACTACAGTATTACAAGTTTATATGTCAACTAGCTCTGCAGATGATGAAGAAATTGATGAAATGTATGATGAGATAAAAGAAATTATTCAGGTAGGGAAGGGAGACGAAAATTTAAGTCATGGGTGACTGGCATTCGAGAGTAGGAAAAGGGAGAGACTGAAACATAGTAGGTGAATATGAACTGGGGCTAAGAAATGAAAGAGGAAGCCGTCTGGTAGAATTTTGCACAGAGAATAACTTAATCATAGCTAACACTTGGTTCCAGAATCATAAAAGATGGTTGTATACATGGAAGAATCCCAGAGATACTAGAAGGTATCACATAGATTATATAATGGTAAGACAGAGATTTAGGAACCAGACTTTAAATTGTAAGACATTTCCAGGGGCAGATATGGACTCTGACCACAATCTGTTGGTTATGAACTGTACATTAAAACTGAAGAAACTGCAAAGAGGTGGGAATTTAAGAAGGTGGGACGTGGATAAACTGACTAAACCAGAGGTTGTACAGAGTTTCAGGGAGAGCATAAGGGAACACTTGACAGGAGTGGGGGAAAGAAATACAGTAGAAGAAGAATGGGTAGCTCTGAGGGATGAAGTAGTGAAGGCACCAGAGGATAAAGTAGGTAAAAAGACGAGGGCTGCTAGAAATCCTTGGGTAACAGAAGAAATATTGAATTTAATTGATGAAAGGAGAAAATATAAAAATGCAGTAAATGAAGCAGGCAAAAAGGAATACAAACCCCTCAAAAATGAGATCGACAGGAAGTGCAAAATGGCTAAGCAGGGATGGCTAGAGGACAAATGTAAGGATGTAGAGGCTTATCTCCCTAGGGGTAAGATAGATGCTGCCTACAGGAAAATTAAAGAGACCTTTGGAGAAAAGAGAACCACTTGTATGAATATCAAGAGCTCAGATGGAAACCTAGTTCTAAGCAAAGAAGGGAAAGCAGAAAGGTGGAAGGAGTATATGGAGGGTCTGTACAAGGGCGACGTACTTGAGGGACAATATAATGGAAATGGAAGAGGATGTTGATGAAGATGAAATGGGAGATACAATACTGCGTGCAGAGTTTGACAGAGCACTGAAAGACCTGAGTCGAAACATGACCCAGGGAGTAGACAATATTCTATTAGAACTACTGACAGCCTTGGGAGAGCCAGTTCTGGCAAAATTCTACCGTCTGGTGAGCAAAATGTATGAGACAGACGAAATACCCTCAGACTTCAAGAAGAATATAGTAATTCCAATCCCAAAGAAAGCAGGTGTTCACAGATGTGAAAATTACTTAACGATCAGTTTAATAAGCCACAGCTGCAAAATACTAACTCGAATTCTTTACAGACAAATGGAAAAACTGGTAGAAACCGACCTTGGGGAAGATCAGTTGGGATTCCGTAGAAATATTGGAACATGTGAGGCGATACTGACTCTACGACTTATCTTAGAAAATAGATTAAGGAAAGGCAAACCTACGTTTCTAGCATTTGTAGACTTAGAGAAAGCTTTTGACAATGTTGACTGGAATACTCTAAAGGTGGCAGGGGTACAATACAGGGAGCGAAAGACTATTTACAATTTGTACAGAAACCAGATGGCAGTCATAAGAGTCGAGGGGCATGAAAGGGATGCAGCAGTTGGGAAGGGAGTGAGTCAGGGTTGTAGCCTGTCCCTGATGTTATTCAATCTGTATATTGAGCAAGCAGTGAAGGAAACAAAAGAAAAATTTGGAGTAGGTATTAAAATCCAGGGAGAAGAAATAAAAACTTTGAGGTTCGCCGTTGACATCGTAATTCTGTCAAAGACAGTAAAGGAGTTGGAAGAGCAGTTGAACGGAATGGATACTGTCTTGAAAGGAGGATATAAGATGAACATCAACAAAAGCAAAACAAGGATAATGGAATGTCGTCGAACGCTGAGGGAATTAGATTAGGAAATGAGACACTTAAAGTATTAAAGGAGTTTTGCTATTTGGGCAGTAAAATAACTGATGATGGTCGAAGTAGAGAAGATATAAAATGTGGACTGGCAATGGCAGGGAAAGCGTTTCTGAAGAAGATAAATTTGTTAACATCGAGTATAGATTTAAGTGTCAGGAAGTCGTTTCTGAAAATATTTGTATGGAGTGGAGCCATGTATGGAAGTGAAACATGGATGATAATTATTTTGGACAAGAAGAGAACAGAAGCTTTCGAAATGTGGTGCTACAGAAGAATGCTGAAGATTAGATGGATAGATCACATAACTAATGTGGAGTATTGAATAGAATTGGGGAGAAGAAGAGTTTGTGGCACAACTTGACAAGAAGAAGGGACCGGTTGGTAGGACATGTTCTGAGGCAGCAAGTGATCATGAATATATCATTGGAGGGTAAAAGTCGTAGAGGGAGACCAAGAGATGAATAAACTAAACAGATTCAGAAGGATGTAGGTTGCAGTAAGTACTGGGAGATGAAGATGCTTGCACAGGATAGAGTAGCATGGAGGGCTGCATCAAACCACTCTCAGGAATGAAGAACACAACAGCTACAACATTCTTTACATGTTTACGAAGTACGATACATGCCAGCTCGTGTTTTAAAAAATGGCACGTCCATTTGAGAGCTAAGATCACACTTCATTCAAACTGTTTAAAACAGAACTTTCATATGAACTGCAGGTAATTAATTGCTTCATTTGTTTCAGTCTTGCATGTTTCTGTGTGCCAATCATATTCCAAATTGTTGTGGCAAGTTGAAGATGAACTTTGTTTTGAATTATTTGAATATTGTGTCACGAAAAAGGAGTCTATAAATAATGGAACTCTGAAGAGATTTAGGTACTGAACTGTGTTGAGTGATCAGGAGAATGTTAAAATTTATTTTATCTATGAACAAGCTGTGCCTGTGAATCCATAGATTTTTTAATATGTGGTCATTTTAAACAGTGAACTTTTAAGTTTCATAGTTACTCAGTCTCTTAAAGTAGTGAGCAAGAGTTTATTTTTCAGGCACAGCAAGCTGAAATGTGAACGATAGGACTTCAGGTTGTGAGTAACTCCATTAAGGATATTTTCAGGTTGCTCATCGTAGTAATTTACAGGCCTTCGTGACGAGGATGGACCCCATTTGTAAGGAACAATAAAAATCTTGTCGCATCACAGTGGGTATAAGTCAGTGACCTTGCACCAAGAGAGAGAAAATGGATTTCATCCTCTAGAATGATTGTACGCTTCTGGCTAGTGTTTTCCAGGATGCAGAATAATTCTTCTTATTGATTATATAGCAAAGTGTAAATGATTACTGTTAATACCACACAGGAACTCTGGATCAGCACAATGAAACATAGGAGAAGAGGAACGGATTACAAAAGATGAAATCATTTTTCATAACAGTACACCTGCCCACAAATGTAGTATGGCATTGGGAAAAATGAAAAATAGGAAGTACTGTTTATTGGAATGTTTACACTGTTCATTACATGGGGCATGCTTTCGTGACTGATGACAGGTTTGGGTGGATCTTACCCATGAAACTATTAGTATTTTCTAAGAAGCCAGGCAAATAGGTTTCACTGTGGGTGCAGGCAGTGTAAATATCACAAACATTATAGATGATAAGATTTACAACTAGTGACAATTATATTATGAAATTTACTTTAATTGGCATGTTTTAAATATTTTCATGTTAGTCTTCAGTAAGTGCACGTTTATTTAGTTCTTTACTCCACTGTAGAAGTGAGAGCACTCTAGTTGTTTACTCACTGCCCAACTACTTCCTAATCTTCCCAGTTAAGAGTTCTTACAGAATGCATCTTTTAACCTATTTACTGATGCAGAGATTTAATCAGCCATTTAAACTACTATAGCCTCTCATTTGAATTTATGAGGGAGTGAGACTTTGATGTTAGTGTAATTTTTTAAAAAGAATATCAAATTATATTTCAGTACAGTGCTGCTGTGGAAATCCCATCATTAGTTATTTTATAATGACTTGTAACTCCAATACATGCGAGTGGTGCAGCACAGCAAACGAAAGAATGCAGCTTTTCATCGTCATCTGTTGTTCATCTGCATGCATCGTCTTCCTACAACTGATTGTTAGAATGTTGTCAAATTGCAATTGCTAAACGCTAGCTCATTCCATTAATGTTCACTGACGAAATTACCATGTCACAACAGTAGCCGTAATTCATCGGTGGTGTGTCAGAAATCCCCATACCTTGTAGGGAGAGATTTTATTAAATCATTTCCTTCCATGTGTGTTGTGCAGAGTGATTGATAAAAAGTTAATCAAATGTGTTGACTTCCTGCATCACATTAGAAAGCTCCCATATAGATTCACTTAAAACTCAGTTGGGTTCCTCTTGTGAAACAATGGCATATTCTTCCAGAATGATTTATCCCATGGCCATCCTCCCTGTCAGGTAGAACATCATCTGAATCCAACAATCTTTGTTTATGGATGAGGCACTTTACTCCTGTTTGTTAGCTAACAAGATTCCTCATTATCAGGTTACTGCTCCAGTTTCAGGAGTGCTAGTGATAAGCCTCTCCCAACTTTTTCAATCCAAATACAGCTTTTCCTCATAGATAGCAAAAATGGAAATACATCCCTAGAACAAATACTTAAAATACGAGAAAGGCAACCACTCGCCTATAACAGTCAGATCTGTGGTGCGTAGGCAAACATAACAGAAAAGTGTTCACTAGCTTCTAGCAGAATGAACCCACATGCACACACAAATGCACACTACTGTGGCCATGGCGACACTGATTATTACTTATCTATTATTGAGAGCAGGTGCTTTACTGATGGAAGAGGGGAGGAGGTTAGGGAAGGATGGACGAGTTAAGAAGAGGGTAATGCTTGCCAGGAATGGGAAAGACAGACAACTCATAATGTATACAAGATGAAAGCGGTTCTTAGGGAGTAGAGCATACAAGAGCTGTACAGATGGGAAGGGAATTAAAGACAGAAAGATTGAGACAGAGAGGGAGGTGAGGAGGGGTATAGAGTTGAGAGAGGGAGAGGGGCATTCACATGGTAGAGAGGGAAGAAAGAGTGATTGGAGAAGGCAGTACACGTTCTGTGTGGGGAATGGTTCAAATGGCTCTGAGCATTATGGGACTTAACTTCTGAGGTCATCAGTCTCCTAGAACGTAGAACTACTTAAACCTAACTAACCTAAGGACATCACACACATCCATGCCCGAGGCAGGATTCGAACCTGCGACCGTAGCGGTCGCGTGGTTCCAGACAGAAGCGCCTAGAACTGCTCAGCCAGTCCGGCCGGCAGGGAATGACTGGTGTGGTCAACGAGAGAAGAGAAAAGGGAAGCTGAGACTGTGGTAAACAGGTTAGTGGAAGATGAGGCTAGGGGGATAGTGAGAATGCAGGATATGCTAGAAGAAAGATGAGCTTTTCCAGGCCAGGGTAACAGTGTTTTATCAGAGTGCTGCCAGTGGTTTGCCAATAGGTTCACTGCTGTCACGGTCCTTTTCAGTTTGATGAGCCAGCTTCCTAGATGTAAATCTCCACCTCTCAGAAGGTGTCACAAACAAGTCTGTAACTAGCACACCAATTGAAAACAGCATGTGCACTTTGATAGTTGTTACCTGTTCCATCTTAGAAAGTCTCCATTTTACAGCATCACTACCCATGAACATCACACCTCCAGTGGGTAGCAAAAATTGTTAAAATGAAGACACATAATTACATTGTAGCCAAACATTTACTTAATGCACCTCCTTTCTGTTTCATAATTAACTACAAAATAACGTCAAAAGCTAACTCCAAGATATAATACACACGTAGCTTTTTTATCCCCCAACAGGTTACCACAACAAATCATACTGAAAGATGCATTTTGGAGAGATCCTTAAAGTGGTGTCCATTAGCTTTGCTTTGGTATTTTGATTGCTAAACTTCACACTTGTAATATTTTGTGGTCAAACAACAGTGTTTGAGATTGTTTGAGGAAACAATGATGTTTCCAAGATACCTAGGATCTTGCACTGTGATAGGCTGACTCGAGCAACCGCCATGGTAATTTACACAGTGCATATGACATAAATTTCAAAAATATGCATTTTAACTGATGTAGCACACATCGGCACTCAGCCCCATTGTACATTGCTCTGTTAAAATTTTCTAAGTACCGTTGTGTGGATTTACGATGTTTTTGTTTTTGATTCATGTTTACATTGTGTCTGGGTGCACAACGTTTCTTCACTTTCATCCTAACTGAGTGTTCTGTAATTTTACCTGATACGTTGCATACTGAATATATATTGTGTAGCTTTCAAACTCATATGCTGCTTTTATTAACAAGAAAGTAAAACTCATTAAACTCGTGCACAGTACACTCACAAAAAAAACTTGCTAATAACACATTACCCCCAGTCAGTCCCCCCTCCGGGTCCAGGGTTTAAAATAGGCCCGATGTATTCCTGCCCGTCATAAGAGATGACTAAAAGGAGTCTCTCACGTTTTGGCCTTCATGTCATGGTCCCCTGTAGGGTTTGACCTCCATTTTCCAAATTTTCCCGAAGAGTGAGCCAATTGAGGAAGGGCGCCTTGCATGGTGCATCGTGTCCATCGTGCCTTGAGATCTTTAGCCCATTATCTCGTCATTGCACTGCAGTCCAGCTCATTCTTCATCTCTTGGGCGAGGACACCTATCTGGGTATGTTTTCCACCGTGCACTATGCAGTGTTGCTTTTTGTGCCGATGATGACCATGGAATTCTTTGCACCACATGTCCAGCACTGTAGCCAGTCCATTGTGGTGGGGCCGCCATATACCCTGTTGGTTGTAGCTCTCTGACAACACAGGGATCGCTCTCCTGATGCCTGTGCGGATGACACGTGATGAAGCGTACCACATCATCACCTGCTGGTGATAAAACACCATCAGTCTCAAAGCGTTCGAAGTTGCAATACAATGCAAGAAAGCATGACCCTAAATCTTATCCTCCGTGGTCACACTATTGGAGGAACGCCAGGCTAATAATGGCAGCGAACCTCATTCACCCCTGTACCTCGTATGTACTAGAACTCACGACGACTACTTTGTTTCAATGAAGCCACAGTTTTTTTGTAGAGCATTTAGATCACATGTTTGGGGAGATGGAGGGTTTGTCCAAAATGTGATCTGGGTCAGTCTCGATAAAAACAGCATCCGCTGCCCAGTCCTGGATTTTACTTGCTTGTAACAAGTTAGGTGATGTTTCTGTTACCATCACGCCACATAAGAGCTTAAATATGGTCCAGGGTATTGTCTTCCTCAGGGACCTTCTTTTGCAGTCTGACGACAAGTTGTGCGCCAACTTAGAGTGGCGCGTCCATCGGGGTCTGAGGGATAATCAGGTTGCCACTGGTGATTTCATCTTGGCCTTCGAGGGTGACACCTTACCTGAGAAGGTCAAGGTGATGGTCTACTGCTGTGATGTCAAGCCATATATCCCTCCCCTGATGTGGTGCTTTAAGTGCTGGAAGTTCAACTATATGTTTTCCCATTGTAGTTCCAGCATCACATGTCGAGATTGTGGACATCAATCACATCCCGATAATCCATGTGCCCCACCTCCCATCTGAGTTAGCTGCAGTGAGCATCATTCACCTTGCTCGCCAGACTGCAGGATTTTACAGAAAGAGAGGAAATTAGTAAAATAAAAGAACCTGGATCAACTGATCTGCATTGAGGCTAAGAGGAAATATGAGCGCCTACATCCTGTGGCTATGACCTCTTCATACACAGCTACTACGAGAACAGTTGTAGCCTCATCAATTATGAAAATTCCAGTCGGCTCTCAGGGCCAGAAGGCTACACCTGCCCCCTTGTTGGTGGGGGGCACTTCTCCCCCTGTTCCTCCTGCACCACCTACCTTGTGAGCACAGCTGGATAAGTGTAATTCTTGTTCGGCTCCTCTCGCCAGGAAGGGGTCCCTTAGGTTACTCCCTTCCCAGATTTCTGCTGATGGGAAAGATGATGCTTGCCAGTGCCTGAAGTGCCAAAAAGCAGCTGGGGTTAGGGCTTCACAATCATCCTCATTCTTGGAGACTGAATCAGTGAAGCCCTTCCAGCCAGGGAAACCCAAGGAGCAGCGAGAAAAATCCAAAAAGAAGACACCTAAGACCAAGGAAATTGCGGTGGCACCCACACCACTGCTACCTACAAGCTCTGCATCTGGAGACAAGATTCTGGCATCTGCTGAGAACATAGATCTTGCAGGCCCCTCGGACACAATGGATCTAGATGGCTCGGGCAATAAGTCTGTGGCAGCAGGTGACCCTGAGGCATATACTGCCTCATTGAATGTTCCATGTCTTCCCAGTCTCATGACGACGTCATCCTCCAGTGGAATTGCAGCAGTTTTTTCCACCGCCTGGCTGAGCCATGACAATTGTTAAGCTTTAAACCTGCTTTCAGCATTGCCCTCCAGGTAACCTGGTTCCTGGACATGCAGACCCTTGCTATAAGGGATCTGTAGTGAAACTGCGGTCCTTCAAACCCTCTTGAAGCAGTGGCTGTCAGAATAAGAGCGACACAGGAAGAAACTGTCTGCAATGTATATCTTCCTCCAGATGGTGCAGTACCCCTGAATGTATTATCTGCACTGATTGATCAACTCCCTAAAACTTTCCTACTTTTGGGAAATTTTAACGCCCATAACCCTTGTGGGGTGGTACCATGCTTACTGGCGGAGACAGAGATGTCAAAACTTTACTGTCTCAGTTCGACCTCTGCCTCTTAAATACTGGAGCTGCCACACATTTCAGCGTGGATCGAGGTAGTTACTTGGCCATTGGTTTATCCATTTGCATCCCAAGATTTCTCACAGCTGCAGGACAACCCGTGTGGTAGTGACCACTTCCCCATCTTCCTTTCACTGCCCTGGCATCAGGCCCATGTCCAGATGTTCTTTAAACAAGGCAGACTGGGAAACTAGTACCTCTGCGGTCATCGTTGGCTCGTCCCCACATGGTAACAATGATGTGATGGTTGAGCAGCTGACTACAACAATCGTTACTGCAGCGAAAAATGCGATCCCTCACTCTGTAGGGTGCCCCCTGTGAAAGGGGTTCTGTTGGTGCTCACTGAGGCAATTAAGAAGCATCAGCAAGCTCTACAGCGGCATAAGTGGCACCCTTCCATGGAGCACCTCATAGCCTTTAAGTATCTCCGTGCCCGTGTTCGCCAGCTTATCAAAAGACAGAAGCAGGAGTGTTATGAGAGATATGTCTTGACCATTGGGTGCCATACATCACTTTCCCAAGTCTGGACAAAGATCAGACATCTTTTTGTGTACCAGACCCCAACAGGTGTCCCTGGCATTAACATCAGTAGCGTGTTACCTACCGATACAAAAGCAATTGCCAAGCACTTTCCTGAGCACTATGTCGAGCCTCTGCACTGGAGAACTATTCCCCAGCCTTTCGTACCCCCAAACAGCGGATGGAAAGGGAAGTTTGCAGCATGCCACAGTGAACCCTATAGCACCCCATTTACAGAGTGAGAGGTCCTCAGTGCCCTTCCACATTCTCCTGGGGCAGATTGGATCCATGGTCAGATGATTAGACATCTCTCATCGGACTACAAGTGAAATCCCCTCATCTTTAACTGGTTCTGGTGCGATGGCATCTTTCCATCACAATGGTGGGAGAGCACCATCATTTCAGTGCTTAAACACAGTAAAAACCTGCTTGATGTGGATAGCTATTGGCCCATCAGCCTTGCCAACATTCTTTGTAAGCTGCTGGAATGTATGGTGTGATGACGGTTAGGTAGGGTCCTGGATTCATGTGGCCTACTGGCTCCATGTCAGGGTGGCTTCCACCAGGGTCGCTCTACCACTGACAATCTTGTGTCCCTCGAGTCTGCCATCTGAACAGCCCTTTCCAGATGCCAACACCTGGTTGCCATCTTTTTTGTTTTATGAAAAGTGTGTGACATGACCTGGCGATATCATATCCTTGCCACATTATACGAGTGGAGTCTCCAAGGCCCAAACCCGATTTTTATCCACAATTTCATGTCACTTCATACTTTCGGTGTCCAAGTTGGTGCCTCCCATAGTTCCCCCCCCCCCCCCCCCCCCCCCTCCCCCCCAATATCCAGGCGAATATGGTTCTGCAGGGCTCCATATTGAGTGTATCTCTCTTTTTAGTGGCCATTAATGGTCTAGAAGGAGCTGTAGGGCTGTCCGTCTCACCTTTTCTGTATGCAGACGATTTCTGCATTTCATACTGCTCCTCCAGTACTGGTGTTGCTGAGCGGCACCTACAGGGAGTCATCCACAAGACAGTCATGGGCTCTAGCCCACAGTTTCCATCATTTGACCGCAAAGTCGTGTGTTATGCACTTCTGTCGGCATCGTACTGTTCTTCCAGAACCAGAATTTTACCTTAATGATGATCCACTCACCATAGTGGCGACATATTGGTTCTTAGGACTGGCTTTTTCACCTTCGTCAGCTTAAGCAGAAGTGCGTGCAGCACCTCAATGCCCTCTGCTGCCTGAGCAACACCAACTGGGGTGCAGATCTCTCTATGCTGCTGCAGCTCTACAGAGCCCTTGTTCAATCACACCTTGACTATGTGAGTGTGGTTTATGGTTCGCCAGGACCCTCAGCATTGTATTTACTCGACCCAGTACACTTGTGGTGTTCGCCTAGCTGCAGGAGACCGGTGCCCAACGTCCCTCCATTGCAGGTTCAGTGTGCACAACTACTCTCCAGTTACATTGCACATGTTTGTAGTTCTCCTGCGCATCCGAAATACCATCTCCTTTTCCCACCCACAACAGTTCATCTCCCTCATCAGCAGTCCAGGTCAGGGCCTACAATTGCAGTTCGTGTGCGATCTCTTTTCTCTGAACGGGAGTCTTTGCCTTTACCACATCCGCTCATGCCAAGGCGAGTCATTTCTCCTGTGTGCTGACTCCTTCAGCAGTCTACAGGTTATCGACAAGTGCTACCCTTGTCATCCTTTTGTAGCGACCATCCAGGAGTCATTCTATGCCCTGAAATGGTCCAGTCATTCAGTGGTGTTTGTCTGGACCTCAGGTCATGTCGGAATACCAGGCAACTTACTTGCTGACAGGCTGACCAGACAGGCTACGTGGAAACGACTTACGGAGATCGGCTTCTCTGAAACTGACCTGCGTTCAGTATTATGCCGCATGGTTTTGGGGCTTTGGTAGAAGGCATGGCATAACTTCAGTATGCACAACAAACTGCGTGCCATTAAGGAAACTATGAATTTGTGGAGGAAGACCTCCATGCGTGCCTCTCTTACGGACTCTGTGGTTCTCTGTCGGCTCCGCATTGGCCATACGTGGCTGACGCACGATTACCTCCTCTGTTGCAAGGACCCACTTTGGTGTCGCTGTGGCTCACAAATGATGGTTGTCCATCTCATCTTGGATTGCCCACTTTTAGCCACTCTGCGACAAACTTTTAACTTTATCAGCATCCTACCTTGGGTGTTGTGCGACTACCTCAACAGCAGCTTTAGTTTTCCGTTTTATTCATGAGGGTCAGTTTCATCTATTGCTCTGTGTTTTAGCACATGTCATTTGTCTCTGTGTGTCCTCCACCCTAGTGCTTTCAGGGTGAAGGTTTTAATGTGTTGCAAAGTGGCTGGCTTTTCCTTTTTATCCTCGTGGTCAGCCAGCCATGGTAACCTGATTTCTTTTTTAACCTCTTCTACCTGTTTCTTGTGTCTTCATGGATTTTTTTTGTCTCTTTTTGTCCATTTAAGTGTTTGTTGCTCTTCAGTCGTTCTGATTTTTCCTTTCATTCTGTTTTGTGTTGCAAGTCTCAATGCTTTATTCTCACCATTGTGTCATTGTTTCCTTCAGAACAAGGGACCGATGACCTTATAGTTTAGTCCCTCCCCCCCCCCCCCCCCTATTTTAAACTAACCAACCAACCAACCCTAGTCAGCAGGCAAAGAAACTAAAGTAACGGTATGTTTTTTGCACACAGGGTATAATTCGCACGGTTTTTCCTCTAACCAGCTGGGAAACTTGTGCCAGATGGTGATACTTTTGTTACCATACTGTAGTGTGTTCTGGCGAGACATTTGCAAACGTATTCCCGCAGTGGATAGAGTGGCCAATGGCAGAAAAAAAACTCTAAATCACTATCAAAACCATAACACTAAATCTTGATACCTGATGCATCGAAGTATAGTAAAGATATGTAGAGAAAGATATTTGATAAAATGGTGTGCACATTAAGACGCTTACAAGAGCTGTACTCTGAGGAAGCGTGCTCCCCTCCCCTCCCCCCACCCCCCACCCCTCTGCAACATAAGGCTAAGCGACATTTCATGACATGGCCTTAAGACTAGTTACTACCTGTTTGTAATACATCTTCACCCTCCCCCCTCTCTCTCTGCCCCCCCTTTCTTCCTCCCCCTTTCTCCCTCCCCCTTTCTCCCTCCCCCTTTCTCCCTCCCCCTTTCTCCCTCCCCCTTTCTCCCTCCCCCTTTCTCCCTCCCCCTTTCTCCCTCCCCCTTTCTCCCTCCCCCTTTCTCCCTCCCCCTTTCTCCCTCCCCCTTTCTCCCTCCCCCTTTCTCCCTCCCCCTTTCTCCCTCCCCCTTTCTCCCTCCCCCTTTCTCCCTCCCCCTTTCTCCCTCCCCCTTTCTCCCTCCCCCTTTCTCCCTCCCCCTTTCTCCCTCCCCCTTTCACCCTCCCCCTTTCTCCCTCCCCCTTTCTCCCTCCCCCTTTCACCCTCCCCCTTTCTCCCTCCCCCTTTCTCCCTCCCCCTTTCTCCCTCCCCCTTTCTCCCTCCCCCTTTCTCGCTCCCCCTTTCTCGCTCCCCCTTTCTCCCTCCCCCTTTCTCCCTCCCCCTTTCTCCCTCCCCCTTTCTCCCTCCCCCTTTCTCCCTCCCCCCCTTTCTCCCTCCCCCGCTTTCTCCCTCCCCCCTTTCTCCCTCCCCCCTTTCTCCCTCCCCCCTTTCTCCCTCCCCCCCTTTCTCCCTCCCCCTTTCTCCCTCCCCCCTTTCTGCCTCCCCCCTTTCTCCCTCCCCCCCTTTCTCCCTCCCCCCTTTCTCCCTCCCCCCTTTCTCCCTCCCCCCCTTTCTCCCTCGCCCCCCTTCTCCCTCTGCCCCCCTTCTCCCTCTGCCCCCCTTCTCCCTCTGCCCCCCTTCTCCCTCTGGCCCCCCTTCTCCCTCTGGCCCCCCTTCTCCCTCTGGCCCCCCCTTCTCCCTCTGGCCCCCCTTCTCCCTCTGGCCCCCCTTCTCCCTCTGGCCCCCCTTCTCCCTCTGCCCCCTTTTTCGTGGCTAATGATTACTCGGTTGTAGCATAGCACTGTAATTGTGATGATTGATGACTTGTGTTGGTGTGTGATAACTGTATACTGGAACTGTTGCTGCAACTGTGTGAACTGTAAGCATGTCCTGAATTGCAACTGTCGCTGGTCGAGTATCGGAGTGTGGCTTCATGTCAGCCCTAGTACACACGGGACAGAATAGTCTTGCATCAGCAGTCTCACTGAAAGGAGGAAGTTGCCCCTGGTGTCTGTGTGTCTATGCCAGCTATAACCCTGTAGATTCATGAAGCAGATTACTCTAGTGTCTCTTAGTGGAAGCAAGTCACTCCTCTGCTGGACTCCATATTTGGTCTCAGACCATTTGCTGTCCCTTTTCCTACCAAAACATAGCTGACACTTCTTCCGTTGAGCACCTTCACATTCTAAGTCATTGCTTTTGTGTGGATATATGAAATGTGAAATCTACAAAGGTACACTAAATACAAGAAGTGAATTAGTTGTGTCAGGATATTCTCAAATGTTTTTCTGATATGTTGTGAGAACACGTAATGTTGCGAGAACAACTTCAGTGTTTAAATCAGGGGGTAAATTTCAAACTGAAATTAAATTCGATAAATTATTTACGTTTATTTGTATGAATAAGTTACACATGTGACTTGTATAATCTTACTGGGGCTTCTTTTATTTATAAGTAACTTAGCACTAGTTGTACTTTGCCTGCATATTCTGTATGGCCTGCAGAGAATTTCTTTTTATTTAATCGAAGTTTTATGTTGTTTACTAATTCCAACACCTTCCAACCTTTTCATGCTGATTAAGGCCATATAACCATGGTCTTTTCCGCATATACTTTTGACTAAAAAGCAAGTTGGAGTTTAAAGTCCTTTTAATCATGCCTTTTGCATTCTTGTGGAGATGTTTCCTTAGCAACTTTCATCATCTAACAAATATTCCCTTATATCTAACTGAGAAGTGAAATACTAATTTTCATAAATTTAGCTTTAATTTTTTTTAGTGTAATGAAAGACTTTCTTAAAAATTTTAATTTCCTATTGTGCTCCCTTAGGTGTTGTATTCCCAGGAACACTGAAACATCTAATTTTTTTAATTTGTAACTGAGAATTCAAATATCAGTTATCATTTGATTTAGTAGCTCTTCAGTAATAATTTATTTTCAAAAAAAACTTTCACCCAATATTTTACCCCTTAGTGCTAGAATTTCAAAAATATGCTGAAACATACATTTTTTTCAGACTGAGAAACCAAAAACCAGTTTTCGTGGTTCTAACTTCAAAATTCCCTTAATAGCAACATACTTTCACAAAGCCTTTCATCCTCTATTTCATTCCCTTAGGAGTGGAAATTCAGATAACCCCTTCGTAAATAATGGATAGAGTATAAGATCCATTCACTCTTCAAACTTCAAGTTTCTATTCTTAGTGATAAGTGTTGTGTGATGATGAGTCAGTGAATCGGTATGACCCCACTCGGGCTTAATTTTCCAAGAACAGCGAAATGCATATTTTCATCTCTGACCAAAAAGGCAAACACCAATTTTCAAGATTTGGCTTTAAGAATGCTTTTGTAATGAAATATTTTCATAAAAACTTTCATCCCCCATTTCACCCCAATAGGGGTTGGATTTCCAAAAACAGTGAACCACATACTGTTTTATTTCTAACTGAGAATGCAAATTTACATTTTCATGGTCTTAGCTTAAAAATGCTTTCATAATAAAATAAATTCATAAAAAATCCCATCCCCTATTTCACCCCTTTAGGGGGCTCAGTTTTCAAAAACACTGAAATGCATACTTTTTTATTTGTTACCGAGAAGTCAAACATGAAATTTCATAGCTGTAGCTTGAAAAATACTTTAGTAGTTCTTTATTAAGAGTATATTTTCAAGAAAAGCTTTCATCCACTGTTTCATCCCCCCCCCCCCCCCCTCTCCCTTCACAAGGTTAAATTTCCATAAATGCTGAACACGTATTTATTTGTTTTTGACCTTGAAACCAAATACCAATTTTCGCTTGTTTACCTTTAAAATTGCCTTAATAGCTACCTTTTTTTTAAAGGCACTTCATCCCGTTTCAAACTCCCTTAGGGTTTGAAATTCGAAAGTCCCTTCTAAATACAATAGTACAAGACCCACACTTACTCCAAATTTCAAGTTTCTACCCTTAGCGGTTTGGGCTGGTTGATGATGAGTGAGTGAGTCAGTCAGTCAGTCAACCAGTCAGGACACGCACTTTTATATACAGAGATTACAAATTGCTCATCTGAAACCATTCACTGTCTCCATTTCCCACTACAACATAGCTGTTCTGCTAAGAGTTTGACAAGTTTTTACAATTGTATAACTTAAAATTTCAATAGCTCTGCCTGACTGTTGCAACTGAACTGGGGGGGGGGGGGGGCAGTGGGGCAGGGGGGGGGGGGGGGGGGGCAGGGCGTTGGCAGAAAGATGGTAAACTCAGTCACTATGGCCAATTGACTTTTAGAACTTTTTCCATAATTTTAAATCAATTCATTTGTATGCTGCAAAATTTATTGTTTTAAAGAGAATAATGTAGTCAGTGACACCAAATTAAAAATGAGATAAAAGTTAAATGGTATTAAGGGAATAATTTGAAAGTATGGCACGTGTAGATTACATTCTAATAAACACAAATATACTTAATATTTATAAAGCTTCAGTCAAAGGAAATCGCTGGGTATGGTGTAAAGTAAAAAGCATTATAAATGTTACTTAGAGATATAGTTGTGAGGCAGTGTGCTACATGTAACTAATTACTGTAATGTCATTGTACTCCCAGTGATGCACAGTTATGATGTTTCAAATAAGTAGCATTTCTGAACAGATAGAAATATATGCTTCTCTACGAGTAATACAGATTATCTACCATCTTCCCTGATTGTCATAAAAGACAATAGATAATCTTGTGCCACTTATATAAGTTTGACTGCAGAAAAGAGATATAAAAATGAAAAGGCAACATTTTCATCTTTTATATTGGATACAAAGTAAAGAAACAGCACTGGTAGTGTCGTGTATCATTTATGAATTGTATGGAAAAAGAGAGAAAATATAGACAAAACTTTTTTGTTAGTATTACTGCAAAAACGTGTAACATGTTCTCTTCTATTTTGCTGCAGGTACATATACATTCCTTGCCGTGGAAACGATTCGAGCTTGATTAAGAAATTGGGTGCATCATTTGTATGCTTTATTTTCATATATTTGTGGCACAACACATATGACTATGTTCTGATTTGGTCTGTTCTCAATTTCATTGGAATAACAGTGGAAGGAATATGCAGAAGTGTTGCTCGCTCATCAACATATCAAAAGCTTGAGGTAAGCACTTTCATTGCTCTGTGTAACTGTATAGTATCAAACACAAGCATGTACTACACATGATATCGCACATTATGTGCTATGGGGCACAGAACCTATTGACGTATTACGAAACACGTGCAATGTGATAAATTATTCACTGATTTTCTGTAGAAAGTTTTATTTTGAACCAGATTAGGGATGAGAGTTTTGAGAGGCTAGGAAGGATTCCTCTAGATGACCCATAAACAGATTGGCATAGGAGGATACCATTTCAGTGCCCAAAGTCACGACACAGATTTGTTCATATACCTTTCACTCAAAGGAGCAGTAGTTGTGTGTCAGGACTAGGTTGGTAAGGTGTACGAGAACTGAGGTGGTATGTTTGAAGTCTGGAAGACATTGGGGGAGGTAGCTTTTGACAGCAGCAAGACCATGGACATGAGGGCTACTGATGTGTAGGGAGTGGGCATCTACAGTGAAGAGTAGGGATCCTAGAAGTAAAGGGGTGGGGATGGCGAGGAGTTGATGAAGGTAGTGATTAGTATGTTTGTGACATGGGAGGCTAGTTTTTGCATAATTGGTTGGAGGTGTTGGACAACAAGAGCAGAAATTCTTTCATTGGGAGCACAATAGCTAGCTACAGAGGGAAGGAGCTTCCGCTTGACTTGTGGAATGGGATCACTATGAGAGAGTTTGATGGTAGAGTCAGACAGATGGTAGAGGCCTTCTGTCAGGTATTCAGTGTGACTCATCATGGCAGTGGTAGTGGTCTGTAGGAAGGATGATTAGATCAGGATCTGTTTTCAGGTTGTATGGCTGTCCTTTTTTGTGCTGAATGATTAGCATTCTGAGGCAGGGACCAGCTGGTGGAGGGGGATGCCAGATAGAAGATAAGGAATTCTTGGAAGGTGATGCAAGTGCTAACATGGGAGAGGGGAGGGTCACGATTGGATGGCGGTACGAACAGTGAGAGGGAAGCTTCGGTGTTGGGATGAGGTCGGCTTTGATTGGAGGGATTGGTGGCAAGGAAGTGTTTCCACTGTAGGGATTAGGAGGAGGAGAGTAGGTCTTTGACAATTCCAATGTGGTTAAACTGTGGTACAGGGCTGAAGGAAAGTTATTTGGACAAGACTGATTTTGGGTTTGGTAGAGTTCTTGGTTTTATGGAGGGAGTTCTGGAGGATGTGATAAATGGAAAAGGTCAACTACAGGTCTAGGTGCAATGGGGTTTGCCGAATGGGTTCACTGTGAGTAGGGTGAGTGTTTATGGATAGTGGTGCCCCAAGGCAGGAGTAGGTTTGACAGATTATAGAGGTGGTGTCTGAAATGCTTGTTCGGGTTATGGAGTGAAATGATTTCAATTTCAGAGGTGTGGTGTATGTTGCAAGGATCGCATGGTAACAGCATGCTGAGAATGGAGTAGAGGTGATTTGGGATGTCTGTGTCATGGAGAGGTGCTTCTGCAGTATCAGGTTCACGATGGATAGGGACTGATGAGGGTAGTTGTGAAAGGAGGAGTGAGAGCCAGAGATAGGGATTTTTATGATTAGGCAATTGAAGGAAGGAGGAATTCAATTGCTAAGACAGAATTTAAGGAACAGGATGTGGGACTGGGTTTTAGTGAGGAACATGGATATTTTTAAGAGCTGGTCAAGATTTATGGAGTAGGGGTCCATTGGGGTAGGGATGGTGTTGGGGGAAATGACATGAGAAATGGACGAGTGAAAGCTTTGGGTAGCTGTAATGGGAATTGGATAACTGAGTGTGAGTTTGGGGAGTGTGAAGGGTGAAACAAATTGTGCAGCAAGCAATAGGATGGTGGTTTTGTGACATCAGAATATTTAATTGCACCTAAGTTATTGTCACACACAGGAAAGAAGAAAGAAAGAATTAAATATTGCTTGGAGCAAAGTTTGAGGAAGGTTGGTTGGATTCGCAGGTGAAGTGTAATGGTTAGTTGCTGGATATTTTAATAAGTATTACCTGGTGGGCAGGTAGTATATACAAAAGCCGGCAATGCATTCATAAGGGCTGCTTCCAGTGCTACAAGGTATCACAAAAGTCACACACGGCGATGTTGGTCAGAACTGAAATGTTTGCATAACATAGGTGAAAGAAAAAAACTTAGGAAAAGACACAGGTGGAGAATACAGGAGAGAGGAGTAGATGTACATTACAAGAAACTAAGAAAGAGGACAACACGAGGTTTAGGAAGGAAGAGAGCTACTAGGCAGTATAAATTTAATAGGAAAGATATGGTAAAACGTAAATACTTTAGGATAAAAGGAGACAACTCACCGAAAAGTGGAAGAATTGATTCATCGATAGGCCTATAAAAAAGAAAAGCTTCCTAACTTTGCATAATTCTTTTTTTAACTAGAGTAAAGTACACAAGGACACACAGAAAATGTGCACACATACTCAAGTCTGTGTCCCCAGTTAGCACTGGCTGACTGAACAGTCCAAAAAGTCAGTCAACAAAGTCCAGAACCGAAGTAAACTCAAAACATTGTTGTTAACCATTTCACCAAGAACCTCGTTCTCGCTGAAGTTAGAGTCCTATCCAAAGGCCTTACCTTCAGCCCTACTTCCAAATTTAACCATGTTGGATTTGTCAGACACTCCTCCCTCGTAACTGCCTCCTGGTCTTCTTCCAGAAATTCCTTACCTGCAACTTGGGCTAACCATCCTTCCCCAGGGAACTTTCTAACAACACCCGCCATTCAGCAGAGGAAAGGACAGCTATACACAGTCTTAAAACAGATCCTAGCTTAATCATCCTCACTATAGACAAACACGTCATGACTGGCATGATGAGTTGCAGTGACTACCTTGTGGGAGGCCTCTGCCAGTTGTCTGACTTACCCACCGACAAAATCTACCAAAGTGATCCCATCCCGGAAGACCAACATAGCGTCTAGTCCCTGCTTAAAGAGTTAGGTCCTTCCCAGAATCTCTGCTCTGAATCTATTTCCATCCTCATCCTTGCGGTACCCAGCACACCCAACTTCTAGATACTCCCCA
The DNA here is from genome assembly GCF_023897955.1 of Schistocerca gregaria. Classification (NCBI taxonomy): domain Eukaryota; kingdom Metazoa; phylum Arthropoda; class Insecta; order Orthoptera; family Acrididae; genus Schistocerca; species Schistocerca gregaria. Next base: position 618,452,726 of record NC_064923.1, on the reverse strand, counting down.
AAATTCACAAACCGAGCAAGCCTGGATGCCCCATTGTAGCTGGTTATTGTGCCGAACACTGAATGTATTTCAGCCCTCATTGGGCAACATTTCCCACCAATTACTCATAATCCAGGCTGCCACATTGAAGATACCAACCATCTCCTTCACCGATTCTCTGCTGTCCCCACTCCTAGATCCCTCTCATCACAGTTGATGACACCTCTCAATATACCAGCATCTCTTATGCCCATGGCCTTGCTGCTGTCAAAACTTCTCTTCCAGCATCCTTCGAACTCCAGCCTCATTCTAAAAAAATGCAATCTAAGGAGATAAGAAAAAGATAGGAAGAGTACATTAACAAACTACTAAATGTGAAAAACAAAAATCAAACAGTGGAAAATCCTGGATGGAATGCAACAACATTATGAGAAGGAAAGTTGCCACTCACCATATAGTGGAGATGCAAGAGTCGCAGTTAGGCACAACAAAGAGACTCCCACAATTGTAGCTTTCAACCGTTACGGCTCTGTCAACAATAGACTGACATATGAGAGTGATGACTAGGTGGGGGTAAGGAGGAGGATGGACCTGGGAGAGGGAGGGATAGTATTGTGGGGGGGGGGGGGGGGGGAGGGTGAGGGTGGACAGGAAAGTGCTGCAGGTTAGACTGAGGGCACGGGAGTGGTCAGGAGGGGGGGGGGGGGGGAGTAGTGGAAAGGGAGAGAAATAAAAAGACAGTGTGGTAGTGGAATGACGGTCTTGTAGTGCTAGAATGGGAACAGGAAAGGGGCTGGATGGTTGAGGACAGTGACTAATGAAGGTTGTGGCCGGGGGGGGGTGGGGGTTATGGGAATATAGGGTGTATTGCAGAGACAGTTCACACCTGCACAATTCAGAAAAGGTAGTGTTGGGTGAGAAGGATCCAAATGGCACAGGCTGTGAACTAGTCATCGAAATGTAGGATATCATGTTTGGCAGCATGTTTAGCAACAGGGTGGTCTACTTGTTTCTTGGCCACAGTTTGTCCATGGCCATTCATCTGGACAGACAGTTTGTTGGTTGTCATTCCCATATAGAATGCGGCTCATCGGTTGCAGCTTAGCTTGTAGACCACATGACCGGTTCCACAAGTAGCCCTGCCTTTGATGGGATAGGTGACGTTAGTAACCAGACTGGGGTAGATGGTGGTGGGAGGATGTATAGGGCAGGTCTTGCATCTAGGTCTATTATAGGGGTGTGAGCCAGGGATTGGGAGCAGGGGTTGTGGAAGGATGGATGAGTATATTGTGTAGGTTCAGTGGACGGTGGAATACCACTGTGAGATGGGTGGGAAGGATAGTGGGCAGGACATTTCTCATTTCAGGACACAACGAGAGGTAATCTAAATCATGGCAGAGAATGTAATTCAGTTTCTCTAGTTCTTGGTGGTACTGAGTTATGAGGGGAATGCTCCTCTGTGGCAGGATGGTGGGACTTTGGGAGGTGGTGTGAGACTGGAAGGATAAGGCACGGGAGATTTGTCTTTGTACAAGATGGGGAGGATAATTATGGTCAGTGATGGCTTCAGTGAGACCCTCGGTATATTTCAAGAGGGTCTGCTCGTCACCTCAGACGTGACGACCACTGGTGGCAAGGCTGTACGGAAGGGACTTTTTGGTACGGGACTAGTGGCAGCTGTCAAAGTGGAGGTATTGCTGATGGTTAGTAGGTTTGATACAGACAGAGGTACCGATGCAGCTGGCTTTGAGATGGAGATCAACATCTAGGAAGGTGGCTTCTTGGTTTGAGTAGGACCAGGTGAAGCAGATATGGAGAAGTTGTTGAGGTGCTGGAGGAATGTGGATAGGGTGTCCTCACCTTTGATCCAGATAGCAAAGATGCCATCAATGAATCTGGACCAGATGAAGGATTTAGATGTTAAGATGCATATGGACACAGAAATGTGTGCGTGAAGACTGGGGAAAGGGAATAATAATTCCATTGTTCAAGAAGGGAGGCGGAAAAGTATGAGATAACTATTGAGGGATTACAGTCATATCACAAGTGCCAAAAATGGTGCACGGTATACTCGAAAGAAGGTTGAGGAGGGAGGGGAGAGGAGTGAAAGATTATTTAAAAGAGGAGAACTATAGTTTTTGATGTGGTGGATCAATAGTGGACCCAATCTTTGGTATGACTTTTGGTGGAAAGGCATTGAGAGTATGGGAAGGATGTGGTGATGACATTGCTTAACATAACGAAGGCTTATGATAGTGTCCTCAGAGAAGAGGTATGGAGAACTTCAGCAAGAAAGGGAGATGGAAATTCTTCAAGTAGTGTGTGACAAAAGCTTCATCTGTACCAGCCTCAAGTTGGAAGAACCGATTATTCGGGAATGTTCTGGAATTGAGAGAAGCAAGTGCGATGCCACTATTATTATCTGTAATCATGATGGATATAATAGGGAAAGTGACTAAAGAAGCTCATAGAGGAATGAAGATGAGGCTATTTCTATTTGCTAATGCTATTTTGGTGTGGAGAATCAACTGTAACGATGTACAAGAACAAATAGTCATCTTAAATTAAAAAATCGGGAAATAAGGAATGAAATGCAGTATGGAGAAAAGCGGTACTATGGTGGTAACCAGAGGAGACAGAGAAGCAAGGAACAAACTAATATTACATGACATGATATTTAAAGTTAACTATAAATACCTAGGAAGTGTGATACTGGAGAATGCGAAGTTAGCAAAAGGCTACAACAAGCAATGCATTTTACCAGGATTTAGTCTGAGAAGGGGAAGTGCCAATGAAGTGAAAGGAAGCAATACTGTTCTTTATACCTTCGCCGACGTACATCAGAGACCTGGACAATGACAAGAATAGAGGACAGTGTAGACTTCAAACCAGTGAGATAAGATTCCTGAGAACTAAGAGTATGTTAGGGAAACTGAGGAGAGACCGAGTGAGAAATGAAGATGTTAGGAATGAAATAGGAGTAGAAAAGCTGAATGAGACATTTGAGAAGAACAGGTTAAAATGGTTTGGACACGAGAGAATGGAAGATGAAAGAATTAAAAAAAGAAAAGGTGGAGGCCAAGTTTTAGGGCAAGAGGGAGATCTAGAGCAAGACAGATCTATTTGATGAAGATCAAATTTAAAAAGAAGGAGAACAAAACCATTATAGGAGAATAATGGTGGAAAGATGAGAGGAAAGTAGAGAAGTACCATAAATGTCACAACCCAGCCTGATGGCGGATAAAGGCAAACAAAGATGATGATGAGACTAAGGTGCAAGGCATGCCTAATCCACCCATCAATCCTGTCACAGGCTTACCCAGTCTCATCAGTGGCCTGGACACCTGTCAAAAGCAGAAGTGTTACATACCACTCTGCTGCAAACACTGCACAGTTTTTTAGGTCAATACAACTACCAACCAGTAGTCCAGCAGAATGAATGGTCACTGCAAAACTATTAGCAAGTACAAAATTGACAATGTGGTGGTACTACATGTAGGTAAACACAACATCCTCAGTTGTAATGCCTGCTTCACCAACTGGACCATCTGGATCCTTCGTTCCATGACCAGCTTCTATGAACTACGCAGGTGGGTGTTATCTTTGTAACACATCCTTCACTCCAGTAATCATCCTGGCCTCAGTCTCCAGCCCCCACTGCACTGTCACTCCACCTTCCACCTAACAGTTTCCCCATCCTCTGCCATTCAACACCTCTAAATTCATGTCCTCACATCATCTTCAGTGTGCGCTGCTCTCCACGCTCTCCCAACAAACTTGTGCCACATTCCTAGCCTGTGTAACTGACACCACTCCCTCCTGCATTCTTAGCCGACAAAGCAACTGCCTCCCTCTTAGCTGCTAGATACCCACCCCCAATCCCTGTCCCTGCCTTCTTCCTCTCACTCCTTGTAATCACCCCATCCAACACAACCCATACTTCAACCTACTCCACATGCTGAAAAATGTACTGGCACTATTCATTCAGCCAGCACCATGTAGGTGTACACCCCCCCCCCCCCCCCCCCCCCCCCCACACACACACACACACAGAGAGAGAGAGAGAGAGAGAGAGAGAGAGAGAGAGAGAGAGAGAGAGAGAGAGAGAGAGAGGGGGGAGGGGGCGAGTGAGTAGTGTCCTTTAATGCAAAGATATTTACATTCTACCAGAAATCCCTGCAACACGTAACATACTTTTTTATTGTAATTAACGATCTAAAAAATTGGCATTTCAGATGACGTCTGCCTCAGAATTTGAAAACGCAAAATTGCCTAATAAATGCTATTTCATTATGAATTGTATCCAGTTTTTACCAGAGATAGTTTGAAATAGCATTATTTTCTGCATATAAAGCAAATTTTTGGTTACTGGTATGGCATGTCATCTGGTGAAGCACAATTGAGAAAGGTAATGTGTGTAAGAACGTGTTTGCAAAATAAAAAGTTCATGAACGCAGTGAAGTATCAGTGCACTCGATGCTCCGGTCCCATATCGGTAGCGAGCAGTTGAATATTCTGTGTGACATACAGGCAGAGTAATGTACCATAGGACTTAGCCATGGCAACTAGAATTTTGGAACAATTAAATGTATACACTTGTTTGATAGCTGAAGATAATAATTTTATATAATGCAAACATTTCCATGTGTCAGTTTAGGGGGCAGGTGTTTTGCACAGTGGTTGTATCAGATCCCAGCAGACATCAGGCCTGAATATTTTCATTTAAGACACTGTCAATTTCAGCAAGCACTACCCTTGGCTAAATGGCTGTTAACTGGTGAAGATCAAATAGATAAAAAAAAAAAAAAATGAAATGAGCGAAGAGACCAGAGTTTCATTTTCCCCCTACAACAAGAGAAGGGAACAATTAACTCTATTACCATATCAGTTCTCTGCTTTTGCAGCGACAGGGAAAAAGGGTTTAGCCTAGCTTCCTTGCAAAAGGGAGGTGGGGCTTGTTTCCCTGCCCCATTCCTCTCCACTCTGATGTTCTTAAAGTAATTTGTTAATGCTCACTGCCAACTGCCAGTTTATAGTGTCTGCACTTCGCACTACAACAACTGAACAACAAAATGCGTCAGTGTATTTTGACCATGTTGGAAATATTCCCGTAAAATGTGAATAGAGTTACTTTTGGTTCTACGCTAAAAACTTTGTTGACTCTATCTACATCTACATCCATACTCCGCAGAGGGTACATTGAGTACCTCTACCGGTTCTCCCTTCTATTCCAGTCTCCTGTTGTTCGTGGAAAGAAAGATTGTTGGTATGCCTCTCTGTGGGCTCTAACCTCTCTGATTTTATCCTCTTGGTCTCTTTGTGAGATATACGTAGAAGGGAGCAATATACTGCTTAACTCCTTGGTGAAGTTATGTTCTCGAAACTTCAACAAAAGCCCATACCGAGCTACTGAGCGTCTCCCCTGCAGTCTTCCACTGGAGATTATCTATCATCTCCGTAACGCTTTCGCGATTACTAAATGATCCTGTAACTAAGTGCGCTGCTCTCTGTTGGATCCTTTTTATCAACCCTATCTGGTACGGATCCCACACTGCTTAGCAATATTCAAGCAGTGGGTGAACAAGTGTACTGTATCCTATTCCTTTGTTTTTGGATTGCATTTCCTTAGGATTCTTCCAATGAATCTGTCTGGCATCTGCTTTACCGACGATCAACTTCATATGATCATTCCATTTTAAATCACTCCTAATGCCTACTTCCAGATAATTTATGGAATTAACTGCTTCCAGTTGCTGACCTGCTATATTGTAGATAAATGATATGAGATCTTTCTTTCTATGTATTCGAAACACATTACACTTGTCTACTTTGAGATTCAATTTCCATTCCCTGAACCATGCATCAATTCGTTGCATATCCTCCTGCATTTCAGTACAGAGAGAGAGAGAGAGAGAGAGAGAGAGAGAGAGAGTAAGCGGCGCATGTTCATGGAGACACATACACACTTACTTTTATGAAACTTGTAAAAGTTAGCAGATTTTTTCAAAAAATGCTATCAGAAGTCATTGAATAAGGAGGAATGCAGCAGCATTGAAGCATGGTTCTGTATAATTAAGGTAGTGATGCATTGCCAATAAGTGATTAATGTGTGGATACTTCTTCTATAACTTTCAAATTACTTGACAAACTATTCATTTGGAAAAAGGAACTGTTCTATCCTACTCTGCGTAGGTAGAACATAGTTTATAATCACTTGCATTGGTGATAGTGCAAGAGACAGTTTGAACAAAGACATGTTTCCTGGAGTTGATGGGAGCGGAGTTAACAAAACGAAACGCTAGAATGCTAGAATTTATTATTGATGTATGGATTCTTTAAAGTGATATTAATCTCTTTGTGTTTGAAGTCCAGTATGTAGTTGTGAATGATATCGTCGTGAGGAAATGTTATCTTCGCAGTTTGTTTTATAAGCTTGCTGCAGACTCTGATGTTTTGCTGAAAATTTAAACACACTATTCTCTTTCTCTGCTTCATACGAAACATTATTTTCAAGATTCACCTGTGGCTTAAGGAGGATTCTTTGAAGGAACAAGGGAAGACAAGCAGAGTATTATGTGACTGTTTTCACTCCATCTTGCAACTTCCCCATATAATTTCCTGTTATTTTATTTCTTTGTTTTCTTCTATATGGCAGTATTAACTTTCACCATCAGTCTAAGATGTCTACATAGTGTTTTTTAGTTGATCTTATTGTTTGTTTGTAAATAGCCTAACACGTACAGTGTTCTTACTTGACTGTTGTCAGCTTTCGAATATAGAAAGTCATAAAGATTATTTGCTATAGCAGAATGAACTGCATTGTAACTTATTTCTGTTATTTTCTAGGAAATGTTGCTGTCTCCAAGAAATTCTAGACGTTTCAAAGCTGCCCTTGGAAGTCCTCTCTTCATTATGTCAGCTTTGTCCAGCTTTTATTTTCTTGGTAGAATGGAAATCGGAAACATATTTGTCCGTCGAATCTTTACAGGTAAGTATTAGTTTTATGCAGTTCCAAACATATGTAATTGACCAAGGTTTCGTTTGGTATGTCCTGAAAACTCTGAAATATTTTATGTAATTCTCCTTGGCTCGTGTTACCAGTTACACAGAATTTAGCTGTGACACATTATACAATTTATGTTTTATGGTAGGTGGTGTCAGATCATGTTTCAGCTATTGTGATGTAGCCTTTATATTGTTTCAGAAATGCCCAGGATAATAGGACATACAAATGTAGACATATGTGCATAGTTACTTTGTGACAGGGTAAATTACAAAAGAGGGCCAACTAATACACACCTCATAAGATCAGTCAGTCAACATAGTACTGGGGCCCCTGCACCCCCCCCCCCCTCCCCCTCCCCCAGCAGTCTGTGTCCAGTTGAGACACTGATATTACTGATATTACTATCAGTTGGAAATCTATTAAAGCAGGTTACTGAGTTCACAAATGATTAACCATAAGCAAAGAAGATGTAATTATTTCTGAAACTACAGTATTTACCCGATTATAAGATTACTGAATGTAAGATTAAATGTTAGGCTGTTTCTTCTGAAAATGTTAAAAGTTTCAGAGGTTGTGGTTATGTGGATATGTGGGTGGCAGAGTATGAAATGCGTTTATCATTTATATTGATGCCAGAATGTGAAGCCCTCTTTATACTGTAGCAAGCAAAAGCAAATTCACAACAGAGAATGAGAATTTTCTGGTGTAAATGCTGGATGTGCTTTTGCAAAAGGCATTAGTTCATGCACGATTCATATGCATATCCTCTCTGCTCGAGAGTTAACAGCACAGAAAGCTTTCGCAGCTATCTTGTCTACTTCTGTTGTTTTGACATAGTTGTGTTAGCAGTGGAGTGCTCCAATGAGAATGTAATGTTGCTGATAGATGAATATAGATATCATATTCACTCTTGAGATCTGACAGATCTACAGCACAAATGCTGAAGGAAACGATATGTGATTGGTAGAAAAGTTTTGAAGCACTGTGTCCTTCTTGGGACTTGAGAAAGATAACTTCATTAAATGCTTGCATCAGGTGGGAATCAAGTGAATAAGCACAGACATCATAATTCTTACTTTTAAATAGGAAAAACACAATAACTTTCCTTGAAAATTCTCATTGCTTATGTTCATAGTATCGATAATTACATGGGCGATGTTCCATCGTTACATCAGAGAGTTTTGATGATAATAATAATTGTTTACTCAGGAACACACTATCTGCCCTCTAACAAACTATATATCAGATTTAAAGAATGGAAACTTCAGGTTGGAATATGAACAATACAAAGAAAAGGATGGATTCCTACTCACGGGAAAGATGAGACATTGAGTTGCAGTCAGGCACAATGAAAAGTGTGTTACATGTTCAGCTTCATCAGAAAACACACACACACACACACACACACACACACACACACACACACACACACACACAAAAAAGCAAGTGCACCTCACGCACACATGGCCACCGTGTGTGTGTGTGTGTGTGTGTGTGTGTGTGTGTGTGTGTGTGTGTGTGTGTGTGTGTGTTCTTTTCTTTTCTTTTCTTTTCTTAAGAAGGCCTTGGCTGAAAACTAAATGTGTAACAGTTTCTTTCATGTGCCTGTCGGCAACTCTGTGTTATCTTTACAAAGAGTAGCAATCTAACCTTTTCCTTAAATTGTATGAATCAAGTTTTATCAATTAGTCTGTATGGCAAGGTGTATATATGTTTCACATTTCTTTAATTGTCTTTGATTTGCAATATCTTCTGTATGCTTACTGTAGTACAATCCATGGCAGTGCTGTGTATATGGCACTGCAGACATCAGAAACTATCATCTACATCTACATTTACATCTACATGGATAATCTGCAAATCACATTTAAGTGCCTGGCAGAGGGTTCATCAAACCACCTTCACAATTCCCTATTATTCCAATCTTGTATATTATATGGAAAGAATGAACACCTACATCTTTCTGTACTAGCTCTGATTTCAAAATATTTTCACATCCTGAGGAGAAAGTTGGTGATTGGAATTTCTTGAAGATTCAATCGCAACGAAAAACGCTTTTCTTTTAATGATGTCCAGCCCAAATCCTGTATCATTTCTGTGACGCTCTCTCCCATATTTCACGATAATACAAAACATGCTGCCTTTCTTTGAACTTTTTCGATGTACTCCATCTGTCCTATCTGGTAAGGATCCCACAGTGCGCAGCAGTATTCTAAAAGAGAACAGACAAGTGAAGTGTAGGCAGTCTCCTTAATAGATCTGTTACATTTTCAAAGAGTCCTGCCAATAAAGCGCAATCTTTGGTTAGCCTTCCCCACAACATTTTCTGTGTGTTCCTTCCAATTTAAGTTGTTTGTAATTGCAATACCTAGGTATTTAGTTGAATTTATGGCTTTTATATTAGACTGATTTATCGTGTAACTGAAGTTTAACGAGTTACTTTTAGCACTCAGGTAGATGACTTCACACTTTCCATTATTTAGGGTCAACTGCCACTTTTCGCACCATTCAGATATCATTTCTAAATCATTTTGCAGTTTGTTTTGATCTTCTGATGACTTTATTAGTTGATAAACGACAGCATCATCTGCAAACAACTGAAGACTGCTGCTCAGATTGTCTCCCAAATAGTTCATATAGATAAGGAACAGCAAAAGGCCTAAAACACTACCTTGGGGAATGCCAAAAATCACTTCTGTTTTACTCAATGACTTTTCGTCAATTACTATGAACTGAGACCTCTCTGACAGGAAATCACAAATCCAATCACATAACTGAGATTATATTCCGTAAGCAAGCAATTTCACTACGAGCCGCTTATGTGGTACAGTGTCAAAAGCCTTCCGGAAATCCAGAAATACGGAATCGATCTGAAATCCCTTGTCAGTAGCATGAGCACTTCATGTGATTAAAGAGATAGTTGTGTTTCACTGGAACGATGTTTTCTAAACCCATTTTGACTGTGTGTCAATAGACCGTTTTCTTTGAGGTAATTCATAATGTTCAAACACAATATATGTTCAAAAATCCTGCTGCATATCGATGTTAACAATATGGGCCTGTAATTTAGTGGATTGCTCCTACTACCTTTCTTGAATATTGGTGTGACCTTTGCAACTTTCCTGTCTTTGGGTCGGATCTTTCTTTGAGCGAACGGTTGTATGTGATTAAGTATGGAGCTAATGCATCAGCATACTCTGAAAGGAACCTAATTGGTATACAGTCTGGACCAGAAGATTTGCTTTTATTAAGTGATTTAAGTTGTTTCACTACTCCGAGGGTATTTACTTCTATGTTACTCATGTTGGCAGCTGTCCTCAATTCGAATTCTGGAATATTTACTTCGTTGTCTTTTTATGAAGGTATTTCGGAAGGCTGTGTTTAGTAACTCTGCTTTGGCAGCACTGTCTTTCATAGTATCCCCTTTGCTAAGTCTCAGAAAAGGCATTTATTGTTTCTTGCCTCTAACATACTTCACATATGACCAGAATCTCTGTGGATTTTCTGCCAAGTTTCGAGACAAAGTTTCGTTGTGAATACTGTTATAAGTATCTCGCATTGAAGTCTGCGCTAAATTTCAAGCTTTTGCAAAAGACACAAATCTTTTGGGTTTTGCACCTGTTTAAATTTGGCATGTTTGTTTTGTTGGTTTGCAACAGTGCTCTAACCTGTTTTGTGTATGAAGTACGATCAGCTCCGTCGTTTGTTAATTTATTTGGTATAAATCTCTCAATTGCTGCCGATACTGTTTCTTTGAATTTAAGCCACATCTGGTCTACATATATATTATTAATTTGGAATGAGTGGAGATTGTCTTTCAGTAAGGTGTCAAGTGAATTTTTGTCTGCTTTTTTGACTAGGTATATTTTTCACTTATTTTTTGAGGATTTGGGGATTACAGTATTCAGTCTCACTACAACAACCCTGTGTTCACTAATTTCTGAATCGGTTTTGATGCTTATTATTAACTCAAGATTATTTGTTGCTAAGAGGTCAAGTGTGTTTTCACAACCATGTACTATTCGCGTGGCGTCATGAACTAACTGCTCTGAAATAATTTTAGCACAATTTTTGATGATATTTTATGCGTACCTCTAGAATTAAACATGCATTTTTGCCAACATATTGAGGGTAAATTAGTCACTACCAACTATAATCATACGAGTAATGTACGTGTTTAAAATCAAACTTAAGTTATCTTTGAAGCTTTCAGCAAATGTATCATCTGAATTTGGAGTTCGGTAAAAGGATCCAATTATTATTTTATTACGGTTGCCAACAGTGACCTCTGTCCATAATAACTCACAAGAAGTATCTACTTCAATTTTGCGACAAGTTAAACTACTTCTAACAGCAACAAACGCACCTCCACCAACCGTGTTTAGCCTATCCTTTCGGAACACTGTTAGGTTATTCACAAAACTTTTGGTTGAGTTTATATCCGACTTTCAGTGCATATAATGATTTGAGCACCAGTGCTTTCTGTTAGTGGAGCTCTGGCACTTTCCCAACACAGCTACGACAATTAACAACTGTTATACCAATGACTCCTGCACCCTTTGTGACTGAAGCCCTTCTTCTGTTTTCCCGAGACCCTCTAACCTAAAAAACCGCCCAGTCCATGCCACACAGCTCCTGCTGCCAGTGTAACTGCCTCCTGTGTATAGTGGATACCTGACCTATTCAGCGGAACCCGAAACCCAACCACACGTTCGCGCAACTCGAGGAATCTGCAGACTACGCACACTATCAGATATAAAACAACCATTGAAATGTGACACAATCACCAGTGTGAAGGTTACTATGATGTGCTGTCTGTTCAGCAACTGTACCACAACAAGATTAGCACCAAGGAACAGTACAAAACATATGCTTTGATGTTCGCTCCCATACATTTTTCTTCCGTTGGCTTCAGTGTAAAAGCTGATTTGCAGGTACAAGTCAGTGATTGTGCTCAGTAGCAAATTCCCTGTGCATTGTTTTTCGTATGTGAATTTGCTTGTGTTCACTTCATTAAAAAAAGAGGGGGGGGGGCCTTGGTAATATTCTGTTACTTTCAAACATGTCACTTGCTCACTGTTCATTCATTGGCTATGGAGAGCAAGTAGGTGATTGACACTCCCCTCCCCTTTACATTCCCATCATACCTCACAATGAGCTCTGACATAAGTATGCTACTGTCCTTACCTGGACTTGCAGTATCTTCTGCAGAAATATTTATTACTATTGAGTAAATAATAATAATAATAGTAATAGTAATAGTAATAGTAATAATAGTAATAGTAATAATAACCATAATGAAAATTTTTAACAGAGCAACGACTAGCTGATAAGATCCGTGTAATAATAAAAAATAACAGGATACTCCAGTCAGAATTAGAAAACATCAAACAACAAATACTGGAACAAAATAATGTGCAATCAGAAGAAGAAGAAGAAGAAGAAGAAGAAGAAGAAGAAGAAAATACAGTAATGGACTCGCATATCCCAGAGCAAACAAGCAAAGAACAACACGCATCAATTAAACAATCAGAGGAAAACGAAATCTTAAGACTGCCACCAGAACGAGTACAAATAGAACACGAAGTGACACACATGTTAAATATAGAAGAAAAATTTCAGCTGACACATATACAATACAAAGACACAAATACAGACATTAGACTATTCTTGCATAGACCGCCAAACAACCCACAAGTCGAAACAACAATAAAAACTATCAACACAATCATACACAACAAAATAAATGAAAATACAACTATGGAAGAGTTACAACTACTGGTTTATATAGGAGCACTCATTACACTAAATATACACACTAGGCAGAGATCAGAACCAACTACATACACCACCATAATACCAGAGGCAAAACAAAATTAGACATACCTAGGCACAGGCTTACAAGAACAGGAAATGCCCATCTAATCAATAGTATAAAATTATTAAATAAACTTCCATTTTCTTCTCGGTCGGCTCACATAAGTAGCTTCAGGGGCAAGCTACTAAAATGGTTACTAATCAATCCTTTTTACAATATAACAGAATTTATGAATATAAAATCAATTGACATTAATTTTTAAGTATTTCATTATGTGATGTCACTGAATGTATTTATCTTATGTTATGGTGTATGTTAGCATCTATGGGTACTATTTGCAATGTTCATTTAGCTTTAAGATATTATTCAAGGAAAGTGTTATATTATATCCATGTAAATTGCCTATTCCACCTCAGGTGGTCAATGGTGAATAAAGAATGAATAAAGAATAAAGAAGAAATCCACAAAACCAGCATGGCAACACAGGCTACAGATCAGAATAGAAAAACTGAGAAAAGACATTGGACAGCTGACACAATTTATAAGACATCAAATGTCAGAAAAAAAACAAAAAAGGTTAGGTAAAATCTCACAACAAGAAGCCTAAGAGCAATTAGATGAAAAGAAGCAGAAATTACAAGCATTGACCAAACGACTTAGAAGATACAACACAGAACAAAATTATAAATGAAGAAGAAAAAGGCTGTTGCAAAGGAGCACGAGGATGTAAAGAGCAACTGATAATAGATGCAGAGGTAACATATCAAGCTAAAACTAAACAAAGGTCGCTACAGTACGCATGCATTGATTACCGAAAAGCTTTTGATAGTGTACCCCACTCATGGTTACTACAAATATTGGAAATATACAAAGTAGATCCTAAATTGATACAGTTCCTAAACATAGTAATGAAAAAATTGGAAAACCACACTTAATATCCAAACAAATTCAAATAATATCACATCACAGCCAATACAGATTAAGCATGGAATATACCAAGGAGACTCATTAAGTCCTTTCTGGTTCTGCCTTGCTCTGAACCCACTATTCAACATGCTAAATAATACAAATTATGGATACAATATTACTGGAACATACCCACACAAAATCACACATTTGCTATACATGGATGATCTAAAACTACTGGCAGCAACAAATCAACAACTCAACCAATTACTAAAGATAACAGGAGTATTCAGCAATGATATAAATATGGCTTTTGGAACAGACAAATGTAAGAAAAATAGCATATTCAAGGGAAAACACACGAAAGAAGAAGATCACATATTGGATAACCACAGCGACTGCATAGAAGCGATGGAAAAAATAGATGCCTATAAATATCTAGGATACAGACAAAAAATAGGAATAGATAATACAAATATTAAAGAAGAACTAAAAGAAAAATATAGACAAAGACTAACAAAAATACTGAAAACAGAATTGACAGCAAGAAACAAAACAAAAGCTATAAATACTTATGCTGTACCAATATTGACCTACTCATTTGGAGTAGTGAAATCGAGTAACACAGACCTAGAAGCACTCAATACACTTACACGATCACAATGCCACAAATATAGAATACATCACATACATTCAGCAACAGAAAGATTCACATTAAGCAGAAAGGAAGAAGGAAGGGGATTTATCGACATAAAACAGCTACATTATGGACAGGTAGACAATTTAAGAAAATTCTTTCTAGAACGAGCAGAAACTAGCAAAATACACAAAGCAGTCACTCATATAAATACATCAGCTACACCACTGCAATTTCATAACCACTTCTACAACCCTTTAGATCACATAACATCAACAGATACGAAGAAAGTAAATTGGAAAAAGAAAACACTACATGGCAAGCATCTAACACAGCCACACATCGATCCAACACATGGCTAAGAAAAGGCAATATATACAGTGAGACGGAAGGATTCATGATTGCAATACAGGATCAAACAATAAATACCAGATATTACTGCAAGCATATTATTAAAGATCCCAATATCACAACAGATAAATGCAGACTTTGCAAACAACAAATAGAAATAGTAGATCACATCACAAGCGAACGTACAATACTAGCAAATACAGAATACCCCAGAAGACATGGCAATGTAGCAAAAATAATACATCAACAGCTTGCCTTACAACATAAACTTATAAAACAACACGTTCCCACATACAAGTATGCACCACAAAATGTACTGGAATGATGAATACAAATTATACTGGAACAGAACCATTATAACAGATGAAACACCACCACATAACAAACCTGACGTCATACTCACCAATAAAAAGAAGAAGAAATTAACACAAATAATCGAAATATCCATACCCAATACAACAAATATACAAAAGAAAATAGGAGAAAAAATTGAAAAATACGTCCAACTGGCTGAGGAAGTCAAGGATATGTGGCATCAGGATAAAGTTGACATTATACCAATTACACTATCAACTACAGGAGTCATAGCACACAATATCCATCAGTACATCAATGCAATGCAGCTACATCCAAACTTACATATACAACTACAGAAATCCGTAATTATTGATACATGTTCAATTACCCGAAAGTTCCTAAATGCAATATAACATATACCGTACAGTTAAAAGGAAGTCACGCTTGATCAAGGTCCGCGTCACTTTCTACTTTTGACCAGAGATAACGTCTGAGATAAGAAAGAAATAGTAATAATAATCCCTTTGCTGATATTGGTTATTGAAGAATAATGATGAGGCTGTTTCTGAATTGTTACTCTTGTATCACTTCAGGAAGCTGAAATGATCCTTTACTTCAGCCTTTGTGATGTTGTGACAAGATATGTTGCATTGTATAATTGATCTTGCACACTACTGATTAACCAGGGAAATTTTAGAGTGAATCCAGGTAAATTTTCAGCCTAATTTGACCTGTGAAGAAAGCTTAAAGTAATCACTACTCCAAAACCTGTCATAAATGCCAGGTTGTAATCCAACTACACCAAAAAGAGCTGACTCCCATCTTCAGAAACATGAAACTCTTGCATCACTTTGACTCCAGAAGGTTATCATCTTCCATGCCAACTACATTCCACATCTTCGAGCTCCAACCAAAACCTGAAATTGTTTACACATTAAGGCCTTTTAGGCCTGAAATCTAATGATACTGTGATAATACCTTACCGCATTGAATTGCTAATAACCATTAAGCCAATCTAGCACACTCAAATCCAGTATTTGGCAAGTCTTGTGAATTTCTACTACAGCTCACTTCACGTGGGTTCAGGAAAACCACTCCATCCACTTTCTTCTCCAAAGTGAGGACCTGTAGGCCACAGGGCATGCGAAAAATCTGCCAGATTTCACTAACAGTTGTGACAGTGTCTGCAAATGCGGTATACTAAAGAGTCAGACTTGAATGATTGTAAAATCTCCAACCATACTTAAAATCAAAACTGCATAATTGTTTCTTTGAGCACTTGGTTCTGCTTGTGCAGAAATGGTATGTTTGAAAGTAAAATGTGTGATCATTAGATACAAAGACAATTGGCATGTGCTGTGCTGTGGAGGTGGTTTAGATATCGTCAATGAAATAAACAAATGTCATGAGGCTTTTGAAGCCTTGTGTAAGCATTTCAGTTCGGCTCCCCTTTCATCAATTTGCATGTCAAGTTTGCTATGTATATTTATAAAACAATTTCTCATTTAATCTTGTTAGGTTCAGTGGACTCTATTTCTGACATTTCCATCACATAAAAACCTGATATGGTCACTAGAAAGAAAGATTAAGAAAAGGCAAACCTACGTTTCTAGCATTTGTAGACTTAGAGAAAGCTTTTGACAATGTTGACTGGAATACTCTTTTTCAAATTCTATAGGTGGCAGGTGTAAAATACAGGGAGCGAAAGGCTATTTACAATTTGTACAGAAACCAGATGGCAGTCATAAGAGTCGAGGGGCATGAAAGGGAAGCAGTGGTTGGGAAAGGAGTGAGACAGGGTTGTAGCCTCTCCCCGATGTTATTCAATCTGTATATTGAGCAAGCAGTAAAGGAAACAAAAGAAAAATTTGGAGTAGGTATTAAAATTCATGGAGACGAAATAAAAACTTTGAGGTTCGCCGATGACATTGTAATTCTGTCAGAGACGGCAAAGGACTTGGAAGAGCAGTTGAACGGAATGGACAGGGTCTTGAAAGGAGGATATAAGATGAACATCAACAAAAGCAAAACGAGGATAATGGAATGTAGTCCAATTAAATCGGGTGATGCTGAGGGAATTAGATTAGGAAAAGAGACACTTAAAGTAGTAAAGGAGTTTTGCTATTTAGGAAGTAAAATAACTGATGATGGTCGAAGTAGAGAGGATATAAAATGTAGACTGGCAATGGCAAGGAAAGCATTTCTGAAGAAGAGAAATTTGTTAACATCGAATATAGATTTATGTATCAGGAAGTCGTTTCTGAAAGTATTTGTTTGGAGTGTGGCCATGTATGGAAGTGAAACATGGACGATAACTAGTTTGGACAAGAAGAGAATAGAAGCTTTCGAAATGTGGTGCTACAGAAGAATACTGAAGATAAGGTGGATAGATCACGTAACTAATGAGGAGATATTGAATAGGATTGGGGAAAAGAGAAGTTTGTGGCACAACTTGACTAGAAGAAGGGATCGGTTGGTAGGACATGTTTTGAGACATCAAGGGATCACAAATTTAGCATTGGAGGGCAGCGTGGAGGGTAAAAATCGTAGAGGGAGACCGAGAGATGAGTACACTAAGCAGATTCAGAAGGATGTAGGTTGCAGTAGGTAATGGGAGATGAAGAAGCTTGCACAGGATAGAGTAGCATGGAGAGCTGCATCAAACCAGTCTCAGGACTGAAGACCACAACAACAACATGGTCACTAGGATCAAAAGCAAGGATTGTGCATCATTAACCTATTATACCAATCACTGGACCACAGAAGCAGCCTTTTTTCAGTTATATTATCTGTTTTTGACAGGTAAAAGTACTGATTGCAGTTGTGCTAAGCAATCCTGTTACTGCACCAATTTCAAATGAATCAAATGGCAGTTTATGTTTTCCAAGCATTGAATTTGCAGCACATAGGTATGGGAACTGAAAGTGGATGTTTGAAGAAGATTATGAACTTTCGTCAGTGCTTTTAACAGAAGGTGTGGTTCACAAGACTCTAGAGAATGCACACTTTGTAAGTCACTATGTAGCTACAGGAGGCTTTGACTTCTGAATCATTGGGGTGATAAGCAATGTCACAAACAGGCATATGTGCTTTTCTTCACAGTGAATTGTATGCTTGTGCAAGCTGGTAGGTCTGGAACTCAATACATTCCATGAGGAAGAAAACGCGTAATTTTGAATATTACACTTACATGAATCGGAAATATGTGAATAGGTTACAGTTGGTGAATTTCTAGGCTAGAAATCAGTATCATGGGATTTTGATAACAAGTACCTAAGGTTCAATTCCCAGTGAACACCTTAGATTTTTATGTCTGGAACTTTAAGGACCGTGATCTCCTAGCCTGCTATACAGAATGAGAAGCAGTTTGCGAAAATTGATGTCAGAGCTGCTGAAGTGGTGTAAAGACAAAGATGAGAGCTACACTAAAATTATTAATTTTAGTACCTCCACTACTTCATATGCTTGTAGATGGCTATCAAGGGAATTCAAGTTGATTCTGTATATTGTGGAAATAAATCATTCAGGAAATACAATAGAGAAATTGTTTTCATTAAAATCCACATTCATTGCCATATAGAGTATATTCAGAATGAAAGGAAATTGAAAAATAACATAAATTGAGAACTAAAATAATCAATTATTGACAATATAATATGAATGGATAGGTAACATTTATTCACAGTAACTACTCCTTTCTTCACTCCATTCTATTTCCCTGCATCTTCCATTTTCTGACTTGTCTATTTTTCACTGCCTCCCCTCCCACCTCTATTACACGCAATGTACTTAGCTTTTCACTCTTATTGACTCATGCACAATGTTTTAGTAGTAATCTCGGTATTGCATATTACTTTATCTTCCCCTGTAAGCTCTCAGATTTTCAAATGTCCTCCGGTGCAGCCCCCAACGACCAGTCTCTCCCTCTCATCCCATGTGGTAAGTCTCCCCTGACCTGGGGTTCTGGGTCACTTTTCTGAACTGTACCACTTCCTGGTTCTGTATTTTATAGGAAAAACTGACCAGACTTTCATTTAGAACTATTTATTCTTACCAGAGGTACAAACTCTAGTACTAATGGAAAAAAGACAAAATCGTCCTTGATAATAGTTTGTCTGACTACACACACAATTTTCTCCATTATTCAGCTTCTCTGGCATGTCACCAGACTCGCCAGCAGGACAACCCTTAAACCCCCACCCAAATCCCACATTCTATCATACTGACAATCGTCCAACTCAGAAGATAAATAATCACTTGGCCAGGCTAACATAAATTCTGCACATGTTGTCCTAGAACTTTCTCATTGTTATCATCTTCTCAGCACACATCATAGGTATCTTTTATTTTAATTTTTGTAAGTCTATAGGGGTCTAAATTCTTGGCCTTAAGCTTTAATTTTGGTCCAGTTTCTTTTATCACCGCCAGGTTACCAAGTTAGTACTTCAAGCCTTTCTTCCGATGTTCATTGAAGATAGCATGGTTTTCTTCTTGCACCTTGCTGGTTTGTAGTTTAGCATCTTCCTTCAGTTTATTGTTTTTTTCTTCAATTGAAATAATAATGTCTTCTTCTAACAATTTTGTGATGTGAAGATCAGTCTGTTTGTGCATTTTAACTCCTATACAACGTTCAAATGGTGTTCTCTGAATACTTCTGTGGTTTGTTGAATTCATGGCACACTGAACTTATGGTACCACCTGATGTCAGTTCACAGTTAAACATTTTACACAATTGCAGATAACTCTTTTCACCTTGTCAGTCAAATCTGGTGTATAATTATCTTGTTTTACTTCCTCTTCAATTTGGAAATTTTTCTTCTGTATAGAACTTGGAAAGAATTCATCCATCCTTAAAATTTTTTGATAAGGCCGCTGTTTGAAAATGCTCTTGACCGCAGACAAACCATTATCCTCATCTTGAGCTTTCCTGATTCTAGCTATTAAACCATCTACGAAACCAAACAGTATATTTGCACCGCAAGTTAATGCATCTCTGTATTTCATCCTACAATTGTATTGGTGTTCCATGGTTTACAAATAGTCTTCCGTGTCTCAAGCCCATCTTGCTATTCTTGGTAACAAGTTTTTCTTATGCTTAGTCTTTTTAATTGCAGTGCAGTCTGTTGCAAAAGTATTCCTGGTAAATACACTCAGATGATGGCACTATGTTGTTGTTGTTGTTGTTGTTGTTGTTGTTGTTGTTGTTGTTGAAACTTCCTGGCAGATTAAAACTGTGTGCCCGACCGAGACTCGAACTCGGGACCTTTGCCTTTCGCGGGCAAGTGCTCTACCATCTGAGCTACCGAAGCATGACTCACGCCCGGTACTCACAGCTTTACTTCTGCCAGTATTCGTCTCCTACCTTCCAAACTTTACAGAAGCTCTCCTGCGAACCTTGCCGAACTAGCACTCCTGAAAGAAAGGATATTGCGGAGACATGGCTTAGCCACAGCCTGGGGGATGTTTCCAGAATGAGATTTTCACTCTGCAGTGGAGTGTGCGCTGATATGAAACTTCCTGGCAGATTAAAACTGTGTGTCCGACCGAGACTTGAACTCGGGACCTTTGCCTTTCGCGGGCAAGTGCTCTACCATCTGAGCTACTGAAGCACGACTCACGCCCGGTGAGAGCTTCTGTAAAGTTTGGAAGGTAGGAGACGGATACTGGCAGAAGTAAAACTGTGAGTACCGGGCGTGAGTCGTGCTTCGGTAGCTCAGATGGTAGAGCACTTGCCCGCGAAAGGCAAAGGTCCCGAGTTCGAGTCTCGGTCGGGCACACAGTTTTAATCTGCCAGGAAGTTTCATATCAGCGCACACTCCGCTGCGGAGTGAAAATCTCATTCTGTTGTTGTTTTGATCTTCAGTCCAGAGACTGGTTTGATGCAGCTCTCCATGATACTCTATTCTGTGCAAGCTTCTTCATCTCTGAGGCATTAACAAAAGCTAAAACTTTAAGCTCGTAACTTCCATATTTTTCCTTTTGAGGTGGTGTTACTTTACTCCTATGTGACTGGATGGAACTTCTCATCATATGGAGATTTTTTTAGGAACGCACTCCAAAACCTTCTTTGCTTGTGTCTTTAGCTCTTTCTTACTGGAGTTGGGAAAAGTTTCATTACTGTAACTTTAATTATTTCTTTTCAGCAATGACTTCACAGCTCTTTCAGAATACCTAATTTTTCTTTAAACTCTTCCACACTTCCTGTGCCATAAAGCAGAGGTTTTGTGCCTGAATTGTCACATCATGCACTTTTAAACCAGGTACTCAAATCACACAGACAAACATGAATGTCAGATGCGTGGAAGTAAACTGGCCATCCAGGTCCAAGAAAGCAGCCTCTCAGAGAAGAAAGTTTCAGATCATTCGAAGAAATGATGGAAATATCTTAAATTAACACTTTCGCTATGCAGACACTACACTAGAGGTAATGTGAGATTACTCTGCAGCTTTCAGACTGCTGTACCTCGCCCAGTAGAAGACTTAGTAGTAATACAATTTATGTTAAAATGATTTAACAACAATATGGAAACACAGATTGCTACTGACAATGTAGAGGAAGCACTAGGCTACAGAAAGACAAAATGAAAAAAAAAAGAAAAGAAAAAAAAAAAAAAAATGCTAGAAATACGAGGGAAAGTCAATTATTATCCGCAAAGTAGCTACAAATTTTATTGTAATCAATTAGGAAACTTACAAGAACATCGTTTTTCGACATAGTCTCCTTGCGTTTCAACGCAGTTGGTACATCGTTGCACAAGCTTCCCGATGCCCTCATAAAAGACAGTTCTCAGTTGAGCTGTGAGACAGGAATGCACCGCTTCTTTCACCGCTCCGTCCGAGGCAAGTCACCGGCCTCTTAATGCCTGTTTAAGTGGACCAAACAAGTGACAATCAGAAGGGGCAAGTAGTAGTAGTAGTAGTAGTAGTAGTAGTATGGTATTATGCCTTACGGCGAGTCTTGTCGTGGGTTAAGCCTCTTCCATTTTTGACTGTCCATAGCTAGTCTTTTCATTTCTGAATATTTGTCTCCTTTTATATTGTCCAGCATTTGATATCTTCTTTTCCCTCTTACCCTTTTTCCCTCCACCATTCCTTCTGTTTCTTCCTTCAATAAACAGTCCTTCCTCAAACAATGTCCAGTCCAGTTCTGTTCTGTTTTCTCTTTCTGATAACTTTCAACATGTTTCTTTCTTCTCCAACTCTTCTTAATACTTCTTAATTCCTTACTTGTTCTTCCCATTTCACTTTTTCCATTCTTCTCCATATCCACATCTCTAATGCCTCCAATCTTCTTTCATCTTCCTTCCTCAGTGTCCAGGTCTCCTCACCATACAGCGCAACACTCCAGATGTAACATTTGGCAAGTCTTTTCCTCAGATCTTTGTTTAGTGGTCCACAAAGTAATTTCCATTTCCTCTTGAATCCTTCTTTTGCCATTGTTATTCTTTTCCTAATTTCTGTTGAGCAATACATATCATTCATTATTACACTTCCCAAGTAATTGAAGTTATTCACTTGCTCTATTTCTTCTCCCCCTATTTTCATAAGCATTTTCTCCCCTTTCCTCCGATTACCATGCATTTAATTTTCTCCTTGTTAATCTTCATTCCATATTCTTCTAATTTTGTGTTTAGATCATCTAGCATTTGTTTCATCTCTTTTGCACACTCTGTCATCACAACCATGTTGTCCGCAAATCTTACACACTCCACTCTCTGACCCCGTTTACAAACTCCTCTCCTTCCATCAAAACTTTCACTAATAATTTGCTCCAGATATATATTTAACAGTGTTGGTGATAAACAACATCCTTGTCTTACACACCTTCTCACTTCTATTTCTTCATGCATCACATCTCCTATTCTTACTCTTGCTCTCTGGATTAAATATAAATTTCTAATTAACTGTATTAACTGTCTATCCCTGAAGTCAGCTCCATGTTTCCGTAGGATTTCCATCAGGGTGGGGGGGGGGGGGGGGGGGGGCTATGGGATTGGAGGACATGTCCTCCATTCATATATTTTTGAAATGAATTTATTGTTTAGTTACTTTTCGTATCCCCACTGTGTGTGTGTGTGTGTGTGTGTGTGTGTGTGTGTGTGTGTGTGTGTGTGTGTGGTGTCAGTACAGATCTGCAAAACAGTTACGAACAAAATTTTAGTCTACATGTCGAACTTTATAGATAAAATATTATTTAGGAGGCATGCAGTATCACTTCGTCTCGTACAAATAGTAGTGTTACAATACTTGCATGCAGTCTTACTCAACTCACTTGTTTTGGAGACTATTTTGCCTCTCAGTAGTTAAACTTGGTTTCCTTTAGTGTATTTTATCCACATTCTTCATGTCCTGATTGGTGGTGTGTTCCTGCAGTCTGTCTTCCAGACAGAACAAACCATTTGAAAAGTGGATGCCATGAACAACATTATTCCACCTGAAACTTGACCGCCAACAAAATGTAACATAAAATCTTAATTACATGCACCTGTCAAATGCTTGTTTTGTTGTGTTAGTCTTGCAGATATTCTCAACTGAAGATATGTTTTTGTTTTAGGATGGGGTCTAGCCAACATAACATTGTTGCTGTTTTGCTATTGTGGTTGTCAAGTGTCTCTGGAGTTGATGAAATGGGACAGAAGAAGAAAAGCAATCGACCATCACATTTGAGATGTGTTTCAAAAGCCTAAGATATGTAAACTTGAATTTTGTAAATAAAAGAATATCTTAAAATTAGAATGATTCTAATAATTTGCTTTGAGATATTTTAGATTTGTGTTACCTACATAGCAAGTTAATTTTGAGGCACTTATACAGCAGGCCAAGAACAATGCTGGTACAAAAAGGTGGGAATTATGAGTGAAGTATGAATTAACTATACTCAGTTGCAACAAAGAACAACATTCTTTGATGCAGTGGAGGTAGGTAAAACCACATAATTTACTGGAACTAGACAGCTACAACCAACGGGTTCTCACACATGTATTAAGGTAGAATGTCTTCACCATCCTAAAAAACTGGTTAGATGGAATTAGTCTGATTTCAAGCGCCTATGCTCTGCCAATGGATACCATACCATTGTAAAGAAAGCATCAAAGAAACACTAAGAATGCAGTCATTACTGGATGAAAATGTGATAGTAAAGAAAGCATCAGCCTAACACTAAGAATGAAGTTATTACTGGATGAAAATATGGTATATTATCAATATGCTTTATACTCATTTTCAGAAACAAGAAAGTATCAAGAGCTACCAAACTTGCGATCAAAGTATCTTAACTGTTGACACTATTAGCTGTTTTACCTATGAAATAATGGAGACTTATTTACACAGAGCAATACATGATGGGATCATTGCTATCTGCAAAGAAACAATTTTGTGGCTACCCCTGTACGGAGGACCAGATCCTTGTTAGTGTAAATTCATAAATCCTACCATCATTATTGAAAGTAGTTATGAAAATGTGGAGGTTGAAACTTCTGAAGATTCAGAGAGACAAAAATAATAAACAGCTTAATATCGGATTATTGAAATAAAATTAACAAAATTTTAGTTTAATATCAGAAAGAAAACATTTTACTAATGTTTTGTCGCTGAAATTCTGAATTGAAATGATGCAGACATATTATTTCTTTCTGGGGGGCATTTTAACACTGCAAGAAGAATGTGTAATATGAGTGAAAATAGCTTAACTTTCAGTTGTTGTTTATCCTACGTGAAAGGTGGTGGTGTCACATGGATCAAGAAGGGGAACAGATATGAAAACAAAGAAACTTAGATTTTATAGTGATGAGCCATTCTTTAGGTTGTGTATAGTAGGAGAAATTCACATTAAGCAATAAGTAATGGTCACATTATATAGGACTCTAAATGTTTTTCCTTTATAACACAGGATTATCAACATTTCTATTTATGACAGAGATATGCCATCGAATTATAGTCCACACCTGATGTAAATTATCATGCTACTTGGACTAACATACCACAAACAAATTCATTGATCTGCATTGTATTTTTGCATGATTAATTTTTGTTCACCACACATTTTTGAGTGCTCAAATTCTGTGTTTTCTAAGGGAATAGAATGCCATAAAATCTCTGACTGGAATATAAGAAACTTGTACACACATGCACATTCAAATACAGAGATATGTAGAAAAACAGAATATGGCACTGCGGTCGGCAATGCCTATGTAAGACAGCATGTGTCTGGTGCAGTTGTTAAATCGGTTGCTGCTGCTGCTACAATGGCAGGTTATCAAGATTTAAGTAAGCGATGGGACACAGCATCTCTGAGGTAGCGATGAAGTGGGGATTTTCCCGTATGGCCATTTCACGAGTGTACCAAGAATATCAGGAATTGGTAAAACGTCAAATCTCTGACATTCACGTGGCCGGAAAAAGATCCTGCAAGAACAGGGCTAATGACGATGGAAGAGAATTGTCCAACATGACAGAAATGCAACCCTTCCACATATTGCTGCAGATTTCACTGCTGGACCATTAACAATTGTTAGTGTGTGAACCATTCAATGAAATATAATCAATATGGGCTTTTGGACCTGAAGGCCTACTTGTCTACCCTTGATAACTGCATCACAAAGCTTTATGCCTCACCTGGGCCCATCAACACTGGATGATGACTGGAAACATGTTGCTTGGTCGGACAAGTCTCTTTCAACTTGTATCGAGCAATTGGGTGTGTACAGGTATGGAGAGAACCTCATGAATCCGTGGACACTGCATGTCAGCAGGGGACTGTTCAAGCTGGTGGAGGCTCTGTAATGGTTTGGGGAGTGTGCAGTTGGAGTGATACGGGATCCCTGATATGTCTAGATAAGACTCTGATGGGTGACACATACATAAGCATCCTATCTGATCACCTGCATCCATTCATAACCATTGTGTACTCCGACAGACTTGGGAAATTCCAGCAGGATAATGCAACACCCCACATGTCCGGAATTGCTACAGAGTGGCTCCAGGAACATTCATCGGAGTTTAAACACTTCCCCGGCCACCAAACTCCCCAGACATGAACATTATTGAGCATATCTGGGATGACTTGCAACATGCTGTTCAGAAGACATCTCCACCCCCTTGTACTCTTACAGATTTATAGACAACGCTGTAGTATTCATAGTGCCAATTCCCTCCAGCACTACTTCAGACATTAGTTGAGTACATGCCACTTCATATTGCAGCACTTCTGCATGCTCGCAGATGCCCTACATGATTTTAGGCAGGTGTGCCTGTTTCTTGGACTCTTCAGTGTATTTTGAGTCCAGTTGCATATGGATATTTTGCAGAACGTGTAGAATTGGACTCCCAGGATGGACTATACTTGCAGAACACACACACACACACACACACACACACACACACACACACACACACACCAGTTGGAAGGCTTTACTTGGTAGTAGAGGAAGGAAAGTGGTGTCGTAAAGGCAAAGTGATTTTTCACTTTTGTGCTATGCCTACAAGTGGCGTTACTTGAGTGGTGCCACAGGGATTTGGATGTTTCCACACTGCAACTTCTGTAACACCACTAGAGTAGCGGTCAAGTGGTGGTGTGGCGGCCACACTGTTCAAACGCGCGAAGGGCTGAACTACAGCACAGCTGACAAAAGTGATGCACAGTACAAAGCAGACAGACAGTGTGAGCTGGATAACGCGATGTGACACACGTCTCTGACTTTTCCCACCGTGGACCACGTGCGCCGAGTCCGCCGCGGACCACGTGTGTCGAATTAATGCGACTCCACCGCAAATGCGTATGTGCGGTCCTAAATGCAGTCGTCCGTTTCGTGGTGTGCACCCTTCTGTTGGCAGTGCATTTTGCTCCTTTGCAGACATCATGGCGCCTCTGGTCGCGTCAGGAGCTGAACATTTGGTGATGTGGCTTTTGTCTCGGTGAGTCCACGCAGTCGCACCATGGCTCATCACTGGAGTGTACACCCTCCTGGATTGGTGATCGAGCCATACCGCTAGTGCAACGCACCTATATGGACAGACATTAATTGTGAATGGTATTTGTTACTTATTGTAAAACTAGTGAAGAATAAATGTGTCACTACCAAAAACTGCCCTAGTCGTTTCCATAACCAAGCCTCTCCATCAAACACAGTGCAAGGGCACAGCAATAAAGCCGGTTCACTGCACATCATGACTGTAAATGGTGATACCACATGTCCCCGCTTCAGTGTCACTTTTGCTCCTTTGGTGAAATAATAAATTCACATATTCACGTAATGTTAAAGAAGAGAAAGTTCTTTGTGTATAACACATGTACAAAACCACTAACAGACAATATTTTTAAACAATAGTCCTTTGAAATGAAGTATATCCATAGCTTTGTTGCTTTTGTGCATGCAGTGCCACACCGTCGTAAAGTTAGGCAATAGCTTATCTTAAAAGTTTGAACACATACTATGTCGCTTTCAAAACAACCACGGAATCACTTCTGGAAAGATGGCGCATAGTGCTACATTGTGACACTGCAAGGTGTACTAAATAAGTGCTATTGCCTCTTTATGTATACTCTGTCTTTTTGCTTACACCCTAAGAATATGAGCAGTCACAAAAAAAAGGTGTCTCTTGGTACAATTTGTTATAATTGTCAGTTAATGACATATCGATAATAAACTATTTCTGGAGGTCTTAAAGCCGCGTCTATACCAGCTGTGATGCGCAAAACCAAGAAAAGATGGTTTACTCAGCTTGGCGTATCTGCTGTGGATGTCAAATAGCGCTGCTTTGTGTAACAATGAACAAATGCATTGCAGCGTCAGCATCTCAAAGGAAATGGTTAGTTTGTGTACAGCTCTGCTTGGACAATGTTTTTCTTTTCCATTTGTGTTGAACATTGATGCATTGTTCCTTCTGCACAGTTCCACGTTGTTCTGCACTGCTCTGCGCCATGCATTTCTGTGCAGTGCAGTGCAGTGCAGTGCAGTGCTGTGTTGGGCATCCAGTGTGGATGCGGCTGAAGATGAAAATCAGAAGTCACATAGGTTCACTGTAGTGTAGTGTTAGGGGTGTGCTGTTATGAATTTGAAAGAAGTAGGTCCGCATCCTGCTATATTCAAACATTTTTTTTACATACCTTTGTAAAAGATACTAGGACTTTCTATTTATTTTAATAAATATATTCGATACATATATACATATAAGAGCTTGTTCACTCAGGAATGAGTACGTTCGATGTTGTGAATGTCTAATGAAAAGATTATAAGAATGGTCATCTAAAAGATATCCACATGAACTACAAAAAATGCAGAAATAACATGATAATGAATGCTGCAAATTATGTGCTGATATAAGTAGTTTCGTGATTCAGTAGCAGATATACACTGATGAGAAAAATAGTCACAACACCAAAAAAAATTAACGTAGAGTAATGAAATTTCGGAAATACTTTTGTCTAGGTGACAGTTGTAAGTGATAACACTGCAAGATCACAAGTTAATATAAGCAAGGGATCGTTATTGCAAATTTAAAATACTGGTGCATTAATAATCAGTGTATTCACCAGAATATTGAAGGAAAGCATGCAAAGTGCATGCATTGTGTTGTGCAGGTGCCGGACATCAGTTGTGGGATGAAGTTTCATGGTTGGTTGCACTGGGTCGGTCAACACAGGGATGACTAATACTGTATGCAGATGATACTGCATTTGTCTTCCAATGATATCCTGTATGTGCTCGATTGGAGACAGGTCTGGTGATAGATGTGGTTAAGGCAACATTTCAACTCGCTTTAGTGTGTGTTGGGTTACAACAGCAGTATGTGGGCGAGCATTATCTCGTTGGAAACTGTGTGGGATAACCGGAAGACTGCCCCTGCTGTCATATGAAATCGCACTCCAGCTGTAGGTCAAGGGTGTCTAGCATGCAGACAGATTGGTTGCAGGCTCTCAATTGGCCTCCTTCAAACCAACACACAGCCATCACTGGCCCCGAGGAAGAACCAGCTTTCATCAGAAAATACAATGCTCTCCAATGAGCTCTCGTTTGACACTACTGAAGTCGCAAATGGCAGCAGTTTTGAGTCAGCGGAGTGCACACTAGGTGCCGTCTGGCTTGGAGCTGCGCTAGAAGTAACTGATTTCTAACAGTTTTTGGTGTGAACTGCTGCTCAAATTGGTGCTGCACGTGCAGCACAATCGCGAGCGGCATACACCGAACATTGTGGTCTTCTCTCTCGATTGTGGCGTGTGGCCATCTGGAGCCCAATCTTCTTGCGACTGTACATCCTTGTGATCACCACTGCCAGCAATTGTGTACAATGGCTACATTCCTGTCCAGCCTTTCTGCAATATCTTAGAAGGAACGTCCAGCTGTTCATAGCCCTATTACACGACCTCGTTCAAATTCAGTGAGGTATTGATAATGGCGTCTTTATCAGCTTGACTAATATCAACTCACCATGTCCACTCCCACTTGTCACTACCGCTCAAGACTGGTTCAGCATGTATTTAAAGGAAACCTGATTTGCATCCTCATAGTGGCGCTACTAGCATGACTCTTACGCGACTGGTGCGAAATTGGAATTGACATCATCTTTCAGATGTAGAAACACGCCTACCAACTCGCTTATGTTGGTGTTGCGATTTGTTTTACACAGTGTATGGGATATCAGAGTTGTGTGCCAACTTCCTGTTTTTCAGTCAGACTGAAGGGTATACTGTCAACATATTGTCTTTTTTCTTTTTCTGCCAAAGCAATTACATGTAATTTTAGATTCTATATGAACTGTTTATGGGGTACGAGTACT
Source organism: Schistocerca gregaria (assembly GCF_023897955.1). Classification (NCBI taxonomy): domain Eukaryota; kingdom Metazoa; phylum Arthropoda; class Insecta; order Orthoptera; family Acrididae; genus Schistocerca; species Schistocerca gregaria. Next base: position 618,422,957 of record NC_064923.1, on the reverse strand, counting down.
AACATTGGGCACATAATATACTGCAAATATAACTGGAAGGCATTATTAGAATTGCTTATGTACAATGAGTGCTCCACTCTTCTACCCTCGAGCGGTCAAATTTATAGTTTGTTTACCCTCCTGTCAAGATGTAAATCTGCACCCTGTGGCTGCAGGGACCAAGGTGGATAGAAATAACCTCCTTGGCAGGCACTTTCTGGCTTCTTGAGCAAAACTGAGAGCATTCTGCTGAATATGGTAACGTGAACATACCAGTTAGGGGTGGTCTTTCATGAACTAAGGGATAATTGTGTGTGCGATGCAACTCTGGACTAACTACCTGTCAAAAGAACTGCATGGTTGTGTGAGTCAGGACCAATGAATTCTGCCAAGGATGAGCCCTTTTTCCTGTGTTAATAAAAGCAAAATACTGTCGCCAATGACATCAACAAGAGATTCGAATATGAAGCAGAACTGTGTTGCTATCACTGCTTACAAATCAGTCATGCAGTGAGCCAGCTTTACTGCCACCCACAATCACTGTGTGCAGGGAAGATTCTACGGTGATATTATGGTGATGGGAACTGATAAAGCACATGCATGCCGTAACTATTAATGCGGCACAAATGACTAAATGAACACTTCACAAAATAAATTCTGACTTCAATGTTTATTACCTGGCGATTGCGATAATGGTGCTGGACAGTTATTCCAGTTGAACTCTGCCCTAAAAAGTATACATTTCTAGCGATGAGCATGCTGACCAGTTGCGTGACTGCGGGAGAAAATTGGACGTGCATCTGGAACGAAGCAAACTTTTTTGGTGACTATGGGGTGTCACTTCGTTCGCAGGTGCAACGAAACGAAAGTAAAGATGAATTGGGAATGCCAAACAAATTTCCATACTATTTGGTGTGGAGCTTGCATTGGGCTTGATGTCCAAAGCCTGTGGCTTGCAGAATAAGACTCTGAAATTAAGCATCTGCATGGCAGTGTGCTCCACTTTGCAGTGGCTGTTGCGTGTTGCTGACCAGGGCCTGTGTGTGCCACACCATTGCCAGAATTTTCCACACCAGCCTATATCAGACGCAGCTAGCTTGTGCAGGCTGTGAACAGCTCTGGTCCATTCAAGTATTTCTGTGGCACAGCTGCCACTCAGATCTCCCCCTTGGAGAGTGGAGCTCGAGAGCTGTGAGAAAGTGCAGATGTCCAGTCGGCGGCTAGCTTCTGTGACAGATGTTTGGATTTCATGCACTTCATACTGACAGTGCGAGTGTGAAGGTGGTGTACCAGTCAGTGGTGATTGGCTGTTGGTATGTGACACGACCACTTGGTTCTGTCCCGGTGCATGGTGGGCATGCCCTCACACAACTGGATAGTGATGGCAGTGACATTCAGTCCCATCTGTGAACTGTCTGTAGTAACATGCGAATGGTCTCAAGGCTGTGAGTCACATGAAAAGAGGTCTCCTTGAAAACAAGGCTAATGAAATAAAATGCTTACAAGGCACAGTTAATATATGACAGAGAAATAAAATGTACAAGAGTAGGACTTTGTGCAGAAAGACACAAAATAACACAAGTGTTCCAGTATTCACGAGTTGCACTGTTCAGAGTTCACAGACACACTAGGTCACAGGAACACAGCATAGGAATCGATCTGGTGTTGACACCTTGGCGCTATGGAAGTGTGGAAACTATGCAAAGTGTTTATACTCACAGGACTATGGTGTTGTTGCAAGTTGAACGTGTATCCTGGAACTGTTATGGTGTTATGGACAAGCCTGGTGGTGCAGTATGTGATGTCTGGAGTTCAACAGGAAAGAACATGGAAAACTGGTGTGGAACTAAATCTGGCCTCAGCACCCAATGCCATGGTGGCAGAGGGATGTCAATGCAAGTCCAGGAAATGCAATGGACAACAAGCCAGTTACATGTGAGGTAGTGTCCAGAACTCAACTGGAGACAATGTGCAGATGACACGACCCGATGGAGTTAGGTTCTACAGCAGGGAATGGCTGGGTGTCAGGTTGTAACCGATTGGGGGGTGGGGTGAGGGTGGACAGCATCACACAGCAGGATGATGTTATGATTTATCATGGGTGTTTGAAGTGTATGGACTTAATGTAGTCTCCTGGTGGCTGTGGTGAGGGTGGCCCGAGCACCTGTGGTGGGCACGGCCTGGGTGGCTGTGCTAACTTGCTGGGAAAGGTGGGGCAAGCCTGAGATGTACTGACAGAGAGACGACAGCTGGTGGCATATGTGCGTCATTGTCAGCCACACTTGTGGGCTCTGCCTGACCATTGTGAGGAGATGTGTTGTCTGTTTAAATGTCTTCCACTTGATCAAATTTAGAGCACTATAGATTGGCTTGTACAAAAACTTTGCTGGTGCCTTGCCATGTTGGTGAATGACATTGAAGGCCAATCATATGGGTGCAGACATGTTCTACCAGTGTGGGGGCTGAGGCGTCCCATGATGGTGGTACCTCCTCTGTAAAATCACCAGGTGTGACAAGAGATTGTCCATAGACAAGGTCAGTAGGTGAAGTGCCACTCTCTGCTTTTGGTTTTAATTGTGGGCAGGTACAGTGGGAGTGGTTCCATCCAGGTGGCATTGTGGTAAGTTAGAGAGGCTTCCAGTGTTTGATGGACCATGTTGTTAGTCACTTGATGCAGCTGGTTGTCCTAAATAACTGCACACCACACAGTCAGGTGATATTTGGGAACAGCACACAGTCAAACTGTCAGCTGTGGCCCAGCGTGGTATGAGTGGGGCTCCACAGCGAGCCCTGTAAATATTTGTTCTTAGTCAATAAAGGAAAAAAAAATTCTTCAAATTTAGTGTGTTAACAGGCTCCATTCATGCTAGTTCAACTGTCGAGAGCATGTTCATTGTTGTTTCTACTTTTTCATAAGCCAGACAGTTTCAATGAATACAGCAACAGTTGTTCTGCCAGTGAACCAAAGGAAATAGGGATTTCCTTTAATATCCCAGTCAGTCGCCGGCCTGTGTGGAAAACTCTGGAAACGTTTGATGTCGCTGACTGGCGTACTATGTCTTGCCAGCTAGACGAAGTGTGCCACTTATGCCAGCAAGCAGTTTGAGATTTCCATTGCTAATTCACGGGTGGCCGTCGAATAAAGGGCGCTAATGTTTCTGATATCTTGTTTCAGCATGACTGTCAGGTCTGAAGTACAGAGGAAATCGTGGTCTGTGTTTCGTGCTATTGGAGCATGTGAATTGTTTTATGCTAGAGTGTTGAATGGATTGGAAATAATAGTTGTGTTCCAAAAAGATAAAAAAGAGAGAAAACGCCAGTGTGACATCATAAAAGAGCAGTTGCGACAAAGGATACATTAAATAATTTTATAAACCCAATTGACAATGCTTCAGTGGACGCACAGGGTGATGTGAAAGAATGTAGTGTTACTAAACTTAATCAATTGATAATGCCAAAGAATCATATGTTTTGTGCAAGCAAGAACCATGCAAGCTGATGGAAACCATTCCACTAGAAGAAATAGCTAATAATAGTGTTACTGGGAAGAAAATGGAGTACACCAGGATCTCAAAGATGAAAGGAAATCATCTGGAGGGTAATGGCTTTCAAGTTGTCGATGATCTTAGCGATCCGGGGACCTGGTCGGATATTATAAATGATGATTTTAGGATGAGAGAAATCAAGGAAGATCAGCAAGAAATGGTTTAAGAGACTAGCAAAGCTTGTCAAAAGTTCTAAACTGACCCACAATCATATTTCTGAATTGAGCAAGTGGAAAGAGCTTTCACAGAGAATTAAAAACTCAAAATTAATTGAACTCAAGATCAAACTGATCAGGAAGAAAAGAGGTGGAGATCGGTTTTGTCAACGTTATTTTCCATAGTATGTTTCCTTGCCAGAAAAAATCTTCCATTAAGAGAAGACCATGCAATGTTGGAAAATGCAGGGAAATGGAAACTTTTTAGGGCAAATAGCATTAATGGTCAATTTAGACCCTGTATTAAATGATCATATTATTCTTGTATAAACCTAGAAGTTTAGTTACATATGTACTTCAGTAACGACTTATAAAATGAAATCATTACCATAAGGTCTGATGATACTGCGTTTCTCATGAAGGATATCATACTCAAAAATACATGCTATTCAATAATACTTGACTGCACACAAGACTTAAGTCACAAGCAACAATTAAGCATGGTTTTAAGTGCGACATATGTGTTTCCCAAATTAGTTGCACTTGAATTTTTTTTGCTAGTGGGACTACTGGAAAAGGTCTTACAGAATTGTTACTTCAGATTCTACATAACCATGGTATACCGCTTGCAGGGAACAATCTTATGAGAACAGGAGCAGCATGAAGGGCAAGTAGAGTGGTACTCATGATCATGTCATTGAAGAAAAACCAAGAGATAGTTATATTCATTGCTGTGCTGATGAACTTGGGTGTTAGTGATGCAGCTGAATCATCCATAATTTCGCTACATTTTTCTGGTATGGTTCAAAGATTGTTCACATTATTTTCTGATTTTGTAATGTACTGGGAAGCACTCAAGAATCATATAAAACTGACCCTGAAGATGTGGTGTGATACAAGATAGGTGGCTAGGACTGAAAGATTAACAGAATTACAGATCACATGCGAAAGTGATCCACTGTGTTTCAGTGAAGTGTCTTTCCTCTTGAAAGTAATCTCATTTCTTTGTATGGTGTGATATGGCATAATCTCCTTTGTCATTTCAACAGAGTCCATAAATCAGTCCAGGAAGAAGGTATGCAGTTAGACAATACAGTAAAATTAATAAAATCAACACTTAGTGTTACTGAAGAATATGGAGCCAGTGGTTTTGAAAAGGCTTAAGAGAGAAGCAGAGGAATTGGTTGCATCATTAGAAAGTGAATAGAATTCCAGATCAACAATTATTAGGAGACAGTTTTATTAAGAAAATAAAGATGAACCCACTGAGATGGCCTCCTGTCACTGTATTCCTCTTGGCACAGAAAGTATTGCACCCATTGTTCCTACCATAATAAATTCACCAGATTTACCCCACCTATAGCTGCTTATATGAAGACTGCACTAGCAGGCGGTGATTATGCCGAGCACATTGGTCATTAAGTCTTGTGATAGCTGACTCACAATGTATCCAAATGTGGTAAGGTCACAGGTAATTTTATTGCTCAGGAAAACTGCCTCCATTTGGCTGAACCACATGATTGGGCTAGGGACCAAAAGAGCAGCAGCTTAACCAACAGCTCTCCTGTGCTTGCCACCACTACCATAACAGTGTCACCGTGCTTTCTGCAAGGTAGTTTTCCTGAGCTGGCTGCAAGGTTACCATCTTTCTTTAATGCCTAGTTCTTGATGGTTTGTCCACAAACAAATCACAGTTCATATATAACGAAGTAAGTGTTACACTGCTTGCCAATGAAAGTTCATCACCACATGTTTAGTCTACTTATCACATTAGGGTCATCAGTAAGTGGGAACATCTTGATATCACAGCTTATATGTCAGTCATGCACTTAGCCAGCTTTACTGCCACATCCATGCACTATGTTCAGGGAGGATGGTATGGTGATGGAAATTGGTAAAGTACATGCTTGCCAAAAATGTATTTATTCGACACAAATAATTAAATGAACACCTGACAAAACAAAGTCAGTAAGCACTGTCTATTAACTGGTGATTGTGGTAATGGTGTTGCACAGTAGTTCCTCTCAGACACTGTCCTGGAGGGTATACACCCCTCAGTATCCATTAACTGGCTATCGTGGCAATGGTGTTGCAGAGTGGCTCCACTCGAACATTGTTCTGGAGTGTATATACTCCTCAGTGTGCTTCAACCGATCACATGACTGCAGAACAACAATGGACATGAGGCCAGAATGAAGAGAACTTTCTTCATGACAGCGGGGCACCATTTGCGTATGCGACAGAGCAATAGCAAAAATGAACAGGGAGTGCCAAACTTTCTTCTATACATGTCAGGTAGGAGCTTAGATGGTGCTTGATCCACATGGTCCACGACTTGCACTGCCGGACTCTGGAATAAGTGTCTTCATGGTACCATAGCCTATGCCCACACTGGCCATTGCTTTTTAGCTGTCCCGCACCTGTGCACGCCACACAGTTGCCAGAATTTTGCCTGTTGGTAAGTGTGTGCGCCAGTGAATATCTGCCGCAGCTAGCTTGTGCCAGCTGTGAGCAGCTCTGATCCGTTTACATATTTCAGCAGCACGACTCCCACAAGGTCTTCCAGAGTTAACAATGAAAAAATATGTGAGTCCCCCCTCGGGCATGGATGTGTATATTTGTCCTTAAAATAATTTAGGTTAAGTAGTGTGTAAGCTTAGGAACTGATGACCTTAGCAGTCAAGTCCCATAAGATTTCACACACATTTGAACATTTTTTGAAAAAAATATGAGCAGATGTGAGTAGTGGGGATTGGTGCCATCGATGCAATTTTGATGTTAAATTCATACGCAAATTAATTAAATTGATCAGTTAATCATTCCCCATGGGTTGCAGAATGTGGTAAATATAGCTCTTTCTCACTTCTGCTCAGTTTTGACTTAAACGGGGACGATCATATGTGCAAAGCTGCATGGATGGTGGGGCAGAGTCTGGGGAGCAGTTACAAGACGCATAGGGACTATTTAAAACCATGTTGGAATTTTACTGTAACAGATAGGTTCGAAAAAGGTGACGGTTTCGAGGTCTCAGAGTGTCACAAATATGATGCACTAGTGGCTGTAATGATTAAAAGACTTCCCCATAGGATCCAACTTATGTATATGGATGAATGGAAAGACTTGATTCCAAATTGTAGACAGCATTTCTACTGGAAAATGTAACACTAGAGACCTGAAAAGCGAGTGTACATTTCTTATGACCTCAATCAACACACCATCTACTGTATGTGATCATTCTCAATCAACCATCGCCTATAACCCAGTGGATATATTGCAGAACCTCTGATGGGACATCAAGACAGAATGCATTACAAATCCTGGAGAAGTATCTAGCGGTGGTATGAGCGGCTCACAAATACTGACTTCATACTGCGTTCCTTAGCCGAATCACTTTCTAAATTCGGTGATTTTATTGTGAGCTTAAACTGTCTACGACGTGTAACAGCACTGTCTTTCTGTTAATACACTCTGGGATGACCGTCTATATTAAATGTTGAGGTATTTGTGTGGAAAAACCACTTCATTCAAATGTAAGGCCATACCTTAATTTATATGGCCTGTGAAGTTTTTAACATGGATATTATTAGCGATACTTGCGAGCACCTTTGAACCAAGACCACATGTAACAGTAACATGGCCATTGCGATTGTATTTTTAACATCTGGCAGCTTGTAAGACGATTATGCCCCTCTTTCTAAGACACAGTGGTACCACGTGCAAGGAAAAAACTTATGAGACATGTCCACCCATCGCTGATTTTCACTCAGTATTGTTTTGTATTGCCAGCATTCAGTTATTGGTGAAGTATTATACTTAGTAGTAGTAGTAGTAGTAGTAGTAGTAGTAGGGGATGTGTGACACATTCATCTTGAGCAGCAGGGTTATAAAGTATTTGGGTGTTCCGACATGTGCAAGGCAAATGACTATATCCTGTCATAAGGGAAGATATGGATTTGACGTGGAAAACAGCGATAGCCGTAAGAAGAATGAAAGATTTTTACACTGCTTATGGGGAACAATACAGGTGCCCCATTGTATGATTAATTATTTTCTGGATATAGTCTTTCTCCAGTACAGATGACAAAATTTTTTGCAGATCTGTGCAAAGGACTCCGAGCACCGGCCTCCAGCTCCAATGGAACGATACGGTATACGTAATATACTCAGTGACAACACACAGTCGGTAATTGTTTTTTGACGCACCGAGAGAGAGAGAGAGAGAGAGAGAGAGAGAGAGAGAGAGAGAGAGAGAGATGCGGTAAATTCTTACAAGAGGTACTGTTACAAGGAGTGCTATGACTGGTTAAAGTTTTGAAGCAGATAGTTCTCTCAAAACTACACTGATTTTGCTCATAAATCTGTCTCTATAGGTGTGATTTTCTACTTCATAACTTCTAATTATAAAGTAGACACCACTTGAATTATAGCTTGTTGTGGAATCTAGAAATCATAGTGATCTTTTTTCTGACATATGAGTAGACTGTGTGAAACAGGTTGTGATGATCAAATTGCTTGTAAAACTAGATAGGAAGAATCTGGTGCTGTATGACAGAAACTTTACAGACATGCCGGAAGAGGTGAGTTGTGCATCAAAAAAGTGTAATGTAAGCAGGCAGATGGTAATTGGTTTTGATGTAATGGAAGAGACTTATAGGAGGTTCTATTACAAGACATACTCTCAGGATTTGTTTTGCAAACACCTGTATGATATAGCGTCGCAATGGTAAAGTGAGACCTGCCATAGTGTATAAAACAGCTATGTCCTATTGAATTATAGCTTGTTGTTGTTGAATGTAAAATGATTGTGTTTTTTTTTTCTCGACATGTGAGCTAATGGGGTGAAAGATTGTTTTCTCTAATGCTATTTCACCTATTGGAAATGTTTGTAATACACACGTGATCATCTGTGATCGGCGGCGGTGCACTTCGCTGGACGTCGCAAAATGATGAGATGCAAATTGTATCCTGCAGTTGAACGTAAAAACTATACTGATTTTGGTCATAAAAGTAAGAGAAAATGGACTGTGCCTATTTTTGTGAAAAGAGGACATTTGTTATTGTCGTGATTGTGTTTTCCTTTTTAAATAGCTGCTTAATCATAGGAGTCGCATTGCTGTTAAATAATTTGTTCAGTGCTCAGAATGGTGTGGTGGTCAACTTCCCTAAGAGGTGGTGGCTGTCCCTTTGGACAAACAATCTGCAGTTGGGTAGACATCATTTATCACGGTTTTGTTCTGAGGGATGCCGGCGTTGCTATTTATTGTATGTGTAGCTGACCGCCCAGCAGTACCCAACATTATACTGAAGATACTGCAGTGTGAGGCTGCAGTCGCTTTGGGCAGAAGTCTTCCTTTTTTGGAAGCAGCCGACTTTTGACAAAGCCTGCGGTCACTTTAGGAAGAAGGCTTCCTGTTTTGGAAGCAGCCAACTTTTGACAAAGCCATCTGGGGCGTTCTCTGGAATTTCATTGTTGTTCCAGAGGGGTCCAGTCTTTCTGAGAAATACATTTAACAGACTGCAAGATAGAGTTGCGTTGATGTTAAAATAAAATTGTTTTCCCCCATCGCAGAATGCCAGGCTAATGGTGGTGAGGGCGAGGGTGAGGGAGGGGGGGCATGTCTGCCGGGTGCGTCTCCGGACACAGACGCACTCTGGCTATGGGGTGAAGTGTGGGAGCTCTGTCGCTATATTTTAGATGAACAAGTTGCACTTCAGGCAGCCATACTTTTATCTCTTATTGTCTAGTTGACTAAACATGCTATTGTGTTGACGTAGGAGCATCGCCTTAAAGCAACTAGATGGTAGAAGGCCTGTGGCTGCAGAGGGGTGGCAGAAAAATAGCAGAGTTGGAAAGCCTTGTACGGACAGCAGCCAGCATGTGCCATGAGGCATTTGGCAGAGCAGCTGGCCATTTGAAACAGCCTGTGTACTCCCCATAGGCAGAGGGATGGAGGGAGGGGGGCCGGGTGTTGTGGCCTAGCGGTTCTAGGCGCTTCAGTCTGGAGCTGTGTGACCACTATGGTCGCAGTCTCGAATCCTGCCTCAGGCATGGATGTGTGTGGTGTCCTTAGGTTAGTTAGGCTTAAATAGTTCGACGTTTTAGGGGACTGATAACCTCAGATGTTAAGTCCCATAGTGCTCGGAGCCATTTGAACCATTTTTAGGGAGGGGGGAGGGAAGTAGGGGAGCCATGCGGGGTGGGGTAAGAGGGCCTCGATTTCATGCAGTTTTTGATTCTACATTGAGAAGAACGCACATTTGATTACCGTCCCCTTTGTAGTCTTTCAGGACGATGATTTTCCCCAGTACATGTGCTGCATTACGACCCATTCATTATGAGTGCTGGTTTTTTCACGACAATTTCGAAGTGTAATTAGAACTATGATCAATTTTTTTCATCAGTTGTGTTATTGTGTATCAGCAATGGGTATCTGGGCTGCAGGGGTGTTTTTGAGTAGGCGTCTGTAGCGAACTCTGACATCAAACAACGATAGATTCTGTATGCTTACAGGTAACACGCTTTTTTAACTCCTCTCTGTCCGACACCAGCATCTTGTCAGTTAAACATATTTCCCACCAGAAAGAATAAAGATAGTACCTTATACCTCAGCCATTTTTCCCCACCAGCTTGTAGGGTAAGGGTAAAGTTTGAGTATGTCACTCTCTAGTTTCGAGTGCTGTTGCGAAATTTTTTCCCAGCAGAATAACATCAGTTGTGTGGTCTCGTCAATTTGTGAGTTGTATTGCGATTTTAGGCCCTGTTTGTGTAGCGCCATGCTTGTAATTGTGTAATTAGGCCAAATCTTTAAGATTAATTACGTAATTAGCCCCTATCTTTGTGTCACTTTCCCGGCCAAAATAAATAAAGTAAACTAACCTAACATTCCTCTCCTGCATTTGGACAGTTTGCATGTGTTGTGGGGCGCACTTGTGCTTTCCTTCCGGTAGAATCAGGGTTCGAGTCCCATAAAGGGCACCACCATTTTTAATTTCCCGTCAATTCCAAGCGCCTCTGGTGATATATTGTGTTAGAGAGGATGTACTTAGGATTTTCGTCCAGGATGAACCAGGGTTCGAGTCTCTGAAATGGTACTGCCATTTTGAATTAATCGTCAATTCCAAACGCCTCTGGTGGTATAATTGTGTTGAGGGGTGAACTTGGGATTTCTCTCCAGGAGGACCAGGATTCGAGTTTATTGCGAGTATTAATTCCCCCCCTCCCCCCCAATTCCTGGATGGGGGGGTTGGGTGGAATGTCAGCAAAGCCCAGGGACAAAGAAATTCCCGCCAAAATTTGAAATTCCCACCAATAGTGTGGGTTAGTGGTAGGGGTGGGTGGGGAGGGGGCTGGGGCAGACGTGCAGGCTGAAAAAAACACTTGGTATCATTTGGGGGTAGAGGTGGGCGTGGAAGGGTCGGGGGTGTGCGTGGTCGGGGATGGGGAATGACTAATTGATCAATTTAATTACTTTACATATCAGTTTGATATCAATGAAGCCGCCGTCTCCCTACTGCTGAAGTGTGTGTTGTCACGAGAATACGAGGTTAATTCTCAGATTACTTTGTTAACGCTATACCTTGGTAAATCAGAAAAATTTAAAATATTCTCTAACAAGTAATGAAAGAGTAACAGACACCCGATTTTTTTGAAACGGTTTTGTAGTGGAAATGCCGCCTAGGTGTTATATTATTTACCTTATCTCTGTACCCGTTATTTACTGAGTACCAAGTTACAGGTCGACCTTCGATCCGACACAGTAATTAAATATAGACCTAAAGGCATGGTTGTCTCACGAAATTCATAGTACAATACAGAAAACGCACGTGGTTCAATAATCACAAACTGCAAAAAAACATAATCTTATTTTACGTGACAAATCGCGGTGTTTTACGCAATGAAATCTTGGAAATACACACACATATAGCACACCCTACAAGACCGATTACCCACTTTGTACATAGCAGATCTATTGAATCGCCCATTTTGTAGGGTCAACAGCGGCCGTATCTCAGAAGCGTCCTCCCTTTCAAGTAAACTGATATCTTCGTTTTCTTGTGAACGAAGTACCGCCTCATACATTTTGGACGGGTAGCCAGTAATTAAATGCAACCGAATCGCTGTACGTACGAGGATTGTAACTTTAATAGTGGCAGTTATTTATTTAAAACTTATACAAAATAGATATAATGTTTCAAAGTTTTATTACCGTTCATAGTAATCACCAGCAATGTGCATAAACCGTGGAAGTCTTACCACACCGTTAGAACGTTGATAGTTCGAGTGGAACAGTCTATTGTCCGACGAATCTCTGTTACGGTTCTGAAGCGAATCCCATGAAGTGCTTCCTTCAGAAGTCCTCGGAAATAAAAGCACTTCTTTCTCTAAGTTGTCATTTTTGGTACATAGCCTGCGACCAGCCTAGAGAAAGAAGCAGAAGCACTTTCTGCAGAACCCACTCACCAATTTTTGGGACTGTGCTCGGTTGCTTATGGCCCAAGTTGTGGCTTATCTGTTCGATCGATGGAGATGGGACGTACTGTACCACCCACCCCACTCCAAAGACTTAAGCCCCTTTGACTTCAACTTGATTCCGAAATTGAAGTAAGGAGTTCATGAGATTCGCTTCAGAACTGTTGCAGATAGTTGTCGGGAATAGACCGCTCCACTCGAAATATCCAGATAATTGGTGCTGTTACGGCCATCCTGTTACTTCCACATCGCTGGCAAGGGGTTACGCACAATGCTGGTGACTACTCTGAAGGGCAGTAAAGCTCTGAAACTTGTATCTTCATTGTATAAATTGTAAGTAAATAGTCATTGTTTAAGTTCCTGCCCTTACACGTATATAACCAAGCAGGCCTGTAAGTGTTAAATTTCAACAGCCTTTCATATGGTGTATACAAATCATATTCTTGACGATGACGCGCTCTCAGAATGATTATATATTGTTAAAATCCAAGCGGCAACATTTCTTCAGTGTCTCAATGTTAAGGCCTTTCGAAAGTAGACTGTGACTTACAGAGCTTAAACCATTGTAAGGAGGCAAGTGCAAAGAGTTCAGGGAAAAAATACGGAGTGGTCATTTAATCGATTCGTCTGATTTATTTTCTTATCAGTTAAGTTCAGTAAACTTAAGTGTATATTGTCTCAGTTAAGCAAAGTTTAAAAGTTCTTAGAGACCTGGCAGTGAATGCAATATTGGTACAGTAATAAAATGTTATAACTTTGGGCAGTGAGAGCAAAGTAATTAAACGCAGAAAACAGTTGAAGTGGTTTGTAAGATAGATTATGATGCATTAGCCTCACTGGAGTTTAACTAGGATATTCTGAATTTAACAGCCATCGAATAGCTATTAAAAAAGGTGAGCCACAAGACTGTGTGACCATAAATTAATCGAAGACGTGATATTGAGGTAACAGTACTCTTGTCTCATAAAATTTTGCTCTATCACATCAACACCCAGGGATTTTCATTTGTACGAGGTAAATTTCGATTCTGGTTTTTAACAGCTTACTATATGTACTTTTTTAAATAGTTATATCCAAGATGCTTATTCTTCCTTGAAATGAATTGGTGTGTACGATCGAAGCTGCCCGGTAGCACAAATGTTAAGTTCACAGCACAAACTGATGTAAGATCTGATGGCCTCATGCATTGAGTAATCGTGGAATAGACGGAGCGGGAACATTGCTCATTATTAGATTGTTCTATGACGTTGCTCCGTCAACACTGTTTTACTATTTTTCTACAACCTTGGTTACTGAATCGTGGGAAGTTAATAAAGGGACTAGTTTCTTCAAACGTCTTGTGAAAAAGACGGCGTCTAATATTGGATATTTATCTCGATCCGTTACTTGGCTCTTTCTCAAAGTGTTGTGATCATCGGGGGAAACGCGTACACAAAAAAGAATAAAACACGTTTCCCATTAGTCTCATTCCCTCGATCCTGCGGATAGTGATCTCCAGGTTCTGAAAAGAAGTTAAAAATTTGCCTTTTATTTGTCATACGTTACACTCTATTATACTGCCAAAGTTAATTATAAAATTAGAGAGCTGCCGTGAAGGTATTGTCATTGGTGCAGAAGCTGCGTAACAAAAAGTCTAGGTACAAAGGTTGTTTTTGATCATACTGTTAAATCTACATGCATACTCCTCAAGGTAACGAATGGTGCGTGGCGGAGGGTACCCTTCGCCACTGCTAGTCATTTCCTTCCGTGTCCAACTCGCAGATAGAGCGAGGGGAAAACGACTATCTGTATGCCTCTGTATGAGCTCTTATCTCTCTGGCTTTATCTTCACGGCCCGTACGCGAAATGTACGTTGGCGGCAGTAGAATCGTTCTGCAGTCAGCCTCAAATGCCGGTTCTCTAATTTTTCTCAATAGTGCTCCTTGGAAAGATCGTTGCCTTTCCTCCATTATGTCCCATTTAAGCTACCGAAGCATCTCTGTAACACGTGTTTTTCGAACCTACAGGTAAAAAATCTCTAGCATCCCGTTTCTGAATTGCCTCGACGTCTACCTTTAATCCAATTTGGTGAGGATCCCAAACACTCGGACAGTACTCAACAGTGGGTCGCGCTAGTATTCTATATGCAGTCTCCGTTACAGATGTGCCACATTTTCCTAAAATTGCCCCAATAAACCGAAGCTGACCTTTCGCCTTCCCTACTACAATCCTTGCATGCTCATTCCATTTCGCATTGCTTTGCGACATTGCGTCTTGATATTTAATCGTCGTGACTGTCAGGCAGCACACTACAAATGCTGTACTTGAACAAGGTTTGCTTTTCCTACCCATGTGCATTAAATTAACATTTTTCTGCATTGGGAGCTGGCTGCCACTCATCACACCAACTAGAAACTTTGTTTAAGTCATCTTGTGTTCTAAAGTCACTGAACGACGCCACCTTCCCATACACCACAGCATCATCAGCTGACAGCCGCACACTGCTACTTACCCTGTCCGCCAGATCACTTACGTATATAGAAAATTTGTATTATAGTTCAAATGGCTCCAAGCACTATGGGACTTAATATCCGAGGTCATCCATCACCTAGACTTAGAACTACGTAAACCTAGATAACCTAAGGGCATCACACACATCCATGCCCGACGCAGGATTCGAGCCTGCGACGGTAGTAGTCGCATGGTTCCGGACTGTAGCGCCTAGAACTGCTTGACCACCACGGCCGGCTGTATTATAGATTTGCACTATTTTCTTGAGAAAACCGAAATATCATCAATTGCAAAAAGCGTTTTTTGAAGAGGTCTCAGTACTATATTGCAGCTCTTTTAACAACAATATTGCAGCTCTTTTAACAACAGATCTAATTCATTACAATGCGCCTTTGTATTCCGAAAATACTATCCTAGTAACTTATGTTTTCGCAAAAAATGATCCCTTAACTCGTTGTGAAATTAAGTATACATAACAAACTAGTTTCATTCATTTTTGGAATCACTTGCAGCATTAATTACGCACGCTATAAATGTAGCCGAAGTAAGGTGCTTCATTAATACCATGGCTTGTGGTTTCATTAAAGATTTTGACCTACCGCTAGTTCCAGAAATTTAGATTTTCTACATCTTGTATTTCAGCGTTACAGTAGACTATTTTCATAGCTTGTGACGTTCTATGAGAAGTGCAAAAAAATGTACTAACTCTTGTAAAAAATTAATAATAATTAATTCTACGTCGTTCTCCAGCTATGACTGGCAAACTATGGCAAGAATACAATAACCACAATCAAACGAATACAGTATTACAGTAAACTATGACACTAAAATGGATGCTATAAAACATATTGAAGTTAAGAGCTGTATTGCCGGCCGTGGTGGTCTCGCGGTTCTAGGCGCGCAGTCCGGAACCGTGCGACTGCTACGGTCGCAGGTTCGAATCCTGCCTCGGGCATGGATGTGTGTGATGTCCTTAGGTTAGTTAGGTTTAAGTAGTTCTAAGTTCTAGGGGACTGATGACCACAGCAGTTGAGTCCCATAGTGCTCAGAGCCATTTTTTTTAAGAGCTGTATTATAATATTCTTTATAATAATAACATAACTATAAAATGAATATTAGAACATACTGCAGTTGCTGCTGTTGTCTAGCACAAAGTCGCGTCTCAGGTAGCCACTGTTCTATTACCGAGAAGAATTCTTCAGTAGTGCACAAAGGCTGCTCTTATAATTTACACGAAACTGCACTTCTATATTGTTTTCGTTGGTAATGACTGAATGTCCTTAGGTAATGCATAAAATACACTGCCCGATCAACAAAGTGAAGCACCCAGAAGACATGATCTAATGTCAATGTAAGTTCATACGCATACAAACCACTGAGAGGTATGGAAAGACGACAGCTGCCATTCTCTGTGAAAGCTAGAACGGCCACTATAGTCCTATTAACATTACCTGATAGTTAACACTTCCCGCATTGGAGCTGGTTTCCTTGAATCAGAGTGCTCAACGCTATGCCCGAACCGTTTGCCGTTGCCAAACTGCCACAGCAATTGGTCAATTCACTTCCAGTTCCTTGTCCGGCATTCTTTCTTCCTCACACACACACACACACACACACACACACACACACACACACACACACCCAGAACCATAGGTCTGGCGCTTTTATTTCGTAGTTCATCACGCATCATAACGACACACAGACACACACACACACACACACACACACACACACACACACACCCAGAACCATAGGTCTGGCGCTTTTATTTCGTAGTTCATCACTTATCATAACGACACACACACACACACATACACACACACACACACACACACACACGACTCTATTGAAATGCACACATTTCATACACAGCACTAATCAAATACTGCTGGATATTTCCGCACAAGAAGCTATTCAGCGTCACATATACAGTGGTCACAAACACAGAGATCAGCTTAACGTTAGATAAGCTGTGTACGGCATTGCGTGAAGCTGAATTTCCTAAAGCTACAATTTATCATAACGATTGGACCATCAAAATCATAAAAATAACCACTGCATACAGGGATGTGGTGTGGCACGATGTTTAGCGTATTCCGGCTATGTGAAAAAGATCATAGGTTTGAATCTCATCAATGAGAGCGGAATTTTTTTTACTTCTAAATCCAACCGAAAGAGTTGCAATTTTTTGTTTATAATTTCTTGTCACGTAATTTTTCATCATCGTATTGACTTTTTTTATTTGCTCTTATTTTTCTTCCTTTCATTCCTTTTTTATTTGGAATCTGCCTGTGTCATGTATAATTAGATTAGATTAGATCGAGTTGCCAATGTGGACTGCTCAGCGGTTGGTAACGTGGCAGCTCGTGTAACCAGTGTGAGGATAGATTCGGGTAACCAGTGGACACGAGAAATTATAGTTTGTTTTGCGTTGAAACTGAATATTTTTGTCTTGGGTTTGCTTTAATCGCGGTGAACAAAGTGATCGTGATTTTAGTTCTACCGCAGACTGTTGACCGCCGTTTTCTCAGATATACTGCATATCATGAGGTTATGGTTAGCTTAGGACATGAGCTGAAATTCAGAGCTACAAAACGCTTTGTCTGCCACAGTTCGTTCATTTGTCACTTTAAATCTGCAGTCGACAGAGCATCTCACATTTTCGACGTAGCTCGCGGTGGCCACTTGTAACATTGCTCCACATTACACATTAACGGCTTTTGTGAAGTGTGATGGCCAAATCGTGCAATATCTTTATTTGTGGGACATTTGGAAGTGACAGTGACCTGATTCTGGACTACATGAAGGCAGGCATACTTATTGCCCGGGTTCTGATCGATCATATCTGACAACCACATGGAAAGATCTCCCTACTATGCAACAAGCACATGTAACCCCTTAACATCTGCGCCTGCTACCTGACAACAAATAATGGACTCCCTGCAACAATCTGTGTCATCCTGCAACGTTGGTTGGAGACTAGCAGCAGCCGGACTAGGGAATGTGTTTGCACCACAACACAAACTGTTGCCTGTGTAGTAGTGACATGACTGGGAAGCATGGAGTGCCAGCCTATTACGTTGCATTGTGTTCAGTGATGATCCATAGTTTTGTACTACCTTGGATGACAATTGGTGGCACGTAGGGTGGCGACCTGGGAAGACATCTCATTCTTTCAAAGGCACAGCGGTGTTACTCTTGGAATCACTGTGTGGGGACCCATTGGGTACGACTTCAGGTAATGACAGGTGGTACTGAGAGAATGCTGATGGCACAACATTACAACATGGACTTCCTGCATCATCATGAGTTACCTCACATGCATCGGTATCATGGTGCTGTTTTTCAACAGAATATTGCTCATCCAAAGATAGTTCGTGTCTCTGTGAATTGTCTTATGGTGATGAGATACTCCCATGACCAGCAAGATCCCCAGACCGTCTGTTGGACCAACTCGAATGTCAACTCCCGCGCAGTGCAAGTGTCCAGGATGTCAAGGACCAATTAGAACACTTGTGGACTTCTTTGTGCCTGGAGAGGGTACAATGGTTTTATAGCACCTTTGCCTATCAAATCAGTGCATGCATCCAGGCCAGAGGGCTTCAACGTCATACTTCGATAAAATGGCGTACAACATTGCCAAGTTCTTTGTAAATCTGACTAGATTTTGTAATCATGGAAATAACATCACATACCCTGTCAACCTGATAAGTTTCGTTTCCAGCTCCTATTTGCCAGGCATTGTAATGTTAGGGCTACTATTGGGAAGCTATTTTTGTTAATCAACATTAATCTTTCTTAATCATCATCTTGGCCGTCTGTACTGACTTTTTTAGTACTGTATTGACGAACTTCCTTTATCTTTCTGTAGGTATCATGATTTGTCTGTGTTTGAAAGGTGTAGCTAAAGAAACATTGGCAGAAAACAGAACTAATCTAGAAAAATTGGTTTACATTTTTTTTGCTTGAGGTATGACCCTCATTTTGCAGTAAAAGCACATTCCCTCAGTCTGCAGAGTGGCCACACAACAGTAGCTCATGGGTGATGAACAGCCTGAACGAAACTGCCTTTTGAGAACAAAGTTGTATGATCTGCGACCTGCAAGATGTGTCCATTGGATCGTGTATCATTAACGAAATTCAGGAACGACAGAGGCCCTGCTATGGATCACTATGGCGCACCGTGTTGTAACTTCTTTTCACCTGGGTCTGCTCCTTGTACTGATACAATGTACCATCTTTTATCTGTGCAGGATTTGAGAGTTCGCAGAGCAGCTCCCACAGTACCATACCTTTTCAGTTCGATGAACAGGCTGTAATGTTTGATACAATCAAACACCTTACAAAGGACACAAAATATCAGTGTTATAGATTCTTTGTCTTCAAGACCCTGAGGTACACTTGTCACTAAATCAAATAATGCTGTTGTCATTAAACTGCCATTACGAAATCGTTGCTGTGTATAATAAAAGTGGTTATTTCTTCCAAAATATCGTAAGAGTTCTTTTTTTATGGACTCGCGTTACCTTCTCTATAATCCATGCATCATAAGAATAAACCTGTTGTAAACAAACACTAACTGGATGATGGGTCAGAAGCCGTAGCACACGTGCGTGTTGTTACGCTCTTGGAAGTAGGTCCTACTTATGTGTTAGATATCTTATTACTAAGGTATGTTAAATGAAACTTTAAGATATTCAAATGTATTAACAACCTTCAACGTTTTTCTTAATCATGCTTTAGCTATGCAGATTTTATTTCAAAAATCGTTTACAGTCACAGCCACTGCAAGTGTTGTATTCTGTTGTGCGCAGATTGAAAATGACTGAGGCTGCTTTCTGTTCCGTAGTGAAAAAGGCGCGTGGAACACGGTTAATAAGTGCCGAGAAATAGGCTGTCCTTAATGTTTCTCACAAATTTACAGAGATAACAGGCTTAGAAATTTTCGCAGCTTTGTATGTAATGTAGTTGATAATAAACCGACATAGCGCCGTCGGTAGCGTAATGGGACATGGACCAAATGCGGTTATTTGTCGCCAGTATAATTTTTTCCTCGTTCAATTTGAAATACCTACATCTCGCAATTATAAAAGTCATCAACATTTTTTGTCAATAATGCATGTCTTCTAATTTCATTTACATACTGGACGCGAAATTCCTGTTTCCATTTCAAATACAAATTCTTAATTATCGATGTTTTATGAAACGCTGTTCATAAAAGTTGTTTAAATTAAGAAAACATAATTTAATTTTTAAGGCAAAAATGAAAAACCAAATCTTTATTTGGACTATGTCCATCGTTTTGTACCACAGAGGTAGATAAGTATCGTAGAAACATGAAAACAATCATTTTCACACCATCGAGCACATCGTACAAATACTGCATTTTTACATTTGCTACTGTACCATTACATTCTGAACCCAACAGAACTGATCTGGAGCCAAGGAGAGGGATTTGGCCCGAGAGGTAACAAGACACATAAGCTTCCACATGTACCTGGACCTAAGGCACACAGCTTTTTCACAAGTCACTCATGAATGCTGGCAGGATATGGAATGGTTCGTCATAAAAGAAAAGAAAATGCAGCACCTGGTTGGCTTAGTGGATTCTGTTGTTCATAGGCTCGTTATCAACTTAGTAGGTGACACTTCCAGAACTGAAATGGATTTCTCGTATTCGTATAAGGAAGAAGCTAAGAGATTACCAGGCGACTCACTGAGTAATGTCTTCCGTGGCTTCAATATTTAACTATGCGGTGAAATCCTTAAAGAGTCTCTTACGTTACACACAGCTTATGCAGAAAAGTTGCCCTGTGGTTAAGTCTGGAATTTTCTTCATTCCTGTTTTTAATTACAATAGTATGTTAGCTAAAAACGAAAACGTGTTGTGGTTTTAGTCTATTCGTCTAAGGAGCGTATTGTGGGAGATCTGCAGTGTATTATTTCATTCTGCTTGAAAATTAAATGACATTCGAAGCTGTATTACTCCTCTGCTCGTGTCTTTTTTACGTGTGAACTGCTGCTGGCCACGTCACTGCAGGCTGCTCCCGATGTCTAAGTTAAATGTGCAGGTAAAGCTGTTGTCCCGTGTTATCGCTAAGTCGATGCGCGCGTCACGCACTACACAATAAGTACCCCTACTATTGAACTTGACAGTACACGACACGTTCTTTCACATGGTCTTACCATACGTACTTGAGAGCATTCGATTAGACTCAGCCGCTGTTTTTCATATTGAAACAAAACAGTAACACCTCCCGCAAATGACGAGAATTAGGCTTGTAAACGACATTTTCAATCAAGAACAACAACAATGATGCTGACACAAATCGACTAATGTTTGAATGAGGTTATGTTGACCGAGGTCTAAGCCAACTGCATGACGTCTGCGATGATGCGATCTGTTTCTTTCACCGAGCGAGGTGGCGCAGTGGTTAGCACACTGGACTCGCATTCGGGAGGACGACGGTTCAATCCCGCCTCCAGCCATCCTGATTTAGGTTTTCCGTGATTTCCCTAAATCGCTTCAGGCAAATGCCGGGATGGTTCCTTTGAAAGGGCACGGCCGATTTCCTTCCCCATCCTTCCCTCACCCGAGCTTGCGCTCCGTCTCTAATGACCTAGTTGTCGACGGGACGTTAAACACTAATCTCCTCCTCCTCCTCCTCCTCTGTTTCTTTCAACCGCTACTTACTAGAGTTGTGGCGATTCGTGAATGAATCGTAAGAATCGAATCGATGGACGTCGTTCAAAAGAATCGTAAGAACGATTGCGTGTTTCCGTGTCGTGACGATTCCAACGATTCATCGATTATTCGTTTCTTCTTAGTACGCTATGCTTCGAAGGCAGCTTCCGAATCATGCCGAATGATTACGACCGCCAGATGGCAGTCAAGTGGAGGATGCGTGTGAACAAAGGAAGCTCGGAACGAACAAACGAAGTTCGTGGGCCGTAATATTACGGGTAGCATTAATTTCACTAGAGGTGGGCAAAACGGTTATTCTGGAGTAACGGTTATCACAGTTCCAGTTATTCTTTGATAACCGTTATCGTTAACGGTTATTAATAACTGCCAAGTTATTTTTCGCTAGCGAATACCGAATACTCAGAGGGACTACAGTTAAATAACGACATAGTTGGAATCCATCAGTTTAGTTATCAGTATAACTGCGAGTAGTGTGAAATGGCAGAAATGTCGTATGAATCGTGTCATAACCTTAACTTATTAACGCCGGGTACATTTTAGTTGATGTTAGAACGATTATTAGTGTTTCGTATTATGTTTGTAGGTTATCAGTTGTTATTAGAAATGTTATCTTCGCAGCTGCGACAAAGTACGCGGAACTTCGCTACAGCACTGTTTAAGTAAAATGTTAACAACGTGCGTTTTTAAGTGTGAAGTAATATGTAAACTGAGTACTATAGGTCAAATTCGAAGTTTAATTTCTTGTGCTGCTCACATAATAGAATAAAGTGTAGAGCCTTGTAATACAACAAAAAATATACGTAATGTGACAGATTCGTTTACTCCTGTGCTGTAAAAGCTAGTCGTATTGGGGAGAGTGTGAGTACGTTAATCCAAGTTTTATGTCAGATTTGGAAACTGCTCGATTTCTCCAGCTACAGCATGTTTATAACATATAAAGACATGTAAATCGAAAATGTTGACAGTGTTACATTTCTGGGACTACGACTCGATAATAAATTCAGTTGGGAAGGGCATACCACATTTTTTCACTCTATTATTTCATAAGGGAGCATATTCTTTGTTAACTTATCAAACGTAGCAAAGTTTTTCGCATGTAAAAGCGTGTAATAAAAATCGTTTGTGGTATAAATTCAAGAACATCATGTAGGAACCTGTTCAAGGAACTTTGTATTCTAACTACTGCTTCCTAGTGTATTTATTCCTTAATGAAATTTGTTACAAGTATTTCCAACCAATAGCTCAATACATAATATCAGTACTAGAAATGGGAACAGCAATCTACATAAAGACCTAAAATCACTTATCTTGGTCCAAAAGGCGTCCAATATTCAGGAACATGCATTTTCAATAAACTGCCAGCAAGTAACTGGAAACTTCCCTTGAACAATACAGGTCAACCGTAGGTGCCCGTACCAAAACACCAATACCCACAACTAAAAGTACGAAAATTGGAATCGGACATTTCCCTTGACCTACATTGGTCAACCTCAAATGACGATACTAAAACATCAACACATACAACTATGAAAATGGGAATCGGACATTTCCGGTGACGTATATACACTCCTGGAAATTGAAATAAGATCACCGTGAATTCATTGTCCCAGGAAGGGGAAACTTTATTGACACATTCCTGGGGTCAGATACATCACATGATCACACTGACAGAACCACAGGCACATAGAGACAGGCAACAGAGCATGCACAATGTCGGCACTAGTACAGTGTAAATCCACCTTTCGCAGTAATGCAGGCTGCTATTCTCCCATGGAGACGATCGTAGAGATGCTGGATATAGTCCTGTGGAACGGCTTGCCATGCCATTTCCACCTGGCGCCTCAGTTGCACCAGCGTTCATGCTGGACGTGCAGACTGTGTGAGACGACTCTTCATCCAGTCCCAAACATGCTCAATGGGGGACAGATCTGGAGATCTTGCTGGCCAGGGTAGTTGACTTACACCTTCTAGAGCACGTTGGGTGGCACGGGATACATGTGGACGTGCATTGTCCTGTTGGAACAGCAAGTTCCCTTGCCGGTCTAGGAATGGTAGAACGATGGGTTCGATGACGGTTTGGATGTACCGTGCACTATTCAGTGTCCCCTCGACGATCACCAGAGGTGTACGGCCAGTGTAGGAGATCGCTCCCCACACCATGATGCCGGATGTTGGCCCTGTGTGCCTCGGTCGTATGCAGTCCTGATTGTGGCGCTCACCTGCACGGCGCCAAACACGCATACGACCATCATTGGCACCAAGGCAGAAGCGACTCTCATTGCTGAAGACGACACGTCTCCATTCGTACCTCCATTCACGCCTGTCGCGACACCACTGGAGGCGGGCTGCACGATGTTGGGGCGTGAGCGGAAGACGGCCTAACGGTGTGCGGGACCGTAGCCCAGCTTCATGGAGACGGTTGCGAATGGTCCTCGCCGATACCCCAGGAGCAACAGTGTTCCTAATTTGCTGGGAAGTGGCGGTGCGGTCCCCTATGGCACTGCGTAGGATCCTACGGTCTTGGCGTGCATCCGTGTGTCGCTGCGGTCTGGTCCCAGGTCGACGGGCACGTGCACCTTCCGCCGACCACTGGCGACAACATCGATGTACTGTGGAGACCTCACGCCCCACGTGTTGAGCAATTCGGCGGTACGTCCACCCGGCCTCCCGCATGTCCACTATACGCCCTCGCTCAAAGTCCGTCAACTGTACATACGGTTCACGTCCACGCTGTCGCGGCATGATACCAGTGTTAAAGACTGCGATGGAGCTCCGTATGCCACGGCAAACTGGCTGACACTGACGGCGGCGGTGCACAAATGCTGCGCAGCTAGCGCCATTCGACGGCCAACACCACGGTTCCTGGTGTGTCCTCTGTGCCGTGCGTGTGATCATTGCTTGTACAGCCCTCTCGCAGTGTCCGGAGCAAGTATGGTGGGTCTGACACACCGGTGTCAATGTGTTCTTTTTCCCATTTCCAGGAGTGTAGGTCCACAACAGCTACTAATGCCAAAAAACCAACACCTACAACTGCGAATAATAAAACCACAATCCCAAAAGTCCACAAATCAATCATCTCTACATAAATTAAATCACATTCAATACTCCATAAATACACAAAACATCACAGCTAGAAAAAAAATTAATTACCACCAGCAAATTCTGGCACTGCAAACTAGATCGATAGCCCCCCCCCCCCCCCCACACACACACAAAAACCAACTCATAAACACCGTGCCGTAATGACATTCACATACCACAACACCTTTACGTCGAAGCAGACGGGTGTAATCAGACTCTTCCATTGACCCCTCCTTCTACTCTGTAGATGAATATCGTAACAGAGACTGATATACCAGCTTAGGTAAAACTTCTGCTATATTTCAGTTTTGATAGCACTTGGTTGCAACAGTGAAGATCAGTTATTCTGTGTATGATAAATTTATTAAAAGTGCTTAATTGTGTTTTATTCTGACAGCGTATCAATTCTGTAAATATTAGCAGTTACTGTGATATATTCACATATTTTTTTACAATCTCCTGCAAATGATGAGGATAATAATTATTATATTCAACTGTATTATGTTATACTTTCGGACATGTTATTTGTCATTCGCGATGGCCAGCGGCTATTTCCGAAGAAGTAAGTAAATATTTGTTCGCTCCAGTAACTATCGTCTCTGAAATATCACTAGAGTCACTGTATCAGGAACACAGATACACAGTTATTCCGTTACCACTGATAGTTATTTCCATAGTCGCTCGAATTCCTTATGGTACCTCTCTTTATACAGCCCGTCCAAGCTAAATTGACATATGAGGCGGTGGCTTAAGGGAACGAGCGTACTTGTTAATGCGTGTACTGCAGCTCCTATCAGCCATCGCTCGGACATTAACTTTATTTAATTGTTTGTGCTAAAAGTAACGAAGGCGCATGATATAGTACACAGTTCTTATCAACAGATGGCGCGCAGTCCCACAGCTATTCCGATGGCCTATAGAACGCCTTCCAAATGGTCTACCCTCTCCCTAGTTCCTAGCCAGATCTCCGATGAGTTGACGGGAAAGTGTAGTACGATCTTCGGTCAACAGATGACGCGAGGCACTGTTGACATTGGACAGTTATTGAAATAACTGCCTGTATCAGAGGAACGGTTATCGCAGTAACTGTTACTTTTCAGTAACCGGTTATTTCTATCAGTTACGTTATTTTTTTGCCACCTCTACATTTCACGCTAGGCGAGGAGAGACCTACGTCAACGTGACATAGGCACGCGTCATCATGAGTTTCACGAGTTGTTCTATCGACTGTTGTGTGCGTCTTCAATCTGTTCATTGTTCTTAGTTGATTTACAACATGAAGGCAAAATTAAATCGACCTAGATGGTTTAATATTTCCAGCAACATTCGGAATTACTTCGAACTTCAGTTTCTCAGTTTAACGTTTCTGCCCACATGAATTATGTACAATTCATTGGCTTTTATAAAAATACGAAACACTTTAATTTCTCCCTATTTCACGTTTTTATCCACATGATTTATGCACGATTAATCGGACTAAAAAAAGCCTAGACACTTTCGTTATGGTTATGATTCCTTCATTCAAATATTCCTTATGTACATGAAACACACAATAATATCCCACATTCTTTGGATTGAAGCTTAACAATTAATTATTTCACGTTTCTATCCACACGATTTATGCACGATTCATCGGATTTTTTTAAAAAAAAATTGACTGAAAGCTTTTTTTTTACTTTCATTATTGTTCCTTTGTTCAGACATTCATTATGTTCGTGAAACACACAATACCATCCCAAATAGTTGGGATTACAGCTTAAAAATTAATTCAGCTGGGATGAACGTAACAGATAACTCCTGTCACTTTGTTTGTAGACATGTATTTACAATTTACATTTAACTTTGACGTTATCGGTACAACCGCAAAGATCGATTTACGCACTCATGTAGTCGATTTAGGTTATTTACGTCACGATGACGTATTGTTACGTCATTATGACGTAGGGTTCTGTGTGAGATGAACGCTACCCTAATATTACTCGTGAAAACCAAACTGACTCTTGGCGGTGGCTGGCGGGAATGAGCGTAAAGGCATTTCCCATTTACTATCGCTACCATCAGCCACCTCGCAGACGTCAGCTTAGTTTGCGCGAGTAATACAGGAACGATGACAGAAACGATATACAGCGCGTTCACAGCTCCCAATACACACGATTAAAAATCAAGAAATCCAAATATGATGAATAAAAACGTACGTCTTATTTGTTGCAGATGCATTGCAAAGCACACACACCTTCTTTACACACGAGCAATAACACTTGGCTTATGTATTATATTTCGCGTACCTCGAAACCGGCCCTAGCGATTTGGATGAAATTTTGTATTTAGACTGGCTTTTGCTTTTTTCAGTTCACCTACATAGTTGCGTTCTTTCGTAAAAAGTCAATTTTAGAATATATATATCCTCCATAGTTCGATTCGTAAAAACGGAATTTTAAATTACAAAAACGCTATTTCACATGTTTTTATAACGCCGTCTCGTAAAACTTTGTTAGTACGTATTGAATGTAGTTGAGTTTATCTATATTGGTGTGTTTCCTGAAAAAACTCTATTTTACGCAATAATATTTTATTCCCCCCCCCTTGAACCATGGACCTTGCCGTTGGTGGGGAGGCTTGCGTGCCTCAGCGATACAGATAGGCGTACCTTAGGTACAACCACAACGGAGCGGTATCTGTTGAGAGGCCAGACAAACGTGCGTTTCCTGGAGAGGGGCAGCAGCCTTTTCAGTAGTTGCAAGGGCAACAGTCTGGATGATTGACTGATCTGGCCTTGTAACAATAATCAAAACGACCTTGCTGTGCTGGTACTGCGAACGGCTGAAAGCAAGGGGAAACTAGGCCGTAATTTTTCCCGAGGGCATGCAGCTTTACTGGTAGCATGGAGAGCTGCATCAAACCAGTCTCAGGACTGGAGACCACAACAACAATATTTTATATCGCAATTTCGTAAATCTTTGTTACTAATGGATGTTACAGTAGAGGTGTATCAAAATTTTGTGAGATGGCGGTATAACATTATCCGAATACGAACACGTTGGACTTACCGTACATCCAATAGTAACAATCATCCTAGATATGTTGTAGGCTAGACATGGTTTCCTCCGATCGCTGGTATCTCAGAAATGAAAATTTATATTTAGTTAAATGTTTGCTTTCAACTTTATTTGAATAAGTAGCTTCTCCCAAAAAAAAAAAAAAAAGATTTTACACACACACACACACACACACACACACACACACACAGTTTATAAATTGTAGTTCAAAAACATTATCTTTTTTAATTTCCCCTATGTTAGACGTCGTCGTAAGTCTGTGAGAGTATTTCCAGCCCTTGAAAAAACACGCTCACAAGGAACTGGGTTTCCCACCACACACAAGCGTCTTAACATGAGCTGGTACAGTCTGGGGTAGTATATCTTACGTTCACTCCACCATCTAAAAGGGTCTGCCTTTCTTCCTAAAGGCTGAATTTCGATATACTTGTCGAATTGTATTATTGTAGAAGTCATGGGTGTAATAGTTTGACTCGAAGAGCGTTGAACACTGGAGTCAAATTCTTCCCAAAATAAATCTTCTTCCGTGTGTGCTGATTGTTCCTGTTCTTCAGGCTGTTTTGCCTCATCATCGCTGGATGTTCTTAATACTGCAGCTTTTTGTATATCAGACTTTTTCTTTGTTGTACGAATTTGTTGACAGAAATGGCTGCTTTTTAAATCTGGGATCAAGCAAGGTAGCTTCGGCTAACATAGCTCTAGCTTCAGTATCTTTGAAACGTCTGTCAAGTTCGTCCTTGAGTTTTCTAATGACAGATAATACCTGTCTAGGTTTGTTGGCAGTATCGTTTTTCTCAAAATGTTTTCTCAAGCACCGAGAAAATAGAATTAATTTAGATAGAGTTACTTGTTTTTCAGAACTCACATCCTCAGTGATATGTAAAATTGTCTTTAAAATTTTGCACAATTCTTCGAGCATTTCAAAGTCTTCCTTAGTAATTACTATTGTAGGGTTCATTATTGCTAGAGTTGCAACAATAGCGTCCCTGCTCTTCATTACACTTTCAAACATTGCCAGGTTTGAATTACACCTTGTTTAAATGTCTTGTTTCACAGTGTGCTCTGGAAGACCCATTTGTTTCTCTACTTCCTTTAATTTTGAAGGTACATGGGAACTTCGTTTAACATATTCCACTGCTGTTTTTACTTTTGTTTGCAGCTCTTTTATTTCAGATATTGCATTTTGCACAACCAGATTTAGGGCGTGAGCGAAACATGAAATACTTTGCCACTGCAAATATCTCGCCTCTGAAATCATATTAGCGGCTTTGTCAGTCACAATTGCGATAATTTTATTGTCAATTTCCCACTCTTGACAAACCCTCCTTATTTCGTCTGAGATATTTTCGGCAGTGTGTTTTTCATTGAACGCAAAACAATCAAGTAACGCGCTGCATAATTTAGGGGTTTCATCTAAATAGTGCACAGTGGAATCTGTGAGTAAGATGTAGAACTTTTTGCGTTCCGTAAGAATCGTACCATCGCAGACTAGAATGAATCGTGAACGAATCGTAGGAATCGATTCGCAATGTGAGATTAAATCGAATCGGGAAAAAGAATCGTGTTGCCCAACTCTACTACTTACCATTGTCGCCACCTATCGGCAAACGGCGGAAGCAAAATTGTACACCTTGTATTAAATTTAACATGTTACGAAATGAAGCTCGAAAATATATGCAAACTTATTTTCATTCACACTTCAATAATACCACCGCATGTAATCTTCTTAAAAAAGCTTGCGTACTCTCCTCAACTTCTTTGAAAATAATTTCATTGTTTGCAGCATCCTGTCCTAATTCACAGCTACACCCATTAATTTTCCTTACACTCTCCAGAAACTGTTCCACAGTTTCGTATGTCTCTTTGTATCACCCTCAATTCTTTCCTGCAGTGCCTGGCACTATTCGTTTCATACATCTCTGAATTAACCCTTCTTTAAATTCTTCGAATGTTGTGA
Source organism: Schistocerca gregaria (assembly GCF_023897955.1). Taxonomy (NCBI): domain Eukaryota; kingdom Metazoa; phylum Arthropoda; class Insecta; order Orthoptera; family Acrididae; genus Schistocerca; species Schistocerca gregaria. The sequence continues at coordinate 618,393,518 of NC_064923.1, read as the reverse complement.
CTCCCTTAAGAGCTTCTGTATATCCTATATAAGTTCTAGCTTCCACTGTTAGTCTCAGTTTTGCAACACTTAATAATTCCTTGTCAGAGCAAGCTTCCATCTCAGCCAGGCTCCCATAAAGGCCTGCATATCTTCGGTTGCCTTACCAGAAAAACGAGCAATTAAGTTTGAGACTGACAAATCTACACCCCCTTGTGACGATTGCGATTATACCAACTCACGCAGTTCTGTATTATCTTCTTTTAATTGTGCTACCTTTTCTAACGATGTGCATACAGTCTCCGGCTCCGACACATCTTGCATCGCAGGTTCTGTCGAAGCTTTATCTGTGACAACACTCAGTTCGACATAGTACTGCCACTAGAGAGCACTCTCCTCCATTCCGCGACATAATGCCAGATGGCGGAGGAAAATAGTGGGAAACAGTGTGTTCTCTAGGTCTGGGTCTAGTACACAGTATCGCCACCAGAGTATGCTGTCATCCATTCCGTGACGTAACTCAAGATGCCTGTCTGGAGGGGAAAATGACATCCTGCACTGGGCTGCTGGAGAGAGGAAGGACTGTACCTTATGTATTCTGGAACAATTTATTTAGGGATGGATTTGAGATATTTATCACACTGATACAAAACACACACCCTGACATGCTTGGGGTCACACCACGAAGCCTACAGACCTGTAAACTACTGGTAAATTACCGAAATAACGCTCTGCAGACACGTAAACAACTCCTAAATTACCAAATAAGCAGCAACCAGTCGCAAAATCATGTGTTCTTTATTTACTTTTGCAAATCGATTTCAACTGTTTAACAGCCATCATCGGTGCTAAAAATACAAGAATAAAAGTAAAAATAGTTAGTAACAGTGACCAACGTAAAACCAATTAAATGTATATAGATGCATTAAACCACTTAAAATGCACATACAAATTCAGCTTTCAACGAATTGTCATAGTCAATTCTCGATGTATCATTTTATGTTTGACCTCTACTTAAGACAGGGCACATATTCGTTGAAAGGTAATTTTGTATATGCATTTTAAATAGTTTAATGCGTCTATATACATTTAATTAGTTTTATATTGCTTTATGTGCATTTATTCATTTGGTCACTGTTATTAATTATTTTTATTTTTATTTTTATTCTTGTATTTTTAGCACCGATGATGACTGTTAATCAGCTGAAATCGATTTGCAAAAGTAAATAAAGAAAACATGATTTTGCGACTTGTTGCTGCTTATTTGGTAATTTTATGGTTTACTGTCACTGCCAAACTTGGGAATCACAAGGAGCCTACCATTCAGAACTCGTAAATTACGGAAATAATTTCAGTACACAGCCCAGCGACATGCAAATTCCTCCTAAAAAATGCAGTACACTGTTGTGCAGACACGAAATCAACTTATAATTTGTCCATATAATACATAGCACAGCTTACAGACCTGCTCGCAAAGGAATGCAACAGACACGCAAACAACCGTCAGCCCCACGAAGTGACGCAGCTGTCATCTGCCAAGCCATGCACAGGTGCCCGTTTGGGTCTCTCAAGTATGAAGTGGCGGCATCCCTAACACGTTTGCTAATCGTCAACTGTCGAATCATGCACTGCACACATGTTCACAAAATAATGCAACGAGCACCATAACAACTCCCAAGTCGTCAAAAGATATGCATTTGTAATGCTCACAACGCTTAAACAGCCGAAAATAATCCAGTGCACAAACACTCAGTGCACGTAAAAAGCGCTTCCGAATTATCATCAACCGCAACTGTCAGAGGCTCCAACATGCTTTGCGTAGGCAGCCGGATGCAAACCAGTGCAGGAGTGCTACCGACAGCATGTCAAAGTCCCCTTTACAGTTAAAGTTCTTCAAGTATTATACTGACATCACATGTCTGTCTAAATAAGCGCCAAGTCATCCTCTGGGCTAAGTGTGTGTTCACTGCTGCTGGTGTGATCCCTTTCTCTACCTACAGTCCAGCGAAGACCTATTTGCACAGTGACTCACCCTCACAGATGCTGTAGAAATCAGTTCCCAAAATAGCATTGGTCTAACATCGACTGGCAATGGCCTTGCCACGGTGGATACACCATTTCCCGTGAGATCACCGAAGTTAAGCGCTGTCAGGCGTGGCCGGCACTTGGATGGGTGACCATCCAGCCGCCAAGCGCTGTTGCCATTTTTCGGGGTGCACTCAGCCTCGTGATGCCAATTGAGGCGCTGCTGGCTCAAATGGTTCAAATAGCTCTGAGCACTATGGGACTTAGCAACTGTGGTTATCAGTCCCCTAGAACTTAGAACTACTTAGACCTAACTAACCTAAGGACATCACACACATCCATGCCTGAGGCAGGATTCGAACCTGCGACCGTAGCAGTCACGTGGTTCCGGACTGAGCGCCTAGAACCGCTAGACCACCGCAGCCGGCTGAGGCGCTGCTCGACCAAATAGTTGTGGCCCTGGTCAAAGAAAGCCATCATAACGACCGGGAGAGCGGTCTGCTGACCATGTGCCCCTCCTATCCGCATCCTCAACCGAGAATGACACGGCGGTCGGACGGTCCCGATGGGCCACTTGTGGCCTGAAGACGGAGTGCTAACATCGACTGCTTTTCCCCAAACAAACCTAATGGGATTCACCTGTTCCCTTCCTAGAAATAGTGCTGTCAACATACATCTCAGCAATGTTAAACTTTCTCACCGCTAAAAGGCTTCATCATTTTCATGCATGCTCTTGAAAATACCGTTAATCATAAAAGTGTCCTTGTTGTTTGGATAGAGAGCACCGTCTAAGCACAGACAGAAGGAAATCAGAACAATTAGGCAAACAGAATTCGAAGCACTGTCCTAAAGAAGAGAATAATGGTAGGAATTTTCGCTATCTTGCAGCTACTGATCTGGAGATGTCCTAAAGCCACATTCGCAGATTAGTGACTGCATCGTCGGCCAGAGATTGATTGTCTGCTTCAACTTGTCTTTGAACACTAGCTTCCTCAGAACTTTCCATAGATACCTAGCCTCCATCTTGTTCGAATCAGTTGGTAGATGCACCAATATCCCAGTACAAAGGATGTCTTGTGAAATGAATGGGGCATTATTATTAGCTCTTATCGAATCTCCCCTCCAAATTTCTGATGCCTCCGCTGTGGAAGCACCAACTGCATTTTCTTTTTCTTGCTGGAGACGAGACTTTCAACAGCAAAAATGTATTTTACACAGATCATCATAGTGCACTGACAATTAAACCTTGCAAAGTGCCCTACTGATGGTCAAATATGGAAAGACCCTTACTCATTTCCACTGCTCTCCCACTGAGGACAGGATCTTGAATATTAGAGTGTAAAACCAATCTCCAACCTATCAATATATCACTATGTACCGTGTCGATTTAGTAAACATACAATTCATATCCTGCGCCATACAAAATCACCTGTTTTACATCATTCATACATGTTCCGCCAAGACATACGGCACCATATATACTCCTCACTGCACTAGATATGTTCCCACAGCCGTCGTTCACAAGTCATCCACTCCCAAGCTGAAGCTGAAGACGGGGTGATATGTATAAATTGGGCGAATATACACAAAAACGCGAGGAAATTTAGGAAATACTTTTCGAAACTACTGGTTCGTGCAAAACAGTTTGTACATGGGAACAAGTATGCACCAGCAAGAAGAATGCGAGAAAACGTCGACATGGAAGCGAAGGGAATCAGAGAAGCAGTCAATGTTTCTCCATTGTGGTAGCATTATACTGTATGTCTATTGAGGTACCAGTGATACACACAAGTTGACTATTGTATTTGACGCTTTTCAGGAAGACAGAGAACCATCCTCCTCTAAGCTTACATGCATCTGCGTTACAAGATGAGAGAGAGACGACAGGTGATCGATTGAGAAGGAACTGTAACGAGGTACGATTTAATGGTAGACTGATGATGTGATAGTGTCGGAAGTTCCATGCGGCTTTTCGCGGGTGATGCTGTAGTATACAGAAAGGTTGCAGCATTAGAAAATTGTAGCGAAATGCAGGAAGATGTGCAGTGGATAGTCACTTGGTGCAGGAAGTGGCAACTGACCCTTAACATAGACAAATGTGATGTATTGTGAATACATAGAAAGAAGGATCCTTTATTGTATGATTATATGATAGCGGAACAAACACTGGTTGCAGTTACTTCTGTAAAATATCTGGGAGTATGTGTGCGGAACGATTTAAAGTGGAATGATAATATAAAATTAATTATTGGTAAGGCGGGTACCAGGTTGAGATTCATTGGGAGAGTCCTTAGAAAATGTAGTCCATCAACAAAGGAGGTGGCTTACAAAACACTCGTTTGACCTATACTTGAATATTGCTCATCAGTGTGGAATCCGTACCAGGTCGGGTTGACGGAGGAGATCCAAAGAAGAGCGGGGCGTTTCGTCACAGGGTTATTTGCTAACCGTGATAGCGTTACGGAGATGTTTAGCAGACTCAAGTGGCAGACTCTGCAAGAGAGGCGCTCTGCATCGCGGTGTAGCTTGCTCGCCAGGTTTCGAGAGGGTGCGTTTCTGGATGAGGTATCGAATATACTGCTTCCCCCTACTTATACCTCCCGTGGAGATCACGAATGTAAAATAAGAGAGATACGAGCGCGCACGGAGGCTTTCAGACAGTCGTTCTTCCCGCGAACCATACGCGGCTGGAACAGAAAAGGGAGGTAATGACGGTGGCACGTAAAGTGCCCTCAGCCACACACCGTTGGGTGGCTTGCGGAGTATAAATGTAGATGTAGACATTCTAGAGGGGGAGAAGTTTCTGCGGGTCGATTTTTCCACTGTTCTTTCAGGATGCATCAATTGCTTGACATAGCCTGTGTTCGACTTGTATACAGCCACGTGTTGCGTATCTGATTTAAAGTACTGTCTACTTGTCATCATTAACGGTAAACCTGTCAATCGTCAGAGGATTTCCATCCCACGTGTGATGAAAAGTGACACATTCCTCTAAACGGCGTTTGATTTATGCAAAGTACCCCATCCCCTGTCGCATCTTGGGTGTAAAATCGAGACTTCAGCATCATAACTAAATTAGCGATAGGTGCTTGTGAGACACTGGAATCCCTGTGTATACATTTACCTGTCAGATGTGCTGTTTACAGAGTTAGTAGCGGAATGACTTGTAATCTTCAAATGTCGGACGTTGCTGCTACGCGTTTATCTGTTTCCTTGTACGAGGTATTACCCGTTGCTGATGATCATTTAATATAGAGCTGAGGCATGCATAGTACAATTTCTAAACTGTGAACATTGGAGGCTATACATCTCTGGAAAGCTATATTGTACTCGTGTCACACACAGCCATTGTTTTAAGAAAGTAGTTTCTTCGTTTTACTGTTCGGTGACATAGTTTATCGTAGAGAAACCGGGAAGAAGGATGTACGTCAAGCGCTTGAAATATATTTCTTACATTGGAATATTAACAGCGCTGCATTCCATATGTGTGGTAGGTCGGAAATGCTAGCGATCTAACATTATAGCCCATTTGAAGTGCAGAACTTTGCGGCCTTAAGTGTGTGTGTGTGTGTGTGTGTGTTCGCTCTTACCAGGACCTTCCAGGTAATGTTCCTAGACTGTGCAGTAATACTTTAAAATTGATAGCTTGTTTGATTTACATAAAAATGCGTCGATCCCCATCTGTCTGGAGCTCCATCACGAATAAAAATCATCCATTTATTGTTCTTCTGAACTGTCTGCTATTACATCACGACACTTTCAGATCTGTTGCTATACATCGATAAGGGGTGCTAACCTCCTTGACATGGGCGCATCTCGAGAAATCTTATGCACTTCGATGGGTGAGGACTCGGCAAACTCCATTCATTCACGAGACATGGAATGTAGTGATATACTTCTGGTCGGTTGCAGATTACATCGGTAACGGTGCTGCAGGGCAGGTTGGTCAATAACAGTGTGAGTGGGTCTTTCAGTCTCTGATTTTATCCTAAGACTGCGAGAAGGCTCTGTGACTCCCATCAGCATAGAGATAGACTGTAAATTAAGCACTGTGCTCGAGGTGTCAGAAATAAGTAGAGCATTGTCGGATATACTTTGATGATGCATATGTTCGAGAATTAATGCTGAATGTATGTACTGCATAATCATCTAACCACATTCACAATGATACTCGCAAAATGGAGAAGGGGTGGATTAGCTATGATACTGAAAGTGGAAAAAATGCTCTCAAATCACTGGTTAGTGTTAACATTTGTGCAAAATTGCTAAAACTGTTCACGGTATCAACTGTGATGCTTATTATTTTAGTACATCGGTGGTTGGTTACGACATAATGATTGACTGACAATGCTTGTTTGAGTTGGAGAAAGAGTTTTGTGGAGGGACAACAGCTTCTGGGGTGGACAGCACCGAAACAGTGAACGCGTACACGAGTGCAATACGAGGAATCAGTCAAAACGGAATGGAATGCAGAGTGATGACTTTAAATCCAGCTCGTGAATCACCTTCGAGTTTGGAAAGCCTCCCACAACGCCACAAAACTTGTCCAATTTCCTCATGTTGTAACTTTCTTTTATTTTAAATGATCCAGTGTGTGTGGTGTGTTATGGTAACAGCTGTAACAACGTGATTTACACCGTGGAATGTCTAGTTTCCTACAACAGGCCATGGACCAAAACATCTTGATGTCAGTTTAGAGCCTAACACAGACCTTGAAGTTGTGGCAGAAAAACAAGATGTTTGGCAGTGTACAAAGGGTGTTAAAGCAGAGAAAACAGTGTTTCAAACAACTATACAGGGCCACAGGGAGCGTCTCTTGCGATTTACAGTATAGTCCGTGAGATACGATCATCCTCCCACAGCACATGTGATGAAACTTTAAACTGGCCTCTGCAGTGGATCAACACCTGTATATTTAATAGGATCGTTACACAGCAGCAGCAGCGGGTAAATTCAGTGACGGACGGGGTGTCCCGAGCTATGCGTCACCGCGCCGGTAATGGTGCCTAGGTGAGTTCTGCATCGGGTGATGTTAGTGGAGCTTTTGTAGTTCCTAATTTTTCTGTGTTTCATGGTACAGAATAACGATGATAGCGTTCTGGGCTGATAGATGTCAATGGACACGGATCTGCTTTGGGCTGTAGTATCTGTATTTAGTTTGGAGACGCACCATAATGCACCGATTTCCAGCGACTGGTCAGAACACGGTTCTGTTGCACCAATTCAGGTCACACTGTTTCTACATGGGTTGCAGAAAGTGGTGGATATGACTTTTTCCGACTTCTGCTCAGTTCTAACTTAAATTGGGACGATCACATGCGCAAAGCTGCAGAAATGGCAGCAGTTGCAAGATGCATAGGGACTGACTAAAACTACATTGTATTTTTACTGTAACAGACAGGTTCGAGAAAGGTGACGCGTTTCGAGAGTGCCAGAAATATGATTCACTTGTGGCTGTAATCATTAAAAGTTCCAACGCAGGATATGCTTGAATTGAGGGACTTGATTTCAAATCCCTGACAGCGTTTCTAGCGCAACATTAGAGGTCTAAAAAGTTAGACTAGATGTCGTACGACCTCAATCAGCACACCATCTATTACTGTTTGTGATCCTTCTCAATCAGTTATCGCGTATAACTTAGTAGATATATCACAGTACCTCTGACAAGGCATCGAGAGATAATAGGTTACAAATACTGTAGAAAGATCTAGCTGGGGTGGTGTGAGGGAGTCGCAAATACCAGTTTCATACCATTTCCCTAGCCAAATCACTTTCAAAATTCAACGATTTTATCACGAGGTTGCATTGTGGGCTACGTCTAACCGGACTGTTAGTCTGATAATATACACTCCTATGATCACCGTCACAGTATCTGTGTGGAAAAGAAACCACCTCATTCAGAGGTAATTTCATACCTCGGTTTATGAAGGAAGTATAGCTTTTAACATCCATACTTGTATGCACCTGTAGAACCAAGACCGCTTGTGATGGTGATATGGTTGCGTTTTTTTTAACATCTCACTGTTTGTAAGACGATTACACCTCTCTTTCTAAGACACGGTGGTAGCACTCCCAAGAAAAGCTTACAAGACATGTCCACTCATCTTGGATTTTCGGTCAGTGTTATTTTGTATCGCCAGCAATCAGTTACTGATGAAATATTATACTTAGTAGTTGTAGGGAATGTGTGATAGATTCGCGTTAAGCATCAGGCTTATAAAGTATATGTTTGTGGTTAGACATGAGCAAAGGAAGGTATGGATTTGATGTGGAATACTGTGATTGCAAAGGGAAGAGTAAGTCAAGTCATAAGAATGGTACAGATATTTCTATTTCCAGAGCCGTCAGCAGGTTGTTTTTCAGATATTTTGCTCATTGTCGAATTTCATTCAACTGAAACAGCAATCGTAACATTTAAGTGTAAGTATGGCGATCAAATATACATGTGATTGAATTTCGTTGGATGATTCCGTCTATGGGTGGCCTGTGGTGGGAATGATTCACGTTTCCAGCGAATGTTAGAGGCCGTCCGAACGGAGACAGTCGAAAAGCGAACAAATAATTAGTATGTGTTGGATAGTTTTGTGATCGCATGGAAATTTGAGATGATTCAATATGGACGTGTGTTTGTGCTGGGCCATTAGTCCCTCCTATGTAAATTGTTCAGTTGACTGCTTGTTCACATTTCGTGTCTTTATTTAGTTGAGGGAACATCGATTGTGGTGAGTGTTTCTGGCAGGTGGAAGACACGTTTGCTGGTTCACTAAGACATGAGAAACACCTTAGTTGACTTTGTAAATTATACGAATGATTTCTAATCTGTTACATCACAGACATCGGTATTAGCGAGTGGAAATATCAGTTTCGTGTATTTGTTTCGAGTTCTCACGTAAAGGCCTTCGCAGACGGGATACGTTTTTAGTTACTCAGTGGTCTACAGCACACTTGACTTAGCTAAACTTCCGGGTTGCTAGAGAAATAATTTCCAGTCTATGTCTTTGGAATTATGTGGCGCGGGCGATATTGATATGTGCTTGATATCGTGAAGTACTGCGAAAATGTTTTGATATTCTAGCAAACAATGTGAAATCAGATGTTGTTGTTGTGGTCTTCAGTCCTGAGACTGGTTTGATGCAGCTCTCCATGCTACTCTATCCTGTGCAAGCTTCTTCATATCCCAGAACCCCCTGCAACCCACATCCTTGTGAATCTGCTTAGTGTAGTCATCTCTTGGTCTCCCTCTACGATTTTTACCCTCCACGCTGCCCTCCAATGCTAAATTTGTGATCCCTTGATGCCTCAGAACATTTCCTACCAACCGATCCCTTCTTCTGGTCAAGTTGTGCCACAAACTTCTCTTCTCCCCAATCCTATTCAATACTTCCTCATTAGTTATGTGATCTACCCATTTAATCTTCAGCATTCTTCTGTAGCACCACATTTCGAAAGCTTCTATTCTCTTCTTGTCCAAACTATTTATCGTCCATGTTTCACTTCCATACATGGCTACACTCCATACAAATACTTCCAGAAATGACTTCCTGACACTTAAATCTATACTCGATGTTAACAAATTTCTCTTCTTCAGAAACGCTTTCCTTGCCATTGCCAGTCTACATTTTATATCCTCTCTACTTCGACCATCATCAGTTATTTTGCTCCCCAAATAGCAAAACTCCTTTACTACTTCAAGTGTCTCATTTCCTAATCTAATTCCCTCAGCATCACACGACTTAATTCGACTACATTCCATTATTCTCGTTTTGCTTTTGTTGATGTTCATCTTATATCCTCCTTTCAAGACACTATCCACTCCATTCAACTGCTCTTCCAAGTCCTTTGCTGTCTCTGACAGAATTACGATGTCATCGGCGAACCGCAAAGTTTTTATTTCTTCTCCATGGATTTCAATACCTACTCCAGATCAGATATGTTCTCGTAATCCCTGAGTCTGGAGATGGGTGTAGAAAAGCGAGCGAGCAAACCGAGCAGGTGGCGCAGTGGTTAGCACACTGGACTCGCACTCGGGAGGACGACGGTTCAATCCCGACTCCAGCCATCCTGATTTAGGGTTTCCATGGTTTCCCTAAATCGTTTCAGGCAAATGCCGGGATGGTTCCTTTGAAAAGGCACGGCCGATTTCCTTCCCAATCCTTCCCTAACCCGAGCTTGCGCTCCATCTCTAATGTCCTCGTTGTCAAGTGGACGTTAAACACTAACCACCACCAGCGAGTGAGCAAGGAAGCAAGCAGGTCCAGACCAGAAACAGTAACAGTTTCTGCCCAGGGGAAATGTGACCGAATTTATACAACAGCTCTGAGAGCGACTTTGGTCCCATGAGGGTGTTCTGGTCGCGCGTTGGGAGTGGATGACTTGTGACCAAAGGCTGTCGTAACATATCTAGTGTTGTGAGTATATACAGTGCTGTCTGTCTTCGCGGTATATGTATGAAGGATGTAAAATGGGCGATTTTGTATGGAGCAGAATGTGAGTTGTATGTTTCCTATATCGACACAGTACACGGTGATATATTGATGGGTTGGAGATTGGTTTTACACTAATATTCAAGTTCCTGTCCTCAGTCAAGTTGTCAATTCAATATGACGAACTGTGTAAAATATTTTTTTTGCGACTGAAAGTCTTGTCTGCAGCAAGAAAATGGAAATGCGGATGGTGCTTCCGCAGTGGCAGCATCAGTAATTTGGAGGGGAAATTCGATAAGAGCTAATAATAACGTCCCTTTCATTTGACAGGACATCCTTTGTGCCGTGATATTGGTGCGCCTACCAACTGATTTGAACACGATGGAGGCTAGGTATCTACAGAAAGTTCTGAGAAAGCAAGTGTTCAAAGACAAGTTGGAGCAGACCATTGATCTCAGGCCAGGGATGCCATCACTAATGTGACTGTGGCCTTAGGACATCTCCAGACCAGTAGCTGTAGGACAGCGAAAATTCCTACCATTATTCTCTTCTTTAGGACAGTGCTTCGAATTCTGTTTGTGTAATTGTTCTGATTTCCTCCTCTCTCTGCCTAGACAGTGCTCTCTTTCCAAACAACAAGAATACTTTTATGATTAACGGTATTTTCGAGAGCATGCATGGAGATGATGAAGGCTTTTAGTGGTGAGAATGTTTAACATTTCTGAGATGAATGCTGACAGCACAACTTTCAGGAAGGGAACACGTGATGTCCCATTAGGATTGCTTAGGGGAAACTAGTCGATGTTAGACCCATGACATCAGTAGATGTGCATGGCCTAGATGCAGCCCGAATCTCCCGTTAGGATGGCGATGAATACAAAGCAGCCTGTGTTATTTTGGGAACTGATTTCTACAGCATCTGTGAGGGTGAGTCACTCTGCAAATAGGACTTTGCTGGACTGTAGGTAGAGAAAGGGATCACACCAGCAGCGGTGAACGCATGCTTGGCCCAGACGATGACTTGCGCTTATTTAGATAGACATTAGATGTCAGTATAACACTCAAAGAACTTTAGCTGTAGAGGTGACTTTGAGATGCCGTTGGCAACGCCCCTGCACTGACTTGCATACGGCTGCCCCTGCAGAGCATGTTGGAGCCTCTGCGGTTGATGATAAATCGGAAGCGCTTTTTACGTGCACTGAGTGTTTGTGCACTGGATTATTTTCTGCTGTATAAGCGTTGTGAGCATTAGACATGCATTATCTTTTGACGATTTAGGAGTTGTTATTTTGTGAACAAGTGTGCAGTGCATGATTTTGACAGTTAACGATTAGCAAACGTGTTAGGGATGCCGCCACTTCATGCTTGAGGGACCCAAACGGGCACCTGTGCATGGCTTGGCAGCTGATGGCTATGTCACTTTGTGGGGGCTGACGATTGTTTGCATGTCTGTCGCATTAGTTTGCGAGCAGGTCTGTAGGCTGTGCTGTGCGTTATTTGGACATATTATGAGATGATTTCATGTTTGCACATCAGTGTACTGCATTATTTAGGAGGAATTAGCGCGTCGCTGTGCTGTGTACTGAATTTATTTTGGTAATTTAGGAGTTGTTTACATGTCTGCAGAGTGTTATTTCGGTAATTTGCCAGTAGTATACAGGTCTGTAGGCTGTGTGGTGTGACCTCAAGCATGTCAGGGCTTGTGTTTTGTATTAGTGTGTTAAATATACTGTCTCAAATCCATCCCTTAATAAATTGTTCCTTAAATAAATGAAGTACACTCCTTCCTCTCTCCAGCAGCCCAGCGCAGGTTGAGTCATTTTCCCCTCCCTCTACGACACAGAATGGACGACTGCACCCTCTGGTGGGGGTACTGTGTACTAGACCCGGACCCCCTGGTGAACACACTTCAGATTGAAACCCCGTGACCGCTACGGTCGCAGGTTCGAATCCTACCTCGGGCACGGATGTGTGTAATGTCCTTAGGTTAGTTAGGTTTAAGTAGTTCTAAGTTCTAGGGGACTGATGATGTCAGATTTTAAGTCCCATAGTGCTCAGAGCCATTTGAACTATTTGAAGTGGTGGCAGTACTGTGTACTAGGTGAGTTTGACTCTGGACCCTATGTCGACCTCACTGTTTCCTGCCATCCCCCCCCCCCCCCTCCCCCCAGATCGCCATCTTGGGTTACGTCATGGATCAGACGACAGTGCCCTCTGGTGGCAGTACTGTGTATTAGGGCAGTTGCACTCTGGACCCCATGGCAACTACACTTAATGGTGGTACTACCTCTAATTGTTTAAAGATATAGTGCATGCAAAATAAATACTTATGTCCAACACAGGTCGAGTTCTCTTGCCACCATTTCCCAGGATAAGGTGGCAGTCGGATGACTTAGGTTAGTGGCGGTAATCCTACTGCCCTTTCCTTCCTACCATTTTCTTAGGTTAGTAGAGATAGCCCAATTGAACAATCTTCTCTCCAAAATTCAAACTTACTGCCAGTTCCTAGGGAAAGGTGGCGGTCGGATGACTTAAGTTGTTGCAGGGTGCCCAAGTGACCTATTTTTCCTCCATTTTCTTTGGTTAGTAGAGGTGTGTTGCATTGTAATGATAGAATTTGAATGTCCCGCCATTTTCTGGGGGAAGAGGGGAAGAGGATTGGGAGAGGGTTAGGTTAGTGGAGGTAGCCCAAGAAACCTGTCTTTCCGCCAAAATCCGCCACCTTGACTGACGTCACGGCCGCCATTTTGGATGATGTCAGGCTCAGGTTGCCAAGTCTACAGGCCGCCATCTTGGATGACGTCATCGCCGCCATCTTGGATACATCTGGGAACAATGGAAACTGGGGTGACGCTGATGACCTAATCCCACATCTTGCCATGTCGTGTTGCGCCACTTCTGCATGCTCATGGGGCTGTATGTGATATTAGGCAGATGTACAAGTCTCTTTGGCTCTTCAGTGTAATAAATATACGAACTTATTTTGAAACCCACTGCAATTTTACAATTAATATAACGCCCTTGTACACCTGAGTGGATTAGAAACATTCGTGTAGTAACACTCTGCAGATACGGGTAGATGAGTGAAAAAAAAAATTCGGGTTTTGATGCTAGCTACTCTGCCAACAGTTGGACTGAGCTTACCATCCGCTAAACGGCATCTAAATTATGATGAAAACTTTGATGGTCGTTTTCTCAGAAGCAGCTGAATATCTACAAATAAGCTGAGACACGTGTTCACTTGTTTTCAAGCCTCTTCCACTGAGCGAAGTGTCTGACAAATTAGGTTATGTCACTTGGTGTGATCTGCTAGTGAGAAGGCAGCGACTACGAGGTCTTCGAGCTCTGGGTACCCTCCAAACAACTTCCAGTGCACAGAAGATTGTAGCAAATACAACAGCTTTGCGATGAGAAATAATAAACGTTAACTGACTTAACACTTGCAACTGCAGTTACTGTAACAGACAAGTAATTCGGTCATTTTCTAATATGAAATCCATCCGCTACTGATACTACCGCTTTTGAAAGCGTTTGACCACTGAGGCGCTTTGTAGTTAGTTTTAGCAAAAGTACTGTAATATACAGGGTGTTTCAAAAATGACCGGTATATTTGAAACGGCAATACAAACTAAACGAGCAGCGATAGAAATACACCGTTTGTTGCAATATGCTTGGGACAACAGTACATTTTAAGGCAGACAAACTTTCGAAATTACAGTAGTTACAAATGTCAACAACAGATGGCGCTGCGGTCTGGGAAACTCTATAGTACGATATTTTCCACATATCCACCATGCGTAGCAATAATATGGCGTAGTCTCTGAATGAAATTACCCTTTGACAACGTGTCTGGCGGAATGGCTTCACATGCAGATGAGATGTACTGCTTCAGCTGTTCAATTGTTTCTGGATTCTGGCGGTACACCTGGTCTTTCAAGTGTCCCCACAGAAAGAAGTCACAGGGGTTCATGTCTGACGAATAGGGAGGCCAATCCACGCCGCCTCCTGTATGTTTCGGATAGCCCAAAGCAATCACACGATCATCGAAATATTCATTCGGGAAATTAAAGACGTCGGCCGTGCGATGTGGCCGGGCACCATCTTGCATAAACCACGAGGTGTTCGCAGTGTCGTCTAAGGCAGTTTGTACCGCCACAAATTCACGAAGAATGTCCAGATAGCGTGATGCAGTAATAGTTTCGGATATGAAAAATGGGCCAATGATTCCTTTGGAAGATGGCCGCCCAGACCAGTACTTTTTGAGGATGCAGGGACGATGGGACTGCAACATAGGGCTTTTCGGTTCCCCATATGCACCAGTTCTGTTTATTGACGAAGCCGTCCAGGTAAAAATAAGCTTCGTCAGTAAACCAAATGCTGCCCACATGCATATCGCCGTCATCAATCCTGTGCACTATATCGTTAGCGAATGTCTCTCGTGCAGCAATGGTAGCGGCGCTGAGGGGTTGCTGCATTTGAATTTTGTTTGGATAGAGGTGTAAACTCTGGCGCATGAGACGATACGTGGACGTTGGCGTCATTTGGACTGCAGCTGTAACACGGCGAACCGAAACCCGAGGCCACTGTTGGGTCACCTGCTGCACTAGCTGCGCGTTGCCCTCTGTGGTTGCCGTACGCGGTCGCCCTACCTTTCCAGCAAGTTCATCCATCACGTTCCCAGTCCGTTGAAATTTTTCAAACAGATCCTTTATTGTATCGCTTTTCGGTCCTTTGGTTACATTAAACTTCCGTTGATAACTTCGTCTTGTTGCAACAACACTGTGTCCTAGGCGGTGGAATTCCAACACCAGAAAAATCCTCTGTTCTAAGGAATAAACCATGCAGCTGTAACACGGCGAACCGAAACCCGAGGCCACTGTTGGGTCACCTGCTGCACTAGCTGCGCGTTGCCCTCTGTGGTTGCCGTACGCGGTCGCCCTACCTTTCCAGCAAGTTCATCCGTCACGTTCCCAGTCCGTTGAAATTTTTCGAACAGATCCTTTATTGTATCGCTTTTCGGTCCTTTGGTTACATTAAACTTCCGTTGATAACTTCGTCTTGTTGCAGCAACACTGTGTCCTAGGCGGTGGAATTCCAACACCAGAAAAATCCTCTGTTCTAAGGAATAAACCATGTTGTCCACAGCACACTTGCACGTTGTGAACAGCACACGCTTACAGCAGAAAGAAGACGTACAGAATGGCGCACCCACATACTGCGTTGTCTTCTATATCTTTCACATCACTTGCAGCGGCATCTGTTGTTGAAAAATGTAACTACTGTAATTTCGAAAGTTTGTCCGCCTGAAAATGTACTGTTGTCCCAAGCATATTGCAACAAACGGTGTATTTCTATCGCTGCTCGTTTAGTTGTTATTGCCGTTTCAAATATACCGGTCATTTTTGAAACACCCTGTCGATGCACACCTGTGGGTCCAAAACGCTCATGAGTCCGCAAATCGAGTTTCTGGCATCGTGGCTTATGAGGTGAGTGCAAGTAGGCAGGAGAGGGTGATGACAGAACCGCTCAGTTACAAAATATTATTAACTTTTCGAAGCACAAAAAAATCCTAGAGAATTTTCCGTGCCCGCAGCTTGTGAGTGAACGAAGAAAGACAACGCTGATAGTGCGGGGTAGTCGCGGGAAAGGGAGGCGGTGGCCCAGTCAGCAAAGGTGTGTGGAGCCATTAAACAGGTGATGGGACCCGCTCACTGGCGCCGGTCAGATTGCAGACTCAGTGATCTTGATGGGTGTTGAATAAAGTCCGATTAGCAATTAATAATTAACCAGCAGCCGGTGGGTACATCGAAAGCAGTTGGATATTTCACAGAATAGAGTGTTCCATATAGTGTAGGACATTAATTACATATCAGGACCCCCAGGTGATTTTTAGTTTTTTACAGTTTTTATTGCTTCTTTTGGACACTTTCTTCCATCTTATTATGCTCCATTTATTTCCGAATTTCACAGCAAATGCTGAATCTGTTCCTTCTTTTCAATACCTTTAAAAATTATTTGTGACATTTATCTCGACTCCAAGAATTAGAGCAAGAGGTAGGCTTTTTCTTGTGCTCATTAGGCCTAAACAGATCCCACGTTGCCTTGCAATAACTGTGAGATTCTTCAGTAACTCTATCACTGCTTTCTGTTTTTGCTTTTTCTGTTTCATTTCTATAGATAATTTTGATCTGTAAATAATTACAGAACAGTCTCTCTTCCATGCCAAAATCATTAGCTGCTTTGACCTTATGATTTAGTATTTGGAAAATGGTTCCAATGGCTTTGAGTACTATGGGACTTAACTTCTGAGGTCATCAGTCCCCTAGAACTTAGAACTACTCAAACCTAACTAACCTAAGTACTACACACACATCCATGCCCGAGGCAGGATTCGAACCTGCGACCGTAGCGGTCGCGCGGTTCCAGACTGTACTGCCTAGAACCACTTGGCTACTTGGGCCGGCTAGTATTTGGACAATGCATTTTATTTTAGCTGGTCCAGAAGTATACCACCTCTTTAAGTTTTCTTTGTGTATTTAGTTTTGGAAGACACTTCAGTTTTCAAAGCAGCTAAATTTTTCTTTGTAATAAAACATTTTATGAACACATAATTTGATTGCCAACTGGGAATTTGTTGTATACTCACTGCAAGCACAAGGTCGCCAGCCTTACTTACTTTGTAGTTCAAACTAGTGGCGTACTTCGAGGAGAAGCAACTGCAGTGTTAGAAGTAGCAGGCAGAAGACGCATTTTCTTAGTGCTTCACATTTTAGCGATTTTAACCTAGACAAACTCACGCTGCAATATTCGTCCTCGGCACGCCAGTGCAGAAGTGTACACAGGAACAGCTACGTGAAAAATCCATGCAATACGGACGTTTATTTATATGTAAAAGCCGACTGCGGAATTATCCTTTCTGTGAGATTGCATGTGCAAGATTTGTGTGAGTATTGGAGGTTCTAGATTCGTTTATTTTACTGTTCGCGTCGCTTCCATATGCTTCCATATGGTCTTTGATTGTACCAGTATCCGATCGTATATTGTGATATATTGTGGAATTTCGAACATTCGCGAGAACCGCGATAAACTGGTACTGTTATTGTCAATTGAAGAATTAAATTTAATTGCCTTTTTTAATTTTTGAGGACAGTAGGCCTATTCTCTCAAAACAACCGTTCTCTAATTTCATGGCATAATTATAGAAATGGTTATTTTTGAGAATTTTTGGAGGCTTAAAAAACCATTTTCGTATGTTACTGATACGAGTGTTTTGCATACATAGCTTACTTAGTAAGAAATAAGCGTTTATGGTTCACAGTTACTGCCAAAGAATACATCAGCCCGGAATTTCATTGTTTATCAACACAAATAAGCGTGTGGTTTTGAGGATTTTTGCAAGCTAGGATTGTCCTATGTGTAATTTATGAGTAATTTGTACTAAATCTGCGTTTGTGATTTTGTTACTGTAGCAGATGTTCTAACAAACATGTTGCATTACATCTAGCTTTCCCTTAAAGAGGATAGCTCTAGATATTATCTACATCTATCACAAATGAATTCTGTTTTCGAATTTACTAACAACTACAATTAACCTCAAACCGTTTTAGAAAACTACCATAGGTCTTTGGGTTGCCTTAATAGAAATCTTGATCAGTGTATTTGCTTCAATTCTTATAGGGAATTAACAACTTTTTGTCTCAACAGATTAAAAGATAATCAGCTGGCTTTATTTAAAGTTATTTGTTCACTGCCTTGTAATACGTTGCACCAGGCAAAATGCAACTACACTGCGTATGCTTTTGTCGAACACAAGGTGAGTTGGTCGGTGTTCATAAGCAGCTGGAAATCATCCTGACTGTCAAACGATTGGTAGCTTCTGTGAATCGGAGTGTAGGAAGAGCTCTCAAGAGTTGTGTACCTGTGATGCTGGTACCAGAGGTTCCTCAAGTGCTATCCTAATCGTTAGCAGTTAAAACGTTTGGTGAATGATGGTGCTCCTTAGGGAAATTGCAGCAAAGGTAAATTGCGAGATGAGGTCGATGTGGCAAAATTTCCTTGGTGTGGTGTTGATTGCATCTGCAAAAGGCTTGTGGTTGATGCAAATGGTGAAAGAGCATCCGTCAGTGCCATCTAAAAAATGGTGGACCACCTCACAGATGTCCAAGAGCTCCCTATCAGAAGTAGGTAATTTCCAAGAATGATTGCCTATCGAAGCTGGAGGGCCCTAAACGATACATATCGAACGTGCGATAGTAAATCGATTACGGAAGTCTCGTGGAGCGTGTTACGAGTATGTTTCAAATTGTCACTACAGCAAAGACAAAAGAAAAGCATTAGAGAAGCACTTGTAAATTCAAAGGAGACGACTTACCTTACTCGTCGTCGGTGTAATCGCCTTGTGACAGTCCGCGTGATGTATGAGCTACAAGGACAATTCCTTTTTTCCCATACCCAGGGTAAACACAGCCAATATCGCGCAGGAATATCGGCAGAGTGTCGCATGCAAACGCAAGTTGTGGAAGTATAGGTACTGGAACAAGTACAGTTCGTCCCTCTGTCTTGGACGGCCTTCTCTTTTTATGGTAGACTTGATAGACTTCCACAGCTGATCTGTATTCTGGGTATAGACACTGGCGTTATCTGAAGAGACAAACTCCACAGAGTGGTTCACAAATTCGTGGTCGAACCCTTCAGCTTTCAGAGTCTGGTTCGACTGAAACCCGTCTGTGATGACTTTTGTTCCAGGCAGTATGAAATGATTAATGAGACCCACTAAAGTCACCTTGTCTTGGGACAATACCCCAACAACGAAACACTTCCAGGACTCTCTTTTTATCCCACAGAAAACCCTAATATGATCCACTTCACTTTTAGAAGGTCATCCTCTCTGATTCTTTCGTCTAGCAACATGAGATTCATCTACTTCTACTGTTTTATTCGATCCACCAATTGGCACACTGTCATTTGTCTCTACCACACAGCACACTTCTCGGCAAAACCCAAAGTAGTTACACATGGTATTTGCAGAGAACTCCGTTTCTGATGCTGTGGCTTGCAACGTGTAATCTCGAATCCAGCACGACACAACAATTACACTTGTCTGAATCGATAATTTGGAGGACTTGAACCATGTATTTTTCCTGATGCTGGTTCGCTTTCTGCAAAGTATGCAATGAAATTGCAACGGAATCTCGGTGTCCACACTCCTGTTACAAAGTTCTAGAGACTCCACAGCACCACAGTCAACACAGTCCGTTCTTTCCTTCTCCATATTTCCGGGAAAAAAGTCAAACATTTGTCTATGCTGGATTTGCATGGAATTAGTTTTCCATGTCAGGCAATCCGCAGAAGAAACGTGAGAAGCAGCAGACATTACACTCGCTATCAAGAGAAACCGTGTTGATTTCCCAATGGAATCACAAATAATTACGGTGGGAATGTAATGCACACGAACTGAAGAAACAACGGAAAAATGACGATCACAAATAATTGACCATAATGCGCGCCACCAGACTTCTGTAATTGATTTACTATCGTATGTTCGATATGTATCGTTTGGAGCCCTCCAACTTCGATAGGCAATCGTTCTTGGAAATTACCCAGAAGTCTACCACTTCTGAGTATCAGTCAACTTTCAAGAGAAGAAATGCAGTAGCTGTGATAAGCCGGCAATCTTTTGTTGCAGCACTACGCCAGTCACACAGTCACTGGCATCTGCAGTCATCATGAGAAGTGTATACACTGATGGAAGAGTGAGGGTGACAGCCTTTGTGAGGCCAGGTTTAATCTCATTGGAGGCAATTGACATTTCAGGCATCCACCTCAGTCGTCATTTGACAGTGGTGTTCTTGAAGCACTGTGGCTCAGTCAGAGGCAAGAGTGTTTCACCACCATGTGGCAGAATACACTATAAAAATGGAGACTCCAATAATAGTTCTTGATAGTCCGAGGGAGGAGGCAGATTTGTTCCCTTTTCTCCAGCATGTGGTGTATCTCCGAATTGTCAACCAAATGTCCAATGAAGGTGACATGATTGCCATAGTTGGAGTTTATCATTATTAATTACATTGGTGTGTGCCACTAAATTCGTGTAAATTCTTGAAATACTACAGACTCAGGACGATGAAAACATGCTACCGTCTGGATTGGTGCTGAATAAGTTTGATTACCTCCTCAGCTCTTCAATGTTTATATGTAATGCAACTGTAATTTCATTAATTTTTTGAACAGAAGTGATTTGTTTAATGCAGAAACCAAAATTTTTGTGTCTTCCAATAAAAAGATCTCAATAAAACACTTAATTATTTATATGAAGATAGTAACTGTTCTTGAAAGTAACAGAATACCACTGATCGTGACGCAGCTTCTCTAGAATAAATGATAATTAACTGAAACCTGCAGCTGCCGACAGGTGTTGTTGATATATCTCGATGTGGACAGCCGAAAATGTGTGCCCCAACTGGAATCTCCTGCTTACATGGCAGACACTCTATCCATCTCAGCCGCCAAGAATACAGACGAATAGCGTGACTGGAGGGACTTATCCCTTGCACGCTTCCTGTGAGACTCACATTCCCAGCTGTCCACAATCTACATACATAATGTACCTAATAGATATTTGCACATCCACTCATTACTCGTGCACACTAAGGTGACAATTGAGTTCGGTCAACCTGTGTGCATTTGCACAGAGGAAGGTCAATGGCTGGGTAGCCTTTAACTATATATAGTAACTGTTCCTGAAAGAACAGAATACTATTGATGACCATGCAGCTTCTCTAGAATAAATGATAATTAATTGAAACCCTCAGCTGCCGACAGGTGTTGTTGATATACCTCTTGCGAATGCAGGTGTTGTTGATATACCTCTGTGTGAATGAGCACAGGTTGTCCAAACTCTTATGGCAATCATCACCTTAGTGTGCACGAGTAATGAGTGGATGGGCAGATATCTATTAGGTACATTACTTATGTTGATTGTGGACAGTTGGAAATGTGAGTCTCATGGGAAGCATGCAAAGGAGAAGTCCCTGCAGTCACGCTACTCATCTGTGTCTTCGGTGGCTCAGATGGATAGAGAGTCTGCCATGTAAGCAGGAGATCCTTGGTTCAACTCCCGGACGGGGCACACATTTTCGGCTGTCCCTGTCGAGGTATATCAACAAGACCTGTCAGTAGCTGAGGGTTTCAATTAATTATCACTTAATTATTTATTTTAACATATTAGTCAACATTTCATTAAAGATTAAACTGTAAAACGTGACTCATTTCCCTCAAACAAACACAAACATGTTTCTCTCGTTTTCTCAAAATGTCGAGAATTCCACTTGGATCATTATGGTCCAACTGTGCAGTCAAATGCGACCAAAACACTACTGAAACAGACTTGTTTAAAAATGTAGTTAAAGAGTAGCTTTTAACCCAAACATTCTATGCACTGAAGGTTTATTTAGATTACACAGGGAGGGGTCTTAGTAAAAAGTGTAGCACAAATAATAATAATAACAATAATAAAACTTCTGAAATTCCACACAACACTCTCACACTATATCTTTCCTTCTTATTTCTTTCCTCTTCTGGAAAATCTTGCTCCCAAAACTATGCAGTGTGTAGTACTAACACCATATTGTCCTTCTGAACTCAAACCTCAGTCATTGTAGAGGAATGCTGTCTGACTCAGTTTTTGAGGCTAGCGAAAGGAAAGTTGCGTGGCACAAAATGTTCCTGGCATCACCCGATGGTGTGTGTAGTGTTATGAACCAATGTGTGTATAGTGTGTGCAGTAACTGGGAGTGAGAAATGAATGAACATTGTGGCACAAGGGCATTCAAATATCATTCTTCCCACGTTCCGTAGGAAGAAACCTTAATAACTGGTACAGTGGGAAGTACTCTCTGCCATGCACCTCATGATGGTTTGCAGAGAATAGATGTAGATGTAGATTATCTTTTTTCATTATTAACTAACTTACTTGTAAAACTGTATTGTGTACTAGGGGTAAACCAAATGAGGCAGCACTTTTTTCAATAGATTTGTCTTGTATCTGAGAGGGTGGAGGGTCCAATCTTTATCCACTCATACTGATTTTGCTTTTCTGTGGTTTCCCGAAATCATTTTAAGATAATGACAGGATGGTTCGTCCTATAAGGTCATGACATGTCCCATTCTCGTCACACTAGACGTGTTAGTTTGAAAACATATGTTTATGTCAATTACTATATTTTTGTTTTTCTTAAATTGTGATAACAAGGTATGTCCAATATTCTTGTAAATGGGACATGTGGGTGAATAAAACTGTTAACTACTACTACTGCTAACTAATGCAACATTCTGTTATTGTGATCAAACTTGGCCTACAGTTCCCTGTTCTTATGATTTGTGGCATTTTTTTCTGTGTATTCAAATTAAAGGCTAAGCATCCTGCAACATTTAATCCTCAAAGAAGAAACTTTGTAACTCCAAGCTATCTATATCAAAAAAAGGATGCATTTCTGTGATGTTGTTATTTATTAACTTAGTTTGTTGTGACGTGAAAACCCTATAAAAATGAATGTCTGCAGTACAGTGCATAATCCTTTGTTGCAGCAATCATGATAACTTTGACACCCCTACAACTGCATCAGCTTGTAGGATTGAGAGGAGATGTAGCTTCTGCTTGGCTGTCACAGTTAGGAGGCTACTCTGAATTTGCTAAAGGACTTGATACACATGAAAAGGAAGGTATGACAAATAATTCATGTAATTGAAATAATGTTAATTAATTTCTTCTCATACTGAATAGATGTACTGTGAAAAATTAAAGTGTGTTCATATGACTACCACATGAAATCAGAATTTGATGCTGGTAGTTATTGATTAAAGTCTCACTTATATGACAAAACATAAAACAACAATTTCATGGCAAAATTTGTGGGCAGCAGGTAAGAAAAAGTATACTTTCAGCAAATAATATATTTTTACACCTAAAAAGATGCTTGTGTACATATGCACACTTCAAAATAGCAAGGAAATGAAGCATGTGTTAACTTTAAACTTGATGTGATTTTTGAAGCTGTGAAGTAAGTTTTACCCCTCCAGTATCTTCAGTTTCAATGATTTTCTGTGTAATTGATGGACTGACAGCTACACCTGCAGTGACACTGCGTAGACCTGTGACATTGCTTAAAAATTCCTTGTACAGTGAAGCTAAAGTTTTTTTGTAAATATACATACATTTATCTTGTCACCATTTGTTAGAAACAACCAAAATACCAACAAACAATTTGATTTGTGGTTCTTGAGTGTAGAAACAAATTTCTTTGTGTTCCTGAGGACGTTGCTACAATCTTAAATTTATTCTTCAAAAGAGTGCAGGAAGAATATTATCTAAATTTGGTTATCTGACATCTTGCAAAAGTATTTTCAGGGACCCTGATATTAGTATTCTTTTGTGTCCATACATGTACTCTATGATTTCTGTGGTTAATAATAAATGTGAAGTTTAAAACCACAACACCACAAGTACAAATAATTTCCGTACAGACTGTACAGTGCTACATAGGGTTCAGGAGGGTGATTTATATTCTGGTGCAAAAGTCTGTATCAAGTTATTGACAGACACCATTGAGGGAAATAGTTCATGGGTGAACTGCTAGATGTTGCTGTCCAGTGGACACAATATTTCGGCACATGACCATGTTGCCATCACCAGGTTTGCTGATGAACTGAGTGATGGGGCGCTGGTCCCTTGCTTCTATCTCCTCCCCCTCTCCTTCTGATTTACCACTCCATTGGCTGTCTGTGCCACCACTTCTCCCTCTGACTCTGTGTTCTGTCCTAGGTTTGCACCCTGATGCACGTGCTGGAGGCACCTCCACTGTTCCTCTGCCTGCCCCCGAAGCCAGTTCATTGTCTAGTATTTCATCCCTCTCCTTGACCATTCTTATGAAAGTGTCCCATGCCTTGCTAAGTGTGTACCCGCTATCATGATTTATTAGCAAGTTCCCTTACTCAACTCTCAACAGATTCCTTAATGACACAGTGCCAGAATTTGGATTTCTGTGTCAGAACCTTGGTGTGGTTACAGTCCATTACATGCAATGCCATTAGGCAATGTTCTGTGGCTGCTGACCAGTTAGGTTGCTGAAACCTGGTATGGCGTTGGTGTTCCCAACAATGATATTCAACAGTACACACCATCTGATCTATATAAGTTTGCTCATCTAGGTTTCTTTTGTCAGAATCCCTATAATTTTTCTGGCAGTATCCATCTGTGTAGTGTGTATCTGCTGCTTCTCCTAGGCATGTCATGCCAATATTTCGAAGGTGCATTCCTGTTACTGTTTTGTCCATAATACATTATTCTGTATGCTCTGTCTTTATTCTTTTGCTCTATTCCTTTGAGTGTGGAAAGAATTACTACAGATTCCTATACCACATTCTTCTGGTTGCTTGAGTACCTTCCTCGCTTGATCAGCTGTATTGATAATTGTTTCGATCAGCCTCTCATGTGTGTCTTATAGTAATCTGTTGATCACCAAGTCTATAAATATGGTAGTCATTTCCACAAAGATATAGTCAATTGCAAGCTAGCTTTCTGTTGGTACAGTTACTATGTCGTCATCTAATTTTCAGTGTAGATGTATAGCTCATCAAATCACTTCCTCAGTTACAGCTGGAAACGATCTAGCACGAAAGCAAAACAATGGAATGCAAATTACTCGTGGCCGACAGATGTTTTCCTGTTCTACAGCAATGACAATTCATAGATATGACAGACAACAATGACTGCTGCCAGTGCATTCTTGGTGCATCACTTTGCCCACTTCCATGAGAATCCAATGTAACACAAGATATTATTTATTCTCAAGTAACTCATAGCTAAAACACATGGGTCAAACTTGTTTTGCCCCATTTCAGAATGACAGTAGTAGACTGTATGTCTTAGAAAACTGAACAAATCAATACTTCCTGATCAGAACTGGCTCAGAATCAAGCAGAATTCCAAGATGGAAACCACCAACAGAGCTTACAATGCCTGCTGTTTAACTACATCCTGCAAATGATGTATTAAAACTTTCAGAACGCTTATGTATTTGGTGGACCTCAATCTGCATGAGAAATTTCCATGGTAGTTTCTGGTTGCAGATGTTGGAGAACTGATCTTAGCTGCAGATTTTCTGTGTTGATTTGATCTCCACCAAATCTAACATTATCTATCCTCAGGCAAATCAGCAGTGGAGGGTTGATACTCAGTATCACTGATAGTCTGCCACCACATCCACAGGCAGGTCTGGAGGAGACTGGTCTGAGAACAGCTCCCTCAGTCTCTACACATGATATCCTTCTTACTCCTTAATGACCATCATGCTTTAGATTTGAAAATACAGAAGGTGAAGGTGGCTAATGAATAAATGTGAAAGGAGAATCTGGAACTGCACACCAAAAAACTGTTATTGGAAGTGAACTGTATGCTATGAAGTCTTACCTGTGGCATGTAAAGTGGGAATGATATTACCATCTCCAAATACTCAGCTTGAAAGAGACAACATCTGCCATTATGGTGCCAGATGGCACAAATGCACAGTTGGGACATACTGCATCACACTCAGTACAGTGAACCTTTCTAAAAGTATGCGTTTAATCTCCCACATGTGCTCCCTGTGTTCTCCTGACAACATGTGTGGCATTTAAACTGAGAGGCATTAGGCATGACACTGTCCACAAAATTAATAACGCACCAGGTCTGCCATTCTGCCACAATCTGTAGAGAGTGGCACCAGACAGATTCTGAGCAGCTAAAACTGATGTAGATGACTTACTGCAAGATTGCCTAGTCAGGCAGTCAGATGATTCATGGGCTTAGGCCATACACCTAGTTCCCAGGGGAGACAGATGTACAGATTATGTGGTGATTCTAAGTTCCTTGACACACACACAATACTTGATAGTTACCTGATACCAGGCATCCAAGACTTTACTTATACCTTAGCAGGTGATTCCATGTTTAGCACTCTACATTCTAAAAAGAACTTACCTGTAGATTACCATGACTACTCATGACATATTCAAAGTGATAAATAACACTGTACAGGATGCATGAATTTTTATTCATTCCTTACAGTTCAAAAAACGTGGCCAATACATGCCAATGGTTCATTGATTAGAGTCTCTTCAATTTCCCATTTTGGTACATGTAAGTGGATAGTGTTTTAGCTTTTTTGGCACCTCCACAAGAACATGAGGAACGTCTTACTCATTTTTTGAGACTTGTGAACATTTTGGTGTAGTGATAGAAGACAAGTGCCAACTTTTATGACCAAGATTAACATTTACAGGACAGTGCATTAGTCAAACAATTTTTTCATGTCCCCTGATTTTGCCCAAGTAACTACATATTCCCTTTGAGTTATTGTTTGTTGGCTATTTTATGAAACGTTAGTGTCAATATATTTTATAGAAAATTCCTGCTTTGAAAGAAAAAATAAATGAACTTATTATGGATCCAACCCCCCCCCCCCCCCCCCCATAGCCTTCAGTGCTATAGAAAATTTCCCTTAGTAGGATGTCATATTTCTCATCTCTACAACAATGCATGTTAGTTTCTTGTTGGTTGGTATTCTTGATATTCGCAACAATCAGTTTACTTAACGAGGAAGTGATTGTTGATGTCAGTCAGCTGTTATTTATCTTGTAAACTTGCAGTGAGTTAGTGCTGTTTCCTACTGTTCACAACCAGACTTAGAAATGACTAAAAGAATATGTGACTCACCTTTAGAAAGAGTTCTGAATGAAATTTTAGACAAAGATTCTGACTTGGTGAGTGAAAGTGAATATGAGGATGGTGTTATGGAGTATTGGGAAAGTGATGTGGATGTTAGAGAAGATGAAGATAGTGCAGCTTCAGGCAGTGACCATCAGGATGTTACTGTGGCCAAGTCTGGAAGAAGGTACGTAACCACACAGCCTAGAATTCCTTGGAGGTCTGTTGCTAATATAGTAAGAGAGAAGGCAGGATTAACTCCAGCTGGTGCTTGCCATTCACCTGGAGAAGCCTTGAAGTTACTTCTTACCCCTGACATCATGGATGTTATAGTAAAACATTCAAATGAAGAGGCAGTTAAGCGAAATGTTACTTTGACTAATGAGAAAGAATTGTATGCTTTTATAGGAATCCTGATACTTATGGAGGCAAAGAAGGACAATGCTGTCAGTGTACATGATCTTTGGTCAGACCTAATGGGTGAGCCAGTTTACAAGGGTATTACGGCAAAGAACTTATTGCAATCATAAGGTTTGATGACAAAGTACCCACCAGCTAAGAAGAGAAGCAGACAAGTCCACAGCAATCTGTGATATTTTCAACAAAGTGAATGATTGGTTTCCACTACTATATAAACCAGGGGTCCACCTCACCATTGATGAGATGCTCAGCTTGTTTAGAGGGCACTACCCCTTCAAAATATTTATGAAGGATAAACTGGGCAAGTGTGGCATCCTTTTATGCATTATGTCCAATGCAGTTGACAGATACATCTTGAATATGGAGCCCTATGCAGGTAATGTTCAGAATTTGTCGAAAAAAGAACGGGGTTCAGCAGCTGTCGTCAAACATCTGGTAGCACCTGTGAAAGATACTGGTCGAAATATTACTACAGACCGATACTACACATCAGTGGATATGGTGTAAGAGTAACTGCAAAGTTACTACAGTAGGAATTCTCCAGTCAAACAGGAAGCATATTCCAGACATAATGAAGAACATGTCAAATCAAGAGCTACATTCATCAGTGTTCTTGTTGACAGACCCATCAACACATAGGCCTCCAGTAACTTTGGTGTCCT
The DNA here is from genome assembly GCF_023897955.1 of Schistocerca gregaria. NCBI lineage: Eukaryota > Metazoa > Arthropoda > Insecta > Orthoptera > Acrididae > Schistocerca > Schistocerca gregaria. The sequence continues at coordinate 618,365,268 of NC_064923.1, read as the reverse complement.
ACACAGCAAAAATGTTTTTTACTCTCTCATTGACATTTTTGCTATCAATGCAACCACCACATTCATCCAGCAACATCCAAGATGGAATGAAAAGAAACACAACAAAAGGAAACTTTATCTTCTACAAGCCGGGATGGAACTAGTGAAATTGCAGATAGAAGAAAGAAGTGCCCGTGCAAGAGGGTTATCTAACCAAATTGTTCAATCAATGGAGACTATTCCACAAAAGAAAATCAAAGAAGTGACGACAGAAGCATGTAAGCCTCCTGCAGGGAAAGGTCGGTGCCATATTTGTGTAACAGAAGCTAAAACAAAGAAGCGGAAGTACAACAATCTAAGTAAACCAAAACAGTATTGTGGACAGTGTCATAAACACTGTGTAACACATGTTCAGAAAAAATTGTGAAGTGTGTCTCTTGCCTTGAAGTTGAGGACTCAGAGCAGTCTATTGTATATGAACACATCTGTATTTTGTATTGTAATATGTCAATTTTTTATTCACTCAGTCCAATATTTATAACAGTTAATAACATTTACAAACCGATGCCTTAGTTAAAATACACAAACCATTTTGAAAGTTGTGATTTTTTGTCAGGAAACTTATTTAATACCTGTGGGCTCGTCGAACCCCCCCCCCCCCCCCCCCCTTTTAGGCATCCAAGTTAGAAAAAAAGGCTTGGGCATCCTACGGTTAAGTTATGGTAATTTTGGAACATGATTAATTTCTACAAGCATCATTTCCTGCAAGTGGCAGCCATACATGCGCTGTTGACAGATGATTTGGTTGATAAAACACATGCGGTAGCATGCATCACTCAAATGCATCCAACTGATGTAAGCACAGCTTATTATATGCTACAATGTTATCCCATTTGATGATGACAACTCCCTTGTCAATTACTCTGATGTTAGTAACACTGCAATCGGAGCTGCATTTCAACAGAGAGTTTCAGATATGCAACTACCATTACACTACTTCTAACAAAAGTCTCAGTGTAAGTAGTCAGCTTATGACATTGAATTGCACACTGGCTGTGAGGCATTGCATCACCTCAAGGATGACATCAAAGGTAGACCACTCACTATTTACATGGACCACCAACCAGTGGCAGATTCCACACATAATCCAGCAAAAGACTTTTCTCCACACCCTTTTCCACCATTCTGTTTGTGTTGCACAATTTACTACAGACATCCAACATCTCAAAGACACAGACAATATCAGGGTTTATTAGCTACCTCAAGTAAGTGCACTACCCATTGACACCAATTACGATGCACTTGCCAAGGCCAAAAAACAGGATACTCAAACCTGTACTCTCCTATATGATAGCACAACTAGTTAGAAGCTTGAGCAATGTACTATCCTTGGTTCCTGTCGTGTGATCTGTCACATAACTGCCTCTTCCCACTAGTCCCTTTCACTATCAGGAAGCCTATTCTTGATAGCTTGCATGGACTGTCACACCTGGCAGTATACCTGACTACTAAACTTGTTGTAGAATAATTTGTCCAGTGGGGATGCGAAGTGAGACAGCAAACTGTAAACCCAAACATGAACAGCTTGTCAGTGCTGCAAAACTTGTGGACATGCATGTCTAAAAAAAAGGCAATATGAAATACTCAAAGGCCAGTTACAACAAGTCCACATTGACCTGGTTGGCTCATTACTGTAGTTGGATGGTTTCCGGTATATTCTTTCCATGATAGATCAGGTCACATGCTGTGTTGAGGCAATATGATGATGAACAATTATGGATACTGCATTTTGGTTGTCAAACTTCCATCACTACTGATCAAGGCCACCAGCTTGAGTCTGCACTATTCTACGAACTATGTAACCTTTGCAACGACTAGTGCTATCATACCACAGCCTACTATCCACACAGCAATTGTTTTGATGAATTCTGGCATTGAACACTCAAATAAGCCCTTTTGTGCCATGGGGAGTTAGTGGACAGAGCCCTTCCCTGGGTTCTTTTAGGCATCTGTTCCAAGCACAAAGAAGACCTCAATGCCTCTTTGGCAGAACTTTTACATGGTGGGCTGCTCAATTTATCAGCAAATTTTGTCTCCTTTGTACAACCACAGATGATTCATGGCTATCAGCTCTAGTCTGGAGAGTGAAACAACACATTGTGTGACTAAGAATACTGCCACCCCAGCCGCAAGGCTCACCATGAATATTTGCATTCATGAAGCTTTAGCAGACTATGAGTACATCATGTTACGGGGTGATACAATAACAGCAGCATCACATTGTCTCTTCTTACTGAGAAATGGTGTAGCTGTGCCCTGCAATGGAACCAGTCATGGCACAGCTGGTCATGCGGAGCTGAGCTCAGCAGCTACGAGCTTCAGCGACATCCTTCTGCCAGGGAATGGACGGTGACAGGGGGGGTGTAAGGGTGGGGGGGTAAGCAAGGGAGAGACAGCCTCTGTTGTGACCTCACCATCGATGATGACAAATATTAGAAACAAATCTCTTCAGGACTGAGTTTAGCCTCCTACAGGGAGAGTATCTTTGGCTCAAACAATTGGTTGCGTCGTGCACACATGGTTCTTTGTATGTCCTTGTTTGGCCCTAAATGTGTGTTACTTGTATTTATTGACCTTTTGCTTCTTCCTATGAGTATTCCCAGTTGGAATTCTCACTTACTTGTTTTATGATATTGATACAAATATTTAAAAAGCTGATTATTGATCTGAACCTAGTATTATTATACATGTGGAGAGAAATGAAAAGCAAATTCTAGACTAGGCTGCACATTATTTAATAACAGTTCACCACATTTAATAGTCACAGAAGGAAGATTATAGAAGAAATTCAATGAGCCTGAGGCACATGTAACAGGTCAGTGACCTACAAAGGGCTGTTGTATTTCTGATTTATGAGATGTGGCTATGAAATAATGGGACTGATGCTGTGCCAGAGTAAATATGCATGTGCCAAAGATAAACAACCAATAACTCTGGTGTCCACAGACAAATTGGTGTGGCTGTGGCTTTTGTGTGTGTAAGAGCTGTTATTTTGTTTTGACGAAAAAGATAAGTTTGGTAATACAGGCCACAACTGTCATGATTTCACATGAAATTAAGAAAAAGGAAACTGCTACTGAAACCTATCTTTCACTAAAGGAATTATGTTTATCACATATGTGAATTTTTGTGTGGTTCAAGAATTTCCAATATGGCCATGAAGAAGTTTAAGTTGACTCATGCCTGGGATGCTCTTCAACATCAAAGTTGGGTGAAAAAAATCAAAGAATTAGCTGTTCTGATTTGGCCTGACCATCAGTTGAATATTTGATTAGATATTGAAACTGTAGGAATTTACAAAGTATGTGTTAGGCAAATTTTATGTAACCAATGTAACATGAGAAAAATGTGTGCAGAACTAGTACTAAAAATACTCACAATTGAACAGAAAGAAGTTCATGAAAATGTTTCTACTGACACTTTGAATACCATTGAAAATGATCCTAATTTCTTGGAAAGAATGATAACATGTGATGAACCTTGTTTTTTCACCTGTAATTCAGAAACCATGGAATTGTGGATTTCACTTGGTTCCTGGAGGTGATAGATTAGAGATTGGATTTGATTCAGTTTTCGTTTCATAGGTGATTCTTGTGATGTGGAGCATCTAAGAAAGTATAACATAAAAAAAAACATAAAACATTTGAATATAACATTTACTGCCCTGATTATTTGTCAGGAGACTATCAAAATAGGTGAATACATTACAGTTAACTGGAATGGCTAATATTTACAGAATTAATACACTTTCAGAATGAAACTTACATATGCACGTTTAATAAATTTATCATACACAAAATACCTAATTATCTCTTGTGACCAAGTGCTCTCAAAACTGAAATCTAACAGGCAATTTTACTTAAGCTGGCCTAACACTCCCTGTTAAGATATTCATCTATGGAGTAGAAACATTTGTCTATCAAGAAGTCTTTCAGACTCTGTTTAAATGGTGCTTTATCTGAAATCAAGTTTTTAGTGGTTGCTGGCAATTTGTTGAAAACGTGTGTTCCTGCATATCGGACCTGTTTTTGGACAAAGGTAAGTGATTTTAGGGTTTTATGTAGTTTGTTCTTACTCCTAGTATTGACACTATGTATTGAGTTATTGGATGGAAACAGAGAAATATTACTTGCAACAGATTTCACTAAGGAATAAATATACTGAGAAGCAATTGTTAGAATACAATGTTACTTGAACAGGTTTCTACATGATATTCTTGAATTTACAAAACAAATCATTCTTGTTACATGCTTTTGCATGTTAAAAACTTTTGCTCAATTTGAAGAGTTATCCCAGAATATGATGCTGTATGAGATTGTGGTGGTTATCGACTGCAAGAGCTGACCACCTCATCTTTGACAACGAACTTCTTTGAAAACTGTTGATCTCAGTGTGTTCTGAACTCTGTATTTGAGCAGATGTGTTTGTACCAACAAGATCAAAATGAAGTTATATCATTATAAACAAGCAAAAACTTAGTGTTGGGTTCGATATTACCATACGTAACACCTCGATCCCCATACTGGTGACCCTGATGCTCATGAATGCCACTTATGATGCCAGAAATGTGTACTGGAACATCGCCATGGACAAACAATGCAGCAACCCTTTGTCGTATTTCTACGTCCATCGACTTTGCATCGCGCCACATCTGGATGCAGTGTACAGAAAGTGTAATTAGTGTGAAAATTCCCGACTCTTGCGTGAATTGCGCTTTTTGGTAACTTTATTCAACTTCTCACACATCAAAAATGTGACTTGAGGTGCACACGTTGTCCTTCAGAACCTGATCAATGTGTTGGTAATTTCACTTCCGCACACTGCAGTGCTCCTTCACTGATTAATTTGGACAATTTTAACTTGCTTTTCTGTAATGAATTAACTTCGTGCAGTGCTTCGACATTGGACAGTCATGCCCAACAAGGACTGCAACAAATGGGGACTATGTTGCAAATCCTAGTTTGCACGAACTCCAAACTATGGCTAAATCACATGCCTGGTCAAATTCACAAACTCCAGTCATGGCTACTGCGTCTTCCACGCAGCATGCAAATTTGGTTGACCCGGTTTCCGCACAGCCCGTCTTCTAGAGTTCGAATGTTCACACCAACTTTTCTGACGCTTCTCTGCACTTGTCCCTCATTTGCAGCATTCACCTACAAACATTTCTCTCGGACCAACTTCCAATGTTGTTCATGGCCGCAGAGTATATATTCTCCTCTTACGGCATCACTGACAAAAGTGAAAAATACCTTGTACACTTCAGGCACCTAAAGGACTATTATTATATAATTACGGACATTATCTGTAACAATTTGAGTGACAAGTACACCAGAGCAAAAGCCCCTTTAATTCAGCACCTGTCACCAACATCACAGGAACAGTTTCACATAGGGCATCCTATCGATCAACAACAATGCACCAATTACACCAATGACAATGCCGGCTATTTCTCAATGCATCACTGAATGAGCCACACCTCCCTCTATGCAGCACCCGAGCCACACTGACTCTGCTCGACCGCTACTGACAGAGACGTCACAGCCGCTGCCTGCTGGCTCACTGACCTCGGCTCAGTCAAAACAAGCAGCTGCGTGACATATGGTCCTGCTATGGCTACCGCATCCACATTTTGTCAACAACTCGGCGACACTATGCACGCTTACTGCCTGGCCGTTCACTACTCGATTGCGCTCGCAACTTGTTCACCCCCAGAAGAAGATTTCAGGCATATCAATGCCTCATACAGCAATGAATGTGTTCTCACTCCGCTGCCGCCGAGTACTGAGTTTCACATTCATCATCGCAAACACAATCTCTTCTGCTCAAACTGTTATGTCAATACTGTGCTACCGACCTTGTCTTGTACACTAGGTTACCCTTTGATAAAGACAGATTCTGATTTCAATCCCATCTTACTCAGTGATACAGAGCACACTGCTTCATGACATACATTTTTGCCTGAACAACTGCGACAGCTACTTAGCTACTTGAGCAAATTGCGACACACAACTTGTTGGTACAAGATCAGTTACACATGCTGCAGCCGACACTGACTGAGCATGACACGCAACGAGATGTGTTTTCACCTGAACAACTGCGACAGCTACATGAGCAAATTGCGACATACAACTTGTTGGTACAAGATCAGTTACACATGCTGCAGCTGACACCGACCAAGCACGACATCCAACGAGATGCTCCTGTCATTGTTCCGCTTCCGACTGCTGATGATCCTTCACCGTTACTACCATCTACAACTAATACCCTGACGATCACGCTACATGGATCTATGTCCCAGATGTCACAACTGTCATCATCATGCCACCTCAAGTGGGAATTCTATGTTACTGATGTGACAGAGCCCCCAGGGGCTCAGCATTCATTTGCTGAGTACGGGCTTGGTGACCCCGGGGTTCCTGAGCTGGGGACTGGTAAGTGCCGCCAGTCCCCTGTCACCGTAAGCTCTGGGCATACTTCAACAAACACCATGCAGCACGGCGGTGGAATGTTGTGTTTCTCAGGGAGTGGAGATCTTGGCTTGGCCGCCCAGATCATGAGGATGGAATAAACCTCTATAAACAACCCCTCAATCTCAAGGTGTGCTGCACGCTGATGAGATGCATGGCTGTTGAGGTGGAACAGTCATTAGCGGGCAACCTCTGGGGAACCTGCTGCACCTCAGTTGTATAAGGCTTACCTAGGCATGCGGGGCTCTGTCTAGGTGGACTTCTAGTTCCCTAGCTGCTCATGGAACCAAGATGGATCCTTCGAAATCCTCTTTTCTTCCTCCCAGCGGAAAGGGTGGGCCGCTGGAAGGTTCTAACACCCAGTCTCTTAAGAGGGCTCATGCAGTCAGTCCCCCTGACTCCGGCACTTCTTTGACAAGTCCAGTCTTAGGTAACAGAATGCATTCTGGTAATCCGAATGTGTTTCTCATTGTGAAACAGAAGGAGGGTAGTTTCGAGAAGGTTTCGCCCTTCTGTATACAAAAGGGATTGGAGGGCATCTGTGGCTCCTTAAAATCGGTGAAGCCCTTACGTAATGGGACCTTGCTAGTGGAAACTTCCACTTCCCAGCAAGCAACTAACCTGCAAGCTGCTAAATGCCTTGGGGAGTATGCCATAGACACTGAACTGCACAGCACCTTGAACTACAGCAAAGGTGTTGTGACATGCCGGGATCTAGTTGACATTCCCAAGGATGAACTGGGCTCTGGAAGGTATCGTTGATGTCCAACACATCATGAAGAGGGTTGATGGCAATCTTGTCAAGTCTCACTCCTTTATACTGACCTTCAGTAGCACAAAACTCCCTGAACATGTTAAAGCTGGCTCCCTTCGTGTTAGTGTGAGGCCTTATTTCCCGACCCCAATGCACTGTTTTAAATGCCAGCGTTTTGGGCATACCACCTTAGGATGTAAAGGCGAAGCGACTTGTGGAAACTGTGTGAAGGAGTTGGTTGCTCGTCTCCAGCCAAATGTATCAATTGCTCTGGGGACCACCCTGTTTGGAGTATGGACTGCCAAATATTTTTAGAGGAATGCAAAGTCCAGGAAATAAAAACAACCAAGCGTATCCCCTATGGTGAGGCCAAGAAGATCTATAAGTCGATGCAACCTCCCACATTTGCTACATCTTTTGCATCCCTGGTTCAGAAGCCTACTCCAAAAGTCGATGCCTCAACGCAGACCGAGGTGGTGAGTGTTGGCACTAACACCTGCAGCTGTCAGTGCACTTGCAACGCAGCCATTGTTTCAGAGCCAGTAGCCCCTACTCGAACGGCAGACAAAGGAACAGTGGCGAACTTGGGCCAGCCCCTGGTGCCTCCAACAGCTGAGGCTGTTCCCAAGCCCAGTGCGCCAATTACCACTTCTACATCAGCTCCCCCAATGCCCACCAAACCACAGAAAGTTCCTGTACAGCAGCAACAGCGGGTCAAATCCCGTGGTAAACCATCTGACCATGCGGATCTTGTTTTAAGTGAGGCTTCATCTGACTCTTCTCCTGAGTTGATGGAATTCGACGTATGTGTGGGGCAATGATCTCGTCCCACGCCTGCCCCTCCACGTGCTGCGGTCTCCCCGCCCTGTCAAAGAGACAGGATGAAGGTGCTACCCCCAACATAGATGGCTCCCATACTTCAGCGGAACTTGCAAGGGTTCAGGACGCATGTGGAGGAACTTCGTCTACTTTCTCTATGTGTCTATGTCTCCAGGAGACGTATTTCCATCCATCACCCATGAGATATGAGGCTATACACTCCACAAAAAGGACGACCTGCGTGGAGAGAGAGCTAGAGGAGGCGTAGGTATTTTCGTCGGGACGGACTACCACTCCTCGCCTCTCTCACTTACGACGACTTTACAGGCCGTCGATGTGTCTCTGCACATGCGTCATCCACTGACTGTATGTTCGCTTTACTTGCCCCCACATGATGCACTTGATGAAGCGGCCCTCACGGACCTTCTTACACAGCTCCCCCAGCCATTCATTATTTGTGGTGATTTTAATGCCCACAATGTGCTTCGGGGCTCTGCAATTACCTGCCCCAGGGGTAGAGCAATTGAGAGGCTTCTCCTGTCGTCCTGTGCCTACTTGCTCAATGGAGGACAGAGTACTCATTTCTGCATGGCGACTGGGTCGTTCTCTGCCATTGATCTCTCACTTTGCTCTCCTGCTCTTGCTGCCAGTGCTCACTGGGAAGTGGTCGCTGACTTGCACGGCAATGATCATTTCCCAATCTGGATTCACCTGCCAGATGGCGTGGCCCCCAAAAGGAGACCACCACGATGGGTGCTCAGTGGAGCTGACTGGACACTTTATAGCCAGTTGGCCCAATTCGAATACTGTGCGAATGTTGAGGTGTGGGTGGATCATATTACCAAAATGGTCCACCACGTCGCTGCAGCATCCGTTCCACAGTCCACAGTCCACCGGAAGAGGCCACCTGTGCCTTGGTGGAGTGCCGAATGCCGCTGTGCATTCAGGACCAGGCGTGTGGCTCTGTTGGTTCAAGTGTCGGCCGACTGCTGAGAATCTTGCAGCCTTTCAGGTGGCGAGGGCAAGATGTCGCCGTATTATTCGTGAGAGCAAGAAGAGGTCGTGGCAAAAGTTCCTGAACACCATTAACCGTTCCACCAAAAGTTCCATCGTGTCGGAGACCATCAGCAGACTTTCTGGCAGAGGACGGAGGTGCCCCATAGCTGCTGTAATAAATAACGGCACTCTCCACACAGATCTGCGAGACATTGCCCAGACTATGGCAGCGTATTTTGCCACAGTTACTGCAACAACCAGTCGGGATCCAGGTTTCCAGCGCCATAGAGCCGTTGCTGAGAGATGTAGTCTGGACTTCCAGTCCACCTGTCATGAAGTTTACAACTGCCCATTTTCTATGTGGTAGCTGGTTTCTGCATTGTCTGGAGCTCGTGACACATCCCCTGGTCACGACAGGATCCATTACAGTATGCTATGGCACATCACAATGCGCAACATAGAAATCCTCCTCGCACTTTTTAATGCCATTTGGGCGTCGGGTCACTTTGCTGACGTGTGGCGTGAGGCAGTTTTAATCCCTTTTTTAAAACCTGGGAAAGACTGCACGAGCCCAAGTAGCTACCATAGTGTTGCCCTCACTAGTTGCATGGGGAAGACCTTGGAGCGGATGGTCAACCGCTGCCTTTTTTGGATGTTAGAATCCTGGCAACTCCTTAGTCGCTTTCAGTGTGGGTTCAGGAGGTTTCGTTCCACCTTCGATAACCTTGCCCTCCTGGAGTCGGCTATACAACAAGCTTTCCTACGCCATCATCACCTTCTAGGTGTATTTTTCGACATAGAGAAGGCCTACTATAGTACTTGGAGGCGTCTCATCCTGGAGCAGCTCCACGAATGGGGTCTTCGTGGTTGTCTTCCTCTTTTTATTCAGTCTTTCCTCTCGCCACGACATTTTCGATACCTAATTGGTGACGTCCTGTCTGATCCCTTTGAGCAGGAGAAGGGTGTCCCTCAGGGTAGCGTTTTAAGTGTGACTCTCTTTGCCATCGCTATTAATAGCATTACGTCCATAGTGAAAAGTCCTGTCCAGTGTTTTTTGTTTGTGGATGATTTTTCTTTGTATTGCTCTTCTTCAAGCCTTGCAACGACAACTCGTCAGTTGCAACTTACGATTAGGCGTTTGAATGACTGGACGCAGAAGAGTGGTTTTAAGTTTTCCACCGAGAAGTCTGTATGTGTTCTTTTTAACCGTTCTCGTTCGATTTTAACCTTTCCTGAGTTGCGGATGAGGGACACTATTCTTACTTTTAAAGACACGGTGAGGTTTCTGGGGCTCATTTTTGACTCGAAGCTCATGTGGTTAACTCATCTTAAAGACCTGAAACGGCGGTCACTTAAGGCTTTAAGTACTTTAAAATGTCTTAGCCACAGTACATGGGGAGCCGACAGGACTTGTCTGCTCCAGTTTTACAGGGCGTTTGTGCGATCTTGGCTCGATAATGGGTGCACTGTGTATGGGTCTGCGAGGGCTTCTTACTTAAAGATGTTGGACGTTGTGCACCTTGAAGGGCTTTCGTTGGCCGCTGGGACATTCCGAACTAGCCCCAAACCGAGCCTCTGTGCAGAGGCTGGTAAACCGCCACTTCATATGCAGCGACGGCTACTTACAGTGCGCCAGGCCTATAAAACTTTGTCCACACCATAAACCCCTGCATACCATACCATTGCTCAGCCTCCTCTGGCACAGTTATGAAATAACTGGCAACATGCGACACTGCCCTATGGGATTCGCGCACAGGATTGCCTCACTGCAATGTCTATGGCTGGTCTTCACGTTTTGCGTCGCGGTTGGAGCAGATCTCCACCTTGGCTCCTCCGGAGACCCAAACTTATTTTAGATTTGACTAATTTTAAGAAATCGCACACCAGATTTTACATTCCAATCTCTGTTTTTTAACATTTTAGATGTGCATCACGGTTTCACTGTCATTTACACTGATGGCTCCAAACAGGAGAATTTCCTTATCTGTTCTGTAGTGTTCTCTGATCAAGTTACCCGGATTTGCCTCCCTGCTGAATACACTGTTTTCGCAGCGGAGCTCCACGCAATCCTGAAGGCACTGGAGCAGATGAATCGTGTTCGGGACGATCGACTTCTTCTCTGCTCCGATTCTCTTAGTGCGTTACAATCACTGCAGAACCTGTACCTGACTGAGGAGATGGTCCAGCTGATACATGACCAACTGTACTTGCTCCAACGGTGGGGTACAGAATTATCCTTCTGCTGGGTGCCTGGTCATGTCGGCATATGGGGCAATGAACAGGCCGATCGGGCTGCCAAGGAGACCTGCAGAGAGCAGGACGTGGTCCAGTGTCCTATTCCCTTGCAGTCAGTCATCGCTGCACTCCACAGGAAGTGCATGGAGTTGTGGGAGGACGAATGGCTGGCAGTGACGGCCAATAAACTGTGGTTGGTAAAGTCAACCACTCAACCGTGGCGTTCCTCCTGCCGGTTGCTCACGCGTGAGGAGGTGGCCCTCACACGTCTTCGGATCAGGCACTGTCCTCTCACACATAGCTTTTTATTACTGCGGGAGGATCTGAGGATCCTCCAGTTTGTGATGCTTGTGGTGTGCACATCTCTGTGCGGCACATTTTAACAGACTGCATTTTATACCGTGATGCACGGGCAGAAGCACAAGTTGATGGTGATCTACCTTCTGTTTTAGCTAATGATGAGACCTGTGTGTCTAGGGTTTTTAAGTTTTGTGATGTGTCTGGACTCTGGCCTAAACTTTTTGGCTGGAGGTTTTAGTGTACTGCAGAGTGGCTGACTCCTCCCCTTTTTTCCTTGCGGTCAGCCAGCCACTTCCATCTGCTACATTGTTTTAGCTCCCTCTAACATTTTCTTCCTGTGTTGTCCATGTTTTACTGCTGACGCTCTGCTTCATCCCACGCTTTGGTGTGGGTGAGCAAATGTTTTTCAACAATTGTTATTCATGTTTTCTGTTTCGTTTTATATTCCTGTTCTAGGATTTTTCTTGACACCCGTCTATCTTACTGAACGGGCGCTGAAGACCTTGCTGTTGTATGCCCAAAACCCCTCTACTACTACTACTACTACTACTACTACTACTACTACTGATGTGATAGAAGCAACTTCTTTACGCTTCTGCCACCTTCCCTTGGTACTCCCAGACACTCTGTTTCTGTACCATGGCATAATCAGCCGCATTGCAGTGCCTCTTGCTTTGCCGCCCTCTTCACTACCTCTGCAATGTACGACCAACACATCTTCCGTTTCTGCTTTGGCGATTGAGCATCTTTCCGCTCTGACACATGATTGTGCAGCAGTTTCGCGCGAGTAGCTTGCAGCCTTACGACTCGACAGCAGCACCAACAGTACCAGCACGCACGCAGCTCCAGTTCCATCGAAATGGCAAATACTTTGGCAATACATCACATCACGTCTTTGACGAACTCCGCACTTTTGGCCGCACGGCTTCGGCATGACGATGTTCTCCTCACCGACATGCCACTGCCGTCTGCTTCCACCGTGCCATCAGCAGCATGGAACAGTCAACCTGTGGATGCCTTTCGAGCCTCCTTCCCTCCGCTGGTCATGCCTACCAAGACATCGAGAAACAGTCTGATTGCGCTTCGCACTAGTGCCTGCCACGACACGATCAGTCACACACACCTGCGCCATCAGTCGGCCGGGTGGACATGTGCCTTTCATCATCCTTACCATGCTCTGCACTACCGGCGGGGGCTCTGTGGTGGTTATTGACTGTAAGAGTCGACTGCCTCATCTTTGAGAATGAACTTCTTTGAAAACTGTTGATCTCAGTATGTTCCGAACTCTGTATTCGAGGGGATGTGTTTGTACCAACATGATCAAAATAAAGTTAATTCATTATAAACGAGGGAATACTTAATGTTGGGTTCAATATTACTGTACGTAACATCTCAATCCCCACAAGATAATAGAATGAAAGCAAGCAAAGTACACAAGTTATATTTATATCTCCTAAATGTGACATAACTCTCACACCAAATACAGACATGTTTAGGTGCTTCAGCACTGCATTTCGCAACTGAATTTATTATCGAGTTGTAATCCCAGAAATTTAACCCAGTTAACCTCTTCGATGTGCATGTCCTCTTATGTAATAGATATGCTGGAAGGAAATCTCATACAGGTTATGAACTGAATCTAGTGGATCTTTTCAAAGTTTAATGACAGTGAATTTAACTTTATACCATTAATTGACATCAGTGAAAATCTGATTAGTAGTCATTTCTGAATCTGTACTTGACTTGCCATTTATTGCAATATTTGTATCATCTGCAAACAAAACAAATGTATCATCTGGCACTGTAACACACAAGAGATCATTAATATACACAAAAAAGCAGCAGTCCCACAATGGAACCTTGAGGCATATAACATGTAATTAATTCCCAATCAGATGAAGACAGACTGTTCATTGTGCAGGTATTTTGCAAATGACACCCTTTATTTCCTATTGGTTAGATAAGACTCGAACCATTTCGCAGCACTGCCAGTGGCACCTTAATATTCTAATTTACTCAAGAGAGTGCTGTGATTCACACAAAGGCTTTTGATAGGTCACAGAAAATGCCAATATCCTCTGATTTGTTTTCTAATGTTTTAATTACATCTTACGAAAGCAGTTGTGCTGAAAGTTGCAAATGGGAACCAGGAATACATATTGCAACAATGTTTATCATCATCATAAATGAATCACAAAGCATAATTTGCCCAGCTAAAATGGTATAAAAGCTCTAGAATGATAATCAGTGGAACTTTAATACTTACACAAACAATATAAACATTGGCATTAGGGAACAATGTGACAAATTTGGTGCAATATTCATCAATATTCATTGGCCCAAACAAAATTCCAACTGAAAAATGTTTGGAAATGGATGGCGTGCACTTATTTGGACTAGGCACAATGACCCTTAGCATGAAATAATTGAAAATATCATCTGAAGAATGTGGTAATTCACAAATGTCTTTAAGAAAAGTAAATGTAATTGAATTCATTATGCACTTAAAATTATTCACAATAACAATAAAATATAGAGAAGGAAAATGCTAACTGTAGTAATAATAAATTAACAACTGTTCACCAAAATATTCAATGTCTAACAAATGAGGCACAAAAGCTGGAGATTGAGGTGGAGTGTGTAGATTGCTCAGTTTTTTTGTATCACAGAACGTCAGTGCAAATAATCTTAAATTGATCATGTTGTATTAAAGTCTTACAATTTAGCTTGTGCATACAGTAGAACATCTATGAACTGTGGAGGTTGTTGTATTTCTGTGAAAGTAGCCATTGAGTTTCAGAAGTGAGCTGTGTGTAATCAGTGAAGAGAAACATTTTAAGTTCACAGCAGTAGAATTAAGGGACCAAAATAAGTGTAGAAAACTGATTATTTTATGTTTATATGGATCTCCTAGTGGAGGTATGAATATCTTTTTGTCTAACTTCATGAGAACATTGGCCTCCAAGGTACCATCACTGACATTTGACTCATCTCTGATGCAACAGTATCTTTGACCTGCAGTTGGTCTAATGACTTGATTGTGTTAGCACACTTATGTATATATGCTCTTGTCAATAATAAATATTTTTCTACATTGAATTAGGACTGTGTTCTTATTTGCTGTAAGAATCTCATTTATGCTCTAGATCTATGCTGATGACTCTCAACAATTATGATCACATAGAAATTCATCATTCCAACAATTACACATTGACAATGCTACTGATATCCTCCCCTTGTGATGCACAGTTTTCACTGACAGACAATGTATCTTCATCCAATATATCTGCCACCATGGATCAACATTTGCGAAACCACATATGAGGTAATTATCCTGCCAATACGGTTACTAAACAAGATCAGTGTGACCCTTGTATAACTGTCATTTGCACGCTGTACATATGTTTTATGGACATGCAAGGCTTCTCAATAGACTATCTATAGACATAAGTTGTGCAAGTGTTGTGCTTCAGTACTGTGGTTCAGCTTATGACTATGGTCCTGAACAAGGGGGAGTAAAAAACAGTTTACTGTGGGACTTCACCTCTGTTCCCATCTTGCAAAAATAGCATGCAACTGATGAACTGCGATATTCCATCTAATTGGATTCACGCTTGTTTAACACAATTCAACGTCCTTCATGGACAAAAGATGATCAGTTACACAAGAACATTTCAATGAACACCAACAAGCACTCATATCATTTGCAACAATACTGGCAGCCATGTGCTTCAATGTCAGCCTCGGCGTGCTTACTTCCAAGCAGTGGACAAGGCTGATTGACTTTGCCTGACTGTTTCCTTCTCTGTCATCTCTGTGCTCAGACGTACTGATGTCATTTGCTGCATGACATCAACACTCCACCACTTCCCTGCCATCCAAGTTGCTCTCATGCTGACACAGAATACTGCTAACCACCCTGTGTCTGTAACTGTGCAGAACACCACCAACTACATTGTGCACAGACCTGCACAGAATGCCACTTAGTAAGCTGTGCTCATGCCTGCACAGAACACTTCTAACCACATCTGCCCATGCAGCTGCAATGCATGACTGACCACAATGGACACGAGCAGAACCACTTCTGCTGATATAATGTGACAAATGACAACATTCTGAGAAACTAGCCTCACATGCCACTATGACCACATGAGGCACTATGCACACAGGACACTGTGCTCAACTGTTGCCTGTCTTGTGGCCACATGACAGTGCCTGCAACTGGCTCCCCAACTCAGTAAGTATTAGTACTGGACTTCCAAACAGGATTTCACTACAACTTCACAACAATGCCTGCATACCATCAAATTTAACTTATCCCACACTTCAGTGTATTGCATGCAAAAACTGCGTACTCCACATTGCATGTGGTGGTTGAATTTATGCACACTTTGAACATGTTTTCACATGCGGTCACACCATTTGCACTTCTGGGAACTGCATTTTCAACTGCACCACCTGCCTCTTACCATATGATGTAACACCTTTCAGGAGACATAAGTCCTGACTTCAACCCTCTACCACTTGATGACTCAAACCTACTGCACTGCAACTGCACGAGGCTATCAGCTCATCAATTGATGTGCATGGATTCATGACCCAGTCCCTGGAACTGTCACTATCTTGTCACATCACATGGACATTTTTGATGAATGACCCCATAAAACCAGACCTAGGAATGGACCTTTTACACTACTTCCACCTTATACCAGTCACACATCATACTGCACTCCTGCACTTTGACACAGACTGATACAGGGGACAGGGGGCTCACTGTTCTGTGAGGTATCATTGCTTTGGTTAACTCAGCTCTGATGCAAACAACTCTTTGACCAGCAGGCAATGTGGTGACTTTATTACATTCACATGCTTGTGGGTGTGTGCTCTGATTGTTAATAAATATTGCTCTACAGTGCATTACAACTGTGTGGTTGCTCACCATAATCATCTCCTATATCCTGTGGATTTACAAACAGGGAAGTTCTTGGTATGATATCCACTCCTAATGGCAACATCCTCATATGTGGAGATGTACATATAAATGCACTGAATCCTAATACTAGCTGTAATTATTCCTTAGCATCACACAAAGTTTTAATTTAGTGTGGTCAGTTAAGAATGCAACAAGAATAACTATCCAACTTATGACAGGTACTGGCCCTGTGTTTTCAGACTTAGACAAAGAAAACTGTAGGACAGGTGTAGTAGATCTAGGATTATCTGATCACATCAGTAAAATTATGATTATATAAGTGGCCACAAAAAAAGCCTATCTACTAACACTATATTTTCTATACCAAATGGCACAAGTTCATCAAACATGTAATGTAGTGTACAGGGAGGTAGATGAAAATGATAAATTAAAAAATTTCATGGTGCTATTGAAACCAAAATTTGAAGAAAACCTTCTCATAAAGTATTATGTCCATTAACAACAGTTACACAAAACAAACATGCAACAGAAAGCATCACAAAAATCATCTCAGATACTTCAGCACTATTAAAAACAGGCAACGTAATTCAACTTTCTGAGATATTTATAAACAATATAGGAAAAAATATGGGAAAGTGTTGCTTGTAGTGGGGAGAGCTCATAATTCCAAAATGATACTCGCTGCTGAAAGCAAAAACAAAGCAGTATGGAGAACTGTAAAGCAGGAAGCAGGCAACAGAAAGATCAATCAATCAAACATAAAAGTCAAAGACAAAGGGATGCTAATAAAAAAATCCACAGTATCTGGCAGACTACACAAACAACTAATCTGGCAGTATAGGAACAGAGATAATGAAAAAATTTCAAGAAGTTGCTTATACAAACAAGCAGTTTACAAACTGAGAAATAAAATTTCAGTAGGTTTTGATAAAATAACAATTTGTCTGATTAAGGACTGTTTAGAGAACCTAATATTGCCATTAGTTGCCATGATAAACCAATCATTCAAACAGGGCTGCTTTCTTGACTTATTGAAATATGCTAAAGTACTACCACTCTTCTTATTCTGACAATATAGAAAATCATAGGTCACCCTCACTGCTCTTTAGATAGGATTAGATTAGATTTACTTTCATTCCAATTGATCTGTAGTGAGGAGGTCCTCCAGGATGTAGAACATGTCAGAAATACAACAATATATGACAAATATTTACAACTAAAACAAATAAGCTAATGTACCATTCCACAGGTCCCAAGTGAAATGATCATCTTTTTTTTTAATGAACACTATATGAAAGAGTCATTATACAAATAATAATGCACTGAATTTTTTAAAAAAAGTTTATTTATTTATTTATAAGGTAGATCAACACCTTCAACACATTACATGCAGTCTCCCATCCTTCATCAAAGACACCAACCACTTTCTCGAACGCCTGGAATCCTTACCCAATCTGTTACCCCCGGAAACCATCCTTCCTTATACACAAATATCCCGCACGTCCAGGGCCTGGCTGTGATGGAGCACTTCCTTTCACGACGATCACCTGCCACCCTACCTAAAACCTCTTTCCTCATTACCTTATTACCTTAGCCAGCTTCAACCTGACCCACAACTTCTTCACTTTGAAGGCCAGACATACCAACAATTAAAGGGAACAGCCATGGGTACCAGGATAGCCCCCTCATACGCCAAACTATTCATGGGTCGCTTAGAGGAAGCCTTCTTGGTTACCCAAGCCTGCCAACCCAAAGTTTGGTACAGATTTATTGAATACATCTTCATGATCTGGACTCAAAGGGAAGAAGAACTCCAGAATTTCCTCTCCAACCTCAACTCCTTTGGTTCCAACAGATTCACCTGGTCCTACTGGAAAACCCATGCCACTTTCCTTGACATCGACCTCCATCTGTTCAATGGCCAGCTTCACACGTCCATCCACATCAAACCCACCAACAAGCAACAGTACCTCCATTATGACAGCTGCCACCCATTCCACATCAAACGGTCCCTTCCCTACAGCCGAGGTCTTCGTGGCAAACGAATCTGCTCCAGTCCGGAATCCTTGAACCATTACACCAATAACCTGAAAACAGCTTTTGCATCCCGCAACTACCCTCCCGACCTGGTACAGAAGCAAATAACCAGAGGCACTTCCTCATCTCCTCAAACCCAGAACCTCCCACAGAAGAACCAGAAAAGTGCCCCACTTGTGACAGGATACTTTCCGGGACTGGATAACACTCTGAATGTGGCTCTCCAGCAGGGATATGACTTCCTCAAATCCTGCCCTGAAATGAGATCCATCCTTCATGAAATCCTCCCCATTCCACCAGGAGTGTCTTTCTGCCATCCACCCAACCTTCGGAACCTCTTAGTTCATCCCTATGAAATTCCCAAACCACCTTCCCTATCCTCTGGCTCCTACCCTTGTAACCGCCCCCGGTGTAAAACCTGTCCCATGCACCCTTCCACCACCGCTTACTCCAGTTCCATAACCCGGAAGGTGTACACGATCAAAGGCAGAGCCATGTGTGAAAGTACCCACGTGATTTACCAACTGACCTGCCTACACAGTGAAGCTTTCTATGTGGGAATGACCAGCAACAAACTGTCCATTCGCATGAATGGACACAGGCAGACAGTGTTTGTTGGTAATGAGGATCACCCTGTGGCTAAACATGCCATGGTGCATGGCCAGCACATCTTGGCACAGTGTTACACTGTCCGAGTTATCTGGATACTTCCCACTAACACCAACCTGTCAGAACTCCGGAGATGGGAACTTGCCGTTCAGTATATCCTCTCTTCTCGATATCCGCCAGGCCTCAACCTCCGCTAATTTCAAGTTGCCGCTGTTCATACCTCACCTGTATTTCAACAACTTATTTGCCTCTGTACTTACGCCTCGACTGACATCTCTGCCCAAACTCTTTGTCTTTACAAATGTCTGTTTGTGTCTGTGAATGTGTGGATGGATATATGTGCGTGTGTGTTGTGTGCGAGTGTATACCTATCCTTTTTTCCCCCTAAGGTAAGTCTTTCCATTCCGGGGATTGGAATGACTCCTTACCGTCTCCCTTAAAACCCACATCCTTTTGCCTTTCCCTCTTTCCTGAAGAAGCAACCATTTGTTGTGAAAGCTTTTTTGTGTGTATGTTTGTGTTTGTTTGTGTGTCTATCGATTTGCCTCTCCATGAGAGAGGGAGACCATATGATGCTTCTACTGATTAATTAATAATTTTAAGGATAATGATTATGATGGAAATTTGCTGGTGTTGCACAAGAGGCACAACAATAGTGAGTCCACTTGGCATCATGTGTCCCAGCTAATTTACGCACAGTGCTGCACACTCCAGGCAGTCAGGCTTATGATTTCTTGTACGCATGAAAAATCTGTAACATATTGTATTATTAGTTGATAGTTATGTGAATCTTGAAGTTTTTTATGTCTTCTTCTTCTTAAAAGACAATGTTACAGTCTCCAGCTTGCTCTGCTTAAACTTCTTGTTTCTCTGAAGCATTGCAGGTTCTGGTGACACAGTTAGATACATCAGATGAAATAAAAAACTAATAAACTACAATGACTTGGTACCATAAGAATTAATATATTTCATATTATTAGTGTACTAAAGAGAAATTCACATGCTCTCTCTATCATGAATGGGAAAAGACCAACAGTACAAGATCAATGAAATATGTGATAGGATATTTTACAAAACACAAGAAAATTACTGTTCTTCATTTTTTCCCCCTATCTACACTGGCTTGATTGCTTTGAGCATACTGGTATGGTCCATCATTGCCTGACGACAGTATACAGTACTGGTGTCGTCTCTACATACAATCATAACGTATTAAAATTTGTTTTCAATTGCAGCTCATGTTGTATCCTTGGGCCTGACCAGGTTTCAAAGTACCTTTAGTAATTGCCAAACTTACTTTAATGTATACTTTAGATGTGCCAGCCCTCTTTTATTTTACAGTTTTATTTGCATATTCTGAAAGTTTAATTTTCCAGGTCCATGCCACAACAACGGGCTTGTCCAGAGTTAAAGATCCGGAGATCTTGCTGGCCAGGGTAGTTGACTTACACCTTCTAGAGCACGTTGGGTGGCACGGGATACATGCGGACGTGCATTGTCCTGTTGGAACAGCAACTTCCTTTGCCACTCTAGGAATGGTAGAACGATGGGTTCGATGACGGTTTGGATGTACCATGCACTATTCAGTGTCCCCTCGACGATCACCAGAGGTGTACGGCCAGTGTAGGAGATCGCTCCCCACACCATGATGTCGGGTGTTGGCCCTGTGTGCCTCGGTCGTATGCAGTCCTGATTGTGGCGCTCACCTGCACGGCGCCAAACATGCATACGACTATCATTGGCACCAAGGCAGAAGCGACTCTCATCGCTGAAGACACGTCTCCATTCGTCCCTCCATTCACGCCTGTCGCGACACCACTGGAGGCGGGCTGCGCGATGTTGGGGTGTGAGCGGAAGACGGCCTAACGGTGTGCGGGACCGTAGCCCAGCTTCATGGAGACGGTTGCGAATGGTCCTCGCCGATACCCCAGAAGCAACAGTGTCCATAATTTGCTGGGAAGTGGCGGTGCGGTCCCCTACGGCACTGCGTAGGATCCTACGGTCTTGGCGTGCATCCGTGCATCCGTGCGTCGCTGCGGTCCGGTCCCAGGTCGACGGGCACGTGCACCTTCCGCCGACCACTGGCGACAACATCGATGTACTGTGGAGACCTCACGCCCCACGTGTTGAGCAATTCGGCGGTACGTCCACCCGGCCTCCCGCATGCTCACTATACGCCCTCGCTCAAAGTCCGTCAACTGCACATACGGTTCACGTCCACGCTGTTGTGGCATGCTACCAGTGTTAAAGACTGCGATGGAGCTCCGTATGCCACGGCAAACTGGCTGACACTGACGGCGGCGGTGCACAAATGCTGCGCAGCTAGCGCCATTCGACGGCCAACACCGCGGTTCCTGGTGTGTCCGCTGTGCCGTGCGTGTGATCATTGCTTGTACAGCCCTCTCGCAGTGTCCGGAGCAAGTATGGTGGGTCTGACACACCGGTGTCAATGTGTTCTTTTTTCCATTTCCAGGAGTGTATTTCAGTCTCCAAGTCAGATCGTACATTCAGCATTACTTCATGATCTCACTAGATTTCAGGTTTCAGGTAAGTCCATAAACATTTTCACTTTATATGGTCCCTTGTGCCAAAGTCTAGTGCCGCTTGCTGCTATAAATAAACCAAAAACGTTTATCCCATTGTAAGGAACCACACCTTCACTCACTATAATACATGTAAATGTGACATTTTAACAGCACATGCCAAGGGTTTGATGATTGAATAGTTTATCTTGACATCTGTTTTGTCAATACATATATGGTTTCAAATAACATCTATAAAACAGCCAGTTCAACATCATTTGATTTAACCTAAGCATACATAAGCCTGTACTTGACATTGTCTCTGATCATTCAGAGGCTGCTTGTCTCTTACAGATTTGTAATGAGCAGATAAATTTCCTAATCTTTGAGTTCATGGAATAGTATTATCTTATACAGAATAATAATTACTTTTTTTTTTTCAATTTCAAGGTTGAAAGGATAATGTACGTACATACGGTTTGATGATATGCATCAACCACTGTCCTCACATTTCATCTGACTCATACACCTGTAAATCCAGTTTGCTAACAAAAGGGAAGAAATCTTCGTTATGCAGCAACCAACATGAGCAGACATAGCTATGCTTAGCTCCACTTCTCTCAATTCTTCTAGGAAAGCGTCTGCTGGTCTACAAAGAATGCTGACAGGGAATGGAAAGAAACACTTTTTTTTTCTGCTGCTGAAATCCATCATCTACACACCGTAGAATAATGGAGTAAACTCTTTGTGCACACTTCTGTGTATATTTGTGAAACTACTTACTTAGTGTTTGCTGAATTATTTTCGGAATTCTGATTGCAGTCTGATATAAATTATCAATATTAGTTGTTTGAAAGTAACTTTAGTGAGTGTAATTCAGTGTAACTAACTTATATCCATATCTTCAGGGTAACACTCTTGTGTGTATAATATACTTAAATATGTCACTATGAAGGTTGTCCTAAGAAAATATTTTAGAAGAGCGTTCAGATAAGTCGTCATACTGTGTAAATGCATCATGCACACTCATATTTGGTGCTCATATCAGTAGCTTGCAATTTTTAATATGCAGTCTGATGCCTTTGTGTTTTGGTAGTACTAGACCTAAATTTCATTTAATAACATTTTATGTACTGTAATATTTTCATGTACAAGCTCCCATTCAAGCTGTTATATTTAACTTATAAACCGAGAATGTAGTTGTACCATGTCTAATTTACATATCATTTTTCTCCTGATTCGCTTCTCTAGCTTAAGTATCTGAATTGAAAATGTTCAGAGTATGTCTGTCATTTCAAACTTACTTTTTCAATCCATTCATATTCATACTATGATTACACCTGCAATTAATAGTGTTGCTGTAGACAGTCACAACCTCATTATCTTTCATAGTTTTTTTCAGAATGTGACCATAGTCCTGCAATTATTCTTTCTTTCTTTCTTTGTGTAGAGATACTTTCCTTAGAGTGCTTTATTCATTGTGTATATAACTACTATGTAAATTAGTATAAACCGCAAATAGTAGCATAGTGTGTAGACAGTTTCTGTAGTTAGTCATTTTTTCTTCTTCTGTAAATTTTCTTTTATTGTAAACTTACTTACTGTTTGGTTTCATTAATGTAGACTCCTTCATTTTAACAGTAATTAACTTATATTAAACCTCCAGAGTATAGCTTATTTGGCAGCTAGATGCCAAGTTTGTCAATGCATTAGGTGTGCAATGTGGCTTGTTGGACTGAGCTATTTCTGTGTATGCTGAACTACGTGTTAGCTCCTACTATGCCTCCCCATCCTCTCCCTTTTGTAATGTTACTTCATGTGTTTAGATCTCAAGTGCATTGTCTCATTGTATTTGTAAATGTGTGTATTGTAGAATGAATCAGCACTACTGATTCGTATTTGATTTTCAGGCTTCAGATAGCCTTTTGACATTAAATTACTATACTTTGACATTAAATTACTATAACTTATTTTGTTTCTATTTAAAAAAATAATAAAATGGAAATTTCTCTTAAAATGAAGTGAACATTTGTTATATACCTATTATATTGAAATATTTCATTTGTGCATGTACATTACTTCAAGTGAGGTTTGACCTTTGTCCATTCTTTTAGTATACAAATTCTCTTAGATCCTTATGTGGATAAAGTCCCTTGTCCTTTCCACTGTTAGGGTAGGCTAGTCTACAGGCATCTGGATGTGGGATTTTAGTAACCACAAATGGTCCTGTGTGCAGAAGCTGCTATTTATGATTGAGCTTCCCATATTTATAGATGTAGGAATATTGTACTGAAATGCAGGAGGATCTGCAGCGAATTGACGCATGGTGCAGGGAATGGCAATTGAATCTCAATGTAGACAAGTGTAATGTGCTGTGAATACATAGAAAGATAGATCTCTTATCATTTAGCTACAAAATAGCAGGTCAGCAACTGGAAGCAGGTAATTCCATAAATTATCTGGGAGTACGCATTAGGAGTGATTTAAAATGGAATGATCATATAAAGTTGATCGTCGGTAAAGCAGATGCCAGACTGAGATTCATTGGAAGAATCCTAAGGAAATGCAATCTGAAAACAAAGGAAGTAGGTTATAGTACGCTTGTTCGCCCACTGCTTGAATACTGCTCAGCAGTGTGGGATCCGTACCAGATAGGGTTGATAGAAGAGGTAGAGAAGATCCAACGAAGAGCAGCGCGCTTCGTTACAGGATCATTTAGTAATCGCGAAAGCGTTACGGAGATGATAGATAAACTCCAGTGGAAGACTCTGCAGGAGAGATGCTCAGTAGCTCGGTACGGGCTTTTGTTAAAGTTTCGAGAACATACCTTCACTGAAGACTCGATCAGTATATTGCTCCCTCCTACATATATCTTGCAAAGAGACCATGAGGATTATAACATCCCAGCTTCCTCAACCAAATTATAACATTTCAGCTCCTCAACACCAAATTAAAACGTTGCATTAGGAGGTGTCTGCTTCGTGCAAAAGGTCTTGAGTTCATATTGACGACAACAAGTAATTCTTCATTACAGACGTTTATTTACAAACAGAACTGACAGACTTCACAGACTCAACAACTGACTTTCAGAGCTAACCGCACTGCATATCCGAACTGGCAACTGACAACTCCTAGGTGTATTAATATCTTTCCAAACAATGAGAGTCTTTGACAATGTTTTGTTTACAATACGATAGCAATTCACGACCCAAAACTAAATTAGACATTACAGAATTTTAGTACAGATTAAAGTAAGTAAAAGGATCAGTACATATAAATTCTTACAAGCATAATTTCCAAATAGATTTTATAACACTTTTCTACCAGCTTCTGGATAACCTTCACCAGATTTGTACCAATGTTTCCAGAAATATCTTGACATTTGATTCTGGATATTTCTTGAGTGATTTAGAACAACTATTTATATGTAAAATGATTTAAATCGTGTTTCAAAACGTAAATAAATCTTATTAGCAATATTTCTTGATACAAATTGTCTTTCGAAATTAGGTTATGAAACAGTTTTCACAAGTTTTCGTATTTTTGCGATCATAATATAGAATTTCTCCATAGAAAGTTCCAGAAGTGTGCATTACATGTTCATTTACAGACTTTCTCTTTAGCTGGTGAGTTTTTAAAAGTATCTTGTCCATATTATACAAAATAATTTAGCTCAAAACTGATAATTTATACAATTAATCAGAGCTACAGCAAACAGTGAGTCTTTCTTTTACAAAATGAAATATAATTACAAAATTGAATGAAAATAGGTTACTAACACCAATATATACCTACATCAATTCTATTTTTGTTCCTTCTGCGCAAAACGCCCCAATATTGACACAGTACAACACTCAAACATCACCATAGTTTCCCTTTACATTTTGCATATCTGTATCGACATCCCCTAAAAGTCTACAGTATCGAATACTTCAATATGTCCCAATATGTCCTGTAATGTTACACAACCCCCCCATCAGCACTTCCATGTGAAACACGGAAGGGTTGATGCCATTACATTACAAAACAGAAAAGTTTTACACATATCTTTGGTGTCTTCTTTCTTGAAGACCAGTGATCTTCTTTCTTGAAGGTCGGTGATCTTCTTCCTTAAAGGTCGGTATACCTCAATGCCACACACTGTATTTCAGTCTCATCTTCACAGTCCGTATGGTTTCCATATACACTGCAGGCTATCACAGGCTGCAATAGCACAGTCCGCTATGAATATACAGCATACAGTGGTCAAACCCAGTTAAACACTAGCAAAAGCATTTAATAGTCGGTGGACCGGTTTTTAAGGACATAGAAATTTGAATTCTCTAAAGTCTAATTACTCAAGAAAATTTACTCTAAATAATTTCTTAAAGCTAAGAGAGGATAGACTGACAGATGGAGAAAATTGATTATACAGGATCACAGAATAAGTGTAAGATGCAATGCCAGAATACGAAAATGAAATATGACAATTGCATAGTTAGGGGACCTAGTGCTCGCCAAACACTTAGCACACAAAGAATGTATGCTCCCCTGAGGAATCAGATAAATACAACATAACAAAGTATACAAAAATATCCTGGTAAGATTACATATAAAAGTCTATAAACATCTATTATCCAAAATACTTTTTTACATTATTTTATACAATTTCAGTTCGGTCACGTTTCGTAGGCCAAACAGTCTGCCAGAATTTGGGTAGACTAGACGGTAAGCATTCGGATGAGGATTGTCCTGTATCCTGAAAGGTCCAATGTATATGTCAAAAAACTTTTTTAATTCACCACTGATGGCTTTAGACTTCTCTTGTGTTTTAACAAGGACCAAGTCTTCAATTTTAAATTGAGTAGGCTTCAATCTTTTGTCATGTCTACATTTCCTCTTATCACCTTGAGATTTCATGGTCTTTCTCACTATTTCCTCTCTCTCTTGAGTACTTAATGGTTTGCAGACTGGAAAATCAATGACATCACTAATTGGATGTGGTGGTTTGCTATTTACTGTATTTCATAAGGCGAAAACCCTGTTGAGGAATGCTGTAGGCTGTTCACAACATCTTCGAATTTCTCAACATAGTCAATCCAACTAGCATGATCAGTATTGCAGTAGGTTCTAAAGAATCGCCCAATTTCCCTCATGTATCTCTCTGAAGGGTTTCCTGACGGATGATAAGCTGAAATAAGAATGTGACTTATATTTTCATCTTCAACAAAAGCTTTGCATACTCCAGAAGTAAATTGAGTCCCATTGTCTGATAAGATTTTCTGATGTTTTCCAACCCTGCCAAAATAGTCTCCTCTGATTTTTGAAATAATGCTCTTACTGTTTGCCTTGCGAAGAGGGTATAACTTAATGAATTTTGAAAAAACATCAACCATAACAAAAATGTAGCAATAGCGTCCTCTGGTCTTCGGTAATGGTCCATATAAGTCGACAGCGACTAACTCGTGTTGTTCTTTTAGTAAGATGTTTTGCATCAATCCTCGACAAGTTTGGTTGGATACTTTTACTCTTTGGCACCTGTCACAACCCGTCAAAATTTTTCTAACTCTCCTGGCTATGTTGTTAAAGTACACATTTTCTTGGATTTTCTGGATACACTTTTGAATCCCACAATGACCAAAACTTTCATGAATGTACTTGATGAGTACATTGATGTACTGTTCAGGCCAACATAATTTCCATACATCGCTATCTACACTGTTTTTCTTGAATAGAATCCCCTTGTAGATTTTGTAATAATCTCCCTTTTTCCCTAAATAACTTTTGACCAGTTTACAGTTCTCATCGTGGTTCTGATTCCATCGGATGTCATTACAAATGTCTCTGATTTCTTGTTCATTGTTCACCCCTCTTAAATACATAATTTTGAATTCTTTTTCACATTCCCCACTGTCATCTTCAAAGTCACCCCCCACAGGTAGTCTAGATAAAGTATCAGCAACTACATTATCGGGTCCTCTAAGATATTTTATTGAGTAATTAAATTGTTGTAACAAGAGTGCCCACCTGGTAATCCTTCCATGATGCAACCTACATTCTTGAATATAAATTAATGCCTTATGGTCTGTGTAGACAACTACCTGGTTTCCCAATAAATAATTTCTGAATTTAGAAAATGCCCAGTAAATGGCCAAAAGCTCTTTCTCGGTAACAGTGTATTGCCTCTCATGTTTTTTCAAGGTTCGACTAGCAAAAGCAATAGACCTGTGTTCTATTTTCCCATTTATATTTACTTCTTGGAAAAGGTGAGCACCTAGGCCATAATCACTACTATCTGCCATAATGCAAAATGGTAAACTTAAATCAGGACGGTACAAAACTTGACTGTTACATAACTGTGTTTTTATTTCTTCAAAAGCAGCTTCACATTGCTGATCCCAAACCCACATTGCGTTTTTCTTCAGCAATCTGTTAAGACTTGGAGCATTTAGAGCTTGGGTACTAATGAACTTTCTGTAGTAACCGCACATCCCGAAAAATGACTTTAGTTGTTTCTTGGTTTTTGGAATTGGGAATTTTGCAATTGCCTCGAGGTTTTCAGGATCTGGCAAAATACCTTCCTCAGAAATACTGTGCCCCAGAAACTTCAATTTTTTCATACCAAACTTACATTTAGATAATTTAAGTGACATTCCCCCTTTCCTTAATCTATTGCAAACCTCCCTCAAAGTATTAACATGTTCTTCCAAAATTTCTCCAGTGATCAAAATGTCATCTACATACACAGTTAATTTTGATAAAAGATCTTTTCCCAAAACAAAGTCAAGTGCTCTAATGAATTCGGTTACTGAGACATTCAGCCCAAATGGTACCACACAATACAGGTAACATCTTCCCCCATACAAAAAGGCAGTATACTTTCTGGAATCATTTTCTAATTCTACTTGGTGAAATCCTGATGTGAGATCTAAACTGGTCATGTATTTCATTCTTTCAAATTTATGAAGTAATTCGTCTATATTCTCGGGATGATCGGTCTCTCTTTCCAGATACTTATTTAGGTGTCTTGAATCTAGTACAAGCCTGACACTGCCATCACGTTTTGCAACCACTACCAAAGGATTATTGTATTGGCTCTTACTTCTCTCAATGATGCCCCACTCTTCCATCTTTTGAAGTTCCTTTTCTACATCTTTTCTCTTTGCAATGGGTACACTATAAGGTTTTATATAGAATGGCTCATGTGGTTTTAATCTGAGTTTACATTGATAATTCTTTACTCTGCCAGGTCTATCATCAAAAACATCACAGTAATTCCACAATAATCTTTCTAACTCTACCTTCTGTTCTTGGTTCAAATTATCTGATTCCTGTAATTTTTCTTGAACTATATCCCCATATTCTCCATCATCATAATCCTCAGTAATTTCCTCTACACAATAACCACTGTCTTTAGAAAATGTAACGTCCCTAATTTCAATTCCCTTATCAGCACAGTTTTGAACCGACATGTCAGTACTGGAACATACTCTCGTCTTAGGATCAGTAAACGTAAACAAACTCTTTTCCCAATCAAATGCTGCATTAGCTTTTAATATCCAGTCCATACCCAACAGTACATTCTCATTTAGGTCACTTATTACAAGACATCCTTGAGTAAACTGTACATCATTTATACTGAAGGACAACAACACCTGTCTATTAACAATTTTGCTCAGTTTGCCGGTAATGCCTCTAATTTTTATTCCAACAACTGGTAATTCAACAAAGTCAGGATCATGCTTAATTATATCTCTTAATTTGCTTGAAATGGCACTAATTGGACTCCCTTTGTCAATCAAACAATACCCTTCCCAACCTGCAGCTTTAATTTTTATGTATGGACTACCAATAGTGGTGTTTTCCCTTTCTTCCTGTTCTTCATACAAAAGATCTTCTGCTATCTCATCATACCTCTGTTCCATATTTAGGTTTGCTGTATTAGGCAATACTTTCTTCAAACTTATAGGTCTACTGGAATTTACTGGAATGTCTGGATTACTATTTACCTCACACACATCCTGACTAGTACCCCGTTTGATGATTTCATTAGGCTTAAAAGCAGAAACTGGTTCACTAATTTCCCTTAATTTGATCTTAACATCATTGTCATCACTGTAATCTTTTAATTTGTCCCAAACAGATTTCAAAATAATCTCAGATGCATCAGCACAATCAACCCCCCTGTCTCCTGATGTATTACTAAGCTGAACTGGCACAATCTGATTCTCATGTGGAATGTAGTTACAGTTCCTGGCACAACTATTCTCAACACTATTGCTTATAACATCCTCCTTAACTTCAACATAAACTATTCCATCCAATTCACCATCAAAATCTTCTAGTACATAATCACCATTAGCCTTAACATCAACATTATCATCATCATTGCCTGAGCTTACACTACAAACACTACTAGTATCACCAACATTACTCACAACACCATCTTCACCAACCACATCCACATGAATATCAGACTTTCCAGAAACTTCAGTACGAACATCATTATGACAACTTACATCTAAAACATCACCACACATAAGTTTGTACATTCCAAAATTATCAAAGTTATCCTTACCTTTCATTTCAGCATTAGGTGCTTCTTCTTGATTATATAAATTTGCAATTATATCATCTTCTAAGCCTACTTCATCAAAGGTAGCCTGGTTCCTATTACAGTTGTTTCTAGTATTTTCTCTGATGACATTCCAAAATTTCCTGTCAAATTTAATTTTTTCATTACCTCTATCTACAGATCGATCATAAGCATACTGTCTATACTGGTTAGGTCTCTGATTATAGTGCTGTCAGTTCTGGGTGAAATTAGCCTGATTTTGAAAATTCCTTGCCCCAAACTGACAGACTCCCAGTGGAGCATTTAGTCGTTTAAAGGCCTATGTCTGTCGTTTCCCTGCCTCGGGTTACCTTGTCTCATGTCATTACCCCAGGACCTGTTTCAATTTTCCCATTCTCTGTTTGAATTAAAGTGCTGATCATTCCTACCAAAATTTCTTCTGTCATTGCTATTATAATTATCCCTGTTGTTGTTAAAGTTTCTTCGTTCACTATTATTGTTATTATTTCCACGGTTTGGTTCCCACCCTTTGTGTGATGAACCTACAAAGTCGTTAAATCTGTTGTTTTGTTCAAAGGCTCTATCAAGTTTGTCCACATATTTCAAGAATTGTTCTATGGACTCATCTGGACCATATACTAAACCCCATTGTACTCTTTTCGGAAGTCTCCGTTTTAGTGCATCAATTTGAGTTAGCTCATCAAATGGCTTATCCAGATGCACTAATTTTTGCAACTGTTTCTCACAATAGGCTTTCATTGACCCATCAGATTCTCTGTAACTAGGACCATTCAAGAATTCACTTTTGATTCGAGCTTGCTCAGTTTCAGACCAAAATTTGGTTAGAAAACATTTTTCGAAATCTTCAAAGGACATTTCCGCGGAACAATCTGTCATTATGGACGTGAACTGCTCCTTGCAGAATTGCATGAAGTCTTTTGGGTGTATATTCTTGTCACCGGGATAAGTTTTAATGGGAAAATTTCCCCATACCCCATTACAACTATTACTAAAACCTTTTTGCAACATAGTTTCTTGTATTTCTACAAATTTTCTGTCTACAGTTTTTTCGACATTACCTACTCTACTACAAATTTCTGTGACCTTTTTGTCAGAATCAGATTTGAAAGATTCAATTTCGCTTTCAAAAAATCGTTTTGTCTGGTCAAATTCATTTCTCAATTGAGAATTTTCCTCATTTACAAAATCAACAACTTTTTTAAGTTTGACTGGTTATTTGAAATTTCGTTACTTAAATCAGTTTCAAGGACAGAAATTTTGCTCTCAACCGTGTCCACACGACAACTAAGTTCTTTTTGGTTTGACTCAAATTCGCCATTCTTCGAGAACCTGATTAGTGTGAGCAATCTGTTCTGTATTTGAATTTATTTCTGATTTTAAATCACACACAGCCTTCGAAATCGACCTGTCCATCTGTTGTTGTGTCTGTTCAATTTGTTGACGTAATTCGGCACAAGAATCGTCCATCTTCGAGTTTATGTTATCCAACTTTGAGTTTCTGAAAACATTTGTTTTAACATTTCCAACATTCCTACACAGTCAGAAGCACTTTCCCTAATACGTGTACTCGCTACACCGCTGTTAATACTGAAATCTGCGTCTTTTTCCATTATTTTAGGAAGCAGGTACATATCTTAGTGCCCGTCGGTGGTCGTTGGTGTACGTGTTTTGCGAAATTTCTTCAATTCCAGGATGGTTTCGCTCGGTTGATTCACTCCTCTTCTTGTGACCCCAGAATCGACGTATTTACTTCTGAAGAATGACTGGTCCGTCGTATATCCTCTTCTTGTGGTCCCAAAACAGACGTATTTTCTTCTTGTGATCCCAGAAGAGACGTATTTTATTTTGAACAATCACTGGGTGGTCGTCATATCCTCTGCTTCCTCCACCAAATTATAACATCCCAGCTCCTCCACCAAATTATAACATCCCAGCTTCCTCAACCAAATTATAACATTTCAGCTCCTCATCACCAAATTAAAACGTTTGCATTAGGAGGTGTCTGCTTCGTGCAAAAGGTCTTGAGTTCATATTGACGACAACAAGTAATTCTTCATTACAGACGTTTATTTACAAACAGAACTGACAGACTTCACAGACTCAACAACTGACTCTCAGAGCTAACTGCACTGCATATCCAAACTGGCAACTGACAACTCCTAGGTGTATTAATATCTTTCCAAACAATGAGAGTCTTTAACAATGTTTTGTTTACAATACGATAGCAATTCACGACCCAAAACTAAATTAGGCATTACAGAATTTTAGTACAAATTAAAGTAAGTAAAAGGATCAGTACATATAAATTCTTACAAGCATAATTTCCAAATAGATTTTATAACATTTTTCTACCAGCTTCTGGATAACCTTCACCAGATTTGTACCAATGTTTCCAGAAATATCTTGACATTTGATTCTGGATATTTCTTGAGTGATTTAGAACAACTATTTATATGTAAAATGATTTAAATCGTGTTTCAAAACGTAAATAAATCTTATTAGCAATATTTCTTGATACAAATCGTCTTTCGAAATTAGATTATGAAACAGTTTTCACAAGTTTTCGTATTTTTGCGATCATAATATAGAATTTCTCCATAGAAAGTTCCAGAAGTGTGCATTAAACGTTCATTTACAGACTTTCTCTTTAGCTGGTGAGTTTTTAAAAGTATCTTGTCCATATTATACAAAATAATTTAGCTCAAAAATGATAATTTATACAATTAATCAGAGCTACAACAAACAGTGAGTCTTTCTTTTACAAAATGAAATATAATTACAAAATTGAATGAAAATAGGTTACTAACACCAATATATACCTACATAAATTCTATTTTTGTTCCTTCTGCGCAAAACGCCCCAATATTGACACAGTACAACACTCAAACATCACCAAAGTTTCCCTTTACATTTTGCATATCTGTATCGACATCCCCTAAAAGTCTACAGTATGGAATACTTCAATATGTCCCAATATGTCCTGTAATGTTACAGGATACAATCAGAGAGATTAGAGCCCACACAGAAGCATACCGACAATCCTTCTTTCCACGAACACAAATATGCAGTATTGTCTGCCATCTGATTATACTCTGGAGTCGAAACAAGGCCCTGGGAGTAGACAACATTCCATTAGAACTACTGACGGCCTTGGGAGACCCAGTCCTGACAAAACTCTACCATCTGGTGAGCAAGGTGTGTGAGACAGGGGAAATACCCTCAGACTTCAAGAAGAATATACTAATTCCAATCCCAAAGACAGCAGGTGCTGACAGATGTGAAAATTACTGAACAATCAGTTTAATAATTTTGTAGAAATAGAACACGTGAGGCAATACTGATCATATGACTTATCTTAAAAGCTAGATCAAGGAAAGGCAAACCTATGTTTCTAGCATTTGTAGACTTAGAGAAAGCTTTTGACAATGTTGACTGGAATACTCTCTTTCAAATTTTGAAGGTGGCAGAGATAAAATACAGAGAGCAAAAGCCTATTTACAATTTTTACAGAAACCAGATGGCGGTTGTAAGAGTCGAGAGACATGAAAGGAAAGCAGTGGTTGGGAAGGGAGTGAGACTGGGTTGTAGCCTCTCCCCAATGTTATTCAATCTGTGTATTGAGCAAGCAGTGAAGGAAACAAAAGAAAAATTTGGAGTAGTTATTAAAATCCATGGAGAAGAAATAAAAACTTTGAGGTTCGTTGATGATATTGTAATTCTGTCAGAGACAGCAAAGTACTTGGAACAGCAGTTGAGTGGAATGGATAGTGTTTTGAAAGGAGGATATAAGATGAACATCAATAAAAGCAAAACGAGGGTAATGGAATGTAGTCGAATTAAGTCGGGTGATGCTGAGGGAATCAGATTAATAAATGAGACACTTAAAATAGTAAAGGATTTTTGCTATTTGGGGAGCAAAATAACTGATCATGGTCAAAGTAGAGAGGATATAAAATGTAGAGTGACAATGGCAAGGAAAGCGTTTCTGAAGAAGAGAAATTTGTTAACATCAAGTATAGATTTCAGTGTCAGGAAGTAGTTACTGAAAGTATTTGTATGGAGTTTAGCCATATATGGAAGTGAAACATGGATGATAACTAGTTTGGACAAGAAGAGAATGGACGCTTTTGGAATGTGGTGCTGCAGAAGAATGCTAAAGATTAGATGGGTAGATCATATAACTAATGAGGAAGTATTGAATAGGATTAGGGAGAAGTGAAGTTTGTGGCACAACTTGACTAGAAGAACGGATCAATTGGTAGGACATGTTCTGAGGCATCAAGGGATCACCAATTTAGTATTGGAGGACAGCGTGGAGGGTAAAAATCGTAGAGGGAGACCAAGAGATGAATACGCTAAGCAGATTCAGA
The DNA here is from genome assembly GCF_023897955.1 of Schistocerca gregaria. NCBI lineage: Eukaryota > Metazoa > Arthropoda > Insecta > Orthoptera > Acrididae > Schistocerca > Schistocerca gregaria. The sequence goes on along the minus strand of NC_064923.1, from coordinate 618,330,609 downwards.
AGGATGTAGATTGAAACTTCCTGGCAGATTAAAACTGTGTGCCTGACCGAGACTCGAACTCGGGACCTTTGCCTTTCGCAGGCAAGTGCTCTACCATCTGAGCTACCGAAGCACAACTCACGCCCAGTACTCACAGCTTTACTTCTGCCAGTACCTCGTCTCCTACCTTCCAAACTTTACAGAAGCTCTCCTGCGAACCTTGCAGAACTAGCACTCCTGAAAGAAAGGATATAGCGGAGACATGGTCTTAGTCACAGCCTGGGGGATGTTTCCATAATGAGATTTTCACTCTGCAGCGGAGAATGCGCTGATATGAAACTTCCTGGCAGATTAAAACTGTGTGCCCGACTGAGACTCGAACTCAGGACCTTTGCCTTTCGCGGGCAAGTGCTCTACCATCTGAGCTACCGAAGCACGAGTCACGCCCGGTACTCACAGCTTTACTTCTGCCAGTACCTCGAATGTAGGAGACGAACATTGTAGTAATATAGAAAAAAATCTCCATGTTAAGAGTTTGAAACTATTTCAGAAACACTGCAGATACCTTTACTTCTTGAATATGGAGAATTCTGCCAGTTCTAGTGATAGGCTGGTAAAGATTAGACCTGTTCTGGATGCAGTAGTAAGCAAGTGTCTAAACCTTGATGCAGAACATGAATATTCAATCAATGAAATTATGGTTCTGTATAAAGGTACCAGGGCTGGCAATCTACATCATTATATTCAGAAGAAACACCACAAATGGGGCTTCAGGATTTTTTTGCAAATACGAGTGTATATTCCATAAATTGGTAAAGGTATGATTATGGCCTCATCAGAAGATGAAACAAAATTTGGATTTGGTGGACAACTTGTAATTCTGCTATGTAAGACAGAAGCAAAGCCATTCAACTCAGGAGTGTACTTTGACAACTTCTTTTTCACACTGGGACTGTTCAAGATGATTTTCTGGGAACTGTATGGAGGAATCATGTAAGATTGCCCACTTGAACCAGAGAATAACTACTGAAGTGAGGTCAAGGAGGATAGGATTATAGGTTGGATGAAAATTCAGGAATCATCATAGTTAGGTGGACAGATAACAAGGTGGTGTGTTTAGCAAGTTCATTTTGTGGAATAGAACCAGTAAAGGCTGTGAAATATTGGAATACTGTTCAAAAATAAGACAGATGTGCTGTGTCCGAACATTGTCAGTTTCTACAATAAGCATGTTGGTGGTGTAGACCTGGTGGGAATGCTTATCAAACTATACAGAGTGCCTCTCAAGTTAAAGTGCTGGTACTAGAGAATTTTTCTTGGTTATAGGACCTATGTCTCATCAAGGCATGGTAACTTTTTCACTGTGACAATTGTGATATGAAAATTTCATTAAAATCATTTTGGGTAGACATTGCTAATGTTTCAATGATGGGTGCAAACAAAAAGAAAGCAGGAAGGCCTAATAAGGTATCATCACCACCCAAGAAGAGAGCAAAGATTCAACTGCCTGTATAAGACTTGAGCTTTGATGGCCTTGACCACTGGCCTATTCATGGAGTGAAGGATTGCCCAAGAGGTTACTCAATAGTCACATTTTCTGAGTGTAATATAGTTCTGTGTTTCATGTCTGGAAGAAATTGTTTCAAAGCTTTTCATTCAAAAAGTAATTGTTTTGTGAAAATATCCATAATCAGTAATCTTCATTTGTTGTGTCTATCAGGAGACTGATATTCTTATGTATGAAGACAATAAGTTGGTTGTGGACACATTCATTACAAATAAACTGAAGTGAAGCAGAAAGTAGATTACCTTCAAATTTCAGTATATCAGTGTCACTATTTGGCAATGTTGTTCTCCAGCAACATTCTGTATTTTTTATATAATGAATAAATATTACAATTAAAACATAATCATAATATAGTGAGGATAAACAAGGAATTTTTTTTCTCTACAACTTTTATATTTGCCAAATAAAGGGTTAAGAACATTGTTTATCATTTATTCTGTTGCTGTGTGTATATTTGGATTGATTACAACTCTAGTCCATCCACAAAAATGAAATAACTTTGCTTATAGCATATGGGATAGAAGGTCATTTATATATATGGAAAACAGTAGTAAACCTAAGACTGAGCCTTGTGGGACCCCAAAAATAATATCTTCCCAGTCAGAAGAATCTTTCGAGTTTACATTGGCTGAATTATGAAATGCAGCTTTCTATGGTCTTTTGGTTAGATGTGACATTAACCATTGGTTTGCTTTACCATCAGTTCCATGAAACTTTAGCTTATCTAGGAGAAAATTGTGATTTGTACAGACACCTTAGATGGGTCACAGAAAATGCCAACTGGTGCTATTTTGTTAGTCAATGCTTAAAGAAATTTGTTGAGTGAATGTATAAATGGCATTTTCAGTTGAGAAAATCTTCTGAAATCCAAATTGGAAAGAACATGACCTTCTTAAATATTCTGGAAAAATTCTATCAGTAATGAAACAAGTTGGTAGCTATCCTATCACCTTTCTTATAGAGGGGTTTATCAATGTCATATTTCAATCTCCCTGAGTTAGTGAAGCAATAAATATTTCAGAAAAGACAGTGTGTATTTATGGGAACAAGACTTTAGTACTGTTTTGGAAACACCATCAAATCCAGATGAGCTTTTATTTTTGAGAGAATATATGATTTCTTAATTTCAGAAGGAGATGTTGCTGAGACATTGATATGATCCAATTTTATGTAAGTTGCTTGTTCACCATAATCATTTTATTTTTGTCTTGAACTTTTTGTCCCCACATAGTTTAGTATGTTTGAGAAATGATGATTAAACATATTGGATACCTGTGATTGATTATAGTCTGCCCATTTAGATTAATAGTGAAATTGTCTGTTCTATGGATTTTTCTCCTGTCTCTCATTTTACTACATTTCATATAGCTCCAGAATATTGGTCTGGGAATGGTCTGAGCTCTTTATTTTTATGAAGAAACAGACATAGCTCTGGATTGTGGTGGGGGGACTGAGCCTATAGCCTGCTATGGATTTACCTCAGGTTCTAAGTATACTGTCAGAATTACTGATTTTTTTATAACATGCATGTTCTTTGATATTTTAATAACTTCAACAGTAATTATCAGTAGTTTTGTAGTTTGCAAATACTGACAGATCTTTGCTTGTTCATACCAAGATACATTTATCTTTTTCTTTCATAAAACACTTCACTGTCTCTAGTAATCCTTGTTTTTTATGGGCCTGTTTAATGGCTTTTTTGATTAACTTATGTGAAAAATTAGTCTTAAATAGTGATATGGTTTTATCTTGGAATAGATTAAATTTATGACAGCACTTGGTTCATCATAAATTTCATCCCAGCTCATCTCTTTTAAACTATTCATAAAGTGTTTGTCCTTGAATCAGTAATTATTCTGAAATGTTTTCCTGTAGAGTATCAGTACTGTAAGGCACTTTCTTGTTCACTGAAAGTAACTGTGCATCATCATCATCATCAGAGATTGTGTTTGTTACTGGGTATACAGTTACTTTCTCACTTTGAACTTCATCGAAGGAAACTTTATTGGTCAGAGTCCTACTGTCTTTATCCACCCATATTGGACAGCTAATTACTGAGATCAAATTGTGTTATCCAAATAAGTTTTCCAGATCATTTTTCTTATCACAATCACTTAGAAAATCTACACTAAGATCACCGCAGATTATTTACTGCTTGCTGCTGTCTGCAGACAGCATAGTAAGGAATCCATATGCCTCATAAACAGCTCAAAATTTCTCAGTCAGGATAATATACATTTACAATTAAAAATGAACTATTTTTCAATATTGATTCATAAACACAAACTTCTATATGCTCATACAACAAAATCTACTTGTTTCAATTTTTTTGAAATTTTGTTTTAACTTAAAATATGTAACAGCTCCTCCTTTTCCCATATTAATTTCAGATAAGTAAGATGCTAGAGTGTGAGTTTTTATATTTAGTTACTCTAACCCTGTGTTTATGTAGTACTCAGGCACAGGATATCTATCTTTTCAGAGCTCTGTATCTTATCCAAACAGTCATGAATCACTTCCATCTGATAACTGAGTCCTCTAAAATTCTGATGAAATAAGCTATCCTTACTTTTCTGTGCATTCTGAAGCATTTTCTGGGTCTCTTCTGTAGTTTTAACTTTATAACTGAGTGCCAGATTCCTGACTCTAACCTAAAAAGATACCCTTCTGAAACAATAGTGATCTTGCTTTGTGTCATACATTTTCTGAAAGAAGCTCAGCCAATCCATGTTTCACCATCTTATTCAGGTGTAGGCCATGTCTAGCATATTCACATCTCTCAATTTTAGCAACAAGCACAGCATTCATATGAAATTTCATTTCATTCAGTGGCAGTCTGCTTGACTTTGTGTTCTCATGACTCACAACAGTGTTATCCAGGGCTGGTCATGGGAGTATTGGAAATCAACAAAACTCCTACTTATATGAGAAGTTGTTAGTCCTGTTCCATCCAGGTCATCCCAAATTCAGTAATTCCTGTCTTTAGCCAGGCTGATTCCTGTTCCACCTAGTGTAATCACCTGTCCTGTTTATCAAAATCCTTACACAAATTCCCTATGTCCTCTGTCACTCAACTAAGGCTAGTGCTTCTCTTTACAGTACTTGTGACCTTGTATCCCATTCCTAATTTGTCCTGTACCATGTGGTGCAGCCCTCTTCCATGCCTACTACCTAGCACCAAGACCTTTCGTTCTCACTCTCAACACCTTTTGTTCTTACTCTCAATGCTTAGTTTCTTTGTTAGAAGTTTGCTGCACCCTACTGTGACCTACAGCTGGATGAGGCTCTTCCCCTCCAATTTCAGATAGCAAGTCAAACTTACTAGAATCTGTGAGGTCAAATGTAGTTGATGATCTGTTCCTCATTTGCCAATTACTTGTTACCTTTACTCAGTTCCCAAAACCTTCCTTCCCAACCAATGCATCTAGTTCAAATTTCATGTAAACAAATTCAGTTTGAAGGTTACAAATCATTGCTTCCTTTTCAGTAATTCTCTTGACTAGTTCTGTGGGAGAACATTGAGTTCCCCACTACAATTGCCCAAATGGAATTCCAGTCCACTATCTACATTCATTCTGACTACTATGTAACAACACCCACACTTATTGCACATTGCAACACAGATCAAACACTTAAGAATAGAAATATATCTCTTAATACACTTTACACTACACAAATTTTCATTATTTCAGGGCTCACTTATGATGAGTAATACTTGATTTAGTCATTGTTTAAAATTGGCAAAACATGATGTTCTACATATGATGTGGTTTTATGTGATAACATAAACACAAAAATTCAGATGATGATATCTTCAGTTGTGCAGATTAAGGAGATAACACAGCAACAAAACATAAATATAAAAACTCAGATGATGAAATCTTCAATTATCCAGATTAAGGAGATAATACTGGAATAAACTCAATTATAAAATATGTTTAAAATAATCACTTTACCCAAAAAATTGTGTTTTCCACATGTAACACAGACACAGCTACTGATGGGCACTGGTGCTGCCATCCTCAGCTTCACTGAGAGAAGGGACTTTCTGGAAATGAGAAATTTTGAGATTTTGTTGTCAGTTAATCATTACATGTGACTTCATATAACTGAAATTGGAAGGAAAATTAAACTGTTTATCATTTTTCCATGACACTACTATTCTTCCTCAATTTATTAATGAATAATTAAATATATATACACTCCTGGAAATTGAGATAAGAACACCGTGAATTCATTGTCCCAGGAAGGGGAAACTTTATTGACACATTCCTGGGGTCAGATACATCACATGATCACACTGACAGAACCACAGGCACATAGACACAGGCAACAGAGCATGCACAATGTCGGCACTAGTACAGTGTATATCCACCTTTCACAGCAATGCAGGCTGCTATTCTCCCATGGAGATGATCGTAGAGATGCTGGATGTAGTCCTGTGGAACGGCTTGCCATGCCATTTCCACCTGGCACCTCAGTTGGACCACCGTTCGTGCTGGACGTGCAGACCGCGTGAGACGACACTTCATCCAGTCCCAAACATGCTCAATGGGGGACAGATCTGGAGATCTTGCTGGCCAGGGTAGTTGACTTACACCTTCTAGAGCACGTTGGGTGGCACGGGATACATGCGGGCGTGCATTGTCCTGTTGCAACAGCAAGTTCCCTTGCCGGTCTAGGAATGGTAGAACGATGGGTTCGATGACGGTTTGGATGTACGGTGCACTATTCAGTGTCCCCTCGACGATCACCAGAGGTGTACGGCCAGTGTAGGAGATCGCTCCCCACACCATGATGCCGGGTGTTGGCCCTGTGTGCCTCGGTCGTATGCAGTCCTGATTGTGGCGCTCACCTGCATGGTGCCAAACACGCATACGACCATCATTGGTACCAAGGCAGAAGCGACTCTCATCGCTGAAGACGACATGTCTCCATTCGTCCCTCCATTCACGCCTGTCGCGACACCACTGGAGGCGGGCTTCACGATGTTGGGGCATGAGCGGAAGATGGCCTAACGGTGTGCGGGACCGTAGCCCAGCTTCATGGAGACGGTTGCGAATGGTCCTCGCCGATACCCCAGGAGCAACAGTGTCCCTAATTTGCTGGGAAGTGGCGGTGCGGTCCCCTACGGCACTGCGTAGGATCCTACAGTCTTGGTGTGCATCCGTGCGTCGCTGCGGTCCGGTCCCAGGTCGACGGGCACGTGCACCTCCCGCCGACCACTGGCGGCAACATCGATGTACTGTGGAGACCTCACGCCCCACGTGTTGAGCAATTCGGCGGTACGTCCACCCAGCCTCCCGCATGCCCACTATACGCCCTCGCTCAAAGTCCGTCAACTGCACATACGGTTCACGTCCATGCTGTCGCGGCATGCTACCAGTGTTAAAGACTGCGATGGAGCTCCGTATGCTACGGCAAACTGGCTGACACTGACAGCGTCAGTGCACAAATGCTGCGCAGCTAGCGCCATTCGACGGCCAACACCGCGGTTCCTGGTGTGTCCGCTGTGCCGTGCGTGTGATCATTGCTTGTACAGCCCTCTCGCAGTATCCGGAGCAAGTATGGTGGGTCTGACACACAGGTGTCAATGTGTTCTTTTTTCCATTTCCAGGAGTGTATGTACAGTAGACAGAGCTGTGATTGTAGACATCCATTGTGTTTGTTTAAATTATTCTAAAAATACTTCCTTTCTGTGTCTTTGTAGGCATACAAGGGTCAAATGAAGATATACAAAACAGAAGAAAAATATTTGGAACAAACAAAATGACTCTCCCAGAAACTCCATCCTTCCTAAAGCTTTTGATAAAATGTGCTAAAGATATCATACTTTTTGCACAACTACTGGTTTCTCTGATCGAGATTTTGATTTCTCTTATAGAGCTTATCGATTCATCATTAAATGGTAGGTACCAAGATTCTCATTTCCAATGGAACCTCTTTTCTTATGTGAACATTGCACTGTTTGAAACATAAGAGGAGGTTCTAGCTATCAGTTTTTGAAACATTAACAACTGTTGCATGTTTGGTAGACACAAAAACAAAAACTGCTGTATTTTCTATTTATCTTAAAAGACCTTTTAAGGAATTTCATCATTAGAAGCAAGAGACAAGTGGACAACAGGAGAAAGAAAGGAAGGTGAGTTGTAACATCAAGTGTACCATAAATTAGATCTTCTTTACATTTATTCTTGATGATCATGCCGGTACCTGTTTGTCAGATTTCTGCACCACATGTACATATCTACTTCTTGGTCTATTAGTTGTCAGTTCTGGGATACAGTTTAAGCAGGAGAGAGAAGGGGAAAGTGACCATGTTGGGAAAAGTGTCGACAGTGGAAGCTTGCTCCATCATCTTTCTGTGAAAACGTTTAAGCTTTTTGATCATTTGATGTAAAGTAAGTCACTTGTATTAATTTAGTTGCTTCACTTTTATCTAGAGCAATAGGCTTTTGGAATATCAGAGTTCACACAGTGCCTTTTGGCTGACAAATGTAAGTCATGGTCATTTCCTTTGGTTGTAATGTTTCTCTTGTGAACCACTGATACAGACATGGTGTCCAATTAGGAAACTGGCCTTGCTACATGTTGGGAAAAGTGGCCAAGATGATATCTTTTCCCGAAAGATGGCCACTATTCCCAACAGTTCATTATCAGTCTGTTTCAAATTCCATACTTTATGCATAGTATAACAACTGAAATTAAAACATTACAATTTGTTTTATACACAAAACTAATACCGGCTAGTCAGCTCTTCTGCAAGGGTTTGCAAGAAATTAAAGGTGCTAAGAAAATACATCCAGAAAACAGAGCATCAAGCATGGTACCTTATTTTGGTGCAAAAGGCAATTGAAGCAGTAAAGAATGGCAACATACCATTTACAGAGGCAGCAACACAATTCAATATTCCTTTTAATATACTAAAACAAAGAGTTCTAGAGAAAAGTAGAGATGCAGTTGACAGTAAAAGGGTTATGGGCAGCTTAAGGGCAGTGTTCAATGACCAACAAGAGCAAAAAATCCTAATTATATTTCTGAAATGGAAACGTGATTTTATGGAATCACAGTGAATGGCCTGCAGTGATTAGTATTCCAGTTGGCAGAGCATAACAAAATGGCACATTGTTTCAACAAAGAGTTTGAAATGGCAGGCAAAGACAGGGTAGCATGCTTTAGAGAACAGCTTCCAAATATTAGTCTTAGCAAGCCAGAAATACCTCTGTGGTAGAGCACAAGCATTTAACAAGGTGAACACAAACAAGTTTTTTTATATATCCTTAAAGTGTTGCAAGATAAATGATTTCATCATGCTCATCATATTTGTGATGTAGATGAAACTGGTCTTCTGGCAGTTCAGTCTCAGCACATTAAAGGAAGATCACAATATAGAGCCACTACTTAAGCTGATAGAGGCTTGCTATCAACTTATGTGGTGTGCATATCTGCAAAAGGAAATTTCATTCATCCTTTTGTAACCTTCCATAGGCAAAGAACGAAGACTGAACTTAAAAATTGGGCTCTGCCAGGAACCAAATTTGCATGCTACTCTAGTGGGTGAATGCAGAGTGAGAGTTTTTTGATTTGGTCTGCACATTTTTTTTACAATAAACAAACTAAAATGTTCAGTTCTACTAATCTTACAACTAGATAGTCACTCTACCCCTATTGAGAGAACATAGGTTTTGTTGATAAGTTGAGAGAGAATTATGCAGCAGTTGTGTGTTTGCTCTCACACTGTAGCCACAAGCTCCAACCTTTGGATATCTCCTTTTAAAACCTTCTACACATGCTTGTAAAAAATTTCTTTGCAGTATAATCCAGGACAAACTATTACACAATTTCAAATAAGTGCACTCTTCAGTGAAGCATTTCTTCATACACACATTCCAGAGACAGCTACCAATTGCTTTACAAAGAGTGGAATTTTTCCTCAAGATCTTAAAATGTTTATTAATGAAGACTGTACTGCAGCTAAGGTTGCTGATATTCCTCTGGATAGGGTCAATAATATTGTGCCTCATTCAAATTCTGGTTCTTTTCATTGTGAAACTGCTGAGTCTTCTACAAGAGCTGGTCTCTCTGGATGCCAGACTTCTGTGTCTCATTCATATGTGCCTCCAGGTTCATTTATGAAACCAACTTATGAGAGGTCTTCAATTGCAGGCTGCCGCAGGTATTAAGCCTTCTCCATGAGAAGGTTCCACTCAGAATCCTTCCACTGAAGAACATCCCTCTGAGTATCCAACAGGTGGGTTCTACATAGGCCCAAAGGATGTAAAAGCTTTGTTGGAGAAGCAAAATGTGAATCAAAGACAAACTAGGAGTTAAAAAAGGAAAGAGTGCCATAATTGCTTCAAGTCCTTACAAAAATGTGTTGGCTGAAGGTAAAAGAAAGAAAGACAAAGAGCTTTTAATGAAAGAAAATGAAGTTCAAAGAGAAACAAACAGATAAGGCCAATGTTGTACAATGTACAATGTAAGGTGGATGTTGTTGTTGTTGTTGTGGTCTTCAGTCCTGAGACTGGTGGAGCTGAATGTTAAGAGAGTTTCTGCTAAAAAGAAACTTTTTCAAGAAGTCATGGAACAAGAAAATTCCATTGATAAGGATGGTGACACAGACTTCTTTTATTGCAAGAAAGAGTTTTCTAGATCTGAAGAAAATGAAGGATGGAAGCTCATGAGCTGTGTGCTGGACGTGATGAGGACAATGACAGCTTCACATGCAAATTTGATACATGACTTAATAGTGTTTCTAAGTGGATTAATTGTGAATGGCTTAGATTGAAACAGTAACTTGTAGTCAGTTGTTGACTTCTCTATTTGCATAATCAGGTAAAATTAATACTTCTCATTTGTTGACCTTCTTGTGCCAGCAATGTATTGTCACCCATTTCTTTCTGATTTATAATATTGTTCTCTTAATAATAATCAATGGTGAAGTAAAAACTATAAACCTGCCCATTTCTTCAAACGAAGCAGTTTGTTTGGAAATGGTGCAAATGGCAGACCATGTTACCTCATTACCTAGGGAAAAGTGGTCACTATGTAAGCATTCAGAAAAACTTTTATGTAGTCTATAAAATATACTTTTACCTCAGCTATAAATGTATACTGTGATAACATACACTATGTAGATTCAAGATGTATATGCCACAAACTTCTGTTAATAGCCAAGGTTTCATGGAAAGTCAATTTCACTTAGAAAAGACACCCCACCTTTCCTAATGATACTTACCTCATTACCTAGGGAAAAGTGGTCACTATGTAAGCATTCAGAAAAACTTTTATGTAGTCTATAAAATATACTTTTACCTCAGCTATAAATGTATAGTGTGATAACATGCACTATGTAGATTCAAGATGTATATGCCACAAACTTCTGTTAATAGCCAAGGTTTCATGAAAAGTCAATTTCAATTAGAAAAGACACCCCACCTTTCCTAATGATACTTTCCTGATTCTTGACAGTTTCCAATTCTTGCTTAGGAAATCACTATTTAAGACAAAATCTAAAACCTTTCAACACAAAATGTGTCAAAGGACAGAAAAATAATAATAAAAAAAATGTTCTGGTATTTATAGAGCTCACTCAGTTTTGCTGTGCAACATGCCACTTTGAGATTTGGCCTCTACTGTCACTGTAATTCTTGGAGGAGATGTGAAGTGGTTACGCAACTATGTCATGTGCCAGATTTTGCCATGTATGTGCCAATCACTACAACCAGTCACCATCTGCCAAAGCAGTCAGTTTTCTTCCATTTTGATGCTTTATACAGATCTTCTTTGTTGGTTAAAATGGTGTGACCTTTCACTACCAGTCATTAGTACCAAATCTCTTTATGACAATCATCTCTAGCAGTTAGTTTAAACTGCAGAACTTCTTACTTCAGTTTGTTATTTATTCAGTTGCTAGGGCCAGTGAAACATATTTATGATAATTCTTCACAGATAAACAGTTCTCTCCCTTATTAATTTTATTTAATGTTCTTCATATTTCTGGCAATATGTTTGGCTCTTGTGAAGTTTATGCTTCATTTCCGGGTATAAATGGTTATCACTCATCTGTGTCCTTCAGTTAGGTATGTGTGTCAGCTTTCAATGTAATTTAGTCATTCTTGACCATTTAACCTTTATCTGTTTGTCAGTAATCTGCTCCATGTGTAATTTATTTAAATTAAAAATAGTTATACCACATTTGTATGTCAACATCAAGTAACTTCTGAAATAAATTAACAACTTATGCATTAGCTTCACATTAAGCCAACCACATCAACTATCTTTTTTCAGTAAACAGAATTAGAATGAATGACAAAGAGCATCTCAAACATCATACAGCAAAGTCCTTTGTCCATATATATCTATTCTCCGAGGCAGGCTGGCAATCCATCAAACTTTTATTCCTGTTCACAAGCAGGTATTTCCTCTTTCATAGTTGCAGAGATCACTGTCCCATGTTGAAGACATGTGTCATCCCTCACTATAACTCACCAGATGCAAATAAAAATTGCAACCTTACATCGTATTTGCACCTTTACATTTGCCATCAAATAGCTTTTAGTAAGAATACCTAGGGTTATGCATAAGTCCTACTGAGTTGTAAGTATCATAAAAAAGGATGCATATCTACTGTGGAGGAAGAAAAGTTACTTTAAACACTGGATCAGAAGGGATCCTAAGTGCTGAAATGGAAGGATTTATGGTTTAAATAATGTCCTTGAACATCTCGTAATGCTGGAAGAGAGACTCACATCTTTGGTCAACCTTTTTCAAGGGAAGTGAATGTATATCAAACTACTGTGAATTTGCATAGATTATTACAGTACTTAGGTTACCTTGTGTTCTGTCACTGTAAACACACTTGTTTGTATATGTGTATGCATGCCATGGTTTTTTCTTTTTTGTCAATAAATATTGTTTTATTGTTAGAAGATCCATGGACAGATATACTACTTTTCCAAGTACAAATGTTTTTGTTGAATGTAAATACTTTAAAATTAAACATTAAACATAAAATTAAAATGCGGGAAAGAAGAAGTACTATTAATTGTAAAATTGGCAGGACAGCTGTTGGAGTGCAATTTCTTGGTGATTCAAAATCTCAGCATTGATGTAATATTTGGAACGAATTTCTTGTGCAAATAGTAAGTAGGTGTCTCAACAATCTGTGTTGGATTTATTATATGGCAATAATGCTTACCCCAGCTGTCTGTCTAATTTTTCATAGACAGGCACAATAAACAAAACACACAAACACACACACACACAGAATTACTAGCTTTCGCAACCGATGGTTGCTTCTTCAGGAAGGAGAGGGAAAGACGAAAGGATGAGGGTTTTAAGGGAGAGGGTAAGGAGTCATTCCAATCCCGGGAGCGGAAAGACTTCCCTTAGGGGAAAAAAGGACAGGTGTACACTCGTGCGCGCGCGCCCACACACACACACACACACACACACACACACACACACACACACACACATCCATCCGCACATACACAGACACCCACATCCTTTCATCTTTCCTTCTCCTTCCTGAAGAAGCAACCATCGGTTGCGAAAGCTAGTAATTCTGTGTGTGTGTTTAGGGGGGAAAAAGGACAGGTATACACTCACATACACACACATATCCATCTGCACATACACAGACACAAGCAGACATTTGTATATATGTATATATATATTATGTTGTGTCAGTTATCAGTAATAGAATCATAAGAGGATGGAAGGAAGAAAATTGGTACCATGGTTAAAGAATTTCTGTTAAAGAGGTAAGGTAAACAGAAAATGAAAGGTGTCAGCATATGTGGACGATAATTAATGTATGAAGTAATCAGCTCATTGGTGCAGCAGCAGAGGCAATATGCAGTAAAAACCATTTTAAATATGATATCTTGATATTAATTGTGGTATAGTAGAAGGGTTTGTGTTTGGCGCAATCAGTATATGTGAGTTAACTATCTATTTGTGTCATGGTACAGCGTTTCTAAAATTAAGAATTCCAACTTTAGTTATAGTTCCCTGGAGTAATGTATGTGGACAGAATAAGCAAGATTTGTATGCATATTGCCCTTCCATCTAGAATGTCAAGCAAATAATAGTTTTTCTAAGTAATAATTTTGTCTGATCTGTTATGAGAATTAAGTTTGCCTTAACATAAAGTGGTTTCCTGTAGAATAAATTTTGCATTAGATAAGCAGAGCAGGTGTTTAATTATTAGTAATGAAGCATGGATAAACTGACTAAACCAGAGGTTGTACAGAGTTTCAAGGAGAGCATAAGGGAACAATTGACAGGAATGGGGGAAAGAAATACAGTAGAAGAAGAATGGGTAGCTCTGAGGGATGAAGTAGTGAAGGCAGCAGAGGATCAAGTAGGTAAAAAGATGAGGGCTGGTAGCAATTCTTGGGTAACAGAAGAAATATTGAATTTAATTGATGAAAGCGGAAAATATAAAAACTCAGTAAATGAAACAGGCAAAAGGGAATACAAATGTCTCAAAAATGACATCAACAGTAGGTGCAAAATGGCTAAGCAGGGATGCCTAGAGGGCAAATGTAAGGATGTAGAGGCTTATCTCACTAGGGGTAAGATAGATACTGCCTACAGGAAAATCAAAGAGACCTTTGGAGAAAAGAGAGCCACTTGCATGAATATCAAGAGCTCAGATAGAAACCCAGTTCTAAGCAAACAGGGGAAAGCAGAAAGGTGGAAGGGGTATATAGAGGGTCTATACAAGGGAGAAGTACTTGAGGACAATGTAATGGAAATGGAAGAGGATGTAGATGAAGATGAAATGGGAGATACGATACTGCGTGAAGAGTTTGACAGAGCACTGAAAGACCTGAGTCGAAACACTGAAAGACCTGAGTCGAAACAAGGCTCCGGGAGTAGACAACATTCCATTGGAACTACTGACAGCCTTGGGAGAGCCAGTCATGACAAAACTCCACCATCTGGTGAGCAAAATGTATGAGACAGGCGAAATACCCTTAGATTTCAAGAAGAATATCATAATTCCAATCCCAAAGAAAGCAGGTGTTGACAGATGTGAAAATTACCAGACTATCAGTTTAATAAGTCACAGCTGAATGGAAAAACTGGTAGAAGCTGACGTCGGCGATGATCAGTTTGGATTCCATAGAAATGTTGGAACACGTGAGGCAATACTGACCCTACGACTTATCTTAGAAAATAGATTAAGGAAAGGCAAACCTACGTTTCTAGCATTTGTAGATTTAGAGAAAGCTTTTGACAATGTTGACTGGAATACTCTCTTTCAAATTCTAAAGGTGGCAGGGCTAAAATACAGGGAGCGAAAGGCTATTTACAATTTGTACAGAAAACCAGATAGCAATTATAAGAGTCGAGGGGCATGAAAGGGAAGCAGCAGTTGGGAAGGGAGTGAGTCAGGGTTGTAGCCTGTCCCTGATGTTATTCAATCTGTATATTGAGCAAGCAGTAAAGGAAACAAAAGAAAAATTCAGAGTAGGTATTAAAGTCCATGGAGAAGAAATAAAAACGTTGACGTTCGCCGATGACATTGTAATTCTCTCAGAGACAGCAAAGGACTTAGAAGAGCAGTTAAATGGAATGGACAGGGTCTTGAAAGGAGGATATAAGATGAACATCAAGAAAAGCAAAACGAGGATAATGGAATGTAGTCAAATTAAGTCGGTTGATGCTGAGGGAATTTGATTAGGAAATGAGACACTTAGAGTACTAAAGGAGTTTTGCTATTTGGGGAGCAAAGTAACTGATGATGGTCAAAGTAGAGAGGATATAAAATGTTTACTGGCAATGGCAAGAAAAGCGTTTCTGAAGAAGAGGAAATTGTTAACATCGAGTATAGATTTTAGTGTCAGGAAGTCGTTTCTGAAAGTATTTGTATGGAGTGTAGCCATGTATGGAAGTGAAATGTGGACGATAAATAGTTTGGACAAGAAGAGAATATCAGAATGGGGAATTATGATCCTATTGCTGTAGGAAGGGGATTCAAACGGGTAAAGATCCATTGACAAATGCAGCTGTGGCAAGAATGATTTCGAAGTTCGAAGCCATGGGATGTTTAGACGATAGACCCCGTAGTGGCCGACCGAGCACAGGGCATAATGCTGCTGAGACAGTTCAAGAAGAAATGGGGACTGTAGTGGGTTCGTCTATGCATGGGGAAGTCAGCACTCGTGCATTCGCACGTTGCAGCAGCATTCCATATACTACAGTTTGGTTGGCACTTAGGGGTACCCTCCAATGCTATCTGTACAAAATCCATTGGCATCATGAAGTGTTACCTGGTGATTTAGTGAAGCAGAGGGCATTTGCAGTGTGGGTGTTTCAAAAGATGGCGGAAGATGACGATTGGTTGAGTAACGTGTTGTGGACCAACAAGGCTCATTTCATGCTCCGAGGGTCTGTCAACGCCCACAACTGCAGAATTTGGGCTACCAAAAATCCTGGAACTGTTGTGGAAACTCCACGACGAGAAAGTCATGGTATGGGTTGGATTTACCACATCTACTGTTATCGGGCCTTTTTTTTTTCGAGAAAATGCGTGATTCTGGTTTTGTAACTGCTACCGTCGTGGGTGAGAGGCACGTGGAGATGTTACAGAATCGCATCATCCCCAGCCTGGATGATAAATATATGCTGGAACATATGACATTTATGCAGGATGGTGCTGCACCCCATATTGCTAGACATGTGAAAGATCTCTTGCGCACGTTGTTTAGTGATGATCATGTGATCAGCTGCCACTTTTGTCATGCTTAGCCTCCCAGATCCCCAGACCTCAGTCCATGCGATTATTGGCTTGGGGGTTACCTGAAGTCGCAAGTGTATTGTAATCGACCAACATCTCTAGGGATGCTGAAAGACAACATCCGACACCAATGCCTCACCATAACTCTGGACATGCTTTACAGTACTGTTCACAGCATTATTTCCCCACTACAGCTATTGTTGAGGAATGATGGAGCATTTCCTGTAAAGACCATCATCTTTGCTTTGTCTTACTTTGTTATGCTAATTATTGCTATTCTGATCAGACATTTTTTGAAGTTTTGAAGTTTTTTTGGTTCTAATAAAACCCCATGTCAATCCAAGCATGTGTGTCAATTTGTACCTCTCTATCTACATTATTCTGTGATTTATTCAGTTGTCAAATTTATACTGACTTTTTGATCCCCCAGTATATTGTGCAATTCACGACACTGCAGGTGAGGAATTATGAGCTTAAAGTGGTAATACTGCGATGAAGAAAAGTAATTTTGCTGATTAACTGATAATGCTTGTGCTAGGCTGATGTGAATATGGTGACAGGTCAACTATTTGGTAGCATTGTGTGAGAACTTAATTTTCTAGTTGAATGAGAGTAGTGCTCAGGGCTGAATAGAGAAGTGCGGCTATGATTTGATATAACTTTCATCCCCTTAAATTTGATTTGAGTAGTAATTCAGTTATGTGAGGGTGACTCTATACTTTTTTCTTAGCCTAATGGTTTGTAATTCTATCCAACTGAACATCTTGACTTTTTGCTATTTTGCAAATGGAAGAGAGACCCAAATCTGGTTTAACCAGTTTCAGACAGTTATGAATTAGAGTAATGTTTTGTAGTGTAATGTGTAATTTATTTTTAAAATTTTTTTCTGATCGTCACCTTTTGTACTAAGGTTAATTTTAATGCTAATTATTGTAATGTTACGAGAACTATGTAGTGTATTTATCTATGAAGTAATGACTGTTATTTTTAGTGTGAAACATTTTTCTTAGACTAAGTTAGAAGTAAAACTAAGTGTACTAAAGTAGGGTAATTTGATTTTTTCATCTATTGTGGCGGAGGAGAACCATCTACAGGGAAACTGATAGCAGTGCATTTCCTTTGCTAACTGCCTCTTGGACCTGTATAAGGCATGGACAACTTGGTTAGGAATTGTGTGAAAGATCATTAAAAGTGTGAAAGTGCTTGCAAAATATACTAAACAATGAGCAAGTGAAATTTTCTGTCTAAAAAGGTGAACTGCAATGTGTAGTGTAATTTAACTTTTTGCAACCTTTGAGGATTTATTATCTGAGGCAAGACAGGACTTCTACCAAATGATACGTATCTTTAAATATAATCTATGTTTACCTGAAAAGAACATCACTTATGATGAAGTTGCAAAATTTTGTTAAAAGTATAAGTTGTGGATCTATTGTGGCATTGTACAATGCACTATAGGTAAATATTTTGTATGGGTATTTTTGTATGGCCAGTTCATATTAAGTTAGAATTTGAAAAGCATATGTACTGTAGTTTTTGATAAGATATCTTATGCAATATTTTTCTTTGTGTGTGAATTTGAAACCCAATTTCTGTGGTCACTTGTGGTCATTGAATTGCCCAGTTAGTTGTTTGCAATATCTGTCTGGTCAATCCAATGACGGGATGATGTGATGAAGCAATATGGGATAATTTTACTTCTCCTCTTGTTTTGCCACCTGCATCCTGAAAATTCATTTTGTTTTTAACTAATCACCATAAACATACATGACTATAATCTGTATTTTCATAAAAGAGGAAGGTTGGCCTCAGTTTTAATGAATATAACACCAGATTTAATTTTGTGACCAGTTGTATGTATGTAATTGATTTTCTAATTTATTTTGACTATGCCTAGTTAGTATTTTTTGCTATAGGTGAAATCAGTAATTGTTTCATAACTAAAATCTATTGTTGATGATGTATAAACAAATATGAATTCTGTGCTAAGTATAAAGATTTGGAGGAACAACTAACAATATTCTTAAAGTATCTATTTGGCTCTATTCAAAAATGTGTTAGCAAAGCCAGCTCATAATTAATTCCAAAGTAACTAACAATTTTGTCAAAAGTGTTGTTTGTGTAATGATATTTGTTAATTTCATGATTTGAACAAATAATTTGGCTTAACCCTTGTAGTCGAAGGAACTGTTAAAAAAAACCAATGTTTCAATTTATTCAATTACTTTAATGAGTTACGTTTTAATTGTAATTTCTGTAAATTAAACTTAGAACAATGTGTAGTTTCAGTGCTTATTATTGTGAGGATATATAAGGACCCAGTTTTTGGTCATGAGACCATCAGTCCATGGCCAAGTTTCAAATGAGAAACTTGTGTTGGTTAGAACAACAACAATGCTTCAACTTAACTGTGGAATAGGTGTTACACAATTAGGATGTGTGTAAAAACAATGCCAGTGTCTGCTCCATATGTATCTTTCTGTTATTCAAGAAGTGTGATCTTTGTGGTTCAGTTTTTACCACTCGTAGCCTGGACCACATGCTGGGGCAACCCCTCTTCCTCCGGCCCATGTTTGGTATCATGTAGCCTTCGATGGGCCATGGCCCGCCGAGAGTCCACTTATTAACATTCCGGCTTGCCAGAATGTTCAGAAGTAGCACCCTTCAGTTCATACAAGTACATAGAATTAAATGATTAAAACACCAGGCCAATAGTGTTTACAAAATTATTGTAGTGGTTTGGGAGTAGCATGAATTTTGAAATAAACTTAAACACAAATTATGAACAAAATGGCATATTAAATAAATTCCTGCATTTCAGTTATGCATAAAAAATTTTTTTGGACAAGAAATAATTTTTTTTAAATGCACTTTCACTTATGGCAATTTTTAAGCACTTCTTGTGCCGCTCAGTTAGCACTAAGATGCCTTCTTGCACAATTTTTTTCTGTCACACTACACACGCTTACGCGGATTTTAGCATGAAGTATTGATCAACTCACATCAGTCTTTTGACCAAGTGCCTCGCAGAAATCGTATCTGTCTCTGAATTCTGAGCTCCACCATTTATTGTGACAAATCTGTCTACAACAAAAACCAAAAGTAAAAACCCATCAACCAACTATTTCCCAAACCCAACCGGGATCCTTGGTAAAGATTATGTTGAGTGGAAGACGATACTTTAGGAACAAAGTCACAAGGCAAGCGACTAAATCACAATAAACTCAAATTCCCACAAGTTCTATTTAATTGACTTCAATAATTCCTTCCTACCTCCACACACCAAAAAATGCATGCACATACAATTACATCCTTCAAATTGACCACTAAATTCTTTGCCATACTCTTATACAAAGCATAAATCTATACATATTTTTCTTCAATCAATGAGGTCACTGGCCTCCATGCACCCTCAGTGCTTAAACTTTCCCCTCTTGCACACATACAGTGGCAAAATAAACTAACAAATTACTAATGAATCCCCAAGTAAAACAGAAAATTGTCCCTTCAAAATTACTACCACTAATTACAAATTAGAACAACTTTTCATTTCTCCCCTTTCTCTATGTACTCTTGACTGCATCAGTCACTTCCTTAATTCTGTTATGCATGTTGACTTCCTCACTCCAACCCTCCATAACTATGGTATGAGCAGTCTGATTTTTACCTGTTAAAAGTCTTAAATTTTACTTGCTTTTTTTCATTATGAAATTCAAATTCTAGGTATTTCCCTACACAGTTAAGCGAAGTATTGTATTTGTACAGGAAGCCAGTACCTAAAACTACCTCCTTTACTGGACCACTCACTACAAAACATTCTATCTTGAATTTATTTTCTACGCATTTAAATTCCAAAAGTATTTGTTGTTTTATTGGCTTACTCATACCACCAACTGCTGTTTTAATCTGCACACCTGTGGCTGGGAAGATTACTAGTTTCCTATTTTTGATCATGTTCATAAAGCTCTCTGACACTGCTGACATATTACTACCTGAATATAGAAGTGCATCTACCATTTCTCTGCCAGCTTTAATTTCAATAATTGGCTGTACATTCACCATTCCCTTTCATTCTAAATATTTCTCCCTTAGTAAATCTTTTCTATGTCTTGTCCCTTCTCATCCAATTCTAGCATATACACATCCTGTTATGTTCAGCCCTCAGGCTTGTGTTCCTCCCAAAATAATTAATCAAATATTTCCTTCACCCTAAATTCATTCCTTCCCTTTTCTAAACCTCTAGCAATTTTAAACTTCTCTCATTTCCACATATGTGCCAGTAATGACTGTAACGTTCTACCGTACCAATGCCAATCAGTCTCACTTGAATCATATTCCTCCATATACCAATTTGTATGAACTTCATCACACAAACTATCCACATCTACCCTGTTTATTTCAGCCCTCTCTAAATTTTCTGTTAGTTCTTCCACACATTTTGTCAATTCACTACCCACAGCATGCACAACTTTACTGTTTTTCCCCTCCAAAATATTGACGCTTGCAGCTTCAACAAAATTACACATCAATTCACTGTTAAACACTTTATCTTCCTGAAATAATACATCAATGCCTAAACCATCATCACCATAAATATTCATCTCAGCAACCTTATCTGCTGATACACCATTTAAATCACTATATAAATTCACATCAGAAACCTTACTTCTCTCCGTTGACAAATTGACTTTACATGAATCGTACACAACTTTATCCCCCACCGGTACATTACACAAATTGCTGCTACCTTGTCTTACAATTTTGGGACTTCCAGACTTGCTACATTCTGGTGTGATCGGAAAAAAATCAGCACACACTGCCATTTCTACACACTTTTCATCCAGATTAACCCCCGATCCTACTTTATGTACATTCTCAATTCAGACTCTGACAAATGTTTTAGATCCACACATTCAACATAAAGTTTCATTTTGCCACCATTTGTGACTAGAAACACATGAATTCCTTCCTCCAAAGTATCAGTACCAGTAGCTTTTACATAATTGCTTTTACATCATTACATAAATTACCATTACTCTGTTCCTTTAAACAGAAATCATCTACCTCCGCCAATACATTTTTTACTTCAACTTCTGACGAGACCAATGCTAAGCCTCCATTAGTAACACTGATGCTTTCTGCCAAAACACTATCACTTCACTTGCTACTGGTGAGATCAAAGCTAAACCAACTTCACTAACATTGACTTGCTACTACAACTCCTTCCTTACTGCAATTGATACTATTTGCTAATACCTCTTCAGAACTCTCCACACAATTTGCTTTCCAAAATTCATCTCCTCTTTAATTTTTTTTTACCTACTTAATCTTTCCATTCATCACATTCACACACTCATGCATTACACATTCATTACTTACATCATTCCCTGCAAATTTATTCCCATTACTTAAATCTCTCACAAATCTGTACTTCCGCCATTTGCGCCTGCTTTTATTGAAAGAGCCATCTATATAGCCTTCCTCTTTAATATACTCCACATTACATATTTGTTGCCTTTTTCCAAACCTATTAACATGGACTATGGACAAGATCCCACTGTACATTTTTGTGTAATCGCCTTTTTAACATGGTGATTTATGTTAAAACCCCCAATGGATGTTTCACATGCATAAGCCTGCCAAGTTTGCCCTTGCAAAAATCTCTCATCACCCCATTAATGCACCTGTAATTCGTCACATTTAAGAATTCATTTCAGATCCGTGTCTTTCTTGCCTTGCTCCAAAATTTATTCAAAAAACACTTTGAGCTCTTTGTACAATTCGCACGAACTACATTTAATATTTGCCCAAGACTGTGAATCTCCCACCAATTGCCATTTTAACATATTTTATTTTCACTTCATCCAACATGCTGTGAACAAAAGCATGCCTACATGCAGCCAAGAAATGTACTGGGTGATCTCTTCCATCATCTGTGTAACATTTCTCAGATCTGGTATTTGCCCAAAGAATATTTATAACTGGCATGACCTGTTAGGAGGCTAATGAATTTAAATCACTTTTTATCTATTGCATTTGTTTCTTAAATAAATTTTATCTTTAATTTTGCCCACTTCTTTCTCACTCTCACCTACACAATTGGCAATGTCACTAATTGCTAAATTTATATTACTTTTATGAGCATCTTGCACTTTGCATAAAAGTGCCCCCAAGTTCCGTCTGTATCTTATACATTTTTTCCCTAACACCTTTTTCCATTGATTTGATTTTGGATTTTACTATTACATTTTTGTCTGTAATTTTCCCCCTATCCACTCAGACACATTTTAATTTATCATCAATTGCTATTTCAAGGTTATCTGTAATTTTTTCAACTTCTTCTTTCATAACAGAACTTATTTCAATTTGCATTGTACCCATATCAGTCCAAATTGTATCCATAACTGATCGAATTGTACTGATATTATTTCTGTTGTATTATTTCCCAATCCCTGGCTGATTTACGTTAAGTGAGACATCATATCTCCCCCACATTAATTCCCCTTGCCCGAATTCCTACTAGTTACACTTTTGTGCTCTGATTTAGGACTAACTGGCTCACATCTGTTTTCAGAATTACACATACTAGGTGTCTGTTTTATTTTCTGAGATCTATAAGTGGAGCTTGAACTTCAAAGTTAAACACTATCTCACTATTTGTGCTGGTTAGCACACTGGACTTGCATTTGGGAGGATGACGGTTCAATCCCATGTCTGACCATCCTGATTTACGTTTTCTGTGATTTCCCTAAATTACTCCAGGCAAATGCCAGGATGGTTCTTTTGAAAGGGCATGGCAGACTTCCTTCCCTGTCCTTCCCTAATCCAATGAGACCAATGACCTTGCTGTTTGGTCTCTTCCCCCGATCCAATCCAACTATATGTGCAGGCACTTATCTGATCTGTGATGGTTCCCTCTGCCAAGGTGATGCCATCAGTTGTAGTGGAAGTCAACACTGAAGACTGCCAAGGAGTACTTGAAGACACTGCCATTTTACTGCTGTTGATCTGCTTCCACCGCTGGAGAAGTCGCCTGATGTAACTGTAGCTGATGTCGGTCACTGCGTGTTCCATATACTGCTGTCCATTAAATGCACTAACTGCTACTGTTCCCTGCACTCAACTTATTTAGAATCTGAGCCCCCACACAAATTGCCTTTAACTGGATAGATTAGGACCTCTATCGATAGCATGTGTTAATTGTGAAAATTACTATGTAATTTGACTATTTCCAGAAACCTACTTGTGTGTGTACGTGTGTGTGGGGAGGGGGGGAACGATCTCTCACTGTGTTTTGAGAGAGTTTCACCCTACAGATTGGTTTTGCAAAGGTTTTTACACTTTGCGTAGTATGCTGAATAACAAAGTGCAAAGGAATTACCACTGTGCAGGACACAAATACAGGATGACAAACCTCCACTTGTAGGTTTTCAAATAAAAAATGCAGTGAGGTGGCCCTCAACTATTTACCCTCAGACTCAGAGTTGAAATATTAAAATTTTCAGCTGGTTTCATTGAATATGCACATAAATCGAATGGTCGAAGGTTCATATCACTCGGAAATGGCAAATTTTCAACATAACATAGAATTATAAATGAAAGATTGCAATTAAATAATTTCTGCAGCTACTCTTTTTAACAACTTCACATGCTGAGACCAATAGCAGAAATACCTTTAAGAATGCCGTTTATTACTGCAAACACTTATTGGTGTCAATAGTCCAGGAATTATGTACGATATAAGTTGAATAATAGGAAACCAATAGATTCCTAGTTCACGCAATTAGTTATGAACAACAACATAGCTCACAAGATATTCAATTCTAAATACATACCACATATTCACTGCAGAAGCCATGTAAATCTCACAAGCACAAGTCGGCACTACGAAAGATTTCTTTCTCAAACGACCATGCATAAACTGCTCCACTCTCCAAGTAGTTCCTGCGACTGTCTGTTGCTGCTTCCCATCTCGCACCTTCTGTTCTGTGTGACCCAGTGCTCCTCCCCCACTTCCATTCAGTCCCCCCATTAATGAATGCTGTGATTGGCTAGAGTGCTCCTGCCATTTCTCCAAGCCAACGCGCACTCACAAACATATTGAAACACATACGAAATACTGGATTTACATTTAAATAACTTGAAATTACGTATTCCTATGGCTGGACAATAAACACTCTCTAACACACATTATTAAATACATAAAAAAATCAAATAAACATATATCAAAGGAGTAGAAACCAAAAGTAGGCCAGTAGCCTAATGTCTCTGAGCAATCTAAAACACAGTAAATATTTGACCAATTTCTTCATGAATAGTATATATCGGATATAAACAAAAACTTGCATGAATAAATATATTTATAAGCATGCTGATACCTTTTTTGTGTCATTTTGGAATACTTATGGCCTGACGCTATTAATAGTAATCAGCCACTTTGACCTCCAATAATGCATGTACTATTCAAGTTACATGCCTGTAATTCATACTAATTTAGGTTTACACTAATAGCTTTCTAAAGACACATCGATTGACAAAATCAGATGAACCATTTAGATTTTGGAAATTTACTGCTGAGTGTTACTTGTACAATTTACAGTCAGATTCTAAACTTTAAAGTAATAAAGATAATGAAAATCTGATTACACTATCAGAATTGTTGGGTAAATAATGGTAATGTGCATGTTTCTTTTTGAGGTATCGTGATTCCTATGGCTACTATTAATTTCTATGTGAACTGTGAAATGACTGCCATTATGATTTCATGAAGTCCACCATCTTTGGCACTACTTCCATACAAATCTCTTTCATAGACACAAAACACCTTTGACACAGTGTCAACATGGTATTCCCAGCAACATGGTCAGCCTGGACAATGCACTGGGGCTACCCCTCTTGCTCTGGCCAATGTCCGGCAGCACGTGGTCGCCGACAAGCCGTGGCCTGCTGAGAGCCCCCCATGCGGCCATGCCAACTCCGAACTTAGAATATTTTCAGGGTGCCACAACTTGCCCATTACCTCACAAGTATAATACTCTACACTCAGCTGTTTTATTATATTTCCTCTTTGTTTCTGAGGCTGTCCACACATCAACAGTCCCCTTCTCTATTTCATTTACTTTGTCTTTCTTCAGGATACTATTCTACATTGTTAGTCAATGCAAAAATGTCATGTGCCAACCCTTTTCTTCATAAGCACCTCAGGGGATGGCCAAGGATGCTCTGAAGGTTCAGTGATGTCATCTTGCAGTATTTCTCCACCCCCTCCTGGGTTATCCATCATTCAGTCATTGGAACTCAATAAGAGCACTGGCTGATTGGTGGATGATTCCTAGTGTTGATAAGGTGTTTTAGCAAGGGATGTCTTTTCTCCACTTCAGATTTGAAAGCATCCTAGAATTGACACATAGCGGCTATCACTCATAGATACTGTTCCTGTTTTCAGGGCAGATCCTATTGGCAGTTCCTGTTTTCAGGCCAGATCCTATTATCAGTTCAATAACAGTCCTCCCCCCTCCCCCCCAATGTATAACCACTTCTTCTTCATGACCATTTATAATTCTTACATTCATTGTTGGCATGGAACTTTCCTTTGTGAATCTGAGTAGCTGTTTAAATTCAGCAAAAGCTTCTTAGTTCAACTGATGATGACCTGAACTTGCCTCATTGATGATAGAGGGATAACAATGTCTTCAGTGGCAAATGAATCCAAGAGCAATTTTGTTATGTGAAGTTGTTGGAATAGCTTCATGAATATGGAGCTCTGATCTTATGATAACTGCAAGAAATCCCATCTGTGAGTAACACCATGAAAAATTTGAAGGTCTGTGTTCTGTTATTAATAGCTATTTCTCCATTTCATATTTCATCAGCTGGACATATATTTCATTTGTAAAATTCAGTACAATTCCTTTTGTATCATGGAATACAGTCTTTTTTAGGTGGAAATGATGAACATTCAACATCACAGAAAAAGAAGCCTTGAGTTGATCAGTGCTCAAACTAGTTGGGCATTGATGAGACTTCTTGTCATCTCAGTAGCTGCTGTCCATGAAGAATTTTCATCTGTGGTGATTTGCCTCTCTTAGTTTTCCTGAACTGGTGGCCTCACCTTGCTTAATTCTCCTGAATTCAGAGGACAGGCAAGTAGCTGGTACCCAATTATCTCTTCCCACAAATCAGCTATGATTGTTGGCAGTGCTTGCCATGTTGTCATTTGTTGGGGCAGTTGGGAGGTGGGGGATGGTATATGAACATCACAAGTTATGCTTATCCAAAAAGTAGATACATGGGGAAGAAGAAGTTATTACATGTACAAATATAAAATTTGTGTTGCACTAAACTGCATCTCATTTATTGTCATTCTTCATCAGTGTAAAGCTATTTCATGGTTTTAGAAAGCCCACATTTTATTTGAGTGCGCCACTTGCTTGCTTGAAATGGGCATCCATTTTGTGGTAGGTAACAGAAATTTTATGATTTTCAATTTGGTATTTTAGTTTCGATACTATAGTCACAAATGATGGTTCTATGTGACATTCTCACATGTATCCAACCTACACGAAGTTTACATCCTTCCTAAATAAGAAAGAACATAAACACTGTTTACAGAACACAAGATTTTGCAGCAAATAACTGATAAGAAAGGATTTTTTTTAGTTCTTACTATCTTTTCACTAAGATCTGACATACAGCAAAATAACAGAAATACATTCAATGTTTACCTATATACGGCACTGTGTACCTTTATATGTATGCCCATACATACAGTATCTACAGGACTATATACCTAGATGTTACTAGCTTGCTTACTCACTGTCACTCCTCATAACAAAACTATCTGACATACGGCAAAATAACAGAAATAAATTCAATGTTTACCTATATACTGCACTGTGAACCTTTATATGTATGCCCATACATACAGTATCTACAGGACTACACACCTAGATGTTACTAGCTTGCTTACTCACTGTCACTCCTCATAACAAAACTATTGACATGTGAGTATAGCTGTTGATAATAGCTAGTACATGGAATATTTAGTCTTCCAGCTGCAGCTTGTTCCTTGTTAATGTATATTTTTGCTTGTCGGCATCACAGAATGTTCTATTTCATAAAAAGATCTTCTCCCAGGCACCAGTTTCTCAGAGCTCTGCAGGTGGGAACTAGCATTACAAAATGTCCTTGGTTCTCACCACCCACCTGGCCTTAATTTATAATTTCTTGCATCTCAGCTTTTCTTCACTGTAATTACACTTTGATTCATTCTGTTTTACTTTTCTGTATCTTTTATTGCCTTTCCCATCTATTTCTCACTGCCTCCTCCAACCCCTATTACGTACAATTCACTTAGCTTCTCACTGTTATTAACTTGTGCACAATGTTTCAGTAGTAATCTTGTCTTGCTTATTACCCTGTATTCCACCTTTAAGCTCCCAGCTTTTCAAATCTTGTCCAATGCAGTCCTCAACAATCAGTCTTTCATTCTCATCCCATATGGTAAGTCTCCCCTGACCTGTGGTTGTGGGTGACTTTCCCAAAATGTACCTCTTTTCCTAGACCCCTCTAGTCCTTTTCCTCCACCATTCTTTCTTTACCTTCAACTCTTCTACCTGAAGAAGGAGTCACTGGCTCCAAAAGCTTGCCAATCACAACAGTTTTTTATGTGCATGTTCTGCCACCACCTAGTGAGTAGATCATTTTATCCATCCAATTAAATAAGAACTCGGGTACACAGTAAACAAAGGTAAATGTATGAATAGTCTCCAGGTTTGGTGACTAATCAAAACAAATTGTTGCTTTTCCACTACAGGAAACAACTTCAGACCTTCATTATTAAAACATGTAGTTAGACTTTTATGAAATCATTTACTTTTCTTTATCTTGATATTTATTGAAATTAAGCATAGCATCATCTTTAAAGCAACTGATCAGTTCCTTAAACTTTCCCACTAACTAGTGCTGCAGAGGTTTGTTATCCATTTGCTTCAAAGTGCAGTTTGTACAACAGGAATGGACATTCAAGATGTTCATCACAAATGTGGCTACCCACATGTGCTGTAATTACTTTGATTTCTATTTTAGTGCCAGTTTTTCAAAACAACTGTATGTTCCTCTATTATTATACTATTATTCAGTGATTTCATTGGATATCACTGTTTCAAATTTTTGAAAATCTTTCTTCTATTTCCTATGTGTTGCAAAGTGAAGATATCAGATTGATTATACAAAGTTTTTAAAAGAAATTGTTATCCTATTTCATCTGTGTTGGAAGAAAAGGGCATGTTACTGACTTTTTCTGTGTTGTGTGTGTTAGTGAGACAACTGGAGAATATGTTCAACAATAATATTTTGTGTAAAATGTTATGTAAAACTACAGAATTCCATACATTTTTCCTTATGCTGAATTAGTTTTCCTGCACTTCACAATTTATGTTTATGAAATAGAAATGTGTATTTGTGATAGAGCAATTAATTTCCACAATGTAATGAATTTTGTTTTGCTTATTTCTTTACTAACTGAAACAGAGCGATCCTTGTTGGGGGACAAGAAATGGACGCACCCATGGGCTGATGAAATTGGAGTAATAATTGGTATTCTGTTTATTATCTTGTTTTCTGCGATGATGGATTACATCAAGTATAGCCATGTAGCTCAGATCAATGATGTCATAGAAAAAATTCACAGAATCAGAGTTGTACGGGGTGGTAAGGAAAGTATCTTGTCTACTGCAGAGGTGGTTGTTGGAGATCTCTGTCTGGTAAGTTAAACATTGATTTATCCAGTCTTTGACACTTTTTTTTGTTCTCTTCTGATGGTGATTGGATTACATTTTCAACATTTTTCTGCATCTCTTTTGTTTGCATAAATTGTAAGATGCTATCACATATAGTAGTTTTCCGTATTTACCTATACGAAAAGAAAGGAAAATAACAATCAGAAATTTGCTTATTTTTCAGAAAGGTGGATAGCTGTACCATCCACTGTTGTATTTAATCAGCATTGTATTAGATATATTTTTATGGAGTTTATGTGCCAGTGTGGTACTATTTTAATTTTCTTCCACATTTTTTATTTTATTGTCATTGTACCATTACACCAGTAGACAGTGTCAGATACATAGTACAATGGAATGATAACTTAAAAAGTACATTACAGTATTTTGTTATAATTAATAAATTACTTTACATCTTAGAATGGGTGGGCATTGTTGTTTGAATGCTTGTTCAGGTAGATCTTGTACAGGCTGTGAAAGCTTATTAAGTAATCTGTGCCCCATGAATGGTTGATTGCTTTTCTCAGTTTGTTGTATGGAGTAAAAATGTACACATTCTCAACTTTTCCTTTGGTAACTTCTTTGCATGAGTTAGACTAAAGTACACAAGTTTATTACCATCATGACATTTTGTTCACAAAACAGCAGTTTACAGTGGAGCCTTATGGAAAGAACCACAATTATCTGAAAATCTTTCTTTTGCAATAATAAAATGTAAGGAAGACAATACCCATGACATCATTAGGAATTCTGCCATTGCAAATAATTACATAAATAATTGATTAAAAGCTATTTTTAATAATTTCGTCTTGTTATAAATATAAGTGTTACTGCACTACTGTAAGTGTTAGTGTTGTGCGAAATAAGGTAATGCAGATTGAAGAACACATTTTTCTTACTGCACCAACAGTCATAATTTCATTACTGATTTCAGATATGAGTATCATATGGTAACACTATTTTATGAAGAGTGCTCAAATGAAAAGCTGAAAAATGTCATAACACTCAATCTGGTTGAAATTTGCTTAGGCAGGTTTGGATACCAAAGTGAGACATCTAGGGATGTGGACACAGTGTTGTCATCTCCCTGTAAAATATTAAAAACCTGTACCCTCAGCATTCAAGGTGACGGTCACCGTTTTTTTAACATCTGAGGTCCAGTACTCATTGAATTCCTAGAGCAAGGAAAAACCATTAACTGACATGTGCTGTGAGACAATCCATAGCCTATGCAAGTCTGTCAAGACCAAATGGCCTGGGATGCTCATGGAATGATGATTCTGCTCCACAGTAACATGTGTCAAAGGTCATACAAAGTATGAAGGGCAAGTTAAAGAGGGAGCAGCTTGAGCATTCACTGTTCAGTCCAGATATGTTGCCCTGCAACTTCCATATGTTTGGTCTGCTGAAAACATCTCAAAGGGAACAGCTTCAACTTGGATGGCAAACTGAAGGACACAGTGGAGGATGAGCTCCTATTACAACCACAGGAACTCTGTGAACAGGAAATGCTTCAGCTCATGAAACAGTGGGATATTTATGCTCAGTCCTCTGTTGATTACATTTGAATAAAGACTTCTGTTATACCTACAGTGTTGTTTCATGCCTGTTCTTTTGAACACAACCCTCACAAACTTCTTTTTCATTGGTGTTGTTTTATCTAGTGTTAAAATCAATCAGTCATGTGTGATGAGTAAAAACGTTACCACAGATTAGTTAAACAGGGGAGTATTTTGCCAAAACTGTAGACTGTGATTTCAGTGGGGCCATTATAATAGGGAAGAGAATGGAGTGATCACTGGGGCTCTTTCATGGAATTGTAGGTTATGTCAGAAAGACTGTTAAGTCAAGGAACAGGAGCTGATAATTTGTGCCTTTCAGGCAGAGATCGAAAACATGAAATTTGAATTATGACTGTTGAAGTGGGAAGAAGAGAAGTGGCACTTGGAAAAGGTGGCAAGCAAAGGGCAAATGGGAAATTTTTTTTCAGAAAATAAGAAAATTATTTGAGATAGGTTTCAGGTGTACCAGAATTAGAGGAGGAAGATGCTCATGCAGATGCAGAGATAAATAGGGTGCACTAGAAAATGCTAAGTAACTTACACAAAAGTTGCATGCAAAACAGAAGAGGAAAAGGAGAATTTTGTTCCTACAGGAAAAATTTAGGTGCACAGTACCACGTCAAAAGTTTTGTGAAACAAAATACTTGTCTTAGCCAGGTAAAAGAAAACTTAGAACAAACAAGTAGGTGTCGATTGTTGAGGGAGATGGAAACAGCATGGCTGAAAATGAAAAATACAGTATGATGTGTAGCAAGTACAAACTAGGATTAGCTAGGGAGCACATTAGTATAGGTTTTGTGGATGTTCTGTGGTTCCATGACCAGTCCAATGCTAACTCCAGTGTATAGTAAGAAACACAGGAGGACATCGCCAAATTGATACAAAATTTGATATTAGTGCTGTTCCCATAGTTTCTATAAAAAGTTGCTATAGGAAATCTCATCTGCTCCAGTCCAGAATACCTGAACCATTACACCAACAACCTGAAAACAGCTTTTGCAACCCGCAACTACCCTTCCAACCTGGTACAGAAGCAAATAACCAGAGCCACTTCATCATCCTCTCAAACCCAGAACCTCCCACAGAAGAATCCCAAAAATGCCCCACTTGTGACAGGATACTTACCAGGACTGGATCAGACTTTGAATGTGGCTCTCCAGCAGGGATACAACTTACTCAAATCCTGTCCTGAAATGAGATCCACCCTTCATGAAGTCCTCCCCAATCCACCAATAGTGTCTTTCCGCCGTCCACGTAACCTTCATAACCTCTTAGTTCATCACTATGAATTCCCCAAACCACCTTCCCTACCCTCTGGCTCCTACCCTTGTAACTGCCCCCGGTGTAAAACGTGTCCCATGCACCCTCCTACCACCACCTACTCCAGTCCTGAAACCCGGAAGGTGTACACGATCAAAGGCAGAGCCACGTGTGAAAGCACCCACGTAATTTACCAACTAACCTACCTTCACTGTGATGCTTTCTATGTGGGAATGACCAGCAACAAACTGTCCATTCACATGAATGGACAGAGGCAGACAGTGTTTGTTGGTAATGAGGATTGCCCTTTGGCTAAACATGCCTTGGTGCATGGCCAGCACATCTTGGCACAGTGTTACACCGTACGGGTTATCTGGATACTTCCCACTAACACCAACCTGTCAGAACTCCAGAGATGGGAACTTGCCCTTCAGTATATCCTCTCTTCTCGTTACCCACCAGGCCTCAACCTCCGCTAATTTCAAGTTGCCGCTGCTCATACCTCACCTGTCATTCAAGAACATCTTTGCATCTGTACTTCCGCCTCAGCTGACATCTCTGCCCAAACTCTTTGCCTTTACAAATGTCTGCTTGTGTCTGTGTATGTGCAGATTGTGTGTGTGTGTGTGTGTGTGTGTGTGTGTGTGTGTGTGTGTGTGTGTGTGTGTACGTGTCCTTTTTCCCCCCCTAAGGTAAGTCTTTCCGCTCCCGGGATTGGAATGACTCCTTACCCTCTCCCTTAAAACCCACATCCTTTCATCTTTCCCTCTCCTTCACTCTTTCCTGATGAAGCAACCATTGGTTGCAAAAGCTTGAATTTTGTGTGTATGTTTGTGTTTGTTTGTGTGTCTATCCACCTGCCAGTGATTTTGTTTGGTGAGTCACATCATCTTTGTTTTTAGATATATTTTTCCCACGTGGAATGTTTATGCAAAAGTTATGAATACATGCCCAAAGCAAAGCTTATCCCAAAGATTCAAATTTAAACCTTGTCCATTTACAAATAGCTTGAAAAAGAAATAAATGTATCCATCACACAAAATTATTAAGAAAATATGTATTAAATTCTTCATATATGCTTGTCTCACTGCTTGAGAAGATTCCAATCCATTTGTAGTGACTCCTCCTTCCAGACTCTTTATATTTGTCTGGTGCTCCTAGGCACTCAATCTGCATTCAGTAATTTCTGAAAATATATACGGTTGACTTTTAGTCACTATTCACCACTGCAACGCACACACCAATAGTGTGCAAAGAAACAAAACAGAGAACTGTTGTACATTGTTGATGCTCGAATACCCAGATAGCATGCGTTTACTGAAGTCTCAAATTTCATTATCATTACACAAATATTGCTCCATAAACAGTAGCTTTCTAGGAAGTTAAGTTTTGGTCAGTTCCACCAAAAGGGTGCATGACTTTCTCAGATGGCATTTATGGGTAAAATGTATATTCTGAAATATCACCTCCAAGACAAAATAAGAGTAAAAACAGTGTGTAGGAAACAAGAACATCAGTTTGTGTTTTCATTGACATAAGTTATTGACAATGTCTTTGCATGTTTGTATATTTATTTTTAAATGGTGCTTGTTCTCTCTGCAAAGTATCCATAACCCAACAAACATCAAAGTATTAAGTATTTTTTTGAAAATTTCCTCGGGGTGTTGAGCCGGGTAGCGTTGTCCAAAAGGTGCCTTTTAGACGACGCTACGTGGCTGAATACCCGAGAAATTTCCAATATTTCTGTACGCCGGGAAAACCACAGATCACACATCAAGTATTTTCATAAAGTAATAAAATTTGCATTTAATGATATCCTTCCTTCAGTTTCTCAGTACTGTACAACTATGGTCACATAAGATACGGAGTGCTGTACAGTCACAGGCTTTTTAGCAAGTATTCTTCATATTGATATGTAATGAAATTTTCATATAATGACAGACCAATATGTTGAGTGTGCAAATTATATGATTAACAATTATTAATCCAGTCAGATGTGTCACACAACAGATGTGTCAGCCAACTCATTTTCTGATCCAACAAAATTACATAACAGTAAGGAAACAACTGTCCTTCACCACAGCTCATCCAATGTTAACTGCCTTTCACATTTCTTTAAATGTACTGAGTAAATAGCATTCGTCATGTCTTACACCCTTATTTATTAATTTAATTTTTGACACAATATACTGGAAATGTATACATCGTGGCTCAATAGTAGACTTGCATTTCAACACTTCTGGAGTCTCCCATAGATTATTAAACACCTCTCAAAATGCAATAAAAGTTAAATTGTATATACAGATGCATCTGTCAACAAGCAAATGAACTCAAGTACAAGTTTACCACTAATGCTATATGCTTTTACCACGTTAAGATGTGAATTACAAGTGGAGTAAAATTCTATAAGATACAACAAAACTCCCCCATCAACCAGATCCTTGACCATTGATCATAGAGTAAATGAACAATTAACAGATCATCAATACAAGAAAGTAAGAATGCATGTATCTGACAAGAGCATTGACTAAATGGCTTCACAGACTGCTGAGATTCAGTTGACTCAGTCAGTCTCTTCTATATATTATTCGTTGGTGTGTTAGTGTGTGTGCACCGTAAGACATAGATAATTCATGTTTTTTTTCAATAAGATATTAGCAATAACATAATAGGCTAAATATATTCAGTTAATTTAAAATCATTTTTTAGTAGTGTGAGTAGCATAAACAATGCAGAACTCTAACATGTGAATAAGTTTGAGACATTCTATCGATAAACTCCAATGACTGCTTCTTAATAGTCTACCATTCACTCAGCAGATTCATGGCAAGAAAAATAGTGTAAAGTAATACTGATCATATTTATTGTGTGTCACTAACTTCATTTTTCCTTTCCCAGTAGAACAGAAACTATGTGAAACAGCATGTAAAGACAATGTGTATCTATATATTGGTTTCATGTGAAGTATTTGTGCATTAGTTCAAAACAGTATGCATCTTCTTTTTACTCATTACAGCTGAACCACAGGATGTATGTAAAGCATGTAACATAAAGTCACAGCAATATTCTCATTATAATACAGTGTCTAGTATCAAAGTAATTCTCAGGCAGTAATTATTTAAATAAAATAGCTCCATTATCTTTTAATAACCTAAAGAAATATATCTTTCAGTATCAATAGTAATTCATGTGTTTGGTTTCTTTCTTAAGATTGCTAGTACAACTGACTAATTCCAAGTGTAAAATTCTGTGTGCATAGTCATGGATCCACTTCAAATCAGCTCAGCACAGTTTAGTTTTTAACAGTGTTCATATATAAGTCACTTAGTGTGCACTTCTTTAAAAAACTCTTCCAATGCAAAGAAAAATGTATCTTATAAATGTAATATTACCTATGACAGTTTTTAGCATATTATTGTGTTTTTGGAAAATTCACAAAATACAAATAAGATGAAAGTAATACAGAAAGCAAACAAAGTTTCAGCATAAAGACTGAGATTCTTCATAAGATTTAACATTTCATCTTTTGTTACCGAGTAACTTTTTTTATGACCATAATTCCACAGTATTAGTTAAATGAAAATTGACATTCACAAGTCAGACATCAGGAGGTAGATCAGATTAAAAGAATTGCCACAGAATAACTTTATATTCAGAGCGATAAATTACGTAAGCAAGTGGTACAAGGCTGGGTTTCTAGAAGTTGCCACACATTTAATGTGCAAAGAAAACACATTTCGTTGAGGGAATATTGACATTGCTGTAAAATAACATCATATATCATACTTCATGTATTCAGAAAATAGCGTGTAAAAGATTTATAACTTTTCCACTCCACATTAAGTGACAGTTCACTTCCTTTCTCCATGTCTGTAAGCTTTTAGTTGCATTATGTCCCTTAATCCTCACTGAATATTTTTCTTGTTTTAGGATAAATTAATCTGTAAGAATTTGAATGAGGATTTGGTATCACTGTATATGGCCCAATATACATGTCAAAAAACTTTTTGATAACTTTAATCATTGCTCTAGATCTTTCATTGGTCTTCAAAAGAACCAGGTCCCCAATACCCACGAGTGTAACTTTTACTTTTCTGTGATGTCTCTGTTTTCTTAAATTGCACTGTTGTTATTTGGTCCTTTATTCCCTTTCATATAATCAGGATACTCTATTAAATGATGGAAAATGTTGTCAGTTTTTTTTGCTGTACATAATTTTATAAGGAGAAAATCCAGTACTGGAATGCTGGAAACTATTTAAGATATCTTCAAAATTCTTCACAGAGTCTGTCCATACACAATAATTTTTATCATGTTCTAAACAGTTCCCCTACATACTGAAATAGTTTTTACACATCTTAGAGATAATGTTATTTCTTGTAGTTTTTCTTAATGGATAAAATTTGTTGCATTTTGAGAATAAATCGACCAACACAAAAATCTAGTTATAACTGACTTTAGATTGTGATAACTGCCTCTAGAATTCCACCCCTACTAATTCCAATTGTGTTTTTGGCAGCACATTCTGCATATAGCTTCTACACGTTTCATTACTAATTTTTTTCTCTGTTATATGTAGCAAATTGCTATATGATTTCTAACCCATCATTTATTAAAAAAAATACTTTTTCTTGAATTTTCTGTGTACATTTCAGTGCTTGACAATGGCAGCACGTATAATGTACATACCAAATAATTGTACTTAGATTAGATTAGATTAGATTAGTTTTTCGTTCCATAGATTCATGTTGAGGAGATCCTCATGGATGTGGAACATGACACCTTTTTTTTATTTTTTATTTTTTTAAAGCTGAAATAACAATACTAATAGTATAAATATATACAACACATCGTTTGTTTCTATTAAAAAATTTGTCAATGGAGTAGAAGGAGTTGGCCACTAGCGAGTCTTTCAGGCTCCTTTTAAACTGATCTCTATTTGTAACTAAATATTTTATGTTTGCTGGCAAATTATTGAAGATGAGCGTTCCTGAGTAGTGGACCCCTTTTTGAACTAAAGTAAGTGCTTTTAAGTCCTTGTGCAGATCATTTTTGTTCCTGGTATTGTATGTATGAACTGAGCTGTTTGTTGGAAAAAGAGATATATTATTTAGGACAAATTTCATTAAGGAGTAAATGTACTGAGAGGCAGTAGTTAGTATACGCAGTTCTTTGAAGAGGTTTCTACAAGACGTCCGTGAGTTTACTCCACAAATAATACGTATTACATGCGTTTGGATTCTGAAAACTTTTGTTTGACTTGAAGAGTTACCCCAAAATATTATACCATATGACATTATGGAATGAAAGTAGGCAAAGTATGCAAGCTTTCTCACTTTTATGTCACCTATGTCTGCTAACACTTGAATTGCAAATACAGATTTGTTAGGGCATTTCTGCAGTTCTGTGGTGTGCTCCTCCCAACTGAATTTATTATCAAGTTGTAATCCCAGGAATTTAAGACTGTCAACCTCTTCTATCTGCTCTTCTTCATACTTCATGCATATGCTGGGTGGAAACCTCTCACAGGTTCTGAATTGCATATAGTGAGTCTTTTCGAAGTTTAATGTCAGTGAGTTGGCTTTAAACCATTTATTAAAATCCATGAAAATATCATTTGCAGATCTTTCTATCAATAAACTGTTCTGGCCAACATAACTTCCAATTGTCACTGCCTGGTCTATTTCTCCAAAAGAGAGTCACCTTAAGTACAATCCCACTTTTTCCTTTCCCTTTATACCAATATAGCTTTTTACTAATTTGCAATTTGAATCATGACTGTGATTCTGCCTGGTGTTCTTATAAATCTTAGTTATGTCCTTCTCATCTCTAATTCCTCTCATGAACATAATTTGGAAAATTTATCACAGTTTCCTTCATTCATCTCATTCTCATCCCCCAATGGTAGTCTACACAGCAGTGCATCAGCAGGCACATTTTTCTTGTTAAACTGTTGCAGAAAAAGTGCCCACTGTGTGATCCTTTGAGTTACAGTTTACAAAATAGCTCATTGCTTGCATTGATCTTAATAATTTTAAACATGCCCACTGAATAACCAATAGTTCCTTTTCTGCAACTGTGTAATTTTCTCCATGTTTCTGTGAAGTTATTCTTGCAAAAGCTATTGAGATGTTCCCTTTCACATCTACAGATTTTTCTTGAAATAAAAGAGCCCCAATAGCACTGTCACTGCTATCACACATCATACAAAAGGACAGACAAGATCAGGTCTGTGTAAGATTTTACTCACACAAATTTGTTTGTTTATGTCCTCAACAGCTTGGTGACAATTTTCATCCCAAATCCAAACACTGTTTCTCTTAATTAGATTAGTCAAACATGAAGCATTAAGGACTTGTCTTTACATATTTTCTGTAGAAATTAATTAATCCAAAAACGATTTAAACTCTATTTTATTTCTAGGTTTAGGAGATTTTGCTGTGGCCAAGATTTTCTTTTCATCACCAAGATTTTCTCTTCATCAAACTCTGTTATGCAGTGTCCCAGAAACTTCAGTGTAGTCAATGAAAATTCACACTTTCCTAATTTTAAAGTCATTCTGCCTTTTCTTAATTTCTCTCCCACTTATCTTAACATGTTCAAATGTTCCTTTCAGCTTTTCCCAATTACAAATGTGTCATCTACATGTACAGTTAGTATATTTAGTGACTCCTTCCCGAACACACAATCCAAACCACTAATGAATTCAACCACATCACATTTAATCCAAAAGATACTACAAAATATTCAAAACATCCCCAACATACTAAAAAGCTATGTATTTCCTAGGTTCATCTTCAAGAGAAATTTGTTGAAACCGGAAGTAAGATCAAGACTTTATATATAGGATAGGTTTTCAGATTTATTTAGAAGCTCATATATGTTCTCTGGATGTTCTCTTTCTCTCGGGAAGTATTTGTTTCACTGTCTGGTTTCAAGTACAGTTCTTTCTCACCTATTCCTTTTTTCCACAACAACCAGAGGATTATTGTAATCACTACTACCCCTTCAGCTCTTCATTTCCTGCAGTTCCCTCCAAACAGCCTCTCTTTTTGAAATTGGAATACTGTAAGACTTTACAAAAATGGTTCATGAGGTTTCAATTTTAATTTGTGTGCATAATTCCTCACTCTTCCAGGTTTCTCACCAAATGCATCTTCATATTCAAATAAAAATTCATTCAGTTCCCTCTTTTGTTTATGGTCAGGCTTACTAGCATCATAAACTTTTGAATTTACCAATTCATAATATCTATCTTGTTCCTCATCACTGCTGTATTCTTCATGAATGACATACCACTGTCCTCATTACCATTTTTCTGGTTAGCTTCACTACTACAATTTAACATTAACAATTTTATTTTCCCAGTAATTCAACTTTTTGGTTCTGTAAAAATGAGTTCCTCATCTAAAACATATCTTTGCTGCAACAATTCAATCAGTCCCCAAAATTAAGTCCTTATTAAGCTCAGGTGTGACAAGACGGGCTTGTACAAATTCTATCTTACTTGAAACTTTACTTTTTTACTGCGCTTTCTAGCAGCTCCCTTAATCATGATACCAACAACAAGTAATTCAATGAAATTCTTATTGTAGTTAATAATGTGTCTCAGTTTATCAGAAATTTCACAGATTGGACTGCCAGTGTCCTCAAAACAGTTCCCCTCCAACACATGTGTAAGGGCTCCCATGTAATTCTCCATCATCTCTAACTTTTTTTTCAAATAACAAATCTTTTCTATTTCTTAATAGCTAATGTCACACTCACCTTGATTATTATCACATTCATTATCAGAAACTGGTTGCAAAACTCCTACAGGCATTGTAGGTCTCTCTAAGTTACCCTCATTTTTCTCTTACCACCAGACTGGGTGTAATTCATTGCATATCCCCTCTATTTTCCCAACAACATTAACATTATTATCACTACTTCTGTAGCAACTCCAAGCAACTTTTAAAATCTTGTCATCAATCCAACCTAACCTCTCTTTCTCTTCACTGTGAGTGCTCCCTGCTTTTCTAACATCCACCTGCAACATCAGATCTCTTGTGCCACCCTATTATATGCATCACTCCCTACTGATTCATCATCCCTTATTACATAATCATCTTCTTTTAGAATGTCACCTGTAATCTCCACATAAATAATCCCATTTAATTCATTGTTAAAAATAATTTCACTTCTCAAATTGTAATTAATGCCACCTCAACATAATCACCTACACTATCTCAATATCTCTCAGTATTATTTTTACAAATCACATAAACACATCAGTCTCCATCTCTTCACAAATCATAGAATCGTTATCAGCCACACAAGTCATAGAATCATTATTAATCTCTTCAGCCCCAGCACTACAATTAACCCTCTCTGTTTCCCCTTTTAGCACAAGATCACCAGACTCACTAGTTTCAACACAAGAACAAAAAGATTCATTCACACTTGCCGTACCTTCTTTCCTCATTATAACATAAAGATCAATGGTGTCATCATCATTATCACTTTCACTCCTCTCCTTCTTACTATTACTTGATTATAAAAATTATTAAAAGTTTCTGTAGCCAGTCTGGATTCATATCTTTCTCCAGTTTCTAACTCTCTGCTACTATATACATTGATTTTAATTTCTCTCCAAATTTTTCCATAAAAACATCATCTGGTAACCCAGCAAGTCCCATTACTATCAAACCTGTGGGACTTCATATTGTCTTTTCTGCTCCTATAGTTTTTTGCCTGATTCCAATGTTTTTTTTCTCACCCCATACTGGCATGCACCTGTTGAGAGGTCCTATGGTTTCCCTGACCATTGACTCTGTTGTTTGGTCTCAACTTCTGATATTCTCTATTCTGTCTCTCTTACAATCTATTCCTGCTATCTGTTTCTCTGTTTCATCTGTGAAACTCTATTGACTGTTCTTTTCAATTTCTTGCCCAGTGACAATCATTTCTGAAATTATTCTCATCTCTCCTCACATGGTTATCCCAATTATTACTCTGATTCCATCTGTTTAGTTGAAAATGTACTGGAAATAGCAGCAATGTTACTGCCCATGTTAAAACTTATAATTGTGTCTGTATGCCGCACACCTGATAATGATGTTGAAGTATTCGCACAGGCCTTACAAAAACTGATACTACACCTCGATAAATGCCTAAATATAGGATTTTAATTTTTGGTGACATAAATATTGATATATGGCAGAACACACCTAAACAACTTAATCTTCTAAATATGCTAAGATCACATGACCTGCATTGCATTAATGAAAACCCAACAAGACAGTCTGCCTGCCCTGATAATGTAATCGCAAATGTTGAGACAAATCAGTATGAACTAGGGCTATTCAATACTAATTTTTTATCAGGCCATAAAGGTATTTGGTTAAAATTGATAACAAAAGGGCCAGCATCTGTCTCCAATAAAATTAAGTACATTACGCTTTTGAATGAAGAGAACATTGATAACTACAGAACACAAATAAAGATGACAAATTGGAAGTACATTCTGCTGGAAAGTAATCATATTGAAAAAGCATTTACATTATTCATTAGTGCATCATCAGATACATTTAAAACTTGTTGCCCTAAAGTAATGAGAAAAAATAAGGGTACTATGAGGAAACATGGTCTCACATCAGTGCATAACTGGTTTCACACCTGACCTTCAAAGGCTCAGAACTCTGTTAATGATTTCCTATGACAAATAAAAAAATAGTGAAGCCGAAAAAGCAAACTACATAAGTTTGAGGAACAAATACAAGGCAGAAATTAGGTTAAGCAAGTGCAAGGCAAATGATGATTATATTAATAAGTCCCAAAATAAATGCAAAGCGGCCTGGACTGTTATCAAGACTCATCTGGGCAGAAATAAAGATGTTAACAAAAATAATTCATGTGATGCTTGTATCACACCAGATGATTTCAACACCTTCTTCTTTAAAGCTGCCAGTATGAGTAGCAGTGATGCAAATGAACATATTCATAAATGTGACAACCACCATATCTCAAATAATAGAAATTCATTTCTACAAAATTTTGTGGATATGGTTCCTGTGTTTAAATGGAAAGCAGTAAAAGTAACAGATATTGAAACTGCAATAGCAAAATTAAGCTACTCAAAATCAGAAGACATTTATGGAGTCTCCAATTTTGTAATAAAAAAATAGCAGATGTAATAGCACATCCACTCTGTTCTCTTATGAACCAGATGTTTGTCTTTGGCTGTTTCCCTTCATCCTTAAAAATGGCAGTCGTTACTCCACTACACAAGAAAGGTGACAAGTCTTGCCCTAATAATTACCGT
Source organism: Schistocerca gregaria (assembly GCF_023897955.1). Lineage (NCBI taxonomy): Eukaryota > Metazoa > Arthropoda > Insecta > Orthoptera > Acrididae > Schistocerca > Schistocerca gregaria. Next base: position 618,288,404 of record NC_064923.1, on the reverse strand, counting down.
CCAATCTCCCTTGTCCCCATCATATCAAAAGTAGTGGAATATTGCATACAGCTCCAAATCAGTCAACATCTGTCTGTGAATAATATTCTTAGTGACTCTCAATATGGCTTCAGGTCCAGCCTGTCAATGGCAAAAGCAATTGAAGATGTTGTTTCATATATATTGTCATCATTTGAATCAGGAGTATCAGTTAATGCCACTCTTGTGGACCTCAGCAAGGCATTTGACTCTGTCAGTCACTGGATACTACTAGAAAAACTGCACTGTTATGGTATTAGAGGCTCAGAACTATCTCTGATCAGATCCTATCTGAGCAACAGAAAACAAATTGTGCATTTTAACAGTATGAGGTCAAATGTCTTGGATGTCATGCAGGGTGTACCACAAGGCTCTGTGTTTGGACCTTTACTTTTTATATTATAAGTAAATGACTTGCCCAGCACTATGTTATGTAAATCCACAGTTATGCAGATGAAACAAATATTGTTACAGCAGGAAAAGATTTAGAAAAATTAAACAAGGAAAGTGAGGCTTATCTCAGAGCAGCCATCAAGTGGTTCCAACTCAACGACTTGCATATAAATCAAGATAAAACTGTAAATATCCTCTTTAGCTTGTGTGTTAAGAGTGATAAGATTGACTGTTTCTCAGCTAAACTACTTGGGATCCATCTTGACTCAAAATTAACATGGAAGAGTCGTACCCATTATATTTGTGCTAAGTTAGCACGTGTGACATATTTGTTATGTAAACTAAGGTCATGTGTTAGTGGTAAGTTATTATTCAATGCATACTATGCCTTTTTCCACACCCATTTAACATATGCCACTTTGTTGTGGGGAACTCAGCCGGAGCACAGCAATTTTCATTTGGCAAAAGAAGGCAGTCAGATGCATCCATGAAGTCAGAAGTAACGAGTCTTGTAGACCATATTTCAAAACTCTAAATGTACTAACAGTTGCAGCTCTCTTTATACTAAGTTGTCTGATACACATAAAAGAAGACCAACATAGTCACAACCTAGGACAATTGATCCATCACCATGACACACGTATGAAACAGCAAATTGACATCCCAGTTGCTAGACTAAAGAAAACTCAAGATAGTTACAGGTACATGGGAGTAAACTATTTAACATGTTGCCAATAGAGGCACATAATGTGTCACTGAATGAGTTTAAAAGTGTCACAAAGAAATGGCTTGGAGAAAAAGCTTTTTATACAATAGAAGTGTTTATAATGTGCACTAAAGATGATCTTAAGTACCAGTAGTAATATAGTTTCATTTACATTAAACTTATACATGTAAATATAATGCAAATACCTTGTGCAGCATCAAAGACAAATTTTTGTATCTCATTTGACAATAATGATCTACAATACATTACACAATTTCTGTTAGTTATGTAAACCGTATATGTACACAAATGCTGACATCAACTGCATTTTTAATGCCTAAAGATGGATAATAAAATAAATAAAAATCTGTTATTCCTGCTAAAGTTACTGTCTAGATTCCCATTTCATTCTAAGGCTTTGTCAAGTTTGTCCATGTATTTTATGAATTCCTCTACAGACTCACCCAGTCATAGCATAAGTGCCCAATCCACTCTACTAGGAAGTCTCCTTATTTAAGCATCAATGTTAGTGATTTCATCAAACTGTTTATTTAAAGGAAATTAGTATCCTAAGTTGTTTGTCACCTAATAATTTCATGCTTCTCTGCCCCACTCTGTAAATTGGCACATTAAAATGTTAGCTCTTTGTCCTTGCTTGCATTCTTTCAAACCAAAATTTATTTAAAACACCTCTTAAACTCAACACACAACCTTTCAATATTTATATTTGTGTTTTCCCATGATAGTACCTCCTGTCTGAAAACTTCTTTACAAATTTAATTTTTAGATTACCAGTCACACTGGTTACAAAGTTGTCCTGAATATGGAGTAAAAACCAACAGGGTTTATTTTACTGTCATATGGAAATTGATTAATTGAGATGTTATCCCAACAAGCCATCACAATTACTGCTAAAGCTTTTAGCTACAAAATTTTCCTGCAACTCAGTAAATTTCTCGTTCATATTATTCACATGATTACTACATGCATCTACACTGATCAGCCAGGACATCATGACCACTGACCTACTATCAATCCAAACCCACACTGGCAATAGCAGCATCACATGGCATGGAATGACTGCTAGTCAGACACAGGCATAGTGCATCATGTAGTATCAATGAGCTATAGAATGGGTAAGGCGTATGATCTATCTGAATTTGACCAAGAGCAGATTGTGATGGCCTGGAGCCTTGGCACAAGCATTTAGAAAACTGCACAACTAGTCTGATGTTCGAGGAGTGCTGTGATGATTGTCTTCAACACGTGGCAAAACCAAGGTGAAACCATATCCAGACACCATGGGGTTGGGTGGCCACTCTTTACTACAGATGTCAGATGTCGTAGAGTGGGCAGACTGGTAAAACAGGACAGGAAGGGAATGGTACTGGAACTAACATTAGGCTGTAATGGTGGGCAGAGTGCAAGCGTATCTGAACACACAGTGCACCGAACACTCCTAACGATGTGCCTCCACAGCTGATGACCCATGTATGTGCCAATATTAACACAATGACATTGGCCACTACACTTTAAATAGGTATGTGACCATTGGCACTTGATGTTGGCACAATGGCCGAGCATTGATAAATTCCAATACCTTCATCATGCCAGTGGGATCTTCTATGGGAGTAGCTCCTTGACACCTGCTCTGTGGAACGGAGACAAGCTAGCGCCAGCTCCATTATGCTATGGGGAATTTTCACATGGGCATCCATGGGTCCAGTGGAACTTTTGCAAGCCACAACGATGGCCATGTAGTACCACACATTGTTTGCAGACTCTACACCCCTTCATGAGGTTCATCTTTCATGACATTTTTCAACAAGGTCATGCTCCATGTCACAAGGCCAGGAGTGTGATGGAGTGATTCAAAGAAGTGAAGAGTTGAAATTGATGTGCTGGCCACCCAACTCAGCAGATCCGACCATGATCACACACATCTGGAATGTGGTCAAACATGGCATCAAAGCTCATTGTACATCTCCCTGGAATTTACACAAATTGGTTGACTTTTGTGTGCAGATGTGGTGCCAACTCCCTCCAGCCACCTACCGAGGACTCATATCTTCCATGCCAAGATGTGTCACCACCATTATCATAGCCAAAGGTGTACATACTGGTTTCTAGGTAGGTAATCACAATGTTCTGGCTGATCAGTGTATATTGCTAATTACAAGTTTCTCTACATTAGTGATTTTGGAGTCTAACTCCAATACTCTGTTATTAATATGGTCTTCTAATTTTTGGAATTCACATTCCAAGTTTCACGTGTTGTTATTTACTTCATTTTTGAATACATCACAACTAACTATTTCGTTTTTCTGAACAAATTTTAAATTGTGTTTGGTTCAAGCAGCTTCCTCATTGAGTTCTGATTCGAGAATACTAACTTTGGTTTGCACAGTACCAATTCAAGCATAAAACTGTTTCTAATCTGTTGCTACCTCATTTTTAAGCTTTGTGGTCTTCTCTTCATTTTTTGTGATCTTTGTATTACTATTTTCTAACTCTGTTTTGACATTCTTCAAAGTATTGTTTATTTTAGAAATTTGACCACCTAAGGTACTAGTTATAGTATTAGTAGTTTCAGTTAATAACCTTGAAAATAATTCCACAACTCCAATGTTTCTACCTATAACTTTAGTTTCATCAAAACCAAGGAATGTTGAAAAACTGCTCAGATTAATGCTCTTTGCTGCCTCAGTGTCACAAATCTGGTTCTGTGCTGTCTCACTGTTCACTTGAATTTCACTTTCACTATTGGTAAATGAAGTTATTGTTTAAACTCACAACTTTGTCTATTACCTGTCCTGATTTTCTGCTGATGCACTATCTTTGATACTATTACTCAATATATTGATAAACACAGCTCTAAACACTTTGAATGAGAATCTCAGCCCTCACTCAAAAATTCTTGCCTTCAGATGGAATTTATAGTACATAGAAAAAAAAGAATAAATAATCAAAGTACTTATCTCAATTATCTGTGACAATGTAAGTCCATCCAAACAACATCTTTTCCTTCTTTGTGTCCATTTTTTAGTTATTGTATCTTTAATCTCATTTTTCGCATTAACACATATGGTCCATTTCAGGTCTTCACACAAGTGCATTTTTTAAAAATTTTCTTTTGTATCAGCTTCTGTTGTTGCATAAATCAACCTGAAACTCAAAATTCTGTTAGCAAAATGTCATTAGCAGTGTAGCTGCAATACCAGGATCCTCCACCATGACTGAAATCTACCAGGGCATAACAATTAATTAACAGATACTCATCTCCATTTCTTGGTGACCTTTGATGCTGCAATAGTTGTAAAAGAATTTGTGTGTTATCTGTCCCACCAAAATTTGCTTGCTGAGTTCTTGATGGTGTAGCTATTCTTTTGGTAGTGCTAAGAGAAATTTCAAGAAATTCAGGTTGATATGATGTCCTCTTTCAAACTCATGTAGTTGCTACTGTAACAAAACTGGCTCACAAAAACTGTTGGAAATCGGACGCACCCATGGCTTATTTGCTACTCATAATGTATATTTTTTAACAATTATTGCCTATGTCATACATTATTAGAGACAGAAAATTTATTGACTATTATCTACATCTACATCCATACTCCGCAAGCCACCTGATTGTGTGTACACAGACTGTCATCATCATTTATGCATTAATTCATTTGTCTCACTCTGCAGCATAAAGTTTTACACAGCTTTTAGCTTTAAGTATCAGAATTCATAAAATATATTAGCTAACAATGATGTTTTTTTTTTTAATAAAGTTACTTGTTTTATGAAAATCATTAGTTGGAGAATGTTCCTAACTTCCTGTGAGTTTATTACACAAATACAAATGGAATGTTAATTTCAGTCCTTACAAAAACTATCCTGCAATTACAAAATAATAATTTTTCATATTTTATGTTCAAGTATCAATTAGTAACAGTTGAACCTGCACAGGGATACATGTATGCTTTCTCAAGTTGGAATGAAGTTTAAGACAGAATATGAATTGTTATAATAAATTGAATTCTAAATGTATAGATAATTGAAATAAGGCTGTTAAAAAATTTATACCGGCCTGTAAATGTGGTAGTCTGACATTTGAGGTCAACACTTCATGTTAGACTTATCCCTATGATCATATATTGGTATGCTTCAAACTTCTATATTAATTCTGGTAATGAAAGACACCCAACTCAACAATATGACAAGTGTAAATCATGCATAGATAAACATTTGGAAAAAACAAAGTTATCCATCTCACACAACAAATCTGCAATGTCATCATTCATGTGGGCACAAATTGCTGTCATTGATGTTGCAGTAGCTATAGCAAACATTAGAAATTCTAAGTCACAGGACATGTATGATCTGTCAAATTTTGTTGTTAAAAATATGACAGACATTATACTACAACCACTCTGTGTACTAGTAAAATGGATACGTATGAGTTACTCTTTCCTAGCCTTCTTAACGATAATAGTAGTTATCCCTCTACTTAAAAGGGAGGCAAGTCCTATTTCTCTTGTACCAATACTTTAGAAAATAATTGAACACTGGTTGTACCAACAAATTTACACACATTTCACTCCCACTGCAACAATGACAGACACTCAATATGGCTTCAGGGAAAATTTATCTAGACTAAAAACTCTTGAAAATGTTTTTTCAACAACGCTGAGTGTGTCTGAAGCAAAATCATGTGTTAATGCTCTCACATGTAGAATAGATCAGGGGAATATGCCCAGCTTAAGGTTTGGAGGGACAAAACATTAGTTAGAATTGAGAATTTAGATTCAACACTAAATTGGTGTTCACTGAGGAACCTTTTCTTTATACAGGTTACTTGGTATTATGCTGCAGTTAACAATTATGTGCATTTTGAATTTTTTATGAAAGTTTAGTTTAGGCAGCTCACACTAAGTGTAAGACAGCAGTTATATCAGAAGCAGACTCCAGTGCTAGTTTTATGGATTTATGAAACAATCTAGCTAAATACATAATTACAAAGCAAATTTAATGGATTAAAAAGGCAAAAATACAAAATAAAAACATAAATAGATTTATAAAACTAGTAAATAACATGATTTCTGCCAAATTATATTAGAGATTTTTGCACAACTATTGGACACATTTTCTTTTCCTGTGCAGGTTTCATGAACCACTTTTTGCATGTAACACACTGAATCCCAGCTAGCTGTGGTCCATTTTTATTGCCGTAGTTCATGGTACACTGAGCACAATAATCACTGTCATTTTGTGATCTCCCTGGTTCACTAATCCTAGATGGCCTTGCAGTAGATTTCTTAATTTTTGTGACCTAGCTGTTACATCTTCAATTTGACCCCGTTCTGTGAGAAATTCAGCTGCTTTCTTTCTGTGTCTTCAGAGGATGTTCTCAAATCAGATCATTCTCAATCTCTACTTCAAGTGTGCTGTTGACTATCTGTGGGAGAAGAGCCTGAGCACATCCTCTGCTGTTAAGCTTATCTCAATCATTCCCATCTGCCTCAGCAGTAGCTACCATGTCAGACATTTGAAATGCCTCTTCTGGAATTATTTCTGGGTTGAAAGGCTACAAGCCACAAGCATTGGATGGATGTGCAGCTTTCTTCCATGCTTCACTGGGGAAGAGTGGGAACTCTGCTCTTGAGACTTTATGTCCAGAATGAGACAATGTCCAGTTGTGCATTGCTTATTAAAAGCCTGTTTCGGTGATGTGAAAACACACATTTCAGGAGGCTGCAGATACTGCACTGAATGAGACATAAACAAATCAAGATCACATCATTATCTGTAACAAACTGTAAGCTACCACAATCAGTAGAATGTGAGGTACGGTTGTTGAGAACCAGGATCACTTCTCCTTGTTGTTTCCAGAGACAAAAGTTGTGATGCATCCATCTTACGAATATATCAGAGTTGACGTACCCTCATTTCTCATTCATAAATACAACTGAGCCATTCAGGAGTCCATCACCCCATTCAGGCTTCTTTCTTTTACCTTTAAAAGTGCACACTGGTGGAATGAAGTTGCTTTCAGCATTTCAACAAGTGGTAACTCCTATGTTTTCTCCTTTTTCTCCAGAATTTACTTGATATAATATAGGAGAACCTCTGTCTTCTGTAACTTTGTCTGACCTAAGGTTCTTCTGAAAGCCAGTTTTTGTTCATATTTTGCTGGTGCCCAAGCTTATGCAGTAAATACTGTTAATACATCCAGAACTGAAGAAAGATAAGCTGCAATTGCTATTCCGTCTATTGCCGTTGTCCTGTCAATAGAGAGGCCTTGTGCCTTTCTTGTAGCTAGATTTGAGTATCATTTCAGAACTGGCCATTTGATTTTCTTTAGAAAATCTATAACAAATTCCAGTTCTTTTTGCAAACTGGAATAATATCCTACACAGACTTCCTACAATTAGTGCAAATCCACACATCTGCAACTTCCTTATGTAGGTGACTAATAGTTTCTCATTCTCTTCACCAGGCCACCTAGCAATAACAGTAATAATAACAGTAACAATGTGGTAGTTATTCAACAATAAGAAATGTTCACAGAAATTGGAAATATGCAGTTCAAGCACTAGAGTTAAGGTGGAACAACTTTGTCTTTGAATTGTTAATTTTGAATTTAATAAAATATTGGAGTTAAAGACTATACATACACATTTTCATCCCTACTTGAGGGAAACATTATAATTAATCTAATATTGTTTACTCTGTGGGTGCATGGCATGCTTGTTTTCATCATTCTTCACCAATCCTCATTTCAGAGTTCTGTATGGGTTTCCATAGCCTTGGGAAGCTCTAAAACAATTTGTTCCATGTTGTTTCACGCTCCATATGTATTTGGATTCTTCAGACCACTGACTCCTATTTGATGTTATTACATACATTCAAGGCACTTCCTATGAAAATAATGACTATGATAAGTGATTAATGAAATCCATCATTGTAACACAAAACAAACCCTCCCAAAGACTGGTATGAGATGCCACTTTGCATGACTAGCACAATATGTGTGCTGCATGGAAACTGTGGATGGGAATGTATACAGCAAAGTAGCCAGTATGCTCTACATGTCTAACATTTGCCTCTTATGCCAATGTAACATGGATTTTTCTTTGTTTGATATTGCATACGTTATTCATATGCTTGTCAGCATTTGAAAATGTCTGTGCACCATTAAAAAGCTGTCCACTTTACCACTTAACTTGTATGTGTCAGTTTAAAAGTGGAGGAACAATAAACACAGCAGCATATGCAGCTGCTTCCCAACACACTACAGTTAGTGAGTACCCTCCATGATGGTGTCCTGTCGGAAATGGCTTTAGGCATCTTGCCACAATAGGTGCCTTCACCTCATCCACTCTAAAGAAGTGTTTCTGGACAACAGGAAGCAGAAGGTACACTTTAACGGTATGTGATCTGGGTTTCTAGATGTTTCAAAAGGGGCACCTCCAGGTTCTGTACTGGGATCCTTATTGTTTATAACCTGTATTAATGATCTAGCTAGTATCATGCCATGTAAATATGTTCTGTGTGTGATGATACCACTTTCATTGCAACTGGAAATGATATAGAGGATCTAAAGCAACAAAGCAAAGCCAGCCTAAGATTTTCTAATAGCTGGTTTAAAAAGAGTGAGGTAACCTAAATCAAAATAAAACTGAAAATGTAATTATTTGTTTATGCAATTCCAATGGTGACTGTGTGTTAGTTAAACTTCTTGGTGTACACTTGGATTGAGGGTTACTTGTAATACCCACAGAGATTCTATATGCACTAAATTATCATGGGTCATATACCTGTTATGTGAACTTAGAGCATGTGAGAGTGAAGATATGATGCTCAGCTCTTATTATGCACTAAAGAAACAAAGAACTTTGACCAAATGCAGCAGTTAAACATCCATTAATTATGAAGTCCTGTAATAACAAGTAAGGAAATAACAGAAAATGCAGCGAACATGTACATCATACATCTACATCTACATCTACATCCGTACTCCGCAAGCCACCTGACGGTGTGTGGCGGAGGGTACCCTGAGTACCTCTATCGGTTCTCCCTTCTATTCCAGTCTCGTATTGTACGTGGAAAGAAGGATTGTCGGTATGCTTCTGTGTGGGCTCTAATCTCTCTGATTTTATCCTCATGGTCTCTTCGCGAGATATACGTAGGAGGGAGCAATATACTGCTTGACTCTTCGGTGAAGGTATGTTCTCGAAACTTCAACAAAAGCCCGTACCGAGCTACTGAGCGTCTCTCCTGCAGAGTCTTCCACTGGAGTTTATCTATCATCTCCGTAACGCTTTCGCAATTACTAAATGATCCTGTAACGAAGCGCGCTGCTCTCCGTTGGATCTTCTCTATCTCTTCTATCAACCCTACCTGGTGCGGATCCCACACTGCTGAGCAGTATTCAAGCATTGGGCGAACAAGCGTACTGTAACCTACTTCCTTTGTTGTCGGATTGCATTTCCTTAGGATTCTTCCAATGAATCTCAGTCTGGCATCTGCTTTACCGACGATCAACTTTATATGATCATTCCATTTTAAATCACTCCTAATGCGTACTCCCAGATAATTTATGGAATTAACTGCTTCCAGTTGCTGACCTGCTATTTTGTAGCTAAATGATAAGGGACCTATCTTTCTATGTATTCGCATCACATTACACTTCGCTACATTGAGATTCAATTGCCATTCCGTGCACCATGCGTCAATTCGCTGCAGATCCTCCTGCATTTCAGTACAATTTTCCATTGTTGCAACCTCTCGATACACCACAGCATCATCTGCAAAAAGCCTCAGTGAACTTCCGATGTCATCCACCAGGTCATTTATGTATATTGTGAATAGCAACGGTCCTATGACACTCCCCTGCGGCACACCTGAAATCACTCTTACTTCGGAAGACTTCTCTCCATTGAGAATGACGTGCTGCGTTCTGTTATCTAGGAACTCCTCAATCCAATCACACAATTGATCTGATAGTCCGTATGCTCTTACTTTGTTCATTAAACGACTATGGGGAACTGTGTCAAACGCCTTGCGGAAGTCAAGAAACACGGCATCTACCTGTGAACCCGTGTCTAAGGCCCTCTGAGTCTCGTGGACGAATAGCGCGAGCTGGGTTTCACACGATCGTCTTTTTCGAAACCCATGCTGATTCCTACAGAGTAGATTTCTAGTCTCCAGAAAAGACATTATACTCGAACATAATACGTGTTCCAAAATTCTACAACTGATCGACGTTAGAGATATAGGTCTATAGTTCTGCACATCTGTTCGACGTCCCTTCTTGAGAACGGGGATGACCTGTGCTCTTTTCCAATCCTTTGGAACGCTTCGCTCTTCTAGAGACCTACGGTACACCGCTGCAAGAAGGGGGGCAAGTTCCTTCGCGTACTCTGTGTAAAATCGAACTGGTATCCCATCAGGACCAGCGGCCTTTCCTCTTTTGAGCGATTTTAATTGTTTCTCTATCCCTCTGTCGTCTACTTCGATATCTACCATTTTGTCAACTGTGCGACAATCTAGAGAAGGAAGCACAGTGCAGTCTTCCTCTGTGAAACAGCTTTGGAAGAAGACATTTAGTAATTCGGCCTTTAGTCTGTCATCCTCTGTTTCAGTACCATTTTGGTCACAGAGTGTCTGGACATTTTGTTTTGATCCACCTACCGCTTTGACATAGGACCAAAATTTCTTAGGATTTTCTGCCAAGTCAGTACATAGAACGTTACTTTCGAATTCATTGAAAGCCTCTCGCATAGCCCTCCTCACACTACATTTTGCTTCGCGTAATTTTTGTTTGTCTGCAAGGCTTTGGCTATGTTTATGTTTGCTGTGAAGTTCCCTTTGCTTCCGCAGCAGTTTTCTAACTCGGTTGTTGTACCACGGTGGCTCTTTTCCATCTCTTACGATCTTGCTTGGCACATACTCATCTAACGCATATTGTACCATGGTTTTGAACTTTGTCCACTGATCCTCAACACTATCTGCACTTGAGACAAAACTTTTGTGTTGAGCCGTCAGGTACTCTGTAATCTGCTTTTTGTCACTTTTGCTAAACAGAAAAATCTTCCTACCTTTTTTAATATTTCTATTTACGGCTGAAATCATCGACGCAGTAACCGCTTTATGATCGCTGATTCCCTGTTCTGCATTAACTGATTCAAATAGTTCGGGTCTGTTTGTCACCAGAAGGTCTAATATATTATCGCCACGAGTCGGTTTTCTGTTTAACTGCTCAAGGTAGTTTTCAGATAAAGCACTTAAAAATATTTCACTGGATTCTTTGTCCCTGCCACCCGTTATGAACGTTTGAGTCTCCCAGTCTATATCCGGCAAATTAAAATCTCCACCCAGAACTATAACATGGTGGGGAAATCTACTCGAAATATTTTCCAAATTATTCTTCAGGTGCTGAGCCACAACAGCTGCTGAGCCCGGGGGCCTATAGAGACATCCAATTACCATGTCTGAGCCTGCTTTAACCGTGACCTTCACCCAAATCATTTCACAATTCGAATCTCCGTCAATTTCCTTCGATACTATTGCACTTCTTATCGCTATAAACACGCCTCCCCCTTCACTGTACAGCCTATCTCTGCGGTATACATTCCAATCAGAGTTTAGGATTTCATTACTGTTTACGTCTGGTTTCAGCCAACTTTCTGTTCCTAGTACTATATGGGCGTTGTGACCGTTTATTAATGAGAGCAGTTCTGGGACCTTTCTATAGACGCTTCTGCAGTTTACTATTAGCACATTAATATTGTTATTCCTTGTTGCATTTTGCCTACTCCTGCCTTGCCGCGTCTCAGGAGGCGTCTTGTCGGGCCTAGGGAGGGAATTCTCTAACCTAAAAAAAACCCCATGTGCACTCCACACGTACTCCGCTACCCTCGTAGCCGCTTCCGGCGTGTAGTGCACGCCTGACCTATTCAGGGGGACCCTACATTTCTCCACCCGATAGCGGAGGTCGAGAAATTTGCACCCCAGCTCTCCGCAGAATCGTCTGAGCCTCTGGTTTAAGCCTTCCACTCGGCTCCAAACCAGAGGACCGCGATCGGTTCTCGGAACGATACTACAAATAGTTAGCTCTGATTCCACCCCGCGAGCGAGGCTTTCCACCTTCACCAACTCCGCCAACCGCCTGTACGAACTGAGGATGACCTCTGAACCCAGACGGCAAGAGTCATTGGTGCCGACATGAGCAACAATTTGCAGTCGGGTGCACCCAGTGCTCTCTATCGCCGCCGGTAGGGCCTCCTCCACATCTCGGATGAGACCCCCCGGCAAGCAGACAGAGTGAACACTGGCCTTCTTCCCCGACCTTTCCGCTATTTCCCTAAGGGGCTCCATCACCCGCCTAACGTTGGAGCTCCCAATAACTAATAAACCCCTCCCCCCCGTGTGCCTGCTCGGACCTTGCTGAAGGAGCAGCCACATGTCCACTCACAGGCAGAGCGGGCGATGCCACACGGCCAGCCTCCACATTGACCCTCCGCCTCGTGCGCCGCGAACGCCGCTGAACCCGCCACTCCCCTTGGGGAGAGGGTGGCCCAACCGCGCCCGGTACCCGCGAAGATGTCTCGACAGCAGGGACAGTGGGTGAAGCATCTAACACCTGGGGTGCACCATGCGACGCACCAGACTCCCCACTGCCGCTACACTCCGAGGCAGCAGCCTGAAGACGGCTGACCGCGGCCATCAACACGCTCAGCTGTTCACGAAGAGTGGCCAGCTCCTCCTGCGTCCGTACACAGCAGCCACACATCCTAGCCATCCTAAGAAATCAATTTACTATAGAGTGTTAATCAGCTTTTAACTAGACTGCTAATTCACTAAAGGCGGTTGATTATTGACTAAACTGTGATTGCTAACCACTTCTTGTAGAAACAAGGAAAATAGCACTACCTGTCTCTGGACGGTATTGAAAACAATCACTAGCACTACGAGCACTATGGCTGACTAAAGGGACTCTCTGACTGTATTCGAAACACACACGAGATCTATGGAACACTTAATAGCACTCTACTATTAAAGCTTCCTAAAAGCAAAAACACGCAGAAGAAGAAGTGACAAGTAAGAAAAATACAGATAATACTTAAATTAAGGTAGCTCGCTGCACAGCAGACGTGAAGCAGACGGCGGTTAGGGCGACACTGGCACTATGGCTGACTAAAGGGACTCTCTCTGACAAATATGACAGTTACCAGTAAGAACATCAAAGAAGATTTGTACGTGCTTTCAGACAATCATGGGAAGGCTTTAGTTGACATTTTGTGTTACATGCAAACTATGCTTAAGGTTAGTGAACTAATGAGACCAGGCACCCTCTGAGGTGAAGTTCCAAAAAAACTGTGAAAACTTTTTGCATCCTAGACACAACTGTGTAATAATAGGAGGCACTAATGATGTTTATAAGAGTGCAAAGAAACACATTACAGAAAATTCCACATGTTAACTACTTCACTGCTAGTATTCCATAAAGCCATGATCTTATAGAAAACTCCTGTGTCAACAAAGAAAACACAATCACCCATAGAAAAACTCAGAAATTTTTTTCAAAGCCTCCTCAACGTCATATATGTGAAAGTACCATTTGCAGAAAGAGGTCATTTTACTGGGCATGGGCTACACAGAAACAATCTTGGATGAGCATTTATTAGCCAACAAATCCTTAATGCAGTTAAAGCAGTTAAAGGCAAGAATGGCATGACCATACCACTTCCACCACCAAATATGGCAAATAAAAATTTCGAACAAGGAAACGGAACTGAATCACTGACAACAGGTCCAGCACTAGAATCTTCATTCACCACAAAAGCAGCTGAGAAAATGATTCACTAGTCCCAGAAGCAGCTACATACTACACTACTGCATCATTAACAAGAAAAATATGGACTGATGTTCCAGCAGCCACTGAGTCAATGGTCTCAAAAGTTGCAGCATATCCGGAAGGAAAAAAGACAAGATGCATGAGACCTGTGTCCCTACAGGATTTTTGGCATCCAAATATGGAAAAGCTGGTGGCACCAGTCAATACAAGTATGAAATCCTCTCAACCTAGTTGCAACAGCTTAAAAGGAGCTCTGATATACAGTGCCTCAAAAATAAAGTTCCAGACCTTGATGTTGAAGTCAATAATGCTTGTGTTGACTGTATTTATATTCAAGAGCACTTATGCAATAGTTATGAATTAGAAAACGTTAGTGTCTCCCCATATAACTTAATCAGAAATTTTTCTAGAAACAAAGCCAAAAATGTAGGTGTGTGCATTTATGTGAAGCCAGGGGTTAAAGTAAAACCTGGCCTGAAGCTGAAGCCATGAGTTAAGAAAAACATTTTGAGGTTACATCAGTGCAACTGAACATAAAAAAGAGAAAAAAACAATAATAATGTCAGTTCATAGATCACCATGGTGACCTAGAAATTTTTGTATGATGCTGAGCACCTTACATAATAAGAAATCATCAGTAATTGTAAGTAGGGTCTCTAATATCAGTGTGTCAGTAGAAAGTCCAATTAAAATTCAATTCCTCAATATTCTATCAGTTTCAGCTTATATTCTAATATAAATAGCCCTACAAGGCTAACAAACATATCAGAAAGTCTCATAGACAATACATTTTCAAATATAGAAATCACAGATATAGAAATAATGTATGTTGACCTAGGCATATCTGACCACAGTGCTCCCATCGTTAAAGTTTTCATGGTTCCAGTAAATACAAAAACAATACATCATATGTATAACAGAATTTTGTCCCCAGTTCGACTTCACACTGATTAATCAATCCTGGGTAGAAGTATTGTTACAAAGAAATACAAATGCTGCATACAACATTTTCTCTCCTCTTTTTATGACAAGTTTTGATATGTCCTTTCCAAAAATATTAGTCATACTCAGCTCTTTTAGGCATATACACACAAATTCATGGATCACATCAGGTACAAATATTCTTCCAAGACTATGGAAAGACTCAACTCTGAAATGAAAACTTGTACTGACCCTAATTTAAAAAAAAAATGTGTAAGAAACTACAAAAAATGTATAGAAGAGTAATTAATTCAGTATAAGTGCTTAATAATAATAGATTAATAAGGAAGTCAGACAATAAATAAAGAATTACGTGGGAAATTGTTAAATGAGAAATAGGAAAAGTAGTAGGGCTTTGGACATTGTTTATAATGTAGTGATAACATTAAAATAAAGAATGAAGCCTTGTCCAGTTACATTAACTACTTTCTAAGTGCACCTCAGAAACTAAGAAAGAATTTTGCTGAACAAGAGACAATAACAGCACCAGAAGTTGTCATCAGTACAAGTTCAACAAATGAATGTGAATGGTTGAAAGTAATTAATAGCCTGAAACAGAAAATGTCTGAAGGAATAGATGAAGTGTCAAAGTCACTAATAAAAAAAGTTACTTCACAAATTATGAAACCACTGGTACATATTACCAATTTGTTATTAAGTAAAGGCTTGTTCCTACAGAGGCTGAAAATTTCTAAGGTTAGTCTTGAATTAAAAAAGTGGAGATGCAAGTAAGATAGAGAATTACAGACCTTTATCACTCCTTCAGTCTATTTTAAAAATCTTTTAGAAGCAGATGAAAATCAGACTCATAAACAAGTTTGACACCTTCAATCTTCTAAATAGTAACCAGCATGGCTCTCATACACATTACAGTACACCAAAAAAGCTGTACAGGCCTATATGGAGGAGGTAGTTAATAATTTAGATAATAACAGAAGTGTGGTAGGAATCAACCTAGATCTTTCAAAGGCCTTTGATACAGTAAACCACCAAGTTCTCCTTGATAAACTGAAGGAAATAGGCATAAGAGGAATTGGAGGAAATTGTTTCAATTTGGTCTCCAAGATAGAACTCAGGTTGTGGAACTCATCTCATCTCAAAATATGCAAAAAAAATGGTTCAAATGCCTCTGAGCACTATGGGACTCAACTGCTGTGGTCATTAGTCCCCTAGAACTTAGAACTACTTAAACCTAACTAACCTAAGGACATCACACACATCCATGCCCAAGGTAGGATTCAAACCTGCGACCGTAGCAGTCTCACGGTTCCGGACTGCGCGCTTAGAACCGCGAGACCACCACGGTCGGCAAGGAAAAAAAAAAAGTTAAGGCAGTGGAAACATGTGTCCTACAGGGTAGTGTTCTTGGGATCATATTCTTGATCTATATAAATGACATTTAAAAGCCCAAAAAGTTCATCAAAAATTATGTTATTTGCAGATTACACAACCATACTTATAAGTGATGACAGAAAATTCTGAACTACTTCAACTGAAAATGTTCTGAAATGTTTGCAGAAATGGTTTCTTGCTAATAAGTCAACAATGAATTTAAATAAAACAAATTACATACACTACAGTTAAGCAAATAAGAAGGATGGCCTCCATTTATTATGGTGTGGCCATGAAATAGAGAAAGTACAGTCTACATATTTGATCATGACTTGAACTGGAAAGACCATATGATATACATATCCAAAACCCTCAATTTTGCTTGTTTTTCACTAAGAATTATTTTTAAAGTTTGTAGCACAGAATGTGCAAGATTAGTGTATTTTGCTTGTTTCCATTCTATTGCATATTATGGAAAAATGTTCTGGAGTTTAATAAAATCTTGACTGACAGATATTTTTAAATTACAGAAAAGAGGCATTAGAATTAATACACACAGTTCTCCACAAACACACTTTAAGCTCTTATTCATGTAATTAAAATATTTTCAGTGCCAACTTTTTACATATTCAAAAGAGTACTGTATACAAAAATGCACTTGAGTAGTTTAGGTATGAATTCAGATTTAAATTGTTACAATATGTGTATCAGCAAGACTCTGTATGTGGAAAGAGCTAGAGAAACAAAAACTCAAAAATATATGAACCATTATGAAATAAGGCAGTATGGTGCTCTGCCAGTCTGCATCAAGGGAATTGAAGCTGAGAGAAAATTTGAGTCAGAATAGAAAAAAAACCTGTGAAATAAATGTTTTTAAAATATAGATGTGTATTTTGAATCCCTGAACAACTAAAAGCACTTATGTTTTCTTCATTGCCATTCAATCATGCTGTTCACATCATAAATTTTATATTTGGTTTCTATGCTCTTTTAACTGTAAGTCATGTGAATAAATTTGTTTCTCAAAGTGTACTGCATGTATGTCACATCATCAGAGAGCATGTATAAGGCCAATGCATTAGTTCATAATGAAAATTTTTAAATACATTTTAAAACGCTAATTTTATATTTATTTATTAACATGTAGAATCGTGTTGGGCATATGCTAAATGGTATTAAGGCAATTCCAGTGTCATATAAGTGATGCAAAAATGCTAATAATAGAAACTAAAGTATTTTAATACTCACTAAACTTACTGAATACTGCTTTGGGGCAGCTTCAGCTGGACAAAATGAGTTTTTATGTGGCACAAAAAGGCTAGCAGATGTGTAGCAGATATTTTAAAACAACAATGTATTTTGTAGGCAATTTTTCAGGAAACTGGGTATCATGACAGTCCCATCATAATTTGTTGCCTAGTCTACACAAAAGAAAATCAAGAGAGCTACAGATTATGGCAATGGTTTCACTGTAGCAATAGATGTCACAAAGAAAATATTTAAGAACCCTTTACAAGACCAAGCAATACTCACAGTAGCTATATATACTGTACCTTGGAGTAAAGATTTTCAGTATGATGCTGCTAGAAGCATACACCATCTCAGCAAAAACCTTCTACAACATGGCTTAAAAAGAAGGCTTTTTCTGCCATAGAGAAATTTTTTGATTGTGCAAAGGAAAATATAAAATTAACTTGCACCTATTGTATGTTTGTATGCAAATCTACATGATTTAAAGGTTTTCTTTATTATAATATGTACCGTTATGTATAATTAAATGTGTACAAACTATTAACATCAATAGCATGCAAAATGTTTGAGGATGAAATGAATAAAAGATATTATTTTTGTTAAAGAGAATGGGAGCATTGTATAAGAAAGTCCATTTGTAGCAGGTATTTTAATGATTAACTCCAAGGTGTAAAAAACTACCATCCAGTGTCACTCTGTATGTTGTTTTCTAAAATTTTCTAAGTCTACTCAGTGAGCTACTTATACATTTACTAAGTGCATAGCAAAAGCTTTCAATGAGGAAGTATCACCAATTGGGAATGTCTGTGAACTACTGAAGGCATTTGACTGTGTGATTATAGTATTCTCTTAGATAATTTAAGATTTTACAAAATATGTAGTTCAGCAGATGGCTGGTTTAATTTTTATTTAAGAAACGGAATGCAGAAAGGTATCCTAGAGTGTTCCAGTAACACAGAGTGACATCATATTATATGCTTGGGGACAAATTACAGTGGGAGTCTCCTTTGAAGGCATTACCTACAAAGAAATCTGAGGTATGGCTATGGGCATCTGTGTTGCACCAACCTATACCAACCTATTCATGGACCACCTAGAGAAATCCTTCCTGTACACTTCTCACCTGGTTCAGATTCATTGATGACATCTTAGCCATCTGGATCGAGGGTAAGGAAACCCTATCCACATTCCTCCAGAAACTCAACAACTTCTCCCCCATTTGCTTCACCTGGTCCTACTCAGCCCAATGAGCCACCTTCCTAGATGTTGGCTTTTACCTCAAAGATGTTTACATCAGTACCTCTGTCAATATCAAACCTCCTAACCATCAGCAATACCTCCGGTTCGATTGGTGCCACCCATTCCATACCAAGAAGTCCCATCCACACAGCCTAGCAATCCATTGTTATCACATCTACATTGATGAGTAGTCCCTCTCAAAATACACTGAGGTCTCACTGAAGCCTTAACAGACCATAATTATCCTCCCAATCTTGTATAAAAACAAATCTCCCGTGACTTATCTATGCAGTCCCCCACCACCTCCCAAAGTCCCACCGACTGCCCACAGGGGAGCATTCCCCTCATAACTCAGTACCACCCAGAGGACTGGAGCAACTGAATTACATTCTCTGCCAGGGTTTCGACTACCTCTCATTGTACCCTGAAATAAAAAATGTTCTGCCTGCTATCCTTCCCAACCATCCCACAGAGGTATTCCACCATCTACTGAATCTACATGATATACTCATCCATTACTACACAGCACATGCTCCAAACCACTTACCTTATGGTCCATACCTAGATGCAAGACCTGTCCCATACATGCTCCCACCATCACCTACTCTGGTCCAGTCACAAACATTAACTGTTCTATCAAAGTCAGGGCTACCTGTGAAACCAGTCATGTGATCTATAAGCTAAGCTGTAACCATTGTGCTCCATTCTTTGAGGGATTGACAACTAACAAGCTGTCCATGTAAATGGCTACTGATAAACAGTGGCCAAGAAACAAGTTAACCACCCTGTTGCTGAGCACACTGCCAAGCATGACACCCTTCATTTCAATGATTGCCTCACAGTGTATTCCATATGGATCCTCCCCACCAACACCAGTTTTTCTGAATTGCACAGGTGGGAACTTTCCCTGTGATATATCCTACATTCCCATAACTGTCCTGGCCTTAACCTTTGTTAATCATTGTCCTCACCCATGCAGTCCCTTCCCTGTTCCCATTCCTGCACTACACAGCCTTCATTCTACCATCACACCCAGTCTTTTTATTTCTCTCCTATTTCGCTACCCCTCACCCCTCCCCATCTTTCCCCTGCCCCTCATCCGACCTCTCTGCACTCCATCCAAACTCCCTACTGCACATGGCTACCGTACCCTCTCTCCACCTCTCCCCTTCGCTCTACCCAGCAGCACAAAGTGTAGCTACAGTTGCCTGAGATTGCAGTCATGTGTGTGAGCTGGATTTTCATGTGTGTAAGAGTTTCTTGTGACAGTCTTTTTGTTGTGCTTATCTGAGACAACATCTCTGCTATATGGTGAGTAGCAACTTTCCGTTTCATAATATTGTCAGTAATTAAGTATATGTATTGTAAACAAACTTATTACTGTGTTATTCTTGTGTAGCTGTCTGATGATTTTTATTGACCATATTAACTACTGACACATCATTTGAGACTGATGCATCACTCTATTACTTGGTTGCATCATAAATGTCATTGTTTTAATCTGAATGTTTGTAGTACATGGGTGACTAATTACTGGAAGTGTCAAATCTTGCAAAAAGTGACATGAAATCATTTGTTTACTTACTTTCCCTTGATATACCCTATAGATCATATTTTTTGCAGCTCTGTCCATACCAAGAATATTATTAGTCCATAAAACTGTAATCTAACAGATTTGTGGTGTAAGTTTAGTCACCAGTGATGTAAAAAAAAGTATGTACAACAGCAGAAACCACTGAAAAATGTGGCAATATCAAAGTAATGACTTTAAATGTCTACAGCACTCAAAGTTGTTCTGTTAACAATGTTACTCAGAAAAGTATGAGTTCTGCATAATAATAATAATAAACAGCATAAGTTGTGCACTATGAAATTTAAGACAACAACCAATGAAACACTGAAAATCAGTTAGCTGGTCCAAAGTGTGCAGGAAAGAATGAAATGTTCTAGTAAGGAGATATGTGAACGATGCTAAAATAATAACAGTAATCATACATACATCACTACTACAGTAATAATAACAATAATAGTAATTATAATGACAATTATGATAATAATAACAATAATAATCTATTACAGTAATCAAATATACCACAGTACCATTCATAATTATATTTAAACTTAGTATGCATAGTCTGAACAATGTAAGTATTCTGTGCTGACACAATATTGTCATACACATACAGGCATCATACATAATGTTATTTTGTACAATGTAGTAAACAATGTAGTTATTGGCTACTTTGTAGTTTCTTTAAATGACCTACACATATAAATAACAATATTATGAAAAGGGAAGTTGCTACTCGCCATGTAGTGGAGATGCTGAGTTGCAGATATGCACAATAAAAATACCGTCACTAATAAAGCTTTTGGCCATTAAGGCCATGGTCAACAATAGGCAACAGACACATAACACTCACACAGGCGTGATTCACACACACAACTGCAGTCTCAGGCAACTGAAACCACACTCAGTTGTGGTCTCAGTTGCCTGAGATTGCAGTCATGTGTGTGAGTTGTGTTTGTGTGAGCACGCGTGTATGTGTGCGCTTGTTGTGTATTTGTGACTGTGGCCTTAATGGCTGAAAGCTTTATTCGTGAGAGTCTTTTTGTCATGCCTATCTGTGATTCAGTGTCTTCACTATATGATAATTAGCAACTTCCCTTTTCATAATATTGTTACACCTATAAATAAGTATTCACATCATCCCTGTGTGGCAAAGATACTGTAGAGAGGTATGATTATGTAAGAAAGCTAACAGAAAATTGAAGGCTAAACTATCAGTTATTTTATGTGCCTTTTTTTTAAATTTTTGACTGATCTCTGTGTCTGTTGGTCTTTTGAGCTGGTGCAATAAAAACAGATATAATTGCACTCATCCAGTGTTTTGTTTATTAAAAGCTTTAATATGTGGAAGTCACAATTTTTCATTCTCCTAGTGACCTACCTCCTATTCTTCACCTCCTGATCCTACAAGGACCTGCATTTTTAAATTGACCTTTTCAGAGAAGAAATCATAGGAAGAGAGAATAGCTGACACAGCCATGCTGCCCTTGTTATACATCATTGGGGCAACAAGTGGTAAATATAAACTGACCACCAAAACTCAAAGGAATTAACATTGAATAAATGTTCCAGAACTGCCACAACATTCTTAGCACACACATCCATACGTGCATGCACCCCTGGGCATACAGTTTCTGATACAGCTAAATATTAATTACTTCTGCTGTCAACAGCTCGCATTATCTCTCTGCGCAACCACTACATCTGGTGACCTATACTAGTATGTGTCCATTGGAAGAGAGTTAGCACTTGCATAATAATTTAAAATAATTTTATAGTTTTGTAAATTTTCTTATGTACTAATTCTTGTCTTGCTCTGTTTTGTGAATGGGATACTATATCACAATGAGGATGGAAATCACACGATGTGCAAAAGATTAAACATAATCAATTGGAGAATTAATTCTGAAATGAGTGAAAAGCCAATGGAAATTCCAGACTGCGAGTTGTTGTATCTCTGTCAATAGTGAACACAGAAACTTTCCTAATACAATTTACAAATTGAAGTATTCTTGTAAAATACATTTGGACAGAAAAGTAATTTTGTCGAGAAAAATGTGTGCATACAACTGACCTAAGTTGACAGTGTATTTTGATACATGTTAGCAAGGCACCACTGAATAGGTTTCATAGCGGTATCATCACTATTATGAATAGAATATTTTACTTTCAAAAATATTAATTTATTTTGACATTTCGTAAAATTCTCAAAAAATGGGTACACAAGACGGGTACATTTTTGCCAGTCCATTGCTGGTTAGCCAGGCACAAGATATGGCCATTGTGGACATGGCAACAAATGAAATGAAAACTGAAAATGTTGATAGGAGTTACAATGACCAGTCATGTCTTTCAATTAAAATGGATAGTAAACATTATCATTCACAATGATATGATGATAATAGATGTAACTGGGCCACAGTTTTCTCCAGGAAGTATTTTTTCCTCTGCTGAGAAAGTAATTGTAAATTGTGAATTATGAATTGTGGTTTATTAGTCTCATAATATGCATTATCCAAATAATTTGATTCAGGTACAGGAGACACTTCAAAAGTCTGGTAAAATTTACTGTAAACATAGAAAGCTGATGTTTACATACAGCATCATAATAATTATATAATTTTTATATACATAAAAGGCAGAGATAATAATAATAATAATAATAATAATAATAATAATAGAACACTAAATTACCCTAGCTCAAATTATCATGTCATTCTCTAAAAATTCTTCTATCAAATGGTAGCATTTCTCCCTCAGACGCTGATGTAGCCTTATTTTTAGGATCTCTGGCTTAACATTAAATATATTTTTGCCTATTAATTTGTTATGTATTGCCATGCCCATATAATGTGGAGCTCATTCATATAATTTCAATTTGTGTGTGGGAGGCATAAAATTAGTTTTATTTCTTGTGTTGAATGTGTTGTTAAAATGGTTTTCCTAAAATGATTTTTGCCTGCTGTGTAGGAAGATAATAATTTAATAAATGTATATGGAGGGTACAGTTAGGATTTGCTGTTGTTGAAATAATTGGTGACAAGATTCTGTTTTCTGTGCGGTACACATGTAGATGATAATTTTTTTCTGGAGTTTCAGTATGCACGACAGCTTGGACTTACTAAGCCATTCTTTGCCTGCCACCGTTACACCTAATACAAACATGATTGGACAGGGTGCATTGTGCACACCAGAAACCACAATCACTGTGCTAATGTTACAACTGTTATTCAAATAAAGCTTCAATGATATCGATAATGAGATAAAGGAAGAGTGAAAACAAACATTTAATAATCATAATGAGCAAATAAAACACTTCATTAAAGTAGTGATGAAAAATTTAATGGTTGTTCAAAACAACAAAATGAAAAATTTAATTATTTTCCAAAACAACGGGCAGGTACACAAAAGGAATTACTTAAACGGCAAAAGCAAACTCTTGAGACTTTCAAAACGAACAGAGCACAACATTTCAATAACTTGGCGAAAGATTTGCAGGCTGATCTTTTAAATGAATCATGGATAAAGTTGTATGTATGGGGAAAGACCTAAAAACACAATTGCTCACTGCTTTGTCATGAGATATAAATAATTTAAGCCAAAATATGTCATCAGTAGGTGAGACACAAGAACAGTTCACAGAAAAGCTGAAGGAGATATCTAAGGCTTAGTCAAAACTGCAGCAGGAGCAGTTGCAATTGAGCCAAAATATTAATACACTCTCAGATACTTTTGATGAGTTGTAAACAGTGTGCAAAGGTTTACCTGAACTAGGTAGCATAAGTTTAAATACTCAGTTCATGAGAAAAGAGCAAGAAAGGATAGTTAAAGAAATAAAGGATATAGCTGAGGATGATATGCTAGATGAAAGCAGACCCTAGTGCAGAAGGTAGACCAAGAACACAAGGGTTATGTAGACATGATCAAGGAAACTGAAGGGTACCCATTGCTCTGGAAATGGTGCCCAGAGTTCTGGACACTGGAGCTACCATGAATATAATCTCAAAGGGTCTGTTTTATCAATTACAAAAACAAGGACACATATCGATGCTTCCAGTCCAAAATTGTAAAAGCCAAACAGTTGTAGGCTAAAGACATAAAATTGCAGGCATGGATTCCTATTCAAATTAATAGCTTCCCTTTACAACGAATATTTCATGTGGTTGAAAGGTTAATAGTATACTGTCTTATCACCATGTATGCCTTTAGAAAATGTAGTATATATTGGGAGTGGTAAGGGGAAGTGTCATTTGGTTGTGAACTGAGTCAAGTCAAATGCCAGGGAAAACAAACCAAAACACACTGCTTATGTTTGAATACAATTCTTCTATCCCACCATTATATTTGTAAACAGACAGGGAATTGAGCAATCACAGGAAGAAGAAATAGACCCTGGATCATGCACACCATGGTGAGTGTATCAGCATGTATTACAGAAGAACAAAAGGCAGAGCTGCAAGAGTTTTTAATGTGTTATGCTCATGTTTTTGAATGATGCCCTGACATAATCAAAGTATACAAATAAAAAGTGGAGGTGCAGCCACACAATCCCTTCAGCTTTTCATCTTGTGCCTGTCAGGATGCTGCCTGACAACAAGGAAGAACAACTTCTAAAATTCCATAATGTTAAGTACCTCACCATAATAAATTTCTGAGCCCCATACTGACAAATAGCTCCACACGAAGATAGCCCTAAGTGCACTGCCTTTGTGTTGTGGGGCAGAAGCTGTGAGATCTGTGCTCTCCCTTTTGGTTTAAACATCAGTGCAGGAATACTTATTGCTGCTTTAGATCAAGTCTTAGGACCTGTATTGTTAAGGAGCATCACCGTGTATGTTGATGATTTACTGATTGCTATCCCCATGTGGCCAGAAAAGTTAGGGCTCTTGGCCAAAGTCTTGTATAAATTTTCAGAATACCAAGTCATGGCCAACCTAATGAAGTCACATTTTGATAAGAAAAGGGTTGCATTCCTCGGACACATTATATCCCCTCAAAGCATACCTCCAGACCCTAAGAAGCTCAATGCTATCAGACACTGCTCTGTACCTCAAAATAAGAAACAGTTGGAGGCCATTAAGCCTTTGTCAGCAGTAGACACACACACACACACACACACACACACACACACACACACACACACACACACACACACACACACACACACACACTCACGCAAATGCAACTTGCACACTTGTCTGCAGTCTCAGAGAGCTGTAACTACACTGCGAGCAGCAGCACCAGTGCATGATGGGAGTGGCGACTGGGTGGTGGTAAGAAGGAGCCTGGGGCAGGGAAGGGGAGGGATAGTATGGTGGGGTGGCGTACAGTGAAGTGTTACAGTTTAGACAGAGGGCAGGAGAGAAAGTGTGGAGGAAGGTGTAGCAGAAAGGAGAGAAATAAAAATAAAAATAAATTATAAGACTTGGGGGTGAAATGATGGCTGTGTAGTGCTGGAATGGGAACAGGGAGGGAGCTGGATGGGTGAGGACAGTGACTAATGAAGGTTGAGGCCAGGAGGGTTACGGGAATGTGAACTAGCTTATTCTGTGACCAAATTAGAAGCTATTGCACTAATATGGCCATTCACAGAATTTGAATATTATCTGTGGAGAAAGCACACCAAGGTGTATTGTGACCATTGGTCTTTGTCCTTCTTTGTCACTTGTAAACCTGTACACAGGAGAATCACTAGGTGGTGTTTGTATTTACAGGAATTGATCTTGAAATTGTGTATATCAAAGGTAATCAAAAATTCCTCACCCAGGAAACTGTAAGATGCTATACTTAAACAGTGGTAAGGGAAAAAGGACTTTACCCACACAAAGATTACATGAATTTGTGCACTAAACAGAATTTGACACTGATCCATCATGGCTTGAATGAATGAATATGAGTGCACACAGGAAATGATATGCTGTCCACTTGAATATACTTACTACAATTAATGTTTAGTATGAAGAAAAAATTTCATTTTGCCTATTTCATGTGTGCTGCCTTATTAGGATGAAAGTTTTAGCTATGTAAGATTTTCATTGTATGTTTATGAGCCAGAGAAGTTAAGAAAGTTATTGAAAGTCTGATACATTAGCTATGACAGCACTTTTCTTTCCAATTGTGAAAAGGTAAGTCAAAAAGACAACCACAGTATGAACATGTGCATTCTTAAAACACATAAAAAACTAAAGAATGAATTGTGTATTGATAAAAATTGAATTTATGGATATTGAAAGTGTGATACATTAGCTACCAGCAAGCAGCTATACACTTAGTTTTAAGGTTACTATTTAAGTGTCCTTCAAGTGAGTGATGCAGAGTCACATCCTGAGTAAAGTAGGGAACACAATAGTTAGGTGTTTGGTACCATAACATAAGGGCTGCACCAAAAATAAATAATTATATGTATTAACACATGTGTGAGTGTGGTAGTTTGAATGTGTGTGTGAGGAAGCTACAGTGTGCCATAATCATAAGAAGGTTGAACTTACATCTTGTGCTGCCAAATGAAAAGGGGTCAGCCCATGCATTATAAGTCTGTGTGACTGAGAAGAGCACCAAGGAACAATGTTTTACACTTGTTAATTAGCACAAGTCTCGTAGAGACATATTCATGCATGACAGATACACAAGGCTGATATCACATAGCAAAAGGAGGTGTAAGTCACCGACACTGAAGTATACTGTTTACATTCAATGGTGACACTTGTACAACACTATATTGAACTTTTAAAATATATCAGTAGATAGTAAACTTGAAGTAAGTGGTTTAAGATCCCTAGATAGTCACAAAATGATCTACTCAGTAGTGCTCTCCTGATGAATAAAGGATTGCCGTGCTAAAATAAGAAAGAATGCATCTTCTTGTCCATAACATTTCTGGCAGACTAGTAGAGACATCCTAGTAAACTCTTCAGAGGCACAGCTAAACATAGTTATGTATGCTTATTGCAATTGTTAACAATGGATACTCATATCAGGTGCAAGTATGAACACAAAACATATGCACATCATGTGATAATGTTGCATGCAAATATTTTGTCAGTACTGGAATATGAGTTTGAAAAAATGAAAGCATGTGCAGTGTTAAAGTAAGATGAGACTATGAATACAAGTTGTTCACAAATGAACATTCAAAATAGTAATTTGCAAAAGCAAAATATAATCAAAATGTTAATGTAAAAACTGAAAAATATTACACAACATAAAATCACAAGAAATGTACATAATATTAAAAGCCTTTTATATATAATTTCTGCACAGTGTTTGTACAATATTTATGTAAAGAAATGTAAATTCCATGTGAGAATGCGTATATATGGAGCAAGAAATAAGCCAACCTGGTATGTCTGTATATTTTAAAATGTAAATACAAGTTATTGTAACAGTGACGAAACGTATGACACAATCTGAAGCTGAATAGGTTTCCAAGGACTGCATATTTTAACTGATAACTAAAAATGTGCTAGGAACATTTTGTAAGGTTTGAAACCTGTAATTTCATGTCTTTCTGTGAAAAAAGTTTGCCAGTGCTGTGCTATGCAGTATTGAACACTTTTATCCTCAGTGGACTCGTGGATCAACAAGACATTTTACCACAGAGAGGGCCTGGAAACAGATGAAGGCATTTTGCACTTAACCTAGAACCCATTTAAGTGTCTTCAGGATACTGATAGCATGATCCTGGTTTGGCCTCTTGTGGATTACAACATGAACAAATGCCTGAGCCATAAATGATGAACCTCCTCACCACAGCATCGATGGTTCCAGAAGTATGTTGCAGTAATAAGGATGAATACTTTCATTGACTTTGAGTAAACAAGTGATACTGTAGTTCACTCATGGACAGCTCATCTTAAGTGCAACATTAACAAATTTGAGTGTTCATGCAGCATATGTCATGTGAGGTGTGTGCACTGAACTGTGCCACAATAGCAGCAGTTAGATTCCAAATTCAGATGCACTTGTTGATGCTAGCCTTAAAATTTTTTTGTAAATTATAGTAGTAATAATCTGTAAGTGTACACTAAACAAAATTATATATACAGTCTGAGTAACTAACTATTGCCACCAAGAATAACTCAGAAAGCATGATAGAAGCTGAAAAGTTTGTTGGACAAAAGTTGCATGGGACAATGGGGGCCATAATATGATGTTGGTTTTTTGTTGCTAGGTGGGGTCACTTCAGAGATGTGAAGGTCAGCTTTGTTTGTTTAAATGGGATGCTATAGTTTGGAACTTATTTTCCAATAGTGACTATCAAGATGAATCCAATGATGTGTAACAGTAATGTCAACGAAGGTCACAAAGGTAGCACGAACGTCCATTTACAGAAGGTGTTCGAAGTGATGACCATTGGTATTGATGTAGTGCTGCAATCTTCTTATCATGGATTGAGTGGTATTCCATATCACATCAGCACTTATTGAAGCACATGCTCTGACAATTCTCTCTGGTGTATCATGCTAATAGTAAATATTCGCCAGATACGGCATGTCCATCTAATGTGCCATTGACATGTAAACACTATTTGATGGTTTTGCAATACAATGCTAATAGGAACAGTAAGACTAGTATCCTCAAATCAGGTGAATGTATTCTTTCAAAGAACAAGTTGATATGCTTCTCATTTATGGTGAATGCCTATAAAATTCAGTGAGAGCCAGAGACTTATACACTGAAAGATGCCCTCAGTGTACTCACCCTATACGACATATTTTTGAATATGTGTATGATAAATTGAGTACAACTGGATCTTTAATGTATCGGAAACATATACAGCAAAGGAAAGTTACTAACGAGGAAACGGAAATTGGTACTCTGGCCACTATGGTTCCAGATCCTTGTGTTAGTCCACATCAAATTGCAATGGAATCTGGTATGAGCCAGAATAGTGTTGTTCGTGTTCTGCATTGCCATAAATATCATCCTTACCATATCAGTCTCCACCAAGAATTAACTGGCAAGGATTGTATGCATCACATTGAATTCTGATGATGGGCTCAACTTCAGATTCATAGGGATGACATATTTATTAATTTGATTTTATTTACTGATGAGGCTACATTCATGAACCATTGAAATGTTATGTAGCATAACATGCATTATTGGGCAACTGAAAATCCACATTGGCTGCGGAAAGTTGCTCTCCAAAAATCCATGGTCAGTGAATGTATGGTGTGGAATTCTGGAAGACAGAATTATAGGCCCCTATTTTATTGATGGAAATCTTAATGGTAGAAAGTACACCACATTCCTGCAAGAAACATTAGGTCTGTTATTGGAAGAAATACCTTTAGGAACAAGGAACAGAATGTGGTATCAACATGATAGGTGTCTGGCACATTTCTTGCTGATGGCTAGAAATGAATTGCAAGACAGTTCCCAAATCATTTTTTTTTGGAAGCAGAGGAGATGTGTCCTAACCGGCTCATTCATCAGGATCCATGAAAGTCATTGTTTATAAAGACGTTACAACTACACCTGAAGATATGCAAGAGAGAATTGTCAGAGCATGTGCTTCAGTAAGTTTCAATATGATAAGGAATACCACTCAATCCTTGCTAAGACGATTGTAGCACTGCACTGGTACCAGTGGTCATCACTTTGAACACCTTCTGTAAATGGGCATTGATTGACCTTTAAAGACCTTACTGTTGCATATCATTGGACACAGCTTGATAGTTGCTATCAGAAAATAAGTACCAAACTATAGCTTTGAACTTTAAATCCAGGTCTAAGTACTTTTTTTGCCATTCTGAGATTGGTGTTATACCAAGGTTCACCTCTAGCAAGTACTTCACAGGTTGGCACATAGCCTAGTGTTATAACAAATCTTTTAGCACTTGGAAATTTTAAGTGCTAATTCCAGAATTCTTTTGGTAATTTCCACCTACATTCTTCCAGTCAAAAGTATTACAGCTCTCAGTCATACTGAAAACAGTTCCATATACCATAAAGATTTCAGTGTTTTACTCAGGCTTAACAATAGTATCATAATTTTGAATTTCCTTCTCAATTCTGCCAAGTACATGATCAAGAGGCATATAAAAATGACCTGGTATATGGAATACCAAAACAATGCCTTTAATATTTGGTGGCATTTCATTTACCAACCAGTATTGAAGCATAATCATCACTGAACTGTTACAGTTTTTTTCTCTACAACCATCTGCAAAATGCCTTACAGTCGTCCCTCCTTCCAAGCAAGTATTTTTTAGCCTATGAAAAATTGCTAGTGCAACTTCATTCAAACCTTTTTTGAAGTCTGATTCTGTCTAGTGATATATAAAAACACAACCAGATTCATCAAGGACTTTCATTTTTAAATGGACCTTTTTGGATAAGAATCAAGAACAGACAGCCATGGACATGAAATAGCGCAAAACATCACAAATATGCAATACAACTTTGCAATGGTAAGCCACATCCAGCCTGGAGCCCCTCTTTCTGCTGTAGTGAAGCTGTGCATGCAGGATTGTGACTCCTTCTCATCCAATGACTGTGTCATTATTATGGGAGGTCCATATGATGTAGCAAGAAATCAAGCAAATGATGCAATTAGACATATGAAACTGGTGCTGGGTAAGTTAAATGACACTAAAACAATTGTTGTCAACATTCCACAGAGGCATGATCTTATGAAACACTCTATTGTGAACCGGGAAGTTCATAAAACAAATTACAGGATTAAAGCTCTATGTAGTAAATTTCAGAATGTGTCTCTAGTAGATGTCAGCTATCTAGAAAGGGAGCTGCACACATCTCATGGTCTGCACATGAACAAAAGAGGCAAAAAGATTGTTAGTAGCAAAATTATTGAGGAAGTCAGACGACATTGTTCACAAAGTGATGAAAAGAAGTCTATTGCCATGGGGTGGTACAACTCACCTCAACAAAATCTGCCACAACACCAGCCACCGCTGGCAAGCCAGGGAAACTTATAAAGCCTGCTGGCCTCATTGCTTGTCCAGAATTATCCTCTAAGGTCCAGCAGGTAAAACTCAGCCTTAAAATCATACACCAGAACCTTGGTAGTCTTAGAAATAAGCATAATGATCTAGATGTAATTTCACGGATTGACAAACCCGATATATTAGTTGTAACTGAACATTGATACAATGAAGCTCTGATTAGCATTAGTCAACCATTGTGTATGAAATTCTGCACAGCCTTCAGTAGAAAAGACAAGACTGGGGGAGGTGTAGCAATTTTCACTGTAAATGAAAGTAATTTTAATGTTATTGATGTGAGTGCCTTCTGGTTGGAAGGAGTCTCAGAATTTGCTGCAATAAACCAGAATCAGAATCAGAATCAGAATTTTTATTATCCCATAACGTACAAAGTCAAATCACAGATCTGATGTACTGGGGACTCGTCAACAGTACATTTACATTACAATTTCAGTTTGTATATACAGTTTTACAAAAACAACATATCAACACTCCAGTTTACATGTATCACAAAGTAATATAGAACAGCAGTGTTTACGTAGTAAACATATTTTTAAAATCATTTATTTTACACAAAACTGCTTAGCTTAATTTACAGGTGATGTTTCCTTGGTCAGACTTCCACATCATCATTCATAAATTCTTCTATGGAGTAATAACATTTCTCCACTAGTAACTTGTGCAGGTTTGGTTTCAGTTGCCCTAGCTCCATGCTGTTTATTTGTTTCTTTTTTAGCATGTTGTAGATTTTCATGCCCATATATTCTGGGGTTTGTGCATATAACTTTAATCTATGAGTAGGAAGCATGAAGTTTGTCTTATTTCTAGTGCTGTATTGATGCTTAAAATTGTTGTCTGTGAATAACGTAGGGTTACTGTACACAAAAATAATCAGTTCATAGATGCACAAACAGTGGGCACTTAATATTTTTAGATTTCTTAATAGTGGGCGGCAAGATTCTTTTGGTCTTGCATTACACATATTTTTAACAATTGATTTTTGTAATTTTAATATTCTAATGATTTTGCTTGTATTACCCCAAAAGACAATGCCATACCTTATAACAGCTTCAAAATAGCTCTGATAAACTACTTTTCTTATCTCCATGCTAGTTGAGTATGACAAAATCTTCATAGCAAAGGTCAGGCTGTTTAACTTGTTTGCCAAGTATTCTTTATGTGAAGACCAGGATAAATTTTGGTCCAAATGTATTCCTAAGAATTTAACACAATCTGATTCTTTCAGTTCCTGGTTTCTGCAGGCAATATGAATTTCATTTATTTTACAGTTTTTAGTTTTAAACTGTAGTAAATGTGTTTTTCCAATATTCAATTTTAACCCATTTAGTTGGAACCAGTTTTCTAAACTGTCTAGTAGATTTGTGACAGTTGAGGGAATTTTTCTGAGTGATTGCTTTCGATGAGGGTAGACGTATCATCAGCGAATAAAACTGAGTGTGAATTTATGTTTAGTGGCAAGTCATTTACGTAAAGTAAGAATAAAATTGGACCCAGAATAGAGCCTTGTGGAACGCCTTGTGAAATAATCATCCATTCAGAGAAGAAATTTCCCTTGCTTGATGATATAACTATTCTTTGTTTTCTCTTTGTGAGATATGACCTGAACCACTCTAAAACACGACCTCCAATTCCGTATCTTTCCATTTTATACAGGAGCAATTTATGGTTTACACAATCAAATGCTTTTGTGAGGTCACAGAACAATCCTGCAACTTTGCTAGACTTGTCTAAGGCAGAACAAATTTTTTTCACAAACTCATTTA
The DNA here is from genome assembly GCF_023897955.1 of Schistocerca gregaria. NCBI lineage: Eukaryota > Metazoa > Arthropoda > Insecta > Orthoptera > Acrididae > Schistocerca > Schistocerca gregaria. The sequence continues at coordinate 618,255,334 of NC_064923.1, read as the reverse complement.
TGGCGTCTACTGTGTTTTTGCATTTCTGAAAGCCGTATTGATTATCTGACAGTATGTTTTATTTTTCTATAATTTTTTTTATTTGTATTACTACCACTTTTTCAAATATTTTTGAGAAAATTGGGACAATAGAAATTGGGCGGTAGTTCTCCATATCTTCTCTTGAGCCTTTTTTGAACAAAGGTTTTACCTCTGCATGCTTCAGGGCGTCTGGAAAGTGGCCTTCTTCGAGTGATTTATTGATTATTGAGGAAAGGGGGTGAGCTATTATCTTGGCAGCTGATTTAACTAATTTAGTAGGTATGCCATCCCACCCTGCGGAATTTTTGTTGTTGAGCTGCAATATAGTGTTCTCTACATCTTTGGCTGAAATTTTTTTAAATTTGTTAAAGCATTCTTCTGCCTTCTGACCTAGTTTTACTTTTTTGGTATAACCATCTACATCTGCAACTGATTTTGATATATTTATAAAAAAAATTGTTAAATGATTCTGAAATCAGAGCAGGATTTGTTATAGTTTTATTTCCTACCTTAATTTTGGAGATAACTTTGCTGTTAGTTCTCATCCCCAGTTCTGATTTTACGACAGACCAGACTGCCTTTGATTTGTTTTCATGAGCCAAGATGTATGTATTATTTACCATTTCTTTTGCAGCTTTCACTACCCTTTTAAATAAGCCTTTATACCGTTTGACATAATTTATGAAAACAGGGTCTTTGTTATATTTCAACTCCTTGTGCAGTTGTCTTTTCTTCCAACTGGATATTTTTATTCCAGTGGTGATCCAATTTAGCTTATTTGACACCTTTGTGTGGAATACTCTAAGTGGAAATATTTCATTAAATACATGTAGAAAACTTTCTAGAAACCTGTTAAAATGTACAGAGGTTGGAGTTTCATCTTCAACTTGCCACTCCACCTCTTCTAATTTAGAGCAGAACTGTTTTAAATTTCCAGCAGTAAAATGTCTTTTGCTATAAGTATTTTTAGTACTTGGTTCATTTGCATTTGCTATTTCAATAAACATTGCAGAGTGGTCTGAGAGTCCTAATTCCACACATAACTTCTTTGCATCATCAAATTTATAATTTGTTAAAATGTTATCAATACAACTTCCTGTATTTCCGTTTTCCCTTGTGATTTCCAGGAAGTTTACCTTGAAACCAAATTTTTGGGTTAAGTCCATAAACTTTATTGAGTCATTTATCTGATTGAATAAATTTATATTGAAATCAGATGCTATTAATACCTTTTTCTTTTTCTCATTGATGACTTTCTGTGAAAGATTTTTAATTTTGGTAAAAATAATTTTGTTATCTCTACACCTGGGATTCTATATATAGAAACAATAATAATATTTTGTGTTTCTAATTCAATTGAGCAGCTTTCAAATACTCCTTCTTCATTTAGAAAATTGAAATCATCTTTTACTTTATATTCTACAGAGTTATTTACAAGTATGCACGAGCCCCCATGAGTTCTATTTTTTCTACAAAAACTTGATGCTACATTGACATTTTTTAACTTATTTAATATTATGATATTATCTTTTGTAAGGCAATGCTCGTTTAAACAAACAATTTTAACATTTTTACATTCAGAGAGTAAAATTTGTATTTCATCAATTTTATTCATTCTTTCATTTTGATGGGTTGTAACCATGCCATTTACGTTCAAGTGCATTAGAAAAGTGCTGTTTTTTTGCCTAAGGTTTCAAGAATAGTTTTCTTTATAGGATTATTACACTTCCTATTCTCTTTTTCCTTCTTTACAGTTTTTGTTGGAAATGTTTGGGAACCATTGCAATCATGAATAAAAACGTTTCTTACCTTTGTATTTGCCTTAGGCTCACTGGCACTAAAAAATCCTTTAAGTGCAATGGTTGTTTGATTTTTCTATTTGGGAGTCGAGTGGTTGCTGCTGTCGTACTGGCTGTTGCTGATGGATTGATTTCTGCTGCTGGGCTGGCTGTTGATGGTGGGATGGTTTCTCCTGCTGGGAGTCAAGTGGTTGTTGCTGTCATACTGGCTGTTGGTGGTGGATTGGTTTCTGCTGCTGGGCTGGCTGTTGATGGTGGGATGGTTTCTCCTGCTGCATCAGTACATAATATGCCTTCAAGTTGGTGAGAGTGATCTGCTTCTTCTAACGAGATTGTAGTTTTTGGTTTAAACCAATCCGAAATTCGTGTTTTTCTGGCGATTTTTAAGCTTGGTGCATGTGTCCTCACGACACAAGTACTGGTAAATAGCTTTTCTGCTAAAAGTTCTTTTCCTAATTTATTTAAATGAAGTCCATGAGCTGTGAAAAACCTTCGACCTAAGCCATGTATGTCAATAACTTCTACATTCTGAAAGTCAGAACATATTTCAGAGATTTGTTTGTTAGCAGCACAAATTTCAGGGTTTACACACGACCAGACAGGCAAGTCATAACGAGGTGGTATGTTTACAACGCGAATAGTGGGTGTGTATTAATTTGTTTAAACAGTTCTTTTGTTAACTTGTACGTTTCATTCCGATAAACATCGTTTGAGCCACCTAAAATTACGACAAAATCATCTTTATTTAAGTTGGATGTCTGAGTAGAATTTGTTTGTTCTGCTATCTCACGAAACGGCGCTCCTGGTTTGACAAAGCCTGATACCTTTAAATTACATTTTTCTGTCAACAGTGCAGAAATTCCACGTCCGTGGCTATCACCTAACACACAAAGATTGTTTTTAACTTTTTTGCACTCGATGTTGTGGAAACACAAAGATCGTTTTTTACTTTTTTTGCACTCGATGTTATGGAAACATGTATTTGCCTAGAAGCCATGTTATGTTTCTGCACATTTCCTACAGGGAATATCTTCCCTACGCTAGACTCCGTGTTAGATATTATTTCACATTGTCCACTGTAGTTTACACTGGTAGGCCTAGTAGTTAGTAGTATGTCTATTTGATTTGTTTTGGTCGTTATTTTCACTCTGAAGTGTGAGTGGTTTTTTTACGTACTTAGGACTATTAATTCCCACTGACGCATTGTAACCAGTTGTGAACATGAGTTTTCGATCTGCTTCAGTTTTCTGTATGACATTTATACCTGGTAATTTGCTTTGGACGTTACTTGAAGCTGCTGCTTGTAGCTCGCGTTTTTCGTCTCGAAGATTACTGATATCTCGCCACAGAAATCAACGACTAGCTGAAGGCTTTGTAATCGTTCGTTCAGCGTCTCGATTTCACTTTTACAGTTATTACAAACTCCGTTTTTTACAGTAAAACTATAACTTTTAGTCACATTCCCATCACTTGCTTCTTTACTTGACGCCATATGGGGTTGAGATAACATGACAGTTATTGGTGTTTACAGGCCACCTGCAGCAAATACAGATACGTTTTTTTTGTAAATCTTTCTGACTTGCTTGTATATATAGACACAACATTTTTTGGGCCAAATGGTCATGTAAATATTATAGTTGCAGTGGATATAAATATAGATTTATTAACAAATGATGTCAGCACCAAAAAGTTACATCATCTGTGTGATGAATTTAACCTGATCCCACTCATTCGGGAACCCACTAGAGAAATTGGCAATAGTAAAACATGTCTTGACAACATAATAACAAACATGACCCACCTATCCCACAGTGCATCGGTTTTAAAACTAGCCATCTCAGATCACCATGCAGTACAGCTTAAATTGGAGCTCCATGAGGCCCCCACTGTCACTACAAAGCAACAGTTTGTAACTAAAAGAATAATGTATAATGACAACATAAATAGACTAAACTGCATGCTAGCACAAATAAAATGGTTTGAAAATAGTAGCTTTTCATATGATACCTTTGCTGCTGACTTCTATTACTGCCTTGATACCACATGCCCAGTTGTAATCACAAAAATGAAACGAACAAAAAACATAAACAAAAATATTTGGGTAAATAGTAATGTCACTGAAGTGAGGGAAAAATTAAAACTACTCCACATTGCAATGCTGAATAATAGAGAGATCCCTGAGGTAAAGGAAGCCTTCAAAATATATCAATCACACTATAAGGACTTACTCTCACAGACCAGGAGCAACTATGTTGCAAATAAGCTTCAAAACTCACACAATGTAACTGTTGGCATCTGGGCAGTCATAAACAGTTTTAGAACCTGCAATGACAAATCCTGTATGGACTTTACTATTAACCACAATGGTATGCTCATAAAAGACCAACTGGAAATTGCAAATATTTTTAATGAATATTTTTCTTCCGTAGGGGAAGCCATAAATAGCAAACATAAAAACATGCACTACAGTTTTAAAGGTAATACATGTGACCATAGTATATATCTAGCCCCCACAAACTGTGCAGAAATAATGGGCATCATTAACTTTCTAAAACCCTCTAATTCAGCTGGGCATGATGGCCTAAATACTAATGTCTTAAAAGCCTGTAGCCAAAATGTTTCTGTACCTCTGTCTGCAGCAGTCAACAATATAATAGAATCAGGCACCTTTCCAGACAGGCTCAAAATACAACAGGTAACACCCATTTTTAAGAAAGGTGACAACAACAAAATAGAAAACTACAGACCAGTCTCAATCTTTCCTGTCTTTTCCAAAATAGTTGAGAAAGTTATATACAACAAAACTTTCTTAACAAACACAACCCGATTTTCAAAAATCAAAATGGATTCCTAAAAGGTAAATCAACTAGCACTGCAGCTGCTCAACTAATTGAAGAGGTGATAGGGGGTATCTAAAGCAAGGAACATGTGGCAGGTGTATACCTAAACCTGGAAATAGCCTTTGATTGTGTTGACATCCTATTAGACAAGCTATGGAAAATGGGCATTAGAGGCGCTGCTTATGACCTAATAAAGTGTTATACGAGCAGTAGAAAACAATTTGTTCTACTTAAAATGGAAAGTGGTGTCTACAAATCAGAGATCACATGCATAAAATATGGTGTGCCCCAGGGCTCAGTTTTGGGCCACCTTCTGTTCTTGATCTATGGAAATGATATTAAATACTGTACTATAAATTCCAAAATTGTTCTGTATGCCGATGACACGTCCATTGTATGTAAAAAGGAATCATGTAATGAACTAGAGGCTGAGTGCAATAATGTGACAAAAGAAATTGTTAAGTTTTTTAATGAAAGCCATTTAAATGTAAGCACCAGTAAAACATGTTTGATGGAGTTTAACAAAAGTAGTTTGAATACTGAAATTAAATTATACATGTGCAACGAATTGGTAAAGAAAGAGTCTAGTGTAAAATTCCTTGGCATAACAATCCAAAGCAACCTGAAATGGGACACACATATTGACTCCCTAGCAACTAAGTTGTCAAAAAATATATTTGCAATGAGTACTATTAGCAAGTTCTGTAGAGACACCGTAGTCCTAAAGACTACATACCATGCTCTTTTCTCCTCTCACTTGAACTACGGTATTGAAATTTGGGGGGCAACAACCAAAGCTAATCTAGATAAGCTTCTCATTCTTCAAAAAAGGGGTGTGAGAATAATCTGTGGAGCAAAATATAGGGAATCTTGTAGCAACTTGTTTCCAAAAACAGAGGTGTTAACTGTTATATACACATACATTCTAAAAGCCATATTGCTTGTGAAGAGACTGCCCCCAAACACTTATTCAGATTTCCACCACTACAATACTAGAAATAAAGAAAGATTTTACATTGGCAGCCACAGAACAGCACTTTACGAAAGGGGGCCTCAGTACGCAGGTATAGAATTAGCTAATGCACTGCCTTGTGCAGTCATGGCTCTTCCTACAATAAAACTGAAACATCAACTTAAGAAATTTTTAGTAAAACACCATTTCTACTCATTAGAAGTGTACCATACTTATATGAAGAACAACAAATGCTTTGTGAAATTATGTGAATAGAAATAAGTAAACATCTTATTGTAATTTTGTTGTAAATTAATGACGTATTCAGAAGAATATGTTTTGCATATTGTGCAAATAACTTTAATCATTACTGTTTCTTTGTACATGTGCAGTGTACCATTCGATGTTGAATAAAGTTATTATTATTATTATTATTATTATTATTATTATTATTATTATTGTTATTATTATTATTACTTGTGTGTTGCTTTAACATCAGCTGCATATGTGATAAGGCAGGTGGACTCCTTCCATCTGTTATGTTTTCCTACTCACAAAAATAACCAAATTTTTTCATTTAATTTCATCTTATTTTCAGTACATTTACTGGACTTGGAAATCTCAAGTTCTTGCTGAGAACAACTTTCACTCAAATTTGTTACTGAGAGTCTTATTTTAAGTGTTCTGATTACATTTGTGTAATTAATTTTCATTAGGCCACTGTTAATTAAAAGTTACAGTTAACTGAAGTTAGCATAGCCGTTTACTACACACAAAAAGTTCATGAGCTGAAATGAAATGTCACGTGGCTAGGGCCTCCCATTGGGTAGGCCGGTGGCCTGGTGCAGGTCTTTTGAGCTGACACCACTTCGGCAACTTGCATGTAAATGGGAATGAGATGATGACGCTTAGGACAACACAACACCCAGTCCCTGAGGGGAGAAAATCTACAACTCAAAATGGAATTGAACCCGGGCCCCTCGGCATGACAGTCTGTCACACTGACGACTCGGCTATCAGGGCAAACAGTTATTGAGCTAATACTTATATTTAAGAGAGATTACCTATACCATTTGAAGTTTAAGTTTTCTGACTTTCATGTAAAGCATTTTAAATTACTGAAAAATAATAAATAATCTCCCAGTACCATTTTGCATTGCAGATTATGGCACAGCCACTGTTTGGTAGATTCCAGATTTTGAGTATATACTCTTGTTATATTAATTTTTTGGCACAGTTTGACAAACAACATTAATTTAACTCACTAATTCATAATTAAATGTAATTTATTTTGATTTGTGCTCATCCATATAAATAGTGGATTCACACTGGTGTAAGGATAATAGCTTCATGTATTTTTCTAAATTTCTGACAAGCATCATTTTCTGTAAATCAGAAGTATATTATTTTTAACAATGGTGAAGAAATAAGCATTGGTGTCAGTCATAAAGCTGTACTAAATTTATGAAATTTATTCTCAGTTGTGGGATCTACCTGGCATTAGCTGCATTAGATATGAAGATATTATATACTGGTGACATGTGACCATTTGTGCAGGACTGTGACTCAAGCCCATATTTCCCTCTTGTCACATGTAGTTACCTTAACCACTTTCACTATCTGAGCATGAGCATGCTTCCAGGACTAATGGACCAACACAAACTTCCAAATATTATGCTATCAATGACCCCATCACTCACACCTTTAATTGGACTTCCGCCATCATTTCTCCTGTTGAGGCTATTAACACTTATTTTTAACAATGTCTGAAGAAACATTCTTTGGTAACAATCTTGCAGATTTACTAAATTTATGAAATTTATTCACACTTGCAAAGATATTATTTGTTTGTGACATACAAAAATTTGTACATTACCAGGAAGCATGCTCAGATAGCCGAAGTGGTTAAGAAGACTACTCATAACAAGCAGGATATCTGGGTGTCACCGCTCACCGATAAATCTGTACCTATAGACTGGAAAATTGCGCAGGTTGCACCAATGTTTAAGAACGGTAGTAGGAGTAATCCATCGAACTACAGACCTATATCATTGACGTCGGTTTGCAGCAGGGTTTTGGAGCACATACTGTATTCAAACATTATCAGTCACCTCGAAGGGAATGATCTATTGATACATAATCAGCATGGTTTCAGAAAACATCGTTCTTGTGCAATGCAGCTAGCTCTTAATTCGCACGAAGTAATGGCCGCTATCGACAGGGGATCTCAAGTTGATTCTGTATTTCTAGATTCCCGGGAAGCTTTTGACACCGTTCCTCACAAGCAACTTCTAATCAAGCTGCAGGCCTATGGGGTATCATCTCAGTTGTGCAACTGGATTCATGATTTCCTGTCAGGAAGGTCACAGTTCGTAGTAATAGACAGCAAGTCATCGAGTAAAACTGAAGCGATATCATGTGTTCCCCAGGAAAGCGTCCTGGGACCTCTGCTGTTCCTGATCTATATAAATGACCTGGGTGACAATCTGAGCAGTTTCTTAGGTTGTTCACAGATTATGCTTTAATTTACCATCCAGTAAGGTCATCTGAAGACCAGTATCAGTTGCAAAGTGATTTAGAAAAGATTGCTATATGTTGTGGCAGGTGGCAGTTGACGCTAAATAACGAAAAGTGTGAGGTGATCCACATGAGTTCCAAAAGAAATCCCTTGTAATTCGATTACTCAATAAATATTACAATTCTCAAGGCTGTCAATTCAACTAAGTACCTGGGTATTAAAATTATGAACAACTTCAGCTGGAAAGACCACATAGATAATATTGTGGGGAAGGCAAGCCAAAGATTGCGTTTCATTGGCAGGACACTTAGAAGATGCAGCAAGTCTACTAAAGAGACAGCTTACACTACACTTGTTCATCCTCTGTTAGAATATTGCTGCAGGGTGTGGGATCCTTATCAGGTGGGATTGACGGACATCGAAAGGGTGCAAAAAAGGGCAGCTCGTTTTGTATTATCACGTAATAGGGGAGAGAGTATGACAGATATGGTACATGAGTTGGAATGGAAGTCATTAAAGCAAAGATGTTTTTTGTCATAGTGAGATCTATTTACGAAATTTCAGTCACCAACTTTCTCTTCTGAATGCGAAAATATTTTGTTGAGCCCAAGTTACATGTAGATGTAGATGGATGTAGGTAATATTACCATACCTAATGTGGCTAACGTCAGAAAGATCCTGCAATTGTGAATAAATTTCATACAATCATATTAGTTCCTGTTGCTCATTTAAAATAGTAAATTCCGTCCTAATCATATTTCAAAGCATCATGTGCTTTTCAAAATAACGGTTTGTTCTTATGCCAGACTGTAATTAGTTCATAATTATAGAGCTAATGAGTAAGACCTGTGCTGGATATGCTCTCATTATTCAATACAAATATATGTTATGTATACCCTGCAGGCAAAAATAAATATACTGAAAACCACAAAACTCTTGAACTTAAATAATTAATTACAGCTGTGTGGCTACAGAATATAACATGATGCTTTCAAACTGTGTTCTAATTGTCAAGAGTGTATATGTTATTCTCATTGAAACCTGTTGACTATTGGATTGAGTGGTACAAGTTAAGGACTGTCTTAAACAAAACAATGAAGGATAATCATCTGCAACAAATTACTAAAGGAATGGACCAATTGTGAACTGTTTAGTTGGAGCCACAGTTGAAAACTTTTCTCAATAATCAAACTTGCTGACCAGTAGATTTGTGCTACTGATTGTTCATAGTATAAAAACTGGTCACTGTGGTTTGGTTAATCACTGAACTTCACATGAATAATATGTGTGGTATCTACGATATGTATCATGTATGTCAGAGAGCAAACACCATCCAACATACAATTGGATTTTGAATTATTCAGTTATTGAGAAGTGTGCCAATGAGGCAAGGCTATGGAAAACAGATCAGTTACATCACATTTGATGCCCCATCTAGTGAGAATTATTCCACCCTGGCATAATTATGACTTATGAACTCCAGACAAAATATAGCTTAACAATGAATTGTTTGTTAGACAGTGAACTATTGATGTATAATGGTGAAGTGACTGTTGGACTGTGTAAATATGTTCCTAGGCACAAAGAAACTAATATTATGTTTGATCTGTGGAGAGGACAAAAAAAAAAAAAAAAAAAAAAAAAAATCTGGAAAATGCAAAATTATATTATTTCAAATAAGCACATCAACCAGTCACCATTACATAAAGGGAGCTTTAGCCTGTGGGAGTACAGGATTGCCTGTCTTCATCATCAATCCCAGTTTGGACAACAGCCAATGCAAAACTTGCAGGATAGAGTCACCAGAACATAAAGAAACCACCCTGGCATGAAATTTTGGAGTGGAAATACAAACAGGCCGATGTGGAAATTGTGAACTGGAGTAGCTAGCAGACAATGCAACAGCAGAAGCAGGCTTAATGAATACTCGAGGTTAAAGTGTTACTTTGTTGAGTGTCTGTTAGATATTTTGTCAAAACAAGCAAATTAAAAGTAAAAGGCAATGTGTTTTAGGGTGTAGGATACAAGAAGTGTTGGTACTTAATGAGGGTATGAACTTATTATAGATTAAGTTCATGAAACAATAGGAAAAGAATTTTTACGAAAATGTATGAAACATGCTTACTAGAAGTGATATTAGTAGATTAGATTTAAAAAAATGGACAAAAATGATAGCAAAATTGGTAGTGAAAAGGTTGAGATGAAAGGAACTAAGAGAGGAATTGGTGTGATTAATATGACCATAATGTTAATAATTTCTATAAGTAAACTGAATCAGTAAAAGTTTTTGTTGAAAATCAGTTACGTGCTTGGGTTAGAATTTAGAAAATAGAGAAAATGTAACTGAAAACAAAAGTAAGAAGGAGATGGAAGTCATTGATTTTTATCAGGATGCTTTAACTTAAGTAGTTCAAATTTGTTCTTTTTATGATAATAATATAATGATTAACCAAGCTGATGGTCTGGGGGTAATGAAGAGAGATGATGATCAAAATACTGAAGAGGATAGTAATGAACTGTTTCCGATACAGTGGAAGGGGATGTTATTGATGTAAATATTGACGTTCATAATGATGTGGGAATGGAGTGTGTACAAGTAATAAAGAAAAATGTTGAATCTCATGATCATGTTCGCAAAGAATCTAAAGATTTGTTGATAAGTAGTGAGCTAAGTAAACTGCAAGTGGTAAATGTAATACATCAAAGAAAATAATCTATATTTGAAAATATAATATATGTTGTTGTTGTTGTTGTTGTTGTTGTTGTTGTTGTCGTGGTCTTCAGTTCTGAGACTGGTTTGATGCAGCTCTCCATGCCAATCTATCCTGTGTAAGCTGCTTCATCTCCCAGTACCTACTGCAAACTACATCCGTCTGAATCTGCTTAGTGTATTCATCTCTTGGTCTCCCTCCACGATTTTTACCCTCCATGCTGCCCTCCAACGCTAAATTTGTGATCCCTTGATGCCTCAGAACATATCCTACCAACTGATCCCTTCTAGTCAAGTTGTGCCACAAATTTCTCTTCTCCCCAGTCCTATTCAATACCTCCTCATTAGTTATTTGATCTACCCACCTAATCTTCAACATTCTTTTGTAGCACCACATTTTGAAAGCTTCTATTCTCTTCTTGTCCAAACTATTTATTGTCCATATTTCACTTCCATACATGGCTACACTTCATACAAATATTTTCAGAAATGACTTCCTGACACTTAAATCTATATTCAGTGTTAACAAATTTCTCTTCTTCAGAAATGCTTTCCTTGCCATTGCTAGTCTACATTTTATATCCTCTCTACTTCGACCATCATCAGTTATTTTGCTCCCCAAATAGCAAAACTCCTTTATTACTTTAAGTGTCTCATTTCCTAATCTAATTCCCTCAGCATCACCCGACTTAATTCGACTACAGTTCATTATCCTTGTTTTGCTTTTGTTGATGTTCATCTTATATCCTCCTTTCAAGACACTGTCCATTCCATTCAACTGCTCTTCCAAGTCCTTTGCTGTCTCTGACAGAATTACAATGTCATTGGCGAACCTCAAAGTTTTTATTTCTTCTCCCTGGATTTTAATACCTACTCCAAATTTTTCTTTTGTTTCCTTTACTGCTTGCTCAATATACAGATTGAATAACATCAGAGAGAGGCTACAACCCAGTCTCACTCCCTTCCCAACCTCTGCTTCCCTTTCATGCCCCTTGATTCTTATAACTGCCATCTGGTTTCTGTACAAATTGTAAATAGCCTTTCGCTCCCTGTATTTTACCCCTGCCGCTTTTAGAATTTGAAAGAGAGTATTCCAGTCAACATTGTCAAATGATTTTTCTAAGTCTAATGTAGGTTTGCCCTTCATTAATCTTTGTTCTAAGATAAGTTGTAGGGTCAGTATTGCCTCACGTGATCCAACATTTCTACGGAATCCAAACTGATCTTCCCTGAGGTCAGCTTCTACCAGTTTTTCCATTCGTCTGTAAATAATTCATGTTAGTATCTTGCAGCTGTGACTTATTAAACTGATTGTTCGGTAATTTTAACATCTGTCAACACCTGCTTTCTTTGGGATTGGAATTATTATATTCTTCTTGAAGTCTGAGGGTATTTCACCTGTCTCATACATCTTGCTCACCAGATGGTAGAATTTTGTCAGAACTGGCTCTCCCAAGGCCAGGGCCTTGTTTCGACTCAGGTCTTTCAGTGCTCTGTCAAACTCTTAATGCAGGATCAAATCTCCCATTTCATCTTCATCTACATCCTCTTCCATTTCCATAACATTATCCTCAAGTACATCGCCCTTCTATAGACCCTCTGTATACTCCTTCCACCTTTCTGTTTCCCCTCTTTGCTTAGAACTGGGTTTCCATCTGAGCTCTTGATATTCATGCAAGTGGCTCTCTTTTCTCCAAAGGTCTCTTTAATTTTTCTGTAGGCTGTATCTACCTTACCCCTAGTGAAATAAGCCTCCACATCCTTACATTTGTTCTCTAGCCATGCCTGCTTAGCCATTTTGCACTTCCTGTCGATCTCATTTTTAAGACGTTTGTATTCCTTTTTGCCTGCTTCATTTACTGCATTTTTATATTTTCTGCTTTCATAAATTAAATTCAATATTTCTTCTGATACCCAAGGATTTCTACTAGCTCTCGTGTTTTTACCTACTTGATCCTTTGCTGCCTTCACTACTTCATCCCTCAGAGCTACCCATTTGTCTTCTACAGTATTTCTTTCCCCCATTAATGTCAATTGTTCCCTTATGCTCTCCCTGAAACTCTGTACAACCTCTGGTTTAGTCAGTTTACCCAGGTTTCATCTTCTTAAATTCCCACCTTTTCGCAATATCTTCAGTTTTAATCTACAGTTCATAACCAATAGATTATGGTCAGAGTCCACATCTGCCCCTGGAAATGTCTTAAAATTTAAAACCCCGTTCCTAAATCTCTGTCTTACCATTATATAATCTATCTGAAACCTTTTAGTATCTCCAGGATTTTTCCATGTATACAACCTTCCTTTATGATTCTTGAACCAATTGTTAACTATCATTAAGTTATGCTCTGTGCAAAATTCTACCAGGTGGCTTCCTCTTTCATTTCTTAGCCGCAATCCATATTCACTTACTAGTTTCCTTCTCTCCCTTTTCCTACACTCGAATTCCAGTCACCCATGACTATTAAATTTTCATCTTCCTTCACTACCTGAATAATTTCTTTTATTTCATTATACATTTCTTCAATTTCTTGGTCATCTGCAGAGCTAGTTGGCATATAAACTTGCACTACTTTAGTAGGCATGGGCTTCATGTCTATCTTGGCCACAATAATATGTTCACTATGTTGTTTGTAGTAGCTTACCCGCACTCCTATTTTTTTATTCATTATTAAACCTACTCCTGCATTACCCCTATTTGATTTTGTATTTATAACCCTGTATTCACCTGACCAGAAGTCTTGTTCCTCCTGCCACCGAACTTCACTAATTCCCACTATATCTAATTTTAACCTATCCATTTCTCTTTTTAAATTTTCTAACCTACTTGCCCGATTAAGGGATCTGACATTCCACGCTCCAATCCATAGAATGCCAGTTTTCTTTCTCCTGATAGCGAAGTCCTCTTGAGTTGTCCCCACCCAGAGATCCGAATGGGGGACTATTTTACCTCCGGAATAATTTACCCAAGAGGACGGCATCATCATTTAACCATACAGTAAAGCTGTATGCCCTCGGAAAAAATAACAGCTTGTAGTTTCCCCTTGCTATCAGCCGCTTCGCAGTACCAGCACAGCAAGGCAGTTTTGGTTAATGTTACAATGCCAGATCAGTCAATCATCCAGACTGTTGCCCCTGCAACTACTGAAAAGGCTGCTGCCCCTCTTCAGGAACCACACATTTGTCTGGCCTCTCAACAGACACCCCTCCGTTGTGGTTGCACCGACGGTATGGCTGTATCGTTGAGGCACACAAGCCTCCCCACCAACTTCAAAGTCCATGGTTCATGGGGGGAGGATATAATATATGGATGGATATAATATATGGATGGATAAAAATCAAGCACCCACACACAGTATATGTTTTGCAACTTATTCCCTTTTTAATATTATTGTGTCATAATCATCTTTCCTTGTACTACACAAGCAGTGTGAAATGTCATTTGTCTAAACAGTATTTAAGATTTCACTTGGTTCTTGTCACCCATCTGGCAGGAGAAGACAAACAGAAAAGGAAATATGCAGGGTTTGGGAGCGAATGGCAGCTCCTAGTACAAGGGTTGAAGGGAGAAGAAGAGGGATGAAGGAAAAGGTCTGGGGAGGTTTAGGAAATGGTGAGGGTTTTGAAAAAGGTGCCCAGAACCCCTGATCAAGGGAGACCCCACTGATCATTGGAGACCTCATTGGATCAAGTCTGAAAACTGAGAGCATAAAGGTAGAAGACAGGATAATAAGCAAGACAGAGTTTACTGATGAAACATTGTGCAAGAGTTAATAACAGTGGAAAAGTAAGTGGAGTATACTTGGTAGACAGATGGAGATGTTGGTTGGGAAAAATAGACAGGTCAGAAAATAAAAGGAATAGAAAAATGAAAGGGAGCGAAGAAAGTAATAGACAATGGAAAGAAATACTGAAACCAAAGAAATTAACATAAATTAAGGCCAGATGGGTGACAAGAACCAAGTGAAATCTTACATCCTGTTTAGGTAAATGACATTTCACATTCCTGGTGTAATACAAGGAAAGATGATTGTAACAGAACAATATTAAATAGGGAGTAAGTAGCAGGACATATACTGTGTGTGGCTGTTTGTTTTTGTATGTACAGACATTAAATGAAAGCCATGGAATATGAGAAAATGGCAAGGTGTGATGACAAGTAAATGGCCTGCCTTTTGCATTTTGGTGTCCAAGCTTGGCAGTGGCTTGACAGTCAAGGAACAATCACACTTCTAAAATGAGAACAAAAGACAAGATGGTTTTGTGGCACATAAGTGTATTGTAATTTTGGATGTCATGTTGGGCCTTTGAGGCATATATATGAAAAGATGTGTTCTGCTCTAATTCAAGAGTTACCCTAATGACCAGTACACCGATTCAAGGAAATATATGTTTGTAAAATGACAGGAGCAGATGTGATATTTATGATATGAGTAGAAGTTATCTTTTTTCAGTCCTACAGCTGCAGATCATGAAGAAGTAAAGCCTTTCCTTGACTAGACATGGGATTTCAGAGGCACTGACTAGCAGGTCCAAGCTACAGCAACCAGATTTCTTTTTAAAAGATAAAAATGTCAGGTATTACATTGGCTAACAGACCTCATGAAGTGTTTTGTCTTAGTTTCAATTGCAGGGAGCAAACCAGCAGCTACATAAAATCCTAAACCAACAAGAAAAACACTTCATTTTCTCCTGGTGTACAGGACATAGAGCACTGGAGGAAAAGGAAGAAAATAAAGAACTATAAATTTTCAAAATCTTGAATTCAAATGATTGCATTGCTAAGAGCAACAAGGATTAAACAAAAAGAGGAACTATAAGTGAACAGATGTAGCTCTAGTGTCTGAACTAAGTGATGATGTATTAAGGAGAAAGTAAAAGGAAACATTGGAACAATTTATTAAATATGAAGACAAACCATACTTATACAATTGTGGTACAAGTATTACAATTAAATTTAATTTCAATTAAATTTATGTGTCAAGTAAACAATGCTGACATGGGAATAAAAGACTCTTTTAACTACAACAGAGAAATTGCTTGGTGGGTTTGGAGGAGAAGAATTTTTCAGCGGGTTCAGAGAAGAAGTTTTTGAATCTTAACGTCAACGGGGATGCAGCAGCAAGTGAGCAGCACTGCAGGGGTGCTGCTGTATGACACAGTAGAATCCACCTATCGCTGTTTCAAGGCATCGGCAAATCATCTGTGGTACATTACCACATAAGTTTGGTTGCATTGGCTACATGACAAGAGAGTACAGTTCATCAGAAAGGGTGAGGTGTTCAGCAAATACAGAAATCCACTTTGAAAACTTTTTTGTATCTACACATGACTCAGTGTTTCAGTGTTATCATCTTTAAGAAATCTGTGCAGTAAGCATTTATTAGCATAATGGAGGGTATATAAAGGAGAATATCTGCACTGTATGCCCATTGTTACTAGAAATATGGCTGCAGAGCCTTCAAAATGGTTTAGAGGTTTATTACAGTAAATGTCTGAAGAGATGAATTGTAATTTTAAGAAGTTATCGGACAAAGTAGATTCAACAAATAAGAAACTGTCTCACACCAGGAAGGAATTATCTGACAAAGTAGATTCTAATATTAAGAAACAATCTGACAAAATAGAGTCCAAAACTATGTGAACAATCGGTGAAGTTAGAAAATACAGAAGAAGAAATAAACTTAGAGAAAACAGATCATGTCAGACAGAAAATAGAACCTAAATTAACTAACATTGCAAATATTTTGACCCAGTTGCCTCAGGAGTTGAAGGATGATTCAATTTGGAAGGAAGTAAAAGAGCAATTCAAATAATTAGATGGTAAAATTAACATAGCAAGTCAATTTGCCATTTGGAAATTCAGCCAGGATAAAGACAAATCTCAGAGGTGAAAGAACTTGTAACTGTTTTAGAGCAATGCAAAGAATTTAGAGAAATAGTTATTATGCCTCAAACACTATCTAATTTGGAGGAATGATTATACAAATTGTCTAAAGTCTTCTGTACAAAAGTAAGTAGAATCACTTAATACCAACATTATTTCTGAGAAAGGTGCTGAAGAAAATAAAAAAGAATTAATGAGGCTATGGGAAGCTATTGAGAGCACTAAGCAGGAAATCGATAAGAAGACAGGCATAAATAACAGTGAGTTATTGATTAGCGTATTAGAGAAGTTACAATTGGGAAGTAATATGAATTTATAAGAGCCATTTCCAAAATTCAAACATCGTGGAGAAGTTAACCCCACCTGTTTTTTGTGTTTATTTTCTAGATCCTTACCAAAAACCTGTGACAAACGGAAAAAAAGAAAAAAAAAAGATTTTGCACTGAGTTATTTGATAAGTGATGCAGCAGAATGGGGTGCTGCTCATTCTGAGAATTTTTCATCTCTGGAGGATTTTAAGAAGAAATAATAGGAGAAAATATTGGTCTACTGGCACACAAGGGAAACTGACATTAGAATTATTAGAGTTGAAATGCTATAATAACTCTTGGGAAATTTTAAGAAGAGTATAGAATGTCACCTGACTCGTAACTAAATATTTAGATAAGCTAATAGAGGAGTCCCATTTAGTCAAAATATTGGTATGAAGGTTACTATAATATGTACAAAAGGAAGTGTGGTACAGAGGCTAGATGATGGTTAATAATTTATTAACCTTTGTTTAGGGATTAGACCCACTGAACAAAGAAAGGAATGAACATATGTCAGATGATAACAGGTGAAGTAATAGCATGGATAGTAAACTATTACCAGACAAGAATCATTAAGAATCAAAATACTAATCTTTGCCAAGTACAAAGAGAAAACAAAAATAGGAATACACCTATGAGTGGGCAAAACATTTCCTGCCCCCAACACAATAGAGAGTGTTAAAAATGTAATGTATGTTCACAAGTATGTGTGCCTAAAGTATCAGCTAGTAGTGAGAACAACAGATCAAGGGAAAATCATGGAGGAACAAAGAATTTAGTGACTGCAGCAGATTAAGTCTACAATAGTTATGGAAAATGGAGAACGTCGAGGAACGGGGGCCATGATCCAGGACATAATCAACAGCATTAGGCATGTATGTAAAAAAGGTAGTTTACTGTACTCGTAAGATACCTACAAGGGAATGGTTATTAGAAGGCGAAGAAAGAGAAAAGGGGGATATTCAACTGAAACCCAGAGTAACCAGGACAATTTATGGAAAACCCATAGATATTTATATTGAAATGGATAGTGAAGAATCTAATGTCACAAGAACTAGAATGTACTATGAAAACTGTGTCTGTATTTCTGATGTTATCAGTTTCAGAAGTATATTTAATAGGTTTTACTGGAACCAAATGTAAGCTTGTGAAGCATGAAACAAGAATACCTATCACCATAGGAGAACATGAATTTTGGCAAACCGTCTTAGTAGTGTCAAATATACATTTATATGTGCTACTTGGTACTGATTGGATGTTAAAGTATAGAGTAGCATAAATTTTTATATCAAGACCTTATTTTGTAATTTCAATGAAAGCAGCAGTGAAATACTATTTAAGTCAGATGCTGAGATAAATCAAAACATAAAAATATGTTTAATTGTGACTGTTCAGTTGTTTTCACAAGGTCAAATGGCAAATGATGTACCAACTAGTGAAAGGCTGATATTTAACAAAGCTTATGAATCACCATTGTTAACTGTAGAGTAAACACAAGAGTTACATAAAATTTGAGAAAATAGAGTGATGTATAATTTAAAAACCAGGCATCATAGGAGATTATATATGTAAATTTAAGATAATGAATCAAAATCCTTTCTTTTGTAAACCATATGTGTAAGCTTGAGAGCAGCAGTTCAAGAGGAAATTAAAAAAAAAAAAAGATAGATAACTAAGTCATTGAATGAAGTTTGAGCATATATAAGAATCCATTACTTGTAGTTAAAGGGCTGCAGGAGGGGTCTGTTTGGTGTTGGATACTTGTACATTAAATAAATATGTAGAAAATGAAAGGGACAGACCAATTAGTATAAAGGAATTATTAACCGTATTGGAACAGGACAAATATTTCACCACCATGAATCTCACAAGTGATTATTGGCAGGTCAAGGTACATGATGACTGTAAAAAATCTACTGCTTCTTATTTGTTGGAAAATCTTACCAATTTAGAGTATTACCATTTGGGTTAAATAATTTGGTGTTGGTTTTCATATGACCACTCAATTACGTGTTAGGTAAAGAACTGTAATAAGAACTCATTATACTGCAGATGACATTTTGGGTAGTGTCAAGAACTTGGGAGGACCATAGTAATTTATTCATTAAAGCTTTGTGCAAAGGTTGAATGAATAGGGCATAACCATAAAATTATCAAAATCACTTTCTGCAAGGGAGAAATTAAAATTTTTGGAACATTTCATTGGGGTTAAGGGCATAAAACCAGACCCAGATGGAATAAGAGCTATACAGGAGAGCATCCACAACCTCAAAATCTAAAACACTTGTGTTCGTGTTTCAGATTATCAGAACTTTATCATCAATATGTTCAGAGTAGGAGTAGTGAATGATCCATGGTTACTATATCTTTTAAAACAGTGATCTGTTTGGTCATGGAATGAGGGTGCACTGGAAGCATTTACAAATTTTAAACAGATGCTGGTAGATGCCCCTATTCTCAGAATGAATGAGTATTTTAAGCTGGCCCCAGGCATATTGGAGTAAGGAATCATGGCAGAATTAGTCCAAAGGGAGTGGAATCCTTAAGTGGTGGAACATAGAATGATAGCCTTTGCTAGAAGAATTTTAATGAAGTGTGAAATGAACTACTCAGCCACAGAGGAAGAACTATTAGCAGTAGTGTGGAGTATTAGAAAGACTTCCATACCTGATCAAAGATTGCTATCTGTATGGACTGTCAAGCATTGTCATTTTTTATGGAAAGCATGTTATTGTATTGTTGGGCTGTTTTTTATACATGAATATCATAACAAAATTAACTATACAGAAGTATAGCAGAGTATAGTTTCTGACAAGTTACCATGATTACCAATAGGTATGAGTAATGTTAAATGAACTGAAGGACTGGAAATGATTTTTGCCATCAGTTTCTTGGGATTAAGCTACATGAACAATGATGTGAGGACTTTAGCCTTATGGATAAAACAAGACTTGAAAGAGAATCCTTACTTTAGTGATATCTCTCACTAAAGTTGTAAAGAACTAAGTTCACCCAGTCAGCACCCAGTCAGAAAATTCTGAATGAATGATAATAAAAGACGTGTTATTTTAGAAAGTACCATCATATCAGTCAAGACGGAGACTATGTATTCAATGTAGTGTATAAATAGATCTGATATCATTCATAAACAAAGCATATTGTCATTATGGAATAAGAAGACATATTTAACACATTATTATTTCAGAAATATGAGTCAGGAGATGCACTAATGTTCAGAAAAAACAGAACACCTTAAATGACTAGAGACAGGACTTCAATATTCACATGTCTTGTACATTATCATGTACTGTAGAAACGGTAAGCATGTAGACACTACAGTTCACCATGTTTCTTGTTGCCTGGTAGGCATGGGGTCTGCCATGAGCCCTGATAACTTGTTCCATGCGTAATGGCATTGATGCATACAAGGTGTGAATGGTGTTCTGGGCTGTAGCCATCCTTGCTGCATTCACTTCATTTTGAAGTTCATCTGTGGTGGTTGGCATTGTGTCACAGGGCTGCATCTGTTGTTTCACCATATCCCACACAGTTTTGATCAGTGACAAGTCTGGCTATCTGGCAGGACAGACTGAAAGGCTGACTTCCAGTGACACAAAGAAGGCATGTGTTCATGCATCACCTTGCTGAAAAATGGCATCTGGGGTGTTGTGTAGAAAGGGTATGGCTATGGGTCGCAGAGTGTCATTCACATAGGTCGCACTGGTCACAGTGCCCTGTACTCACACCAGCTGTGATTTGTGGTTGTACCTAATAGCATGCCACACCATAAGACCTTGAGTTGGTGCTGTATGTCTTGTGCAAATCCAGTCACTGTGATGCTGCTCCTGCGTCTGGGGTGAACAAAAATGCAGCCATCATTTTCAAACAAACAGAACCTGGATTCATTTGGAAATACTATTTTGTTTCATTCCTGTCCCAAGTGATGTTGTTCCATACACCATTGTCATCTAACGTGCTCTTGTACATTCATGAAAGGTAGGTGGAGAAGTGGAAGACATGCATGTAACCAGTGCCATAATAAACGGCAATGGGCTGTCACCCGTGATAGTGTATGATGTGTCACACTGTTGCACCAGAGGTGACAAGAATGCAGATCTATGCTCCAATGTGATGCGCAGATGTGTCCTGCAGTGTCATTCAGATGAGGTGTCGATCTTTACAGGAGGGTAGGGGGGGTCTGGGTGGTGTGACCTGACCCATCTTGTCATGTTCTATGGCCCTCTGTGAAGCTTTCTGCAGACACCTGTTGCACTGCTAAAACACTTTGTCCCACATGAGCCTCAATTTCTCTCAAGCCAATAATGTGCTCTCTATAAAAATTACTGATTTGACAGTACAGTACATGCATACATGTGCAAGGCATCCTGTAGATCTGCTCAAGTGACACTGATCCATTACTTTTGCTTTATAGTGACAATGAGAGTCACCGACACATTTTAATGGTAGGTAGTGTTGCACCACGATATCGATGTTGACGTCGAACTCACTGTCTCACATGGCTAAAATGCTAATCATTTGTGCAGAACATACTCATGTACGTCTCCTTTGAATAAAAAGGTGTTATCTCTAGTCATTCAAAATGTTCTGCTTTTCTGAACATGGGTGTAGTTAATGTGTTGATATTGTGTATGAGCTGTCAACTCATTAAAGAGGATAATAGCCATGGTCACTATAAACTATCATGATTTAATGGCAGCAGACTTCTATGGCCAGTTGCCCATTGGTAGGAGAGGAGTAAATTATATATTGGTGTGGGTCTATATTGGTTGGGGAGAGAGATATATGAATGTTATCAGAAAGCTGCACCAAAGATTGTCTTCCCAGAAACACATGCAGGTACGAATGCATGTGTGTTGAGAATGTTGTGGCGATTCTGAAACATTACTTGAATATAAGTTCCTATAGCTTTTTGGTGAGTGGCTTCGTACTTATTATTTATATTTTCTCATCAATTATGTACAACAATGCTGGAATGGCTGTGGTTGCTGTTCTTTCTTCAAGTTGACTTCCTTTCCAAAGAGCTAAATTTTAAAATGTAAGTTCTCATCTCATTGAGAGAAGGAAATAAGGATGCAGCTTGGTAGTAAAATGAAAAACTAGCTACCCTTGTATATTAGAACTTTTACTTAACGCAGCTCAGAAGACTGACAGACACCAAGATCAGTGAAAAAAGACAAATGAATCACATAAAATGATTGCTATTTCTATTCATCAGTTTTCTGTCAGTGTAGATATAATCACACATCCCTCTGATATCTTTGCTGTATGGAGATGGCATGTATATTTATTGATATATGTATGCCATTTAAAGAATCTACACAACTGCACCCCACTCCCCTCCTACTGTTTACTGGCATGATCCATATCACTGGATGTCATTACACAGTGGCGATGCATTATGCTGTTTGCATCTGGCCTGTCAGGGTACTGAGACCTTTATTTGTGGCCAAGTTTACCTCATTTACTTCCAGTACATATCATTACATAATACATATATATAATTTTGTTTAATTTATATTTAAAAATTATTACTACCACTAATTCCAAAAAAATTTTAAAGTTTGCATCAGCAAGCGCATTTGAATTCAGAGTCTGTAGTTTGATTATTAGAATTTAACTGCTGCTTTTGCGGCACTGTCCAGGCATCTGTTCCTGTCATAATCAACATATTTCAGTAGTTGAACCAGGCTCTTGCTATTCCGCATCCTGAAGGCCTTGAATGGGTTCAAGGTATGTCTCCAATGCCTATATCCATAGGAACACATTGAATGACAGGTTTCTGACATTCACAAAATGTTTGTAACACTTTTACAGTTACTGGTTTACATATGCAGTCCTGGGAAACATATTCAGCTTTACAGAATCTTTACATTTCATCATTGTTATGATAACCTAAGTATTCACATTTTAAAATGTATTAACAAGCTGGGTTTGCATATTTTTTACTCTGTACATATACATTTTCATATGAAAAGAACTGCAAGTTCTTTTCATATATATTATACAAAACTTTGCATAAATACTGCTCAGAATTTATACAAATAAGGTATTTGATATTACATACATCTCATGTGTTTTTATGTCACATAACATCTTTCAGTTTGTATATTATCATTTTTATCACATTTTACTCTCAGCCTTTAATTGTTCATTTGTGACCAGTCTGTATTTGTAGTCTCATCTCACTTCAACATTAAGCAGATTGTCCATTTTTTTCAATCTCATTTTCCAGTATTGACAAAATATTTGCATAAACATTATTACATGATGTGCATAATTTTGTGTTCATACACATACATATGCAGAGGAAGGAAAGCTTCATAACATGAAATCATGATAAGCCGATATGACTGCACTTTGCTATGTCTCTGAAAAGTTTACTATACTGTTTCTATTGATCTACAGGAAATGTTATGGGCAGGACATTTTCACTCTACTACTGCCATCATTCATTCATCATGAAAGAACTATTGAATCCATCATTTCATAGCTATCTTATCGTGTTATTCAACTTACTTTGTAATTGCCATCTACTGATACATTCTGACAATACAGTATTGCATTATACAAGTGTCATCATCAACTGTAAACAGTTTACTTCAGTGTTGGTTACTGATGATTCATTTTATTACAGTATATCACTCTTGTGTATTCCATTGTATATGAATACATCTCAACAACAATTTTACCAATGAATCAGTCCAAAACAATGTTGAGACAATTTGTGTTCATGTGGAAACTCTTACTTGGTGCTCTCCACAGTCACATGGACTTATGATGTGTGATCTGACCCTTTTGAATTCAGTAGCACAAGACCTAAGTTCAGCCTTTTTATACATCTGGTGTACTGTAGCTTTTTCATACATGCATATACAGAATCACACTCACACATATTTTTAAACATACAATTATTTATTTTCAGTGTGGCCCTTATGCTTTGTACCAAACATTTAGCTACTGTCATCCCTACCTTACCCAGGGCTTGACATTGCATTGTTCACTTGAAGGACACTTAAATGCTAACTTAAAACTGAGTGCATCATTGTTCACTGGCTATTTGTGCATCACACTTCCAACGTTTTTTTTATAGGTAGTAACAGTGGACATGTTAGTACTGTGGTTGTTGTTTTGACTGATCTTTTCACACATGGAAAGGAAAATGTCGTTTTATGTGGGATACAATCCTATCTCTTGTAGTATATTCAAGACTTAATTTTTATTTCTTCACTCCTCATGTAGATGTTCCCTTTTGTGTAGTGTGTGAACAGCCACTTGTATAAATATAAATAACTTCTACATCGCATTATAGTGTGTAGCTAATTTTCTGTAGATAGTGTTTACTTTATCTTCCTTTGCTTAGTTCTTCCTAATTTCCCAATGTTAGTTTAGTTCTGTAGTGTAGACGTTTTATTTCCTTACTAGCCAACTCATGTTATAAGGTTTCTCTAAATGTAGACTGCTTGATGTTTCTTTGCTGAGCTGTTGCCGTCTGGTGGTGATCTGTTGGCTTACACTGTGCTGTGTGCATTCATGGAGGTTGTCAACCCTAAAGCTAGGCACTGCAAGTGCACAGTTCCATCCTCACCTATTTTGCTGCTTAGATGCGCTGCATCTCAGTCGCATCCCTACAGTGTGTGTTTAAACAGTATAGTGTCAAATTAAAGAATTTCCCATGCTTGGTGAGGGTAATGTTACTGAGCAGCTCTGGTCCATAAACATATAACAAACACCTTACATAGCTAAAACTTACATCTTAATAAATCACCACACATGAAATAGGCAAAAACAAAATCTTTCCTTTATACTAAAAGCCAGTTCTAAGAAGTACATTCAAGTGAATTGTAGATCATCTCTTATACACACTTATGCACAAAACTCTCCAAATGCTGCCCAATCAGTCCAAGTACAAGGTAAAACATTTCAAAATGCTCTGATCAAGGCTTGGGGTTTGTTTCTTTCCCTTCAGGGGAAAATACCAGAAATTTTTGATGCCTAAGTAGTCCCTCATCTGTAAGTAATGTTGACAAACATACACACTTATGCACAAAACTCTCCAAATGCTGCCCAATCAGTGTCATATTCCCTTTAGTGCACAAATTCACATAAATCTTTGTGTACACTTGCCAGCAGCTGCACCTTTTGAGCAAGTGCAAATGCCATGCACTACAGCACAAGCCAACGAAAACACACCTATTACTGACAGCATGGCATGTTTGTCAACATTACTTACAGATGAAGGACTACTTAGGCATCAAAAATTTCTGGTATTTTCCCCTGAAGGGAAAGAAACAAACCCCAAGCCTTGATCAGAGCATTTTGAAATGTTTTACCTTGTACTTGGACTGATGGCCAGAAAATTAGATTAGTTGTTGGATACACACACAGAGTGAAGATTTGCTATGGGTTATGGATGTGACAGGACATTGCCACTACTATGAACAGTTTGAGAGAGCCTTTCTGGATAAATACTGGTCTGAGGTCATACAACAGAGGCTCAGATGTGAAGTATTCCATTCAATAGAAACCACAGAAGCTAAAGGGGCTATTTTGAAAAATATTTGAATAAAACCAGATATTGGATGAACCTAGTATCCCAAGTAGATGCTCTGGAAATTGTAAAGAGCAGCCTTCCTTACCTTAGGGAAAAACTCATTACCATTCTGGAACACAACACCAAATACTTTCTAACTGTACTGCACTAAATAGACTTGATATATGAAGAGAGGTGAGTACAACCAAAGCCTCTTAATTTGCAGATAGTGTCACAGAGATTTACAGACCTACAAGTGAACAATGGATTCATAGTACAACATGGATGTCAACCTTACCCTACACAGACCTGTGGTAATGGTAATGGTAATCACAATGGCAGTGGAAAAAGCCATAAATTCAAGGTACATATAAAGAAATGGGCAAAAATTTAACAAAAAACAACTATAACAGGTGAGTGGAGTATGGCCAGCCTGTACAAGATGTACAGACACAAGCTACTGGCAATAATCAGCTGATCACTTTTTAAAAACAAAACAATACCAGACAGTTGAATAATTAACAAACAGTGGAATTCAGTCAGCAAACTAATGCAAATATGCCAAATAACACACAAAGGCAAAGAGAATTTCAGTTGAGAGCCTCCCAGGCTGCTAATTGATATAATCAAACACCATCAGTTGATATAGTAGAAGTTGTGCCTAACCCAGAGACCGATGCCACTATGATGTAGGAAAACATGAACTGGTCATGGAAGGCCCATGTTGTGTGACCTGGGAGGAGAGAGGGGCCACAAGCTTTACTGACATTTGCTTTATCAGACATTATCAAGGTAGTGAAGTGAAAGATGGCCTGTATCAGAGTAATGAGGGTACACAGGAAAACTTGACAGAGGGCGAAGTACAACCTACTGTTAAAGCCAAAACATTTAACCTTGATGTACCCATTGTGCTAGACACAGGTGCTATGACTTAATTTGATGTCACAAGGATTCTTTCAAGAATTGAAGAAATGTGGGCATATACCCACCGGACAGTTTTCTGTATGATGAATTTTTTTTTTGAGAATAGAGAAATTAATAGTTGATTGTTTAAACGGTATGGACACATTTAAAACACACCAACTACAAATGATTGTTTAATCAGTATGGATACATTTAGAACACACCAAGTACAAATGTATATAGGTGAGGCCAATGTCATTTCAATGTAAGTAACCAGTTATTTGCAATAGACCTAATCAAGGGAAGTACTGATAGACATAAATCTGTAGTTACTGGTGACTTTAAGCTGCAATTGAGAGGGTGAGCACAACAGTGGTCTAAGCCACGTTTTTGAGAAATAGAGCAACAGAAGGTCAAAGTTACACAATTGTGGTTTATCTTGGACTTCGGAAATCCCAATTTTTTGGTAGTGGTGTATTCTAATATGATTGATCAACTTAACCAGAAAGTTATAAAGTCTTTTGTGAATTAGTTTTAGAGACAGAGGAGTTTTTATGAGGCACCTGCAAACTCGTTTCCTTGGTTAGACCACTGTTACACTGACATTTTTGTGTACATTAGAAAGAAGAAATAATGTTATATGAATAAATATAATGTCATTAATCATATGTTCATCCTAATAGTTCTTTTACAAGTTTTAATATGAATTTAAAGTAACAATACATTACACAAAATGGTTCTGTCAGTAAAATATTAAGATTAAAAACTTATGATTACAAGCAAGAACTTTCTTTTTCAGTATGTGTTTTGCAAGATTACACAGTAGGCCTACTATACATAATCAGGAATATCAAAAATGTCTTCACTGTCGTCCTCCACAATATGTTGTATATTTTCATCTTCCTCAGTTCTATTTTGAGATGCCACACTATTATAAAATGAATGATGAATGAGTGGAACATATTTCAAAAAGTCATTAATATCTTTAAGTTTCTTTGGATTTATTGGTCTTGGGTTGGAACATTTTGGTACTAGCTGAACATGTTGTAGTTCAAGGTTGTGTTTATTCTTTCTCTTTTGTCCTTTAATGATATTCACATATGCACCTTGCTCTATATCATTTGAATAACAATACCTGACAAAGTATTTCCAAGGTTTTTCAACACAGACTTTCAGCATTGAAATGCAACTGAAAGCAACAGGTTCTTTATCCTCAGTAAATTTTTGATTAGTTATTTTATCAATTAAATTCTTTGAACTTACGAAATCAACCCGTTGCATTTCAGTTACATTAAATTCTCTTTTACCTGCCCAAGTATTTTTATAAGGTCTCTATGAGTTCAAAGTCCCTATCACTGGGTAGGTAGCTATGACCTGATACTAGATACTTGTGGACTATTTCCTTAACATATTGTTTGTGAATAAGTTGCAACCAAAAACATACTAAGGATATATTCTTATTTTGAGCAAAACAGCTATCAGAATACATGACTAATTTATCTATGTTTTGAAGATTGTTGGAAGTATATTTAATTAAACATGATATTATTTCATCAGCATACCGTCCTGCAATATGTTCTGGACATACATACATGTGCACATCATCTGAAGTAGAATCATGCACACAAAAGTTATAAGTCCACAACTGTCTCTCGTAGAAAACATTACTAGTGTGTAGATGGGGAATAGGCAGAGCTTGTTGTAAAACAATGCTATCACTTTCACAGAACTGTGGACTTTAGAATAAGCTGTATCAGTCTTTAGATTATTATATGCCTGTTGCACTTTTAATTGATGCAGATCTAACTCTTTTTGGACGTTAGCTTTTTCAACATGTTCCTCCGCATGTGAAAGTTTTATGCACAATGAATCACACACCTTGCATGTGTCAGTAGATGGTGAGGAAAAAGAGAGGTTGAATTTTGTATTTAAAATATCTCTGTAAATATATTCACTAACAACATCCTCAGGATTATGTTGCTGTTTCATCTAGGTAACATGAAGTTTGTACATCATCGCTGCATTAAGACCTTCAGAAAATTTTTTGCTTGTAGCAGAAGTTCTCGAATAATGACTTTCACACAATGGAAAACTTATAATATGATGTACAACTAAATTGGACTGATGATCACTAGTTTTATTGGGTCTACTTCCATATCTTCCACAACCATCTTGTTTTGGTGTTCCCTCAGTCTGTTTCTGTGAAACTGCCCTCGAAAGTCTACCATTACTGATTCCAGTCAAAGATATGAACGCCTGTTTGCAAGCTCTTTTATCACTACCATCTAACAAAAAATAATACTCGTGGGTGTGTTATATCCTGATCTCATTTGCACTTGCACCATATCGTTTTTTCAGTAGGTTTACTTTCACACACCCACCAATATATGCATTTTGTAAACGAAAGTCACACATATTCCAGAACCTTTTGAACACTATTTCATGTTGTTGTTTACTGAAAAATGCATAAGACTTATGTTGACAACCACATGGTGGGCCTTGTTTATGTTTGCAGACTTTCTTGCCTGATCTCCCTACATATTCTTCTCCTGCATTTCTTTTCCTCTTCTTTATATTCGTGTCCCAGGAATGTATGCATCTTGCCCTTTTCCTTCCACAGTTTTCCACTGTTTCTTCATCATTTCCATTGCTTGAGACATCACTCTCACCCTGAATGTCAGCCACACTTGATGTTATTACACGTGATCCAGATACTGACCTCTCATTGGCTGTTTGAGGTTGGACCAATGTTGCACTCAAACAAAATGGAAGTTTGTTTGAGGGAAGAAGTTAGTGGCTTCTAAAAAATATGTATGAGGTGATATTGGTCTATGTCACATGATAGATAGGTAGATCACCTCACTAGACAACAGATGGCACCAATATTTCATTTTCCATATTGGAGAGGGTTATACCATTGCTGCGCCAAACCCCTCAATTGGTAAATCCCATAGTCATGTTTGTCATGAACAGTTGGCAGTAGAAGAGGTAAATGTCAATACTATAAACACAAAGGTAAATGAGTCAAAGTGCTCATCTCAAGAACAGCAAGCAGTACTTAGGGGACTGATACATATACATGTATTTGGAAAAAGATCAGATATCATTAAGGATTTTGTGTACAAAATGGAAGTATATCCTCGTGAAACTGTACTGAGTATGGACAGGGGTGGAAGCGATAAGAAAAGAGATTAACAGGATGCTTGAATGGGGCATAATACAACCATCATTTTCTCCTTATTGTAGGCCTATTTTGGCTGTGAGAAGCCAGATGGTAAGGTGCACTTGGTCCTTGATGCATGTGACATTAATAAGATTATTGTACCAGATCAAACACATCCAACAATTTAGAGGAACAGAATATGAAATTCCATAATGCTAAATTTGTTACTGTAATTGATCTCTGGTCCTCATATTAGCCTAAGTGTAGGTCTATTTATCACTCCTCTGGCGAAAGTGTAAGGGTCCAAGCTTCTAAGTAAGGTAACAGTATACGAGGATGACCTTTAGTCACCATGCCCACTTGGGTAGAAAACTTAAGATTAACTGAACAGGTATTGAACCACTTTTATGAAGATGGAGTAACAGAAAATCTCAAGAAATCTAATTTCAGACAACAAAAGGTAAAATTTGTAGGACTTATAATCTCTGGCATAGTACCAGGTCTTAAAAACTTTATACCATTAGGAACTGTCCTGTTCTTCAAAACAAGATGCAATTGAAGGCATACTAAGGCCTAGTCTTATTTTTCAGTAAATTCATCGCTAACCAGCTTATGAACAGTGATGCTTTGCTCACTCTTGTCTGGAAAAACAGACCTCGGTTATGGGGCAAGCAATGTCAAACCAATTACAAGAACATCAAGCAAGCCTTAGTGAAAGCTAATATTTTATCTCAACCAGACATGAAGAAGGATTTTTGTTTATGCTCCGATGTGTCTTCTCTAGGTCTGGATGCAATCCTTTTTCAAATGATGAAAGAAGAGGGAAAACTCAACCCTAAAGTAATTAGCAGCTGCACCTTATCCACACTGAACATTCATATTCAGTTATGGTATTGGAGAGGTTGCCTGTAATTTGGTCCTTTGGGGTAAACCCTCAAGAGTATACTGTGACCATCAGCCCTATTGTCTTTGTTAACTTGTAAATTGCTACAGATATGGATAGCCAGGTGGTGTATGTATCTTTAAGAATTTAATTTTGAAACAGTGTGCATAAGGGGAAACCAGTACGTAATAGCTGATGCTCTTTCTTGATTACCACAAGGCTTAAAGGAATTTAATTATCTTTTAGAGCATGAAGGTGAAATAATAACTACGTTGATGGAAGATAAAACACCCAAGCATACTATGTTCACAAATGTAAACACAATGAGAAATTACAGCAGGAAGGCCCACACTGGAGTAAGGTAAGAGTGAAACTTATGTGGAACAGTGATGAAAAATTAAAAATGTTTCTCACTCATCACAAAGGTGGTCTGTTCCATAGGAACCATACCAAACAAGAACAATGGTGCATGTGTTTGCCTGAGGAATGTGTAGATGATTTTATCTTATACACACATAATACTGCTAAATGTACTGACAAAATAGGTAAATACTGATATTTGCCCAACCTCAGGTGAAGAGTACTACAGGTGGGGAGAGAGTGCATTGTCTGCCAGAAAACAAAACATTCCAACATCTCCAAACAGAATGAACTACATCCCATTGTGGCTAAAAAACTCTAGAAAAGGTATTGTTGGATGTGTCTGGACCCTATCTCAAATGTAAGATAGAGTAAAGTAGGTCTGTGTGATTTTGCACCAACCACGTAAAATTGTATGCTGCACAGAACATTATAGCCAGTCAATTGTAAGACAAATCAAAGAGGATTATTTTGCAAGAGTAAGAAAAGCAGAAGTTATGTTAACAGATAATGCCTCTTATTTTGTTGGATGTAAATGGAAAGAGTTTGTAGACTCCAATGAAATCAAAGACATTCTAGTGTCCAAATTTCATCTAGAAGCCTGCCACAATGAAAGGGTGTTTAAGGAATTCAGTAGGTTTGTGAGGACCTATATACCTTGTAAACATACCAAGTGGATTGAATATGTCAATTCTTTCAAGTTGGTAACAAACTTTCCCATATATCAACAAAGAAGCTGACATTCAGTTGCATACAAGTAGATAAGTGGGAGGAACCTTTGCCCAAGATACCCATACAGGAATTATCAATGGACGATAAAATACAGGAAGCGGGATTAAATTTAGGAAACAAATTTATGACAGAAAGCTGAAACATACAACACAATTCAATGTAGGACACAAGGAGTTACTTAGAATACATCCCAAATTGACAAAAATTGGAAAACTAAACCATAAGTAGCAAGTACTATACACCAGATGATACGTAATTACTAAAATCCTCTACCCGGGAGCATACAGATTGGTACACACAAACACAGGTAAAGACAAGGTCCTTTACCCGCCCTAAGACTTGAGAACATGTATATATTGAAGAAGGGCTGTATACCCCCTAAGTAGTAGACGTTAATAATAATATTAGATTTTGGATGCTGGAAAGTCACATTCCAGAAGTTATGTTGTTAGTTCTTAAATAAAAATTTTTGTTTGTATTTTTTCTTATATGTCAAATTTGTAAACAATAGTGGTTTTAAAAAGGTATAAATTTACTTCTATGTCTCTAGAGATGATGATATGCTAAATACAGTGCTTTACTTTGCGTGTAGCCTAGTTGTAAACAAATAATGAAATTGTCAAATGCACGGTAGTGTGCAATGCAATACACAACTTGCTGTGAAAATACAAGTGGTTTCAGAGCAAAACAGTGCAAGTGCATAGGGGAGCAAGCTAGTCAGCAAACTGCAAGTGCATGCATCCCGGACAGGAATGGCTGGAAGTGTTGGAGTGCCCAGAACAAACAAACCTAATGAGCTACAGCCTACTCTATCATTTGATTTATTGATCCATTTCATCTACAGCTGCACAATGTGCAAGAGATATTTGGATTTTTTTTTGTTAATATTAACAGTTTTTCATATAATATACCTTTGCACATAATGACACACATTAATATATCAATGAATGTTGTTACGCTATATACAGAGAGATAAAATACAAATGTTCTTCTGTATGAGACTACATTGGGTAAACACACAAAAATTAAGTTTTGTAGGTATTCATTTACTGTGTAAAAGCAGTGATCAACCAAGTACAACTTCAGTTTAGCTTTGAAGTGACCAATGTTTTATATGTGTTTAATGGTATCTGGTAAGGCACTGTATAGTTTGATACTAGGATGGATAAGGCTGTTTTGAAATAACTTTGTTTTGGCACTTTGAACATGTATATCCAATTTTTGTCTCGTATCATAACTGTGTATTGTGTGATTTTGAGTGATGAGTGAGTGGTCTTTTTGTATGTACATTTTGCTTTAAATACATTATATTTTCAAGTATATATATGGAAGGAAGTGGCAGGATCATCCTTTTTTTAAACAATGGTCTACATGATTTGCGATTTTGTACCCCTTCCATTATTCTTATAATTTTTTTTTTTTAATTTTGAATGTTTTGATGGTATCTCCAGAATTTTCCCAGAACATAATCCCATACTGGAGGTGAGAGTGTACAGCTGCATAATATACACACTGAAGGGTGTTGTAGCTGGTACAATTTTTTTATGTACCTAGCACAAAACAAGAAGTGCTTAATTTTTTGTTCATTTGCTCAATATGTGCTTTCCATTTCAAGTTGTCTTGCAGATGAAGTCCAAGAAATTTGGTACAGGCTGTTTTGGCAATTGTCTGTCCATATAGCTCTAGATTGGGTGATATCAGATTTTTTGTTTGTGCTGTGTGTATATCCATAGTTACAGTTTTTTCAGTGTTTATTATTATGGCATTGTCATCAAAGTAATTTGTTAACCTGTCAGTGGTTTCTTTTATGTTTTTTATAAGAGTTTCTTCTGAGTTTCCTGTAATTAGAACACTCGTATCATCTGCAAATTGAAATATTTTACTGCTGTCATTGCTTATTTTTAGGTTATTTACATAGAGTAAGAACAGAACAGGATCCATTACTGATCCTTTTGGCACTCCATATTTAACAGTCAGTAGCTTGAAGTTATATTTCCTAATGACATTGTCCCTTTCTTGATATATTTCCACATATTGTTCCCTGTTTTTAAGATAAGAGCTGAGCCACTTGTTAGCTGTTCCTCTAATGCCAATATTTTCTAGCTTTTGTAGCACTTTGTCATGATTTATGGTGTCAAATGCCTTTGACAAATCTAAAAATATGCTCATGGTAAGTTTTTAGTTGTCTAAAGCTGTCAGTGCCTCTAATGGAAAGGAGTGAACTGCAGATTCGGTTGAACGGTTTGCTCTAAATCCTTGTTAAGATTCTGACAGAATGCTATTTACCTCTAAGAAGTCTGTTAGCCTCTTATTGAAAAGTCTTTCTAATATTTTTGAGAAAACAGAAAGAAGTGCCAGGGGTCTGTAGTTGGAAACATCATCTTTGTTTCCTTTCTTGTATAATGGCTTTACTTTTGCTACTTTCAAGCATGAAGGAAAAGTTCCTGTAGCAAAAGATAGGTTACATAGGTGTGTTAAGGGCTCAGTAAGCAAGTCCCCACACTTCTTTATAATGAAATTAGGTATATCATCTATACCTGTAGAATGTTTCATTTTGAGACTTTTTATTGTAACTTGAACTTCTTGTACATTTGTTGGGTACAGAATCATTGTTCTGCTTGAGACTTTTTCCCTGTTTCTGTATGCTTTTTTTTCTATTAGAAGTCTGTTGTAATAGTTTCTCTGTTACATTTATAAAATAGTTATTAAACAAATTAGCTACTTCCTGTGGGTTATTAATGTTCTCCAAGACAGCCTTTAATACCATGTTATTAACTCTACTTTTGTGAGATTTGGTTTCTTTTTTTACAACTTGCGAGATTGCTTTGGTTCTGTTTGAAGCATCTTCTATGTTTTTGTCATTGTCTTGTTTCTTTGCCTCCTTTATTATTGTATTTAAGATAGATTTATATTTTTTAAAGTAACTATCAAACTCCTGAGTTGTGTTGTAGCTTCTTGCAATATTGTGAAGGTACCGTTTTCTAGCACAAAATTTCCTTATACCACTAGTAATCCACTTGTTGCTTTTAGTGGTTTGCATTGTTTTGGCTTTCAATGGAAAAGCAAGATCAAAATAACATTTAAAAATATTCATGAATGTCTGAAACTTATCAGGAATATTTTCTGTACTATACACTATCTCCCATGATTCTTGTTGCAGATAATTCCGGAATGTTTGTGCTGCAGTATTACTGAAAGTTCTTCCCGTGTGTGTAGTCTTCCTCATATAATTATAGGATGGATTAGTGTTTACACAAAAGCTCATAGCCTGTGCATGATGGTCTGCCAGTCCAGCTTTTATTACAACTGTAAGGCTGAATAGAATAAACAGGGACAAAGAAAATTAAGAGAGTCTATAGTACAATTATGACTATCTACAAAATACACACACACACACAAAGATAACCTAAGGGATTATATACACAGGAAAGGGCTGCTAAACTATGAGATATTTACTTAATCTACACTAATATATGCATTATATCTATATATGTACAATATTTACAAATTTAAGTATTGGAAGTGGATGCATTAATTATACTTGATGGATGAGAAAATTGGGTACAGGATAAATGGCAAACTCAATAAGAGGTCACACCATGCCTGTAACACACTCCATCTTTCTGATTTATAAGGCAAGTAGAGACTCACACATGACATTAAATAAGTTTTTTGATAGCATGACTGCATACTGAAGTGAATAAATACATGGTTGAATACATGAATAAGGTATTAGTAGCCATCAAGCCACTATAAACTTATCTATGAAGATTTAGTTCTAAGTTAGTATTAAGTTTTTTTCTTTCATGAAATCATGCATCGACACATCCTAAAGTGAAGAAAGCTAAATGCTCGTTGAGTGTTAGGTACCGTACAAACATAAGAAAGGACTGCACTACAAGTAAATATAGTTGTAAGTTTATGAAATATATGACTCTGATAGTGTGAAAGTTTGTGAAGAAGAAAACAGTTGCAATATTGTCACATATCATGATTCTGAACTAAGGCTGAGTACTCCCTAATAATCCAGCGGTCGAAATCTCACTACTGTGATCGTCGACTACCCATGAAAGTGTCAAACACCTGAATTACATTGAAATTTTTATGCATGTTTGTTTATTTTGTTAATTATACATAAATTGTGTTAATGATACAACTCTGTAAACCTCAGCACATGGCATGGTCGCCCTTTACACAATGAACATAACAAGTAAATACTGAGCTACACTTTTTAACATTGAATAAGTATTTGATTGGTTTGGTATTGTCATATTTGAGTTGTGTTTATAAACAATGAAGTATTTTGTTCTTAGAATCACTAGTAAATCTATTAATGAGATGTATTTGAGCATGTAGATGCTTTTCCATAGAATTTCCACAACATTGTAGTGTGTAGATCTTTCCTAGAGAATGTTAGAGAGGCGAGGCAATGTGTAGTTATCTGAGCGGCACATAGTAGTCATTGTAATGACTATTTGTTACTTCTTTGATTCTTTTGAATCAATAAATAAGCTCTGAGAAGAAGTCATTGTAAACTGAAGTGAAATATGTGTCAATGTATGCTGTAAATGAAAACAGAATCTATTGTTGTATGAATATTATATGAAGATTGTATAATCAAATGGGAGCAAAATGTGTACTCACATATTTGGAACCAAATACTGTAATGAAAATGAAATCTAACAAAATGTACTAAAACATAATGACAACTAATGATCATGTATATAAAAAGGAGAGAGAGTATGTTACAGACTATACTGTATATAATGGCTTCTCAGCAAATGAATAGGATAAGTGTATTTTGTAATTGTATATTATTATGTTATATGTTCAGTATTTGGAAAGGACACTACAGAAACTTTTAGATGTGTTAAAACAATATGTGGGTGTGCATGGGGTAAACTAAAATGGCGATACTTTGTGTAAGATGAATTTTCTGTGTTCAACAACATTGTAAAGCAGGAAGGAACTTACCTTGTTGACTGATGTCAGATGTATGGATGGTCTCCCCACTGAATAACTGAGAGCAATGAGATGAAATAAATTCCTCAGGCTACTGATATGGAAACAAGTTGTCACCACATTGAAGATTTCACAAGGGATCGCGTCGCTGAACACATGCTTCATGAATTTGTGCAGTGAAAGCTGCTGTAAATGCACACATCTACAGTCTGGCCTCATGCTGAACATGTGAGTGCAAACTGTGATGATAATGGATGTTGGGCTGCTTGTGCATTCTTAGCAAGCTAAACGCTGTGGAGATGCTGACTGACAACAGTGGGACTATGCAGCTACAGCAAGCACTTTGTTAGAAGAGAAAACTTATGTATATATGCATTAAAAGAAGCTGACATGCCCATATAAATTGATAACCATTCAGGACAACGCCAATGGCCGAAAATAAAGGCTATGCCAGGATTATCAACCCTCAAAAAGGGAAATATGCTCAGATACTTTGCACCCCTGTATGATGTCAGTGCACAGTAGGGGGCAATTGTATTGAATCATATTATTTTTTCAGTCTTTTGTTATACATGAGCTATATGTACACTGTATTAGTTATAGACACTGCCAAAGGTAAATTAACAAGTTGTCTTGTGGCAAAGATAATGTTTGAATATTCATTAAAAGCATTATAAAAATTTATTGGAAAAGCAACATTTATCTGCATGGTTAAGAGGTTCATCATTTCACTCACTGCCAAGATCCTGCATCAAGAGATTCTCTGCAGACAAGAAGAATTTATGAATTATATGGAGGAGCATTCCTGCATTGATATTGCCACAATCAAGAGTAAACACAATGAAATTAATGTGGAGCACTTCGTAATGCAAATTATGTTTATTGATCAGGAATATATATTGATATTAAAGATCTGTTGCTGTTAGTATTAGTTAAAGTTCACCCAAAATTGTGTACAGATTCTTCAATTATCTTCAAATTTCTTTCAGCTAATCTTTCCAATTTCCAATTATTCAAGCAATTATTAATCAATTTCTAATTCCTCATCCCTATTCAACAACATGCCACATTAGCGAGGTATCTTACAAATTTCAATTTTT
This sequence comes from Schistocerca gregaria, assembly GCF_023897955.1. Classification (NCBI taxonomy): domain Eukaryota; kingdom Metazoa; phylum Arthropoda; class Insecta; order Orthoptera; family Acrididae; genus Schistocerca; species Schistocerca gregaria. The sequence goes on along the minus strand of NC_064923.1, from coordinate 618,217,645 downwards.
AGTAGTCCAAGGCATCTTTCACATAGCCCAACAGCCCTCTTAGTTTGGTAGATGGACTGAACAAATACTTGACATTGATCTTCCTGAGAATTCTGCTGATTTTGGCAGAAACGGATCCCACATGGGACAGGTATACCACAGTCTTTGCCTCATTTTGCTCTTCTCTAGATCATGTGGCAGACTGGCAGATTGAAGGGTATACTGAATCTATTTGGCCATGTATCCAGTCTTGCAGGACACTATTCATAGATGTTTTATTTCTACTGCTAGACTATTTGGGTCTGACAGAGTGTGTGCTCTGTGGAACAATGTCTTAAGAACTTTGTTATTCTGTTCTGGGTGGAGACTGCTGCTTTCTGGCACATATAAATCAGTGCATATAGGTTTGTGATACACACTGTGACCATACAGTTCATCTGCTCTCCTTCCAACAAGTATATTCTGAAATGGAAACTGGCCTTCCTTTTCCAATTCCATGCTGGACTTAATATTTGGGTGGAATGAGTTCAGATGTTCCAGAAACTTAGTGAGATTCTCCCTACCATGAAGCCAGATCACGAAGGAATAGCCACATACCTGAAGAAGCATGTGGATTTTATTTAGCTGTCTCTAATGCCTCATTTTCAAACCTCTCCATGAACATATTTGCAACAACTGGAGACAGAGGCCTGTCTCTTATTACACCATCTATTTGCTTGTAATATTGTCCCAATACAGAAAATCAGGAGAGGGCAGTATATGCCTGAACAGATGCAACAGAGTATCATCAACTTTCTCTGCAATTAATTCCAAAGAGTATTTCAGGGGTACCCTAGTGAACAAGGATACCACATCAAAATCAACTATTATATAAAATTATATGATATGTAATTGGTTCAGATGTTCAGAGAAGTACCCTGAGTTGCAGATGTAATGAATACACTTCCCTATATATGGGAACATCAGTTTCTTCACGTACTTGGCTGTTGGTTATGTTGATGCACCAATATTGCTGGCAGTTGGGTGCAGAGGCACATCTTCTTTGTGTACTTTTGGCAATCCATATATAGTATTGGTGAAACTTGTGCTGTTATTCATAGCTGTTTAATAAGTTTGTCAGGCATAATGATTTCCTTGAAGAAAGCTCTGTTCTTCTTGTCCGCTTTGTACATAGGATCACATTGCGGATGTCATAGTAGGCACAGTCTCAGTGAGTATCTGGAACATCTTGACTCATTTCACCCAAATATTAAGCTCTTCATAGTACTGAAGAAGAAGGCAGTTGCCATTCTGTTTGTACTTTTCAAAAGAAGAGCAGATGGATTGTTTGGCCACAGTGTGTGTCACAAACCTATGCACACTGACTTATACCTACAAGCCTGCAGTTATTACAACCCAGTACAGAAGAATGGAGTTCTGTAGATATTGGTTCACAGGGCCCAAACCTTGACAGAGCCAGATTGTCTGGCAGTAGAAATAGAACATCTAGGACCAGTGTCCAGCAGGAATGGATACAGGCCAAAAGGATTCAGAAGGCGCTTTGACCAGCCACCCTGCCACATGGTATAGAGAAGAGTAAGAGAGGCAAAGATATTGCATACCTACCGTAGGCAGGATCTATTTCTGGCAAAATCAGCAGCATTCTCATGAAGAACATCATGACGCGTGTGTTCTGTCCACCACCAAAATAAGAGGGCTACTTGAAAATGTGAAACATGATGTGGGACTATGAAAACCATAAGATTATAATATACCTTTCCAATGTGGTGCAGTGTACATTGGCCAGAAAACTTGGACATTGGACATCAGATGCAAAGAACATCAGAAGCACACCTGACTAAGTCAGGCAACTAAATCAGCCATTCCTGAGCACTGTCTAGAACTCAATCATTACATGAACAGTGATGAAATGAGAGTCCTGGCATAGATCCCCAGATATGAGGGCAATGTTAGAAGAGAGTTTATAGAGATAAAAACTGTTAATAACTTAATGAATTGAGACACTGCGAACCAACTCAAAAATTTTTGGGAATTAGTGAAAAAGGAAAGGCGACCGCAGAACTCCACAAGAAGAAGAAATGAGTGTATGGCCATGAGAAATGAACCCTCTATAGAGCATTAGGCACACAGGACAAAAGGTGGATTATTGCAGGACACTTTTAGTGAAAATGGACTGCAAAGGGTACCTTGGCATTGTACTGGACTGAAAACAGAGTGTCAGTATTCAGATGAGTCCTGCCTAGGGTAGGTATGCAATATCTTTGCCTCTCTTACTCTTCTCTGTACCATGTGGCAGGGTGGCTGGTCAAAGCACCTTCTGAATCTTTTTGGTTTGTATCCATTCCTGCTGGACACTGGTCCTAGATGTTCTATTTCTACTGCCAGACAATCTGGCTCTGTCAAGGTTGGGGCCCTGTGAACCAATGTCTGTGGAAGATGTAACACCAGTGCAGAGCCTGTCACACTGGACTAAAAAGGGAATACCTAAGATCATTCCTCTTGGGAGTGACCACAGAACAGCTGGAACCACTGTGGGTGAGAAATGGAATGCCAGCCCAAAGACAGGCTCTCCAGACCAAAGAAAGAATGCCTAAGGACACTGCTAAAGGGAGCAGGCCACAAACAAAACACCTGGAACCGATAAATCAAGGGGGAAGAAGATAAATATAAATGCTGGGCCTGCTCCACATGATACTCAATCTGAGTTAGCACCTCCTGAAGATAAGTCACACTGTCAGACTATCATGCAAGAATGGCACTGATATCTGGAAGAATACACCTCAAGGCATTTACAGATTGCTGGGAAAGCCTGAAGAATTACATCAAGAGATTCTACATGCATATGAAGAAACTGGACAAGCTTCTGCAGAGGAAAGGGAGGATACTGAATTCTCTCAGTTTCTGGCTGAGGTGTCAAGATGGAGTTGCAATACCGATTTTCACCAGGATTAAGCATGACATCACTCTCAGAGCAGCAAACAAGATAAAATGTCACGTAAGCATGGCAGTTGTGAGAGATAGGACTTAAGATATGTGCTACAGACTAGATGTTGTAACCAGGAAGCTTTTACACATTCACCTGTATATGGCAGCCTCCTTAGCATTAAAGATTGGGTCAGAGTAGATAGTGCATCTTCGTCTCTGATGGAGTGTACCCAGAAGAATGTCTCAGCTTACTATTCTGTTGCATTTAAACACATGACTAAGAAAATGCAACAGATGGAGGACACTCACACTGTGATTTAACCTAAGTGGCAAGCAATTTGATGACAACATTTTTGAGGTACTCAGCAGTGGTCTCAACTTTGCAGTGACCCCTAAAAATGTGCCATTTCATGTTTCATCAGTGCAGTGGAACAAGTAGCCAACACTCTTGCATCCAGTATAGCTGAAGAAATTCATCAGAAAGCCTGCAGGGCATTCACCAGGAGTAAACCTCAAAAATCAAACATCGCAAATGATGTGATGTTTGCACTCAAGAGGCTCCAGTAATAAAGCAACAAAATGGTGTTGCCAGCAGACAAAGGGAACCCTACAGTCATTATGTAGCATGACAGTTATGATGAGAAATCCATTAACTTTCTTCTGGAGGACCGTGTACACAGACATTTGGAATGAGACACTATGGACAAAGTGGTCACGAAGAGCAGGTTTCTCTTGATGGAAAGTGGTCTACAAATGGAAGCACCAGTTTCATATAGACTATATTGGCTGCCAAAAGTACACAAAGAGGACATAACACTGCATCCCATTGTCAGCAACATTGCCACATCAACATACGCAATGGCCAAATACTAAAGAAGTTGCTGCTTCCATATGTGGGGAAGTGTATTCACCACATCCACAACTCAGAACAAATATTAAGTCCACCAAGAAAATGGAAAGACATGGCCATTGCAACATCTCAACCAACTACATATCACAGAATTTGATATAATTATCAGGTTGCATGTGGTATGCCTGTTCAATAGCATGCTACTGGAAGACTCATTGAAACTGATTGTAGAGAAATTTGATGATGATGTGCTGGACTTGTTCAGGCATAAACTGACCTCAGCTTAATGCCAATATATTCATGAAAAGATTTTGAGGGGAGGCATTAGAGACAACTAGATACAAACACGCACACTTGCTCAGGTAGCTGGATTACAATTTTGTGGTAGGGATAGGCTTAGTGAGTTTGTGAAACATCTGAGTTCATGCCACCCAAATATTAAGTTCACCATGGAACCAGAAAAGTGTCGCCAGTTGTTATTTCTGGATGCACTTGCCAAAAGAAGAGCAGATGGATTGTGTGGCCACAGTGTGCATCACAAACCTTCATGCACCAATTTATACCTGCAAGCTACGAACTGGGAAATATGAAAGGTTACCTGGATCTATGAAAACAAGTAATTTATGACATACCTTGAAAATGTACCATGTTGTACAGTGAGTATAGAACAAGGACAGTGACATCAGATGCAAGGAACATCAGGGGCACGCCAGACTAAGCTAGGCAACTAAACCAGCCATTGCTGAGCACAGTCTGCAACTCAATCATTCCATGAACTTTGAAGAAATGCAGGATCTGATTTACCCAAAGATACTGGGACATTGTTCTAAGAGATTTTTTACAGATAAAGGTAATGAATATCCTGATGAATGATGATAATGGGTACCAACTCAATAGAGCCCGGCATATTGCACTAGAGTTGCAGAAAGTACAACAGCAGCAGCAAAACTCCATAAAAAGAAGAACTAAGGCTGTGGATATCAGAAAAGAATCCCAGATAGAGCACCAGGTGCAGTGAAGCAAAGACAAAATGTTGCAGGGTACTTTTAGTGGGATGGAACTGCGAAGGGAACATCTATTATCACACTAGACTGAAAGAAGAATGCTAGTCCATAGATGACTGTATGGTACTGAAAACAAAACACCAGCACTTGGCTGGGCACACTGGACTGAAGAGGGAATACCTAAGAATGCTTCTAGTGGGAGCAGATTGCAGAGAGAACACCTGAATCACTGTGGAATGAAATGGAATGCCAGCCCACAGACAGGTGATGAGCAGTCTCAGGCATCATCAGCTGAAGATAATGAGTCACATATCATGCTACAATGACTTTGATATTTGGCAGAATATCCAACACCCTAAGATATCAATGAATCAATATCAAAGTCTGAAGAATTATAACATGGTGGTAGTCACACCATTATAGAAGGTCAAACATTGTTTACATAAAAGCTGGTGCATGTCACCTGTTATTTCACAGGTGCCTCTCCCCTTGATAGTGAATGTTTTGTTAGTTACAGGTTTGTTATGAATGGTGGTAGGAGGGCGCATAGGGAATGTTTCAGAGTGAAGGTGGTCAGAAGGATAGTAGATACAGGGTAGGGAAACAGGGGCACAAGGAGAAAAAGTGTCTGACAAGGATATTGCAGTTATGGGGGAGAGAAAGGAGGTGGGGTAGATGAAAAGGTGTTCTAGGTGAGATAGGTAAAATGTCTGACAGAACTGACCTCATTTCAGATCATGAATTTAGGAAGTTGTAGCCTTGTCAAAGTAGATGATAAATACATTCAAGACCAAGATAGCACTTGGTGACAAGAGATATACTCCAATTTTTTTAGGAGGAATCAGTAGTAACAGGATTGGATGTGATCACCTGACAAATCTATTTTTGAACTATATTAGTGAGGTAATTATATATAGTGAAGGCTGAAGTGAGAAGGATGGTGTCATTTCTGTAATGAGTCTGCATCTGAATAAATACTTTGCCTCAAGTGCCAAGTCTGTATGGCAGGAAGTGATTGACATGGAAGGATGATAGCTATCAAAATGTAAGTACTGCTGTTTGTTAGTAGAATTTTATGTGAACAGAGATGTGGAGCTGACCCTCAGCAAGGCTGGTGCCCACACCAAAGAAAGAGGTACGGGGTTCAGAATAGGGCCATGTGAAATTTATTTGGGGAACTGTATTTATAGATTCCAAAAATTTTGACAGGTCAGCCTCACCATGAGTCCTTATGGCAAAGACATCATCACTGTACCTATGCCAAACCAGGGGATAAAGACTTATGGTTCCCAGGAGAGCCCCCTCCAAGTTAACCATGAAAAGACTGGCTTAGGAAGTAGCTGTTTTGGTCACCATGGCTGTGTCCCAGATCTGTTTGTATGTCTGCCCATCAAAAATAACGTAATTGTTCATAACCATAAAGTTGATTAAAGTGAGCAGGAAGGACATCATAGGCTTGGAATCAGGTGGGCACTGTTGCCTTAATGTTCAGCAGCAAGACAGACTATTTACATGGTGGATGTTGGTATAGATGGAGGTGGCATCAGTGGCGACAACCAAGATTTGTTGTGGGTGTGGAACAGGCACAGATTTCAGATAAGGATAGCAATGTACACATTATTAAAAGTTAATAAGGTGAACAGCTTGATTGGTGTAAAAGTAAATTTTGCATTTTTCAGTAAGGTAGACAGTTTTCAAGAAATTTCAGTCTAAATATGATGTGGAGTATACTTGTGTTTTCTGGGGCTCAAATATTCATGAATTTTATGTGTTTTGAATTGATCTTGTAAATGTTTTGGAGAGTACATATCAAATTCCATTTAGTAATGCTAAAGTAGATGGAAGGGCAGTAGTTTGGTTACTTGCAAATGTATTCTTTAGTAGGGATTAATGTTCTTTAATGATTTCATTATTCATTATGTGGCTATAATGCATCTTCAAGCTGGATGATTTCATTTCCCTCTTTCCTGAATCACTAAACTCTATCTACTGTCCTGTCAATAGTTTGTAAGTTCCCAGTAATTGCTTTCAGCTTTGCACCTTAGGTGTAGGAGAGTGTAAGGGTAAAGTTTTTTGTGCTACTAGTTTATACTGGATTTATGGTCAGAAGTAATGGAACTGTAAGAGAATTGAATTTATTTATTTTGGTAAAACATCAACTGATTAAAAAGATTATTTTTTCTCTCTTTTTTCCAGTTTTCTGGATAAGTCAGAGCCTTACTTACTAGAGTTACATACTATTGCCTGGCAGTTTTATCTACACAATTTTTCTCAATTTAGTTGAGAGAACAATGTTTCATATATGTACTATACATAAAAACAATTTGTTATTGCAATACTTAGATTAAGGAATCTACAGCTTGAAATACAGTATTCAGATCTGAGATTCAAATATTTACAGTTTGTGACACAGTTTATGATCTGAGATTAGATATCTTTTTAGATAGATGGTCTTCCACCATAAGAGTGTGCTACATCTAGAAACTCATCTATTGAATATACAGGATTGTTTAGGAGGCATAATTTTAATTTCTTTTTTAGTTTTGTAATGGGCAATTTGGAGATATTAGGATGGAAGCAATTCAGTAGTTTTATGCTGGCGTAGTGAGGGCTTTTCTCATAAAGTGTTGTTCTATGAGAGATTATATGAGGTCTTTCTCTACCTCTAGTGTTGTGATTGTGTATTTCTTTATTAAGTGTTTTGTTACTGTTTACTGCCATAATGATTATCTTCAGTACATACAGGTTATGAACAACTAGTATTTTAAATTCTTTAAACAAATTTCTGTAGGAGTCCATAGCACATTTCTTTCCCCATAAATCTAAGTGCCTTCTTTTGTAAGATAAGTTCACTTTTCATATTACCTTTACTGCTGGATACCCGTACCTCTATTCCATAGCTTAGATGGGATTCAAATAGTGCAAAATATATTTGCCTCAGAGTGGTGAAGTTCCAAAAAGGTGTCAGTTTTCTTAGGACATATATGGTAGTACATAGCTTTTCGCAAACATCATTTACATAATCAAACCAATTTAACTCTGCATCAAGTGTCAGGCCAAGAAATTTGGTCAAGTATTGTTTTTTAATGTATTTGTCAGCCATTAAAATTTGGTTTTTATAAGTTTTTTTGACTCCCAAGATCAAATTCAATATAGACAGATTTATTTGTGTTTAATTTTAGTTTTTTTCATTAAAATACTGCAGAAGTAAGCTTGCTGCAGTATTGGATTCCACTTCAAGCTGTGAATAGCTTGGATTGTGGCATATTAACATGGTATCCTCTCCATATAAGACAGCTGTTGCATGGTTTGTTATGGACTGAATATCATTAACATAAATAATAAAAAGAAGTTGTCTACTATTGACCCCTGTGAAATAGTCTATCAGAATTTATGTCAGTGGTGTTTGTATGTATGCTCCCTCTGTAGTGCTAATAGACACAAACTGCTTCCTATTTGTCAAGTAGGACCCCATCAGATTATGGACTGTGCCTCGAATGCCATAGTTCCACAATTTGTCCAGCGATATCATCGTATCAACACAGTCAAATGCTTTTTGTAAGTCTAGAAAGATGCCACATGTATGTTCTTTATTATCTACTGCTTGAGTGACACCTTTGATTAAGTTGGATGCTGCTGTTATGATGGATGACCCATACTGCCCCTTAGAAATCACTTGTTTGCATACCAGGAAGTTCCAAATTCTTAGTTAGGTATTTTACGTTCTTAAAGATTTTGGATATTATTAGTAGAACAGATATGGGTCAAAAGTTTCCTACTAGATTTCTGTTTCCTTTTTTAAAAATAGCCACAACTTGAGCAATTTTCAACTCATCTGGAAATAGACCATCTTCCATATGAAAGTTTATAACTGTTGATAAAGGTGATGCAATTTTATGTATACATTTCTTAAGAGTGTCCAGACTAAGACCATCATATCCTGCTGCATGGGAATTCTTTAAGGTACTAACTGTTTTAATTATTTCTTAATTAATAATAATAATTTAATTATGAAGCATGAACAGTATATATATCTACAGTTTGGGTTTGAATGGTCTAATGAGGATAATTAGGATGATTTGGTTTCAGCAGGAAGAAATTTCTTTCAGCGAAAAGTTACTGTACAATATATAGTATGTCAGGATATGTGAGAAATATGAAAATATTCCTTTTTGCCTCCACATCAGCTCATATGCGGAGGCAGCAGGAATTTATGTAGCAGCTGAAGTAAAGAAAGAGAGGACTCTTGAATACATGGCTTATTACCATTTTTTGTAACATATAAAAGGTTTTAGTGCTCATTGCAGTTACTTAGGAAAGATTAACACTTGGGGAAATGTAGCATACTATGGCCCTTCAGGCATCAGTGAAATGAACACAAGTTAAATGCTGTTGCCTACAATAATACTTCAGACAATAAAGAAAGGTACATATGTGTATTGTCCTTCAGCCCTGAGTTTAAAATAATATGATGGTATGCAGTGTGATGTTTTTAACAATCATTATTTTGTCTGTTGTATAATGAGAGCAAAGTTTGCATGGTGTACTAGGACTTGTTAACATGGAAGTGTTAGCCTCTAGATTCATTTTTTGTATATAAGTACCAAAGTAAATGTTTATTTTTTAGTTAATGAAGTAATGAAGTAAGTAAAGAAGAGGGATATAAGGTAGTAATAATGCATCAACAAAATAATGAAATAAAGTAATGAGAAATTTGACCTCGCATTAGGATAATTTTCTGTTGGAAATGCTCTCCTTTAGCTAACAAGTTTGGAACTTAAAATGTATGTTGGTATGATTGAGTAGTGTGATACTTGTAATACAACATTTTTCTGAGTGAGGCAACATATTAGTTTTGGTAATTAATTTATGACAAAACGGAAAGCTGCCTGAAAGAGTACTATCTTGATTAAATACTGCCACATATTTGGTTTGACATGCTACTGAAATAACAGTTACACTTATTTCTGCAAAGTGAAAATATAGTGCTGTAGGGAGTGAGGCTGAAATGTTTCATGGTTAGATGCTATGATCCTTCAGCACCCATTGCCCATCCTATGGCTCCTACATGCTGTAAGACTTGCCCTATGAATCCTCCTACCACCAACTACCTGCCCTGTAAAGGGCAAAACATATGCTGTCAAGAGCAGAGTCACCTGTGAAAAGAAACATGTGGTGTCCATTCTGTTATGTAAACATCATTCAGCATTTTGCATTCATATGACTACCACCAAGGTGTTAGTCAGGCTGAATGGAAATAGACAGAGGGTGTATACTGGCACCACACAAGATCCTGTTGCATAGCATGCTCTGCAACATGACAGTCATGACTTCAGTGCCCATTTTACCATACATGTCATCTGGATCCTTCTGCCAGACACCAATTTACCAATTTCTCACAATTTTGCAAGAGAGAACTGGCATTACAAGTCCTTGGTCCTTGCCACCAAGCTGTCCTTAAATTTACGTTATTTTCTTTGGTCTCAATATTTCTTCACAGTAACTATTCTTTGCTTCATAACTGTTTGCCATGAGTGCTCATTTGAAGATGGCACCAGCAATGAGACATACTGATGTTGGGCTTTGATCTGTTCTGAGGCACCATGAACAGCCTCGTATAAACTCTTTTGTTAGATGACTTAATTTAGAGGTGGAACGGCTGCCTTGATCATTTGTGGGGTCTCATATTGGTGTGGTTCCTGTTGATTCAGTCAGTAGGTGGGACTAGGCACAGCCTTCACCTCAGCAGGAAAGGGAAGAGTAAACTGTCTGGGCTAATAGCAAATAACTTAAGGCAGAGGGGCACTATTACAAGTGGTAAAGTACCAGTGGTTGCACCTAACACAACAACAGATTTTTTAGGGTAGGGAAGGCAGAAACAAAAGATGTTCAGACACAGGCTGAAAATGACATCCACACTGATGGAACAGGCAGCCAGAAAGCAAATTTTAATGTATACAGTTCATGCTAACAGTCCCTGATTGAAACCAGAGATTTTCAAAAATCGACAGTAAAATTAGATTGATTCAGCCAGTGCACAAAATCAGTTACACTTATTGCGTCAGATTATCCAAAGACTAAGGGGTAAGCTTAATGAGTTGCTTATTTGTGATGAAGAATTAAAAGTTGGGCAAGCCAGTTAATATAATCTGCCTCTCTGAACATCATGTGACCACTGATATAAATATGTTACACGTTACAGGTTTTAAGTTAGCTTCTTACACCTGTAGAGAAAATATGGAGAGAAGGGAGAGTTGCCACATTTGTCAGAGACTGTTTTGATTTCAACAATATTGCTATTAATAAATTTTTCTGAGAGCAGCACTTAGAAACATGTGCAACAGAAGTAGTGTTTTGTAATAAGTCCTTTACAGTAATATGTATGTACCGAGCACCTTCAGGAAACTTTAACTTCTTCATAAAAATCTAGTAGCACTGTTATCCCAAGTAAAAAACAAGGAATTAGTGGTTGCTGGTGATTATAATGTGGATTTATTGAAAAGCAATGATTAACACTGACATTCAGTACAATTCCTACTGTGACCTTCACAATTTGTGTTTGTAAATGCTCTGAGATTGATACTGATAATATCTTTGTAGACAAATCTAGGAAAAAAATCTCATGTCATGAAATCAGTAGTAAATGGGCTATCTGGTCATGACATGCAGCATTTTGTGTTAAATGTTGAAACTTGTCAGGATAAAACATCTATTGAACCTTAGTACATGGGGTAATAAATCAGTCAAAAATTGAGAATTTTAAGAGATTGCTCAAAGACATTAACTGGATAGATGTTTACAATACTTCTGACTCAATGGAAAATACAAAGCTTACATTAATAAAGTTACTTCCTCTTTTGAAAATTGTTTTCCTCTGAAGGTAAATCAAACAGAAGTCTAAAAGCAAATTATGGACTACACAAGGAATAAATATATCATTTGGAACAAAAAGGTGACTGTATCTACTGTCTAGGAACAGCTCTGATGCTGGCATTATAATTAATTACAAAGAATACTGCAAAACATTGAAGCAAATAAGTCATAATCTAAGCAGCTTTATTATGAGAAAAAGATAATTACACCAGACTGTATGGGATATAGTGAAGACGAGGCAGATGGGGCCACAAAGGAAGAGAAACAGATAGAAATGAGACATTTTGTAATAGGTACATGTAGTTGCAAACCTCTTTTCTGTTACTGACAGCTTGGGGTTATCAGGTTCAGTAAACAGTGCAGTTGAGTATCTGAAACCAGTCTTTACAAATAACTTCAGTAAAATGGAAATGACGCTGATGTCTCCCAAAAAAGTAGCATCCATCATAAAATCCTTAAAATCTATGTATTCTAGTGGTTATGATAACATACGAAGTCAATCACAGAGTGCTCATGCGAGTTTAATTCTGTCTTAAGTTATTTGTGTAATCAATCTCTTATCATCATAGCATTGCCAGACTGGCTAAAACATGCTGAGGTTAAGCCTCTTTATAACAATCTGTCTGCTGTCACAATACATTAAACACCTCTGAGGACTGTAAGAAAGATGGACAACCCATCCCACAACTGTTCACTGAACACATCCTGTTAACTGTGGTGCTGCACACAGAAAATGGAGTAGCCGACAATGGATGCAGTCAGTAGAAGCCTGATACGTTCCAGATGCTGTTGACAGGCACCAAGCAGAACTACTGCCAGTAATATTAGTGTACAGTAGTATAATTTTATTGTTGTTCAGCTGATTACAGCAATAGACAAAGTCAAGAGCATATATTTCTACATAAACTACTATATCAATGTAAATTGGTTTACATAAAATAGGTACACATTAGAATACAGTATTTTTGTCTTCAAAGAACCCACCATGGTGTAAATAGGATTGTTCACTAGTAGCTTGTATAATTTAGCTTTAAAGACATTTACAGGCAGTTCTTTAAAGTCAGCACTTAGTCTATTAAATATCCTTAGTCCAAGTACTAGGTAATAATTATGCGATTTTGATAATCTATGATATGGTACATCTACAGATGTTCTGTTTCTAGTATTATGGCTATGAATATCACTTCTCAACACAAAATTAGACACATTGTTTCTAATGTACATTAAAACATTGTAGATGAATAAGTTTACTACTGTAAGACACTGCAATTTAATAAACAGAGGTTTACAATGTTCTATTTTATCAGAATCTGTTATTATTCTTATTACTTTCTTCTGAAAAAGTAAAATGTCATTTACATGAGGCTACTAGCCCACAGTAAAATTCCATAAGAGATGATGCTTTGGAAGAAGGCAAAATATGCTGATCTCACAAAGTCTTTGGGAACATGTCTTTTAAAACTTCTAATTAGATAAATAACTCTTGAAAGCCTAGCCAACATATTTTTAATGTGTGGTTCCCACATCAATTTATTGTCAATAGTAACACTTAAAAATGTAACAGCTTCTAGTTCCTGGTAGTTAGGAATCTCTTTGAGGCTAAAGTAAAGTGTCTGGGTTTTGTTTTCATTTAGCAAGAAGCAATTAGCTTTGAACCATAATGAGGACTGAGAAAGGGTATTTTCGGTCAGTGTTTTCAGTGTACCTAGATCAGAGCTTTTATGTAGAAAAGTTGTGTCATCAGCATACAATATTGTATGAGAATTTATGAATAAGGGCAGGTCATTAATCATTAGTATAAACAGTAAAGGACCAAGCACCGACCCTTGAGGCACACCATACCTAGCATTAATCTAGGGTGTGTGAGGTATGAATTGAACCTACGTGGAAGCCATGGCCATTCTATTTGCTATACACTGATCACATCAGCCATGCTTTGGAACAAGCTACCAAGTAAGTCACTTGTAATCTTCCCACCCCTTCTTTGTTGTCGCTACTGTCTACAATGGTGAAGTCTTTTCATAAGATACAAGAGGAGTAAGATGTACAATAAATTTGTTACTTATTTTTCTTGCACAGTTGGCTCCAGTTCTTCATTCTTGAAGCTGAAATTTTATTATATCAGGTTCTCATACTCCATTTGATCTAAATAAGTTGAAGAATGTCTGTGCAGGATTTTTTTATTCAATGTTCACTTAATCACATTTTACTATATCAAACTGTCTTTTGAATTTTTGCATTAACAAAGCTGAAATTACATAGTTCATCCAAACTACCACAATATGTCATATCACAAATGAGGCATGCCTATTGTAACTTTACCCTGCAGTATTAACAATATTCTGAAGGGTTTTCAATTTTTCGAGACAAAAGAATTTCTGTTAGTTTAGATTATTATTTTATAAATGAGTCCAGAAATAAACCTAATAAACAGTACTAGATTGTATAATTAATAATATAAATTTTAAGTGTGCAAAAATTTCAAATGTTTCTAAAAAATAATTTTAACTGTACATTCAGAGCTAGTACATATCAATTGTAACAATGAAAACAAAGTAATTCATTTTCAAAAATTTTAACTTGAAATATAGCAAATTATGTATGAAATTATTTGAAACTTTTCAGAAAAATGGTTGAGGATACTGACATAACCAAAATTCATAAAATATATCTGGTATTGACTACTTCTGTTGAAGAAAAGCAGTTAGAGAAGGATGTCCCTTACACACTGCACTAACATCAAAATACTACACAGCTGCTGGCTGCAAGTGTAAAACAAACACTAGATATGATACAAATATCTCAGGTGATGTTATCTTGTGACTATAATATCAATCACATTGGAATCAACCAATTCACACAAATATCCGGGTATCACACTTCATGGGTATATGAAGTGGAATGATCATGTAGTCATGGGTGAAACATGTGGTAGACATCAGTTCATTGATAGAATACTGGGGAACTGCAATCAGTCAACAAAAGAGATCACTTACAAATCATGTGTACAACTGGTTCTAGAATAGTGGTCAAGTGTGTGGGACCCATATCAGATAGGACTAGCAGAGGGAAGTTGAACATATACAGAGAAGAACAGTACAATCAGTCACAGGTTTGTTTGATCCATGGTAGAGTGTCACAGAGGTACTGAAGGAACTGAACTGGAAGAATCTTTAAGATATTTGCAAAATATCCCAAAAAGTCTATTAAGAAAGTTTCAAGAACTGGCTTTAAATGATGATTCTAGGAATGTACTACGATCCTCTGTGTATCACTCACATAGGGATCGCAAGGATAAGATTATAATAATAACTTCACGTACAGAGGCCTCCAAACAATCATTCTTCCTGTGCTACATACATGAATGTAATGAGAAGAAACCATAGTGACTGGTACAATGGAATGTACTCTGTGCTGTTCACCTTATAGTGGTTTGCAGAGTATAGATGTAGATGTAGATATAGAACAAAATACATCCATACACCACAGTGGATATGAATAGAAGTTTAGGTGTCCTTGGTATTGATCTTTGGTCAAATACAACTGTGAAACGTGCAGGTTTGATTAACATATGTGTTTATGTTCATGAGGTTACAAACTCATAACAAAGATGTGCCTAATGTTTTATTGTAAGTAGTTACATGAAATTATTGGATAAATTCTAATTCATTTTCATTTTTAAAGTATCTTTGTATAGTTAAGTAGTGGTGATGTGGCTGCTTTTAAATAACCACCATGTACAATGGAGCACATGGTCTTTTGCTGTGAATCTTTCATCTTTGGTCAATCATCATTAGTTTTTGTGGTTGAATGGTAAAACTTGTAAATTTCAGAACACTGATTTCAGTCTGAAGTTGTTTTAGTGAGTGAAGAGCTCCTTTGTGCTTGAAACTTTTCTTTCATGCATTTATTCTTGCAGCTGTGAATTTGTATTTCTTTGCTACTTTTAACTGATTTAAATTGTGTTATTATCTTGGACAGAGTTGCTTGGACTAGCTTTAATGGTTATGAAATTTACATTCACCTGGAAAGACAGAGTTCATGCTAACAAATATTGAGTGGTTTATACGGTTTTTGTGAGTTCATTTTACTGTTGTGTGTATTTATTTAGCACATGCTTTTAGCTGTGAATGCTTCATTGCAGAAGTGATTATGACTTTGCCTTGCTGTTCAAATACTGACCATTTACTCACAGACTTTATTTATACTTGGCACTATTAACATGCATTGTGTATTTCTGAAATAAATAAATGTATAGGTTAAATTACAAAAAAAGTCTGGTTTAGGCAGTATTATTATCCTCCTGGGTTTTGACCAACAATTACAACCTCAGTTCAATTACTTACTTTACCAATATTTATCCCACTAATTTGTCTCATTACTATTATAAGATTTTGTTTGAATATTATTGTGTAGAATTTTTGGGCTATAGAGCAATGAAATGCAGCCACCCAAATATTGACAATGGTGGGACTGTATATTGCCTGAACTTTTTGACACAATCTACAATGTCGTGGTCAATTATGGAAAAGGGGATACATGATGTGAGAGAGTAGAAAAGGACCACAGGTGAAGTTGTAACCTCCAACCAAGTTAGGTGGAGAACTCCATCAACTTGGCAGGATAGTATCTGCTGATTTTAATACTTCTTTAGATTAGAATACCACTGAC
Source organism: Schistocerca gregaria (assembly GCF_023897955.1). Taxonomy (NCBI): domain Eukaryota; kingdom Metazoa; phylum Arthropoda; class Insecta; order Orthoptera; family Acrididae; genus Schistocerca; species Schistocerca gregaria. Next base: position 618,201,343 of record NC_064923.1, on the reverse strand, counting down.
TTGGAAAGTTTTATAATATTCCTGAAGCACATGTAGGCTTGCTGTGAGGCCACCTTCTCCACACACAATGACTGCATGTCTCTCCCTCCTCCAGTGGTGTGCCTTTTACTTTATACTGCATTTCCCAGTGTTATGGAATTTTGTGCAACTACTGGAAATTATTTCCCAGACTTCTCCTGTGCTTACACATAAAAATAATTATGTACATCGGAAAAAACATTGATTTAGAAGTATAGGAATTGTTACATCTATTACTTTAGAATGAATATTGACACCAACTTACATTTCCTTACTGCATATATTACATAAACACCACTGATTACTTGGAAAAATTTCCAGGAATGTGGAACTGAGTGTTTAAAATTATAAACAAATAATAAATTTAAAAATAGTAAATATTAAGCTTTTCTGTTTAGGTGAAAGTGGGTGATGTAATTCCAGCTGATGGAGTTGTTATTGAAAGTTATGATCTGAAAGTTGAAGATACCCGAATATCAGGAGATGTTCCATGCATGCAGAAAGGACCTACTGATCCTATAGTAAATGCAGGTAAGTTATAAATACTTATTAACTTAATAGTGGATTACTGTGTAATGATATTGTCTCTTGCCCTTAAAACACAATGGGGCTCAAGTCCTGGATGTGCTTTTTTCTTATTTTTGTCATAACTGAAATAAAACAACCTACAACAGAATATTAATGTAGCTGTAGGGACATTTATCACTTACATAATACATGCACACCAGTTTCAAACGTACTAGACCCAATTTATTATCACAGCTAGAATATACAATGTGAACAACAAGAAAACAAAATAAAAACTGCAAAAATAATCTGTGCACATAAAAAGATTCTCAATTATCACACTATTGTTACTTGATCATTTTACTGCCACACAGCCTGTGCATACAAAAAGGTATTTCAGTGAGCATCCTTGATTAACTGATAATTTTACTGACACATTTCCCGTGCATACATTAAGTTTCTGCACTGGTCTCTCTTGATTAATCAACCATATTACAGCCGGACAGTCCCCCCCCCCCCCCCCTTCCCCCACGTCGTATTCCCCTTGCAGACACCAATGATGAAAGAATTTACAACTTTTTGACTACACTTCAGGTTGCCATGAAGACAGCTGGTCATGACAGGCATGTAACTGCAGTAGCCGAAGTAGGTAAGCCCGATGAGCAGGAGCTGGGCATTGGTGAAGTGGATGTAGGTAATGTGGGAATGGCAGTGTGATGCATTGGCAGCATGTTTCCTAAGTTGTTGCATCAACTGAGGTAGCTGCAAATTGGAAGTTGCTATCTGTTTTGTGCCAAGAAACTTCACTACCTGAGCATAGCTTATAATCTGTGTCCACTTTGTATTCATCTTCAACCTTTTTATCAGTTACTAGGCAGCTTGTAATTCATTTTCTATGGACTGCAGTTTATGATGTACAGCATCATTCACCACCCATAACAGATCTGTTTTTCACTTTGCTCTGGAATAATACCACTCTGTTTTGCATAGCCTAGAAATCAAAGTAAGGCAGGTGTTTTCCATCTGCGCATGCTAATTTCCATCATCAGATACATTAACGAGGTCAGCTCTAGTGCAGTTGAGCTATTTTAGTGATGATAAATGCCCACTCCAATTGAGTTGCTAGGCAAATATTGACTGTCAGAGTTTTGTGTGGGGACATAGGATCATTCACAGTCATTAAAAGTAAGGCTTTGTTTGTATTCACATCCTTCACATATGAGGGAAATGGTGCTGATGCCTGAGTCCATGTTAATTAAAAAGACTAAGCCTGATGTTGTGTTGGGGATGTGTAATCTTATGACTCATTAGTGTATGCTGGAGGTGGTAGCGACTGGGTCTGCAGCATCAACGTTGAATTGCTGTGTCCTCAGTCAGCTTCACGTGACCTGTGCTCTGCTGTGTGCTGATGAACCTCTGGTAGGCGATGTTGTTGGTAGGTGTTGTGATCTATTGCACTCACTGCAGATCGCTGTTGCATTTGGATGCATATCATAGCTTTAGATCCAAAGCATCCATCAAATGAACGAATCCCTGTTGTTGTAGCTTATGCTACTGCATAATTTTGAGATTATGGAGCCAACTCTCAGTGTGAGCGAGTGATGTCATCCAGATTAGTGCAGAGCAGTTATGTTTTGAGCTGTCTTGTCATCTTCTCAATTACAGTGATCAGACTTTTATTATTGGAGATTACCATACAAGTTTGCATATTGTGAATATGTGTTGATGTCAGCTGTTTGCAGCACATGAAAATTTGTGTTGGAACAGTTCTACAGATGTATCATGAGCAGTCTCCTTAAACACTTGTTGGCTGTTTGAGTTTGCCTCCAGGACTGATCAAAACTTCCACACAACACTTAGTCACAAACTTTATGCTCACAAAAATCATGATTCCCTTGCTGGGAGACAAATATTATATCATCATTTTAATCTTTCAAGGCAACCTTATGAAATAAATTTGCATACTGTTAAAATGCATTGACATCAGCTGTTTGCAACACATGAAACTTTTTGATGCACTGGGACTCAAATCTGGATTTCCTGCTTATCATGAGAGGTTTCATTAGCCAGGTTTGCTATCTGCGCATGCCTTGAGACCAAGTCTAAACTTCCATATGTCACATAGCCACTACCTTATTTTTGCACAATTCATGAGCCCCACACAAAGCAATGAGTATCATATCATCATTTTATCCCATCAAGGCTTTGATGCCTCGTATATTATTACAATACAGCATTAGAATCTTCATGATACAATATTCTTCAGACATGCATGCAGACATTGTAAGCATATATGATTCACTGAAGATGTTTGTTGGCTGTTAGGGCATAGCACCAGTGCAGTTGTGGTATCATGCCACTGGGAAGGCTTGGTTCAACTGGCTCTGAGCACTATGGGACTTAACTATGGTGGTCATGAGTCCCCTAGAACTTAGAACTACTTAAACCTAACTAACCTAAGGACATCACACACATCCATGCCCGAGGCAGGATTCGAACCTGCGACCGTAGCAGTCGCTTGGTTCCGGACTGCGCGCCTAGAACTGCTAGACCACCATGACCGGCGAAGGCTTGGAAAGAGTTAGCCATCCTCAGATGAATTGATGTTTGAAGACACAGCCAATGTGGCATATGCACTGAGCATTGCGTGCTCTCTGGCAGCCATCTGGAACAGCCTCTGTGATGGCTGCCCCTTGTGTTCAGCTAAAGCCACCCATACATGAAGGAGCATTCATTGTTGTCAGATGTGCAATAGCAATGTATCAAGAACTTCACTAGTATTGATCAAGGCACACAAATGTTTCCAGAACTTTGATGGAGTTTCGTCACCCCACCATTCATGATATAACTTGTATCTAACATGATTTTGTGCAATGAGCAATGAAAACCACCTTGCGAGTGAGGTATACTTGTTGCTATGGTGGGTTTAAAATAATTTCCAACACTAATGATGCCAGATGTTGGTCCATAATACTGTTAGTCATTGTAAATTTGTCATGCTCCTTAAGAATGTACTGACAGGCAAAGATACCTTCCATAACTGCACATCATAATTCTGGCTGGTTGGGCACAAGCTGTGGAGCCTGTAATTGTAAATATGGTGCTTTAGAACTGACAAAGCTAGCAAAGTATGTGCTCTGGAATGTGCATGCAATGTGGATGAAAGTACTAGAACTGGCAATGTATCCCACCATAGTGAGGATGCACAAAGTATTGTCTTGTGTAAATGGCCCTCTAATGACCAAGTAACCACATGGCATGGATGGCAGCATATTTTATGAAGTCATATTGGTTCATGGTACTTCATGCCATGGTCATTGCCCAAGTGAGGAAAGCTCCAAAATCTCAATTTCTTGGAGGATATACTGGATTTCATCACCAATGGTGCAAAATAGGTTATTTGGATCCTCCGATGGAATTTTTACTGCCAGAAATAACACATGCACAATAATACTAGTTCTTCTTTGGGGTCAGCAATTAGGTAGTGACACTATTGCCTACATACAACACTTGCACTAAATTCAGATGTACTAGAACCACTTTACTTAACACAGCCAGAATACACAATGTGAACAACAACAAAATGAAACAAGAACTGGCAAAGATAATCCATATGTACAGATAGGTATTTGGCTGATAACACTCAATTAATCATTCGTTTTACTGCCAAGTAATAATATTCCAAATTTTAGCGAGACATAATAAATACTGTGTGTAGTTAACAATTTTATAAACATCATTTTACAAAGTTTGTTTAATACGGAATAGATGAAACTTAAAACAGTTGTTTAAACTTGTCAAACTGAGAAGCCTAATTTTGTTTCAAGGCACAGTTGTGATTGAAGGATTTGGGCGCATGATTGTTGCTTCAGTTGGCACTCCACTCCATGGCCATGTATCTACATATGGAAATATTAAAGGTTAGTGACAGTAGCAAACAGTGTTCTTCTTAACTTGTTTTGATTCCTCAATATATGTCGAGCACAAAACTCTACAGGAATCTGTAAAGTAAATCCTGTTTAAACCTTGTCAATACTGGACATAACATCAGTGTGTAGAACTTGTACAAAGTACATTACACTAAATGACCAGTAAGAGGAAGCTAAATAAGAATTGCACTTTGGGGATTAAAGAATCTGTCATAGAGCCAGCTGTAAAGGGCTCTAGCTCTCACCTACTGGGTAGATATGAGCTTTAGCTTTAATTTAGCCTCTGATAATAGTATATCATCTGCATTTGATCATTATATTGTATCCACAGCAACACAAATCAACTTCTTGGTGTATAAGAAGTAATACATCATATAGATCAACACTGATTTGCTGGAAACTGAGCCAGCCCAGTTTGAACTGTCTTAAAATCTTACAAAGTTTACAGTTCTAATGACTTTACGATCTCATGAAATAAACAAATCAAGATGCTGTTTCTTTAATATTATTAGGAGATATTCTATATGTATTCTGCATGTGGCATGCCATAACCTCTCTAACATTCAAGAGACTCTGAAACATTTATAAAAGCAGAACAATTGCTATCCCACTAACATCCTAAAAATGGATATAATGCATCTAGTCATATTTGATTATGTTCCAATGCAACATCATAAGTGTCATTCTTTGTGAAATATTTCTTATGCCTGATTTTTTTAACTGTCACACAGTACTGGTACTGCCCAGTACTCTTTTCATCCCACTTACAGCTGAGTATGTCAGACACTGAAGGGTGTTTTCATTTGGTAATGAGAGCACATTTGCTAAAATTCTACATCCACCAATATCTGAGAAAAAATTGTTTGCTGAACCATTAATTGAAATTAAAAATTAGATTTGGAGTTATAGTCATTACTCAGTCAAAAGTGGCACTGGAAAAACATAAAATAACAGAGGTAAAAGCTTTTTTAACTGAAAATATACAGCTGATACAAAATCAGTTTTTATAGATAATCTCACTTATATTCCATCCATTGTTTATGAAATATTGGTCAAGTGCTTTATAAAATTTGTGTGTAGCTTTGTATCAGTATTATGATAATCTACAGAAGTTTCTACTGCCCGTATTGTACAAACTTGAATAGAATAAGCTATTTTCATGGATGGGACCACAAAACCCACTTCTTGTTGATGAACCTTAATTTTGACAACAATGGTACCAATTTTGAGGGTAATATTCGCCAGTCATTCAGTCTCTTTGTATGGCCTATGTTGTAACATTTTTCACACATGATATCAGATTAGATTAGATTAGTTTTTCATTCCATAGATCCATGTTGAGGAGGTCCTCGTGGATATAGAACATGTCACCTTTTTTTATTTTTTATATATTTTTTTAACCTGAAATAACAATACTAATAGTATAAATATATAAAACACATCATTTGTTTCTATTAAAAAATTCGTCAATGGAATAGAAGGAGTTGGCCACTAGTAAGTCTTTCAGGCTCCTTTTAAACTGATCTCTATTTGTAACTAAATTTTTTATGTTTGCTGGTAAATTATTGAAGATGAGTGTTCCTGAGTAGTGGACCTCTTTTTGAACTAAAGTAAGTGCTTTTAAGTCTTTGTGCAGATCATTTTTGTTCCTGGTATTGTATGTATGAACTGAGCTGTTTGTTGGAAAAAGAGATATATTATTTAGGACAAGTTTCATTAAGGAGTAAATATACTGAGAGGCAGTAGTTAGTATACCCAGTTCTTTGAAGAGGTTTCTACAAGACATCTGTGAGTTTACTCAACAAATAATATGTATTACACGCTTTTGGACTCTGAAAACTTTTGTTTGACTTGAAGAGTTACCCCAAAATATTATACCATATAACATTATGGAATGAAAGTAGGAAAAGTATGCAAGCTTTTTCACTTTTATGTTGCCTATGTCTACTAACATTCGAACTGCAAATACAGATTTGTTAAGGCGTTTCTGCAGTTCTGTGGTGTGCTCCTCCTAACTGAATTTATTATCAAGTTGTAATCCCAGGAATTTAAGACTGTCAACCTCTTCTATCTGCTCTTCTTCGTACTTTATGCATATGCTGGGTGGAAACCTCTTACAGGTTCTGAATTGCATATAGTGAGTCTTTTCGAAGTTTAATGTCAGTGAGTTGGCTTTAAACCATTTATTAATATCCATGAAAATATCATTAGCAAATCTTTCTAGAACTACACTCAACATGCTATTTATTGCAATACTTGTGTCATCTGCAAACAAAACGATCTCTGCTTCTGGCAGTGTAACTGATGAGAGATCATTAATGTACACAAGAAATAGCAATGGCCCTAAGATGGATCCTTGTGGGACACCACATGTAATTTTTTCCCATTCTGATGATGACTGATGACTTAATTCACTAGTCCCTTGCACTGACACCCTTTGTTTCCTGTTAGCGAGGTATGACTTGAACTATTTTGCAGCACTGCCTGTGACACCATAGAATTCTAATTTATTTAAAAGGCTGTTGTGGTTTACACAATCGAATGCCTTTGACAAATCACAGAAAATACCTGCTGCTTGTAACTTGTTATTTAATGAATTAAGTATATTTTCACTGTAGGTGTAAATAGCCTTTTCGATATCAGAACCCTTCAGAAATCCAAACGGTGTTCTTGATAATATGTTATTTGTGGTCAGGTGGTTGAGAAGCTGCCTGTAGATTGTTTTTCTAAAATTTTTGAGAATGCTGGCAAAAGTGAAATTGGTCTGTAGTTTGATGGCATCTCTTTATCCCCTTTCTTGAATAGAGGCTTAACATCTGCATATTTCAGCCAGTCAGGAAATGTCCCAGTTATAATTGACTGGTTACACAAGTAACTTAGAATTGTACTAAACTCACAAGAACATGCCTTAATTAACTTTGTTGATATTTCATCATAACCACTAGAATGCTTTGTTTTTAAAGATTTTATTATGGAAGTTATTTCTTTTGGTGATGTGAGTGACATATTCGTGTACCTGAAGCTATTTGTAAAGGCTATTTTCAGATATTCAAGGGCATTATTTACTGATCCTGACAATCCCATTCTATCAGTAACGGATATAAAGTACTTGTTAAATAGAGTTGCCACACTATGCCCTTCGGTTACTACTGTGTCATCTACCCTTAGTGCTATTTGCTCCTGTTCCTTTATGGTTCTACCAGTCTCCTCTTTCACTATATCCCATATTGTTTTTATTTTGTTCCCTGACATTGCTATCTTCTTCTCGTAGTGTACTTTTTTTTAGATGTCTGAATTACGTTTTTTATATTTTACAGTATTCCTTGTATTTAGCTAAATCATCAGCACTGGTCGACAGATACATTTTCCTTTTTGTCTTACAGGAAATCTTTATTCCTTGTGTGATCCATTTTTTTATTATAGACTTCTGTTTAATTTGAGTAACTTTTAAAGGAAAACAGTTTTCAAACATGGTACTGAAATTGTTATATTTTTCATTCATGCCATGAGCACTATAATCATTTTTCCAGTTCATATCTTTGAGCAGTTTTCTAAAACACTCAATTTTTGATTGATTGAATACTCTCCTGTATTCACATTTAGCAGTCTTGATAATCTGCTTAGACTTTACATCTAAAACAAGGAGCTGCATGTCATGATCTGATAGTCCATTTATTACAGGTTTAATGATATGATTTTGTTCCTTTGATTTGTCTATAAAATTTTTATCAATGGCTGTCCTTGAGGATTTAGTGATCCTAGTATGAAGTTTACAGTGTGGGTTAGATTGAAAGACAACATTACTAACTGCAGTAAATGTTTACTGGAAGATTGAATTAGAAAATCTGTATTAAAGTCACTAGCAATCAAAATTTCTTTGTTTCTTACTGTTAAATAACCCAAAAGAGCTTCTAGAGGATTCATGAATAGATTATAATTTCCTGCAGGTGCTCGTTAAATAGTTACTATTATATAGGATCTGTTATGGAACTCTACATCTGCTGCACATGCTTTTAGATGCTGCTTTAAGCAGAATTTATTAATGTCAATGTTCTTGAATTTATGGCAGTTTTCAATAAATGTGGCAACTTCTCCTCCCTCCATATCTACTCTGCAGAAGTAGGAAGCTAGCTTAAATCCTGAAATGTCTAACATATCTATACTAGTGGTCACTTGATGTTCAGAGAGGCAGATTATGTCAATTTCGTTAGATTAATTCATTTCATCGATACAAATGAGTAGTTCATCAAATTTATTTCTGAGTCCCAGAATGTTCTGGTGTAATAAATATAACTGATACTGCATAGTAATGGGATTGTAACTGCTTTGGTGAAGATGAACTGGCAGTTTCTGATTACATTCTGTTAAACATTGTTTAAATGGAGGCTGTATGCTAAAATCTGACTCCTGTTCATCTATTTTCTCAAACTGAGTGTGTCTGCCAATCTCTCTTAAAACTCATGTTCTATCCCCTCTCCCTATCCTAAAAAAGGCATCCCTCTGACACCTGTGACCACTGGTATTTTACCACTTGTGACAGTGTCCCCCCTTAAGTTTTCTGCAATCAAGCCAGACAGTTTTTCGTTCCCTTTCCTATTGAGGCAAGTCCCTCCTATCAATAGCATCCACAGGAATCAAACCAATATGGGACCCTATATCCGTCCTAAGCAGCCACTCCAACTCCAAGTTCACCCTCCCTACAGAAGAGTTCAAATGAGGCCGATCATGGCGTCTCAACACAGACACAAATCCCACAGTCATATACTACGTTGCTGATGCTATCTTCATCAGGTCACTCTCTATGGAATATTCAGAGTTTCTGTCAATGCTGTTTCCCGGACCACCCACTATAACCACGGCATCCTCCTTCGTGAAATCCTTGCATAGAGAACCTATATCCTCTGTTACCTGACCCAGAAGTAATGCCAACCAAGTTTTATTCTGTTTCCACTTGAAGAGATCCACAGCAACACTGAATGAAATATAGAACAGTACGAAGCATCATAATTGTAAAACAGATTGATATGCAGTATCTTATGTGAGCATACTATAAGCAAATAAACATTAGCAAGGCCTAGGGCCTGGCATACCAGGCTTATATTGGGCTGTTGTGCACACAGAACAATGCTTGCTATGTCATCTGTCCAGACTGTGAGGTGACCTCTCTATGCATTGTTTGATTATGCACACTCACATTATAGGCTTACAACACTCCTTCCACCTTGGGTGAAAGTTTTCAATGTGGAGGTGTCTATGTCTTCATCAGCGAGGGAAGATTGCTAGAAAAGGTTTTTTAGCTGTCACAGTAGAAAGTAGAATATGGTCTGAAATGGAATGGACACAGACAGATGCAGTGCCATCCTACCCCCCCCCCCCCCCCCCCCACACACACACACAAATGAGTGGCCATAAGGGAGGACTGGTGATGGTGCCGTATCTATGTCAACATGTCCACACCTGGGCACATATTTGGTGATGGAGGGAGCAGAGGAGGTGACACTGGTGACTTCTCTGTCTGGTCGTGGTGGCTCCCAGAGTGAAGATGGCACTGAATCTGAAGGAGGTGTGGACTCTGACATGGGGGCCAGCACAGATGGTGGAGTCAACCTCAGTGGCGGATGGCTCTCCAATGATCATCAATCATGCATGCATGGAGCTGATCATAGTGTCATGACACCAAGCCATTGGAGCTGTATATGATGCAGAGGCAGTAGCCTTGGCAGCAATGGATGATGACTGATACTGACTTACGACACCAGCCAGACCTGCAGGTCCACATGGTGGAGTCCGGGTGGAATCACTGTGAGACATGGTACTTGGCCAGAACAGATGAAGCAGTGTATGGGGCTGACAGCTATGACGTAACTTTGCTGGGCTATGGTCGCTGACTGGAGTGAAGCTGTATGAACTCAACCTACTGAGTGCTAAGGATAAGACTGAGTGATATATTTTTTCATTTGGGTTTTGAATATAATGATCAGCTGCTCTGACTCTCCATTGGACTGGGGATGGAAGGAAGAGGCTGTAACATCCCAGATGTCACTCTTTGTACAAAAATCTTCAAAATGTTGAGACACAAACTGTGGGCCATTTTCTGTCACAAGTGTGAATGGCAATCCTTCTAAGGCAAAAATCTTTGAAAGAGCCATGACTGTAGTTGCCGTGGATGTGGATAGTCAAAAACCACATAAGGAAATTTTGGGAAATCACCCACTACTACAGGCCAAAAGGAGTTAAGGAACAGACCCACCACAAAATCATCATGAACAGACTCCCAGGGGCACTGGTGGTGGGGAGGGGGGAGGAAGGATTACACTGAAAGAGAGGCCCCAGACACTTCCAACATTTCACTTTCCCACCTTTACAATCATTCGAACATTAATTGATGTATTTTATTAGGAATATTTGTGCAACACAGTTGTTGCTTTTTCCCTTCACAGTAAGTGCTAACAATAACAGAATGAGACACAAGAGTGCAGTTACATATTACTTTGAGTGATAATACACAATAACTTGAATAAATGACTAATACATCATATTAGTTGTGTTTTACAAGTAATTGAAATAGCATGAAGAACTATGATTTTGGGCCTTATATACATGTATGTGTTCACCACTTGAGTGAGAATACACAATAAATGAATCATAAATGATTGGTACATCATGACAAAAAAACATGGTTAGGTATTATACACGGGTAAGTGTTCACCACTTAGGTGTGAATACACAATAAATGAATCATAAATAATTGGTACATCATGACAATTATATGATTGAAAATTATACATTGGTAAATTGGTTTTGAGCATTAACTTCAGTATCTTCAATAGTGCAGAAATACTAGCTTGTTTCCCAGATTCTCCTATAAAATAGGCTTTAGTCATTTAATAAAGCTGACATGGTAAATTAGAATGGTCTCAGCAATAGAGACATATGCATGTGGACAGGGGGAAGAATAGCTTGGAACTCTGATGAGAAGTAATAAATGAAATAGAAAATTTGGAGTGTTGGAGTTGAAAAACAAAAGATAATACACCCCTCAGATTAATTATGTGACAGAGAATAGTATAAGCAATTCATTCCTCATGAAAATATAGTGACAAGCATACTTGCATATAAGTGAGTGTTCACAATTTCGAGTGCTGGTACATAGCAAAAGAAAAAAAAATGCATACAACCTGAGACATTGATAAATATAGAAAGCAGTGTAAGTAAGCCATACCTCAAGATAATTACAAATATTAATAAGTGAGCCATTTTACATGATAATTAAAAATATTAATAAATGAACCATTCCTCACAATAATTACAAATATTAATAATTGTTCACAACTTTGAGTACTGGTATGTGGCAAAATAAATACACGAGTAAAATGTTTATCAGTTCAGTGACAACATACAACAAAATTAGACATAAATAAATAATATAGTATGACTGAGAACAGTTACATCTCATAATGCACAAATGCTAGCTTGATTCCAGGCTCCTCCAATAAAACAGGCTTTAGTCATTTAATAGGATGACAAGGTAAATGAGATGAGTCTCAGCAATAAGGACATATGCATGTGATCAGAGACAAGGATAACTTGGTACTCAAATGAGAAGTAATAAGTGAAATAGAAGATTCAGATGCTAGTATATAGCAAAGTAAATACATAAATAAATATTTACCATTTGGGAGATGTTCCCTGGATCCTCCTATAGATTAGGTTTTAGTCACTTAATAAAGCTGACATGGTAAATTAGAAGGACCTCAGCCATAGAGACATATGCATGTGGACGGAGGGAAGGATAGCTTGGTACTCTAATGAGAAGTAAGAAATGAAATAGAAAATTTGGAGTGTTGGAGTTGAAGAAGAAAAGATGACAGACCCCAAAGACAGGAAAACCCCCTACCCCCCTACCCAGGACCCCCACTGTTCCAGTACTTCACTGCGGTGCTGGAGGGAGAAGAGTGTTCAGCATTCCCTGTAGAATGGACTTGTCACAGCTTCACCTTCCCAGTTCCTGAAAATTAACCTCAACACTCCGTATTGATCGATCAACGAAGGGTGAACAAATAGCATTTTGCTAGACAGAGCAAATGAGAAATATAATGCTGTATTGGTTGACCAAGTAACAAATGCTAGATCCTATCAGTGGACTTACAAGCAGTCCCTCAGGTATCAGTGTTTCATCAAACATAATCAATTACATAACCATATAATATTGAAAACTGTGACATATCTGAGACATATACATGAAAATTACTAAAGCGAGTCACAGAATTACAATGTTCCTCTGATATCTGTTGCTGCTCAAACATAAATTATTACATAAACATGGAAATATAAGGTAGCCAAATGCATTGAATTACAACATCTCTCATATCAAAAAAATAAACAAAGTCAACTGCCTCATAGGGCTGATCATCCAAGTGTTACAATGTTGAGATTATGTGAAGTACTTTCATATGCATCAATATATTAGCAAAACACCACAGAATCAAGTGTGATAATTACAAAAGAAATTTTTGTTACATTTTCAAAATTAAGCAAGAGGCAGGTCTGAGATATAAAATCAAAGTTACTGGAATCTCAGCCAAGTGACATAGAAGTTCCCTTTCCAAATGTCATTGCATATATATGTCTTACGTTAAGTTCATATTTCATGTATTTATAATGTTACAAAATTGTATATAAGGCAAAAACTACATAGTGTGTGTGTGTTTTTCAAGTGGCAGTGCTTAAAAACAAACAGTCATTAGCAGGGTGATATGATCTATTATAGTTATGATATTGCTGTTAATAATAGCTGGGGTATGCAACAAGAAAGCAGTTTACCACAAATAAAATGAATAATTACAGAGAATTAGGTTGCATATGACAGCACATCATACTATATGTCAATACATCAGTAGTTCTAATTTTGTGCCTGTAAGTTGTAGATTAATTATAGTAAGTGCATTTCTTTTGAAAGGAATAGAGCATTGATAATAAGTGATTACCGAGAACCATGTGGCACATAACAGTATATCATTGTATAAAGTATAGGCAGATAATATTACTAGCAATAGTGAGTATGAATAAACACTCATAAGTTTGAAATTACATTGACAATTGTTGTTGTTGTTGTGGTCTTCAGTCCTGAGACTGGTTTGATGCAGCTCTCCATGCTACTCTATCCTGTGCAAGCTTCTTCATCTCCCAGTACCTACTGCAACCTACATACTTCTGAATTTGCTTAGTGTATTCATCTCTTGGTCTCCCTCTACGATTTTTACCCTCCATGCTGCCCTCCAATACTAAATTGGTGATCCCTTGATGCCTCAGAACATGTCCTACCAACTGATCCCTTCTTCTGGTCAAGTTGTGCCACAAACTTCTCTTCTCCCCAATCCTATTCAATACTTCCTCATTAGTTATGTGATCTACCCATCTAATCTTCAGCATTCTTCTGTAGCACCACATTTCAAAAGCTTCTATTCTCTTCTTGTCTGAACTATTTATTGTCCATGTTTCACTTCCATTCATGGCTACACTCCATACAAATACTTTCAGAAATGACTTCCTGACACTTAAATCTATACTCGATGTAAACAAATTTCTCTTCTTCAGAAACGGTTTCCTTGCTATTGCCAGTCTACATTTTACATCCTCTCTGCTTTGACCATCATCAGTTATTTTACTCCCCAAATAGCAAAACTCCTTTACTACTTTAAGTGTCTCATTTCCTAATCTAATTCCCTCAGCATCACCCGACTTAATTCGACTACATTCCATTACCCTCGTTTTGCTTTTGTTGATGTTCATCTTATACCCTCCTTTCAAGACACTATCCATTCCATTCAATTGCTCTTCCAAGTCCTTTGCTGTCTCTGACAGAATTAACAATGTCATCGGCGAACCTCAAAGTTTTTATTTCTTCTCCTTGGATTTTAGTACCTACTCCAAATTTTTCTTTTGTTTCCTTTACTGCTTGCTCAATATACAGGTTGAACAACAATGGAGAGAGGCTACAACCCTGTCTTACTCCCTTCCCAACCACTGCTTCCCTTTCATGTCCATCGACTCTTATAACTGCCATCTGGTTTCTGTACAAATTGTAAATAGCCTTTCGCTCCCTGTATTTTACCCCTGCCACCCTCAGAATTTGAAAGAGAGTATTCCAGTCAACATTGTCAAAAGCTTTCTCTAAGTCTACAAATGCTAGAAACGTAGGTTTGCCTTTCCTTAATCTTTCTTCTAAGATAAGTTGTAAGGTCAGTATTGCCTCACCTGTTCCAGTATTTCTATGGAATCCAAACTGATCTTCCCTGAGTTTGGCTTCTACTAGTTTTTCCATTCGTCTGTAAAGAATTTGTGTTAGTATTTTGTAGCTGTGGCTTATTAAACTGATTGTTCGGTAATTTTCACATCTGTCTACACCTGCTTTCTTTGGGATTGGAATTATTATATTCTTCTTGAAGTCTGAGGGTATTTCACCTGTTTCATACATCTTGATCACCAGATGGTAGAGTTTTGTCAGGACTGGCTCTCCCAAGGCCGTCAGTAGTTCCAATGGAATGTTGTCCACTCCGAGGGGCCTTGTTTCGACTCAGGTCTTTCAGTGCTCTGTCAAACTCTTCATGCAGTATCATATCCCCCATTTCGTTTTCATCTACATCCTCTTCCATTTCCATAATATTGTCCTCAAGTATTCTGCCATTGTATAGACCCTCCATATACTCCTTCCACCATTCTGCTTTCCCTTCTTTGCTTAGAACTTGGTTTCCATCTGAGCTCTTTATGTTCATACAAGTGGTTCTCTTATCTCCAAAGGTCTCTTTAATTTTCCTGTAGACAGTATCTATCTTACCCCTAGTGAGATAAGCCTCTACATCCTTACATTTGTCCTCTAGCCATCCCTGCTTAGCCATTTTGCACTTCCTGTCGATCTCATTTTTGAGACGTTTGTATTCCTTTTTGACTGCTTCATTTACTCTATTTTTATATTTTCTCCTTTCATCAATTAAATTCAATATTTTGTCTGTTACCCAAGGATTACTACTAGCCCTCATCTTTTTACCTACTTGATCCTCTGCTGCCTTCACTACTTCATCCCTCAAAACTACCCATTCTTCTTCTACTGTATTTCTTTCCACCATTCCCTTAAATTGTTCCGTTATGTTCTCCCTGAAACTGTGTACAACCTCTGGTTCTTTCAGTTTATCCAGGTCCCATCTCCTTAAATTCCCACCTTTTTGCAGTTTCTTCAGTTTTAATCTACAGTTCATAACAAATAGATTGTGGTCAGGGTCCACATCTGCCCCTGGAAATTTCCTACAGTTTAAAACCTGGTTCCTAAATCTCTGTCTTACCATTATATAATCTATCTGATACTTTTAGAATCTCCAGGGTTCTTCCATGTATACAACCTTCTTTCATGTTTCTTAAACCAAGTGTTAGCTATGATTAGGTTGTGCTCTGTGCAAAATTCTACCAGGCGGCTTCCTCTTTCATTTCTTAGCCCCAATCCATATTCAACTACTACGTTTCCTTCTCTCCCTTTTCCCAACACTCGAATTCCAGTCACCCAAGACTATTAAATTTTCGTCTCCCTTCAATATGTGAATAATTTCTTTTATTTCATCATACATTTCTTCAATTTCTTCGTCATCTGCAGAGCTAGTTGGCATATAAACTTGTACTACTGTAGTAGGTGTGGGCTTTGTATCTATCTTGGCCACAATAATGCGTTCACTATGCTGTTTGTAGTAGCTTACCCACATTCCAATTTTCCTATTCATTATTAGACCTACTCCTGTATTACCCCTTTGTGTTTGTAACTCTGTAGTCACCTGACCAGAAGTCTTGTTCCTTCTGCCACCAAACTTCACTAATTCTCACTATATCTAACTTTAACCTATCCATTTCCCTTTTTAAATTTTCTAACCTACCTACCTGATTAAGGTATCTGACATTCCATGCTCCGATCCGTAAAATGCCAGTTTTCTTTCTCCTGATAACGACATCCTCTTGAGTAGTCCCCACCCGGATATCCAAATGGGGGACCATTTTACCTCCGGAATATTTTACCCAAGGGGATGCCATTATCATTTAATCATACAGTAAAGCTGCATGCCCTCGGGAAAAATTACGGCCGTAGTTTCCCTTTGCTTTTAGCCGTTTGCAGTACCAGCACAGCAAGGCCGTTTTGCTTATTGTTACAAGGCCAGATCAGTCAATCATCCGGACTGTTGCCCCTGCAACTACTGAAAAGGCTGCTGCCCCTCTTCAGGAACCACATGTTTGTCTGGCCTCTCAACAGATACCCCTCTGTTGTGCTTGTACCTACGGTATGGCTATCTGTATCACTGAGGCACGCAAGCCTCCCCACCAACGGCAAGGTCCATGGTTCATGGAGGGAAGACATTGACAATAGGTGATTATAAAGGAATGTATTGCATGTAACAGTGTATCATTGTATTAAGTCTAGACAGACCAGATTAAACAGATGATTATAGTATGCATCGTATCATGTAAAGGTAGTTGCCAAGCAATTTACATGAAACAGTAATTCTTGGACCTTTCAGAAATCTATTTTCTTGGAAAACTTATGCCAGTTTTCAACTGTTGAAATGCACATAGACATAATGACTGTACCACTTGTAGGACCAAACGTCCTCATTTCTTGACAAGTCAAACTCAGACTTTAGAGTAACTGAACTGACAAGAACATTTCAGGTCAGGACACCACAAGGGATTTTCCCAGAATAACTGTCAAAGGCACCTTGTTCTTGTAGTATGAAAGTTGTCATCCCAAATTTTTCAGCATCTTCCGTAGAGACTGAGAGCCACCATGGCCACATGCCACTGTAGAATCAGTTTTATATTGGTAAATTAAGTACCAGCAGGTTACTTCCAGAATACATACTGCTCAACAACTACTTGACAGATTTCTTGTCAGTCATTACCACATTAGACTTGCTGTAGCAACATCAGATCAGACAGTAAATAAGATTGGGCACTCATAAGGTAAATTCCAACATAGGTTAAGGCACAGGATGAAGTACTAGTGGTTAAATATGAAAGAATTAATATTGACGTCATGCTCATTTGTAATGACTGCATTCTTTCCACTAATACTGCTGATCCATCTGTCGTACTCGCCCCTTAGGTTTCTTGCGACAGAGTTAAGTGTTGTTACTACAGACGTACACAAAGTTGTGAAATGCAGTACAGCTGATGCTATACCTCTGTCTTGCACTCTACGAAAGTCTCCGTCTAACACAAACCTGCATGCTAAACAATTCTCTCTCGCCTGTTGTGTGTAACCAGGCCATTGCCCCTGCATGACGACACGTTCTGATATATGTGCAATCCTTCTTACCACTTGGCTAACCTACTGCCTCTGGCTCTTGGCATAGGCAACGAAACTTTGACAATATTCCACGTTTCCAACTCCTTGCTATTCCGTGACACTGCACATAATAGGTATAGTAACAGATCACTCCAAATGAGAAGACATATATAAGGCTACAAACAGTCTAAAATAATTGTTATCACATCCCAGATGTAAAGTAGTAAATGTCACTATAACAGCACAGATATCTTAAGTAAGCTTCACACTAACTCTAAAGATTTTCTCAACTTTTCACAAAATCATCAGCACAATGAGAGTACAACATTATCATCACAGTGAGGGTACCACATCCACAATGTAAAGTAACAGAGCCTCATTATAGCTGTACAGACATCATAAGTAAATATTACACCAACTCTTCTCATAATTCATAGCCTGGTTGTATTATAAAATCACACATTACTAAACCTGCCCAAAGTTGGTACTCATATCCAGATAACCAGAAAAAGGCAGCTTGCTTAGAATAAAATACGTGCACCAGTTCCTTTTGGCATCCAGTCTCTAACTATTTGTCTGAATCAGAAAGTGAAAGAGGGTGAGTTTGTACAGAAAAGTAAGAGAGGATGTGACTTGAAAAGGAAAGAGTCACACCAGCTCGGAGCCTTGGGTTCACCACCCCAAAATTGCAAAATTTTGTTAGAATAATTTGAGGTTGTCATCATTTGAAATAGCATTTGTTCTTACTGTTCTCACAAAATTGTTACACTTCTCACTACATGTTTTACCAGACTAAATTACTGTGTTTATATTTTACTTCTACACAGTAGCAAATCACTACATGAGGAATCTTCATAAGAAAAATGAATATCATTAATTTTCGAAAATACTGGTTTCTAAAACAACTTGAAATTGTTGTTTTGTTCTTCCACACTCTAAGTGCCTGGTCAAGATATAGACTTGTGTCTTACAAATTGCACACTGTATACTCTAGGATAGTAGAAGGATCTTAACTGCTCCTACTAACTAGATAGGATGGTAAAAGGAGAATGATTCGAGAAAATAAATATGGAGTGACTGGCTGGGACAAGGCACCATATGCCACATGGTGTATCTATGAAAGTACCACAGATCCCCTACCTGTTAAATTTCACCACAAAACTACTGAAAAATGTTTATGAGAAGATGTTCACCCCCTAGATTTTGCCTTGACTGTACAGTTCACAGAATGTATTCTCAACTATTGCAAATGCTCAAAGCCCTATTTAATTAATTAATTAAAAAAACACACAAATTCAGTGATAACAAAAATGAAAATAAATTTGTTCTTATTGGTCATTTCACTTTCACTGGGTTAAAGTACTCACTGGAGAGTTTGCTAAGGTATACAGCATGATCTTGACTTTATAAAGTAAGATGCATAGCAAATAAATTTCCAATGGTGTGTCAAACATAAAAGAAAAAATATCATGATGCTAAATGGATGATTAAGATTGTCTGCACAATTTCAGCTGTGTAACATTCCCAAATCCAAATAACAACAAATTCAAATTGTCCTACATAAAAAAAAAAAGAAACAAACAACCCCCAATCTACCTGTATGTCGGAAAAAGCATACGCTAATGTTGAAATATACCCTTTTCAACCGCCACTCTATGAATAGACAAATATAGGTAAAATATGCAAATATTCACACTTAAAATAAATATGAATATAAACTAAAAAAAATTAAGTATTACCTTCAAACGTGTTAAGTTATCTGATTTCTCACTTGTCAGTTTTTGCATTTGCAAAAAGCAGTGGTCATTAATTGAGCTTTTTATGAGTAGTGATTTTCTTTCAATTATTATTTTCTTGACTACTGGATCAAAGTATTAATAGCGTGGCATGGCAAGGTGTACGACACGTATTTGTCTGTTTGGCATAAAGTATACATTCTTCAACGCAAGTTTACTATTTGCTGGTTGTTCATTCGGTTTTGTGGTACTTTCATTAACTAGGTAATTGTTTTTGGAAAGCTCCCTCAAATCTGTCTGCAAACAACTGATTTCAACACATACATTCTCTTCCTCCACTATTTGTACGCATTCACTGATTGAGTTACTATTAGATGCCTGTTCCAAATTTCTAAAATTACTTTACTTTCCTAATGCACATTTTGACATATTTCCTTTATGATTTCAAACTTTTTGCCACCATAGTCACTAATTGCTTTCACCACTTTATCACAATCACTACCTTTTACTACAGATTTTACACATTTACTAATCATATTACCACCAGGAGACTGTTCCATATTTTTAATGGAAATTTTATCATCTGAGTACACACTTTGACAAATTTCACTTAACACCTTACACTTTTCATCAACATACTGATATTTGCTGCTATACTCATTGACTACACTTAGTACTCTATCACTAATTAGATCTTCTTTTCCATTTTCACAAACACATTCAGACACAACTTCACTAACATCAACTGGTAACATTAATCTATCAGGCACTGCTCTACTGGTTTCTAGCTCATTACTCGAAAACACACCAGAAATTCGAGTATCATTTAGCTTCAAATCATCAACTTTAACTTCTGTATACACCATCCCATCTAGTTCTGTAAGTAACATATCATGATCTGAAACACTCTCATCAGAAACATTATCATCATATTTAACATTAGTTTCAACACCAAATTCATCTCTCTCTTCACACACTTCTTCAACAATCTCAACACTATCACATCCTCATTTTCCCATCTATTATCTATGGTAATTTCACCTGGAATTACTCTGTCATTCTCACTTCCATTGCCTAGCACATGAACATCAGCTTCCACACATACAGCACACAGCACCAGTATCAGCATTTTCACTCATTTCACAGTCACTCAACATTCTCACTAAACCATGCACATCAGATGTGTTTCTCATCAATATCAACAGCTACTAGTGTTAAAGAAATTTGTCAAAGCGTTTTCTTCTAATTCAAATTCAGATTCAGGTTTTTTGCTTTTGTGTTCATCTTTGTTTTCAGATAAAAATTTTCCCAAAATTCCCTACCGAACTTCATTCTACTCACTTCAGGTTGTATTCTGGGTACAAAAATTTGGTATGTTCTATTTGTTCTGCCCCTTCCCCTCCTGAAATTACTACAATGTGCCTGATTGTAATTCTCCTGTCTATTTGCCCCATTGTGCCAGGCTCTGAAAGTGGCAGGTCTTAGTTTACTGTACCATTTCTTCTGTTTTCAAAATTATTTCTATTGTTTCCTTGACTTTGCCCCCACTGCCTATTTCTTGGTTCGAAATTCCTGTTCTCAGGTCTCTGCCTATCATTCCTCTCCCCATTTCTTCTGTCATCATTTCTGAATCTGC
This sequence comes from Schistocerca gregaria, assembly GCF_023897955.1. Taxonomy (NCBI): domain Eukaryota; kingdom Metazoa; phylum Arthropoda; class Insecta; order Orthoptera; family Acrididae; genus Schistocerca; species Schistocerca gregaria. The sequence continues at coordinate 618,180,196 of NC_064923.1, read as the reverse complement.
TATTAAAATGATCATTGAAAGCTCTGTTATTGTTATTCATGCTATCATCAGGTCTGTCATTACATTTGCCATTTCTCTCCCATGCGAAATCCAATTTATCTACATATCTAAGAAATTGTTCAATTGTATCATCAGGTCCATAGACAAGACTCCACTGTACCCTGTGTGGCAACCTATGTTATAAAGTGTCTATTTGGATCATTTCATCTAGTGGTTTATCAAGATGTACTAAAGTTCTTAACTGTTGTTCATGAAAGGTTTTCATGCATCCACTACCCAGTTTGAAATTTGGCCCATTCAAAAATTCTGACTGAATTCTAGCTTATTTAGTTTCTGATCAGAATTTGCTCATGAAAGCTTGTTCTACCTCATTAAACAACATTTTGAGTTTGATTGCTTGGTTCACCCATGACAAAGCCTCCCCAACTAAAAACATTTAAAAAAATTTAATTTTAAAATTATCACTCATTTTATCAGTCATGTTGTCTTTCATCTGGAACATGAAATCAACTGGATATATATTGCACTCCCCTTGAAAATGTTTTTATGTTTACATTGTGGAACAATGTACTGTAACACAAGAAGTATTTCACAGCAATGGAATCTTTGATTTCTTTAAATTTAGATCTGAAATTACGCCTAAATAAGTGCCTACATCTTCTTTTAATTCTGTGAAATTCTCATTTGCAATTTTAGTGAAATTTTGTATATTTTCGTATGTTTCTGTGAATTTCATTATGAAATCTTTGTTGAGTTTTTTCAATTGTAACACTTCTACATTAGCAACTTTTTTGAAATTTTCCACAGAATCTAGGCTCTCTTTGAATTTTTGGTATTCCTGTTTTATGGTAACAATTTCCCTTCTATGATCAACACATTTTTGGTACTCTTGTCTACTTTTTCCCAGCATCTGTCTAAACTGTCTTTGTCTCGTGAATCTGGGTTCCATGCTTTTCTAATTTTTTATCGAATGTATCAAGCTTTTGATCAGGAGTGATTCTACGCTTGTCAATTGACCATTTTGTTCATCAAACAATTTTTTAGTTATCTTTTTCTGTTCTTCCCTTAATCTTTTCTTTCCATAAGTTGAACTAACCTATTCAAGGCTGATACATTAGGTTCAAATCCACAAAAGGGTGAACATACACCCTTGTGATCACTATCCTCTCTGATTTCATTGTCTCAGTTAACTACATTATTATCAGTAACACCTTCTCTGTTTTGCAAGTTTCCATTAACCTACCCGTTATAGTCAACTTCCCTATTGTTGCTAACCTCCCTATTATCCTCCATAATCACAATGCAGAAGAAAAACAATTTACAAAAATAAAAATTCAAATAAATTTTTTACTTGCAATTCATTCTCCAAGTTGCATTTTCACATAAGTATGATTATGTCCTTTGTAGTGTTGCTCATGTTATTCTCTGTCCTGCTCTAAAAAAAATGGAATATTATTTCAACAAGCGGGTTAACTCTGAAACAAAATACAAGATCAGTTTACAGAATTACTTTATATCATGCTCCATACACCAATTATAAGATCCGTAGGGGTTATTTTTACTCATCGTAGCTGGTAATCCATGGCAGCAAAAGTCCTGGAACAGTAACTGTAGATTTTTACTATAAAGTAAAAATAAAATTTAATCAAGTATCATAGTTTCATTTGATATTTGTTACAGTTTCAAAATAAAGGTGTCTTGACAAATCTTAAATAAGTTACAATAAGTTATAATAAATCATCTCAACAAGCTACATGCTTTCTGTCCAAAATCACACAATATGCTGACCTCTACTGCCAACATGGCTGTAACTATTTATACTTTCTTAACAATCCTAACAATCCTCAGCATTGTTTAAAATGAATACTTGAGTAGTTAACAATTAAAATCGATATAAAAAAATTGAAAATGCATATCTGATTTCTGATTGCATATTTACTCCAAATGAGCTAGTACACTATGATATTAGAAGATGTCTGTTATTTTATTTGAGAATAAATTCTCAAATACAAAATTACAATAATACATTTACATTTTTTATTAATTACCAGAGGATCCCTTAATGGGAATTGTTCCCTTCATTTACAGAGCATCTGCTTTTAACTGAAAGAGACGAGTTACATATTTTGTTTACATGTGTGATCCTGAATTAAACTGGAAAATGTTCATTTTATGTGAGTCTTAATGGGCTATTACGTTTCAGACTGGATGGGTTGAGAAAAAATTTGGGGCATGTTGTTCATTTCATTTTGGTGTGTGCCTTGAAACTGGTAGCACACCCTAAATCTTATAAAAACAGGGAAGAATATTTCTAGCAGAGTGCATCCAACTGTTGGCATAGAACTTTATGCTGTACCAGATGTATTTCATCAGAACTGAACAACCCAAAAATTCTGAAGGCATCTAATCCAAATAAGTTTTCAGTGTTAACATCATCCACTACTAGAGAGGTTAAAGGATGAAAAACTGCTCTGTACACTGTTGAAGTAGAAAACTCTCCCAAAACGGTTGTATGTTGTTTGTTGTAACTCACCAATTGATGAGATACAAGGGACAATACCTTTGATCCACGATTTACAAAGGTTTGAGAATTTAACATTCACTGCTGCACTCATGTCCACTTGAATTTTTAACATCTCTATGAAATGTTTTCAATGTAGAGTGTGCATGGGGCTACCATCACTTAGGAAACTCTGTTACTATCCGGATTCATTGACAGTTGTACACAGATGCAGACATGATTTGGGCATGTGGCCTTCTCATGTTGAACTAAGCAAGGGCATGATGGAAGAGGAGCACACAGCCATTGTTGTGACACTAGCTGCTGCTGTTCCTTAACATGGTGCTGCCCCATGTGGCATGGAGGCCATAGTGGCACAGCTGTGCTGCTGTCTAACTGACAACAGCTGAGGAGGAGAAGAAGCAACAGCAGATACTTCATACAATTCTCTCTCTGACTTCCTGCTGCGCTATATACTCCAAAAGCACTGTGTTGTCTGAAGAAGACACAGCCAGGGCAAAAGGCACCATATCTGCAAAGATGTGAGCTGGTGCCAGTTCCATAGAGACTTGCCAATTACCTGAGTTCCACCAGTGCCACAGGTGGTGCTGAGGATGAAGATATCGACTTTGCCTCAGCCACTATGTGCCAATGACTGGACAACAATGCACAGAAACCTACTCAGAAGGTAAAAGAGCAGCTCTCACCCACTTGATTACAGATCATCGTCCAGGGCTTACTTAGACAGGAAATGTTGTTCAGTGAACTCTTAGAAGTGAACAGACAGTTGTAAAGTGAGACTGCTATGTACTGTAAAGTTTACCTATGATTATTTGCACTCAGCCATTGAGGGCTGTTTTGTGTTATATTACATGCAGTGTTGCAGACTTGTAACAAAGATAAGTCAACCTTTTTAACTCATTTGTGTGACTTTGTTACTAATTTGTTGGAGTGTTGTAGAACCTTCATTCCCCTATCCTGTTACCTGGTGCTGGGTCATAACTGTGTAACACATCCATACATGTGTGTGTGTGTGTGTGTGTGTGTGTGTGTGTGTGTGTGTGTGTGTGTGTGTGTGAGTATATACCAATCCTTTTTTCCCCCTAAGGTAAGTCTTTCTGCTCCCGGGATTGGAATGACTCCTTACCCTCTCCCTTAAAACCCACATCCTTTCATCTTTCCTTTTCCTTCCCTCTTTCCTGATGAAGCAGCCACCAGTTGCGAAAGCTCGAAATTTTGTGTGTGTGTTTGTGTGTGATGTGACTTACCAAACAAAAGCGCTGGCAGATTGATAGACACACAAAATTTGAGCTTTTGCAACCGGCAGTTGCTTCGTCAGGAAAGAGGTGGAATGTTTCCCTTGATGTGACTTACCAAACGAAAGCGTTGGCATGTTGATAGACACACAAACAAACACAAACACACACACACACAAAATTCAAGATTTTGTAACCAACGGTTGCTTCATCAGGAAAGAGGGAAGGCGAGGGAAAGACAAAGGGATGTGGGTTTTAAGGGAGAGCATAAGGAGTCATTCCAATCCCGGGAGTGGAAAGACTTACCTTAGGAGGAAAAAAGGACAGGTGTACATTCGCACACACACACACATATCCATCTGCACATATACAGACACAAGTAGAGGTATGTAAAGGCTTTTTTGAAATAACCCCATAAGCTTCCATGCTTGCTATTAAAAGGAGCCGCATCTTAATCTTCCTTGAACAGCTTCTGACCAGTACTTGTCCAAGAAAGCATGTTCAAATTGCTCATAACTGTGAAAATGTTACGCCTTTTCAGTGACCCATAAAAGAATGTCACCTTGCGTGTAACCAACAACAAATCTAATCTTTTGGGCCTCTGTTCAGTTATGCGGAAATACATTGCAGATCACAGTGATAAAAACTACCAGGTTTATCTGCTTTCCATCTATTGACTACATTTGAAACTGCTTATGTCCAAGCAACCCTTCATCAGTCAAGATGGATGTCAAACATGTGGTATTATCTGACAGTGGTGTGTTGTTACAAGAGTGCAGAGCACTGTGTGGGAATTTCGCATGTGTTGTAGGTACTGTTCTACACAAATTACGAATTTTACAATCTTCACTTGTGCTCACCACTGGGCTTGTGACAAGATGTGGATAACTATTACAAGCATCTGCCTTGGACATAGGTAGTTGAATATTAGCAATCTGACCTACTTAATTTAATGATTCAGTTTCCCTGTTCTTCATGGCCTCTTCTACCATGTGTACATATTATTTGCATGCAAATATTATCTTCTGCACTAGTGTGCTACTTTGATCTAAGATACCTGCTTCTGCCCTTTTGGTTATATTGTCAAAATTTTTCCTTATCTGAGTTCTTTCTCTTTTGGCATATTCAGATTCTAATTCTAAGCTTTCTTCTCTTATTTTTTACACCTCTACTGCCAATAGTAGACCCTCACAATCCTTGTGTGGCTTGTTGACTGTAGTGCTCACTTTGTTTACAGTAGTACACATTTAATTTTGATCTGCTCTTACTATTATTCGTATGTGTGATTTTCTTTAATTCACCTTCTACATGTTCTTGATTGTTAGTAACTTAACCTACTTTTTCATACAGAACATCAAAACGTCAATACTTTCTTTAACCTCAAAAATAAACTCCTGTTTTAATTGTTTTTCTCATTTCACTTAAATTTTCATATATATCTGTATAAATTTTCTCTCAGATCATTGAATTTTTGTGTGATATTGTTTTGGAAATCTTCCACCACCTGTTTTTGTTCTGTTTTTAAACTTGAGAAACCCTGTGTCAAATCATTACATTTCATGTTCAAGTTGATGTGTAACTGTATTGAAATTTGTGTTCATGTCATGAAATTTAGGGTTCACAATTGTCAGTAATTTGCTGTAACAGTGCATTGGTAGTGCTGTTGTCATTATTATATGCTGTACTTTGCATATTAATATTTGGATTACTGATAATCGGTGCCTGTCCTATATTGTCAAAATACATTGCTGTTTCACATTCCTCTGTTTTATTCATCAGCAATATATCACTTCAGGAGATGTGTGAAACATTCTGGTAGATAGTGATCGTGGTATTGTCACAGTCTGTCTGTGTATCTGTGCTATCATTTGTTACATCTGTGGTACCTGTTTCTGATGTATGTCAACTTTCTGCTAGCTGCATGGTTGGCAGCTTGTTATCCTATTACTGTTCATGCAAATCACCACCATCTTGACTGACTGTACATTATACGTTATGATCAACAACGGGCACCATTTTCATCGCGCTAGCAATTACCAAAATAAAATTTAATAAAATTCACCGGAAAATTTTTTATCCTCGTAAATCTTACACCTGAAACATGCAATTTCATGTGAAATTGCATTTCTATAAATTCCTCTCAATTTGTCAGAAAGTATTATGACAAAAATGATAGAAATTTTCATAATAATTTACACTATACTGATGAGTCAAAGTTTGGCATTATTTTTCAGTCCTTTTGATTAATAAAGTTCCTACTTGGGAAATGCTGAGGAAAAAGGAAAGAAAGCTAATTATGACAAGAGAGGTACTACTAAGCGTAATGACGCAAGCTATTGCACAAATTTCCTATCTTCTCTGCATAGTCAAGCAGCTCACTAATGTTTTCCATTGTTGGATAATTGGTCCTTTTTTAATTCTCTGCTGCTCATTTTCATATAATAATGACTTTTGTTGCACTTTTATTCATTCAATAATAAAACTGACAAATATTATTTTTTCTTGTACACAATAGTGACAATTTTGTCTCTTATGTTAATTTAACATTTACTAGAAAAAGTCTATTCATGCTTAGCTGTGACTTTCTCCTGTAAAATTGGTCATCAGTTTGTGTTAGTTCTGTTGGTCTATTTTGGAATAACCATGGTGGGAGGCAGCCCTACAGCTAACACAAAGAGTACAAATTGGTGTGTGGTGTGAAATCTACATAATGAGGGCTAATTACTACTTGCAATACTGGAATTAAAGCACAAATTCTTTGGAAACCAAATTTTGTGCCATGGACAGTTCCTCACAATGGGGAGTCTCAATGTGCATGTTTTAAGATGTTTTGTTGGATGGGAGAAATTACTGCCTCTTCTTACAATTACAGTTATGTTTTTTTTAATTATCACACATATCATTTGATTCACCAGCAAAAATTACACATCAATTTTTTATGCGATCTGAAACATAAGTACCCTTAAGCGAGATTGAAACAAAAGTTGTTAAAAAAAATTGAATATTATCCTGACATATCTCTTCTGTTACAGAGATTATTTTAAAATCCTGTCTTTACAGTCTTCTGTGGCAATGTACCAATTTCTTACTACTAATGAGGAAAAGAAAAGAAACTTCCTGGCAGATTAAAACTGTATGCCCGACCAAGACTTGAACTCGGGACCTTTGCCTTTTGCAGAGAAGTGCTCTACCATCTGAGCCACCGAAGCACGACTCACGGCTGGTCCTCACAGCTTTACTTCTGCCAGTATCTCATCTCCTACCTTTCTGCAGGAGAGCTTCTGTAAAGTTTGGAAGGTAGGAGAAGAGATACTGGCAGAAGTAAAGCTGCGAGGAACGGCGTGTGTCGTGTTTTGGTAGCTCAGATGGTAGAGCACTTGCCTGCGAAAGGCAAAGGTCCCGAGTTCGAGTGTCGGTCAGGCACACAGTTTTAATCTGCCAGGAAGTTTCATATCAACGCACACTCTGCTGCAGAGTGAAAATCTCATTCAGGAAAAGAAAAAATTCATATAAATTGATATTGAGAGAAAAAATAAAAAGTGCACAATGTGAAAAACACTGCCCTCCCTCGATGTCCTCACTTGCTGGAAAACTAATGGGCTTGTCGGCCACAATATCTACAGGGAAGCTACACACAAAGATTAGTTTTTGCATATTCTCAGTCACTACAAAAGGGTGCATAACACTTGAAGTGTACTAGAGACCATCTTAATGTGGCTTGTACTACTACTGGACAAGCAGTACACACTGTGGAACAATGCTGGATGGAACATGGTAGGTGCTAAGCTAGACTGAAAAATCAGCAATGGCAAAACATGATATGGAGTATTGACATGGGACTGTGGTCAGCAAAACATCCATAATTGTAAAGATGAAAAGATTTTGGAATAGTATTTTAAAAGAAGCTATTGAATATCATATATTTGAAAACACCATCAGTGGGGGTGATAGTTTGCAGCTCAATACAGCCTGTAAACAGGCCACTGTGAGGTTGAAGTAGGCATGATGACTTGGGTGAGTACATTACCATTTTTGGCATTGGAGTGAGCATTGTTGACATCACAGTTAGTAGTGTGGCTATGCAATGCTGAGGCCATAGTGACATGGCAGCTATCATGCACCTTACAATGGCTGAGGAGAGATTGGTTGAAAGCTCATGGGATTTTAACTACCTGAAGTGGCTGAAAACCCAAGAAGGCATCATTAATTCATATTGCTGCAAGACCATACATTCATAGATAGTCACTTACTGATATCCCTCATCCTGTTATGCTTTCTAGTCTCCTGTAGCTGCTCCTCTGTGTTTTGCACGTTCTTCACTGCTCAGTCTATGGCAGCCACTCCTCCAGCCAAAGAACTCATAGCTGATAGCCATTCAAGTGCAGAAAATTAATTATGATTCTACAGCTGTCTTAGGTACTGGCGGAACTCTGGGCCTTTCGACAAATATTCTTTGCACTCCTTTCCACTTCCAAGGACTCTTACATCTACATACATACTCCACAAGCCACCATATGTTGCATTGCAGAGGGTACCCTGTGTGTGTGTGTATTGAACTGGGGGCCTAGAAACAGCAGAGAGGCTTCATCCCACCATACCCCTCAGTGATTCACAACCCCACAACAGGCCACAGCAGTCCATCCACTCCACTTCCACCTCACTCTGCAGTATGATGACAATGCAAGCAACTTGAAATACCAACTACCACAACACATACCCATCTTATTCCATAATATGATTTGCTATGATGCTCACTTTTTGTTTAACACTTTCGGCTTGGAAAATGATAAAATCAGTATTAATATCGCAGATAACCTCGCCACTGAGTGCCTGTAAGTTCCAAAGACACACACACATTACATTACATTTACATTACATTTTTATTGCTCCTTTTGATAATTTGTTGTACGAGGTATACAATATGATATTGGACATGCCATTGTGATTTACAATACAAGTTTTTAAATCATACAAGAATATTTGCATTTATTTAGCCTTAATATTATTGCAACTGAAGGTTCAGCTTCCATACATTATACCAGGTGATCAAAAAGTCAGTATAAATTTGAAAACTGAATAAATCACAGCATAATGTAGATAGAGAGGTACAAATTGACACAGGTGCTTGGAATGACATGTAGTTTTATTAGAACCAAAAAAATAAAAAAGTTCAAAAAATATCCGACAGATAGCACTTCATCTGATCAGAATATCAATAATTAGCATAACAAAGTAAGTCAAAGCCAGGGTGATGTTATTTACAGGAAATGCTCAGTATGTCCACCATCATTCCTGAACAACAGCTGTAGTCAAGGAATAATGTTGTGAACAGCACTGTAAAGCATGTCTGCGGTTATGGTGAGGCATTGGCATCAGATGTTGTCTTTCAACATCCCTAGAGATGTCGGTCAATCATGATACACTTGCGACTTCAAGTAATCCCAAAGCCAATAACCGCACGGACTGACGTCTGGAGACCTGGGAGGCCAAGCATGACGAAAGTGGCAGCTGAGCACATGATCATCACCAAACGATGCGCGCAAGAGATCTTTCACCTGTCTAGTAATACGGGGTGGAAAGCCATCCTGCACAAACATCGTACGTACCAACAGGTGCTTATCAGCCAGGCTGGAGATGATTCGATTCTGTAACATATTGGCGTACCTCTCACCCGTCAGGGTAGCAGTTACAAAACCATAATCTCTCATTTCCTGGAAGAAAAAAGGCCCGTTAATGGTAGATGTGGTAAATCCAACCCATACCGTGACTTTCTCGTCATGCAATGGACTTTCCACAACAGTTCTAGGATTTACGGTAGCCCAAATTCTGGAGTTGTGGGCATTGACAGACCTCGGAGCATGAAATGAGCTTTGTCAGTCCACAACACGTTCCTCAGCCAATCGTCATCTTCCGCCATCTTTTGAAATGCTCACACTGCAAATGTCCTCCGCTTCACTAAATCACCAGGTAACAGTTCATGATGCCAATGGATTTCGTACAGATAGCATCAGAGGGTACGCCTAAGTGCCAACCAAACAGTAGTGTATGGAATGCTGGTGCGACATGCAACTGCACGAGCTATGACTTTCCCGTGCGTAGACGAACCCGTTACAGTTTCCATCTCTTCCTGAACTGTCTCAGCAGCATTACGCCTTGTGCTTGGTCGAACACTATGGGGTCTCTTGTCTAAACAACCCATGGTTTCGAACTTCGAAATATTTCTCGCCACAGCTGCATTTGTCAACAGACCTTTACTGGTTCGAATCCCCTTCCTATGGCGATAGGATCATAACGCTGAACTATCACATTCCCCATTCTGATAATAGAGCTTCACTAAAAGCACCTTTTCAGGTAACGTCAACATGCTGCGACTGCTGGCGCAGCTGATTCTCTCTCTCATTACGGCTCCTTTTATACACGATTGTCATGCAGAGTCACTGACATTTTGCTGTCCAGCGCCATCTGTCAGACATTTTGTGAACTTTGTTTTTTTTTGGTTCTAATAAAACCCCATGGCATTCCAAGCATGTGTGTCAATTTTTACCTCTCTATCTACATTATTCTGTGGTTTATTAAGTTTTCTAATTTATACTGACTTTTTGATCACCTAGTATTTAACCTTGGCAAAAAAAATTTATGTTTTGCGATATTCACCTATACTATAATAACATTTTTGCAATAAATATTTATGGGCAGCAGTTTTAAATTTTGATGTGTCTTTTATTGTTTTAATGCTTGTAGGTAGCTTATTGTATAGTCTGTTTCCTGTTTGCAGTGGTCCATTCTGTTTTAGTGTTGTGTGTGCATCTTGAACATGTATGTCCTGCTTTCTCCTTGTGTTATACAGGTGCATACTCTGGTTGTTTGACACAAGATTGTTGCTATTTTCTAAGATTTTCCTTATAAATATGGTTACTTGTAAAACATACAGACATGCTAGTGGACGATATGTAGTTTCTCGAATGAGGACTTGCATGAGCTTCCTGATGCAGCGTTTTCTATGGCTCTTACAATAATATAGCAAATGGTATTTAATTTGTTTGTAATGTATTTTGTATGTTGGACCCATCTTAGATCTTCTTGGATCCATATCCCAAGAAATTTTGCAGAGCTTACATTTTTGAGTGTTCTAGTAAACTACTCTATGTCTGGTGCTAGTGGACATTTATTTTGCACTGTGTGTATTTGCATTGTAACTGTTCCTCCCCCCATGAACCATGGACCTTGCCGTTGGTGGGGAGGCTTGCGTGCCTCAGCGATACAGATGGCCGTACCGTAGGTGCAACCACAACGGAGGGGTATCTGTTGAGAGGCCAGACAAACGTGTGGTTCCTGAAGAGGGGCAGCAGCCTTTTCAGTAGTTGCAGGGGCAACAGTCTGGATGATTGACTGATCTGGCCTTGCAACATTAACCAAAAGGGCCTTGCTGTGCTGGTACTGCGAACGGCTGAAAGCAAGGGGAAACTACAGCCGTAATTTTTCCCGAGGACATGCAGCTGTACTGTATGATTAAATGATGATGGCATCCTCTTGGGTAAAATATTCCGGAGGTAAAATAGTCCCCCATTCGGATCTCCGGGCGGGGACTACTCAGGAGGATGTCGTTATCAGGAGAAAGAAAACTGGCGTTCTACGGATCGGAGCGTGGAATGTCAGATCCCTTAATCGGGCAGGTAGGTTAGAAAATTTAAAAAGGGAAATGGATAGGTTAAAGTTAGATATAGTGGGAATTAGTGAAGTTCGGTGGCAGGAGGAACAAGACTTCTGGTCAGGTGACTACAGGGTTATAAACACAAAATCAAATAGGGGTAATGCAGGAGTAGGTTTAATAATGAATAGGAAAATAGGAATGCGGGTAAGCTACTACAAACAGCATAGTGAACGCATTATTGTGGCCAAGATAGATACGAAGCCCACACCTACTACAGTAGTACAAGTTTATATGCCAACTAGCTCTGCAGATGATGAAGAAATTGAAGAAATGTACGATGAAATAAAAGAAATTATTCAGATAGTGAAGGGAGACGAAAATTTAATAGTAATGGGTGACTGGAATTCGAGTGTAGGAAAAGGGAGAGAAGGAAACATAGTAGGTGAATATGGATTGGGGCTAAGAAATGAAAGAGGAAGCCGCCTAGTAGAATTTTGCACAGAGCACAACTTAATCATAGCTAACACTTGGTTTAAGAATCATGAAAGAAGGTTGTATACGTGGAAGAACCCTGGAGATACTAAAAGGTATCAGATAGATTATATAATGGTAAGACAGAGATTTAGGAACCAGGTTTTAAGTTGTAAGACATTTCCAGGGGCAGATGTAGACTCTGACCACAATCTATTGGTTATGACCTGTAGATTAAAACTGAAGAAACTGCAAAAATGTGGGAAATTAAGGAGATGGGACCTGGATAAACTGAAAGAACCAGAGGTTGTAGAGAGTTTCAGGGAGAGCATAAGGGAACAATTGACAGGAATGGAGGAAAGAAAAACAGTAGAAGAAGAATGGGGAGCTCTGAGGGATGTAGTAGTGAAGGCAGCAGAGGATAAAGTAGGTTCAAAGACGAGGGCTGCTAGAAATCCTTGGGTAACAGAAGAAATATTGAATCTAATTGATGAAAGGAGAAAATATAAAAATGCAGTAAATGAAGCAGGCAAAAAGGAATACAAACGTCTTAAAAATGAGATCGACAGGAAGTGCAAAATGGCTAAACAGGGATGGCTAGAGGACAAATGTAAGGATGTAGAAGCTTATCTCACTAGGGGTAAGATAGATACTGCCTACAGGAAAATTAAAGAGACCTTTGGAGAGAAGAGAACCACGTGTATGAATATCAAGAGCTCAGATGGCAGCCCAGTTCTAAGCAAAGAAGGGAAGGCAGAAAGGTGGAAGGAGTATATAGAAGGTTTATACAAGGGCGATGTACTTGAGGACAATATTATGGAAATAGAAGAGGATGTAGATGAAGACGAAATGGGAGATACGATACTGCGTGAAGAGTTTGACAGAGCACTGAAAGACCTGAGTCGAAACAAGGCCCCTGGAGTAGACAACATTCCATTAGAACTACTGACGGCCTTGGGAGAGCCAGTCATGACAAAACTCTACCAGCTGGTGAACAAGATGTATGAGACAGGCGAAATACCCTCAGACTTCAAGAAGAATATAATAATTCCAATCCCAAAGAAAGCAGGTGCTGACAGATGTGAAAATTACCGAACTATCAGTTTAATAAGCCACGGCTGCAAAATACTAACGCGAATTCTTTACAGACGAATGGAAAAACTGGTAGATGCAGACCTCGGGGAGGATCAGTTTGGATTCTGTCGAAATGTTGGAACACGTGAGGCAATACTGACCTTACGACTTATCTTAGAAGAAAGATTAAGAAAAGGCAAACCTACGTTTCTAGCATTTGTAGACTTAGAGAAAGCTTTTGACAATGTTGACTGGAATACTCTTTTTCAAATTCTAAAGGTGGCAGGGGTAAAATACAGGGAGCGAAAGGCTATTTATAATTTGTACAGAAACCAGATATAAGAGTCGAGGGGCATGAAAGGGAAGCAGTGGTTGGGAAAGGAGTGAGACAGGGTTGTAGCCTCTCCCCGATGTTATTCAATCTGTATATTGAGCAAGCAGTAAAGGAAATAAAAGAAAAATTTGGAGTAGGTATTAAAATTCATGGAGACGAAGTAAAAACTTTGAGGTTCGCCGATGACATTGTAATTCTGTCAGAGACGGCAAAGGACTTGGAAGAGCAGTTGAACGGAATGGACAGTGTCTTGAAAGGAGGATATAAGATGAACATTAACAACAGCAAAACGAGGATAATGGAATGTAGTCAAATTAAATCGGGTGATGCTGAGGGAATTAGATTAGGAAATGAGACACTTAAAGTAGTAAAGGAGTTTTGCTATTTAGGAAGTAAAATAACTGATGATGGTCGAAGTAGAGAGGATATAAAATGTAGACTGGCAATGGCAAGGAAAGCGTTTCTGAAGAAGAGAAATTTGTTAACATCGAATATAGATTTATGTATCAGGAAGTCGTTTCTGAAAGTATTTGTTTGGAGTGTAGCCATGTATGGAAGTGAAACATGGACGATAACTAGTTTGGACAAGAAGAGAATAGAAGCTTTCGAAATGTGGTGCTACAGAAGAATACTGAAGATAAGGTGGATAGATCACGTAACTAATGAGGAGGTATTGAATAGGATTGGGGAGAAGAGAAGTTTGTGGCACAACTTGACTAGAAGAAGGGATCGGTTGGTAGGACATGTTTTGAGGCATCAAGGGATCACAAATTTAGCATTGGAGGGCAGCGTGGAGGGTAAAAATCGTAGAGGGAGACCGAGAGATGAGTACACTAAGCAGATTCAGAAGGATGTAGGTTGCAGTAGGTACTGGGAGATGAAGCAGCTTGCACAGGATAGAGTAGCATGGAGAGCTGCATCAAACCAGTCTCAGGACTGAAGACAACAACAACAACAACAACTGTTTTTTGGGTTTATTACTAAGTTGTTTTCAGAAAACCAGTCTGTAATGTGGGTGGTACAATTTATAATCTCATGTGGTAATTCTTCTTTGGTCCTTCCTTTTATTATCACATTTGTGTCATCCACAAATTTTATGTAATTATGGCAGGGCTAGTTGGTTCCAAGTTATTTACAAAGAGTAGAAACAGAACAGGTCATAGAATGGAGATTTGTGGTACACTAAAACTATACTTGATGCTCTGGTTTTCTGAGTGGTAGGACTTTATCTTGTTCCCATCTTGGATAGTAGGCTCAACTAATTGTTCTCTGTTTTGGAGAAATGGTTTTATCCATTCATGAGCTGCTCCCCTAATACCTACAGCTTCAAGTTTCTGAAGCAAATTTTGTGACTGATGACATCAAACACACACACACACACACACACACACACACACACACACACACACACACACACACAGACAAAGTTAAAAACTACATTGCATTTTCCAAGCAAATCAACAGCCAGAATAATGCTCAAATTCCTGGAACTATTAAATTTCATGACTAGAAACTTACTGAGACAACACGCCAGGAGGATAGGCATATCATCAGAGCTGCATATACTGATTATGTAAAGTTTTAGCTGATGAAGGTTGTCTTTCCTTACAATTAGAAATTCCTTACAAGTAGAATTTCACAAAAAATCCTTCATAATATTAAGTGTATACCAAGCATCTGCAGGTAACTTTTATCTCTTTGTAAACCACCTTGAAGCTGTATTGGCCCATTTAACAACCAAAAAGAAAGAAATAATGGTTGCTGGTGATTTCAATGTAGATTTCCTTAAAGACACTCCCAATAAGAACTTATTTGAGCTAGTAACACTATCATTCAACTTAATTCCCACTGCAAAGTTCCCCACTAGGGTAGCAAATTGCTCACAAACAGCCATTGATAATATCTTTATAGAGAAGTCCAATGAACAAAATTATATTACAAAACCAATAGTCAATGGCCTCTCTGACCATGACATGCAGTTCCTTCTGTTAAATGTTAACACTGAACAGGATATAAAATCTGTAAAATTTGAGCTGAAGAGGGTAATCAATAAGCCAAAAATTGATTATTGTAGGACACTCCTCAGAGACATTCACTGGACTGATGTTTACAGTGCTCATGGCATGAATGAAAAATATCACTTTCGCTAATAAAGTGCTTACATTATTCAAACACTGTTTGCCCCAAAAACTTACCAAGATTAGAGAAAAGTCTACATAGAAGCCATGGATTACTCAAGGAATAGGGGTATCTTGTAAAACAAAAAGAAAACTGTATCTGTCAATCCGAAACAGTTCTGATGTTGATGCTATGGCACATTACAAGAAATACTGTAAAATATAATATGGACATCAAAGCAAATATATTACAAGGAAAAGATAGTCATATCAGATAAAAAAATAAAGACAGTATGGGATATAGTGAAGGAGGAGACGGGTAGAACCAGACATGATGAGGGACAAACAGCATTAAGAGCAAATGATACATTGGTGACAGATGTGTATAGTGTTGCAGAACTTTTTAACAAACATTTCATAACTATTACTGAAAAGATGGAGTTGTCAGGTTCTGTAGATGCTGCTATGGAATGCCTCGGACCAGACATTTCAAGTAGCTTCCATAATATGAATTTGACCCTCAGTACCCCAGCAGAAATAATGTCCATCATAAAATCTTTAAAATCAAAAACATCTAGCATGAAATAACAACAAAGATAGTTAAAGAATGTGATTCTGAGCTAAGTAACATATTGAGCTATCTGTGTAACCAGTCGTTTATCAGTGGAATATTTCCTGAATGGTTAAAATATGCTGAAATTAAGCCACTGTTTAAGAAGGGAGATAAAGAAATACCATAAAATTTCTGTCCAATTTCACTTTTGCCAGCATTCTCAAAAATTTTAGGAAAAGTGATGTACAATCAGCTTTATAACCATCTTATCTCAAATAACATACTGTCAAAGTCACAGTTCGGATTTCTAAAGGGCTCTGATATTGAGAAGTCTAACTACACTTAACAGTGAAAATGTGCTTAATTCATTAGATAAAAAATTGCAGGCTACTGGTATATTTTGTGATCTGTCAAAGGCATTTGACTGTGTAAATTACAATATCTTCTTAAGTAAATAAAAATGTTATAGTGTAACAGAAAATGCTACAAAATGGTTCAAATCTTATATCTCTGACAGGAAACAAAGGGTACTATTAGGAAAGAGACATGTATCAAGCTATGAGGCATCATGTAACTGGGAACTATTTACATGTAGGATCCCCCAAGATTCCATTTTAGGGCCCTTACTTTTTATTGTGTATATCAATGACCTTTCATCAGTAACATTACCAGATGCCAAGTTCGTTTTGTTTTCTGATGATAAAAACATTGCAATAAATAGCAAATCAAGTGTAGTCATAGAAAGATCAGCTAATAAATATTTGTGGACATTAATCACTGGTCCCTAGCCAATTCCTTGTCACTAAAATTTGAAAAAACACACTGAATGCAGTTCAGAACTTGTAAGGGGTGTCCTATGAGTATATGCATAACATATGATGATAAGCAGACAGAAGAAGTGGACAGTGTTAAATTCTTGGGATTACAACTTGACAATAAATTCAACTGGGAAAAGTACACCGCAGAACTGCTGAAGCATCTTAACAAATCTCTATTTGCAATGCGAATCAGACACAGGGGATATAAAAATGAAAAAGCTGGCATATTATGCTTACTTTCATTCCATAATGTCATATGGATTATTTTTTGGGGTAATTCATCAAGCCAAGCTAAAGTTCTCTGGGTACAAAAATGTGCAGTATAAGTTATATGTGGTGTGATCTCAAGAACATCCTGCAGAAGCCTGTTTAGGGAACTAGGGATACTAACTACTGCTTCCCAATATATTTATTCCTTAATGAAATTGGTCATTAAAAATATATCACTTTTTCAAACCAACAGCTCAATTCACGGAATCAATACAAGAAATAAGAATAATCTTCACAAGAATTTAAAGTCAGTTAGTCTTGTACAAAAAGGTCTGCATTATTCAGGAACACACATTTTCACTAACTTGCCAGCAGCCATAAAAAGCTTAACAAGCAATAAAATACAGTTTAAGAGAAGCCTAAAGGATTCAAGTATTTTTGGTTGCCAACTCCTTCTACTCCATTGATGAATTTCTCAGTAGTTCTGCACAATTTCACTGCAGTAATGTGTTCATTGTAAATAAGTATTATAGTAGTTGTGTTACATGTTTATTACCTTATAAACAAATAAAAATATTTTTATTTTAAATTCATTGCATTAGTATTTGTAAAATGATTCTTTCATGTAGTGTTCATTAAAAAATTACGATCATTCCACTTGGGACCTGTGGAATGGTACATTAGCTTATTTGTTTGAGTTGTAAATATTTGTCATGTATTGTTGCTTTTCTGATATGTTTTACATCCTGGAGGACCTCCTCACTATGGATCAATAGGAATGA
The DNA here is from genome assembly GCF_023897955.1 of Schistocerca gregaria. NCBI lineage: Eukaryota > Metazoa > Arthropoda > Insecta > Orthoptera > Acrididae > Schistocerca > Schistocerca gregaria. The sequence continues at coordinate 618,162,430 of NC_064923.1, read as the reverse complement.
AAGTAAATCTAATCTAATCTAATCTAATCTGAGACACAGACTATGCAAAACCATGTTGCCTGACATAACTGCATTCTCAGGCACTTCCACAATGGTTGTGGAGTATAGGCCTATGATGAATATTTGGCAGGAGCTTCACATCCTTGATAAGGTAATATACAAGATTATCAATGAAAACTAAAGTAGATCTGCTTGCACACATTTTTCATAAATTTCAAAGTGTATGTATGAATATGTACACTCTGGATTCTATATTGTATTACACCATTTGTAATACCACAACCCTTTTTGGGATCCTGTATCCTATTCCAAACTCATCTCCACTCTGCTGAAGAGGGAATATATGTAATATTGGTAATTTACACCAATTTAAACTGTTGCTTTGATGTTGTTTACATTGGGCCTCACCAGCCTATAGAAAGAAGGAACGATATTGGATTAAAAACTAATGTACCATTGTAATTTACACACAAGGCAAACTACAGGCACATGCTATGAATAATTTTGCTATTGTAACTATGGAGCAATTAATGATTAAATTTCCAAAATTTCCAAGTCATAGATAGACAACTATTTTTATGCCTTGAAACTAGAAATTATTTGTAGTCACAACAGAAACACGGCATGATGGTTTTTCTGTCAGAATTAAACATGCTTATGTTCTAATTGGTATTAGTTAGTAGAACTGTAATTATGACAATATAGAAATGTAAAACTGTACTTGTACAAAATTTAATTAATTGAATCTAGGCCTTTCATTCAGTAAAATTAATTGCTCTGATCACCTGAATATGGTAGGATGATTTTCTTTTAAGTCAATAAAATAACATATGAAAATTAATGAAATATATTGCTGCAATGATAAAAAAGGTAATTTATAGTCTTAATTGAAACAGATTCTTTCCTGTCTTTCTAGGAAATTATTCAATTTTATTTTCTATGTAATTTGGGAAGCTGTATGCACAAACTTTAATTGTATAATTCCAAAATTCATTATGTAATAATGACAGTAATTCTTTAAAAACCATATAATAGAGGCAATTTGTACACCACCACAAATGTCTTACATCAGTCTTAGACCAAATATTGTATCAACAGCATGTAATCAGATTTTGTAAATGTTACATTTTCCACAGAATATCAAGAGAATGAAATAAAATGTATTGTGAACATTGTGAACTTATTGAAACTATTACATAAATCCCATGTGGCAATGCAGTAATGTGAAAATGAACCAAGAGCAGCATAAAGAAGCGGCATGCCAGATTATTCAAGATATGTAATTATTTGGTGGAGAATATCCATAATAAGATGTGGTGTACTTAACATTGTTTTTCTTTTCTTAAGCAATGATAAACCATCCCAAACTTCACCACAAAAATGTTTTTGGCATGTATAATGACACATTCCAGGGCTTTCATGTAATGCAATGTTAAAAAGAACTTGTATCAACATTGAACTATTGACTGCTGCTGATGATAATATGGTGATTTTTTTGAATATGGGGTATATGGGGGACTTTATAAGTATGGAAACATGTAGTCCAAGGCAAATAACACACAAATGAGTGAGGAGGAGTACAGTCAATCTGAAAATTTGAGTTTCATCCTTCACTTGGATGTAAACAACCTCTACGGCCATACCATTCAACAATCTAAGCTGTTTAGAGAGTTACAATGGATGTCAAAAGAGAAAATCACCAGACTGGAGAAGAAGATCCTACATGTGACAATGAATTTTGGTGAAGGATATGTCTGGAGGGAGACTTGGAATATCTTTCCCCTTTGCATATATTTGAAAACAGTTTCCCTATGAAAACAGTGAAATATTATATTAAGAAACCATGTAAAAAGCCATGGCTTACTAAAGGGATAAAAATATCTTGTAAACAGGAAAGGGAAATGCGTCTTGCAGCTAGGAGTAATGATCCTGAAACGGTGAAACATTACAAAAACTACTGCACTGTGTTAAGAAAAGTTATTAAAAAGTCCAGAAGTATGTGCATTATGTATGAAATTAGCACACCTGATAAAAAAATTAAAACAATTTGGAATATTGTTAAAAGGGAAACAGGGCAACAGAGAGCACAGGAAGACCTTATTTCTATCAGACGCAAAGAAATGTTTGTTAACAAGAAGTCAGAAGTAGGAAACAATTTAATAATCATTTTTCAGTGTTGTAGAGAAAACAGGATCCAGCTGTTCATTAAATAATGCAAGGCAGTATATGGAAGAGGCAGTACCTATTCAATTGTATAAAATGAAATTCAACCCACCTCTCCTAATAAAATTAGGAAAATAATAGATTCACTCAACAGTAAAAGCTCACATGGAAGTGATGGCATTTCCAAAGTACTAAAAGCTTGTCCTCAATAAACAAGTAGGATTCTCAGTCACATATGTGGTAGCTCACTGAAAGAGGCCATTTTTCCAGATAGACTGAAGTATGCTATTGTTAAACCAGTGCATAAAAAAGGGATAGGTCTAATCCAAACACCTACTGCCCAATCTCATTTCTGATAGCTTTGCCCAAAATTCTTGAAAAAGTAATGTATTCAAGAGCAGCATCACATATTTGTGAAAATGTCAATTTGACTTTCCGAAAGGCTTGTCAACCGAAAATGCTAAATATGATTTCACTGATCAATATTAAATGCATTGAATAACTGAACACCACCATTGGGATGATGTTCTGTGATCCCTCAAAGGCTTTTTATCATGTGAATAATGAAATTCTTAAGTGTTGTGGTATGAGTGGGACAGTGCACGAATAGTTTAATTCAAACTTAACTGGAAGATTGCAAAAGGTTTAAATTAACAGTACAGATAGTCTGAAAAAATCAGCAGAGTCCTCTAACTGGGGAGGTATCAAGAATGGTGTCCCACAGTCTTGGGTCCTTTATTGTTCTTAATATATATTAATGACTTGCCACTCTATATTCATGAAGATGCAAAGCTAGTTCTTTTTGCTGATGATACAAATACAGTAATCACACCCAACTAGCAAGAATCAGCTGAGGAAATTGGAAATAATGTCTTTCAGATAATTATTAAGTGGTTCTCTGCAAACAGACTCTCACTAATCAAAATATCCACGGGTGTACTGCCGGTCTATAGTGTCCAACGGGCACAATATTCCGGCGATCAAACATGTCGCCATCATCAGGTGAACTGACGGACTGAGCTCCTGTGAACGCGCCGGCACGGAGATCCGTACGCTATGGCTGCTCAGGGGGAACTGGGTTCGGTCGCGGCGGCGGCCGATTTAAATACCCTCCGCCCGCGGCGTGCTCCCTCCTCCGTCTGCGCCCCGTGCCACGGTAGCAATGTGGAACAGATTGCAACAGCGTCTGAGATGACGTCGGTGTGATGGCTCTGTCCGCCGTGGTCATCACAACTATGCGTTTGCTCGATTTACTCTTGATTAACCCAATCGCTGGTTCCCAAGCCTTGCTAAGATTATAGCCGCAGTCACGGTTTATGAGGTCGTCATTGGTGCGAATTTCGATGGCCTCTCTAACAACGCTGTCCCAGTATCTCAATGTCTGTACCAGAATCCTCGTGCGGTCATACTCCATAGCGTGATTTTCCGACAAACAATGTTCAGCGACCGCCTACTTGCTCGGATACATCAGTCGAGTGTGCCTCTGGTTTTCACGGCATCGATCCTCGACGGTACGCATTGTCGACCAGTATAAGACTTGCCACATTGACACGGAATCTGGTACATGCCGGCCTTCCTCAAACCGAGGTCATCTTTGGTGCTCCTCACCAGTGCACGAGTTCACAGGAGCTCAGTCCGTCAGTTCACCTGATGATGGCAACATGTTTGATCGCCGAAATATTGTGCCCGTTGGACACTATAGACGAGCAGTACACCCGCGGATATTTTGATTATCAAATATGCCGGGAGAAACTCAAGAATCACAGACTCTCACAAAATTGTAAGAAAACGCAGGTTACACAATTCTGTACGGTAAATGGCATAACATAATTGATAAATATAGACTATGAACAGAAGGATTAATGTATGTATGTATGTATGTATGTATGTATTTGCATCATGTGCACAGTGACTTGTTGCTGTGTCCTGAGTGCCTCTTCTTATGCAATATGTGGGATTTTGTCCCATAACGATAGGAATCTCAGGCCTGGGGCAAAGATTGATTTTCTTAATGTGTAACATTTTGTTAAATATAACTTTCATCATGATACAAGCAACCTTGAAGTTATTGTGTCATGGAAAGTATGGTCCCAGGTTGCGAATATCAGGTAACTACAAAGGCAAAAGGGAACACTAGAAATATGTTAAGTACACACTTTTGCCTCTACCTACCCTATGTTATTTCTTTGATGCATTTACTTTGCTTTACCTGCTAAACTTCAATCTTCAACATAATGTTCTACCAAACTGCGATTTGCAACTTATGCTAAATCATGCTGTCTGCAAGGTTAGTCCAGTATATTAATTCCCTTATCATGAAAAACGGGGTGCTTTTTCAGCTTTGTTCCATGTCCTTAGAAATGGTATCCAGGGGCATGAAAAGCAACTTATAACTTATCAAGAATACTGCCCTCATTGCTGATGTGTTTCTTAGCACTCATGTAACCCTACTGCATGGTTTGAGAGTCATGTGTCCTGTATATATATAAAGTCATCAATGTTCACCCAGCTGTCACACTGTAATGGGAAGCCAAACCCCTGAACTAAAGCCTTGTTCCCTCAATGTCTTATGACATGTCATGTCAGCAATAATAAACAGTCCTCGAAAGTAGTACGTTTAGTCAACGATTTAACAATTGAAAATTTCAGGGAAGCCTACAGCAGTTAGACTGGGATGTGGTGTACCGTGAACCTGATGCCAATTTAAAATATAATTTATTTCATGACATTTTTGTAAATGCATTTGAAAACTGCTTCCCCAAGAAAATAGTTAAATATACTCATAGGAAACCTTGTAACAAACCATGGCTTATTAAGGGTATAAAAATATCTTGTAACCAGAAAAGGGAAATGTATCTGACAGCAAGAAAGAGTACTGGCCCAGAAACTATCAAACATCATAAAAACTACTGTGTTATATTAAGAAAATTTATTAAAAAATCCAGAAGTATGTGTATCAAATCTGAAATCAGCAACTCTGATAATAAAATTAAAACAATTTGGAATGTTATTAAAAGAGAAACAGGTCAACCAAGAGCACAGGAAGACAGTATTACCATCAAATTGAATGAAAACTTTACGAACAAAAAGTCAGGAGTTGAAAATATTTCAATAATCATTTTCTAACTGTTTTGGATATAGTAGGATCCACATGTTCATTAGAAGATGCTAGGCTGTTAATGGAAGAGGCCATACCTATGCAATTTGATACAATTGAAATCTTACCCACTTCTCCCTCTGAAATTAGGAAAATAATAAACTTGCTCAAAAGCAGAAAATCACATGAAATTAAGTAAGATTCTCAGCCATATGTGCAATAGCTCTCTGGAACAGGGCATTTTCCCTGATATACTGAAATATGCTATTGTTATACCTTTAAATAAAAAGGGGGATAGATCTGATGTCAACAATTACCATCCATTCTCCCTTCTAACAGCTTTATCCAAAAATTTTGAGAAAGTAATGTATTCAAGAGTAGTTTCACATATCTGTAAAAATTAAGTTCTAACAAAATGTCAGTTTGGTTTCCAGAAAGGTTTTTCAACAGCAAAATCCCATATATGCTTTCACCAATCAAATTTTGAATGATCTGAATAACCGACCACCACCCATAGGGGACTTTTTGTGGTCTCTCAAAGGCTTTTGATTGTGTAAATCATGAAATTCTGCTAGACAAGCTCAAGTATTGTGGCATGAGTGGGACAGTGCGCAAATGGTTTAATTCATACCTAACTGGAAGAGTGCAGAAAGTTGAAATAAGCAGTTCTCATAATGTGCACAGATCAGCACATTCCTCAAACTGGTGAACTATCAAGAATGGGGTTCCACAAGGGTCAGTCTTGTGTCCTTTGTTCTTCTTAATATATATTAATGACTTGAAATTCTGTATTCATGAAGAGGCAAAGTTAGTTCCCTTTGCTGATGATACAAGCATAGTAATCACACCTGACATACAAGAATTAACTGATGAAATTGTCAATACTGTCTTTCATAAAATTACTAAGTGGTACCTTGTAAATGGACTCTCACTGAATTTTGATAAGACACAGTACATACAGTTCTGTACAGTGAATAGTATGATGCCATTAATAAATGTAGACCTTGATCAGAAGCATATAGCTAAGGTAGAATATTCCAAATTTTTGGGTGTGTCCATTGATGAGAGATTAAATTGGAAGAAACACATTGATGATCTGCTGAAACATTTGAATTCAGCTACTTATGCAATAAGGGTCATTGCAAATTTTGGTGATAAACATCTTAGTAAATTAGTTTACTACGCTTATTGTCACTCATTGCTTTCATATGGCATCATATTTTGGGGTAATTCATCACTGAGGAATAAAGTATTTATTGCATAAAAGCGTGTAATCAGAATAATAGCTAGAGTCCACCCAAGATCATCCTGTAGACATTTATTTAAGGATGTAGGGATATTCACAGTAGATTATCAGTATATATACTCTCTTAAGAAATTTGTTATTAACAATCAAACCCAATTCAAAAGTAATAGCAGTGTGCAAAACTACAATACTAGGAGAAAGGATGATCTTCACTATTCAAGATTAAATCTAACAGAATTATACTGCCACTAAAGCCTTTGGTCACTTAGCAAATAGTGTCAAAAGTCTGACAGATAACCAACAAGTATTTAATAAGAAATTATAAGAATTTCTGAATGACAACTCCTTCTACTCCATAGAGGAATTTTTAGATATAAATTAAGAAAAAAAGAAAAAATTATAAAAAAAATTTAAAAAATTAAAAAAAAAACAAAAATAAAACAGTTGTAATATTAACTTAAGTATGTTGTTAAATTAACTTAATTATGTCATGTATTGGAAAATTTGACTCATTCCACATCACTACGAAATATCATATTCATGAACTAGTATTAATCTAATCTAATCTAATGTAATCTAATCTGTCCAGTGCAGAGCTTTTGTCCATATATTCTGTGTAAAAACTTCTCATGATTTCTCCACTTGGAAACTGTAAATATTTCTTTCAACCAGTTCAGTGCATAACGCTTCTGAAATGCAGTTTTGGGTCTCAAAATATATGTCAAATCACCTTAAGTGAATTCTTGCTTGCATGGATCCATCATCTAAATACAATTGTATACTGTATTTAGCAGCTCATAATTACTAACATCAATTAGCGTCATTTAATCGGTACTCCACCATCATATGTGAGAGAATGCCTTCAATTTTTAAATGCCATGATTACTAAACTGCTTCCATATGTGTCTTTTTCATCATTCTGTTCAAGCATTCCACAATACTCACTTTCATGTGTGAGGATGTTGAGTAGTGGTTTATTCCCTATCATTCCATTACCAACATGAATTGTCTATTGTGAGATTTGCCTCCTTGGTTGCTTAGAAGATTGTTGGGACAATGATTCGTTCCCACTTGCAGCAATTGTTTGAACACCTGTGCACATTCCTTTTCTGTCTTCACTTTTACGAGTAGCCCAATTGAATTTGGAATATGTATTTATTATCACTAAAATATATTTGTAACCTTTATTCTATTGTGAATATTGTTTCATACCTTGGAGATCAGCCTGCCATTAATCATATAAATGTCATATTATGATGTTCCTTTGAGGAAATGTTTCGAGTGCAGGTTTGTGGAACTCATGAACAACTGTCTCCATAATTACTCTCAGTGATACATCTGTCTCCAGGCTCTGAAATGAATGATGTGGTTTTATTCACATGAGCAGTATTACTACAATACCTGAAACTGAATGTTGTAAAAGCCATTCTATACTTTCATTCAGGTCATCATTGCATTTATACCCTAGAGGTAGAGTATTCAGTCTTTTAAGCTGAATGTCCATTTCTTCACCTGTGCTGTGTGCTGCAGCTAATGTGCTTCTAATAATATTCTTGTGTTTATTACTTCTTGAGTTTTTGTTCACCTATTTTGGGTTTTGTTTCACCTGCATATGTTAGTCATCTGTAATATTTGGCACATACCTCTTTCATTGAGTGCTGGCTGGGGGTCAAAATTTTTAACAATATTAGATTCAGCAAAGCAGGTGTTCTTTGAAATCCACTCCACCACCAATCAAAACAAAGAAGAGGAAACAGACGTTTTCGGAAGAACATCTACATTTTTATTATATTTTATGTTTGTTTATAAAGAAATTTTAAATTAATGTAAATTGTTCATTTCATGGTCCACTCAAAAAGATTATTCATATGTTATTACCTTAAAAATGTTTTATTAAAAAGAATATTCGCCAGTAATATATATGGTGAAATAATAACAGATGCACAATTGTTATAGATAGAGGGCAATTTTACTGTTACCAATCAGGTTACTCTTAAAAACTGTGATATAATGTTTTAACAGATTGAAATTTACTTTACTTATGACAGTGAACTGTGTGTTCTGTACAGACAAGTTAGTCTGTAACTACAACATATAATCTGAAGATGGGCAGCTAGCCCGAAACCGGTAATTGATGGAAAATGAAGAATAGCGATCGATGACTGGAACGCCATATTTTATCATATTGTCCAGTTTAAAAGTTGAGTAAGACTAGCCTTCAGTGTACTAAAACAGTGTTACATTGACTTGATAAAATTTGTTTGACCACAGATATTGTCTAACAGTTCTGCTGCTTAACATCAAAATATATCACTTCCAATTACTTTATTCTTAAATACTGATCACTAACTGATAAGAAACTATAGTAATTATTAGTCATCTAAGTTCCTATGTTCACTTGCCTGTCAAACATCTCTTTAAACTTTTGATCAGAAAGCCTCACAGATTTTAATGGAAGAGTACATTTCACATAACGGTATCAGCTATGGAAATCACCACCACAATCAGGTTTGAAGTTAAACAATCAAACCAAAAACGCTCTGTTAAAGTTAATGTTTGTCAGTGATATAACACTTTCAAAATGCAATTTAAACACTTTTTACAGTGAGGAACACCCTTTATTATATTGTCCATCAATAACTTCATAATTGCTTTCATGAGTCTCCATCATACTAAAACAGAAGAGCTATCCATCCAGTAAACGTCAACCAGAGCCCTTTTAGAATTTTATTATAACAAATCCCACCAAAACAACTTCAGTGAGCTTCTAAGGTACACTTACTATGTTGATCAGTAATCATAGTTTAGTTTACATTTTTTGTATTTCACAAATTTGATAAATACAATTGTCATACAAGGTAAAGGCCTTATGTAGAACTAACACATTTTCATATATTCATTTCAAACATTAATTTCTAACAAAATGCAGGGGTGATGCTGACAATGGTGCCCCGATGTTTACACCACCACAGACTATTGGTACCCTCATGATAGTGACCCACACTGCTGATCTGTTAAGATCTTCTCCATGCAACATGAAACAAACAGAAAACACTAACATTTCAGTACACAAATCATAAAAGTAAATTTACATATTTAAAGCATATACTATTATTGCTTGCCAGATGTTGCTCAAGCAGAAAATAGTGACACTGCTGCTCTCCTATTTGGAGCACTACACAACCAGTCATGCTCTGTTCTCTTCAGCACTAGAGAAGTCCATTTAGGTTGTGATCCATTGTATTTGTATTTAATAAATGAAACTGTCATACACCCATTCTGGATAAGAACAGGGATGTTTCCTCATTCCAGCCCCATTTATACTCAAACTGCTGTAAAAATGGATATTGAGGATCTTTCCTATGGACAAAAGACAACCAAGGGTAGAGGCCCACCATTTTTTTCCCTCCAAGTACAGTGGTAAATAGAAAGGATGCAATGTGCCTGCAGTCAGGCCAATAGTTGAATAGCTGAATAAACAACTAAATATTAATATATTAGATTTGCTTCTGCAGTCACTTAATGCATCAGCAACATGTTATTTCCAGAACTATGACCTAAGAAAGTTAGAAAACTCATCAGGTACCTCTTAATAGACATTAGACTGGTTATGGTGTTGTTTTAAGCAGATACTTGTGCTGATTTAATGGGGCTAATGTTAAACTTTGTAGTCAGTGAATAACTTGGAACCTGTTTCCTGACACAGTTAAATAAGTTGTAGTAGTATGTTTGGGAAAGCAGAATACACTCATTTATCTGAGCAGAACTATTTAACTAACTCTCAGTCTTGCTTTCATAAATGATTCTCAGCAGCAAAAGCCATGTAATATCTACTAAATGAAGTTCTGGCAGAAATACAAAAGAAAAACTATGCTGTAGGTGTATTCTGTAATATTCCCAAAACTTTTTACTGTGGGAACCACAAAATTATTGTTGGAAAACTCTTACTTGGCTGGAGTTGTTCCTTCATAAAAGAAGGCAGAGAGTTACATTTAACAGCTGGTGTCACAGGAATAGAACTAAACTCAGAATGGAGAAACATAACATGTTGAGTCAGTATTGGGTCCACTTTTATTCCTTAACCTGCATAAACGACTTTAGATTTTTTAACACTTCTACTTAATTATTATCTACTCATCAGTAAGGTAATCCTCAAAACTTCAAAGACAATGATCTGACTTATCAGAAGTCCATGTCATCTGATGTTATCTAGAATGATAAGTAGAATGTTAAAACGAAAGTTTTCTCCACATAACTGAAATATTCGTAGATTGCCTGGATCTTCATGAAGTGTGTGGTTTACAGTGAAAGTGGTCAGTTCCAGTTTTTAAACATATATTCTTCTGTTTGTAACAACTGATCAAATCCATCGTGACACATTGCAAAGAGGCCGAGTTGTACAGTATGTCTTTGTAAAACAACTGACTGGTTCGCAAATCAAGAAACATACTTTTTTACAACTTTAAATCTTAGTCAAATAATATTCAAGTAACTAACACACGTTACACTTCAAGATATCAGCTCAAACTGACGATCCTACCAGCCTTGCTGCTTTCCTATTTATATATTCTAAATAATGGATGGTCACTTGGACCATTATTACTTAATAAAGACAACATATTTTTAATCATATTTCCAATTAAAAGTTCCAGAGCTAAGATGTTCTGATTGCACAGAATAATATGTCTAAAATTACAGAATTGAATAATATGTGAAATTTATAATGTAAAAATGTTTTTAAATGTGAAAATGAATAATGAACTTCACAAAATTCATTAATACACACTAACTACACAATGACTCACATTCTGAACAATAATTGAAGCTAAGACGGTAAAACAAAACAGGTTTTGATTGACAGAATTTGCAACAGATGCATAGAATTTTATAATTAGGCATATATCTGGTAACAACAATACAAGTTTAATTAATAAAGTCATTAAGATGGAATGTTCTTTACAGCTTTCATCCTAAATTTACGTTTTACAATATGTGCCTTCATTTGCAAGTGACAGAATAACTTCTTGAACGAGCTTACTACATTCATAAAAGTCCAATTATTTGAATAATTACAGTTGATGATTAATACCATATATTTTATTCCTACCAGTTTCACTAAATCAAGTTTTTCCCATTACTACAATGAATGCCACAGTTTATTAAAATATATTGTTATTTGTTTTATTTTGTAATAATGTCTGCTAATAAGTCTCCAATTTAGTGTCATTTTTATGAATTTCACAAATCACCACAATACCAATCATTTTCAAGTGAGGTATTGTAGTACACAATACCAGGGAACTGAAGTTTTCATTAAGTCTTTGTATATTAGGTATATTACAATTTGCTGATGACAGAAGCATACTAATGAAATGTCTACTCTCTACCTTATTAGCCACAGTTAAAATAATAACTAAAACAGGCCCACAACTGGTGAACAGTAAACTGCGAATGTCTTACAAATCTAATATTATTCAGTCTGAGGCAAGCAACAAAGCACTTGTGGCACAAGAATTGACATTAACTGTCATACAGTCAATTAAATATTGCTTGTAAAATTTCTTAGGATTCCAATAATTTTAAATAGAGTCAACACGCATATAAACTAGTAAAGGCACTTATTTCAGTATGTTTGGACTTAGAATCATCTCTGCTTTTATTGACCTAAAGACTAGAGTGTAAGCTTATTTCATATGTTTTGACTATGGGATTATCTTTTGATACAGTGCACATAAATAAAAAACTGTATTTATTCAACAGAACTGGTCAGCAACACTACTGGTAAAGCAGATGACCACACACCTTGCAGGAATCTCTTGAAATATTTTGGAATTCTTATGATCCCTTCCCAGAACATTTATTCTAATGCATTTTGACAGTGACTGTAAAAGTAAGTTCCAGCTGAATTGTGATTGGCACAATCATGATACAACATAGGAAAATGATTTTCAAGCAGCCTTTGACATCTTGTCAAGGGCAGAGGTGTGAAGTTATGTAATCTGGCATAAAACACATTCAGTAAGCTCCCATATAACATAAAACAACTAATTGAGAATCCCAGGCAATCGAAACAAAATTTAAAAATGTGCCTTTTTACTTACACCTTTTACAAATTACCTTATTATCTAAATTTAAAGATTCAGAATTCCTATGAGATTCATGGTAAGCTGAAATGCTAATAGTAAAGCAGCATGGAATGTAGTAGTGTATTGCAAATAGACACCTGTTGTGACAGGTGTAGGTACCTGATTTCCTCAAAAATGTCTACATATTTATGAAAATGTAGAGGTACTAATAACAGCACTTTTATACAACTAAGGAACCAGCAGCATTCTTGAAAGTATAACTTTTCTTTTTATCTAGTATGTGGTGTAAAATAATGCTAATGAGTATAATGATAGTTTATGGTTAATGAAGATGGGCAGACTATGTTCCCATGTGCTCCTCTTTTGTTATCATATACCTTGTCTAATTACAGTTCCTTGAAGGTTCTCCTTCTTCATATTACCTGTAGAATACTATGACTGTATAAATTAATGAGCAGACTGCTTATTTGCTGGTAACATGAAGAATATACTTCATTTTTATTTGACTTTATTCTTGGTGTTGCCTGATTTACCTTATATGATCAAGGGTGCCAATTTTGATTGTAGTTTTACTGATCCAAGAAATCTTACAATTATGTATAGATATGGGGCAAGTCACAGAAGAGCTGTTTGTATTACAATTGCAAAGAGAAATACATTTTTGTTTTATTCAATATTACATGACATAAATTTTCAAAAATAATTCATTACTCTTACTGTGTGGCTTTTACATTACGCCATCAGCCATGGCAGGTAAAGGGATCAGCTGTCATACACCATATAGTCCTACATACATACTAATTACACTAGGTTGTAACATTTGTAAATAAGTCACAACACAAAACCACAACTCACATGTATAATGTAACTCAAAATTCCTCTACAGAATAAAAACAATGTCCCTTCTGGATCCATTTTATTTTGGGCCTGAATCCTTTCTGGAAAGACTTTATCATAAAAATAGCTTCTTGTACAGGCATGTCCCCACATACACCCTCCTCTCCTCCAACTGTGTACGTAAGTAACTGAACATACTGAAATCAAATTTTACTATTAGAAGAATGTTTAAGGTTATCAGAAGCAATACATTCGAAGATAATTTGACAATTTCATTGGTTTCCTTATATATTTCCTTAAAGCACATTCTTAATAATGTTTCTTATTTATTTGACAACAAAAACGTTTCTTTTCAGGACCTTGGAGCAAGAAATACATTTTTCAGAAGCTTATTGAAATTGACAAGAAAAAGGAGAAGTTACTCTCATACACAGATGTGCAAAACAAACTGTTCAGGTTTTCCACTGAACTAACATATATAGGTCTGTAACAATCTGACAAGCATTTTGCAGTATCCAGTTAGATTATACGTAAATGCAAACACAAACAAACAAGGATGTCAAAAGGTGAACTGATAATTCATACAAATTGGATTGGTAACATCTTCATCAAGTTATTATTTCAGTATTTCCTACAGATCACTTTTCAGTTCATCTGTTTCATTAAAAATTTGTTTAAAGTGTACATATCTCACAAAGATGCTTTTTATCAACTGCTTTCTCACAGGACAATGAGTAACTGCAGATTATTGATATTCGTGTTTTAACTGAATTTTTTTTTTTACAAGAGTGAACGAGGGAATGGTCCAATCCAACATGTCAAAACATACCATTAAATTTTTTTTATCCAGATTCCACCCAAATTAACACATGTGACTATCCATAGAGAAATTTTCCAACTGTGGAAAGTATTTTTAAGGGCATTGTCAGACAACATAACTTCTGAAGTTGTTAGACAGTGTAATTTCTGATAGCTCTGTGTCAGTTGAGATATATCAGCAGAACAGCATTCTTAAATTTCAGTCATTTATGCATTATCATTTCTCATCAACACAGTTTATGAGTTGTTTTCAGTATTTTCAATGTACAGTACAATAAGCAGAGCAGTTGCCAGGACCATTTCTCACTCTGTCACAATTCTTTCTAAATAATACTAGTAATTACTGTGACATGCCTGAAAGCATTTATTTTTCTCTTGTCTGATGTGCCTCATGTAATCATCATTCAAATGACACTTTGATTTACTGTGATGACTATGGGGAATAAGCAAGGAACTTTTATATTGTTAGTAAAATATATACACATCAAAAAAAGGTGCATCACCTCAGTTCTTAGAGTTCTGGAACCTGTGCAGAAAATTGGAATAGAGATCAACATAAACATAATTTCTGCCCTTTTTATTGCTCATGAAAATCAAACATTGTATTTTGTATCACCATACAGAGAGACCTTCAGAGGTGGTTGTCCAGTTTGCTTTACCCACTGGTATTTCTAATACCAAGTAGCACTTCCTCTAGCATTGATGCATGCCCATATTTCGTTGTGGCATACTAACTGAAAGTTCATGAAGGCACTAATGATCCAGACTGTGCCACTCCTCAATGGTGATTTGGCATAGATCCCTCAGAGTGGTTAGTGGGTCACATCATGCTTAAATAGCCCTTTTCAATCTATCCCAGACATGTTCAATAGGGTTCATGTCTGGAGAACATGCTGGCCACTCTAGTTGAGCAATGTTGTTATCCTGAAGGAAGTCATTCACAAGATGTGCATGATGGGGGTGCGAATTGCTGTCCATGAAGATGAAGGCGTTACCAATATGCTGCCAATATTGCCCTATTGGTCAGAGGATGGCATTCATGTATTGTAATGCTGTTACGGCGCATTCCATTATGACTAGTGGCATACATCGGCTCCCACATAATGCCACCCAAAAACAGCAGGGAACTTCCACCTTGCTGAACTCACCAGACAGTGTGTCTAAGGTGTTCAGCCTGACAGGTTTGCATCCAAACACATCCCCGATGATTGTCTGGTTGAAGACATACACAACATTCATTGATGAAGAGAATGTGATACCAATCCTGAGTAGTCCATTCAGTATGTTTCTTGGCCCATCTGTACTGCACTACATGGTGTTGTGGTTGCAAAGATGGACCTCACCATGGACTTCGGGAGTGAAGTTGTGCATCATGCAGCCTATTGTGCACAGTCTGAGACGTAACACGATGCCCTGTGGCTGCACGAAAAGCATTATTCAACATGGTGGCATTGCTGTCAGTGTTCCTCTGAGCCATAATCCATAGGTAGCAGACATCCATTGCAGTAGTAGCCCTTGGGCATGTCATTGACATTCCCTGTCTCTCTGTATCTGCTCCATGTCCGAACAACATTGTTTTCGTTCATTCCGAGATGCCTGGACACTTCTCTCGTTGAGAGCCCTTCCTGGCACAAAGTAACATTGTGAATGTGATTGAACTATGGTATTGACCTTCTAGGCATGGTTGAACTACAGACAACACAAGCTGTTTAACTCTTTCCTGGTGGAATGATTTGAACTGATCAGCTATCAGACCCTCTCCATCTAATACACATTGCTCATGCATTTTTGTTTACATCTTTGGGCAGGTTTAGTGACATCTCTGAGCAGTCAAAAGGACTTTGTCTGTGACAGAATATCCACAGGCAATGTCTATCTTCAGGAGTTCTGGGAACCTGGGTGTTGCAAAACTTTTTTTGATGTGTGTACATTATTCAAAAATTATCATAAGAACTGAGCTCCAGGAATTGTTATAAAGTGATATACATGAAAGAAATATTTCACTTCAATAAATGAAAGCCATGACTGAATGAATGTAATGTAACATCAAACACTTCACCAGTTTTTAAAAAGTACTTGCAGTATATCATAACAGCCAAAATTTTAACATTGTTTGTTGTATCATTGTATTTTTCGTGCATAAAAATTGCATGCTGAGTTTTGACATTTCAGATTGGAACATTACATTGTAAGATACAATGTTTTTTTAAATGTATTTTTAACTTAGTAGCAGAGCAAGCAGTTTCGAACTCATATCAACGCTACATCAGCATTTATACTCTATAAACCACCATGAGGTGCATGACAGTTGTTAGGGTTTCTTCCCATTCCATTCATGTATGGAGCATGGGAAGAATGATTGTTTGGATCCCTCTGTACAATAATTATTCTGATCTTACCCTCACAGTCCCTATGTGAGCAATACATAGGGGATTGTAGTATTTTCCTAGAATCGACATTTGAAGCCAGTTCTTGAAACATTTCTCGGGATAGTTTATTTCTATCTTCAAGAGTCTGTCAGTTCAGTTCCTTCGGTATCTCTGTGCCACTCTCCCATGGATCATGTAAACCTGTGACCATTTGTGCCACCATTCTCTGTTTATGTTCAGTATGCCCTGTTAGTCCTATTTGGCATGCGTCCCGCACACTTGAGCCATATCCTAAAACTGGTCACACAAGTGATTTGTAAGCAATGTCCTATGTAGACCAGTTACATATCCCCAGCATTCTACTAATAAACCAAAGTCTGCCTCATACTTTACCCATGGCTGAGCGTATCTACATAAGTATTAAGCAAACCACTGTGAAGTCCATGGCAAAGGGTACTTAAGGACACAGGGTTCTTTTTAATGATGGACAAATCAGTATGTTTTTATTACTTTATTAAATTCTATACTGTTCCCTGATTATGATGATATTTAATTTATTGGGTTTACAATGAAAGATGACTATCATAAACCCAGTTTTGGAGTCACAGCTGTGTATACTGTTATGCCCCAATTATTTAGATTATATTAAACCATTACTATTTCCTAAATCAACTGGTAAATTTTTGCTTTCGTTGATTCTGTTTGGGATACATTGTATGTATTGGTAACACTGGTGCTTTCCAGCATCTGTGAATAATCATGTTTGGACCTGTTTATTTTTGCCTTATGGATGTGTTTTGTTTCTGACCTACTGAAAGTTTGTTTCCCAAGTGCTACAGATTTTGTGAGTCTACACATTCATTAGTTCACAATAAGTACCAACAATAAAATGCTTCAAAAAATCGGGTGCTGAAAGGTTTCTTGAGGAATGGCTGCACATTCTTCATGGAGTGCTGCACCAAGGAGAAGTATCTATGTCAGTCGGTGAGACCTGGAACAAGGTCGGCATTCCAAAACATCCCAAAGGTACTCTATAGGATTCAGGTCAGGACTCGGTGCAGGCCAATCCATTACAGGAATGTTATTGACCTGTAACCACTCTGCCACAGGCCATGCTTTATGAACAGGTGCTTGAAAATGTTGAAAGATGCAATTGCCATCCCCAAATTGCTCTTCAACAGTGGGAAGCAAGAAGGTGCTTAGAGCATCAACGTAGTAGGCCTGTGCTGTGATAGTGTCATACAAAACAACAAGGTGTGCAAGCCCCCTCCATGAGAAACATGACCACGTCATAACGCCACCACCCCCGAATTTTACTGTTGGCACTACACACACTGGCAGATGACGTTCACTGGGCATTCGCTATACCCACACCCTGCCATCAGATCACCACATTGTGTATCATGGTTTGTCACTCCACACAATGTTTTTCCACTGTTCAATTGTCCCATATTCATGCTCCTTACACCAAGTGTGGCATTGTTTGGCATTTACTGGAATGATATATCATTTATGAGCAGCTGTTTGATCATGAAATCCAAGTTTTCTCACCTCCCACCTAATTGCCATAGTACTTGCAGTGGATCCTGATGCAGTCTGGAGTTCCTGTGTGATGGTCTGGATAGATGTCAACAGATAAGGTGGACCTGTACACTTTTGTGCTGCACATGTTCCTTCACATTTCCACTCCACTATCACATAAGAAACAGTGGACCTAGGGATCTTTAGCAATGTGGAAATCTCACTTATAGATGTATGACACAAGTGACACCCAATCACCTGACCACATTCATAGTCCATGAGTTCCATGGAGCACCAGATTCTGCTCTCTCATGATGTGTAATGACTACTGAGACCACTGATATGGAGTACCTGGGATTAGGTGGCAGCAGAATGCACCTAATATGAAAAATATATGTTTTTGGGGATGACTGGGTACTTTTGATCACATAGAGTTTGTAGTAGACTCATGTTGTATTATAGGTTTGACTACATTACAGAAAAGTAAATTTTTTTATTAGGAAATATATTCTCATAATTAAAATATAAGGTTTAAACGAAAGTGCTGGCAGGTCGATAGACAGGGAGATGAGAAAACTGGTATTTTATGGTCAAACAACTGCTCACAAATGATACATCATGCCAGTGAATGCCAAACAATGCCACGCTTGGTGTAAGGAGCATTGTTTGTGTGTCTATCGACCTGCCAGCACTTTCGTTTGGTAAGTCACATCATCTTTGTTTTTAGATATATTTTTCCCATGTGGATTGTTTCCCTCTATTATATGTATATATTTGGAAAGTGCAAAACTAAAGAGGTCTAGTATCTCAGCCAACAAGTCATACAGATGTAGTAAAAATGTGATCTCCATCACATGAGTGTTATTGGATTACATAGTATCTAAAGTTGAATAAACACTTAAAAGAATCTTTAACATAATTTTTTTAATTAAGACTTTTTATGAAGATCTGTGCATCCTAAAATGTTCAAAATATTTGGTAACTATTTAGAAAGTATATTGCAGTAAGTATGAAAACTCACACAAATAAAATAGTTCATAAAAGAAACAGGTGCTGATTTTCACAAAATATGGGGCAGAAAAGGTATCAGGTATCCTTAACAAGGTATCATGTTAGGGTTTCTTTGTCTTCCAAACAAGTATTGAACATTGAAAGAATGACTATTTAACTGCCTCTCTGCATGCAGTAAATAGTCTTAATTTTATTCATTTATTTATTATTTATTTGTCGCGTAGATCAAATCAGTACATTGGCTTGTACAAATGATATGGGATAAGTCAATACAAATATACAGTTTACAGGAGTCTAAAACAGTAAATGATTATTTTACATTACCTACAATTTATGTTACTTAAAGTTACAGCTTTACAGAGAATTGTTACATGATGTGACAAAATTGACTTAACGACATTCAGCTTTGATACATTATCATGCACTAAGACAATTTTGGTTCCCAATATTCCTGGATGGCATACAAGCATTCTTTTATTAAAAGAGATTTCACCATCTGTTTGAATTTATTTATTTCTTGGATTTTTTGTATAAAAGTTGGAAGATGATTATATAATTTTATTCCCATGCACTTGACACCATCACTGTACAGTTTTGTTGAGTGGGAAAGTATTCTTAGAGAGGTTTTTGATCTTGTGTCATAATTGTGGAAATTCATATTTTTGCTAATTTTGTTGATACTTTTTTTGGTAAAGAATAATAATTCTAGTATGTACTGGCATGGGAGGGGCAAAATATTTAGTTTCTTAAATAAGGGTTTACAACTGTCTCTTTGTTTTTTGAACATAATTGTTCTGACTATCTTCTTTTGCAGTTTGAATATCTTAATTGATTCAGAATTTTGGCCCCAGAAGATGATTCCATAGTTAAGTACATAGTGAAAGAGTGCATGGTACATTGTGGTTAGGGTGCTTGTGTTAGTGGCGTTCCTTATTGATCTAATCATGAAGCATACTTTACTACATTTTGTGTTGGTAACATCATTGTGCCTTTTCCATGTGAGCGTATCAGTAACAGTGACCCCCAAAAATCTTATTTCATTTTCAAGTTTAACATTATTTTTTTCCAGTGATATAGTTGGTAGTAATGGATTTCTGTTTTGGGCAGTGTGGAAGGTTATTCCATTTGTCTTTTTTGCATTAAGAAGAAGCCTGTTACTTTGAAGCCATCAACTTATTTGAACTGTGGTCCTATCTATATTAGATTGGAGAATTTGATTGAGCACAGATATGGGTACATAGGTGTCATCAGTAAACAAAAGGGTGTTTGTGCCCGGTAGGCTGTGAGGAAGGTCATTTATGTAAAGTAAGAACAGCAAGGGGCCCAGGATGGAGCCTTGGGGAACGCCCTTGCTTGATGGTATGTATGGAGGAATGTACAGTGCTAGCTGTACCTGAGAGCTTAGTTTCATTTAATTTTACATACTGCTGTCGATCTTCCAGATAGATTTTAAAACAGTCATAGGTATTTTCTCTTTTTCCATAGGAATGCATCTTTTGCAAAAGTATACTATGATTAACCATGTCGAAGGCCTTTGTTAGGTCTAGGGAGATACCTGTGGCTGGGAGTTTTTTGTCCACAAGCTCCAGTGCATGATCTAGAAATTCTTGTATTGCATCAGTTGTAGCTTTCTTACTTTGGAAGCCCAACTGAGCAGGTGACAGGATATTTTCTTTGTCTAAATAGGACATGATTCTGGTGGCCATTATATATTCAAATACTTTACTAAAATTTGAAAGCAGTGCAATGGGTCGATAATTACTGGGATCCTCTTTGCTTCCTTTTTTGTGGACAGGTATCATGTTTGCAATTTCGAGCGTACCAGGAAATGAACCATTCAGGAATGAGAAGTTTATTATGTGGGCTAGGGGTTTACTGATAAAGCTACTGCGATTATGAAGGAGGGAGCATGGAATTTGATCTTGTCCAGCAGATGATTTTTTTTTAAAATTTTGCTGTTAAGTGTTTTTTCTATTTCAGTTTCAGGTGTAGGCCTTAAAAATAGAGTCTCAGAGCATAAGTTTGGCTCTACTTGTAAGGGACAGCTATTTTTAAGATGGTTAGCCAGGTTTTCTACTGTTTCTGTAAAGTAGTTATTGAATTCCTCTGCTGTTTCTTTCCCACTGGAGACTAATTTGCCATTTATTTTTAAGGTAATATCACTTTGTAGTTGTTTTCCTCTATTAGTATTCATATTAGTAAGTTGCCACATTCTTTTGCTCTTATTTGATGACAATTTGAGGTAGTTATCATTCTGTAGCTTTTTGGCTGCATTTACTATGTTCCTTAATATCTTTTTATGTAGAGTAAAGTATGACTTAAATGCTTCACTACTGCCTAGTTTGGATTTACTAATGTAAAAAAGTTCTCTTTTTCTTTGAGATGGTCTAATGATTCCTGGGGTGATCCAGCTGGAGAGTTTTCTCTCTTTGTTGATACATTTTGTTCATAAGGGAAAGTGGAAATTAAAATTATAAGAGAATATATCCAAGAATGCTACATATTTGCTGTCTACTGTTTGAGCCTCATATAAATTTTGCCAGTTTTCATTTTGTATATCAAAGAGGAAAGTATGCATGTGGGTTTTATTGAAGTTTCTCCTCTGTACAGTGATTTTATTGTGTTTGTGACTGTTATTTTGCTACCAGACCTGCATAATTAATGCATTGTGGTCTGAAAATCCTAGTTTGACAGTGGATACAGTACAATTTATATTGCTTCCTACTTGATCCAGACAAGTGGTACTGTGATTTGTTATCCTGGTTGGAGTGTTGACCATTAGGTCTAGGTTGTAGCTGTTCATAAAATTTTTAATGCTTAGATGGCTAGAGTTTTCTGAGAGAAAATCTATATTATATTTTCTATTACTGGTGCTAGATTTTTGTAGAAAGTCCCTATGTTAACAGAGGGTGACCTGTAATGTGCTATTATATAAACATTTGGATCTGTAAGCTCTACACCTGACGGTTCTATATCTTTTTCAATACTGTACATATTGCAAATATCAAGAGGTGTAGCAGTAATGTTGTCTTTTACAAATATGCCACTACCTCCACCTTTGTAAGATGTTCTTGTGAAGTGACCTACGAGTTTAAAATTTGGCTTCACAACACTTTATATTTCAAAAGACCTCATGAAATGTTCATTAATACATAATAGCTGTGTATCTGACAGTTCACTTGCACTTGATAACAAAAATTTCTAATTCATTAAGTTTGGTTCTGAGCCCTTGTACATTATGGATGTATACTCTTAGATCAAGAATTTTTTTGTTTAATTTTTTTATACATTGGTGAGGAGGTTCATACTTTACCTTATTTAATACAATTTGGCGATGGAGTCCTTTGCAAGTTTTATGGTGTATCTTTAACTTGTTTGATGATGCTATCTTTAACTTGTTTGGTGATGCTAAGTTTTTTTTTCTCAGGGGGGGATAGAAAAAATCCTCCTTCTTGGGAATATTCCACCTTGATATTAAATTAACACTTACTGGTTCCCTTGCCGGTCTAGGAATGGAGCAACAGTGTCCCTAATTTGCTGGGAAGTGGCGGTGCGGTCCCCTACGGCACTGCGTAGGATCCTACAGTCTTGGCGTGCATCCGTGCGTCACTGCGGTCCGGTCCCAGGTTGATGGGCACGTGCAGCATCCGCTGGCCACTGGCGACAACATCGATGTACTGTGGAGACCTCACGCCCCACGTGTTGAGCAATTTGGCGGTACGTCCACCCGGCCTCCCGCATGCCCACTATACGCCCTCGCTCAAAGTACGTCAACTGCACATACGGTTCACGTCCACGCTGTCGCGGCATGCTACCAGTGTTAAAGACTGCGATGGAGCTCCGTATGCCACGGCAAACTGGTTGACACTGACGGCGGCGGTGCACAAATCCTGCGCAGCTAGCGCCATTCGACGGCCAACACCGCGGTTCATGGTGTGTCCTCTGTGCCGTGCATGTGATCATTGCTTGTACAGCCCTCTCGCAGTGTCCGGAGCAAGTATGGTGGGTCTGACACACCGGTGTCAATGTGTTCCTTTTTCCATTTCCAGGAGTGTATTTCACTGATGTGATCACACACAACACTTTTTCTGTCGTAATTAAGGTGCATTCTGTGTTTGATGTGCAGGTTTCGATGTAGTTTACTTACGTCCAGTACATTGCACTTTGCATACTCTGCACACAATTTCTTAATTTTGATGTTAGTTTTCCTAATTTATTTATTAACACACGATCTGTAAATTAGGTCATGTCTATGAGACACAGTGGCTACTATTGTGTTCCTAGATTTATTCACTTCTAGAAAGTTCTGTAGCGTTTTAATGCAGGCATCGGCTACATTTTTAGCTATTTCATTTGAACCTGCTTTTCATACTATAAAGTCATTATCGTGTATTGTGTTCATCCGAAGATCAGTGTCTACAACATGGTGTGTTCCCGCTCCAGGTTTCACTATGCTAGTCACTGCCATTTCTCAATTTTTCTCTCGGAGCATGCTTGATAGATTTCTGCCGTGACTGTTGACAAGCAAGAGAATACCACACTTTTTCCTTAATGATACGTGTTTGCCCTTACCACTGTTTCCAAGTTTACTGTTGGTGTCTGAATTACAGGTTTTTACAACGTCACAATCAGTTGTACACTCATTATGACACAAGACATCATATTTGTTTTTATCTAAGAAAGTAACACTTTTAACAGTTTTTGTGATTTGAGACCAAAATTTTTGTGACACTGCTATCCACTCGGATGATTTCTCACATGTACCTTATTTCACTTCACACAATTTTCCACTGTTTGTACTTCACCAATTTCTTTATCCAGTGCAGCTGTTTCCCTTTTTAAATTATTGACTATGAATTGTAGGCTTGAAATTTGTTTGGTTAGGGTTGTAATTTCAGCTTTACAATTTTCACTGGTTTTCTTTTGAACTACATAACTATAACTATTTCTCATATTACAATTTCCAACTTCCACACTCGTGGCCATCTTGTCTTCATGGTCTGTATGAGGACAATATGTAGGGAACAAAAGTATATTCCTAGTTTCCTTTAGTAATGGTCTCTGAAATTATGAAGACAGTTTTGTGGGATAATTTGCTTGTGTCATCAAGAACATACAATCACAGGTTTTTCAAAGTTTACAAGAATCCCTCTGATGAGTCAAATAAGACTGTGACCATTTGTACTTGCCCTTCTTTTTCCACATTCACTATCTATCATAATTAGTACGTGTGCCACTTCATAAATATTCTAAGGTGGAATGCACAGGTGATTTGTAGGCAGTCGTAGCTTTAGCATCAGTTGAGGAAAATGCAGTAAATTCAGACAAAGAGAAGTTGAATGTGGCCTATAACCTCTGACAGGATGATGGAAATAGCACAAAATGTGACAGTTGAGGTTGAGGAGGTCACTTGATGCATGAGTACAGGAAGAAATAGCCCACACGACACAGTGGAAACGGAAACGCCGTGTGGCTAGGGCCTCCTCTCGGGTAGACCGTTTGCCTGATGCAAGTCTTTCAAGTTGACTCCACTTCGGCGACTTGCATGTCGAAGGAGATGAAATGATGATAAGGACAACACAACACCCAGTCCCTAAGTGGAGAAAACCTCCGACCCAGCTGGGAATTGAACCCGGGCCATTAGCTATGACATTCTGTCAAGCTGACCACTCAGCTACCAGGGGCGGACATCTACATCTACATCTACGTCCATACTCCACAAGCCACCTGATGGTGTGTGGTGGAGGATACCTTGAGTACCTCTATTGGTTCTCCCTTCTATTCCAGTCTTGTATTGTTGGTGGAAAGAAGGATTGCAGGTATGCTTCTGTGTGGGCTCTAATCTCTCTGGTTTTATCCTCAAGGTCTCTTTGTGAGATATACGAAGGAGGGAGCAATATACTGCTTGACCCTTTGGTGAAGGTATGTTCTTGAAACTTCAACAAAAGCCCATACCAAGCTACTGAGTGTCTCTCTTGCAGAGTCTTCCACTGGAATTTTATCTATCATCTCCATATTGCTTTCGCCATTACTAAGTGATCCTGTAACAAAGTGCGCTGTTCTCTGTTGGATCTTCTCTATCTCTTCTATCAACCCTATCTGGTACGGATCCCACACTGCTGAGCAGTATTCAAGCAGTGGGCGAACAAGCGTACTGTAACCTACTTCCTTTGTTTTCAGATTGCATTTCCTTATGATTCTTCCAATGAATCTCAGTGTAGCATCTGCTTTACGGATGATTAACTTTATATGATAATTCCATTTTAAATCACTCCCAATGCATAATTTATAGAATTAACTGCTTCCGGTTACTGATTTGCTGTTTTGTAGCTAAATGATAAGGGATCTATCTTTGTATGTATTTGCCGCACATTACACATGTCTACATTGAGAATCAATTTCCATTCCGTGCACCATGCGTCAATCCGCTGCAGATTCTCCTGCATTTCAGTACAATTTTCCATTGCTAAACCTCTCGATATACCAAAGCATCATCCGCTAAAAGCCTCAGTGAACTTCCGATGTCATCCAGAATGTCATTTATGTATATTGTGAATAGCAGTCCTACGACACTCCCCTGCGGCACACCTGAAATCACTCTTACTTCAGAAGACTTCTCCCCACTGGGAATGACATGCTGTTCTGTTATTTAGGAATTCTTCAATCCAATCACACAATTGGACTGATTGTCCAGATGCTCTTACTTTGTTCATTAAACGACTGTGGGGAACTGTATTGAACGTCTTGCAGACGAATAGCGTGAGCTGGGTTTCACACGATCGTCTTTTTCGAAACCCATGCTGATTCCTATAGAGTAGATTTCTTGTCTCCAGAAAAGTCACTAATCTTAAACATAATACGTGTTCCAAAATTCTACAACTGATCAACATTGGAGATAATAGGTCTATATTTCTTCAATCTGTTCGACATCTCTTCTTGAAAACGGGGATGACCTGTGCCCTTTTTCAATCCTTTGGAATGCTATGCTCTTCTAGAGACCTACGGTACACCGCTGCAAGAAGGGGGTCAAGTTCCTTCATGTACTCTGTGTAAAATTGACCTGGTATCCCATGAGGTCCAGCGGCCTTTCCTCTTTTGTGCGATTTTAACTGTTCCTCTATCCCTCTGTTGTCTGTTTTGAAATCTATCATTTTGTCATCTGTGTGACAATATAGAGAAGGAACTACAGTGCAGTCTTCCTCTGTGAAACAGCTTTGGAAAAAGACATTTAGTATTTCGGCCTTTACTCTGTCATCCTCTGTTTCAGTACCATTTTGGTCGCAGAGTGTCTGGACATTTTGTTTTGATCCACCTACCGCTTTGACATAAGGCCAAATTTTTTTAGGATTTTCTGCCAAGTCAGTACATAGGACTTTACTTTCGAATTCATTGAACGCCTCTCGCATAGCCCTTCACACACTACATTCCTCTTCGCATAATTTTTGTTTGTCTGTAAGGCTTTAGGTATGTTTATGTTTGCTGTGAAGTTCCCTTTGCTTCCACAGCAGTTTTCTAACTTGGTTGTTGACCATGGTGGCTCTTTTCCACCTCTTATGATTGTGCTTGGCACATACTCATCTAACGCATATTGTACGATGGTTTTGAACTTTGTCCACTGATCCTCAACACTATCTGTACTTGAGACAATACTTTTGTGTTGAGCCATCAGGTACTCTGAAATCTGCTTTTTGTCACTTTTGCAACAGAAAAATCATTCTACCTTTTTTTAATATTTCTATTTATGGCTGAAATCATTGATGAAGTAACCGCTTTATGATAGCTGATTCCCTGTTCTGCGTTAATTGTTTGAAATAGTTTGGGTCTGTTTGACACCAGGTGGTCTAAAATGTTATCGCCATGAGTCGGTTCTCTGTTTAACTGCTCAAGATAGTTTTCAGATAAAGCACTTAAAAAAAATTCACTGGATTCTTTGTTCCTGCCACCTGTTATGAATGT
Source organism: Schistocerca gregaria (assembly GCF_023897955.1). Classification (NCBI taxonomy): domain Eukaryota; kingdom Metazoa; phylum Arthropoda; class Insecta; order Orthoptera; family Acrididae; genus Schistocerca; species Schistocerca gregaria. The sequence goes on along the minus strand of NC_064923.1, from coordinate 618,135,325 downwards.
TTGATTCTCCCAGTCTATATCCGGCAAATTAAAATTTTCACCCAGAACTATAACATGGTGGGGAAATCTACTCGAAATATTTTCCAAATTATCCTTCAGGTGCTCAGTCACATCAGCTGCTGAGCCAGGGGGACTATAGAGACATCCAATTACCATGTCTGAGCCTGCTTTAACCGTGACCTTCATCCAAATTATTTCACATTTCGGATCTCTGTCAATTTCCTTAGATACTAATGCACTTCTTATCGCTATAAACACGCCTCCCCATTCGCTGTCCAGCCTGTCTCTGCGGTATACATTCCAATCTGAGTTAGGATTTCACTACTGTTTACATCTGGTTTCAGCCAACTTTCTGTCCCTAGTACTATATGGGCATTGTGACTGTTTATTAATGAGAGCAATTCTGGGACCTTTCTATAGACACTCCTGCAGTTTACTATTAGCACATTAATATTGTTATTCCCTGTTGCATTTTGCCCACTCCTACCTTGCCGCATCTCAGGAGGCATCTTGTCGAGCACAGGGTGGGAATTCTCTGGCTTAAAAAATCCCATATGTGCACTCCACATGTACTCCGCTATCCTTTTAGCCACTTCCAGCATGTAGTGCACACCTGACCTATTCAGGGGGACCCTAAATTTCTCCACCTGATAGTGGAGGTTGATAAATTTGCACCCCAGATCTCCACAGAATCGTCTGAGCCTCTGTTTTAAGCCTTCTACTTAGCTCCAAACCAGAGGGCCACGATCGGTTCTGGGATTGATACTACAAATAGTTAGCTCAGATTCCACCCCACGAGCGAGGCTTTCCGCCTTCACCAATTCCGCCAACTGCCTGTACAAACTGAGGATGACCTCTGAACCCAGACGGCAGGAGCCATTGGTGCTGACATGAGCAACAATTTGCAGTCGGGTGCACCCAGTGGTCTCTATTGCCGCCGGCAGGGCCTCCTCCACATCTCGGATGAGACCCTCGTGTAAGCAGACAGAGTGAACACTGGCCTTCTTCCCCGACCTTTCTGCTATTTCCCTAAGGGGCTCCATCACCCGCCTAACATTGTAGCTCCCAATAACTAATAAACCCCTCCCCCGTGTGCCTGCTCGGACCTTTCTGAAGGAGCAGCCACATATCCGCTCACAGGCAGAGCGGGCGATGCCACGTAGCCAGCGTCCACATTGACCCTCAACCTCGTGCGCCGCAAACGAAGCTGAACCTGCCACTCCCCTTGGGGAGAGGGCAGAATAACTGCGCCCGGTACCCGCCAAGATGTCTCGACAGCAGGGACAGTGGGTGAAGCATGTAACATCTGGGGTGTACCATGCAATGCACCAGACTCCCCATGGCCGCTACACTCTGAGGCAGCTGCCTGAAGACGGCTGACCGCGGCCATCACACATTCAGCTGTTCGCGAACAGTGGCCAGCTCCTCCTGCATCAGTACACAGCAGTCCTACATCCTATCCATCCTAAGAAATCAGTTTACTGTAGAGAGTTAATCAACTTTTAACTAGATTGCTAATAGCTGACTAAACTGTGGTTACTAGACACTTCTTGTTGAAAACAATGCAAACAGGCACTACCTGTCTGTGGACTGTATTCAAAACACATACGACACAGTGAACAGGTGCAAGTAAAGTCCTCGAGTGAAGCATCCATGAAGTTGCCAATTACAGAAACAGATGTTTGAAAATTTAGTGGAAATGGGTTAAGGTCACAATGTTTGCCGCTGGTGAAGTGCAGTCATTGCACAGAACTTCCAAATAATTGGGACAAATATAGACTTACCTTTGAATGGCTTGCTGGGAAGAGACTTCTTGGGCCAGAATTATATCATTATCAACTGTGTGGGAAGAAGACTGAAAATATGGAATGAATGGGTTTACATTACAAGAAGCATTTGAGTTCATAGTTATACCTACATCCACACACTGGAAACCACTGCAAAGTGCATGACAGAAGGGGCATCCTATGGTATCAGTTATTATGGTTTCTTCCCATTCCAATCGTGTGGAGCATGGAAAGAATAGTTCTTTGAATGCCTCTGTGTGTGCTGTAATTATTGTGTTCTTGCCCTCACTATCCCTATGTGAGTCATACATATCAGGTTGCAGTATATTCCTAGGGTCACTTTGTTAGCAGCTTTCTGGGAGTCATTTGTGTTTGTCTTCAAAAGTCTGTCAGTTCAGTTTTTTCAGTATCACTGTAACACTCTCACACAGTTCAAACAAATGTCTGACCATTTGTGCTGCCCTTCTCTGTATACATTCAATATCCTCTGTTAGTACTGTTTGGGATTGGTCCCAGAATCTTGAGCAGTATTCTAGAATTGGTTACATGAGTGATTTGTAAGAAATCTCTAGTGTAGAATGATTGCACTTCCCCAGTATTCTACCAATAAACCAAAGTCTACCACATGCTTTACCCACAACAGAGCCCATAGTGTGATTCCATTTTATGTCCCTACAAAGTGTTAACACACAGATATTTGTATGAATTGGCTGTTTCCAACTGTGACTCATTCATATTATAGTCATTGGATACTGCATTTTTCATTTTGTGATATCCACAGTGTTACATTTCTGAACATTTAAAGCAAGTTGGCAAACTTTGGACCACTTTTAAATCTCATCAGGATCTGACTGAATATTTATGCAGCTTCTTTCAGACAATACAGATAACTGCATCATCTGCCAAATAGGGGTGGTTACTATTAATACTGTCTGTAAGGTCACTGATATACAACATGAACAGCATGGGTCCAAACAGACTTCCCTGTGGCACACCTTAAGTTACTTCTACATCTGATGATGATTCTGCATCCAAGTTAACATGCTGTGTCGTCTTGACCAAAAAATCCTTAATACAGTCACAAATTTCACTTGCTACCACATATGACCAAACTTTTGACAACAATTGTAGGCGTGATACTGCATCGCATGCTTTTCAGAAATCAAGAAATACTGCATATTGCTCATTACCTTGATTCAAAGCTTTCAATATGTTGTGTGAAAAAATTGCAAGCTGGTTTCCACACGACTGGTGTTTTCTGATTCCATACTGGTTGGCATGGAGAGTTTGAGATACCCCATTATGTTTGAGCTCAGAATATGTTCTAAAGTTCTACAACAAATTGATATCAGTGTTATGAGATGGTAGTTTCCTGGATCACTTCTACTACCTTTCTTGTACATGGGTGTGACATGTACTTTCTTACAACTAGTGGCCACAGTTTTTTGTTACAGGGTTCTGTGACAGATAATAAGATGAAAAGGCATCTACCTACTTAGCTGGGTAATAACGTCCTCGCCTCCCATGCAAGCAGGCCTGGCTCAAATTAGCATTCATGTTGGAGACTTTCTCCTCTTGGGAACTGGATGTTACGTTGTCCTCATAATCATTTCATCCTCATCACCAGTGTGCAATGTGGCATCAACTGAAATGAGACTTGCACACCCTGGATGGGGCCTCCTTGCAAATGATGCCAATAGTCATTTCATTTCATCAGAAAAGACACTCTCAGCCACAAATTGGGCATAGAATCAGTTAGGGGTCCAATTGGGCATGCAACTTGTTTGGTTTTAATGATTTCAGCTGTTTCTCAACACTGCTGACACTAACATTTATTTCACTTACATTATCAGTGTTGTGAGTATTAAACTGGATCAATGCTTCTGGGTTTTCATTATATATTTATTTATTCATCCATCCTTCACCTACACATCAACTCAGACAATGAACACATCTGTCAACTCCGCTCCTTAATAAAAGTCCTCAATCTTTCCTCTTCCACATCCACGCCGACTGTTCAGAGCATCCTCCTACAGGCCAACCACAAATTAGAACAGCTTGCCACCCTCCATCTCAAAAAGCTATCCAATCTCCTGGTTTCCCACCTCCGGAAAGGCAACTCACTCACCCTTCACAACCTTTCCAGCAAACCTCAACCTCCTGTCATTGCACACAAACCCAGTCTCTCCCATCGACTCAATTTCCCACTTCCAACTCCACTACCTCCAAAACCTCAAAACTCCAATCAACACAATCTGAAACCACAAAACCCTAATTCAGTAGTTAACCTTTCCTCCAAACCTCTCTCCCAATCCGAAACCTCTGTTCTATCCGAAGGAATCACCTTCAGCCCCACTCCCAGATTCAACCAAACAGCCCTCATCAAAGATTTACTGTCCTACACTCGTACTATCTGCTGGAAATATCACTTTTCCATGAAGAGAAATGATCCTAATCCTACTCCTAATGATCCGACTCCCAAAGATACTATCCAAATTGAACCCTGCCTAGAACAGTTCCGTCCTCCATCACAGCAGGACACACCTCCCCTTCCCCAAAATCACCCTCTCCAAACCTTACAGGAATTTCTTACTTCCAGCCTTACCTCCCAATCCTTCTTAAAAATACCTTAATCCTACTCCCAACATCACCACTGCTGAAGCCAAAGCTATCCATGATCTGAAGGCTGACCGATCCATCATCATTCTTCCCACGACTGTGGTACTTGATCTTTCACCTGACTCCATCAACCTCCTGACCCCACCGACAACCCATACCCCTACCTTCTACCTTCTTCCTAAAATTCACAAACGCAGTCATTCCGGCCGCCACATTGTAGCTGGTTACCAAGCACCCACAGAATTTATCTGTGCCTACATAGATCAACATCTTCAACCCATTACATGCAGTATCCCGTCCTTCATCAAGGACACCAACCACTTTCTCTAACGCCTGAAATCCTTACCCAATGTGTTACCCCCGGAAACCATCCTTGTTACCATTGATGCCACTTCCTTATATACAAATATTCCGTACGTCCAGGGGCTCACTGCGATGGAGCACTTCCTTTCACGCCGATCACCTGCCACCCTACCTAAAACCTCTTTCCTCATCACCTTAGCCATCTTCATCCTGACCCACAACTTCTTCACTTTTGAAGGCCAGACGTACCAACAATTAAAGGGAACAGCCATGGGTACCAGGATGGCCCCCTTGCACGCCAACCTAGTCATGGGTCGCTTAGAGGAAGCCTTCTTGGTTATCCAAGCCTGCCAACCCAAAGTTTGGTACAGATTTATTGATGATATCTTCTTGATCTAGACTCACAGTGAAGTAGAAATCCAGAATTTCCTCTCCAACCTCAACTCCTTTGGTTCCATCAGATTCTCCTGGTCCTACTCCAAAACCCATGCCACTTTCCTTGACGTTGACCTCCATCTGTCCAATGGCAAGCTCCACATGTCCATCCACATCAAACCAACCAACAAGCAACAGTACCTCCATTATGACAGCTGCCACGCATTCCATATCAAACGGTCCCTTCCCTACAGCCTCGGCCTTAGTGGCAAACGAATCTGCTCCAGTCTTGAATCCCTGAACCATTACACCAACAACCTGAAAACAGCTTTCGCATCCCGCACTACCCTCTCAACCTGGTACAGAAGCAAATAACCAGAGCGACTTCCTCATCTTCTCAAACCCAGAACCTCTCACAGAAGAACCCCCAAAGTGCCCCACTTGTGACAGGATACTTCCTGGGACTGGATCAGACTCTGAATGTGGCTCTCCAGCAGGGATACGATGTTCTAAAATCCTACCCCAAAATGAGATCTATCCTTCATGAAATCCTCCCCACTCCACCAAGAGTGTCTTTCCGCCGTCCACCTAACCTTCATAACCTCTTGGTTCATCCCTATGAAATCCCCAAACCACCTTCCCTACCCTCTGGCTTCTACCCTTGTAACCACCCCCAGTGTAAAACCTTTCCCTTGCACCCTCCCACCACCACCTACTCCAGTCCTGTAACCCGGAAGATGTACACGATCAAAGTCAGAGCCACGTGTGAAAGCAATTACGTTATTTACCAACTGACCTGCCTACACTGTGAAGCTTTCTATGTGGGAATGACCAGCAACAAACTGTCCATTTGCATGAATGGACACAGGCAGACAGTGTTTGTTGGTAATGAGGACACCCTGTGGCTAAACATGCCTTGGTGCATGGAAAGCACTTCTTGACACAGTGTTACACAGTCCGAGTTATCTGGATACTTCCCACTAACACCAACCTGTCAGAACTCCAGAGATGGGAACTTGCCCTTCAGTATATCCTCTCTTCTTGATATCCGCCAGGCCGCAGCCTCCGCTAATGTCAAGTTGCTGCCGCTCATACCTCACCTGTCATTCAACATCATCGTTGCCTCTGCACTTCCGCAGGATGTGTGAAGCTGGCCATTGGACAGATGGAGGTCAATGTCAAGGAAAGTGGCATGGGATTTGGAGTCGAACTAGGGGAATCAGATGGAACCAAAGGAGTTGAGGTTGGAGAGGAAATTCAGGAGTTGTTCTTCACTGTGAGTCCAGATCATGAAGATGTCACAACTACCTAACCTTTGTACCCATTGTTCTTCACCAACTTAAGTTCAGCAGAGGATCAACATAGCTCATCTCAAACCAACACTTTTTCGACTTTTTTCACATCTCTACCAACATGCCTTCACCCTAGCCAGATTACTCTCCCATATTTTATTTACTCAGGCTTCTCTGACATTTGGCATTACCCCCAAAGGCCTCACGCTTAAAGTTCCCATCTTTGGCTGCAATCCTTCTTTCCATCAATCCTTATACCAGTTCCAAACTGCACAATCCATAGCCCTCACCCGCCTAATCCTTCACCTATACATTGACTCATCCAATGAACACACTCGTCAACTCCCATCCCAAATCAAAGTCATCAATCTTTCCTCTCCCACATCCATAATGGCTGTTCATTGCATCCTCCTACAGGCCAACCGCAAATTAGAACAGCATGCCACCCTCCACCTCAAAAAACTATCCAATCTCCTGGTTTCCCACCTTCAGAAAGGCAACTCACTCACCCTCCACAACCTTTCCAACAAACCTAAACCTCCTCTCATTGCACACAGACACAGTCTCTCCCATTTACTCAATCTCCCACTTCCAGCTCCACTCCCCCCAACACCTCAAAATTCTAGTCAACACAATCTGGAACCACAACACCACAATTCAGTAGTTAACCTTTCCTCCAAACCTCTCTCCCAATCTGAAACCTCTGTCCTATCCAAAGGCCTCCCCTTCAGCCCCACTCCCAGATTCAACCAAACTGCCCTCATCAAAGATTTACTGTCCTACACTCGTACTCTCTGCTGGAAATATCACTTTGCCACGAAGAGAAATGATCCTAATCCCATTCCTAATGATCCGACTCCCCAAGACACTATCCAAATTGAACGCTGCCTGGAACAGTTCCGTCTTCCATCACAGCGGGACCCACCTCCTCTTCCTCAAAATCACCCTCTCCAAACCTTCCAGGAATTTCTCACTTCCAGCCTTGCCTCTCAATCTTTCTTGAAAAACCTTAATCCTACTCCCAACATCACCACAGCTGAAGCCCAGGTTATCCATGATCTGAAAGCTGACCGATCCATCATCATTCTTCTGGCTGACAAGGGTTCCACGACCGTGGTACTTGATCGTCGGGAGTATGTGGCTGAGGGACTGCGTCAGCTTTCAGACAACACTACATACAAAGTTTGCCAAGGTAATCCCATTCCTGATGTCCGGGCGGAGCTTCAAGGAATCCTCAGAACCTTTCAGCCCCCCTACAAATCCTTTCACCTGACTCCATCAAACTCCTGACCCCACTGACACCTCGCACTCCTACCTTCTACCTACTTCCTAAAATTCACAAACCCAAACATCCCGGATGCCCCATTGTAGCTGGTTACCAAGCCCCCACAGAACGTATCTGTGCCTACGTAGATCAACACCTTCAACCCATTAGATGCAGTCTCCCATCCTTCATCAAAGACACCATCCAATTTCTCGAACGCCTGGAATCCTTACCCAGTCTGTTACCCCCGGAAACCATCCTTGTAACCATTGAGCCACTTCCCTATACACAAATATCCCGCACGTCCAGGGCCTTGCTGCAATGGAGCACTTCCTTTCACTCCGATCACCTGCCGCCCTACCTAAAACCTCTTTCTTCATCACCTTAGCCATCTTCATCCTGACCCACAACTTCTTCACTTTTGAAGGCCAGACATACCAACAATTAAAGGGAACAGCCATGGGTACCAGGATGGCCCCCTCGTATGCCAACCTATTTATGGGTCGCTTAGAGGAAGCCTTCTTGGTTACCCAAGCCTGCCAACAAAAAGTGTGGTACAGATTTATTGATGACGTCTTCATGATCTGGACTCACTGTGAAGAACAACTCCAGAATTTCCTCTCCAACCTCAACTCCTTTGGTTCCATCAGATTCAACTGGTCATACTTAAAAATCCCATGCCACTTTCCTTGACACTGACCTCCATCTGTCCAATGGCCAGCTTCACACATCCGTCCACATCAAACCCACCAACAAGCAACAGTACCTCCATTATGACAGCTGCCACCGATTCCATATCAGACGGTCCCTTCCCTACAGCCTAGGCCTTCGTGGTAAACGAATCTGCTCCAGTCTTGTATCCCTGAACCATTACACCAACAACCTGAAAACAGCTTTCGCATCCCGCAACTACCCTCCCAACCTGGTACAGAAGCAAATAACCAGAGCGACTTCCTCATCCCCTTAAACCCAGAACCTCACACAGGAGAACCCCCAAAGTGCCCCACTTGTGACAGGATACTTCCTGGGACTGGATCTACATCTACATCTACATCCATACTCCGCAAGCCACCTGACGGTGTGTGGCGGAGGGTACCCTGAGTACCTCTATCGGTTCTCCCTTCTATTCCAGTCTCGTATTGTACGTGGAAAGAAGGATTGTCGGTATGCTTCTGTGTGGGCTCTAATCTCTCTGATTTTATCCTCATGGTCTCTTCGCGAGATATACGTAGGAGGGAGCAATATACTGCTTGACTCTTCGGTGAAGGTATGTTCTCGAAACTTTAACAAAAGCCCGTACCGAGCTACTGAGCGTCTCTCCTGCAGAGTCTTCCACTGGAGTTTATCTATCATCTCCGTAACGCTTTCGCAATTACTAAATGATCCTGTAACGAAGCGCGCTGCTCTCCGTTGGATCTTCTCTATCTCTTCTATCAACCCTACCTGGTGCGGATCCCACACTGCTGAGCAGTATTCAAGCATTGGACGAACAAGCGTACTGTAACCTACTTCCTTTGTTGTCGGATTGCATTTCCTTAAGATTCTTCCAATGAATCTCAGTCTGGCATCTGCTTTACCGACGATCAACTTTATATGATCATTCCATTTTAAATCACTCCTAATGAGTACTCCCAGATAATTTATGGAATTAACTACTTCCAGTTGCTGACCTGCTATTTTGTAGCTAAATGATAAGGGACCTATCTTTCTATGTATTCGCATCACATTACACTTGTCTACATTGAGATTCAATTGCCATTCCCTGCACCATGCGTCAATTCGCTGCAGATCCTCCTGCATTTCAGTACAATTTTCCATTGTTGCAACCTCTCGATACACCACAGCATCATCTGCAAAAAGCCTCAGTGAACTTCCGATGTCATCCACCAGGTCATTTATGTATATTGTGAATAGCAACGGTCCTATGACACTCCCCTGCGGCACACCTGAAATCACTCTTACTTCGGAAGACTTCTCTCCATTGAGAATGACATGCTGAGTTCTGTTATCTAGGAACTCCTCAATCCAATCACACAATTGATCTGATAGTCCGTATGCTCTTACTTTGTTCATTAAACGACTGTGGGGAACTGTGTCAAACGCCTTGCGGAAGTCAAGAAACACGGCATCTACCTGTGAACCCGTGTCTAAGGCCCTCTGAGTCTCGTGGACGAATAGCGAGAGCTGGGTTTCACACGACCGTCTTTTTCGAAACCCATGCTGATTCCTACAGAGTAGATTTCTAGCCTCCAGAAAAGACATTATACTCGAACATAATACGTGTTCCAAAATTCTACAACTGATCGACGTTAGAGATATAGGTCTATAGTTCTGCACATCTGTTTGACGTCCCTTCTTGAAAACGGGGATGACCTGTGCCCTTTTCCAATCCTTTGGAACGCTTCGCTCTTCTAGAGACCTACGGTACACCGCTGCAAGAAGGGGGGCAAGTTCCTTCGCGTACTCTGTGTAAAATCGAACTGGTATTCCATCAGGACCAGCGGCCTTTCGTCTTTTGAGCGATTTTAATTGTTTCTCTATCCCTCTGTCGTCTATTTCGATATCTACCATTTTGTCAACTGTGCGACAATCTAGAGAAGGAACTACAGTGCAGTCTTCCTCTGTGAAACAGCTTTGGAAGAAGACATTTAGTAATTCGGCCTTTAGTCTGTCATCCTCTGTTTCAGTACCATTTTGGTCACAGAGTGTCTGGACATTTTGTTTTGATCCACCTACCGCTTTGACATAGGACCAAAATTTCTTAGGATTTTCTGCCAAGTCAGTACATAGAACTTTACTTTCGAATTCATTGAAAGCCTCTCGCATAGCCCTCCTCACACTGCATTTCGCTTCGCGTAATTTTTGTTTGTCTGCAAGGCTTCGGCTATGTTTATGTTTGCTGTGAAGTTCCCTTTGCTTCCGCAGCAGTTTTCTTACTCGGTTGTTGTACCACGGTGGCTCTTTCCCATCTCTTACGATCCTGCTTGGCACATACTCATCTAACGCATATTGTACCATGGTTTTGAACTTTGTCCACTGATCCTCAACACTGTCTGTACTTGAGACAAAACTTTTGTGTTGAGCCACCAAGTACTCTGAAATCAGACTCTGAATGTGGCTCTCCAGCAGAGCGTCTTTCCGCCATCCACCTAACCTTCGTAACCTCTTGGTTCATCCCTATGAAATCCCCAACCACCTTCCCTACCCTCTGGCTCCTACCCTTGTAACCACCCCCAGTGTAAAACCTTTCCCATGCACCCTCCCACCACCACCTACTCCAGTCCTGTAACCCGGAAGATGTACACGATCAAAGGCAGAGCCATGTGTGAAAGCCATTACGTGATTTACCAACTGACCTGCCTACACTGTGAAGCTTTCTATGTGGGAATGACCAGCAACAAACTGTCCATTCGCATGAATGGACACAGGGAGACATTGTTTGTTGGTAATGAGGATCACCCTGTGGCTAAACATGCCTTAGTGCATGGAAAGCACTTCTTGGCACAGTGTTACACCGTCCGGGTTATCTGGATACTTCCCACCATCACCAACCTATCAGTCTGGAGATGGGAACTTGCCCTTCAATATATCCTCTCTTCTCATTATCCACCAGGCCTCAATCTCCGCTAATTTCAAGTTGCCGCCACTCATATCTCACCTGTCATTCAACACCATCTTTGCCTCTGTACTTCCACCTCGACTGACATCTCTGCCCAAACTCTTTGCTTTTAAATATGTCTGCTTGTGTCTGTACATGTATGGATGGAATGTGTGTGTATGCGTGAGTATATACCTATACTTTTTTCCCCCCTAAGGTAAGTCTTTCCGCTCCCGGGATTGGAATGACTCCTTACCCTCTCCCTTAAAACCCACATCCTTTCGTCTTTCCCTATCCTTCCCTCTTTCCTGAAGAAGCAACCATTGGTTGCGAAAGCTAGAAATTTTGTGTGTATGTTTGTGTGTTATTTTATTTTGCCTGTCTACCGGCGCTTTCCTGCTTGATAAGTCGTATATATATAGAGGGGAAACATTCCACGTGTGAAAAATATATCTAAAAACAAAGATGATATGACTTACCAAATGAAATTGCTGGCAGGTAGATAGATACACAAACATACACACAAAATTCAAGCTTTTGCAACCAACGGTTGCTTCATCAGGAAGGAGGGAAGGAGAGAGAAAGATGAAAGGATGTGGGTTTTAAGGGAGAGGGTAAGGAGTCATTCCAGTCCTGGGAGCGGAAAGACTTACCTTAAGGGGAAAAAAAAACAGGAATACACTTGCACATACAAATATCCATCCACACATACACAGACACAAGCAGACAAGCAATTTCTTCGAGTAATCTGTTCCTTGGCATGGAACCAGGGCGCAGGGGGAATGTAATTCCCCTCCTTTTCTCCCCTCAAGTCCCTTTTCTTAAAAAAGAAAAAAAGAACACTTGTTTCAGCAGAAACATTTATATTTTTACGTATATCAGTTTCTAAGTTTTACAGCTTATGTACAGTGAATAAAGTAGCTAAGAGTCATGAAATTGTCAAGGATTTGTAAAATATGTGCTGCATTAAAAAAAATTTACTTTTCATTATAGTCACATGTATTTTGTTTAATAATTATCAATTTGGGACCAAATACCATCATCAGGCCTCTCGTGTCAAGCAGTCATCAACTCACTTACACAAGTGTGCCATAAATGTATATGACACACCAACTTATGCAAGCCAGCTTGATGACTGCATGACATGGGATGGCCTGATGACAGAACTTGGTAGCAAAATGGGGTGTCATTAAACAAATGAAGTGTGAATGAAGAATAAAATAAGTAAATTTTTCTGGTTGTGTTTGCCATTGCTTCAGCTGACATTATGTTAGGATTATGTGAGATATATGTAACACAAGGTACTTTTCAATTACTTACAAGAGGGTCTGTCCATGTAATCAGGCTTACAAACTGTTTCAGTATCTTTCTATTGAGGCAAGGGCACCCATTCCCAGGCTGATGTTACCTGCTTTACACAACAAATATAACACAGTTTATAAGTCCACAGGCAGAAAATTACAGGGTGGAAATACATAAGACTTCAGAACAACAAATCAATTTGAATTCTCTGAAGGTGTTAAAACTGAATGAGCATCACATTGTGTCTGATATGGAAAAGGTAAATATCAGTGGTTATAAACTAGCTGCACATATGAGTAGAGAGAATAAGGTGAGAGGAGGAGTTGTCATATATGCCAAAAGTTATCACTGTGTAGAAAGCTTAGATACAAAAAGTTTTGTCTAGAGCAACATATAGAAGCATCTGCCTGTCAACTTAAACTGAAGGAGGGCTCTTTTATAATTGTAGCAGTATATAGGTCCCCTTTAGGAATCTTTCATTTATTCATTGAAAACTTGGATGCCTTGTTGTGCTATCTGTCAGATAGAGGAAAGCAAATTATTATTTGTGGGGACTTCAATGTTGATTCACTGAAAGAGTGTAATAGGGAGAATGACCTGGAGGTCTTGCTCGGTTCTTTCAATTTGACATCTATCATTAATTTTCCTACTCATGTAGCAAAGGACAGCAGCACATTGATATAGATAACACTTTTACAGAGCAAGATAGGTTTAAAAACATAAATTTTTGTCCTGTTGAGAATGGCTTTTCTGATCATGATGCTCAACTAGTTACAGTATATGACATAGCTCCATTCAGTAATTCAAAACTACCCTCCAAAATTGTGCGTTCAATTAAGGGGAGCCGGAGGTGACTATGCTGCCCATGTTAAAATCACTAAGTTTGAGGAACATTTATGAATAAACTACCAAATAGAAAAATTTGAATTTTTTTTTGCATATAGAGTGGTTTAGCATTGCAGTTATGACAGAGGGATTTTGGAGTATTTTCTCTAGTTTCCTTCCAATTATTTTTTTTATTAATGACCCAAATTTTTTACAAATAATTGCTTTATAATTAAACTGAAATGAAACTACTGAACATATTTCCAAATGGCTGTGTTACAATGTAAGTTTGACCACTAGGAGTGCTGTATAAAAATTTCATCTCTCTAACTTGAGTGGATTTTGAAAAAACGTTCCTTATATTCGAAAAATTCTAATTTACGGGAAATGGCTATCAAAGTTTCTCAATACATTCCTGCACTAAGTGCAGTGTTTTTATGCTTACAAACACTCTTTTAGGAATCACTTTCCAAATCAAATTGTTTACGCTCTCATTAGGATTCTGCGTCTTTCCGTGTAGACATTTGTGTAACAAATCTGGCTGTGCTAAGTCAAGAAAAATTGGTTTTATTGCATTTATCACAGCTGCTGGCAAAACATGTATGTGATCATAGTCCTTTTTTGCATTATATTTGCACCAGGAATCTTTTGGGCACAGTCTGTGTTGAGGGTATTCATTGGAAGAGGCTGTATGAAGGAACAATGCCCACACCGCTCTTTGCATGTCACTAACATTACGAGTATTTTGCCTTATAGCATACCCATAGTATCTCTGTAGATGTTCAATCACCTCATCAGTAAGCGTGCCTCTCCCTCCTATTTTCTTTCCATCACTGAGCTTACTTGAACCAAAAGTTTGTTTGAGCCTTCGAAGCCGTGTACCCATACGCTTTTGCATGTGCCGAATGCATTCCAACTTTTCAACTACAAATTCATTGCCATATGGTTTCAGTTCCTCTATAGTCTTGAAGCCTTTGGAGTCACCATCCCCAAGGTAATATTTGTACCTAACGTTGTATTTGGGAACTGAACGTTCAAAAATTTGTTTCACTCCAACTACTTCCATTGCTCCACTTGATCCACTAAAATTTGCCTCACAGGTTCCACTGTGTTCTCCTTTGATTTTATTTTTGCACCTACAATGTTTTGATAATATTGCAACATCTATCACTTTTGCACTATCACCACAAGTAGCATTTACAACTCCATTGAGGGATTTATGACACCTCTTTTGCCAGGAACCATCTAATGCCACTACCAAATCCCTAGAACCACCGTTCATTTCTACAGATTCCTCCACTGCTTCCTTCATGGTTTCCAAACCCACATCTTCAACAGAGGATCCTACCAGTTCACAGTAGTACCCAAATTTGCTTGCAGGCGATGGCAAGTTCATAATACCACAAAACAGTTTACCCTTTTCCAATGGATCGAAGACCATACACAAGTCGAACATTCACATCAAACACTCTAGATCGTCCATTTTCACCAAAGAGACTGGCATGTGAATTGTAGAAAGTCACTTGATACTTGCAACATGCACAGATTATCTTCATCTCACAAGCTAAACAAAAGTGCTTTGTTATCTCTAGTCCCACTACTACACTTGAACGCATTTTGCACAGAACACTTTCTTTCAGCACAGACAATAATAATCCAATATTCAGTACTTCATTAATATCATCACTGTCAGTAACATATTAATGAAATCTGTCACTTCCACCAGTCAGCTTCTTGCTAGAAGTTGTCACAGGGCTATGGCCAGCCATGTGTTGCTTAGCAGAAGAACGCACTGTTTCAGTAATTGTAGTATCACAACTTGGTATTAGTGTTAATTTTCTTTTCCCTACATTCTTCCTCTTCTTATATACATGGTTACTAAAATGTGGCATCGTAACCAGAACAACACTTTACACAAGAAGTATAATACTACCAACAACAAGCGCAACACTGAACAAATTCGAAATGGTAAACAGCAAAAAGACGATGTTCTGCGCTCTTAGCGCTTCATTTGTCACAGAAAACAATGTAGCCAATCCTTGCACACTCGCTGTATGAGTAACATAAGGCGCTGTATGCGCAACAGGCTGAGAAAATCCCAAGCAGTTTGCCAGGAAGTCACGAGAGGGTGTTAGATGCATTCAGTGGCCGCCCATTTCCTCTGCAGGCGTGGGGGAAAATGGTAATAACTCCACTTCTAGGGACAGTAGAATAATAATTCACATTTTACATTAAATACGAATGTTCCAATTAATTTTCAGTAGCAAAAAAAATTGTAGTTTTTGGGATTTGACCACCTTCAGCTCCCCTTAATGACTCAACAATTAAAAAATTTGAAGAAAATCTTCAGCAGTTAGACTGGGATGAGGTGTACAAGGAACCCGATGCTAATTTAAAACATAACTTAGTTCATGATCCACTTGTAAGAGAACTTGAAAACTGTTTCCCCAAGAAAGTAGTTAAATTTAATTATAAGAAACCATACAAAAACTTTGGCTTATTAGAGAAATAAAAATATCTTCTAACCACAAAAGGGAACTGTATCTGACAACAAGAAAGAGTAATGACCCAGAAACAGCCAAATATTATAAAAACTACTGTGCTACAGTAAGAAAGGTTATTAAAAAGTCCAGAAGCATGTGCATCATGTCTGAGATTAATAGCTCTGATAACAAATCAAAACAATTTGGAACATTATTACAAGGGACACAGCTCAACCAAGAGTACAGGATGATGGCATCACCTTCAAAGTGAATGGAAACTTGATAAACAACAAGCCGGTAGTCAAAAACATTTTGAATAATCATTTTTTAAATGTTGTAGGGAAAATAGGAGCTAAATGTTCATTAGAAGAAGCAAGGCAGTTAATGGAAGAGGCCTTACCCACACCATTTGATACTACTGAAATTCCACCCACCTCTCCTTCTGAAATCAGGAAGATAATAAACTCTCTCAAGAATAAAAGCTCACCTGGAATTGATGGCATTTCCAGCAGGATGGTAAAAGCTTGTTCCCAAGAAATAAGTGGCATTCTTAGCCACATATGTAATAGCTCTCTGAAGCAGGGTATTTTCCCAGACAGACTGAAGTATGCCATTGTTAAATCACTGCATAAAAAAAGGGATATGTCTGATGTCAACATCTACTGCCCAGTCTCTCTTCTGACTGCCTTATCCAAAATTCTTGAAAAAGTAATTATAGTACAGTAGCTTCACACCTTTGTAAAAATAAAGTTTTAACAAAATGTCAGTTTGGTTTCCAGAAGGGTTTTTCAACGGAAAATGCTATATATACTTTCACTAATGAAATATTAAATGCTCTGAGTAACCGGAAGTCGCCTGTTGGGATTTTTTGTGATCTCTCAAAGTCTTTTGATTGTGTAAATCATGGAATGCTTCCAGATAAGCTCAAGTACTGTGGTATGAATGGGACAGTGCTCAAATGGTTTAAATCATACCTAACTGGAAGAGTGCAGAAAGTTGAAATAAGCAGTTCACCTAATATGCAGAAAACTGGTGATTTCTCAAACTGGAGAACAAGCAAGAATGGGGTGCTGCAAGGTTTGGTCTTGGGTCCTCTGCTGCTCTTAATATATATTAATGACTTGCCATTCTATATTCATGAAGATGCAAAGCTGGTACTTTTGCTGATGAGACAAGTATAGCTATCACACCCAGCAGACAAGATTAACTGATTAAATTTGTAAACGATGTTTTTCAGAAAATCATTAAGTGGTTCTCTGCAAATGGGCTCTCATTATACTTCAATAAAACATGGTACATACAGTTCCACACAGTAAATGAAATGACACCATTAATAAATATATACTTTGATCATAAATCATTAGCTAAGGTTGAATATTCAAAATTTCTAGGTGTATGCATTGATGAGGGGATGAACTGGAAAAAAACACACTGAGGATCTGCTGAAACGTTTGAGTTCAGCTACTTATGCTATTAGGGTCACTGCAAATTTTAGTGATATACATCTCAGTAAATTAGCTTACAATGCCTATTTGCATTCTCTGCTTTCATATGGCATCATATTCTGGGGTAACTCATCATTGAGTAAAAGAGTTTTCATTGCACAAAAGCGTGTAATCAGAATAATTGCTGGAGCTCATCCAAGATCATCCTGCAGACACTTATTTAAAGAGCTAGTGATCTTCACTGTAGCCTCACAATATATATATACTCCTGGAAATGGAAAAAAGAACACCGGTGTGTCAGACCCACCATACTTGCTCTGGACACTGCAAGAGAGCTGTACAAGCAATGATCACACGCACGGCACAGCGGACACACCAGAACCGCGGTGTTGGCCGTCGAATGACGCTAGCTGCGCAGCTTTTGTGCACCACCGCCATCAGTGTCAGCCAGTTTGCCGTGGCATATGGAGCTCCATCGCAGTCTTTAACCCTGGTAGCATGCCGCAACAGTGTGGACGTGAACCATATGTGCAGTTGACGTACTTTGAGCGACGGCGTATAGTGGGCACGCGGGAGGCCGGGTGGACGTACCGCCGAATTGCTCAACACGTGGGGCGTGAGGTCTCCACAGTACATCGATATTGTCGCCAGTGGTCGGCGGAAGGTGCACGTGCCTGTCGACCTGGGACCGGACCACAGCGACGCACGGATGCACACCAAGACTGTAGGATCCTACGCATTGCCGTATGGGACTGCACCGCCACTTCCCAGCAAATTAGGGACACTGTTGCTCCTGGGGTATCGGCGAGGACCATTCGCAACCATCTCCATGAAGCTGGGCTACGGTCCCGCACACCGTTAGGCCGTCTTCCGCTCATGCCCCAACATCGTGCAGCCCGCCTCCAGTGGTGTCGCGACAGGTGTGAATGGAGACGTGTCGTCTTTAGCGATGAGAGTCGCTTCTGCCTTGGTGCCAATGATGGTCGTATGCGTGTTTGGCGCCGTGCAGGTGAGTGCCACAATCAGGACTGCATACGACCGAGGCACACAGGGCCAACACCCGGCATCATGGTGTGGGGAGCGATCTCCTACACTGGCCGTACACCTCTGGTGATCATCGAGGGGACACTGAATAGTGCACGGTACATCCAAACCGTCATCGAACCCATCGTTCTACCATTCCTAGACCGGCAAGGGAACTTGCTGATCCAACAGGACAATGCACGTCCGCATGTATCCCGTGCCACCCAACGTGCTCTAGAAGGTGTAAGTCAACTACCCTGGCCAGCAAGATCTCTGGATCTGTACCCCATTGAGCATGTTTGGGACTGGATGAAGGGTCGTCTCACGCGGTCTGCACGTCCAGCACGAACGCTGGTCCAACTGAGGTGCCAGGTGGAAATGCCATGGCAAGCCGTTCCACAGGACTACATCCAGCATCTCTACGATCGTCTCCATGGGAGAATAGCAGCCTGCATTGCTGCAAAAGGTGGATATACACTGTACTAGTGCCGACATTGTGCATGCTCTGTTGCCTGTGTCTATGTGCCTGTGGTTCTGTCAGTGTGATCATGTGATGTATCTGACCCCAGGAATGTGTCAATAAAGTTTACCCTTCCTGGGACAATGAATTCACGGTGTTCTTATTTCAATTTCCAGGAGTATATATTCACTTATGAAATTTGTTATTAACAATCCCAATGAATTCAAAAGTAATAGCAGCGTACATGGCTACAACACTATGAGAAAGGATGATATTCACTACTCATGGTTAAATCTAACTTTGGCTCCAAGGGGTAAATTATGCTGCCACAAAAGTCTTTGGTCACTTACCTAATAGCATCAAAAGTCTGATTTATAGCCATAGCCATACAGCATTTAAAAGGAAATAAAAAGATTTTCTGAATGGGAACTCCTTCTACTCATTAAATGAATTTTTGGATATAGTAAGTGACTAATTCCCCCCCCCCCCCCCACCAACAAAAAATAAAAGAAAAGGAAAATATTAGGTGTCATGTAATATTTTGTGTCACGTAATATCTTGTATAGACATCTTTTATTAACCTGACATGTTCCACATCATTACAAAGTGTCGTATTCATGATCTATGGAACAAGTGATCTAATGTGAATGATGTATGTGATCATGAGATAGTTATAGCAATGGCAGCACCTGAAGTATAAAGGCCAGAAAATTAAGTAAGACATACATTTTTATGAAGTCAGATGAAGACACAATCATGTCACATCTTGAAGTGGAATCCAAAGAGGAAATATAGAGGAACTGTGACTAAAGTCTAAGAAAAGCTGACCTAGATAGATATGTACCTACAAATGGTTGATGACGGGAGGGACTGCCCATGGTATACAGTGACTGTAAAGAAACTTATGGAGTAAAAGTAACTACTGAATAACAGGTGTGAAACAAATTACAGGCAATAGATAAAGAAAAAACACATCTGGCTGTCAGTAGGGCAATGAATGAAGCTTTCAGTGACTACCATAGCAGAATCCTTTTGGAAAATTACTGACAAAACCCGAAGAAATACCATCCTAAGTAAAGGCTGGTACTGACTCCAAAGTTCATGTTCAGATGCTTATGGATGATACAAGAATTGATATTTAGGGTAAAAAAAATAAATAAATCATAATATGAACTCTATCTGTAAACGTTCATTTACTAAGGAACATACAGAAGTACTTCGTAGTTCAGTTTCCACATTTTTCACACAATTTCAAGGTGACTGATACAGATATTACTATAAGTTGCACTGTAAAACACCTAAAATTGTCCAAGTTAAAGAAGGCTCCAGGGCACTTAAGATCCCTGTCAGATTCTACATAGTTTTTGAGATGAGTTATTCCCATTTTCAACACAATACATTATAGATCTCTTGAACAGAAAACTGTGAGCAGTGATTGGGAAAAGCACAGGTCATACCCATCTACAAAAAAGTAACAGAAGTGTTCTGCTAAACCTCCATGCAATATCATTGATATCCATTTATTATAGAATCCTAGAGCATTTTTTTTTTGTTTAGTAGTAATGAAGTATCTTAAAAAAATCCTCTGAAATGTAATTTTTCCTCTTTTCTAAACATCCTGAAACCTGTGGATGAGAACAGTCAGTTAGGTGTAGTATTTCTTGACTTCAGCTCACTGCCACACTTACACACCTTCTTAGATATATGACCATATGGGGTACGAAACAAAATTTATGACAGGAATGAAGATTTTTCTGGCAGGGAGGACACAGCATGGGATACTGGATGGAGAGTCATCCACAGATGTAAAAGTAACTTCAGGTGTGTCCCAAGGAAGTGTGTGGATATCCACACCCTTCATACTGGAAATAAGTAACCTTATAGAAAAAATAATGGTAGTGATCTCAGGCTCTTTGCAGATGACACAGTTTTCCATAAAGAAGCTCTCTCTGTTACAAACTGTACAAGTATTGTCCACCTGCTTAGCTGGGTGGTAACATACTTGCCTCCCATGCAGCGTGCCTGAGTTAGATTCCTGGCCGCGTTGGAGATTTTCTCCACTCGGGACTGGGTGCTGTGTTGTCCTCATCTTCATTTCATCCTCATCACCAGTGCACAAGTCACCCAATGTGGCATCGACTGAAATAAGACATGCACTTGGCAGCCGAATTTCACCAGATGAGCCTCTTAGCCAATGATGCCATACCCTAATTTCATTTTTTGCACAAGTATCCATCTAGATCTGATAAGATTTCAAAGTGGTGCAAAGACTACCAATTTGTTTCAAATGTGCAGAATTGTGAATCTGTGCCATTCAGAAGACACAAAAAACTATTATCCTATGGCAGTAAAACTAAAATCAGTGAACTCATGCAATATAAAAGTTTGTAGGGATATGAAATTGAATGAAAGGAGATGAAACTGAATTATCACACAGACTCAGACATAGGTAAGACATGTGGCAGACTTCAGTTAATTGGCAGGATACTGAGAAAATGTAGTTGGTCTACAAAGGAGATTTTTCACAAATAACTTGTACAGAATATTCCTTAACTTCACAAGCACCCATGATGAATAGGACTCACAGGGACAACAAATGTATGCAAAGACGAGTGAAAAATGTTCACAGATTTGTTTGACTCATAACAGAGAGTCATGGAAAGGTTATGAAACCTAAATTGGCAGATTCTTGAAGGTAGAAGCAAATCATTCTCCAAAAACCTACTTTAAAATTTCAGTAACTTCTGTTGGGAGATAAAAGTAGAGATATTCTTCAGTTCCCTGCATATTGCTCCTGTAAAGACAGTGAAGATGTAATTAGGCTAATTATAGCATTGAAGGAGATATCAAGGTGGTAAGGTAATGACCACGGTTCTCTCTTCTAATCATCAATACTTTTATTACACGACAAACGTACAGGTTGAAGACTAGGTGAGAATGAGGTCCTGGAAGTATACAAAAACAAAGATCAACTCAAAGACATAATAATACACATATGATGTTTTGGCCTATCGATCCATGGATTGGCACCACAGCATGCATTCTTCCCACATTCCACAAACAGTTGGAATAGGAATAACATGCTGTACCGAATTGCATATGGTGTGTCATGCACTTTACAGTGCTTTTCAGACTATGTATATAGATGTACATATAGAACTGACAATACACAGGAAGTCAAGGTAAGACAGAAAGGTAAAGACCCTCCAGTAGAGAGCTGGGGTGGGGGTGGGGGTGGGGAGGGAGGGTATTGTCTTCAAATATGTGCTCACATTTGTGCTCCAAAGCAAATTTCTGATAATACATACATCAATTTTGTACTGTGTGAATTATGAAATTTTCAAACTTATGAAAGCTAGTTACTGTTATAGTTATTAAATTTACTGCTTGTTCTTCTCAAATTTTTAGTTGACTTATTTTTCAGATGCTATGTTTCCCTGAATTGCAACTAGTAGGATGTTTTAATATAGCAATATACTACACACTGGTGTAAACAAATTTTTTCCTTACTATGTTAAAACATTTTATTGTATTTTATTGTTATTATTATCATTATTATTGTTAAAATCAGTGGCCCCTGTGGCACAGTGAAAGTTTGAGAGGCTGCAAGTAAGTAATATTTGCAAGGTTTGAGATGTCCAGACAGTAATAAACAGTGATTTCTCCAATTTCCTGGAATTGAATGCTGTGTCTGCCTCTGTCTGTTTCCAGTGGTTCAAGGTCACACTCTGCCTGTAACCTCTTTTTAGATTTCACTTGCTATGATGCATCTGTTCATCAGAACCAGTCAAATCATCATAATACCATGTCTTGGTGGAGTCCTTCTGGGAGAACTTGTGGCTACTCTCCATGTAAATTTTCTCATCACCACTCATTCTGCAGTCACTGCATTACCATCTGGGCAGTCAGTTTGTATGATGCTCTCATGTCCTTCATGCCAATTATTTAATCATTCTTGTTGTAAGACAGATTGTGATAATACATCTAATAAGTTCCTTAAATGTTAGATATACCTAATAGCTATCACAAACTCTCACAATATGACATCTGTTCTAACTTCTGTTCTGAAAATAAGATTGAATAAAGAAGCAATTTTGATCAACATATGTCACATACATGTAAATACTGGAGAACAAGTTTGGTAGTGTTTGGTCAAGCTGTTTGTGGTGTAAAGTTTTCCATCACTGTCATCGTGCATACAAAACACAATGTCTTCAAAAACCTGGTAACAGAATACCTCACTGGCCGTTTCTCCTACAATGTATCACAGTATCTGGATTCAGGCAATGTTTGATGGGTTGACTGAGTTTTGTATTAAATCTGTCTTGTTTTTGCTGTTACATAGACTGCTGATAGTAGTCTGTGTTAAGTAAATATTAGATTAAAATGGCAGCTGAGTAGTAGGCGTGAGAGAGAAATGGAGATAGATAGATAGATAGATAGATAGATAGATAGATAGATAGAGAGAGAGAGAGAGAGAGAGAGAGAGAGAGACAGGACAGTGACTTTTTGAAGAGTAGCTGGTTTTCTCCTAATATACATACAGCAATATCAATGTAATCCCCATATAATAATTGTGATAGTATACTTTACAGAAGAAGCCAGCTGTGGCTGCTTCTACTTGTTAATGTACAATTTGACTGAACCCTTTTGAAGATGCACATGTGGAACACAAAGACACATGGAATGTATACTGTGTACACAATCAGACACAATAAGAGGAGGAGTGTTTATTGCAGTTGATAAAATATTGTGTCATTGTCAGTACAGAGGCACAGATTGGTGATGGTGATTTCACAGTGCCAATAGTTATTAAAATTCATGAATCCACTAAGAGGACTGGGAGTTTTTTATGCTGGAAAGAACTTATAAGCAATAGTTAGAATTGTGGCGATACCTGTAAGACACCGCTAGCCCACGCCTCTCGCGGTGTGCGTTTAACCCCATTTAAATGACGTGCCAAGCGGCTGTACGATTAATTAAATAATCGGCGTGCTAATCACAGTTGAAATCTCTGGTCCAGAGGGACGTGAAGAGGCTGTGGTCCAGAGAGAGAATAGAGTCAGTCGAGTCTTGTTCAGTCTTAAGAGTAAGTCGAGCTAGAAAGTGTCTTGTGAAACGATCATTCTGTGGATAATATTAGTGTGATGATTTCTTTTATATGTGTTGTGTTGTCTTCTTCGATGAGTAAAAAAAAAAAATATAGGTAAAATAAATTTTTGTGATGTCCATCAATAAGTTCATTCCAGTAAAAATAGAACCACTTCCTTTCACCTTTATTCACCTTTTTTTCTTTCTTTCCTTTCAACAAAATCAAAAACAAAAAAATTACCACCCTCCCTTTTTTTTTTTTAATTCCGAACATCACACTGGCGACCGTTTACAGGACGCCAATCTTCGGATTTTACTGGAATGAACTTAACAAGGGCAAATTAAAGTAAAATCATACGTGTAGTAATATTTATTGTCTTGTACATTGGCTAAAAAACTGTAATTTTCTCTTTCATGCCCAATATGAAAACGAGAGCTAACGTTGTTTCAAGATTAACAAGATTTCTGCAAGCTTCAACGCAGCGCGGTGAGTAGTGCAAAAGCATTTGTTCTGCTATGCCATTGTCCAGCGTGCGCCTCCCGCCTATGCTAACTTTTATTCCCATTTCCCATGCCTTTCCCTAAACAAGAATCATACCCTTTGTCAATGGAATTTCTATTATTGTAACATTGAAATTCAACAGTAAGATATGCAGAAGTCATTGTTATGAGTAAATCCTGTTTGTTACGTCATGTCACCACTTTCAGATTAGCTACGCGAATACGGTTACAACCACAATAATAATTCAGACATTTTTGGAAATTCTATCAAGTAATAGTTATTACCGTCTAACTATTTAAATTTTATTTATCTTTTGTACTTTGCAAGCCATCGCCATTCTGGGTGTACTATTTGTATATTTCACGTTTGTTAATTATTGGCAAAAATGGAACAACAGCAACAGCAAACTGATAACGGTGATGCTACTGTATCATCAGCATCCCCTTTCCTAGGCTTTTCCAGCCCAGAATCTATGGAATTTACTGCAGGTGTATCACATCAAATAATACTAAGTAACGAAAATAATTCATCAGGTGACACACCCAATAATCCTGACCCTATGGAAAACGATAGTAGACGTGTCCAACTAGGGATTTCCCACTCCGATCCTAATTTGCACAACTCTAGTGAAAGGAACAATGATCCAAACATTGATCCGAATCAGTACGGAATTTTAATACAACTTCTTACGCGAAGTATGGATAGCATCCTTAATGAAAGGTTTTATAAACTAGACACTAGATTTGATAAACAGGAGCAGAGTACAAAAGAATTAAACAGCAAAATCGATCAATTGTCTTCTGAGGTAACATCTACTCTGGAAAAACAGGCTAACCAAATCTCAGAACTTAATTCAAAAACGACACAATTGACCGAAAGTTTCAACGAATTGTCATGTCGTGTAAACACTCACGAAAATTCCTTTGTTAAATATCAAACAGTGACAAATTCCGAAATGCAGTCATGTAAAACCAAGTTGGATCAGGTCACGAACGCTCAGGCTCAGGTCAATGATCTAGTTCAGAATTTCGTGCAAAATCAAACCACCTCACAAAATAAAATTTCGATGGATATCGAAGGTATTACTCAACAAATTAGCGTAGTATGCTTACAACAATTAGAAATGAAAGAAAAAATTTCCCATTTGGAGGAAAAAACAGAATCGCTTTCTTTAGAGTGTAACGCAAACATTGCAGAAAAATTAGTGCACGAATGTGGTATTTGCAACAAGCTCATTGAGCAAAGGGTAGAAACCGCTACAAAAGAGATTTTACACCAGGCCATGTCGCAGGTGCAAACCGAGACCAACACTTTAAAAAACCAAATTTCTCAGTTATTAACTCCCGATTCTAACGTAGTTACTGTTCCGCCTACAACCCCACTCACAACGAGTTCACCGCCTAATTTCACTGTGCAGTTTGTTCCACAGTCTAACAGCGAATCACTTGCGAGCGAAAAACATCAAACAGAGCCGCTCTCAGTGATCGCACAAAACAGTAATTCTCAACCACCCTTGTGCCATGAAGTTTCACCAGGGAACAATAGTTCAGGCCCTATAGTGCCTGCCGGTATTGTTGACGGTAACATGATTAAACATGCCTATTTTCCAACGTTCAGTTCCGATGATACCCAAGCGGTGCACCCGATTGTTTTTATTAGGTCTTTTGACGGAATGTTTCCGCACAACTGGTCAGATGCGGAAAAGATTTTTTTTTGTAAGTAATCTGTTGAGGGGGCGAGCATCCAGATGGGGAGCTGAAATATAAAGGCAAAATTTAACTTTCAAGCAATTTGAAGAGGCTTTTCTGCAGGAATTCTGGTCAGAACATGAGCAAAAACAACTTCGACGTGAAGTTCACAATCCCGAACCATACAACCCTCGTAAAGAAACTTTGCGTCAATATTTTGAAAGATACCTGGACAAAACACTTTATTGGTCAAAACCGGCCGATCTTGCCGATGTGATTAACACCTTAAAAAGTTATTTACCCCTGCATTACCGGACACAATTAATTGGTGTTCTGGAAACTAACATCAAGAAATTTCTAGATTATTTGAATGAAGTAGACCTTGTGTTTAGAGGAGATTCAGGGAACACTCCACATATTTATAATGCTAATTTCAACTCTCGCCAAAACAATTGCCATAATTTCAATCAAAATAACAACAGCGGTAACATGTGGAATGCAAACCCGCTTCCTCAAAATCAGGGGCAAAAATCACAACAGCCCAACTTCACACAATATTCGCAGCAATCTTGCGATCCCCGATTCCAAAATTCCAACAATTACAACAGTTTTGGTAATGGTCAATTTTAACGAAAAAGTAATAGTAATGGCAACAGACGCAATGGTAGTTTCAACAACAATCAGTACTCCAGAGGCAACAACAACCGTAACCGAAACAACAACAATCAAAACAGACGTCAGGATGGAAGATACAACCCTGGTTATTTTGAGAGAAATTCGCCATACTAGCAGAATAATTCAAATTGTCAAAATTCTAGAGTCAGTTATCCACCCCCCAGTGGGGAAACCCGAACTATACACCACACAACTACAATTATATGTTTCCGAATGCACGACACTTTGTACCAACAAACAATGCTAATAATCAGGACTGCGGTAATCAAACTCCACCGAATACCAAACATGTCCATGAACAAAGGATAAATATTATTGAGGTAAGTGATGACCAAAATGCGTCTCCTAATAACGCGGCGGAAAACATGAGCAGACCGGCGTAAGCGCCCAACCCCCGGTCGAGAACGTGAGCACGGACGCAAATAATCTTGCAAATTGTTTTTTGAGATTCCAAGACGGACACACTATGGAACATGACCTTCTTGCCGAGAATAATAAGTCTAGTAATAACGACAAAGTAAAGGTAACGGTTCAGGCAACTGCTGTTTTATCGTTAGAGAAATCCATTGTAGAAGTGTTATTCGACACTGGAGCGTCAGCAAGCGTGATTTCTAGTTCCCTGTACTTGGATCTAGATAAAGGTTCTAAACTTCCGACGTTTCCAGTGCAGAACTGCCGAATCATCGGTGCCACTGGAAACAAATCAAAAAATGTCAAATTACAAGCTCTTCTAACTTTTGTTGTTTCCAACGTGCATGTTCGTTATCATTTCCTTGTTGTGGATAATTTAACAGTTCCATGTCTTTTCGGCATCGATTTCTTAAATCAGTATCGAGCAGTGATTGACTTAGGGAATGGTATCTGTCAATTGACGGTTGAAAAGCAAAGAATTTTGATACCTTTATCTAAAACAATTAATAACAACAATTCTTATCGGGACGTACGTCACTTGAAAGTACAATCTGTGCCCATCACTAATTTTTCTATGACAAACAATTGCAATTCTTCTTACAATGCTGATAGTAAAACTCTGTGGGAAAAGTGTGCCGAAGCCTACCATCTAACTGATTTGCAAAAACAGAATCTGTTTCACCTTCTTCAACAATTTTCAGTAGTCTTTCAAGATAAACCTGGTATCATACGTGGGTATGTGTACAAGATGGATGTCAAACCCCACCTAACATTTTGTCGTACACACTACAATATACCGTGGTCTAAAAAACCAGCGGTTCTGCAGGAAATTAACAGAATGCTACGTTGGAAAATCATAGAAAATTCGCACTCGCCGTATTGCAACCCTTTGTTGTCAGTTTCGAAACCCGATGGAAGCGTGCGTCTTGTTCTCGATGCACGCGAAATCAACAAAATTATTATACCGGTAAATACTCGCCCTGTAAATCTGGACGAACAACTCCTGAAATTTCACAACGCCAAATTTCTGACTAATATCGACCTACGATCGTCCTACTACCAGGTTCTTCTACATCCTGAATCACGTAAATATACCGCATTTTTGTGTGAAGGACGATCATACCAATTCCGTGTTTTGCCATTCGGGTTACGAATAAGTGCAGGAATCTTTATCGAGGCGCTTGACGACGTCCTCGGGCCAGATTTACTTCCACAAATCACTCCCTATGTGGTTGATTTAGTTGTGGCGACTGCCACCTGGGAAGAACATGTCGATCTTCCAAGACAAATTTTGATTAAATTCGCTGATGCAGGCGTGACAATCAATTTGGAAAAATCAAGGTTCGCCCGACAACAGATTAAGTTCCTTGGCCACATCATCACGCCGGAAGGCATCAGGCCGGACTCTAAAAAGACTGAAGCAATTCGCAACTTTCCTGCACCCCGAACCAAAAAACAACTTAAAGCATTTTTGGGTCTTTCGTCATTTTTCAGAAAGTTCGTGACACAGCAAGCTCTTAACAGCCCACATCTTCTAAATCTTCTAAAGAAAAATTCCCTTTGGCGATGGACTACAGAATGTCAAGCCGATTTTGAAAAAATTAAACAATCATTAATCCACGCACCACTCCTCTGTCATCCGGACATGTCAAAAGACTTCTGCCTATCGACCGATGCGTCATCTAATGGACTTGGGGTCTTTTTGTTTCAACTGTCTGTTGAACATGATCGAACAATAGTAAAACCTATCAGTTTTGCCAGTCGCACCTTAACTGAATGCGAGAGATCGTATTCAGTTACGGAACGCGAGACCCTTGCAATTATTTGGTCTATGCGAAAATTTCAATATTTTCTCTGGGGAAAACATACACGCATCTATACAGACCACCAAGCTTTATCATTTTTACTGTCTTGCAAATTACTTCATTCCCGGCTCACTCGTTGGTGTTTGTCGTTACAAGAATACGATTTCGAAATTATTTACATCTCCGGCGAAACCAATATTGTTGCGGACGCTCTTTCTCGTCTTCCGCACGATGCGAAAAATCTTTCAGATTTGCATGAGCAAACTTCCGACTTTCAGGTCATGTTAATGTATGACGAATCCTACAACCGCTACTATCACCGAATCTGCAGGGATTTTGCACAGTTACAAGATGCCGATCGTAGGTGGTCTACAGTAAAAACAAAATTATGTCAGAATTCAAATTCTAATCTTCAAAATTACTACAAGATCAACAATGGTGTACTGTTTCATCGTTCCCATCTCGTGTCAGAGCGTTGGTTGGTATGTTTACCGGAAGCTTATGTTGACGACTTCATTTTGTTCACCCACAAAACCTGGGGACATTATGGCATTAATAAATGTGCCGCCAAGATCCTACGCTTCTGCTATTTTCCTAACATGCGACGTAGAGTCCTGCAGGTCATTCGCAAATGTATCATTTGCCAGAAGGCAAAATATTTGAACAAACATGCATCAATTGAATTGCATCCCATTCTTCCAAAGCAACCGCTTGATTTGATTTCCGTAGACATTGGCGGACCCTATCCACAATCCCGCGGTGGTGCTAAATACATTTTGGCTATATTGGACGTTTTTACTAAGTATGTGAAATTGTACGCCTTGCGCACAGCCACTGTTGCGGCTATCATTCGACGCTTTTCGGCCGACTACCTAGCCCGCGTCGGAAAACCTGTCGCTGTCCTAACGGACAATGCATCGTACTTTACGAGTGCAAAGTGGAAATCATTTCTGCAAGATTCCGATATTAAACGTGTTCTTACTTCCCGATTTCACCCACAGGGTAACCCCGTTGAGCGAATTTTTAAAGAATTTAATCAATTTATGCGCATCCATTCTTCTACAAAACATTCCAAATGGATAGAATACCTCGCTCCGTTCGAGTACATTGTGAACAATTTGCCACATAGTTCAACCGGATTCTCACCTGCCGAATTATTATCAGACGAACCAGAAAAAAACTCATGGTCAAGTCCCCTGCCTAAGTTGTCTTCGAACGATATTTCTTTGCAGGAAAAGGTAAGGCAAGCTGCCATTACCCTGGCACACACTGCGGAGCTCCGGAAGAAAAAATTTGATAAACGGGTCAGACCGACACGTGTGTTCGAAATTGATGATTTGGTATTGCTCACAACCCATCCCAAATCTACGAGGCTAAAACGTTTGCTTAAGAAATGGCAATTAGTTTACTCAGGTCCATAACGGATCGTCGATATTCCTCACCCTGGATGTTATTTATTAGCATACCCTACAACACAGAAAGTTAAAGGACTTTACGCCCACCACCACTTAAAGCAGTATGTAAAGTAAGAGAAAGAGAAAGGATGTGCTAGTTACAGCTAAAATGTTAGTGTTAATTGTTAGTCAATGCAAAGAATCATAACGCATTAAACTATAGCAAATCTACGTTAAACATTACATGCAATCCAAGAACTATTTAATCTACGTTATATTTACTATGCTACGAATAATTTGACTACTAGCCAAGGACAACGAAGTTAGCGACCAAACTTACTCCTTAATCAGGCATTTTCTAGAACAGGAAACTATGTACAAGAAAAAAGATTTTATTATGTTAATAACTGTGATGAATTTGAGAGCCACCAGAATGCTATACTATACGCCAGCATGAGTGAATGATTGTGCTGAAATGAGTGTGAAAGAATGAATGTGAATTTTAGTTTATAAGGTAGATGAGGATTTCGTTGTGTGTGAGCCAATGATGCCACCACGTAGTATTATTTGATGATTTGCGATTTATATTGAAGCTGTTCTATGAGAAGAAAGGTGAATATTAATTATATGAAGCTGTATGGATGAAAACGATACGTGTGTATGAATACTGATAGATGTTAATGAGAAATGATTCGCCGTGTAGGCAATAAAAAAGGAGAAAGAAAAACTTATTTGGTATGTGCCCTATTTAAAAAACCATTATCTCACGCTTGGCATAAAGAGTTTGTGTGCTCTCCATCGTAACAAACGTAAATTTTGTACATAGGTCATTGTGGAGGAAAAATGTTTATCAGCCACAGCGAAATAAATAATCTGCTTACGTAGCGAATAAAAATTGCTGTCGTTATAGAATCTCATTCTTTACACAGGCTAATTGTGTAGTACCATGCATGCAGGCTGCCTTCGTAAGATTCGTATTCTTTATTTACGAAGGTCGTGTTTAATGGTTACGAACTTATGAACTCACTAACATTAACACTATTTAAAAAAAATGTTTTTATCCTGTGAAGTAATTTAAGTGAAATCTAGCACTCATTACTTGATACTGTGAGGACATGGACATATGTATTTGTGTAAGTGGGATAGTATATAAGTTATGCAATTTTATGTCGTTCTGTCTGGACCAGAGTTAAGAAAATGCGACTCTCATAAAACAATTGCTAGGATACGAAGTCTCCCGCCCTCTGCTCATGTTCTCGACCAGGAAACAAAAACTACACGACTACCGGTACGACGTACAATTCACGATTACAAGAAAACATACTTTTGTGTATGAGATTTTTCTTTCTCTTTCAGCAAAGTGGATAAGTTTTTGAAGATTTGTGTGTGAAGCAGTACAACGCAGCTGTCTTCGTGGACACAGCGATTTTCTTGTCTTTATGGAAACTAAAGCGCATTCATTTTCCTTTACCTACAGGAAATTCATATATTTATTTTACTACGTGATACTCACTAAAGTACACCTCTTATGGAAGGATCCTATAGTCATTTATTAGTACGTTTACTGACCGAATTTTTTTCAGGAATATAAACTACCGTGTCATTAAGCGCGTATTTACCTAAACATGACTGATTCAACGAGTGAATTAAACCATATACGGTACTCACATTGATTCTTGCAAAAATCTTTGACTGATTTACAGGAAGTGATTGACAATGATCATTGAATTTCTTTTTGCTTAAACAGCAATTCGGATCAACTTTAAAGGATGAAACTGAATACAACATGAATTGGTTTAAAGTCAGTGACACTTGCGCAATGGCCAAATTTATGATGCATACGTTACGCAAACAGATACACTATTCGTCGCACACATGTGTGAAAACACTACTGTATTGATGAAGATTTTGTAAATATGAATATAACCCAATCCTTCTATCTTGATCCTACTCCCACCTCCTTGCCCACTGCTGGACGATGGATAGTGGGGTAGTGAGGTTTTTGCACTATTCTTTTGTATATTTTGTCCATTCATAATTTGCAGCACTTAGGGTCTCTCGTCGAGTTTTGCAGAATTCTTGATGGCAGATGCCATAGATTTCAATATTCTGTAAAGAAGGAGATAGTACTCCGTTAGTGCACATGCACAGCAAGAAATAGATGGCACAACCTGAATTTCGTGTACATAAATATGTCATGTCATGTCTAATTGTAAAATTTTGTAAATGTAAACAACTAGCAATCTCAATATAAATCTGAATTTTGTAAAGTTTCACAGGACACGACTAGCAAAACATGTCTAATTGTAAGTTTTTGAAGATGTAAACAACTAGTATTCTCTATATAAATATGAATTTTGGGAGAGTTTCACAGGTCACGACTAGCAAAGTATTTCAATGGCTATGTAGCAACTTAGCTACGAAGAAGTTCATTTGTATTATGTATATTGAATTTCATGTCTATAGTAGGTAATCATTTTATGTATATGTACATGTCCATTTTTTCTATGTAATTTTGAACTTGCCTATTCAAAACTTAAATGTCCTCTTGTGAAGGCTACACACAAAACAGTCTTACTATGTGCACCTAATATAAAAGGAGAAAAGATGCAAAGTGTAATTTTGTTCAAAAGTGAAGTGTCTGTGAAAATGTGTTCTCAGAAGGAACAGGACGTCGAACCTCCCTTCTGAACAGTGTAAAAAAAATCAAATAGTGTTGATAAAGAGAAATCAACCAGTCAAGAGTAAAAATATGATAGAAAAGTGTTTTCCGTACAAAGTGATAAGTTTAATCTCAAATTCTACGATAAAGTGCAATGATGCGTATCACAGTGATCCCTACCTTGGAAAGTGCTTGGAAGTCTGCGTTGTACGGTCTTCGGATGCGGCTACCAGTACTGTCGCGACCGTCGTAAGGGGTGGCGCCGCCAGACGTGTCACCGCCTATTATACTTCAACAGCGGACCCGAGCGCGAGGCCGTACGCAGTGCCGCGGTGCGTGGTGGATGGACCACTTTATCAAAATTACTGAACTCGTGCACGCACAGCCACTCTTAAACACCAACAATACTGACATGAACTTTGTTGTCATCGACAACTTAAAACCAAATTGTATGACCTTTTGTGTTCTTTTGTCGTAAGCAGATTCATTACCTATTGTCCTGATGTGCAAACTGTAAAGTAAACAAAGTTGTGGTGCTGTGACTTTTACTGTGCTTCGCACGACGCACCACACTGAACTGAGGCAAAGCATAAAAAGGGGGATACGTCGGATGTCAACAACTACCGCCCAATCTCTCTTCTGACAGCTCTATCAAAAATTTTTGAGAAAGTAATGTATTCAAGAGTAGCCTCCCATATTTGTAAAAATAAAGTACTAACAAAATGTCAGTTTGGTTTTCAGAAAGGCTTTTCAACAGAAAATGCTATATATGCTTTCACTGATCAAATATTAAATGCTCTGAATAACCGGACATCACCCATTGGTATTTTTTGTGATCTCTCAAAGGCCTTTGATTGTGTAAATCATGGAATTCTTTTAGATAAGCTAAATCATTATGGTTTGAGTGGGGCAGTGCACAAATGGTTTAATTCATACTTAACTGGAAGAATGCAGAAAGTTGAAATAAGTGGTTCGTGTAATGTTAAAACAGCTGATTCCTCAAACTGGGGTGCTATCAAGCACGGGGTCCCACAGGGTTCGGTCTTAGGTCCTTTACTGTTCTTGATATACATTAATGACTTACCATTCCACATTGATGAAGATGCAAAGTTAGTTCTTTTTGCTGATGATACAAGTATAGTAATAACATCCAAAAACCAAGAACTAAGTGATGTAATTGTAAATGATGTTTTTCACAAAATTATTAAGTGGTTCTCAGCAAACGGACTCTCTTTAAATTTTGATAAAACACAGTATATACAGTTCCGTACAGTAAATGGCAAAACTCCAGTAATAAATATAGAATTTGAACAGAAGTCTGTAGCTAAGGTAGAATTTTCAAAATTTTTAGGTGTGTCCATTGATGAGAGGTTAAACTGGAAGCAACACATTGATGGTCTGCTGAAACGTCTGAGTTCAGCTACGTATGCTATTAGGGTTATTGCAAATTTTGGTGATAAGAATCTCAGTAAATTAGCTTACTATGCCTACTTTCATTCACTGCTTTCGTATGGCATCATATTCTGGGGTAATTCATCGTTGAGTAGAAAAGTATTCATTGCACAAAAACGTGTAATCAGAATAATTGCTGGAGCCCACCCACGGTCATCCTGCAGACATCTATTTAAGGATCTAGGGATCCTCACAGTAACCTCACAGTATATATATTCCCTTATGAAATTTGTTGATAATAATCCAACCCAATTCAAAAGTAATAGCAGTGTGCATACCTATAACACCAGGAGAAAGGATGATCTTCACTATGCAGGGTTAAATCTGACTTTGGCACAGAAAGGGGTAAATTATGCTGCCACAAAAGTCTTTGGGCACCTACCAAACAGCATCAAAAGCCTGACAGATAGCCAACTAACATTTAAAAATAAATTAAAAGAATTTCTAGATGACAACTCCTTCTACTCATTGGCTGAATTTTTAGATATAAAGTAAGGAAAAAAAAAAAAAAAAAAAAAAAACTTAATCATTAGTGTCATGCAATATTTTGTGTAATGTAATTTCTTGTACAGACATCTTTTATTAACCTGACACGTTCCACATCATTACGAAGTGTCGTATTCATGATCTATGGAACAAGTATTAATCTAATCTAATCTAGTGCTCACTGGTCGACACAATAAGAACTGTGAATACAGGGTAGCAGCTATTGTTTTAATAACAGGACTGCCAACGGTGCAGGCATCTCTCTAAAAAAAAAAAAAAAAATGAATCATCCATTGATCAATTTCAAAGTGGCTATTTTGTAATGTGCAACAATTTATGTATATTTACTTAAACTTTGTACTTTAGGCTATAATTCCTTATATATGTATGTACTTGTCATATGTTTGAAAATGTTGTATAATGCTGGTGCAAACACTGCACAACCTTGTTCGTCAACTCAAATCTGGTACTGCCGCGAAGTTTGAAAAACTTACGCACCAGTAGAGGGGGCCGTGTGGCGATACCTGTAAGACACCGCTAGCCCACGCCTCTCGCGGTGTGCGTTTAACCCCATTTAAATGACGCGCCAAGCGCGCTCCCAGCGGCTGTACGATTAATTAAATAATCGGCGTGCTAATCACAGTTGAAATCTCTGGTCCAGAGGGACGTGAAGAGGCTGTGGTCCAGAGAGAGAGTAGAGTCAGTCGAGTCTTGTTCAGACTTAAGAGTAAGTCGAGCTAGAAAGTGTCTTGTGAAACGATCATTCTGTGGATAATATTAGTGTGATGATTTCTTTTATATGTGTTGTGTTGTCTTCTTCGATGAGTAAAAAAAAAAAAAAAAATATAGGTAAAATAAATTTTTTGATGTCCATCAATAAGTTCATTCCAGTAAAAATAGAACCACTTCCTTTCACCTTTATTCACCCTTTTTTCTTTCTTTCCTTTCAAAAAAAAAAAAAAAAAAAAAAAAAAAAAAAAAAAAAAAAAAAAAAAAAAAACCACCAGCTCCTTTTTTTTTTAAATTCCGGACATCACAGAATCCAACTTATAAAATGAATGTGCAGTATTTGGTTCTACGTATAAATGTAGAGGAATTGTTGCAATATCTGATTTTAAATAAAATCTGGAGAAGTATGTGCTGAGTAGTGAAATAAGGATGGAAAGGACCCACTATGGTTTAATGACAAAATTTTTGAAATGCAGATAGAAAGCATCTACCTAGTCACTCATTGGCCAATCTGGAGTGGTAATATAAGACACCATTAAAACTTAGATGAACAGCAGTAGGCTAATTCCATATCCCAAGATTTCTTAACAGTTTTAAATTTCACATTTAAAAAAATCATTCCTTCAGGAGGATCATACAGATGACATGTTTTGACCATTGTGTAGACATATGTATGGAGGACATAGAAATAAGCACCTCTAGCATTGAGAAGCAACTGAAAGAGCTGAAAACTAACTGGTCACCACATCTGGATATAATTCCTATTTGATTTTATGGAGTATAAGCTTCAGCATTGGTCATATACTTAGCTTGTATTTTTCATGAATCTCTCACCCAGCAGAAAGTCACTAGTGACCTGAAAAAGCAGAGGTGACTCCCACATACAAGGAGAGTAAAAGAATAGATACAAAAAACAACTGGTAATATCTGTAACATAAGTTTGGCACAGAATTCTTGAGCATGTTCTAAGTTCAAGCACCTATAATAAATTTCCGTGATATAAGCAAGCTTCTGTCCACAAATCTGCAGGAATTTGGAACGCATTGCACGTGTCATACTCACCTTGCCATTTTCTCATGTGATATCCTGTGAAACATGGACAAAAGGAAACGGGCAAATTCTATATGCCTAGATTTCTGGAAAGCTTGCGTCATAGTGCCCCACTGCAGATTGTTAATGTGCACATTGGATAGATTTTGAGATGTACAGGTGCCTCAAAAGCTCCATAAGTAGTAGAAGCCAGTACCATGCTCTTGACAGTGAGTGCTTTACAGAGACAAGAGTATCATCAGTGTCCAAGGAAAGAGTGATAGAACTGCTGTTATTCTCTGGACACATATTGATCTGACAGACATGGTGAGGTGTTTGTTAATGATGCTGTGGTGCACATGAAAGTGTCATCATTGAGTGACTATAGGAGGATACAAGATGGCCTAGTTGTGTGATGAAGAGCAGCTAGTTCTAAGTGTACAAAAATGTAATTTGATGCCGATGAGTAGGAAACAGAATCACATAATGTTTGAATACGTCATTGGCAGTGTGCTTTTTCACACAATCACATTAATTAAATATCTAGCTGTAGTGTCAGAAAGCAATATGAAATGGAACAATTATATAAGGTCAGTATTAAGAAAGGTAAATGTTTGACATCAGTCTATTGGGAGAATTTGAGGAAAGTATAGCTTTTCTATGTAGGAGACATCATACGGAAAATTGGTGTGACCAGTTCTTGATTACTCATCAAGTATTTGGGGTTGCCACCAGATTCAAGAAAGACATTGAAGCAGTTCAGAGGCATGCAATTGCCAGTATTACAGAGATGTTTTGTGAGCTCAAATGGGAAATTCCAGAGCGAATTTGACATTTATTTTGCTAAACACTATTAAGAAAGTGTGAAAACCACTACTTTCAGCTGAGTGCAGCAAAATTCTATTGGAACCAATGCACATTTCACATAAGGACCATAAACAGAAGATAAGAAATACTCTGTCCCATATGGGTGTGTGGAAACAGTCGTTTTCCCTTGCTT
Source organism: Schistocerca gregaria (assembly GCF_023897955.1). Taxonomy (NCBI): domain Eukaryota; kingdom Metazoa; phylum Arthropoda; class Insecta; order Orthoptera; family Acrididae; genus Schistocerca; species Schistocerca gregaria. The sequence goes on along the minus strand of NC_064923.1, from coordinate 618,097,625 downwards.
CAGTTGTGAGCAATACAGGAAAGGGAAGAACTAGTAGTGGTACAAGGTACCCTGCACCAGGCACTGTTTGGTAGCTTGCACAGTATGTATATAGAATTAGATGTAACTATATGAATGAATGATTGAATTTGAATTGTTGTTTCACTGACACATTGTATCATCAATTAAATGTATTCGAATCATTTTTTCAAAAATATTATGCACTTTTTTATTTACAAAAGCAAATGTTTTATTCCATTTTTGAGCATATTTACATGCAACTGGTGTTGTCAGTGTTAATAAAATGATAACAACAATAATAATAATATGAACTTGGACGAATGTCATTAACTACCATATAATAATCCATGATGGATACAATCATCATGTCCTGCTTTCTGTGTCTGGCAACAGCGAGTCCATCAGTTGTTTAGTCTGTATTGTGGTGGGCTTAGATTTAGCTTGCAAAACCAAGCTTTGCTTTGAAGATGCAGTGCCACGAATTGCAATACTGTTGCCCAGTGGAGTTATATGTATAGATGTAATTAGGCTTGGGCTTAGATTTGCGGAGCTTTCATTTATCATCCAGGTTCTTTAGGCAGATATGCTTGAATTGTTCCACACACTTGTGTACAGTTGAGTACCACTCAGATCAGTGCAATGCAAGTTCCTCCCAATGTTTGATTGGAATGCCACAAGCTGTGAGGTGGCATTTGATGGTGTCTTTATATCTCAGGTGTTGGTCGCCTTGCCACTGCTTTCCACATGTGAGCTCTGGGTAGAACACCACTTTGGGAAGTCTACTGTCATCCATGTGTATGATGTGGCCACTCCATCTCAGTTGGTGTTACATTAAGAGAGCTTCAATACCAGGCAGTCTCACGCGACACAAAACTCCGTGTTTGGAACACGGTCTTCCCATTTCATGCAGAGAATTGATATCAGACATTGAAGATGAAAGGTGTCTAGCCTCCTAATGTCAGCTTTATAACAGTACCAGGCTTTCAAGGCATAGAGTAAAGTTGGTAATATTATTGCATTGTAGACTACAATTTTAGTTTGTAGACTAAGATCATGTGGTTTGCATACTCGATGATTCAGTTTGCTGGAAACTGAGGCTGTGTTGGCTGTATGAGCTGCAGTTTTTGATTTGTCACGCTGCTGTTGCTTCTAATTTGACTACCTAGATATTTAAAGAGTGACTCATTCTCCAAATGTTTTTTGGCCATCTTAATACTGCTGTTGTCTGTATTGGGAACCCCTAAGTGGTTGTTGAAGGATGGTGATGCTTATGACTAAACCAAATCTTCTGCAGGATTCATTTAGTAGGTTCATGTTTGTCTGGAGAGATTCAGGACAATTAGCCATCATGCATATGTCATCTGTGTAAAAAATTTCTAAGACAGATATTTTATTTACACGACTTTTTGTTCTGAGGTGAGAGATGTTGAAGACAATTTTGTCTGTTCTAGAGGCAAGACGCACTTGATCACTGCAGGCTTTGGTCACGTCTCTCATAACAGCTGTGAAATAAAGTGAGAAGAGTGTGGAAGCCAGTACACAGCCTTGTTTTACACTGCATGTCATGGGAAACTGGTCTGAAAGCTCATTTTAATGGTGGATTCTTGCTGTCATGTTGTCATGAAACTGTCTAATCAAGTTAATAATTTTGTCAGGGCAGCCAGTTTTCTATAGTGTAATCCAGAGAGCTTCGCATAGGACTTGGTCAAGAGCATTTTTCCAGGCTTACAAAGCACAAGTGCAGGCGCTGATGTTGCTCTAAGCTTTTCTCTTGCATTTGTTCAACAACATATATGGCATCCACTGTGCCTCTGTTTGGGCAAAAGGCACACTGGGTCTCTGGTAACAATTTTCAGTGAGGTGCAAAAGCCAGTTGTTGAGTATGTGAGCCAGGATTTTCTGTGCTGCTGAGAGAAGAGAGATTCCCCTGTGAGAACTGCAGTCAGAAATGTCACCTTTGCCTTTGTAGATCTTGCAAATGTAGGCATCTTTCCAATCTTGTGGAATTATTTCACGCTCCTAAATCTTTGAAATTAGAACAAACAATGGGTTCATAATGTTTGGTTCACCATATTTATAAAGTTCTGATGGTAAGTTGTCTAAGCCTGCTGATTTTTTTTTTCAGCTTAGCCAGTGCTGAAATGAATTCACTGAATGAAGGGGCATCAGCAAGTTGTTCATCAACTGGCAGGCCTTCAAGTGATTTTATGTATGAAATATCAGTTGTCCAATGGTTGGGCTTAAGAATATCATCAAAATTTTCTGCCCACCAATTAAGGATACCACTCTGTTGTGTCAGCTGACAGGTTCTATCTTTGTCATAAACAGGTGCTGTCTTCCTTGATTTTGGACCAAAGATAGTTTTCAAGCACTTGAAGAATCTGCCTGTTTGGTTTGTGTCAGTGTATGATTGCATCTCATTGGCTTTATTCAGCCACCATTTGCCTCTAAGGGTGCGTACCTCCACTTTCAGGTTGTAATGTGCTACTTTACAATACATATTTATGCAAATCTCAGTTACAACAAAACGTTTCCTAACAGATCATTTACAAGATAAATGAACTAAATATTTAAGCGAATGACATATAAATAATAAAACAGGAAATTTACAATAAATACATGAAACAGTAATAAAAATAGTTGCACAGTGTGGCACATGTCTAGTTTGCAGTTAAGTTATTGTTCATTCTCATAAGGAAAGTGGGTCATTTGTCACATATTCAAGGAACTCTTGAGCAGAGTAAATTAATTTACTTTCATCCACCTTGAAAGCCTAGTTTTAAATTTATTTACTGGCACTGTGTAAGCATTTTCAGTTAATTTGTTGAAGTAGACAGGGCCAAGATATTTGTAGCCACTGTGTGTCTTTGCAAGCCTAGAATATGGCATGTTAATTGTGTATACATTTCTTATGTTATGGTCATAAACTGTCCTCCTTAAGTCACATTTACTTAGATTCTCTTTATCGAAGACAAGGCAGTTGTAAACATACAGGTCAGGCATTGTCATTATATTTAGTTGTTGAAAAAAATCTCAACATGGTTCATATGGGCTAAGTCCTGCTATGCATCTTATGGCTTTCCTTTGCCATTTAACCACTAATTTTGAACATATGGAATTGCTCCATAATAGTATTCCATAAGTCAGCTGGGAATGGAAGAATGCAAAATATACATATAACAGAAGTTCTTTAGTGACATTGCTCCTCAGCTGTACAGCAGATAGATGACACATGCAAATTTGACACATAATGTCCCTGTGTGGGTATCACAGCTGAGCTTTTGATCAAAATGAAATCCTAATGATTTTACTGTTTGTTATCATTACTGGTAGCATTCAGTTTGAATACAGTAGCTTCAGTTTTACGATCATTATTCTGCAGTACATTTGCCTCAAAGCAAGTAGTGAGTCTCTCCATTGCCACTGTCATTCTTTTTGTACATTTTTAGGGTTGCTTTCACATATGATGAGTATTGTGTCATCAGCATACAGCACTGCATGACTTGGTACAACTGCAGGTAAATTATTTATAAAAATAATGGAAAGGAATGGTCCAAGAACAGATCCTTGAGGTACGCACTTTACAACTAGGAGACATTATGAAATTTGATTATTTACCTTAACTAACTGTTTTGTAATGTCCAAGAAAGACTGCATTAGACACAGAGCATTCTCTCTCTCTCTCTCTCTCTCTCTCTCTCTCTCTCTCTCTCTCTCTCTCTCTAGTATTAGAGCTTTTTATGAGAATATTGTGGGAGACCATATCAACCCCTGAGGTCCAACAGTGTTGCACAGATAATATCTTTATTTTCAGAACAATTGTATATTTTTGCTACTATATTCTCAACTGCTTTGACTGTAGAAAAGCTGGAACTGAAACCATACCATAAGGAGGTGAGTATATCATTATGTTTAAAATATTGAGTGATCTGTTTATGCAGGCAGGATGCTGTTATTTTCAGTATTATGGGTGTAAGTGATATTGGATGGTAGTTAACTGTCAGCATTATTGTGCTTAGACCTATCATGTTAGAATAGCATTATGATTCTTACTCTACTTACAGTTTTTTTTTTTTTTTTTTTTTTTTTTGCGGCATTAACGAAAACATTCTTCAAAATTTTCAGTTAACCGTTTACACAATTACACAATTGAAGTTAAGGGATCTTAATCCATTTAGCAAGTGATCAACATTTGTAGTCTTAAGCCTAATGTCTATACTGATACCATCAAATATTAGTATTCTGTAATCTTTGTGTTGGGTAGCAAGAGTAACAGTTTCTCCAGAAGCTCTACAAAAAGGTCTTCATTGTGTTTTGGGAGGGGCGGGCAGTATACTGAAGCTATTATAATTTACATTTTGGCAACTTTAAGGCTGCAGCTTCAAACTTTGCTTCTATGTACATAACATTTTAATCTATATCTGCATAGATTAGGTTCACACTATTTTTAATGTACACAGGTACACCACAATGTTTAATACTTGTTCTACAGTAGCTGGATGCCAATTTATATCCAAATGGTTTCTCATTGCTAAACCAGTGTTAATTTATTGAAATCACAGTGCAGTTTAAGTTTTCCAGCCAATACTGAAGTTTATTAAGTTTGTTGTTAAGAGACTGCACATTAACATGTAAGAACATTACTGTTGTACTTGCCTTAGAGTGGTTTCCCTTTAGCCCTTCAGCAAAAAATCGTTGAGATGGGATGGAACTGCTTCTTCCTCTTCCTCAGTATATGACCATTTGATGAGTGTTCCAATGTTCGTTGCTCCTTCAGATGGCATGGTGGTGAAATTCTTGTCTTGTTAAGGGGACTAGTGGCTCCTATTACTTCAGCCAATGTTGATGTTTGCTTTTCCCATTATTGGTGCTGATTCTTCTGTTGTTGCCTGTGTTTCTGATGATAATGATTCTGGCAATGCTGTTGCCACTAGTGACTGTGGCTCTGCTGCTATTGACAATGGTGGTTGTGATTTTGCTGTTGACTGGGATGATGATGAAGTTGCATTTTCGGTTGTTGCAGCTGCTTCTGATAACAGTTTTTTTTTGTTGATGCTGATTTAGCAGCCACTGGTGTTGATTCTGCTGAAGGAGAAGTAGTGTTGCAGTTAGTGATGGCTGCTGTGCTATTGTTTTTGGTTCATATCCTACAGTTGGTTCTGCTATTTTAGACTCATCCTTTATTCTTTTGCTAGTTGCAGTCAACATTTCCAGAGTCTTATAGCTGAGAAGTCTCTTACTCTTTCCATTTATGTGCATTCCATGATTTGTGCTTTTTTAATTAAAAATACTTAAAGACTTTGTGCAAATACGTTGCAACATTAAAAGGAAATAGTGAGTGGTACATCATGATGCCTCTTACAGATGATATTTATTCTTGATTAAGAAAGAAAACAAAATGGAAAAAAGATAGCCTATGGCTATAATATCAGTCAGTCACAGTTGAATGTGACAGCTCATATAAATAACTAGGTGCAAAATGTTGTAGGAATATGAAATGGAATGATCACATATTCTCAGTTGTGGGTAAACAGGTGGTAGACTTCAATTTATTGGTGAAATCCTGGGCAAGTGTAATCAGTCTACAAAGGAGAGTCCTTTCAAATCACTAGTGTGACCCATTCCATAATATTACTCACGTGTGTAGGACCCATACCAAACAGGAATATCAAATGTGTACAGAGGAGAGGAGGACAAATGGTCACATGTTTTTTGAGCTGTGGAAGAGTGTTACAGTGATGCTGAATGAAGATGATGTCTGTTTTGTTGGGGTGCTCAACTGCAAGGTCATCAGCACCTGTACAAAGTCCCAATTTTTTCACACTACAATTTTTTTGCAGTTGAATCCTGCCACTATGATGAATGATGATGATGATGATGATGAAATGATGAGGACAACGCAGATACACAGTACCTGGGAGTGATGCTGAAGAAATTGAATTGGCAGACACTTGGCAGATTGAAGTAGAATGTAGTGAGAAAGTCTACTACCAAACTTTCAAGTACCAGTTTTAAATAGAAATTCTAGGAATATACTACAGCCCTCTATGTACTGCTCACATAGGGAAAATGAGGAAAAAGAATAACTAGAGGATGCACAGAGGCAGACAAACAATTATTCTTCCCATGCTCCATACAGGAATTGAAGGAGAAAACCATAATAACTAATACAATGGGATGTACACTCTGCCATGCAATTTGTTGTGGTTTGTACAGTGTCGTTGTAGATATAGATGTAGATGTAGTTTTAGAATTATATCAGATAATTTACATATAACGTGCCTGTTAATTTTTATTTTACAAATTCCAGGAGTTGTTATGGCTTTATTTATTCTGGCAGTACCAATGGCACAAACTTTAATACACATATACCAATTTAACAATGAATGGACTCTTGATGGTATTTTACATTCAACTAACTCCTTTGCTACTGCTATTATGGCATTTGCTATAATGGTACCTAAAAGTTTGCCACTCATCCCAACTCTCTCACTTGCCTATGCATTGAAGGTGAGCTATAATTTTTGTTACTAAATTTCGTTTTATATTTTATGATAGTAGATGTAAATTATGTATATGCTCTTAATATCTGTCACTGATATTTATGGAGGTCGTCTGAAAATTTTCAACCTCAACATGAAAGCAGTAGAATTTATCAACAAAAGTTGGGGGATTTATCTGCACATGTCTAGTAAGGCACTTGACGTAATTTCAGCTATTTTGTATATGCAGTTGAGTTTAACAGCCATTTTAGTGAGTTATCCATGTGTTTTGGAAAATGGACAAAACTGAATATCAAGCTATCAGTAGATTTTGGTTTTTGAAAGTCAGTACACTTGTGGAAATCAAATACAAATTGGGTGTTGTTTACAGGTACTCTGAACCATCACTTACCCCTATGAAATTTTGTGCAACTGAATTTAATTGTGATGTACCAATGAATGTTTGAGACAGCCAGAAACAGCAACAACTGATTATAACATTGCTCATTTTCAGCAAATAGTGCTAGAGAACCACTGAATTAAGGTGACAGGACAGATGGTATGAACCTATCTAAGGATTGTGTTTGTCACGTATCGTGTGAAAATTTAGAGAGGAGAAAGATGACCACATGTTGGTGCTACAATTGCTCACTGTGTGCTGTTTCACATCTCAGTGGTTGCCATGGCAAAAATCCACGAATTTTGAAAGCTAAAAGTTGACTCAGGGTCATAAATTTCCTTTAAATGAAGAGGCTGTCATCTTAATAAAAAAACAATTTTGCATAGAAAGACACTAGTTATTATTTGAATCTGTTAAAAGGGTAAATACTTTGAAATTGGCCAATGGTTTGCTAGAGGCAGCAAAGGACTCTGAAGAATGGACAGTGTCTTGATGAAGATGAACTTAAAAAAATCAAAACAAGGGTTATAGAATGTAGTCGAACTAAACCAGATGATGCTCAGAAAATTACATTAGGGAACAAGACATTTAAAGAAGTAGATGAGTTTTTTATTCGGGTAGCAAGATAACTAATGATGGCTGAAATAGAGAAGATATAAAATGTAGCTTTGCACTGGCAAGAGAAGTATCTTTAACATCAAATATAGGTTTCAGCATCAGGAAGTCCTTTCTGAAATCATTTGTATGGGCTGTAGCCATAATTGGAAGTGAAGCATGGATGATAAATAGCTTAGATAAGAAAGAATAGAAGATTTTGAAATGTGGTGCCACGTAAGTGTGTTGAGGATTAGATGGGTAGATCATGTAATGAATGGGAAGACACTGAACAGAATAGTAGAGAAAAGAAATTTGTGGCAAAATCTGACTAGAAGAAGGGATAGGTTTATAGGACAACATTGTGGGACGTCCAGAGATCACCAATTTAGTGCTGGAGGGAAGTGTGAGAAGTAAAATTCAAAGAGGGAGACAAAGAGATGAATGCAATAAGCAGATTCAGAAGGATGTATGTTGCAGTAGTTATTCCGAGATGAAGTGGCTTGCAGAGGATAGAGTAGCATGGGGAGTTGTATCAAATCAGTCTTCAGATTGAACAACAAAGATATGGGAGCATATTTCAGAGTTATGCATACCATACACTACAAAGGGATTATGTTGAAAAATAAACATAAATTTGAAGAATAAATGTGTCATTTCTTTGTTAGGTCAGAAGATTTTCAGTCTATGCTCATAGAATCATAGTAATATTATTTCTGTTGTGAATCCTTAAAGATGAAATACTGAATCATGTTGAGGCGCACATAACAGGAATGAACTACCATTTTATATGCAGTTTATCTTTCTCATTACAATATGAAAGAGCTGAGGACTAATATACAAGGTCTTGTAATTTTGATACGTCTTCCATGTGGGGAAGTATTGATAGGAAGAGCACTTGAGTCACTGAAAACATTCATTTACATCAGCAAAAGACTGCCAGACCTATGCATACTATATATATGGTAATGCTACAGTTTATTTAATTGCCCTTTGCTTGAGTTTGGAGGCAGCACGGAGTGATTGGACTTTTACATCTAAGGATTAAGATAAATGCAGTAACAGGGTAGCCCAGTCATTGTTTCTTGCAACTAAAGTCCATCACCAGTATGGGTGCAATATATATCATTAATATAACAGAAATCATCTTTGTTAGGAATAAAATGAGCTATTGCAGGCTTCTGCAGGTATACACTAGCTCTCCTATTATTAGCTAATGATATCAACATATTTTTAATTTTGCATCCCCCCCCCCCCCCCCCAACACATTTCCACCATTAGATCTCCACATGTTTCAGCAGTCCTCAGAATGAAGACTGATTCAGGGCAGCTCACCACACCATGTACAAGCCTTTCCTTCTCTGAATAACTGCTGCAGCCTACATAGAGTTAAATTTGTTTATTGTGTTTGTTCCTCAGTCTGTCTCAACAGTTTTTGTAACTTACACAAATCTGACAATTCCTTGATATCTTAAGATGAGTCCTATCAACTGAACCCTCCTTTTAGCCAATGATTTGACCTGGAGTTCCTTTTCCATCTCCACCTACAGCATTATGCCTGGTACCATCAGTTTCACAAACACTTCCATTGAATTTTCATTTTAAATCTTATCTTGTTGTTTGCTCTCACATCCTAAATGTTTTTAAAATATTTTGCAACAGGTACTCTTAGATCAGCAGCTAATACCTGTTGCATTATTCTGCAATTAATAAAGAAACAATATGTTAAATAGCTTGCTTCACAGTTCTGAGAAATTCACCAAATATTTTACAAAGAAGGAACTGCCACAGAATTATGAAAATTTGAGTTCATGTTTAGAACTGTTGGCATTATTTCCTTAGGGAGTCTTATTTATAGTGTCAGTTCCAAAGATCATTAGGACATTGGTTAACTATTATTAATCATCAATAAATTAGCCTGTAACTCAAGCTGTATTAAATGTAATAAATAGCTCTGTACGTATAATAAAAGTGTGTTATATAAGTTGGAGGTGAAATATTACTATATCTCATTGCTACCTATCAGAAACCCTTGGAGAACATTAAAGATAAACACCAGTTCTAATTGTCCAATTGTAAAGTGACCTGTTTCCAAATTACATACAAAAATAACCACTATTTCAGAATACATATAATTAGAAAAAGATGCTTTGCTGATTAACATTGTTCTTATGTGAGAAACATAATATAAATCTGAAATTAATACCATAACTTATCGAAAGAAATGTAGCACATGGTCAGAATGTACCAGTAAACCTATCAGTATAAATTACTACAGAAAATTAAATAGAACATATAAATAAAGCATGTTAATTGAATCTCCGATATATGTTAGCACTAAAATTCAGGCACTAGGTGATTTTTTATAAACAAATTTAGAAATGTACTTGTTACCTGTAACATAAGAAGTCAGAAAATGTTATATTAACTCATAACTGAGTTGAAAATAGGTTCACCTTGTTCAGCACTGTGATTGTAAGTTTTTAGCAATGTGTATCTCATATTTGGTTTAACTTTTAATTGTGATTTTACATAAAATTTTAAATTTCATTGTCTGTAATTGTTAACAAATTGTTAATAAATAGAGCCCATGCAGGCACCTTGGGGCACTAGTTTTTTGGATAGGGTTGTGTGATTGTTGTGAACTCTGTGTCGTTTGATGTCACCTTTGGGTACATGTGATGTAACCAGTACAGTTCACCAGGCTCGGACACCAGAGTCCTGGAAATATATTGGTATTAAAACTGCATTGTACTTTGGAATTTATTTGGGAGTCTTCTGCAATCCTTTCCATAGGCTGCACAGCGATGAGACATGAATCCAGGAATTTTACAAAACCCTGAGAACTAAACAACTCTGAATGTTGGTAGAACTGACATGAAAACAACAGTGCATCGACTGAGCATTTCACTCAACGCGGAGGTGGGAAAATATAACCATCTCAAGGGTGAAATACTACTTGTCAAACCAGAAGGCTAACATGAATAAGTTCTAGGACATCATTATGCTTTAAAGTATGCTATGCACAAAATTCAAGTGAATGCATATACAGTGTCTCAGTTTGTTAATCAAACAATGGAAAATCCAGGATGGATTGTAACAATATTGTGAAAAGGGAAGTTGCCACTCACCATAATAGTGGAGATGTTGGGTTGTAGAGAGGCACAACAAAAGGACTATCACAAATAAAGCTTTTGGCCAGTAAGACCTTCATCAAAAATAGATTGCGCACAAACACACACATACGTACACACAGGATCCTAGTTATTTTAACTTTTTGGGGTAAACATGATAAATTATGTTGGGGACAATATGTACAATATATTAGTGGTAAGCTGTCAAGAATAATTTATCTGTTAAGGTGACTTATGGATTGCGTACCCAAAATGTATGCCAGAATATTCTATTGTTATTTCTTCCAAAGCATACTAACATATGACGTTATTTTATAGGGCACTCTACTTGTGTGCATAACATCTTAATAGTGCAGGAAAACGTTATGGGGGTAATTACTGTTTCTTCTTGTAAGGAACACTGTAAACTATTGTTTTGTGAACAAAAGATCAAAACTGTAATAAACTTATATTTATTCAATGTTTTAATTTACACAAAAAAGAAGTTACCAGAAGCAAAACGTAGAGAATATGTACATTTTTACAGTACAAGAGGGAACAGATGCATTTATACCCCATACCACAGACTGTCAAAATCACTGAAAGTATGAACTCATGAGGCACAAATTACTTAATAAGATCACACTGCTGAAATATATTTTTTCATTCTTTTCTTTTCTTATATGTAGGCTGTATCTAAACTGAATGAGTTACAAACACTGACAAGGGTAAATTAATGAGTTGTTTTGTGCTGAAGATAATGTTTTGATACATCTGCATTGAAACGAAATAAGAAATATGCTCTTCAGTTTATTAATTCCTGTATTTTGTTTTTATAAGTGGCAGCATGTGGACTTATCCTTGAACCTGCATTGTTAAAAAATGTGTATTTCAACTGTGTGCATTAAAAGTGTTATAAAAAGTTATTAGGAAAGCAAAATTTATTTGTATATTTGAGACATCCATCCCTGTCTGTTCATCATTTCACCTGCTGCCAAGATTCTGAATCAGGAGGTCTGGAGCAGACAAGAAAAATTTACACTATATCATTAGGAGTCATCCAGCATTGACATTACCCCCAGCACAATTAAACACAATGGAATTAATGTGAAGCAGTATGTAATGCAAATTATGAATATTGACCTTGAATGTATTGATATTGAAGTTCTGTTGATAATAGTATCAGTTAAAGTTTACCTTTGATTGTGTACAGATTCATAAATCACCTTCAAATTTTTTTAAACTATTCTTTCATATAAATTTTTACAATTATTCAGGCAATTATTAATCACTTTCTATGTCCCCACATACATACTTATTCAATGGCAACTGTTTAAAGGATGGCATCAGATGAAAAATGAACAGACCTTTCACTTGTTGAGATACAATTTTTTTTAGATAAATGATTCATATAATTGTTACAGGAAACTAATGAAACTGTCATTGTATTTGTTACATGTCTACAAGGTTGGCAATGACAAAACATTCAAGGAGCAAATAAAAATTAAATAATGCCTACAAACGAGATGAGTTGGGGTTACTGATATCGGTGGTAAAGGCGAGAAGCTGCTACGCTGCTTGCTAATATGGCCATGTTTGGTGCTGTTTCTCTGGCAGCAGATAATCTCTTTTCCTTCCAGTTAATAACCTTTAAGGAAAGTCCATTTCTACAGAAAAGACTAAAATCTGTACAAAGTAATCATTAAAGTGCAAGATGAGTCATTCAAATTCTATAAGAATGTGTCAGGTAATAATCAGGTTCATTACTGAATATGCACCTAAATTTACTTTATTTGCAAAGTACTGATACAGCAAAAAAAATTATTCACATTTTATTAGAAACTAATTACAACACATTCAGTAGAAATGGCCATTGTTGGAAAATTCATTACAAAATGCAATATGCCAAGATGTTAGAATTTCGAGCTTGGCACCAGTTGAAGGTAATGTGCCAACTCCTGAACTGGCTGATGGCTGCCAAAACAATGAGGTTGGCATCCTACTATCAATAAATGTTGACACTGGTAAAATAACTAATCATGATGTCAATTTGATGACCCTTGATGAGACAGTTTCTCAGTTCTCATCGGGAACCATTTTGTAATGGCAGCTTCAGCCATCAAATGTATCAGGATGAGCAACTGCAGTGGGAAGACATCAAATGTAGTGTGTGGGTGCCAGGAGGTGCTGTATTAACACTCAGCAAGAACTTTCCAAATGATTTATTTGTTGCCACTACAGTGCTCCATTCACCTTGGTCTGTGTCACAGGGCCCCACAATGCTGAGGAAGTACCCCAGCAGCATGTGCAATGCAACACTGTGTCATGCTGGCCTTGGCTGGCCCGCTGAGTTCCAGCGATGTCAGGATGGCTACGCCAGCAGCCGATTCAGTGTCCACCATCCCTGTTGACACAGTGCTGCTCCACTGGGAGCCACGGAGTGGCCCACTGTGTCCTTCCTTGCTGGCATAGCTGAGGGTAGTGAGCCATGGAGTGGCCTGTTGCTGGCTGGCTGGCTACCCCACATCAGCCTCAGATGATCGAACCAATGACCCACATTGGACTGGGACACCCAATCATACTTTAACTAGCTCTTAACTTGTTTGGGTGGGCTTCTATGTCATATAGCCTTACTATTAGAAAACTTAAATGTGGTCTAGTGCCCCTTGAAACCATGACACAAAACAAAATGTAAAAATTCCTTACTGGATGACCACTGCTTGATCAACCCCTTAACTACTCATCTCATGCCCTCAGTATCCTTTCCACTGGGACTTGGGCTACTCTTGGTTCCCTCTTGAAATTAGCTCTCTGCCTGATCAGAAAGGAAACAACACATAATAAAGTTAAGGCTGCGATGACACTTGACACAGAGGTGCTCAAAATGGTTGTTATTTGCTATACCTTTCCCTGTACTGCATGACATGTTGAACAAGCTATTCGGCTGATATCCACACCTCTTGGGCAAAAACTGTAAAGTGGCTTCTGGCTAGTACAGCTGTGGTTGCATAACATCCGATTGCATGACTTCTGAAATTGACACTGGCAGATGGAAGGTTTGTCCTATTACGTTACAATTAGTTCCATTGATTAAAATTCTGCTCCTCTCGAGCTCTACACATTTTGCTTCTGTAAATAGTCCTTGCTCAAAAGAACTTGCTATTACTATCAAATTCTTGTAGTTGGAGAAGATTAAATATATCCTGGCCCTTTGCAAGCTTAATTTTGGCTCGATGATGTCCCTAGGACAGTCTATTCCTTTCCCCCTAGCTAAAAATATCTGCACCATTCACATGTCCCATATTTGTAGCTTCATAGATTTTCCTCCAACATTCACTGTTTTAATTCAAACTCTACACCAATTGTGTGACTACTTTCATCCTCAAATTTACATTATATGAACTGGTGCAATAAACATGACTTTCCTGACTCCAGCACTGTCGATAACTAGAAATTTAAACAGGAAATGCTATGACTTTGACATCGTTCAACACATATTTATTACAGCTGTTCCTCAGAATTTACTCTGATTCATTTATTTTTCCAGAACTGCGTTTGATTTATCCTCCAACAACACTCCACATACGTCAAATGCTACACTTCCCTCTTCAGTAACCTGAGGACAGGGATCACCATCACCCTTCCTCCCTCTTCAGAAACACAGCTGCTCCTAGCAGGCTCACAATACTTGGAAAAACACATATTCAAAAATACAATGCCTACTTAGTCTACGCAACCCAATGACACATGACAGGGGGGGTGGGGGACAACTCTACTACTTTCCAGATTGCAAAGCATACGGTTTTCTCCTTACTCAGCATCTCTCTTCACTCTCTCTTTCTTCCTCTTTCCTTCCTGTTACATGCCTGGAATCACATCCAGGCAACCCTTAAATGGCTGTAACTGCCGAATGTTTACTGTCATCATTCTAGTTGGCAGCTGAAGCTTAACATTGATGGGAGATGTGGTTTTAACAACTTGGTATTGCACTTGATACCTCGTGAGGAACTTCTTCATTTTCCCTTTTCACATGTAGGGGCTGGACAGCATTACCCATTGCCCCACTTTATACTGTGGTAAACTTCCTTTCCACTTTACTGCATCTTTCTGCCTTTCCAAAGCCTTTGCATTCACCTTTTGTACCCGTTTCCCACTTTATACTGTGGTAAACTTCCTTTCCACTTTACTGCATCTTTCTGCCTTTCCAAAGCCTTTGTATTCACCTTTTGTACCCGTTTCCAAACATCCCAAATTGTTCTCGTGAAATGACATACAGATCCACTGGTCCTTCCTTTCTTTAGTTTCACTAAATCAAACAGTGACAGCATTTTTTGCCTGTACACTATCTCATATGGAGACAAACCGGTATTTGTATGGACTTTTGCATTGTATGCACATATGATAAACCTCAAATACTTGTCTGCAAACTGCTGATCCATGAAATCCTCCACAATTGGCTGCAAATACCTCAGTATTCTGTATGGCTTATGCTAAACAGTTGCTTCATTAGTTAGCAGTTAGTTGTTGGTTGCTTCACCTACCTCTCAAACACCAGTCTTTGTCATCTGGCACATCCAAATTTGCTACTAAAACTCCTTTCCTCAAATTTGCGACTACAGCGCTAAAATCATCCACGTTCACGAAAACTACTTGCCTGTCATTCCCTCCTGTACGCATACAACACTACGTTTCACAAAACAACCCAATCATCATTATCCTTCAATGGTTCAAAAACATATACTAAACTACAGGTAGATTTGACTCCACACTTATCCAAAGCGACTTCCTGGTGCCACTAGAGACACACTCATGTGAATTAAGCCTTAATACTAATGTATGCAGTTCAATTGGTTTGTTCATTATGTTGAACACCCCTCACAACAGGTCTGCATTGAAAACTGTTTCCTGTAGTGGAAATAATATTCCACCAAGTTCCACAGTTTGTCATCCAAGATCAATTTTGGCATGATGTTGATACAAGAAATCTACTCCTAGGATCATGTCATAGCCCTCGCTTACCCATGGTACCACCTCTATGCATGCATTAAATCAGATTTTCCCTAATCGAAAGTCAACTGTTACTAACCCCAAAGGTGTGACCTCCTTATCCCCCATTCCATGCCATCTATAAGGCGGTGGGTCTAATTTCCTCTGTCCCATTATATTTGTAGTAGCCACTGACACTTGTGCCCCTGTGTCCAACATAATCTTAAACTTTTTAGTTCCTATGGATCCAACCACTGAACATTCCACCTCTGCATATGTATTTGTAGCTTAGGTTGGTCTCGGGCACCCTCTGCCGTTTAACAACTGTCCACCTCTCCTATCTCCACTTCTCCATCCTCCCCACCACTGATTTCCACCCCTTCCTTTATTCCTTGGTGACTAGATACATTCCCTCTGCACATGTCCTGCACGACCACACTTATAACACTTTATACCTGCTGTAAACAACTGTTAGCCTTTCGCGTACCCCTATTGCCGCATCTATTTCCTCACATTGAATTACCAGCTGAATGGTGGAATACAAATCATTCGGATTCCCTTCCAACACTTTCTGTGACATATGTACCGGTAACCCTCTCAAAAATACATCAAGTGCCCTTTGCTCAGCCTCCTGCAACAAAACACTATTCGCTTAATCGCTCTGACCCAACTCGTAAGTATACTCATTAATTTCCCTTATCCTGTCCACAAATTTCTCCATTGTCTCCCCCTGTCTCTTTGTCATTGTATTTAACCTCTCTTCTAAGCACTATTCTGTTTTTTGTATCTTTGTAAAAGCACTTCCTTTAACTGCTTAAACTGTCCTGCCTTCCTTTAGGCCTCAGAACACCTTACAACATATGTTTTCATTTCCCCCATTAATCTAATCTTGGCTACATGTAACAACTGCTCATCAGACCAACCATTCATCAACACTGAAGTCTCTAAGTCCTCCACAAATGAACAAGATGCCTTGCCAGAAAACGGAATGATCAAACTCATTGCTGTTGGGTCAATCTCCTGCATCCTAGGCAACATCAACTGATCAGATGTGGTTTCCCACTCACTTCTAGATGTTAATTCATTTCTCAACTGCATATTGTCTGTTGTCAATTGTGCTATCATTTCCATCCAAATCCGTACCGCTTCTGGTTCAGACATGTCTGGCATCCTTGATTCTGCCATTGTGTTGCTTTCGTTTGCAGTTAGAAACAAAACATTTAAGTACAAGAACAACCTGCCTTCCTACAGCTCTGTATCATTACTACGCGCAAGCAAAACATCTACAATGTAGCTTGCCAGGAGCCATACTCAAAAACCAAAAAAAGAAAGAAAACAACATTTTGTGTGCACTCACCAGATCTTGTGACCATAATGCAGGCAGTGGGCTCGAATGTCATACTGGACAGATGATGTCCACTATTCTGACACCAAATGTTGTGGAGACTTCTGCCACTGAATGTATCAGGATGACCAAATGTAGTGGGAAGACACCAAATGTAGTGGGTGAGTGCCAGGAGGTGCTGTATTAAAACTCAGTGAGAACTTTCCATATGATTTATTTGTTGCCACTACAGTGCTCCGTTCACCTTGGTCTGCATCACAGGGCCACAAAATGCTGAGGTAGGACCCCAGCAGCCTGTGCAATGCAATGCCGCTGAGTTCCAGTGATGTCAGAATGGCTGCGCCAGCAGCCAATTCAGTGACCACCATCCCCGTTGATTCAGTGCTGCTCTGCTGGGAGTGGCCCACTGTGTCCTTCCTCGCTGTCATAGCTGGTGGTAGCGAGCCTTGGAGTGGCCAGCCACTGGCTGGCTGTCTACTCCGCATCGGCCTCATAGGGTCAAAACAATGACCCGCATCAGACTGGGACATCCCATCTGTTGCTGCATGTAGCCCAGTAATGTGACATGCCACACCATCCAGGAGAGCTGCCCCACTTGAATAAATCTCATTAGAATACGGCACCTATTTATACTCAGCTGTGTGCCTCTGTTTTGCTAATGTGCCACCCTGAGTTATGTATGCACCACAACTGGGTTGCGCCAGTGGGGCCCCTTTTACCTATTGCTTGTGACATGAGAGCTACTGCGTTTACTCTTTTCAGCAGTTTAATGGCCCTGTGGCCTCCATTCCACTTTGCAACTGCTGGTCAGCATAACTTACTGCAATCCAGCCCTCACCTGGCTGTAACTTGTGAACTCCAAAATATTGTACCAAATATAGCTTTTCTATCTCAAACTGTGGTGCCGCAACAATTTTTTCAAATAATGAAACTGTAGGGAGCAACAGAGAAAATTTCTTCAATTACTTCCCCACAGCATTGCAAACCCAAGAACAGCACATCATTCATAAGAGCAGTGTAAATACTAGTAATACACACAATTTGATTCCACTCATGTGACAAAAAGTGTGCAAAACAACAGGAATTACAGGAAAGTGTAACATAACAAATTAAAGGTATAGGAGAACAATTTACGCAGCAAAATCAGACACTTAATGATTTTGAGAATAGTATTAATCAATAGTTCAGTGGGGTGAGCGGGTCTATATGCACTGAATCATCTGACAAACTATCTGGGAAGTTGACAGAACTAGGTAAACAACTAAAACAAGAAATAATTATCAATGTATCCCACAATATAAATAAAACAGAAAGAAACTTCCACATGGGAAAAATCTGACATTTGCCACAATATAAATATCTTAATAAAACAGTATCATCCATAGATTATAAACAGGAACAATTAGCAGGTGAGTTACAAAACCTTAGTGAAGCATATTCCAAACTTCAGATAAAAAATGTGACAAATGCTGTCAGCAAGCTGCATGATGTTTGCAAAAACTTACCTACAAAAGTACAAAAGTTAAGTCTAAGAACGGACCAGTTAAGTTTAGAGTCAAAATTTGCCAAAAACAGATGTGTGCAGATGTAGTGGAAATAGCTGAAAAACCTGAAGCTGGGATGCTGGATAAGGGAACCCCCCCTTGCTGAAAGGGTAGTAACAGAGTGTAAGATTTATGTACATACAGTAGAAGAAGCTCTAGAAGAGAAAGAATGTCAATTTCTAGCTAAAACAGAATCAGGTTTAAACGAAGCAGAGGGAGGACTACGAGGCAGTATTGCTAAGACTACTGACAATCCAAAATAACATTTAACAGAAAACAAACCCACCCTTTTGGAGAAGGCAGGTACTTTCACTGGTTACCCACAATATGTGGCTAGCCCATTGAAGGAAAATAGTGAAGGTTGCCAAATGCAGCAACTCTTGCTGGCAGCTGTACCTGTTGAGCAAGCACAATTGCCTTGCACTACGCCACAAGCGAACATAAACACACCTGTCACTGACAGTGCAGAGTGTTTGCCAATATTCCTTGAAGATGAAGGATTACTTAGGTATTGACAACTTTTCCTCTCACAATTGTGAGGCGAAAAGAACAAACCCTGTGGTCTTTATCAGAGCATCTACATCCGTACTCCACAGGCCACCTGATGGTGTGTGGAGGAGGGTACCTTGAGTACCTTTATTGGTTCTCTGTTCTGTTTCAGTCATGTATTGTTCGTGGAAAGAAAGATTGTTGGTATGCCTCTGTGTGGTTTCTAATCTCTCTGATTATCATCATGGTCTCTTTGTGAGATATATGTAGGAGGGAGCATTATACTGCTTGACTCCTTGGTGAAGGTATGTTCTCGAAACTTCAAGAAAAGCCCGTATTGAGCTACTGAACATCTCTCTTGCAGAATCTTCCACTGGAGTTTATCTATCATATCTGCAACACTTTCAAGGCTCTAAAAGATCCTGTAATGAAGTGTGCTGCTCTCTGTTGGACCTTCTCTATCTCTTCTATCAACTCTATCTGGTACCGAATGAACCCAGTATCTTAAGTAGACATGCTGAAAATGTTAAAGAGCCATCTTCCTTACCAAATTAGGGAAAAGCTCATTACCATTCTGGAACACAACACCAAACATTTTCTATCTGTACTGCGCTCAATAGATCTGATATATAATGAGAGACCAGTACAACCAAAGCCCGATAATATGCAGATAGTGCCATGGAGATTTATCGAAATGTTTTACCTCATACCTAAACACAAGCATGGAAAATTAGATTTGTTGTTGGATACACACACATGGTGACATTCTGCTATGAGCTATAGATATGGCAGGATATTGTCTCTACTATGTACAGTTTGAGAGAGCCTTTCTGGATAAATATTGGTCTGATGCCATGCAAGAGAGACTCTCACATGAAGTATTCAACCCAACTTCATTCAATAGCAAATGTGGAAGCTTAAGGAGCTATTTTGAAAAATATTTGAATGAAACCAGATATCAAATGAACCCAGTATCTTAAATAGATGTTCTGAAAATTTTAAAGAGCCACCCTCCTGCCCAGATTAGGGAAAAGCTCATTACCATTCTGGAACAAAACCCGAAAAACTTTCTATCTGTACTGCGCTCAATAGGTTTGATACACAAAGAGAGACCAATACAGCTGAAGCCTGTTAATATGCAAAGAGTGCCAGAGCAATTTACAGACCAACAAGTGAACAATGGATTCATAGTACAACACAAATGGCAACCTTACCCCACACAGATCTATGGTAACAGCAATGGTAATCACAACGGCAATGGCAAAAGCCATAAATTCAAAGACAGATCTAAAACAAGTGGACAAAATTTTAACAAAAACAACTACTATGGGCAAGTAGAGTATGGCTGGTCTGTACAATATATACAGACACAAGCTACCTGCAATAATCAGCTGATTGTTTGGCAAACACAAAACTATACCAGACAGCCAAATAATCCAAAGACAGTGGAATTTGACCAGCAAAGTAATGCAAATATGCTGAATAACACCCATAGGCAAGGTGAATTTCAGCCAAGAGCCTCACAGTATTCTAATTAGTAAATAAAAACACCAACAGTCCATATAGTAGGAGTTGTGCCTAACCCAGAGACAGGTGCCTTCACAATGCTGGAAAACTTGAACCAGTCACAGTAGGCCCCTGTTCTCTTACCTGGCAGGGGATTGGAGGCATGAGCTTGATTGACACTTGCTTAATCAGATATGATCAAGGTAGTGTTGTGAAAGATGGCCTGTATCAAAGTTAATGAGGATACACAGGAAAACTTGACAGAGGGCAAGGTACAAGCTACTATTAAAGCCAAAATATTTGAGCTTGACATACCCATTGCACTTGACACAGGTGATACGACTAATTTGATGTCACAGGTATTCTTTCAAGAACTGAAGAAACATGGGCAAATACCCACACTGCCAGTTCAAAATTGCAAGGTACAAATTGCCACTGATCAGAAATCAAAAGGAGTCAAAATACAAGCATTAATTCCCTTCCACTTTGGACAGTTTCCTGTACAATACAATTTTTTTATAGTAGAAAAATTAATAGTTGATTGTTTGACCCTTTCAGACTCGAATTTTTTCTGTAGGAAGGAAAATTTTTTAAAATGCTGTAATGGACTTGAATGATTTTTTAATGATTTTAGAAGCAACATTTATAAAAAGATATGTTACCATTTTAAAAAAAAAATTGTATGCATTTGTGTACACTGGGTCTCAATCAACACTGAAATCATAGCAGACAAAACTAATTTATTTAAAAAATTACACATAAATTTGAAATCATTTACACACAAAATACATACAAAATTCACCATAGTGTTAATTAAAAATGAAGTGAGTCAGGAATTATGTTCATTATGTGGTTCTAACTGACATGAAATGAACATAAACAGTTTTTTTCCTTTGACAAACAAAGATGTACGTTACTTTTTTCACATTTTATTCGTGAACATCCCTTGCATCTTAGAAATTTGCACCTGGTAGGCAGTGCACCAGTTTCATGAAGAGGCAAGTGTTGTGTTCCATCATTCTGAATCTCTTCAGGAGGCCTAGTTTCCCCTCATTGTCTTTGAACAGGTGTATCTGGAGGTGTGGCAGATGGTCAGCCTTGTCTTCTATTCGGGGTATCCATCCCACTTAACACTAGAACATCAGCCAGCTTCATATGGAAGTGTAGGAGATCCATTATTTTCTTCATTGGTAGACCAACTGCATTAGCATTTTTCCTGTATTCAAGCCAGCTCTGTACCACAGCAAAATCTATAGCATGGAAAATAGCTCTGAGTGGCCATTTCTTTGACTTTATAAAAATTCTGTAGTATGACAATAATTCATCAAAAAGATCAACTCTGCCCATGGCATTGGGTTAGCATTTTACAATCTCTGGTAAATCGATAGTAATATATTTACTTTTATTTTTGCCCCAGTGCTCAACTTTGTCAATTTCTCCTTTTCCAGTAAAATTAGTGCCTAAAACAACTGTTTTGTTGTCAACCCATTTTACCAGTGTTATGTTATCTGCACTACAAATTTCTTCTGAAAATCCTCTTTCCTTCTTCATTGCCTCCTTATCTGGTATTAGAGTAGGATTTGCAAAATGATTAACTCTGACAGTTCCAGCAGCACAATTTTTTTCTTGTTTCAACACTTGGAAAAGCTTGTATGAAGAAAAGAAATTGTCAAAATATATCTTATGTCCAATTTGGTTTTTTATTCTCTGGGCTAATTGTAAAACTACTGTTGGGCCTCGGCCAAATTCCTTCAACAAAGACGTCTGAAATTCAGTCGATGCTCTCTGATAAAGAATAAAATCATAGGCTTGTCCACTCTTACCACATAACATGTACATTTTGATACCCCACAGAGAAAGCTTTCCTTTCATATACTGTTTTACGGACAGCTTCCCTGTGATTGGGATCATTGCCTCATCAACAGCAACCTCTCCTCCACAGATAATTCCAGACATCTGTTACAGATGGCAGTATATATATGCCAAACTGTATAGAACTTGTCTTTTTTGTCTGCTGGTATAGCCATGTTGTTAACAAGATGTAAATTGGTTCTGAGTTGGAAGAATCTATTTCTGGGCATACTGTCCAAGAATAATGACTTTTTCAATGTTGTGTCCCAATACATTCTCTAGGAAATTCTAGAGTTTCCATAATTATATGAATCCCAAACAAGATTTGGAGTTCCACTGTTGTAGTTTGTTTGAAATTGCTATTTGTTCAATTCTGCAAGGCATATAGTTTTGTCATATCAGCCATAGTACTGAACAGATCATTGGTATTGTACTTGCTGAAATAAGTTTAAGGAGAAAGTATTTCCTGCTCTTCAATACATTTTTCCCATTCATAATATGAATCTAGTATAGAGAGATTATGATGATGTCACTTGATGTCCTTTTTTCTGACAAAATGTATTTTACATCACTGAGCTCATTGTTGGTAAGAGGATCACTGTCTTGAATATCACTATCGTTGTTGTCATTGTCGCTGCACACACCACTTTCATTACTTGCAGTTGACTCATCATTGGTTTCTGCTCTGTTTATTTTGTGCCGCCACTCTCACTTCCTTCTCTCTTGAAGTACAGTAGCATTCTACATCAGGAACCGATTCTTCATCTGATGATAAATCGAAATCTAACACCTCTCCATTCAGCAGTATCTCTAAAATGGCATCTGCATCTCGCTCTATGTTGAAGTACTGTTTCTTCAACATGATGAACAGAACTGAAATATTCACAAATAATAATATCAGTAGTGGTATTTCCCTAAAATAATAATTTACAATAGACCTAACGATATTGTCATTGACTGGAGCTTCAATGCTATGTCTATTTTCCTAACCGTTCCTCATAACAATACCTATTAATACAACATACTTCATATATTTTGAATAAATCCCAGTCAAAACTCATACAGTCATCAGGATAAAAAGAAACTGTTCCAACAAGCACTTCATGTGAAGTAAACATAAGACCTCATGGCTACAATTGTGCACACAGAAAAACATCACTTCTTTTTGTTGACTAAAACAAATGATTTTGAAATATTGATTGTTGTAATAAATAAACCGAACATTGTGCAATGTTCATGCAAAACAACAATACTGGTACTCAACTATACTGTGGGCTATAGCTTACCAAAGACTACCAGGTACTTTCAAGGTCACAATCTGCTCTACACTGCTACTTTAATCTGTTGATATGTTTATAGTGCTGCATGACAGATGACAGCACTTATGCATGGTGAAAATAATGAACATTCAAAAATGGGCACATCAGCTCCCAATTGAGGAAACACATGTCTATTGCAGTTAAGATGTCGTGAAAATTAATGTAAAGGTCTGAAAGGGTTAATCAGTATGGATACTTTTAGGACATACCAATTACAAATTGATATAGCCAAGGGCCAATGTCATTTTACCATAAATAACCAATTATTTACAAGAGACCTAATCAGGGGAAGTATGGTTAGATGTAAAACTAAAGTTACTCACAACTTTGAGATTCAAATGTTAAATCCGATATTCACATTTGTCAACACACACAACAACAAAAGAGTCAGCAGCAGCAGAAGTGCTTGTCTCAAGAACAGCAGGCAGAACTTAGGGAACTGATACTTGCTTATGTACATGTATTTGAAAAAGGATCAGGTATTATTAAGGATTTTGTGTACAAAATGTAAGTATATCCTTACAAAACCTTTCATTTCTTTCATACTCTACACCATGGACAAAGAGACAAACAATAATCAACCTTGAAACCTGGGCTAAATATACAAAGGAATTTATAACACAAACCTGAAATGTGCAACAGAGTTTTATATAGGACAACAGGTGTTGCTTAGAATACAACACATATCCAGAAAAATTGGAGAACTGAAATGTAAGTGGCAATTACTATACACCATATCATACATAATTACTAAAAGCCCCTTCTCTGGAGCATAAAGATTGGTACCTAAAAACACGGGTAAAGAAACAGGCCTTTACCCACACAAAGACTTGAGAATGTTTATTTATTGAAGAAGGACTGTTTACCCTCTAAGTTGTATATATGTATAATAATACCAAATTCAAGCTTTTGCAACCAACAGTTGCTTCATCAGGAAAGAGGGAAGGAGAGGGAAAGACGAAAGGATGTGGTCTTTAAGGGAGAGGGTAAGGAGTCATTCCAAGCACACACACACACACACACACACATACACACACACACACACACACACACACACACACACACACATATATATATCCATCCGCACATACACAGACACAATCAGACATTTGTAAAGGCAAAGAGTTTGGGCAGAGATGTCAATCAAGGCGGAAGTACAGAAGCAAAGTTGTTGTGAATGACAGGTGAGGTATGAGCTGCGGCAACTTGAAATTAGTGGAGGTTGACGCCTAGCGGATGTTGAGAAGAGAGGATATACTGAAGGGCAAGTTCCCATCTCCGGAGTTCTGACAGGTTGTTGTTAGTGGGAAGTATCCATATAACCCGGACGGTGTAACACTGTGCCAAGATGTGCTGGGCACGCACAAAGGCATGTTTAGCCACAGGGTAATCCTCATTACCAAGAAACACTGTCTGCCTGTGTCCATTCTCACGAATGGACAGTTTGTTGCTGGTCATTCCCATATAGAAAGCTTCACAGTGTAGGCAGGTCAGTTGGTAAATCACGTGGGTGCTTTCACATGTGCCTTTGATCATGTACACCTTCCGGGTTACAGGACTGGAGAATGTGGTGGCGGGAGGGTGCATGGGACTGGTTTTACACCGAGGGTGGTTACAAGGGTAGGAGCCAGAGGGTAGGGAAGGTGGTTTGGGGATTTCATTGGGATGAACTAAGACGTTACAAAGGTTAGGTGTATGGCGGAAAGACACTCTTGGTGGAGTGGGGAGGATTTCATGAAGGATGGATCTCATTTCGGGGCAGGATTTGAGGAAGTCCTATCCTTGCTGGAGAGCCACATTCAGAGTCTGATCCAGTCCCAGAAAGTATCCTGTCACAAGTGGGGCACTTTTGGGGTTCTTCTGTGAGAGGTTCTGGGTTTGAGGGGATGAAGTGGCTCTGGTTATTTGCTTCTGTACCAGGTCGGGAGGGTAGTTGCGGGATGCGAAAATTGTTTTCAGGTTGTTGGTGTAATGGTTCAAGGATTACGGACTGGAGCAGATTCATTTGCCACGAAGACCTTGGTTGTAGGGAAGGGACTGTTTGATGTGGAATGGGTGGCAGCTGTCATAATGGAGGTACCGTTGCTTGTTGGTGGGTTTGATGTGGACGGATGTGTGAAGCTGGCCATCGGACAGATGGAGGTCAACGTCAAGGAAAGTGGCATGGGATTTGGAGTAGGAATAGGTGAATCTCATGGGACCAAAAGAGTTGAGGTTGGAGAGGAAATTCTGGAGTTGTTCTTCACTGTGAGTCCAGATCATGAAGATGTCATCAATAAATCTGTACCAAACTTTGGGTTGGCAGGCCTGGGTAACCAAGAAGGCTTTCTCTAAGTGACCCATAACTAGGTTGTCGTACAAGGGGGCCATCCTGGTACCCATGGCTGTTCCCTTTATTTGTTGGTACGTCTGGCCTTCGAAAGTGAAGGAGTTGTGAGTCAGGATGAAGCTGGCTAAGGTAATGAGGAAAGAGGTTTTAGGTAGGTGGCAGGTGATCGGCATGAAAGGAAGTGCTCCATCGCAGCGAGGCCCTGGACGTGTGGAATATTTGTGTATAAGGAAGTGGCATAAATGGTTACAAGGATGGTTTCCGCTGGTAACAGACTGGGTAAGGATTCCAGGCGTTCGAGAGAGTGGTTGGTGTCTTTTATGAAGGATGGGAGACTGCATGTAATGGGTTGAAGGTGTTGATCTACTTAGGCAGAGATATGTTCTGTGGGGGCTTGGTAACCATCTACAATGGGGCGGCTGAGATGAGTGGGTTTGTGAATTTTAGGAAGGAGATAGAAGGTAGGGGTGCGGAGTATCGGTGGGGGTCAGGAGGTTGATGGAGTCAGGTGAAAGGTTTTGTAGGGGGCCTAAGGTTCTGAGGATTCCTTGAAGCTCTGCCTGGACATCAGGAATTGGATTACCTTGGTAAACATTGTATGTAGTGATGTCTGAAAGCTGAACAGTCCTTCAGCCACATATTCCCGACAATCCAGTACCATGGTCATGGAACCCTTGTCCGCAGGAAGAATGACATTGGATCGGTCACCCTTCAGATTACGGATAGCCTGGGCTTCAGCAGTGGTGATGTTGGGAGTAGGATTAAGATTTTTTAAGAAGGACTGAGAAGCAAGGCTGGAAGTCAAATTCCTGGAAGGTTTGGAGTGGGTGATTTTGAGGAAGAGGAGGTGGGTCTGCTGTGACGGAAGACGGAGCTGTTCCAGGCAGGGTTCAATGTGGATAGTGTCGTGGGGAGTTGGATCATTAGGAGTAGGATTAGGATCATTTCTCTTCGTGGCAAAGTGATATTTCCAGCAAAGAGTATGACTGTAGGACAGTAAATCTTTGAATGAGGGCTGTTTGGTTGAATCTGGGAGTGGGGCTCAAGGTTAGGCCTTTGGATAGAACAGAGGTTTCGGATTGGGCGAGAGGTTTGGAGGAAAGGTTAAGTACTGAAATAGGGTGTTGTGGTTACAGATTGTGTTGATTAGAATTTTGAGGTTTTGGGTGGAGTGGAACTGGAAGTGGGAGATTAAGTAGATGGGAGAGACTGGGTCTTTGTGCAATGAGAGGAGGTTGAGGTTTGCTGGAAAGGTTGTGAAGGATGAGTGAGTTGCCTTTCTGGAGGTGGGAAACCAAGAGATTCGATAGTTTTTTCAGGTGGAGGGTGGCATGCTGTTCTAATTTGCGATTGGCCTGTAGGAGGATGCTCTGAACAGCCGGTGTTAATGTGGGAGAGAAAGATTGAGGACTTTTATTATGGATAGGAGTTGTCGGGTGTTTTAATTGGCTGAGTTGATGTTGTAACATTACAGGACATATTGGGACATATTGAAGTATTCGATACTGTGGACTTTTAGGGGATGTCGATACAGATATGCAAAATGTAAAGGGAAACTTTGGTGATGTTTGAGTGTTGTACTGTGTCAATATTGGGGCGTTTTGCGCAGAAGGAACAAAAATGGAATTGATGTAGGTATATATTGGTGTTAGTAACCTATTTTCATTCAATTTTGTAATTATATTTCATTTTGTAAAAGAAAGACTCACTGTTTGCTGTAGCTCTGATTAATTGTATAAATTATCAGTTTTGAGCTAAATTATTTTGTATAATATGGACAAGATACTTTTAAAAACTCACCAGCTAAAGAGAAAGTCTGTAAATGAACGTTTAATGCACACTTCTGGAACTTTCTATGGAGAAATTCTATATTATGATCGCAAAAATACGAAAACTTGTGAAAACTGTTTCATAACCTAATTTCGAAAGACGATTTGTATCAAGAAATATTGCTAAAAAGATTTATTTACATTTTGAAACACAATTTAAATCATTTTACATATAAATAGTTGTTCTAAATCACTCAAGAAATATCCAGAATCAAATGTCAAGATATTTCTGGAAACATCAGTACAAGTCTGGTGAAGGTTATCCAGAAGCTGGTAGAAAAATGTTATAAAATCTATTTGGAAATTATGCTTGTAAGAATTTATATGTACTGATCCTTTTACTTACTTTAATCTGTACTAAAATTCTGTAATGTCTAATTTAGTTTTAAGTCGTGAATTGCTATCGTATTGTGAACAAAGCATTGTCGAAGACTCTCATTTTTTGGAAGGATATTAGTACACCTAGGAGTTGTCAGTTGCCAGTTCGGATGTGCAGTGCAGTTGGCTCGGAGAGTCGGTTGTTGACATGTGAAGTCTGTCAGTTCTGCTTTGTAAATAAACGTCTGTAATGAAGAATTACTTGTTGTCGTCAATATGAACTCAAGACCTTTTGCACGAAGCAGACACCTCCTAATGCAACGTTTTAATTTGGTTGAGGAAGCTGGGATCGCTATAAGTGCAAACAAATTGAAGTGGAACGTTTTAATTTGGTGTTGAGGAGCTGAAATGTTATAATTTGGTGGAGGAAGCAGAGGATATGACGACCACCCAGTGATTCTTCAAAATAAAATACGTCTCTTCTGGGATCACAAGAAGAAAGTACGTCTGTTTTGGGACCACAAGAAGAGGATATACGACGGACCAGTCATTCTTCAGAAGTAAATACGTCGATTCTGGGGTCACAAGAAGAGGAGTGAATCAACCGAGCGAAACCATCCTGGAATTGAAGAAATTTCGCAAAACACGGACACCAACAACCACCGACGGACACTAAGATAAGTACCTGCTTCCTAAAATAATGGAAAAAGACGCAGATTTCAGTATTGACAGCGGTGTAGCGAGTACACTTATTAGGGAAAGTGATTCTGACAGTGTAGGAATGTTGGAAATGTTAAAACAGATGTTTTCAGAGTTAAACTCGAAGTTGGATAACACAAACTCCAAGATGGACGATTCTCGTGCCGAATTACGTCAACAAATTGAACAGACACAACAACAGATGGACAGGTCGATTTCGAAGGCTGTGTGTGATTTAAAATCAGAAATAAATTCAAATACAGAACAGATTGCTCACACTAATCAGGTTCTCGAAGAATGGCGAATTACTTTTGAGTCAAACCAAAAAGAACTTAGTTGTCGTGTGGACACGGTTGAGAGCAAAATTTCTGTCCTTGAAACTGATTTAAGTAACGAAATTTCAAATAACCAGTCAAAACTTTAAAAAGTTGTTGATTTTGTAAATGAGGAAAATTCTCAATTGAGAAATGAATTTCACCAGACAAAACGATTTTTGAAAGCGAAATTGAATCTTTCAAATCTGATTCTGACAAAAAGGTCACAGAAATTTGTAGTAGAGTAGGTAATGTCGAAAAAACTGTAGACAGAAAATTTGTAGAAGTACAAGAAACTATGTTGCAAAAAGGTTTTAGTAATAGTTGTAATGGGGTATGGGGAAATTTTCCCATTAAAACTTATCCCGGTGACAAGAATATACACCCAAAAGACTTCATGCAATTCTGCAAGGAGCAGTTCACGTCCATAATGACAGATAGTGTTAAGATAAAATTTGTAAAGAAATTACTTGATGGTGAGGCGCTTTCGTGGGCCAATCGGAATTGTTCCGCGGAAATGTCCTTTGAAGATTTCGAAAAATGTTTTCTAACCAAATTTTGGTCTGAAACTGAGCAAGCTCGAATCAAAAGTGAATTCTTGAATGGTCCTAGTTACAGAGAATCTGATGGGTCAATGAAAGCCTATTGTGAGAAACAGTTGCAAAAATTAGTGCATCTGGATAAGCCATTTGATGAGCTAACTCAAATTGATGCACTAAAACAGAGACTTCCGAAAAGAGTACAATGGGGTTTAGTATATGGTCCAGATGAGTCCATAGAACAATTCTTGAAATATGTGGACAAACTTGATAGAGCCTTTGAACAAAACAACAGATTTAACGACTTTGTAGGTTCATCACACAGAGGGTGGGAACCAAACCGTGGAAATAATAACAATAATAGTGAACGAAGAAACTTTAACAACAACAGGGATAATTATAATAGCAATGACAGAAGAAATTTTGGTAGGAATGATCAGCACTTTAATTCAAACAGAGAATGGGAAAATCGAAACAGGTCCTGGGGTAATGACATGAGACAAGGTAACCCGAGGCAGGGAAACGACAGACATAGGCCTTTAAACGACTAAATGCTCCACTGGGAGTCTGTCAGTTTGGGGCAAGGAATTTTCAAAATCAGGCTAATTTCACCCAGAACAGACAGCACTATAATCAGAGACCTAACCAGTATAGACAGTATGCTTATGATCGATCTGTAGATAGAGGTAATGAAAAAATTAAATTTGACAGGAAATTTTGGAATGTCATCAGAGAAAATACTAGAAACAACTGTAATAGGAACCAGGCTACCTTTGATGAAGTAGGCTTAGAAGATGATATAATTGCAAATTTATATAATCAAGAAGAAACATCTAATGCTGAAATGAAAGGTAAGGATAACTTTGATAATTTTGGATTGTACAAACTTATGTGGGGTGATGTTTTAGATGTAAGTTGTCATAATGATGTTCGTACTGAAGTTTCTGGAAAGTCTGATATTCATGTGGATGTGGTTGGTGAAGATGGTGTTGTGAGTAATGTTGGTGATACTAGTAGTGTTTGTAGTGTAAGCTCAGGCAATGATGATGATAATGTTGATGTTAAGGCTAGTGGTGATTATGTACTAGAAGATTTTGATGGTGAATTGGATGGAATAGTTTATGTTGAAGTTAAGGAGGATGTTATAAGCAATAGTGTTGAGAATAGTTGAGCCAGGAACTCTAACTACATTCCACACGAGAATCAGATTGTGCCAGTTCAGCTTAGTAATACATCAGGAGACAGGGGGGTTGATTGTGCTGATGCATCTGAGATTATTTTGAAATCTGTTTGGGACAAATTTAAAGATTACAGTGATGACAATGATGTTAAGATCAAATTAAGGGAAATTTGTGAACCAGTTTCTGCTTTTAACCCTAATGAAATCATCAAACGGGGTACTAGTCAGGATGTGTGTAAGGTAAATAGTAATCCAGACATTCCAGTAAATTCCAGTAGAGCTAGAAGTTTGAAGAAAGTATTGCCTAATAAAGAAAACCTAAATATGGAACAGAGGTATGATGAGATAGCAGAAGATCTTTTGTATGAAGAACAGGAAGAAAGGGAAAACACCACTATTGGTAGTCCATACATAAAAATTAAAGCTATAGGTTGGGAAGGGTATTGTTTGATTGACACAGGGAGTCCAATTAGTGCCATTTCAAGCAAATTAAGAGATATAATTAAGCATGATCCTGACTTTGTTGAATTACCAGTTGTTGGAATAAAAATTAGAGGCATTACCGGCAAACTAAGCAAAATTGTTAATAGACAGGTGTTGTTGTCCTTCAGTATAAATGATGTACAGTTTACTCAAGGATGTCTTGTAATAAGTGACCTAAATGAGAATGTACTGTTGGGTATGGACTGGATATTAAAAGCTAATGCAGCATTTGATTGGGAAAAGAGTTTGTTTACCTTTATTGATCCTAAGACGAGAGTATGTTCCAGTACTACTGACATGTTGGTTCAAAACTGTGCTGATAAGGGAATTGAAATTAGGGACGTTACATTTTCTAAAGACAGTGGTTATTGTGTAGAGGAAATTACTGAGGATTATGATGATGGAGAATATGGGGATATAGTTCAAGAAAAATTACGGGAATCAGATAATTTGAACCAAGAACAAAAGATTGAAGCCTACTCAATTTAAAATTGAAGACTTGGTCCTTGTTAAAACACAAGAGAAGTCTAAAGCCATCAGTGGTGAATTAAAAAAGTTTTTTGACATATACATTGGACCTTTCAAGATTCAGGACAATCCTCATTCGATTGCTTACCGTCTAGTCTACCCAAATTCTGGCAGACTGTTTGGCCTACGAAACGTGACCGATCTGAAATTGTATAAAAAAATGTAAAAAAGTATTTTAGATAATAGATGTTTATAGACTTTTATATGTAATCTTACCAGGATGTTTTTGTATACTTTGTTATGTTGTATTTATCTGATTCCTCAGGGGAGCATATATTCTTTGTGTGCTAAGTGTTTGGCGAGCACTAGGTCCCCTAGCTATGCAATTGTCATATTTCATTTTCGTATTCTGGCATTGCATCTTACACTTATTCTGTGATCCTGTATAATCAATTTTCTCCATCTGTCAGTCTATCCTCTCTTAGCTTTAAGATATTATTTAGAGTAAATTTTCTTGAGTAATTAGACTTTAGAGAATTCAAATTTCTGTGTCCTTAAAAATCGCTCCACCGACTATTAAATGCTTTTGCTAATGTTTAACTGGGTTTGACCACTGTATGCTGTATATTCTTAGCGGACTGTGCTATTGCAGCCTGTGATAGCCTGCAGTGTATATGGAAACCATACGGACTGTGAAGATGAGACTGAAATACAGTGTGTGGCATTGAGGTATACCGACCTTTAAGGAAGAAGATCACCGACCTTCAAGAAAGAAGATCACCGGTCTTCAAGAAAGAAGACACCAAAGATATGTGTAAAACTTTTCTGTTTTGTAATGTAAGGACATCAACCCTTCCGTGTTTCACATGGAAGTGCTGATGGGGGGGTTGTGTAACATTACAGGACATATTGGGACATATTGAAGTATTCGATACTGTAGACTTTTAGGGGATGTAGATACAGATGTGCAAAATGTAAAGGGAAACTTTGGTGATGTTTGAGTGTTGTACTGTGTCAATATTGGGGCGTTTTGCGCAGAAGGAACAAAAATAGAATTGATGTAGGTATATATTGGTGTTAGTAACCTATTTTCATTCAATTTTGTAATTATATTTCATTTTGTAAAAGAAAGACTCACTGTTTGCTGTAGCTCTGATTAATTGTATAAATTATCAGTTTTGAGCTAAATTATTTCGTATAATATGGACAAGATACTTTTAAAAACTCACCAGCTAAAGAGAAAGTCTGTAAATGAACGTTTAATGCACACTTCTGGAACTTTCTATGGAGAAATTCTATATTATGATCGCAAAAATACGAAAACTTGTGAAAACTGTTTCATAACCTAATTTCGAAAGACGATTTGTATCAAGAAATATTGCTAAAAAGATTTATTTACATTTTGAAAAACAATTTAAATCATTTTACATATAAATAGTTGTTCTAAATCACTCAAGAAATATCCAGTATCAAATGTCAAGATATTTCTGGAAACATCAGTACAAGTCTGGTGAAGGTTATCCAGAAGCTGGTAGAAAAATGTTATAAAATCTATTTGGAAATTATGCTTGTAAGAATTTATATGTACTGATCCTTTTACTTACTTTAATCTGTACTAAAATTCTGTAATGTCTAATTTAGTTTTAAGTCGTGAATTGCTATCGTATTGTGAACAAAGCATTGTCGAAGACTCTCATTTTTTGGAAGGATATTAGTACACCTAGGAGTTGTCAGTTGCCAGTTCGGATGTGCAGTGCGGTTGGCTCGGAGAGTCGGTTGTTGACATGTGAAGTCTGTCAGTTCTGTTTTGTAAATAAACGTCTGTAATGAAGAATTACTTGTTGTCGTCAATATGAACTCAAGACCTTTTGCACGAAGCAGACACCTCCTAATGCAACATTTTAATTTGGTTGAGGAAGCTGGGATCGCTATAAGTGCAAACAAATTGAAGTGGAACGTTTTAATTTGGTGTTGAGGAGCTGAAATGTTATAATGTGTAGGTGAAGGATTAGGTGGGTGAGGGCAATGGATTGTCCAGTTTGGAACTGGTATAGGGACTGATGGAAAGAAGGGTTACAGCCAGAGATAGGAACTTTAAGTGTGAGGCCTTTGGGGGTAATGCTAAATGTCAGACAAGCCTGAGTAAATAAAATGTGGGAGCGTAATCTGGCTAGGGCGAAGGCATGTATGCAGTGGAATGTAAATAAAACTTAATGGGGTCATTGTGGGGATGTTGTGAGGGTGACATGGTATTAGAAGGTGAAAGCTGAGCTATGTTGATCCTGTGGTGAACTTGGGTTGGTAAACAACGATGTGCACAAAGTTTAAGTGGTTGTGTTGCAGCCAAAACATGTTAAAGGGTGGAGAAATTTGCTAAAATTTCGAAAAAACTGAGTGTAAATGTATTAAAAGGAGTGTTTTTGTGGTGGCAGATTATGAAAATTAGGCTACAATTGTCTGACAAAGAAATAATGACGTTTAAACCTGTGGGAAGTTGCTAAAAATGATCAGTGTTGTGGGAAAAACGGAAATGGAAATAAAGCAAAAGTTATTAGAACTAGCCGAAATGGTTGTTTAATAGATGAAAGGAACTGTTTGTGAACTGAAAACGGTGGATTTTATAGCAGCGGTAGTGTTGAAAGCGGAAAAAAATTTTGCTTATGGTTTGTAAGTGGGTTACGTATTATTGAGTATATATAGGCGGGATAAAATTGTATGGTAGATTATGGTAAAAAGGAGAAGGTGAATACAAAGTGAAACTACTTCAAAAACAGAAAGAGAAAGTAAGATGACAGAAAAGATTACGAAATGCAACAGTGACAATAACAAACGTAATTGTTGGGTTCAAATTAATGATATGAATATAATAAAGGGAAACATTCTATGTGGGAAAAATATATCTAAAAACAAATGATGATGTGACTTACCAAAGGAAAGCGCTGGCATGTTGATAGACACACAAACAAACACAAACATACACACAAAATTTAATCTTTTGCAACCAACGGTTGCTTCATCACGAAAGAGGGAAGGAGAGGGAAAGGCGAAAGGACGTGGGTTTTAAGAGAGAGGGTAAGGTAAGTCTTTCCGCTCCCAGGATTAGAATGACTCCTTATCCTCTCCCTTAAAACCCACATCCTTTCGTCTTTCCCTCTCCTTCCCTCTTTCCTGATGAAGCAACAATTGGTTGCGAAAGCTTGAATTTCGTGTGTATGTTTGTGTGTCTATCAACATGCCAGCGGTTTCGTTTGGTAAGCCACATCATCTTTGTTTTTAGACATATTTTTCCCATGTGGAATGTTTCCCTCTATATATTCAGAGGAAGGAAATGGCAAACCACCTCTGCTAGGACCTTGGCTAGTAGGCGGTGCGGATCTCCCGCATCGTCCCCTACACTCATTGGAGTACGGGACCTCATCATAAAATATATATATATATATATATATATATATATATATATATATATATATATATATATATATATATATACTAGTTACACTTGATGGATGAGAAAACTCTTGATGCACGCAAACAAGTGAGTAAAGTATAAGTGGCAAACTGAATAAGTGGTCACACCATGTGTCTAACACAATTTATCTTTCAGATTTATAAGGTAAGCAGAGATGCATGAATGACATTAAATAAGTTTGTGATAGCATGACTACACACTGAAGTGAATGAATACATGGTTCAATATATGAAAAAGATGTTAGTAGCCATCGAGCCACTATACATTTATCCATGAAGATTTAGTTTTAAGTAATTATTAAGTTTTTACATCCTGGAAATGATGCATCAATACATCGTAAAGTGAAGAAACATAGATATTAGGTACCATATAAACACAAGAAAGCACCACACCACAACTAAATATAGTTTTAAGTCTATTTTATGTTTGAATGTGACAGTGTGAAAGTATGTGAAAAAGAAAACAATTGCATTATGTCACATGTCCTGATGCTGAAATAAACTAAAACCTAACTACTGTGAGTGTCAACTACCCATGAAATTGTCAAACACCTGAATTACATTGAAATTTTTTTGCACATTTGATACTTATGTAAACAATGTTTTATGCTCATTATACATAACATATGGTATTTATGATAAAACTCTGTATACTTCAACACATGCAATTGTTATCCTTTGTACAATGAACATAACAAGTAAATCCTGAGCTGCACTTTTAAGCACTGAATGAGTATTTGACAAGATTGGTATTATCACATTTGAGTTGTGCTTATAAAAAAAAAATATTTTGTCCTTGGAATCACAGTTAAGTCCATTAACAATATGTAACTGAGCACATAAATGCCTTTCCATGTATAGATCCTTCCTGGAGAATGCTAGAGATGCAAGGCCATGTGTAGTTACCTGAGCAGTGCGTAGTTTCTCTTGTAGTGACTATTGTTTACTTCTTTGATTCTTTTGAATTGACAGAAGTGAGCCAACATGGAATCATTGTGAACTGAAATTAAAGAATCTCAATTTATGCTACAAATGAAAACAGAGTCAATTATTGCATGAATGTTATATGCAGAATGTATAACCAAATGAGAGTAAAATGTGTACTCATATAATTGGAATCAAATAATGTAACAAAAATAAAAACAAAATGACAAGCAATGACACTATGTATAATAAGGGGAGAGGATATGTTACAGACTGTAATGTATATAAGCGACAATAATGGCATGTCAGCAGATGAATTGGATAAGTGTATTTTAAAATTGTATTTGTATTTTTCTTTCTGTTATGGATATAGTGTGTGCAGAGGATACTACAGAAACTTTGTGTAGTGCAACTGTATGAAAGATGCTCCAAAACAAAGCACAAAAACATATGAAACCTGGCTCCAAAGTGTTAATTGTGTGTGTTACATACATGGGTGGGCTCATGTTAAACTAAAAATGGTAAAACTTCATGGAACACGAATTTTCTGTGCTCAACATCCTCATAAAAGTGGCAAGGAACTTACCTTGTCAATGCATGTTGGATATATTGCTGCAGGCCTCACTGATTAAGTGTGAGTGATGAGGTGAAATAAATGCCTCGGGCTGCCGATATGGAAACCAGTTGTCACCGCAAGTACACTACTGGCCATTAAAATTGATATACCAAGAAGAATTGCAGATGATAAATGGGTATTCATTGGACAAATATATTATGCTGGAACTGAAATGTGATTAAATTTTTCACACAATTTGGGTGCATAGATCCTGAGAAATCAGTACCCAGAACAACCACTTCTGGCCGTAATAGCGGCCTTGATACATCTGGACATTGAGTCAAACGGAGCTTGGATGGCATGTACAGGTACAGTTGCCCATGCAGCTTCAACATGATATGACAATTCATCAAGAGTAGTGACTGGCATATTGTGACAAGCCAGTTGCTCGGCCAACATTGACCAGACATTTTCAATTGGTGAGAGATCTGGAGAATGTGCTGGCCAGGGCAGCAGTCGAACATTTTCTGTATCCAGAAAGGCCCGTACAAGACCTGCATCATGTGGTCATGCATTATCCCACTTAAATGTAGGGTTTCGCAGGGATTGAATGAAGGATAGAGCCACGGGTCGTAACACATCTGAAATTTAATGTCCACTGTTCAAAGTGCTGTCAATGCGAACAAGAGGTAATCAAGATGTGTAAACAATGACACCCCATACCATCATGCAGGGTGGTATGCCAGTATGCTGATGCCAAATACACACTTTGAATGTGCATTCACCGTGATTTTTCCAAACACGAATGCGACCATCATTATGCTGTAAACAGAACCTGGATTCATCCGAAAAAAATGATGTTTTGCCATTCGTGCACCCAGGTTCATCATTGAGTACACCATCACAGGTGCTCCTGTCTGTGATGAAGCATCAAGGGTAACCACAGCCATGGTCTCCAAGCTGATAGTCCATGCTGCTGCAAACGTCATTGAACTGTTCGTGCAGATGGTTATTGTCTTGCAAATGTCCCCATCCGTTGACTCAGGAATTGAGACATGGCTGCATGATCCATTACAGCCATGTGGATAAGATGCCTGTCATTACGACTGCTAGTGATACAAGGCCATTGGGCATTCTGTATTAGCCTCCTGAACCCACCGATTTCACATTCTGCTAACAGTCTTTGGACCTCGACCAACGCGATCAGCAATGTTGTGATACGATAAACCGCAATAGCGGTAGGCTACAGTGCAAGCTTTATCAAAGTCATAAACGTGATGGTATACATTTTTTCTCCTTACAAGAGGCATCACAACAATGTTTCACCAGGCAATGCCGGTCCACTGTTGTTTGTATATTAGAAATCAGTTGGCAACTTTCCTCATGTCAGCACGTTGTAGGTGTCACCACCAGTGCCAAACTTGTGTGAATACTCTGAAAAGCTAAACATTTGCATATCACAGCATCTTCTTCCTGTTGGTTAAATTTGATGTCTGTAGCATGTCATCTTCATGATGTAGCAATTTTAATGGCCAGTAGAGTATATATACTTGAATATTTCTGGTATCTCAACTGCAGATTTTTCAGCGCTCATTTAACTTTAGGACTCTGTATCTCAGAATGAACAAAAATGGAATCTTGTCAGAACTTTTGTGACATATCATATATTACTCTGAGTTTTGTCTTACTTGAAATTTTTATCTGTTTTGTCTTCCTTTGATATGAAAAACGATCTGCGAATCTTATGTTGATCCTACACAGGTGGTTAAAGACAGAATGACCCTAACGGGTAATGTTTCCCTTGATGAATCTCAAAGTAAGAAAAAAAAATGTTTTTTTGACAACAAATGCTCTCTCTGATCATGAAGCACACTTAGTTAGAATAAACAACATTGTGTCCAGTAGTATGGATATTCCTCAGTGGAAATCCGTTGAGTAATTGATGACTTCAGGACAAATGTTTTTAAGAATAGTTTACAGGAGATGAGCTGGGATGAAATTTATAATGAACCAAATGCTAACATAAAATTTAATCTGTTCAATGATAAATTCAAGCTATATTTGACAGTAGCATTTTGCATAAGCTAACCAGAAAGGACACTAAACAGCCATGAAAAAGACCATGGATGACTAGAGGGATTTAAGTATGTTTTGAAGGGAAAAGAGAAATGTATCTTTTGGCAAGAACAAGTAGGAATCCTGCAGTAGTTGCAAGCTAGAATGACTACAAAAATTAGAGAGAAATGTAATCAAAAAATCAAGGAACTTGCACACAATGCCAGAAATCAGTAATTCCTACATATGGAATGTAGTGATACGAGAGACAGGACAACCAGCCACAGAAGGGGGATCTTCACTACTGAACTGAATGGAAAGGCTATTCATGATCAGTCACAGGTAGCTAATGTATCTAATAAAAACGCCTTAAATATAGTGGAAAGCACTGGGACATACAGTTCAAGAGAAAACTCACAGTAGTACATTCAAAAATATCTCATAAAATTCAGTCATATGATCAGCTTCTCCTTATGAAATTAATAAAATTATACATCCTCTCAAAAATAAAAGCCCTTCTGTTTTCGATGGTGTTTCCAATAGAGTGTGAAAGATTTGTTCCCATGCAGTAGGCCTTGTCTTATCCAAAATATGTAATGTATCACTAACTCATGGCATTTATTCAGAGACTGAAGTATACCATTGTTGAACTCTTTTTGAAGACTGATGATAAGAGAGATGTCAATAAGTACCAACTTGGTTCACTGCTGACATCTTGTTCCAAGCTTTTTGAGAAAGAGGTATATGATAGACTACTAACTCAGCAAAGCAACAGTAATTTCCTGAGCAAATCACAGTTTGCCATTTACATTTTAACTCGCCAGTTCTTAGAAGCATTTAATAATAAAATGGAACTAGTTGGTGTTTTGTCTGACCTGTCTAAGGCATTTTACTATGAGAATCACTGAATTTTCTAGATAAATTAAAGCTCTGTGGGATTTATGATATAACCAACCAATGGATAATGTCATATGTAAGCAAAAGAATGTATTTAGTAGTGTAACAAATATACTCTAGGGACATAATTGTGGCTGGGGAGACATCATGTATGGGTTTCCCCAAGGCTCACTCTTCTTAGGGCCTCTATTGTTCCCCATACATGTAAATGATCTTAAATCTAATATACAATAAGCAGAATTAATTCTTTTTGCAGATGATACTAGTATTGTAGTCAGCCCAAGCATACATACAGAAATAAATGAACTATTAAACAAAATTTTTAACATATTCAGTTCTACACATCTAGGGGTACTACACCAATGATAAATAACGAAATAATGAATAAAACTTCAACGTTCTTAGGTGTGTATATTGACAAAAATGTACATTGGAAAAAACACATTTGGGAACTCCTAAAACAATGTAATTGAGCCATATTTGCACTTAGAATAACTGCAAATATTGGGGAAAGGTAAATCAGTAAGGTGGCATATTTTGCATATTTTCATTCAATAAAGTCTATGAATAATATTCTTGACTAAATCACCTTTAAGAGCGAAAGTCTTCACTGCTAAAAACATGCTGTATGAATGATGTGTGGTGCTCAGCTATGATAGTCTTGTATACATCTGTTTAAGGAGTTAGGCAATCTGGCTACTGGTTCAAAATATAATTGTTTCTTAATGAAAGGTGTTATATATAATCCACTGTACTTCAAAATGAACAATTATGTACATACTGACAATGACAGGATGAAACATTACATTCATTACTCCACATTTAGGTTGTACTTAGCACAAAAAGAGTGCACAATGCAGCAACAGAAATATTTGATCACTTACCCAGTGATATAAAATATCTTACAGACAGCAAAGGAAAATCTGAAAATAAAATGAGAATGTTTCTTCATAATAAATCCGTCTGATCATAGAACAATTTGTATTACTGCATTGTGTAAAAGGTAGTGGGTAGGACTTACAAACTCACAACACCTGTGTATCATTTTTCTTTTTGGAAGATAACTAAGAAATATTCAGAATGCAACTACATGTACAAATTAATTTGTGATGTGAATTTAAGACGACACATTCCACAGCATTGTGACCTACTGTGCAAAATGATCCATGGTACATGAAAGTGACTAGCTAACTAACTAAACAATTAATTACAATTTGAACAACCTCACAATTCCTCCTTGAACATGTTCTTCTTTAAATGGTTTGGATTTGGTCCTTGAAATACTCAGATCTGACAAAATATTAGTCAAAATCATTACTTTCCTACTAACACTTTCTACAGTTAACTGTTTTACTACTCCCACTACTGAAGACATTTTCCATTATAAACTCATCAGGTGTAGTTAGTGTATTTCTTAATATTGTGACAAGATTCAGTGTAAACACAGTACAACCCTTAATCTTACTTCCAGATACAAATATATACTGCATGACACAATTAATTATCATACACAACAGCACAGAGTAAATAGTACAAAGTTAAGTTCCCTAACATAAAACAGCCTCAACACATTCATCACCTCCAAAATACTACACTGTGACCTATGTATCATCAATATCTTGTCAAATCATAAAGAATATCCCTGAAAATCATCACCTCAGCACTTATAAACTTAAAAATCATATCATCGTAATACTCATAGACAATTTCTCATATTTCAATATAAATACAAAGCCTACCATCTCTAAAATACAAAATGTTTTGATCATAGTGTATCAGGCCTCAAATCATGTACATCGAGCACATGTTTAATACTTTTAAAAACGATAAAACCATGTCTGTAACATATTTTAAACATTAATCCAGTTTACAAAAAAGTGGGTCATATAAAACACGGTTCTTACCTGTTACAGCATTAAAGATTACAAATGTGTTTTGACAAACAGTCTCCTCACTTTAAGTCCTTTCACATTTAAATGCACTTTATATAATAGACAAGACTTAGTAAAGGCTGAAATTTTCAGCTCAGTAATCTTTTCTCATATCAAATCTTTATTACTATTTTCCTTACAATAACTGTACCCAACTGCCAACTACAGATCGTGAAAAATGACAATAGTAAAGCATCAAGGCTGACTTCATGCCTTTTCAGTTACAAATTTTGCACAAAATTAACCAGATGAGAAACCATTATAGATTAGAAATAAAAAATGCTAAGTGCTGTGCAAATGATGAATATATTTTAAATTCTAAAAATAAATGTAAATCTGCCTGGACTGTCATTAAAAGGAAAATTAATAATACCAATAAAGAAAGGACTATCCCTATTGACTGCAATATTTGCAATGAATATTTTGTAAATAGTGTCACCACCCCACCCATCAATTCTGCCTCTGATCCAGAAGGATTGCTCACTTGTGCAAAACAGACAAGAAGTGAGAAGTTCACTTGGACCCGAATCACATTAAATGATATTCATAAGTCAATAAACAAATTAAGTAATTCGAAAACAGAAGATTATTGTGGACTCAGTAATCTCATCATTAAATGTATAGCAAAAGAAATTGAAATGCCACTTCTCTCACTATCAAACAGAGTGCTTGATGAAGGAATATTTCCCGACTGTCTTAAGCTCACAGTTACATTGCTTGTGTATAAAAAAGGTGAAAGAAACCTCCCAAATAACTACAGACTCGTTTCAATAGTACCAATCATATGCAAGTTAGTAGAAAATTGTGTGCATAAGCAGATATACAGGTATTTTGAAACCAACAAAATTTTAAATGAACAACAATTTGGCTTCAGATCACATGTATCAACTGTAAAAGCAGTAGAAGCTTTGGTGAGCAATGTTTATGAAGGGTATGAAGAAAGGGTATCAATGTCTGGAACACTTATTGACCTAAGTAAAGCATCTGACTCGGTGTCACATGACATACTCATCAAAAAGTTAAAATACTATGGCATTGAAGACGATACACTCCATCTACTCAAATCTTATCTAAGCAATAGGTTACAACTCATGTATGCAAATAAGCGGAGGTCCAAAATACTCCCTATAGAAAGAGGAATACCCCAAGGCTCTGTTCTTGGACCTTTGCTGTTCATTGTCTCTGTTAATGACTTCTCGAATTACATACCGTGTAAGAACATACTACATGCTAACGATATGACATTAATAAGTACAGAGTGTACTGGACAAAAATAGAGAAATGATGCAAATGGCTAATTACTGGTCTCAGGCTAACCAGCTGTGCATAAATCAAACAAAAACAGAAGAAATAATATTTAATCTCAAAGTAACTAAAAATGAAAACAAAACAGTGAAATTACTTGGACTAATCATAGACCAAAAGCTCTAATGGGAAGGACACACAAACCATCTATGTAGTAAACTAGCATGAGTACTTTTCTTATTGTATAAATTAATAAACAGTGTGAACAAGCAATTGCTACTCCACTCATACTATGCTTTTTTACATTCCCAACTGCAATATCGAATATTGCTTTGGCCTAACTCCCCAGGGGCTGAATGTATTTTCAGATGGCAGAAGACAGCAATCAGGTGCATGGAATGGTTAGCACCCAGAGAGTCCTGCAGAAATTATTTTAAATCTCTTGGGGTAATGACAGCGCCAAGTAGGTACATATATAACTGTTTAATATATGCCAGAGAAAATCTGAAAAAAATTGAACATGAGACGTGATGTGCATGCACACAGTACAAGAAACAGTC
This sequence comes from Schistocerca gregaria, assembly GCF_023897955.1. Classification (NCBI taxonomy): domain Eukaryota; kingdom Metazoa; phylum Arthropoda; class Insecta; order Orthoptera; family Acrididae; genus Schistocerca; species Schistocerca gregaria. The sequence continues at coordinate 618,054,201 of NC_064923.1, read as the reverse complement.
ACCTGCTGTACTTGCCTTCCACAAGACTTGCTGTAGTCCATAATAACTATAAGTACTTCAGCATAAAATTTTTCAATAAGTTACCATGCTCAGCTCGTACAGTACCACTAGATAAATATAAGAATACAATGCAATGAATTCTATGCAACTGAATAATTCTTAGAAACTAATTATCAAAATAAATGTTTTACCTAAGTTATGAAGAAAATGTTTTGATATTATATAAGCTAGTTATTTACTGTGATTCTATTCTTATGTGTGTATTTAATTACTGTATAACACATTGTTTTACAGAATGCTGAAGAAAAGATCTTTAGTTCCTTTTCTCCCCTTTGTAAACTTTGACAAAGCCAGTTGTATGAAAAAATACTGAAAGGCTAATAAAAATATTCTGTTCTATTCTAAATATTTATGTAAAATCTATGAAAACCACACAGCACAGAGGTATGTCTAAGGTCATCAAATGGAAAGGAGAAGGTCCCCTCAAAAACAGCTACAACTGAAAGAAAATTTCTTCAGTATACAAGCATAAATGCAAGTTTATATTTTCAGAGTAGTGTAAAACACGTTTAATGTAACTATGTTACAAAATATCTCTGTTTAAGCCAACTGGATACAATATTCAATCAAAAACATAAATGACTTTGAGACAAATAAATAAACTTCTCATTAATACTGCTGTCTAACAATACCTGAAAAGTCTTACTATATGTACACCTAATACCCAAGGAAGAGAGACAGCATGGTAGTAGAAGATACTTTGACAGATTTATAGAATTTTTTTATGTGAAGGCACACTTCAGCTTAGGACTCTGCATGCGCCAGACACATAGTATAGAAATGAGTGGTGTACTCTCCTGGAGTCATTGAAGTCTATGGTGAAGTACATAAATCATCATCATTTTCAAAATCATATGCTCCTACCACTAATACAAATTTATTTGAAAGCATATGCTTGATATTATGCATATACATTTTGAAAAATATAAAATTTACTTGGAATATGTTTTGACTTCACACTGTGCAATGCATATTTACTATTGCATTTTACATGCCAAAAATCCATCACACTTTTAGATTCACATGGTGCCATTTTTACCTTTCTCAGTCTTTTAACCAATAATCACTTTCACTGCAACATACATTTGATTTAAGATTTCACACATTTGAAATAAGATTTCATTTTACAATCAGTCTCATTTAAGTATGCAAGTACTACACTATCCTCTTTCAAAACAAGATTTTATGTATATTATTGTTATTACCTCACTTTTGTTTAAGTATTTCTTTTTATTTTCATTTTGTGATATTTTAACTTCTTTTCACTGTTTTTACTTTTGTTTTTGTTCACATTTGCATGAATTATGGCTACAACATTAGTACAAACAATTTCATTTGTGGAATACTTGACACTTGGTTGACAAACATCCACTACTGCCAATGTATCTACATTTAGCAATGTTTTCAGTTTCCTCTTACAAAATTTCATTTTTTACAGTACAAATATTTTCAGTTAAATGTTTCTGATCTAACTCTACATTTACACTATTATTTTCAACAAGGCTGAACCATGCATACAATTGTTGGTACTTCGGTTCCACTATAAGTTCCTTTTTTAGTTCTGTGACGTGATTACTAATGTTTTATATCTCATTTCTCAAATTTTTTACTTCATTCTTCATAATATCAAGTTTACTCTTTAACAAATTACTTACATCACTTCTTTGTTCTACACTGTTACTGAGATCACATTTAATTTCCAATTTTTCACCCAAATTGTTTTTTGAGATTTCGATTCTTCCATGTAAGTCCACTGTGATTACTTAAATCATTACACAGCTTGTCAGATTTTTTCACAAAGATACTTAACAACTGCCACCTATATACCTGTCACTTGCAGAAAAATAGATGACAAAAAACCTGCAAACAACACCCCACACCCCATTTCTGACCCCTACGTTACCATATTGTTACAATCATGACCAATATTCACTAGATAATTAGATGTAGGTATACACATCACTCTGCCAGACTGAGATGTTACATCACACACTCTCCCACATAGTTGATGATGTCACAATAGATAAATAATGTTAGTTAATGAATATTCAGTAGTACATATGTTTAAATTGTTTGCCTTTCAGTTACTAAATTTTTTTATGTCTTTCACTTTATTTATTGTATTGCATTGATTATTCATTCCAAGCTGGAATGCCAACAATGAAAAATCAAGGATGGAATGTAACGATAGTATGAAAGGGAAGTTGCTACTCACCTTACAGTGGAGATGCTGAATCGTAGATAGGCACAACAAAAAGACTACCACAGTGTGTTTTTGGCTATCAAGATCTTTGTTGAAAATAGACAACAGACACACAAACACATACTCATGCAAACACAACTTACACACATGACTGCAGCCTCTGGAAGCTGAAGCCACAGTGCAACCAATAACACCAGTGCAAGATGGGAGTGGCAACTGGGTGTGGGTAACGAAGAGGCTGGGGCGGGGAGGGAGAAGGACAGCAGGGAGGGGTCAGAGACAGTGAAGTGCTTGTGGGAAGTGTGCAAGAATGAGCTGGAGCAAGGCTAGGGCAGCTACGCGAGCAGTCACGAGGTTAAACAGGGGAATTGGTGGGAATGGTGGGGTGGGGGGTGGGGGGGGGGGGGGGTGGTTGCTGAAAAGGAGGGAAGTAAAAAGACTGGGTACATTGGTGGAATGAGGGCTGTGTAGTGCTGGAATGGGAACAGGGAAGGGGCTACGTGGGTGAGAAAAATAACTAACATAGGTTGAGGCCAGGAGGGTTACAGGATTGTAGGACATATTGCAGGGAGAGTTCCCACCTGTGCAGTTCAGAGAAACTGGCAATGGTGGAAAGTATCTATATGGCACAGGCTGCAAAGCACTCATTGAAATGAAGAATGTTGTGTTGGGCAGTGTGCTCAGCAACAGGATGGGCTGCTTGTTTCTTGGTCACAGTTTGTTGGTGGCCATTTATGTGGACAGACATCTTGTTGGTTGTCATGCCCATATGGAATGCAGCACAGTGGTTGCAGCTTAGCTTGAAGATTACATGACTGGTTTCACAGCTACAAGCTACAGCTACAAGCTAAGATGCAATCACTGTGCTGCATTTTATGTGGCCAAGACAACCAACAAACTGTCTGTCCTCATGAATGGCCACTGATAAACTGTAGCCAAGAAACAGGGGAATCATCCTGTTGCTGAGCACACTGCCCAACATGAAATACTTCATGTCAGTGACTGTTTCACAACTGTGCAATATGGATCCCCACCAACACCAGCTTTTCTGAAGAGAGATGAGGTAAACTATTTATACTAAGTTAAGCTTACCACCTTTGTTAATAATTTTCTTCGCCCATGTTGCCCCTTCCCTGTTCCCATTCCAGCACTACACAGCCCTCATTCCACCAACACCCCTGTATTTTTACTCCCCTCCTTTCACACAAGACTTCCTTGCCCCCTCCGCCCCACACTGGCCCTCTGACTAACATCCCAACTGCACCTAGCTGTTATACCCTCCCTCAATCTTATCCTTACACACTCCAAAGCAGCACTTCACTGTTCCCAACCCCCCTGCTATCCCTCACTCTCTCTGCCCCAGGCTGCTCCTTACACCCACCCAGTTGCCATTTCCATCTTACACTGCTGCTGTTGTTTGCAGTGCATCTTCGGCTGCCAGAGACTTAAAGCATGTGTGTGTGAGAGAGTTGTGTTTGCATGTGTGTGTGTTTGTGTGTCTGTCATCTATTTTCGAGAAAGTCCTTCATGGCTGAGAGCTTATATTGTGACAGTATTTTCACTGTACTTGACTGTAACTCAGCATCTCCAAACTGGAATCCAGACATGTTAGTTCCTTTTCTGGTTCTAATGTTTGATTACTTTATCTTTCACTTGAGTATTGCTACATATGGACAACCCTGTGAGAATAGGTTTAAGTTTATGGGCAAGGGAAGTGTTGGCGTGGTGGAATTATTGAATGTGGAGGGAAGATAACAGAATAGTATCCTTGCCAGGGAAGTAAGAAAGGAGAAGTAAGACTTGAAATGTTAGAACCTAAGAAGGAAAGAAGGCAGACCCCAAAGACAGATACCCTTCCAACCCTGCCCCCTACTTCACCATTGGCTCCCTCACTGGAGGAGTTGGGGCAGGGGGGATACCTCATGGTGGGCTCCACAAAGCCTGAAGATTGGTCCAAGCACCTGATTTTGAAAGCCTACTGAGAAAGTAGCAATGAAAGTAGCAACCTCTGTAAGATACAAGTACTGCACCAAAAAGAGGGATTATTAGCCAATTACACCTCTCACTCAGCCTTAAAACCTTAAGTTAAAGAGATGAGGTAAACTATTTATACTAAGTTAAGCTTACCACCTCAACAAATGTGTAAACCCAACATTCAATAAATTTAAAATACAGGTAGCACAAAATACTCTTGCACAAATCTATATCAATTATTGTTCTCACCCCACAAAAAATAATGCTAACCATCATCAGATTTTGCCTTTTGATAAATCAGTTGTACACAACCTTGTAGAAAAGATGCTAAACTGTACTCCACAACATATTTATTCCATAATGTGTGACTGGATTGGCACAGTCAATAATAGTTGTTAAATCACACACATACAACTGAGCAATCCTTCACAATTGCTAAATGTGCATGGGAATTGGAGATGTGCCATAATCTTGGGTAGAGAATCCCTGAAAATTGTGTCAGGACACAAATTTTGGCTCCTTGTTGTGGCTTTGTCCACTTTCAAGGTGTGGAACTAGAAATTACAATAAATCATTTGGAACAAGTATTGAAAAAACTCCTTTGTTTTTGGTTTGGCTTCTATTGTTTATAAGCTTTTTAAAAACTTTTTTACACAATACAGCTACAAAACATGCGAATATACAACACTTTTTTGGTTTTTGGGTACTAATGTCATTCTTGGGGAACTGTGTCATAAGATTTAGTGAAAACACATACAACTAGCTGTGATTAAAACACTCCGATAGTAAATTTATTTTCAACATATTTGAGCATTCTTTTACTGTTGTTACAAACAAAATCTTGTTTTGCTTAAACTGAATGGCTAAATCTGTTGGAATCATTCATACATGAGTTATGACAGAGACCTCTCCAGCTGCTAGATCTGTGGGGATAGTAGCTTTAATGATTTTATCTTGCACAGTTTTAATCTGCGAATGGGTAGTATTGCAAAGTTTCAGATGATTCAGATTACATAGTATTATTCTAATCATTAGCTGATAAACCATAAATACATTTTTCCTGATATACAGGTTTTCTGTTAAAACTGATAAGCAAGCTCAGGTGAAAATTATGCTACGATCAGAGTCTCTGTGAGAGGGAGGTGGTGCATGAATAACAAACAGTCTTTATCATGTAGCAAGAAAATATCCTTGATGGTATATGCAGAGATGTCGACAATGAAAATAGCCATGGCAGCAGGAGCATGGGCTTTGAGAAGAAAGGTACAACTGATTCATCACACACAACACTTTTGCTGCTAGGAACACTATCACTAACACTGCCATGATGAAGAGAGAGGCAGTAAACTGTGAGCATGGCTACTGAACACTCACGGGCAATTGAGTTGCCCATCTGCACTTGGGGTGAGCTCTGAGTCCTCGTTGTCAGAAATGTGGCACCAAGAACACACACTGGTTTAACCCATTGTGGGGAAACTGTTCATGGTTTGCCATTTAGCATGATCATATTGCATTTTTTGATCAAGTGAGAACCTGATGAGCCTCTGAATACAGTGAGCTAGGGCCAGATGAACTGTATCAACTTGTAACATAATAAAGTCACAGGTTTCTAGGTCTTTGCATTGAAAAACTTGTGTGTGTGTGTGTGTGTGTGTGTGTGTGTGTGTGTGTGTGTGTGTGTGTGCCTGGGGTCATGGTATGTACATGTGTGTGATGTGAGAGTGAACTTGTTTGAACTGGTGGCTCTGACCCATGTTGATGGGTGAAGGGCAGCTAAAATGGGAAGGCCAGCAGGTAATAAATCCTTGAACCGCAGTATATGCCAAGATATCATTCAATGGGACTGCCTCTACCCAATGTGTTGTACAGTCAATGATCACAGTGACCAACAGAATGTAGCGTTTGCTGTTAGAGGGGGGCAGGGGGCCAACGAGGTCCATACGTACATGTTTAAAATGTCCCTTCAGGATTTCAAAGTGTCCAGGAGGTGGCTGAGCATGCTAACCAACTTTAGACACTGACAAGGTACACATGCCTGAGGCCACTCATGGCAGTCTTTCTTAATATTTGGCTAGCCAAAACGTTCAGTGACAACCTGAACTGTCTCTCTGGTGCTCGAGTGAGCTAGTTCAGGTAGTGAAGAATAGATGGTATGTTGAAGGAGAAGAGGTGCAAGTGCCCCTAGTGTGTTTGTCAATGTATCACAAAGGATCAGTTGTATGATGCCAAGAAAAGATCATGGTCAGATGCACATGGAGATAGGATTGTTTGTAGTTAGTGACAGCATCTCAAGATCAGTAATTTGTAGTTGCATGAGTTCTGCTAGGTCAAAGACACTAGTAATAGTATGAATGCATGATATGTAGTCTGCTACAATGTTACCTGCACCTTTGATAGAATGGATGTTGTCATATATTGGCTGATGAAGCTGATATTCTGAAAGTGGCATGGAGAGAGATCACTGGCAGGATTAGGTAGTGCATTGTTGATTGGATGGTGGTCTGAGTTAATAGTGATGTCACATGCTTTGGTATCCTCTCAAAAGTGTATGGCTTCATAGATAGCAAGAAGTTCCCTATCAAAGGGGGGTCACTTACGCTGAGAAGCAGACAGTTTATTGGAAAATAAGTGCACTGGTTGAGAGGTCTTGCCTATATGTCGTTGCAGCACAGTGATGATTGTGGTATCACCAGCATCAGTAGTGATTGAAATTGGGGCATTAGTTCTGGGATGAGTTAGCATGACTGTATTAGCTAGAGCTGTTTCAGGTCATTAAAGGCTCAAGTCATGTCTTGAAACCATGTAACTATGTGATTGCCTGAGGTATGCTTACCTTGTGAGGCATCAGTTATGTGTGCCTGAAGTCAGGTGGCATGAGGAACGTGGCACCTGAAAAAACTGATCATTCCCAAGAAATGCCGGAGATCATGAAAAGTGACAGGCAGTGGTAAGCTTGTAATGTGAGCACCAGATTCAGACATGGGACATGTGCATTTAGAGTTCACAGTGTGGCCGAGGAAAGGAATTTCTGTCAGACTCAGCTGTGGTTTGTCATTATTTATCTGTACACCATTATCTGAGAGTATGTGAGAGTACCTGGGAAAGGAGCTGCTAGAGTACTTCAGCAGAGACAGAAAAAATTAAAATGTCATTGAGATGAATGTAATAAAATGGAAACTGGAAAAATGAAGAGTCTTCAAAATGTTGCCATGTCTGAGCTGCATGTCTGTAAGGCATAAAGCAGTATTCAAACAAGTGAAAGGCAGTTATAATGGCAGTTTTAGGAATGTCATCTTTGTACATTGGAATCTGGTGATATGCCTTGTGACAGTCAATGATGCTGAAATTCTGAGCACCAAGCAACTGCGAAGCAAAATCTTGAATGTGGGATAGGGGATAATTGTCTAAAATGGTATGATCATTGAGTCTATGATAATTCCCTTCAGAGTCTGAAAGTTTAGTCCTTTTTGTGGATGAGATGCATACATGATGACTTCTTGATGTCAGAAGGATGTACAATCTCTAAGCTCAACAATTCCTGAAGGCACTCTTTGGCAGCACAAAGTTTCTTAGCTGACAGGGGGAATGCTTCTACATGGACATGATGTCATTCAGTGGTATGTAGCCTATGACACATACCATTTATAATAACCTTAATGGATGCCCTCAATGGATTTGAAGTCACATGAACAGTAGGAACTTTTGGGTGGGAGACAACATCATATGCAGTTAAACAAAGAAAAACTGATATGAAGCATAGGTGACAAAGGCTGTGAAGACTGCCACCTGTTTAGTGCAGTGTAGGCATGGTCAACATCAGCTGCAGGTGCGGAGGCTGTATCAGCTGCCGTGTGGCACTGTGACTTGGTGAGGCGGCCATGGTTCTCGTTAGCAGTGGGTGCAGTGCCACAGGCTTGTACAGGCTTGGCAGGAGTAGTAGAGGTAGCTGCATAGCTCATTGGGTCAACTGTTGTGAAGGGGACATTTTCTGGCTTGGCAACAGACATGTCATTGAAGCTCTCTGTTATGGAGACAAAATTTGCTCACCATGTGAGCAAGATGCCAGTCTGATGTGAACCTTACCAGTGATGGCTCTGACTGTATTTGTGGGATTTGGTAGCAAAACATGTGTGTTAGTTACAGGTGCACTGATGTTTGTCCATGCACATATCAGATTCATTGATGTATTGTTGATGAGTGCTCGCAGTGACGCATTTGCTATGTGTAGAGCTATGATTCATATCACTGGTTGAACAGTTAGGACAATTTATTTACCAGGTGAGAAGTGAGACACTTGAGTTAAGCTAAGTATGGTGGAGAGGCAGCAGTCATCACTTTGGAATGCCAAGGCACTGTGACAAAGAAGACCTCGATGCATTGGTCAGATCACTGTTGTAACAGTGCGGCTATCAAAGGTCTGGAGTGAGTACAAAGTGTCACAGGAAGTCTACATCTGACAGAGGTTCATTGCTGTCGACCATGTTAAATGTCGTATCAAAACAAAATGTTGTTTCAATTTAAGTTTAAGAGGAGTAGAACCATAGAACATGATTGATGAGTTGCTAGCCACTTGCAGAATCATGGTGGAAGTTGTAAGTAGTGTTATATGCTATCTTGGGGCATAACACTAGAATCTGTACCAGTGTTGACCAGTGTTGCTGATAAGTCATGAACGCACAATCTGCCTGGTAGTGGTTGTTTATTACGTAATGACTGGTGCTAATGTAGGCTATAGAATTTCCATGACAGATGCACCTTATTCATTCTGTGCTGCAAGTTTGGGCCCTGTGAGCAAAGCAGGCAGCACTTCTGGGCCATGTCACTGAGGTTTATGTGATACCAACAAAGAGGATACCAGCAATGTAACTGCAAAATGAAGGAAACAACTGTCGTTGCAGCAGTGAACCCAGTTGAGGCCGTGCTAGAAGCTGAGTGAGCAGGAGTGGTGGGGATAACAGGGTTGCTACCACCGCCACCAGGCAGCACCTCAGTTGCCATGACTTCTTATGGCATTGTGTGAAGCTGCATGTTGAAATGTATCTAGGATTGCCAACCATTGTTGTTGTTGTTGAACTCTGCACAGAGATAAGCTGATCATGTCTTACAATTTTGCAGGCATCGTGTACCAGCCATAAATAGGTTTCTAGTGAGTGAGTAGCATTGTAAAAGAGTTGTAGTTAGAGGGCTCATGGTATTTTAACTATTCAGAGTGACCATAGCATTTTGTCTGATAGGATTGAAGTATTGATTAATGCTCTAATCTTTCACCAAAGTTGAAACAGTATGAGCTCACAGAGCAACACGACATGTACTGTGTAAAGAATTGCCTCTTGACAGGATCTCAACAATTGTTTGAGAATTGTGGAGTTTGCTTGTTCATAGCAGTCCCTCATTGGTGCTATGAGGATAAGATCATACTTCAAATCCATATCCTCTTGTTGAGCTGTAAGCAATGTAATGAACCAGTGGCAGTGGCAAGGGGGGGGGGGGGGGGCTACGGGAGTATCATATTACACTGAATAAAATTACTTCAGAAATCAACAAATGTATTACTCCAACAGATTCAATCTTTTTTTATAATTATTCATGCAATGCTGCTGTTGCATCGAATTGGGTGAGGTTATATGTATATGTCAGAAATAGGGGTTGTGATGGAAAGCCAGGGGCCTAAGGTGTAAGTTAGACTCAGCAAGTGTAACAGACAGGTCATGCAACTTTACAGAATGTTCATGTACAGAAAAACCATTCAACAGAGCAGAGTGATGTGATGTGTGAAGTGTCCTGGGAAATGTCCATGGGGCATAGAAACTAGTGCAGCAAAGTTCATTGTCTGCACTGTTTATTGACTGAGCTTTGTTAGCAACAAAGCAAACTGTTCACAGTTTTCAAATTTCACACTATTTGAAGCAGCTTGGTGGCAAGTTTGGGTGGGAGAAATGGCCTCAGGAGACAATGTGGCAGATGAAATTGGTTGCTGTGTCATAGCAGTAATTTTTGTCAACCACATTGTTCTGTGTTATTTCATATGTGGAAATTGCCCAAACCATCGAGGTTCACCAAAAAGTATCACTTTAGGGTCACCAGTGTGGGTGCGGGAGAGTTTCATAGCAAAATAATATCCTGAACACTACTTTAAATGAATAATGCTTAATTATAAGTGACACATTTGCACAGGTGAAACACACAGTTCAACAATAAATGAGAGACCGCCTGGCTCCAAAGTACAGGCCAAAGATATTAGTACAGATATTTCATATTACTCGATATGTCTATCTATCACACAATTTTTATTTGAAATTATGGATCTGGGGAAAAGATAAACGGAGGAAACAATTTGTGTAGTGGTGTAAATGTACAGCTATCATAGTTAAAATGACTGCAAGAAATAAATTGAGACCCTACATTTTCACAGCACAGCAGTTTTAACAGAATACCTGTATACTGCTGTTTAAAAAAACTGATTTCTTATTACAGTAAGGTGTAAAAAATTTGAATCCAAATTTTTCTTACAGTACATGTATAAACTGATGGTAAATTGATTTAGGTCTTTCTAATATATTCCTATCCAAAGATCACTGCATTCAAGCAGGTGGAGGATAGGCACCCAAAATAGGGGGAAAGAGGTAGTACTTGCCACCTCCTGGAATCTGGATAGCACCCTCCTTATTTATGAATGTATTCTCACCCTTTTCTAGAAAATATTGTCTGTGATGCTACTAACTGCAGATTTAGCAGTGTTGAGTGGAGAGGTGAATACTGTGGCTTTAACAAGTACTGCATAACTTGGATAACTAGTGAGATGAGGACTGTATTCATTCAGTCCTAGATTGTTAATTCACTTCCATCCATCAGTTTGAGGGTTATTTCTTAAATATTTCTCATATTCCTCTTGCTGAATGCTGGCCCTTGGTTACATTTTACTTAAACAATCCTCCAAAAAATGTGGGTTGGAAAGTTAAATATTTTAACTTCTATTTTTACAGTCACTGTTAAATTGTAAGATCATCGAAAAAATGAAGTAAAATCAACAAAACTTGCAAATATGAAGTTTTGTAAGCAAAACTGATGGTATCAAAGCTGGTTAAGCATTGTTTTTATAAGTTTATTTCCTATTGCAGGAAAGTATCAAACAGGGGTGTTGTTTGCTGGATTTTTCACCAATACCTAATAGAATTTCTTTCAGTATCAACATATTATTTATATGTGAATAAAATAAATTTTGCAAACATTTTGAGCTTTAATTATTAACTTGTTGGATTGAATAATAATAAAAAAGTGTATTTTGCTAATGCTAATGAAATGTGCTATTCTCTTAGGTTGAAAGTAATCTTGTATTAAAATACTTACTGAGATAATAACTGTCAAAAGTATGACTCCCCATCAGATTGTTTTTCAGTGTGGCCATGAATGAGAGGCCATCCAGCCAACTTATCATGTGTGTTGCAGTCTAGCTAACTGGTATATGAAATATGAGACTCTCATACAAGAACAGTTCTTAATACTTTATTCCCCAACATACAGAAAGGAAAATATTGTCAATCGAGAATACTGATTTGAGAAGTTTTACTTTATGATAGAATTATCCTTAAATACAACTGACAAGAGAATTAGCTTCTTACAAATATTTATTTATTATCAAGGAAACTAAGAGTAAGCATGATGTCATTATGGAATACAGCATCTCTGGCAGCTGGTCCAAAAACATTTTGACAAAAAATTGCAAATAAGTCCTGAGGGATCCACACAACACTGCACTACACTGAGGAGTGGTGAATTTGCCCCATATATTAGCCACCTCAAGGGAAACAGAGCATCAACTAAGAAGCATGCTGGCAAGTGAACTTACTGACCCGATCCTGCTGTACACTCTGCAGGTCTTTCTGTGCTGGCTGGTGAAGACACCATAGTTGGCACTGATGCTGGTGCTGGTGCTTCTGCTGCAGTAGGTTAGCACTGTAGTACAGCAGTAGGTAGCTGTTCTTGAGAAACATATGTAGGCTTCATGCAGTCAAGAGAGGTGGTAGAGGGCTTGCTGTTACCAAGTACACTGAAGTTACATTCCCTATTGTATGGCTTTGTATGGGCCCATGTATGGTGATTATAGTGTAGCCTTAACACCATGTGTGTGCACGTGTCTAGTCCTGATGTACATAGCTGGAATCTGTACCATGTCTTGAGGCTTGTCGGTGATGGATGTGAGAAAGGTATTCTCTCAATTGTTTAATACAGTCACAATTGACATGGTCAGACAGCTGCAGGGAATATGCATTTACAGACTCTCCTGATAGGCATAACACTTCACCATGTACCTGTTCAGCTGCTGAGGAGTTTGAATCTGGTTTGTAGGAATTGCTCAGGCTGGGTAACACCATTTGCAGAGTTATGGTCCAATCTGTATCATGTTATATGAGAGCTGCCTTCAGAGAATGGTGCCAGTGTTCTACAATACTGTTACTGGCTGCGTGTTAGCCTGTGATCTTATGTTGTGTTGTGCCACAGAATTTAATGAGCTGGGTGAACTGATTAGTCTTGAATTGGCATATATGGCCCACTGTGACATGTAAAGGACAGCCAGAATGTGAAATCCAGGTGGAAACAAAGTCTCTGTTGAAATTTTATATTATGGTGCTGCTTTCTTATACAAACCAATATATGATTTTTTAGATAAGTATGACATGATATGTCACCTTCAGGTGTCAGGCTGCCACAATTATAGTCTAATATAAATTTTGCAACAATCTCATTTCATTCATATGGTCATTTTAGAATTCAATGTATTATAATGATTCATATTCTGACACTTATTTAATTTCATCTCAGTAAGCATGTGGTGATTGGACTGTTATTAACTGATACTTGAATATAACATACAAAACAATTCTCATTTTGTGATACCAGAATACCTTTTAGAAGATGTGAAACTAAGGTTTTTTAGAATTTGTGGAATAAACTCGCAAAGCTTAAGAACATTTTACAATTAATAATCTTTGTGATATAATTAACTTAATAAAAAGCAATGTTATCCTTCATATTTTATGAATTTCAATACCAGAAGCTAAAAGACATGTAAAACTTTATGTTGCAATGTGAGAGTAACAAATTAATGTTTACCTGGTTAAGGCCAGTTGATATACACCAGCAACTTACTGATTGCAGTCCATAAATATTTTGCTTCTAATAATGGATAATGTGAGCAGTGATTATTAAAAATATGTGATGTCAATAGCTCATATCAACCACAATTAACACCATCTTTAGACTCTTATTGCTCTGCCAAGCCTCCATGTTAGTTTTTGTCCTATTCTGTATTTCAAGCTGTATGCACGTTTATGACTAACTACAAAATATATCTCTAAGTGGAACTTAATGGGTATAGTTATTGCTATTGACTGATAATTGTATCCCACTGCCATACTGGTGACCCCAAAGGTTCTTCTGCACTGGGTGTCGTAAATCTACAAGTTATGAGCACAATGTCATGGCTACCACACCCAAGGCTTTGTTCGAAGTTTTGGAGGCCCAACTACGACAATCAGGCCACTCCAATCTTTTGCCAATGGCCAGCTCTCTACTAATCAACAGTGATTCATTATCTCCAACCAAGTTAAGCTTAAACTTTGTTGTTCTACAATGGTCTGCACTTGTTAACATGTGAAATGTGAAGTGGATAATTTTCAGAACTATGTAATTACCGATCAATCATGTAATGTTCAAAGTTACCTACATTCGCAAATGTACTTTGACTCTCAGTGGGCCACAATATTGGTTACAATTGCGCCATGTGCAACGCCACCATTTGTGCAAAATGCACAAGCTATCAACTGCTCTCAACCTATTCTAGTTTTGCCTCACTCACAAACTAACAATGGACATTTTCATGCACCAGATTCCCCTTGCTCACCCATCAGACCTGTTGCTCAGTTTTTCATCCACGTGGGCTTGAGCACATCTTATGGCACTTTGCCTTCCAGTAACAACTTACCGCAACAATGCGATCTTCAACAAGTTTCACCAGTAATTTATAGTCCGACCACATGGGGTGGGTGTGTTCTTGAAGTGCACAGAAAACTCACACTGTTGTAGCATGAAGTACCAATCCCTACACCCCCCCCCCCCCCCCCGGTCTCTCCCCCACCAATTCCGACCATTCAGCCACTCGCCTCTCCCATAGTTTCACCTGTGTCTGCCACACCAGCCTTCCTCATCATTTCCGAAGCGGACAATTTCAAATCTGTACCTCTAACCTCCAGTCCAGTTTACAGGACTGCCACACATGTTGTGCAACCGCTCGTTCTCATTGTACCAACCATGCTAGTCACGTCATGTTTTCATGACACGTCAAGGACAATGCAACCTGCCATTGCTTCGGTCGTGTTTGCCAATAACACACCTACGGCTATGGTGCTGGGCTGCAGTATGATCCCTCCTACCATGGACCAGCAGGCCTTCCAAGATACTCCCAAGCCACATTCGTCCCCCCCCCCCCCTTCCCCCACCTGGCTGTCTGCCAACCTGCCCCATTTATACGGAGACAACCCTGCATCATGGCTTGCGCTTGTGGAGCATCATGTGTCCGATGACAACTCTATGTTCCTATGTGCTGTCACACACCTCCATGGTCACTCAGACTTAATTTGTGGTCTGCTCCTTTCACCTCCACCAAATTACGAGTTTACAAAGAAAACAATATTGGACTAACTCACATGCTCACCCCAAGAATTAATCATCAAAATCTTATAAGAGGATCACCTAGGGGATCGAACTCCGTCACAACTCTGGCGCCGCCTTTGATTACTTGTGAGTGAACATACAGTGCCAGATGTTACTCTGTGGGTGGTATGGCCAACCGAGTTACCTACCGACCTACAGATTCACCTGCTACTGCATTTCTTTGAGTCAATTGGCTCTCATCTTTGCATAGTGGACCAGCTATATGGACTGCTACCACAACATCAACCAGCACATCACTCACCACTGGTTGGCACAACTGCTCCTGTTTACTGGCTGTCTGCAGACAGCAGCAGAGCTCACTCCACTGTGAGGTCTACACTGTTGGGAAGTATCTACTCACTCTCTCTTTCTCTGTGTTTTTCATGGACTTTCTGTATTGCTGACATCTATGAACCAATTATCAGTATAGATATTTTGTCACATTACAAAATCTCACCAAACATGGTCCAGGTCTCAGTTCTACATCATTCCACTAACAATCAGATACTGTGTTTCCGCAGTTACGTTCCACTTTCTGTTTCTCTTGAAACATGTGAGCTAGACTGCGAATTCTCCACCCTTGCAGGTGATATTGTGACCTGCGTTACTAACCAACTGTCAGAATACAACTCAGCGGCACAACTCTGCTGGGAAAACGAAGAGCTAAAATAACGAATAGCAAACACTTACAATGAGCTTGTCGCAGCTCATACCTCACTGCTGAAACTGCAGTCCACCTAATCGTGTTTCTCCAGCAGACACCAGCTCAGATACTCTGCAGGCTATTCCAAAAACATTAATTGCGTGTGACGATTCATGTCCAATAGACACTGCACCCCTGACGTGCTTGCCAAGTTCAGTGCCATGTGTGTTTCTAATGACAGTTGCGAGCACAACACAACCACGCCTACCATGCAGGCAGCCACCCTGTGAATTGATAAACATTCTCCCTCTCTTCCCCACCAGCTAAGTGACTCGTGTGGCCATCCCTGTTCTCCACACAATGCCAAAGTCTCTCTCACCTACTCTGGTTACCCAAGGCAAGGTTGACAACAGACACTTGCTGCACGTCCCAGCCCACTCCACACTGGTGAACTCTCCAAACAAATGCATGCCGCACTCACGTAATAGGCATGTGACTTTCTTGCTGCCTTTTCCCACTCACGCTAACAGTTATGCCTTGTTGCGCCCCACTCATCCAAAAACTTCACATCAGCACATTGCTCAGTCTTGTGTGCAGTTCTCAGTTTCTTCTGTCACTAACGAAATGACACACAAGGTAGTTACCACTGCTGGCCCTCCTATTAGGCACACGGTTAGATGCCTCAACCCTATTAAGTTGTGTGAGGCCCAGCAGCAAATTAACGAACTTTTGGAGGCAGGTATCCTGCAACCATCGCACAGCAACTGGCCTTCACCAATCCACCTCATCCTCAAACATGACAGTTGTTTCCAAATGTGTGGTGACTACAGACGTTTAAATGCTTGTACTGTCACAGACAATTACCCCATAACTAACATAAATGATTTTACTCACACGTTATCAATTGCTACAATCTTCACTGTTATTGACTGCGAACATGCTTATTACCAGATTCGAGTTTTACTTTGCATATCTGGATGACATACTCATTTCCAGCAACTCGTCTGAGGAACACAAAAATCATTTATCCATAGTCCTTCAGACTTTGACCTCCACTGGTGTCAAAGTTGACAAGGACAAATTCCAATTGCGCCTGCCTTCTGTCAAATTTTTGGGCTACACCGTCTCCACAGACAGAATACAGCCTCCCAAATCCCGCATACAGACCATCATGTCACTGCCACCTCCTGCTACTTAAAAAAAATCCAATGTTTCTTGGGTATAATAAATTTCTACTTCCTTACCTCATGCCGTGACACTTGCCCATCTCGATCCATGGGCTGAGTTGTTCACCACTATGAAAGCCAGTGACATTGCTGTGGGGACAGTACTGCAGCAACCCAAAGGCAACATTGTTTCTCCCCTTCATTTCTTCTCTAAAAAACCGTCTACAGCTCAGAAGAAAGATTCCATTTTTGTTAGGGAACTTCTGGTGGTCTATGAAGCTGTCAAACACTTTTGCCCCTACATCAAGGGCCGTTCTTTCTTCATCCTTACTGATCACAAACCACTTACAGATGCTTTCTGCCACTCTCCGAAGGACCTACACCCTCAGCATTTCCGCCACTTTGATTTAGTCTCTCAATTCACAACAGACGTTCGCTACATCAAAGACACAGAAATCATCTCCACAGATTTTTTTATTCTGGGTCAACTTATCCAACCTGGCCACTCTCCAGGCCATTGATGAGGAATCTCAAGCTCTCCTTGCAGATCCTCAGACATGTCTTGTGTTTACCAAAGCCAAGTTCCACAGCATTTTGGATGAGGTGTGATGTGATTCTTCTACTGGCACCCTGTGTTGATAGGTCATATCAACCATGATTAACACCAGTTTTGGACTCTTACTGCTCTGCCGATCCTTCATGTTAGTTTTTAGTTGTGTTCTGTATCTCAAGCTGTGTGCACATTTATGACTAATTAAGAAATATATCTCTATGTGAAATTTAATGGGGATAGTTATTGCATTTGACCAATAATCATATCCCATTCCCATAAATATATATAATTAGTGATCAATCAACCATCAGTTTTCTGACAGATTTTTGGGTAGCCTGTTTTATTGCATTCTGTCATGTTGCAAAATAGTAAAGAGAGAAGAGAGAATGGGAGTTATGTAAATGTTCTTGCATTGTAGTGCCTGTTTCTAACATGTCATCAAGACAGTCGAAGCGGGAAGAAACATCTACTTGAAGTTGCTCCAAAAAATGTTGTAAGATAGCCAAATCACCAGCCACTTCAATCTTTAAATGATGCTATTGATAAAGACCAAAAGTCATGTTCATTATGAGCAATTGTTTCAGTGTACCATCTAATGGAACCCATGGGTAAGCCTTAGCTAAGTAAGTTTTGGAAAAGAATTGTTCCCAACCGATTCTGCAAGTAATTGCTCAGCTCAAGGCAGAGGGTATGTGTCACTAACAGTGTTATAACCTTTAATCACCAATAATTGAGTGGATATTCAACACTCTCTCTTAGAAACAATAGCTGATCACATGATAACAACTCAGTCTCTCGTATTCGACTGCCGTGCCGTGATATGCGACCGGCGCCGTTCGTAGCTAGGTGGCGCTCCCGCACTCAGCCGATTTGCGGAGTGCCTCTATCGCCGTTTGCGCATACTGTCGTAGTGGCACTGTTAAATGTCGTGGCACTGTCACAACACTTTCCCCACCTTGGAAAAAAAAAAGACTCACTTCCTTGGAGACATGGACAGCGCAGAGACATCCGTGGCCTCTTGTGAGGCCCCGAGGAGATCCCGCAGAGGGTATGGTCGAAAATGTCCAGGATGGAAGCTCGTGCATGGAACGTGCCTTCTGGATAAGATGATGGGTGAAAACTCTGTAGCAGCATCCATAGGTGTCATGGACCTGGGAGTGTGCTCCAGCGCGATGGGTCCCGGAAAAGGCGGCGTCGCGACTGGGGCAGGTTCCGGTATACTCGGAAGCGGTAGCGACGTCAGCTGCATCAACACATACGGTAGATCAGCAGCGGTGACAGGACTGGCTTCTCAGGCTGGTGGAGGTGAAGGAAGGGGCGGTGGCACCGGCGTGGCCTCCACTCCTGGGCGCATCTGGTCATAATGGCGAACAACCGTGCCTTCGCCCGTATGTATTTCACAAAGCCGGCGGCCGCGAAGAGCCTTGACCACCCCTGGAATCCATTTAGGGTGAGATCCATACCCTCGGGCCCACACATCGGCGCCCACCGAGTATTTTCCCGCACTAGGGGACACAGCACAAGGCCTGACAGGGTGAAGCAGGTGCAATAGAGTGCGTGGTTGGTGGCCATGCAAGAGTTCAGCAGGGCTGCGATCACCCAGAGGCGTGAAGTGATAAGAACTCAGAAATTGCTGCAGAGCATCATCTGTGGAAAAATCACTAAGGAATTTTTTCATCTGGCATTTGAAAGTGCGGACAAGGCGCTCGAACTCCCCATTCGATTGCGGATGGAGGGGAAGTGCTGTAACATGATGAATCCCTTGTCCAGTACAAAAATCATGGAAGGCCTGCGAAGAGAACTGAGGGCCATTGTCCGTGATGATCGTGGATGGAAGACCTTCTAGCGCAAAGATTTTGGACCAAGCCAGCATCGTCGCCGCAGTGGTGGGTGACGGACATCTAACAACAAACGGAAACTTTGAGAAGGCGTCAATCAACAGTAGCCAATAAGTACCGAGGAAGGGGCCGGCAAAGTCAGCATGAACCCATTCCCATGACTGAGCTGGATCAGGCCATGGAGAGGGCATTGTACGAGGTGCAGCCAGTTGTTGAGCACACTGACCACAAGCAGCAACCATGTGGGCGATGTCCAAAGCAATACCGGGCCAATAAACGTGCCTGCGGGCCAGGGACTTAGTCTGAGAAATACCCCAATGACCTTCATGCAACAGTTTGAGAACATCTTTGCGAAGAGAGGCTGGCTCCACGATCTGTGGAGATGCGCCATCCATGGACAGAAGAACAACACCATCACAAACAGACAGACGAAGGCACAAGGCATGGTAGTTGCAAAGGGGATCCGATGCCCGACCCGTGGTCCTGTCCGGCCAACCCCGTTGAACAAATCCGATCACCCGACGCAGGACCGAGTCCTGCACA
Source organism: Schistocerca gregaria (assembly GCF_023897955.1). Classification (NCBI taxonomy): domain Eukaryota; kingdom Metazoa; phylum Arthropoda; class Insecta; order Orthoptera; family Acrididae; genus Schistocerca; species Schistocerca gregaria. The sequence continues at coordinate 618,034,511 of NC_064923.1, read as the reverse complement.
GTAGCTGACGCGACGTGCGAACCTGTAAGTGGATTACCCTCGACCGCCCGACGTTCTTCCTCATCAATGTGGAAACAGAGGAGTTCATCATGATCGAAAACCGGGTTGGGGCCCATCGGCAATCACGACAATGCATCAGCGTTGGCGTGCTGGGCCGTGGGGTGATAGTGAATCTCATAATGAAAACGAGACAAGTATAAGGCCCAACGTTGCAGGCGGTGAGCTACCTTGTCCGGAAGCGATGCCGATGGGCTGAACAGAGAGACCAGCGGTTTGTGGTTGGTGATGAGGTGAAACTTAGAACCATACAAAAAAACGCTGAACTTTTTTAGAGCATAAATGATAGCGAGCGCCTCCTTTTAGATTTGAGAGTAATGCCATTGTGCCTCGTTGAGGGTCTTGGAAGCATAGGCGATGGGTCGTTCCGACCCATCCTCATACCGATGGGTGAGAACAGCCCCTAGGCCATACTGTGACTCGTCAGTCGCCAGAACCAAGTGCTGACCCAGATGGAATGTGACAAGACAAGGCGCCGACTGCAAATGAGGCTTCAGGTGGACAAAAGCCTGCTCACACCCGTCGCACCAACAGAAAGGGACGTTTTTGCGTAACAGCTGATGCAGAGGATAAGCTACCGCTGCTGCAGATGGAATGAATTTGTGATAATAAGCAATCTTGCCTAGAATCGCCTGAAATTCTTTGACCGTAGACGGCTGGGGTAGAGTGTTAATGGCAGCAATGTGCTGACATAGAGGACGTATACACTCACGGGACAAGTGGAAACCAAGATACACAATGGAGGGTTGGAAGAACTGTGACTTGTCCAGATTGCACCTCAACCCAACCGAATGCGAAACCCGAAACAGTGAATGCAAATTACGAAGGTGCTCCTCAGTGGAGGCCCCCGTGACAACAATGTCATCCAGATAGTTTATGCAGCCGGGAATGGAAGCCGTGAGCTGTTCCAAAAACCGCTGAAAAATGGCTGGTGCACTAGCAACGCCAAATGGTAATTGCTGGTACTGATGCAACCCACAAGGAGTGTTGATAACGAGAAATTCCTTGGAAGTAGCATCCAATGGCAACTGATGGTATGCCTCCGATAAGTCAGGGCTGGAAAAGAACTGGCTGCCAGCGAGCTTGGTAAACAACTCCTGAGGACGGGGAAGAGGATGAGTGTCAATGAGGCTCTGAGCATTGACAGTGGCTTTAAAGTCACCACACAATCACAGACTCCCATTTGGTTTAGAAACCACCACGATCGGCGATGCCCATTCACTGGAGGTAACCGGAAGGAGAATCCCTGAAGCTGTTAACCTGTCTATCTCAGCCTTGACAGGTGCACGCAACGCCACCGGAATAGGGCGTGCCCAGAAAAACATAGGGCGAGCCATAGGTTTAAGAGTAATGTGGGCTTCAAAGTCCTTGGCACAACCCAGACCAGCAGAGAACACGGACGAAAATTCAGAACACAATCCATCCAGCTGTTGACACGGAATATCCTCAGATATGAGGTGCACGTCATCATCAATGGAGAACCCAAGCAACTGGAAAGCATCATAACCGAACAGGTTTTCAGTGCCCGCATGATCCACCACATAAAACGTGAGGGGCCAAACAACAGCCTTGTAGGCAGTGGAAGCATCAAACTGGCCCATGATAGTAATTTTCTGTTTATTACAAGTCCTCAGATTTCGCGTAACTGGAGACAAAGGAGGGGAGCCCAACTCCAAATACGTGCGAGAATTAATGAGAGAGCCAGTGTCCACTTGCATGCCAGAGCCAGTGTCCACTTGCAGAGCCAGTGTCCACTTGCATGCTGATGTCTTTATCCAGAACACGAACAGTAACAAACAACTTATTTGTTTTAGAAAGCACACGGCAAACATCCATGTCCGACACCTCGTCCTCGTCGACAGGAACTTTAGGGGACTGACACACAGAAGCAATGTGGCCTTTTTTCCTACATGAATTACACATGGTCCAATGTTTTGGACACGCTGCTCTGTCATGCTGTACGAAACAATGGGAGCAAGAAGGAAGTGTGGAACGAACCGGCCTCTGTGGTTGCTGGTTTTGCTGCGAGCGTTGCAGCCCAACGCAATGTTGTTGATGCGAGTGAACCGCCACCAAATCTGCGTTCTCCTGTGAAACAGGCAAATTGCCCGTGTCGAGAGTTGACTGTACAGCGCCTACATCACACCACGCGTCTATTTGAGCGCCAGCATCGTGAGACACTTCAAAGGATTGAGCGATGCTTAGAACTTCCAACAACGACGGGTTTGGCAGTTGTAGGGCACGTTGCCAAACTTTTTTATCAAGAGCAAGCCGTAGAATAGCATCCCTAACCATTGAATCACCATAAGACTAGTGATGAGTGTCCGTGACAAACTGACATTTCCTACTCAGACCGTGTAGTTCCGCCGCCCAAGCCCGGTAAGATTGATAGGGCTGTTTACGACACCGGTAGAACGCCACACGGGATGCAACGACATGGGTGTTTTTTCAGTAATAGTGAGACAATAAGTCACACATTTCTTGGAAGGACAGGGAGGCAGGTTCCCGCAGAGGGGCTAACTGAGATAGCAGCTGATAGACCCATGGGGAAATCCAAGATAGAAATAACGACTTACACATAGGAGCATCGACAATGCCGAAAGCCAAGAAGTGTTGCCGCAAATGCTTCTCATAATCCTCACAGTCTTCAGCGGCCTCGTCATAAGGGGGGAATGGAGGCGGAGAAGAGGAAGACAGATGATGAGTAAGCGACGTCGACAACGCCTGAATCGCAGCCGTCAGCTGTGTTTGTTGAGCCTGAATAGTAGCTGTCAGCTGTGTTTGTTGTTCAATGAGCGCTTGCATAAGCTGTTCCATGTCTGTCCTGTCACGAACACGCAAATCCACAATTCACTCTCTCTTAGAAACAATAGCTGATCACATGATAACAACTCAGTCTCTCGTATTCGACTGCCGTGCCGTGACATGCTGCTGGCGCCGTTCGTAGCTAGGTGGCGCTCCCGCGCTCTGCCGATTTGCGGAGGGCCTCTATCGCCGTTTGCACGTACTGTCGTGGCGGCACTGTTAAATGTTGTGGCACTGTCACAACAAACAGACTGTGCATTTAGTGTTCAAGTGTGATTTGCACTGTGAGATTAGCCCCTCAGAAAACAAATCCAAAAATTCAGAACACAATGAAAGTAGGTCAAGATAAGGAGTTCAGTTGGATACAGGATTCACAGTGTCACTAATAGAAAATTCAAAGGCAATGAAAGCAGCTAACCCAAATTTTCAGTATGAGGACTGGTGACACCAAAATATGTGGTAGGATGGCATACAGATTTGTAAGCCATGGCGGCAGCAAAATGACCAAGAACAAGAATATGCTGCTTATTGTAGCTTACCAGACAGTTTTTGACAGGAGCCAACCACATGTACATTTGAGGGATGCTGATAGAAGTGGTGCATGGTGTGCTTGTTGTTAATGCTGATGGGATTGTCCTTTGCTCGTAGGTTTCTTGATTCAAACAGCATTATCTTCCTCTTTGCTCAGCATTACTATGTACTGATGTGGTTTGCTAACAATGATGACAGCATGAATCAATTTGGTGATTTGCAACATGGGATACTTGAAAGAACTGAAGAATTTTTAAAACTTCTTCGAAGGATGGATCCTCACATTGAAGGGCTCTCTGGTGAACTTCTGTATCAAGTGCTAGGAGGATAATGGAATCTCTAATTGTGGAGTCTGCATAAGATTTTTTGGAGGTTTTTGTAATAAATAAGCATTTAAGGCTCAAATCATGCAGCTCAATTGCCCAAGGCTGGTAAGACTGAACTAGTTCATTTCACTACTGCTAAAATTCAACATGAGTGGCAATCACATGAGTAAGCTTCTGATGGTAAGAATCCAACAAACTACAAATTTCATCTGAAGAGAATGAGATGGATTCCTGCAAAAGGGATAACTGACACAACAATTGGTACATGCAAGGAGGAATCCATGATAAATGCTAAGCCATACAAGTTTCTTTGTCTCTCACCCAAAATCCAATGAAATGCAGGAGGCATTTTCCGTAAGCCTCTCAATCTTCAGCTGAGTCATCATAGGGCAGAAAAGGTGGTGGGTTCACATGAGACAATGGAGCCAGAACAGTCCCTGTAGCAATTAGTTTTGGCACAGCAGCCATAGTAAGTTGCTCCTGCTAGAGAAGTGATTGAAGTACTACATTCATGGATAAGTTGAGCACATGAAAGTTTTACTCATTGTCACTTGTGTTCTAACTCTGAAAACAATAAATGGACATAGTTATAAGAAACTAACTATTTATTAATTCACAGCTTGACAGCATAAGTGCAATACAGTTTAGAGAATAAGCTTTTGCCTGCTAGGCGCTGCTTGCTATTGGCTGCAAGCAATAGAGGCACAAGACCAAGGTCAGTGGCCTCTGGTGGGACCCCAGAGCAGCCAAGCAGTGTGTTACACAGTTGAATGTGTTTATTGATGTATGCTTTGGTACACTGAGAAGAAGCCACTACTAATCCTCCAATACTACTTGGCCACTAAACAAAGCATTTATGTACATTTACAGAGACCATTATGAGACTCTATAAATTGGAAAAGTAAGCAACTATCTAACACAAATATTAGAGTTACATGGAATTTAAATTTCTGAGTCTAAATATTGTGATGAATTGTAAGAATAGATAATGAGGTATTTATTTTACATTGTTTTTAGAGATTTGTGGATTTTTCAGTTTCTTGCCTGATGTCCACTGAAGATCTTTGATAGACATTTGCACCAGAATATGAAATTCCATTCTCAATCCTAGAGAAGGATTCATACTCCACACAGAAATTAAACAATGGCAAGTCCAATTTGTAATACCAACCATACTACAAAAAGATGTTTCTGGTATCATCTTTTTAATTTCTTTAAATGGGTTTCAACAATTAAAAATCTAGCTCTCCCAAATGTTATACACCCATCATCTGCTATATGATGACAGGAAGTGAATGCTGTGTCAGTCATGGTGGACCTCTGGATCTTGGCTGAACCCCAGGAAGACCTCCTGCAAGATCAGGTGGTGAAACTTAAACCCAGGCCAAGTGTGCAACATGCTGAGGCAGGATCCCTGAAACTAAGGCCACAAATATCACCTTCATCCTGGAAGTAACTTATCACAAACCCCACCAAGAGGCTAAGGAACCAACAAACCTGTCTTAACCAGTTCTCATAGCCACCACTGAAAGGCCACATAGCTTCTTATCTTCAGCATGGTCGACTGGCAGTGTCTTCTTAAGGTAGAAATAAATGTTACAATGATGCTATTCACCACTTAACTGAATCTAACTGTCGATTTTAAATTACTATTTCCAGTATCCTTGCTGAATCCAACTAATAACCAAAACAATGAACGGAAATCTAGAACTGAACCACTACAGACATATATAAATATTTGCACTGAGCTTAGTGCCAACAGAGCTGTGCTTCACCAATGTTGTGTCACTATGCAATGCTGTGGCAATAAACACTGGCAGTCAAGAACTGAGGTCCCATCATAGCTTTCACTATTCTACACTGTCACCTTTGATGCTGCCAGCACACAATACCACCACACCATCACTTGAAGACCTAGGCACAACCAAAACTCCACAGAGTACAGAGAAACTGTGGTAGAAATGCAACAGTGTGAAATGCAAGTTACTGGAGCGGAAAACCGACCAGCACAAAGGATAGATTGCTACTCACTGTAAAGATGATACATTGAGGTGCAGACAGGCAAAACAAAAACACTGCTACACATTGAGCTTTTGGCCAAAGTATTCTTCAGAGGTGAAGGAACACACAGATTCACACAAGCAAGCACATCTCACACATGGGTGACTGCTACCTCTGGCCACTCCATCCAGAATGCTGGAGCATACAGCAAATTTTATAAACCATTCACAGCTGGTAATGAGACTTGCATGGCTCAGTCTTTGAGCTGAGCATACAACTATTAATAGTCTGTGATACATCACATTAATGGTTTGTACTGAATCAGGCATAGCTTAGTCTTTGAGCATACAATTTTAAAGGTATTGCTAATTTTGGACATTAATGTATGAAAAGCAGCCTGTTTTTACACCATAACGCAGCCATGCAGACCCATTTGATCAGGGTTATTTTTCTGAAAAGCCATGTGACTATGTATTGGCCTGCAGAGTATTTCAATATCAATGAGACATGACATTGTTGACTTGTATGTGTCTGGGAGCAGTTTATCAGGGCAACAAGTGTGCTATTAAACTCTATAAATGCCCTCTGATTATAGCACAGTTATGTGCACTCTGGAAGCCCTCCCTCTGAAATCAGGTCCATGAAAGTCTCCATCACATTATGGGCCAACCAGCACCTTACAGCAGTTTGAGCAGCCAGCTCCACTAACCCAGTTCATTTTTTTAATTCTGCACTTCTGGACTTACAGCATCATGAGGGAAACACTGCCTCCAGACTCCATGGCAGCAATGAAACTCCTGCCTTCCAGGACTGTGGTTCACAGCCAGGTCAGTGCTGGAGCCACCCATCTGTGCCAGGCCAAGCTTCTAATCCAGCAGTGATGGACACATATAAGAATTCAGCTGAAATTTGCATTGCTGGCACTGCTCACTCAGAGCCACATGGTGCTAACTCAGGCACATGCTGCCAAGTGGGGTAAACAGTGTCAGCAAAGTGGGACATGGATGTCAAATTGTCACCCCACTGCCTTAACATTTCAATGTCAATGGGAATGCGGTAGACCACATGCATGCAGAGCGAATATCTGGGGGTGTCTGAGTGCTTCAACATTGTAGCTCAAGACTAACTAAAAACCTTATATCATGCAGTGAAGTTTTCCTAGCCACCCACGGGCAGCACCACTGCCTCCAAAAACCACCACTCCATCATCTCTAGATTAGATTAGATTAGATTAGATTAATACTTGTTCCATAGATCATGAATACGACACTTCGTAATGATGTGGAACGTGTCAGGTTAATAAAAGATGTCTGTACAAGAAATTACATTACACAAAATATTGCATGATACTAATGATTAAGTTTATTTTTTATTTTTTTTTACTTAGTTTATATCTAAAAATTCAGCCAATGAGTAGAAGGAGTTGTCATCTAGAAATTCTTTTAATTTATTTTTAAATGTTAGTTGGCTATCTGTCAGGCTTTTGATGCTGTTTGGTAGGTCCCCAAAGACTTTTGTGGCAGCATAATTTACCCCTTTCTGTGCCAATGTCAGATTTAACCCTGCATAGTGAAGATCATCCTTTCTCCTGGTGTTATAGGTATGCACACTGCTATTACTTTTGAATTGGGTTGGATTATTATCAACAAATTTCATAAGGGAATATATATACTGTGAGGTTACTGTGAGGATCCCTAGATCCTTAAATAGATGTCTGCAGGATGACCGTGGGTGGGCTCCAGCAACTATTCTGATTACACGTTTTTGTGCAATGAATACTTTTCTACTCAACGATGAATTACCCCAGAATATGATGCCATACGAAAGCAGTGAATGAAAGTAGGCATAGTAAGCTATTTTACTGAGATTCTTATCACCAAAATTTGCAATAACCCTAATAGCATACGTAGCTGAACTCAGACGTTTCAGCAGACCATCAATGTGTTGCTTCCAGTTTAACCTCTCATCAATGGACACACCTAAAAATTTTGAAAATTCTACCTTAGCTACAGACTTCTGTTCAAATTCTATATTTATTACTGGAGTTGTGCCATTTACTGTACGGAACTGTATATACTGTGTTTTATCAAAATTTAAAGAGAGTCCGTTTGCTGAGAACCACTTAATAATTTTGTGAAAAACATCATTTACAATTACATCACTTAGTTCTTGGTTTTTGGATGTTATTACTATACTTGTGTCATCAGCAAAAAGAACTAACTTTGCATCTTCATCAATGTGGAATGGTAAGTCATTAATGTATATCAAGAACAGTAAAGGACCTAAGACCGAACCCTGTGGGACCCCGTGCTTGATAGCACCCCAGTTTGAGGAATCAGCTGTTGTTTTAACATTACACGAACCACTTATTTCAACTTTCTGCATTCTTCCAGTTAAGTATGAATTAAACCATTTGTGCACTGCCCCACTCAAACCATAATGATTTAGCTTATCTAAAAGAATTCCATGATTTACACAATCAAAGGCCTTTGAGAGATCTCAAAAAATACCAATGGGTGATGTCCGGTTATTCAGAGCATTTAATATTTGATCAGTGAAAGCATATATAGCATTTTCTGTTGAAAAGCCTTTCTGAAAACCAAACTGACATTTTGTTAGTACTTTATTTTTACAAATATGGGAGGCTACTCTTGAATACATTACTTTCTCAAAAATTTTTGATAGAGCTGTCAGAAGAGAGATTGGGCGGTAGTTGTTGACATCCGACGTATCCCCCTTTTTATGCAATGGTTTTACAATGGCATATTTCAGTCTATCAGGGAAAACACCCTGCTCCAAAGAGCTATTACATACGTGGCTGAGAATCCTACTTATCTGTGGGGAACAAGCTTTAAGTACTTTGCTGGAAATGCCATCAATTCCGTAAGAGATTTTACTTTTCAGTGAGTTTATTATTTTACTGATTTCAGAGGGAGAGGTTGGTGGAATTACAGTTGTTTCAAACTGCGCAGGTATGGCCTCTTCTATTAATAGCCTTGCCTCTTCTAGTGAAGATCTAGATCCTATTTTCTCCACAACATTTAAAAAATGATTATTCAAAATATTTTCAATTTCTGATTGTTTGTTAGTGCACTTGTCATTCAGTTTTATTGCACTAAAGTCTTCCTGTGCTCTTGGTTGCCCTGTTTCCCTTTCAATAATATTCCAAATTGCTTTAATTTTATTATCAGAGTTACTGATCTCAGACATGATACACATGCTTCTGGACTTTTTAATAACTTTTCTTAGTACCGCACAATAGTTTTTATAATATTGAACAATTTCGGGGTCAGTACTCCCTCTTGCTGTTAGATACAGTTCTCTTTTACGGTTGCAAGATATTCTTATTCCTTTAGTTAGCCAAGGTTTTTTATATGTTTTCTTGGAATTATGTTTAACTATTTTCTTGGGAAAACAATTTTCAAATACCCTTAAAAATGTATTGTGAAATAAGTTATATTTCAAGTTTGCATCGGGTTCCTTATACACTTCATCCCAGTCTAGCTGCTGTAGGCTTTCCCTAAAGTTTGCAATATTTATATTGTTAATTGAATGCACTGCTTAGAAAGTCTGATTTATTATACTGCATGGAGCTATGTCATGTACTGTAACAAGCTGTGCACTATGATCTGAAAGACCATTCTCATAGTTGTCCCACATACCCTGGGCCATTTAACAGTTATTAATAAAAATGGCTCTGAGCACTAAGGGACTTAACATCTGAGGTTATCAGTCCCCTAGAACTTAGAACTACTTAAACCTAACTAACCTAAGAACATCACACACATCCATGACCAAAGCAGGATTTGAACCTGCAACCATAGCAGTTGTGCAGTTCCAGATTGAAGCACCTAGAACCACTCAGCCACACAAGCTGGCCAATTATTATCAGCCTGTGATACATAACATACATGGCTTGTACTGAAGATTTGATGTTAAGTACAGATAAGTACCCAATAAATAGAAAGCAAGGAATCAAAGGACTCAGGTAGAGGGTTACAATAAAGTAAAAGTAATTTTATATCAAAATAAGTGACTAGAGAGAAAGGAAGAGTGGCATACATCAATGAGACAAAACAATATGACCATCTGTTTAACAGAGTGTTTGTCCACTTTTCAAACACAGTACAGCAGTGATTGTGCTTGGCATGGATTTTACAAGTCCTTGATAGGTTTCCAGAAATATGTGGCACCAGATATCTGCTCATAGGTCACTAAAATTTCATAAAATATGTGATGGTGGTTTGCAGGCAAGCAGCTGAAGCTAGATATGTGTTCCAGTGGGTACAGATCAGAGTCATTTTCTGGCCAAGACATCAATGTGAGTTCACTATCATGCTCCTTAAATCACTGCTGCATGATACTGGCCTAGTGTCATGGATATTTGTCCTGCTGGAAGATGTCAACACCATCAGAGAAGGTTTCAACAATGAAGGGATGCTTGTGATCTGCAATAATGTTCACGTAGTTCCCTGCTGTCATGGTGTCTTTGAGTACTATCATAGGTCCCATTGGAGCACAACTTAATGTACCCCTTAATGTAGTTCCATTCTCATTGGACTGCATAATTGGTGTGGTGCATGTTACCAGCAACCATTCACATGGATGGTGGCTTGTAAGGACCCAGCCATTGATATGGTGTAACAAGAAATGCAATTCATTCGACAGGTGACACATTTTTATTGATCCACAGTGAAATCTTAGTGATATGCCCACTGTAATCATAATTGACAACATCATTGGATCAGCACAAGAAGACATAGGGGCTGATGTGAAGCTCCATGTTCAGCAATGGTCTTTGAATGGTGTGCTTCAAAACACTTGTGCCTTCACCAGCATTGTACTATGTCATCAGATCTGCCACAGATTGCTGCCTATCTTGGATTATATAGTGAGGGATCCTCTGACCTCTACATTTTGAGATGAGACATGAACATCCAGTACCATATGGCCTACACATTATTCCAACATTCTTGAACCAGTTTCCATAGGTACTCATGATGGTAATACTAAAGTAGCCAACCATCTTCACCATTTCATTGATTCTCATTTCCAGCTGCAGTGCCAGAAGTATATGCCCTATTTCAAAACAACTTATATCATTGGATTTCCACATCTGCATCCTGTGTCTCTGCTATGATGACTGCTCATTTGTCTCTCTTCTGCTTACATTCTTTCCTTACTGTGTCATGTACCAACAACATCAGCAGGATGCATTCAACCTTGCAGTGGACAGTCATCAAAATTTTGTGGCCCATCAACATATAATTATAAGGAAGATGATGTACCATTATAAATGATGTGGGAAATGAGTAGTGTAGGTGTAACAAGGAAGGAGGACCTAAGACTGAAGTAAGAGTTTGTTTTATGATTATAGTTTCTATACATGTAGAGGCTTACTCCAAAGTTGCAAGTTAGAGGGCCTTGCCTGTGTTGTAGTGACATTATAAATATAGTGGATTAGGATGTGATTAGTAAGGAGACAAGTGTCAAAATTCTGTATGCTGAAAAAATCAAATTTTCAAAATTAATGGAGTATACTAACCAAAACTAAAAAGTTACTGGTCTTTCCTTCTCATCCCATCTGGTAAGTCAGCATATGACCTGGGGTTCAGGGTGACTTTTTGTACAGTCCTCTTTTCCTAAACCTCACCAGTGCTTTTCCTTCTACCCTCTTTCTTTCCTTTCAACCCTTCTACCAGAGAAATGGCCACTGGCTCTGCAAATTTGCATATTTCAATACCTTTATATGTGTTACCTCTTGTTGCTGCTTAGTGAATGGATTTTTTATCTAGCTAATTTCATGATATTTTCAAAAATTAATTATTTCACTAGTATATTAGCCCTTAGGTGCTCAAAATGTAACTCCACCTCATTGACGTCTGCAGAAAATTATCCAAAGGGGACAAATTCTAAAATTGACATTTAAATATAACTAATTCAGGGCCTTCAAGAACATGTGTCCTAAGAACTTGTAGTGGCTGAGATCACAACTCCTCAGTGTAGCAAAGTGTTGTCTAGTGCCACAAGTGATCATTTAGATCATGGTGTGAAAATACTTTCATGCCAGCCACCAGAAGTGCTGCATTCTACAACAACATCATGCTTACTTTTACACTGGAACATCTACCTTCGTTGACAACAAACAGTTTTTAGCAATAGGGTATGTGTCTTTCTAGTTCTTTTTAAGGATAATTCTACCATAAAGAAAAACTTCTCAAAGCAATATTCCCCATCAACAAGATTTACCTAGTGGTACCTGGATGAATAAAGTATAAAGTTTTTATCTTGTATGATAATATCACATGCCATCTGGCTAGATTGCAGCATGCTTCATAAATTGTTTTGATGGCCTTTCATTCATGGCCACACCAAAACTGGTGACACCAGTATGATTTGATTACACAAATTGCAGACCTTAAATATCATGTTGCTAAGTCACAATTTTGCAACCCTCTATTACGTATCTGGTCATGAAATTTCCAGGCAGGGTGTTTATTTACAACATCGTCCATTACAACTTTTCTTGTAATACTACATGTATGTATTGTGTGTGTGGAGTGGAGTGTAATGATTGTGTTGTATGATGATGATGATGATGATGATGAGAGAAGGCAGGGTGTGAAACCTGGTGCTGGCATTAATCCTACTCCTTGAAAATAGCACTAAGGGGGCCACCAAATTCAATTTCCCAATTTGATGGATGGATCACCACCAACAGTGACATGAGCCCACACTTCATGAGACACTGAGGAGAAACAGGACATTGGTGCAATGTCTGGTGATCAGAAACCTTAAACTACTGTCTCTCTTCCCCTTACTGGGCATTGCTTTTGCATTCAAAATGTTCAATGCAGTTCAGTACCAGTATTTTTAAATAGAAAAAGAAGCCCTTATGGCCATTTATGCCTTAAAAAATTCATGTATTCTTATGTGGTACCAGATTCCACTTAGTCACAGATAACAAAAATTTTAGTTTCCTTTTTCACCCTTTGGTTGCTTTACCTGACAATGCCTCTCTTCAACTTCTTCATTGAGCCTTATTTTTTTCAAGATATAATTGTGAGATCCATTTTCACTCTATGTTGCAGCACACAAATGTTGACACATTACGTCAGCTGCCCATGGGCTGGATCTATTGTTTGATCAGGAAAAACTGTTGTGTTTCAACAGAGTGTGGAAGCAAAACAGACTATTGATGGTTTCCCCATTACCAGCTCAAGGACTGCAACTGCAGTAGCTGCAGCCATAGTTCTTAAATAAGTGGTCTGCATTATCCAACATGGACGGCCTGACCATTCATCAGGCTGGGTATCCAGCCCATTGCTTAACTTCTGTGTTTCTCTCATTGCCGTTCCCTGTTAGATTGTGTCATCCTTTTTTTGAATTAATGTGATACTCCTCATGTTGTGATTCCAGCAACCTTGCACAGAGAGGTCCTAAACCAGCTATGTCAAGATCACTTGAAAGCCTCCTGCACTAAACAGTTGGCACATTAGCATGTGTTCTGGTTGGGTTGTTGATCATGAGGTGATGTGCCTGGTCATGGCCATCCACAAGTGTTCAAATTAACAAGTGGCACCATGCATTGATTTTTCCCCTTGGCTTGAGACCATGCTACCTTGGGAAAGAGTCTGTATTGACTTTGATGGATGTTTTTAGACACTTTTTGGTTATTGGTTGATGATGGCTTTTCCAAGTTTCCCTATGTTTGTTATTATCCAACTACCACAGCAGATGCAACTGTCGAGGTGCTGTCAAAAATTGTAGCTCCTGAAGGGCTAACTTGTACAGTGGTTTTCTAAAATGGTCCCCAACTTTCAGATCAATCATTTAATGATTTTTTGACTGTGCTACTGCATCTCCCACATGATGGCACCTCCCTTTCATCAGCAATCCAATAGGGAGGCATAACATCATGTGGGTGTGGAGCAAGGTGGCGCAGTGATTTGCCCACTGGACTCACATTTAGGAGGACAACAGTTCAAATTCATGTCTGATTATCCTGATTTAGGTTTTCCGTGATTTCCCTAAAGTACTTCAGGCAAATGCCGGGATGGTTCCTTTGAAAGGGCTTGGCCAACATCCTTTCCCATCCCTCCTAATCCAATAAGACCAATGACCTTGCTGTTTGGTCTCCTCCCCCAAAAACCAATCAACCAACCTGCAAAAATTTTGTGGCACAGGAGTGCAAATATGTCATGGAATTTCTGAAAGATGGGGTCCTTAGTTCTGTCTCAGTTCTACGAGAAGCACTCCAATCAGGTAGTAGAGCCCATCTGAACTCTTTTATGGGCAGCAGCAGTGGAAGATATTCCTCCTACTGCCTAACACATGTCCTGCAGTGCCACGAATGTCATCATCATTTGTGCCTGCTCCAGTCTGGGCCCAAGGGTTTGGACAACACTCGCATTGGATTCCAAGCATCATCCACAGTCAGCATAGGTGCTGTGTATTCATGGTGCATAACAGTGAGTACCTTGTGGCCCACTACTGAAATCCACTGCACCCTCTGGTGGGCATCAATGCCTCTCTACAGACCATCACATTGATGCCTCTTCCACCATCATTGCAGTTTGCTGTGGGTGGCACAATGCCTGGGCTGTGCCTGCCCGCCACCCTGACACTGTCTCCAGGTGATCTGTCAGTGGACAAGCCTCACAAAACAATGCAGCTCAGCCTCTTGATGACTCTGCAGTGCCTTCTCTTGCAGGGGGGATACCAAGGCTTCATTGAAACACCCACAAACACCTCTTGCACTGTTGCAGCCACCTCTTACTCAGATGTAGGCACTGCCTCACTGCTTACACCGACAGCAATGCCAGCTACCCATCTGCTGGTGCTGCGAACATTGTCTCCAAAAATCATGATTTTCCAGCTCACAGCACCTAGAGTAGAGTTGTCCATTGACACTTGCATCTGCACTTATGCCACTTACATCCCTACTTCCAAGTTCACATGGACTGGAAACTTTCTGCACCCGGAACAACTACTTCAGACAATGTGGGTGTGTCAACTGTCTGCACACAGCAGAGCCCACATTGAAACTCTTCTCCCAAAGAAGAAGGGGTAGTAACCTGCACATTACTGCACTCCCACCCCCAATACCATGACACATGTCAATAGGCAAGCTCATTTGAGTAGCTCTCTGTTCGGCTGCTCAGGTTCCCTCAGGCAGTCACCGACCTTGGTCCAGTGCTTCTATTGACTGCAGCCACTTGCAAGCAGTCCCTGGCAGGCAAATGATTCTTATATTGACATCAGGCCAGTAGTCTTTTGTCTGTACTCTTATGTGTGTGTTTATATTTTTACACATTCAACATAACATTAATGCCATTGCCATAACTATCCATCTGAGTACATTAACACTAGTCATAATTAAAAGCAGCCAGACTAGTTGTTTCTGCCAGTTGATGTATTACTTGGCTTGTTCCACATCTCTGAAGATGGTCCTTCATGATAAGAATTAGAGAACATAGTGTGTTAGTGAGTGTGGCTTATTTGCATTACCAGCCAGATAGTAACTAAACATTTTCATTATGTTAAATACATGTTGTTATTAGACCGTCTTAAATGTTGTTCATTCCAATCATTATAATAAAGTTCAACAAGTTTCTTGACAAAGTAAATAATATCTTCTCATTGTCATTGGCCTTCAGTTAATACATCTTGATGGCTGATAATGCAAAGCTCTGCATCAGCTGATGAAGACAGTACCATATTGTACGGAATTTGAAAATTCTACATGAAAAAAAAATTATGTGAACATATTGAAGTAAAGCTAATGTAAATATATTGAAATGTAAAATTATATAGCCCGCATCTTGTGGTCGTGCGGTAGAGTTCTCGCTTCTCACGCCCGGGTTTCCAGGTTCGATTCCCGGTGGGGTCAGGGATTTTCTCTACCTTGTGATGACTGGGTGTTGTGTGATGTCCTTAGGTTAGTTAGGTTTAAGTAGTTCTAAGTTCTAGGGGACTGATGACCATAGCTGTTAAGTCCCTTAGTGCTCAGAGCCATTTGAACCATTTTTTTGTAAAATTATAAATGGTTACTTTATATTGCTCAGGTAGGAAGGACATCAGTGTTATCATCCTTAGTTGTGGCACTACTAAGTTTGACACACCCTTACCTACTACACCTCTTTCAAAATTCACTTTTTTGTGGCTATATAAAGATAAGAAATATCACATTCTCATTGTGTAAATATGCCCTGTACTATAAACCAGCACTACAAGCTGACACTGTGGGTGCAAAACAAGTTCATGTTCTCATACAGATGACACTAAAGAAATACACATCCATATAAAAATGGGAATAGAAGCTAGGATGCATTTGACTGAAACTCTCTGAACTGACATGTTCCTTGTTTCAAATTAACTGCATCTTTGATGAGTTAATGTGTGAAATGGGTGTTTAATATTGTGTCTTACATGGAAATGTACAGTGCATGACCATCTGGTCCCTATTAGATAGTATTAGTTGGTTTTGTCCAGCAAGTGTCCTACCTGTCAGAATGTTCAAGTTTGAAAGCACATGACTGGAAACCTTTCACTAAGCTGCACTGCTGTGGTGATTTTTGTAGCTTTTCAGCATTTACCCATGATAGTAATATTGGTACATTCTAACAATATTAGCTATCAAACAACCCACAACCATATTTTGTTGTCACTACTCTTTTCTCCCAGAATTTTTTATATTACACCAAAAAATTTTCACATAGTATCTGAACACACTCAATTACTGAGACTAGTACATTCACTACAGTACTATAAGGTTGAATAATTGCTTATAGCAAATGCCATGTAGCCATGTAACTTATTTTGCTGCTGTGATTCTTCTGTTTCTTCTGGCATATTTGTTAGCTGAACAGTACGTGGGTGTAATGCTGGTTCATAGTGTCCAATGGGCACAATATTTCCGCAATAAGGCATATTGCCATGGACAGATGTGCTGACAAACTGAGCTCCTGAAAACATGCAGCTGACATTTATGCCCCTCCCCTCCTCCCTCACCCAGTGAGTCATTCCCTCCATGTTCTGCACACATGGCCAAATGTTGGAGATAATGGACATGCTAGTGTCAATGTCTGTATTAGCATTGATGTAGATGCTCTGTCTGCTCTGATCACCAAGTCATTTTGTTTGCTGAGAGTCTACTTAATTACTAATTATTGTTGCCAAGTCTTTCTAAGATTATAGAAACAATGTTGCTTATGTGATCATTCATTGTGCAAATTTCTATGGCCTCTCTAATAATGCTGTCCCAATATTTGGAAGTCTGTGCCAGACATTGGTTTGTTCATACTCCAACATCTGATTCTTGGACAAACAATGTTCTGCAGCTGCTGACTTGTTTGGATACATTGGTTGAGTGTGCCTCTGGTGTGCTTGACAACCATCTCTGACAGAGACACTGTCTGTCCAATATATGTCTTTTTCCGCTGCTGCAAAATCTAGTGTTTGTCAACCTTCAACAAACTGAGATCATCTTTGATGCTTCCCAATAATGCTCATGTTTTATTGGGCTGACAAAAGACAGTTTTTACTCAGTGCTTCTTCAATATGCATGCGATGTTTCCTGATAGTGCACCAATGTATGGCATAAAGGGAGTGACTACCTCTTCCTTCATTACCGCTTCCACCTCCACATTTTGCACTGTTGTGGTAGGGTGGAGAGCATGCTTAATCTCCCATTCTGTGTGTCCATTCTTTTAGAATACAGTTCTGAGGTGCTGAGCAGCTGGAGTAGGCTCTCTGCATCTGAGATCGTGTGTGCCCCATGTACTAGTGTTTTTAGTATCCCATTCCTCTGTGAAGCATGGTGGCAACATGTCAGTGTGCATTTTCTTCCGATACACACTGTGGTCCATGGTACCATCAGTTCTCCTCTTGACCATGACTTCAAGGATTGGTAATCTTCCTTCTGCTTCAGTCTCCTTAGTGAATCTGATGTTGGGGTGTATGGAGTTCAAATGTGTAAAGAAGTCAAGGAGTTTGTTCATCCCATGGGGCCAGATGATAATTGTGGGATGCTCTTAACAGAAAAACATGTGGGTTTCAATTTGGATGATGCCAGGGCCTCCTTGAAGTATTCCATATACAAATTTGCGGCCACAAGCAAGAGTAAGCCATCCATTCTATTTGTTCATTGTTTTCTCCATTAAACAATAAATATATGGAGGCCTTGACATGCTGAAAAGGTCAGTGGTCTTCTTCTCAAATTTCTGACCAACAAGCTATAGTGACTTATAGAGGCATCCTGGTGAATAGCAAATTGACATCAAAACTCACCAGGGTGGGTACTTAAGTCTTTCACCCTGAAGTTGTTGAGGCATTTTACAAAATCTAGAGAACTGTGGAAGTGATTTGCCAGAGAATATGGAGGTGCCGTAATGTTGCTCATGATGGGGTGCAGCAACACACCATCATTGTGGACTTTAGGGAGTCCATAAAGTCTTGGTTTCTGTTTATTTTTTCATGGATCTATCATTACTTATTGTGTAATTTAAAGATATAAACAATATCAAAAAAACAAAAAATCTGTTAAAACATGAAATCACATATTTACTGCTTTTGATAGTTTTTGGAATTTGATGAGTATATTGCTAAAAGTGAAGATCTTCTTGCACATAAAATTCTACAAGGTATACAAATTTGCTTTTGCTGTTCTTCCCCAACATTTGAGGCTTTAATGAAACAAATTAGTTACACATGTATCATTCAAAGTATATTCCATCATTGGCCACTACTTTCTCCAAGCTTACAGGGAGTGTACAAATCCCGCATTGAAAAAATTGTTCATCTTTTGAAGCGATCCACAAATCAATTCAATTTGTGACTTCTTCATGAGATCAGAAGTGTTGGTCAGCCAGGCCTTGCGCCATTGACTTAAACAGGTGATAGTCAGAGGGAGCAATGTCCGGAGAATATCGGGGGCTGGGGTAGGACTTCCAATTTTAATGTGTCCAAGTACATTTTTACCTCTTTTGGAACGTGGGGTCGAGCGGTGTCGTGCTGCAAAATCATTTTATTGTGCCTCTCACTGTATTGCGGCCATTTGTCTTTTAATGCTCTGCTCAAATGCATTAATTTTGTTCTATAATGAGCACCTGTGATTGTTTCGTTTGGTTTTAACACCTCATAGTACATGATGCTGAGCTGGTCCCACCAAATGCAGAGCATGATCTTGGAGCCTTGAATATTTGGTTTGGCTGTCAACATGGAAGCAAGACCAGTATATCCCTATGATTTTTTGCATTTAATGTTATATTAATTAACCCATTTTTAGTCCCTGGTCACAATGCAATGCAGAAATCCCTTCCGTTTTTGCCTGTGAAGCAACTATTCACAGACACACAAATGCCATTCAACCTCTCTTGGTTTCAGCTCACACTGGACCCAAGTTCCTTCTTTCAGAATCATGCCCATAGGCTTGAGACATTTTGAAATCACTTGCTTAGTCACTCCCACTAATTGTGCCAATTTTTCTTGAGTTTGGAACGAGTCTTCACTCAACAATGTCTCGAATTCTGCATCTTCGAAAACATTCTCTCTTCCACCACTATGCTGGTCTACTTCGTTAAAATCACCATTTTTGAAGTGTTGAAAACACAACATGTTCTTTCACTAATAGTATCCTTACCACCTTACCATACATGCTTGAGAGCATTCAATTAGACTCAGCCACTGTTTTCTTCATACTGAAGCAAAATAGTAACACCTCTCGCAAATGGCAAGAATTAGGCTCGTAAACTGACATTTTCAATCAAGAACAGCTTTATGATCGGTTTGAATGAGGTTATATTAACTGAGGTCCAAGCTAACTGCCTGATGTCTGCAATCTGTTTATTTTACCACCACTTACCACTGTCACCACCTATTGGCAAATGGCAGGCGAAAAGTTGTACAGCTTTTACTTCTGCATTTTTATTTTTTTGCAGAAATCTGTAAACAAGATTGAAATGAAAATCCATGTGCTTTAGGTAAGACAAAATGAGGATTATCTTCATGTAAATGGATTTAGAAAAATTGCACTAAAATGTCTGGTATGTTTGTTCTTGGCTCTGTTGTTGCAAATTAACCTTGAATGATCCCAGTATCAAAGGCAGTTTCTAATTTCAGTGATTATCTTCTCATTATATGATCGTTTAAGATAATAAATATGAAAATGTATGACTTTGGAAAAGAATGTTTACTGCAGATTTCCATACAATTATATTGTTTAAAGTATTTATCAATTTTTAGGACTGTTGGTGCCATTAAGGATATGACTTTTCCTGTTAGAGGCACTATGTTTAATAGGACAGTACAAACAAAATATATTTGTTTCTGAACTCACTTCAGTCTGATTCACTAATTTCTTTTTCATTTTATTCTGCAGAAAATGATGAATGATAAGATTTTGTTACACCGTTTTGACACTTATGAAACTATGGGAAATGTAAGTGTTATCTGCACAGACAAAACTGGAAGTCTCACAGTTGACAGGTTAGAGAATTTCTTTGTTTTGGTTCATGTTGCAGTTGTGAATATGTTGTAATATTTTTATATTTGTTTTGTGTAGCATTAAGTGTGCACATTTTTTAGTGACTAGAGACATTAATTCACTTAAAAAGTTTCACATAAACAGCAAATTTTATTAAGTAACATCTACTATCTGACAACATGAAAATAATTGTTGTTGTTGTTGGGGTCTTTAGTTTGAAGACAGGTTCAATGCAGCTTTTCAAGCCTCTTCATTCCTAATTAATTACTGCAATCTCAATCATTTGAAGCTGTTCACTGTATTCATCTTTTGGTCCCCCATATTTTCCTACCCAGTTGAGTATTGGGGTGAAATTCGGTTCACATCCCTGTACACACCTGTGTTTAATGTGTTACTGCCAGAATCTCCATTGTTGTATGGCTGTTAGTTATTGTTCATTAGTATATTGAATAGAATATTTTCCTGCACATTTTACAAATTTCAAGATGGGAGAGTTAGAGGAGTAATGTGTCTGCAATAAATTTTGCTTGAAACTCAAGAAAAAGTTTACAGAGTCACACAAAATGATGGAGAAAGCCTTCAGTGATGAGTGTTTAAGCCATGCATTCATGTGTTGGTGCATGAATATTGCATAAAAAATCACTGTGTTGTCTCATCCTCCATACACTCCAGATACACCCCAATGGACTTCTTTATTTCCAAAATTGAAAATTCACTGAAGTGATGAAGATCTGCAAAAATAGATGAGATAAAACAGAATTCACAGATGATACTTCATGCAGTCAGTACAGCAACAGGCATACCAAAAGTGTTTCTGGAAGTAGAAACAGTATTGGGAGTGGTGTATTGATTATGAAGGAGAGTATTTTGAAGGAGACCAATTGCAAACTAAATTTTTCCACAACTATAATTTTGCTAAATTTGATTCAGTACCTTCTCTTTAGTTGCTTAATCTATCCATACAATCTTCTGTGTTCCTTTGTAGCACCGTATGTCCAATGCTTCTGTTTGCATCTTCATTGCCCTGCTGTCATCACATTGCACTTCTGTACATCACTACACTCACTGTGCACTTGGTTCCACATGTCACAGAGTCTTGGTTCTTGGTATTCTGACCTTTTCAAGGATAATGCAAAATGGTGTAGACTGAACAGTAGTTGAACTGAAACTGTATCTTCCCACTGTATTAGCACTAGAACATTGTTGATAGTCATTTCCAATTTTACAATTTGCAGTTCACACAGTTAAAGAGACATGCACCTCTTTCTTTGTCAGTATCTTCAAAAGAGGTATAATTCAGACATTAACTGGTGAAACAATATTTGCTGAATTGTAAAAATTGAAATATGAAATCACATTGCTCCATATTTTTAAGTTAATTAGTTTCAAGTAATTTAAAAGTATGTTCTCAGAAAGCTTCATGTGTCTACTTTTGAATTATTTATTTCTTTTATGTGTCTAAAACTTGAAATTATTCCAGTACTGGCTCAGCATTAAGATAATATAGAGATTAATTATGTGAAAAGAATCCACTACAGAGAAAATTCAGTCCTGTAAAAATTTAGCCATTAAAATGAACAACAAGAATTTATAAAATAAAGACAAGAGGATAAAGAAATGAACAGTGAGATAATTTTCTCCATATTCTCTGGAGAGCCCAGCATCCAGTACTTTTGACCGCTGTTTTGTTAACTGCACCTTTATGAAATACATTTATCTGGACGATTCCTGCAGACTGTGGGATGTTATTGGCACTGCAAGTTACATTTAATTATCACTGCAAAAGCTCCACTTCTTGATTCTGGCTTTGCGCCATGATGCCCTAGTTCTTATTCTGTTCATCATCTTCCATGTCACACGTAGCAGGAGTGAGGCTCCAGCCGATTCTTCTTTAACATTAATTTGTGGTGCCTCACACAAAATAATATCACCAAAGTTTATACTGGATTATCCTAGGGACAGCACTACCCTTGTATGAATAACAGAACAATTAGACACTACAGAGGCTCAGTGACACATAAGGGGAGAGAAATGTTACCCAGCAGAAATAAGCACCTTACTTTCGCTCTGATGTGCTCAAGAAACTCAACACAATGTCAGCTCTATTGTTGCTCTATGTTGCTCAACTTCACAGGTAATTACACACCTAAGATAACTAGTGGGTGTAAACTGTTGCACTGGAAATATCATCTGTGCAGATCACAGCATAGACAATTTTACTTAGATGGTGAAATTCTCTCAATACAGCCCACACTATGTATCACTACAAATATGTTGTGTATTACATAATTGTCACAGATACTATATGTGTTTTAATGAGCTGGTGATAACTACCAGAATATGATATTAATGATATTAATAATGCACCCCACTATCAAAAGATCTTCAAGGTTCATGTTAGTAATCACCACCGAAGATTATTTCAGATTTACTGGAAAATGCTATGCAGTATAGTACACAGTGTATAGAATATCACGTACTTGACCTCACCACTCACAGCAACAAAATAAAATCTTTCAGTGTGTAACCCTACCACATGGCAATGCAACTTGCTAAGCAACAGCATAATGTAAATTTCAACTCTTTTATAAAACAAATATGAGCTTTTTTTGCTTAATAATACCATATAAATATCTTTAACAATTCAAAACCACAGCTAAATTATGTAACACCAGCTAACTACAGTGCGTTGGTCTTCATTTTGAAATAATTATTTTATGGCAAAGTTTCTGAGATGCAATTTATTCTCTGGTTTAATTGACATTGTTAATCGGAGATAACATCTGTACATAGGAAGCATGCTACAACAATATCATTGCATAATAATTTTAATATCACATTTCTCCTTGAAAGACTAGTAACCCACGGCATGAATATATCAGTGTATAAAGGGTGGATTACAGAGGGAATAATCACCACCTGTGCTATTAAAAGGAAACTGTATATGTGGGAAGGAAAACAACAGAAGATACCAGTTTTCACATATTCTATAAAAAGTATGAAATGATACTTTTGCAAGTTATAAGTAAAGAAAAGAAAATGACAAGTAATAATTATATATAAATCTCTAAGAATGTAAGTAAGGTAATTTGAGATGTTGTTAGATGTACACTCGGAACTGGAAGTTTTCAAGAAGGTCCAAATTATCTAATACACATCGGAAGTTAAATATCAGATGCTAAGGAGATAATGAAACTTTATCAAACATTTCTCAAGGATTGCTTCTAATCTTGCCTCACAGATTATTACACCAGAACTGTGTTTTTAGCTGAGTTTATAAAACCAGGCACATAATTGTTTCTAACACTAGTAACTCAAGATGAAGTGCTGAATATTATCAGTGGAAGTAGCAAATTATATTCATCTAGTATTGATTTTTGTTAAGGAACATTGCTCTAGAAATTTATAATTCTACTTTTTGATGTCATTAACTGTTCTCTAATTACAGACTGTGTCCCAGATGTTTTCAAAACTGCTAGGAAAGGTATCAGTTTGGTTTTTGCAGGAACTTGTCCATAAATGAAGCTTTATTTTTTGTTAATGATCAATTTCTAAGCACTTTTCAGTCATACCTCAATAGCAGGAAATAGGTTGTTGAATTCTAAAACAAAGACGGCATTAGTGTTCTGTCCAATGAAACTATGATCAGTTGTTGTGTCCCTCAAGGTTCAGTCCAAGGTCCTTTACCTTTGTACTATTTTTCAATGTCCTTTCAAGAATTAATCACCTTTCCCTTTAAATAAAATCTTGGAGATAATGTCTCTCCTTTTAACTTGAGATATATGAAGTAATTTTTCTCTTTGGAAATTAACAAATCTGAACTAATATTTCTGTTTCTTTGGGAATTAATATGTTTGCTTTTTTTATAATGTTACAGACTTTTCTTTATCTAATGAACTTCCTTTTATCACTTTATGATATTTGCAAATTTTTCATTTGCTAAAATTTAACTTTATGTTAAAATCTCTTTGAATATTGAATAAGGGGAAAAGGAAACTCAGGACACTACTTTTATTTTTAAAACAGAAACTATTCTATCTTTATTGCCTGTTTTCTTTCATGTACAGACACAAGTCAGTTCTGATTTTATGAGTGCTGGCCAATCAAACAAACCCCTCTAAGTAGAGAAAAAAAACTTAAAAAAAGACACCCACCTGGGTGTCACCACTGCTTTTAAACGTCTTTGACCTAAAAATAGAGACAAAATTGATCCCACTTGAGGAACTAACTTTCTGCAGACCCACTACTATTGGAATTATTTAAAACACAGCAGTTGCACTATATGAGAGATAATTAGAATGTCCTCAGTAAAAGTCGTTCTTACTATGTCATTCAGGGTGTTGTAGGAAAAGCTGTTAAATTTGATACTAGACATGTGAATCTCTTAGTAACTAAGATTGGTTCTCACCATATCACATACAGCCACAGGACATCCTTACTCCCAATTACAAGAATAATGCAGTCTGTGTGTCTATATAGAAATTTCCAAACATTAACTAAAATACATTGCCACTCATGTTGAAGTCACAAAATAAGCACAATATTGCAAAGCCACTATTTTTTATTTGCTTGCTTTCACATTCAAATCCACTAATATGACAATGCAGTGGCACTACTTCCTTAGTTGTTGTTTTTTCCACCTTCAAATTCCAATGAAGAATTCACATGATAATGTCACTTATCTCCCATAACAAAACAGAAAATCTCCAATCTAAATGTGGTACAGATTGCCAGAAAACAAGTCACTTTCAAGCTACAGTTTGTTCAGTAACTGTTTTAGCACAAAACCACTAACCACAAGAAACCAATTCTTAACTACAATATAACATAGCTGTTACAGCTAGGTCACACATAATTGTAAGTTCCCACACAAATCAATCACCTAATGCATTCTGTCTCACAATGTGAGATGAAAATTATCACAGATCAACATAAACATCTTTCGCATAAGCTGATAACAATTTCATGTAATTGTCCTAAACAGCTGTGGTATTTGACTCAAACACCCCTGAGTCCAAACCCAGTTCAGACTGATCTTAAACTCGTTACCAACCAACAATAACTAACTGAATTTCTAATGAGATAAATGAAGAATCCATTACAATGAACAAACATAGCATGCTAAGGCTTTGTGTCTGCCATTGGAGTCTTCTGATGGCCAGCTATTTCACACCAATAGTGTGTTAGGGCAAAATGTGGTTGACATCCCTACACGCAACTGTGTTTAAAATATAACTGCCAGAAGTTTCATTACTGCATGTCTGTTAGTTATTGCTCAGTGCTGCATTGAGTAGAACGTTGTGTTGCACGGTTTGCAAGTTTCGAGGTGGCAGAGTTAGAGCACCTTATCTGCATTAAATTTTGCATGAAACTCAGAAAACCTTTACAGAGACACATCAAATGATGCAGGAAGCCTAAGGTGATGAGTGCTTCAGCTGTACTTGGTGTTACAAATGGTTCACACAGTTTAAAAATAGCCAGACGGAAGTTAAAGATGACCCTTGTTCAGGATGCCCTTCAATATCTACCAACAATGCTCATGTCAGGAAAGTCAATGAAATTGTTTGTGTCAATCGAAGACTGACTGTCGAAGAGATTGCAGAAGAATGTAACATTTCAACCGGAGAATGTCATGAAATCCTATCACAGCATCTTGGAATGTGTCATGTTGCCACTAAGCTCACCTTATGCCTCATGAGTCAAGACCAGAAAGACCCCTACCTTGCAATCTGAAAGGAGGATTTAAGATGAACACCAACTAAAATGAAATGAGGATAATGGTGTGGTGGTTGAATTAAATAAGGTGATGCTGGGGGAATTAGATTAGGAAATGAGAGACTTAAAGTAATAAATGAGTTTTGCTATCTGGCAAAAAAATGACTGTTGATGGTTGATGTAGAGAGGATATAAAATGTAGACTTTCGATGGCAAGGAAAGCATTTCTGAAGATGAGAGATTTGTTAATAGCTTAAGTGTTGGGAAGTCCCTTCTGAAAGTATTTGTATTGGTCTAGCTATGTATGGAAGTGAGACATGGACAATAAATAGTTAAGACAGGAAGAGAAAATAAGCTTTTGAAATGTGGTGCTACAGAATAATGCTGATGATTAGATGGGTAAATCACCTAACAAATGAGGAGGAAACAAATAGAATTTGGGGGAAGAGGAATTTGTGGCACAACTTGACTAAAAGAAGGGGTCAGTTGGTAGTACATACTCTGAAGTATCAAGGGATCACCAATTTAGTACTGGAGGGAAACATGGAGGTTAAAAATCATAGAGGCAGACCAAGAGATGAATACACCCCACAGATTCAGAACGATTTAGATTGCAGTAGATGAAGAGGCTTGCACAGTACAGGGTGGCGTAGAGAGCTGCATCAAACCAGTCTCTGCAGTGACGACCACAAAAACAACAACAACAACATGACAAAATAGTATACATATCATAGGCAACTTTGTCTTTATGTCACTTTTTAATAAACATTATAATTAGCACTTCTCCAACCCATCAAAATGTACCATGTGTCAACAAGTACAAATCTGACCAGTTCATAGCACCAAAACTCAAGAACTCAACAACTCTTTAACCCAACACTCCATACCAAAGTGACCAGCAATACAACTTCAATAGTTGCACAAAGATGCCCTAATTACATAGAATTTTTTTTCATAACTCTGTTCTTTGGGGCCCGCAGCGCGAAATATGTCTTTTAATGACATAATTATTTATGAAATATCCAGGTGCACTGCTATGTAAGTTGTTTGTGTTTTATTTTATTCACAATGAGCCCATTTCATGAGCACATACATGAGTAGTGCAAAACAGAGACAAAACACCAACATAAATCATAGATGACAATTATTACGAAAAATTAAAAACGTAAAATAAAACTAAAACTAACTTTAGGCAAAAACGTAATCAGAAACAAACCTACATGAAAAGTAGTTATAATAAACAACTGACTTTCATACATCCTTTGTTTATAGTGGTAACTATGTAAACATATGACATCGCTGACCCACTGTCATCTAACTGTCAGAAAAGTAACGTAGTAACATCTGATGTATATGTCCACTCTACACCTGGAAGAATCAATAATTACAAAACAGACAGGACATGACAGCAACGATGTCACATGTAAGATAAAACACCTAAGAATATATTATAAATTCTCAGTTCGTAGTTACAAAACCATTATAATAAGACCATCACTTATCCATGTATTTACAGAGCACCTGACAATGGCAAGTTGCCGAAATGGGCTCATTGTGAATAAAATAAAACACAAACAACTTACATAGCAGTGCACCTGGATATTTCATAAATAATTTTTTTTCATATGCTGAGAAAATTGCATGTGATGAAAAGAAAAAGTCATTGAAGCTATTTTTCAAAATTATTATGGAAACCTTGAATATAATTTTAATAATTATGATTGTCAATTAATTCATATCCATGTAAATTTTGAAATAGCATCAAAAATACAAAAATAATTACAGTTTTAGAAAAATACAGCTTTTATGTTGAATCAGTGTTTTATTCTTATAAATGTATAAGACTGTGTTACCTATGTTGCCACAATTACCCTTAACACCAAATTACAGTTGTTACACTTTTGGATTGTATTGTAAATTTAACTATGCATCATATTCTACATTTTCTGGTGAAAGAACTTCAAATGCTAAAGCAAAGATGTCCTCGTTGAATTGTGGAATGACTCCCTGAGGATTTGTGTCATTATTAATACTGATGCAAATGTTGATACTCTGTGTTGGTTAATGTTACATCAAGACAAGGAATGTTTCAAAGAGGATTCATTAATTACTAATAATCTAGAAGGTGGTGTCCATCATTCCAGATGCTGAGCTGAGACAAGTTTAGTAGTTATAATAACTTTGATGATCAATTTAATGTAAATATTCATTTGATGGATTCACACTACAACTTAAGTGGGGAAGTTTTTGGTGTTTTTTTTGGGGTGACAGGTGAATAAATGTAAATCTAAATATCTGAGTGAATCATTATGGAGGATGTTCTTCTGAAATTAGTTACCAGCTCATTGCCTTTATATATAAGAGAAAATCTATTAGTGAAGTCTCTCTGTTGCTCAACTATTTAGAATGGCTGGATTCTTTTGGGAAATAGTAGAGCACCAGCAAGAAGAGCTATTCATCACATAGAGAGGCTCACCCACCAAATAAGGTAGTTCCTACAGGAGAGAACATTCAAGTATCAAGGAACTACTCTAATTACAGGAAAGACTAATTCAAACTAAAAAATGTTAATGCCAAGCATCTGTGAATCTACATTATACCTCATAGGGGAGTCTGCATCATCTTAAATAGTCTGCACCAGTAACTGTATTTATATATGATGTGACAGAGACTGAATATTCTATTTGTTTGTGTAGAAAAGAATTACATGCTTGTAGTACATCTTGCCAACTTAACCTCTTTATTTCTGTTTTTGTGTAAGGTAATGGTGTGTTAACAATTCTGATGTTAATTTTGTCACAGTTTAAGTTTATTAGGTTGTGTGACATCAATTTGTTATTGAAAATAATTTAAATAACCAGTGTAGAGCTTTTCCAGTATTCTGTGTTTTGGAAATGAAATTATTAATATATGAATAGCTTAAATGGATGGGTATTTTCTTTGAGTTACCTTCAGTTTTACTTGTTTCCTATCAGTTTTCCATCCTGACATCTGTTCTTCAAGAGGACTGATGATTTTGTAACGTAGGAGTGTATTGCAAAGCGGTAACATATGTTGAATTTTTGCAGGTCCTCAAATATACAATGACAATTTTTCTATGCACACAGTCTAAAATTATTATTTTTTTTCTAACAAAAGAGGAAAGGAGACTAATACATCCCCAACTGTTGGCATCTGAGATTTTGAGGCTGTGTGATAAGCCACAACAACTATCAGTCATGGTCTACAAACGAAAATTTACACTCTAAATGGCAGCAGGAGAAAGCACATTTAAAAAAGGTGTTTTTTATGCAAGCTTTTGGAGCCAGTGATTACTTCTTCGGCTGATGGTGGAAGGGTTGAAGGGGAAGGAAAAGGGGTAAAGGGAAGAGAACTGTAGAGGCTTAGGAAAAGGGACAGAGCCTGGAAAAATCACCAAGAACCTCAAGTCAGGGGAGACCTATTGTACAGAATGAGAAGGAAAGATTGATTGTCGGGGCTTCACCAGACAAGATTTGAAAACCTCTGTGTTTAAAGGCGAAAGACAGGATAATATGCAAGACAGAGATTAATGCTAAAACAATGTGCATGATGTTTTAGTAGTAATCTCTGTCTTGCATATTATTTTTAAGCTCTCAGGTTTTCAAATTGCATCTGGGGCAGCCCCCAACAATCAGTCTTTCCTTCTCATCCCATAGAGTGTCTCCCCTTTTTCAGATTATACCCCTTCTTTTATACCTCCCCACTTCCTTTCTCTTCAACCCCCTTCTGTCCCCTTTGACCCTTCTGCCAGAAGAAGGGACAACTGGCTCCAAAAATTTGCATAAGTAAAACATTTTTTATATGTGTGTTCTGTTGCTGCCGCTTGGTGAGTAGATTTTGTATCCATCCAATTACATTATAATGTCAAAATTGATTATTTTTGTTATTACATAACAATCTAAAGCATTTTATCCAATAGTTGTAGTTGAAAACCTTCATTGAGGCATAAACTTTCCAGTGTGAGTGAATTTACAGTTTTTTTGTCAATAACCAGCTGAATGGATCAAGTCCAGTGTCTTCAGTAGTTGACATTCATGAGCATATGACTTGTATTCCACATGCAATCTCTGCATTCTTTAGTACTCTGAGTGATAATTTTTGCAACATACTATTTTTTTCTTGTTCTCAAGAAATTAATGAGATGTTTATTTTGAGAATTTGCTTGTCAGTCTGTACCTGTAGTTATCTTAACCACTGGTGTACTGCAGCAAAGATGTAATTGTTTTGTTTAAATTGTGTATATTCTGTGTGAAGAACAATCATAATATTTAATTCCAGATTGCAAGTCGTAAAGTCACACATCTGTGACATATTGTACCTTTCAACTCCCCCATTTCACAATCTACCAGATCCTGTTGGAAATATTATTACACATAATATCTCAATAAACACATCATATTCATCTCGTTTGTTGGTAAGTTATCACTACTTTGGTTGTAGCATTATATATGAAAGATATTTGAATTAAGTAAGCAGTAATAATTGTACATCCTAGATAGAACTTAACAGCTTCAACAGCTGTAAGAGTATGTGGTTCCATTGTGTGGTGAGTTATTGTACTATATTCTGTATTCAGGCATTACCAACCTGTTTTTATGCGTCTCAAGAGCCTCATGAAGTTTCTTCTTTAGTCTTACTCCTGTGATTATTGAAACTGATGAATATATGCAACACTGAAGACTTTACTTTTCACCTCCTCACTCTTATTAAAACAAAATTAAATGTTTATAGTTCTGGATTCTTGTATTTATGAATCAGAGTGTTGTAACACTGGGTGGAATGCTACATTAACTAGGAGAAGTTTCGCAATGTTAAAATGTTATAAATAATGACTTAGACCATTACATTATGCTTGCTGATTGCAGACTTTACAGACTGGCTATAGATGTGTACATTAAAACTACTGGGCCCTGACTAACTGACAAATGTTATTATACAGGACTGTCAGCAAGAACTGACTGACTAACAACATAGAAGTTTGCATTTCAATTGCTGGGTACTGGTAGAATGACATAGATATTCATATTTTGACTACCAGGCATTGAGATACTGCTGCTTTGTGCCAGAAACCTATTTGTAGATGTGCATACTACATAAATTTAAAAAATGGCAAAATACAAGTCCGCTACATTTTATGTATTAACATGAAAGATACAAAAGTACAATAGGCATGAGGAAAATTGTTAACCAAAAGGTGTATAATTAGAGAATGGCAAACTTTATTCTAACACTCTGCTATGGAATATTTGTGGAGAGAACAGCAGTGTAAACAATAACTTTTGTCAGAAATATAAGCAAACAACAAGGAGGACTGGCTAGTCACTCCTTTTGCTTAATCTTAAATTTGTTGATTAAGCAAGGGCAAGTAATGAACTTGACTACTTTTACTAAGTTAATCTAATCTCCTAAAAATTATATAAAGTCTTTTTCAGATTCCATCCCTTAGTGACATGAGAGGGCTCAGAAAGCATCAACACTTGCTTATAATAAAACATTTTTATTCACTTGAAAGAGTAACACACTGAAAAAGCATGCAAAAGCTCATGAACAGAAGTAAAAGCAAAGAACATTGGTCAAAGGGAACCAAAACCAAATGGCTGAGTTAAAAAAATGTGGTTGATAGTCACTGCAGACTCTAGTGTGTCATTCAGTAAATTCACAATAGGGATGGGAAAGCCAGCTAGAAGGCAAGGCTCAAGTGTCAATGAGCAATTCATGCATTTGAGAATGTCTGCCAACTCTGTGTCATTGATTTGTAGGTGGGCCAGTTCATCCATGTCAATAGAGAATGTGATAATGTCCTACCTTGAAAGATATCATGTCCATTGAATGCTGGCAGATTGTATCCATGTGGGACAGGTATTGTTGGGGCACATCCTGTCTGGGATTGGAAATGCAAGCAGACAGTGATGAGTAAATATATTGTGACCATATGCCCTCACTATCCTCATGTAAGTATTTGATTACATTATAGAGGGTGGGGCGTATGTGCTCAAACATTTACCATTTATGCTGGTCAGATGAGAGACTTTTGAAAAAGAATCTAAGAGGTTCAATGATGTCACTGACATGCTTTTGCAGCACTACACCTGTTGCACCTTGTTGGTTGTGATTGAAATGTGTGCATTGGGTTTTGGGTGAGCTAGTGTGATGGTGCATACAACTTGTCAGAAACCTGAAGCATCTTGTCAGTCCATGGAACTTTACTCATAAATGAGGTGTTTTTCCTTATCAGAACACCTTTGAGGAAGCTTGCTTGGAGGCAGAATGAGGGAGATGTCAACAGTAGAAGTTAATAATGTCAGAGAATTTCCACAGCTCATGGTAGTCCACAGATAGAGGAAGATTACAAATAAACTCAGTGTTGTCACATGGTGGTCAAATATCTGCAGTTGATATGGTATAACAAGGACAGGTTGCTCTGGGATTTATCATGACTGATTTTGACACCGTAGTTCCTTCTGGTGGAGGAAAAAATTGGAATGTCATAATGGTATGCATATGCAAACAGAGTTTTAAATAGTATTAAATCAATGCAGCATTGCCATATCTGAGCCACATTTGGAGACTGTACTGCAGGAAAAAGTGTCCGAACAGTCCAAAAAGAATGATCAAAGCAGTTTTAAGAATGTTGTCTTTCAACACAGGTATTTAATAGTAGGCACAGTAGCAATCAAGTGCATTAAATGCTTATGCACCATTGAGCTGTTGAACAAAGTCCTGCATATAAAGAACTGGATAACTGTCAATGATAGTGCAGGCACTGAGGACACTATAATCCCCACAGATATGGGTAAGCCCAGTGGGTTCAGACCATTTACTATCTGATTGCTGAATGATGCATGCAGTCAACAGCTCTCTGACAATAGGCTTAGCATGTCCCAATTCCTTTTTTAGTTTGAGGCAATCAGCCTTGTGTCGAAGTGGAGCACCTCTGTGATGTTGATCCTATGACTATTACTGTTAGTACTAATGTCATTTGTGTCTGTTCACAAAGGGGGATTTTGCTCTACAGAAACACTGTAAGGTGCAGTGTCACTGAGATAAGACACTTGTGTAGAAGGTGGTGCCACAAGGGGTGAGGGGTTGGTTGCCAAAATGTCATTTGGGCATGCTGAATCTTTATGAGGCTGCTGACATAGTATTGATAGTCTGCACCAGTTGTGTGGACGCTCTTGTTGATCCATTGGCAAAGAGAGTCTTGTGAGCTCAAAGAGTGTCAGAAACAGAGTGCTCAAACATAAGCTCAAGCAATGCAATGGTGAGTTTAGCTGTTAGAGATGAGCACTCAGAAAGTGAGCAAGGGAGAGAGTCGTTTAAGAGGGAAAATTGATAAGAATGGATGAATGAGCATGGGATAAGGGAGCTGGAGGTATGATGTAGTAATTTAGCATCTTTTGTATCATGGGAAAATCTGGAACATTTAAGGAAATCAATGCCTAACATAGCATCATCAACATCCACAACATGAAAAGCCTGTGTAAAACTGAGGACAGGCACAAGGCACACTTGGATGTTGATAGTAGAGTTGTTTGCAGTGCATAAAGTCAGTTTGGTAGGGGATGTGTAAGCAGGGGCCAATCCAACATGAATGATGCTTGCCTCAGTGCCAGTAGCAATCAGATATTTCAAGTCTGAGGTGCAGTCTGCTACATGTGGGCAACCTTGTGGCATGAATGTTGCACATGTTATATAGCTTGGTGAGGTGCAATGAGGTGAAATGGGCTCATTTGCCTAAATCAGTCTGCATGTGGAGTTCAGGAATGTGCAGTACACTCACTGAAATAATGAGCAGAAAGGCGAAATGGGTGTGAGGTCACCAATGTGGCAAGTTCAATCCCTTAGTTATGTGATAAGGGATTCAAAAACCGTCAATGCCCAATTAATCATAGAACACTTTTATTCACTTGAGACAATAAGACACCAAACAAGCATGTGAAAGCCCATGAACAGAAGTAGAAGAGAAGGACATTGGCCATAGAGAATGGAAGCCAAACAGCAGAGTTAATTGGCACAAAGCCAACTGCCTTACTAAGGAAATTCAAAATAGTACAAATCAATTTGTGCAAAAACCACACCAAGTAGAAACTATACTACCTATAGAAAACTGAACCATTCAACATCAGATATTTTCATTTGATAAATTAAACATACAAAGTCCATTATAAAAGAAACTATATTAAATTCTAACAGTCACGATGGAGAACTTGGCCACTGTATTGAGACAAGAACGTAAATACTTGCAATGATAATATTAATCCTAAGAATTGTTAGGGAATTGACACCATCACTTATCTCTCATAGTGGAAGGCTCATAGAAAAGGATCTGTTTCCTGTAGCACTGCTAAAAGTAGACTTAATGGTACAAGGTACATATAAATGGTGAACAAATCAAAATTTTCTTATGGCTTTATTAAATTCTATAGTCTTTCCTGATGGACATATAAATTATAGGGTTTCAGATGAAAAATGCCTATTTACACCAAATTTTAAAGTTACAGCCATGAGTGCCGCCAACCAATATTATTTCAAAAAGAACTGGGGATTTTTTTGTTTACGGTGATTACACATATGATTCACTGTATATGTTGGTGACAGTGCAGGTTTCCAGTGTCTGTAAATGATTATCTTTGCTAGTATTTACTTTTGTTTCGCTGCAGCAGTTTGTTCTATAGAGTAAATATCTCTGGAGTGTGCATTCACGTGCGCAGAACAGATTTTGTGTTGTCAACATACATTGCCGCCCTGTTCACGTGTTCTCAGGACATCGTGTGTTCGTCCGTATAGCGCCCTGTATATTTCGAATCTCACTACATCCCTAGTAGAGATGGATTCTTTTTGTACGTGTTGTGTATTATTTATGTATGTTGCACAGACATTTTAGGAGTATCCATTTGATACCGGGAGAAAACCAGCTACGTACCTTTTAATGGCAAGTGATGTTTCATTCTGCTTCTTTGTGATAGGTGTCACAGTTCAGATGCACTCGATTTTTTGTAGTTTCATAGTATTACAGAGCCTGACGTACATTTCTGCAGTGATAGTCTTGCAAAATGACTTGAAAGTACGCTAGTACTTTTGCAATTGTCCGAAAAACACTGAATTTGCCACACATTAGAGATTATATCCCTGCTAATTTGTCCTTATTTTCTGCTATTTCTGTGTATTTATTTTCTCGTTTTTGCAACCTAAAGCACAATTTTTCTTACCGGTGACACTTTGAAGTGTTTTTTTAACGCATTTTATGTACTTGCTACCAGTTTATTAAATAAATAATAGACTGAGTAAGAAGGGGGGAAAAAGGTGATCGGGGAATAAATGTACCGTAAAGCAAATACAGTTGGTCATGTAACAGTCAACCCATATCACCATTAAGGGAAGTGGAAAGTGACACAAATGAAAGAATTTGGGGACGTGTTTACTAAATTTTATGGTACTTAATCAAATGGCGAAGAAAATAAATTGAAGGCAAAAACACCAAAGAAGATAAATGTGTACTTTGATTAGCTACACTATTTTTTATTTGTTTTGTGCAGAAAATGTATTTAAGCTGAATGCAGAAATTGGTAGTAGGTGCTGTGGAAAATTAAAAATAGTTGATATAGCATCTTCCTTCAGCCACACACATCCAAATTTTTCTCTATCTAAACGTTCCTCTTCAAGTATTTTGAACATACTTTGGAATATTTTGTGGGGACAAAATTACTCTTCTTATTTTCTGGAGCCACATCTTTTCCCATTGTTCATCCTTCGGGAAACTAAATTATAAATCACACATAATCATTCTCCATGTCCTAGACACACTTACATGCTCTCCTACTGTACCTTAATAGTAAACAAAAAGGTTTCGACACATATTATACGAAGACAATTAGACTCCCACTCTATTGAATTTATCTGTCTTTCAAATCTATGTACATAATCGATGAGTCACTGATAAATGCATGGGTGATAGTATTTGCTGAAACAACTGATCATTCCCTTTCCTGTTCCACTAGCAAATTTACGAGAGGAAGCGACTGTTTCTAAGCTTTTGTACGAGCCATAATATCTATTATATAATCATAAAATCGTCTACAGAATCAAGCCTTAATTATAATGCATCTCAAAATTTTTAAACATAGTACCTGTCAAAAGTTACTATCCCTCCTTTCACATATTTTTCTTTGCATCCATAGCAACAACAGTAATTCACCACTGCTATTAACTATCAACAAATGGATAAAACACAACAAATACTCTTGATATGATAAACTTCAAACTCAGCAGAAAGTACACACGCACAGCGAAGTCCCGAAAACACGTGATTATCCTGGTTTAGTGTTGACAACATGCACAGAACGCAATGCTCACTCAAGAGATATTTACTCTATGGTTTGTTCACATGTTACTGAATATTTGTTGTCCAAGTGCTACATATATTTGTGGAAGTACATATACATTAGTGAGCAATGAATATAAACTATACCACAATCAAGAAATCCAATAAAAGGAAATTACGTGGTAACC
The DNA here is from genome assembly GCF_023897955.1 of Schistocerca gregaria. NCBI lineage: Eukaryota > Metazoa > Arthropoda > Insecta > Orthoptera > Acrididae > Schistocerca > Schistocerca gregaria. Next base: position 617,998,061 of record NC_064923.1, on the reverse strand, counting down.
ATTTCACAAACAAAGCAAGCAAGACTGTTGAAAGTAACCTATGTATCAGTTATTCAGGGAAGAATCTCCCTCATGGCACGCCTGCTGGTGATTCAAATTTTTGTGTTAACATTGATGCTGTTTGTAGTGGATTTGTTGTTGATGTGGGCATCTTCTCATCATTCAATTCAATTTATTAGCGTCCTTGTAGTACATCATCAAAATGACATAGGAGTTGTCAAGAAACATTACAATTTAAAATACATGTACATTAAAATTTATAATTGAATTTACTTGTCACTTAAACATTACAATTTTAACAGTACTATAAGAACATTAACATAAAAATATACAAGTAGAATAACAACATACAAAGAAAAAGCTAGTGATTCTCACATCAAAGATTATTTACATTCTTACATTAACACTGTTTCAGACTTTCATAGAAACAGAAAGTACTTAAATGTGAGCAATTACACATATTTATTATGTCAGGGAAATATTAACTGCACTTTTATTGTCAGTGATTCATAAACTCTTCAATACTGTAAAAACTATTGCTCAATAACATGTTTTTTAATTCTCTTTTAAATACGTGGAGTTTTGGTATCATTTTTAGTTCTTTGGGAAGAGCACTGTAGAGGATTTTGGGTTGGTATAGTACACGTTTGTGATACATAGCTGTTTTATGAATTTCTCTGTGGAAATCATTCCTGTTCCTCATTACATAGTTGTGAAATTCTCTGTTTAATGTAGAAAATACCTCTTGTTCTTTTAAGAAACATTTGCTTTCATATATGTATAAGGATGGTAGTGTCATGATTTTTAATTCTTTGAAAACATGCCTACAAGAGTGTCTACATCTTATACCTTCTGTTACTCTGACTGCCTTCTTTTGTAGTCTAAATGAATGTTTTATTAGACTGTTGTTCCCCCAAAACTGTACACCATATTTTAATAAACTGTGAATGAATGAGAAATAAACACGTAACACTGTTTTAATATTACACGAGCATTCTAAGCATATAACATGTTTGACTTAATTTTTTGTTCAATGATATTACATGCTTTTCCCATCTTAAGTGTTCATCAAACCATACTCCCAAGAATTTAGTGTATGATTCTTGTTCAATCTCACACTTACCCAGTTCTACTGTAATCCACATGCTTTCAAATTGAATCTGAAGAGTTTCCTCATGGGTCACTCGTTTTATTCTGTTGAGGAGTTCCTTAAAAAATTAAGCTAATTCTTATGTTATATTGTTGATAGTATTCTATTTGTCCTGGTTTAAGCCAATGTTCAGATAAACACCGGAAAGAGTACTTATTTTGTGGCAATGACTCCTCCAGAACAATGTGTAAGCAGATGTATGAGTACCTAGAACTAAATAATATTTAAGTACATTACAGTTTGGTTACAGAAAAGGAAAGTCAACTACACATGCCATATAACTCTTAGTGAGAGACAATTTAGTAGCATTCAAGGATAATGCTCACGTATGGATAGCCTTATGTGGTCTGAACAAGGCCTTAGAGTGAGCTGACCACTCTGTTTTGCTATCTAAACTTGAGTATTATGGGATATGTGACAAAAATTTAAAACCAGTCCGATCATATCTCAGTAAAAGGAAACAAAGGGTGAGTTCAGGAATTCATCTGCAAATACAATTAAGTGTCAGTGTGGAGTGCCACAGGGATCTAAAGTAGGACCATTTCTATTTCTTACTGGGGAACATAGACATAAAGACATATAAGTATGCAGATGATACAATTTTCTGTCTGTGAACCATGTGTTTAAGAACCTTGTTTGTAGTAGGAATTTGGAAAAAGATAATACAATATCACTGTTTAATGAGAATGATCTACTATTAAATGAAAAAACAAAAACAAAAACAAGATGATGTGGTACCGACAACCCTCCCCACTCCCCCCCCCCCCCCCCCCCCCAGCCACACACGCACGCACATATTCATATTCATGCAAAGACAGACTAACTTTGCATAATGATGGTGGTGGTGGTTAGTATTTAACGTCCCATCGACAATGAGGTCATTAGAGATGGAGCACAAGCTCGTGTTAGGGAAGGATTGGGAAGGAAATTGGCGGTGCCCTTTCAAAGGAATCATCCCGGCATTTGCCTGAAACGATTTATGGAAATTACAGAAAATGTAAATCAGGATGGCTGGAGACGGGATTGAACCGTCGTCCTCCCGAATGTGAGTCCAGTGTCCTAACCACTGCGCCACCTCACCCGGTTGTGAGAAGCAGTTTGGGTGGTGAGATTAAGGAGGAGGCTTGAGCAGAGTCAGGGAGGGGTAGCAGGGTAGAGGTGGGGGCCAGCAAAATGCTGCTTGTGGGGATATACAACAAGGATGTTGTGGGGAGATGGCAGGGCAACTGGCTCAGTTTGGTAGCTAGTTGAATTTGGGGGAGGGGGGGGGGGGGAAGTTGAAAATAAGAGAAGTGAAAAGACTGTGAGAGCATTGGTGGAACAGATGGCTGTGTGGTAGTGGAGTATGAACATGGAAGAGAGTAGGAGGGTGAAAGACAGAGACTAACAAAAGCTGCGGGCAGGGGGGGGGGGGGGGGTACACAAATGTAGGATATATTGCAGGGAGAGCTCCCATCTGCACAGTTCTGAGAAACTGGTGTTGGTAGGAAGGATCCAGATGGCGCAGTTGTGGAGAAGTTACTGAAGTGAAGAAAGCTGTGTTGGGCAGCATGCTCATCAGCTGCAAGGTGTAGCTGTTTTTTGGCCACAGTTTGTTGGTGGCCATTCATGCAGACAGATGGCTTGTTGGTTGTCATGTCCATGTAGAGTGCATTGTAGCAATTGAAGCTTAGCTTGTGGCTAACATGACTGATTTCAAAAGTAGCCCTGCCTTTAATGGGATAGGTTATGCTTGTATCTGGAATGGAGTAGGTGGTGGTGGGAGGATGTGATAAGACAGATGATGTATCTAGGTCTATTACAGGGCCATGAGCATGAGGTTGGGAGCAGGGATGGCCAAGGATATTGTATAGGTTTGGTGGGTGATGGAATACCACTGTAGGAAGGGTGGGGAGGATAGTAGGCTGGACACTCCTCATTTCTGGGAATATCGAGAGGTAGCCAGAACCATAGTGGATAATATGATTCAGTTAGCCCAGACCTGGATGGTACTGGGTCACAAGGACAGTTGGTCATGGGAGGATAGTGAGTGACTGGAGGTATATGAGGGATCTGTTTCTGTACAAGGTTGGAAGGGTAATTCCAGTCTGTGCATGCCTGAATGAGACATTTAGGATATTTCTTGGGGGTTGCTCTTCACTATATATGCATTTGTGGCTAGGTTGTGTGCAAATCAAAGTGAAGATATTGCTGGTGGTTGGTAGGATTGATATGGATAGTTACTGATGTAGCCATCTTTGAGGTAGAGGTCAACATTGAGGTATGTGGCTTGTCATGTTGAGGAGGGACAGGTGAAGTGAATGGGGGAGAAGGTGTTGAGATTCTGGAGGAAGGTGGATAGGGTGTCCTCACTCTCAGTGCAGATCATGAAGATGTTATCAATGAATCTGAACCAGGTGGGGGGGTTTCAGATTCTGGATGTATAGGAAGAATTCAATTAGGTAGGTCATGAATGGGTTGGCAAAAGATAGTACCATGAAGGTGCCCATTGCCACCTCATGAATTTGTATGTAGGTGATGTAATTCTGACTGAGGATGTAGATAGTGATGGTAATTAGGAAGGAGGCTGGTTGTTTCGATTCTGTCAGGCATTCACAAATGCCAGGTCTTCACCCCAGTGGTTTTGAAGTATAGGGCTTAGCTCCAGGAGGTGTCTGCCAGTTGTCAGATTTATCCACCTTCAAACCCTGCTACAGTGACCCCATCCAGGAATCCAACAGGATTTCCAGCTCTCCTCAAATTGTTAGGCCTTTCTGAGAACCTCTCCCCTTAGTCTCCCTTCTCACCCGTACTGTCAGACATTCCTATATTCAACATGCTTCCTAAACTCTTTAAGCCCAACCATTCAGGACACCCCATTGTGACCAGCTACTGTACCTCCACTGAGAGAATCTTTGCACTCACAGACCAACACCTTCAGGCTATTACATGCAAACCAGCCTTCCACATAAGACACCAACCATTTTGTTCACTGACTATCCACAGTTCATAATCCTTTGCCACATGGTATCCTGCTCATCACTGCTGATGTCACCACCCTTTACACTAACAATGCTAATGCCGATGGCTTTGCCCCTACTGAATATTACATTCCTCAATGACTGACAGATTCCGAACATATAAACTCCTTTCTGATCATCATGACCAACTATACCTTCGTCCACAGTTACTTCACAAGTTCCCATCTCTAGCCTTCTATCCCTCCCCCTCCCTGCTCCAGCTTCCTCCTGAACCTTGCACCCAGATTGCTTCTCCCATCATGAACAGTTGCTTACAGTCTGGCCTTGGTGGACAGAGATGGTAGTCATATATGCATGTGTGAGATGTTTCACATAAATACGGGTGTGTGTGTGTGTGTGTGTGTGTGTGTGTGTGTTTGTATGTAAGTGCTCTGTCTAACTCATAAGAAGGCATTTATGGCTGAAAGCTTGCTTGTTTAGCAATCTTTTTGTTGTGTCTGACTGTGACACAACATCTGCACTGTATGATGGGTAGCAATAATCCATTTCATGGTATTGCAAGTTGTATTTGATTAATAGATCTTCACAAACCTTTTTTTACTTACCTTCTCATACATTCAAAGTCTAGACATTACTATTTGGTAAATCTTCTGTGGTATCCCTATTTTTCTGTAATGTGAGTACTATCCCATTCTGGTCCCTAGAAATAGAAAATAGTAACTGAGCCTAAAGTAGCTCTGTATTTTGATAACACAGTAGCTTATTCTTTTCCTAACGGTGGTGCCAATTCATTTATAATTAGAGAGTGTGCCTTGACATGTTTAATGGTGACTTTTAAAATTACCTTTATACCTAACAAATCTTTTCTAATACCTCCTGTCTATTCAGCAAACTATGCTGTACAGCCTTAATTGTATTTAAATCTCCTATTTTGCTTTCCAACCTTTCTTCCTCTTGTTGTAGACACTCATCTAATTCCTCTCAACCTTTTAACACCTAATCTCATCTCCTTTACAACTTGTTCATTCTTCCATTTAATTATGAACTTAAACTTAGTAATGTTTCATTCACTTGAAAAAGTTTTTTGTTAATAATGCTTTTGTTTCTGTTGATTGATTTAAATGATCTGTATAGTTTCCTGCTATAGAATCATTCTCATCAATTTCCTAACAGATATTAATGTAAAGTATCATTAATGCAAAGTATCACAAAATTGGTATTGAGATTAACTAAGATTGTACTGGTAGTGCTAGTAAATGAAACGATTTTCCTTTTGCCATATTGTTTGCTAGTTAATGAAATTCCCTGAACAGTTCTTTTATAATTAATTATTATCTAACAAATTGACTCCTCAAGCTGATTTCACCAAAGAAATTAAGAAACCACCCTACATGAAATTGAAATTAACTAAGATTGTACTATGAGTGAATGAAAGGATTTTACTTTTTCCCATGTTGTTTCCTAATCAATGAAATGCCCTGAAAAGTTCTTTTATAATGGATTATTTCCTAGCAAGTTAACTTCACAAGTTGGTATTCACCCAAGAAACTAAGAAACCACTCTACAATAAACTGTGTATTAAAGGAACAGAATCCATCACATTTTGGTATATTGAACCACAATGAAAGTTTGAATCTGAAGCACTGACAGCATCTCATTGTCCATTGTTGTCATGTACTGCTGGATGCTGTTGCTGGTATCTACACTGCTAGGCAGCATCATGTGAAACTGAAAATCTACAAGCTGTGAATCACATGTGAAGTGGATAAGGACACTTTCTACACTCTCTGGTGTTATTTTATTGAACTTTTCTACTCATTAAGTGACCTTATACCTGACACGTATATGCTGCGTGCATATTTCTTATAATTATTATTGAGATGTAACTTATGATTAAGTATCATTCAAGGCTACCTGAAAGCGAAATTATTTATGGGAAATCTCTTTTACAATTAATATAGATTGACAAATTTTTCTAAATGATGTTTAATGTTAGTATAATCTCATGTTTAAGTTTACTGGATATGTGTAGTTTATTAATGTTTACATGAAAAATTCACTCGTATTTATTCTTTGTAACTATCAAAAAATATTTTAAAACTGTTTTAAGTTCATAGTATCCAGTGCTTAATATTATCTCAATGTATCCAATCCAGTTTTACGGAACTTCCAGTTATTGCTGATTTTTCAATGATGTAAGACTTATATATAGGTATTTCACATGACATAATGACAATTATTCTGTATGAGCATCAAAATCATCTGATAATTTAGTTGAAGATGAAACACAAAGTCCAGAGTTTAGTTCCATTTAGGCTCAAAGTAACATCAAAATATGTTGCTTCTTTTATTTCATACAGTTATCTATCCTTGCTCACTTTATGGCAGCCTGAGATACTACCAAGGAATAGTTGAACTAAATTGGAAAATCAGTTTCATACATAAAACAAAGCACAAAATTGGATCTGGTGTTATATTCTTTACAAGTGAGTGCAACTTTTCTCTTTTATAAAAATGCAGATTATACTCGTGTATGTTAATAGTAATTTGTCAGAAATGAAAAATGAATTTAAGATGGCAGATGGCAGAATAAGATGGTAAGTAAAAATATCCCAGCTTACTTCATTACATCACCCTCTAGTTGAACTGACCAGATAGATATTGCAAATAGCTAACTGGATAATTCAGTTACCACAAGTGACTACAGAAAGTGCATTTAACATTCTAAAAAAAAAAAAAAAAAAAACACCAGAAAACATATCAAAAACTACATGAACTGGCTATATGAAAATGCCCATACAAGATATTTACATACATTGTATTGCACAAAATATCTACAAGTTATACTTTTAATAAAAATTATGCATCTTCATATAAGTAATGTCCTTTTTAGGTAAACAAGGATTACATTGTAAGATTTGTATCACTTTATACAAGTCTTGTCCTGTTTAAAAGAATAAATCCTCATGGATTTGCAAAAAGTTACATTACACTGCACATTGCACTTCACTTTTTAGATAGAAATTTTCACTTGCTCAATGTTTAGTATTGTTCACAGGCACTTTCACACTTTTAATGAGCTTTTACATATTTTCTCACCAAGTTGTCCATGTCTTCAACAGGTCCAAGTTGCAGTTGCTTAGGAAATGTACTGCTATTAGTTTCCATGGAGGTGGTTCTCCTTTACTACAGGACATGAAAAATTAAACAAAGTACCCTACTGCAGTACACTTACTTTCACTTCTAACTTAAGTCTAAGAAAAAATGTTTCACACTAAAAATGTTAGTCATTACTTCATAAAGATATAAATTATGTAGTCCTCATAACATCACAATAATTAGCACTATTATTGACTATAGTACAAAAGGTGGTGATTAGTAAAAATTTTAAAATCAAGTTACATTACCCTACAGAACATTCTCTATGTCATAACTGTCTGAAACTTGTTAAACTTGAAAGATTTGGGTTTCTTTACCATTTGCAAAATAGCAAACACTCAAAATGTGCAGTAGCATAGATTTACTAAGCACTACATTATGAAAAAAGAATAAAGTCACCATTACATAACTTAATTACTATTCAAACCAAAATTAAGGGGCTGTAAGTTGTACCAAACCATTGCCCTACTTCTCCACTTCTACTCTCATTCAACCAGAAAATCAAATCCTCATGAAATCACAAAATATTACCAAATAGGTGACCTGTCAGAAATATTCGCTTCAGTCCAGCACCACAGCTATCAGTTAACCAGCAAACTTATTGTTCTTCACCCCAGTATTACCAACACAGACAGAAGTTTTGAGATACCTATAGATCCAATGATGCAACATTATATGACTTGTAGCTCACTAACATATCGCTCTTTTTGTTGAGCTCTCATTCCCAGCTGCAGTGTCATGACTTGCACAGTGTAATAGTGCCCAATGTTGCCTAGTTCAAAAATACATAATCAATATGGTTACACCACATTTGTTTGTATGCAGTTATCTTTTTCATTAATCATGTCTGTCAGTGCCATTATTGTACTTACATTTCATACCTTTTTAGCTAGTGGAGTGCATTCTCAAAAATTATCCCTGCTGTAGAGGCACGCTCCCTAACCACTAAGACCCTAACATTATTCATAATTTAATTATTGCTTCATTATCAAAGGAATAAACACCTACTCTGCTTATCCAATGCAAAACTGATTATACAGGAAAACTCTCCACAGTAACAGATCCTTATGCTAAGGCAGATTTATCTGTCACTGGTCAGAAAAAATTATCATTTAGGAAAACTATTATTTCACTGTATTCCATCAAATTGGTTTAAATTCTAGCCTGAAGGGTGATATACATACAAATATTGCTTACTCTTTCCACACATGTTACTCCAGGCAACTATGTTTTAAGTTGTAGTTCCTTAATGTTAGCAAAGGCTACACCACGACACACTTCTGTAGGTAGGTAGTTATCTTAATATACTGATGACTGAACGCAAACACTCCTATTGCACCACAATTAATGTCAATACCTAGTATTCAAGATGGTTTATACTCCTTATTGATGCTGCTGCATCATCCATGAGCTGATCACTTCAGATATTAATTATCCTCCATATATGCTGACTCCTTTCATTTTTCTGTTTATCTTATCTCTCTGATAGAAGTTCTTTAACCTCGGTACCAAGTTACTTTCTTCAATCCTCTTATGATTCCATGACTTATCACTAACAACATAATATATATACATAGATACACTCCTGAAACATTTCCTAAAATATTTCTATGCTGAAGTATGCTGCTGTAGCAAATCACAACACAATCAAAAAAAGAATGTTTCTAATTCACTTATAAACAACATATGGGATAGTAAAAGAGTTTGACTGTCTCAGGGAACATGAAAAATTAGACATAGAGCTGGGGTAAGCATTATCGCCACATAATAAATCCAACACAGCATATTCATCCCCATACTTGCTTTTAGATGTTACTTCTGGTTCAATGCACATTATAGTAAGTCCCTCCTCTCAACCACACAGGTCCTGTTCCATAATACAGTACATATTGAACAGACACTGCCATCGTTTTAGCACATGACCTATTACACTTATTTCATGGTTAAGTGGATACATTGTTGTTGACCTTACCAATATGGGTTCCTTGTCTGAAACTTGGCTGTGGACTGAACTGTCTCAGAACAAAAAATCAGGTCCTTATTTATCATCGCAATAATAGGCACTGAAACTACACATTGTTTGATGTTTAATTTACAGAAGTTGCAATTACAACTTAACTCCTTCAAATAAGTGAATACATCAAAAAATTCCGTCTTTTCAACAGTTTCTCCTACTACAGGAGTTAGGTTGAATTATTTGTTTAAATGATGAAATTAATAGATATAGTTACGCAAAAAATACTTTGGACAAAACTGATAATTAATTTGGAATTAATTAAGAGCTGGCTTTGCTAACATGTTTTCGAATAGAGCCAAATAATTGCTTTGAGAATGCCAGTGTTTCATCTTCCAAATGTTTATAAGTAGTACAGAATTTATATTTGTTTATAAGTCAACAACAGAATTTAAATTCAAAACAATTACTGATTTCACGTTATAAAAAAAAGTATTAACTAGGAATAGTCAAAATAAATTAGAAAATACATAAAACTAAGCACAAAATTAGATATGTTGTTATATTCTTTAAAAGTGAGGGCCAGCCTTTCTCTCTTATGAAAATGCAAATTATACTAATGTAAGTAAATTGTAATTAGTCAGGAAAAAAAAAGAATTTTAAGGAGGCACATGACAAAATAAGAGGGGAAGTAAAAACATGACAGCTTCCTTCATTACGAGGTGTACAAAATTAATGATATAAAAAAATTCAGAACCTTCATTGATACATTAACCCATTCGTTTCCAACTACATTCTAGAAGAAGAGACAACAACATGGAATATGTAAATCAAAAAATTTCACATTTGAAAAACATGTATACTAACAAAATACTATGACATGTGGGCAAGCTCACTGAGATCATCCAGGACATCTGGGAAACAGAGAAATTATCACCTGATTGTCCCGTTGACATAGAAGCTTCTCTCCAAGGTGTTACTAAAAACGGCTGAAAATCAAATGGATAGTCATCTGGATAATATCAGGGAGGCTTCAGGAAGACCTGATCCTGTGTTTAACCCTAGAACAGTCAGTCTGGGTCTGTGAGACCCACTGGTTTTTGTTTCACTGTATTTATATTCTTATAGTTGTTGATGTGACTCGAGTGCCCTGCTACCTTCCTAAAACTATCCGAGAGAAAGCATTTTTGTCATGAATAAGGTTTTTCTTTGTTTAGTCATTGCTTGGCAGTCTTCCAAAAAGCATCGTGTCTGTCAGACCCAGCCTGACCATTCACGTAACAAATTTTTGAACGTGAAACCCCATTTTTATTTTGGTGTATCATTAAGTAACTAGTTATTTTGTGAACTATATGTGATGTCCTAACACCGAATTATCATTGTCAGTAGTCTGCAGTGTAAGTCTTTCTTACAGTGAAATTTGCAGAATTTTGTATGATGATCAGACTGAAGCAGACGATTCTGATGTGGACCCAGACTTCAAAATAAAGAGTTATCATGACAGCAATAGTGAAATAAGTGATGATGGGGAGGGAGATGTTCAGTCACCTGCTGACACTGATGCACCTGCTATTGGTGATTCAAGAACAGCTCCTCTAACTGACTCAGGTACGTCACCTATACGCTATTGGAAAGGAAGGAATGAAGCAACTAAATAGTGAAAAATGTGTTTCTCACAAAGTTTTCAAACAAGACGTCACAACATAATTACAATGCATTTGCCTGGAAATATTCGAGCTGCAAAGGATGTACATTCACTGCTAGAATCATGACAGTTATTTTTTAAGCAATGCATTGATTGATACAGTTCTTGAATCAACCAATATCTATATTGACGCAGTTCAAAACAATTATGCAAGTGACCCGAACATGGCTAGACCTACCAGTTTTGAAGAACTGAACGCATATTTTGGCCTACTTTACTTAGCTGGAACATTGAATGGTGGTAAAATGAATATTGAAGACTTTTGGAATACAGATGGGAGAGGAATAGAAATCTTTCATGCAAGTATGTCACTGAAGAGGTTCAGATTTTTGACTCGTTGTATCAGGTTTGACAACATCCATACAAGGGGAGAAAGAAAAGCACAAGATAATCATTGTGCCATAAGAACCATTCTTGATATGTTTGTCTCCAATTGCAAAGCGTATTTTGCTCCATCAGAAAATGTTACTTTGGATGAAATGCTCATTCCATGCTGAGGCAGGTGCAGGTTCATGATGTATATCCAAAATAAACCTGCCAAGTATTTGATCCAGGTCTTCATCCTGACTTGTTCTAAAATGTACTAGGTAAAACTTTGGAAGTTTATGCAGGTGCACAACCTCAAGGACCATACAAAGTCAGAAATAAGGCAGATTACATTGTTTTCCATCTTGTAGACCCAGTAAATGGGTCTGGAAGAAAACTGGTGATAATTGGTTTATTTCTTACGCAATCGTCGAAAACTGTTACAAGAAAAGAATATTACTGTTGTTGGTACCTTTAAAAAATAAGCCTGAAATTCCATTTGACTTTGTACCCAAAATGTCTAAAGAAGTACTCAAGTATGTTTGGATTTCAGGAAGGTGTCACATGACTTTCATATGTACCAAAACAGAAGAAATCAGCACTCCTTTTGTTGTCAATGCATTATGATGATGAAATTGACAGTGACAGTGGTGGAAAGAACAAAACCAAGTATAATAATGTGCTACAACAAAACCAAGGGCAGCGTAGACACTGTTGATGCTATGTGTGGTGAATATACTGTTGCTAGAGGGACAAGACAGTGGCATCTATGTCTCTTTTTTCAGTTGTTGAACATTGCAGCTCTCAATGGCTACATTGTATTCAAAGCCAATAAAAATACATCAGTTAAATGAAAATACCTCAGCACTGTAGGAGAGCCTCTCAGAACACCATATTTGACAATGAGTGCAACCCAACCAAACCTCCCTCACGATATTTGCAGGCTTGCCTCTAGCCTCTCCAGGACCAAAGAACAAAGAATAGTCAAAGATCCACAACCAGGGATAAGGATAAGATGCTACAAATGCAAGGACAGCTAAACTAAATACTTTTGCAAAGTTTGCAAATTGTGATTATACTTGGCGCATGAAGAAATGGCGTGTGGCGACTGTTTTGAAAAGTGATAACTTTAGAGGATGATATTTCATGAACTGCTCTTCAAATTCATGATTTCCATTTATACAACGAAAGTTCATCATTAATACTTCTTATTTCTACGACTTACTCTCATTTATATTCTTATTTCAGTCAAATTTAGTCTTATTTTCAGTTTACTGTCATTTAGTTCTACAAAGATGTATATGCTTCAGTTTTTTTTTACAGTAACTGTTGTATGATGCAGAAAGCTGAACTAATGTCACTATACCATTTAGTAGTACCTAATCAAAATAAAAATTCGACATTTGGTCTAATTATACTGTTTCTCATTTGTTACAAGTGATTTATTTATTGGGTCCCACAGACCCAGCCCAACCATTCTTGACATTATTTTTTGCTTGACCATTCTAGGGTTAACAGACTTTAAAACTGTACTGGCATACTCCAAAATGAGGCACTGCTAGGTGGTTGTCACCGTTGTTGATTTCAGGAACACATATAACTTCATTAATAGAGAAACACTTCACACAATTCTCCAGGAACTAGGACTAGACAACAAAATCTGCAGAATCATTCTAGAAACCTTGACCAACACCCATTCTAGGGTCAAATTTAAAGATGGGAACTCAAAAGCTTCAGATAAAAACTGGAGTGAGACAAGGGCATGGATTCTCCCCACTCCTCTTCAGGTGTGTCCTTGGATAGGTTGCGAGGGAATGGCCAATTTTGGTGTTCAGAGTGGTGTCCACCTGAGCCATAAGAATGAAGGACTGATTGTAGATTGCCTGGCTTTTGCAGATGACATTGCACTGATAGTTGATTCTCTTGAAATGGCATCAATGCAGGTAAACTGCCTCAGACAACAGGCATCCAAAATGGGTCCTCAAGTGTCGTTGTCACGAACATCAAAGAAGCTACAGTGAGATGTTACTAGACCAGGGATACTTCAAAAGGACTGAGAAGTTTAAGTGTCTGAGCAGATGGATTTAACCCAACTTATCAGAAAAAATGACATTATCCTTGACAGTTGACAAGTTGGAATTAGCCTATCGACTGCCTATGAACACCTACAACAAAAAATGCATCATGCAACCTTAAGCTTTAGCACTACATATCATTTATATGAACAGAAGCCATGTTTTCCATGGAATGTCTTTCCATGAACCATAGAGGTCTGATGGAGAAATTGGAAGTCAGAGAGACAAGAATCCTCAGGAAGATCCTAGGCCCAGTAGAAGATGGGGAATTCAGAAAGTGACATAACTCAGAGCTCTACAGACATATTGAGAGGCTCTCTGACTGTGCAAGAAAAATAAGGATAGCTTTGTATAGCTGTGTTGTAAGGTTGCCTCCAAACAGATTGACCAACCATCTGTTCAACTTCCAGCAAAACGAGAAGGTTTGCACCACTTGGCTGACAGAAACTGGAAAGGTCATTAAAGAACTGGGAATAACTGATCTCCAGTACAGACAGTCTGTGAGATATACCCTGAAGGAAGTCCAAGAATTTCAGAAAAAGCCCCAAAGGAAAGGTGCCACCTGGACAAGAGAAAGGAACAAGTTATATCGGCAGAGGATGTGACAGTACTGGGCAAAGATTGAAGCCCAGCAGTTGAAGAAGCATGGTCCAAAGTAGGCCCATTCAAAACAAGAACAAGAAGAACAAAAAGTTACAAGCTCCTTAAAAGTAACCACCACATTTAACAATTTTTTCATTGGTGTTACTGATAATATGAGACAAACTTACATAAGAGAATTCAAGTCAAAGAATATGAAATAAGTGCTTGCAGAGGGTCAATGTGCATCTGTTCTGCCTCATAATATGAACTTGCTAATGCAATAAAAGGACTAAAAAATTCTGATGCTACAGGGATTGCTGGTGTCCCTGCAATGATCTTTAAGAAGTGTGCATGCAACCTAATTGCAGTGCTTACACACTTATACAACTGCTCACTTCAGGCCGGCACTTTCCTTGATGTACTGAAAACATCTAAAGTCATTCCAATATCTAAAAAAGGCAAGAAATATAATGTAAATAACTACACACCCATCACAATTTCCTCTTGCATTTGAAAAGTATTACAAAAAGTTATGTATGACAAACTTATGAAACTGAACAATAGAGACTCCAGCTGGGAATATCAACAGTGAAGGAAAATTTAGTTTGCTACTTTCTGTAAACAAGCTACATTAAGTTTCAAACAGGTACAGTTTACAGACCCTTACATAAAGCTTTCAGTCACAGCCTTGTTCAGCAAAAGAGAAATACACACCATTCATGCACACAAGAAAGCACATAACTGCAGTCTCTGGATGCTTGGTTGAAATAGAACTATCATGTAAGACACAAGCAGCAACCTAGAGGAAGCATTGAAGGGGGAGGGGAGCAAGAAGGGGAAGGAATGGTAGTGTCTGGCTGGAAGGGGCGGGGGGGGGGGGGGGGGGGGGGATGATGAACACTGTCTGGCAGACTGTGCATGGATTAGAATGCCAAAAGGAAAGCACACAGCATCAGGTGGTTGTGGGGCAGAGAGATGGGGAAAAAAGGAGCAGAAAGGAGAGGACTGGGGTAAGGTGTGTGGGTGCTCTGACAGAGCACAGTAAACAAAGAGCATGGGAAATGACAATGGGAAGGAGATGCTGGACAGGGGGATGGAAACTGTTGGGTGGAGTTTGTGGGGACAGCACATTAACATACATTGAGGCCAGTATAATTAAGGGTGCAGAGAATGTGTTGTAAGGTTCACCCCATATGAACATGTCAGAAAAGCTGGTAGTGGAGGGGAGGATCCAAATGACACGGGTCGTGAAGGAGCAGTTGAAATCAAGCTGCACATTGTGCCAAAATTTGGTCTACTTTGCTCTTGGCTGCAGTTTGGCAGTGGCCATTCATCTTGATTCCAGTGATACCAATACAAAATCTGTGCAATGATTGCAGCAGAGTTGGTAAATGACTTGCTTTTGCAGGTTCTCTAACCTCTGATTGGGGTGTGATAAGTTTGTGACTGTACCAGAATAGGAATTGCTGTTTGGGTGGATAGGGCAGGCCTTGAACCTGTGTCTTCAGAGAGATATAATCCTTGTGGCAAGGGGTTGGGGCTAGAGTGGCATAGGGATGGACTAGGTTGTTGTGGAGGTAGGTGGGCAATGGAACACCATGTTAGGATTGGTGTGCATAGGATGCCATGTAGGACATCCCTCATTTTAGTGCAAGGCCAAGGGTGATTAGAGCCTTGGAAAGGGATGTGGTTCAGTAGTTCCAGTCCAGGTTGGTACTGCATGATGATGGTGGCACTCATTTGTGGCTGGTTCTTGGGGTGTGTGGGAGGATTGGGAGTATGATGGGAAATGAGACAAGAGGTATGTTTGTGGACTAGGTCTGTGGCATAGTGCCAGTATGTGAAGTCCTTGGTGATACCCTCAGCATACTGTGCAAGGGAGTTCATGTCACTGCAAATACACCACCCTTGAGTGGCCAAGCTGTATGGGAGGGAGCTTTTGGTGTCAAAACGCAGCTACTGTTGGCGTTTGGTGAGTTTAATGTGAACAGAGGTGTGAATAGAGCCAACAGAAAGGAGGAGATCAACGTCTGGGAATGTGTCATGCTGGATTAAGGAGAACCAAGTGAATTGGATAGGAGAGAAGATGTTGAGGTTGTGAGGGAACATAGATAGGGTGTCTTGGCCCTGAGTGTAGATTATGATGATATCATCAATAAATGTGAAGCAGAGTAGGGGTTTGGCATTTTGGGATGCAAGGAAGGTCTCCTCTAGATGGCCAATACACAGGTTGTCATGGGAGGGTGCCATACAGGTGCCCATGGTTGCATGGCAACCTGGAGTGCAGTCACAAAGTAGATTCCCCTTAGCCACCCAGTACCACATAGGGCAAGAACAACTGAACATATCCTTTGCCAGGGCTGTGATTACATTTAATCATGACCTGAAATGAGCGACATCTTGCCTGATACCCTGCCCACCAATCCTAAAGTAGTGTTCTGTTGTCCACCCAATCTCCACAACATGCTAGTCCATCCCTATACCACTCCCAGTCCCAGCCCCTTGCCATAAGGATCATATGGGTCAGGAAGACATAGGTGCAAGACCTGCCCAGTCCACCCACCCAGCCCTTCCTATTCCAGTCTTGTCACAGGTTTATCCTACCCCAGCAGTGATTAGGAAACCCATGACAGCAGGTCATTTACGAACTATGCTGCAATCATGCACAGCTTTTTATGTGGGTAAAGTATGAGCCAGCTGTCCACCAACATGCATGGCAAGCACCAAACTGTGGCTAAGAGCAAAGTAGACCAGACTGTGGAACAACTTGCAGATGAACAAAACATGCTTGACTTCAATGGCTGCTTCACTACCTGATGCATCTGGATCCTCCCATTTGTCACTAGCTTTTCAGAACTGTGCAGATGAGAGTTATCTTTACAACACATTCTCCACTCCCGTAACTATCTTCACCCCGAACTACAGTAATGTACTGTCCCTACACCCTCCATCCAACAGTTTCCACACCATCTGTCCAGCATCTCCATCCCATCCTTATATCCCATGCTCTTTGTTTCGTTCCATTTGCCAGTGCATGCTTCATCTGTTGACATTCTAGTCCCAGCACAGTGCGCCAGACAGCACCCATGCACTCCTATCTGTTCCCCTTCGTCACCTTTTTCAGGTTGCTGCTTGCATCCAACATGATAGTTGTATAATAGTCTTAAAGATACAGTGGTTTAAAAATATAGTGTCCATGGGAAAAGGAGGTAAGTCATTTGAAACTAGGAAAATGGGGGTTAATCAGTTGGCAGCACTGATTGCAGCAGTTGTTTACATTCCATTGTCTATGATTATCAGGTGCTGAGTATGTGCTGTTGAAGAGGTTTAAGTTAGTGCTGTGTGTTGTGTGAATTGTTTAGTTTGTTTTATGTTTTAACTGAACTGTGGAAGAGAAAAGGTCTACTTTATGACATGAGAAAAAAATGTTTATCATCCAGCAATGAATTGGGGCAAATTGAAAACGTTCCATATTGAAAAGTTTTCAGAGTACCATTGACACAGAACATGGGTAGATTACATCTAATTATAACAAAATAACTGTGAATGAGCAGAATACTTACTTGGCAGGCCTAATTAATGTAAATAGTGTATCACAAGGGAGACCTAGGCAACCAGAAAATGAAGCTAAATTTCTTGACAACAGTTATTCATATTGTGTAAGAGTAAAGAGGGAGAATTCTGTCACTGAAGTAAATGTTTATTCTAAATCCTTTACATCTTTCCATGGAATATCTAAAAAAATTAGAAGTAATACAATGTTATTTAAGAAAGGTGTGAAGCCCTAAGGATGTTTAAGGCCAACACTCTAATTGGAGGCATTGTGTGACATCGGAGGCACTTGACACAGTTCACCAACACATTAGTTCATTTAAAAGTGAATGAAGCCATTACAACCTCTAAGAAAGTGTATCTCTCACCAGATCTAAACATCAGTAAGATGCATGAGCTATTTAAGAAATCATACCCTGCTCAATCTGAGTTGTTTGAAAAATATAGACTTGCTTTCAATACAGAATTTAACATCAGTTTTGGGAACCCTAGAATGGACACTTGTAGTTATTGTGATAGGCATGCTGCTGAAATTCAAGCTGTTGAACATACTTTGAAACTGTATTCAACAAATAGCTCAGAAAGGGCAAGTGCAAGAAAAGAAATCAATCAACTGTTGACAGCAAAAAAACTTCACTTATTAAAATCTGATATATTTTATATTTGTAAAAGGAGTTCTAAAGCAAACAGCAGGACACCAAAAGAATGTGAAAGCATTACTATGGATTTCCAGAAGAACTTACCTATCCCTAACATCACAACTAACAATAAGTACTACAAGAGACAGTTAATGTTGTGCATGTTTAATATTCATTTATTGTGAACCGATGAATCATATTTCTTCATGTATCATGAAGCAGTAGCCTACAGAGGGTCGAATGAGATTCTTCATTTTTGTTTTATTTTACGATGGCAGATCTTGATCCGTCTGTTAGAAAATTAGATGTGTTTTCAGACACTTGCCGGTGGGGGATTGGGGGCAGAGCAAGAACTGGACTATTGTATGCCTGCTGCATTACATCGTTCAGCATGTCAAGAGACTTGACTATGTAATAATGACTTTTCCAATCCGTGGCCACTCATATCTCAAATGTGATCATAACATGGCCAGTATCAACCATAAAGTGAGTTGAAATGCCCAGAGAGTGGATATAGGAAATAGAGTGTGCAAGAGCAATATCCTCACCTTTCCATGTTGTTGAAGTAGACAGGGAGTTTGTAAGAGATTGGTACACACCTCAATCAGTTACATTTCAAGAAATCCCCATTTTCTTCTAGACCAACAAGAGAATTAGTAGCTGCAAAAGAGCATCCCCAGTTCTTGGAACACAGAAGTACATTCCATGGCTGTTGGGATCTTCATGTTATCAACAAGTCACTTATGGTTCCAACAGAACAAGCTCAGCCTGAAGGAGAGTTATTCCTACCTGATTATACATATAAGGGTGGTTTCTTTTCATCTTTATTTTTATCGTAATTTTTATTGTATTATTTGCTTAAAAATGTTTGTATTTTAAATTTTGTGAACAACTACACCCATATTTACTTTTTAAAAGACCTGCAGGAAGGTGCTTCTTTTGCAACATGTATGCAGACCTACAACAGTTAAGGACGTTTTGTGGAGAAGAAGCTAGGAAGTTTTCTTTGCAGCTACCAGAATTGGAAAAAGGATAAAAATATAACAAGATGACACTGTTTTTCCAAACCCAATAAGTGCAAGTGCTAAGAAGCAGACCCAGAGTGGAAATGAATAAACATTGAATGAACATAATTACAAAGAAATTGTTTGGGCCTACGAAAACCAATAAGTGCAAGTGATAAGAAGCAGACCAAGAGTGGAAATGAATAAACAATGAATGAACATAATTACAAAGAAATAGTTTGGACCTACAAAGTTTTGTTGTGTTTATAAGAAATTAATTCTAGTCTATAATTAGCTGTATTATGACTAATTATCTGTATTATGACTTTTATGATTTTTTCTTAACTAATAAATTTTTGCACATTCATTTGTTGCATTTAAATGACATCTTAAATAATACTGGTAGTTAGTTCCAATTGTACTAGGTTTAACAAAGTTAATGAATTAGCAAGATTTACTGACATTCCACCTTTTATAATGACTTACCTCCTTTTTCCGTACAAAAACTGAAGTTATTTGATATAATATTTTCTTTAGGTTGTTACAGTATGTTTGCACAAAAACCTTGTAGAGGTACCTTTCAACTATAAGTAAGGCTAGAATAAACATAAATTAAAAAAAAAAAAAATTGGCTAAAATTGCATTTGGTACAGAAGGTTTGGTGTTAAAATTTTCTTTCCTGAAAAACTAAGAACTGTCTTGTAAAATGTAAACTTTCACGGCCGGAACTGTCATGATTAATAAAATTCTTTTCCGGGCTATTATGCCGTGGTCTGATGGATTTCGCATTGTAAACCAACGTTTACCATGGAGAAGGAGGCAGAAGGGAGACTAAATTTTCTGGATGTGCTAGTTTACAAGAAACAGGATGGTAGCTTAGGCCATACAGTTTACCGGAAACCCACGCACACGGATCGTTATCTACACCGGGATTCGAACCACCACCCACAACAAAAGCGAGGCATAATAAAAACGTTGGCGGATAGAGCGAGGAACATCTGTGAACCTGGGCTACTGGATACGGAACTGGAACACCTCACTGATGCATTACTCAGGAATGGTTACTCGGCTGCTGAGATAAAAAGAGCGTTAAGACCGCCACGTGAAAATCATAGCAATGCACAAGCGCTTGCAAAATCGAAAGTTTTCCTGCCTTTTATTAAGGACGTCATGGACCGCATAGGGAAAATATTGAAAAAAAACGGAATATGGCGGTGATTTACAAACCTACCCGGAAGATACAAGAACACCTGAGATTGGCTAAGGATGCTCGTAAACCGCTGGAAAAAAGCAGGAATTTACAGGATCCCGTGTAGTTGTGGGGAGGTATATGTGGGTACCACAAAAAGAACGGTCAAAAAACGACTAGAAGAGCACAAGGGCAATTGTAGAAGGGGAGAGATTGATAGATCAGCTGTTGCAGAACACACTTTGCAGTCAGGAGACCACCACATTTATTTTGATAGAACTCAAGTACTGGCAGCCACAAGCGGATATCATGAAAGGCTTTACAGAGAGGCTATAGAGATTATGAAACACCCCAGGAATTTTAATAGGAAGGAGAAGGGCGTGAAATTGAATGACATCTGGATGCCGGTGATGAAGAAGATGTGTACCAGTCTTCCGCCATGGGATGATAGCAACAGCGGACGGCGGCAACCGACAACGGCCAATTGCGCTCGCGTATTCAAAACATGTGACGTCACGCCTATGCGCGGGAGCACGCGAAAACAAAAATTTGCTGCAGTCAGTAGTGAGACAGAGTGTGTTTCGGAAGTTAACAGAAGCCACGAACCCCCTTGAAGATGTCCTCCGCAGATGGGGACGAAACGTTGGTTTACAATGCGAAATTAAGAACTGTCTTACCCCCTTTTTACTGTGGACCCTTCATATGTAAGTTTCTTTAAATTGTACCTAACTGCAACTTGACATGTCTTCTTTATGGTAAGCAGCAATCTATCTTTTCCTAAATTGTTGATGAATGCAAATTGTATCAATAGCCTATGTAATGAACAACATGGATTTAGAAATAATAAGTCGATGACAACTGCTATTCATAAGTACAATTCCATATTAAGCCTGGTGGACCATAAGGTTCTCCTATCAAAGCTTGAAAAATGTGATTCACTAGGTCTGCCCAACAACTGGATCACTTCCTTCCTGAGCAGTTATAAGTAGACTATGTGCTTCAAGCAAACAAATATCCACCTAAGAACTGTATCTGAACACTTATCAGACTAAAAAAAAAAAAAAAAGGATTACCTCAATTATCAGTAATGGGACCTCTTATGTTCCTGCTGTATGTAAATGATTTCACCTTAAATGTGGATGCACATACAACAATCATATTTGTGTATGACAACCACAATCCTACTAAAAGGAGTCAGCAATGAACAATTACAACAATAAGGAAACACTGTTACAAAACAATTTTAAAATTCTGCAATACTCCAAACAAGAATGTGTTTATCCCATTCATTCATTAATAGGCCTACAGTGGTAAAAAATATATAAATATATATCTCATGCAGTGTATAGTAGATAATAACAAAACAAACAATAATTAATTATTTATAGTGCATACTATTTCATACATTTGTTTTTCAGGTATGACTTATCATTATCATTGACAACTCTAGTAGAGAATAACAGAACAAACAATAATTTATTAATTATAGTGTGTATGGGCAGACTGTTTTCATACATTTGTTCAAATATGAATTATCATTATCATTGACCACTATGTCACTATGTTCTGAAAATCCATGTACTTTGTATCACTGCAAAAACATTCCCTCAATAACATTTTTTAAGCTCATTTTTAAAAATGTAAAACTTTTCTATCTTTTTTATGCTTAAGGGAAGAGCACTAAAAAGGATTTTGGGATGATATATTGCACTTTTGTGATATTTGGCTGTTTTATGTGTTTCTCTGTGGAAATCATTCCTGTGTCTTGTTGGGTAGTCATGGCATTCACTATTTAAAGAAGAAAATTGGGGGTGAGATTTGCAGAAGCAGATACTTTCGTTGATATATAAAGAGGGAAGCGACATTATTTGAAATTCTTTGAAAATTTCCCTGCAGGAAATTATTCTTAATGCTCATTTTTGAATAATGAATGACTGGTTTGACAGACTTGAATTACCCCTAAATAAGACAGCATACCACAACAGACTTGCATAAGAGCATAAGAAGCACATATTACTGTTTTTTCACTGCAGCAGTATTTAACATTCTGAGTATATTGCAGCATTTACTTAGCTTCTTATTGAGCATTTCAATATGTTTATCCCACTTTAGATGCTCGTCTAACCAGATACCTAAAAATTTTGTGTTTGAAGTTTGTAAAATCTTCTGTTCACCAAGTTTCAAAACTATATTGGGCTTTACTTTATTTGGTACATGACTGAAATTCATCCATACTGTTTTTTTCTTATTTGCAAATAAACAATTATCTTTAAACCATTTTCCTGCTTCTTCTTTTGTTATTTCTACTTTGTGTTACAAGTCAGTCTCATTTTGAGCTTAAATAAAAAGACTTGTATTGTCTGCATACAATACAGTATTAGCTAGTGTTACACAGTTTAGTAGGTCATTTATGAAAACCAAGGCCAAGAGGGGTCCCAGCACAGAACCTTGTGGCACTCCATTACTAACTTTCTTATATTCTGAAAAGTAAGAGGTTACTTCGTGAACTATTTCTACTTTCTGGTATCCGTCTGACAGATATGATTTAAAATTGCTGTGAATTGGTATCTATCAATGATGAACTAGTTGGTAACAGTACTGAAACCAATTTCTTGGGACTTTGGCTGCAGGGGAATGTAAAATGTAATAACCATATTGAATACCTTAATACAGAAGTGAGTAAGACATGCTAACTTCTTTGCTCACTAAAAACATGCTGTAGTGAGACAACATTAATGAATGCATATCACGTCTACTCCCATTCCTATTTTAAATATGGAGTAACGTCCTGGGGAAACTTTTAAAACAGCTAATAGCAGTTTCAGACTACAAAGAAAGGACCATTACAATCTTGTTTGGTTGAAAACCTTAGTTTAAGATCCTGGTATTCCTCCGTTACTATAAGTATATGAGTGTATGATATGGGAACTTTTACATCCATTAAAATAAATGTAATAGGGAAAGACCATAGACTGCAAAAAAGACTGTTATATACATGATCACTTTACCAGAAAAAACAAAAATTTACATGTAACACAAATCAAAACATCCCTCTGCCTGCTAAAAAGGCACTTTCCACATTGGAGTTAAACTATATAACAAACTTCCTGAAAATGTAAAAGCATTTACTGAGGTCAAAATCTTTGAAAAATCTCTGAAGTCATATATACAACATCACTGCTTCTACTCCATTGAAAAACATTTAAATTTATGAAGTGTATTATATAAATTCTTGATGTCTAAAGGACATTAATGAAATCTTAAATAAGTATGCCTAAAAACAGCTGTCAGAAGTGTACTTATTACTTGACTTGTCCAGTATCTTATGCAAAAGATACTTTTGTAGACAACAGGACCAATAAATACCATACAATACAACCAAGTGTGAAGCAAGTGGCAGTTAGCCCTGCCACATGAATGTCGTACATGGCATGACAAGAAAGCGATGTGACACATGACATGTCATGTATGTGGCACTGGCATATCATGCATGTGACTCAACATTAGTAGAAATAAGGATGGTTAGCAACATAGCAACATGGCAGCATGTCTTCTTTAGATTATAAAGATTTCTTAGCTTTTGTCATTGTAATTAACATTAATCAACAGATGTCTAAAATCTGTTGTTGGCTACATTCTTTTATTGATGTATTGTTGTTAGGGATATACAACCGTGAAAGGGGGGGAGGGGGGCTTAAAGGAAATCTACTTTGAAGCTGCAGTACATATACGATGTCAGTTTGGAAAATGTGATGCACTAGTTATTCAGATGTGTGCTTTATTTAAATTAAAAAGAAAACATATTTTAGAAAGACATGACGCTATTATCAAGTTTTTAAAATTGTTATCCCTTTCTGTAATCATAATGAAATCATATGTTTGCAAAACATGTTGTGTTTTTAAGTTAAATATCTCACCTATTTGGACAGCTGGTGTGTCATATCCTCCACACTTGTAAAGTTATTTGAGTAAAGTGCTGTTAGAGGTGAGCTACTACACTCACATCCACATCATACACAGTGGTCCCAAGAAGACCTGAAAAATTTCCCTGTTATTTTTCTGTGTGCATAGTTTTTGTCCTACAAAATGCATATTGCGTCTAGATCCTCATTGACAGTTAACTGATGACAGATGCATAATTTATTAAGGATTAAGTAGAAGTATGATACATATGGAATATTCTTTCAGTATGCTAGTGCCTAAATTGTGGGTGTTGGTTTATAGCAAACAACATTGCATAGTTCTGTTTAGTTTTGTATCTTCATTCTACTCCACAAATTACTTAAATTAATTTCAGTTACAGCATCTGTCTCTGAGATTTTAAATGCAGTCATTCTCATTCCTTATGATCACATTACTGTTGGTCTGTTCAGTGCTGCTGTTGTATATATACACTCCACAAGTCCAACAAAATGAATATTGAACTCTAGATCACTTCTTGCTCTCCTGTGTACATAAAATTGCAAAAAAAGGAGGAAGTTTTGCAGATCATAATAATATAGTGCAGACATGAAGCATGCCCAGTGCAACATGCTACATTCAGCTGTCTGATGTGGAATAGCAGTCAGTCCAGTAGGCACTGCCCCATTAGACTGAATGTGTTGCACCTGAAGTTTCTCTGGGTGCAAGCCATGAGCCATACTTGTGAGCAGGTGTATAAACAATTTCGTGTGAATGACATGCCACAATTGCAGTTCCACACCTTTTATACAGCTGCTATTGTGAGCAGCACTGCTGCTCCCTTCACGTCACTCCTCTTATCTCTCAGTGCAGTCCCAATGAAATGATATGTGTGCAAATGCTTGCAAGAGTTGTAACTTAATGTTGTTTGGAAATGAGAAAGATTCTGTACAAAACAGAATTACACTTGAAGGTGATATTTTGGAAGAAGTTCAAGACTTCATTTAACTACAGAGCTATATCATTTTTAACAAGATAAGAATATAGATGTTAAATTACAGAGATGTCAGAATGGTTGGGTCACTGTAAGCAGAACACTAAAAAAATACATGAAGGATCACAAAATTGAACTTTCGTCAGCTGATGGCTATACTTGTTCTATTATATGACAGTGAAATCTGGGTTAGGAAGAGAAAAGATTCTAGCCGTTAGCAGTTAAAAGATGCAAGAAATTGCACTGGATTCCCAATGAAAATAAGACAGGAACTGCTTGTTTTTGCAGTAAATGAAAGAATCCAAATGATTCTGAAAGTAAAATGTGGGACAATTGAAGGAAATGAGGATTCTAAACTTGCTTCTAGAATAAAACCGACAGGAAAGAGGGACATAGGATGACCACTTAAAAGATGGAACTAATTCTTCCATTGGCTTTATATTTGATTGTCCTGCACTGACATTCTGCTGTAGTTCATTCATCTCATGACTGAACCAAGCAAATGAACAAATAAGAGCCATTATAGTTAATAGCACTGATCAGAAATAGGTAGAAAAAGTAAGGTGTAGTGGCAATCGTAGTGTATCACTTATGTGTGCACTGCAGATTTGCAGCCCTTATGCAAATGAGTGCAATAGTTTAGCATCTGCATGGTGGTAGATAAGCATATGACTTGCCTGTGGCTATCAAGATGCACTCATAGGGCTGCATTACCTAGCAAGACAGCACTGATCGTCTTCAGCAACTTCTGCCAATGTTCATGAAATGTATTCACCCTCTCTCGCACATCACAGCTGTGTTCAGGCCATCTGAATAGGCAATGTGCCTGTGGAGCTCTAGTCCCTATAAGCAGTCCATGCAGTACTGAAAGCTCCCTTCTGCATTTACTATAACGTAAAGGCAGCTACCACCACACACACACACACACACACACACACACACACACACACACACACAGACACTCACACACACACACACACACACACACACACACACACACACACACACTAGCATGTTCAGGTTGCTAAAATGAAATTTTTATGAGCAGTCAAAGGGTGCACTAAGTTGGACAGGATTTTTAATGAAAAATCTGAGAAAAGTCCCAACAGTAATTACACAAAAATTCTATACTCTCACAGTGGTCACCTTAATCTATCATTCTCACCACAAATTCTCCCCACTAATTGTGTTCTATGCACATGTTAAAGAGACACATTCTCTCAGTTTTTGACAGTTACTTCTTCTTTTTATTTCAGGAATAGCTGAGTTAATCATAAAATTCACAGTATTAGTCTCCTCCAAAAGTCCATCAATCTCATTTCATGTTGTTCTAATGCTACTGTGTAAAATCTAAACATTCTCAAAATAATATAAGTTCTGTGTTAATTTTTACTCTAATTTTTTTTAATGTTTTGCTCAGCTGCCCATAAGATATGGATCTCCAATTCTGTATGATGGTGATCATACAGAGTGTGCATTACTACAATTTGTGCAAGATCTTGGGAGAAGCTATGATGCCATACGATATGCATACCCATGTGATTCAATTACAAAGACTTATCATTTTAACACAGAGCGTAAATACATGATGACTGTGGTTCCTCGTAAAACAGGAGGATACCGTCTCTTTGTTAAGGGTGCTCCAGAAGTTGTACTGAAAAAGTGAGTATACACTTCAAATAAATACTTTAAAAATAAATCCATTACTGTCGTCTCAGCTTTTCACTTTTAATCAGTTTTATGGCATCTCATTAGTGATAAAGTGTTATGAGTGGTAAAATACCAGATTATTACATCAGCATAAACAGCCATTGGTTAAGAATTTTCAACAGTCAGCAGATATTTTAACTCTACCCAATTTTAACTCAGTCAATGTGAAATGTCAGTTGTCTTTATTGCATCAAAGTATTTGAGGACTGCGAAATAAAATTAATGAATTAACTGTCTGCATAGATGAATTAGAGTCTTCAAACCTAGCTGACATAATCTGCCTCTCTGAACATCATGTGATCACTGGTACAGAACTTTTAAGTGTTACAGGGTTTAGGTTAGCATATCACTTTTGTAGATCAGAAATAGAGAAAGGAGGAGTTGCCACATTCATCAGGAACTGTCATAAATTTAAGAACATAGACATTCATAAATTTTGCCTAGAACAGCATATGGAAGCATGTGCAACAGAAGTAGAATTTCACAGGAAAACCTTCATAATATTAAGTGTACATCGAGCACCTGCAGGTAACTTTAATCTGTTCGTAAACCACCTTGAAGCTGCACTGGCCCATTTAACAACCAAACACAAAGAAATAGTGGTAGCTGGTGATTTCAGTGTAGATTTCCTTAAAGACTCTCCCAATAAGAACTTATTTGAGTTAATAACACTATCATTCAACTTAATTTCCACTACAAAGTTCCCCACTAGGGTAGCCAATTGCTCACAAAAAGCCACTGATATTATTTTTATAGAAAAGTCCAACGAACAAAATTATATTACAAAACCAATAGTCAATGGCCTCTCAGACCATGACATGCAGTTCCTTCTGTTAAATGTTAATAATGAACGGGATATAAAATCTGTTAAATCTGAGCTCAAGAGGGTAATCAATAAGCCAAAAATTGATTATTTTAGGACATTCCTCAGAGACATTCACTGGACTGATGTTTACAGTGCTCATGGCATGAATGAAAAATATAACACTTTTGCTGATAAAGTGCTTACCTTATTCGAACACTGTTTTCCCCCAAAATTTACCAATGTTAGAGCAAAGTCTACAAAGAAGCCATAAATTACTCAAGGAATAGGGGTATCTTGTAATAATAATAAAAAAAAAAAAAAAAAAAAAAAAAAGACTGAAGCTTCCTGGCAGATTAAAACTGTGTGCCTGACTGAGACTCGAACTTGGGACCTTTGCCTTCCGCAGGCAAGTGCTCTACCATCTGAGCTACCAAAGCACGACTCACGCCTGGTACTCACAGCTTTACTTCTGCCAGTATCTTGTCTGCAAGGTTCGCAGGAGAGCTTCTGTAAAGTTTGGAAGGTAGGAGACGAGATACTGGCAGAAGTAAAGCTGTGAGTACCGGGTGTGAGTCATGCTTCGATAGCTCAGATGGTAGGGCACTTGCCTGTGAAAGGCAAAGGTCCCGACTTTGAGTCTCGGTCAGGCACACAGTTTTAATCTGCCAGGAAGTTTCATATCAGCACACTCTCTGCTGCAGAGTGAAAAACTCATTCTAAAAAGAAGACTGTATCTGTCAATCCGAAACAGTTCCGATGTTGATGCAATAGCAGATTACAAGAAATATGACAAAATATTAAAGACTGTAATACAGACATCAAAGGAAATATATTACAAGGAAAAGATAGACATATCAGATAACAAAATAAAAACAATGTGGGATATAGTGAAGGAGGAAACCGTTAGAACCAGACATGAAGAGGAACAAATAGCATTAACAGTAAATGATACATTGGTGACAGATGTGTTTAGTGTTGCAGAACTTTTTAACAAACATTTTATAACTGTTACTGAAAAGATGGGGTTGTCAGGTTTGGTAGATGCTGCTATGGAATGCCTCAGACCAGACATTTCAAGTAACTTCCATAGAATGAGTTTGACCCTCACTACCCCAGCAGAAATAATGTCCATCATAAAATCTTTAAAATCAAAAACATCTAGTGGAAATGATGAAATATCAACAAAGTTAATTAAAGAATGTGATTGTGAGCTAAATAACACATTAAGCTATCTGTGTAACCAGTCGTTTATCAGTGGAATATTTCCTGAATGGTTGAAATATGCTGAAGTTAAGCCACTGTTTAAGAAGGGAGATAAATAAAAAGCATTGAATTTCCATCCAATTTCACTGTCGCCACCATTCTCAAAACTTTTAGAAAAAGTAATGTACAGTCAGCTTTATAACCATCTTATCTCAAATAACATACTGTCAAAGTCACAGTTTGGACTTCTAAAGGGTTCTGATATTGAGGAGGCTATCTACACTTACAGTGTGTGGCACCGATGAGGTAGACACCAGCATCAATATGCATTTGCCTTCAGACTCTGAGCGTCGTCTTTGGACTCTGAGCATTATCTTTTGGCTGTTCCGCCATGTTCATTTCTTTGTGAGCCTTGCATGTGTTTAGGTGAATAAGTGAACTACTGCTATATGGGTGTTGTTTGGTGTAACCAACACAAACAATCTCCTCACTGGTGACCCCGATTTGTAACGTCTTCCTGTTTTGCCATTTTACTGCATCCACGACCTCCACATTTGTTATTTTCGCGTGTATTACATCGACACAGCATTCAAACAATGACTTCGGCCCAGTGTCTAATGCCGGATTTTGTGGTCGACATGCATCCTGTTGCAGGTGGTATACACCAGCCAGGACTGCAGCACAATTTCTCTCACTCAATGATTCCGTTGAATTCACTGGACGTTTTCGAGCCTGCAACAATACCTGAGGTTAGGAGTACGCATGACTCCGGCTATCCAACGCCTTTGTTGCTGCCACATGTGCACTGCCTCACCAACTGTGCAGTTACCTCTTATGGATCTCCATGCAGTGCAGGACCTATACAGATTTCTGCAAATGCTTCGCCAGACAACGTACTACCACCAGCACAACAATTTGCCACGTCAAAATCCATGCAGTACCACGTGCATACCTGCCACGTGGCCAGAATTGCTTTGTCCACAGGTCAACCTCCGACCACGACTGCGCCTGCCTTGCTTCAGCGTCAGCACATGCCTTCCTACTTCAATTGCTCATCCCGCAACAGGAACAATTACTTGTTATCTGTGCCTGACCCTCTCCTCCGTCCCACTGCTATGCCTCAGTGTTTTGTGCCATCACATTCACCTTATGAACAGTGAACATTCACACAGCCAGTCTCATGTTCGACATCATTTCCCACACTGTGCTTGTGGACAGCCTGCACCTCCACAGCCTCCCTGCAACACAGGTGGTCCCGGCTCTGGTTATATGTCGAGCTTTCCATGGACTAACACGCGTTCTCAAACTTGGAACTTTTTCTCACCAGGAGCCTCTGCACCAACTCCAGTCAAGTTTCCACTACCGTTCTTGGCACATCTCGGTGCCTCATCCTCGTCTGTCTTTCGCAAGGCATCAATCTGAATACACCCAGAACGTGTTGAGCCTCATCAACCGCAATCGACATATTACAGTGTCTCAACCGCGTCACAACGGATCGCACTCAACCGCAACATGTCACCTTCATGCCAACACGCTAACACCCGCCATTGCCACATCCCCTGGAGGCACACTCTCCTGGAATACTACAGCAACAGCAGCTTGATGCAGGCAGTACCACGACGAACTCAACCTGTTCTTCCGAACATTCTACAACGCTTACTGATGCTACTGCCGTTTAATCCCGACAGAGCTACAACCTGATTCAAAATTGTGGACAAAGTGTTCGACCATTACAAGCTCGACGAGTCAACCATGTTTCTGTGCCTCATCACCGACCTGTACGACCAGGAGGATTTGATTGCTGACCTGGTCGACGCCCCGGACTCATCTACCCAGTACAATCTAGCCAAAAAGACAGTTCTGCGTTCGATTCCATGCTCAACTGAGGCAGCAATGCGGCAAGTGCTCCATGTCAAGCAACTAGGCAATGACAAACCTTCGCAGCTCTGGAGATGGCTACATCCTCTGGTCAGTGCCAGTATACTGTCTGACACAGCTCTCCTCGCCATCTGGTCAGATAAACTATCTCCTAACTTCTGCTTTGGTCTGGCTCGAAGGTCTCCCGAACATGTCGAGCAAAGAATGGCAATTGCTGACAAGCTACACGATGCATCCCTGCTCTATTTCGCCAGCCACTGCCTACCTGACAAATCTCAGGTTCAGGCTCATTGTCCTGTGGCTGCACAAGGCTGGGGCCATACTGTGCCAACCGTTCTGCTCGCTCCGGGAAGCAGTTGTGAGTGGTAGCGGGAGGTAAACACAGGGAGGCTCGGTTGCTGGGACTGTTATCAGATTCATCATACTTACTCCACCCACGCTGATGCCCCCTCCTGAAACCAAACCTGCTGTGGCTTCCAGACCTCGGCTACAGTCAGTGGCAACGAACATTCCACAGGAAGTGCAACCGCACTACCCATACTGATACTTCCACACAAGGTTTGGTGAGGTAGCATGGAACTGCAGACCACCCTGCTACTTCCCAAACACCAGTTGCAGGTAGGTCCGGGTGCTGCCTCCTGTGCACAACATGACAGGCACACCCCAGTGCTCCATTCTGTCCAGGAACGACTGGATAATTGCGGACGAATTTACATTAAAGACATTTTGTTGGGATACATTTTCCTAGTGGAC
The DNA here is from genome assembly GCF_023897955.1 of Schistocerca gregaria. Classification (NCBI taxonomy): domain Eukaryota; kingdom Metazoa; phylum Arthropoda; class Insecta; order Orthoptera; family Acrididae; genus Schistocerca; species Schistocerca gregaria. Next base: position 617,966,544 of record NC_064923.1, on the reverse strand, counting down.
ACAGGCGCTTATGTTTCACTACTGCCTACATCCTTAGCGTCGTTGAACATCCGCCCTCATCATACTTCACTGCAAGCAGTGAAGTCAACTAAACTACAATGCTCGAGTTCAACTTCCCACATCATCCCACTCTCCGCAAACTGCAAACTTGAGCGGACTTCTTTAGTGTGCAAAATTGACGAATCTATACTAGGCATTGACTTCTTGCAGCACCACAAACTTACCTAGTGCAAAACACCGTGTTTCATCATCTGTCCAAGACTCACTTTCCCTGTGCTCCGTTGAGCAAGCCCCCCTGTGACACATTGGTCCGGGCTCATCTCATCCATACATCCTCGTCTCTGTCGACGACATTACAAGAAACCATGCACAAGTGCCTTGTCGAGCTAGAACACATTACTCACTTATGCAATGAAAACTTTGAGCTCTCCCTCCGGCTCCACGAAACGCAACTCCAGCTCTGCGATGCATCAAAGGAATTACAGACAATACAGCAAGGACAAAGCAAAGTCAGTAAGTGTGATGAATATGCTAACAGTCCCAGCAACCGAGCCTCCTTGTGTTTACCTCCCGCTACCCCTCACAACTCCGCTATCAAGACTGCCATAACGTGTACTGACATTTCCGCAGAGCCACACCCTCCTAAAACGGCAGCATTTGACACTCGGCCGGACAAAAGTGCGCATGGGCGATGAGCATCACGTGTTCCAGAACTGACGGCTCCTACCCCGCCCCTCGCAGACAGCACCTCGAACTATGCAACTTCGACTCCTGCTCGCCGCCATGCAACTGCCACTGACAACTTAAAAAGTGCACTCACACCAAGCATTTCGCGCACGACCGTGCTGCCACAGGACGCGCCCTCGCACAATGGACTCACTAATGGTTCACGAGCTTTACCGAGCCCTCCTGACCACAGTGCTGCTGCTTTGGGCCGGCGGCCATCTTGTCGCGTTGATGCCTGGGACATTTTGCCGCCTCAGCTCCCGTCGGATCCGCTGAGTGGCTCCAAACACCACGACCACGCCTTGCCTGTCCCTCCCGCCACACATTGTAAACAAACCGCCTCCTGCGACGCCGACAACATTTCCGTCGTCACCAATGGCACGGTTCACAAGCTTCGCCTCATGCCAGGTCCCCTGATCTCCAGTAAACCATGTAGACTTTTTCCTGAAAGCCTCTCCAACCTTAAAAATCAGATTTCTGAACTACTAAGCTCCGGCGTCATTGAACACTCTGCCAGTAGCTGGTCTATGCCCATACATATGACACGCTAGAAAGACGGGTCCTGGCGCATGTGCGGAGACTACTTTCAACTAAATGCATGAACAATTATGGACACCCACCCGATACTCAACATTGCTGACTTTACCAATTCCCTCGCAGTTGTAACCACGTTCTCTGTCATTGACTGCAAACAGGCCTACCATCAGATCCCCATGGCACCTGAACACATTGTGAAGACAGCAATCACCACCCCAATTGGGTTATTTCAGTTTCAATTCATGCCCTTCGGTCTGAAAAATGCAACCCAGACCTGGCAATGCTTCATCAACGAAGTGCTATTCGACCTAAAATTCTGCTTTGCTTATCTTGATGACATTCTTGTGTTCAGCTCCTCTGTCGAGGACAACATTTGATATGTTCGAACTGTTATGAACACCGTCATGGCAGCACGCATCGATACCAACCAATACGAATTGCAGCTACATCATCACGCTGTCACTTTTCTTGGTTTTTGGGTCTATGATGACGGCATTCCACCGCCCCCTGAGAAAGGATAAACAATACTAAACCTACCCAGACCTTCATCATTCAAAGAGCTGCTGTGCTTTCTGGGGATGGTTATTTATTATCATTGACATCTACCTCAGGCTGTGGAGATTTAGGCTTCACTGACAGGTGCCTTGGCAGGCACCAACACTTTTGGTTCTTGGCCCGTTCCATGGAGCCCTGCTATGACTGACTCTTTCACTGCCCTCAAAAATCTTCTTGCTGAGGCCTGCACCATTGTGCATCCTCATCCCAATGCACAGCTTTTCATCACCATGGATGTGAGCGATACTGCCATCGGCACTGACCTTAGCCAGACTGTCGACGACCAAACTTCGTCTCTGCAGTTCATCTCGTGCAAGCTGACCAATGCACAATGAAAATATTCCGTGTTGACAGGGAGTTGCTGGCAGTCTATGAAGCAATCAATCATTTTAAGACTGATGTTGAGGGACGTCCTTTCTATGTGTTAACAGACCACAAACCCCTGGTTGCTGCCATTACAAACCTGCCAGCTGACCCGCCTCCTTGCCGCTTCAGATACATGGACTTCATTTCTCAGTTCACCACTGATGTCAGACACATAAAGGGTACTAACAATATAGTTGCTGATTTCCTTTCAAAACGGGACACCGTCCATTTGCTGTTACACCTCTCTGAACTGCTTAACCTCCAACCTGCCCATGAGGAAACACAAAACATGATTCCAGACTCTACTTCTTCACTACACTTCATCTGCATCACCTTCCCTGGCATTTTTGGTGAGATCTGGTGCGACGACAGTACGGGCACGTTACGCCCCCTCATCCCAAACATGCTCCATCGAGCTGTCTTCAATGCATTGCATAATTTAGCCCACCCCGGTGTTTGTGCATCTGCCCACCTCGTAACAGAGGGCTTTGTGTGTGGAAATGTCAACAAGGGCTGCCAGCACTGGGCATGCTCCTGAGTCATGTGCCAACGCTGTGAAGTACACGAGCACACTTCATCCCCCCTCAGCTCCTTTTCGATCCCTCTTGGGCATTTCCTGCATATTCGTATTGACATTGTTGGCCCTCTTTCCCCCCTCTAACGACTTTTGTTATGTTCTCTCGTTCATCGACTGACCAACTTGCTGGGTCATGGCTGTCCCCTCCCAATATTACAGCAGAAACTGTTGCTCGAGCTTTCTTTGAATCATGGGTATTGCATTTCGGATGTCCAGCTATCATCACAACTGACCAGGGCAGACAATTTGAGTTGGCCCTGTTGAACAGAATTTGTAACATTTGCAGCATCTGGTGCTTCTATTCCACAGCATATAGTCAAGCGCTGGCACCGTACTCTCAAGGTGGCTCTTCGATGCGATGACCCTCTATGGGTGGAGGCCCTTCCCCTTGTGCTTCTCGGCATTCCTGCAATCCATAAGGGAGGCCTCAAAGGCGCAATAGCCGAGTTCGTATATGTTCAGAACATTGTTCTCCCTGGCGAACGTGTGAGCCCTTCCACTTCTCTCCCTCAGTCTCACTTACCTTCTTTCATTGACCACATCAGACGTCACTTCATCAACTTCCATATCCCTCCACCAGCTAGCCATTCCTGCCCTAAAGTTCACATCCCGAAATCTCTGGACAATTGTGAGTACATCATGCTCCGAGATGACACTGTCCATGCTCCCATCCAACCTCCATATACCAGCCCATACCAAGTTCTCTGGCGCTCCGCCAACACCTATGACATCCAGATGAAAGATTCAGCTGTTACAGTCCCTCTCAACAAACTTAAGCCTGCTCAAGTCGAGTCTTCTTCTACCCCCCTTCAGGCCACGACCACTCCACTCACTGTTGTGGCTCACGACACTCAATCCACTCCCTCCACATTGGACTTACACACTTGATCAAGTGACTTCCAACTCCAATCAGTGAGCTCTCCACTGACCTCATCCTCTACGCCAGTCTCACGCACTGCATTGAGTGACTTCCAGTTCCAATCATTGAGTTTTCCTCCAACCTCGCCCTCTACTCTGGTTTCACACGCTCCATCGAGTGAACACATGCTCCCCACGTTGAGCTTACCTACCATCATGCCCTCTCTGCCGGGCCCTTCGCAGGTCTCTTCGACCTCCCCACCATTGCCTGCTTTGCACTGTTGAAGTTTCTCACGCGCCCCCCCTCCCCCCTTCCATCTTGAACCTGCCCTCACTCGAGATTGTGCAATTATCCACTGTTCGTTGTGTGTTTCTCCTCATCCAGTGCTCATGACATGACCTCCACCATTCCCTGCCACCTGGTTAAATGTGTTCCCCTAACGCCTGACGTCGACCTGTACATGCTTTGTGTGTTTACCACACCCACCGAAGTCATCATTGTTGTTGCTCTGTTCCACCCACAAACTGCCGGCCTACCTGTCGCCGCACAACCAGCATGCCCATTATGACTCCCAGCTCACTTCAATTAAGTAAATTAGAATATTATAATGTAACAGGAAATGCTACAAAAAGTTTCAAATCTTATATCTCTGGCAGGAAAAAAAAGGTGTTATTAGGAAAGAGACATGTATCAAGCTATCAGGCATCATCCAACTGGGAATTAGTTGCATGTGGGGTCCCACAAGGTTCCATTTTGGGGCCCTTACTTTTTATTTCGTATATCAATGACCTTCCATCAGTAACATTACCAGATGCCAAGTTCATTTTGTTTGCCGATGATACAAACATGGTAATAAATACCAAATCAAGTGTAGTCTTAGAAAGATCAGCTAATAAAATAATTGTGGACTTTAATCACTGGTTCCTAGTCTATTCTTTGTCACTAAACTTGTAAGGGGTGTCCCACGAGTATATGTCTAACCTACGATGACAAGAAGATAGAAGAATTGGATAGTGTTAAGTTCTTGGGATTACAGCTTGATAATAAATTCAACTGGGAGGAGCACACCACAGAACTGCTGAAGCGTCTTAACAAATCTCTGTTTGCAATGCGAATTTTGTCAGACGTAGGGGATATAAGAATGAAAAAGCTGGTGTAATATGCTTACTTTCATTCCATAATGTCATATGGGATTATTTTTTGGGGTTATTCATCAAGCCAAGCTAAAGTTTTTTGGGCACAAAAATGTGCAGTAAGAGTTATATGTGGTGTGAACTCAATAACATCCTGCAAAATCCTGTTTAGGGAACTAGGGATACTAACTACTGCTTCCCATTATATTTATTCCTTAATGAAGTTTGTCATTAAAAATATATTACTTTTTCAAAGCAACAGCTCAATTCATGGAATCAGTGCTGGAAATAAGAATAATTTTCACAAGGACTTAAAGTCACTTAGTCTTGTAGAAAAAGTTGTGCATTAATTAGGAACACACATTTTCAATAACTTGCCAGCAGCCATAAAAATCATAACAACCAATGAAATTCAGTTTAAGAGAAGCCTAAAGGATTTATTGATGGCCAACTCCTCCTACTCCATTAATGAATGTCTCAATAAAACCAACTGATTTGTATATATAAAATTTCTGCACAATTTCAGTGCAGTAATGTGTTCATTGTAAAAATGTGTGTGTGTGTGTAAGTACAATCTAACTTCTGCACTATTTCAGTGCAGTATTGTGTTCATTGCAAATAAGTATTATAGTAGTTGAATTACATGTTTATTACCTTGTTGTTGTTGTTGTTGTTGTTGTTGTCTTCAGTCCTGAGACTGGTTTGATGCAGCTCTCCATGCTACTCTATCCTGTGCAAGCTGCTTCATCTCCCAGTACCTACTGCAACCTACATCCTTCTGAATCTGCTTAGTGTACTCATCTCTCGGTCTCCCTCTACGATTTTTACCCTCCACGCTGCCCTCCAATGCTAAATTTGTGATCCCTTGATGCCTCAAAACATGTCCTACCAACCGATCCCTTCTTCTAGTCAAGTTGTGTCACAAACTTCTCTTCTCCCCAATCCTATTCAATACCTCCTCATTAGTTACGTGCTCTATCCACCTTATCTTCAGTATTCTTCTGTAGCACCACATTTCGAAAGATTCTATTCTCTTCTTGTCCAAACTAGTTATCGTCCATGTTTCACTTCCATACATGGCTACACTCCAAACAAATACTTTCAGAAACGACTTCCTGATACATAAATCGATATTCGATGTTAACAAATTTCTCTTCTTCAGAAACGCTTTCCTTGCCATTGCCAGTCTACATTTTATATCCTCTCTACTTCGACCATCATCAGTTATTTTACTTCCTAAATAGCAAAACTCCTTTACTACTTTAGGTGTCTCATTTCCTAATCTAATTCCCTCAGCATTACCCGATTTAATTTGACTACATTCCATTATTCTCGTTTTGCTTTTGTTAATGTTCATCTTATATCCTCCTTTCAAGACACTGTCCATTCCATTCAACTGCTCTTCCAAGTCCTTTGCCGTCTCTGACTGAATTACAATGTCATCGGCGAACCTCAAAGTTTTTACTTCGTCTCCATGAATTTTAATACCTACTCCAAATTTTTCTTTTGTTTCCTTTACTGCTTGCTCAATATACAGATTGAATAACATCAGGGAGAGGCTACAACCCTGTCTCACTCCTTTCCCAACCACTGCTTCCCTTTCATGCCCCTCGACTCTTATGACTGCCATCTGGTTTCTGTACAAATTATAAATAGCCTTTTGCTCCCTGTATTTTACCCCTGCCACCTTTAGAATTTGAAAAAGAGTATTCCAGTCAACATTGTCAAAAGCTTTCTCTAAGTCGACAAATGCTAGAAACGTAGGTTTACCTTTTCTTAATCTTTCTTCTATTTTTTATTTTAAGTTCAGTGCATTAGTATTTGTAAAACGACGCTTTCATATAGTGTTCATTAAAAAATGACGATCATTCCACTTGGGACCTGTGGAATGGTACATTAGCTTATTTGTTTGAGTTATAAATATTTGTCATGTATTGTTGTTTTTCTGACATGTTCCACATCCTGGAGGACTTCCTCACTACAGATCAATTGGAATGAAGTAAATCTAATCTAATCTAATCTAATCTAATACTAAATATGAGTAGTATGTTGTCTCACTAGTATTTTATGAATCAAATTTATTCCCCTACAAATTCTGTGTTTCGACATTACAGATTTCATACTGTTACATAGTTCATAGCATAGTTCAATTTATCATGTGCTCAAGTATAAACATTTATGTAACATTCATCACTACTGATATACTATTATTGTATTGTGTGGTTCTGAGCAGACCAAGAAGGACATTACTTTTCTGTAATTGAGGATAATTAAGAACTGTGAACAATAAGATGTGGTTAAATTTGTTACTTCCTATCACCCATTAGCAACAATAAATTTCTTTCCTCTTTTTTGAAATTATCTTGCGCTGCCTGATTTCCAGCACATTGTAGTGTAATTTTTAAAAAGAAAATGATAATTTTCATTAGTGAAGGTTTATGATTGAAAAAAAACTTGAATTGTATCAAAACCTTAACTGTGTTATTACTGAAACTTCCTCACAGGTTAAAACTGTGAGCTGGACTTGTGATGTTCATCTACTTTATTTCTTTGTTGATAGTCCTCAGTGTCAATGCACTGCACTGTTATACTGGCTGAAAATGGGGGGGGAGGGGGGGTTGTGGTAGTTCAGCACTGAGTACTGTAAATGATGTAGCCAACAGTTGCACAGCTGCATTTTGTAGTTTTTTTACAGTCTACTGTTCACAACCCCCCCCCCCCCCCCCCCTCCCCCCTCCAATCATCAATCCCCAATCCCCAATGTTACACAATTATATGGCCAGTTCACTATTGGTAAACATTGATAAGTCTCATTAATAGGTTGCAGGCAACATCATACTGCTACAGTAATTTACTGTTGAAAATCAGTGTTCAGTAAAAACCTAACCACACAGTTCACAAGTCTTGCAGAATACTACAGTGCACGTGACTCTATTTTTCAAGTAAATTAAACAAAAAGTATCATTAATTGTTCTAATACACAGCCAATTTGTATTACTCTTATTCCACTGTTTTAAGTTGATGGATTGTTGTTAATCTAACCAATACATCTTTCATGGCTGAAAATCGACCACAGATTGACTGTCTGTTTTGGGACCAAAAATAATTTCTTTATATGTCCTCACAATTACATTGTTTGATGTTAAAGTTACAGAAATAACAATGAAAACATAATTCATTCAATGAACTGAGTACATTGAAAAATTCCTCCTTTACAACAGTTTCTTGTACCACAAAAGTTAGGTCAAATTATTTCCTTAAATTATGAAATTAAGAGAGAAGTTATACAAACAATACTTTTGTCAAGCTTGCTAATTATTTTGGAATCAATTATGGGATGGCTGTGCTAATGTGTTTTTGAATAGAGCCAAATAAATATCTTAAGAATCCTAATAGTTCTTCTTCCAAATATTTATAATTATTACAGAATTTGTATTTGTTTATAAGTCAACAATAGAATCTAAGTTCCAAACCAATTACTGATTGCACCCTAAAACAAAAGACAGTAACTAGGAATGGTCAAAATAAATTAGGAAATTAATAATTTACACAAAACTAAGCACAAAATTAGACCTGGTGCTATATTTCTTAAGACTGAGGGCCAACCTTTTTCTTTTATGGAAATGTAGATTATACTCAGGCATGTTAATGGTAATTAGGTAAAAATGAAAATAAAATAAATTTAAGGAGGCAGATGGCAAAACAAGAAAGGAAGTAAAGAGATCCCTGATTTTTTCGTCACAGACTGGGACTCAAAGTTTGGATGACCTTAGCCTTTTGTGGACAGGTGCTCTACCAACTGAGCTACATAAACATGACTCGTGGCCCATCCTCACAACTTTACTTCCACCATTACCTCATTACTAACATGCAAACTAAGAAAAGATAAGTGGACACATAGGTTGGCATGACCTGGGAGATTTTTTCACACTGCTAGTCATGCAAGTTTCACAGGAGAACTTCTGTGAAGTTTGGAAGGTAGGAGATAAGGTGCTGGTAGAAGTGAAGCTGTGAGGATGCGTCATGAGTCACACTTGGGTAGCTCAGTTGGGAGAGCATTTGCTCACAACATGCAAAGGTCCTGAGCTCAAGTCTTGGTCCAATATACAGTTTTTATCTGCCAAGAAGTTTTGCATCAGTGCACACTCCACTACAGAGTGAAAATCTCATTCGGTATTATTACTGTGCCAGTTGTGAAGTTACACTACAATGGATGGCTGTGACTATGCCTATAGTGTGCATTATAAAGGGAAGAAAGAAAGTAAATTTCTTTAACATTGTACATCAAAATAACAAATACCTACAATTTCTTTGCAGAGTGGATCATTTGTAAATAAGGTTTATGTTTTACTCCATAACTAATGATACACTTCCAGTGCATTAGTTGTCGTTTACACCACATACTTCTTCTCCAGCAGATTGTACTGGATCAGTTGAAAAATAAATTACACTTTGTATGAACTCTAAATCATATTTTAACTCATAATACACACTTAGCATCCAAAAAACAAGCTATCCTTATAGTAAGAAGAAAAGACAAGGACAGAGAGACATATTCTGATCTAGATAGTCTGAAAGTTCTTTTCTACCTTTTTTCCAGAGAGAGCCTCATTAGCATTTAGAGGCACGTGTTCACATAAGCCACAGTATTTGCATTGAGAGAGTCTTGCTGTGATGAAGAAAAAATAAATAATAAAAATATTCAGATGAATGTATACAAAAGTTTTTATGTTTCCTTGCTCCCTATCTATTTGTTACAATACAATATGACACTTGTCTAATGCTAACTTCTTCTATTTTTAAGTTGGAACTATCTTTCTTCTTCACATTACAATTGTTGGAGGGTGACTTCTTGACATTTTTTGACTGTCACTTACTTCATCATATAAATTTATATCTAACCCTGATCTAAACCCTCTCTCATCATAAAGTTCACTTTGAGTTATTACATTTTTTGCCCTACCTCCAAACACTACTTTGTCACTAGGTTCTTTCTTAATGTTAACCACCTGCTCATCATTTTCAACCAAACTATCTCCTTCACCCTTTCCACTCATTTTGGCAAACAATTAATCACACTTAACAACAGAAACACTTTAACTTACAAATTATTTCCACGTCTGCCATTGCTGTCAGTGGAATTTGTCATCAGTTCACTTCTCCTCCTCACAGCTTATACCTGCTCACTGCTTTGTGTACATCCTGAAACTCTACCTTGCCAGTTCCATATTGGCTTGTGTCCAAAATGGCACTGTGGATGATTCAGGCAGTGCTGCTGTTTTGTCAAAGCCCTCTCCATGTAAAGCCTCCCCATCTGTATTTCAAACAATAAAATGTGCACTGACCAGAAATTTATCTGGGCACTGTCTTATTTGCAGTTTATTCACTATGCCAGTTCATCTGCACCACACAGAATTATATTCTTCTGTCCAATAGTTACTTCATTTCTGTATATAAACCATTCTGTATCATTTTAATAATTCCTAAGTTCACTAAAGTGTCACATTTTGCAAAGTTTGTAAGTCCTAATTGTTCCAGGATGAACAATCTTCATCCAAATTAGCACCTTATGTGACAGAATTGTTCAGCATTTCATAGTCTTGTCATTAGTAGCACCAATCTATCCATAAATTCCCCAACGGTTTTGTTTGCAGATGATACTTCCGTTTTAATTGAAGATGATGATGCAGAAAAAGTTGCGAGCTCCATCATAAGCAAACTGGATACCTTATAAAACTGGTTCCAGTAAAATGGGTTGAAACTGAACATTGCAAAAACCCATATGGTACATTTAAAAACCAAATAGTCGAATTTGTGGAACTAAAATTACAATGTTAAAATTGCGTCGTGTGGAGACGTTGTAGTTAACCGCTCCATAAATCAAGATTATTTGGCATCACTAAAGTGCATGTTATGTAATAAAATCATGTCAAGTGATGTCAGAATATGCTCAATTATGCATAAATAGTATCATTCACATTGCTTCGCAAAAATAGACCAACTTAAAATCTAGTTCTGGTTTACAGGAAGTCTTGAAGGACTACAAAAACAAAAATCCTGTGTTATGAAATCAGTGTCTTGTGATACTAGGTGGCGCCAATGATGTGTACAAGAATGAACTAAAAACTGCAATTACTGTTTTAAGAGAAACATTAACTAAAATAGACAATTAAAAGGTGATTGTGGTAGGCCTACCTCATAAGCATGACCTTATGGAATCCTCTACTGTAAACAGAGACGTCCAAAAGGCCAAAATGGCTTACAGGATATGCCAGTCCAATCCAAATGCTTCTTTATTCAGCATAAGTGGTCTGGAAAGAAAACAGAAGTGATCGGGACAGAAAACATTTCACAGCACATGGCATGTATCTAAATAGAAAGGGATAAATATTACTCAGCCAGAGTATTAAATTGTTTCTAGAAAGTGCTAATCATATAAATGAGAGCTGTAATACCATTGCACTGCCATCAGAAGAAAAAGTATGCAAAGAATCATCCATAGCTAAGACAATTGTAGGCCTGCAAAATCCTTATGTACCAGATAATCCAGAAGACATGGAAGCTGTCACTGCATACCCAACTGCATCCACACGAACAACACCAACAGTAGTAGAAATAGAAACATCAACAACATAGGAAGAAGAAACAACTGCATGCCCACATGTACTCACAACAGCAGCAGCAGCAGAAGACACAGAAACGCCACCAACAGAAGAAGAGGAAACAGCTTCAGGTTAAATGTATAGTGTAACACACAGGCAAAAAACAGTGCCTCCATCACACCTGAAAGATTTTTTGATGTCAGGCACAAAGAGGAGGAAACCACCATGATTAGTAGAACCAAATTTTTAACTTTATTTCGTCAAAATATACAGTCCATAAAGAATAAAGTTCAACAACTAGAAATAGAATTACAAAAACTAGACAGAACCATTGTGTGTATTACTGAGCATTGGTGTAAGGAAAATGAAATTATATATTTTGCATTAACACCTTATGACCTGGACTTTTCCTATAATAGAAATTCCATGAAAATTGGGGTTCATATATTTATGTGAAAAAAGGCATAACATTTAAAATTAGAAAAGATCTTATAGCATTAAGTGAAAACAAACATTTTGAACTATCAGAAGTTGAAATAACGGAAAACAGCTTGTCAAAAAAATTAATTGTATTTTGTGTATATAGACCCCCAGTGGTAATATGGACATTTTTTCCTCAAAACTCAATCAGAGCTTGTTTTTCAATCAGAGCTTAGAAAAGGTAATTTGTCCAAAAATGAACATTCTCATATGTGGGGATTTAAACATCAACACAATGAAATCAGATGATCTTAGTAGTACCTACTAGAACATTCTCTGCAACTATTGCATAACATCACTCGTTAACTGTCCAATTAGAGTGACCAAACAATCTTCCTCAATAATAGACCATGCAGCATCAGACATAGAAAGGAAGCACTGCCACTTACTTGTTCAAAATGTATGCCTATCAGATCATCTCTGTCAGATATTAAAAGCAAATATTTGTGTAGAAAAGTCTGCTAAATTGAATGCATGCAAGAGAGCCTTCTCAGATTCAAACCTACGGTATGTCATTTCTCATCTCAGTTACAACATGAAGGGTGGGAGGGAGTGTACAAAGAAACAAATGTAAACAAAATGTTTAATAAGTTCATGACAATATTTAAACTAAAATTTGAGGAAGCATTCCCCAAAAAACTGCATTCAATTGGAGCAACAAACTGTAGAGGACAAGGACCACATGTGGTGCGGTTGCTTTAGCCAATCTATCAAGAACATTCTAATAAACATGCCGCCACATAACTGACAGATTCAGCAGTGGTCTGCACTCTTTAAGGGCATCAGAGGTGGGCATCGACATTGGTTCGACCAATCGGGCATTCGGTCATTTTTATGTCGTCGCCATCAGTGACGCTGTTCCCGAGAACCGGCCGGTGGAGGGCATTGCTCGCTGCTGCACCGGTGACTCCCGGCATCGTCATGAGCCACAGCATCTGCAGGAAGCACACTAGGCCAGGCCGCATGCTCCTAACCTTCTACCGCCTGTGCAGCCACTGTTCGAGCATGGCGTCATGTTCCCCAGGCTGCGTGCATCAGCACGTTTCCACCATGACACGAGCGGTGGGACTGGGCTACCAGAAAATGTATTGGAAGAACCAACAATAAAGAGGAAGATTGCTAAAAACAGCCACCCTCTTCTACCCAGCTGCACACTACAACCCTGACCACGTCATCCGCTCCAGTCATCCTAAAACAAGTTGTGTCAGTCGGGCAACCTTCGCATCACACACCCCTCTTACAATTGGTGATAGTAGTCATCTTCTCCCTGGATTTGGAGGAAATTGTGGCTGGTAATCAATGAGGATATGTGGCACCTGAGAAGGGCAACAATGGATCAGCAACTCTTGCAACATGACAAGTAAGTGCCAGTTTTTCGTTTGGTGGTTTGTCTGAACCTATAGCACAGTCCATATTCCCTTCCTGTTCTACTTTATAGGCTCACTGTAGTCTTGATTCGATAGCTGGTAGTGATGGAGCAGTCTGTGTCAGCCAAGGTGGCTATTCAGCAGCTACTTGAGTGAGTGTTGGAAATAGAGATAGAGTTTGCTCGGGGTCTAAAGAAGCGAGCAAGGAATGGTTTCCTTTTAATGCAGTAATTCTTGACACTAATGCTGCGTCTTTGGTCACCCCTTCCTCGGGAAAAGCTGGGGAGGATGTTATGATTTTTTTTGAGAACCTTAGCATGGTTGATAAATTGGGAAATTGGGGTGCAGAAACACTTTTTCATATGGCTAAGTTGAAAGTATCTGTGGATGCTTGATTATACGTTACATGACATGAAGAATTAAGGGATGCTTGGATATTTGAAGTATTCAAAAAAGGGTTGCTGGAAAGGTATCAGAGGAAAAATATGTCTAGATATTATCGGGAACAATTTAATAGAATGTATCAAAGGAATGGGAAATCAATAGAAGCTTTTGTAGATCGAATTCGAAAAATTAATGTTAATACCTATGAGCTAATAGATTCAGATAGAGTTAATGTAGTCATTCTACAGGAAGCTGATTAGAGGGCACTAAACGCATTTTTGCAGGAATACAACCCGAAACCTCTTGCAAAATTAGAGTGGATTTCCCTAAGACTCTCAATGTGACAGTCAGAATCTCTGTGGCGTTAGAGGAAGTTGAAGCAGTAACAAAGATGCGGGACAGGAAAGCAGTGTTTAATAAAGAAATAAAATGTTTCAGATGTGGTCAGATGGGACACATTAGACATGATTGCTAGAAAGTGCAGTGCAGGAAATATAGATGTTGGTGTCATTGGGAGCGTAATTGCAATGGGTCCTGGCAGAAACATGATAGGAAACCCCAAGGTGGGCCTCACCCCCCCCCCCCCCCCTCGGTTAAACGGAGCAGCACTGTGCAACACCCCTGGTAAGGATTAATGCTAGTGAAGAATCAGTGGTACTTTTTTCTGATGGGCTTGGTGAGGGGCAGACCGTGCAAATTTTTATTGGATACAGGGTCTCAGGTATCTGTGGTGAGTAGAAATGTACTTGGTATAGTAGAATTAAAACCACCATGCTGGGCGTTAATTGGCATGGGTGGGGTGCAGGTGAAGTCACTCGGATCAGTGGTGTTAAACTTCCAAATGGAAATGAGGAACTTCCAGGTGAGGGAAGAAGTTCGTCCAGTTGTTGGCAGCAGCTATGATGTCATACTCAGATTGGATTTCCTGGCTGCACATCACGCAAGAGTTATCCTGGAATGGCATACAGTAGAACTTGTCAGAATACAATTTCGCTTAGGTTCTGTGGCCGAAAGACCATTACTGTCACAAGGAACCACCCAAACGTTGGGTGGGCCACCTAAACTGCATACAAGGTCCCTTAGGGTTAACTTGTGGGATACTATACTGAAGGGTACAGGGAAAATAATCTGGGCAGATGTTTGACCTAGCGTGCTGGTAAATTCGTTGTGTGTCATTGAACCTTTGTCTGAGAATGAGCTGCTGCATAAAATGAAGTGTTTTATGCGCTGTAGCGTGTCCTATGTGTGAGAGATAGAAGTAAAAAAGGTTGTGCCGGTCAGTATTGATAATTTTGGCCTTGAAGAAGTGCAGTTAGCAAGGGGACTATAATAGTGAACCTGGAGATAATAGGGGGAGATAAACTGGATAAGGATTTTGCAACAGATTACACAATGCCAGGAGAGTCTGTCAGCTGGGCTGCACTGAGGGGTAAAGTAGCACATTTAGAAGGGCAAGACAGAGAAGTCATGGAGAATCTTTTGATAGAATATAAAGAGTAATTTAATTCTCATGTTCCACTGGCCACCACAGCATTAGTTCAGCTCTACACCTCCACTGGGAATGAAGCACTGGTGTATAAATATCCATACCATGTTCAAAAAGTTTACAGCCTCTCATGGAAGAATTTATTAATCAGCAGCGTCAGGATGGGATAATAGAAACCATTATTAGTCTCTGGTGCACTCCTGTCATGATAGTGGGTAAAAGATCACCTGATGGGGACAAGGCATATTGTTTTTGTTGTGATTATCGTTTCCTGAATCAAAAAACTGTATCGAATCGATACCCAATGCCTAATATCACTGAAACTCTGGGTAATTTGGGTCAGTGTCAGTACTTCACAACCTTGGATCTTCAAAGCGGGTACCATCAGTTGGATGTTGCTCCAGAAGGCCAACTGCAGACAGCTTTTTCAACACCTACAGGTCATTTTCAGTATTGGTGAATGCATTTTGGACTCAAAAATGCTCTGGCAACCTTCCAACAGTTAGTAGATAGCATGTTACGAGGGCTGAAACCTAATCAGTGTATGGTATATTTGGATGACATAATTGTTTCCTCAAAGGACGTGCAAGAACATGTGCGCTGTTTGCATGAAGTTTTAGATCATCTGTAAGCAGCACCGTTAACTCTTCATGTGGGAAAATGTCATTTTTTAATGCAAGAAGTCCATGATTTAGGTCATATTACAAGACAGTAGGGTGTCTACATGAATCCAAAACTTGTAGAGACGGTAATGAATTTTCCAACACCTACAAAAGTAAAAGAGTTGCAGTCTTTTCAAAAGTTAAAAAAATTGTTAACATGTAGTCCAGTTTTGACTTTTACAGATTTTAGTAAACAGTTTATATTATCTTGTTACTCTAGCAATTTTGCTTTGGGCATTGTACTATCTCAGGAAATAGATGGGCAGGAACACCTGATAGTATATGCTTCCAGACAGCTAAACAAGGCAGAAAAAAATTACTCAACAACTGAGAAGGATTTATTGGCATTAATTTTCGGAATAACCTATTTCCAGTGTTATTTGTATGGACAAAATTTCAAGGTGATTAATGACCATGCAGCACTTAAGTGGTTCTTAGGGCTTAAAGACCCAATGAGTTGATTAACTAAGGGGACTTTGTGTCTTAGTGAGTATGATTTTGAAGTGATTCATGGATCGGGTAAATCGCACAGAAACTCGGATGGTCTGAGTCATGAAGTATGCGCCCTGGAATGCAGAGGAATAAATGAGAACAAATTGGAGGAGGCACAAACCACCAAGACAGATTGTCAATGATTTACCTCATAGCAACAGTTCATCATGGAAGATGGGATATTGTACCATAAAACTAAGAACGGTCCACGCATAGTTGTACCAGAAAAATTGCAAAGTGAAACTTTAAGGCAAGCACATGATTCAATGTTTTCTGGTCATTCGGGGTGAAGAGCAGTGGAAAGGAGGGTAGCACAGAGTTATTGGCGGTCAACACGTAGGCAAGATGATGATCAGTACATAAAGAATTGCGTTCTGGGCAGAATGGAGTCATCAGAAAACTGTGTTGCAACGACTGCCGGAAGTGGATAGACCTTTTCAATTACTTGGCTTAGACATATTGGGACCGTTTATGCAAACACGAGTGAGTAATCACTATGTTTTAACAGTAATAGATCATTTTTTGTGCTATGTGTCTATGACAGCTATTCCGGACCAGCGAGCTGAAACAGTGGCTCACACCATGGTACATCAACGGATATTGAAATTCAGAACACCTGAAACTATAATTACAGATCAAGTGACAAACTTTATGTCTAATTTGATGAAACAGTTATGCAAGTTGTTGCATGCAAAGAAATTGAGAACAAGTGCATTACACCCACAGGCTAATGGTTGGACTGAGAGAGTTCATGGTACAATAGCTAAGATGTTAAGTTATTATGTAAATTGGCAACACAACAATTGGCATTTGTAACCATGGCATATAATTCAAAAGTGCATGAAAGTACAGGATTTTCTCCGTATGAAGTACTGTTCATTCGGAAGATGCCATCTCCATTTGAATTGCTCAAGACCCCACCAGGAACCGATGTTTTGGCTATTAAGGATTTATCCACAAAGTTGAAAACAATCTGGCAGCAGGTGAAAAAAATGAATGCTAAAGTGTTAGAGAGACAGGACAAAGTTCACAATAGAAAAGCGGCTTTACCCAAATATCATGTAGGACAATGGGTGATGATGACTAATCCATATGTGCCAAAAGACAAAACGAAAACATTTGTATCCCATTATCAAGGTTCTTTCCAGGTGATCGAGATGACATCTCTGGTGAATGTAAAATTAGATCTGCCAACTCGCCATACTATTGTGCATGTGAGCTGAATTAGGCCTTTCAAGGGGAGTTTTGAGGAACTTCCTTCTTTGTCTGCAGTAACTTCTAGTGGAGAGAAAGAGAATCTAAGAAAAAGAATAAGAAAGGAGAAGATAAACAAGAGAACCAAGTAAATTGTGGAAGAAATCAGACATGCTATTATGCTCTTAGGCTACGTGTAAAAAGGAAGAGCTAATGTGAGTTGTTTTCCTTTTGTTTCTCAGGAGGCATGACATTCTGGTAAGACCAGCTGTTCCAGCATCATGAGTTGTGCTGAAGAGGGAATAGGGATGAGGGAAGGTGTGCTCTATCTCCCAGCATAGTTATTCTGTTTTGCTGTTGCAACTTAGCTGAAGCCTGAAAGGTACATGCTAGTGTGTTTTGTTCTTGCAACAAGCGGACATAATTATGTCCAGACATCAGTGGACCTCAAGGGTGGACTGTAATATTTGGGTGGTTGAAGACAAAATCCGTAAATTAGAGGATATATTTAGTGAACTTCATTCCATGGTGGCTAATCAGTCAAGGTTTAATGACACACAGGGGGAATATCAGCTACAATGATCAGCTTTTGCACGCTTAAAAGCTCAATTGCAGAAAACTGCAGGGTTAATCCCGCACATCTGTAGGAAAAGAGGATGGTTAGACGCAGGTGGTCATATCCTAATAACTGTTTTTGGGACCATTGCCTCAGAAGATAGTAAAAGTATTAATGAAATGCTTTGGCAGGTACAGGGTAATGTGAATAACAACCAGGGAATGTTAGATCTTCACACAACCAAATTAGAGAGTTTAGAGAAATATGTAGTTAATAATATGCACCAATTGCGAGCTTTGGCCACAACCTTGATGTCCCACATTAAGGCCATAGCCAACACAACCAATCTTAAGTTGGGTATAATCAAATACCAGTTGGATAACATCAGTTCACAGCTGGCAATCACTAAGCTGCTCTGTTTTCTTTCTGATAGTATTACGGAAGCACACATAGAAGCCATGGAACTACAGAAGGCTTTGTTGTACATGATGTTTGGGTTCCCAACCCCAGTACTGTTACATTCAGAACAACTTTGGGAAGGATTATGGAAAGTTCAATCAGAATTGCCCACATCCCTGGAGCTGCTGAAGACAATAACAGACAAACACTTATCTCTGTACTACTAAATTACGACTGTTACCAGTATGTGGACGGGTACCCTGCTGAGAATTCATATCATAATATCATTAACAAGTAAAGATTGTAAATTTGAATGTTACGTCTTGCATACGTATCCAGTGAAGTGTGAAATTTTGCAAAAATTTGTACAATTAACCATATGGTAAATACTGTTAGTGGCCCGTAACAGACAAGCTGATGCCTTCCTCACTGCAAAAGACTTGCTGCATTGTCGAACAGGTCCAGTTACCATCTGCCCCATGAAATTGTTGCACACTGTTCCCAAATCTTGTGAGTATTCTTTATTCTGCTCACAAGAACCAGTCATGGAGTGCCCTAAGGAAATTATAGCAGGCATTATGCAGTTATTTCAGCAACTGGACCCACATTGGGTATTTTCAGTAATGGAAAACACAGTCGTTAATTGCATTTGTTACGAGCAGGGTATGCAAGGGAGTATGGAAAGAATAGAATTGCAGAGGTAGGGACTGTTAATTAGTGGCACACAGTGTGACATATCAGGGTCAACTTTCCATTTACGGGCCATGATTACTGGAGCTACAATCTTGAACATAACATGCACATTGATCTATGTACCTGACCAACCAGTGCAATTCATCATGAAACAAAATCTCACTCTTTTGAATAGCACTTTAGACCCGACTTTGCTCGCCCCTTTGGACCAGATGCTAGCAGCTCAGGGAGTGCGTGAGTACCGTAATGAGCATAGGCAACACTTACTAGTTATTGGAACATCAACCACCACCACCTAAATTTTTATCTTTGTCGTAGGATTAGTGTACTATTGGCTCAAAAGGAAGGTAACCCAAATCCCACCCCTTCCAACCTTTAACCTAAGGGTCCAAACAAAATCACTGAACAGTTGTGAGGCACTGCAGCAGAACACTGAGTAATGTTTATGAACAAAGATTAGACTGAGGATAGAAGTAAATGAACACAGTGTAAATAGTGAATCAATCACATTTTGTGGTGTTTGTGAAGTGAACTGTAGTTGTTTTGACTTTTTGGTTGAATTCAGGGACGAATTCTTTTTGTATGAGGGAGGAATTGTAGTGGACAAGGGGTTATTTTTAGGAAATATGGTGTGCAATTGTTATTTAGTGTGTATCAGTGCACGATGCACCAGCCTCATGGCAGACAGCAGACGAAGGCTGGCTGGTGCGTTATGCAGGTGACACAGTTTTGCAATGAGCGTCAGTATGTGTGTACTTGCGCGGCAGCCATCAAGAGCCAGAATGCAGCATTAGCAGAATTACGCAGGCACAGGCCATGTGTGGTGTGGTTGCATTAGCCAACTCATCGAGAACATTCTAATAAACATGCCACTGTTGATTCAGCAGTGGTCTGCACTATTTAAGGGCGTCGGCATCGGTTCGGCCGATTGGGTGTTCGGTCACTGTTCGTTGACATCATCAGTGACCCTGTCCCCGAGGACCAGCTGGCAGAGGGCATTGCGCACTGCTGCACCAGCAACTCCCAGCGTCATTACGAGCTGCCGCATCTGCAGGAGGTGAGCTAGGCCTGGCCTCGTGCTGCTAACCTCCTGCCGCCTGCACAGCCACTGACGAAGCACAGCATCACGTCCCCCGGGCTGTGCGCATCAGAACATCTCCACCATGACAAACGTATTGGAAGAACCAACAATTAAGAGGAAGATTGTTAAAAACAGCCACCCTATTCTACCCAGCCATGCAGTAAAACCCTGACCCTGGTCATCCTATTACAAAACAAAAATAAAGGGTGATCAGGATATCAAGAGATCCCCTGAAACACTAAGGTATCTTGCATGCATCAAAAATAGTCAAAGTGACCCAGCTTTTTTTAGAGTTCTAGAAAAATTACAGGAGAACTTACAAATGGCAAAACAAGGCAGATAACAAAAGTAGAACAATCAGGAACATAATTAAACAGGAGACAGTAAATGATGGACAAAGAATCTGGAAAAACAGATTAAAAGCAAAGATGTTGAAACCAGCAACCCAAAGGAACTAGCAAACTTTTTGAATGAATACTCTGGTGGGACTGCTAAGAAACTGCA
This sequence comes from Schistocerca gregaria, assembly GCF_023897955.1. Lineage (NCBI taxonomy): Eukaryota > Metazoa > Arthropoda > Insecta > Orthoptera > Acrididae > Schistocerca > Schistocerca gregaria. Next base: position 617,945,891 of record NC_064923.1, on the reverse strand, counting down.
AGACAAATTTCTAGACACACATGTTCTGCACCAACAGGACCAGCCACCACACTCAAGGGTGTTCTTTCCAACATTAGAGAAAGAGGTGGCACAGATGATACATCATCAAAAGAATAAAAAATCCACAGAGTTAGATGAGATCCCAGTCAGTGTGCTAAAGAAATGTATGCACAACATAAAAACCCCAATAATTAATGAATCTTTAAGACCTGGCTGCTTTCCTGAATACCTGAAACAAGCGACAGTAATACCAGTGCCAAAAAATGGTGATGCAAAAAATGTAGAAAACCACAGACCAATTTTCTTGTTATCTTATCTTTCCAGAATAGAAACCGTAATGAAAAATAGACAAATGAACTAACTAGAAAAATTTAACCTTCTGTGCAATGAAAAATTTGCTTTCAGGCCCACAAAAAGTACACAGGCAGCTATAGCAGAGTTTACCAAAGTTATACTAGAAGCATTAGACAAGGGAAAGAATGCAACAGTCATTTTGTAGGATTTATCAAAGGCTTTTGACACATTTGTCCACATAATTTTATTACACAAATTAGAACTATTAGGAATGAGGGGTACAGCAAAGCAATGGCTTAAATCATACCTGGAAAACAGGGTGCAAAGAGTTGAAACCTCACATATTTGCAAAAGGTTGGTAGTGAAACACTTACCTGAGCCAATATATATTAACATAGGTGTCCCCCAGGGAAGTGTACTAGGCCCATTCCTCTTCCTTATGTATATAAATGATTTCCCACAGAGTGTCAGGCATGGGGAAAAATATTATTTGCTGATGACAGCACTGTAGTGATTACAGACAAAACACTGTTAATACAAAAATCCAATGAATCTCTTAGAGACATCCACAACTAGTCACTAAAGAATAATGTAACTCTAAATGTCAAAAAGACAAACTGTAGAAACTTCTGACTAAATAAAAAACCCATTGACATTACACTGAAAGTAAACAATAAGGTACCTAATTGTGTAACAGACAACAAATTCTTGGGGGTGAATGTAGACTGTCAGCTAAAATCGACAGGTCATGTGAGAATGTTAGCAAAAAGGCTATTTTCATCATGTTATGGCCTGTGAATCCTTGCACCTGTGTGCAATATTTCATCCCTCAAAGTAGCCTACTCTGGGTATATGCATTAAGTCTTCAGTTATGGGATAATGTTTTGGGGGGTAGGTGCTGGAAACATGCAAACTATTTTCAAGATACAGAAAAGAGCTGTTTGAATAGAAACAAATAGTTGTAACAGGGCACACTATAAAGAATTGTTCACAAAGTTAGAAATTTCGACAGTTCTGTATGAATAAATTTATCAAAACCTAATGTATATAAGGAAAAGCATTAATCTGTATACCACAAACAGCACAATTCATGACCATGGAACCAAATTCAGACACTTTTTACAGCTAAACGGAAGAAACAAGTCAAAAACTCAAAATAGTGTATTATATCATGGTAAGAAATTGTACAACAGTTTACTGCTAGAAATAAAAGATGTAAATGATCCCCACACCTTTAGTCAAAGGCTAAAATAATATTTACTAGCTAATAGATATTACACTGCAGATGAACATTTAAAATAACTATGACCTATGAATGTTGTATTGCATAACAAATTTAACTTGACATGATTAGAAAAGTAGAACTAAGCATAGGAGCTGTATATACTGTAAGGAGACATATTTATTTTATAACAAATATTATACAAAAATTTGACAACATCCATGCAATGTATATTGTTCTATGGATGAATAAATCAATCAACCAAAATGTAACAATCTACCTATGAAAGAAGTTGACACCATCAATTTCTTGGGACTACATGTGGATAAGAACTTAAGCTAGAATACACATATTGACTTCCTATCAAATAAACTGAGCAGTTTTGTATTTGTCCTGCAAATACTACCAAATTCCACCAATCTGAGTACACAAAAACTAGAGTCTTCTCCCCCATTATTTGAGAAACTGCAAATCCTAACTGCTTCCTCCATACACATTATATACATTTATGAAATTATAAATTTTCTACACAGCAGACAAAAGTCATTTGAAAAGAATGATTTTAACATTACATATAACACAAGAAATAAAAATAATTTTATGCTACCCACACGGACTCCACAGTATATGGGGATGACAATATATAATCAGTTAACAGGCAAAAACTTATTTCACATGGAGTCAGAACTTTTAAAAATGAGACTACAGCAGATTCTGTGGGAGAAATGGTACTATTCAATAGGAGAATTCGTAGAGGATGAAATTGAGCAAGGGCTAATTAAGCGTTACATTTGATTGTATGTATGTATAGCAAAATGGTATTATCATTATGATGATGTTAGCTGTTAACATCAGCTGCTCTTTGTTTGTGGTGAAATTTTACCACAATTTAACATGTTTCATGTTCCTGAATCAAATGATTTAGATTATGTACATTATGAGATAAATAAACCATAATCCAAATTCACAACTCATTAAGAACTGAAAATTGAAATGAGTGCCAGAGGGTGTTTGCTTAAAGATGTACGCAATACCATATTTTAGCTGACATCAATACACACATTATATTCCCTTAAAAAGTTCTGTTATTAAGTATGGTGAACAGTTCTTACACTACAAAAAATTATTAGTGCAGTTATTCAGATCAGAACCCGCAACACATAACAGTTCATTCCAGTATTGGAGTTGAATATTCAGTTGTGGCACAAAATAAAAGTTCTCAAATAAATGAAATCATCATGGTTCACATTTAGCACAGCTCCTGTTAAAGACAGTTAAACCCTGGTAGTTCATTTAAATGATGACATGAATCACTAAATCCAACATGAGTTCACCCTGGTGACAATTACATTCCATAGTACTTGTTGATCACAACACATTTACTATTCATTAGTTTAGCTTACCAAGATCACTTGAAAGTAATTAAGCATTAAGGCTCTAGAGCTTTGCAGTTGTAGTTTGCATATTTTCACTAGGAGAATATGCACGATTGTTGCATGAGTTAACACTGAGTGTGCACCTGGTATAGATGTTATTTGTGTACTTTCAAATTATGGACTGTCCATTTTTGAATGTCATCCATGTATTTACAAAGAAGCGTAAGAAAACAAATGTATTTAGAAAAAATTAATGATATGAAGTTACATGTTCTAGAGACATATTAAATCTCAAGTTTGTTTATGATAATGAGTACAGGCCAAAGCAACTAACTAAAATGTGTACCAAGGCTGGAGTTCCAAACTCTGACCTGTTGCTCCTACCACAGTGCTACAGAAATCTGTGCAGCTGTGTTAGACAGAGTGACACGTTGGTGCAGTGGTTAGCTTATTGAGTATGGGGTCAGCATTTGAATCAGGGCCATATTACAAATTTTAATTCATTGCTTTGACATGTATTCATTATCATGTTATTTAGAAAACAGCATAATATTTGAAATTCAACTAGGCTTGACTTTACGGGTTTTAATGGTCTCATTTTGACTTAAATGAAATGTTGCTGGTTAGGAATTTAGAAAAGCATGTGGAGCTATTGCCTTAATGAGTTCGAATGCCCTCATTTATATGAGTGAATGCCATATTACAAATTAGACAAAGTTAGCTGAAATCATTAATTAGCAAGTTAATCCATCAATGCTGTTTGTCATTTTGTACAGCATAATGAAGTAACAAAAGTATGTAGTCAAAGTTCAGAATCTAACAGTAATTCTGGTGAAATCAGCAATGAAAAATGAGGCTTTTTATGCACTTCAGTGTTTAATTATTGAGGAAGATAATTAGTTTTAGGTACTTGAAAATACATTATTATTTATTTTATTATTATTATTTATATTTCGTGTCCTTCATTGGACCACTATAGCCAACTTTATACACAGAATTTTTCAATTTTCTGTCAGATCAGTACTTCCTCATTCTCTTGGATCTTAACCTACTTTCTTCATCGGAAATTGCCCTTTCTATTGTCTGTTTGTTGATTCTTGCTTGCAGTCTGGTTTGCTTGTCTGTGAGTTTCCTGCTTTTGTCAGTTTTATTTCGTAGGTCTTCCCACATAATCTGTAGCTCATCCATATCTTCCTTGATTTCTGTAATCCACTTAATGTTGTACTTACTATTCCACAATTTTTCCATTATTCTCCTGATGATTCTGTTCTCTGGTGTTCTGATTAGATGTCCAAAAAAATGAAATGCATTTCTTCCTGATTGTACTCTTTACCAGTTCTATTTCCTTGTAGGCTGTTTCATTTGTAGCTGCTCTCCAGTGTCCATCTTTCTGGTATGATGAAAATACATTAGTGGATGGTTGGAATGCTTAACTTCCAAATTGTGTAGGACACTTTTCTCAAATGTATATGTTAGTTCATAGCTCTTTGCATGTAATGACCTGTAATGCTAATTTTAAATAGCTGAATCTTGTAATTAACAGTATCCTTATGAAAACTTACCACACTATTTGAATCACTAAAGCCAAAATAATAATCTGAATAATAAATTCCAATCAAATTCATTCTAAATAGAAACTAGACATATTTATGTAGGCGTTACATCCTAGCAGATAAATTTACTGAAAATAGGATAAAATTAATGAAACAATATTGTTATTTATGGGAGTAGATAAAAGATAAAAGATGGGAAGAATCTGTGTACCAAACAATATAAATGCCCCATCGATTTTATTTGCAGATGACAAATCTGTATTAATTGAAAACCAGGAGCCAGAAAACATCCCTCTCTACATAAAAAACATGGTTCCAAGGGAATGGATTAAGATTGAACATGCCCAAAACCCACATGGTCCAATCCAGAACAAAACAATCAAAGCCCCAATAAATTAAAATAACTCATAAAAATTAGGATATAGAAGAAGTGGACTCTGTGAAGTTTTTAGGGTTAAACCTAGAAAAAAATTGAAATTGCAGTAAACATGTTGACTACCTGTTAAACAAATCATGTAGCTTTGCATTTGCTATGCAAATATTAGCTGATGCAACAGACATGAATACAAGGAAAACTGCATACCAAAGCTACTTTCAATCAGTTGTAAGGTATGGTATTATTTTTTTGGAAAATTCAAGCAATATATTGCGCATACTAAAGTTACAGAAAAGAATAATAAGGAACATGTGTACTGCCCATCCAAAGACACCATGTTGCCCACTATTTGAAAAATAACAGTTATTAACAGTTCCCTCCTTATACATTTATGATATTATCATCTTTCTACATAGCAATTTAGAGTTATTCAAGAAAAACTGTTTCAATCACACTTATAACATGAGAAACAAAGACAATTTTATGCTTCCCACTCATCGATTAAACCTATATGCTCAGTCTCCTCACTATATGGCAATGAAGATTCATAACAAGCTAAAAGGAAAGAATGTTCTGAGTATGAACCTATAGACACTGAAAACAAAGCTATATGATATACTTGTCAAATGCTGCTACTACAGTGTTGAGGAGGTTCATGAAGGATGAACTGAACATTTGAGCAGGATAAATTTACATATAGTCTTGTGTGTAAATGTAGCTGTCCTTCACAAAAGGGAGGAAAGAAAAATAAAAGTTTATATTAATGTTTAAATTCTTTGTACCAATTAGGCCCAACTTGTGCTATCCATTTTTTTAGCATGTCCCCTGTACACTAATCATATGATTAGAAATTGAATGTTATGAGACAAATAAAACACTATTCACTATTCAATATTCACACCTGCTGTGTAACAATGTAACTGAACAGAAGTGAAAACTATAGACCTACATCTCTGACATCAGTCTATTGCAAGATTTTGGAAAATATTTGTTTATTAAGAGAGTTCTGGAGACTGAAAATTTCTTCTGTGGGTATCAACATGGGTTTCAAATGCAACACTTGTGTGAAATCCAGCATGCTCTGTTCATCCTTGAGCTCCCAAGAGCAGTAGATATGACTACCCAGTTAGCTGCCATGTTTCTTGACTTCCGTAATGTGTTTGATACAATTCTACACTACCACCTAATGAACAAAATATGAATGAATTGAATATAGGACCAACTGCATACTTGCATTGAAGAATTTTGAACAAACAGAGGACACCATATCATTCTAGATTGACAGAAGTCTTCAGACATAAAAGTATCATGGGGCATAACTCAATAGAATATTATGAATATTATACGTCAACCACTTTTCACAACATATGTACAAGGTCTATTAGAAAAGTATCTGATCTTTGACCAGAAAAAAAGAAATTGGCGTACCTGGAGTGTTGCCACCAGAGTATTTCCAATGTTTCTCCACAGACTTGTCCCAGCAGTGCTGCCAATATTGGAAGCATGCCAAAAAGGCCTCTTCCAGAGGTTAGCTCAGCTGTTGTTGCTGCCATACTGTCCTCTCTTACCTGAAATTCCATTAAGGAGCATGTTGAAACACAGGAATCAGGTTTTTTGCCAAAAAAGTCTGCATCAAGTGTGAGGAATGTGCCAGACCTTGTTGTGATGGAGGCGCCAATTTCGTATTGACTACAAGTCCAGTCTCTTGCAACATACAGCTTTGTGTAGGCAATGGAGAACATCCCCATAGCAATCCTGGGTGACTGACACTATGGCTCATACTCATTGTGTACCTCACAACAGGAGTCAAAGACAGCAGTCAGCAACACTTTGATGTTGCTGCACACTTGTCAGTCTTTCTTTGGTGTTGATAAAAAGGGATGCTTCCATTGTGGCAACTGCAATTTCATTTCTGGGCCATATGCATACACCCAATATTCATCACCAGTGATTACAGTGTTCATGAAGTTGGGGTCACTGTCTGTGGAGCGCAACATGTCCAGTGAGACTTTAACACGAAGTTGGTTTTGGTCCACTGCCAGCAAATTTGGCATGAATTTCATCAACACTCTTATTCATAGCCAAATCTTTGGTCACAGTAGAACATGCCAAAAACTGCTGATGCTCACTTTTTCCACAATTTCTCTGATAGTCCCACATCATCAAAGCATTCACTTTGGCAATGATCTGGGCATTTCAGCATGTTGATGGCTGACTCTCTACCAATTTGCAGCTGTCTTTAATCTGGTTGTACCATTCCTTAATCTGTGTGGTGCCCATAGCGTCATCGCCAGTCCAAATCTTTTGAATGGTTTTTACCTGGCTGTTGCCCCGTTTCCGGCAAAATTTGATGCAGCACAATTGTTCAAGTTGTTCCATCATTTCTCTTGCAATGAAAAACTGATGTGAGCATCCAAAACTACCTCACTCAGCTGAATGATTACACAAGTGCAGAAAAAATCACTGGAAGCAGTCACTATCAATAAAATATTTAGGAATATGCATTCAATCAATATTAGATTACTGCTCATCTGTACGGAATCCATACCTGATACGATTCATAGAGGAAATAAAGAAGATCAAAAGGAAAGAAGCAAGTTTTGTTGCAGGTAAATTTAACAGGCATGAAAGGTTGTTGAAGACCTCCAGGTAAATACCGACAGGAAAGGCAGTGACCTCATGTATTTAAGATCAGGCTCGCATATGTGTGATGTGTCTAGTTGGCATTGTGAATGTGCTGTTTCTCTGCAAGTCTTTGTGCTGTGTGGTGAAAGCTGGCTTCATTGATATTGATGAAACCAGCTTTAGCCATGGAGGGTGTGCAATGAAGCTCATAGACTTGCAGACAATCACCAAATGCTCAATGCCAACTGGATACATCATTTATGTGACAGCAGGGACTTAAATACATGAGTTCAGTATCTTTCCTGTCAATAATCATGTGAAAATAGCCAGAAGACTGTATGCTGAAATATTGTAGCAGAAAGCTGCAGACATTAATCAGTTCCCCCAACATGTTATTTAACATTTATTACAGATGATGAACCACTCCAGTGGCAGATGAGACTAGAGAGGTAATTTATATCACAGTGTGGTTCATTGTTATATTTTGTACCACAATGTGGTTCACTGTTAAAGTTCCAAGAACATATGATCCTAGATGGGTCAGCATGTATTTTGCTTGCTCCAGTGTATATATTATGGGGAGAGCATAAAGATAAAATTACAGAGATCTGAGCCCACACAGAGGCATAGTCTCAATCATTCTTCCTGTGAACCATTTGTGACTGTAACATGAAATAGAGGAAGTGACAGTGCTACACAAAATACTCTCTTTCACACACTGCACGATGGCTTGTGGTGTATAGATGTAGAAGTTGATTATGCATTTTCATACCAACAATACCCTGTTAGCACCAGAAATGGACATTAGTGGTCATACACTAAACGAAAATGTAGTGTAAAATTACTGGGCTTCAGTAGGATAACAAGTTACAATGTAGTCAACACACAGATAACCTCACCTAAAAGCTTAGTTCAGAGTTTCAAGACATTAGGGGCATCTCTCACTGTATTGAGTTATAGACAAACATGTTGGCTTATTTTGTATAAGTTCACTCACTGTTGGCTCCTGAAATTACATTCTGAGGCAGTGCACCTAAAATAAATAAAATGTTTATTCAGCATAAGTGTGCAACAAAAATGTTGTGCAAAGTAAATACCCAAAATATTTTGCAAAGGAATTTAGGAATTTTGCAATTCTTCTGCTCACCTCTCAACACATTTACTCTTTAATATTTCTTGTAATTAGTAATGAAAATCAGTTTCAGCTGAACTGTGATTTACAGAATCACAATAAAAGACTTTAAATTAATTTTCAAGTAACTTTTACTCCTTGTCAGGTGTTCAGGATGGAGATAAATGTGCTAATGTAGAGGTACTCCATAAACCAAGTAATAATGAGTCCCAAGTGCAAAAGAAAAATTTAAAAAAAATCTCACTAGCCACTCTTTCTACCAAGTATCTGAATGTCTAGATCCAAGAATTTGAAAGTTCTCTTAGCTACATGCCAAGTGGCAGCATTTTTTTGTAAAGCTGCACAATAGGTAATAATATACTGTAAACAGAATTGAGTATTATAGATGTAGATAATTACTTGCTTTGAAAAATAAATATATGAGCAAGTAAATATTAAATTATCAACTGGAGATATGCAGTTGCTATTTAGTACAATTGATTAGGCAACAGCTTTTTTCCAAGTGGTAGATTTTTCTGTCATTTACTTCATTCAGTTTAAATGCCATAGGCATGAATATAACTAAAAAGGGAACATTCTCAAGTGTCAATAAACTAGCTTGATTAAACTTGCTTGGTTTGCAGAGAGGACAAAATAGTGCAATATGTATTTCACTCATATTTGTTTTATGTTTTAAATTGTTATTCTACATTTTACATTTTTTTTACCATTTCACAAACATGTATTTCATTTATTGAAAATAGTAAGTAAATTAGTAACTTATTGTTATGATTAAAATGTGTGAGAGGACTTTTAGATATAGTTCCGTTGAATGACTATGATGTCAATCTCCACTTGTGAAACTACATACTCAAGTTGCAGTCATTTCTATGTAACCAATTTTCTCTGCAAGGCTTATCAATGTACTTAAATATTTAGAGAATCAATTCAAAATCCAGCTAAATTTTGTTTTATATTATCTCCTCCATTGTGTATATTACATGAAGGAATTTGATTCATTTTACATGCATGGTTTAAAAAACATTATGTTTGAAGCATTTCCATATAGATGATCATTATTGAAAGTACTTTCAATTATAATAATGAGGTACTATTATTTTCAATTAATGAAATACATGTATGTGAAATGGTAAAAAAGGAAAAGAAACATGAGTGTAAAATATAAAATAACAGTTAAAAACTTAAAACAAATTCAGGCAAAGTAAAATAATTTGAATAGTAATGAGTGTTTAGGTATGTTAATTAGGTAAATTGAAAATACTCCAACTTCACATAAGGTACAGCTTATTTTCCAAAAATGATATTTCAGAAACCAAACTTTGGTACACAAGAATGTATGTGGCTTGAAACTATCTTTCATTTATGTTGTAACAAAACTTTTCATATTTCGATATTACTTAAGTGTAGTGGGGTATTTTGCAAAATTACAGTTTATTATAAAAGTTTATTATAGAGTTTTTAAGAACATTCATTAGATATCAGGTTTTATATGAGAGCCGGCCAGAGTGGTTCAGTCTGGAACCGCGCGACCGCTACGTTCGCAGGTTCGAATCCTGCCTCAGGCGTGGATGTGTGTGATGTCCTTAGGTTAGTTAGGTTTAAGTATTTCTAAGTTCTAGATGACTGATGACATCAGCAGTTAAGTCCCATAGTGCTCAGAGCCATTTGAACCATTTTTTTAAATATGAGAAACATATTTTTTGAGTATCATCCTTTTAAAGGTGTTCCCTCTAAACTTAGAACACCAACCTTTTGATATGTGTTTAAGTCCTCAAGCAAAATTTAGCACAAACAAACATGGCCTCTCTACTCACCCACCAAGTTTTGTCAAGACTGTTTGCTGACACTCAGGGATATTCTCTTGTAAACAGAATATTAGTAGTTTATTGCAATACAGTATATGTTTTAAGTTTCTATGATTTGCTTGTCTTTTGTTATTGTGTACTTAAGTTTATTCCACATCCAAGAAAGTTCTCCTTCAACATAGTTTTTATGGATTGTGATTAATAAATGAATGAAGGAATCAGGTAGCAATGGCACATTAAGTATGGAACCCACATGATTTATGTCCTCTTCTATGAGGATGAAGCCATTAAGATCTATCCACTGATGAACATAAGTTTGTTTATTGTCATTATTAATGATGGTAGTGGAAGATAATGTCAGACTGCTGTACTGAAACACCACAGTGTTTTGTGTTTTGGTAGGGTACATGCTCATAATCAGCATCTACATAATGTTACTTTAGCCTCAGCACTATTTGGTACCTTATAAGAGCCTTGTGCAGTACATTATAAATTTTAAATTCAATTGATTATTTTGTGTGTGATGTATGAATACTAGAGTTAATGACATTTGGCCATATGTGTACCTTTACCTTCAGGTGCCAGTTCTATTGTGGCTATGGTGGAAAATTGATTGAGTTTAACAGTGAATCCAAACAGAAGTATATGTCAGAAGTAGTAGATCCTATGACAGAAGAAGGTCTACGAGTAATTGCTATTGCATACCGCGATTTTGTCCAAAAATATGCAAAGGTCAATCAGTCATTTATTTTAGAGCAGCCTGACTGGGATAAGGAAGAAACCATATTTTCAAATCTGACACTTCTTGCAATGATGGGCATTGCTGATCCAATGAGGCCTGAGGTATGAGGAATCATATAAATAAATTTTGGTAACATATAATACAGAAAAGTTCAGTTTTGAAGTAACTGATTTAGTGTGAGAAACACAATGTTGTTTAAAAATCATTCTTCTCATCAAACAAAGTAATGATTTCACAAATCAGAAGCAGTTTAATGCTATCGTACCACATCCACAAGATTTTGATGTCACTAAGAACACTAAGCTAAACGACATTTATCAGGCTTCTGTCAGTTATACAAACACACATTTGTGACTGCCATATTTATTTTTGTTTATTTGTTTGTTCATGATATCTTGTGGGTGCTGAGAATGCACATTAAGATGCTGAACAGTGTTTGGGACAATACTTTTTCTATCATTATAAAATGTCATTAATTACTTATGGTTACAATTGTTTGCTGAAGTCAGCAACGTATGGTTAACAATGTAAATTATTGGTACATTGTTATTAGAATTGTTTCACTGGTTATAATGCTACTATGGTTCCTTATAAAACATAATTAATTACTTATGGTTACAACACAGATTAGTGGTACATTGTTATTAGAATTGGTTCACTGGTTACAAGGCTATTATGGTCGCAATGCGCAGTAGTAACTGTTATTATAGGTGTTGATAGATTATTATTAATGACCGGAAAGATTCAGATTTTGCGATAAATGACAAATAGATGTGAATTCTGCCTCAAATTGCAAAAATGCAAAATTACTTAATAGACACTGTTTCACAGCAAATTGTATCCAAATCAGCTATTTATCAGAGATAGTTCAACATAGCTCAATTTTCTGCATACACTATCAAAAATATAGTCAGTTTCTGCCATTGTGCATCATCTGGTGAAGCCGAATTTGGAAAGATAATGAGGGGAACCTACTTGCGAAACAAAATGTATGAACAGAAAAATGTAAAATGTGCTCAATGATCTAGTTCCATGCAGTTGTGGATGGTTGAGTGGTCTGTTTATGATGCATGTTACATAATGTGATTCAGTCTTCAGCCATGGGACCGAGCACTATAGTGTAAGAAAGACATATCTGCCTTTGTTTGTTGCTTAAATCTCAAAAAATAGTATAATGCAGACAATTTTATTGTGACAAACTATGTGGTGAATATTTCTGAAGTTGTATCGAATACCGCTAGAGGTTGGGGGTGAACTACATCGTTAACCATAAACTGCTGACTTCAACAAACAATTGCACGGAAGCCATCCCCAAGTGCTTTGTGTTGTGCATTGATTGTTTTCTTTTCTTATTTTGAAATAAGTGAAGTGACTAATCCTGATCCATAATGGATTTCAATTATGAGCCTTACAACACCAGAAGAGAAAAGCAATCTCTGTGACTGTGTGTCAGTTCCCTGTTGGCTGCTGCCCACTGTCATGGAGGCACTGTATGTTTCTTCAATCTGCTCCTTCCCCTGTGGCAGTCAAACTTTTTTTCTGTTTATACACAAGGCCATGTGTGATAATAGCCTACAGTGCCCACCCTTTGGGCTATAGTGATTGGAAAACAAAGTCAGTAACATTTTTATATGGCGCCTCAATTCTTTGCCTAATGTTAAAATTGAATTGCTGTACCCTCAGTTCTAGTACAATGCTCAGTCCCTAGTCAGTTCTATCTGTATTGTTGCCAAGCATGGGTCATAGATCTATGAATGCCCATGAAAGGTCAAAAGTATTAGTATGCAGATTTTTTGATCTTCAGACTGTGCAGGAAAAAATAAATAATGTTCAGAAACATCTTATATAATAGACATATTCATTTAACTCAGTAGAACAATCAACTCTGAAAGCTCGAATACAGACAAATGAAGAAAATAAAGGTCATTCTGGAAGAAAAATGTGTTGAAGTTTTTGGAAAAGTAAGCATTCCAGTCAAAAAGTTCCCAATCAGCACTTTTTTTTAACAGTTAATTTCAAAGAACTAATAATTTGTTTGTCTTCAGTCATGTAGCATGACAACTGATTAAATTTCTTCAGCTAATCATTTAAAAAGAAAATGGAAGCAAATTTCAACAAAAATAGATGTGAATTTTGCAAAAAATTGATGAGAATTTTGCCAAAAATAGATGCTACATTCTCTGATCCCTAATTATTATTTTTCAAAGAGCTCTTTCTGGCTATAGAAGCAATCTACATCTATATCATTCTGTGTTTGCTACCTTAGAGTGCATGGTGAAAGGTACTTCTGATACCACTAACTAATTTATTTACTTACAACAATTTTATGAGAAGGATAGTTGCTACTTACCACATAGTCACAGATAGACACAACAAAAAGAATGTCACAATATCAGCTCTTGGCCAAGGCCTTCATCAAAAATAGATGACTGAGACACACACACAGCCATGTGAGCGTATGTGCCCATGCACACATACACACACACACACACACACACACACACACACACACACACACACACACACACACAAATCAAGCAAATGCAACTCACACCTACATGACTGCAACCTGTGGCAGATGAAGTCAGATGTGTGGCTTTATTTATTTATTCATCTGTAGAACAGTATACATTGTATGGATGTCATCAAATGTTTGTACAATATTTCTTATTAAAATAAACATTTCTCTTTTGGTATTTACAGCTCTTATACTTGGTACTACTTTTCTAACACCATATAACATTGAGTGTCACTCAGTTTTATTTGCAGACAACACATTGGTAATCATTGAAAGTAAAAGTACAGACCAAATTCTTCATCCTTTATTAAATACTTAGAAAAATTAGATACTTGGACTTATTTATATAGGTTAAAATTAAAAATGGCAAAGAATTAGTTAATGCAGTTTAAAATGAAACAAGCAATATTAAATGATATTCAAATCAGTCACAAAAAAGGAAATTTGCAGGAACTGTGCTGTCTGAAATGCAACTAGATGAAATTCTGTCATGGGGCTCACATATGCAAATAAATTAAATAGCCTAGCATTTGAAGCAAGGATGTTGTACAATGCCACCAGTATTAATGCAAGAAAAGTAGTATAGGTCAGTTACTCTGAATCAGTACTAAGGTACAGAACTGTATTTTGTGGAAACTCAGAAATATGTGTCAAATATTAGAACTTCAGAAAACAGTCGTTAGAAATATGTACAATGAGGGTGAAGAAAATCATGTCATTCATTCCTAAAACATCTAAGTATATTATGTATTCCCTCACTCAACCTGATGTACTTGTAGCAAATCATTTTCAACATGATTACAACTCCAGAAATCAACATAATTTTAATCTTCCCACCCACTGTTTACACCTTTATGCTCAAACTGCACAGTATGAGGCTATGAAAATTTCTAACAAAGTAAAAGGAAGAGAATTGCTCTGTTTAGATTTAGAAACACTGAAGTACCCTTATATGAGAAACTTGTGCAGAAATGTTACTCTTCAGTAGAAGAATTCATGAAGGACAACTTGAAAATTTGAGCAGGAGAGAGCATGTGCTTATGACAGTAAATTTTTGAAAGTTTGTTACATTTTAAGAAAAAATTTTTAGTTGTATATTAATTCCTGATGATGGTCGAAGTAGAGAGGACATAAAATGTAGACTGGCAATGGCAAGGAAAGTCTTTCTAAAGAAGAGAAATTTGTTAACATCCAGTACAGATTTAAGTGCCAGGAAGTCGTTTCTGAAAGTATTTGTATGGAGTGAAGCCATGTATGGAAGTGAAACATGGACAATAAATAGTTTGGACAAAAGGAGAATAGCAACTTTTGAATTGTGGTGCTACAGAAGAATGCTGAAGATTAGATGGTTAGAACACATAACTAATGAGGGGGTATTGAATAGAATTGGGGAGAAGAGGAGTTTGTGGCACAACTTGACTAGAAGAAGGGATCGGTTGGTAGGACATGTTCTGAGGCATCAAGGGATCACCAATTTAGTACTGTAGGGCAGCGTGGAGGGTAAAAATCATAGAGAGAGACCAAGAGATGAATACACTAAGCAGATTCAGAAGGATGTAGGTTGCAGTGAGTACTGGGAGATGAAGAGGCTTGCACAGGATAGAGTAGCATGGAGAGCTGCATCAAACCAGTCCCAGGACTGAAGACCACAAATACAACATTAATTACATATCCAGTACACCATATCACATTTAAGATACTGTCAGAGAAGTAGTGATGAGTCTCCTGTAAATTAAGTCAATGACTTGTGATTGTATGTTATGAGGCAATGAACTTCTATTTCATTCTATTCTATTCAAAAATTACTGCATAGTACAATATTCATGAACAGTAAGTTACAGTCTATATTTAATTTAAATATTCATGTACAGTGTAGTAGCTATTATTTAATAAATATTTTTTAGACTTTGGCTATAGGTATGGTGATCATTTGCATCTTTTATTTCTTGTGGAAATCTGTTGAACAATTTTATTCCATGACAGAGTACACCATTGCAAGTTTTTCATTCGTTTCTTCTATTTAGATGCAAACACTGTCTGAATGTAGTTCCATGGTTCTGCATTGTTCTGTTTGTGGTGTAGAGATTAAGTTTTGTTCTTATATACATTATGTTGTGGCAGATTTATTCACACCGAACTGTAAGAATTTCTAGGCTTATGAATACCACCTTACAGTGTACATGTTACTACTATCTGTTACTATTTGTATAGCTCTTTTCTGTGTCTTGACAGTAGTCTGAATGTTACCAGCACTTATTCCCCAAAACATTATCCCATAACTGTTGACTGAATGCACATATCCAACATAGGTTACATTCAGGAATGAAATACTGCAAAGCAGTACAAGGATTCACAGGGCATAACATGCTGAGAATAGCCTTTTTGCCAAAATTCCCACATATTCTGTCCATTTCAATTGACAATCTAAACACATTCCAAAGAATTTGATATCAGCTACACAACCTACTGCATCATTGTTTATGTTCAGTGCAGTATCACTGGATTGTTATTTAGTTGGAAGTTTACAATGTTTCCCTTTTACACATTTAAAGTTATCAGTTTCTTTAATGACTAGCTGTGGACATCTCTGAGAGATTCATTGGATTTTTCTGTTAGCTGAGTTGAATTTTTCTTTATAATCATCTTGGTGCTGTCATCAGCAAGTAGTAATTTTTACCTTTTTCAGACCTGATAAGTGTTGCACTGCTAGTCTTTTAGAAATTTATGAGATTTCAAATCTTTGTACCCAGTTTTCCAAGTATAATTTAAACCATTTCTGTGCCATACTCCTTATTCCTAATAGATAGTTCTAATTTGTGTTGAAAAATTTCAAGCTCAACTGTGTTGAATATCCTAAAAAAGCCTGTTGCATTCTTGCCCTTTTCTATTGCTTTCAGTACAACTTTAGTAAACTGCTGTATTACAACTGACTGTGTACCTCATGTGGACCCAAAACTGAATTGTTCATTACAGTGAAGGTTTTATTTATTTAAGTTTTTTATTAGCTTAGTTTTCATAATTATTTGTACTGTTTTGGAAATACAAGATAACAAAGACACTCTGTAAAGGAACATCCTCCTCTAGCAATACTTTTCCTCTACAGTAGTTTCAACACCAGTAATTTTTTTTCGAATTTTGGAGAGGTCAGAATTATCTCAGCTGCTTTTCTGAAAAAAATCATATAATTTTATACATAACATGTTATATTTCAAGCGACAATTTATGAAAAGGAATTACTTTATTTTCAATGTTACATCTGATAATTGCTCTGAATGTACAGTTCAATTTTTTTTCTCTTAGAAAGTTTTGAATTTACCAATTATTTGGCACATTCAATATTTCTATTATTAATTATGCAATCTAGTTTTGTTTATTATGTTTACTTCTTGATGCATTTGTGAAACATTAATTGAAACTAATAGAAGCCAAGAGTTTACAGTTAAATGAAACTTTAAATTCTAGACTGGATGATCCAAGTAAAGCTTTAAATGCTCAAAGTCTTAAATTAGCTTCAATGAATACTCAACTAAATAATACATTGTATGTTCAGAATGAAACTTAGGGCTTGTTCAGTGCTAAAGTAGACGAACAATGTAAGGAATTTAGCCATTTATGTGAGGGCATGGGAAATTTTAAAACTGTATTTGATGCTTTAACTACTAAAGTAGAAAATTTTAAAATAAATTTGAAACCTGAACTAACATGTTCTTTAAGCAGTCATGTAAATGTTCTTTAAGCAGTTATGTAAATCAGCTGTTCACTGATTTTAGCCAGAGACAGAATGAGCAATTTCAGGATTTGACAAAGAAGTTAGAATTTGATATTGAAGATAAATGTAATAATGTAGAATCTGAACTTAGTGAGAAGTAAGGATCATTTCAAAATGAATGTCATGTTACATTTGATGCTGTAAGGCAGAGATTGTATACTTTGAAAGATGGTGTTGAAAGGCAGGATAAGTTCATAGCAATAGTCCAGTCACAAATTGCAAGTGTTAACACTCGAGTAGATAATGTTGAAAGAAACTTTAAAGAGAAACTAGCAACTTCAGACTTAATAAATATAAGTAATCTGGAGGAACACATAGAGGAAATACTTCACCGAAAAGTTTCCATGAAAGTAACCTCCGAGAACATATCTCCTGTTTTAACTCAATAATACCAGAGAAGGTATGGATGGGCTATAGAAAAATTTAAACTTATTCAGGACAAGGTAAATAAGAGGGTGACTTCTCCTAACATACTATTAACTAATGAAGTAATGAAGGATTTACAATGGGGTGCCAATTCAGGATTATCCAGGCAATTCCCTAAGTTTATGCTGGATGGGGAAGTACATTCTACTCACTTTCAGAAAAGATTTAACCAAGCTTTGCCAAAGAACTGGGAATATTCAAAAAAGATTGAACTTGCTGTTGGGTACCTTTTAGAATAAGCCTCAGAGTGGGGTACTGTAAATATAGAGAACTTTTCTTCTTGGTAAGACTTCCAGAATAAATTAAAGGAAAAATACTGGTCTGCTAGTGCACAGGAAAAACTGATATCAGATTTGTGGGACCAGAAGTATTACAATAATACATGGGGAACAATGAGAAAGTATTTTGATTGGCATTTAACACAGACAAAATACACAGATAAGCCAATGGAAGAAGAGGGGTTAGTGAGAATTTTAATAAGATGACTACCCATTTATGTGAGGAAAGATATATTATGTAGTGGGTGAAAGAATTGTTGTCCTTTGTTGGTGCCTTAAATAAAGACCATTACAAGAGCCTACACTAATATGAAAATCAGAATTACAAAAGGAATAGTAATAGTAATTTTAAAAAAACCATGAGGCTAACGTAGCTAGAGTTCAGCTGTGCAGCAGAAATAGTGGCAATGATATTTATCAGAAGAAGCATCCACCTTCGAATTTAGGTCCAGTAACTTCACAGGAATTTGTGCTAAGTGATAATGGAGAACAAAGTGGTGACATATTACCCCAATTTGGTAACCAACCAGTGATTACTAATAATGAGGAAAATGTAGTGTGATCTGGATCCAGGTCATAGAGATACACTAGGAGGCCTGATTCATAATAAGTATGTTAATTTCACACACAAAACAGCTACAAAAGTGCTGGAAGAACCAAGCTTGACTGCCAATAATCCACAACTAATAGTAGCAGGAACCATGGAGACTTCTGAAGTTAACATATTTATAGACTAAGGGAGTGAAGTGTCACTCATTTCTAGTGCGTTATTTAACACATTACAGACCAAACATTACTTACCACTGTTACCAGTAACTGGAGTTTACATAGTCAGTACAACCAGAATGAAAAGTAAGGTTGTGAAACATAAAACCCAAGTGAACTGCCACATTGGAGATATCCCATTTTGTCAAACACTTTTAATACCAGGAAATATTAATAGTTATGTGTTATTTGGCTTAGATTGGATATTAGAATTTAACGTCATATTGAATTTTGAGGAAAATCTTCTTTGTTTTGGTAAAGATGACAGTAGGTGTTGGATACCATTTGTGACCAATAATTAACATTGCAAAACAAACAACTGAGTGTCAGTGCTTACAATTAACTGCTAGAGCTAGATTGTTACTAAAGATTGATAATTTAGACCATGTATCACATCGAGCTTACATATGAAACAAAGTAAATTAGTCTCTAATACTGACCAGTGAACAAAAATGGGATTTATGTAGAATTCTAATGGAATATGAAGTAGTATTTTCTGATTGTTCCAGTAATATCAGCAATTACATATGTAAATTTAAAATAAAAGATAACAATCAATTTTCTGTAAGCTATATCCAATACCGGTAAGTTTCAAAGAAGCAGTTAAGGAGGAAATTGAAAAATGATTGACATCAACATAATAGAATGTAGTTCTAGCATTATGAATAACTCTTTTGTAGTGGTAAAAAAGGTTACAGGTAGTGCGTGACTAGCGCTAGATGCGCATACATTAAAAAAGCATACAGAGACAGAGTGAGACAGACCAATTAACATTGATGAATTGCTATCCAAATTTGAGGAAGCAAGCTTTTTTTTAATGTGATGGACCTTATGATGGTATATTGGCAAATTAGGCTACATCCTGTATCAAAGAAGTATACAGCGCTCCTGTTTGATAGTAAATCATATCATTTCAGTGGATTACTGTTTCGACTAAATATCTCAGTATCTGTATTTATATATGTTATGGATGAGGCATTAGGAAGATATTTATTTAACAATTTAATAATATATTTAGATGATATCCTCATAATCTCAGCTACCCGAGAAGAACATTGTCTAACCTTGAGCAAGAACCTGAAAAAATTTAAAGAAAAAGGTATTACAGTGAAATTATCTAAATCGCACTTTGCACGAAAAGAGCTTAAGATTTTAGGGCATATTGTAGGGGTGCAGGGGATTAAATCAGATCCTGAGCACATGAAAGCTATTAAGGAATGTCCAACCCCTAGAATTGTAAGACAGTTGAAGGGATTTATAGGAATGGCCGGATACTATAGAAGTTATATACAAGGTCAAGAACTGAACGACCCAAGAATTTTACGTTTATTAAGAAAGGAAATACTGTGGGTTTGGGATCAAAAGGCAAATGATACATTTGAAAATGTAAAAAGAGCAGTGCTAGAATCACCTATATTACATCATCCGAGTATGGGCAAGCCATTTAAAATTTCATCCAATGCATCTGATTATGGTATCGCAGCAGAACTTTTCCAAGGAAAGAGGGGTCTAGGTAATGTAAATCACAGATACATAGCTATTGTTAGCTGTAGTCTTAATGAACATGAATTAAACTACACAGCTACTGAAAAAGAACTATTGGCAACAGTATGGAGTATCCAAAAAGTCCAGACATTAGTATGGGGGTAAGAAATCCATTTCTATACAGATCATCAAGCTCACCTACTGCCATGAAAAACATACTCTATGGGAAACAAAAATTAAAGACTTTGAACTTATTTTAAGTGAATTACCACATTTATCAAATGGATTAACATCTTTAGAAGTAATAGGCAAACCCTTTGTAGGAGAGCCTCTTATTAAATCTTTAATTGGCCTGAACAACCTATTGTCGATTACGAACTTAATCAGGAAATAGTTTCCAAAAATTTAGTTAAAAGACACAGCAGAGAGTGCTTAAGCATAATGACAAAGCTGTAGAACCTCAGTACAAGGCTAATGACCTAGTTCTGGTAAAACAGCGTCTTCAGAGCTCTGCTCTGAAGAAAGAGACACGAGCTTTTTCAGAAATATGAAGGACCTCACTGAATACAAATGGTAATCCATCACAAAACATTATTTTTAGTGGGTCCTACAACTAGGTCAGAGAAAGGAAAGTACAATGTGAAGGACATAAAGTTGTATATCCCACAGGGACTTTAACATTCTGAGTTAACGGGTGGAGTAATGAGCGTTGGATTCTGAGTTGTTTTTGGTGTTTCTTCCACACTAGCTTTCCTACACTGAATTCCCTTCACTTCTTAAACTATTCTGTCATCATATGTCTGAAATATTAAACTATCCTACAATGTTAGTACTTAGAAAACTGGATAAGACTATAAGATAAAGACTGGTTTAAGAGAATCACAGATAAACTGTGATCTCTAGCGGAATAAACAAAATAAGAATATTATGTCTGTGTAACATATAATATAATGTGATGAACTGATCAACTGTTATACTGTAGTATATAATTTTCTATTTTGTATAGAATATTTTATATGTTTCATGACATGTGATGTAAATGGGAGGTTTTGTATTCGTTTTGAAAGGGGTGGGTAGTGAAAATAAGAGCATGATTTACACCAACAGATAAATCATGTCTAACAGAGAAGACACATCACACATTTCAAACAATCCTCACAAACAAGTGTGCCTGACTCTTCACCATTTGCTGTTTTCATAGGGTTGCTGAAATTTTCTTTGGGGACTTCAATGGTGAAGGTGGAAATGTCCATTCTGTAGGATACAATGTAGTACCATACCTCCTCCAGCTTCTCACTCAAGTACTGATGAGGTAGGGATCTTGGGGAAGGGTAGTGGGAAGGGTTTCCTGTCTTTGGGGCTGTCTTCTTTCTCTTCTTCAAAAATGACCGGTATATTTGAAACGGCAATAAAAACTAAACGAGCAGCGATAGAAATACACCGTTTGTTGCAATATGCTTGGGACAACAGTACATTTTCAGGTGGACAAACTTTCGAAATTACAGTAGTTACAATTTTCAACAACAGATGGCGCTGCAAGTGATGTGAACGATATAGAAGACAACGCACTCTGTGGGTACGCCATTCTGTTCGTCGTCTTTCTGCTGTAAGCATGTGCTGTTCACAACGTGCAAGTGTGCTGTGGACAACATAGTTTATTCCTTAGAACAGAGGATTTTTCTGGTGTAGGAATTCCATCGCCTAGAACACAGTGTTGTTGCAACAAGACGAAATTTTCAACAGAGGTTTAATGTAACCAAAGGACTGAAAAGCGATACAATAAAGGATCTGTTTGAAAAATTTCAACGGACTGGGAACGTGACGGATGAACGTGCTGGAAAGGTAGGGCGACCGCGTACAGCAACCACTGAGGGCAACGCGCAGCTAGTGCAGCAGGTGATCCAACAGCGGCCTCAGGTTTCCGTTCGCCGTGTTGCAGCTGCGGTCCAAATGACGCCAACGTCCATGTATCGTCTCATGCGCCACAGTTTACACCTCTATCCATACAAAATTCAAATGCGGCAACCCCTCAGCGCCGCTACCATTGCTGCACAAGAGACATTCGCTAACGATATAGTGCACAGGATTGATGACGGAGATATGCATGTGGGCAGCATTTGGTTTACCGACGAAGCTTATTTCTACCTGGACGGCTTCGTCAATAAACAGAACTGGCTGATATGAGGAACCAAAAAGGCCCCATGTTGCAGTCCCATCGTCCCTGCATCCTCAAAAAGTACTGGTCTGGGCCGCCATTTCTTCCAAAGGAATCATTGGCCAATTTTTCAGATCCGAAACGATTACTGCATCACGCTATCTGGACATTCTTCGTGAATTTGTGGCAGTACAAACTGCCTTAGACAACAATGCGAACACCTTGTGGTTTATGCAAGATGGTGCCCGGCCACATCGCACGGCCGATGTCTTTAATTTCCTGAATGAATATTTCGATGATCGTGTGATTGCTTTGGGCTATCCTAAACATACAGGAGGCGGTGTGGGTTGGCCTCCCTATTCACCAGACATGAACCCCTGTGACTTGTTTCTTTGGGGACACTTGAAAGACCAGGTGTACCGCCAGAATCGAGAAACAATTGAACAGCTGAAGCAGTACATCTCATCTGCATGTGAAGCCATTCTGCCAGACACGTTGTGAAAGGTTTCGGGTAATTTCATTCAGAGACTACACCATATTATTGCTACGCATGGTGGATATGTGGAAAATATCATACTATAGAGTTTCCCAGACCGCAGCGCCATCTGTTGTTGACAATTGTAACTACTGTAATTTCGAAAGTTTGTCTGCCTGAAAATGTACTGTGTATATATATATATATATATATATATATATATCTGTGTGTGTGTGTGTGTGTGTGTGTGTGTGTGTGTGTGTGTGTGTGTGACTTACCAAACAAAAGTGCTGTCAGGTCAATAGACGCACAAACATACACACAAAATTGAAGCTTTTGCAACCAACGGTTGCATCTTCAGGAAAGAGGGATGGAGAGGGAAAGACGAAAGGATGTGGGTTTTAAGGGAGAGGGTAGACTTACCTTAAGGGGAAAAAAGGACATTTATACACTTACACAGACAAACACACACACACACACACACATATCCATCCACACATATGTTGACAAACTTGCTGCGCTATTAGCAACAGGCATTTTTATGCTCGCTCATGGCATAGAGAATGGCAGTTGCACCTGCTCAGCAAGTGCAACTGCCAGCAAGTGTTTTTGCATTATGCAACCTTCGCTATTTACGTTTGGTGGGCTAACCACATATTATGGGTTACCAGTGAAGGTATCTAACTTCTCTAAAAGCATATATTTGAGTCCTGTCATATGTTATTTTGGAATGTCAGTAGTTTTAGCATCACTGCCTTATAACCTTTCCTCTGCTTCTTTCTGAATCTATTTTAGCTAGAAGTTGACTTTATTTCTCTTTTAGAGCTTCCTCTAAACTATCTACATAAATTTTGCGTTCTGACACTACCTTTTCAGCAAGGGTGCTGCTCTTAGCCAGCATCCCAGCTTCAGCTTTTTCAGTTATTTCCTTTACATCTGCACATGGTTTATTCTTTAGAACAGAGGATTTTTCTGGTGTAGGAATTCCACCGCCTAGAACACAGTGTTGTTGCAACAAGACGAAATTTTCAACGGAGGTTTAATGTAACCAAAGGACTGAAAAGCGATACAATAAAGAATCTGTTTGAAAAATTTCAACGGACTGGGAACGTTTTTTAGCAAATTATGACTCTAAAATTAACTGATCTGCTTTTAGACTCAACTTGTGTATTTCTGTAGGCAGGTTTTTGCATATGTCTTGCAGCTTACTGACTGCAGTCATCAATTTTTTTACTGACACATCTGCTTCGCATTGTGTCTTCTGAATTTGAGACTATGCTTCAATAAGGTTTTGTAACTCACCAGCAAGTTGTTCCTTTTGGTTGTCTTTGAATGTTACTTTTTCCATTCATGTGTTTATACTTCAGGCCATGTTGGAAATTATTTCTTGTTTTATTTTTTTATCAAGCACTGTGAACTGACTGCATAATTCATCAGATAATTCAGTGCATATAGTTTTGCACAACTCACTGAACTGTTGACTAATACTATTCTTGAAATACTTAAATGCCTGATTTTGCAGTGCAAACTGTAGTGTTATTAGTTTCATGAGCTGTGTAAAAGTGTGCATTGCACTAGTATTTACAATGCATTTGTGAACTGTTTCTTGTTCTTGTGGTCACAACATTGTGAGCAAATAATCAAATGCATTATTGTTGTTCCACACTTCAATTTCACTATCTGAAAAAGAGTTCCCCAATGAGACCTGAGAAATTGTCTCATCAAGCATCATAAAAATGACATGATTAGTTATATTACCAATCTCATTGTTTTTTTAATTGTGTGAAACTAACCTGGTTGTTTTGGTAGCGATTGGCCAGTTCACAAGTTGGCATGTTCATTTCAACTGTCCCCAAAGTCAGATTTCTGACATCTTGGCATATTGCCTTTTGTAATAAGTTTTCAACAATGGCCATTTCCCTTGACTTCTTTGTGAACAGTGTTTAATAAAAAAGTTATGAAAAAGAAATAGATTTTCAAAAACGAAAATTTGTTTGTGTTGGTACTTTTCAATTAAAGCAGTTCTATATGCATATTCATTAATAAACCTGATTATTCTCTGGTACAGTCTTACAGAATTTGAATGAATTATTTTGCACATGACTTTACAGAAATTTTTGCCTTTTCTATAGAAATACACTTTTCATAAAGGATATTAATTGGAAGGGAAAGAGATTATTTAGTGTGAGAGAGGTGGCTCCAAGTGTAGCCGTGTAAGCATACAGCGTAGCAACTTCCTACCTTTACCAATGTGCATGTCTCGTATGTAGGCAGAATTTAATTTTAATTGCTCCTTCAAGTTCTGATTAGTCCCAATTTCACAGGCAGAGGAAAGGGGGCGTGCAAAAAATATAATATATAATGGAAACTGATTAAAAATTGCTGCTTAAGTAATTAAAAAGAAATTTAGAAAGAATAATTGAAGGAATTTGTTAGGTACAGATATCCTGAGTGAACTTTAAGTGGCATTAATATGAACATACCTTCAATATTCACTACATCTATTAAGCATTTAACTTTATGTACTTCTTTTTCTTGTTATCACCATTCTGCATGGGGAGTGATATGACAATACTGATTCCAGTTTCACACCTCCTCTGCTCACTTGCTCAATTTCTTCTTGTTTGCTTCAATCCTTTTGATGCAGGATTGTCAGCACAGGCAGATAAATGAACAGACATGTGAGGTAATCATGAATGTATAAATAAACCTTGATTTTCTAATAACTTTTTACAACACTTCTTTAATGTACCATTTGGATACACATTTTTTTAACAGTATTAAAGCTGTGGAACTCATCATACAGTCATCCTCTACCACTTACAGAAACAAACAGGTGAAGACTAATCACTTGAAGAGTGTATCTCTACTTGTTTTGTTTGTATGCAAATATTATCTGTGGTACAAAATTATTATTATTTTATATAAATATCCTTCGTGTATAAAAGGAAATGAATGAAAGAAAAAAAAGTAATATGATTCATCACAACAT
This sequence comes from Schistocerca gregaria, assembly GCF_023897955.1. NCBI lineage: Eukaryota > Metazoa > Arthropoda > Insecta > Orthoptera > Acrididae > Schistocerca > Schistocerca gregaria. The sequence continues at coordinate 617,919,903 of NC_064923.1, read as the reverse complement.
CGTGCAGATTTTCTGCACCATTGATTTCTGCACCATTGATTTGTGACAGGCATGAATGTCAATCAAAAAACTAAATTACTTAAAAGATTTCTTGATGACAAAGCTCTGTCATGGGTAAATTTGGGAAGAAATATCAGTGTTTTGAGAAAAGTTTTTTAAATAAATTTTCATTGGAAGCTGAACACAGGAGAATCGAAAGTAAATTATTGAATGGTTCTAATTATAGGAATAGGGATGGCACTTTGAAAGAGTTTTGTAAGAAACAACTTAAAAAATTGGCACATCTTCTTGAAAAACCATTTGATCAAATGACCTCAGTTGATGCACTTTAAAGAAAGAGTGCAGTGGGACTTAGTACATGGACCTAACGATTGTACTGAACAATTTGTATGATTTGTTGACAGGCTTGAGAGGGTAGTAGAAAGAAATCACAAAAACAGAGATAATGGTAACTTCTATCAAGATCAAAGTGTCAATATAGAGAGAAATTATGAACATCATATGGGAACAATGGGGACAACCATGGGCATTTTAATAGAAGAAACAATCATAGAAGTAACTATGGTAGTTCACCTCAGTGAAGGTCCTTAGTTTTGGGGGGAGGAAATGTAACAGGCACGAAGAACCTCCAAGTTACACTTGCAATTAGACAATAATAACAGTGTAAATGATATGACACATGTATCTGGAATTGAATGGAAGGAATATCAGATTTCTCATTTATGTTTTGATCAAAAGTTTTGTGATACTATGTTTAGTTATGGTGATGTAAGTTCTAATCACTCACCAGAATGTGAGAGGAGTGAGAATTTAGATGCAGCATGTGCTAATGATTTCTTCTCTTGGGCCGAAAACAATTTTATTAATGTATGTTAATCAGGTGATTGTACTGAATCTGAACTATGTGGTATTTTTTATGTATAGGTGAATGAGAGCTGTGAAATAACTGAGTTTAGTATGTCTGAGACTGATGGCTTATTGTAAATGAATGTAGGTGAGGTAAGTGACTTAGATGGAGATGAGACTTGTACTGTTAGTGATGTTGTTATGAAGTAATTTTGGAGGAATATGATGATGATGAGTATAACATAATGATGATGAGTATTACATATTTGTGGAGTTTAAGAATAATGAGGTTTAGAGTTATTTTTAAATGGTGTAGACAATACAGATAAGGTAAGTCATGTATGTGATGTTGTAAGTGAGAATCATGGAATACCAGTCCAGTCAAAACAGTTTTCCATTAATGTCATGCAGAATAAAGATCCAAACAGTGAATGTGAATTATCTGTGAGCTTGGAGACTAAAGGTGAAAACTTTTTGAAGTTTTTTATGGTCAGATTGATGATAACAAAAATAAAGATGCATTTTGGAATAAGTTAGCTATTGTTAGAAATTGTAACCCAATTGGTGGTATGAAGTGGAAGAGTATCTAAGCAGAAAGTGTAATTTTGACACTAATGTGTTTTGGGTTCCTTCTGTAACAAGTGATGTTATTTGTCCCACGGAATCTGTTCAGTGTGTTCAATTTTTACCTGTCAACATGAATAATCAAAGTAATATTAAGATACTGGTAAAGTAGTAGTAGTAGTGGCAAACGAATCTGCTCCATTCCTGAATCCCTCGACCATTACACCAACAACCTGAAAACAGCTTTCGCATCCCGCAACTGCCCTCCCAACCTGGTACAGAAGCAGATAACCAGAGCCACCTCCTCATCCCCTCAAACCCAGAACCTCTCACAGAAGAACCCCAAAAGTGCCCAACTTGTGACAGAATACTTCCCGGGACTGGATCAGACCTTGAATGTGGCTCTCCAGCAGGGATACGACTTCCTAAAATCCTGCCCCGAAATGAGATCCATCCTTCATGAAATCCTCCCCACTCCACCAAGAGTGTCTTTCCGCCGTCCACCTAACCTTCATAACCTCTTGGTTCATCCCTATGAAATCCCCAAACCACCTTCCCTACCCTCTGGCTCCTACCCTTGCAACTGCCCCCGGTGTAAAACCTGTCCTATGCACCCTCCCACCACCACCTACTCCAGTCCTGTAACCCGGAAGGTGTACACAATCAAAGGGAGAGCCACGTGTGAAAGCACCCACGTGATTTACCAACTGACCTGCCTGCACTGTGACGCTTTCTATGTGGGAATGACCAGCAACAAACTGTCCATTCGCATGAATGGACACAGGCAGACAGTGTTTGTTGGTAATGAGGATCACCCTGTGGCTAAACATGCCTTGATGCATGGCCAGCACATCTTGGCACAGTGTTACACCATCCGAGTTATCTGGATACTTCCCACCAACACCAACCTATCCGAACTCCGGAGATGGGAACTCGCCCTTCAGTATATCCTCTCTTCTCGATACCCGCCAGGCCTCAACCTCCGCTAATTTCAAGTTGCTGCCGCTCATACCTCACCTTGTTTTCAACAACTTCTTTGCCTCTGTACTTCCGCCTCGACTGACATCTCTGCCCTTACTCTTTGCCTTTAAATATGTCTGCTTGTGTCTGTGTATGTGCGGATGGATATGTGTGTGTGTGTGTGTGTGTGTGTGTGTGTGTGTGTGTGTGTGTGTGTGTGTGCGCGAGTGTACACCTGTCCTTTTTTTCCCTAAGGGAAGTCTTTCCGCTCCCGGGATTGGAATGACTCCCTCTCGTTCCCTCTTTGCTGACGAAGCAACTGCCAGTTGCGAAAGCTCGTAATTCTGTGTGTGTGTTTGTGTGTTTTGTTCATGTGCCTGTCTGCCGGCGCTTTCCCGCTTGGTAAGTCTTGGAATCTTTGTTTATATATATATATATATATATATATATATATATATATATATATATATATATATATATGGCGAACAATACTATACAAAATACAGATGTGCATAGCAGACTACATAACATCAGACCACATTGAAATAGCACGTACAACTTTGATTTTTTACATTGATGTATGAGAAAGGCTTTTTACATAGAATACACAGTTGATATTTAGATATAACACATATAATTAAAGCACTTTTGTACATATTATTTATTTAGATCATAGCAACATTCAGATAAAAATTACTATTGGCATAGAGTACATAAATATAATTGTTTAGTATGAAGCTATTCCAGGTATTCTTTTACACTATAATAGCAGTTGCTCATTAAAAATTTGAATACTGCTTCTTTAAATGAAGACAATTTTTTATTTCTTTTATCTTTACTGGTAGTTTGTTATACAGTCTGCTTCCTCGTATGTTTGTTTGTTTCTGCACCAAAGCCTTGTTAACTCTTTTTATGTGAATGTCATTGCACTTTCTTGTGTTGTAAGTATGTAGATCCGAGTTGGATTGGAAATTGTTAATATTTCTTCTTACATTAATTATACTTTTCTGTATGTAGTTGATAAAACAATGTGAAGACAGTGTGGATGTAGCATTTGATAAAATTTAAAGTGATCTATTCCATGAAGTTTCTGACAACGGAGAGGATTATTCAGATTTTGGGTGTCCTTACATTAAAATTAGGACTTATCAGTGGTAAGATAACTCTTTGACTGATACGGGTAGCCCAATGTGTGGTATATATGAAAAATGTAGGGACAAGATCAAGTACTGTAAGAATGTTGTGGAAATGTCCATTGTACATGTAAAGATAAGAGGAGCTACTGGTAAGTAAAGCAGATTGATAAAATCTCATGTACTTTTAACTTTTATTATAGAAGACAAGAGCTTTGAATATAGATGCTTAGTGATTCCTAGTCTGTAAGAAAATATGCACTATATTTGCCTGTTCATACAACAATACAATCCTGTTTTGAAATTGATTTGTACTTTAGACTTTGATACATATATTCCATGTGGCTAAATGAGTAGATCCTTTTACAGTTTTGAAATGGAACAATGGCATTAAATATCTAGTAATAAATTTATTATCTTGGAATGCTATTAGTGTTAAATATTATTATTATTCATGTGTACTTTACAGAGAATAACTAAATTTAATTGTCATGAACTTTTTTGGGTAAAGTCATGGGTGTTATAGTAAATTGATTGAAGACTCATTTTATTCATATGTACTGTAAATATTAGGAATAGTATCTTAAAGTTTCATATATGTACAGTTTTTAATCCATTCTAATGTAAACCCTGTATTCTTATTTTTTTCTATATAAATAGGTAAAATGTATGCAATGTGATGTTAGGAAATTATTGAACTGCATACATAGCACACAAAACAATGTTTCAGGATTCAATGAAAGCTAGACAGACAGTTACCTATCCATTGGAGCATATGATGAGAAATCTAGGGAGGAAATTGAAAGATGTGGGTAGATCCACTACCACACTTCTGTATGGCTGCACCCTTGGTGGTACAGGTGACTTACAAGAGGTCATAGATGCTGGGTAATGTACTCAAGCATCTGTCAACCACATCAGTTTTGTGACTGAAATTTGTAAATGCTAGCCAAGAAATTATGCTATATGAAGAATTTGTGGAACTATTTGTTTAGAAAAGTAAACACTGTTATAAGTAGTGTTATTAAACATAAATGTTTGTTTTTAAAGTAGAGGGATTAACTTCGCAATACCTTATTTCACTTTAAATAATGTTGTGAAAGGCTGATGTCCTATGACAGATAATTTTTTATGTTCAACATAGAAATGTGAAACCTTAAAAAGTTCAAGAGTAGATTCTATGAGCCATGTTGTACATAATTAAAAGTATCTGGCAAAATGAGGTACTGCTGGGTTAGTAGTCATACATTTCAATGAATTTTCTTATCTCAACACTCAGTATGAATAATTTTTTTATCAATTTTAAATGAACCTATGCTTCTATGTTCATAGGTAGTTTGTATGAACAATTAGCAAACAGCATGGAAGACAGTTATGATTCTGATCATAAATTGAGTACAGACCGTGTAAGAAGATGTATGCATTTCTGATTTCACACACCAATTTTGGTCCTCAAACTACTTGATTAAGTCATCAATCAAAGCTATTAATGACTCTGATTACCTTATTTATTCTGTGTGTTGCATTATTGTATCTCATTGGAACTTGAGTGCAAACTCATGCTTAACTGTGTTTTAAGTGCCCCTGGTTATTGCAACGGTGAATGTGTACACAAGGAGAGTGTGCAACTATTGATTGAGGCTAGACGCTTCCTATAACTATTCTTTACATATGATTAAACTTATTGGTATATGTTTGTGAACTTTATTAATTTTGTTATGTTGAAACATTTCTGCTGGTGTTTACCTAGGTTGGTTTGGATTCAGGGGTCGATCCGCACATTGTAAGCACAGGCTTTAATATTTCTTCATTATTTTCTCTTTTCATGAGTCATCATATCCTTACATACTCTGGTTCATGTGTCTGATTGATTTTGTGCTACACTCCTACTTGTGACTGAGTATAATCCTTCTTTTCTGTATCCATTGTTGTTTTTCGAGTTGGCTCCCTTAAAGTACACTTAGGATCTGAACCTCGCATTTTTATGGACCAGGACCCATTGTTTACCTGTCATAATGCACTTATTTAGTGGAGAGGAAATTTGACAATCATCACCCACCAATAAGGTAAGTTTCGTATAAAACACTTTTCCATTTATTCAGAGTTGAGTGTAGTTTAGTAAAAAAGTTTGTAGGTATTCACATGCATACAAAGCGTCATCACACTTCACTTTTCAGGTTCAAATTTTGACTTTGTGGTTTCCAGTTGACATAACAATGTTTGAAGATTTGCCTGTCTTACTCTTTTATTTTTCTCAGTTTTCTCAGTATCACACCATCTTATAATTCCAACTTCTATAACACCACAAATTACATTGTTATTGCCAGATATAAAAACATATGCAATTCCATCAGAGGCATGCCCACTACTCCTTACATTCTGTGGCACTAACAATATTCGAAATAGTTTACCAAATAAAAGAATTTACAAATTTTTTTGACAAGAGAAGAATCTTCATCAAGTTATACCATTATTTTGTAAATGAATCCAAAAATAAATTTAATAATTAGCATTAGACAATGCAATTAATAATATGAATTTTAAGTATGTCAGGTATTTTGTAATTTCAAATATTTCTAAAAGAAGAATAATTTTAGCTGTACAAACAGAACTAGTAAATATCGATTGTAACAAATTAATTTCTCTTTATACATTATAGCCTGAAATATAATACATAATATACAGAATCACATTAAATAAATTTAGTTAAACAGCTGAGATAATGTAAACCTAAACAAGATTCTAAATTAATCCTGGTATCAGCTTCTTCTATATAAAAAAAAAAAAGGCAGTGCAAATACATGTTTATACTTAAATAACAGATCTGTAACATCCTGTTGCTCCAGTTCATTTAAGGTGCTAGACTCACTTGCCTTTTGCTCTATCATTTCATTGATTACATCTTATTCTCGTATTTGTTCATTATAGTGAGCATTTATAAACAATACAGAAGGAAATACAAACTGAACTCTCACCTGACTCATCCTTCTGCTTGACCTTCTTGTCTGACATTTTTATTAAATTGACAGAAAATAGCTGTTTGTTTATACTGAAGTAGTATTTACCATTTACTATATCAATTTGCGTCTTATAAGTCCTAAATGTGTCCATCCAAATCAAGCAATTTACTATTAATTTGTCAATGATGAGGAAATTATATTTGACAGTAAAGTGTCCTATTTTAAATGGATTGAGTGCTTCTAACTTCACTACTTTTATTTTTTTGCAATGGCCTTCTGGGAACGTGGTAATTTTACCTTTTTTCTTTAACTCCTGGAAAAATTCAGTTGACATCAAGTTAGTCATTGCACCTGTGTCTAGAACTAAGTGTACTTCCATGACAAATATCATTGTCTTTATAACTGCCTACATCTGCTTTTCGTACATGTTTTCCTGAACTTCTTCCTCATGTCAGTATAAATCATCTTTCAACTGACTGTGTTTATTGTATCTCACAAAAAATGTGTTTATAAGTGAACTGCCTCCAATCCCTACCTGGTCATTAGTGTGGGGCCTTCCTGCAACTGGTGCAGGAGCATTGGCTTTGGTGACTTGAGTAATTTCAGCAAACTGTACAGTGTGTCTTGTGTTATGCCAATTCATGTCATTGGCTGCACCTGAAGCATCTTTGCGTGTGTTTGTAGTTGCGAAATTATAGTTTGTGCTATTATGTTGTCCAAAGGTTGGCTATGACACAGCACATGGCATTTGATTGTTGCTGACCGATTGCCGCTGCACTGGCTTGCTGTTACCACTTACAGTCCATGGATATCCTTGTACTGGAAGACTGTAGTTTCCTTGTCCATTGAAATTGTTTCTGTTGATCTGATAACCTTATTTAAATCTTTTGTTTGTCCCATTTCCATTACAATATCCACTCCCTTTTTGTGTGTATGTCTTGGATATGGTTGCCATGCTTGTTGTGGAGTAACAGTATTATTTACAGGCTGCTTTCCAAAGACAGATTGAGGTGTTTGTTTATATGCTGCTTTATGTTCCCATGGTGCCTGTTCATATATCACATCAATGGAATCCAAAACTGACAAAAAGTATTCAGTGTTGTGTTCTCATGTAATTCCTAATTTTTCCCTTACATGTGGCAGATGTCAGCTCTTTAATATCTTCAATACATCCAATTGTGATATGGGATTGGTCCAATATCTGCTCTTATTTAAATATGTTTTAAAATAACCCCACAAGCTAGCATGATTGCTATTAAATAGAGCTGGGTTAAAGATTGTGCATCTTAATATTTCTTGAACAGCTTTCAACCAGTACTTGTCTAAGAAAGTATGTTCAAATTGATTGTATAATCTGCATATTTGTAAAAGAGAAAGATTGGCTCTCAATTTTAAAGAATATAATACCAGGTCTAATTTTGTGCTTAGTTTCAGGTAGGTAATTGATTTTCTTATTTATTTCAGCTATATCTGGTTAATACTTTTGTTACAGTGTGAAATCAGTAATTGTTTCATAACTTAAATGCTATGGTTGACTTTTAAACAAATATAAATTCTTACAAATTATAAACATTTTGTGAACTTGCAGATTATCCTCATGTATGAGGGTTGACTAAAAAGTAATGCCTCCACTTTCGTAACTCTTCAACAGTTGGCAGCATTGGTATGTGGCAGGTACAGGCTTGTTCAATAGTCTCTTCTCTACAGTTTCAGTTGGCTGGAAGCCTTAGCACTAAACGGGATGTGTTGTTACAGTGTTGAGTATGGAACCTTGCACAGACAGTCGGTCAGTGTGATTTATGCAACATGCAGTCATTGAATTCTTGACCCAAGAATGTGGGTTAAACAGTCTGCACACACACACACACACACACACACACACACACACACACACACACACACACACACACACAAAATATTACATATTAATTCAAAACTCCAGTATATATGTGTTTTTCAAATTCATACTTATATGAACTAGCCTTATGAAAATCTCCATACAAAACATTTACATACAGTGTATTGTACAATGTCACAAAATATTCTCAAGTTATACTTTTAACAAACAATTAGGCATCTTCATCATAAGTGATGTGCTTTTTGGGTAGCCAAAGATTACATTGTAAAATACATAAAATACAAGTCCTGTCTTGCTTCAAATAATAAACCCTCATGGGTTGCAATAAGTTAAATTACGCTGCACAATGCAGTTCACTATTTAGAGAAACTTTCACTTGTTCAATGTTTTCCCAAGCACTTTTACTCTCATAAAAGACTTTTACACATATTCTCAACAAGTTGTCCATGCATTCAACAGGTCCAAGTGGCAGTTAGTAAGTAGCTATAAGTTTCCTTGGAGGACATTCTACTCTGCCATAGTACATAAAAAATTAGAAAAAATACTCTCCTTTTGTATACTTACTGTACTTTTTCTTCTAACTTATGCCTAAGGAAGAATGTTTCTCACTAGAAATGAGAATGTTTCTCACTAGAAATGATAGTCATTACTTCATAAATAGATACATTACACAGTTCTCATAACATCACAATAATTATTAATGAAATTGACTATAGTAAAAAATGCGTGGACTAGTAAAAATTTGGAAAATCAAGTACACATTGCACTACAAATCATTACTCTAATTTGTAACTGTCTGAAACTGGTTAAACTTGAAAGATTTGGGCCTCTTTCCCATTTTCAAAATAGCAAATACTCCAGATGTGCAGGAGGATAGATTGACTAATCATTATGTAAAAAAAGAATGGAATCGACATTACATAGTTTAATTATTATTCAAATCAAAATTAATGGGATGGAAGTTGTACAAACCATTATCCCACTTTTCTACTCCACTCAAAGCACTACTTTCATTGAACCAGATCATTAAATCCTCACAAAATGTTACCAAGTAGTAGACCAGACAGAATATTCATACCAGTCTAACATGACAGTTTTCAGTTAATCAGCAAAATTACTGTTCTTAATTCCAGTATTACATCTTTAAGCTCTTAATTCCTTAGAACCCAAATAGAAGTTTTCAGATAACCTACCATTCCAATGATGCAACATTATATAAGTAGTACCTTGCTAAAATAGTGGTCTTTCTGTTAAGATCTCATTCCCAGATGCAGTGTCAGAAATTGCACAATATACACAGTACCCATTGTTGCCTAGTTAAAAATGTAGATCCTCAGTACAGTTACACCACATTTGTTTGCGTATAGTCATATTTTTCATCACTCAATCATGTCTGTCAGCTTTGTTATTTTACTTTCTTTTTTACTGCATTAAATACTGGAGTGTATTCTCAAAAACTATCCCTACTGCAGAGACAGGCTTCCTAACCATTAAGACCCTAACATTATTCATTATTTTATTATTTCTTTATTGTTTCATTATCTAATAAATAACCACCTGCTCATTTGGAGGAACAACTTAAAGGATCTATTTAGCTTTATTCAAAAATATTTTAGCAAAGCCAGCCCTTAATTAATTCTAAAGTAATTACCAGTTTTGTCAAAAGTATTGTTTGTTTAACTATATCTGTTAATTTCATTATTTAAAGTTGAGTTTTACCTTTAATTTTTGTGGGACCCGTCCGATTTTCATGTATGTTGCAGCAAGAACAGCTCCACCCCACAATGCTTTTGCCAGATATTCACCAGAGCAAAGCCAAGAACATGCCATCTCACACAGGATTGTATTTTCCCATTCAGCAATTCCATTCTGTTGAGGGATATATTGTGCAGTGATTGAATGTTTCAGTCCAACTGAGCCAGCAAATTTTTACACATCTTAATTATGAAACTCCTTAGCACCATCTCTATGTAATTTTTTCACAGTGACATCAGCCTGTGTCTTTATCATTTTAATGAACAGTGGAAACTTTTCTTTAATTTCATCTTTGTGTCACAAAAGGTATGTTACTCAAAAACTGGGAAAATCATCCTTAAAAACAGCAAAGTATCCATGACCATGCAGATCATTTTCTTCCATCAAATCACAAACATCTGCACACACTAACTCTCCAGGCTTAGTGGGTTTCTGCACTCTTTCACCAAATCGCATCCAGTAATGTTTACCGTAGTCACACCCTGTACAAAAAAATGTAATCAGTTGTTGTCTCTACACCTTGATCCTTCAAAAATTGGTGCACATAGCGTTTATTTTGATGACCCATTTTTTCGTGCCATCTCTGTAAAGTGTCATCTGTTTCATTAACAATACAAGACTTTTCTGTGTGAACAACCTTTACAGCCAAATGATAAAGCTCATTTTCACAGCAGGATGTGGCAATAGCAATTGAAATATTGTTTTTGAAAAATACCAATGATTTGCCATCATTTTCAATTATTTGTTTTATTCCCTTTTGTGCAGCTTTCTTAACAGAAAACAAGTTACAGGATACATCACGTCAAAACCAAACTTCTTTAAAATATTGTTCTGCCCATGTCTGTCCATTGAACACTTATACATCAATTTGGCCTGTACCAAATGCTTCAATAAGTACACCATTCTTGGAACTATTCATCTTCCTTGGAGTTTCAAATTGTTCATACATAGTGTATCAATCATGCCAATTTGTCATGTGACGTGTTGCACCACTGCCAATATACCACCCATCACAGTCCAGTGTATTCAGATCTACTGAAAAACTGTTGCGTCTCACCTTTCATACTGTTTCCACTGATTTTGAAGTATCTGTGTAGCTGCAGCTTCTTTAATTATCCATTGATGTTACATTAGTTAGCACAATCTTCACTTTTGTCTACACTACTACATTCATTTGATCAATGGCCTTTTTTCTTACATTTAAAACAAACCAACCCAGTCTTACACTGTTTCGATAAGTGACCTACTTTACCACACAAAAAGCATTTTCTGTCTTCATTCCTTTTATAATGAGGTGTTTTTAATGAATTTACTTCAGAGGAAGTTCATTTGTGCTTCTGTTGCTGTAGCAACACTTTCATCACCATGATCTGTTATTCTTAGTTCATAATTTGAATTCAGTTTTTGTAATTTATTCCATGTCAGCAGGTAGATCATGCCATGTAATATAAGTGTAATCGAACTCTTCTGGCAAAGTGTGCAAAAATCATGCACAAAGATCACCATCGTTAATCGACTTGTCCAACAATGAAAGCTGAGTTTGTACATCATCAAATTTGGCTAGATGACCTTGTATACCTCCATATGCCTCCCACACAATGTTATGGAATTTATGTCTAAGCAGGTCAATGTTTTCAGCTGAGTGCACATTATAGATCTTGTTTAGATTATCCCAAACCTCTTTAGCAGTCTTGCATTCCCCCACACAAAGTAAAAGCTTGGTGTCAAGTGACTGAATTAGTCTTTCCTTGCATTTTCATTAGAATTTGTACATTTTGCATTTTCGGTTTCATAACTCTTGTCTACTTTCTTCTAGCCTAATCAGTGCACCACTTATGACATCAAAGATTTTGTCACACTATAAAATAGTTCTCATAATAATTCACCAGCTCCCCCAGTTTTCTGTGCCAGTGAGTTTATCTAGTTGTTGTCTTTCATCTTCCATTGCCTCATCTTTGCACTTCTGTATCATTGAGTAATTCTTTTCTGAAATGGGCACATCTGTTGCACTTCATACAAACTTTATCAACTGCTCTCATCTGCTACCATGTTGACAAACCATCAAATGCTGTTTTAGAAATGAATCGTTTATTAAGCATCACACAGTATGGTAATACGATACAAAACACAAACTGCATATTTCAAAAACATAGCCAGAGATCATCACAACTACACAAAAAAATGGACCAAAGAATTTATGAGACATGTGAGAGACAACTTTCAAAGAATATGAATGATACATATGTATACATATATATATAACAACATTGGAACATTAATAATTTGACACTTTCACAACTACACAAAAAATGAACAAAAGAATTTATGAGACATGTGACAGACAACCTTCAAAGAATATGGATGATACATACATATACATATACATATATATAACAACATTGAAACATTAATACTTTCACAGTTTTGTATCATAATAGCTTACATATTACTACTCAACCAGTGTTCACATGAGCATGTAACAGAAGCTTTCTTCAGATCATCTGACAAGAATATTTAAAATTCACTGATTATTTTAGCAAATGATTGTACAGTCTGGTAAAAGAGCATAAATTTTCTACATTTCGCAAATTCAGTCATATGTAATTGATCACTTATTATCTTTTTTGTCTATTAATTTTTGGCACTGGTATCTGCTTGGTATCCTTTTTCTGGTGAGGTCATAAGAAATCTTCGCTCCTTGTGGGTGGATATACTTTTGCTCAGTTTATTTTTTTGTTGCAGACGTCATTTTTTTCCATAGCTGTGGTGATATTATCTTTCATTTTTTGTTTTTTGGCCTAAAAATGACTCTCTTGTTATATTTCTGTTTAGGGTACTAGCACAGGTTTCAAAAAAACAGTTTCTAATTTTGATGCTTGAGGCTTTCTCAAATAGTAACTCAGTGTGGTTTTTGTCAAAAGTGGTTTTCTTGCAATGAGGTCATCTTTCTGTATTAATTTTGTTAGCATTTTTGTAACTCAGTGTGGTTTTTGTCAAAAGAGGTTTTCTTGCAAGTGGCCATCATTTTGTATTATCTTCGTAAGCATTCTGCCTATGTGTGACATACCAGTGTAGTTACACAAGTATTGTATCCATCTTTTGCAAATAATTGTCTTGAGATGGGAAGCTGAAAGAATGTTACATTATGATATTTTTTGCATATTTTTCAGAATTATTGCAAACTCCAAATTTATTCTTGAGTTATTTTTTGGGTTGTATATTTGAGTAACTATGATCTTGAGCACCTTGATGTCAAGTAGCGCAGAATTTAAGCACTTTAAGGGATGTTTACCCTCATTTTGGTATGCATCATTGATTTCCATACATGACTATGATCGTACCATTCTTAGATAACACATTAAGGGAGATATTATTTTTCATTGTCTCAGTCAAATGTGATCTTGGTTTGGTAATTCCTGTAGCCATAAATAAGGTGTATATGTACAACTACAGCTCATTTCTTATATTAACATGTTTATTAACCGCAGATATTCTCTTGACTTTGTGCACAGAGGTAGCTGTGTTGGCATACCTTACAGCTTAAGTTAAGTTATAATTTGGAGAGTTTATACTTTGTCTGTCAGCTTCATTTTCAGCTAATACACTGGAATTGTTACCTGTCACAATAATTTGTGATATATTGTCAACATTAAGTTCTGTTTACTTAATTGATTTTATGGGCCTAGTGAAAGCTTTACATGTTCCTCCACTCATGCTTATAATTTTCTTTTCATGTTTGTTATACGCAACACTATTATTACTGGCAATATTTGTTTTTAATAGTTGAAATTCACCTTTTAGGTAGCAGATATTTTTTATTAATGTTACAGTGATGTAGATTGTGAACCACTTGGCTGAAGAGTTGCACTGGGTGTTTTTTTTTTTTTTTTTTTTTTGCCCATCACATGACTCATTTTCTATATGCAGCCACTAGATACGGAAAAAGTAATCCATAGTTGAATTTTTATTTAATTTCAGAAACCTTTTATCACTCTTACACTACATACACAGTATAGCAGTAAACTTTCATGTTTTTGTACATAGGAATGGAGCCTATACAACAAAACCTTGATGCAGTGCCATGTCTTTCATTCCTGATAACACCATAATACTTCCTTTTATTTCACTTCAGACCAAGTGTATTACTGTTAAGGTATTTTAAGTGACAGCTTGCATACAGTCTTGTTACCAGTGGAATTGGATTAGTACCATTCCCATGAAAAATGAGTTCTGTTGCATCACTAATTTCTTGTAGTTTTTGTATTAGTGTTTTGGTGCACTCATTCTATAACATTAATAATAATAATAACAATAATATTTTATTGTCATTCAGCCATTACAGCAATAGACAATCTCATATACATAAAACTTTGAACATAGCTCCTGAGGTTCAGTGACCGTGTCAGAATTATATTGGAACAAATAAGCCCTCGGCCACAAATATTAAGTCAAAGTTGACTTGGTTTTGACATTACTATGAACATCATCTTCAGAATTAGACTAACTGTTCTAAAACATATTAGGTATATAGCAAATTAATAGAATTAAAATTTGTACTGGCTGGAAAAGATGCAGTACTTACAAGTCACATATTAAAAAAGATCTAAGCCACAAAAGCGATGTCATGAACAGTTGTAAGATGGCGAGCAGCTAAGGGCTGCTCGTACTGTGAATGAGAGTTTCAACGAGACATTTATGTTCATGATGTTGCCTTTCCAGCTTAAATCGTTTTTAAAATGTGACTTGTAAGTAATGCATCATTTCCAGTCAGTACAAACTTTAATTTTATTAATGTACTATATACCTAATATGTTTTAGAACAGTTAGTCTAATTCTGAAGACGTTGCTCATAGTAGCGTTGAAACCAAGTCCATTTTGACTTAATATTTGTGACCGAGGGCTTATTTGTTCCAATATAATGTCATATACACACTAAAATACAATTAATAGTTTGAAAGAAACAACAGGTTTGTTGTTAACATTATAGTATTATATTACGGTTCATAAATTCTCAGTTCCTATCAGAAATTAATAGAATAGGAATGGAGAAAATGTATCAAATGGCTGTGATGTTTAGTGGAATGTGTGGAGACCTTTTCACAAAGATATTGCAGTACCTTATTGAATTTTACTGGCATTCTGTATTTTTCTTTGTATAATATTTGTTATGGAAGATTTCTCAGTATAAAAACTGTGCATTTGTGTTAATATATTTAATGTTTGTATGAAATACTCTGTTATGCAGAAAATCACCTTATTTTATTCTGTTGTCAGTTACAGTTACATTTTCTGACAAAAATATTGTTTAATGCTACTGATTCAGTTTTCAGAAGAACATTAATTCAGTCCTATGAACAAACAAATTTAGTTATTGCATTAGTCAGCAATTAGAAATGGATTTTTGATGACTAGAAATCACTTTGTCTAAAATATTCTAGTCTAGTCATTATATGAATTATGTTTAATGTTCCTCAAACTCTGCATATGTAGCTCTTTTTTAGAACTTAAAAACATTACATGACAAAATTTCTGGCCTACTGCTGATTACTATTGAAAACAGGTGGGTCACTTGCATCTTGGACTCTGACTGACCTACCCTTTCATTTTACCTTCCCCAGCTCCTTCCTCTTTCCTCCATGTTCAAGAAACTAATGTTTCTGAAAGCTAAGAGAATATTATCTAGTGGTACTTTAAACATGTTGTTTGAAAGTAATAAAATAGTTGCTTCCTGGTGGTAGGTACTGACTAAAAATTAAGTCCCATAACTTTATAGTACTTTCAAGTGACTTTTCCTATTTATATTTTAGATTTTAGCCTACACCTTTTTGCACAGGTCCCTGTTGCAGTTGCTAGATGCCGAATGGCTGGAATATTTGTTTGTCTTTTGACTGGTGAGAATCTGAAGACAGCAAAATTGTTTGCCACTCAATGTGGCATCATAAAGAAGAGAAGTGATCTAATAATGGAGGCCTCTGAGTTTAATCAGTCTATCAGGGACAGTTCAGGAGAGGTCAGTTTGTTGACTCAGAAGATGCTGAAAGGGCATGCTTTACAAATATCCATAATAAATTTTTACAAAATAGTTACTAATGAAACAAATGAATGACCATACTTAAAATAAAAGTATTTCCTTTCAGAAGACTGCTAGGGATACTCTCATTAAAGTGCAGCTTTTACTACTTTCAAATCACAAGTATGTATGATTATAGAAATAATTGATGTTAAATTGTTATTTCAGTTGTTGGTGGTGAAACATGTCTAAATGTGGCCCTCATCGTGTTAAAAGTAGTTGAAATGGGGTTTGGGCCATTAAGTAACATAAAAATTAATTTCTTGTTAAAAATTATTTACTTGCTTGGATTTACAGGTCCTTTCAAAGCAGTACTGAAATATATTCTACTTTTTTTGCAATTACATAGTATTTCAAAGCAGTACTGAGATATATTCCAGTTTTTTTGCAATTACATAATATTTCAAAGCAATACTGAGATACATTCTACTTTGTTTAAATACCTAATCTATTTGAACACACATTTACTGATTCACTTTAAACATCATAACTAAAATGACTGTTCACAAGAAATCATTTGCCCTCCAGCACATTTATTTCCTCATTATGGAACACAGCATGGGTTCAGATTTTTTGTCCTTAACCAGAAAAATAACTCTCCTACCTTACTGTCCTCTGTCTATTGTACTTTTCACTATCAAAGTTCATAATTTGATTAACAAAGCTGTTTACAATTGCTTACTTTTTCAGCATTAGTTTAATTAATTATAATTTGTTTCTAGTTGCTGAAATGTTCCAAATTACTAGGGACTGTTCCCATTTGGCAGGAAGAATGCTTCAATTCTGAAGCCAACATCACAGCAGTGTATCTCTTTAAACTGATAGTTGCATATTTATTTGCCAAAGTATCCACTCAACAAAACTTATATTAAGCCTTCTTAGTCACAAATACAGACCCAATATCTAAAAATTTTGTCATGCTCATAAATAATATTAGTCAAGAGCAGTTCTTAAAAACATCTCTATTCTTCATTACTCTTTTATGACATAGCCAACGTTGAACGTTGATTGTTTACCAGATAATGAATTATGAACTCTAGGAAGGCTCAGAGAATGAATTATTACTAGAATTAAATCCAGTATCGTTGTTCAAACTTAAGCATCTTTTACAGAAGCTGAATCTCATTTAGGATAGCTTCTCCTTTCGCTTCTTTTTTTCTGTGTGTACCCTGTTGTGGAATCAACATTCTAAGGTGACACAGGCCAAATCTAGACTAAACTGGCAAAGAGTATTTACTCAACACTGCTCAGTGGTCTGAGACATTGTATTGGGAAGTCTCACTGTTCAAGGCCTCACAGAACCTAGCCCCCCACTCCATGTAGAGCGCTGGATGTGGAGAGAGGATGGGTAGAATGTTTGTGTGGTCATCTTCATGCTGGTGTGTATAACTGTCCACAATATGGCTGGCTGTGAGGCAGTGCAGGGGTAGACTGTTTCATGTGGTGTGGAGGTGCTGATATGTGTGGCTGGCCATGTCATAAGCATCTTTAGTATGAGGCATGAGCGGATCATTTCTTGCAGAGACCATAGGGTATGCATTGTCAGGATGAGAAGAGAAGTTGTCACTGTGACAGAGGTGGCAGATTGCATGCCCTTGGTCTCAGTTGTCATCTGTTGCGAGAAAAGGTTATTTGAAACTAGCTTATTGTATGCCATGACTTGGACATGCACCTTTTGAAGTCGTTCGGGGGGGAAAAGATGTTAAGGAGATGGCTTTCAGTGTGTGTCAAGTTGCCCATTACTTATCAGTGGAATCATGGCATACTACTAGAACATCTTGTTCAGCACAGTAACATTGTTCTCCAGGTAGCACAAATGCTGCAGTATGACATTGTTGAGGGAGTCATCATATCCAATAGGTGGGTGCCTGGGATAGCATCTGTGATTCAATAGGCGTGACGGGCACACAACATGTTCATGAAGTGTTGCACGGCCATTGGCATGTGCGTGTGGAAGAGACGAGATGCTGGTGGAGCCAATGTAGGCATTTGGCAGGAGATTAGTGTCTGTCACACAACAAACTGTTGTGTCATCCAGCAGCTGCTGTAGGCTACTCATAACATAGTGTTCAGGCCAAGATGGTGTCATTGTGGTGTCATTCAGGCAGAGGCGTAACGTTGTGGTGAACTGCCAACAGCTGGTAGGGGATGCCAAATACCTCAGTAATAGTTGGGCAAAGTTGTGGTGTATCTGACAGCTGGAATGGCATGGGAGGGAGAGCATCAAAATCAGTAAAGGTCAGCAGACCTCGTGGATGTTCAGGTACTTGTCATCATAGAGTGAGCAGAAATTTTGTCTAACTTGTTAGATAGGCTGTCTCCATCTGGCCATGAAATGACAGTTCATACCTAAATGTAAGTTCTGTGCAGATTGCTGAAAGTACATTTACAGAGCACCAGACATGCCAGTTACACATTGCATGTCCAAATGACCCATTTGATGGAGTGTGGAACATTATAGATGCAATGGGTGGTTGGTACACCAAACAGCTGTGTCACTGTTTCAAGTTTGAGCACAGTCTGTAGTACTGTTCATAAATGTTCTATGTCATAGTGTGGCTCACAAAACAAGATCAGGAAAATCATTGTCTTTTCACATGAAATGCTTAGTGCCAAAATATGATAATGGCTTTGTTGTTGTTGCACAGGAACCAGCTCAGTGGTAAAGAGAGAAAATACGGCATGATGTAGTAGTCATGGGTCACCAATGAAGGAACTCAGTAAGAATGGACAGTGGTGGAGTTAAAAGTTTTGCACCCCTAGGCACACCTCATTTCTGTAGTCTGCTATTTGTTGTTGTTGTTCCAAAGGATGTATCAGCAGTCTATTCATGCTAAATCAAAATGTAATATGGTTCAAGCTGTACTTGGTGTAGGGCAGTGGATAAAACTAACTTAAAACTGCATTATGTTAACACATTCTGCTATAAAAAGAGAACAGAAATGAACACAAGGAAAATAACTTTTCTTTTATGGCCTAATTTCAGTAGAGCATATAGGGGATGATGGATTTTTGGTATACATTCACTTTTAATATGTTCTTTTACATGAAACCATTGAAAAAGAAAATAGGAAAGTTTCGTTATGAACTAAAAATTGAAGTGAACGTGTCATACATTAGAAATTAATATGTACTTTTACAGAGATGCATTAAAAATTAAAATTAAACTGTCATTTTATGATCTAATAACCTGCACGTGTAGCAGATAAAGAAAAACACTTCCAGTATTAATACATGAATCTATAGGGATGCATAAGAAATGAAAATGAAATAGAGATTTTGGTGCATTTACTAATAACTAAATACAGACGAACAAACACAGAACTGGATATGCTATTACATAATTTCACAGTTAGTGTGGAGAAATCAAATTTGTTTTATAATTTAATAGTTAACATGTAAAGCATTAGGATCTGAGCAGTTAGATGCTACATAATAAGTGTACACAACACCTTTAATATACGTAAGGGCTGAACAGTTTTGTACTGCAGCTACTGCTCTCACCATAGCTCTTTGTAATGGTATTAGCAAAGCTTTTACATATTTATCAACAGAACTGAATTACATTATTTATTAACACTTTTCCAGCTGAGCATACTCTCCAATAACATATATTTCCATGATGACTATACATTTCTATAGAAACCAGGAATACGCATCAGTTGTAATAAACTACGGTATCAGTATGGCACTGAACAGTGTCAAGTGGCCTGTGTCATTCCGGTATTGTTTAGTATTGTCAGGTGTCTTCAGTGACATATGCATGTAAAAGAGGTTTAGTTCTGTGTTCTGCCATCGGCAATTATAAAATAAATAGGCAATATGTAGTTTGTAAATCCAATGAATGTGCTCTAAGTTATAATAAAAATCACATTATAATCTAAATTTTTAAAACTAAGATGAGTAAATAAATAAACTCATCAGTCAGCAAAGCTTGTGCCTGGCGCTGAAGGCAGAAAACTCATTGATAATATCTTAATAGTTCAGACATTTATCAGTTAGGAGGTCAGCTTTGATGTGAAGAATGGGAAGGCATTCAGTCTCTCCTCAGACAACATAGAACATAGGTACTATTTCAGGTTTTTAAGAGGCAAAACTGAGTATTCTGCTGAACAATTTTTAACTGCCAGATATAGACGTATTCTAAGAGCAATGTCAACATTCAGGAACATGAAATGTAACATCACTTCTCGTAAAAATTTACTCACTTCACCGGCTACATCATTGATCTCATAAATTTTCAAAATTTCTACAGAATGTACACATTCACTAGGGAAGGAATGCTCTAAATCTGTGTCATATGATGCTTGGAGTTTTGATGCACCTTCAGCAATATCATCAGGTGAACTGGTCTTCAGGTTAGTGAAAACTGTGAAGAAGTCCAACAGTGTTCTGTACCTTTCCTTCCTCCTCACTCATTTGGTGTACAAGTTGTCAAGTACTGGGAGAAATGTTTCAACACTAAATTTTTCCTTTCCAGCCCCAAAAACTTCTTCAGAGTCCACTTGTTCATCATCATGAATTTTGCATTTTCGAGATCTTTTATAGTTGCATTCATAGTCTATACAGTATCAGTCACAACCTCCATGGCTTTATTTTTGTAATAGTTGATCATGCCATGAATAGACGCAATAAATCCTACAAGTGATTCATATAATTCATGCACTATTTTATTACCAATACTTACACTTTGCAATTTCAGATTTACACTATTAAATCTATGGAGTATGTCCTTACATACTGTCATTATGAATACTGTTTCTAGTCTGCTGATTTGATTCAATACAGCTGAATCATCATTTCACGAAGTGGTTTTTCAAACATATTATTGACAATATGGGTGAGGGCATTGATAACATCCTCCCAGTTTTCGTATAGACTTACAAATGCTTCCTCTCCTGCTAACCATTGTGTTTTTATAAACTTTTTACCGTTTTGCTTCCTGGTTTTGTGAAAGAAAGTCGTTTACAACAGTACAGTGTAGAAGCAGAGGAAAAATTATAAAGGTTTAGCACTCCATTGAAAAATGAACATGCTTCCTGGCAACAGCTTGCAGCAGTAGTGCCAATTAAGTTCAGAGAATGTGCTGCACAAGGCACATAATGTGCTTTTGGATTCCGTTCTTTAATGTGTGCCTGCAAACCAGTGCAGGTTCCTGATATATTGCTTGCATTGTCATATGACTGGCCTCTAGAGTCAGTACTATCAATGGAATTTGTGGACAGGACTTTTAGTATGGCCTCAGCTAAGTTTTTGGACTTGTGTCCCGGGTTTGGTAAAAACAGAATGAAATGTTCAGCAGGTTCACCATTGTCATTCACATATCTTAATATGAAAGATAATTGAGTAATATGTAAAATGTCCATTGTAGAATCAACTATTATAAATAAATATTTGGCCTATTTTATTTCACTTATGTTAATTCTTTTTGTTCATGCAGAAAGAAGCTTCATCACAGATTGTTGAGGAAAAATAACTTGTAATAATAATAATAATAATAATAACTTTATTGTCTTTAAGCCATTACAGCAATAGACAAAGTCATACACATAATAAAATACAGTACAGTACATGCTATAAAAGAACAGAATTGTTAAGAACTTTACAGTTTAATATCACAGGTCATGAAATCCTTTATATTGTAGAATGGGTTGACAACTAACCAGTCATAAAGTGTTTGTTTGTATTGTTGCTCTGGTAAATTTTGTATAGCTTGTCGCAGTTTGTTAAATAATTTGTGGCCCAAAAGTTCATAACTGTTAACTGATTTTGACAGCCTGTGGTAGGGCGTATAGACAGAGCTGTTTGTCCTACTGCTGTAACAATGTACATTTGCCCTGCGTTTCACTTTAGGTAAGTCCTTTTTTGTGTAGATTAAAACATAATAAATGTATAGGTTTGTTACTGCCATGATTTTTTGTTGAGTAAACAAAGGTTTACAATGAGCCTTGTATGGTGAGCCTGTAATTATCCTAATAGCTTTTTTGGCAGCAATAGTATACCATGCACACAAGTGGAGTTTCCCCATAAAATAATGCCATAGGATATGATGCTTTGTAAAAATGAGTAGTAAGATACTCAAACATAATTTCTAGGTACACAGTGCATTAATCGCCTTAACAAATAGATTACCCTAGACAATTTACCACTAATATACTTAATATGTGGATTCCAAGAAAGTTTATCATCCAAATATACCCCCAAAAATTTAACACAACTAGGATCATCTGATGGAAACTTGTCTTTTAAACTAAATACCATCTTCTGGGTTTTGCTTTCAATAAGCAAGAACCCATTTGTTTTAAACCAGAGTGAAGCTTGCTCAATAGTCTCTGTAACACATGTTTTAAGGTTATTAAGATCATTACTGCTGTTTAGAAACGTTGTATCATCAGCATAGAGTGCTGTTCTGGATTTAATAAATGATGGCACGTCATTTATCATTATTAGGAAAAGGAAAGGGCCCAGCACGGATCTCTACAGAACACCTACCTTAACTTGTTCTATACTGGACATTTCTTTCCCAACACAGACTTCATGCTTACGGTTTTGTAAATATAATCTTAATAGCTTAAGGCTGTTACCTTTAACACCATAAAAGTCGATTTTTTCAAGTAGTAGTGCATGTTCTACACAGTTGAAGGCTTTGCTTAGGTCACAAAAAGTCAATTGAGCAAAGCATTTATCTTCAAATACTTGATGGATGTATTTAACAACATTGTCTATGGCATCAATGGTTGACAGGTTTTTCCTAAAGCCATACTGTGATCCACTTATTAATACTGTGTTATCAAAGTAAACAGATAATTGTTGGTAAATTATGCATTCTAGAACTTTTGAAAAAACTGGGACTATGAATATTGGCCTGTAACTTGAGACAGAATTTTTATCTCCTTTTTTATGTACTGGAACTACCCTAGACAGTTTAAGCTCATCAGAGAAAAAACCCTCCAGTATACACTTGTTTATACAATATGTTAGGGGGTACACTATACAGTCTATTACTTTCTTCAGCATGTTACAAGACAGGTCATATATGTCTACACTGTCTGATGATTTTAACTGCTTCACTATTCTTAACACAAGAGCAGGTGAGACCTCAGAAAAATTGAAGGTACTTGTGTTTGTTGATGACCTAACAAAATTTTTGACAGTAACTGTGATGAGCTGATTTCAGGTTTAATTATAGCAGTTCCTACTTCCTCAACTGATTTAATAAAAAAGCCATTAAATTTCTGGGGAGAGATACTAATTTTGTCACTTCTTTTATCTTTGGGGACACTATTTATTAGAGTCAATGGTGCTTTGCACTTATTGGTGGATTTCTCAACACTTCTGAGATTGTGTGCTTGTTTGGCTTCCACAATTGCTTTTTTGTACTCATTCCTAGATCTAACATAGGCTAATTTAGCATGGTTGGTTTTCAGATTTTTATAAATATTGTACAACAACATAACTTGATTTTTCTTAGTAGACAGCTGTTTTGTATACCATGTATTTTGTCTATTTGGAACTTTTGCTTTTAGGACTCTGTCAGTTACTTTGCATTTCTTTATTGGTATGCAGTCATTAAAGTGTCCCAAAAATGCTTTGAAAAATCTATAAAATAGTACCTTTGCTGGCAGATAATTGCTTAGAGTATAATGTGTCTCATCATAACACAGGCCAAACCAATCTCTGTTAGAAAGGGATGTACGAAACCTGTCAATTTTCTCATGTGTGACTGGTTTATTGTCCACAACTTCTGGGACAAGCTTATTTACATTACTCTTATCAAGACGGAACCTACTTGTATAATTTATAGATGCTGAATCATGATAAGAATATGGAAATACTGTCAAAAAACATGATTCTTCTGTTGTTTTAAAATTTAAAAAAATCTTGTCAAGACATGCCTGTTCTCTTGTAGGCTTGTTATTGACTGAATGTAAGTTGTACTGTCTTGGTAGGTTTTGGAGTTCAGTGACAGTACATTTTTGTGTTGTGACATCGAATTCAGCATTCACATCTCCACCTATCACAATATCATAATGTATCCATCTAGTATCTGTAAGTACATCTAACAGCAGGTCCGGTTTTTCTAAAAATACATTGGTTATACCCTCAGGTGACCTGTGCAGGGAAATTACAACTAACTTAAAACTGTGTATTAATATACCAGCAGCTTCAAAGTTCTGTTCATCACACAGAAAATCTAGATCTAATCTATTGACTGTACCACTAAGTGACTTGTTAACATATATTGCCACACCACCTCTTAAATGCAGTTTTCTGCAGTAGCTACTGGCTAGATTATAATTATCAAATTTAATAAATGTAAGTTCACTCTCACTAGCCCAGTGTTCACTTAAACAAAAGATATCAAACTTATTTTCTAATCCAAAGTCATTGACAATAAATTCTTTATCCCTTACTCCTTCAATGTTAAGATAACAGATTATAAAATCAAACCTGTCTTTCTTTACAGATGCACTATTTTGCTGAGAGGCTATTAAATCTGTGGCACTATTTATCTTATGGGCTTCTTCCCCTTGCTGCCTTCTACTAAAAAATCATTTAGACGTAATGGAGGTACAGTTTTCCGTTTGTCCGCTACAATTGGTACTGCGTCTACTCTTGGAGGTCTCTTGGCTTCTTCTTGTTCATGGCATGATCTAAGTGGCTGCCCCACTGTAGGTAGTTCAAATGCTGCTGCAGAATGGACAGCTGGATCACCTGTTGGTACACTTGTTGTTGAATAAGCTGCCACTTTTGCTGTTTCTGTTTTCTTAGTTCCTGAATGAGGTGTTCTACCCGTTGTAACTGTAGATACAGCTTCTTCTTTCCCAGCACATTCTTTTGTAATCAATGATACCTGATGTTGTGTTACTGCTGCAACTGGAGTACATGGTAGGGAAGATACTTTGCAGGCGTCCTTTACCAGTAGTAGTAGAATAGGATCACTTTTCTTACATCTAGGAGAAACACTATCCACTACCATTTTGATCTTTTGACTGAGTAGCGATTTGCCCCATTTATTTAAATAAATACCATGTGTTGTGAAGTGCTGTCTTTCAAGGTCATCAATACTGAGGAAAAAAGCATTTGAAGAGGTCTTGCAGATCTTTTTATGCACCCTGTTTGCTTTTTGGATTTCTCTGTTCACACAAGAAGATTCAGTAAGGTCATGTCTGTGTGGTGTGCCTACAATAATAACTTTTTGATCCTCTGTTGTACATAGCACATCTCTTAGCGCTCTGTTTGCTACTATTAGCTCATTCTTATATACATCGTTTTCACCGCCCAGTATTACAATGCATTCACTTTGTGTCACATGATTATTGTTTTTATAATCTTTCAAAACTTCTTTTAGGCCTGCTCCAGGTTTCACAAAACTTGTAACATTGAGATCCTGCTGGAAATGAAGAATTCCTGCAATTCCTCTTCCGTGGCTGTCAGCAAGCAAAACTGTAGGCCTACTAAAATTTTTAGGGGTCACTTTGTTTTCAACATCGACGCAGTTACATTTTACTGACTTATTAAGCTTTTTAAATTTCCTGTCCGCCAATTCCGATTCGTAGTTTGGGTGTGAGTTGCTTGTTTCAACATTTTTAAGTTCACAATCCGTAATAAGATGTTGAAATCGATTTCTTAACATGTCCCTGCCCTGGATTTTTATATTGTTTAATGTGCTTTGCAAGAAAAGGATCAAACTAGGCTACAAGTTCAAGAGACATCATCAATTGACCTTGAGCAATATGTAATGAATAGAATCTTTCAACTTGTCCATGTAGAGGATGTCCATGACTTATTAGCTTCTTCACTGCTGCAAACACACTTTCCAACACATAACACCAGTACCTTTTTTTCTGCCTCAACACACAACTTGAAATGGTTATATATTGTTCCAAGTGACTTTTTTCTTGTTAGAGTGATAGCTCAAATTTTTGTGTTCAATCGAATCTCATGATGATATAAAATATTATAAATATTTTTCCAATCTGCAGTACCATTAGTAGCAATTGCAGCCTTACCTCTAAACAATTTACATGGTGCACAAAAAACAGCAGTGCTACAGGAATATACTAGAAAATCACGAAAAGTTGATTCACCATTTAAAATTTTATGGTAAAATAAATTTTGGCTCAAATATCTGGTTTTATTGCCTACTGATCTTCTTGAATTAGAATAATCACTGGTACAATTTTGATTAATGCCACATTGTAAGAGAATGTCGATTGTTGAGTCATTGACACACAATTCTGCAGGATCATCACTAACAAGGTTATTTCTTTTTGTAATGTCTGACTCAATGATTAGTTTTTCATCAAATTCAAAATCAGGAACAATTTTCTTTTCTTCATTTTTAACTTTTGTTTTGTCTGTATTTACTTCTTTAACAACAGCTGCAGTGCCAGAAAAAACATCTGTACTACCTGAACTGATAGTAGAATCAGCAACATTTTTTGCGAAAAATTTATCTATTCTACCAAGCATTTTTAGAACATTGGCTTTCCTTCGATAATTTCCAGAATGCTGCCCCAATAATTTTGCAAATTTGCTTTTTTCACTGTTGTTCATGTTAAGGCACTTACAAAATGGTCTACCAACAGTCAAAACAAAAGAAAAAATAGTAAAAGGAAAGAAAGACTGTATCAGTTCCAATAATACTACACCACACATGTGCACAAGGCTTTTTACTTTAAACATGGCACAAGAGCACAAAGATTTTTAATTTAAGTTATGAACTGATGAATGAAGTGATGAACTGACCAACTTGGATTACTTGACACAACTGTGCTATGAAAGAACAACAGTGCAGAATAGTTTAATTTCATTGACGCCTATTACTCTGTTGTCAGTGAACAGTAGAAGCACACCTGCTGGCTGGAATCTATCTCGTAAAGAAACCAGGACAGTCCCTTTTTGGCTTCTGTTTCCCATGTTGCTGGAATTTTAGCTGGGACACAAATATGTTCTGAATATTCTTGACACTGCCTTTCTAATTTAAAAAGCAAACAATTTTTGCTATTTCTTGGAGTCAGGTATGCTGGATCGATTCTTATCCCACTTATTATTATAACATTTTAGTAGTTTCTATGGGCAGAGAAGACAGATTACAAAGTTTAAGTAGTCTGCTGTCAGTTGACGTGGTGTGTTGGCATTTGTGTGAACACTGCTGTTATGTCTATATGTAAATGCACCTTTCATTCCAACTTTAAAAAGATTACCTTTTCTCAAAGAAAAACAGGTTAGTTAAGAAGTTTAATGTAAAATTTGCAATGCCATATACTATTTGATTGCACAAAGTCGAAACTTTGATATTGTGCAGGCTGTAGCACAATAAATAAGACAGACAAAAGTTGGTTATTTTAAAATGTACAAGTTTAAAATTAATACAGAGTGAAAAATGCTGTTACAAGTTTGTGGCAAGTCTTCCACTGCTTCCAAAGTTGGCCACAAATTAAATGCATATTACATGTGTGTGCAATAACAGAAAAGAGTGTGGCAACTTATTTCACCACACAAGAGACAGTAGTGTAAAGGGAACAAGAACATTTATTGCAGTGAACTGATACATTAATGACTTATTGTTGAGCCTGATAACAAGAGAGTAATTGACTACTATATAAATCACAGAGTTTCACTGTGACACTGTATGCAGCATGGAATAAGCACATGGACAGCACTCCATGTGCCAAACATGTGAGCCACTCTGAATGACATTGGTGATCAACTGATTGTGCCTGTTACATATGTGATTTGCACTGGTCACCACATCAGCCTCCTATGGAGAAGCAGAGCATTGTCATTGGCTCCCACTAGCCTTGACCCTGTCCAGGAATCATAAGGGGAAGTGGATGAGCTTGCCAGACTGGGTCTGGCATGGCAGCTTCAGCCCAGGTGAGCTGGAAGGCTGCTCGTTGCTCATATTGAATGTGGTAAGCAGTTTGCTAGGTAAAGGTGTCTCAGAGGCATCCTCAAACAGACAAGCAGATTTGACCTGATCAATAGATACTATGCTGCATTTCTTATTGAGCAGGATGTCTAAAGTCTTGTCAGTGCATGAGAGGATGTGGTGGGGTCTGGTGTAAGGTGGGATGGAGTATGACATGGGAGCGATTTGTCAATTCTTTGTGAAGGGTGGATGTATGCCATGATGTGATGCTGGTCAAGGTCACAATTTTGTGTTATGGTCCCTGAAATGTGTTACAATATCTGATTGCTGAAACATGTCACCCTAAGGAATGCTTGACTTGAGAAATTCTCATTGTAGCCAGGTGTCTCCATAAACAAGCTCTGAGGTGATGCATGGAGATCCAGTTTGTTTACTGAACATAGGCTGAGCAACACAAGAGTAAAAGCTGTGGGCACTTAACATCGTAAAACATTAGCACTGCTTTGATCAGCAGTGCCACTGCTCCACCATACCATAGTTCACAGCATGAAAAGTAGTGTTTGGATGGTGGTAGATGCTACAGAATTTGCTAATCTGTGTAAAGGGCTCAGACTCAAATTGGTGCTCCCTATCTGCTGTGATGTGGAGTGGTCATCCAAATGGAGTGACCCACTGTGACAAGAATGCTGTCACCAGAGTCTCATTGGAAGTATCTTCTACAGGAATTCCCTCTTTCCATCTTGTGAATTGGTCCATGATTGTCAGCAAGTTACATTGTCATTCTGATGGGAGCAATGATCAAATGACGTCCACATGGACATGGGTGAACCTTTCAGTAGTGTCTGGAAAATCACCAATGGGTGCATGAACATGTAAGTTGACTTTACTCCATTGGAAAGCTACACAAGTACACACGCCCTGTCAGCAATCCTTTTGAATTCCTGGCCAAACATACTGTGAGGCAATAGGTATCACAGATGCTCTGACACCAAGGTGGTAGAGGTGATGAAGAACATGAAAGATGTTTTTGTGCAAGCTCACTGATATGTCTGTGCAGTTTTTGCTAGTTGAAATGCCGCAGTATAGCTGAAAATTGGCGCTTGGTATGTTAACAACTTCACGTTGCAGTCCATTCTGGGTACTGTGAAGCATGTTGCATAGTGCATCATCTGTCTACTGTGTGTCACATAAGTGAGCAAAATCAACTCTCTTAGTGATTGCGCTAATAGGAGACAAACAGTCTGCTACTACACTGTTGATGCTGGAAGTATGTCATAGATCAGCAGTAAATTGTGCAATGTACTCCACTTGACTTAATAAGTCTGGGAGAACAGTTATCATTGTTTTGCTGGTACACAAATGTGACAGGCTTATGGTTGGTGAATATAGTGAACATTCTTGCCTCTCGTTGGGCGTGGAAGAATCTGACTGGTGCATAGATGGCGAACAGTTCATGTTCATATCCACTCAATCGCTGTTGCACTGGCATTAACTTATGGCAAAAGGAAATTAGAGTTTGCCAGTTCCCATAGACACATTGTTGCGGTGATGCTCTGATCACTTGCTGACTGGCATCGACTGCAAGTGCCTGGGAGGTATTTGATTTCTGGTGCATGAGTAGTGCAGCTTCAGTGAGAGTCTTTTTGTCTATTTCAAATGCATCTGTCATTGTTGGAGTCCACTGTAACAATGCTTTATCTTTCACATTAGAACCAGCTGCAACAGCCACAAGTATTTCCTGCAAAGCAGCGGTGAGAGTCAGGTGGTATCTGTAGAAATGTAACATGCCAAGGAAACTGTGCAGCTAATTTTCTGTTGCCTGATGAGGAATATTTAACACATAACACACCCTCTACTTTGTTTGGTAATGGACATGACCCTTCCACTGACATGCAATTGATCAAAAATGTCACTTCCAGTCGGCTGGATATGTATTTTCACACGTTCAGGAAGATATCATAGGCACTGAGGAGCTCAGAGACTTTGGTCAGGTGTTGCTGATGCAATTCTGGAGTGTCAGAGTAAATGAGGATGTCGTCAATGTATGCAAAACAGAGTAGCATGCCACATAGGATGAAGTCAATAAACCTTTTCCATGTTTGGGCTGAATTACAGAGGCCAAAGGTCATAAATAGGCTCTCAAACAAACGTCTTTCTCAGCTACTGGAAGTTGTGTGTATGCTTTGGAGCATCTCACTTTCCGCACATGGCATGATTATAATCTTTAAGATGCAGAACCAGGTATCAGTTGGAAATTGTGGAAGCATTCAGGGCACAGTATTCACTACATGGTCTCCATGTACTGTTGTCTTAGTAGTGGCGTGAAACGGGGATGACCAGGGACCACTAGATAGATGTATAAGGCATTCTACGAGCATAGCATTAAACTCGGCTTTGGCGATAGCTTATTTGCCTGCAGCTAAGCATCTAGGTCTACACGAAACCAGGGGCCTGCTCTGGTATTTATATAATGTCTGATGTAGTGACATACCTGGTCAGGGGCCCCCAGAAGCCTTGCGAGTGCAGGGAACTGGCCGAGCAGTCTGGCATACTCACCTGCTGTCATCTGGATGAGTTTGACATCAGAGCTGGTCATGCAGCAGTAGTAACCAGTCACTGACTATCCAGTGAATTCGTCTCAGAGACAGGCATTGGTGATGTCAGGCAGCAGGTGATGGTTTATGAGTGGTCTGCACCAATAATTGGTTACATGATGTCTACTGCAATGTATTTCCCGACTATCACATGGTGTAGCCCCAGATCTAATTCCTTGTACTGCATTCCATAAGTCCAAATGTGTGATTTATTGGGCACTGACAGTTTGAAGGCGGTGTCTGGGCTATATGTGTGTGCCCTACACCTCAGCACAATACTAAGATGGGAGCCGGTGTCTATTAGAACTTAATAGCCTGACTTCTGGTCTGCTAAGCAGAGGTGGGTAGATATGCTCACTTCTGATTACCATTTGGTATTTCCATACTCAAGGGAGTAAATTACATTTATGGGTTTGATTTCCAAAATGCTGATGATACCAACATATGTTGTCTATTGGCACAAAATCCCGATGGGAGTCTTGTAAGCAGAGCAGCTCAATGAGTGTCATTGGTAACTGTCCTTGATTGGTGAGCAGCTCACTCAATTGTTCAGTCAAGGCTTCAACTTTTTTATGTAAGCCATTGTTCAGTTGTTGCTCCATTCCTATTACCTTCTGGGATAGTCTGTTGTAGTCAGGTTGCACATCTACTGAGGTACTACTGAGGTACTGCCACACATTACCGCCAAGATGGAGTCAGTTGCAGGCATGATAGCATCTTGAATATGGTCAGTTAGGGCATCTATGTCATCCAAGGACATACCTGTCTGTGTAGCTATTATGGCTTTGACTTGCAACAATAGTCTGCTGCTCCATAAGGTATACAATAATGTGTCAGGAATTGTATTTGTATCCACTTTACTTTGCAGATGGCATAAGTACTCTGAAGGATTTTATCACAGTGTCTTCACGTGTGAGTACTTGATATACTGTTTCCTCTTGTGAAGCAGACACACTGCATATGAGCTCAGTTTTCAGTTTGATGTGTGTGACAACCTTGGTGGGGATGTAGTAATGTCTTGGACTTCCATTGCAAATCTGTGTTCCAGTTCGCTCACTACAAATGCAGACTTCGTGGAATCCCTGTTCACTCCATATCATTGGAAATCTGTCTCCACTTTTGTGATCCATAAGGTGGGATTCGTCATCCAGGAGAGCAAAAGTCATATGGCAAGTCTCGGAATATTATGGGCATCATCATCCATCATTCTTACATGACCAGGAAATATTCTTCATTGTTGTAATAATCCTTTGAAGACAATCACATTGGGATTACTACTGAGGCAACTCTTGCACTTCTGCAAGACAGCTACAAATTAAATGCATGTTACGTGTGTGTGTGTGTGTGTGTGTGTGAGATAACAGAAAAGAGCACTGGCAAGTTATTTCACCTTAGCAATTCTTCTTACTCCTGCCTGCACAAGAAACAATGGCATAAATGCAACAAGAATATTTATTGTGGAAAACTGATACATAATGACTTATCATCAAGCCCTATAACAAGAGAGTATGCTCCCTGCCGCCGTTGGATAAGCAGCTGCAAGTCGTATACTCCTAGCTCACTTATTTGTTACGTAGTTTAATTCTTAATTTCTTTGCATGTTTTTGGTACTTGCATTGTTTAATTCATAAATTTTGGGTGTATTATAGTATTTGAGAGTGTAGCATCGCGTTTTAGTACCTGAATAGTGTAAAATCGCGTAGTCTCTTTCCGCCGCCGAGCAGTGTGTCAGCAGTGTGCAAGTAGCAGCATTACTGCATTTCCTAGGCAATCTTGTATTTTAATAACCGTTTAAATTTTGTGTCAAATTATTTGTGCTCTCTGTAGATTAGTTCAGACATTCTTTGCACAACAGTTTTTAGCATGGATGGGGACTGCAACTGCTGTGTTCGGATGCAGGCTGAGTTGGCATCCCTTCGCTCCCAGCTTCAGGCAGTGTTGGCTTCGGTCACACAGCTTGAGGCTGTTGCCAATCACTGTGGGGGTCCGGATGGGGGTTTGTCGGGGATGGCCAGCTAGTCCCACGCATCCCCTGATCGGACTACGACTGTGGCTGCGTGCAATACTGCCCACATTGAGGCTGATCCCTCACCTGTGATAAAGTGGGAGGTCGTCTCGAGGTGTGGCAGGGGGAGAAAGACATTCCAGTGGGCTAAACGGAAGGCCTCTCCATTTTGTCTGATGAACTTGTTTCAGGCTCTATCTCAGGCTGATACTGATCTTCGGCCGGACATGGCTTCATGTCCTGTTCCAGAGGTTGCCCCTCAGTCTGCAAGATCCGGGCGGTTGCAGAGGGATATGGCAGCAAGTGAGGGGAAGAAAACCAATGTGCACTCTGTGTGCATACTGTGGGGAGTCATTCCAGATGTGGAAAGGGTCCTTCCAGATGCCATAAAGGGTACAGGGTGCACCCATCTGCAGGTAGTCGCTCATGTCGCCACCAATGATGTGCGTCGCTATGGATTCGAGGAAATCCTCTCTGGCTTCCGGCGGCTCTCTGATTTTGTGAAGACCGCCAGTCTCGCTAATGGGATGAAAGCAGAGATCACCATCTGCAGCATCGTCGACAGGACAGACTGCGGACCATTGGTACAGAGCTGAGTGGAGGGTCTGAATCAGAGGCTGAGATGGTTCTGCGACCATGTGGGCTGCAGATTCCTCAACTTGCGCCATAGGGTGGTGTGGTTTCGGGTTCTGCTGGATAGGTCAGGAGTCCACTACATGCAGCAAGGTTCTATATGGGTAGCAGGGGTTGTGTGGCATGGACTGGGCAGTTTTTTAGGGTAGATGGCCTCGGGCAAGTACAGAAAGGGCAACAGCCTCAAAGGGTGCGGGGCAGTCAGGACATGCGGGGACCAAGCAGCAATCGGTATTGTAATAGTAAACTGTCGAGGCTGCATTGGTAAAGTACTGGAAATTCAAGCACTGATAGAAAGCACCGAAGCTGAAATCGTTATAAGTACAGAAAGTTGGCTGAAGCCAGAGATAAATTCTGCCAAAATTTTTACAAAGGCACAGATGGTGTTTAGAAAGGATAGATTTCATGCAACCGGTGGCTGCATGTTTGTCGCTGTTAGTAGTTTATCCTGTAGTGAAGTAGAAGTGAATAGTTCCTGTGAATTATTATGGGTGGAGGTTACACTCAACAACCGAGCTAGGTTAATAGTTGGCTCCTTTTACCGACCTCCCGGCTCAGCAGCATTAGTGGCAGAACAACTGAGAGAAAATTTGGAGTACATTTCACATAAATTTTCTCAGCATGTTATAGTCTTAGGTGGAGATTTCAATTTACCAGATATAGACTGGGACACTCAGATGTTTAGGACTGGTGGTAGCGACTTAGCACCGAATGACATTATACTGAGTGCACTATCCGAAAATTACCTCGAGCAATTAAACAGAGAACCAACTTGTGGAGATAACATCTTGGACCTACTGAAAACAAACAGAACCAAACTTTTCGACTCTATAAGTGCAGAACAGGGAATCAGTGATCATAAGGCTGTTGCAGCATCAAATGGTTCAAATAGCTCTGAGCACTATGGGACTTAACATCTATGGTCATCAGTCCCTTAGAACTTAGAACTACTTAAACCTAACTAACCTAAGGACAGCACACAACAGCCAGTCATCATGAGGCACAGAAAATCCCTTACCCCGCTGGGAATCGAACCCGGGCCGGGAAGCGAGAACGCTACAGTACAACCACGAGCTGCGGACTGTTGCAGCATCCCTGAATATGGAAGTTAATAGGAATATAAAAAAAGGGAGGAAGGTTTATCTCTTTGGCAAGAGTAATAGAAGGCAAATTTCAGACTAGCTAACAGATCAAAATGAAAATTTCTGTTCTGACACTGACAATGTTGAGTATTTATGAAAAAAGTTCAAGGCAATTGTAAAATGTGTTTTAAACAGGTATGCGCCTAGTAAACTGTGAGGAATGGGAAAAACCCATCGTGGTTCAAAAACAAAGTTAGGAAACAACTGCGAAAGCAAAGACAGCTTCACTGCAAGTTTAAACGCAGCCAAAACCTCTCAGACAAACAGAAGCTAAACATTGTCAATGTTAGCATAAGGAAGGCTATGCGTGAAGCGTTCAGTGAATTCGAAAGTAAAATTATATGTACCGGCTTGACAGAAAATTCTAGGAAGTTCTGGTCTTACGTTAAGTCAATAAGTGTTTCGAAACAGCATATCAAGACACTCCGGGATGATGATGGCATTGAAACAGAGCTGAAATACTTAACACCTTTTTCCAAAGTTGCTTCACAGAGAAAGACCGCACTGCAGTTCCTTCTCTAAATCCTCACACATACGAAAAAATGTCTGACATTGAAATAAGTGTCCAAGGAATAGAAAAGCAACTGGAATCACTCAACAGAGGAAAGTCCACTGGACCTGATGGGATACCAATTCGATTCTACACAGAGTACTCGAAAGAACTTGCCCCCCTTCTAACAGCCGTGTACCACAAGTCTCTAGAGGAATGGAAGGTTCCAAATGATTGGAAAAGAGCACAGATAGTGCCAGTCTTCAAGATGGGTCGTCGAGCAGATGCGCAAAACTATAGACCTATATCTCTGACGTCGATCTGTTGTAGAATTTTAGAACATGTTTTTTGCTCGCGTATCATGTCGTTTTTGGAAACCCAGAATGTACTCTGTAGGAATACACATGGATTCCAGAAACAGTGATCGTGTGAGACCTAACTTGCTTTATTTGTTCATGAGGCCCAGAAATATTAGACACAGGCTCCCAGGTAGATGCTATTTTCCTTGACTTCCGGAAGGCATTCAATAGAGTTCCGCACTGTCGCCTGATAAACAAAGTAAGAGCCTACAGAATATCAGACCAGCTGTGTGGCTGGATTGAAGAGTTTTTAGCAAACAGAACACAGCATGTTGTTATCAATGGAGATACATCTACAGACGTTAAGGTAACCTCTGGCGTGCCACAGGGAGTGTTATGGGACCATTGCTTTTCACAATATATATTATATGACCTAGTAGACAGTGTCGGAAGTTGCATGTGGCTTTTCGCAGATGATTCTGTAGTATGCAGAGAAGTTGCAGCATTATAAAATTGTAGCGAAATGCAGGAAGATCTGCAGCGCGTAGGCACTTTGTGCAGGGAGTGGCAACCCACCCTTAACATAGATAAATGTAATGTATTGCGAATACATAGAAAGAAGTATCCTTTATTGTATGATTATATGATAGCGGAACAAACACTGGTAGTGGTTACTTCTGTAAAATATCTGGGAATATGTGTGCCGAACAATTTGATGTGGAATGATCATATAAAATTAATTGTTGGTAAGGCAGGTACCAGGTTGAGATTCATTGGGAGAGTCCTTAGAAAATGTAGTCCATCAACAAAGGAGGTGGCTTAAAAAACACTCGTTCGACCTATACTTGAGTATTGCTCATCAGTGTGGGATCCGTACCAAATCGAGTTGACGGAGGAGATAGAAAAGATCCAAAGAAGAGCAGTGCATTTCGTCACAGGGTTATTTAGTAACTGTGATAGCATTACGGAGATGTTTAGCAAGCTCAAGTGGCAGACTCTGTAAGAGAGGTGCTCTGCATCGCGGTGTAGCTTGCTCGCCAGGTTTAGAGAGAGTGCGTTTCTGGATGAGATATCGAATATATTGCTTCCCCCTACTTATACCTCCCGAGGAGATCACGAATGTAAAATTAGAGAGATTCGAGGGTGCATGGAGGCTTTCAGACAGTCGTTCTTCCAGCGAACCATACGCGACTGCAACAGAAAAGGGAGGTAATGACAGTGGCAAGTAAAGTGCCCTCCGACACACACCATTGGGTGGCTTGCAGAGTATAAATGTAGATGTAGATGTAATTGACTACAATATAAATCACTGAATTTCACTGTGCTGCTCTTTGCAGCACAGAATAAGCCTATGGGCAGCACTCTGTGCAACAAACGTTTGAACCTCCCTGCCTCACACTGCTAATCAGCCGGTCAATCCTTGGCACTGATTGGCAATAAGTTTCAGGTGGGAATTACTGCTTTTTTTCACCATGCTCTCTCCTGAACATATTCTATGTTCAACGAAGAATATTTTGAACAAATTGATGGCATCACCATGGGTAGCCCCTTGTCTCCTTTGGGGGCCAACGTTTTTACAGACGATTTTGAAGAGAGAGCACTCGAATCAGCAGCCCTCAAACCAACTGTGTTTTGGAGGTACATGGATGACACTTTCGTAGTGTGGCCTCATGGATAGTAAACATTAATGCAGTTTTTAATCACCTCAACTCCATTCATGAGAACATTCGGTTTACCATGGAATTAGAGAAAAATGGTTGCCTCCTTTTCTTGCATGTGCTAGTTAGACGGAAAAGTGATGACTCTCTGGGGCATTTGGTTTATCGAAAGCACACACATACTGACTTGTATTTAAATTCGTCCAGCTGCCATCACCGATCGCAAACTATGAGTGTACTTAAAACACTTGTACACAGAGTGTCAGATGCAGATAGTTTGCCTGATGAGCTCGTACTGCACACATAATTTGTCCCAAATTTTACTTGCATGAGTGCATGTTAAAACGAGTTCAGCTACTGGTGATGTGCCACCCTTTTTTCCCCAGTCGCATCTTTTTCCACTTGAAGACAATTGTTCATACCTGTGACGATGTCTTCAAGTGCATATGCTTGCAACAACATTTATTTATGCCACTTCTATTTGGTCCAGTCCTTAGGTCACCAACACTGGCTGCCATTTACATCAAAGACACACAAAAATAATGGGCAAATTCAAGTTATTTGTTATAAATTCATGGACGAGTGAAAATAAACACTTCACAGCTTTTCTTGTGTGGTCTGGGCCCATAACCTGTAAAGATTGTTTATTTCTGACGAACTAACAGTTTCATTACATACTTGAGCACCAATATAAAAAAGACAGAGACGATAAACACAATTTTACACAGCACATATTCAGCTTGTCTTACATGCCAAAGATATAAAGCATTACAGAAATGATAAACTTTGTAATTTTTATTTCCATTCTTAACAGCTCCAATTTCTGTTATGTGGTGGGTAGGAATTACTAACTCACATAGGTATATCACTTTTTCATTTTTTTCTATGAATATATGTTTTTCTCCCCTTAACCTATACTCTAAGAGAAGTCATGTGGTCATTATTGCCTTGTGTGTTTCTTCATTTCCCCAGAATCCAAACTCATCTTTCCCAAGGTTGGTTTCTACCAGTTTTTATTTGTGTTAGTATTTTGTAACTGTGACTTATTAAACTGATAGTTCAGTAATACTCACATATCTCAGCACCTTTATTCTTTGTAACTGAAATTATTACATTCTTCTTGAAGTATAAAGATATTTTACTGTGCTTAGCAGGTAAAAATATTCTGACATTAATGGCATCCATCCTGCATGGATGGAATCTTACCTTGTAATTGAAAAAAGAAGGTCTGACTAATAGACTTTGTCATATACATGAAACTATGCTTTGAATGGATCAAAATAAAATGTGGTGTACCACAGGGATTGGTACTGGGATGACTCTTGTATGTAATCCACAAAAAAATATTTTCCAATGAATTTTAAGTAAAGAACAAAACCTGTTATATTTCTAGACGAGAAAAGTGTACTAATCAAGATCCAACTTGCTCCTTAGCAAGCAAATCACAGATGATTCAGAGGACAACTATGAATGGTTTACAGCTAATTTTAAACCCTAAACTTATAAAAACTAATGTTATGCAATTGCAGAGCAACAGTAATGACCTAGTAGCACACTGGTGGTCCAGTGGATAAGTTGAAATGGAGTCAACATCTAGCTAAAATCTAAACAAGTAACTAAGGTCAACATGTTATGTCCTCGAAAGGTTCTATCATTGTGCTGCCCTAAGGACAAATGTGTTGGGTTATTTTACATATTTTCATTGCCTGTTATCCTATGAAATCAGCTTCTAAGGCAGTGCACCTAAAGTAAATAAAATATGTATTCAGAAGAAGTGAGCAATAAGAATATGTGTGATGTAGATAAATGTGCATCTTATAGAAGTCTTTTATATTGTCTTGTAATTCTTATATTCACTTCCCAGTGCATTTACTCCTTGGTCTTAGTTGCTGATAAGAAGACACTCCGTTCAGCCAAACTATGATTCACATATTCACAATACAAGACACAAATATAATTTTTGCTACTCATGGCATAGAGGAGGCACTGAGTCACAGAGAGATACAATTAAAAGATTTCTAAACATTTAAGCTTTCAGACAAAAACATCATTCTCAAGAAATAGAAAACACATGGATATTCAAACTAGCACAATTCATACACACGTGATGACTGGCTCCTGCTGAATTGACCCAATTTCCAAGTGTGCATGCATATGACAACAGCAGTTATTCCATTCTGGACTTTATATTGTTTGTAAAATTATTTTTGTAAATGTTAAGCTACTAATCCTAGGTAGACAACAACTATATAGTACAAATAAGGAGGCAGCAGCTTTTTCCCATGTAGCAGCTTTCTTCTAGTTTATCCTAGTAAGTGTAGATGACATAGGTGTGAGTAGCAATTAGCAAAACAGTGATATTTTATTGTTTGTACAATATAAAGATTAAGTATCCACTATTTAAATATTTTTGTAAATGTGTACCTAGTCTCATTCCACATCTATGAAGTTTCTTCTTCTTGATAGGATCTATGGAACGTGATTAATGAATGGATGAATGAATTACGGCATTCCAAATGTAATTAATTGCAATGAGGTCAAAGGCACAGAACAATAGGCAAGATTATTTTCTAAATGCATTTATACCCAACTGCTGAAGTACATTATCTGTCCAAATAAGAATTTTCCTGCTTCAACAACTTAATTACAATTAATTATCTATCTTCTGGGGAATTTATGGCTATTGCATAATTTACATAATAATAATAACATCACCAGCTTTGTTTACTTGTTTTACTCACACACAGCCAGTTTTAGTGTTGCAATACGTTTAAACTTATCCAAAGCCTTTGATACAGTTGACCACAAAATCTTACTTCATAAATTAGGGCAAATAGGAATAAGATGTGTGACAAAGAAGTGGTTCAAATCATACTTATAAAACAGAGTTCAATGAGTTGAGATATTACAATTTTAAAACAATTCCCTTATAAAACACCTGTCTGACCCAGAAAATGTGAATATAGGCGTCCAGAGGGAAGTGTATTAGGCCCAATATTGTTTGTTATCTACATTAACGACTTCCCACAAAGTATCAGACATGGAGAAAAAATACTTTTTGTTGATGACAGCAACATGGTAATAACAGGTGATAATCCGACACAACTGTCAGAAAGAGCAAATGAGGCTCTCAGTGATGTCCACAACTGGTCATTAAAAAATAGAGTAACCATACATGTAAAGAAAACTTACTATATTAACTTCCAATTGAGCAAAAAACACAATGCCACTAGAATAAAAGTTAATAATAATGAAATAGAATGTGTGACATGTACCAAATTCTTAAGGATGAATGTAGACAGCCAATTGAAATGGACAAACCATGTCAACATTTTGACAAAGAAATTATCCACAGCATGCTATGCTCTTAGAATCCTTGCACCGGTATGCAATAATACCTGTCTTAAAATAACATATTACGGATATCTACACTCAGTCCTCAGCTATGGGATCATGTTTTGGGGATCAAGTGCCAGTAACATACAAACTGTGTTCATAGTACAAAAAAGAGCCATAAGGATAATAAGAAACAGCAACAACAGGGCCCACTGTCTAGAATTATTTAGAAAGCTAGGCATTCTAACTGTTTTTTGTGAGTATATCTTTCAGAACATAATGTTCATTAAGAAAAATCTCAACATGTACAACACAAACAGCCTAATACATGACCATGAAACAAGAGCTTGTCACCGTCTCCATCTAGATAGAAAGAACAAGGCAAAGATGCAAAAAGTATATTTTATAATGGGATACACACTGTATAACAAATTACCACAAGAAATTAAAGAAATAAATGAGCCCCTCACTTTCAAACAAAAGCTTGAAACCTTTTTAGTAAGTAAAAGTTGTTGTACTGTAAAATAATATTTAACATAGATGTAGATTATTAGCAACATATGACATTATCACCAAAATATTATGTAATTATAAATGTGTGTATGACTAGTTATAAAAACTACACAAAATATGAAAAACCTGTTTCATTGTAAATGAAAAATGTGGGATCATGTGTTGTAAACTGACGACATTCATACAATATTTATTCTTCCACAGATGAATAAATAAATAAATAAATAAATACCCCATTTTAGTCTCCTGTATCAAGTTGATACTGGGATTTATT
Organism: Schistocerca gregaria; assembly: GCF_023897955.1. Lineage (NCBI taxonomy): Eukaryota > Metazoa > Arthropoda > Insecta > Orthoptera > Acrididae > Schistocerca > Schistocerca gregaria. The sequence goes on along the minus strand of NC_064923.1, from coordinate 617,878,935 downwards.
ATTATACTTTCTATAAAAATATAAAACCATTCAAATAAACTAAAGATTGTAATTATCTTTGGTGATCATGGTAGCATAACATCATCATGTATATTATAAGATTACATTGTAGTGGTCTAACACCTACATGAATATCTGCATTTTGAGGTAAATGGCTGTTCTATATCCTAAAGGAAAGAGATAGTTTTGGAAGGTAGGACTCCCGCGCCTGCGAAGCTCTACTTGGCATTGTGACTATTGGAAGTAACTAGGTTCATTCAAATAAAGATATTAAGATCAGTCACAACAACCCTTTCCAAACCGTCTGTACAGCACAAACGCTTTTTTGTGATTGTTGTGATCATCGTGTCACTTTTGTTGAATCATATTTAGTGTTTTTGGGTGCTTGGCCACTTGTAGGCCTAGTTGACACCTTCATTCACTTTTGTGTTGCTCAAATGTGTTTACTTTCTAGTATAAACACAGCGATGGTTATGCAAGTTTTTCATGCTGAGCAAAACGTGTTTCAAGAATTTATTCTCGTTGTCAAGTGCAGTATTTACTTATGTATTTCATTTTATTTTTGTTTTCAATTTACCACAAACAATGAGAGTGATAGTTTTCAAGTGTGTGGTTTTCTACATAACTGAGGAGGCACAGTTCCTGATACCCTCAAAAGGATGACTACAGGAGAGATGTAGAACAACACATGCAAATGCAAAACAAAATACCTATCTACGTATTTGCCCTTGACAATGAGAAAAAATCTTGAAATGAACCAAGCTAAGCATGAAAAAATACGTAAGTAATGCAGTATATCAGTATTTAAATAATGAATGAGAGCTGCAGGCTTTCAAAAACTTCGATTATGTTTTATGAAATTTTGTCAATTGTTCCTACTTCCCAGACACTTATCACACATAAAGTGTGAAAATTCAAGGAGGTATCCCATACATAATTTTTACAGCTTAAAATGTTATTGCTCACTTTTCACCTTTTACAGCATTTTACACCATTTTTTGAAGTCCCTTCAAAAGTTTAAGAGCGGTGTTTCACTGTATTAGCTCAATGCTGAGACTTTAAATCACCAAAAAATTGCACTCCAACAGCTGTCCTGCCAATTTCACAGTTGACAGTAGAGGTGGTAAAAAAACAATATAACTGATAGAAATAATCAGTTACTGAGAAGTAACGGTTACTGCAGTAACCGCTCATCTGATACTGGCAGTTCATTGTGCCTTGTGCCATTTGTTGACCTAACATCATACTACACTTTCGTGTCAACTCATCAGAGATCTGGCTATGAAGGAGAGGGTTGGACCATTTGGAAGGTGTTCTATAGGTCATGGAAATAGCTGTGAGACTGCATGCTATCTGTTGATAATAACTGTGTACTATTTTGTGCGCCTTTGTTACTTTTAGCACAAACCATGAAATAAAGTTCATGTCAGAGTGGTAGGTGATAGGAGCTGCAGTATAGGCATTAACAAGTATGGTCATTCCCTTGAGCCACCAGCTTATATTTCAATTTAGCTTGACTTCTTAAATGTCATAGACCCCGGTGATATTTCCAGAGAGAATAGTTACTGGAACGAACAAATATTTTCATACTGCTTCGGAAATAGGCACTGGCCATGGTGAATGACAAATAACATGTCAGCAATTATAACGTAAGAGATTTGTCAGTAGACTGTCAAAATATGGGAATATTTTACTGTAACTGCCAATATTTACAGAATTGATACACTGTCATAATAAAACATAGTTATGCACTTTTAATGACAATAACATGCCAGAAAGTATAACATAATAAGTTTGAATATAATAATTATTATTCTCATCATTTGTCAGGAGATTGTCAAAATATGTGAATATATTACAGTTATTGCTAATATTTATAGAATTGATACACTGATAGAATAAAACACAGTTATGCACTTTAAATAAATGTATCATACACAGATTACCTGATCTTGGCTGTTGTGACCAAGTGCTGTCAAAACTGAAATATAGCAGAATATTTACATAAGCTGGTCTAACAGCCTCTGTTAAGACATTCACCTACAGAACAGGAGGAGGGGTCAATGGAAGTGTCTGATTCCACCTGTCTGCTTTGACATAAAGCTGTTGTGGTGTGCGAATGTTATTACGGCACGGTGTTTATGAGTTGGTTGTGTGTGTGTGTGTGTGTGTGTGTGTGTGTGTGTGTGTGTGTGTGTGTGTGTGTGTGTGTTGTATTGGATTTATTTGAACCTTGGTGTTGGATGTACGAAGTAACTGGCGGCAGTTTTTGTAATTCCAAATGTAAGATTTGGAAGTTTTTCAATGAATTATCATGGTTGTTTGTTTATGTGTTTGGCATTTACGTTAGGTGTTATTGGTTTGTTATTTGTAGTGGTGGTGGGGAGGGGAGGTGGTTTGGATGGTCTGATCTAGTTTGCAGCCCCAGAATTTGTTGGCGGTAACTACTTTTTTTCTGGTTGTGATGTTTCGTGTATTTATGGAGTATTGAATGTGTTTAATTTATGTACGGATGTTTGATCTATGGATTTTTCAGACTGTGGTTTTCGTTTTATTTTTTGCAGTTGTAGGTGTTGGTTTTTTGGCACCAATAGTTGTTGTGGAAATATATAGGTCATCAGAAATGACCGATCCCATTTTTGTAGTTGTGGGTATTGGTGTTTTGGTGTTGTCATCTGTGGTTGACCTATATAGGTCAAGGGAAATGTCTGACTTTGCCTCCAAAACTTCATCTCCAGCACAAGAACTTGTTTCTCTTATGCTCCTCTGCTACTCACGTTTCTGCTCTGTACATGGTGATATTTTGAACAGTTCAATGATACATCACCTGTTTGCTCCTTGTTTTGTTATATGTTATTCCAAAGCACTGAATTCAGTTCTTCACTCACATAAATAAATGACACCTATGGAAATACATTACATCAGGACATACATGCATTGAGGAAAAGTATTATTTCCTTAAAATGATGGAACACTTGACATATTGGGTATTATCTTTCTCATGTTTTATGGTTGATTCATTTAATTATGTTTCACAAAGTTTAATATTCTCTAATCCTTTTATCTTTCTGTAAGTGCTTGCTCATCTGATTTTAAGTTTCAGTTCAACACATACACTTTGGACCTCTAATTTGTTGGCTGGTATTTCATAGCTAATAGATATTGTCTGTATAAATAACCCTTATTGTCAGTCTGTTACGAGAGTAAATTGCGAGAATTATATGATTGTAGAGAATCCCTTAGATAACGGTCAACTGAGAACATTTTACTTTGTTTGACATTTGCTGTGGGACTAAAGTTGTAGGTATTGGTGTTTTGTTATCGTCACCTATGGTTGACCTATATAATTCAAGGGATATGTCCGATTTTTGTTGGTGTAGCAGAATGTTGTAATTTTTTTTCTTTTTGTTCATTATTTTGTGTTTTGGGATCATGGTGTGTGTGTGTGTGTGTGTGTGTGTGTGTGTGTGTGTGTGTGTGTGTGTGTGTGTGTGGTTTAATGTTATATTTAACTTGTCCTCACCCTGAAACCCCCAACTTCCTGCATTTGTCTCATTAGTCTGATTGTATTTTTAGAGGGAGACGTAATTGTTTTATTTATCTGTATCTTCATGTTTGCTGCCGTGTGTATGTAGTGGAGACACTTAGAATAGCAATTTCCGCTGGCAGTTTATTGAAAATGCCTGTTCCTGACTATTGGACCCCTTTTTCAATGAAGGTAAGTGATTTTAGGTCTTTATGTAGATTGCTGTTCCTATTTCTAATACTGTTGTTATGCATTGAGCTATTAGTTGGAAATACTTGCTACAAATTTCATTAAGGAATAAATATACTAGGAAGCAGTGGTTAGAATACAAAGTTCCTTTTACAGGTTCCTACATGATGCTGTTGAATTTATACCACAAACAATTTATTATTACATGCTTTTACTTGGTTTGATGCGTTACTCCAGAATATGATCCCTCATGAAATAATAGAATGAAAGTTTTTAAGCTTTTTTGTATTTATGTCTCTTACATCTGACATTCTCACTGCAAATGCAGACTTGCTTAGGCCCTTCATCTGTTCTGTGGTATGCCCTTCCCAACTAAATTTATTATTGAGTTGTAGCCCCAGAAATGTAACACTGTCAACCTTTCCGATCTGCATGTCTACATATGTTATACACATGCTGTAGCTGCAGAAATTGAGCAGTTTTACAAATCTCACATAAAACTTGGATTAGCGAACTCACACCTTTACCAATAGGTGTATCTAGTGCAGGACAGGAGTAAACAAATCTGTCGCATTAAATATATATTTTTTTTCTTGTATTACAAGGCTGTATACTTTTTCCGTTAAGTGAGCAGCACAAGAAATTAGAGTTTGAATTTAACCTACAGTATTCAATTTACATATTACTTCATACTTAAAAATGCACATTGTTAACATTTTACTTAAACAGTGCTGTGACGAAGTACTTTCTGTTACATCTGCAATGACAGTATTTCTAATAGCGACCGATAACCTACAAACATATAATATGAAACACTATTAATCATTGTAACATCAACTTAAATGTACCCATGTACATAAGGTTATGACACAATTCATACGACATTCCTGCCATTTCGCACTACTCGCTGTTATATTGATAAACTGATGGATTGCAGCTATGTCATTATTTAACTGTAGCCCCATTGGAGTATTCAGTATTCGGCAGTGAAAAATAACTTGACAGTTATTGATAACCGTTAAAAATAACAGTTATCAAATAATAACTGTAACTGTGGTGATGGTTACTACAGAATAACCATTTGGCCCACCTATAGTTGATAGTACCACTCGTTTCACACTCCTTGATAGCTTAGCAGTAGCACCAATAACTTTTATTCCAAAAACGTGCATCACTACTATACCCTCTGTTTTCTTAGTAGATTCAAAAAATGCCTGAATGCCTGTAAAATACCATTCAGATCACTACTACTGTCTAGTAAACACTTAACAAATGTACCTTGTACCCGTGCTGTTATTACAGGGTGCCACACTTTTTTCTTACTTACTATGTGATCTTCATCATACAACAAATCCTCATTAATCCCTTCCCTGAAGAAACTATCATCCTGCTTACCAAAATGATTATCAAACACAGTCAAATGACAGATAGCATGTTCCTCTTCCTTGTTATTTTATTTTTATTTTATTTAATTTTATCCATCTTTCAGCATTAACATGCAATCTATGTTGTCAGAAGAATTACACCTATTTGTACATTATGTTTTACATAGCAAAATATTTCATGGTAAAAATATAGCAATGTTGTATCCTATTAGCTTATAACTGCCTCTGCACCCATATCTATAGATAACAGTAAGCCGTAATTTATCAGCATTACTATGCAATCGATGTCATTAGAAGAATTATAGCTATTTGTACAATATGAATCATATCACAAAATATTACATGATAAAAAATATAGCAGTGTTGTACACTATTAGCTTATAGCTGCCTTTACACCCATTTCTGTACATAACAATAAGCCTTAATTTATCAATAAATTAGGTCATCTTTACAACTATACTGAAATTCTTCTATACTATAGAAAGTATTTTTCTTCATCCATACTTTGGTTTTAGTTTTGAAAATATCCAGTGAGACCAATTGAGCCTGTACAGGTAAAGTGTTGAATAATTCTATGCCTATGTATTCATAGCTTTTCTTAAGCCTGGTTGTGGTTATATCAATCATATTTGTTTGTTGAGTATTGTGTTGATGAACAGATTTCCTTGTAGTGTAGTGGTTTAAGTTTTCTTTTATGTTTAATAGGCAACAATATATGTAAAGAGATGAGACTGTGAGAATTTTTAAGTCTTTAAAGTAAGGTCTACATGAGGTCTTGTTGTCAGTGACTCCAGAAAGATGTCTAATTGATGTTTTTCTAACAAGTGAAATTTCTTTTTGGCTTTTGGAGAGTTACCCCATAAAATAATGTCATACCGTAGATGGCAGTGAAAGAAGGCATAGTATGAATGAAGTAATAAATCTTGTGCAACACATGTGTGTAGTTTGGCTAGTAGGTAGATAACTCGTGATAACATTCGACATACATACTCTGTATGTCTGTCCCATGTTAATTTTGAGTCAACATGTATTCCTAGTAGTTTAACAGATCATAACTCAGTGTTACTGTTTGATACACTGCAGATTATCACGACAGTCTTTTCATCATTCATACTTAATTCATTAGCTTTGAACCAGATATTATATATTTTGACACATTCTTCACTTTTCTCCTTCAATTTGTTTATATCCTTTCTGGAATTAGCTAATTTTGAGTCATCAGCATAGAGGATATATTTAGAGGGTAAGTTACTACGAAAGTCATTTACAAATAATATAAGTAGTAGAGGGCCAAGCACTGAGCCCTGAGGAACACCACGTTTTATACTTAGAGTCTGTGCGTTTTGGGCATTATGCTTTACAATTTGTTTTATATTGCTGAGATATGATGTAATTAGTGAGAGTTCCAAGTGTTTGATTCCACAGCAACATAGTTTATCTAAAAATAATTCGTGGTGAACTGAGTAAAAAGTGTCACTCAAAATGGCTCTGAGCACTATGCAACTTAACTTCTGAGGTCATCAGCGGCCTAGAACGTAGAACTACTTAAACCTAACTAACCTAAGGACATTACACACATCCATGCCCAAGGCAGGATTCGAACCTGCGACCGTAGCTGTCGCTCGGTTCGAGACTGTAGCACCTAGAATCGCACGGCCACTCTGGCCAGCAAAAGCGTCACTCAAATCAATTTGAATGGCTTCAGCACATACTTCTGACTCGATGAGCTTAGTGCAAAAGAGGTTAGGTTTTCGACTGCCTTGACTCTTGATAAATTTGATCTAAATCCATACTGAGAATCATTTAATATATTATTGTTAGATAGGTGTATATGTATTTGCTGCAGTATGCAATATGCTATTATTTGTCAGAGAATAGGCACAATTGAAATTGGTTTGGAATTATTGATACACAACTTGTCACCCTTTTTGTAAAATGGTATGACAACTTTTTTTTTTTTTTTTTTTTTTGAGGCATTCTGGAAAGTGTCCTCCTCAAACTGGGGGCCTATCAAGTACGGGGTCCCACAGGTTTCGGTCTTAGGTGCTTTAGTGTTCTTGATATACATTAATGACTTATCATTCCACATTGATGAAGATACAAAGTTAGTTCTTTTTGCTGATGATACAAGTATAGTAATAACATCCAGAAACCAAAAATTAAGTGATGTAATTGTAAATGATGTTTTTCACAAAATTATTAAGTGGTTCTCAGCAAATGGACTCTCTTTCAATTTTGATAAAACACAGTATATACAGTTCCGTACAGCAAATGGCACAACTCCAGTAATAAATATAGACTTTGAACAGTAGTCTGTAGCTAAGGTAGAATTTTCAAAATTTTTAGGTGTGTCCATTGATGAGAGGCTAAACTGGAAGCAACACATTGATGGTCTGCTGAAACGTCTGAGTTCAGCTACGTATGCTATTAGGGTTATTGCAAATTTTGGTGATAAGAATCTCAGTAAATTAGCTTACTATGATTACTTTCATTCACTGCTTTCATATGGCATCATATACTGGGCTAATTCATCATTGAGTAGAAAAGTATTCATTGCTCAAAAACGTGTAATCAGAATAATTGCTGGAGCCGACCCATTGTCATCCTGCAGACATTTATTTAAGGATCTAAGGATCCTCACAGTAACCTCATAGTATATATATTCACTTATGAAATTTGTTGTTAGTAATCCAACCCAGTGACAGTAATAGCAGTGTGCATAGCTATAACACCAGGAGAAAGGATGATCTTCACTATGCAGTGTTAAATCTGACTTTGGCACATAGTAGTTGGTCACCTACCAAACGGCATCAAAAACCTGACAGATAGCCAACTAACATTTAAAAACAAATTAAAAGAACTTGCAGATGACAACTCCTTTTGCTCATTGGCTGAATTTTTAGATATAAATTAAGGGGTAAAAAAAAACTTAAACATTAGTGTCATGGAATATTTTGTGTAATGTCATATCTTGTACAGACATCTTTTATTAACCTGACACATTCCACATCATTACGAAGTGTCGTATTTATGATCTATGGAGCAGTATTAATCTAATCTAATCTAGAGGTTGCTTTAATTATATCAATCACTTGTACTTCTTTCCATTAAGAAGCTAACTCTATGTGTATAATATTTTGTTGAAAATTTTTGCCAGATGTGGGATGAGTAATAGGTATGTGTAGAAGTGGAATTATGGTTTCCCTGAGTTGAGAGGCTAATCATTACCACTACTGTCAGAATCAGACACACTGTCACTTTCGCTATGCTTTGGATTTTGTACCTCTTCCGCCTGTTTCTCCATTCCAGTCAATTTTAAATCTAAATTTTCATTTACTTTAACTGGTTTCTCCTCTACCACTACAGCACACTTGATTCCTACCCCAGTTTCTAAATCATTTTTAATGTGATTGATTTGGTTCTCAAGTTCAACTATACTTTCAGCACAAAATTTCTTGGCTGCCTCCACCTTCCTGCTATAGTCATGATAAAGCTTCTTCCTATCTTCTACACATTTACTACTCATTAATGTTAATTTCTCATTAGTATTCTTGACTACTTTTTTTGTCTTTTCATCACAATCTTTCCTTACTGTCTCAAATTTCTTATTTAATTCTGAAAAACTAGAGTTAACTACTGTAATTTCCTTTTTAATTTCTTTCTTCAGTTCATCTACTAAGCTTGTGATGTCAGTTTTAATAGTACTAATGTCCACTTTCATGCTACTAATGTCTTTTTTCATACTACTAACGTCTTCTTTCATACTCGTACTACTCCTAATTTACATTAACATCGCCCTTGCTAACTTTCGCTACTAGATTCCTCCACCTTAACCTTCATGATTTCATCCACTTTATTATTGTTTCCATCCATCTTGCTCACATCACCACATAATGTAGATGACATTTTTATCATTTTATCTACTATAGGAGTTTTGTCACCATCATTCAAAGTTACTATCACGTTCAATGTATAATCACTATTGTCTACAGAACCAGTCCCACTTTAGTCTTTCTGTTCATGTAATAACTTAACCTCAACAGTTTTATTATCAGCCACACTGACTTGTTCGTAAAGGACAGACATTATCTGTCACTTAATATAAAACGGATTTTGCTATGAAATAAACTTATTTTTAATCACTCATTTCCAGCTGCTTCCACTGAGGTTGTCATCTCAACTCGTTGCTGCAAGCTGTAATTGTCTCAGCGAGGCATCTTCATTATCTCAGTCAGATGTGTCCACCTGCATGTTGTTTGGCTGCTACTGTACTTCATGGCTGCTTCCATACAACCCGTCACTGATTGGCTGCTGTGATACTGTGGCTATAAAATCCCAGCATTAATTGGCTGCTGTATCTCCTCCGTTTAAATCACCGTAAACCGCTTGATTTCACTGTCAAACTTCACAAGTCCTGGTTTATGGTGCCCACATAAGATAGTCCTCATCTGGGGCACCATATGTGATGTTTACCTGCTTTATTTCTTCACTGATTGTCCTCAGTGTCGACGTACTGGACGTACTGTGTTGCTAAACTGGCTGAAAAAATATGGAGTGGAATTGCAGCATTGACTGCTGTAAATCATGTAGTCGACAGGTGCAAAGTTGCATTTCACAGTTCTTTACTTTCACAACCCCCCCCCCCCCCCCCCCCAGTATTTCACAGTTATATGACCAGTGCACTATTTTTTAACTTTCGATAAGCCTCATTAATGAGTTGCAGCAAACATCCACATGTTGCTACGACAGTTTACTGCTGAATATATATATATATATATATATATATATACAAAAAACATAACCACATGGTTCACAGTTCTTTTGTAATAACCAGGTACATATGGAACAGACACTGTCATTGTTTTAACACACAGCCTAATTGTGCTACAGTTTTTTCACAGTTAAGTTGATGCACTGTCATTGTTCAAAACCACCATAGGTTTCTCGTCTGAAACTCTGCCATGGACTGACTGTCGCAGTATCAAAATTCAGGCCATTATATTTCCTCACAATAATGTTGTTGTTGTTGTTGTCTTCAGCCCTGAGGCTGGTTTGATGCAGCTCTCCATGCTACTCAATCCTGTGTAAGCTTCTTCATCTCCCAGTACCTACTGCAACCTACATCCTTCTGAATCTGCTTAGTGTATTCATCTCTTAGCCTCCCTCTAGGATTTTTACCCTCCACACTGCCCTCCAATACTAAACTGGTTATCCCTTGATGCCTCAGAACATGTCCTACCAACCGATTCCTTCTTCTAGTCAAAATGTGCCACAAACTTCTCTTCTCCCCAATCCTATTCAATATTTCCATATTAGTTATGTGATCTACCCATCTAATCTTCAGCATTCTTCTGTAGTACCACATTTCGAAAGCTTTTATTCTCTCCGTGTCCAAACTATTTATCGTCCATGTTTCACTTCCATACATGGCTACACTCCATACAAATACTTTCAGAAACAACGTTCTGACACTTAAAACCTATACTCGATGTTAAAAAAATTTCTCTTCTTCAGAAATGCTTTCCTTGCCATTGCCAGTCTACATTTTATATTCTATCTACTTCGACCGTCATCAGTTATTTTGCTCCCCAAATAGCAGAACTCCTTTACTACTTTAAGTGTCTCATTTCCTAAACTAATTCCCTCAGCATCACCCGACTTAATTCGACTACATTCCATTATCCTTCTTTGGTTTTGTTGATGTTCATCTTATATCCTCCTTTCAACACACTATCCATTCCATTCAACTGCTATTCCAAGTCCTTTGCTGTCTCTGACAGAATTACAATGTCATCAGCGAACGTCAAAGTTTTTATTTCTACTCCATGGATTTTAATACCTACTCCAAATTTTTCTTTTGTTTACTTTACTCCTTGCTCAATATACAGATTGAACAACATTGGGGAGAGGCTACAACCCTGTCTCACACCCTTCCCAACCACTGCTTCCCTTTGATGTCCCTTGACCCTTATAACTGCCATCTGGTTTCTGTACAAATTGTAAATAGCTTTTCGCTCCCTGTATTTTACACCTGCCACCTTCAGAATTTGAAAGAGAGTAGTCCAGTCAACATTGTCAAAAGCTTTCTCTAAGGCTACAAATGCTAGGAACATAGGTTTGCTTTCCTCAATCTAGCTACTAAGATAAGTAGTAGGGTCAGTATTGCCTCACGTGTTCCAATATTTCTATGGAATCCAAACTGATCTTCCCTGAGGTCAGCTTCTACAAGTTTTTGCATTCGTCTGTACAGAATTCGTGTTAGTATTTTGCAGCTGTGATTTATTAAACTGATAGTTCGGTAATTTTCATATCTGTCAACACCTGCTTTCTTTGGGATTGGAATTATTATATTCTTCTTGAAGTCTGAGGGTATTTCATGTGTCTCATACATCTTGCCCACCAGATGGTAGAGTTTTGTCAGGACTGTCTCTCTCAAGGCCGACAGTAGTTCTAATGGAATGTTGTCTACTCTCGGGGCCTTGTTTCGACTCAGGTCTTTCAGCACTTTGTCAAAGTCTTCACGCAGTATCATATCTCCCATTTCATTTTCATCTACATCCTCTTCCATTTCAATAGTATTGTCCTCAAGTACATCAACCTTGTATAGACCCTCTATATATTCCTTCCACCTTTCTACTTTCCCTTCCTTGCTTAGAACTGGTTTTCCATCTGAGCTCTTGATATTCATACAAGTGTCTCTCTTTTCTCCAAAGGTCTCATTAATTTTCCTGTAGGCAATATCTATCTTACCCCTAGTGAGATAAACCTCTACATTCTTACATTTGTCCTCTAGCCATCCCTGCTTAGCCATTTTGCACTTTTGAGACGTTTGTATACCTTTTTGCCTGTTTCATTTACTGCATTTTTATATTTTCTCCTTTCACAATAACACACACTGAAATTACACATTGTTTGATGTTTAATTTACAGAAATTACAATTAAAACTTAACACCTTAATTTAACTGCAGACACAGAAAAATTGGTTCTTTTTAACAGATTCTTCCACTACAAGAGGTAGGCGGAATTATTTGTATGATTACATTAACATATGTAGTTATGGAAACAATATGTTTAGTGAAACTAATTCCTTCAGAATTAATTAAGGGCTGGATTTGCTAACATGTTTTTGAATAGAGCTAAGTAAATACTTAATGAATGATAGTATATCATTTTCCAAATGTTTATAATTATTATAGAATTTATATTTTTTGTTTATTAGTCAACAATAAAATTTAAGTTACGAAACAATTACTGATTTCACCCTATAACAAAAGTATAAGCTAGTAATAGTCGAAATAAATTATGAAATCAGTTATACACATAAAACGAAGCACAAAATTAGACCTGGTGTTCTGTTCCTCAAAACTGAGGGCCAATCTTTCTCTTTTATCCAAATGCAGATTATACTCACTTATGTTAATAGTAATTAGTCAAAAATGAAAAAAAAATGAGTTTTAAGGAGGCAGATGGCAAAACAAGAGGGGAAGTAAAAATATTCCAGCTTGCTTCATCACATCTTCTCTCTATAGATCTTACATATCAAGGGAAATTTCAACTTGACAACTGGGAATATATGTTGAACGCACATTAAAATTTTCATCTGCTTTTCTTTCAATTGATTTCAACATTGTTTGATTTTCACTCTTGATCTAAGACTGATACATAGTTCTCAGCTTATATGCTGACATATGGAACATGCACAAATGCATCCACAGTTACATACTCTCACAGAGTTACAGTGATTAAGACATGTGTTGTCCCTCAATAAAGAGTGATATATAACACCACAAGCTCTATCTTGTGGTGAAGCAATTGATTGTATTGCCCTTCACGCTCTGATAGAGGATCAAAATTTTTTTTTGTAGAGCTTAAACCTGCTGTACTAATTTGCTGTACTAGGATCTAGAAATTTCTAGTAATTCCAAGTAACTATGTTATGTGTTGGGTTATGTACTCATTTTCTTGATCAACATGCATTAGCCAGAATATAATTCCTAGGATATTATTCATTTTTGTTATTGCTGTTCTGGTCTTCAATCTTAAGACTGGTTTGATGCAACTCTTCTTGCTGTTCTATCCTGTACAATTCTTTTCATCTTCAAGTAACTACTAAAACTTACACCCTTCACAATCTGATTACTGCATTCATCTCTTGGTGTACCTCTATGGTTTTTATCCCCTCAAACTTTATTCCAGTACTAAACTTGTGATCCCTTAATGTAAGGGGATGTGTCCTATTGATCTGTTCTTTCTTCTAGTCAGGCTGTGCCACAAATTTCTTTTCTTGCCAATTCTAATCAGTACCACCTCATTAGTTATATGATCTACTCCTCTAACCTTCAGCATTCTTCTGAAGTGCCATATTTCAAAAGATCCTGTTCTCTTCTTGTTTAAACTGCTTATCATCAATGTATCATTCCGTGATGAGTGTTGGCCACAAGTAACACCATCTTCACGTTTTACTTACAGATTCTTTGATCAATTATCTTTTATGTGTTTGTCTTTGGATGATTCTTTTCTTGAATGTTTATGCTTTGTGTATATGTGCTACAATTATTTAATGGAAGTGTTCTTCAATGTACATTGTATTGATGAATTTAGTCCTTCATCATACAACTAAAGGAAGGGAATTACCACATTAGTGACCCTGGAGTCATTTTCGCCTCTCTGCCCATTATTTCAGTGACTGTGTGTTGTGTGAAGCTGACAAGTGTGCCTGAGCAGTTCTAGGCACTACAGTCTGGAACTGTGCGACCGCTACAGTTGCAGATTCAAATCCTACCTCGCGCATGGATGTGAGTGATGTTCTTAAGTTAGTTAGGTTTAAGTAGTTCTAAGTTCTAGGGGACTGATGACCTAAGATGTTAAGTCCCATAGTGCTCAGAGCCATTTTTTGTTTTGTGTGAATACTGCAAACAATGAGCCATACACCATTCAATTCAATTAACCCTGTTTCTTTCATCTCATGTTCAATGCAGACTGTGAATCTAAGTGTAGCTCCTATCTCATGTTATCAGTAAAATGAAACAGGGATGCTTTGATTCTCATGCGACACAACTATGCTCTTTAACCTATCCAGGTTAACAATGGCACGTAGCAAGTGCAGCATCTACAGTGTTTCCACAAGGTCATTCAACCTTGGCACTCCACATGTTTCACAAATTGTTGAGTGCACATGTTTTGCGTTGAGTGTCACTGCAAATTTCAAGGATAATGCACTGTACACATCACTGTCAGCACCCAGCAGCCACCAGATTTGAAGTGATTACACTCAACAAGTCATTCAAGGTAATATTCTTTCGCCTCTCTCATATACTCATTATACTCACATGTTACTCATCTCCATTGTCACGTTTCACAGCACAGCTTTACTACCTGTGACAGCTGACCACATATTTCCATCCCCCCACTCCCCCCCTATCCATTGGGGGTTCCGGGCAACACACATCATTATGCTTTTGCAATGTAGGAAAGTCCTTAACCAATGCATTCAACGACCACAGTGATCACTGCCATGGTGGTCAACCATGCTCTTGCACCTACTCAGTGTGCACTTGTGTAGTCACCTTCTCAGTCCTGCCCCCACCATGAAGACAGAGGGCAATGATCGATGCTCACTTGAGGTATCACCTTCAGTGCCTCATCTCTCTCAGAGCCTCAGGGAGCACTGAATCAGCTTCCTCTGATGCAGAATGTTTTCACCAACAGGTTGCCTAAACTGCCCACCCCCAACCCTCTCTGCCCATTGTGGAAAGATAACCCTTGGTGCTGGTTCACACTGTTTGACAACCTTTTTAACCTGTAAGCCATCACGGATGTGGACTCATGCTTCATCTGTTTGGTGAGCCATATACATGATATGATCACATGGACATTCCGTGTTGGAGATTTTCTCTGGCTGAGGACTGGGTGTTTGTGTTGTCCACATCATTTCATCATCATCATCATTTGTGACTGTGAGTGGATTGGATTATGTAAAATAATTGGCCTTTGTAAAAATTGGGACTTTGTATGGGTGCTGATGAACTTGCACTCAGCACCCCACAAACCAAACATTGTCATTCACATGGACATTATCAGTGACCTTGCTCTCTGTTTGCCTACTCTCTAGAAATACACAGCTGTCAAACCATTGACAATCAAGCATCTACAATGCCTGCCATCCGAAGCTAAATAAGGAAGGAAGATTAGGGTTTAACATCCCATTGACACCAAGATTATTAGAGACAGAGCAAAAGCTAAGATTATTTCAAGAATGGGTATGGAAACTGGTTGTGCCCTTTCAAATGAACCATCCTGGTCTTTGCCTGGAGGGGTTTAGTGAAATCATGGAAAACCTAAATCTGGATAGCTGGATGTCGATTTGAACCATTGCTCACCTGAACATCAGTCCGTGAGTTAACCTGTATGCCACCTCACTCAGTCCACCCAAAGTTATTTACCACATTATCCATTAAGAAAGCTTGGGTTCACGGACTCCATTCCAACTGTAGTGTCAGCTACGGACATTGATCAATGTGCAGTTGATGACCAACATCGCATTATGGACCTTTTGATTCATCAAGTTCTTTTCTCAAGCTTCAGGATCACAGACCAGGCTTATAACATACTTGAATATAGGCACCTACTCATCAACCTTGACAGGCACATGGAGGACAGGGTTGGTACTACTAATGACCCCAGCCCCCTCAACACCCCTCTGTCTCACCCAGCTAGCAGATGATGCAGGGAGCACACAGGACACTTCAAGAGGACACTTAGCCACCTCACAGCAAGCTTCACACACTAACTGCAGCTACCACCCTAACATTCCCAGACAGCATGGAGGATTCGTGTGAGCGCTTACCTGACTCAACATGGAATTCAGCAGATGTCATGCACACTGTGTGGAGTAACCTATATCCTGAGTACCCCTTTTCTGGTTCCACACAACCATCAGCAATGCCACAAGCAACTGCTGACCCCCTCCCCCCCCCCCCCCCCCCCATATCAAGTTAGTCCCCACTTGCATGTCACCATTCAAGCTAACCTAGTGTGAGGCTAACAACTCTAGTAATACTGTCCTCAGTGCTGCAAAGCTTGTGGTCGCTTCACTCCTAATATTAATTTTCTATGGACTTTCCACACCATACATGTGGCTGAACCTGTACTGAGAATAGAATTCCTGAAATATCTTGGGTTATCACCAAATGGTCAGTCAGCCTCAATGGTCCACCATGTCTCCAGCTACTTAATCTTGGGATCATTTGGCTCTACTTCCTTTTCCCCTCTAAGGATCTCACTCCCCTCCCCCCCTCTCAATTGCATCTCACTCAGAACACTCCAATCTAAAAGCTCAACTCATGATGTCATTGGTTGACCTTATGCTTGTGCACTCTGCTTCCGAGACTGTATGAAGACTCATCATACTTTACCAGTTGACTGATGCAGCATATGTGCAACTGACACAAGCTTATCCGACATTATGTCAGATATCCTTTGAGCATCACACCCTGATGACATTTTGGGAGCCACCCCCACACTAACTGCAGTGCTACCTCCTGCACAGATCTCCAAAGTCAGTTACACATTGCTCCCCAGTGAAGCCTCCCAGTGCATCATCACCCACTAGGACCAATGGTGACATTACTCTCATGGGCTCATGTGATGCATTTTACTAATGGTACTTATCACAGAATAAAAACTGCAGTGAGATCCCAGATACAGCACAAGGCTTGTACCTCAATCTCAAAAAACTGTATCATGCTAAATCAGACAGAAACTGGTCTTCCATCATGCACTCATTCAGAAGAAAGATGGTTCATTTCATCTGTGCATGGTCTACTGGGTTCTGAATTCTTGCACTATTACAGACAATTATTTGATCAAACACATTTAGGACTTCACCCAGCTGCTCAGTGATGTGTGTGTGTACAGCGATCTCGATTGCTGTAGAGCCTAACACCATATTCTCATGTTTGAGGATGATATTCCGAAGACTGGTCTAATTATCCTGTTTGGGTCATCTGAGTACTGTTTCATGCTATATGATCTAAAAAATGTGGCCCAGACTTGGCAGCAGTTTATTGATTTTTTATTGTTCAGCCTCCCATTTGTGTACACCAAAAAGATGATAACTTGGCTTTTCCCCCTTTCTCGAGGAATATGAACTGCATTTGGCACAAGTCCCCTGCACACTTTTCAACCATCTGACAACAGTGTAATTCCAACAATGTAGGAAAAGGCATTGTGACTTACTGTAAAGAAAACACATCAGGCTGCAGACAGACACAATTAAAAGACATTCACATAAAGTTTCAGCCACAAAATTCATCACTAAGACAAACTTTTACACACACACACACACACACACACACACACACACACACACACACACACACCACTAACACAGACTCAAGCAAGAACACCTATTGCACACATGACCGCCAACTCCAGCATCTCAGGCCAGAATGCAACTATCACATTGGATGCAAGCAGCAGTCTGGAGGGAGTGGGGAAGAGGAAGGGATAGTAGTGTACAGATGGTGGAGTTTACAGGAACTAGATTGCCAACAGGTGCAGCATCAGGAGGTTGTGAGGCATGGTGATGGTGAAAAAATGAGCAAGAAAGGAGTGGGGAAAGTCAGGCCAATGCATTGGCACAGGGCTGCAAATAAACAGGGGGAGAGGTGAGAATGGGGAGGAGATGATAGGACAGATGGTATGGCAACTGTTGGGTGGAGGATGTGGGGACAGTACGTTACCACAAGTTGAGGACAGGATAATTATGGGAGTGGAGAATGTGATAACTCCCATCTGTGCAGTTCGTAAAAACTGATGGTGGAGGAAAGAATTCTGATGGCTCAGGTAGTGAAGCAGCCATTGAAATCAAGTGTGTTTGTTCAACTGCATGTTGTACCACAGGGTGGCCTACTTTGTTCTTGGCCACAGTTTGTCAGTGGCCATTAATCCTGATGAACAACTATTGGTAGTCATACCAATATAAAAAGCTGTGATTGCAGCAGAGCTGGTAAATGACATGGTTGCTTTCACAGGTGGCCTGGCCCCTGACGGGGTAGTATAAGCCTTTGCCAGAACTGGAACACGAAGTGTTGGGTTTGTGGATTGAGCATGTTTTGCACCTGGACCTTTCACAGGGATATGATATTGCTGCAGCATGCTACCTGGATGCACAGCCTTCCAGCATAAGTGCAAGTTGTCATTGCCATGCAAACAGAAATACAGCTGGACACCTTTGTGGACTTGGCTGATTGGGTGCATAACAAGCTGGCAATGGTATGCCAATAGCAGTACCTCAGCAGCTTACAATCTGTAGCTGTGGCGGCAAATTTGAATCCATGGTGTCATGTGTCTCCTGCAGCCACCAGCATAGATGCTGATCTGCAACACCTAGTTCAAGACTTGGTACACAGATGGCTGCACTCAGTATGCAAGTCGACTGGTTGGTGTGCTCACCGACAGAGGGCAGCAGGTGCTGCAGAGGTAGTGATCCTGATGCTGCCGATTCAGCTCATGCAGCCAGCAGCACAGTACCAACGGTTCTGGTGGTATGCCAACAACATCAGAGTAGCATCCAAGTGGGTTTTGCTGACATCATTCCCACTTTGGCAGTGAAGTGACAAAGTGTTGGCCTCCATGTTCACACCCAAATGGCAAGTGCAGCCACACCAAGGTGCACCCAGCTGCAGTGCACATCCAGGCATCTCTCCATACTGGAATGGCTTGGCAGTTTGAAGTACATTGTCAACATGGGCTCTGATATGTCTATTTTCCCTTGATCTATGCTAAGATGCTGCTGGAATGTCAAGCTGCTTTCCCTTATGGTGAAAAACAATGCAACAGCAAAAACATGCTGCACTCAACACCAAAATTTGAACCCTGAACTGTATCACACATTTGTGTAGAAGTTTACTGTGGCTGATGTTAATGAATTGATCCTGGATGTGGTTTTCCTTAGCCACTACAACTCGTTATCTAATATCACGAGCATCCTGCTGATTGATTTAACAACAGATCTGAAAATAGTGGGGCTGTGACAGCCAACTGCTTTTTTCACTGTTAAACCAGTGAAGTCCCCTGGACAGATGCAGACATAATGGACTAATTTCCATTGCTCACTTACCCACCTGGTACACTGAGAGATGTCAAACATTTGACAGTCCACCACATCGTGACTACTCCTGGCCCACCCAGCTTGTGCTGTCCAAATTGATTTTTGCCCAAGAAACTTGCTGTAACAAAGACTAAGTTCAAGGGCACGTTGCAACAGGGCACTGTTTGGCCATCATGCACCCCATGGTCCTCGGCCTTGCTTTTAGTGCCAAAGAAACATAATTCATGGTGTGTGTGCAGAGACTATCATGCCTTAAATGCCTGAATGGTGCCAGATTGATATCCAGTACTGCACCTGCAGGATTTGAACCACACGTTAGTGGACTCAGTTATATTTATCAAAATTGACTGCATGAAGGCATTCACACAGGCCCTTGCGGCATCTGAAGACGTTCAGATAACAGCAATTATCATAACATTTGGGCTTTTTGAAAGCTTATAAAGGATGTTCAGCCTCCAGAATGCCGTCAAGATCTGGCAGCATTTCCTGGATGGCGTCTTATGGGACTTACTGTGGTGTTTCACATACTTCAATGACATTCTCATGTATTCAAAGTCACCTGAAGTCCACCTCTGCTATCTAACAACCATCTTTCACCACCTGAGCACGGCCAACATTGTCATTGACCACTCAGGAAGTATATTTGCAGTCACAGAAACTTTGTTTGTAGGCCATTTACTCAGCCCTAGTGGGTCCACACCACTACCAAGTAAGATACAGTCAGGAACATACTGTGCCCACAGATGCACAAAGACTTGAATATTATCTTGGCATGACAAATTTATATTGGCACCATTTGCCTAACTCCACTACAGTGCTGGAACCCCTGACTGTGCTGCTATGCAGCCCTACTTTGAATGGAAGGATTCCTGTTAACTGGTCAGATACAATGAAGAGAAGCATTATTAAGTCCAAATGAAGCCTTGTGGATTTTACCAGTGACAAGCCCCTCGTTCAGACATTGCAAAACAATAATACCAAGTGTATGTCATGCAATTTCCAGTAGTTGGAGCATATGTTGCGTGTTCTACACAGACATCTGGCATATTTCCAGAATTGACAACACTGTTGCCAACTGCTTGTCCTGTTCTTGCAACATTATCTCTCCTCCTGTGAAATTCAAGGATGCTGCCCAAGAATGGGAGATTGACAAATAACTGGACTGCCTCCACCACAGCACTTCCAGTGTCCTACAGCTTGATCTAGTGTGCATTCCTGTCTCTGCCTGTAAAATTTGTTCTGATGTTTCAACAGCCACACATCACGTTTCTCCTGAAGAAATGTAGGTGAAGTACTTTTAACTGTGTCCACGGACTGTCACACCCTCAGCATCAACACCTCTGTGTCACTCATGGCTGTGCATTTCATCTAGCCAGAACTACTGAAAGACTGCCATCAATGGGCATGCACTTGCTGTGCATGCCAACATGCCAAAATCATGAGGCACACCCATGCACCCATTGGCACCTTTTACAATATGACATGCCTTTCTGCATACGTCCCTGTCAACATCATGGGCCCACTCTCTGTGTCAAAATGCAAGTGTTATCTGCTGATGATGATAGATTACTTCACATGCTGGTCACAGATGTTACAACATCCTGAGCTCAAGGTTTGTAATATGTCAGAATGACGGAGAGGTATGGTTTAGGAGAGAGGGATGACTCTCGCTGAAGTGTGCAAAGAAACATAGGTAAGCACATCATTGACTTTATTACATCAAAGATACACAGCTGGCCTAGCACTGAACTTGGCAATGGTGCCGTGTGGCCTGAGTGGGTCAGTGCCAACACAAACATTGAAATTTGCAGCATCAGCATCTGGTAACACAATTTTGCAGATGTAACAGTCCTACACATGTTACAGCTAAGTGGCCACTGCATGGCCCAGAATGTGGCTCACTACTCTCTCAAGTATGACTTATGGAGCTTATGTAGAACTCCAAAGGGAAGCAGTTGACCACTGTCATTATAGTGAGCCTTAGCAGCTCTTTCAGTCCTCCCAGGGCAACTCATCCAGTGCCGGCAAACAGTTCTGCACCCAGAGGGCAGCGAATTCATGCCCTGGCCTTGGACACAACAGCCTGCAGTCCAGCATATAATGTCACTCAAAGAGCAGAGGGTAGCAGCAGCTCCTTGCTCTGGTGTAGCTGTAATGTGCAACCTGCTCTCCCACTGTGATGATGTGTCCATGCAGGAGAGGTTGGAGGTAGCTTCAGTGGGCCAGTTGGTTACTGATATCCATCATCAGAGGTCATTTAGATTGGCCTGTAACTTAAACAATCATCATTTTCTCTGATTATAGACATGGACCAAATCGCACTATGACTGCATCTTTGAGTCTCCAGGTTCACTTATTTATGTCTTTTCCCTAAGCCTCTGACTTAGTTCCTCTGTTCCTCTGTGGGGTTGGGGAAGGGGGGGGGGGGGCAGTGGAGTGTTCTTTGATAATTAGAACGTCAGCTTTCCTCTGCCCACTTGGGCTCTACACACAGGTCACTAGCCGCTGTTGTCACTGCAATGGATGGGTTTTTCACAGCATGTCAGGGCCCTGTGCTGCTCTGATTACTTCACATTTGTATAAAGTGCCTGCCAGACCATGCCTTCTAGCCTGTGAGTGGTGATGTTAACCTTCCTAGCTGAATAATATGCAAAATAACATTGCCTTCACTTGCCATCCAGTGTGATAGATGGTCCCATAACTACTACCTTCTAGCCATTTACTAGAATCCATGCCTATACTTATTCACGGTGCAGCAGAAGCATTGCTCATACTGAACATCACTGATGGGAACATCATACCAGCCTTCATTGACACCTGGCTGCCCCACTCATGTCACAGCAGACTGTGACCACCAGTTTGACTGTGCGCTGTTTACACAAATTGCCTGACTGAGTGGTGAGTAGTTTCACAGAACTACCAGCTATCACATGATGTCTAGCAGCATAGCTGAGCAGCTCCATCAAACACTAAAAGCCACCCTAACTTGCCATGAATTCATCTTGATGGAAGCGCTCCTACTGGTACTGCTTGGCCTGTGAGTAACACTGGAAGAATATATTAGTGCTTTACCTGCTGACCTTGTATATGGATAATCTCTCACCATCCCTGGTGATTTTATAATAGAAGTACCATCACCTTGCAATGCATTGGCCCCTCTACTGGTAGAATGTCTGCATGCATCTGACTGCTGTATTTGGATGTACACCACATAGTCATCTGCAATGAGAGAACACGCAACATCGAGTGCAACAGCGAGTCAACCAAAGTGTCAATTGACAGTCAAGCCAGTTTATGTCTTGAATGCTCCTGCTGCTGTTCACTTCCTCGACCCAGCAGAAGACCTGTTAATGGATGATGCTTCCTCTGTCACTGGTCAGGAAGAGCCTGCAACCGTGGCTCCCAATGATACATGCAAACCACCAGCTGTCATTGCAATGCCATGTGCACTTCAGCCCCATCCCATCTCTCCCAGTTACCTGGCACAGCCTCCTAAGCTGCACTCACCATGGCTACCTTGGCCACTCCCACCACAGCCACCAGCAGACTCCATCACGTGCTCCGGCTTCCACATCCATTTCTATGCCCATGCTGAAGCATAACAATGCCCCAGGTCATCACCAGCAGTAGACACCCTGTCACAGTGAGCCATGTCATCAGCACATCATCTCCAGTTGAGATCTACAAAACCATCTCATGTTTAACTGGCTACTTGTTTCTCATAGCTCCCAGATTTCCATTTGTGACAGTGTGCTCAACTATATCATGCATTGAGGTCAGTTTAACTTCTGTGATGGGTCTTTGTGTCATTTCCTATTGAGCTCTGGACATCACCCTCCACACCACTAAGCTTGTCCATCACAGTTCTGGGAACCATGTTCACACAATGACACCTTCTCGCTTGGGTATAGGCACTACATGTGGTATCCATACCTCCACTGTGTTGAAGCTTTGAGTCTGGACTAAATCCTGCAGGGTCCTCCCATGTATATCTGTGAACTCTGAACAGTGAAACTAATGAATGCTTTATTTTGTTACACTTTATCATCACTTTTTTCCCTTTGAGATGACATCCAGTTACTAGCCAGTTGCATGAGAACATTCCCACTGTGTTCACATGAGCTGATGTCATGCACCACTACCCAATCACCCATGACTGCCCACCACCGTCATGTCTGTGCTGTCCTCACAAAAAAGCTCACAACAAAGCATGCAGAACCCAAACATCTGTCATACAAACTGGACGGTTGCACTTGCTTCCAGCTTCCAAGCTTCAGTCTCCAATAGGGGATCTGTGTGGCAACCATGCTGAAAAACGTGTGAATGGAGGCCAGAGCCACTCACAGTCAGCCCAAATTAGCTGCATCAGATATCTGTCGCTTACATACCTGCCAAGAGGCAAAATTCTGGTAATGTGTGGTATGGGTCAGCAAAAAAAGCAACAGCAGTGTGAACTAAACCATTGTATAATACATGTGCCTTTTTTGAGAGTCTGCAACTTCAATTCATGGACCACACATGTTGAACTTAACACCAGCTCCCCACATACTGGTATGGAAGTTTGTTTAGTGCTCTTTATTCATTTCTGCCTTTGCTTCATCATGGGTCTATTATTGATTTATTGACACTCATGGTGCCTCTTATGTTGGTATTTGGTATGTGGTCTAGGTTGCAGATGCCACAACTTTGCCTCCAAAACTTCATCTCCAGCACAAGAACTTGTTTCTCTTATGCTCGTCTACTACCCACATTTCTGCTCTGTACATTGTGATATTTTGAACGGTTCAATGATACATCACCTGTTTGCTCCTTGTTTTGTTATATGTTATTCCAAAGCACTGAATTCAGTTCTTCACTCACATAAATAGATGACACCTATGGAAATACATTACATCAGGACATACATGCATTGAGGAAAAGTATTATTTCCTTAAAATGATGGAACACTTGACATATTGTGTATTATCTTTCTCATGTTTTACGGTTGATTCATTTAGTTATGTTTCCCAAAGTTCAATATTCTCTAATCCTTTTATCTTTCTGTAAGTGTGTGCTCATCTGATTTTAAGTTTCAGTTCAACACATACACTTTGGGCCTTTAATTTGTTGGCTGATATTTCATAACTAACAGATATTGTCTGTATAAATAACCCTTATTGTAAGTCTGTTACGAGAGTAAATTGCGAGAATTATATGATTGCAGAGAATCCCTTAGATAATGGTCAACTGAGAACATTTTACTTTGTTTGACATTTGCTGTTGTTATATCTTTTTAGTTCTGAGACCTTTCCTTTCAGAACTATTAAATAATGAACTGACTCAGTTGAAGAAAGTTATCACATTGCAGTTTCTAGTTTTTTCTCAACTCTGATGTAGGTACGGCAGTCACTGTTGGATAGCCTGTGGCCATATCTCCGTGTCGTTGCCCGATGTTCATCCATGGATAAATACCATATGGTGCTGGGTATCACCAATTCACTGAATGCTGGTGAATCCCAGGTTGCTGCTGTTCTTGGTGATGGGCTTGGTGACATACCAGCTCTTGAACAATCTGATGTAGCATTTTCAAAGGTGAGAACTTGCCAGTGATTTCTGAACTTTGTTGTTAAGCTTAAGAATAACAGTTTAATGAAATTTTGGTTCACATAGAAATGTGCACAGTATTCATGGCACGTACCAGACACAATTAAACACTACTTCATAAATAGTGTTAAGAATTTTGTGTGCTTGGAGTACAATTATGGTATGGTATTTTGAGAGGTTCTTTATAATGATGTGCCTCCTTTCTTTATGGTGAGTTAAATTAGGAAAACAGACAAAACTGTTAAAAACATAGTGGAGTACTGCAAAATTCAGCCCTAAAAATACTGTATGATCTAGTGGAAATTTCTCTTGGGAAAGCAGGAAAATGTACTACATGAAGTTATTTGATTTGAGTTTGAAACTTAAGTTTGCCTTTTTGAAGTCTAAATGTAGATACTACATTATTGGTAGTTCATAACGTTAGATATAAGTTACAGAAATCATTACAACTGATTCCTGATCCAATTTTAGTCTCCGTGTATGTCTGAAGGATGTGTGAAGTTTCTTGTAAATTCTTATTAATCTCTTCCATTGTGATTTTACTTTCATATTTGAGAAAAATACTTCCAATATCCTTTCATAGCCATAATGTTACACCTCTTTTTTCTTGACCATGTCACATTTGTTTTAAAGTAACGAACTTTTCTTCTCAGCATTGCTTAATGAAAAGGACCACACTTAACTTTATTTCATTTGCAACTGTATTCTTGTTATAAATACAGCTGCAATACATTGCAGTGGACATATCTATCACCTCCAGGACAGAGTGATGATTGTTTATAATTGAGAAATTTTAAACGTCAGCCTACAGTAGGCATCATGCACTTAAACAGTGCATTACAACCATTAATTGAGAGGAAATGTGTTTCATGGTGACACGTAAATTTGATTAATTTGTGGCATCCATAGTTTTTATTGACGACAAAATTTAATATCTATGAACTCTTAAGTGCTCTGTCGAGCCTCCATCTTAACTTTACTTTAGTCAGTTTTTGTTATACTTAATTCTGTATGGACACACTGTCAAGTGTAAAAATATACGAGCTACAACATACATGGGAATTAAGTTTTCTATTTCCCAATTACCGATCCCATTCCCATAGTGGTGACCCCATAGTTCATTCGTGTTTCGTGCCTTCCACACCAGTGTTTATGCAACAGGTTATATGCACTACGCAATGACCATGCCAAACAATGCCTTGTTCGAAGATGTGGAAGCACAACTTCACTCACCGAGTTTCGTAATTTCTTTGCCAACGGTGTATTCATCATTTATGCACAGTGATTCTCATTCCCAACCAGTCTCTCGCCCTGTTTCAGAAGCAGGTCATTTCCATCCAGCATTTGTCACTCATGGTCCAGTTTCCAGGCCCCACTCATGTCTGTCCATTCGCCCGTTTCCACGGTACCGTCCATGCCTGCCGTGTTGAGTTTTCATGACACACAGTCAAATATGCCAGCTGCAGCTACTACAGATTTGCTCTCCTGGTTTAAATCTGGGCCTACCGCGCTGGCCTCTGACTTAACCTCAGTTCAGCCACTACCCCAGGAGACACGTAAGCTGTTGTCATCACACCCTCCTGGCCACCTGCCGGAGCTACCGCCCTTATACTAGGACAACCCAGCATCATGGTTCACACTTGTCGAGCATCTGTTCAAGTTACATCATGTGTCTGATGACAATTCAAAGTTTCTCTGCCTTGTCACACACCTCCATGACCACTCGGATTTGATTTGTGATGTGCTCCTTTTCCCACTGGCTGCACCAAAATATGAGTTTGCAAAGAATGGACTTGTCTGCTCACCACAAGAGTTAATAATCAAGATCCTTTACAAGGAGCACCTGGGGGAATGTGCCCCTTCACAACTCTGGCGTTGCCTTCAATTGCTAGTGAATGAGCATACCATGCCTGACGCCATGCTATGTGCTGTGTGGTCTGCCAAACTACCTACTGATCTACAGATCCATCTGTTACCACACTCGTTCAGATCCACTGGCTTACACCTATGCATCGCTGACCAGTTGAATTCACTGCTGCAGCAACATCAGCCGGTTCATTCTACACCGTGCATCAGCAGAGCCGCCCCCGCATACCAACCTTCAGCTGGCAGAGGCAGGGCTTGCTCCACTGTCACCTCATCTACTTCTCCTGGCAGCATCGGCTCAATCTCTCCTCTGTCCGAGCACTCCAGGATCGCTCATGCACCTTATGTACCAGTCTATTTGTGGAAACAAATCAATGAGGACAAGCCACCCTCACTGTCGCAGTCTCCACCTCCTCAGTACCCTGCTCACCCTTTCTGCTGGTGATCATCAATGATGGCAAGAAGTGCTGGATGCCATGCCAACACCCAAACACCAACCACAGTAACTAAGAGACGCCGAGTCCTGCAGGGAACCTAACAGGCATCCTCTTACATTTCGCTCTGTTCACTTGTCTGCCTGGCTGACTGGTCATCTCTATGTGGCTGACATTGCATCAGGTCTAGTTTTTCTGGTCGACACTGGTTCTGATGTGTCAATCATACCTACTTCAATGGCTCCACCCACTTCTTCACAGATGAAGTCATTTCTATGAACTGTCAATGCATCGATTTTACCTACCTCAGGCTCAGTAAAGGTTATGATGACCCCATCACCTTATCTACATTTTCAGTGGATGCTCTACAGTGGCAACATCAATGAACCAGTCCTCGGTATGGATTTTTTGTCTCATTATGAACTATCTTCAAATGTCGTACAGGGTTCGGTACTCCACTATCCTGTGAACACTCACATAGCGTGCACTTGCATCTATTTCCGACACTCTGTTTCCACCGCAATATACAATATCATACCCGAGTGCTCCACCCTCATAGCTAACATTGTGACCTGGATTACGACTTACTGTCAGTATATAACTCAGTGACGCAACTCTGACAGGATAATGAGAAACTGAAACAACACATTGCATCCACTTACAGTGAGCTCATACCTCGCTTCTGCAACTGCAGTCCATGGCATGGCAACATGAACAAGATTGCTCGGCTGAGCCTAGCTCAAACATTCACCAGGTTAGTTCACAAACATTCCAACCCCCCCCCCCCCCCCCCCCCCCCCCCGTCCAACACATATCAAAAAAAGTTTTGCATCAACTCGGTTCCAGAACCTGTACAGAAAATTGGAATAGAGATCAACATAAACATCATTTCTGCCTTTTTATTGCTCATGAAAACCACACATACAGTGAGACCTTCAGAGGTGGTTGTCAAGATTGCTGTATACACCAGTACCTCTAATACCCAGTAGAATGTCCTCTTGCACTGATACATGCCTGTATTCGTCATGGCATATTATTCACAAGTTCATCAAGGCATTGTTGTTCCAGATTGTCCCACTCCTCAATCGTGATTTGATGTAGATCCCTCAGAGTGGTTGGTGGGTCAAGTCGTCCATAAACAACCTTTTTCAATCTATCCCATGCATGTTCAGTAGGTTTCATGTTTGGAGAACACCTGGCCACTCTAGTGGAGAAATGTCGTTATTCTGAAGGAAATCATTCACAAGATGTGCACAATTGGGGTGCAAATAGTTGTCCATGAAAAGAAATGTCTCGTCAATATACTGCTGA
This sequence comes from Schistocerca gregaria, assembly GCF_023897955.1. NCBI lineage: Eukaryota > Metazoa > Arthropoda > Insecta > Orthoptera > Acrididae > Schistocerca > Schistocerca gregaria. The sequence goes on along the minus strand of NC_064923.1, from coordinate 617,850,527 downwards.
TATGGTTTCACTATTTGTTAGAAGATGGCATTCTTGTACCTTACAGACATTACAGTGCCTTCCATGACCACCAGAATCATTCGTTGGCCCCACATAATGCAATTCCAAAACATCAGGGAGCCTCCACCTTGCTGCACTCACTGGGCAGTGTGTCTAAAGCATTCAGCCTAACTGGGTTGCTTCCAAACATGTCTCCGACGATTGTCTGGTTGAAGGTATATGCGACACTCATCAGTGAAGAGAACATGATGCCAATCCTGAGTGGCCAATTGGGCATGTTGTTGGGCCCATCTGTACCCTGCTGAATGGTGTCATGGTTGCAAGGATAGACATCAGGAGTGAAGTTGCACATCATGCAGTCTATTGCGCACAGTTTGAGTCATGACACAGCGTCCTATGGCTGCACAAAAAGCATTATTCAACATGGTGGCATTGCTGTCAGGGTTCCTCCAAGCTATAATCTGCAGGTAGCGGTCATCCATTGGGGTAGTAGCCCTTGGGCAGCCTGAGCAAGACATGTCATTGACAGTTCTTGTCTTTCTGTATCTCCTCCATATCTGAACAACATTGCATAGCCTACACGCTACGAACATTGGTTTGGTTCACTCTGAGGAACCTGGATGCTTCCCTTGTTGAGAGCCCTTCCGGGTGCAAAGTAACAATGTGGACATGATTGAACCGCCATATTGGCTGTCTAGGCATGATTGAATTACAGACAACATGAGCCGTGTACCTCCTTTCTGCTGAAATTACTGCAACTGATTGTCTGTCAGACCCCCTCCATCTAATAGGTGCTGCTTATCCATGGTTGTTTAAGTCTTTGGGTGGATTTAGTGACATCTCCCAACAGTCAAAGGGACTGTGGCTGTGATACAATATGTACAGTCAATATCTGTCTTCAGTAGTTTTGGGAACTGGGATGATGCAAAAGATTTTGATGTTGGTACTTTGGCTGAAAACTGCGCTAATTACAAAATGTAAGTAATTTCCAATTTTATTGTCAATGTTCATTTTTAAACATACACCTGATCGCTAACTTCCTGATATATGACCAAAGCATGTAAATAATTATAGCATTTATAAAAAAGCTAATGACAGAAATATGTTTTTATCTCTCAAACTCAAGTAGTTCCAGAGTAGTTACTTTTCTGAGTAAAGACATTCCTATTGAAATAGGAACACCTAGTTAGTCAATCTAGGCAGCACGATTCAATAGATATTTTTTTGGCCTAAAAGCCCTCATTCAAACAAATCTTCCACTATTCACTTACTCAGAAACATAAATCTTTGTTAGTAATTTATTGAAAGCCAGTAGACAACAAGGGCTAATTTGAGTTTTAATTATTGTTAGCTTACAAAAGAAAGTTGTTGGGAGTCATTTTATGTCAGCCTGCAGTGAGTTGTTAAGTCAGCCAGGAGTGAGTTGTTCAGTAAGATCTGCATCCAAAAATATGGGGATAATGTGCTCCAGAAGGTCTGGTAGAAATTAAAAGTTGGGAAAATGTACAAAATTTATCTGAAGTTCATATCTGGGAGTTTGCTCCATTGTTCAATGGCTCTCTTTAATCACTGACTATGAACTTGTAACTATTTTTATCTACAGCATAAAACTTCAACAATGGTTTATTCAAGAGGTGACAATAGGATTATATTTTGAAACATGTTCATATTATTTCCAAAAGACATTTACTGTGGACATTGTTTTCATATTGCTATGACAATTAAATTTCAAGGACAGTGGTTTGAGAACTTTATACAGTGACTGAGTTAATGATTTACTTGCCATATATTAATAATCGTGCAGAATGACAACTGAGTTCGGTTACTGCCTCAAACAATCACCTAGTTACAATAGATGAGGTGTAATCTTGCCATAAACATTAGTTCATTCTTGATCAAAGTGCAGGGAAAATTTTTGGACTGCAAAGCTGATGTGGACAAAATCATTGTCATGTGTATCCTTTTGACTACCAATTATCAGCCAGAATCATTGGAGGTGCAGCTACCAAAGGCATATTTGCACAGGTGATGATACTGCTATACTTGGATCCTGGTTTTCCACTGCAACATCATCAAATATAAACACAGTGTCAGGCATTACTTTTTCAGGTCATGAGATGTTGCTGCTTTTGCCGAATGTAGTGCATGTTACACTGTTGATTCTGGGCAATATCTCCTGTATTGGTATTTTAGCTGAAATAATGTTTTAAAAAATATATAATTCAAAGCAGATCCACTCTAGATGTGTTAGCAGTGACATAAGCACATTCATGTTGCTGCAGTTAGATGGGCTTATAATTACCACTTGTATATTAACAGCAGTGAGTGTTCCCCTCTTCCTCTTCTTCTTCTAGTTGTTGATAGTTCCTCAGGGCCTGTGGGTTATTACAAAATCCTTGTGACAGGACCACTCACTCGTGATGACTATACACTATTATTAGCATGCAATGGGTTTCACAGCTTTTCTTTGTTTTAAGACTCTTAAATGTAACAGTAATGGAAATTACTGGATGGAACAATAAGCAAAATAGCAGAAGAGAATGGCAACCACTAACCAATGTAGATCAGTTCATGGGACACAGGAAATATAACAGAAAACAGCACTCACATTACTGCTTTTTCTAGACACAGTGCACACATTAGCACACACTACCACATAGATATGAAACTGCACACTCTCATGTCCATGGCAAGACCAGTTATTGATACTCAGTTACTGAAAACAGTGACCTGAACTGATGGAAGTGGGGAGGGACTAGAGAAGACACAAGGAGGGTGTAGCAGGAAAGAGGCAGGTCTTTGACAGATGTCTCTGTGGCTATGCAATAAAATGAAAGATGTGCAGAGGGTATGACAAAGTGAGTTGTAAGACGAGGAGAAGAGGAGAAAAAGGTAAAGATGGAGAGGAATGTGAAGGTGGAGAGAAAGGTGAAGATGAAGAGGGAGAAGGGGATAGGAGAGAAAAGTAGAGGGGTTGTAAAGGGAAAGAAGAGATTGAGAGGAGTGCAGCAGAAGTGAGAAAGAGAGAGAGAGAGAGAGGGAGACAGAGAGAATGTCTGCATGGAGGGTGGAGGGATTGAGTAGGCAGTGCATGATCTGGATGGAGGAGCTGTAGTGTGAGCAGAAGAGATAACTGAAAAGGTAAAGCGAGGCAGTGGGAACAGTTTAGCAGAATATTTTGGAGAGATAATTCCTATCTCCATAGTACAGAGAAACTTGTGCTGGAAGTGAGTATCCAAATGGTCTGTATAATGAAGCAGCAGTTGAAGATATTGTGGTGTGCAGCATATTCCACAATTATATGGTCAAGTCAGCAGTTTGTCACAGTTTGGTAGTGGCCATTCATGAGACTAGACTGTTGGTTTCTGATCAAAGAATACCATACAGTAATTGCAGAATAGCTGACATATGACATGGCTGCTTTCACACATAGCCATACCATTTATTGAATAGGAAATGTCTTTAATGGATTGTGGTAAGATGTGGTGAGTGAGTGTACAGTAGGTGTTGCACCTGGGCAGACCACAAGGGAATAGCCTATTGGGTGCAGAATTGGGAGTGGGATTGGAATTGGGATGGATAAGGATATTCTGTAGGTTGGCTTGGCAGTGGAGCTCTTGTTTGTGGGATGTTGGTATATTCTGGGTAAGATATCCCTTGTTTCTGAGTACACTGAGTAGTGACTGAAGCCCTTAAAATAGGAAAAAAATTGTGGTTGGATCATTTCTTCTTTCAGGTATACAGGGTGGTGCAAAAGTCACTGGCTACTGATTGAATTTATATTTAATTACAAATACAAACAATTCTTTCAATTAATTGTTATGTTCAGACTGTTTTCAGTCTTCATTAATGTGTCTTTGAAGTCTATTTAGAACAGTTTTACATACTCTGTAGCATAGTGTGATATCACTGCCCAAACCATGAAATGCATCTTGTCTGTAGTCTTTTAATTCAGCAATGATCTGAGGTTTTTGATATTAAACAGAATCCTTGACAACACCCTGTAGGAAAGAATCCATGGGTGTAATATTTCGTGAATGTGAAGGCTTGTTACTCTCTACCCTTCAACCAATCACTTTTCTTTCAAAAGTTTCATTTACATAATCATGGGCAGCAGTGGGATAATGTGGTGGAGCACCATCTTATTAAAAGCAAATTTCTTGAAAGTTTTCAACAAACATCATAAGTCCTGGTGCCATGTAATTCTGAAGCATATCCAAATAGTTATCTCCTGTCACAGTTCCTAAAAAAAATTGGTACAAATACATCAAATTATGATATTTGCCCACCAAACACTCATACCAAGTTGATGTAGTGGTTGTTCTAACAAAAGATTTTGATTGTCTGTGTACCAGTAAGTGTAGTTAATGTCTGTTAACTTGTCTGCTTAACTTAAAATTGCCCTCATCAGACTACCCAATTTTATTGAATAGGTTAGGATCATGTTTCTGTTGGTCGAGCACAATTTTACAAAACTGAAGACATTGACCTGGATCAGTATCAAGTAACCTATGACTTAAACATGGAAGGTAAAGTTCATACTTATGTTCGAGTAACACTCTTTCCACTGACATTCCACGATAAACCCAGCTCATGTGCTAAACCTCTGGTTGATTTTCATGGACTTTGGGTCACAGCCAAACATACCCACAATTCATTTTCCTCAGTTGTGACTGTTGTTGTGTGACCAGATATGATTGCATCCATAACAAACCCATATACTTCAAATCTATATTGTATATTATACACTGTATGTGTAGATGATGGTTTTGATCTATAGTGTCTTCCAGATTCACCATTTTTATAAAACCTTTTAATGCAAAATTCATTTCTTTTTTGTTAAAATTTGAAAAACTACAGCTGTAAACATGTCTCACAGGTCATTGTTTAAACAATTCATTAGTTTCACTATTGTGTTTGTTTTTCTTGTCATTTGAATGTATACTAATTTGACAAGGCATAATTATCACCATTTGGTAAGAACAACTTATCAGGTTAAAAACCCCTACTGTATTAAGTTTTGTGTTGCTTTTGTTTTCTTTTAACCAACTGTCCAGTGACTTTCACACCACTCTATATATATATATATATATGCTTGATTCCACAGTCGTTCATCACTATCGCTCATCTCATCAAAAACACTTCTGAAAATGTATAAGGCTATTATACTTGATGTTAAACCTGATAAATGCACAGTGATAGAGCTAAGTGTTAATTTAAATGACAGAAATGAAAGCATACTGCAAGTTCTGAATGCTTAAGCAGCTGCCTTTCATGGGATACTCTTCCATTAACCCATTGCTAAAGGAGAATGTTGGCTGCATCACATTAGTGTTCTCAAAAAATCCATTATGCCCAGCCATCCTTGTTCAGATTGCTTCAATCTAATAATATGTGTAAGATGAGTAATTGAAATTTATAAGAAAGTTACAGAAATGTACCATAGTTTGAATGCAATTGATCATTGTTTATTTCCTAAACAATTGATAACAATGCTTTCTGATATTTCACACAGCTTTCATGGGATACCTTAACTGCATCAGAGTGATGCACTTATTTCTAGGTATGACTCTTGTTATTTATGCAAGAAGATCAATGACTTTTTTTCCCTACACCAATAATCGTACATCACACGTAGTAAATCACCATATTTTTAAAAAAGTCTCTGAGTCTTTTTTCTTTTTACTGCATCACCATCTGTGCAGTATCTTTCAAAGAATTCTTTATTATGTACTCTCAATTCAGCTCATACAGCATTCAGAGAGATAGGAGCAGTAATATCCATAGTATTCCACCATAAATTTCGTCTGCATGGATTTAATACTAAGGGGGTGATAGTAGCTGACTTGTTGTTGTTGTTGTGGTCTTCAGTCCTGAGATTGGTTTTATGCAGCCCTCCATGCTACTCTATCCTGTGCAAACTTCTTCATCTCCCAGTACTTACTGCAACCTACATCCTACTGAATCTGCTTAGTGTATTAACCTCTTGGTCTCCCTCTGCGATTTGTACCCTCCACACTGCCCTCCAATGTTAAATTTGTGATCCCTTGATGCCTCAGTACATGTCCTACCAACTAGTCCCTTCTTCTTGTCAAGTTGTGCCACAAACTCCTCTTCTCCCCAATTCTATTCAATACCTCACCTTAGTTATGTGATGTACTCATCTAATCTACAGCATTCTTCTGTAGAAACGCATTTCAAAAGCTTCTATTCTCTTCTTGTCCAAACAATTTATCATCCATGTTTCACTTCCATACATGGCTACACTCCATACAAATACTTTCAGAAACAACTTCCTGACACTTAAATCTATACTCGATGTTAACAAATTTCTCTTCTTCAGAAACGCTTTCCTTGCCATTGCCAGTCTACATTTTGTATCCTCTCTACTTCGACCATCATGAGTTATTTTGTTCCCCAAATAGCAAATCTCATTTACTACTTTAAGTGTCTCATTTCCTAACCTAATTCCCTCAGCATCATCTGACTTAATTCGACTACATTCCATTATCCTTGTTTTGCTTTTGTTGATGTTCATCTTATATCCTCTTTTCAAGACACTGTCCATTCCGTTCAACTGCTCTTCCAAGTCCTTTTCTGTCTCTGACAGAATTACAATGTCATCGGCAAACCTCAAAGTTTTTATTTCTTCTCCCTGGGTTTTAATACCTACTCCAAATTTTTCTTTTGTATCCTTTACTGCTTGCTCAATATACAGATTGAATAACATTGAGTATAGGCTACAATCCTGTCCCACTCCCTTCCCAACCACTGCTTCCCTTTCATGCCCCTCGACTCTTATAACTGCCATCTGGTTTCTGTACAAATTGTGAATAGCCTTTAGCTACCTGTATTTTACCCCTGCCACTTTTAGAATTTGAAAGACAGTATTCCAGTCAACAAAGTCAAAAGTTTTCTCTAAGTCTACAAATGCTAGAAATGTAGATTTGTCTTTCCTTTATCTTTCTTCTAAAATAAATCGTAATGTCAGTTTTGTCTCACTTGTTCCAACATTTCTACAGAATCCAAACTAATCTTCCCCGAGGTCTGCTTCTTCCAGTTTTTCCAATTAGTATTTTGCAGCTGTGACTTATTAAACTGATAGTTTGGTAATTTTCACATCTGTCAACACCTGCGTCCTTTCAAATTGGAATTATTATATTCATCTGTCTCACACATCTTGCCCACCAGATGGTAGAGTTTTGTCAGGATTGGCTCTCTCAAGGCCGTCAGTAGTTCTAATGGAGTGTTGTCTGCTCCTGGGGCCTTGTTCCGACTCAGGTCTTTCAGTGCTCTATCAAACTCTCCACGCACTATCATATCTCCCACTTCATCTGTATCTACATCCTCTTCCATTTCCATAGTATTGTCCTCAAGTACATCGCCCTTGCATAGACCCCCTATATACACCTTCCACCTTTCTGCTTTCCCTTCTTTGCTTAGAACTGGGTTTCCATCTAATCTCTTGATATTCATATAAGTGGCTCTCTTTTCTCCAAAGGTCTCTTTAATTTTCCTGTAGACAGTATCTATCTTACCCATAGTGAGATAAGCCTCTACATCCTTACATTTGTCCTCTAGCCATCCCTGCTTAGCCATTTTGCACTTCCTGTCGATCTCATTTTTCAGACGTTTGTATTCTTTTTGCCTGCTTCATTTACTGCATTTTTATATTTTCTCCTTTCATCAATTAAATTCAATATTTCTTCTGTTACCCAACGATTTCTACTAGTCCTCATGTTTTTACCTCTTTGATCATCTGCTGCCTTCACTACTTCATCCCTCAGAACCACGCATTCTTCTTCTACTGTATTTCTGCCCCCATTCCTGTCAATTGTTCCCTTATGCTCTCCCTGAAACTCTGTAAAACCTCTGGTTTAGTTTGTTTATCCAGGTCCCGTCTCCTTAAATTCCCACCTTCTTGCAGTTTCTTCAGTTTTAATCTACAGTTGATAAGCAATAGATTGTGACCTGAGTCCACATCTGCCTCTGGAAACGTCTTACAACTTAAAACCTGGTTCCTAAATCTCTGTCTTATGATTATATAATCTATCTGATACCTTCTAGCATCTCCATTATTCTTCTATGTATACAACCTTCTTTTATGATTCTTGAACCAAGTGTTAGCTATGATTAAGTTATGCTCTGTGCAAAATTCTACCAGACTGCTTCCTCTTTCATTTCTTACCCCCAATCCATATTCACCTACTATGTTTCCTTCTCTCCCTTTTCCTACTCTCGAATGCCAGTCACCCATGACTATTAAATTTTCATCCCACTTCACTACCTGAATAATTTCTTTTATCTCATCATACATTTCATCAATTTCTTCGTCATCTGCAGAGCTAGTTGGCATATAAACTTGTACTAATGTAGTAGGCATGGAAATTATGTCTATCTTGGCCACAATATGCGTTCACTATACTGTTTGTAGTAGCTTACCCATACTCCTATTTTTTTATTCATTATTAAACCCTGCATTACCATCTATTTGATTTTGTATTTATAACCCTGTATTCACCTGACCAAAAGACTTTTTCCTCCTGCCACTGAACTTCACTAATTCCAACTATATCTTAACTTTAACCTATCCATTTCCCTTTTAAAATTTTCTAACCTACCTGCCCGATTAAGGGATCTGACATTCCACACTCTGATCCGTAGAATGCCAGTTTTCTTTTTCCTGATAACGACGTCCTCTTGAGTAGTCTCCACCTGGAGATCCAAATGAGGGACTATTTTACCTCTGGAATATTTTACCCAAGAGGACGCCATCATCATTTAACCATACAGTAAAGCTGCATGCCCTAAGGAAATATTACGGGTGTAGTTTCCCCTTGCTTTTAGCTGTTCGCAGTACCAGCACAGCAAGGCCGTTTTGGTTAGTGTTACAAGGCCAGATCAGTCAATCATCCAGACTGTTGCCCCTGCAACTACTAAAAAGGTTGCTGCCCCTCTTCAGGAACCATACATTTGTTTGGCCTTTCAACAGATACCCCTCCATTGTGGTTGCACCTATGGTACGGCCATCTGTATTGCTGAGGCACACAAGCCTCCCCACCAGCGGCAAGATTTACAGCTCTTGGGGGGCGGGATGGGGGGGGGGGGGAGGGGGAGCTGACTTAGGTACTGTATGAATACATGAATTTGTACACTGTTCTAAATTGTTCCCATGTACTCTATGCTCATTCAGTAAACACACAAAGTCATTGAATACAGCCTTAATATATAGCTGCCACTGACTCTGTCTAACACAAACCACAATACACTGATTAGGTCACATAATTCCATAACCTAAACAAATTAAAGAGTCTGCTTATATGACCTATACACCTCTTTGGTGAGCAGATGTCTGGAGGGGATGGAGATGGTCATACTCAGTTGTTGCCTATTTACTGATGTGTAACACTGCACCACATAGCTCATCCCACATAGTCTGGAGGGAATTGAGATGGCAATACTCAGTTGTTGCCTGATTTCTGATGTGTGAGACTGCACCACATAGTTCATTCCACACAGTCTCTATAGAACAAATGGTAACACTGTGTCCTACATTCTTGATTTCCATTACTACAGGGTAGTCATTGTGTGCTTCTGTACCTACATTTATACATTTCAGTATGCTGGCAGTCAAATTACAAGCATTACTGAATAGTAGTATACTGGGGCAATGTAGCTGTGGTTTGGCAAGTTGTGTGTCCTCCTATGAAATATTAGATGATCCATTTGTGGCCTAGATGTTGACAAGTTGTGCTGGTGCAGACAGGAACTGAAACAGTTATATGTCCCACTCAAACATATCATCAAATGCTGCAACAGGGTCTTGTTCTGGTTTGGAATAGAAAAAAATAACAATTATTTGTGAAATTACACACTCACTCACACACACACACACACACACACACACACACACACAGTGAACAATGAATGATGTGAAGAAGTGGTTAACACTTGCATATCAGATTTTCTCTCTTATTCTGTCTATCTGATCTGTGCTGCTGCCAGTACTTTATGATTTTGAGCCTCCTACTGTGGTATATGAAATGCGAATGATGGTTAATGTATCTAATGAGTGGAGTGGGTTAATCATTACATGTGAAATTTCTTCCTTTATTCTCCTTGGCCAATCCATGCTGCTGCTCCCAGTACTTAATTATATTGATGTTAAGCCTTCCATTATGGGATGCAAAAAACAAGTGATGGTTGGCATCAGGTATGACTCATGGTTTACATACTGGGGGAGGCTGCAACATTTATGAATTGAAATTAACCTAGACCTTAGGCTACACTACAGATCAGTCTATCACCACATCAAAATTCCCAGGTGGGGTGGGACAACATCACACACTAGCCAAATGTTTGCATACTGTACCTTTTTCCTGTGTCATAAACAACTACTAAGTAACATCAAATGCTAACTCCAAGATAAAATCTGTAGGTAGCTTATTACCCCCAAAAGTCACATTTCCCACCAAATTGAATTAAAGACGCTTTTTGGAGAGATCTTTAATGGGGTGTATGTTAGCTTCACTTTTTGCTCGATATCTTTGGTATTTTTATTTCTAAACTTCAGACTTTTAATATTTTATGTGCTCATACCATGGCTTCTGTGAGTTTGTGTGATGAAACAGTGATGTTTCCATGATGTAATGAATCTTGCGCTGTGATTGGGTGACATTAGCAAGCTGAGCAATTGCCATGGTAATTTAATCATGATATGTATACATGTTAAGTGATATAGCACACACAAGCAGTCAGATACGTTGTAAATATTCTGCTGAAATTGCATGTATACTTTACCTAGCTTTAAACAGATTTTTTTTCCTGTTTAACTCAACTCTGGGCACACTAAGTCCCTTCGTTGTCATCCTAACTGCATGCTCCAACGTTTTACTCGATTAATTGTACACTCAATTCATATTGTTTTGTTTTAGAACTCATGGTGTGCTGCTGTTGTTTGCAATAAAATAAAACTCAGTAAACTCATGTTTAATACACTCACAAGAAGAGACTTGCTAATAATGCACTTTACCACAGTCAGCAAGCATGGAAACTAAAGTAATGTGGCATATTTCATTCCGAAGTTATATTTCACAACCTTTTTCCTATAATCATTTGTGAAACTCTAACTACATGGTGATACTTATGTTACTGTACTCTAGTGCATTCTGGTGAGAAATTTCCATACCTATTCCAATGGTGGATAGAGCCAATGCCAGAAAGAAATTCAATAGTGAAGTGCCAGCAGCTCTGTTAATTCCCTGTAGATGTAAGTACACTCCTGGAAATGGAAAAAAGAACACATTGACACCAGTGTGTCAGACCCACCATACTTGCTCCGGACACTGCGAGAGGGCTGTACAAGCAATGATCACACGCACGGCACAGTGGACACACCAGCAACCGCGGTGCAGGCCGTCGAATGGCGCTAGCTGCGCAGCATTTGTGCACCGCCGCCGTCAGTGTCAGCCAATTTGCCGTGGCATACGGAGCTCCATCGCAGTCTTTAACACCGGTAGCATGCCGCGACAGTGTGGACGTGAACCGTATGTGCAGTTGACGGACTTTGAGCAAGAGCGTATAGTGGGCATGCGGGAGGCCGGGTGGACGTACCGCCGAATTGCTCAACACGTGGGGCGTGAGGTCTCCACAGCACATCGATGTTGTCGCCAGTGGTCGGCGGAAGCTGCACGTGCCCGTCAACCTGGGACCAGACCGCAGCGACGCACGGATGCACGCCAAGACCGTAGGATCCTACGCAGTGCCGTAGGGGACCGCACCGCCACTTCCCAGCAAATTAGGGACACTGTTGCTCCTGGGGTATCGGCGAGGACCATTCGCAACCGTCTCCATGAAGCTGGGCTACGGTCCCGCACACCGTTAGGCTGTCTTCCGCTCACGCCCCAACATCGTGCAGCCCGCCTCCAGTGGTGTCGTGACAGGCATGAATGGAGGGACGAATGGAGACGTGTCGTCTTCAGCGATGAGAGTCGCTTCTGCCTTGGTGCCAATGATGGTCGTATGCGTGTTTGGCGCCGTGCAGGTGAGCGCCACAATCAGGGCTGCATGCGACCGAGGCACACAGGGCCAACACCCGGCATCATGGTGTGGGGAGCAATCTCCTACACTGGCCGTACACCTCTGGTGATCGTCGAGGGGACACTGAATAGTGCACGGTACATCCAAACCGTCATCGAACCCATTGTTCTACCATTCCTAGACCGGCAAGGGAACTTGCTGTTCTAACAGGACAATGCACGTCCGCATGTATCCCCAACGTGCTTTAGAAGGTGTAAGTCAACTACCCTGGCCAGCAAGATCCCCGGATCTGTCCCCCATTGAGCATGTTTGGGACTGGATGAAGCGTCGTCTCACGTGGTCTGCACCTCCAGCACGAACGCTGGTCCAACTGAGGCGCCAGGTGGAAATGGCATGGCAAGCTGTTCCACAGGACTACATCCAGCATCTCTACGATCGTCTCCATGGGAGAATAGCAGCCTGCATTGCTGCGAAAGGTGGATATACACTGTACTAGTGCCGACATTGTGCATGCTCTGTTGCCTGTGTCTATGTGCCTGTGGTTCTGTCAGTGTGATCATGTGATGTATCTGACCCCAGGAATGTGTCAATAAAGTTTCCCCTTCCTGGGACAACGAATTCACGGTGTTCTTATTTCAATTTCCAGGAGTGTAGTTAAATGTGAAAATTGTTTGCAAGTTTGTAGAACACCCTTAGGCTGAAACAACAGAGCCATTGAGACACCTTTAATGGTTGTACTCTGAGGAAGTCATGCCCCTAAACCTCTGCCACATAGAGCTAAGTGGAATTCCAAGGCTCAACCTTAATACTAGCTACTACTCATTCACATATCAACACTTCCAAAAATGTTCTGTTGAATTACTTGAACCCGTGCAGTAAATATGCTTATTGCGCATCTCTCCTTCAAAATACTCTCCTCCACAATTGATACACCACTCCACACATCACTTCTGCTTCCGAAGCAGTTTTGGTATGTTTCTTTCTGGACCACATTATGCACCCTCTGCATATTTTCTTTTATCTATCATTGCAAATCTTCATCCTTTCAAGGGTTTCAACTTTGGAAATTAAAAAGAAAGTCCATGTCTGGAGAGTAGAGAGGATGAAGCAGTACAGTGATTTCATTCTTTGTGCAATTGTCATGCACCAACAGGGATGAAAGTGTGGGTGTGTTATTGTGATGCAAGAACCATCAATTGTCTTGCCACATTGCAGTCTGTCTCCTCCTCAGATTTTCTTGCTCGCATCACAATACGTCTCAATATTATCATCAGTTAACATTTGTTTCTGTGGCTCAAATTCATAATGAACTAATCCTTCAAAGTCATAGGAAACAATCAGCATGACTTTGACATTTGAGCTGACCTGATGAGCTGTTTTTGGTCTTGGAGAACCTTTTCTAATCCATTGTGAAGACTGAACTTTGATCTCAACATAATAACCATAAACTCATGTCTCATCACCAGTTAGATTCTCAAACATCTCATTCTCATTTGCATGATCCAAAAGCTCTTCACAGACTGGGAGGAGAAGGTCTTTCTGGTCTTCACTCATGAGCCATGGGATGAACGTGATGGCAACACAATGCTTTCCAAGATGCTGTGTCGGGATTTCATAACAAGGTCAAACTGAAATGTTACTTTCTTCTGCAACATCTCTGACAGTCAGTTTTCAAATGGCACACACAGTTTTGTTGACATTCCTGACAGGAACACCATTGGTAGGTGTCGAACGGCATCATGAACTTGGGTCAACTTCCATCTGTCCATTTTTAAACAATATGAATCATTTGTAACACTGAGTATGGCTTAATCATTAATCACCATAGGCTTCCTGCAGCATTTGGCATGTCCCTGAAAAGATTTCCTTGAGTTTTATGCAAAATTTAATGTAAACACATCGCTTATCTAACTCTGGCATCTCTCAATTTGCAAACTGTGTGACTCAATGTACTACTCAATAAAGTACTGTACAAAAAATAACAGGCATACAACAATGAACTTTCCAGCAGTTACACGTTAAAAACAGACATGTGCAGGGTTGGCAACTGCATTTCACTCCAACACACCATTGGCATGAAATTACAAATGTTTTGGAATATTTGGAACAGACTTCATATAAGGAGTGTGCACAGATGGCTTCATGGGTACTTCCTCTCATGAAGTTACTGTGATCACAATTCCACCTTGAAGAAATGCGTCATCCCTAATACAAACCACCACATGGAAAAACTAATAAAACTGCACAATAGTTACACTCTCATACATAATAATTTACTATACCATTTCAATATTCATAAGATAACATAGTGTTATATATCACTCTTCTGGAAGAATATGTGATTACATAATAAGACTGCTCATTTTTCTGATGTGAAGGTAATACTGTATCCAGAAATGATAGAAGGCTGTGGGAAAGTGAGCTGATTAATTACCTTTGTGTCCTATTGGTGATAGCTAGTCTTGCACCTTGTAACATTATTTGCTGTTGTTAGTGTAGTTACAATTTTGTCTTCACTGTTGGTTCTAAAGGTAATTTGATGGGTAGACTTCTAAAGTAATAAAACAATTGAACTGTAGGTGACAGTTCTTATGTTTATATTACTCTTACTGTTTCACACTTTGCTGTTTTGGACAGCATTTGTCATATGGCTGCACTGATAACTTTTGGAAAATAATGCTATTATACATTTAGTTGCAACCCATTTATGATGACAATTAGTTCTTACATTGCTGATGAGCATTTGCAAGCAATTTTTCCAAGTATTCAGATAATATATATTTAGATAAAATATATACTTTAACATTTAATCAACTAACAAATATTCTTAAAGTTCAGATATGTTAGCAACAAAAATATCATTTGTAAAATGTTGCTGTAAACATTGAAAATTTATACTTTTAAGACAGGAGAAAATATGTCAACATCTTTGTGCCTTGTGAAGATAATTATTGTGTGATGACAAAGAAACAGCAATAATTGTTGACAAAAAATATCAGACAGAGTTAACTTTTGTAGACATTTACAAGAAGAAAATTCCTTTTCATTTTACGAAAATCTTCATCTGCATCTACATCCACACTCCACAAGCCACCTGACAGTGTGTGGCGGAGGGTACCTTGAGTACCTCTATCGGTTCTCCCTTCTATTCCAGTCTCGTAATGGTCATGGAAAGAAAGATTGTTGTTATGCCTCTGTGTGAGCTCTAATCTCTCTCATTTTATCCTCATGGTCTCTTCATGAGATACACGTAGGAGGGAGCAATATACTGCTTGACTCCTCGGTGAAGGTATGTTCTCAAAACTTAAACAAAAGCCCATACTGAGCTACTGAGCTTCTCTCTTGCAGAGTCTTCGGTTGGATTTTATCATCTCCATAGTAGTTTTGCGACTACTAAATGGTCCTATAACAAAGCAAGCTGCTCTACGTTTGATCTTCTCTACCTCTTCTATCAACCCTGTTTCGTACGGATACCACACTGGCGAGCAATATTCAAGCAGTGGGTGAACAAGTGTACTGTAACCTACTTCCTTTGTTTTTGGACTGCATTTCCTTAGGATTCTTCCAATGAATCTCAGTCTGGCATCTGCTTTACTGACGATTAATTCCATGGTCATTCCAATTTAAATAACTGCTGATGCCTACTCCCAGTTAATTTATGGAATTAACTGCATCCAGTTCCTGACCTGCTATATTGTAGCTAAATGATAAAGGACCTTTCTTTCTATGTATTCGCAGCACATTACACTTGTCTACATTGAGATTCAATTGCCATTCCATGCACCATGCGTCATTTCATTGCAGACACTCCTGCATTTCAGTACAATGTTCCATTGTTACAACCTCTCGATATACTACAGCATCATCCACAAAAGGCCTCAGGGAACTTCCAATGTTACCCACATGGTCATTTATATTTATTGTGAATAGCAATGGACCTATGACACTCTCCTGCAGCACACCTGAAATCACTCTTTCTTCGAAAGACTTCTCGCCATTGAGAATGACATGCTGTGTTCTGTTATCTAGGAACTATTCAATCTAATCTAATATTTGTTCTGATAACCCATAAGCTCTTAGTTTGTACATTAAATGTCTGTGGGGAACTATATCAATGCCTTGCAAAAGTCAAGAAACACAGCGTCTACCTGGGAACCTGTGTCTATGGCTCTCTGAGTGTCGTGGATGAATAGTGCTAGCTGGGTTTCACATGATTGTCTTTTTTGAAACCAATGCTGATTCCTACAGAGTAGATTTATAGTTTCCAGAAAAGTCATTATACTTGAACATAATATGTGTTCCAAAATTCTACAACTGATCAACGTTAGAGATATAGGTCTATAGTTCTGCATATCTGTTCGATATCCCTTCTTGAAAATGGGGATGACCTGTGTCCTTTTCCAATCTTTGGAACACTACACTCTTATAGAGACCTGCGGGGCACTGCTGCAAAAAGGGGACCAAGTTCCTTTGTATACTCTGTGTAAAATCGAACTGATATAACATCAGGTCAAGCGGCCTTTCCTCTTTTGAGCAATTTTAATTGTTTTTCTATCCCTCTGGCAACTATTTTGATATCTACCATTTTGTCATCTGTGCAACAACCTAGAGAAGGAACTACAATGTAGTCTTCCTCTGTGAAACAGCTTTGGAAAAAGACATTTAGTATTTTGGCCTTTAGACTGTCATAATCTGTTTCAGTACCATTTTGGTCACAGAGTGTCTGGACATTTTGTTTTGATCCACCTACGACTTTGACATAAGATCAAAGTTTCTTAGGATTTTCTGCCGAGTCAGTACACAGAACTTTACTTTTTAATTTGTTGAACAGCTCTTGCATAGCCTTCCTCACACTACATTTTGCTTCGTGTAATTTTTATTTGTCTGCAAGGCTTTGGCTATGTTTATGTTTTACTGTGAAGTTCCCTTTGTTTCCGCAGCAGTTTTATAATGCAGTAGTTGTATCATGGTGGCTCTTTTCCATCTCTTACGATATGCTTGGCACACACTCATCTAATGCATATTGTACGATGGTTTTGAACTTTGTCCACTATCTGTACTTAAGATGAAGGAACAAATATTTGCAGTATGTACCATAATAATAATATCATTGGATTTGTTAGTTTCAGTAGTGTCTTTTTCATACATCATGACTACCACTATATGTTGTTTCCTACAGCTTTCTTCATATTCTTGTCATATAACTCAAATGCTTATTTTGTCCATGCCAAAATATAGAACTCATAAATGCTAAGCTCATTTGTGGCAACATTGGAGGGCTTACCTGTCAGCTTCTAGACAAGGACCACCAAGCTATAAAGTACACAGTTTGGAAACTGATTTTCTGTCATTTGCTTTTAGCATTTGTAAGAATTAAGAAATGTACAGAATTCACAGTGCATTTAAATGTGTGTATCTGCCAGCATCTATACCTACATCAGTATCTGCATAGATACTCCACAAGCCAGCCTACCCTGTACCACCAATCGTCGTTTCTATTCCTGGTCCACTCACAAATGCAGTGAGGAAAAAATGACTGTCTCTATGCCTCCATATGAGTCCTAATTTCTTGTATCTTATGCTCATGGTCCTTGTGTGCAATATATATTGGTGGCCATAGAATAGTTTGGCAGTCAGTTTCAAATGCCGGGCCTCTAAATTTTCTCAGTAGTGTTCCCCAAAAAGAACATTGTGTTCTCTCCAGTGATTCCCATTTAAGTTCCTGAAGCATCTCCAAAACACTTACACATTGTTAAAACTTACTGATAAGTCTAGCATCTTGCCTCTGAATTGCTTCGATGTCTTCCTTCAGTCTGACCTAGTACAGACCCGAAACACTCAAGCAGTACTCAAGAATGAGTTGCATCAGTGTCTTAAATGCAATCTCCTTTACAGGTAAACCACTCTTTGCTAAAATTCTCTCAATAAACTGAACTCAACAATTAGCCTTCCTTACCACAGTTCACATATGCCCATTCCATCTCATATTGGTTTGCTGTGTTATGCCCAGATATTTAAATGACTTATGACTTTACTGTGTCAAATGGGATACTAGCAATACTGTATCAGAACATTACATGTCTGATCTTCCTATTAATCAACACTAACTTATATTTTTCCACATTTAGAGCTAGCTGCCATTCGTCACACCAAGAGGAAATTGTGTCTAAGTTGTCTTGTATCTTCCTACAGTCACTCAACTCTGACACCTTACCGTACATCATGGCATCATCAGCAAACAACTGCAGATTGCTGCTCACCCTGTTCATTAAATCATTTATATATATAGAGAATAACAGGTTTCCTATCATATTTCCCTGGGGCAATCCTTGTCTCAGACTGACACTAGCTGTGAAGAACAACATACTGAGTTCTAATATTTAAGAAGTCTTTAAGCCACTCCCATATCTGTGAACTTACTCCATATGCTTGTATCTTTGTTAACAGCCTGCAATGGGGCATTGTGTCAAATGATTTCCAGAGATCTAGAAATATGGAATCTGCCTGTTGCCCTTCATCTGTAGTTCTTGGTATGTCACGAGAAAAGGGCAAGCTGAGTTTCATGTGAGCAATGCTTTCTAAAACCATGCTGATTCATGTACATAAGTTTCTCAGTTTCAAGAAAGTTTATTATATTGAAGCTCAGAATATGTTCAAGCATTCTGCAGGAAACAGAAGTTAGGAATATTGGTCTGTAGTTCTACGTGTCTTTTCTTTTATCTTTCTTATACACTGGAGTCACCTACACCAATCAAGAACTCATATGTTTTGTGATGAGTTGCTTTTTTGCTTTGAACACACACACACACACACACACACACACACATAATGAATATATTAAAAAAAGTACATCTAATCTAATCATAAATATATTCTCCTCCTCTGATGAAAATGTTTACCATTATGTATTAGAGCTGCTTTCCATTATGAGAAATAACTGCTTTTCATAAAGCAAAAATTCATTTTTTGTTTCAGAATGTTTATGCAACAGGTGTAGCAAAAGAGATTTCTGACTCAATTGTCCTAAATGACAGTCTTGAAACAGTGACAAAGGCTCTGCAGTGGAGTAATAACCTGCATGACAATGTTTGTCGTTTCCTCCAGTTTTATTTAAAAGCTAGTGCTGTCACTATAGTCTTCACTTTCCTGACTTGCTGTGCTCTGGAACAGAGTATGCTGAAGGTATGTGATACTTTGTACTCCAGGCTGGTTGTGTTTCAGACTTGTATACTCTTGAGAATGTAACCCAGAAAATGTGTGGTGTACAAACATAAGAAAGTGTTATCTGTCAAAATATTGTGTGAACAATTTTAACAGACTGTAAAGGTGAACCAGAAAGTTTTACTGAATCTACCAATCTGATATCCATAATGATTCAACCACATAGCCTTTATTCTTTCTTTTCTTAAATTCATTTTCAGACTGCAGGTTTGGGGAAGGGTGAAAAGGAGCTTAATGAAAGTACACTCATAAAACTGAGACTTTACTCTGTGCAAGAACAAGAGAGTAATTATGATATGTAACAAAAATGACATTGCTGTAAGATAAGAGTCTCATAATGCACACTATCTGTTGGTCTCTCTGAGAAAGCAGAGTTATGCTACTTATTATGAAGATGTTAGCTGAAGAAAGATGAAAATGATCATAACTATAGATTATAGATTCAAAATCACAGAGTTTTGCTGTATAGCTGAGTAGCACTTCTCACCAGTTGTAACAGTAACAGCACTTCTGACACCACTTGTAGTGGGGCATCAGGATGGAGGCTAACTCAGATACCCTGCCTGCTATTGGTTGTTGCAACATTTTTTATTTTATTTTATTATTTTATTTAGTCCTTCAAATCATACATATATAGAATATATACAAGGATATTGGACATGGTTAGGTATTTACAAGATAAAATACAGTTTGTATTGCAACCCTACGGACTAGATATTGATGTAATTTAGCAAAGATTCATACATACAACAAACATTACAGGCAACATACAAAGTAGAATATTCACAATGCATCTTTATTTTTGTTGTGTGGCTTTTTCTATTCTGTCAGACTGTAAAAGCAATTGTGGCGTGCAGTGCCGTAAATATCGATATTTGTAAGGAGTGTAAGTGTGCTATCTTTGAGATGGAGAGTTTTGGAGGATGTTTTCCGCTAATGAGGGAGTTAGCCTCATGGACTTGTATCGGTGTAGACGTGAAGTGCTAATAAATTGTCATATGAGAGAATACTAGTTGTTTACCTACAACTATCACCCAATTCCCTCACAATGATCAATTAAATATGCCTTAAAACTACAGAGTTTTTCTGCTGGTTTAATATGGTTAGATAGATTATTACAAATCTTTATCCCAGTATGTTGTGTGCCTTTTTGGCACAATGATGTTCTCACCTGTTTCATATGAAGGTCAGATTTTTACCTTGTATTGTGTGCTTGTATATCTTCAATTTCTAATAAGATATCTGGGTGTGTATCAATATATTGTTTGATGAAAACTGATGTTTCGTCAATAAAAATGCAAGAAAGAGGAAGAACTGACAGTTTTTTGAATATGGGTCTGCATGATTTGCTATTGTTTACCCCTTTAATAATTCTTAATATTCTCTTTTGCATCCTGAAAAGTTTAACATTTGTTGTTGCACTGCCCCAGAAGATTATGACATATTTAATTTAAGAATGCAAGTAGAAGTAGTACACATTTTACAGGCTGGCTTTGCTGCAACAAGCTTTTAAGATCCTTATCGTGTAACAGGTTTTGCTTAGTTTCCTGTGGAAATATTCAATGTGTACGTCCCATATTGTGTTATTCTGGATACAGAGTCTCAGAAATTTTGTGCTGTCAACCCTTTCGGGAACTCTGTCTCTATGTTCTGTTTCTATGTTTGGGTGGTGTCTTCCTTTTACATTATAGAAGTTCAGTGCTACTGTTTTTTCTTTGTTTATAATTAGCTTGTTATAGCTGAACCACTGTTCTACACTGTTGATTGTTTGGATAGCGGAGTCTTTTAGATTTCTTCCGTTTTATCATTAATAAGGAAGCTTGTATTATCTGCAAAGTGGAGGGTAGTTTGGCAATTCTTGTTGTACATAAGATCATTGACATAGAGGAGAAACAGAATGGGTCCTGATACTGATCCTTGAGGGACACCATATTTCACATTTTCATATCCTGAATAGTAGTAGCTGATTTTGTTATGGTCAGTATATTGTTCTTCAACCACCTGTTTGTGAGCACATAGGTATGTCTTGAGCCACTCATTGGATATACCTCTAACTCCTAACTGGTCAAGCTTCTGCAGTAGGGCATTATGGTCAATGACGTCAAAAGCTTTACATAAATCAAGACATATGCCTGTCACAAACACATTTTTTAGTATAGTATAGATTTCATTAATAAATTCAAATATTGCACTTACAGTTGAATAGCCTTTCCTGAAGCCACGCTGAGAGGAGAGAGAATTTTATTTTTATTTAGGAAATCAGTAAATCTTTTATAAAAAAAATTATAAAGTTTTTGAAAATACAGGCAGTAGGGCTATTGGCCTATAATTTGAAACACATTCAGGATTTCCTTTTTTTAACAGTGGTCTCAGTTTTACTGTTTTTAAGCATGAAGGGAAGGTTCCTGATGCGAGTGACCTGTTGCTCAAGTGTGTCAAGGGTTCACCTAAGGCAATACAGAATTTTTTAATAATTGTATCTGGTATTCCATCAATTCCACATGTGTACCCTGTTTTCAAGGTTTTTATAACTGATAAAATTTCTTCAGTGTTTGTGGGTGAAAGGAACAAAGATGTAAAACACATTTCTCACACTATTGGATGATGGAGGTGATATTATGTTGCGTTCTTCCAGTCCACTCACCAACTGTTCACTTGCATTTTCAAAATATTTGTTGAAGTTCCCAGCAATTCCTGTTGAGCAAGAAATCATCTGGCCTTCATAACATAAGTTCATATTTTTATCTTGTTTAGATTCACTTGTTTGATTTTTTATAACTTCCCATATAGCTTTAGATTTGTTTTTTGAATTTTGAATGTATTTGTCATTGCCATTGTTTTAGCTTTCCTTACAACATTTTTGAGGGTCCTCTTGTAATTCTTCAGGTATGAATGAAATTCATGAGGCATGTTCTGTATCTTTGCTATATTGTGCAATCTTCTTTTCTCTGCACAAGTGATTCTAATACCTGTTGTAATCCATTTGTTCTTTTTGAAGTTAGGTTGACATTTTTGTTTTTTTAATGGAAATGCAGCTTCAAAGTATGACATGAAGATTTCCATGAATTTTTCGAACTTTTTGTTAGTATTTTTGCAAGTATACACTTCATACCAAGTTCCTTCACTTAGTCTCTGTAAAAAAGTTTTATTTGTTTGTTAGTGAATTTTCTTGCTTCTTTTACAAGTTCCTCTTTCTCAGTTGTTTCACTTGGGGTGTGTAAATCAATAAACTGTGCATAGTGATCACTGAAGCCAGTATTAAGATTTCCAGCACAGGAATTGGGATTTCATTTGTGTTTATTAATATCTGATCAATTGTTGAGCCAGTTGTTGGTGTAACTCTTGTAGGAGAGTCTATGGTGGCTTTTATGTTTTATGTTTCCAGTAGGGTCATCAAGCTTTGCTGGTCTTTTGAAATTTCTTGAAAATCAATATAAAATCTCCACATATGATCACTGTTTTGTTGAAGTTTTTATAGTGTTTAAAGCTGCTTCTAGTTTGTATTTATTGTATTGTATTTATTGGTCCAGTATATCTTACATGTACAGTACAGCACATCAGATATTTGACAGGCCAAAGTATATCTTATAATTAAAACACTTTAGAAACTAGAAAATTATGTTCACAAAATTTTACAGCACTTCATATACTGGGCAAGTCAATGTGTAAGTTATAATTAAACCACATTAGAAACTTGAAGTTTACAACTTAATACATGTATAAGCCAATATTAACGATTACAGTATTTGCATGATCCTCAATTAAGACCTAAGGATTTTTGAGGAACTCTTCTACACTATGAATTGACATGTACACTAGAGAATTACATTCACAGACTTTACTTCATATACTAGGCAAGTTAGTATATAACTTATACTTGAAACCCATTAGAAACTTGAGAATTACATCTGAATGTATTTATAGGCCAGTATTAATGGTTACAGTATTTGCATAATCATCAGTTAGACTCTCGAGGATTTTAGAGGAACTCTTCCACGCTTTAAAAGCAATGTGTCAACAGATATTCTTTTAATGCTACTTTAAAATTTTTTACAGCAGTCTTTACTTCAATTTCTCTTGAAAAATTATTGTAGATAATTTTTCCATGGTGTAATGGTCCTTTTTGGCACAAACTGGCATTTGTATGGAGTTCATGAAAGTCAGTTTTCTGTCTTGTATTATGATGATGAACATTTTCATTTTTGGGGAGGATACTAGGATTTGTTATTGTATATTTCTTTATAAACATTGCACTTTCATATATGAAAATACATGGAAGGGAAGAATCCAGCCATGATTCTCACTATTCTTTTTTGCATCCTGAAGAGTTTTAGGCAGGATGGCGAGTTACCCCAAAAAGTGATCCCATATTTTAGGACAGAATGTATATTAGAATAGTAAACTGTCATTAGATAGTCCTTAATACAGCAGTTTTCTAGCACTCTCATTAAATAACACATGGTACTTAGCTTCTTTAATATGTTGTCAATGTGAGTTTCCCATCTAAGATTATCCTGTAGCCAGACCCCCAGAAATTTTGTATTAGGCACACTTGTAATATCTGTGTCTGACATCTGAATTCTTATGCCCCCTTCAGTGTTTCTCTTGACATTATGAAAATTTAATGCTACTGTTTTACTTCTATTTATTATTAGTTTGTTTTGGTTGAACCAGTTTACAACATTTGTTAATGCCTCAGACAGTCTTGTCTGTAGTATCTCTGCAGTCTTCCTGCTGACTAATATGCTTGTGTCATGTGCAAACTGATTAGTGTTATGGTACTGGTTGGTTGATGTTTGGTCATTTATATATATCAAAAATAGGATGGGTTCCAGTCCCGAGCCCTGCAGTACTCCATATTTTACTGCTGTATAATCAGAATAGTGTCTTGTTGATTTATTTTTTTTTATTTTTTTATTTTTTTTGAAAATGTATTTCTACTACTTGCTTGCGGTCAGTAATATACGATCTAAGTCAGTTGTTAGGCATACCTCTGATACCAATTCTTTCAAGCTTCTGCAGCTATGATGTCGAAAGCCTTAAACAGATCAAGGCATATGGCAGTTACTTTTTTGTCCACTATCAATTTTTTCTAGTACTTCTCCCAGAAATTCATGTATTGCTGTTTCTGTTGATCGGCCTTTCCGGAAGCCATGTTGGGTTGTGGATAATATTTTTCACTTTTCTAGAAGATCTAGAAACCTCTTATGAAAAATGTTTTCTAGAATTTTCGAAAATATAGATAGCAAGGCAATAGGTCTATAATTGGCTATGTCTTCTTTCTTACCCTTTTTGAACAGTGGTTTTAGTTTCACTGTCTTTAAAGCAGGAAGGAAAGACTGCATTTGTTAATGAACTGTTGAAAATGTGGGCTAATGGTATTGCAATGAGGTCACCCACATTTTTAATGACAATTTGGAATCTCATTCACACCTGTTGAAAATTTTGTCTTTAACTCTCTAATTGATAGTATAATTTCCTTAGGGTTGGTTGGAGTATGAAATAGGGAGTTGCAGTTTCTATTTTGACTTGATGGTGGTGTAGCAGGATTTTTTTTTGAAGATTCTATGTCAGAGAGTAGTTTCTCACTAATATTTGTGAAGTATGTATTAAAAGCATTGGCTACTTCTTCTGGATTTGTAATTTTTTTGCCATCTTGGATTACCTGGAGATTTACATTTTGGGAGGTCTCATTTCCTACTTGTTCTCTGACTATCTTCCACATGGCTTTCATTTTGTTCCTGGCCATTTTATATGGTGATCATTTGTTGTTTTTTTAGCTTCTTTTTTGACGTTGTGAAGCACTCTCTTATAATTCTTGAAATACACCAGAAATTCTTCTGTAACATTTTGTGTTTTTGAGATTTCATAAAGTCTCCTCTTTTCAGCACATGATGTTTTAATGCCTTTTGTCAGCCATGTAACATTTCTTTTTTTAGTTTTTAATGTTTGGTTTTTAACTGGAAAAGAAGTGTTGAAATAATGGGAGAATATTTCCATGAACATGTCAAACTTTTTACATGTGTCTTCATAGTTGTCTATATCATTCCATGTTTCTCTTTTTAGTAAGTGCATGAAGTGTTCTAGGTTGTGCTTGCTAAAATTTCTACCTTTTCTTGTCATTTGTTGTTCAGTATTTCCTGCAGTCTCTACTGGGAATTCAATAAACTGTGCATAATGATCACTGAAACCTGTATTCATATTTCCAGATTTGTATAAATATTTATCTGTATTTATTAGTATCTGGTCTATAGCACTGTTTGACGATTTGGTGACTCTGGTGGGGGATTTGGTAGTTGTATGTATATTGTAGGTTTTTAATAAGGACTCAAGGTTTAATCTGTCTTTTGAGTTCTTGTTGAAATCTATATTAAATTCACCACATATGATCGTTGTTTTACTAACTATTTTTATACTGTTAAGTGCCTTCTCAAGATTTTCAATGCAAGTAGTTATGTTTCCATCTGGGCTTCTATATATGCAAATAACAATTATATTTAAATTTGTCAGTTATTTAGCAGAAATTTCGAAGTTTTGCTCTTCCTCTAGCTGGTTTGTGAACTTTAAAGTTTAGTGTTTGACGTCCTCTCTTGATGACAGAAATCATTTAAGTTTCCATCAGGGTTCCTATATACACAAATGATTATTAATTTTAATGCAGAGAGTTCAACTGCAGATACTTCAAAAACTTTCTCTTCAGCTAACTGTTCAATGGGTTTTATATTACAATAATCAATGCTACTTTTAACAAATAGACATGACCCTCCATGACTGGATGTAATTCTAGAGAATTATGATGAAAGATTGCAGTCTACAAGTTTTGTGACTGACATTGCATCTTTAGGCAGCCAGTGTTCAGTTACACTCATTACAGAAGCATTTCTTAGCTTCTTAATTCTATCGGATGCAGCAGTTATTTTGTGGCAGTCAGTGGCCAGCCCTGGAGTGTAGAAAAGGTGTTGAAATCAGTAAGCAGCCTTCACAGACAGCTTATAGTGCTAATAGACCATTAGGTAGCCCCTGAGATCCATATGAGTTATGAGATCTCATATGAACTAACCAGTTTCCTCCATCTTCTCGCCAATAAAACATAAATATCAAAACTAATTCTTTATTGAAATGTGTATGTTGGAGTATGTCTTTAACTTTTTGTATGTTTTTATAGTGACCTGCATGCTAATATAGTGCATTATGTATTAGATAAGAGAAGCAGTTCCAAATACCTTTTATTCAGATAATAAAACACATAGCACTGTGAAGTCATCATTTAAAAGTTTCTCATTGTCCAGGTAGTAATTTTATTTCCAGAAAGGACACAACAACACATTGAGTTGCACTTTAAATTTACCACTTTCATGCCTTCTTATTAATTAGCTGCATGCCTTCTCTTATATATTCACTACACAAATTATGTCTCACAAAAGAAGATTACATTGTAAAATTTTCACATTTTCTCACATAACAAAATCAAAAATGTCACTCAGTGACACTCCTGAAACAAAGTGAAACAACTTGCAGAAGAAGTATTAATTTACACTCAGGTTAATAGAACAAATGTAGTATGAGGCTTGCTAGGGTAGAAAGACAAACTATGAAGTGTACTGCATGCAGTCACAATAGGACTTCCTTCTGGCATGCATTGGATGGTATTTATGAGTTGTTTATCATACCAGAAAATTTTTGAAAACCTCCATTGTGTTACTAATTACTGTGCTAACATCCTGTTTTCTTATCACTGGAAATTTTGGCAAAATTTGTAATTTTATGATAGAAATAGTTATGTTAAACACACACAAAGTAAAATGATTCTCTTCAGTATACACTGGTCCTGTTCTTGCAGGATCTTTTCCATCCACAGAAATGTCAGAGATTTGATGTTTTACTGTATCCTTGATATTCATGGTATACTCATGAAATAGTTGAATGGGAAAATCCCCACTTCATTGCTGCCTCAGAGATGCTATGTATAAAACATATATAGAAGTTTGTTTACATTTTATAATATTGTGATTCTGTATCATGATGCTGTGTTTTTGTAATCAAAGAATGGCTGTTTACCCAATCTATATCTAAACTAATGTATAAAGAGGAAATAGGGGAAATCATTTTTCCAGAAACCTCAAAAAGTTCTTGACCAATTCACTTCAAATTCTTACATGATACTCTAATAAAAGATTTAGATATACATAGTAGCAGTCATGTGGACTATCTTTCTTGTGAACTTTGATATTCTCACTATTGTCTTTTTGTTATGATTATCTGTAGTGAAACACATTATGCTTGTATGTTAAAAATTGTGATCTTTAATTTGTGATTTGTCATGCATTTGCTTGTGCACTCTGCTGTTTTGTTTGGAGAGGAGTCACAGGCCAATAAGGGATGAGAATTGGTGACCCATAGTAATGGGAAGTGAGAGTATCATCTAAATAACAAGACAGTCTTGAAGATTGCTTGAAATGATGAGAAACTGTGAATACTGAAAATTTTCACTTTTTTGCAAACTGTGATGAGGATGTGTAAGCAATATTTGTAAAGTCAGTGATAAAGTGACAGACATAGCCGATTTTCATGAAAATAAGTAAGAATGTTTTCTTACTGCATGAAATATTTACAGCTTGTAAGTAAACAGTCAAACATGGTGAATGAGTGATAAATCAAAAAGGTAATTACTGCCACTGTGTGCAAAGAATTGGGGTAATTTTCATAAGCAAGCAATGTTGGAATTTGGTCAACCATGGCGTGGGAATACACTCACAATGGATAAACAAAAAGCAAACAAAAGGTACTTGGAATTCTACCAACAAATGTAGATGATAATTCACTTGATAATTTGAAAGGCTGCAAAACTGTATAAGAAATATATGACATGTTGAAAGATTTCCATAAACATTTTGATTTGTAGAGTGGAAAGCTTGCATTAATAAAATACTCAAATGCTGAAAAGAAAGAGAACAAACTGAAGTTAAATTACCTCACAAGGTGAAATGTGGTACTGTTCAAAGTACATGGTTCTTGCTTAGAATTATCTGACAAAAAGGCAGCTGTGCATACCCTGAGAATTCTACCTTGTAAATACAAAATTTTTCTCTTTTATGAAATTAAAATGTATCTTTAAGAAGGAACATAAAACTGGAAAGTGAGGTGAGAGTATTAAAAGTTTTGAGATGAATCACAATGAGCAAAGCAAGACAGAAGTTTTCAATAGGGACAAGGCCATGGTAACAGCCAGCATTATAAAAGTCACTGAAACAGAGAAAAAACATACACAGAAGCACCAATGAAACTGGTATATGTATTCAAATTCAGAGATTCAAATACAGAGATTAAACAGGCAGAAGACGCTGTTGCAATTGGCAATGACTATATAACATAACATGTGTAGCACTGTTGCTATGTTGGTAGCTGCTGCTACAATGCAGATTATTAAGATTTAAGTGAGTTTGAACATGGTGTAATAATAATAATCAGTGCATGAGCGATGGGACTAAGCATCACGGAGGCAGCAATGATGTCATGATTTTCCCATTCAACTAGTTCATGAGTATACCATGAATATCAGGAATACAGTAAAACATCAAATCTCTGACATTTCTGTGGATGGAAAAGATCCTGCAAGAACAGGACCAGTGTATACCGAAGAGAATCATTCAACATGACAGAAGTGCAACCCCTCTGCAAATTGCTGCAGATTTCAATGCTGGGCAATCAAGAGTCAGTGTGCAAACCATTCAATGAACATCAGTGATATGAGCTTTCAGAGCCCACGGGTGTACCCTTGGTGACACAAAGCTTTACACCTTGCCTTGGTATGTCAACACTGATATTGTTTGTGATTGGATGCATGCTGCCTGTCTGGACGATTCTTGTTTAAAATTGTATTGTGTGAATGGAGCTGTTGAGGTGTGAAGACAACCTCATGAATCCATGGACCCTGAATGTCAGCAGGGTTTTGTTGAAGTTGGTGGACGCTCTGTAATGATGTGAAGCATGTGCAGCTGGAGTGTTATTGGATTCCTTATATGTCTAGATATGACTCTGACAGGTAACACATACATAAGCATCCTGTCTGATCACCTGCACCCATTTATTTCGATAGTGCATTCCGATAGACTTGGGCTACTACAGCAGGACAATGTGACACCCCACAGGTCCATAATTCCAATACACTGGCTGCAAGAACACTCTTCTGAGTTTAAACACTTCCACTGACCACCAAAATTCCCAGACATGAATATTGTTTAGCATATCTGGGATGCCTTGCAACATGCAGTTCAGAAGATATCTTCACCCCCTAGTGCTCTCATGGATTTATGGACAGCCCTGCAGGATTCATGGTATCAGTTTCTTTCATCACTACTTCAGATATTAGTCGAGTCCATGTCATGTCATGTCATGTTATGGCACCTCTGCATGCTAGCAGGGGCCCTAATGATATTAGGCAGGAGTACCAATTTATTTGGCTTGTGGGGATGTACAGTTACTGGTCCCCCCCCCCCCCCCCATAATATCGCTGCCCTAATACAGCAAGAACAACTGTATCTTTGCCAAATCAGTTCTCTGTAGTACATACTCTATGCTACACGCATTGTGTACATGCTGCAAGGATAAACGTATTTATAGTAAGTGATAGGAGTGTGAGAGATTATTCATCATCATAATTATCACAACCACCCGCCACTACATATAGTCTCTTCAGTGCAAATGACCTTGTTCCACAATGTTCTTTTTGTTAAAAGTATGGACTTATTAATAAATATTGCCCATGAACAAGCAAATCATAAAATGAGGCAGACTAAACATCACATTAGTATTTTACCAGTAAACATCTTATTCTTTAAAACTCTAGCTCCCATGCATACCAAACTTGAAATGTCTGAATATATTCCAACTTCATTAAATATTTGATGTTAAGCATGTAAATGAAAAAAAAGTTTCGAAAAGGTTTGAAACTAGGCTTGAAGTTTGTTATAAGTCACTAAGTGTTCTCATTGTGAAGCAATGGGTGAATATAGTCTGCATAATTTGTGCCTAATTTTAAGTAGAATTTTTCACACCTCTAAGTTTTTATGACATCCTATCTTTTGCACTGTATGTCATACAATGATATAATTTTGTAGGTACGTTAGGTACTGTATGAGAATACTGTCCATAAACTTAATTTCAAATGTAGGTGGGAAGCAGTAAGCAGTGAAATTTTTTCCTTTCATCATTTTATGGGGATGTCAGTTTTGTAAATATGTCATGTTATATGTAAAGTTTGTTGGAATTTGCTAAGTGCTCTCATTCTCAAATACTGGATGAATAAAGTCCATGTATTTGCACACTGTCAGTTATGTTCCCTCGAGAAATACAAACACACAGTTTCTAACTGTAAAACTTGTCTTACTGTGTTAAAATTTTAACATAAAATTTTACCACTTAATGGGCATATTATGACAGAATTTTAAATTTTTAAATTTGGCCTATATGTAAGCAAAATGATGAAAGTAAAATTTTTTTTAGCCATTAGTTAGGCAACCTGTAATTGGTACTGGTTTCTTATAGAGTGACTTAGTAATATAGACAACTTTTATTAACTCTGTTGTTGTTCCATTGAATATACGTAATTACTATATTTACAGTTGGCATCAGATTTGGCCACAGTTTTAATTAGAATTCAAACTAAAATTATGTTCTTGGCATACTTTTTATTGTGAATGGGAAACTGTAAGTAGTCAGTAGTTATCTTGCAGAAACTGTAATATTACCAGGAATTTCAAGGTCTAGAGCATAGATTTTTTCGACCTTTTCCACAGAAAAAATAAATAAATATGGGAACATCCTTAGCCAAAGTGAAACACCTGTTTTATATTTTCATGCAGTCCAGAATTGAACAACACAAAACTGTGCAAAACGCAGAATCATTGAAAATGTTAAAAACCCCAAAATATGTGGAAAAATATATACAGGATAATTACAAAATATGATTAAAAATCATAATCCTCTCCAGTACATTGTACAAAATCCATATAAGTAAAGGAAAGGCAAAGGGATGTGGCAAACCCATCACCCAGTGCGAAACCAAGTTTTGGTTGGAAAACTATAGCATTTATAGGGTATGGAGGAAAGGGCTACCCTCCAATCCAAAAGAGCAGGGCCCCTCTACATCTCACAAGCATAACTGTAACTCGGAGCTTGCTCCTCAAAAGGATGAACTGCTTTGACAGTCAAGTATGGGAGGAAATTCCACCACCTGAGAACAGCCAGAAAGAGTGCATTTAGATATGATGGGCAGTCACTCAAAAGATAACTTAGATGAGTTGGAGCATCTGAAAATAAACAAGACTAACAGCAGACCAAAACTTATAATCAAGACAGGACCGATAAGTAACATAGCTACGCAACAATATAAATTCTCTCATTCAACCAGGTAAACTCAAAATGTTGACAGACAAACTGGATCGACAGGGTATTCTGATAACCAGACTTCAAGAAATGAGAAACACAGATCAAAAGCCAATGGAATTACAAGGATATAGAATTTACAAGTGAATACCAGGGAAAAGAGCATTGAGGCAATGCCCGCAATTTGGAACAGGATTTGTGGTCAACCTCAAAATGATAGATTCCGTTGTAGAATTCAAAGCACGATCTTCTAGGCTCTCAACTTTAACTATAAAAGTGGCAAATAGAACATGCAAAATAATAAATGCCCCTGCCCCAACTAATGACAAAAGTAATAGAAAAGCCCATAGAGAAGATGTGAATGGATTTTGGGAGCTTTTGGATCAGACAGCAACAAACAGCAACAAAAATCACACCAAAATTTTAACTGGAGATTTTAATGTCCAATTAGGAAGGGAAAAGAGATACAGAGATGTAATAGGGAAGTGGCCAGCACAACAAAGAACAAACCAGAATGGCATGAGATTGGTGGAACTCTGTAGAAACCATGACGTGATCTCAAAATCAACATACATCATGAGAAGACCAAATAAACTTGAAACCTGGAAACACCTAGACTGGACAAAAGGAGAATGGCAGTTGGATCATGTCTGCATGGTTAAGAACTACCACAAGGAAATCTACAATGTGAAAGTCCTGAGAGGAACTGACACCAGATCAGAGCATTACTTGATAAAAATAAAAATTAAATTCAACCCACTGAGAAAGAAAAAAATCCCTCCCAAAAAAGAAGAGAACCTAAGACCCTCATAAATTGATAAATAACAAAAAATATGAAGAACAAATTAGGAATATAAAAATAACAGATGATCTGGATGAAATAATTCTTCAGTTGAAACAAATGGCTGAACAAGCAGCCCCAATAAATCCTAGGGAAAACCTCCATTGATGGAATGATGAATGTGACAAAACAGTGGAAGATAGACACCATGCCTGGTTAAGGTATAAGAGTCAAAAAACAGAAGAATCTTACTTGGAAATCACAGAGCAAAGAAAGATGACTCAAAAACATTAAGGAGGGTTAAATATCAGTATCAAAAAATGTAGTTTCTATGACAGAAAAAATAGCAAGATAACAAACTCATGAGATTGCCAAAACATTTAGCAGGAAACTCCAAAGATATGATCCCCTGTCACTAATACTAAAAGATAAAAACAATATGATGGCACATCATACTGTTAAAAGAAATTAAAAAATTTTAGCAGAAACATTCAATGAACAACTAAATTGTGAGGATCCTCATGAGCTTAAAAAAAAAAAAAAAAAAAAAAAAAAAAAAAAAAATAACCCCACTGACAATGCA
Source organism: Schistocerca gregaria (assembly GCF_023897955.1). Lineage (NCBI taxonomy): Eukaryota > Metazoa > Arthropoda > Insecta > Orthoptera > Acrididae > Schistocerca > Schistocerca gregaria. The sequence goes on along the minus strand of NC_064923.1, from coordinate 617,817,519 downwards.
GTAAGTCTACAAAGCTTTGAGTGAGCTCAAGAACTACAAAGCAAGTGGAGAAGATCAAACATTTGCAAAACTCTGGAAATACACAGCAGAACCTATGAAGATATCATTACATCAATGCATAGATAAAAATCTGGATCAGAGAAGAACTACCAGAACATTTGCCAACAGCTATCATACATCCATTACACAAAAAAGGAAAAAAATCAGATCCAGACAACTAGTAAGGGGTTTCCCTTCTGGATTACACATATAAAATATTGTCAGGAATTCTCTACAATTGCTGTAAAGATAACTTGAAAAGGAGCTAGGAGAATATCAAGGAGGATTTAGACCCTGGAGAAGCTTCCCAGAACAGATCATCACATTAAAATTAATAATGGATGCCTTCAAAAGGAGACAGAAGCAACTAGTGATAACCTTTGTAAACTTCAAAAAGCTTATGATTGCATCCACGGATCTTCCACGCAGGACAAATTAAGAAATTTTGAAGTTCATCCCAAATTAATAAAAATGATAAAATTAACCCTTACAAACACCAAGTCCAAAGTAAAATTCAGAGGAGAACTATCTGAACCATTTACGATTAAAACAGTGTATGGGGTATAAGTAGGTACTATAATATCAAATAATACATCCATTACTAAAAAGACTGATTCATTGTACTTGATGGCACAATGTATAAAGCAGAAAGACAAAGAAAAGGGCACCAAGACATGCGTCTCTGCTTGGTGCTCCAAAGAACATGGCAAAGAGAAATCAAACCCCCACCCCCCTTGCAATATGGAATACTCGTTGATGGTTGATGGGCGGGGGCAGCGGGCTGACAGACAGATGCGTGACTGGTAACTCCTCAGTGTCCTCTGGTACTAGCAGCAATTGCTGTACTTGCAGCTCAAACAGGGGAGGGTGGAGGGCAGGCACTGGACGGTGTGGTTGTCAAATCTCTGAGGGTGGCGAAGGCGTCGGCTGGCCCTGCAGTGTGGATGTGGTGAGGAGATCTGTGACCCACACGGTACATGCAGGAACACAAACCCGTTAGGGCACACAAATGCTCTGATAGCGTCGACAGATGTGGAGGGCGGAAGTGGGAATCGTCGTACTACTGACGTGGCTGGTGTGGAAGTAAGGGGCGACACACTTGGTTTTACCAGCAGCATGTAAGCAGAATCACCTCGGATGGTGATAGAGAGGTTCATGATGTCCTCCGGGAAATGTCCACCCGCAGTTCAATCATGCAGGTCTCCAGTTGAAGGGCCTGGTCAGTTCTGAGTAGGGGTGCTGAGAAACCTCGGAATGGGGATTCAGGAAGTGTCATGGATTTGTGTCGACCTGGTGAGGGGGGCATGGGAGTGTGGGGATAATATGCGCCTGGTTGGGAGTACCTTTGTTCCTGGCATGTGGGGAGAGGTCTGAGAGGGGGCTAAAGAGCTTTATGGAGAGCTGTTGATGTCACTGGATTCAGCTCGTGGCAAACTGGACAGTGAAGGTCAGGGCGAGAAACCTCAGAAGGTTGAGCTGGGAGTGCTGCAAGTTGCAGGGGGCCTAGAAGTGGGAGCAGCTGGGGGCAAAATAAGGGAGCTTGATTGTGAGCTCTGAATGTGATTAGAGGAATATGCGTGCTCGACAGAAGGGGACGGGGACATCGGCTCCACATACACTGGTTTTACCCAGTGAAGTGATACAGTGACTGGGTTGCCTTTGAACTCAATGTCTAATGTCTGGTCAGTGCGTTTAATAATTTTATGTGGGCCAGTATGGGTAGTCCACACTGTGTCGTCGTGGAGCATTATGTGTGTGCAGGTTTCCAGTGTTTGCGGGAAGTATGTGTGTGGGGGAGTGTGGGCGGAGGGAGGGGGGATTGGGGGGGGGGGGGGATAGGAGTTTATAGCAATGCAGTTTGATGCGTTCGAGTAAGGTGGGTAGCTCAGAGAGGATGGGTTCAGGTGAGGGATTGACCAGTTCACCAGGTAAGACGAGTGTCTGTCCTTACAGGAACTCGGCAGTTGTGCCCTTCAAGTCTTCCTTGTAAGTTGCATGGAGACCAAGCAGTACGAATGGCAGCGCCTCTGTCCATAGCTTAACGTGGCATGGAATCACAGTCTTTAGCGTCTTGGATTGGGGGTGGTAGGCTTTGGTGTGAACACGGGCAATGCCACAAAGAGTGCAGAGTGGGTTGAAGAATGTGGACTCAAACTGGCAGCCTTGGTCAGTGGTGAAAGTGGCAACTGAACCAAAACGAGTGACATACAGTCTCGTGCTACAGTCTCTGCAGTAATGTTCAGCAGGGGCACTGCTTGCACCCACCGTGTCATTCTACCAATTACTGAAAGGATGTACCTGTAGCCCTCAGAGGAGGGGGAGGGGCCCCACTAAGTCTATATGGGCATGTTGAAAGCGGATTGTGGCTGTAGGGAAACTATGCAGTGGGGGTATGGTGTGGCTTCATATTTTTCTCTGTTGGCATGGTGTACAGTTGCGGGCCCACTCTTGGCAATTACACTTCATGTTGTGCCAAACAAAACATTCAGTCACAGGTCTTGTGGGTGCTTGGATGCCAGGGTGTGCTAAATTGTGGAGCTCGAGAAAAACTTCGCGCTGTAAGTTGCACGGGATGAATGGTTACAGGGTCCCGCTGGATTCGTCACACCAAATCTCGGCAACTGTGCCTGGGTAAATAGTGCGTACTGGTTTGAGTGACGAGTTTTGGTCAGAAATCAGTGTCAAGAGTTCCTCGTCTGCTGCTTGCAAGGTAGCGACGTTTGGTCTACCGAAAAGTGACGTTACTGCATCCACTCGCAATAGGAAGTCGGCAACGACATTGTCAGCACCCCTGATATACTGCACATCAGTGGTAAATTGTGATATGAAGTCGAAATATCAAAAACAGCATGGGGGTGGGTCTTTTGGGGGGTTCTGTATGGCAGCGGCTAATGGTTTATGGTCCATGAGTACACAGAGTCCTCTGCCCTTGATCGCTGGGCGAAAATGTTTGATGGCTTCATAGACTGCTAATAGTTCATGATTGAAGGCAGAGTACTTCTTCTGAGCATTGTTCAATTTCTTCAAGAAGAAACTCAGTGGGAAGGTAGAGTCGCTGACCGTTTGGCTCAGGATGGCGCCTACCGCATTTTCGCTAGTGTCTGTAGTTATGAATAGTTCTGCCTCTGGGTGAGGGTGTGCTATGGTAAACAATGAGGCCAAAAGTTTTTTTTTTAATTTCTCGGAAGCGGAGTTCATTTCTTCTGTCCAAGGGATGGGTCATGTACCTGGCGTTAACCGTCCTGCGAGCACGTCCGTAAGTCGAGCCTGGAATTCTGCCACAGCACGCAGGTGCTTCTTGTCATAATTTATTGTTCCTAATAAATGGTGCAATTCCTTGTACATAGTCGGGCATTGCATCTCTAACACTGGCTGCACTTTAGTGGGGGGAGGTGTAATGGCCGCTGATGACACCACGAACCCTAGGAAGTCGACGGAGGTCCAGTGTAACTGCAGCTTCTTATTGTTTGTTTTGATACCTGCTGCCTGGAAGGTATCGAGTACAGTTTGTACATGGGTCTTGTTGTCCTCTAGTGAAGGGTTAACATGAGGATGTCATGTAAATAGGCAAAACAGAAACTGAGGTGAAAGAGAACTACTTTTATGAATCGCTGCCAAGTTTGGGCTGCGTTACAAAAACCAAAAGGCATGTAACGGAGTGCAAAGAGGCCAAAAGGTGTGGTAATGGCCGTCTTTTCAACGTCTTCAGGTGCCATAGGTATCTGATGATAAGCACGTTTGCAGTTGATCACCAAAAAAAGTAACTACTGCATCACAGAGTATGTGTAAAATCGGCTATGTTAAGTACAGGGTACTTGTTAAGAATAGTGCGGGCGTTGAGTTCTCTGTAGTCTCTGCACATTCTCTTGCTACCGTCTTTCTTATCTAAGAAATGCATCAGCATAGACCACACGCTGGAGGAGGGCTTCAGGACTTTGGCTTGTAAAAGCTCAGTAATTTGCTCCTTCGCAGCCTGCATGAGTTCAGGTTTTAAGCATCTAGTTCTAAAAGAGATTGGAGTTCTGTTGGTTAGGCGCAGTGTGTGGATGGTTCTGTTTGTAACGACTGAGACTGTTGGGTCAATGTGTGCGGCCACATACGTGTGAGATTAGATTAGAGATTAGATTAGATTAGATTAATTAGTCATTCCATAGACCCATAAAAGAGGGAATTCTCATGAGTGTGGAACATGTCAGGTAAACACATTACAAAAATGTAATTAGAAAAACTCGAGTTTCATTTATTTTAATGTTCCTCAATCAATAAAGAGTAAAATTATGTACATTAATTAAATTGAAACTTCTAATATTTATAGGTTTAATACTTACATCTGCTGCCATTAAATCCATTAATCAGACATTTGCTAGTTTCTTGGCTGTTACAGTCAAGTATTGTCAAAAATTGAAGTAAATTATTCATATCAGTGATCCTCAGTTGACAACAGTCAGATTATGTACAAGATTTAAAATTAAACTTCCACAATTACAGACATAAGTCTTACATCTGCTTTCCATACATCGGCCATTCACATGGTAGTTAGTTACTTGGCAGTTACAACCAAGTACTGTCAAAAATTAAAGTATAATAAATTTTCATTAAAATGATCTACTGCACTTGTTGAGAAACTCATGGATGCAATAGAAGGAGTTAGCCACCAAAAATGCTTTTAAGTTATGTTTAAATTGTACCTTGTCTGCAACTAAACTGTTAATGGTTGCTGGTAACTTATTGAAAATATGTGTTGCTGAATACTGGACTCCTCTCCGGGCAAGAGTAAGTGATTTTATATCTTTATGTATATTGTTCTTATTCCTAGTATTGATACTGTGTACTAAGCAGTTAGATGGAAAAAGAGATATATTATTTACAACAAACTTCATTAAGGAAGAAATATACTGAGAAGCTGTGGTTAATATGCCCAATTTTTAGAATAGGTTTTGACATGATGTTCTTGGATTTACACTACTCTTTACTCTTATTATACGCTTCTGTACTCTAAAAGTTTTTTCTCTGTTTGTGGAGTTACCCCAAAATATGATACCATATTACATAATGGAGTAAAAATAAGCAAAATATGCCAGTTTTTTTTTATATTTATATCTTCTATGTCTGACATCATTCGCATTGCAAACACAGACTTGTTTAGGCACTTTAGCAGTTCATTAGTATGTTACTCCCAACTGAATTTATTATAAGGTTGTAATCCCAATAATTTTACACTCTCAACTTCTCCTATTTCCATGTCATCATATTTTATACACACACCAGAAGGAAATCTCTCGGAAGTTCTGAACTGCATACAGTGTGTCTTTTTAAAGTTTAATGACAGTGAATTGGCTATGAACCACTTATTAATGTCAGTAAAAATTTGATTAGCTACCCTTTCTACATTTATATTTGATTTACTATTTATTGCAATGTTTGTATCAACTGCAAATAAGACAAACTTGGCATCTGGTGATGTAACAGATGACAGGTCACTAATATACACAACAAACAGTAGTGGACATAGTATGGAACCTTGGGGAATATTACATGTAATGATGTCTGATTGGCTACTGCTGAAGTGTTATGTAATGACACCTTTTGTTTTCTATTAATGGGATATGACTGAAATCACTTTACAGCACTACCAGTGATGCCATAATATTTAATTTACTTAAAAGAATGCTGTGATTCACACAGTCGAACGCCTTTGACAGGTTACAGAATATGCCAGTTGCCTCTAATTTGTTGTCCAATGAATTAAGGACATTTTCGCTGCAAGTGTAAATAGCTTTCTCAATATCAGAACCCTTAAGAAACCCAAACTGTGACTTTGACAGTATGTTATTTTCACTAAGATGCTTAAGTAGGCGCTTGAACATAACCTTTTCAAAGATTTATGATAAAGCTGGCAAAAGTGAGATCAGTCGGTAATTTGACGGCATTTCTTTGTCCCCTTTCTTGTAGATAGGTATAACTTCAGCATATTTAAGCCAGTTTGGGAATGTTCCTGTGACAAGTGATTACACAAATAACTTAAGATATGACTAAGTTCACATTAACACTCTTTTATTAACTTTGTTGATATGTTATCATAACCACTAGAATGCTTTGCTTTCAAGGACTTTATGATGGATTCTAGATCTTTGTGTAAAGTAAGTGTCTATTCCATTTTACTGAGATTGATTGTGTGCACTGGTCTCAGATAGTCCATTGCATTATTTTCTGAACCTGACAATGCTATCAGTAACAGAGACAAAATACTTGTTTAAATGGTTTGCAACACAATATGTATTTGTTATTAGGTTTCATTTATTTTTAGAATATTTGGTCCTCCTCATTTATGGGCCTACCTCTCTATGACTTAACTATATTCTATATTGTTTTTATTTTATTGCTGAATGTATTTATCTTTTTCTCGTAATGCACGTCTTAGATTTCTGGATAACCTTCTTCAGTATTTTGCAGTAATTTTTGTAATGAGCTGTACTGCTAGTATCAAAGGTATCCCTACATGTCAGATAGAGTTTCCTTTTTGTCTCACATAATATCATTATCCCTTGTGTGATCCATGGTTTCTTATTAGACTTCTGCTTAAATTGAGTTACTTTCAGGGAAAACAATTTTTAAATAAGGTGCTAACTTTATTAATGAATGTTTTGTTTTTTACATTTGTGTCTTGGATGCTGTAAACATCAATCCAATTAATTTCTTTGAGCAATCTCCTAAATTTCTCAGTTTTTGACTGTTTTATTGGACTTCTGTACTCAGTTGTGATAGATGTTTTACCCTGACAATTTTCAAAATTTAATGTTAGGTGTTGCATGTCATGGTCAGATAGCCCATTTACTACTGGTTTTGTAATGTGGCTTAGTTGCTTATAATTCCAGAATGAGATTTTCACTCTGCAGCGAAGTGTGCGCTGATATGAAACTTCCTTGCAGATTAAAACTGTGTGCCCGACTGAGACTTGAACTTGGGACCTTTGCCCTTCCCAGGCAAGTGCTCTACCATCTGAGCTACCGAAGCACGACTCACGCCCGGTACTCACAGCTTTACTTCTGCCAGTATCTCGTCTCCTACCTTACAAACTTTACAGAAGCTCTCCTGAGAACCTTGCAGAACTGGCACTCCTGAAAGAAAAGATACTGCGGAGACATGGCTTAGCCACAGCCTGGGGGATGTTTCCAGAATGAGACTTTCACTCTGCAGCAGAGTGTGCGCTGATATGAAACTTCCTGGCAGATTAAAACTGATGGTAGAGCACTTGCCAGTGAAAGGCAAAGGTCCCGCGTTCGAGTCTCGGTCGGGCACACAGTTTTAATCTGCCAGGAAGTTTCTTGCCTATAATTGTCCATAAATATATTATCAATGGTAGTCTTAGAACATTTGTATACCCTAGTTGGGAAATTTTCAGTAGAATTTAAATTCAATGACAATATAACTGACTTCAGTAACTGTTCACTGATAGTGTTTTTCAGGACATCTATATTAAAATCACCAGCAAACACTAGTTCTTTGTTTTTTTAATTTTAGATGAGATAATAAATCTTCAAGACCATTTATAAACAGGTTGAAATTTCCTGAAGGTGCTCTGTATATGGCAACTATTATAAAGCACTTATTATGAAATTCTGTCTCTTTTGCACATGCTTCTAAGTGCTGCTCTAACCAAAATTTATTAATGTCAATATTCTAAAATTTAAAACTGTTTTTAACAAATGTGGCAACTCTTCCTTTCTCCATCTTTCGTCTACAGAAGTAATAGGCTAACTAGAATTCTATAAGGTTTAACATATCTCTACCAGTGGTCACACGATATTCAGAGAGGCAGATTATATCAACTGGGTTTGATGACTCTAATTCATCAATGAAAATAAGAAGTTCATTAATTTTACTTCTAAGCCCTTGAATGTTTTGATCCACTAAAGATAGTTGGCATTTCACATTTACTGGGATGAAATTGGGTGGAAATAAAATTTCTGCTTATTCCAGTAAATTTTTAACCAACAGCTGTGTTCGCTGATCCAATGTGCCAGGATTATGCTGTTTGATTCCTTTATCAAACTGAAGGTTTGTTTCAGTCTTTACTTCTCTCAGAACTGACTTCAATCTGCCCTACCTATCCTAAAAAAAGGTGCTGCTCCAACACCTATGACCACTGGTTCATTACCACTCATGGCAGTACCTCCTCCCCCCTCACCCCCCTTACATTTCCTGCTGTTAACCCAGCCAGTTTAACCTTCCCTTTCCTGTTGAGGTGTAGGCCATGTCTAGTATAATCCCACCTACTGAGAGAATCAACAGGAACCAAACAAATATGTGACCCCACAGCTGACCCAAGCAGCCATTCCAACTCCAAATTAACTCTCCCAACAGAAGAGTTTAAATGAGGTGGGTCATGGCATCTCAGAACAGACACAAACTCAACACTGGTGTGTCTCATTGCTGAAGAAATCTTTGCCAGGTCACACTCTCTATTGTACACAGGATCTCTGTCAATACTATTGCCTGGCCCACCAAAAATAACCACTGTGCCTTCCTTACTAAAATCTTTACAGAGTGAACTTAAATCAACTCTCACCTGACCCAGACCAGCACTTGGTTTAAAAAAATTTATGACCTGGTATTCTGATCCTAACTGGTCCTGCAAAAGTTGGACTATACCTCTGGCATATGAACTACCTAACAACAAAACTTTCTTTCTCTTTGCTGACTTCCCTACATTCGTATTCAATTTTCTACTGAAAGTTTGCTCTACCCTCTCTACACCTACCTCTGTCTGAGGAGGCTCATCAGCTTCTAACTGAAGCAACAGGTCAAACTTATTCTTCACATTGACCACAAAGCTGTCTGACAAAGTTCTAGGTCTGTTACTCCTGTTATCTGTTGCCGCTTCCCACTTCTCTTTACCCTTCTCCCTACTTAACCTGTTCAGATATTCCCTAGCCTGCTCTAACTGTGCCTGAGGGAAGCAATTTTCCCATCATTTTCCACTATATTCCTATCTCTACTCCATATCCTACAGAACCACTGAGGAGTCTGATTCACTTCTCCATTTCCCATGCTGCTACAGTCACCTCAATGGAAAAATCTACTCCACTCATGTCACCAACCCCCGGAGTTAACAATTCTACAACATGTCAGGCACTTTACACTCATGATAAAAATCCTACTTTAGGGAGAATAAGTCAAATTAAATTACCAAAAAACAGGAATACCCATTTACGAAAGATTAGGTCTAGCTTTAATCATATGTAAACAAATTTACTTTAGTGACAATAAGTTAGATTACCAAAAAGAAGAAGAAAAACATGTTTAAAAAAATTAATCCTAGTCGCAACTGTATGTAAACAAAGCTACTACCATATAGACAAATTTTTCAGATACCGAAATTTAAAATTTAAGCTGTGTTTCGCAAAATAGGAGTTAAACAACAAAGGGATACACTTTTCTTAACTTGCTGGAACAGAACAGAACAATTAAAAGACATTCTGTAAATTTTACTGAACTAAAATGTATGCAAGAATATGATCGTAACCCTAATTTATGCTCTTTTTGTGTTTTCTAGAATAATACAAAAAGAGAAGTGAAACCTTTACTAGTAAGCTTGCAAAACACACTTATTCATGTATTAAACTAGTTTCCTGAACTAAACACTTTTATTACATTCTAAATCACTTATTTACATCTACATCTACATCTACATCCATACTCCGCAAGCTACCTGGTGGTGTGTGGCGGAGGGTACTTTGAGTACCTCTATCAGTTCTCCCTTCTATTCCAGCCTCATATTATTCGTGGAAAGAAGAAAGAAAGACTGTCGGTATGCCTCTGTATGGGCTCTAATCTCTCTGACTTTATCCTCATTTCTCTTCGCAAGATATACGTAGGAGGGAGCAATATACTGCTTGACACCTCGGTGAAGGTATGTTCTCGAAACTTTAACAAAAGCCCATACCGAGCTACTGAGCGTCTCTCCTGTAAAGTCTTCCACTGAGTTTATCTATCATCTCTATAACACTTTCGCAATTACCAAATGATCCTGTAATGAAGCGCACTGCTCTCCGTTGGATCTCCTCTATCTCCTCTAACAACCCTACCTGGTACGGATCCCACACTGGTGAGCAACATTCAAGCAGTGGGCGAACAAGTGTACTGTAACCTACTTCCTTTGTTTTCGGATTGCATTTCATTAGGATTCTTCCAATGAATCTCCCTACTGGCATCTGCTTTACCGACGATCAACTTTATATGATCATTCCATTTTAATTTCATCACTCCTAATGCCTATTCCCAGATAATTTATGAAATTAACTGCTTCCAATTACTGACCTTCTATGTTGTAGCTAAATGATAAAGGATCTACCTTTCTATGTATTCGCAGCACATTACACTTGTCTACGTTGAGATTCAATTGCCATTCCCTGCAGATCCTCCTGCATTTCAGTACAATTTTCCATTGTTACAACCTCTCGATATACCACAGTATCATCCGCAAAAAGCCTCAGTGAAGTTCTGATGTTATCCACAAGGTCACTTATACATAATGCAAATAGCATTGGTCCTAGGACACTCCCCTGTGGCATACCTGAAATTACTCCTTCTTCAGAAGACTTCTCTCCATTGAGAATGACTTGCTGTATTCTGTTACCTAGAAACCCTTCAATCCAATCACACAATTGGTCTGATAGACCATATGCTGTTACTTTGTTCATTAGACGACTGTGAGGAACTGCATTGAACGCCTTGCGGAAGTCAAGAAACATGGCATCTACTTGGGAACCCATGTCTATGGCCCTCTGAGTCTCGTGGACGAATAGCGTGAGCTGGGTTTCACACGATCATGTTTTTTGAAATCCAGAAAACTCACTGTACTCGAACATAATACGTGCTCCAAAATCCTACAACTGATCGACGTTAGAGATATAGGTCTATAGTTCTACACATCTGTTCAACGTCCCTTCTTTAAAACTGGGATGACCGGTGCCCTTTTCCAATCCTTTGGAATGCTACGCTCTTCTAGAGACCTATGGTACACCACTGCAAGAAGAGGGGCAAGTTCCTTCACGTGCTCTGTGTAAAATCGAACTGGTATCCCATCAGGTCCAGTAGCCTTTCCTCTTTTGAGCGATTTTAATTGTTTTTCTATCCCTCTGTTGTCTATTTTGATATCTACCATTTTGTCATCTGTCCAACAATCTAGATAGGGAACTACAGTGCAGTCTTCCTCTGTGAAACAGCTTTGGAAAAAGACATTTAGTATTTCGGCCTTTAGTCTGTTATCCTCTGTTTCAGTACCATTTTGGTCACAGAGTGTCTGGACATTTTATTTTGATCCATCTACTCTTTTGGCATAAGACCATAATTTCTTAGGATTTTCTGCCAAGTCAGTACATAGAACTTTACTTTCAAATTCATTGCATGCCTCTCGCATAGTCCTCCTCACATTACATTTCGCTTCTTGTTTGTCTGCAGGGCTTTGGCTATGTTTATGTTTGCTGTGAAGTTCCCTTTGCTTCTGCAGCAGTTTTCTACCTCGGTTGTTGTACCAGAGGGGCTCTTTTCCATCCCTTACGATCTTGCTTGGCACATACTCATCTAACGCATATTGTATGATGGTTTTGAACTTTGTCCACTGATCCGCAACACTATCTGTACTTGAGACAAAACTTTTGTGTAGAGGCGTCACGTACTCTGAAATCTGCTTTTTGTCGCTTTTGCTAAACAGAAAAATCTTCCTTTTTTTCAGTATTTCTATTTATGGCTGAAATCATCGATGCAGTAACCACTTTATGATTGCTAATTCCCTGTTCTGCATTAACTGATTCAAACAGTTCGGGTCTGATTGTCACCAGACTGACTAATATGTTACCGCCACGAGTCAGTTCTCTGTTTAACTGCTCAAGGTAGTTTTCAGACAATGCACTTAAAAAGATTTCAGTGGATTCTTTGTCCCTGCCACCCGTTATAAACATTTGAGTCTCCCAGTCTATATCCGGCAAATTAAAGTGTCCACTCAGAACTATAACATGGTCGGGAAATCTACTCGAAATATATTCCAAATCTTTCTTCAGGTGCACTGCCACAATAGCTTCTGAGCCAGGGGGCCTATAGAGGCATCCAATTACCATGTTTGAGCCTTCTTTAACCGTGACCTTCAACCAAATTATTTCACATTTCGGATTTCTGTCAATTTCCTTCGATACTATTGCCTATAAACACGCCTCCCTCTTCACTGTCCAGCCTGTCTCTGCACTATACATTCCAATCTGAGTTTAGAATTTCATTTCTGTTTACGTCTGGTTTCAGCCAACTTTCTGTCTGGGCGTTGTGACCATTTATTAATGAGAGCAGTTCAGGGACCTTTCTATAGACGCTCCTGCAGTACATTAATATTGTTATTCCCTGTTGCCCTTTGCCTAGTACTACCTTGTTGCATCTCAGGAGGCGTCTTGTCGGGCCTAGGGAGGGAATTCTCTAACCTAAAAAACCCACATGTGCAGTCCACATGTACTCCGCTACACTTGTAGCCACTTCCCGTGTGTAGTGCACGCCTGACCTATTCAGGAGGACCCTACATTTCTCCACGTGATAGCGGAGGTCGAGAAATTTGCACACCAGATCTCCGCAGAATCTTCTGAGCCTCTGGTTTACACCTTCCACTCGACTCCAAACCAGAGGACCGCGATCAGTTCTTGAAACGAGATTGCAAATAGTTAGCTCAGATTCCAGCCTGCGAGTGAGGCTTTTCGCCTTCACCAACCCCCCCCAACCGCCTGTATGAACTGAGGATGACCTCTGAACCCAGACGTCAGGAGTCATTGGTGCTGACATGAACTACAATTTGCACTCGGGTGCACCCATTGCTCTCTATCGCCACTGGCAGGGCCGCCTCCACATCTCGGATGGGACCCCCCGCCAAGCAGACAGAGTGAACACTGGTCTTGTTCCCTGACCTTACCGCTATCTCCCTAAGGGGCTCCATCACCCGCCTTACGTTGGAGCTGCCAATCACTAATAAACCCCTGCCCCCGTGTGCCTGCTCGGACCTTGCTGAAGGAGGTGCCACATGTCCACTCACAGGTAGAGCAGGCGATGCCACACGGCCAGCCTCCACATTGACCCTCCACCTCATGCTCCGCGAATGCCGCTGAACCCGCCACTCCCCTTGGGGAGAGTGTGGCCCAACCATGCCCGGTACGGGCGAAGATGTCTCGACAGCAGGACCGTGAGTGAAGCATGTAACACCTGGGGTGTATCATGCGATCCACCAGACTCCCCACAGCCGCTACACTCCGAGGCAGCAGCCTGAACACGGCTGACTGTGGCCATCAACACGTTCAGCTGTTCATGAACAGTGGCCAGCTCCTTCTGCGTCTGTACACAGAAGTCACACATCCTATCCATCCTAATAAATGAATTTACTGTAGAGAGTTAATCAACTTTTAACTAGACTGCTAATTCACTAAAGGCGGATGATAGCTGACTGAACTGTGGTTACTAGACACTTATTGTTGAAAACTATGAAAATAAGCACTATCTGTCTCTCGACTGCATTCAAAACAAACGCTAGCACTACTGGCACTATGGCTGACTAAAGGGACTCTTTCTGACTGTATTCGAAACAAACACGAAATCTATAGAAAACTATAACTAGCACTCGAAAATTAGAGCTTCCTAAAGGCAAAAACACACAGAAGAAGAAGTGACAACAATGTATGTCAGCACAAAACTCACGAGTCTCGCCTGGTACCAATTACATTAGTGTGTTGTGCAGCAGCCAGTTGGAGTGGCACGAGGTCAACAGACCCAGTGTGATTCAGCAGGTCTGAAGCATTCCGAGGGTGCTGTTCAATTGTCTTTGGGTCAGCTGGTTGTGTCATTGCTGACGTAGTCTGCTGTGTGGCCATAATTTGAGTTAATGGTGTGACGGGCTTTTCTAGGGAAGGCGTCTGCTACACAAGTGACAAATGCTTCCAGAGTTGGCAAAAAAAGTGCATTACGCTTGCGTGTAGCAGCGACCTTGTCTTTAGTTAGCAGGTCCAGCACAGAAGGCATCACTGGTGGTGAGGGAGTATGAGCCTCAATCACGGTGTTGGAAACTGGCACTAGTGGCAACATGACAGACGTCACTGTTTGAGCACACGGTTGTCATGGTAACAGGAGAATGTTTACAAATATCTGTGTCTGTGGGTTGCAGTTGTGGGGAGTGTGCCAAGGGAAGTTTAGCACTGTGTGTGGGTGGAGAATCACTGTTTGTGCACTGAATCGAGGCACTGGTACTGATTTTAGTATTGTGCTCTGTGATGCATTGTTGTAGCATCTTGATGTGTCTGGCGGCCGTAAGGTCGAGCGTAGCCTTGTCCGTGCGACGTTTGATCTCGTGCTGTTCCTGTTTGCAAATGTGTCCTCTTGTCTGTCTCAGCAAACAGTTTGTCACTAGTTTGTTGTAAAGTGGTTGAGAGCGAGTCACACAAACTTATTAGGTGAGAGTACGAACTGAAGTCAGTATCACACACACTCGCAGTGGCACACTGGAAATGTTCTCGTGAGGGTTCGTGAAAAACAGTATTGTGCCCTGTGTTAGGCGAAAGTACATGATGTTTAAGAAAGTCAGTGGCCAGAATCGGTTCTGGAATGTCTGCCACCAGAAAAGTCCACTTAAGCACGCACTTGGGGGAAAGGTGTACAGAAAATGAGATTGAGCCTACACGCTTTAGATGTGTAATGTTGACCACTCGTAACTGTGTATGGTGTGGCCAGATGTTTGCTAGTTTCATTGACAGTGGTAGCAAAGACACGTGTGTCCCCATGTTGATGAGGAAATGAATGCCTGTTACACAATGTTTGATGTACATGCGAGTGTACTTAGGGAGTGGCTCCTCTACTGAGTGGAGGGACGGCTGGCACCTGGCTTTTTCAATGCAGGTGGCGGTGCCTAGTCCGACCTGCACGGTGCATTTGGGTGGTAGCAAGGAAGGCTGCATCTCTTAGCACTCGATCCGAACTTGGTATCGTAGTAGCAGAATGGGTAGTGTTCTGGGTGCTCTTGGGGCTCTGGATCATCAGAAGTGCTGAGACTACGGGGAAGGGGTGGAGGTGGTGTAGTCACTGCTGTTTGTGCAGATTGTAACTGGTTTAGCTGGGCCTGTGAGTTGTGCACGGCTTCTAAGTTGTGCCATCGTCTGTGGCCTGCCACTGGGAAGGAGGGGAGGTTGGAAGTTCGGTGTGTGTGGGGGGGGGGGGGGGGGGGGTTGCTGGGCGTGGAGTTCCCTGGAGTTTGCGCTGGAGAGTGGAGTGTGCTCGGTCAGTGGCGTGGATGCGTTCTTCAGTTGATTGATCTTCGTGGCTGATGATGGCAGTTTGGACGGAGAGAGGCAGTTTCCCAATCCATATTGACATGAGGGTGTTATTCTGCAGGGCCCATTCGTTGACGAGGGGTCGTAAGCATCACCACAGCTGTGACAGAGTTTTGGTGTGATAGAAGTGAAAATTGTAAAGTTGGAGTTATTTAGAAGAATGGGGTCAAATAAAATTCAAGAATAATGCAGACATGTCTTAAACAATTATTTAGTCATAAAGAACCTAAGAAATTGAAATTTCAGCTGCAAGCATCTACCCCTAGACAGGACTTGTGTGATTGCTAGCAAAATGAATAGATCCAAGGGTACTGATGTGGATGTGAAAGCTGTAAGACATAACCAAGATAAGTTTAAACCAAGTGAAAGTGTAGAAAGCAAAGAAACAGTGAAACACAATGTTTTTTTTAATTGAATTGTATTTTATTTGATCCTGTAAGATAATATTGTGTACAGTAAATGTACATGTAATATAGGACAGATCAAAGTAATAACATTCATTATCACATATTTTTCTACCCCTTTAGGTTACATTTTTACATCATTGATAATGAATAACAGTATATACATATTTAATGGCGTAAGTGTTCTGCAACACTGTAAAACTCTTTTTCAATGAGATACTCTTTAAGTTTCTTTGAAAAGTCATTGTCAAGTACACTATCTTGCAGGTTTTCAGGCATATTTCTTAGTAGTCTAATGCCAGAGTACTGGAGTCCTTTTTTTAGCATTGCCAGTCAGTGGGGTATGCTCCGTGCTTCATTCTTCGTTCTTGTATTATGGGTGTGTACACTAGCATTTGTAATTCAGTCCTCACTACCTTTTGTGATGTATGTTATTGTTTTGCATATATACAATGATGAAAAAGTTAAGACACCTAACTTCTTGAAGCAGCTTCTGCTGATATAGTTATTATTCAGTATGTTTGCTATGTCCATACCATCTGTGACCACTGTGTTGTCTATTTTAATTGACCTAATACCTTCTTCTTTGTTTGACCCACCTTTTTCCTTTGTTTCAACATTAATTCCACTCCAAGCAGCCTTTGCCTTGTTTTTTGAGTTCATTATGTTGGTGTCAATTGCTTTTGCTTTTGCTTCTCTTATTGTTTTTCTATACTTCTTTTTTAACATTTTATAGTTTTCAGCTTCGCCCATCCATCTCAGATCCTGCAGCTTCTTTCGCTGTTCTAGTATTTCACTGCTATACCATTGTGTTTGATCTTGCGGCATTTCCTGTCTCTTTACTTTGGGAAATGCTACATTAAAACGGTATTTAATTGTTGAAATAAATGCTTAATATTTTTCATTTACACTCTGGGCCTGTAGGGTTTTATTCCAGGTTTCCTTGTTTATTTATTTATTTATTTATTTAGTCCTTCAAATCCTACATGTATAGAACATATACAAGGATATTGGACACGGTTAGGTATTTACAAGATAAAATACCATTTGTATTGCAATCCTAAGGACTAGATATTCAAGTAATTTAGTAAAGAATCATAGATACAACAAACATTAGAGGCATCATACAAAGTAGAATATCCATATTGCATCTTTATTTTGCAGTTTGACGTTTATGTACTATGTCAGACTGTAAAAGCAATGATCAATTAAATATGCCTTTACTTCAGCCTTAAAACAACAGAGTTTATCTGCTGATTTAATATGGTTAGGCAGATTATTGTAAATCTTTATCCCAATATGTTGTGTGCCTTTTTGGCACGTTGATGTTCTCACCTGTTTCATATGAAGGCCATATTTTTGCCTTGTATTGTATGCATGTATATCTTCTGCATCTACATCTACATGATTACTCTGCAGTTTACATTTGAGTGCTTGTCAGAGGGTCACCGAAAAACAATCATACTATCTTTCTATCATTCCACTCCCGAACAGCACGCGGGAAAAACGAACACCTAAACCTTTCTGTTCGAGCTCTGATTTCTCTTATTTTATTTTGGTGATCATTCCTACCTATGTAGGTTGGGCTCAACAAAATATTTTCGCATTCGGAAGAGAAAGTTGGTGACTGCAATTTCGTAAATAGATCTCGCTGCAACGGAAAACGTCTTTGCTTTAATGACTTCCATCCCAAATCGCTTATCATATCTGCAACACTCTCTCCCCTATTACATGATAATACAAAATGAGCTGCCCTTTCTTGCACCCTTTTGATGTCCTCCGTCAATCCCACCTGTTAAGGATCCCACCCCGCGCAGCAGTGTTCTAACAGAGGACGAATGGGTGTAGTGTAAGCTGTCTCTTTAGTGGACTTGTTGCATCTTCTAAGTGTCCTGCCAATGAAATGCAACCTTCGGCTCACCTTCCCCACAATATTATGTATGTGGTCTTTCCAAATGAAGTTGTTCGTAATTTTAATACCCAGGTACTTAGTTGAATTGACAGCCTTGAGAATTGTACTATTTATTGAGTAATCGAATTCCAACAGATTTCTTTTGGAACTCATGTGGATCACCTCACACTTTTCGTAATTTAACGTCAACTGCCACCTGCCACACCATACAGCAATCTTTTCTAAATCGATTTGCAACTGATACTGGTCTTCAGATGACCTTACTAGACGGTAAATTACAGCATCATCTGCAAACAACCTAAGAGAACTGCTCAGATTGTCACCCAGGTCATTTATATAGATCAGGAACAGCAAAGATTCCAGGATGCTTCCCTGGGGAACACTTGATATCACCTCAGTTTTACTCGATAATTTGCCGTCTATTACTACAAACTGTGGCCTTCCACACGAATTCAGTTGCACAACTGAGATGATACCCCATAGGCCAGCAGGTTGATTAGAAGTCGCTTGTGAGGAACAGTGTCAAAAGCTTTACAGAAATCTAGATATACGGAATCAACTTGAGATCCCCTGTCGATAGCGGCCATAACTTCGTGTGAATAAGGAGCTAAATGCATTGCACAAGAATGATGTTTTCTGAATCCATGCTGATTATGTATCAATAGATCGTTCCCTATAAGGTGATTCATAATGACTGAATACAGTATATGCTCCAAAACCCTACTGCAAACCGACGTCAATGATATAGGCCTGTAGTTCGATGGATTACTCCTACTACCCTTCTTAAACACTGGTGCTACTTGCGCAATTTTCCAATCTATAGGTACAGATCTATCAGTGAGCGAGGGGTTGTATATGATTGCTAAATAACGAGCTACTGTATCATCGTAATCTGAAAGGAACCTAATCGGTATACAATCTGGACCTGAAGGCTTGTCTGTATCAAGCGATTTGAGTTGCTTCACAACCCCTAAGGTATCTACTTCTAAGAAACTCATGCTAGCAGCTGTTCCTGTTTCAACTTCTGGAATATTCCATTCGTCTTCCCTGGTGAAGAATTTCGGGAAACGGCGTTCAATAACTCCGATTTAGCAGCACAGTAATCGGTAACAGTACCATCAGCACTGTGCTGCGATGGTATTGACTGCGCCTTGCCACTTGTGTACTTTACATACGACCAGAATTTCTTCGGATTTTCTACCAAATTTTGAGACAATGTTTCGTTGTAGAAACTATTAAAGGCATCTCGCATTGAAGTCCGTGCCAAATTTCGCGCGTCTGTAAATTTTAGTAAATCTTCGGGATTTCGCGTTCTTCTACACTTCGCATGCTTTTTCTGTTGCCTCTGCAACAGCGTTTGGACCTGTTTTGTGTACCATGGGGGATCAGTTCCATCTCTTACCAATTTATGAGGTATGAATCTCTCAATTGCTGTTGCTACTATATCTTTGAATTTGAGCCACATCTCGTCTACATTTGCATAGTCAGTTCGGAAGGAATGGAGATTGTCTCTTAAGAAGGCTTCTAGTGACACTTTGTCCGCTTTTTTAAATAAAATTATTCTGCGTTTGTTTCTAGTGGATTTGGAAGAAACGGTATTGAGCCTAGCTGCAACGACCTTGTGATCACTAATCCCTGTAACAGTCATGATGCTCTCTATTAGCTCTGGATTGTTTGTGGCTAAGACGTCAAGTGTGTTTTCGCAACCATTTACAATTTGTGGGAGTTAGTGGACTAACTGTTCGAAATAATTTTCGGAGAAAGCATTTAGGACAATCTCAGAAGATGTTTTCTGCCTACCTCCGGTTTTGAACAAGTATTTTTGCCAACATATGGAGGGAAGGTTGAAGTCCCCACCAACTATAACCATATGAGTGGGGTATTTATTTGTTACAAGACTCAAATTTTCTCTGAACTGTTCAGCAACTATATCATAGGAGTCTGGGGGTCGGTAGAAGGAGCCAATTATTAACTTAGTTCGGCTGTTAAGTATAACCTCCACCCATACCAATTTGCACGGAGTATCTACTTCTACTTCACTACTAGATAAACCACTACTGACAGACACAAACACTCCACCACCAATTCTGCCTAATCTATCTTTCCTGAACACCGTCTGAGACATCGTAAAAATTTCTGCAGAACTTATTTCAGGCTTTAGCCAGCTTTCTGTACCTATAACGATTTCAGCTCCTGTGCTTTCTATTAGCGCTTGAAACTCAGGGACTTTCCCAGCTCAGCTACAACAATTTACAACTACAGTTCCGACTGTTCCTTGATCCAAGCACGTCCTGTATTTGCCATGCACCCTTTGAGATTGCAGCCCACCTTGTACTTTCCCAAGGCCTTCTAACCTAAAAAACTGCCCAGTCCACGCCACACAGCCTCCGCTACCCATGTAGCCATCAGCTGAGTATACTGAACTCCTGATCTATTCAGCGGAACCCGAAACCCCACCACCCTATGGCGCAAGTCAAGGAATCTGCAGCCAACACGGTCACAAAACTGTCTGAGCCTCTGATTCAGACCCTTCACACGGCTCTGCACCAAAGGTCCGCAGTCGGTTATGTCAACGATGCTGCAGATGGTGAGCTCTGCCTTCATCTCGTAAGCAAGACCGGCAGCCTTCACCAAATCAGATAGCTGCTTCATTTATAATAACATAGCTGGGTGTCTATCAATATATTGTTTGATGAAAACAGATGTTTCGTCAATAAAAATGCAAGGAAGAGGAAGAACTGACAGTTTTTTGAATATGGATCTGCATGATTTCGTATTTTTTACCCCTTCAATAATTCTTAATATTCTCTTTTGCGCCCTGAAAAGTTTAATATTTGTTGTTGCATTCTTCCAGAAGATTATGCCATATTTAATTACAGAATGCACATAGGAGTAGCATACATTTAACAGGCTGGATTTGCTGCAACAAGTCTTAAAGATCATTGTCATGTAACAGGTTTTGCTTAATTTTCTTTGCAAATATTCAATGTGTACTTCCCATTCTCCATTGTTCTGGAGCCAGAGTCCTGGAAACTTTGTGCTGTTGACACTTTCAAGCACTCTGTCCCTAACTTCTATTTCTATGTTGGGGTGGTGTCTTCCTTTTACGTTATAGAAGTTCAGTGCTCCTGTCTTTTCTTTGTTTATAATTAGCTTGTTATAGCTCAACCACTGTTCTACACTGTTCAATGTTTGGATAGCGAAGTCTTTTAGTTTTTTTTCTGTTTTACCACTAATAAGAAAGCTTGTATTGTCTGAAAAATTGGTGGGTAGTTTGGCAGTACTTGTTCTACACAAAATCATTGACATAGAGGAGAAACAGAATGGGTACTAATACTGATCGTTGAGGGACACCATATTTCACATTTTCATATCCTGAATAGTAGTAGCTGATTTTGTTATGGTCAGTATATTGCACTTCAACCACTTGTTTTCGACCACATAGGTATGTCCTCAACCACTCATTGGATATACCTCTAATTCCTAACTGGTCAAGCTTCTGCAGTAGAGAATAATGGTCAGTGACATCAAAAGCTTTAGATAAATCAAGAAATATGTCTGTCACAAACTCACTTGCATCCAATTTAGTATAGATTTTATTAAGAAATTCAAATATTGCACTTTCAGTTGAATAGTCTTCCATGAAGCCATGTTGTGAGGGAGAGAGAATTATATTTTTATTTAGAAACTCAGGCAATCTCTTATTAAAAAAAAAATTATAAAATTTTTGAAAATACAGGCAGTAGGGCTACTGGTCTATAATTTGAAACACATTCAGGATTTCCGTTTTTGAGCAATAGTTTCAGCTTTGCTGTTTTTAAGCTCGAAAGGAAGGTTCCTGGTGCCAGTGAGCTGTTGCACAAGTGTGTCAAGGGTTCAGCTAAGGTAAGACAGCATTTTTTAATAATTGCATCTGGAATTCCATCAATTCCACATGAGTACCTTGTTTGCAAGTTTTTTTTGTGACTGATAAAATTTCTTCACTATTTGTTGGTAAAAGGAACGATGGTGTAGACACATTTCTCACACTATTGGATGATGGAGGTGATATTTTGTTGTGTTCTTCAAGTCCACTCACCAACTGTTCACCAAAGTTTGCAAAATATTTGTTGAAGGTCCCTGCAATTTTTGTGGGGCAATAAATCATTTGTCCTTCATAACATAAGTTTATATTTGTATATTGTTTAGTTTCACTTGTTTGACTTTTATGACTTCCCATATAGCTTTACATTTGTTTTTGAATTTTCATTGTATTTGTCATTTGCCATTGTTTTAGCTTTCCTTACAACATTTTTGAGGAGCCTCTTGTAATTCTTCAGGTACAAATGAAATTCATGAGGCATGTTCTGTAGCTTTGCTATATTGTGTAACCGTCTTTTCTCTTCACAAGAGATTCTAATACCTGTTGTAATCCATTTGTTCTTTTTGAAGTTAGGTTGACATTTTTGTTTTTTTAATGGAAATGCAGCTTCAAAGTATGACATGAAGATTTCCATGAAGTTTTCAAACTTTTTGTTAGTATTTTCAGAAGTATACACTTCATACCAGGTGTCTTCACTTAGTCTGTGTATGAAGAAGTTTATTTGTTTGTTAGTGAATTTTCTTGCTTCTTTTACAAGTTCCTCTTTCTCAATTGTGTCACTTGGGGTGTGCAAGGCAATAAACTGTGCAAAGTGATCACTGAAGCCAGTATTAAGATTTCCTGCACAGAAATTGTGATTTACAATTGTGTTTATTAATATCTGATCAACTGTTGAGCTATTTGTTGGTGTAACTCTTGTAGGAGAACCTATGGTGGCTTTTATGTTACATGTTTTTAGTCAATATTAAAATCTCCACATATGATCACTTCTTTGTTGAAGTTTTTTATAGTATTTAAAGCTGCTTCTAGTTGATGACAGAAATCATTTAAGTTCCCATCAGTGGTCCTATATACACAGATGATTATTAATTTTAATGCAGAGAGTTCAACTGTGGTTACTTCAAAAACTTCCTCTTTAGCTAACAGTTCAAGGTTTTATGTTACAATAATCAATGCCACTTTTAACAAATATACATGACTGGATGTAGTTCTAGAGAATAATGATGATGAAAGATTGCAGTCTGCAAGTTTTGTGACTGACAGTGCATCTTTAGGCAGCCAGTGTTAAGTTACACACATTACAGAAGCGTGTTTTAGCTGTTCAGTACGTATTATTTCAACTTCACTTAATTTGTTTAGCAATGATTGGACATTTTGATGAATCAGCATGAAATTAAAGGAATTATTAGGCTTTTGCATATTGTTAGACTTTGGCATATTTAATTGATCACTTACCTTTTCCTTGTCAATAAAAAAACATTCAGGTGTGTTGGAATTACTGCTTTTCTTTTCACAACTGCACCTATTCATCTATTATTATCTGCAGCAGAACTTTCTTCTGTTTCTGGCTCCCCTGGTAGTTGTTCAGCTGCTGATCCTACTGTTGATAATATTGCTGCTGGTGTTAGAGCTGGATCTGCAATTACCTAACATTGTTCGAATGTTGGTGATATTTTGTTCACTAATGACCCTAATTTCTTTGGTTGTTTCTTTTGGTTCTGATACTGTGTCATTACTTCTGTAAAGGCTGATTAGTTGTCCATGATGATAAGATATTTCTGTCTGAACTATAAGTGACTCATAGTTACACATATTAGAAATTATGTTGTCAATATCTGTCTCACTTTGTGAAGTCACTCTTGTTGGTGCACTTATTCTTATTTTCATGTTATGTTGTATTAACAATTCTTCAAAATCCTGCAATATTTTTGAGTATTTTCCCATGTAAATGTTGAAATCTCCACATATAATAAGGTTTCTCTTCATATTCGTTCTCATTAAGCTAACCATTTTTTCTTTCATAAAGATACTAACATTGCCACATGGTGATCTGTACACACAAAACACTCTAAAATCCTCTGTCACTATACCCGTAACTTCAAAGTCTTTTTCTCTAGTTATGGGCAATGTAGCAGCTTCACTGTTTACATTCTTTAGGAGAGTACCTGTTTTAATATATATATACATTTAATATGTACATTTAATATGTACATTGAATATATTTAGATCCGCAGAAGTAACTATCTAGTTCGTAGTCCTTTATTGCAACATTACCTAGTTTACTCTCAGTTAGTCCATTAGCAAAGCCAGCCCTTCATTAATTCCAAAATAAATACAATGATTGTCAAAAGTATTGCTTGTATAACTATACCTTTTAATTTCATTATTTAAATGAATAATTTGGACTAGTATTGGTGGCAGAAGGAACTGTTAAAATTAGGGAATTTTAAGATACATTCAGTTGTTGAATGACTTGTGTTTTAATAGTAATTTCTGTACATCTGCATCTACATCTACATCTACATCTACATCTACCTCTACATCCATACTCCGCAAGCCACCTGACGGTGTGTGGCGGAGGGTACCCTGAGTACCTCTATCAGTTCTCCCTTCTGTTCCAGTCTCGTATTGTACGTGGAAAGAAGGATTGTCGGTATGCTTTTGTGTGGACTCTAATCTCTCTGATTTTATCCTCATGGTCTCTTCACAAGATATATGTAGGAGGGAGCAATATATTGCTTGACTCTTCGGTGAAGGTATGTTCTCGAAACTTTATCAAAAGCCCATACCGAGCTACTGAGCATCTCTCCTGCAGTGTCTTCCACTGGAGTTTATCTATCATCTCCGTAATGCATTCGTGATTACTAAATGATCCTGTAACAAAGCATGCTGCTCTCCATTGGATCTTCTCTATCTCTTCTATCAACACTATCTGGTGCGGATCCCACACTGCTGAGCAGTATTCAAGCAGTGGGCGAACAAGCGTACTGTAACCTACTTCCTTTGTTGTCGGATTGCATTTCCTTAGGATTCTTCCCATGAATCTCAGTCTGGCACCTGCTTTACCGACGATCAATTTCATATGATCATTCCATTTTAAATCACTCCTAATGCGTACTTCCAGATAATTTATTGAATTAACTGCTTCCAGTTGCTGACCTGCTATTTTGTAGCTAAATGATAAGGGACCTATCTTTCTATGTATTCGCATCACATTACACTTGTCTACATTGAGATTCAATTTCCATTCCGTACACCATGCGTCAATTCGCTGCAGATCCTCCTGCATTTCAGTACAATTTTCCATTGTTGCAACCTCTCGATACACCACAGCATCATCTGCAAAAAGCCTCAGTGAACTTCCGATGTCATCCACCAGGTCATTTATGTAACTTAAAAATCAAACAATGTATAGTTCCAGTGCCTATTGTTGTGAATATATATCAAGGACCAATCTTTGGTCCCAAGACAGTCACTCCACAGCCAATTTTCAGACAGGAAATGTATTGGTTAGATAAACAACAATGCATCAACTTAATGGTGGAATAAGTGTAACACAAACAGGCCATGTGTTAGAACAATTAATGACAATGTCTGTTCAATTTATTTGGAAAATAATGTTACACATACCAAATTATTCTGCAAGAAATGTAAACTGTGTGGTTAGGTTTCTACTATTCATAGATGTTCAACAGCA
This sequence comes from Schistocerca gregaria, assembly GCF_023897955.1. Classification (NCBI taxonomy): domain Eukaryota; kingdom Metazoa; phylum Arthropoda; class Insecta; order Orthoptera; family Acrididae; genus Schistocerca; species Schistocerca gregaria. Next base: position 617,792,258 of record NC_064923.1, on the reverse strand, counting down.
AACTAATGTAGCAATATGCTGATGTTGCCTGTAATCTATTAACAAGGCTCATCCACATTTACCAATAGTGAACTGGCCATACAATTGTGTAATGTTGGGGGATTGTAAACAGTGAAAGTAAAGAACTGTGAAACGCAATTGTGCAACTATTGGCTACATCATTTACAGTAGTCAGCGTTGAACTTCCACTCCCTCCCCCCCTTTTTCTGGCCAGTATAACTATGCAGTACATTGACACTGAGGACTATCAGCGAAGATATAAAGCAGACAAAGATCCCAATTTATTTATTTATTTATTTTTATCTATAAGATGACGCTATCAATGGTATTGGGTCTTGCACATTGTATTCTCTTTCTTCACCACCAGCTATTCGCACATGAATGAGTGTAAGTCATCATTTTTCCTGACATACTTTTTTTTAATTCTTGAGCTAACACTACCATACATGAGCTGTTTATGTATTTGCTCTTCTGCTGCTTTAATATCGGAGTCAATTTTAGCAATTATTTTGCTTTCAGAATGAGATTTTCACTCTGCAGTGGAGTGTGCACTGATGTGAAACTTCCTGGCAGATTAAAACTGGGTACCCGACCGAGACTCGGTCGGGCACCCAGTTTTAATCTGCCAAGGAAGTTTCAATTATTTTGCTTTCATTTTGTGTGATTACTATTTCTATGACACCTAAGTACATTTTATGCCCTCATATGCACTTTGTGCAAGCATAGTGTTGGTGTGAAATAGACCAACCTTGACTCTTTCAATTAGTTTCTTCATGTCCTTGTCCACATATTCTTGACATTTTTTTCACGAATTCATGACCTAATTTCAAGTGTTCCACATCTCCTGATAGTTTTTTAACTTCACCCAGATAGTCCTTGTTAACAGAATGCAGTTGAGTTCCATGACATTCCCATACACAACCTTCATGGTATGTGCAATTTCAGTCTGCACAGTTTGTAAATTATTGTGAATTTCAGGTATATTGTTAAGCTTGTCCTTGGTTTTCTTTTGATCGTGAATTATGGATGAGAACTTCTGATCTTGCTTAAGTAAATCAATCGACAAGTCTGTGTGTAAGTCCCTCACCATATCTCTATGCAGGTTCATGCGTAACTTTGCACTCAAATCATCAAATTTCTCTGTTATGTCATTATACAAGTCTATGCACAAGGTATGCATGTTTGTCATCAGTTTGGATATTGATGACACACTAGTGCCTTGTGTATCATTCAGATTTTGCTCACTTGTGATAGGGTTCTGGTCAAATGACATCAAACATGTAGCATTTTTGGATACCATGCTTGTGTGCCTTCCACTATTATCTTTAGAAAATATGCTCCCTGGCGTTGCTTGTGCAATGATTTCATCTACTTCCCTATATGAGCTGAGTTTAAATAAAATGCATAACTATTTCCTGATATGCACCATCTTGTGTTTCATTATTATCTATTGACTTGCTATGCTCAGTGACATTTTCTACATATAAATTTCCTTCACTATTCTGCACAACTTTACTGTCTGGTTCCAAACTAATAAATTAAAAATCACTCTGTGGAAAAATGAAATAGTAATCTTGGTTAAAATATATTAATAGACTTTTAAAAACTTTACGTGCCATTTACCCTCTGTGCAGATGGCGACTAATGGTCTGCATTATAGTCTATTCAATACTGAAGCAATTTTGTAAAAATACTGCTACTGATAATAATAATCACAATTCCACAATTTTTAGGATAGCATAAAATCTGGGTTTAGTACTCCACAGAGATGCCATCATGAATAATCATGCCAGCTAAACAATTGTGTGGTTCCTACGATAGTTGAAAAATGGTGGTCTGCATATTTACCTCTAGTATATTATTAGGAGAATTTTCTTCTGTAGCTTCTTTTTTACATTCTTGCTTTTGCTACTCATGTCATTCATCCACAGTAGCTGCAAACATGAAACACAGAAATAAAGTACAGTTAGTAGATTTACAACATATGGAGTATAGCACTTTTATCTACTCACTTATAAGTTCATTCAGCACTGACTGGTCACTGGTAGCCAGTTGAAATGGAGTGCAATGTGATTTAGTTACTATTATTATTATTATTATTTCACAGTTTTTATAAATAGTGGTAATTCTTTGACGATATATGGAGAGGGCAGCAAAGCGAACAGCTGTGGTTGTTACATTCACATGAAACACTATCGGTTCTCATTAATGTCTTGTAAAGTAATGTTCATGGAAGTTACTGCTTTATCTTGTTTCTTCTTAATAACAGCAGCTTCCAAATTTTCTTCTGTAGTCTTCTTCTTCTAGATAAATAAATTTCTTCTGATCCTGCTATGTCCATAAGGTGCCGTCTTCATGATATAAAATTTTTGTACCAAGAACCTTAATAGATGTAAGTATTTCCTCCTACTAAATAAAACCCCATGCCAAACTTGTAATCAGCACTCTACTGAATACTTTTTGAGACAAGTTTACACATTTTTTCTTCACCCAAAGGAGGAGTGCTTCCATAATACATCCTAACATGGAGGCCGCTGAAGCAAGAAAAGTGATTAATAAAAAGAAACTGTTAACATATGAATATAAAAAATTGAAGTTACTGAGATAACACTGTTTCTATATTGCACGTAGGATAATCTTGTTAGGTTTATCTCCCCATAAATCATGAGAAAGAGAGACAATACAATAAATTATTACAGTCCTTCATGTATTCCAGTTTAGGTATACTACAAGATGAAGGACATAGGACAAATTATCGGCATAAACATGGTTCAGTGATGACTACAACTGCAATGTGATATGATGGTCATCTGCTTCCAGCTGTATGTTGCAATTCGTGGTTCAGAAACCTCTAAATTGAAATTAACAAGAAACAAATAAACATGTAGCAACATATATGGAAAGTAAAATATACAAATTATAAGCAACATGTTAACTTTCATATAAGAGCAGTTATCAGTAAATTTCAGATTGTTTTACTAGTTTATTAAAATACTATGTGTAATAAACATGTGTGACACCAACTCTCAGTCATTAAGAAAGCACTCTGAAGCATATAGCGTTTCAGAAAATGATGAAACACACTGAAAAATTTATTTACATTCATCTGACATTAAGCTTATTGTAAACTCTACATTTGCAATGAGTATTTGTGAGAAATTAAATCTGTTTGCAAAAACTTAAATTAGAATTCTATTCCATGACCTATGAGGGCAGTGTATTACTAGTTGTACTGTTTGAATGTCCTAAGCTGACTGACTTGAAGACTTATCAATACTTTTCAGCTTCTTCTATGAAAGGTCTTGTGTTGCTGTGGGACTTTCCTCTGCTGGACAAATGATGCAACTGGTAGTTAATTTTAACTAATCACTATGGATGTTTATGAGATCATATGGCTTGCTGAGCTGTAGAGTATATGCAGCAGCAAGCATTTATGACATAATGTAACTTGTGTGGTTAAGTTACACTCTCAGCTGAGTACGCTCCAGAGGTGAAGACTGTTAGCTAACAGCATAGTCAAAGAGTTCCGTCTTTAATTATTTACATTTCTGTTTCTGTATATTCATTAAATGACTACTTTTGCAAACGTCATATTGTGTACAAGATTACTACAAATCATATTTATTCACAAAGGTTTAATGCATATCATGTTTAAATACAAAGTTTAATAAACATAGCTGAGAATTATTTCATTGACTATAGGAATCTGTTTACAAGAAAATATTTTAATTTTGTTTTAAATGCATCCCCAGTTTGTGCTCTTATGGATTTTGCATACTTTTGGTACCACCATGGGCCACTATGGCCTATTATGTTTCAACTTAAACTTTATCTGTAGTAACTGTATTCATTTCTTGTGTTTTTATGTAAATCTTTACATTTGGGTGTGTTGTTCTGATCATTTACAAAAAAGGTGAAAAATCTCTCTGTATATAGAAGATATATACAATGAGATATTTATTTCAAATAAGAGCATCGCAACAGGTCTCTGTGTACCCCTCACCACATTGCACCTTAAAAGCTCTCTTTTTGTAGCACTGTAATTATGTTCAAGTGCACATCAGCAGCACATATCACAACTGTACCCAAATTTTATAAATGGGAGATGTCATCCACAGTAGATTCTTTTCAGCATTTTAAGATGTATTATTTTGGACAGTTGGTAAAGTAAGTAAACTACGCTACTTATTTTCCATCATATAGAGTTAACATGGTTTCCCCTTAAAAGTTTCCAACTAAGTGCAGACCAAGAATTTCCAATCTTTGTTGTCTGTATATGAAAAGTGTAGACAACAGAATTTACAATCTTCATTGCATATATACGAACTTTCACAATTACATCCTATAAATATTTGACGTGATTTGCTTGCTTTGAACTCAAGTATTTGCAAATTTTTGGTATTGGCTTTTAGGCCCAAGATACTAACATATTTAGTCACTTCTGATTCCAAAGTTTGAATAACAGGCTATCACCTCACTGTAAGCATATAGTAGAAGAAAGATTTTATCATCATAAGTAATTATATGGGAATTAGATGGTTTTACAATATCACATACATACAAGACAAAACAAGATGATCCCAGTATTGACTGCTGATGCGTGATGTCCACTAATCTTCCAGACATAGACTGAATGTTGATTTTCTCACCATATTTTGATAATCTATATTAACACCTTGTGTGTCATTTTTTAGGTTTGTTGATATGAATCCTGTACATTTGTGGCAGGTATTACTTTGCCTCAGTTTCTGTGAGAGCAGTGCACCTTTGATGAGATTGAATTCTGCAATTAGGAAGAAATATTGAGGAGTAGCCTTACCATGTGTGTCAGTCCATGATTATCCACAGACAAATAATTTTTTAATAAACTGTCTCCAAATGGCAGGGATCTGGGTTGCAGGACTGATGTGATAAAATCTTTTAGTTTGTCTGGAATGCTGTCATAGCAAATTCTCTGCTACAGAGTTGAAACATATTATCTCATTTACACATATCATTTTACACATTTTGTGATGTTATATTTGGGTCTTGACACATATTTAAGATGTAGGTGATAAGGAGGTGCTGGTGTGTAAAAGGAAGAATTATTGAGACATAGAGCAATGAATAATGTATTGTACAACTAAAAATATATCATAATAAGGTAACACTGTTTTTCTAAGACAGTTGTTTTCACAGATAAAACTCCCAAATCTATTATTGTCTCTAATATTAAGATTTTTTTTATTCTTGCAGGTCGTTCATCTTGTATGGATCAATATTATTATAGATGTACTTGCTGTGCCATCTCTTTTGGCCGAATGCCCTGATCCAACTGACCCATTGATCCAGCGTCATCCACTGAACACTTGCCATCCACTTGTATCACAAACACTAGTTAAAAATATTTTTGGTCAAGTAATTTTTCAGTTATCTATATTGTTCTATTTGCTTTTCCAAGGTGAGTAAGTTTTTCACTAATTCGCTAATTACCATGCAGGTAGACTGTTGGAATACGTACTGAAGAAGTCAACCAAGAATATCCCAGACACCAGTAATTTATATCTATGCTGAGAGACAGCAAGGCCTTTGTCAAAAATAAACAAAACACACACACACACACACACACAAACACACACACACACACACATGCACATGCAAATGCGACTCACACACATGACCAGTCTCTGGCAGCTGAGCCCAGATTACGATCAGCAGCAGCAATGCATTATGGGAGAGGCAACTGGGTGATGGTAAGGAGGAGGCTGGGGGGGGGGGGGGGAGGGGGAGGGTAGTTGTGGGGGCTGGTAAACTGCTGCTGGGGAGTGAGGTGGAGAGATGGTAGGGCAGTTAGGCACAGTCACGAGGCTAGACAGAGAGCAGAGGAAAGAGGAGGTAAAGCGGAGGTGGAGAGAAGTAAAGAAGTAAAGAAGACTAGGTGCTTTGGTGGAGTAGAGGGTTACATAGTGCTGGAATAGCAACAGGGAAGGCACTAGATGACTGAGGACAATGACTAAAGAAGGTAGACGCCACGAGGATTATGGGAGCTTAGGATATATTACAGAGAGAGTTCCGACTTGCTCAGTTCAGAAAAACTTGTGTCAGGGGCTGTGAAGCAGACATTGGAATGAGAAACATCTTATTGGGCAGATCTTTCAGCAACAGGATGGTCCAGCTGTTTCTTGCCCACAGTTTGTCAGAAGTCAATCACGTGGATAGGCATTTTGTTGGTTGCCATGTCCATGTAGAATGCAGCACAGTGATTGCAGCTTAGCTTGTAGCTCACATAACAAGTTTCACAGGTAATCATGCCACTGATGAGATAGGTGACGTTTGTGACCAGACTGGAGAAGGTTGTGGTAAGATGTATGGGACAGCTCTTGCATCTAGGTCTATTAAAGGGATATGAGTCATGAGGTACAAGATTGGAAGAAGGGGTTGTGTAGCGATGAATGAATATATTGTGTAGGTTTGATGAACAGTGGAAAACTTCTGTGGTAGGAGTGCAAAGGATTGTGGGCAGGATATTTCTCATTTCAGGGCATGACAACAGTTAGTTGAAACCCTAATGGAGAATGTAATTCAGTTGCTCCAGTCCTGTGGCTGCCTTCTTCTGCAGTGATGAGCAGTCCCTCTTGAAATATACTGAGTGTCTCATTGAGGCCCTTACTGACTGTCATTACCTCTCCACCCTTGTATAAAAGTAAATCTCTCATGCCTTACCTTTCCAGTCACCCACCATCCCCCAAACTACCACCCTCCAGCCACATAGGAGCATTCCCCTCATAAATTAGAACCACCCAGGACTTGAGCAACTGAATTACATTCTCCACCAGCGTTTTGACTACCTTTTGTCATACCTTGAATTGAGAAATATCCTGCCTCCTATTCTCTTCCCACTATTCTCCTCTCCCTCCACTCCTCCCCCAACAATGGTATTCTGCCATCCACTGAATCTAAACAATACCCTTGTCCTTCCCTATATAACCTCTGCTTCCAATCTGTTGCCTCATGGCTCCTGTAACCGAAATAGACCTACACGCAAGGCCTGACACAAACACCACCTATCCCATCAATGTCATGGCTACCTATGAAACAAGCCACGTTATCACAAGGGTAAGGTGCAACTGCTGTGCTGAAATCTACATGGGCATGATAACAACAACATGTCTGTCCAAATGAATGGCGACTGACAAACTGTGGCCAAGGAACAACTGGACCACCCTATTGCTGAGTATATTGCCCAACATGACATGCTGCATTTCAATGACTGCTTCACAGCTGTGCCATATGGATCCTTCCCACAAACACCAGTTTTCCTGGATTGCTCAGGTGGGAACTCTCCCTGCAGTATATTCCATCTTCCCGTAACCCTCCTGGCCTGAACCTTCATTAGTCATCATTCTCACCCGTCTAGTCCCTTCTCTGTTCCCATTCCAGCACTAAAAAGCCCTCTATTCTGCCAACACACCCAGTCTTTTTACTTCTCTCTTTTTTCCACTGTCCCTGCTCTCTCCCCTGTTCTCCATCTAACATCTCGACTGTATATGTAGCTGCCCTACCGTCTCTCCACATTGCCCCTGCAGACTCCCCAGAATCACTTTACCTTGCCCCAGAACTATCCTGCCATCCCTCCCCATTCCTGTCCAGCCTCCTGCTTACTCCCACCCAGTTGCCCCTCCCATCATGTGCTGCTGCTGCTCGTAGTCTTGATTCAGCTGCCAGAGACTGGTCATATGTGTGTGAGTTGTGTTTGCATGTGTGTGTGTGTGTGTGTGTGTGTGTGTGTGTGTGTGTTGTCTCTTTTTGACAAAGGCTTTGCTGGCCAGAAGCTTATTTTGTGACAGTCTTCTGTTGTGCCTATCTTCAACTCAGCATCTCAACAAATGGCCTCTTACTTAGACATATGGGCAAATATCATTCATAATAGACAGGGAAAGAGTTATCTGCAAAGCAAGCATAAAAATTTGAGCTTGATGCACTGGAATCCATTATACTGGAATGAAAGTTTTTGTTCCCCTTTTTCTACAAATGAGAATGCACAGATTAACTTATTAATAATAAACAAGTGAACAACCAAAATTCAGTTTTAGGGAGGAGGTTACAGGACAGAGGTGGTGGAAGCTGTTGGGTGGGCAGTATGGGGACAGTAGGTTATCATAGGTTGAGGCCAGGATAATTTCAGGATTGGAGAACATGGTGTAAGGGTACTTCCCATCTGCATATTTCAGGAAACCAGGTGGTGGTGGGAAGGCTCCACATGGTCTGGGCTTTGAAGTAGCCATTGAAATCAAGCTTGATATGTTCACCACATGTTGTGCCACAGGGTGGTCCACTTTGAACTTCACAGTTCAGCAGTATCCATTTATAACAATGGACAGCTGGTTGGTGGTTATGACAATATAAATAGCTATGAAATGATTGTAGCAGAGCTGGTATATGGCATGGCTGCTTTCAAAAGTGGCCTGGCCTCTGGTGGGGTAGAATAAGCCTGTGGCAGGACTGGAATAGGAAGTGCTGGTGGGTAGGCTTGTGCAAGTCTTGCACCTGGGTTTTCCACAGGGATATGATTCCTGTGGTAAAAGGCAGAGACTGGGAGTGGCATAGGGATGGAATAGGAAGTTGTGGATGTTGTACGGTTATGGAATACCACTTTAGGGCTGGGAAGGATCTTGGATGGGATGTTCCTAATTTCGTGGCTTGACAATAGATAATCAAAGACCTAATTAAGGATGTGGTTCAGTTGTTACAGTCCAGGGTAATATTGGGTGGTGAAGGGGGTGATCTTTTATAACTGGATCTTATGGATGGTGGAAGGATTTTCCTGGCCTTCCTCCACCCAGTCTCATAACTTTCTGGATGTTAACCTCCTGTGTGGTGGCTCCATCCACACCTCTATCCACATTAAACCCACAGAATTCCACAGATGGCCAGGCTGTATGGGAGTGATTCTTTGGTTTGGAAGGGATGGCAACTGTTGAAATGCTGATATGACCTGCATCTCAACAATTTCCCTCCCTTACACACCAAGGAATGCCTCCCATATAGCCTGGTCACCTACAGTGACAAGAACTCCTTTGTACATTATGCTGAACTTCCACAAAGGCATTCACAGATGGGTACTACCCCCCCCCCCCCCCCCCAGAACTAGACAGCAAACAGATTTTCTGTCCCATATCCCAAAACGTCCCCAATCCTACCCGTGGCTACAAAAACCAGCTACAAAGGACTGCCCTTCTCATCATCAAATACCACCCCACACCAGAACAACTGAACATATCCTTCCCCAAGGCTTTAATTACCTATCATTATGCTCTAAAATTATATACATTCCACCCAAAATCCTTCCTGTCCCTTCTAAAATTGTTTTCTGCCGTCTGCCCAACCTCCAAAACATCATAGTCCATCTCCATGCCACTCCCAATTCTTGCATGCAGGTACAGGACCTGAACAATATACCCACCCAGCACTTGCTATTTCAGTCCTGTCAAATGTTTCCTCTATCATTCCTGTGAAAGCAGCCATGTCCTATACCAGCTCCGTTTCAATCATTGCACAACTTTTTGTATTGGTATGACTACCATTAAGCTGCCCACCAGTATGAATGGCCACTGCCAAACTGTGCCAAGAGCAAAGTGGACTACCCTGTGCCACAACATGCAAATAAACATTATATGCTTGATTTTAATGTCTGCTTCACAGACCAGGCCATTTTGATCCTCCCCTCCATCACCAATTTTTCTGAACTGCACAGATGGTGGTTACCCTTACAAAACCGTCGCTACTCATGCCATTATCCTGGCATGAGCCATGACAATCTATGATAACCTACTGTCCCTAGACCATGCAACAAACATATTCTACCCTGTCTGTCCTATAGCCTGCTCCCAATTTACTCCCACTTGCCTTCATTCTTCCCCTCTCTCTGCCAGCACACATCAGTCATTTCCCCTCTCTACTATCGAATCTGGTTGGTGACTTATGACATAATTTACACATCTATAAGCAACTTAGTGTCTTTTGTCAGAGTAGAGTATTACTTTTGTTTCCCAAGAGGCAACATTTAAATTTATTGATTGCCCAATGTATTGCCAGGAGTTTCTTTTCAGTAACTGTGCACATATTTTCCCTACCTGTAAATGTGGTAGACCCTACTTTGGAATATAACAGAACTATCTTCAATTTTTCCCTTCATTTCATTTTCCTGAAACAAATATGCACCCAAATCAGTATTTCTGCCTTTTGTTATAACACAAAAAGAAAGAGTTATATCTGATTTGAGCATGATTTGACTCTGACAGAACTGATTTTTGACTTTGTCAAATGCATACAGACATTCTTGATCCTGATCCCAAACAGTTTTTTTCCTTAAGAGGCTGCTTGCACAAGATGGATTTAGTACCAGATTAAAAATAAATTTTGTATATAACCTTGCTAATGTAAAAATGGATTTCAATCGCTTTCCATTTCTTAGGTCAATGAACCCATCTATAGCTTCAATTTTTTCCTTGTCTGGCGAAAATCCCTTTTCTCAAATACTGTGTCCTAATAATTTTAATTCCTTTACGTCTAACCAACATTTTTCAAATTTCAATATCATTCCTCCCTCCATTAATTTCATACAAATTTCCCTTAATCCAAAATGACATTCCCAATTCTTCCCAGTTATAAGAATATCACCGACATAAATAGTTATTTCAAAAGAAATTTAACATCTCTAAACAGAATCCACTGCCCTAATAAACTCTGCCACAAGAACATTTCATCCAAATATAACAACACAATGTTATGAAACTGTACTATCACATAAAGAGCATTGTACTTACTGGAGTCAGGATTAATAGTTATCTGATGAAAACCTGAAGTCAAATCTAAACTTGTGGTACACTCTCTACATTCAGATTTATAGAGTGTCCCAGCATGAATGATCAGTATTCAAAGAAATGCCAGAAATGATTTCTGAAAGTAAATATGACTAGTAAATATGGGCTCCAAAATATCTGCCATAAGAGCTATGAACAGTTTTTCATCTTTGATATTGTGAAATTTTCATATTTTCATATTTTTGGAGATGGTAGTATGGACCAAAACAAGAAAAAAAATGTTTACTGAATGTGTGCTCTGAAAGCTGTATCCTAAGAGCTATGAGTAATTGTTGAGTTAAAGAGACATGTTTCACAGAAGTGGAGATGAACAAGTGCTCATTGATCTTACAGCCTACATGTTAGAGCCCTTGTGTACTGGACACTTTTTTCTTGTTTCAGATCATACTACCATCTCTCAAAATATTGTATGCAAAGTGTTTGCAACATAAGAGGTTTCTTTCAAAGTATGAAAGACAAAGTGTTCGTAGCACTCACAGTATGTATTTTATAGCTTATGTTTACTACAATTTACACTTGTAGTGTCAGTGTATTTATTGCAGTAAAGAAGTCAGTAATATCTAGTGAGGTTATCGTGGTCCCCAATGTGAATTAATCTGAATGAAATTAAGAATTAAAGCTTGATCAGAAATGCTAATCAGCTTCTTTTACAGCCTGCCTTACTCAGGAGCTGTAGTGGTAGTACACTTCTGGGAGAACTTGCAGAAAATTGTTAATAACATTCCTGATATATTGCTGTAATAGTGAGTGACTTCAACTAGACAAATGTAGATTGGCAGAATCATGCTAGAAAGCTGCTGCTACAGACAGGGATTCATGTGACGTTTTTCTGAATGTCTTGTGCAAAAATTACTTCAAGCAGTTAATTAGAGAACCAACTTGTGAAGGTAGCATCTTGACTCCTAGCAACATACATACCTGAATTTACTGAATAAGTTAATGTAGAAGAAGGTATCAGTGATCAGGACACTGTGATAGCAACTATAATAATTGGTACATGGGATCTTAAACCTCAGTCAGGCATGTTTCTCATACCATGAGCAGATGCAACATACTTTGTACATGTGTAAAGAATAACGGTCTTCATTTTACCAAGATATAGGAGCTAAACAATGATAAATTTGACTTATATTATATGAGCTAAATCACTGTTTGATTACACCTGAACTGGGTGCAAAGTGTGCCAAATGCAAATAAGCTTGTTTTTCACAATTCCATTATTGTTTCACAATTGTGAGCCCTTACCTAATCCTTCATTATTGCTTCAGATAACAAAATGATATACTGTTCCATCATACTGTCAAGTAAGCAGTAGTAATATAAAATAGACAGCTACCTAGGCGGGAAATTTTTTTAAGTTCCATGGAAGAAAATGAACATAATAGTGATCTAGCAGCACAATCACACAATGATACAGTTGCCTTTGAAATAATTAGTAATCAAATAAATTGTTGGCTGTGACCTGATGCAAATGCTCTGTTTCGTGCTTTGAAGGGTTTTACTGTGGGGCTACACCTATCAATGCCTTTTCTCGCCCTACATCTGTTAAGGAACTGTAAGTTTTCTTGGGGAAATAGCATACTATCACAAGTTTTTACCATCTGCTGCTTTGGTGGCTCAGCCATTGCAGCGCCTGTTGCATAAAAATGTGCCTTTTCACTGGACCGCATCAGAAATCGCAGACTATGCTGTAATAGGTCCTGTGCCTGGCTACTTATCGACCTGGCCAACATCCCGTTCTTGCCATGGACACCTCTGAATATGGGGTCGGTGCAGTCCTTGTGCACCGTTTTTCTGACGCTTCTAAACAACCCTTTGCTTATGCCTCCAAAACGCTCACGGATGCCCAACAAAAGTATTCTCAAATTGAAAAAGAAGCTTTGGCCATTATTTATGCTCTTCGTAAGTTTGGTATTTTTCTCTATGGATCCAAATTACATCTTGTTACAGATCACAAACCACTTGTTTCCTTGTTTCATCCATCAATGTCACATCCCGATAAGACTACACACTGTCTCCAGCGTTGGGCTATTTGCTTGTCTTTTTCAATTATGAGATTCATTTCCGGCCGACGGCTCAACATGCTACTGCTGATGCACTGTCTCCCTTTCCAATGGGTCCTGATCTGGCATTCGATAGGGACGAACTTTTGTGTTTCCACCTGGATGTTGCCAAGCTGCGGGTTGTGGACAGGTTCTCCATCACCGGGGACTGGCTGGCAGCTGCTACGGGTTCTGACCCTATCTTCTCCTGGGATTTATGCTGTATTCAGAGGGGTTGGCCAGATTGTCCATCCGCTAAGACTTCTGATCCATTGCGGAACTACTACTCTTTGCGTTACCACTTCACGGCTAGGGATGGTGTTATCCTCCTTTCCACCGAAAATGCTTCACCGCGTTTTGTGGTACCTGCGTCTTTGCATGCTTCAGTCTTGCACCTCCTTCACCAAGGGCACTGGGGTGTGTCTCGCACAAAATCTCTGGCGCGCCATCCTGTGTACCGGCCTGGCATCGACTCTGAAATCACTCACATGGTCGTTGCCTGCGGCCCTTGTGCGTCACAGGCCACTGCCCTGAAGTCATCTTTGTCACTGTGGCCTTCGCCTGAGAAGCCCTGGGAGCGTGTTCATGCTGACTTCGCGGGACCTTTTTAGGTACTTATTGGCTTCTCATTATTGATGCCTATTCTAACTCTCCTTACATTGTCCATTGCACGTCACCTACCACCGTGCCAACCACCAATGCTCTAGCTCGGATTTTCTCTTTGGAAGGCCTTCCCTCTACTCTTGTTACTGATAATGGTCTGCAATTTGCCTCTTCCAATTTTGTGGATTTTGTGCCCGTCACAGCATCATGCATGTCACTGCCCCTCCATTACATCTACAGAGAAACAGTGAGGCTGAATGAGTGGTCTGCACATTTAAGGCTCAGATGAGGAAACTCCTGACCTCTGCTGCTGATGATGCGCTTCTCCAATTTCTGGCTTTTACTATTTCACTCCCATGGGCGACCACAGCCCCACACACTACTTCATCTTCTGTGGCCTTCCACCTCATGGCTGTGGGTGCCTTCGCTTGGCCGGTTCACCTTGTATGGGTACGGGGATATGGCAAAAATGGAGTCCTGGCCGCATCTTACGACACCGTGACCAATGCCTGTATGAAATCCAGACGGACACGGGTGTTGCAGTGCGTCATTCGGACCAGCTTTGGCCTCATGTGCCGACACCGTCTGTTCCGGATGCAGCTATACCACCTTCAGCTCTACCTGATGCTCAGGATACTGGAATCTCTCATTACTCACAACGCAGTACTCTCATCATCATATCAGTACCAGCACAAGAACTGATACCACCAGGAGATGTGCCTATGCTGGAACCAGATGACCATCATCTGTCGGAGCAACTCAACTTGCCTTCTTCCCCTACAGACGTGGACACATTGCCCATGTCACCTATTATAACAACTGGACTTGCCGCAACCGGCAGGTTGGTGCACGGGGCCCCAGCAGATTTGACCCCCACGTCTCCTGTCATCTCGAACTGTTATCATCGGGGCCCCTTCCGTCCGTACGGGAAGCCTCCTCCTCGAGACTTTATGGCCAGTCAAACAACAGTCAAACCAACACACAAACAACCACCTCCATCAAGCCCTGTGTAAAAATTCAAAGGGAGAAATGTGTTGTGACTCGCCGATTTTTCAAAGTGCCGGTGCTGAGTTTCGCCTGTCCTCTACATGCGGCGCTGTCTGCGAGACATGCAGCAGCAGCATCACCTAAGTGGCCAGCCAGCCAGCGGCCCCTAGACTTGGACTCAGTTATGATTTGACTGTTACAGTGTACACACGTCTTACTCTGTTTACTTGATCTGTGACTTTCATGTATTGCGTCTTCCTTGAAATATATTTGTTCAACTTGAAGTTATTACACCAAAATATCTTCCATAAAACTCAACCTAGATTTTGCAGACACAGATTGTGAAAAACTCAGCTTGCTCTGTTCCTCCATGAGACCCACAGTGTTCCATCCTTTCAGGAAGTCATTTGCCACTTCCCACTCAGCTATTTAGTTAGGGGGAAGTAAACACAGAGCTTACTGAGAATTGGAGCAGATTTGTGATTAGCTTCAAGATATCCTTGCAGGCACATATATACATGCAACTATAAGCAAAAACAAAATCATCACAAGTAAAGGTGATTTCTGGAGAATCCCAATTAAGTGTGATGGGTCCATTACTGTTTATTAAGTAAATAAATCATCTGGTACAAAACATCAAAAGTTCTTTTAGACTGTTCATAGGTGATTTGATTATCTACAAGAAAATAGCAAGACCAGAGGACAGTATTGATTTGTAGAATGACTGACACAGAAATGATGAATGTTGCAGGCTCTGGCATTTGACACTGTATGTAAATAAATATAATGTATTGTGCATATGTTAGAAAAGAAATCCACTGCTGTACAATTATACTTTCAACAACAAACTGTTGGATACAACAACTACCATAAAATATCAGGGAGTAACTATCCAGACTGACATTAAGTGGAATGCCCACATAAATCGAATAGTAGGAAAAGCAGATAAGCAGATGCCTCATTGAGATTCATAGGAAGAATCTTAAGGAAAAGTAGCTCATCCATGAAAGAAGTACTTACGAGGTACTTGTCCAATGAGTTCTTGAGTATTGTTCATCAAACTGGGACCCTTACCAGGTAGGTAGGATTCATAGGAGAGACAGAGAAAGTCCAATGAAGAGCAGCATGTTTCATCACAAGATCATTTACTTGCCATGAAAGCAATTCATAGGTGCTCAACAAACTCCAGTTGTAGACACTATAAGAGACGTATTGTGCATCACAGAGAAGTTTACTATGAAATATTGAGAGTGAGCTTTCTGGGAAGAGCTAGACAACATATTACTTTTTCCCATATACATCTTATGAAAGTTTGAAAAATTATGGTTAATACAGAGGCTTGTCAACAACCATTCTTCTCATGTGCCATTCATGAGTGCAACAGGGAATGTAGGATCAATAAGAAGTAAGAGAAGTACCGTCCAGCACACACTATTAGGCAGCTTGCAGAGTAGTAATATAGATGCAGAGTTTCATGACTCAAATTATCATTCCTGTCCTTTCCCTGAATATTGACCATTAATCATGGGACTTGTTAAATTTTAGCAATGTTCTTTGGATGACCATTCTCTTTGTGTAAAAAGTATTTAAATGTCTAACACAGCCCAACATCTCCATCCTTTTTTGAAACTACTGCCATAAGATTGTTGTACTGACAATTGTTCCCCTATATGATTCCCCATGCTACCATTTTCTAAATTCTCTGCTACATCTCTTTTTGCAAATGGAATTCCATGCAGTTTGATAGAAAGTGGTTGATGTGGCTTAAGTTGTAATTTACACTACTGGCCATTAAAATTGCTGCACCAAGAAGAAATGCAGATGATAAATTGGTATTAATTGGACAAATATATCAAACAAGAACTGACATGTGATTACATTTTCATGCAAATTGGGTGCATAGATCCTGAGAAATCAGAACAGCCACCTCTGGCCATAATAACGGCCTTGATATGCCTGGGCATTGAGGCAAACAGAGCTTGGATGGCTTGTACAGGTACAGCTGCCCATGCAGTTTCAACACAATACTACAGTTCATCAAGAGTAGTGGTTGGCGTATTGTGATGAGCCAGCTGCTCGGCCACCATTGACCAGATGTTTTCAATTGGTGAGAGATCTGGAGAACGTGCTGGCCAGGGCAGCAGTTGAAAATTTTCTGTATCCAGAAAGGCCCGTACAGGACCTGCAACATGCAGTCATGCATTATCCTGCTGAAATGTAGGGTTTCACAGTGACTGAATGAGGGGTAGAACTACGGGTCGTAACACCTGAAATGTAACTTCCATTGTTCAAAGTGCCGTCAATGCGAACAAGAGGTGACCTAGACATGTAACCAATGGCACCCCATACCATCACGCTGGCTGATATACATGTGTGGCGATGACGGATACATGCTTCCAATGTGCGTTCACTGTGATGTCGCCAAACATGGATGCCACCATCATAATCCTGTAAACAGAACCTGGATTCATCCAAAAATATGATGTTTTGCCATTTGTGCACCCAGGTTTGTCATTGAGTACATCATTGCTCTTGTGTGTGATGCAGCATCAAGGGTAACTGCAGCCATGGTCTCCAAGCTGATAGTCCATGCTACTGCAAACATCATCGAACTGTTCGTGCAGATGGTTGTTATCTTGCAAACGTCCCCATCTGTTGACTCAGGGATTGAGATGTGGCTGCATGACCTGTTACAGCCATGTTGATAAGATGCCTGTTATCTGGACTGCTAGTGATACAAGGCCGTTGGGATCCAGCACGGTGTTCTTTATTACCCTCCTGAACCCACTGATTCCATATTCTGCTAACAGTCATTGGATCTCGACCATCCCAAGCAGCAATGTCACGATACGGTAAACCACAATCACGATAGGCTACAATGTAACCTTTATGAAAGTCTGAAAATGATGGTATGCATTTCTCCTCCTTACACGAGGCATAATGACAACGTTTCACCAGGCAATGCCGGTCAACTGCTGTTTGTTTATGAGAAATCGGTTGGAAACTTTCCTCATCTCAGCATGTTATATGTATCGCCACCAGTGCCAACCTTGTGTGAATGTTCTGAAAAGCTAATAATTTGCATATCACAGCATCTTCTTCCTTTCAGTTAAATTTCGTGTCTATAGCACATCATGTTCATGGTGTAGCAATTTTAAGGGCCAGTAGAGTATGCTGATAATCTTTTACATTGCTGGTTGTTCACTGAAACATCTTGAAATTCCAGTAATAAGCTCTGTAGGTCGTTATCCTGAGTTAAATTTAAACTTAACAGCTTCTTCTATCTGCCTGTTTATTAGTCCTTCAAATTTGGGTCACATGAATTGTCTACAAACACTTCATCTAAAGGATATTGTTCTTTGCCACTACATGTCATTCTTTAAAGATGGTTGCAATGAATACCACAGTTCAAAATGAGCCAATAACTTCTGAAACATATTGTAATTTTAAAATCTTATCTTTTTTTCCAGTGAAAACTGGCATTTACTTCCAATATCCAATCAATTCCCAGAATGAAATTTTCATTAGTTCAAGGGTTACAAGACATCCTTGCTCAAGGTTACATCTTCAGTTTTAAAAGTGGACATTACTTCATTCTTTACTGTCTTAGAATATCTTCATGTGGTTCCCTTCATTTTTACATCCACCTGTGGCATTTCAACAAAGTACTTTTCTTTGTTTATTTTGTATCTAGGGCTGTCTGTAATACCAGAAATAAGGCTACCTGCGTCAGTTAAATAGTGTCCTTCCCATTCTTCAATTTTAACCTTAATGTATGGACAACCTGATTCGTTACGTTTCCTTTTACTCTCAGAATCTTTGCATAGCACATCATTTTCAATATTTTTAAAACCCATTTCTTCTATCTTTTCTTTCTCCCTTAATATTTTCCTTCAGTTTTCACCAAATATGCAGATACACCAGGACCTTGACTATATGTGCTTCCTCCTGTTGTAGTTTGGTTACAAATGAATTCATCTCTTGTTACGTCGTTTTTCTGACAGTACTTTTAATTTCCTTACATCAAATTGGATACAGGGCTACACAGATTTTCCCAAGTATATAGTTTTTTTTACCAAATTATTGTTCTCACAGAAATACCAAAGTAATATCAAAAATTCTTCTTCTGTACTTGCTATACACAGTTATTTTTCTGCCCAACTATAAACAAATACGACTACATTAGCATGCAAATGTAAGGTCTCAACATCTTTTTCGCTATTATCACTTTCTAAAAACCATTCTTTCTCCAGGTACTCGAAAACTTATGCAGCTCCTATTTAATTTCTGCACAACCATACTTTGAACCCTTATTGAAGTACTATTAAGCTTCCCATTTAGTACCCCATTCATTGACCTTTCACGGTATTACTTTCTAAAAAAAACCCTTCTTTCTCCAGGTACTGAAAAACGTATGCAGCTCCTATTTAATTTCTGCACAACCATACTTTGAACCCTTATTGGAGTACTATTCACCTTCTCATTTAGTACCCCATTCATTGACCTTTCACGGATTTTTACTCTGTTTTTTTCCTTCTCATTTTCTGTTCCTGTTCCTAAGTTCACTTTCCCAATTTCTATTTCTACGATTCCTATTGTAATTGGTTTCCATACCATCATTTTGATTTTTATTCCTAAAATCTCCATATTCTCTCCTACTTCATTTTCTCCACTGAATTTAGGGTTCCATCCCCATACTGATTATTTCCTGACTGAAATTTTGTCTGTTGTCCCTCTCCAAGGCTGCATCCACCATGAATGTACTTTAATTTTTTCCATTGAATCATCAGGTCCATGAACTAGATGTAATAGTAACCTCTCAGGAAATCACCTCCTAAGTAAGTCAGTGTGTGGCATCTTATCAAAAGGCATGTCTAAGTGTGCTGGTCCTTTTACTTGCATTTGCTAATTCTTTCATACCCCCATTCCCTTCATTATATTTCAGTCAATTTAAAAATTAACCCTGGATTCTGGCTGGTTCATACTCTGATCAAAACCTACTAAACAAAAAAACAAAGAAAAGACTTTTCCAAATACAGCAAATATTACCAACTTATCAGACTTTTCAATTGCCCAAGATAATGCTCCACCAGTAAGAAATATTTTAACAAATGGAATTCTTAAATTATTTGTCATACCATCCATAAAGTCATATTTACAGCATTGAGGAAAATCTGTAGGTTGTAAGTTATAACCAAGCAAACTTTTCACTGTCGTTAGCCCACATAGCAGCACTGTCAGCACACAAATTTCTAGGAATTATTCCCTCATGAATCTTTGCTGAATTTTTACTAACTTTAGACAGCTCATATCCTGACACTGTTGCATCATTTGTTCCATTCTCTTCAACATCATCATGTAATTTTACATCTAATCTTGTAATTTTTCTTTCTGTCTCAATAATGAAACCCTCTCATTCCATTTTAGTAGGTGCCTTTTACATTATGCAGCTCTGTTTTTTTTTCATCATTTTCTTTAAAAGCACCTTTAATTTTCTTACATGTTTTTTCCACATTATGATTTTCCTTAATGAAACCAGTTTCTAAGTTCATAAGCCAATTTTCTATAGTATCTACTCTGGAACCCATACGCTGTATACCAGTGTCAAAAAATGTTTTAAGCTGATACACCTGAGTGGTATTCATTTCAGTTTTATTTCCAGTTCTCTTAACCCTCTCTGTTCCCTTCCCTGAAACATTAAATTTTGCATTGTTTTTTATGAACTGGTTACTAATTTTTTTGATCATATCAAGTTCATCACTATTCAAAGGTTTGAGTACAAGGATATTGCATTGTTTTCTTTGCTAAAGACTCAGACTCATTTAAATTTTTTTTCTCTAAGCATACGGAAATTTCATTGTTTTTTTCCCTAAACACATGAAACTGTTCATTGTTTTCATTAAATTTTAAATCTAATTTTTCACTCATCTGAGTACTGTTTCCTTTATATTTTAACCTTAGTTTTTCTCTAATTTGAACAGAAATAGCTTTCAACACTTTTGCATAACCGGCATTTCTCACTTGTTGTGAACTGCTCACAGATCGATCTAACACATCCCCAGCAACACCATTATCATTGCCAGCCAGGGTGGCCGAGCGGTTGTAGGGGCTACAGTCTGGAACCATGCAACTGCCATGGTTGTAGGTTTGAATCCTGCCTTGGGCATGAATGTGTGTGGTTAGGTTTAAGTAGTTCTAAGTTCTAGGGGACTGGTGACCTCAGAAGATAAGTCTCATAGTGCTCAGAGCCATTTGTACAATTGTTATCAAGCTCCTTTGTTTTTTCTATTTTTATCACGATGATAAATCCAAAAGATGCAAAAAGTACATGAAGAACACTGCATTACTTAAAAATGTTGTTTGTGAATCTGTCTTCAGGGACACCGCTCTTGACAGGTAATTGTTCTGGCAATATGGTCTTGCACTCAGTCAGTTCTTCCAGTAATTTTTACATTCCAAGTACTCCATTCTTCTGCATTTGTCATTGATTATTTTATGTACACTCATGACATTAGTTGCTTATGTTTTTCAGCAATGGCAATTAGTATTTCAGTGAATTACTTTCAGATCCCAGCAGAGGCAACCAAATACAACCATGTAGTACAATGTTTAGCTGTAAGAAACTGAAATATAAAAAGTTTCATAAATTGCTAACTAAGTGTAAAATCACTATTGTGCAATTGTGTTGGCAGTCTTATCACAGCAATTGTACATAGAACAAACAAATGCTACTTATCTTGATTTGTAGGAACAGTGATGAAGGGCTATCTGAAAGACTCTGTAATAATAAGATCCACGTTGTATTTTTTGTAGCTGAAACACCATTTTCATTATTCTAATTTAGATTTAACTTTGATGTCATGACAGCATAACCACATCATTAAACTGGATTTTGTAGTTGCATACTGAAAAGTTCACACAATATTGTAAATACATTAGGGAAATCTTGTACATA
The DNA here is from genome assembly GCF_023897955.1 of Schistocerca gregaria. Taxonomy (NCBI): domain Eukaryota; kingdom Metazoa; phylum Arthropoda; class Insecta; order Orthoptera; family Acrididae; genus Schistocerca; species Schistocerca gregaria. The sequence continues at coordinate 617,770,809 of NC_064923.1, read as the reverse complement.
AATGTAGCTCTTAATACATCATAACTACTGTGTTCAAGAACACACAAACAACTTATAGTAACATGCTGTAATAGCACAATTACCAGTCCAAAGACATGGTTATTACAAAAATGAATATTTCAGTATTCATGTCAATATAAGTGGTTTCTTTAACCCTAACTGCCAACAGTTAAGTTGTTATTTATATATTTATCTGTTACACTGGTTTATTGTACTTTACAAAATAAGTGGCTCATTAATTTTGATTTAAACTGGGTCTAAAATAGGTACCAAAGTGGAATGCACATATTCTTCCACAAAAAGAATTACTGTTGTTCTCACACTTATCAAAAAGTTTCTAAAATTAACAATAATGTTTAAAGCCAATGGAAAATTAAACCTGCCGGGGGAAACCATGAACCACGCAGAAATGACCAAAAGTGGCATCAAATGATTCATAAATAGAGAGATCTAAATTGATTTGTTCAGTTTGGAAGAAGAATATCAACCTAGGAAAAAGGACCATGTTCTTCAGTCACATCCTTGTAATGAATGAGAGAAGGTTGACACAGCAGATAATAAAGTATCTTCAGGACAAGAGACCCATTGTACCCTGGATCCATGAGATACATAGGGATCTGGCGACAATAGAGGAATAGGAAACATGGATTTACAATAGGGGTGACTAAAAAAAAAAAAAACCTACCATGGGTTTCCATTACAAAATTAGACCCAAGGAATGTTGTCATGGTATGAAGGCTACAAAATATGTGAGTGAAAGAATATTGGACAAGGATGAAGACCTGCAAAACTGAGGCTGAACTGATTTAATGTGGTCCTTAGGTGACCAAAACAGAATTAACAAGAGGTAGGAGGACTGGAATGGGTTGCACTCAGACCTGTGATGCCAATAGAGGGATTACTCGACTGAGTAGTAGCAGCTCCAGGTCATGAAAGCTAGCTATGTAATTGTAATTGTAACTTTATTTATCCTGTAGATCACACATTGTGTGCAGAGAAGCCAATTGATGATGTGATGAGATATACATGGTTAAATTGACAGTTATCCTATAATGAAAGAAATTTTCATGCAATACATGGGTAAAGCCAAGAAACAGAAAAGAGTATAAGTGGATATCTTGTGAAAAATTCAAAATTAAACACTATTTGTAAATAAATTCACATTATTAATGGAAAGAAACATATAAGCAAATAACACTGAAATGAAAAAGTACCATATACATTTAAAAATCCATTACTAATGTAAAGCAGTAAAGCTGACACACTTCTGTAATAAGGTGTTTGGTTTTACATACAAAGTACAGAACATGGACAGAACAAATTTTTACGTTTCAGGATATTCACCTGTGCTAAAACAACACCTCTGCAATCAATATTTATGGACAGCAATTTTAAATTTTGAATTGTCTTTTATTGCTTTAGTCAATACAAACTGTTTGCTATTTTCTAAGATTTTCCTAACAAATATTATTATTTGTAAGATATATAGACATGGCAGTGGAATGATACGAGTTTCTTAAATAAGGGCTTGGATGAGCTTCTTGTAGCAGCATTTTCTGTGGCTCTTATAATTCCCTTTTGGCATATAAAAAAACTTTTGCTGACAGATGCATTTCCCCAATAGATTGTCTCATACTGCAGTAAAGATTGTGCCTAGGAGGCGTTTACATTTTTTTAGTGTCTCAATGTGCAACCAGAAAGAATTTTGATAGTATAACAAATGGTATTCAATTTATTTGTAATGTATTTTGCATGTTGGAGCCATCTTAGATCTTCATGAATCCATATTCCAAGAAATTTTGTAGAGCTTACATTTTCAAGCATTCTGGTAAACAACTCTATGACTGGTGGTAGAGGGCACTTATTTTGCACTGTGTGTAAGTGCGTTGTACCTGTTTTTCTGTGTTTATTACTAAGCTGTTACCAGAAAACCAGTCTGCAATATGAGTGGTGCAGTTCTTGATATCATACAGTAATTCTTCTCTGGTCCTTCCTTTTCTTATCACATTTGTGTCATCTGCAAGTTATATGTAATTACGGTGTGGACTGATTGGTTCCAAATCATTTACAAAGAGTAGAAACAGAACTTGTCCTAAATGAGCCTTGAGATACACCATACTTAATGTGCTACTTTTCTGAGGAGTAAGACTTTATCTTGCTCCCTTCTTCGATAGCAAGCTCAACTACTTGCTCTCTATTTTGGAAATAAGGTTTGATCCATTCATAGACTGGTCGCCTAATAACTACAGATTCAAGTTTCTTAAGCAAGATGTTGTGACTGATGACATCAGACACTTTAGAGAGGTGTAGAAATATGACCAGGATATGCTCTTTGTTGTCTATTGCATTGAGGCTTCATTTAGGAATTCAAAAATAGAAGTGTCAGTAGATTTAGATTTTCAGAATCCGTGCTGTGTATTTGAGAAGTAATTAATTTTTTTTTACTATGAAACTGCAAAGTCAACATTAAAATCATCACACACAATAACTCTTCTGTTTCTTTGTATTAGCCTGTTAAGTGTATATTCCAAAATTTTTAGGTAAGTATTTGTCACCAGTTGGAGCACTGTATAAACCAATACTGCTTAGTTTAGTGTCTACTGTCTCAACTGCCAATACCTCTACATCTTTTCCCTTCATTATTTCAACAGAAAATTTTATATTTATAAAGTTTATATTATTTCTTATGAATATACAACTACCACAATGTTCAAGAAGTTTTCTACAGAAATTACCATCTAGTACAAAGTAGATAGTGACACAATATGTAACTTGTTCTCATCAAGCCAATGTTCTGTGAGGCACAATAATGAGGTAGTTTTTAATTTTTTTTCCTAAGAGGATTTGGATATCACTAATATTACTCGTTAGTGACTGCACATTTTGATGAAAAAGAAGCAAGTTCATATTTTTCTGTTTTACCTATGGGTTTAGAAATAAGATATTACTGTGACTTATCTGTGAGTTGGCAGGCTGGTTTTCTACGTTTTTAGTTTTTTTCCTGGCTTGAAGCCATAAAAAATGACACAGATGTATTTTGCCTTTGGCTCCTCTTTAAGCAGTGATGTACTGTTGCTTCAGTTGTTGTTGGTTCTACCGCTGCTGCTGTTGTTGTTGCTGCTGCTGTTGCTGCTACTGCTTCTGATGATGCTGTTGCTGGTGTTTCACTTATTGCTGGTGTTTGCTCTTCCAGAACTACGGTGTTGTTCTGTGAGCTGGTTGCTTTTGGGGTGTTCAATTGCGTTAACAAAATCTCACATTTGTCTTGGAAGGTTGTAGCTTTGCTGACAGCAGATTAACCATTTGAGTCTCCAGGTAACACACACTTTTTGTCCATGAGAGGTATGGCTCTTGCATCACCACACTGCACTTTTGAGATTTTATTTACAATATTTAAAATTTTTATTACTATTATGTCTTTCTGAGTTTATTTAGATGAAAATGGTCTGCACTGTCGTATCTTTTCTTGAAATTGCTTATTTTACCAAATGTTACAGTTTCAAACTGTCTGCAATTACTTTTCATCTCTGTATTTGCACTTTCAATTTTGTTTTTAATGCAGGACCATTCTTTCAAGTTGTAATGATGTGGCACCAAAGAAGCAGTAACATTTGTTCCTCTCAGCTCATACCATTCTCTTTTTAACAAGATTAAGTGATCCTTTCTTTCATTCCTTGCAACATTGTTATCCTTCCAGGAAGATAGAAAAGTCATTTTTCCTCAATGAGGAAATTTTTTTCCCATTCATTGACGTAGCAGCACTAAATTTCGCTCCTGGCTTTATTAAGCAATTAAAATTCTGAGTATCTGTCCACTGAAATTGGGTGCCCATATTTCACACCTGGCTGCCTGCATACAGTTCAATTTTGCATGTACTTTCTGTTCAGAGCATACTGATTTTTGCCTACCTTTGCTGTGTGTGATGTCTTGTTTGGCACTATTTATTTTGTCCTTTTGCTAACATAAGTCAATAATGTCTCAAAGTCAGTAATGTCTCAGGCAAACAGCTTATTGCTGGCAAATTTTTTGAGAGCACTTTAGAATATGATTTTTAACATAACTTTGGTTGAAATATTCCATATTCTACCTCATCACAAAGTCGTTTTGTTTTCCCAGTGGTACACTTGAACTGTTAACAACACAATCACATTCCATCATAGAAATAACTTGAAAGTGATCTTTGTAAGCTGTTCACAACAATCAGCTATAGTTACAATTTTATGAAGAACAGTGTACCACTTATTAGGTCTCGAGTCCAAAAATTGGGTTGATGCAGCTCTACAAACTACTATGTCGTATGCAAGCCACTTCATCTCTGAGAAGCTACTGCAGCTTACAATTGTTTGAGTTTGTTTACTATATTCATACAAGACCTCATTCTATAATTTTTACCACTCCCCAAATTCTCCCACTCCTTCTCTACCACCAAAAATACACTCTATCCTCCATTACCAAACTGAGTTTTCCTTGATCTCTAAGAATGTCTCCTATCAACTGATCCTTCTTTTAGTAAATGTGTGCCACAAATTTCTCTTTTTCCCATGTCAGTTCAGTACCATGTCATTAGTTACTGGTACTGTATCCATTCATCTAATCCAAAGCATTCTTCTGGGGCACCACACTTCCAAAGCTTCTATTCTCTTGTTATCTGAATTGTTTATTGGTCACACTTCACTTCTGTACAAGGCTACACTCCGAAAAAATATGTTTAGAGAATACTTCTTGACAATTAAACTGATATTAGATGTTAACAAATATTTTTTTTCCAAAATTCTTTTATAGCAATTGCTAAGCTGAGCTGCTTTCATGTCCTCCCTGTTTTGGCCATCGTTAGTAATTTTGCAGCCCAAATAACATAACTCATCTACTACTACTACAACTCCTAATCTAATTCCCTTGGAATTGCAGCATCTAATTCATAATACATGCCATTACTTTTGTTTGCTTTTCTTGATCTCCATCTTATTATCTCTTTTCAAGACATTACCAATTCCATTCAACTGATTTTTGGAATACTTCCCCATTTCTGACACAACTATATCAACAGCCAGCATTAGTGTTTAACAATCATTGAAATTCCTGTATGGAGCATAAAAGAAGAGAAAGTAACCCACTTACCTATTGCTGATCAAACTGTGCATTTAGATGTGTGTGTGGTTGTGTGTGTTTGAATGTGTGTACATCTGCTCGAAAACAGCTAGTGGCCGAATACTAGCACGGACACTGTTTTCTGTTATGTGTGTCTGTGCTCTGTGCATTGATATGCTATAGATTAACAGGTACCTTTTCCTTATTTTATGTACTGGAAAATAAATGTTTTGATTTCTTCTCCATGAACTTAGCTTACTTTTCTAATTTTCTCTTTTCTTTCCTTTACTGCTTGCAGCATGCAGCTCTGCTGTATGGTTAAATAAAGACTGCATCCTCTTGGATAATATATTCCAAACGACTTCAGGGTTACCTATAATCTGATCTCTTTCCCTTCTCTCTGATGTCCTTTGATTCTTATAACTTAATTAGTTAGAATAGTTAATCAATCCTTCTTTTTTAGAGATAAACCCACAACATTTAATATAATATTTGTCTTAAATTTTATCAATTACTTGAAGTAAAACTTTTAGACAAAAATCCACATTTATGAAGTTTAAAGCATTTGCTTTTTTAAAAATACTTACATTTGTTTAACATTTTCTTTGTATGGAGCTAACGCAAGGATGGCTTTTGCAAATGTCAGGCATAATAATATGAGAAAAATTACATTTAGCAAATAGGTTACATACTGCAATAGTTGCATCATACAACTGTTTTATACATTTATTAACTTATGTCTGATTGTTACTGGCTTATATCAAAAGCAGTATCTGAGGATTCATCAAATGAGAATAAGAAATTTTCTATTAGAAAAGAATGTAATTCATTGATAAACTCAGTCTGCTTACATGTACTTAAATAGCTTGCCAGATTGTTCAACCAAATCAAACCTCTACATCTACATCAACATCCATACTCCGCAAGCCACCTGACGGTGTGTGGCGGAGGGTACCCTGAGTATCTCTATCGGTTCTCCCTTCTATTCCAGTCGCATATTGTTTGTGGAAAGAAGGATTGTCGGTATGCTTCTATGTGGGCTGTAATCTCTCTGATTTTATCCTCATGGTCTCTTCGCGAGATATACGTGGAAGGGAGCAATATACTGCTTGATCTTTGGTGAAGGTATGTTCCCGAAACTTTAACAAAAGCCCGTACTGAGCTACTGAGCATCTCTCCTGCAGAGTCTTCCACTGGAGTTTATCTATCATCTCCGTAATGCTTTCGCGATTACTAAATGATCCTGTAACAAAGCGCACTGCTCTCCATTGGATCTTCTCTATCTCTTCTATCAACCCTATCTGGTATGGATCCCACACTGCTAAGCAGTATTCAAGCAGTGGGCGAACAAGCATACTGTAACCTACTTCCTTTGTTTTCGGATTGCATTTCCTTAGGATTCTTCCAATGAATCTCAGTCTGGTATCTGCTTTACCGACAATCAACTTTATATGATCATTCCATTTTAAATCACTCGTAATGCATACTCCCAGATAATTTATGGAATTAACTGCTTCCAGTTGCTGGCCTGCTATTTTGTAGCTAAATGGTAAGGGATCTATCTTCCTAAGTATTCGCAGCACATTACACTTGTCTACATTGAGATTCAATTGCCATTCCCTGCACCATGCGTCAATTCGCTGCAGATCCTCCTACATTTCCGTACAATTTTCCATAGTTACAACCTCTTGATACACCACAGCATCATCTGCAAAAAGCCTCAGTGAACTTCCGATGTCATCCACCAGGTCATTTATGTATATTGTGAATAGCAACAGTCCTATGACACTCCCCTGCGGCACACCTGAAATCACTTTTACTTCGGATGACTTCTCTCTATTGAGAAATACATGCTGTGTTCTGTTATCTAGGAACTCCTCAATCCAATCACACAATTGGTCTGGTAGTCCATATGCTCTTACTTTGTTCATTAAACGACTGTGGGGAACTGTATCAAACGCCTTGCGGAAGTCAAGAAACACGACATCTACCTGAGAACCAGTGTCTATGGCCCTCTGAGTTTCGTGGACGAATAGCACGAGATGGGTTTCACATGACTGTCTTTTTCGAAACCCATGCTGATTGCTACAGAGTAGATTTCTAGTTTCCAGAAGAGTCATTATACTCGAACATAATACGTGTTCCAAAATTCTACAACTGATCGACGTTAGAGATATAGGTCTATAGTCGTGCACATTTGTTCGACATCCCTTCTTGAAAACGGGGATGACCTGTGCCCTTTTCCAATCCTTTGGAACGCTACACTCCTCTAGACACCTACTGTACACTGCTGCAAGAAGAGGGGCAAGTTTCTTTGCGTACTCTGTGTAAAATCGAACTGGTATCCCATCAGGTCCAGCGGCCTTTCCTCTTTTGAGCGATTTTAATTGTTTTTCTATCCCTCTGTCGTCTACTTTGATATCTACCATTTTGTCATCTGTGCAACAATCTAGAGAAGGAACTACAGTGCAGTCTTCCTCTGCGAAACAGCTTTGGAAAAAGACATTTAGTATTTCGGCCTTTAGTCTGTTATCCTCTGTTTCAGTACCATTTTGGTCACAGAGTGTCTGGACATTTTGTTTTAATCCACCAACCGCTTTGACATAAGACGAAAATTTTGTAGGATTTTCTGCCAAGTCAGTACATAGAACTTTACTTTCGATGATGTATGGGCTCCTATCTGTCATTTTTTAATTTTCTCTCTTCTAAAAGTTGTTATATCTTGTTCTGCTGTTGTGCTTGTATTTGTCACTGCACCTGATAACTTCAGTTGGTTAAATATAAAAATTTATGTAATTTAATCATGTAGAAATAATATATTGTTAAGTATCTGTGCTCCATGAAGACTTCACAATGTCCTCTTGGGTCTATACTATGTATAAGTCTTATCATTTGTTTCTATAACACAGATATTCTGGACATCAGCTGCACAGTTCCATAATTCAATCCCCTAGTTGAGAAGTGGTAAATTGTTTCATTGTAAGAAATTCTTAATGTTTGACTAGGAACTGTCTTGCCAAACTACTAAGGAATTAAATATCACTACCGAATTATCCATACACAAAAATTAATCAGCTTTGTCCATTGCAGATTTTTACCAACGTATACCTCTTATTTCATATTATTTGACGTCATTCATATAATAATAAATTGAATATCAGGACTAAAGACCAAATGTATTATACCATAAATTAAAATCCACCCATTGCACAGTAAAATCATCTAATTTTACTGAGTCTCCTGTGCATTAAATCTGTCATTAAAATTAGTGCATAACAGAAGTAGTGAAATATGGATTGTTTGACACTGCTCCTGGGAAATCATGATCAGAAAAATTGCAAAACAAATGTATTTTTCAAATAAAATGGTTAAAAATTAGATATAGATAATGGCTCTTTGATGTTGGCATTATGTTTAATACTATGTTGTGTTTCATTTGTATTTTATTCTTCTATAACTTGTAATTATTTATTGATTCTGCAGGTGATTTGCTTCTAAACATTGAACCAGGAATTCATGTAAAAGACCCCTCACAGCATTCTACAATGGTTTTTAATACTTTAATAATGATGATACTGTTCAGTATAATAAACGCTCGGAAAATTTATGGAGAGAGAAATGTATTTAGCAACATCTTGAATAATACAGTTCTTTTTACTGTTTGGCATATGTGCTTTGTATCGCAGGTGAAGTTTACATTATTTTTCCAGCACCTAATGTGCAGTATAAGTTACTATATATGTTCTTTTCTTCATCACAAATGTAAAAATAGCATCTGAGAGCTTGTATAATATTTTCCTTCTTACTATTATCTGTTTTGTAAGTAAATTGATAACTTTCTGGAAGCTGTTGTTTAAATTCTAGCAATACATGAAATGGGAGACAAAATATCAATGAAGCACATGTTAGTAAAACTATAAATATGGATATACATTGAACATCATAGTGAAATCTGTCCAATGAAAGCTAAGAATATTTACATGTACTTCATATTTGTTGGACATTTCTTGTTCTGAAATAGTCAAAATCAGAACTTCTGAAACAGTGAAATAGTGAAAATCAAAAGTTTTCCAAATGAATCAGTTTTGTATCTGGCCATTACAGCATTTAGGATTTAAAAATGACAATATTTTGTGTAGAATAATAGCACTCACTACACAGTAAATGCAGTATAGCACTGTTTGTTTCTTTGTTTCATTATTATTCATAGAACCACTTTAGGCCCCTCATGAGTGGTACCTGAGATGTTTGTTATTAATAGTGTTATGTACACAAAACCATGTCTCACTTACACTTTTATGAATGTGTGGTGGGAGTGAACCATTGCAAAGCATCACTGATTTCCTATTTCCCTCTCTTCTGACTTCTTTGACTTGTCTCTCTTCTCAGACGATTCTTCGCAACATGCTTTCTAAAGTTTTGTGTTGTATTTAGAACTGTTGATAAAATATCAATATATAGATACCTTTACCAAAAATTATTATGTACATGGGAATTATACTCCCATTGATATATTGATATCGAAATGACAATATCGAGTGCCGATATTTTAATTTGACATTATATCTTTTTCATAGTTTTCAGTAAATATTTGAAAGTGTTATTCTGAAATTGTAGTAGAAGATAATTTTACTTTCACTGTGTGAAGGAGTCTTATAACTTTTTGATACACCAGTCTTGTTAAAAAACAATTTATGATACAGTTAGTGTGCTATTTCATCTCAAAGGCATTCTTCAAACACAAGCTGCTGCAAATCATGAACAAAAGTCTAAATGACAAGATTGGTCTTTGCAGTCATTGGAGAAATGTGAGAGGAAAGGCAGGTGTAATCAGCACTCCAACTAACAACAAAATCTGCAACGTTTAAGTAGGTCGCTGGGGTCTGCAGAAAAAAAAAAATACATAAAAATAAAAAAAATGGTAAGCTGACGTGAAGTGTTCCAGAAAATCTGATATGTGCCGAAACTAAATGAAAGACCCGTCAGACAACTTTTGTTGTGTCATTTACCTGCATTTACCACTCTTACCAATTGTGAACATGAATTGTTTTCCTAACAATTCTTGCTCTAAAGGTGACAAGCAGGCTCCTAGCTTGTTGGGCACAGAATATATAATAATAAATCAATACTTAAATATACAGCTCTAAAACCAGCAGTACATTTACAATGAGCAGCTGATATTTTTATAGGCTGGTACGTTGAAATTTTTTTCCAATGATATATTGTCATATTGATATTTTTTTCAATATGTCAATAATTGCAAGAATATTAGAAGTGAATTCTCTTGGCATTATTGATTTCAATAAATATGGTAATCTTCTCATTATTTTTGTCTTCAAATGTTTTACACATTTTTATAAATTCTTGATATTGTGGTTGAGTTAAACCTTGTGAATAAACATACAAGCAATTTATCTTATTCTAAGTCAGCCTTCCTGGAGACAGAATACAGCTGTTAGTCATTAATGTGGCTTCTCCACATCCAGTTTAACCTGTTATACCACATCAAACAGAAGTAGGTAAAAGCTTAATCTGTCTATTTTTTGACATCTTCTCAGGAACTCTTATTTTTGTTTCACAACCTGTTAAGTAAATAAAATTTTATTAAAATCAAATGAGCTACCTATTTCAATCCAGTGTAAATCTCCTGTAAGAAAGACTGACTGCACCTATACAAGAAACTTGCATCAATTTTGCTCTAGTTGGTTTTTATACATTTCTAACAGCAAACATTACACAAAAAATAGTACATTATACTGTGATGGCACAAATGATATAAATTCCTATTGGCAAATGTAGTTTGAAAAGACTGGAAAACATTATTCATTCAAAAAAAGCCAAATATTCACATTTCAGCAGATGAAATTTTAAATGGAATTATTATTGATAATGATGGCAGTACTAATTTTAATAACTTTTAATCTAGCTGAAGGAATGCTTGTGAAACATGCTGACCATTTTCATCGAGAAACTAATATTATTGCTTCATTCAAACCTAATGCTGAATTTGGCAGACCAATAATTCATGACCCATATTACCCAGTATATATTCCAATATTTGATATAATACAGGAAATAGAGATTACTGTAACTGATGAAAATGATAATTTGACTGACTTCAACGGTGCTATTCTAACATTTATTTTAGAAAAGGCTTAATAAATTTTTGTCTTTAATAAGTAATGAACAAAGTAAAGAACTATCAGTTCTACTAGTTTCATCAGAATGTGAAAACAAAACAAAAATCAAAATATTTCTAACAAGGATACAAGAACTAACTTAAATGTAGGAGATGGATAGCTCCATCCCAAACATGGTAAGTTGTACATGAGCTTCAGTATTATTTGAGCTGATAATGCAGATTATCAAACTTATGACAGAAGATCTAATAAAATATTGTTTGATGATTATTATTTAATTGTGTAACTATAAAAAGGAAATAATGATATGTCTAGAATAGAGCCTTCTCTTTTTTCATCATCACTTTTGTAGTACACTCATGGAAATTGAAGTAAGAACACGGTGAATTCATTGTCCCAGGAAGGGGAAACTTTATTGACACATTCCTGGGGTCAGATACATCACATGATCACACTGACAGAACCACAGGCACATAGACACAGGCAACAGAGCATGCACAATGTCGGCACTAGTACAGTGTATATCCACCTTTCGCAGCAATGCAGGCTGCTATTCTCCCATGGAGACGATCGTAGAGATGCTGGATGTAGTCCTGTGGAACGGCTTTGCCATTTCCACCTGGGGCCTCAGTTGGACCAGCGTTCGTGCTGGACGTGCAGACCGCGTGAGACGATCCTTCATCCAGTCCCAAACATGCTCAATGGGGGACAGATCCGGAGATTTTGCTGGCCAGGGTAGTTGACTTACAACTTCTAAAGCACGTTGGGTGGCACGGGATACATGCGGACGTGCATTGTCCTGTTGGAACAGCAAGTTCCCTTGCCGGTCTAGGAATGGTAGAACGATGGGTTCGATGACGGTTTGGATGTACCGTGCACTATTCAGTGTCCCCTCGACGATCACCAGAGGTGTACGGCCAGTGTAGGAGATCGCTCCCCACACCATGATGCCGGGTGTTGGCCCTGTGTGCCTCGGTCGTATGCAGTCCTGATTGTGGCGCTCACGTGCACGGCGCCAAACACGCATACGGCCGTCATTGGCACCAAGGCAGAAGCAACTCTCATCGCTGAAGATGACACGTCTCCATTCGTCCCTCCATTCACGCCTGTCGCGACACCACTGGAGGCGGGCTGCACGATGTTGGGGCGTGAGCGCAAGACGGCCTAACGGTGTGCGGGACCGTAGCCCAGCTTCATGGAGACGGTTGCGAATGGTCCTCGCCGATACCCCAGGAGCAACAGTGTCCCTAATTTGCTGGGAAGTGGCGGTTCGGTCCCCTACGGCACTGCGTAGGATCCTACGGTCTTGGCGTGCATCCGCTGCGGTCCGGTCCCAGGTCGACGGGCACGTGCTCCTTCCGCCGACCACTGGCGACAACATCGATGTACTGTGGAGACCTCACGCCCCACGTGTTGAGCAATTCCGCCGTACGTCCACCCGGCCTCCCGCATGCCCACTATACGCCCTCGCTGAAAGTCCGTCAACTGCACATACGGTTAACGTCCACGCTGTCGCGGCATACTACCAGTGTTAAAGACTGCGATGGAGCTCCGTATGCCACGGAAAACTGGCTGACACTGACGGCGGTGGTGCACAAATGCTGCGCAGCTAGCGCCATTCGACGGCCAACACTGCGGTTCCTGGTGTGTCCGCTGTGCCGTGCGTGTGATCATTGCTTGTACAGCCCTCTCGCAGTGTCTGGAGCAAGTATGGTGGGTCTGACACACCGGTGTCAATGTGTTCTTTTTTCCATTTCAAGGAGTGTATTTGACTTCATGTCTTGATGATAAAAAAGTATGGAAGGACATGCACTTCATAAAGAGCAAGAGTCAAGGGTAAGAAAAGTGAACAGCTTTATCCACTGAATATGCTAGGTGGTTTCCTTGGGGACTATAAAGGAATTTTATGGAGAGGGTACCTTGCTGTAATTTTTACTTGGAATTGATGTGCTAGAGATGCTCTTGTTAGATTATGGACTACAATGATGTTGAAGTTGAAATAAAAAAGGCACTTCCAAAAGAAGTGGAAATTTGTGTACCTATTGTTAAATGTGAGCTGAATTATGTGCTTGAACAATAAGAAAATGTACTGGAAAATCGTAAAATTCCACCATATTTCTATGAAATACGAACACTTGAGGCAGCAGGATTAAGTAGAAGAAAATTTGAAGCTAAGTATCACGAATTATTATAATTCAGAAGAGTCTGATGTGCATTAATTTGTTTCTATTGTGTTACAAACTAATCATAAAAATAACAGCTTGTTAGCTATGATCAGGTTAAACTGCATAATATTTATATTAGAAATGGAAGAAATTAAATACTTCCCAAACCGATTTGGATTTGGATCAATCAGATAATTATCTGGAGGCATATGATGCATTTCTTTATTTTAAATGAGTTACTGTGTTAAATGGTAAACTATCTTATCTATGAGATAAACATAACTTTCACGAAGAATATTGTTACCACTCAGAGAACTACTATGAAATTATATGCAACCTTCAATGATAAATTGCCAAATGACTCAGTCACCTAGATAATTAAGCACTGAAAGAAGAAGCTCACATTTTACATGCAAAGCAGAATACTTACTGAAAATTTTTAAACTGCAAAATTTTGTCTCTAGTGATATCCAGTTTTATTCATTATTATTTTTCTGAATAAAATTTTTCATGTAGATTGTGTAAACATTTTGAATTTTTAAAATTGGTTAATATTTGGCTGAGAACTTAACTAAAATCTATCCATTCAGCAGATCGACCGACAGGAGATATTATGTATCTCCTGTCTCTAGAGAGGCTGGCAACTGATTGAAGTATTTATTGCTATGCACCGTGGCCAGTTTCCTGGATGGCTGTAGCAGCCACAACTAGTTCAGAAAACCACTGACAGATGGCTCATTTTTTTTCTCTCTTGAAGTGACTTTGTTCCTCAAATACCAACTATACATACAATTTGTGAGTGTTATTTCCTTGCACTACACGGCACAGCTGATTGGCTACATGATTAGTTTGACTGTTATTTTTTGTATTTCACTACTGTTATTTGTTACTGTTGTCCAAAGCTGGAGCCAATCTGGAGGAAGATGATAACATCTGCAATCACCAGCTTTACCCTGTACACAAGCTGTGACCAAGCTGCTGCCAGAAGAAGAAAGAGAAGATGGGTGGACAACAGTTAGCACCCAAGCCGCAGTCCAAGAATGACATTCAGAAAAGAGGGAAATGGTGGCGTTAAACGAAATGATGAGGGTACAATCAGAAAAAAGCCCATCAGCTTTCCTTTCAAAAGAAGCCAAGAGGATTTTTGCTGGGATTCTGTATAGTTTTGTGCCTCAAATTATTTTTTTAGTTAATTTTAGGGAGCTCAAAATTGGCTTTGATTTTATATGTAGTAGTAAGTGGGTACATTGAGTGTGTTGAGCACTCTTGGCATGCTTTTAATGCACAAACGTTTTTTACAACTTAATTATATTATACTGCATAAACTTCCATATGATAAAAAATCGTGAAAATGTTTGTGCATGGGAAGTGCACTTAACATAGCCACTTACTACTAACAAGGAAATTAAAAATTATAGAAACTACGACTACATTGCAAAAATAATTTTTATTTCCACATGGAATCACAGAGCCTAATAAAAACGGCCAAAAAGTGAAATTTTCTGGATCTGATAATTTTCAAAGCAACAAGTTCTAGTAGAAGTAGGCTTTTGTTAATGAGAAAATTTGTGGCTGCGAAACTATAGTACTGTACCAAGTTTTGGAAATAACCATTACTTAAGATTCAAACTTTCTGCAACATGAAGACTTTGAATTCTGGAAAAAGTAAGATGTTTGTAGAGAAGATAAGAAGGAACAACTCAAAAAAAAAAAAAAAAAAAAGCAACTGCTAAACCAGTTCAGCCAGAAACATCATTAGCCTACTGAAATTTTTTTCTCCACAATTTCTTTATAAGTCTTAAATTGTGGGTATTTTGTCATAAAATGTATTTCACCATAAAATAATCAGGCCGTTGGCTTCAGTAATCAGAAAATTAAATTATGAATATTAAAATTTTATGACAGCCCGCTAGAATATGAAAGTAACTGATTTGTGTAGCAGTCCTATAAGTGTCATTCATAAAATGAGATCAAATGAAGATGACATTATGTTGATGTCAGCAGTGATTCAAAAACAAGTGTGATGCTTCCACCTTACTCTATTATAAAATGAGAGCAGAATTCTCGAACAGATAAACTACTGTCTTCTTTTGCAAGATGGTGAATGGTCATTTCACTCAAGTAACAGAGGCTGTGTTACCAGTAGAGTGACTCACACCATTGAAACCATTTGACATTGCAGACATCAACTTCACTGTGCCTTTGGCCCTGTATGTCAGATAACACTTTAGAAATAATTTGTACATTGCTCTATTTACACCTACAACATCATGTGACTTGCCCCCATAACTATATCATATGACACACTTGTTCAAGTTGAACAGTGGTCCGCAGAAGACAATCAGTGTCCAGTACAAGCTACACAGATGACGCAACTGCGTTCCATGCACAGAGAGTTGATGGATCTCTAGCAAAATCCGACAAGCCGGACACATTATTACTTCATCCAGAAAGCCTTTACAGGGAAACTGATCAATCCACATACCTCTTGGTGTGTAGGATGGTGAGATAGGATGTTAGGATCTGTCAAATCCTACCTGAGGGTCTTTTTAGGTGGCTATAGTTGGATGAGAAATGCCTCTACACAAACTCCGCCAGCATAATAGCTGACAAAATTCAGTATCAACTAAAAGGGATAGAGGAACCTTAATCTCTGATGCCTGCACATTTCCTTGTAGTTTATAAGGTCACAACATTGTCAATAATTCCAGAATTAGCCATTAGAAGGGAATTGTCCAAGACATTTCAATAACAGCAGAATGCAGTAAAAGATAACTAGAAAAAAAAAGAATTGGCCTTATTATTAGTGCTCTAAACATCCATGACTTTTATCCGTCAAGGACAGGTTCTGGAAGACTGTCGCTCAGTCATACTATTTTTATGCACGATAACGTTTGCCCACATAGTACGTGGAGGAAGGCACAGACAGAAGCTTTATATGAACAAAGAGATGAGAAGGTACTCTCTTTAATGCTACAAATTTCAGAACAGTTCTAATTCTGACATTCACTTCAACTGATTATCCCTCTAGAGATTGACTGGGTTATGCAATATGTTCATTGAATCTGTCTGTTGTAAGCTCTGTGGTGTAGGCTACTTCCAATTGTGAAAGAATGAATGTTGTTTTGTATTTAATACATTAAATATCTTTGTTATTTGAAACTATTATAAGCACGTTATATGTCCTTCAACTCCACAAGAAAAGAAAATGTCATGTGAGGCCTATTAGTCAGCCATCTTAAAATATGAAGTGAATCTGGGATTTTTCCTTTAACTTGCATGACAAAGTTATACCTCAATTCATGTCCAATTCGATAATCCTCTCCATCTCCAATGGCCCTGCCATGAATTGGACACTGACCTCTAACTTTCAGCCCTCTCCATCTGTACTTATGAAGCCACCAAATTGTTTGGACAGTTGAGTTTGAACCGGTTGACCGTATATTAATGGTCACTGCATGCTATGCAACTTAGAGCAAGTAATGAATCAGTTTTTCTGCAAATGAAAAAGTGAAAACTGAGTATGTAACAATATTTTAAAATACAAGCAAATCCCATTGAGATTAGCAAACAACAGTAAAATGATGTTAAAAAATTGGTAATAATGAAAGATAAAACATAATTCTCTTAATCAAAAATAATGCACTTAATTTATAGTTTTATGGGTGCTGCATTTAGCAAGCAGCAACTATAACTGTTATATTAAATTAATGAAAGATAAATAAATGCAATATTTCAGACGGTCATGTTTGGTAGAGCAACTTTGTACGTCTGCTGAAAATGTTTTAAGTGATTCATTCATCCATATACATGGTAATATGTATACATTGGTGGAAATGAATATAAATCAAATTTTTCAGGTTCTAATAGTTCACTTTGGCAAGGCAGTATGCCATACAGAAGCATTAGATTTTGATCAATGGTTGTGGTCTTTGTTCTTTGGAATTGGTGTTCTTGTATGGGCACAGATCATCAGGACACTTCCCACAAGTTGTGTTATACCTCATACACTGTGAGTAAACAAGGTTCTCCATATTTCTTTTTAAGTGTATGTGAGTAAAGTAGAAATAAATGAATAATTAGAATAAAATTTAGAACATTGCTTTCAGTAATATCACCTAAAAACGACTAAAATCCTTACAGCATACCAATTTATTGAAACAAGCAATTAATTTTTAATGATAACTGACTGAGATAGCAGGAACTTTAAAGTTCCCAAGTAGTTTATTTATTCATTTATTTAGTTTTAGACATTTGTTTATCTGTGTTTACAATGTGCCAGATGTAGTCATTAGAAAGAACAGTTTTCTAGATCGTATGTGGTTCTACTTGTTATACATTACAACAGTTATGGATCTATACATCTGTAGTATTTCAGGTATTCACATACTTAATAGAAGCAGTGGTGCTGCAGAAATTTTTGAACATGTTTCAAAAGCATTAATCTTTAGCATACTTCTTGTGACATTTGACAAGTTACTGCATAATTTTATTTCCATGTTGCATGTACTTTTCTGATACAGACTTGTAATGACTGGGAATAAATACAAGTTATCTTTTAATGTAGTATTGTGATGTATAAGTAACAATTTTTGTAATACTGATATCATATCCAGCTGTATTTATTTTAAATATACGTTAGTGTGGCAAGAATAAATTTGCTTGGTAGTGGTAGCACTTTCAGAGTTTTAAATATTATTTATGTGACTGACTAGCTCTGCTTCCTGTAATACTTCTAACGGCTCTTTTTTGGATTTTGAAGATCTCTAGAGCTGATGTTGAATTTCCCGAGAATTGGAGTCCATATTTTAAATGTTTATGTCTACATTACATCTACATGGATAATCTGAAAATCGCATTTAAGTGCAACGCAAAGAGTTCATCGAAACACCTTTACAATAATTCTGTATTATTCCCCTCTCATACAACACGTGAAAAAAGCAAACACCTATATCTTTCCATGGAATATCTAATTTCCCTTATTTTACTATCGTGCTCCCTCTGAAGGTTGGCGTTAACAAAATATTTTTACTTTCAGAGGGGAAAGGTGGTGATTGGAATTTTGTGAGAAGATTCTGAAGGAAAGAACAGTGCCTTTGTTCTAGTGATGTCCACTCCAAATCCTGTATCATTTTGGAATCCTGTATCATTTTGGTGACACTGTCTCCCCTATTTTGTGATAATACAGAATGTGCTGCCCTGTACCTTAAAATATGTGTTGAACCACAGATTGAGCAATATGTTCGATAGATTAACGGTGTTGAAATCTGTCGTCTGTGTTTCACTGGTGGAGGGCGATGATAAGGCAGTCAGAGGATATCTGAAGTACCAGAAGTTAGCAGTTTGTTGTTCACAATAACACGTTTTCTTTATTATGTCTGTTAATTCATTTCTTATGGCAATGGAAAATCTTTGGTTGGAATATAAATAACGATAGGACCTTGGATGAAATTGAAATTTATCCATGCACTGGTAGTGAGATTGATTTCTGATATCAATGGAATTATCAATTTTGAACCACTTAATATTATAATGGTTATCTCTTCAATTCTAGAAGGGCATCAGAATGCTAAAACGAATTGGGAGGGGAGGGGTACCAGCGTTCCCAGGTTGGCACAAGTTCTCCCCCTTGTTGTAGTTGTCTATAGGTAGGGTTGCAGGTATTTGAGTCATCAACAGACACATTATCAAACAAGCCTGAGAACATTACTGAGTTCTTGGATGAAATATTCAGGGATAGGAGAATAGTCATAGACCATTTAAAGGAACATTTGCAAGGTGGGTGTGGATATATTACAATAACATAGATATAAGTTCAGGAGATAAATAAAGAATTACTCAAGATATTAGTCCGTACAAGCAGGTGTATCTATTGTGGCGTGTAACCGCTGAAACATTAAAATAATTACGCAATTCAGTTGTCTTGCCAAGAAGACAGCACCTTTTATGTTCTTGAAGCAGTCCAGATCAGACATATGTGTCCCATCACTGCAGATAATTATTTGGTGCACCACCATTATTCTATTTTACTAAGATGCAGTCTCGCTAGGCGTACTCATAGTTACACACGGCAACAGAATAAAATAGTTACACACAGCAACAGGATAAACGTGTCTATGTAATTTAATTTAGTGTAATATTTTCTGGCTACAGTGATATTACTTAAGCTTGTGTTTCATTTATGTTGCAAGATATTGTTCCAGTTAAACAGCACCTTGACATGGCTAAAGATTCCGTACTACAAACCTTATGAATAGTTCAGCATGAGCCAAAACTTGGGAATTATTCAGTCTACAAAGTCGATAAAGAAATATTTTCAGAAGACTCAATCACAGTCAAACTGACAATGAATGGACCTTACTCAAAAAGCCTACAGTTAAAAATTTATACTCTGATGACATATTACTATCATTATGCACTAGTATTTGTCTGTTCTCTACTATTCTAGAACCAGACAGGTAAAGCCGATAAATCAGACTGGCGACTTCACGTCTGGACCTTTTATTGTGTTTGCTACATTGTTTTTCTTTGTTGCATGGATAATGGGATCATATCAGGATAGCCAATGAATATTTGTAAAGTCCAAAATAAATTGAAATTGTTGCTGAAGCCTTGAATCGACATTGCATACTTGGATCCAAAGTAAAACATCGCATTTTTACATAAGCACACCAGTCCAAGGGCTTTCAATAATTAGATCTTGCTTCCTAGCTTTCTCAAAATTTTCTGATGCAAACTGAAAACGACTTGGACATTGAACAAAACATTGACAATGAATCCAGAGTTGACTCCACTAGTAACGAACAATCAGCAGTTAACATGTCTAGTGACGGAAAATTTCGTAAATATGCCGATCACTAGTCAAATAGCTAAATCCAGCTCAGAGCTCATTCTTTTCCGTGACGTCACGTCAAACGACTTGGTGGGGGCAGAGCAGTTTCAGTTGACAAATATTGCTACTATGTTTGACGCTATTATCAAGAAAATTACTGAAAACAAAAAAGACATTGACGAAGACGACAGTTTTAGAAACGGGACATGATGAGATTAAGCCTGAATTAAGAGCACTAAAAAGTTGTAAAGACACTCTGTGTGATAGAGTAGACGAGACTGACACGAGACTGAGCGGACAAGAGTCCCAAATTTTCTCAATATTTTCCGAATTAAACTAGCAGCAGCAAAAAGCCACAAAAGACGTAAAAGATATTGAAACTGAAGTCAAACATTTAAACACTACATGCGAAGCTGTTGCTACTCAAGTCAAATGTTATCCATCAGTTCATGACTCAATAAAAACACATATTACAGTAATTGAAGGCAGTGTTAACACTATGGATAAACAACTTACAGACAAACTGCAATTACACACTGACAACCGTTTTGCCAACATAAATACAGAATTTCATGACTGGATTGATCATGAAAACAAATATTTTGACCAATGTATAGAGGAAAAATTACAGACTTATGAACGACAGCGTAGATGAATTAGGGGATGAAAAGGATTCACCATGGTTCAACAAACATACTAGGGTCAAAAGGTCAATGGAAGATTCATTTAACGAATTTGAAAGCAATATTTTATCTGCAGATTCTAAAAATAGCCCGAAAAAATTTAGCTAGTGCGTGAAATCTATGAATGTCACAAATAATTCAATACCTACTCTTGCCGACATTACAGGTAATGTAACGGATGATGATAAACAATAGGCCGAAATACTAAACCTGGCTTTCAAAAACTTGTTTACGGTAGAGGACTGCAGCACCATTCCCCCTTTCAATTATCGAAAAAACGCAAGGGTGGCTGACGTAGTATTTAGTGTATCTGGGACCGCAAAGCAGTTAAGATCCTTAGACGCCAGGAAGGCATCTGGCCCAGACGGTTTCCCCATAACATTTTATGTTGACTGTGCTACAAACATAGCACCATTCTTATCCATCGACTGTCAGAAACCATTGGAACAGCGAGAAGTCAATGGGACTGGAAGAAGGTCCACGTCATAGCAATCAATAAAAAGGGTAAAAAATATGATGCACATAATTACCGATCGATTTCACTGACATAGATTTGTTGTAGAATCATGGAGATTATTTTATGTGTTTTGTGTCCAGACATAATGACATTTCTAGACTCTGAGAAGCTCATCTGCAGAAACCAGCACGGTTTTAGGAAACAGCAGTATTGTGAGACACAGCTGGCTCTCTTCGTGCATGATATAAAACAGGCAGATACTGACTCCCGTGTTGATGCCATATTTATCGACTTTCGAAAGGCGTTCGACTCAGTTCTGCACTGTCGCTTGCTCCAGAAAGTGCGCACTTACAGTCTATCTCATGGCTGGATAAAAAGTGTTCTAACGGAGAGAGAGCAGTATGTCGTCCTGAATGGGGAGACTTCAATAGAAACAAGGGTAACATAAGGTGTGCCCCAGGGCAGCGTAATAGGTCCTCTACTTCTTACGATTTACTTTCGATCTGGTTGATGGTACTGACAGCGGCATTAGACTGTTTGCCGATGATGCTGTAGTCTACAGGAAAGTAGTATCACACGAAACTTGTCAACAGATCAATGAGGAACTGGCAGGTATCTCTCAGTATTAGTAAGTGTAAACTACCACGTATAACAAAGCGAAAATCCCCATTAATGTACGAGTACGAAATAAATGCCCAGTTTTTGGAACGATCAGATTACACAAGTAACGGATAAGGCGAACTCTAGATGGCGGTTTATGGTAGAACCCTGGAGCGATCAGTCCTTCAACAAAGGAAATTGCTTACAATATTTTAGTTTGTCCACTCTTCACGTAGGGACCCCTACCAGTTGGGTCTGATTCAAGAGAATGAGAAGGTCCAAAGAATGGCAACATTCGTGAATGGTACATTTAGCCATCGCAAGAGCGTTACAAATCTCACAGAAAGTTTGAAGTGGGACACACTTGCAGTAGACGACGCGCTAAACGGAAGGGGCTGCTCACTAAAGTCTAATATACAATCTTCGACGAGGATGTAGAGCATACGTTATTAAGACCAACTTTCAAATCACGCGATGATCACCATTCATAAGATAAAGGAAATTAGAGCTCTTACTAAGACGTTCAGACAGTCGTTTGTCCCTCGCGCGAACCGCTAGTGGAACAGAGGGGGCGAAATATGACTTTATCGCGAAGGTGACCTCCGCCGCACACCGGTTGGTGGCTAGCTGAGTATGTAACTGCCAAAATAAGAAAATGGTAAACCACCGGACCTACTCTCTTGACGCACAAAAGCTTTGAAGACAACTCCATGGGTGGAGGTATTTTGAATGGGACTTCAGAGAATGTAATTGCCAACATCCTGGTGAATACCTGTTGCAGAAGCCAAAACCAAATAGAATCATTGGGTTTCATGCTAATCGAGACTTACGTACACTCCTGGAATATGAAATAAGAACACCGTGAATTCATTGTCCCAGGAAGGGGAAACTTTATTGAAACATTCCTGGGGTCAGATACATCACATGATCACACTGACAGAACCACATAGACACAGGCAACACAGCATGCACAATGTCGGCACTAGTACAGTGTATATCCACCTTTCGCAGCAATGCAGGCTGCTATTCTCCCATGGAGACGATCGTAGAGTTGCTGGACGTAGTCCTGTGGAACGGCTTGCCATGCCATTTCCACCTGGCGCCTCAGTTGGACCAGCGTTCGTGCTGGACGTGCAGACCGCGTGAGACGATCCTTCATCCAGTCCCAAACATGCTCAATGGGGGACAGATCCGGAGATTTTGCTGGCCAGGGTAGTTGACTTACAACTTCTAAAGCACGTTGGGTGGCACGGGATACATGCGGACGTGCATTGTCCTGTTGGAACAGCAAGTTCCCTTGCCGGTCTAGGAATGGTAGAACGATGGGTTCGATGACGGTTTGGATGTACTGTGCACTATTCAGTGTCCCCTCGACGATGACCAGAGGTGTACGGCCAGTGTAGGAGATCGCTCCCCACACCATGATGTCGGGTGTTGGCCCTGTGTGCCTCGGTCGTATGCAGTCCTGATTGTGGCGCTCACCTGCACGGCGCCAACACGCATACGACCATCATTGGCACCAAGGCAGAAGCGACTCTAATCGCTGAAGACGACACGTCTCCATTCGTCCCTCCATTCACGCCTGTCGCGACACCACTGGAGGTGGGCTGCACGATGTTGGGGCGTGAGCGCAAGACGGCCTAACGGTGTGCGGGACCGTAGCCCAGCTTCATGGAGACGGTTGCGAATGGTCCTCGCCGATACCCCAGGAGCAACAGTGTCCCTAATTTGCTGGGAAGTGGCGGTGCGGTCCCCTACGGCACTGCGTAGGATCCTACGGTCTTGGCGTGCATCCGCTGCGGTCCGGTCCCAGGTCGAAGGGCACGTGCACCTTCCGCCGACCACTGGCGACAACATCGATGTACTGTGGAGACCTCACGCCCCACGTGTTGAGCAATTCGGCGGTACGTCCACCCGGCCTCCCGCATGCCCACTATACGCCCTCGCTGAAAGTCCGTCAACTGCACTTACGGTTCACGTCCACGCTGTCGCGGCATACTACCAGTGTTAAAGACTGTGATGGAGCTCCGTATGCCACGGAAAACTGGCTGACACTGACGGCGGCGGTGCACAAATGCTGCGCAGCTAGCGCCATTCGACGGCGAACACCGCGGTTCCTGGTGTGTAAGCTGTGCCGTGCGTGTGATCATTGCTGCTCTCGCACTGTCCGGAGCAAGTATGGTGGGTGTGACACACCGGTGTCAATGTGTTCTTTTTTCCACTTCCAGGAGTGTATTTCATTTAAGCAGTAAACGCGTATCTGTAACTAATGAGTAAGTAAATTGTATATTTGTATATTTATGAAACACACACACCTCTCCCCCCCCCCCCCCTTCGCTTGAACTGTAGATCATGCCTTTGGTGGGGAAGTTTGTGTGCCTCAGCGATACAGATAGCTGTACCATAGGTGCAACCACAACGGAGGGCTATCTGTTGAGAGGCCACACAAACGTATGGTTCCTGAAGAAGGGCAGCAGCCTTTTCGGTAGTTGCGCATGCAACAGTCTGGTTGATTGACTGATCTGGCCTTGTTACACTAACCAAAACAGCCCTGCTCTGCTGGTACTGCCAACGGCTGAAAGCAAGGGGAAACTACGGCCATAATTTTTCCTGAGGGCATGCAGCTCTGCTGTATGGATAAATGACGATGGCGTCCTCTTGCATAAAACATTCCGGAGGTAAAATAGTCCCCCACTCGTATCTCTGAGCGGGGACTACTCAGGAGGACATCGTTATCAGGAAAAAGAAAACTGGCGTTCTACGGATCAGAGTGTGGAAATTCAGTCCCTTAATCGGGCACGTAGGTTAGAAAATTTAAAAAGGGAAATGCATGGGTTAAAGTTGGATACAGTGGGAATTAGTGAAGTTCAGTGGCAGGATGAAGAAGACTTTTGGTCAGATGAATACAGGGTTATAAATACCAAATCAAATAGGGGTAATGCAGGAGTAGGTTTAATAATGAATAAAACGATAAGAATGCGGGTAATCTACTACAAACAGCACAGGGAACGCATTTTTGGGGCCAAGATAGACACGAAGCACAGGCCTACGACAGTAGTACAAGTCTATGTGCCAACTAGCTCTGCAGATGACGAAGAAATTGAAGAAATGTGTGATTAGATAAAATAAATTATTCAGGTAGTGAAGGGAGACGAAAATTTAATAGTCATTGGTGACTGGAATTCGATAGTAGGAAATGGAAGAGAAGGAAACATATTAGGTGAATATGGATTGGGAATAAGAAATGAAAGAGGAAGCCGCCTGGTAGAATTTTACACAGAGCACAACTTAATCATAGCTAACACTTGGTTCAAGAATCATAAAAGAAGGTTGTATACATGGAAGAAGCCTAGAGATACTGACAGGTTGCAAATAGATTATATAATGGTAAGACAGAGATTTAGAAACCAGGTTTTAAATTGTAAGACATTTCCAGGAGCATATGTGGACTCTGACCACAATCTATTGGTTATGAACTGTAGATTAAAACTGAAGAAACTGAAAAAAAAGGTGGGAATTTAAGGAGATGGGACCTGGAAACTGACTAAACCAGAGGTTGTACAGAGTTTCAGGGAAACCATAAGGGAACAATTGACAAGAATGAGGGAAAGAAATACAATAGAAGAAGAATGGGTAGCTTTGAGGGATGAAGTAGTGAAGGCAGCAGAGGATCAAGTAGGTAAAAAGTCGAGGGCTAGAAGAAATCCTTGAGTGACAGAAGAAATATTGAATTTGATTGACGAAAGGAAAAATATAAAATTGCAGTAAATGAAGCAGGCAAAAAGGAATACAAACGTCTCAAAAATGATATCGGCAGGAATTGCAAAATGCCTAAACAGACATGGTTAGAGGACAAATGTAACGATGTAGAGGCCTATCTCACTAGGGGTAAGATAGATACCACCTACAGGAAAATTAAAGAGACCTTTGGAGAAAAGAGAACCATTTGTATGAGTATCAAGAGCTCAAATGGAGACCCAGTTCTAAGCAAAGAAGGGAAAGCAGAAACGTGGAAGGAGCATATAGAAGGTCTATGCAAGGGCGATATACTTGAGGGCAACGTTGTAGAAATGGAAGAGGGTGCAGACGATGATGAAATGGGAGATATGATACTGCGTGAAGAGTTTGATAGAGCACTGAAAGACCTAAGTCGAAACAAGGGCCTCAGAGTAGATAACATTTCATTAGAACTGCTGACAGCCTTGGGAGAGCCAGTCCTGACAAAAATCTACCATCTGGTGAGCAAAATGTATGCGATAGGCGAAATACCCTCAGACTTCAAGAAGAATATAATAATTCCAATCCCAAAGAAAGCAGGCGTTGACAGATGTGAAAATTACCGAACTATTAGTTTAATAAGGCACAGCTGCAAAATACTGACGCGAATTCTTTACAGACAAATGGAAAAACTGGTAGAAGCCGACCTCAAGGAAGATCAGTTTGGATTCCATAAAAATATGGGAACACGTGAGGCTATACTGACCCTACGACTTATTTTAAAAACTTCGATTAGGAAAAGGCAAACCTACGTTGCTAGCATTTGTAGACTTAGAGAAAGCTTTTGACAATGTTGACTGGAACACTCTCTTCCAAATTCTAAAGGTGGCAGC
This sequence comes from Schistocerca gregaria, assembly GCF_023897955.1. Classification (NCBI taxonomy): domain Eukaryota; kingdom Metazoa; phylum Arthropoda; class Insecta; order Orthoptera; family Acrididae; genus Schistocerca; species Schistocerca gregaria. Next base: position 617,744,234 of record NC_064923.1, on the reverse strand, counting down.
GGTAAAACATAGGGAGCGAAAAGCTATTTGCAATTTGTACAGAAATCCGATAGCAGTTATAAGAGTCAAGGGACATGAAAGGGAAGTAGTGTTTGGGAAGGGAGTGAGACAGGGTTGTAGCCTCTCCCCGATGTTATTCAATCTGTATATTGAGCAAGCAGTAAAGGAAACAAAAGAAAAACTCGGAGTAGGTATTAAAATCCATGGAGAAGAAATAAAAACTTTAAGGTTCACCGAAGAGATTGTAATCCTGTCAGAGACAGCAAAGGACTTGGCAGAACAGTTAAACGGAACTGACAGAAGCAAAATGGGGATAATGGAATGAAGTCGAATTAAGTCGGGTGGTGCTGATGGAATTAGATTAGGAAATGAGACACTTAAAGTAGAAAAGGAGTTTTGCTATTTGGGGAGCAAAATAACGGATGATGGTCGAAGTAGAGAGGATATAAAATGTAAGGAAAGCATTTCTGAAGGACAGAATTTTGTTAACATCAAGTATACATTTAAGTGTCAGAAAGTCGTTTCTGAAAGTATTTGTATCGAGTGTAGCCATGTATGGAAGTAAAACATGGACGATAAATAGTTTGGACAAGAAGAGAATAGAAGCTTTTGAAATGTGGTGCTACAGAGGCTTTCTGAAGATTAGATGGGGAGATCATATAACTAACGTCGAGGTATTGAATAGAATTGGGGAGAAGAGGAGTTTGTGGCATAACTTGACCAGAAGAAGGGATCGGTTGGTAGGACATGTTCTGAGGCACCAAGGGATCACCAATTTAGTATATGAGGGCAGCGTGGAGGGTAAAAATCGTAGAGGGAGGCCAAGAGATGAATACACTAAGCAGATTCAGAAGGATGTAGGCTGCAGTACGTGCTGGGAGATGAAGAAGCTTGCACAGGATAGAGGAGCATGGAGATCTGCATCAAACCAGTCTCAGGACTGAAGACCACAACAACAACGTACCTCTCAGCACTACTGCAAGGAAATTAGGTAGCATAAGAAATTTTGTTTCAGCTCATCCAGCCAGCAGCAGACGAAGAAAGAAAAGATTTCGACTTCACCGAATGTATGTAAACAACATCAGCCTACACTTTAAAGCAAATGTTATGATGATATTTACGCAAGTGCGATGAAAATATTTTTGAGATAACGTAATTGACTAACTGTTATTTGGTCAAGGACTATTCATAACTGACTGACGTGCACACAAAACCGCACGACAACCAAGCACTATCATCTAGGAATGGATTAGATGCACTTCATACTGCGTAACACCTGTCTATGTGAAGTCACAGCCATATTCATACTCTACGCACACTCGTGATGTGAGAATTTTGTAGGTTTGATTTTAACGTGTTGCTTTAGACGTTAGTCCATAAGTATATGTCCGCTTGAGCTTGCTTGCTGATGTATCCAGATGTTGTGTCTAATATTTCCAACTACAGGTGACATCATTCGCGAATTCAAAATTTGGTTCAAAAATCTGTAATGTCTCTATGATTAAGTAAATTTTTGTATTCCATATAAAGTCAAAATATAATGTATCTTTGTGTAATTATCTATATTTATGTAAAGCAAAATGTAATATGGTGGTATGTAAATGTGATCAGAGTTTGTCATATGTATCAAAATGTGTGAAACCACGAGATTTATGTGAAAGAGACTGCTATAATGCCATTCTACATACATCGCAATGCCTGCAACTGCGATGAAATATGTGTGCATAATTATTAAAAACTATTCTTCATATATCACTACGAGAATGATCGCGATGAAATTTTTGTGTACACTATTTGTACATCGCCAGGTAAACTAGGAGTGCGATAGAACTGTGCATGTGAAATGCAATAACATTTGTAGTGCATCGTCTAATGGAATTTACTGCGATGCAACGGTGCAAAATAAGAAGCTGGTAAACTACTCGACCTATGCTCTCGACGCTCAAAAGCACTGAAGACAACTCCACGGGTGCAGGAATTGTGAATGGGACTTCAGGGAATGTAACGTTTTAGGAGTAAAACGGCCTCTCTCACCTGGACATATCATGGCTCTAGGAAGAAGTGTGTTATCAGTGAAAATAAACAGTGCAAGGAGTGACAATGCCCATGTATCGATTGTCAAATCTGTGAATAGTAACGTCGACATGCAACAACATTTACGTTGTGCAAACTCTCAAAACAAGGCTTACCTTTGCGCTATTATTGTAAGCATTATGAACATGAACTGCAAAGGACGACACGTCGTACACGGACGGCTAATCTGAAACAGAAAGACATTTTAAATGCAATACTTTCCATGACACACAATAATCAATAATTAAATGTATTTTATTTTAACATATATAGTAGTTTTACATGTTAGTTTGTAAAAACTTCATTGAATGTCACAGTGATGCCTTGCGAACACGCACATACGAACTGTGATTACCATGTTGCGAATTCAACTAACACACTAACTGCTACTGCCACACTGAAATACGCGCAACTGTACATGTGTGGGCCGGCCGTTGGTGGCCGAGCGGTTCTAGGCGCTTCAGTCTGGAACTGCGCGACCGCTATGGTCGCAGGTTCGAATCCTGCCTCGGGCATGGATGTGTGTGATGTCCTTAGGTTAATTTGGTGTAAGTAGTTCTAAGTTATAGGGGACTCATGACCTGAGATGTTAAGTCCCATAGTGCTCAGAGCCATTTTCTTTGCAGCCGCAATACAAATATTCACTGGTCTCATTCAAATAGTGTATGACATGAATTGTACTTGAATATGTGTGTAAATATTGTACTGAATGTGCTTTAGGGTGAACTGCTTGCCTGCAGATGCGGACCTCACAATTCAGGGGGCAATTTTAAGGCGCATTTTTAGGGTGGGTGTGGATATGTTACAGGTGTAAATTCAGAATATAAATACAGAATTGTTTAAGATATTAATTAGTATAAACGGTTGTACCGATTGCGGCGTGCAGCAGCTGAAACATTACAATAATTACGCAGTTCAGTTGTCTTGCGGAGATCACGGCAACTTTTTTGTTCTTGAAGCGGTTCAGATCGGACGCATATCTGCCATCGCTCCAGATAATTATTCGGCACGCCACCATTTCTATATTTTGTTGAGAAACAATCTCACTAGGTGTACTCATAGTTACAAACAGCAACAGAATTAATGTACGGTGCCTATGTAATTTAATTTAGTATAATATTTTGTGAATACAGTGATATTATTTAAGCTGGTGTTTCATTTATTTTGCAAGCTGTTGTTCCAATTCAATGGCGTCTCAGCATGGCAAAAGCTTCCATGTTACAAACCATATGAATAGTCCAGCATGAGCCAAAACTCTAGAATTATTTAATTTACGAAGTCTGATAAAGAAATATTTTCAGAAGAGTCACTCACAGTCAAACAATGAGCGGACCTTACGCAAAAAGCCACTGTCAAGCGCCAAGTTTGTATTCCACACCATTAAAAATATATACTCTAATAACATATTACTATCATTACCTATTATTATTAGTGTGTTCTCCGATATTCTCAAACCAGGCCAGAAAAGCCGATAAATCAAAATCAGCAAAGCTACAGTGTCTCAGCTGATGTTGATTGTGATGATGGAATAAAGGAAGTGGAAAGCAGGAGGGGTATTGAGGGGAAAAAAGCTGTCAGCTGTCAGGGAGAGGAAACAATCCCACAGGACAGGTATGTGACACAAGTGAAATCACTCTGGCACAGGGAAAAGAAGCTTCCTGTGGTGCCCAACAGTTTGGGGCAGTGAAATGGTGAATTGGGAGGGGAAGATAGAACAGACAAAGAGAAGATTTTGGAGAGAACACCAACAGTGCAAAATGACTGAAGAAGTGTGGGAGAAAGAGCGGGGGGAGGTGGGGGGGGGGGGCAGGGAGGGCTACATGGAGACAGAAATAGAAATGGATGTAATGGATGTGGGACAGAGGCTTGAAGATACTATGGCGATCTGTGTATTTTAGAGACACCAGTGAATCCGGATGGTGTGAGTTGTGAAGTAGCCTGTAATGCAGAGCACATTGATTGTGCTCAGCAGTATGTTCCACCACTGATTGGTCTACTTTTTGACTGGGTAAAGACCTGATTGGTGGTTACATGCATATAAAGGGCTTGCGGAAGGTATCTCTAATTATCTCATTATGTTTATTTTATTTCTTATAATGCTAGCTGAAAATAAAATGCACAGTGTTGAAGGGGATGCATAAATTGCTGCCAAAAACCTCTCATATATTTAAACATCTTATCCTAATGTCATGTGTTTTTCTTTGATGTCTTTTAGGAAATGTTTTGGTTGTTAAAAATGTTTGCTAGACAGTAATCTTAACAACAGAAGTAATATTTCATAAGACCATATTTAAAAAATGTAGCTCATTCATTGGGTTTTAAACAGAAAATAAACAAACATACATTTGTTTCATTGGGAGCACAGAAAATGATTACAAAAATAGAATTAGAATCAAAACACACGTACGAAAATCCTGTGGTCAATCAAAAAAAGCAAATACATAAGTGATAGAGGCAGTGAGGCAGCAACAGCCATGGAAATAAGACAGAGAACTTTGCTAATGTTCAAGTGAATCGTTTGTCAAGTTGGAGTACAAATACGTATGAGTGGATGCTGATAAATCTTTGGTTTTATAAGGAAAAATGCTGCTATTGTTCTGAAAAAGTTTATTTGTGCAATATATTCCCTCTTGAGATCAACACGTTTATAGCATCTTTATTCGACCTTCTTTATCTCATCTAAAAAATGTTTGCAAGTGGTCTTCCCTTAAGATGTTTCTTGAGATTCGGGAACCGATAATTGTTTGTGGGGGCTATGTCAGGTGAATATTGAGATGTTTGGGGATTCAGAAGTGAAGACCAGACAATTTATATTGAGTGGTGGCTACCTTAACAGGAGGGGCACTGAGCTACAGAATCAAGATTCCTTTCTCAGCTTTCCTCTATATCTGGAGACCAGTGTTGCACCAGTTCATCAAGAAGTTCAACATAGTCGGTTGCTGTGGTGTTTTACAGTGGTGCAAGTAGTCAATAAGTTGGATTACGTCTTTATCTCAAAATATAGATGTGGGATACTTTTGAAGTTCTTTAGACAAGACGAAACCCTGTTTCTCTATTCTTTAAACTGTTCTTTGCCCTCTGGATCACAAGAGTATACCCATGTTTCATTTATGCTGATGAGGCAATCCAAAAATTGCATAGGATCCTGGCCAAATAATGACTCATGCATGTTTTTGATCTGCTTTGAGACATGTGGGAATACATTTCATAGCGAAGTTTCTCATGTCCAAAATCTCATGAACAATGTGACCTACATGTTTTTAAGAGATTCCCAGGGTCTCTGCTGTCTATTTAGTAGTTATCCTCTGATGATAGAGGCTCATGGAATGAACAGTATCCCCTGTTTATTGAGCTGTGACTTCAGTTGGCCTTCCAGGACACTCTTCATTTTCAATTCTGAAACGCACTCTATTAAATGCAGCTCAGTTCTAGATAGTGGAGTGGGAAGTGCAGGTACTATCTAGTGAACTAGATATATCACAATAAATTTGTTTGGCCGTCTTCTCTCTATCTTATAAAAAAAACGCTTAATCACAAGCACCACTGTGTTTGATCTGAACTCTCTATTTCCTTGCACCATGTTCACTGCACAGAAAAATAAAGCCAATGTTATTGCTATATAGCTGCTGTCACATAGAATGTATAAAAAAATATCAGCTTTAAATAGAAAAACCAAGGATTTATCAGCATTCCTTCAAATGCACACAAGCATAATGCTAAAGCCTGTAGTGCTGGTTGAATACCTGGGATTTCATTGGAGTTTTATTGGAGTGTGGTGGTGTGTCAGATTGAGTGGGAGAGGGGAGTGGGGAGAAAGGAGGTGGCTACTGGGGCAGATAGCTGGAGAAGTGTGGCTGACAGCTGTGACAGCTGGGAAAGATGCCACAGGTGCACAGGATAAGAGTGTAACATGAGAACCAGTACTGTGAGTTCGTGCTGTGTATGAAGATTACGATGATGTGGAGTAGTGGATTGGGAGGAGGAGCCAGAACAGAGAGGGACACTGTAGGAGAAGGGGTGTGCATACAAACATCCTTATATATGTCTCATTAAAGCACAAAAATGAAAATACTTATTGAATCAAACTGTTGACATAAAGACCTTTTTTAATTGAAGGAACAAATAGAAAGTAGTTTAAACTACGCCACACACAGAAGATTTGTAGTCTTTCGGAAATATAAGAATCACATATTAATTCCTACTCTGATTAACATCTAGACAACATGCTCAATATTCGCATTATAAATAGGATAATATGAGAGTAACATCATACAGCCTGGTAAGTACAATGTTACCAGCAGCTTATTCATTGTAAATGACTAGCAGCCAATTTCAATTGTTTGTGCATGTGAATACAAACTGTGAGGTTGGCAATTTCTCAGAAAGGTATCCAACAGTCTTTGATTGTATGTCATGGAATTAAAAGCTTTCATTACAGTGGATATCATATTCAAATTATATTGAATTCGTAAAGACAGAGATGATGCACAGTTTTTTTTTTATTACAAACAGTTCTACATTGTCATGTAATCAAACAGTGGTATCACTGTTAGTGGTAACCTGCAGGATTTTATAACAATAGGGACAAAACGTTTTTTTCCACACATGTGATTCAGAAATTTTGAGGATAGTGTTAGCTGTTCATTATTTTCTCCTATTATTTTCTGTAGCCCACTTTCAGTTCTACACATGATCAATGTTTTAAACATGAAATTGTTAACAGTTTCTTTGTAGTAAAACCTGTTATTACATTACCAGATTTTATGTTTTTTGACATTTATGCTACTTTTGTTGACTGAATTGTAATCCCTATTCTCGCAATTGTTTCCATGACATGAAGATATTTGTACGGATAACATTTCTCACATTTTATACATTTCAAGTACCATCAAAAGTTCCAACATCAATTTTCTGATTGATTTATGGTGTAGTAGTTGTAGCAGTAGTACCTTTATTCATCTGTAGATCTCTTTTTACAAGGATATAGGACATGTCAAAGTATTCACAAGTTTAGATCAATTTTAAATAAGCTAATTCATATTCTCATATATTTACGGACTTCTAGTTAGAGACAATCATTAGATTTACTCCTGGTACACAATACTTTTTTTTACAAACAAACTTATTAAATAATATAATGCCACAGTGTTCACTCACATCTCACTATCAGTCACTCCACACACTATTCACACATTGTTTCATAACACTTCACTCACTACACATACGAAAACACACACACACACACACACACACACACACACACACACACACACACACACACACACACACACACACACACGCACACACACATACACACACACACACACACACATACAGTGGTAACCTCTGGGCCATTTTCTGTACTGTAACTTCCCATTTGCAATTCCAAAAAACTGAGTCAGCATCGCTCCATAATGAGTGAAATGTTGCGCTCAAAAAGAGGAAGAGTTGTTAGTATTGTGTTAAGCATAGCTTGGGGTACGTATTTCTACAATGGAAAGAAAAGAGGGAAAAAGACATAAAGTGTAGGTGTTTGTGGAATATTGGATGTTTTATAATCATTATTATTATTATTTATTTGTATAACATCTTTCTATCAAACCGCTACTCTGTTTTAGCTAAGTAATCTTTCAATCTATAAAATCTATTGCATAACAGATACTTTTTAGCTGCCTTTTTAAATAAGTGTATTTTTGCAATTTCTTTAATCTCTTTTGATAATTTATTGTACAGTTTTATTCCTTGGTAGAAAATGCTGTTTTGAGTTTTATGTTTGTTTTTTCTTGGTAAATGTAAGTTTAGTCTATCTTTTGTTGCATGGTCATAGACAGAGCTATTTGTGCAGTAATTACCAATGTTATTTTTCATGTGTACAACTGACTTGTAAATGTGTTCACATGGAGCAGTTAAAATCCCCAGTGTTTTGAAGAGATCTTTACAATGAGCTCAGCTAGCATGTTTGGTTATTACTCTTATGACTCTTTTCTGGAGTTTGAAAATTGTGTTCAAATTTTATGCATTTGTTCCCCAAAACAGAATGCCATAGCTACGAATTCAGTGTATATATGAATAATATTTAACTAAAAGAGACTGCATGTTACACACTGATGATGGGATTCTAAGAGCATAACATGCTGATAACATTCTGTTTTCAAGTACCTTTGTGTGTTCCCACCACTTAATCTGAGAATCAATCTTCATTACTAGAAATATTGCACTTTTACACAGTCTATAGAGGTGCCATCTACATTTAATTTTATATTGTCATTTTTCCTACACAAACTGAAATTCATGGCATTAGTTTTCCTTATGTTCAGTGTCACATTGTTGCTTACTGACCAATCATAAACTTCCTTAAGAGTTACATTTGCTTTCTCAGCAACGAGTTCTCTTGTTCTCTCAGTGACTATAACATTGGTGTCATCAGCAAAGAGAATTTTTTCACCATGAGTAACACTACTTATGTGGAAATTACATTTTGTTTGTGCTGATGGAGAAAGTGTAGGGTAATGCATAACATTAAACCATTTTTCCTTTTAGATTCTAACTCATTTTTGGATTTTGTGAGAAATAAAGTGAAATTTTAGCAGAACTTTTTTAAAATGTTTCCATAATGTTCTTTGTCATCTGACTGTGTGCTGTACTATGATAAATCATCAGTAACAGCATTTGAATTTGTTCCTCCTCTTAAACACAGTTCATATAATACACAAAAATACTATTTTCAACTTAATACAATTATTTTGTACTAATCACACAATATTTTCATTGATGATTTCTTCTATACACACAGTTATATCTTCATAACATTAACAATCTTATTTGAGTTTTGAACTGCTTGTTTATGCCATTTGGAATTCTTATGCATTTTTGCAGATTCATGACACTTTTTGGAATTGTTTAATGGTTGGTTTATGAAGGTCCCATAGTGTTTGCAATGTGTTAAAATTCATGATGGCTGAAAAAATACACGTAATTTATAAAGCAATCCTTTACTTGATTATGGATAAACTAACCATGGTTATAATTACAGCCAACCTAATCACCATGTTCTTTTTAAGCCGTTAGCATCATCCTTGGAAATTTAATTTTTGCAGGTTTCTGTGCAAACAATAAAAGGTTTTACTTTAGGGAATCATCAACCTCTTTTTTTAACATAATGTCTGACATTAAAATACTGACAAGGAGAACATTACCCTTATCAAAGCACTTGAACTGAGGAGAGATACTGACTAGATTTCTGTTTTCTTCATCAGTTCAATTACTGGAATATTTAGGAGAGATACCTGAGTTTTGGTCTTGTGATATTTCATCACATGTACTGATAGTATACTTTCTGATTCTCTCACATTTTTGGGTTTTGTTTGTCTGTGAACTACAAACCCCTTACAAATATCAGTTTTTTTAACTCTGGTAAGTATACTTCTAAACCTCAGAATGCACAAAATACAAAGCAAACCATATTAATGCATCACTGGTCGCTTCTTTTCATTTTTAACTATGCAAAAACTGAGAAGCAGCTTTATTCACTGCAGACAACACTATTGTCTGATACCAGCAGATGGGTTTCAAGGCAACACATCATAGCGACACTGATGCTCAAATGTGGGGCTTATTTGCAATAAAGGTTATGACATTAATTAGATGAAGGCTGTTTGTGACAAAACATGCTGACTGCATCCAGCTATTATGCTCTTCCTCCTTTTTCGTGTTTTTTCCAAATAGTTTCAGTAGTTTTCTCTTTACAACATACAAACAGCACCAAAATCTTGAAGTAACTCAGTACTTACCTGACTTAACTTTATTATACATTACATTCTTTTGGTTAATTGTAACTCATAAGTGTAATTGCTTACCTAAGAACTGTGGTAATTATGACTACTAGTAATTTTAGATTTCAGTGTCATTGGTCATTTGTAAACAGAAACCCAATTAGTAACATTCACATTAAGCAGACAAACAATGCATATAAATGAGCGAAGCATGTATACGGCTTAGGTTGGAAATATTTTAGACATTTAATTCTGGAGTAATTATCGTTCTCATCAGAACATTGTAACTAAAGTAGAGTGCCATATTTTATCAAACTAGACAGCATAATTCAACAATATGGTGAAAGGGTAAGTTCCTACTCATCATGTAGTGGAAATGCTAAGTCAGAGACAGCCATAACAAAAAGACTGACACAAGTATCACTTTCAACCAGTGAAGCCTCAGTCAAAATTAGATAGTAAACACACACAAAAACACACATGCAAACACAACTCACATGCATATGAGTTTGTGTGTGTGTATGTATGTTTTGTCATCTTAATTTTGATGAAGGCCTTACAGGCCGAAATGCAAACACAATTCACACACATAAGCATTTGTGTGTGCATGTATGTGTGTGTGTGTGTGTGTGTGTATGTGTATGTGTGTGTGTGTGTGTGTGTGTGTGTGTGTGTGTGTGTGTGTGTGTTTGTGTGTGTGTGTGTGTGTCTCTGCCTCTGTGTGTGTCTTACTGGTCATGAGCTATATTTGTGGCTGTCTTTTTGTTGTGCCTATCTGTGACTCAGCATCTCTGCTGTATGGTATGTAGCAACTTTCTTTTTCACAGTATTGTTACATTACATTCTAGATTTTGCATTGTTTGATTTTTGCCAGATAGCATAATTCAATAGAAGTTATTGTTGTATCTAAAGGTCCTAGTTGAAACAAATATTTCTCCATTATTAAGTTAATCAGAAATATAAATTTCTAATTGTGACAACAGCAGATAATTGTAGCTCTAATTATTTTAACCTTGTAAAAGGGAGGCTGCTGGAAGCCATTTTAGCCAGCCTGCAGAAGGTTATGGTATGTAAGATCTATGTCTGCTGATACAGAGAAATGTGGAATAGATGGAACAGCACTAATTATATCTTGCACAGTGTTTCAACTTTTATCTATAGTTCACATTTGGTAGATTATTCTGTAATTTTCTGACTGTTTTCAATGACTAACTGAACAGGGAATATGTAATTGTTATTATTATTGTGGACTGTATGAAACTTCAGTATTGATCACTGTGATAATAGATGCAGAATGTCAACAGTGTATGATAAAGCAGGTTGACACATACTATTTTACTATACATGGAGACGTCATTTCATGTACTAAGACCTACATAAAATTTTCACTAACTTTCTTTTCAAAATTGTGTTCTTAAATTTTCCACCTTAAGCGCATAGTGTGCAAATCATCAGAATTGAAGAAACAAATTCCACCCACAATACTTTATTATTCCTATCAGTCAGTCTGTTGTCCTGGTTGCAATGAGCTAATTAATTTTACCAAAAATGGTGTCCATCAAAACCTTTTGCAATTATAAAATTTTGTTTATTGAGCCTTAGGAAAATCTTATGAGTTAACAGGTACATTCGGATGGGAAGGTCACTTCCAAATTAAAGATCCATTGTAGCCTTTTCAGTGAATTATTTACATTAACCAAAACTTAAATAGTTAAAAAGACATTTTTAATTTGGGATTCTGTCTGCTCCAAACTTCCAGAGCCATGGCGGAAAGTGTAAACTGCGAGTGTGTTAGCTCTACAAATATAAACGTAAATTGAACGAAAAATGTACGACATACGTAAAAATCAGTGAATAGTGCAATCTTAAATGCATTGGGCGTGATATTATAACTCGTGTCCGGAAATTCGGTATAGAAATAGTGAACTACTGGTATGTATATGAAGCCAAATGAAATGGCTCACGAGTGTGATGTGAGCAATCTTCTACCACACGGAAATACAGACATTGAAAGTAAAAATATACCATGTAAAAATATGTAACAGATATTGAATATTTAAAAGAGTCTATCATAAGTATGCAAGCAGCGATTAACACTTTAAGGAAGGATCTAACGAAACTTCGAAATGATCTAACGAAACTTCGAAATGAAAATACTGAACTGTTAGGTAATCAGAAATCGAGTGCACCAATCAAAACAAAACCCACAAAAACTGTAAAAAGTGAGAAAGAGAAGCAGATTGGATCAGAAGCAAAAATACTACAGCGAAGGACCCAAGTGCTTGTGTTATGAAGTGCCCTTATAACACCAACAGCGTTAATACAAACAAAAACTGTAAAGAAAGCGGTCGATCAGTGCTGCAAAAAATGATACACAGTGAAAACAAGAGACAGAACGTGTTAATTCTTTCTGACAGTCATGGTCGTCACTGATCAGTTCACAAAATCAAAAATACTACATCTCTTCTGTAATAAAATCTAACACAGTTGAAGGACGTAGTTGGTAACATAGACAAAAGAATATACGAAAAATGACAGTGTCATCATTTCAGGTAGACAAATGACAACCTAAAGAAATTTCAGGATTTCAAAATCGCCTTAACAGATTCTCTTCATAAGACAATCCACAAAAAAGTTATCACATGCACAGTTCCGTACAGATACGATGTACCAAAACTGAACAACAGAATCTATGCTGGAAACGAATTCTCAATGAGGAATGCAAAAAATTATGAGCATTTAATGTTAATGGACGTTAATACATTCCTCAGTGGAAACTATCATACAAAGCATTGACTTTACTTGCAAATGGAAGGCAAAGATAAATTATGTAGACATTTACAGCTAGCAGTAGGTGCCAACTGGCAAATACCAGCTCTACATATATTCAATATGAAGAACTTTCAGCAAATATGACACAAAAAACACAAGAAAACACGGCAGCAAAAACGGACTTATCCCACTCGATAGTTATGAAAGATAAACGAGGATTCGCAAAAAAAGAGCTGTACTACACTGTGGCTGGAATACAGGATAAATGGAATGGTACTGGTGGAGATACAAGAAGAAGAGAGATACATCACTAGAACTCAGGACATGAGGAATGTGAGAGAAACTGGTATGACCAACAGAACAGTATATCCTTGAAGTTGTAGGGGTGCAAATATTTAATTTGAATAAATAGAATAAAACGAAGGAGTACAAAAGAGTTAAGGAAAGAAGTACACTCCTGGAAACGGAAAAAAGAACACATTGACACCGGTGTGTCAGACCCACCATACTTGCTCCGGACACTGCGAGAGGGCTGTACAAGCAATGATCACACGCATGGCACAGCGGACACACCAGGAACCGCGGTGTTGGCCGTCGAATGGCGCTAGCTGCGCAGCATTTGTGCACCGCCGCCGTTAGTGTCAGCCAGTTTGCCGTGGCATACGGAGCTCCATCGCAGTCTTTAACACTGGTAGCATGCCGCGACAGCGTGGACGTGAACTGTATGTGCAGTTGACGGACTTTGAGCGAGGGCGTATAGTGGGCATGCGGGAGGCCGGGTGGACGTACCGCCGAATTGCTCAACACGTGGGGCTTGAGGTCTCCACAGTACATCGATGTTGTCGCCAGTGGTCGGCGGAAGGTGCACGTGCCCGTCGACCTGGGACCGGACCGCAGCTACGCACGGATGCACGCCAAGACCGTAGGATCCTACACAGTGCCGTAGGGGACCGCACCGCCACTTCCCAGCAAATTAGGGACACTGTTGCTCCTGGGGTATCGGCGAGGACCATTCGCAACCGTCTCCATGAAGCTGGGCTACGGTCCCGCACACCGTTAGGCCGTCTTCCGCTCACGCCCCAACATCATGCAGCCCGCCTCCAGTGGTGTCGCGACAGGCGTGAATGGAGGGACGAATGGAGACGTGTCGTCTTCAGCGATGAGAGTCGCTTCTGCCTTGGTGACAATGATGGTCGTATGCGTGTTTGGCGCCGTGCAGGTGAGCGCCACAATCAGGACTGCATACGACCGAGGCACACAGGGCCAACACCCGGCATCATGGTGTGGGGAGCGATCTCCTACACTGGCCGTACACCTCTGGTGATCGTCGAGGGGACACTGAATAGTGCACGGTACATCCAAACCGTCATCGAACCCATCGTTCTACCAATCCTAGACCGGCAAGGGAACTTGCTGTTCCAACAGGACAATGCACGTCCGCATGTATCCCGTGCCACCCAATGTGCTCTAGAGGGTGTAAGTCAACTACCCTGGCCAGCAAGATCTCCGGATCTGTCCCCCATTGAGCATGTTTGGGACTGGATGAAGCGTCGTCTCACGCGGTCTGCACGTCCAGCACGAACGCTGGTCCAACTGCGGCGCCAGGTGGAAATGGCATGGCAAGCCGTTCCACAGGACTACATCCAGCATCTCTACGATCGTCTCCATGGGAGAATAGCAGCCTGCATTGCTGCGAAAGGTGGATATACACTGTACTAGTGCCGACATTGTGCATGCTCTGTTGCCTGTGTCTATGTGCCTGTGGTTCTGTCAGTGTGATCATGTGATGTATCTGACTCCAGGAATGTGTCAATAAAGTTTCCCCTTCCTGGGACAATGAATTCACGGTGTTCTTATTTCAATTTCCAGGAGTGTATTTTGGTGCTAAATAGGTAGTGAAAGAGAAATGCATAGATATTGAGGAAAAGCAGGAAGGATTAATGGAAGGAGGTGACTGAATAGGTAGTTACAGGAGCTAGAGAATGTGGTACTGTTGTGAAGAAAACAACAAAAATGGGAGGAATGAGATGCAGCTAAGCTGGAAGAAATAATGGGAAACCGGTTCTTACAGTTTGAGAAAGAGAAAAAGTGAGCAAACTAATCAGATGACAAAACTAAATAGAAGCGAGGACAAAATGTAGGATAATATGAGTGAATTATTCATAATTAGAAGAGATAGTGGGACCATTTATTAATAATTGGCGTTTAACTTACAGTTGGCCTGTAGGTTAAGAAATGTGAGATTTGAAAAATGTGCTACCAGTACCATCTAATTACAAGTTACCAACAAACATCATCACCTTTTGGTGCACTTCATTTGGTGACCAAGATAGGAGGAATAAAGGAAAATTTATACTACCCTGAAGTTACTAGGAAGCAAAAGGAAAGACCAACTCCTTTGCATGTAAAATTGGTAAAAGCACTTCTCCTCTTAAAACTGTAATCACTTGTGAAATCACATTGCAAGAGGTATAGTAGTGCATGGGAAATAAATAAATTGAAGGGGTCGGGGAAATATAGTCATAAGCCACATCAAACTAGTTTTGAGGTCCAGCGAGTTTAAAGTTCCAAGGAGGTCTGAAAATGTGTAATACAAAATAGAAACCTTATTTCTACTGCAAACACTTGCTTCATACTTGTGAAGCATGTTGTTAAATAGTCAACTCTCTGCATGCTATAAAGTATTAATTTTAGAATGATTCTAATTAAGATGTAGCCAACGGTGGCTTATGACTATAACTCCAAAAAAAATTGTTTAAGGCATAAAATATGAATTTGTAAGGATTTCTTTTAACTACTCGTACACAGCAAGCAGAATATACAATTTTTACACGTTAATATATGCATGTCAGGTTTCTGAGAAGTATAAATAACTTTTTCATTGATACAATTACACCAAGGATGTTTCTCTACCTTGTTATTGTACATGTTATTTCCAGCAAATGACCAAAAGAAATCTTGATTTGCTGCAGGTATGTATGGCATAAGAGAGTACATCATCAATTTTTTCTGGTTAATTTGTAGTGGCTTTCAGTACTTTATTGACAACTGATATGGATATGGTTGAACTAGCCTTCCTCTCTTTTTGACACAAATATCCACTGACATGAAAGCTCATATGTTTGAATAAGAGTGCTTTACACTTAACTTGAAGGGATCTTCACACTCAAACTTAAATTGAGTAACTTCACAGAAATGGTGGGGATCCCCAGACGTGGATTCTGTACATTTTGAGATCAATGTCTTCAGGCTTTCCAGACTTCTGAATTCGTCTCTTTCCATTTTAGTTACAATGAAATGTTTTGGACTTGCAGATTTTATTACTACTGCCCACTCATCTGGAGTGTACACTATTGGACGTCTGTTTCTTGCATACCGTACAATGCGACCAAAATCACGACTGCAAGGTAGCATAGTGAGACCTACCACAGGGAAGTAATGCTGGAGAGAATCAAATCTTTTGGTAGCAACAAGAGACCTCTCCAAAGCAATAATAGTCGAATTCTTTGCCTGACCCTTGCAGTTGTCTGTGATTGTGTGAAGATGTTTTGTCTGAGGATTTGTTATCTCCAAGTACTTCAATAAGCAGCTCCCAACCTCATCTGAACCCCGTCCTCCATCTTTCTCTCTCCACAGAACCATATAACCCTTATTTGGTCCACAGTCGTGGATACCACAGATGTATGTCCATATTTTCCTCTTGCAAAATACTGGACCAACTGTTAGTTTAGGTGTGGGGAACATTTCAGGCATGTCCTTTGCCATCAAATGATGCTCTTTCGAATTTTCTTTAGCCAGAGTCCTCTGTCAGCCTTTTTCAGATGCAGTTCATATTGTTGTTTCTTTTCTAAGACATCTTCTACATATAATTCTGGGTTATTTATTGCAATTAGAAATCCATCACATTTTTAACAGGTGTCACTTTTTGGTAGTTTGAAGCCTATGTTAAATTCAGATTAAATTTCTCTGAATTTATGTTCAGATACTGCAGGAACCTGCTTTTCCTTGCAGTATTCTAAGTGTTTATCTCGAAATACGGAAGCAGTTCTGAGATCACAATCCAAATACCCTTTATTGGGGTTCTGTTGCCTACTGTAATGACTGTTATATTTCGGTATGGCGTTGAGAAATTCTCTAGCACTTTGCACAGCTTCATTTTGAAATTTATGTGGGTAGTTTCATCGTTTTCCTGAAAGAAAAATAAAGATGAGCTTATATCCTCTTTCTAATAGAGATATTTGTATAGTACTCAGTTTGAGTACATCCCTAACTTATAGTACACAGTAACATACAAACCTCTTCCATTTGTTTTGGCACTGCAAATCCCTGCTTCATTTGATGTTGCAAATTCCTCACTCTTCGTACATGTATCTGTAAGCCACTAACCCCTAGGAAAGCTTCCTTACAGATCGTGACTTCTGTTCTGCATACCCTCACATTATAAGAAAATGTAACATCCCTGGATGATATTTTCTTGGAAGTCTTTTTTGGATAGCTTTGAAAGAAATTATGACAAATATAACAAAATGAAATAAGTATACAAAATATTAAACCATTTGTATTTAAATAGTGAACAAACCTCTGCTTATTCGGTTCCATTTTCATACAGCTCATCAGGTAAGTATTCTGGGCATTAAAGTTTCCTATGTCCCAAAATGAATGAAAAATGTTTCCCTCCTCTCCAAGCAGTTTTGTGAAGCATTTATTTAAACAAGTACAGGGAGTTCTTAAAGTATCAACCTGAACAGTCTTGTAGGTTTTTAAAGACTTATACTGCTGACCAGCATTTCGTCGACGTTTCGCTTCATTTTTTTTCCACTGATCAATATTTCGCTTTCTTTTCTGTAAAGGCTTTGGTTTTTTGGGTTATTCTTCATTTATACTACTTATTTCAAGCTATAATATCGAGAGCAAAATAGTCTAAGAATTTGCGTAAGATATAGTCATAAGCCACACAAAACATTAAATTTCACTAAAATCACATTAATGAGAAAATATTTTTACACATCTTTTGCCTTTGAAACTACATTATTGCACCATTAAGCAGTAATATAAATGTGCCCATCAAGTTTCATCTTTAACGCACAGGATGGCTGTCAAATGCGTTGGCAATGTTGAGAGAAACACAGGAAATTAATCATCAGAAATAAACCGTTTTATGTACTTACCGAAACATCATCTGAGCTGCAACTGCTGGTCGATGGATGCCAAGATTCATAACTGTCAGGATCCAAAGGCTAAAGCTCTTCACTTCCACTACTGTGTGTGTCAAATATGCATTGAAGACCCGAAGACGATACAGACGTTCCTGATCCACCTGCCATTTTGGTGTGGCTTGTGACTATGTATCTTCTGAAACTACCACCAGATGGCACAGCATAGAACCGCACTCCGTCGTAGACTGTCATCTGTTGCAGTAATACAGAACTTTTTCAACACATTGTGAAGAAGACATTGTTAAGAATGCCGCAATATGAAAAACTCAATTTTGTAAAAGTTGTGGCTTATGACTATATCTCCCCAAGCCCTTCAATTGATTGATTAAATGATGAACGTGGGTAGTTACAAAATGAAATTTCCATTTCAGATTTACATACAGTGCAGATACTCCACTAACAGATAAGGAGTGGAATTCTTTTCAAACTAATATTTGGATTCGAGGGCCTGAAAGAACAAAAACAGAGGTAAGTAGTTATTGGAATTGTTATTTGCGTATTGAGGCAGTAAGTTTTTGAACAACAGAGTGAAATTTTAATTAATAGGAATAATGTCTTTATGCAGTGGATGTGAAAATCAGTTGTAAAGAAATTACGTTTTGTCTAGTAGAAGATGAAATGTGAATTGGATAGATTTGGGAACACTGCAGATAGAATGTAGAACAGAATACGAATTTTAAGTTGAGGGAGGAACTATAATTACACAGGCTGGAGGTATAACACAAGTATTAGGTTAAGAATGTTGAATGCATTATTCAGGAAGGAGAATAGGAGACAGTAAGAAGAATGATACAAAATACTCTAACAGTTTTCTTAAAAATACTACTTAGTTGATGACCAGAAACCAGTGATTTCTTGACTATTCCTCACGTTTCCCTATCATGATGCTTTCATTATTATTTTTACATTGACAATTTGTCACATTGTTTACAACTATGATAAATTGTCAGCACGTTTTTCTCCATAGGCTTCATAGCAATGAAGCTGTTGGGAACTTGTAAATGGAAGTATTGGACACAAAGTAATACCTGAATCTATTTGCTGATTAAAAAGAAATTACTATTAGTATCTGCAGTTCACAGTTGTTCTGACTTCTAACTGTGAAACTGATAAATGAGTTTGAAGTCTCAAACTTAGCTTTTTATTGCAGTGTTACATGCAATATTGGTAAATACTGTTTTCATAAAATGAATAGCATCAGCTTTTACTAATTTTGTGCTGCGTCATCAAAGTGAAAATAATATGAATATTCTTTGCACAAATTTCTGTTGATAGTGGATCTAAATCATGTATTGTGGAGAAGACAATGTTTACTGCACAGCAAGAGGCTGAATCAGACCATTCACACAACAGAACCACAAATCTTTCTTAACTAACGTTTAGTCTTTTTTGGCATTAAATATTGCAGTTTATTGTCTCAATATACAAAAGAAAAAGGTATAGGTAAAATTATGATCATATTCTTACAGCCATAAAGAAACTATAATTCAAGTTTTAAAACAGTGAACCCTCAAATGGAGTATACAAGGGATTAATTTAAATTGGTTAAGATGACAGTTGAAAAAGGTACACGAAAATCGGGTTCCAAGAAAAACGTAAAAAAGAATGAGTCTTTAGGTGATCGGTGCAAAAAAAGTATCATGGTTCGAATTGGAAAATGTTACTGCTGCGAAGTTAAAGCAAAAATTGCAAATGAAATCATTGCATCAAAATGCAGAGATAAAACTGTGGCAGATGTCAATTCAGTGTCATCCATATATAAATATTGCTATGACTTTTGTCTCATTTCAGCTACTAAAAACAGTAAAAGTAAAGAACTGTAGCCTTATTGGAAAAACAGCTGCAAAGTCTTGGTTGCAAAACTCAACAAACAGAACATTAACTCAATCTCAAGGACATATTGGTTACCAATAACATAAACAGAGGAAGAATTACTGTGGGAACCAGCACAAAGCTTGTAAATATAAAAGCAAGTGAATGAAATAGCTATAATGACAAACGTTATTGTACAAAAAATGTCACTCAAACATATGAGTCCTAATATTAATTGTAAACAACGGCAACATTGCACTGCAAATTTTTCACACGTGTCGCATTGTACACAAAAAAATGTGATTAAAATATCAGTCCATTGAACTCAAGTGTTCGAAAAGAATGAAAAGTCTTAATTTTAGCCGATAATCATGGACGGCAGATAACAGAAAAGTTGGCAGATACACAAACTAAGTGTCCAGGCATTTGTCAAGCCAGGAGCAGGTTTTGTATAAGTGACAAAAACACACGTGAAATCATGTGAAAAACTTGGCTGAAAAGACTGTGTCGTAATTTGTACAGATGTATATGATGTTGCCAGATATAAACATAGTGAAGTCATCACTGTTCTTGAAAGTGTGCTATCCAAATTAGGCAGCACTAGTGTAGCTGTCGTAAATTCAGTTTAAGATTAGCCTAAAGGATTTATTGGTGGCCAACTCCTTCCACTCCACTGATGAATATATATAAAGTACAATCCAACTTCTGCACCATTTCAGTGCAGTAATGTGTTCATTGTAAATAAGTATTATAGTAGTTGTGTTACGTGTTTGTTACCTTATAAATAAATAAAATACATGATTGTTACCTTATAAATAAATAAAAAACTTTTTTATTTTAAATTCAGTGCATTAGTATTTGTAAAATGACTTTCATATAGCATTCATTAAAAAATGATGATCATTCCACTTGGGACCTGAGGAATGGTTAATAGCTTATTTGTTTTAGTTGTAAATATTTGTCATGTATTGTTTATTTCTGACATGTTCCACATCCTGGAGGACCTCCTCACTATGGATCAATTGGAATGAAAGTAAATCTAATCTAATCTAATTTAATCAACCACACAGAGAATCTGAGTAAATTTGGTGTAAGGAGAACAGTTCATGACCATAACATATGAAGTGGACATACAATTAATATGCCATATGCTAGGCTCGCAAAGACACATAACAGCTACAAACATCTTGGTCCTGTCTACTTCAACATATTATCTCAAAATACCTACACAGTTCCAGTAAATAAATTTAAATCTAGCATTTTGAGATGGATCAAAACTAAAGTAATTTACTCTGCTCAAGAGTTCCTTGAGTATGTGACAAATGACCCACTTTCCTTATGAGAATGAACTATAAATTAACTGCAAACTATACACATGCCACACGGTTCAACTTTTTTATTACTGTCGTGTACCTATTGTTAATTATCTGTTTGATTATTTATATTTCATTCACTGAACAATGTAGCTCATTTATCTTTTATTCATCTATGAGGAAGCTTTTTGTCATTATTGATATTTGCACAAATATGTATTGTATCCTCCTGGATTATTATATTGCAATTAACAATGTTTGTTATGTCGAAATTTATATTTTATTATTGTTATTTTTATTATGTTAACATGACAACACCAATTGCATGTAAATATGCGCAATGGTGGAATGAAACATTCGTATTCATTTGTGAGATATGACCTACCTCCTTGGTCATGTGTAAATAAATAAATAGGAAGAGTAAACAAAGAGATAGATGAAGTATGCAAAAAATTTCTGTATGTGAACTTAATAAATATAAGCACATTAGACAGATCCATACATACCAGCCATGGCCTTTATTTAAATCATATTGGAAAACAATTTCTGGTTGAAGAAATCTGTCATTTAGCAAATTTGAGTCACAACAAGCGTATTATAGAAGCAGTCCAAAGTACCTCCGACAAATGGGTCATAAAGAAAGATGGCGATGTCTTATAAAAAGGCAAAAGACATCTTTCAGGAAGTAGACTGTATCACAAAAATGTTATGCAAAATTAAGTTGCAAATACAAACTGAAGATTGTACACCGGAATGTACAGTCATTTACAAACAAAGCTGATGAAATAAATACCTACTCATTAGTAGTGAATGGAAAGACGATTCACTTTTCAGTTTTTGTGAGCATTAGTTACAAAATCAGTATTTTCAGTACTTTAAAATATCGCATTTTTATCTTAGAACTACATTTGTAGAATAGGATCAAAACATGGGGGAACTTGTATACATATAAAAGAAAATGTAGACTATAAGAGTCTGTTTGCAAACTAGGTTGCCCAAGACACTTTGAAATTTCAGCTGATGAGTTAATGTACAAAAAAAACATTGTTTTATGTATGAATAGATCTCATGTTAGCAACGTAAGTGTTTTTTTCAAAAAACTAGACCTTGATTTAAACAAATTCAAGGTAACTTGGAAAACAGTGGTATTGTGTGGAGATTTTAATATCGACTTTTCTGAGCCATAGCCCTCACAGGGAAAAATTCTAAAATATTATAAAAGCCTACAATATTGGTCTGACTGTTAGCTCTCCAACACATGTAAGAAAAACTAGTGTTACTCTCCCTTTATCAGGTATGTGTAAACATGGACAAGTGCACATCAGAAAACTTTGATACTGGCTATAGTGACCACCTTTCGCAATTACTAACCATACCTGTAAATCACATTTCGACTAGTGTACAAAATATTATCCATAAAAGAATATATAGTCAGATGAATATTGAATACTTCCAGTATCTAAGCAGAGAACAATGTAGGAGAGAAGTATTTGATACCTCTACTACCAATGGAAAGATGGAAATTTTTTTAACATTTTCAAGCATAACTTCGACATAACTTTACCACAAAGGAAATTGATTTTCAGAAGCACAGATAGATTCAAAAACTGGACTACATTAGGCATCAGAGTATCATGTAAAAGTCAGTGGGAACTTTTTCTGCAGTCAAAAACTGACTGCAGTCCAGAATTTCTTAATCATTTCAAAAATATAGTTAGTTTTGAAATGTGTCATAAAAGAGACACAAATGAAGGAAAATGGCAAATACACTCCTGGAAATTGAAATAAGAACACCGTGAATTCATTGTCCCAGGAAGGGGAAACTTTATTGACACATTCCTGGGGTCAGATACATCACATGATCACACTGACAGAACCACAGGCACATAGACACAGGCAACAGAGTATGCACAATGTCGGCACTAGTACAGTGTATATCCACCTTTCGCAGCAATGCAGGCTGCTATTCTCCCATGGAGACGATCGTAGAGATGCTGGATGTAGTCCTGTGGAACGGCTTGCCATGCCATTTCCACCTGGCGCCTCAGTTGGACCAGCGTTCGTGCTGGACGTGCAGACCGCGTGAGACGACGCTTCATCCAGTCCCAAACATGCTCAATGGGGGACAGATCCGGAGATCTTGCTGGCCAGGGTAGTTGACTTACACCTTCTAGAGCACGTTGGGTGGCACGGGATACATGCGGACGTGCATTGTCCTGTTGGAACAGCAAGTTCCCTTGCCGGTCTAGGAATGGTAGAACGATGGGTTCGATGACGGTTTGGATGTACCTTGCACTATTCAGTGTCCCCTCGACGATCACCAGAGGTGTACGGCCAGTGTAGGAGATCGCTCCCCACACCATGATGCCGGGTGTTGGCCCTGTGTGCCTCGGTCGTATGCAGTCCTGATTGTGAAACTCACCTGAACGGCGCCAAACACGCATACGACCATCATTGGCACCAAGGCAGAAGCGACTCTCATCGCTGAAGACGACACGTCTCCATTCGTCCCTCCATTCACGCCTGTCGCGACACCACTGGAGGCGGGCTGCACGATGTTGGGGCGTGAGAGGAAGAAGGCCTAACGGTGTACGGGACCGTAGCCCAGCTTCATGGAGACGGTTGCGAATGGTCCTCGCCGATACCCCAGGAGCAACAGTGTCCCTAATTTGCTGGGAAGTGGCGGTGCGGTCCCCTACGGCACTGTGTAGGATCCTACAGTCTTGGCGTGCATCCGTGCATCGCTGCGGTCCGGTTCCAGGGCGACGGGCACGTGCACCTTCCGCCTACCACTGGCGACAACATCGATGTACTGTGGAGACCTCACGCCCCACGTGTTGAGCAATTCGGCGGTACGTCCACCCGGCCTGCCGCATGCCCACTGTACGCCCTCGCTCAAAGTCCGTCAACTGCACATACGGTTCACGTCCACGCTGTCGCGGCATGCTACCAGTGTTAAAGACTGCGATGGAGCTCCGTATGCCATGGCAAACTGGCTGACACTGACGGCGGCGGTGCACAAATGCTGCGCAGCTAGCGCCATTCGACGGCCAATACCGCGGTTCCTGGTGTGTAAGCTGTGCCGTGCGTGTGATCATTGCTTGTACAGCCCTCTCACAGTGTCCGGAGCAAGTATGGTGGGTCTGACACACCGGTGTCAATGTGTTCTTTTTTCCATTTCCAGGAGTGTATAATAATAAGTCATCCACTAAATCTAAGTCCATGTGGAAAGTTGGGCAGGATTTTATGGGGAAGAAGATAACTTACAAAAATCTTGTGATATTGCACAATGACAAGAATGTCACTGACCATAGGGCAGTTGCAAACAGTTTCAGTTCTTATTATGCAACTGTTGCTGGAATATTAGTGAAGGAAAAATTTGGTAATGCACCTACTGCAACATTGAAAGAGCTTTTATCGATCGAAATAAGTAATATATCCTTGTTCCTCCGTTCAGTAGCCCCTACAGAGGTCCTAGATACATTAATTCACTGAAGAGTAATTATTCAAAGGGTATTGATGATATTCGAAAGTATATTGTAAAAATCACAGCAAGACACATACTCTCTCCTTTATTAGACATATGCAATTCATCCTTATCATGTGGTGTCTTCCCACAGTACCTGAAAATGGCAAAAGTAATACCTCTATATAGAAAAAAGTGACCAGCAATGTATGGTAACAATAGGCTTGTGTCACTACTGTCAGGGTTTTCGATAATTAGTGAAAAAGTGTTCCTTTCACAACTTACTACATTTTTCAAGAAGAATAATATTATTTAATGATGTCAACATGGCTTCAGACCTCAGCAATCAACTGAAACAGCCACTTTCAACCTAAAAAACTATGTATTAAATGTAGTGGACAACCACAGAAAAATTTCATGTTCATTCTTGTACCTAAACAAAGCTTTTGATGTTATTGATTATTCTGTGCTCCTGAGGATGCTTGAATGGTACGGTGTAAGAGGTGTGCCAAATCATTGGATTAAATCATATTTGGAATGTCACTCTCAAGTAACTTGAAATTAAGTACATGAAAGGAAATGAACTCCAAGTACACCTTTCAGAAACATATAGACTAGGGTAGGGGGTTCAACAGGGCTCTGTTTCAGGTCCCTTTCAATTTTTGATATACATCAATGATTTCCCATCACACATTAGGGATTCTGAACCAGTACTGTCTGCAGATGATACCAGCCTATTGATTGAAGGAAATGAAGAAGAAAATATTGCTGCATCTGTAAAAGTTATTACAAAAGAAGTGTCCGAATAGTTTAACAGAAACAGGCTAATAGCTAATGCCCAAAAAACAGTTGTCATGAAATTTCACACAGATCAAAATAAAAATGCACTACAACCTTTAATATGTATAGATAAACAAAACATTAGTCCTGACACTGAAACTAAATTTCTTGGTATTCATATCCAGGAAAATCTTAAAAGGAGCACTCATATCACATCCCTAAATTCAGAACTAGCACAAATGAGCCATGTAGTAAGGAATCTTTGCAAAAGTACTAGTGCACAAACATCTAGGGCTGTATACTTCGCTCATGTACATTCAATGCTGAAGTGTGGTCTCATTTTCTGGGGAAATGTACACCTTGCAATAACAGTTTTCAGGAAAAAAAGGCAATTGTATGAATAATGAAATAAGTGAGCAGCAGAAAACCATACAAACCTTTCTTTAAAGACCTAAAGTTATTACCTCTTCCCATAATTTAAATACTGGAAATAGTGATGAATGTCAAAAAAAGTGTACTGAGATAAGAAAAACTTTTTCCTTAAAACAAAAGTGTCCATGATTACAGTACCAAGTCAGACATTGACTTACAAGTTAGTCATTGTATCACCACATTATATCAAAACATTGTATATCATGCAGAAACAAAACTGTACAACAAATTACAAAACATATAAAATCTCTTCCTGAACTACATAGATTTAAAAAGCCTGTGAAAGTCTACCTTCTGAAAAACTGCTACTATTCAATCTTACAGTATCTTATGTAAGAAAAAAATGTAATTTGTGTCATTAATTCTTGAAATAAGTTGTAAATATACAGTATTTTTTAATTGTAATTATTAACTGTATAGATCCAATTTTCCATAAAAATATAAATAATGTGTGTTTGGTATTTGAAAAATCAATAGGTATGAAGGTTTTCTGTCCAATATCCTTGTGCAATACATGTACTGAAAAAGAGATTTATGTGGACAATAAATAAATAAATAGATTTCATCAACTAAGCTCAGATGAAATGAATTTTCTAGTACCAGCCATATCTAGCCTACATTTGAAAAGAGTTACTGTTACTAAACTCTTAAAATGATCACGATTCTCAAAGTGTGGTGAGAGCTGCCCATTTTAAATATACCTTGAGAACCTGACCACTGAAATATTTCATTACTTCTATTACACCATTATTAGTAAAAGTTTCTATTTTCTCAGATTTTCTACCATAGATTAAGACTGAGGTGATTACTATATAGTTTATTACATGGAAGTTAATGGATTATGCAAAAGGGACCATAGACTGAGCCACGAGGTACACCTTCACAGCTGAATTGAAAGTTCATAATTTTTTCATCGAGTTCTTATGGAAGTTCATGTATTAATTACAGTTTAGCTTATATGTGCCTGAAGATTCAGAGATGGATTCCCAATACAATAATACCTTAGTCTTTTTGGAAGTAACCTACAGTTTACCGCAGTGAATGCTTTTTTCAGGTCTGAAACATAGCTGCGATCTACATTCTCTGGTCAAATAGACAGTAAACTTCATGGAATAAGTGTATAACTGTTGTGGTTGTACTTAGCTCTTTTCTGAGGCCCTACTGATAATTTATAAGCAGTTTGTGTTTAGTGAAAAGGCATTTAGATGGGACAAGATTATACTTTCAAATACTTCTGTTAGTTTTATTTCTTGTGAGATAAGTTAGTCAAACAGAATGAGAAGTATGAGCAAAGAAGAGAATATAGTGTTACAAGGATTTAATTAAACAATAATAAATGGAAAGGTGAGAGTAAAGCGAGAGAGACGAAATGTAGAGTATTAGACTGAGGTAGATGATGAGCTAGGGATATAGTGATGGGGGAGAAAGAACAAGATGAAAGAGCAAACACGAATTGGGGGGAAGGGAGAAGCAAAGGAATGGTCTGGGACTGTTGAACACGTAAGTAAATAATTTTTAATAATAGTGAAATCATCTCACCATGTTGTACGGAAAGAGAAAAAGGTGTGTGGAGAGGAAGGAGGGGAGGGAATATTGGGTTACTCCTGACAGAGGCTAAATCTAGATTCCAGGCATAATCTATTTATTTACTAATATATTTGTGTACCATAGATCGAGTATATAAGATAACTGTATGGATGTAGAACAAGTCACAATCATACATGAGAACAGTAGCCCATTTAAAGATGCTAATAGATACAAATTGGAGTATGTGTAAAGGAACAAAATATGTTAACAATTAAAAGTTTAGGCATTTCCTGAACGAATGCAGAGGTATAAGACAATACAATAGCAAATTACAGTTTTTACATTTGGTGTCACCAGCAGACACCACACTTGCTAGGTGGTAGCCTTTAAATCGGCCGCGGTCCGGTAGTATACGTTGGACCCGCATGTCGCCACTATCAATGATTGCAGACCGAGCGCCGCCACACGGAAGGTCTAGAGAGACTTCCTAGCACTCGCTCCAGTTGTACAGCTGACTTTGCTAGCGATGGTTCACTGACAAATTACGCTCTCATTTTCCGAGACGATAGTTAGCATAGCCTTCAGCTACGTTATTTGCTACGACCTAGCAAGGCGCCATGATCAGTTTCTATTGATATTGTAAATCATGTACCGTCAAGAACGACGTTCGTCATTAATGTATTAAAGTTAAGTATTCCACCAGCTACGTCCGTTTTTCTCAGTTCTAATTCCCTTGTCATGTTCCAGACCTCAGGCCAGCCTGTGTGAGCTAAAATGCATACATTTCGGCCTCCTTTAGCAAAATGGTGTTGGCTCTCCTGCCAACCACAACATTCCATATTAAGTTATAACTTTTCTACAAGTCAAATACGTTGTTATTCTGACGTAGGTCATCATGTTCGGTTACAAGGTGGTAACAGCAAATACTACAAGTCAATGTGCAATATCTGACTTACAATATACAAGTGTTTATGTCAAAGAACTCATCGGAGAGTAAATTGAGTGTTCCATAGGATATTCTTTTAGTTTACTTTTAAATACTGGTATGCCACTAGTAACATTTCTATGTCCATATGAAGTTCATTAACCACCTCTTTGCTTGAGTAGTGTAAACCCTTTTAGAACATGCTCAATTTTTTTCCATCAATACACAAGTTGTGTTTATTTATTTTTAATTTATTTATTTTGATTTTTAATTTATTTATTTTGATCCATCATCAACTATTACAAAAAGGTTTTTTTACAGTCTTCTGGATAAGTCAGAGCCTTACTAGAGTTACATATTATTGCCTGGCACTACTATCTATGCATTTTTTTTAAATTTATTTGAGAGAACAGTGTTATATATATGGACTATACAGAAATACAATTTGCTATGGCAATACACAGATTAAGTAATTTACACTTTGTGACACTGTTTTCAGATCTGAGATTCAAATATTTACAGCTTCTGATGCAGTCTAAGATCTGAGATTCATATATTTTTAGATAGATGGTCTTCCATCATACGAGCATACTAAATATAGAAACTCATCTATTGAATACACAGGATAGTTTAGGAGCCATAAGCTTAATTTCTTTTTAGCTCTGTAATGGCAAATTTGGAGATATTAGGATGGAAACAATCAGTAGTCTCATGCATGCATAGTGAGAGCTTTTCTCATACTGTGTTGTTTATCAGAGATATTGTGGGTTCTCTCTCTACATCTAGTGTTGTGATCCAGTATTCCTTTATTGAGTGTTTGGTTACTGCTTACTGCCATAATGATTATCTTGAGTATGTACAGGTTATGAACACTTAGTATTTTAAATTGTTTAAACAAATGTCTGCAGGGCTCCCTGGCTCATTTCTTTCTCATAATTCTAAATGTCTTCTTTTGTAGGATAAGTGCACTTATCATATTACCTTCACTGCTGGATACCCATACCTGTATCCTATTACTTAGATGGGATTCAGATATGCTAAATATATTTGCCTCAGAGTGGTAGTGTTACAAAAACATCTCAGTTTTCTTAGGGCATATACAGTAGTAGGCAACTTTTTGCAAATATCGTTTACGTGGTCAGACCAGTTTAACTCTGCTTTAAGTGTCAGGCCAAGAAATTTCGCCCAGTATTCTTTTTTAATGTATTCATCACCCACTAAAATTTGGGTTTCATGAGTTTTTTGCCTCCCAAGATAAAATTCAATATAAAGAGATGTATTTGTATTTAATTTCAGTCTATTTTTATTAAAATTTTGGAAAATTATGCCTGCTGCAGTATTGGATTCCACCTCCAGCTGTGAATAGCTTGGATTGTGGCATATTAACATGGTATCATCTGCATACAAGATTGCTGTAGCAGGGTTGATTGTAGACTGAATATCATTTACATAAATAATAAAAAGAAATGGTCCTAATATTGCCCCTGTGGAATACCAAAATTAATGTCAGGGGTATTTGATTTGCATAGTGCTAATAGATACAAACTGCTACCTATTTGTCTAGTAGTATCTATTCAGATTATGGGGTGTGCCTCGAATGCTGTAGTTCCACAGTTTTTTCCAACGATATGGTGAATCACCACAGTCCAATGCTTTTTGAGTGATATCTTCGATTAAACTGGATGCTGCTGTAATGGTTGATGGCCCCTTTGACAAACCCCTACTACCCCTTAGAAATCACTTTTTTGTTTAATAGAAAGTTCCATATTCTTATGTATATTACTTTCTCAAACATGTTGGGTATTACTGGAAGAACAGATATGGGGCGAAAGTTTTCTACTACATTTCTTTTTCCTTTCTTAAAAACAGACACAACATGATCTTGTGTCAGAGTCATGATAGTCACTGTTGGTTCTGTGCATGGGTAGATTCTTCACGAAAAAGGACTTAAGGGATAGGATACTTCACGAGGTCAGTGTTAATATTTGGTGTGTTTCAAAAGATCTCTGGATGAACGATTTCTACTCACTCCACTTAGAATTTGGAATGCTCTTTTCTGAGTGACAAATTCTTTATTGGCCATTGGTTGATTTCCCCAAAACATCATGCCATATGACAACAATGAATGAAAACAGCCAAAATAGTCAGCATTAAAAGCATCACTAATTGCAGTCACTGCTATAATATGTAGAGTTTAAGTTACTGAACTAAGTATTTTTCTCAAGTCCAAAATGTGGCACAATATTATTTATTGTTGATGTGGAGGCCTAACAATTTAGAATATATATATATATATATATATATATATATATATATATATATATATATATATATATATATATATATATATATATATATATATATATATATGTATGTATATTGTGATTGTTACAACTTAGACTTACGTCTTCCTGCACTTTCTGTGACCCATGGCAATGAATGTACTGTCTTTTTTTTAAAAAATTAAAGGCAGTCTATTGAAGGTGAACTAATTATTGAGATCGTAGAACACAAAGTTGGCAGATGTTGCAATGTCACGGTCAGGCATTTTTCAGCTAAAAGAGCTGTATCATCTGCAAAGGGAGTAAATTTGGTAGGGGCTTTTTTACAGTGTGGAAGATCATTAATAAAAACAACAAAGAGCAAGGGGCCCACTGCAGAACCCTGTGGCACTCCAATACTTACTATTCCCCAAGTATTTGAGGCTATTGTGCAATTCCATGATTAAGTGATACCCTCTGCCTTTATTAGTTATGTACAATCGAGCCCACATTACCATTGTGGCACTTAAACCATAACAGACAGCTTTTGACAGGAGGATTTTATGGTTCACACCGTCGAATGCCATGGTTAAATCACAAAATACACCAACTGAAGCTAATCTAATCTAAAATATTATAGGTAAATGAAAATATAGCATCATCACTTAATAGGCCCACTTGGAATCCGAACTGAGAAAGGCGAAGAGCCTTGCGGATGTCCAGGTTCTGCACAATTCTTTTATGTACAAGTTTTCACGAACTTAGGAGAAACTTGTCGAAAGGGAATCTCTAAAGTAGCAGAAGACGTAAATGGACACACGTGAGTGGTCTTACTTGGGGTATCTGGTTCTCATTTACTGAGCATACTCTGCAGCATTAAAAAAAAAAATGCTCGCTACACTTCATAAGCCATATTGATACTCTCACTGGCTACAGTAAAAGGTTACCTAAAATTCATGTGTGGAAACTTACTCTGAAAGGTGTCCTTTCATCTTACCAACCTCAAGTACTTCTTCTATTTCCGTTTTCCCTCTTCCATGGAGTTGATCAGCATTTGAAACTATTTCATTTTTTATTGTTTATCTTAATTAAGTTCACCTCTTTCCCCCTTTGTGTCTTCTCTCTGACTACATTTTTCTTTCACTCTTTCCCCTCTCTCTATTTTGTTTCCATATTCTATAGGTCATTTTTATCTGGTTCTAAAATGAAATACCATCTTTAACTCTACCAAACGTGCATCAATATTTGACACTAACATAATCATAGTGAAACTTCCTGACAGATTAAAACTGTGTGCTGGACCGAGACTCAAACTTGGGACCTTTGCCTTTCGTGGGCAAGTGCTCTACCACCTGAGCTACACAATCATGACTTACAACCCGTCCTCAAAGCTTAAGCAAGGTTTGCAGGAGAGCTTCTGTCAAGTTTAAAAGTTAGAAGACGAGGTACTTGCGGAATTAAAGCTGTGAGGACAGGTCGTGAGTCGTACTTGGGTAGCTCAGATGGTAGAGCACTTGCTCGTGAAAAGGAAAAGGTTTCAAGTTTGAGTCTCTGTCTGACATACAGTTGTCACTTAGTACTGCTCTTTGGGTATCATATAACCTCTCATGTTCTTGACTAGGTTCACCTGCTATCACCATATCACATTTACCATTAAATACTTGCCCCTCTACACAAATGATTTCATTACCCATGTCTACCAAGCTGTTAGCTTCCTGGCCACTCCTTGAATTATTTCCTTTGAAACACTCTACTTGGAAATTATGCTCCATGTGTGTACTCATACTACACAGTTCATTATTATCAGTAGTAACACCCCTCTCCATTACCTCCTCATCACTCTTGTCACTACTAGTTTCCCTCCTCACTGTGATCACTGGTACTACTTATTGATTCCTCCTCCATTTCACTACATATTTCTGGAATATCGTCAATAATCTCCTCTATTCAATTCTACCCCTTCCTTCAACTTTCTCGTATCTACTACAAGTATCCTCTCCTAGCCCCCTCTCATACTCTATTAATCCTGTACCTAAATGACATCAGTCATTTACCCAGTGATCATATCCTTCCTCACCAGCAGTATTATTGGGAGACTTACTATCAATAACTACACTTCCTACTTCTTTTATGGCACTACCATTGATAATCTTTCCTGTATTTCTGCAGGTACCAGCCTTTTCCCTTTTGGATATCCCTTCTTTAACATTAGTTATGCTATTATGTTCATTTGCTGGCAAGGTATCATCTGTGTCTACTTGGTAGGCTTTCTCAGCTTGTAATACGTATCTAGTTCCTTCTTTCTACAAAATCCAGGTAAACCTTGTACCCATTTTAATTTAGAGTCCCATTTTCTCTTCCCCCATTGCTTCATATGTTTCTCACACCAAGCATGGTATTCATTCTCTTCACTCTTGTTGCAATAATTTACTTTCTGCCTATTATATTGCCTATTATTATAGTAATTCTTATTTTGGTGATAATGTTGTTTCCTATTATACTGTTGTTGGAGCCGTCCAGTTCGGCCCTTTACTGTGGCAGTTCTTCATTTTCTGACATCTAGTTCACGTATCCTTAGCAAGAAATCTTTCCTGTTACTACTTGCCAAGCTAATGTATCCTTGTACATTCCAAGGTAACTTCCTATGCAACACATGGAGCAAGTGCTCCTCTGTTACCAAACCCCTTGCATTATCTACTTTTTGACACAAGTTCTCACAATATTCTCTCATGGTCTTGTTGCCACCTAGTTTATATGGTGCAGCATTAAAGAATTCCTGGTACACTTCACTCTGTTTACTTTTGGATTACAATTCCTCTTCAAATTTACTCAAACACTCTTCTAAAGTTTCACAATCCTCTGTGGCCCTACTTACCCAATTCCTAGCATCAGCAATCATGTTAGTTTCTGCTATCATTATTTTATTTTTCTCAGGGAATTGCCTGAGAATCAAAGTCCTACAAGCTTTCATAAAAGTTCCAGGATGTATTTTGCCTTTTGGATCAATTTTTCCCAATTTGGCACCTACATGGTTATGACGTGCCCCTCCAAATGAATACATGATAGCTTACTTCTTCCCATTTTCCAAACTCTCAATTCTTTCAGCAATTTCTGAAGTTATTGTAATTAGCCCTCCTACCACATTAACTTTCAATTCAGAAATTTGTTGATGCACATGTTTTGCTAAGACTTTATTTTTACCATATACATCTTGCTTTATTACTGCTACTGCATTAACAGTTTTGCTAGCTACAGTCTCTTCAACTGCTTGCATTTTGGTTTCAATACTTGACTGAACATGAACAATCTTGGTTTCCAATTCAGAAACAGATTCCTGTATTTCGGTTTTGATTTCCTGAGCTACTATCTTGTGAGTTTCTTTAATATATTTGACTTCAAGGTTTACTAATTCTACAATCTTTTCAACTGCACTAACACGCCCTTCATAGGTTTCTAGCCTCTCTCCCATTACTTTCAATGATGCCTCCATATTTCTATTTATACTGTTCATTTTTTCGCCTAGTGAGCCTATTCTTTAATTCACTTCCCCTTTTATTCCATTCATATCCTCTTTCAGCAAATCTATATTTCCGTTTATTGTGCCTATGTTTCCATTCATTGTTTGAAACATGCCTACCAACATGCTTAAATCCCAAGTGGGTTCCACTACATGTTCCATTTTTATTTTTCCTACATGTACTGGGTATGCAGTTGCCCCTTCTAAATTACTTTGGTCACTATCTCTGACTTCCTGCTTTATAGTTTCGATCTTTACATTCACTGTCTTTTGTAAGTCCTCTTCAGCCCCACTACTCTTTGCACAACTATCGAACATGTTCTGGTTTACTCTCAAATATTTTGCCATCTCTGGTTCACATGTGTTATTATCCCCACTGTTACTATTTGGACTTCCGCCATCTTGCCCTACTTTGTCCATGTCACTTAATAATTTTCGCTTGTTCGCCATCTTGGAATTTCGTAAAAATTTACAGATCGTGTTACTTAACATACACCCAATTTTAACTACAAAGTTCACGACACTAATTTAAGATTAATGCCCCTTTCGCCTACGGTCGCCACGTGCCGGACAAATACCATGAAAATTTGGCTACTGTGTCGAATCCTGTCACAGCAAAGCCATATGCGATGCCACTATCCGAATGTACTGTAATATTTTTAGACCACGCGGCATTGGACGTCTGGAAAGCGGCTATCGCGTGTAATAAGCCTGAATAGCTTTGCTATGTAGTTCAGACTATTACACAGAATTACTGAATAAATATTGGCGATGACGTACAAGAAATCGAATGTTAAATGAATTCTGATTTTCATTAACAAAAAAAACCTATTTGAAGTGACTGAACAAAATGCACTAACTGGTGTACGTTAATCACGCCTAGCAGGCGAACAACATTTATGTAAGACAATATATACACACATATGAGAAACACTTAAACTTGCTGTAAGTTAGATTGATCTACACCAACTGTCAGTAGTGATTTTAATGTTACTGAATTTGCGTTGTACTGAAGGTACAGTGAGTACTGTGGTGGCAATAAATTCTTTAACTGAATAGTCAGTGAACACTATAGAACTGATGGTTACTAGAGATGTTAAAAACATTACTTTAGAATCATTTTGTTCTAATGAAACTGAATGAGTTTTTACGTTGATAATGTACTGAAAAGCCACCACATCGAGTTGAACTGTGTGGCACAGTGGCTGGCGTCTTCTGTCAGTTGTATAATCCGGCGTTTGTTGGAAATTGTCGGCGTTAACTCCGATTATATCCTCTTGTTGTGCATTAATACGCCGATACTCACGTAATATAGCATTTTTACTAGTATTGCTGCACACACAGTGATGTATTTGGGATAATAATGAACTATTTTCTGTAATTAATTCATGACACGCATGGAATGCACTTAGAATCACAAACGTCTTATTTCACTCAGGCATTACACTGTAGAGAACTTGACTTGATAAATACATAATCTGTTTCGCTACAGGTACGGATAAATGTACTTTTTATGGCGGTGGTATAAAATGCACTGTCCATAAAAACACTGTCGTACGATTACTACTAGTTCGTTGCTTGTGCTGGCGTGAGCTCATCAATGGATCTCATATGGTAGTAAGACCACATTACAACATTAGCTGCAGACACTGGTCACTTCATACCTTGCTGCTGGTCACTGCAGTCCGTCGTAAATTATGCAGACTTCCACAAGGCGATGCCATGTGCTTTTTGAGCAGAAATATATATCGCTCATGAGTCGTCTCCGTCGAAATGTTGCATCCTGCAAGCCTTATTGTCCATTTGACTTGCTGAAACACCATCAATCCAGTTCGTGTTTGTTGTAAGCTCACTTTAACTGTCTATAAGCAACGTTACCGTACCAAACTAGAACCGTCATTTTTGCGCTGCATAATCTCTGTTCTGCATCTGAACAGTTCCAGAACACATCTCTCTCTACTGCCAAATTCACGCGCCAACCTGCATTGTCCGCGTTCTTGGAGCTTTCCCTCACATTTAAACATTAATTTACACTATACCAAGCTCTCTATTTACAAATGGCCATACCATAACATTACCATATTCAATTACAGTCGTTGTATATATTTATTAAACGAATATTAAATTATTATTTTTACTAGACGTAATAATATTATCCTAGTTTAATGCTTCTTTATTTCGTCATCCGAGCGTAGTAGTATTCAGATACTGTCTTACTCGTAGCGCTATTTCATTTGACTGCCACCGGCGGAAGCACCTGTGCTTTTGTTTTGTGCAACTACCCAACAGATGGCAAGAGCGTTCACTTATTCAACTGCTGCGCCTTAGCTATGCGTCGTTGTGGCATTACAACTTACATGTTTCATTGGTAAAAACCCTGATTAACAGAAATGTAATTGTGAATACCACTATTACAACACATGGAGGAAGTATGCGTTCAACAACTGAATGTAAAAATTTTGAAAGTAATTCAGAAGGGTGTACAATACTCAGGTATAAAGATATTTAATGCTATTCCTCCAGATTCTCAATGTGAAATAGACAGCAAAACTAAACTTAAAGAACTTCTGAGGTTATTTCTTCTCTCTGTGTCTTTTATAGTTTGTAAGAGTAAATAAAACATAGTGAAAGGCTACCTTAAAACCTCAAAAAATCTGTAAGATGTATTATCACATGAATTGAGCATTAAGCTGTATTTTCATATCATGTATGTAATACTTTCAAGGTTGTCCTATTCATATCTGATTATCTGGTTGTATGTGTTTTTAATTTTTATGTTCTGCACTTCGTAATCTCCCAGTTTCTCGTTTTCATTATGTTGTATTATGGAACAGTTTAGTACTTGTGCAACTCTCTCAGTACTGTTTTGTAAGTAAGTAAAAATAAATTATTACTATTTTGGAAATAATTACACCCTAGAGTTAGCCTATTCCAGCCATGCAGCTAGGCGACTAGCACGAGTTTTGGTGTTTTCGTAAAGATAAGTCGTTTTAGTTTAGTACTGATTACATAGTAAATAGGTTTATTACCGTGTTCTTTAAGCTGACCATTAAATGTTTCATTTTTCTTTACGTAATATAGCAGGAAACATGAATCAGCATCGAAGCAAACTGTTGCTGAATTTGTGTCTGTTACTGGGCCGTATGACTGGCCTAATTTGAACTCTTCTGTCAGGAGAGTTAATTTGTAGTTTGAACAGCTGCTTATGTCAGGTGCAGGGTCACACATTTGTGTGGTTAGTGTCGATTCTCTCAATAGGTGGGATTATAGACCTAGATTATTTATGTGAGGAACATAACTTTGAAGCCACTTGTATAGTTATGGACAGTCTTAAGTTAGTAACAATATCCCTTTACAGTTCACCTAAGGGTATCATTAATGTATTTCTAGAAAAACTGGACATGCT
Organism: Schistocerca gregaria; assembly: GCF_023897955.1. Lineage (NCBI taxonomy): Eukaryota > Metazoa > Arthropoda > Insecta > Orthoptera > Acrididae > Schistocerca > Schistocerca gregaria. Next base: position 617,706,962 of record NC_064923.1, on the reverse strand, counting down.
GTTATATGTACTAAGAGGGACCAGATGGTTGCTTTATGACATAGTAATTGGTGGACATCTGAATGCAGATTTTGATATAACAACAGTAAACGTACTGTGACTGAGATGAAAAACCTTCTAAGACAGTGCAATTTGCACTCAATCAATAACAGGCCCACAACAGATAAAGCATGTCTTGACAATATTTTTGTCAACTTTATAAAACTGCAGAAGAATCATGTGATGTTACACCCTTTCCATTTTCAGATCATGAATCTGTATCGTTAAACTATACAAGTAGGTTCTGTATTGATAATAGTAATATTCCTAAGCCTGTCCCAAAAGTTATAATCACCAGGCCTGTCACAGATGACAAAATCGTTCAGATCTGTAAGTCCCTTGCTGAGAGAGACTGGTTCAACCAATGTCATGGTGACACAAGTTATAGTCATAGTGGTGATTTGTCAGGGAAACTCTTATTTGAGAGTTTTTTAAAACATTTCTGCCACAATTTAATGACAACATCCCCATAATGAAATGCAAATTAACTGACAAAGGCTTTACAAACAGGGCTACAAACAGACAAAACTCATGGTTCACTAAACAATTATCAAATATGAAAAACAAAGGTATGGTGTTGCACAATATATGTAGCAATCAGAAAACAGAACATGCCAGATTAGCCTACATAAAATGCAGGAATGAGTTTAAAAAAGCCATCGTGGAAGCCAAAAAAGCACATAATTTCAATACCATTCATAATTCCACGAATAAGTTCAAAGCTGCATGGAAATTAATAAACGGAGTTGCAAAAGTTGTAAGAAGCAAAAAAATTATTATAAGTCCAAAAAATTCAATGATTTCTTTGTTAAATCTGTTGAAGATGTAGGAAATACTATAATCAAACCTGACATCAGCTCATCAGAGTTAGTTTCTAAAAATGTTTGCAGAACACCAACAGACACAGGTATGTTTATGTTCTCTGAGGTCTCACCTAGTCATATCCTAAGATTTGTAAAACGGATGAAATCTTCAGACAGTGTAGATATATATGACATATCCTGTAACTTAATAAAGAAAGTAATAGACCATATTGTGTACCCCTTAACATTCTGTATAAATAAATGCATATCTGATGGATATTTTCCCAAAGAACTCAAAGTGGCTAGGGTAGTTCCCATATATAAAAAGGGAGATATGGACTCACCTTCCAGTTACAGACCAATCTCCATAGCCCCAGCTTTTTCTAAAATATTGGAATGTGTAATTTACCAACAGCTATCTGTCTATTTTGAAAAATTAGGAATAATTAGTGAATCTCAGTATGGTTTTAGGAAAAAGTTGTCTACTGTGGATGCTACGACTTTGTAGTCAAATACTTAGATCAAGTGTTTGAGGATAAGGGCTATGCTCAACTCACATTTTGTGATCGAAGCAAAGCTTTTGACTGTGTAAAGCATAAGCCACTCCTAGAAAAACTGGAATTCTATGGCATTAAACATAACAGCCTTAAATTAATAAAATCATATGTTCAGAATCGTAAGCAAGTTGTTTGTGTAGGGAGAGAAATGTCGAGTATAGAACAAGTTAAGGTAGGTGTTCTGCAGGGATCTGTGCTAGGCCCCTTTTTGTTCGTGATAATGATAAATGATCTGCCGTCATTTATCAAGTCCATCACTGTGATTTATGCAGATGATACAACATTTCTTCATTCTAGTGATGATTTCAATAGCCTTAAAACATGTGCAGCAGAGACAATAGACCAAGCATCCTACTGGTTCAAGGCAAATGGATTCCTGCTGAATGAAAACAAAACACAGCAGATGGTCTGTAGTCTTAGAGACAAGCTTCTGTCAGATGATCCAAGTTATGTCAAATTTTTGGGTGTATACATTGATGGTAAATTATCTTGGGGTCAACATGTACAATATATTGGTGGTAAACTGTCAAGAGTTATTTACCTGTTAAGGCGACTTATAGATTGCGTTCCTGAAAAATATGTTAGAACATCCTATTTTTCATTCTTTCAAAGTATAATAACATATGGAATCATTTTGTGGGGGAACTGTAGCTGTGTGCATGGCATATTAATACTGCAAAAAAAGCTATTAGGATAATTTCTGGTTTTGCATATAAGGCACACTGTGAAACATTGTTCTGTGAACAGAAAATCATGGCTGTTATAAACTCGTACATATACTATGTTCTAATTTATACGAAGAAGAAATTACCAGAAACAAAAACCAGAGTAAATGTACAAAGCCACAATACAAGAAGGAATAGGTGCCTCTTTATTCCTTACCACAGATTGTCAAAGTCACTCAACAGCTACGAAATCATGGGGTACAAATTATTTAACAATCTTCAATCTGTTCAAGAATTACCTGAACAATTATTCAGACAAACAATTCATGACTGACTAGTGCTCCACCCATTCTATGATATAAGAGAATTTATCAACTGCAATATAATACTATAATGTTAACAACAAACCTGTTGTTTCTTTCAAACTATTAATTGTATTGTAATTTGTATATGACGTTTTATATTGCTGTAATGGCCGAATGTCAATAAAATTATTATTGTTATTATTATAATTATTATTATTATACTACACATGGCTTTCACCTTAATGGAAAAAGGAAGGGGAAGCTGGCTGGGAAAATAGCAGGGAAGTTAAAGGGGTAAGGCACAGTCATGCGTTATAAAATACAAGTGGTTAATGGGTTCAGGAAAGTCCCTTTTCAGGCTAGGGAAGACAGAAATAAACTAAGTTTTAAGAGAGGTTAGGACTGAGGCAAACCTTCAGTTTGGAAAAAAACGTAATTCTAGCTTATTACATCAGCATAAACAGGTGTAGGTTAAGAATTTTCAACAATCAGCAGAAGTCTCGACTCTACCCAATTTTAACTCAGCAATGTAAAGTGTCAGTTGTCTTTGTTGCAACAAAATATTCGAGGAGTGAGAAATAAAATTAATGAATTAACTATCTTCAAACCCAGCTGACATAATCTGCCTCTCTGAACATCATGTGACCACTGGTATAGAACTTCTAAGTGTTACAGGATTTAGGTTGGCATCTCACTTTTGTAGAACAGAAATAGAGCAAGGAGGAGTTGCCACATTAATCAGAAACTGTGATAAATTTAAGAACATAGACTTTAATAAATTTTGCATAGAACAGCATATGGAAGCATGTGCAACAGAAGTAGATTTTCACAAAAAATCCTTCATAATATCAAGTGTATATCGAGCATTTACAGGTAACTTACATCTGTTTTTAAACCACCTTGAAGCTGTACTGATCTATTTATCAACCAAATACAAAGAAATAACAGTTGCTGGTGACTTCAATGTTGATTTCCTTAAAGACTCTTCCAATAGGAACTTCTTTGAGTGAAAACACTATCATTCAACTTAATTCTCACTCTAAAGTTCCCAACTACCGTAGACAATTGCTCACAAACAGCCATTGATAATATATTTATAGAAAAGTGCAATGAACAAAATTATATTACAAAACAAATAGTCAATGGTCTCTCAGATCATGACATGCAGTTCCTTCTGTAAAAATGTTAATATTGACCAGGATATAAAATCTGTTAAATCTGAACCCAAGACAGTAATCAGTAAGCCAAAAGTTGATTATTTTGGGACACCCCTCAGAGACATTCACTGGGGTGATGTTTACAGTGCTCATGGCATGAATGAAAAATATAAAACTTTTGCTAATAAAGTGCTTACCTCATTTGAAGACTGTTTCCCCCAAAACTAATGAAGGTTAGAGTAGAGTCTACAAAGAAGTCATGGATTACTCAAGGAATAGAGGTATCTTGTAAAACAAAAAGAAAATTGTATCTGTCAATGCAAAACATTTCTGAAGTTGATGTTATAGCACATTACAAGAAATACTATAAAATATTGAAGATTATAACATGGACATTAAAGCAAATATTTTACAAGGAATAGATAGTCATCTCAAATAACAAAATACAATATGGGATATACCGAAGTAGGAGATCAGTAGAACCAGACATGAAGAGGGGCAAATAGCATTAAGAGTAAATGATACATTGGTGACAGATGTGTATAGTGTTGCAGAACTTTTTAACAAACATTTTGTAGCTGTTACTGAAAGCATGGGGTTTTCAGTTTCTGCAGATGCTACTATGGGATACCTCAGACCAGACATAATAACTTCCATAATATGAATTTGACCCTCACTCCCTTCAGAAGTAATGTCCATCATAAAATCTTCAAAATCAAAAACATCTAGTGGGTATGATGAAATATCAACAAAATCGATTAAAGCATGTGATTCTGAGTTAAGTAACATATTAAGCTATTTGTGTAACCATTCTCTTATCAGTGGAATATTTCCTGAATGGTTCAAATATGCTGAAGTTAAGCCACTGTTTAAGATGGGAGATAAAGAAATAGCCTTAAATTTCTGTCCAATTTAACTTTTTCCAGCATTCTCAAAATTTAAGAAAAGGTAACGTACAATCAGCTTTATAACCACTTTATCACAAATAACATACTGTCAAAGTCGCAGTTCAGATTTCTAAAGGGTTCTGATATTGAGAAGGCTATCCACACTTAACAGTGAAAAATGTACTTAATTCATTAGACAAAAAACTGCAGGCACCTGGTATATTTCTTGCTCTGTCAAAGGCATTTGACTGTATAAATCACAGTATCCTTTTAAGTAAATTAGAAAATGCTGCAAAATGATTCAAATCTTATATCTCTGGCAGGAAACAACGGGTGTTATGAGGAAAGAGACATGTATTAAGCTATCGGGCATCATCCAACTGGGAGTTTATTACATGTGGGGTCCCACAAGGTTCCATCTTAGGGCCCTTACGTTTTCTAGTGTAAATCAATGACCTTTCCTCAGTAACATTACCAGATGCCAAATTTGTTTTGTTTGCCAATAATACAAACATTGCAATAAATAGCAAATCAAGTGTAGTCTTAGAAAGATCAGGTGATAAAATATTTGTGGACATTAATCACTGGTTCCTAGTGAATTCTTTGTCACTAAACTATGAAAAAGGACACTACAAGTAGTTCAGAACTTGTTAGGGGTGTCCCACAAATATATGCCTAATACATGGTGACAAGCAGACAGAAGAAGTTGACAGTGTCAAGTTTTGATAATAAATTCAACTGGGAAGAGCACACCACAGAGCTGCTGAAGCGTCTAAACAAATCTCTATTTGCAATGCAAAATCTGTCAGACACAAGGGATATAAAAATGAAAAATCTGGCATACTATGCTTAGGGTTTCACTCCATAGTGTCATATGGTATTATTTTTTGTGGTAATTCATCAAGCCAAGCTAATGTTTTTTGGGCACAGAAACATGCAATAAGAGTTATATGTGGCGTGAACTCAAGAAAATCCAGCAGATTCCTGTCTAGGGAACTAGGCATACTAACTACTGCTTCCCAATATACAGGGTGTACATAAGGTCTGGGAACACTTTCAACTACTTATTGCGCAAGAATTAAACATTGTACTGATGTCATACGTATTGCATTTTGAAGAGAAACTCTGAGAGTTTTTTTACAAACATTCGATATGCGAACCATGACTGATGAAGCAGACATTAATACAGTAATTAATTCTTGCCTTACCCATTCCAGCATGGCATCATCGACTGTGGTAGTCACTTCCCATGTTCTCTCACAGAGCTCTGCTACATTATGTGGTAGAGGAGGTACATACACTAGATATTTGTGTCCCCACAGAGAAAAGTCATGCAAAGTGAGATATGGTGATCAGGGAGGCCATTTATGAAACATCTTGCGCTGCACCTGAACTCGCCATGTTTGTGACTAGCACTGACTATCGGGACATTACCAAACTACACTGTGGTGGTGAAAAAAAAAAAAAACCTTTCAGGATTTCTCTTCATAAAGACATATATATCATATCTGCAAAATGTTTGGTTCTTGTGCAATAAATAATTGAGTGTTCCCAGACAATATGTACACCCTGTGTTTATTCCTTAATGAAATTTGTTATTAAAAATATATCACTTTTTCAAACCAACAGCTGAGTTCATGTAATCTACACCATAAATAAGAAAAAATGGCTCAAATGGCTCTGAGCACTATGGGACTTAACATCTATGGTCATCAATCCCCTGGAACTTAGAACTACTTAAACCTAACTAACCTAAGGACAGCACACAACACCCAGACATCACGAGGCAAAGAAAATCCACGACCCCACTGGGAATCAAACCCAAGACCCCATGCTCGGGAAGAGAGAACACTACCGCGAGACCACGAGCTGGGGACTTAGAAATAAGAATACTCTTCATAAGGATTTAAAGTCGCCTACTCTTGTACAAAGTTGTGTATTATTCAGGAAAACACATTTTCAATAACTTGCCAACAACCACAAAAAGCTTAACAACAAAACAAATTCAGTTCGAGAGAAATCTAAAGGATTTATTGGTGGCCAACTCCTTCTACATCATTGATGAATTTCTGTGTAGGACCAACTGATTTTGTGTGTGTGTCTTCATATATATAGACACACACATCAATAAAACTTTAGCATCAGCCCGGTTACCAGAACTCCTGAAGATAGACATTGACTGTCAATATTGTATCACAGACACAGTCCCTTTCACTGTTCAGAGATGTCACTAAACCTGCCTAAAGATGTAAACAACCATACATGAGCAGCACCTATTAAACAGAGGGGGTCCGCAGCCAATCAGTTCGAGGCATTCCACCAGGTAGGAGGTACACAGCTCATGACGTCTATAGTTCAATCATGCCTAGAAGGCCAATGCCATAGTGCAATCGCATTTGCATTGCTACTGTGTGCCAGGAAGGGCCCTCAACAAGGAAAGTGTACAGGTGTCTTGGAGTGAACCAAATTGATGTTGTTATGACATGGGGAGATACAGAGAGACAGGAACTGTCGATGACTTGCCTCGCTCAGGCTGCCAAGTGCTGCTACTGCAGTGGATTACTGATACCTAAGGATTATGACTCAGAGGAACCATGACAGAAATGCCACCATGGTGAATAATGTGTTTTGTGCAACCACAGGATGTTGTGTTACGACTCAAACTGGGCACAATACGCTGCATGATGCACAACTTCACTCCCATCATCCATGACAAGGTTCATCTTTGCAACCACAACACCGTGCAGCATAGTACAGATGGGCCCAACAACATGCCCAATAGACTACTCAGGATTGTCATCATGTTCTCTTCACTGATGAGTGTTGCATATGCCTTCAATCAGACAATCATTGGAGTCATGTTTGGAGGCAACCCGGTCAGGCTGAACGTTTTAAACACACTGTCCAGCGAGTGCAACAAGGTGGAGCTTCCCTACTGTTTTGGGATGGCATGATGTGGAGCCGAAGTATGGTGCTGGTGGTCATGGAAGGCGCCATAATGGCTGTACGATATGTGAATGCCATCCTCTGACCAATAGTGCAACCAAATCGGCAGCATATTGGCGAGGCATTTATCTTCATGGACAACAGTTCGTGCTCCCACCGTGCACATCTTGTGAATGAATTCTTTCAGGATAATCTCATCGCTCAACTAGAGCAGACAAAATGTTCTACAGACATGAACCCTAACAAACATGCAAGGGATCTATCGAAAAGGGCCGTTTATGGACAACGTGACCCATCAAACACTCTGAGGGATCTTCACTGAATCACCATTGATGAGTGGGACGATCTGGAGCAACAGTGCCTTGATGAACTTGTGGATAGGACACCATGGTGAATACAGGCATGCCTCAATGCAAGAGACTATGCTACTGGATATTAGAGGTACCGGTGTGTACAGCAATCTGGATCAGCACCTCTGAAGGTCTTTCTGTATGGTGGCACAACGAGCAATGTGTGATTTTCATGAGCAATAAAAATGGCACAAATGATGTTTATGTTGATCTCTATTCCAATTTTCTGTACAGGTTCTGAAACTCTTGGATCTGAGGTGATGTAAAACTTTTTTTGATATGTGTCTAAAGTACAATCTAACTTCTGCATCATTTCAGTGCAGTAATGTGTTCATTGTAAATAAGTGTTGTAGTAGTTTTATTATATCTTTATTACCTTATAAATAAATAAAACATTTTTTTAAATTTTAAATTCAGTGCATTAATGCAATCTTAGTAAATGAGTGACCATCACTCCACTTGGGACCTGTGGAAACTACATTAGCTTATTTGTTTTAGCTGTAAATATTTGTCATGTATTGTTGTTTTTCTGACATGTTCTACATCCTGGAGGACATCCTCACTAAGGATCAATTGAAATTAAAGTAAATCTAATCTAATCTAATCAAGGTTCTGTAGTATATGCTTGTTCTCTGACGTATTTCTGCCCAGAAATAAAATGTTGATTCACGGTAGTCATGCTCTCTATTATTTCACCTGGAGCATCCTCAATAGCATCTTTCCTACATTGGTGACACCTCATCAAATGACATTATCAGCAAAAAAAATTTCTATGTTTTTGACTCATCATGTTTGCTACAGCTATGGAGCCATCTTACAACCTTTAGTGCTGTAGACTAGCAAATACGAGGCACTGACTTACAAGCTGTTGATTTCAGCACTTTACATCAGCAGGGCCAACTCTTACTTGTTGTTAAATGTGAAAGTGGCATTTTCTTGTGCATTTCGAATGATATGAACAATGGCCACCATGGAATTTAACAATGTTCACTAGTTACTGATATGCAAAATTTTAGCAACGAATGCAGCTCTTCCAATAACACCTTTGAACATACCGCCACGGACAGACATTGACTGGTGACATTCATTTATGTCACACCTTCCCACCTTCTTTTCTACACTGCAGCTTTCACAAAAGAGCTCATCTGTTGACACCTTTTGTCCAGCTGCAGTGCTACATGAACTCCAGAACTTTAACAGCAGTGTTGTGTGCCTTAATTCACAACCCAATCTGTCACCCTCTCACCCATAACAACCAGACAGGTAGTTCATTCTTACTGAGGACTTTCTCCACAGTAGAATCTTACCCCTCCCTCTCATCATTTGTTGATTGTCACTCTTCAAAATAAACTCTATTTAATAAGCTTCAAGACAGTAAGATTTACAACAAACTTTTTACTCATCTTCTTTTCCCTTAGTTAGCTCCAGTTCTCCACAGCTAGGGGTTTATTCTTGAGGTTGACATTCTTGACATTGTAGGTTCCAAATGACATGATAATGTTGAAGTATGCCTGCTCCGTAATTTCTGTTTCTGTAATTTTTATTACATCACATTTTTCAGTATAATACTGTCTTTACAATGTCCACTTTCAAAACAAAAATTACGTAGTTACTGCCTTAATTAAAAACATGTACAAGCACTTCAGAGGCATACCCACTGCTACTTCACTCCACAGCACCAACAATATTCTGAAGAGTTCACAAATTTTGTTGGCAAATGCCTTTCTATTAATTTCCATTGTTATTTTATAAATTAATCTAGAAATAAATTTAATAATTAGTGCCAGATTGTGAAATTAATAATAGAAATTTTAAGTGTGCCAAATATTTCATAATTTCAAATGTTTCTAAAAGAAGAGTAATTTTTCAAATATTTCTAAAATAACAGTAATTTTAACTGTACAAACAGAGTTAGTACATATAAATTGTAACAAAGAAAATAAATTTCTTTTTATTCATTTTTGCCTGAAATATTCCACATTGTGCACAAAAACATATGAAATACTTTTAGAAAAACAGCTGAGAAAATATTAACCTGTTTTAAAGGTAGCAAGTATTTTCGGTATCGATGCCTTCTGGTGAAGAAAGGTAATGTTAGTGGACAGCGTCCCTTTACAACAGTCATGGTGTTTTTGATGATAGCTGCAAGTATATTACCTACTGTGCCATGTTGATGATCACGCCAACCTCATAAGTGATTTTATATTGTCATCCCCAGCTACTAACAAAGATGATGTAGTGATGACAGCACTGTTTCATCATCTTGCCTGAATACCAGAACAGCAACTGCATCAAGTTATTTATCACAACTGTTTAGGCATCAAAATGCCTCCTCAGCTGTGGAGACTTCTGTGACACTTAATTGACATAGCACTCAAGCCAGACCACCACTTGTAGACACTCTGAATTATAAAGTCACCTTCTGTGTTATAACTAGCATGATCTTACATGAGCATAAACCATTGGAAGTAACATTAGTTTTAGTAGACAAAATTCTTGCAGCATTAGATCATCAACAGTGCATTAATTCAACTGATAACAATGACCAATCTTTCCCAGTCAGGAAGCATGTTGTGACATGTAGTTGCAGGCTACCAAACAATACCGAGTGCATGTGGATGTCACTGATGATGATGTCACCCCACCCACCAGTCAGCAAAGTTTAACCACTCAAAACAAACAGATGACCAGCAGACAAAAACCTTCACTTGCTGGCAGTAAGATGCAACCATGCCTCTGCTCGTCTCATGCATGTTTGGGCAATAAAGCTTGCAACTTCACAGTTCCCTGCAACTACCCAAATGGGAAGAACAATCCACATTAGGTGCTCTGGATAGTTGCACCAATTCAAGTGTGTTATTGCCTCGACAAGTGAGCCAATCTCACTGCACATGGCAGTAGATTTAGTGTCCTGCAACACACTTACAATCATCATGTTCTCATTGATGTTAGGTCTGAGATGAGCATCATTCCACATGAACTACCACTGACAGGAAAAACTTCATCTGCATTTCAAACTTTGAGCAGTGAACAAGTCACACATTACAGTGTCCGGAACCACATCTCAAACCTAGAGCTTCAGCTCAGAGACATGTACTTCTGGCAGTTTTTCATCACCGACATAAATGAAGCACAATTTAGGACTGAATTTTTAAGACTTTTTCATCTCTCTCCCAAAGTGAGATGTGAAATTCTTCCACACAAAAGCAGCACACGTTCTGTGAAAGGAATCACCAGTGCCCCACCATCCCTCATGCATCCAATTACTATGGAATCCAGCTCACAGACTGTCAATTCTGTCATTGCATATATATACTACCAACAGGTACTGTGAGACTTCCCATTATCAGTAATAGAATTTCGGTGAATTGCCCAGCAATACTTCGACATACAGAAGGTAATGCTTTACCTCTCTGAAGAGAACTACGCTAGTGCTGAGGTTGTTGGGTAGTAACAGAGCATATCTGCAGAACCCTTTTAACCCACATGACATTACAAAAAAATATGTCATCACCCATTTTGGACTTGAGAAATAACTCTATGTGTTTTATTGACATAAAAATGCAGTGCAGACTTGACAAAAATTTAAATTTCCCTTCTGATACACTAGCCTGGATCGTACTGTTGTCTTCTATGCTCACAAAAAGGAACATGATGATCATCTCAAAATAGTTTTGGTGCTTTTCACAAACTTGTCATCATTGTCAGCCATGACAAGTATCAGCTGAGGCATTCTCAGGTTATCATCCTTTGCCATTTAATTTTCTGTAATGGCATGCAGCCTATATCACAATGTGATAATTCATTCATCACCTACTGCAACCATAGACATTTCACGAATTAAGCCAGTTTTCAGCATGATAAATTTTTATTGTTGGCTCTTGTCTAATGTAGCTAACATCAACGCACATGTAACAAATGCATTACCAGGCAAGCACATCTCATGCAAAACGAATATTAACTGGAACCCACAGATGAATTTGAAGAAAATAAAAAATGCCTCTCTTAAGCCACATTTCTTGCACATCCACTTCTAACTGTACACCTGACAGCCACATCTGATGCAGATTATTTTGCAATTTATGTTTCTTTCCAACAGTCAGTAGCAGGCATATAAAAGCCACTGTGTTTCTTTTCCAAAAATTGACAGATCCGCGCTGTAAGTGGCTGCCATATGGCAGGGAACTTTGGCAGCATACAAAGACATGTAGTACTTTGAATATGATATTGGGGGCAGAACTTTGATAGTCAAAATGTCTCATGTGGATTCTATTTGAAACCCAGTAAAAGATTTCTGCCCATGGTGATTCTACCATGTGGTATACATTGTGCAATTTAAGACAGATGCCTGACACTTTCACAGAGTGGATAGTGCTCAGGCTGATTTCCCTTCAGATATGAATGCTCTTTTAGTAGATATTGACACATAACACGAAGGGGTTGCATATTGAACGCTGTTCAACACAATTACTATGTGTTGTCTCACAAACCTGCCATCATCTACTACTGACACATTGTGATAAATTACATGGGCTATCAAACCTTGGGATCCAACCTACAATACAGATTGTCACAGACTGCTCTGGATGGTGAAATGTCAAAAAGACTTGGGCACAAGCGTGTGTTACATGCCAATGCTGTAAAGTAGGATGGCATGCACAACCACAACATGACTGTTATTCTACTCTTAAAGGCCATTTTCAGTATGTCCACTTAGATCTCTTGGGACCATCACCTGCTTCAAATGGTTAATGACACGTTCTTTCAGTTATTGATAGAGTAACATGCTAGGTCAAGGCTACCAATTTTGGACATAATGGCTGAGGCCACTGCAAAAGTATTTCTCAGTCTATGGTTCTCCTGTTTTGGTTGCCTCACCACAGTAATGACAAATCAAGGTAGACAATTTGAGTCAGCACTTCTTACCAAAACATTTCACTTTTGTGGCATACAGTGCTTCCAAACAAGATCTTACCAGTGGAAAAGTGATGGACAAGTACAGTATTGACACTACACACTTCAAAGAGCTTTCATGTGTCATGGAGTGGAATGGAAAGATACCCTGCCATGGATTCTTTTAGGCATATGCTCAGCTTATAAAAAAGATCTCTACACATCTCTGAGAGAACGCCTTTGCAGAGAACTATGAACTTTTTGGCAGACTTTGCAAAGCTATTGAAACTGCCTACAGACAAAGAACTGTACAGCTGTCTAAAAAGTCAAGCAACATATTGCATACCTGAAGATACCACCCCCACAGACACCTAACTGCCAGAAAATAATCATACATAAAGCACTGCAGGACTATGACCACATTCTGCTGTGAGATAATACACTCTGAGTTGCATTAGAGCCACCCAACTCAGCCCACGTATAACGATTATATGGGGCAACAACACATCTGACATTTTACTGCATGACAAACCAAGTACTGTTATGGTCACAGACTTAAAAAGGTGTGCACTCTACTTGATGCCACTGACACTTCTGGAAGTAGCACTATCCACATACATAACATTCCACACATTGACCAGGACTATATCAAAATTATAGCATCAGAAGACTTGTGCCAGTTATAACCTGAGGAGATCTCACTCAAACTAATCAACAACCTTCTCATCATGGAAGGACAAGACGTTCATGAACTGTCAATGATGGCACACTTCCAGGAAAACTTTCCCCATGATACAGACTCTTGTCAGATGTTGATGCAGGTTGCATCACTTCACCTTTTCAGAAGACGGAGTTCTCATGGCTATGTCTGCTAAAAAATGCATCCAGTTCCTACTTTCACCAGTGACATAAGGCATGTGCACTGCTAAAGCACTGTTGCCTCTCTTACTTCAGCTTCTGCCAGTCACCAACACCAACCTCCCTTCCCATTTCAGACAACCTCATCGGCTACTTAACTTCATGCAATATTGTATTTTTGACTGCTACTGAACTTGCACACTCCATCTACTCAACACAGCAAGAAATGATCCAGATGCACCTCTATGTAAGCAGCCAGCCATGGTTTGACTGCTCATGTGTACCTGTGTGAAGATGAAGATGAGGCCACAGCAGCACCATCCAATGCCCACGCGTTCCACACTTCCAGAATGGGGACTCTGTGGTGAGCTAGCAGTGATTGTGTGATGCAACATGAGGAAACTCTTTGACCAGTGCTATTGTAAACTTTGAATTAGTCAATTCTGAGCTTCTATTGTGTACACATCTTCTCTGATGTATCTTTGCCCAGCAGTAAAGTGTAGGTTCATGGTATTTGCACTCTCTATTACTTAACATGGATCATCCTTACGTATGTCTATTATGCAAATGAAAATGTTTGTTAAAAGACAAGAACAGAGCCTCCAAGTAAGCTATACCTATCCTAAAACAAACAGCTCTTTCTTCATTGAAACTTTCACCTTCAGTTTATTTGCAGGTATACGAAATCATGAATACCCCTTTAAATCATGAATACCCCTAAAATTTCAGCTGAACTATCTATACTGGTTCCATCAGCCAGTGGTAAACAGCACATAAAATAATGTAGTGAATAACAAACTGGATGCTTTGAGTAACTAATGTATGTGTACTTTTAACAAAATCAGATCAGACAAAGAAAAAAGCAATATTTATATTAGGTGCACCGTAAGAATATGTAGAATTCTCCCAAACTGCTCTGTTACAACATGGGTAGGTTTCCTATGATGATGCTTAGAAATTTTCAAGTGATATTAGCATGCTCAGTTGGATTTTGACTTCTGTATATGATACTGGCATACAAAATGACAGACCAACCTTCCTGCTGAACATGTGGAACTACATGCATGAGACATTGGTTAGTATCTAACCACCTTCCCACTCTGGCATGACAATTAAGAACCTTCAGGTGTATCCTGCACTCAATGAAGAGAAGAGTCAGATGCCATTGAGCCATGTTCTATTCCAGCTGTTACCTTGGCCAATTTCTTTGCATACCACCATGCTGGGCTGTTGGCACTGTTATTTTTAATGGATGCCTAGTGGCTATATTGATCTTACAGAAGTGGTTCTGTGGAGTCTCTGTCAATGCTGCCTTCCTGCTTGCCTCGGGAAAGGCAGTGTGCAGTTATATTTCGTTCTACCCAGTGTACACATGAACAATAAACTTTGGGCTGCAATCATCAGCTGATGTTTTTAACTGCAGATGACCATTATGAGAAATATTTTAAATGTTTTGTGTTTAATGACAATGGAATATTTGAATAATGTCACTATTGTCTATAGCAATGTGGTACAAAACTGCCCATGCAGACAAATTTTCTTCTCATAAAGTGAAAATGTGAGTGTGTTTCAAACTTAAAATGCCTTTTTGAAGCAGGTTGTCAGATACAAAAATATACAGAAGCTGTGATATTCATGATGGTCAGACAGTGTTCCCTACCAAAGTGTACTGAGAATCGTGGAGTATTTTGATTACACAGGTGGCTTTACATACTCATTCTCTGTGTATGAAAGCATGTTGAAAAAGAAGGTATCATTTAATTAACACAACCTGTGAACACCACAAAGGTAATGCAGAAGGTTTTTGAGTATTTTATTTTAGTCATCTTTTTAAATACTTCAGGACATTCATCTGGGTTTTATTCAGCTCTTGATTCTGAGTATATTATGAGCTCAACGGATCTCTTAGATACCTGTACAATAGACCATTTGACTAATTATTTTATCAAAATGATGTGAAATGACTCAGTTTACAGGATTTGTATACATGACTTGTGTTAACCTTAAGTAACACCATTTTTGGTCCTACTCTGCAACAATATCTAAAAACTTATTTTCTCTCTCTCCTTTTCTGCATGCTGAGTCCTTGCTGAGCTACTTACAGCTTTAATAATAGATAATAGGTAATAAAGAACGTTTTTTCCTCTAGTGTTGTAGGTACTGGTTGCATTGGTATTCTCAGTTGTGATGGACTAATTTCATCACCAAAAATATGTGTTTTGATGGTGCTGTAACAGGTTTGAAGGTGCAATTTGACAAGGTTACATGATGACTGCTGGTGAACACCACCTATTCTTATTGCTCATTTTGTACAATGAGTACTTTCTAAGTGATGAATTACCCCACAAAATTATTCTCTAAGACATTACTGAGTGAAGTATGTAAAATGTGTCAGGAGATTGATTCATCTCTTTCCGGTTACAAGGAGAGCAAAAATTTGGAGCAATATATCATATTTAATGACTGAAATTCATATGCTACATCAGTTGTCGGTATGAAACTATTTCTTCTATAGAACTGAATATAGGATGTTTTCTCAAAATTGTGGAGGAGTCCATTTTCAGAAAACCACTTAATAATTTTTTGAATGATGTCATTAACAATCTCTTCTGTAGCCTTCTCTGTATAAGGTTTATCATAACACTAGTGTCATCTGGAAAAATTACCAGATCCAGCTGTTGAATGTTAAGTGGGAGGTCATTCATATATTACATAAGGAATGGGAGTGGACACAAACAGGAAACCTCTGGGGTTTCCTTTTGTTATTTCTCCTCGGTCACTAAAATTTGCTACCCTTCCAACATTGGTTGTATTATTGAGCACAACTTCTTGCATTCTGTCTGTTAAGTATGATTCAAGATATTTGTGTGTCAAGCCAACAGTTCCATAAAACATCAATTCCCCTAAACGAATCTTTTTCTGAGAGTGTAAGATCGAACACCTTGGGAAGATAAAAAATTACCAACTGGGGATATTTTATTATTTAAGGCTTGTAATATTTTTTGAGTGAGTGAGTGTATAAACAACATCCTCACTTGAACATTCCTTCAGGATTCCAACCTAGAAATTCTCAGTACATACATAGTTTCTACAGAAATGTGAGACTATGTTTGAGTAGGATATTTTCAATAAAGATATCAGTAAGGAAACTAAATAATAATTATTCAAGTCTTCCCTGTCCCATTTCTTATGAAAAGATTTAACAGTTATATATTTTAATCTGTACAGAAAAATTACCTTTGTCAGTGAGGCAGTTCATACAGCAATAAGGACAAGTTTTCATAATTCCATTTGAAATTACGTCTATATTTGAGCTTTTGTTATTGTAGAATTCAAGGATTTTGTCATGAAAGTTTTAAAATCTTGGTATTTTAAATCTCTAATCTCCTTCTAAAGTTTTATCGCAGGATGCTTCTAATTACATCTTTTGCACCACCATAGTGTTTTGTGCTTCCTTTGTCATTTACATACTTGGCTTGATGTACAGTTTTACAGTTCATGCACAATACGGTTTTATATGGCCCCATTGCACACATCATCAGTATCTTCAACGAAATGTTACGTAATAAATATTTTAGTTGTGTTGAGTCACATTTGGCAAAACCATATACCTCGTGGAAAGAGTGACTTCCACCTCTAGTCATAAGGAAAGTAAAATTTTATGTACCACAATTTATTGCACAACAGAGTTATAGAACAAAACTGGAGTCAGTTATCTCACCAAATACATTTAGGACTAGATTATTTGAACATATGAAGCAGAACAAAACCACACCATAGTTGCAGGTAAAGGAAATAGTATGTTTTGATTTATTGGTGGAATAAAAATAATTTACAATTCTAACATGGTCAGTGAACCTAATTTTCAACTGAAACAACATTTTATTATCTACTAATGTCTATGGCAAAGAAAGTCATCTACTATTAACATTAACTAAATTTTCTGTCAGTTCTTAACAGAAGAGTGTAACAGTGTTAAATAGGTAATAAATGCTAATATTCTGCCATCACCAGGTTGATGAAACATAAAGCTGGTTCATGACCAAACAAACAAAATTTTTCAGAACATTAGGGAGTGATCTACTTTAATATTATGTATTATTATTGATTAATCAGTCATAACTTTTATTTCTTTTTATTTATCTTTTTATTATTTCCTCTTACAGATTGATGTATTGTCTGAAAGACATGGAAAAGTATACCCAGACCTACGGCAGAAGATGTGAAGTGAATTGACAATGGATTACTTTTCCCAACATGTATAGCATTTTGTGAATGTGGTTGGAATGTAAATACAGATTTGTATTTAAACTCTTAAACATTTCTTATTTTATGAAGTGATAAATACAGTTCTTTCCGAAACACACACCAGCAGTCTTTCTATAAACTTAAGCTTAAAACTATAATAAGATGTAGCATGCTGAAATTTACTACACAGTATTTGCTTTTGACTGCTCAAAATTTCACTTTTGGTAACAATATTTCATTTCCTCAAGACCAGCATTTTTAAGAGCCAAACAACCCTAACTTATGGATTGGTCTGTTACTTGTAACCTTAACAGGTATTTAGTGGGTATAGTGTCTGTAGTATGTGCAGTGAATGAATAAATACTTCAATAGCTTTTTACAATATGATGAAATATATGTACTTTGTCCAGTGAATGTTGTTGTGAAATTAATGCACAGAGTAGAACTAGTTTTCTACATCAATGACAAACTTCTTTGGGAAGATAGAAAAACAAGACAGTGTTGCACTCTATGTCGAAACTGAATGCGACTGTGATGTTGAAATCAAACTGATCTTGTATTCAGGAGGATTGAGGGTCTAATACCCATCTATCACCTTCAACAGCACACTCTTTAGACTGGATGATTGAGTTTTTCCCAACACACTTATACACATGTTCTAGTACCATAAACAGCTGTGTATAGATGTGATTTCTTGCAATGCAGTGTGAGGTTTGCTTCCCATTGTTGCTGAGTATGTACACCTTTCTAATGGTGTGTTATTTTAACAGATCTTGGTCAGCTATCACCCAATCAGTTTTCTATTTTAGATCATGTTGCTTTGACATACATAAGATAATTGAAAAATATTAAGATTGTCATGGCACGGAGGCTTGGCAGCAACATTTTGGAAACTGTACAACTAGTTGTGTGTTTGAGGAGTCCTGTGGTCAGTGTTTTAAACATGTGGCAAAATCGAGGTGTAACCATGTCCAGACGTCTTGGGGTTGGGTGGCCGCCCCTCATTACAGATTTCAGATGTCACTGGCTGGTAAAACTGGTAAAACAGGGCAGGTGCCAGACTAACATAAGACTTTAGTGCTAGGCAAAGTACAAGTGTTCCTGAACACTTCTAATAATGGACCTCTGCATGTCTAAACATTTTCTTGACACTAGTACTGCAGGCAAGTTAATGATACCTGCAGTATGCTCTGGGTAACATTCACTTGGACATACATGGGTTCAATGGAGCTCAAGCAAGGCACCATGATGACCAAGGAGTATCATACACTGGTTGCAGACCACATACATCCCATTGTGATGATCATGTTTACCAAAGGCAGTGGCAATTTTTAACGAGATAATCTACCTTGTCACAAGAGCAGCAGTGTGATGGAGTGTTTTCAGGGACACAGTAGGGATTTCCAGTTGCTGTACTGACCCCAAACTTGCCATATCTGAACCCAGTTGAACACATCTGAGATGTGATTGAACATGGTGTCAGAGTTCATCACCTCCCTCCCTGGAATTTATGGAAATTAGGTGACTTGTGTGTAGACGTGTAGTCATTTGCAGCATGCCTGACACAGGAGTGATGTCACTCAAACCAGGAGGCAGTGGTATCTGATCTTGCCGAGGTGAGGTCATACAACTTATTCTTGAACTTCATGGTTGGTTTTGGTGCTGGATGTGGGTGATGCAAATGCAAAGCACTGTGCTTGAGTGGAAATGAGTCGGTTGTGATGCCCGGTGTGAATAGGATACGAGTGGCATCATAGTCTGTCTCACAGAACTCATGTTTAGTCGCAATGGTTGGAATAGGATTTGGAAAATTGGAATGCACAGATACGGAAAGATGAGATAAGCCTTGATCCCATGGTCAGTTGGCAGGTGGATGATGAAAGAGAATGACAGAGTGGTATGACATGGGCCATTGTTGTTCAATGATATTGGCACTGTGGGATGTGTCCTTATGGTTCTGGTCATTAATGCAAGCATCATAGCAATAATAATCACTAACACTGGAACTTGCGACACCTAGTCCTGTGTGAACATTGAAGGCACTTAGATTAACATTTGCTATGGAGGTAGACCCCCAGTGTTTATTGTGACTCTCTGTGGCACTTTTGTCTGAAATACAGGAAATAGGCTCACTTGGTGTCACATGTGATGTAAACTGAGAACCACTGTCAGATAAAATTGCTTTAGAAATACCCACCTGATGAAAATACATGTATACAAACTTAGAAATGATTTGTTTACTGGTAGTTTTCTTAAGAGAAAACATCCTTATGAACTTTGGAAATACATCAACTGCCACAAAAACATAACAAAATGCGTTCTTAGAAGTAGGCAAGGGTCCATAGACATCCTCAGACATGACATCTAGGTTACTATTAGGCAGTACTTTTCGTGTTTTACTTCTACTTGTTTGGTACTTCTCTTCACTCTTTGACATCTGTCACAGCTGGCTTTCTTTGTCTGACTCCCATTCCTATGTTATAAAAATAGATGTTTTCCTGAATCTTTTGTGTACATTTGGTCGATCCACAATGACAAATCTCATGCATATAAGTAATTAAAGTATCAATTCACTGTTCCATCCAACATAGTTTCCAGTGATCTGAGAAGGGGGCCATCACAAGCGTAAATAACCGATTTTGATGGGTCTCGGATATGTTGTAGAGGGACTTGCCCTGAGTTTGAGTGTATCCACTTTCTTACTGGCAGGTCTTCGTTTTCGAGAAAATTGAGTTTGAAGTTCACTGTGCGCTGTAATATGCGTAACGTTAGCCATGTTCCAACCAAGTGTGTGTGTGGCTCAGCAGTTAATGTCTACAGCTACCATACTGGAGCTTCCGTATTTGGGTCCTTTCTGTGTTTTTGCTTTTCCTTAATGAGAGTAGACCAACGTTTCTCCATTTTATTTTACAGAATATCCCATGCATTCATCTTCAGGCACTCATCGAAACTCACCAATTGGCAGTGACTGCTACATGGTGTGTCCATATAACTTATTTATGTCCAGGTACATTATGTAACACGAATCAGGAGATGCCTTGAACCTGTCACCTATTTATGGGTTATTTGCCTTCACGAGCCACATGGACACATTGGACACATTGGTAAAGTCCCCCACGGATGCCTCACTCAGAGAAAAGAAGCATGTCAGCATTGGTAAATAATTCAATGCTGCACTTCATTCTCTTGAGCATTGCATCTCAAGATGACCCAGGTGCCGTGTAATGAAAGGCAGAATCCAAAGAATATGGCGCCATGCATGGAGTCCGGAATTTCTCGAAAACGTCTGCAAGCAGGCACACGTCTGTGTCCATGTAAAGCCTAGCATACTCTCCTAAAGTGGAGGTGTTGAATTCCCACCAGACATTCACTGCATGCTCATCTTCTGCAGCCGTTATGGCTTTGCCTGTAAGGTTGCTGGAGAATGCAGTTATGTCAGGTAGCCTGGTTTCTTTTAGTTTCACCGTACTGTCTACATACTAATATGTGAAAACCCCCCTTCCTAGTCACAAGTTGAAACTTTTACTCGTCAGGAAATGCAGCTTGAGTGATTTGCATATCCTCCTGAGGCAGAGTTTGAACGTGTTTCTGGAGTGGTGCCCAATGGCATGTATTTCTCAAGGCTCTCAGGTAGGACACTGACCTGATTTTTCTCCAAAACGAAATCAGCCAGGTGCTCAAAAAGAAAAGAGTGTCATACCCACTCAAATTATGAAAGAAAACGGGTATGTGCCTTGGTAGCTGGTACTTCAAATTGCATGCATTGTGAGCTGCCCCACCGAACTTTCCTGTAAGATGACAGTGGTCCTTATGAGGAATTTCCGCGTGTCTGCCTAACGGCAGCCCACAAATAAGGCAATCACCTGTATTATTATACAAATCTTCATTCTCCTCTGATATGGCCATCGGAACGTTGTCGCTGTAATGCTTATCGACCTCTCATGAAAGTTTTCGAGCTCAGTGAGCAGTCAAACCGTAGGATTGTCCCTGACATAAGATTTGTACCGATTAAGGCTGGAATCATATGATGATACAATTTCATACACAGCCGCATATGGTAGTAGTGGGACAACAAGGACATCACCCCACATTGTGGGTTGCCAACATCAGGGACAGGTATCCACTCAAGACAAACCTATTGATTTGATTTGATTGACAGGACATTACCTCTTGTCCTACTAAGAGGATGTTTACTTTAGATGACAGATCATTAACCTATTGTTCTGCTAAAAGGATTCTTCCTTTTGATTGACAGGTACTGAACTTACTGTTCACCCCTTCCTCCCCACCCCCACCTAAGAAACCTCCAACCTTCCCCCCTCCACCATGCTGCTACAGGCACACTTTCAGGTGTGAGTGACTGAAATAGTCTCCCTCAATCTAATCAATTTTATTGACTGCTTAATTAAATTGATCAATTAATTAACCTCTCCCCCTATGGTAAACCCCCTCCCCTCCCACCCTCCCTCTGGAAATTGGTGAGAAAAAGTCTCAATTGCTCAGTCATTTGGAGGGAATTCGATTGCAATGTACAGAATACTGTGTAAAAATTTTAGACAATGTACAGAATATTGTTTAATGATTTATGGCAGTGTATGGTATATAGTTCGTTTATTTACTTAAAGTATTTATCTGGAAATTGAATGAAGTAAGTGGAATATTGTTCAAACAATTTAGACAATGTGTGGAATATTGTTTATATAAACAACGTATGGGACTGAAGGTGGTGTACAGACTATAGTTTATTTATTTATCTACAGAATATTTCAGGAAATCGATCGCCCCTCCCCCCACTTATTCCCATCCCCCATCTACCCTTCCCATAACCCCCTCCTCTCTCCTCTACCTGGAAACTGGCGGCTCTGTGATAGAGAGGAAGAACCTGACGAAGGGAAATTCAAGGGTATATTGTTTATTTGCAAGAAAAAAAATCTGTTTGTGGGGCTTAGATTTCTTTCGTTCATCATTCTCTGCTGTTTGGAAAGATGCAGGTCTTATAAGAAGTAAATAAATTGATCCCCTTTCTTTTTATTCCAATCACACAGAGAATACCATCATGAAACACACATCACACGTAATTACACAGTTAAAAGTTATTTGATTGCGAAGCACACGTTGCCCACCATCCCCTGTCCACCAGACCGCACAGAATGCCACTGCACAAGCTCCCAGGAGTCGGGATGCACTGGCGGCCCCCACAAAGCGACGACACGGCCCTCAGATGCCGAACCACACACAGATGTCTGTTCAGGCCCCACGAGCATCAGGCGGCGGCATCCCTTTCATACTTAACACTTGAGAAATAACAGTCAAAATATGTGTCTACCTAGCCACCGCTGAGGCCGCAATGATGCATAGACTTTGTAAGTGCTGACCAGTGAGATGTTCGCATAGCAGATCATCCTCAGCGAAATGTTTGCATATTGGGTTGCCCTCAGTGAGATGTCTGCATATTGGCTCACCCTCGCAGACGCAGCTAAAAGGTTGTCAGTGCTATACCGACGTCACATGTCTATGTAAATAAGAGCCAAGTATATCTCTCGGAAAACGTAAAGTGTCACAAAAATAGTTAACGGTCTCTGTTGTTGTTGTAGGAGCTGTTGTGATGTCTCAGTTTGTCTGCACGGAAATTGTTTCCCTAACAGGACCTGTTTATGAAAATGGCCCAGAATAACACCGAATGCATTCTTCCTGATGGTCCTAACAAGACATCATGGTTCCTTCCTGGAAAACGTGACGTCCTGTTGTCAACAAACGTCTCAAGAACATTAAATTTTCTCACTACTAAAAGCCTGCATCATGTCTGTGTCCACTCGCAAAAACGCCGTTAATCACAAAAACATTCTTGTTGTTTGGAAAGAGAGCACTGTATAGGCACAGATGGGAGGAAATTAGAACAATTACGCAAGCAGAATTCGAAGCACTGTCCTACATAAGAGAAAAATGGCGGGAATTTTCGGTATCCTACAGCTACTGGTCTGGAGACGCACTAATGCAACAGTGGCGGATGAGTGACAGCATCCCCACCAGCGATGGACGGTCTGCTTCAACTTGTATTTGAACACTTCCTTTCTCAGAACTTTCTGTAGGTACCTTGCCTCCATCTTGTTCGGAGGCCCCTATGCCCCAGCATTCTTGCGAATGTATGGAGCATTCTGATCGGCTATTACTGAATTTCCAGCTAAAGTACTGTTGCTACAGGTGTGGGAGCACTGTCCTCCTTTTCTTTCTGCAGACGAGTCTTTCAGCGACAAAACTATTTTGTAGAGATCGCCATATTGTACTGACAATTACACCCTGCAAAAGTGGTCTACAGATCTACAAATACATCCAACGTACTCACTGTGCTGCGGCCCATGACCGCAGCTGCGGAAGAGTGTGTCAGGTAGAGAGACGCCAGCCCGACCATTGACCACCTGGAGAATCTGAGTGGTTGGAGTCGGAGCGCCAACAGGACTCCCAGCACAAACACTCGTGGTACTGAATCTTTTCAAATTTCCAGAGTATACACGCGACTCAAGCGCGCCCGCTGGCGACTCAATGAAAACTTGGTATTAGTCATTATTCACTCGTCCAGGGGGAGCCGTGAGCCAAATCGTCGTATACCGGAAGCTTTCTCGGACTCTCTGAACCAGTGTACAAAGGATGGGCAAGCCCGAGCTCAGAACAAAGGCGTCCGCTGAGATGCTGTTTCCAGCCCCGACCTGCTTGCTTGGTGCTGTGTTTTCTACGGCCATCTCCAGACTCACAAGAATATTAGGAACTAGCCACATATTTATCATTGTAACAACAATTAAATATTATGACTGCAGCTGCAGCCTGACACTGAGCAATGTATTGGACATATGTCCTCTTTATGGCCGTGTTTCTGGAACTAATCTTAGTATCTATAGTACACTTAATTTTCCACATGAAAATAAAATCTTTCAATCTCCTTACGGCTATCGATGTGCTGAATGTATACCTCCCTCACGATAGGATACGCAGTAGCGACCACCAGACACTTGTACATACACCGCGAAGACTGCTGTACAAAGACTTGGTCGGTTCCCCTCGGCATAAAGGCGTCACTGTTTCTAGACCGATGTATTTGCTTGCTTGCTTGTTTTCTGCACCCACTACCAGACTCTGGGATAATGAGAACACATGTACTTTCACATAGTTTGCCAGAATATTATACCGTTTACGTGATACTTCTCGATATCAACCGCACAGCAATATCACTTGCATAGTAGTATCACTTGCACAGTATAATTTCGAAGATATAGACTGTAAATCATTTATCTAGAAAGCCGAAACTATAGCGAGGTGCAGGGTGCTGTATACCACTGTGTAACATGAAACTTGCCCCGTCTGCGAAGACGTTTACTTGAAAGCTCGAAAAAAAAAATAATTGAGAGATTGATATTTCCACTAGCGAATACCGATGTTATTATGTAACAGATTCCCAATCATCCCTATAATTTACAAAGTCAACTATCTCATATCTAACAAACGTGCAAACGTGTCTTCCAGTCATCTTTCACCTGATAGGTGCACACACCACAGTCGATGTTCTCTCAACTAAATAAGGGTGCGAAATCCGCAGAACAGTCAACCGGACAATTTACATGGGTGGGAATAATGGTCAAGCGCAAACACACGTCCATATTCAATCTTCTCAAATTTCCAAGTGATCAATGAAAGTTGTCCAACACAAACTGTTAGTTCGCTATTCGGTCGCCTAGAGGACGACACGGTTAAGTCAGCTACATTCCTGAATCCAAACAGGCCTTTCTATTCGGATGGCTCCTGCCATTAGGAGAAAACGTGAATTACTCCCGCCCCAGGTCACGGTCGCCGCGCGCCACAAACACCTTGAGAGAATCGTCTTAGGAAAATGGCCACGCACATATTTGATCTCCATACTTACAATTAAATATTACGATCGTTCTCCCAATTGGCTGCCATTCGACAATGAGTGAAGCATCGGAAATACACGATGCTGACAGCTGTGGGCCTTGAAATAGTAATATCTGTACCATTCTTATGCCTTGACTTCCTTTTTCCTTTGCTATCACAGTATTCCACGTCATATCCATACCTTCCTTACGACTGGACATAGTCATTTCCTTTGCACATGTCGAACACCACCCACCCTCCCACACACACACACACACACACATACCTTATAAGCCTGATGCTGAAGGCGAACCTATCATGCATCCCTATTACAAACTGTAATACTCCGCCAATAACTGATTTCCGGCGATACGATATAATACTGACCGAAAATCAGCGATGGGCGGACATGTCTCATAAGTTGTTCTTGGGACTGGTACCACTGTATCTTAGAAAGGCAGGCATAATCGTCTTACAGACTGCCAGATGTTAAAAAACACCATTGCAACAACTACTGTATGTCACTGGTACAAGAAGTCGTAGTTCTACAGGTGCATGCAAGTATCCGTGTCAAAAGATATAATGGCATTACCTCTGAATGAAGTGGCGCGATACTGAATGTAGACAGTGATCGCCGGAGAGTATATAATCAGTCCAAGAGTGCGGTTTCACGTCGCCGAAGGTGCAACCTCATAATAAAATCATTGAATTTAGAAAGTGATTCGATTAAGGAACGTGGTATGAACCTACTATTTACTACTTACTCATGCCACTACTAGGTATTTCTCCAATATTTGTAAAGCATTCTGTCTTGATGTCACATCAGTGGTTTTGTGATGTATCCACTGAGTTAAAGGCGATGTTTGATTGAGAAGGATCACAAACAGTAGACGTTGTGCTGTTTGAGGTCGTAAGAAATGTACAGTAGCTTTCCAGATCTCTAGTGCTACTCTTTCTGGTAGAAATGATGTCTATGATTTGGAATCGAGTATTTCCATTCAACCACATACCTGCGTTGTATCCGATGGAGAAGTCCTTTAATGATTGCAGCCACTGGTGAGCCATATTTCTGGCACTCTCAAATCTCGAAACGAGTCAACTTTCTTGAACCGGTCTGCTATAGTAAAATTTTAGATAGTCCCTGTGCCTCTTGCAACTGCTGCCATTTCTGCAACTTTGCACAAGTGATCACTCAATTTAAGTCGGAACTGAGCAGAAGTCAGAGAGAGCTGTATCTACCACCTTCTGCAACCCGTGTAGAAACAGGCTAAGCTCAGTTAGTGCGACTTTACCGTCTTTTGATCATTCAGTGGAAGTGGGAACATGTTGTCGTAGCTCCTCCAACAGTGTACAGTGTGTAAGGTCAGCACCAAACGTAGCCTGCCCCTGCAGCACAAGGTAGTATAAAAGGCTGTACGGGAACTGGGAGCAGGACGAGGATTTTGCTACTGCATTGTGGTGCTTCACCAAACTACATACTGCAGTCCAAAGCAGATCCGCTTCCTTCAGGGCCCATTCACGTCTGTCACCCCAACATGCTGTCATCGTTATTCTGTACCATTCAACAGAGAAAAATTACGAACTATAAAAGCTCCACTAACTTCATTCGATAGAGAACTCGATAAGATTTTTACCTCATCCCTCTCCTCCCATATATCGAAAAGAAATACCATCAGCATGCTGACATTGAGTACATGTGATGATCCTATTAAATATGCAGGTACTGATCCATTGCACAGACCAGTGAAAGGTGCATCGCCTATACCTTAGGAAGATGACCATACCCTACAAATTGTACTAAAGTCGCAAGAGACGCTCCTTATGACCCTGTGTTGTTTGAAACATTGGTTTTTTTTTCTGCTGTAACACGCTTTGTACACTGTCATACATTCTGATTTTTCCGCCACGACTTCGGAGTCCATGTCAGGTTCTAAAGTGACATGTTCTGATCCATTCCTTCTCACAGAAAACTAGATGTCACACGGTGTAAATCATCTTGCTACTGCTGCTACAATTAACACACCATGCACACTAGATGATTATAAATAAAAAGATAGTAACAACATACGGAAACTGGATGAGTTTGGCGGCATTGTCGAGCGTTTTCAGACTGCTGTCCGACGGCGTTTGACGACCTCTACATCTAAACTCATCTGTCACAGTGAAGAAATAGCTGATGGAACAGCATTCCATTTTGACTGATTCCTCATATTGCAATCAGGTATGTGATCACTGTTTCAGTGCTATCCATCACCAGAATGTGTTGCCCCTCCACCACAACTCTTTCTCCATCACAAACAACCGATATCAGTCAATCATTATGTAGCAACCAACAGCGTACCAGTGGACAGATGGATTAGAAAAGACACCGTCGATATGCTGTAATAACAAGAATCACAGCTCATAGTGCAAACAATTTTACAGTAATTTCAACACTACCAATGATGCAACATTTCCAAATTTCGGTATCATCGCTAAGCCGCCCCTTCTCTCTTTTCGAGTATCATTGCTAATGTAGGTGCAGTACTACCATTCATTGTTAATTCTCAAACATATACATCATCAAAGTGTACCAGACAGCGCTCTACGTACTTCTAGCACTTCGAGCATAGTACATAATTTATGATCCATCTCTATGCAGATAGGAGTCTCAGAGCATTCTCGCAGTCTTAGGATAAAATTAGAGACTGGATGATGCCCTCACTGTCTTTGGCCAACCCGCCCTGCAGCACCGTTACCGATTTAATCTGCAGCTGACCAGAAGTAGACCGCTACATTCTGCGTCTCGTGAATGAATGGAGCTTGCCGAGTCCTCGCCCAGCCAAGTGCTCAAGATTTCTCCAGATGCACCTATGTCAAGGAGGTTAGCAGCCCTTATCGGTGTATAGTAACATATTTGAAAATGTTGTAATAGCAGAAGGTTAAAAAGAACAAACGGTTGGCTTTTGTGCATGATTGAGCTCCAGGTGGATGGAGTTCGAAGCATTTTACATAAATCAACTACGCTATAAATTTTAAAGCATTGTTCCAGTGTCTGGGGTCAGCACCAGGAGGCTGTTGGTAAGAGAGAACATAAACACTTACTCCTAAGGCTATACGGTTCTGCACTTAAAACCGACTGTAATGTTATATCACTTCAGTCTCCGACCTATCAACCGTGTGGAAAGCAACGCTGTTAATATCCCAATGTAAGAAATATATTCCCAACGCATGACATACATCCTTCTAGCAGGTTTCTCGACGATAAATTATGGTAACAAACTGTAAAATGAAAAAACTACTTCCTTAAAACATTGGTTCTGTGTGATACGAAGACAATATAGCTTTCCAGAGATTTATAGCGTCCACTGCTCAGATCCAGTCGCGGTTAATAGTGCATCTGCGCTAGGTGTTGGCAGCTTTACTACATTTACAAGCAGTTTTAGAACACAGAACGAGAGGTTTTGTCATGATCGCATGGGTAGAAGTGACATAAAAAAATCGATAGAATCGCGAAAAATGACGAAAAATATGTATAAATTAAAGGAAAGTACACTGAAATGCGAGAAAATTGAGGAAGTACTTGTGTGTCTTCTGATTTGCGCAAAACAAATCTTGTACATGGAAACAAATATGCAACAGCAAGAAGAATCCGAGAAAATGGTGACATGGAAGCAAACGGAACCAAGGAAGCAGTCACATTTTTCCGTCAAGGCAGCATTCGTACATCTATTGAGGTAACAGTGATACACGCGAGTTGATTACTGTATTTGACGCTTTTCAGGAAAACAGAGAACCGTCTGCCCCTAATCTTACATGCATCTGCGTTACAGGATAACAGACAGTGGATGGGGTGATCGATTGAGGTGGAGCTGTAACGAGGTACGATTTAATGGCAGACTGATGATGCGTTCTAGAGAGGGACATGTTGCTGCAGCTCATTTGACTATTCCTTCCACTGTTCTGTCAGGATGCATCAGTCGCGTGATATAGCCTGCATTCGACTCGTATACAACCACGAGGTCTGTATGTTGTGACTTAGAGCACTGTCTACTTGTGATGGATAACAGAAAACCTCTCGGTCATCAGAGAACTTCCATTTCATATGTGATGAAACGTGACCATACTGTTTAGACACCTACCTCTAAATCTACGAAGATTTATACAATGTACTCTGTTTCCTTGTCGCATCGCAACTTTACACTGGTCTGTGCAATGGTCTATACCTGTGTATTTAATACGATCGTCACTTGTGCTCGATGCCAGCAGGCAGACGGTATTTGTTTTCAATATATGGGAGGAGAGAGATGCAGTAAAAATCTTATCAAGTTCTATATCGAATGAAGTTAGTGGAGCTTTTATAGTTCGTAATTTTTCTCTGTTGAACAATACAGAATAACGATGATAGCATGTTGGGGTGATAGACATGAGTGGGTCCTGAGAGATGCGGATCTGCTTTGGACTGCAGTATGTAGTTTGGGGACGCACCATAATACAGGAGCAAAATCCTCGCCCTTCTCCCAGTTTCT
The DNA here is from genome assembly GCF_023897955.1 of Schistocerca gregaria. Lineage (NCBI taxonomy): Eukaryota > Metazoa > Arthropoda > Insecta > Orthoptera > Acrididae > Schistocerca > Schistocerca gregaria. Next base: position 617,676,865 of record NC_064923.1, on the reverse strand, counting down.
GTACAGTACTGTCTTTTATACTACCTCGTGTTCCAGGATCAGGCTACATTTGGTTGTTGGTTGGTTGTGTTGGGTGGAAGAGACCAAATTGCGAGGTCATCGGTCTCATCGGATTGGAGAAGGAAGTCGGCCGTGTCCTTTTCAAAGGAACCATCCCGGCATTTGCCTGAGGAGATTTAGGGAAATCAAGGAAAACCTAAATCAGGATGGCCGGACGCGGGATTGAACCGTCGTTCTTCCGCATGCGAGTCCAGTGCTATATTTGGTGCTGACCTTACACATCGTACACTGTTCACTCAGCAGATATATCACCAAACCTCTGATGTAGCATCGAGGCAGAATGCGTTACAAATACTGGAGAAATATCTGGCGGCGACATGAGGAGCTGCAAATACTGGTTTAATATCTCATTCCTTAGCCGAATCACTTTCTAAATTTGGTAATTTTTTTATGAAGTTACACCGTCGATGACGTGTTACCGCACTGTTGGTCTGATAATATACACTCCGGCGATCACCGTCTATATTTAGTGTCATGGTATTTGTCTGGAAAAACCACACCTCGATTTATAAGGCCAGTATACCTCTTAACGGGGATACTTGTGTGCACCTGAAGAACCATGACCTCTTCTGACAGTAACATAAAGTAGCTGTTACAATTGCGTTATTTAACATCTGGCAGTTTGTAAGACGATTACGCCTCTCTTTGTAAGACACAGTGATACCACTCTCAAGAAAAACTTATGAGACATGTCCACCCATCACTGATTTTCAGTCAGTATTATTTCGTATCGCCAGAAATCAGTTATTAATAACTTAATATTAGGGGATGCATGATAGGTTCACCTTGAGCATCATGCTTATAAAGAATGTATGTGTGTTGCGACATGTGCAAAGGTAATGACTATGTTCTGTTGTAAGGAAGGTATGGATTTGTCGTGGAATACTATGATAGCAAAGGGAAAAGTATGACAGGCCATAAGAATGGTACAGATATTTCTATTTGCAGGCCCACAGCCGTCAGCAGGATGTATTTCCGATACTTCGCTCACTGTCGATTGTCGTCCAAGTGAGACCGCGATCGTAATATTTAATTCTAAGTAAGGTAGTAATATATATATTAGCCGCTTCCCAAGGACTATTCTGACTGGAAATGCTTGGCGGGAATGATTCACATCGCCAGATAATGGAAGGAGCTGTCCAAATGGAAAGGCTTGTTGGGATGCAGGAATGTAGCTGACTTAACTGTGTCGTCCCCTAGGCGACCGAATAGCGAACGAATACCTAGTATGAATGCTTGTGCTGCGAGTATTGATAGCGTTCAAACTCCTACCACTCAGGTCCTCCTGGGATTTACGGTCGTCCACGGCAGGCTGGCCTCTACGTCCGCGCTGCACAGCAGCACGGTGGATACGTGGGGTGTATTTAACGATCTGTAGACCATATTTGCGATGTTTAACTGTCAGTGTAATATGGCGATCTCTACAAAATAATTTTCTCACTGAAAGACTCGTCTCCAGAAAAATAAGGCGGACAGTGCTTACACAGGCAGCATCGGTAATTTGGGTGGTTAATTCAGTAAAAGTCGATGAGAATGCTCCATTCATCACAATACATCCTTAATGCTGGGACATAGGAACCTACAAACTGGTTTGAACAAGATGTAGGCAAGCTATCTACAGAAATTTCTGAGACAGCAATGTGCTTATACAGTGCTCTCTTTCCATACAACAAGAATGCCTTTATGACTAACGGTGTTTTCCAGAGCATGCACAGACATGGTGAAGGCTCTTAGCGGTGAGACCGTTTAACGTTTCTCAGATTTATGTTTAAAGCAGGACGTCACGATTTCCAGGACGGGAACACGTGATGCCTCTTTAGGACCATCAGGAAGAATGCATTCGGCGTTATTCTGGGTTATTTTCTTAAACAGGTCTTTAGGCAAGAATTTCCATGTAGACAAGCGGAGACATCATGAAAGCTCCTACAACTATTTCTGTGACACCTTACGATTTCTGAGAGGTAGATTTCGTTCTTATTTGCATAGTCATCATTATAGCACTGACAGCATATTAGCTGCATCTGCGAGGGCGAGCCACTATGCAAACATCTCGCTGAGGGTGATCCGCTATGTTAACATCTTGATGGACAGCACTTAACAAGTCTATGCATCATCGCACCAGCAACGGTGCATGTTTCGACAGCTATTTCTCAGGTGTTAAATATGAAAGGAATGCCACCGCCTCATGTTCGTGGTACCCGAATGGACACGTGTGCTTGGTTCAGCATCTGCCGGCCTCGTCATTGCATTGCAGGGGCCGCTGGAGCATCCCGACTCCTGGAAGTGTCTGCGGTGGCATTCTGTAGGGTCTAGTGAACAGGATATGGTAGGCGATGGGAGCTTCGCGACCGAAAGGTTTTTAACTGTGTAGTTACGTGTGATGTGTATTTCATAACAGTATTCCCAGTGTGACTGGAATAAAAAGAAAGGCGATCGATTTAATTACTTCTTATAATACAAGAATAAACAGCAGAGAATTATGAAAGAGAGAAATCCAACCCCCACAGACTGATTTCTTTTCTTTTAAATAAACAATATACCCTTGAAGTTCCCTTTGTCAGGTCCTTCCTCTCTACCACAGAGCCGCCAGTTTCCTGGTAGAGGAGGGGAGGGGTGATGGGAGGGGTAGAGAGGGGTGGGAAAGGGTGGCGAGGAGGGGGGTTCGATTTCCTGAAAAATTCTGTAAAGAAATAAACTATATTCCATATACTGCCTTGAATTCTAAAAGTTGTTTATATAAACAAAACTCCACTCATCGTATAAATTGTTTAAACAGTATTCCACACACTTCAATCGATTTTCAGAGAAATTCTGTAACTAAATACATAAACTGTATTCTAAATACTGTCATAAAGCATTAAACAATATTCTAAACATTGTCTAAAATGTTTAAACAATATTCTATACACTGCAATGGAATTCCCTCCAAATTTCCGATCAACTGAGTCTTTCTCCGACCAATTTCCAGAGGGAGGATGAGAGGGGAGGGGGTTTACCAGAGGGGGAGAGGTTAATTAATTGATCAGTTTAATTAAGTGGTCAATAAAAATTGGTAAGAGAGAGGGAGGCTACTCCAGCCACTCAGACCTGAAAGTGTGCCTGTAAAGGCATAGGGGAGGGGAGATGGGTTGGAGGTTTCCTGAGTGGTGGGAGGAGGGGGGAACAACAGGTTGACGTCCTGTCAATCAAAGGGAACAATAGGCTAATGAAATGTCAATCGAAGGAGAACAATAGGTGCCCCTGAGTGCATACCTGTTCCTTATGTAGGCAACCAGTGAAACGACCCCTTAGAAAAATTATACACGACTATGTTTAAACTGATACACAATATTTATAGCGAGACGCAATCTGACTTCCAAAAATCCCTACGAAAGAATGGCTCTGACTAACATTAACCTATATGTTTCACAAATCACTTACCTCACAAAAATCTTCGTTACTCAAACTACTGCAATACAGCGAGCGCCACTACTGCCAGCTAAATAAAAGATTCAAACTACTGAAGGCACTAACTACTGATAAGCAGAGTCAGCAAATGAAAGATTTTAATAGATAACAAACAATGTATTTACTTTAATAGTCATTATATATATATATATATATATATATATATATATATATATATATATATATATATATATATATCAGTTCATGACATCAATTCTTCCAAATTTCAAAACTCCGCCACCTCTCTCCCCATGTCCACCACTGCTGGCGGCTCACCTCCAACTGCGCAACGCTACGCGCTGTTAGCATCCAGCTGCCGCTGCCCGACACTACAATGGCAGACAACAATGCAAACTAGCCACAGACTGCGCACAGCACAGCCAGTGATTTTTCATACAGAGGGCTATGTGACGTTACCAATAAGAAAACCTAAACAGCCTACTTACATAGCCCCCATGCTCCCCACAAAAAATTTTTACAAATTGTTTTGGGCAGTGGCCAATAATGATTTGATAAAATTTTTCATAATTACTATAACAAAGATATCAAATGCACACACTTATTGATACAATGTTGGTCAAAAGCTAAAATTTTCTCACAGTCCATATAGACAGTCCTGATCATTCATCACAGTAAAATAGTAGTGTTTTTCTCAAAGACTGAGCAATAAAAGAAAATGCACACAGAAGTAGTGGATTTCCACGCAGTCTTGAAGAAGTAGTGTTGTCCTTCCAACGGAAAGACAGTGCTGACTCTTGACATGCAGACAGGTAATGAGCCACAACAGAGTCAGTCGACGTTGAAGACTATCGGTAGGTAGGTCATCACAGAGCAGACCCACTGTAGTCCTGGTAGAGATTACTATTGGTGGGCCACCAGAGTTGCAGACCCATTGCAGTCCTTGTAGAAATAATGGTATTGGTGGGTCATCAAAGGTGTAGACCCACTGTAGTCCTTGTAGAGATGGCCAGCAGCCATCTGTTTGACTGTGCAGGCGCACAATCACCATTGAAGAGTCTTGCGGATAATATAACAAGTCCATAACCAACGCTTGTGCACACAGAAAAATTGTTTTTGAAATGTCCTTAGAACCAGAAATGCTCTTATCCAGTCCCTTACTGAGTTATTAACACACGTGCAAACACTATCAGTCCCTACTTCTCACATATTGTCCATATACTATGACCAACAGAAACGTGTGCAGTGAAATGTAATTTACAAGTTACTTAATGTGATGAACTGGTGTCAATTACAATTTTATAACATAAGAATGCAATAACAAAGGTACAAAATACATATTTAAAGAACATAACAATACAGATAACATTTGCAGTAGTACAGGCTTTACAAAAGAATCGAAATAGCAAATACGTCAGTGTTACAAAAATTATGACATAAGTACATACATAAAAGATCAGAATAACTTTTGAAACATCAACTTCACACATTAAAACAAAACACAATAAATAATGTCTTAACATATTTACAAAGAAAATAACATAGTATTTGAAAAATTCTACAACATAAATCTTATTAGCTAAACACATAAAGACAGTAAAAAGGAAAATACACAAGGGTACATAAACACATAGAGGAATAATACAAAAGGAAAGGACAGGGTTTGTTTTACTGCAGTATTTTGCATAGAGATCTCCCTTAGTTCATCATTATTCCCAAAAAGTCCTATCTAAACCTGCTTTCTGTATTCTGTTCACATCCTCTTTCAAAAATAGTTTTTCTCCACTGTACACTACCTTTTTGGCCAAACCATTTTCTTATAGCTTCTCAATGCTTTTCTTCCTGTTCATCATAGTTAGTTTCTTATATAGTCTACCCCCTCTTCAGCTAACTTAGAGCTTAACTAAGGGACGAGGCAATGCAGCAGCGCAAAACAACTTATACAAACAACAATGAAATAAAATGGAAGTTGTCAAAGAAGCAGCAATATTAAAACTAATATAAGGCAATGCACAGCAAACAAGAAAAATAAATCCATAGTAAAACTGGTTTAACAGAGTAATACAAAGTGAAATTCAGTAGCACTATGCCTGGCACACAGTAGAAGCAAATGCAACAGCTTATAGCTAAACATGACAAAGCTCAAGCAGAAAAAATATTACAGTAAAGACAACAATGCAGAAAAGGGAGATGTCGATTCACATCTTAATGTCTATATAATTAAAGTGGTGCACCAAAACTTATTCTACCATAAAAATTACCAAGTACTTGAAAAGAAAATTATGTATGCAGTTCCTGTGAAGGGAAGTCTTTTTGTGCTTCTTCGTTTTTTTTAAGTACATCATAATTATTTACTGGATCTGTAGGCATAAAATATCTATATTAGTACATCCATTAAATTTTATTGTAACCAATGCTGCAGTGCAGCTAGAAACTAGATATTAAACAAAATAGGCAAAGCAAGGCGTGAAACATCATTCGCTAGCCATAAGTCATTTCATAATGCAGTAAACAATCTTCCAACTAGCAAGACAATAGACATGAAATGTTTCTCATCATTTCATTTCAGTAAATATCATAAATTAAGAACTCCAAAGTGTAGTCATATGTTTTGAAGTTTGAGCGTGTCGTATTTGCGACGCTTTCTACAAAGAAATGTCAATAGCGAGGATAATGGCACTTTTTTTTTACCTGTGCCTCTGAAAGGCACACACTAATGGCTTTTTTCCCAGGCAACTGTCGCACAGCTGGGAGCCCACGACGCATTACGTGCAGGTGGCCACTTACCTTTCTTACTGAAAAATTTACGACAGTAGTTTCCGGTACAATGACAGTCTCATATAAAAAAATTCACAGGTCAAGAATTTGCGTTACAAATATGTAGAAACAAAATCCTTTAAACGAATAGTGTCCAAAAACTTTTCGCCAGCATAGTGATACATTCACGCATATACACACATTTCATAACTCTTAAAGTACGATTCTCGGTTTCCAACATCCTTTTCCACAAACCAGAGTCCCTAACCACTACCCATTATTCCTTACCTTATTCGTCGACACTTCTTCAATATTTCATCATAACAGATACGTAGCATAATCAAATAACTCATACAGCAACAGCTTATTGATCATAAACATACCACAACAGCATAATATACATAGTCATCGTAATAATAACATCATAACACCTCAATTAAATTCTCAAAATCGTCCTAGCTTCCACCAATAATTTCAAAACCTAAAAAAAAATTCTCTGCTCATGTCAAAAGTGTCATCTACCTCAAATGTAGTTTAAAAATCATGATCCCATACAAAATTCGGTGCACCTTGCCAATTTCTTTCATAATTTCCGAAATGCCCTGTGTTATTATTTTGTGGCTTTTTCGTATTTCTAAGTCCCTCTTCCCGTATTGGAGCGCGAGTGTCCTCTGAAATACGTAATTCTTGTATTACCTGCGTCAGCTGATCTTGCACTTCCCGGATTTCTCTTTGGTGTTGTGTATTAATTTGATTCTGATTTTGTTTGAATTTCCTAATTTGTTCGCACTCTTCTGTATCATTCAGATCATCATCTACCTTTGTAGATAAGTTAATGAACTGATCTGAAAGTTCGGCTACTTTCTCCGATAGTGAACACATTTCCTCAGTGTGTTTTTCTGAACAAAGTTTTAGAGTGTCCATTTGTGTTGAAATCGAATCTACTGTGTCCTTGAAGTTTTCCTGAGTTCTTGCAAGTTGCGTAACCGAATCGGTGGATGCAACTGAGTCCATTTTAGCTTGCAAGGTGTCGTGATTTTCACGAACAATAGTTTGCAGTTCTTTTATGGCTGCTTCATGATTCTGTAATGCATTTTCATGCAGGGAAAAAATAGGTTGACAATGCTCACAAATTTGTGTTTTTACCTCATAACAGATTTTTTGGCATTTCGATTCAATGTTATGTAACTCAGTAGTTAAATCTTCACGTGTTTGTTCAAGTGTGGTGTCTAACTTTTGAAGCTTTTGCTGTGTTTGTCTCTGATTTTGTTGCATTGTGTCTAACTGTTGCTGTGTTTGTCTCTGGTGTTGTTCCATTGTGTCTAACTGTTGCTGTGTTTGCCTCTGGTGTTGTTCCATTGTGTCCAACTTTTGAAGATTTTGTTCCATTGTGTCTAACTTTTAAAGATTTTGTTCCATTGTGTCTAACTTTTGAAGCTTTTGTCCCATTTGTTGCATTAATTGTAATAACAATGCACTGGTGTCTGAAACATGTTCCTTAGTGCTATTCGGCAATGCATTTGAACCGGCAATATTCACAGTTTGAAAAACAGAAAATGTGTCTTGACTTATTTGAGAAAACGGTGAGGACGCAAAACCTGAATCTACAGTATTTGCAAGATTGTGTCCTGTCATTTCGGAATCCTGAGGAGAGCTGTTGCCGACCGATCGATCGATAACGCTTCCCTGTTCACTAATTGTTTCACTGCATACACCATTATTTGCAACCCGCTCCATTTCCCTATGCACAATTACCAAATTACTACTTTGAACATTAGTTAATTCATTACATGGTGGCGCTAACACACTGCTTTCGTCTTCACTGTCATTTCTCAGTTTACTTTGGAGCCTAGTATTACGTTTTTCACACGCCATTATTGTCACAATATTTCACACGACAACACAAAAAAGCACAAATTGAAAAGCAAAAATAAGAGAACACATTAACATATCACTGAAAATAATATCTAGTTAATTGCAAGCGCAGCTGCGAAATACTTCGTGCAAAACTAGATGCATGCCACAACTATTTTACTGTACAACAATGAAGACTGCAACTACAAAGGAAATTCTCTCTATGATTACGCGCTAGCAATAAACAAAAGCTACACTAAACACACAAACTACAAGGAAAAAATCAGAAGATTCCAATGAGGTATCCTAGGCTAAGGGTCGACATATGAAACGCCCCCTTTGAAGAATTATACGTGACTGTGCTTAAACTGACACACAATATTTATAGCGCAATGCAATCTGACTTCCAAAAATCCCTACGAAAGAATGGCCCTGACTAACATTAACCTATACGTTTCACAAATCACTTACCTCACAAAAATCTTCGTTACTCAAACTACTGCAATACAGCGAGCACCACTACTGCCAGCTAAATAAAAGATTCAAACTACTGAAGGCACTAACTACTGATAAGCAGAGTCAGCAAATGAAAGATTTTAATAGAGAACAAACAATGTATTTACTTTAATAGTCATAATATATATATATATATATATATATATATATATATATATATATATATATCAGTTCATGACATCAATTCTTCCAAATTTCAAAACTCCGCCACCTCTCTCCCCATGTCCACCACTGCTGGCGGCTCACCTCCAACTGCGCAACGCTACGCGCTGTTAGCATCCAGCTGCCGCTGCCCGACACTACAATGGCAGACAACAATGAAAACTAGCCACAGACTGCGCACAGCACAGCCAGTGATTTTTCATACAGAGCGCTATGTGGCGTTACCAATAAGAAAACCTAAACAGCCTACTTACACCAGCAACGTGGTTCGATGTTCTTGTTCTCCCACTACTTATAGTGTGTGCTTTTCTGTAAAGTTGGTGTGTTAGGCTGTAGGGTGAACTTCACAGCAGGTCCAGGAGTGAGGAGGCATTCAAAGTTGGCGTACAACCGAAACGAGCAGTGCTCCTGGTGGTGAGCATTCTTGAACGTTATGAATATGTTTTCCTCAGTAAGCATAATAACATATACCGGATGCTAGACAGCGCAGTCTACTAGATGCGCTGCTAATAACTTGTCCAAGGAGAAACAATTCAGGCACCATAATCAAATATCTGTTCTTTTTTAGACAGTTAGCTGTAAAGGATTCGGGACATGTCTTTGATCCAAACATAGTGATGATTATCATCTTCAGAGAAGAGTAGCATGTCTACATGCTCACTGGTAAATTTTTGAAAATGGAGAGCCTGACGACAATATGCTTGTTTTGCTCATCTGACTTGCTTTTCTTCTTCAGACCATAAACATGAACCAATATTCTGGTATTCTGCGCCTCAAATTTAGGTATGTCCTGGATCTTGATGGGGAACTCTATACTACCAAAGTTATAATACTTGTCAGTGTCAAGGTATTTACAAAACTGAGATGTGCTCTGTTGATCTTTTGAGTAATTTCTCTTAGAAGACAGGACTGGCCATGCAATACAAGCCTGATACTTTCTATTTTCGACATTAATACATGCCTGCTTATTAACTATATCTTCAGGGAACTTGATATAGCTTGACCCTCCATTTACCGGATCATAGACATGTTTGTGGATTTCATGGTATAATATTTGGCTAAGGGCCTTAGCTGACCCTCTGACCTCCATCTCGGGAAACTGGACCAATATAGCACTCAAGGTGGATTTACGATACCACCATGCAATTGTTGTGGGCCGCGTTATCACGCCATTTCCCTCCGAGAGATAATGAAGATTGTCTCTTCAACACCAACTGTGGACAGGTGCGACTGCTCGATGCAGACCACTGCGCTACATTTAATGGCGTGATATCAAGAATCATTGACTATTTTGAGAAGTTCCTTCACCAAGACAGTGAGGCATGCACTTAGAAAACCAACAGTATTGCGGTACCCTCCTCCTGGGTTCTCGATCCTCATGAACAAGATTCGCTCCTCAAAGGCATCTGCAATCACCGAGTATTCTAACTACGGCATGATATCACTAACCAGATGTCCTTCACGGCAAGGACAGGAGTGCGAACTGCCACTAGTCACAAGATCTTCTCTAATACTATAAGTACAGCTAGTCGATGGAGTTGGCGAGTGGAATGGGTACGTGCTGTACCTCATGTGATCGGTAAGGACGTGACGGCGGAGGAGGAGGAGAGACAGTGGAACCGGGCCGCTGCAAGCAGCCTGGTTGCTGCAGCTCTGACCGGCTAGTGCTAGCCCGAGGGAGGACGGCCCATGGACGCTAGAGGGATGCTGCGGCGGCCGCGGCAGGGGCAGCGGCGGGGACGGCGGTGGTGACGCTCTTGCCAGTGAAGCACGCCACACAGGACCTCGTTTAGATGTTATAGTCTTCGCCGCCCCCGGTACCCAAGCTTATTGCGTGAATTGTTCCCCTGATGCTACCACTGTAGAAAAATGAAAAAAAAAATACGTACAGCGTTCTAGACATCGCCTGCCATCGCTACTGCTGCAGGAAAAAAAGAGTATTTATTATTTGTAAGCAGAGTCAGTATATATATTACCTGTTTCACTCTGGATCCTTGACATCTCCTTTATCTCTTCACGACGACGGTCTCTTGCCATCTCCTCCACCCACTGTGGCATTTTACCCTCACTTGAATTTGGGAAGATCCATCGATTCATTTCCCCTGTATCGCCTGAAACATAATGATCTAATAATAACGAAACATACACACACAGGAACTACAGGAAACAAATATATATTTTTTTTAGAATACACTCCTGGAAATTGAAATAAGAACACCGTGAATTCATTGTTCCAGGAAGGGGAAATTTTATTGACACATCCCTGGGGTCAGATACATCACATGATCACACTGACAGAACCACAGGCACATAGACACAGGCAACAGAGCATGCACAATGTCGGTACTAGTACAGTGTATATCCACCTTTCGCAGCAATGCAGGCTGCTATTCTCCCATGGAGACGATCGTACAGATGCTGGATGTAGTCCTGTGGAACGGCTTGCCATGCCATTTCCACCTGGCGCCTCAGTTGGACCAGCGTTCGTGCTGGACGTGCAGACCGCGTGAGACAACGCTTCATCCAGTCCCAAACATGCTCAATGGGGGACAGATCCGGAGATCTTGCTGGCCAGGGTAGTTGACTTACACCTTCTAGAGCACGTTGGGTGGCACGGGATACATGCGGACGTGCATTTTCCTGTTGGAACAGCAAGTTCCCTTGCCGGTCTAGGAATGGTAGAACGATGGGTTCAATGACGGTTTGGATGTACCGTGCACTATTCAGTGTCCCCTCAACGATCACCAGAGGTGTACGGCCAGTGTAGGAGATCGCTCCCCACACCATGATTCCGGGTGTTGGCCCTGTGTGCCTTGTCGTATGCAGTCCTGATTGTGGCGCTCACCTGCACGGCGCCAAACACGCATACGACCATCATTGGCACCAAGGCAGAAGCGACTTTCATCGCTGAAGACGACACGTCTCCATTCGTCCCTCCATTCACGCCTGTCGCGACACCATTGGAGGCGAGCTGCACGATGTTGGGGCGTGAGCAGAAGACGGCCTAACGGTGTGCGGGACCGTAGCCCAGCTTCATGGAGATGGTTGCGAATGGTCCTCGCCGATACCCCAGGAGCAACAGTGTCCCTAATTTGCTGGGAAGTGGCGGTGCAGTCCCCTACGGCACTGCGTAGGATCCTACGGTCTTGGCGTGAATCTGTGCGTCGCTGCAGTCCGGTCCCAAGTCGACGGGCACGTGCACCTTCCGCCGACCACTGGCGACAACATCGACGTACTGTGGAGACCTCACGCCCCACGTGTTGAGCAATTCGGCGGTACGTCCACCCGGCCTCCCGCATGCCCACTATACGCCCTTGCTCAAATGCTCAAAGTCCGTCAACTGCACATACGGTTCACGTCCACGCTGTCGCGGCATGCTACCAGTGTTAAAGACTGCGATGGAGCTCCGTATGCCACGGCAAACTGGCTGACACTGACGGCGGCGGTGCACAAATGCTGCGCAGCTAGCGCCATTCGACAGCCAACACCGCGGTTCCTGGTGTGTCCACTGTGCCGTGCGTGTGATCATTGCTTGTACAGCCCTCTCGCAGTGTCCGGAGCAAGTATGGTGGGTCTGACACACCGGTGTCAATGTGTTCTTTTTTCCATTTCCAGGAGTGTATATACTTACATGAGATCTGAGACGCCTACCAGACATCTCCAGCACATACCCCACCCTGTCCCCCTTCTTCGTATGCCAGGAAATCACCTACAACAACAAATAATTATACATCAGCTTACATATACGATGAAATTTAATTACCTGTACACAGTACTATGGAGATGAAATACTCAAACAATACGAAATTCTTAGTCAAATGAAAAAGGAATCAACGCTTTATCGTTTTCGATCCTCGGAGTCATCTACAACAACACCAGCGACAACATATAACGTAAACGATGTTTTTTTTTTTTTTTTTTTTTTTTTTTTTTTTAGAAATAAACTTCGTACACACAACATATACTGCAACAACACGAAATTCTTAGAGAAAATGTAACACTTATAGATTTTGGTCCCTCTAAATCATCTACAACTACCTCAGACTCGTTGGTCATATATATATATGCTGCTGCTGGAGTTCATGCTACTACTGCTGATGGTGCAGCTGATGCCACTGCTGTTGCTGTTGCTGTTGTTGCTGCTGCTGCTGCAGCTGATACCACTGCTGCTGCTGTTGCAGCCCCTGTTATTGCTGTTGCTGTTGAATGCTGCTGCAGTTGCAGCCACTATTATGCAGTTTCTGCTGTTGGTGCACCTGAAACCACTGTTGTTGCTGCCACTGTGGTCCCTGTTGCCTCAGCTTCTTCAGTTACCCACTGGATATATGGAGACATAAGGACGTGTATTCAGTTAATGTACCACTGCCTGGACTCGGGTAGGCGCGCCGGCCCTGATTTACCGACGGAGGCCGGTGTGCCGGCCAGCCTGGATGTGGTTTCTAGGTGGTTTTCCACATCCCACTAGGTGAATACCGGGCTGGTTCCCACATCCTGTCTCAGTTACACGGCTAGCAAACATCTGACCACATTTACACTATTCCATGGATTACATTAGACACAGACAGGGGGGGCATCTGGGCATCCCTTCCATTAACCTTGCCACATCAGATTAACCATGAAGACCCTGCGGCATTGAGGGAACAAGGCACAAGTGAAAGAAAGAAAGAAAGAAAGGACTTGTATTCAGTACGAAATTCTTAGAGAAAAAAATTATAATTAGCGATTTTGATCTCTCGAAATCATCTACAGACTTGCTGGTCACACCAGTACTAGAAAGATGGAATATATACTTAGAATGGTGCTGCTGCGACTGCTGATGCAGCAGCTGTTGCCACTGTCCCTGCTGTTGCAGTGTAGGGTTCATTAAATCCACGCTTTGGTGTTGGTGGATATGCGATGAAACAATAAGAAGACGAAATGTACTGAGTACCACAAAATTCTTGATGGAAGACAAAAGTTAGCTACCGATTTGAATCCTGCTCTAACGGTCTCTTCCATTTGCCGCCACTGGCACTACCGACGTTGCTTGACTCCGCTGCTGAACGTTTCATTTTTTTCACATAAAGGGGTAGCACGAACTAAAAAGAGCAAATAAACGAGAGCAAGACGATCGACCTCACACTACTGTGCCGGTGACAGAACGAGGGCGACTGGAGTTGGAGTGGTTTTTATATAACTTCTGCACCCTCCACCCATCACTTGCCACAGGGAGCCAATAGGAACGAATAATTCTACCCCACCAGCATGTGCATGGTGGTCTGAGCACGCCGGACGGGTCGGTCCCGGTTTGACCGTGCTGGACAAGTCCGTGCCGGTCTGTGAGCATAGCCTATGTCCTGCTGGTTGTGAGTTGTTTTGCCGTTCGACGAAACCGAATGCAAGATTAAATGTAGGTAATGTTCGCCCCCCATATCGCGATAACTTTACGTTCAGCTTCTTACGTATCTAGGGTTGCCACAATGTCTATCTGACGAACCGGAACATTTCTCTCAAACTGAAAATCGGGGCGAAATGGGCTACTTCTCTTAAGCTTAAAAACGTGAAAGATTAGAAGAAATGGCTTTTTGTTTGACAGTGTAGAGTGCTAACAATTATTATACAATTGCTGTTGATTTTGTTATGCCCAACGGCACGCTTGTTGCGGCTTTGGGAACATTAAACAGTATGGAGCTTAGCGTGAAAATACAGTTCACTGATTTCAAAGACATTATGATGTTTAACGGTCTGAGAGCACATTGCTAATTTCGCTACTTTCAATAATTGGTCTTGTTTGAAGAATTTGAAACAAAGTAACTGTCCATTTCTTTAAGTGCTTCCAGATTGTGCTTTATCTCAACTAAAAGATCCTTAATATCTGTTATTCCCCCACCCGCATTCTGCTTCATAGTCACGCCTTCCTCGATTGATGAAGAACCATACATCTGAATATTTTTCTTGTAATGAACACTTCCTCTTACACACTTTGAGTTCACTTGGAGCAACAAAACACCTTATTAACAAATTAACCGGAATACGGCTCAGACAAACAAAGAACCACGTTGTTGTACAGCTTAAATGAAAGCGACATAGGGGACGATAATGGCGGCCCATCAGTGCGGCATCGCGCAGTCGAGTCATAATGCTTAAAGGGGGGCTCATACTTTGGAATACGTCAGGTGGCAAATAAAATATATATCACACAGTAATGGTACAAGTTGTATAGGGGACATGTAATAACCAAAAGCTTTCACGTGATGAGGACTCTATATGAGTTTCATATAAATTTCCGAGAGCGCGTTACATACATTTCTTGATTTTACCCAATCACACACGCTGTAAGGAGCGACACTCTGTTTTCCCGCGGATCCGTAGTCCTCAAGGTTAACTGTCGTAACATATTAAGGAAGGAAGAGCAATAGAATATTTTTTCTAGTGTGTGGCTACAGCTTTGTGTGGAACAAGCAGAGATGCGCAGTCACTATCTCCCTTTAATAGCGATAACTAAAGCATGGCCATACTTTGCACAATACACTCACTACCACTCCTTAGAATTAGGGCATTACCTTATTCACAGACATCCTGCACACACTTGAAGTTGAATAACTGAATGACGATGGATTCACAGTGATCATTTAGTGACATAAAGCTAGTGCGCTGAAGGAGACAAACAGAAGTCTACTGCACTCTTATAATAATACATTCTTTGCGTTCAGTCCTATAGGAGGTTTCTACATGACACGATATTCCCTTTTTAAAAATTCAGCTCCCGCACACACATGTTAGAAGACCTAAACAGGACTGTATCATTAAGTTACCGTTTCTTACACATGTAAGAAACAAAATCTTTGCATGACGCTCTAACAGGTTCTTTTGTTTTTTCGTAACAATCTCAATTTCGCCACCTGCAACAACAGATCCTTCTCTCGGTGATCCTCCTCCTGCACCCAAGTGTTAAACGGTAACGGTGTTTAGCAACAGGGACTTAAAAATGTGCTTAGACTATACCAGTTTTGCGGTTTCTTCACCCATCTGCTTGGATCTGGGTGGTGGGTCACTATGCATGCAACATAGTGACACAAACCCCGACTTGGCGATCTGCATATATAATAGACACCATTGTGTGTTGGCTGGATTTATAAGTGTCGAAAATACGACAAGTTTTTGTGAAAATGGAGAAGTAGATAAAACGAAAAGACGCTAGGACTCTTTTACATTGTAATTACATCTTTTATTCATCGACAAATATATATTAGTAGGAGGCTTTTCTGCAATATGAGGACGCCACCCAGATGGTGCGAGTGTGGACGTATCATAATTTTTATATATCTATAAATGATAGTCAGAAGTTAGTTTATGATGCTGCTTGAACGTAAAGGCACCATAGCTTATGTTCCGAAATATCACCAGACGTTTGTGGGAAGTAATCAAACAACTATTCACGTAAAAAAAATGCGTATGTCTAGTTGTAAGAAAAGAATAGATTTGATGTGGCGAATTGTGATTTCAACGCACTGAAGAATAAATCAGAACATAAGTGATGATAGATTCATTTCGTAAACAGCCGCACAATATAGCAAGCAACCCGTATCGGTGGTATCTATCGAGCTGTTTCGTCTGCGGGGCCGTTGTTGATTATCACATAGTGTAGGACGCCTGTGCTTTATAACTCTTGTTTGGGAGAGTCTTCGGAGGATGCTGCGCCTTCCGGAAGCGCTCACTGGACAACTTAAGTGTGAGATACTTTCCTAGGACTGAAGAGAATCAAGAAATGTAGTTCGTGTGAGTGTTGGCATACAATAATTTTTTCGGCCACTGACACATATAAATGATAACTGCACTGTTTGTCTGAAATGCGTATATGTCACAACGTAAAGCTACCTTGGCTTATGTTCCGGCATGTCCAGAGAAAATGACTTTGTTTCCTGTTTTAAGGGAGGTATAGA
This sequence comes from Schistocerca gregaria, assembly GCF_023897955.1. Classification (NCBI taxonomy): domain Eukaryota; kingdom Metazoa; phylum Arthropoda; class Insecta; order Orthoptera; family Acrididae; genus Schistocerca; species Schistocerca gregaria. Next base: position 617,660,189 of record NC_064923.1, on the reverse strand, counting down.
TTCAGCACATCGATAGCCGTAAGGGGAATGAAATATGTCTTTTACATAGAACATTATATTTTCTATAGATATTGAGATTCGATGCAGAAGCACGGTCGTCAAGAGGAGACATTTCCAGTACATCACTCGGTGTCAGACTGCAGCAGCAATACTATTTAATTGTAGGTACACTGACAAATATATTCCTGGTTGCCAATATTCTTGTGAGCCTGGAGATGGCCATAGAAAACGTGGCAGGAAGCAAGCAGGTCGGGGCTGGGAGCAGCATTTTGACGCCTTTGTTCTGAGATGACGCCTTCCCATCCTTTGTATACCATTTCAGAGAGTCCAAGAAAGCTTATGGCTTATGGCTTATGACGATTTGGCTTGTGGCTCCCCGTGGGAGGGTGAATAGTGAACTTATTGCGTTGAGTTGCCTGTGAGTCTAAGTGTGTCATGTGTATACTCTGGCAAAATTTGAGAAGATTCAACACAACAAGTGTTTGTGTATTGACAGCGTTCGAACTCCTACCACTCAGGTCCTCCTGGAATATGGGGTCAACCACGGCCGGCTGGCCTTTCTCTGGCTGACACACACTTCTGCGGCTGTGGTCATTGGCAGCGTTTAAATCGGCAGTTTCCTCTGACGGCGCTGCACTGCAGCACAGTGAGTACGTGGGATGTATTTGATGATCTGTAGACCACTTTTGTGGGGTTTAGCTGTCAGTAGAATATGGTGATCTGTACAAAATAGTTTTGCCAATGAAAGTCTTGTCTGCAGAAAATAATGGTGGACGGTGCTCCCACCCCACCACCACCAGCAGGTTGATGGGTTAATACTGTGACATATGGACTGTTCCATTAGGATCATCAGGAAGAATGCAGTCAGTGTTATTCGTGGCTATTTTCTTAAAGAGGTCCGGTTAGGAGAACTATTTCCATGCAGACAAGCCGAGACATCACAAAAACTTCTACAATAACAACAAAAGAGACCATTGACTATTTCTGTGACACTTTATTAATTCCAAGAAGGGACTGATAAGTAATGGAAGGGCTGACATCTTGGATATTCGGGAAGCCAGCCGGATGTTCGCGTCGTTCTCGCACGATATATCGCCGGGAAAGCATGAAGAATTACAATGGAAGGGCTGACCCATTAGGATTGCTAGAGAGAACGCACCCTTTATTATTCTGGGAAGCATTGCAACAATTTCTATAGCGCGTCCAGAGGGAGACTTGGCTGTTATTTACATAGACATCTGACATGAGTATAACATTTTGAACATTTTAGTTGTACTTGTGGGGGTGAGCCACTATGCAAACATGCCTCTCAGTGGGGGACCCGCAGCTAAGCGTCATCATGCCAGCAACGGTGCCTAGGTAAACAAATGTTTCAACTGGTATTTCTCAGGTGTCATGTATGAAAGAGGTGCTGCCGCCTCATCCTTGTGGGAATAGAACTGACACCTGCGTGTGGTTCAGAACCTGGCTGCTGTGTTGTCACTTCATGGAGTACATCGGTGCATCTCGATTCCTTATAGCATCTGCGGTGGCATTCTGTGTGGTCCAGTGGACAGGGGACAGTGTGCAGTATGTGCTTCGTGATCGGAAGATTATTAGCTATATAATTAGGTGTTTGTGTCACATGACAGTATTCCTTTTGCGATCGGATTAAAAATAAGGACGATCGATTTAATTACTTCTTACAAGACCTGCATCCTTCCAAACAGCAGAGAAAGATGAGTAAGTGAAATCCAGCCACTGGAAACTGTTTTTATTTTGTTTGTGAATAAACCACATATCCCTGAATTTCGCTTCCTTTCCACCACAGAGCCGCCAATTTCCAGGTAGGAGAGGGGAGGGGGAGAGGGGTGGTGTAGAGAGGAAAGGGAGGGGGGGTTAATTTATTGATCAATTTGATTAAGTACTCATTCAAATTTATAAGAGTGAAAGGGGGCTATCCGAATAACTCAGACCTGAAAGTATACCTGTAGCAGCGATGTGGAAGGGGTGGGCTGAAGGTCTCCTGACAGGGGGGAGTGGGAGACGGTGGAGGAACAATAGGTTAAGGACATGTCAATGAAAAGGAAGGGTCCTTTTAGTAGAACAATAGGTTAAGAACCTGTAAATCAAAGGAGAACAATAGGTTCGGCCCTGAGTGCAAATCTGCCCCTGATGTAGGCAACCTGCACTAACAAAATGCTGCCCTTGTCCCACTACTCACAGAAAGTTTCATAAGTGAGTCTGCTCGCGATTCCTGGTCACTCACGCCGATCAAGTCCGTCACCACTGTGTGTGCATACAAACAAGCACATCGGGGTCACCACTGAAGCAAGCAACGCATGGAGTTTTGCCAGTTTCAAACCTGTCATACTGTGGGCCAGGTGACTCGTGCACACACACTAAATCCAAGCTGTAGTCGCGGATGATGTTAATTAAATACACATGGTTAGCCACAAAACATTTACTCACAGCCTTATATATACACCAAAAGTTATAATGATTACACTGGAAATGTATGTATGGGTGATTGTGTGACGATGGCGAATGATTTGACCACTGATCCTGGAGGTTATACACTCCTCAGTGATCGAGTGTGCACTACAGGCTCGTGGCTGTGGAAGACATAGACTGTGGATGGCGAGATTGTAGAACGATGCAGATGTCTGTTGAGTAGCAGTAGCTAGCTCGCAGAGGTGTCTCTCCTGGCGTCCTGTGTGCCTGTCAGCTCCACATCGTTGCTGTTGTTTGACCTAACAGTAATTTTGTGCAGGGGCATGCAGGATGAATGCCGGCCCATTGGCTGTGTCATCTGTGGTTGCTGTGCTGCTGTCTGAGGCTGTCACACTTCCTTTTTGTGGCTCTACTGTAGATTTCAGAAGATTTAACATATTCAACTTCATCTTTAGAATCATTTACATTTTCTTTATTGATAAGTTAACTTCAAAGTTCGTGTGTTTTCTGCAAGAAAACCAGACTTCCTTAGCTAAATCAAAACAATCTTCGTGAAACACTTCATCTCTATTAAAAATGTTGTATCTCTTTTCTGACTTTATGAAAGTCATGTTTACTTCCCTTCCATGCGGATGGTGTGTAATTCTCGTGTCTTCAGTTAAATCTACCAGGCATTTCCGATGCACCATTTTTGGATGCACTTTTAGATCGGAATAATTCAAGAGTCCTAACCTTTGTTGCCAGATTTTCCGTGTTTCTATAAGAAAGGACTTATAGGGGTGTCTGCCGAATTCCAGAGCGTACATTTTTGCCTCATTTTCCATAGTCATGCCAACAACATGCTTTCCTTCACGAATTGCTGCTCTTCCATTCTCAAACGTGACTGTCAAACTATTTGTCTCTAGTCTGTGCACTGACAACAAGTTGGCAGCTCATCCAGGAACACACAAAATATTTTTATTCGAAATTGGAACTATGTTTCCATTGATATAGCCCACAAGATTCATTTCACTGAACTGTGTTACATCCAGAACAGATCCATATTTTTCAACATTTTTCACTATCGATCTGTCAAGCGTTTCCATATTATTAATGTATTTCAAGTTACTCATTAACTCACACCAGAGTCCAAATACTACAAAACGGATTCATTTAAAACACCAGTACAAAATCAGTATCTATTCAAACTCACAGACACTTCCAGAGAGTCACATCTTACTGAGTTTGCATAGCCTTTCTTGTTTGTGTTTCTTTTATTACAGTCAGTTCTTTGGTGTCCAAATTCACTGCAGTTATGACATTTCAAACTTGGCTGTTTCTCTGCCTGAATTAAAGCCATTTCACACTGGCCATCACGTCCTAGCCTGTCAAGATATTCTGCAAATGCATTTCAAATGACGGCATTCACATTGGCCATCCCATCCTATCACATCACGTCATGGCTCCATCAAGGTTTCTTGGGAACAAAGTTTTCACAGTTGACTTCATCCATCTGTTGAAACCACATGACACCCACGCTTATTTCCTCAGATACACTGCCATGCAGATATTCCATATTGCAGAGGACAAGGGGTTATTCTTAGGAAATATGGTGCAAAATTGTGATTTAGTGTGTTTCAGTGCACGATGTGCCAGCCCCACGGCAAACCGCGGACGAAGGCTGGCCAATGCGTTATGCAGGTGACACAGTTTTGCAACGAGCGTCAATATATGTGTTCGTGCGCGGCAGCCATCAACAGCCAGAATGCAGCATTAGCACAATTACGCAGGCGCGGTCCGCGTGTGGCTCGGTTGTGTTAGCCAGCTCGTCAAGAACATTCTTCTAAACTTGGCGCAGTGTAACCGGCGGATTCAGCAGTGGTCTGCACTATTCAAGGGCATCAGAGGTGGGCGTCAGCAGCGGTTCGACCGACTGGGCGTTCGGTCGCTCTTACGTGACGCTTTCCTCTAGGACCAGCCGGCAGAGGGCATTGCCTGCTGCTGCACCGGCGACTCACGGCGGCGTCACGAGCTGCAGCGTCTGCAGAAGGCGCGCTGGGCTGGGCCTTGTGCTCCTAACCTCCTACCACATGCGCATCCGCTGATCGAGCACGGCGTTGCGTTCCACAGGCTGCGCGCATCGGCACGTCTCCACCACGACACGAGTGGTGGGCTGAGCTACCGGAAAATGTATTGGAAGAAACAACAATAAAGAGGAAGATTGCTAAAAACAGCCAGCTTCTATCCAGCCACGCCCTACAACGGTTACCACGTCACCCACTCCGGTCATCCTATTACAAGTGGCGTCAGTTGGACAACCTGCGCATCACACACTCCTGTTACAATTGGTGACAGTAGTGGTGTTCTCCCTGGATTTGGAGGAAATTGTGGCTGGTAATCGACGAGGATATGTGGCACCTGAGAAGGGCAACAGTGGATCAGAAACTCCTGCAACAGGACAACTAAGTGCCAGTTTTTCTTTTGGTGATTTGTCTGAACCTGTAACATAGTCTGTCTTCCCTTCCTGTTCTTCTTTCTGGGCTTACTGTAGTCTTGATTCGATAGCTGTTAGTGATGGAGCAGTCTGTGTCAGCCGAGGTGGCTATTCAGCAGCTACTTGAGCTAGTGTCGGAATTAGAGATGGAGTTTGCTCGGTCTAAAGAAGCGAGTAAGGAACAGTTTCCTGTTGACGCAGTAATTCTTGACACTAACGCTGTGTCTTTGGTCACCCCTTTCTCGGTAAAAGCTGGGGAGGATGTTATGATTTCTTTTGAGAACCTTAGCAAACGCTTTTGGGTAGATCGATATCTTTGTTATAATATACCATTTCCTTTCCTAAATAAGTACAGCGGAAAATCTTTTCGGCGATAGAAGCTAATTCCCAGAGAAATAAAAGTTTTCGGTGCATTGGGGACTTTTCAGAAAGTGCTTTTCCAACTCTTGGTGAAGTTGAAAATGTAGTAATTATAGCAAAAAAGCAGCTGACAAAGCAAGAAAGATAAGCAATTTGATGCGCTCATCTCGTAGGATAAAGAAAAAAGTTTTCTCTCTCAAGTCTTTGATAAGTGATCTTTGGAAGAAATCACTTTATAAGTAAACCCATGGTAAATTTCCTCAATGTAAACTCCTGTATGTTTACAGTGTCTCTAATATCCTGATACGAAGCAGATTCCAGGCTTGTGATCAAGTAATTGTGGCTTATTGCTTTCAGATGCTGCCACCTGGTACACATGAATTGTTACAGCATGTAAGAAGAGGACATGAAAAAGAAAAGTATCCACAAACACTCTGGAACTTTGCTTTAACACTAAACTTTTACAGTAGCAAAGCGTATAACTACGTTAAAAAAATTCAGTACATCTCTTCCACACCCATGGACACTAAGAAGATATCATAGTGTTGTTGATGGTGATCCAGGGTTCAGTAAAGAAGCAGCAATGGCACTTAGAATAAAAATTCAAGAACTCCTAGGCAAGGGCATGAAAATTGTTTGTGATATCTCCATTGATGAAACTGTTTGTGGAAATAAATTTTTGGGACATATAGATCGTTGTGCAGAAGGTGATAATGGCAATCTGCCTGTTGCAAAAGAAGCACTGACATTCATGCTGACTGCTCGCAATAGATTATGGAAAATTTCAGTTGGGTACTTTTTAGTCAATGGCCTAGGTGATGTTGAGAATACAATTTATTCAATGAGGCTTTGACTTTTACATATGATGTTGTGTAGAAGTAACATCTGTGAGTTTAGATTACTCTTGTGTAAACACTTCTGTGGTAGATAAAGTGAGTGCATCTCTTTCAGCATCCACAATGAAATCCTTTTTAAACACCTATTGCGTAACGATGAAATTTGTTTTTTTCTGAATATGCGCCACATGTTCAAGTTGGTACTAATACCGCACCTGGTAAGCAATGGCAATGGAAAGCCAATGAAATGGGATTCTATAGCAAAATTACATGAGCTGCAACAAATGGAGACACTTGTGGCTCCCCCAAAGGTAAGAACAAATCATGTTGACTGGTATCGCCACTAAATGAATGTTAGGGACTACTGTACAGACCTTGAGAGATAGTGTTGGTAGTGCCCTATAATATCTAGGCAATAGGTAAAGATTTACACACAGAAGACTTTAAACTGTGTGAACCAACAGTAAGGTTTAGAAAGGTGATGAACATTCTTTGTGGTTGTTTTAAACATGAGAAATATGTTGGCTAAAGGCTATAAAATGTCTCTTTCAGTGTGGAATGCCGTCTGTATTTTGCCTTTCCTCAGCGAGGTGGAGAAATATACAGGGTGAGTCACCTAACATTACCGCTGGATATATTCCGTAATCCACATCAATACTGACCATTCGATTCCACATACCTAACGTGAGGAGAGGGGCTAGTGTAATTGGTTAATACAAACCATAAAAAAAAAAAAAATGCACGGAAGTATGTTTTTTAACACAAACCTACGTTTCTTAAATGAAACCCCGTTAGTTTTATTACTAAATCTGAACATATAAACAAATACGTAATCAGTGCCGTTTGTTGCAATGTAAAATGTTAATTACATCCGGAAATATTGTAACCTAAAGTTGACGCTTGAGTACCACTCCTCCGCTGTTCGATCGTGTGTATCGGAGAGCACCGAATTACGTAGGGATCCAAAGGGAACTGTGATGGACCTTAGGTACAGAAGAGACTGGAACAGCACATTACGTCCACATGCTAACACCTTTTTATTGGTATTTTTCACTGACGCACTTGCACATTACCACGAGGGGTGAGGTACACGTACACACATGGTTTCTGTTTTCAGTTACGGAGTGGAATAGAGTGTGTCCCGACATGTCAGGCCAATAGATGTTCAATGTGGTGGCCATCATTTGCTGCACACAATTGCAGTCTCTGGCATAATGAATGTCGTACACGCCGCAGTACATCTGGTGTAATGTCACCGTAGGCTGCCACAATACGTTGTTTCATATCATCTGGGGTTGTAGGCACATCACGGCACACATTCTCCTTTAACGTACCCCACAGAAAGAAGTCCAGAGGTGTAAGATCAGGAGAACGGGCTGGCCAATTTATGCGACCTCCACGTCCTATGAAACGCCCGTCGAACATCCTGTCAAGGGTCAGCCTAGCGTTAATTGCGGAATGTGCAGGTGCACCATCATGCTGATACCACATACGTCAACGCGTTTCCAGTGGGACATTTTCGATGGCAGATCATTCTGTAGAAACGCGATGTATGTTGCAGCTGTTTGGGCCCTTCAATGAAGTGAGGGCCAATGAGGTGGTCGCCAATGATTCCGCACCATGCATTTACAGTCCACGGTCGCTGTCGCTCTACCTGTCTGAGCCAGCGAGGATTGTCCACGGACCAGTAATGCATGTTCCGTAGATTCACTGCCCTGTGGTTTGTGAAACCCGCTTCATCGGTAAACAGGCAGAACTGCAACACATTCTCTGTTAATGCCCATTGATAGAATTGCACTCGATGATTAAAGTCATCACCATGTAATTGCTGATGTAGCGACACATGAAACGGGTGAAAGCGGTGTGGGTTCATGGCAACAGCAAACACACCAACTGCACCCGCTTCTCCTGTGACGGGCCTGTTACGGACCCGTTTGCGTGCTACGACCATACCTGTTGCATACAGTTGGCGGTAGATGTTTTGCAATGTGAGGCACGTTGGATGCTCTCTGTCCGGGTACCGTTCTGCATACACCCTGCAGGCTTCAGCTGCATTTCGTCGACACTCGCCATAGATGAGTATCATCTCCGCCTTTTCAGAGTTCGAATACACCATGGTCACAGTTCCCACAACACTACACTATCACAGACGTCTGGCAACACGGTGCACTACAGTTGGTCTGCGTACGGAGACGAATGCAGAATAACAATAGCAGCAAGCGCTACATGCATATACTGCGACAGCTAGACCAAACCACAACAACGCACTACAGCCGCACTCGTAAACACGGTCGTCATTGTAAACATGTCCCTGTAGATGCTGCTGCTCGCCGACCGTGGCCCGTGTTAGTTACAACACGCAACTGAACGTCGGAGGTTTCAAGCGTCAACTTTAGATTACAGTGCAACAAACGGCAATGATTACGTATTTGGTTATATGTTAAGATGTGCTAACTAAACTAACATGGTTCCATTTAAAAAACGTAGGCTTCTTTTAAAATCATACTTCCGTGCATTTTTGTATGGTTTGTATTAAACAATTGCACTAGCCCCTCTCCTCACGTTCGGTCTGTGGAATCTGTTCGTTAGTATTTGATTTGTTTTACGAAATATATCCAGCGGTAACGTTAAGTGACTCGCCCTGTATATTGAAGCTAAGACTTGATGCAAGTGAACGCTCTATTTTGTTCACAGACTGAAAGACCGGTTTCTTAGGTTTTGTTGCTTCAGTACAAGGTTTAAGGAAATTTTAACTTTCACTGATTAGCAGCTCTTCGCCAAAATTTAAATTCTTGCTTATGCACATGATATTACAAGACCACATCGAAACATTGTTTAGTTCTATTACAAGGTTTGGTGGTTACAACGACAACTCCACTGCAATTCAGTTTAAATCTGCTTTCCAAAGGTTTTAGGAAGTTACAAGATGACTTGGGCAGGATTTTTGATTTGTATAAAGAATGGCAGCTAACTCTAAATATAGATAAATGCAAATTAATTGCAAATGAATAGGAAAAAGAATCCCGTAATGTTTGAATACTCCATTAGTAGTGTAGCGCTTGACACAGTCACGTCGATTAAATATTTTGGCGTAACACTGCAGAGCGATATGAAGTGGGACAAGCATTTAATGGCAGTTGTGGGGAAGGCGGATAGTCGTCTTCGGTTCATTGGTAGAATTTTGGGAAGATGTGGTTCATCTGTAAAGGAGACCGCTTATAAAACACTAATACGACTTATTCTTGAGTACTGCTCGCGCATTTGGGATCCCTATCAGATCTGAGTGAGGAAGGACATAGAAGCAATTCAGAGATTTGTTACTGGTAGGTTTGATCACCACGCGAGTGTTACGGAAACGCTTCAGGAACACGGGTGGGAGTCTCTGGAGGAAAGGAGGCGTTCTTTGGTGAATCACTACTGGGGAAATTAAGTGAACCAGCATTTGAGGCTGACTGCAGTACAATTTTACTGCCGCCAACTTATATTTTGTGGAAAGACCACAAAGATAAGATAAGAGAGATTAGGGGTCGTACATAGGCGTATAAGCAGTCATTGTTCGCTCGTTCAGTTTGAGACTGGAACAGGGAGAGAAAATGCTAGTTGCGGTACGAGGTACCCTCCGCCACGCACCTTATGGTGGATTGCGGAGTATGTATGTAGATGCAGATGCCTTGTTGTTGTTTTTGTCTTCAGTCCTTACACTGGTTTGATGCAGCTCTCCATCCTAATCTATCCTGTACAAGCTTCATCATCTCCCAGTACCTACTGCAACCTACATCCTTCTGAATCTGCTTAGTGTATTCATCTCTTGGTCTCCCTCTACGATTTTTACCCTCCACACTGCCCTCCAATACAAAATTGGTGATCCCTTGATGCCTCAAAACATGTCCTACCAACCGATCCCTTCTTCCAGTCAAGTTGTCCTACAAGCTCCTCTTCTCCCCAATTCTATTCAATACTTCCCCATTAGTTATGTGATCTAGCCATCTAATCTTCAGCATTCTTTTGTAGCACCACATTTCGAAAGCTTCTATTCTCTTCTCGTCCAAACTAGTTATTGTCCATGTTTCACTTCCATATATGGCTACACTCCATACAAATACTTTTAGAAACGACTTCCTGACACTTAAATCTACACTCGATGTTAAGAAATTTCTCTTCTTCAGAAACGCTTTCCTTGCCATTGCCAGTCTACATTTTATATCCTCTCTACTTCGACCATTATCAGTTATTTTGCTCCCGAAATAGCAAAACTCCTTTACTACTTTAAGTGTCTCATTTCCTAATCTAATTCCTTCAGCATCACCCGACTTAATTCGACTACATTCCATTTTCCTCGTTTTGCTTTTGTTGATGATCATCTTATATCCTCCTTTCAAGACACTGTTTATTCCGTTCAACTGCTCTTCCAAGTCCTTTGCTGTCTCTAACAGAATTACAATGTCATTGGCGAACCTCAAAGTTTTTATTTCTTCTCCCTGGATTTTAATACCTACTCCAAATTTTTCTTTTGTTTCCTTTACTGCTTGCTCAATATACAGATTAAATAACTTCAGGGACAGGCTACAACCCTGTCTCACCCCCTTCCCAACCGCTCCTTCCCTTTCATGCCCCTCGACTCTTATAACTGCCATCTGGTTTCTGTACAAATTGTAAATAACCTTTCGCTCCCTGTATTTTACCCCTGCCACCTTTACAATTTGAAAGAGAGTATTCCAAGCAACATTGTCAAAAGCTTTCTCTAAGTCTACAAATGCTAGAAATGTAGGTTTGCCTTTTCTCAATCTATTTTCTAAGATAAGTCGTAGGGTCAGTATTGCCTCACATGTTCCAATATTTCTGCAGAATCCAAACTGATCTTCGCCGAGGTCGGCTTCTACCAGTTTTTCCATTCGTCTGTAAAGAATTCGTGTTAGTATTTTGCAGCCGTGACTTGTTATTGTTGTGGTCTTCAGTCCTGAGACTGGTTTGATGCAGCTCTCCATGCTACTCTATCCTGTGCAAGCCTCTTCATCTCCCAGTACCCACTGCAACCTACATCCTTCTGAATCTGCGTAGTGTAGTCATCTCTTGGTCTCCCTCTACGATTTTTACACTCCACGCTGCCCTCCAATACTAAATTGGTGATCCCTTGCTGCCTCAGAACATGTCCTACCAACCGATCCCTTCTTCTGGTCGAGTTGTGCCACGAACTTCTCTTCTCCCCAATCCTATTCAATACTTCCTCACTTATTAAAATTCTTGACTTATCAAACTGAAAGTTCGGTAATTTTCACATCTGTCAACATCTGCTTTCTTTGGGATTATAACTACCATATTCTTCTTGAAGTCTGAGTGTATTTCGCCTGTCTCATGCATCTTGCTCACTAGATGGTAGAGGTTTCTCAGGACTGGCTCTCCAAAGGGCGCCAGTTGTTCCAATGGAATGTTGTCTACTCCCGGGGCCTTGTTACGACTCAGGTTTTTCAGTACTCTGTCAAACTCTTCACGCACTATCGTATATCCCATTTCATCTTCATCTACATCCTCTTCCAGTTTCCATTATATTATCCTCAAGTACATCGCCCTTGTATAGACCCTCTATATACTCCTTCCATCTTTCTGCTTTCCATTCTTTGCTTATAACTGGGTTTCCATCTGAGCTCTTGATATTCATACAAGTGGCTCTCTTTTCTCCAAAGGTCTCTTTAACTTTCCTGTACGCAGTATCTATCTTGCCACTAGTGAGATAAGCCTCTACATCCTTACATTTGTCCTCTAGCCATCCCTGCTTAGCCACTTAGCACTTCCTGTCGATCTCATTTTTTGAGACGTTTGTATTCCTTTTTGCCTGCTTCATTTACTGCGTTTTTATATTTTATCCTTTGATCAATAAAATTCAATATTTCTTCTGTTACCCAAGGATTTCTACTAGCCCTCGTCTTTTTACCTACTTCATCCTCTGCTGCCTTCACTACTTCATCCATCAGAGCTACCCATTCGTCTTGTACTGTATTTCTTTCCCCCATTCCTGTCAATTGTTTCCTTATGCTCTCCCTGAAACTCTGTACAACCTCTGGCTTAGTCAGTTTATCCAGGTCCCATCTCCTTAAATTCCCACCTTTTTGCAGTTTCTTCAGTTTTAATCTACAGTTCATAACCAATAGGTTGTGGTCAGAGTCCACATCTGCCCCTGTAAATGTCTTACAATTTAAAATCTGGTTCCTAAATCTCTGTCTTACCATTATATAATCTATCTGATACCTTCTAGTATCTCCAGGATTCTTCCATGTATACAACCTTCTTTTATGATTCTTGAACCAAGTGTTAGCTATGATTAAGTTATGATCTGTGCAAAATTCTACTAGACGGCTTCCTCTTTCATTTCTTAGCCCCAGTCCATATTCACCCACTACGTTTCCTTCTCTCCCTTTTCCTACTCTCGAATTCCAGTTACCCATGACTATTAAATTTTCGTCTCCCTTCACTACCTGAATAATTTCTTTTATCTCATCATACATTTCATCAATTTCTTCATCATCTGCAGAGGCAGTTGGAGTGTAAACTTGTACTACTGTAGTAGGCATGTTTTTCCTGTCTATCTTGGCCACAATAATGCGTTCACTATGCTGTTGGTAGTAGCTTACCCGCACTCCTATTTTTTATTCATCATTAAACCTACTCCTGCATTATCCCTATTGGATTTTGTATTTATAACACTGTATTCAGCTGACCAAAAGTCTTGTTCCTCCTGCCACCGAACTTCACTAATTCCCACTATATCTAACTTCTACCTATCCATTTCCCTTTTTAAATTTTCTAACCTACATGCCCAATTAAGGGATCTGACGTTCCAGGCTCCGATCCGGAGAATGCCAGTTTTCTTTCTCCTGATAATGACGTCCTCCTGAGTAGTCCCCGCCCAGAGATCCGAATGGGGGACCAATTTACCTCCGGAATATTGAATATTTTACCCAATAGGACACCACCATCATTTAACCATACAGTAAAGCTGCATGCCCTCGGGAAACATTAAGCCTGTAGTTTCCCGTTGCTTTCAGCCATTCGCAGTACCATCACAGCAAGGCCGTTTTGGTTAGTGTTGCAATGCCAGAGCAGTCAATCATCCAGACTGTTGTCCCTGCAACTACTGAAAAGGCTGCTGCCCCTCTTCAGGAACCACACGTTTGTCTGGCCTATCAACAGATACCCCTCCGTTGTGGTTGCATCTATGGTACGGCCATCTGTATCGCTGAGGCACGCAAGTATCCCCACCAACGGCAAGGTCCATGGTTCATGGGAATGGGATGTAGATGTAGATGTATAGAACAGCATGTAAAAGGGTCAGAATTTGGAACTAGCTGAACGCAGGAGAGTGTCCAATTTTCAGCGTATCTGCTTGTCTAGATTCAATGAAGACCACTCAGCTTGTGTCATACATTCATTTTAATGCTGGAAAGTCACATGCTGACTCAGTGTCTCTTGACCACTCTTACAGTATTCCTCCAATCTCCTTTCAGTAGCTGTCAGCTTATGTAGGAAATGTCACTGTGTACATAGCAGAATAGTATGCAAATTGCATAAAGCAATAAATTGAGCAGAATGTGTCAATTCTTTATATGGTGAATTAGATAGTGAGAAAAAGCTTATCACCAGAAAGACTGTGGGGGCTTTAATTATACCTATGACCGATGTTATTAAAATTTGCAATGTTGTATCCCGCCCACTCATGTAATATAGAGGGCCTAGGAAGCTACTTTCTTGGATAGCTAGACAACATACAAGCAAATCATGTTAATGGAGATTATTACAGTAATTGAATACTTAATGTTCATTTACAGGGATGTGTCACAAACAATTGGTGACATGCAAATAACCAATGTCCTCCAATATATACTATTTCGATGTAAGTAATTAATAACAAATCACACAAATCGACGGACGATCTCGCGTCGCGTCCACCGACTGCTTCCGCTAAAAATCTGTAAAAGACAATTTCATGCGGCGAGAAGCAGTACTTGCGGGCGCCGGATGCTGGGGAGTGTGGAGCAGTGTGCGATGGTGGCGGTCGTGAAGCAATTCCGCCGGCGATGGTCCATCTCGTGGGTGCGAACGATATGAAGTGATTACCTGCTGCAATACTTGATCCCTGGCGTGTGCGGAGCTAAGTTTTGCCATCTGCTGCTTGAATGTTCTGATAAAACGTTACCCTTCGCCATTTGACTGTGGATGGAACTGTGCACTAGTTGTGCACTAGTCTGTATGGAATGGCGTTCAAAGAATGTTTCAGATTCATTTGGCGTGAACTGAGGTCAGTTATCTGATACTAGTACTGCAGGTAAACCTTCGAGGCAAAAAAAGATGACAACATCTGAATTGTGCTACGTGACGTTGTCGAGTTTATTGCAACAGCAAAAGAAAAGCTGTTATACGAGTCATCCACAATCAACCAACGAGTGTTCCAAAAAGGTCCAGCAAAGTCTATGTGCACACGTTGCCTTGGCAGTTGTGACTTAGGCAAGCAGAGAATTTTTGTGGCGGAGTGGACTGATTTTCCGCCCATCCGTGACACTGTGACATCATCTGTTCTATTTGGGCGTCCATACCCTGTCAAGTACAGCGTCGATGCGTTAATTGTTTCGTACGAACAATCACGCAGTGTCCTTAGCGAAGTAACTGTAACATTTACTTTGGCAAATCTTTAGGCATCAACACACGTGACTGTCCACTGTCACCCTAAACAAGAATCACACCTTTTTGAACAGTGAGTCTAAGCCAACGTGCAATGTATCGGCGCCCTACAGACTTCTTCATGCTATTCAAAGAACGAGGCCCAGATGAGCGAATACGACTGAGTAAAATGTTAAAATCTGCATCAGCTTCCGTCGCCTGTGCAATTTTCTTATAATTCAGCGGAAAAGACTGAAGCAATTCAGAGTCTTGAGCATCGATGTGACAACAAGTTGCAGTAGAAGCGTGTATCAGGGACAATAGAAAGAAGTGAAAGCGCCTCCGCATTACCATGTTGAGCTGTCGGACGATACACAATCTCGTACTGCTATTGAGACAACGATAAATCCCATCTTTGCAATTTTTGAGCAGTTCGTACAGGAACTGGTTTCGTCGGATGAAATAAGGACTGCAAAGGCTCGTGATCCGTTACTAAGTAGAATTTTCTACCATACAAAAAGCCAAACCCTCAATTTGAGAATAGTTACACTGAGCTTTGGACAACATTTTTGATGCGAAAGCGATAGGTCTCTTCACCACCAATTCTGTGCGAAAGCACTGCACCGATTCCATAAGAGGAAGCGTCAACTGGCAATACAACTCGTTTGTCGGGATCAAAGTGCACTAATCATCGATCGCTGAGTAATGCATCTTTAAGATTTTCAAAAGCAACTTGGCACTCATCTGTCTAAAGGGGACATTCTTGCGATGCAAGCCATGAAATGAAGCTGCGATTTGAGCAGCATTCGGTATGAAGCGAATGTAATAGTTCATTTTCCCTAAGACTGACTGCATTTCTGTAATATTGTGTGGAACTGACAAATGGCGTATGGCTAACAAATGCGATTGAAGAGGTTGTACACCTCTCTCTTTATGACATGACCAAGATATTGCAACTCAGGTTTTAAAAAATCACACTTGTCGAGACTACACTTTATTCCTGCATCAGATAATACATGAAAAAAAACAAGTAAATTTGCAATATGTTCTTCAGATGTACGATCTTCTACGACAATGTCGTCCATATAGTTTGAAAATAGATTTGACTTGTTGCCTCAGTCAGAATCGTATGAGCCTCATGTAGCTGAAGCTGTAGAAAGGGCACAACAAGCTTTCAAGCACTTGAAAAAGGCAGGGA
Organism: Schistocerca gregaria; assembly: GCF_023897955.1. NCBI lineage: Eukaryota > Metazoa > Arthropoda > Insecta > Orthoptera > Acrididae > Schistocerca > Schistocerca gregaria. Next base: position 617,644,240 of record NC_064923.1, on the reverse strand, counting down.
AATCTGTAAAGAGAAAGAAAGTTATGTTGTTAGGTAGCTCCCATGGTAGAGGTGTTGGCCAACTACTGCAGGAAAATCTAGGTTCAGAGTACCAGGTCACAAACTTTTTGAAGCCTAGTGCAGATCTGGGCCAGGTAACAGGGGATGTAGGTGGTTTATGCAAGGATTTTGCAAAGGAGGATGCTGTAGTTATAGTGGGTTGCCTGGAAAAATGGCATTGACAGAGATTCTGAATATTCCATAGAGAGTGGCCTGGAGAAGATAGCATCAGCAACGAGCATACGAGTGTGGGATTTGTGTCTGTGTTGAGACGCCATGATCGGCCTCATTTGAATTCTCCTGTCGGGAGGGTGAACTTCGAGTTGGAGTGGATGCTTAGGACGCATATAGGGTCCCATATTGGTTTGATTCCTGTGGATGCTATCGATAGGTGGGACTACACGACGCATAGCCTTCACCTCAATAGAAAAGGGAAGGGAAAACTGTCTGGGTTGATTGCAGAAAACTTAAGTGGGGACACTGTCACAAGTGGTAAAGTACCAGCTGTCACAGGTGTCAGAAGGATGCCTTTTTTAGGGTTAGGGAAGGGGGAAAGAAGAGAGATCGGTAGACACACTCAGTTTGAGAAAACAGATGAACAGGAGTCAGATTTTAGCATACAGCCTCCATTTAAACAATGTTTAACAGAAAGCTATCAGAAACTGCTAGTTCATCTTCGCCAAAGCAGTTATAATCCCATTAGTATGCAGTTATGTTTATTACACGTGAACATTCCGGGACTCAGAAATAAAGTTGATGAAGTACTCATTTGTATTGATGAAATGAATTCATCTAACCAAATTGACATAATCTGCCTCTCTATACATCAAGTGACCACTGATATAGATATGTTAGACATTTCAAGATTTAAGCTAGCTTCCTACCTCTGCAGAGTAGATATCATTGGAGAAGGAATTGCCACTTTTATTAAAAACTGTTATAAATTCAAGAACATTGACATTAATAAATTCTGTGTAGAGCAACATCTAGAAGGATGTGCAACAGAAGTAGAGTTCCATAACAGATCCTATTTAATAGTAACTATTTACCGAGCACCTGCAGGAAATTATAATCTATTCATAAATCATCTAGAAGCTCTTTTGGATTATTTAACAGGAAGAAACAAAGAAATTTTGATTTCTGGTGACTTTAATACAGATTTTATAATGCAATCTTCCAGTAAACATTTACTGCAGTTAGTAATGTTATCTTTTAATCTAACTCACAATGTAAACTTCCCAACTAGGATCACTAAATCCTCAAGGACTCCACTGATAACATTTTTATAGACACATCAAAGGAACAAAATCATATCATACAACCTGCAATAAATGGACTATCAGATCATGAGATGTAGCTCCTTGTTTTAAATGAAATTCTAAGCAGATTATCAAGACTGCTAAATCTGAGTACAGGCGAGTAATCAGTCAAACAAAAATTGAGGTTTGAGAAAACTGATCAAAGATATGAACTGGAAAGATGTTTATAGTGCCCATGACATGAATGAAAAATATAGCACACTCATACACAATGTCAGTACCATGTTTGAAAACTGTTTTCCTCTAAAGGTTACTCAAATTAAGCAGAAGTCTATAATAAAACCATGGACTACACAAGGAATAAAGATTTCCTGTAAGAAAAAAAGGAAAATGTATCTGTCGACCAAGAATAGCTCCAATGCTGATGATTTAGCTAAATACAAGGAAAACTGTAAAATATTTAAAAAAGTAATTCAGACATCTAAACAAATGCACTACGAGAAGAAGATAGCTGTGTCAGGGAACAAAACAAAAACAATATGGGACATAGTGAAAGAGGAGACTGGTAGAACCAGAAAGTAATAGGAGCAAATAGCATTAGTAACCGATAGGCATAGTGTGGCAAATCTATTTAACAAGTACATTATATCCATTACTGTCAGGATCAGTAAATAATGCCCTTGAATATCTGAAACTAGCCTTTGCAAATAGCTTCAGGTACATGAATATGTCACTCACTTCACCAAAAGAAATAACTTCCATAATAAAATCTTTAAAAACAAAGCATTCTAGTGGTTATGATGAAATGACAACAAAGTTAATTAAGGCATGTTCTTGTGTGTTTAGTACAATTCTAAGTTACTTGTGTAACCAGTCAATTATAACTGGGACATTTCCTGACTGGCTAAAATATGCAGATGTTAAGCCTCTATTCAAGAAAGGGGATAAAGAGATACCATCAAACTAGAGACCAATTTCACTTTTGCCAGAATTCTCAAAAATTTTAGGAAAAGTAATGTAGAGGCACCTTTTCAACCATCTGGCCACAAATAGCATATTATCAAGAACACAGTTTGGATTTCTGAGGGTACTGATATCGAGAAGGCTATTTACACCTACAGTGAAAATGTACTTAATTCATTAAACAACAAATTACAAGCAGTAGGTACTTTCTGTGATTTGTCAAAGGCACTCGATTGTGTAAACCACAACATCCTTTTAAATAAATTAGAATTCTATGGTGTCACGAGCAGTGCTGCAAAATGGTTCAAGTCATACCTCACTAACAGGAAACAAAGGGTGTCAGTGCAAGCGACTAGTGAATTAAGTCGTCATCAGAATGGGAAGAAATTACATGTGGTGTCCCACAAGGATCCGTCTTAGGGCCAGTGCTTTTTCTTGTGTGCATTTATGATCTCTCATCAGTTACACTGCCAGAAGCATAATTCGTTTTGTTTGCAGATGACACCAATATTGCAATAAATAGTATGTCTAGTGTAGTTCTAGAAAAATCTGCTAATGCTATTTTCATGGATATTAATAAATGGTTTAAAGCCAACTCATTGACATTAAACTTTGAAAAGACTCACTATATGCAATTCAGATCCTGTGAGAGGTTTCCACCCTACATATACATAAAGTATGAAGAAGACCAAATAGAAGAGGTTGACAGTCTTAAATTCCTAGTATTACAACTTGATAATAAATTCAGTTGGGAGGAGCACACCACAGTACTGCAGAAACGCCTTAACAAATCTGTATTTGTGATTCGAGTGTTAGCTGAGATAGCTGACATAAAAATGAATAAGCTTGCATACTTTGCCTACTTTCATTCCGTAATGGTGTATGGTGTAATATTTTGGGGTAACTCTTCAAGTCAAACAAAAGTTTTCAGAGTCCAAAAGCGTGTAATACGTATTATTTGTGGAGTAAATTCATGGGGGTCCTGTAGAAACCTCTTCAAAGAACTGGGTGTACTAACTACTGCCTCTCAGTATATTTACTCCTTGATGAAATTTGTCTTAAATAATACATCTCTTTTCCAACAAACAGCTCACTTCATATCTACAATACCAGGAACAAAAATGGTCTGCACAAGGACTTAAAAGCACTTACTTTAGTTCAAAAAGGGTCCACTACTCAAGAACACTCATCTTCAATAATTTGCCAACAAACATAAAAAAATTAGTTACAAATAAAGATCAGTTTAAAAGGAGCCTGAAAGACTTACTAGTGGCCAATTCCTTTTACTCCATTGACGAATTTTTTTAATAGAAACAAATGGTGTATTGTATATATTTTTATTATTAGTATTGTTATTTCAGCTTAAAAGCCGGCCGCGGTGGCCATGCGGTTCTGGCGCTGTAGTCTGGAACTGCGGAACTGCTACGGTCGCAGGTTCGAATCCTGCCTCGGGCATGGGTGTGTGTGATGTCCTTAGTAGTTAGGTTTAAGTAGTTCTAAGTTCTAGGGGACTTATGACCTAAGATGTGGAGTCCCATAATGCTCAGAGCCATTTGAATCAGCTTAAAAAAATATATTGACATGTTCACATCCACGAGGATCTCCTCAACACGGATCTATAGAACGAAAAACTAATCTAATCTAATCTAGTTTGGCACTTCTGCAGTCAGATGTTCCTTATACCGATGGAAAATGGTCGCTGGAGAAGCAGTGCCAAAAGGCAAACTTAAATATTTGAACAAGCCTAAATGAATATTTACTGTACACACACTTTGAGATTTTTCATCGAGATGTATTTGAAGATATTCGTCACGGAAACCAATTTTTGAAAAGTAGCGTCCAGGGCCTAATTTGTTCATGAGATCCTCTGGCCGTGGCAATAGGTAAGTATCAATGACTGTTCCTGGGTTGTCGATAGATTTAAAATCAACATAGAGGCGAATGTGACTGGAAAGTTTGGGGAGTAAAACCAGTGGACTTGCCCATTGACTAGCAGATATGGGCACAATAACTCCCTTATCTTGCAATTCTTGAAGTTCATCAGTGACTTTGTCCCCAAGTGCAATGGGAACAGTTCTGTCCCGGCAAAATTTCGGCTGAGCATTGTCTTTCAGCGTAATATGTGCAACAAAATTCTTAGTCTTGCCTAAACCTTCAGAAAGGCGTACTGGAAATTCCTTAAGCAAGCTAGCCACACTATCGTTTGCATTGAATTGAGACCTGACAACACATTGTCGTGAATGATAAAGCCAAACAAATGAAAAGAGTCAAGAGCAAATATGTTCTCATACTCGCATGATTGTAGCATTGTAAATGTCGCTGTTCGTGTATGTGAGCGATAAATGGCAGGCGATGTACATTTTTCGAGAACAGGAATGTCTTGTCCATTATAAACTGTCAGTTTTGTGCTACTTTTAGACAGGCGTGGAGAGTTCATATGTGAGATGCTTGACTAATGTGACAGAGGTACTCATGTAAAAACTGAAGTTTCCCACGTTTCCCACAAATAAGTAAATGAACAAAAAGTTTGTTTGACTGGTGTATCACTGACGAAACTGCCCACCTGCTATTTGCAGACATGGTACATACTGTGTTTATGACACGGACCTTGTGACTAGACTTCTGTGAGTGGGCCGAATGCTGATATTCGTTCCATTGCAACCATATGGATTGCTCATGTCCTTTCCTACCACAGGCGTAACACTGAGCATGTCGGGAGGAGCAGTCTTGGTGTTTGTTGCCATGAATAACACCTAGGGCAACACTTAATTTTGTTCTCCTGTGTAGCTGCCTGTTTAGCTAACTGCTTGTCGGGCGTGGAAGGTTGTTTACTCGGCGTGGCTAGCACACGCAGCCGGTGCGGAATGGGGTGGTCGCAACTAAGGGACTCAACCTGACAAATAGCTGACTGCTCAAATGTATTAGCCGACAAAGTACCAGAATCGTACTGATCTAGTATTAGCACTTCCTACTGCAGTGATTGATCAGACTGTCTCAAAATTAGTTCTCTGAGTCTGACATCAGGCACATTGTACATGATCCCACTACGCAACACAATGTCTGAATATAAAGCGCCGCAAGCACATTTGAATTTACATTTCCTTTCATACCTTGCAAATCTGTTACCCACTCGCGATAAGTTTCTTATGACCGTTTCTTGCAATTAAAGAACTGATATCTAGCTGCTACCAAATTCACTTTTTGGTCATAATAGTTAGTAAGGGACTTTACTAGTTGGTCGTACGACCTTTCAGTCAGAGTGGCGTTAGGAAAGAGTTTTTGAATTAATCTGAACACTGCACTTCCGACCTTGAAAACAACAGGTATGGAAGTTTCACAGTACCTTGGACGCTGTGAGCTAGCAAATGTGCCTCAAAGTGTGATAACCACTCGAGCCATTCCTCTTCTTGTTGACTAAATTGTCGGAAAGGTGGTATAGCAGCTATAGTAGGATGTGCTTGTTCCGTCTGGTGCACAGCGCTGGCCAGTAGCTGCTGCACCATGTTGAATAGTGCAGAAATCTGCTGCATCTGACACTGAAACATCTGCACTAACTGTGTGACACCTAACGCTTGCAGCTGTTCCGCTGGAGCAGAGGGCGGGACACGACCGGCGAGCTTGCTGGAAGACACAAATGTAAAAAATATACAAGGCAATAAATCTAAATAATGACCAAATAAAAGAAGTTTTCTGCAACGCCCACCTGAAAACACTGATTAGCAAAAACGACAAGAAACTGTCAGAAAAATAAGCTCCCCTGAAAAGTAAAGACAAGAGAGAATGAAGAAGTCAGCAAAAATATGTCCATGACCGTCGGCATGGAGTTCGTTTGTAACACCTCGTCACCAGTTGTTAGGTCTTGCCCACTCATCTCGTGTAGGGTGCCTAAGGGATTCTTCGTTCTCGGAATACTATACAACAATTAAAGCAAATAACATTAATAGGTGTTTTTCATAAAGCTAATTAACAATACTTAATTTAGGAGTTACATCGGTGTCGTAAGTCACATGCAAACGGTAATACGAGGTGCATTCAAGTTCTAAGGCCTCCGATTTTTTTTCTAATTAACTACTCACCCGAAATCGATGTAACTGGCGTTATTTCTCGACGTAATCGCCCTGCACACGTACTCATTTTTCACAACGCTGACGCCATGATTACATGGCAGCGGCGAAGGCTTCTATAGGAGTCAGTTTTGACCACTGGAAAATCGCTGAGGCAATAGCAGCACGGCTGGTGAATGTGCCGCCACGGAGAGTGTCTTTCATTGTTGAAAAAAGCCAAAAGTCACTAGGAGCCAGGTCAGGTGAGTAGGGAGCATGAGGAATCACTTCAAAGTTGTTATCACGAAGAAACTGTTGGGTAACGTTAGTTCGATGTGTGGGTGTGTTGTCTTGGTGAAACAGCACACACGCAGCCCTTCCCGGACGTTTTTGTTGCAGTGCAGGAAGGAATTTGTTCTTCAAAACATTTTCGTAGCATGCACCTGTTACAGTAGTGCCCTTTGGAATGCAATGGGTAAGGATAACGCCCTCGCTGTCCCAGAACATGGACACCATCATTTTTTCAGCATTCGCGGTTACCCGAAAATTTTTTGGTGGTGGTAAATCTGTGTGCTTCTGTTGAGCTGACTAGCGCTTTGTTTCTGGATTGAAAATGGCATCCACGTCTCATCCATTGTCACAACCGACGAAAAGTCTCATTCACGCTGTCGTTGCGCGTCAACATTGCTTGGGATCATGCCACACGGGCAGCCATGTGGTCGTCCGTCAGCATTCGTGGCACCCACCTGGATGACACTTTTCGCATTTTCAGGTCGTCATGCAGGATTGTGTGTACAGAACCCACAGAAATGCCAACTCTGGAGGCGATCTGTTCAACAGTCATTCGGCGATCCCCCAAAACAATTCTCTCCACTTTCTCTATCATGTCGTCAGACCAGCTTGTGGGAGCCCAAGGTTGTTTCGGTTTGTTGTCACATGACGTTCTGCCTTCATTAAACTGTCGCACCCACGAACGCACTTTCGACACATCCATAACTCCATCACCACATGTCTCCTTCAACTCTCGATGAATTTCAATTGGTTTCACACCACGCAAATTCAGAAAACGAATGATTGCACGCTGTTCAAGTAAGGAAAACGTCGCCATTTTAAGTATTTAAAACAGTTCTCATTCTCGCCGCTGGTGGTAAATTTCCATCTGCCGTACAGTGCTGCCATCTCTGGGACGTAATGACAATGAACGCGGCCTCATTTTAAAACAATGCGCATGTGTCTATCTCTCTCCAGTCCAGAGAAGAAAAATCGGAGGCCTTAGAACTTGAATGCACCTCGTAGTCTTCGCTATAGATAAAAGTCCAAGGACTTGATATGGATCACTACAATCTGTGTCTGCGAGTGCCAGTCTAAAGCCATCCACTAATACCTGTGCCCTGAGCGGCCGAGGCTGGCGGAAGCGGTGTTTATTATCACTTCTCGCAGAGGGCGCTCCTGTCGTGGCACGGTCGTTGTCAGCGGTCTATGGGCTGACTTCGTGTCACCGCCTTCTCTGGTCATGCGTGCTTGATCTAGGTTCCGGAGCTTGTGGTTACTCCAGAACATTCAGAGTAATATGGGGAACAAAGCTGTTAACCTTGCCTAAATCTTCAGAGAAGAGTTCTGGGAATTCTTGTAGCAAGCTAGCTATGTTCGCAAAAGCGTGTGATTGTAGCACCATAAAAGTCACTATTCGCAAATGCAAGCGATACATGACAGGCAATGTACGTTTTCTGAGAGTTGGAATGTTTTGTCCACCACTGCTATCACATTCACTGGGTGGTCATACGAAAGTTCACTCCGGTTGATGTCAGGAAATGGTCGATGAGGCGGAACAGTGTACTCCTACTGTGGACAAGAAGTAATGGCTTGTCACAGTACCTGGTACGTTGTGAGCGATTATATGGGCTTCAAATTGTTGCAACCACTCGGGCCATTGCTCTTCTTGTTCACGAAATTGGCGAAAAGGTGGTATAGCAGCAGGTGTTGCTGTAGGTGGTGCTTCATCCATCAGGAGCGCAGCGTTGGCCGGTAGATGTTGTACCATGTTGAGCAAGGTTGATATTTGCTGCATCTGGAACTGAAACATCTACATCAGCTGTGCTACATCTAACGCTTGCAGCTGTGGCGTCTGAGCAGCGGTGGGACAGCCAGGTTGGCATTTTGAAGAGACAAATGCAAGAAACAGACAGGGCAAGCAAGAAAAATAAGAGAAAAGAAAATTTCTACAATGCTCACCTGAAAACACTGATTAGCAAAAACGATAAGAGACTGTCAAATCAAGTAAACGCCCCTGCAAAGAAAAAAGCAAGACAGAATTAAGGTACCAGCAAAAGAAAAGACAATTCCGTGGCCGTGAGGCGCCGCGGGGTTTCTGATTCCTCTTTGTCAATGTGGTATCCTGCCCACTCGTGTAATAAACAATGCGTAGGAAGCTGCTTTCTCAGATTGCTAGACAACATACAAGCAAATCATGTTAACGGAGTTTGTTACAGTAATTGAAATGACAATGCTTAACTTCGATTTACAGTGACATGTCTCAATGGAAGCAATTGGCGACATGCGATTAATCAGTGTCCTTCAATGCATACAATTTCCATGTAAGCAATTAATAACACACCATGAGTCACGCTTGTCTTCTAGTGTGGCCGAGGCTACGCGGAACGTCGCTTTTATTCTCTTCGTGTAGATACCACTCCTGTCTTGGTGGCGTCCTGGTCAGCATGCTATTAGCTTGACATCGTCTCACAGCCCTCTGCGCTGATCTTTACGCTGGCGCAGCAAAGTAGCAGAGCAAGCTTATTGCCTGCAGCAGGCAAAAGGTATGTTACAGAAGAAAAACGTTATGCTTGTCCTTTTGTTATGTGTTTTAACTGATGTTGCTAAAAATGTGTTTGAATCAATCGAGGGCCGTATTATGGACATTGAGCCCACAGAGAATCATAGAAATGCTCTTCTTAAATCCATTTTGTTTGAGTATTTCAAAATCAGAAACCACCATTTGGGAAAGACTGTGAGACAAACTCTTTGAAGGTTTATGTGAGGAGTTTGTTTACAAAGACAGTTTTATTTAAGCGTCATTAGGTTTATTGTACATTGCGTTTGTGGTGGTACCTAGATAATACCTATGCTTCATTGAGATTATTTGTAATTGTTATGTTGTAAAATAAAGTTTGTGTTACAGTTATGTGAGTGTGAATTAAAATCCACCCTTCTGTCCAAAGCACTCAATCAATCTTCAGGCCACAAGTGGCCAATCGGGACCATCCGACCACCGTGTCATCCTCAGTTGAGGATGCGGATAGGAGGGGCATGTTGTCAGCACACTGCTCTCCCGGTCGTTATGATGGTTTTCTTTGACTGGAGCGGCTACTATTCGGTCGAGTAGCTCCTCAATTGGCATCACGAGACTGAGTGCAGCCCCTTCTGTCCAAAGATATCTAAGAAAATCTTCTTTTAGTTTACTCTCAGCACATGTGAAAAATATTAAATGAGGACACCATTTGAAAAATTCGAAGTTGTATTTGTTTCATGATTTGTTATGAATAATTCCTAAGCTGTAATTCCAGCTAAAAGTTTAAATTAAGTTGAAAACGTAGTGTATATATTAGTTTCCTGAAAGCTATCACACTTCAAATTACAGGCAGAAATGCACACTTCAGTATGACTATTGCAGGAAACAGAGAAGCTTATTTAACTGAAACAATGATGGTTCTAATCCTTGAAGGGTAGGCATGAAGTAAGACACAATTTCTTGTTAAACAGCCAATTTTTAAGCTATAGGCTTACATCTTACAGTACACCAAATTGGTAGAGTGTATTTATTCATTTTTTTATTAACTACAAAATGTTCATACTGAACTAAAAGGGAGCTTCATTTATGACCAGAAAGTTATTAAAACACAGTAATTTCCTTATGAATCCTGCACTGCCATAACAAAAGCAAATTACTGTACAAGCACTTTTACCCCAAATAAGAGCTCATATTCTATCAGTAATAAAGGAGTGCCATATATTCTTGAATGTACTTCATTTTGAGCAATGTTCAGACTGTTTCTTTTCTTTATGGAATATTACCTGTAATGGTTTGTGCTCTGTTACACAGATCTTAAAATAGATGAGGTAAATATCTTGTGATATTGGGAGTTAACGGTGGCCCTCTGGTGAACTGTTGTGCTCTTCCAGTTTCTCCACAGATTGGCTATATTTAGGAAGAAGTGGACAATAGTGTATTATCTTCGAACCATCTGCTAACATCAATGCATAGTTATAATGCATACGTTTCAAAATAGGCCTTATGGAGAAAACAGAACTCAGTTTTCACTAAAAGGACATTTTTCTTATTTTTTATGTTTAGGATTAAGGTACGCCAAAAATATCTGTTACAGTAGTCTGTTCTTAAACTCTAGGTTGGAATCTCGCATGCTACTGCATTAGTAGTAAGCTTTCCGATTTGTGCATGAACTGCAATGAAAACATTAATATAGTTATTAAATGGTAGTTTAATTTAAGCCCAGATAATTATCATATAGCAGTGAAGAAAACTTTCCTAGTGCTCCCAGCCAATGTCAGAAGAAAAGCAGATTGTTGTACACATGTTATTTAGTCAAACTAAGGGCCTATATTCTTATTCTAACAAGAGAATGCCAAATATAAAAGGATTTACTTGATTTTGAGCAGTGTCTAGACCATCTCATTTTATTTTATGGGCTGAGCTCTGGCCTGTTTGTGCCCTGTGATACATCTTTTAGGCTGGACGAGATTCAGTGTAGTTTTATGATATTAGGAGAGGAAGGTACCCTTCAGATAGCTTTGGTAACGTATAGTCAAAATTATACTGTCACAGTTCATATTGTTAACAGCTGCGCTCTTCCAGTTTCTCCACAGAATGGCTATCTTCAGACAGATGTTGACAATAGTGCACTATCCTTATACACCCTATAGCATGAGTTATTGAAAACAGCTTTCTTTCAGGTTGTTTTCATCAACTCTGTAAAGACACTAGCAACAAATTTAAAATGACTTAAATGGTTCTTGGAACTTTTATTTTCTGGCATGTTCTGATTAAATTTGGAGGTGTTACAACTGTTTCAACTGAAAGTTTATAAGAATTTCTTGATATATATTTCACAGCTCTTACTGAACTGGAAAGTATTAACTTTTGTAAAACTTCATTCAGTTTGAGGCTCCCTGGTGCGAAAATTTGTATATACACGTGAGATTCTAATATGAGAAGCTAGATACTGGTGGAGTTGGAAACACTGCTAAATTTCATACATATATAATAAGAATAGATTATACGTTAGTTTTCTTTATTTATAATGATCGTATTCTTTGTGCAAAATGGCCCTACTAATGCTCAGTTGGTTCTAAGCAGATTTACCAGAAAGCTTACATTTATTTCAGTTACTCTGGTCCTATGAATTTTATAATATGGGACATAGTGATTTTGCAATCATGGTAAATGAATATACCTTGACATAGAGAATGGTGATAAAGGTACAAACATTTACACTGAACATATTTGATGCTATATTTACATTAAGTGCTGTTAGTAGAAAAACTTCAAGACCATAAGAATAACGGAATGGCTTATACTAACTGGCCTCCATGTGCATATAAATGTGGCAGAAGCAGCGTTGTAGAGGGATATTAGTGCAAAACTGTATAAAAGATTTTATACCAGGTAGAGTGTTGCCAGCTTAGCTCTTCCTAATATTTTTAATACTCTGTATAGTATTGGCAGTTTAACTATGTAAATATAGCTGAAGCACCTTAAAAGTATGATGAAGTCATTCTAGCCAGAAGACAGAAAATTTTGGGCATCTTAACGGCTTCACTATGCCAGAGAAATGTATTTTAGTTTATTTACAAGTTCACGACCAAGGTTGTGCAGTTTGCTGTTGGAGTTCTCAGCTTTAAAGTTTTCAGTTTAAATGTCATTTTGCATTACTTAATGTAATTCACATAGAATTTCCTAGGTTTACTGTTTTTGACAGTGTTTGATGCCCCTTTCTATTTTCGTTGTCTTGCTTTTATGTATAATTATATCAAATGTTGGTCTTATCATACAAGTGTCCAGAGCTCAAAACTCCCCCCATCCAACGTTTTTAGTTTGGAACACTAACTAATTCATATTTTTTAAAACAATTTTAATCTCATTTACCTTAATCGATAGTTTATCTGGTAATTTCATCTCATTGCCTGCACTAGTGGGGTATTGGTTAAGGTTTTGTAAATACAATGGCAACTGATCCAGGTCAGATGTAGCTCTGGCTTAATTTTTCACAAAAGAAAAAGGATTTGTTGTATGAATTACACAGCATTCAGAAATGTGGCAAAAACAGCTTACAAACATTGGAAGACAATGTGCTGATTTGAAATCACGCCGACGTTTTGCCAACAGTCATGTGGTTTTATGTTTGAGCCACACCAAGTGCACAGCCTCTGTATGGCATGCCCAAGCTACTAGTATCTACGGTTGGAGCATCCTACCATATCTAAAGTTACTTTTTTTGCCTTCACATTTCTAAATGGTTCTGAAACTTTCTTATTAAGTTAGTAGAAGTGTGTTCTGTAATATCCGATGTTATGCACATATAAGAGCTCTGTTTCTTTCTCTCTCTCTCTATCTCTCTCTCTTTCAGGTGTGAGTTAGTGAAACACTTGAACAAATATTCAAAACATGTTGATCATCTGGTAAAACAAACTACGACTCAGAGTGAAAAGCATGGAAAAGACTGATAAATTTGCAAAAGAAGTAAATGGTAACTTAGTCTCATCTATGTACAACGTATAAAACATAATGTATGACCCAGTTCTTTTAGGACACTCCTTTTTCAAACATGCATCTTTAAACAAAATATGGCCTTAATCCCCTATATTACATTTCTTGTCATTTTATTACAGCAAATTTTACTAGTATCGATGCTAGTATTTCAGTCAATGAACATAAGATAAATGAGCTGCTGCCTTAATTTGTCTGCTAGAATAGCTAATCACCCTTTCTACTTATAGACCAACTCCTGAAGCTAGTTTTCAGAGTCTCCAAAACTAAGCTTATGGTATTTTGTTGAAACACCTTGATGATCGCTATTGACTATATACATTATTGGATTCTATGCTAGCTAGTTTCAGTCCATTACTTATATATTTATTTTTTGCTTGTAAATCAGTCAGCCTACTCACATTCATGGTTGGTGAGGCAATATTAGGAAAATTCACCATTACAACTTTTTTGTAGTAAGTTTGAGAGACATTTCTTGCCAGTACTTCAATCTCTCTCTTACCCACAACCTAGCATATTTGATAGCGGAACTCTACACCTTTTTAAATGATTTAATTTCAAAGTAAAGAAAAAGGGTAGCTCTAGCTCTCACTAAATGAGATGAGCATCATTGTTCTGAACGTCATATTTGCCTTGCATGTTGTGAGCTGAATCAGCACTAAAGAGGATATTGTAGATGTAGTACATGTGGGGCCATCAGTGTGATTGATATTACAGACTAAAGCGTAACAGCTCTGGTGTGTGGTATCTGTGGGATTGAGAGTCAAAGACAAATTGGTTCAGAGCCTTGTATCAGGTAAACATGCTGCATATTTTTGTCTTATAGCAAAGTACTGCTAACTAGTAACCATGTCGACCAGGTTACCGGTATATCTCACTCCCCAAATCCATAGTGGAGACCCAAGACTAACAAAAAAATTGTGCCAGACAGAAATACACTTGCTTTGCTCTACTGCCCACTAATGATGCCGCTATTTTCTCTTACACTGTACATATCAGATGCTCCACATGAGGACATCATATGAATTCTGCTTCAATATGTGCATCGCTAGTGCAGTGAGTGTTTTAGTCAACAAACAGTGATAAAATCAAAGCTGCGTTCACGTAAGCAAATGGTGAAGCCCTGAACTCTTGCAGCTGTCGTGCCACAACAATGTCCACCATCGTCCAACTTATAATTATTATTTTTTCATTTAACAGACAAATTTCTCTGTGTTTAAGGTAACTGATTATTTGGAGTTTACATATAATGAAGTCTTGGAGATATCTTCATCAGAGACTAACTTTTTAATTGTGATGCATTTCAGTACTTCAACTTCAGAAAACTGCAGCAAAATTCATAAGTAGAGCAATCTAGGATATATGATAAAGAAAAATCGAATAGCATCAATAGCGGAACTCATGCTCAAAAGTAAGTCTTACAAATTGGCCAAATGTGCTCACACTAGCAAGTAGTACAAGTAAAATATCGACTTTCATGTGAGATGCACGAATTGAGTGCAATTTCTGAAGCTGTTAACCATGAAAAATCGCATGCCAAACTGTTATTGCCAGTAACCTTATGAATGTGGTAGATAGAGTTGATATGAAACATCTAAAACATGACATATCAACAAAATAAAGTTTACCATAGGTGAAATATAATCATAAAAATTATTTTCAATGCTGTATCAGTTTTTTACAAATAGCGTATGTCATGAATAAAAACTTACTATGGGGTACATACACCATAACATGTAACAATGACATACTCCAATTTTTTTATAAATATCAGAACATAGGTCTTGAATAAGACTTATTGTGGTATACATTATTACTGGACTTTACACAAAATCCAGACTTGCTTCTGGGACTTGATTCTTGGTGTTCAAACATTCTGACTGATTTGGAGCCGATCACCTCACCAACCATGTCATGAATTTAAACTGCATACATTGTTGTATCAGACAGTGTATGATACCAAAATTCGCATCTACAAGACACCATTAATATTCCACATACATGATGTAAGTGCTCCAGGACACCTCTACAATCGTTCTGTTTTATATGTTTCACAGACATTCAGAACTGGACACTATATCTGCCCTCCTCTTACTTTTTACCGAATCTAAACGGCCTTCATTCTGCATTGAGAAATCATTACTATGGCTTGCATTGACAGAATGTGTGTTTGGTTCACTGGGATAATGGGACAACAATTCCAAAGTTGTTGCTTTGGTCTGCCATGATAGTTCTGGCATTATTAGCAAATTCATCCTTGAGCGTCCGGTGCATGACAAATTTGCTACTGCCACTACTGCACAGCTGTGCTGGTACCAAGCACAGTTTGCCAACACCATGCACATCTGCAGGATTCTTTAATCATTCTCAAACACCAAGCACAGACGAAAGTAGGCACATTGCCCCACACGTAGATGGCACGTTTCCTTAATGTGTACCATGTGAGATGTGCACCCAGAATGACAGATCAGCTATCACATGTTCGACTAAGTCCCTTGATCACAACTCAGGAACATACTATTCCGAAGTTCACAAATTTTAACGACACCCTGTTGACTTAGAGTCACCAATGACTCCATGATCTCAGACATGGAACAGATGATCATGTGTTTCTTTAACATTTCGACTTCACCTAGCCTCAAACAAGGAGCACTCACACACCAAATGACCTGGTGTCTCATCCCTAGCCTCTTTTCTCTAGTGTCATCTCCACCAGTGCACACCCACTTCAGGTCTGCTGGTACAACTAACAACATTAATGATGAACACTATCATTCAAGAAACTGCAATGGTCATTGATGCGATCACCATGACACATCAAAAGTATTTCAATATAATCAAAATCTGCCCCTAATCTTCACAACATTTCATGTGATCACTCTCTCACTCTCTCTCTCTCTCTCTCTCTCTCTCTCTATCTCTCTCTCTCTCTCTCTCTCTCACACACACACACACACACACACACACTCAAGCAGTGCAAGATTCTTTTGGGCAACCACACAGACGACAGCCCCACCCACCAAACTGTTGTCAGGCAGAAGCACTGCTGGCGAATATGAACACAATACTGTGAACACAGGTTATTCTGGGGCCTTTGCCTTGTCTCCCAGTAATTTGATCCTATGTCCCACTCTCTTTGTGTTGTACACAAACACTCGCCAATGCGCTATTCACAGCAGGACGCTGCATCACATTTTTACTACCCGCTGACTGGACTCGCATTCGGGAGGACGACGGTTCAATCCCGTCACCGGCCATCCTGATTTAGATTTTCCGTGATTTCGCTAAATCCTTTCAGGCAAATGCCGGGATGTTTCCTTTGAAAGGGCACGGCCGATTTCCTTCCCTGTCCTTCCCTAACCCGAGCTTGCGCTCCGTCTCTAATGACCTCGTTGTCGACAGGACGTTAAAAACACTAATCTCCCTAATTACTACCCGCTGCCTCCTGACATGGCTTGAAGTATACCGCTAATCTTTTGCTCTCCTGCAAGCAGTGATCGAGATCCTCTTTGAATCAGGTTTTGTTTGCCCCTCTGACGTCTCCTGGGCGCCACTCAGTGAACACATTCTGAAGGAGGATGACTCCCTCTAACTCTGTGACAACAATAGGGTCCTCAGTTCTCTAACTATATATGATAGTAACAACATCCTCTACTCAGGATTTACACACTTACTTATGGGTGCAACAGTCTTTAGCTTCATAGCCTGTAAAATGGCACATCTGCAAATAGCAACGCACTCTGAGGTAAATGGAAATGAGTGTACAGCATCCTTGGCTGGGAGGCCACATCTGGGGAAGTTCGGCCACGAAGTACAAGTCTTATTTCAGTCGACTCCACATTGGGCGATTTGCTCGCCAGTGATGAGGATGAAATGATGACGAGAACAACTCAGTCGCCAAGCGGAGAATATCTCGAACCCAGCAGGGAATCAAACCCAGGCCCACTTGCAAGGGAGGTGAGCAAGTTGCAATGTTCCTAAGCAGGTGGACACTCTGAGGTAAACCATCTCGTTGTATGAAACATTAAGATGTGAAAAGCTGCCTTCCTTTCTAGAATATCCTTCATTTAGGAAATGTGATCGTATTTATCTGAGCGGTGTGAAGCCTTAGGTTATATGAAGTTTTCTTTCTTATTTAATAGTGCGTTGTATTGGTATTATTATTCCGGATTACGTTGAATATATTGCACAGAACCGTTTTATCTGGCCTAAAGAGAAGAGATGGCTTAAAATATGGCGTACAATTCAAGCTGAATTCTGCAACAAAAACAGAGAGAAGTGCAAGAACTATAGAAACGCTTTATTTTAATGCCACTGGTTAATCAATTTATTAAAGATGTAGCAAGGGAAGGATTTGTTTAGTGAACAAGAAAGGAAGTGCCAAATGTATTCAAAAGTAGATTAAAGATAGATCAGAAGAAATAAGTATCCACATTACACAAATTTACTGAATAAAATTTCTTTTCAAATAGCTGAATAACTGAAAGTTAAGAATGACCAATTAATTCCAGAATTGAAGTCAGAATTGAAAGTGTTCCAACATGAGAACAGCAATCGTATTAGACTTTCAGAGACGAAATAATCAGACAATTAGAAGGGAATGGCAAACAAATACCAATACTTTAGGTCACATATTCCCAGAAATTTTTTTTCAGAACAATTGAAAGAAAACCTTGCAACATCCCCTTCGCAAAATTTATACAAGACTGTGCTTAAACTGACACACAATAGTTTTTAGCGCAACGCAGTCTGACTTTCAATAATCCCTACAAGAGAATGGCCCTGACTAACATTAACCTATATGTTTCACAAATCACTTACCTCACAAAAATCTTCGTTACTCGAACTACTGCAATACAGCGAGCGCCACTACTGCCAGCTAACTAAAAGATTCAAACTACGTAAGTCACTAACTACTGATGGGCACAGTTAGCAAATGAAAGATTTTAATAGAGAACAAACAATGTATTTACCTTTATAGTCATAATATATATATCAGTTCATGACACCAATTCTTACAAATTTCAAAACTCCGCCATCTCTCTCCCCACGTCCACCACTGCTGGCGGCTCACCTCCAACTGCGCAACGCTACGCGCTGTTAGCATGCAGCTGCTGCTGCCCAACACTACAGTGGCAGACAACAATGCAAACCAGCCGCAGACTGCACACAGCACAGCCAGTGATTTTCTTACAGAGCGCTACGTGGCGTTTGCGTTAACAATAAAAAAAACCTAAACATCCTACTTACATAGCCCCCATGCTCCCCACAAAAAATTTTACAAATTGTTTTGGGCACTGGCCAATAATGATTTGCTAAAATTTTTCATCATTACAATAACAAAGATATCAAATGCACACACTTATTGATACAATGTTGGTCAAAAGCTAAAATTTTCTCACAGTCCATAAAGACAGTCCTGATCATTCATCAAAGTAAAATTGCAGTGTTTTTCTCAAAGTCCGAGTAGTAAAAGAAAATGCACACGGAAGTAGTCGATTTCCATGCAGTCTTGAAGAAGTAGTGTTGTCCTTCCAACGGAAAGACTGTGCTGACTCTTGACATGCAGACAGGTAATGGGCCACAACAGAGTCAGTCGACGTTGAAGACTATCGGTAGATAGGTCATCACAGAGCAGACCCACTGTAGTCCTGGTAGAGATTACGGTATTGGTGGGCCACCAGAGGTGCAGACCCATTGCAGTCCTTGTAGAAATAATGGTATCGGTGGGTCGTCAAAGGTGTAGACCCACTGTAGTCCTTGTAGAGATGGCCAGCAGCCATCTGTTTGACTGTGCAGGCGCACAATCACCATTGAAGAGTCTTGCGGATAATATAACAAGTCCATAACCACCACTTGTGCACTCAGAAAAATTGTTTTTGAAATGTCCTTAGAACCAGCAATGCTGTTATCTAGTCCCTTACTGAGTTATTAACACATGTGCAAACACTACTTCTCACATATTGTCCATATACTATGACCAACAGAAACGTGTGCAATGAAATGTAATTTACAAGTTACTTAATTTGATGAACTGGTGTCAATTACAATTTTATAACATAAGAATGCAATAACAAAGGTACAAAATATATCATTAAAAACATAATAATACAGACAACATTTGTAGTAATACAGGCTTTACAAAAGAATAGAAATAAGATATACATCAGTATTACAGGAATTATGATAGAAGTAAATACATAAAAGAGCAGAATAATTATTGAAACATCAACTTCACACATGAGCATTAAAACAAAACAGAATAAATAATGTGTAAACATCTTTACAAAGTAAATAACATGTTATTAATGCAAATTATATTTGAGGATAACAGTATTCCTCATCATCGTGAATGTAGCTTAGTATTAGAAAAATTCTGCAACATAAGTCTTATCAGATAAACATATAAAGACAGGAAGAACATAAATACACAAGGGTACACAAACACATAGTGGGATAACACAAGGAAAGGGCAGGGTTTGTTTTACTGCAGTATTTTGCAAACAAACTTTCTTTACTTCTCGGAGATCTCCCTTCGTTCTTCATTATTTCCAAAAAGTCCTATCTATACCTGCTTTCTGTACTTTTTTCATAAATCCTCTCAGTGCATTTCTTCAAATTCATTGCAACTCATTCTCTTATATAGGTTACCCCCTCTTAAGCTAACTTAAATCTACTGAGCTCAGATGCTTAACTAAGGGACGAGGCAATGCAGCAGCACAAAACAATTTACACAAACAGCAATGATAAAAAATGGAAATTGGCAAAAAAAGGCAGCAATATTACAACTAATATAAGGCAATGCACAGCAAACAAGAAAAATAAATCAGTAATAAAATTGGCTTAATCTAATAATACAAAGTGGCATTCAGTAGCACTATGAATGGCAAACAGCCGCAGCAAATGCTATAACTTATACCTAAACATGACAAAGCTCAAGCAGAAAAAATCTTACCCTAAAGACAACAATGCAGATAAGGACAATGTCTATTCACATCTTAATGTCTATGCAATTAAAGTGGTGCACCACAAAAACTAATGCTACAACAAATTACCAAGTACTTGAAAATAAAATTATGTATGCAGTTCCTGTGAAGGGAAGTCTTTTTGTGCTCCTTCGTTTTTTTAAGTACATCATAATTATTTACTGGATCTGTAGGCATAAAATATCTATATTAGTACATCCATTAAATTTTATTGTAACCAATGCTGCAGTGCAGCTAGAAACTAGATATTAAACAATGTAGGCACAGCAAGGCGTGAAACATCATTCGCTAGCCATAAGTCATTTCATAATGCAGTAAACCATCTTCCAACTAGCAAGACAATAGGCATGAAATGTTTCTCATCATTTCATTTCAGTAAATATCATAAATTACGAACTCCAAAGTGTAATCATATGTTTTCAAGTTTGAGCGTGTCATATTTGCTAGGCTTTCTACAAAGAAATGTCAATAGCGAGGTTAATGGCCTCCTTTTTTTCTCCACTTGTGCCTCTGAAAGGCACACACTAATGACTTTTTCTCAAGGCGGCTGGCACACCTGGCCGCTCACAACGCATTATGTCACGGTCACTTACCTTTCATACCAAAATATTTACGACAGCAGTTTCCGCTACAGTGATAGTCTCATACAAAAATATTTTTACAGGTTGAGAATTTGCGTTACAAATGTGTAGAAAATAAAATCCTATAAATATAACAGTGTCTAAAAAATTTTCGTCGGCATTGTAATACATTCACGCATGTACACATATTTCATAATTCTTAAAGTACGATTCTTGTTTTCCAACATCCTTTTCCACAAATCAGCGTCCCTAACCACTACTCATTATTCCTTACCTTATTATACATATACATATTCGTAGACACTTGTTCAATATTTCATCATAACAGATACGTAGCATAACCACATAACTCATATAGCATCAGCTTAAACATACCTCAGCAGCATAATTCACATCGTCGTCGTAATAATATCATAACACCTCAGTCAAATCTCAAAAACGTCATAGCTTTCTCCAATAATTTCAAAACTTAAAAAAAAATTCTCTGCTCATGTCAAAAGTCTCAACTACCTCAAACGTACTTTAAAAATCATGATCCCTTACGAAATACGTCATTCAAAGCTCTCATAGTATCACAATGGTTCCGAAAAAGTATGAACAGTTCACAAAATACTGACAAAATACAATTTCGTAAGTGTGAAGTTATCCAACTGTGTAATTACGTAAACATCTGTCACTGATGTAGTAAAATAAATGTTTGTCTCTCCCAGTTAAATGATCAGATAGCTGTGTAATTTATGTGTTAGATAAATATGGTACCAATGTGTAAAGTTGTATAAGCAAATACCATATTAGCTAGGGCTCCTTGTGCTTGCCATACACATGGTACACAAAGTAGGCGTGTACCCCCCCCCCCCCCCCCCTGAGGATTAATGTACTTATATCCTCAGGTGTTACAGATTACAGCAATGGAATGAAATGTATCATGGAAAACCTTTGTATCATTGTACTTCAAATATCTTTAAAAATAAATGTTTTAAGTACAAAATTAGTCACTCAAATAAGCGCTAAACTGTGCGTCGTGTTGTAAGATAATCTCTGTGGAAGTGTCGTAGTTATCGTCCTCCGAAAGCTAAGTTCTACAGAAGTCAATGTACTTACCTCATGACAAACAAAAGTGAAATGCTTTGCGTATAGATATCGTAGTTACTATGCTTATTGCCGTGATGAAGCAAGTACTGTACTGTAACATATTGTTGTGCTACAGAAAAGGCTGTCTCATTGTAGCTATACCACAAAGTTACTACTAAAACATGTTTTACTTTCAAGAATAATAGAGAAAAACTGTGCAGATATAAAACAGATACAGTGCAAAAGCACAATGTAAATTGTGTCACACATTAGTAGCGTCGTGATATAATCGTGTAGCTATCAAAGAAACCAAATGCTAAGTCATCTTTAATCTCACAGAAAGTACTTCAAATAAAGAATGTCTTTTCAACTAAACCAAAATGTTGCATTAAAATTTCATTAGCAGTACTGGTAAATGTTCTAACTATGTGAGCCTTATGGTCGTTACGTAATCGTGCCACTAACAAGCAAGAAGGTACACACACAATAACACTGCGTCGTCAGTTCACTATAACAATCCATTTGTAATACTTGTCTAAATAAGTTGCCCAGTTTCTTGACTGGATAGTTAACTTTAAACATTATTGCATATTAACAGTCTCTCAGTGTGACAAATTGTACTAGTAGCGTGAAGTGAAAATTTTTATAGCAAAGACTAAGTTAAAAAGCAGATTATCTCGCAAAAAGCGGTTTTACATGTGAAATATGGTGTGAACCTTTTACCCTTTATAGTACTCATAGTTTGAACTTGAATGCAATTATCATGCGGTATACGTCGGTAAAGAATACTGGAATTTTTCTCAAGGTTAGCACCTATGTTATTTTTCTCTGAGCCAGCCGGCGCGCGGCTGTCTGCGGTGCGGGTAATTGTCTTTCTCTTTGTTGGCGCGCGCCGTTATTGGGATTAGGAGACCTAACTTCTACAAAGTGACCTTGACGAGAAGGCCCTGCTCTGTTTGAATCCCGCCAGTTCTGCTGCAATTCAGGTCTGTCGTTACGATCATATCATGTGTCGTCATGTCGGTAGATTCCATAGTTTCTTTCTTGTCGTTCACGTGGTGGAGAATTTCTCCCTGAATCGTAACTGCGCGCAGGACCGTTGCGTCTTAAGTTATTCCGTCTCCCTTGATAATAATTATTTTGGTTTCCATATTGTCTGTTTCTCTGGTTGTCTCTGTGATAGTCATTACCGCGGAGAGGTGATCTTTCCCTGTAATAATTACTACTCTGCCAACGGTTGTCATACGGGTGGTGTCTGTTTTTTGTCACGATTTACGTTGTACGAATAGCCTTGTCGTGTATTATTTCTGTCATCGCGGAATTGTGACAGGTGTGACCTGTAATTGTTGTGCTCCTGTTTTCGCGTTCCGCGATTGTCAGCGTCAATTTACAGTTCTTGTAACAGTCCCTAAAAAGCTTCAATGTCGTCTTTGCATCGTCCTGCTAAAATAATCTGTCGTAAATGTTCAGGTAATTTGATTAAGCAAATGCGGATGAGTTCTGAGGGGCTGTATGGGTTTGAAAGATACTGATTCTTATGTAACGTGTCTTCAAAATATTTGACAAGACTGGAAAATTCAGATTGTTCGAAATGTTTCATCATTATGATGCTATGTTTTACTCGGTCTTGTGTAGCTTGAGACCAATATGCTGAGAGGAAAGCATGATAATTTTCTCCTTCACAGTGACAATCGTGAATGACCGATCGCATTCTTACAGCTGGTTCATTCTCCAAGTAGCCACACATAAATTCTAATCTGTGTTCTAATGACCAGTTGGGAGGAAAACAATGAGAGAATTGATGAAGCCACGCTTGTGGATGAATGTCGTTGCCAGAATTCTTAAATGTTTTGAATTTACGTGTAGTAATGAACAGCTTATAGTCGAAATCATCATGTCGGCGAGTCGCATATCGGTCATTGTTACGTCGTTTCGGCGGTTCCATCTCAAAATTCGGTGTACCTTGCCAATTTCTTTCATAATTTCCGAAGTGTCCTGTGTTATTATTTTGTGGCTGTTCCGTATTTCTATGGCCCTCTTCCCGTATTGGAGCGCGAGTGTCCTCTGAAATACGTATTTGTTGTATTACCTGCGTCAGCTGATCTTGCACTTCCCGGATTTCTCTTTGGTGTTGTGTATTAATTTGATTTTGATTTTGTTTGAATTTCCTAATTTGTTCGCACTCTTCTGTATCATTCAGATCATCATCTACCTTTGTAGATAAGTTAAAGAACTGATCTGAAAGTTGGGCTACTTTCTCCGATAGTGAACACATTTCCCCAGTGTGTTTTTCTGAACCAAGTTTCAGAGTGTCTATTTGTGTTGAAATCGAATCTACTGTGTCCTTTAAGTTTTCCTGAGTTCTAGCAAGTTGCGTAACCGAATCGGTGCATGCAACTGAGTCCATTTTAGCTTGCAAGGTGTCGTGTTTTTCACGAACAACAGTTTGCAATTCTTTTATGGCTGCTTCGTGATTCTGTAATGCGTTTTCATGCCGCGAAAAAATAGGTTGAAAATGCTCACAAATTTGTGTTTTTACGTCATTACAGATTTTTTGACATTTCGATTCAATGTTATGTAACTCAGTAGTTAAATTTTCACGTGTTTGTTCAAGTGTGGTGTCTAACTTCCGAAGATTATGTTCCATTGTGTCCAACTGTTGCTGTGTTTGTCTCTGATTTTGTTCCACTGTGTCTAACTTTTGAAGCTTTTGCTGTGTTTGTCTCTGATTTTGTTCCATTTGTTGCATTAATTGCAATAATAATGTATTAGTGTCTGGAATCTGTTTTTCTATGCTTTTTGGCAGTGCATTTTCACCGGCAACATTTACATTTTGACAAGCAGAAAATGTGTCTTGACTCATTTGAGAAAACGGTGTGGACCCATAACCTGAATCTACAGTATTTGCAAGAATGTGTCCTGCCATTTCGGAATCCTGAGGCGAGCTGTTGCCAACCGATCGATCGATAATGCTTCCCTGTTCACTAATTGTTTCACTGTGTAAACCATTGTTTGAAGCCCGCTCCATTTCCCTATGTACAATTACCAAATTACTACTTTGAACATTAGTTAATTCATTATATGGTGGCGCTAACACACTGCTTTCGTCTTCACTGTCATTTCTCAGTTTACTTTGGAGCCTAGTAGTACGTTTTTCACAAGCCATTATAGCCACAATATTTCACACGACAACACAGAAAAGCACAATTTGAAGAGCAAAATAAGAAAACACATTAACATAGCACTGAAAATAATAACTAGTTAATTGCAAGCGCAGCTGCGAAATACTTCGTGCAAAACTACATGCATGACACAACTATTTTACTGTACAACAATGAAAGACTGCAACTACAAAGGAAATTCTCTCTATGATTACGCGCTAGCATTAAACAAAAGCTACACTAATTACACAAACTACAAGGAAAAAATCAGAAGACTCCAGTGAGGTATCCTTGGCTAAGGGTCGACATATGCAACGTCCCCTTCGCAAAATTTACACAAGACTGTGCTTAAACTGACACACAATAGTTTTTAGCGCAACGCAATCTGACTTTCAATAATCCCTACAAGAGAATGGCCCTGACTAACATTAACCTATATGTTTCACAAATCACTTACCTCACAGAAATCTTCGTTACTCGAACTACTGCAATACAGCGAGCGCCCCTACTGCCAGCTAACTAAAAGATTCAAACTACGTAAGTCACTAACTACTGATGGGCACAGTTAGCAAATGAAAGATTTTAATAGAGAACAAACAATGTATTTACCTTTATAGTCATAATATATATATCAGTTCATGACACCAATTCTTACAAATTTCAAAACTCCGCCATCTCTCTCCCCACGTCCACCACTGCTGGCGGCTCACCTCCAACTGCGCAACGCTACGCGCTGTTAGCATGCAGCTGCTGCTGCCCAACACTACAGTGGCAGACAACAATGCAAACCAGCCACAGACTGCACACAGCACAGCCAGTGATTTTCTTACAGAGCGCTACGTGGCGTTGGCGTTACCAATAAAAAAACCTAAACATCCTACTTACAACCTTGCAGAAGTACAAATAGACATTGTGTTGGACAAATAGTGAAAGTACTTTTATACAGGGTGAGACACCTAACGATACCGCTGGATATATTTCGTAAACCACATCAAATACTGACCAATAGATTCCACAGACCAAACGTGAGGAGAGGGGCTAGTGTAATTGGTTGATACAAACCATAAAAAAAATGCACGGAAGTATGTCTTTTAACACAAACCTACATTTCTTAAATGGAACCACATTAGTTTTGTTAGCACATCTGAACATATAAACAAATACGTAATCAGTGCCGTTTGTAGCATTGTAAAATGTCAATTACATCCGGAGATATTGTAACCTAAAGTGGCGCTTGAAACCTTCCACGTTCTCCTGGTCTTACACCTCTGGACTTCTTTCTGTGGGGTACGTTAAAGGAGAATGTGTACCGTGATGTGCCTACAACCCCAGTGGATATGAAACAACTTATTGTGGCAGCCTGCGGCGACATTACACGAGATGTAATGCGGCGTGTACGACATTCATTACGCCAGAGATTGCAGTTGTGTGCAGCAAATGATGGCCACCACATTGAACAACTATTGGCCTGACATGTCGGGACACACTCTGTTCCACTCCGTAATTGAAAACGGAAACCACGTGTGTACGTGTACCTCACCCCTCATGGTAATGTACATGTGCGTCAGTGAAGAAGTCCAATAAAAAGGTGTTAGCATGTGGTCGTAATGTGCTGTTCCAGTCTCTTCTGTACCTAAGGTCCATCACCGTTCCCTTTGGATCCCTACATAATTCGGTGCTGTTCGATACACACGATCGAACAGCGGAGGAGTGGTACTCATGCGTCAAATTTAGGTTACAATATCTCTGGATGTAATTAACATTTTACAATACAACAAATGGCACTGATGACGTATTTGTTTATATTTTCAGATGAGCTAACAAAACTAACGTGGTTCCATTTAAAAAACGTAGGTTTGTGTTAATAAACATACTTCTGTGCATTTTTTTATGGTTTGTATTAACCAATTACACTAGCCCCTCTCTTCACGATCGGTTTGTGGAATCGATTCGTCAGTATTTGATGTGGTTTACGAAATACAAAATACATCCAGCGATAATGTTAGGTGACTCACCCTGTATATATATATATATATATATATATATATATATATATATATATATATATATATATATATATATATATATATATCTGTGTGTGTGGTTCATGGTGTGGGTTCCTGTAGTCATGTCCTACTTCATGAACCACATGCAACGTATGAGTGGCCAAGTTACTTTGGAAGAAGGCTGGGCATCTCGGACATATTCTGAGTCGTGGTCACCTTTGTGCTCATACGGCAAAGATTACCAAATCCACCAGTTACTCCCCCAACCGTTAGGGTTAAAACCCAATGGGACTCGGGGCAAGCAAGGCTAGCAACCTGCTTCCCTCGTACTTTAAATGTGATGCTGGCAACAATCAGAGCAAAATGCCTCGGACCTTTGGAGGTGACGGAGTCCCACCTCTAATTGGCAAACCAGGTACGCCTAAGATACGACTTGGCAAACAAGTGGTGATGAGATGGGGAGCTATGAATATCAATGGGGGCTACTCTGGGAAGAAGGTAGAGCTGGCAGAGGCTGCAAGTAAGATGGGGCTGGTCGTTTTAGCTGCTAGTGACATTCGGGTAAGGGGTGAGAAAGAAGAGGAAGTGGGAGAATACAAGGTCTACCTGTCAGGAGTCAAAGCAGGAATAGCACAATGTGGTGTAGGGCTTTACATCAGGAAAGAAATGGAACAGCGTAGTTGCAGTAAGGTATGTAAACTAACGACTGATGTGGATAGATTTGACAGTGTCTAGCAAGAAAATTAGGATTGTGTCAGTATATTCACGTTGTGAAGGGACAGATCAAGATAAGATGGATAGTTTTTGTGAAGCAGTCAGTGATGTAGTTGTTAGAGTAAAGGACAAGGACAGTGTTCTGCTCGTGGGTGATTTTAATGCCAGGATTGGAAATCGAACAGAAGGGGGTAAATTTGGAGAGGATATGGAAGCCAACAGGAACGGGAAGCAACTCTTGGATTTCTGTGCCAGTATGGGCTTAGTAGTCACAAACTCCTTTTTTAAACACAAGAACATTCACCGGTATACTTGGGAAGGCAGGGGAACCAGATCTGTCATTGACTATATATTAACAGATCAGGAATTCAGGAAGGCTGTGAGGGACACACGTGTACTCAGGGGATTTTTTGATGACACTGATCATTATTTCATCTGCAGTGAAATTGGAATTGTGTGGCCGAAACTGCATGTAGGAGGACAAGAGTGGAGAAACTTCAGGATAAGGAAATCATTCACAAGTACACAATAGCTATCTTAGAAAGGTACCAGTTAGTTGAATGTAGTCAATTACAGTCATTGGGAAAGGAATGGACAAGGTACAGGACCACAGTACTAGAAGTGGCTAAAGAATGTCTTGGAACAGTAGTGTGTAAAAGTAGGATGAAGCAAACAGCTTGGTGGAATGACACAGTCAAGGCTTCCTGTAAAAGGAAAAAGAAGGCGTATCAAAAATGGCTACATACCAGTACTCAGGTAGACAGAGAAAGTTATGTTGAAGAAAGAAACAAAGCCAAACAGATAATTGCAGCATCCAAGAAGAAATCTTGGGAAGACTTTGGAAACAGGATGAAGACTATGGGTCTACCTGCCAGAAAACCATTCTGGAGTGTAATTAGCAGTCTTAGAAAGGGAGGTAAGAAGGAAATGACAAGTATTTTGGACAGGTCAGGAAAACTGTTGGTGAGTCCTATGGATGCCTTAGGCAGAAGGAGGGAATATTTTGAAGAGTTGCTCAATGTAGGTGAAAATACGATCAGTAATGTTTCAGATTTCGAGGTAGAATGGGATAGGAATGATCATGGAAATAGCATCACACTTAAGGAAGTGGACAAAATAGTCCATAGATTGCTGTGCAATAAAGCAGCTGGGGTGGATGAAATTAAGCCAGAACTCATCAAATACAGCGGAATGTCAGGTCTTAAATGGCTACTCAGGATAACTGAAATAGCCTGGGAGTCGGGACAGGTTCCATCAGACTGGACAAAAGCAATAATCACAACAATCTTCAAACATGGAAACAGAAAATATTGTAACAACTACAGAGGTATCTCTTTAATCAGCGTTGTGGGTAAAATCTTCTCAGTTATTGCTGAAAGGAAAGTGCGAGTGTTAGTTGAAGACCAACTGGATGAAAATCAGTGTGGGTTTAGGCCTCTTAGAGGTTGTCAGGACCAGATCTTTAGCTTATGGCAAATAATGGAGAAGTGTTATGAGTGGAACAGGGAATTGTATCTATGCTTTATAGATCTAGAAAAGGCATATGACCGGGTTCGTAGGAGGAAGTTATTGTCTGTTCTACGAGATTATGGAATAGGAGGCAAACTTTTGCAAGCAATTAAAGGTCTTTACATGGATAGTCAGGCAGCAGTTAGAGTTGACGGAAAATTGAGTTCATGGTTAAGAGTAGTTTCAGGGGTAAGACAAGGCTGCAACCTGTCTCCACTGTTGTTGATATTATTTATGGATCATATGTTGAAAACAATAGACTGGCTGGGTGAGATTAGGTTATGTGAACACAAAATAAGCAATCTTGCATATGCGGATGACTTAGTTGTGATGGCAGATTCGATTGAAAGTTTGCAAAGTAATATTTCAGAGCTAGATCAGAAATGTAAGGACTATGATATGAAAATTAGCATCTCCAAAACGAAAGTAATGTCAGTGGGAAAGAAATATAAACGGATTGAGTGCCAATTAGGAGGAACAAAGTTAGAAAAGATGGACAGTTCAAGTACTTAGGATGCATGTTCTCACAAGATGACAACATAGTGAAAGAACTGGAAGCGAGATGTAGCAAAGCTAATGCAGTGAGCGCTCAGCTACGACCTACTCTCTTCTGCAAGAAGGAAGTCAGTACCAAGACTAAGTTATCTGTGATCCGTTCAGTCTTTCGACCAACTTTCTTGTATGGGAGCGAAAGCTGGGTGGATTCAGGTTACCTTATCAACAAGGTTGAGGTTATGGATATGAAAGTAGCTAGGACGATTGCAGGTACTAGTACATGGGAACAATGGCAGGAGGGTGTCCACAATGAGGAAATCAAATAATGAACTCTATAGATGTAACAGTCAAGGTGAACAGGCTTAGATGGTGGGCTCATGTTACATGCATGGGAGAAGCAAGTTTACCCAAGAGACTCATGGATTCAACAGTAGAGGGTAGGAGGAGTCAGGGCAGACCAAGGAGAATGTACCTGGATTCAGTTAAGAATGATTTTGAAGTAATAGGTTTAACACCAGGAGAGGCACCAATGTTAGCACTGAATAATATATATATATATATATATATATATATATATATATATATATATATATATATATAGTCACAGATTCAGCTGAAAGAAAGTTTAGTTGTTTTTCTTGACAGTGTGTTATGAAGGTACTGTGTAGCATGAAAAACAGTATTCGTGTACCTGGAAGAGTTACAAGTTCAGTTTGTGGCTGGGATATGGTGAACCCATGGCTTTGAAGCCAATGGAGTATTCTTTCTGAAATTTCCAATCTTCTCAGCAGCATGTTTTCTTCAATTGAGCTGTCAATCTTGAGACATATTAAAAGCTAAGACCAATATGAAACTGACCAGAAATAGAAATAAGGGATTACTTAAAACTTAAGAAGTCAGAAAAAATGTGCAGTTTGCAGTAGGAAGAATGTCAAGAAATTTTAGTGCTTATATTTATTGGAAATACTCAAAATTTTGTGAAACCTGACGACTACATAAGATATTTTAGGATATATACTTGAAAAAATAATGTGTTATTATTTGAACAAATTAAGAAAGTAGGAATATTTTGTCATGTCCCTATAAACTGTATAATATACATTAATCTTTTGTACAATTAGGAGGAAGTTATGTGGTTTCAAAATTTTTCCAATGATGTAAAAAACAAAGTGTATCTTTATTTGTCTGGATATCATGAAAATCAAATTATGGTTTCAATTTGAGACATGAATATTTTTGATTTCTCCTATTATTGGTTCTTGACAAAATTCTTTTGTGTTACCATATTTAAAGAACTTCTTGAAAATATTTTTCATTATTACTTTTCCTTTTAAAGTTTTAAACAATTAACTTTTCTAGTAAAAATTTGGTTACTAGCAACTTTATTTTAAAATGAATTAAGCATAAAATTAAAATATAAACTGTGTGTGTGCAGGAGGAAGCATAATAGTAAAAGTTAGTTTTATGAAATGTTCAGTTTCATCTTGGATGTAGAGGTTTTTGATCATAATATGACCCTAGTGAGAATTCTTGTAATTCATTTTGAAAGGTGTGACAGTCTATTGAATTTAAATTTTCAGCTGTCATAAAAAGACACTGTATGAAAAAGGGAATAATACTGTTTAAAATAAAATTGTATTGAACTGATTTAATCTCAACGTAATAAAACTATTAAATTAATTGGATTTTTGAGAAATAATTTCCATAATAGTTAAGACATCTCTTCAGAATTATTATCTACTTATAATTTAGCATTCCTTTTGTTTCAGTAGCAAATTGATAACCAGTGTGATTTCAAGAATATATGTGTCTTAATTTAAGTACCTATATTTTGCATCTCTCAATTATTTATGTGATGTGTAAATGTAGTTGTAGTAATTAATACTTCCATACTCTCTATACTCATGAATTACAACTTAAGATTGGCATAAAACATGTATGTATGTATGCCAGCCCTCTATGCTAATACAATTGTAAAATTGTTTTGATATGTATCTAATATGACCAAGAAAAGTTGTTTGAAGACAAAGAGGGTGGCAATATCAACCAAAATGTGACTTACAAATGTGAGAGTGACACACAGTATGAAAAGAGACTGGGTATTAATGACAAGTATCATTTGTTTTATTTAACTCATTTTGTGATAACAGCATATATGAACTATTGTTCTGGTTTGTATTACTTTATATGGACAAATAACCTAATCTCCTCCTTGTAAAATCGCTCAAACACATCCAATTTTTGTAATTTTAAATTTTTCTTTGTATATTCATTTGTAAAACAAAAGAAAACAATTACACAAATGCAATTTTGAAAGATAACGAGAAAAACAAAAAAATGATTTGAAATATTTCGTAAAATTTATAGTGTTAGGTTACACTAAAGAAAACTATGTTAGGATTTATATATATATTTTCTTTCTACCATATAATGTAAATTTTGAAACTTCCTGGCTGATTAAAACTGTGTGCCTGTTCGAGATTCAAACTGGAGATCTTTGCCTTTTGTGGGCAAGTGCTCTGGAAGGTAGGAGACGAGGTACTGGCAGAAGTAAAGGTGTGACGACGGGGTGTGGGTCGTGCTTGTGTAGCTCAATTGGTAGAGAACTTGCCTGCAAAAGGCAATGGTCCCGAGTTCGAGTCTCAGTCCACCACACAATTTTAATCTGCCAGGAAGTTTCATATCAGCTCACACTCCGCTGCAGAGTGAAAATTTCATTCTGGAATGTTAATTATTTATTGTACTTAGGTTTTCTATGTTTTATAAATATTCCAGATGTTATAGTCAGTCAAGTTATATTTGTAAGCTGGTTTCTGTTCTTTAAGTACTTAAAATTATGATCAACAGAAAGTTTACACAAAATGTTTTTATTTAAACATATGACGTTATGTCACTTTACACAGATATTTGATTTTATCACCGTTACATGTTTATTGAAACTGTCTGTATAAAATAAAGGACTATTTGTCTTGAGAATATTTAACAATAACATATTTTCCAAAATAAGGCCCTTTGTTTCATAGAATCATACAATTTTAAGCATGTTCATAATTTTGTGTGAGGGGATATTGTAACAAACCAAGATTTTAGAATTCCTATGTGAACTCTAGCTTGTGATATTGTCTCCAATTTAACGAATACTGTGATCTTATCTGTTTTGTTAACGATGTTCATTCTAACTGTGGTTGATAAGTGCAGGATTCATGTCTGCTGGACTAACACAGATTGAAGTATATACGAAAATTCTATGCTTTTCCAAATAAATTTGCAACATATTGAATCATTATTTATGTCTTTCAACATTAAAGTTTTTGGTTATAAGCGTTATTTAACCTATACATTTTACATTATAGGAGCAATAACAGATCCCACAATGATCTAATAGGTTCTCAAGTGCGTTTTATGTGACGTTACTTGGAAATTTATTGTATGTTGAATAAAACATTTTTTTATATTTCAAAGATACACTTAGCTTATTCATAAACAATTCAATATTTTTTAAAAGCTAGACAAAAAATCCTTGTGATCTGACATATTTTAAAATTATTGATCATACAGGGTGTACCAAGAAGAATCATTCATTTTTCACGTCTATATTTATGAAACCATAAACATGTACAATGAACTTTGTTTTTTGATGAATGGGAAACTCAAAAAGTTTTTTCATACCAATTCATAAGTGTTCATTATGCTTCCCTTGAGATGCACATTATATGTCAGTGCAGTATTCAGATTGTTCCCACACTGTAGGGAGCAAGTCTTGTGTTACAGCTTCCACAGCTGCTGTTATATGATGACTGAGTTCATTCATTGTTGTTGGTAACAGAGGCACATAAACAGAGTCTTTTATAAAGAAACACAAGAAATAATCACACATGGTTAGATCCAGTAACCTTAGAGGCCAGTAATGTAAAGCTGAATCCTTTGGTCCAGTGTGACCAATCCATCATTCAGTAATCCATTGATTTAAAAATACATTAAAGTGGCGGTGTCCCACACTGTTCAAATCAGTCTCCAACTGTGGGCAAAGAAAGTTCTCAGGCTTATCGAGACACTTTTTGTAATAGTGCTCTCG
This sequence comes from Schistocerca gregaria, assembly GCF_023897955.1. Taxonomy (NCBI): domain Eukaryota; kingdom Metazoa; phylum Arthropoda; class Insecta; order Orthoptera; family Acrididae; genus Schistocerca; species Schistocerca gregaria. The sequence goes on along the minus strand of NC_064923.1, from coordinate 617,610,557 downwards.
CCAAAGACAAATGGACCATACACCTTTTCCCATAAAACTGCACAAAAGACATTACATTTTGGAGAGTTTCTCTAACATTGTACAACTTTATGTGAATGTTTTGTATTTAATATTCTCATATTATGATGGTTTATATTTCCATTTTAATGGAATGTTGCCTTGTCACTAAACACTAAGAATGGAAAAAATTGTAATCCTCCATCTTGATAAGAAAGAAATTATAGAACGGCATACGTTGTTGTTTGTCACCTTCATGAAGAGCTTGCAGGAGCTTAATTTTATATTGTTTAATGTCTAAACGTTGACACAACACAGACCAGATGGATCCTTGCTAACATGGCGAAAAAATTATTTTAACTATCTGCTGCTATCAGAAACTAGGCTAAGTATAACAGTTTAACTTTTCCCTATTTATATTTCATTAACTCCTTCCCCCCTTTGATCCCCAACCTTTGCTGTCTGTTCAATACATTTGTCAGTTATTTTGTCTACATCACATCTTGAAGAGTAAATTAATATAATATTTATTTGTTCATAGTTCCTTTGTGTATTTGATTGTATTTGTGTTTTTGTGTAGATATATAGTCATAAAAGCTAAGAAATTTTTCAAAAAATGATGTTTGTACAGCTACAAACTATTACTGATATCTTGTGGACTGTTTGGTTATCCTTTACTTCTCTTAGAATGATAAAGAAACCTGAAGTCTGTTCACAACAATGTATGAAATAAATATGGTTGCAAAACCTCAGCACTCTGTATTTCAATTTTGGTATATCTATGTTCCTTCAAATACTGATAGATTATTTCATAAATACTAAAAAGCTGTAAAATGTGAAATAGGGCTCTGAATCTACAAATTTGAGAAATTTTTTATGTTCTGATTAGCCAGATTATGTCATATTGTAGATACTGATTTGAAGTAAACTCAAGTGCTAGGCATGTTGTTTGGGAACACTGCATACACTGAAACAAAATATTGAGCGTGACTCATAGGAATTTATGGTTTATTTAGTAAAGTAAAATCTTGTCAATGCATGATTAATGCGATTTTCAGAAATCAAAAACCGAAAATTTTTTGATGGCCAACATTAACTTCTTCAGCTATAAAAAGTTGCATGAGAAAATTTCTTATTTCGATTTCACATTTCTCCAATTTTCTAAAAATAACAGATAATGTACAATTAGCATCTGATAAGTGAAAGGACTGAAAACCACAACAACAAAGTGAAATTATTGTTAGTGTATTTGTAATTAATGTTGTTGTGCCAAACTGTGTAAATTTTACGAGCAAAACAAAAGACAGAATGTGACATTACTAGGAGATCAGAATGGAATTATGATTTATAGTACAAAGGTATTCAGGAAGCTTTCAACTAAAGTAAACCAAAACAGTTTGAGTTCTCACCAGTTCAGAAATAAATTGGTAATTTATAACAGTAGCCAAGCTTCCTGCAAATCATCTGCTTATCTTAGTTCAAGGACTAAAACAGTCTGTTAGTTGCAGACCATGTAGCAGTACACAATATAGAACTATATAAGAAGTAGTTGTATACTGAAGACAGGACGCTGTAATTAATATGTAGGTAACTATTTTCTTTGCATACTACCTATTTAATCAAGTAGACATGAATGTATTGGTAGGATGTAAATAACGAATATTTGACATAGCTGAGTGGAAAGTAGCTTTCATCAAAGTAGCAGATTTTGTGTTTTTAAATTTAGCTGGAATGAACGCAAGTGGAATTAAGCAATACATTAACAGTTTATTATTAATCTTGATTCAGATTCTGCTTCCATGATCAATTTTCAATGCTGTTTTTTACTCAGTCCACATCCCCAAATGTTCCTGTTCTAGATGGGATCTACAGAACATGATGACTGAATAGATCATTGCCTACAGCAAACTGTATTTATATCTAAACCGGGCTACAGCTCTTTTCTGCAGATGACATCTACCTTAAATAGAACTGCCTTACCTTCAGTATGCTATGCATGCTGTGATACTATTAATTCTTACTTCTTCCAGTGGCAGACTCCTTTACAGTATGAAAACTAAAGCGCTTACTGTTTGTGTCAATAATGTCTATTAGTTTATAAATATGTGACATCTCTTTCTCCCTCTATTCTCTCCTGCTCTCTCTGTCTCTCACTCTGTATCTCTCATATGTGTGTGTGTGTGTGTGTGTGTTTGTGTGAGTGAGTGTGTGCATGTGTGTGTGTTTGTGTGTGCATGTGTGTTGTGTGTGTGTTTGTTGGGACACTAGCAACAGATTTCATCATTCAGCTTAATCACAAATTATATATAGTTACACTCCATACATATATAATTATTATAATTGTAATTAAACTTTCCCTATGTAAAACGCCATAACATGGAATCTAATTACTGTACAAGGACCAAACTTGGTAGTGGTAATGTGAAGGACATGGGGAAGAGAAATAATTCAAAAGAAATTCGATTGAAGCACTTTTAATGAGCTGCTATGGCATAGCATACCATTACCTACCAGTACCATTACTGCTACAGAAAGGATTCAACATGGTGCTTATCAGTGAACAGAAGGGTCTGAAAGCGCAAGAATGCATTCTGCACAGCAGAATGAAGCATGTCTCTAAGTATGTTGTTACCTCTCCTGATATGCTGTGCTTCAGATCAACACATTCCCCTGGTAAACCCTGTCCATCAGGTAGACCCACAACCAGAAATTACAGGGATTGAGATCAGTTAATCGTGCCAGCCAAGCGTTGGGAAACGATCAGCTGATAGTTTGATCGTTTCCAAATTTGTTTTGGAGAAGCAGGTGAATTTCATGAAAAATGTGCGGTGGAGCTCTCCTGTAGGGCGAATATGATATGCTGGTGAAGCATATCGCAGTGAAGCGGCCATCTTGGCTCCTCCAGAGCTAACCTCTTCAAAGAAGAATGGGCCAATGATGAACGTAGCTGTGAAGCCACACTCTATGGTGACACATTCAGCATACAAAGGGACTTCATTCTTAGTGACTGGGGGTGAAGATCCCCACCCTCGGCAGTTCTATTTGTTAACCTCACCCATCAGAGACACATGAGCTTTTTTTCTTTCTGTAGGATGGTCCAGGGCGAGCCTCATCAACTTCAATCCTTGTGAGAAAGTGGAGGGTGAAATCAACACTTAGTTGTGCGTTCTGTTGTGCAAGCTGCTGTATGATATGGATCTTGTATAGATACCATTTTAGAATGGTTCGAAGCACTTTCTGTACAGTGGACCACAGGATGTTCAACTGTTGTGACGCCACAGGCATATTGCCTGACGATCGGGAATTGCGCGCTGTGTTGGCTGCCATGGCAACAGTGAGTTCATGAACCATCTCTGGTGCAACCAGTCTTTGGCCTCTACCCAGAGTCACGCCTAGTTCTGTAGTTGATTCAGACTTCTTCATCACGCTCCGCACAGCAGATGGAGAAAGAGGACCTTTCCATAATCGTTTCAACCAGCAGCTGCAGCATTTATGTTGTTTTGGAAATATAGCCTCACCAATAATGCCCTGCTCCTTTCGTTGAGATGTCAACAAGTACACTACGGTTGATCAGTTGTGTGAGACTATGAGTCATGGTGACTAATCACAGCACCTGGTGGTCATAGTTGGAACATGTTTGGTGGCGCTGTGACACTTGGAAATCATTCACCCCATACCCTAGACATTAATGCTACCAAGTCTGGTATTGTGCAGTAATTAGTTTCCATATTATAACATGTTAAATAGGGAAAGTTTAATTATAGCCACCCAGTACATTATCAGAATGTGAAATATGGGGATAATTGTAAGAAACATGTCCAAACACACATATTATGTCGTATCAGAATACAATCCTTTTGTAAAATATAAATACAGACAGCTATATCTCGAAACAATGGATAAAAGTGCACAGTCTGAACAATTAAAACTTTATTGTATGGAAGTGACATCAAAATAATTCACAAGAAATGGTAACAAAAGAAGGTAATGACAATTAATATTTATTTGCTTTTATTTTTACAATTGTAACTAGTTTGAAACAGTCATCTCAGAGCTGATGAAAAAGTTTCGTTAACCACCTTTATTTTGTTTAATTTTTAAGTTTTAGCTCTCTTGCATCATTTTTGCAGTTGTATAAATTTTCTGTTTTGAAGCTAGAAAATATCGAAGAAGATGCTTCCAGTTATGAAAATTAAGAGACAGTATAATGGCATGTGATGAAGCTCTGTATGTGTAGGTATGTGGCCTATCAGGAAACAGACCTTGAATCTGAAACAGAGAAATGGCAAAATTATAGACCAGACATAAGAAAAGAAAGAAATACTGATAAAAGCAGACTTTATGTACTGGAATATACAAACAACTGTTAACAGTATTCCATCAGTTTTTGGAAGGGCATCTGGGATATTATTAACTTTTGTACCACTAATTTAGTTGACAACCATTCAGCCATTCGCAAGCTTGGAGTAAATGCGGAATCATTAGAGGTAACAGTGTTGTTAATATGAACGTCAGGCCCAGAAAAAACTTTTTGTCCCTAAGAGTAAACCAAAGCAAGTACAGAGTCAGTGAATCCACAGTGCTTAAGAAGTATTTCGTTAGTTATTACATATGGCATATGTTGGTATGACAAGCACTAAGGACCTAGAATAATACTTCCTATTGAACAACAAACATGAAATAAGGGATTGACATGACTTGTTTCAGCTGGAAATCCTCATCTCGATTGAGCAGATAGTCTGTTAATTTTATATCCACAGCTTTCTTCACTGCTGAATATCAAATACTGAATATCAATACTGTGACCAGTATTTTAGCTTTCCCATTATCCATGGAATGACCAGTAGATATACAGTTATCAGCCACTGTAGATTTGTTGGGCTGTGGCAAGTGAGTGTATTGCTTGTGTTCAATGCAATGCCCTGTTGAAATGTGTGTTCTTTGTCCTACTTACCATTCACGACACTCACAAGGAATTTGATAGATACCTGCCCTTTGTAAAAGTAGTTCATTCTTCGTAGATAACGGAAGAGCTGCTGTCTTGGCTGGTGGTAGGAAGATCACATTTACTTTATGTTTCTTCACTATTCTTCCAAATTTTGAAGTACTATTTCTCACATTTGGCAGAAAGGCTGTAGATTTTACACATCTTCTTCTTGCTCTTCATTTGGTTGCTCTGGCGTTTTTACTTGGAGATTTTATTACTAGGTTAAAAACTTGGGAACTTACAGGTGTGATTTATTGTTCAACTTTTCTTGTTCACCATACTACTTATTGTTGATTCTCTGTCATTAATTAGGAGTATGTTTGAAGAAGATATAACAGTATTTTTAAAGCATGCACTGATACCCACCTACTTTTTGCTTGAGAACCAATAATTGAATAGACTGAGGTTGTGCCACTGTCAGTCCTCTCTCTTCCGTGATAGTTAATTTATTTCTGCAGGATTTTGAAGGAAAAGCACTCACGTTTGCAGTTTTAGTATGCATGAAATTCCTTGACATTGTAGTGAAAGGTACATAGGACAAACAGTACACATAGCAACAGGGTGTTGCATAGAACACCAGCGATACACTCACCCACTACATCCCATATAATATGGAGCAGGTGAACACTGTATAGCGACTGGTCATTCCATGGATGATGAGAAAGTTAAAATACAGGCTTGGCCTCATCCTACTGGGATTCAGTGGTCAAGCAGCTGTGGAAATACAATTAACAGTCAGCCTGCTCAACCGAGACGAGGGTTTCCGGCTCACAAGTCATGTAAACCCCCTATTTCATGTCTGTGCTTCCGAAGGAAATATTGTTCTAGGTCTTCACTGCCTGCCATTTCATCATATGGCATCCAAAATAACTAAGCCAATACTTCTGAAGCTCTGTGGATTCGCGGACTCTGCACTTGCTTTGTTTTAGTCTCAGAGACATAAAGTTTTGTATAGGGCTGACTTTCTTGTTGCCAACATTGTTATCTTTGATGCTTGTGCATTTGCTACACAGTTTAAAGTGTTTTAAAAATCCTTCAAACGACCTACCTTGTGAATGGATGAAAGGTTGTTAGCCAAAATATAGCGCAAGAATTAATAATATCCAAGACGCAAATGATTAAAATATTCCAGATGCACACATGGAAATGATGGAAATTATGGTTATAACCAATGAAAGTGGACGAGAAATTACATATAACTTTGGGGAAGACAAGTTGAAAATTATAACTGTAAGAACTACAGAGAATCATGTCTAAGGGCAGTCAGTGATAGTATTACACTAACCGCTGCTCAGTGAAATCTGCCTTGCAGCTGTCTGTCTACAGTTTTACATAGTAGCACTAAGTTGTTTGATTTTAACATTATGTATTATCTAACTAATTTCTTTCAGTTCTGTAACCATGCGAGTGTTGCAGAAATCCATGTGAATTTACTTTGATATAAATATTTACAGAAATTATTGATTTTTAGTTATTAATTTAGTGTTGCTATGTGTAATTTTTCCTAATATTTGTTAGGCTTCTGCTTCTTTCTATCATGAATTTACGTTACATCATTCTGCTATACAAATCCTTTAATGATTAGCAAAATGGTGAAAATTAAATTTTTAATTCACTTTTGATTAAACAACTTTTCTACTTACAGTCCCATCAGTATTCAAACATAGCTGTTTGCCTTGTTTTTTATGCTTGCTTGCCTTGATTATATTATATTTCCAACTAGTTATGTAATGTATCAGAGAAATACTTACTATGTGCTACAGTCCAACAATTAACTGGATGATAAAACCAGAAAGTAGAAAATGACCTGAGTGGTGACGAGTATGGATGTAAAAAGAAAGAAAAGGGAAGCCCAGAAAAAATAATCTAATTTGGAAGATACTTGAAGATGTGTAATACTACTAATTACTTGTTACACAAACAGTATTCAGTTTATGAAAGAATTATAGGGAATTCAACATTCTAAATTATTTTGCAAGAATAAGAAACAATGTACACAAACTAGTCTTCAGTGAAAATCAAAGTCTTTCTCTTACTCTAGCTCTGTTTACAATACTTTAATTCTCATTTGTAGAAGATACACCAGGAAGCAGCTGTAAGATAAATTGTGCTCCTGATAAGTAGCACATCGATGAAGGATGGAAAAGATCCACTGTGGTTTAGTAATAAAATTCAGAGAATGGTGAGTAAGCAGAGACGCTTGCATTAACGATTCAAAAAAGTATGCACTAACGTCGACAGGCAAAAGTAAGCAGAAATTCCTGCATCCATAGCTCTATGCTTGAAGATCTATGCTTGAAGCATGCAACAACTTCCATCATCACACCTCAGTGAAAGATCTTACCAAGAACCCGAGACAATTCTAGTCATAGGTACAATTTCTTGGGGGATCGATTCAGACAACTATCAACCATTCTGGAATGGTGTGTCAGTAGCATATTCGAAAATGAAAGTTGAAATTTTGAATGTCGCGTTTAAGAAACCATTCACACAGGAGAGTTGGACAAACATACTGTAGTGTGACCATCACACAGACTCCTTATGGAAGGTATAGTAACAGGCATGTCTGGCATAGGAAAACAACTGAAAGAAGAAATAAGTATGGGCGGAATACCAGTTTGGTTGTGCAGAGGGTACGCTGTGGCAGTGCCTCCCTTACTTATCTCGAGTTCACCACAAATCTCTCGTCCAGAGCAAAATCCCAGGTGACTCGAAAAAAGCACAGATGACTCCCATATATAAGAAGTATAAAAGAATGGACCCACTTAATTACAGATCAGTATCCTTAATATGGGGTTTTACATCTACATCAGTACTCCTCAAGTCACATGACGACGTGTCTGGACTACTACTTACAGATCCCCATGCCACCTTCCATGTTCCACTCGCAATGGTGCGTGGGAAGCATAACTGTCAGTAAGCCGCTGTATCAGCTGTAATAGTTATTTAGAGAGTTGTACGTAGTCTAAAGTAGTATGTTACCCAGTTCATCCCGGAAATAACTTACTCGAAATTTCAATAGTAAATCTCTCCATGATGCATAATGCCTCTCTTGTAGGGTCTGCTCTCGCGCTGACCAAACATCCGTTAACGAAAAATGCCGCTCGTTTTGAATCTTCTTTATCTATTTCATGAGACATACCTGGTAAGGGTCGCACACTGACGATCAGGACTCAAGAATCTGTTGAACAAGTGCACTTGATGCCACATACTTAGCTAATGAATTGCATTACTCTCGTCCTGGCATCTACTTTTCCTAACATTTGTTGTATGTGATTATTCCAGTCAAGAGCGCTCTTCATAGTTACTCCTAGATATTTTTGTCATCAGTAGCATAGTTATACAGTAGTTTATTTCTCTTCCTATGTAAATTGCAGGGTTCTTGGACGTATTCTGAGTTCGAATACATCAAATTTCCTTGAGACAGAACAGCTTTTGACTACAAGTCAGATGGATTTGGAAAGTAACATTCAAGATAAACTCAGTTTCGCTTTCCTCACATGACATCATGTGAGTCATGGATGAAGGGCAGATTCCGTGTTGTTAGATTTCTGGAAAGGGTTTGCCACAGAGCCCTACTGCAGATTTTTAATGAAGGTATGAGTGTAAGGAATAGGTTCTGAGATATGTGAGTAGCTCTAACATCTCTTACCTTATAAATTCAGTATGGTGTCCTCTACAACGTTTCCTCTTCAAAGACAAGAGTATCATCAGGAGTGCCTCAGAGGAGTGTGATCGGTATGTTCTTATTCTCTCTATTCATGAATGATCTGACAGACATGGTGAGCAGCTGTTTCCTGATGATGTTGTGGTGTAAACGTTGATATCGTCATTGAGCGGCTATATGACGATACAGGGTGACTTAAGCAAAATTTATAGTTGATGCTCTAAATGCAGAAAAATGTAAGTTAACGCAGAGAAGTGGAAAAACAAACCCATGTTGTTAGAGTATAGCGTTAGTAGTGTGCTAGGCAACAGCCTTGCAGCAGTGGATACAACAGTTCCCATCAGATCACCAAAGTTAAGCGCCATGGCCGGCATTTGGATGGGTGACCATAGAGGCCACCATGCGCTGTTGCTATTTTTCGGGGTGCATTCAGCCTGGTGATGCGCACTGAGGAGTTACTCGACCGAATGATAGAGGTTCCAGTCAAAGAAAACACTCATAACGACCGAAAACGTGGTGTGCTGCCCACATGCCCCTCTGTCTGCATCTAAGCTGTGGATGACATGGCGGTCCTGGCCCTGATGGGCCACTTGTGGCCTGAAGACGGAGAGCTGCCTGACACAGCCACTTTAATCAAATATCTGTGCATAACTTTGCAAAGAAATATGGAATGGATCGAGCACATAAGGGCTGTAACAGGGTGGGTGAAAGATCGATTTCAGTTGTATTTGGCATTTACTCAAAATTTATTTTGTGTGAGCCCTCAGAGGGACGTACTGTAGATTCTTCATATGTTATTAACTGTAGACACTAATGATTTTACAGCTGATTATTGTGTTGTGAATTACCACACTATGCTGTAATTAAAAATGTATTCATATGCTTTGTAGCAGGACTGATTTTATGCTATGAATATCTTGTGCAGTTGCTTTTGCCACCAAACATGGTGAAGAATTTGATCATTTTTCCAATTAATTTTGCTAATTATACTGTTCATGGATTTTTCCATCCCTTATTAATAATTTACTTCTGTTTTACAATTATAATATTTAATAGTTTTATCCATTATGCAATGGAATTTATGTGATGCTAAGAAGAGAGTTGTTAGGAATCATACTTTTTCGTGCATTACACAAACGATTTTTCTAAAGAAAATTTTGTAACAAATATCTTATGCAAGTGAACATTTATACCTTGTTGCTCTGTTCCATGCAAGCTCTGGATGAATCTCAAGATAAATTCAATGCAGGAGATTCAGGATTCTAGAGAGGGGCAGGGTGTTGTAATTTCAAGAAAATGATTTAAAACTCAGTATTATACAGGTTTTTAAGAAGGTCTTCCAAAGTATTAAAAATACTCCATAACCTCAGGTCTATCGCCCCACCCTGCCACTCTAAAAATACCATATAAGCACCTTTGGAGCTGGGGAAAGGTGTACAGTGGCAGAAAAATAGACACTATGAGTATAATGAAGGAAATAATATCCTATTCATTAAACAACTTGCTCCATATACTAAGTCATTGCACAAATTATCAAACTAATAAATCTGATTATACTAATTATTTGTAAATTTTGTATGCAGTTAATTAACTGTTGGGCAAGGTAAGTAAGATCTCGGGAGTGGTACAGTCTGGTACCCCACAAAACAAATTTAAAATTCTCATAAGATATTCATTTTAATGGAAACATATGTTGCAAGGAAATTTGACATGTTACAATGACCAAATAGCGCAACAGATAAAATTACGTCTTTTGCAAAATTAAAAAATGATGATAATAAGTGTACATTTATTTACACCAAATCTGATTTGATAGCACAATAAACCTTAAAGAAAAAACTCCTCAACTTCTTGTAACATAACTTGAATCTTACATCAATCAAAATTTATACTTACTGATTTAAGATGCTAAAAATTATTTTACGACATCAAAAGAGTCATATAACATGAAACCAAAAATGTTATTTTCCTTTCTTTTGAGAAGGATTACAGATAATAAACTTACATCTGACAAATATAAGATACATATTTTACAACATGGAAATTCTGCGAATGATGTATCTTTTCAGGTAAAAATACTTGTAGACAAATCACTTTCGACGGAACATATTTGAATAGATTCTTCTTCCACCACTTGAAACGGCGAAACACAGTACAGGAAATAGCAGAGTGACACTTGTAAACAATGTTCAGAAAGGTTCTTGACATGAAAACACACCAATCACCATAATAAATATGCAGTCAGATTCTCCTGACACAGAAACCGAGAACACTTAGTAATAACTGTAAATGAGTCACTGTAATTACTACCATTATGTGAAATATAGAGTGAAATTTTAAGGAAAGCACCTGAAAAGACAACAGATCATGGCCAGAGAACGTAACTGAGCGTACAAAGCTTACCTTGATATTGTTTTAGATTAAACAATAAAACCAATAGCTCACAGAGAAGGGGCAGGTCAATCAATTGTAACTGCACCCAGTGTGTGTCTATAATTGGAGCATGACCAGGAGCCAAGTAATAGTGCTCAATGTTTGAAACCCATGTCCTCACCAGTGAGAACAACTGGATGCAGATGGTCTGACACAGCTGTAATCCTGACGTATAACATTGTCCTTCTGCCAGCAACGAATCAACTCCAAAATGATTAGGGGCGTATATTGTAGAAAACAAAAATATTTCTTGGCTGTACATCCATGCAGTGCCCCAGAACCAAAATTCACTGGTAGCACGTGCTCATGAGTCTAGCAGTACTGACTGTCAGAGCCTCCTCCTGGTGGGAGACTCACATAGTTCTCCATAGGCTTGGAGGCATTGCCTTCCTGGAGTCAGCAACAAAGATCATGAGGCACATTACCCAAAGATCTTTAGTATGACAAGGCAGATTACTTTGATACAATGGGATCGATCCAAGCCAACCACAGCTCAAATTTGCTTTCATTGGTGCTTGGGGGCAGGTAGCTGTCATGTACCTGTCTATATCTACATCTGTGTACATACTCCACAAGCCATCATGGCAGAGGCACCTCATACAACTACCAGTCATTCCTTTTCCTGTTCCAGTCACAAAACAAAGCAAGTTAAAAACGATTGCCTATATGATTCTATATGAGCTCTTATGTCTTGTGTCCTTTCTATGCAGTCGTTATATGTGATGACACCAATCAACAATGTAAGTTGGTAGCCTGCATGAGCACATGGTGCTATATTGGCACTAGTCACCAAGCACAAGTTACACATTCAGCAAAACCCCAGGCGACTGATAGGGATGGAAACGTATTCGTTACATCTTGTTGATAAATTTTATAGTCTATGAAGGGGATAACAGACAGCATTTTGACTATGGAAACAATCAACATGGGGAGGACTGGAATGAGTGTTTCAGTGGCTGCAACTATAGTAGAAGGTACTATGGAAATTTCAGGAATGGGCTACAGAATAATAGAGGAGAGAGAGAGTACAAGAATTCTAGAAACGAAACACAAAATGGCAAAACGATACGAGATTACAGTAGGAATGACGGAAGTAGAAACTGGGTTAGAGGTTTAGATGGTAGAAATAGAAGATGGGATGGGGCAATAGAATGCTTCTGCATGTAAGACCATATGATAGAGTGAATCAGTCAGAAAACAAAATATAGCCACAACGAGGATCCATGACTGGTGTGAGACAAACATGTAACCAGACAAGCAAATTTTGCCATAATGATAGCAGAAATTATAATCAGAGTTGTCAACAACAAAACTTTGGGACAGTACACAAAATGAATTGGTTTGAATTCAGTAGAAAATTCTGGAACACCACAAGGGAGAATTATTTAGAAGAGAATAACAAAAACAGGAAAAAGATGAAAATCCACATATGTATATTGGGATTGTTGAGATTTCCATAGTTGCACTGAGAGTGATACAGGAAAGAGTGAAGAGGGAGAGAAAGATAGGTGACTGTTTAACGAAGAAGAGTATGATGTAGTGGTCAATAATGCTAATGTGCAGGATGTTGATTACCTGGCACAAAGGAGGCAAACTATTAAAATAATGTTATACAACTTAATTATAATGGGAAGTGATGCTGATGATTTTGAAGTCAGTATTGGTGCTTATGTTGACACAAAGGAAGGTGAGGTTTTGAATTTAAATGATGTAGAAGATGATGTTTCTTACAATGAGAACAGGAAAGACATAGTTAATAGGGTAACTGTATCTGAAAAGAAGCTACTGCCTCTTTGTGAGTCACAAGTCATGAAGAGATTAGAAAATGATAATCAGGATGAATTAAATCAGTCTGGAATGTGCTTGAGCTTGGAAGACGACAAGGAAAGTTTTTGAAGCGTATTGTTGAAGCACAATGGAAATAATGTTGATAGGGAAGAATTCTGGAAAAGAGTAGAAAAATATAGTGGTTTGGAGACATAGGATACAATAAAAAACGAGTTTAGTGAAAAATGGGGAACAACTACCGGTAGTAGTTTGTTTAGTTTCCAACCTATGGTAGAAGCCTGGTTTAAGAATCACGAAAGAAGATCGTACATTTGGAAGAAACATGGAAGGTTTCAGATTGTTTATGTATGGATGAGACACCAGATTTGATTTTAGTTTCATAACCACGTTACCAGGGTAACACAATGTACTGTGTTGTACAGTCACTGTTGGTAACAATCAGCTTTGCGTATATACGAAATAGTTGCAAGGAGGCATTCTAATTGTTGCAGGCTACTTTTGGACAACGTTATGTTCTGTTCATTATTGTGTAAACTTTGCTATCGTGAACCTCAACTCTGGATTCTCATTGATGATGAACTGGAACTCCCTAAATCTGAATACAGCAGATTAAGCTATGAAGCTGAAGTGCAGCATGGTAGAACGTTTTTGTCTATTGTTGAGTCTACAGATTTCAGCTATCAAGATTCTACAGAAAAATCATTCCTAGTAAAGAAGATGCTCTGCTTCAGATAATGAAGATGTTATTGGTACGTGCTTGTAATGACGCTGCAGTTGAAAAATAAACATTTTATAACAGTAGCGATAAAGATGACAAGAGCTGACGAAAACAATAAATCGACTGTGTGTTCCATAAGTATTCTATGTGGGAAGTCTGGAACGAAATTGCATGGGGAACTTTTTGGGCAAGAAAGTTGCTCAAGCAAAATATTTTGTGGGAAACGGTTGGTTCAATACTTACAACAAAACTTCTTTCTTTAAAAGACGTCTTCAAGAGTATACTTACAGGAGAAATGTGTGAAACCAACAGGAACGCAAATCAGGTATTCAAAAACTATAACATCAGTTCAGAAGGAGCAGCGAAAGTATGTAAGCCATTTTTTTTACAGCTGAAGTATTTCATGCATACAGTGTTATACTGATACAGTTGGCGTAAGATTCTCTAACACTGAACATACAAAGGAAACATGAAAAACTGCATTCCCATTGTATTGTGCAAGCTTATTCCTCAAGATTTTTGGCAGATAAGCAGATTTATGAGATTTGACAATTTGAACAACAGGACTGAGCGTTTGAAAATTGACAGAGCTTCTGCAATATGAGACATATTTGAAATACTGCATTAAAATTTTCTTGAAAACTATGTGCCTTCTGATTGCCTCACTGATGATGATCAGCTTTTTTCTTACAAAGGAAAGACGAAATTTACTCAATAGGTGCCCTCAAAACTAGCCAAATATGGCTTGATCGTTTGGTGGATTTGCGATTCGCGAAATTCTTGCCCAATAACTGACCAAATTTATACAGGCAAAACTGCTTCTAAAAGAGAAACTAATCAAGGTCAGAAAGGAATAAAAGTATAATTTTGCCATTTCGAAGGTACTGGCAGAAATATAGCCACTGACAATTTTTTCACAACTCTACCATTAGCAAGACTGTTGATGACTGCGATTTGTCCACAGTTGGTACTGCGAAAAGAAACAAACCCTATATACTGCCAGAAATGCAGCCTTCCTCTTAACTCAAAAACTGTTGTCCGTATTTGGATTCAATGAAGACAACGTTTCTCCCTGTTCATATGTTACAGAGAAGAAGAATTTATTTATTTCAAGATTCTGGTAGCGGTCACTTTTTATTTTATGCTTAATCTAACATAATGCAACACTTTTCGAACATGTTCTGTTCATCTTCAGGTGTTTGTACATACATACATACATACATACATATAGAGAAATGTTACTTAAAAATAAACAGTCTTAAACTAGATTAATCTAGAACTCGTTGTCCATTGTTTTTTTACTGTAGCTGCTGGTGTGGCATTTGGGGGGGAAGGAGGGGGGCAGTGTGTGGCTAGAAACCGAAATCAGTGATGTCTTCTGTTGGTTTTCTTCCTTGTGGTTGACTATGTATATCACAGCCTGTAGAGGATGCAGATAGATTTGTATCAGTTATGTGTTAAGAAAATAGCGTGAAAGGCCTTCATATGACAGTTGATCACTTACAATTTCATCATCTTGCTGCTTTACTTGCATCACTGGTGTAATGGCGGAGCTGTTGATTGATATTACACTATTGCACATTATATTTTGTCACTGACTGCCAACGTAATTCTCTGCACAAATTGTCTCGACGTTATACACACAACACAAGATGGAGGACTGTAGCATGTGAGTCTGCATCGATTATCGAGATTTTGTATCAGTATTCTTGGTACTGGCAGATTTGTAGTCAATTATTTACATTGACATATCTTGAATCTATTGAGTTAGAACTAGTTTAAGACTGTTGAAGAATTTTGAGTTTTTGAATTCTGTTATTTCATTAAGAATGTCATCTCCATTCTTTGTGTTATCTATGAAAATTTACATTTCTTCCATGATATCCATTCTTTTACCTTTTCTATTTTGTGTAAAATTTCGAGGTTGTCTTCGATTTTTAAAGGGTGGTCTGTGTATTTAATGTGAGTTGCTACTGCTGATATGTTACATTTATCAAGCCTGTAGCAGTCTAAATGTTATTTGAATCGGGTTCTGAAGTTTCTGCCTGTTTGTTTATTACACTGGCTGCGTATTTTGTAAATACCAGATGCATCAAGAGTTGTATCTGGTGGTTTTATATTGTGAATAAGCTTCCTACTTAGGTTGTTGTTGGTGCTGAAGCTGATTTTTACTTCTGTGTGTTTGAATAGTCATGATAATTTGTCAGATACTATTCCAAGATATAGAATTTTTATATATTCGACTGCTGGGACACTGTCAATTGTGAGTGTAGTTTGATGTTGTTTGTTCAGTTTATTTTTTATCTGTTGTGACATGGTATTAATTAGAGGAGGGTCATATCCATAGTTCATTGCAGTATATGTTATGGTTTCTATTTCTTGTTGGAGTTTGTATGTTGAAGTGGAAATTTGTGTGCTCTATACAGCACTGATCTATAAGCAGCTTTCTTGTGGGAGGAGGGATTTGTTGAGGAGTGTGGTACAATGGTGTCAGTGCCAGTAGGTTTTCTATAAACATTGACAGCTGCCTTTTGGTTCTGTTTTAATATTTTCATGTCAAGGAAAGGTATGGTGTTGTCTTCTTCCTGTTCGAGGCTGAAGTGAATATTTTTATGCAGGCTACTGAATTTGTTAGAAAGGTTTGTCACTTCATCCTCTGTGCCATCAAATAGAATGAGGGTGTCACCTACATATCTCTTATAGAATTTAACTTTGCTTGTGATGTTATCACTTAGTGTTAGAATTTTATTTTCTATATGGTTGATAAATATTTCAGCTAATAGGCCACTGAGAGGGCTGTCCATTGCTAGTTATTGGTCCTGCTTGTAAATTTTATTGTTAAAAGAGAAGTAATTATGTAAGAGCACTAGATTAAGCACATCTACAAGTTCTGTGATTTCTGGTTTGTTCACTGTCTTGTTTCTCTGTAGGTTCATTCTTATTATCTCAACTGTTTCATCTACAGGTATACTGCTATAAAGGTTAACAATATCTAGGGATATAGGCTTGGCTTGAGGTGGTACTGTCAAATTTTTCAAACTGTTACTAAGTTCATAGCTGTTATTTATGGAATATGGTTTTTCAAATATGTATTTTTCTACAAGTATGTCATTTAGTTCTCTCATTAATTTGTAGGCTGGGCTATTAATTGAGTTCACAATAGTCCTGATAGGTGTGTTGGTTTTATGGACTTTTGGTTGTGCTCTGAGTTTGAGGGCTATGGGGTTCATCACAATAAGGTCTTGTACTTCATTCTTAGTGAAAAGGAAGTTACTGCTGTTGAGGCATTTTCTTATTTTAGATTGAAACTTTGGTGTGGGGTCAACTTGGACTTCCAGCATGTGGTTGGTTTTGCAAAGAATTCAAGTGTTATGTGTAAATAATCATCATTAAACATAATAACTGTTGTGGAACCTTTATCGGATTTTAGTGCCAGGGCATTATGCTTCTGTGGTTTCTTATTCATTGATTGAAGTGCATTTATTTCAAAGTTGTTTGTTTTTGTTGCTTTTGTGGTTATGTGTTTCTGTATAATTCTAGTAGCCTTGTGGTCTAGTACCGTTTGTTCAGTGTCATTAAGTTTTGCAAAGTCACTGGCTATCTTTAGTGAGCATATGGTGTCTTTTATGTTTTTGTGATTCATGCTTGGATTTATATTATGCTTCAAACCGTTATTTAGTAGCGTCATTTCTGTGTGACTGAATTGAATGTTAGTTGAATTTACAACTGTTGGGAAATTCCTTTGTGGATGTTACTATTCTTATTTACCTATTTATCGATAGGCAGCTTGTTTCTCTTTCTCAAATTGTCAAGCTTCTTTTGATGAGTGCTGTTAATTTTATTATATGTGTTTTTATTATGTTTCCAAGGATATCATGGAGTAAAGGGAGCTGTGCTGGATGTGCTAATAACATTAATTCCAGTTAGATGCTGTAAGCTAATCAGTTGAGGTCTTCTTTCTTTTTATATAACTGTTTTACTTCACATCTTAGCCAGAACTTCTCACCTCTAGCTTTAGCAAGTTGTGCTAAGCTAGATTTACAGTTAGTCTTAATGTTCACATATTTATGTAGTATGTTTTCGTGTAGACTGTTTCTGTTGAATTTTATATCAAGATATGTTTTAAGTAACTTTAATCTAATGTTTCTGTATGTACAAAATACCTTCACCACTTGGCTGGTTGAATCATAATTATTTTCAGCCATAATGGCTATGTTTGTTAACCATGACTGTGTGGTATAATTATTTATTTCAAGTTTCTGCTACCAGTTACTTTTCATTTTATGCTAAATCTAACATAATGCAAAGTGTTTCAAACTTGTTCTGATCACCTTCAGGCGTTTATACATACATACATATAGAGAAACGTTACTTACATATAAACAGTCTTAAACTAGATTAAACTATAATTTATTGTTTTTCACTGTAGCTGCTGGTGTGGCATTTGGGGGAAGGAGGGGGCAGTGTATGGCTAGAAATCGAAATCAGTTCTAATGTTATCCACAATGCATTATGGTGCATCAACTTCTGGCATTGTTTCTAAGCCAGATGTTTCACATTATTATAACAGTACAAAAGGGGGCACTGATAATATGGTCAAGTTGTGTTCTCATTACATTGTAAGAAGGAAGACACAGAGGTGGGCGCTAGCATTTTGTTTACAACATTCTGGATACAGTTTGCTTAGTGGCATACATTATTTACACAGAAATTAATCCTCAAGCAAAAAATATGTCACACAGACACAGACTGTTCCTACTGGATCTGGGAAAAAAATTGGCAATTTCTTCCATTATCTCTAGATCATAAAATCCTAATTGCTTGAGAAAATTTTCTCTGAAATAGGATAATGACTGCATGATGGGAGAACATCTAATTCTTGTTCATGAACAAGTGGAGGGTAAACCAAAACAAGATGATTCTGGCTGCTCAAACTTGTTGGTGACTGTTTTGTATGCGTAGCTAAGTCACACAAAAGGAATAGAAAACAAAAAAAAGTGGCTAAAAATGTAAAAAACCAATATGTGATGAGCACTGGATTAGAACCACAGGATGTGGACCATGAGTAGAAAATAATTCCAAGTTTTTATTTCCACTGTGAAGAGTTGCAAATTTAGAATTTGCATGATATTATGTAATTTACTGTATCACATATAGTTAACAATTGTATATTTAGAAAACATTTATGATTTTATGGTTGTGTTATTACTCAGTTGTCTAATAAATAATAAAACTATGAATACGTGAGCTGCACACTTGTTCTAATAGAGATAACCCAAACGTAGTGCATTATGTTCCTTCCCATTTAATTGCTCTTTTTTAAAAGTATTTAAATTTTGCTTTCATTATGACATTTATAAAGATGCAAATAAGGAATATCATTATAGAAAACTTTGACAATGTTGACTGGAATAATTTCTTTCAAACTTTGAAGGTGTGAGGTGTAAAATATAAGGAGTGATAGGGTATTACCAGGTTGTGTAGAAACCAGAAGACAATCATATAAGTCGATGTGCATAAAAGAGAAGCAGTGGTTTGGAAGGGTTTTAGCCTGTTCCCAATGTTGTTCAATGTGTTTGCTGAGCTTGCGTGAAATGAAGTGAAATGAAAATTTTGAGTAGGAATTATAGTTTAGGGAGAAGACATGAAAACTTTGAAGTCAACGACACAGTCTGTCAGAATCAGCAAAGGACTTGGAAGATCAATTGAATGAAATTGACTATGTCTTGGAAGGTTGTTGTTGTTGTCGTGGTCTTCAATCCTGAGACTGGTTTGATGCAACCCTCCATTCCACTCTATCCCTTGCAAGCTTCTTCATCTCCCAGTACCTAGTGCATCCTACATCCTTCTGAATCTGCTTAATGTATTCATGTCTTGGTCTCCCTCTACGATTTTTACCCTCCCCACTGCCCTCCAATGCTAAATTGGTGATCCCTCGATGTCTCAGAACATGTCCTAACAACCAATCCCCTCTTCTAGTCAAGTTGTGTCACAAGCTCCCCAATTCTATTCAACACCTCCTCATTAGTTATGTGATCTACCCATCTAATCTTGAGCATTCTTCTGTAGCACCACATTTCGAAAGCTTCTATTCTCTTCTTGTCTAAACTATTTATTGTCCTCGTTTCACTTCCATACATGGCTACACTCCATACAAATACTTTCAGAAACAACTTCCTGACACTTAAATCTATACTCGATGTTAAGAAATTTCTCTTCTTCAGAAACGCTTTCCTTGCCATTGTCAGTCTACATTTTATATCCTCTCTACTTCGTCCATCATCAATTATTTTGCTCCCCAAATAGCAAAACTCCTTTACTACTTTAAGTGTCTTATTTCCTAATCTAATTCCCTCAGCATCACCTGACTTAATTCGACTACATTTCATTATCCTCGTTTTGCTTTTGTTGATGTTCATCTTATACCCTCCTTTCAAGACACTGTTCATTCCGTTCAACTGCTCTTCCAAGTCCTTTTCTGTCTCTGACAGAATTACAATGTCATCGGCGAACTCAAAGTTTATATTTCTTCTCCATGGATTTTAATACCTACTCCGAACTTTTCTTTTGTTTCCTCTTGGAAGGATATAAAATGAAAATCAACAGAAACAAAACAAATACAATGGAATGTGGTCAAATTAAATCAGGTGATGCTGAGGGAATTATATTAGGAAAAGAGACACTTAAAATAGTAGATGAATTTGGTTATATGGGCAGGAAAAGAACTGATTATGGACGAAGTAGAGAGGATATAAAATGTAGTCAGACAATTAAAGAAAAAGCATTTCTGAAGAAGTGAAATTTGTTAATATCTAGTAGAGAAGTCTTTTCGGAAGGCATCTGTCTGGAATGTAGACATTTATGGAGAAACATCGACGATCAACAGTTTAGACAAGAAGAGACAATAAGCTTTTGAAATGTTGTGCTACAAAAGAATGCTGAAGCTCTGGTAGGTAGATCATGTAAGCAATGAGGAAATACTGAATAGAGATGAGGAGACAAGACATCTGAGACAATATTTTACTTAAAGAAGGATTGGTTCCCAGGACACATTCTGAGACTTCAAGGGATCACAAATTTAGCCCCTCAGTCAATACCTATAACACCTGTTTAACCTGTAACATGGTTGACATACCAATTTGCTCGCACTCTCCCATAATATGGCAGCTGTGGGCAAGTCAACTGGAACCTCTTTTTATGCTCTACTGACAATCTCAATGAATACTCTTAAAAATACATCAAGCACCCTCTTCTCAGCCACCCCAAAAAATACTTCATTCACCATAAAATTCTACCCTAACTTGTATGTACAACCATTGATCTTTCTTATCCTACCCACAAATTCTTCTAACGATTCCACAGGCTTCTTTGTTACCATGGCCAACTGTTCCTGAAATGTCTGATGCCGCTCTGCTTTGTAAACCTTTGAACTAACTCCATTCTAAATTCTCCAAATGTTCCAACTAATTTGACAGATTCTTTATAACCAAATAAGCTTCTGCTTCTCCCTTTAATCTTAGTATTGCTGCCCAGAAACGTTCTGCATCAGACTACCCTCCATCTCTACCAAATTCATAAGCTCTTCCACCAGTGCTTGCACATCCTCAGTTGATTCAGCAGAGAAAGAGCAACTACACTTGTTGCTGACAAATCTATACCTCACTGTGACGACTGTCACTCCAATAGACCACCTAACTCCATATTGTCCGTCATCTATTGTGCTACCTTTTTCAAAAAAGTGCTAAGTGCCTCCAGTTCAAATACACCTTGTGTCTTTGACTCCAGCGAAGATATGTAATTCACGGCACTCATTTTGAAACACCAGTAATTACAGGACACACAAAATAAAATATATTAACTTAATTTTTAGTTCTAATCATTAACCATTTCGATTCATGGCAGTACCTAGCCATATGCCATAATACTTACATGTGAAACACACTTCTGATTTCCTACATGGTACTGAATGATCTAAATTGCACAGCATACATTTGAGAGGTACTCATAGCTTCTTTTCCTCTAAAGTGTGACAAATCCACGGACACCTTACTTTTAACAAAATTTACCTTACAAAGTGCATGGCAGTGAAGCCTCCTTTCAGTGACCAAGATATGCTGAACAAAGTAATTAAATGTCTTGATTTATCATACTGCAGCTGTAGTTTCAAACACTGTGCTGAAAAGATGATGTCATTACTGTAACACTAGTGAATATATCTGTTGCTGTGGAGGTGCAGGGGGACACTGTGCAATGCCAGTCAAACAGCCAAGAAACCCAAATCACTTTATTATGGCTTCCCACTCTGATTCATTACAATGTGTGTGTGTGTGTGGGGGGGGGGGGGTCGCCCAGCAATGCTGACAGAGCATGTTACACAACTTCTTCTGCGAGCACAACTCAGGTTATGGTGGCTAAGGTTGGCTGCACCTGCATGTGTGGCAGCATGTCTTGCAGCTCTTAGTTGATCAGCAGGCAGCAACAGGTGACATGATGGCTGTAACACACTTAACTCCTGTTGATGGTAGACGTGGTGATTCATGGTATTGGGTGGGTCCAGTGTTGTCAGAGCTCTGCACTTCATGAACTCAGGGAGAGCTGCTCTGTTACTTTGGCATTCTGGATGGCACCCTAATTGGCACAGCCACCATGGTGGCAGAGCTGGAATACTGACATGAGTTTAGTACAAAATCGCTAGTATTTATATGTTCTCAGGCTGTGCTAGCTTGGGCTTTGCTATTCCTTGCAGTATATATACTCAACACTTCTGTGGCTCCCAATGTGGAAAGGGATCCACCTCCTTCCACTTAGGCACTGTTGTGTCAACTGATTCTACACTTTACCAGGTTGGCTAACATTGCAACGTGGCAAAGGCTGCATTATATTTAGTAAGACATAATGTCTGCACACACCTGCAGATGGTGACAGTGCAATCTACTTCTTACTTGAGTGCTTCTGGCCGACTGTAGTCGACGTGCTACAAACACGTCTTTTGCGCCACATGTTGTAATGGTGTGGAATGAATCATTTTACATTCACATAACAAATAGATTTGTAAATATGGCTATGTAGTGAAAATTTATATGTTTTTTGTTGTTATTAAACGTGCAGATATGAGTTAGTAATTCCTAGTCTCCAACTTTTACACATTATAGCAGCAGAAATTCTTGTGACTCCATATCTTTCCTGGCGTCTAATTGGTTGTATTCATGTCAGGTCTCCAGCTGGAACAAATTGTCATCTGGACACACTATTTCGGTGGTCCATCTGGCAGCTGTCTTCAGGTGACTAGGCTGTCGTACTATCTCTTCAGAACCGAAATCAACCATGATGCAGCGGTCCCTTTATACACCAACTGTGGGCATTCGTGCCTTTCTAGGGGCGCATATCTTCAAAAACAGGAAGAATTTTAAAGAAACAGAGTTCTGCTGGGCTCAGTAAAGGATGATTTGGATTTGAGGAATCCTGGGGTGAGAACTTGTTTACTTCATAAACTGCTAATGTAATTTTCATGCAAATTGGATGGACAGCAGCGACATCTGGTATCCTGTGCTGCAGATATGCCAAACGTTGACAAATTTGTAGCAAGTGTGAATCTATATACAAAGACAATCACTAAAGCCATATTATTTTGAATATTAATCATATACAGACTTAAAAGTGAAGATAAATAAAATCTGTTCAAACACCTTATATTTTCGCCATAAAGAACATACATGCAGTTATATTTTGAAGTTTGTCTGCTAAGACTTTTAAAATATTTGCTTGAAAATATATTTTAAATTTACTGGTTCTCAAGATGAAACCAAATTTAACTATATTTGCTGCATTCTATGGTCAATTGTGCATTAAAGTAAACAATAATTACATGGTTGAGAAATTCTAAACAGACGTATTTATACAAACCATGCCAAAGATGTCTCCCTCTTGTAAAACTTGACTCACAGTTGGCTTCGAGTTTTCCGTTCTGATAGCATTTACTTTCCCATAGTGTACAAAATACATAGTGGAGTCAACATCACCATCTAGTGCTATGTAATTGCCTTCATAGTATACATTTCTTCTGATATGTAGCAACAGCTGGCGCAAAAAATCTGGATGACATTCAGCAAATATTTCACTCTGTAATTAAGAAAGTTATGTTATAAATAAGAATTGGCAGACACATTATTGTGTTTTTATAGCTGTTACAGTTCTAGTAACGCAAGCTGAGGCTACTTTGGCCCTTTGCATGTAACTTTGGCACAGTGGTTGGAACAAGTTTAATTTTCTTTTTTTGTCATGGAAATTATGTGAAGTAAACAAATCAATAAGCATTCACAATGTGTAAAGAACGATATAGAAGTAATACTGCAGTAGCATGTTGATCATAAATATTTTAACAGTAATTACTGCCAAGAGGTTTCACACCATTTAAAGAGAAAATCAGGTAAGTGTAATTTTGTATTCCGTCAGTGTTAGGTAATAACTTGAAGAACAGTTATTTGTGTGAAATGCATTTAGATAATATTTTTAATGTATGTGTAAAATAATGCACTTTTTTAAAATAATTATGGGGTTACTTTAACCAGGACGAAAGTAGCTCCAAAATGGGGATGAAATTGTGATGGAAATTGATGTTGGTTATGGAGGTTATTCTGATGGGCAATATAATGTCCAACAACACGAAATGTTGACAGATAATTTACAGCTGATCAAGGTGCTACTGTTTTACACAGCAAAGAAGAATATCACAAAATTGTGACTGTAGTTAGTGATGAGGGTGTTAATGTGAATTGTAAAGTAAAAGACGAAAGTCCTATTACAAATAACAGAACAAAAAGGTAAATTATTTTATCTTTGGGAGGATTTGATAAGAATTATCAGTTCACCATGACTAACATTATTTTTATATATTTTAACGTGCCAGTGCTTCAGTTATTTGCGTACTAAGGTTCATATCGACACTGGATAGTGTTCTTAAAATGTGATGTATTCTCTTTGCAGATAGTTGCCATAGTGTAACATGTCATTTAGAAAATGAATTGGTTGATTGCTGAAACGTTATTCACTTGCATATTTACCGCAGAACTTTCTGAATAAAATTCAATGTTTCAGGCTTCTGACTTCAAAATTTAGTGTTTTATTTGTTCCCCATGGTCCTGTATTTCTGCTGAAGAGATATTCATTGGGTTTGGGTTTGTCCCAACATTATGTTCCCCTTTTTATGAAGAAATAACAGAGTGCGACAGCAGATACGATGTATTTTGTTTGGTATCTTTCTTAACTAATGGCACAAGCGTTTGAGAATATTAGAAAAATGTATGTAAAATTTTCTCTCTACATATATCTCTTGTTTTCTTTCAATACATAAGCACAGGCAAAAACTGGGCCACAGTAACCCTGGCTTACAGTAATATACACAACTATACTTAATGAGTTGGAACCTCTTACAAAAAGTGAGGACAATAATGGGATTCACAAAGATAATCCTTTCATTTGTAAGAATCATCGACCTTTTTTAACTGAAATGTACTGTAGATCCATTGAAGAAAAAAGTTGGCAGTCATACTTGTTAAGAAGTGCAGCGGAAATGAACTATAAAATTAAAATTAAAATTCGTTGACAACGATCTGTTGTAGATTTTTTATAACACATTCTGATCTCAAACATAGTGAGTACATAAACTTGATCTTTAATCACATGGATTCCTGGAAAAACAAGTGTCAGGGGAGTCAGGTTGATGCTGTATTTCTTGACTTCTGAAAAGCATTTGACTCAATATCGCACCTTCACTTATTACACAAAGCATCATTGGGTGACGTACCAAACAAAACTGTGACTGTATTGAAGCAATATTAGCAGGGAGGTGATGGCCTGTTATCTTGGACAGAGAGTCATTGCAATATGTACAAGAAATTACAGGTGTCCCCCAGGGAAGTATATTGGAATCCTTGCCATTCATACTGCGTATGAATAACCTTGCAGCTAATGTTAATAGCAATCTTAGCCTTTTGTAGATGATGGAGCCATCTCAAAGGAAATACTGCTTAGAAAAAGAGCTGTACATATATTCGGTCAGATCGTTATCAAATTAAAAAGTAGTGCAACAATTGACAACTTACTTTTAACATTCAGAACTGAAAACTTTCCAATTCACAAAATGAGAAAATGTAGTATTTATGAATAAATTATCACTGAATCACGACTGGTATCAGACAACTCATATAAATACCTGCCTGTAATAACTGAAAGCAGTATGAATAGAAATTATCATAAAGGTGAGTTGCTTACAAATGAAATTGCATAGAAAGCACTTGTATGACCCATCTTCAACTGGGTAGCAGCTGTGCCAAAAAATGTTTTGAAAAGGAAAGGTTTCAAAATGTTTGCTGAAATTATCTGTTTAAAAACAAGAAATAGAATAAGTTAGAGAAGCTTTTGATACATCTCTGGATGGTGCTTGAAATCAGTTGTAGAAAATGAGGTGCAGATTGAAAATCCATCTTCTCTTTCCTGATACATGAAGGATTCCTTAATTTAAAGTTTTGAGACTGAAAAATTGTATGAACTATTTTACACCTTTGGACACAAATAATAGAAATATGCCAAGGCTACACAACAATTGGTTGGATGATTTCGTGGAAGGGACCAAACAGCGAGGTCATAGGTTCTACTGGGATTAGGTAAGGATGGCGACGGAATTCTGCCATGCCCTTCCAAAGGAACCATCCTGCCATTTGCGTAAAGCGATTTGGGGAAATCACAAAAAACCTAAGTCAGGATGTCAGATGCAGATTTGAACCATTGTCCTCCAACATGCAAGTCCATTGTGTTAACCACTGCGCCATCTTGCTGAGTAAGACCATGTGACAGTAGACTGCATGGTCTGCCTAATCCACCAGGAAAATACCCTCTAGTAATCTTTAAAATTGTGTGCCTCTATGTAGCTGGCTGCCACATGGAGAACTTAAGTTTTACTCTTCTTTACTGCCGTAGATTTCAACTTGGTGAGAGAACTGAAAAAGGGTCCATTTAGCCTCACAATTGCAGCTGAGAAGCTACTTGAATGAGGAGTAGCAGCACCAGGTAAGCTAAATCAACAATGGCTGGGGGAATGGTGAGATGACCCCCAAATCCTCCATACTCCATCCAAAGGAAGACATTAGCTGAGGATGACAAGAGAATCACTCAGCCTGGACTGTCTCATCTGTGACTAGAATGGTGCACTCACTATTTAAAATTCTAAGTTGTAGGTTAAATATCGAATTTTAATTTCTCAATTGGCACCTCATTTAATGTACATAATTTTGACAGTGTGTCGAATTTCTTACACTTAGAGAAATTCTTTCACCAAACATTTGGCAGAATTTTTCCAAAACTTTTTGTATTATTCTCAAGTTTTGTTCTTCAAACACTTTTTAAATAACTGATAGATGAAATTCTAATTTCACCAGCAGAACATGTTTTTCATTTGCAGTTCGTCAGAATCAGACTTCTCTGCCTACCATGTTCACCAACTACCTTCATTAGTGGTTGGTCGCGCTTGCATTACTCAGGTGATGCTCGAAACATTATGTAATCAATCGAATTAAGAAAGTCACTAACAGGTAACACCTTTGTTGTCGGCTTTCAACTGTGAAGTGCTAATGCCTGCAGGAAAAACAGCACTAATGTATCTGTGACAATACTGAGGCATTCTTGTAGAGATGTTTACAAAATCGCTTCCTACCGTTTTATGTCCTTGAAATTTCCTGAATTTGGTACTCCGTTGGAAAGAACCTATTCTGAGAGTTAAATATGACACTAGGCAACATTTTGTAACATGGAACAACTAGGGCTTGAAGATATAAGGTTTCAACGTTTCATTTGCTTTCCTAACGGCTTCTGCCCTTGGAATCTCCTATATTTAGTACTTGATCTGAAGGAAGACATCTTGACAGTTAAATGTCACACCATTACAACATTTTATGTACAAAATTGCTAGTCCTTCAGGAGATGAACTTATGACACTTCGTTTACATAGATAGCACCAGCTGTTTATGAATCAGTTCAATTTTCCCTCAAGTTACTAATTAAATTTCTCTTATTTCTTTCATGGAAGTAAATTTTTTAATGCAAAACTACACTTTACACAGGTCAGTTTGATATGTCAATTTATCGATTTCATAGTCTTCGTTTGGCTATGAAAATTCTTGTAATCCCAGAGTCTGTAGATTGGTGTAGAAAACCGAGCAAGCAAGCAAGCAGGTCTGGACCAGGAACAGAAATGTGTTTGTGTCAAGGGCTGAAATGAGGCCGAATTTGTAGAACAGTTCTGAGAGTCACTGCAATCCACTGACGGTGGTCTCGTCATGCGTTGGGGTGAATGCCCAACCGACCTCGAGTATACCTACGGTGCTGTGGTATATGTACGAATGATGTAAAAGGGCTGACTTTGTATGGCTAAGGATACGAATTGTATGTTTACTAGGTCGACACAGTACATGGTGATATTTTGATGGGTCGCAGATCAGTTCACGTTCTAATATTCAAGCTTGTATCCTCAATGGAAGAGCAGAGTAATTGAGTAAGAGTCCTTCTATATTGGACGATTTTTAGGGCAGTGTGTAAGGTTTACTTGCCGGTGCAAAATGGCGATCTGTGTAAAATAGTTTCTTGCCACTGAAAGTCTGGTCTGCAGAAAGAAAAAAAAGGTGGACAGTGCTTCCACACTGGTGGCAACAGTAATTCAGAGGGTAAATTCGATAAGAGCTAATCATAATGCTCCATTTATTTCATAAGACATCCTTGGTGCTCGGATATAGGAGTCTCTACGTAGCAGTGAGAATGTTTGCATATGTTGCAAGTAGGAAGGGTAACACATGATGGACAGGGTGCCACATTAAGACCACGAGGAAGAATGCATTCGACATTATTGTGCACTATTTCCCTAAACAGGTTCTGTTAGGGCAAAAATTTCCTAGCATACAAGCTGAAACATCACAAAAGCTCCTACAAAAGCGAGCGTCAACTCTTTTTCGGACACTATCCAATGTCCGAGATGTTGACTTGGTTCTTATTTTACATAACCACGTGATATCAGTATAAGATTAAGAACTTTGTTAGATGCGCTTGTTGCTGTTTAGCGCCCAAAAACCTCAAACCACACACACACAGATGCGCTTGTGATGGTTTGTAGCCATGAGAGTGCATTTCACGGCATTATGTCAGTTACACTGGGCAGTTAAGCATGGCTAGACGTGTGTCGCATGTTCCGTTAGGATCGCGTGGAATAATGCACCCTGTGCTATTCTGGAACAGATTTCTGCAGCGTCTGTGAGGATGAGTCACTCGGTAATTATCTCTTCGCAGGACTGCAGATACAGGTACAGAGAGGGGGATCACACCAGCAACCGCAAACACATGCACTTTCAACCCAGAGGATGACTTGGTGCTTATTTAGATCGACATGTGATGTCAGTATAACACTCATAGAATCTTAACTGTAGAGGTGACTTTGACATGCCGTCGGCAGCGTTCCTGCAGTGGCTTGCATCCGGCTGGTTATGCAGAGCGTGTTGGGGCCTCTGATAGTTGCGGTTGATGATAGTTCGGAAGCGTTTTTTTTACATACACTGTGTGTTTGTGTACTGGATTACCTTCGGCGGTTTAAGCGTTGCGAGTTTTACATATGGATTATCTTTTGACGATTTAGAAGTTGTTTTGGTGTCTGCAGCATTAAACTGCGAACAGGTTGCAGTACATGATTTCGCAAATTGATGATTAGCAAACGTGTTAGGGATGCTGCTACCTCGTGCCTGAGGGAGCCGAGTGGTCGCCTGTGTATAGCTCGTCAGGTGATGGCCATGGGCTCTGTCTGTGAATCCCAACTTCTGGGAGTGTGTGCGGTAGTCTCCTGTGCACTCGAGCGGACAGGGGGCGGCGGACAGTGCCTGTGCACTTTGTTTGTGTGTCGGTTGCATTATTTTACGAGCAGATCTGTAGGCTGTTCTATGCGTTATTTGGACAGTTTACGAGTTCATTTCGTGTCTGTACATCAGTGTACTGCATGTTTTAGGAGGAGTTTGCATAACTGTCTGATGTGTACTGGAATTATGTCGGTAGTTCAGGAGTTCTTTGTGTGTCTGCAGGGCGTTATTTCGGTAATATAGGAGTAGTTTACGGGTCTGTAGGCTGTGTGGTGTGACCCCAAACATGTAAGAGCGTATGTTTTGTATCAGCGTCATAAATATACTATCTCAAATCCACACCTAAATAAATTGTTCCAAAATAAATAAAGTACACTCCTTCCTCTCGCCAGCAGCCCAGTGCAGGCTGTCATTTTCCTTCCTAGGAAGAGGTGGTGGTCGGATGACTTAGGTTAGTAGGGGTAGCTCAAGTGACCTATCTTCTTGCCATTTTCGTAGGTTGGTAAGATGTGTTGCATTGTCCTGATAGAATTTGAACTTTCTGCCATTTCTGGGGGGGGGGGGGGGGGAGGGCAGGGGAGGATGGTTAGGTTAGTTGAGGTAGCCCAATTGAACTATCTTCCCCCCAAAATCCACCATATTGGATGATGTCATCCCCACCATCTTATCATGTGCTGTTGCCTAGTCTACAGGCTGCCATATTGGATGACGTCATTGCCGCCATCTTGGATACATCTGACATCAATGCAAAGTGGGTTGGTACATAGTTGTGCCACTACTTGGGACTACATTTAGAAACAACTTAAACTGAACGACCGTATGGGACATATAGTATAGAAAGTGAACTGAAGAATTTTTTTTAGCTGAACATTTATAGGATGTAACAGATCCACTGAGAAGATCGACTACACTATACTTGTCTGCCATCTGCCGGAGTATTTCTATGGTGTATGGGATCTTTCCCAAATAGGATTGATGGATGACATACAAAAAGTTCAAACAAGGTCTGTTTGTTTTGTATTATCATGAAGAACAGGGAGACTGTCACTGATTTGATTAGTGAGTTATGGTGGCAATCCTTAAAACGAAGTATGTTTTGTTTGGGGCGATATTTTTTGCGAAATTTCAGTGAACAACTTTCTCCTCTGATGACGCATATATTTCGTTGATGCCGACGTACATAGTAGTGAGAAATGACCATCGTAATAAAAGAAAAGAAATCAGAGAGATTTAAGTTTTTTTTCCCTGCAGAGTCTTTAAGAATGGAACAGTAGGAAAATAGTATGAAGATGGTTATGTGAACCCTTTGTCAGGCACTTATGTGTGAATTGCGGAGTATCATGTATGATGTAATGCTATCGCGAATCTGCAGTTATTGTTAGTAGGACTTGTACGTAAACAAGTGTCAAAAAATAGGCTTTTTAATTATTGTCTTAAAAATTCCTCTGTAGTTTTCTGAACGACAAAAAGGTTACTTTTTCAAAGAGATGGAGCACTGAAAGTATCAAAATTAGGGGAATTAAAAAGTGGTTGCACATACCACGATGTCTCCATGGCACACAGTGAACTCTGTCAAAAATAAAGCTTTGCTCTCATTTGTTACGTTTTTATGACTTCTTAGTTCCTTAAGTCTACTAATCTGCGCAAGCTTCACAGTTGCTTATCTTTCGTTCATACAGCGCGTTTAGCCATTGCTTGCTGTTCTTTTGGCGCGAATATTTTGCTTGCAGCGAAGTAATTGTGTGCGTGAAGTTCTTATTGTGTGCTTTATTTTCTTATTCCACTTGAAAGCAATGGGAAGAATTAAGAAATTCGATGTTAAACAACGTAAATTTTATGGAAATCAATTCATCAAACGGATTAACTCTGACAATACTGAAATGCAACTTGATACAACGCTTGAGTCAGCTCAACTACTCCAAGTGCTTCGAAGCTAAAACTGAAATATTTGGACAATGGGCTAGACAGTATTAATGCTGATAATATGAAGATGCCAACTATTAATTCAGGTTGTGTTATTGATGCAGTTTTTCCTCTATCTGAACTAATAAATAAAGCTTTGCAGTGTGAAGAAAGTGGCAATAGTGGTGTGAAAGTAGTTGAGGAGATACATACTAGAAGAGATTGTGAATCAAACTTAAGAAGTGTTTGTAATTTTTTTTATTTAAGCGAATGTGGTTATACTTGTGGTATAACTAAACAGAGAGTGTACAATACAGATATAAAACGTAATTATGCTGTGAGATGTGTAGGCAAAGGGTATAGAAGAGCACAAAATTTCCTGTGCTCTTATGAACTGACCTCCCCCTACAAGGTGTGGCAGGTACAATAAAATTATTCTACAGGGTTTAGAAGAAGTGGCAAATGACAGTATTAAAAATGCTGTTAGGAAAAGTGTGGACATGAATGACAGCAATACATGTATGTCTGCAGCCCTGGATGCATCCTAGTGATGAAGAGGCCAAAGTTCCCTAAACAGTGTAGTGACAGCTGTCTCCTTGGACAATGGTAAATTCATTGATGTGGAATGTATTACCAAGTATCGCCGTGGCTGTACTAGTGGAATTCAAAATCAAAATATTTGATTAGTTTTAGTGGTTATACTGGAGGGATGGAATCTGAAGTTGATGTGAAGATATTTCACAGTTCAGTGGAGAAATTTGGTGTGATGTATACATTTCACATGGGAGATGGAGACTCAAAAGGGTACCAAAATGTTTGTGACTCCAGACCTAATGCTGACACAAAAATTGAAAAAAAGGAATGTGTTGCCCATTTTCAGAAAGGTTAGGTACAAGGTTGAGATACTTGACGAGCAATTTGAAGGGGTAATTAATTAGCTGATGGTTAGTGCATTAGTGGATGTCATTGGCTTACAGATGAAGAAGTAGACAGGTTGCAGTATTATTATGGACAAAATAAAAATGACCTTGAGAGAACGGGAAACACAGTATGGACTACCTTCCTTCATAAATCTTCCACAGATGACAACCTATGCCATGCACTCAGCCCACCTGGCATTGAGTCATCATGTGATTAGCAGAGAGATGTTACTCAAGGTGAGAGCTATAACCATAAATATTCTTTGCCATTTGCTATAATTGAAGTTATAAAAATTATATATAGGGATCTTAGTGACACAAGATTATTGGAGAAATATTTACATGTTAGGGCTCAAAATATGAATGAAAATTTCAACAATTGTATATGAGAATGGATACCAAAAATTATTCTAACAGGACTAAATACTTTGGAAATAGGTGTGCTGGATGCTGATCTGTGTTTCAATGACAGTGAAGTGTCTAGGCTTAATGTTATGGAATTGATGGGAGTGCCTGGTGGACTAAATATGCATACAGCTCTAACAACCATTGACTGAAGGAGACTCTACAAAGCAGAAAAATCAGTATTGAAAGCCACCAAAGAAAGAAGAATAAGAAGAAGAAGTGTGGAAAAGAGAAGGATGGAAAAACAACACAGGAAACAAGATGAGTATGGACCTGGGACGCATTAGCTCCATGGGAGTTTAATACAAAAAGCAAATTTTAACTTTAGCTTGAACTTCCCGAAAGTTAAATTATTTATTTCATGTTCTTATACACTTTGGTTAATAACTATTAAAGATAGAGAGCTGAAATTTTGTTTACTGTCTTAAAACGTGCTTAACTAAAAAGTGGACTACTTTTGTGGCTTAACTTTGAAGATAAAATGGTTTTTCGAAGAAAAACCCTGAATTCATTTCCAAAATTTTTTATAGTCACACTTTAAAATTTTTGTGCCGCAGTTTATGACAGCACCATCGTTTCAATAGTCTGATTTCAGGATAATAGTGTAAGACTTACAGGAAAAAAAATAAACCTTCTACTTCGTTTGTATTTTGAGTAATGTCTAGCTATGATGTGCATAAATAATTAGCATGGTTCATTTCACCAGCAACAAAAAGAAAAAAAAAAAAGAATTAAAAAAGTGTGAATCCTGAAGCTGTGGCTCATACATAAAAATGTTCCCAAAAGATGTCTTAAAAGATGGTAAGCATTACATGAGCTTACAAATCTTATTGAGTTACACTGTTTCGAAAACCGACACTTTTTTCAAGGTTTCACCTGTTCATGGACCAGCCCTCTTAAGTCTTTTAGTAACTCTGCCTGTGTCCTGCCTCTTTCATCTTATGAATGAGGAGTACTGAAAGATGCCTGAGTCTTTTCGTGAACCATTTGTTCAATATTAAAACACTAATTCTCTGCTACAAGGTTGCTGGAGTAGAACCTGAAATCGCAGTGACGTCTGAATCTTTATTCTGCTTCAATATACAATGCTGGAAAAAAATTAGTACATCTGGAAAGACGTCGTCGATTTTGATCCCCTAACAGCATATGCCACCTGGGGGATAGTAGATGTACTGATAATGGTTTCAACATTGTCTGCTAACAGATAACGCAGTGACATAGTTGCTGGAGCGCCATCTGTGTCTACCCTATAAAGAGGGAGTGCTAATAACGAGAAGGCTCAGCATGGTATAAAAGTGTAAAGCAACCACGCAATCATTCCACAGACATGCATTCGTGCTTCCTATAGTCAACTGGGCAGGTTTGAAAATGGTCAAATTGTGGCCTTCCGAGTCGCAGGATGGTCCTTTTGGAGAACTACCACACGAGATGGACGTGCAGTATCAGCTGTACAATGATCTACATCTACATCTGTGTCATACTCCGCAAGCCACCTAATGGTGTAAGGCAGAGGGTACTTTCGGAAGCACTATCTGATCCCTCCAATCCTGTGCCACTCGAGAATAGTCCATGGGAAGAATTACTGGCGTTAAGCCTCTGTATTGGCTCTAATTTCTCAAACTTTTTTCCTCGTGGTCTGTACACGAGATGTATGTGGCGGAGGTAATATGTTGTCCGACTTTTCCTGAGAAGTGCAATAGCAAATCCCTCCATGAAGCGAAACGCCTCTCTTGTAACGTCTGCCAGTGGAGATTGTTTAGAATCTCTGTAACGCTGTCTCGACAGACAAACGATCCCGTGACAAAACGCGCCGCTCTTCATTGGATTGGATCTTTTCTATCTCCTCTGTCAGTTCTATCGGGTAGGGATCCCAGATAGATGAACAATACTCAAGAATGGGGCGAACAAGTGCCTTATAAGCGATTTCTTTCGTGGATGAGTTACATTTCCTTAAGATTCTTCCAGCGAATCTGAGTCTGGCGCCTACTTTTCCCACTGTCTGTTTCATATGGTCATTCCATTTAAGGTCGCTCTGGACAGTTACGCCTAGATATTTCCGGCAGACGCTGTTTCCAGCTGTTTGCCATCAATAGTGTAGCTGTACAGTAGTGGATTTCTTTTCCAATGAATGCGCAGTATGTTAGATTTATTTAAGTTCAGGGTCAACTGCCAGAGCCTGCACCATTCATCAATTCACTGCAGTTCGTTCTGCAAACTCTTACTATCTTCTGGCGTTGCTACTTCGGTATAGACAACTGCATCATCTGCGAATAGCCTTAAAGAGCATCCAACGCTTTCTACTAGATCATTTATATATAATGTAGAGAGCAACGGTCCTATCACGCTTCCCTGCGGTACTCCGGATATCACCTTTACATCTTTTGGTTTAGTTCCGTTAAGGGCGACGTGTTGAGTTCTGTCTGCAAGAAAGTCTTGAATCCAATGGCAGATCTGCTCCGATTCTCTGTAAGCTCATATTTTTTCCATTAAACGGCAATCCGGGACGGTGTCAAATGCCTTACTGAAATCAAGGAACACGGCTCTAACCTGAGCGCTGTTGTCCACTGTGCGGTGGATCTCATGGAGGAACAGAGCGAGCCGAGGTTCGCAGAATCTCTATTTGCTGAATCCATGTTCATTTTTTGTAGAAGAGATGATCATTTTCCAAAAGCGTATAATTCTTGAGCATAAAACATGTTCCACAATTCTACAACAGACTGACGTCTATGACATTGGTCTATAACTGTGTAAATCTGTCTTAGGGCCTTTCTTAAAAACGGGAATGACCTTCGCATTTTTCCAGTCGTTAGGTATATTTCGTTGCTCAAGCGATCTACGATAAATTGCTGCTAGAAAGAGAGCAAGTTCTTTTGCATAATCTTTATAGAATCATGCAGAGTATCTGATCTGGTCCTGAAGCTTTTCTTTCCGCTACTGAGCGATTGGAGTTGCTTTTCAATTCCTTGGTCGGTTACCTCAGTATCTGCCATTTCGATGTTCAAACGACGATTGAAACGAGGGGCAGTCTTACGATCTTCCGCGGTGAAGCAACTTCAGAAGACCGAAATCAGTATTTCGGCCTTCTCTCCGTTATCTTCCGTTTCGGTTCCGGCGTGGTCGCTGAGAGAGTGAATAGATGATTTTGACCCGCTTACAGATTTTACATACGACCAAAAGCTCTTAGGGTTTTTCCTCAGGTCGGCTGACAACGTCTTACTTTCAGAATCACTGAACGCTTCTCTCATCGCTCTCCTTAACGCTCATTTTCGCTTCGTTTAGCTTTTGTTTGTCAGCTAGGTTTTTACTTCTCTTGAATCTGAGATGAAGTGCTCTTTGTATATTTACGGCTTTTCCAACACAGCTATTAAACCATGGTGGATCTTCCCCATCCCTTAAAATCTTTCTCGGAACATACTTGTATAGGTCATATTGAACGACGAATTTGAATTATTTCCATTTGTTCTCCACATCTTCGTCCTCATCACCGAATATTTGATGCTGACTGCTGAGATAGTCTCAAGTTTGTATCCTGTCACCCTTGATGAGCAAATATATCTTCCTACCTTCCTTAACATTGCTTGTAGGACCTGTCGTCATAGATGCTGTCACAGCATTATGAACACTGATACCTTCCTCTGCGTTAGTTGATTCGATAAGTTCAGGTCTGTTTGTTGCCATGAGGTCTAAGACGTTATTCTCACGAGTTGATTTCCTAACTAACTGCTCAAGGTAATCTTCCGACGAAACATCCAGGACAATGTCACACGATTCTCTGTCTTTGACACCAGTTTTGATGGCATACCACTCCCAATCTATACCTGGCAAGTTGAAGTCACTCTCTATTACAAGGGCATGAACAGGAAAATTACTAATTGTATTTTGCGAGATCTGCCTGAAGCGCTCTACAACTACAGATCGTGACCCAGCTGGTCTATAACAGCATCCGATCACCATATTTGGCCGTTCTTTGATACTTAATTTCATCAAGATTAATTCACATTCGGAATCCGTGATATCCTCTCTAGATTTTATAAAAAATTTTGCTGCAATAAACACGCTGCCACCACTGGCGACTAACCTATCTTTACGATAAACATTCCATTCCATTACGTTGTCATTAACGTCTGGTTTCAACCAGCTTTCTGTTCCGAATACTATCTGTGCATTATAATCTTCAGTAAGCGATACTAATTCTGGGACCTTTCCCCGGATGTTCCTTCAGTTTACTAAAATAATATTAGTCTTTCCTATCTCTCATCTGCGAGGACCAAGATACTCTGAGACTGCTGTGGCTGATTTAATATGCAAATCGTTTTTGATCCCATGGGAGGAGTTCTCTAACCTAAAAAAGCCCCATGTGCACGCCACACATACTACGCTATCCTAGTAGCCGCTTTCTGCGTGTAGTGTACCCCTGACCTATTAAGGGGAACCCTACAATTCTGCACCCAATAGTGAAGGTCGAGATACTGGAATCCGATACCGTCACAGAGTCGTATGAGCCTCTGGTTTAGATCTTTCACTCTGCTACAAACCAGAAGACTGCGATAAACCCTGGGTACGATGCTACAAATAGACAGCTTAGCCTGCACTCTGCTTGCGTTGCTAGTTGCCTTCATCAAATCAGCCAGCCGCCGAAAGGAGCCGAGCATGGTCTCAGAACGCAAGCAGCAAGCGTCATTCGTGCCGACGTGTGCCACTGCATGCAGCCGGTTGCACCCAGTGCGCTCGATAGCTGCCGGCAGTGCCTCCTCCACATCACGGATGAGAACTCGCGGCAAACATACTGAATGCACACTGGAATTCTTTCCCGCCTTGTCTGCTGTCTCCCTTAGGTGCTCCTTCACCCGGCTAACATTGGAGCTCCCAATGACTAGCATACTTTTCCGGGCTGGGCAGGAAAATCGACCGCAGGCCCAACAGGAGAGGCATCCTGCGCTGGCATAGAGTTATCATCAGCACTGGGTAGCACCTCGTTCCTATGGTAAGACGTAGGGACCAGCCGCATTGCCTTCTCCTTCTTTCGCCTTCCACACAGTTACAGGCGAACCTACCACAGTCTGCCACCATTCTGGAGTGAGGACGGGCAGGTCTCATGTTGCGGGTCAGAAGCCGCAGTGATGTCCGCGTCACCAGGGGACTTCAATGGCACCAAAGCTGTATAAAGTAGATATAAGGTATCAAATGGTGCTACTGAGTTTGAAAATATACCAAAGGAGAATAAAGCAACACTAAAAGTTGCTGCGCAGATTTCTCTCTGTACTCTGAGACCGCTAGGTATTAAACAGAAATAAATTTCTCTACTGATGTTGCTGTATTTACAGATACCTGTTATTATAAATCCTGTTTGCCGAAAAGTTACTGCACGAGATAAATTTCAAACTAGAATGCACTGATCTAAAATGTGTGCTGTCTACTAGCACAAAATTAAGACTTAGTGGCGCGACGGAGTTTCTGGCAACGGGAAAATTTAGTCTAGGAAACCGCCTTACACAAGGACATTCACAAGACATACGCAAAAAAGAAACTACGATTAATTTTCTAACCACTAGTTCACACAGTGAAATACACACGTACAGTTCACTTCTTTGCAGAAGCATGTGAACAAAAAACAAAGAACAATTGATTTACAGTTTATCAAACAAGTGCTGCTGCTGTTCTGCTGCATGTCCTCTCGGCTCGGCGGCTGGTATCAGTGGTGACGTGAACATTATCACACCCTTGGTCGAGGTTCTGGATGTCTAAGCACCACAGACGTCCACTAGGATTGTCGTATTGTAATGGCACCTACCACATCATAAAGAGGGTTTCTGAACCCAGGCGTCCAGCACTTT
This sequence comes from Schistocerca gregaria, assembly GCF_023897955.1. Classification (NCBI taxonomy): domain Eukaryota; kingdom Metazoa; phylum Arthropoda; class Insecta; order Orthoptera; family Acrididae; genus Schistocerca; species Schistocerca gregaria. The sequence goes on along the minus strand of NC_064923.1, from coordinate 617,572,019 downwards.
AACTGTTGTGAACAGATTATTAGCTATGAGACTAGGCACCCGAACTTCTAGCCCGTCTTGCACTTATGCCACAGAATTAACATGTAAAGCTCGACTGCAGCCATCCGAGGATCACTTGCAAGACGGAATGTCATGCAGTGACCTTCGGCAATCAAAGCATATCGTGCCTGCACAGAAGTGCTGATCATCTGTGCATACGATGTAGACCTGGTGAGTGTTTTCTCACAGACTGCATTCATCGAAGACACACTGGCACCACCCCAGGCCTGACGTACACTAAGCTACATTTCTCGGGCGCCTGTGGTTTTCTGGAGGGGATGCTAACCAGTGCTCGGTACATGCAGAATGCTGAAGGACCCGTTCCTTTGCCGTTCTTGCAACAGGAAGGTGATGTGTTGTTGCAATGGGATGACGCTCGCCCACACACTATCGGTGAAGTGAAATGTGCTTTACAAGACGTGCTGCGACTTCCCTGGCCAGAGTAATCCCTGGACTTTTCTCCAATAGAGCGCATGTAGTATATTATGGGACAAAAAGTGACTCGTGCAACTCAATTACTTTTATAAAACTACATGAACAGGTCGAGTAGGTGTGGCATAAAGCTCCCAGGACAGTACTGCCATCTCTATAATCGACTGCATTGCTGCCCACGGAGGTTAAACCACATACTAATGTGGATGTTTCCGCATGGGTCGATACCAGGTACTCAAAATCGCTTGTCCTATCAATCAGTAAATGTAATCATTTTATGGACTCCATATGCACTGTTGCAGCAATAAATTATAAGTGAATTGGAAACATCTAAAAGGCTGCACTTATTTTTTTCGGGTGGTCTACTTATCTGATTTTAATATATGAAATTTGTTACTATATCTCAGTAAATACTTGTTCAAGGAGATCTTTAATCGATTTCAAATCATCATTCATGTCTCCAAATTATTCATAACCTTGGTTCTCACAAAATCACACTCCAGAATAAGTTCGGACTTGGACTCCATTGTTAAATCTGAAACTGCGTATTGTAAGTTAGTTGTTTTAATATTTATTTCTAATAATTCTTGATGAAAATAGAGAATGTGTTTATCTACCTTGGTATCAGTTACATCTTCATCACGTTTGTCTTAGCAATGTCTTGCTCAACTTGAACATCCTGAGTGTCTATACTCGCCCTTAGTTCAGTTTACAAGATTTTATGGTAGCTAGAGATCCGAGAGGTAATCCTTACTGAAATCCACACTGCTCTAGAAAACAAACGTTAATTTTCCATACCAGTAATACCTTTTATAACGAACTGGTTACAAAAGGCAAAGGTCGTGAAAAGCAGTAAAGAAAGAGACAGAAACATAAGATCAAACACTTGGATTAAGTTATCTTGTCCTTGTCTCGCAGATCGATAGCTGCAGTCGCTACACCAGGCCCCACTTTTTTAAGCCAGGGGCGCCATTAATATCTAGTAACTACTACAACACCGTTCTGCCGACCATAGTCATTACAGCTGGACGTCCAGGCGATTGCGATGCTGCGCGATGAAAAGCTTGTGTAGCAACCATGGCATCCTCTCGTCCCATCAATACGTTCGATGTGGCCTTAGTGTGTGAACTAATGACACCTCTGAGTGCAGCCTTGTCCAAGTTGGCCAGTCTCAGTCTTTTGACTCTGAGAGTTTCCTGTTTGCCATGCCAGTCAATGATGAACGTTGTTGCACCGTTGAAGTATCTTACATGGTGTAAGGTAGTCATGGTTAAGGCCTTACACTGTCATCAAGGAATCAGAATGGTGGCGAAGTGCACAGATCCTTATGGACGAAAACATGTTTCTCTGAATTTGTGGTAAGGACTATAGGACCAAACTACTGAGGTCATCGGTCCCTAGGCTTACGCACTGCTTAATCTAACTTAAACCAATTTACGCTAAGGACAACACACACACCCATGCCCGAGGGAGGACTCGAACCTCCGACGGGGGGAGCAGCGCGAACCGTGACAACGCGCCTTCAAGCTAAGTGGCTGCAGTGACTTTGGCAGAAGCTGGGCCATTCTATGTTGTACCTGTAAGTTGAAGGCCATCATCATCTTCTCATATGCCAGGAGCTACATCGGTTTAGAAGAAAGAAGCTCCTCTGGCAGTCTTAGTTGTTCGCCGCAAACCTGTCGGAGTTCTGAAGAATTTAGCTCCTCATTAATCGCCCAAGAGAACCAGCAGTAGTGCGTCTGTCCATTTTTCCCAGCTGCACAGTAAGGCTGTATAAGGAGTTCTACGAAACCTTTCTATAAAATTACTGGCAGGATGGTAGATGATAATTCTTAAATGTGTACAGCCACATAGACATAAAAGCTGGAGAAAGCATGCAGACCCCACCTTCTGCAATTTGTAGTAATAGTTTTTGGCATGCCAAATATTGCAATCTATCCTGTTACTACAGCCTGTGCTACTGTTTCCACTGCCATCTCTGCTATTGAAAAGGCTCCCGGCTGACGTATGAATCTGTCCACCACCACCATCGGTGTGAAGTCTTTTGACGTGGCACATAGCAATGGCCCAACTAGATCTACATGAATATGCATGAAGCAAGCCGCTGGTGTATCGAAGGTTCCCAAAGGCACTGACACATGTCGACCAATTTTGCATTGTTGGGAGCTTATGCGTCCTTGCGCCAAAGAGCGGCAATCCCTTCCCGTTCTCGGCCGCATTAATTCCTATATAACAAGTCCGACATCAGCCTGAACACCTGGGGTACCAAAGTTGTGATAAACATTAAAGATTATGCGCTGATTTCTGTGGAATAACAATCGCTGTATGTTATTTTCTGTATACACTCGAAGTTCTCAGTTCTTACAACTACACTGGAGACAGATTGAGCATTGTGTGTCGTATTACTGCAGCAGTCTGAAATCGCTGCCTGTTGCCTGTTCATTATAAGTTAATACTAAAGCCGTCGCTACACAGACCATAAATCCCAACGTTGAGCGTCGAGCGTGCCTAGTTTCTGAATCATAGGGTGGAAAAAAGCACGTTGAGGAACCTTTCTGACCGTACAGGGGAATATCTAGCATGTCAGACATTCTGAAAGTCAATTTTAAGGTAGATCAATGAGATGGAAGTACGCCACCAGTAGTGAGCTACCTACATATAATCCTACATTCCATTGTCACCAGATGTATCCAAGATGGCGGCGATGAAGTCATTCCAGATGGCGTCATGTAGACATCGCGACAGCACATGATGTCATTCAATATGGTGGATTTTGGCAGAAGGTAGGTCAGTTGGGCTACCTCCACTAACCTAACCCTCCAGAAAAAATAGCTAGAAGTACAAATTCCAACAGGATAATGTATCACTCCGAAGAAAATCGCTTGAAGACAAGTCACTTGAGGTTTCGCTGCTCATCTAAGAAATTGACAGGAAGATGGTCAATTGGGCACCACCTAACCTAAGTCACCTGACCGCCACTTCCTCCTACGAACTGGCGTAAAGTTTGAATGTAGGCAGTAAACAAATCTCACTTGGGGTTTCGCTACCAACCTAAGAAAATTACGGGAAGATAGGTCACTTGTAGTAACCTAAGTCATCTGACTGTCACCTCTTCCTACGAACTGGCGCCCAGTTTGAATTCTAACATGATAATGCATCATACCGCTCTTATCTCTACTAAGCAAAGAAAATGGCAGGAAAGTAGCTCACTTGGCCTACCTCCACTAACCTAAGTCACCTTATCGCCTCTTCCTCCTATGAACTGGCGCCAACCTTTAATTTTGTTGTTAAACAAAATTCAGTTCCCATATGTCTACTAAGCTAGCAAAATGGCGTGAAAGAAAAGACACTTGTACTAACCTCAGGCGCCAGACTGCCACCACCTCCTAAGTATTCGTGAGAAATGGACTTGGACATAAGACTTTATTTAAACAATTCCATGCAGATGTGCTCACTACAAGGTCAGGACTCCAACTGACTTAGTACACGTCGCCACCACCGGAGGGCGCTCTCATCTGTGAGGTAATCGAAGATGGCGACACTCAGTGTATTTATCAAGAGCTCCAGACTCCAACTGACTTAGTGCACAGTACCGGCAGCAGAGGGTGCTACCTTGACGTCAGGTGATGACACAAATACCGTTATTCAAGATGGCGGCATACAATGTGTTCACCACGAGGCCTAGTACATATTCACACCAGCAGAGTGCGCTACTGTGGACTTGGAATGAATTTTCGTGAATATCAAGCCCACCTGGACTTGGAAGGAAATAGTTAAAGACTACACCACGATCCTCAACCGATGGACACGTCCCCCTACCGACCCATGTTGGCGGGCTAAGGCGGGCTAACATGCACCAATGTGCACCAACGTGTACTAATGTGCACAGAACATGACGTCATCCAAGATGGTGGTGCTAAATGGCGGGAAAACCACTCTTCCTATGCTAAACATAGGTCTTTATTTTTTAGCCAGTATCTCCAGCACGATGTCTAGACTCCAACTGACCCAGTACACACTACCGTCACCAGATCGTGCTGTCATTCCTCATGTGACGTAATCCAAGATCGTTCTCAGGAAGGGAAAATTGAATGAAAATGACTCAGGCTGCACTGGGCTGCTGGATAGAGTAAGGAAGGAGGGCACTCTAGTTATTTTCGATCGTTTTATTTAGCCATTGAGTATATATATATATCATATTCACGCAAAAGACTCGCCCTAATGTGCTTGCCGTCACAATACAGAGTCTGCAGACACGCGAACAACTCCTAATATTTCGAAATAATTTCGTTACAGACCTGCAAACTACCCCTAAATAATACAGCACATTCATGTGTAGACACACTAAGTACTTGTAAAATATTCAGATAGCGCATATCACAACCTACAGACCTGCTCGCAAAATAATGCAATCAACGCACGCAAGCAACCTTCGCCACACCCTGTCCACAGGACAGCGAATTGACTCGGCCGTCAGGTGTCTAACCACGCACAGGTCCCCGCTCAGGTCCAGAAAGCCGGCCACATCCCTTTCATAATTCGTTTCTGACAAATTCCTATCCAAATACGTGTTCACCTATACACCGGTGCAGGCGCCCCCGGGACGCACACAGCCGCGAGGCGACGTCTGACTCATGTGAAAGTTCCCCCTAACAGATCATACGAGCTGAGTTCAGACGTGCGTACCCGCGAAAAGTCCTCGTCGCGACTCTCCATCTAAAATTTTCTCAATCATATTCTTACGTCACATGGATTTGTAAAAAATAACGGCCAAATCCGACTCTTGGAAATTCTGTACTGTCCCAGAAATAGTTAACACTCTCTTTCTTCATGTCTCAGCTTGCGTGTTCGCAAATTTTTGCCCTAACAGAACCTGTTTACGAAAATAACTTCGAATTCACTCGTCCCAGCGCACCGAACGAGATGCCCTTCCTGCTCTCAACATATGCAAACGCCCTCAACGCTATGTAGAGGCTCTTATATCCCAGCACAAAGGATGTGAATCAATCGAGCATTATTATTCGATCTTATCGAATTTACCCATTGAATTACTGATACCTCCGGTATCAAAGCACTGTCCACCTTTTTACCTTCTGCAGATGAGACTTTCAGTGGTTATTTTACACTGATTACCATATTACACCAACTATTAAACCTCGCAAAATCCCATACATATCGTCATATATAGAAAGACCTTTACTCAACTACACTACTCTCCCACTGAGGAGAGGACCTTGAATAATGAGCTACAACAGATACACGACAGAATGAACTCCAATCCATATATTTCAAGGGAAGAGTGTCACATACATTGAAGTACATAAACGCGCACTAATGTGCACTAACCTGCACTAACGTGTACTAACGTGCACTCGTTTCCCCTCTGCACAATCGTTTACTCTTTTTGCTGGCATTACAAGAACACACATATTTTCACCATAATATTATGCCATTTTTGGAGTACTTCTCTATATCAAGCAGTAGGCAGCATCCTACCGATCGCTAGCACAACATAATTCCCAAGATATAGACTGAAAATTATTTCTCTACAAACCCCAAACTTTAGCGAGGTGCAGCGTACTGTAAACCACTGAGTAACTAGAAACAAATGGAGGAAACCTCATATTTCCACTCTAGAATACCGATGTTGGTAATGTAGCAGATTCCAAATCATTCCTATAATTTACAAGCCAACTAAGGTTTTTCCCATGTCCAGAGAACAGGTAAATGTGTCTTCCACATGCTAGAAGCACACACCACAATCGATCTTCCCTCAAGTAAATAAAGGCGCGAAATGCATAGAAGCAGTCAGCCGAACAACTGACATGGGAGGGAATAACGGTCCAGTGGAAACGAACCTCCATACACAATCTTCTCGAATTTCCACTTGATCACGAAAGCCGCCCAACATACTATGTATTAGTTCGCTATTCGGTCGTCTAGAGAACGGCAAAGTTAACTCAGATACATTTCTACACTCCAACAGGCCTCTGCACTCAGATGGTTGCTGCTCTTAACGGGAAACATGAATCATTCCCACCACAGGCTATACATACACGTAATCATTCTAGAAAACCGGTCACGTATTTTTTTTATTATTATACTTACAATTAAATGTTACGATCGCACTCTCAATTGAACGGCATTCGACAACGAGTGAAGTATCGGAATTACACCCTGCTGTCGGCAGTGGCTCTTGGTTCAAATCGCTCTGAGCACTATGGGACTTAGCATCTGAGGTCATCAGTCCCCTAGAACTTAGAACTACTCTAACCTAACTAACCTAAGGACAACACACACATCCATGCCCGAGGCAGGATTCGAACCTCTGACCGTAGCGGTCTCGCGGTTCCAGGCTGAAGCACCTAGAACCGCTCGGCCACTGCGGCTCTGCAAATAGAAATATCGCTACCATTCTTATGACTTGACATACTCTTCTCTTTGCTAAGTAAATCTAGGTACGACGTTACTTCTGAATGAGGTGTTTTTTTTGTCCAGACAAATACCGAGAAAGTGATCGCAGGAATGTGTATTATCAGACCAACACGTAGCCCATGATGCAACCTCGTGATAAAATCGCAGAATTGTGAAAGTCGTTCGGCTAAGGAAAGCGGTATGTGACCGGCATTTGCAACTCCCTCGCGCCGCTAGATATGTATCCAGTACGTGTAACGTATTCTGTCTTGATGCCATGTCAGAGGTTCTGTTACACTGGGTGGTCCATTGATAGTGACCGGGAAAAATGTCTCACCAAATAAGCATCAAACGAAAAAACTACAAAGAAAGAAACTTGTCTAGCTTGAAGGGGGAAACCAGATGGCGCTATGGTTGGCGCGCTAGATGGCGCTGCCATAGATGAAACGGATATCGACAGCGTTTTTTTTTTTAATAGGAACCCCCATTTTTATTACATATTCGTGTAGTACGTGAAGAAATATAAATGTTTTAGTTGGATCACTTTTTTCACTTTGTGATAGATGGCGCTGTAGAAGTCACAAACGTATAAGTACGTGGTATCACGTAACATTCCGCCAGTCGGACGGTATTTGCTTCGTGATACATTACCCGTGTTAAAATGGACCGCTTATCAATTGCGAAAAAGGTCGATATCGTGTTGATGTATGCCTATTGTGGTCAAAATGCCCAACGGTCGTGTGCTATGTATGCTGCTCGGTATCCTGGACGACATCATCCAAGTGTCCGGATCGTTCGCCGGATAGTTACGTTATTTAAGGAAACAGGAAGTGTTCAGCCACATGTGAAACGTCAGCCACGACCTACAACAAATGATGATGCCCAAGTAGGTGTTTTAGCTGCTGTCGCGACTAATCCGCACATCAGTAGCAGACAAATTGTGCGAGAATGGGAAATCTCAAAAACGTCGGTTTTGAGAATGCTACATCAACATCGATTACACCAGTACCATTTTTCTATGCAGCAGGAATTCCATGGCGACTACTTTGAACGTCATGTACAGTTCTGCCACCGGGCAAAAGAGAAATTACGGGACGATGACAGATTTTTTGTACGTGTTCTATTTAGCGACGAAGCAACATTCACCAACAGCGGTAACGTAAACAGGCATAATATGCGCTATTGGGCAATGGAAAATCCACGATGGCTGCGACAGGTGGAACATCAGCGACCTTGGTGGGTTAATGTATGGTGCAGAATTATGGGAGTAAGGATAATGGGCCCCCATTTTATCGATGGCAATCTAAATGGTCCAATGTATGCTGATTTCCTATGCAATGTTCTACTGATGTTACTACAAGATGTTACACTGCATGACAGAATGGCGATGTACTTCCAACATGATGGATGTCCGGCACATAGCTGGCGTGCGGTTGAAGGGGTTTTGAATAGCATAGTTCATGACAGGTGGATTGGTCGTTGAAGCAACATACCATGGCCCGCACGTCACCGGATCTGACGTATCCGGATATCTTTCTGTGGGGAAAGTTAAAAGATATTTGCTATCGTGATCCACCGACAACGCCTGACAACATGCGTCAGAGCATTGTCAATGCATGTGCGAAAGTTACGGAAGGCGAACTACTCGCTGTTGAGAGGAATGTCGTAACACGTATTGCCAAATGCATTGAGGTTGACGGCCATCACTTTGAGCATTTATTGCATTGATGTAGTATTTACAGGTAATCACGCTGTAACAACATGCGTTCTCAGAAATGATAAGTTCTCAAAGGTACATGTATCACATTGGAACAACCGAAATGAAACAATCAAACGTACCTACGTTCTGTATTTTAATTTTAAAAACCTACCTGTTACTAACTGTTCGTCTAAAATTGTGAGCCATATGTTTGTGACTATTACAGCGCCATCTATCACAAAGCGAAAAAAGTGGTCCAACTAAAACATTCATATTTCTTTACGTACTACACGAAGATGTAAAAAAAAAATGGGGTTCCTATTGTAAAAAAATGCAGTTGATATCTGTTTGACCTATGACAGCGCCATCAAGCTGGCCAACCATAGCGCCATCTGGTTTCTCCTACAAGCTATACAAGTTTCGTTCTTTGTTGTATTTTCGTATGATGCTTACTTCTTGAGATATTTGGCCCGCTCACAATCAATGGACCACCCTGTATATCCACTGAGTTAAAGGCGATGACTGATTGAGAAGTGTCACAAACAGTAGTAAATCGTTTGCTTATTGAGGTCATAAGAAATGTACACTAGCTTTTCACACCTCTAGTGTTACGCTATCCGCTAGAAATGATATCTATGATTTGGAATCAGGTCCTCCAATTCAGCCATATAACTGCGCTGGATCACAACCACAAGTGAATCATATTTCTGGCGCTCTCATATCGCGAACCGAGTCACCTTTCTCGAACGTATCTGCTACAGTAAAAATGCAACATGGTCTTTGTCAGTCCCTACACATATTGCAACTGCTTCCATTTCCACAGCTTTTCTCATGTGATCATTCCATTTTAAGTCGGAACTGAGTAGAAGTCGTCGAGAAACAGAGTGAACTGAGTTAGTGCGACAGGACCGTGTTTTGACCATTCGGCGGAAACGTGAGCATTGTGGATCGTCCCCAAACTACATACAAGTACTACAGACCCACGTCCATTCAAATCTATCAGCCCAACAATATATCATCGTTATTCTCTAAGGCACCCCCCCCCCCCCCCCCCCACTTCACAACAGAGAAAAATTAACAACTATAGAAGTTCAAATAACTTCATCCGATATAGAACTCATATAGGCGCCATTATTCGCACGATGACGCAAAGCTGCGTTGGGGGTCCAGCGCAGAGAGAGAGAGAGGGACAGAGAAAGAGATAGAGAGAGATTTCGCAATGCTTCCCACCATAGCACAGCGTGCAGCCCTGCAAGCATTCCTAATGGCACACTTCGTCCCTCACTGAATTTGCCTGTCAAACTGCTGCTGCTACTGTTCCCTGGGTGGAAAGAACCTATTAAATACACTCGTATTGATACACTACAGAGGTTAGTTAAAAGTTTCATCACCTCTAGGAGAATGATCGTATCCCACGTACTATAGTGTAAATCACAAGAAACGCCCCCTGTGGCCTCTGACATGGTATCGAGACAGATGCATTACACATACTGGATACATATCTAGCGGTGCGAGGGAGTTGCAAATACCTGTCACATACTGCGTTCCTTAGCCGAATTCAAAGTTCACCTATTTTATCACGAGGTTGCATCGTAGGCTACGTGTTGGTCTGATGAAACACATTCCTATATCTCCATATCGGTATTTGTCTGGAAAAAAAACCCACCTCATTCAGAGGTAATGTCGTAGCTAGAGTTACTTAGCAAAGGGAAGAGTATGTGAAGTCATGAGAATGGTAGCAATATTTCTATTTGCAGAGGCACTGCCGACAGCAGGGTGTATTTCCGATACTTAGTTCATTGTGGAAGGCCTTTCAATTGAGACCGCGATCGTCTCATTTAATTGTAAGTATTCTAACGGGGTCTTTTGAACAGCTGAGTAAAATGTTATTGCGTCCATTTGCTGTTAGGATGGGATGCATGGGTGGTAGTTCCGGGTAGTGCAGAATGTGGAACACGGGAAACTCCGTTTTACCATTCATTTATAAAGACGGTGCGACAATACATTACACTCATCTGGTAACCCGTCATCACTGTGTCGAGAGCGATACATGTTCGCAACTGGGCGTTCTCAGACAGCTCTTCGTAGCATGTGGCTATGTACAAGCCACGGCGCGCAACTCGGATTGCATTCCCGTCAGCAATCCGCGTGATAAGCGCACAGCGCGGCGACTCTGGCGCTGTCCGCTACGGCCGTACAATTCTGCCGTCACAGTATAATGATAAAAGATATGTGTGACAGGTTTTCTAGAATGAGTCCGTGTATGCATAGCCTGTGGTGGGAAAGATTCACGAATCCCGTTAACGACAGCAGCCGTCTGAATGAAGAGGCCTGTTGGGGTGTAGGAATATATCTGAGTATGTCAGGCGGCATTCGTCATCAAGTAGAAATTTGTGAAGATTGTGTATGGAGGTGCGTTTGCGCTGGACCGTCGTTATTCCTTCCCATGTAAATTGTTTGGTTGACTGCCTCGACACATTTCGCGCCTATTTAGTTGAGAGAAGATAGATTGTGGTGTATGCTTCTAGCATCTGGAAGACACATTTGCCTGTTCTTTAGACACTGGAAAGACCTTAGTTCCCTTGTAAATTATAGGAGTGATTTGGAGTCTGTTACATCCCCGACATCGGTATTCTAGAGTGGAAATATGAGGCTACCTCCATTTGTTTCTAGTTACTCAGTGGTTTACAGCACTCTGCACCTCGCTAAAGTTTTTGGTTTGTAGAGAAATAATTTCCAGCCTATATCGTGGAAATTATGTTGTGCTAGCGATCGGCAGGATGCTGCCTGGTGCTTCATATGGAGAAGCACTGCGAAAATGGTATACTATTATGGTGAAGATATGTGTGTTATTGTAGTGCTCGAGTCTGGAGATATGTGTAGACAGGCGAGCAAGCAAGGAAGCAGGTTCGGAGCAGCAACAGTAAATAATTGTGCCGATGGGAAACGAGTGTACGTTAGTACACGTTAGTGCAGGTTAGTGCTGGTTAGTGCAGGTTAGTGCACGTTTATGTACTTTAATGTATGTGACACTCTTCCCTTGAAATATATGACTTGGAGTTCGTTCTATCGTGTGTGTATTGTAGCTGAATATTCAAGCATCTCTCCTCAGTGGGAAAGCAGTGTAATTGAGTAAGAGTCTTTCCATATTTGACGATATGTATGCCATTTTGCGAGGTTTAATTGTTTGTGCAATATGGTAGTCAGTGTAAAGTACCCACTGCAATTCTCGTCTGCAGAAGGAAAAAACACGCACAGTGCTTTGATACCGGACGTATCAGTAATTCAATGGGTAAATTCGATAAGATCGAATAATCATGCTTGATTGATTCATATCCTTTGTGCTGGGTTCAAATGGCTCTGAGCAGTATGGGACTTAACATCTGCGGTCATCAGTCCCCTAGAACTTAGAACTACTTAAACCTAACTAACCTAAGGACATCACACACATCCATGCCCGAGGCAGGATTCGAACCTGCGACCGTAGCAGTCGCGCGGTTCCGGACTGCGCGTTGTGCTGGGATATAAGAGCCTCTACATAGCGTTGAGGACGTTTGCGTATGGTGAGAGCAGGAAGGGCATAACGTTCGGTGCGCTGGGACGAGTGAATTTGATGTTATTTTCGTAAACAGGTTCTGTTAGGGCAAGAATTTGCGAGCACGCAAGCTGAGACATGAAGAAAGAGAGTGTTAACTATTTCTGGGACAGTACAGAATTTCCGAGAGTCGGATTTGGCTGTTATTTTTTACAAATCCATGTGACGTAAGAATATGATTGAGAAAATTTTAGATGGCGAGTCGCGACGCGGACTTTTCGCGGGTACGCACGTCTGAACTCAGCTCGTATGATCTGTTAGGGGGAACTTTCACATGAGTCAGACGTCGCCTCGCGGCTGTGTGCGTCCCGGGGGCGCCTGCACCGGTGTATATGTGAACACGCATTTGGATAGGAATTTGTCAGAAATGAATTATGAAAGTGATGTTGCCGGCTTTCTGCACCTGAGCGGGGACCTGTGCGTGGTCAGACAGCTAACGACCGAGTCAATTCGCGGTCCTGTGGACAGGGTGTGGCGAAGGTTGCTTGCGTGCGTTGATTGCAAATTTTGCAATCATGTTTATAGGCTGTGATATGCGCTATTTGATCAGATTACGAGTACTTACCTGTGTACACGTGAAAAATGGTTCAAATGGCTCTGAGCACTATGGGACTTAACATGTAAGGTAATCAGTCGCATAGAACTTAGAACTACTTAAACGTAACTCACCTAAAGACATCACATACATCCACGCCCGAGGCAGGATTTGAACCTGCGACCTTTGCGGTCGCGCGGTTCAAGACTGAAGCGCCTAGAACCGCTCGGCCACCTCTGCCAGCTGTCTACACATCAGTGTTCTGTATTATTTAGGAGCAAGAAAATGGTTCAAATTGGCTGTGCGCACTAAGGGACTTTACTACTAAGGTCATCAGTCCTCTAGAACTTAGAACTACTTAAACCTAAGTAACCTAAGGACATCACACACATCCATGCCTCAAGCTGGATTGGAACCTGTGACTGTAGAGGTCGCGCAGTTCCAGACTGTAGCACCTAGAACTGCTTGGCCACTTTGGCTGGCATGTAGGAGCACTTTGCAGGTCTGTAATGAAATTATTTGGGAAAATTAGGAAATGTTTGCGAAGAGCAGGAGAGCTTCTGTTTTGTTTGGAAGTTAGGAGACCAGGTACTGGCAGAAGTAAAGCTGTAAGGACGGGGCGTGATTCTTGCTTGCGTAGCTCCGTTGGTAGAGCACTTGCCCGCGAAACGCAAAGGTCCCGAGTTCGAGTCTCGGTCATGCACACAGTTTTAATCTGCCAGGAAGTTTTCTCAAGTGACTTGTCAGGGGACTTCCAGAGGCGGGGGCTACAGATTCGGAGGCCAGATAGTGGGCGCTTGTTGCTACCTGCCACCGCGATCTCAGCTATGCCAGAGAGGAAGAAGCACTGTGGGGAATGCCTACGGTTCCTGTCGGAGAAGCACTGATACAATGAGGATGGTGGGCGCTGAGTCAGCTCCTGGAGCAGCCATCCTGACATCATCGGAACTCAGTGGGCCAGCGAAGGCCGGCACGACACAGCGTTGCATTGCACAGGCTGCTGGGGTGCTTCCTGAGCACTGCGGGGCCCTGTGATGCACACCAAGAGGGACAAGGGCACTGTAGCTAAAAAACAATAAATCACTTGGAATGTTCTCCTCGAGTTTTAATATGGCACCCCCTGGCATCACCGACTACATTTGGTCATCCTGATATATTCAGTGGCAGAAGTCGTCACTACATTTGGTGTCAGAATAACGGATGTCGTCTGTACAGTATGACATTCGAGCCCACTGTCTGCAATACGATCACAAGAAGTGGTGAGTTTTGACCAGTTTTCTTTTGAGTATTGGATGTTTTCTCGCCTTTTTGTGTTTTATGTGAATGGCTCCGGCAAGCAACATTGTAGATGTTTTGCATGGGCATAGTATTTTTTGCTGTCACAGTAAGTGTTAGTGTATTTGGGGCAGTAAGACTTATTACTTTTTTGTGGCATTTAATTACTTTTGTATGGGTTTGAGATGATGCTGTGTGTGATGATAAGGAGTTGTAGGAAGTCAGGTTGTTCTTGTACTTAAATGTTTTGTTTCGGGACTAACTGGGAACGAAAGCAACACAAAGGCAGAGTCAAGGACGCAAGGTGTGTTGGAATCAGATGCGGTGCAGAATTGACAGCAGACAACACACAGTTGAGAAATGAATGAACGTCTAGAAGTGGACGCGAAACCGCATCTGATCAGTCGTTGTTGCCTAGGGTGCAGGAGATAGAACCAGATGCTGCAAGTCTGATTATTCCGTTTTCTGGAAAGGCATCTGAGGATGTGCGTTCGTTTGTGGAGGACTTGGAAATTTCAGCTGTGATTAATGTTTGGTCTGGTGAACGGTTGTTACATGTAGCGAAGATTAGATTAACGGATGAAGCGAAAGCATATGTAAGGTGTTCTGAGGCCTTAAGGAAGGCAGATCAGTTTAAGCAGTTAAAGGAAGGGGTTTTACAAGGTAGAAGAAACAGAATAGCTCTCAGTTCATTAGAGAGAGGTTAAGTACAATGACGATGAGACGGGGGTAGACAGTAGAGAAATTTGCGGACAGGATAAGGGAAATTAATGATATACTTATGAGTTGGGTCATAGCAATGAAGCGAATAGTGTTCTGTTGCAGGAGGCTGAGCAAAGGCTACTTGATGTATTTTTGAGGAGGTTGCCGGTGCATATGTCATCGAAAGTGCGTGAAGGGACTCCTAAAGATTTGTATTAGTCCATTCAGCTGGCAATGCAATGTGAGGAAATAGACGTGGCAGGGGGGTTACGTGATAGTCAAACAGTGTTAACAGCAGGTATAAAATGTTATAAGCGTGGGCGTACGGGACATGTGCAGAGGCAATGCACCCAGTCACCGAGGAATAAAGGAAGAAGTGGAAATCAGCAGCGTGGAGGATGGAGAAGTGGAGACAGGAGAGGTGGACAATCGCTAAACGGCAGAGGGGGCCCAAGACCCACCTAACGGAGCTCTCGTTTAATTTAAATGCTAGGAATACGTATGCAGAGGTGGAATGTTCACCCTGGTTGGATCCATAGGAACTAAAAAGTTTAAGATCTTATGGGACACAGGAGCGCAAGTGTCAGTGGCTATTAGGAATATAATAGGACGAAGGAAGCTAGAACCTACCACATAATAGGTTGCGTGGAGTGGGAGATAAGGAGGTCACGCCTTTGGGGTCGGTGACAGTTGACTTTCGAATAGAGAAAGTCCGATGTAATGCATGCATGGAGGTAGTACCATGGGTAAGCGAGGGCTACGAAATGATCCTAGGAGTAGCTTTCTTGCATCAACATCATGCCAAAATTGACCTTGGACAACGAACTGTGGAACTTGGTGGAATGTTATTTCAGCTAGGGGAAACTGTTGTCAGTGCAGCGCTGTCGAGAGGGTAGTTCAACGTTATGAACAAACCAACTGAACCATGTACATTAGCATTAAGGCTTAATTTTGCATTAGTGTGTGTCAAGTGGCACCGGGAAGTCGCTTTGGGTAAGTGTGGAGTCGAATCAACCTGTGTGTACGGTGTGTGTTATTGAGCCATTTGAGGATAATTACGTTTTGGGTTCACTGGGTTGTTTTGTGAAATGCAGTGTTGTAGGCGTACAGGAGAGGATCGACGGGCTAGTAGTTCCCGTGAACGTGGATAATTTTAGCGCTGTAGACGCGAATTTGAGGAAAGGAGATTTAGAGGCGAATTTGTATGTGCCAGATGACGAAGACTGGTGTTGGAGAGGTAGCCGAAGCGATCAACCACTAACTGCCGATAGAACTGCACTGCGTGACAAAATTAAGCATTTGAAAGGACGAGAAAGAGAGCATATGGAAGAATTATTGTGTCAATTTAAGGATTTGTTCTTTCCACAAGGGTAGTTACCAGCGACTCCATTAGTTCAACATAGTATACCAACTGGGAATGAAGCACCTGTTTACCCTAAACCATACAGAATACCGAGGTATTTACAGCTGATTGTGAAGGATTTCATTGATCAGCAGCTGGCGGACGGTATTACAAAGGATAGTAATAGTTGATAGGGAGCGGGCATTGTCGTTGTGCCTAAAAAATCTAGGTATGGAACGTAGAAAGACAGGTTCTGTTGTGACTACCGATACCTCAATAATAAGACAGTAACGGACGCATACCCCATTTCACACATTTAGGAGAGTTTGAATCAGTTAGGACAGTGCCAGTACTTTTCTACGATGGATTTAGTAAGTGGTTATCATCAGTTAGAGGTGGCTCCAGATTATCGTCCAAAAACTGCTTTCTCTACACCACGAGGCCATTAGCAGTACATCAGAATGCCATTCGGTTTGAAAAACGCTCCGGCAACGTTTCAGAGGTTTCTAGACAATGTCTTGGGGGGTTTGAAACAACAGCAGTGTCTGGTCTATTTGCATGACATTATAGTGTTTTCAAGTAGTATGGAGCAACATAGACAGCGGTTAAGGGAAGTCTTTATGAGGTTAAGAGCAGCTCATTGGACGTTGAGCCTGAAGAAGTGTCATTTTACATTTGAAGAAGTAAAATATTTGTCTCATATTATCAGTAATGATGGAGTGCGAACAGATCCGAGATTGGTACAGGCTGTAAGGGATTTTCGTGAACCGAAAACAGTTAAGGAAGTGCTGCCATTCATCGGAATTTGCAATTTCTATCGAAAGTTCGTGACGGATTTTGCAGATTTAGCACAGCCGTTGACACGATTGTTACGGAAGGGTGTGAAATTTGAGTGGATAGAAGAGTGTCAGAAAGCGTTCGACAAACTGAAAGTTCGGTTCTTTTATTTCCAGACTTTGAAAAGGAGTTTATACTAGCATGCGATGCATTGAATCAAGCATTAGGGTGTGTTCTTAGTCAGGATATTGATGGGAAAGAACATCCCGTAGCCTATGCATCTAGGCAGTTGAATGGAGCAGAGAGGAATTATTCAACAACAGAGAGGGAGATGCTTAGCGTAATCTATGATATCACATATTTTAAATGTTATTTGTATGGGAGAAGATTTCGTGTAGCGACAGATCAGGCTGCATTGAAGTGGTTGTTGGGTTTGAAGGATCCGTCCACTAGACTCGCTTGATGGGCTGTGAGACTTAGTGAGTTCGACTATGAGTTGGTGCACAAGCCTGGAAAGAAGAACGGTAATGTGGATGCACTAAATAGGGAGGTGGCAAAAGTAGAAGTCATAGGTTATGACCTTGCAGTACGGCAAGAATTACAGGACGCGGACAACGATTGTAAATTGTATCAGACACAGCCACAGTTTAATGTGTACGACGGTCTTCTGTGCAGGGAAACGAAGTTAGGGCCAAGGGTACTAGTGCCAGCGAAGCTGATGGATGAGGTTTTAAGGGAAGCACATGATCACGTGTTATCTGGTCGTGGAGAGTGTAGAGCGACGAATAGGAGAGTGGGGGACAGGTATTGGTGGAGAGGTAGGAAGGTAGATGTGGATCAGTATGTCAAGAATTGTATACCATGTGCGCAGAGAGCAGATCTGAGTCGGAAACAGAGACAGCTACAACGATTGCCAGAAGCGACATACCCATTCTCTTTGCTGGGGATTGATGTCTTAGGACATTTTAGGCGAACACTGTTGGGGAACAGATTCGTTCTCACAATAATGGAGCATTTTTCGAGATTTGTGGAGACGGTGGCTATGCCCAATCAGCAGGCAGCAATGGTCGCGCAAGCGTTAGTAAACAGCTAGATTTTGAAGTTTGGTGTACCAGAGACAATAACTACTGTCCAACTGGCCATCTTCATGTCCGATTTAATGAAGGAACTGTGTAAATTGTAGAACGTAAAGAAGTTGAGGATGAGCGCGTTGCATCCACAGGCCAACGGAAGGGCAGAACGGGTACACAGAACAATCGGGAAGATGCTGAGTTGTTATGTGGATTCTCATCACCATCAGTGGGACGAGTATCTGAAGCATATTGTATGCGCATATAATGCAAAACTCCATACAAATATCGATTTGTCTCCATATGAGATAGTGTACGGGCGAAAAATGCCGTCACCGTTTGATTCTGTGAAGCTGCAGAAAGGAAGGACCAGCGAATCTGTATGACAATTCCCAAGGAAAATTCGGGATGTTTGGAAACGTGTACAAAAGGCGGATACAAAGGCTTTGGAAAGGCAGGAAGATGCAGTGAAGCGGAAATGAAGTTTACTGCAGTACAGAGTGTGGCAATGGGTAATGATGTTCAGCCCCTATACGCAAAAAGGGAAAACGAAGAAGCTCCTCACGAGGTATCAAGGGCCATACCAAGTTGTTGAAACCACATCCCCCATTAATGTTAAGCTTCAGCTGCCAACTAGAATCACAATAGTACACATTGGGCGATTACGGCCATTTACGAGTTGCCCATATGTGATTTCAGGTGTGTCACAGGAAGGAAAGAGGAAGAAAGAGAGGTGAAGAGAGGTGCTAAGCACAGAGAAAACCAGGAAGATAGAGTACAACACGAAGTACCGTATGCTTTGCGATATAGAAAGTAGTAGAGAATTTGCAGTTTTTTTGTTTTCTTGTTATGTGTCACTGGGTTTGAGTAGAGTAATTAGGCATTGTATTTTCATGTGTTGTATGCATTTTCGAATGTGGCCTGTTGCGGACAGCAGTCTTTTTGAAGAAGGAGGAAGGATGATGGTGATCCCTGTCCTCAGGTCACTGAAAAGGGAATTGTAGCGTCTGATGTATGTGGAATGTTGTTGGAGGAGAAATTAAATGCACTTCTGGAGATATAAATGCGTCGGAGTAAATTTTGCGGCAAAGCCGTAATAAATATGTGTTAAAAGATATTACAGTCATAGGATTTCCTGTTTAAATTTTTGATTATCGACAATCCTGGGTCCAGAAAGTCGTGTTTATTGCAGCAGTTCATATAATGTAATTTAAGGATGAAAGCAGTCACACAATTGGTGTCGAGTTTGAATCAAAAACAGTGAATGTTGGAGGAAAATGTGTGAAACTACAAATATGGGACATGTGCACAGTGCAGTTATTTTTAGCTTGGGGGAAAGTAATAGACTCTCCTAGGGACATTGTGGAGCCAAAATTGAATTTGTAACAGGTCGGGATGCATTGAATTTGATCTTGTTAAATCAGACTGTGGAGCCAGGTTTGTTGAGATCCATAAACCAGTACATTTTAGAGCAAGAGGGTTGCATATCAGCCGAACAGTTTGTTCAACATGTCGGTCAGTATAGGGAAAGACAACGGCAAATAACGATCATTTTGAGCACCTCTGTGCCAAGTGTCATCGCAGCCTTAACTTTGTTATGTGTTGATTACTTTCTGATCAGGTGGAGAGCTAATTCCAAGAGGGCACCAAGGGTAGTCCAAGTCTCAGTGGATTGGATACCGAGGGCGTGAGATGAGGACGCAAGGGATTAATCGAGCAGTGGTCGTCCAGTACGGAATTGTTACGTTCGGTTTTAAGTCTTGGTTTTAAGAGGACACTAGAGCACACTTAACTTTTCTAATAGTAAGTAAGTTTGTCATAAGGACTAATCCAAACAAGTTTAAGAATTAGTTGAAGGACGACATAGGCACCAGGCCTTTCTGAAGAGGGGAATAATGTATCGGCACCACCGTTTAGGATAGGGAAAGTTGATTTTGTGTGAGATTCTGAGCACAAGTTACAGCCAGGTGTGGGCCAAATTGCAGTGAGTTACACATACCAGCAGTTGGGAAGGCAAACAGAGGCAACAGGGGCTTAGAACTGCTGGAGAAGGCAAACACAGCAGTTTTCATGGCGCAAGTCAAAGGCAGAAGGGGACCAACCTAAGTGTTTTGCGTATGGGACTCAGAGCGGTGCGTTAGCAAAAGAGAGGCACACAGCCAAGTATAAATAGGTGCCATTTTCTAACGAGATTCACCCAAGTGGATCAGCTCTCCTGGGTGGCGGGCCATATCACACGACCAGGCTACACACAGCAACAGATGGGGCGCCAGCGTCCCAGTCCACGGTGGGTCGTCGGTTCGACCCTCTCAGGCCAACGAGGGGTCCACATCCAGCCAGCAGCGGGCCACTCTTAGGCTCGCTACTGCAGGCAGCCGCCTTGGCTCCTGACACATGCCAGGTACTTCATGAGGCGAGGGCCACAGATTCGGATGCCGAATAGCGGGCGCTTGTTGCCACTGCGATCTCAGGTACGCCAGCAAGAAAGAAGCATTGTGGGACCGGCCTACGGTTCCTGACGGAGCAGAGCTGAGACAACAACGATGGTGGCCGCTGAATCGGCTGCTGGAGCACCCATCCTGACATCATTGGAATTCAGCATGCCGGCCAAGGCCAGCACGACACAGCATTGCATTGCACAGGCCGCTGGGGTGCTTCCTCAGCATTGTGGGGCCCTGTGACGCAGACCAAGAGGTACGAGGTCACTGTAGCTAAAAAACAATACATCACAAGGCAAGTTCTCGCTGAGTTTTAATACGGCACCCCCTGGCATCACCCACTACATTTGGTGTCTTCCCGCTGCATTTCGTCATCCTGATACATTCGGTGGCAGAAATCGCCACTACAGTGCACCTCACGAAACAGACACGTTGAAAGCCAAAAATTTCACGCTGTCTTTTCGTAAGACCCCCTTGTCTGAGTTTATGATGATGTTACAGTCCCTAAGGCATTTGAACAGTAGTCAGAGGTGCGTTTTATGCTGGTCTTGGAACTGCAAGAACAGCAAAATATCGTCCATATAGCAGCAGAGTAAAACCGCAGAGAACATGATGAATAAACCTTTGTTATGTCTGCGCCACATTTCTTAAACCGAATGGTATGTGGTTGTATTCAAACAGATCTAATGGAGTAGTAATTGTTTTCTTTTACAGCCTTTAGAAGCTCTGGTATTCGTGACAATGCCTGTTTGCAATCTATGACGATAAAAATCTGTACTCAGGCGTTAGCGTTTGTTAAAACCTGCCACGTGAAGAACCAGATATTTATATGGCACTGCACAAGTATAAGCGCTCTGCAGCCGCCACATAAGCGCCATGTAGTCTTCTTCTTCAATGCCATGTGAATCGACGAAGCCCACTAGCTATTGGAGGATGCTACCACACCTTCTTGCATTTTCCTCTCATTGTCTCGCTTTGCCACCAAAAATATTGTGGGCGTTTGTCTTCTTAGTTTTCAGCGATTGGTGGGTACAGAGACGTCCGAGCGCTTTGCATCAAGTTTACATTGGAGATGGGACGCTGTTTCCAATATGACCTCCGGAAGATCTTACATGTTGTATTCAAAAGCAGAGTTCATCAGCAATGATTCGTCGTCTGATAGACGCTGAAGCCTTCCTCTGTGGAGGTCTTCAGATAACTGGAAATGCTGCAGAAAATAGCTCCTATAACAGACTCAGTGGTATCTGTCATCATGAAATTCCATTGAAACAACTTGTCCAAATCAAGGACCAATTCAAGACATTTTCGCTTTTCGTCTTACATGCGAATGTGGGAGTTGTTGGCAACCGCCAGCAACCATTTGCTAGGAGAGCCACCTTTTTCGAAGCAGCGTTATGGGGGCACACTAAAGTCAGACCCTGTGTCTACAAGAAACGTGGTTCGAGACAGTCTGTCAGTCACAGACAAACGTCTCGAAACCGTTCCTTCTGAACGTTTGAATCCAGTCTCCAGCACTCTGTCTCCTTGCGAAGAATGCCTCACTGCCTTCTCCATGTCAGATAATCTTAATTCTTCAAAGCTATGATCCTGGAAACCCACCATAAATGAGACTCAGTGGCGTTTAGCGCTTCTTGTTTTAGTTACTCCATGTTTTGTAATAATATTGGAACCCAGAACTCGTGCGAACTTGACCTCATAATTTCTGGAATAGCGATGAGCGTCTCTGAGTTGAGGCCCATTGCCTGCGTCGGCTTCCTTTGGGGCCTACAGAACACTAGCATGGTCGGTATTGTTAAGGAACTCTCAGCTCGATGAAGTGATTGTTGCCTCTGCTGCAGTAACAAACACTTGATTGTCTGATTCTACGACCAGTGAAGTAACAGCTGCTATGTTCGTGAAAATCGTCTCTGTCGTAATGTCAGGGGCTATATGTGGTGGCAATCCCATGGAAATCTTCTCACGTTGTTTGGACTCTGCTACTCACTCCTACTGCCATCTAGTGGCAGCTTCAAACTTGGCAGGTCAGACTCTCCAGTATACTCTGCTCCATGTCGGAATAATTTGCAGCCTATGAGCGGAAGTGGATCTCCCAGGTCCTTTGTGCGCGCAGTTAGGATTAGCCGTTGTAACGGCCGAGCAGGTAGCTGCGAGACCCCGTAGCGGACGGGCGCGTATGTCTTCCAACTGAGCCAGGAGCCACAGTTGGCACTCTGCCTGTGCAAGTTGAAAAGTTTAATGTAATAAATACTTATAACAGACAACTTGTTCCGTCTAGTTATTGCGAGTGGAAATCAGGGGAGGACACTTAGTCCTCTCGCACTATACATTCACACTTCAATGTGCCACCACGGGAGGAAGAGCCCGCGCGCACACACGTAGAGCATCAGCATGCACTCCGTGGGTCATAACAGAGCGTATGTCTCCTTGATTAATGACGCGGAAGAGGGTTAAGGCGGGACGAGGTCACTAAATCTCGGATGGCCACCTGCGCCCTTTAGAGACTGTCGGATGCATTCGGGTACTGCATTGTACGACAAACTGTTGGTGACACCAACACCAGCTGCGAAAATCCCATTTCTTCTCGCCTTCTTACTAGGTGTAAGATGACGGTGTTTCCGAAACGTTCCGAATTTACCTTGCTGCCTCGTAAAGCCGCTGTTGTGATGTGTAGTGCCTGCACCGCTAGCTGCCAGATGATAGGCTATTGCTTCATCTGCGTTGGAAGAAGTGCGCGGTCGTGGCCATTGCTTGCTGCCGTCCCATGGATGCCTGGTCTGGAGCCGGCTGCCCTATTGTCTCCATCCACAGTGGTGAAAACATTATACTGTAAGTTACTGGCAATAGCTTCTGCCTTATCAGTCACAACATTGAACAGTAAATCCGTGTGAGCCGCAAAAACCGTCCTAATAATGGATGGTAGACACTTCAGCCACACCAAGTATAAGAAATTTTCCATTAATAAGTCACTTCCCTCAAGAGACTAGAGTAATAGTAATAACAGTTTCGGCAATTTGTCTCCCGGCTACTTGTTACATATCAGTTGCTGAAACTGTACCTCCAGTGCGAGAGAAAAATGTTTGATTAGAACCACACACATATACACACTATACAGGGCGATCCATTGATCGTGACGGGGCCAAATATCTCACGAAATAAGCGTCAAACGAAAAAACTACAAAGAATGAATTCAGGCGATACAAGTTTAACGTTTTTGTATGTCTATAGCACTATAGCTCCGAAACGAATACATCGATTTCAATACACGTCTTTTATTCATTTGAGGCTATTTTAAATCAGAATTGTCGTGACGTACGTCTAACGAAAGTTTTCTCAGCCATTTAAAGGTAATTTCTACATAAAGTAAAGAGTTTTCCCTCATCAATACGCCACCTAACCAATATGTAGTAATTTGGTGTCATGTTACAATACAGATCTCATACACACATACTAAAATTCTGCCAGAACATACTTCTGTGTTTTATGGTTCACTGATAATCGCCATTTTTGTGACGTATTTAGAAACACCTGCGCTAATGCAATCTACATCTACGTGATTACTGTGGTATTAACAATAGAGTACGTAGCAGAGGGTTCAATGAACTACCTTCAAGCTCTCTCTCTACCGTTACACTCTGGAAAGGCACGCGGGGAAAACGAGCAATTAAATTTTTCTGTGCGAGCCCTGATTTCTCTTATTTTATCGTGGTGATCATTTCTCCCTATGTAGGTGGGTGGCAACAGAATGTTTTCGCAACCAGAAGAGAAAACTGGTGATTTAAATTTCATGAGAAGATCCCGTCGCAACGAAAAACGCCTTTTTTTTTTTTAATGATTGCCACTCCAATTCACGTATCATGTCAGTAACACTATCTCCCCTATTTCGCGATAATACAAACTGAGCTGCCCTTTTTTGTACTTTTTCTATGTCATCTGTCAGTCCCACCTGATGCAGATCCCACACCGCATAGCAATACTCCAGAATAGGGCGGTCAAGCGTGGTGTAAGCAGTCCCTTTAGTAGATCTGTTGCACATTCTAAGTGTTCTGCCAATGAATCGCAGTCTTAGGTTTGCTCTATCCACAATATTATCTATGTGATCGTTCCAATTTAGGTTATTTGTAATTGGAATCCCTAGGTATTTAGTTGAATTTACAGCCTTCAGATTAATGTGACTTATCGCGTATCGAAATTTAGCTGATTTCTTTTAGTACTCATGTGAATAACTTCACACTTTTCCTTATTCAGGTTCAATTGCCACTTATCTCACCATGCAGATATCTTATCTAAATCATTTTGCAAGTCGTTTTGATCATCTGATGACTTTACAAGACGGAAAATGACAGCATCATCTGCAAACAAACTAAGACGGCTACTCAGATTGTCTCCTATGTGGTTAATATAGATCAGGAACAATGGAGGGCCTGTAACACTTCCTTGGGGAACGCCGGATATTACTTCTGTTTTACTCGATCACTTCCCGTCTATTACTACGAACTGTGACCTTTCTGACAGGAAATCACGAATCCAATCGCTCAGCTGAGGCGATACTCCGTAGGCATGCAGTTTCATTATAAGACCGTTTTGTGGAACGGTGTCGAAAGCCTTCTGGAAATCTAAAAATATGGAATCAATTTGACATCCCCTGTCGACAGGACTTATTACTTCATGATTATAAAGAGTCAGTTTCATTTCAGAAGAACACAATTTTCTGAAACCGTGCTGATTATGTGTCAATAAATCGTTTTCTTCGAGGTACATCATAATGTTCGAACACAGTATATGCTCCAAAACCCTACTGCAAATAGACGTTGGTGATATAGGACTGTAATTCAGCGGATTACTCCTACTTGCATTTTTGGGTATTGGTGTGACTTGACCAATTTTTCAGTCTTTAGGTACGAATCTTTCTGTGAGCGAGTGGTTGTACATAATTGCTAAATATGGAGCTTTTTATCAACATACTCTGAGAGGAAACTGACTGGTTTACCATCTGGACCGGAGGCCTAGCCTTTAGTAAGTGATTTAAGCTGCTTCGTTACTCCCAGGATATCTACTTCTATTTTATCATCTTGGCAGTTGTTCTTGAGTGGAATTCAAGAATATTTACTTCGTCTTCTTTGGTAAAGGAGTTTCGGAAAACCGTGTTTAATAACTTTGCTTTAGTGGAACTGTCATCAGTGACTTCACCGTTGTTATCGTGCAGTGAAGGTATTGATGATGTCTTGCCACTGGTGTGCTTTATGTATGACCAGAATCTCTTTGGGTTTTCTACCAGATTTCGAGATAGAAATTCGTTGTGGAAATTATTAAAAGCATCTCGCATTTACGTAGGCGCCATATTTCGAACTTCTCTAATACTTTCCTAATCGTGGGGATTTTGCGTTCTTTTAAATTTGGCATGCTTTTTCCGTTGATTCTGCAACAACGGTCTGTCCCGTTTTGTGTGCCATGGGGGATGAGTACCATCACTCAGTAATTTATGTGGTATATATCTCTCAATTGCTGTCGTCACTATCTCTTAGAAAACATTCCACAACTTTTCTACACTTACATGATCAGATCTGAAGGAGTGAAGACCGTCTCTTGAAAAGGCGTTAAGAGCAGTTTTATCAGATTTTTTAAATAGATATACTTTGCGTTTCTTTTTCTGGTTGTGGGTTGTTACGGTATTCAGCCTAGCAGCAACTGCCTTGTGGTCGCTAATCCCTGTATTCGTCACAATACTCACTATTTGTCCAGGATTATTTGTTGCTAAAAGGTCAAGTACGATTTCGCAACCATTTACGCTTCGGTTGGCTCATGAACTAATAATCAAAATAATTCTCTGAGAAAGCATTCAGTACAATTTTGGATGACGTTTAATGCCTGCCGTGACTTTAAACGTATAATTTTTCCAGCATATCGAGGGTAGATTAAAGTCATCACCGACTATAATTGTATGAGCGGGGTACTTAATTGAAATGAGACTCAAGTTTTCTTAGAATTGTTCAGCAACTATATCTTCTGAGTCGGGGGGTCGGTAAAACGATCCAATTAATAGTTTAGTCCGATTGTCAGGTATAACCTCTACCCATACTATTTCACATGAACTACCTACTTCAATTTCGCTACAAGGCAAACTACCTCTTACAGCAATAAATACTCGACCATCTATCCTTTCTGAACACTGTTAGATCGTCTGAAAAAAAAAAATCAGCTGAACTTATTTCCGGCTTTCGCCAGCTCTCTGTACCTACAACTATTTGAGCTTCAGTGCTTTCTATTAGGGCTTGGGGCTCTGGTTCTTTCCCAAAACAGCCGAGACAATTCATAACTACAATACCAATCGTTTCTACAACTACCTTACTGTGCCTTACCTGCCCTCTTTTAGACGGACGTCCCTTCTGTGGTTCCCTGAGACCCTCTAACATACAAAACCTCCAGTCCCTTCCACACAGCTCCCGCTACCCGTGTAGGCGCCTCCTGTGTGTAGTGGACTCCTGACCTATTAAGCAGAACCCGGAATCCCACCACCGATGGCACAAGTCAAGGAATCTGCAGCCTACATGGTCACAGAACCACCTGAGCCTCTGATTCAGACCCTCCACTCGGCTCTGCCCCAAAAGACAACAGTTGATTCTATCGACGATACTGTGGATGGTGAGCTCCGCCTTAATCTCGGATGCATGACTGACAGTTTTTACCATTTCCGCTAGCCGCCCAAAACCAGACAGAATCTGCTCTGATCCAAAGCAACACACGTCATTGGTACCGACATGAGCTACCACCTGCAGTTGGCTGCACCCTGTACTCTTCATGGCATCTGGAAGCACCCTCTCCACATCCGGAATGACTCACCCCCGAATTCACATGGAGTGCAGACTGGCTTCCTTCCGCTCCTTGGCGGCCATGTTCCTAATTGGCCCCATTATGCGCCTGACGTTGGAGCTCCCAACTACCAGCAAGCTCACCCACTGTGAATGCCCAGACCTTGCGGGTCGAGAAACTTCCTCTGGAACAGGGTGGACGATTGCATCTGGCGCAGAGACATCGTCACGCACAAATAATGCCTGAAACCTGTTCATCAAACGAACCAGGGAGGTCCTACGATCGGCCCCTCGGAAAGTTTTTCGCTACCTACTAGACTTTGGAATGATATTCCACTCGACCACGGGTGAGGGGTCAACCTCAGTGCAGGCAGTACCTGAGGTGGGCACAGCAGTGAACCGATCAGAGGAAACGTCGGATGTGCTCGACATCCCTCGCATCCCCACATATGATCCCCCACAGTGATGCCCCTTGGCAGCAGCCTCAGGTTGTGTGATAGAAGCCAACGCAACCTGGAACTGTGAGCGAAGGTTCGCCAACTCACCTCGCATGTGTACGAAGCAATCACAGTTACTATCCATTACTGCAGTCGCTCCTGTTTGAAGCTCGTAAAAATGTGTAACAAGCAAATTGTGTACTGGCATTATTAGTAGAAGTAACTAGGGGTGCTGCCCTTGTTGATGGTCTAACTGACACTGAGTTGTTCTAACCAAACAAACAAAAACCCGTACGATATGAGGGTCGATACAAGCATCGATAGCAATGGCGGTACTGTACGCTACACTGTTATTCAAATAAGAGGTTGTGCCTAGTAAGCACTCAAACTCGCAAGAAATTACAAAAATAAACTAGTAACTACCCAGACAACTGAAAATAAGTCGCTCCTGTTTGAAGCTCGTAAAAATATGTAACAAGCGAACTGTGTACTCCCCTTATTAGTAGCAGGAACTAGCGGTGCTGTTCTCACTGACAATCTAACGACAATCAAAAGACAAAAGTTGTGATTATGAGTGAAACGTAAAAGATAAGCATACGCTCTCGTAGACTTTTCTGTGGTCTTCTTGAGATCTGCAGCTTCGTACTTTCTAATTTGTCGTACCTCTTGCCGCTTGTGCAATGTATCTATTGTAAAATAATTCATTGCCAATAAACTTTCTGCTGCCTTCATTCACTATTACCGACTATTATATCCTTATCCTCCTCCTCCTCATCATCATCATCATCACCATCATCATCATCATCATCATTTAAGACTGATTATGCCTTTCAGCTTTCAGTCTGGAGCATAGCTCCCTTATAAAATTCCTCCATGATCCCCTATTCAGTGCTAACATTGGTGCCTCTTCTGATGTTAAACCTATTACTTCAAAATCATTCTGAACCAAATCCAGGTACCTTCTCCTTGGTCTGCCCCAACTCCTTCTACCCTCTGCTGCTGAACCCATGAGTCTCTAGGGTAACCTTGCTTCTCCCATGCGTGTAACATGACCCCACCATCTAAGCCTGTTCATCCTGACTGCTACATCTATAGAGTTCATTCCCAGTTTTTCTTTGATTTCCTCATTGCCATTGTTCCCATCTCCTGGTACGTGCTATCGTCTAGCTACTTTCATATCCATAACCTCAACCTTGTTGATAAAGTAACCTGAATCCACGCAGCTTTCGCTCCCACACAACAAAGTTGGTCGAAAGATTGAACGGTGCACAGATAACTTAGTCTTGGCACTGACTTCCTTCTTGCAGAAAGGAGTAGATCGTAGCTGAGCGCTCACTCCATTAGCTTTGCTACACCTCGCTTCCAGTTCTTTCACTATGTTGCCATCCTGTGAGAATATGCATCCTAAGTACTTGAAACCTTCCACCTGTTCTAACTTTGTTCCTCCTATTTGGCACTCAATCCGTTTATATTTCTTTCACACTGACATTACTTTCGTTTTGGAGATGCTAATTTTCATATCATAGTTCTTACATTTCTGATCTAGCTCTGAAATATTACTTTGCAAACTTTGAATCGAATCTGCCATCACAAGTAAGTCATCCGCAAATGCAAGACTGCTTATTTTGTGTTCACATATCTTGATCTCACCCAGCCAGTCTATTGTTTTCAACATATGATCCATAAATAATATCAACAACAGTGGAGACAGGTTGCAGCCTTGTCTTACCCCTGAAACTACTCTGAACCATGAACTCAATTTACCGTTAACTCTAACTGCTGCCTGACTATCCATGTAAAGACCCTATAATTGCTTGCAAAAGTTTGCCTCCTATTCCATAATCTCGTAGAACAGACAATAACTTCCTCCTAGGAACCCGGTCATATGCCTTTTCTAGATTTATAAAGCATTGATACAATTCCCTGTTCCACTCATAACACTTCTCCATTATTTGCCGTAAGCTAAAGATCTGGTCCTGACAACCTCTAAGAGGCCTAAACGCACACTCAACTAATACTCGCACTTTCCTTTCAACAATACCTGAGAAGATTTTACCCACAACGCTGATTAAAGAGATACCTCTGTAGTTGTTACAATCTTTTCTGTTTCCATGTTTAAAGATTGGTGTGATACTGCTTTTGTCCAGTCTGATGGAACCTGTCCCAACTCCCAGGCCACTTCAATTATCCTGTGTAGCCATTTAAGACCTGACGTTCCACTGTATTTGATGAGTTCCGACTTAATTTCATCCACCACAGCTGCTTTATTGCACTGCAATCTATTGACCATTTTCTCCACTTCCTCAAATGTGATCCTATTTCCATCATCATTCCTATCCTATTCTACCTCGAAATCTGAAACATTACAGATCGTATTTTCACCTACATTCAGCAACTCTTCAAAATATTCCTTCCATCTTCATCTTCATCTAGAGTGTTTTCTTATCCTACTGATTTAAATTGTAAGCAGCCTTGTTCTCCCTCGCGGTTCAACTTAACTCTATACCAAACTCCATCAAATTCGATTCTGCGATTCATCCATGAAAAGGTGATACAGTTACTCTCACTTTTTTAGTACTGGTACTTTGTGGATTACTCACAGTGCCTCTCCATAATAGGTGAATTGGTATTTTGTGACTAAAATATGGTGGTCCCTGATAAAACGCCAAACAGGACACAAGACACTATTTGCGAACAAGTGGACTTTGATGAAATCTCAAGGTGCGCAGAACAACTAAAATTACTGACTGAAAGGGGATTGACAGTGATGGAAAATCGAATTGTGGTGGTACTATTCTTTGCCAACTAGGAAAAGATTCCAGAGACATCAAATATTGAACGAAAATTTTGAAAGTATGAGCTTGAACGTAGCCTCAGAAATTTACAATTTTCTTACAAAATAATATATTTCACTATACTTGCATTGCGAGCAACACCTACACAATAGCTCATTTACTTGCTACACAGACACGAAACTATAAACGACGTCATGCTTTATCGTATTTTTATGGTAAATTCTGACTAAAAAGAATCAAGAAGCCATAACACAACAAGTCACATGTTGCGTTAAATTCACGCTTTCTGCAATTTTGAAACTCAGAGTGGCATGCTGCCCTTAAGTAAAACTCATGCTTATGTCGAGATTCTCTCACTCTCTCTCTCTCTCTCTCTCTCTCGAACTGTCTGTGGTAGATGGGGGGAGAGGGTGACATTTGCCCCTGCTCCACACCCCTTGAATCCGCCCTTACCCATATATTCCATCAGTGATGATGTAAACATTATTACTATAGATAGTCCAAGTTGCCAGACTGACAGACCTCAAACATTTTTCGTATAGTAATCGGTACTGTTGTCGAAATACATAAGTGAATCGACGACAGTTGTTCAGCGTGCATTTCGAACGAAGTATGGTGTTAAACCTCCTGATAGGTGGTGTATTAAACGTTCGTATAAACAGTTTTCAGAGAATGGGTGTTTGTGCAAAGGGAAAAGTTCTGGACGGCCGAGAACGAGTGATGAAAATGTAGCACGCATCCAGCAAGCATTTGTTCGCAGCCCAGGAAAATCGACTCGAAGAGCTAGCAGAGAGCTGCAAATTCCACAATCAACTGTATGGAGAGTCCTACGAAAAAGGTTAGTTATGAAACCTTATCGTCTGAAATTGGTTCAAGCACTGTATGCAGCTGATAAGATTAAAAGAATCGATTTCTGTGATTTTATCCTTGCTCAAATGGAAACAGATGAATCTTTCGTTTCAAAGATTGTGTTTAGTGATGAAGCAACTTTCCACACTAACAGGAAAGTCAACCGTCACAATGTCTGTATATGGGGCACTGAGAATCCGCGGGAAACAACTCAGTATGAACGTGACTCGCCTAAGGTGAACGTTTTCTGTGCCATTTCAGCCAATAAGGTTTTTGGTCCCTTTATCTTCGAAGGTGCTACTGTAACTGGACTACAGTATCTGGAGATGTTAGAGAATTGGCTGTTCCCTCAGCTCGAACAAGAAGCACAGCAATTCATATTTCAGCAGGATGGAGCGCCACCACATTGGCACTTATCTGTCCGTAACTACCTGAACATCAACTACCTGAGGCGATGGATCGGCCGTCAGGCAGCCCGTGACAGAGCACTTCATCACTGGACTCCAAGAAGCCCTGATCTTACCCACTGCGATTATTTCTTATCGGGGTATGTTAAGGATATGGTGTTTCGGCCACCTCTCCCAGCCACCATTGATGATTTGAAACGAGAAATAACAGCAGCTATCCAAACTGTTACGCCTGATATACAGAAAGTGTGGAAGGAGTTGGAGTATCGGGTTGATATTGCTCGAGTGTCTGGTGGGGGCCATATTGAACATCTCTGAACTTGTTTTTGAGTGGAAAAAAACCTTTTTAAATACTCTTTGTAATGATGTATAACAGAAGGTTATATTATGTTTCTTTCATTAAATACACATTTTTAAAGTTGTGGTATTCTTTTTGAATCACCCTGTATAGTCCTTTTCCGGTTCGTGCTTCTGCGGAAAGAACATGGTTTGGCTCAAGGGAGTGGGAGAAGTGGAGAAAGTTAGACATAGCCTATGAATCTAGAGCGTTCGTGGAAGTTCCTGTGTGTTCCAAGTCTTTAGAGGTCTGTTCGGTATGAAAACTAATCGACTCAATAGCATTGCTTCCTCCGTAGTTGCTGGTAATGTCGTTGGTGAAAAACAGAGAAGGGGATCGCCGAACGAAACAAAACTTCTACCAAGAAAAATATTGTGATACAATTCATCGCAAATTTGAAGGCTAGAGAAAGTCTCTCAAAAGAAGATTGAAGAGACGTTCATGTTTAAATACTCTCGTTTAATTTGTTTATTTCTCAACTGACTCACACAGCACAAGAAAGTATCACAACCCTTGGGAAAATCTCTTTCTCTTAGGAGCGCTAGTGAACAGTTCAGAGAAACAGCAGGAAACTGATTAGATCAGAGCTTATGGTTCAAATCAGTTTTGCTTATAACTGCAAAGAATATTTTAAAGTTGTACAAGAGGCTAAAGTATTGTACAATTCATTAACTGCTGTACAATTCAGTAGCTGCTGTAAATAAGTACTTGTAAGGCACATATTATATACATATATATGGAGTGACGACATTGAGCTATGGTGTTATTTTCATTCAAACCACATTTATAACCGTTTAAAACAGGTGCAAAATTTGACTTTTGGTTCCAAGTGCAAGAAGTCCATCAGTGAAACAGGTTCAAATCGCGATAAGTCCGTTTACTGCCGACTGCTGACGAAAGTTTTTTTAGTAAGACAAATAAAAGCTGTGGCGCCAAGACGGAATACTTTTTAAGACTTCACTACACTGTATCTGTTTTATACCTGTACCACTTAATGTTATAGCCAGCGCACTGTCACATAAAACAGATTGGTTGGCCAGTATCTTGTTTATGTGGCAGCTTGCTGTTCGTGAAAAATCTGACTTATGTAGAAGGAGTTGTACATGTAGGTGACCACTCCTATGGCTCTAGGAAGCAGCAAAAGGGGGTTGTGAAAAGGAAGATTGAGCAGATTGAGAGGTAAGATGTTTTAAAAGACTTTTTTGTGAGATTGTTTACTAAATTGATTTTACTACGTGTTTCGCTTTAATTTCGGGATAGGAATCCACTTAAACTTGTACTATTTTACTCTTTCAGATATCGTCATAAGGACCCCAAAATGCTGGAGTTTCAACCTCCTTGGGGACACAAAAGTGGAAGATTCAAATGTTGTACCATCTCTCTATGCCATCTAATCAGAAATAGGATGAAAGTCTACAGACACTTAAATAAACTACAGCAGGATACGATTCCATCTTCATTTAAGATTGTCTCCAGTCCGAAATGATGACGTCCTACGAAAGAGGATAGAAAACTGAAGACTCAAACTACCAAGTTCCAGGTGAGAATAGAGAGTATGGAAGTTCCTGTGTGTTCCAAGTCTTTAGAGCTCTGTTCGGTATGAAAACAACTCAGCTCAATACCATTGCTTCCTCGGTAGTTGCTGGTAATGTCGTTGGTGAAAAAAAGAGTAGGGGATCGCAGAACAAAACAAAACTTTTACCAAGAAATGTAGTGTGATACAATTCATCACAAATTTGAAGGCTAGAGAAATTCTCTCTAGCAAACAAAAAAGTGAAAGGCTATATGTATCTTCAGACATGCATATTACAAAACTTATTAAAATGTACAATGAAAGTGCCCCCAATTCATTGAAAGTAAAGAAGTGGTTCGTCAGCTACATATTCTCAAAAACATTTAATTTGGGTTTTGATGACCCTGCAGGAGTTGTTTTAGTTACTGACGTAGAATGAAACATGAAATAAAACTAACTAAAGAATATGTCAAAAGACAAAGGGGGCGAGCACAGCTTGCTGCTCATAAAGTGAGAGCTACACAGTTTTAAAATTATATAATAGAAACTGCTCAATAGCTTGTCTTCATGTTTTGATCTGCAGCAAGTCCAATCCCTGCCAAAACTCGCTATTGGTGAGGCTTATGCAGGACAACTGTCACATTATGCTCCTTGTATTATGGATACTGACAATAAGTCTCCAGACTGCTGGATTTAAGAGCAGGCTCTTAGAGGTTAAAACGAAGTAGCTTTATCCTTAACAGACGCTCTGAGTAAGTATAGTTATGAAGAAAACACTTTAACAATGAGACTATTTTGCGATGGCTGCACTGCACAAAACAGGAACGCCCATGTGGTTCATTCTCTCTACTAGTACTATTAAAAAAATCTCCAGACTCAGTATAGGAGATATATATTACATTTCCAGTGCATGGTCACTCCAACTTGCCTGCGGATCTACTTTTTGGTACTGCAGAATAAAATCCTTCAGAAGCAATCTGAAATGCTAACTCTGGAACAATATCACAGGATTTATCAGCAAATTGGGAATGTTTGAAGACAAGGAACACACTGGAATGTTCAGAACTTCATGAACCACTGCCAAAATTGGAGGAAGGCAGTGCAGATAAGAGAGATGAAATGAGTTATACTCAAAAAGAAATTGATGGGGAAAAGTATTCCATGTAGTTTTTAGGATGGAGCCCACATATGTTTTGGATGATCTGTCAAAAAGTTATATGACCTTGCTAAGAAGAGGTGTACCAACAGATCAGATTCATCACCCAAATGCTGTCAGCCTGGTACATACAATAAGGTCAGAAACAAGAAGGATTTACTTGACCTTCTGAAACAACGATTTGGTAATAGTTAGAATGAAGATGATCCCTTCAAATTTTGTGCTGGCATACTTCAGAGAGATTGTGTGGTAGCCAATGTGGAAGACAAAGCTGAAGATGTAGAATGTGATTGCTTGGAGGAGGAACCAAGATATCAGATGCTTGAAAGAATAATACCCAATACATCTTGAATATTATTGTTTAATTTAAACATGAGATACTTTAGATAATTTTGAGGAAAACAATGTATACTATAAATTACTAGTTTGATAAGAACTATGGCTGTACTCTCTAACAATGTTTGAAAATGGAATGCTTAATTTTAATTTTGAGTCAGTGATTAAAGACTACAGCAATTGTAAATTTGCTACAAATGACAATATGTAAACAGTTACAGTAAGCAACCATTCAATCAAATGACTAATTTTCATTGTTTATTTTCAACAACAACTGAACACTTGTTCCTGTTTCATTTGTGTTGGTATACATGAAACATGAAGGTCGGATTCTTGTTTTTTTTTTTATTTCGTAAATTTGTTTCAAAACACATTACGTCCATTCAGCTGGTGCAAAACGAGAAAAGTCTATAGATTTCAAAAATTCAGTTGGCAACACTGCCTTTAAATAAAGAGTGAGATTTGTCTCACTCGTTCCAGTCTTCTAACTTCTTGAAGCTTAATAAATTCTCATACACAAATCCTAATTTACTCCACAACTTTGCCTAATATATATATATATATATATATATATATATATATATATATATACAAATAAAAATTTATAGGAGAAGAAAAAACTAATACTAGGCAAAGTTAGGGGTAAATTAGGATTTGTGTATGAGAATTTATTAAGCTTCAAGAAGTTAGAAGAATGGAATGAGTGAGGCAAATTTCACTATATATATATATATATATATATATATATATATATATATATATATATATATACTCCTGGAAATGGAAAAAAGAACACATTGACACCAGTGTGTCAGACCCACCATACTTGCTCCGGACACTGCGAGAGGGCTGAGAGGGCTGTACAAGCAATGATCACACGCACGGCACAGCGGACACACCAGGAACCGCGGTGTTGGCCGTCGAATGGCGCTAGCTGCGCAGCATTTGTGCACCGCCGCCGTCAGTGTCAGCCAGTTTGCCGTGGCATACGGAGGTCCATCGCAGTCTTTAACACTGGTAGCATGCCGCGACAGCGTGGACGTGAACCATATGTGCAGTTGACGGACTTTGAGCGAGGGCGTATAGTGGGCATGCGGGAGGCCGGGTGGACGTACCGCCGAATTGCTCAACACGTGGGGCGTGTGGTCTCCACAGTACATCGATGTTCTCGCCAGTGGTCGGCGGAAGGTGCACGTGCCCGTCGACCTGGGACCGGACCGCAGCGACGCACAGATGCACGCCAAGACCGTAGGATCCAATGCAGTGCCGTAGGGGATCGCACCGCCACTTCCCAGCAAATTAGGGACACTGTTGCTCCTGGGGTATCGGCGAGGACCATTCACAACCGTCTCCATGAAGCTGGGCTACGGTCCCGCACACCATTAGGCCGTCTTCCGCTCACACCCCAACATCGTGCAGCCCGTCACCAGTGGTGTCGCGACAGGCGTGAATGGAGGGACGAATGGAGACGTGTCGTCTTCAGCGATGAGAGTCGCTTCTGCCTTGGTGCCAATGATGGTTGTATGCGTGTTTGGCGCCGTGCAGGTGAGCGCCACAATCAGGACTGCATACGACCGAGGCACACAGGGCCAACACCCGGCATCATGGTGTGGGGAGCGATCTCCTACACTGGCCGTACACCTCTGGTGATCGTCGAGGGGACACTGAATAGTGCACTGTACATCCAAACCGTCATCGAACCCATCGTTCTACCATTCCTAGACCGGCAAGGGAACTTGCTGTTCCAACAGGACAATGCACGTCCGCATGTATCCCGTGCCACCCAACGTGCTCTAGAAGGTGTAAGTCAACTACCCTGGCCAGCAAGGTCTCCGGATCTGTCCCCCATTGAGCATGTTTGGGACTGGATGAAGCGTCATCTCACGCGGTCTGCACGTCCAGCACGAACACTGGTCCAACAGAGGCGCCAGGTGGAAATGGCATGGCAAGCCGTTCCACAGGACTACATCCAGCATCTCTACGATCGTCTCCATGGGAGAATAGCAGCCTGCATTGCTGCGGAAGGTGGATATACACTGTACTAGTGCCGACATTGTGCATGCTCTGTTGCCTGTGTCTATGTGCCTGTGGTTCTGTCAGTGTGATCATGTGATGTATCTGACCCCAGGAATGTGTCAATAAAGTTTCCCCTTCCTGGGACAATGAATTCACGGTGTTCTTATTTCAATTTCCAGGAGTATATATATATATATATATATATATATATATATATATATATATATATATATATATATATATGTGTGTGTGTGTGTGTGTGTGTGTGTGTGTGTGTGTGTGTGTGTGTGTGTGTGTGCATGCAAATTTGTTAAAAATTTTTGTGATTGTATTTGTGAGTTGCATACAACAATGAAAGTAATTATTTACTTTACATTAGATTCGTCCTTCATTCCACTGACCCTATTATTAGGAATACTCATATGTATTATACATGATGTGAAACATAATATAACAAACATATTTAAATCTCTTGAGAGTAATACTCATTTCTGAACTTACACAACAAATTAGTCTCATTGTAAGCTTTTGAACCCTAAAATCTCCTTCTTAGTTTGTAGAGTTACTCTAAAATATGATACTGTATGTCACAACAGAGTAAAAATAAGCAAAACATGTTAAATTTTTTATATTTATAACTCCATCATCACACATTACAAGAAAATTCGACATAGTTGTGCAGTTGAAATTTATCATTACTAAATCTCCCTTAAACCTCACATACAACGAAGGCAAGATGTCAGTTATTTCCCTCAAAACCATGATAATGTCCTACTCACGCTTATAACAACATAGAAGCTCAGAAAGTAGCTATTTTGTGATACAGCCTACTAAAAATTTTGTGGAGTGTCATAAAATTCAGAATGTTGGTTTCTCGTTTATTTTCATATTCGTTTAACTCATTATTCCATATTAAAGTCTTAAGTGATAGAAAAAGTTAAAACTACCAGGTGATTATAATTGAAGTGCAGATACTCACCTAGGTCCATTGTGAGTTGTAACATGGTATTGTATCTCAACTTCTTATACATGCTAGTACATTAATATGTAACCGATATGTGTTGGAAAACAAACTACTCGTAGTTCTAGATATGGCCATCAGGTGCAAATCTGGCGATGTTCACTATTTTTATGACAGTGAACTTGAGTGGACAGTTTGACTGTTAAGAAGAGAGACTGTTTTATGTAAACAGTAGCAGTACTTCATTCTCGGTCCATTCTTCTTTGAAGATAATACGCCCAGAGGGCCTGTCATGTGTGTGACATCTGCACATTATCGCGACCTGTTTCTGAATCGTGTGATATTTGCTTTGGAAGAGCTCAACTGTGTGGAAAATACTGTTTACATGCAAGATGGGGTAACCCATCATATCGCTTGCCCAATGAAAGAGTTGCTTAATGCAACTTCTCATGAATGTGTTCTCTCCAAAGGTTTCGCATATTCAGCATCACATCATCTTAATCCATATGGCTTTGTGCTCTGAGGATATATAGAAGGATGCATTTACAAGAAACACGTTCAGTCTCTACCTGATCTGAAGGCCAGTATACAGGACATGCTATTCAGATTCCACTGGAACTGCTGCGAGCAAAACTTGATCACATCGACTTATATATGCAGCACCTGCAGTACTCCTACTAAACAAATGGTGTAAGTACAGTTAGGAATAAACCTAATACTATTATTTTCGCACTTGTTTGATGTTGTCTGCCCAAATTCCGTTCATAATCCATTGCAGATGTAATACAGTATACAGGAACATGTTCCTTGAACTGCTGCCGGCAAGTGGTGAGCACCTCGTTTTACAGATGCAGCGCCTTATCAACATCTCTGGTGCTCATATTAAACAAATGGTGAAAGTGCAGTTAATAATAAAATTAACATTATGCCATTCTCACTTATTTGATCTTGTCTGCCTACATTCCATTCCAAGGCCATTACAGATGTAAACATTTCTATATGTCCATCTTCCATTAATAGCGCCTGGTAACAAAAGTTTGAACTAACTTTTTCCATCATAAATTGGCTCCACATTAATGCATTAGAATATCCACCAAGTTTTGTTTCCGTACTATAATTACAGTCCACACTGGATCTCTTTGAGTAACTGCACTTCAGTTACAATCAAATGGTACCATAAAATCAAAGGTTGCTTTAAACACCACAGTGCAGTTCAGCGCATGGTCCTATTAGAGAATACATGCTTTTGTCTCCCTCTGGCCTTTAGCGAGTGGTATAGTGCAATGGTTAGCACAATGGACTCGCATGTGGGAGGATGACAATTGAAACTCGCGTCCAGCCATTCTGATTTAGGTTTTCTGTGATTTCCCTAAATTGTTGAAAGCCAATCCAAGGATTGTCCCTTCGAAAGGGCACAGCTGCTTTCCTTCTCCATCCTTCTCTAATTTGAGTTTGTGCTCCATCTCTAATGACCTCATTATCAACAGGATGTTGAACAGTAATCTCATCCTTCTCCTCTTCCTCCTCCTCCCACTGACCTTTGACACGAGGTTCCCAGCCAGTTCCTAGTGCACTGTGAACCATGGAGCAATTTGGCATATATCTCATTAACAGACCATTGCTAGAAAAGAAAAAATCGGTTAACACTAGAAAAAAGTCATGGACCAACCAGAGATAAAACTACAGTTCTTTGAATTTATAGTAAACCATGTACTCAATGACCCATCAAGCTGCACCATAGCTATGGAATTATTCTGAAATTCACCAGAGGCTATGTCTTTATACATGCAAAGCAGACAAAAGGAGTGTGTGATTATTTTGGGAAGTTAATTTAAAAGTATTGTCATTTACAGGAAGTAGTAAACAAAATTAAAATCGATATATTTCGACACAGAATAATTACTGAGCGGACGAAAGAAGAGTTCA
This sequence comes from Schistocerca gregaria, assembly GCF_023897955.1. NCBI lineage: Eukaryota > Metazoa > Arthropoda > Insecta > Orthoptera > Acrididae > Schistocerca > Schistocerca gregaria. The sequence continues at coordinate 617,532,162 of NC_064923.1, read as the reverse complement.
GGGACAGCAAAGTGAATGAATGTAGTATACTGAAAAATACTTAAATCAATTGTTATTTATGAATTACACCTAAAAAATTAAGAAAAGATCAGATTGCCACTCTCCATAAAGATGACATATAGAGTTGTAGAGAGGCACAGTGAAAAGAATGTTACATCGTCTAGCTTTCAGCTAAAGTCTTCTTCAGAAAAGAAAACACACACATTCAGACAAGCAAGCATACCTAATGCATACATGATCACTACCTCCTGCAGCCTGGGCCAGAATTCAACATCGCACTGAACAAAAGCTGTAGTCCAGAGTGGGATGGGGAAAGGGCAGGGATAGCTGGGTAAGAGTGGAGGGAGGGTACAGCACTGTCAGGCGGAGCATGCAGTCACTAGGTTTTGGCAGGACAAGGCTGTCAGGTACAGTGTAAGGGCAGTGGGATGTGGAGCGGAAAGAGAAAGAGGCAGACAAGAGGAAAAGGACCCCTGAGTGTGTTACCAGAGAGTGACACGCAATGAGGGTGACGAACCTGATTTTGGAGAAGAGTTGGGACAGAGGGGCGAAAACTGTTGAGTGGAGGATTTGAGGACATGCCACTCCCAGTTCCAGTCCCCTGCTGCACAGGTCATATCCCTGTGGACGATCCAGGTGCCCAGTTCACCCATAGAGCAGTTGCTGTTCCTTTCCTGTCAAAGGACTACCCCACTGCAGTACAGACCAGGCCACCTATGAGAGCAGCCAAGTCATACACCATAATTGCTGCCAACGTAGCACCACTTTTTGTATTGTTACGACTGCCAACCAGACGCCCAGCAGAATGATAGGCCACCACCAAACCATAGCCAAAAACAAAGAGGGCCACCCTGTGGGACAACATGCAGCTGAACATAACATGCTTGATTTCAATGGCGACTTCACAACCAAGGTCATCTGGATCCTGCCTTCCACCACTAGTTTATCTGACGTGTGCAGTTGGGAGTTATCCATACAATACATTCTCTCCTCCCAAAAGTATCCTGGCACCAGCCTACTATACCTATTGTTCCTACACTCTCCACTCAACAGCTTACACGCCTCTGTCCCACACCTCCTCTCAATACATTTCCCCTCACCCTCACTGTGCACAACTGCAGATAATGCAGCAGTCATACCTTTCCTCCTTCTCTACTCCTCTTCTTTTCCGTTCCATATTTTACCCCTCCCTCTCACACAACCTCCCAACTCTTCACCTGTCGCAGCCTGGTTCCTGCATACTCCACCTGACAGCACAGCTCTCTTCCCCCAACCCATACCTTGCTATTCCTCCCCTTTCCCTGGCACCTTAAGATTTCTACTTTTGTTCAGTGTATTGCAGCATTCCAGCCACAGCAGGTGGAGAGAGCTGTCATTTCTGCTTGAGGTGTGCTTGGTTGTGTTAATGTGTGTGCGTTTTCTTTTCTGAAGAAGGCCTTGGGCAAAATGTAAATGTTTAACTGTCTTTTTGTTGCGTCTGTCTGCAACTCAAAGTGTCATCTTTATGATGAGTGGCAATCTATATTTCTCATACTGTTGTTGATATTACAACCTTGACTTTCCATTGTTTACACTTCAAAAACAATACTTTGTCTATGGCAAATGTATTTGCATTAATACATTTTTAATAAGATGGGGAAATATCTTAAATTTTGCAATTTTCATTTACACGGTGATTTATTAATCATGTAGCCTAAATTTATAAAATGTTTTTCAAAGGGTATCACATCCATTACATCACAGTATTCTAGTCCTACCTGGTATACGTATTTTCCAAAAGCAGCACTTCGTACCCTTGATGAGAGGTACTCCGGAAGCTTGTCAAGAAGTTCTGGCTGTGGGTGTCCCCCTTCTTTTGGCCATAGTTTGCATGCATACCCCATTACTTTTCTGATGAGTGCTTCTGAGGTATTTTCAGCAACTAAATATTTCTACAGAAATAAAATGCTTCATAAATTGAGTTATCTAATTATCTTACTACATAAAGTGAAATAATCTAAAACATGAAATTCTAAAGAAACACAGACTGAGAACAATATGTGCACCACCTTGAAGTAAACATGGACCAAAACAACTATTCCTTTTAGCTATATAAAAAGAAGGAAGAATTTGAAAACAGTGTAACACTTAAGTGGAAAGGCCAACCAGATGCCTCAGTCAACTACAGGGTGTCCCACTCAAACCTCCCTGTTTCAAAAACCTGGAAAAAAACTACAGTAGATACGACAATGAAAAACGCACCACAATGTAGAGCATCTCAAAGAATTTATTTATTTATCATCACTACACCTCTACATGTGAAGCATTTGTAGCACGAAGAATATCGAGTCTATATTCAGTTTCTTACTAAGTTCTTTGTAACATTTCCTCTGTTATTGTTTCAATCCCATTAGTGATACGATGCCTCAACGTAGGAATATCGTCCATTTTGGTCGCATACACGCGGTCTTCACGAATCCCCACATGAAGAAACCAAGCGGCGTAATGTCGAGTGAATGTGGTGGCCAGGCAGTGGGTCCTCCGTATCTGATCCAATGATTGGTAAATTTCGTATCCAGGAACTTGCGAACAGCCATTGACAAATGATGTTGGGATGCAAGTCTTGTATCTGAGGGTACACAAACTGCTCCAACATGTCCACATACACTGACCCATTTACTGTTTGTTCCGCAACGGACCAACAATTCTGTCGTGCATTAGCCCACACCAGACGAACATGTTCAATGACAATGTGCGGATTTTGGGAACCCCAAATCCGAACATTATGCCATTTAGCCCTTCCTGATAGCTGAAAAATTGCCTCATTTGATAATTAACATCTTTACAGGAAGCCAGCATCCTTATCAATACACTGCAGCGTATCTGCAGCAAATTGTTGCTGGCGTGTCTTGTCGTTTGGCATCAGATGTTGCAGAATTTGCACTTCGTAAGCACACATGCTATGACGCTGGTGAACTACAAGCCGTAACGTGCACTGCCAGAATGTTTCAGAGCACTTCCTGCTGCCAGAAACTTCCTATACCATTCCTTAATTGTTTTCGCATCAGGTGGATCACATTTGTACACACTACGATAATTTCTTTGCACAGTAATACGCGATTTTGTTTCTGCAAACCATATTAATGCTTACATGCACTGCTGTGGAGTCGCCATTTTCATTTCATGCTACCATGCTTCAGTCTGGCGACGATACTTGGCACTTCTGACGTGGGAATATAAATTCTTTGAGATGCTCTACAATGTGGTGCATTTTTCATTGATGGATCTAATGTGGTTTTTCTCTCCTGGGTCATTTAAATCAGGGAGATTTGAGTGGGACATCCTGTATTTTGAAATTTCAAAAACAAGCCATAACTCTAACATTGGAACCAAAACCAAACTCTAAAAAGACTTTGAGGTTTTAATGTCAGGTAATTCATTCTAATCAACCAAAAATACCTTCAGTTTAATAATAAGGATTGTGGGTAGAATGTTCTGGAAACAGTGATAAGCACTAAAATTCCTGGTGAAAGATGTGGTTGAGTTGTTTCAGTTCAGGATGATACTGGGCAATGAAAGGGGTTTTCCTTCAGAGCTAGTTTCGAAGCATGGTCAGAGGACTAGGGACATGTGTTGATATTGCACAGGAAGTCCGTCTGTGGAGTAGATTTGAAAGAGGAGTGGGGTTAAAGTCTCTTTTGGAAGGCTTTTGCTAAAACTTCATCACACTGGGCAAGGAACTGCTTGTCACTGTGGATGGACCATCCAAAGGTAGCCAAACGATATGGGAAAAACCTTTTATTGTGGAATGAATGATAGCATTTAGTGAGCTTGATATGGATAGAAGTCTGGGTGGTAGTATCAGAAAGATGCAGTGTGGGTTCTGAAGACAGTGCCATTTACTTGTTTCTATATCTTCCTCTCAAAGGAGAAATCGTTATGGGTATGGCTGTAATTATGAGTGCAAAGCATTAGAAGTTGGAAGGACATAGTGAGAGATTTTGATAGCATCAAGGCCATGGGTGCAGTGAATGTTGGTGAGTAAATAGATTGCATCAACAGTGACAAGTTGGAAGACAAGTGATAATGACATGGGGATTATTGAAAACTGGAGAAGGAAGCAGTTTATGCATTTAATACAGTAACCTAGGCTGTGGGAAAATCAATGGGCATGTTGATCAACAAGAGCTGAGATTTTTTCGGTGCGAGTACAGTAACCAGATACAATCAAATGTTTAGGCTTGTTAGGTTTATAGATACTGTGAGGAATGTAGAGAGTGGGGTGATTAGTAAATTGGAAGAAGGGAGATTTAGTACTGGCCTAAAAATGTGAATGGAGATTGGAGGTTATGCTGAACGTTTAGAAATGAATTAGTATAGCAGGTCTTGTAGGTGGGAGAGTAAGACAATTGCAAGATGCCTTCTGTCAGGAAATCAGTTTGGGTGATCACTACAATGCTGGAGAATCTGTGTGCACGGAGAATTCTTAAATATGGTACTATCTTGCAATTGCGGATGCCTGTGCTCCTGGGAAGGAGTCTAGGAAATGATGTGATGCCAGGCTGGAGGTAAGGAATTCTTGGAATATAGCGGAGTGATATACACCCCTGGAAATGGAAAAAAGAACACATTGACACCGGTGTGTCAGACCCACCATACTTGCTCCGGACACTGCGAGAGTGCTGTACAAGCAATGATCACACGCACGGCACAGCGGACACACCAGGAACCGCGGTGTTGGCCGTCGAATGGCCTAGCTGTGCAGCATTTGTGCACCGCCGCCGTCAGTGTCAGCCAGTTTGCCGTGGCATACGGAGCTCCTTCACAGTCTTTAACACTGGTAGCATGCCGCGACAGCGTGGCCGTGAACCGTATGTGCAGTTGACGGACTTTGAGCGAGGGCGTATAGTGGGCATGTGGGAGGCCGGGTGGAGGTACCGTCGAATTGCTCAACACGTGGGGCGTGAGGTCTCCACAGTACATCGATGTTGTCGTCAGTGGTCGGCGGAAGGTGCACGTGCCCGTCGACCTGGGACCGGACCGCAGCGACGCACGGATGCACGCCAAGACCGTAGGATCCTACGCAGTGCCGTAGGGGACCGCACCGCCACTTCCCAGCAAATTAGGGACACTGTTGCTCCTGGGGTATCGGCGAGGACCATTCGCAACCGTCTCCATGAAGCTGGGCTACGGTCCCGCACACCGTTAGGCAGTCTTCCGCTCACGCCCCAACATCGTGCAGCCCGCCTCCAGTGGTGTCGCGACAGGCGTGAATGGAGGGACGAATGGAGACCTGTCGTCTTCAGCGATGAGAGTCGCTTCTGCCTTGGTGCCAATGATGGTCGTATGCGTGTTTGGCGCCGTGCAGGTGAGCGCCACAATCAGGACTGCATACGACCGAGGCACACAGGGCCAACACCCGGCATCATGGTGTGGGGAGCGATCTCCTACACTGGCCGTACACCTCTGGTGATCGTCGAGGGGACACTGAATAGTGCACGGTACATCCAAACCGTCATCGAACCCATCGTTCTACCATTCCTAGACCGGCAAGGGAACTTGCTGTTCCAACAGGACAATGCACGTCCGCATGTATCCCGTGCCACCCAACGTGCTCTAGAAGGTGTAAGTCAACTACCCTGGCCAGCAAGATCTCCGGATCTGTCACCCATTGAGAATGTTTGGCACTGGATGAAGCGTCGTCTCACGCGGTCTGGACGTCCAGCACGAACGCTGGTCCAACTGAGGCGCCAGGTGGAAATGGCATGGCAAACCGTTCCACAGGACTACATCCAGCATCTCTACGATCGTCTCCATGGGAGAATAGCAGCCTGCATTGCTGCGATTGGTGGATATACACTGTACTAGTGCCGACATTGTGCATGTTCTGTTGCCTGTGTCTATGTGCCTGTGGTTCTTTCAGTGTGATCATGTGATGTACCTGACTCCAGGAATGTATCAATACAGTTTCCCCTTCCTGGGACAATGAATTCACGGTGTTCTTATTTCAATTTCCAGGAGTGTATATATAGTTGCTTGTGTCTGTGTGTCTTCCAATATTTATTAGAGCATTGTGTAAATATTTGAAGTAAATAGGTCAAGAACTTTTTGAAACATTTTTTACCACTAGATGTTACCTGCGGCTGTGCTCACAGACTACTAGCTTTTTTTAATGTCTGATCATGAGTTTGCCTATTCCGTGTGCACCAACATCAACAACCCTAGGTATCGGCCAGTTTGGGTAGGCAAAGCTCACGATGTGCACCCCTCCCCCGACTCCTCCAATGTACTACAACGTGGCACACACTACGTCACCGTTAAATGGTGCATACAAAGTGGTATGGGCAACTATATAGTACACAGCATGTACATTATGCAACAAATTAAATAATTTTTAAAAAAGGTTTATTTTCACTGACAACTAAAAAAAATGTTACATTTCCCACTTCACCCTCTTAGGAATCGAGTTTTTATTTTCTTTCTAATGTGGACCATGTTCTTCTCCAGGATTCAAGTTGTTTCCATACCAGACATCACACAAATCAGTTCAGTGATTAGTAACCAACACAGCTACTTTTGGCTTTAATAATAGAATAGTATGGATTAAGTACATAGCACATTATATAACCACTGTTTTCTAGTTGTTACCTGCAGATGTGGTCACTTATGAGTAAAATTAATTGAAATGTGGGTGTGGCTTCGTTGGCCATTACACCAAATTTGGGATGTTTGCCTGGGGCCTGTAGGAAGTCTTTATTTGTTGACACTTCAGCTACTTGTGTTTGTTATGAAATGATGATGAGCTTAACACACAAACCAAGGCCAAAGTAGAGAAAAGTTTTTGAGGGTTTTGCTAAGAACGTTTCGCTTTTAAACACGCTATATTTGTATGTATAAAATATATATGAATATGTAGCCAATGTTCATCTGAGCATTTGTTAAAGCTTCAGTAGAAATTTAAGGTGAATCTCTCAATAACATTCCGATATTTTTGCTAACAACATTTCCCCTTTATTTGGTAATTCCGTATTTATATGCCATGTGCATTTAAAAAATTCTGGTCTATGCCTGACCAAACGTTTATTAGAGCACCACATAAAAATTTGAAGTAAATTGGTCCAGGAAATATCGAGATTTTTGGTGACCTCGTTAAACTGAAATTGTGTTTATATATCTCTATAGAGTTTATATATTTATTTCCCATATTTATTAACAAAGATTGTAGTCCATGACTGTCCAGATGTGTATTTGCTAACCATTCAAAAAAGTGAAGTAAATTGGTTGAGCCTTTTTTCAGATTCCTTCTAGTACATTTCTTCTTTACATACACACACACACACACACACACACACACACACACACACACACATACATACACACCACACACACATGCACATTCCGCCTATTCTATTGCTCATGAAAACCGTACATTGCATGTTGTACCACCCTACAGCAAGACCTTCAGAGGTGGTGCTCCAGATTGCTGTACAAACCAGTACCTCTAATACACAGTAGCACGTCCTCTTGCATTAATGCATACCTGTAATTCGTCGTGGCGTGCTATCCACAAATACATTAAGGCACTGTTAGTCCAGATCGCCCCGGTCTTCAACGGCGATTTGGCGTAGATCCCTCAGAGTGGTTAGTGGGTCACGTTATTCATAAACAACCCTTTTCAGTCTATCCCAGGCATGCTCGATAGGGTTCATGTCTGGAGAACATGCAGGCCACTTTAGTCGAGCGATGTTATTATCCTGAAGGAAGTCATTCACAAGATGTGCGTGATTGGGGCGCGAATTGTCGTCGATGAAGACGAATGCCTCGAACATATATCGTTACACATTGTTGGAGGATGGCATTAATTCACCATAAAGATGTTACAGCGCCTTCCATGACCACCAGTTGCGTACGTCGGCCCTACATAATACCACCCCAAAACATCAGGGAACCTCCACCCTGCTGCACTCATTGAACAGTGCATGTAAAGCGTTCAGCCTGACCGGGTTGCCTCCAAACACGTCCCCGATTATGCTCTGGTTGAAGGCATATGCGACGCTCATCAGTGAAGAGAATGTGATGCCAATCCTGAGCAGTCCATTTAGCATGTTGTTGGGCCCATCTGTACTGCGCTGCATGGTGTCATGGTTGCAAAGGTGGACCTCGCCATGGACGTCCGAAAGCTGTGCATCATGCAGCCTATTGCACACAGTTTGAGTCGTAACATGACGTCCTGTGGCTACACGAAAAGCATTATTCAACATGGTGGCGTTGCTCTCAGGGTTCCTCCGAGGCATAATCCATAGGTAGCGGTAATCCACTGCAGTAGTAGCCCTAGGGCGGCCTGAGCAATGCATATCATCGACAGTTCCTGTCTCTCTGTATCTCCTCCACGTCCAAACAACATCACTTTGGTTCGCTTCGAGACACCTGGAAACTTTCCTTGTTGAGAGACCTCCCTGTCACAAAGTAACAATGCAGACGCAATCGAACCGTGGTATTGACCGTCTAGGCATGGTTGAACTGCAGACGCCACGAACTGTGGACCCCCTTCCTGGAGGAATGACTGGAGGTCCAACAGCCGATCAGTTCCAGTCATTCCACTGAACAGCTGTCGTACCCCCCCCCCCCTCCTGTCTAATAGGCCCTGTTCCTGCATGGTTGCTTACAGCTTTGGTAGGTGTAGTGATATCTCTGAACAGTCAAAGGGATTGTGTCTGTGATACAATATGTACAGTCACCATCTGCATTCAGGCGTTCTGAGAACCGGTGTGATGCAATAGTTTTTTTCATGTGTGTATGTATGTCTATTTAGGTACCATATATATTAAAAAAGTTTGCCTATGTTTGTTCTGAACGGTTATTAGAAGATCATGCAGAAGTGTGAAGCGAATCAGTGACAAACCAAATGTTTATTATAGGATCACAAAATAATTTGAAACAAATTGGTTAATACTGCCAACGTTTATGAGGGATCACTCATCAGAAAATAGCACCTTGGTTAAGAACGTGATGGTCGTTTGCATTTGTTGATGAGCCAATTGACATAACACTTTCGAGTTATGCAAATTGGCACCATGAAGCTCTTAATACATGGACATGTGGTATGGATGATACTTATGATGATATGATATTTTGGCAATACTACATATGGCATCCCAAAATCAAGCTATAATAGCTGGACCCTTACCCATGGGTTGTGGTGCGCTGCTGTTGGTACAACTATTTCATTAGCTTCTTCTGTAACATCTTTGCCTCGTTTCCTTTTGCCTGTCTGTACACTGCCATGAGACATAAAGTCGTTCACTGCCTTGCAAAAAAAAAAAAAAAAAAAAAAAAAAAAAGCGAATGAGACCAAGCTTTCTCTGGAAAATGCCGAGCATACAAGGCAACAGCAGCCTCAATATTTCTCCTACATTCTCCATAAATCAGGATAATTTCAGTTTTGTCTTGTGTGGTTGCAATATTTATCAACACTTGCACATCTTTTCTCCAAATGTTGCAAATGTGTGCAAGTGGTAAACTCTCTGGAAGTATTGTAATGTTTAAAGTCGTACTGTTCCATGTCTGAGTGGTACATGAACTCTAGTTGCCTTGTACTGCCTGTTATGATTCATCATAGTTTGCTATACAGTGATGGTGGTGCGTTAAGTAATCCCCTGTTTCATATAGGAGGAATGCAACAATGCAAGTTATAAGTTATATAATAGTAGCCTGTCCTATCCTTCCAGCATGGAGGTGTGGTCCCACATGCCACGGAATGTTCAAGGGCCATTGGGTAGCATGTCATAAATTACTATTGTGTACCCATTTCAGTTCCTATGATTACAGCATCACATATGGCGAAATGAAGAAAATGCTTCAGATGAAATATTTTGCCAAAGATTTATACTCTACAATAAGACACAAGTTTTGCCAGTGAAGATTTCAAAGCTACTCCCTACCACCTACACAAAGTAGTATAGTCTGGCCGGTCGAGTATGGTGTTGCTGTACGTCCCCCTCTGAGACAAATTAATTGGAATTATACCTTTTTTTAATGCAATGTGTAGTTTTCGAGGTAGTTCAATGTCTTCATTTAAAATGAACACCCCATATATATTAAAAATATCTAGCCTGTGTCTGTCCAAACATTAGGAGAGCATTGTGTATAAAAATTGAAGTAAACTGGTCCAGAATATTTCACAATTTTTTAACAATCTTAAACAATGAGTTGTCTTTGTATACAAGTATAGATGCAATTTGTATTTCATACAAAAATTGTTATCTATTGTACATTCAGCATCAGTCAACTTCACTATAAAAAAATATGTCTCATTAGGTAATGAATCTGGACCACTACAACACAACCTGTATTAGATGCGTGATTCATCATGAGTGTGATTCTGACAATAACACAATGTAATTACATTAAGTTGTTTTTGTTACAAACCTAACAATAAGCAAGCCACATAAAATATAAATAATCTTAGCACACTTTTCTGGAGGAGCTTCTCTTTGCTGCCCACCATGACAGTGAATACCACCTGGTGGCCCTGCTGGTATATGGCACAGTAAGGAAAGTATATACAACATATTTTATTTTGAGTCATTTTTATGCTGTTCCCATAATTTATTTTGCGGCAGCTATGGTCGAAAATGTAATTCAGACATAGATGTAAGAAATTTCGTTCTACTCACTGACTACAAGAAAATTTTAAATGCATACCTGCCATTTTACAAGCCCCACTTCATTGTTAGATCTTACTTCTTCCATAGAGCTCACCACTGTGATAACTTACTTGGAGTACATAGCTTTTAATCGGGATTTTGCTTAGAATAAAAAGTGCAGACTACTTCACGATAAAGTTTCTGACTCCTATTGTGAATGTGGTTACGTGAAAGGCCTTCTAAGGTAATGTAATTCTGATGTAACAAAAGAATCTACTGTGGAAACTTACTTATAACTGCGAATTATTTATCAGTCACAATCAATGAAATACTTAAGCAAACAAACTATGATTAATTCAAAATATATGTGCAAGTTTTGTGATCAATCTGGAATGCTAGAATTCCATAGTTGTTATAAAAACTTATTTATATTTTGCTGATATATGAACCTGCCACACCTATCAAACACAAACATTCAGAAAATTAAAAGTAATGCTTACTATAATTAGAAACCTTTTCCATTGCCACCAGATAACACACTTTTGTACAGAATACTAGTACCCAGACACCAAGAACAGTTTTTACTACTTCCATGTTAGACTAAATTTTACAATAGCACCTGGTGAACTCTGTTATAGAGAGTAGAAACGAATGTGGATTCATTCCAGCAATGATGTGGGCCACAATTGTGGAAATTTACTGCCTTCAGCATTGCAGACAAACGGCATATTGTCATGGACTGGAGCCTAGGAACGAGCATCTCAGAAATGTTTAAGCCAGCTGTTGGTTCATGTGCTACTGTTGTGAGCATCTATGGAAACAGGCTGAAGAACATTGGACCAATGTGTATTTGACATGATGCTGGATTTCTAGACTCCACTAGAGAAACTAATGGCTGGTGGTTAGAGGTTTGCCCACTATGTCAGTAGGGACATGTTGTAATCTGTAAAAGATATGATGCTGGCACAGGCTCAGATATTTCAGAACATGTCATTCAGTGCACATTGTTAATTACAATTACAATTGCAGTATGCACAGGATCATCAAGATTGAAAGGTGGATCAATAGAAACATGCCATCTGGCCAGATGAATCGCATTTGTTTCTATGCAAGGTTGATGCTTGTGCACACGTAGGTGATCAGTCATAGAAAATGCTGCTTGAAACAAATAGATGCCCTGGAAGCAGGATGATGGGGCAGCATTATGACAACGTTAGACTACCTGATGATTGTTGGAGATCATCTGCTTCTCTTCATGTTTGATGTATTCCTCAACAGTGAAGGCATATTACAACATAATATATATCCCGTTACAAGGCCAGAGTAATGCCACAGTGGTTTGAGCGTGAGACATTTATGTCTTGGACACCAAATTTGCCTGATTTGTCCCAAGTGTCATATATCCAGCATGCTATCAGGCACTTCTGTGCCTAAAATCCGCTGGCAGAAAATTCACACAAACTGTGTGACCCACTAAAATGAATTAAGTCCTACTGGAACTTTTACCTGAGTAACCATCTATTCAGTATCATCTAGATTTAGGCCAGATGTAAATTTGTTTTAATACATTAACTCTGTAATTTGTGTTTGTGAATTTTTATTAATTTTTCTGGCAGTTTGGCACAATTTTTACATAATTATAATTTTTTATTTGAATGCCAATGTAACTTCAAACTTCAGTCTTACAGTATAAAAAGCTGAAAGACAAACAATGCAAATATTCGAAAACTAACACTACATCAGTTTTGCTAATTTTATCACTAACTTTTGAATGCAGATGGATCATATGTTGTGACTTATATTTTTTATTTATTTTCTGTAGATATTTAATGAAGATTAGTTTTTAAATTATATTTTTACAAATTTTGTAAAATTTTTTGTTTAGTATTCCTATTAAGAATCTTGACATAAAAACTTACTCCTAGAAGATACTACCTAACTTAATTTTGTTACCTAACTAACCTACAAAATGGAAGTTATGATATGGTAAATTTGACACATGACATTTACCAGACTATTCAGGAAAGAATTATATGCCTTATATTATGTGCATGTCACATCAATTTCATCAATCTCGCTTTAGTTAGTCTTATGTAGTCACCAGTCAGGTTTTAGTCCTAAGTTGAGTATCATTGACTAACTTTGAAAATATGAAATAGAGACAGATACAAAAAAAGTTTGTAAATATGATGATCCAATATTTATCTTTGACATCTGAAAATTATCTTTGAAACGTAATGTGGAATAATGAATAAACCAAGATCTATAACTTCAAAAAAGTAGTACTAAGCCTGAATTATGAGGACTTTGGAACTGGAAATTGAACAACATTTTTTGTTTGAACCAGACACTAAGAGTACACAAAAGTTAAGTAACTGTTCTACATGTTATTTGATGGGATATATGATCTCTTGAACTCAGGACTGCACTACTGAAGCACATTACTTTTTCAGAAGCAATGTTTGTACAATTATATTAATGTGTGCTTCATCTAGTAACTTTGGGTTCTTGAGAACAAAGAGAGGCCTTTACAGGGATAAGCATTGTTTAATAAACGCGATGTTGTGGAAAATACACGAAATATGCTTCATACATAGGTTCTGCTGCCAGGAATATACTTGTGGCTGGAGTACCAACAGTTCTTCTACTACAGAATATGACAGAAAAGAAATTTAAGTACAGTATATGTATGCAATGTGCTATGAATAGACATGAAATGTGTGTACTGGAGAAACGCTAATTTACATTTTTGTGAAATCAGAGCTTTATGGATACATGGACTACAGGTAAATGAAAGTAAATAAAATGGAAATTGAAGACTGCCACCAGAAACTATCTGAGCAGAATCAAGATAAGTGTATAAAATTTACTAAACGTAATATTTTCTGTAGCAAAATACTTTTATATAAAATCATCATGTGTCTGATAGAAAGCAAAGCAGTGGGAGGGCATGTAAATACAAATTCAGATACTGAATACTAGGGATTTCAAAGCAACTTTACTCTAAAAAAACATTAAGAATAGTTTATGTATCATTATTAGGAGCAGAATCACAATTAAATGAATCAAGGTTAGACCTGAAAACTTAATTAGCATCAGCTATTAGTTCCACTTACGACCATTTAACTCTAACAACACCAACATAGTTTCCAGAATGTGTACTACAAAAGGGGGAGGGGGCATTCTGTGCCCACCACTGAAAAATCCTAAAAACGAAAACAAATTTCATTAAATGTGTTTAAATTCTACCAACAACATGCATTTTAAATAGTTAATGATTTATAAGTAGGGCACAAAAGCGGAAAATATCTTTTGGCACAAGCTTAGCTGCCTCAACACATTTTCTGTAATGTTTACATTTAGTGGATGGCTATTTTATGTTCACCACAAAAAATTTGAGAATACAAATTTCGTTATTTGTTATTGAATTTCATTAACAAGATACATTTTAGAGCTATTTTAATGCCTAAGATGTATTCTGAACCGAAACATTTTAATATGAAATTTGATGCAAATAGTTACACTCACTAGTAAGACTTAACGTTCTGGATTAAGTTTTATGCGAAAATTTAAAACAGTTAGCGAGACCATTAGAAACTATTTTTTTTTCAAACTTTTAAAATACAAAGAACATGACTGGGTTACAATAAGTTCATAAGGTACCCCACCACCTTGGTACTGAGAGGTTTAAATGAACAAATTTGTGATTCATTAACAGCAAAAAAACTGTATTTGTAAAATATGGTGGAAAGAATCAGTTCCTAAGTCTAACCCATTCTTAAAGAAGAACCTTTACCTGAGATATACACTAACATTTTTGGCTACAGGAAACTTGTGTGAACTTAACTTTGCAATATGTGATATTATCTGTGACAAAAATAAATAAGTTCAGAACACATTTACAGATATTTTAGAAGAAATGTTAGAAGGAAAGTTAAGCTAAAAGTAGAAACATGCATCAAAAGTGTAAGCATGGAAAGTAATGCATGTAACTTTATGTTGACAACCACCAATAATAACACACTTGTAACTAGCAAACTGTGAGACTTGTACTCTGACCACAATTTATTCATTATGAACAGTAGATCAAAATTGAAGAAATCGCAAAGAAAATAAGTATTTAAGGAAGCAGGACCTGGATAAACTGAAAGAACCAAGGGCTGCCGACAGTGTCAAAGGGAGCATTACAGAACGATTGACAAGAAGAGGGGAAAGGAATACAGTAGAAGAAGAATCGGTAGCTTAGAATTATGAAAGAGCGAAGGCAACACAGGATTAAGTAGGTAAAGAGATGAGGGCTAGTAGAAATCTATGGATACCACAAGATATATTGCATTCAATTCATGAAAGGACACAATACAAAAATGCAGTAAATGAAGCAGGCGAAAGAGGACTCAAATGTCTAAAAAATGAGACTGATGGGAAGTGCAAAACGGCTAAACAGGAATGGATAGAGGACAAGAATAAGGATTTAGAAGCAAATGTTACTAGGGAAAATATAGATACTGCCTAAAGACAATTAAAGGGACCTTTGGTGAAAACAGAAACACCTGTGTGAATGCCAAGAGTTCAGTTGGAAAATCAGCCCTGGAAAGAAGGGAAAGCAAACAGATGGAAAGAGTATATAGAGGGTCTATACAAAGGAGATGCACTTGAGGGCAATATTATGGAAATGGAAGAAGCTTTAGATGAAGATGAGATGGGCATTATGATACTATGTGAATAATTTGACAGAGTGCTGGAAGACTTAAGTCGATGGTGCTCTAAGTGAAGAGGGTATGAAATGTAGACTAGCAATAACAAGGAAAGGATTCCTGAAGAAGAGAAATTTGTCAAAGTGGAATATTGATTTAAGTGTTAGGCTGTCTTTTTTGAAAGTATTTGTATGGAATATAGCTATGTATGGAATTAAACATGGACTATAAACAGTTTAGAGAAGATGACAATAGAAGCTGTTAAAGTGTGGTGCTACAGAAGAATGCTGAGGATTAGATGCATAGATTGTGTAACTAAAGGAGAGGTTCTGAGTAGAACTGGTGAGAAAAGAACTTTGTGGTGCAGCATGACTAGCGAAAGAGATTGGTTGATAGGATACATTTACTCTTGGAGAGAAGTGTGGGGGATAATAATTGTTGAAAGAGACCAAGTGATGAATACAGTAAGCAGATTTGGAAGGATGTAAGTTGTAGTAAATGTTTGGACATGAAGGTTCTTCCACAGGATAGAGTAACGTGGAGAGCTGCAAAAAATCAGTCTTTGCACTGAAGATCATAACACAACATGAAATCGAGATTACAACATAACAGGAAGATTCTAAATTTTATTCTTGTTAATGAACCTAGGAAATGGAAGTTATCATCATTAATTTCACTCATGACATTTTGAAATATTACTATATTTCATTGCTACCTACCAGAGCCCCTCGGAGAGAATTAAAGATAAACACCAGTCCTAATTGTCCAATTGTAAAGTGACCTGTTTCCAAATTATATACAAAAATAGCCACTATTTCAGTATACATACAATTCGAAAACGATGCTTTGCTGATTAACATTGTTCTTATGTGAAAAACACAACATAAATGTGAAATTAATACTGTAACTAATCGAAAGAAATGTAGCACATGGTCAGGATAAACCAGTAAACCTATCATTATAAAATTACTACAGCAAATTAAATAGAACATATAAATAAACCATGTTAATTGAATCTCTGATATATGTTAACACTAAAATTTAGGCACTAGTTGCTTTGATATAAACAAATTTAAAAATGTAATTGTTTCCTGTAACATAATTAGTCAGAAAATGTTATATTAACTCGTAACTAAGTTGAAAATAGGTACATCTTGTTCAGCACTGAGATTGAAAATTTTTAGCAATGTATAGCTCATATTTGGCTTAACTTTTAGTTGTGATTTTACATAAAATTGTAATTTTCATTGTAGGTAATTGTTACAAAAGTATAAATAGAGGTCACGCACGCGCCTTGGGGCACTCGTTTTTTGGCTAGGGTTTGTTGATTGTTGTGAACTCTGTGTTGTTTGATGTCAACTTTGGGTACATGTGATGTAATGTGTACAGTTCACCATGCTCGAACACCAGAGTCCTGGAAATATATTGATATTAAAACGGCACTGTACTTTGGAATTTATTTGGGAGTCTTCCACACCCTTTTCATAGGCTGCACAGCGATGAGACATGAATCCAGGAATTTTATAAAACCCCTAGAACTAAACAACTCTCAATTTTGGTAGAATTGTCATGAAAACAGCAGTGCATCGACTGGGAATTTCACTCAAAACATTTGCAATGTGGAGGTCGGAAAATACAAACATCTCAATTTACTAGACTGTTCTGGGGGAAATATACGCATTATATATATATATTCATCTCACATCAGTTTCATCAGTGTTGGTTTAGTTAGTCTTATGTAGTCATCAGCCTGGGTTTAGTGCTCAGTCTGGTATCACTGACTATCTTTGGAAAGAACTGATCTGTAAATGAGACGTTTTTGATATTTATTTCTGACACCTGAAAAATATTAGTGAAGTATCACATGGAACAATGAATAAAGCTAGATTTATAAATTCAAACAACATAATACTCAGCCTGAATTATTGAAGAACCCTAGAACTGTAATTTGCACTATACATTTTATTTGAACTAGGCACTGAGAACATACAAAAAGATGTAAGCTGTTTACATGTTGTTTAGTGTGACATATTATCTCATGGGCTCAGGAACATCGCTGAAAAAAGTATTAGTTTAGAAGCAATGTCTATGTAATTATATTAATGTGTTCTTATCTACTACTTTTGAGTACTGGGCAAAATCCAAAGAGAGCTGAGTCATATGTATGAGCTTCAACAGGGAAAAGCAACGTTAATTAACCACAGTTTTTGTAGATAAATACAAGAGATATGCATCATAACATGTATAACATCTAATGCAACATACCTCTAAAATGCTACCATGATTGTCAAACCAACATCATTAAAGACACTGCTGCATTGAGTTCCACAGTTAGTTCAACACACTATCAAGCAGACATCTCTAAAATATCGGCTTATCAATTTAGTATTGCACAAAATTTCTGTGTACAATAAGCAGAAAATATAGTTCCATAAATCTGTTAAATAACTGACTTCAATTTATCAGACATTCCACTCTCCAAAATACATATAGGCTGCAGAGCTGGTCAAGAAATTTTCCAAATCACATGTAAGTTTTACATTTATTCTCTGCACTCTCCACCACACAAGCGCTACCATATGTAGAAGATAAAAGTACCAATGTTAAAAGATTTATTAAGTTTTGCACATATGGAAAAAAGTCAAATTATTACCCTTGACTTTATGATTAAACACTGGAAAAACATTAATATACACTGATCAGCACAAAAAATTCAACACTTCAGTTTCTTACAAAAAAATCAGTGAATAGCATTCACTCCAATTGTGTACTCTCCAATTGCAATATCTTCTCGCAAAATGAATTCGAGCTATGTTATGTTCTCTGGTGAATTCCAGGCATGTAGCATGTCTTCTGGACTGATGACTGGATTCTTACAGTCTTCTTTGGATGGTTCCCCCTACAAACATTGACCCCGCAGGCTTCGTTGAGTCGATTGCATGTTTCAAAGACGGTGATAAGATGGTTGCAGCGAACTTGGGTTTCCTCGTATACCCTATGTGATTATGAGCAGTAAATGAAACACGAAAATAAGCCTGTTTGTGCAGAGTTTATTGTAATGTTTAACAGCTTACAACTAATGGCGAACAACGATACATATACAAAATAAACAGCGAAGTGCAAGGCATCTAAAGAATGGAAGATAAACATTCCTGGTTTTTAAGATAACATTGACATTATACCATTAATACAGTTCTTTTATACTTTATTATGGCTCTATGAGTCGTGGGAGATTTAGTTCTCAACGTTTCTGTTACGAAATGCATTCTACGACCATTTTCCACGAAAGCAACAGCTTTTGTAGAGTTTTCAGTATTTAATAGCACATTTTCTTGAAAAAGCGGATTACAGTAATCACAGATAGATCCTAAAAAGTACATGTGATTGAAATAAGAAAAATACAAAGTCCAATAGTACATGCTACAAAGTGGAATTTCATTATTGCCCAGCTTTCAGTGATGCATTTTTTAGCTTTGGTGGGAAAAAACGCATAAGGCTAGTTCAATAAACAACTGCCACTTCATTGTTTCCTCAGATGGCAATGCCTGTATGTACCAGTGACATATCTCTTCTGAAGAGACAATAAAAGTGTATCACTAGGACTTTATGGATAATTAGACATAATTTATTACATGTTGCATTTTTTGTGCTGGACAGTGTATATTAGTTTCAGCGGATCTGCAACTGTATAAGGGTTAGCATCCTAGTATTTACAATAATCAAGTGATAATAGTGTGAGTTTCAAGGACAACATAGAGCCTATACATTTATTTTATTTTATTTTTGACTAAATGGGGCTTCTTTCGACATTCTATTTCATGTTTCCATATGTCATTATTTTAGATCATGCTTGCACTGACTAGTAATAGTCAACATTATGCATTCACCAAAAGAATTGTCTTTTGCAAGTACAAATTGCTTCTCTTATTTTTTAGTTGACAATCCAGTTGAGTGAATGCCTGTGAAGTATGTCAAGTTTAATGTCGATTTGATTCAAATAATTTTTTTCACATTAGAAACATCACATTGAAGTGGGGAAAAAGGCCAGATTCCCTAAAATATGTTATGATATGCTAATGTAACTGTTAAAATTTCATTTATGAAGTCTTTACATGACTGCTAAAATAACGTTTGACATGCTAACATAACTTAATAATGAGGAACTGAGTGACAATATTTAATGCCTACAATGTTATGAATGGATGGATAGAGAAATAGGATGAGACAAAAGACATACAACCAAGTGGCTAAAGTTTTCTATTTGTAGGTTAGGAGTAACACAGTCTCAAATAAACTAAAAGTAAAGATGGGTTAGAGAAATTGGTATTGGTTTCAGACAGAGTGGTATGCCAAATATGTGTACCACAGTAGGAGATTTTTCCGAGAAAGGAGAACTCACACCCATGTTAGTGAATTGGTAGACATATTTGAGAACAATGTATAGAGGGACATAATGTCTTATAAGAAGGGCGGGAAAGTTTATTTAAAAGAAGAAGCATCTGCAACTAAGGAAAAAAGGAGAAAGTAGTAGAATGTCATTCCACTGTAAACGAAAAAGTTGATTTCTAAGATTCGTTCAAATGTTTGCAGAATAAAATTAACCTAGGTTTTAAGAGGTTAAAAAGATTAAGTAAAGAGAATATGATAAACATTAAAAAAATTGGCAGAAATAGTATAAATTGACAAAATAAAGGAAATTTTATAAAAGTTCAAGTTCAGGATGTAATTTCGCCAAGATTGATTTAAGGACAACAGAAACCATCATGAAATGAAAGTGTAGCCAAAGGCTCTTTCATTAGTGATGAGACATAAATGTTTTGGAAATTATTTCATAAGCACAATCAGTTCTGTTTAACAAAGTTCATGTTAAAAGTCAAATGAATTTAACATCACACATATTTTATCTGACCTTCTGATAAACAAACACAAAAGATGGCCATAAATGTATGTTATTACAAAATAGTGCTATGTGTATGATGATGGAGGTTGGATTCCACCATCCTACTTTTACGACACTGCTGTATCAAATATTAAGATCCATACAAAACTTTGTCTGATTTTCTTTCCAAAATTATTATGCAAGGATTAATACATTAAGCATGCATTATGCAATTTTCATGTTTAATGGGATGATTTAAAAGGAAAATATCTTTCAAAAGAAAGAGCTCATATTCCTCTATTCAGTAAGACATTAGATTTGCCCAAACTTAATTACTGTAAAACAACTTGATAATTACAGATTTCACCTGATACAAATTTTCTGCGCTAGTTATAGCTGAACCACTACATATTTCCAGAATGTGATGATATACTTTTGATCGCCTCTATTATCTGAATCCATAGACACCACCATTAATGAGGAGGAGTATCTCATAAAAATTAATAAATTTTCAATAAACAAATGGTAACATACAAGATAGATCCATTGCTCATAAACCCAGGATTCACATTGTGTACACACAGATTAGTACTGTATACATTATTAGCTGCTGCTCATACCAAATAATGTACCAACAGATCTCGATAGTAGTCTCGATAGCCAGAAAAATGTGACTTTTCTAACCTACAGAATTTATAAATTACTGTAACTTTACGGTATATTGTTAATTTTTACTTATGGACCGTCTGACAGCAACCGAATAAAAGACAATTTTAGTGCCATACGAGTTTCGCATTTATTTTGTGCAGGGCATCATCAGTGGCAGGTTGTGTAGACAATTTCTTACATATTACGCTCCTGCTGCATTTTTAGTGTTGTTCTTCTTCTTATGAACGCCAATTTGCGGTTTTTTTTCCACATTCCACAGCACTATGCACTGAACGCTGTAACTTCCTTAACATCATGGGGTAAGGCCAACATTCATGGCATTACAGTCAGTCTGCTCTTAATCTAAGTCTACTTCTGCCTTGTCTTTGTTAGTCTAGCTTCAAAATGAGCTTGGTATCAGTTGTGTATACAGCCCAGCCTTGGGACCCATTTATGGTTGTTCCTAGATTTGGTTTAATTAAGGCTGAGGGGGCATATTTAATCAATACAGGGGAATACTGTGAAATGTGCAGTTTTGGTTCAGCTGTGGGTCATTGATGATTATAGGAACTGTTATGTGATGCAGTTACTTAATTAACAGAGAAGGAAACTCAGAGCACTGCATAAGTACTGCATTCATCTCTATTTTGGAAAGAGACTGTGACTAGAATGCTCCACTTAGGTCCCTACTGGTCCCCTGTGTGAAAATATTATTAGAGACTATTTGAGACCTGATCAACATCAGCAGGATCTTAGTGAAGGAATTTAACACGGGTGAACTACTATTTCGAACTTCAAAAGGAGGCTTCCAACTCTTCATGTTAGGTGTAGGTACTGCAACATCTAATGGCAGGTTGTGACTCAGTGGTTTACACAGTAAAATATAGGTCTAGTAACACAAAGTGCAAATGGAAAGCATATTACTCTGACCATAATATAGTTGAACTTAATTTTCTAGTGTTTCAGCATTTACAGGAATGTGAGGGGTTTGTTACCAGAAGCACCTTTACTATTTTTTCATGTGTTATAGGGAAATGTAGATAATAAAATGAATCAAAAGAGCTTATTACCAGCAGATAAGGATTTGTAAATGATACAAAATTTACATCGCAAGTGGAGCAAGTGCTGATGCATAATATTTCATAGGAGTGCTAGATATCTCTACATCTCCTTATCAACTAATGATACTTACAAATGAAAGTTATAAATTAAGATGTTGAATGTTAAGCTATAGATGTTGTGTGGCATTGTTATTTTACTTTGTTGTGTGGTAAGCCCTATCAAAGAATAACACATGGTGCCAACATTGAATGGCCATCACAGTGACTTTGTGAAAGCAAATATTTGCTTTGATACAGAAATAAATATACACTGGATCACTTCTTTGTCTTTGAGATGCTCCAAATTCAAAATCATACATATATGATCAAGTGAGTTAGTTAACGAAAGATTTTAAAATGACCTTTGTGATTAATTCCAGTTTGGTATATGAACTGAGATAGTGTATAAATTGTGAAAGCAATATATCAGCTGTTTATTAAACTGGAATTGCACAAGCTCTTTTAAAGTAGTGTGGTGTAACAATTCTAAATTTTAATGCAATAACTAGGGGAATCCGCATTTGAGAAACATCCAAAGGCACCACAGTCACAAATAAATATATGTTCATTAAAATATCATTAAAAATTACAATTCAAATTGCACAGACCATTATATTTAAGAAGTATTACTATAACAGTAGACTGAGGAGAACAGTTGTTATATATCACAATATTCTCAACAAAAACACTTCAAACACGGGACTATAACACTCTACACACTCACCTTTAGGATACTTATTTCACTTTCATATGCTGTGTGCATTGTGTCTCTGACTTCTACTAGCATGTGCATCTTTCCGATATAAATACCAGTAGCAAACACTGAGCATATGATCAGAACAAGACAAAAGGTAAGTTCAGGCAGATTTCGTCCAATAATATCACCAAAGCCAGCAAATGCTAGGACTGATATGACGTAGTATACAGAGCATACATATGGTGTGCAGGAGAGAGAATCTTGAACTGAAAATGAGTGACCAACTATTAAAGAAAATATTTTACAAATACAGTCACTACCAAAACACAAATGAAATATTTGTGAGACACTAAACTCGTTAACTTAATATATTTATTTTATGTAGGAACTTTAACCCTTACAAGGTGTAGCAAATCCACTTGGCCTGATATCATTTATCACACTAATAATGTTGTTTCTAGTTTTCTAAACTAATATGTTTACAACAGCAGATGAAACTTAAAAATATATGTACATTTGGCACACCATATTTTACTGATTCTTACTTTTTAAAGTAGAATTAGAATTTTGTTAATTACTGTATAAAAACTCAGTTATTTAAAGAATACACAATAATTAAATTTGTATGACTATCTGCACTAAAAATATTAACTATTGCAGGAAAGTATGACTTATTTTAAATTACTATTTTTCAAGAATGAAGCTGTCACTTCAAATATATTACAAAAATTTTATTGTTCAGGAAATATTGCCACTGAAAAATGTCGATTTTGTAGAAATCCAAGATTGCACAGTTTGTAATATGTAGCTTTTCAATGTATAAAGTACTGCCATTAGAGAGTACAGATCTTTCTGTCTCTAGAAGTGCATATGATTACTGTCAAAAATCACTTACTGTAACTGAATATTTAAAGTATAAAATATTGTTTCTGGTGTGCTTGTGGAAAGCAGTAACAGAAAATGGAAGATGAAAACAAAAAAAACTCAGTATAAAGGACTTTCTTTAAAGGATTACCTATCAAAATTTGAATGTAACAGTTAATTTCTGAAAATCCATAAATATTATCTATTTTTCTGTTTTCCATGAATGTATTAACATTTAATTCAGTAGAATTTTGTGTTTTTGAAAATAATTTGTAAACAATTCCTAAGGATATGCCATGAAAGTCCATAAATTGGGAAAATGGAAAATACTACTGTCACCCTTGGTCGATGACCATAGGCGACAGTCAAGCACCATGGGTGACAGCTACTCTTGGAGGTGCAGTGTGTGCTGTAATCGTCATATGGCAGCAAATCTTGATCGATATGTCAATCCATTAATGTGGGGCCAATTTACATAGAAAAACATTATTTTAAATTTTGGTCACCAGGTGAAAATCTGGCTCTGTACAGCATCTTGTCAATATCCCAAGCGCTCATACTGAACAAACTGTGTAAGAGGAGGTTAATAGTAAATCAACAATATGGCTTTTTTTCATGTAAGTCAGTTCTGCAACAACTTGTCAGAATATATATGAAGTTCTGAATATTATTATTACAGCCAAACTTCAACTTGTGGGTAATACTTTAATTATAACCACCTAGTATCTGAAAATTTGTAATGTGCATAACTGTGTTAATATGGACTAAATGGAAATGTACATATTTTATGGACCTAATATTTTGATGAAGATTTTTAGCTAATTATGACACTGTTCACTCTGGAATGCTGTAGATCATGCTGTTCCATTGGTGGGCAATTCCTGTCACATAGAATGTCAGGCAGCTACGCCATAGCCTATAGCACCACACTACCCTGATGATGAGGAATCTTCAAGTAAATCAAATATACACAGAATGCACGTAATAAGGTCACTACCTGCACCTGTTAATTAGCAAACTGAGGAGTGACACGGCACATTTGTGCCCCCAATGACAGCATTGGCACAGCCTGCTGTATGTGTGGTAGGACTTGTATCTTATGATGATGTGATTCTCCCCCACTGACAAGGGGTCTGACATTGGAGTGATCTTTATGTGCCAGTGTGTTGTATGGAATCAGCACTGTAAGATAGATCAAATTGAAGCTATGACATAATGGGAGAAAGGAATTATGGCATTTGATTATCTCAATACAGTGGATGAAGCTGCTTGATTTGTTGATGTATGAAAGTGGGCTGTCCAATGTGTCTGGAAGGATTGGTGTACCACTTAAAGCAGCATAACAGTGCATTAGAACATTGGTTGTAAGCAAGTTTCTAGTTAACAGGAACTGGAGCTGAATAGCACACCTAGTCAACGAGCATTGTTTTCCAACCAGACAAAAATTTGCTACTGCCAGAGAATGCAGGTGCATTTCAAACAGTTTCCAAGTAAATACTGTGAAGGGGTTTGCCTGAAGTGCATGTTTGGAGTTGAGTGCCTTATAATAGATACAGAGTGCATTTAATTTCACTCACCCCTTTATTGTTAAGAGCTAACAAAAATTTCTCTGGCTGTGGTGAGGAGGTAGGGTAGTACACTGATGCACAAGGGAGCAGGATGTGAAAGTTTGTTTGGAATGTTTGGGATAATGCTTTGCTGTAGGACGCATTTTGTTTTCTATATCTATGTATACAGCACTGTTATATGTATATGTTAACTATGAAACAGCATTAAAATGATTATAAATTGTCAATCATTTCTTAGTGTGTGCTTGTAATGTGGCAGCACATGATAACATCTACTAAATCTACTGAAACCTACCTACATTGGTAGCTGATTCCTGAACCAAGTATTATTCACATATGCCACATGCTTTGAGTACTTGTCTATTCGCATGTTCACCATTGTATAAACATTAAATCAATTTGTATTTGGTATATATCTAGCTCTCAGCAACATATACAAAACTAATATAACAACAGATCTATTTTTCGCCTGTTTATAATACTGGTATTGGTGCTTAACATCTTTCTACAGCAAAAGTTATGTATACAGTTGAACACAATTTACACAGAGATGTAGAAATTCTACCAACTAATTTTCAACTGTGATTTGGAAATAATTTACTTATTAATGAGAAACAACTTTATAAAAAGCAATTCACTGTAATATCTCAAAACACTCTATATATTCCATAATATTACTAAAGATAGAGATTCTTTAGAAGTCACTGTAATTTGTAACAAGTGTGAGTTCTGAAAATCTTTACTTTCTATTGCAACTATTTCCAAAGTCATATGCATAATAATATAAAGCTACTTTTTATTATAGGAGCTGTAGTGATGAAATGATCCTCATTACACGAGAGAGACATACTTAAAACCTTTTGAAGCACAGGTTGTACCAGTTTATTGTAATAATCTTCAGTTTTGTGAATATGTTAAAAACTTATACATAAAAATATGTCACCAATATTATTTATTAATTAGAGTGCTAATCCCTTTCCTGACATGTGGCAACAAAAAGTACAAAGGAACTGAATTTTCACTTGTTGTCAAAAATTTAAAATCAGATTTAACGTCATATAACCACAAGTTAAATAGATGATTTTCCCTCAACTGTGTTAGGTCTACTGACAACAATGAGTGATAGAAATCCAAGAGAGCAAGTACCTGGTAATCTTAAAATTATGAGTGACATAGTGCAGAAACCTTAAGGTAGATACTCTTGGCAGTGAAAGAACAGTTTACTGACAAATTAGGAGTGTTACTTGTACAGTGGGACAAACATTCAGTAACTGAAGGTAGTCCAAATTACATACTTAGACATCACTGAATAAAAACACTGAATAAGCGTATATGTCACTCAACATCCACTTGCTAGCTGCAGGACTCAATGAGCCAAACAATACACACAATGGTCAGTAACTAACACATGTTGTAAAGTGAATCTTGATTTTCTCTCTTTTAAAATAATACAAAAAGGTATGCCTATCAGTTGTATTGATAGTATAATGAGGCTTTTAATTCACACTGTGCAGAGGTTGTAGGGAAACAGGAGATGATACTGAGATATTTTGGTGTTTTTTTCTTCCATTACTTGGGCTCATTCATTCAAGTTACTTTGAATGTGAACCAGGACTTGTTTCAATTAATTCAACTGTGAGTTCTTGGCGAAACATTATATCTTGTATTAACTAAAAGATATACTTCCTTTAGCTTTGTTTCCCGATGTTTATCATTATGGTGGTGCATTAGTTTGTAGCACTTTTGATTAGCATGTTGGTATTCTGATTGCTATTTATTTATTTATCGATTTTCTTTTTTCTAGTTTCCATATTGCCGTTTTGTCATCTGATTGGAGCTGTGGACGCTAGAAAATGGAGTGACATGTAGGGAAATTGAACATTTCTGATGTATACTTGTGTTTAGTTCAATAGAGGAGTGACAGCAGCAGAGGCAACCGTAAACATTTCCCCCATGTATGCGCATAGTGCTGCTGGACACAGCTCTGAAATCAAATGGTTTTGTCGTTTTAAGGATGGTGGTGTTGATGTTACCTTGGGTATAAGTAACTTGCTTTATCTATATTTAGTCTTTGATTATTGCATGACAACCAGTTTAGTGGCTCTGAAAGGTAAATCTTCAGGTGAACATTTGTATAATAATAAATCCAGAACGAATAACAACCCTGAGATGTACACATGCACTGTATAATAAATTATTTTAAGATTAAAAAAATTAAAAACTGTTAAAAACTTTTACATGAGGATGTTAAAATGTTAGTATTCACATAATTAACTGAAACATTAGAGCTGTAAAGCTTGGAGCTTTGTACCCAACATTCAGTGTCCCTAAGAAAGAAACACCACTAAAAGCAAGCTGTTTACTTTCTTGCCATCAGTATGATGCAGCACACAACTGAGTCCCCTGTTTGTGATTGCTTATAGACCAGAGAAGCGGTAAGCGCGATTTTTAGGTTCTGCTTTTTCGTCAGTAATCACTTACTTGATGGGTTTGGTGCAGGTAGAATATCCCTCCATTTAGTGGCAACAACTTATAGGGTTTTCATTCTGGTCCAAAATAAGATCTCAATAATTTCTTGTTTATTTTCACCTTACCAATGGATCACCATCGTATGATTTGGTTAGGATGTAGCCACTATGTTGGATCCCATTGTTTTATTCTATGACATACTACCTTTTAGTTATATTTGCTTGCTTTGATGGACAATGAATGTTGGGCACAAAGCTGCAAGCTAATGTTCTAGTTATGCGCACAAACATTTTAATATGTAGAAGTCTAACAGTTGTAATTTTTTTTTAAATCTTAAAATAATTTACCATACAATGTATATATCAAGGTTATTATTCATTCTGGATTTATAGTTATACAGATGTTCACCTGAAGATGTGGCTTTTAGTGCCACAAAATCGGCAGTGATCCAACAGCAAAGGACTAAATACAACTGAAGAGGTTTATTAATACTCAAGCTGACTCTTCATAGCTGTGGTTGCCCTGCCTAAAATGTTGTCTGCAGTTTTGACATTAGTGACTCTAAAGCTATAGGAAGACGTTAAGGATTTGATGAAGATTGTTTAAATGTATTAATCCACTACGATCCACTTCAGTGTACTCGAGAACTGGCAAATGCAGAGATGATATTCTCAGCAATGATCATATAAATTCCACTTTAGTTAATACAATTAACCAGGATGTTTATTTCAACATTATAACTTAACAAGTGTTGCCATTTCGTCCATATGTTCATAATGGGGACAGTGTGGACAGTCTTACTTTTCAAGATAACAGCTGTGTTCACAGCGATTCCTGCATATATTCCTGGTGTATGCTTGTAGATTTCGAAAACA
The DNA here is from genome assembly GCF_023897955.1 of Schistocerca gregaria. Taxonomy (NCBI): domain Eukaryota; kingdom Metazoa; phylum Arthropoda; class Insecta; order Orthoptera; family Acrididae; genus Schistocerca; species Schistocerca gregaria. The sequence goes on along the minus strand of NC_064923.1, from coordinate 617,503,743 downwards.
TCTTATGAGTCTATATTTTTAAAATCCTGGAGGAATTTGGCGTGAATCAGAAAAAAATAGGAGCTCTCATAAGATACACAGACAAATACAAATCAGAAATAAATTTCTTGGGTGTCGTTTCAGATCCATCTGAGATTTCTGTGACACAAGGTGAAAGACTTTATTTGTTACTATTTAACTGCATCTTGAAAAAATGATCAGACAATACAGGAAGAGCTTGGCAAAACCTAACACAGAAAGGGGGATTCAAATTGATTGGGAAATTGATAATAACAAAATTTATGTGAGCATCCATTCTCCTAAATACAAGGCTAGTCTGTTTAAAGCTGTGCAACTTCAATTGGGGTGACCATAGTGTACAATATTGATACTAACAGACATACAAACAGAAGGAAATCGAAGCTACCAACATACTTAGAGAAAACAGGAATATTCATGAACAGCGAGATTGTAGCATCAAAAAGAAGGACAAAAGTATGTAAATATCGAAGAGTTAGTACTTAGGATTAGTTATACAGCCTAACTGAGGCGATAAGAACACATCATAACAAGATTAAGGAAGACGACTTAGCTCTTCACTTACAGAAAGGTATATATTGAGATGCAACAGGACAATTTAGACGTCTTATATACCACATACTCGGTAACAAACTCGTAAAGAAGTATGCACTACAAGCTCCTATAATTAAATTTGGGTAAGTTGATCCCTGACATTCGCAGTGGGCTGGGCATGGCTACTTCATGGGGCAATGTAAACCAATAACATAACACTATTCTGTGAACATCTCATTGTCATTTTTGTGATGTAATGTATCTCCGAATATATTTCTTTCTTTACCATACATTAATCTTTATTTAATATCATTTACTGAAGTTTCCAGGGAATGTAAAACAACAGGGAATATGTTAAATTTCATATATGAAATACACGATACCAAGTTTAGATTGCTCCATATGATACAGTTTTGGGTTAGTAGTTCGTGACACAAATTTCAACAGAGTTACACAATACACTTGGGTTCATAATAAAAATCTTTAACTGAACTTGTCGGAAATTTACATTAGCTCACAATTCAAGTTATGATTTTGCACAATACACAAAGATAATGTTACTCATGCCAAGTTCATTGTTATACTGTCTCATTTGAATTGCAAATACAATTAAAGAGGAAACATATAATGACCCTGCAACTTCTCTGAATACACAATACAGTTAACTTAGTTTCATCTATTACAAATTACTTAAATAAATGAAAATGAAAACCAAATCATACTCCATAATATGTAGATGAAGTAAAAAAATCAATATTCAGATATCAAATTTGAAGATTTGTGTTGCTTTATTATCTTTTTTGACAAAAGCTCATTTGTTCAGAAGTAAGCCTTTAAGATTTATGTAGTCATCAGCTTCTCATCAAAAAAATGCAAATGTTTAATTTAATTATCCTCACTGTTTAGTTTCTATATGTTTATTATAATTATGTACTTAATTTAAAAAGTTATAGCAATATGGGAAATCTGTACATTCAAGAATATTTAATCATGAAACTAAAGATAATGAATGTAAGTTTTTTCATGGAGATCAGTAGATGGAAAAAGTTGCACATGCTGATTCCATGAACTGCAACCACTTTATTAAACACAAATGATTAGAAGATATAAGACACATGCATTAGCACAGACAATGCAAAACAATCTCAATAAAGACCATGTATAATTATTGGTTGTGACAGTCCCATGAAGCTGCCAGGCTCAGCCCACTGCTGCCACCAGGGGTCAGCTTACACAAATTCAACTATAGGAGCAGGTGTTTCCAACCCTTTTATGAGTTTGTTTTTGAATATGTCATTAATTTACACATATAATTCTCTTAAGGCTCCGTTTTGCTTACACATATCGACTTATCCAGCACAATGTGACCACAGAACCTGCCCCATCCTATGCACAGCACTGTGTTCGGCTAGACAGAGGTATCTCCACTGCTGAGAATTCACTTGGATGAAAGAAAGGGTCCATAGTGGTTGGCTGTATCGAGAACTGAGAGGTGAATCATCTTGGTTATGTAGTGATGTTGTTGAGACATTGTATTCCCTATTTAAGGAAGTACAGATGGAGACTCCTTTTGGTTGAAGGAGAAGTAGATGTATAATCTTCCAGTTGGTCATGATCTTCCTGTTTTTTAAGAATCTGAGCTATTTTGAGGTACTTAACAGAAACAATTGTTTGATTACCATTATGCAAGATAGAGAATGTGTGGTGGCCATTCTTTTGCACCTTGTGAGGTCCTGACTATGGAAGTCATGGATCATCACTTGCCCATTGCTCTTCAAGCTGTATATACAGAAACCTGCTGTACATCATAAATTTGGAGAGGTGTCATATGAGCATGAGCTATATGTTGTTTGAATCTGGATACTAGGTACAATAACTGAGAGAGGTGGTGATGGTAGGAGAAATTTTACAGAAAGATTTGAGCATTCACTATCCAGTATTTCGTCTAAAGACAACTTCAGTTCTACCTTGTATGTAGTTGGAATTTCCAACCACACAGTAGAGCTTCACTTTACAATGAATCATAGCACATCAGTTGTGCTTTAAGTGTACAATGCCGGCATACAGCTAAACTATTGCTTTGTGGTCACATGCTGTAATGTGGAAATGTTGCACAGCACACACTTCACACATTTCTTAAGAAAATGGGACTCAAACTGTTGTTCTGATTGGTAGTAATTCATGATGGACTACTTAAGTGAGCATTTCACAGATCAATGAAAGCCAAAGAAGCAGATGCAGTTTTCGTGTCCTTTTAGCTTACAGAGTGTATCAGTATTGGGGCAAAGGGTTGTTCTACGCCACTTTCCACTGTTGCCAGATGTATCCAAGATGGCGGCGATGACGTCATCCAAGATGACGCATGTAGACTTGGGAACAGTGCAAGACGTCATTCAGTATGGCGGAAATGACGTCAGCTGATGGTGCAAGTATCGTTACCCCAGATGGAGAATTTTGACAGGGAAATGCCACGCCCCCTTCCCACAGAAAAATGGTGGGATATTCAAATTCCAACAGGATAATACATCACACCATGATTATTTCTACTAACCTAAGAAAACTGCGGGAAGATAGGTCACTTGGGCTACCTCAACTAGCCCAAATCATCCGACCGCCAATTCTTCCTATAAACTGGGGCCTAGTCAATTTGCGTATCTCTACTAAGGTAAGAAAATGGCGCGAAAGAAAGGGCACTTCAACTAACCTCAGTTAACTGACTGCCACCTCCTTGTAAGAAGTTGTAGGCAAAGGACTCAACCAGAGCTGGACATAAGTCCTTATTTTCCATACACCAGTCTTTATTTACACAATTTCATGCAGCACTGTCATCCAGTGTTTTCACCACAAGGTCCGGACTCCTTCTGACTTAGTACACTGTACCACCATCAGAGGGCACTCTCATCTGTGACGTAATTCAAGATGGCGGGACATAGTTTGTTCGCCACAAGGTTCAGGCTCAAACTGGCCTAGTACACAGTGCCACCACCAGAGGGCACTGCCATCCAAGATGGCGGCCATGATGTCACGTGATGGCAAAAGTACTGTAATCCAAGATGATGGCAAACAATGTGTTTAGCACGAGGTCTAGTACATATTGACACCACCAGAGAGCACTACTGCTGGACTTGCAGTGAATTTTCGCGAATGCCACACCCACCTGCATTTGGAAAGAAATAGTTAAAGTCTCCACTACGATCCTCAACCGAGCACCACATCTCCTTACCAACCCATGTTGTCGAGCAAATGTGTACTAACGTGTACTAATGAGCATTATCGTAGACTAACATGTTCTAATGGGCACAGTGGATGACATCATCGGAGATGGTGGCCGTGACGTCATTTGATGATGTAAGTTTCACACCCCCAGCTGGAAGACTGAATTTTGGCGGAAGATAGGTCAATTGGGCTACATGCACTAATAAACCCCTCCCCTCCCCCCGAAAAACGGCAGGAGGTTCAATTTCCATCTCGATAATGCATCACACCATCGATATCTCTACTAACACAAGAAAATCGCTAAAAGTAAGTCATTTGGGCTACCCCCACTAACCTAAGTCCCCCAACCGCCACCTCAACTTAGGAACTGACACAGAGTTTGAATTTTGGCGGTGAAGAAAGCTCAATTGGGCTACATATGCTACCCTAAGAAAATGATGCGAAAGAATGGACACTTGGACTAACCTAAGTCACCCAACCGCCACCTCCTCTGAGGGATTCGTAGGAGAAGGGCTCAGCTTGCACTGGGCTGGTGGAGAGAGGAAGGAGTGTACTTTATTTACTTTGGAACAATTTATTTAGGGATGGAGTACATTTATTTCACTGATACGAAACACATCCTCTGACAAGAGGTCATGTCACACAGCCAAAGGCATGCGAACAACTAAAAGACTCTGCAAACATGCTTGCTAATCGCCAACTATCGAAATCATGCACCAGTCGTTATTTAAACAATTTGAGCCACTACCGCCATCTAATGTGTTCACCACAAGTTCCAGAGCCCAATAGACCTAGTGCACAGCACCACAACCAGAGCGCACTATCAGCTCTCTCATCTGTTTGACTGCTTTCTCTCTATCACCGGTCTAATGGGACATCCCTGACATGCGGATACTGACATCATAAATCGTGCTGTTCCACCGCTCGTGATGTGATGTGTGTGTGTGTGTGTGTGTGTGTGTGTGTGTGTGTGTGTGTGGTGTTCATACAGATGTCACAGATCATCCTATACAAAAACTGTTCCACCGCTCCTAAATAATTAAGTACACTAATGTCTGGATATGAAACCAACTCGTAAACTGTCCAAATAACACACGGCATGGCCTACAGACTTGCTCGCGAAATAATACTGGTTGAAGTTATTGGAACTTCTACAGTTCTTAATTTATGTTTGTTTGGGGGTAGAGAATAACGATGCTGGCATGTTGGGGGTGATAGATTTGAATGCACACAGATCTGTCGTTCTTGTATGTAGTCTGGGGATGCACCAAAACTCGGACATTTCCATCGAATGGTCAAAACATGCTCCTGTCGCACTAACTCAGGTCGCTCTGTTTCTACACAGGATGCAGAATGTGGTGGGTATGTTATTCTCCGACTTCTACTCAGTTCCGACTTAAAATGGAATGATCACACGAACAAAGCTGTAGAAATGGGGGCAGCTGCAGGATGCATAGGGACTGGCTAAAACCAGGTTGTAGTTTTGCCGTAGCAGACAGCTTCGAGGCATGTCATTCGTTGCGAGATATGAGAGTGCCAGAAATATGATTCACTTGTGGGTGTGATTCGATGCAGGTATGTGCTTGAATAAAAGACCTGATTCGCAATCATGGACATTATTTCTAGTGGATAGCGTAACACTAGAAATTTAAAAAGCCAGTGTACATTTTTTACGAGCTCAATCAGCACATCATCTGTTACTACTGTTTGTGTTCCTTCTCAATCAGTCATCGCCTATAACTCAATGGTTATATCACATAACCTCTGATATGTTATCGAAACAGAATGCACTACAAATACTATAGATTTATCTAGCTGAGACAGTGTGCAGGAGTCGCAAATACTGCTTACATACCATGTTCCTTAGCCGAATAACTTTCCAAATCCGTTAATTTTATCGCGAGTTTGCATATTGGGCTATGTGTTGGTCTGATAATACACATTCTCACGATCACCGCCACATTATTTTTTCGGAAGAAACCACCTCATTCAGAGGTAATGTCATACCTCGATTTTTGAAGCGGGTATAGCTTTTAACATGGCTACTTGGGTGCAGCTGAAAAACGAAGACCGCTTGTGACGGTATCTTGCAGTAGTTGTTGTAGTCGTTTTTTTTTTTTTTTTTTTTTTTAACATCTGACCGAATACGTCTTTCTTTCTGAGACACAGTGGTAGTACTTGAAAGAAAAACCTAAGAGACTTGCCCAACCTTCGTTGATTTTCAGTCAGTATTGTTTTGCATTGTTTGAAATCATTTATTGCTCAAGTATTATTATTTTTAGTTGTAGTGGGGGCTGCATGATATGTTGGCGTTTGAGCATCAGGCTTATACTGTATGTGTCTCTGTTTCGATATGTGTGAAGGAGATGACTATGTCCAGTTGTAAGGAAGGTACAGATATTTCCATTTCCAGAGCCAAGTCCTTCAGCAGCATGTATTTCGGATACTTTGCTCATTGTTGAATGCCCTTCAATTGAGACCACAATCCTAACATTTAATTGGAAGTATAATGATAAAAGATGGGTTTTATACAATGCTTGTGAATTCCATGTATGCATGGCCTGTGGTGGGAGTGATTCACTTTTCCTGTTAAGTGCAGCAGCATTCTGAATGCAGAGGCCTGTTGGAGTATAGGAATGTATCTGAGTTAACTTTTCCGTTGTCAAGACGACTGAATAGCGAACTAATACATAGTATATGTTGGGCGGCTTTCGTGATCAAGTGGAAATTCGAGACGATTGTGTATGGAGGTTTGTTTCCACTGGACCGTTATTCTCTCCCATGTCAGTTGTTCGGCTGACTGCTTCTGCGCATTTGGCGCCTTTATTTCGTTGAGGGAAGATCGATTGTGGTGTGTACATCTAGCATGTGGAAGACACATTTACCTGTTCTCTGGACATGGGAAAGACCTTAGTTGGCTTGTAAATTATAGGAGTGATTTGGAATCTGTTACATCACCAACATTGGTATTCGAGAGTGGAAATATCAGTTTCCTCTATTTTTTTAGTTACTCAGTGGTTTACAGTATGCTGCCCCTCGCTATAATTTGGTGTTTGTAGAGAAAGAATTTCGAGTCTATATCTTCAGAATTATGTTACGCTCGTGATCGGTAGGATGCTGCCTAGTGCTTGATATCGAGAAGTACCGCGAAGGTGGTAAATATTATGGCCAACCACGCGAAAATACGTGTGTTGTTGTAATCCCTGAGACTGGAGATGTGCGTAAAAAAACGAGCAAGCAAGGAAGCAGGTTCAGATCAGAAACAGTAACGTATTTGTGCCGAGGGGTGACGATCCCAAATTTGTAGACCAGTTCTGACTGCGACTTCGGTCTGCTGCGGGTGTTCTGATGTAAAAGGGATGATTTTGTTTGGCAGAGGATATGAATTCTATGTTTACTAGATCGACACAGTATGCAGTGATATATTGCTGGGGTGGAGATAGGTTTCATGCTCTAATATTCAAGCTCCTGTCCTCAGTGGGAGAGCAGTGTAATTGAATATGAGTCTTTCCATATTGACCATATGTATGGCACTTTGCACGGTTTAGTTGCCGGTGCAGTATGGTGATCAGTATAAAAAGGTTTACTGCCGCTGAATGTCACTTCTTTAAGAAGACATAAAAGGCTGACGGTGCTTCCCTAGGGCTGAGGAGCATCATGACATATAGCCGGTGTGAGTGTAGGCACAGCATAATTTTTTCAGGGGCTGTACAGATGTAAAAGACATCGGCACTGTTTGTGTAAAATGTGTATATATTGTATTTAATGTTACTGTGGCTTATGTTGTAGGATGACTAGAACTTATTCTTTTCCAGCATCAGCGTCTAGTGGCAACTAAATTACGTTCAGATATATCAAAGAGAATCCATGTTTATTATGAATTGACTGAAATCCTTTCTTGATATTCCACGTCTTTTTGTGACCACCTTCAATGTTATTTCCATTATGTTCAGAAATCTATGCATATATATTGCCAAAATCTTGATTAAGTTAGCTTAATGACATACGCTGTTCGTGACTAGCCCATTAAAATATCAGCACTTAACACAGAACTTGTATGACTTATTGATCCAGAGACGAAAAACGATCTCCACACACAGAAAAATCTTACAACCAAAGACTACCATCTGCCAAAGATAATTTTCCAAAGAAGTTACAATGATCAATTTCTTACATGATTTTTGTACCTTTGCGAAATGGAGATTAATGTAATATTACAAAATACACTAAAGAACCAAAGAAAATGGTACTTCTACCTCTATCATGCAGGGCCTGTGCAAGCATGCAAATGTGCCGCAACATGATGTGGCATGGACTTGACTAATGTCTGAAGTAGTTTTGGAGGGAACTGACACAATGTATCCTGCAGGACTGTCCATAAATCCGTAAAAGTACGAGGGAGACTAGATCTCTTCAAACAGCACATTGAAAGGCATACTCGATGTCGCACTGTGCTGACAGAATTCCCAATTCCTCGGAATGCGCGATAGACATAAACGGACACAGACAATCAGATAGAATGCTTACGTACCTGTCACCTGTCAGAGTTGAATCTAGACATATCCGGACTCCCATATCATGACAACTGCACACGCCCCACACAAATACAGAGTCTACACCAGCTTGAACAGTCCCCTGCTGACATGCAGGACCTATTGGTTCATGAGATTGTCTCCAGTGTATCAGCTCGATGAAATTTGAAACGAGACTCGTCCTACCTGACAACTTATTTCTGTCATCACCAGTCCAACGTCGGTGTTGAAGGGCCCAGGCAAGGCAAAAAGCTTTGTCATGCAGTTATCAAGGGTACATGAGTGGACCTTCAGCTGCAAAAGCCCACATCGATGATGTTTCGTTGAATGGTTTGCACGTTGACACGTGTTCATGACATCGAAATATACAGAAATCTGCGGAAGGGTTGCTCTTCCGTCCCATTGAACGATTCTCTTCAGTCGTTGTTGGTCCTATTATTATAGGATTGTTTCCTTACCGGAACGATGTCAGAGATTTGATGTTTTACCATATTCCTGATATTCACAATACACTCGTGAAATGGTCGTACAGGGAAATGCTCACTTCATCTCTACCTCGGAGATGCTGTGTCCCATCCCTCATGCGCCAACTATAACACCACGTTCAGACCCATTTAAATCTTGATAACCTGACACTGTAGCAGCAGTAAATGATCTAACAACTGCGACAGACACTTGTCTTATATAGGCGTTACCGATCGCTGTATTCTGTGTGGTTAAAAATCTCTTTAGTTAAATACGCATGCCTATACCAGTTTCTTTGGATCTTCAGTGCATAGTTAATACTGACATTAAAAATTATTTTTACCTGTTTTCGTTTTAAACTGGGATTAAAAAAAAACTAAACGTATTTTAAAGAATGCACATAACATTCACATAAAAAGCATATAGAATATTCACATATTTATCCAAAAGCGTAAAGGATTAGAAATGATGAATAAACACAGTAAGAAGCAGCATCTCAGCAAGAACTGAGGATTACACAAATATCGACAAAATGTGGTACCGAACGATTGATTAACAGTGAAATCGGTACCAATAAAGTCACTTTGCTAGAGAGACTATTACCCAGGTGTTGTTACAGTGTAGACTAGAAGGTGATAGTTTCTAAAAATTAAGGGCATATCTCATAATGTTGATGTGTGTTAATAGTCAGCTTCAAAATTGCACCAATAATTCTCTCCTTTGCATTTTTCATAATGCATAACAGGACCGATGTGGAAGGGTGAGCTTTTGTAAGCTCCGTTTGATATCTTTGAACACATGTAGTCAGGAGGTTCCTTGAAAGGGAGTGGTGGAGTTGCTTCCCCATGCTTGAAACGATCCTAGTTTTTGCTCCATCCCTAATAATCTCGATGTCGACGGTACGTTAAACCCAAATTTTCTTTTCTTCCAGCCTTTCAAATACATATAGCAATTCTGTAGCCCACTGTAGGGACTTTTGTCTCTTAGTACTTTTGTCTCCCATAACATTGGTGAAAGGTGCCTAGATTCTTGGGGCTTATAAAAATTAATCATTCGCAGAAACCTTCTATTTTCTGAGAATGTGGTACATCATGGTGTCTGACTGATAAGTTCAGTTGTCTCTGCCATATGTCTGATCCCAGCGTGCATCACTGATCTCTGGCATAACTGACATTTGTCCTTGTTCGCAACAACACTTAACGTGTCCAGTGTACTAAAGGTGTGACGTGGATGCTCCTCATGTTGCTGAGGTGAAGAGGAAAAGATTGATACATCAATCGGGGAAGGGAAACAGAAAGGACATTGGCTAAAGCTGAATCAATGAAAACCTGCCAAGTTTGTGCAACTTTTTTTTTACAATGAAAGACATGTACTAGAACTCAAACAAACAAAAAAAGTTATTAAAGCCGTCTTTGAAAAGTCCTCCTTACCCACAGGTATAACTAAATAAGCTTTTTGGTACTCCATAACAGGGAAACACTGAAGCACCAGCCAACAGACGAGTGAACTCCTGGATATTTGGGATGGGATATCTTTCTGGTATAATTTGTGCGTTCCATGCTCAGTATTCCTCACAAATCTCATGTGTACTGGCTTCTTTGGTACAAAGTAGATCAGGGAAGCCCATGCAGTAGCTAAAGGATGTTCTGTCCTTCTTCAATTATTTAATCTATACGTTTTTGCGATGTGTAATTTAGCAGGGGCTACTGGCTGCAGTTTATGGAAGACAGGTGGTCCCTAAGCAGTGACTCTCATGTGCACTGTACTTGCCTCAGCGCCATGGTGAAAATGAATTGGAGAATTCTTATTCACTCTTGATTTGGGGGTTTGTCACTGACTGAACGGTCACTGAGTGTAAGTGTTCGTTCAGTTCTGGTTAATGTCGTTGTATGCAAGAATTGGTTTAGCTGCTAATTTTAGATGATTGATGCACTTCTGGATACTCTGCATAGCTTCTCTGAATAATCTTTTCGTGTCCTTGTTGCCTCTAATATACACGGCATCCATGTCCAATATAATTTCATTTAGCATCTCATCCAATTATTTCAATTACTTATCGTCCCTGAAGCTCTCTTTGAAGCTGTTTATCGTACTCCATAAGCTCTTCATGGTTTGCAATATGCAGCTGAGACTGGTATGAGTGGATGAATAATGATTAATGTTGGTAACCAAGGCGGTTCTTAAAGATGATAGCAGATTGGTGTGTTGTGGTTGGCAGGAGAGCCAACCCGTATAACTAAAGGAGGCCGAAATGCAAGCGTTTTAGCTCACGCAGGCTGGCGTGAGGTCTGGAACATGACAAGGAATTAGAATTGAGAGAAACGGACGTAGCTGGTGGAATACTTAACTTTAATCCATTAATGGAGAACGTCGCTCTTTATGGTACATGATTCACAATATCAATAGTACGGATTCTGGCGCCCTGCTAGGTCATAGCAAATAACGTAGCTGAAGGCTATGCTAGCTATCATCTCGGCAAATGAGAGCGTAGAAGTCAGTGAACCATCGCTAGCAAAGTCGGCTGTACAACTGGGGCGAGTGCCAAGAAGTCTCTCTAGACCTGCCGTGTGGTGACGCTCGGTCTGCAATCACTGATAGTGGCGACACGCGGGTCCGACGTATACTACCGGACCGCTGCCGATTTAAAGGCTACCACCTGTGACACCACATTCCTCCCCCGCAAATCGGCGTACGGTTGTTGAATAAGGCGTCCGCCCGCCGTGGGGAGGACCCCATGTTGACGTATGCGACGAGGTGGGGAGCCTAACAACAGGCGAGGCTGTGCCAACCGCACCCTGCCATTCGGACCGCGGGGAGCTAGGAAACGCCTGAAAACCTGCTCCAGGGTGCACGCCAACATGCGGTGTATGTGCCCGTAGAGAGACAGGAGGGGCCGAAAGGTCGACCGCCATGGGGCTGGGGCACCCGACGGGCGAAGACGACATATGGTCCGGAGCGGGCAAGAGTTCCGTGTAGGAGGACAAATGGTCACGGGGAGCGATCGGCGGCGCGTGACCCAGGGAGGCGCCCGGCGGTTGCAGCGACGCGTCCACTGCGGGCGTCGACGGCGGGAGAAAAGGCGGCGGCGGCGGCGCGTCGCCATAGGGCAAAATGGAAGGTAGCCTCGGCAACACCTGGGGCTGAGGCGAGCCAGTAGATGGGTCCCCGGGGAGCTGACCGGACGGCACCGTCGCTGAAAGCAGACGGCGACCGGCAGGTCCCGTGCGACGACAGAGGCGCAGCTGATTGAGATGGCGACGCACCTCACCAGAGGCCCCCAAAATCAGATACATAGCGCGTCCGAAGCAGCGAAGAATGCGCCCTTCGAGCCAACGCCGTGAACCTCGATAGTGGCGATAGTAGACAACGTCTCCTGGACCAAAAGCCGGTTTCTGCCGCTGCGCAGGAACCTGATGCGGCGGATGTAGCAAAGACATCAAGGTTCGATGATGACGACCGTGGAGCAACTCAGCCGGCGAGCGACCATCTCGGGGCTGAGAGCGATACGAAGACAAAAAGAGCAATAACGCGTCCTCCCGACATTGCGACTCTTTCAACTTCAACATCTGTGACTTGAAAGTCCTGACCAACGTTTAGCGGCACCGTTTGACTGTGGCGAAAACGGCGCGGTCGTCAGATGTTGAATACCATTGGCCTTGCAGAATGACTGAAATTCTGTGGACATGAATTGTGGGCCATTATTGGAAACAATAGTCTGTGGAAGACCTTCAATGCAAAAGATAGAGGATAACGCTTGGATGGTGGCAGATAACGTCGTGGAAGACATCCGGACAACAAAAGGAAAATTACTGAATGAATCTACCACTACCAACCATCGAGCATTCCAGAATGGACCAGCAAAATCGATGTGTAAGCGTTGCCAAGGGGAAGTGGCTTTTGGCCATGCAAAAAATTTCCGCAGTGGTGCTGATTGTTGTTCGGCACACACCATGTAAGAAGAGCACATATTCGTAATGGCGGCATCGATTCCGAACCAAGTACAGTGCTGACGAGCAAGTTGTTTCGTTCTCACTATACCTCAATGTCCTTGATGGAGAAGCTGTAAGAAAGAGGACTGTAACGAACGCGGGACCACGACCCTGGACTGATCATTATCAGAGCGCAACAGCAAAACACCACGTCGTACAAAAAGTCTCTCCTTATGAACAAAAAATCGGCGAACCAACGGGTCCCCGATCCGTGACTTTGACAAGGGCCGTTGCGTAGCAACAAAACGCAGAACGGGAGCAAGGACAGGGTCGGCAACTGTGGATGTAGCTACACGACGAAAATCAATCGGAAACGATTCGACCACGTCATCGGTTTCCGCATCAATGAACATGCAAGCAAGTTCGGAGGAATCGAATGCCTTATCCTCAGCAACAGGCAAGCGGAACAACGCATCGGCGTTTTCATGCTTAGCAGTGGACCGATACAAGATATCGTAGCGGTACTGCGAGAGGAAAATAGACCAGCGAATGAATTTCTGCGCTGTACGTGGAGGTATAGGCTTGGTCGGATGAAAAAGCGATGTCAAAGGTTTGTGGTCTGTGATTATGGTAAAGTGACGACCATACAAAAAATCACGAAACTTTGTAACACCAAACACGAGAGATAATGCTTCTTTCTCGATTTGTGAATAATTTCTTTGCGCAGACGAGAGCAATTTGGGCGCAAAGGCAATAGGGCGATCGTGCGATCCATCTTTTTGCACAAGCACAGCACCGATCCCGAAATCCGATGCATCCATCATCAACAAAAGGGGCTTCTGGGGGATCGAATGGCGTAAGGCAAGTATTGGAAAGCAACGCCGTTTTCAACTGGCGAAAGGCGCGTTCGCATTCCGTCGTCCAGACGAACGGAACACCTTAACGGCGTAAGCGATGAAGTGGAGCTGAAATGGAAGAAGCATGCGGAATATATCTGTTAAAAAACGTAATTTTTCCCAGCACACTCTGTAGCTGTTTCAAATTCTGCGGCGGAGGCAAGTCTTGTATGGCACGAAGGTGCGTGGGACTGGGATGTATGCCTTGGGCATTGAGTACATGTCCCAAGTATGGCAAATCCCGAGCAAAAAACACACATTTGTCCTTCCGCAAGCGAAGACCATTTTGTCGCAAGACCTGAAATAATGTTCTGAGATTGGCCAAATATTCTTCTTCCGTCTTTCCGGAGATCACAATATCGTCCAGATAATTTGGTGCAGTAGGGACCGACGCACAAACAGTTTGTAGATATTGCTGAAACAATGCAGGGGCGGATGCACACCCGAATGGCAGTCGCTTGAATCGATACAAACGAAGATGCGTGTTAACCACCAAAATGTGCTGGGATTCTTCGTCCACCGGTATTTGCAAGTACGCATCTGCCAGGTCCAACTTCGAAAAATATTTACCCGGGCACAGTTTGTCAAAAAGATCTTCCGGGCGGAGTAAAGGAAAAGTCGCAACCACTAGTTGTGGATTCACTGTTGCCTTGAAGTCCACACAAAGTCTCAACTTTCCGGAAGGTTTTGGCAAAATTACTAAGGATGATGCCCAGAGAGAAGCCTGCACACGTTCAATTACACCTTGTGATTCTAAATCGTGTAACGTTTTTGCGACCTCATCACGCAATATGTGGGGAACTTCGCACGCTCTGAAAAATTTCGGTTCTGCGATTACTTTCAGTTCCAAATGTGCTTTATAGTTCTTAGCGCAACCGAGGCCCGGTGCAAAAATGTCTGCAAATTCTTCACATAGACGAGAAACACTGTCTGAAGGCACAGTCTGGTTCACTGATAGGACCTGATTTATTATAGACAAGTTAAACAACTGAAATAAATCGAAACCAATCAAGTTCACTGCAGACGAAGAGCGAAGGACGTAAAATGACACGAGTTTTGTTTGTCCTTTGTATGTTGCAAGAAGGCTGCACTGTCCTAATACAGGAATATCTTGACCGGAATAGCTAGATAATATAACATTTGCGGCACGCAACGGAGGTGTGCCCAGCAGTTTGTAAGTGTCTTGATTGAGCAGTGAAACTGCAGCTCCGGTATCGAGTTGGAATGGTACCACTTTGCCGTTAATGTCCAAGTCTACAAAAAGTTTATTGTCCTGCTGACGACAAGAGCGACTGTCTCGTGTAACGTGAACTGACACTGGTACATAATCACTTGCGACTTGACGGGAGATCCGGCGATGTCGACGCGCACTATTTTTGGGACGAACACAGTCACTGTTAGAGAGAGTGGCACTGCGCGGAGTGGAATTGAATGAACTACATGAATTTCCATGGGCGAAGTTTCGCGAGCCTGAGCATCCTTGGTTCGATTCCGATTCCGGCGCGAAGCAAAGGGCCTGGAACGGTTTTGAGCTTCCGATCTGAGCTTTTTCTGGCAAACACTCTGAACATGTCCTTTTTTCTTACAATAAAAGCAAATAGCTTGGCGTGACGGGCAATTCTCACGCGAATGTTTAGTAGCACACCGCGGGCATGATTTGATCACTGCATTTGCTTGCCGGCGCGACACACGTGGCTGAGAGCCTGGCGGCAGCGGCGCGGCCGGGCGCGAGGGCTGTTTACTGCTCCGTGCAGCTCGCCCGACGGGCCGGTTAACCTGACACACTGCTGGTGAAGTTTCAAATGATTCCTGAGCAAAGTCAAGTGTGTCCTGCCGATCCAATATGTCCATCACTTGTTGAAGGGAGGGATTTACTAGTTTCAAAATCTGTTCCCTTATACGAACATCAGTAACGTTCTGTGCAATTGCATCACGTACCATAGTATCTGAATAAGGGAGTCCACATTGACATTCAAAAGCACAATCTCTAGTAAGGCCTTGCAAGGTTGCAACCCACTCCCGATTAGTCTGACCTGCCGTACGTTTTGTACGAAAGAAGGTATACCTTTTCGCAACTATATTGACTAATTCTTTGAAATATGCATCCAATGCAGACAAAATTTCTTCGTAGGACAGAGTTGCTAGGTCGCGCTGGGGAAATAATTTGACTATCACACGGTACGTTTGCACCCCGATGGACGAAAGGAGAAAAGGCTGCCGCTCGTTACTTTGAATTCTGTAGGCGGCGAGATGGAATCCAAATTGGCGTGACCACTCCGTCCAGCTTTCCAGTGCAGCATCAAAAGGTCGAAAAGTGGGTGCAACAGCGTGTTGTGGCTGCGTTAGCGGTGAAGCGGCTGCTGCCGCATCGTTTTGCATCGCACGTTGACCCTGGACGAGCTGTCCAAGGACATCCAGTAAGGCCTGCGTCTGCTGATTCTGCAAGCGATAAAATTCGGACAGTACATCTGGAGATTGTGGCGAAGCCATTACACAAGTAAATCAGGGCAATTTAGATAAGAACACTTTTACTCTCGTCGCCAATGTTGTGGTTGGCAGGAGAGCCCACCCATATAACTAAAGGAGGCCGAAATGCACGCGTTTTAGCTCACGCAGGCTGGCGTGAGGTCTGGAACATGACAAGGGAATTAGAATTGAGAAAAACGGACGTAGCTGGTGGAATACGTAACTTGAATCCATTAATGGAGAACGTCGCTCTTTATGGTACATGATTTACAATATCAATAGTACGGATACTGGCGCCTTGCTAGGTCGTAGTAAATAACGTAGCTGAAGGCTATGCTAGCTATCGTCTCGGCAAATGAGAGCGTAGAAGTCAGTGAACCATCGCTAGCAAAGTCGGCTGTACAACTGGGGCGAGTGCTAGGAAGTCTCTCTTGATCTGCCGTGTGGCGGCGCTCGGTCTGCAATCACTGATAGTGGCGACACGCGGGTCCGACGTATACTACAGGACCGCGGCCGATTTAAAGTCTACCACCTAGCTAGTGTGGTGTTTGACGGTGACACCACAGGTTGTCTCTGTAAGTTTGTTGCATTTGTCATACAAAGTGTCATGCAACAACAAATTGTCTTCATGTAAATCCAGAAGATCTCTTTTAGTATCTACTTACAGCTGTTGCACCGTAATCAACTGCTCAGCTAGCAAGGACCTTCATTTTTTGAGCTCTTTTACTGACGGTGTTAAGGGCTCTGTTTGCCATGGAGTAGCAGAAATCAAAGGTATTTCAACAATACGTAGAATGGAATCACCATTATCTATGTTGAAAAGTATTTCAGCTCTTAAATCAGTGCACAAGTGATAATGAAGCAGAAAATCAGCCTGTAACAGAGGTTTGTTAATGTCAGTTATGTTTATGTTTTGCTCACACCTAGGTCGATGGTTCAAGCATTTGAATCATACCTCATTATAGGTGAATCATTCGCAGCCTGGAGGTGTGGTGGAGATCCTGAAGCGCGAGAACTGACAGATTTTCTTAGGATGGTGCTAATCTGGGAATCCAGATTCGACTAGAAAATGTTGGATTGTACTCTTGTCATGAGTGCAGAGACATAAGATGTGTTTGTAAGCGTGAAGAAAACTAGTTTGGTTTATTCATACAGGGCCTAGATGCAATTTCTTGAATCTGCAACTTGTGGCACTAAAGGTCGCAGGTGATGTTTATGTGCTCAGATGGTGAGATGCATTTGAGTGCAGTAGTGACCAAACATGAGGCAGTTTTCTCTTCCATATTGCCCACAATATTCTCCCATGTCATCGATGACTGTTGTCAGTCGAATGCACAGGTTCTGCAACAGTGAACCAAGTTTGTGGTTGTTCAGGCAGAAAATGTGGCACATTAAGTGACAGTATGAACATTGCTCGAAATGGGTCCGTATGGCACCAACTAATTTGATCTGGGAGTAGACAGCATAAGGTAGTTGTACTGATTCCATGTAATAAAAGACATTGAATACATTTAATGTTGTTAGGGCTCAATATTGCTCACTCATATCGACCTCTGTGGGTCGATGTAGCCACATAAATATGCACAAAGCATGACAACAGTATTCATTAACAGCTTAAATGTTTAGCTGAAATAATTTCTGTGGCAGATCCTGTGAAAATAATGTAAGGATTTTTCTATGGAAGGTTGTTTTATATAAAATGTATCTAGAAGAAAATATACATTAGTGGATTATGATGTAAAAAGAGACAGCCAGAGCTGCAACTGAAATGGTTGTTTACTTACCCTGTTTGCCAAATAAAATGTCAGTCCAAAACAGTAATAAATAAAATGTGTACATACATGTAAGAACCCAACTAATGTTCGTTAATGGATGTTAATGCATTTGTTGGCAATTTGTTTTTCCTATCTATGTGCATAAATTCAGGAGACCTAGCCATTGAAAAAAAAATGGTTTCTGCACACTATCTTTGAGTCACCAGATATGTTAAGAACCAAAACCGAATGTTCATTATAAACTTCACTTTCCACAACCACAGATCAAATGATCTGATAGCTGTAATGTGTGCTGCAGCAGCACTTCAAAATGAATAGAATTAATATACGTTTTAGAAGTGTTTTTTTATTTTTATCTATTGGCTACTAGTATCAGTGCACAGTACCATCCTTAGTCCATACAGTGGCACACAGTCATCACACTCACTTCCCAAGCAGGTTTTTCAGATACTGAAAACTGAAACTGATGGGCAGTAACCAACAACAAGAAATTTGCTACTATTGATTAAAACATCTGTTATTTCTAAATTGTGTTGGTCACTGTTCCAACTTACAGTATATTAAGAATACATAAAAGCTATCAAATGACACAGCTTCTGAAGTACTGTTTATAAACATGAAAGAGGTAATTTTACATATGTGCATATCATGTAGGATATGAAATTATAACTCGTGGGATGGAAAGTTCATTTCTTATAAAGAATTATGACCCTATAAAAACTGGAACTTCAGGTAAACATACTTCTCTTCAGTTAATTCAGTAAATTGAAATCTAAGGTGCAATGATGCAAGTTTCAGTTAAAAAATATATAAAATATTGAAACAGAAATTTCCGAAAATTATTGCAAACATTGTAGCCAATGATTTAAAGTGTAAACACTTCAAAGGTTTGTAAGTTTAAACCCTATCATGAAGATATATTAATGTATCAAAATAATATTTCGATATTGGAACATTAGTAAGTGGTAGGAAAAAAACACTCATTAGATAATTTTTACAATTAGTGTATTTCTTATGTCATAGTAAAAGTTAGGTCTAGAAACTTTTCTGTTTAACCTAGGATTTTCCCTCTGACATATCTTTCCTTTATGTAGAACATATTGTCATACTTAAAACTTTATAAGTTTTCTATTTGTTATTGCAGCAAAAACAAAATTAAAATTATAATAATGTAAAAATGATTGCAAATGGTTCTTTGTTTATGTAAGAGCCAGTGCAAGTCTGAGAAGTTATTATGATGACAAGGAGCTGTACAGCAGAACATATGGAAGTTTGGTACTGTTTCAAATTAAAGAATCAATGAATACACATTCCTAACAAACTGAAGTAGTGTTTTTCATTCGGTTGTTTGAGTGGCAATGTGGAATTCTTACCCACAAAGATAAAGAGCAAATGTAGGAGGTAAGCATGTATTAAGTAATTGAATACAAGCCTCCTAACCCAAAGTTAGGTGCAAATACCATTAATTTAAATCAGCTGCAATGTTTCAGTTATGTATTTCAATGCATATAACTGTTCTCTAGAAAAGCAAAAAATCATTATTAAAAGAGCGTAATTTCAGCAGAATTCATATATTCATGAGAAACTCAAATTTCAGGAACAATGAAAGGCAATGAAGAATCAGGGAAAAGGAAAGAAAGTGTCTGAGGGTGATATTAGAAAGATGAACAACATTAGAAACATTGAAATGAAGAAGTAACACACATGTAAGCAGCACTGTAGAAAAGTTCCAAGACAAACTTCACTCAGTTAGGAAAGTGTACAATGGTGTGGAAAGAAAGTGAAGAGGAAACAAAGTGAAGAGACAAAGCTACAAGGTGTTTGATTTCTGAGACATAACAGTTTCAAAAAGGCTGTGAATAAAACCAACAGAGAAGAGAGGAGAGATGAAAATGAACAGACTGTAATGATTCTGCTGTGTGTCGATGTAGATAGCACTTTTTTCCGAAATTTATCAAATGTGGTGCACTACTGTCATGAGCTAAAGATATGGATGCCTTTGAGTCTTTTACGCAGCAAAGAAATGGAAGTGCGGGGGTCAATAAATCCAGACAAGAAGCTTTTCATTCGTGGAAGAAAGTGAGAGGCAAATTCGTTGTTCTGTACTCTGTTAACTTTTGTAGTTTTGTATTTACTACCAAAGAATAGTGTTTTTTGTTTTAAAAAGACAATAAATACTATATTTTGTAGTGTTCTAAACTATTAATCTAACTATTAACATAGATATGCAGGTTGAAAGACAACCAATGAAAGCACATCTAGGAGGCTGGAAGAGACACTAGAGCACCCAGTTTGTTGGACAGATACAGGGAGAAGATTGTCAGGAAAGAAGTCAACTGCATGTGTGTGTGTGTGTGTGTGTGTGTGTGTGTGTGTGTGTGTGTGTGTGTGTGTGTGTGTGTGTGTATCTGTGTGTGTGTGTGTGTGTGTGTGTGTGTGTGTGTGTGTGTTTGTTTGTTTGTGTGTGTGTGTGTGTGTGTGTGTGTGTGTGTGTGTGTGTGTGTGTGGATGGGCAAGAAGGGGCCAACACAGCCAGCAACATTCTCACAATGTAGCTTGGGGGTGGAAGGCACAACCCCTGCTTTACCACAAAAATGTTTTAAACAAATTTCCTTAAGTGTTGTTAACTTTTGTGAAAAGGTAGTCTTTAACTAGATGCTGATATGTAATTAGGGTCCAGAACTTGAAAATATCTTTTAGCACAGTCTTAGTAGTACCTAACACATTTTCCATAATGTGTGCTACCTAGGGAGAGTACATATGATAACAACAAAAAATTTAAAAATAAATTCAGGTTCCGTTAGTTGCTGTCGACTGTCGTTCACAACGTACTCTACATAAATGCATTGATATGTAAGAAGACCTAAAATAGGTAGTAACAAATAGACTGCTTGAGTGCAAGACACAAAATTAAAGATAGCTCCTATTTGCAGGGCTACATAAAGGAAGGCAGCTCCAACCTCTTCTGAAATAAACCCTATAAATTTAAAGACTTACTGAAGAACATTTTACTACCTGATTTTAACATTATAGAGATGATTCAGGGAACTGCTTTCAAATTTTTCTTAGGAATAAATAATTCACAAAAGATATTTGAATCAACAACTTTTTATCTCCCTGTATCCTTGTAAATTACTGACACTGTCCGTTTAAACTTTCTGCCAACGTATTAAGTGGGGAATGAGACCACAGTACGTTGGGAACTGCATTACATCAACTCACTGAAATCAATGTTGGGAAGACATCATAAATAAATGAAGTTTCTGACTATCTGTCACTATTCAAGAACAACTACCAAATAAAGGATTAACTGTCTTCAATATCTTTCGCTTGATTAGTTCTTTCATTGTTGTGACTTATTCCTGGAGCAATAAATGTTAACTGCTTTTAGTAGAGCTGGTATTTCAGGAGGAAAACTATAAGAACCTTCTTTTTCATTTCATTCATATGCATGTGTACGCAACATCTTCCTCTAAAAAGTCACGTTTTTCTTTCAGAGTTGTTCCTCAGTGTGTTGTGTTCAGAGCTCAGGTTGATTTTGAGCGGTGATATTGATGAGGAACATTTTACTTCATAATGAGTCTACTATGACTGAATGTGTGGAAGGCTGCAGGGAGAGTAAGTGGAGGATGTTGCAGCCTGGCCTATTGGCAGGAATGACGATTTTTGTTACTGGATGTTGTCATTTTAAAGGGTGTGACATTACTGAGATGTGGATGAGGATAGGTGGTTGAATTACAACAAAGAACTGTCACTGTCAATAAATGTATTCCAGACACACATACACTGTAAGAATGGTATTACTGCCACATTATGGTATTTACACAGAGATATGTCACTGCAAAGTACACAGCATCCCCAAAGACAACACACAGAAAAGAGAAACGTAAGTTAGAAATCCCTTTGGATTTCGAGTACACTGGAAATGGCTCTGAATTCAAATGATGGCCACCACATTATCCAGACAGAATGAAAATACTTCCCCTCAGTGGGCATCATAAGAGAATAACTTAACAATCTCACACTACTAAATTCTAATATTAAACATAAGAATACTATTGAGACAAAACTTAGTTGCCAGGTAGTCCAACAGGAAATAATACTCATTTTAATCCTAACATGGCTCTGAATGTCGCAGCCTTTATACCATTGAGACGAGAAATCCAACCAAAACAGACTGGTTGCCATTATGACACCACACCCTGAAACATTCAGTCCTTTCTGATACACCTTTTTTCACCTTTAACACCTGTGTTGGCAACACTGACCTGCAGGGGCACTCCAACATATTCGGAACACTTTGCCTCATTTAGAAAATCTACAAACCAGTCCATTTCCTTACACGTCTCCAACATGGCGATGCATTTCGCTTCTACTGTGGAGACCGTTACGATGGATTACTTTATACTCTTTCAGGTGATTGCTGCTCCAGCTAACAAGATCTTGTACCCTGGATCAGATGCATTCACTTCGTACATAGTAGATAAAAAACACGGAAACACACACGAAGAAGACTTTTCCATTTTACCAGATGTGAAGAACATCAACACCACATCACTACTTGCATGGGAAATTCCACTTTCCATCACTGTATCGCAATCCTCCCACGTGCTATCTGCAAATGATTTGGCATTCCTCAGAGGTGCGTTGACATCATCTGTTGATAGATCTTGGAAGCTCAACTGCTCTGTATTGGCGTTGTCTGCTGATACGCTATGGCTGTGCGGATCAGCTGTGGTTATTTGCTTCGTGTTTACTTCCCCTGGAAGACTCAATTCCTTGTTTACCATAACCTTAAGAGCGAATACTCTCTCGTCATAGATGAGCTCTATTCTCAAAAAGTATTTTTGGCTGTCCAAGGCTTCATAGACGACAAACTTTGGTTCCTACTACCATTTCAATAAAAATGTTCTTCTACTCGTTCCCTGAGTTTGTCAGATGTCAATGATCTGCAGCCAAACACTTTGAGCATCTTCAAATCTTCTTTAACACATTCTTCCCACTTCCAGACCTCATATGTGATTTTACCACGAAGGGATCTTGTAGGACGTCTACTTGGTATGTAGAAAGTCCCCCAAAAGTTGTTGCACACATCGTCTTGGAATTATAGAGGCCTCAAGATGGAAATAAGTGTTTTCTTCAGACGATAGGCTTTTCCGTTGGATGGATGAATGGAGGAGAGTGAACTTCGCTTTTCCAATTTAATATGTCCTCTTTCTTAAACAAATCTTTGGATATGCTACTGATGTACTCAGTTACACTGTCCGATTGAAAACTTTGTAGTTTCCTCATTGTCTTACACTCTGTAAGAGCCTTAAACTCTACAAAAGACTCAAACACGCAACTTTTCTCCTTCCGTGCTTTCACTACCGTATATCTTGAGAGATCGTCCAGGTAATCAGCCTAGCAATGTGCTCCACACAAAAATGTCAGTACGTAATAGTTCTAGGACATTTTTCCTTGCACACAAACTTCACATTTTTGTTTGTACTTAGTACCGCCACAGACGTTTGGTAAAGCTTCTGTGACCATCTCGTTGTTGTTTCATTTTCCATTTGTTGATTTTTTTGCCACTATAAGGCATTGTTATTCACTTTGCAGTATACGTACTGTGCTAAATAGTCATCAATGATTGATGATGTTCCTCTCAACATTTCCTCTCGCCACCAGATATACTAATGTCAACATATTTAAATGAAATGCACATTCCTTTCTTCCCTATTTGTTTAACAGACAACATGATCTCATCTGCTTCTTTCATCAGAAACACTTCTGTTAACTGGATCTACTCATCACCACATGTTTTCTGCTTTCATGATACAATTTGCTTTACCTGTTACTTTAGTAACTTTCCCATCATCCAGTCTTACGTCTCCAAAGCTAACAGTCTCTAATTCTTGTAATATCTCTTGGTGACTAGTCATATGACGTGATGCCCCTGAATCTCGAGCCCACAACTTTCCATCAGTATTTCCTCCAACTTTGGTCACTGTCATATCCACTATTTCATCAACTTCCTTTGCACTTGCACTTGACGAGTCTTCACTGTTTGTACCATTCTCATAACTGATTCCTTTCACTCGCCTGCCCTGTACTCTGTTTCCTTGGGAATATTCTGCTTGCTCATTGCACCCCTTACTTGCTATTCGTGGAAATGTGGGCACTTCCTGGCGCTGCCATCTGATTCACCACAGGAGAAAGAGAGTCTGTTTCTACTTGCCCTGTTCTTTCCACCTTCTTGGTTTGTTTACGATGTTTGTAGTGGCTCCAGCTAAATGTGTTTTGTTTCTGACCTCTGACTTGTGCTGCATATAGTTCCACTTCTTCTCATTCAATGGTGGACTGATAATCTGGTTCCAGACGCCTCTCTTCTAATTATAATCTGTTGGTGACAATGTCTGTCGTCAGTCTGTCTTTGTCTCCTTCTAAAGTTCTAATGAGGCCTTCATACTTCTCCATATCTAACAAAGAAGCTTGATTCCTGCGACTGGTTTCTCATCGAACGTGGAGCCCCCTTGATTCACTAACGTACTGGCAGCTAGTACCTTCATTACACTGTTGTCCATAGTCATATCGTCTTCTTTTTTGTTATTTACTAAGTGTCTCAAATTGGACATGGTGTTAAGTCGGCCACTATTGCAGTGTGTTTTCTCGAGCGTCTCCAATGCCTCCTTGCTAGTTCAAGAGTACCAATCGTCTCTATGCATCAATCTTCGACAAGCATTAGTATAACGGACAAGGCCCTCCCATTTTTCTCATTTTTCTTTGCATTAAATTCATCAAAATGTGTTCCAAAACCAGGCACCCATGTCTGACGATGCTGTATCAGTGAACAAACATGGATTGACCACACAAAATATTTATTACTACACAGGTGAAGAGTGATCAACTTCACTAATGTTTCTGTCATTCTGAATTGTTTGTGCGTCGTCAGCTGTTGTAGAATGTCAGATACATAGACATCATCACTTCTTACACTTAGTGTTGTTTATTCAAATTGAACTCAAAGACGCTCACCACACTCGCACACTAGACCTACAATCTACCATAGTTTTAAAGTGTGTCATGTTATTGAGACATGGATAGGCTAGGTGGTTCAATTACAATAGAAACATTGTTGCTGTTAGTCAATATATTCCATACAAATACACTCATTTACTGTACAGAATGACATTATCATGATATTCCAGTATTTAGACAGAGATGTTTTGGGGCAAACTACACTACTACCCCCAAAAAAACAACACACACACAGAAAAGAAAAATGTAAGCCAGAATTCCTTTTGGTTTCCGAGTACACTGGAAATGGCACCGGACTAAATGGTGGCTTCCACGTTAACTAGACAAAATTGCAACACCAAATTTACAACCAGCAGTTTTGTGGATAAGAGAGCACCAATCATTTTACTTATAGTTAGCTTTTCTGTCGTCAATATCTTGTGCTTTGAACATTCATGCATTAGAAGATTGAATCCGGCTCAATACGGTACCTAAAGTCCAATAGCATAAAATTGTTGAAAGCTGAATGAAATTTTGTCACAATGAGCACTTACTGCATTATAGGTCGCTAGTTAAAAATGGTTGCAATTAAAATATCCCAATCTTTAGTGAACATAACAAGATGGAGGAGCATTAAGGAAAGCATGAAGCTAAATTACTGGCTTAAACAGTAATCCATTGGTGGCCTGTAATGAAGGAAAAATAAGAAAATAAAAATATAATTGAGCATAGAGTGGAAATTTTTTGGGCTCCTTGTAAATTAACTTAACATCCTAAAAAAACTTTTTGTACCTGATGTTACAACAAATGTAAATCCTCACTTTTCTGAACATAATTACTTTATGAAGTTCTTTTGGATGACAGCCAGGATCTTGATTGTATTTTTGTGCACAATACTTCAACAACCTTGCCTGTTGGTCTGCTTCGTCATCTTGTACATAATTACAATCTGATCTAAGACAAGTAATTTATTATGAGGTGATGAGATAACATGAATTAATGTGATCATTATAAATTGTTAATCTGCTATAATATACCTAAGTTTCCATACATCAAAACTGTAAGGAAATATATACATACAAATAACTATAAGTCAGGTCTTTTAAAGAATTTATGATAGTTAATCTATTTAAGAAAGCGGAAAGATTTTTGCTATTTGTACAACACTGTGTTGATCATTGTTTGCAACATAACTTTTTTGTACAAAAGAAACTAATTTACTCAAATTGTGATACCCTATTCTGAATTTACAGTAATTACTCTTGTTAAGAAATCAAAATGACATTTGGAGTTTGTGCAGATCTTCATGACTATAGCTTGCTACTCCTGATTTTGTATAAACTATAAAAACTTGAAGATTAGGAGGTATTTGCAGTTTATAGGAGATACACTAATATTGACTATTTTACAGACAAAGGCATTCTGGAAGATGTCATCCAAGTTATAGAAACAGCTGACTTCACTACCTCCTAAGTAATTCTTCTAACACACTCCATAAATGCTATACTTTTTCAGTTAAACTTAACCCAAAAGTTAATATGTTACTAGTAAATGTCACTTTCTTCACTGAATGACATTCAGTATTTTCTGGTTGATAACCTTAATTACATATTAATATCTACTTAAAAAGTATTATATGGGTAAAAATTAACGAAAATCAGATTTTTTAAAATTTTTTGTTGTCATATAGTATCTCCATCTTGCTAGTATTCACTCATGGCAAATGCACTGATATTGCTAATAGTGTGATAAAAGATATTTTCAGTTTCTGAGCCCAACTTATACATCAGCACCCCTTTAAAACGTATGTTGTTAATGTAAGTCGAAAGTAGTTAACAAATTTCTTAAGGTTTTTAGGGTAGGCAGCTCCTCCCCTTGGTTACAGATATGGTCAAAAATGTTTTAGTATTGCTATGGTTGAAACGTACATCATTAGAGGAAGTTTAAAATTCCTTAAATTTTTTTTGTCTTAATGTGCTGCGGTAACTTGTTGATAATTTTTTCCCCGCTAGCAAATTCCATTTTGCCAATGTTTTGATTTAGCATATTTACAGTGTAGCTCCATTTTCTGTTGTGTATTATAATTATCAACTCCTTCAATTTTACAGACTATTTTGTCTTCATTGTCCGTTATTTTCTTACTGAAATGTGTAGCTTCCTGAATACATTTGCAAGTTGTGATACAATTTGCAACTTCCTTAATAGTATCTTCAATGAGTTTCTAGTAGCTACCTCTCCTATAGTTCTTACCATTCCTTTTTTGGACAATAGAGACAAAAGTGCTAAAATTTTACCAAAAAGCTTTTATGCTTAGTTACTTGTAACAACAGCTAGAATGAAAATAAAAGGAAGAAAAGTGAAGTAATATGGCGATGGCGGCCAGTTTGTTACTCTTTACTAATAATCAGACACAAAAGAGCTAATATATGATTAGGATGTATACAAGTTCAGTGATAGTTCTTTCTAATGAGCGACAGTTATTTCTAATGAACTTCTGCATTCATATTTTTCTATTTACCTTCTATTACATTCTTCATTTCATGATTGTAAAGGAAAGACCTATGAAAAATGAAAAGAACGTCACCTCATTTGCTAGCTGTCTCAAGAAATCGTCTCCTTATCTCTGTAGGTGCTACTACAAAGACAAGTTTTTTTAAAAAAACGTAGCAACAGGTAGGAAAAGACTACATTTCACTGGGTGGATAAAAGTGCAACTAGAGAGAAGTAGTTAAGTTGATTTTAACACAATAATATTAGATATTATGCTTTGCACAAATATAATTTTATTTCATGTACAGTCAATCAAGAATACAGCTTCTTGGAGTGACAACTTCAAACGTGTAGTCCACCTACTACCAAATCGGTAATGCTTCGCAGTTACTAAATATGCATGGGAACTGAATATACATCTTGAGCTTTTTGCCGCACCCCTCTCTCTACCCATTTCTCATCCCCTCAGTCTCTCAGTACATCTCCTCCTCTCTTCTCCCCTCTGTGCATGGCTTCCTGTCCCATCTCTCTTTCCATCTTCTCCATCCACTCTATGTCCGTTTCTGTCTGAATATTCAGTAGCTCTGTACATCTGTGCATAACCTCTTCCCCATTTTTTCTCCATCTCCTCCTCCCGGCCCTCCCCCCCCCCCCCTCTCCTGTACGTCCATGTGTGTCTGAATATTCAGTAGAGTATAATGCAAAAATTTGAGGCAAATCCTTTACGAACTTTTCGAGACCTTGGGAAAAACGTTTCTTCTTTATATATTACATATGTATTTATACATGTAATATATTACAGAAATAGCCTACGTCTGGCCGAACGTTCAATAGAGCACTGTGTAAAGATAGGAAGTAAATCAGTTGTCAAGAGCTTTTCGAAATTTGTGATAACTACGCTTCTCCTTTCATGTATTTCATGTATGTGTATATATTATGTATGTTACAAAAATATGTAGCCTGTGTCTGTCTGTAAGGCTAGTGGAGGAAGAAAGGTCCTACGTACAGTGTCCAGAAACAAACGGTTCTCGTGCAACATCAACGAATCGTTCTGGAATAAAGTACAGAGCTGCATTGAATCTACGTCACAATAAATGTTAAAGGTGGCTTCATGGGCTGGAATGCATGTGTTCACAGGCCCCATCTTGCATTGCTGCAATCTTTTGCACATTCCATCTTCTCTCTCAATAGCATCACAGTTGTCATGAACATGCTGTTCAAGGGTCTGCACATCACAAACTGGTTCAGTATGCACAACGCTTGTCAGGTGCCCCCAGAGGTAAAAATCCAGGGGGTTCAACTCTGGTGATCTAGCTGGCCATGAAACAGGCCTCCTGCGTCCTATGCAATGCCCAGGTACGTTATCGAATGCTTTATGTACTCCTACATCTATATCTACATCCATACTCCGCAAGCCACCTGACGGTGTGTGGCGGAGGATACCTTGAGTACCTCTATTGGTTCTCCCTTCTATTGCAGTCTCGTATTGTTCGTGGAAAGAAGGATTGTCAGTATGCTTCTGTGTGGGCTCTAATCTCTCTGATTTTATCCTCAAGGTCTCTTCGCGAGATGTACGTAGGAGGGAGCAAAATACTGCTTGACTCTTTGGTGAAGGTATGTTCTCGAAATCTTAACAAAAGCCTGTACCGAGCTCCTGAGCGTCTCTCCTGCAAAGTCTTCTATTGGAGTTTAACTGTCATCTTTGTAACGCTTTCGCGATTACTAAATGATCCTGTAATGAAGCGCGCTGTTCTCCGTTGGATCTTCTCTATCTCTTCTATCAACCCTATCTGGTACAGATTCCACACTCCTAATCTGTAATCAAGCAGTGGGCGAACAAGCGTACTGTAACTTACTTCCTTTGTTTTCGGATTGCATTTCCTTACGATTCTTCCAAT
Source organism: Schistocerca gregaria (assembly GCF_023897955.1). Taxonomy (NCBI): domain Eukaryota; kingdom Metazoa; phylum Arthropoda; class Insecta; order Orthoptera; family Acrididae; genus Schistocerca; species Schistocerca gregaria. The sequence goes on along the minus strand of NC_064923.1, from coordinate 617,474,525 downwards.
GAATCTCAGTCTGGCATCTGCTTTACCAAGGATCAACTTTATATGATCATTCCATTTTAAATCACTACTAATGCGTACTCCCAGATACTTTATGGGATTAACTGCTTCCAGTTCCTGCCCTGCTGTTTTGTAGCTAAATGATAAGGGATCTATCTTTCTATGTATTCGCAGAACATTACACTTGTCTACAATGAGATTCAATTGCCATTCCCTGCACCATGCTTCAATTCGCTACAGATCCTCCTGCATTTCAGTACCACAGCATCATCTGCAAAAAGCCTCAGTGAACTTCCGATGTCACCCACAAGGTCATGTATGTACATTGTGAATAGCAACGGTCCTATGACACTCTCCTGTGGCACATCCGAAATCACTCTTACTTCAGAAGACTTCTCTCCATTGAGAATGAAATGCTGTGTTCTGTTATCTAGGAACTCTTCAATCCAATCACACAATTGGTCTGATAGTCCATATGCTCTTACTTTGTTCAGTGAACGACTGTGGGGAACTGTATCGAACACCTTGAGGAAGTCAAGAAACATGACATCTACCTGTGAACCCGTGTTATGGCCCTCTGAGTCTCGTGGACGAATAGCGCGATCTGGATTTCACACGACCGTCTTTTTCGAAACCAATGCTGATTCCTACAGAGTAGATTTCTAGTCTCCAGAAAAGTCATTACACTCTAACGTAATACGTGTTCCAAAATTCTATAACTGATCGACGTTGGAGATATAGGTCTATAGTTTTGTACATCTATTCGACGTCCCTTCTTGAAAATGGGAATGACCTGTGCCCTTTTCCAACTCTTTGGAACGCTACACTCTTCTAGAGACCTACGGTACACCGCTGCAAGAAGGGGGGCAAGTTCCATCACATACTCTGTATAAAATCGAACTGGTATCCAATCAGGTCCAGTGGGCTTTCCTCTTTTGAGCGATTTTAATTGTTTTCCTATCCCTCTGTCACCTATTTCGATATCTACCACTTTGTCATATGTATGACAATCTAGAGAAGGAACTACAGTGTCGTTTTCCTCTGTGAAACAGCTTTGGAAAAAGACATTGAGTATTTCGGCCTTTACTCTGTCATCCTCTGTTTCAGTACCATTTTAGTAATAGAGTGTCTGGACTTTTGTTTCAATCCACCTATCACTTCGACATAAGACTAAAATTTCTTAGTATTTTCAGCCAAGTCAGTACACAGAACTTTAGTTTCGAATTTATTGAACGTCTCTCGCATAGCCCTCATCACACTACATCTCGCTTCGCGTAATTTTTGTTTGTCTGCAAGGCTTTGGCTATGTTTATGTTTGCTGTGAAGTTCCCTTTGCTTCCGCAGCAGTTTTCTGGCTTGCTTATTGTACCACGGTAGCTCTCTTCCATCTCTTACGATCTTGCTTGGCACAGACTCATCTAATGCATATTGTAATATAATTTTGAACTTTGTCCACTGATCCTCAAAATTATCTGTACTTGAGACAAAACTTTTGTGTTGAGCCGTCAGGTACTCTTGTGGGGCGGCGAAGAAGTTGTCGAATGAGTTGTTTGAATGTTCATTTCACGTAACAGACTATTGCCGATGCAACATATGTGGGACGGCGAAGAAGTCGTTGTTTAATGTTGAATGAAAGTTGAACATTGCCACCTTAAATCACGCGAGCCTGGCAACTAATTTGGTGGCCAGTCAGAAAACGAAGGGAAACTTACTGACCTTAGTTCCCAGTCTGCACGGCCACATTCCTGTACAGCCCAGCTAAACGAAAAATATCTATAGTTCTTCACGGGATTAGGGCTGCTTCTATAAAATTTAAAGTTCCAAACAAGATTTTATTATCTTAAAGGCTCACACAAATTACTCGAAACTTCTGAAAATGCTAAAGACATTAAATATTGTTAATTCAGCCAATCGTTTAATAGTTCAGAGGCGACTTCTACAGCAAGTTCCTCCCGAATAGTTCATTACTCTAACTAACGGTGCTCTATTAATAGTTCGCAATAATGTTAAAAAAAAAAGATTAATGCTCGCCTTAAAAGTGGAGTTAGTCACCACTTGCCACGCGGAATTATACTTCACACGGACGGCACAATAACAGTTTGTTACCGAAATCTAAACGATCCAGGACGGTGTACAGTCCTCGCGATTTTCAATGTCCGTTTACATTGCTAAGTACGCGCATGTCACAGCCCGCTATGACGTCACCCGAGGCGAGGCGCGATCGGACGTTAAGCTCGCGTGGACTAGGCGTTGGTCTAATGCGGAGTGAGCTTCCTACTGCCTCTGCCGCTCTTTTTATATAGCTCCGGCGCGTACCGCCAAGAGAGCATCTGTTCTTTCCGTTCATACGCAGATGCCTGCGGCCTCCAAATGACCGCTATCTCAGGCACATAATCTTAAATATCACATTTAATAATAGCTTTACAAACTTCTCAATTTTTGTATACATACATCTGAGCAGTACAGAAGCACGTAGAAAATCTCAGCCCGCTAAAATTAAAACTTTACTCTCTAGAATTTTTACAATGGAACTAACGGTAGATTGTTACCTCTGAACCATAGCTTTATCAAGACTTGTATCAGCTGTTAATTATGCTACAAGACTAAAACTTGGTGTAGCTTTGTTAATTGTCCTATCTGATCATTGGTCTTAAAGAATTTGTTTTATCATTAAAATTTAAAGTACTTAATCTATAATGCTTATGTACATTTTACTCACAAAAGTAGTTTTTACTAAATTACTAAAAAAAACTAGAAGAGGTAACTGATTGTGGTATTTCCATTATTATTATTAGGGTGAACTGAAGCATCCTACCAATTTTCAATATTGTAGCTCTATTATTTCGCGCCTCTGATTTTTCCGAAAAACGCGGATTCTGGAGTCAATTTTAGTTTTATGGTTTTGGAAACCAGCACCACTCATTAATGACTTCTTACTACACCTTCTCACCAAATTTTGGCTTCCTAGCGTCATTATTTAGCGCCTCCTATTTTTCTTTCAAAACGTGAATTTTACGCAAACTACTAATTTTATAACATTAAGATTTGTTACCTGAAACATTATTACATAGAACTATACTTTAACAAAGTTTTACACACAAATCTTAATTTTTACTTTTATGTTAAATGTGGTGCAATACTATATGCAGGCGCGTTACGATGACGTGACGCTACTAGCAGTGAACTAGGGTAAGTCCCGTGCACTCGCTCGCCTCTGTATCTTATACATGATACAGCGCTTGCTTTGCTTCATCACCCCCTTTTTAATTTTCGTGAAAATCTATTTTTAAACAAAATTAAATTTCTAAAAGAACAAACAAGCGATGGATTACTTTAGTATACCTCTTTCAACTTAAGTTGCTTCTTCTTAGGAAATTCCTTATTACTACATACACAAAATAACCATATTCATATACACATAGAAAACCTAGTACAGAAGACATTCACAAATTATTTACATACATTTACATGGAAATATAAATTTTTCAATGGTTACAAAATAGTTATTTTTTTTTTTAAATCAGTCTCTTCCTGAAAAAGAAAATACACACGACTTTTATCACAGCAACGCACTCACATTTTTCTTTTACTATAATACTCGGCACTGTGGTGGGTGTCCTATTGTAACACTCATTTAATTTCACTGATTGACAAAATTGTGGGAGGAAATTGTATTCACTGTGGTTTGCGTCTCTACTTCCAATCTCCCTACCTATTGTTATCAGTCATTCATGCAGCCTGCATGTCCCTGAGAAACAGACAATACAGTCTAAGTTTCTGTTTTCAACTTATATCTAAGGTAGGACAAAGTACATTTAATAGTTTATATTCTGGCACTATTTTACTAATTGTGAAGTTGTCAGAAAGACATTTAGCACTAAGTCGTATCTGATACAATAGCTCCTATTTTCTTCTTTCATAAATAATCTTTTAGGTTCCTAAATAGTGAAAATTCTTTTAGCAAATTAATATATTAAGATCTTGCTTCAACTTAGAAAATTGAGTAACCTTTTAGTTTTAATGTACTCTGGCTTAATTATCGTATGGATTAGTTCATCAAAGAAGTCATTTGCTGACCAGCACTTTGCTTTATTGTATGAATTACTAAAGAAATTAGTTATTTTCAGTATACCGATTCCAAATTTCTGCATTTTCCCATATTTGTGTGTTTCTGTTGTCTGTTTAACTATTTATTTGCCTCAAGCAAGATTTAGCGTTTTTCACCATTTCACGAGACGTGAGGGAATTATTCTTTAATCCTACATCATTTACTTCAATTTACTTACTTCACTTCTTCACCTATTCATTTTCTCCCTTTTCTTCCAGATTCAAAATACTTCATTTCTCCCTTTTCCTTTTGTCAGCCTATTGACGTCCTGTTTCTATATATTTGGTGCGATCCTCACACCACTTCCACACATCTCCATTTATTTAATTCTAAAACGCCATTGCTTGCCTCTATGAGCATTACCTTCTTACGCTGTTTTCCTTCAGACAACCTTATTTCTAGCAACATACTACCTTCTGCATAATCTCATGGATTATTCATATTCATACCGTACTTCGTATACTGCAAAGTGTCTCTCCTAGTTGTAGTTTCTAACCCTTTACAATTACATGAAATATTTTAATTTATTTATTTTAGCCATGTTTGCCTCTTATTGGTACTCAGACTTTTGTTTTGCCATTCACTAGGTAGATCCTTACTAAGAATACTTAAAACCTAATAGCATATATACAACATGAAGACATATGTGATTCTTACCTGTTATGATAGACCAGAAGAAGGGAATGAAACTTGAAAAGGAAATAAAGTTTCACCCAGCTGGGACTGCACGGTACGCCAAACCGTGTATCCGCCAAAGAGTGGCAGACTCCCTACAGTAATTAATTACTGTTAATTTTAAATTCCTTTAGGATGTGTCTCTCTTCAACCTTAGCACTTTCCTCATTCTCACTGAAAACCAAATTTTCCTGCAAGTATCCTTTATTCTTTATTACTCTAATAGGCAGTTCCCAAGTTTCATTACTACCGCCTATATGACTTCCTATAAAAGACTCTCTTATCACTTTAGAGTCAGGTAAAGTTAAAATTAAGTTGTTCTGATCAAAATTGATCTTTCCCTGGTACTTTGATAAGAAACCAGTACCAATCAACATATCAACACTTAAGCCTAACACAATCAAACAAGGATGATCTATTACTACGTCATTTATACCAATGGGTATCAAAGCTTCGTGTTGAACTGGTCTAGAGACTTTTCCAGTAGCACCTATAATCTTTAAGCCACTTACTTTCATAACTGTTAACTTCTCTTTATTGGGTATGGTGTCAAAAAATGTTTGTGATAAAGCACTTGCTTCACTGCCACTGTCAAGCAGACAACGCACAGTGACTCCTGATATGTTTACTTTGATAACAGGGTGAGTTATTTTACATTGAACAGGTTGCTCACACACCTCGTCTAATAAATCTCGTTCTATGTTCTTCCAGCTAAAGCAATTCTGATCAGTTGCAATTACATTTACATTTACATCCTGGGGCTCATCATGCTCTATAATCTTAGCTGCTTTCTCTAATCTGTCCACTAACTTTAAATCGAAGCATTTGACGACTTTTTCTACTTTTGTTTGCTGCACATCAGCCAAACTATCCTCTACCTCTGAGCAACTGCGTCCCTGCGCAATATTGCTATTCATAAGAATGTCGTCACCTTCAACCATTTGTGGCACGTTTACACAGCTACTAGATTCTTTCACCTCGTTACTATTTCTACCCCCTTCATTCATCATTTCCTCCTCTCTAAAGTTTTGCAGTACTGATTCTACTTCTGCTACTTCTACTTCAGCTTTTAGATTGCCATTTTCATCGAAGATGTAAGCTTTTACTTCATCATTATTCCCATCAGACTCAAACCCATTATCTATTTCTTCCCCATTATCTACCTTGAGTTCCTGTTCTTCCTTGACCCATTTTTCTAGTGTATCCAAAATACTATCCACTATTTTGTGAGAGTGGCTTAACACATCACTGGTATTATCTGTATTTATTTCGTCATCCATGTTGTCTGTCTGTGTATGTTGGCTGATTGTCTGTGTTTCCGTTACTGGCTGTGTTATTGTTACCGCCTGGTGAGCGCCAGTTTCCTCATAGACGGGATTTAGTTTCCCACACGCGGCCTGTTGTGTTCATCTGTGACACCACTAGATATAGTAGCATCATGACTCCCTTCTTGTCTTAATGGCATAGGATTTACTTCTCCACTTTCGTCATAGTAGTTGTTACGAAAGCGTGGTGAGTATCTACCCCCTCTTCCTCTGCCACGGCTTTGGTTTCGATAGTTTGTTTTGGTGTGCCTAACTTCCATATTTCTAACGTTCACGTTTCCATTATTTTGTACGTGATTGTTAGAAGATTTGTTATTCTGCTGCAACTGCTCCTCAGCAGCAGCTACTCTTTCCACTCTTTCCAGATATTCAATAAATTTGTCTATATTATCTCTAGGGGCGGAAATGATTCTCTTCTGCCAGTACCACGGCAGCTTACCTTCTAAACCCATAATGATCATATCTGGCTTCATCTTTTCTGTCAAATGTGACAGTCTTGAAACCCACTTCCTAGCGAAATCCTTTACTGATTCACGCCCTGGGAAAAACTTCTTACCACTCCAGAATTCCCTTAACACATCATTTTGTTTGTTATGTGACCAGTATTCGTTGAGAAATGCAGACTTAAATTCAGATAAAGTTTTACATTTGATCATTACATCCGCTGACCATCGCAAAGCATCACCTGACAAATGACTTCTTATAAATGAAATTTTTTCTCTTTCTGACCACGTGTTGGGGAGAACATCCTCAAAGTCATTCCAAAATTCAAGAGGGTGAATGTACTTATCAGGATCAAAGCGCAAAAACTGTCGACACCCTATAAAAGCGGCGTCAACTGAAGTCACATGCTGTACAGTAGAATGACTAGAATTAACAGAGGTTACTCTATTTTCTAGGTTAGCAATGTTAGTATTTAATTCCTCTACTTGTGACTCTACTGCTTCTATCCTGGCAGAACATCTTTGTTCCACTGCACCACGAATTTCGGTACAGGTTTCTTTTACTTTCTCAATGTTTTTCTGACAAGTATCTACTTTAATTTGTACCTCTTTAACTTTGTCAGAGCAAAGTTTGGACTCGTTGCTCAATCTTTCGGACAACCTCACTTCCAAAAGTTCATCTGCCTCTTGATAATTTTTTTGAATTTGATCTATTTCACATTTGAAAGTACTATGCATTTTAGTTAACTGTTGCCCTACTTTTACTTGAATGTCATGATGAATAGCATCTATCTTATAATTCAAACTATTCCATTTTGATTGCAGTTCTTCTTTTAGTTCTTTATTACTATCCTCAATTTTATTTTCCAACCCTTTATTACTAACCTCAATTTTATTTTCCAACCCTTTATTACTAACCTCAATTTTATTCTCCAACTCTTTATTACTATTTTCAATTTTAGCCTCAATTTTATTTTGGTTTGATTCGAGTTTGGCAAACAGTATTTGCATCCAATCCGGAGCTTCTACCTTGATACTTTGTATCTCTTGACTTGACTGAGCTGGAGATATATTGAGCTCAGTTTCACTACCTGACAAAGTTAGCAACTCTACTGGCTCCCTTTTGACTTCTATTTCACTTATTGATTGCATCCCTGCACTCTCATTTAAATTAAAGTCATAATTTACTGGTGACAAATTACGTTCTAGTTCAATATTTGAGGGATTAATGGAACCATCCTCATTAAACTCAATTCCTGATCGTGAGGATTCTTGGTCAGAGACCGGTTCCCTTCTGAAATGTACACTACTTTCCATATCTTTTAGTTTGTTAGCAGCAGTTAATAAATATTTAAAAAGTCTTTGACTTAACTTAAATGCTTGATTTCGACGAATGATGTCGTCGCGGTGTACCAGCAATCGTGATGCGACGCGTCGCGACGTATTGAAGGCAGCAGCAGCAGCCGTAGCGTCGAGTACCGCCACAGGAATCGCCTACTGCAATAGCTCCAGGGGGGGGCAGCAAGGCACCGTTGACCGCTCGGCGCAGCCGGCAGCTGTCTCGCAGATCAGCGCAGCTCCGCGATGACGCACCGTCTTCCTTTAGTCTCAGCGCCGTCGGCAGCCGCGATCCAGCATCGTCGCCTTCCTCACCATCGTCACTAACCAACGTACAGCGGTAGACACTTATTGTTTATACACTACACCTGCCTTTACTGGTAACACTGTTCCCACACTAGTTCAATTCAGTGTCCTGTTATTGCCTACCGAGTTCGTTAATTTATACCAATCGCTTTCACACATCGAGCACTTTTATTTGCTTTTAATTCAGTTTTCCCGGCCGATAAGCACCATATGTGGGGCGGCGAAGAAGTTGTCGAATGAGTTGTTTGAATGTTCATTTCACGTAACAGACTATTGCCGATGCAACATATGTGGGACGGCGAAGAAGTCGTTGTTTAATGTTGAATGAAAGTTGAACATTGCCACCTTAAATCACGCGAGCCTGGCAACTAATTTGGTGGCCAGTCAGAAAACGAAGGGAAACTTACTGACCTTAGTTCCCAGTCTGCACGGCCACATTCCTGTACAGCCCAGCTAAACGAAAAATATCCATAGTTCTTCACGGGATTAGGGCTGCTTCAATAAAATTTAAAGTTCCAAACAAGATTTTATTATCTTAAAGGCTCACACAAATTACTCGAAACTTCTGAAAATGCTAAAGACATTAAATATTGTTAATTCAGCCAATCGTTTAATAGTTCAGAGGCGACTTCTACAGCAAGTTCCTCCCGAATAGTTCATTACTCTAACTAACGGTGCTCTATTAATAGTTCGCAATAATGTTAAAAAAAAAGATTAATGCTCGCCTTAAAAGTGGAGTTAGTCACCACTTGCCACGCGGAATTATACTTCACACGGACGGCACAATAACAGTTTGTTACCGAAATCTAAACGATCCAGGACGGTGTACAGTCCTCGCGATTTTCAATGTCCGTTTACATTGCTAAGTACGCGCATGTCACAGCCCGCTATGACGTCACCCGAGGCGAGGCGCGATCGGACGTTAAGCTCGCGTGGACTAGGCGTTGGTCTAATGCGGAGTGAGCTTCCTACTGCCTCTGCCGCTCTTTTTATATAGCTCCGGCGCGTACCGCCAAGAGAGCATCTGTTCTTTCCGTTCATACGCAGATGCCTGCGGCCTCCAAATGACCGCTATCTCAGGCACATAATCTTAAATATCACATTTAATAATAGCTTTACAAACTTCTCAATTTTTGTATACATACATCTGAGCAGTACAGAAGCACGTAGAAAATCTCAGCCCGCTAAAATTAAAACTTTACTCTCTAGAATTTTTACAATGGAACTAACGGTAGATTGTTACCTCTGAACCATAGCTTTATCAAGACTTGTATCAGCTGTTAATTATGCTACAAGACTAAAACTTGGTGTAGCTTTGTTAATTGTCCTATCTGATCATTGGTCTTAAAGAATTTGTTTTATCATTAAAATTTAAAGTACTTAATCTATAATGCTTATGTACATTTTACTCACAAAAGTAGTTTTTACTAAATTACTAAAAAAAACTAGAAGAGGTAACTGATTGTGGTATTTCCATTATTATTATTAGGGTGAACTGAAGCATCCTACCAATTTTCAATATTGTAGCTCTATTATTTCGCGCCTCTGATTTTTCCGAAAAACGCGGATTCTGGAGTCAATTTTAGTTTTATGGTTTTGGAAACCAGCACCACTCATTAATGACTTCTTACTACACCTTCTCACCAAATTTTGGCTTCCTAGCGTCATTATTTAGCGCCTCCTATTTTTCTTTCAAAACGTGAATTTTACGCAAACTACTAATTTTATAACATTAAGATTTGTTACCTGAAACATTATTACATAGAACTATACTTTAACAAAGTTTTACACACAAATCTTAATTTTTACTTTTATGTTAAATGTGGTGCAATACTATATGCAGGCGCGTTACGATGACGTGACGCTACTAGCAGTGAACTAGGGTAAGTCCCGTGCACTCGCTCGCCTCTGTATCTTATACATGATACAGCGCTTGCTTTGCTTCACTCTGTACCCTGCTTTTTGTCACTTTTGCTAAACAGAAAAATCTTCCTACCTTTTCTTAATATTTCTATTTATGGCTGAAATCATCGATGCAGTAACTGCTTTATGATCGCTGATTCCCTGTTCCGCGTTAACTGTTTCAAATAGTTCGGGTCTGTTTGTCACCAAAAGGTCTAATATGTTATCGCCATGAGTCGGTTCACTGTTTAATTGCTCAAGGTAGTTTTCAGATAAAGCACTTAAAAAATTTCTTTGTCCCTGCCATCCGTTATGAACGTTTGAGTCTCCCAGTCTACATCCAGCAAACTAAAATCTCCATACAGAACTATAACATGGTGGGGAAATCTACTCGACATACTTTCCAAATTATCCTTCAGGTGCTCAGCCACGGCAGCTGCCGAGCCAGGGGGCCTATAGAGACATCCAATTACCATGTTTGAGCCTGCTTTAACAGTGACCTTCACCCACATCATTTCACATTTCGGATCTCCATCAATTTCCTTCGATGCTATTGCACTTCTTATAGCTATAAACACACCTCCCTGTTCACTGTCCAGCCTGTCTTTGCAGTATACATTCCAATCTGAGTTTAGGATTTCATTGCTGTTTACGTCTGGTTTCAGCCAACTTTCTGTCCCTAGTACTATATGGGCATTGTGACCGTTTATTAACGAGAGCAGTTCTGGGACCTTTCTATAGACGCTCCTGCAGTTTACTATTAGCATATTAATATTGTTATTCCCTGCTGCATTTTTCCTACTCCTACCTTGGCGCGTCTCAGGAGGCGTCTTGTCGGGCCTAGGAAGAAAATTCTCTAACCTAAAAAACCCACATGTGCACTCTACACGTCCTCCGCTACCCGTGTAACCACTTCTGGCGTGTAGTGCATGCCTGACCTATTCAGGGGGACCCTACATTTGTCCACCCAATAGCAGATGTCGAGAAATTTGCACCCCAGATCTCCGCAGAATGTCTGGGCCTCTGGTTTAAGTCTTCTACTTGGCTGCAAACCAGAGGACCGTGATAGGTTCTGAGAACGATACTACAAATAGTTAGCTCCGATTCCACCCTGTAAGCGAGGCTTTCCACCTTCACGAATTCCGCCAACCACCTGTATGAACTGAGGATGACCTCTGAACCCAGAAGGCAGGAGTCATTGGTGCCGACATGAGCAACAATTTGCAATCGGGTGCACTTCTCTGTGCTTTGTGTTGCGCGTTGCTCGGTGTTTTCATTTATTATGTTGAAATGATTGCAGAGACTAATCTTGATGTGTTGCTGTGCTCGAATATGACTCTCACAACACCATAAGGAATCGGCAACCCAGAAGCAGGAACACTCATTGTCTGGCGACTCTGCAGGTAAGCTTTCGTTTGTTTACTAAGCTCTCATTTGTTTACATTCGCAATCGACTGCCACATCCCAGTATACATTGTACGATTGATACCTACAGTGCCAGTGTTAACGGGGTGTTATTTTACGTCAGTGCTAAATATGGGTAAAATAAAGGCACAGTACACACAAAAATTTTGTGTTCAATGACTGCGCGATAGTAAATTTGCAGAGTAACTAGGAAGATCATGATACTAGAGCAAATCGGAAAACTGTGACTGCACAATGTTGGCGCATTATACTGACACATTAAGCCACTGTGATACAAAAAAGCACACATTAGTTGCAGCGTCACTTTCTATCATAAGACAAACAAGAAACAATGAAAGGTTCGTTACAAGTTAACCAAGCTGAATATTCCCTTGGAGTATTTATTTCTAGCCATCGTGCAATCATTTCATGGCCTCACATAAGTGATTTGTGCAAGAGTAAATTCACAGTAGCGACATCGCCAGAACATTTCAAATACAGGGAACCAAGTGTAGTGCAGTTACAAAACATATACTGAGGCCCTATTATGTGGAAAATTTGCTGCAAGATGTCAGTGACATCATGTGTAACATTTTAATTGCAGAATCAACAGTTGTTAGTGTAATAACATTTTTAGGAATAATAGTAATACAGCATAGTGCTTGTAACACCTCTGTTTTTATCCCAACCTGATCTGATCGAATAGCAGCCCAATATTTATTATTAACATGACCGTGATCCAAATGGGGGTTGGTAATCGGAAATCACTGCTATGGAAGTTGTTACTTTCCATTTCATCCCATTCAATACTATAATACTGAATGTATGGTAATAAGGAACTCCAACACAGTTTCGCTAATTACAAACTTGTATTCTTCTCAAAACGCGAAAAGGAGACAGCCACTGCCTTCATCATACATATCTAATTACAGTTATTCTCAGCACAGGCTTTCTTCATTTGCCATTACCGTCACACTCTAATCCATCACTGCATCCAACACTGCAATCCAAGGTTACGCCGGTGCGGTAGACACGAAACTAAATATCAGCACTAGTAACATCACTGATCACATTTATAAAGATACTTCATCACTTTCCTGGTATTTATTTATTATTTAGGGGTCTAACCATGGCGATGGTGACACCCTTCCCGGTTAAAAACCCTGTATTCCAATAATAGCCTCCACATATACAACATTCCAGCCAACCACTCTGCCGCATCTCAACACTCGCAACACATCACAATCGATTGTTCACCCTATCGACCTGTGATGAGTGCAAAGTTATAGTAAGGACCTACGGGCCCCTTACATCTCCACTCTAGAAGACTTCTTTGGTGCCTCTGTCGTAAAAGAATGGGCAGGGAAGCTAGATATTATTACATCTCAACAATACACACAGCGTAAATAATTAATGAAATTACAATTTACCAAATAATCACTCGACTCTGGTAGTGGGCTGCCTCCATAATAATATTCTACAAAAGATTATTACATCTCACAAACATGGCATTGTCCAAATCACAATTTTCCATCAAGCAGCAATAATCCTCCGCAGTCCATATTGAATATAGCACACAACATACAATCCAAAATTATTATGTGAACACATGACATTTGAGTTATTATATTACAAATGAGTTGTTACTGGTTTTACAGCCATTCTCAAGTAATTATTGATATGAAATATGAAGCTCTATTTATAATATATCAGAAAATACAATGCAAATAAACATTCCCCTTTTTCAAATGTCAAATTAACAACTAAATATTCCAAACATGTCTTACCCAACTACATCATGCAGCTTGAACACCCCATTTCAGACATTCGCCCTATTCGAATTCCACTTCCTCATCCGGGTTATCCCTGTTCTCGTCTGAGTAGTACCTTTTTATGTTTTCCACATGCCCCTTACCATGCACTCTCTTTGTCCATGCATATCCCAAATCCACCATGTTAGGATGCCCAATTTTTATAATCCTGTATGGTCCCTTATAAACATGGTTGAATTTGTGTATTTCAGAGTTTAATTTTGCATGAATCTTTACTAGTACTAAGTCTCCCACTCGGTAAGTTATCGGTTTCACTAGCTTGTCGTGTCTTTCCTGTCTTTTCCTAGGATTCTCCTTCATACTTAATTCCACTAGTTCCAATTTCCTTTCCCAGGTCAATGAATTTCCTGGTGGGTAGACTAGCAAAAAATACTGTCAGGTTCTTGATTGAGCAATACTTCCCATGGTGCAAACCCTGTAGAATCATGCGGAATCTGACTCCTGAGCTACTCAAATTCTTCCAAATATTCTTTCCATGAACCATGCTCCCTATGACAGTATGTTCGGCATAACGGTTAAATTCCTTCATTGTTCATGATGCTGGGTTAGAAGCTGGCCTATATCTAGAAATGACAATTTGCTCTATTTTATGTTCATTTATCATCTCTGTCCTCTCCTTTGACCTAAATTTTGACCTGTTATCACTCAAGATTCGCTCAGGAATACACACATTTTGAAAATAGTCTTTCTCCAACTGGTTAATGATGGCTCTACTAGTGGCTTTCTTTAACAGGGTAAAATTTTATGTACTTGGAAATCAGTTCTTCCACTACTAAGATTTGTGTGTAATTCCCTTGTGAGGCAGGAAGTGGCCCAAAGAGGTCCAATGCTACTATGTCCTTAATCGCTATTGGTACAATTGGGAGCATATATCCATTTTAGATTTTTGACAAGTGTCACATGTACTCAGTATCTTTTGTATACACCTTCCCATGTTGTTGAATGCAAAATCTGACTTCAACTTTTCCAGACACTTCTTCGATCTATATTATAGTGCGTATACCAAATTAATTTCTCTACCATATGCTCAGCCACATAGAGTTTCCAGTTCTCCTCACTCTCCTTGTTTCTTTTATAAAGTATCCCGTTGTGAATATAATAAAATGTGTGAATTCTTTCCTCCCCTGCACACCTGTATTTGCTTTTAATTGTCTTTAATTTATCGTCCTCGTTCTGTTCCCTGCGCACATTCTTTAGGAACTTCCTTACAAATTCTTCGTACTGTACTCCTTTCATTAGGTTAATTCTAACTTCTTCTCCCTCCAGCCTGTCCACCAACATTCCTCTCAAGTCAGCTGGTAATCTTGACAAGAAGTTATATGGGTTGCTCCTGGCTCATAAATTATCTTGAAGTCATAGTCCTGTAATGCCAGGGCCCATCGTGTTAATCTGCTAAGCCTCAGTTTGCTTGTGGTCAGAAATGTAAGGGCCTTATAGTCAGTCACCACTTTCACATGCCTCCCTGCCAAATAATAACGGGATCACTTAAACCCCCATACGTTTGCCAATACCTCCCTTTCAGTAATCGAAAATATCCTCTCCCAAGCATTTAAACTCCTGCTACCAAATGCTATTGTTCTTACTCTGTCACCATTTCTGCTCCTCTCCATTTGGTACAAATGTATCCCCAGTCCATAGTCAGAGCTGTCCACTCCCAAATAAAAGTAATTGGAAAAATCTGGGTGGTACAATATGTCTGCACTACATGGTGCTCCCTTGATATTCTCAAACTCAGTTTGGTACTCTGCACTCCAATGCCACATCATTCTTCCCTTGGTCAATTCCCTCATAGTCGGGGCATTAAGTATGCATCCCTTGACAAATTTTCTATAAAACTCGCAAACTCCAAAGAACGCTCACAACTGCTTCTTACTATGGGGGGTCGGAAAATTTCTAATGGCCTCCATTTTACTAGGATCAGGATAGATACCCTCCTCTGATATTATATGGACCAGGAATTTTACCTTTGATTTGCCAAATTCCGATTTGTCCAGGTTTACTGTTACCCCTCCAGTTTCAAAAGCTTCCAAGACTGCATCCAATCTATCTAAATGTTCTTCTCATGATTTACTTGCTATGAAGTGGTCATCCACATAAATAGTAACTTTCTTAATTAACTCCTCGCCCATTATCTTATACATTGCTCTTATGAATTCAGACACCAACACATTAAGCCTAAATGGCAACACTCTAAATTGGTAGCACCTCCCTCCATAAGTAAATGCTGTATACTGGCGGGATTCTGTGGCCAACAATATTTTCCAGTAACTGGTAGCTAAGTAGATACTACGAAGTACCTTCACTCCTCAAAATTTTTGAATCAGTTCTTCTTTGGTCTCAAGATCGTCCTGCTATGGCTCAATGATCTTGTTTACTGCCCGTGCATCTAAATCTATCCACACCTTTCTATCCTCCTTATCAACAACAAATTGGGGGCTGTTATATTGACGGTTGGCCCTTTCTATAACACCAAGGTCCATCATCCTCTGTATCTCCTCATCTACTGCTCTTCTTTTCGCCTGGGGAACTGTTTTATATTGAACAGTTTATAGTTCTTTATCTATAGCTTACACTCCACCCCTTTCTTGATATCTGGCCGTTGAGAAAATACCTTACAATGCCTGTATAATACTGTGGCTACTTTCCTCTTAATCTCCTTATCTAGGTGTGTCATTTCCTCCAACTTTTTACTGATTTTATCCTCTTCATGTTGACCCCCTCGTGCTAATCCCTCAAAGTACACAAACACTTCTTCTTCTAGTTCCTCTTCCCCATATACTACTGTGGGTTCCTCTTCATAACATAAACTCATCCTTTTAAATTCTTCCTCTTCTTTTATTGCACTCCCCTCAGGAAACTTTAACCTCTTCTCCCTTTCTTCCTTTGACCTTGATAGTACCCTCATCAAAACTCACTATCGCTTCAACTTCATTCAACCAATCTATTCCTAAAATTATAAATGTGTTCAGTCTACTCACCACCAAATATGTTGCTTCTTATTCTTCTCCTTCTATCTCGAAGGTAATCAACACTTTTTCTTTAATAGATTTACTCCTTGCACCCAACACATTCACAATCCTCACTCCACTCACTGGGAAACTAGACAAGCTAATGTTTGCTTTCAGTACCTGTTCATATAGCCCCTTGGATATTGCACATGCTTCACTTCCTATGTCAACTAATGCCTCAATATTCAGTCCACATAGCTTGATCCTTATCATGGGTAGTATGGGTTCTTTGGGAATCCTACTTCTTTCCTCCAGTAGATCTGCTCTTAGATCTCCACCATTGTCGTGTCTTAGTAGGTTTATTCTGGCCCTTGTAGCTCTCACTCCTGACTGGACCTCATCTGGAGTGTCGTTCAGTTTTCCGGTTTCTCTGCCTCTTCTACGTGCACTATGTCATCCATTCGCCTATCCCTTCCTCTCTCATGATCTCTCAGTTCTTCACTCCTTCTCCAATCATTTCTCCATTGCCATTCACCACCATGGTTCCAATACCTATGGCCACCACCTCTTCCTCTATAATTAGATGAATTATTAAAATGATTCCTTTGGACACTACTTCCCTCTCGGCTTTGATCATTAGCTTGGTTGTGTTGCTGTGATCCAACAGATTCCAGTTGTTCCAGTATCTCCATCAAGGCCTCCCTATCTTTAATTAGGCTCCTGAATACAGTTTCTTGCATTCTCCAGCTCAATCTCCTTTTTATTGCTGATATCATTGTCATCACTCATGGGTTGTTCCAAGGTCTCGTTTAATTTCCACAAATGTTTGGCAAACTCTCTCAACGTTGGTCTCCATGTATTAAGTGACTTGCGGTGTAGTAGGTCCTCAAGTGCTGCACACTGATGACTTTTGGACCAGTATTTCTTCAAGAATTCCCCTTCAAACTGACCCTAATTAGTAATCCCTTCCTTCTTCCTGACTCCCCAGGTGAAGGTCTCACCTTCCATCCTAACTATTGCAAATTGAATCTTGTCTGCGTCTTTGAAATGTGCTGGGAAAACTCCTCTTAACCATTTCATAAATATCATTGGGGGCAACCGCCCTTTTGGTTTATACTTCTGCTCTATATTGTTTTGGATGTACCAACTATCACTGCTCATCAAGGTAATGACTCTACCTTCCCCAACGGTTAAAGTTGCATTGCTAATTCGTTTATCAATTTCTTCTGTCTTGCTCTCCAATTGTTGTGTTCCATGTTTTAATTGCCTGACCTCCATTGCGACACCCTTGTTATCCTCTTCTCATTGCATGGCTATAGCGTTTTTCAAATTGACAGCCAGTTGGTTTTGCCTATCTCCTATCCCCTTAACTGCATCATTGCTTTGTTTCTGCATCTGCGTCACCTTGGCGATTTGATGATTGCAATTTGTTTCAACTTTGGTGATCCTTTCTTCCAATTTGGCTTTAGTTTATGTAATATCAACTTCTATCCTTTTTGTTAACTTTCCTTCCATCTTCCCCGCATCTCCCTGTATTTGGTCTATGCTCTTCTGTAGCTTACTCTCTCTCTCGTTGATGTCCATCTTCAGTCGTTCTTGTAGCTCCTGCATTTCCTTCTTCAGATTATGTGATGTTTTGATCTCTTGGGCTAGAGTTTCCTTAAATGATTTTTCTAAGCTTTCTTTGGTTTCTTGTAAATCCTCCTTTAATGATTTGCAAAACATTTCTTCCCTTTCTTTATTTTCTTGTAAACCTTCCTTTAACGATTTGGGGAAAATTTCTCCCCTTTCTTTAGTTTCTTCTAATTTCTCTTTTGTTGCCTTGGTTTCCTTTAACAAGTCTGCTAACACTGACCGTATATCCTCACCCTCTGAAACTGGCTTATGTCTCGTTGTTTGTCATGGTGTCTCGGGGTAACTAATTGAATGTGCTAATGGGCTTTTTAATGACAATCCTTAATCACTGATTCCTGAATCATCTCTGTCTTCCTTTCCTATCCCTTTCCTTTCAGCTACTGCCTCACAAACCTCCTGTTTGGTTTATTTTTAATGCACAAGCAAGTAATATAAAATAACCTCTTGTAACCCAAAACACTCCTAATTACCGATAAACTAATCAAACAGTAACTGCAGTATCTTCAGTTAATCCCAAAATTGATATGATACGTATGAGTACTGAACATAACGACTCTCAAAGCCTAATAAATTCAAATATCAATTTTCACATACACAGTTTATGTAAAATGTTTTAAATAAAACAAATCACACCATTCATTAAATATATAAATGTAAAATCTCCAAAAACAATTAGCATATCTGCATAATCACTGTTTAGGCAGCACAATATGCATAAATAAGCATGCTCTATTTCAGAGTATGTTTCGCAAAATTTTCGGAAATCACTGTAATTGGGCACTTGTCCTAAGGCAAAATACAGTTTAAAACTGGTTATCTACTGTGAAGATAGTATATTGCAATTTAATGTTATGCTAACAAGTCGTCTTCACTCACCAACTAACGTTACCACGAGTCGCGATGTATTGACATTTGAAGTGGGCGTGGTGCTTTTGTGACGCACCGCTGACTGTACTGCCGCCAGAGCCGCGTGAAGTCGCGCTGGAGATCTGTGGTGAGTCGCTGTATTTCTCAGTCAGCCACTCCGTGGCGCTGCGAGCGGGCGTAGTTTGTAGTTCGGCCGCTAGATGCCGGGTTGGCGCTCGGTGTATCTCGAAGTAGCGCTGGTCGCTGTCCAGTGTAGTACGTCTACGTGTTACCTACTCCTTGCACAGGTAGTTGGGGTGATGTGTGAAATCACCTCGCGGATCGAAACACTTTGGCGTGGCTGCTGCACGGGTCTGCGTGACGTCATTCAACATTTGCGTCGCCACATAAGTTGTCGCCTGCATAACAGTTTATGGGTCCACATGAAGTTGCTCGATTGTCATTATTCAAAAGGCAATTTCGATCATAACGTTACTATTAAAAACTTCTTTAAAATCTTTCGTGATGAATTCTTGGCTCGTTTTGTTGTGGTAATGTTCACACGTGTCTTTCTTTGGTGTTCACCTTTCACAGTTTTCCACTTGAACCTTCGCGTTTGCACATTATAACACATTTTTTCGACACTACTACTCTTATCTAATATTTCGAAAAAACAGTTTATTCACAATCGTAAGATGCTATTACTTCGTATTGTTCAAGATGCACTGTTTCTTCTCGCGATTTTTATTTTTTGCAAAACGTGCTGCAGACATTGTCCACCGTCCAACATTCGTTATGGTTACGCAATTTTATCTACGGTAACCATTTATAAGGTCTTACACATCGAAACACTGTTTTGAAGTTTCAATTTTGCATTTACCTATGCATATGTAACCCGAATGAATTTATTGACACAAGTTTAAAGTTTACATATTGTCTTCATCCGAAATTGGAAAATATTTTCTCACATTAAGCAAGATAAAATTACCTATTGTTCTTTACTATTCGTCCGAAGATGCCAAGTTGTAACACCTCCGTTTTTATCCCGACCTGATCTGATCGAATAGCAGCCCAATATTTATTATTAACATGACCGTGAACCTAATGGGGCTGGTAATCGAAATTGACTGCTACAGTTTTACTAATTATGAACTTATATTCTTCTCAAAACGCGGAAAGGAGACAGCCACTGCCTTCATCATACATATCTAATTACAGCTAATCTCAGCACAGGCTTTCTTCATTTGCCATTACCGTCACACTCTAATCCATCACTGCATTCAACACTGCAATCCAAGGTTACGCCGGTGCGGTAGACGCGAAATTAAAAATTGGCACTAGTAACGTCACTGATCACGTTTATAAAGATACTACAACACTTTCCTGGTAGTTATTTATTATTTAGGGGTCTAACCATGGCGACGGTGACACCCTTCTCGGTTAAAAACCCTGTATTCCCGTAATGGTCCCCACACACACCCCATTCCCGCCAACCACTCTGGCGAATCTCGACACTTGCAACACGTCACAATCGATTGTTCGCCCTATTGACCTGTGCCGAGCGCAAAGTTATAGTAAAGGCCTACAGACCCCTTACATGCTGCTATCAACGCGATCATTTCAACAATTATGAAAGCCTTGAACATTGCAGTTCACTGTCTATTGTGAAAGCTATTAGAGACAAGCTCCAGGAATCTGAATTAGATCTAAGCAATCTGCCAGGTGTAGGCATAGACATATAGACATAGCTAATGTAATGGAAGGTGTTAAGAATGATGTCCATCAACATTTTTTTTTACTTGCTACTTCTGTTTCGAGTGAAACGCTGCAAAATATCTTAGCTTCTTAGTTAGGGAAATGTTTAATTGGCTTCGGCACTCTCCAACACTCCAGCAGATGATATTTGTCAGACAAAAAATGACTCTGAGCACTGTGGGACTTAACATTTGAGGTCATCAGTCCCGTAGAACTTAGGACTACTTAAACCTAACTAACCTAGGGACATCACACATATCCATGCCCGAGGCAGGATTCGAACCTGCGACTGTAGCGGTCGTGCGGTTCCAGACTGAAGTGCTTAGAACCGCTCGGCCACACCAGCCGGCTTTGTCAGACAATCAATAAACGAGCAAAAAGCCCCAAAATTTCACACACATGTGACACGCAGTAGTTGTCCATAGAGCCTACAGTAACGAGAATTGCAGACCACTGGTTAGAGCTTAGGATGCACTTTGAACTAACTCGAATCAAAGACAAGTGTTACGCTGCAAAATTGCTTTATTCCACGTTTTCTGATGAATGCAGTCTGACATACTTGATATTTTTAAAGCCAATTCCTTCAGATTTGCATATGATCAATAAATATTTTGGATCCAGTATGGGGTATCCATGCGAGCTGTTAAATGTCCACGTTGTCTTAACAGAGTCACTAATGAAAAAAGGTTTTGTCTCCACATATATTTTGCAAACCAAATTAAATTTAGACTTTGAGAAGTATTCATCTCCCAGACCATGTCTAGGATGTGAAACTGAAAAAAAGACAAAGATTAATGAATTGAGAAAATTTCAGTTACATCCAGACCAAGAACATGTCCTTCATCAGAGATACATCCAATGTGTCTGCCAGTTAATAATACAGTTGTTGGAAAGGATTCCAGACAACACTGAAATTTTGAGGAAATTTTCACTTCTTTCAGTGTCCAATGCTCTTTGACTTCTTAATGAGCCATTGATTTCTATCCTTGAAACACATAATACTGATCCTGCTACAATAACAGAAATTGATTTTCAGTGGCAAAATTTAATTCCTGTCAAATTGTCCAAAACCAAAGAAATTGTTAATTTATGGTGTGAAGTGGTTAAATAGAAAGATGCATGTGACAGCAAACCGTTTCACATATTACAACGTTTGCAAGTCATGACTAGTGTTACCATTCTCAAATGTAGAAATGGAAGGACATTTTAGCGAGATGAACATTATTAAAACTAAAGGGTGAAATGGCGCGAGGGAAAAACGACGGTCTGAACGCCTCAGTATGAGCTCTAATTTCCCGTGTCTTTGAATGGCGATCATTGCGCGATTTGAAATTTGGTGGTCATAATTTATTCTCTACCGCCATGGCGAAGATCGGATTTTGAAATTTAGTGAGCAACCCTTTCCATTTAGCACGTCGTCTATCTGCAAGTGTGTCCCACTTCAAACTTTCTATGAGATGTGTAACGCTCTCGCGATGACTAAATGTACCAGTCACGAATCTTGCCGCTCTTCTCTGGACCTTCTCAATCTCTTGATTCAGACCCAACTGGTAAGGGTACGACACAGACGAACAGTACTCTAAGAGTGGACGAACTGAAGTATTTTAAGCAATTTCCTTTGTTGAAGGACTGTGTCGCTTCAGGATTCTACCAATAAACCACAATCTAGAGTTCGCCTTATCCGTTACTTGTGTAGCCTGTTCGTTCCATTTGAGATCACTGCTACTAGTCACACCCAGATACTTGACGGATGTTACCGCTTCCAAAGACTGGGCATGTATTTTGTATTCGTACATTAACGAGGATTTTCGCTTTGTTATACACAGTAGGATACACTTACTAATATTGAGAGGTAACTGCCAGTATTAAACCACGCATTCTCATTGATTTGCTCACAACTTTCATGTGATACTAGTTTCCTGTAGACATCAGCATCATCGGCAAACAGTCTGAAGCCGTTGTCAATACCGTCAACCAGATCGTTTATGTTAATCGTAAAAAGCAGCGGCCTGTTACGCTGCCGTGGGGCACACCTGTTGTTACGCTTGTTTCTATTGAAGTCTCCCCATTCATGACGAGATTCTGCTATCTGTCTGTAATAAAACTTTCTATCCTACCGCATATGTCATCGGGTAGACTGTAAGCGCGCACTGTTTGGGGCAAGCGACAATGCGAAACTGAGTCAAACGCCTTTCGAAAGTCGAGGAACATGGCATTAGCCTGGGAGCCGGTGTCTAGAGCCTGTTGTATATCATGCACAAAGAGGGCCAGCTGTGTCTCGCATGATCGCTGTTTTCTAAAACCATGCTAGTTTCTGCAGACGACAAAACAACTTATCACGGTGTTAGCTGAAGCAACAATGAAGGAATAGGTGTGGTCTTACAACTATAAAAGAACGATGGAATGGCACAGAACTATATGTTTTGTGATTAGCACACTTTGTACATACGTGTGCCTGCTCGTGGGCTAAGCCGTCTGCTATGTATTCCTCTCCCAAGAATAAATAAAATATTTTCCCTTTTCACTCTGTATCTGATACAGTGTAGCCATAATATACCATATGTAGAGGAATATGTAAAATTGTTATTAATCCAAAATCTAATTTAAAATTATACTTCAGTTGTTTATATTTACCTTATTGCTTGTTATGATGCACTTTGTTTAATGAGGAGACTGACTGATTAAACAGTACAGGTAATTAAAATTACAACAGAGTCATGCAGTGGTAAAACCTTGTGAGGAAATAAGCAGCAAAGGAGGGATTATTACTGCTCCTTTGAAAGCAAACGCAACTTTTCAAGAATATGTTTAGAATTACCTGAAATTAATTAACTTAAGAGGTAAGTAACATAAAGGTTCAGACCACAAAATTGAAGTCACATAATTTACTGTAATTACTGCAAGATTCTGAACTCTGTCAATATAACTTTTTTGCTGCAAATTTTCTGTATCAGACAACACTTCTCATTAAATACACTCCTGGAAATTGAAATAAGAACACCGTGAATTCATTGTCCCAGGAAGGGGAAACTTTATTGACACATTCCTGGGGTCAGATACATCACATGATCACACTGACAGAACCACAGGCACATAGACACAGGAGACAGAGCATGCACAATGACGGCACTAGTACAGTGTATATCCACCTTTCGCAGCAATACAGGCTGCTATTCTCCCGTGGAGACGATCGTAGAGATGCTGGATGTAGTCCTGTGGAAAAGCTTGCCACGCTGTCGCGGCATGCTACCAGTGTTAAAGACTGCGATGGAGCTCCGTATGCCACTGCAAACTGGCTGACACTGACGGCGGCGGTGCACAAATGCTGCGCAGCTAGCGCCATTCGACGGCCAACACTGTGGTTCCTGGTGTGTCCGCTGTGCCGTGGGTTTGATCATTGCTTGTACATCCCTCTCGCAGTTTCCGGACCAAGTATGGTGGGTATGACACACCAGTGTCAATGTGTTCTTTTTTCCATTTCCAGGAGTGTAATACTATCAGCATCAAAAGTTTCGAATAATGTAGAGTCGTAAAAGGTTTATTTCAATATGTGTGGCATACTAGCAAGTAGTGGATACTAATAATTTTCTATGCACTTTTGTGAATCGAAATCCTCTTGTGTACACTGATACAATCATATTTTTATCACCATCTATTCACCACTGTGAGCTTTAACCAAGTCAATGATATTGCTCAATAGTCAGGTTATTCTCATTCTCTATAGAAAAATACTGTAAATTTCGAAACTAAAACTGGCCACTAACTTCAATGGAGAGCAAATGCCTTTAAAATGTATTTCATGTTCGGCCTATGTCTTTTTGATATACCCTTCTTGGCTTCAGTTTTCGGAGTGTCAGTTCAGTTCCACTATGTATGAGACTTCAGAATTCTTCAAAACCAAGTGTAACAACCAACAAAAGGTATGTGGAACATCATGTGATGAGGAAATTTTTGCAGAGAGTGCACAGGATCAGCAACCTTTGTAAGAGTGAAGTTATAGTGAAATTATTGTGACAGATGTAACAAATTTAGGGGACAACAAGACTTTGCATATAAAGCTGCAGTTTGGACAACTGTACCATAAGGGTACAGCGCACATGATCTCACACAGTGTGAGGACATTTTCTTGTTTTGGTGTGACCTAATGAACACATACACAGGTGGAATAGTGACAGTTAATAAATGATCTATGAACGTCTCAGACAGCACAAATGAAACAAAATTATGTGCAGAATATCTATAAGAGGTATAAAGCAATTGCATATAGTGCTTTGTTGTTTGAAAAGAACACTTCCTTAGGTTGGTTTGTTAATACTAATTAATGTATATGTGGAACATTGGCTTGAGAGATTCGCAAAATGTAAGTTATATGAAAGGGCCAAATTCGTGGCATAAGCTAAAGTAATTATAGGCAAAAGCCACAGTTAATGGAGCTGACAGCAGCCAATCAGCATGTGAGATCAATTGGCCTCATATCCCTGGATGTGGCAGTCTAGCATCAAGGAGCAGACCCAATGTAGACATCACAGAATGGAGGAGGATTATGAGCACCATGACCAAGCAGATGATGCACTGGCAGCTGTACCCAATGTGAAATATTGTAGAAGGTAAATGAAGGAAAGTAAGCAATTTTTGAATATATAATGTAATTGTACAGACAAAAAATTTGCTCACCAAGCAATATATATATATATATATATATATATATATATATATGTTGTTTTGTTATGGTCTTCAGTCCTGAGACTGGTTTGATGCAGCTCTCGATGCTACTCTATCCTGCGCAAGCTTCTCCATCTCCCAGTACCTACTGCAGCCTTCGTCTTTCTGAATCTGTTTAGTGTATTCATCTCTCAGTCTCCCTCTACGATTTTTACCCTCCGCACTGCCCTCCAATACAAAATTGGTGACCCCTCAATGCCTCAAAACATGTCCTACCAACCGATCCCTTCTTCTAGTCAAGTTGTGCCACAAACTTCTCTTCTCCCCAATCCTATTCAATACCTCCTCATTAGTTACGTGATCTATCCACCTTATCTTCAGTATTCTTCTGTAGCACCACATTTCGAAAGCTTATATTCTCTTCTTGTCCAAACTAGTTATCGTCCATGTTTCACTTCCATACATGGCTACACTCCAAACAAATACTTTCAGAAAGGACTTCCTGATACATAAATCTATATTCGATGTTAACAAATTTCTCTTCTTCAGAAACGCTTTCCTTGCCATTGCCAGTCTACATTTTATATCCTCTCTACTTCGACCATCATCAGTTATTTTGCTCCCCAAATAGCAAAACTCCTTTACTTCTTTAAGTGTCTCATTTCCTAATCTAATTCCCTCAGCATCGCCCGACTTAATAAAATTGAGAAAATCATTGACTCAATCTGATGTGGAATTAAATTCAGTTTCCTTACGTAAGTTCATTTTTTTAAATAAGTGTGCACCGCATATTGTGCCCTTCAGGCAGAAATAGATGATGTTGTAGAGAAAGTAAATAAGATTTCCTTCAGTAAACTGTATTGAAAACAGAACTTTCTGGTGTGAAGAATCTCAAATGTATACTGAAATTAGTCTGCAGTCCATTATGTAGTAGAAGGTAAGTTCTTGTCAATAATATGGTTTGACAATGTTGAGAGCCATTCAGTACAGTCATTTATTGTGAAGAAGCAAACGAGGGACTTTGATATTTAGTTAATGAGGCACGATGTATGTGCAACAGTAACAAAGTATGTAATGGAGAACCATACAATAACGAACTGATGAAATGTAAAAGGGTATATGAATCAAAGAAACGTGAAGAGTTAACAAATCGACAAGTTAATGGAATATTTTGAAGTATATGTGAAGAATCGACTGATAGGGACCCTCATTTTGTTGCAGCTTCTTTTGCAAATGCACTTCTTCAGTCGATATGTTTGTAAGGAAAAGTGGAGAAACAGTCATTGATAAATAGTAAGGTGTGATGATATCCTTTCGCTGTACTGAACCATCTAAGTAATGTGAGGCAACTTATTGAGAAATTAATTAGAAGTACAATAATGTGATCAGTAATAGTTTGGTATTTTACATGAGCAATAACGATAATGATACTGTCTCTTGAGAAATATTGTAGCCCCATTATCTGTTAGACTAATTTATGTAGTGACTTTTGAATATAAACTGCTGCCAAGGTCATTTCAATGACACTATACTGTTTACATCTCAAGTGGTATTATTTTCTGACAGTAAAAAAATGCTGAGAATTTTACTTACATAAATACCAGTCAGTAAGTTAAGGGGTCGCATTTAAGAAGAGATCAAACGAATAAATAAAACCTCTTCCATTTACTTTCAAATTTTTTGCATATGTAACTGTAAATTTTCATTTTCGAATTATATTATCAATTTAATATGTGCTTAAGGAGCAACAGATGTGTATCTAATAAGAAAGATTGTTTATTAGAGGGTTTAGTTATAAGAATTGGGGTTGTACTAATACAGGAAATACGATTGTCATTTTGTGCCATATAAAATTGCTGAGCACCAACACATCGATGGTCGAAAGTAAGAACACAAATAACGACTCACAAAATAGGCCTGAAGAAGATTTTGGCAGCTGGTTATGCTATAAATGTGTTCCTAACAGTGAATGAATGAAGTGATATGTATGAATTGATGATAGTATACAAGGCCCAAAATATCAGAAAAAGAATAACAACAATCCAGTGACAGCTGCAGAATTAATAATAATAACACACTTTGAATTTTGGATGTACCAATTAACCTATTTGTTTTATCTTGCAGTTTCAAGTAACATTAAGTTTATATTCAGATTTTCAATTTAAAACTAAAATTTATACTAAAACGTAAGTGCTCATGTGTCAGTGAAATATACTTAATATTGGAATAGTGAAGTAATTATGTTTACAAGAAAAACAATGAAATCTAATATGTATGCTATCTTGTATAGTGACACAACCTTCAGTCTTTGGACGTTTTGTGAAGTAATTGTATAAAAACGGTGGCCAGTGAAGGTCATTAGGAAAAATTAGCTTAAGATAGAACATTTGAAAATTGCTTTAAAGTGTAATGATGAAGCTGTTTTTCTGTTTCTGGACAAATGTCTCAAATTTGGAATGAACCAGGAAGTTCTTTGTCAATGACTAGCTCTTTAATCCAGTGAGAGGGCAGTGAGACATAGCAAAAGGATTTAAGCTATATGCTAGGTTTCCTGCTGCCAACAGTAATTAAACTCTTTTCATTTTTCATTCTATATGTGATGTGGTACAAGCATAATATGCCATATGTACAGGAATATGTAAATTCGTTATTAATGTAAAATTTCATTTGAACTTATACCTGACTTACTTATATTTATCTTCCTGATTGATGTACTTAGTTTAACTAGGAGCCTGAGTAGTTAAACGTTATAGCTAATTAAAGCTACAGCAACATCAAATAATAGTAAAACATTGTGAGCAAATAAGCAACGGAGGAGGCATTGTTAACTCTCATTTGAAAGCAGACAATCCCAACTTTCCGAGGACATTATAATAATTACTTGAAAATAAATAACTTAAGAGATAACAGACATCAAAGGTTAAGACACTAAAAATTTCCCTCACCTATTTTGCTTTCATATACATCTGCATCTACATTTACGTGGTTACTCTGCAATTCACTCTTAAGGGCATGGCAGAGGGTTCATAGAACTATTTTCGTACTACTTCTCTACCATTCCACTCTCGAATGGCGTGTAAGAAGAGGGGACGCCTAAATCTTTCCGTTCGAGCTCTGATTTCTCTTATTTTATTATGACGATCATTTGACCTTATGTAGGTGCGTGTCAACAAAATATTTAAGCATTGGGAAGAGAAAGTTGGTAATTTAAATTTCGTAAATAGATCTCATCAGAAAGAAAACCACCTTTGTTTCAGTGACTGACCCTTATTTGTTTATATCATCATAGGGTTGCTGTTCGTATACTGATATTTTGGCTGCCACAGCTAGTCATTCCTTATTAGGTACAGAGTGGTGTATTGCCAAAGACATTTCTATTGTGGACTATAACGTTCTCTATAATGGTATGCTCCCAGATGGTATGGTTTGTGGTACAAATTTCTCCATATTCTCAAGTGTTTGTCGTGTGCTGTCATATTTTCAGCCAGTACATGGGATATGGGCCTTGTCCCAACAGGTAAGTATAGTAATCTTGATCAGAAGGATGTATGACATTTCTAACCTTTGTTTTATGTTACGATGGAAATGATAGGTTCTCCTCCCTATTTCTATGCCATCTAGGAGTTCTTGCCATTATCTATCAACACATGCCATTCTTTCGTTGTTTGGGGTGGCTCTTGTGCACACTATCTCCTTCACCTTATCACATTCGCGCTTTTCGAGCCAATATTGTGCAGATCTCTTTTTTACAGTAACGTCCAGTGTTACTAGGCCTAGTATTAGCAGAAACGCCTGAGTTTACGTTGTTTAATATGCATGTGTCAGATGCAGGAGAAGACTTCCCTGTACTCATCAAACATACTGCATTGTCTTCATTTTTCTGGCTCCAGAGCCCATAGCCCATTATAACAATTAAGATAGTATTGTCATACCTCATTATTGCACTTAGAAGCAACTGTGTACTACTTTGACCAATTGTTGCGATTTTGTTCAGGATTTTAATACCTCTCAGGAAAATAATTGCTATGTGAGTATGAAACAACTGACTTTTTAAATTTTCTCTCCTGGTCACAGATTGGTCATGTATACTGATTGTGGCGTTTCTCGATCTTGATAATATTCCATGATGTAACATATATCCTGCTTTGTGTGCTGCTATTGTTAATTTACTTTCTGCATACCAATTACTAAGTATTTCAAATATTTTCAGACTATTTTCCTCTAATTTAGATCTTTTGTAAGTAGATACTATAAGTAGCAAATCTTTTTACATGATGCAGCTAGTAGTGTGTGCTGTGTTCAGGAGCTATGGCAGTAATGGTTCTATACTGACATCCCAGAACTGTGCACCACAAACTAAGGGCAACCTCCATGATGTTTTACGCATTTGTTTCTGGAGCATTCCAGTTTCATCCGCCAGTCAGTGCAATAATGTCACATGCTTTTATAAAGACACTTGCAAAAATCCATCTTGTTCATTCTCTTAAACAAGGTAGGCCACCATAAAGTACCGAATGCCCCTGCTACATCAATCATTATGGCTATAATGCACTCATTGCCTGAAGTGTTACACAATATGCATTGCATGAGTTACCACATCGTCAATGGATTTCCCTTTGTTGTAACCACACTGCACGTGGTTCATCTCATTAGCTGTCTGTGATCCTCCAGGCGGCACAGAAGTGTCACCTGTAAGAGTCCAATTCCCTTGAGTTATTATCTTCTCCATTTTTCAGTATACTAATATTACAGATTTTCCAGATTCCTGGCATTCCTGCAGAAGACATTTATTTTAATAACACTGCTAGATGTGGACTAATTTGATCTCCCAGCTGATGCAGCATTTATGCCATTAATCTATCTGGGCCAGATGCTTTCTTCTTCTTCAACAAACCAAGTAATACTTGTTAATATTCTTTCTAGGTGCCACATACATCTAGACTGTATCTTAAAACATTCCTGACTTACCCATGAACTTAAATCCTATACAATGCTTGTACTTTTAATATAAATGTAACATGTATTGTTCTTATCCTACAATATCTATTCTGTGTATTTTCTATTTACAGCAAAAATTCTTATGTCTTCACTGGCATATTCTTAGAAAATTATAGAAGTTTTTAGGGTAAGCAGGGTTTACCAGGCCTGAGACAGGCTCATTCTTGGCACTGCACTTTTTATGACAAACCCTACAAATTATTTGGTGTAACTCTCTGAATGGAGGATTACGCTCAGTTAAACCATACCCCGCACTTGGTACTGGGATTTATAACACAGACCAACAATGGACAATTTTTTTTGTTCAAAATACCTTATACTTACACTTTTTAGAGTGGTAAATCCAAGTATGATACTTAAAAAACTCTATCACTCACCATTTTTTCGTATTTTACAGTTAAATGTATTAAATTAATCGAATTTTTAAAGGATTTTACAGCTTTTATGTAGTTAAAATAGTTGAAAAAGGAGATGTAATGAATGTAGATGGCATTGGTAGCACCGCTGAAAAACATTTGCTTGCAAGAAAGGTCGATTTAATTTTTTGTGTTTTGTTTATGTCATTAAAATGACTAATCGTGGTTCTGAATCTCTGCTGGCAATTTTCGTGTCATTTGGGGTGAATTTGTGATTAAAAATCACCAAAGAAACAATACAGACTTTGTGAAAAAAGTTTATCTCTTATACTTTGGAACCAAATAAGGTATGTTAGGTGTGTGTTGAAGATCTGAGAAAATGGTCCAAAAAAGAGAAAAAAAGCCTTTAAATTTGCTTTTCCTGTGGTATGGAGGGAGGCAAGAAATCATTCCAATGATTACTACTTTTGTAGTGTTGATATTACTAGTCATAATTCGAAAAGCAAGAAGGTCATAAGCTACCCTATCTTCCGTCCGCCATTTGACCAGTAGGGCACGGTGTAGATTGGTGCCTTCCTGAAGTATTTTCTGCTGTGCAATCTGATTTAGATGAACCAGATGATGATGAATTCCATTATAATGCAGAAAGTCTGTCGCATAAATTGTTTACTCAGACCAAGCTTAACGATTTGGTTAGGGATCTGGGCATAATGAAAAAAAAGCTAAATTGCTTGGCACTAGATTAAAGTAAAAGACTTTATTGGCGATTGGAACCAGGATGTACAACTACAGATAGAGAGAGCAGCAATTTTCCAAGTTTTTTCAACAAGAAGTTGATTTAGTATACTGCTCAGGCACTCCCAGTCTGATGAATGAGTTCGGTACTGAATACAAAAATGAAGACTGGAGGCTGTTTATTGATTCATCCAAAACTAGTTTAAAGGCTATTTTATTACACAATGGTAACATGTAAGCATCTATACTTGTTGCATATTCTGCACATATGAAAGAAAGCTGTAAAAACTTGGAAATAGTAATAAACGAAATATGCTATTCTGCTCATGGTTAGATGATTTGTGACGATCTAAAAGTAACATGCATGCTCCTTGGTCAGCAGTGTGGCTTTACCATATTTCCATGTCTCTTGCGTGAATGGGACTGTAGGGCTAGGAATCAACATTGGTGCAGAAAGAACTGGTCTGTGAGGGAGTCTTTAAAACATAGTGAGAAGAACACTCTATGCACAAACCTTGTAGATCCAAAAAATGTACTCCTACCACCTCTACATATAAGGTTAGGAGAAGGTGTCTTTGTTGGACCTGACATTATAAAATTGATATTTGATGTTACCTTTGATTCCACAATGACTTTAAATGAGAAAGAAGAATGGGTATCATTGAAGCAAGTCGTTACAAGAAATTGTTAAACAGTGTAAAACTTTAGGATGTTTAATGAGCCTGAAAGTCCACTTTTTGAACAGTCACCTTGATTACGTCCTGGACAATGTGGGAGATGTTAGTGAGGAGAAAGGAGACCGTGTTCACCAGGACATTAAAGTGATGAAAAAACGCTACCAAAGCCGCTGGAACACCAACATGATGGGGAACTACTGTTCGTCACCTCACCAAGAAGTTCAGCAAGCAACTCATCGTAGAAAAAGCTACACTAGAAAAACTTCAATGAAAAAAGAGGAAGAAAATACAAACCAATTCCAGTTGACAATTGAAACGCGTATTAGAAGATATTATTGTTTAAAGTAGCTTACTCTAAATACAAACCATACTTACATTGTAATGAAACATTTCATTCATTTTCTCATTTACCCTATAGCATAGGATTTTTATACTATGTAATAAAAAGCATATTGCTCGAACACTATGGGCAATAGAAAAACTATAGCTAGATTGGGATTCAGCTAAATATATAAAGATCAGCTACCAAAGTAAAAAAGGTTTTTCAAAAAAAATTTCGTTGGCCTGTGCAATCTGGCGTTTACCAAAAACTACAGTGGCATCTAACCATAACATTCTGGGAAAAATAGCGAAATGTCAAATGCAATGAATGAAAATTCAAGCTCAGGGTGTCGAATCTCCAGCACTGTGACCAGACAATTTGACAGTATTTGATATTTTGTGTAGTTCAAGAAATAAGTGTATACTGATCTAACCAATCTAGATTTGGAAGATACTGAGCTACACTTATCCTCATTGCAAAATCTCATCACTGAATAACAAATCAGTGAGACAACCAATTACA
The DNA here is from genome assembly GCF_023897955.1 of Schistocerca gregaria. Lineage (NCBI taxonomy): Eukaryota > Metazoa > Arthropoda > Insecta > Orthoptera > Acrididae > Schistocerca > Schistocerca gregaria. Next base: position 617,441,739 of record NC_064923.1, on the reverse strand, counting down.
CTACCGCATCCAGTCTTTTGGGCAGGTCAATGAGGGCTGCCAGTTAGCAGGTTTGGAGTGCAGTGCATCACTACAGGACAGCAGCACTAATGACAGACTGCACCAGCTGTACTACATATTGGCAGCAGCACCCATCAACACAACACAATGAGACAAGTGCATACCCAGTTTGATTTAAATCCAGTGAGTCCAATTTTATACCCACTGTGAATTTAATCCAGTTTGAGTACTTCCTTTTACAGTGTACTATGCAGGTAGTTCTGACCGGAAAAGTGTTTATGACATATACAGAGACTTTCAAACGATCATTACAAACATTTTGACGACAATTTGATGTGAAAACGTATGTGAGGTTTCCAGAATGAGGTTTCCACTCTTCAGCGGAGTGTGCACTGATATGAAACTTCCCGCCATATTAAAACTGTGTGCCATACCGAGACTCGAACTCGGGACCTTTGCCTTTTTTGGGCAAGTGCTCCTTTTTTCAAGAGTGCTAGTCTTGCATGGTTTGCAGGAGAGCTTCTGTAAAGTTTGGAAGGTAGCAGACAAGTTACTGGCGGAAGTAAAGCTGTGAAGTCCTGCTTGGGTAGCTCAGTTGGTAGAGCACTTGCCCGCAAAAGGCAAAGTCTCGGTCCAGCACACATTTTTAATCGACAAGGAAGTTTCATATGTGAGGTTTAATCACAAACGACATATACCTAGTAACATAGGCACCTAGTATTTTATATTTACCTACATAATTAAATAATGTAAAATGTTTTTCATAGAGGTAAACAGAAATGTGGAAGGTTTCATACACTTTTATTAGACTAGTTTCTCTCAAATCAGTAACTGACTGAAATAAACAGATGACTATTTTGCAAGGACTGAGAATGCATTAGGTACCTTGGCTAATAAACTAAGAGACTTTACTTCTCCATTTAATGGTAGAATAGATTTGTAGCAAAACTGATTAGATCTAGGATTTAGCCTTGTTTCAGGGGTAGATGAAAGACTAGAAATCGATGAAGAAAAGTTACATGTAAACCAGACCATGTGCAATCAAATCTGAGGAAGACAATTTAATTCAAGGAGTAAAAATTTTAAAGAAATAATTGTTGTAGACTAAAGACATGTCGCAAAAGTTTACAAATAAGAGTATTAAAAGTGTTATCATTAGTCATTAATGAACTAGAACCTAGGTGGCAGAAACATAAATCAAGAAGGGAACTATAAAACAAGGCTATACAGAACAAACCTAAGGACCTTTTTGAGACTAAATCCGCATTGTAAGTTACCACAGTATTAGGAGATAGGTCTAAAACTAGTTACAATGACAATTATATAAAGAATACAAAAGATGTATCACATAACAATATTAATTCAAATCAAGATATGCAAAACAAGAAGTGAAGAGAGAGGGTGAAGATTTATTAGCATACAGTAAGACAGTAAGTAAAGTTTGCGATAATTTCACTGCTGTATTAAGTAATAGAGTTTACATAAACTTATGAAGTACACTATCTGTGGATATACATGCTGTTTTTGAGATCTTTTAGGATATGTTTCCTGAAACATGTATAGATTACATTAAAATAATATTTCTAATAAATTACATCACTGGATGCTCAGTACAATGGGGATTATTAAAATTAGATTTTTTAACCTGTACCAGATTTTGAGGTCATTTTCAAATCCAAATGATGTGCTAAAACCCACGTTCCTTCACAGATATGTTTTGCAGCAGAGTCTGGACGCCTGGGCGCCACTGTCGTGTCCCATGAAAATTTGCAGAAGCTCACAGCCGTCTCATCGGCTTCCTACATAACAAGGGCTCATCCTCTGCTTTATTGCCGGTCATCAATGCTCTGCTCATAGCTGCAGTACAATGAGACAGAGGAAACTGATACTCCACAAACGTTTTCACCCAGGTTCCGCTGAAAAAACGCTCTCCTCAGCCCTCAGACACTGTATGCTTTTACTGCAGTCAATTAACTCAGCACCCTCTTCCTTTGAATGCAGGTAAAGCTTACCGCTATTCCTTCACTAGAGAACACCAGCAAGAGCGTTAACTACTGCCAGTCATTTCATCATATGAATGAAGTGAGATTATATCCAGTATAACAAGCAAGTAATACAGATGATCTTCCCTAAGAACATTAAGCAGCATGACACTGTATCAGAAGTGAGAGAGCCCTGCAGTCTCTCAAAGGGAGTAATGTCTTTTTGCCTTACAGTGACCTTTGGTTTTTTGAGATATGAGTCCAAGCATATGGAGGTTGATTCTACCAAATACTATTGTTGGCTGAAGCTGGAACAGCAGATGGTATGCTTAATGCAATAGGAGGAAGTGCATGTGCTTGTATTCTTTTGTGGTGAAGAACCAGTTAAAATACACTCCTGGAAATGGAAAAAAGAACACATTGACACTGGTGTGTCAGACCCACCATACTTGCTCCGGACACTGCGAGAGGGCTGTACAAGCAATGATCACACGCACGGCACAGCGGACACACCAGGAACCGCGGTGTTGGCCGTCGAATGGCGCTAGCTGCGCAGCATTTGTGCACCGCCGCCGTCAGTGTCAGCCAGTTTGCCGTGGCATACGGAGCTCCATCGCAGTCTTTAACACTGGTAGCATGCCGCGACAGCGTGGACGTGAACCATATGTGCAGTTGACGGACTTTGAGCGAGGGCGTATAGTGGGCATGCGGGAGGCCAGGTGGACGTACCGCCGAATTGCTCAACACGTGGGGCGTGTGGTCTCCACAGTACATCGATGTTCTCGCCAGTGGTCGGCGGAAGGTGCACGTGCCCGTCGACCTGGGACCGGACCGCAGCGACGCACGGATGCACGCCAAGACCGTAGGATCCTACGTAGTGCCGTAGGGGACCGCACCGCCACTTCCCAGCAAATTAGGGACACTGTTGCTCCTGGGGACCATTCGCAACCGTCTCCATGAAGCTGGGCTACGGTCCCGCACACCGTTAGGCCGTCTTCCGCTCACGCCCCAACATCGTGCAGCCCGCCTCCAGTGGTGTCGCGACAGGCGTGAATGGAGGGACGAATGGAGACGTGTCGTCTTCAGCGATGAGAGTCGCTTCTGCCTTGGTGCCAATGATGGTCGTATGCGTGTTTGGCGCCGTGCAGGTGAGCGCCACAATCAGGACTGCATACGACCGAGGCACACAGGGCCAACACCCGGCATCATGGTGTGGGGAGCGATCTCCTACACTGGCCGTACACCTCTGGTGATCGTCGAGGGGACACTGAATAGTGCACGGTACATCCAAACTGTCATCGAACCCATCGTTCTACCATTCCTAGACCGGCAAGGGAACTTGCTGTTCCAACAGGACAATGCACGTCCGCATGTATCCCGTGCCACCCAACATGCTCTAGAAGGTGTAAGTCAACTACCCTGGCCAGCAAGATCTCCGGATCTGTCCCCCATTGAGCATGTTTGGGACTGGATGAAGCGTCGTCTCACGCGGTCTGCACGTCCAGCACGAACGCAGGTCCAACTGAGGCGCCAGGTGGAAATGGCATGGCAAGCCGTTGCACAGGACTACATCCAGCATTTCTACGGTCGTCTCCATGGGAGAATAGCAGCCTGCATTGCTGCGAAAGGTGGATATACACTGTACTAGTGCCGACATTGTGCATGCTCTGTTGCCTGTGTCTATGTGCCTGTGGTTCTGTCAGTGTGATCGTGTGATGTATCTGACCCCAGGAATGTGTCAATAAAGGTTCCCCTTCCTGGGACAATGAATTCACGGTGTTCTTATTTCTATTTCCAGGAGTGTATAATAAATATTTTTTGATATAAACATAATGACTGATTCCATGCTTAACTGTTTCGTATTTACTCCCCACAAATCTCCTCACATACACATTAAAACCTTATATGTGGGGACTGTGGATGGACAATGTCCAGTGAACACATATGCAAGGAAAGATAAACTGAGGGAAGGATATTGAAATTAAGATACTGATTAGGAGGAACAGTGGCCAATTCTGAAAATAGACACAACAGTACCCATTATCAGTTGGCAGGGGAGTATATAAGATCACGTGGGTAGAGCAGAGTTGATATTTTAAATGATAACTGATTAAATGGAACATATTCAGGAAACTGGAATGATGGAAGAAATACGAGAACTCCAGGGAGCAGCCTTCAGCTCTGTAGAAGATACAACACTTTGTAGTAGCAACAGTCCTGGATGACAAAATAAAGTTTGCAAGAAACAAAACAGTAGTTTTGCCAAGGAGTTATGCAGCAGAACAACTGACTGAAACAGTCATGATTTTGTGCTGTAGAATAGTGGGTGATGAGTCAAGGTGAAATCTGTTAGATCTGTACTTCCTATGGTTGGACAAAATTTTAAAATTGAAGTATTACAAAATTATTGATCATGGCTCAATCCAGAAGTAATGTTAAAAGCAGTGGCATGCCTTGTTGAAGGCCACATTAAGAGTGAAAAGATACAGATGCCATTATTAGTGAATTGAGGTTACTAAAGTTGCTAGAAGCATTGGTGGAAAAACAACAGAAAGAACTGGAGGAAAAAGATACTCAGTGAAGAAAAAAAAGAGGCAGTAAGAGAGGCACAATGGTGAAGAGAACTTACAGTTTTTTGGGGCAAATATTACACAAGTCAGAAGAAGATATAACAGAATTCCAAGATTTGGAACCGAAAATCAAGATGGAGCTCCAAAACAGAATGCAGAACTACAGAATACAGAGCCAAACAGATAAAGCCGCAGACACAAGTGACGAAATCCAAGTCAGTACAGATTTAGGTGACGAAGACTTCGAGCAAAAAGAGGCATACACAAAGAGTGAATAGTAGTGTAACTGAAATAGAGGGAGAAATGTATACAGTGAAGGCTCTAGTAGTACCAAATTTATTTGTGGATCATGTATATTGGGAACAGACTGGATGACTGAATGTCAGGGTGAAGTTAATTTTAGTGTAAGTGCTATGAAGATTAGGAAATTTAAAAGAAAGCAAATGGTTAAATTTAAAGAGAAGAAGAATCTAGAAGACACAGGGCTATTTAGTGTTCAATGGTAGAAGAATATGGTGGGAAATGGGAACAAATAGATCATGTGAGATGTAGCAGTTTGAAAGAGTATTTGGAAGAGGAAGTACACACAATAGAGGGAAAGGAAATTACCCAGAAAATTTCAGAGAAGCTGAAGAACAGGAATGAAAATATCAAAAACAGGTAGTGAACACAGAAAAGACAAAGACAGAAGAAAATGAGGGTGAGATAGGATAGCAAAACAATACGTAGGGTTCGAAACTATCTCAAAAACATGGATCAGTGGTCACAGAGGGAGGAAGGCAACTTATTTTATGGCATGACAAAGAACCCCAGAAAGAGAAAGAAAGAGAGACTACAAGTGTCATTAAGTAGTAATGACAGCAAGGACACAGCGCTGCTTAGTAAAAATTTAGGAGTGTAAGCTAGTCTGCACTTTTCAAAATGTGAATTGTGAGCAGATACTTAGGTGCAACATGATTTACTTCACGTCTTCTAGACTTAAAGACCTACCATCAAGAGTGAATTCAGATATCATTATCACAAAGGGATTGGAGGGGGGGGGGGGGAGGTGGTAGGGCTGTACCCTGCCGCCAAGTGGCAAGCTCTATCATGCTAGGATATCAACACTGGGCAGGCACAGGAGATGTCAGCCTGACCAGCACAACAGCTATAGTTTTGGTCACTGGGGGCAATTCTACACATGTAGAGAGCTGACATCCAGCACCAGATGGAAGCCTCAGATGCCAGAGCAGCAGATGATGTTCTGAACTCAACATCTCACTCATTATGAAGGGATGCTGACTCAGTTTTTCAGGATAGCAAATGGGAACTTGCAGTACAGAAAATGGCCCAAGGATCACCTGTGTGTGTGTGTGTGTGTGTGTGTGTGTGTGTGTGTGTGTGTGTGTGTGTGTGTGTGTATGTAGTGAGTGAAGTGTTATGAAACAATGTGTGTATAGTGTGTGCAGTGACTGATAGTGAAATATGAGTGAATAGTGTGGCATTACATTATTTAATGAGTTATTTGTAAATAAATTATTGTATACCAGGAGTAAAATCTAATGATTGTCTCTAACTAGAAGTCTGTAAATATATGTGTATACGAATTAACTTATTGTAAATTGATCTAAGCTTGTAAATACTTTGACATGTCCTATATCCTTGTAAAAAGAGATCTACGGATGAATAAAACTACTACTACTACTACTAGCAACAAGGCCATTTGCAGTAACAAGTGTGATGTGTGACCCATCCTACCATGACAGACAAGTGTGTCATGCTTACAAATGACAGTGTTTATCTGTGAAAGTGCAAATGTGATGAAAGAAGTCCTTCTTGTTTTTTTTTCAGTTTACCTGCTGTTCTTTTTATAGTTGGCATTCAAAAGTAATACTGTTGGTACACAGCATAGCGAAATAAAGACTGTATGGCAGCATAGACTAACATGGATTTGAAGTAATGGTGTGACACAACTGATAACATGAATAATGTGAACCTGAACTATAAGGTGGATGATGTTTCATGTCTAGTTACTCTCCCTAATTATTAACCAAATTTTATGCTTTGTCTGTTGCTATCTTAAACTCAAAGAACTCTGAATCACATAAGTAAGGCGGATTTATTTAGCGCTTGTGAATATATGCAAGGGTTTGTATTTATATTATGTGGTTATAGAGTTGTCTTTAACCTTGTCATGATTGGAACGCTTGTGACACAAAATAACATATTATTCTAGCATATGGTTTAAGTTTAATTATCTTACACTTTTTGACCATTCTTAGCTTTTTGTTTCCCAAATTTTTTGACAAATTTGTAAGACAAGTTAGTGAGGAAATGAAAGGTACCTTTGCCTTATATTAATCTTCGGAGGGCACGTATTTGGCACATTCTTGTTGTCACTTACAGTCGTACCAGATGCTACTTTTGGCAGTATTTTAAACACGAATTATTAGGCTCAGTGCAGTAGGAAAAGGTGTATGTGCTGGGGTTCTTTTGAGTGAAGAACCAGTTTCAGTACAATAAATAATTTTTTTTGACGCAACTGTAGTGTTAAGAGTTATTTATCTTCCTTGATGACTGACACGTTGAGTGACTTGTTACTTAACTATTTGGTATTTACTGCCCCCCTTCTCCCAACACACAAGCACACCAATATCTTATAGGGAGACCTAGGATAGGCATCAATGTACAAGTAAATTCAGTACTTTGTTACATGCTTTGAAAATTAGTTACAAAAATGAATCAAAGATTTGCTATTTCTTTCATCAATGAAATTAAATAATTTCTTGTACATATACTGCCTGCATAGGTAAGCATAAAACTCTACTTTTGTTCTCATTAATCACTCTGAGATTTTCATGAATTATTCATCGTGTTTATTAGACCTACATACTTAATATATTTCTACAGAGCTGAAACCTGGTATCAAGTTAGTGAGCTGGAAATTAGGAAACACAAGAAGGCAGAAAAGGTATAGTAGGCACACACATTGACACAGACAAGTACATAAGAAGCAGATGTTTTTTCATCAGATAATGACACAACGAAGGGGTTCAAATGGTTCAAAAAATGGTTCAAATGGCTCTGAGCACTATGGGACTCAACTGCTGTGGTCATCAGTCCCCTATAACTTAGAACTACTTAAACCCAAATAACCTAAGGACATCACACTCATCCATGCTTGAGGCAGGATTCGAACCTGCGACCATAGCAGTCGCACGGCTACGGACTGCGTGCCTAGAACGGCGAGACCACCGTGGCCGGCACAACGAAGGGGAAAATAAGGAAGTGAGATCACATCAGTGTCAAAGAATTAAAAACACTTGTCAGCTAGGAACCCTGTATACATCAGACTGCCTTGTGATGAATAATCAAGGCCTACATGAGAAGCAAGGAAACAAATAGAGGGACAAATATCCTGAGCCAGCCCTCCCTTCATATTCTTGTTCTTCTTCTTCAGGTAAACATTTTCCGACCTCTTTGGACTTGTGAATGCCACTGATCTAGTACGAAACTAATGATCTTCACATCTGTGTTAAAGTTTCCTCATCATTTCAGTTTAGTTTGTCCATGTGGTTGATCACCATTGTTTTCCATGACCAAAGTAAGAAACAGCCACACCAGCAAAGTCAACTACCCCATTTTCTCTCTGATGTAATTAGAAACATTGTCTTCTAAATAAATGTTTATTGATGCTGTTTTCACTTCATAGATGGGACCTAAGATGTACTTGTAATACTGTGTTTGACTTCTTTCATGACTTGGAACATTCTGTAATTTGGAACTGATTTCAACGTTTCTGCAGGTGCAATATTGACCTCAGTCCAGACTGATGGAGGTGGCCATAATGTGAGATGCAAAGTCCAACTTTCTGAAATCTAAGAAAGCCCTGTTCATGTTCAGGGTTCCTCTCAATACAGTTCAATGAGTTGTTAAGTTGTGATGAAAGCATCAGGTGTATCACATGCTTTAGCAAAATAATAATATTTTGAAGGAAACTCTTAAGCATGGCCAAAAAACTGAGGTTATAGATGGCAGCATAACCTCAAATGCACCTTCACATATAAAACAAAGATTGATTTCCAACATTACGTTATATACCACAATCTGCAAAGAACTGCAAATTTAAGTTCCCTACCAAAGAGAACATGCAGGGCCATTCATTAGACATGCAGCAAATGGGGACCACACTGTATATAATCTTCTTCTTATTTAAGATATGTGCCTTCAAATAAAATTCTGAAGCATGTGACATGACAGTTGCTTCTTCATAAAGAAAGTAATGATAACAGTTATGGAAAACTGAAACATTCCTGTAACAATAGTTTCTTTTAGCATGTCAGCTTAAAATGTTTCAAGCAGGTCTCAGATGTCAAAACATTTAGAAATATATAGTACTAGGAGACAGAGGGCACATTAGGATTTTTCATATTCTAACCAAAAAGAGCCAAAATTTTGATTTGCAAGACAAAAATCGCTTCAAAGCAATTTGCTGTTTTCTGTATTATTTCTTATAACACAGAAACAGAAATTATGAAATACTGACTTAGGACTTAAGCATATATATAAATCAAAAAATGGAGACAGTATTCATTTTATGGTTATAGTAATACCATTAGAATAGTGATCATACAAGCTCTATAATATATTCTTTCTCACCGTTGCTATACCATGATTCAGGAGCACATATTCCTTTAAAACATCCCAGCATATACCAAACACAGCCGAATCCATGAATGAAAAGACTTAGTGCCATTATAATATAAGCCAACTGAAGAAATGTGATATTAACATTCAGGCGGACTGTATGGATACTGAAATAAGTCCATATGTAGTGCTGTAATGAGAAGAAAGCAAATCATTTATTTTTCATTTCACTTGCGACATGGATGACATGCCTTGATAACTATGATGTATACATATGACCAAATACTTCCACTAAAAATCCGCTGGTTCTACTTTATTCATTAAGAATTTGGGTAAGTGGCTGAGAGACTAAATAGATAATTGTAATTTAGTATTCAATATGTTTACGTTTTTCCTTATTTCGACAAGTAATCTAAGTCTGATACCGGGAGGTATCCTAAAATAAGGATTTGTCTAGGTTTCTGTCTCTATATTTGTACAATGAGATCTATTGCTTTGTCTCAAATGATGGTGATGATGTGAAGTCTTAATCTTTCTTCCAATCTGTCTTTCTTTTCAAAGCTACAAATTTATCAGCTAGTTCTTAACCATAATTGTAATTCTTATCCTTATAAACTAACCTCTGAGAGATTATATCAACTTCAATGATTGATACACCATCTTCCTCTGCATGCCTTTATGCAAGAGAAAATGGATTAGTTGTGACAGAAGTGACCAACCTACAATAAAGGGAAATGAACATGTATATTTTATGACATAAAATAGATCTGCTGACAGGCTGCATGAGAATATAAGTCTGAAGTAATTGGGACATGGGACAAATAACTTTGCCATCTAGATAATCCTCTAAGACCAACTATCTGCATAAACTGGCGATACTGCGGTCCACAGCAGTTCCAGGAGCAAGCCTTATCTTCTGTTTCAATTCCTCTGTAATATTTACGTTTGTGGACTAGCAGTAACCAACATGTGATCTGAATGCAATTGATAATGATAGAGATCACTTGTGATATAAACCATGTTTAAGTCATGGGTGTACCCATAGTGCAGCTAGAATGTATCGAACTTTTGGAGATAATTGCAACAACAGCTCCACCCACTTACATTCCTGTGGCACATTTCTTGGCAGGATGTATATGCTTAACTGTGACATTCGCCACAGCCCTCTGGGACAACTTTGCTGACAGCCAGCTGTGGCTGTGGCGACGGCAGTGTACTACCTCATACTTTATCAAACGTCCTAGTAAATACTCATGAATAAATTCAGTGAATGCCTTGCAGAGCACACTCTACAGTATTGTAGCTACATTGTACAGTCTGATATCCACACACGGATTTATGTAGATCTTAACCCTGATAAAAGGTCATATTTAAGGTATTCAGTTAGATTTAAAACAACAATATTGACCAATTTTGAAGCAACACACAGTGGATGGGAGGTGTGAGTGAGTTTGTCAGCAAATGTCTACAGAGGATGTCTAATTGTGAACTGTGGAGACTCAGCATCAAGGAACTGCTGAGGTAAGCTGACCAGAGACATTTGAGCAGTAGAGCTGCATGATATTCACAAATCTATCATCTACCACCAAAACAGAAACAGAAACGCACCATATAATTATTCAAAAATGGTTCAAATGGCTCTGAGCACTATGGGACTTAACATCTGAAATCATCAGTCCCCTAGAACGTAGAACTACGTAAACCTAACTAACCTAAGGACATCACACACATCCATGCCAGAGGCAGGATTCGAACCTGCGACTGTAGCGGTCGCGCGGTTTCAGACTGAAGCGCCTAGAAGCGCTCAGCCACACCAGCGGGCATATAATTATTAAAAAACATTTTGACTGACGCGCCATAGTGACAAACTCTGAGGAGACGTTTAGAAAACTAGTTGTCCTATTAATATATGAATCACCACTGTTTTTTTTTTTAAAAATCAGAGTCAGTGATAACCACTTTTTATAATAGCGAAATTATTATGATGTGAGGATTCTATGATTAACATGCTGACTGAAATTGAAGAAAAAGGAAGCTTTTGAGTAGCCTAAGCAGAGTTAATAGGAAACCAGTCTTTATTGACTCCACTAGAATAACAAGTTGTCATTTTGCATGTAAGATAGTGTCTTCAAAAACACTAAGCTGCTGTCAATGAGACTCTAAGTGTAATCTTACGTCTTTCATATTACAACACACTATTGACATGTATAAATTCTTCTACATCCAAGGCAATATAACATGAATGAGAATATAAGTGAAACTTCTACACAGGAAAACTGAATATTTTTATTAAATAGTAGCAAAAGAAACAAGGGAAAATGTGTGCAAAATTAATAACCAATGAATCATTCTATGCATATGTTAGTACTTTCATGTCCACATTAGAAACATGTTTTCCTAAAAAAAAACTCACAGAAATCAGTACCATGCCAGGGAACAACAGTCAGTGGTTATCACCTGCAATCAGAATATCCGATCAAACAGCAAAACATCTGAGTCAACTCAGACAACACACCAGAGTCATTGACTTTACTGATTATGTGAACGCTTTCTATAAAATTTATAGGAAAAGGATAAAAAAGCTAAGACTTTGCACAGTGGCAAAGTAGTTATAGGGATTGTAAATAACTCAAAAGGAATATGGAATGTAGTAACAAAAGAAATATATGAAAATGTTAAAAATTAGTATGGCGTCGTTTTACATGATGATCATTGAGTGGTACTTAGAAATCTTACCATAGCACATTACAATAACACACCACAGCAAAATGGAATGAGTGAATGTGTGAACAGGAACACAATTTATGTATTATCATCCTTTTCACCATATACAACGGTATAGAAGTTATCAAATGTTGATATAAAAAAAACTTAATTAATTGTGCCTGTATACAAATCATGCACATAATTAAATACATAGACAGAAATGAATCATGCAGATAATCAAATACATAAACTAAACAAATTCTAAGTTTATATTATATCCAGTATATTCAGTGGCACATAGCCAACTTAAGTAATGAATGTTCGCAAATTTGAGTAGATAAACGTATTTCAGACCTCAATTGCAATATCTAAGTATATCAAAATGTCCTCAATTATTTATTTAAGTGGTGACAGACTGAAAACTATACAGATGCTTCAGAATCAACAACTGCCATATTACAGAAAATACTGATATAAGAAAAGAGTGCTAATTACTCTTGGTATGGAGCCACATCAAGTAACATAAAACATTGTAATGATTTGGTAGACATGAGCAGTGAGTTACATGTAAGCTTTGTAAAAACAAAAACTTAATGAACATTACCTAAAGTAAAAAAGGTGGTCTGTAAAAGGATGGCAGTCAAGGAGTCTTACCTGCCCAAAGTTCTTTCTGTATAATAACAAGGTAATCATATTACTAGAGCCTAGCAAATGGAAATAGTTTTCGTATTTTAAAACATATGTGACTTACAATGCGTATAAGGCGCGTCAGTCGTAAAATGGACAGGATGAATATATCTTGTGACAGGACCAGAAATACGATGAGCTCTATGGGTAACGGTACAATTTCAAAAAATTGCCTCCACTTTATATATCTGTAACAAAAATAAATAAAAACATTGTGTAGACATTATGCATTCACATAAATTACATATAATACTTGTGAAATATGATATTTATGTTATTAGTTATTACCACAGAGAGGCTTATTTCAAAACTTTAGTCCATCATTTAAACCAGAACAGCAACAAATTTTCTTTCCTTATATAAATACAAGTGGAAAATAATAGCTTGTTTATTGCTAACTGTCAATACCATGTATAGAATTCATGTTTCACAGCTGTGTCTTTTTGTTAATGCAGATGTCATCTCATCTTAGATTCATAAATATTATACTTCACCAAGGAATAAACTGGTTATTGGAAATGTATGAAACAATAAATGAATACATAAACCTTATATGATCTCTTTTTGATTCAACTAATTCTGATATGCAAAATAAAGGAACTGCAACCACCTACCTCTGTCTCACTGGTTTATGGTGCATAGAAACACTTAATAGAATATAGTACTCACACTAGCTCCCAAGGTCTTGCTCTGTCCCTAGCAAAAGAACACATATTCGCACTAGCACACACAACCACAGCACATTATTGATGGCAGAGGTGGGGAGAACATAGAGAATGATGCATGAGGCTGAGGAGGGGATAGCTGGATGGTGTGAGGTAGCTCTTTTGAAGGATTAATCAGTGGCTGCACAACAAGACGAAAGGGATTCAGAGGTGTATAAGGGGTAGAGACAGATAGAGGTGGGGAAAAAGAAGGAGATGAAATGAAAGGAGGGAGATGGAGGGATACAAGAAGAAAAGGGAGAAACGGAGATGGATGGAAAATGGAGTAGAGGCAGATATAGAGAGAAAGAGCATTTGTGCACAGTGGTGGAAGGAGGACAGAAGAGAATCAGGAGAATGCAGTAAACGATCTACTTGGTTCAGAGAAACTAATTCTAGAATAGGGCCTCTAAATGGCTGGCATAGTGAAGCAACTGTTGAAATCATTCTGTTCCAGTGTGCAGCAAGTAAGGCAACAAGATGGTCAAGTCTGCGGTTTTCCACAGTCTGGTGGTGGCGATTCATGCTAGAAGACAGTTGGTTTATTTGTCATGCCCACATAGAATGCTGTATGGTGGTTGTAGCATAGCTTATATATAACATGGCTAATTCCACTTGCGACCTTGCCTTTTAAATGGTAGAAAATGCTTGTTACTGGAGAAATGTATGGGACAGGTCATGTACCTGGATAGACCACAATGGAAGGATCCATGCAGTGTGCAACTGGGAACAAGATTGGAGTAATGGTGGACAAGGATGTTCTGAAGGTTTCGTTGGTGGTGGAACACTATTGTGGATGACGGTAGGATTCTGGGTAGGATGCCCCTCACATCATGCATGAAAAGAGGCAGTAAGTGCTGTGGTGGCAGAAATGGTTGAGCATTTGAAACCAAGGGTGATCAGAGAGGTACTTTTTCCTGGCTGATTAACAGGTTTATTGGAATCGGAAGAGTAAACGGCACAAGAGATCTGTTTGTTAATGAGCTGGATAAGATAATATCTGCCAACAGAGCCTCTGGCACGGTTATCGGTATATATCAGGAGCATTCACAGGTAATGAAGCTGTAAGGAGCGCTTTTTGACACTGAATGAGTGACAGCTGCCAAAGTCGAGGTACCAGTGGTGATTGGTGTGGTTAATATGTATTTGTAAAACCATCTGAGAGATAAAAATTGACATTTAAGAAGATGTTTTGTTGAATTGACGACAATCAGGTGAGTGGATTTGGGAGGAGATGTTCAGGTCATGGAGGAGAGTGCAAGGTCTGTACCTGGTATGGGTCCAATTCATGAAAATGTCATCACTGTATCTGAACCAGGCAAGGGATTTTAGATGTTGAGTGAAGAGGAAGGATTCTTGCAGAGGGCTCATGAATAATTTGGCACAGGTTGCTGCTTCTTTCTTTGGGAGCACTGTATCCAGCCACAATGGGGCGACTAGTAAGCTTCTTTTTTTTGGAGCTTGATGAGTATGTAAAATGTAGGAGTGTGGGAGGTGGATGGCGTGTGGTGGGAGATGTGTTAATTTGGAATGTACATAAAGCCTTGAGGGGCTGTTGGAGATCCTGTGGGACTTATAGGACAAGATTGTGGTTGTAAGATTTGTATGAAGAGGTGCTGAAAACTACTCATAGACCCTCAAACACATAGTCACTGTGATTCATGGCCAAGGTGGTGTAGCTTTTATCTGTGGGAAAGATGATAAGCCCTGATTGGTTTCCAGATTATGAATAGCTGTGCATTCCATAGGAGTGATGTTAGGCTCACTGGGGAGGGACTTATGAAAGGAAGCTGCGGTCTGGTTAGAATTGAGGAATTCCTGAAAGGAGATTAGGATCACAGTTGGAAGGAGGCTGTAACTGCTTTGAAGAGGTATCTACGTGGGATTTTGAATGACTGTTGTCACTGGAGTGTGTGAAGAAGAAATTCTCCCCTGCAGAGGACAAGAAAACGAAATGAAGTCCTTTACAAGTCCAGCATGGCTGATTATATGTTTTGGGCTGGAGATTTGGTCTTTTGAAGCTACTAAGACTTCTGCAGGTGGCGTAGTTTTGGCGAAAATGTTGACAAAAGTATTACAGGATGTTCATGAGCAGGACGCATGTTCACAGCAGGTGGCGGAAACCTTTAGGGATGTGGAGTCAGAAAAAGCAGCAGGACATGGTCAGGCATCTATGAGGGGTTGGTAGGGAAGGGGGTGGGGCTGTGGGGATGGATGGTCAGGGGTTAAGTCACAGTGGTACACTCATTCTCGGCAATAGGTGATCCCAACTGGGCATAGGACAGAAGGAGCTGGAACTGCTGTTCCAGCTGTAAAAGACAAGAGTTTCTACAGGGTGATATCATTCAAAAAGTTGAGATAACATAAAAAAGGCGATTGGGCACCAGCGTTAAAGTATGGTTTGAGATTGAACTGTTTGATTATGAAGAACGAGAACTGCAAGCGTGATGAACTGACGCAATGGGAAAAGGTGAAGATTCTTGTAATAGGATGAGTGACAGACCAAGATGCCAGTTTCAGTGGTAAATGCATTTGGTGATATACCAAGTGCCAGACAAGAATTCAGAAGGAAGATATGTGCTTGGAGGTTTTCTAAGACAAATAAGAGTCTTCCAAATGGATAGAGGTAGAATGAGTGGGGATTCATAGTTGGATGTTCGGGTAACAAAATGGGTGGCAGGAAAGGAAGTAAAAAGTTTGAAAAGAACAAAGTCAAAATTGATGGGCGAGATGTTATAATGCAAATAAAGAGTAGGTACCATATAGAGAGCTGTATGGGAAATTGTAACGAAGGCCAGAAAAAGTTTTAAGGGAACAGAAAGTAGTAGGCAAGTTTGTGAACAGATAAGTTCGATCACAAGACATGTGCGTCAGTAAATAAACGCGTGAATACGCAATGCAATCGTAACAAAACAGACGCCATCGGTTAACAGTCAAGTTGGGCAGCACGAATCGCTAGTTGAGAATGTGTTAAAAACAACACTGGAGTTAAATTTTCGAAAAGGAGCCACCGACGTGAGACCAGAGAGTTGTAGCACAGGACTTATTAACTTGGTGGGGCTTTACGACAGCAGGTATTCAGATTCCGCAACAGATTTTGGATGCTATGTGTTTTGAAGGTGGGTGCTGCAGAGGAGAAGGAAGTATAGACATATCATTAAAATGTAGATAAGTAAAGAATTACAGTATTATCGTCTTATGTGCTATCCATAGATTTCAATGAAAAAAATACTTTTCACAGATTCAAACACTTTGTTCCAAAATTTTTCAGATATCGCCATGTAATCTTGCTTTTATTTCATATCTGAAAAGTATTATTTAGAGATGCATAATTAAAATCTATACTAATAACATTTGTAGGAATTACTTAGTGGTGAACATGCAAAATTAACAAGCATATGTTGCTGCCACTAATCGCATAGTTTCTTAATTTAAATCCACACACAATAAGACGCAAACACTTCAGTCGTGAGCGGACACAGCTAGACCATAAAGAAACAGAAATGGCAAAGACAATAACCAATACAAAGAGAAACACTTGTTAACTGTTCTTAATGTAAATTTTGTACGTCTACATCGATTTCGTTGATCGATGCCGCTACAGAGCCGCACTCTCCAGTGCAGACCACCAAGTAGTGGATAGGGTGGAGACCCTTCTCCACAACGTAACTCTGCAGAAAGGTGGAAGGGAATAGGTGCTTTACGTAGCAAAGGTAAAGTGTTATTACCATTTGTGCTGCGTCAAGCAAGTGGGTGCATGTCAAATTCCGCCATGAATGTAGGATTATCAGCCCAAGGATCCTCATTGACAGAGATCGAGTTTCTTTGGTGTCGGTGGCCACTTGTCTTCTTCCTGGTCAGCCAACGCCAACGCTGGCTTGAGGAGCTGGATGGTGACCATAGAGGTTTTACCATTAAGGAGGATGGAAAATATCTGTTCCCATCGTAGGAGTACAGATTCCAGAATGAGGCTATGGAGAAATGCACGAGTTATGTCACATTAGAATATCATGTGGGTGAAGTTGCTTGATGCCTTAAGCACCAAAACCTACTGTCGATTATGAGCTTCAGGAGGCTGCCTATGAATGTGAATTATGTGACATCTGACTTTGTTTACCAATGACTGCAACTCTGAGGTTGCCACCAGCAGAGGAGACCAGAGAAAGTCTGATGATAGAATAAGATATTCCTTGTACAAGACATCGGTGTGAGAGGATTTTAGGTCGTCCTTCTAAGCTATCCCTATACCCAGTAGAACCCACTGTAATGCTTTGGTCTATTGCGAATTGAGATACACCAACACAGCTTTTGAGGATTGCTGTTACCATTCAATAAGATTGTTGCTTTTAGAGTGGAAGGCGGTTGAGTGGAAGCATTGCACTTGCACTCAGCACAATGTAAACTATCTCACACAGAGGAATAGTTCAAACTGTCGCCCCTGACTGCTCATGAGAGACAATGGGTGTCAAAACGAGATACCCATATATATATATATATAACAATGCTGTAGTCTCCCCTGTCATATTCTTCAAGGGAAAGGCATCAACTCACCATGTCATATGAGCGACTGCTGACAGAATATCCCTGAACCCATTAGATTTGGGTAATAGTCTGATCAAATCGAAATGTAGATGTTGAAAAAAGTGTTTAGGTGTGTCATATGTACATCAACGCAGAAAGACATGGCGTCCTATTTTGCTGTCTTGCCAATTAAAGCAGGCATGAGTGCCAGTTAGACCGTCAGTGAGAGAGCACCGCTAGTTCCTGCTACTAATAAGGCCAGTACACCGTTCGCTTGTTACATATTTTTAGGAGCTTCAAACAGGAGCGACTTATTTTCAGTTACCTGTGTAGTTACTAGTTTATTTTTGTAATTTCTTTTGTCTTTTGTGTTCGAGTGCTTACTAGGCACAACCTTTTATTTCAATAACAGTGCAGTGTACAATACCGCCGTTGCTACCGACCATTGTATCCACCCTCGTATCATCCATGCTTTTATTTGTTTGGTTAGAACAGCTCAGTGTCG
This sequence comes from Schistocerca gregaria, assembly GCF_023897955.1. Taxonomy (NCBI): domain Eukaryota; kingdom Metazoa; phylum Arthropoda; class Insecta; order Orthoptera; family Acrididae; genus Schistocerca; species Schistocerca gregaria. Next base: position 617,423,438 of record NC_064923.1, on the reverse strand, counting down.
TTTAGACCGACAGCTTGATCACACCGCTAGTTCCAGCTACTAATAAGGCGAGTACGCCCTTCGCTTGTTACATATTTTTACGATCTTCAAACAGGAGGGAATTTTTTTTCAGTTATCTGTGTAGTTCCTAGTTTATTTTTGTAATATCTTGCATGTTCCAATGCTCACTAGGCACAACCTTTTATTTAAATGACAGGGTAGTGTACAGTACTGCCGTTGCTATCGATGCTTCTATCGACCCCCCGTATTGTAAAGGCTTTTGTTGTTTGGTTAGAACAGCTCAGTGTCAGTTAGACTGTCACTGAGAGAGTACTTCGATTTCCCAGTGCTAATAAGGCTAGTACACCGTTCGTTTGTTGTATATTTTTACGAACTTAAAACAGGAGCGACTGCAGTAATGGATAGGACCTGTGATTGTTGTGTACAGATGTGAGCTGGGTTGGTGACCCTTCGCACACAGCTCCAGGTTGTGTTGGCTTCCGCCACACAGCTTGAAGCTGTTGCCAAGGGGCATCACTGTGGGGGATCAGATGCGGGGATGTGAGAGACGTCGAGCACATCCCATGTTTCCTCCAATCGGTTCATTGCTGTGACCACCCCGAGTACTGCCTGTCCTGAGGTTGACCCCTCACCTATGGTCGAATGGGAAATCATTCCAAAGTCTGGCAAGCAGCGGAAACCTTTCCAAGGGGCCGATCGTAGGTCCTCCTTGGTTCGTTTAATGAACAGGTTTCAGGCGTTATCTGTGGCTGACGACGTCTCTGAGCCAGATGCAATCATCCACCCTGTTCCAAAGGAAGCTTCTCGGCCTGCAAGGTCTGGGCATTCAAAGAGGGTGGGTTTGCTGCTAGCTGGGAGCTCTGAAGCTGGCGTGCAATGGAGCCCCTTAGGAACATGGCTGCCAAGAAGGGGAAGGAAGGCAGTGTGCACTCCATGTGCATTCCAGGGGGAGTTATTCCAGATGTGGGAAGGGTGCTCCCAGATGCCATGAATGGTACAGGGTGAAGCCAACTGCAGGTAGCAGCTCATGTCAGTACCAATGACGTGTGTCACTTTGGATTGGGACAGGTTCTGTCTGGTTTTGGGCAGCTAGTGGAAATGGTAAGGACTGCCAGTCTTGCTTCCGAGATTAAGGCAGAGCTCAACATCTGCAGCATCATCAATATAACCGACTGTGGTCCTTTGGTGCAGAGCCGAGTGGAGGGTCTGAATCCGAAGCTCAGGCGGTTCTGTGACCATGTAGGCTGCAGATTCCTTGACTTGTGCCGTTAAGTGATGGGTTTCTGGGTTCCGCGTAATAGGTCAGGAGTCCACTACACACAGGAGGTGGCTACAAGGGTAGTAGGGGCTGTGTGGAAGGGACTGGGCGGTTGTTTAGGTTAGAGGGTCTCAGGAAACCACAGAAGGGGCGTCTGTCTTAAAGTGGGCAGGTAAACACAGTAAGGTAGTTGCAGAAACAATTGGTATTGTAGTTGTAAATTGACGTAGATGTGTTGGGGAAGAAACAAGCCCTAGTAGAAAGCACTGAAACTCAAATAGTTGTAGGGACAAAGAGCTAGCTAAAGCCGGAAATAAGTTCAGCCGAATTTTTTCAAACGATCTAACAGTGTTCTGAAAGGATAGATTAAATGCCAAGAATGTCTGATAATTCAAAAATTAAATTTGTCAAAAAATTTCTTGAAGGGGAGGCTCTATCCTGGGCTAACCAAAATTTCGATGTGTGGGAAACCTTTGCAAATTTTGAGAAAAGTTTCTTATTCAAATTTTGGTCAAAATGTGAACAGGGAAGGATTAAATCTGAATTTTTAAATGGACCTATTTTCAGAGGGAGAGTGGGCACCATGAAAACATTTTTTAAAGATCAACTGAGAAAATTAATACATTTAGATAAAACTTTTGATGAAGTGACACAAAGAAAAGAAGGCTACCTGAAAAATTGCAATGGGATTTAGTTCATGGGCCTGATGATTGTATGGAAGAATTTTTAAAATATGTGGATAAATTGGATAGGGCATTAGAAAGAGGGAATATGCAAAATTTTAACAATGGTGAACACCAACAAGGGGTGGTATTCAAATAGATATGGAGAGAGAAGAGAATACGGAGACAATAGATACAAACAACACAGGGGAAACAATAGGGAACACAATGGTAATAACAGAGACAGGAATAGAAATTTTGAAAATAGAAACAGACAGAAACAGGGGGGAACAAAATTGGAGATCAAACAGAGAAAACAGGCAGGAAAATTCCGGACTGCCTCAATGAGGATCCACAGTTTTGGGGCGAGAAAATTTAATCACAATAGGACCTTCAATAACAACTGGGAATTTACAAACAGAGGAAGAACGAGAAATGTAACTTATTATTATAATAAAACCAGTGGAAGACAAAACAAATACACACCAAAAATAACAGACACTCATGTTCAACACCAGATTAATACTTTAAATTTTGATCAGAAATTTTGGAATACAATAAGAGAAAGTAATCATGATGAAAGCAATTAGCTAACTACTTCTGAGAATAAGCCAGATGAGGATATTCGAATTGTGGCAGAATTTTGTAATTGGGTACAGAACAATAATCTATGTATTTCTGAAGTATCTAACAAACATTACAGCTCTGATTTGAATAGGTTATTTAATGGAAGTGAAAAGTTATGTGAAGAGAGAGAGATGGAAGTTAATGTGACTGTGGGTAGGATGGGTGATGAGGAAAGTTTTGATTTTGATAAAAATATGGAAGCTTATGATGATGTTGAGAATTGTACGGAGGTAAGTAATGGTGAGATTAATGCTGTGGGTGAGTATCAAGTATTTGTTGAGATTATTTCAAGTGAAGTAGTGTAGCTATGTGATAATGAAGTTGATAATTGTGAGCATTATGATGAGGTAAGTGTGGTTAGTGATGAGGTACGTGTGGTTAGTAATGAGGAGGAGGACATTTGTGTTCTGAAGAAAAGGTAAAGTTAAGTCAGTGTAACCAATTTAATGTAGCAGAGGACTGTAATATTGTACCAGCTAATAGTATGAAGTACTTAAATCCACATACAAGTTCTGACGGAAAAGGTGAAAATTTTTTTAAAATATTATGAAATAGTTGCAATTACAAAACAGATAGGGAAGTGTTGCAGAACTATTTAGCTAAAATTTGTAGAAGGTTACATCCTCATTGGTGGCAAAGTGTAAAATGTAATGAATATCTGTTGTATGCTCAACTTGTTGTATCCATATATGATGTTAATGAAAATGTCAATCTGTGTTTGAAGCTGTTAAATACTGATCAGGAAAATAATGAGAGAAGTTTTAGAGAATTTGAAAATGACCTGTTATATGAACCATCAAAAGAAAAAGTAGAAGAATGTGAATTAGGGTGTCCATACACTAAAGCTAAAGTAAATGTCTCATTGATATAGGGAGTCCTGTTTCAGCTATTTCAGAAAAATTTAGAAATAAAATTAAAGACAGTGTTGATTTAGTTGAGGCCCCTGTGATGGGAGTAAAGATAAGAGGAGCTACAGGCAAACACAGTAAAGTCATCAAAAGTGAAGTAGTTTTATCATTTGAAATAGAAAATGTAAAATTTGAGCAGGGTTGTCTTGTTATTCCAAGTTTAGAAGAGAACTTATTGTTTGGCATGGACTGGGCATTAAAGATAAGTGCTACATTTAGCTGGCGTGAGATGAAGTTAATTGTGTGTGAACCTAAAAGCAATATTATTGTGTGTACACAACTGTTTATTATGCACTGTGGGGAAGATTGCAATCATGTCAGGAACATCATAGACTATGAAGAGAATTTGTACTGTTTTGATAACAAGCCTGAGCTAAATTTTTCTGGTCAAAATTATGAAAACCTAGTTAAAATCAAAGTAGAATATGCAATTAATTTGGACAGTGATCAAAAGACACAGTTGGAAAATTTATTGTGGGAATTTCAAGATGTTTTCAGTGAAAAACCTGGAAGAGTCAGGAATTATCAATGCTCTTTACAACTTAAAAATCATGAACCTTTTTTCCTCAAGCCCAATGGTATTCCTTTTGCAAAAAGAAAAGAAGTGGAGTGTGATATACAAAAAATGGAACCATGGGGTATAATCAAAAGAAGTAACAGCGATGATAATAATCCTTTGGTGGTGGTTTCCAAACGTGGAGGTGGTGTTAGACTGGTACTTGATTCTAGGCACCTTAACAAATTTTTGAAACTCAAAAATGTTCATCTAGAAAACATAGATGAACTGCTACATAAATTTGAATGCGTGAAATTAATGAGGAGCTTAGACTTAACTTCAGGCTTTCACCAAATTTCTTTAGAAATAAATTCTAGAAAATAGACTGCATTTTTGTTAGGGGGAAACAGTTATAATTACTGTGTTGTACCATTTGGACTAACTGTTTCCGTTGCTGATTTTATTAGAGCATTAGATCTTGTTTTGGGGGATGAACTACTGTCTAGACTTACAGTATATGTAGATGATATTTTGATTTCTGGGAAAACATGGGAAGAACATTTTGAATTGCTAACACAGGTGTGTACAAAATTAAGGGAAGGGGGTACAACCTTAAAGTTAGAAAAATGTAATTTTGGAGTAAGTGAATTGAAATTTTAGGGACACATTATTTCGGAAATGGGGATTGAACCTGACAGAGAAAAAATTGAAGATATAGAGAATTTTCCTGTTCCTAAAAATAAAAAAAACAATTAAAATTTTGTTTGGTCTTGCTGGATTTTACAGAAAGTATGTCAGTACTCACTGTATTAACGCTTCTTGTATATGTGATCTATTAAAGAAAAATAGTGTCTTAGATTGGTCATATGATTGTCAAAAAGCATTAGTTGAGATAAAGAAACAACTTTCACAGAGCAGAATTCCATATAGGCCTGAAATGTCTTTACCCTTCTGTTTAGTGACTGACAGCAGTGATACAGGATTAGGAGCACACTAATTTCAGGAAAAAGTCGTAAGACATCATATTGAACACCATTCCATTGCATTTGCTAGTAGAGTATTACAAAAGTATGAAAAGACTTATACTGTGACTGAAAAAGAACTTTTGGCTATACATTGGGCTTTCAACAAATTTAAAAATTATCTTCTTGGACACAAAGTAATTGTTTACTCTGACCACAAAGCACTAAGCTACTTACAGGAGTGTAGGCTTTATCATAGTAGAATCACCAGATAGTCATTATTCTTACAACAATTTGATATGAAATTAAATATATCAAGGGGAAGGAAAATGTTATTGCTGATGCACTTTGTAGGTCACCTATTGGGCTAATTTTTGATAATGAAACAGACATTAATTACAAAAGTTTCAAAATTATGTATTTGAAGGGGATAAAAGTGGAAGGAGAAATTTAAAACAGTTGTAATGACATTAGCAGACACCAAAATCATGATGAAAATTGGAAACAGGTAAACAGTTATTTGGGAGTTAAGCAAAAGGTAGATGATTATTATAAGATACACAAAGGGATTCTGTTCAGAAGATTAAGACCTGATTTGAATGACTGGAAATTATTTTGGCCTGAGCAGCACATAGACACATTAATTAAGTATATACATGAGAGCTTTGGACATTGTGGTTCTGTCAAATGCATACAAATCATTCTGGAAAATATCTACTTTTACATATTGCCAGAAGAGTGAAGAAAAAAGTAGCAGCCTGTGACTGATGCCGAAGTGTAAAGGTGAGTAATCAAAGATGCAGAGGGATGATGTAAAATATTTTGCCCAGCAAAACTTTAGAACTGACAGCTGGCAACATTTATGGACCTCTCCCCAAGTCAAAAGGAAGTTATAGTTTTATCTTTATGATTATTGACTTATTCTCAAAATTCATCAAACTGTATCCATTAAGGAAAGCCACAAGTAAACAGATTACATCTAAAATAACCAGTGATTATTTCAATAAGGTAGGTACTCCACAAGCAGTCTTGTCAGATAATGGCTCACAATTTACATCAAACGTATGGAAACATTTTGTTGAAAGTGCAAACATAAAACATATTTTGATTTCAGTTTATCACCCGTCCAGTAATTCGGCTGAGAGGTACTTGAGAGAGATAGGGAGGTTGTGCAGAACATATTGTAGTAAGAACCTGTAACCTCCCCCTCAGTTATCGACCTCAATGACAGTGAAAAATTAAACCGCATGTACCTAATGGAAATTTGGGAAAAGCAATCGTCACCGAAGTTAATCTGTCGGTAAGGAGGGAGGAAAGGGTTACATCTAAATGAAAGGAAAAATGCAAATGTAATTGGTGGAAATCAATTTTGAGAAAAGGGTAAAATTAATAAAGAAAGTAAATGTGTGGTCATCACGTTAACAATTAATTGGCGTTAATTAGATATTTAAGAGTTGGGGAAAATTACGGTCGCCAGTCCTATGGACAACTACTATTATAACTGAAAAAGAAAGGTTATTGCACATATAATTAGCACTAAAAGCGTGGCAACTAATGGTTGACACGTGTTGTGTGAAAACTGAAAGTTTGTCAGAAGTAATAAATTTCGGGACACTCTGACTTAATTTAGCAAAAGAATTAATAAAACCAGAAAACTGGAAGTTAATTTAATGACTGAATTTAATAGTGAGATTTGTTTCTGAAGCACTACGAAATTTAGTAAAATAAGGTTAGTCTTGGGCTACCTCAACAATCATTTCAAAAGCTACTTGAAACTACTCAATTTAGAAATAACAGATTTAACTTTGAACCTGAATTAAATGATTCTGAACAATTAACAATAGTTAATTTTAGTATGTACCAAGCTGAGCTGCAGTCACAGGTAAATTAAAATATGATAACAAAACTCGCAGTCTTAAGTTGTGCTTGTGTAACCTAAATATTGTAGCCAGCTATGAATACTTTAACTGAACTTTGAAATTAAAACAGTGAAATGCAATAATATTACTTTAATGCTGACGTATGAATTTCAACGACACTCGGGTTCATTCCAGAAAAGGAAGGCACCCTGCTTGGTAATGCAATTTGGACAATGAGCAAGAAAGGTTCATGCTAAGTTGCTTTATTTTGCTAGTGGAATAGTTTGAAAAGCTGAGGTCTGCCATACAATTCCAAAACTTTACGCGCTTTCAGTCTTCCTTGTTGGTTGGTTGAAGGTTTGAAGTCGTCGGTCGAGGAGGTGGCGACAGTCACTCATTGTTGGCCGTCGCTGTCGCAGAAGCTGGATGTTGGCGCGCCATCTTCTCGACACAGTCACCAGGCGAAACAGGCTCTTGATGTGCGCCAGCTAGTGCTTCCCGTCCGTGACACCATGTCAGAAACTATCATAGCAAGTCTAGCGCAATTACATGCTGCCAAACCCCGAAAGTGTGGCAATTCGCGGGAGCGTCACACAACACACCTCCTCCACAGCTCTACTCCAGCCAGACTCTCCTCTGCCCGCACTCCACGCGGCCGAGTTCACACTACCAAAGATCCTAAACACTTCGGTTCTGCATACGACCTATCGATGTAGTCGTTTGATAGCATAGTTTTCCCTAGGCCAGACCCAGCGTAAAAATACAAATAATATTTGCAAAACAAACCAATTATACATCGACAAAAATGCATATATATACATATAGTAAAACAATTGCAATATACAAAGACACAGAAACGTCATAACTTCAGGTAATTAAACAAGAAAAAAATTATAGTACAATAGCTGGAAATAGGAGGATATGCATTTCCGGCGTTACAAACCATGTAAATTGGATCAAATATATATATGATTTCGAAGATATAATGAACAGTTTACAACATACATCCACTGGCTTTTCACCATGCGAAATTATGTTTAACAAAAGACCCACTAGCTTTACTACTGAACACATAGACTTTCCAGTTTGTCAAATTTTGTGACCTCAGGAGAGAGAACAAATTGTAAAAGGCACCATGAAAAAACAAGCAGATTACAGAAAGAAAAGACACGATGCAAAAGTCAGGTTTTCACACTTTAATATTGGTGATTTGGTTTTGGTTAAAATGACAGAAAAATCAAAACTTATGACTTCAGAATTAAAGAAATTTTTTGACATTTATATAGGACCATTTGAGGTTAAAGAAAATCCTCACCTAAATGCTTACAGATTGATCTATCCAAAGTCGAGGAAATTATTTGGTTTGTGGAATGTAACTGGATTGAAACCTTATAAGTCTGATACTTAGAATGAAATTAGCGAATCTCAATAACCTGGAATACAAGGAAAATTTTTCACATTATATATTGTTCATGAAGTTTGGTTCCTAACATGTGATATTGAAACTATATATGGTACTGAAGCTTACTTATTGCTAGAAGTGTAAAATGATTTTGCTTGATGAACCACTTACACATGTAATATACACACTATTCAATATATATATGGCTAGATGTAAGAAAATATTTTGATGGTTGCTTCTGCATTTTATTTTCATTGTGTGGTAGGACATGTGCTATTTTAGTAGTAGTTTGCTCATGTTATTAGACATTTTGACATTCATATTTTGTGCTTACTACTATTTTCTTCATGTGATGATGTCATTTATGCTGAAATCTTTTTGTTGCTGTTATTATATTGGAAATTGGAATATTATGAACAGGCTACGCCTGCTTATTTGCCCACTTGACAGTTGTGATTTATGAAATTGAGGACTTTCTGCACTGTGCAATTAAAAATCATTCTTTTGTGTATTATTGGTGAACCATTATGTCTGCCTATGGAGACAACACACAGATACTAACAATTGTCATTTTGATAATATTCCTTATGTTTTGTAACACTCAGTGTAGCCCTGAGCACATTTCTTCCTTTGTACATGTCATGTTGTAGGTTTCTGTGCTATAGTTAGATTGGATCTGTATTGAGGGGGGGGGGTGAATATTAGGATAGACAATATATATCAGTGATGGGTTTCTTAAGCTACTGTAGGGGGATTATCACAGTTGTCCATTCTGCTATGTCTGCATTGTATTTTATATTGGAGGGCGGCTTTTGAATATTTTTTGAGCCCTCCCCTTTTATTCCTTATCCTACTGCCTGTCACTGATTCTATTATATTTTTCTTCTTCTGCCGATGAGAGGGGGCTAGGCTTAACTCTCCAGTAGTACTTATTTCCATCTTTCTTTTCCATCCACATATTTTGAGCTATCGCTCCTCCCTTGTTGCAGTGCCTATAAATGTACCATGTCTTCATGCTCTTCAGTACAGATCAACAAGTAATTGTTTTCCTAAATGCTATCTGGCAATACTTTTCTTTGTCACAAATTTCCTTGTTAATGTAGTAAACTGTATCTGGTTGAATAATTTTGAAATTGATTTCCAAATTTATTTATACACTATCATACCATATTATGGTAGAGTAAAAATTCCATTTACTTTCACATCAGAATGTTGAAGGCTTATGGATGATAAAAAGCTCGCTAATAATATGTCACAAACAAGATTTTTGTAAAACTAAAGTTAGGAAAGGATAAATTTAATGTGTGTTGTGATATATAAATTTTTTATTAAATATGAATAATTTTTAGGCTATTATAATCTTTCATATTGTTTCTTTTACGCCATTCTACTAGTGTTTGGTCATTCTTGGTGACACAATATAACACTGAATATTTGTGTACGAATTTATACTGAACAGAACAGTAAATCCCATGTAATAATTTCAAATAAAGAACCCTTCAGCTAAGAGGAACTATGTACAGGGAATACCTATGGACCTGTTATTAGAGGAAAAACTTAACTAGGAGAACAGGAACTACAGTGGTGAAATGAACAGTGAGCTACATGCAAATGATTGACTAAAAATAAGAATTGGATTCTTGTTTGAAAAAATTTTAATAATTTTCTTATTATATTGACAGGAGACTGGAACAGAAGGGGACTGATAGACGTACTTAGGGTACCCTCCGCCACACACCGTCAGGTGGCTTGCGGAGTATGGATGTAGATGTAGATGTAGATGTAGTAGACATATTCAGTGCTGAAGTACATAGCTGTAACTAGGATTCAAAAATTTTATGAGTTTTTCTTTGCATACAATATGTATGTGTGTACTGTTGTAAAGAGAGTGAAGGGAGGACTGTTGTAAAATTTAATAATTTTTGCAAGTTTGAAAAGATATGGCTAAAGCAATTTTTAATCTGTTACATTTCATTTCATGATATTATACCATGAGGATCAAGTATCTCTATGTGCTGTTTCAAAGATACTATTATTCTGTATAATGATTACTGTAACTTACTACCTTATTATGTTGCTCTGTTTGGAACACCCAATCCCATGCAGCTTGTGCATGGAATTGTGTGTGTGTGCGGGAGGGGGGGGGGTATTGTAATGGCACTTGAATTACATAACCATTATGGTACCTCACCTGAACCTCTCGATACCAGTAATATTCTACTGTATTTGTGTTAACTACTGAACATATTTTTGAGACAACATTCAGATTTGATTTCACTTTTGATGCATCGATATGTTTATATTGCAATGATATTATTCTTATGTGTATTATTTCTTTTGTCACTATGATCTTTGACATACTTGTAACTCAGATTTTTGGGTGCATAAGCGATTATTAGTTAGTTGTTAAGTCGTTAGAGTTGAGAAGTGATGTTAGTGTGTCGGGTGGTATTGCAGTAAAAGCAATTAAAAGGAAGTGTCACTTTAATTCGGAGTGCTGATTATTTTTTTACATCACCATTGTCCAGCAAAAGTGTAATCACCAAGTATGGTTTGAGAAGCGCATCTACAAAACTTTTGAATATAGCAGAATAAAACCTAAGCCTCTTTGCATCTGACCTTGGAATCATAACCACCTAGGCTTTCATTGATAAAGCCATGATAATACGACGAGACCAGCGTGGGATACACAAAAAGATGAGTCACTAGTTTTTTCATTATTACGTGAAATGACTATTAACTGTTCTCTAATAACACCTACCACATAATATGACTGATGTTGCCCGAAAACGCAGTATTTAGCAGCGTGAGCAACACCACAATCGTTATTAAAGTTTGACCTTTGTTGTGTTAGGGTTGTTAAATGGTGGAGTATTTATTGCTGTCAGAGGTAGTTTGCCTTGTAGCGAAATTGAAGTAGATAGTTCGTGTGAAATAGTATAGGTAGAGGCTATACCTGACAATCGGACTAAACTAATAATTGAATCGTTTTACCGACCCCCAACTCAGAAGATATAGTTGCTGAACAGTTCAAAGAAAACTGGAGTCTCATTTCAAATAAGTACACCGCTCATATGGTTACAGTCGGTGGTGACTTTAATCTACCCTCGATGTGATGAAAAAATAATACGATTAAAACCTGTGGCAGGCATAAAACTTCATCTAAAGTTGTTCTGAATGTTTTCTCAGAAAATAATTTTGAACAATTAGTTCATGAGCCCACTCGAAGAATAAATTGTTGCGAAAGCATATTTGACCTTTCAGCAACAAATAATCCTGGACAAATAGTGAGTATTGTGACGAATAGAGGGATTAGCGATCACAAGGCAGTTGCTGCTAGGCTGAATACCGTAACACCTAGAACAATGAAGAAGAAACGCAAAGTACATCTATTTAAAAAAGCTGATAAAAATGTTCTTAGCGCCTTTTTAAGAGTCGGTCTTCATTCCTTCAGATCTGATCACATAAGTGTAGAAAAGTTGTTGAATGTTTCCAAAGAGATAGTATCGACACCAATTGAGAGATATATACTACATAAATTAATAAGTGATGGAACAGATCCCCCATGGTATGCAAAACGTGTCAGATCGTTGTTGCAGAAGCAACGAAAAAAGCCTGCCAAATTTAAAAGAACACAAAATCCCCAAGGTTGGCAAAGTTTTACAGAATTCGAAATATGGTGCGTACTTAAATGCGAGATGCTTTTAACAATTTCCACAACAAAATTCTATCTCGAAATCTGGCAGAAAACACAAAGAGATTCTGGTCATACATGAAGCACACCAGTGGCAAGACGCAATCAATACCTTCACTGCGCGATAACAACGGTGATGTCACTGATGACAGTGCAACTAAAGCAGAGTTATTAAACACGCTTTTCCGAAGCTTCATAAATAAATGGCTCTGAGCACTATGGGACTTAACATCGGATGTCATCAGTCACCTAGAACTTAGAACTAATTCAACCTAAACTAACCTAAGGACATCACAAACATCCATGCCCGATTCAGGATTCGTACCTACGACCGTAGCAGTCGATAGTCAGCACTGTTCAGAAAATATCGTTCTTGTGAAACACAACTAGCTCTTTATGAGTGTTATCGACAGGGGATGTCAATTTGATTCCGTATTTTTAGCTTTCCAGAAGGCTTTAGACACCGTTCCCCACAAGCTTTTTATAATGAAACTACATGCCTATGGAGTATCGCCTCAGTTGTGCGACTGGATTCGTGATTTCCTGCCAGAAAGGTCACAGTTCGTAGTAACAGACAGAAAGCGATCGAGTAAAACATAAGTAATATCCGGCGTTCCCCAAGGAAGTGTTACAGGCCCTCCATTGTTCCTGATCTATATTAACGACATAGGAGACAATCTGAGTAGCCGTCTTAGATTGTTTGCAGATGATGCTGTCATTTTCCGTCTTGTAAAGTCATCAGATGATCAAAACGACTTGCAAAATGATTTAGATAAGATATCTGCATGGTGAGATAAGTGGCAATTGAATCTGAATAAGGAAAAGTGTGAAGTTATTCACATGAGTACTAAAAGAAATCAGCTAAATTTCTATTACGCGATGAGTCACACAAATCTGAAGGCTGTAAATTCAGCGAAATACTTAGGGATTACAATTACAAATAACCTAAATTGGAACGATGACATAGATAATATTGTGGGTAGAGCAAACCAAAGACTGCGATTCATTGGCAGAACACTTAAAATGTGCAACAGATCTACTAAAGAGACTGCTTACACCAGGCTTGACCGCCCTATTCTGGACTATTGCTGTGCAGTGTGGGATCTGCATCTGGTGGGACTGACAGATGACATAGAAAAAGTACAAAAAAGGGCAGCTCAGTTTGTATTATCGCGAAATAGGGGAGATAGTGTTACTGACATGATACGTGAATTGGAGTGGCAATCATTAAAAAAAAAAAAAGCGTTTTTCGTTGCGACGGGATCTTCTCATGAAATTTTAATCACCAGTTTTCTCTTCTGGTTGCGAAAACATTCTGTTGCCACCCACCTACATAGGGAGAAATGATCATCACGATAAAATAAGAGAAATCAGGCCTCTTGCTCAATTGCTCATATTCCCCACGTGCCGTCCGAGAGTGGAACGGTAGAGAAAGAGCTTGAAGGTGGTTTATTAAACCCTATTGTAAATAGCAGAGTAATCACGTAGATCTAGATGTAAATGCATGTTTCCGCTTTCTTTTATCTGAGGCAAAGAATCCTTGTGGTTGGATTAGCCACTGGGTGTGATAGATTATGCGAGTTGTTAAAGATGAATTTGTGGAATCTCGCCAAGACCAGTGGGTGCGACATGTCATCTGATGCATCACAGCATAGGAACATGCCAGAGCTAGGCATATGAATGCATTGCAACTATAAGGTTTTGCTGCAGTCGTCCAAGAGGGCCCACAGCTGCCAGGGACACAGGATTAGCCTAAAATATCAATGACCGTTTTCGTAATTAACTCAGTGGATTGAAAACCTGTCAGAAGTGTTCATGTTGTTGTGATGAAAATGAAAAAAATTGCACGTCATAATACGCTAAACAGAAGGGAAGCTTGTGCAGAACAGTATCAGTGAAGCACTTCCAACTCTATGGTGTGTTTTTCAATGCAAATGTTACCTGTAAGCAAGCTTTTTGACAGTTTACAATGCTGAAGACCAAAGCACCTGATAATGAACGAAGGAAGTCCTGTATATTTAACCATCGAGGGCTATGCAGTCTCCACACAATTGAAATGTAATACCATCTGTTTTTAAGTAAATGAGTTGGGGAAGCACACATATTACTGAATGGATGTATAATGCCTTTTGTTAACAAGTCGCAATCTCAGCTTTCGTTATCTGTAACTTATGAGACGGTAGCCTCTGTGCCTTGTAAGAGATGAGAGATCCCTCTGTAGTTTCAGTCCTGTGCACTGTTCCTCACTTTATGTCAGTGGCAGGGAAGCACTAAACACACACACGTGGGAGGCTCCATCACTGAGTACACTGCCACTAACGCATAGGACCGTCGTTGATACAGAAAGAAAGTTGCTGTAGAGGATGGGTTGTGGAGTCTCCAGTGATTCTAGCTGAATCGAGCAGTGTGTAATGGTTTGCAAATCTTCTCTTCAAAAGTGCCTTGTGTTCTCAGAGCAACTCATCAAAATATCTATATTCATTGTCATCCACATGATTGTAAATGAAGTTTTGTATCCTCTTTGTAGATTCTTCACGTTTTGCCAAAAGCGAATTACAATGGTATCCTTTGATGTTTGATCATTAACGATGTAGGTGAAGTTTCTAAGGATGAGAGCTGACGTTTGACTTCTTCCACTTTACTGCGCCAGTCGCACAGGATTTTGTGTGACAAAGAATTTCCTTCCTGCAATGCAAGATGTTCTGTTTTCTTTTATACTTGTACATTCATTGTCAGCAGCCATTTTATCATTAAATGCAATCATAACTGATGAAGTTAGATACAGGAGGTCCGAATGCTTTTTCGTGTCTGCACTGAAGGTCTACTGATTGCATACTGAATGCTATCATTGGATCTTCTGCTGAAAGACATTCCTTGTCTCAAATCAAAACGTAAGTGGAAATGACTTTGGCTTGCAGGAAAGTTCACATGAAAGTTTGGACGGTTCCCCAATAAAAGTTGCATTCAGTAGAGCCATATGTCAAAATGATCAAACCATTTGCTGCCTTGACTTGAAGAGAGAAATCTACAGCATTAGGAAGAATAGCGGTGTTCAGGATTATGCTCGTGTCAGAACTTGAGTTGAAGAGAAAATATACACTGATAAGCCAATACGTTGTGACCACTGACTGCTGTGACGTTGCATATGGTGTGGTGGACTTGTAAACGTGTGACATGGTAACTAAAGTTCATAAGTGGAGCACACATGGACGGGGGATCACCGTATCAAAAATATGGACCATAAATGGGGAAACCCATTGAGATAAGCAGCTTTGACAGTAGGTATGTTATTATTATGCAGACCCTGTGAACAAGCATCTCGAAAACGGTTAAGCTGTTCGAATGTTCATGTGCTAATGTTGTGAGCATTTATGGAAATGGTAGAAGGACAGTGACACTACCACTAGGCCCTAATGGTTGGACGTCCACGATTCTTTACAGAATGTAGGATTAGATGCTTGTCTGCTCTGTAAAGTAGGATAGATGGTTATCTGTGGCATCTCTGCTAAAAGAGCACAATGCGGGTGCATGTATAAGTGTTTCAGAGTACACATTCATAAAACGTTGTTGAACGTGGAGCTCCACAGCAGACCACCCCTACATGTTCACATGTTGACCCAACGACATCGTAGGCTATAATTACAGTGGGCACAGGACATTAGTTTTAGCTGTTGATCTATGGAAACATGTCGGCTCTTCAGGTGAATCATATTTTTGCTACACTAGATCTCCACAAACGCTTCCATTGAAGTGAACAGTGTCTCGAAACGTGCAGAGTGCCTCTGATGCAGGATGGTGGCAGCAGTATTATATAAGGGGCGTTCAAAAAGAATTGAGCTGGAGGCATAATTAGAGAATACAGTACCTATATGTTAGAAGTATTGACCCTGGCTGTTGAGATACATGTCCCACTGTAACAAAAGGCAGTGAATGACTGTCTCATAAAATTCCCAGACCGGCGGTGTTAACCAGTTCTGCACATACAGCAGAATGTCGTCGTCCACGCGAGTGCAGAAAACCTTATGCTGACGTTCTTCTTTGACCAAGATGGCGCCCTTCAGATTCACTTCCTGCAGCACAGGACTACAGTGAATGCCCAGAGTTATTTGCAAACCTTGACCAACCTTTGCCAACCAATCAAATCAAAACGACCAGGCAATCTTACCCATGGGGTCATTCTGCTCTACAACAATGCAAAGCCTCATACAGCGAACACAGTCTTGGCACTCCTGCACAATTCAAATTGGAGGTTCTCGGCCACTCTCCATACAGTCTGGGCCTCTCTCCCTGTGATTACTCCATTTTTGGTCCCCTTAATGGGGTTCTAAGGGGCAAATGATTCACCTTGGATGACGACGTCCAGCTGTACATGCAGAACTGGTTAACACGACAGCCCTGGAAATTTTATGAGACAGCCATTCACCACCTTGTGTCACAGTGGCACAGGTGTCTCAACAGCTGATGTCAGTACTTCTAACATACAAATAGTGGTTTCTGTAATTATGCCTCCAGCTCATTTCTTTTTGAACACCTCTTATACTATGAGAGACTACGCTTGCATGGGAGCTATGGTAGTAATCGAAGACCTGATGACAGCTACAAACAACCTGCATTCATTCATGCTTGATGTCTTCTCCATCGGAATGTCATGTTTCAGCAATATAAGTCCGAGTCTTGGAGCCAGAATCGTGCTACAGGGGTTTGAGGAACATTGTAGTGAACTCATGTTGATGTCTCGGCGACCAAATTCGCCTAATGTAAATACTACGAAACCCATCTGGGTCGTTACTGGGCACCATCACTGTGTACGCAAATTAGTGGATCATTCTTTGCACGAATTACGTGAACTGCACGTATGCATCTAATGCCACATACTTCCATAAACCTATCAACAGACTGCCTGATCTCTGATACGCAGGTTCTCTGATGTATTTCTTCCAAACAAGTTCAAAGAAGCTATAAAGCCGGTGGTCATAATGTTTTGCGTCATCAGTATAGGATGGCACAGCTGTCAAGTATGTAGAGGCGACCATTGCAGTCAGATGCTGAAGGCACACTAGTTTGATTCGCAGGTTTGGAGTTCTGGCATACTTTCATAATCTCCCAACCTCAGGTGCGTAATAATGTGGACAGTGAACCACAACCATTGTGAGATCTGTCTGCAGCTGTTGGCACTGTAAGTGGTGAGTGATGCTGTTTGATTTGTTGTTGTCAGCTGATCACTGTGCATTTCAGTTGCCAGTAGGTGTTGACCTATGGAGGGAGCATCGACAGTGTTTGGAGGTGTTCAGTCTTGCTCAGCTACTGTCAGCTGTGGTGAACGCCAAGATGGGTAATGTGGCTTTGCATACGGCATATTGTGAAACACTGGATGTGGTCAGCTCTGTTCAGTAGCTGCCTTCCATGTCGAAGCACAATATAGCTACTGAGTATATGTCCCATTGGTGGCTGCTGGGTAGCAAGGATGTCCTTCGTTAGAGCATACTTGAATCCTGTGAGGCAATTTACTTACCAAAATGGCCTGTTGTTAATCTAGGATACATTAAAGTTCATAGATGTCACCAAAACTGCAACAAAGCCAATCCAATCAACTACTTTGAGAATATTGACTGTTATATTAGGTGCTGAGGTGACTTAGTCTCTAATGTAATGCCATCTTTGCAGCCTCAATTTTTTTAAAAGCAGGGGGTGAGAGCATAGCATCATAATGAGGGAAGCATGCTCTCGTATGTTACACAGTAATGCAGAATAACTTGCTGTGTCATCATCAATGGTATGAATGGGGAACACCAATTATGAAATTACGAGTCAAGTGTACAGTTGTTCTGGTAGGAACTGAGGAAGCTTTGTTAACATCCGCTGAACGGTGGAAATGTTGTTGGAAGAGTGTCCACATGGAACTAACTGGGTCAGTCCAGGGGTATCATCGGGCATAATCCCATCTATTGTCAGTAACGTGGTAGAAAACCTGGGAATCTGGTGTAACTCAGCTGGCCACGCTCCACTGAGGTATAAGATTCGCTTTGCGCAGTGGAAACCAGCACAAAAGCACATGTCGAATTGGAAGGGGTAAGAGTGTGATGTCACAGCAATACTCTAGGATCTAATGAAGATCCCACAACAAATGCAGGTACCAGTCTCTGCCACTTCTGCGTCAGAAATAAGTCGATCGTATCCATGGGAGGCGAGAAGGAATGTTGCCACATGGAATCTACCATTCCTTTACACTTATGGGAAGAGGATTGTAGCCTCTTTCACCAGCAGCTACATACTTGGCTGGCTCCATAGTGTTCATAGCATACGCAATCCATGGAAGGACGGTCCGCAATATCCATTGAACTGGCAGGACGGTAGCTCAGCGTATAATGCTGAGTTCATACAATATTTAAAGTTGTCGTGGGCTATGAGTGTTGTAAATTTGTAGCAGAGTGTGCGCGGAATTAATATACGAAAACTTGCCATGCATTGTATCAGTTTATTAATGTACATTAATGCACAATAAGATAAGAGCTCTTCAGTCCTAGGAGTACACAATAAGATAACAAGGAAAGAGAAAGGACAAAGACAATAATCAATACAAAGAGATGCATTCGTTTATTGTTCTTAATGTCGATTTCGTATGCCTGTATCGATTTCTGTCCTTGTAACAAATAAACATGTTTTGGACTTCCAATTGCCTCGTTTATAATGCTATTTGCCATGTTCATATTACTTTCAGTTTAATTAAAAAGCTATGATTTATACCACATGATGATTCTTTTCATTCAATCAGCAATGAGTAAAATACTTGGATTAATTATCTTTTGTTCTAATTCTACTGGAAAATGTGACAGGAATTATTAAGTACGTGTTTCACTGATTTATGGGAGTTTACATCATAGTAGCAAATAGTTTTTTGGTCATCTACATACAACATGAGCGCAAACTGTATTGGTAAAGTTACAGAGTTTCATCAGTCTGTTCGTTTAGTGTTATGATGTAAAGAACAGTGACAAAATAGCGAATTTATTTAATAATATCAGACATTTATTTAATAATATTAGAAAACAAAATTCTTTGGCAGCGAGTTTAGCCTCCTGCAGGAAGCATATATCTTTGACTCTCTCAGTTCATTGTGAATATTTGTACTGTGGGCATCTTTTCCATTGTATGTCCATGTCTAGTAACAAAATGTGTTTGAATTGCATTTTACTGGCATTCTGCTTCTTCCTGTGGGGCATTCCAGTTGGAATTCCCCCATATCAATTTACCACATTGGCTGTTGTTGTTAGTGTTAAACCATCCTTACACTTCACCGTGTCTAATACTATGTAGATTCAGCTGTCATACAGTATTACAAGCAGAGTGTGGATGGGCAGACTTTATGGTTATAGACATTACGCCAGGTGACACATAGCTGAAAGAACATTGTACTTGACAACAGAAAGTAATCACCTTGTGAATGTTGCAGTTCCTCTTACTTCTGTGCCAACTAAGAAAAATTAGAGAGGAATTCTGCATTTTGTAAGACCTTGTTTTGTAGTTTTGTTTTCACCCATACATGTTTTAGCACTTTTTGCGGTGTCTTCAAAGGTTTAATTTCTTTATATCCTTTCTGTAAAATAGTTACTATATGTTAACCTCTTGTGTGTGTTGAAATTGCCATAAAATGTTTACATTTGTAAAAGGGGCGGTTATTGTCCAATATTTTACATTAGTTTGCATACTGTACAGAACTAAGACATACGGTATATCACTGATTTGAGTCATACTGTGTTCCAGAACCATTTTTTGATCGTTTGTGTAGCTCGGAATTGTACTGGTCTTGTGCTATCAGCGACGCTGGCCGTGGGCTGGAACATCTACTTGACGGGGACAGTTGCTTCTTGCATGGGGCTACGATGGAAAGGGAAAAGTTGCGTCGTTGTTCAAGGATACAGAATAGCAAGACCATTAAGGCACACATACCATAAAGCGACCATGAGAAAAGTAAGAGAACCAAGAAACCTAGGAACATAAAGAAGTTACAGATTGACTATCCAACTGTTTTACTCTTTCAATAGCCTTTTCCTAATACTTCTGTGGGTATTACTGTGGCGAACAACCATAGAAACACACACATTTACAGTGAAGAGTTAAGACGTATTTTGGTACTGAACAGAACGAATACAGAAATAGGGTCGAAC
Organism: Schistocerca gregaria; assembly: GCF_023897955.1. Classification (NCBI taxonomy): domain Eukaryota; kingdom Metazoa; phylum Arthropoda; class Insecta; order Orthoptera; family Acrididae; genus Schistocerca; species Schistocerca gregaria. Next base: position 617,403,405 of record NC_064923.1, on the reverse strand, counting down.
ATGGTGCAATTGAACAAAGACAGAAAGCAAAGCCAAAGAGAGTAATCAAAAAAGTTTCACTTCGCATCAGAGACGTCACAATTCTCCTCCCACCCCCTGGCAGTGCAGAGCATGGCATGGCAAAACTAGCACACATCCACAAAAAAAGTCTTCTTGCCAGCGCAGTGGGTAGAGGGGGCGTCCGGCGCGCGAAGCATGTGACTCAAGTGTGTCGTCGTCATGGTCTTGGCAGGCAGCTGCACAGGCGGTGGGGAGTCGACGGGGCCCACAGAGATAGCGGCGGTGGGCGAGGCGTCGGCAGGCAGGTCAGCAGGGAGCAGTGAGGAGAGGCTCTGCGGGGGACCATCCAGGCTTGTACTGAAACTGTACTCACTCGTAGCAATTTTGAAGCGTTAAGACATTGAGCTCTGTGACGTATGGGCAAGCTGTCTGTGATCCTGATTGAGTGACCAGACCTGTAGCTGATTGTCAAGACCCATGAGGGGAGGCATGGGTGAAGGGGGTAAGAGGAGGCGCACGAGCGGAGCAGTTGATTGACCTTTGTGTGCCAGGATGGCATGTACAAAGTGTCGGCAGTAGGGAACAGCAGAGCACACAGTGTGGCAGCTGTGGAAAACGAGCGATCCCACAAAGTGGGAACATGGGTGTCTGAGCTGGGTTGGATAGAGGTATCTGGGGTCTCGATGGAAGATGGGGATAGTGGGGATGGCGCGACGGTCACATGAAGTGGAGAATCCTGTGAAGTGGAGGTGGGAGTGTCCTGTAGGTTCAACTGTGTCTGCACATGGAACCGGCAGCAGGAAGGGTGCAGCTGGACACTGGAGTGAAACAGTGTGAAGGCACTGTAGGAGAGGAAGTCTGCATTGACAGGAGTGGCTTTGCAGGGAGGCTATGTAAGATACTCCATGTGTGAGCCAATTCAGTGGAGGCTGTAGTAATGTGGGAGTGTAACTCTCCATTATGTGTGCAGAGGCCGTCTATCTGTTTGCGGACGTCTGTTAAATTGGAGAGATGTGCAGTAGTACCTTCGAGCAGAGATGCACATGTGGAAAGCGTGGCCAAGGAGCCAGGGAGTGGAGATGTGCCAAGTTTGTTTGAGCACAGAATGGTAGAACCAGATGTGTGGCGAAGTGTAGCGGCCTTCAGGTTTCGTGAAAGGTCGTAATGGTTTAGAAAGTGTAACCCAAGCACAGGTTCATCCACATCAGCGACTTGAAAAGTCCAAGGAAACGTCGGGCTCAGTGATAAACGAACTGACATTTCGATGGAGCTGAGTACCAAGATAGGAGCCAGATTTGCAGCCATTACATCGAGGTTAGTAGGAGAAATCATGTTTCTGCATGCTTGGCCATGATAAGGCTGACGTCGACGCCAGTGTCGTCGAGAAAGCGAGTGTCCAATGATAAGTCAGTGACATAGGGGCGTCGCGCCACCAGAGCAAGTGGTGTGCCATCAGATGGTAGGTGCCATGAAGAACAGTGGTGGGATGTGGTGCCTAAGTGTGTCGACCAGTCTTGGTTGGGAAAGGCGCAAGTTGTGTGACAGCTGTGGGTGGCATCCCTGTAAGCAGTCTGGAACCAACACAGCACAGCTGACTGTATCAGGGCTGGAAGCCAATAGGCTTGCTGCTCGGGTGAGGTCAGCAGCTGTCGGGGGTCACAGACAGTACCTCCTGCAGGTGGCTAGTTGGCATCTCCTGACAGTCATCTCAGGTGCTGAAGCGAGCGTGCTGGTCTCTGTTGACAGAGTGCAGAACTGAAGGTCCTGAGTTAACTGTTCCATCATTTACGTTTTCATTTTCTGTAGAATGGTTCCTTCATTCTTTTCTACCCTATACTCTTTTGAAAAGTATCCTATCCTACAATTAGATACATGAAACACTTAAGTCAGATCAGGGAGTGTATGTGGTGTATGAGAATAGACAGAATCACTCATAAAATTATACTTCATACACTCAAAAATAACATTGTTACCTATCAAATTTGTGAGTCAGTCAAAATTTATATTTTATATGTTTTTTTATTAAAGGTCACTTTTTGGTAATTAAGTACAATAACTTAGGTATATTCGGAAGGCGTATTAGCCGATGTGAAATTATGAGAAGAAGTGTGTTAAGCACCTTCATTTGTGAACATTCAGTTTACTAACAGTACAGAATATTGCTGACCTTCTGAGACCAGAATATTGGAAATTCCCAAGTCTCTCTTTCGACAGGTAGATACTAGAAGAGACAACTGACTTTTTAAAAATGAAATGTGTCTGTTATATGTAGACTTTGTGGGGATAAGGGGTGATTGTAAAACAATTAAATAAAATGATCAGATATTTACATATGGAATGGGAAAATTACTTGTTCACTAAGTAAATCATACTAAATATCGATATATTTACTGTAGAAACTTTTTTGTAATTGTTCATAACTTGTGTTCTTTGCATTTCTCGTACAGTGCCTTAATGTTTATTTATATAATTTACCAGTGTTCATTGTAGCAGTTAAGAACATGTTAGTGTTGTCTTTTGCATTTAAAGAAAATGAAGAGCTAACTCTTCAGTTCATTCAATTACTTTCTCTGAACTATATTAGTCGTTTTACAAAAAGAGGTACAAACATTAATTAGTAAAACATGACTTCACTCCATTTAGTCATTTCCATGTTCTTGCCAGCACAACATACTGTTATCTGTAGTGCATCATTCCTTTTTCACCTTGCTTTGGTATGTCATCCTTTACATGACTGTAATGCCAGCTACAAAAAATTACGATTTTCTTTGCTGTGAAATAAGCAGTCATACGTAATTAAATGGATTTCAGATTTAAATATATGGGACTTACTTATTTTCTGCTAGAAAAGTTTTGTAAGTAAGTAATTTTGACAGAGAGAATAAAATTTTAGTTGAAATTGACAGCTATATCTCAACATAGAGACGTTTATTCACATTCAATTCTTCTATTGTTTCTATTATTTCTGTTGTCCCAAGTGACCTTTTATTTCGATAACTTGCAGTTGCCCCACTATTTTACCAGCATATGGCTTTGACACATATATTGAACATACCTCCTTCTGTCTGCCTTTCTGAGTTCACTTCTTCCTCCCTCTGTCTGGCCACCTCATCCTACCACCTATCTGTCAAGCTCCTAATCCCCACTCTCTCTGTCTCTTCATTTCCTCCCCCCTCTCTAGGTCAATTTCCGCCATCCCTCTCTCACTACATCTTCCTCCCTCTCCCTGTGGGAATAGCCTCCTCCTCCTCCTTTCTTTTTCCATCTCTGCCTCCCCTCTTCTTTTTCCACTTGCACACTTTCAATCTACACCTTCCAACTGTTTCATGGATCCTACCCTCCTCTATCTCTGGTCATGTCGTCCTCCATCCCACTCTGTCATCCTGACCTCTTTCCAGCTGAATCTGACCACATCTGTGCTCATCGGCACATGTAGCCCCTGCAACAAAGTGCAATAAAACAGGCCAATACTATAACAACAACATGCCTGTCACACAGGGCAGGTTACACATCAGGGACACGAAAATGATTTATTTTGCCCTAGCATACAGGCCACAATGAAGATCAGGTCGATAAATCAGCTGAACTACTCCAACGTAACTCACCTGTCACGCAGGGTAGCCTACATGTAGGGACTTAAAAAAAAACTGTTTCTTCCCTTGGGTTTTAAGCTGCTCTGCAAAGCTGATTGATTGGCAAACCAATACTTTCCTCACACTACTTGCCTGTCACACAGGCTACTCCATATGCCAGGGGGTGGGAAATTATGTTTTGCCCATATCTCCATTAATATCTAGCACATACGGGATATGATAGGACATGAAGAGACTCATACAACTCATCAACCATCAACTTCTACAGAACTAAGGGAACAGGTCAAGCAGGTGTGGTACAGCGTATTGCAGGACAGTATCGGAATATGCACATTGTGCAGATATCAGAGCTAGAGCCTGCATTGTCATCTGTGGAGGCTACACACACACCAGGTTGGGTATTTTAGCATGGAGCAATACCTGGTATGTCAGAATAGCTTCTGCTACTGACCTCTAAATGTAATCATTTCTTGTACTCCATATGGACTACTGCAACAATTGATCTTGAACAAATTGGAAACAGTTAAAAGATTGTACTAACTTCTTTCCAGCATTGTATTTCTCGAAAACAGTTTTAATTCAGCACTTATCACTTTAGACCTTTCGTCTGATGTGAATTGTACATAACGTCCAATCTTAAATTATCGGTGTTTGGTTTATTTCGTGTCTTCTTTTTCGTGTTTCTCCTTCTTTTCTCAATCGTCTCACCTGCTTGTGCAGACTTAATCGTACTTGGTGGAAGGTTGACTAGTTCAGAAATTATGTTTGCAGTCTTTTTTTGTGAAAGACAGTTTCAGAGGGTGGAATCCTGTATAAATTTGTTGTAGGCTGTTCACAATGTCCTCGAAATAAAAAAAAAATGGTTCAAATGGCTCTGAGCACTATGGGACTTAACATCTGAGATCATCAGTCCCCTAGAACTTAGAACTACTTAAACCTAGCTAACCTAAGGACATCAAGCACATCCATGCCCAAGGCAGGATTCGAACCTGCAACTATAGCGGTCGTGTGGTTCCAGACTGTAGTGCCTAGAACCACTCTGCTACACCGGCTGGCCCTCGAAATCACTTGTGTGTTCAAACCATATTGGATGTTCATGCCTACAATATGTACAACAGAAATGACCAATTTCACACATGTATCTATCAGTGGGATTCGATACTCAATCCAGTCTTTCTATAAATGATACCCAGTTCTTAGACAAAAACTGTGACCCTCTGCCTTATAAGATCAATTTTTGGTTTCCCTATACTTTTAAAATACTTTCATTCTTACTTTTGAAACAACTTCTTTGCTTACAGCTTTCCTAATAGGGTACAACTTAATAAATTTTGTAGAGTCATCTATCATGAGAGAAACAGGGTGATTCAAAAAGAATACCACAACTTTCAAAATGTGTATTTAATGAAAGAAACATAATATAACCTTCTGTTATACATCATTACAAAGAGTATTTAAAAAGGTTTTTTTTCACTCAAAAACAAGTTCAGAGATGTTCAATATGGCCCCCTCCAGACACTCGAGCAATATAAACTCGATACTCGAACTCGTTCCACACTCTCTGTAGCATTTCAGGCGTAACAGTTTGGATAGCTGCTGTTATTTCTCGTTTCAAATCATCAATGGTGGCTGGGAGAGGTGGCCAAAACACCATATCCTTAACATACCTCCGTAAGAAAAAATCGCAGGGTGTAAGATCAGGGCTTCTTGGAGGCCAGTGATGAAGTGCTCTGTCACGGGCTGCCTGGCGGCCGATCCATCGCCTCGGGTAGTTGACGTTCAGGTAGTTACAGACAGATAAGTGCCAATGTGGTGGCGCTGCATCCTGCTGAAATATGAATTGTTGTGCTTCTTGTTCGAGCTGAGGGAACAGCCAATTCTCTAACATCTCCAGATACTGTAGTCCAGTTACAGTAGCACCTTCGAAGAAAAAGGGACCAAAAACTTTATTGGCTGAAATGGCACAGAAAACTTTCACCTTAGGCGAGTCACGTTCATACTGAGTTATTTCCCGCGGATTCTCAGTGCCCCATATACAGACATTGTGAAGGTTGACTTTCCTGTTAGTGTGGAAAGTTGCTTCATCACTAAACACAATCTTTGAAACGAAAGATTCATCTGTTTCCATTTGAGCAAGGATAAAATCACAGAAATCGATTCTTTTAATCTTATCAGCTGCAGACAGTGCTTGAACCAATTTCAGACGATAAGGTTTCATAACTAACCTTTTTCGTAGGACTCTCCATACAGTTGATTGTAGAATTTGCAGCTCTCTGCTAGCTCTGCGAGTCGATTTTCCTGGGCTGCGAACAAATGCTTGCTGGATGCGTGCTACATTTTCATCACTCGTTCTCGGCCGTCCAGAACTTTTCCCTTTGCACAAACACCCATTCTCTGAAAACTGTTTATACCAACGTTTAATACACCACCTATCAGTAGGTTTAACACCATACTTCGTTCGAAATGCACGTTGAACAACTGTCGTCGATTCACTTCTGCCGTACTCAATAACACAAAAAGCTTTCTGTTGAGCGGTCGCAATCTTAGCATCAACTGACGCTGACGCCTAGTCAGCAGCGCCTCAAGCGAACAAATGTACAACTAAATGAAACCTTATACCTCCCTTAATTCGCCGACAGATAGTGCTTAGCTCTGCCTTTTGTCGTTGCAGAGTTTTAAATTCCTAAAGTTGTGGTATTCTTTTTGAATCACCCTGTATAACAATGACCACCTTTACTTTTTCACGAAGCCCCAGAGAATCGTACAGCCACTAAGTTGAAAGGTTTTTCAAGAATAATATTTTGCATCTTCCAGCATCTACTAACATAATTAACCATATTATAAAAATAAACACTTCCCTGTACCTTATGCACACGTTTTTGAATCTTGCACTGTCCATAGCTTTCACATTGTATTTCATTTATCTCTCTGCAACCAGTTATCATAATTTGTGTCTGAACTAAAAGTGTTGGTCAGAATAACTTGTATTTCTTCTCTAATTTCTCATATTTCTTTTTACACCAAGAACATTTTGCCAGTCTCGAGTAGGGATCATGATTCTCATTTCTTCTAATTTTGTTGCACTTTGGTCTAATAATTATTTCAGCATGTGGTCCTTTCATATACCTTTAAATTCTCTTTTCCTAACGACGATCAAAAGTTTCATTAATTCCTCCTAGATACATTCTTCACAAAGAATCTGCAATGACACATTCATGGCGTTTAAGCATTGTCCCCTAATAAATTTTCTACAAAAACCACATAAACCATAAAATGGTTTCAATTGTTTCATGTTACGTGGAGCCAGAAAGCCTGAAATAAATTTAATATCCTCCAGATTTGTCAAAATCCCTTCTTTAGTAATCATTTGCCCTAAAATTTTAATTCAGGTACTGCAAAATTTCCTTTCTCCTTGTTTAGTGTCATTGTTCCTCACCTGAGTTTTCACCTAGTCGACAAGGTTCATACGTCACACAATCCCTAGAAAGTGACAGAGAAGAGGTCTGCCGTGATCCGACTATGCTGAAATGATTGAAATATTATTGTAAGGTGCCGTTATTTTACAACTTAGAAACCGCGCTTACATCCAGTACCACACAAATAAGCCCCTTCAATGACAGAAAAGACAGGTTTGTGCTCGTTAATTGAAAACATGTATGTGACTGATATAGTAAGCCGGCCGATGTGGCCGAGCGGTTCTAGGCGCTTCAGTCTGGAACCACGTTGTTGCTACTGTCGCAGGTTCGAATCCTGCCTCGGGCATAGATGTGTGTGATGTCCTTAGGTCATTTAGGTTTAGGTAGTTCTGCGTCTAGGGGGACTGATGACCTCAGATGTTAAGTCCCATAGTGCTTAGAGTCATTTGAACCATTTTTGACGTCGTCTAGTACATTTAATTTATTGTTGGGTGACTGGGGAACAAACAGAGCCTTGAAACCCGTGGTAGATCGAAAGGACACAGGAAGTTCACACATTCCTTCGGACAAGAGGACAGCACACCCACTCCGCCGGTAATCCTGGACCCGCCCGTGAGCTGGATCACCTGCAAAACGGGAACGCGTGTCCGGCGGGCGGGCTGAGAAGTTGGCCTGGTCGGCCAAAGAGCACATGGCAGCAGGTATTCCCATATTTTCCTACGGACATAGAAAGAACTTCCAGAAACTTCGATCTGGATACTAAACTGCGATTGGTCGGCGTTCGGAACGGAGGCCTTCCGGAAAAGTGACTCGCCACCCAAATTTAAGGGGGAGAAAAGATTCTGAGCAGCGAGAAGAGAGGAGAAGAAAAAAAGGAGAGAGTCGTTGCGGGGTCATGGAACAGGAGGGTCGTATTCGAGGTCCACGGCAGTCTACGAACGTCTACGGTTGTAATTTTGCTGAAGTGCAATTTTGCTATTATCTCTCTGAAGCGAGAAGTCCTGCAGTTATAGCTTCTGATCCTTACAGTGATCGTGCTTATGCACCAGCGTGTGGGAAAGAGAACTTAACATTGGTGAATCACGTGTTCTACTCCGTTCTGCACTGAGGTTTCACATTGCTCATTGAGATAGTAGTTCATTCTTGCCATGTAGTACAGTGGGGATGTTAGTTACTCCGCACCTAATCACAGATCGCGAGTACATTATAGGGCAGAGCCAGACAGTTTAAGGGCCAGAACCTGAGATTTGTAATCCTTACTTCGTATTAAAATCACGGCAGACATCCTTTAGTATGTAGTATTTTCCTGCCTCTGCAGAGTATTTTCTTGTCTAACTTATTCGTTAAAAGGGAGACTGGATTTTGTCAGCTTATCCTGACGTTCTATCGTATCTACAGGATAAGATCATGAAACGGGTAGGTTATCTATCACATGACAATTTACGTAATTAATGAGAATAACGTACTCCTACTGGGCGATATATAAGTGTTAAAATATCCATTGCGTAAATTATTACTTGTATGTACTCATGGCAAGTCTCTGCCATCAATAGCCAGTAGAAGAAGTGGAGGCACGTTAGAATATGACATCTGTGCAGCACAGGAGGCATATTGTGTATATCGATTGAAGCAGTGTACGTGCATGGGAGCAGTTCCCATGTCATCACATAGACGTGATAGTTCTAAGATGTACTGGTGGTTGCTGAGTCTGGCCACAGCGAGACTCATCAGAAGTGTTGGTTGTCAGAACGGTGACCATGGAGTCGGTCAGTGAGTTGGAAGCGTTGGAGTCCTTGAAGAATTGCTGAGTGAATGCGGCGTTCTAGGGCGTTCTAGGAGTATCTGTCTGGCGATAGCCGTGATGTAATAGCAGCCCAGTCCACATCACTCCTCAGTTACACATGTCTGCGAAGTAATAGGTGTTCAAGCCATTCTCGTCATCCCATTCCCAGTGTTATCCCTCAATGATGAGGAAACTGCCAACTGATTTCATAGCTCATTGAACACAAAGGTGTTACTCGAAATCGTTGGAAATAGTGGTGTATCCTGTCAAGACACACAGCTAAGTGGCAGGTGGGGGGGCTGACTGGTTGGAAGCAAGTGGTACTCCATCATTGTTCGAGTCATCGTGCAGGGCCCATGAGGACATGAAACAGTTTATTGTCACTTGCTGTTCCTTAACATCTCGAAATTATGTACCTGTTTTTCAAGCATGAAGTGTGGGTGCCATTATGGTGCATAGTTCAATCACAATTGGCACAGCACCTTGTGGATGAAGATTTTTCGTACCTTGAGCAGCTGTGGAGAAGGTAGACAGAGGCATGTTATATGGCGTTTTATGTGTGGTACGGGGAGGGGTTGGTCTGTGGCCATGGCTGGTTATCTTTGAAACACAAAATCAGCTGGTAAGAAGAGTATTTTGCTACACAAAAGCTCTGCTGGGGAAGTCACGTTTGCGTGCCGAGTGCACACTCAACTCCATCAAAGTCAGAGATTCAGTTCATTGGCCTCCATGGAAAACGAGTGCCATTCTCAGAGTATGGTGCCACTATTCAGTGAGGTCGTTGCTCCGTGGGTAGTAGACAGACTTCTCATATTGCTGAGTGCGACACTGACTGCACAGTTTACTGAAAAATACTGATTCGTATTGCTGATCTTCATCGGTGGTGAAGGATGGCAACTGAAAGAATATCTTTTGATAGCCATCTAACTCAGGAAGATGTCTTCACATACCGAGATGCGAATACCAGGAACTGCTCTTGGCATTTGGAACTGGACGTTGCCTGTAACACCCCAATTTTCTCCACTGACATGGTAAACATGGTTTTACCCTCTCTTTGCGGTGTTTCTTCCCACTTGGCCATACAAAGCAGTCATTGATAAGGAGTGTCAATGGGCAGATACCAGGATGTGACAAGTTATGGAAATGGTGAAAGAGGAAACTTTGTGGCACATTAAATCTGTATGCCAGAGCGAGACTCACAATCAGGACATTGGACTTTTGCAGGCAAAAGTTCTACTAAGAGAGCTATCCAAGCACATCTCACAAGCTATCCTCACAGCTTTACTTCCATCAGTAACTTGTCTCCTACCTTCCAAATGTCAAATAAGTGCTCCCACGAAACTCATGGGACTAGCCGAGACGTGGCTTAATTATAGCCTGAAGGATGTTTCCAGAATGAAATTTTCACTCCGTAGCAGAGTGAGTGCTCGTATAAATCTTTCTGGAATATTAAGTCTGTGTGCTGGAAATGAGGACCCTTACATTTTGCAGGCAAGTGCTCTAACAAATGAGCTACCTGAGCCGAACTCACAACGCATCATCACATCTTTACCTTCCCCAGTACCTTGTCTCCTACATTCCTAACTTCATAGAAAATCTTCTATGAAACCTGTGGAACTAACACTCTTGGAAGTAGTGATACTCTGGAGAAATGGCTTGGGCTATTATGACGTGTCTTGGATTATGCTTTGGTGTCTCAATTCTTAGGGCTGTTGCACACAAAAAGTAAAAGTCCCGAGTTTAAGTGTCGGTCAAGCTCATGGTTTAAATCTGACAATAAGTTTTAGTTCAGCACGAACTCCATTACAAAGTGAAAATTTCATTCTGGAAACTTCAGCCGGCTTGGCTAAACCATGGATTCACAGTATTCTTTCTTCCAGGATTGCTAGCTCCGCAAGGTTCGTGGGAAAATATTTGTGAATTTCGGAAGGTAGGAGAAATCGTGCTGATTGAAGTAAAGCTGTGAGGATGGGTCATGAGTTAGTCTTAGGTAGCTTAGTTAGTAGAGCACTCACCTGCAAAAGAGAGAGCTTCTTAGTTCGAGTCTCGGTGTGGCATATAGTTTTAATGTGCCTGGAAGTTTCATATCTGAGTACACTCTATTGTAGAATGAAAATTTTTTGTGGTCAAAGACGATCTTCCTAATTAAATGAGAGATGAGGGGACGAGTTCAGTTTTGGACACGTTGCACGTCTGCCTAGTCTCGTCTGATATTGGGCGATATTCAAGTTTGAGGGTAGTAGTGGAATCGTGGGGAAAGTGTTCTAGCCGCTGGACCTGCAGCTGTGAATCTGTGTAATTATCGCAGTCTGTTTGTGTGGAGATGACACTGACCCATGAGAGATAGTCTGCAACAATGTTGTCCGGGTCCTTCAGACGGCAAACGTCGATCGTAAACTATGCAATAAAGTCCCTGTGGTGGATTCACCTGCAGCATGTGTCTTTCTATGGATTCCTGATCGAGGCCCCTAGCAGTGTTCCATCTAAATAACAAGTAGTTCGCGTACGTAATCGTCTTTGAACTGGCGTACTGCTTCATAAATCGCTGGAAGTTCACAGGCGTAGGTAATCCACTACACAGTGAGGCTATCAGTTTACGCGAGAGAAATCGAAGTGGTTCCTGTACATCTGTCACTTACTGCTGGAAACCACCCCAGTAGTGAGGTCGTTCACGTCAGACTTAACCCTTCTAATACCGAGTATTTTTTGTTACACTGAGTAGCATTGGGGTCTTTAATGACCCCAACGGAATTTAGTTTTTATTAAGAATAGTTTTAATAATGGTAGGATAAAATCACATTCCTTATTTTTTCTACAGTCTAAAACATGATGTCAGTGACATTACATGAAATTAAAATGCATATTTTTTAATTATTTGTTATCGTAAAATTTACAAACTATTCTAAGGGAACTACAAACATTTTTGATTAAATTCCGTATTGACATTGATGACGCATTACACTTACAGCAATAAATTGCAGAGTGGTTTTTACACACAGAAAATCCTCATTTTGAACATTTATGGGTGAATTTTTTATCCTCAGACATTTTTTTCGTTGTACTGTTGATGGAAGTACTGCGGAAATAATTTTGTCTCGCTTTCTTCCGACGAGCTGCTTTCCTAATGCTATGAGAAATGTCTGTCTTTTGGAGTTGGTCCTTTCTGCCCAGTCTAGTGTAAGATGTAGCCATATGATAAATGCATTCAGTGCACTGATATCAATCATGTTGTAAAATAATACCATTCGCCACCTTCTGCTCACCCTCTTTGTAGTGTGTATCTACTCCTGATTTTGTTTTATTATAATCCAGAATCGTTATTGGCTTGCATTCTTCACAATCTTCCATTTCATTCCTTGAATGCATTGTGCTGAGCAAAGATACAACTTTTCCCTTTTTCGGACAATATGAAACATTTGAAGCATCCTCTTGGAATCCAAAAATTGATGAATATTTGACTCGACCTTTGGTCTGAGTGTAAGCTTGTGGTAGTTCTCCTTTATTTTTTCTAATTGTTCCTAAGAGTGTGAGACTGATTTTCTGAAGTTCTCTTGCCAAACTAAGACTAGTGCAAAAAATGTCAGTTGTTACATTTCTGCCACTGTTTTCTAAGCCTTTCACCATATCTAAAGCAACTCTCTTTCCTTGACCAACTTCAAGAGATTCATTTTCTTGTCAACCAGTGTAAACTTGGAGATTGAGAACGTAAGACGTTGCACTACCACATACAGCCCGTAGTTTCAATCCATATTTTCCTGGTTTTGAAGGAATATATTGCAGAAATGGACATCTACCATAAAATTTCACAAGTCAGAAATATGTGTTGCTTCCTGTTCAGGTTGGACATCTGCGTTGTCCAAATCTTCTTCTGAACTTCCGTCTGATTGAGGAATATTCTCTTCTAAGACGACAATATCTCCATCGCTGCATGAAACAACAGAAACTATATCGCTGATATCACTACTTGATTCTCCAGATAGAGGATTATCCTGCAGTAATATTTCAAGCACTTCGTCTTCAGAAAGGTGACGAGACATTTTCCACTAAATGCAACACACACATTAGTAGTCTCCACGTGTATGGAACAAATAACTGCCGGCTTATAAAGTATTGGCAACAATCACACGTTACAACAATATTTACAAGAATAAAACAAAGGAAATACAGCAACAGTTACGGCTTCAATGCATCATTATTGGGTAATAATAATACGGCAAGAGAGCATTGGGGTCACATTTGACCCAAATGGTATTCAGTGGTTCTTTCTTGATTTTCTGCAATACTAAATATTTTCAAAAAGTTATGGTAATATATTATGAACCCATTACTTAATTCAGGAAAAGTCCGAATTTTTCATAGTTTTTAGGAATAGGAAATAAGGTATATTTAACAGAAAATTATAGCCTAGGGTCATAAGAGACCTCACGGTATTAGAAGGGTTAATAGCGAATTTAGCTGAGGAAATGGATGTGCTTAAGTTGTGGTGTGTGCAGGACAGAAGTTAAGCTAGTCAAAGGCGAGCAGCATGAGATGTGTCCACTCCAGCTTATGCTTCCCAGTACTAATGTTCCCAAGAGAGTCTCCTTGAGCAGGGTGTGAATGGTGAGCATCTGCAGAAGGTAATGGCGAGAGAAATTAATCATCCTTAGGAATCGTTGTAGATCTTGGAAGTCCTGTGGCAGTGGCATCGTATGCATGAATTACATTCAATGTACTATAGGCTGGATGAAGGTAGCATTGACAATACGTCAATCAGCAAGTCCATCGAAAATTTGCTTGAGATGAAATTCATACATGGGATTGTCTGGGGAAAAAATGCGAATGTCGTCCAAGTTGACATAGCAGAAAGGGAGCTTCAACAGAAAGCGTCAGTAAACTAATTCCTGGTTTGAGCTGCATTTTTGAGTTCATATGACATAAACAAGAAATCAAATAAGCTGAAAAGTATGACAACTGCTGTCGTCTGAACGTCTTCCACACTCGTCAGCATCTGCAGTTTTGAGTGCTTGTCGCAAGGATGCTGAAAACGTAAGTGTCCATACTGTAGTAGGTGAAGTGCTGAATGTTCAGTATTGGGTAAAGTCAGCTGCAATACGAACATTTGGTGTTCATCGACTGCTGCTTTGGTAGCACAGAGCTTGTCCAGTCTTAGTCTGTGTGCTGTGTGTTGGACTGGAGGGCTTGGTGTGGCCGTGATCCTATGTATCGCTCCGTTAGTGATAGTATTCTGCACAAACAACATTCATGGAGAAATTGTAGGTGCAGAAATGCAACGAGTTGCAGCAGGAAGCTCATCAGCAAGAGGCATGTCATTGACTCTATTAATTAGTGAATTGTGCTGACAGAGGCCCTTCCTAGAAGACTGACATTGCTGGGTCTAGATTGCTGGATAGATGATGTGATAAAGTTGTGGGAGAGTCGAGGTGACTGTTGTGTCTGATAAATTTGGAGAAGGCGCCATACTGTGGCGAGTTCCTTCGATTCCTTGTGGATTGCTTATTGTATGGCGTCATTTTCCTGCGGTAGGTATAGAGAACTGAGCTGTGTCTCGAAGTGGACTAGTGGGACTTGTTGATATTTGACAAGTGATGTCATGTAATCTTGTAGTCAACAGTGAGGATCAACGATTGAAATGCAACACTCTGTATCGTCTGAAAGAACGTGGTGAACGTGTGCTGTGTTACTGGATGCACGTCGCTGATGACATTGGGGATGCCGCTGCTGGTGACTTTACGAATCAGTACACTGATAGCCAAATCCGGTAGTAATCGGAAATAGTGAAGGAAGGCAGGACCCAGTAGTCGTACACTGATGTAGCTGGTGTTGAAGTTCCATGTTTTCATACCTTTGAGACGACTTTGGGACTCAGAGCTACAGACTGTTACCACAGAATTGTTTGCTGCATGGAACTGTTTAGCAGATCTGCCATGTGATGTAAGTGGAAGCACTGCAGGCGGAGTACTCATGTCGGATCCTAAATCAATGAGACAATGTTGTTGGCGTGTGTAGTCGAGGGTTTAAAGTCTGTTGCTGTTTTGAGTTAGTGGCATAGGAGATGAGACATTGCTGCAGTGTGAGATGAGGCTAGTTGAATACCCTCTGAGGTCAGGTGCGCCCTTTGCGGGCACCACGGTTCTTTTGGATACCCGCAAGTTGGGTAACAGTTACGAGCAGTGTCACCAAATTGCCTGTTAAATGAGCAAAGTCATTCCCACACAGGTATGACGGCATGGCTGCCAGGTGCGTGAGAGGTTGCTGTGTTTGCGTGAAGGTCACTGTCAAGTCAGCAAAAACTGGTTGTGATCTGCTGCGCTCAGCTGCAGTCAGGTGGCCAGCATGCTAAGGCTGGTGCTGCGGTCCTTGTGCGGTGGTATTATTGTCGAGGGTATTGATGCATTGTTGTTGGAGTATGGTGAAGATTCTGTCCCCTAATGTAAGCCTATTATCCAGCAATTCATGTTAATGAATGATCATGACAAGGTGCTCCTGTGACAGACGTTTCACCACACATGAGGTCCAAACCACATAATTCAGCATCAGTCGTAACTGCCGTCTGCTTCACATCTGCTGTGCAGCAAGCTACGTAAATTTAAGTATTAACTGTGTTTTTCTTAGTCGTCACTTCTTTTTCCATGTGTTTTTGCTTTTAGGAAGCTTTAATTTTCGAGTACTAGTAATAGTGTTCCATAGATTACGTGTTTGTTTTGAACACAGTCCAGAGACAGTTAGTGCTCATTTTCATTGTTTCCAACATGAAGTGTCTAGTAACCACAGTTTAATCAGTTATCAGCCGCCTTTAGTGAATTAACAGTCTAGTTAAAAGTTGGTTACTTAACTCTCTACAGTAAATTGTTGATTTCTTAGGATGGATAGGTTGTGTGACTGCTGTGTACCGATACAGGGGGAGCTGGCCTCTGTTCGCAAACAGCTGAACGTGCTGAAGCGCGCGGTCAGCCATCTTGGGACTGCTGTCTCGATGTGTACCGGCAGTGAGGAGCCTGGTGTGTCGCATGGTACACCCCAGGTGTTACATGCTTCACCCATGGTCCCTGCTGTCGAGACATCTTCGTGGGTACCAGACGCGGTTTGGCCACTCTCCCCCCCAAGACGAGTGGCGGGTTCAACGGCGTTCGCAGAGCACAAGGCTGAGGGTCAATGTGGAGGCTGGCCATGTGGCATCGCCCGCTCAGCCTATGAGTGGACATGTGGCCGCTCCTTCAGCAAGGTCCGAGCAGGCACGAAGGGGGAAGGGTTTATTAGTGACTGGGAGATCCCATGTTAGGTGGGTGATGGAGTCCCTTAGGGAAATAGCGGAAAGGTCGTGGAAGAAGGCCAGTGTTCACTGTGTCTGCTTGCCGGGGTGTCTCATCCGAGATGTGGAAGAGGTCCTGGTGGCGGCGATAGAGAGTACTGGGTGCACCCAACTGCAGATTGTTGCTCATGTCGGCACCAATGACTCCTGCCATCTGGGTTCAGAGGTCATCCTCAGTTCATACAGGCGGTTGGCGGAGTTCGTGAAGGCGGAAAGCCTCGCTCATGGGGTGGTATCTGAGCTAAATATCTGTAGTGTCGTTCCCAGAACCGATCGCGGTCCTTTGGTTTGGAGCCGAGTGGAAGGCTTAAACCAGAGGCTCAGACGATTCTGCGGATATCTGGGGGGGAAATTTCTCGACCTCCACTACCGGGTGGAGAAATGTAGGGTCCTCCTGAATAGGTCAGGCGTGCACTACACGGAGGAAGCGGCTACAAGGGTAGCGGAGTACGCGTGGAGTCCACATGTGGGCTTTTTAGGTTAAAGAATTCCCTCCCTAGGCCTGACAAGACGCCTCCTGAGAAGCGGCAAGGTAGGAGTAGGCAAAATGCAACAGGAAATAACAATATTAATGTGGTAATAGTAAACTGCAGGTGCGTCTATAGAAAGGTCCTGGAACTGCTCTCATTAATAAACGGTCACAATGCCCACATAGTACTAGGGACGGAAAGTTGGCTGAAACCAGATATGAACAGAAATGAAATTCTAAAATCAGATTGGAATGTATACCACAGAGAGAGGTTGGACACTGAAGGGGGAGGCGTGTTTGTATCGATAAAAAATGCAATAATATCGAAGGAAATTGACGGAGATCCGGAAAGTGAAATAATTTGGGTGAAGGTCACAGTTAAAGCAGGCTCAAACATGGTAATTGGATGTCTCTATAGGCCCCCTGGCTCAGTAGCTATTGTGGCAGAATACCCGAAGGAAAATATGGAAAATATTTCGAGTAGATTTCCCGATCATGTTATAGTTTTGGGTGGAGATTTTAATTTACCAGATATAGACTGGGAGACTCAGACGTTTATAACGGGTGGCAGGGACAAAGAATGTAGCGAAATTTTTTTAAGTGCATTATCTGGGAGCTACCTTGACCAGTTAAACAGAGAACCCACTAGTGGTGATAATATATTAGACCTTCCGGTGACAAATAGAGCCGAATTATTTGAAACAGTTAACGCGGAACAGGGAATCAGCTATCATAAAGCGATTACAGAATCGCTGATTTCAGCTGTAAATAGAAATATTATAAATGTTTGGAAGATTTTACTGTTTAGCAAAGGTGACAAAAAGCAGATTTCAGAATACTTGACGGCTTAACACAAAAGTTTTATCTCAAGTACAGACAGTGTTGAGGATCAGTGGACAAAGTTCAAAACCATCGTACAATATGCATTAGATGAGTACGTGCCAAACGAGATCGTAAGAGATGGAAAAGAGCCATCACGGTACAACAACCGAGTTAGAAAATTGCTGCGGAAGCAAAGGGAACTTAGCAGCAAACATAAATACAGTCAAAGCCTTGCACATAAACAAAAATTAAACGAAGCAAAATGTAGCGTGAGGAAGGCTATGCGAGAGGCGTTCAACGAATTCGAAAGTAAAACTCTGTGTACTGACTTGGCAAAAATTTCTAAGAAATTTTGGTCTAATGTCAAAGCGGTAGGTGGATCAAAACAAAATGTCCAGACACTCTGTGACCAAAATGGTACGGTCACAGGGGATGACAGAGTGAAGGCCGAAATAGTAAAAGTCTGTTTCCAAAGCTGTTTCACAGAGGAAGAATGCACTGTAGGTTCCTTCTCTAAATTGTCACACAGATAACAAAATGGTAGATACCAAAATAGACGACAGAGGGATAGAGAAACAATTAAAATCAGTCAAAACAGGAAAGGCCACTGGACCTGATGGGATACCATTTCGATGTTACACAGAGTACGGGAAGGGACTTGCCCCTCTCCTTGCAGCGGTGTACCGTATGTCTCCAGAATAGCGTAGCGTTCCAAAAGATTGGAACAGGGCATAGGTCATCCCCGTTTTCAAGAAAGGACGTCTAACAGATGTGCAGACCTATAGATCTATAACTCTAACATCGATCAGTTGTAAAATTTAGGAACACGTATTATGATTGAGTATAATGACTTTTCTGGAGACTAGAGATCTACTCTGTAGGAATCAGCATGGCTTTAGAAAAACTCGGCTCACGCTATTCGTTTACAAGACTCAGAGGGCCATAGAAACGGGTTCCCAGGTAGATGCCGTGTTTCTTGACTTCCGCAAGGCGTTCGATACAGCTCCCCACAGTCGTTTAATGAACAAAGTAAGAGCATACGGACTATCAGACCAATTGTGTGATTGGATTGAAGAGTTCCTAGGTAACAGAACGCAGCATGTCATTCTCAATGGAGAGAAGTCTTCCGAAGGAATAGTGATTTCAGGTGTGGTGCAGGGGAATGTCGTAGGACCGTTGCTGTTTACAATATATATAAATGCCCTTTTGGATAACATCGGAATTTCACTGAGGCTTTTTGCGGATGATCCTGTAGTATATCGAGAGGTTGTAACAATGGAAAGTTGTACTGAAATGCAGGAGGTTGTGCAGCAAACTGACGCACGGTGCGGGAAATGGCAATTGAATCTCAATGTAGACAAGTGTGATGTGCTGCGAATACAGAGAATGAAAGATCCTTTATCATTTAGTTACAATATAGCAGGTCAGCAACTGGAAACAGTTAGTTCCATAAATTATCTGCTAGTAGGCATTAGGACTGATTTAAAATGGAATGACCATATACAATGAATTGTCGGTAAAGCAGATGCCAGACTGAGATTCATCGGAAGAATTCTAAGGAAATGCAGTCCGAAAACAAAGGAAGTAGGTTACAGTAGGCTTGTTCGCCCACTGCTTGAATACTGCTCACCGGTGTGGGATCCGCACCAAGCAGGGTTGATAGAAGAGATAGAGAAGATACTATGGAGAGCAGCGCGCTTCGTTATATGATCATTTAGTAATCGCGAAAGCGTTTACGGAGATGACAGATAAACTCCAGTGGAAGACTCTGCAAGAGAGACGCTCAGTAGATCGGTATGGGCTTTTATTGAAGTTTCGAGAACATACCTTCACCGAGGAGTCAAGCAGTATATTGCTCCCTCCTACGTATATCTCGCGAGGAGGCCATGAGGATAAAATCAGAGAGATTAGAGCCCACATAGAGGCCTACCGACAATCTTTCTTTCCACGAACAATACGAGACTGGAATAGAAGGGAGAACCCTCCTCCGCAGACAGTCAGGTGGCTTGCGGAGTATGTAGATGGAAAAGTACAACTGATAATAAAAGTGTGTTTAACTTATGCCAGAACTGTGATGGAGTCCTGTTCCCCATGTTTTCGTTAGAAACGACTTGCTATAGCTGTTCTCCTGGCGTCCATGAAAGGTGCTGAAGAAGAGCCGATTTTGATACAGTGTATATATTATTTGGGGGGGGGGGGGGTGCGGGGGGCTGCGAAGATAATGTCACCTACCACATCAGCCTCTTGTCCTAAGTGATTGACCAGCGTTACGAATTTAACACCATCACTAGTGACGTCAGTTGTGATGGGGAAGCTTTCACTATTGTGAAACATGTGGTGTGTTGGTCTGGGAGAAATGGGGACAATTTCAGATGTGCACAAAAACAGGTGTAGGCAATGTTGGTGGCTTAGCATGGTGATTGACCAGGGGACATTCATAGTCATATGGTAGCCGAATGCTCCACATCTTTTCAATTCACAATGGGGAGTGTGATAGGAATGTCTGAATACTGTGCAGTTGGCTGCAGGTTGTAACGTTCCCTCTTTCTGTTTATTTAGGTTTGATTTGTTTGATTGTTGTTCTTTATTTCTATTATTCGGAATCTTTTTTTTATTAAATTGAGCCTGAAACTTACGTAATAAATACTTCGCGTGAAGTACGATTTGCAGCATAAACAAAAATTAATTTCGGAAATGTAATCCACTGAATATTAAAAGTAAAGCTTTTGAACAACGCGCGTGACTGACTAGATACATTCAGAGGGTACGTACATTCGCGTGCGAGTGGTTGCGGTCTGATGAGAAATTTTCATTGTGAAATAATTTCGTCGTAACACACTCGGAGATTGCGAACGTACATTCAGAGTAGAGGCACGTACGTTCTATCATTCCCCGTGGCCTGGGTAAAAGAATGGCAATTATTTAAATCTAAGAGTATTTCTTTTGCATCGGACTAGTATTTTTATAAGAAAGAGAAGATTGCAGGTTCTGAATGTCTCGGCAAAACGAATCGGAAGTAATTTTAGCGGCCACGAAAGGAAAGTAGAGAGCACAATCACGTACCTCTATTGTTGAGCAGCACCGTTTTGGAGATCTTCGGTTCCATCTAAAACTCGCCTTCTCTGCTTAACATAAATACTCCATAGGCATGGGAATAAGGCTTGTTGTGCGATGAAAATAATATAAAACACATCTTGCGTCTTTTAACTCATTCATTTACCACACACACACACACACTAGTAATTAGACAGTACGACATCCCACCAGCCCATCAGAACAAAAAGTAGTCGTTCATACAAGAAATAAAAAACGAAGGGCGAAATTGTTCCTATGTCTCTCAAAGATAAAAAGTTTACCAGATATTTCTCTGGTGTGTCACTGGAACAATTTTTCAGCACCTCTGCGATTAAATCACAATATTTTCAGTTCCTTTACAAGGTCAAATGATTTCACACACAGCAAGGAAGATACATCAGCCAGAGCGAACGATTAGGAATCTGACTTGTCGGATCGTTATGGTTCAGTATATGCCAGACTTTCATGTGAAGCAGGAGTGACAATAAAGCTACAAAGTAAACTGTTTTTAGTTCAACACTGTTCGGCATTATTGTTTGCTGTAAGAACACTGCACTAATGAGTGATAAATATAGCCCGAGAGGTGGGAGAAAGGTTCAGTATGCACTCAACCACTGTAAGAACCGAGTCTGTTAAACGCTGGATAGCGCTCTGCCTTAGACGACCTCAGAGACTAACTGTGACAAAACGCGTATTTTCTGTAATATCTGACAGTGAACTCGAAAGGACTGTACACCATTCGGGATCGCTTAGATTTTGCTGAAATATCTGTTGCGTGCCGTCCATGATAATTACAAATCCGTGTGGCAAGTGGTGACTAATATTTCCACTTTTGTGGCGAGCATTTATTTCGAAAATTTATTTGAGTATTAGTCGTCAGGGCGAAAGACAGTTTGGTAGGAACATACCGTAGAGGTCGCCTCTGAACTGATAATAGTACTGTTTTGGATAGAAAGATTTACTGTCAATTGAATATAGCGACTTTCAAATTGATGTGCATGAGTTATTTTACTAAATATATGTATGAATTGGAACTCTATACCTTTATTGATTATCATAGTCTTGATCCTGCTAGGCAAAAAGAGAATAGAAACATTTCTTTCAGTGGGCTGGACATGAATGTGGACGTGCAGACTGGAAACTATGGTCAGTATGCTTACTGGCTGACAAAACTACTTGCCAGGCTCACGTGAGAAAGACAGCGAACTACAAACAGTAACTAACTACATAAACAATAACTAGAAGTTATATAAATAAATTTTACAGTGAGCTCCACAACGTCCATTTACTTGAGTGTAGTGTAGTAGCTAGATACAGTATTTTATCATTTTCATACGACATCTTTTCCATTTTCTACATGGATCAATGCCTATCAGAGATGAACTGTAGGTTACACGTTTTATTTTCATCCTAACTTTCTCTTGACAATCAGCAGTCTCTATTTTATGAACACTCCCCGTCTTGTATGAAATTCATTCTGTTGGTTTGGTTCACAGCTAAGGCGAATTTTCTGTTCTCTCTGAGCTTAGGAAAACCGATGGCTGAACTGATGGAATAAATAGGAAAATAGTGGAGGAGGGGGGTTCGAAGAACGAGGATAAAGATTATGGCAGAGGACACCAGTCCTCTTTGATTTGGCATATGTCACTTGGGGCAAGTAGGATGTTTTCCACCAAATTCGTGATGTGTGTTACCATTAGTTGCTGGAAGTAATGGTGAAAGTTTCGAGATCTTCTGAGAAAGACTGTCTGTTTAAAAGGGGAAATAAAAAATCCATAGGCAGCGCTTTTGGCGCAAGCCGATTGGGCTGCTGTGTTATGCCTGGAAACCAGAGCTGTGATTGGCTGGAATGTGCACCGCAAAGCGCATCCTCCCATGGGTGTACTGGAACAGAGAAGACAATTGAAGATGGGATGAGCTACTTGCTGAATGCATTAAATATGCTGTCGACCTGCGAGGAGATGCTGTGCAACTGTACCACAATGACCACAATGACAGTGAGACGCAATGCAACTGCTTGTTAGTGTACTGTAGGTTCGTTCGTGGTCAGACCTGCTTAGTAGATCCAGTTCCTTATGTTAACCTTTTTCCGAATTGCTGAAGTATTTTCGATGCGTGTGGTAAGTTAAATTATTTACAGCACTGTATTTTAGCTAGAACATTGTATTCGTTCTCGTTTCAGTGATTGTAATTAGCATCCATTTTTTTCCTTTACACAACTCATGTCCCATGAATATTGATTAACAAAGTTGTAAGTTTATCAGCACCGCTAATTTCTTTGAATGAGTAATAACAACTTTCTCCCTTGTTCTTTACCCTCAGAAATGTTTATCTCTGTTGCAACATGTTGGACAGTGCACATGTTTATAATATCCTTTCCCTTGTTCTCATAGTGGCATCCCTCATGCTGATCGCTTCATCTGCTAAATTATTGTCAATAGAAATAGAAATAGAATAGAAGTCTGCATTTTGTAAGGGAGAGTAGCATTTATTAGCACTATCTGTTATGCAGTTAAGTGCCCTCCATGTAAAAAGCAACTATAATACATTGAACGGTTAAGTTCCATCTTTTACTTCAAATCTCCTAGGCCACTTTCAGTTTCATCAGGCAATGGATTAAAAGATATTTATATGAGGCACAGTTAAACATTGCAATTGTCTCCATAAGGTGATATGTGCTGCTTGTTTCCTTTGCATCAGGGTAAGGAAATTGTTTTCCTTGTATTCAGAGCAGAAATTTCTTCCACTTTAATTATCCACAGGGTGGCCATTGCACTTACAGGGTACAACGCCTTCATTAAGGGATGTTATAAAAGGACAATGAGGATTAGTAGTTAACTGTATTCAAATCCCATATTTCCTATTTTTGACCAGGAACACAGATTAAGATCAGTAGCTTACAAACACATCACTCCAGCCTACCACACATAAAAACACTGCCAGCACATTGTAAAATTTTTGAGCATAGCTGCAAAGCCTTCCTTTGCAGTTCTGTAGCGTTTTGTATGCATTTCATGCAACAAATAAGATGTCTGTTTGGTTATTGTTTTATACAAGTAATGGTTATACCTTTTATTGACATATGAAACTACATGGTAGAGTCTATAAGCCTTTTTAGGTGAGGTTTGGTTTATTTAGCCCATGTAACTGGTTTATTGATTAGATGTTGATTACGGTATTATGTTGATACCTGATGAATGAGACGTCATTTTATGCTGTTAGGGCGATGGGCCTAGTGAGAAGAGGCCAATACAGTTTGTTCTTTCGAACTGTTGGTCGTCATCATTCTGCAACCCATTAGTGATGAACCTCTCATGGTGGGGTCTTATGAGTGAGGGTTGTATACTTATCAGTCTTTGTATCTATCTTCTTCTTTTCTCAAGCTGTAGTGTCTCTAGTCACTTACCTTCTACCATATCTATTCTCCCTCTTTTTCATAATCAATAGTTTCCAGCACAGTAATCTTTCTCCTAATCCATACATTAAAACTTGTGTTCACAGGATTCCTGATGTTATAAGGTACCTGTAATCTAATGTTCAGCAGTAGATTGCGATTTATATCCAGATTGAAAAAAGTTGCGATTCAATTTCATTTCTTCAGCTACATTCTACTGAAAATTGTATATCTTACATTCGAAAAGGGAGCTAGTAGGACCAATGAATTGTATGGACACATTTATTTAATATTTAATTCTTTTTATGTTTCTGTCATATTTTGGGATTTCATTTTTATCTTTGATGTTAAAGAAGTTAATTAAACTATAGATACCATTTTTCTTTTGACTGTAATACACACATACTTAGCATTTTGCAGTATTTATTCATGAAAGTTCCATTTCAAAATTATGTTCAGAAATGTATAATTATTTTATTTCACTAATTCTGTTTTCATTGAAGAGTTATGTACATAGAAGTAGTATGATAGTAGATAGCTTTGTACAGATGATGAGTCACAGCTTTCATAAGAGAAGTGAACACTAATCCAGCACCAGTTAGTAATAGTGAAAGCTGTAGCCATATGGTTTCAGCATCTTACAGACTATGAAATCCTAAGTTAAAAAACCAATGTAACCAAGAAATGAAATAGTATCCTGTTTGGATGTAATATCTTTTATTAATAATTGGTGATTTAAAATGTTTAGCTCTTATTGTGAATGGATGTGAGAATGGCAAGTAATTTTCTTATCTCAAATGCAGCTGAATCTGTCCAGTCAGCAATCAACAGATATACAGCCCAAGTAGACTCATGGCTAGCATCAAACAGATTGCCCCTCAACACAAGAAAGACAGTAGGCCTAGCCTATCACATCATTCAGAAGAGAACTCTCCAATTTCCAATAGTAACTATAAGTAATAGCAATGTTGACTTCGCCAATGAGACAAAATTCTTAGGGATCCACATTGTTAACACACTGACATCGAAAAACCACATTGATGTGATTAGTTACAGGCTAAGTAAACTCTGTTTTATACTCCACTCACTTATGGCTGAAATAATACCAGCATATTGACTTGTATATATCATGCTCTTTTCCATCAACCACTAAGTTATGGAATCATTTTTTGGGGTCTTAGTACTGAAAAAGTGAAATTATTCAAACAGTAAAAAAAATCACAACAATCCTGTGCAGGCATCAAAGACAAACTTGTAAACTACTCTTTAAAAAATTAAACATACTCTCTCTCCCTAGTCAATACATTTCTGAACTGCTCTGCTTTAATAAACAAAACAGGGAATTGAAAAGATTGCTAAGATTAGTTTCCCATTCAATTAAACTTTACAGTAACAGTGTTAAGTGTATGGGAATAAAACTTGATAACCATCCACTGAAAGAAATAGAAATTATTCAAGAACCAAAAAAAATTTTAAAAAGAACTTTAAGAGCACTGTTAACAAAGCATTGCTTCTACAGTATACACTGCTTTCTTCAAAGTGATCTATAAACCAGCGTGACGTATACTAAGTGAACCAATGTTATGTGTATACACTTTCTTTATTATGTTGTACATTTCTGTATATTGAATGACTGACTAAGACTACATGTGTAATAAATGTTCTGTGTGATGCACACTATGTGTAACAGTGTTGTATGTGATATGTGATGTTTAATTGTATGTGATATGTTTTTCATCATCTGCTTGCTTTGTCCTATATCATGTTGTACACTTCTGTACACTGAACTTCAGTACACTGAATGGCTGAGTGCATCAATAAAGATACAAAACAATATAATGCAAAAATGATTATTGTCATGATCATTAATGGAGTATACATTAGCATGAGAACTGTGTCATGACCATATGAGCGAGTCATACTCTCAAGATAAATCTGTAAAGTGTAACTCCCCAGTTTATGGTAGTGGGTAAACGAGAAAAATATTAATGATTCATTTATTTAAAGGGAAAAGTTGTTTTTACATATTTCTTCTTTTAATGAATCGATGTGAAAAACTGTTAAGTTGTGATTGGTACAATTGAAAAGATGTGGGATACTGCAGTTATATAGCAGACTGGCTGTGATGTACATCAGCCTGTGAGAGCACATTACACTCGCATGTATTAAGCCGGGTTCACACAAGCGACGAAAGTGTCGCCACAGCTAGTGACAGACTGGAGTTGCAATGCACCTGTATGCGTGAACTCCCAGCTTTTAGTGGCGCAACTTAATAGACGCCACTTTTGTCACTCCACGAAAAGTTCAACTTGGTTGTACTTCATTGTGCCACTTTCCTTCCCACACTACTCCCTGGTGGCAGTATTTCAAAACACAAGCATTCTGTCACAGTTATCAGGGAGAAATTTCTGAAGTACTCCATTTTATCTCAGTAACTTTTCATTTTACTATTGAAAAATGTGAAAAGAATGGTTGACACATATGCTGTCACGGCTTTTGGGACTATAAGAACAGCAACCTACGTTTGATTTTCTGCAGCAGTGTCTGTATAAGTGTGTGTGTGTGTGTGTGTGTAAATAAATCGCATATTCTACGTGCTTCAAAGATTTTTGGATGAATAAATAAATAAACGTAATAGATCTAAGCAAAAAACCGAATCGTATGAACTTTCTGATTTGTGAGACGAAACATAATATAAATTGTAGATTATATGCAGGAAATGGCTCCCGACTATGACGTGGAAGCTGTTAAACTAAAAGTTATTTATTCGAAATGTCTATATAAACGAATACAATAAGATTCTAAAGTCTTGAAAGACTAGAATGTCTGCACATGATACTTACATGAGTTTGCCACTGTAGCCACTATTTTCGTCTGCGAGTGTTATTTCTTTTATAAATGTTTTGTGGCCCCTGATTTATCTGTGTGTGAAATCTATTTTCGGATTCAACATTGTGATTACTTCTTCCTTGTATTTAACTCTTGTCACAGCTCCAATGTCACAGCCTGCACTATTCTATTAACACCAGCTTATATGATATCGGTTACCGCCATATTAAAGCTGTGCAACTACATAGAATTTGTGGCGTCCTGTGTGAATGGTAGCTCACGATGCAATTAAACAGAGTCCCAAGCCGTATTGTTATATTTGTTGCGTGTGTGAACCTGGCTTTATGTGGGCTAAAGGCATGCTTTGTGAAGTCTAGAGGAAGTGTGGATAACAGCCATGATGACGGTGGGAAGTGTGTATTACGAGCTCTGAATGGATGGAAAAATTTTACCTAATGAAAATTAAACTTGACTGACGGGCATCGCAAACTAAAAGAGTGAGAAAGATGAACAAATGAAATTCCGATTTTTCTATGTAAACTGTGACGTCAAAGCGAAAGAGTGAGAAAGCTCAACAACTGAAATTCCGGGTTTTCTTTGTAAACTGTGAATTTTGAATTAACCAAAATTGGAATGGCATGTACTCAAGTCGCGACGAAAAAGAGATTGTTGTGGATAATTTTAGACCCAGCATTCTGTCTCTGATATTCCATTTTTGTAATTATTTTGGTAAGAGGTTCGGTATGTTACCATTAGCTGGTTATGAGTGACTGTGAGTTCGAGTGATTGTCGAAACTGTAACTTAAAATTATCATGGGCTTGGAAGTGTTTTGTGTCAAATATACAACAATTTGTTGACGTTTTCACTGACAAATGCCTTTTAGTTAATAGTTTACCAGTCCTGAAACTGCTAAAATATTAATGCAATGTTTAGACACAACTGGCACCATTGGTTTTAGTACAGCTCATCTAGTCGAAGAACATTAACAGTTCTTATAACATGTCAAGCCTCTGAGCAAGGTGCAGGAGACACAATCACTTCGAATGCAATTTTCAGCAGGAGTCACATAACCATGCTTTTACGTCTGTTATCTTGGCAAACATACAGATAAATATGTAAAACGTTTAATTTGTTTTTCTATAGGTTCTGGAAAGATCGAAATTTCCATGTTGTAAAACTGTTTCGCTCTTGCTACATTCCAAAGAGTTATATAGTTTTTGATTTCCTTTCAAGAAAAGCACTGTTGTTTTCGAACTGGAGCGGAAGAGTCTTGTCTTTTTTAGGGTGGAGTTGCAGTTTTGGTCTTAATGCTGAGAACTTAGTGTGTATCATGAGTGTAATTTTCACTTTATCTTGTGACTATTAATGGAATATTGAATTGGAATGCAATTCGATCTCATGAACTTGCAAACTTTTTTCATGGTAATAACTATGATTCTCTCTTGTGTGTTCATAATGTTGAAAACATGTAGTTGTTTGAAGTGAATTAATATCGCCACTGCCAATTTAAATGTGGACCTGAAAAATCATGTTCTAGGATACATCAAGCTGAAGAGCTGAGCCACAACTAATTCCTAAAATGAAGTTGAGTATTAAAAGTGTTTCTGATTAATATAACAACCATAACTAAACTCATGAACCCACATTGCAGTTTCCCACCATGATCTGATAAAGAAATGCAAATACATCGTTTATATTATACACTGGTTGATCTGAGAGAGGAAGTGGGAATCATTAAAATTATATCACAGACATATAACTGACAGAGGAGCTTGACCTAACATGAAAGTTCATGAAAGCTTTATGGTGCTAGAAAACCAAGTGGTTTGTACAATTTCTGTAACCCTATACTTATTTCAAACATTTATCAGAATATAGGAATGGTATACAGTTCATACTGGGTGAAATCATTCCTACAACTGAAATTTAGATAACAAATTGTAGTACAATGAAAAGTATAAATGTTTGATAAATGTACTAATACTGACAGTAACCAAAGTGTTCAGTCGCAACTGTATAGCAAACTTTACAGAATACAGTGTATAAAGAATGTAATTAGAACCAGCTAACCTGGAGTGTTGGCATTCATTGTCTGAAATATAAGGAAAAGAATTAGAGTGACGTTATTTCAGTGTGCATTTAGTACAAGTGGATTATGTTCATGATTTAAACATTTAGGTAATTGATGTTTAATAAAACGGTCTGTTAGATATAATAGATAAATATTTAATTTTTAGTTCTATGAATAGTTTCTGGTAATAGTATTTTTTTATTCTGTTATGAAGTTTACATGTTTACAGTGGCATCTTTCACATAAGGAGAGGGATACGAAATGAAACATACCATTTCAACGAACTGAAGTATGGCATACTAATGCATATTGACTGCCAAACATTAAAATAATTTTTAGTAGGAAGTTTAGTAAGTCTGGAGATTTCATGTTATTTGTGCAAGTAACTAAATATGGACAGGCAGCATTTCTGCAAGATTGGGTGATGGTGTCAATTTAGTCATGCTTTGTAACACCTGTTGGTTTGGCCATTGCTCCATGCAGCTACTCAATTCCCTCAGAGACACATTGTACTCCATGACAATATACACCATGGCAATGAACTACGTCATAAAAGGGAGAGAACGAAGCCAGTCTGCTCTGAAGTCTGACACAGAGTTTGGTCTAAAACATCTATAAATTTGTAATACTTGATGTAACTGCCAAATCTCAGTAGTAGATAATTATTGTACAGAATGGTTGCGATCAGTGGATTCAGAGAACAGAGAGAGGTATTGGACACTTTGAAAATTATTTTCACAAAAGAGGTTTCACGCAGATACGTAACAAATCTCTTCTGATTTATTTTGTTTTAAATATCTGAATTATTACAAGATATAATGGTTGTACAAAGTTAGTACTTTTTATGTGTTTCATTAAGTTCAGACATGTCTGTTGGAACATTCCAACAGTCTTCTTAACAACACAGCAATTGCAATACCACATTTATCCACTAATAGCAGGCAGCAGCTTTCTATGCTGTGTGGGAATCAGATAATATGTGTATGAGTACTGCTTGTGACACAGGAACAACAACATTTGAGAGTTTGGGTTTAGCTATGAGCTTTGCGTGGATATCCAAAGTGGTTAAAGTGACCTCTAACATAAAACGGCAAATCTAGTTTTGAGTTGCTGTCTGGCACAAATTTTCATTGTCGTCATGCCCTTATACACCTGATGGTCGTTTGTACTCACAACTGTGAATACAATTCATATATGTATTAATTATTTAGGAATTACACATACAATAATGTTGTGCAAAACAGACTGTAATAATAGATAGAAACAGAGAAAATATTTTTCATTGACAAATTTCTCTCATTTTCCTCAGTTAATCAAAAGTTTAGCACAAAGCTTTCTCAATGGGGACCAGTTACACATAACAATGCAGAGTATTAGTACAAATTTCAGTAACAAACATACAAAGGAAATATGTAGCATACCTCTTGCCACGTTCTTTCTTGGCCAACCTTGACTGGATCTTGTAACTGACAACTGTATAGAAGATGAAGTAAACATCAAGTGCATATGTCAACAGAAGAACAGTAGCTGTATGACTTTGGAAGCCAGCATGGTAAGTAACCATTATAATGCTTAAGTATGCTGCAGCAATTGTAGTAACTTCAAAAAGAAATTTCCTGCAAGTTCAAAAAGCAATTTATTTTCAATACTTGCTATACACTTTTATTGTCAAGCATGTTTATGTGAGTCTTAGATAAAATTAATTATATATTCTCAATTTTGTCTCTAACCATGATTTGTGCATTACTTGTGTAACTATATTGACAACTTATATGTGTTTGATGGAAGCAGGAAAGACAAAAAAGTGCAAGAGCAACATCCCTAATAAAAAATGGAAGGAGGACTGGATTTTAAGGTTCCATCAATAATAGGTCATAAGAGTCAGAGAGAAAGCTCAGATTAGGAAAAGAGAAGTAATAAATCAAAAGTGAAAAACATTCACAGTTTGGATCTAGGTTAATTGAACATAAGATTACGTGCCTTCCAAGTGAGAAAATGTTATTAGTCGGTTATGGAATTTTTAAATTATGACAAAAATTTCCTTGTATGTTAATGTAATAAACTTGTAGTGACGTTTCTAAATTACGATTAATTTCAGGTTTTTTGATAGTTGCCTGTATCTCAGTTACATTATTTATACTTATAAGTCTGCTCTAAATTAAATTAAACCATCATTGTCCCAAACCCAACTCCACTAGGACACTTCGTCAATCTCTCAAATGATCTTTTTCTGGATAAGATCAGTCAATTTCAGGAATATGACAGGAACGACCATCCAAAGCACAAATGTGTTAGAAAGATGCACTTTAAAATGCATACTACTTTATCTTTAGTGCCAGAAGCAAATGAATTCTACAGTCAGCTCTTTTCTTTGCATATATTAGGAAGCGGTTGTATGGACCAAAAGAAGAAAAAATGTCCAGTAAACATGGGCTCTAAAGTGCATGCTGTTCCTTAAGAGTTATAAGCACTTGTTGGTCTCTGCTACTGTGGAACACATTTCTTCTATTGAACTGGTGTTCATAGCTCATAAAGTATGCATTTTAAAGCACATATTTGCTCAACTCTTTTGCTTTGAATGATTGTTCCTGTCATATCCCTGAACACTGACCACTCCTACTGGGATAGCGTATATAAAAACGAACGTTTGCTTCTTCATCTTCTATGCTCTCCTGTACCATCCACCTGCTTACTATGAAACGTTGGTGAGCCATTGTGAACATAGTTACAAAGGCTTCTATAGTGTTAAGAACCACCTACGATCCATAGTGGCTGGGATGAAAAGGTGGTGACCCGGAAGACTAACTCAGGAATGCTTGGAGCAATGTGAATCAAATTTTGTTTGTATAACGATTTGTATAAAAACGTTGTCATGGTAATACACTTCAACCACCCCTTAGTGTACAGCTGAGGGTAAGAAGACATGACACATAAAATGTTTGATAATGACATACTAGAAGCAAATCTATGGTTTTCAAGATTGTGAGGTACATTAGTGACAAGATAGTGATGTATTAATATTTCTCTGTAACACCTGAAGGAATTTATATCAAATAGTCACTCATATCATCTGCTACTTGAAAAGATTGATTGTAACAATAAGACAGCTGTAGTACCCATATGGCTGAGGATTTAGCATGAAAAGGGAAAATGGCAAAATGCAATTAAGAAATACCTGGAAGGATTTCAATCAAATAGGTGTACACATGACTTATTGTTTGTATAAAAAAATAGTGTGGGAATAAAATATCCCTACTACTGCTTATGGTAAATAATATGAAGAGAAGCAATATCTCGGAACACTTTAAAAGTGTGAAGCAAATTCGGCCTCATGCTACATGTTTCAGTATCACAGATACATTTAACATCTTCTCTAGAGTCACATGGTGTAAAATAGTGAAAAATCAGACAGTTGCCACAGACAGTCCTTTTGCTCAAAATGACAATCAGTTATTGCCAAAACTACAAGTTACCTCAGAATTCAGATGAGATTGCTGGCCAACATTTGCTAGAAATACAGACGAAATTTGTGTACTAATATGTGAGAACGATGTTAAATGTATGTCAGAAATATGTGATATATGCATACACAGACAAAAATGTTGAAGTAAATGTGGTAAAAATTAAATATTTAACTTGTAGGTGTACTGAAAATTGCATTGTATACCGAAACATATCTCTTGCTCTGGTAGGTCCCAATTTTTAGAATCTATTTAGAAGTACCTTGACTGACATTTAAATAAGAGGCAAGTGACTTCTACAGCACTTCACACTCCTAAGACACTAAAGGAAATTTATCGATATTGATGACATACAAATAAATTTTGCTAATATAATTTGCATCCCAGCAATATTGTAGATGTGAAGAACTCCATTATTTAAGACAACCTCTTTGCTTCTGTCAGATCATATGGCTCTCTAAATACAGAGATTGAAACCAACTTAAAATAAACTATATAGTTTCTAAATTTTCAGTACACCAAATGTTAAATATATGATATGACATCTGCTGCTTTAGCACTTCAGAGAATTTATGGAAATTAAACTCAGCTGCTGATGAAAAAGTAAGTACAAAAAATTTATTCTTGATGAAAACGAGAAGCTTGTTTTTGGGATGAAGTGTGAAGAGTAATACTTGATCCAATAATTCAGCCTTAACTGTCTCATTATCTGTTGTCTTGAATCATTCAATTCATATTAATGGATTTTAGTGAGATCTGTTAAGGAACATACTCTACAATGCAGCACACAGCTTTTGTTTTCGTTGTATTTACTGACACACTATTTAAATTTATGATGAGCAGCATTTCAGATGTCAGAAGTCTCGATATTTAAACTAGACCATTAAGTGAACTTGACTAACAAAATCTCATATTTAATTGCTGGCAGAAAAGATTTGAGACACATGACTATATTAAAAATATATACTTCTACCACACACCGATTCACAAATACATGATGCTAACATAATATTTGATACCTGCTGGCTAAGTATGTCTTTTCATCAATTCATGAATGATTCAGAAGGATGTACACATTTCAATAAATCTCCATAATGCCTTGTTAATGACACAGTGGTTTTCACATTCTGTATGTTTACTGTCAGCAGGATAAAGCATTGTTCACAGTTCTTAAGCCTAATTTGACTCGTCAATGCACATAAGTAGCATATGGTTACACAAGTTGATGAAATTTATCAGTTTCATCAGGTTCCAAATTTGACCACAGTAATTTAGTAGTTGCTCATTTGTTCAGAGGTTGGTACTGTGTAAACAAACTTACTTATGTAGAGTGGGTGGAAAAGGTTTGCTTCTTGAATATCTATGGTGTGCATATGTGTTTGATGGAATTTAGCAGTGAGCATGATAAAAACAAGCAGTGAAGTGTTGCTCCATTTGAGAGCATTATACACAATCTGAATATGGATGGGTTGACGATACCTCAGCTACAGAGAAAAATGCATGTAGTCAGGAATGGTACACAAATAGTTTAAGTGCAACACAGGCAAGCCTTTTCTAGATTGATTCTATCGATGCCGTCTCATGTTTATTAATCATATGATACCACTTTTGGTGACATGTGCAAAAATCTTGTGCCATTTGTTGCTGAGCTGGTCTTTTTCTTGTATTTATCCATTATTTATTCATCTTTATCCACTTGCATATTTATTAAATATTCGGCATTTTTATACAGAACTATGTGCACTCTAAAAGCACAATTTTGTAGTTATTTTTAGATTTAAGCTGAAGAGAATCGGATAAAAAGAATAATGACCGTTAGTATCTATTGTATTTTACAATAATGCATTAATATCGACTTTTCTGATGTACAAAATCATCGTCAGAGTGTAGATCAATGTAACTTATTTGAAAATTATCTTTGATGTGTTATGGTCTGTGGTCATGAGTTGATAACATGAGATGCAGTTTGTTAAGTGGTTGTTATACTTAACGCCCTACTCAATTAAGTCTTGTTTTTTAAATGTGACCGAGCAAGTTGGCGCAGTGGTTAGCACACTGGACTCGCATTCGGGAGGACGACGTTTCAATCCCGTCTCAAGCCATCCTGATTTAGGTTTTCCGTGATTTTCCTAAATCGTTTCAGGCAAATGCCGGGATGGTTCCTTTGAAAAGGCATGGCCGATTTCCTTCCCCATCCTTCCCTGACCCAAGCTTGTGCTCTGTTTCTAATGACCTCATTGTTGACGGGACATTAAACACTAACCACCACCACCTTAAATGTGTGTGATGCTACATTGTACATACTTTGTCTGATGTTACTGGTAAAGACACTAGTCTGATTTGAAGAGTAAGTGATTTAAAGATTATTATATGATAAAAAGTGTTACTTGGAATATGTTTACATTCAAGGAAATGGCGAAATAAGCCAGCAACAGCAAACAAATAGTCCTGAGTCATTTACAAAGCAGAACCTGGACATCCATACAGTAAAATTTTGATTCCATCAAAAAGATAAGTAGAGATTTGATTTAAGTACCACTTAATATCCTATTTTTATTTGGCAAGAACGTGATCACTTGCTAAAGTATATGATACATATTTTACCAGTTATTGCCAGTAACATCATTATGTTAGGTAGCTATGTTTGGGGGCTCAGCCAAGATCTGTGAGTTGCACACTGAAACATTAATAATGTAATAAATATTCTACTTTTCAGAAATATTGTGTGTAAATTCCACAATATATAAAAGTTTGGATGACAACTGAAACAGAAGAAAACGATTTAAAGCTTCGTATTTTATGGAAGGTCAAAGGAGGATCATATACCACATTGTCAGTAATAGTTATGGATCTAGAACTTATGGAGATAAGTACCATTTTTTCCTATTAAAAAGTATAGTGTTTTTTCTTTTCAAGTACTTTTTAGAGTATAGAAAATGAAAGCTAACTTTCTCAGCAAAGTGTATCAGATATTTAAGTAAACAATTTAAAAAACAATGGGGTAGAGGGTAAACACTAGATTAGTCTTTAGAAAATTCAGAGTGAACAAAGAAGTTAGATATAACAGAAATGTTCAGAATACTGATGGCACAGATGAGAGAGAACTGTGTTAATTTCTGCAAGCAGTATGAAGTGATGGAAAATAGCAGCATAGAACTTAATGCTAGTTTGCACGAAAATTCTGATTGCTTATAGACAATAATAGGGAAAGATTTGATAAAACCTAATGTGAATTGCAATGTATGCCTACCAGATAGGGCATCTTAAAATATATGTTGAGACTGATTTACAGAGCATAGTTTACAAAGTAGATACTGTTGGAAGCAAAATTAATCACTTGTAAACAAGGTTTTTTCAAGAATGTAGTGAAAGTGAACAGAAGTTCAATAAGATTATATCTATTATTAAAGAAAAAATTGCTAAAATAAAAGTACAACCGAAGAATATAAAAGAATCGAAATGAACAGTGATTTCAATTAGATAGATGGGAGACTAATAAAATAAAGGCAAAATAAAATTATGGTATAGAGAATGTAACTAATGACATTAACATCGCAAAAAATGAGTTTTGTTACTTTGGCACAAAGCTTGTAGGTAACCAAAATGATACAGTGTCTAGAAATCTGTTTGGTAACAGTGACATTATGTGGTCCAATCTACCAGTGAAAAGTTTTCCTGATGACTAACTGCAACCTGTAGTTTCTCTTCAACACTGTAAAGATAATTTTGTGACTGCATGACAGATAATTTAAAAACCAAATTTACTGAAGAAATTCATAACATGGGAAGTTTTACTTTGGACAAACCAAAATTCAGATCATTGGATAACATTTACCAACTTTAAAAAAGTTTTTAAGAAAATTTTTATCAGAGTTTGGACAAGTAAGAATAAAGAGGGAATTTTTAAATATCCTAATCTACATGGGAGGAAACTGGTTATGAAGAAAACTGTGCAAAAATCAATTGGAAAAGTTAATACACTTAGGCATTTTCACGAGGTGGCACAAACTGATGCAGTTACAGGAGATCACCTGAAATGTGGCAATGGGACTTAATTAATGCAACTGATAACTCACTGAATCAATTCTTAAAGTATACGGGCAAGTTGGATAGAGTCTCACAGAAGAAAACAGACAAAGCTTCTGTCAGGAAAATTATCAATATGGAAGGTGGAACTTTGCAAATTTTAGGAATTAGCATCACAGTGGTGGGGTGAGAAGATATTACTGTGCAACTGGTAGAGATATAAATTGGGGAAGAGGCCTTGAGAATGGGAACAATGCACAAGAATCACAAAACAATGTCCAGATACATGAAATAACAATGAACAGAAGAAATGTAGGGTGGCTCCAATGAGGGTCCATAATTTTTGAGAGAGGGAATCAAACAGAAATCGGACCACTGAAATTTGTCGAAATGTTAAAAGGAGATAACATCAGATGAAACAAGACTGTAGTAAAGAGGCAGTACACTGGGTAAATAGATTATAATTTGATGGTTGGTTTTGAGTTCCAAAAGAAAGAATTATTTGTTAACAGTTAATAGGAAGAAAGTTGTTGAAAGCTTAGATTTGGATCCTAAAATAATGGCAAATTATTTGTAGTTAGGGTGATATCAACTAGCAAAGTACTCAAGTGAGAAAAATTAATAATGTTGAATCAGAATTGGGCGACTTGTTTAAGGAGGAAAGGATGTGAACCAATCAATACTAATGACTTGGAGCATAATACTCGTCATCAAATACTGGGGGGGGGGGGGGGGGGAGAGGGAACAGGTTGGGATAATGTCATTGAAGTTAGTGTAAATGAGTCAAGTAAAATAGGTAAGGATACTAGAGATTCTGAATATGAGAACGAAGTTCATATTGAAATGGATGAGGAAGAGGTAATGAAGTTTTTAATGAAGATGAAGTTCCATATTAGTAGAGTGTTGCTAATGAATAAGTATCTGAAAAACAATTGCTATTTATTGGTGTTAGTATATCACTGAACGTTAGAGAATGGGGAGCAGAAGTTATGATAAAAAGAATCACTTTAATTTGTGTATGAGCATAGATGCAAAGTGAGAAGTACCTTTAATAGTACTTTGGGATCATCATGAGAGCAATAATATCTTGGAAAAGCTTTGTAATAAACTTGGGAAGATCTGTGAAACTCTGTATCTCAATTTAGAGGAAGAAAATTAACAGTGTACCGAGCGAAACGGTATAACAACAGAGAATCTTGATGCAACCAAGCTTCGTCAGGGGAAGCGCGTGTGATGAAAACTCTGGTACAATTGTCAACTTGTTGAAAACTGTGTTAAAGGAGAAAGGAGAGGCAGAAAACTAAAGAAATCAGAAAAGATTTACTATAAGAACGTTTTGAATGAAAGGGGAGATGTAAAGAGTTATTTGCCCATATGTGAAATTCTAAATAGAAAACTGGTAAGGAATATGTCTAACTGACACAGGTATAAACAGTGTTCCTGCTTTTAGGAAGGAGGTAGTGGAAAGAAATTTACAGAAAAAAGAAGGGATATAATAAATATCCAATATCTAAAAATTTGAGAAATGTTGAAAAACAAGGAAAACTTTTCACTACCAATTAAATTTAAGGGACCTACAATAACCCTTGAGTGGACCAACTACAAATAAAATTGTTGCACACCCTTCCATTGTTGTTTCACAATTTCAAGCCCATACCTATTTCCTCATTATTCCTTCATGTAGCACAATGACAAATGCATTATCATACATCCAAATGAGCAGTAGCAACATAATATAAATCAGAATACTAGGCAAGAAAAAAGTTATGATCTGTGCAAGAAAATGACCCAGATGAGCTAGCAGCACAATCTCACAAAGAGGCAGTTTTCTGAGAGATATTTAGTAATCGAATAAGCGGTTGGATGGCGGTTGGATGGAATCTGTTATAACTACGCTGTTTAATGCTTCGAGTGGATCATCACTGTAGGCTAACTTTTGTCTGTGGCAACATTGATAAAATGGTAACTTATTTCTTTACCCTTTATGTTAACAGTGCTTTTGCTCATATTATGTAAGTATACTTTATTATTGTTTAATTTAACTAAGTTTAAACTGTGATTTTCCTTGTACATATTTTCCATGGCAACGTAGGGACAGTTATTCTTTACATTTGTCCAAAGTATGCAATGTGCTGACCTGTGTTATGAAAAATGGCACCCCCACTCAAATGTTAAAAACCTGAGAAAACTAACATAAAGTTTGAGTATTCTTAGTTTTAAGGAAGTCAATTCATCTGTGTAGAGCAATTGTTTACTTTTACCAGTAGTCTGAAAATTCTATTATCTAACAGATCTTCTGTAAATCGATAATTGCAATGCAAAATTTTGGGGTTATCTTTGTATAATGTTTATTACCAAAAGTTCAACTCTTTTAGCTTTTACAACTAATGATGTGATAAATTATTTATGTTTAACCCTAACTTGATTGAAGTTAGTTCAAGAGGCACTGTTCTGTGGGGACTACTTTATAGGACAAATAGTGTCTCCCCAAAAAAGAGAATTCTCTTTTCAATTTCTGGTTTATGTTTTTGATCCAATTTTATTTAAATTCGTTTCTCAGAGTGAAATACCTCTGGAAATTGTACATACTAGCTTCTACCTTCCTATCGTTAGTCTCTAAGAAAATGACATCGATACGTTTTAATTTGACTTATTTTATCTTTTGAGAGTCAAACTATTCTGGGTGATGCACATAATACATTACTGCAAAATTATTTTCCGATATTCACTAGCGGAGTAAAATGCATGTGCTAATTTCAGCATATCTTTAGTAATCTCAAAATGAAATAAGTAATAGGTACTTTAATCATTATCCAAAATGTCTTTTTACTAATTTAGACACTTTTGTCAATATTCAGTTTCATGTCTTTATTGAAGAGTTCATTTAAAATACAATTTTTGTCAGTTGCTGTACTATACATTAAGACCTTTATATTTTGTGTAACAACTGACAGCAATACTTGCAAAGATTGAAATTCAGATGATAGAAAAATAAGCAGGTAAAGGGGGTAAAGAAGCGATGCCTATAGAAAAAATTATTCTGGTGTTCTATATAGCTCAGCCATTTTGTTATGCTATGCCATGTGTTACAAGGGAAAGAATGTTCTAAAATAATATAAAAGGTGAGATGTTATACCTGTCTCTCAGTTATTACCTTTTGAGCACTTGAGTTTGTTTCCAATTTAATGTAATTAGAATGCAGTTTGGTCTGAGCTGCCAGAGATGGCAGCCATGTGTGTGTGAGGTTCGCTTCCTTGTGTGCATGAATGTGTGTGTATGTTCACTTTCCTGACGAAGGCTTTGGTCAAAAGTCTATGTACATGAGACTTTTCATTGTATCTGTCTGAAACTCAATATGTCATCTTTTCACAGAGTAGAAATCTATCCTTTCCTTATATAATTATGAACAATAACACATGAACTCTATGAGTATCTAATGTGAAGAAGAAGACTGAATTACGAACCAGATTCTAAATCAATTACAACACATATGACGTTAAGGTGCAAGTGTGACATATAAATGAACAAATGCCTCGAGGATGGACACACATCAAAAAGAAATGTACGTTAGCTGAAAGTTACCTATGAGCTGCAAATGAAATGATACCACTAATTCTGTGTAATTTTAAAAGCAATTTGGGGTTAGCAGGAGTGATTACCTGAAGATGTTTTTAAGTGTACAAAAACCCTCTTTTTCATATTCATTACTGTTTTCATAAGACTGTATGTTAATTTACTAAGCATACAGAAGCATGGTTAGAGGGAGGAGGAGATGTGAATGGTGGTATCTTTCATCACAGAACTGGTATTCTTTCTTTGGCCAGCAGGAGAGTGGAAGGGGCAGGGGGAAGTGGTGTAGGTAGGGTGAGGGGTAGAGGAATGGGAAGGGCAGGAGCAGGAGAAAGTGGAGGAAGAAGTGGGAGCAGATGGTGTGGTTGCATCCTTCACCCCTAAATTGGTACAGCTTTTGCCTACCCAGCTTTTGTCCTTATGCAAGGGTTCTCATATTGGATCACAGGGCAGAGGGAAACCTAAAGGTAGGGGATGGGGATGGGTATATGAACGAGCATGGGAGGGGTAGGGGCAGGGACAGTATTAGAGGGACAAGCAGGAGCAGGGGGAAGGTCAAGGTGAGATGCAGGAGAGGTGGATGTGGGGTGGGTGGCATGGTGGCAACCTTCATTCCAGAATATACAAAATGCCCTATCAATTTTGGTACAGGGGAAAGCCTTCTTTATTACGACTTATAGACTTTTAGCTGCTTTCAGTGGTTCACATTTTTAAATGCCATCACAAAGAGTGGGTTAATTCATAGAAGTTGATATTTGCAGACTTTAGCCATACAACCAAAGGCTTTTGATTAATTGAAAGTGGGACTTACCAGGTAACTCTCAGCAGCTACATAAATTTCCTGAAGGATGAAAATTTTCCTAGTTCGAAGATGGAGAAACTTAAGATGATCAGTGTCTTAAGTTTGAAACCAAAAGCAGTTCTTCATGACATCAATAATTCATGGGGTTAGGTTGTTTGGAGGAAGAGACCAAATAGCGAGGTCATCGGTCTCATCGGATTAGGGAAGGATGGGGAAGGAAGTCAACCATGCTCTTTCAAAGGAACCATCCTGGCATTTGCCTAGAGCGCTATAGAGAAATCATGGAAAACCTACATCAGGATGGTCGTCCTCCCGAATGCGAGTCCAGTGTAATAATTCATGCACTGAGGAAGACATTTAACCAATAGATAATTATAATGATCGGTTTTACGGTTTTGACGGTGGTCCAATGGAAAATGAAACAGTGCAATGTCATACGCAACATATGGGCCTATTAGTTTGTCATGTGGTTACATCCTGAAGATCAAGGGGGAACCAAAACCCAGGGAATGGCCAACATATTTCATTTACTACTTTCAAGAAGGACTTCCAAATGAAGACAATGGATTTAAAGAAGCCTTGAGAAAGCTTTATAAGGAATAATGGAAAAGGAAATGAAGCAAAAATCTCATCTTTAGTTCATCATGACAAATTAAGAGTGGTATAGCTACGCTGGGCAGACAAATCTCTCAAGACTAAGTGAGTGTCAAAGATAAAGCTTACGACTAGCAGACCTATACCAGAGACATTTACGGCAAATTTAGTGCTAAAAGACCAGTCTCATGTTCAAGGTGTTATTTTCATCAGGAAAACTCAACATCGGTGGTCCAACATGCATCCATTACACATCTCTTGTCTATGACAGCCAGAGAGAGCCAGGAGATCAACCATATTAGTATCGCCCCTGTATTTCTCTACGAAGAGGCTAATGAAGCAATTTATGTCATGCAACCACAAAATTTTTTATAGCTTCTGCACAACTATTGAGGCCGAAGAAAGCTGAAAATAGTTTTCATCCCACACATGCTTAACACGTTCCAATGAACAGAAGAAATACCTTGCTACATGGAGGGTGTTGTTCGTCGTTGCTCCTGATTCTCTGCCTAGAGCAAGGTGCTCGATCTAACGCCTTGCTAGAATAGCCATTCTTCACGAAAGTCGACCATAGATGTTCAGTATCATCTTTTAAATAAACAGATTCACAAATGTTGTTCCCCCATCTACCAAGGTTTTTATTACACCTATTTTTTGTCTAGCGTGGTGGTTAGAATCTTCATGCAGATGCAGATGACTCCGCCACACACCATTGGGTGGCTTGCGGAGTGTAAATGAAGATGTAGATGTAGATGTATGGCCTTTCTATACACCTTATAGCCGAAAGCTCCATTCCGTCCTTGAACCACAAACACACTGAGGAAATTCAATTGCTCATTACTCCATCTCCATAGTAAATTGGATTTCCGGATTCATGCTGTTTAGATGTGTCAGAAAGGCTTCCAACTCCTCTGCTCAGTGTGCTCATGCTACGAAAGTGTCACCGACATAGTGATACCATCTGGCAGTCTGCAATGCCCATTGTTCAAAATTCTCCATAAACAAGACAGTCACAGCTCGAATAAGGGGACTGCCCGTAGCCAACCTGTCAATCTGTTCATAAATGTCATTATTGAATTGGAAATAAGTTGTGGTGAGGCAGTGTTGGAATAATGACACAATATCAGCAGGAAAAATATCCGCTATGCATTAGATAGCTTTGAATATTGTAATCATAGTAAATAACGACGCAATATAAAAACTAATGGGGATATTATCTTGGCCCACATTCATTTCCCTTAACTTGTCAATGAAATGAGCTGAATATTTAATATGATTGTCAGGTCGCAGCAGTGACGTAACCGACCTCCCAATTCAGATGATACAGATGCTGAAAGGTTAAAAGAAACTTGAGTTTGATTTAAAACACATACCCGAATCACACGATAACAGTTGGTGGTGACTTTAATTTACCCTCGATGTTGTTAGTGTAGTAGAAACCGACCTCGGGGAAGATCAGTTTGGCTTCCGTAGAAATGTTGGAACACGTGAGGCAATACTGACCCTATGACTTATCTTAGAAGAAAGATTAAGGAAAGACAAACCTACATTTCTAGCATTTGTAGACTTAGAGAAAGTTTTTGAGAATGTTGACTGGAATACTCTCCTTCAAATTATGAAGGTGGCAGGCATAAAATACAGGGAGCGAAAGGCTATTTATAATTTGTACAGAAACCAGATGTCAGTTATAAGAGTCGAGGGACATGAAAGGGAAGCAGTGGTTGGGAAGGGAGTGAGACAGGGTTGCAGCCTCTCCCCTATGTTATTCAATCTGTATATTGAGCCAGCACCAAAGGAAACAAAAGAAAAATTTGAAGTAGGTATTAAAATCCATGGAGAAGAAATAAAAACTTTGAGGTT
Organism: Schistocerca gregaria; assembly: GCF_023897955.1. NCBI lineage: Eukaryota > Metazoa > Arthropoda > Insecta > Orthoptera > Acrididae > Schistocerca > Schistocerca gregaria. The sequence goes on along the minus strand of NC_064923.1, from coordinate 617,360,327 downwards.
CGCCGATGACATAGTAATTCTGTCAGAGACAGCAAAGGACTTGTAAGAGCAGTTGAACGGAATGGATAATGTCTTGAAAGGAGGATATAAAGTGAACATCAAGAAAAGCAAAACGAGTATAATGAAATGTAGTCGAATTAAGTCGGGTGATGCTAAAGGAATTAGATTAGGAAATGAGACACTTAAAGTAGTAAAGGAGTTTTGCTATTTGGGGAGCACAATAACTGATGATGGTCGAAGTAGAGAGGATATAAAATGTAGACTGGCAATGGCAAGGAAAGCGTTTCTGAAAAAGAGAAATTTGTTAACATTGAGTATAGATTTAAGTGTCAGGAAGTCATTTCTGAAAGTATTTGTATGGAGTGTAGCCATGTATGGAAGTGAAACATGGACGATAAATAGTTTGGACAAAAGAGAATAGAAGCTTTCGAAATGTGGTGCTACAGAAGAATGTTGAAGATTAAATGGGTAGATCACATAACTAATGAGGAAGTATTGAATAGAATTGGGGAGAAGAGAAGTTTGTGGCACAACTTGACCAGAAGAAGGGATCGGTTGGTAGGACATGTTCTGAGGCATCAAGGGATCACCAATTTAGTATTGGAGGGCACCGTGGAGGGTAAAAATTGTAGAGGGAGACCAAGAGATGAATACAGTAAGCAGATTCAGAAGGATGTAGGTTGCAGTAGGTACTGGGAGATGAAGAAGCTTGCACAGGATAGAGTAGCATGGAGAGCTGCATCAAACCAGTCTCAGGATTGAAAACCACAACAACAACAACATGTAAAGAATTTGCGTTATTATTTTGCAGCTGTGACTTATTAAACTGATAGTTCGGTAATTTTCACATCTGTCAACACCTGCTTTCTTTGGGATTGGAATTATTATATTCTTCTTGAAGTGTGAGGGTATTTGGCGTGTCTCATACGTCTTGCTCACCAGATGGTAGAGGACTGGCTCTCCCAAGGCCGTCAGTGATTCCAATGGAATGTTGTCTACTTCGGGGGCCTTGTTTCGACTCAGGTCTTTCACTGCTCTGTCAAACTCTTCACGCAGTATCGTATCTCCCATTTCATCTTCATCTACATCCTCTTCCATTTCCATAATATTGTCCTCAAGTACATCGCCCTTGTATAGACCCTCTACATACTCCTTCAACCTTTCTGCTTTCCCTTCTTTGCAGAGAACTGGGTTTCCATCTGAGCTCTTGACGTTCATACAAGTGGTTCTCTTATTTCCAAAGATCTCTTTAATTTTCCTGTAGGCAGTATCTATCTTACCCCTAGTGAGATAAGCCTCCACATCCTTCCATTTGTCCTCTAGCCATCCCTGCTTAGCCATTTTGCACTTCCTGTCGATTTCATTTTTGAGACGTTTGTATTCCTTTTTGCCTGCTTCATTTACTGCATTTGTATATTTTCTCCTTTCATCAATTAAATTCAATATTTCCTCTGTTACCCAGGGATTTCTACTAACCCTCGACTTTTTACCTACTTGATCCTCTGCTGCCTTCACTACTTCATCCCTCAAAGCTACCCATTCTTCTGCTACTGTATTTCTTTCCCCCCTTCCTGTCAATTGCTCCCTTATGCTCTCCCTGAAACTCTGTACAACCTCTGGTTCTTTTAGTTTATCCATGTCCCATCTCCTTAAATTTCCACCTTTTTGCAGTTTCTTCAGTTTTAATCTACAGGTCATAACCAACAGATTGTGGTCAGAGTCCACATCTGCCCCTGGAAATGTCTTACAATTTAAAACCAGGTTCTTAAATCTCTGTCTTACCATTATACAATCTATCTGATACCTTTTAGTATCTCCAGGCTTCTTCCATGTATACAGCCTTCTTTTATGAATCTTGAACCAAGTGATACCTATGATTAAGTTGTGCTCTGTGCAAAATTGTACCAGGCGGTTTCCTCTTTCATTTCTTTGCCCCAGTTCATATTCACCTGCTACGTTTCCTTCTCTCCCTTTTCCTACTACCGAATTCCAGTCACCCATGACTATTAAATTTTCATCTCCCTTCACTATCTGGATAATTTCTTTTAATTGATCACACATTTCTTCAATTTCTTCTTCATCTGCAGAGCTAGTTGGCATATAAACTTGTACTACTGTAGTAGGTGTGGGCTTCGTATCTATCTTGGCCACAATAATGCGTTCACTATTCTGTTTGTAGTAGCTTACCCGCATTCCTATTTTCCTATTCATTATTAAACCTACTCCTGCATGACCCCTATTTGATTTTATGTTTATAACCCTGTAGTCACCTGATCATAAGTCTTGTTCCTCCTGCCACCAAACTTCACGAATTCCCACTATATCTAACTTTATCCTAACCATTTCCCTTTTTAAATTTTCTAACCTACCTGCGCGATTAAGGAATCTGACATTCCACGCTCCGATCCGTAGAACGCCAGTTTTCTTTCTCCTGATAACGACATCTTCTTGAGTAGTCCCCGCCCGGAGATCCGAATGGGGGACTATTTTACCTCCGGAATATTTTACCCAGGAGGACGCCATCATCATTTAATCATACAGTAAAGCTGCGTGCCCTCGGGAAAAATTCCGGCCGTAGTTTCCTCTTGCTTTCAGCCGTTCGCAGTAGCAGCACAGCAAGGCCGTTTTGGTTATTGTTACAAGGCCAGATCAGCTAATCATCCAGACTGTTGCCCCTGCAACTACTGAAAAGGCTGCTGCCCCTCTTCAGGGGCCACACGTTTGTCTGGCCTCTGAACAGATACCCCTCCGTTGTGGTTGCACCTATAGTACGGCTATCTGTATCGTTGATGCACGCAAGTCTCCCCACCAACAGGAAGGTCCATGGTTCATGGGGGGAGGTATGTTGGCGAAAATACATGTTTCATTTGGGAGGTACGCATAAAATATCATCCTAAATTGTACTATACACATTCTCTGAAAATTATATCGGGCAATTAGTTCATGATCGCACGCAAATAGTAAAGGGTTGTGAAAACACACTTGAACTCTTAGCAACAAATAATCCTGAGTTAACAACGAGCATCAAAACCGATTCAGGATTAGTGAACACAGGGCTGTCATAGCAAGACTGAATATTGCAATCCCTGAATCCTTGAAAAATAAGCGAAAAATAAACCTATTCAAAAAATCTGATAAAAATTCACTTGATGCCTTCCTGACAGACAATCTCCACTCATTTCAAATTAATAATATAAGTGTAGACCAGATGTGGCTTAAATTCAAAGACATAGTATCGGCATCACTTGAGAGATTTATACCAAATAAATTAATAAACGACGGAGCTCATCTTCCTTGGTACACAAAATTGGTTAGAACACTGTTGCAGAATCAACGAAACAAGCATGCCAAATTTAAACAGACGCAAAATCCCCAAGATTGGCGATCTTTTACAGAGGCTCGAATTTTAGCGCGGACTTCAATGTGAGATGCTTATAACAGTTTCCACAACGAAACTTTGTCTCGAAACCTGGCAGAAAATCCAAAGCGATTCTGGTGGTATGTAAAGTATGTTAACGGCAAGAAACAATAAGTGCCTTCTCTGCGCGATCGCAATGGAGATACTATGGAAGACAGTGCTGCCAAGCAGATTTACTAAACACAGCCTTCAGAAATTCCTTCACAAAAGAAGACGAAGTAAATAACTCAGAATTCGAATCGAGAACAGCTGCCAACATGAGTAACGTAGAAGTAAATATCCTCGGAGTAGTGAAGCAACTTAAATCACTTAATAAAAGCAAGTGTTCTGGTCCAGACTGTATACCAATTAGGTTCCTTTCGGAGAATGCTAATGCTTTAGCTCCATACTTAACAATCATATACAACCGTTCATTCGACGAAAGATCCGTACCCAAAGACTGGAAAGTTGCACAGGACACACCACTATTCAAGAAAGGTTGGAGTAATCCACTAAATTACAGGCCCATATCGTTAACCTCGATATGCAGCAGGATTTTAGAAAATATATTGTGTTCGAACGTAATGAATTACCTCAAAGAAAACGGTCTATTGACACACAGTCAACATGGATTTAGAAAACATCGTTCTTGTGAACACAACTAGCTCGTCATTCACATGAAGTGCTGATTGCTATTGACAAGGGATTTCAGATCGATTCCGTATTTCTGGATTTCCGGAAGGTTTTTGACACTGTACCGCATAAGCAGCTCGTAGTGAAATTGCGTACTTATGGAATATCGTCTCAGTTATGCGACGTGATCTGTGAGTTCCTGTCAGACAGGTCACAGTTCGTAGTAATTGACGGAAAGTAATCGAGTAAAAGAGAAGTGATTTCATGTGTTCCCCAACGTAGTGATATAGGCCCTTTGCTGTTCCTTATCTATATAAACGATCTTGGAGACAATCTGGGCAGCCGTCTTCGGTTGTTTGCAGATGACGAAGTTCTTTATCGACTAATAGTCATCAGAAGATCAAAACAAACATCAAAACGATTTAGAAGAAATATCGAAATGGTGCGTAAAGTGGCAGTTGACCTTAAATAACGATGAGTGTGAGGTCATCCACATGAGTGCTAAAAAGAATGCGTTAAATTTCGGTTACACGATAAATCAGTTTAATATAAGAGCGGTAAATTCAACTAAATACCCGGGAATTACAATTACGAACAATTTAAATTGGAAGGAACACACAGAAAATGTTGTGGAGAAAGCTAACAAGAGACTGCGTCTCACTGGCAGGACACTTAGAAAACGTAACAGATCTACTAAGGAGACTGCCTACGCTACACTTGTCCATCTCTTTTAGAATACTGTTGTGAGGTGTGGGATCCTTACCAGATAGGACTAACTGAGTACATCGAAAAAGTTCAAAGAAAGGCTACACGTTTTGTATTATTGCGAAATTTGGGAGAGAATATCACAGAAATGATACAGGATTTGGGATGGACATCATTAAAAGAAAGGCGTTTTTCGTTGCGACGGAACCTTCTCGCGAAATTCCAATTACGAACTTTCTCCTCCGAATGCGAAAATATTTTGTTGACACCGACTTACATAGGGAGGAACGATCACAAAGATAAAACAAGGGAAATCAGAGTTCGTACGGAAAGATATAAGTGTTCATTCTTCCCGCACGCTATACGAGACTGGAATAATAGAGAATTGTGAAGGTGGTTCTATGAACCCTCTGACAGGCACTTAAATGTGATTTGCAGAGTATCCATGTAGATGTAGATGTAGGTGTCTGGCTAACTCATGGGTGGGATCACCTACAGCGCTGACAATTGGCCTTAAAGGAACCTCAGGTTTGCGCGCTTTGGGTAATCCATAAAGTCTAGGTGTGTATACTTCTGTTTTACAAAGCAACTTCTTATCGTAGGAGAAGAATGAAGATGCTTTCACCTCTCGTAGGTCATTTATAATATCTTCATAGTCGGAACCTTCTGAAGTTTTTTTGTAATTGGAAGTGACCAAAATATTCTTAATATTTCTGTGATAGCCCCCGCTCTTTAACATGATGGTGGTATTACCTTTATCTGCAGTAAGAACAACAATGTTTTTATCTGCGTTGATATCCCTCAGTGCCTTCCTTTGCGCCTGCAACAAATTAGTTAGGTGGTTTACATGTACGCAAAATCCTAGCTGTTTCCATACTAATTACATCAGCAGACTGTTGGGGAAGCTGTCGGATACCTGCCTCAATATTTGTATAATATCCGCTGTGGGTATGTTTTGGGGCGTCACAGCAAAATTGCCTCATTTTTACTAGTACAGGAATTTGAACTACTAACAAATCTTTGTGAGACAGGTTAATAACAGTTCGAGAATTGTCCTCAACTCAACCTCCCGAAATGTTCTTCTGTTAAGTACTTCTTGTATCTATATACTGATATTTCTGCATTTATTTAAATAGTTTTGAATGTTAGACCGTCAGCCTTATTCCAATCGTCACACTAAATTGCATCATCATTAACCAAGTGGAAATGAAGAAGCTTAGTGTTGGTTTCCACCAGAGCTCGCCGCGTTTGATGAATCTTCTCCTGTAACACTGCAGATTCCATACGGTTGTAAATACGATAAGCCAGAGCCGAGCGAAACATCCTATTCACCTTCAGAAATTTCGGAACCGTCGAAGTGTCCCTACAGCGTAACAGGAAGGTGAGGGTGCACAGTTGTAGTGCTTTCTTCTTGAGCATCCTTTGAACTGTCGAATTGATGTTGACACGTAGGCTTTCACGTCTGATACTGTCTTCATTTATAACTTCCGACCTCACAGGCGTAAAAATGTTCTGCTATGGCCGAATTATCCATTCCATGTGACACAGACGGCAATTCCTCTAATTTCAACAAGTCAGGTGTTAACACTTCTCTTTGTATAACTATATAAATCTGTTCAGAACTATAATTGAAGGTAAACTTTCAGACCGCTGTAGAAATAACAACACTGGTCAGAATGATGTTAAATAGCAACAGAATATTATTGGAAAAGAAGAAAAACGTATGGCAAATGAAAACAAAATTTTTACAAAATGTAGCCTTAGATTGACGCTTTAAGCATCATAGTTTAATAGTGGTTGACTACAAATAACAAATTAATCATACAACAATGCCTAAGCTGTATGTTTGACGTTAAATAAACTGTACTACTCAATGTGCCTGGGTGAACAGGTGTTGTAACGTCGCAGAGTTTGGCAACATGTTTTATTCCGTTTGGTCAAGCTGTATAGGAGGCTGGCAATGAAGCCTCAAACCCCAGTCGTTGTGTACTCGGCTGCTGACGTCATAATGCCATCTGTCGCAGTGTGCGGACCATGAAAACTGTGTGGAGCGTACTAAGATCACTTATTCATCTCACCTAAGAAACTAAACAACTATAATAAATATGTTCTGTTTGTTTTCAAATTTGGTATAGGAACTTTTATAATTTAGAAGAGCAGTGTGTAAAATTTGCGTGCAGATAACTTTAATAGTTTTGGAAATATCAAAAACCTATTAAAAAGTGCTTAACCGACACTTAGAAAAGTAAATTCAAATAGGAATAATAACAGGTTAAGTTTCTTTGTTATTTGAAAACAATAAGAGCACTCTCAGTGAGCACAAGTCACTTTTAAGGAATTTTGATTCTAAATTTGTAATAATTTTGCTTTTGTAATGGAAATAATAAAAGTTGTTATTTATATTTTATGTTAGGGTTGGAGTAGATGAGAGTGAATGTGAGTGTGTATGTGGGCACATACGTCCAATTTCAATTTTATAATACATTACAGCATCCGTAACTAGCAAGTGTTAAGTAACCAGGATGTCCTGAAAATGGTGAATCCCCCTAACTGGTGGATAAAGTATGTCTAGGAGGGTTTGCTTTTGTAATGAGGTAGCCAGAAAAATAGTAAGAGGATATTTAGTTTTTAAGTATATTTGAAGCATAGTTTTCTTTTAATTTTCGTTTCGTTTGGTTTTGTGGAACATTTTGTGAATTTTTGCAATATGAAATGACGTAGATGCATCTGCGAATGCTGATTGGAGTGAAGAAATTGATAATGAAAGGTTAATCTGATCGGATGATCGTTTTGATCAACCAATGAGAGAAAAGTCTTTCCCGCATAATTGAATGAGTTATATGCCCTGTGAGCGACGGCATTCAGGCAGTCGTGGACTCGCTGTCGGACGAGAAGGTCATGTTAAATGCGTCCGAAAAAATTATATGTAAGATGAAGAAATGACGGTTAAATCCCGCTCGGTTTATATCGCCGTGCTAGCAGATGCAATTACCGACATTTCGGTGAAGTTTTGAGAGGTTTTGTAATGTTGGTAGCACAATAAACCGGGTGTGAAACTATCGGCCTTTGTGAATATTCTGCGTGGCGTGTTCCGTATGCATGCACCGAATATTTTGGCGAGCATCTTCTTTCGGAGAATCCACTGAAAAGGACCAAATGTGAATTCGTTTCGTAACAGAGTATTGCCTGAGTGAATCTCGTAATATTTCAGGTTAGACTTAGCACATTTCTGGCTGTCTTACGTGTGATATATGCTGCACGAACTAGTAGTAGATGTACTACCAACGTAAATGTGGGCTTGTTGACTCCGTAAATGAAAATGACCGTAATAAAACGTCAGTATCTACAAAGAAACAATTCCAATGAAGGGGGGAAGTACCCACTTTGCCTGTTATTAATAGAGATTTACAGGTTTATCTTGTTACTTGAGTTACTCGCACTTTGTAATCGTCAATATGGACGGTGCTTTTCTTTAACGCTGCTTTTCTCATCGTCTACATAGTACCTACGAATGCAGAGTGAAGGGTGGTGAATGGATGCTATACTGAGGTAGGTGAACATCAGTAATTGAATCACAATGATTAGCGCACAAACCCCGCCCCGTCGTAGTGTGATACTGTTAGTTACATAAACCGATACACCATGGCAAGCTCATACCACATCAGATGGGATAAATCGGTTTTTAATTGTCCTCAGACCAAAAACGCATAAAAAGCACAAATCACATCGGTTTTTAATTGTCTGGTGGCCAAAAACCGCATAAAAAGCATCAATCAAAATCCAATAGGATTATTAATTTTTGTGTGACAGGCGCAGATCATGTTCAATAAGCTATCCACCATCAAGAAACATCATGTTCTGCAACTGATCAAGGAATTTCCCGGGTCACATTCAGATTGTGTTGCGCAATGTGTGCCTTCAATGCAGCTAAGTTTGCAATCAGAACACTGAACACAATATCTTTGAGATAGCCCCCCAGCCAGAAGTCACGCGGATTCAGACCAGACAGGAAAATGGCGACTGATAATGGTAGCATTTCCGAAATGGTACTTCAGCAGCTGCTTAATTGGATTTGCAATGTATGGAGGTGCGACATCTTGCATAAAAATAATCCCATCCTCAGATCCAGCTGGAATGACGTGACTGCACAAAAGACACTCATAGTGCTTACCAATGATAGTACAGGTGACAGGATTGGAAGCACCTGTCTCTTTGCAAAAAATATGGCCTATGATAAATGATGCCATAAACCAGCAACACACAGTGACCTTTTCAGGATGAAGTGGTACTGTTTGATTTTCGTGTGGATTTTCCATTGCCCATGTACGACAATTCTGTGTGTTGACATATCCTGTTGGACGGAAGTGGGCTTTGTCCATCCACAAAATCTTCCATGAGAAAATGTTGCCCACTTCCATGTGAGCAAGAAATTCAAAGCAAAGGTCTCTCTTGCTGGCTGGTGAACATGAATCAACTCGTACACATGGGTAATTTTGAATGGATAGCAAAGAAGAATGTTTTGTAGGATATTACTTAGTGTACTCATGGCTATGTCCAATGTTTGGGCAATTCTCCATGTGCTACACGTTTGCACACCACCACTTGTCTTCTCCTGCATTTCTACGGTCACTGATTCCACTGACATCAAATCAATTCGTTTCCTCCCTTTACCAGGCAGCGCACCAAAAGAACCAGTCTTTTCGAATCATTTTCCTGTATTGAGACAGTCTTGGCGAAAATGGCAGCCATGAAAGGAGGAAAAGCCGTGTACCTGGCGTGTTTATACCAACATAAATGGGTCGTGACCATTACAGGTGTTTTTCCTCATTTATCTTTTTTCATACATCAGTGCCATCTGTTGATTAATTTTCACACTATTTTCTTTCCTTTTGTAATACAATTTCCCCTTTCTCTGATAATATTCTTTTCCATTTCGATATCATTCAGACCAGTTGCAGTGATTCGAGAATTTCTGTGTAAATTCTAGAACCACTCAGCCTTCTACGGTCTCGAATACACGATATTCTGGATATGAGTGTGGGATGGTATAATCCTACCTACTGCACATCAAATGTTTGTGTGTGCAGGTTTAGAATCAGCTGTGTGAAGAAAGTAGACTCGGCGGTCGGACGGCTCTGACAAGTACCTGTCGGTCAATCCATAAATGTTTTAGTGAGTGTGTAATGAAGAACCATTGAGTGTATATGCAGCTTTGTGTTTATTGTGTCATTGACTGTTGTTATTAAAGCAGGAACAGTTGAAAAAGTACTCTTATAGACTATAGACTCAACCTTGTTAGAGGCGAGACCTATTTTACGATTCATGTTAAGAAAGGTCATGATATCTAAGCCAACTTTCTTTTAACTGTAACTCAATTTGTTTCTAACCTCCGATTGTACGAGAGACTTGCAGAAAGTTACATACTCATGTGGAAAGTGAGATTTTTATTGTGCATGGAGGTCAAATACATCGTTAGTTGACGGAAAGTAAAGTTTGCGTGTCTACTTATTTCATAAGTAGAAAGATTCTAAAAGTTCCTGTATTAGCGTTATTCGATGGAGAAGAAGTCAAGAGGGTTTCTAGCAGCCGGCTATTCAGTAAAGAAGAGTGGCGGCAAATTTCAAGTAAGTCATCTCGTAAAAAAGTGGAAAGTAGTTTGGGGGAATAACCCAGGTCCACTCACACTTTAAGTAGTCAGATAGTTAGACAGTGGTGTCATTTCTACAGCGTTTTGAAAGTTTAACATTAATTATAATAACCTTGTTTATATAAATATTATTGATCTTACTGCAAATAAGGGTAATAACACTGTCATATTGAAGAGTGAAGACTATAGTAGAAAAATCAACGATATTTTGATTCCCTCCAATTACAAAAAAACTTCAGAAGAGTCTGACTATGAAGACTTTAAAAATGACGAATCCACTGATGAAAGGGGCTTCATTCCCCTCCAACGATAAGAAGTTGCTTTGTAAAACAGAAGCGTACCCACCTAGACTTTATGGGTTACCCAAAGTGCCTAAACCGGAGTTTCCCTTTAGGCAAATTGTCAGCTCTGTAGGCGGTCTCACCCACGGGTTAGCCAGACACTTTACCTCACTGCTGCGACCTGACAATCATATTAAAATTCAGCTCTTCTCATTGACAAGTTAAAGTAAATGAGTGTGGGTCCAGATGATATCCACGTTAATTTTGATACTGTGTCGTTATTTACCACGATTCCAATATTCAAAGCTATCTCATGCATAGCGGATATTTTTCCTACCGATTTTGTGGCATTATTCAAATACTGCCTCACCACAACGTACTTCCAGTACGTTAGTGACTTTAGCCAACAGACTGACACGGTTGCTATGAGCAGTCTCATTATCCTGCTGTAGCTAACTTGTTTATGGAAACTTTTGAACAACAGGCATTGTAGCTCCCAGTAAGAGACTAGCCAGATGGTATCGCTATGCCAACGGCACTTTCACAGTATGGACACATGAAGCAGAGGAGTTGGATGCCTTCCTGACACATCTAAACAGCATTAATCCGAAAATCTAATTTACTATGGAGATGGAGAGTAGCGGCCAAATGAATTCTCTGGATGTGTCTATGATTAAATGACAGGATGGAAAGTTGGGACGTATGGTGTATAGAAAGGCCACACATATTGATCGGTATCTGCACAAAGATTCGAGCCACCACCCTATACAAAAAAGAGGTATAATAGTGGACACAGGTACAAATTTTTTTTTAACCTGTTTATTTGAAAGATGAGACTGACCATCTACAGTCGACCTTCGTGAAGAATAAAAAACTGTTTATTTAAAAGATGAGACTGAGCATCTACAGTCTACTTTCGTGAAGAATGGCTATTTTAACAATGAGATAGATCAATCACTTTGGTCTAGAGAGAGAATTAGGAGCAATGACGAACAACACCTTCTCAGTGGCAATGTTATTCTTCTGTTCACTGGTAACGTCAGAGATCGCATTGGGAAAGTGTTAAGCAAGTATGGGGTGGAAACTATTTTCAGACTCACCAGAAAAATAAAAGAATATTTAAGCTGGGCTAAAGAGTCACGAAATCCCTTGGCTACACTGAGAGTATGTACAATTCCTTGTAGTTGTGGAGAGGTTTATATCACTACCACAAATAGAAGTGTTAAGGAGAGCCAGAACTATGATTTCCAATTTGTCACCTCTATCGGCCCTGCTCGTTGGCTGCAAGCATGGTATCTTTGCGGAATTAAACAGTGTTTTGATTTCCAACGTTGTATGGCTTTATCTCTGTGACAAGTGACTGTTCATACAGGGAAAAATAAATACTATACCATGTGTGTTGACTTGTGGATTTTGCTTTGTGTTGTTTAGCTGCTCAATTTTGCATATTTGACGTATTTTGCTCGTACTTGTTTTATGTATTTGGTTTGTGGATACAGTATGCCCCGTTCCAGCAATCGAGTGTTTCAGAAAAGGCACAATGTGTGGAAGAAGAAATCTTGTGTTGTTTCAAGGGGAGATGCTGCTCAGACTGCTTCTCTGACTACTCCAAATGAATGTGATACAACTTCTTCCAGCAAGCAACTTTCTGACAGCAAAGAAAAATTTGAAATCTATGAAAGTGACAGTAATGATGTGAATGAAATAATTAACATTTCCTTGCTCTTTAATATTTTGAAACATAACGTATTATGCCAAGTTTGCAAAGAAAGAGGACTGGAATTGAAAATAACTTCACACATTGGTTTGACATGTAAAATGTTTTTGAAGTGTAACAAATGTGCTGCAGAAGTTTCGTTTTCTAATTCTAACAGTATTCCTCATATTGGTAATAGTGGAAAGACGGTGTATGATATTAATGTTAGGCTACTGTACGGCTTGTGTTGCATTGGCAAGGGTAGTGCTGCTGGGGCAATGTTATGTGGATTTATAAACTTGCCAAAACCACCAACCAAGTTTGAAATTCATAATGAATTGGTGGGATCTTCTGCTGAAAATATTGCCCAACCAACAATGAAGAAAGCAGTTGAAGAGGCTGTAACAGACAATGGAAATTGTAGAGATTTAACTGTTGTTTTAGATGGGTCATGGCAACGTAGAGGTCATAAATCTCTAAATGGAGTTGTGACAGCTACCAGTGGAGACAGTTGCAAAGTAGTTGATGTTGCTATTCTCTCAAAACATTGTAGATGTAAGGGCAATACCAAGGACTAACATAGTGAAAGCTGTGAAGCAAATTTTCACTGCACGATTGAAGTGATGGAAGTAGAGGGAGTGGAAGCAATTTTTTCCAAATGAGAGGAGTGTTATAATATACAATACACTAACTATCTAGGAGATGGTGATACTAAAGGATATAGAGCTGTAGAGGAACTCAAACCTTATGGCAATGAAATTCACACTAAAAAACAGGAGGATATTGTACATCTGTTAAAGTTCTCAGACACTTTCCCTTTACTTTGTATATAAATGACTTCTCAAGCTAGATACAATGTGGGATAGGGTTGTATGCTAAAGGCATCGCTCTGGTAACAACAAGTGAACATTTACAGTATTCAAAATCACAACAGAGAAGTAACTGAGATGATTAATCACTCATGCCTGTCCAGCTATGTGTCTATATAAAAAAAAGAGAAACATAATTTTAAATTCAGAGCAATAAAATCTGACAATAAGAGTGTGAGTATATTACGTTAGTTAGTCATAAGTACTTATAAACTGTTCATGCATGCAATTAATATGAATATACATGTGAATGTAATTTAATATTTATATACATATGTGTGTGTAACTATACAAAGGTGTTAATATGTATGTTAGTTACAGGCATTGTACTTTTACTAATGTGTACTCTTATTAACTTACAAAGTTAACTAACTACACTTTACATGTCGACAAGGGCAATTGTATCAAAATATACTGAACGACTGATATTACAAATTCTAACAACGGTGAATTACCACCCAAATGTTTAATAATGTATTTAACTGCGATATTATAAAATTTTTAGAGTTGAAATTGGCTCATTCTTAGGTACTAGCATTCTTATTGACGTATAAAAACTTTAAAGTACTGTAATTTTATAACAATTATTAGGACACTGTGCTTTGTTTCCACTTTTCTAGTTGAACCTTGCTTTTTACTGCAGATTTGCAGGCCTCTGTTCATTGTCTTGGGGGTCCTTCCTTCACTTCGTTCCCAAAAGTGTTGTTATATAGTCTGACAGGATCCAGAGGCATATATGTGTGTAGATACCATTGTATGTGCGGTAAAGCAAGTTTAAATCCAAGATTCTTTAGAAAATCTTTTCTTTTCACTCTGTTGCTGTGTCTTTACTAAGAAATGAATAAAGGAGCTTGTTGCTTCCTGGCCCAAAATTTCATAAAATATGCTAATTGGTAAGCCTTACATACCCTAAAAAACAATGTACTAAGTTATCAAATACATCTCTTTCTCCTTAGGTACTATTATAAAATTCTGTGATCTCTGGTTTCTTTGTTGTCTGATCAACATGAGAAATGGTATGTGTGGTAGACATATGTACCATAGATTTTTCCTTTTTAGGAATGAAGGACACAAATAATTTTTACTGATGTAAAGAAAATTCTGACAACAACACTTTCTTCCTTTGGGCAGATAAGAAAATTGGTGGGCTCTCCACCTAATTTTTCCTCATCTTAGCAACAATTGTCAGATTGTCTCTCAGCATCATATCTATCAGTGGTATAGATGTAAACCAACATCACAAGTCATATCTTGACTTGTGTCACTAATATTTGCGGAGAGTGCTTTCACATAGTAAATAGGCAGACTTTTGTTTGTGTTCCTATTCTCCTTCCCTACATATGGAATAGCTTTTATAATATAGTATATTCTTGCATCACACAATGTGATTATTTTGGTGCTAAATGTATCCAGTTTCGAAGCAATGTAAACATGGAAAGGACATTTTCCACGGAATCGTAAATCCTGCTCATCAGTTGTTCTAGACATATGACGAGAATAGCATGAGAGTTAATCTGTTAGAAAACTGTCCAGAGCACACAAATAGGTGAAAACGTATTGTTCCTTTTTCTATAGATCTCATGATCAAATATCAGACAATTTAGAAGAAATTTGAACGTCATTGGAGCGTGATCCTGAGAAAATAGGGAACATCATGACTGACACATGGATTAGTGATGACAAGTTTGTTCTAGCAAGGCTGGATACCATAATATCCGAAAAAACCAAAAATAAATGCAAAATAAGTCCATCTGAGTTTGAAAGAATAAGAAAATAATTCCTCATTTTATGTTACTGGGTACAAGTGAATTGATAAAGACCTTCTCCAGGACGTGATTCTCATCCTTTCATGGACAGTGTTGACTCATATGGCACATGAGGACACATAGGTGCAAATGTCTACAGTGCAGTAGGTGGATGTATTTCTGACAGTCAACATGTAAACACTACAACGAAATATGAAGTGTATGTTATGCTTAGACGAGTGTAAAATCTGCAACATTGTGTTCAGTGGCGTGCAAGATGAGAAAGGAATGAGTATTCTACCACATGTAAATCCCTTTAACGATGGAACAGAACTCTTCGAGAAATGGGTAGTTTGATGTCAAATGTTGGAATATGTTGATGGAGAGATACTGGAACGTGTATGCTAAGTATTCGCTACAATCCTACGTAAATCCATTACACAAGCTAGCCATCTTGGCAGAGCATAATATTGTGGCCAAACGTTTCCTGTTGTGCCCTTGAAAACTGCGACTTTTGCCTCACATTATCCCTGAGGATCGCAGCAGATGACGTGATTTTGCTGTTCAAATGTTCCACTGCATAGACAAAACAACGACCGTCTTATAGCAGTGCTGTTCAGTGATGAATCTATCTTCCACACCTGTGCGAAAGTTAGGCGACATAGTACTCCAGGAGAAGTGACAGTAGGAAAGGGACACATCAAACGTTAATGTGTGGTTCGGATTACAGAAACATAGTGTGATTGGTCCATTCTTGGAAGGAGTCTACAGTAACAGCGAACAACTACCTCGACATGTCGGCCAAAAAGCCAAGTAAAGTTTTGATATCTCTAAAGCTACAAATGATGCCCAGACTGAACTGTACCAGCATGAGTAAAAATGTTTGAGCTCCTGGTACAATGTTGGACGAATAAAGTTGTAACTCTTAATAAGTACTGTAATATAAACAAATGTTTTTGTTTATATACCGTATATATCTGTTTAAAAAAAGCAGATAAAAATTCGCTTATTGCATTCCAAAGAGGCATCTCCACTCTTTCGAATCCGACTGTGCAAGGGTAAACCAGATGAGGTTTAAATTAATAGTACTGACAGAAATTGAGAGATATATATCAAATAATTTAATAAAAGATGCTGCTGATCCCCCATAGTACATAAAATAGATCGGAATACTCTTGCAGAAACAATTAGAAAAGCATGCCAAATTTAAAATAACTCAAAATCCCCTAGATTGGCGAAGTTTCACACAAGCTCGAAATTTAGGGCGTCCTTCAACGTCAGACGCTCTTTCTTTGCACAGATAAATTCTGTCTCGAAATCTGACTGAAAATCCAAAGAGAATCTGGTCATGCGTAAGATACACCAAAAGCTGGACGTAATCAATAGCAGTCATAATGTTCCTGACGAAAGTACCACTAAACGAAAGTTACTAAACACGGTTTTCCTAAATTCCTTCATGAAAGATGATGAAGCAATTATTCCACCACAGTAACTAAAGACGGTTTTCCGAAATTCCTTCACGAAAGATGATGAAGTAATTATTCCAGAAGTTGAATCAAGAACAACTGTCCACAGAAGTAACTTAAGATGTAAATATCGTCAATGTAGTGAACCAGCTTAACTCTCTTAATAAAGGAAAGGCCTCCAGTCCAAATCGTACACAAGTTAGGTTCTGTTCAGAGAATGGTGATATAATAGCTCCATACTCAGCAAACATATTCAATCGATCTGTAGCTAAAGACTGAAACGTTGCAGAGGTCACGGTAATACTCAAGAAAGGACATAGGTGTAATCCGCTGA
Organism: Schistocerca gregaria; assembly: GCF_023897955.1. Lineage (NCBI taxonomy): Eukaryota > Metazoa > Arthropoda > Insecta > Orthoptera > Acrididae > Schistocerca > Schistocerca gregaria. Next base: position 617,343,554 of record NC_064923.1, on the reverse strand, counting down.
ATTACAAACCAATATCACTAATGTCAATCTGCAGAAGGATTTTGGAAGATATCCTGTGTTCAGATATTATGAATTACCTCAAATGAAATTGTCTGTTGACATATAACAAGGATTCAGAAAATATTCCTCTTGTGTAACTCAAAGTAATGAGTGTTATCGACAGGAGGCGTCAAATTGATTTCATATTTTTGGATCTCTAGAAGGGTTTTGACACCATTCCTTCTATCAATACTTTAATCAAACTGATTCTAATCAAAAGTTGCGCCTGTAGAGTGTCATCTCAGTTGTGCAACTCGTATTGTGATTTCCTGCAATAAAGATCATACCTCATAGTAACTGACAGAAGTCACTGAGTGAAACAAAAGTACTATTTGGCATTCCCTAAGGAAGTATTATAGGCCCTCTCCAATTAATTATCTATATAAACGATTTAGGAGGCAATCTGAGTAGCCCTCTGATACTGTTTCCCAATGATGTGGTCATTAGTCATCAGATATCAAAACCAATTGCAAAATATTTAGGACAAGATATCTGAAAGGTGCAGAAAGTAGCCTTGACACCAAATAATGAAAAGTGTGAAATCGTCCTTATGAGCACTGAAGATAATCCACTAAATTGCGGTTACTCGATAAAGCACACAAATATAAAGACTGTGAATTCAACTAAATACTCAGAGATTACTATCACAAATAACTTAATATGGAACAATAATACAGATAGTTTTTTGGGGGAAGCAACCCACGACTGCTTACAAAATGCGAAGATCTACTAAAGAGACTGCCTACATTCCACTGCCCCAGCCTCTTTTGGAGTAGTGCTGTGTGCTGTGTGAGATATATAACAGACAGGACTGACAGTGGATATAGAAAAATTTCGAAGGACAGCTGAGCAGGTCGTTTTGTATTATCGCGAAATAGGGGAGAGAGCAGTATGTAAATTAGGGTAGCGGTAATTAAATCAAAGGCATTATTCGTTATGGCAGAATCTCATGAAATTTCAGTCACCAACTTTCTCCTCTGAAATATTTTGTTGATTCCCACCTTCATAGAGAGAAATCATCACGATAATAAAATAAGAGAAATCAGAGCTTGCATACAGAGCTTTAAGTTCGTTTTTTCCACACATTGTTTAAGAGTGGAATGGTAGAGAAACTACTTGAATGTCGTTCGATGAACCATTTGCCAGTCACTTAACTGTGAACTGCCAAGTAATTATGTAGATGCATGTGTAGATCTTTACTAATGAGCCACACCAAATTTCTTCAGTGTTGAGCTGACCATCTTTTCTGCCACCATATCTGATATATGAAGTACTCTTAAGATTCTACACGTTTCTTCCCTCTACATATTATCAAGAAACCTCTGCTCAGTATATTATTTGCCCTTCTTTCTTGCTTTAAATTGTTGCATTACAATAGTGTTAGTGTGCCTGAAAAAGTGCATATGAATGAGGGTTATAATAGTGTGTGTGTGTGTGTGTGTGTGTGTGTGTGTGTGTGTGTGCGTGTGTTGTATATGTGTTGTGTGTGTGTGATTTTGTACATCTGAAGGACTTTTTTTATAGCTCGGTGTACATTTATATTACTATGTATTGTGGGTAATGGGGGAGTTGTGACGCCCTGAAAATATTCTAAATTTGGAGTTGGCGCGGCCACATTGGGGCCTCTCAGTGGTCCTTGGCTCGTCGGCGGACGCATGGTCCCGAACATTAGTCAGGGTCCAGGGACTGTGTGGCTGGGAATTTCATGGTGTTGCTGTGTCGATGAAGGAGACATGCCAGGAGTGACAAAGATGGCGGACTTTGTGAAATCTTAATAGCAGACATTTCACAGTTTGTACAGCAATTAATAGTAGTCAGATGAGTCATGATACCTCAAAAAGAAACATGTACCTTTTCATTATTTCAACGACGATTCTGGTGGTGTAATCAGATTTTCAATATCGTTATTAGTTTAAAATTTAGTATCTGACGATAAATTATACAAGTAACACCCAGCAACGAATTTCCAAAATCTAAATGGTTCACCCGATTTTGTCGATTGACATGTCTTTAAAAATCTAGAAGTGTAAACCTAAGTTGTTATAAATTACAGGCATGTAACTGAAATAGTAAATGAGTTACTGGAGGTCAAAGTGGCCAATAACCATGGATCGTATGAAGCCATAAATACTCCACTATTACACCAAAAAATGGTAGCCGCATGCTTACAAATACATTTATTCATCTATGTCTTTGTTCACATCCGATATGTACTATTCATGAGGAAATTTGTCAAATATTTACTGCGTTTTAGAAAGCACAGACACATTAGGCTACTGGCTTGCTTCTGTTCTATTCCTTTGACATATGTTTATTTAATTTGTTTATGTATATAATAAAATGTGTTAGAGTGTGTTTATGGTCCATCGGTAGGAATATTTATTTAATTTCAAGTTATTTAATTGTAAATCCAGTATTTAGAATGTGTTTCATTGTGTTTGTGAGTGTGCATTGGCTTGGAGACAGGGTGGGAACGCTCTAGCCAATCACAGTAATCGTTTCAAAAAGGACACGTGGAGAAACTGTATGGGAGTGGAAGAGGAGCATCGTTTCGCAAGAGCACAAGAAGGAGTTCTGGACAGTACAGCGTGACGGACGCATTGCCTCGGGAAAGGCCCTGAGAGTGGAGCAGTATGCACGTGGTCGCGAGAGATAGAAATATTTCGTGGTGCCGACTTGTCCACTTGTGAGATGTCTGTGGCGTCTGCACTGAAGACGTAATATGTGTTTAGATGTGAAATCTCGACCTATGTTGTTGCTCATGATTAAAGTACGTGAAGTAGCAATCACAGTTTTAATCTGACAGGAAGTTTCATACCAGCGCACACTCCGCTGCAGAGTGAAAATCTCATTCTAGGAATCTATTTTTTCCCGTTATTCAACTTATATTTTATTTAACTGCTGGACCATCGACACCAATCAGTGGTTTACTGTAATATGGTTCAAATGGCTCTGAGCACTATAGGACTTAACTACTGTGGTCGTCAGTCCCCCAGAACTTAGAACTACTTAAACCTAACTAACCTAAGGACATCACACACACCCATGACCGAGGCAGGATTCGAACCTGCGACTGTAGCAGTGGCGCGGTTCGGGGCTGCGCGCCTAGAACCGCTAGACCACTTTACAGTAATAAACGGAATTCTTAAAGGTACCTTTGTATCCTACTCATCATTTAAAGTCGCTAAAATAGTACCTGCAGAATTTATTTAACTGCACTATTTGATTTATAACCGTCTATATTATGTTCAAAATTCGCAGTGATAGGAACCTTCGACCATTCGATTCATGTGTGTATTCATATTGTATACTGTAGAGTCAGCAGTATTTGGCCTTTAATGCGGCAACTACATATCCCAGCCCCTAGATATGAAACCAGGCAAAACATTTAATATTTCATCTTTGAGTCAGAGGGTATGTAGTTGAGAGACACCACATAATTTAATTTTTTATTTGAAATCCCTCAATATGCACCATCCTGCGTCCCATTGTCTTACTACACAGTGAGTGACAGTCTGTCCTATTTAATATAGCTGATTTTCATTTGGCATTTTCCACTCTTTACGTGAGGGGCTGAATACTCTCCAGTGGACACATTTCTTGTAGCACTGACCAGATAGGGAAAGAGGTTTGTATGTTCAGACGAATCTGAGGGCTATATCAGTAACAACTGCCAGGGTCTCCAAAGCTGGACAGGTCTCAGTAGATGAACCTGATGAAATATGGTCCACAACCCTATCCCTCCCCACATTTATTTGTATAGAGCTTTCCCCAACAACCTAGGTACCCAATCCAAGGTGTGACTTAATCCAAGTCAATGAGAGCATACCACATAAGAAGACATGTCATGAACGCACCTGCAGCAGTACCATGTGGCATCCATGAGTGACTAGCTTTACACTGGCATGGAGCTCCACTGGCATGAATGTAATATATCCCCCATTCCTGTGAAACCAAAAGCCGACAACACAGAAAGCAATTGAAAGACTGAGAGCCTTGATGATACCCCATATAACCTACCATCAGTTATGGAACTGATGGAAGCTATTTCTGCAACTGGTTTGAGTGCTACGTAAGTCCAAGAAGTGGAAAACATCCCTAAGAAATTTGACCAGATCAAGACAAAACCCTTGTCTGGGAATCAGACCAGGAAACTTCTGACAGAACAAAAATAAAGGAAGGCAAAGAATGATCTCCTGGAAACAGACGATGGGAATTTCATGGTCTCAAACATAGAACACATTGAAAGCAGCCATTTGGTGAAGGGGGTAAACATACCATTTTTACCTCGACAGAAGCTAAATGAATATAGAAAATTTCAAGTTAGGAACCAGGTATACAGAGCTATAGTACTGGAACCTCAGCGTTTAGGAGGATGGTTTTGTAACAGGGGCATACACTTGTCAATGTCATCTTGCTGCAGGGGGAGCTAATTTAAGTGGTTCTCTCTGTAAACTTTGGGGAGGTCTAGGCCACAAACTCAGGGGGACTTACCCAGATAAAGCTGCTCCAATCCTCACCGATGAAGGGATGGGAACAGTATATTTTCTTGAGGAGACAGTGGCCAAGATATCTCTATGGAAGGAGGTGAATCTGCTGGCTAAGATAGAAAGGCAAGTCTTCAAGACAGTGAAGATATGAATTTGAGCACCATAACTTCTTAAAGCTATTCCTCAAAATATCGTATTTTAGAAAATATGGGTGTAGAAACAGAAAATCTTGACACAGAACTGGAGCATAAATATCCAAAAGGTTCAATGAGGCAGCCATACTCTTGTGATGGAAATTTGTCTGCAATCCCTGAAAGCAGTGCAGGAGCTGTACCTAAAACTGTTACCAGGTTATTGTGGATTATAGTCAGGGTAATTAAGTACATCAGAAATGATACTGTAACAAGCTGGTGGCTGGAAGAGTGGTAGATAAACCTGCAACACACTAAGGGAGCAACTGCCACCTTGAGTTGCTGTACAGGAAGACAGGAGGTGGATGTGTGTCTGATCCCTTTATCCTATTTATGTAAAGGGGACATATCGAGCCTTGGATGATCTGGAGCTAAGCTGATTTACGCCATAAATCCAAAATACCCTGGAACTTCCATTTACTTTAAGCTTTATAAATCACCCATGTTGATGCCAAACTTCTGTTCCAGAGATTTGGTGACTATGAGGATGATGCAGCATGAGGATGAGAGCATGAGGGAATTTGTTGTGGCATCCACTTACCTCACTTATGAGGACAGTGATCGACCTTGTTCCTCCTTCCTAGGAACTGAGGAGTTTGCTAGACACTTTATTGCAGCTGAATGAACAGCTGTAGGTAGGTTCTGATGCCAGAACCCATTAAATGGTGTGAGGGAGTACTGACACCCGTGGCAGAAGTGAGCACGTATTAGACTGTCTTTTGGAGAGAGAGATCTTGAATATGTGTACGTAACCTACCTCCAATAATACGAAAAGGGAAGAAGTATTTGACATACCTGTTGGCTCCATCTTAATAGGCAGTTGCGTTAAACAACAGAATATGGCTGTGGATCCATTCTTATCTGATCACATGTATACTAAGTTTAGATTTGAAATGGGTATTAAACAGGCCATGGTCTACAGGAATTCTAAGAAAGAAGAGTGCGACTAATATATGAACATCTAGACTCATATTTATCTATAGTTAAAACTTCAATAAGAAATCAGGTAGATTTAGATGAAATGGCCAATTAAGTTCCACCTGCTATCATAATCTCACACTTAGAAAGGAGTTCACAACATGGCATGTAGCTTGGTGGAATTATTATCTCGAATTGCAAAGGAATAAGGTATGAAGACTGTTCAGTTTTGCAAGAAGATACAGAAAATCTACTGAAAGCCTTATTGGCAGGCACCCTAAACCACAAACACGCGAAAGGTAGGAAAAGAAAATGGACAAAATATTGGGACTCGTTTGCCAAATACAACCTTCCTATTCAGAAAGAAAAACCATTAGTATTGAAGGTACTCTATGAGGAGGTGGAAGGTACAGCTCTCAGAGCCAGGTTTCACAAAATCCTCACAAGATTATCAATACTAAGGAGGGAAGATGGTAGATATATGTGAACAACACATGAAGTGTTGAAAATGCTACTCAAAACTCACTTTCTTCAATTCACTCTAACAGATAACTCAGACCAAGACTCAGTACCTCTTATGTATTGGTTTACAAATAATCAATAGGAGGACTGGAAATCTATTGAAGAATGTGTTGACTTCAAGAAATCGAGTGGATGGTGGGGACATTGTAACCATTCATGTCACCAGGCCCAGATGGAATCCTTCCAGATCTACTGCAATAAACAGAAGAGGGATTAATAAAACTCCTATGCAGATTGATCAGAACCATTCTATCAACAGGTATCATTAATAATTGTTGGAGGACAGTGAAGCTTATTTTCATTAGAAAGTCAGAGGGAATAATCATACCAAGGCTATGGAGATGAAACCAATCAGTGTTCACTTTCTTTTAAAACATTAGACAAACTGCTTAAAATGCTTGTTATGGAAAAGACAATAATTCTAGTTCCTGTGCATGAAAAGCTACACAAGTGAACCAGGCAAATCATCTGATTGACGAGAAAGTGGAGGCCAACACTACTTCAATATGTCACCAAGAAGGGGTTTACTCCTGGCTATTGTGAAGACTAATGGTGAATGAAGTCTTAAAAGGGTTCAGTGCTAGAGATTGCTTTTGCTGTGGATATGGAGACGATTTAAAGACAGTGATACTTAACAAATTTGTGTTACAAGTAATAATGAAGTTTCTTTTCAGTAAGGTGTGTATATGAATCAAGTAAATTATAACCATATGCTAAGAGGTGAAATATTGAAAAATTACTATGACATTCTATTGAAAGCTATGTAGAACTTATTATGTAATGAACGAACTGAGTATAAAAATGGAATAGCCAAATATGAAACAGAAAACTGTTTCTCTTTTCCCCAGGTAATGATGAAGTAAACTGTGAGCTAATTCTTTTCTAGTTAAAAAACCATAGTTTTCACTAAATATGACATACTAGTCATATTGTAAACAATTATGACTGTTTTTGGAGGTACTTTTATTATAAAATATATCAATTAATTTGGAACACTTTATTAACTGGTTCTATATTAATCCACATTGCTTTTCTTAATAATTATGAAGCATTATCATGCTAACTTAGTCTTTTTTAACAACAATGGTGAGGAGTTAAATACAACAAATGACTTATGTAACTACAGAAAAGTTGGATACCTGGCATTAGTATTAGTTTTTTCCATCAAATAAAAAATAGACGAAAATTGTTACCTGAATAGCGAATAGTGCATTATTAATTCCTTAACATGTGCTTTTTGCCACCTGATTATTATACTGGAGGAACTTGAAAAACTGTAATGAAATTGACCAATATAAACTATAGCACATGAAATAGAGAAGTTTCTTACAGATACTGTTCTTTACTTGTGAATAATCTGTCATATTTATACAAAAACGCTGCTGGCAAAATATATCCGCTATTCCTCCCACTGATTGGTGGTATTTTTTTATTAAAGTACTAGATAACATCTTTTATACCAAAATTACCTTAATGTCCCAAATGTTCTTACCTTTTAACATTCCCATTTACTAGAGGGGCTGAACAGAAAATGTCAACTGATGGACTGGAAGCATAAAATTAGCTTTGTTTCATGTGCTATATGATTTATGAAAACAATTTTCTTCTACTAATTCTTCTCTGCTGCATAAAAATTCTTATCTCTTAGATGTGTAAAAAGTGTGCTGTTAAAAATTCCAAGTTTTGAAATAATTGGTGATACCATTCAATTGGCTTTGCAGACATATTTCAGATACTTAACAAGCAAACAATAATCCTGAAATCAGGAGTTCTTCCCTAATAAATCTTTATTAGCATTCATGGCATTAACTTAAAAATATATGGAAAAGGTCTGAAAAAATGTATTTTGACATTTTAAGAAAGAGTAAAAAATTATTCAATACTTGAACATTGACATAAATCTATTTTTCTCACATAAATGTTATGATGAGGTATAATGTTCTGCTCAGCACTACTATATATTTGGCACAAGGAACACCGAACCTCAAAAGGCCGCTTGAAAAATCAAGAAATAAGTACTATCCAAAGGCAACTGCTAAGCTATTTGGCAGCTTTAGCTGGCTAAATAAGTTTACATTTGAAAATTAACTTACTGTAGTTTTGTAGCTTCATAGAATGTCTCACAAAGAAGGGTAGAAAATATTTGGCCCATCATATGGCTTAGACTATGACGTAATGTCCACAAAACTATTGCCATTAATGAAATGAAGAAACATAATTCTCACAAGGAAAGATGGAGGACAGTCCTCTAGCAAAAAGTGTTCTTTTTTGGCCCAGATATTATTCACAGCTTTGACCTCATCATTATTATTGTCGGTATTTGATAAAAAATTAGAAGTTGTGTTGTTACATACCATAACAGAGGAGTGACATAAGTATCTGTTCTTATTAATGAGCGGAACTTGTGAATGAAAGATTACAATATGTTATGTTAGAGAGGAGCTCAAATATTGATCACCTTTCTTATTTTCATTGCAGCTGAGAATCATGCTAAAAGACAACATCTGTCATCCAGGTAGAACAGTGATTATAGTAGCTTGTGAGAGAATCTGTCTGCACAGACATTGTTAATCACCCACCTTTTATGAATTATAATTAATGTTATGCAAATATGAACAGTTCTTGGAAGAACAAAACTTGCTTCTGATTCAAACTGCGATAGGGAGTAGTAGTTTTGCTGATTTAGAAAGACTGTCTCTCACAAAAACCCAATTTCAATATAGTAACCAATGCATTACATGAAAACGACAATTACGTTTAAATTACGATGATTCAGAAGATATGAACATGTTTTTGAGAATATTATATTTAATAATGCAAGTATAGTTACTGTTTTTCAGCCTAAAGTTTGAGAAGCCAAAATTCTAATACCTGTTTACTTTCCAGTTATAGTGAATAATATACAATTATATTTCAATGTAAATCAGCTTACTATATTCCAAGGTATTCATATTCGAGATAGTTGATTTAATTAATGTATTTAACAACCAATCTGAGTATTGTAATGTACTGTTGATGGAGTATCAATGTATGTTGTCTGATTCTGCAACATTACACGATGTTGTGAGTGTTTATCGACAATGTGAATTATAAAAATATGAAATGACTTTATATATTATCCAAGAAAATTTGAATATCAGTATTCAATTTCATTACATCAATAATTACACAATGAGAAGGTAAAGTTCATTTTTGACTTACATAAGGTCACAGTGGAACTACTAAACAATAATAAAGAGGTATTATTAAATCTTCAGTAAACAAACCACATCTGACAAATTAGAACACTTCAAAATACTTTCCCTTTCTCTAAACGCAGTATCTCATGGTTTGGATACTGACTGACTTTAATGGAATTGAATAACTTCTTATAGCATATAAACAAAGAATAACACCTCCAACTGAAATAAATGGCAGTAGCTCTGTCACAAATTGCATTGAGGAATACCTGTTTTTATTTCTTGATGGTGATTTTTTACACTATCTGTGCTGTAAGTGTGAAAAATACAAGCGACAATCCATGTGCAGAAACTGCCCCTGCAGTAGTCCAAGCGGTATATGGCCCACTTAACACAAGCTAAATACACCACAATACACCACTTTAGAGTTCTCTAATGTCTGTCTTAGTTGGTATATTTTGCTGTTGTTAAGTCAGACGTATACCACTTTCATTACTTCATGGGAAGTTTCTGTACATGAGCTGTCGCCTGTATGTGTCACACTTACAGCACAGATTGTTTGAAAATAGGCATAGGTGTTCCAAAGTAATCAGCGTCAAAAAGTAAAAACAGATATATCTATGTGCAACTTATGATAGAGCTACAACCATCTATTTCAACCATAAAACATGTCGCAGATGTATTTTTCACATGCAGCATGCTGAATGTTCGAAAATATCTCCAATAACGTACCTGATGGCGTTGATAGTGTGCTGTGGTGTTCTGAAAATTATCAGTGAAATATAATTATATTCTCAGTGATAATGCCTGAAGATTAAAAGTGTGTGTTGATCTGAAACATAGTTTTAATCTTCCAGGACGTTTCACATGAATGTAGTAATTCTGGAAGTATATTCTCAGTGTTATCTATAATTTTATCATCTTTAATTTTTCATTATTCGTTTCTATAATATGTCTGAGCATAATAATTACTCACATAATGTTGAGGTACTGTACCAACATCTTCAAAACGAAGTTGACTAATAAACAATAACCATCACTGATACTTTTGTCTTTAAATTAAATACTGCATGTTTCACCCTGTTGTGAGCATAGTATTTTGTTTCTGTGTTGCTTAACAATGAGTGTAATTCTATTTTGTAACTAATTTTATACTCACCCAATGGATCGACGAGTTTTAAGAAATACATTATTTCTGTTATCATATCCATCAGTGTGGTCACCAGGCCTCCCTGCATAGCACTGAAACATGAAGTACGGAGCTATAGTTGTTATAATTAATTACATTTTCCAATGATAAAATGCAAAATAAATGTTATGATGTGGGAAATGTCAGTAGAACAAATTTAGAACACTTATTTACTATTAAATAAACAAATAAAAACGTTATCTATACAGTTTCTTGCTGGCTATTTGAACAGCTTTCTATTTTATTTTATTGTTATTACTCTTTTCTTGGCTATTTATCAATATTCAAGAATTCCTCAATGGTACAGAAGGAACTGCTAGGGAGAAACTTCTATAATCTACATTTGAAAACACTTCTTCTATCTGGTGTTAATTATATTTCCATAGGAAGATTGTCAAAGAATTTAGTAGTTAGAACATTTCATCACTTTCAATATCGAATCTAGATTCATTAAAGCTTAATGCAGATAATTTTTCCTTCTGTTGTTGTAATTGTGAAAATCTCTGATACTCCCAAACTTAATGGATTGTTGATAAAAAAAACTTCATAAGTGAATAAATGCAATGTATACTTTTTAAACAAAGATGTGCAAGATGTTCAAGGGAGAACACAAAAAAAGTTCTAATTTCTTCCGTTTGTGCAATGGGTACTTTTTGCCTAACAGAGGAGTTACCCCTCAGAATATTTTCCTACAGATACCATTGAATGAAAATGTGCAAAATATGCTATCTTTCTGACTCCTCTATCCCCGAAAAGTACCTGAACGTAATACCTTTTGCAAATCTACTGTATGGTTATCCCAGTTAAATTTTTCAGTAATATAACCACCTGCAATTTTATACTCTGTTTATAATTTATTGATGGTATACTAGATGAATAGGACATGGGATATACGCTACAAAAATGCTATCTAACATTCGAAAACAGGATTTTTTAAAGCTTACAGGTAGTCCATTTGTACAAAACTCACCATTACGAAACATTCATTAACAGTCAGACTAAGCATATTTCCTTTTGTTCTCTGATTATTATATATAGAAAATATTTGTTTTCAAAATTTAGGCGATGACTTTTGTATTCATGTAACACCCATTACAATGCTCTTAGGTGGTTTATGGACTACCATTATTATAGTTCTAATCTTAGGACATGTTGTTCATCTCATTTCCTGTTGCTAAATGTCACCTCTACTCAGCATCTCTTAAGTGGCGCTTATTTTGTGATACAGTTTTGTATATATGTAAAATCGATGAACAGACCTTATGTTAATGCGTTGATGACATTCTTTTGCATTAATATATAACTGTAAGAAATTTTTTAATGGTTAGATACTGTTATAGTTATTGTTCTGGTAAGATGATTGCTATTATACCTACCTGTAAACCGGTTACTGTTTTCTTTAGTTGTACTTTTTTCTTGTAGCCTCTCATGGCAAAGAGGTAGTATCCATTATGTTGGTCAGTCATATGGTAACCTATGTCTTATCTATGTGATTACTCTGCTTTTCACAATAAAGTGCCTGGTAGAGGATTCAATGAACCACATTCCAGCTGTCTCTACCGTTCCGCTCTCGAACGACATACTGGAAAAATAAGCACTTACATTTTTCTGTGCAAGCCCTGATTTCTATTATTTCATCGTGATGACCATTTTTTTCATGTAGTTGGGTGCCACAACATGATTTCGCAATTGGAGGAGAAAAATTGTGATAGAAATTTCATGAGAAGTTCCCGTCGCAACGAAAACCGCCTTTGTTTAAATGATTGCCACTTCAATTCGTGTACCAAGTCTGTGGCACTGTCTCTCCTATTTCACGATAGTACAAAACGAGCTGTCCGTCTTTGGACTTTTTCGATGTCATTCTTCAGTCCCTCCTGATGCGGACAGCACACCGCACAGCAATAGTCCAGAATAGAGCGGACAAGTGTGTTGTAAGCAGTCTCTTTAGTAGACGTGTTGCACCTACTAAGTGTTCCACCAATGAATCGCAGCCTTTGGTTCGTTCAACTCACAACAGTATCTATTTGATGATTCCAATTTAGGTTATTTATATTTGTAATCCCTAAGTATTTAGTTGAATTTACAGCCTTAGGATTTGTGTGACTTATGGCGTAATCGAAATTTAGCGAATTTCTTTTATTTCTCATGTGAATAACTTCACGAATTTCTTATTCAGGGTCAATTTCAACTTTTCGCACCATACAGACTCTTATCTAAATCATTTTGTAATTTATTTTGTTCGTCTGATGACTTAACAAGACGGTAAATGACAGCATCATCTGCAAACAATCTAACAGACTTACTCAGATTGTCTCCTATGTCGTTAACATAGATAGGGAACAATAGAAGGCCTTTAACACTTCCTTGGGGAACGTTGGATATTTCTTTTCTTTCTCGATGACTTTCCGTCTATTACTACGAACTCTGATCTTTCTGACAGGAAATCAAGAATCCAGTCGCACAACTGAGGCGATATTCCACAAGCACACAGTTTGGTTAGAAGATCCTTATGAGGAACAGTGTCGAAAGCTTTCTGGATATCTAAAATTATGGATACAATTTGACAACCCCTGTCGATAGCACTCATTACTTCATGATTATAGGGAACTAGTCGTATTTCACAAAAACGATGTTTTCTGAATCCCGCAATTCAGTGGATTAGTCCTGGTTCCCTTCTTGGGTATTGGTGTGACTTGAGCAATTTCTATGAGCAAGCAGTTGTATGTAATTGCTAAATATGGAGCTATTGTATCAGCATAACATGAAAGAAACCTGACTGGCATACAATCTGGACCGGAGGCCTTGCCTTTATTAAGTGATAGAAGCTGCTTTGCTACACCGAGGATATCTACTTATATGTTTCTCATCTTGGCAGTTGTTCTTGGCTGAAATTCAGAAATATTTGCTTCGTCGTCTGTGGTGGAGGAGTTTCGGAAAACCGTGTTTAGTAACTCCACTGTAGTGGCACTGTCATCAGCGATTTTACCGTTATCGCACATGGAAGGCATTGATTGTGTCTTGCCACTGGTGTGCTTTATGTATGACCAGAAACTCTTTTGGTTTTCTGCCAGATTCCAAGACAGAGTTTCGTTCTGGAAATTGTTAAAAGAATCTCGCATTGAATTACGCGCTATATTTCTAAAATCTACAAAAATCTCCAATGTTGGGGACTTTGTGTTCTTTTAAATTTGTCATGCTTTTTTCGTTGCTTCTGCAACAGCAATCTGAAGCGCTTTGTGTACCATGAGGGATCAGTACCATCACATACTAATTTATGTGGTGTATATCTCTCAATTGCCATCGATACTATCTCTTTGATATTACATATGTTTTCTACACTTATGTGATCAGATCGGAAGGACTGGAGACTGTCTCTTCAACAGGCCTTAAGAACATTTTTCTCAGCTTTTTTAAATAGATGTGCTTTGCATTTATTTTTGATTGTTGTAGGTGTTATTGCTGCATGTTTGTCATCCAAGCAAACAGTTGTATTTTTGACACTCCTATTGAGTGCTGTGTTAAAGATTACAAGCCATGCATTTTTAACTTTAACATGTTGAGGTGGGACCATAATAACGATTGACGTTGTTTTATTCACATTTTATGGGTAGGTCGTTAGGGATATTTATGTTATTCATGATTTATATTTAGATTATTATTGATGTTCATTTGGTTTTGCAATTGTGTACATTTTTCTCTCAGAGTTGATGAGATGGTTTGGAGCCAATATAAACAAATAATATTGTACAGCATCCATGCATGGCTGTTGTTATTTCATTAAATTCGTCAAGTTACAGTTTTGTATGTTACTGAAAGAAATTTACTTACCTCAAGACGTACCTGTAGTGTTACGTAAATTTCACTATTTTTTTAAAAATTAATGAATGCAAATTTCTTGCAGGTGCATTCTAATACTTCAGTTAATGGTTCCACCTCATACTTGATTGATGTGTGTTACAGAATAAGATCAGAATTTCTGAGATAATAAGGCAAGATATTCATTTGTCAGATTCATTATGCAGGTTGTTGGACAAAGCCGTTCCTAATCTGACATATACAACATTAAGAGTTTAATGTTCTGTATAGACAAAGGCTCGACAGTGATCAATTCCAAACATGTTGCTGCATAACGAGGCTTAATTTAACATGATAAATTTACAGTATAGTTGCCTGTCACAAAGGCGTTGTATTTAGATGTTACTTAGTTTCATTTTACTCATACTTTACAGCAGACATATCTCATACATGTTACACTTGATAATGGTGACTGAGCTTCGCCAGAACTAGTCATCTGAAATTTCTATAATTTACTGTATCATGACTGAGCTTCACTGGAACTAGTCATGTGACTATTGTTTGATTACTCTTCTGAAGTCAAATATGATTAAAAAAGAATAATTTCTATCTTTGTCTTCTCTACTATATCTTTGCTCTTTTACTCTGTCAGTGTATCATAGCTCTCACTTAATGTCATTGCTAACCATTAGATTGTAGTGTGAGATAACAGGTTAGTTGTGACACCCTGAAAATATTCTGATTTCAGGGTTGGCGTGGCCACGTGGGCCACTCAGCAGGCTAACCGTGTGGTGCCAGGCAAGAGAGGTACCCCAGCATGTGGTCCAGTCACTGTGTGGCTGGGAATTCCTCTGTGACACTGTGTCGATGAAGGAGACAGGCCAGGACTTCCAAAGATGGAGGACTTTGTGAAACCTTTAATGGCAGACATTTCACAGTTTGTATAGAAATTAACAGTAGCCAGATGAATCATGTTATCTCAAAAAAAAAAAAAACATGCAACTTACCATTATTTGCAAAACGACTCTGATGGTGTAATCAGATTTTCAACATCTTTATTAGTTTAGAGTTTAGCATCTGATGATAAATTATACAAATAACACCCAGCAACGAATTTCCAAAATCTAAACGGTTCATCCGATTTTGTCGATCGACATGTCTTTAAGAAGCTATTAGTGTAAACTGAAATTGGTATAAATTTCAGGGCTATAACTTTAATATCATATCAATAATTGGACGTCAAAGTGGGCGATTACTATCGACCGAGTCAGGCCATTAAGTACTCCACAGTTACACGAAAAAACGGTAGCTGCATGCTTATAACTATATTTATTCGTCTTTGTTTATATCCGATATATACTATTCATGAAGAAATTGGTCAATTATTTACTGTGTTTTAGAAAGCACAGAGACAATTAGGCTACTGGCTTACTTCTGTTCTATTCCTCTGATATATGTTTATTTAATTTGTAGGTAGGAATATTTATTTCATTTCAAGTTATTTAAACGAAAATCCAGTATTTTGAATGTGTTTCATTATGTTCGTGAGTGAGTGTTGGCTTGGAGACAGAGCAGGAACACTGTAGCCAATCACAGTGATCATTCCAAAAAAGACACATGGAGAGACTGCATGGAAGCGTGGGAGTTCTGGACGATATGGGAAAGGACACGAGAAAGTCCTGGACAGTACAGGTCGACGGACGCCCAGTCACGTGAAAGACTTAATGAGTGGAGCAGTTGGCGCATGGTTGCAGTGACAACTTGTCGTAGTGACGACTTGTGCCCTTGTGAGATTTCCGTAGCTTCTGCAGTGAAGACGTAGTATGCATTTAGAAGTGAATATCTCATGAGGTATGTTGTTTCTCGTAACATATTATGTGAAATAGGAATCTAGTGTTTTCCTGTTATTCATCTTATATTTTATTTAATTGCTGGATCATCGACACCAGTAAGTGTTTTACAGTAACAAAGGTACTTACACTATCATGCTCATCATTTAAAGTCGTTAAAATAGTACCTGCAAAATTTATTTAATTGCAATCTTTCATGTGTAAATGTTTATATTAGGTTCAAAATTCGCATTCTCCGAGTGATAGGAACCTTTGGCCATTCGGTTCTTGTGTATATTCATATTGTATTCTGTAGACTCATCAGTATTAGGCTTATAATGCAGCAACCTGTATCCTAGCCCCTAGACAACGAAACCAGCCAAAACATTCAGTATTTCAACTCTGAGTCGGAGGGTACATAGATGAGGGCCACCACACTATATATTATTTTGAAGCCTGCAGTAGTCTTGAGTTAATTATCCTGCATTTTAATTTTGCTGATGGATACAGTAGGACCTCACAGTTATTGAACAGTTTCATATAGAAACCAAGTAAAATAAATCTGTAACCGGTTTGAAACCGAAACCACTTACATGGTTTCTAGGTTAATATGATTTTAACTTAAGTGGAAAATAATTGTGTTGTGGATTTTTTGTCTCTATGATCTAATTTTGCTGTGTTATTTGTGTCACATTTGAATAATTATTATTCTGTTAACTTACAATGTTGTAGTTAAGGCAGAATTATTTAATGGGAAGATGAGTGGGGGAAAAGGTGTCAGACTCGCTGTTTCGACTATTGCACTATTGTTATGAAGTCTTTGAGTAACTTACTTTCTTTAGCTGCTATAGAGCCGTGTATTAACAACTTAATGCGACTGTATATTATGTAGAATTCAATAATTTTCTCATTTATACTACAATTTTTTTTACTGTTCAAAGGGGAGGGAAGTTCTTTGTACCACGAGACCATCTACAGTTGTAAAAAGCTCGAGTGAAATAAAGTTTGTTCTTGTAATGCTGACAGTAAAAAATTGTTGGAAATGCGCTATTAGTGCTGTTGAGAATGTTCTGCATGTAGTATAGTTTCGATGAGATGGATAATGATGAATGACCTTGAACCTACATGAGAGTCAACTATTGAGAGGGTTTTGGGACTCAAAATCGTAAAAGAGTGTGAAATTAGGGCCTACGTTTAGTTTCAGCATATTCAGTACAATTATACTCTTTGTGTTGTTTTACTGAATGGCATAACCAGGAATATTATCATTTCGTAGAATTTTGAAGACACTATTGATATAATCAACAAGATCATTAATATACAATGTCCCAGCACAATGCCCTGCTGTAAACCTGAAGTTATTTCTATGTCTGTCAGTGGCCATACACTATTCCATCTTTTATATGCCCTAGGAAGAAATTCTGAGTCTATTTACTAATAGTCTTCTATGTAGTGTACACATAATGTATGGTTGACCTTTTAAAACATTAATCAGTTAGAACTTTGTGTAAATTCATTACTCAGACTACAATGATTCATAGACTGAGTACAATGTACATTTAGTTCTCCCACAAACCATGTTAACTTACACTTATTAATGCCTGAAAATTTTAATATAGTACAGAATAGGGAATTTCAGCTGAGCTGATCATTTGAGTTGGACATATTATTTCATCTGAACAGAGCCTTGTAACTCCAGACTTGATATTAGTGTTGATGTTCAGACACATCCGAACTTTTCTATTGCAGGTACTTAGTACTTGTTAGATTCCTGTTTTTACAAATAAACTTTTTTGCTGTAAATGTTCTGAAACAAATAACAGCCAGTCTTAATTGATTAAGAAATTGATTGAAAATTTGCATAGATCATTGTAAATTTCAATGTGGCAACTGTACATGTAAATTGGTAATTCCTATTGTAGTCACACCAAATACCTCTGTGATCCTTGTATTTTATTAACTCACTACATACTTTCCAAACCACGTTAGTGTTCATACATAATGTTCGTGTAAAGTAGTAAAATTCAACCTAGCAATTTTGCACTCAAATAAGTAATTTCCAAAATCGAGAAATATTTGCACACAGATTATTATATAGGTAATCCACACAAAGATGTTCAGTTCTAGGCGAGCTCATACACGAACTAACACTTCTATGAGAATCTGCCACTCACATTCAAATGATCAATGTGTACTGTCTGTTATTAGCTTCTTTGAGTGAATCTGGGAGTAACATCTATGCCATTTGTGTCTTGATATCTTCATGTCAACGATGTGAACATATGTTAATATGTTAATTGCTATTAGTGATCATAAAGTTCCTTGTGTTCAGTGAGTATACTACCGAAAGCCAATTTTTATATGCAACTGTCAGACATCATATTTGAAAGTGCACTGTAGATAATTTATACTGGTGTACTGATTAATAGGCTGCTGGAAGTGTCTGCATGTGAAAAAAATTATGTGTAAGGTTTACTGTTAACTGTATGTCTGTAGTGACAATAAATGTGCAACAAGTATAATAATTATGAAAAGTGTAGTGTGGATTACAGGAAAACGTACCATAAAGCCAGTTTCATAGTACTCTGACGAACTTTCTTCAACGAGAAACCGAGTTCAGAATAGAATTCATATCTATATATGTTTTCAAATGGTCCACAGACTAGAGCAATATTCTAGAATGGATTGTATGAATATTTTGTAAACAGTATCCTTCATCGTCTGATTCTATCTTCTGAGTATCCTACTAATGAATGGAGTGCTTCTTCCATTTCATTTCATACCCCTACTAATTGTTAAAGCCAGGTATTTGCATGAGTTTACTGATTTCATTTGTCACTCTTTGATATTGTAGTCATATGATCCTATGTTTCTTCATTTTGTGATGTGCATAATTCTGAAACATTTAAAACTAGTTGACAGTAAATTCACCACTTTGAAATGGAATCAAAATCTGACTGAATATGTCTTCACGTATTTTTCAGAAAGAATTTCATCACTACCAACAACATGATTTTATAATTTTTATAGGTGGCTACTTGTATACTCAACAAGATTTTCAGTATTGAATATTAACAGCTTGTGCCCAACACAGCCCACTGGTACACATCTGAAGTAACTTTTACATTTGTGTGTGACTCTCCATCCAAGATATGTAACTTCTTCCTTCCTAGGAAATCATCAACATAGTTAAAACTTTGGCCTGATACCCACATGATAATAATTACAATAAGAAACATGGTGGACATACTGATTCAAATGGTTTTTGGGTATCAAGGAATACTGTGTCAAACAGAGTGCCTTGATCAATGGATTTCCAGTTGTAAGGTAACAAAACTGCACATTAGATGTCATCTGATCACTGTTTCGAAATCTGTGCTGTTTAATGTGGAGGAAGTCATTCTGACTGAGAGACATCATTATGTTTGTGCACAGTATAGTTCCAAGTTTCCACAACACTATATATATATATATATATATATATATATATCACCGTACTGGACAGTAGTTTTGTGGATTACTTGTGTTACCCCTTTTGTACATGTGTGTGACGCATACTTTCTTTAAACTGCTCGACATGGGTTTTTTGTTTCAGAGCTCTATGGTATGTTATAGTTAAAACAGGCCCAAAATCCGCCAAAAATTCTATATAGATTCTGACAGAGACTCCATAAGCAATAGATCTGAGTTCAGTTTCAGTGATGTTACTGACTCTCACATCTGCCTCCTTCACATTTACAATGGTGAGCTTCTTTTGTAAATAAAAATTCAGAAATTGAATTTGGAATTTCTGATTTTGCTTTGCTCTGGTCAATTTCTGTTCCAGTAACATCCATGAGTAGGAGGATAGTAACTTTTCCACCATGGGATATTCCTTGTTTTTTTACCTAACTTTAGATGATACTCTGGTACAACAATCATTGAAGTCTTCACGCTTGACATTCATATATACAGCTAGGAAAAAAATTAGTACACCTGCAAAGACGAAATCGATTTTGATCCAGTGATGACATATGCCACCTGGAGGATAGAGATGTCCTGGTAATGGTTTCAGCATCATCTGCCAACAGATAGCATAGTGGTATATTTAACAAATCTCCATCTGTGTCTACCCTTTAACAGGAAATGTACACAGCCAGTAGACTCACTGTGGTGCAAACATGTGAACCAAGCAGGCAACCATATCACAGACAGACACTTGTGCTTCCTACAGCAAACTGAGCGAGTTGGAAAGGGGTGAAGTTGTGGCTTTCCGAGTGGCGGGATGATCGTTCTGGAAAATTGCCACACAAGTTGGACATGCTTCATCAGCTGTGCAACGATGCTGGTATCTGTGCTCATCCATTTCAACCCATAGATAAGGTTCTGGAGGTCCACACAGCTCAGACATCTGCCAGGCTTTTTATAATAAGGTCAGTAGTGGCAGATCGTACAGCTACCACAGTACAGATAAGAGGACTCGTAAGCCCAGCCACTTCAACACAATCTATTGCAAACCAGTTATTAGCATGTGTGTGGCCCGATTGATGCCATAAAAGGATCACTTGGAAGATGGAATGGTGCGCCAGGACTTCAGTGATGAAAGCAGATTCTGCCTGTAAGCAAGTGATGGTTGCTTGTGCACAGACATAGACCTGGCGAGCGCTGTCTCGTACAGTGCATTCATCAGAGACCGGCTGGTCCTTCCCAAGCCTTATAGGTTAGGGTACAATAAGCTACGACACTGTTTCACCTCTGGTGATTCTCTGGAGGGGATGCTAAACAGTGCTTAGTACCTGCAGAATGTTGTTAGACTCATTCCTTTGTTGTTCTTGCAACAGGAAGGTGAGGTCTAGTTTCAACAGAATGATGTTCACCCACACACTACGAATGAAACTCACCATCCAATGCAAGGCGTTCTCTCTACACCACGAGCTCCAGACTTGTTTGCAATTGAGCATGTGTGGAATATGATGGGACGAGAAGTGACTCACAGGCGTTGTCAACCAATAGCTCTTACAGAACCATGTGAACAGATCGAGCAAGCAAGGCATAATGTATCACTGGACAGTGTTCACTATCTGTACTATCGACTGGATGCCAGAGGCAGAGCCTCGATTACTGCCCATGGCGGCTGCTCAATATACTAATATGGGCTTTTCAGCATTGGTCACTCACTACCTGGTACCTCCGAACAGCTTGTGCTATTCATCTGTAAATGCAATAATTTCATGTACTCCATATGTACTGTCACATCAATAAATGAAGGGTGTACTAATTTGTTCTGGCAGGGTGTTTTATATTCAGCATTTCTCTATCTATAGCCCCATGATTTGTTTTATACATATTATGCAGTTTCTTTATAGTGAAGCTTCTTTACAGTGATTAGAAGTTTCTTGATAGTCATTATATCCCAACACAAATTTTTCTACTAGGTGAACATCTATGCAGTAGGTTGTTAACATTCCTTTTAAACTAGAGACAAAACATGTTTAACGTTCTGTTGTCCTGAGTGAAATGTTTTGATTTCCTCACTCTGGAACTATGGATCAGAAAGTTGGGGAGCGACAAGCAAAACAAATCAAGAATGCATTATATGAATCGTCCATGGAGTAAAATATAAGGAATCTTGCAGTTGCTTGTTTTCAAAAACTATTGTGCTTGTCATAGTAAATATGTAAATTCCAAAAGCCATACTGTTTGTTAAGAGATTAAGACTATTCCCACAATGAACTTTTAATTTCAGGTTAAGAAATTCTTTTTGCAAGACCCTTTCAACGCAGTACAAGAATGTCACACTTACATTCAGAATAAGAAATACCTTGGAAAATATGTAAATAGTTTTCAGCAAATCATTCCTTTGTAATCTTATCATAACATTAATAAATAACATATTCAGAATAATGTGTTGTGTTACATACCAAATATTGTAATTTTGCTGGTTTTGTGTATATGAGAGGAAACATTTTATTATTATTATTATTATTGTATGACAGCACTGCACCTTTATCTTGTTAGATGAACATATAGCCCATTTACTTGTTTTAGTGCCCATTGTGATTTGACAACCATTTTTACTACAGCTTCCAAATGGTACAACCCAAAAAATTCACTGTATTAGCTGGTTATGAGAGTATTGGATTGATAAGCCTTCATTTCATTATTGTCAGTATATTTGGAGAAGTAAGACTAGTTCGAATAAAAATGCCACCAACTCAACAGCAAGACAAGCTTTATCTCGTTTTGCATAGGACAAAAAATACAGATGCTGCAACAAAACAGCTGTTTAGTTAGCTCCATGTTCCATGAATCATTTGCATTATTAATAATAATGATGTGGAAGGGCTCGTTTTACATTCATGTTGCACATTCATTTGCATATATGGTTGCATATCGAACATTTTAAAAGTTTTCTTTTTAATTTTTTGAATACAGGTGCGAGTCGGTAAATCCTTAGCACTCCATTCTATACTTTACCGAAATATAATTTGTTCTATGGAATGGAAGGAATTGTAAAGGGGAAATCTTTCCAGTTTTCTTAAATTTAATTTTCCTGTGTGTCAGGTATATTATATTATTTCGTAGGCGATCATAGGATTAGCTGGAAGCTGTGAGCATTCATTTCTCTGATGAGGGCAACCTTGGTGTCTACATGTAATCATATAACTCTTACAAAATGGTTTTCCAAAATTGATATCTGAAATACATCTCTATGATTCCGATAATAATCGTACTTAAATCACTGAAGTGTAAGGCCTCTCATGGTTATGAAGGGTTGTCTAGTAGGATAATAAAGCACTTAATTGCATACGTTATCCTATTACTTAGCCATACCTATTATTTTTCTTTCAGGAATGGTCAGTTTCCTGATGGATTAAAATACCTTATAACGAAGCCATTTTATAAAAAGGAGATAGGAATATTGTTGATAATTTAAAATCTATTTTTATGCCACTGGCGTGTGTAACAGTTTCTGAAAGCGTTGTAAATGTTAAGGGTGATTAACCAATTCAGTTCATTCAGTTTGCAGTCAAACATACAGTTTGGTTTGAGAACACAACTGAAAAACGCTATATTCTTCTTTCTCAGTGAGGCAATCAGCGGATTAAGCAAAAGGCTACAAACAAGAGGCAACCACTTCTATTTAACTAAGGCATTTGATTTTGTCGTTCAGACAATATTACTGCAAAAGTAGAACCGCCATAGACTAAGAGGAGTACCGTATATCACAACTGGTACTTCTCATACTTCAGAAACAGACAACAGAAGTCCATTGTTCACAATAACGAGAACGGCTATGATGTGGCATCTGATAGGGGCACAGATGAGTGACTGGTGTCTCAGTGGTCTTTGCTGAGTCTACTACTGATTCTTGTATGAAGAGCTTGGCTGGAAACAATGGTAAGGGACACTTGGTGAGAGACAGAGTTATTACATGTAAAACATTGATGCCTCCAAGTAAAGCCATGAAATAACGGCACTATCTCTAATTTCAGATTCTCACTGATGGTAACTTTGCCAAAATTTGTGCATGGAATCAGTGGTAAGTTCCAAAAACATATTTGCTAGTAGCAGTAATTTGTGCAGTTGTACCAGAAAGATGCTTTGCAGGAACATTTGTAAGCCTCTGAGGGTGATGTGGATAACCAACCTCATATAAAGAACCCAGATATGTTCCACAACACAAATAGAATTCAAAATTTTTGTTATCTATGTAAATGGGAATGATGCGATAAGCCAGTAAAAGTGTTATGTTATATCCCTTGCCATTGTCACTACGAATTTATGTCACTCTGTGATGGCAAAATTTTAAGGAGCAAATCATGGATTAATTTTTGAAGTTTTAGTTGCTTCCTTATTTCAGAAAATTGTTAAGGCCCATCATAGCATCATAATCTGTAAAGACGTGGACCATTGAAAATCGTATTTTGAGAGGTTCCACAAAAATGTTTAGTTAATTCACCCAGCATGTAAATAGTAGTGAGTCAGTGGATACTGATGTTAAGTGCATTCAGTTTGAAAGTAAACAGTGTTAGGTAACCAGTGACAGTATTCGGAAGGATTTGAGACTTTAAAAATACGTCTCTGAAATATTTGAAAACTATGAATTGCTAAACAAAATTATTACAGTGGGCTTACTTAATGTATCTTGTTTATGAGAATCTATTGAATGTTTACTATGGAATTTCTCAAAATAACAAATGTCCCCCTTAACACTGGTTATTTTCGACATCTTTATACAAACTAATAATATGCCTTGTTATATAACAGGTGATTCAGGTAAAATATCTCTCTTCGCTGACAACAATTCCCTGGTAATGAAGGATGTTGAATGCATCACAGGCAAAGCAACAACTAGTACAGTTCTAGATGTAAGTTCACAGCTTGTAGAAAACTGATGCACAATGATAGCAAAATCAACTTTTACAGTTTCTACTCCAAAATTAAAATTAAAATGAGATTTTGATCATACAGAATTGCCATATGGTTATTGAGTCAGAATAATACAAATTCATAGGTGTTCAGATGCATAGTAAGCCATCAAGCAAAGCCCATGGTGAAGGTCTTGTTCTAAACCTGAATGCAGTTATATTTACATTAGAACATTACTTGCAATTAGTGGGAATCTAACACGAGAATTAGTTTTCTTTGCTTGTTTTCATTCACTTATGCCATATGGCATTATATTCTAGGGTAACTTTTCCTATCCAAAAAGGGCTTTTTTCATCAGAAACAGGCAGTTTGAGCAATATATAGTGCAAGTTTATGAATGAGTTGCTGATCCTTGTTCAGGGCTCTGGAATTCTGACAATGACCTCTCAGTACCTATTTTCATTAATGTATTTGTTAAGAACTTGAGCTCATTGGCAACAATTAGAAACTTTCACTCACTTAATACTAGGCAGTATTATAGTCTGCATTTGGATCGCACCTCCCTATTCTTGTGTAGAAATATGTGCACTGTTCTTCTGCATTCATCTTTAATAACATACCATTGATATGTGTAACAAATGGTGAGGAAATGAAAAAAATGATTGGAAACTTCATAATTCTCAGGTGTCAATATTTTTGAGAATTTAAACATGAAAAAGTACATTTTGTAACTCCTTTTGGTGTACCGGAATTTAGTGGCAGTTACACCAGGATTCCTACCATCCAGCTGCATTCTTCTTATTTCAGGATGGTACTGTCATAAATTATGTACATAAATGTTTGCTTCTGTTTGTTTCATGTCTTGAGAATAGTGCTGCTATATGCCAGAAGCAGCATGTTCTTCGCTTCTGCCAGCGAAATTAAATCAACCACTGAACCACACTGACAACTGACCAGCGCAGAAAGGAACATCCAGCCGGCGATTGTTGCAGATCTCTGCCCTCAGTCGAATTACTTATGAGAAATTTTGTATCTGAATAATAAATGAATATCGTTGTGTCAGCTCACTAACACGACTAACATGTAACGAGATCATGTATCAAAATACTTCTTACGGTAATATCTCGCTGTCAACAGCTGTTACGGTTATGTGTGCATAATTACTACGTTGTAACAAAGACTGTAAGAGTGTATAGATTTTCGTGAATCTGACAGTTGAGCTAGCGATTATTTGTGGCGCTGTCCATTGCAGAGGTAGACATTATCACTGACGATTTTTGGTGCAGTTAACACTTGGTGAAGTTAAAACTTTTACCAGGACAGTTAAAAGTGGTTCTGCTCAAGACATAGTCTTTCAACGTTCGAATCCGCTAATTGCTTATCAGAAAATTTAAAAAATTTAGTTGGACCCTTGGGTAACAAAATCCGAACACTCTTAAGAAAGGTGAAATCAAATATTCTGTTGAGTGCAAGGCTGATTACACTTCGTCGAGTGTAGAGATGGTAACGCTGCATTTGGTGACTGATACATTCCTATGTGAGTGTAAGACAGCGCGACGGACTCTCAAAGAACGTCAGAGAGATGAAGGGATACTGGAATCACCGATGGGCGATGCTCTACTGAACTAATTGAGAGACAGTGCGGAGAAGTACGTATGTCAGCCGAAGACTTGTTTTGATGGTGGCAACTGGGCATTGTCGACGACGAAAATTCGCCTCCAGATGGCAGCAGCTGGGAGCAGCTGACTACAAGACTTCACCTCCAGTTGGTAGTAGTTGGGCGCCATCTACAACGAGACTCCTAATCCGGTGGTGGCAGCTAGAAGCAGCCAACTATGAGACTTCGCATCCTTGTGGTGTCAACCAGGAACTATCCTGAAGAGACTTCGTGGCCTTGTGGTGGCAGACGCGGGAAATTGTTGTCTGAGGATGGCATCCTATACCAAGTTCCGGGCATTCCTCTACAGTTAGCTTTTTCTGGTGAGTTGAATTTGTGTTGACAGTCGAAAGATGTGCTATGTCAAATGAAGTGTGAAGTGGTTAAACAATATATTGTGAGAGAATTTAATAGGTCATACTAACCACATATTATACATATATATATATTTATTTATATATATATGGTGAATTGATCAGAGTTAAACTACATTAGGAATCTTTTGGGGAAGAAAGGATTAGCAAGAAGGGCTAGCCTTTGGAGATCACTTAGTGATGGGAAAGATTACTAATCGAAATGAGAACTTAATATTTAGGTGGATAGTTTGAATGCAGCTGTAAAAATGGTTTCACTAATATAAAAACTGAACTTATTCAGAAGACACACAATTTGGATGCACATAATGAGTTTGTTCAGCAGATGAAAAATATAAAAACTCAGTAAACTAGCGAAAGTGTTTAGATGATGAATATGCATATCGGATTAGATAAACATATCGTGAGTCAACTGAAGAAAAATCTCAAATTAAAAAAGATGTACCACACTCAATACAACAGAAAGAGAATATT
Organism: Schistocerca gregaria; assembly: GCF_023897955.1. Taxonomy (NCBI): domain Eukaryota; kingdom Metazoa; phylum Arthropoda; class Insecta; order Orthoptera; family Acrididae; genus Schistocerca; species Schistocerca gregaria. The sequence goes on along the minus strand of NC_064923.1, from coordinate 617,316,545 downwards.
AGAATCATAGTGCAGGAGGACATTGATAAAAATAACGTTATTATTAGGCAGGAGGTTGATAATCAGAATGACTTAGTTCTTGAGGAAGTGTGTAAGCTTTTTCTCCCACACATCACTATTAAATTTCACTTAGTGTCTTCATTAGTTTCAAAAGCTTCGAGAGGTATAAGATCTAAAGAAGAAAAACTTTTTACTTATCTTCATTTCCTCTTGTTGTTGGCTGCAGTTCTTGCACCAAGGGGTACATTCTTGCAGCTGAAGTGTTGATTTAACATTGTGGGTTCCTGATGACTAAATAAATGATGAAGATTTGCCTGTATATTTCTTGAATTTCATTCTTTGTCACATTATTAAATATAAAACCATTTTTACAATTTCAACTAAAAATTTCAAATTATATTTTTAGTGCCGATCAGATAAATACAACTGTCTCCATCACAGGCATGCCCACTACTCCTAACAATCTGTGGTACTTACAATGTTCCAAAGGGTTTACAGAACAAAAGAGCTTACAAATTTTCTTGACAAAACAAGAATCTTCAAGTTATATCATTACTTTATAAATGAGTCCATAAATAAATCTTATAACTATTATCCGATTGTGCAATTAGTAATATGAATTTTAAATACGCCAGAATTTTCATAATTAAATTTTTTTCTAAAAGAAGATTAATTTTAACTGTACGTACAGAGTACTAGCAAATTAATTTCCTTTTATACATTTTTAGTCTGAAATATCATCCATAGTACACAATATCATGTGAAAGTCCTTCAGTGAAACAGCTGAGAATGTTCACCTATACAAAAATCTGTAGTATCCATGGTATCGTTTATTTCTATAAAAAAGGCAATGCTAGAAGAGGGTGTCCCATTACAAGTGTTAGAATGCATTAAAGAGGTATCTATCGCTATGTGAGAAAATCATAATTTTTCAGAAAATTTGAACGACCTCTACCTCCTATATGGGATGACAGTAAGGAAATATATGATAGGACATTTGGAGATCAAAGAGGTGGAATGGACATTCCTTCACAAACAAGAGTTTCATTATTGGTCACATGTATCACAACAATTTTGTGATAAATATTAGTTAGAAAGCATACAACGCACACTTACACTAGAGTTGCTCGATTTTGGGCATTATACCAGGCGAGACAGACGATTCAGGAAATATTTCGGGTAGTATTTAAGTAGAAGAAAATTTATAAATGAACTTGTTAGTGAGAGTTACTTAATTAGGTTACTAATTTCCTATATGACTCTTTATATGAGCATAAAGATGATTGGTAAAGAATGGTTCAAAACAAATGCTATATAGAGTTATATGAACAGTTGGATGTTTTGAAAAAACTAGGGACGAGCAGAGATTTAAGGGAAGAAGAAACAGAATTCCAGTCAGGAAAGGAATAATGACAGAGAGAGGAGATATTGTCAGCAGAAGAGACATAATTTGGAGGGTAGGACTAAGGGACACAGTGAACATGGCTCAGAATTACATGAGATACAAGAAAACTAAAGTGTGGTAAGAAATACACATCCTTTTGTGGTAGTCATTATAAAAAGTTGTGAATGTGATCACATCTTGGTATGGTCCAGCCTCTGATATGGCCAACCTTAATTAACGGCAGTCTACTAATCGTTAATTTCGTTGAATATGAGGACGATAGGACCTTCCAGGAGCTTTACATTTTGAAACAATATAGCTGAAAATGTTACTTGCTATTTTGTCCAAAATTGACGTTTTGAGAACACCGCTATGAACAAAATATAGGTTGACAATTTTAAAGAAAGAACTAACCTCAAAAATGTTATAAATGAAAACTCATAATCAGAGGAGAGAGTCATATTACAGGGATGAACATTACTTTACTTTGGAAAGTGAATTTAGCTATTTGGCTAAAAAACTGTGTAAACCTAAACTTGAGTGCTACAAAACTTGACTATATCTGCATTATTAGCGATTGACTGCCTTAGGAAACAAAGTTTCATTATATTTTAATAATCTTTGTATGTACATACAGAATAGGTATAAGGAAGTCGCTGTTGCATGTATAGAACCAGAGATGGGGGGACAGGTTGGACTGAATATGTAGATACAAATATCTGCTTCTGCAAATTTACTCTCAGAACAGGAATTTGAGAGGCTTAGTATGGAGGTAAGTTACCTGATGAAAACTATAGTAATAGAGATTCAGGGTGAATGTAAAAAAATAGTTCATTAATTCTAGGAGAAAGAAGTGAATTGAACACATTCATAATACAATTTTGCACAGCACGCACAAGTTATCAGAAAATACATTTGTAAGTTAAAAATTAAGAGTACTCTCTATTTCTTTAAACGTGTTTGTACTATACCCTCATAATTGAAAGAAGCTATGGTAAGAGAAACAGAAAAATGTTGATTGGGGAATATCGAAAAGTCGCTGATACCTTTCAATACAAAATTAATACTGGAGGAGTTGTACAGTTGTGTTTGGATGGCAGAGACTTAAATCATATTTTTGAAATGGAGGTGGGACTACTCAGTTCCTACAGAAGAAATTATGATTAAGAATGATGGAGGACAGTACAGTGGTATCAGGGATCACACCAGGAGCTACTGGCAGATCACTTTGCATCCAGATTCAGGAAAGTAAACAGCCTTTCTTCTTGTTCACAGTTCTTACTAGTTCAGGATTCTACCTCTTCGAGTGAATACTTCAGTGGGTGTTTTCATAAGGGCATTAGATTTGACCTTTTCAGGACAGCTGTTTCAGAAATGCATAACCAAATTGTATGTGGTATGTAGTTGACTTCTGGCTTGACAAGCAGTTGATTAATATTATATGAAGATATAAATTGCTTAGACCTGAATCGACAGGCAGTTGCATTAAAAATAGGTAAACTCTAATGGCAAGGTTAGACTTATGTGATGAATTGGTCATTACATACATGCTCACACACACAAACACACACACACACACACACACACACACACACACACACACACACACACACAGAGCCACATGAATTAGGGCGTGTGTTTTACCCTGAGACAAGTAAATATCTCGAAAAAGATGCATCAGTCGAAAAAAATGTACTAGGTGACGAGATAATATTAGTAAAGGTCCATCTGTCTGTGCTACAGTTGGCCACCTCTTAACTATCCATCTGATGTGGGCTGGATCAACTTTGTATTTTCAGATGGATACCCCATCTTTCACTTCATATTTAAACTCAATCTTAAAAAACACTTGTAAACGATCAACACGTAGGCATATTTACAAAATAATCTGCAATGTGGATATAAAATTACCCATTTCACAGCATTATCATCTATTGTGAAAATGATCCATGGAACATGAAACTAGTTAAATACATCAATAACTGCATCCAAATCTATATATTTACTCGGCAAACCCCCATGAATCCATGGCAGAGGGTAAATCCCATTGTACTAACAGTGTCAGCAGTAATCCTGACAATCTCAGTAGAAACTGAGGAATTTCCTAATGGCTCACTCCTTCTATTCTGGTAAAGTGTCCCTCGAAAAAATTAAGCTTATTTGCATGTTATATTTCTGATTATTGTAATACATACTCACAACTTGACATGTGCATAGAATTCATGTACATTTTTTGTGTCTATTATTACTTTCCTTATGTTAATTTGATATACTGATTTTTTTCTGTGATAATGGAGATTTGCTCCTCAGTCTTGTCCTATAGAACCAGATGTGTACATCACTGTTCCTTTTGGACTGCAGTCGATTAATTACAAGAAAAATCTCATGAGGGGATAAATATACTGTAAAGATGTAGTCAAAATGCTTCATTTCTTGAAATAGATATCTGCAAGGCGATCACTGGTGAGGACCAAATATTTTTCTTACAGCACACTTCTGTGCGAAGAAGATTTTCTTTCTTGAAGGTTGGTTACCCCAGAACACCAACCCACATGATGTTACCGAATGAAGATGCACAGTATACATCACACTGAATTTTTTTTTTTAATTTGTGCCAAGATTTACAATGGTTTGAAGTGCAAATGTAGCTGAACTAAGTTGTTTTAGGCCGTCCCAACTTCTCATTATAATTTAAACCTAAAAAGTTTCAAGCTTTGTTATGTTACTGAGTCATAAACATTTGTAAAGAAAATGATCATTCTAAAAATTTGTAAAGAGAGGCACTTATTTATTGTTGAAATTAACTGCAATAGTATAATCATTGACATTGTCAGAAAATTGTTGATGTAAAAGAAAAAATTTTACAATCCTGTTTTGTTACACTCTCCTTGAGATGGTTGTCTTTCTTCTTGTAGTGATTATGACAGCTGAGCAAAACTAATCCATAGGCGAAATACACATAGTATGAAGTATACACATGTTTGTGTGTCAATTAATCATAACATATAATAATCCAAACCAATCTTAAGTCAAGAATTTAGCAACGTAAAGTCTAATTCACCTCCATTACGACTAATACAAGAATAACTGTTGAAAGACATGGGGACATAATAAACCACACAATGAAACATAAGAAAAAAGGTAAAGATCGAACTTTATAATACTTATGAACACTGGCCTGTTTGAGTGCCTCAGTGAACTGATATACAGAGCTTCCCACGATAGGTGACTGACCACCACCTCATAAGTTACGTAAAAAATGTACATTTCTGTTATTAGCCACAACGTGATTTACTTATTATGTATGAATGTTTTTCCTTGTTTGGCTGTCAATATTATTTTATCAATATGTTATACATGGCGCCCTTACAGGGACTGTGCCCGTAACAAGGGTCACCTGCTTATATATGTGTGTGAAAGATTGATTATTCATATAATAATGGATGTAAATTTTCTTTCTTGTTACAAGCCAAAAAAGAAATTTAAAAAATTAATGAAAGTAGAGAACTGAAGTCATGAAAGAATAAGAAATATGAAAAAACGTTTTTACAAAATTATTATAAAAAGGATAAGTAATATTTGAAACAGCAAATGAATGAGACGCCATCATGAAAGGTAGAACAAAGGCTTGGTAGTTATTTGCCTGCAGTCATTCAAACAATGTTCAGTTAGATTCAACAGCATGAATATTCCTTTTCTATGCAGTTTTTCTGGTATTAACTTTCAGTAGGACATATTACTCTGTCTTAGCAATACACATAACATTCTCGTAGAAAGTAGCGGCCATCTCGTTGTTCTTGACTTTTCCAGTATATAAAGAATACTTATGACCCACATTAATAGTTTCTCATGCAGATACCTGTTGCCATTTAAGAATGGAACTAACTTAAAGTGAGCAAATCAATGTAAATACTTTAAATAATCAGACTAAGGGAGTAGTATATGTGAATGTGCTGGGGCAAACAATCGATGTGGTTAATCATCAGAGTGAAGACACTGTTAGGGGCACTCATGATATGGCTTTAACACGAAATGTAAGCAGAGAATTTTTATAAGTTGTATTTCAGCGCATAAAGTGGACGAATTACCACCCTAGTCAACACCTGAAAGCAGTTTTTCACAGAATAGTTACGAAAGAAGTACAGCAAAACGACAGGAAATTTCAGACAGTCTAAGGTCACGCAAACAGAGATAGTTGTGAGTAGGCAACATTACCTCAATTGCTACACACAGGGTGAATGGTATGATTCAGTTTGGGAAAAATATGTTTGAGACTTTCGATCAAAAATTTACTAATCTTGTCCATAGATTTACAAATCTTGATCAAAAATTCGATCAAAAATTTTTCGCAAGTATTAGAAAAGACAAAAAAAAACTGCAACTATGTTAGATAAGCTAACTACAAAACAAGACGAATTGCAGACTGTGCACAATGAATTATCACAATCTGAGAGACAGAAGTTCAAACAGGTGTTTCTAAACTGAAAACTGTTTGTGAAGATCTTTCTGACAAGATACAAAAACTGGCGAAGGAGGTCGCATTTATAAAGCTTGAACAAAAGAGTGTTAGTATCGACGTAAAGGAATCGGACGACCGGTCTGGAGTAGAAGTGTTTCACAGTGATACCACACCTACAAAAATAAATTCTAATACACCACAGAAGCACAGAAATTACATCGAGGGCATATAAAGTTTTATGTCCAGAAAAGAAAACTGTATATAAGGTAGACATTGATATTAAAAAATTCAGACAAACGAATTTCTTACGAATTCAACACTAATAGGATTAGTTCCAACGAATCAAATAAAGTTAACATAGTAATCATATTAGATGGTTTGCTAGGCAGAGGCGAGTGTAAGTCCCCACCATTGCAGATTCATGACATCAACGGGAGAAATTCCGACACACAAAAGCAGTTGCTGTCGGTAACGACGAATCGAAGAAGTGGCCACACACCACCTTACTTGTCAGTATTACATACACCAGGAGCAGATTCTTATCTCTTGTCGGTACTAGCTGATGGAATGACAATTTCAGATGTCTGATACTCAATCAAAGAAAGTACATCCAGTCACATTCATAGGAGAATTTCGTAATGTACTGTCACATAGCCAGACTGAACAACAAAAACTGTGCTATGGGGGGGGGGGGGAGGATATACTTAGGGTGACGTCTTAACCTGAGCTGCAGACACAGCAGAAAGATGTAAAACGAACAAAAAACGTCATCATTCTGGTGTGATCAAGACTTGAGCATGGATGCCTCATAGCAGGAAATGGGTTCACCCCTGTTTGAAATGAAGAAAAAAAAAAGTAATCAGCAAAATTTAATTTATAGTATGTGCAATTAGTTTCTCAAGTAGGGAATCCTGAAAGAGTGTCAAAGATCTTATTTGGCAATGGAATTGGAAGCCTTAACAGTCGTTAGGACTTTTAAATAATTTCACAACTATTTATGGAAGAAGAACACAAAAGTCTTTAGCGATCGTCAAGCCCTCTCCTTTCTACTGACCTGCACACTGTTACAAAGGCGTGTAGCCTGCTTGTATCTTTTCTTGAAAGATTTCATATCTGAGATAGTGTACATACAAGGAGGGCAGAGTAATATAGCAGGTACTCTTTCACACCTGCTACAAAGTTTACACGAATCCAGGAAGTTGATAGACAAACTTCCGATTTTCGCATTTTCCTTATATACGATGACACCTACGGACCACACTACTTAACTATGTGTCGAAATATGTGTAAGTTACAGGAAGAAGATGCACAGTACCGGAATACAAAGGGGAGACTCCAAGAAACTGACAGTGAGGAACTGGGTAAGTACTGTACTCTGCATGAAGGAGTACTGTTTCATCGTCGCCCACAAGAGTCGTCCCCATGGTGCAAGCATGTATAACTCTATCAAATACACCCACTATGCTTGGAGACTCTGTGGGTGTCTAAGTTCACAGACAAGGTCGTTTCATACTATGATCTTTCTGATGTCCCCAATTGCTCCTACTAAACCAATGGAGTTAGTGTCCCTAGATGCAACTGGTCCTCTACCACAAGCTAGGGGACATTTCATAAATAATGCACAGATCGGTTAACTGTGGATTCTTTAATGCAACAACAATTAAAATTACGACAGATGTAGTTGAGAGCTTGAGGAGGAAGGAAGTGTTGTTTTTGTTCGCTATGTACTCTAAAATAAAATTGGTGAGAGGTATAAATTGCCTCTGTAGGGTCTCAGGCACTTTGACTGTTGAAGACCAGAGGTTGTACATGAAGATCGCAATTTAACGCGGCAAAAACACGGCAGATATCCACACTGCGTTAAATTAAGTTTATGGTGAGTTTACAGTGGATTGTACTTCAGTTTCATGCTGCGTTAATCGTTTTCGTAGGGAGCGTATGAGCTTCAATGGTAAACGAAGACGGGAAGGCCGATAACGTCAACAAATGAATTAAGCGTGAAACTTGTGACAGATGCTCTTGAACAAGAGCACAGTGCGACTTGTGAGAAGCTCTGTGAAGCCACAGGAATTCCCCCAAAATTAGCATTCCATATTCTGACAAATGATTTGAGGAATAGAAAAATTTCTGTAAGAAAGGTCCTTCACTGTTTGATTACTGAAGAGGAACAGAAAAGCCTGGACGTTGCAACCTTGCTCAAAAAACCCTTGTACTGTGAAAGTCAAAGATTCTTGTGTCCAGTTATCACTGTTGACGAAACGTGGATTAGAGAACCGCAATTGAAATCACAACCCAGTGAATAGAGAGCTTCATATTCACCACAACCAAAAAAAATTTATGCACTCAGTCAAAGCACAAGCAAAATGATAATTTTTGCTTATCATCATCAAGGAGTCAACATGACAGACAGAGACCCATGTACAGCAAATGTCACAGCAATATATTATTAATGCTGAAAAATAATTACATGGAATAATATTTTAGTTAGCATCATTAATAAATAAGCATATATGTGGTTAAAATAATGACTTCCACACCTATTATCAGAAGGATTGTAAATTATTATTTGCTGAGACTTGATAAACTGGTAGCAATATTAACTGACAATGCTTCCAACTTTACGAGCAGTATGTGGAAATATTCTCTGAAAGATCAATAGGTAAAACATATCCTAGTTTCACACTTCGATCCAGAAGGAAGTTTGGTAGCGAGATTATTCGAAGAGTGTTGCAGGTTCATGAGACATATGTTCCTCACAAACAAACTAAATGGAGAGAATATTTGGCACTATTTCAACAAATAGAAGGTAGTCTTCCAGAAAACTAGCTCAGTCCTCTACCACGAGTGCCACAAAATGAAGTAGGTTGTTAGAAAAATGTTAGGCACATATTGAAAATCCTCAATGCATGAGCAGAAACGAGAAACGAACCTATGATAAAAGATTGGAGTATACATGCACTTTCCAAGCTGTAGAGAGGGTACTCTTACACACATATACCCTGAGTCCACCACACCGAAGATAATAAAGTGTAAGTGGCAGCTACCATACACAGTGCTACACACAGTAGGTGCTACTCCACATTAAAAAACTGGGAATATTCACAATGGAAAACAGGTATCTTTGTTCAGGTATGTGTGTTTTTCTGAAAAAAATGAAGTTTTACACACATTCAAATAGAGTGTTTCATAAACATGACACACAAAATAAACAAGATTTACACCTACAAATAATTATTCACAGATAGGAACACAAACTAGTCCATTACTCAATTGCAATGATGAGTAATGCCTTAACAGTTAAAAACCAAAATAAATATTTCTCTCGCCATTTACACGAATTTTTCAACAATGTTCAACACTTTAAGTTATCAGGCAAAAATTTGTGTGTACCATCAGTGTAATAATTGAGCACTTTACTTACAGTGCTATTTGGCAATAAGCTGCTCATTGTAATACTTTGTATGGATTAGTGCCATAATAACAAGAAATGTCCATTACATTGCAATGAAGTGCATAGTGTACTGTAAATATCTGAAACTTTATGTAAAACTCAGCTTCTAAATATGTGACACATTCTGCATCATATTAATACACTCACATCAATGATCAAGTTCTGTTTTACCTGCATGCAAATGATTTTCACATTAACACTACTATCAGAGAACTTTATCAATTTGTGGATGACACCAGCGTTCTTTATTACTGGAAGTACTAAAGAAATCTCAATGACAACAATATGGCTGCCACAGAGAAGTAGAGTACTAGGAAGTCAATGCAAACAATTTGGGTATACTGTACAACACAATTCAACTTTTTATCCACCCTCTGGATAAAATCATGGTTTTCCTGTTATTGTGGTTATGGGGAATAAGTAGTTGGAAACAAAACTTTCCTATCACACACAGTTTTCCACAAGTAGAGGTTTTGTTATTTATGAAAAATACTTGCACATTATGTTGAACAGGCTAGCAGTAATTAAATTATACAAAATTGTGATGAACAAGTTGTATTTCTTGAATAAAGCGGAGGCACTAAAAGAACTCAAGATACAGAACATTTCCTTGAAAAACAGTGCAAATATATAAAGAGGAAAAAGAAAAAGTCTGTGTTGTCAGAACTGGCGAAGATAATAAAACATCGAACTACAAAGCCATTACATCAGCACCTTCGCTGTCCACAAAGAGTGGTGTTGGTTACTCCATGTTAACTCCAAGCCCCTGTAATAATGTAGAAAGCCAGGTGATTTCAGCAGCTGCATCAGGTGCTGCAGTATACTCTTCCTCTGTCGTATATCTCACAACATATATTTGCCTGTGAAATGCTCGTGTAACATAGCTTATTGTTGAACAATGACTGTCAATATCTGTAGGAACCTCAACACCTGAATACACAAGAAGTTTAAGATTATTATCGCTGTAATTAATACCTTTGTCTCTTGTACCTGAAGATACTTTGGTATGTGTTTAATATCAGTCAAGTGGTCAGATCCATGGTTGTTAAGAAACTGACTTACTCGACTGGCAGGAAACATTGCACCAGGTCTTGTCATTGTGGCAGCAAAGATCAATCGACCTGCAGCCTCATGACATGGAACATTTTCCATAGATTTCCTATCTTCATTTGCAAGTTACTGTCCAAAATGCAACTGTAAACTGCCATTGTTGGGTGTTGCATAGGGTCTGCAACTTTTCATGTTGAATTTTTCTAAGAGTCGACGAATGTAGCCCTCTCGCAGATAAACAGCTGGTTGCTTTCATGGTCGCACTTGATCACCAATTCTACAAAATAACTGAGATTGGTAACTACAACTTCCAACTGAGTTTTAAATTCATCAGTATTTTGTTTAAAGCTACTGTTGATTTACTCACAATTAGCCCACCATCAACAAAAATACTTGTTGACCATCAACATGAGCACAAAATACACTCTTCAGTTAAAATTTCCGGGCTTACAGGCCGTGGCCGATGTATAAAATTTCTACCTGACGTTTCATCTCCAGCTGCGGAAGACATCTTCTGAGATCGTCCGGCAACTGCCACTGAGGCTCTAGGTACAGTAGCATTTATAGAGAGCATAGAGGGCACCACAATTCGTCACGTGATGCCGACTGTATGCCTATTGTCGTAAGGCGTCATCAATCTCGTTTAAGAGTAATCGATTGTCATTCTGCTGGCGCAACAACAACATCCATATTTTGTCTAACTTTAAAACTTCCTCTTTTCTATTAAAATTGTTATGGCATTAGTGGATCTCTATTGCTTCTCTATACATGCACGCATGATAATGGGATGTTCATTAAATTTAATTTTGTGATTCCCATCTCGAAAAACATTCTCAGCTACGGCCGATTTTTCGATGTGTCCTAAGCGACAGTTTTTTTTATGTTCGGCTAAGCGGGTATTTACACTCCTTTTCGTTGTTCCAGTATATATTTGTCCACAACAGCATAGATTTTTGTATACCCCAGGTGTTGATAGGGGGTGTCGGGCGTCTTTTGCTGTTCTTAAATATTCCGTAATCTTCTTGGTGGGCCTGAAGATTGTTTCGATCCCATACTTAGCCAGAACTTTTCCCGATATGGTCCATGACTTTATTAATGAACGGTAGGAAAACTTTTGCAGTAGGTGACCGTTGTTACCCTGGACTTCTGGCTTCTTTTCTTCTTTGATGGAGGGCTCGATCAATTTCCTTGCTGGTATATCCGTTTTTCATGAAGGCTGATCATAAATGATTTAGTTCATCTTGTAAGTAAGCTGGCTTGCAGATTTTGTTGGCTCTGTCAACCAAGGTTTCCATGACAACTCTTTTTTGCCTTGGTGATGGTTAGATTCCTTGTGGAGGTATCGATCCGTGTGAGTGTTCTTTCTATGTTGACCATTGGTGTCTTTCCTCATCGTAAACTGTATCTTTGGGTTAATACTGTTCGGATGCACCTGTGCCATAACACAGCTAAGTCTGATGATGCACTGTTTTCTCGTTCCACATTTTCTGCACACAGTAGCATTCTGTAATATTAATTTTCAGCTTTTACACCAATTGCCAGTAGTCCCTCACGAAATACCACGACATTATTATTTTTAAATGTGACTTCCAAATCTTTGTTGGCTACTTTTACACTGTAATGAGATCTTTTTCAAACCTGGTACATACAATACACACACCATTTACTAGTGCATTTAATTCGACTAATGCAATACCTTCACCATAGACAACTGAATTATCTTGTACATGAACAGGAGTTTCAAACTTCACAACTGGGTTTAGCATCAAAAACCATTCCTTGCTGATGTCACGTATGTCGATGCAGCACTATCATAAAACAAGACTTTATCACAATTAGTGACCAAAATAACGAGTTTGCTTATACATGTACTTTTACAGTGTAAAATTTGTGATGGCAGATACATAGGACTAACAGGAAGAATATTTGGTGTGAGGCACAAAGAACACACGAGAGCCTTGTAGTATGGTCCACATTTGTAGACCACCTAAGAGAACACAATCACAAATTAACCAGTAGAGAAGAAGAAATGAAAATAATTAGAAACAACAATAAGAAAAAACACCTTCTAGCCCCACAAGAATATAACATCACACATGAGACCAAATCAGAAAAGAAATCCCTGTTGAAAGATCGAGTACCTATGCTAAACAATTAATTCCTTACACTAACATCTAAAATAGTAGAGTAACATTATAACAGAGGACTATTATCGTAAGAATAATAATATGACCCAACCCCTTTCTACTCTTTTGTCCATGAACCTCTCCTCAAAACATTAAAACAAAACTCAAATCAGCTGATCATGAAAACTTTCTACCATTCTCTGACCGCTATTATAATCATATTCAGCATCCTACAACTCAAGCTGACTAACCACCAAGTCACACACCCCACAAAAAAGTTTAATACATATGTACACTCTCTCTGTCTTACTCTCTCTCTCACACACACACAGTAGTTACGTCTTGAAATCAAAGGACATTGAAAATGAAAATGGGAGCAAAAAATTCGGAAAGTAAGAACCATGGCTATTTTTCAGGGTGTCCATAGCATGTGAACTACATGAGAGCAAAACGCAGATGCCAACCACAACGGGAAGAACTGTATATAGTCACTTATTTAAATAAAAAATGAGACACAAACAGTTTTATAATCCACAAATAACACATATAAAATCAAAATTCTATCATTCTATTACCCACTGATGATGCCTTTAAGTTAAAAATTGAAACATGTTTGGAAGAAATAAAATACAGTGCAGCAAGAAAACGTCAGTTTTTATTTACAAAAAAATATTGGCTAAAATGTTCTTGATTGTGTAATCAGAGCCAGATGTTTAGATTTTTGATGTTCTCTTAACTGTTCCATCAGTCTTTTCTTGGACTCAGCCTTATACCGACATTTCTTATGACAATAATACCACTCAAAATCATTCGCATTCACAGCACTTTTGCTTAAATTGGTTTACAAACACTGATCTTTGCCTTTATCGCTTTTGTGATTACCAGTAACAGCAGCGAATGCAGCTGTCGTTTCCTCAATCTGTGACAAACTTTGCTCTTCTTTCAGTAACCTTGCTGCTAAATTATCGAAAGGGTGCCTGCTTTCGTCGTATGAGTCCCAAGCTGTAATAAATCAACTATATAATTTCGGAAGACTGTCTAACACTTTGGCAGTCTTATCAGTATATCCCACTGGTTCACCAGCATCTGCAAGAGACTGTGATAATGCTTCACCTTTATTAACATGTTGTGCAATAATATCACAAAGTGATATAACTAAAGAACGGTTGTTTCATTGGTACTACATTATTTATTGCAGAAGGGCGATGGTGAACTATCTTCAGCCGATTCCACATACCAGTCTCTGGTAGCACATGCCATGACAGTTTACAACTGGTCAAATTCCATAACAGATGAAATAAAAAGCACTGGTTTTGCATTACGCTCACCTCACACGTTCTGTGCATCTGGCCCTTCAACTGGTATTGCTTCACTTCCTTTAACGATGTCCAGTAATTTCTCAGCTCGAAAGATAATTTTCCTATAATACTTAGATAACTGAAAATTGCTTCTGTCAGATTTTGGATACTGTAAAGGTTTCTTTGATCCATCTTTCACCTTTTCACTTTCCAAGTGAAACCCTTAATGTAACTGCAAGTACTTTGGTGACTTAACAACACAGAGAAAATGAAACGTTAACCAGACAAATTGAAACGTTCTTCTGGGCCCATAGCCTGTTGGGCAGGCTGTAATTAAATTATAACAGGATATGATGAACGAGTTTTATTTCTTGGATAAATAGATGGGACTTTAAAAACTAAAGATATAGAAGATTTCCTTGAAAAGCATATGCAAATAATAAGAAGAAAAAAGACTGTGACAAAGTTAATGAAACAACAAAATAAAAAGACCGTATATCAGCACAATAAGCTTTATTGTGGAGAATATACTTTTGAAACCTTTGAAAGACAAATATTTCACCGTAGGATAAGTTTAGGGATATATTTTTGGTCATTTTCTTTTTTACTCATGTTCTGCAATGTCTGTAAAGCCCAAAAATACTCTGCCAACTGCTACGTTCCACCACCTCAAAAACTGCTTTTCCATTACAAAAATGTACTGTTGAAAATCTCTGTGTTCATCACTTGTATACTCCAAGTTATGAGAGAAAAAGTCAACATAGCAATCAAAGAAATGCGACTTCGGTGACATATGACACTTCAAATATTGCAAACATTTTCTCATTTTATTCAGAATCTGTTTATAGCTGTCACGTTTTTGTTTCCACGAAAGTGCATGCACACTGACTTCAAGGAATACCATGCATCGTTTTGAGTCTCGCTTAACTAGGTGGTGTAGTCTGTGTCTTTCATAAACTGTCGTATTTAGGTGGCCACTAAATAGTCCCTGTTTAATCTTCGCACCGCTGATTTTGGTAAACTTCGTCTTCACGTGTGCAAAAGCTTTCCCTTCTCTGTCCAACCCTTTCAAAAAAATCTTCATTATCAACATTTTAGAACTAAGGGGAGAGGGGCGGTGTACATCTACAGGGTTTACTAATGGATCATATTACCAACTTATTTTACTTGGAATGTAGGCATTTCGGCAAGGCCATTCTTACTTTCTTGTTGCGACTATTACGTGCACAGAGAGCAGCTACTTAGTGTAATCTGACTGCAAGTCAGCCAGTAGCCCTATCAGACCGACACTATTTCCTGTTGTACAAATTGTAGTGTAAGTAACTGAGCAAATCACATGTGGTTTTATAAGTCTCTTTCTTGTTAACCAAATATCTGGCTGAAAGAAAGAGATATCTGTTAAGCTAGTACTATGCAGGAGGACTTGATTACGAGGAATCAATAAAGAGCTTCCTTCTTCAGGGTTGTGAAAATGAAGCAGTGCTGCAAACAAACCATTGCTGTCGCTACAGTACACAAACCTGGTGGAGACAGAGAAAAAGGTTTCAGCCGCACTTTGGCACCTCCTACAGGAAGTCAGTTTGACACCCTGAAAGAGCAAATTCCGTCCTTGCAATTCAGAAGCTAGTAATTCATGTACTTGTGACAGATTCAATACCCTACAGAAATGGTTAATCTCTCCTTGCATAGCGCGATGAGGTGATGTTGAATTGCAGTGGAAATATTCTGGAGCTGGCTCAACATGCAGTGTGCTGGTTGCTGCTGCTGTTTCTTCCCCACTGCTGTCAGATATCATCTCAATTATCCCATCACTTGGTGGCTTAGGAGGTGAAGAAGCAACATGAAGAACTGGCTTCGTGGCTGTGGGCAGGTTTAGCTATAGAATAAAATATTTTGAGTTTGCAGAATGACGTTTCACTTTGGTGAAGCTTTAATAGCAGTCAGTGGCATGATCCTTCCGTGTCGCCACATCATAGGTGTCATAAATGACACCCATATTCGAGAACCCTGTAGACAGTTACGCAAGTTACTTGAACGTGCTCAGCAATAAAGATGAGGAGCGAAAGGCTAATCTTACTCTCCAGCACTGCAGTCTTTCTGGATGCCATGAAGGGTACAGGGTGCACCCATCTGCAGGTGTTCGCTCATGTCGGCACCAATGATGTGTGTCGCTATGGATTGGAGAAAATCCTCTCTGGCTTCCGGCGGCTCTGTGATTTGTTGAAGACTGCCAGTCTCGCAAGCGGGATGAATGCAAAGCTCACTATCTGTAGCATCGTCGACAGGACTGACGGTGGACCTTTGGTACAGAGCCGAGTGGAGGGTCTGAATCAGAGGCTGAGACGGTTTTGAGGCAGTGTGGGCTGCAGATTCCTCGACTTGCGCCATAGGGTGGTGGGGTTTCGGGTTCCGCTGGATAGGTCAGGAGTTCACTACACACAGCAGGTGGCTACACGGGTAACAGGGGTTGTGTGGCGTGGACTGGGCGGTTTTTAGGTTAGATGGCCTCGGGAAAGTACAGAAAGGGCAACAGCCTCAAAGGGTGCGTCCCTCAGGGGGCTCAGCATTCGTTTGCTGGGTACGGGCTGGGCAAACCCGGGGTCCTCGAGCTGTGGACTGGTGTGCGCCGCCAGTCTGCTGATACTGTAAGCTCTGGGCATGCCTCAGCGACCACCGTTTGGCGCAACGGTGGAACGTTGTGTGTCTTATGGACCGGGGATCTTGGCTTGGTTGCCTGGATCGCGAGGACGGTACGTACCTCTATAAAAAACCCTTCAATCTTAAGGTGTGCTGCGCGCCGATAAGATGCATGGCTGTTGAGGTGGAACAGTCGCTAGCGGGCAACCTCTGGGGAACCTGCCGCACCACAGTTGTACAAGGCTTATCCAGGCATGCGGGGCTCTGTCTGGATGGACATAAGTTTCCCTAGCTGCTCGTGGGACAACCATGAATACCACAAATTCTTCCTCTTTTCCTCTTAATTTTTCGCTGGCCAGTGGGATGGGTGGACCGCTGCTAGGCACTACCGCCCAATCCAACAAGAGGGCTAGGTTAGCCAGTCCTCCTGACGCCGGTGTCAGCAAACGTACAGCAGTTCAGAGTAACAGAGCACATACTGAAAACCAGAATGTGTTTTTAATTATAAAAAGGAAAGAGGGTTCCTTTGAAAAGGTTTCATCCATTCTATATCCAAAAGGATCTAGAAGGAATAGCTGGAACTTTAAAATCAGTGAAGCGTTTACAGAATGGGACACTACTTGTTGAAACATCTACTGCTCAGAAAGCAGTTAAACTTCAAACAGCTAAAAGCTTGGGGGAATACACTATCGATACAGAGCTTCACACTACCCTGAACTCCAGTAAGGCTGTTGTTACCTGTAGGGATCTCGTGGACATTCCTGTAGAAGAATAAAAGAGTGAGTGGGCTCAGGAGGGAATTGTTGACGTTCAGAACATCAGGAAAAGGGTGGATGGGAACCTGGTGAAATCAGACTCCTTCATTCTTACTTTCAATACCCCCAAACTCCCAGAACACGTCAAGACAGGATTTCTTCGACTAAACATCCGGTCTTATGTCCCAAACCCAATGCGCTGTTTTAAGTGTCAGCGTTTTGGGCATACAACTCTAGGGTGTAAGGAAGAAGCGATGTGTGGCAACTGTAGTAAAGCTGCCCATGACGAAATTGACTGTTCGTCGCCTATCAGATGTATAAACTGTTCTGAAAGCCACCCTGTTTGGAGTTGGGACTGTAGAATCTTCCTAGAGAAACGTAAAATACAAGAAATAAAAACAACTAAGCGTATCCCCTACAGTGAAGCCAAAAAGATCTTTAAGGCCATGCAGCCCCCCCCCCCCATTCGTTACTTCTTTTGCTTCCATTGTTCAGAAGCCGCCTCTGAAGGTCGATGCATCTACACAGACGGAGGTTGTTAGTGTTGGCACATGTCAGTGCACTTGCAAGGCAGCAACTGTATCAGAGCCTGTAGCCCCTCCTAGAACAGCAGAGAAAGGTACAGTAACTAACACTGAAGAGCTCCAGGCATCTCCGACTGCTGAGGCTGTTCCAAAGCCCAGCATGGTCATAAACACCCCAGCTCCGGTTCCAGCAAAGCCCTCTAAACAAAAGAAAGCACATGTGAAGCAGCACCAACAGATTAAATCGGCTGGTAAACTCTCGGATCATGTTAATGTGGTTCCGCTAGACGCTTCATCAGACTCTTCCCCAGAGCTGATGGAGTCTGAGAATATGGGGCAATCATCTCTCCCCAAGACTGAGCCTCCACCCGCTGCAGTCTCCCCACCTCAGTGGAAAGAGAGGCAGAAAATACAACCACCATGATGGCTCCCATACTACAATGGAACCTGCAAGGGTTCAGGACACATGTGGAGGAACTACGTCTATTGAATCAGGATAGGCCTATGTGTGTATGTCTTCAAGAGACAAATTTCAGTGAAACATACACCCCAGAGCTACGTGGTTATGTCCACCACAAAAAGGACGACCTGAGTGGACAGAGAGCTCGAAGAGGACTATAGGTATCTTCGTCACCACAGACTACCACTCCTCGCCTCTCTCCCTCACGACGAATTTACAGGCAGCTGCAATATTAGTACATGTGCGCCATATGCTAACAGTATGTTCGCTTTACCTGCCCCCACATGATGTGCTTGACGAAGAGGCTCTCACTGATCTTCTTACACAGCTCCCCCACCCCTTTATCCTCTGTGGTGATTTTAATGCACACAATATGCTTTGGGGCTCTGCGAGTACTTGCCCCAAGGGTAGAGCAATTGAGAGGCTTCTTCTGTCTACCAGTGCCTATTTGCTCAATACAGGTCAAAGCACGCATTTTTGCATTGCAACTGGGTCGTTCTCTGCCATTGATCTATCGCTTTGCTCTCCAGCCATCGCCCACACTGCTGCATGGGAAGTGGTTGATGACTTACACTGCAGCGATCACTTCCCCATCCGGATTCACCTGCCACATGCAGTGGAACCAGAAAGGAAACCGCCTTGATGGGTGCTCGGTAGAGCCAACTGGGCACTGTATAGTCAACTCGCCCAGTTTGAACATCGGGTCAGTGTCCAGGAATGGGTGGTTCATATTACTGAAGTGATCCACCGCGCCAGTGAAGCGTCCATCCCACAGTCCACGGGACAACCGAAGCGGCAGCCTGTCCCTTGGTGGAGCGACGAATGCCGCTGTGCAATCAGGGCTAGGCGGGCAGCTCTGCGTAGGTTCAAATGCCGGCCAACTGTAGAGAACCTTGCAGCTTTTCGGGTGGCGAGGGCAAAGTGTCGTCGGATTATTCGAGAGAGCAAGAAGAGGTCGTGGCAGCAGTTCCTTAACAACATTAATCGTTCTACACGAAGTTCCATTGTATGGGAGACCATCAGGAGAATTTCTGGGAGAGGTGGGAGGTCCCTATGACTGCTATAATGTGGAATGGTACTCTCCACACGACCGCAAAAGATATTGCCCAGTCATTTTGCAGCTATTACTGCAACCGCCAGTCAGAATCCAGCTTTCGAGCCCCACCGAGTGGCTGCTGAGAGGAGCAGTTTTGACTTCCGCTCACCCAATACACAAGAGTACAACTGCTCGTTTTCATGTGGGAACGGGATTCTGCATTGTGCGGGGCTCGTGATACATCCCCTGGTCAGGATAGAATCCACTATAGCATGCTGCGGCACCTCACAGGGAGACATAAAGAAATCCTCCTCCGACTTTTTAATCTCGTTTGCATGTCCGGTCTCTTCCCCGACTCGTGGGGTGAAGCAATTTTAATTCCTCTTTTAAAACCTGGGAAAGACCGCACGTGCTCGGGTAGTTACCGTAGTGTTGCCCTCACTAGCTGCATGGGAAAGACCTTGGAGCAGATGGTCAACCGCCGCCTTGTCTGGATGCTAGAATCCAGACAACTCCTTAGTTGCCTTCAGTGTGGGTTCAGGAGGTATCGCTCCACCTTTGATAACCTGGCCCTCCTGGAGGCGGCCATACAACAGGCTTTCCTGCGCCAGCATCACCTGTTGGGAATATTTTTTGACATTGAAAAGGCATACGACACTACTTGGAGGCATCTTATCATCAGGCAGCTCCACGAATGAGGTTTTCGTGGATGTCTTCCCAATTTTATTCGGTCCTTCCTGTCTCCACGTTATTTTCGGTACCGAGTCGGAGACGTACTGTCTAGTCGCTTTGAACAAGAGAACGGTGTCCCTCAAGGTAGTGTTTTAAGTGTGACGGTCTTTGCTATTGCTATTAATAGTATTACGTCTGTTGTGAAAAGTCCTGTGCAGTGTTCCTTGTTTGTGGACAATTTCTCTGTATTTTGCTCTTCTTCCAGCCTTGCAACGACGACTCGCCAGTTGCAACTCACTCTCCGACGTTTGGATGACTGGGCACAGAAGAGTGGTTTTCGGTTTTCAACTGATAAGTCAGTGTGTGTTCTTTTTAACCGTTCTCGTTCCATTTTTGTCTTGCCTGAGTTGAGGATGAGGGACACCGTTCTGAATTTTAAAGACATGGTCAAGTTTCTGGGCCTCACTTTTGATTCTAAGCTTACGTGGCTGCCACACATCAAGGAACTGAAAAAACTGTCTCTTAAGGCGCTGTCTATTTTAAAATGTCTTAGTCACCTCACATGGGGAGCAGACAGTACTTGTCTGTTCCTGTTTTACAGAGCCTTCGTGCGGTCCCGGCTTGATTATGGACGGTGTTATCTGAAGCTGTTGGATGTGGTGCACCATTAGGGGATTCGGCTGGCCACTGGGGCGTTCAGAACGAGCAATCGTAAAATGCGTTTTAGACAGCTACGTGCTGGGTAAAACTGCGAGGGATGGGAAAAACCCACTGTGGTTCAACAACAAAGTTAGAAAACTACTGAGAAAGCAAAGAGAGCTTCACTGCAAATTTAAACACAGCCAAAACCTCTTAGACGAACAGAAGCTAAACGATGTCGAAGTTAGCGTAGGGAGGGCTATGCGTGAAGCGTTCAGTGAATTCGAAAGTAAAATTCTATATACTAGGAAGTTCTGGTCTTACGTGAAGTCAGTAAGTGGATCGAAACAGCATATCCAGACACTTTGAGATGATGATGGCATTGAAACAGAGGATGACATGCTTAAAGCTGAAATACTAAACACCTTTTTCCAAAGTTGTTTCACAGAGGAAGACCGTACTGCAGTGCCTTCTCTAAATCCTCGGTCGAACGAAAAAATGGCTGACTTCGAAATAAGTGTCCAAGAAATAGTAAAGTTACTGAAATCACTCAACAGAGGAAAGTCCACTGGACCTGACGGGATACTAATTCGATTCTACACAGAGTACGCGAAAGAACTTGCCCCCTTCCGACAGCCGTGTACCGCACAAGTCTCTAGAGGAACGGGAGGTTCCAAATGATTGGAAAATAGCACAGGTAGTTCCAGTTTTCAAGAAGAGTTGTCGAGCAGACGCGCAAAACTTTAAGCCTTTATCTCTGACATCGATCTGTTATAGAATTTTAGAAAATGTTTTTTGCCCGCGTATCATGTTATTTCTGGAAACACAGAATCTACTCTGCAGAAATCAACATGGATTCCGGAAACAGCAATCGTGTGAGACCCAACTCGCTTTATTTGTTCATGAGACCCAGAAAATATTAGATACAGGCTCCCAGGTAGACGCCATTTTCCTTGACTTCCGGAAGGCGTTCGACACAGTTCCGCTCTGTCGCCTGATAAACAAAGTAAGAGCCTACGGAATATCAGACCAGCTGTGTGGCTGGATTGAAGAGTTTTTAGCAAACAGAACACAGCATGTTGGTTCAAATGGTTCAAATGGCTCTGAGCACTATGGGACTTAACATATGTGGTCTTTAGTCCCCTAGAACTTAGAACTACTTAAACCTAACTAACCTAAGGACATCACACATATCCATGCCCGAGGCAGGATTCGAACCTGCGACTGTAGCAGTCGCCCGGTTCCGGACTCAGAGCCTAGAAACGCGAGACCAGCGCGGCGGGCTCACAGCATGTTGTTTTCAATGGAGAGACGTGTACAGACGTTAAAGTAACCTCTGGCGTGCCACAAGGAAGTGTTATGGGACCACTGCTTTCCACAATGTATATAGATGACGTAGTAGGTAGTGTCCTAAGTTCCATGCGGCCTTTCGAGGATGATGCTCTAGTATACAGAGAAGTTGCAGCATTAGAAAATTGCAGCGAAATGCAAAAGATCTGCAGCGGATAGGCACTAGGTGCAGGGAGTAGTAACTGACTGTAATGCGAATACATAGAAAGAAGGTTCCTTTATTTTATGATTATATGGTAGCGGAACAGACACTGGTGCCAGTTACTTCTGAAAAGTATCTGGGAATATGAGTTTGAAGTGGAATGATCATATAAGATTAGTTGTTGGTGAGGCGGGTGCCAGGTTGAGATTCACTGGAAGAGTCCATCAACAAAGGAGGTGGCTTACAAGACACGCGTTCGACCTATACTTGAGCATTGCTCATCAGTGTGGGGTCCGTACCAGTTTAGGTTGATAGAGGAGATTGAGAAGATCCAAAGAAGAGCGGTCGTTCCGTCACAGGGTTATTTGGTATGCGTGATAGCTTTGCAGAGATGTGTAGCAACTCAAGTGGCAGACTCTGCAAGAGAGGCGCTCTGCATCGAGGTGTAGCTTGCTGTCCAGGTTTCGAGAGGGTGCGTTTCTGGATGAGTTATCAAATATATTGCTTCTCCCTACTTATACCTCCTGAGGAGGTCACGAATGTAAAATTAGAGAGATTCGAGCGCGCACGGAGGCTTCCCGGCAGTCCTTCTTCCCGCGAATCATACACGACTGGAACAGGAAAAGGAGGTACTGACAGTGGCGCGTAAAGTGCCCTCCGCCACACACCGTTGGGTGGTTTACGGAGTATAAATGTAGATGTAGATGTAGATGTAGTCAAAATACAGCTCATACGCCTTCTTAGTTGTAGGAGTAAGATTATGCCGTTGGCATTTTACTGTATATTCCCTGCATACGTAACAAGACATACTGCAGTTATTCACGTTGACATATGTACAGAAGTCTCTGGCAGAATATAACTGTATATCACAAATTTCACATATGCATAACACACAGTGCAGTCGTAATGACCATTACACTGAGGCAGCAATGTGAATTATGTTTTTAATGGCTAACAATAGATGGAAAAATACAGAGATCAAAATACACATAGAGAAGAAAGTTTCCCTGTTACCTGTGAACTGAAACTTTTTCATTTAAATTAAAGCATATTTCCATAACAGAAAAAAATCTATATCCAGAATTACTCTATATGATGAAGAAAAATAAAATCAGATTGGTATGACAATCACCTGTTTTCATGAGAAGGCAAAATGTGTCTTGTGCAGAGTTATAACTCTGGAAAACACTGTTGAAATGGACATATTCCCTACCCAGAACAGGACACAAGGTATTTGTCATACTGAAATAATATGGAGAAGTAATAGGAAAAGTACACTCCTGGAAATGGAAAAAAGAACACATTGACACCGGTGTGTCAGACCCACCATACTTGCTCCGGACACTGCGAGAGGGCTGTACAAGCAATGATCACACGCACGGCACAGCGGACACACCAGGAACCACGGTGTTGGCCGTCGAATGGCGCTAGCTGCGCAGCATTTGTGCACCGCCGCCGTCAGTGTCAGCCAGTTTGCCGTGGCATACGGAGCTCCATCGCAGTCTTAAACACTGGTAGCATGCTGCGACAGCGTGGACGTGAACCGTATGTGCAGTTGACGGACTTTGAGCGAGGGCGTATAGTGGGCATGCGGGAGGCCGGGTGGACGTACCGCCGAATTGCTCAACACGTGGGGCGTGAGGTCTCCACAGTACATCGATGTTGTCGCCAGTGGTCGGCGGAAGGTGCACGTGCCCGTCGACCTGGGACTGGACCGCAGCGACGCACGGATGCACGCCAAGACCGTAGGATCCTACACAGTGCCGTAGGGGACCGCACCGCCACTTCCCAGCAAATTAGGGACACTGTTGCTCCTGGGGTATCGGCGAGGACCGTTCGCAACCGTCTCCATGAAGCTGGGCTACGGTCCCGCACACCGTTAGGCCGTCTTCCGCTCACGCCCCAACATCGTGCAGCCCGTCTCCAGTGGTGTCGCGACAGGCGTGAATGGAGGGACGAATGGAGACGTGTCGTCTTCAGCGATGAGAGTCGCCTCTGCCTTGGTGCCAATGATGGTCGTATGCGTGTTTGGCACCGTGCAGGTGAGCGCCACAATCAGGACTGCATACGACCGAGGCACACAGGGCCAACACCCGGCATCCTGGTGTGGGGAGCGATCTCCTACACTGGCCGTACACCTCTGGTGATCGTCGAGGGGACACTGAATAGTGCACGGTACTTTCGAACCGTCATCGAACCCATCGTTCTACCATTCCTAGACCGGCAAGGGAACTTGCTGTTCCAACAGGACAATGCACGTCCGCATGTATCCCGTGCCACCAGACATGCTCTAGAATGTGTAAGTCCACTACCCTGGCCAGCAAGATCTACGGATCTGTCCCCCATTGAGCATGTTTGGGACTGGATGAAGCGTCGTCTCATGCGGTCTGCATGTCCAGCACGAACGCTGGTCCAACTGAGGCGCCAGGTGGAAATGGCATGGCAAGCCGTTCCACAGGACTACATCCAGCATCTCTACGATCGTCTCCATGGGAGAATAGCAGCCTGCATTGCTGCGAAAGGTGGATATACACTGTACTAGTGCCGACATTGTGCATGCTCTGTTGCCTGTGTCTATGTGCCTATGGTTCTGTAAGTGTGATCATGTGATGTATCTGACCCCAGGAATGTGTCAATAAAGTTACCCCTTCCTGGGACAATGAATTCAAGGTGTTCTTACTTCAATTTCCAGGAGTGTATAAAGAACAAAATTTCTCGTTATGCGGATAGCATAAAACACAACCCGGGGATACACACATAGACTACACAAGTAAGAAACTGATAAAAACTGAAAGATGGCATAGGATTTTAGAGAAACTGGAGCGTGTTTGAAATTATTTTAATTATAAGAAAACATCATTAGATTAGTTGAAAGGCTGGATAGAAAATCATCATGCAGACATCTATTGAGGAAAATCAGAATACCACTGCTTCCATATATTCAAATACTAGTAACTTAAATTATTATAAAGGTAAAATTTAACAGTAACAGATCATGCACCACATATAATGAACATGTATACATCTACCTCAAATGACAAATAAATGATGTACACACACAACAGACAAATACAGTACTATTACAAATGGTTAAAATGGTTCTGAGCACTATGGGTCTTAACTTCTGAGGTCATCAGTCCCCTAGAACTTAGAACTACTTAAACATAACTAACCTAAGGACATCACACACATCCATTCCCGAGGCAGGATTCGAACCTGCGTCCGTTGCGGTTGCGCGACTCCAGACTGTAGGGCCTAGAACCGCTTGGCCACACCGGCCGACAGTACTGTTACAGAAAGGCATACTACATCCCAGCATGAAACTGTATGATGACTTACATAATTCCACAAAAATAGTGACGGATAGAGACGATTTCAAATCAACCATGAAGGATTACTCAGACGAGCACCGCTTCTCCAACGAAGAGCCAAAGAAACTGGTATACCTGCTTAATATGACATACGGTGAGCACGCGGAAGTGCTGCAACACGACGTGGCATGACTCAACTAATGTCTGAAGTAGTGCTGGAGGGAACTGACGCAATGAATCCTGCAGGGCTGTCCCTAAGTGCGTGTGAGAGAGTGGTGATCTCCTCTGAGCAGCACGTTGCAAAGCGTCGTAGATATGCTCAATAATGTTCATGTCTGGGAAGTTTGGTGGCCAGCGGAAGTGTTTAAACTCAGAAGAGTTTTCTTAGAGCCACTCTGCAGCAACTCTGGACGTGTAATGTGTCGAATTGTCCTGTTGGAATTTCCCAGTTCCGTCGGAATCCACAATGGACGTAAATGGATGTAGGTGATAAGACAGGATACTTAGGTACATATGACCTGCCAGAGTTGTTTCTAGACATATCAGGGGTTCCATATCACTCCACCTGAACGCGTCCCGCACGATTGCAGAACCTCCACCAGCATGAACAGTCCCCTGATTACATGCAGGGGCCATTGACTCATGAGGTAGTCTCCAATCCCGTACATGTCCATCTGCTCGATACAATTTGAGACGAAACTCGTCAGACCAGGCAACATGTTTTCACTCATCAACAGTCCAATGTCAATGTGGATGGGTCCAGGTGAGTGATTAAGCTTTGTGTTGTGCAGTAATCAAGGGTACATAAGTGGGCCTTCAGATCCGAAAACCCACACCGATGATGTTTCGTTGAATGGTTTGCACACTGACACTTGTCCATGGCGCAACATTGAAATCTGCGGAAATTTGCGGAAGGGTTGTACCTCTGTCAAGCTGAACGATTCTTTTCAGTCGTCGATGACCCCGTTCTTGCAGATTTGATGTTTTACCGAATCCCTGATATTCACGCTACACTCAAGGAATGGTCGTAAAGGAAAATCCCCATGTCTTCGCTACCTGAAAGATACTGTGTCCCATCGCTCGTGCACTGACTATAACACCAAATTCAAACTCATTTAAGACTTAATAACCTGCCATTGTAGCAGCAATAACCGATCTGACAACTGCTCCAGACACTTGTTGTGTTACATAGGCGTTACCGGCAATAGAGCCGTATTCTGCCTGTTTACATATCTCTGTGTTTGAATATGCATCTCTATACCAGTTTCTTTGGCACTTATCTGTATACAGCAATAAATTACTGTATCACCAATTCAGTTTGTATTTCGAAAATGTCTAAAATAACAAAATATAGTGGTTAATATTGCATTTTGCTGAAATGATCTGTGTAAAAACTGACAAAATTAGTTCAAAGGTGTTGTGTGTAGCAGTTTTTTTCAGTTTGACTTAAAAACAGTCATACAAGAATGAATAATTGAGTAAAGACAAATCAGATATCAGGGCATAGTCTATAATGAATTTTCTGTAGACTGTCAGTTGTCTACTGTTCATGAAATATATTCTTGTGATTTATTGTAATTTGTGTAAAAAACAAGTCTATATAGTATTAATTTTTTTAAGTTTTTGTTTCAACACTTACCAGATTCTGTAAAATCAGATTGTTGATTCTGTTTGCAACAACTGGGTGATAGTGAGCCAGATCATAAAATGCTTCTGTTCTCACAATAAGAATATCAACCTCTGTAGAAGCAATTACAGATATGAGGCTACGGATCCCTGTACATTGTTCCAAGTTTCCAAACACACTGTTAAAAGCAAAGTAAGGGTGAATATTCCTCTTTGAGGGACACAGTTCACACATTATGTATTCCACATGATAATTTTGTATTCAATAATGACACATATTGTTGCAGAAAGACAGATAAAAGTGATTGTATACAGACAAACAATTGATAAAGTGAGAAATTTGAGATGTACTGGATGTTTAAGCTGCTATTCTGGAGAACAGTTGTCTAACAGTTTGTTTACTAGTAAAAATTATCAAAGTCCAGTTACAGGCTATGCCTTGTGGTGTCCAGCTGCTCACACCATGTATGAAGCAATTATTTATATGTTTAAATTTCATTCTGAAAATCAGTGTTAAATGTGCACCAGAAAAAAATATGTTATTGCACTATTTACAAATATCCTTCCATTTACATTGTGTATAAAATAAGTGGAGTGAATCATTAATAATATGTGTTATATGTAAACATAACTATATGTAGACACATGGTATAGACGAAGAAATAAAAATATGTTCCACACTGAAAACAGGTTTTTGATTTTCTTTAAGAGTTGTAATGCAAACATTATCTCTGCATCTCTGTGTTCCATGAGAAATCACTTTACTGCGTGTTGCAAAGGGTACATCTTATTCCACTATCATTTCCCTTTTTTTCTCTGTCTGAGCTCTAATTCTCTGATTTTCCCATCAAGGTTTTTTTGTGAGATCTATATCGAAGGAGGTAACAGATAACACGACTACTCTTGCAATATACAGAGTGGTCCATTGATCGTGACCAGGCCAAATATCTCACGAAATAAGCGTCAAACGAAAAAACTACAGAGAACGAAACTTAACTAGCTTCAAGGGGGAAACCAGATGGCGCTATGGTTGGCCCGCTAGATGGCGCTGCCATTGGTCAAACGGATATCAACTGCATTTTTTAAAATAGGAACCCCCATTTTTATTACATATTCGTGTAGTATGTAAAGAAATATGAATGTTTTAGTTGGATCACTTTTTTCACGTTGTGATAGTTGGCGCTGTAATAGTCACAAACATATGGCTCACAATTTTAGATGAACAGTTGTTAACAGGTAGGTTTTTTAAATTAAAATACAAAACGTAGGTACGTTTGATTGTTTCGTTTCGGTTGTTCCAATGTGATATGTGTACCTTTGTGAACATATCATTTGTGAGAACGCATGTTGTTACAGCGTGATAACCTGTAAATACCACGTTAATGCAATAAATGCTCAAAGTGATGTCCGTCAACCTCAATGCATTTGGCAATAGGTGTTACGACATTCCTCTCAACAGCGAGTAGCTCACCTTCCGTAACGTTCGCACATGCATTGACAATGCGCTGACACATGTTGTCAGGCGTTGTCGGTGGATCATGATAGCAAAATATCCTTTAACTTTCCCCACAGAGAGACATCCGGGGACGTCAGATCTGGTGACGTGCGGGCCATGGTATGGTGCTTCGGCGACCAATCCACCTGTCACGAAATATGGTATTCAATACCGCTTCAACCGCACGTGAGCTATGTGCCAGACATCCATCGTGTTGGAATCGCCATTCTGTAATGCAGTGAAACATCTTGTAGTAAGAATGGTACAACATTACGTAGGAAATCAGCATACTTTACACTATTTAGATTGCCATCGATAAAATGGGGCCAATTATCCCTCCTCCCACAATGCCGCACCATACATTAACCCATCAAGGTCGCTGATGTTCCACTTGTCGCAGCCATCGTGGATTTTCTGTGGCCCATTAGTGCATGTTATGCCGGTTCACGTCACCGCTGTTCGTGATGACTCATCGTCGCTAAATAGAACGCGTGCAAAAAATCTGTCATCGTCCCGTAATTTCTCTTGTGCCCAGTGGCAGAACTATACACGACGTTCAAAGTCGTCGCCATGCAATTCCATGCATTGAAATATGGTAAGGGTGCAATCGATGTTGATGTAGCATTCTCAACACAGACGTTTTTGAGATTCCGATTCTCGCGCAATTTGTCTGCTACTGATGTGCGGATTAGCCGCGACGGTAGCTAAAACACCTACTAGGGCATCATCATTTGTTGCAGGTAGTGGTTGACGTTTCACATGTGGCCGAACACTATCTGTTTCCTTAAACAACGTACGTAACTATCCGGCAAACGGTCCGGACACTTGGATGATGTCGTCCAGGATACCGAACAGCATACATAGCATACGCCTGTTCGGCATTTTGATCACAATAGCCATAAATAAACACGATATCGACCTTTTTCGCAATTGGTAAACGGTCAATTTTAACACAAAGTGAATACCGTCCGCACTGACGGAATGTTACGTGACACCACGTGTGACTATTACAGCGCCTTCTATCACAAAACGAAAAAAATCGTCCAGCTAAAAAATTCATATTGCTTTACGTACTACACGAATATGTAATAAAAAAGGGGCTTCCTATTTTAAAAAACGCAGTTTATATCCGTTTGACCTATGGCAGCGCCATCTAGTGGGCCAAACATAGCGCCATCTGGTTTCCCCCTTCAAGTTAGACGAGTATTGTTCTTTGTAGTTTTTTCGTTTGACGCTTATTTCGTGAGATATTAGGCCCGGTCACGATCAATGGACCACCCTGTATGCTCTCAGATATACTCTCATAAAATATCTCTCTTTTTATGTAACTGGATTGTAAAAACAATCATTAAATTTTCAGCATCGAAAATGCTCTGTCATTGACTGAAATTCTGGAGTGTCACAGACTAGAAGTGGATGACATTATACAAGTGTTACTGGAGCGTTAGCGGAAGTTTGTAATCTTCTTCGTGCTTTTTCTGCAAACAGTTTAGTTATTTTGTGATGGAAAACACATTTACAACTTTTTCAGTGACATTGGAACAACAGAAAGGAATCCTGTGTAGGCTGATAGTGGAAACCTTCCGAAAGTTGAAGTGTTTGTGGTTCCTTTGATCTTCAAAAGCAGCAAGGATTTTTATGTTCTGGGAATAAGAAACATCCCTCCCAAGGGACACCTTATAGTAGGCACCTTCAGTGTCGGGCGGGAGGGTTTGCGTGCTTCGGTGAAGTCGAGAGCTATGCCGGCGGTAGCATAGCTGCTGGCAGGATCTCCCAAGCCGGACTGGTCTCGACAGAGGAGCCAGACAAAGTGTGTCCCACAATATAGGGTAGGTGGGGGGGGGGGGGGCTCTAGAGGATTAGCGAAGCCAGCTTCTCTAGAGGAGTAAACCTCATACAAATTCTGGTCCTCCAATTGGGGGTTGGGCATGGGGCTAATAACCACAAAGAATATTACGAAAATTGAACAGAATCCTCGGAAACTGGATGGAAAGTATGTATCAATACCCCGGAAAAGGAAACTGATAAAGGATCTGACAGTAGCATCATGGAATATGGGGACAATGCTTCAGCATGGAAAAATGAAAGAAATAGCCAACGAAATTTTAAAATTGAAATATGATATTGTAGGGCTACAGGTAATAAGATGGCAGGGGAATGGGCAGATAGATAAACCTGAGTACTCATTGGTATATAGTGGACCAGAAGAAAGAACAGACCAATTCGGAACAGGGTTTATAATAATTAGGGAAGTTAGGAAAACCCTTCTAGAATTTGAACCCATAAATGAAAGGATGTGCAGACTCAGACTAAAAGGTAAATTTAGGAATATATCAATAGTTAATGCACATGCACCAACAGAGGAAAAAGGGGATATAATGAAAGAACAGTTCTACAAAGATTTGGGAAAAGTATGCTGTGCTGTACCTAAATGTGACGTGATGCTAGTAATAGGATAATGCAGAAATAGGGAGGAATGAACATCCGTATGGAGTTTCTGGAAAATGTTCACTACATGAAGAAAACAATGAGAATGGAGACTTACTATGCCAATTCGCAGCAAGGAATAATATGATTATTAAAAGTACCTGTTTTTCACATAAAAGGATCCATCTGGGTACTTGGAAGTCTGCAGCCAATGGAGCAGTCAATCAGATTGACCATATTTTAGTGATTGCACGCCACTCCACGTCAGTTACGGATGTACGGAGCTGCAGAGGACCAAACTGTGATTCAGACCACTTTTTAATAAAATCAGTCTTGAGAGAGAGACTGTCACTAACAAATGGCAACAGAATGGGAAAGATGATGAAATGGAATACAGACAAATTGAACATCCTTGATGAAGTAAAAAAATACCAAGTAACACTTAGCAGAAATTTGAGCAATGAAGAGACCACAGTAGGAGTAGATGAAAGGTGGAACAGGTTTGAAAAAGCCATTAAGTATGGTGCAGAAGAACTAAAGGGCATAAGAAGGAACAGAAGAACCCAGGAGTGGTTTGATGAAGGTTGCAAGTCAGCAATAGAGGAAAAAAACAGGACAAGAACAAAAGTTTTACAGAGAGAAACCAGAAATAATGTGGCACAATATAGAGAATTTAGGAGAAGAGCTAACAGACTGTGCAAGGGAAAGAAAAGAGAGTGGAATGAGAAGAAATTTCAAGAACTAGAAGAACTAAAGGAACAGAGTGAAATAAGAACGTTATATCATGCCATAGGCATAATGAAGAATAAATTCCAACCAAAAACAATGGCCTATTCCAGTAAAGATGGGAAAATGATAAGGGAGGAAGAACAGATAGTGGGAAGATGGGCAGAGTATTTCAACGATACACTAAGCACCAGCCTAGAAGATTAAGAGACAGGTGCACAGGAGGGAAGAGTGGAGCTGGAAGTAGACAATGAAACCAATGAGGCAAGAAAGCCAACACTACAAGAGGTCTCCCAGGCTGTGCACAAGTCAAAAAACAATCGAGCCCCTGGGGAAGACAGCATAATTGCTGAATTAATAAAAACGGGTGGTGAGGCTGTGATAAAGGAACTGCACACATTAATATCAGATATATGGGAAACAGAAACTAGGCCAGATAACTGGAAAATTGGAATAATAGTCCCCATTTATGAGAAAGGGGACAGAACAGCACGTGAAAACTACAGAGGTGTAACACTCCTAAGTACAGCTTATAAGATCTTCACAAGTATATTAAACGAAAGGATATGGAAGTGTGCAGAAGGCATACTAGGGAATATCAGTGTGGCCTTCGACCAGGCAGAGGAACAACTGATCAAATGTTTGTGATAAGGCAAATGATGGAAAAGTTCTAAGAATATGATATAGATCTGCATTTCTGATTCATCGATTTCAAACAAGCCTTTGACAGCTTCAATCGGCAAGAACTATACAGAGCACTGAAATAAGTTGGTATATGTGCTAAATTAATAAGACTAATCAGAATAACAATGACAGAGACAACAGTAAAAGTGAAGGTCCTTAGCAGAACAAGTGAAAGCTTTGAGTTTAATAAAGGTGTGAAGCAAGGGGATAGTCTCTCCACTGTCCTATTCAACATAGCCCTGCATAGTGCAGTAAATAAAATCAACAAAAGAGGCACCATATTTATGAAAACTAGCCAAATATGTGCACATGCTGATGACATTGCTATAGTAGGATGAAATACCAATACACTCCTAGAAACATAATTGGCAATGGAAACAGAAGCCTTAAAAATTGGCCTTATAGTAAATGAAAACAAAACAAAATATATGGTAATGTCACAATCTGAGGCCAGAAGAACTCTTAAAAACCTAAACATCAATGGGAAATGCTTCTATGGAGTATCCTCTTTTAACTACTTGGGAGCCCTAATAACAAATGATAACAGTATTGGATAGGATATAAGGGAAAAAATACAAGCAGGAAACAGAGCTTACTTTGCAAATATGCAGCTCTTCAAAAGTAGCCTTATTACAAGAAAAACTAAATTGCTAATATATAATTCCCTAGTCCGCCCAGTTTTCACATATGGCTCAGAGGTATGGACGTTGACAGAACACGATAAAAATGCTCTAAGAAGCATTGAGCGGAAAATACTAAGCAAAATCTATAGGCCAATAAGGGAGGAAGAAGGCTGGCGAATACGCTACAATGCCGAATTACAAGAGTTAATACAAGGCAGGGACATAGTAAAATTTGTGAAATCACAGCGAATACGATGGCTAGGACACTTGGAGAGAATGGCAGAGCATAGAATACCAAAGAAAATGATGAA
Organism: Schistocerca gregaria; assembly: GCF_023897955.1. NCBI lineage: Eukaryota > Metazoa > Arthropoda > Insecta > Orthoptera > Acrididae > Schistocerca > Schistocerca gregaria. The sequence continues at coordinate 617,283,359 of NC_064923.1, read as the reverse complement.
AGGTATGATCCATTCAGTTAGACGAAAAGGGAGACCTAGAAGAAGATGGATCGATGAGGTAATAATGGATATCAGCAATATGATAGTCCGGTGGTGGAAAAGAGCAGCAAATAACCGAGAAGTGTGGAGGAAGATTGTTGAAGAAGCCAAGGCACACCAAGGGCTGTAGAGCTACAGAAGAAGAAGAAGACGAAGAAGTAGAAGAAACATTAAAACTGCACTGCATGGCGACTGGACGGGGGTACTGTGAAATAGCATAAAGTAATAGATTCATCAGGAAACTGAGGGAATCTGGAACTGGATTATTTGCTTGGACCTTGCTGAACAGGTTTTCCAGGGCAGCTGGTGGAAGCCTGCATTATAAAACATGCTAGAGACGTTTTCATTAAAAAAGTAATTCCGGTTGTAAATTGCTATACTTATTGCCAGAACTGCTACTTAGCCCTTAATCAAGATCAAATTTCAGTTTGTCATAATGCTCGGGCCTAATTTCCTCATATATTCCAAGCATTGTATAATTTTTCTTTTTGTGAAAATCATATATCTTTACAACTGGCTAATGGAGGTAGTTAGAAATGGCAAATTATTAACTTCAGCGACTTCTTTGGGAAAAATACTATCGTCGGAAATTGTCAAATGGTTTATCAGTTTCTTCACAAACAGAGCTACATTAGGCATGAAACACAATTTATAAGACCATTCTTGTGGTTTATTTAAAACTGATCAGGTATACAGTGAAGTAATGAATAAGAACAGCTATTAAAAATATAACGACGTAGAATTTCATTCTGTTTTTCGAATAAAGTAAACTTATGAAGACAGTAATATTAAGTTAAGAGGACAAAAAATGCCTTTTTCAAAATGACGACCAATATGGCAAAAATTGCATTAAATATCTAGTACACTATTCATTATGTTATTAGTGACATGTTCATGCTCCTTGGCGAAACAAACACATGTAGTAGCCTCTATCTTATTTGGATCTTTGCGCACTTTTTCGTTCTTGTGAATACTAGAAAACAATTTTCAGCAGGTTTTGAACGTGCTTTTCTAAACTGTGGTACTACACATCATATGTAAACAATTTTTTGAAACAAATTTCAAAATAAGGTACCACTGCTAATGAGCTTTAGCACAGGAGAGCCAGCGTGCTACCCAGTGACGTCACAGGCACTCAATGACTCAAATAGAACGTTTGCGCTGGCTTTCCGATTATTTGAATTTCAATTCCAATTTTTAATACTAAAATTTACGAGAAAAAGCGTGTTATGAGCGTGAAATGATACAATTAATCATTTAAGACGATTTCCAGAAGACTGTGAGATAATCAATTTAAAGGAGCCTGCTTGCTGACGACGCTATGTATCACCAATATAATTAAGATAAACCTTCTGCAATCTCCCTCAAAGCTAAGATAACAAAACCGCAACTGATGTGACAAAAGGAGAAAGGGCAAATACAAATGGAGAAACAATCAAGACACAAAGGTACTTTTGTTTGTTACAACGGCCACAACGTTGGTTACATATTCAAAAATTGCCCAGGAAAGGGGTAGTTTAAAAGCGAGTTATAGGAAGAAAAATTCCCAGCCAAAATAGCATTTCTAAAACGTTCATTTTCGGACACCCGTTTCCGTATACAGAGTTACCGTCATCTAACCTTGGTAAAGGTTTATGCAAGTGCCCAATTACAGCTGTACCTCACTTAGCTGGATTCTTGATGTAAGATGTATCGGTAAATACAATTTAAAATCAATATTTGCAAGTATTTACAGTATGATCCACCAAATGCCTCCATCCAACATTACAAGATTATATTAGATTAGATTAGTTTTTGTTCCATAGATCCGTGCTGAAGAGATCTTCGTGGATGTGGAACATGTCATTTTTTTAAGCTGAAATAACAATACTAATAGTATGAATATATACAATACGTCATTTGTTTCCATTAAAAAATTCGTCAATGGAGTAGAAGGAGTTGGCCAGTAGTAAGTCTTTCAGGTTCCTTTTAAACTGTTCTTTATTTGTAACTAAATTTTTTATGTTTGCAGGCAAATTATTGAAGATGAGTGTTCCTGAATATTTGACCCTTTTTTGAACTAAAGTAAGTGCGTTTAAGTCCTTGTGCAGATCATTTTTGTTCCTGGTACTGTATGTATGAACTGAGCTGTTTGTTGGAAAAAGAGATATATTATTTAGGATAAATTTCATTAATGAATAAATTCGTCAATGGAGTAGAAGGAGTTGGCCAGTAGTAAGTCTTTCAGGTTCCTTTTAAACTGTTCTTTATTTGTAACTAAATTTTTTATGTTTGCAGGCAAATTATTGAAGATGAGTGTTCCTGAATATTTGACCCTTTTTTGAACTAAAGTAAGTGCGTTTAAGTCCTTGTGCAGATCATTTTTGTTCCTGGTACTGTATGTATGAACTGAGCTGTTTGTTGGAAAAAGAGATATATTATTTGGGATAAATTTCATTAATGAATAAATACACTGAGAGGCAGCAGTTAGTATATCCAGTTGTTTCAAGAGGTTTCTACAGGATGCCTGTGAATTAGTCCACAAATAATACATATTATGAGCTTTTGGACTCTGAAAACTTTTGTTTGACTGGAAGAGTTACCCCAAAATATTATACCATATGACATTATGGAATGAAAGTAGGCAAAATATGCAAGCTGTTTCATTTTTATGACGCCTGTGTCTGCTAATACTCGAATTGCAAATACAGTTTTGTTAAGGCGTTTCTGCAGTTTCCAACTTCATTTATTATCAAGTTGTAATCCCAGGAATTTAAGACTGTCAACCTCTTCTATATGCTCTTCTTCATACTTTATGCATATGCTGGGTGGAAACCTCTTACAGGTTCTGAATTGCATATAGTGAGTCTTCTCGAAGTTTAATGTCAGTGAGTTCGCTTTAAACCATTTATTAATTTCTATGAAAATATCATTATCAGATTTTTCTAGAACTACACTTGACATACTATTTATTGCAATACTTGTGTCATCTGCAAACAGAACTAACTTTGCTTCTGGCAGTTTAACTGATGAGGGATCATTAATGTACACAAGAAAAAGCAATGGCCCTAAGATGGATCCTTGTGGGACACCAGATGTAATTTCTTCCCATTCTGATGATGACTGATGACTTAATTCACTAGTCCCTTGCACCGACACCCTTTGTTTCCTGTTAGTGAGATATGACTTGAACCATTTTGCAGCACTGCCCTTGACACCATAGAATTCTAATTTATTTAAAAGGATGTTGTGGTTCACGCAATCGAATGCCTTTGACAAATCACAGAAAATACCTGCTGCTTGTAACTTGTAATTTAATGAATTCAGTACATTTTCACTGTAGGTGTAAATAGCCCTCTCGATATCAGAACCCTTCAGAAATCCAAACTGTGTTCTTGATAATATGTTATTTGTGGTCAGATGGTTGAGAAGCTGCCTGTAAATTACTTTTTCTTAAATTTTTGAGAATGCTGGCAAAAGTGAAATCAGTCTGTAGTTTGATGGTATCTCTTTATCCTCTTTCTTGGATAGAGGCTTAACATGTGCATATTTTAGCAAGTCAGGAAATGTCCCAGTTATAATTGACTGGTTACACAAGTAACTTAGAATTGTTTAAACTCACAAGAACACGCCTTAATTAGCTTTGTTCATATTTCATCATAACCACTAGAATGCTTTGTTTTTAAAGATTTTATTATGGAAGTTATTTCTTTTGGTGAAGTGAGTGTCATATTCATGTACCTGAAGCTACGTGTAAAGGCTGACAGTCCTATTCTATCAGTAACGGATATAAAGTACCTGTTAAATAGATTTGCGAAACTATTCCCATAGGTTACTAATGTGTCATCTACCCTTAGTGTTCCTTTCTGGTTCTACCAGTCTCCTCTTCCACTGTATCCCATATTGTTTTTATTTTGTTCCCTGACACTGCTATCTTCTTCTTGTAGTGCATTTTTTAGATGCCTGAATTACTTTTTTTATATTTAACATTATTCCTTGTATTTAGCCTAATCATCAGCATTGGAGCTATTCTTGGTTGACAGATACATTTTCCTTTTTGTCTTACAGGATATCTTTATTTCTTGTGTAATCCATGATTTTGTTATAGACTTTCTTTTAATTTGAGTAACTTTTAAAGGAAAACAGTTTTCAAACATGGTACTGACATTGTTCTTGAATGTGTTATATTTTTCATTCATGTCATGAGCGCTATAAACATCTTTCCAGTTCATATCTTTGAGCAGTTTTCTAAAACACTCAATTTTTGGTTGATTGGCTACTCTCCTGTACTCAGATTTAGCAGTCTTGATAATCTGCTTATAATTTACATCTAAAACAAGGAGCTGCATGTCATGATCTGACAGTCCATTTATGACAGGTTTTATGATATGATTTTGTTCCTTTGATTTGTCTATAAAAATGTTATCAATGGCTGTCCTTGAGGATTTAGTGATCGTAGTTGGAAAGTTTACTGTGTGAGTTAGATTGAAAGACAACATTACTAACTGCAGTGAATGTTTACTGGAAGATTGCATTAGAAAATCTGTATTAAAGTCACCAGTAATCAAAAATTCTTTGTTTCTTCCTGTTAAATAACCCAAAAGAGCTTCTAGATTATTTATGAATAGATTATAATTCCCTGCAGGTGCTCAGTAAATAGTTGCTATTATACAGGATCTGTTATGGAACTCTACTTCTGTTGCACACGCTTCTAGATGCTGCTCTAAACAGAATTTATTAATGCCAATGTTCTTGAATTTATGGTAGTTTTTAATAAATGTGGCAACTCCTCCCTCATCTGTATCTACTCTGCAGAAGTAGGAAGTTAGTTTAAATCCTGAAATGTCCAACATATCTATACCAGTGGTCACTCGATGTTCAGAGAGGCAGATTATGTCAATTTGGTTAGATAATTCATTTCGTCGATACAAATGAGTAGTTCATCAACTTTATTTTTGAGTCCCTGAATGTTCTGGTGTAATAAAGATAACTGATACTGCATGTTAATGGGATTATAACTGCTTTGGCGAAGATGACCTGGCAGTTTCTGATTACTTTCTGTTAAACATTGTTTAATCTGACTCCTGTTCATCTGTTTTCTGAAACTGAGTGTGTCTGCCAATCTCTCTTAAAACTCCTTTCCTTCTAAAAAAAAGGGCATCCCTCTGATACCTGTGACCACTGGTATTTTACCATTTGTGACAGTGTTCCCCTTAAGTTTTCTACAATCAACCCAGACACTTTTCCCTTCCCTTTCCTATTGAGGTGAAGGCCATGCCTAGTGTAGTCCCACCAATCGATAGCATCTACAGGAATCAAACCAATATGGGACCCTATATTCGTCCTAAGCAGCCACTCCAATTCCAATTTCACCCTCCCTACAGAAGAGTTCAAATGAGGCCGATCATGGCGTCTCAACACACAGACACAAATCCCACACTTGTATGCTTCGTTGCTGATGCTATCATTACCAGGTCACTCTCTATGGAATATTCAGAGTCTCTGTCAGTGCTATTTCCGAGCCCACCCACTATAACCACGGCATTCTCCTTTGTGAAATCCTTGCATAAAGAACCTACATCCTCTGTTACCTGACCCAGATCTGAACTAGGTTTGAAAAAGTTTTTAACCTGGTACTCTGGACCTAGACTTTCCTGCAGTAGTTGGCCAATACCTCTACCATGGGAACTACCTAACAGCAGGACTTTCTTTCTCTTTACAAATTTTCCTACCTTTTTCAAGTCCTTCAATGCTCGTTGAGCCCTTTCTACAGCTTCAGTCACAGAGTACATCTCTGAATAGAGGTTCTGTTAGTAGCAGTGCTTCCTGTGGGACAGTTACACCCAATACCAAAGTGATAGCTAGATACTTGATTCTGGAGTAGTTCAAATGAAAATTATTTTTCCGCTGCTGATAAAAATATTTTAACTGACATCGTATCCTTCGTTTATGACATTAACACAGAAGCCAAGGTAGAGTGAGGACTAAGATAACACAGGGGAACGAAATTTTTTTTAAAAAACCTCTTTTACTTTGAGAGGTGATCTTGATAGATTTTTTATGAGCTGAGCCCAAATCTAGCCTTAGTTTTTTTGTATCACCCATAATTTTCGAGCAATATGCTTTTTACTATATAGTATAAAAATCCTATGCTATATGGTAAATGGGGAAAGTAATGAAACGCTTTCTTACAACATAAGCATGGTTTGTATTTACAGTAATCTACTTGAAAATGTGTGTTAATAGAGGTTTCACTTGTCAGCTGGTATTGGTTTGTATAGTCTTTCTCTTCTCTCACTGAAGCTTCTTGTGTAGCTTTTGCTACAATGAGTCGTTTGCTGAACTTCTCAGTGATGTGACCAACAGTAGCCACCCATCATGTTGGTGTTCCAACGGTCTTAGCAGTGTTTTTCCATTAATTTAATGTCCTGGTGAAAATGCTTTCGTTGCTCCTCACCAACAACTCCCATATTGTGTGGGAAGTAATGAAGGTGACTGTTCAAAAAGTGAACTTTCAGGCTCATTAAACATCCTACAGCTTTCAACTTCTTTAACATTGTAGCTATAATATAAACATCTTCTGGGTGTTTTTCATGTCCTAAGAACTTTGTAACGACTTGATTGAATGATACCCATGCTACTCTCTCATTTAAGGTCATGTGGATTCATAGTTAACATCAAACATCAATTTTCTGATTCAGGTAGGACAAAGACACCTTCTTTTAGTTTAACTTCGGAAAGGTGTGCAAACGTTTGGCAGAGATACTTAAAACATGGTCTATCTTTAGCAAAGCCTTTACGAACTGTTTCATTAGGCCTAACTTTATATGTAGAGGTGGTTGGAGTACGTTTTTTGGATCTACAATGTTTGTGTGTAGAATGTTCTTCTCACAAGGTTTTAAAGACTCGCTCACAGACCAGTTCTTTCTGCAACAGTGTTGATCCCTTGCCCTACAGTCCCATTCACACAAGAAACATGGAAATTTGGTAAAGCCACCTTGCTGACAAAGGCGCATGCATGTTACTTTTAGATCGCCACATATCATCCAACCACGAGCAGAATAGCCTATTTCATTTGGCACTATTTCTATGTTTTCATAGTTTACATGTGTACATGTGACCACTATGTAATAAAATAGCCTTTAAACTAGTTTTGTATGAATCAATAAACAGCCTCCACTCTTCCTTTTTGTATTCAATGCCAAATTCATTCGTCAAACCAGCGGGAATGTCTGAGCAGAACACTAAATCACCTTCTTGTTGAAAAAATTGTAAAATTGCTGCTCTCTCTTTCTATAACTGTATATGCTGGTTCCAATTGCCAATAAGTTCTTTACTTGCAATCTAGAAGCAAGCAATTCAGTTTTTTTCTTTCATTAAGCCCAGATCCCTAAACAAATCATTATGTTCAGTCTGAGTAACAATTTGGGCTCTAGACTTTCTGTATTACAATAAAATTCTTCAGTATTGGGACAAGGGGGATTCAGGCCCAAAGTACCGTTATCCAAGATGGCGGCCATGATATCACCTGATGACATCATCCAAGATGGCGGCTTTTGGCGGGAAGTTTGTATTTTGGCAGGAAGATAGGTCAATTGGGCTACCTCCACTAACCTAACCACCTCCCCAAGAAAATAGCAGAAAGTTCAAATTCCATCAGCAGCCTCTATTAACATAAGAAAAATCGCCGAAAGAAAGGGCATTTGGGCTACCTCCACTAACCCAAGTCATCCAACTGCCACCTCTTCCTAGCGATTGGCGCCAAGTTTGAATTTTGGCATGAAAGAAAGGCGCTGGGACTATATCTACTAACCTAAGAGAATGGTGGAAAAGAAAGGGCAGTTGGGTTACCTCCACTAACCTAAGTCAACCGACCGCCACCTCTTCCTAAGGATTGGTGGGAAAATGACTCAACCTGTGCTGGGCTGCTGGAGAGAGGAAGGAGTGTACTTTATATACTTTGTAACAATTTATTTAGGGATGGATTTTGAAAGATAGTATATTTATCAAAGTGACACAGAGCACATGCTCTGACATGTTAGATGTCACACCACACAGCCTACAGACCTGCAAACAACTTGTAAATAATACAATACGTTTATGTGCAGAGAGCCAAACAACTCGTAAATCGTCAAAATAATAATCCATTTAAAAGACTCTGAAAACATGATTGCTAATTGTCAACTGTCGATATCATGCACCAGTCTTTACTTAAACAGTTTGAGGCGCTGCAGCCATCAAGTGTGCTCACCACGAGGTCGAGAATCCAACTGACCTAGTCCACAGTACCATCACCAGAGGGTGGTGACGACTGTTCTGTGACGTAAACTAACATGGCAGCCATGACGTCAGCTGATGACACAAGTACCGTTATCCAAGATGGCGGGTTTTGGTGGGAAGCAGTGTCTTCACCACGAGGTCTGGAGTGCTGTAGTCCATTCCATGATGTAACCCAAGATGGTGGGGGAAAATGGTGGGTCTTCATGAGGTACAGACCTAGTACACAGTACTGTCACCAGAGGACGCTGTCATCCATTCCATGACATAATCCAGGATGACTGTCTGGGGGGAAAAATTACTCAGCCTTTGCAGGGCTGCTGGAGAGAGGAAGGAGTGTACTTTATTTATTCTGGACAATTTATTTAGGGATGGATTTGAGATAGTATATTCATCAAACTGATACAAATCACCTGCTCTGACATGTTTGGGATCAGGCCACAAAGCCCACAGACCTGTAAACTACCCCTAAATAATGCTCCACAAACACTCAAACAACTCCCAAATTTCAGAAATAATTTCAGTACAGACATGCAAACTCCTAAATAATATAGCACATTGATGTGCAGACATGAGAGCACCTCGTAAATTGTCCAAATAACACATAGCACAGCCTACAGACCTGCTTGCTAAATAATTCAACAGACATGCAAACAACGTATGCAGGCACTGCCCACTGCTCCCGGTGCAGTGGGTAACACAGCATGTTACCACACATGTTCAAAGAAGTCAGGATGCACCAGCATCCCATGCAAAGTGATGCGTAGGTGCCCATTTGGGTCCTACAAGTATGAGGTAATGACATCCCTTTCACACTATGTACCTGAGAAATTCATCTCGACATATGTGTTCACGTAGACACCATTGTTGACTTGACCAGACTGGAGCAAAGACCTATTTGCAGAGTGCTCAAGCTCCATTGGCGTGTGTGCATCGAAGACGACGCAATCCAGCACCGGATGCAAGCCAGCACGAGCCATCACACTCACTCCGTTGCCAATGGCAAGTGAAAGTTCTTTGAGTGTTATCCTGCTGTCATATGTCTATCTAAATTGGCACCAAGTCATCCTCTGGACTGCGTGCATGTGTGTTTAACGTTTCTGGTGCGATGACGCATAGCTATGGTGTGGATCTAGTGGCAGCACCATTTGCCATGTTTTCTGCAGACGAGACTTTCAGCGGTAAAATTATTTTGCACAGATCACTAAATAGCACTGACAGTTAAACTCACAAAATTTGTCTACAGATCATCAAATGCATACGAGGCTCACAAGAATAGTGGAAGCCAGGAACATATTTACCAGTGTATCTACAATTAAATATTACGATGTCTACTATTACATCACGACACATTGAAATCTGTTACTGTACATTGATAACGAGTACTAACCTCTTCGACATGGGTGCCTCTCAAGAAATCTTGTGCACTTGGATGGGTGAGGACTCGGCAAGCTCCATTCATTCACGAGACGTTGAGTGTAGCGCTTTACTTCTGGTAGGTTGCAGATTAAATCGGTAACAGTGCTGTAGGGTGGGTTGGGCAATGACAGTGTGAGGAGTGTCTTTCTCCCTTTAATTTTACCCTAAAACAGCGAGAATGCTCTGTGATTCCCATACGCAGAGAGGCAGATCGTAAATTAAGCACTACCCTCGAGGTGTTAGAAATATGTAGAGCAATGTCTGGTATACTTTCATATGTATGTGTTCGGCAATTGACAATGAATGGACGTACTGCACTGTCGTCTATCTACATTCGCAATGACACTTGCAAAGTAGAGAGGTGGGCAGTTTAGCTATGATACTGTTACAGCATTGCTCGGTGTTGAAATTACTGCAAAACTGCTAAAATTGTTCACACTATCAACTGTGCTGCTTATTATTACAGGACATGGATGGTGCCTTTTCCACCCCATCTGTCCACTGGTATGCTGTTGGTTACCACATAATGATTGAATGACATCGCTTGTTTGAGTTGGAGAAAGAGTTTTGGTGAAGGGTCAACACCTCCTGGGGATGGATAGCACTAAAACAGCGATCGCATAATGAATGCAATGTGCTGAATCAGTCGAAACGGAACGCAAGGCCACAGCTATTCTGTCACATTGACACATGAGTTTAAATGTAGAGGTCGTCAACCACTTTCGGGCAGCAGTTTGGAAACTCTCCACAACGCCGCCAAACTCTTCCAGTTTCCTTTTGTTGTAACTATCTTTTATTTAAAATCACCCAGTGTGTGTAGCATGCTCCAGTAGCTGCAGTAACAAAATGATTTGCACCATGCGATGTCTAGTTTTCTGCGAGAGGCAATGGATCAGAATGTGTTAATGTCACTTTATAACCTGACGCACACCTCGAATTCATGGCGGAAAAACAAAATGTATGCCAGAGTTCAGAGAATATCGCAGCAGAAAAAAAAACAATCTTTCCACCAACGACATGGGGTCACAGGGAGCCTCTCTTGCGACTTACAGTATATTCTGTGGGATAAAGTCATCCTCCTACAGTACAGGATATGAAAATTTAAACTGGTCGCTGCAGTGGATCAACACCTGTATATTTAACAGGATCATCACATGTGCTCTATGCCAGCACACATGCCGTATTTATTTTCTGTTCCGTTGATTGGTCCAGACACAGTTCTGTTACAGTAACTCCGCTTCGCCTGTTTCTACACCGGCTGCCGAAGGTCGTATATATAGCTTTCTCCGACTTCTATTCAGTTCCGACTTATATTGGAACAATCACATGCATAAAGCTGTAAGAACGATAGCATAGAGTCTGAGAGGCAGTTGCATGATACATAGGGGGTATATAAAACAATTTTGGAATTTTACTGTAGCAGATAGCTTCCAGAAACGTGGCTCGTTTCAAGATATGAGAGTGCCATAAATATGATATGACATCGACACAGAATGTGTTACAGATAATGGAGAAATATCTAGTGGCGGCGACGTGAGGGGGGTTGCAAATATCTGTTTCAAACCACTCTCCTTAGCTGAATCACTTTCAAAATTCTGTACTTTTATTATGAGGGTGCACCGTCGTCGACATGTAACAGAACTGCTGGTGTGATAATATACACTCCGGCAATTACCATCTATATTCAGTGTTATGGTATTTTTCTGGATAAACCACGTGATTCGTAGGTAATGCCATACATGGATACTTGTGTGCACCTGTAGGACCAAGACCTCTTGTGATGGTAATATGATTGTGTCTTCTTTAACATATAGCAATTTGTAAGACGATTACGAGTCTCTTTCTAAGACATGGTGGCAGCACTCGCAATAAAACTTAAGAGACATGTCCAACCATCGTTGATTTTTGGTCAGTATTATTTCGTATTGTCTGCATTCATTTATTGGTGAAGCATTATACTTAGTAGTAGGCGATGCATGATAGGTTCGCCTTGAGCATCAGCCCTATAAAGTATGTGTTTGTGTTCCGACATTTGCAAAGGAAATCACTATGTCCAGTCGTAAGGAAGGTATGGAATTGATGTGGAGTACTGTGACAGCAAAGGGAAGAGAATGTCAAGTCATAAGAATGGTACAAATACTTTTATTTACAGAGCCACAGCGATCAGCAGGGTGTATATTCGATACTTCACTCATCATCGAATGTCATTCAACTAAGACCCCAATCATAACATTCAGTTGTAAGTACAATGACAAAACATGTATGTGACTGGTTTCCTAGGACGATTCTACCTGTGCGTGCTTGGCATGCAGCGCCAGTGACGGGAAAGATGCAAGTTTCCCATTAATGGTAGAAACCATCCAAATGGAGAGACCAGTTTAAGCGTAGGAATGTAGCTGACTACATCTACATCTACATGACTACTCTGCAATTCACATTTAAGTGCTTGGCAGAGGGTTCATCGAACCACAATCATACTATCTCTCTACTATTCCACTCCCGAACAGCGAGCGGGAAAAACGAACACCTAAACCTTTCTGTTCGAGCTCTGATTTCTCTTATTTTATTTTGATGATCATTCCTACCTATGTAGGTTGGGCTCAACAAAATATTTTCGCATTCGGAAGAGAAAGTTGGTGACTGAAATTTCGTAAACAGGTCTCGCCGCGACGAAAATCGTCTATGCTGTAATGACTTCCATCCCAACTCGTGTATCATATCTGCCACACTCTCTCCCCTATAACGCGATAATACAAAACGAGCTGCCCTTCTTTGCACCCTCTCGATGTCCTCCGCCAATCCCACCTGGTAAGGATCCCCCACCGCGCAGCAATATTCTAACAGAGGACGAACGAGTGTAGTGTAAGCTGTCTCTTTAGTGGACTTGTTGCATCTTCTAAGTGTCCTGCCAATGAAACGCAACCTTTGGCTCGCCTTCCCGACAATATTATCTATGTGGTCCTTCCAACTGAAGTTGTTCGTAATTTTAACACCCAGGTACTTAGTTGAATTGACAGCCTTGAGAATTGTACTATTTATCGAGTAATCGAATTCCAACGGATTTCTTTTGGAACTCATGTGGATCATCTCACACTTTTCGTTATTTAGCGTCAACTGCCACCTGACACACCATACAGCAATCTTTTCTAAATCGATTTGCAGCTGATACTGGTCTTCGGATGACCTTACTAGACGGTAAATTACAGCATCATCTGCGAACAACCTAAGAGAACTGCTCAGATTGTCACCCAGGTCATTTATATAGATCAGGAACAGTAGAGGTCCCAGGACGCTTCCCTGGGGAACACCTGATATCACTTCAGTTTTACTCGATGATTTGCCGTCTATTACTACGAACTGCGACCTTCCTGACAGGAAATCACGAATCCAGTCGCACAACTGAGACGATACCCCATAGCTCCGCAGCTTGATTAGAAGTCGCTTGTGAGGAACGGTGTCAAAAGCTTTCCGGAAATCTAGAAATACGGAATCAACTTGAGATCCCCTGTCGATAGCGGCCATTACTTCGTGCGAATAAAGAGCTAGCTGCGTTGCACAAGAGCGATGTTTTCTGAAGCCATGCTGATTACGTGTCAATAGATCGTTCCCTTCGAGGTGATTCATAATGTTTGAATACAGTATATGCTCCAAAACCCTACTGCAAACCGACGTCAATGATATAGGTCTGTAGGTAAATGGATTACTCCTACTACCCTTCTTGAACACTGGTGCGACCTGCGCAATTTTCCAATCTGTAGGTACAGATCTATCGGTGAGCGAGCGGTTGTATATGAGTGCTAAGTAGGGAGCTATAGTATCAGCGTAATGTGAAAGGAACCTAATCGGTATACAATCTGGACCTGGAGACTTGCCCGTATCAAGCGATTTGAGTTGCTTCGCAACCCCTAAGGTATCTACTTCTAAGAAACTCATGCTAGCAGATGTTCGTGTTTCAAATTCTGGAATATTCCATTCGTCTTCCCTGGTGAAGGAATTTCGGAAAACTGCGTTCAATAACTCCGCTTTAGCGGCACAGTCGTCGATAACAGTACCATCGGCATTGCGCAGCGAAGGTATTGACTGCGTCTTCCCGCTTGTGTACTTTACATACGACCAGAATTTCTTCGGATTTTCTACCAAATTTCGAGACAATGTTTCGTTGTGGAACCTATTAAAGGCATCTCGCATCGAAGTACGTGCCAAACTTCGCGCGTCTGTAAATTTTAGCCCATCTTCAGGATTTCGCGCTCTTCTGAACTTCGCATGCTTTTTACGTTGCCTCTGCAACAGCGTTCGGACCTTTTTTGTGTACCACGGGGGATCCGTTCCATCTCTTACCAATTTATGAGGTATGAATATCTCAATTGCTGTTGCTACTACATCTTTGAATTTGAGCCACATCTCGTCTACATTCGCATAGTCAGTTCGGAAGGAATGGAAATTGTCTTTTAGGAAGGCTTCTAGTGGCACTTTATCCGCTTTTTTAAATAAAATTATTTTGCGTTTGTTTCTGATGGATTTGGAAGAAATGGTATTGAGCCTAGCTAAAATGACCTTGTGATCACTAATCCCTGTATCAGTCATGATGCTCTCTATCAGCTCTGGATTGTTTGTGGCCAAGAGGTCAAGTGTGTTTTCGCAACCATTTACAATTCGCGTGGGTTCGTGGACTAACTGCTCTAAATAATTTTCGGAGAATGCATTTAGGACAATCTCGGAAGACGTTTTCTGCCTACCACCGGTTTTGAACAAGTATTTTTGCCAACATACCGAGGGTAGGTTGAAGTCCCCACCAACTATAACCGTATGAGTGGGGTATTTATTTGTTACGAGACTCAAACTTTCTCTGAACTGTTCCGCAACTGTATCATCGGAGTCTGGGGGTCGGTAGAAGGAGCCAATTATTAACTTAATTCGGCTGTTAAGTATAACCTCCACCCACACCAATTCGCACTGTGTATCTACTTCGACTTCACTACAAGATAAACCACTACTGACAGACACCAACACTCCACCACCAATTCTGCCTAATCTATCTTTCCTGAACACCGTCTGAGACTTCGTAAAAATTTCTGCAGAACTTATTTCAGGCTTTAGCCAGCTTTCTGTACCTATAACGATATCAGCTTCTGTGCTTTCTATTAGCGCTTGAAGCTCAGGGACTTTTCCAGCGCAACTACAACAGTTTACAACTATAATTCCGACTGTTCCTTGATCCAAGCACGTCCTGTAATTGCCAAGCACCCTTTGACATTGCAGCCCATCCCGCACTTTCCCGAGGCCTTCTAACCTAAAAAACCGCCCAGTCCACGCCACACAGCCTCCGCTACCCGTGTAGCCGCCAGCTGAGTGTAGTGAACTCCTGACCTATTCAGCGGAACCCGAAACCCCACCACCCTATGGCGCAAGTCAAGGAATCTGCAGCCAATACGGTCGCAAAACCGTCTGAGCCTCTGATTCAGACCCTCCACCCGGCTCTGCACCAAAGGTCCGCAGTCGGTTCTGTCAACGATGCTGCAGATGGTGAGCTCTGCCTTCATCTCGTAAGCAAGACCGGCAGCCTTCACCAAATCAGATAGCCGCTGGAATCCAGAGAGAATTTCCTCAGATCCAAAGCGACACACGTCATTAGTGCCGACATGTGCCACCACCTGCAGCTGGCTGCACCCTGTGCTCTTCATGGCATCCGGAAGGACCCTTTCCACATCAGGAATGACTCCTCCCGGAATGCACACGGAGTGCACGCTGGATTTATTCCCCTCCTTAGCCGCCATATCCCTAAGGGGCCCCATTACGCGCCTAACATTGGAGCTCCCAACTACCAGTAAGCCCAACCGCTGCGATTGCCCGGACCTTGAAGGCTGAGAATGATCCTCTGAAACAGGGCAGGCAGCTGCATCTGGCTCAGCCAGAGACAGTGCCTGAAACCGGTTTGTCAGACGCACCGGGGAGGCTTTCTGATCAGCCTCCGGGGACGCCTTTCGCTGCCTGCCACGCCTTGGAACGACCTCCCAATCAACCACAGGCGAGGGCTCAGCCCCACTGCGGGCAGCAACCGGGGCAACCACAGCGGCAGACCGATCTGGGGACAGACGGGATGAGGTTGACATCCCCGTGATATCCGAGTCCGGCTCCCCACAGTGGTGCCCATTGGCAACAGCCTCAAGCTGCGCGACCGAAGTCAGCGCCGATTGCAGCTGTGAGCGAAGGGATGCCAAGTCAGCCCTCATCCGAACACAGCAATCGCAGTCCCTGTCCATTCTAATCGATGTTTAACAACAGTTACTGAAACACGAGTCCGTGCCTAGATAACGCAAGCGGAACACACAAAGAATGTATCAACTAACCTGTACAAATGCCTAACGACTGCGCTACAATCTGTTGAATTTACGATTACAGTAACTAAAACTCGAAATTGCACCTCCTATACGAAACTCTCACGCAATTTAAATAAGAATCTACGAAGTAAACACTAAAGCGCGATGCTACAACTGTCAAATACTATAATACGCCCGAAATATATGAATTAAACAATGCAAGTACCCAAAAACAAGCAAAGAAATTAATTAAACTATCTAACAAATAAGTAAGCTAGCGTTATACGACTTGCTGCAGCAGCTGCTTATCCAACGGCGGCAGGGAGCACACTGACTGGCCAACCGACACTGGCCGTTCACAACAAAAACAGAAGACAGACGACTACGCGAATTTGCACTATTCAGGTACTAAGGCGCGATGCTACAACCCTCAAATACTATAATACGCCCGAAATATAAGAATTAAACAATGCAAGTACCCAAAAACACGCAAAGAAATTAATTAAACTATCTAACAAATAAGTAAGCTAGGGTTATACGACTTGCTGCAGCAGCTGCTTATCCAACGGCGGCAGGGAGCACACTGACTGGCCAACCGACACTGGCCGTTCACAACAAAAACAGAAGACAGACGACTACGCGAATTTGCACTATTCAGGTACTAAGGCGCGATGCTACAACCCTCAAATACTATAATACGCCAGAAATATATGAATTAAACAATGCAAGTACCCAAAAACAAGCAAAGAAATTAATTAAACTATCTAACAAATAAGTACGCTAGGGTTATACGACTTGCTGCAGCAGCTGCTTATCCAACGGCGGCAGGGAGCACACTGACTGGCCAACCGACACTGGCCGTTCACAACAAAAACAGAAGACAGACGACTACGCGAATTTGCACTATTCAGGTACTAAGGCGCGATGCTACAACCCTCAAATACTATAATACGCCCGAAATATAAGAATTAAACAATGCAAGTACCCAAAAACACGCAAAGAAATTAATTAAACTATCTAACAAATAAGTAAGCTAGGGTTATACGACTTGCTGCAGCAGCTGCTTATCCAACGGCGGCAGGGAGCACACTGACTGGCCAACCGACACTGGCCGTTCACAACAAAAACAGAAGACAGACGACTACGCGAATTTGCACTATTCAGGTACTAAGGCGCGATGCTACAACCCTCAAATACTATAATACGCCCGAAATATATGAATTAAACAATGCAAGTACCCAAAAACAAGCAAAGAAATTAATTAAACTATCTAACAGATAAGTAAGCTAGGGTTATACGACTTGCTGCAGCAGCTGCTTATCCAACGGCGGCAGGGAGCACACTTCACCGTATTGTGCTCTAGACAGTTGAATAGCGAACTGATACTTAGTATGTGTTGGGCAGCGTTCGTGATGAAGTGGAAATTTGACAATATTCAAAATGGCCATCTGTTTGTACTGCGCCATTACTCCCTCCCATGTAAATTGTTCGACTCACTGCTTCTTCGCATTTGACTTCTTTATTTAGTTGAGAGAAGATCGATTATGGTGTGTGTGTCTAGCAAGTGGAAGACATGTTTGCAGGTTCTCTAGACATAAAAAACATCTTAGTTTACTTTGTAAATTACAGGGATGACTTGGAATCTGTTACCACACCGACTTCGGTGTTTACCAGTGGAAATATAATTTAACTCTATTTCTTTCGAGTTCTCACGTGAATGTTTTTGCAGATGGGATAAGTTTCTAGTTACTCAGTGGTCTAGAACATGTTCCACCTCGCTAAAGTTTGAGGTTTGTAGAGAAATAATTCCTAGTCTATATCTTCGGAATAATGTTATGCGAACGAGCAGTAGGATACTGCTGTGTGCTTGATATCGAGAAGCCCACCAAAAGCCGCCATCTTGGATAATATCACTAGATGATATCACCATCGCCATCTTGGATGACGTCATCCACGCCATCTTAGATAATCCTTCTTGTCCCAATACTTTCATCATCATGTGCTTCATCTAAATCAGATTGTACATCGGAAAATACTTCTGTTGGAACAGAATTTAAATCATCTGGTAGTTCAGGAACTGGCAAATCGACACCATGCCCTACTGGTCAGATAGCGGATGGAAGGTTACGGTAGCTTATTATCTTCTTGTTTTTCCAATTATGACCAGTAATATGAACAATGCAAATGCAGCAATCATCAGAATGATTTCTTGCCTCCCTTCATATCACAGGAACAGCAGATCTAAAGGCTTTTTTCTGCTTTCTGGACCATTTTCTCAGATCTTCAACAAAGATTTATATGATCACCAAGTTAAATCCAAAGTATGATAGATAAACCTTTTTCAGGATGTCTGTAATGTTTCTTTGGTGATTTTTAATCACAAATTCACCATAAATATAACAGAAACTGTGAGCAGAGTTTTCATAACCATGGTTAGACATTGTACAGGAAATGGGGAAGTGAAGTTAGGTTGACAGTAAAGAAAACATCATCTGTTAACACAAAAATAGAACCGACCTTTTGGACAGCAAATGTTTTTCAGCGGTGCTACTAACGACATCTACATTCATTACACCTCCTTTTTAAATTATTTTAACTGTATAAAAGCCGTTAAATTCCTTAAAAATAGATTAATTTAACAAATTTAACGGCAAATTGTGAATAAATGTATGTTCATATGTGATGATCAGACTGTATGTAGTTCATTCAACGACCTGACTCTGGAGAATATTAAGTGCTTGCAGGCAACGAGCCCACAGTGTAAGTACCTGAAGGCTGTCCCTTATATAATGTTATCCCCATCAACCTTTGCCTCTAAAGGGCACCATCACCCACACACATTTTGCCTGACCCAGATAACATTTCTATTTGACGAAAACCATTACCAATTTGTGTGAGAGCTGGACAGTTGGTGTGCCATTTTAGGAGATTACTGCATCCACTTGTAACACACCCGACTATGATAGCAGTCAACACTTTATTGTATTTACTCACTGTTCGTATAATACTCAGTCAACATATTTAACAGAAATCTCAAAACCATAGTAATTACCAAAGATCATAAAACATAAAACATATTGTTCAATACAAACAGGAATTACTTTTTGTATCACTGATTTCATGAATCAGTGATTGCCCTCGCTCTGCATCAACTGTGCATTTTAGTCTGCTACATCTGCCCTCCACTCTTCTGAGAGAGTCGTAGCTCAGCAATTCATGTGCGGAACATATTTACTCATGTGGTTTGTAAGTCCCTCAGCAGGACTGAAAATGAAAACCTGGGGCTTCTGGACCCTGATTGTCCACAAAAGAAATGTCTCTATCCTTGTGTGACATGCCATGAAACGAATATAACTACTGGGCTCTTTCGCTGCATATTTCATCTGTATATGTTTCGGAATATGCTGGCTTAAGGCAGTCAACCGATCCTGTGTAGTGTTTGCCATTTTTTTCAGGTACAAATGTTGTGTCAGTCCTGCCAATGACTTTAATTGGCCCCGTATATGGAGGGGAAAGAGGAGTTCTAGCTGTGTCGTCTCTTATCCACACAGTCATATTTGAACAAGTCTTTCCAGAAGAAAATTTGTTTGTCTCCGTGTTGTGACAGATTGGTGGGTTTGAGGAGTTGCATATGAGTTGGTAGGGTGTGTAAAAATATGGTATATTCCCTAAGTGATAGACTGGAAGGGAGGATGGTGAGAAAAATTCGCTCAATACATTCAAGTGCTCTATGTACACTATATGAATGGAGTAACACACTAAGTTTTCTTTAATTACTATGCAGGGGCCTCGAATACTAATGGTAGTGCTGTCCTCTAGCATTCCGTACAAAAGGTCAAAGCAGCTTTCAGAGTGCAGTGCATACGCTCTACCATGCTGTCACTGGCGGGTTGGTGGCTTGTAGTTTGTATATGTTTGCATATGGACAATCTGAACAGCTCCTTGAACGGTTGATGTTCAAACCGCTTAAGTGCCTACACCTGTCAGTAGTGATAGTTTGAGGAATGTCAAACCTGCGGAACCAAGCAGTTGTCAATGCACAAGGGACAGAAATGGCTGAAACATCCAGTATGGGGACAGCCCAGGTCCTTCTAATCAATCTATCTACCATGATAACTACAAAAAAAAGCCTTCTGGAGGGGGAAGAGGACCAACAATATCCAAATGCAAGTTTGAGAATCTCCCTGAAGGGTAGGGGAAGTGATCCACCAGAGTTAAGTTGTGGCGACAGATTTTACTATATTGATATCATGTGCAACATCGATCCCACCAACGGCAATTTTTTCTGTATTTCTGGCCAAACAACCGTGTTTGATACTAACGTAGCAGTAGCTATTATCCCTGGGTGTGCTAGGCCGTGATAGTTGTCGAACACTGGGCGTCGCCTCTTTGCTGGAATAAATGGATGCAACTTCTTTCCTAAAGTGTCGCACCAAATTCCTTGTCTTGTCTTGTGAATGGCAGGCACTCATGGCATAGGTCCGTCGATGCAGGATCAGTCTGACACTGCTGAAGGAAACCGTCCATATCTTGTTCTCCTGCCACATCATCCCAGTTGACGAAGGAAAATGCCGCACAGTTACGCAACAAGCAATCAGTCAAATACACTACCTTGCTCTGCGGTGTGTTGCACGTCTATGGAAAATTGGGCGAATTTGACGTGGTAAGTTTAAATCGATAACATGTTGGAATATGGAAGTCAGAGGGTTATGATCTGTGAAAATCGTAAATACTAGAGCTTCGAAGAATCGTCGCAAATGTGTGACAGTTATCGTTATAGGTACAGAAAGCTGGCTAAAGCCTGAAATAAGTTCTGCAGAAATTTTTACGAAGTCTCAGACGGTGTTCAGGAAAGATAGATTAGGCAGAATTGGTGGTGGAGTGTTGGTGTCTGTCAGTAGTGGTTTATCTTGTAGTGAAGTCGAAGTAGATACTCTGTGCGAATTGGTGTGGGTGGAGGTTATACTTAACAGCCGAATTAAGTTAATAATTGGCTCCTTCTACCGACCCCCAGACTCCGATGATACAGTTGCGGAACAGTTCAGAGAAAGTTTGAGTCTCGTAACAAATAAATACCCCACTCATACGGTTATAGTTGGTGGGGACTTCAACCTACCCTCGGTATGTTGGCAAAAATACTTGTTCAAAACCGGTGGTAGGCAGAAAACGTCTTCCGAGATTGTCCTAAATGCATTCTCCGAAAATTATTTAGAGCAGTTAGTCCACGAACCCACGCGAATTGTAAATGGTTGCGAAAACACACTTGACCTCTTGGCCACAAACAATCCAGAGCTGATAGAGAGCATCATGACTGATACAGGGATTAGTGATCACAAGGTCATTGTAGCTAGGCTCAATACCATTTCTTCCAAATCCATCAGAAACAAACGCAAAATAATTTTATTTAAAAAAGCTGATAAAGTACCACTAGAAGCCTTCCTAAAAGACAATTTCCATTCCTTCCGAACTGACTATGCGAATGTACACGAGATGTGGCTCAAATTCAAAGATATAGTAGCAACAGCAATTGAGATATTCATACCTCATAAATTGGTAAGAGATGGAACGGATCCCCCGTCGTACACAAAAAAGGTCCGAACGCTGTTGCAGAGGCAACGGAAAAAGCATGCGAAGTTCAGAAGAACGCGAAATCCTGAAGATGGGCTAAAATTTACAGACGCGCGAAATTTGGCACGTACTTCGATGCGAGATGCCTTTAATAGGTTCCACAACGAAACATTGTCTCGAAATTTGGTAGAAAATCCGAAGAAATTCTGGTCGTATGTAAAGTACACAAGCGGCAAGACGCAGTCAATACCTTCACTGCGCAGTGCCGATGGTACTGTTATCGACGACTGCGCCGCTAAAGCGGAGTTATTGAACGCAGTTTTCCGAAATTCCTTCACCAGGGAAGACGAATGGAATATTCCAGAATTTGAAACACGAACATCTGCTAGCATGAGTTTCTTAGAAGTAGATACCTTAGGGGTTGCGAAGCAACTCAAATCGCTTGATACGGGCAAGTCTTCAGGTCCAGATTGTATACCGATTAGGTTCCTTTCAGATTACGCTGATACTATAGCTCCCTACTTAGCACTCATATACAACCGCTCGCTCACCGATAGATCTGTACCTACAGATTGGAAAATTGCGCAGGTCGCACCAGTGTTCAAGAAGGGTAGTAGGAGTAATCCATTTAACTACAGACCTATATCATTGACGTCGGTTTGCAGTAGGGTTTTGGAGCATATACTGTATTCAAACATTATGAATCACCTCGAAGGGAACGATCTATTGACACGTAATCAGCATGGCTTCAGAAAACATCGCTCTTGTGCAACGCAGCTAGCTCTTTATTCGCACGAAGTAATGGCCGCTATCGATAGGGGATCTCAAGTTGATTCCGTATTTCTAGATTTCCGGAAAGCTTTTGACACCGTTCCTCACAAGCGACTTCTAGTCAAGCTGCGGAGCTATGGGGTATCGTCTCAGTTGTGCGACTGGATTCGTGATTTCCTGTCAGGAAGGTCGCAGTTCGTAGTAATAGACGGCAAATCATCGAGTAAAACTGAAGTGATATCAGGTGTTCCCCAGGGAAGCGTCCTGGGACCTCTACTGTTCCTGATCTATATAAATGACCTGGGTGACAATCTGAGCAGTTCTCTTAGGTTGTTCGCAGATGATGCTGTAATTTACCGTCTAGTAAGGTCATCCGAAGACCAGTATCAGCTGCAAAGCGATTTAGAAAAGATTGCTGTATGGTGTGTCAGGTGGCAGTTGACGCTAAATAACGAAAAGTGTGAGATGATCCACATGAGTTCCAAAAGAAATCCGTTGGAATTCGATTACTCGATAAATAGTACAATTCTCAAGGCTGTCAATTCAACTAAGTACCTGGGTGTTAAAATTACAAACAACTTCAGTTGGAAGGACCACATAGATAATATTGTCGGGAAGGCGAGCCAAAGGTTGCGTTTCATTGGCAGGACACTTAGAAGATGCAACAAGTCCACTAAAGAGACAGCTTACACTACACTCGTTCGTCCTCTGTTAGAATATTGCTGCGCGGTGTGGGATCCTTACCAGGTGGGATTGACGGAGGACATCGAGAGGGTGCAAAGAAGGGCAGCTCGTTTTGTATTATCGCGTTATAGGGGAGAGAGTGTGGCAGATATGATACACGAGTTGGGATGGAAGTCATTACAGCATAGACGTTTTTCGTCGCGGCGAGACCTTTTTACGAAATTTCAGTCACCAACTTTCTCTTCCGAATGCGAAAATATTTTGTTGAGCCCAACCTACATAGGTAGGAATGATCATCAAAATAAAATAAGAGAAATCAGAGCTCGAACAGAAAGGTTTAGGTGTTCGTTTTTCCCGCTCGCTGTTCGGGAGTGGAATAGTAGAGAGATAGTATGATTGTGGTTCGATGAACCCTCTGCCAAGCACTTAAATGTGAATTGCAGAGTAGTCATGTAGATGTAGATGTAGATGTTACATATATGGCCAGGAGTTTGACATTCCTCAAATTACCACTACTGTTTGAGGCAGGCAGTTAGGAAATTTGAATGCTAACTGTTCAAGAAGGTCTTGAGATTATTTGATGCCCCATTGTCTACATGACTACTCTGCAATTCACATTTAAGTGCTTGGCAGAGGGTTCATCGAACCACAATCATACTATCTCTCTACTACTCCACTCCCGAACAGCGAGCGGGAAAAACGAACACCTAAACCTTTCTGTTCGAGCTCTGATTTCTCTCATTTTATTTTGATGATCATTCCTACCTATGTACGTTGGGCTCAACAAAATATTTTCGCATTCGGAAGAGAAAGTTGGTGACTGAAATTTCGTAAAAAGGTCTCGCCGCGACGAAAAACGTCTATGCTGTAATGACTTCCATCCCAACTCGTGTATCATATCTGCCACACTCTCTCCCCTATAACGTGATAATACAAACGAGCTGGCCTTTTTTGCACCCTTTCGATGTCCTCCGTCAATCCCACCTGGTAAGGATCCCACACCGCGCAGCAATATTCTAACAGAGGACGAACGAGTGTAGTGTAAGCTCTCTCTTTAGTGGACTTATGCATCTTCTAAATGTCCTGCCAATGAAACGCAACCTTTGGCTCGCCTTCCCGACAATATTATCTATGTGGTCCTTCCAACTGAAGTTGTTCGTAATTTTAACACCCAGGTACTTAGTTGAATTGACAGCCTTGAGAATTGTACTATTTATCGAGTAATCGAATTCCAATGGATTTCTTTTGGACCTCATGTGGATCATCTCACACTTTTCGTTATTTAGCGTCAACTGCCACCTGACACACCATACAGCAATCTTTTCTAAATCGCTTTGCAACTGATACTGGTCTTCGGATGACCTTACTAGGCGGTAAATTACAGCATCATCTGCGAACAACCTAAGAGAACTGCTCAGATTGTCACCCAGGTCATTTATATAGATCAGGAACAGCAGAGGTCCCAGGACGGTTCCTTGGGGAACACCTGATATCACTTCAGTTTTACTCTATGATTTGCCGTCTATTACTACGAACTGCGACCTTCCTGACAGGAAATCACGAATCCAGTCGCACAACTGAGACGATACCCCATAGCTCCGCAGCTTGATTAGAAGTCGCTTGTGAGGAACGGTGTCAAAAGCTTTCCGGAAATCTAGAAATACGGAATCAATTTGAGATCCCCTGTCGATAGCGGCCATTACTTTGTGCGAATAAAGAGCTAGCTGCGTTGCACAAGAGCGATGTTTTCTGAAGCCACACTGATTACGTGTCAATAGATCGTTCCCTTCGAGGTGATTCAAAATGTTTGAATACAGTATATGCTGAATACAGTTTTGCTGTACCGACAGGTTTTTGGAAAGCTAGAGAATGGCATTTTGTTGGGACTTATTTTTGTAACACCACGCCCAGTGCTTTCCGACTTGCGTTAACCGCAAGACGATTGACGCCTTCTGGGGAGGATGTGACAACAATTAAGCATTCGACAACGCATTTTTTAGGTCGCTGGGTGCAGATGTAGCCTCAGGGGTCCGTGTCTTCTGTAATAATTTAACATCCGTAGGGGCGTCTAAGGCCTTTAAAGGAACAAGGTTGGCGAATTTTTACAATATCTGTCACTTTTTCTAGAAATGGAGAGAAACCATGACGTGATGTGGTGTAGCCCAGAAACCTTACCTCTCCCGCTCTGGAAAACCTCCCAGCCTTCACCACTCTTCCCCAACCACCTCTCCTCCCCAATCCAGGATTGTTAGAGAAAAAACCTCAATCTGTGCTGCGCTGCCAGAAATGAGTGTTGCAGGGTAGTTTCTTTTCTGTATTTTGGGTGCTACCCTATTGGAAATTGGAGGGATAAGCTCAGTCCCTGAACTCCTCTCCTTCCTCCTGCCAAAACGCCAGGAGAAGCTCAGTCTGTGCTGAGCTGTTTGACTGTAAAGTGCAAGTATTACCTTATCCAGCAATTACATGTCCTAATCATGTGATTACACTGCTGCAGATTGGATGTGTTGTCACATTGGAAAATTTTCATGTGACTGCCCACATCGATGTGTAGAGTTTGACTTAACTTGTGCTCAATGCCACCAACAGAGGGTGTCCCAACCCCTATCCCTTGCCCCCCTCTCTCTCTCCCCCTTCCGAAAAAATTGTTGCTTAATCTGTTGGTCTGAGCTGATCTTATGGATTGGAAGGATTCTGTGATAGGAAATTCAACTACATTGCTGAGGGCTTATAATATATTATTTATTCATGAAAGTCAGTTTGCATACTAATTAACAGAGGTTGGATCTCATTGTTTTGTGGTGAAAGCACACCATTATCTTTTGTTTAATTTTGGAAGATCAAGGTCCTGATAAATACATCAAAAAGAAGTAAATAATTATGTAAATAGTTCTTTTTTTTCGGTCATGTAAGTATTAGTATCATGGAATCGGTTTCCATATAAAACACTCACAGCAAGTAACGACACTGTTACAAATCGCGCTAAGCATAGCTGGCAAGAAACATCCCGATTGTGAGTTCACAAATGCCACACATGCCAGACTGCTGGTCACACTTTGAGCCCAGTGCATTGAGCTGAGACTCACTGGTCACTTGCAGAGGAATGCATGATACTGAATGTTGGCTTCCTTTCAAATATGATACCAGTCTCAGTCCCTATTTCGTACACAAACACGCCTCAAACACCTGGTCAGTGAAAGCAGTTGCTCTATGTGGTCATGCAGCTGTGCAGATACTGAGTTATTTAACAATACCACCAGTAGAGGACACTGGGAGGAGCAAACTCCCCATCCTTCCTCTCTCCAGTTCCCTCCTCTAATCTACTCTCGCCTTTCAAGTTACTTCCTGTCAGTCAAAGCATCAGGTGGCAGCAACTTTTTTTATATATGTACAATATGTGACGAAAAGCATCCGAACACCCCGAAAAACATACGTTTTTCAAGTTGAGTACATTGTGCTGTCACCTACTGCCAGGTACTCCATATCTGCGACCTCAGTAGTCATTAGACATCACGAGAGAGCAGAATGGGGCACTGCACAGAACTCACGGACCTCAAATGAGGTCAGGTGATTGGGTGTCACTTGCGTCATATGTCAGTACTCGAGATTTCCACACTCCTAAACATCCCTAGGTGATAGTGAATGTGATAGTGAAGTGGAAATGAGAAGGGACATGTACAGCACAAAAGCATACAGGCCGACTTCATCTGTTGACTGACAGAGACTGCCGATAGTTGAACAGGGTCGTATTGTGTAATAGGCAGACATCTATCCAGACCACTACACAGGAATTTCAAAGTGCATCAGGATCCACTGCGAGTACTATGACAGTTAGGGAGAGGTAAGAAAACTTGGATTTCATGGTCGAGCACCTGCTCATAAGCCACACATCGCACTGGTAAATCCCAAACGACGCCTCACTTGCTGTAATGAGCTAAACATTGGACGATTGAACAGTCGAATGGTAAGGTGTGGATATGCCCAGAGAACGTCATCTGCCAGCACGTGTAGTGCCAACAATAAAAATTCTGAGGCAGTGGTGTTACGGTGTGGTCGTGTTTTTCATGGAGGGGGCTTGTACCCCTTGTTGTTTTGCGTGGCACTACCACAGCAATGGCCTACATTGATGTCTTAAGCAACTTCTTGCTTCCCACTGTTGAGGAGCAATTCGGGGATTGTGATTGCATCTTTCAACACGATCAGGCACCTGTGCATAATCCACGGCCTGTGGCGGAGTGGTTACACGACAATAACATCCCAGTAATGGACTGGCATGCACAGAGTCCTGACCTGAATTGTATAGAACATTTTACGGATGTTTTGAAACGCTCACTTTGTGCCAGGTCTCACCGACCGACATCAATACATCTACTCATTTCAGCACTCCATCAAGAATGGGCTGGCATTTCACACGAAACCTTCCAGCACCTGACTGTACGTATGCTAGCGAGAGTGGAAGCTGTCATCAAGGGTAAAGGTGGGCCAACACCATATTGAATTCCAGCATTACCAATGGAGGGCGCAACGAATTTCTAAGTCATTTTCAGCCAGGTGTCCGGATACTTTTGATCATACAGTGTAACTGAGAAATTCCTACCGAAACACATGATCTGTGTCTCTCTCTGTCCAACGCCCTCAACCTCTCCCTCTCAAGTGGCTACTTCCTGCGCAGCAAGCACCTCTCGCTTCCCACTAGAAACCACACTATCCCCTCTCTCTTCTTGATTATAGTCGTCGATACCTGGTAAATCCCCAGCTCTCCCCAAATGCTTGGCTGTGGATGTCATGGGAATAGTCCACTGCAGTACCCCCACTCAGTTAAATTTATTGACTAATTAATTAAATCGATGCCCACTGTCTGGGACAGTTTTTCCTTGCCTCCAACTGGTGGATACTGTGGCTGGTATATTTGGCAGGAAATTCTGGGGCTATTTGGGATTCGACCCCACAACCACCTGGTTTCCAGTCCTTACTCTTCCCCCTTTTTGATTCTCCTTGTGCCTGTTGTCACAGTTAGGTCGATCTGCTGGAAATTCGTTATGCTGGAAGTAGTTGAAAATGGTAGAGAGAGTTTCAGATTTCAGATCAATTGCGCTATGCTCTTAAACAACTTGCTAGATATAGCACAAGGGTTTGTCTGGAATGTGCTCTCAATACCACTATTGGAAACAATAAATTGATCAGTGGGGAATTTGATGCCACAGCTGGAAGTGGTAGGCCTACTGTATAAAATGACTACTCGATCCTTCTACTGCAAGAGAGAATCCTCTGGGATGTATTGAGAAGCACTCAGTGCCACACACAGCAGTTGTCACTAACTCAACAGGGAACTTTCTAAATGCATACACTTTAACCATGGCCTATACTCGTAGCTGCCACAGTCAGATGTCGGAGACTCCGGGAACTCCTGTAGGCCATCACCATGTGTTGGCCATTCCGGCAGCTCCACGGTCATTTCCCATCATTCAAATTGGCTGTTACAGATGCTTGAAGGTCGAAGAGACTGACGCCGTGACTGAACAGCTACCAACCGATCAGTTTCCATGGCAGGGGGAGGGAGGGGGAGAATATTGTCCTGTCCAAATGTTCACCGTATTGAATCTTCTGAAATTTCTACATAAAAATCAGATAATAATGGCAATACACATGATCATGGTGGCAGCTCAAAACATACTGGGTATCAATCTGCTATTAACCTGCACAGAGAGCGAAATATAACTGGCAGATGTTTTTACCCATTCACCAGGGTGTGAGCAATGTATGGGCTTTAACTTCGAACAAGACTCTCTAACAACAATAGTGGGTGCCCTAATCTGTTGTTTTTAGCCCAATGACATAGCATAATAATCTTAATACAAAAGCATTGTATTAGCAGTGAGACATCAGCGAATAATTTAATAAAATATGTACTGAGGTCGGATCTGTTGATAGAAATCCCAAAGGATAATAACATTGCTCGAAACAGATTGATTTTAACATTGATATAAGTCCCTTTAATTTATGATATTTTGGTGTTACTTTGCAAAGAAATGGCGTTTGTACTCAACACCATGTGCTAAATTACAATGTACGGGTCCCAGATTTTAAGTTTGATATAAATCCCTTTAATTTGTGATAATTTGGTATTACTTTGTGCAGACATGGCGTTTATACCCAACACCAGGTGCTAAATTACAATGTGCATGTCATGGAACATGAAAATAGCATTTGCAGCTACACACTGCCCATAGCATTACCAGCTCCTGACAAAATACCCACCAACATGTCAGATATAAGATGACAGACGAAAGACCTAGAACTCTCCGCCACAAGATTATTTAAAGATTCGCTCACATGATCACTCCTCGATTCAGTGCGGACACTTACATCATGAGCCACATGCGTAGTTTTCATGGTAGTTTCATATAAATACTGTCATTATGACATGAGCATTTACTCGTGGTCTTAGTCAGCTTTGCTAATGTTTAGGAATTGTGAGGACTCTTTTATTTTCTTTATTTCCTTTTTTTCAATCGTAAACTTCAGGTGCTTATGACACATGGGTAAACTGTTTTCTATTCTTATCTTTTGTAATACCTTTTTCCTAGTATGTACTATTTTCATTATTTGTAGCTTGAAGGAACTCTGGACGAAATGAAAGTGTTCTTTTGACTCTCATTTAGTTCCACGAAACAGAATAATGCTTGTCGTTCATAGAATTCACACTTCCCAGAATAATCCCTGTAAAATTTCTGACTTTTGTCACGGTACTGTTCCCTTCTCCTATGATCAGCACCTATTCCTTGCTTGTGGGTTGACCTTATGAGAACAATTCCTCTTTCCATTTGGTAGGTACGCCACTTACAAAACATCCCTATTTTTAGGTCACAGATCGTCCTATCTCCACGTCAGTACGCTTGCCATTTATACTTAGTGAATGCCAGGTACGTCCTCCCTTATCCTTTCTGGGTAGGCCTCACGGTTCATTACCTTAGTATACATTTCTGTGTATACCATAATTAAGCATCATCTGGTAAAGATACAAATCTATTTTAAACTTCGTATTCATTCTTTAATACATCCTTTACTCCCTAGAGTCCTCCTCTACTTATCAACTTCTATAGTTTCAATAGATACAATGTCTACATATAATATTTACGTCCCACTAACCTTCAGTCATCCGAGTATTCATTACGCTGACGTTTCGTAGTTATCAACACGACTCTTTCTACTCCAACTTTCGCTTTCTTTCTTTGCTCACGCATCTCTCTTATTTATCCATTACTCATTACTGCTTTATAGTTGTTCGTTATGTATGTGCACCTCTTCTTATGTATATTCGATGTAGAACCGTCATAGCTTCTTGTATGTGAGCATATTTCCAAATGTACACACATTTTCCCTACAACACCTGGTGGTTCTCATATGGTGGCAGCCTTCCTCTTATGTGATTTAATGTTTATGTAGAAGTGTATTTTTTTTTTTTTAGTGTATATGTGTATGTGTGTTCGTGCAGTCTGATTCCACGGCCTTCTTATCTAAAGATAAGATTTAGGTTTTCAGTAACCACGGAAATGAGGAAGGACTTCAGCGATAGAAGTTTTGTGGATATGGAAAGAGGGAAAAAATAGACAGGTCCTCAAATGAGAAGTAAGAAAGTAAAAAAATATATATGGATGCTAGGATCGAAGAAGAGAAAGAAGATAGCCCTAAAGACAGGAAACCCTTCTCAGCCCCCTTCCCTAGTATCCCTAAGATATCTACCCACCATGTACTTGAGTGAGACGCCGGAGAAGGTTTGCCGTTAAATCGTCTCCTACAGAACGGACTTGTCCCACCTTCACCCTTTGAGGTCCCTGAAAGAAATCCTAGCAACCCTATGGAAGCGGCAAATGATGAAAAATCAGGTACACTTGTTTGTGAGGGCAATTTGAAAGGTGTGATGTGTGTTTTGTGTTAGTCATGACTTACCTGTTCTTGTAAATCATGCTTTTAACTTCAATACCCACCCCTTTCAAAATTTATACAAATCCTCCCGTCTATATCATATCTCCAAAAGGTATACAATACTCTATACAAAATGGAAAATTGTTCAGTTGGTCACATATTATTATGTTTTCCACAAATATACTACTCTATTTATTTTATTTCGTATATATATATTACTTTTCTCTGTGGTTCTCTTATGTTGTTCTCTATTTCATAGTCATATCTGGTTTTCTAATCAATATGATCACAGAATAGTTCTAGATTTTTAAGGAATTCACTGCAGGAAACTATCTGGAAGAAACACCGAAAACAGCTTGGGATCCGATGGTCGTTACTCCATCCTTTAACTTAGAATTCTAATGTCCCTGGAGGATATACAATTTTATGTTCTTTACATTGTATTTATCCTTCTCTAATCCGCTTGTGGGATCTACTAAAAATAGCGTCCAAGGATGGAACACCGTTTGTACCCAGTACAGTCCCCCATATTCTTGGAAAAACTTATGAGCCTCTTTCTTAAGAGTCGAGCTGGAAAGATGTTGTTTTATAAGAACCAGGTCATCTACATGGTACTGGGGTTCCAAAGCCTTTTGGTTATGCTTACTTACTCTTCGTAGCGCCTTTCAATTAAATTTTTAGAAACTATTTCCTGATTTACTTTGTAATTGATACTAGGTTATTCAGGCCAATTAAAATACTTAATTACAGGTTCTCCTATAAAAGGTTTGCCTATAACTTCTAAAGGTGTCAACCCAGTCGATTACTGGGGTAATTCACTTAGGATAAGTTCAAAGTCCTTAATTTTCGTTGGCCACGAAGTATGTTTTTCATGGCAATAAGTAAGAGATAATTTTCCAATTTCCTTCATTACTCGCTCACACGGATTTGATGACGGCTTATAACTGGATATTAACACATGTCGAATACCATCCCACGCTAGGAATTCTCTAAATTCGTTACTCACAAATTGTGGTCCGTTGTCCGTAAGAAACAAGTTTGGCATACCTACTTATAGAAAGTATTGTTGTAAACAGTGTATAACCGTCTGCGTATTGACTCTTTTAATGGAATATAGTTTAACATATTTTGACAACATTGTATTATAAGCAAAATAGATGATACTCTCCCTTTCCTTGTGGAATTGGTCAAAAAAAATTGCTGCTGTGAGGTCGTGTAATGACTTACGAATAATAGGACACATTTTGCATTTCACGTATTATTCTCTTTTACTTTCTGGCAAGTTACACAGGTTCTAATCAAGGATGCTATTTTATGCCGTAATTTCTTGAAATAATAAAACTTATTCACATGGGTTTGATTCTGGCGCGTCCATATCCTGTGTGAACATGCCATACAAGTTCGTCTTCCATTACCTTCGGAATACATAAGCGCCACCGCTGTGATGTTACGCTGTCTCTCCAAAACAAGTTATGATATATAATATTCCATTTTCCTAATTAGTTAGGAGGTAACGAGTTCTGGATACACCTACAAAATATTTCTGTTAAATAAGGATCACGATGGATATTACCCGTTATTCTTTGAGCCATTTCCTTTACAATGATGTTCGGATATTCTGCTGACATAGAATTAATGCTAAAAATAACATCGCGCCCTTCCTTACGTTTTAGTTCTTCCATTCCTATGGGTAGCCTCGATAAAGAATCAAGTACAATATTTTCGGAACCTTTTACGTATCGTATCTAATATCGTATTCCTGTAGGAAAAGCATCCATTGCATCAATCTACTGTGTAGTAATCGACTACTTATCAGAAAGGATAAAGCTTGATGATCTGTATAAATATGGATTTCTGATCCCCATACTAGTGTTAGAAACTTCTGAATACTCCACACAATCGCCAATAGTTCCTTTTCGGTAGCTGTGTAATTTAGTTCATGTTTGATTAAAACTGTGTGCCGAACCGAGACTCGAACTCAGGACCTTTGCCTATCTCGGGCAAGTGCTATACCATCTGAGCTACCCAAGCACGACTCACGCCCCGTCCTCACAGCTTTACTTCTGCCAGTATCTCGTCTCCTACCCAAAGCTGTGACGACGGGGCGTGAGTCGTGCTTGGGTAGCTCAGATGGTGGAGCACTTGCCCGCGAAAGGCAAAGGTTCCGAGTTCGAGTCTCGGTTCGGCACACAGTTTTAATCTACCAGGAAGTTTCATATCAGCGCACACTCTGCTGCAGAGTGAAAATCTCATCTATTTCACGCTCATTTTGGCTGTGGCTAGCAAAATCTATGGTTCTGTGTTCTACATCACTTGGAACCCATTCTTGCCGGAAACGTTCCGCAGGAACACCGTAATCAGATGCATCAGTTGAAAGTTTAAACGGTTCGCCCATAACTGGATGATGTAATATGGGTGACTCAACAAGCGCTCTTTTAACGGTTCCAAACGTATCATTTGCACTTTGATCCCAAGTCCACGGTACTCCCTTCTTAATAAACGTAAAATACTCGGGTCATT
The DNA here is from genome assembly GCF_023897955.1 of Schistocerca gregaria. Classification (NCBI taxonomy): domain Eukaryota; kingdom Metazoa; phylum Arthropoda; class Insecta; order Orthoptera; family Acrididae; genus Schistocerca; species Schistocerca gregaria. The sequence continues at coordinate 617,249,862 of NC_064923.1, read as the reverse complement.
TAACTCTCGCCCTCGTACGTACCGTCGATAGTATCCGGCCATACCTATAAAACCTCTTAATTGTCTTACATTTTTGGGGTGCGGACATTCCTTTCTTTTCGCATAGATTGGCGACCGTCTAATTGAAATACGTTCTAACTCTTCTTCTTCCATTGGCTTATCTAAATACTTTGCTGGTGTTAAATGTTAATCGAAATATTTGCTCATAGTACCCCAAATATTATTATAATATTTTGGGTCCCATAGATCTGATATGAACTTTTCTTGAGCTCTGGCAGATCAGTACATCTCTTTAAATTTCTTTTGAAAGTTTTACCAACAGGAAAAATTCTAAATATTTACTGTTCCCCATTCTGGGGCTTCCCCTGGAAGGTACCCCACAGCAAATTCGATCTTCTTGGAATCTTCCCAATGTTTTGGCAAAGCTTTGTGAAATCTTTTTATGAAATGGGTCGGATGCACATCTCGGTCCGTTTTAAATTTAGAGAATTTTCTAGACAATCCTGAATTAGCTTCCCATTGGAAATCAGTCACCGCTTCACTAGTTAACACATCATTAGGTGAAGTTACCCTTTTTTCTACTTTGTCTTGGATAAGCTTAATTTCTCTCCGCAGGTCATCCATTCCCCCTTCCTGGTATCATTAAGTTAGGCGATACGTTCTCGGATGTTATTCTCTCGGTAATCTTTCGATCTATAAATTCACCAAATTGTTCCTCCAAACTAATTACATTTTTATATCGGAGTTAGCTAATTTCTCTTTGAAATTCATTTCTACATTATATACCCGTGTATTGACACCTGTAATTTGCGATTGAATGATTGGCATTAATTCATTATGCATACATTTTCAAAAGATCCTAACTTTTCAATAAGTTCTGATTCTACATTATTACTTTTGCTCTGAATGTCAAGTTCTAATCTTTTCTATAAATCTTGAAAAGTGTCATTCTGTTTCTGACTGAGGTCAGTAAACGTATGATTTATATGAGTGGTCAAAGAATTTGTCAATTCGTTCTTTAAACCTACTTTCAAATTCTCTACTTTATTACTTATGGCGCAAATTCAATCTTCAAAGCACCCATGCCTTCGCTTCGATCACTGAATTCCTTGCTTTGAGAGTCGACTTTGGCGTTTTACAAACCTAAATTTGTCGTTTGAGTATTTGAGAATTTACCAAGTTTAGTTCTTTACTTAGAATTGCGCTCTGAGTATTTAATTGAGAATCTAATGAGTTTAACTTAAAACTCTGAGCTTTGATTAAATTTAGCAACTCAGCACATTCAGCTACTTCTTTACTAATCTTCATGGCCGTAGCTGTGTCTTGAGTTTCTCCAACCTATTGTATATTTTCCGTACTTTTATATGCCTTCGCTCTTGTAAGCATTTATAACTAACTTTAAATATGATAATTACGCACTAACAGTTCACTCAACAGTATCTTGAACGACTTCCTACTAAAGTAATCACGTTTTGTTAGACGCTCACCCGGCGTAGAATTGTCGTTGCGTAGGTGAGTGGATGGGGAGGCAGGTCTGCACCAGTAAACAGCAGATCGTGCCGGCGTTGTCGGTTGTATGTTGGTTTCCACGTCTGCGTCTCCGTGATGTGTGTGAAAACTGTATACTCCCCGCACTGGATCTTCTCAGCTGAAGCATTCGATGCGTATTTCTTCTTAGACCAATACGTCGAAATCTTCTTTACTATTTTTATCATTATGGATTTTTCACTTCTTCAATGTTTTTCCATTTAAATTTCGCTCCATTGTATACTTGAACATATTCCAATGTCTCGGAGTAATGCCTTTGTCCTATCATGTTTGGTTGTAATGGCAACACATAACAGCTTCTTCTCTCGTTTTTAAATTAAAACTCCTGTTTTCTCGGTCCTTTAACACAGGTCTTCACGTTTCTAACGTTCTGGCGACTTAAAGTGTGAGTGTGGATCTGGGTTATATCGGCTTATTCCTAAAAACCACTTTCCACTTCTTTGCGAGGTGATTTCCTTGGAATTTGCAGCCATTCTTCTTTACTGAATCGCCAGCTGCTGGAACCCTCTTGACTTCTTCTCTGTCAAATAATGATAGGTACAGGAATTTTTAGATTTTTCGTTTATTTTTGGAGGATTTCGGGGTTACAATATTCACTCTCGCTACGACAACCCTGTGTTCACTAATCCCTGCATCGGTTTTGATGCTCTTTATTAACTCAGGGTTATTTGCCGCTAAGAGGTCAAGTGTGTTTTACAACCGTTTACTATTCGCGTGGGCGCATGAACTAACTGCTCGAAATCATTTTCAGAGAATGCGTTTAGCACAATTTCGGATGATATTTTATGCTTACCTCCGTAATTAAACATGTATTTTTGCCAACATATCGAGGGTAAATTAAAGTCACCAGCAACTGTAATAGTATGAGTCATGTACGTGTTTGAAATGAAACTCAAGTTTTCCTTGAACCTTTCAGCAACTGTATCATCTAAATTGGCAGACCAATTATTATTTTATTCCGGTTGTCAACAATGACCTCTGCCCATACTAACTCACAGGAAGTATCTACTTCAATTTAGTGACAAGTTAACTACTTCTAAAACCAACTAACACGCCACTTCCAACAGTGTTTAGCCTATCCTTTCGGAACACCGATAGGTTCTTCGCACAAATTTCTTCTGAGCTTGTATCTGGCTTTAGCCTGGCTTTCAGTGCCTATAACGAATTGGGTATCAGTGCTTTCTATTAGCACTTGGAGCTCTGGTACTTTCCCAACACAGCTACGACAATCTACACCTGTTATACCAATGTTTCCTTCCTTTATTTGACCTGTACTCTTTGTGACTGAAGCCCTTCTTGTGTTTTCCGGAGACCCTCTAACCTAAAAAAACTACCCAGTCCACGCCACACAGCCCCTGCTACCCATGTTGTTAGGACATGTTGCTGGACAAGGTAATTCTTGGAACTTCCAGTCCCATAACTCAGAACAGATTGAGTATTTCATGCCACTTGGCCAAGTGGGGGGAGGGGGGAGGGGGGGGAGGGGGAGAGAGGAGGAGAAGGGCTGAACTTTTTTCCAATTTCCAGCAGAGTAGCACTGGAAATAAAGAAAGTGAATTATCCCATGTCCTTCCTCTCCTGTAGCTCAGCACAGATTGAGTCTTTTCCCCACAAATTTCCTGATAAGGCGGGGGGGGGGGGGAGGGGCGTTGTTAGGGGATGGCTGTGGTGTATCTCAGATGGGAAGGGGGTTCAGTAATTGATGAAGTCAATTAATTTGATATCAAAAGTGTGCATGTATTGGTGAGGATGGCGGGGGTTTGTGTTTCCCTAGAGGGGTGAGGTAGGAGGATGGAGAGGGGGAGGACTGTGAGGTTCCTCGGAAGGATGGACTATGCCAATGGGGTCATGAATCAACTTGCTGTGATCATAAGTTAATGAACATCACAATAGATTTGGCACCTAATATAAGCTTCCACTTTAATCTTTGCAAGCTGCACAAACAAAATTGCCCAGCACAGGCTTTGTCTTGGTACTGGTATTTACACTAAGTGTTGATGCACTAAATCTGACACAACTGGTAAGTGTCAGAGAACTAGCTCCTAAAATTGCCCAAGTCACTTCAGCAATCACAGATATTCCATATTTGATAGTCATGTAGTTCTAGAGTTTGTTTTCTTCCTGCAAGTGTATGTTCTGACTGCAGAATTATTGGTAGCTGCGAGAAAAAAAAACTTCACGTTTTCCATAATCATTTGACATTTTGGAAGGCTGATTTCTGAACCAGTGTCTCCTAGGATAAGTCTACCAGACTTTCTCTCTTTGCTAAGTAATCGAATAGAGCCTGTAATGGCTGAAAATGTCGCATTCTGCCTGCCTTTTTGGCGCTGTGAAAATTCCTGATGGATGAGCGCATCTACTGACACCTGTCGTTCCCATTTGAGTATGTGCAATGGCGTGTGCACTGTCTCACTGCGTCTTCAAAATAACTGTGGTACCAACGCCAACACCGCTTTCCATATAGCTGGTTTTTCTAGCTTTGAACCCTGTCGTTGCCGACATGCTTCTTTAGTCTTGCTAGTGAGTTCACAAGGTGCCTCATAGATGGCGTTGCCTGTGGGCCTTGTGTATGTGCAGCCGCAATATGCTAATCAAGGATCCCTGTTGTAGCCATGGTCACAAAACATGGTCTGGGTCTCCTGCCATAACTGTGTTCACAAAAACACGGGTTGTACTATCCATGCATGCCATCACAACTGCATCTACTTTGTGTGGCAATTCGTCGAGTGAGAGATCCATAAATGCACAAAGATCGTCCCTAACGTTTTGTGGCAGTTTTCAAAGCCAAAAAAAAAATTTAATGGCCGTTCTGCTAAGCATTTCCTTACCCACCGTTGCACATAAAGAGTGAAGCACGTGGGATGGGAAATCACAGGCACACACTTAACTCTCAATAATTTTTTCTAACCTTAATTACGGTGGTAGCACAAAAGCTGAAGTACTTCTTCTTTAAACATAGCATACGAAAGCCGGTATCAAACGTCTTCAAAAGTTCGATCACATTTAACTCCAACTGCGATATAATCATTGTAAACTGTCCCATATCAGATAGAACGCCACTTAAGCGAAAATGGTCTCGATATGTGTTAACGAAAGTTGCGTCCTAGTACACCAGAAGGGCAGAATTTTTATGTTGTAATGCTTGTTACCATTTCTTGAGCCTGTGCCGATACTCAGAGCAGACGTCTGTGGCATATTGTTGCTGCCAGATGGTGGATCATGGCAGTCTGTCTTCATAACCATTGTTTTGTGATCCACTGCGTAGCACGCCCGGTTGAAGAAAGAGTTCTGAATACTTCAGTATAGGATCACCACTTTAGGGGAACTCTGAATTTTCTTATAATATGCACAACTATGGCAGTAGGTTGTTTGCCAAGTCCAGGTGCAAGAATATTAGCTCCGTGGAGGTGAAGTCCAGTTTAGGTCGCATATGATACAGCCACCTACCCTACAGCCACTCACATTAAGAGTATGTTAGCACCATACGTGACAAAGCGCTTCCACCACATCCAAAACTCCTCGGACATTGTCGAACATCTCGAAAACCTACGAATCTTGAACACAGACATCAAGTTCAGCTTTGATGCTGAGTATCTGTTTCCGAGGATACAACTTCGGGACACTCTGAATACAATCACTGACAGATCTGATAGGGCCCTGATGGATCTTTTGAAGCTATTTTAACATCGACTTACTTCCTATGTGGATGCCAATTCAAGAAGAGACTGAAGGAGTGGCGATGGGTAGCTCCTTATCTCCAGCAGGAGCAAATCTGTTTATGGGGAGTTTCGAGAATGAGGCACTCACGACTGCTGCCTACTAGGCGACCTGTTTCTTAGGTATGTTGATGACACATTGGTCATTTGGCCGCATGGTTAGAAAAGACTGGATTATTTTCTTGACCAGTTGCATTAAAGACAACCTAACATTAAGTTCACAATGGAACTACAGAACGATGTTCAACTTCCATTCCTGTAAGTCCTGGTGAAAAGCTAGACAGATGGCTCATAGGCCATATTGTGTATAAGAACACAACGTACACCGATTATATTTCCAAGTTGACAGCTGCCATCGTCTGGCACAGAAGAACGCGTTACTGAGAAAACTTGAACACTGAGCGAAGACGATGTCCGATTCTGACAGCTTGGCAGTAGGGTTAGAACATCTACAGCAAGTGTTTGCAGACAACACGTACTCAAGCAGGGACATCCGTAAAACGCTACATCCCACCAGACAACCTGATATATGGGGAGGAGAACAAGAGGAAGAGACCAGAATAGTAGCCTTTCTACCGTATGAAGGGCCTGCATCTGCTAAGATTAGCAGGATACTGAAAAAAAAAAAAAAAAAAAAACAACACAAAACCAGATGTGAGCACTGCCCGCCTGACAAGGTCAAAGATTATCTGGGGTTAAGAAAGCATGGTATTTACCACATACCACGTGAACGTCGTACGTCTCACAGCGGCAAAACCGCCAGGACAGTTGAAATAAGATGTAAAGAGCACCAAAGACATACCAGGCTACAATGGGCCACTAAATCAGCAGTATCAGAACATTGCCTTGTACTTGAAAATGCCACGAATTTGATAAAACTAGGATCCTAACTCAGATGCCACATTGTGGGATAGTGTGATTACTGATTCTATAGAAATCAAGATGACAGAGAACCTGGTCAGCCGAGAAGCAGTATACCAGACCAGTATGAAGTGGAATCCGACTTTATAATTACTAAAGAGACAACGGAAAACAGTTTCCTTCACTGGTAATAAACTTCAGACAACAAGGAGCGTAATTAACGGGATCGAATCTCTTATGGAGCATCAGGTGGCAACCACCTTCTCAAGAGACAACTGTAACGCTCATGGACAAGAGAGGGTACAACATCAACCATCCGAAACAGCAGGCTCCATACATCCTAGTAACAGACACAGTACAGAACTCCAGACGGCGACCACCACCACGAGAGATTGTTGCAGCGTGCACTGACAGAATATGCAATTCCCACAGCAGCGTGATTCGCTAGGCAGCGCACCTTGTAGGGCGTACCGAACTCACAAGACTAGAAGAAGGACAGGGGCATAATAGGAAACAGAAGCGTGTCGAAAGAGCTGCGAACACGTGTGGCGGGCGCGAACCTAGCACGGAACGCTCTGGCACGGCCACCACCGGAGACAACAACAGAAACGGGAGCGGACCGGATATAAATAACACCACCAGAAACGGCTGTAGCGGCCGCGTACTTCGTAGCGAACACCAGATAGCGTCCAGGCATAAGTATGGGACACGGTCAGCTTGTCGACCAGTTGCAGGAAACACCTGATGAAGACGCCGAGTTACGACGTCGAAATACTGTGTTGGGAAGACGTAGACTACCGGCGGTACAGCCGATTCCACGAGATGACATAAAACATATTGCCCAATACAAAAATAAGTCCATTAGTTATATCCCAGCCACTGACAAACCAATGACTGCACTCACTCCATATCATTTCTCCATTTTAGTACACCTCGCCATAAGTATCCCTTCATCTCTGAAGCTCCCTTCCAACTGGGTGAAGGAGGAGGGGGGGGGGGGGGCATAGCAGGAAGAGACATTGGGACCGTTTAAACTGAAAATCATGGTCTCTGACAGAGACATTGAATATTTTTTTCACCTGTAACTTATGTTCAGTAAACATGAACCACTGTCTGACTTTCGATCCACACTCTGTATTTTACGTGTTGTTTTCCAGTGATCACTAAATCTATCTCGATCATAAGCATCAGCATATGAATATCTTATATTGCGCTCAAAGTACCCACAAGTGGCACACAGTGCATAAGTAGAACGCCAAGCAGACAAGTAAGCGCAAATTAATAATGTCGGCGACTACAGACTATGTTCTACTGTGTCAGGAAAACAGTAATACGCACACTACAAATAATGATCCGCAGATTCAAGCAGACCCAATTGACGAAGTTTTTATTACGCTATCAGACTGCATACCTTCCAATCCAGTTATGAAGACTTTGTCTGCTGCAAACGTTGTCTCAACCACGTCTTGCAATAAGGTGATGATAATGTCATATCTCCTACAACAACTGGATTTATGAATGCTGCAACTGCCTTTCACCATTTATTGCGTAACGAGTGACGAAATGTAATTCATGCTTACTGTGTATGCTTTACCCATCTAGACATTAATTTTAGGGACAGACATTATTCATTCCAGCCTTGGGCAGTGTAAATTGCAACATTCAAAAGAGAGTGTACTTCAAAGAGTGGGCAAATCCCAAGACCAATGCATCCAACAGGCACTGAACAGTGAAGTGATCGTGATGAATTGAGCCGATTATGAGTCGTCGGCACTGAAGCTGAAGTAGCAGATAAGACTTTGCAAAATATTTTAATTAGTAACTGCCAGTAACTGTTAATACTGCTGTGATTTCTAATGATCAATGTGGCATGCCTTCACGGTTCGACATTGCCAACATAATATACTGACAAGTTTTTATGTGGGGTGAATACACCGAAAGAAACATGAAGTCAGACTTCTAGCTGCTAAGAGACACTGAAAGCATTTAGAAAAAATTGAAATTTGCCAAATTCGTAGCTTGTCAGGCTGCTGGAAAAATGTACACCTCTGTACTATGTAACAGATAGTGTACGCTCAACTTGGTGGGGATGTATTCTTTTGTTGATGGCACATCAGTAAACAGATACGAGTAACATGGCAGGAGGTGATCATAAGTTGCTTCTCTGACACAATTGTTCACAGATACTATTCTCTGCAATTTGCAACTCTTTAATATCCAAAGTAATTATCAGTTGCCTTTCCAATATCGCAAAATGTTAACAATGTAAATAATACAGAATTAATTTTCTTTGTGTTTTCTTCATATATTCTTACTAATACCATCTGTCTTTGAGCAGATTCGAGGGTTTGTCAGTAATGTGGAATACAGTTAATGTTTTCAAGCTTGCAAAAATGGTATCTACATCTACATGATTACTCTGCAATTCACATTTAAGTGCTTGGCAGAGGTTTCATCGAACCACAATCACACTATCTCTCTACTATTCCACTCCCGAACAGCGAGCGGGAAAAACGAACACCTAAACCTTTCTGTTCGAGCCCTGATTTCTCTTATTTTATTTTGATGATCATTCCTACCTATGTAGGTTGGGCTCAACAAAATATTTTCGCATTCGGAAGAGAAAGTTGGTGACTGAAATTTCGTAAATAGATCTCGCCGCTAAGAAAAACGTCTTGCTTTAATGACTTCCATCCCAACTCGTGTATCATATCTGCCACACCCTCTCTCCTATTACGTGATAACACAAAACGAGCTGGCCTTTTTTGCACCCTTTCGATGTCCTCCATCAATCTCACCTGGTAAGGATCCCACACCGCGCAGCAATATTCTAACAGAGAACGAACGAGTGTAGTGTAAGCTGTGTCTTTAGTGGACATGTTGCACCTTCTAAATGTCCTGCCGATGAAACGCAACCTTTGGCTCGACTTCCCCACAATATTATCTATGTGGTCTTTCCAACTGAAGTTGTACGTAGTTTTTACACCCAGGTACTTAGTTGAATTGACAGCCTTGATAATTTTACTATTTATCGAGTAATCGAATTCTAACGGATTTCTTTTGGAACTCATGTGAATCACGTCACACTTTTCGTTACTTAGTATCAACTGTCACCTTCCACACCATACAGCAATCTTTTCTAAATCACTTTGCAACTGATACTGGTCTTCGGATGACCTTACTAGACGGTAAATTACAGCATCATCTGCGAACAACCTAAGAGAACTGCCCAGATTGTCAACCAGGTCATTTACATAGGTCAGGAACAGCGGAGGTCCCAGGACGCTTCCCGGGGAACACCCGATATCATTTCAGTTTTACTCGACGATTTGCCGTCTGTTACTACGAACTGCGACCTTCCTGAAAGGAAATCACGAATCCAGTCGCCAAACTGAGACGATACCCCATAGGCCTGCAGCTTGATTAGAAGTCGCTTGTGAGGAACGGTGTCAAAAGCTTTCCGGAAATCTAGAAATACGGAATCAACTTGAGATCCCCTTCCGATAGCGGCCATTACTTCGTGTGAATAAGCAGCTAGTTGCGTTGCACAAGAACGACGTTTTCTGAAACCATGCTTATTACGTATCAATAGATCGTTCCCTTCGAGGTGATTCATAGTGTTTGAATACAGCATTTGCTGCAAAACCCTACTGCAAACCGACATCTGTAGTTCGATGGATTACTCCTACTACCCTTCTTAAACACTGATGCGACCTGCGCAATTTTCCAATCTGTAGGTACAGATCTATCGGTGAGCGAGCGGTTGTATAGGATTGCTAAGTAGGGAGCTATAGTATCAGCTTAATCTGAAAGGAACCTAATCTGGACCTGAAGACTTGCCCGTATCAAGCGATTTGAGTTGCTTCGCAACCCCTAAAGTATCTACTTCTAAGAAACTCGAGCTAACAGCTGTTCGTGTTTCGAATTCTCGAATATTCCATTCGTCTTCCCTGGTGAAGGAATTTCGGAAAACTGCGTTCAATAACTCCGCTTTAGCGGCACAGTCGTCGGTAACAGTACCATCAGCACTGCGCAGCGAAGGTATTGACTGCGTCTTACCGCTTGTGTACTTTACATACGACCAGAATATCTTCGGATTTTCTACCAAATTTGGAGACAATGATTCGTTGTGGAACCTATTAAAGGCATCTCGCATTGAAGTCCATGCCATATTTCGCGCGTCTGTAAATTTTAGCCAATCTTCGGGATTTCGCGTTCTTCTGAACTTTGCATGCTTTTTCCGTTGCCTCTGCAACAGCGTTCGGGCCTGTTTGGTGTACCTTGGGGATCAGTTCCATCTCTTACCAATTTATGAGGTATGAATCTCTCAATTGCTGCTGCTACTATATCTTTGAATTTGAGCCACATCTCGTCTACATTTGCATAGTCAGTTCGGAAGGAATGGAGATTGTCTCTTAGGAAGGCTTCTAGTGGCACTTTATCCACCTTTTTAAATAAAATTATTTTGCGTTTGTTTCTGGTGGATTTGAAAGAAACGGTATTGAACCTAGCTACAACGACCTTCAGATCACTAATCCCTGTATTAGTCATGATGCTCTCTATTAGCTCTGGATTGTTTGTGGCTAAGAGGTCAAGTGTGTTTTCGCAACCATTTACAATTCGCGTGGGGTCGTGGACTAACTGCTCGAAATAATTCTCGAAGAAAGCATTTAGGACAATCTCTGAAGACGTTTTCTGCCTACCACCGGTTTTGAACAAGTATTTTTGCCAACATACCGAGGGTAGGTTGAAGTCCCCACCAACTACAACCGTATGAGTGGGGTATTTATTTGTTACGAGACTCAAATTTTCTCTGAACTGTTCAGCAACTACATCATCGGAGTCTAGGGGTCGGTAGAAGGAGCCAATTATTAACGTAGTTCAACTGTTCAGTATAAATTCCACCAATACCAGTTCGCACGGAGTATCTACTTCGACTTCACTACAAGATAAACCACTACTGACAGATACAAACACTCCACCACCAATTCTGACTAATCTATCTTTCCTGAACACCGTCAGAGACTTCGTAAAAATTTCTACAGAACTTATTTCAGGCTTTAGCCAGCTTTCTGTACCTATAACGATTTCAGCTTCTGTGCTTTTTATTAGCGCTTGAAGCTCAGGGACTTTCCCAGCATAACTACAACAATTTAAAACTACAATTCCGACTGTTCCTTGATCCAAGCACGTCCCGTAACTGCAGTGCACCGTTTGAGATTGCTGCCCACCCCGTACTTTCCCGAGGCCTTCTAACCTAAAAAACCGCACAGTCCACGCCACACAACTTCCGCTAACCGTGTAGCCGCCAGCTGAATGTATTGAACTCCTGACCTATTCAGCGGAACCCGAAACCCCACCACCCTTAGGCGCAAGTCAAGGAATCTGCAGCCAACACGGTCGCAAAACCGTCTGAGCCTCTGATTCAGAACCTTCAGCCGGCTCTGCACCAAAGGTCCACAGTCGGTTCTGTCAACGATGCTGCAGATGGTGAGCTCTGCCTTTATCTCGTAAGCAAGAACGGCAGCCTTCACCAAATCAAATAGCCGTTGGAATCCAGAGAGAATTTCCTCATATTCAAAGCGACACACGTCATTAGTGCTGACATGTGCCACCACCTGCAGCTGGCTGCACCCTGTGCTCTTCATGGCATCCGGAAGGACCCTTTCCACATATGGAATGCCTCCACCCAGAATGCACATGGAGAGCACACTGGATTTTTTCTCCTCCTTAGCCGTCACATCCCTAAGGGGCCTAACACTGAAGATCCCAACTACCAATAGGCCCACCCTCTGCCATTGCCCGGACCTTGAAGGCTGAGAATCATCCTCTGAAACAGGGCAGGCAGCTGCATCTGGCTCAGCCAGAGACAGTACCTGAAACCTGTTTGTCAGACGCACCAGGAAGGCTTTCTGATCAGCCTCTGGGCCACGTCTTGGAACGACCTCTCAATCAACCACAGGCGAAGGCTCAGCCGCACTGTGGGCAGCAACTGGGGCAACCACAGCGGCAGACCGATCTGGGGACAGATGGGACGAGGTTGACATCCCCGTGATACCCAAGTCCACCTCCCCATAGTGGTGCCCATTGGCAACAGCCTCAAGCTGCGTGACCGAAGTCAGCGCCGCCTACAGCTGTGAGCGAAGGGATGCCAACTCAGCCCTTATCCGCACACAACAATCACAGTCCCTGTCCATTCTAATTGGTGTTGAACAACAGTTACTGTAAGACGAGTCTGTGCCTAGATAACGCAAGGGAAACACGCAAAGAATGTATGAACTAACCTGTACAAGTGCCTCACGGCTGCGCTACAATCTGCCTGAATTTACGATTATAGTAACTAAAACTCGAAATTACACCTCCTATCCGAAACTCACACGCAATGTAAGTAAGAATCTACGAAGTAAACACAGAAAAGAAGCTATACACGCATCTTTCTGCGCTGTCGATGTGCACCAACTGAGTGCTCAGGCTACACTGGTCTCTGAGAGCCTACTAGACAGACAAGTGCCACTGATGTACCAAAACAAAACAAATGCCTAACGACTGCGCTACAACCTGCCTGAATTTACGATTATAGTAACTAAAACTCGAAAGTACACCTCCTATCCGAAACTCACATTCAATGTAAGTAATAATCTATGAAGTAAACACAGAAACGAAGCTATATACGTATCTTTCCGCGCTGTCGATGTGCACCAACTGGTATGCAGTCGAAATTAATTACTTCTCTTGAACACCTACACTACGTGATCAGAAGACTCCGCACACCTGGCTGAAAATGACTCACAAGTTCGTGGCACACTCCATCGGTAAAGCTGGAATTCAATATGGTGTTGGCCCATCCTTAGCCTTGATGACAGTTTAGCCTTCATGGCAGCTTCCACTCTCGCAGGCATACGTTCAGTCATGTGCTGGAACGTTTCTTTGGGAATGGCATCCCATTCTTCACGGAATGCTGCAGTGAGGGGAGGTATCAACGTCGGTGGGTGAGGCCAGGCACAAAGTCAGCCTTCCTAAACATCCCTAAAATTTTCTATAGGATTCAGGCCAGGACTCGGTGCATGACAGTCCATTACTGGGATGTTATTGTCGTGTAACCACTCCGCTACGGGCCGTGGATTATGAACAGGTGCTTGATCGTATTGAATGATGCAGTCGTCATCCCCGAATTGCTCTTTAACAGTGGGAAGCAAGAAGGTGCTTAAGACATCAATGTAGGCCTTTGCAGTGGTACTGCCGCACAGAACAACAAGGGGTGTAAGCCCCCTCCATGAAAAACACGACCACACCATAGCACAACCGCCTCCGAATGTTACTGTTGTCACTACACACGCTGGCAGATCACGTTCACTGGGCATCTGCCATACCCACACCCTGCCATCGGATCGCCACAGTGTGTACCGTGATTCGTCACTCCGCACATTTTTCCACCGTTCAATTGTCCAATGTTTACGCTCATTACACCAAGCGAAGCGTTGTTTGGCTTTTCACGGCGTGATGTGTGGCTTATGAGCAGCCGCTCGACCATAAAATCCAAGTTTTCTCACATCCCACCTAATTGTCATAGTACTCGTAATGGATCCTGATGCAGTTTGGAATTCCTGTGTGATGGTCTGGATAGATGTCTACCTATTACACATTACGACCCTCTTAAACTATCGGCTGTCTGTGTCAGTCAATAGACGAGGTCGGTGTGGTACCGATAGCTACGATGCTACAACGTAGGTTGGCACTACGAGAGACACCGACGACAGCGCCCTCTAGCCGCTACTGTCGAGGTCTACGAGCTCCGCGACTGCTTCAGCCCATTTTCATCAGGTGCAGCCAGCCAAGACACTTCGCTTCAGCATCGCACCTATGTACAAAGTTATGTAATCTTTGATCAACTTGTTTTTGCTCCAGTAAACCATTTTCTTGCAGTACCGACTTGTATTACCTTTTTCCTGTTCCTACCCACGCGCCGCCTCTCAGACGGGACACAATAGTCGGCCTGTACGCTTTTGTGGTGCACGTGTACCTTCACGTTTGTACTTCAGTATCACATCGGAAACAGTTGACCTAGGATTGTTTAGGAGCGTATAAATTTCGGGTATAGACGTTTGTCACAAGTGACACCCAATCATCTGATCACGTTCGAAGTCCGTGAGTTCCATGGAGTGCCCCATTCTGCTCTCTCACAAAGTCTAATGATTACTGAGGTTTCTGATATGGAGTACCTGGCAGTAGGTGGCAGCAAAATGCACCTAATATGAAGACGTATGTTTTTGGGGGTGTCCGGTTTATTAGTTAATTTCTGGGACATTCATTCGAATGACGTCGACATTTCGTTAGTAACTCTGCAAACTTTAGAGGAAATAACTTAGTCAGTTCCCTACCAAAAAGAGTATTTCCTAAGACCACAGAAAAATGTACAGTAATAGCTTCCAGTAAGAAACGAAGGACTATATATTTTTTAATTAAACGATGGAGGGGAAATCTGAACAGCACTTGTATAAACGGAAGAAAGATTTACACGAAATATGAAATATGTTCCAAAATGAAACTTGCGAAAGTGTGATATCAGAGATATAGAGCTGCTCATGAAAGTCAACGCCCTCTTACCGAGTAGATCTAAGACACAGGTCACTCTGATTTGCTAGTGAGATGAACGTTATTGATTTCCGGACTTTTTCGACCTGGTTAAACAAATTCAGAAAACTGAATGGAAAAGGATGTCGCAAATTACACAGTTCACCTCAAGTAAATGTGTAAAAGAGTCGCAATTAACAGGTAGTTCTATAGAGAAACTTGTAGCTGACTTAAAGACGAAGCTTCTCGTTATCCCCTAAATGGCTGCATGGGGAAATCTCTGAGGTTTCATGCAAACAGTACTTTATTATTTAGAGCGGAAAAAGGACATAGTCGCTTATGCAATTGATGAGTGCTGTGACACATACAGATTAAGGGGTGCATTACTATCCAGAAACAGTGCGTACTGTTATTGTAACTAAGTGAAAAAAGATTTTATTTTGTTGTCAACCAGTATAATTAGACTTAAAACAACATGAATGATACTGGCAACTGAATGTGGAATTCATGTATTACAAAATTTGCTTGAAAACTGTTGTGTAGAATGTGGACATGGGAAAAGCGATTTGTGTGACAGCATCTTCTAACTTGAATGTTTTTCCAAGCTCAGAATATACATTTGCCTGACTTACACACTCTTCACACTGTGATGAGCATCCACAGTTAATTGTCTATTTCCAGTCTCACTAGAATAAATGAGGTGGCAGTGTAAAGCCAACAGTCAGTCGCTGTTTGACAGTCAACAGCATATCTGCCAACAGTGATTAATTACAACTGATGTGAATAATGGCCAACAATAGGGCTTCATTGTTTTTAAATCTCTCTCACTTTACAGCAAATATTGGACTATCGGGTTCTATATTCCTACTTATGTGACAAGTACAGTTATAGTAATTGTGTTGTAACAGCTTTGCTTATTAAATTAATTTCACCTACAAACATGACTTTTTACACACAATTACTACACTTATATTTTCTTGTTAGCAAACTGTTGTCCAAACATTTATGATTTGTATATTTTGGATAACAGTACAATGAAATATGTTAATTTTGATTATATTTTATAAGTAATCACCTTCCAGCTCCAAGTGCACATAACTTCGTCTCAGCAGCTCCAACTATATCAACAAAACCTCTATGTACTATAAATATATGAGAAGTTATGTCATTTGTTTGCAGAATTTTTGCTCCCGGTACAAAACACTTCTCTGAAACTAATATGCAAAGACGGTGAAGGAATGTTCTATCAACACCAACAAATATTGGAACCTGGAAAAACATGGAAAAATTTTGTTATTGCAAAATGGATGGCATAGTTTTGCAGCAGACAGTAGAAAAACATCACGAAAAATAACAAAATTCAATTTTAAAATTAGACATTCTGTTTTCTGTAAGCAGAAATTCAAGATGCACGAACTTAACACCGAAAATTAAGAGACCTAACAGTTTTCTGAAAGTTATAAGAGCAAAATTAGAACACACAAGAATATCTATTTTGTTTCTTTTGAAGAGGCAGACTGTTGTAATTTTAAAGGGACATCTACAGAATTAAATAACTTTCGTTATTCTAATTTAAATACTGTCTTCTGAAATAATCGATCTGAAACATTATTTGTCAACTTAATGAGGCAGACACAACTGTCAAGAACTTTCTGTCAAATTTACTATGTAATATAAAAATTGGTGTGCTTGTAAACCGTTAGAAAGGCACATTTTATAATAAAGGTTTAATTTTTAGTAGTTTGTTAAAACCATGTCCAAATCATTTCAACAATATACTGTTCATCCCTTACAATCATCACTGAAAGCGTTTATATTGACTACAGAACTGAAATATAGAATGCTGTCATTATTTTCGCGAAGAGCACAATGTACTTAACGTCTCTCTATCGTTCGTTATAGTTCTTTGCTGCCAGACTGCAGTGTTTAAAAAGTTGCTTGTGACTGTTGGCAAATTTAGTACTTCTTTGAGTTATCAGTGAATGAGACAAGGTACAATTCAGTGTGACTGAAATATGTCAGAGTAGTAGACTTTTAAAAAGTTGGAGAAGGTGGTCTTCAACTTTAAACTCATTTCTTTCCTCTATTTATTTAGGACATTTTTGAACAAATAATGCATCATAACTGAATATTGAATCATTTGTAGAATGATCTAGAAACAGTTTTACACCTTTAAAAACTCGCTACAGTTGAAGCAGTATAACCCTATTATGTTATTCTCAATTACACTGGAACTTTGTTCTTGTAATTGAAATTATTGATCTTCAGCTTACACCATACTGTCTAGTCATGTTTATGTAACGTATACAGGTACTGATAGAAAAATTCTTAGAATATTTGATTGTTTGAACACACACACACAAATACAGTTTTACAGAAAGAACATATGATGTTAAAGATAAATGTCACAGAATAATATTTTAAAGTAAACTCCATTGTGAGTAACACGTTGGACTTAGGTACAGATACGTGTAGAAAAGTGTGTGTTGCTAAATAAGTTGTCTAAAAGGTAAGATAGGGATGACCGACGTTAACATGTTCCTATAAAATGATTTGAAATATAGCAATTTGGGATTGATGTCATCTGCTTCTGACAATAAGTAAAATTCTTCCACATCTTCATGAAATTTATTATCCAGAGTACAAGTAAATAGCATATTAAATGCAGGAAAATAACGACTTCCTAAGTATGCAAATCCTATTTTGAAATTGTAGCCTGGTTGCTAGTATTTATGTTTATGAGTATAATGATTCAGTTAGTTTTTCAGAAAGCTTTAATAATTAAAGGATACAGGTATTCAAAGTTATATTATCTTGTAATGGAATAAATTGGTAAGCTAATCAGCAACAAAAGAATTACTGTTATCTTTCATTCAAAAGTAGCCACCAGTAACTTTTCAAGAACTTACTTGAAATTATCAAAAAGTAATTGACCTACAAAACATCTGATACAAAAAGTTTCGACCCTCCAAATTCCAGTCATCTATTTCGCTTCAGTTATTGCTTGATTCTGAACATCGACGATAAATTTTTGTTACTGAAAATTTTACTAATCAAAAAACACTTCTCAGTAATTAATTTAGCAAGCAATTAAGATTTCACATTATTTAGAATAATAAAACATTTATTTCAATGTGGCTACAATACTCATAAATAGGGGATTCCAAAAACTGCATAATAACAATGTTTGACATATTGTTATGAATTACTAACCTAAAACATTTTTATAAACCAAACAATAGTAGTCTGAGAATCCATGCAGAACAGAAGTAGGCTCTCTGACCGAGCCAAATTTTGAAGGATTGTCTAATTTCAGAATTCACATTGTTCTTACACCTATCTTTAATAGTCACCCCCCTCCCAAAAACGGCAGTCCCCGACTGGATAGCATACCATCAATCCATCTTGGCAAATCATATTGAAGTTCAAAGTTGACCAACGTACAGCTAACAACTCTGTGCCGAATCATGTCCTATCCATACACTGCTACCATCTCTATGTTGGATCGAGTTACACCATTACATGATGTGTAGGTATATGGTGAAAGACCGCTCCCCCCCCCCCCAGGATATCGTAAAATTTATTAAAAATATAAAAATCAAACACTGATCGACCATAAGAGTTGCCAAAGACGTTAATTATGAATGCGCGGTAAGATGGAGACAAATGAAAAAAATGATTTTGTTTCTCTCTCTCGTATGTGGCAACAGCCTTGCCGCAGTGGATATACCAGCTCCCATCAGATCACCAAAGTTAATCGCTGTTGAGCGTGGCCAGAACTTGGATGGATGACCATCTGGGCCGCCATGTGCTGTTGCCATTTTTTGGGGTGCACTCAGCTTCGTGACGCCAACTGAGTAGGTTCTCGACCGAATAGTAGTGGCTCCGGTCAAAGAAAACCATCGTAGCGACCGGGAGAGCGGTGTGGTGACCACATGCCCCACCTATCTGCATCCTCACCTGAGGACGACATGGCGGTCGGATGGTCCCGATGGGCCACTTGTGGCCTGATGACGGAGTGATTTTTCTCTCATATGTAGAAGTTTCTGTTAAGAAGTGTGGCTCAGAATATGATGGGCTACAAATGTTTGTAACAAGTATGTTTCAAAATAAGAAACGTTTTGGTATCAGTATTAAGTATTTTTTATTGAACTGAAGTGGAACCGAGTAAGGAGGACTTCCTTATTTTTGACATACACTGCTGTCCTTGAAGTCTGATGCCTGCTTCTACAATTGAAATGTAAGACAAGAAGTCTGATTAAGCAAAAAAACGTACAAGCACAACATTTCTAAAAAGGCAATTTGTATTATCCTTTTAAATTTTTTCCTTTCATATGTGTGTCATTATAATATTTTTATTATAACACTATGAATAACATACATACACTCCTGGAAATTGAAATAAGAACACCATGAATTCATTATCCCAGGAAGGGGAAACTTTATTGACACATTCCTGGGGTCAGATACATCACATGATCACACTGACAGAACCACAGGCACATAGACACAGGCAACAGAGCATGCACAATGTCGGCACTAGTACAGTGTATATCCACCTTTCGCAGCAATGCAGGCTGCTATTCTCCCATGGAGACGATCGTAGAGATGCTGGATGTAGTCCTGTGGAACGGCTTGCCATGCCATTTCCACGTGGGGCCTCAGTTGGACCAGCGTTCGTGCTGGACGTGCAGACCGCGTGAGAGGACGCTTCATCCAGTCCCAAACATGCTCAATGGGGGACAGATCCGGAGATCTTGCTGGCCAGGGTAGTTGACTTACACCTTCTAGAGCACGTTGGGTGGCACGAGATACATGCGGACGTGCATTGTCCTGTTGGAACAGCAAGTTCCCTTGCCGGTCTAGGAATGGTAGAACGATGGGTTCGATGACGGTTTGGATGTACCGTGCACTATTCAGTCTCCCCTCGATGATCACCAGAGGTGTACGGCCAGTGTAGGAGATCGCTCCCCTCACCATGATGCCAGGTGTTGGCCCTGTGTGCTCGGTCGTATGCAGTCCTGATTGTGGCGCTCACCTGCACGGCGCCAAACACGCATACGACCATCATTGGCACCAAGGCAGAAGCGACTCTCATCGCTGAAGACGACACGTCTCCATTCGTCCCTCCATTCACGCCTGTCGCGACACCACTGGAGACGGGCTGCACGATGTTGGGGCGTGAGCGGAAGACGGCCTAACGATGTGCGGGACCGTAGCCCAGCTTCATGGAGACGGTTGCGAATGGTCCTCGCCGATACCCCAGGAGCAACAGTGTCCCTAATTTGCTGGGAAGTGGCGGTGCGGTCCCCTACGGCACTGCGTAGGATCCTACGGTCTTGGCGTGCATCCATGCGTCGCTGCGGTCCGGTCCCAGGTCGACGGGCACGTGCAGCTTCCGCCGACCACTGGCGACAACATCGACGTACTGTGGAGACCTCACGCCCAACGTGTTGAGCAATTCGGCGGTACGTCCACCCGGCCTCCCGCATGCCCACTATACGCCCTCGCTCAAAGTCCATCAACTGCACATACGGTTCACGTCCACCCTGTCGCGGCATGCTAGCAGTGTTAAAGACTGCGATGGAGCTCCGTATGCCACGGCAAACTGGCTGGCACTGACGGCGGCGGTGCACAAATGCTGCGCAGCTAGCGCCATTCGACGGCCAACACCGCGGTTCCTGGTGTGTCCGCTGTGCCGTGCGTGTGATCATTGCTTGTACAGCCCTCTCGCAGTGTCTGGAGCAAGTATGGTGGGTCTGACACACCGGTGTCAATGTGTTCTTTTTTCCATTTCCAGGAGTGTATGTCTATTCACATGAAACGTCTGTGGCCAGCGTTTACTTAGGTGACATCAACATGTTGAGCCAGTTGAAAGGCTGCATATTATTATCCTAATGCTGATATTTCTGTGTTAGTTAAAGTGAGACTCTGTACTAAAACATAATATGCACAATAAGTATATTTGAAAGGAGTATGGGCCTGTGTAATATCATTTCTCTTGAACATTAAGTCTGAAATAGTAATCTTATGACTTCTGAGTAATAATGTTTCAATTGCAATGTTTATGAAATAGTGTTATAACTATGTGACTGTCATAACAGTTTCATGTGCACTACTCCGAATATATTTCTGACATAATACTTTGTTCTGCAGTTGTGATATTAAAACAAATCTGTGATGTTGTTTAGTATTTTGGTGATTCTTCTTCCCTTTAAAACTACAAGGAACAAAAAGTACTTCGATTTACTTCTGCATACTGTAAATAGTGACTGTCCAACATCCCTAACAAAGTGAAGCTATATTAACTAAATCATAATTTATTCTATGCACTGTCTGTATTATTCGAATCTCTCATTAGTTGTCAGTTCCCATAATTGCAGTCCAATGAGATATGACACCCGAGTCCACAAAGCTGAGTGCAATAATAAAATTGCACATAAGTAAAATGTTGTACATGGTGCCCCAGGTGAGGATACCTCCCTATTTTGGGACCGAGCGAGGTGGCGCAGTGGTTAGACACTGGATTCGCATTCGGGAGGACGACGGTTCAATCCCGCATCCGGCCATCCTGATTTAAGTTTTCCGTGATTTCCCTACATCGCTCCAGGCAAATGCCGGGATGGTTCCTTTCAAAGGGCACGTCCGACTTCGTTCCCCATCCTTCCATAATCCGATGAGACCGATGACCTTGCTGTCTGGTCTCCTTCCCCAAAACAACCAACCAATCCCTATTTTGGTATGGTGAAACAAACTTAGACGCAGGTGGTAGTGGTAGTGTTAACCCTACGAGTACCAACTCTTTTTTTGGCAAGCCGGTGTGGCCGAGTGGTTCTAGGCGCTTCAGTCTGTAAATGCGCGACCGCTGTGGTCGCAGGTTCGAATCCTGCCTTGGGCATGGATATGTGTGATGTCCTTAGGTTAGTTAGGTTTAAGTAGTTCTACGTCATAGGGGACTGATGACTCAGATGTTAAGTCCCATAGCGCTCAGAGCCATTTTCATTGGCAGAATGAGTGGCAGGGAGGATGACAACAAAGTGTTTAACAGTGAGAAGCAGGTAGAAAATGTGAAAAATTCTTTTGTGAATATAGTATAAGTGTTGGGAGGCAGGGTGGAAGAGTTAGAGGGTGTGGGGGCACCTAGAGTAATAACTAAAATAGAACCTGAGAATGAAGGTGATTTTGTGTCAGGGCAAAAGTGGTTTCCAACAGACAAAGTGAATGACGAGGCTGATGGCTAGTCAAAACGTATATGAAATTTCTAGGACTTCACTCACTCCTTGCTGTTATATGAAGAAGGTGGTATCGGTTTTGCATTGGTAAAACAAGTTAATGTCAAACAAAAATTTCATGAGTAAAGTCTAATAGAGAGCAGGAAGTACCATTAAGGGAAAACTTTCAGTGCAAAATATAGATCTTAATGAGAGAATAAATTTAAAAAATGAACCAAACTAGTAATGACACTGATAATTTAAATTGAAACATTGTTAACTGAAGTTCAAAAACACACACACAAGCAATCACGATATTTAAAAAGGTAGTTTAAAAGCTGAGGTGAAAGGCATTAAGAAAGAAATTGGTATAACTAACATTATAATTACAAAAGTAAATAAGAAGATAGAAAACGTGGAATTTTGCTTGCAAGCAAAGGTAAAGAAAGCTGTGCAGGAAACTGATTTAAAGTTAAATGAAGATAGATGACCAAGTATATAACCAAAGGGTAGTTTGTGACCTACATAAAAAGAAAGTGGAATCTATCACTGGTTCTCGTTAGAAAAACAAAGTATTTAGGGAGAGTTTGTAAAGATAATAAAGATAACTAGAAAAACAAATTTGTCACATTAAAACTAATTTAGAGAGTAAATTACAAACAGAAATGGGAAAAAAACTGAACAACAGTAATTGAAGAGGAAAGAATATGTGGATTCTAAGATTTGGGAAATTGGGAAGGAGACAGTCAAAGTGCTAAGTGGAAAACATAATATGTGTCAAATATACATTCCTTTCTTAGTTGTAAGAAATTTAGTAACTTTGAACTATGTGTGACATTTCACCCTAATGATTTTATTAGGGAATTCGAGGGTTTACCCGTAATTTGGACTGAGAAGGAAAAAATGTCATTTGTTAGAGGATTTTTGAAACAAGATTCACATAGTTGAGCAGGA
Source organism: Schistocerca gregaria (assembly GCF_023897955.1). Lineage (NCBI taxonomy): Eukaryota > Metazoa > Arthropoda > Insecta > Orthoptera > Acrididae > Schistocerca > Schistocerca gregaria. The sequence goes on along the minus strand of NC_064923.1, from coordinate 617,227,001 downwards.
GAAATTGATGAATTATGCAACTGGTGGGAAAAATTTAGCGAATCTTGAAAGAATATTCGTCTAAAAAGGAACAACTGAGGATTGTAAGTTCTGGTCCTAGGAAAGGTACTGTTAAAGTCTGTAAATGCTCTATAAAGAAGCTTCCATACATGGATAAAAAGATGGATCATTTATCCACTACTATAGAACTGAAAAACAAATACCAAAAAGAATAAAGGAATCACTTTTGTCAGAACTGAACGGAAACATTACTGTGGAAGGGTTAGGACAAACACAGAAGATAGCGCCAGCTGGATCAGCTGAGTGGTTCTAGGCGCTTCAGTCTGTTACCGCGCGACCGCTGTGATCACAGGTTTGAATCCTGCCTCAAGCATGCGTGTGTGCATTGCCCTTCAGTTACTTAGGTTTAGGTAGTTCTAAGTTCTAGGGTACTGATTACCTCTGATGTTAAGTCCCATAGTACTCAGAGCCATAGAAGATGGCAGGAGTTCTTTGAATGGAACCTAGTTAAAGGAAATTACCATATGAATAGGATGTGTAGGAATGATAACAAGAGGGCTAATAATGAACATGGGAATAATTGGTAATGGAAAAAGTACAGGATGAATAGGAATGACAGGAGACATTCCAGAGATAAAAACATAACGACCTATACTGGACAAACCTGGAAAAATGAGTTTTGCTATGGTTGTGGCTCAAACATGGACGAGACACAGGAAAGAACCAACAGTTAACAGAGACAAAACAATATTCAAACTAATATGGCTAGGAAAGTATAAAAAATAAATAAAATCATGTTGGGTAATGAACCAACAAATGTCCATATTAACTGATCATAGCAGACTGGAGATAATAGATCACATGAATTAGCAATTAAAAGACGTAAACTAAAATGTAACTGCCATGCATACGTTATATTATCATGGAGGGTATTGGGATACAAGGAGTGAAGGCAACAACTTGAGTGTGAATTGATGCTATTTAATTGTCTAGACATAGAGGAAGCAGTGAGGATAGAGAACAAGTAATTAGCCAAATATTTGAGGGGAGTGATAGTGACAGTAGAAGTGATTCATGTCAGAATGCAAATGAAAATGAGAGAAGCAAATAATATTTGAATTTATTTATGACAATGATGGTAATTCGGTAGGTAAAGAAAATTAAATGTAAACGAGCCAACCAAAGGAGAAGAAGAGTTATTGTACAGTAGAGAAGTAAATAGGAATTAAAGTCATACTGCTTGTCTTTTAAATATAGCTGAGGGTGGATTAGGTGAGCAACATAATGGTCTTTCGAGAAAGATGATTGATGAAGATTTGTTGTATGAAGAACATACCTTGTTAAATAAGAAAATGGTATGGCATCTCTTGAGTTAATATCCAAGGAATACTTGCTGAATGTTTACTAAATGATGGAAATTAATTAAATGGAATATCAGAAGTGTGTTTTGAATCTGTTAAAATAGTAATGGAGCTGTAATTATCCATGTGTCAGAATAAGAATTGTGTGTCCTGCTGGATAAATTTCCAAGAGTATAAGACAGTAAGTACTACTGACTGAGAACTTGCGCCAGGACCTGGAATCTAAATTCTTATTGATGCCTAATCTCAGTATTCATGTAACAATGACTGCAGAGTTCTTATGTAGGTAGAAGACCATTATCGATTTGTTACTGGAAAATTTTGTTTCTAAAATAATGAAGATGTGTATGAAATTATATTTTGGGAAAGATGAGGCACTGAAAAAATATAGAAAAGGACTTGCCACTGAGATTCTCAACTACTGGATTTGATGCATGGAAAATGAAGAGGAACAAATTTTGGTAGAAGTAAATGAAAAAGCAGAAAATATTGTCAGCATAAGCCATCAACAAAACAGTGGTCTTGCGGAAACATTGCTTCTGAACAGTCCTTTCAGAAAAATCAGGAATAGTGAATCACTATGAATGTAAACTGAAGTTTAACGAATGTGAATGATTTTTTCAGAAACCCTTTATTACCTTACCTTCAAAGAAATAAGTCATTAGAAAAGATGTCCTTCCATGGGAATAATTGAACATTCAGGTAGCTGATATAATAATTCCTTCATACTTATTGAAGAGAAGAGTAGGGGTAAGAGTTGTTCTAGATGTGTGAAAACTGAATAAAATAACTTCAGGAGGAATTGACTGATCAACTAATATTGATGAAATGTTATAAAAGCTCGATAGGTGTGTATATTTTTAGTTTCTTTAGATGTAATCTATAGTTACTGATTGTTAAGTTGGCTGAAGAATGGAGACATTGCACAGCTTTTTGCTAGGCATTATCAGTACTATGTTGTGCATTTTGGTCTCAATTTATGTGTCTGCATTTTTATCAGGGTTCTGGGCAACATTTTGGGTAATGAACTGATCAAAAAAAGAATTGTTTATGTTGATGATACCTTAATTGGAAATTATGATTGATTGAAGCGCTGTTAAGTTTTGCTTGAGGTACTGAGGGCTATTTGCAGACAGGATAGGAAGGTAAAGTTACATAGGTCATAACTGTGAAGAGATAAATTTCTTTTTGTGAAATGTAATTAATAAAGAAGGGATAGACACTGACCCCCCCTCCCCCCCCCCCCCCCCCGAAAATGAGGTCTGTTGCTGATTTATCACCACCTACAATCAAGGAAAAACTTGAAACAATGTTTGGCCTGTCTGGATATTATCGAAACTTTGAAACAGATCAGTCATTCAATCATCCAAGTCTAGGCAGGTGTAAGTAGGCTGTTTACCTTCTTATATCGGTATATTCTTATATTTGTAACGCCACATAGCACTCTGTATGAAAATCACTGGCTGTACTGTTTGCAGTCTGTGGCTGGGTGGCATTGTTGTAACATTCGCTAGTGTAGTGTTGGGCTGTTGGCTGTTAACAGGGCGTAGTGTTGCGCAGTTGGAGGTGAGCCGCCAGCAGTGTTGGATGTGGAGAGAGAAAAGGGGGAGTTCTGAAATTTGTAAGACTGGATGTCATGAACTGCTACATATATTATGACTATTAAGGTAAATACATTGTTTGTTCTCTATTAAAATCTTTCATTTGCTAACTATGCCTATCATTAGTTAGTGCCTTCAGTAGTTTGAATCTTTTATTTAGCTGGCAGTAGTGGCACTCGCTGTATTGCAGTAGTTTGAGTAATGAAGATTTTTGTGAGGTAAGTGATTTGTGAAATGTTTAGGTTAATGTTAGTCAGGGCCATTCTTTTGTAGGGATTTTTGAAAGTCAGATTGCGTTGTGCCAAAAATATTGTGTGTCAGTTTAAGCACAGTCATGTACAATTTTTCTAAGGTTACGTTTCACAGGTTACTGAAGAAAAATATAGTTTGCAATTGAAGCAAAGTTGAAACTGGAGTGCACCATAGAACAATAGCAAGCAGGACTTAGCATGCTCATAAAAAGAATCACTATATTTCTCAAATTGATGCTTAACAATAACTTTTGTGTTTCGAAAATCTGAATGTTATTTACTGGAACGCAAAACTATAGTGTATACAAACCATAAAGCTCTGAGTTTTCTGCAACAGTGTAGACTGAAAGACCATATATTTATGAGGCGCACCTTGTATTTCTAATAGCACATAAAAGGGAAAAAATATTATACTGTTTACTCTTTTTCAGGATCCCAAGAGGAAGTGGGAATGACAGTAGTAATGAGAACAGTGGGGGTCAGGTTAGATTTTTTTATTGTAAGGAATGAAGGATGAAAAACGAAACAGAATGAAAATACAAATTTGAAAAAGGTGAAACAGTATTACAAATCAGAAGTCGAGTCGAAAATGAAACAATATTATATAGCACAAAATGTTATTCAGATAAAAACATTGGACTGGCCAGAATGGAAATTATGCTTTCCAGAACAACACGTGAACAAAGTAATTGATTATATCTATGAAAGTTTTGGTCACTATGTACTAAGAAAATCGCAACTAAAATTCAGGAACAGTAACATTTAACAACCACAGTAGTGTAAAAAGAGGTTCGAAGGGTGTGATAAATGTGAGATGGTGAAAACAACTGATGTACATCAAAAGACCTCATGTATACAGCTATTACTAATTAATCAAGAGAACTGATTATTGTGGATTTACTAGCACCTCTTCCCTCATCTACAGGAGGTTGCAAACATCAATTTGTAATTTTAAACACATGTTCTAAACATGTACCATGACACATAGCTTTTGTGATACACTATGAGAATAAACAGTGTTTGTAACACTATGGCATGTGGTATTAATTTATTACTCTATTACTAGGTCTCCATCATTTACCAGTTGTGACTGGACAGACTGTGTCAGGGTTACATATGTAAGACTTGGTTACAATTTTATACAGCATACAGAAAACTACTCTCAATAAGGGCATTTATAACATATTAAGACAATATTATTTTGTCAGTTTACTTCGGTTGGTATTGAAAAATTCTCCAATAGAATATAATGGGTGTTCCTTCAAGTCCTGTGCAACTATGTTTCTGAACAGTCCTGACAGCAGAGACTGTACTTCTTGGTCCAGTGCATTGAACATTTTTAGGGCTACCACTGAAAAACTGTCTTGCATTCCAGTCAGTCGATAATTTGGTACGTCAATGGTCCTCTTGTTGCAGGTGTCTTGATTATGAATGTCTTGAATCATGCTGATATCACCTTGGTTTTCCTTTACACTGCTGAGGCATGGAAACATATTGGCTGAATACTGTCATTGTCCCTAACCTGGTAAATGTAGGTTTGCAGTGCTCCTGTTTTTTACTTGATGTAATGATCCTGACAGCTCTTTCTTAGCATTAACACCTCCTTACAATCTACAGAGTGCCCTCGTAACAGCAGCCCATAAGTAATATCAATTGAGTATAAATTATCAATATTTGGAAATAAGTTATAACACTTCATCCTTGTCTGCTCGAAAAACCTGATGATTTTTATTAAGACAATGCAGTCATTACGACCCCTAGACTCTGACTCTGTCAGCAGTTTAAGTACGTGATTAAAAATACAAATAAATATTAATTTCGTAAAAATAATCTGCTTTCATTGCATGTGAAATGGTTAACACTTCGGAGCCACGCTATTAAAAATTACCATAAGCATCGTTGATGATTGAGTGAGGATCTTTATACTGTCTATTATATAATCAAATTATTTTGTTTTTTCTACAGAAGTTTCATATTATCACTGAAAAACATGGTTTTAAACAACAAGACTATTTGTGCTATACATTTGCCAATTAAGGTAAAATAAACGAATATTGATACAATGTATCAGATTTAACATGGAATATCACACTGCCTGACAAAAAAGTGAAGCTTCCAGAAGACAATGACCATAATGTCGCCATAGCGACTGTAGTAACTAAAGCTGATAATCCGGTCAATAAGGTGAGGATGGTATTTCTGCTAGAAAATCCAGTTAAGAACTTGTTAGTATCTCTCTTAAACAATTAATGAATGTAATTTAGTTCCAGTATAATGGACATAAAGAAATTAGAGGCAAATAGGTAACTGTAAATCATGCTCTTCAGAAGTACATGCCAAGTAAGTGAATTAAGGATGGAAAGGACCCATCGTGGTTTAATAATGAAATTTACAAAATCCTGAGGAAGCAATGGCTGTTGCGTTCTCAGTTCAAAACAGAGCACACAAATGATGGCAAGAAAAACTTAATGTGGTTGTAAGAGGATCGATGCACAAGCAATACAACTACAACCACCGTCACACCATAGCAGAAGATCCTGCCAGGAACCAGGGAAAATTCTGGTCCTACTTGAAATCGGTAAGCGGGTATAAGCCTTTTAGCGAGTTACATGTTGACCAGTCTTGTTTTGGCAGTAGAAGAAGCAGAGCTTTAAATTTCGCATTTAGGAAGTCGTTCATGCAGGAGAATCATGTAAATACATCATCCTTCGACCACCACACAGACTCCTTCAGCGCACCCATCCCCCAGGTCTAGCTCCCCCCCCCCTTAAAAACTATTGTATGGATGACCTTGTTAATAAACATCCCTGGCATATAGAAACAAGTGAGAAAGATGAATGCAAGTAACTCACCAAAGCAGGATGAAATCCCAGTTAGGTTTTACAGAGAGTGCTCTATGGCATTGAACTCTTTCTTAGCTTCCTTTTATCACGAACCTCTCACGCAGTACAAAGTTTCAAGCGACAGGAAGAGGGCGCCGGTAACTCCTGTATATAAGATGGGTAAAAGAACAATCCGAAAAATTACAGACCAACAGCTTAACATTGATTTCTTGCAGAATTTTGTAATATAGACTTAGTCTGAAAATAAAATATTTTCTTGCTACAAGAAAGCTTCTGACCACAAATCGGGATGGTTTCAGAAAGCATAGCTGGTGTGAAACTCAGCTTGGCCTTCTCTTACATAATATCCTGTGAACCATCGATGAAGGGCAACAGGCAGATTCCATATTCCTAAGTAATTTCCGAAAAACATTTGACACTGTACGCCGCTGCAGAATGTTAACGAAGATACAAGCATATGGGATTGGTTTCGAGATATGCAATAAGCTCGAAACGCTGCTATTTTCCATATACATAAATGATCTGTCGGAGAGGGCGAGCTGCAGTTAGCAGCTGTTTGCCGATGATGCTGAGCTGTACAGGAAGATGTTCTCGTTGAATGACAGTAAGAGGATACAAGATCACGTAGATCAAATTTCTAGTTGGTGTGCTGAATGGCAGCTAGCCGTAAATGTAGAAAAATGTAAGTTAATGCAGATGAGTAGGAAAAAAACCGTAATGTTCGAATACAGCGTTAGTAGTGTGCTGCTTGACAGTCATATTGATTAATATCTAGGTGTAACATTCCAAAGCGATATGAAATGGAATAAGTATGTAAAACCATAGTAGGGAAGGCGAACCGTCGTCAATTGTTTACCGGAAGAATTTTAGGAAAATGTGGCTCGTTTACAAAGGACACCACATACAGGACAGTACTGCGACTCATTTGTGAGTACTGCTAGAATGTTTGGGAGCCACACCAGGTGGGAACGAAGGAAGATGTCGAAGCAATTCAGGGGTGGACTGCAAGTTTTATAACAGATAGGTTCAAACAAAATACAGGTATTATGGAGATCTTTCGGGAACTCAAATGGGAATCCCTGGAGGGAAGGTGAAGTTCTTTTTGTGGATTATTATTGGCAAAATTTAGAGAATGTCATTTAAAGCTGACTGCAGAACGATTCTACTGCTGCAAACGTCCATTTCGCTTAAGGACAGGGAATATAAGTGGAATCTGTACTCATACAGAGGTATATAGACAGTCGTTCATCCTTTATCTATTTGCGAATGTAATAGGAAAGGAAGTGACTAGAGGTAGTAGAGGGAACCCTCACGCCACACACTGTATGGTGGCTTGAAGAGTACGCTCGTAGATGTAGATGTAGATACATGCTTGGATGTGAATGTGAGATAGAACAAGTACACACCACTGTTGAGTATTTAAATGATTAGTGATCCAATTCTTTGTGTCAGGTAAAATACGCACCAGTCTTCACTAGTGTTCCTCGAGTTTACTGTTGCTACCAGGCATGGTAGCGTGTGTAATGGGCATTGGCGACATCTGATACTGAGTAATAACTGCGAAGGACACGGGAATGACATTTAATGCGTGGCAGAGTATGAAAGGGGCTTCATCGGCGCATCCATTTGGCTGGTGATCAAATCACACAAAGTCCTGAATTGTGAGACATTTAGATGTGATAGTGGCCTGGTTTTTGACCGAATGTGACAGTAAGGGAAGGCATGCTCGTAATCACGGTTTTGGTCGACCACTACCCAACACAAGGGAGGACTTTCATATTACAAACCTAGAAAATCGTAACACCATCTCATCCACACTTGTCATCCACAAATAAGCAATGTGCACCAAGGAATATCCTGTGCCATCCCACACCAGTCGTCAGAGACTAGTATCAGCTGTACTTGAGAATTACTATTGGATGTGCAGGAAGTGTTGGGAGTGACTGGAATGACTTGCCTGCTGAAGACTGGTGTTTGCCCTTTGTTGACTAATGACAATCACTGGAGAATATAGCAGCGATTTGGAGAGATATCATGATCTTCCAGTGATTTGGAGAGGAACAGAATTATTCCTTCTGACTCCATGGAATGCGGAGCCATTGGATATGAGTACGGGTCACAGGGAATTTTGGAGTCACGATGATACATGAGAAACATGCTGCGTCCTCATGTATTGCGTTTTATATTAGTCTACAATGGTGCCACATTTCAATAGGACAGCGAATGTGTGGACGTGTGGACGTAGCATGTTCCTCTAAGAAGTGTCTGCATAATGCTGTGGTATTCCTACATCCAGCAAGATGACAAGACCTGTTCCCAAAAGAATGTGTGAGACCAGATCATGCGCCAACTCCTTCCCAGGGCCAGTGTCCAAGATACCAGGAACCAGTTAAAAAAATGTGCCATTTTGTCTCGTAAGAAGGATTGATGACTTTATGACCTCCTTCCCAACAATAAATTCATGCAATCAAGGACAGGTAAGTGAAACGTCATGGTGATAAATCTCCTCAAACTGCTAAGTTAGCAGAGTTCTTTTATCAATTTTCTAATCACTGCCATAACGTCACACATTGTGAAGTTCATGAAGTTCCATTTAGTTTCCTCATCCTCTTCCACATACCTCCCTTTTTATTCAGGCTGCATAGATGTGTACTACTTATTTTTAGTTGGCCTTCAACATACCTTCTGTAACGTATTAATGTACATATCAGCAAGAGTTGTTTCTTTGAGGCGGACATTCAACTGTGTTACTAGGACATCAATCTGAAAATAAACAGATAAAAAATTACTCACTTCGTTGAAAAAACAGAATTACAGTAACATCTTGTCTTAAAATAATCAACGAAAAATCTTTCTTTGGGGGATCTAAACGCAGTTTAAGCAACTTTCGATTTAGTAATTGACTCTGAAACAAAGAGCCAAATCTTTGACTTCCGTTTCCCTTTTCAAAATCTGTATATACTTGTAACACAATGAAACAATAATTTTGACTACAGCTGATTTTCTGGAAGGATCAGTATACAGATGTACAGTTTGCACATTGGCAGAACCAGTGTCTCAATGTTTCTTCAGTACCAAACCTTCCGAAAATATTGTAAACATTGTTTCAAAAACTTTGTTTAATTTACCAAAATTCTTGCAAATTTACAATTCTGTCCATTACTGTTTTTGTCCAGCCGGTCTAGACCACATTTTTGTAGTATCCAAATGGTATTTAACTGTTCCTAGCACAAGAAGGTTGAAACGATCTTTTTCTGTTTGTTACCACTGCTACTGTTATAATTTTCACATCATTGCAATAAATGTTGTCTACATATAATGTGCAATTCTAATCATCCTTCAAAACGACTTATTATTAATATTTTCCACAACAGATATGGTGGCTTTAGAGTTGGAATCTGTAGCCAGGACAAGGAAGTTCCTGACTAAAGTAACAATTTTTGTTTGGATTTGCAGAGAGAAATTCAAATTCAGTATTGTATAGAAATAATGAACGTAGGGAACTTTCCAAGAGAGCTAAAGAGAAACTGGCCTCTGAGAAAGAAAATCACAAACTTCGATTGAAACCTCTGAGTTAAATACTGTCTTGTTTCTACATTATTATAAAAAGTGTGGTGTTCCTCAAGTACATTACAGAGTGTGTAAAATAAAAGGTAATTCCATGACAAAAGCTCAGAGCAAAAAAAAAAAAAGAAAAATTATGGCAGTGGCATAAGGGGTAAAACTCTGTATCAGTCTTTAGGTAATTCAGAAGGAACAAAGAAATTAGATACAACAGAAATGGTCAGAACTCTGTTGTCTCTGATAAAAAGTGCCAGCGTTAACTAAACTCTCTGAGGAGCTTAATGCAAATGTCATTAAGCAATTTCGTACTTTCAGTGTAAAACTAAATGCTAACATCGATGAACAATGTAGATTTATTTATTTAGATTTCTGCTGGCCTGTATTACGAAGAGTCTTAAGGATGTGGAACATTATTAGACAGAACCAAAAGAATGTAGATTAGCTGAAATGTAGAAAATTGGCGAATGAGCTTAGAAGTTGAAGTAATAATGTATAGTTAAAGTGAACACAACATAAATTACTGGCCTAAGTTTATGTTGAAAAGTTGAATCTCATGATGTATTACATAGCATAATTTGTATTACTGGCCTTATGCTATATAAAAGAAGAGGATCTATACATCAACCTTCATAAAGCAGGAAGATTAAAAATGGCTAGCACATTATAAAATGAAAGACTCAAAACATAAATGCAAATGACAATTCAAATTTAGAAGAGCTGTCATTCATTAATCTTCATGCACTCATTAGGAGAGTAGAATGACTTATCCATAACTTATTTTCTTAATTTAGATTTAAATATAAGTGAGACATCAATGTGGACTTTAAAATCTGATGGAAGCTAATTGAATACTTTTGTGGCAGAGTAATGAACACCTTTTTGTGCAGAACTTTGATGTTTTAGACCACTATGTATATCCTTTTCGACTTTGTATTTTTCTGCTGACACATGAATATCACATGCATTTATTTATACTAAAGCTAGTATAGAGAAGAGGATATCAAATACTACATTTCTCAGTTTCTATTTAGAATTCCTACTCTTTTATACAGTATTTACATTTTCTTTCTAATCATTCTATGGGCAGTATTTACGTTTTCTTCCTTAAACTGGGTATTTACATTTCAATCAAGGATGTCTGTCTGATATTTTATTTATTTATTCAATATATATGGAATGCGAGAACTAGTGGCAAGCAGCAGCATGTGAGAGAAACAGACACACACACACACACACACACACACACACTCCCACATTGCCCAGCCCAATCAGCTAAGGACAGAAAATTGAAATACGAAGAAATTGTGGATCTTATACTGTAGACATCGTTCAAGAAGAGCTTTTTTAGAATTTGTAATCCTAAGGAGATGAAATAGGGGATGAAAGGTTTTGTTGAAAAATGTCACTATTAGGCAATTTTAAAGCTAGCCTACGAAAACTGGTTTTTGGTTTCTTGGTCAGAAATAAGGAAATACATGTTTCAGCATTTTCGGAAATTTTATCTTATTTGGGAGATGAAGCCTTTATTGAAAATTTATCATTATTAATGAATTACTTAAGTATTTTTAAAGCTACATCTGCGAGCATTGGTATTTGACTTCTCAGTTACAAGTACGTTTTTCAGTGTTCCTGGGAACTTAACTGTGAAGGGGGTGAAATGGAGGGTGAGGTTTTCTGTGAAAATATTTTATTATAAAAGCACTTTTAAAACTGAATTATAAAAAATGTTACTTCTCTCTCAGAAATAAAAAATGTGTTTTTGGAAATTCAGCCCCTATGGAGGTGAAATGGGGGATGAAAGATTTTATGGATTTCATTGTGCAAACCCTTTTGCACTAAATATATGAAATTTTGTATCTGATTCTATATTAGACTCAAAACATATACATTACACTGTTTTTGGAAAGGATTGAAACAGGACAGGAAATTACTGTATTTCATTGTGAACCTTTATGATTGGAGAGGGTATGGATCTAATACTGTAATCAGGCATTCACACACACACACACACACACACACACACACACACACACACACACACACACACACACACACACACACACATGACTAGTGATTTATCCACTTTTACTGCACACATATGCATCAACTATTTGCATATATCTACACAGTTACACACTCAATCACTGCAAAGAAAATGGTGTGAGCAATACGGTCCTTCTAATGTTTACACAGATAAACCTTTTTTGTCATGCCAGGGCAGAAACCATTCACCTTGTCTCTCAACAGGCCAGTAACTTTCTGGTGTTAATCCAAAGGGACCAAATGATCACATATCAAGATGTTTTGGGATTGTACCTAATTACTTTACTTAAGTCACACATTTTCCCACAGTAAATGAAACTGTCTGCGTCCTTATAAAGTAATTTGAAATCTAGGAGTTAATTTTTGTAAAGTCGTAATGGAATCAGTACATATTAAGACTGGAGTGGTCCAGTACACATTTACAGATATAGGAAGTCTTAACGAACTTCACTGAAATCTTGGCCATCTCTGTAGTGACTAGCTCTTAAATGAGGATGGTGGCCTATTTGGAATTTGGAATGGCAACGTAATCTCTTGCACCATAATGCGCATCCCACCAGTAAACTAAATAAAATGTGTGATATTACCTAATGGTCCCCAACAGATCTTTCTGAAAATTGAATTATTCATTAACTTGTAAAAACGTTTTCAAAATCATTGAGCATGAGAACCCTCTGTTCAGTGTTCACACCAATATATTCCTTCAGCCAGTAGCGCTGCTTGAAAGAAATGTTAAGTTGTACTAGCAACTTCCATCGTCAACCTGAAACATTGCTGGATGATTGTGTAATGAAGAATATATCGCTGTTTACTTCCCATTGTTGTCAACAGCTCCAGGATGGAACTGTTTCACAGGAATAGGTGCTCTGGAGATAGCGACAAATCATTATGCTCATCATAGAGATGTGTGGAATATACCGGTTACACTTCCAAAAAATATTTCTCACAAGCATCTGTAACTGCACCATGGATCTTTTCTTTCAGTCTAGCGATTCCCCATTTGGACATTCATGGGAACCCTCCAAATGATAAGACTTCCTTACATAATTAACCAGTAGAGATTCTTTACATCCTGGTAATGGATGTAACATAAATCGTCTGATGGCCTGTACTTCACACCCACATTCATTTGTGACTTCTTCACATTGGCACATCTGTGCACACGTTGGCAAAGCCAACTGTGAATCCCACATTCAAAAAAGAATGTCAGTGTTAATCTACAGTTTGATGCCAAAACATCTTCTTAACAATGTGTTACACAAAAGCCCTGTTGTGATATAATAGAAGGCAGAATCCAGATAGTATGTGCCCAGACATCTACTCCAGAAAGTCTCGGAGATGTCAGCAACCAAGTGTACATCAGAGTTTATGTACGACCTAGCATTTTATCCTAAATCAGGGATGCCATACATTTGACAGATGGCAGTGCATTCTGTGCTGGCCACTGCTGTGGTAATACCCGTCAGGCACATCCCCGTTCAGTCTCTTTCGGGTGATTATCATACAATTTCACTCACCTTTCAAGTATCTAAATTTTCCCTGGTTGATATTAATCTGATGGACTATCAGGGTTAAGGTAAACGAATGATTGCTCTCACAGTACCTGCATGTCTTGAGTGGGAGTAGTAGAATTCACCTCGGCTATAGAGACAGGTTTTAGGACGCTGGAGGTGACCGTTGCATTAGTGGCAGTTTTAGAACTTTCCCTGAGCAGCAAGTGAATTCACGGATTCCTTTGTAGACAGCGAAACGGGGCATGGGCCCGCCAGGGCAGTGGCTTATGGGCCGCCATTCTGACAAACGGCCTTGCTCCGCTAGCGGCCAAGCAAGATGGTGGTTATGCCGTGGCTAAATGGGAAATGACACTTATTTAGAAACTGGCATCGCCAGGAATCCTAACCGCTTCATTAGGAAGTGGACGTGGTGTGGGAGCAAGATCTCCTTATTCTGTGTGCAGGTCTAGGCAAACCAGCATTGCGCTCGCTCCCAGCTAACATGTTTATTACAAGAACAGTGTACCTTGTGATACGGGATGTCAAATTACTCCAGATGTCGCGTTTCTTAGATGCTGCCACGCTTCACCAAAACGGCGCCCACTAAATCGGTTTATGGATGAGGCCGAGCTTGTTTTCACTAGGAAGCTTCTCTCATTTTGTGAAATCCCTCCAGAGGTTGGGCTGCAGGACCTCTGGGCATAGACTGCAGTTTCTTTGCAGAAAAGAATGTTTACCGCACTGCAGTGACTGATTGAGGAAGAATGGGTCTCCTTGCCAGAAAACATGATTGGCACAATAACCACTGCTGGGCCATGCTAGATTTATCCAAGAACATCTGGGGGAACTGCTGTTGTTTGGGAAGCTATTGAACAACGGGAGAGGCTGTAACTTGTTGCACGACCGTCTCGGAGTACGGTCACGAGTGCTCTTCCGTTTCTATGGAGAAAGCAGTTAGTTGTAAACTCGTGTGGTCATCTCGGCGAAACTTTTATTTTACCGCGGATGTGAGATAGTCATTGGCAGACATGGGTCATCTCCCGCAGTTATGATGTGCAACCAAACCCAGCAGCTTCCGCAGCACCTGCACGCAGACAACAGCATCTTGTCTTTCAACGGCTATATCGGTAACGTTGCACAGCTTCGGCAAATTTAGAAGCCTATCAATCGTTTTCACAGCCATCTATTTTCATAGCAGCCTTGCACTACCAGTAGTCACTTCGAGAGTCCATTGCATGCTTAATTATAATTTGATGTGAGAGACCAATCAGTGCCGGCCGGAGTGGCCGTGCGGTTCTAGGCGCTACAGTCTGGAACCGAGCGACCACTACGGTCTCAGGTTCGAATCCTGCCTCGGGCATGGATGTGTTTGATGTCCTTAGGTTACTTAGGTTTAATTAGTTCTAAGTTCTAGGCGACTGGTGACCTCAGAAGTTAAGTCGCATAGTGCTCAGGGCCATTTGAACCAAGCCAGACCGATCAGTAGAATGATACAGCTGTGTATGCTTGCCTAGACTGGCATTCTTCCACTCACAGTAGTCTGTCTCATCAACATGTAAATTGCAATTAGGCTCCCCAAACCTATTGCCAACCACCTGAGTTTCTGTTAATGAAATTATATACAGTTGAAGTTTCTTTTTATACGTTTGTGCTCCCTTGACCTTGATATTAGTTAATAAATCTCTTTGTGATAGCGTAGGTCCATTTTATCGATTTTTCAGTGATACCCATTCTCATTCCCTAGGATATCACTTATTTTGTTGTAGGTTTGAAGGAAGGAAATTAATTTTATGTCAAGTTAGCCAACTCAGAGGGTGATCCACACGGGACCCCTATTTAACGAATGCGAGAATTTCTTGTGCTATTGATAAATACGGCACCTCTTGGGTGTGGTGGTTACGACTGTTTAGTCACGTGGCAGACAGAGAACTGCCACCACCATAGGGTAGCTTGCATATTGGCGAGCGGGCAAGAATCGAATTTTCCCCTCTGCTTCCTCCGATAATAGCAATGAGTATGTAATTGCATTCTTGTGTTTCTTTTTGTGTTTCAATTCTTTTTTTAGTTCTGCATTAGTACTTAAAGCTGGTTGAAATGTAAAAAAATTCTCTGTTGCTATGTAACATATTTATTTGTGTTCATATTTTGATTTTGTTGGTTCTATACTGCATCCACGAATTTGACAGTTCAGCGTTGCTACCTCCGTTACTAAATCTCTTTTTGGAGAGGGAATTGTGTATTTTTGTTTAGTATATTTAAGAGACCAATATTGTTAGGTGTTCTTACATATGCATAATTTTAATTTGTGTTCCTTTTTCTGTTCTCTTTCGGGTCATGCAAAATAATTTCTTTTTTTTTATACCTGCATTGTCATGAGTGTTGACAAGGAATAACACTACGTTACTTTGTGTCAAAGTACACTCGGGAAATACGATGGAACACGCTTATAACGGTGATGTCAACCCGTCTGGTGACGTGTTGGACGGGTTTCCCACGGAGTAGTCAGGCCCAAACATGAATGATGCGGGATCGGAACAGTGAATTAACAGTGGTGACGAGTCTGATGATGGAGACGACAGTGGCCATTTAGACAAATTAGTCACGTGTAGAAATTTGGAAAGGGAGATAGAAGGCAGACACACAGTGCAACACCAATTCAGCTGCGCTCAGGAATCATAGGTTGCTTCGCCAATACCTGGCACGCATTATGAACCGGAACCTGGTCCACTCATTGCTCTCCTAGGTGAACTTAAGAAGCAGATGGATGAATTAGAAAGAAAACGAAAGGAGGATGTAGAAGAATTAGGAAGAAAACGAGAGCAGGATTCAGAAGATTTAGAAAGAAAACGAGGGGAGGAGGTAGAAGAATTGGTGCGAAAAAGAGAGCGTGAGGCGATAGCATTAAAGGAGCAGATTAGGGCACACATGAACGAGTTTGGGGCAAAACTTTCTGACGTACGGAAACTCGGGACGGAGGTGAAGAAAGACGTTCGCCTTGCCCGAATAGAGACAGCACGTGCGAAGAAGATCACTCTTGCTGCTGTCACCCGAGCAAAACGAGCGAGCTCCATGGCAAACAAAAGTTCGAAGCCTCTGAGCAGGGACATAAAGCAGTGATCGCCTACAAGCAGAATATTGCCAGAGTAAACGATCGACTAGCTCAAGTACAGGAAAAGTTGCAGACAAAGACTTCGAGACCTTGCACAGCGGAATAGTTACGTAGATGTGAAAACTTCAACGGCACGAGTGATGCCAGGGTGGTTCACATATTAGTGCGTCGCAAGCCACGTCTTCTGCCAAATGTTGTGCGCACTCACGCAATACCTCTGAGCAGATGGGCAGAATACACCGGACAAGTTCCCGGAGAATTCTGGTATATGTGACGGCCGCAGAGGACACGAGGTGTCCTATCATCTGGACCCAATTCCCGAGACGGAATCTGACAGATTCTCAAGTGCCGGAGTCGAACCTATGTTCGAACAGAAGCATTATCTGTCCGTCCTAAAATTTCAAAATTGTAGGGAAAATGGCGGATGTTTGCATCTTAAAATTTGAATTGGACAAATCACCGGGTCGTTACCATCTTCATGGCCCCTCGGTGCGAAGCTGGGGTTTATCTGCGCGCATATTGAGGGAACGGCTGCCGAAAAAATGCGTATGTAGCGGCAAAGTGCACCACATTCGAAGAGCTCAAGGACGCGTTGGCCACGAAAAATGCAGGATAGAGCAAAACAGATGATTATGATGTGCCCTAGCTCGGATCTTCGGAATACAAAGGACCGGTAAAAATATTCGAGGCGTTATTAAAGAAGAATCAGTTCTTGGACACACCCTGCAGCCTGTCGGAAATTATTTGTTTCTGTTTCTCGAAGCTCCCCAAACAGTACCAACAGGCACTCGTCGGTAGGTGCGGAGACAACATTGAAACTTTCAAATGTCCACTCAGCGAGCTGGAATGAATATATGAGAGGCAGAATGTAAGTGATAAACCCAGAAACAATGGCAGCAACAACCATCCACTGCGTAAGAACAAGGATTGGCGCAAAAAACGCCATGGTCCACAGGGAAGGACAGAGGAAAGAGCACCTCAACGCGACCGCAGAAATTACAGGTACCAGTACCGAGCAGCGGATAATTTGCGGCACTAAGATCGTAACAGGCGGGAGCGGGAACAGAACTAGCAAGCTTCTGGAGGTTGCCTCGGTCCAGACAAGAATCGACGGGTAGGAGAGGCGGTTGTCAATCATCCACCAAATCCCTCTCACAACATGTGTAACTGTAGTCCTCCACAAAACTGATGCCAGGAGGGCGCGGAAGAGGTTCGTAATTTCCGAGTGCGCAGAATCGCTCACGAGAACACCCTGGAATTAGAATCATTGAAGACGAAAAGGTCGGTTGGCCTCCACCATGGTTTCACGTGAAGCACTTCATAGAATAGGGTCTTTAGGAATGTATCACACATCTGTTGAGTAGTAGAAGTTTTACGTGTTGTTTATCATTTTTTTGTAAATGTAATTGTGTAATCATTAGGTTTTATACAGGGTTCATTTTCGGTTATATGGGTTGACTGAAAACAAAGTTATTATGCGTATTTGTGTCTGACTGCTGAACATGATCTTTGTCATTTTTCAGCGTCATATCCATCTTAAAGTTGTTTTATTTTATTTTATTTTATTTATTTACTTATATTTTTTTATTTT
This sequence comes from Schistocerca gregaria, assembly GCF_023897955.1. NCBI lineage: Eukaryota > Metazoa > Arthropoda > Insecta > Orthoptera > Acrididae > Schistocerca > Schistocerca gregaria. The sequence continues at coordinate 617,209,145 of NC_064923.1, read as the reverse complement.
GTTCCGTGAGCGCTTTTCTCGTGGAGCACTGGTCTGGAATGTGAACGCCATAATTAAAAGTGGTACTTATAAGTGTTTGGGCGAATGCATGTTCTTTCTGGGGTCATGACTGATACATGGATAATTTCGGCCTAGGTGTCCTTGATGGGGGAATCGTCATTTGGTATGTGTGAAACCTGGGATGGTCTTGCGTCTCTGATGCTGTTGTGGGGTGGTTGCCACTCTTACGAATGCTTATGACAGTGAGTGGGGCACGCATTCGTTGCGTTGCACCTATTTCCTGATCAATTTCGAGAGCGCATGGGCACGCCCTTGAGCGTTGCGCCAGTTTTTTGTGGTGTTTTTTCGAGTGTGCCTAGCCACATCTGAGTTGCGTGCGCTGTATTCGGATTTGTGAAATACTAAGGAAGCCGCCGAGCCCGCCCTCGCCGCTGTTCGTTGGGTCATATTTTCGTTGTGAGAGGTTGAGTCATCTTCACGTTTAAATACGTGTGTGTGTGTGTGTGTGTGTGTGTGTGCAACCTTACCGTAGAGAAAAGATGGTGGGGAATAGTGAGTCGCACCCCAACAACAAAACCGAGACACGGGACTGGACTGTGTATTTCTCATGCGTGTCACTTAAGTCTCATTGTAGCGATAGTTCTTTTTTATTGCTTGTGTTTCTTGGCTCTTGGTATAACTGCACACGTCTGGACGATTGTCCGGCTTTCCTTATGCAGCTTCAGAGTTTGCTACGCATTTCGTCCTCGAGGTTACAGAAATACCTAATCACAAACATAGAAACCTGCAGAATCTGAGGAGAACTGCCGTGGAAAGGTCAATATCTCGGCGATATCGCATTTCGCGACTCGGTTGTCGCAGAGCGGGTCAGATGGATACATAAGTATCGAAATTTTATTTCCGTTCAGCAGGCTATACTGCCGGTATTCACTGTCTTTTTATTCAAATTCAGATGGCTCTAAGCACTATGGGACTTAACACCTGAGGTGATCAGTCTCTTAGACTTACAACTACTTAAACCTAATTAACCTAAGGACATCACACACACCCATGCCCAAGGCAGGATTCGACCTGCGACCGTAGCAGCAGCGCGGTTACGGACTGAAGGGCCTAAAAACGTTCGGTCACAGCGGACGGCTGTCTTTCTGTGTTGCTCCTTTGTTTTACTACTGTGGACCCCTGTGCTTGTCTTCAAAATGTTGAAACGATCTCGCAGATTCGCCACCACATAGGAAGAGTACATTTCTAGGCTTACTGTTGCATCTTGGGCTTAATCATTTAGTTTTACATGTTATATTTGGTGTCTGTGTTTACTACTGTGAATGCCTTGAATATTAAGAATATAAAAGTTGTCAGAGGGTAGTTTTTAAGTACAATTAGAGTTTAAGGCATGCGAATTTCCATCTTATGCAACTAGTTAGGGGTACCCCTGTCAGCTGTTAGATATTAGAGTAATTTTTGTGTTTTTTCATGTCTATTACTAAGTCAAACATTTTTGTATTATGTTTTAACTATATATACGGTAGTAATCCGTGAATAAATATTTTAATCCTTTTTGTGTTTTTAGTATCATCTAGACTGTAAATATTTTAGATTTTTCTGTGAGTCGGAATCCGATATGCTACTGTAACAGTGTACAAGGTTTTGTACAAGGTGTTGATAGTGTACCAATTGGGTTTCGGTGAGGACTATACAAACTCTGTTCTTGGAGGTACGAGGAGGTTAGACGAGAAACCGGCCACCACAGGTTGAGGCTAAGGCTACGAAAGAGAAGCGGGTGGTGAACCCGCCAGGCAGCTGGCACACTAACACAACATTGCGACAGTCGAGACAACCAGGGCTACCCCTGCCGGGAGAAGTGAACAACGGCAGTCACGCACTACACTCGCTTTCGCCAATAGGTGATGTGAGAGAAGTTACTTTGTGGGATCCCCAAGCGTGGACCACTATCTGCCAGCACATCTTCACTCCCTTTGGGACGAGCCTACGCCAGTCCGACTAGCTGAGTGAGTTGGAATGAGGGGCGCCCGGGGCATGCCGCTGTCAACAGAGCTACCCATGAACAACGCTCACAGAGGGGCACAACGGCCGCAGGACGTCCTGGAGCGCCTCATACATGCCGGCAGACAGTTGGCCCACATGTGGGAGTGGTCTATGTGACTGCCTGCAGTCTGTTACGGCCACTGACACCTCGCAGCTCTACGAGACGTGCCACCTGGTCCTCCCGTCGGCGCGCCAAACAGACGATGGCTGTCATGTGTGCAGTTGGTCGTCATGTCTGCATGGTCTGTGCGACCATCCGTATCCCTCAGCAGCCAGTGGCATCACCAGGGCGTGAAGTTATAACGTTCTATGCGCTGGTTTTCTTAACGTAGATGGCAATCTGTCGCAGCAGAAGTCCTAAATTCTCAGTCACTGTAAAAATTCCAACTTCGGAAAAGTTAAAATTAAAAATCAATCTCATGATGTGTTTCAGCTGAATATTCATTACAGTCTCATAGTAAATAAAGACATCTTGACAAATCTGAAATAAGTTGTAACATACTTACAATAATGAAATAAATTATGCACAACAAGCTACATGCTTTCTGTCCAACATCACACAAAGTACTGACTCCCATTGCCAGCATGGCTGTGACTATTTATACTTTCTTAACAATCCCGAACAATCCTCGACATTGTTTAGAATCATTTTTTGATTAATTAACAATTAAAACTCTCATCCTAAAACAAATGACACATTTCCATAATTACCCTGACTCTTATATATTAAACACATGAATGAATTATAGTGTATACAATAATTGAAGAGTGTATAAACGCTTAGGTTTCAAATGTTAACAAGACACTTGTTATATTTACTAATTACAGAAGATTCATACCATATAAAATGTTCTTACCAATTAACAGACATCTACACATTGGTGTAATTAAGATTCTGTTATTATTTTGTACGTAACTTTTTCACAAGTACATATTTCCATACCACTATGTCATAAATTACTGTTTATGGTTGAAATTTGCGTGTTTAAATAGGTTTCAATTAGACTGTTAAGTTTCAATGTGTGTCTAACATTTTGCATCATGGTCACCAAGTCCACATCCACTGACTCAAGTGTGGGCCTAGTCTGTAAGGCTGCCGGCAACTCTCGCCAAGACTACTGTGCCGTCAGCCTGTGTTATGTAGTGTCCTGTGTAAAATGATTCTGTCGACACCTACACGAAATAGGTTGAGATCAAGGACGCTACCATCCACAACTTATTTCATAAACCAAAGACAGAAAAAGCATTTCATTGTTGTATGCACAAACGTTCAGTGACACTTGGTTTCTTGTCGTCATCTATTTTACTATAGAGTATTACACACTATAATTGTCTGTCTGCTTCATGGCCATAGATTTAAGTAGGTCTCATTTTTGTTTTGGTAACCACTAAACCATAACTAGCTACTGTCGGGCAGTCTCTGCAGTAAACATTCCTAGTTTTGTGTTTTCAATTAACGTTACTGTCAGATTTAATTTTTTTCTTTCTGTGTACCCTAGATAACTTATTTTTGTATGTATCCTCACCAGTTTTTCAGTTACTGTTAGTCTTGTAATACAATATATTTTTCATCTAAAAATTGTGACACAGGATTTGTAAATCCAGCTACACAAGTGTAATAATGTATTAATGAAATATGAATGCAAGTTGCGTACATATACATCTACGTGATTACTCTGCTATTCACAATAATGTGCCTGACAGAGGGTTCTATGAACCACCTTCAAGCTGTCTCTCTACTCTCTACCATTCCACTCTCGAACGCCACGAGGGAGAAACTAGCACTTAAATTTTCTGTGCGAGCCATGATTTCTCTTATTTTATCGTGATGATCATTTCACCCTATGTAGGTGGGTGCAACAGAATGCTTTCGCAATCGGAGGAGAAAACGGGTGATTGCAATTTCATGAGAAGATCCCGTCGCAACGAAAAACGTCTTTGTTTTAATGATGGCCACTCTAATTCACGTATCATGTCTGTGACACTATCTGACCTATTTCGCGATAATACAAAACGAGCTGCCCTTCTTTGTAATTTTTCGATGTCTTCTGTTAGTACCACCTGGTGTGGATCCCACACCTAACAGCAATACTCCAGAACAGGGTGAACAAGCGTGGTGTAAGCATTCTCTTTAGTAGACCTGTTGCCCCTTCTAAGTTTTCCGCCAATGAATCACAGTCTTTGGTTTGCTCCACCCACAATCTTATCTATGTGATCGTAACACTTTAGGTTATTTGTAATTGTAATCCCTAAGTGTTTAGCTGAATTTACAGCCTTCAGATTTGTGTGCCTTATCGCGTAATCGAAATGCAGCTGATTCCTTTTAGTACTTTTCTTTATTCAGGGTCAATTTCCACTTTTCGCGCCATACAGATGGCTTATCTAAATCAGTTTGCAATTCGTTTTGGTCATCTCATGACGTTGCAAGACCGTAAATGACAATAATCTGCAAACAATTTAATACGGCTACTCAGATTGTATCCTATGTTGTCAACACAGATCAGAAACAATAGAGGGCCTACAACACTTCCTTGGAGAACGCCGGATATCACTTCTGTTTTACTCGTCTGTTACTACGAACTGTGACTTTTCTGACAGGAAATCACGTATCCACTCGCACAACTGAGGCGATAGTCATGTTCAATGAATGAACCAGTGTGAAAGGGCATTAGGTCCCGTCACTATGGCTGTTTCTTTTCTTTTCTCAGGGATAGTGAATGTAAGTGGTTACTTTTCACATAGAGTGGAATATCCTTTTTAAGGATTTCTCCGTTCATTCTTCTAGTGAATGTGTGTGTTTGCGTTGGGCACATTTAAAAGTATACATTGTTACCGAATTAAGACTGGATGTTTGGCTGATAATGTGGTCCATGGAACTAAAAATGGCAACACCCAGCAGTGCTCAACTTTCTTGCAACTGGAGGAGAGGATGTGTGTGCGGACGTGGGTATCCCTGTGAATGAATGAGCATCACTTAAAGTATTAAAGTAAAATTGGCTATGAGGTTGGCAATATTCACCTCTATGATCTCTGCTCTTTCTTGCTTCACCACGACTAGTGGCAACTATGATGTTTTAATTCAGACATTTTCCTTGTGTTGTGTCACAGTACCCCTTACTTTAAGTGAGCCACATATGGAGAAAAATGATCTATTTTGCGTTGGGGATAATGAAAGATGGCGGTGCTTTCCAGGCAGGCCACTGCTGTAGTAATATCCATCAAGCACTTCCCCTTTCATATTGTTTCGGTGATTATCATACAATTTCACTCACCTTTGATGTATTATATTTATATCTGATAGATTATTAGGGTTGGGGTAGACCCCTGAGTGGTCTCACAGTACTTGCAGGACTTGAGTAGCAGTAGTAGAATTTGACTCTGCTCTACAGACAGATTTTTGGACGCTGGAGTGACCATTACATTAGGGGTAGCTTTAGAACTTTCCACAAGCAGCAAACGAGTTCGTGGAATCCTTTCTAGTCAGCGAAACTGGCCGTGGGCCCTGCAGGGCAGTGGTTTATGGACCGCTATTCTGATGGACGGCCTTGTTTCGCTTGCAGCCAAACAAGAGGGTGGGAACGCAGTAGCTGAATGCGAAACGACACTTCATTAGAAACTGGCGCTGCCGGGCAACCTGGCACCTGCCCTAACCGCTTTACAAGCGAGTAGACGTAGTGTGGAAGCCTGGTATCCTTATCCCGTGTGCTGGTCCAGGTAAAGCGGTGATGGGCTGGAGCCTGGCTAATATGTTTATTACAAGAACAGTGTACTTTGTGAGATGGGATGACAAGTTTCTCTGGATGTTGGGGTTTCTTAGATGCTGCCACGCCTCGCCAAAACGGCGACAGCTTGTTTTCACTAAGAAGCTTCCCCTCATCTTGTGAAATGCGCCAGGGGATTGGCTGCTGGACCTATAGGCATTGTGTGCTGTTTTTTTCCGAGAATAGAATGTGTACTGCACTGCAGTGATTGGTTGAGGAAGACTGGGCCTCTTTGCTAGAAAATATGATTGGCGCGGTAACCACTGCTGGGCCTTATTAGGTTTATTCAAGAAAATCTGGGGAACGGCTGTTATTTGGGAAGGTATTGAGCAACGGGAGAGGCTGGGATTTGCTTCACAACCGTCGCGAAGTGCAATCGCGAGTAAAATATTTTGGGGTAACTCTTCAAGTCAAACAAATGTTTTCAGAGTCCAAAAGCGTGTAATACGTATTATTTGTGGGGTAAATTCACGGACGTCCTTAGAAACCTCTTCAAAGAACTGAGTATACTAACTACTTCCTCTCAGTATATTTACTCCTTAATGAAATTTGTCCTAAATATTATATCTCTTTTTCCAACAAACAGATCAGTTCACACATACAGTACCAGGAACAAAAATGATCTGCACAAGGACTTAAAAGCACTTACTTTAGTTCAAAAAGGGGTCCACTACTCAGGAACACTCATCTTCAATAATTTGCCAGCAAACATAAAGAATTTAGTTACAAATAAAGAACAGTTTAAAAGGAGCCTGAAAGACTTACTAGTGGCCAACTCCTTTTACTTGATTGACGAATTTTTTAATAGAAATAAATGATGTATTGTATGTATTCATACTATCAGTATTGTTATTTCAGCTTAAAAAAACGAAAAAGTTACATATTCCACATCCACGAGGATCTCCTCAACATGGATCTATGGAACGAAAAACTAATCTAATCTCATCTAATCTGTGCTTGTGGGAACATGAAACTGACCAGTTAAGTGCAATGTATGTTCGTTGGAAGAATAACTGATTTTGAGGGTTGGATGTTTATTCTTTGTTTTTCTTTACATATGTAACTTCCGACTGTAAGCTAACTAAATAAATGTGTCGAAGTATATGTGAGTTTGATATCTGACCCACATAACTGGTGACACCTAAAATAAAAACGGTTTAAGTAGCAATAACATCTTTCAGATTACATTCGTTATACATGGAAGGCGTAAATAATTTTTTACAAACCATTGGTGACGCGATCTGGCAGCTGCAACAAGGGATTGAAGTTCTAGAACAATCGATGCTGAGAAATGACAGCAAGATGGGCACTACGAAATCACAAACTCAGCGATAACATGCCGCGAGCGCACTCCCTCGCTGAAAATTTTCCACGTGCCGATTCGTTCGTGTCAACTGCGCAGCGCCTACAATTGCGGGCACCTCCATTTACGCCCACACAACAGGACATGTTGTTTGCAATCTTGGAAAACATATTCGCACTACAATGGACCACAGAAAACCGTGAAGAATTTACGGTGGCATAAAGCAATTTGGACCATAGAGCGAAAACAGTGGTTTCCGGTGTGATGATGATGTGGTTTCCCACATCATCAACAAGTTACCTCGCGTCGAAGACTTCGCTAATCGCTTGCTGCACTAAGTTGGTTGAGCAGAGGCTTTACCAAGAGAAACATGGGCACAGAAACCCGCTGGAATTTTGGAGACATTTATGACCGATACTGGACTGCAGCGTAATATCTACTGAATTGCTGTTTGGCGACAACAGCTTCCCGTCTCAAGTATAGTTGACATTAATAGCGTATGAAGTACGGTACAGGGCACCGCTATGGCGTTTACCGTAGGCTCAACACAAGAACAGTCCCGGATAAGTAACCCATACGTAATATCCAAGAATTTACCTATTCTCTGACGGATACTAAAGGTTCTCAGTGTTTGATTGCCAGAAAGTATACAACCAAATCCTAGTGCCACATACCAAGATTTTGCGAAGACAGCAGTTATTACACATTTCTGCTTGTCATAGTTTTTGTTTATGCCATGTAATCTTAAATATGCAGCCTAAACCTAGAAGATATTCATTGACGGAATGTTACAAAGCTTGCCATTTTGCTTCACGTATTTAGACGACGTATTAACATACTCAGGTGATGCACAAGTTCATTGGAAGCATGTACAAGAAGTGCAGCACAGGTTGTGTATCTATGGAGTGGCACTTAATGAAGGCAGGAGCGTCATGTGCAAAAGTGAGATAAGTTCCCTAGGTCGCAAAGTCTCGGCTGACGGGCGCCGACCTTTTCCTGAAGAGATTGCCAAATTGTGTAATCTACCAAGCCAACAGACTATAAGTAACTTAGACGATTTTTAATGACGGTAAATTTTTACTGCTGTCTCTTGCCGGTAACAACTGCCACTCAGGTACCACTAACAGACGCACTTACGGGTAACAGTGCCAAGGGCAAGAGAATATTATGTTGGACACCAGAAATGAGTGACGGTTTCAGTCAGTTACAAGCCAGTCTTCAAGAGGCAGTGTTGTTTGCCCACCCTGTCCCCGGTGCGTAATTGAATATTGTTGTAGACGCCATCCAAGTTGTGACTGGAGCAGCAGTACACCAAGAAGTGAATGGACATTGGCAGCCTCTGAGCTTTTTTTTTTTTTTTTTTTTTTTCAATGAAGCTAAAGTGCAGACAAACAAAATGGGTTGCTTACGATACGGCATTACTGGCGATGTATGAGAGTGTCAGACATATTCCCCCTTACATTGAAGCTCGATCAGTGAGAAGTTTCACGGATCATAAACCTATCGAGTCAGCCTTCAACAATATCAGCGATAAATTTTCACCACGGCAGTTCCGACGCATAGAGTTCGTCAGTCAGTTAATTACGGATGTACGACACATTAGAGGTGCAAAGAACATAGCCGCCGACTATTTTCCGCGAGTATTCAGCTTAGTCAGCATCTTAAATTACGACGACTTCGCCACGGCACAAGAGATCAAGCATGGCAAGAGTTACTGACAGATCGACACACAGGATTGCGGCTGGAACAAATAAAAGCATGAAGCAAGATCAAAATATGGCGCGACGTGTCACTATAGGGGCGAAGGCCGTACATTAGGCAGCGATTCCGCAGTGCCCTTTGACGGCTTCCACAGATTAGCCCTCCCAGGGGAAACACCACTATCAACTTGCTATAAGAGCGGTTTGTGTCGCCATCAATTATAAAGCATGCTAGGAACTGGAGTCACTCGTTACTTCAGTGCCACTGTTGTGAAGTAGGACTCGGTGGTCTGAGTCCATAACCTGTTGTGATCTGAGTTATAAATGAAAATGCGCTTCCGGGTTGAAATCAAATAACAAATTCTCATCAGTTCACAGAACTAACGTAACCCGGTAGACTCGAAATCGAGAATAACTCAAAAGATCACATATATAATTGCGTCCATAGCAATGACGCCAAAGACGAATATTCTGACAGCGGCATTGGTTCTAAATGAAATTTCCAACACATCTGTACGTTACAAAATGTGGCAATTGACTCCAAATAATGACAAGCGAGAGGTCATGCACAAGAGTACTAAAAGGAATCCGCTAAATTTAGATTACACAATGTTGTTGCTATTGTTGTCTTCAGTCTTGAGACTGGTTTAATGCAGCTCTCCATGCTACCCTATCCTGTTCAAGTTTCTTCATCTCCCAGTACGTACTGCAACCTACATCCTTCTGAATCTGCTTAGTGTATTCATCTCTTCGTCTCCCTCTACGATTTTTACCCTACAGCTGCCCTCCAATGCTAAATTTGAGATCCCCTGATGCCTCATCACATGTCTTACCAACCGGTCCCTTCTTCTTGTCAAGTTAGATGGATATGTGCCAAGCAAGACCGTAAGAGATGGAAAAGAGCCACAGTGGTACAACAACCGAGTTAGAAAACTGCTGCGGAAGCAAAGGGAATTACACAGCAAACATAAACATAGCCAAAGCCTTGCAGACAAACAAAAATTACGCTTGGCGAAATGTAGTGTGAGGAGGGCTATGCGAGAGGCGTTCAATGAATTCGAAAGTAAAGTTCTATGTACTGACTTGGCAGGATATCTTAAGAAATTTTGGTCTTATGTCAAAGCTGTAGGTGGATCAAAACAAAATGTCCAGACACTCTGTGACCAAAATGGTACTGAAGCATAGGATGACAGACTAAAGGCCGAAATACTAAATGCCTTTTTCCAAAGCTGCTTCACAGAGGAAGACTGCACTGTAAGTTCCTTCTCTAAATTGTCGCACAGATGACAAAATGGTAGATATCGAAATAGACGACAGAGGGATAGAGAAACAATTAAAATCAGTCAAAAGAGGAAAGGCCGCTGGACCTGATGGGATACCAGCTCGATTTTACACAGAGTACGCAAAGGAACTTGCCCCCTTCTTGCAGCGATGTACCGTAGGTCTCTAGAAGAGCGTAGCGTTCCAAAGGATTGGAAAAGGGCGCAAGTCATCACCGTTTTCAAGAAGGGACGTCGAACAGATGTGCAGAACTATAGACCTATATCTCTAACGTCGAACAGTTGTAGAATTTTGGAACACGTATTATGCTCTAGTATAATGACTTTTCTGGAGACTAGAAATCTACTCTGTAGGAATCAGCATGGATTTCGAAAAAGACGATCTTGTCAAAGCCACCTCGCGCTTTTCGTCCACGAGACTCAGAGGGCCATAGACGCGGGTTCTCAGGTAGATGCCGTGTTTCTTGAGTTCCGCAAGGCGTCTGATAAAGTTCCCCACAGTCGTTTAATGAACAAAGGAAGAGCATACGGACTATGAGACCAATTGTGTGGTTGGATTGAAGAGTTCCTAGATAACAGAACGCAGCATGTCATTCTCAATGGAGAGAAGTCTTTCGAAGTAAGAGTGATTTCAGGTGTGCCGCAGAGGAGTGTTATAGGACGGTTGCTATTCACAATATACATAAATGACCTGGTGGATGGCATCGGAAGTTCACTGAGGCTTTTTGCGGATGATGCTGTGGTATATCGAGAGGTTGCAACAATGGAAAATTGTACTGAAATGCAGGAGGATCTGCAGCGAATTGACGCATGGTGCAGGGAATGGCAATTGAATCTCAATGTAGACAAATGTAATGTGCTGCGAATACATAGAAAGAAAGATCCCTTATCATTTAGCTACAATATAGCAGGCCAGCAACTGGAAGCAGTTGATTCCATGAATTGTCTGGGAGTACACATTAGAAGTGATTTAAACGGAATGATCATATAAGGTTGATCATCGGTAAAGCAGATGCCAGACTAATATTCATTGGAAGAATCCTAAGGAAATGTAATCCGAAAACAAAGGAAGTAGGTTACATCACGCTTGTTCTCCCACTGCTTGAATACTGCTCAGCAGTGTGGGATCCGTACCAGATAGGGTTGATAGAAGAGATAGAGAAGATCCAACGGAGAGCAGCGCGCTTCTTTACACGATCATTTAGTAATCACGAAAGCGTTACAGAGATGATAGATAAACTCCAGTGGAAGACTCTACAGGAGAGACAGTGGCTCGGTACGGGCTTTTGTTAAAGTTTCGAGAGCATACCTTTACCGAAGAATCAAGCAGTATATTTCTCCATCCTACGTTTATCTCGCGAAGAGGCCATGAGGATAAAATCAGAGAGATTAGAGCCCACACAGAGACATATCGACAATCCTTTCCACGAACAATACGAGACTGGAACAGAAGGGAGAACCGATAGTGGTACTCAAGGTACACTCCGCCACACACCGTCAGGTGGCTCGCGGAGTATGGTGTAGATGTAGATGTAGATGTTGTGCCACAAACTACTCTTTTCCCCAATTCTAGTCAATACCTCCTCATTAGTTATGTGATATACACATCTAATCTTCAGCATTCTTCTGTAGCACCACATTTCAAAAGCTTCTATTCTCTTCTTGTCCAAACTATTTGTCGTCCATATTTCACTTCCAAACACGGCTACACTCCATACAAATACTTTCGGAAACAACTTCCAGACACTTAAATCTGTACTCGATGTTAACAAATTTCTCTTCTTCAGAAACCATTTCCCTACCATTGCCAGTCTACATTTTATATCCTCTCTACTTCGACCATCATCAGTTATTTTGCTCCCCAAATAGAAAAATCCTTTACTACTTTAAGTGTCTCATTTGTTAATCTAATTCCCTCAGCATCACACGACTTAATTCGACTACATTCCATAATCCTCGTTTTGCTTTTGTTGATGTTCATCTTATATCCTCCTTTCAAGACACTGTCCATTCCATTCAACTGCTCTCCCTCGTCCTTTGCTGTCTCTGACAGAATTACAATGTCATCGACGAACCTCACAGTTTTTATTTCTTATCCATGGATTTTAATAACTACTCCGAGTTTTTCTTTTGTTTCCTTTACTGCTTGCTCAATATACAGATTGTATAACAACGAGGAGAGGCTATAACCCTGTCTCACTCCCTTCCCAACCACTGCTTCCTTTTCATGTTCCTGGGCTCTTATAACTGCCATCTGGTTTCTGTACAAATTCTAAATAGCCTTTCGCTCCCTGTATTTTACTCCTGCCACCTTTAGAATTTGAAAGAGAGTATTCCAGTCAACAATGTCAAAACCTTTCTCTAAGTCTAGAAATGCTAGAAACGTAGGTTTGCCTTTCCTTAATCTTTCTTCTAAGATAAGTAGTGGGGTCAGTATTGCCTCACGTGTTCCGACATTTCGACGGAATCCAAACTGATTTCTACGGAATTCAAACTGATCTTCCCTGGGGTCGGGTTCTACCAGTTTTTCCATTGGTCTGTAAAGAATTCGTGTTAGTATTTTGCAGCTGTGACTTATTAAACTGATAGTTCGGTAATTTTCACATCTGTCAACACCTGCTTTCTTTGGGATTGAAATTATTATATTCTTCTTGACGTCTGAGGGAATTTCGCCTGACTCATACATCTTGCTCACCAGATGGTAGAGTTTTGTCATGACTGGCTCTCCCAAGGTCGTCAGTAGTTCTAATGAAATGTTGTCTACACCCAGGGCCTTGTTTCGGCTCAGGTCTTTCAGTGCTCTGTCAAACTCTTCACGAAGTAACATATCTCACATTTCATCTTCATCTACATCCTCTTCCATTTCTATAATATTGTCTTCAAGTACATCGCTCTTGTATAGACCCTCTATATACTCCTTCCACCTTTCTGCTTTCCATTCTTTGCTTAGAACTGGGTTTCCATCTGAGCTCTTGACATTCATACAAGTGGCTCTCTGTTCTCCACATGTCTCTTTAATTTTCCTGTAGGCAGTATCTATCTTACCCCTAGTGAGATAAGCATGTACATCCTTACATTTGTCCTCTAGCCATGCCTGCGTAGCCTTTTTGCATTTCCTGTCGATCTCATTTTTGAGACGTTTGTACTCCTTTTGCCTGCTTCATTTAATGCATTTTTATATTTTCTCCTTTCATCAATTAAATTCAATATTTCTTCTGTTACCCAAGGATTTCTACTAGCCCTCGTCTTATTACCTACTTGATCCTCTGCTGCATACACTACTTCATCCCTCAGAGCTACCCATTCTTCTTCTAATGTATTTCCTTCCCATATTCCTGTCAGTTTTTCCCTTATGCTCTCCCTGAAACTCTGTGCAACCTCTGGTTTAGTCAGTTTATCCTGGTCCGATCTCCTCAAATTCCCACCTTTTTGCAGTTTCTTCAGTTTTAATCTACAGGTCATAACCAATAGATTGTGGTCAGAGTCCACATCTGCCCCTGGAAATGTCTTACAATTTAAAACCTGGTTCCTAAATCTCTGTCTTACCATTATATAACCTATCTGAAACCTTCTAGTATCTCCAGGATTCTTCCTTGTATACAACCTTCTTTTATGATTCTTGAACCAAGTGTTAGCTATGATTAAGTTATGCTCTGCACAAAATTCTATTAGGCGGCTTCCTTTTTCATTTCTTAGCCCCAATCCATATTTACCTACTATGTTTCCTTCTCTCCCTTTTCCTACTCTCGCATTCCAGTCACCCTTGACTATTAAATTTTCGTCTCCCTTCACTACCTGAATCATTTCTTTTGTCTCATCATACATTTCCTCAATTTCTTCGTCATCTGCAGAGCTAGTTGGCATATAAACTTGTAATACTGTAGTAGGCGTGGGCTTCGTGTCTATCTTGGCCACAATAATGCGTTCACTGTGCTGTTTGTAGTAGCTTACCCGTGCTCCTACATTTTTATTCATTATTAAACCTACTCCTGCATTACCCCTATTTCATTTTGTATTTATAACCTTGGATTCACCTGACGAAAAGTCTTGTTCCTCCTGCCACCGAACTTCACTAATTCCCACTATATCTAACTTTAACCTATCAATTTCCCTTTTTAAATTTTCTAACCTACCTGCTCGATTAAGGGATCTGACATTCCAAGTCCCGATCCGTAGAATGCCAGTTTTCTTTCTCCTGATAACGACGTCCTCTTGAGTAGTCCCCGCCCGGAGATCCGAATGGGGGACTATTTTACCTCCGGAATATTTTACCCAAGAGGACGCCATCATCATTGAACCATACAATAAAGCTGCATGCCCTCAGGAAAAACTACGGCTGTAGTTTCCCCTTGCTTTCAGCCGTTCGCAGTACCAGCACAGCAAGGCCGTTTTGGTTAGTGTTACAAGGCCAGATCAGTCAATCATCCAGACTGTTGCCCCTGCATCTATTGTAAAGGCTGCTGCTGCCACATCACATAAATCCAAAGGCTATAAAGTCATCATAATACTTGGGTATTCCTGTTACAAATAACTTTAACTGGAATGACCACATAGATAACGTAGCGGAGAGACAAACTGACTGCGATTTATTGGCACAACACTAAGAAAATGAAACAGCTCTACTAAAGTAACTGCTTATATTATCCTTGTCCACGATTGTCTGCAGTACTGCTGTGCCGAATGGGAACCGCATCAGATAGGATTGATGGAAGTCGTCGAAAAAGTTCAAAGAATAAACAAAAAGACATAGCTATATTTTATTTAGAAAAAAATCACTATTCCTGTGGGATGGTCAATATGGCTGCTGTTCCTGTGGGAAGGAATTTATCCATGAAAGTTAACTATAAAGTGAATGCATTAAGTTAAGTGTAGAGATAAGTTTTCAGCTATTTCGACAAATGAAGTAAGTATTTACTTAAAACAAGGAAAACAGGAATATTACTGCAGGATAAAATTATTAATAAACTCTTTAACAATGTAACATATGTATGTGAAAATATTTCACAGTAAGTAGAACGTTTAGGAAGTGTACCGAATTATGATATTATCGAGATCACTATAAGTAAGAGCTAGAGAGAAACGTTAAAAGTGGCAGGTATTAATCTGAGCACACCATGTTCTAAGCACTGACAGCTCTACATTGGATGCTCATCTGTATCAAGAGCCAGAAATCTCAACATATACATAGTAGTCTTGGAACATTGTTTAAAGAGACGTGTTACAGTAGATTTCTGGCTCTCCATACATACCTAGACGATTATGATCGTTTCCATACTAGGTGTGTCACAGTGATAAACTTATTTACTCCCTTTCCTAGCATATTTTGTAATTTTCTGTTTGGTCATGTAAAAATTATTTCCTTAAGTGAACGAGTGACTTGTGAGCGACATATATTCTGTCAGATTTTCCCATCATCTCAAAATTTCTCTGTCTTTTCCTTTTTTTATGACATGTGGCATGCTGGGCCAGAAGTGGCTCATGCCTGAATAGGTCCAAGAGGTAACTTTTATGATACAATATTTGTGTGGATAGCGAGTTTCGGCACTAACATTTTTATAAATAACTGTTTAATCATGGATAACACTGTATGGCACAGCCAGTTGTTATGTAAGCAATAGATCAAAGTGTCTGAAAATCTCTTGACTACTATTCTAGAAAGCTACAAGTTTGTACCAAGGCCAAACATCTATATTTGTAAGTAGAAGCATAAAAATATCTCGATGTGATGTAATGTGGTATTGTTCCAGAAGCGATACAAATGGGTCTTATAACACATGGGGTGGATAAAACGTAGTGGCAACACTGTTATAATTCATACCAAACTTTATTGACACACGTTTACCATGTTATATGCCATCAATATCATCGCCCCACATCTCGATCACCTTCCCCCATGCAGATGACAGTCATTGACCACCGCTGGCTCGTCCATCACTGTAAGCGTCTCACAAAAACCTCCCCTCAGCTGGATGGCAAGGACGAAGTCCTCTCTCATTGGATACTGCATCCAATGACTGAAATACAATATTGGATCATTATGCACTTGTAGAGGAACTGCTCAATCGCTACCACAGGGAAGGTGAAAACTTCCGGAATTGCTCAATCGCTACCACAGGGAAGGTGAAAACCTCCTTGGAAGTATCATCAGTAAGGTCGAAAGCTGGGCTGGGTCGTATGAACTAAGATTAGAACGGCAATCCAATTAATGCAAACACCCTGGTTCTTCTAGCCCACAGAACCTGGTACCAAAGTGATGGTTATTGGTGCTTACGATATCCATGGGTTAATCCTGCATCACATTGTACAGGGTGGAGCATGTAAACTGCTTCTCTAGAATTGAATCCACGTTGTGGCAGTACTGTTGGTATAATAGAGGTGGGAGTGGCCGTCGTTTATAGTGACCGACGGTAGGTTACTATTCAGTTGTTGCTCAGTTGCGATAATGCAGTGGACACGTACGGAGCGCTCATTTTGTTTTGAAGTGTATTTGTCGAATTCCAACTCGGTCATTGCACTGCAGCGTGCTTTTCGTTTGCGATTTGCTGTACCCCAAAGCAACCCAGGCAATCAGTTTTAAATTGGGTAAATGCATTCAGAACAACAGGAGATGTCATGTGTACGAAGAGGACTTGAGAAAAGCGTTACAATACCACAAAATATAGAACGAGCAGAAGCAGTGGAATCTCCGGAACGCTCAGCGGGGATACACGCACTTGCTCTTGGCATTTCAAGACGTTGTCTCCACCGCATTCTTCATAATGAACTGAATTTTCACCCATATAAAATCTGCGTGGTCCAATAATTGTCTGTACGGGATTATGTAATACGAACAACATCCCGTGAAGACATGCTTGCAACCATACCCCGCGATGCAAATATGTTCTTTTCTGTTAAGGCACATTTTCTTCTTAGTGGGTGTATAAACAAAAGGAATATGCAGTACTGGAGCGACACAAACCCTAGGCATATTCACCAGAGACCTCTGAACTCAGATTGTGTCACTATGTGGTGCGCCATATCACGACAAGGAATCATTAGCCCTTACTGTCTCCAGGAAAATCGTCCTGCTGTAACTGTGAATTCGGATTGTTACTTAAACTCAGCTGCAAGAGTTTATCTAGCTGGCTTTCGAGGTGATGCAATTACAGGATACCTGATTTCAACAAATGGGTGTCCGCTGCACACACAGCCGGAATTACCATGAATTTCTTGAGCCAAACGTTTCCTGGAAGGCTTATCTATCGGATGGGGGATCTCAACTAGTCTGCAAGATCACCGGATTTAGCCCATTCATCCCACAGCGAGCAGAGAGCAACACCGCTTCCTAGCACATCATCCCATCATATTTCAAGATAATCTGCGACGTCACATGGTGAAGGCCGTGGATGGAGATACTGGTATATTCACCGCTTTATATGATATCAGTGCATGCAGTTATGATGTTTTCACGAAAACGAAGGAAACTCTTCATAGCATGTGCTAGAACACTACTGAAAACTTTATCTGTGCAATAGCGTAGTCCTTGTGAGACTTCGACTGAGATGTACATACTGACAGTGTACGACGCCTTCCATGTGTGTAAGGTTCAAAAATGGTTTAAATGACTCTGAGCACTATGGGACTTAACATCTGAGGTCATCAATCCCCTAGAAGGTAGAACTACTTAAACCTAACTAACCTAAGGACATCACACACATCCATGCCTGAGGCACGATTCGAACCTGCTACCGTAGCTGTCGCGCAGTTCTGGACTGAAGCGCCTAGAACCGCTCGGCCACCACAGCCAGCGCAGCTGAAAGTAGAGCTGCCCCATCATAATGGCAAATGATTCATTTGTGGAGATGGGATATGCACCGTATTCTTTGAAGTGATTGTGGCTGTGTATTTATTTGTAAATAGTTGATGAGTATGTGTGCAGAATATTTGGATGAAGCGCTGGCCAACTTGTGTGTGTTTTGTCGCCTGCAGCTGCTAGTCCTCTTTTTCCATATTCACTGTCGGAAAAAAGCTGAAAGGTTCTTTTAGTGGATTCCAATACACTCACTATTTATTGTTTCAACGGTGCATATGGAGTATATGAAATGATCAACAGCACGTCCAGTTCTGAGGTACCACGTATTGACCCATGCAGGGACCCCTACATTAGTATGTTATGTAGTCTCCTTGGAGTGCTGACTCTGACCTCCAGGCGGTCAGTTGATCATACAGATTGCGAATACTGTCCTGGGACACGTTATACCACGCTTGTTCGACCTGTTCACATAGTTCTGTAAGAGTTGTTGATTGATGAGCCGCACCAGTCACTTCTCATCCCATCAAATAACACCATGTGCGCAATTAACGAAAAGTCCAGACATTATCCTGACTAGGGAAGTGGCTGCACATCCAGCAGAGTACTTTGAGTTTCACAGGCAAGGTGCAGGTGAGCATTATACTGCTGGAATAACATATACCTTCCTGTTCCAAATGGTAAAAGAATGGGTGTTACAACTTTCTGCATGTACCGAGTGCTGGTTAGCACCCTTCTGGGAACAAGAAAGGTGATTGAGAGTCTTTGCTTATTGCACCACATGCAATAAGGCCTGGAATGGGGCCAGTGTGTTTTGGATAAATCCACTCTACGAGATAGCGCTCATCATAACTATCTTAAACTCACAAATAACCGTCACTTGCACGTAGTTAGAATCAGATTTCGTCGCCAAAGGCCATAGTGCACCATCCCATCTTCCAAGTCATCCTCTAACGGTATCAGTCTAGCTATTCACGTTGATGCTGTAGCCTGACTGGAAGATAAGCTATAGGCTTGCATGCTCAAATTCACACTGCTAATAACCAGTCTCAAGAGTCCATGTTGACATGTCAGGACTCACAAGCTCTCTTGTCTGTGCTGTGGCAGCTGTACGATCTGCCACTTCTGCCTTACAATACGACGACCCTGGCAGCCGTCTGTGATGTGTGGATGTCCAGGACCTCATTTATGCGTGTGAAAAAGATCAAGTGAGTGCTGATACCAGCGTAGTTGTACAAATGATGCAGCTGCGTCTGAACTCAAGGCGTCCATGTGGCTTACCTGACGCTGTATGTGTAAAATGACACCACATATGTGATCATTATCTAACCAAAAGGCTTTGTCATTCTACAGTCTCTTTAAATCACGTCCTTTAAAATTGTTTACGCTTGGATCCTGTTATTTTGAGATACATGTCCCTTGAAATGTAGAACCCACATTTCTATCCTGCTCACCTGATCCCATTTCATCACCTAGTGAGCTACATGACATGGTGCGCAATGTGCTGGGTTGGCAGGGATATTTATCACTACTGTTCCCTCAAGGAAACTGCAAACGAAATTTTTTCGATCTCCTACATGTACAAGAGATTTCGACTTCTATTTATTATTATGAACTCATATGTTAATTCTCTTAAACAGCTATGTTTTCTCGAAGAACGATTTAGACATAGTCTGAGTACGCTTTGCGAGCTCTAGCTAATTATCAGCTCCATAAGCTTATATGGATATCCTGGTTGGATGTCAAATTCTTAAATTTCCCTGTTCTATCACAATTCTTGATGTTTCATCACTAGGACTGAGAACCAATCGGACTCACGTACCATGTTCCAACTGTTGTCCTGTTGAGGGCTGACTGTAACAGAATTGCAAATATATTGTGTATGACAATGGGCATACCTTGATGTCTTCATTACATTATGGACAACGATGATCTGTGATCATTTAGATGAGTACAAGGCCCCATGCATTTACCACCATGGAACCGCTTTACCCATTCGCCGTAAGATACTACAGAGAACAAATAACATTCTTACTTACTGTTAGATATCTTGTGTTGTACATACAATTTCCTCTGTCTTAAATCTAACCTAGGTACAGTAGTCCTTTTACACGTTTTAGCAGTACTGTGTCTTAGTATATTTCTACAGTGTCTGTTGATGCGCCCCAAAACTGGTGGTACTCTCGTTCATTGATTCAGTTACTCGAACTGCTATATCTTCGCACATCGTTGCCCGTAACGTGAAATGCGGTGCTGTATCTGTTAACTTGGTTTATCAGTGCCATTCCAAAACCATAGCTGACCGGTGTGGTCGAGCAGTTCTAGGCGCTTCAGTCTGGAACAGCGCGACCGCTACGGTCGCAGGTTCGAATCCTGCCTCGGGCATGAATGTGTGTGATGTCCTTAGGTTAGTTAGGTTTAAGTAGTTATACGTTCTAGGGGACTAATGACCTCAGACCTTAAGTCCCATAGAGCTCAGACCCATTTGAACCAAAACCATCCCACTTCTGTTTGTACAGCTGGGAAAGCCCCTCTGTATCACCATCGAGTTGTGGTAGTGGCTGATGGTAACCTTACTTTATTGAAGGAAGAATAAGCGGTTTTGCCAGAAGTTACAAAACGCTCGTTTGCCTGTGAATCCTTGATGGAACAGTCTGGACTGAAAGCAACCCTTCGTACCCAATGGCACTTAAGTCATTATTCATGTCTAAGAGGAGTTGCGGAGTATTTCTGATGCTGTACCACACAGCATGTTAATCAAGTCTGGTTCAATGCTGTTGTAACAGTGTTTAAAACAATATTCATTACTCTGAAACATTCAAACGCTGACCACTGAAATAAGCCGTCCATCGCGATACATCTCTTGTTGTTGGAAATCATCGTGTTGTTGCTCATAAATGTGTACGGTTTACCCATACTGACGCTAATCTCCTAGCCGCATTGTAGCCACTGAGTTAGCACAGTTGCATGAAAAGGTTAGGAATTTGATACAATTGACTTACTGGCCAATCGCGAGGTGGTTTCCAACTTAACGAATACTTCAGAGTTACGAGAAGCGTTGAAATTTACGTTGTGTAACACCCATGCTACACAGCTATACATTAGTAATTAGTATTCCATTATTCATCTAGGATTAGAACTAAAACATAGTCCTAGTCTATTAGCCACCCAATCTTTCTTACATGTGTGCACAAATACATTCTTTCACTTGTCAGCACCCTTGCAAATGATTTATTCTATCCAGTATTCAACTCCATCACACTATTTGACGGCCACCAGGACACACATGTTTCGATTTTCTGGAACTTTAAATATACAGATATTTTTAGCAGCCTCTTATGCTAGTTGCGAGTGTGATAGTGTTACCGACTCCATACTTTTCCCGTAGCCTGAACACCAGTAAGGAAGCTTGTGTTTGGAGGAAGAAAGAAATCTTTGGTGTTAGTAAGGATAATAATTAGTAAGATAATAATTAGTAAGATAATAATTAGTAAGGATAATAATTAGTAAGGATTATAATTCCAATCACAGAGAAAGCATGTGTTGACAGATGTGAAAATTACCGAACTATCAGTTTAATAAGCCATAGCTGCAAAATACTAACACGAATTCTTTACAGACGAATGGAAAAACTAGTAGAAGCCGACCTCGGGGAAGACCAGTTTGGATTCCGTAGAAATTCTGGAACACGTGAGGCCATACTGACCTTACGACTTAATCTTAGAAGAAAGATTAAGGAAAGGCAAACCTACGTTTCTAGCATTTCTAGACTTAGAGAAAGGTTTTGACATTGTTGACTGGAATACTCTCTTTCAAATTCTAAAGGTGGCAGGGGTAAAATACAGGGAGCGAAAGGCTATTTACAATTTGTACAGAAACCAGATGGCAGTTATAAGAGTCGAGGGGCGTGAAAGGGAAGCAGTGTTTGGGAAGGGAGTGAGACAGGGTTGTAGCCTCTCTACAATGTTATTCAATCTGTACATTGAGCGAGCAGTAAAGGAAAGAAAAGAAAAATTCGGAGTAGTTATTAAAATCCATGGAGAAGAAATTAAAGTTTTGAGGTTCGCCGATGACATTGTAATTCTGTCAGAGACAGCAAGGGACTTGGAAGAGCAGTTGAATGGAATGGACAGTATCTTGAGTGGAGTATATAAGATGAACATCAACAAAAGGAAAACGTGGATAATGGAAAGTAGTCTAATTAAGTCGGGTGATGCAGAGGGAATTAGATTAGGAAATGAGACACTTAAAGTAGTAAAGGAGTTTTGCTATTTGGGGAGCAAAATAACTGATGATGGTCGAAGTAGAGAGGATATAAAATGTAGACTGGCAATGGCAAGGAAAGCGTTTCTGAAGAAGAGAAATTTGTTAACATCGAGTATAGATTTAAGTGTCAGGAAGTCATTTCTGAAAGTATTTGTATGGAGTGTAGCCAAGTATGGAAGTGAAACGTGGACGATAAATAGTTTGGACAAGAAGAGAATAGAAGCTTTTGAAATGTGGTGCTACAGAAGAATGCTGAAGATTAGATGGGTAGATCACATAACTAATGAGGAAGTATTGAATAAGATTGGGGAGAAGAGAAGTTCGTGGCACAACTTGACCATAAGAAGGGATGTTCTGAGGATCAAGGGATCAGCAATTTAGTATTGGAGGGCAGGGTGGAGGGTAAAAATCGTAGAGGCAGACCAAGAGATGAATACACTAAGCAGATTCAGAAGGATGAAGTTTGCAGTAGGTACTGGGAGATGAAGAAGCTTGCACAGGACAGAGTAGCATGGAGAGCTGCATCAAACCAGCCAGCCTCAGGACTGAAGACCACAACAACAACACAAGGATCGCCAAGCTCATTCTTTTACGCAGAACTATGAACATCAGTCTTGTATTCGCTAAATTATTACATGTGCTGCACTTAAACACTAAACTCTGGTGTCACTAATTGCGAATCCGCTCTTTTCATTACGCAAAGGAAGACAACCCCTTGCTCTTGCACTGTTGTACAGCTGCACCAATTGTAGAGTACTTTCTTTTATATTTACCTGAGTTACCCATAATACTGCCACAGTCTGACAGCTGGCCTAAGGTACCCAAACACTCAAATGACCATCTACATCAGTCATTAGATGAACATATAGCCCATGAACAGGGCAGAATTACTATCGAGTATGCGACTGGCCACATCGCTGGATGGCACCTAAAAGAATATATGAATGACGTCATTATACCAATCACTCTATCTGTTCCCCCTCACTCCAGCTGTTTTAGAGCTAACTATATGAATCATGTATGCAAACGTTCAACAATAATAAAGACCTGTCATCCTCGAACAACAACCATCGGGTGATTAATATGCTTAAAATGTGTCATTCTAAGAAGGATAATGTACTGTTGAAAAGGCATGACCATTCATTGATATCGTCTTAGGACAAATTACTAATACGTTAATATCGCTTCCATTATCGACTATGCGACTGGCCACATCGCTGGATGGCACCTAAAAGAATATATGAATGACGTCATTATACCAATCACTCTATCTGTTCCCCTCACTCCAGCTGTTTTAGAGCTAACTATATGAATCATGTATGCAAATGTTCAACAATAATAATAACCTGTCATCCTCGAACAACAACCATCGGGTGATTAATATGCTTAAAATGTGTCATTCTAAGAAGGATAATGTACTGTTGAAAAGGCATGACCATTCATTGATATCGTCTTAGGACAAATTACTAATACGTTAATATCGCTTCCATTATCTATTTGTGTATTATAAAACGGAGTAATGCTACTCATCTTAAACTGTAAGATTATGGTCAAAGAATTGTTCAATGACAATATTTCATATTGACAGCTGATGTTGTATTATGCAATTGGCAGGAGATAATACGTTGGGATTAATTACGGTAGTGGATCAAACTAAAGGGTTTTGTCAAACTTACACGGGATTATTATGCCATTAGAACACAAATTTCGAAATCAAATTAATTATTTCCTGGTTAGGGGTCTCAGTCTTTACTTTGTTCACATTCAACTTGGTTTGCATGCCAATAAAATTGGCAGTCTTCCTTTTATTTACACATCTTCGTGTGACGATTAATATATTTCTTATTTTAATCATCGCGACTTTATTCTTCTCCATTCTCCTCAATTTTTTTTCCAACAGAGACAAGTTTGACTGTAGGAACATGAAGTAAATTTCAGTGTTTGGACTATTGAAAAAAGCTAAAATTATTTTAGGTGGTCCGTCTCCAGCACCAAAAAATTGTTTTCAAGGAATTCTCTCAACTGCGGGCGTTAACGACAGCGATCTTGTTTTTAAATAAGAAACAAGCGTCTGATGACTGGCGTCAGCGTATAAGCAGAACTCTCTCAGCTTCTTTGTCCTTACAGTGTATATTGAAAAATAATTGAATACTATCATGACGTTTATTTGAATGTCGACAATTACGACTACAGCAGCGCATGTATAACATTGTGGAGAACAGGGGCAGGGCATCCAGTTCTTTCTGCATTCTTTCCTAGTTTTTCTTTAATTTGGTGAAATACGTTTCGCTGGCCCAAGATGAAACCCTCCGAAGTTGATATTGGTATTGCCTCCATAAAAAGCGATAAATTTGTCCAATGGAATTTGCAGCTGTCTTAAACTGTCTAGACAATACTTTACAGTTGTTGCCGAAGTTTCGTTAGTCAGTGAATCAAATCTTTACACCTTCTGTTGGATTCCATAACTTTCAGTAAAATATTGAACAACTAAATAAAACATCTTTTCAGCCTACTGGTTTTATGCGTTGGTGCCTATGCCTGAAAATGAAACTTCTTGCAATTATGTTATGCATTCGGACACGGAGAGTGGTGCTATAATATTTGTAACAACTGCGGTAGCTTTGCTCCTGGCTTTAGGCTGCATTGCGCCGACTTTGCAGTCAGGATACATTAAGCATTCAGTTCTACAGTACAGTCAAGAGAACTGATGGATTGATGATGTTAGTTGTTAGTTCTATAGCAGCAACGAGTAATTCTTCCTGGGCATCTTCGTTATCATGATTGTAGAAATAGACTTTGATGTAGACGAAAGTAGAAATGTGATGCCTCACATCTGCCATACCTCTGCGAGTTACGTCCGCAGCTCGTGGTGTAGTGGCTAGCAGGTCGTGATATAGCATTGCTACCTCTAGATCACGGGGTCCCGGCCGGTTTGGGGATTTTCTCTGCCCGGAGACTGGGTGTTTGTGTCATCCTTATCATTTCATCAACATCATCATAATCATTATTGACAGTAGCTAGATTAGATTGTGTAAAATATAGGACAGTGTAAAAATTAGGACTTTGTACGGGCACTGATGACCGTGCAGTTGAGAGCCCCACAAACCAAACACCATCATCATCATCATCTGTGAATTACTGAGATGAGACAGCTACAAACTTCACACAACACTTCCTGATCCGTACGTCGTTTCTTGGAAAAAGATCATTCTTTTGTGTAATCATCCTAAAAGTGACACTTTCTCTTTTCATACTTTGGCATTTTCGTAAGATACGATATGATAGGTTTATTAGACGGTAAAAAGTCAACAATAACAGTTTAGTCATCGAAGTACACGTCACTATACACTTAAACACTTCAAACACAATTATCTTGCACTCGTTGTTCGTATTACGTCTTGAAAGAACCGTCGTATCAGATCGCTATTCAAATGGTAACGGCTCGATTCTTCTGCGTGGTTCTGCGTTAATAGTTCCAGCCCTGTACTACTGGAGAAGTCGGGTATTTTCTTGAATGATGGCGTTAGCTCTAGAAGGTGCTTGCATCATCGTACAGGATACACAACATGCGACGCCAACTGTGACACGACTTTGTCAACATAAACTTGTTGTCATAAGTACAACTAACGTATGTTGCATTTAGATGTTAAGCTAACAGATGGCATTACTTCAGTACTTGAGCCAAGCTAGTAACAGTGTTTTGCAAAATCGGGACAAGACTGGGTCTTGTCGTGATGTTTGGGACATGAAGGTCCATAACGATGATAGTCCCGATATGTCGGGACAGACGGCACAATGATGCCAAAATTCTTGTGGCTTCCAAGCGCCATTCAGCTGTGACTTTCCACCACACATACTTGCCGGTCAGTCTCCCAACAGCGTTTAGAGAACTTTGTCATAGATGAGCCGTCACCTCACTTACAACGCTTATTTTCGGGAGAAGATTAGTGTTTTTCCAGTTAAGTAAAGTATGATCTTGAACTCAGGATGGCTGGAATTTGCAAAATTTCTTGCCATTGTGGCAAAGTTTACATAAGTCAGACGATACACACAGCACATAAAAGGTGAGTTGAACATGAGCGCCACACTAGCCTTTTGCAGCTCTGTAAGACACCCATAGCTGAGCATTGTGATGTACACATCACAGATTATAGTTAGACAGTACGCAAAATTCAAAAAGTTTTTAATGTAAAATAGGGGTCGCCATGATTCTGCATTTGGTGCATATTACAACATATGTTGCTGCATATGAAATTTAGCTAAGATTTTGAATTGTGTTTAGATTTGATAGGAGGTCTCTATCTGTCTCCTATTTCAAGAGAATGGTTCTTACGTAGCCCATTCACTCCCAATCTCACAACGCGGGAATGAAATATTCACAACATCCCTCGTATCTCCCACACCGCTCGAGATATCAAAACGAGATTTTGGCGAATGATGGCACACAATGAGGACAGTACTTTACCAGTTCGTAAGCACACAAACTTTATCTATATGATATATCAGAAGCTGTACTTTCTATTTTATATTTTCCATTCCGGTGACCCTCTAATTCTTTAAGAGTTATCGACAGCTGGTGAAACAAGAGTTTCCTATTACGAAAATAAACATGAAATTTCTTCTCTTATGTTACCGCAAATCGACATGATGAGGTTTTTCGTAAGCTATTGAGCTCTCTGGTCGCTTGCTTAATGAGACGCTCTGTTTCAGAATTCTGTCACAATAGCTGCTGCAAAAATGACTTTGTGCAAATTATATTGTGTTTTGGCAAAATAAGTACAATTATGCCTGTCAACCAGAGAAATGTGACCGTAATGAGTTTGTGAAAATTATACTGTGTTTTGGCAAAAGAAGTACTATTAAGCCTGTCAACCAGAGAAATGTGGCCGTTACTCATAAATGGTGATGCTTCTTCGAATGAGAAAAGGATAACAATTCACACAAAAATAAATAGCCAATTCTGTTGGAATTTTGGTTGAATCGCATAACCCATCGTATTTTTAACACCGAGCGACTGGAATGGAAACTTACCAAAGGATTTTATTCCTTTTCTTCATCTGAGCAGCATTGAAATAATGACAAGTGTACCCTTCAGGAGGAATGACACGCACATGTCAGATGTTGCATACTCACCTGTGCCTTGGAAAACTGGCAATGTGTGGTTCGTAAATAAAATAGTAGTTATTGACAAAACTAAACTATTGATATGTAGCACAACACAACGGTCAGAGTATCGTAAGCGGCTGAGACTAAGGCACGTGACTAGAATGAGGAAGCTAGGCAAGTGTGCTTTATGAGGGGAAGAGTTCACGTCGTTCGAAAACATTGTGATGAGAGTAAATCTACCTTTATCAGCAATACATTTCAACAAATTAAATACGAGGGTTGACTGAAAAGTAATGCCTCAACCTTCGTAACTCTTCAGCCGTTGGCAGCATTGGTATGCGGCAGGAACTGGCTTCTTCCGTAGCCTCATCTCTACAGCTCCAGTTGGAGGGAAGCCTTAGCATTGAACGGTTGTGTTGCTACAGTGTAAAGTATGGAACGCTGCGCAGACGGCAGGTCAATGCGATTTAAGCAAAGTGCACTCATTGAATTCTTGACAGCAGAAGCTGTCAACCCAAAGGAGATTCATCAGAGAATGAAAGCAGTTTATGGTGATTGTGTTGATGTGAGTACTGTGTATCGTTGCGCAAGTAAGTTTAAAGATGTTGAGGCAGGACAATCTGACCTCCGTGGCAAACAAAGAGTTGGACGTCCTGTGACAGCAACCACCGAGTTTCACAGGCAAAATCTTGACAGATTGATTCAGGACGATCGTCGTATCACTCAGAGAGAAACTGCAACCACAATCGGCGTTTCACAAGAACCTGAGCATCACATTATTGCTTTGTTTGGCTATCGGAAGATCTGTGCACGATGGGTATCCCGGATGCTGACTCCTGAAATGAAAGCGCACATGCTTGAAATTTGCCAGGGACTCCTCTCGCGTTACGAGAGTGAAGGTGACGTCTTTCTCCATTCAGTTGTGACAGGAGACGAAACGTCGGTACACCATTACGACCCGGAGACGAAACGTCGGTCTATGGAATATCGACACAAAGACTCGCCCCAGAAAAAGAAATTTGAGACGCAACCCTCAGCTGGAAAAATCATTGCCACAGTGTTATTGGACGCTGATGGTGTTATCCATGTTGATTTCCTTGATCGTGGAACACTGAATCTCACCACCTTACGTCATCCTCGACACAGTCAAGATTTAGCACTATCTGACTTCCATCTGTTCTCGATAATGAAAGACGATCTGCGAGGACATAATTACGCTTCTGATGAAGACGTTGAGAGAACTGTGAGACTGTGGTTCCGGAAACAAAGTGTCACTTCTTCCTTGACGGCTTCAGAAAACTTGTTCGTCGTTGGCAGAAATGTATCCAACTGGCTGAAAAAGGAAAAGTGGAAAAGTGAATATTGGATTCTAAGGATTATTTCTGCGTTTGATTTATTAAAATATTCCCATCCAAACCCATTTAACGAAGGTTACGTTTCATTCAACCCTCTTAAATCAAATCACCACACTGTTTCAGGATGCTCATACTTTCGTAATAATACTGACCACTACTTCATTTGTGTAGCCTGTTGTATAATTACTTTATTAATGCTGATAGTGTGTACGCAACTATTGAAACGTTTTTTCCCGTCACGATGAGCCGATGAAAACATCTTTATTCGTGAGGACTTCTCGAATGTTTCTAACGTGCAATGGAAATGTGATGTCCATATGTACGTAGTATAATGTCTCTTATTACACCCATATCCATATAATGATAGTGAAAGTTATGTACTTCATATCTCGGACGCTTTTTACAGGAGCACAAAGGGGCCATACCCTAGGAAATTACGCCTTTTCGACTTTTTGTAACAGATCGTAGAGATACGTCAACACAGGTAGCGAGTACATAACCTTGTTTTACTTTCCTGCCTTGCTTCCTCATCACATGATTTTATAATATTCCTTAACCACCACCACCACCACTACCCTCACGATAAATCGTCCGTCTCTTCTTACGATTTGAAAACAGTGTGTAGGCAGAAGATATAATTCCAATGGCTAATGGCTCATCAGTTATTGATCTGTGCATTATTCTTGACAAAAGAATTAACAAAACAAAAAATTATTGAAATATATGTCACTGAAAACTAGTATGAACTAATGAAAATAGAAGAAGCGCTTAAACGGTGAAAAACGAAACACTACTCAGTGATAATAAAATTCAGTACACAGTAAGGCCGTATTTTTTCGATGGACAAGGACTTTCTCTGCCCATATGCGCCATGCCAAAGTGAAATTACGGCAGGACTGCCTTCCCGCTCTCCGCCTCACTCCTCTCACAGTAGTCGCGTCGCGGGAGAAACTGTGTCACAACCACAACGTCGTACGACCTGACGCAGGAGTGTGTCGCTTCCCAGTAGCGTCGCGTCGGAATTTGCATGCTCTAGTTTGAACCAGTGAAGTTACAACTGCGCCTAGCTTTACACAGGCACCTGCGCGCTACAGATGGAACAGTATCATGGAGGGCTTGGATTTCAATAGAGGACGCTCCTGCGATGGTCGTCAAGGCACATGCAGCTCTGCACCAGTTTTTGCTATAAAGCAGTGAACTACCAGTCTCCAGTAGTGGACACTCGCCTGAAGACGGTTGGGCGGTTTCCAATCGAAATATTATGGCAAGAAGTCAATATGATCCAGCTACAAGCCCAAAGCCTCATAGAATTCAAATAATATTGAAGGCGAAAAACATTTCAAGTTGGGGAAGTCACCAACTCATCTACTTGATTAGATCTTGAGCATTAAGCAGAGTCACGTATGAGACTAGACAGACTTAACTAACAACAGATAAACAAAGGTTTAAAATGACTGTTGTAAAAGTGTCACTTCTCATCGCATTGATATGTCTTATCAAAAAATAATAAATCACAACAAACATCTGAATTAGGAGTCCATCGACTGAAATGTATACAGTTGCAAAAGAAGATAGTTAAGTTCATTAAAGCAAACAGAGAAATCGTAAAAATTATTCATCATCCAAACACAGGCCCCTTAATCGAAATGGGTGTGCCTTGTGGATTGCTTGTGAATCGTATCAATTAGCCTTTTTAGTGCTCTTAGTCCCAAAGATCCCCAGCTGCCTCCATTATGAGTAGAGTTTGACGTTTCGTGGCTCAGTTTATTTGTAACATTAACAATCTTTGACCCTGATGCGCTTCCTGATAATTACAAGCAGTGTTTGAAGTTTTTATGGCTCAATTTATGGGTTATAGCTTAGTCAACTACTTAACTAACCATCTTTGAACCTGATGCGCTTTCTGATAGCCTTCTCCTTGATTATTTTCTGATGGCCGCCTTTTCGTATTTTCTTGAAGCTTTATACCTGTTATTCAATGCCACTCCTCATAGTGTGCGACTTCTTTTCTGTATGCACAGGGTCAAGGACTGTAAGAGAGATCACATCTATGCCAACTCAATACGAAATGACGTAACTGCATTTTAAAGGACACTTCTGCATCTTGTTGATCCTATGCAACAATTACAAGATTTGGTGAAGAGATCTCTTATTAACCAGAATAACATCTCCAATCCGATTCTCAGAACAGGAGAGAAAAGCATGATATTCCTCTTCAGCTTTTTTTCAATAGTTTCTGGGCATCGTCATTGTAGACCTCTGACTCTTCCGAAACACCGCCAAGCTGCGACGCCAAAGCATAAAGGTCCGCTTGACAGCAGGTGGATATGCTCAATCGCCTTGGTGTCAGTCTGCGCGCGTGTCTCAGTGCAGTTCTGTACAGTGATCAAACCACGCAACACACAGTAGAAAGTTCTTTGCGTGCTATCTACCTAAACAACGTTTTTGCATGAATGTCTTCTATCTGACTGCGAGCAAGAGATTCCCTCGC
This sequence comes from Schistocerca gregaria, assembly GCF_023897955.1. Taxonomy (NCBI): domain Eukaryota; kingdom Metazoa; phylum Arthropoda; class Insecta; order Orthoptera; family Acrididae; genus Schistocerca; species Schistocerca gregaria. The sequence continues at coordinate 617,178,051 of NC_064923.1, read as the reverse complement.
TAACTATAAGATAAAAGTTGTCATATGAAATAACTTACTGAACTGACAAATAACTTCTGTAGCATACTTATGTACATGATAATTGAGCCATATGAAGATAGTGCTTACAAGGGTTACCCAATTTTCTAAGTAAAGCAACATCTAAGGTAATGAAGAAAATTGCAAACTAGCTTAAAACGTGAATTATTTTAAAAAACCATGTTTACTTTCAGAGCATAATAGTTATAGTTAAAAATTGCAGTGTTCCTGATTCAAGCTTAATAATGAAGTTACTGGCAAAAAGTGAGCCCGAATAACGTCACGACTTTATGAAGCGGTGTGTTGCCAATAAGCATTCTGAAAACGTTAATAATAATAAATTTTAAAATGAAAAATACTTTCTGATAACTTCTCAAATATTTACTTAAATTACAGAAGGAAAACAGAGTGTGGGGGTTGTGTTTTGTCCTCCCTCGGATATAAGTGGAGAGCAATAGCCTGTGCTGTGTTGTCTGTTTCTGAGGGGCGTGGAGGCTTCATGAAAGGCAGCCTGCAAGGTACATGGACAAAGAAGTGCGAACATCAACCACAGCAACTCCTCTCCTTCATCCTTTGTAACAGAGTGTCTGGAAGGGCACCCGCTATCTTAAATGTTTTATTGAATGTGGTTCATAAGGGCACAACCAGAGCGTCTACAGTTGTAGTTAAATAAGTGAGTATTGAAAAGCTATGTCTTCATATGTTTCTGTTTCAGGTGAAGACTTAAAATTCTAGAGCACAGAAACAATTCTGTAAAAATCGAAAAGCTATTTCACGTTTTCATGTTACTTTATGTAGATAGTTTGTTAGAATCCACTATATTAGGTTTTATATATTGTTAATGTTTTGGGTGCAATATTAAATAAAATTTAGCTAAAATCAATTTCATTTAAAAGAGATCAGCTATAGTAACATCACTTGTTCCTAAAATAGCAAATTTTGTTCAAAAATTAGTCTTTTCACAAAAATAATTCACGTGATGAGGCGGATGAAGCGCTGCATCGTTGTAAGAGGTACAGAGGTCAGTGAATGTGCCATGCCTTGGCTCAGTTTACTACTAACAGCACCACATCATCATAATACACCTGTGCTAATTACACAAAGGACTGCAGCATAATCTAAGAGCTAAATTAAAAATTAAAATCACTTTTCCATACTCAGCCAGTGCATGATGAAGTATACTAATGTTAACATTTTAAAGTCTTAAATGCATCAAATGCATACATTAGCCAAATATATGATCCTTAGAAAAAATAAGCGGCGCTAAAAAATAAAACTAGAAAGCTAAAAATTGGTCTGAATATACAAAATTATCTGAAAATTAAAAGTTAGAGGTCTCAACTTGATCAAAGTAATATTTTGGCCAAAATCAACGTTTTTACGAAACTTTAAGGAACTAAATGTTAGACTCAGGAAAGTGAAAATTCGTATTTACTCTCAGTTACAGTAAAAATTTCACGTATGTAACACCAATAGGCTTCCTCTAGTAGTTTTAAAGTTATTTTCTTCAAACCAGATTTGGAAAGAAAAAGTACTTATTCACAACAGATTAAGTATGATTTGCAGTTTTAATAGCAAGTATCACTTACAGCACTCGATTACATCAATGCAATAATATAGCTGTACCAATTTTCAAGACTGTATTGTCAAAAACAATAATTACAAGGAATCCTAAATGGGGTAGTTCAGAGGCCATGTTCTACTGTCGGTTCCACTCTAAAAATTGTAGATGGTAAAGTTTAAATGCAACAGACGAGAGAGAATTGCTTAGCACGCGGGTTTGTGTTAGACGGAGACTTTCGCAGAGTGCAAACAGAAATATAGCGTCAGCTGTACTGCATTTCACAACTTCGCGTAAGTCTGCCGCAACAACACGAAACTCTGTCGCAAGAACACCTAAGGGGCGAGTACGACAGATACGTGGAACGAATGCGTTCATTACAAACGAGCATGACGTCAGGACGTCGCTCATGCTTCCTTTAAATACGCCAGCTTCGATAGCAACAAGGCACTCGCATTCGCAGTTAGATGTGTACTGGGTCGCTGCGTAGCGCTCAGCTCGGTGATCGACATGTTAATTTTTACTAAGGAGATGTTGCAGTAATGGCGGCCCAACCAGCAGCAGACGTGAGGGGACAGTACCAGCTCTGGTCCTCTCTGCTACCGCTGTCACTCATCAATCCAAGATTAGCAGACATCGCGGCAGACTCGCTCGCCGCCAATGCTGACCCCATCAGTGAGCCGTCGTCGAGATCGTGCGGGGCCTAGGCCCTGGGCATCCGCTGTCACAACCGGGTGAGCCGACGACACTGGAGGACTGCAGCCCGTTCCGCACGTTCACCTTGGACGAGCCAGCAGGAGGAGCAGGGAAGAAGACGGGGTGGGATAGAGTACACTCCGCACTACGGGAACTCTTTTGGTGCCGACAGCGCCGGGGACTCCAACCCGGAGCCTCTTGCTGTCCGCAGCCGAGCCGCCGCCAGCCACGCGCGGCCGATGTAAGGACATTCCTCCTCTACGTCACAGCACGCGGCGCTGCGCTAGCAAGACTGCGCGGCCCGGATCTGGTGTCATTGCTACGAGTCAGTGAGGACTCGGGGAAGGTCGTTGATATTGCCAAGCCACATTGTACTCGGCAGGAATAAAGTTGTTATGAATGAATAATGTTCTTTGGCGTTTCTGACGCTTCTACAGCCATTTCCTAGCATCCTGACAACTGGAGAGGTCACCGCTTGGCCATCCAGTCCACCGTAGGCGACCGGGACCACCGGGGCACCTACAGACTGTACGCCACCTCTATTAGTTTTCACCTTATTTGCTTCAAACCAAATTTGGAAAGAAAAAGTACTTATTCACAACAGATTTAGTATCATTTGCAGTTTTAATAGCAAGTATCACTTACAGTAATTGTAGATGGTAAAGTTTAAATGCAATCTAGATAACACTTTTTCAATCACTAAAGTTTACTTATCTCTATGAATATAAAAATTAAGAAGATTGTAATTTGTTAAATGACAGAGATATTAAATAGGAAGGGGCTATTTCAATACTGCTACCTGTGCCTGGGCCGCCAGATAGCAGAAGTTTCGTTTGGCGGTCTGCTGCACCCATATAGAGGGTGAAACAAAATTTGCGCACTTGGGGTTTGCAGAGTGACTTCTAACATGCCAGTGATAAAAAAAAAACATCTGTCACAAAATTTCGTTTGGCGAGTACATTCGGCAGAAAAATGACGTTAAAGAGTGGCAATCTGGCAACACTGTAACCACATGTGGGATAACTACATCTGCCAGCACGAATTAGTCGTGCTGTACAGTTGATGCAGTGGATAAGGTTTTGGGTTAGCATGCAGGAAGTTGGTGGTTCAACTGAGTTGAGGCATATGTTTTTTATTTGGTAAATGTAATCGAGGTGGTATAGTATCAGGCATTTTTATCGTCAACAACGATTGCAGGGGGTCCTCTAGAAAGCATTTTCACTAACATACTACAACTGTAGAAATGAAAAATTGGTCAGCTTTGAAAGAAGCCCTTTCCATGTCGTGGGCATGAATTTACTCAGACCACTTCATCTAGGAGATGCTAAACCCTGTTTTCTTTGCACCCTCCTCCAATGGTCCCATAGATTAGTACCAACTATTACTTTTGCATCATGCAGATCCAATACATTTCGATAGGGCCTTACGTTACCAGTTGGACTAGCAACGTGCTTTGCGAATAACGTCCAAACTGGGTTACTATTTGTATGTGTTATCACCAGGGTCCCACTAATTATGCCTTTCAACATTGAGTCTGGTAACCACATGCTGTTTAGTACGTATCTCAATGCATTATTATTATTATTGTTATTCTATCGATTGGATTGTGTAAACATCACATTTATTACCATTAGGGAAACAGTGTAATTCGAAATTGAACATTTCAAATTTGTGGTGTGGGGATGAATCATACAGAACAACATTTGTGCATTAGGTGGATCAGTATGTAGGACTAGGGCATGTTTATACTACATGTGCTGTGCACCACACAGGGACTAGTTGCGAGTGGAGTAACGTGCCCGTGACATGGGTACACATATCGAATTTTCTCATTGTAAACCTCTAAACCAGTGTGGCCGACATATGGCATAAACAAACGATAAAGATGAAGATCTGCTTCTCGTCCTTGGTGCATCTGATCTGTTGCTAGATGTCCTCATCGACGCCATCGAGATAAAAATGTTTCGCCTCCAGGAAACAGGTTCTCTCCTTCCACCATTGCTTGACAGAGGTTGTCCATGGACTCGCCGTACTCCAGCTACTAAGGAAGCTATTCTGGATGTCACACACCAAGAACCTGAACGAAGTACATGTAATGTAGAAAGGCAGCTGTGTGTCTCACAACGCACAGTCATTAAACTGCTGCACAAGTGTGGGCTGCACCCCTATCATTATGCTTTGATGCAACACCAGCATTCTGCAGATCGCCATCAGAGTATGCAATTTTGTGAATGGTTCCAACAACAGGAGGCCAGCAATGACTTTGTGAACACCGTAATATGGTCAGATGAAGCAGCATTCACTCCTGAGGGTGTCTTCAATATGCACAATGCCCACATTTGGTGTGAGGCTAACCTGCACATCACCTTGGATATCAAGTTTGCTTTGGGATCAAACTCTGGACTGGAATATTGGGCGACAGGTGTTTGGGTCCCTACATATTGCCTGACTCGTTGACAGCACGAAAGTATCACGTATTGCTCTCAAACTATCTGCCTGATGTGCTGGAAGATGTCCTACTACATATTCGACATAGGAAATGGTTTCAACAAGATGGTGCACCTCCACACTCTGGAATTAATGTGCGAGACTATTTGAACAGAACGTTTCCAGAGAAATGGCTCAGATGCGGAGGTACAGTTGTATAGCCACCGCATTCACCTGACCTAAATCTCATGGATTTCTTCCTGTGGGGACACCAGAATGAGCATGTGTACTCTACTCCGAAGACGAATGTGGAAGAATTTGTTGCTCATACTCATGCTGCTCTTGTTACTATGGACGCAGCTTTGCTGGTGAAACGTCCAGAGCTGTATGATCCGCCAGGTTGCGCAATGTTTGGAGGTGCAAGGAGGTTACTTTGAGCATCTGTTGTTCTGATGACAACGTATTCTGTTGTGAAGGTCATGCAGTCATCAATATTGACATTATTAGTGTCATTGGTTGCTAATGTTCGCCATCTGAGTGCTCGCATTACCTGTAGCGTAAATGACAAGTAGATGTTATGTCATTGTATTGTACTATCATTTTTAGCATCTCCAAATTGATATTGTTTTTGTAGTTATTCTGTCCTGCGACAGGGCATTTAGTTCAACTGTCTATTTCTTATTTGTCTAACAACGCATTTGTTATGTTCAGTGGTACAAAATGTTGTAAATTTAGGATACATGTTGCCTAAAACCGGTGTTTATTAGCATATAAAATATCAGAATGAAATTAGCTAATAAAAAAATGCGCCTTATCCCAGGATCGAACTCTCGACCTCCTGCATGCTAACAAAAAACTTTATCAAGTGCACCAACTGGACGGCATTACTAAGAGCTGCTGACAGCGGTAGTTACCACACATGTGATGACAGTGTAGCCAGATTGCCACTCTTTAACATTCTTTTTCTACTCGCCAGACGAAATTTTGTGAAAGAAATTTTTTATTGGTGGCATGCGAGGAGTTGCGCTGTGAAGCCCGATTGAGCAAATTTCGCTTCACACTGTACAAATATGGCCAGAGAGGCAGTGGGGAACAGACACTTCACACCAATTTATGGAGCTGTTCACGTCAGTCAAACGCCCACATGTGGTGTGCCTCGGCTAACGTCAGAGCTGGTCAGACATGAATGTTTTCTCGGTAAAAGTAGGTAATGAACCCCCAAGAACTGTGCATCGTCCTGGATAGCTTAAATTTCACGGCAGTGACTGTTTGTGTAATACCTATAACTCCTTCAGACCGTACATGCACAATTGTATTGGTACAGTTTTTGGAAGATTACAGTGATATAGTTAAAGGGCGACCAATGAGACATGGCCCACACAACAGTGTAAGTTTCAGAGAATGCGCTACAGTCCATTTTAGTTATATTTCGTACTCAGAACTGCGATGTGTTGCAGTTTATCTCAAGTTCTGTGACAATGGCAGCCTTGAGATGACGTGACTGAGGTATGCTTTTACTCCTTTTTTTAGTTAATAGGTGCCCCTCTTTCTAGACACGCTGTCAGATGCTTCTCTCCCAATCAGATGTGGAGGACATTAGCAATGATGATGGCATTGTTGATGAATCCTGGATGTCATCACCTAAGGAGAAAATTGCTGAAAGTAGTAGTTCGCCAGATGAATCTGATGACTCCAGGGAGCGGCCCCTACTTCAAAACCAGCAGGTAGAAAATGTAAGTGAAAGATAAGAGCAGCTGCAAAATGAGCAGGTACCACAGTCAGTTGGTAAGCAGTGGGTCTGCAATGACTTATCTGAGGCTCAACGAGTGGTGCAGGTACTAGGTACAGTGTAATGTCGAAGCCTCGAAACAGTCCCATGTACTGATCTTATATATGAGTTGTCATGTCAGGGAGCTTGTCTGCATGCTGACTTAGTTGTGTCAATGATGGATATAGTGGAAACTCAGTGTACTCCAAGATGTCGGCAGCTGCATTTGGAGTTTGTCTACATGCTGACTTGTTTTTTCTGCTGATGCTGCTGCTGTTGCTTGAATGTACTTTATTTCCACTCCGAATTGTAGGGAACTGCATCAGATAGCATGTCTTCATGCCATCTTGACCTGTGCCACTGCTACTGCTGTTCAGATGTATCAGGCATCGCATAGTTCATACCAGATGAAGTGCTAAAAGCTTACTTAAAATACGCCCAAAGAGAAGACCCTGATTGCTAACAGTACCTCACAATGCCTGATTATGTGTTGGAAGATGTTTCATTCTACCAAAAAACTCCTCTTAGGAACCAGTTAGTAATCCAAAGTAGCTGCAAACTTGAATCATCAGTGCCATATTAGTATACAATCTACAAATGCCAGCATACTTATCCACTATTTTTGACAGAGCCAGCTTTGTGACACTGATAATTGTATATGTGCATGCCTTCCATGTGACCAGGGAATACAACTGATATTCACCAATATCAGAAGTAGTGGAGGTAGAGGACTGCAGCACTACAGGATGGTGCAAATGGCTCTGAGCACTATGGGACTTAACATCTATGGTCATCAGTCCCCTAGAACTTAGAACTACTTAAACCTAACCAACCTAAGGAAATCACACAACACCCAGTCATCACGAGGCAGAGAAAATCCCTGACCCCGCCAGGAATCGAACCCGGGCGCGGGAAGTGGAAATGCTACCGCACGACCACGAGCTGCGGACCACTACAGGAATTGTAACAACTACTTTGGAGTGTGTTCGTGTCTGCAGATCAGTCATCTTCGATTCTGATATCATTGAACACATCATGGATTGTAAGCTTAGAACCAAACGCGTTAGTACCTGTAGGGTGATGTCATAGAAATACTGCTACCTTGCTCAGTGAACAGAAATAACAGGTACATCCAGACAAATATAGGGCATAGATATAAACCGAACGGGAAATTGGACACAAATATATATACTAAGTTGTAAGAGTTTCCCTAGTGCACCTTCAAGATTCAGGTAGAATTCAGTTTGCAAATGAGTGGTACAATGCAACACAGCAGGGCAAGGCATTTGACTGTCACCTAGCCGTAATATTGAGAGAAGAAAGGCAGGATACTGATCCAGGCAGTCATGACTCTTTACAACGCAGCATACAAATTTAGAGATACTCCACCACCAAGGCGCTGCATTCTGTCTGAATGATGCATGATGGTCACATGCACTGAGGCAGCTAAGGTGGTTTTCCTGGCTGTCCGTGAAATAAACACGTATGTGCTGCTAATATACTAGTGGGAAAGAGGGGAAAGTGGTCTGTCCCACATACCCAGTGACAATTAAATCATGTCTCTGGAACAGAGACCCCTGCTAAAACCATGCCAGGGTAATGTGACAGAGAGTAGAACAGAATACAACAGAATGGTGAGGTAGAAGGAACTGTTGCAACAGCAGTGCTCTGTGAATGTGAGTCACTTCTCACCCATCATGAGTCCCTAGAGGATATTAATTCTGTGTATTCTTAATCATGAAAATAAGACATTCATTGTCAGGCGACCATAGTGCACAAGAATTCCTAGAATAGAGCGCATTCCTCGGCTATGACTGAAGAGGTCACTTCTTTTCTTCTTTGGAGCTGTTCTAATAGCAGGTGGCTTGTCTTTGGGAAGCCCCATCAGAGCAGCAGACTGGAGCAGCATAGTATTTGTTTGGTAATGTTTTGGTCTGTCAAGTTGAACTATCACAGTGGAGTTGGTTAGTTGTATCTATGCACTAACGGGAGAAGTTATGGTCTTTCCCTTTTCGACTGCACGATTGAAGAGTAATATTCAGTCTTCTGAGTGGTAAGAGAGACAGTACACCGAGGTGACAAAAGTAAGGCGAACGATAAGCACATACATATCTGGCCATAGTATCGTGAACAGGGAGAACAAAATGGCAGTGAATTGGCAGTGTTGTCATTTGTACTCATGTGATGCATGTGAAAAGGTTTCCAACGTGATTATGGCGCACGACGGGTATTAACAGACTTTGAACGTGAAATGGCAGTTCGAGGTAGACTCATGGGACATTCCATTTCGGAAATCGTTAGAGAATTAATTGTATCAAAATTCACAGTGTCAAAAGTGTGCCGAGAATATCAGATTTCAGGCATAACCTATCACAATGTACAATGCACTGGTAGACAGCCTTCACTTAATAACCAAGAGCAGCGGCGTTTGTGTAGAGTTGTCAGTGCCAAAAGGCAAGCAGCACTGATGAAATAACCGTAGAAATCAATGTGGCACGAATTACGAACGTATGCGTTAGCACAGAGCGGCTTAATTTGGCGATAGTGGGCTATGGCAGCAGATGACCGACGCAAGTATCTCTGCTAATAGCAGGATATCGCCTGTCGCGCCTCTCCTGGGCTCGTGACATCAGTTGCACCCTAAATGACTGGAAAAATCGTAGCGTGGTCAGATGAGACCCGAGTTCAGTTGGTAAGAGGTAAAGGAAGGGTTCCAGTGAGGCCCAGATCCCGTGAAGCCATGGGCCTAATTTCTCAACAAAGCTCTATGCAAGCTCGTGGTAGTTTGATAATGGTGTGTACTGTGTGTTCAAGGAATGGACTGGGTCCTCTGGTCCAATGGAACAGGTCACTGACAGGAAATGTTAGTGTTCCGCTACTTGTAGGCCATTTGCTGCCATTCATGGACTTCATTTGAATATACATGTCACCAGCCCTCAATTATTTGCGATTGGTTTGATAAACATTCTGGGATATTCGAGTGAATGACTTGGCCATCCAGTTCATCCAACATGAATTCCATCGAACATTTATGAAACATAATCGATTGGTCAGTTAGTGCGCAAAATCCTGTAGTGGAAACACTTTCTCAATTATACGTGGTTACAGAGCAGCATGGCTCAACAATTCTGCAGCGGACTTGCAATGACTTGTTGAATCCATACTATGTCGAGATTCTCCTCTATGATGGGCGAAGGAGGTCTGATATTGTATTAGGTGGTATCCCTTGACGTTTTTCACCTCAGTGTAGGCTACTGCTTCTCTCTTTCTTCTCTGCCCTTCTTTGGCTGTAGTTTTAATGTTATTATGTAGTACTTGGCAGCACATTGTTTTGAGTCTGAGAGCCTAACTCCTCGTCTCTTCCTCAGGTGGTAATCTGTCTATCTCGAAAGGGGGGGGGGGGGGGTTCATGTGATGGTCATAGCCCACCTTGTAAGTGGTATGTCCTGTGGACTAGCGAATTCTGTTACTGTAACGTAATTGCACAAGTGAAATAGTCATCTCTCAATCAGAATATGCCTTGTTCACGTGATAGGAGAACATTCAAGGTGTGGTTTTATGAACTAGCTTCACGTGGCCAATAACCTTTGGATGGAATGGGTGTGACGTTACCTTTATGGAAATTCTGCTGAGTAATTGCTATCTAAACAGCATTCCAAAGGGGCAAACCAATTGTGTCTTTACCTGATGTTCCTCGCATCATACACTCCTGGAAATGGAAAAAAGAACACATTGACACCGGTGTGTCAGACCCACCATACTTGCTCTGGACACTGTGAGAGGGCTCTACAAGCAATGATCACACGCACGGCACAGCGGACACACCAGGAACCGCGGTGTTGGCCGTCGAATGGCGCTAGCTGCGCAGCATTTGTGCACCGCCGCCGTCAGTATCAGCCAGTTTGCCGTGGCATATGGAGCTCCATCGCAGTCTTTAACACTGGTAGCATGCCGCGACAGCGTTGACGTGAACCGTATGTGCAGTTGACGGACTTTGAGAGAGGGCGTATAGTGGGCATGCGGGAGTCCGGGTGGACGTACCGCCGAATTGCTCAACACGTTGGGCGTGAGGTCTCCACAGTACATCGATGTTGTCGCCAGTGGTCGGCGGAAGGTGCACGTGCCCGTCGACCTGGGACCGGACCGCAGCGACGCACGGATGCACGCCTAGACCGTAGGATCCTACGCAGTGCCATAGGGGACCGCACCGCCACTTCCCAGCAAATTAGGGAGAATGTTGCTCCTGGGGTATCGGCGAGGACCATTCGCAACCGTCTCCATGAAGCTGGGCTACGGTCCCGCACACCGTTAGGCCGTCTTCCGCTCACGCCCCAACATCGTGCAGCCCGCCTCCAGTGGTGTCGCGACAGGCGTGAATGGAGGGACGAATGGAGACGTGTCGTCTTCAGCGATGAGAGTCGCTTCTGCCTTGGTGCCAATGATGGTCGTATGTGTGTTTGGCGCCGTGCAGGTGAGCGCCACAATCAGGACTGCATACGACCGAGGCACACAGGCCCAACACCCGGCATCATGGTGTGGGGAGCGATCTCCTACACTGGCCGTACACCTCTGGTGATCGTCGAGGGGACACTGAATAGTGCACGGTACATCCAAACCGTCATCGAACCCATCGTTCTACCATTCCTAGACCGGCAAGGGAACTTGCTGTTCCAACAGAACAATGCACGTCCGCATGTATCCCATGCCACCCAACGTGCTCTAGAAGGTGTAAGTCAACTACCCTGGCCAGCAAGATCTCCGGATCTGTCCCCCATTGAGCATGTTTGGGACTGGATGAAGCGTCGTCTCACGCGGTCTGCACGTCCAGCACGAACGCTGGTCCAACTGAGGCGCCAGGTGGAAATGGCATGGCAAGCCGTTCCACAGGACTACATCCAGCATCTCTACGATCGTCTCCATGGGAGAATAGCAGCCTGCATTGCTGCGAAAGGTGGATATACACTGTACTAGTGCCGACATTGTGCATGCTCTGTTGCCTGTGTCTATGTGCCTGTGGTTCTGTCAGTGTGATCATGTGATGTATCTGACCCCAGGAATGTGTCAATAAAGTTTCCCCTTCCTGGGACAATGAATTCACTGTGTTCTTATTTCAATTTCCAGGAGTGTAGGTAACTGAGCGATGCGTGGGTCTATTTAAATAGAATAGCTCAATGCAGTTATAGGGCTGCGCAAGGCATGTCTGTTTTCACGCCCAGCATCTGACCTGCTGCAAATAATAACCTGAAACTGTGATCTGGCAGTCAAATAGTCTATGGATTGGCATGAATTGCGAATTTTAAAAGATAAAATTTAATAAAACATACATAAATTATCAAAAAAATTTCTGTTCTAGTGTCTATAATTTTTTTAGACGACAGAGAATTATACTCAATAATATTTATTCGAGAAAGTAAGGCTCAAATAAACGAAAAGTGGACCTATAATAATTAAGTATAACACAGTATAATATAGACAGGTCGTTACAAATGTGGTAGCAGAACCCCCAAGCTAACAGTCACCCAAGATGTGTGAACAGTAGGTAAATTTCATGATCACAATACACAAAACATACACCAGCTCAAAGTAGTTCAGAGTTCAGTATGAGAATTTACAAATTAACACCATGAGATAATAAGTAAAACTGATACTCTGCCTACTCTTAATTCAGTAATGTAATAAGAAAAAGAGCAACATTGCAGTAATTGTGGGAAAAAGTATGTACCACCCCACTCTCCATTGTTGCAAAATGTATCAAAGATGGCGGCAATGATGTCATCCAAGATGGCAGCCTGTAGCCTTGGCAACAGTGCATGATGTCATCCAAGATAGAGGCCGTGACATCATCTGATGACACAAGCACCATTATCCAAGATCTGTCTTTTCATGTGAAAGTGCCATGCCCCCTGCCAACCCCCTGGTGGGGAGTTCAGGTTCCATCATGACAATGTAACACACCTCTACTAACCTAAGAAAATGGCGGGAAAAAGAGCACTTGGGCTACCTCCACTAACTTAAGTCACCCGACCGCCACCTCTTTCTAGGAACTGGTGGGAAAAGGACTTGGCCTGTGCTGGACTTAAGTCTTCATTTTGCATGCACTCTTTATTTAAACAATCAGAGGCAGTACCACCATCAAGTCAGTTCACCATGGGGACCAGAGTCCAACTGACCTAGTACACAGTACAGCCACCCGAGGGCGCTATCATCCCTTCCATGACGTAATCCAAATGGGGGTCTGAGGTGGGGGAAATGGCAAGAAAAGGACTATGTCTTTACTTCAACAATTCGAAGCAGTACCTCAGTACCTTCAACCAGTTTGCTCACCATGGGGTCTGGAGTCCAGCTGACCTAGTACATAGTACCGCCACCAGAGGGTGCTGTCATCCCTCCTGTGACACCATCCAAGATGGCGGACTGGGGCAAAAATGGCGGGAAAATGACTCAGCGTGTGTTGGGCTGCTGGAGAGAGGAGGTAGTGTACTTTATTTATTTTCGATCAATTTATTTAGGGACGGATTTCACATAATTTATTTATTACACTGATACAAAAGACATGCTCTGACATACTTGGGGTCACGCCACAAAGCCTACAGACCTGAAAACTACTTGCAAATTACCGAAATAAAGCGTGTTAAACTCTATGCAGACACGGAAACAACTACTAAATTACCGAAATAATGCACTACACAGCACATAGACATGCAAACTACAATGCAATACACTGATGTACAGACACGAAATCAACTCGTAAATTGTCAAAATAATGCAGAACACAACATACAGACCAGCACACTACTCGTAAATCACTGAAATAATGCACATATAACGCTCTGCCAACACGCTCACAATGCTTAAACATCCCAGAAATAATGTAGTCCACAAACACTCACTGCACATAAAAACACTTTTGAACTATCGTCAACGTATCAGACACTCCAAGGGTGCCCACAATCAACGCCTCTGAGAGCCATCAATGGATGCAAGCCAGCATGAGCCAACACTCTCACGCCGCTGCCGAAGGCATGTGAAAGTCACGTCTACAGTTTAAGTTCTTCGAGTGTTATACTGACGTCGTATGTCTAGCTAAATAAGCAAGTTATCCTCTGGGCCGCATGCGTGTGTGTGTTTACCTTTGCTGATGCCATACCTGTGGATACTGACAGCACAGCTCGTGCTAGAGAAATCTGTTCCAGAATAGTACATGCTGCTTTCTCTGTAGTGATCCTAACGGACATAGAAGCTGTGTCTAGCTGTGCGCATGTACCCAGCATGGCTGATGCATCGCTGTGAAAATGTCCACATGGCAACTCACCATCTAAAAGGTTCTTAATGTTATACTGACGTCACATGGCTATGTAAAATTAGAACGAAGTCAACCTCTCGTAAATTGTATAGTGTCCCACAAATAGTTAACAGTCGCTTTAGTAGGAGGTGTTGTGACGTCTCAAATTGTCTGCATGGAAATTATTGTCCTAACAGAAACTGTGTACGAAAATAGCGCAGAATAACGCCGATTGCTTTCCTCCTGATGGTTCTAACGTGTCACCCCATCCATCATGTATTACCCTTCCTGCTTTCAACACACACAAACGTTCTCACGGTTAAGTAGAGGCTCCTATATCACAACACAAAGCATGACTTCTGAATGAATCAAGTATTATGATTGGTTCTTACTGGAATTACCTGCCGAATTACTGATGCCACTGGTATAGAAGCACTGCTCTTCTTTCTTATTTCCTTTTTGCGGATTAGAATTTCAGCAGCAGAAAACTATTTTGCTCAGATCATCATACTGCACACACATTTAAACCCTGCAAAGTTGCATACAGATCGTCAAATACTGAAAGACTCTTACTCAGTTACACTGGTCTGTCACTGAGGTCAGGAGCTTAAATATTAGAGCTTGAAACCAATCTCCAACCCAGCAATATTTCACTGCATACTGTGTTGATGTAGTGAAAGTAAACTTCGTATCGTGCACCATACAAAAATCGCCCCTTTTACATCATTTGTGTAGCTATCGACCACCAGACACTCATACATATACCACGAAGCCAGGCAGCACCCTATATACTCCTCAGAGCGCTAGATTATTTTCCTGCAGCTGACATTCACGTTACGCACTCCCAACGCGTGACCGCAGCGCCCTCAGGGGACCGAAATCACTGTCAGAACTGTTCTACAAATTCGGGATTGTTTCCCCTTGGCACATACGCGTTACTGTTTTTGGTCTGGACCTGCTCGCTTGCTTGCTTTACTACACCCATCTCCAGACTCTGGGATTGAAAGAACAGATGCATTTTCACATGGTTTGCTATAATATTATACAACTTTCGAGGTACTTCTCGATATCAAGCACACAGCAGTATCCTATCGATTGCTAGTGCAACATAATTTCGAACATATAGACTGGTAATTATTTCTCTACAAAAACTCTAAACGAGTGGAACGTGCTGTAAACCACTGAGTAACTAGAAACTTGTCCCGTGTGCGAAGACCTTTATGTGAGAAGTCGAAAAAATAGAAGAAACTCATATTTCCTCTCCGGCATACCAGTGTCAGTGATGTAACAGATTCCAAAACATCCTACATCTACGTGACTACTCTGCAATTCACATTTAAGTGCTTGGTAGAGGGTTCATCGAACCACAATCATACTATCTCTCTACTATTCCACTCCCGAACAGCGAGCGGGAAAAACGAACACCTAAACCTTTCTGTTCGAGCTCTGATTTCTCTCATTTTATTTTGATGATCATTCCTACCTATGTACGTTGGGCTCAACAAAATATTTTCGCATTCGGAAGAGAAAGTAGGTGACTGAAATTTCGTAAAAAGGTCTCGCCGCGACGAAAAACGACTATGCTGTAATGACTTCCATCCCAACTCGTGTATCATATCTGCCACACTCTCTCCTCTATAACGCGATAATACAAAACGAGCTGCCCTTCTTTGCACCCTCTCGATGTCCTCCGTCAATCCCACGTGGTAAGGATCCCACACCGCGCAGCAATATTCTAACAGAGGACGAACGAGTGTAGTGTAAGCTGTCTCTTTAGTGGACTTGTTGCATCTTCTAAGTGTCCTGCCAATGAAACGCAACCTTTGGCTCGCCTTCCCGACAATATTATCTATGTGGTCCTTCCAACTGAAGTTGTTCGTAATTTTAACACCCAGGTACTTAGTTGAATTGACAGCCTTCAGAATTGTACTATTTATCAAGTAATCGAATTCCAACGGATTTCTTTCGGAACTCATGTGGATCATCTCACACTTTTCGTTATTTAGCGTCAACTGCCACCTGACACACCATACAGCAATCTTTTCTAAATCGCTTTGCAGCTGATACTGGTCTTCGGATGACCTTACTAGACGGTAAATTACAGCATCATCTGCGAACAGTCTAAGAGAACTGCTCAGATTGTCACCCAGGTCATTTATATAGATCAGGAATAGTAGAGGTCCCAGGACGCTTCCCTGGGGAACACCTGATATCACTTCAGTTTTACTCGATGATTTGCCGTCTATTACTACGAACTGCGACCTTCCTGACAGGAAATCACGAATCCAGTCCCACAACTGAGACGATACCCCATAGCTCCGCAGCTTGATTAGAAGTCGCTTGTGAGGAACGGTGTCAAAAGCTTTCCGGAAATCTAGAAATACGGAATCAACTTGAGATCCCCTGTCGATAGCGGTCATTACTTCGTGCGAATAAAGAGCTAGCTGCGTTGCACAAGAGCGATGTTTTCTGAAGCCATGCTGATTACGTGTCAATAGATCGTTCCCTTCGAGGTGATTCATAATGTTTGAATACAGTATATGCTCCAAAACCCTACTGCAAACCGACGTCAATGATATAGGTCTGTAGTTAAATGGATTACTCCTACTACCCTTCTTGAACACTGGTGCGACCTGCGCAATTTTCCAATCTGTAGGTACAGATCTATCGGTGAGCGAGCGGTTGTATATGAGTGCTAAGTAGGGAGCTATAGTATCAGCGTAATCTGAAAGGAACCTAATCGGTATACAATCTGGACCTGAAGACTTGCCCGTATCAAGCGATTTGAGTTGCTTCGCAACCCCTAAGGTATCTACTTCTAAGAAACTCATGCTAGCAGATGTTCGTGTTTCAAATTCTGGAATATTCCATTCGTCTTCCCTGGTGAAGGAATTTCGGAAAACTGCGTTCAATAACTCCGCTTTAGCGGCACAGTCGTCGATAACAGTACCATCGGCACTGCGCAGCGAAGGTATTGACTGCGTCTTGCCGCTTGTGTACTTTACATACGACCAGAATTTCTTCGGATTTTCTACCAAATTTCGAGACAATGTTTCGTTGTGGAACCTATTAAAGGCATCTCGCATCGAAGTAGGTGCCAAATTTCGCGCGTCTGTAAATTTTAGCCCATCTTCAGGATTTCGCGCTCTTCTGAACTTCGCATGCTTTTTCCGTTGCCTCTGCAACAGCGTTCGGATCTTTTTTGTGTACCACGGGGGATCCGTTCCATCTCTTACCAATTTATGAGGTATGAATATCTCAATTGCTGTTGCTACTATATCTTTGAATTTGAGCCACATCTCGTCTACATTCGCATAGTCAGTTCGGAAGGAATGTAAATTGTCTTTTAGGAAGGCTTCTAGTGGCACTTTATCCGCTTTTTTAAATAAAATTATTTTGCCTTTGTTTCTGATGGATTTGGAAGAAATGGTATTGAGCCTAGCTACAATGACCTTGTGATCACTAATCCCTGTATCAGTCATGATGCTCTCTATCAGCTCTGGATTGTTTGTGGCCAAGAGGTCAAGTGTGTTTTCGCAACCATTTACAATTCGCGTGGGTTCGTGGACTAACTGCTCGAAATAATTTTCGGAGAATGCATTTAGGACAATCTCGGAAGACGTTTTCTGCCTACCACCGGTTTTGAACAAGTATTTTTGCCAACATACCGAGGGTAGGTTGAAGTCCCCACCAACTATAACCGTATGAGTGGGGTATTTATTTGTTACGAGACTCAAACTTTCTCTGAACTGTTCCGCAACTGTATCATCGGAGTCTGGGGGTCGGTAGAAGGAGCCAATTATTAACTTAATTCGGCTGTTAAGTATAACCTCCACCCACACCAATTCGCACGGAGTATCTACTTCGACTTCACTACAAGATAAACCACTACTGACAGACACAAACACTCCACCACCAATTCTGCCTAATCTATCTTTCCTGAACACCGTCTGAGACTTCGTAAAAATTTCTGCAAACTTATTTCAGGCTTTAGCCAGCTTTCTGTACCTATAACGATATCAGCTTCTGTGCTTTCTATTAGCGCTTGAAGCTCAGGGACTTTTCCAGCGCAACTACAACAATTTACAACTAAAATTCTGACTGTTCCTTGATCCAAGCACGTCCTGTAATTGCCAAGCACCCTTTGACATTGCAGCCCATCCCGCACTTTCCCGAGGCCTTCTAACCTAAAAAAACCGCCCAGTCCACGCCACACAGCCTCCGCTACCCGTGTAGCCACCAGCTGAGTGTAGTGAACTCCTGACCTATCCTTATAATTTACAAAGTCAACTAAGGTGTTACTCATGTCTAGAAAACCAGCAAATGTGTCTTCCACCCATTATTCACCTTCTAGTTGCGCACACCACAATCGACGTTCCCTCAACTAAATAAAGGCACGAAATGTGCAAAAGCAGTCAACCGAACAATTTACATGGGTAGGAATAATGGTCCAGCGCAAACACACATCGATATGAATCTTCTCAAATTTCCACGCGATCACGAAAGCTATCCAACACATACACTACTGGCCATTACAACTGGTACACCAAGAAGAAATGCAGATGATAAACAGGTATTCATTGGACAAATATATTTTACTAGAACTGACATGTGATTACATTTTCACGCAATTTGGGTGCATAGATCCTGAGAAATCAGTACCCAGAACAACCGGCAGTAATAACGGCCTTAATACACCTGGGCATTGAGTCAAACAGAGCTTGGATGGCGTGTACAGGCACAGCTGCCCATGCAGCTTCAACACGGTACCACAGTTCATCAAGAGTAGTGAATGGTGTATTGTGACGAGCTAATTGCTCGGCCACCATTGACCAGACGTTCTTAATTGGTGAGACATCTGGAGAATGTGCTGGCCAGGGCAGCAGTCGAACATTTTCTGTATCCAGAAAGGTCCATACAGGACCTGCAACATGCGGTCGTGCCTATTCCTGTTGAAATGTATGGTTTCGCAGGGATCGGATGAAGGGTAGAGCCACACGTCATAACACATCTGAAATCTAACGTCCACTGTTCAAAGCGCCGTCAGTGTGAACAAGAGGTGACCGAGACGTGTAACCAATGGCACCCCTTACCAACACGCTGGCTGATACGCCAATATGACGATGACGAATACACACTTCCGATGTACATTCACTGTGGTGTCGCCAAACACGGATGCGACCATCATGATGCTGTAAACAGAACCTCGATTCATCAACAACAACAAAAAAAAATGACGTTTTGCCATTCTTGCACCCAGGTTCGTCATTGAGTACACCATCGCAGGCGCTCCTGTCTGTGATGCAGTGTCAAGGGTAACCGCACCCATAGTCTTCGAGCTGAAAGTCCATGCTGCTGCAAATGTCATCGAATTGTTCGTGCAGATGGTTGTTGTCTTGCAAACGTCCCCATCTGTTGACTCAGGGATCGAGACGTGGCTGCACGATCCGTTACAGCCATGCAGATAAGATGCCTGTCGTATCGACTGCTAGAGATACGAGACTGTTGGGATCCAGCAGGGCGTTCCGTATTATCCTCCTGAACCCACGGATTCCATATTCCGCTAACAGTCATTGGATCTCGACCAACGCAAGCAGCAATGTCGCGACACGATAAACCGCAATCGCGATAGGCTACAATCCGACCTTTATCAAAGTCGGAAACGTGATCGTACGCATTTCTTCTCCTTACACGAGGCATCACAACAACGTTTCACCAGGCAACGCCGGTCAACTGCTGTTTGTGTATGAGAAATAGGTTGGAGCCTTTCCTCATGTCAGCACGTTGTAGGTGTCGTCACTGGCGCCAACCTTTTGTGAATGCTCTGAAAAGCTAATCATTTGCATAATACAGCGTCTTCTTCCTGTTGCTTAAATTTCGCGTCTGTTGCAAATTATCTTCGTGGTGTAGCAATTTTAATGGCCTGTAGTGTACTAAGTAGTAGCTCGCTATTCGGCCATCTAGAGGACAACACAGTTAAGTCAGCAACATTCGTACATCCCAACAAGCCTCTCCATTCAGATGGCTCCTATCGTTAATGGGCAACGTGAATCATTCCCGCACAGGTCACCGGCGCTGCACGCCAAGCACACATAGACAGAATCATCCTAGGAAAAACAAAACAGTCTCATACATAGTTTTTCCCTGTACTTACAACTAAATGTTATGATTGTGGTTTCAGTTTAATGACATTTGACAACGAGTGAAGCATCGGAAATACACGCATCTGACGGCTGTGGCTCTGGAACTAGAAATATCGGTACCGTTCTTATGACTTGACATTCTCTTCCCTTTGCTCTCACAGTACTCCATGACGAATCCATACCTTCCTTATGACTGGACAAAGTCATTTTCTTTGCATATGTCGGAATGCAAACACATACGTTATAAGACTGATGCTCAAGGCAAACCTTTCACACACCCCCTACTACTAAGTATAATACTTCGTCAATAACTGATTGCTGGTGATACGAAATAATACTGGCCGAAAATCATCGATGGGTGGACATGTCTCGTAGGTTTTTCTTGTGGGTGCTACCACTGTGTCTTAGAAAAAGAGGCGTAATCGTCTCACAAGCCTTTATGTGTTAAAAAAAAAAAAAAACATATTAGCATCAAGTGGTCTTGGTTCTACAGGCGCACACAAGTATCTATGTTAAAAGCTATACCCGCTTTATAAATCCACGTATGGCGTTACCTACTAATCACACCAAATATAGACGGTGACCACTGGAATTTATATTACCAGACCAACAGAGCGGTTAGAAGTTGCCCACAGCGCACCCTTTTAATAAAATTACCGAATTTTGAAAGTGATTCAGCTAAGGAGCGTGGTATGAAAACAGTACTTTCAAACCCTTCACACTGCCGCCACTAGATATTTCTCCAGTATTTGTAACGCATTCTGTCTCGATGGCATATCATATTTCTGGCACTCTCATATATTCAAACAAGCCACCTTTCTCGAACCTATCTGCTACAGTAAAATTCCAACATGCAGCTACACCTCAGACTCTGCACTACCGTCCTTGCTGCTTGGTGCATGTGATCATTCCAATGTAAGTCAGAACTGAGAAGAAGCCGGAGAAAGCTATATCTACCAACTTCTGCTACCCATGTAGAAACAGGCGAAGCTGAGTTACGACAACAGAACTGTGTTTTGACCATTTCACAGAAACGAAGCCTGCTCCTGAAACACAAAGTAGTATAAAAGACGGTATGGGAACTGGGGGAAGGACTGTATTTTGCTACTGCATTGTGGTGCTCCTCAAAACTACAAGCAGGTACTACAGATCCAAGTCCCTCAGAGGCCATTCACGTTTTTTGCCCCAACATTCTATCATCGTTATTCTGTACAATCTACCAGAGAAAAATGACAAAATATAAAAGCTCCAGTAACTTCATCCAATAGAGGACTCTATAAGATTTTTACCATATCTGTCTCCCCCATATATCGAAAACAAATACCGCATGCATGCCATCAACTATCACGTGTGACGATCCTATTAAATGTACTGATTTGCGGCACAAAAGTTTCATCACCTGTACTGTAGTAGGATGACCGTATCCCACAGACTATACGGTAAGTCGCGAGAGACGCTCCCTGTGACCCTGTGTCATTGTCTGAAACATTGTTGTTTTCTGTTGTAACACGCTTTGTACACTGCCATACATTTTGTTTTTCTGTCACAATTTCGAGGTCTGTGTCAGGTTCTAAACTGACATTAACATGTTCTGATCCATTGCCTCTCACAGAAAATTAGACATCTCATGGTGTAAATCATGTTGTTACTGCGGTTACCATAACACAGCACACAGACTAGATGGTTTTAAATAAAAGACAGTTACAACATAAGGAAACTGTTAGAGTTTAGCGACGTTGTGGAGAGTTTCCAAACTGTTGCCTGAAAGTGATTGACGACCTCTACATTTAAACTCATCTGTCACAGTGACGGAATAGCTGATTGCTCTGTGTTCCATTTCGACTGTTACCTCATATTGCAGTCATGTATTCGATCACTGTTTTGGTGCTATCCATCCCCAGAAGGTGTTGTCCCTCCACCAAAACCCTTCCTCCAACTCAAACAAGCGATATCAGTCAATCATTATGTGTTAACCAACAGTGTGCCAGTGGATGGATGGTGGAAAAGACACCATCGACGTACTCTAATAATAAGTATCACAGTTGACAGTGTGAACAATTTTAGCAATTTTAAAGTAATTTCGACACTGAGCAACGATGCAACAGCATGTTTCCCAATTTCAATATCATAGCTAAACCGCCCCCTCCCTACTTTGCGCGTATCATTGCGAATGTAGGTAGACGATTGTGCAGTACATCCATTAATTGTTAATTGTCGAACACATACATCATCAAAGTATACTAGACAGCACTCTACATATTTCTAGCACCTGCAGCTTAGTGCATAATTTACAATCTATATCTATGCGGATAGGAGTCACAGAGCATTCTCGCAGTCTTAGGATAAAATTAGAGACTGAAATGCCCATTCACTGTCTTTGACCAGCCTGCCCTGCAGCACCACTACCGATTTAATCTGCAGCTGACCAGAAGTAGACCTCTACATTCCACTTCTCGTGAATGAATGGAGCTAGCTGAGTCCTCGCCTGTCCAAGTACACAAGATTTCTCCATATGCAATCATGTCGAGGAGGTTAACACCTCTTATCGGTGTATGGTAACATACTTTAAAGTGTTGTGATGTAATAGCAGACGATTAAGAAGAACGAGAGATTGGTGATTTTTATGCATGATGGAGCTTTCACATAAATCAACAACGCTATAGACTCTAAAGTATTTTTCTAGAGTCTAGGATCAGTACCTGGAAGGTATTGGTAAGGGAGAACATAGACAAACGGTTCAAATGGCTCTGAGCACTAAGGGACTTAACATCTTAGGTCATCAGTCCCCTAGGACTTAGAACTACTTAAACCTAACTGACCCAAGGACATCACACACATCCATGCCTGAGGCAGGATTCGAACCTGCGAGTGTAGCGGTCACGCGGTTCCAGACTGAAGCGTCTAGAACCACTCGGCCACACCAGCTGGCGAACGTAAACACATGCACTCCTAAGGCTTAAAACAGGCTATAATGTTAGATCGCTTGAGTTTCTGACCTACCAGTTGTATGGAGTGCAGCGCTGTTAATATTGTAATGTAAGAAATATATTTCAGCCCATGATATACATCCTTCTTGGAGGTTTCTCTATGATAACCTGGGGTATCAAACTGTAAAATGCTAGCATCCTGGACGACATCATAGCCACCATCTCTGATACATCTGGCAACAATGAAGAATGTGGTGGTACGATCTTTGTCCCACTACTAGCAGCCATTCATTGCCCTGGATCTATCATCTATAAAACAGAATCATGCATGTTGCTGTAAGCAGATCTTCTTTCTTAGATTAGATTAATATTTGTTCCATAGATCATGAAGACGACACTTCGTAACGATGTGGAACGTGTCAGGTTAATGAAAGATGTCTCTACACGATATTACATTACACAAAACATTGCATGACACTAATATTTAAGTTAGTTTTTTTCCCTCCTTTAATTTATATCTAAAAATTCAGCCAATGAGTAGAAGGAGTTGTCATCTAGAAATTCTTTTAATTTATTTTTCAATATTGGTTGACTATGTGTCAGCCTTTTGATGCTGTTTGGTAGGTGACCAAAGACTACTGTGGCAGCATAATTTACCCCTTTCTGTGCCAAAGTCAAATGTAACCCTGCATAGTGAAGGTCATCCTTTCTCCTGGTGTCATAGCTATGCACACTGCTATTACTTTTGAACTGGGTTGGATTATTAACAACAACTTTCATAAGTGAATATATATACTGTGAGGTTACTGTGAGGATCCCTAGATCCTTAAATAGATGTCTGCAGGATGACCGTGGGTGGGCTCCAGCAATTATTCAAATTACCCGTTTTTGAGCAATGAATACTTTTCTACTCAACGATGAATTACCCCAGAATATGATGCCATACGAAAGCAGTGAATGAAAGTAGGCATAGTAAGCTAATTTACTGAGATTCTTATCACCAAAATTTGCAATAACCCTAATAGCATACGTAGCTGAACTCAGACTTTTCAGCAGACCATCAATGTGTTGCTTCCATTTTAACCTCTCATCAATGGACACACCAAAAAATTTTGAAAATTCTACCTTAGCTACAGTCTTCTGTTCAAAGTCTATATTTATTACTGGAGTTGTGCCATTGACTGTACGGAAATGTATATACTGTGTTTTATCAAAATTTAAAGAGAGTCCGTTTGCTAAGAACCACTTAATAATTTTGTGAAAAACATCATGTACAATTACATCACTTAGTTCTTGGGTTTTAGATGTTATTACTATACTTGTATCAACAGCAAAAAGAACTAACTTTGCATCTTCATCAATATGGAATGGTAAGTCATTAATGTATATCAGGAACAGTAAAGGACCTAAGACCGAACCCTGTGGGACCCCATTCTTGATAGCCCCAGTTCAAGCATGAACATATAGGGTATGCAGATAAAACTAGACCACATAAGTATAAGGGAATTGCAGTGAAATTTCAGAAACGAAGAGCTGCAACAGACCTACCCTTTATTTATAATGGAAAATGCAGAGAGAAATAAATTTATAGAAGACATTGAGAGTGCCCTCCTGCTACATCAATACACAGGTAGACATGTCTAAGCATATTCAGATACATTTGGCGTAAAGTTCGGATATCGTTGGCAGTAAATTCACAGCTGATGTTGTCTTTCAGTTCCTATATTGTGTGTGAATTTGCTTCATGCATCTTTCTCTTCAAGTGTCCTCAAAGAAAAAAAAACCACCTGTTTTTAGATCTGACAAAAGTCGTGGCAATAAACGTTTTCTGACAATTCACTCCTTATTGAAGACATCATGGGCTCATTCAAGGGATACGTTATACATGAGGCATGTTGCGCCATCTTGCTGGAAGAAGCAGTACTGGTTTTCTCGTTCAGTGAGTTGAGAACGAAATGAGTCAAAAATTTCCAATTTGCATACATGCAACCGTGTTGAGGATAGTGTCAAAAAATATTGGTTCAATAATGCGTGATCCTGTTACTCCGCACCAAATGCCGATTTTTTCGTCATGAAGTGGTTTCTGGGACACAGTGTTAAGATTCTCCAATGTCCCATATCTCATGTTCTGTGAATTGACATCACAAGAAAGATGAGTCCATGCTTCATCACTCATCATGTGATGGAAAGGATCTAACAAAACATTATTGGTGTTCTTCAAAAGCCAAGTGCAGTAACTTACACGTTTCTGACTGCCATCCTCCCATAACTGCAGCACGACCCTTACACTATGTGGCTTCAAACTAGACTTTTCAATATTCGATGGCAACTCCTATTTACAAGCGGCTGTTGGGCCTATTTACGTGTAGACGTCTTAGAGTAATTCTCCAACGAATGTCTGCATTAACTTCTGAGGTGAAAACTGAGCGAATTTTAAATTTCACGAATCTGTAGGTCAGCCAATTTTTATTCAGATTCTGTCTACTCTCTTTGTTGGTGGTCCTGTATCTGGATACTTGCCTCTAAAAATTTCACTAATTTCCGTAATCGAACCTGTTTTCAGATATGCTTCTTCAATTTCAGTTCTTTATTCCATCGAGAAAATCATTTTAGAGGCCGCATAAAAGTGTCCAGAATCCTTCCCTTGAGGGCACCACTCGAAAAAAAGTCTATCTCCACTTGCATTTCTATTGTTTCTCCGCTGCCTGCTTTTCCACTGGCTGAGCCATCCCTACCAAAAACACATCGCTCTTAAGTTCTGTAGACATGATTCGTCTCAACTTGCCCACTTCCCACATTAAAGTAATATATTACAAACATACATAAATAAAAGAAATGTCATAAACATTTGATCACACTTAGATCATTATGATAAATATAAATAATACTTTGTTCATAAATAAATCAGCCAGCAGTCTTGTGCAAGTGCACTCCCGTTAGATAACAATAGGTTGTCTTTACATACTGTTTTAAACATTATTTAGGCCTGCTTTACACAAGTGACTTTTGGTATTCTTCACAATAGTGGTGTTGGTAACTCATGTGATTGACCACCTCTTTAATTACCATGACACTTATTGGTAGTTGAAATCTATAGTTAAGTAAATATCTGGCAAAAATCGTAACATATTCATTAAGTAACTACACAAGTATAAAAAGATATGAGGTATTCATGCTGCATTCATTTTCTGTGTTATTACGGAGAATATGATGTTCTGACAAATCTTTGCATAATGAATAACATAGCGTAATAAATTAGTAAATAAAATAGATACAGAGGTGTAGCTTTCAGGGATTATAGGTATAAACAGTGCTATGATCTCAGATATCATTTGTTGAAATTGTATGAAGAATTGAAAGCTGTTAACTCAAAGGGTCATTGTGCAAATGTTTAGTTGCTGTAAAAAATTTATATCTTTAGTTTTTAAGCTATTAATAATATTATTGTTTCATGAGTGCCCATCATTTTTATGAGACTGCAGATGTATTGAGATTTTCTTTATTATCTGACTGTGATTTATTGTCGAATTTCTATGAGCTGTAACTTAGCCATCTTTCAGACTGTCTCAAAGTTCGACATTGTTGGTGCATTCTACATTCTGGAAAGGGAGCGCCCACTGACCAAATTCTCCATACTGAAATCTATCCATTTCCTGTCAGACCTTTGTACCTGCACATAGGTTAACCAGCAATAGTTGCTGCAGCTGGACCACCCACAGGACTGTCACTGAGCCAGCCATGCCACACCTTGACTCCTGGACTGTATAGCTTCACACAAAAATTAACCGGCTCTCATACCAATTGTAGGTCGCCAACAAGCTATACACATAATATTACATTATGTAGTCTTGCATTTTTTAATTCAAAGTAGTTTACATACTTTTACAGACCACGAGGACACAAAATTTGTTCGCTGGTTGGTGCAGATAGCATCAGGACTCTCAAATGTGATTACCAGATGGTTTACACATGCGCTAGCCACTGTTTCTACCATGATATAGGTAACTGGCACTACTATTGTTGTAAGTGATCAATTATCGAAATAATATAATTATTATCCCCCTGGGTTTGGCAAAGAGTTTAGATTCTGTCCAACGCTACAGCTTCAAATAGTCTGGAAGCTTTTGGTAACGTCTAAAGGGGAATACATGACAATGTCAACTTTGTACCCTGAGTGGACAGCAAGCATGCACATAAATACTTAGAAATGTCACAGACCTGGCCCTGTCACCAATAGCTGATAGTGATCGGGCCTTTGTAGCTTGTATACTAACATAGCACTAAGAAATTATTCATCTCTGCAGCAACTCTGGTATTACTAACTGGTTTTCAAGAGAGGTTTCACAGTACAACATTCCATCTTCCAACAAATAATCAGGTTCTGTTGCATACTCTGTTGGCAACGGAGGTCTTCTCTTTGGGAGTCTTTTAATTCTGCTATTAGCACTCCACCTGCTTGCGCTACACAAACCTTCCTACAGAATGTGTCTGCCTTCTGGTCCAGTTTTCTAAGTTTATGATGAACGTCACAATCATATTCCGCTTACTTTGGAGCCCAACATGTAAATCAGCTACTAGAATCTTTTAAATTCAACCGCCATGACAGAGCAACACTAAAAACTAAAAATTTCCTTCCTTATAAATAATATTTGGATTAGATGGCACCAAATATCAAAGCCAACTACACATTTTCTGTAGTACTACAATTAATTTCATGTTTTTAAGCTACCCAGAACTCTAACCAATAGCTTTTTCTTCACCACTGTCCTCTTTGCAAGATAACAATTGCAGAACAATGTGAGGCATTACAACAGGGTTAAATGGATTTTCAAAATCACAATATACCAAAAGAGGAAATCTTCTGAATACTTCTTTAAATTTTTGCATAAAACTCTCATATTTTGGAGGTAGTTAAAAAATTACTCCTTGCTTTGGTAATCTGGTTATAGGTTTAATCATTGTAGCATAATCCTTTATGAATTAATGATAATAAGTGACTAGCCCAAGCAAGCTTTGTAATTCCTGTACCAACAGGGAAAGTATTCTAAGCTTCTATCAGCTGTAGTTTTACCTCATCGGAGTTCATGACATGTTGTAAGAACTGAATTTGTGACTCTGCAAATGAGTATTTTTCCAGCTTCAGACAAAAATGAACTTCCTATAACCTTGTCAATATATTTCTCAATTGTTCTGTGGTTCTCTGATAGTTCAAGAGAACACTATAATATCATCTAAATACACTACACAGGTAGTAGATTTCTAGCCTCCTAATAACAAATCACAAAATATCTGAAATGTGGCGGTTTCATTTAATAGCCCAAAAGACATACGCAAAAACTTATACAAGTCAGAAAGCACAATGAAAGTTGTCTTTGGAACCTCCTAAGGCATTATTGGAACCTCATGATAGCCTGAACGTGCATCAAGTGGTGAAAAACGTACAGAACCCTTAACTGTCCAACATTTTGTCAATATATGCCAAGGTGCAGGTGTCAGGAGTTGTAACCCTGTGTACAGTTCTTGCATCTACATGGAGGTAACTGGTCTTCTAGCCAGTAATTGATTTCTTAAATACAACTATAATAGAACTTTGCCAGGGGTTGGCAGACAGCTGAATAATCCAGGCATAAAGTTTGTAATGGATTATTTCTTCCACAACAAACTGTAACTGATAAATAATTCAGTATGGTTCATGGGTCACTGGTCTTATATTTTCGCTATGAACTTCATGGTTTACAAAATCATTGTCTGGCAAGTATTGTCTCTCTTCAAACAACCACAGAAACAGTCATTCAAATGTGGCAATTGCCGAAGTTGCTGCTTAAGGGATTCTGTACACTTATTAGACTGGTAATAATGTCCCTGCTTTCTTAACTTTCTCTTTAGGAGAGAATTCTTTACACTCAGGTTACCTCTAGCAGGCTCACCAGTACAGGTCAGGATTACTATATACAGTTCAGGATTACTATATTTTGCACCCCAAAATTGTCTAAACAAAGCAGAATTCTTTTTTTTTCTCCCACAGTTTGTACCCTACACAGGTCTCTGTACTCATGCACTTGCACTCTACTGAACACATACTTTCGTATGAGTGGATCAACAAAAAGTACAGTAGAGTACAGTCGCTTGAGGTTCTTTCATTCTGACTGCCAACCAGAGAACTCTTCCAGTAACGCACACAGGGTAATTGCCTTTAACATCAAGTTATGTGGTGCATCAGAATTCCTGGGAATGGGCGCCTTCTTCATGTCTGACTATGCGCAAATGCGACCTACATCATGGACATTTTGCGAAGTAGCACCCATATTTCCTGTGGGTTTTCCTGAGATATGAGGGACATAATTACCTCTATGGAAGCTACTTGCAATGACAGATACGTAAGTAGAGGAGGTACGAGCTTGTTTCGACTCCTTTAACTTCAGCAAGAATAGCCTGACCATTAAAATCTACCCTCAGTGTAGCTGCTAGTTTTCTCCATTTAATATTATGATCATCCAATTTCTATATTGTTAGCTATACGTTTGTGAGGTTGTTGTTGGAAGGACTTGACAAGATTGTTGCTGTTATTCTCTGAATGATCTTTTCCCTGAGGATGCGTCTTTGGAGGCATGGTTACAACTAGAGGGAACCTAACAGTGAACAATAATTAAGCAAGGCAAGGCAGGACCTGAAACAAACTCTGTAGGGAGTGGTTTCCCAACTGCCTCTGGTTTCTAGGCAAGCACAAACATTCTCTGGCAGATTACTGACAGGATGCAAAAGCAGTGGCTATTGATACATTAACAGTGTCGTATCCAGACGGTGGTGGCACATCACGATAGCATGGACGGCATGACTCTCAGGTGGTCGGCAGCATGGAGATGGCAATGGTCAGTTGATGACAACTTGGGATTCGACGTGAGCAGAAAGACAGTGCAGTCTGGAGGCAGTACATGCACAGTATCTGCATGTGCCCACACACATGGTGAGATTCACTGCATGGCGTGGACATAGTATGTGTGCTTTATATTGCTGCCTACCACAAGACACAGTTGGCTACAGGTCACACCAAAACTTGTGCACAGCACTTGGCCATGCTAACATGGGATAATGTGGCAATCAGCAGCAAGAAAGTCACAATTCTAGATCGAAGGGTGAGAACATAGCCCATATAGGTGACACCAGGTCTTACATAACAGCAGGAGTGAGTTTTGTTGTGGACATCCAGAAATGGCTATGAGCTCTATCGGACTTAACTTCTGAGGTCATCAGTCCGAAGAACTTAGAACTACTTAAACCTAACTAACCTAAGGACATCACACACAGCTATGCCTGAGGCAGGATTCGAACCTGCGACCACAGAGGTAGCACAGGACCAGACTGTAGCGCCGGGAACCATTCGGCCACTCCAGCCGGCGTGGACATCCATATCAGATTGATCAGCTGAAATGGTAAAATAATGAATTGCAAAATGAACCCCCAGAGGACCTGTTCATGAAGGAGTGTGTAAGTATGAGACGCCTGGGGAAGCCACCAACAGCTTGGAAAGGTGGCTACTATGACCAGAAAAGAAGAGGAACGCATTAGCTGGTCATGTACTGGCGTGGGAAAGGGCTGAGTGGCCATGCCGTGTCTCGTTTTTGCCTATGTCCAGAGCACCATGTTATCTTGTCTTGCACCCCTGGCGAGCAGATATTGTGAACAAAATCCATTCCTCGCACCAATCTGTCATCAACGCTTACTATGAGAACAAAAACAGAGCAGCAGCTCATACAGAAGCTAGGGGTGGTTTGTGAGTGGCCTGCACAGCTTTACAGCGCATACCAAAGGAACAGACATTCTGAATTTATTTATTTATTTAATTAGTTATTTACTGTACATAACCCTCCCAGCAGGTGGTCCATATATATGGAGTGAGCATAAAAATACATATCTACACTATTATCTAGAATTCAAATAGGGGATCTCTATTCTGGTGCATAGTCCAGCAACATGCTTCTATCAAACGACAAACTGTGAATTGTTATTTATTCAAAACGAAACTAAAGACATTCCATATTAGGTGCAGCTTCAATAAATTATCTAATTAACTAACTAGACTCAAGATTTGAAGGTACCTGTTAGTCCCAGAATCAGTACCAGCATTCATTATAAACAGGTTTTTATTGGTATTATAACATGTGGTCAGTCACTGATGTACCTTAAAATTAATGGGATAATGTATATCTTAAATTATCAGTGGGGGTTAAAAGCAGCAATGTAAGGTGATTGTGATTACATCACTGACTCTTTTTTCTCCAGTAGATAGCCAAATATTTTATTGTGAACTGCACTCATTTTTCTTGTCTGAAATTCATACCACATCTCATAGGTAATGAGGTTGCATAACAAAATGTGTTCCTGAAAATTGGCTAAATGGCTACAAATATGAAGTTTCTGTACTTACCTTTTGTAGAATTGACTTCATTACGTTGTGTTGTTTTTCCCAGTTTTGAAGTTCTGCATATATTTTAGGCATTTATGTCCTCTGTTGTCTCTTAAATTACTGAAAATGCTATTATGTTTGCACATATCCTGATTTGTTTAGTCATAGGTTGACATCTGTCCAGCATATACACAACGAATGTTTCACTAGTACTGAACAATAACTCTAATTAAAGAGCTATGCACAACGCCAAGTCAACAATTACAAGCGTGCAAAACCAAAAATCGTTCTGCCTCATATTATCTTGGTGTATTTAGAAAACTTCCACTACTGGTATTAATGAAGCTCTTACAATGTTGCTTTCATAAACAGATATTTACTAAAACACAATAGAGACGTTAAGAACAGAACAGAAATTGTGGTTATTTTAAATAAGTTAAATACTGTTACATCCACCTTTTATTATAGAAATATGATTTTATAGTTTTGCTTGTTAACGGTGCATGTAATTTGATTAGAAATTGAAATTTTGTGTCAGCTCATCAACATTATGATTTTAACCTAAATTTCTTCAAGCTGTGACTTTTTCAGTGTCATGCAAGTATTCTATCACTATAAAAATATAAGTTGATTTTTGGTATTAATGTAAGACAAGTAAATTTTGTTTTGAATATCTTATTTATGATGCTACATAATTCTTACTTTTTTCAAATAATCTTCACTCCAGGATATTTGATATATTTTTCATCTCCAGAGCTTTCTAGCGAGATGTAAATTTCAGAAATTGTAAATAGTTTTTGCAATTTGAAATTTCGTAAATTATGTGTTCCTTACACTTCAGTGTTGCCCTTGTGTGTTGGTGACTTTGAAAGCATTTTAAGAATTGTAACAGACTCGATTGTGGATAACTATGCATTAAATGGCTTGGTTATTTGTTTGTATTGTTTTTTTAAGCAATTTCAGTTGTGATAGGAATTTTGGCATGTCATCAAACATTGCTGATTGGAAGATGTTAATTCGTCTATTACATGAGTAAGTATATGTCAGTGGCCCAGACAGTATAGAAAAAGTAGTTATTCTAATTACATTTGTTCATCTTTAACCCACAGCTTAAAAATATCAGCTGGAATTCTTCATACTCTGTATGTTCTTCTTTGGTGCCTGGTACTGGCCTGATTATTGAAAATATTGATCCATGCGAAAAATGTTACAGTAAACAATTCTGCTGCTCATTATAAACAGGTCTTTATTAGCATTATAACATGATGGTGCTTACTGATCTATGTTAAATTTAATTGAATAATTTATAGAGTAGTTACCAGCAGAGAAAAAGTAGCTGCAGTATAATGTGATTATGACTGCAAAATGGATTTTTCCTCTCCTGCAGATAACCTAATATTTCCATTACCATATACATAGTATTTTTTTCATATTTCTCAATTGCAGTAAACAGTTTTGTATCTCTGCAACTGAGAACTCAAAATGTACATTTTATTACATTGAGATCGATGTGTATTTAAATACCACAATAATAGGAACCTTCTGACAATGAATGTAGCTACTGCACTACTGGTAATTTTTATGTTGACCTTAATTTGAATAATTACTGTAGTTTATAGAAGCAGAAGATTTTCCTTGAGAGTGGGATGAAGTGAGCACAGTGAAAAAATTAATGAATGAAAGTGGTAACATATAAACAGAAAATTTTTGTGATGAGGTTCTATGGAACCAAACTGCTGAGGTCATTGGTCCCTAGGCTTACACACTGCTTATCTCATTAAACTAAGTTACGCTAAGGACAACACACATACTCAGGCCTGAAGGAGGACTCAAACCTCCGATGGGGGAGCCGCACATAGCATGAAAAGACACACCAGAGAGTGAGGCTACCCCACATGGAAACTGGAAAATGTGTCATTGTGGATCTAGATACACACATCACTGAGTAAGGTATAAAATTAACAACTTTCATTCAACTGACTAATTTCAGTAATATCTGTGTTATGTTGCTATTCATACCTGCATGCCTTGAGTTTTGAACCACTGCAATTCAAAATGTTCAACAACTTCAGAAATAGTTTCTGGTGGGACTGCCTCCTTGTGCATAAATTCAACAAATCTAGCAAGTGCAGATCGTTGCTGTGTTAAGCAGATGTGACTTTCCATATAATGACTTGCAATAATTGCAAAGATGTAATTAAACAACAAATAACCTGAAATGAGTAAAAAGAATTACTGATAACACATACAGGGTAGTCATATTATTTGTACAAAAAATATACACAATATATATATATATATATATATATATATATATATATATATATATATATATATATATATGTGTGTATGTATGTATGTATGTATATTCGAAGTACTGCTCCCTTTGTTGAAGAGCAGATCTGATACATACTGAAACATATTGAGTAAATTCGTCCAACTCTGAATCCAGAATTGGAGCTGTTACATCCATGAAATCCCTTTTCTTTGTTCTATTGAACATTGACTTATGTGGCAAAGAAATCTGAGAGTGTTGAGTCAGGTAAAAGCAAAGGTCACAGTCTTTTTGAACTTCTGCCTATCGATCTATTGTCCAATCTTTCATTCAAGTATGCCCATTACTATGAGATCAAAACGAGGGCGGTCTCAACAATACTTTCTTCTTAGTGAAACTGTTGTTTCACTGATTGTACCAGCATATAAAGTATTACTGTAATTTGCTTTTCCATAAAAATGGAGGGTTTCTTTGCTATTCAGTGTTAGCATGAGGTGGTTCTTTGCCTCTTATGCAACGATTATGTTCGTTTTCAATAGATGTGAAATATAGCCTCATCAGTAAACAAACCGTTATCCATGATGAGTTCATTGTTTGCAACCTCTATCAAATCGTAACATGAAGATTGGAAAACTACGTAAAACCTCATAGCTTAATTGATAAAGAACCTGATCGTGAGATACTCTTCTGTCAAGTACAATGTCTGCTTCTCTGATATGCTGAACAGTCACAAGATGCAGGAGTTCTACTACAGTGTGACCATTGACCAATGTCTCCTGTTCCTTGGAACAAATTTCTGAGCGAATTCCTGTTGCATCTCCATATAAGATGAACCATGCAATGCCACACTAACATCAGCAATGGTGCTACAGACATTTATTGTAATTTGGTTTTCGGTAAGTGCATACTTTATTTCTTAGAAATGGATCTAGACTCTATGCCCATACTGTATTATGTGATACAAATAAAAAACTGTAAGCAAATAAATGTAAGCTATAATGAATGTTTTCCACAGTCATATTAAAATAAAATTACTGTCATAATTTAAATGCACTGCCTGACAGAAAAGTGAAGTACCTAGAAAGGAAGGAGTAAGGGAAATGAAATGGCATGTCTTGAGAGGGTATGTGATGTTATTTCAGTGGTAGCATAATCTACTCAAATCTACAAATAACTTAACAGAATATGCCCACTTATGAGTATGAAATGACACACCCTCCGGTCAGGCTGCATGCACTGGTTCAGTTGGAGAAGGTGTCATAAAGCCACCGTAACCCATCCTGAAGAAAGCTGGCTCCCAAATAATGTAGCTGATTCTTTATATACTGGGTACAGGGACTCGGACCAAATTGATATCAGAGCTGGTCCCACATTTGTTCTACTAGGAACACATCTGGGAATCTTGCTCAGTACCTCAAGACCATACAGACAGTTCATGGACACAGATGCGAAGTGTGAATGACTATTGTGCAGTTCAGAAATGACACCATGATACTCTTGCATGGGAGGTATTACATGAAGATGTAGGGTGTCAGGTTATACTGTTGTGCTATCGTAGTTCTCTCAATCACCATCAGCTATGACTTGATGTCATACCAGATGACAATCAACAGTGTCTGCAAAACAATGGATGAGTGTAACCTCTCGGCAGGTCGCCACCACACTCACTGGCAAATGTCATCCAGGGCAGTGCATAACAGTGATTCATTGCTGAAAATTAAATGACAGCAATCATCACCGGTTGATGCTTCACATTGTAGCACCACTTGAAACACAGCCATCCATGTTTTGGTGCTAATGGCAGCCTGCACATGGGACACTGATTCTCTAGTTTGGCAGCTCCTAATCAATTACTAGCCAAAGGTTTGAGAAGATACAGAATGTTGTAATGAGTCCATTAGTTATTCTTGGATGGCTGACACAAATGTGGAGGGGTTTCGCGTTGTTTGGCGCACAATATCGTGATCCTCATGTCTGCTGATCAGATATGCTCACCTGTAACACTGATGATCGGTATATGTGCCCTCATGCTCCCATGTAGCCAAACACTGGGCCACTGTAATTTCTAAATGCCCTAAATTCGGAATATTACATGATTTGACCAGCTGGCCAAATGAAGACCCTCAATGAAGACCCTTTCAAAGTCAGTTAGCTGTTGATTATAGCGTTTCACATAAATATGGAGCTTCTCCATATCCTTCCCAGTCATCACTCAAAATCTAACATTGTTCATGTCCCTTGTATACACTACTCAGCCTAGGAACAACAGTATACATGAGTAACACTAATGCACACTGGTGGCCATTCCAGCTGTTGCAAAAAATTGCTGCTCCAATATTCGACATACACAGTGATAATGTGAACATAAATGCAGTGACACTAACCTCAAATCACCTCAGTTCAATTTACTTCTTTTTTTTCTCAAGCAGTATATGACTGTTGCTTCTCAACTTTATAAATTAGAACAGAGGAGGCTGTGTATGCCGGTAGTTAGGTGATTAGTGATTGTGTCTTTTGCCAGAATAACGTAGGCGCAAGTTGTGTGTGTGTGTGTGTGTGTGTGTGTGTGTGTGTGTGTGTGTGCGTGTGTGTCAGGGTGTGTGTGCGTGGGTAGGTGGAGGTGTGTTTAGTACTATGACCTTCTGTCCAGTACCATGGTGAAGTAGCGATACATAATTCTGACTGTGTATTTTTATTTCCCATTTTCGCTCATTTTGCCTATGAAATTCGCACAGCACATTCATCTAAAGAAGTTAATGATTATTTTCAGGTTCTTTGCCACTCTTGTAGTCGAATTGTGGGCAGTAACTATGGAATGAATTCGTTAAGGAATTCAGTTTGGTCAAATTCAGACTTTAATGCTCTGTGGGAGGGTAGTTATTTTTTGTTGCTATCCCAACAAGAGATCAATCTTAACTGTGGCAACTTCACATTTCATAAACCTTGCATTGAGCGAGTAAATACAGCTTAACTATTTTAAGCCACACAATGATTTTCACTTCATTAATGCATTGATCACTGATCAGCTATATCATGCCCCTATTCTGTCATATGCTTTCGAAATTTGGCCTATGTGAAAGTGAAATTAAATAGTTGTATCGTCTATCAAGCAGAGATAACTTCTAATTGTCGTGTCTTGAATACAGTATTCTCTGAGATGTGCTACAGTTATTTTCAATTAATTTTAAGTTGGCCTTCGAATATACATTAGCTATGATCACTTCAGGAATGGTAAATTCTAAACCACTTTTCACTATCTTATTGTTTATATCCCTTTTCTTTCAGAATATAACAATATTCTCATTTGACTCCATACACAGGTAGTATGTAGTGGTCAGAGGTACCCTTGCATTATTACTTGGGTGTCATAATCAATGATGACTTTAAACTAATTTTAAATAACTTATGTGTAGACTGCCCTATGAAGGAGCTTGATTAGGCAAGCGGATACTGTTTGAACATATCTGTCATGTAGTGCAGGGTATTGGTGGCTACAAAACCCTATCTGGGCCTTGACATGTAGGCTGCTTCGCATAAGATGTCAGTACTGCACACCAATACTGTTCCCACACAACATGAATGTCTTGCAGGTCAGCCTGTATGGCAGACGACTGATAAAACGTGTTTGCATGTTGATCTGCTACTGTTTGAGCTAGGGGGTTATAGATCTTACTGTAGCAATACTTGTAGCTGTTTTCCACTAAAATACATATATAAAGTAATTTAGAAGAAATTTCCATAGTTATCAGAATGGGCAGATCAGTACAAGTCATAATTTATTACTAGCATGCTGTACAGAAGCAGCCTACAAGCAATGTTTCTGTCTGTTAATATACAACTTGATTCATTTTATATCTCTGAAAACTCACATTCATGATAAGGTTAGAGGAACATTAACCGCAATAAGGACAGCGAAGATACTGACACAAAGGAAGGAAAGAATTTTATTTAATGCTGGGATAAAATACATGAAACAATACATAGATCACGACTGTCTCTCGATAACATCAGCTCCTCCTATCACCACCGACATACTCCTTAACTCCAGCAAGTCAGCACAGTATTAAAAATTGAACGTATCGGAAATAACCTTCTTGTGTTAAAGGAAAATTTACCCATGTCCCCTCCTTATCTCTAGCAAATCTTAATACAGTACCAAAAATCCATGAGGCTTGAAATAGCCAATTGTGCCAGTGGTATATTTAACATCTCACCAATCAGAGTATAGTATTCAAACGATACAAAAACATGGCGTCAAATTACATTATTTCTGTCGTGCATATCTGGTCACGTCCCTTCGTGTCTCTCCTCCTCATCTCTTCAGCCGATCATAGTGCACCGATAAAAGTGCAAGATGGTGGAAACAGACCAACTGTCTACTTTACGCCCCATCTCATCCTTTTGCTAACCAATCACAGCTTAGTATTAGAAAATGATGCCAGATATTGCATAAAAAATGGTGCAACCGCAATTTGAAAGTTAAATATATTCGTATTTTCGTAAAATGTTGCACACACATTGCATAGTATTCCCCTTCCTCTTTTCTCCTTCAGTCAGAGTCTAGTGTTACTATTACGATGTAGCTCCATCAGGCCTGTGAACAAAAGTATCTGAAATATTTATCACAAAATACTTCAAAGCATCTAAACTGCATAAAATTCTGCAAATTCTGTCAATTATGCTTTCATTACCATCTTCTGAGAAATAGTGTATGGACTGGCTCACAAGTCACAAATGACAAAATTATTCGTTATGGAGTTCTGGAAAGAGTATATAACATATTCTCTATAAATAATTGAAAACGAACATTTGCTTATAAAATATAAATGACTAATTAGGAATATGTATGGGAGTAGGCACAAATGCCTGTAGAACGCGAGCTTAATGCCCTTGAGAAACGCTGCACCATTTGGAACGTAACTTTCCTCCTTTATATGCATGTTCAATTTGAATCTGTTGCGTTCATCCATTGTATTTTGAGTAGAAAGAGCAGGGACACGTGTTCTAGTGCTACGCCAACGTGAGTTAAACAGCGTGCTGGTATCGAATTTGTCATTATCGAACAACTAGGTTACTGTAAAATCTGTGAACCATGGGTGACATGCCATCTCTAGGTTGAGACCAAACAGTATCGATTGGAATGCTGTGAGCAACTTTTGCAGCGCTAACATTATGGAGACAACTTCCTTCTGAATCTTGTCATGGGGATTGAGTCAGCTACTACAACCTAGAAGACAAAAATACCGACACCCATCTTCTTCGCATGCTTCAAGTTCAAAACACAACCATTAGTAAAACAAATTTTTTTTGACTGTGTTTTGGGATGCTCAGCGAGTTTGTGTGATCGCTTATTTGGTGCAAGGATCAATGGTAAATTCTTCTCAGTATGTAGAGACTCTAAAAACACCACCGACGCTGAGTTTGTCATGTTAGAGGCAGCCTGGAGACAATAATCTTGCAACATGGCAACGCTCATCCGCACAACTCATATTCAACTGAAGAGCAACTGCGTAATCTGACACCACACTGTCCATAATGCCCCTACCTCGTGTCCTGCACTTTTCATTTGTTTCTTCTACTCAAGTGTGACCTCAAGTATAATCATGACATCACTGACGATGAGGTGAAGGTAGCTGTCATTTCCTGTATTCAAGAAAAGTGGGAAGTATTTCAGTAACAGAATGAAGAAACTTGTTACCTGTTGGGTGAAATATGTTAGTCTTAATGTGAGTGTGTCGAATATATATATATATATATTTGAAAATTAAAAATTGTACTTTAATGCACTATTTGCTTAAACTTCTTAATTGTTACTGTTTCTGTTCGTGTGCCTTTCTTTTCTACTTGCCCAAACGGAAGTGGTTATGCCTTGATTCCAAAATAAACAAGGATAAGCACCTAAAAGAGAACTCTCAAATTTTTAGATGATTTTGACACTAACCTTTTTCAGCTTTTGTAACCATGCATAGACTAATCTGTGGTGCCCAGACAGAAGACCTTAGCAGCTACAAGCAGATGCTACAGTCCTTACAAGATTTTAGCACCAAAAATATTGAAATAGTATTTATAGGTTAAGCTGTGGTTGCTCCCAAAGAAGCTTATATGGTCACAGACGTCTTGCATGGTAAAAGGGTAATGACAGTTGTCAAATGTTACAATATTCTAAAATGTATACAACATAAATTGGCAATAAAAACAGTTTTATTTGATTTCGATTGTAAGTTTGTTCACATCAAGTTGCTTTTCACTTATCTCTGTCCATAAAACATAATTGTGAACTCTGAAGTATGTGTCAGTGGAAGAGAAAATGAATAATGTATCACTAGAAAAATGTAGTCGATAAGAATTATAGCAAGAGTTTGGAACCTAGTTGAGATTAAGTACAAGACATTTTATGGATCAAATTAATAATTTTAACTCATCTTTGATGCTTTTCATATATCACAGTGTTCTAAAATGTGGCAGCAATGCCAGAAAATGTGATGTTTACGTCACAACAGTATGTAAATACATAAAATATATCTGGAAACGGGTACTGTCATCACCTAGAGGTTTTTTTCTTCATAACCAGTTCAGGAGGCAAGAGAAGGCAATGCAGTACTACACAAGAAAGACAGTCGCTGAAGAGTATTATGCAAATTGCTCCATTTGGAAGTACGGCTTGGTAAAATCACTACATCAGTATCTAGTAACAATATGATCATACACACAGTACGATTTTGAAAGAAAGAAGGAAGGTATGAAGTGTTTTATTAAGATATATCATTTAAACTGCAGAACAACGTTATTTCTTATACATATACACATGACACGACCAAATAAGATAAGAGAGAGATGCAACAGCTCTGAAGACAATGTGAGAGTCGACATCTGGATAATGAATAAAATTAATAATCATTTAATACAAGATTCCTAGCGCTTTACGAGTAAATAAACTTTTCTGCCTTTAAATTTGCTTTATTATTTATTACAATGCACACTTTAGCACTACTGATAAGTAGTTACAGGATAAGGAGCAGTTGTGTATGTCAACTTTGACATACATACGTTACTTCCCAGCACTATGGGCCTTTAAACTATTTTTTCACTTCTAATATTGTCTGTATAACGTTTTACATGTTTAGATATTATTTCAGAGCAAACAGTACATTTCCTTACATTGCTGAGACGTTTTAGAATATTTTTGGATTTGAAAGGCATCATAGATAAGGTAAAATAATTAATTTGAGCATAACAACGGTTTGTACTTAACCTCAGTTGGGACCCAATCATTTACAATAACTTTTATCGCCTATACTTTTAAGGTGATTCGTTATCTTCACTTTTACCTCCCAGGATGCATATTTCAGAGTTCACAATGATATTTTATAGATGGAGACGCATGGAAAATCACTTGATATGAACAGTGTGACAAATGACATAAATATGACATTTGTAACATAACATTTGACAACTATCATATATGGGGAAAATAGTTAATTTAAGGATCTGTTGTGCCTAAAACAAATGTGGTGCATAATCGAATTTTGAATGTTATTACCATTGCAGACATCTGTTGGTGATAGTCAGAGCAACTCATGGTACACAGATGTCACGCCTTTTAACAGAGTAGCCATCTGTGGGTAACACTAAAAAACTGTGGGATTTTCAGGTTTCATGGAATAGTACACTCCTGGAAATTGAAATAAGAACACCATGAATTCATTGTCCCAGGAAGGGGAAACTTTATTGACACATTCCTGGGGTCAGATACATCACATAATCACACTGACAGACCCACAGGCACATAGACACAGGCAACAGAGCATGCACAATGTCGGCACTAGTACAGTGTATATCCACCTTTCGCAGCAATGCAGGCTGCTATTCTCCCATGGAGACGATCGTAGAGATGCTGGATGTAGTCCTGTGGAACGGCTTGCCGTGCCATTTCCACCTGGCGCCTCAGTTGGACCAGCGTTCGTGCTGGACGTGCAGACCGCATGAGACGACGCTTCATCCAGTCCCAAACATACTCAATGGGGGACAGATCCGGAGATCTTGCTGGCCAGAGTAGTTGACTTACACCTTCTAGAGCACATTGGGTGGCACGGGATATATGCGGACGTGCATTGTCCTGTTGGAACAGCAAGTTCCCTTGCCTGTCTAGGAATGGTAGAACGATGGGTTCGATGACGGTTTGGATGTACCGTGCACTATTCAGTGTCCCCTCGACGATCACCAGAGGTGTACGGCCAGTGTAGGAGATCGCTCCCCACACCATGATGCCAGGTGTTGGCCATGTGTGCCTCGGTAGCATGCAGTCCTGATTGTGGCGCTCACCTGCACGGCGCCAAACACGCATACGACCATCATTGGCACCAAGGCAGAAGCGACTCTCATCGCTGAAGACGACACGTCTCCATTCGTCCCTCCATTCACGCCTGTCGCGACACCACTGGAGGCGGGCTGAATGATGTTGGGGCGTGAGCGGAAGACGGCCTAACGGTGTGCGGGACCGTAGCCCAGCTTCATGGAGACGGTTGCGAATGGTCCTCGCCGATACCCCAGGAGCAACAGTCTCC
Organism: Schistocerca gregaria; assembly: GCF_023897955.1. NCBI lineage: Eukaryota > Metazoa > Arthropoda > Insecta > Orthoptera > Acrididae > Schistocerca > Schistocerca gregaria. The sequence continues at coordinate 617,135,986 of NC_064923.1, read as the reverse complement.
CTAATTTGCTGGGAAGTGGCGGTGCGGTCCCCTAAGGCACTGTGTAGGATCCTACGGTCTTGGCGTGCATCCGTGCGTCGCTGCGGTCCAGTCCCAGGTCGTCGGGCACGTGCACCTTCCGCCGACCACTGGCGACAACATCGATGTACTGTGGAGACCTCACGCCCCACGTGTTGAGCAATTCGGCGGTACGTCCACCCGGCCTCCCGCATGCTCACTATACTCCCTCGCTCAAAGTCCGTCAACTGCACATACGGTTCACGTCCACGCTGTCGAGGCATGCTACCAGTGTTAAAGACTGCGATGGAGCTCCGTATGCCACGGCAAACTGGCTGACACTGACGGCGGCGGTGCACAAATGCTGTGCAGCTAGCGCCATTCGACGGCCAACACCGCGGTTCCTGGTGTGTCCGCTGTGCCGTGCGTGTGATCATTGCTTGTACAGCCCTGTCGCAGTGTCCGGAGCAAGTATGGTGGGTCTGACACACCGGTGTCAATATGTTCTTTTTTCCATTTCCAGGAGTGTATTTAAGGCAAACCAAATGTTCAACAACTACGTTGTGGGGCGACAACTGATGTGCCATTACAAGCACATAGCATGCCTTCTTTACTTAACACAGCTTAACCTATTACATAGAAGAGAGACAGATATATCGACTGTATCGCAAGTAGAATAAAGCAAATGAAGGTAAGTGAAAAGATATCACACTTATTGCTGCACTCATAATAAGTGAATTCACTGCAATAATTCAGTTGATGATATTCAAAGTTGCAAAATAGCAAAACAGGTGCGGGACGCGCTGGAAGAATCCCGGTAAACATTTCAATTTGTGGGACATTGTGATGAGAAGGACTGTTCTTATAAGAAATTCAAAAGCCGTCTTTGGAAGGAGAAAGAGACTCACAAGTATTAATTTTGAAAGTGAATCTAGAACATTAAAAGTTTCCATATTCAGAAGAGACCAAACACAACAAATAAAGCGTGGCAGAGGTATTCAGAGGGGACGAGGCTGTGGAAACAGCCAATGTGGTAATATTTACAACAATTACAAGAAAACATTTGACCTGGTCAACGATACTTTTTGTTCACAGAAGAATGGACGTATTGGAAAAGATTGATTACATTTCCACTGACGACCAAGCAAACCATAGGAAGGATGCAAATAAATCATCCTCAAATTTCGTTACGTTAACTGCCAGCAAATGTGCGTTACACAACGAAACATTACGACACGAAATGTCATTCTAAAAATGAATTACCGGTAAGTGTGACCATTGGACTCAGCTGCGCTTACACATAAGCCACTCTCCGTGAAAGTGAAAGGAACTATTTTTGGATTGTGAACAGTGGGGCAAAAGACCACCTGAGCTACTAACGTGACAAATTTTTCACTTTTCAGAGAATATGAAGAGTCTTTCAGGTATCTAGGGGTGGATATTTGTCAGATTCTGATTTCATCACTGTGCGCATATGCTTGACAGAAGAATGTGGAGGACGAACAGTCGACTTGCAAAACACTCTCTACATCCTAGACATAACATTTATTTGAATATCGGTCTTTCAGGCGACCAACAAAGGATTATTGGCAACATTAACTGAATTTGAAGCTTGAATAATGAAACAATGCAGGAAAATAATTGCGAAAAGTTCAAGAAAAGACAATTCCAATTATATTTAGGAAGACAACACCAATACTTCAGTGAGTGGACGTGGCCCTGTTGCAAATCTTAACACTAGTTGGCAACTGCAGTTGCGGCACTGAAGGCTAAGCCACTTTTACATCGGTAAGGCAAAGAAACAAGTTAAATACAGTGGAATAACCTTCGAAGCATCTAACGACCAGACGAATCAAATGTGCAGTGTATGCACTGAAGACAAGATGCAAGCTAAGCCTTTCCCCCAGTAATTTAATGCATGTCTCTGGCTCACAGTCACTTGATTGAGTGAAATACGTTGTCACATTGACTGACGATTACTCGAGATATATTGTGACACATTTACTAAAAGCTAAAAGTGAAGTGTTTCAGTCGTTTAAAAAAATAAAGTTTATGCTCAAAATTGTCAACACAAAAATGTAGGAACACTACATCCAGACAGTGAGGGCTATTATATGAGTTCAGAATTCGAAACATGTCTGGAGAAAAAGGAGTCTTGCGCCAGATGAGAATCCTTGGCATACCTCAACGAAGAGGTGCAGCAGAAGAGTTGAACCAAACACTTTCAAATACCATGTGATCTGCTGTGCATTTGTGTGTATTCCCTGTTGCTCTCAAAAGATGATTACAATGAACATTTGCGCTGACCCATGTGTTTAGTAGTATCTATAGCATGAACACATAGTCTGCATACATTGACGACATAATGTTCTATGGAGACGAAATTGAAATAAGTAAAATGAAAACTATTTTAAGTTCTCAGTGAAGGAATGACCCTTGGAGCATTACAACATGTACAATCAGTTTGAGAGAAGATGAAACACTGGTTTTAGACATAACCAAAAGAAATTTTAAAACAAGTATAAATCCGGGCAAAGTGCACTCATCATGGTTATAGAGGTACAAATTGCAACAGACAAAGAGAAGCTCAAAAAACACGACACATCAAGGAACAGATCAGCAATCGGAAGTATTCTTTACTTGAAAAAGGGTACAAGGCCATATTTAGCATATCCAGTGACGTATCTAAGGTATTTCAGCAGCTATCCAAGTGAAGAGTACTGACCCCCTGTGAAATACACACTATGTTATGTATAATGAATGATGCTCTTTCTTACTGGGAGATTGGAAGAAAATTGAAATACATAGTGATGTAGACTAAGGACCAGGTTAGAATCATCATCAATCCTTTAGTGGATGTCTGACAATTTTGGGGATGCAGCTGTAGTTGGAGCTGCAGGAAACAACGAACTATGACACTAATTACTGTTGATGCAGATTTTGTCGGTCTGAGTGAAGCTGTGAGAGAAGTAAAGCAGACGAATAGTTTTCTCAGTGGGATTGCTCAAGACTGTTTTCTGTGCCATCCTATGAAGATGTTCTTCGATACTGAAGGTGCGAATAAATTCGCTGAAAATCGTGAGGTTTCAGAAGAACTATTGCATTATGTTAGTTTATTGCTTTTATGAAGTGTGCGGATGAACTGTTTTGAACATATAAGTATGGTTTTTGAATTTTTGTTTATGATGCTTGTTGAGACTGGGGCAGCAGTGAGAATTTGGATCATAGAGGCAGGCATGCTGGGGTAATCTGTGCAGTTGTGTAAATCACTGTTGCAAGGCGGCTTAATGGCTAATGCACCTACCTGGTAAACATGAGACCTTGGTTCGATTCCCGGCCTTGGTACAAATTTCCACTCGCCACTTCAGTATATATACACAAAACCATATTTGTATGTGACCATTAAATACTCTGAAATTGTGTCATTTAATTAATGGCTCGCTCTTGCCACATGTGGTTGGAGTTACCAGCCAAGCTAAAAACAAATTACTCATAATAGCTGTAATTATTAATCTACAAATCAAGCAATTAGTGATAAATGTTGAAATGTTGTTTAGTACACTGCCCTCAGTTACCAATATATATATATATATATATATACACCGAAAAGCTAAAAAAAAACTAATACACCTGCCTAATATCATGTAGGTTCCCACAAGCACACAGAAGTGCCGACACATGACATGGCGTGGACTCAACTAATGTCTGAAGTAGTGCTGGAGGGAAATGACATCATTAATTCTGCAGAGCTGTCCATAAATCTTTAAGAGTGTGAGTGGCTGGAGGTCTCTTGTGAACAACATGTTGCAAGGCATCCCAGATATGCTCAATAATGTTCATATCTGGGGAGTTTGGTAGCTATGTGGAAATGTTTAAATTCAGGAGAGTGTTCATGGAGCCAATCTGTAGCAATTCTGGACGTTTGGGATGTCGCATTGTCCTGCTGGAATTGCCCAAGTCCGTCAGAATGAAGAGTGGACATAAATGGATGCTGGTGATGAGATGTGTCAGCTGTCAGTATCGTATCTAAACGTATCTGGGATCCCAGCACATTCCCCACACCATTTCACAGCCTCCATGAGCTTGAACAGTCCCTTGCTGACACGTAGGATCTATGGATTCATAAGGTTGTCTCCATACCCTTACATGTCCATCCACTCAGTACAATTAGAAACGAGACTTGTCTGACCAGACAAAGGTTTCCAGCCATTAACAGTCGAATGTCAGTATTGGCAGGTCCAGGCGAGGCATAATGCTTTGTGTCGTGCAGTCACCAAGGGCGCATAAGTGGGTCATTGGCTCCAAAAGCACATATCGGTGATGTTTCACTGAATGGTTTGCATGCTGACACTTGCTGATGGTCCAACATTGAATCCTGCAACAATTTTGGAAGGGTTGCACTTCTGCCACGTTGAAGGATTCTCTTCATTCATTGTTGATCCTGTTCTTGCAGGATCTTTTTTCAGCCACAATACTGTTGGAGATTTGATGTTTTGCCAGATTCCTGATATTCACAGTTCACTCGTGAAATGGTCGTATGGGAGAATTTCCACTTCAACACTACCTCAGAAATGCTGAGTCCCATCACTTGTGTGTGACTATAACGCCACGATCAAATTCACTTAAATCATAATAACCTGTGAATGGATCAGCAATAGCCGATCTGACAACTGTGGCAGACAGTTGTCTTATATGGGCATTGCCGACTGAAGTGCCATATCCTGCCTGTTAACATATATCTGTATTTGAATATGCATGCCTACACTGGTTTCATTGCAGCTTCAGTGTATAGTTTATGTGTGCATGTGAGTGTTTGTGTATGTAAAAAAATTAATTTTTACTTTGTCTCAAATTATAAACAACAATGTTGATTAAAATTTAAAAACATATTGAACGAAACTGAAGACTGAAGAATTTTTCAAGAGAACTGGAAAATCAAAATGTGGACAAAGTGTACAGAGAAGTCAAAGTACATTTATGTAAACCGAACTTTGAAAAATCATTTCCATTAGCACCTGTGCCAGTAGGAATTAACATAAGATAATAGTTAACAACAAGTGTTAAAAAGTCCTCTCAAACTCTAAAGGACCTCATTTACATAAAAAGAGTCAGAATGAGACGAAGTTCTTAAATTTCTGTTGTATGTGAGTTAATAAATTATAACACAGTGCTGATTGCTGCAAAAAGTAATTTAATAGCAAAATAGAATACAATGTAGAGAATAACACCAAAGTTTTGTGGGAAATCTCTAAAAAGGAAATAGAGAGAGACAAATAAAGGCATAATAACATACTGATAATAAAGGGTTGAAATAATAAATAATCCACACCAACTAGCAAACTCTGTTAATGAGCATTTGTCTACTATAAAATTGTGCACTAAGTACAATGATGTTACTATAAATGACAGAGCATGAAATCACTAATACTGCACAAATACTAAAAAGTAAAAAGCCCATACGCCCAGATTCATAACAATGTGCACATTGAAACAATGCACATGGGGTATACAAGTTCCCTTGACAAAAATAAGGAATGAATCCCTGGCATAAGGGATATTTCCAGACTATTTAAAACATACAAGAGTTGTACAATCACTGAAGCAAGGTAATGAAGATGACAGAAAAACTGGTAGCCTGGTTCCCTATTGTCGTCTTTTTAAAACTGATAGAATCAGTTATGGAAGACAGATTAATCAATTGCTTGAATAAATAATCACTTCTTTAAGAAATCGCAGTTAGGTTTCTGAGTTGGTAGATGTACAGAATCAGTCACAGTATATTTGACATTTTTGCATCTTCCTAACACTATTGGTGCTACAAGCATAAGATATTACTAAATAAATCAGAACCTTTAGGAGTAAGAAGTGCAGCTCATCAGTGGTTCCAAACATACCTAGCAGACAGTGGATAGGCACAAAGTGTACTAATAGCACATACCTCAAACAAGTGTAAACTTATAGTAAAATACTAATCAAAGCCAAAATAATGCAAAGGTTCTACATGGTAGCATATTTGGGCAAATATTCTTGACCCTCCCCCCATGAACCATGGACCTTGCCATTGCTGCGGAGCCTTGAGTGCCTCAGCGATACAGATAGCCGTACCGTAGATGCAACCACAACGAAGGGGTATCTGTTCAGAGGCCAGACAAACGTGTGGTTCCTGAAGAGGGGCAGCAGCGTTTTCAGTAGTTGCAAGGGCAACAGTCTGGATGGTTGACTGATCTGGCCCTGTAACAATAACCAAAACGGCCTTGCTGTGCTGGTACTGCGAACTGCTGAAAGCAAGGGGAAACTACGGCCGTAATTTTTCCCAAGGGCATGTAGCTTTACTGTATAATTAAATGATGATGCATCCTCTTGGGTAAAATATTCCGGAGGTAAAACAGTCCCCCATTCGGATCTCTGGGTGGGTACTACTCAAGAGGATGTTGTTATCAGGAGAAAGAAAAGTGGCGTTCTATGGATTGGAGCGCGGAATGTCAGATCACTTAATCGGGCAGGTAGGTTAGAAAACTTAGAAAGGGAAATGGATAGGTTAAAGTTAGATATAGTGGGAATTAGTGAAGTTCAGTGGCAGGAGGAACTAGACTTCTGGTCAGGTGACTACAGGGTTATAAACACAAAATCAAATAGGGGTAATGCAGGAGTAGGTTTAATAATGAACAGGAAAATAGGAATGCGGGTAAGCTACTACAAACAACACAGTGAACGCATTATTGTGGCCAAGATAGATACGAGGCCCACACCTACTACAGTAGTACAAGTTTATATGCCAACTAGCTCTGCAGATGACGAAGAAATTGAAGATATGTATGATAAAATAAAACAAATTATTCAGATAGTGAAGGGTGACGAAAATTTAATTCTCATGGGTGACTGGAATTCGGTAGTAGGAAAAGGGAGAGAAGGAAACGTAGTAGGAGAATATGCATTGAGGCTGAGAAATGAAATAGGAAGCAGCCTGGTAGAATTTTGCACAGAGCATAACTTAATCATATCTAACACTTGGTTTAAGAATCATGAAAGAAGGTTGTTTACATGGAAGAACCCTGTAGTTACTAAAAGGTATCAGATAGATTATATAATGGTAAGACAAAGATTTAGGAACCAGGTTTTAAACTGTAAGACATTTCCAGGGGCAGATGTGGACTCTGACCACAATCTATTGGTTATGAACTGTAGATTAAAACTGAAGAAACTGCAAAAAGGTGGGAATTTAAGAAGATGGGACCTGGATAAACTGATAGAACCAGAGGTTGTACAGAGTTTCAGGGAGAGGATAAGGGAACAATTGACAGGAATGGGGGAAAGCAATACAGTAGAAAAATGGGTAGATTTGAGGGATGAAGTAGTGAAGGCAGCGGAGGATCAAGTAGGTAAAAAGACGAGGGCTAGTAGAAATCCTTGGGTAACAAAAGAAATATTGAATTTAATTGATGAAAGGAGAAAGTATAAAAATGCAGTAAATGAAGCAGGCAAAAAGGAATACAAACGTCTCAAAAATGACATCGACAGGAAGTGCAAAACGGCTAAGCAGGGATGGCTAGACGACAAATGTAAGGATGTAGAGGCTTATCTCACGAGGGGTAAGATAGATACTGCCTACAGGAAAATTAAAGACCTTTGGAGATAACAGAACCACTTGTATGAACATCAAGAGCTCAGATGGAAACCCAGTTCTAAGCAAAGAAGGAAAGCAGAAAGGTGGAAGGAGTATATAGAGGGTGTATACAAGGGCGATGTACTTGAGGACAATATTATGGAAATGGAAGAGGATGTAGATGAAGATAAAATGGGAGATACGATACAGCGTGAAGAGTTTGATAAAACACTGAAAGACCTGAGTCGAAACAAGGGCCCTGGAGTCGACAACATTCTATTGGAACTACTGACTGACTTGGGAGAGCCAGTTCTGACGAAACTCTACCATCTGGTGAGCAAGATGTATGAAACAGGCGAAATACCCTCAGACTTCAAGAAGAATATAATAATTCGAATCCCAAAGAAAGCATGTGTTGACAGATGTAAAAGTTACCGAACACTCAGTTTAATAAGCCACAGCTGCATAATACTAACACGAATTCTTTACAGACCAATGGAAAAACTAGTAGGAGCCGACTTCGGGGAAGATCAGTTTGGATCCCGTAGAAATGTAGGAACACGTGAGGCAATACTGACCTTACGACTTATCTTAGAAGAAAGATTAAGGAAAGGCAAATGTACGTTTATAGCATTTGTAGACTTAGAGAAAGCTTTTGACAATTTTGACTAGAATACTCTCTTTCAAATTCTGAAGGTGGCACGGGTAAAATACAGGGAGCGAAAGGCTATTTACAAAATTGTACAGAAACCAGATGGCAGTTATAAGAGTCGAGGGACATGAAAGGGAAGCAGTGGTTGGGAAGGGAGTAAGACAGGGTTGTAGCCTCTCTCCGATGTTATTCAATCTGTATATTGAACAACAGTAAAGGAAACAAAAGAAAAATTCGGAGTAGGTATACAAATCCATGGAGAAGAAATAAAAACTTTGAGGTTCGCCGATGACATTGTAATCCTGTCAGAGACAGCAAATGACTTAGAATAGCAGTTGAACAGAATGGACAGTGTCTTGAAAGGAGGATATAAGATGAACATCAACAAAAGCAAAACGAGGATAATGGAGTGTAGTTGGATTAAGTCGGGCGATGCTGAGGGAATTAGATTAGGAAATGAGACACTTAAAATAGTAAAGGAGTTTTGCTATTTGGGGAGCACAATAACTGATGATGGTCGAAGTAGAGAGGATATAAAATGTAGACTAGCAATGGCAAGGAAAGCGTTTCTGAATAAGAGAAATTTGTTAACATCGAGTATAGATTTAAGTGTCAAGAAGTCATTTCTGAAAGTATTTGTATGGAGTGTAGCCACGTATGGAAGTGAAACATTGACGATAGATAGTTTGGACAAGAAGAGAATAGAAGCTTTCGAAATGTGGTGCTACAGAAGAATGCTAAAGATTAGATGGGTAGATCACATAACTAATGAGGAAGTATTGAATAGGATTGGGGAGAAGAGAAGTTTGTGGTACAACGTGAGTAGACGAAAGGATCGATTGGTAGGACATGTTCTGAGGCATCAAGGGATCACCAATTTAGTATTGGAGGGCTGTGTGGAGGGTAAAAATCGTAGAGGGAGACCAAGAGATGAATACACTCAGCAGATTCAGAAGGATGTAGGTTTCAGTAGGTACTGGGAGATGAAGAAGCTTGCACAGGATAGAGTAGCATGGAGAGCTGCATCAAACCAGACTCAGGGCAGAGGACAACAACAACAACAACAACAACTATTCCTGACATACATCAATAATGTTTCCAGAAGTACAAGTTAATAGTGTTAGCCTTAGGTTAGAAAGTCTCTTTGCTGATGACAAGAATATTATAGACACTGAGAAAACATGAGAACTTGCAGGAAAAGCAGATGAAAACCCGAAGATGGTTTACAGTTGGTCATTGTGCAGTAAAGCGACACTGAACATCAAGAAATAATACCATAAACTTTAGTTTGAAGAATTACAGAATGCATAACGAACACAAAATTCCTAGAAATGTATACTAATTCGCACTTGAAGTGGCATGAACACTCAAACATACTTGCAAACACAACGTCATCAGCATGTTAAGCCCTTAGCTTCCAGTCACCAGTGTGTAACAGTCAGTCTCTCTCACATGCGTATTATTCATGTGTATACGCATTTCATAGCTGTTGACTTCTTTTCTGGGCAACCATTGTAGAAAATGTAATCACAGTTTTCAAAATACAGAAAAGACTATAAGAATGTTAATAAAATGTGATAATCAAGATCACTGTATCTGTTCAAAATACTGGGGATTTTAAATGCGCTGTCAGCATATTTACCAATCAGTTGTACATACTAAAAATAATTTGTATAATAACTGCAGAAACAGCCCTCTCTATGACCGTGGAATAAGGGTTAAGTTAAATGTTTACTCAGAAAAAGTGAACATAAAACATCATTGTGCTCTCAGAAATGAAACTGTATGATTAACTGACCATGGAGACTGAAGATATTAATGAATCAATTTTATTTAAAAAGGTGGTTAAAAGCACGTGACAAGCATTACACTGTATGGTTTGATGGATTATTTAATTAACACATAGTAGCGACTGGGAAGAAAGTAACATAAATAAATGATAATAGTATTAATAAAGCATGTGTCATTTCACATAACACCTTCACTCTTTGGGCTTTCTTCCTTTTTTATCACTTCTGGAAAAAAATTGCTCTCAAAGCTATGCAGTATATAATATTAACACCTTAAATTTTTTCTGTGCCCAACATCTCACTTTTTTAGAGGTGTACTGACCCAGTTTTTTGGCCTAGTAAGTCAGAAGTTAAAGAACACAAAATTGAAACCATAGATTTTCGCTATGTCTTGACACCAGTTAATAGTGTGTGTAGTATTACAGTATGGAACTATGTGTGTGTTAATGTCTGTATTGTGTGCATTAACTAGGAGTGAGATATAAATGAAGAGTGCAATGCTATCCTTTTATTTTATTGAACAACTGCTTTGTAAAACAGTATTGTACACTAGGGAAAAATTGTATGTGGTAGCACTATTTTCAACAGACTGACCTTCTTGTTGGGTGAATGGACGTTCCAATCTTCATTCATGTGGCAACTCTAATTTAGGTTTTCTGTGGTTGCCCTAAATTACTGCAGGCATATGCTGATTTGGTTCCTACTATAAAGGTACAGTTGCCTATCTGTCCTGTCCTTCTCAAACTAGACCTGTAAGTGTCCAAGTGTGTATGTTTGACTTATGTTATTTCTGTTCATAATTTATAATATCAAGACACATACATTATATTTGGAGAACTGCTCTACTGATGAACAAAATTACTGTTACTATTACATGTAGTAGCCATATTTTATGAGTGCTGATCAATAAGGGATGGCCCAGCCCCAAACCACAAGCCTAGGCAGTTGAAGGAAATATATTGCCAGCAGCAGTGACCGCCTCATAAGAAAATTTAAAGATAGGCTGATTCTACATGAGTGCACTGCAAAGTAAACCCCCCAAATTTTTTATGTGGGCGTCCTTAAAGCTTTTCAAATAAAACCAGCTTTATTACCACTCTATATCTTTATTCTTCGTGTCTACTTATTTACTTCACATCTTAGTCACCCTGTCAAATAAAACATTCTCCTAACATGAGGTGAGTTTGTTGATACTGTCACTGCAGAACGTTTGACTTTGTTGACAGAGCCACAACGTCATCCCTGCTTGCACTACTTCATCTCTAACAAAATTGAGTCCTTGAAAGTGGTTTTTAAATTTGAAATATGTGAAAATCAGATGGGAGTACACTGCCAGTGTATGGAGGATGACTGATAACAGTGAACCCAAGGGTTCACTATCCTGCACATGTTACAGCCTCTGTGTGCACCGTGAAACAGGACATAGCAGACGTTAAAATACCAGTGTTTGATGGAAAATACTGTGGGAACTGGAGACAGCAAATGGAAACTTATCTGAAAACGGAGAAATGCTGTACAGTAGCTTCAAGAGCAAAATCGAGTGTGGATGATGCTGATACTTTGGACGAAGAAAATCTGGCTGCAATGAACTACATCTATGGAACAATTTCTAACATGCAACTAGAATTCGTGGGTGAAAAGAAAACTGCATTTGATATCATGAAAAACCACGACGAATTATACCCTCAGAAGTCGACTGCACTACAAATTCTATGGGGAAACAAATTAAACAAACTGAGGTTAAAAGACTACACTAAGGTGATAAAAGCCATAGGATACCTCCTAACATCGTGATTGAGCACCTTTCGCCTGGCATAGTGCAGCAACTCGATGTGGCGGGGACTCAACATGTTTGTGGAACTCCCCTGCAGAAATATTGAGCCATGCTGCTTCTACAGCCGTCCATAATTGCGAAAATGTTGCTGGTGCCAGATTTTGATAATGAACTAATCTCTTAACTATGCCGCAAAAAGATTTGATGGGGTTAATGTTGGACGGTATAGGTGGCCAAACCATTTGCTCGAAGTGTCCAGACTGTTCTTCGAAACATATGTGGAAAAACTGTAGCCTGGTGACATTGCACAATGTCATCCATAAAAATTCCACCGCTTTTTGGGAACATGACGCCCATGAATTGCTGCAAATGATCTCCAAGTAGCCAAAGATCCACATGACCCAGTTCATTAGATGTAAACACAGCCTACACCATTTGGGAGCCACCAGCAGCTTCCCCAGTGCTGTGTTAACACCTTGCATCCATGGCTTTGTGGGGTCTGCGCCACACTTGAACTCTACCATCAGCTCTTACCAACTAAAATTGGGACTCATCTGACTGTGCCACAGCAATGTCTTGTTAGCAAAAGCACTTGCATCGGTTGTCTGCCGCCACAGCCCATTAACGCCAAATTTTGCTGCACTGTCCTAATGTACATGCTCATCATACATCTTATATTGATTTCTGCTGCTATTTCAAACAGCGTTGCTTGTCTGTTAACACTGACAACTCAACAAAAACATTGCTGCACTTGGTCGTTAAGTGCATTGCCTGGGGTGAAACGTGATGCCTGAAATATGGTATTCTCGGCACACTCTTGACAATGTGGATCATGTAATACTGAATTCCTTAACAGTTTCCGAAATTTAATGTACACCCTGTCCAAAATTAAAGCAACAAACCATTGTTTCCCCATACTGTGTCTAAATCACGATATAATCATACAAACTGCCAACAGGTGTCCATACAATCGTGTCCTGCACAGAAGATGTCATTCTGGTCAACAGACCACCATGCCACCAATGATGTCAGGGTACCTATCAAACGGAATAGTGTTTGCTGGGTAGTCCCACATCTGCAATCACTGTGTACACAGTAACAAATGGTGTAGTATCGCACAAAGAAGATGCCTACCACGCTTTCTGCAGTGGAGGGCCATGAGAAGAATGGAAGCTGAACAGTCGCAATCCTATGTAGCCCGATGGCTTAATGTGAATCTTTCTGTCGTTTTCCGGATGTGGCGACAGTTTATAGAGATCAAAACTGTATCCTAAAGACCTAGGTGGGGCTGACCACGTGTAACATTAGAAAGAGACAACCGTTATTTGATTGTAAGGGCACAACGGTACTGCCTTAGTACTCCACAGCAACTGACATCTAATCTCATAGCATCTACTTGAGATGTTTTAGTGAGGCAAACTGTGTACAGAAGACTTCAACAGACTTACCTTTATTGTCAGGGACCTGCTGTACATGAACCTCTGACGAGTCTTCGCGGGATGGAATGTCTAGAGTGGAGCCATAAACATACCACCTGGACTGTAGAAAGGAGGGTCCATGTTCCTTTCACAGATAAGTCCTGGTTTGGTCTGGACAGTGGTTCTTGACGGATTTGCATCTGGAGGTAACGTGGAACCCGATTTTGGGTCCCAAACATTGTGGAAAGAGACTGATTTCAAGGATTATCTCTTATAATGTGGACAGGGGCTATGCTGACCACTCGAACAACTCTTCATGGAACTGTCTGGTTAAACTGGCATGGTTTAACTGCTTGCTATCATGTGTCGTGATGAGATATTGGTATGTAACGTGTGGTAGTTGGAAGGTGCTGGAGGCACAGACTGTATTGCTGGATGATAATGCTCGACCTCATAGAGCGCATGTGGTTTATGTTTTCTTGGAAATGAAAGATATTGTATGCATGGCGTGACCTGCTCGCTCTCCCTGCCTGAATATCATTTAGAACATCTGGGATGCACCAGGGACATGGGTTGCATCACGATTGCTTCCAATACCCATTCTCAAAGACTTGTGAGGAATGCAGCAGGAAGAGTGAGCGGTATTGTCTCAACATTCAATTGATGACATCTTTCACAGGATGCCCCATCATTTGTTGGGCCTGTATTGCTGCTAGAGGTGGTCACACCTCATACTGAGCACTTTAACCAGATGTCAGAATATGTGTGTAAATTTGTAAAACTGGAAAAAACGAAGACCCCTTTTGTCTACCGTTATGCATGTTGCAGTTGTTTGTGTTCTGTATTCCTTATATTGTTTCTACTCATCTGTGAAAAGAACATTGACACACCATCCAGGTGTCATGTTGATGACTACACTCTATATGTTCCTTTTTGTGGAGATTCAGCAGAGGTTCATATACAGCAGATATCAGACAGTAAAGGCGACTTTGCTGAAGCTACTGTTTTGTGGCCAAATGAATCAAAGCAACCTTGCAAAAATTTAGTTTGTTGCTCTACCTTTGGACATCAGTGTACCACGTGCCTAGCTCCAACTACCATTCCATATTCAAAGATTGTTAACTACTATCATGCTGCCAAAATCACAGTGGAAACGTTTTCACTTGAATAGAAAAGACAGCTCTGTTAATACACTGCCTCTTTGTAACTTGTGTATGCAATGCTACCGCTATCTGTGTATGTCCTTATTGCTATTCCATGACTTCTGTCGCCTCAGTGTATAATGAAATGGCAATATTTTTAAAAAAATTTGAAAAACATTGAACAAATTAAAATTAGTAGGCATTGACAATTGCAGATAATGCTGAACAGAGGCATCCCATGACTGATGTTTGACTTCACCTCCAACCCTCATTTTGCAAGTGCTTAACTCAGAACCACTACTACCCAATCAATTATAACTGCTATCGATTGCTGTGGTTCTCCAGCTTTTTGCCATAAATGTCAGACTCTTGAAAGTTTATAGGTTTCAACCATTAAACTAGTGCCAAAGGTCGACAGTACTTTAAGTTTATGAGGTGACCTGTGAATGCTTAGTGCACATACCATAATCAAGAGTTAGTGCATTTGCACAGGTGGTTTTGTCAGCACTGAGTCGAAAACTATGTCATATGGCACAGGAGAGTCATCATGTTTGAGGAACAAACTTTGTTGGAGAGTCGGTTGTGGAGCACTATACGTGGGGACAGCATGGTGTGTAGCCCCCTCCCCCCTCATGATCAGTCTTGCTTTGCGATGGACTATCTTTGGTGTTGACTGGGCAGGGACAGTCTTCTCTATGGTACCCTACCAAGCAAATGTGTTTTTCACATTATTACTTTTGGGGTATAATAAAGTCCATACCATATCATATTGTGTATATCCTGCACCCTACCCTCAGCGAATGGATGTACATCAAACCAAACCAAATACTATACATCAACAATGCAAACATTGTGTACCCCGTGTGCACCTCAGTTCATGAATTATGCAACAGTTACTCGATACTAAACATACAGTGCTTTACTCACTAATCTGCAGGCACATCTGGCTTCATTGTCTTGGGTTGCATACAAACTTATCACCAAATATCAATGAACAAAGGATATGTGCAAAAGACAGCAGGCATTACACCTTAGGCCTATTCCAGTACCTGTTTAGGTCACATATGTTCAAACATGCAGCCCACATGTGGCAACAAGTTTTATACAGTGTCCTGTTTCAGCTACCCTTCTACTACGCTTATCATGATGACATTCTCTTTTCTCAGTCTTATGGCTTGAATGACTCAACTCAAAGAGGCTTCCGATGTATGATGGGTGTTCAATAAGAAATTTAAGACTTTTTTTCTGAACGCAGGCTGATTTTGATTCAGGATTCCAATACATCATATTATTCCCCACTCTTTTGGCAACAAAACATTATTTTTCAAGATAATCTCCGTTCTATGCAACGACCTTACACTGCCTAACTGGATGACCTGTACGACCACAAGGTACCTGTCTGCTAGTTGATGTCAGAACCAACATGTTCCTTCAGCTATACCCTCCCGATCATCTACATGGAGATTCATTCTTTGGAGATTCGTAGCTCTTTGTGGTCTTCTGTTTGGCAGAAAGGAACGCAGTAGGCACACACCTTTGAGTAGCTCACGTGATGGATGAGATGAGTGCGTCAGCATTACCAACAGAGACGTCCAGTTAAGCAATGAGGTCTTTGATTGCATTTCGTTGGTCACCTTGAGTGAGTGTGCCTGCACATTCTTACATTACGCAGTTGTGCACAGCCAACTGACATACAGAAGATCAGACAGGACTGTATAAACTTGCTGTGATGATGACAGATGCCTTGCCCAAGAACTCATCATGCTTTTGTTCATTGCCAAGTCTCCATAGTCATTCTGCAAACGCCTATGAGTATCTGTGATGCTCTGGTTTTCCACCAAAAGTAACTCAAAGACAGCTCTCTACTTAGCATGCACCTCTGTTGCATATGTCATTTTGTGTAAAGCACTGCCACCTATTTGAACTTCATGAGATGAAGCCAGAATTTCAGCGATGTTCCACAAAAAGTTCCGAATTTTTTCAACAAAACCCGGCTGAGAAAAAAAGTGCTGCAATACTTACTGAGATCACTCAGCCTACTGCAAATGGCCTCATTATTAATCATAAAAAAATCCAAATTTGACAACGAGAAGTTATATGTCTTTGTCAGATTGTCAACGCCACGGGAATGTGCTCACACCTTGATGAAAGGAACTCATCGACCAACTACCACCCTCACAAGACTAGTAGGAATTACATTGATTTCTAGAGATGATCAATTTCTACTAGTACCATCTGCCACAGGCACCCACCATTCAGGTTCCAATGACAGAAGCGATCAGAAGGGTAACACTTATGCTAATGGAAACTGAAGTGGACCACTGAAATGTCAGAAGCCCTCGACCAGTATAAAGTCTCTATCATCTAGGTGACGACCATGGTACACCCTGTCCCCCATTTCAGAATAATGGCTGATGTGAGTGATTTAGCGACTGCATCGATCCTCCAACAGAAAGTAGCAGGTTTACAGCAACCACTCTGATGTTTTTCATGAAAACTGACTCCTTCTCAAAGCAAATGCGCAACCTGTGACCATGAACTCCTTGCAGTCTGTGAGGCTATATATTAGTTTAAGGATGACATGGAAGGTAAACCTATAAATAAACCATGGCCACAGACGCTTCTGCCACCAAGATTACATAATCAATTCACAACCAATGTAATCCACTTTAAGGGTGCAGACAATGTCATCACTGAGTATCTTTCGTGGATCAATGTCATGTCTGCATAAATCGATTATGAGCAATTTGCAGAAGTACAACAATAGGATAAAAATCTCCACCACATCCTCAGTGACACATCTACAAATCTCCAAGACAGAATATCGCCCAATACCACGTAAAACAAGACAAATCATATGTGACGTCTCACGATATCAGACTCATCCCTTAGTATCTCTTATGTTTCAGATCATTGTCATGAGACAAAACAAACTGATTTATTATTTCTCTCTATAAAAGTAAATTCTATTTCTCTCTTTTTATTATTGCGCAGGGAGCAGCAGTCATATCAATTGTTTGGAAATGAATGACTGACTGAGTATTAACTGTCCTGTCCATTGTCACCAATGTAACAAGAAGACTGCATGTGTACATATTTGCTAAGTTGCAAATGCCACACTACATAGAGACATGATCTGTATACAGCTTGGATGCTGCACTAAGGCCACATCTAATACAATTTGTTTACAAAATCCTAAAGGAATTTTCAGGTGAATGCAGGGAACAGAGAGGGCAGGCTATTCCAGCTCACTACCATCACATGGGTACCTGTGGTGGGGAGGCGGTACAGGGGGAAACAGATTCTTTTTTCATAACACAGTCTAATACAGTGCTGGCACTACACAAATGCTCACTCATTTGGCGTGGCACAGTGTGACAATGAGTTCACAACAGCTATGGTACACACAGGTGCCATGAGTGTTGATAGCAGCCAGACCCAAAACATTAACCAGACGAAGCTGACCAACTTGTCTCGACCTCTGCCATTCCAGAACTAGGGAACCCTGCAACTGGAAGTTGGGAAAAATATTGAATCATTATGATATGACACTCATTAGTTGCTTAAGACTTTATTACTTCAGTAGTTACTCATCTTGAGTTGGATGAGTTAGTCTATTTAAGGTGAGTTTATTTATTATAATTAAAAAATGTTTTACTTGGAAGGTGTATTCCAACAAAATAATCAAGATGAAACTTCTGTTATCTGAAACACGAAGGCAAAATTCTGTTATATTTGTTACCTTTCTTTTCCAGATACTTACCAGAAAACACAAGTACAATAAAAAATGCCAGTTCATCATTTCTTTGAGCAGTAATGTCCCCAGTTCCTAATGAGGATGCCACTGAAGCTATGTAGTACACTGCAGTGAAATGAATGTATAGAGCACCATTATTCATAAAGGGGAAAGTAGTATTTGCTCTGGTAATCCAAGTATTTGGTACAGGTACTAGAGTATAGCTTTGATAGTTTTCTGGATTGATGTGAATTTCAATTGCAAGTGTAGACAATATACTGCTGAGTGCATTCAGTAAAATAAGTATTATTGAGACATATTTGAAGTACCTGAAAAGGAGATGTTCACATTTATTAGAATTTTGCAAATAAGCAGCAAAATACGAGGGCGAGACAAATGAAAATGTTAAATATGTAATAACAAATAGAAATTACGCGCCTTTATCCTGTAAGTTGGTAAGCGTGCTACAAACAGCGAGCAGAATGGCCTATACGTGGCAGTATAGTGGAGACGCACACATACCATCGCAGTATCAGTATAAAGATGGCCGTCCCACTTGCTACTTACACCAGGGATGAAAAGCGTTCTGTTATTCGGTTTTTGGGCGTGAAATCTATTAAAATTCATCAACAAATGAAGGTTCAGTATGGTAACGCATGTTTGTCACAGCAGCAAGTCTACGAATGGAGTAGGAAGTTCGCAAATGGTGTGACTTCAGTGGAAGATGCTCCTCGTCCAGGTCAGGCGCAACGAGTTGTGACTCCACGGAAAACTGCAGCAGTTGAAGCCATAGTGAAGGAAAACCGCCGAGTGACATTGAATGACATGGCAGCATGTTTACAGGTTAGTCATGGGTCAGCACACCACACTGTGCATAATGTGCTCCAGTTTCACAAAGTGTCTGCAAGATGAGTGCCACAGCAGCTGACTCCTAAAATGAGAGAACGACATGTTGATGCTTATGAAAAACTTCTTTGGCGCTTTGAACGAGAAGGTGATGGCTTCCTTGCAAGAATCGTTACTAGGGACGAAACCTGGGTTCACTTCCACCAACCGGAAACGAAGAGAGCGAGCAAGGGATGGCGCCATTCCTCATCACCAAAACCAAAGAAGTTTCGAACAGAACCATCAGCAGGGAAGGTTATGCTGACTCTCTTTTGGGTCGAATTGTGGAGCATTATATGCCTATAGGTACCACTGTCACCAGTGCATCATATATCTCCTAAAAAATCATCTGCGGCCTGCAATAAAATCAAAGCGACATGTAATGCTGTCAGCAGGTGTTCTTTTGCAACATGACAATGCTAGAACCCACACTGCCTGTACAACAGTTGCAACAATCACAGACGTGCATTTTGAGTGTCTTCCTCATAAACCATACTCACCAGACCTTGCCCCAAGTAATTTCCATGTGTTTGGACCACTCAAAGACGTAATGGGAGGAAAGAAGTTACATTCTGATGAAGAGGTATGTCACACGATGCATGAGTGGTTGCGTGGACTACCAAAAGAATTTTTTCAAAAGGAATTTACGCACTTTATAAGCGATGGAGGACTTGCATTGAGAGTGCTGGAGATTATGTTGAAAAGTGATACAGCTTCGTACCACTTATGCACAATAAATAATATTTAAAAAAATTAAGGTTTTCATTTGACTCACCCTCGTAAATAATGAAAGAACGATAAAATTCTGCTCTTAATATGCAATAGAAATAAGAAAAAACTAAACACATCATTTTAATGTGTACCAAAACTCTATTATGACTCATTCACAATTCAGGCCATAGGAAGCCTATTGGTTAAAGGTTGTTCATCAATAATGGATTAAATCTGAAATCTTCTATAAAACTGTAAGTTATGGTCTTTCTAGCCTAAAAAGGTATGTAAACACATTTTAAAATCTTTAGTGCTTTTGGTGTGTTGTTTAAGGTTGTGGCTGCTATCAACTGCAACAACAACATCACTGACCAGGGAGAATGATTTCATAGCATCTCTCTCTCTCTCTCTCCTCCCCCCCCCCCCCCCGACCCCACTCATCTGATGTATATTGTCTTCAATAAAGTGGTATTATTCAACATATTGACCATGTATTTGATTTTCTACACCCTCTGTATCCCAAGTTCCCACGTTGGTGACCTCAATGATTAATGAAGACTGTGTGTGAGGTTAAATTCACGCCAATACAGTTATGACAATGCCATCCACGTAACTTCTAATCACTGAAATCCACATGCCATGCTGTTAATTTCCGATCTGGACAGTGGAGTGCTTCTCAACTGACTCTTCCACCATCTGTAGACACCAACTATGCAGGTGAAATGCTTCAGTTCTGTTGTTCAACCTACGGCATTAGTCCTGGACAGCGGACAGCAATGAATGATCCACTGTGGAGCTTCGACCCAATACGTTACTTGTAGGAATCCTACACCTGACTTTACTGTAACGTTCTCGCTGCATGTATTCGTGTTTCTTCACCATGGGCAGCACTTATTTCGCATCACATGCAAATTTGTTTGACTACCCTTGCTGGCACCAGTTGCTCGGTTTTCGAAAACAACAATGGAACATAACTAGGTTCATCCAGGCCAGCCTCAAACTTACCACATGATTGTGGATAATTTATTTCTAAGTATTAAGAATATTCCACGAAGCATCAGTATGGTATTCACATTATGTACAACGGTGCCCACCATGTGCCACAGCAACAGCTTTGGCATCCTTCCTTCCGCACAGTGGCTGAGCCTGACTGATTTCACCCTATCACTTCTGAATCTGATGTCACCACAAGTGACTAGAGTGATGACCTTCATACATCAATAAAGCCCCACCTCCCCATTACTGTTCTGCACCTGTACAGTATATCACCACCTGCATCATGCCTGGGCCTGCAAAGAATTCTACCAAGTATGGTGATCCCACACCTGTACAGAATGTATCCATCTATGTCCCACCCAGGCTTGATGAGAACACCCTTGCACACACTAAATTCTCACTTGCACAAAACGTTGTCAATCAAGCTGCGCCCACATAGCTGCCACGTGTGGCTAGCTCCACCAAAGCCTGGCAGAGCTGCTTCTATTGGCTTCATACAATGTACTGTCCTCTCACATCTTGGTACAGTGCCCTGCAGCCTGTCAAAACAAACATCTTCATGCTGTGCAACCATGCCTCATGTGATGACACATCTGCACAGAACTGTCCCCAGCTTGTGACCACTCAGTAGTGCTTGCAATAGTTTATCTATTTGATAAAACTATTCTAGGCACCTCAACATTTCACAGGACGGGGAATCTTCTCTCACTCAACTGACAATGACTGCTACTGGATTTCATATCTCTGACTGTGCTTATGAATATGGCTGACTTGCATTCTGACGAGTAATGTGCAAGGCATCTAACCCTGCTCACCTCATTTCCAATGAACCATTTTTCTGGCAGACATCGGCTCTGACATCAATTTGATAACACTTGATGGGTCACTGACAATGGATGAACCTAGGACATTGCAACCACAGAACACTGCCAGTTCATAGGTTACAATTTATGGATCCATGACCTGGACTCTGCAAGTGCCATCATTTCATCACCCCAGAAGGACATTCTGTCGTACATATGTCATAAACCAGATGCAGTGAGGACTTTTTACGCCAGTTCCACTCCTCTGGTTAGTACATCAAACTGTACTCCTGTACTTAACATTGACCACAGCATTCTGCAACCTTTCTCCATGGCTCCTCCAACTCTACCCGATACATCAACCATTCGCTATAAACAGCAGAAAGACAGCTGTTTACCCATTGACACATTCAAGCAGTGTGTCTCCTCAATTGATGAGTTCTTGGAGATTCACCAACACTATGATGACTGCCGTGCATCATCAGATGCACTCCGACTCCATATGGAGATAGCATTGCTCCCACAACATAATAATGACATATCTGATTTCCTCACCATGGTGTGGGAGCAGTTCACTATCTTGATCAACGATCATGACGACGAATATGGCAGTCTACATGTGACCCTCGTCCTGTTGACTGGTCATGCCTAACTGCCATCGAACCACGCTCATTCCCCACTTCACACTGCATCTACACTGTCACTGATTCTGTACATGCAACAAAACATACGGCAGTACATTGTGTTTCTCCTTGTATCTCGCTCCTCTGCCACTGGCATCTTTGGACATGCCTCTCTGGCTGGACAGCACACTGTCGCCATGTCTGTCCCGCATGACTTAGTGGAATCACCATCTGCTGCTGATATACATATGACATCACAAGCCTCACTGACTACGTTCACCTGGTTCCACATTCATTTACCTCATGCTTATGGCAAGTCAATGATGCTCTACAATGCCCTATTTAGGACACGCCAGAGGAATGACACACAACATGATTCTGTTTTCACTACTGTCAGTTGCTTTATTCACCAACAACTTCAGCGCCTCTTCCCAACACAATTTCAGCACAACGATGCCAGACTTTTTGACTGCATGTCCATCTACTCTGACTGCAACCAAGCTCCAAAACCGATTTAGTCCCAGCATTCCTGCCCTCTCTCGGCTTCCAGTCCATCATGGACAGTAGCCACACTGGGTGTGCCCATTGAAGTTTACAGTGGCTAATAAATTAGTGACTCACATCAATCGCACCATTCACTCGACATATGCTGTCATTTTGACCAGATCAAAGACCATCTGATATGCATGGCCTCCACACGCCCACATCCTCGCCACCAACACCCCTGTTACACTGCTGGTGTCCCATGTGGACACACTCGGCGTTTCCTCTATCAGCCACATATATTCCGCCTCTTCAGCATTTGTATGGCATCCACCATGAGACTGAAATACATTCCTGCCTTGTCCCACGAAAGTGCAAGCCACAGCATGAATAGCATGTGCATCTGTGCACAGTTGGTCAGAAGAGATTCCCACCTGTGAGAAACAGTCCAACTGCACCTCCCTTCTGGGGCAGCGATGATGTGGCTGGTCAAACAAACTTGTCACGTGTGATACTCAATGCCCAACTTCAACTGACTGCCATGTTGCCTCATTGACTTGAGCGCCAGTTCTTCATTTACTGGGGGGGGGGGGGCGGTAGGGGGAGGGAGCAGGGCGGTTATATCCACAACAATAATATCACTGACCAGCGAGAGTGACTTTGTGGACTCTCTCAGTCTGGGCTCTGTTCTTATGTGGATGTCTTGGGTACATTCTCTTTAAGGACGTGGTATTGCTCTATGTATGGATCGTAATAAATATCACTGAGACATATTTGATAGCCTACACTCATATATTAGGTCTACAACATTACTTCCGCCGTTTTGCAATAGACAGCAGTAGCGGGAAGTGGGGTTCAGGTGGTTGGTCATAGGTGTAATACAATAAGCTTAGGCATCTGTAAATATAATTCCAAAAATAATATTAGTCAATTTGTGATTGCATCATAAGGTTATTCTCGATTAAGTACGTCAACTTGCGTACTCATTTCTCACCCTTTGCGGGAAGTTTTAATTTTCTGCTTTAACATGAAGAGATCTGCGGCTGTGGCTCTTAAAATGCTGGGTAAGACCAATGGTGAGGGAACTATTAGTGGAAGAACGTGCAGAGAATATGTTTAGGAACGGTAATTTTGATGTCGAAGACCAGCATTGCAGTGGATGACAGAACGTTTTCGTAGCTACTGAAATACCTAGACGAAAACAGTTACAGGACATCATTATCGAAAATAATTGATGCTTTCGAGCCTAGCACTGAAACACAAACGACGACAGTACAGAAATAGACACGTAAAGGTAATTTTGCAACAGGTCAGTGCTCAACCCCATGTCGCAAAACCCGTCAAAAAATATATAGAAACGTTGAAATGAGAAGTCCTATCCCTCCCACCGTATTCTCCAAACGTTGCTCTCTCTGACTACCATCTTTTTGGATCAGTGGCATACAGTCTGGCTGACCAGCACTTCTAATCATATGAATAAGTGCAAAATTTAATCGATTCATGAATCCCCACAAAAGACACCCAGTTCTTCCTCCATGGGATTCGTATACTATCTGGAAGACGGGAGAATGTAGTAGCCAGCGATGGGCAATACCGTAAATCATAATTATTTTGTAAGTTGTTCACAATAAAGCCCAGAACTTCGAGAAAAAATGGTGGAAGCAAAGTTGTAGACCTAGTATATCCTGAGTTAACACAAGGTCTTGAAAAGTGATCTAATTTAATGAAATCAAAATTCCTTCACATGGCTGTTAAAACTTTGTTTCTCGTCATTTGAGGAGACCATAGAACTTTCATTATTCCATGTTCTTAATAAGTGTAAGATATATAATGATATAATAGAACAGGTCCCTTTCAGAATTTTTGTCACTAATTTCCTTACCACATTTTTTTTTCTTTTTTCTTATAAAACTTCCTAGAGGAACAAACAGCACCTACTTTCAAGTAGAAACACACCCATCTGAAACATTTCTTTCACTAATGAAAATTGGAACTGAAATGAATTATACATATGAGCACACTCAATGCTGCACAGAGTAAACTTGTTATTTTAGAAGTCAGTACTACATTTTCCAATTTTATGGATCTCAACAAAATTATCTGTATTGTTAATATTATTTTTGTTTTTGGATATCTGCACTGTTCCTTTCTCTAGTCATTGGATAGAGATAATATGTAAGTGTTAGACATGCCTAACATGCAGTTATTAGGAAACTCATTATGAAACCTCAGTGCTACTGGAATAGCCTCAAGAACTAATAAAATGAATATTAACACTTAATATATTTATGCTGTGTGTAACAGAACAATAGTATTCTTACTTATTTATAAGTTTAGGCTACAGTTATATTGGTTCTCTTAACGTTTCTTAGATGTGATGGTGAATGGTGTCATCATCAAAAATAAACCACAAGATATTGATCCATTTTCAATTACAAATTGTACACATTGAACAAGAATAACAACAACTAAATCAAACCAGTAAATATTCTATAGCCCCTTGAGCATCCAGAACAGTACACGATAAATGGCTATAAGGCTGTAGGACAATTAGAAAACTGCCTGCTATTAATAGTACACATTAATGTGGAAATACTGTGGTAAAAATACTATGAAATGTAACAGAAGAAATAGTTTCAATGACAATTATTAATCAAAGAGGAATAAAGAAGACACATAAATCAGTATAATGGAAGTTCAAACCTGATTTTAAATATTGTTCACAATTTTTTCCACAAAAGTATTATCAGAACATAAATCAAATCTTATTATCTCACTATGTACAAAATTAAATTATTTCGTTTATATATCAGAAACTCATTAAAACAAAAAATTATTTGTACAGAGTGGTAATTTATCGCACATCTTAGAAATAAATAATTTTCAGACTCAAAACGTAATGGCAAATAATAACTAAGACACAAGATATAGAACTTTACTTTCCAGCTTACAGCACACATAATTATCTTTATACTCCAAATATAGTGATATCATTTACGAAGTTTCATTATTAAATAATAGTATTTCTATACAAACTTGTACTTCTCAACTCCTTATACATTCTATGCTAATGTACTGTACAGGCTGTACAGAGATGTTTAATTTGTTATTGGGAAAAACTGTAATTCTATTTCATCAGTAACACTTCCGGGCTAAATTGCCATGGTCAATCTGTAGAACTTCATCTCCCTGACGTTTCATTCTCAACTACGGAAACATCTTCTGAGGTGAGCCGACGACTGGCTGCTAGGAGCTGGAGCCGCCGCTTATATGGAGATCGTAGAGGGCGTCACCGCACGTCATGTGGCGTCGATATGTAGCTATCTCTGGCTATCGTCTGTTCTCTCGATTGCAGGCAATCGATTGTCACGTGATTGATGCAACGTCGACCGCCATATTTTGTCCAATTTTAATCCTTCTTCTTTACGATTAAAATTGTATTAATGTTTGTGGATTTCAATTGCCTCTCTATACATACATGTACACTCCTGGAAATGGAAAAAAGAACACATTGACACTGGTGTGTCATACCCACCATACTTGCTCCGGACACTGCGAGAGGGCTGTACAAGCAATGATCACACGCACGGCACAGCGGACACACCAGGAACCGTGGTGTTGGCCCTCGAATGGCGCTAGCTGCGCAGCATTTGTGCACCGCCGCCGTCAGTGTCAGCCAGTTTGCTGTGGCATACGGAGCTCCATTGCAGGCTTTAACACTGATAGCACGCTGCGACAGTGTGGATGTGAACCGTATGTGCAGTTGATGGACTGTGAGCGAGGGCGTATAGTGGGCATGCGGGAGGCCGGGTGGACGTACCGCCGAATTGCTCAACACGTGGGGCGTGAGGTCTCCACAGTACATCGATGTTGTCGCCAGTGGTCGGCGGAAGGTGCACGTGCCCGTCGACCTGGGACCTGACCGCAGCGACGCACGGATGCATGCCAAGACCGTAGGATCCAACGCAGTGCCGTAGGGGACCGCACCGCCACTTCCCAGCAAATTAGGGAGACTGTTGCTCCTGGGGTATCGGCGAGGACCATTCGCAACCGTCTCCATGAAGCTGGGCTACGGTCCCGCACACCGTTAGGCCGTCTTCCGCTCACGCCCCAACATCATTCAGCCCGCCTCCAGTGGTGTCGCGACAGGCGTGAATGGAGGGACGAATGGAGACGTGTCGTCTTCAGCGATGAGAGTCGCTTCTGCCTTGGTGCCAATGATGGTCGTATGCGTGTTTGGCGCCGTGCAGGTGAGCGCCACAATCAGGACTGCATACGACCGAGGCACACAGGCCCAACACCCGGCATCATGGTGTGGGCAGCGATCTCCTACACTGGCCGTACACCTCTGGTGATCGTCGAGGGGACACTGAATAGTGCACGGTACATCCAAACCGTCATCGAACCCATCGTTCTACCATTCCTAGACTGGCAAGGGAACTTGCTGTTCCAACAGGACAATGCACGTCCGCATGTATCCCGTGCCACCCAATGTGCTCTAGAAGGTGTAAGTCAACTACCCTGGCCAGCAAGACCTCCGGATCTGTCCCCCATTGAGCATGTTTGGGACTGGATGAAGCGTCGTCTCACGCGGTCTGCACGTCCAGCACGAACGCTGGTCCAACTGATGTGCCAGGTGGAAATGGCATGGCAAGCCGTTCCACAGGACTACATCCAGCATCTCTACGATCGTCTCCATGGGAGAATAGCAGCCTGCATTGCTTCGAAAGGTGGATATACACTGTACTAGTGCCGACATTGTGCATGCTCTGTTGCCTGTGTCTATGTGCCTGTGGTTCTGTCAGTGTCATCATGTGATGTATCTGACCCCAGGAATGTGTCAATAAAGTTTCCCCTTCCTGGGACAATGAATTCACGGTGTTCTTATTTCAATTTCCAGGAGTGTATAATAATACCACATCCTCACTAGCACGCTTGTCTCACCAAATTTTATTTCGTGATCTCCATTCTTAAAAACATGTTCCGCTATTGCCGATTTGTCGATATGTCCCAAGCGACAGTTTCTTTTGTGCTCCGTCAAACGTGTATTGATGCTTCTTTTTATAGTTCCTATGTAAATCCTGCCACAACCACACTGAATTTTATATACCCCTGCGGTGGCTAGGGGGTGATGAGCATCTTTTGTTGATCTTAGGCTTTCACTAATTTTCTTAGTAGGTCTGAAAATTGTTTCCACCTGAAACTTGGCTAGTACTTTCCCAATGCGATCCGTGATGTTATGGATGAAGGGAAGAAATACTTTTCCAGCTGATGGTTGTTGCTGTCTCCTATTTTTAGGCATTTTCTATTTGGGTGAAGTGTTCAGTTAATCTCGTTTTTCGTATAACCATTTTTCGCAAAACCCATTCATAAATGATTTAGTTCTTCTGGTAAGTAGCCTGATTCACAAATATTATTGGCCCTATCCACTAGTGGTTTTATGACCCCCCTCTGTTACCTAGGGTGGTGGTTTTAGTTCTTATGGAGGTAGCGACCAGTATGTGTATCTTTCCTGCAGACCTTGTGGCCTAAGGTCCCATCCACCCATTTGATAACAGATACATCCAAAAAGTTAAGTTGTCCATTATTCTCTTTTTCCATGGTAAATTTGATCTTTGGGTTGATGCTATTTAAGTGCACCAGGAAATCATTCAAGTCCTCTTCCCCATGATTCCATATTACAGAGGTATCATCCATATACTGATACCACTTTGAGGGGCTTTTTGTGGCCGACTGCATTGCTTGATGTTCAAAATATTCCATGAATAATAGGAAAAACGAGATTAACTGAGCACTTCACCCAAGCAGAAAAATGCCTAAAAATAGGAGACAGCAACAACCATCAGCTGGAAAAGTATTTCCTCCCTTCATCCATAACATCACGGATCACATTGGGAAAGTACTAGCCATGTTTCAGGTGAAGACTATTTTCAGACCTATAAGAAAATTAGTGAATGCCTAAGATCAACAAAAGATGCTCGTCACCCCCTAGCCACCCCAGGGTACATAAAATTCCATGTAGCTGTGGCAGGGTCTACATAGGAACTACAAAAAGAAGCATCAATACACGTTTGACGGAGCACAAAAGAAACTGTCGCTTGAGACATATCGACAAATCGGCAGTAGCGGAACATGTTTTTGAGACTGGAGATCACGAAATAAAATTCGGTGAGACAAGCGTGCTAGCGAGGATGTCGTATTATTATACATGTATGTATAGAGAGGCAATTGAAATCCGCAAACATTAATACAATTTTAATCGTAAAGAAGAAGGATTAAAATTGCACAAAATATGGCGGTCGACGTTGCATCAATCCCGTGACAATCGATTGCCTGCAGTCGAGAGAACAGACGATAGCCAGAGATAGCTACATATAGATGCCACATGACGTGCGGTGGTGCCCTCTACGATCTCCATATAAGTGGCGGCCCCAGCTCGTACCAGCCAGTCGTCGGCTCACCTTGGAAGATGTTCTCCGTAGTTGAGGACGAAATGTCAGAGAGAAGAGGTTCTACAGATCGACCATGGCAATTTAGCCCAGAAGTGTTTACTGATGAAGACGCCGGCCGTGAAAGCCTACATGGGTGTAATTCTATTTGTTCATTTTGATGTATATATATATATATATATATATATATATATATTGAAAATTATTTCATATCAATAATTCAGTTTAGTAGCACCTATGAGACCATAGACAATTTGACCACAATAAAAGATACACACATACAGATGCTAATTAACAAGGTAGAATTATTTAACAGCCATAAACTACACATTAAATACAGAGCACAGATTGCTTGTAAGCCAAGGGCATGCATGTACAAAGGAAACTAAAACAAAAGTAGCAAGCATAAAGATATTTACTGTGTCTGCCAATGGCTAAGTTTTATAAAATGTATGAACTGCTGATGGCCTTAGAGCGACAGAAATGCTGTCTGCATAATGTGAAATTTGCTTGAGCTATGGGGTCATCTGCAAGTCAAGGGCATTATTCTTTCTAGGCAGTGACTAATGGGAATAACCAAGGAGGTTTACAGATTGGGAGATGCCCTTATGCTGAAAAAGTTAAGCCTGATCTCTGTCTGCGTCTGCCATATTGCTGAGTCTTGGTGAGGTGTTGATATTGCTGTGCTGCCATTCACAAGAGAATCTTACATTTGTTAGAATGGTTTATTGTGTTGACTATGGTTGCAGCAACTGGGAAGTCAGGTGTTAGACTACTTTCCACAAGTAAATGCATTAGCTAAATTAATATTTATGGTTGCAATATAGACTATTCATTTTAACCAAAGACTTCAAATTGTTTTTGGGATCCCAAAGGACAGTGAGAAAAGAAGTTCACACATCAATGCATTGTAATGAAAAGACTGGAAATCATTTTCAGGTAATTTGTTGAAGTAGACAGGACCAAGATATTTGTAGCTGTTATGTGTCCTTGCAAGCCCAGCATATGGCATTTTAACAGTATGTCCACTTCTTATGTTATGGTCATGAACTAATAATTTCACTAGTAAAGTTAACTAAACAGTTTGTATCACTTCTTGCTAAAGTACTAAAGTTTTATCTTGCACTTATCCAGCATAGACTTCTCGCAGAGTAGGTGAGTGGATGTGATGGCCAGTCAGCACCAGTGAACAGCAGCTGGTGCTGGAGACATCGGATGTAGGCTAGTTTCCAAGTCTGCAACCCATGATGCCTGTGAGAGCTGTATACTCCCTACACCAGGCCAACTTAGTCATATCGCTCCAGGCATATCTCTTCTTAGTCTAGTAAGTCGAGATCTTCTCTCCGGTTTTTCACGTTGTGACTTTCTCACTTCTTCTCCCTTGTTTACATTTACAAATTTTCTCCCCGTATACTCCAACAGAATCCAGTTTCTCCTGATGGTTCTCTTGCCATGTTATGCTCGGTTGCTATGGGCCCACTTGATATTTTGCTTTCGTTTTCGTCCCAAAATTCCTCTTTTTCTTCAGTCCTTTCACACCAGTCGCCACATTCTAACGTTTTTGAGGACAAGAATGTGTGAAGTTGAATTGCAATATTCCACTTCTTTTACATAAATCAACTTACTTGTACATATACCCGATCTTCTTCTCTGGATATCCAGCCACATCAATCTCTAAAAACTTCTTCTCCCACGACTGATGCTAGGTACAGGAATATATAAGACTCTCTCTTTACTCGTGAAATAAGTAGGTGCTCTAAGAATACTTTTAGTTCACTCTCGGCATATTTCAACTTCGACAAAGAACAAAATTATCATTTCTCCCATAAATACTCGATTTATTGTAAGCTACCGGTGCCGCCTCACATTGGACACTTTTAAGGTGCATTTACAACAGAGTTTGTTTAATAGTCATAGAAATAATAAGCATTTCTTGCCTCTAACAAGTCTGTGTTAGAGTCTCTAAAAAGTCTTTTCATCTCAACTGTTCTTTCATCACTAACATTTGCCACAGTTACAAAACAGGGCATAATAACGCAGAAGTCTCTTGGTTCTTTCATGTGTTTTCACTATGACTTACATGGATTGACCAACAAGTAGTATCTATTGACGGTAGTTACTATGAATCTTAAGTAGTGCGTGTGTAACAATCAGCTGCATATGTTTTCAGAAAGTACCCCAAAAATTCTGACAGATCCTCATACCTTTGAATGTCAGAGAATAATTTCCATCACTAAAATCAAATTCAATTTAGCAGGTATAACATAATGTGCAGTTGCAATTAGTCCATTCTTTGGTTAACACTGCAAGGAATGAAATTGTATCATCAGTGATATGTGGTCAGGAAACTGTCAACTAAACATTTCAAAATGCTAAACCTTTACTTGCTCAAGATAATATACATCTTCACTCATCAGCCAAAGCTTTATGACCACCTACCTAAAAGCGTGTTGGTCCACCTCTCGAATGCAATTCAGCAGTTATTCTACATTCCATGGATTCTACAAGTACTTGATAGGTTTTCAGAGTTTTGTAGAAACAGATGCGTACACACAGGTCACACACTTTCCATAATTTACGGGCGATTGGTTTGTGGGCGCGGAGCCAGTGCCCAATTGCATCCCTGTTGGGTTTCATCAAAAACAGATAAACCAAAGTTGATGGCCATGACGTCAACTATCATGCTCCTCAAACCATTGCAGCACGATTATGGCCTTGTGACATGGACAGTTATCCTGCTGGATGATGCCACTGCTGTTAGAAAGGACATCAATAATTATGTGTTACACATGGTATCTAATAATCTTCATAGTGTCTACAGCTGTCATGATGCCTTCAGTTACTAATGGAGATCCCAAGGAAGCCCAGATGAATGCTTTCATAGCAAAATACTGCTCCAGACGGCCTATGTGGGTGGTGTGCTGCATGTTTCAAGCAGCCATTCACCTGGATAACAACCAGGCGACACGATTCCAATGATTTGCAGTCCAATGTAGATGATCCTGTGGCCACTGTTATCTTAATTGATGATGTTGTCATGTCACTGTGCGGACAGATATGTGCCCTCTGCTGCAAATATCATGTTCAACACTTTGCACTCAACAGTGTGTTCCAAAACACTTCTGCCTTCCGCTAGCACTGTACTTTGGCATGAGATTTGCCACAAATCGCCAGTTATTCTGCTATATAGAGAGTGGACAGGTCTCCAATCCCTATTTTCTGTGATGAGGTTTGGATATCCAACTTATTGTCACCTGCTCTTGGTTTCAGCACTCTTCAACCACTTTCCATAGATGCTCGTGACAGCAGCACGTGAACATTGACCAATTTTGCCGTTTCCGACATGTTCGCTCCCAGGCACTGGGCCACAACAATCTGCCTTCTGTCAGAGTCGCTTAAGTCACCGAATCTCCGAAATTGCGCCACTTATCATTTCTAGAATGGTCCCACATTCATCTCTGTTCTGCTTGTATACATCTCTCACCATCTTATGTGCCCTCAGCACCACCAGGCAGCACACAAACTAGTGCTGTGCAGTGGCCATAATGTTTTGACTCTTCAATGTACAAACATAATCAAACAGTGTTTACGACAGGAGTAAACTGCACCTTTTTATTTTTTGTCTGGTTTTCTTTCTGAGTGCCAAAAAACATGCAAAACTACTTTTCTCTTGCAATGGAGATAAACTTTCCATTCTTGAAACTGTTTTTCCTCTATTTGCGTCCTTATTTGAAGACATTGTAGGCTTCTCTTTGTCCAAGTGCTGTAAAACATAAATATTTTTGCCCTTTCAAATATTTTGAATATTTAGTCTCTCTTGTGGGAAAGAAAGTCAGTTCAAAAATTATCACACCTTAGTTAAATCTTTGCAGAGTAAACCAGGGCTTAATTATAAACAATATTTTTAATTTTTCCCCCAAGTGAGTGAATAGACTACTCTGTTGGTTGCCTGGCGATTGTTTAACCAATGCAACGATAATAGTGATAGAAACGTTAAGCTTTTAAATCTGCACCACATTACTTCATATACCAGAATGAATCTCACTGAACGTTACTGTAAATGCTAGTTTTACTGGAAATTACAATCACTAACAATTGAAAACGTCCATTGCTATTAGTAACATCCACTGGATAAACGCTGTTTGTTTCACCATCTTCCTTCCCTGTTACAGTATTTAATTCATCTCCTTTGTGCAGCATCTTCAGTGCAAACAGTCTTGTGCAGTATCAACAATATTCGCTAGTAAAGTAAATGGACACTGCATTTTGTGTAAATATGGTTCGGTGAAAATTGAACCAACTCTTGAAATTTTAATTCTTTACAGGAGGTTTTAAATTTTTCTATTCTTACTCTTTCCTTTTTTTAAAAAAGACTATGTTCATTCTATTCCACTAAACTATAAATGGGACATCACAAATCATGACGTGTACAAATTTTGATTTTTTTTATTTCTGGTGGTTTTGCTGTTATTTTTAAGTATAACCCCATTCTATCCAATACCTATAATAAATATTATGTATGTGATTTGTTTTGAATTTCATGAGGGAAGGTTGTATGTAAAAGGACAGATCATTTTGTTACTTTTCCTTGTGGTAGAAATTTCCCATTTCAACAACTTGTAATCATAGTAGCGTCCAGGGGGAGAACTTCATGGAATGTGGTACATTGAGAGGTCAGGTCTGGAGCAGAATGTCGACTGTTGATCACCCAAGAGATACATGAAGGCTGACAAGGATGGTAGATGCCAGACCAATAGAAGGGGGACAAGGGCAGAGTGGCCCCACATGTTGCCCCAAAAGTTCCATCACAATGACGTCATCCATGATGGCGGCGGTGATGTCATCCCAACCCCAGGAGAGTTCTGCCCCTCAGGGTGGCCCAAAAGTTCCAACATCCAAGATGGCTGCCATTACGTCATCCAAGATAGTGGGAATGATGTCATTCAAGATGGTGGATTTTGGTGGACAATCTGAATTTTGGCGGGAAGAAAGTCAATTGCGCTACTTCCACTAACCTAACCCCCCACCCTCCCTCCCCCAGAAAATGGTGGGAAGTCCAAATTCCAACAGGACAATGCAACACACCACAGTTATCTCTACTAACCTAAGAAAATCGCAGGAAGATGGGTCACTTGGGCTACATCCATTAACCTAAGTCACCCGACCGCCACCTCCTCCTATTGATTGGTGAGCATAGGACTCGACATGTGCTGGACATAAGTCTTTATTGTTTTGCATGCTCTGTTCTACTTAAACAATTAGAGACACTACCACCATCCAGTGTGGTTGCCAAGGGGTCCAGTCTCTAACTGATGTAATACACAGTACCACCACCAGAGGGTGCTGTCATCTCTCCCGTGACTTAATCCAAGATGGTAATGGAAAATGGTGGGAAACTGTGTGGTTAGCACAGGGTTCGGACTTACACTGACCTAGTACACACTACCACCACCAGAGGGTACTGTCATCTCTGATGTGAAGTAATCCAGGATGGGGGAAATGGTGGGTGTGGTCACCATGGGGTCTGGACTCCAACTCACCTAGTACACAATAGCACTGCCAGAGGGTGCTGTCATCCATCCTGTCACATAATCCAAGGTGGTAGGGGATATGGTGGGAAACAGCATGGTCACCATGGAGTCCAGAGTCCAACTGACCTAGTACAAAGTACCACCGCCAGAAGGTGCTCTCATCCATGATGTAATCCAAGATGGCTTCCATGGTGTCAGCTGATGACAGAAGTACCATTACCCAAGGTGGAGGGAAACAATGTGGTTACCGTGGGGTCCAGACTCCAACTGACCTAGTACACAGTACCACCACCAGATGGCACTCTTACCCATTATGTAGTCCAAGATGGCTGCCATGACATCTGCTGATGTGGCATCTTATCCAAGATGGTGGGAGCCAGAGAGCGCTGTCATCCCTCATGTGACATAATCCAAGATTGAGATCTGTGATGGGGGAAAATAGCGGGAAAAGTACTCTCCCTGTGCTGGACATTAGTCTTTCTTTTCCAGGCAGTGTCTCCACCACGAGATCTAGAGTCCAACTGACCTAGTACACAGTACAGCCACCAAAAGTGCTGTCATCCCTCCTGTGACATAATCCAAGACGATGGCCTGGAGGGGGAAAATGGCACGAAAATGACTCAACCTGTGCTGTGCTGTCAGAGGCAGTAAGGAAGGAGTGTACTTTATTTACTTTAGAACAATTTATTTGGGGATGGAGTTTATTTATCACACTGATACAGAACACATGCTCTGACATGCTAGGGCTCACGCCACACAGCCCACAGACCTGTAAAATTTTCCTAAATAACGCTCTGCAGACACACAAACAACTCCTTAATTACCAAAATAATTTCAGTACAGACATGCATTCTCCTCCTAAATAATGCAGCAAACAGACACGAAATCAACTCGTAAATTGTCCAGATAGCACACCGCACAGCCTACACACCTGCTCACAAAATAATGCAACAGACACACAGTCAACATGCACAAGCACAGTCCACCACCCCCTGTCCAGTAGACTGCACAGGAGGCTACATGCAGCCCCATGCAGTGACATGGCCATCAGCTGTCGAACCATGCACAGGTGCTCGTTCAGGTCCCACAAGCATGATGCGGCAACATCCCAGTCATACTTGGTACCTCAGAAATTCCTCTCGAAATACAAGTTCACCTAAATACTATTGCTGACGTCGCCAGGCAGGAACGATGATGTTTTTGCAGAGCATGCCAATACAGCCGTGGGCCACCGCTGGACACAAGACAGTGTGACTCATTAGTCTCACGCCACTGCTGCCTACAGAGACTGGGTGAAAGTTGTTTCTATTTTCGAGTATACAGTTAGAATTATCCGAATGTTATACTAACGTCACAGAACTCCAACACACACTCACGCCCCACATGCGAGACACCTCTGGGCAGCACGTGTGTTTTACCATTGTTTACCCGATACTTGGGGATACTGACATCTCTGAGTAGCACATGGTGCATTACTCCTAGCGCGACATGAGAGATGTGCCTAGCCATGCTTAACTGCACAGCATGACTGACACAAAGCCGTGAAGTGCGCACGTGTAGATACAAAACATTGCAAGCACATCTAACAAGTTTCTCAGTCTTATACTGATGTCACATGACTATGTAAAAAATAAGAACAGAGTCGTCCTCTGGGAAATTTATAGTGTCTCAGTTTGTATGCACGGAAATTCTTGCCTAACAGTACCTGTTTACGAAAATAGCGCAGAATAACGCCGAATACAGTCTTCCTTGCAGTCTTCGAGGCACCCCATCCATCACATCTTACCCTTCCTGCTTTCTACACACACAAATGTTCTCACTGATATGTAGAGACTCCATATCCCAGCACAAGGATGTTAACGAATCGAGCATTATGATTGGCTCTTATCGAATTTAACCTCTGAATTACTGATGCTGCAGGTGTGGGAGCACCAACCACTTTTTTTTTCTTTCTGCAGACCACACTTTGAGCGAATATTTTACGCAGATAGACATATTGCATCGGCAATTAAACCCTGCAAAGTATCCCTACATATCGTCAAATACGGAAAGACTCTTAATCCGTTACATTGATCTCCCACTGACGACAGGAGCTTGAACATTAGAGCATGTAACCGAACTCCAGCCCAGCCTTATATCACTGCGTACCGTGTCGATGTAGTAAACATACAAAACCGCCCCTTTTACATCATTCGTACATATACTGAAAAGACAGACAGCACCGTATATACTCATCCCAGCAGTAGATATCCCTCTGAGAATTCGACAGTCATTAAACCCTGCCGGGTTATCAGAGTGCCCTCAGTGGATCGAAACCACTCTAGCAACTATTCTATAAATTCATGCTTGTTCCCCTCGACACAAACGCATTACTGTTTCTGGTCTGATCCCGCTTGCTTACGTTTTTCTACACACATCTCCAGACTCTGGGATTACAAGAACACATGTATTTTCGCATGGTCTGCTCACAGCAGTAACCTACCAATCACTCGTGCAACTTAATTCCGAAGATATACACTGGAAATTGTTTCTCTATAAGTCTGCCTGATCACATCATCAATGGTGCAAAGATGCAACTTTCATCTACGTTTGGTGGCGGCTCGCGACTGTGACAGCACGCACATCCCTGGCTGGTTGTGCCAGGACCTGTGTCTAGGTAAACACGTATTTGGATTGGAATTTCTCAGGAAACAAGTATGAAAGGGATGTGACTGCCTCATACTTGTGGGACCCCAGTGGAGGCCTGTGTGGAACATTCTTCACTTCGCGGGCTCATGGACAGGGTGTGTGGGGCGGGGGATGGGGGAGGGAGGGCAGTTCTTACACGCATTGATTGCATTAGTTTGTGAGCTGGCCTGTAGGCTGTGCCATGCGCTATTTGGACAGTTTACGAGTACTGAGCATTTCTACAGATCACTGTGCTGCATTATTTACGAGTAGTTTGAAGGTCTGTACTGAAACTATTTCTGAAAATTAGGAGCCGTTCGTGTGTCTCCTAACTGTGCATTGTGACCCCAAGTATATCAGGGCGAGTGTTTTGCATCAGTGTGATACATATACTCAATCGCAAAATAAAATGTTCCAAACAAAATAGAGTGCACTCCTTCCTTATTCTCCCGAGCAGCCCAACGCAGCCTGAGTCATTTTTCCTCTACAGACCATCATCTGGGATTAGGTCACAGGAGGAATGATAGTACACTCTGATGGCAGTAATGTGTACTAGGTGAGTTGGAGACTAGATCTCTTGGTGGAGACATTGCTTGAAAAATAATAAATACTTATGTTTAGCATAGGCAGAGTCGTTTTCCCGTCATTTTGCCCCAACACCTTCCATGACGTCATTCGCTGTGCTCGTTGGTACACGTTAGTGCCCATTAGTACACGTTAATGTACGTTAGCCCGACGACATGGGTTGGTAAGGGGACATGGCAGTCAGTTCAGGATCGTGTTGGAGAGTTTAGCTGTTTCCTTCCAAGTCCATGTGGGCGTGGCATTCACATAAATTCATTCCAAGTCCACAGTAGCGCACTCTGGTGGCATCAATATGTACTATGCCTCGTGGTGAACACATTTTATGCAGCCATCTTGAATGACGGTACTTGCGTCATCACCTGACATCACGGTAGCGCCCTCTAGCGGTGGCGATGTGTACTAAGTCAGTTGGAGTCTGTAGCTATGCGTGATTACATTGGGCGTCGCCATCTTGCATTACAGTGCTTGTGTCATCACCTGACGTCATGAGAGCGTCCTCTGGTGGTGGTGATGTGTACTAAGTCAGTTGGAGTCCAGGCTTCATGGTGAACACACCTTCATGAAATTGTTTAAATAAATACTTATGTCCAAGTCATTTTCTCCCATGAATGCTTAGGAGGAGGTGGCGGTCGGGTGACTTAGGTTAGTGGAGGTAGGCCCAGTGAGCTATATTCCTACAATTTTCTTTGCTTAGTAGATATAACAGCAGTGTGATGCATTATCTCGTTGAAATTCAAACTTGGCGCCAGTTCGTAAGAGGAGGTGTTGGCCATCGGCTGAGGTTAGTACAAGTGAACTATCTTCCTAATGACCATTGTTTACTGCCAAAATTCAAACTTTGCTCGAGTTCATAGGAGGAAGTGGTGGTTGGGTGACTTATGTTAGTGGAGGTAGCCTGATTGAGCTATCTTCCCTCGATTTTCTTTGCTTACTAGTGATAACTGGGGTGTGGTGCATTATCCGCTTGGAATTTGAACTTCCCACTATTTTTCTGGGGGAGGGGGGCATGGCACTCTCCTGCCTAAATTCAAACTTCCCACCAAAATCCGCCATATTGGATTACGTCATTGTGATTGGAACTTTTGCGGCTTCTTGTGGGGCAGAACCAGCCTTGTTCCAATACTGATGTCATCTCTATAACTTGATATGCTTCTTTATAGCAGTTCATAAATTTCTTTGGCTTGCCCTAAGTTGTGTAGTTCATCAACAAAACTCTTTGCTCAATTCTGTATAGAAATATTCACTGCTGCAGCCTCTCAGCTTGGCTGAAGAGATTGCTGACCTGTGAGAACCTGTGTCTACTAAGTATCTGACACCACCAGCCCATTCCACCATGAAGAGACACTTGAATATGTGACTGCAGCAAGGTGCGTCTAAGCCCAGCTGCAGCCAGCACTTGGGTGTGTGCAGGGCAGCCTGAACTTTCTCATGCTGTTGCCAATATGGGGATGGTACCAGCAGAGCCATTAGGCAGGTGATCTGACATCAACGCCATACTGGTAGCAAGGTTAGTGCAACATTGTCAGTTGTGTGAGCCAGTGCAGCTGTGGCCAGATCAGCTGCCACTATGGTACCTACTACATTTTATCTGCAGACGTGCCAACTGATTGGCCTGCATGCTAAGAGCCACAACAGTGCGGCCAAGTTGTGAACTAGCTGGTGCAGGTCGACATCCAAGTTGGTGGATGTGGGAGGTATATGTCATTGGGTTAAGGTGTCATAGGTTGCCACAACTTTGATACAGGGCGCCATGGTCAGCATGTTGTGCACAATGTCAGGCTACAGATCGGTTTTCATGTCTATGACTGCTTGCACCTGCACAGTGAGGCTGCACACCCAAATAGCATGCAACAGCGAGACAAAGACCATGTCAGACTGTGCGAGGCTCCACAAATGGCACATGAACTTAGATGGTCTCCTGCCACTACATTCTTGTTGGAATTTATGGATGTGTTGCTTTTGCAATGAAATAATCCTATGGATCAGCTCTTCCTTCAACCATGTGTATTGATGGGGTGGTAATTATGTATGAAACTTCTGTGATGTAGCTCTGGTCAAGCTGGCTCATGATGTGCCCGAATTTGGAGAGTTTATGTTGTTACTCAGGAAGACTGGCTCCACTTGACGGAAACAGAAGAATGGGCTGTGGGGCCTTAAAGAAGGCAGACTGAACAACATTTATTCAGTGCTTGACGCACTCTAGTTACAGTAGGAGGAATTGGTTTGGTAGTGCTTCACATGTCAAAATTTTTCTGAGTTGTCTTCAGGTGCATGGAGTCCCTACGTGCCTTTAACTCATTCTGAAGCCTCAGGTTGTGTGTCAACAGATTTTTTACAGTCTTTTGCTGGTTCTCTAAAATCGCCACCTCTGCTTAGAGTCCAGTTATTGTACAGGGAGAGTACACACATTACAAATCATTCAACACAAAGATACAAACAAAATTAAAAGTTCAAATATTTTCACACAGCAGTAAGGGTGAACCCAGAATTGATCCTTTGCTAACAAGGTACTGTTAATGTGCAAGGGCTTGAGTGTCATTACATTCATGTTTCCCAGTCACACAAATAATGAATTTTTGTCACCACATGCTCAGTCTACAGATCATGTCAGAGTCATCAGTGAAGTGGGGATGAGTAGGATTGGTACTTGTAAGTTAGTGGTGCAATGGGCTAGTGTATCCTCAGAGTGTAGGATGTGTTGATGATAATTGATGAAAAACATGTCTGCACAAAGGAATTGTGGCAAAGGAATGTTTAGTTATAATGAAAGCCAGTGCTCCTGTGATCATTTGGTCACAGTGATGGGAATTACACAATAGATGTGCTCGAACACAGTTCCTGGGGGTGTACACTCTTCAGTGATCAAGAATGTGGTCCAATCAAATAACCACAGGAAAAATGAAGGTCACATGAACAGAAGAAACTGATAACCAGTTTCGACCCATGGGACACAGTGTAACAATACGAACTAATGGACGACACTGTCTGAATAATCCCATATGCATTGTGGGCAATTCAAGTTCAGTTCGACCCACGCGGCCTGTGGCAAACAGAATCAGGCTTGTACAGAAGTGCCTACGCTGTTCAATTATTCAGCCTAGATTAATCTTTGTTTTGAGTTGTGTGTGCCTGTGTGCATCGCACCATTGCCAAAATTTGGCCTCATGGTAAATCTGCAGCCGCTCCGGAAGATGCCAGGCTCCACTAGCTAATGCTGGCTCTGGCTACATATCACCCATTCTCGGCATGACTGCCACACAGTCCAATCAGTGCGAAAATGATGTGCACAGTGCTGCAGGAGGTAACATTGTTCATATTCTGATACAATTGTCACTGTATTAGCTATCATTACATGATTTGCACAGTTCCTGAAGTTAGTTACAAGTTCACCATCGATCACTGAAAACACTTCCAATCATGGAGTGAAGTCCTGTGCATGAAGTTTAGGTAAAATGAGGTACTTTAGTGACTTGTAAACTGTTCTACATCGTCTGTGGTACGTTGTCGCGTATTTTTTTGTTCTGTAACCTAGCGCAGTCAAGCCTGGAACAGCTTCCAGAACCACTCTTCTCTAAGCTGACAAGAATTATAACTAAATTTAGGTACTTTTGTTTGCTGTCTTTTCATGAATTACAATTAAAGATTTACGTTTCTGAGCAATAAATAGTAGAATAAGAGTTGTTTGAATAAGGACTTTTAAATATAGTAATAATTTCAGTTGAATTACAGTGGCTGGTTTGCCAAAATACGAGATTCTGCTTCAGTAATAATATTTTAATTAAGGATGTTAATTATTTTAGGATTAAATGAGTGAAAATTTTGCGAACACATTTTTGTCGTTTGGTGTAATTGTGCTATAGTTATTTATAAGCCTTTTTCATTAACTCTATTAAAAAGTCAATGATCAGGTACCATATATGTTTACAAATGAATAATGACTGAAACTGAAAATTACTGGTGATTGTAATTACTATAGTTTTCAGGTACACTCATTGTATTTATTGGTTCTAAAAACCGAAAGACTGTCATAGACATTAAAGCAGAGATGGATAAGCCCTGAGTCAGAATTCGAGATTTTTAGGTACAGTGCACATTCCATATAAATGACTGCATCGAGGATATCTGAAAGAAACCTGTTGTCTGGGGGGAAGAAAAACACAAGAGAAGGATGGAATCCAGCTCCTTTGTTACAGGCTATTGCAGTTACATGTTGATCTGGGATTGCAGTCAATGCGACATAATGTGAAAAAAACTACATCAGACTGCTAAATTATTTGCATCACATGATAAAATAATCTCCCTTTCAAAGGTTATAAACACCAATACTGGACTCAAAATTAACGACTGTTTTAAATTAATTAAATGCGTTCTGACAGTCAGTAGACCACTTATAACTTCTCTCCTTTCTTTAACAAATAATGTAATTTTGGCAAAACCGTTAACGAATTTTTGATAATACTTACAAAGACTGAGAAATGGTTAGGTTAATTTGTTGTCTGTGACAGCAAGCAAGATTCATACTGCAAAAAGTAGATCAGTTTGCGTACATTCTTAACTAATTAATTGACCAGATAATTTACCTCTATTACTGCAGTGACATTTATCCGCGCTCAGCATCAAACATGCTGTACATTGAACACCACTAGTCACTGTAGAGGTTTTTAGAAAAAAAATTGCCTCATTGAGATAAACCATGGACTACTTTTTTAATCCTCTGGGTGCTCCCTCCCTCAACCTCCTGAAAGTTGCTGGCGCATTTTTGGAACAAACCAACATTGTATGACATAGCTAATGACCCCATGGCACTGTAAACACATTATTGAGCGAGTCATCAGGAAATATATCCGATTGGTGATATCCAGTTTTTAAATCCATAATCCATCACAGAAAAGTATTTACACTGACCTAATTTGTCCAGTCTCTGTTATGTTTCGTGTACTGCTTCACTATACTCATTAATCTCATCATTCGACTGCTGGTGGATAAACTCCTCCATTATTCGTGGCAGGTGTTTTCGATTTCTTGGTGGTTTCCTGTGTACTGAAATGTTATGCTCTCTTGGTACTTTATGTTACATGACTAGTTCCACTGGTAATGTCCCACTAGATTTAAACCGTT
This sequence comes from Schistocerca gregaria, assembly GCF_023897955.1. Lineage (NCBI taxonomy): Eukaryota > Metazoa > Arthropoda > Insecta > Orthoptera > Acrididae > Schistocerca > Schistocerca gregaria. The sequence continues at coordinate 617,093,023 of NC_064923.1, read as the reverse complement.
CTTTGTCTCTTCCTTCCAAATGTTTCACCTTTTCAGGTAATTCAGATGTCTTGAAAAAAAAAGAAATTAAAATGAGTGTTTGGCGTCATTGGCCAGGGGACCCCTTGCGGGGCAGGTCTGGTCGCCTTGGTGCAGGTCTTATTACATTCAACGCCACATTGGGTGACCTGTGCTCCGGATGGGGATGAAATGATGATGGAGACAGCACAACACCCAGCCCCTGAGCAGAGAAAATCCCCAACCCAGCCGGGAATCGAACCCAGGCCAGTAGGACGGCAATCCCTCACTCTGACCAATCAGCTATCGGGGCGGACTGCGGATGTGTTGATGGTTTGTTTGTGGCAAAGATCTCCAACAGACGTATGCAGTTCATCTTCTTCTTTGATATACAAGTTGATAATTGCTAAACCATTTGGCAGACTTGTCTCATTGACAGCAGAATTACCTATGCTCACCAGAACTGTACAATCACTGGGTACACTAAAATTCAGTGTGCAAAAAATATGGCTATCTAGTGCATTGTTGCTTTCTAACGAGTCTACAGAGCATAATACTTCTCTTGGTGGATCAGCAGCAGCACTTATCCTGACTAACGTTACTGTTCAACTTGGTTCTTTATCATATAATTGATCTTTAGTGCATATGTCTACAGTTTATTTCATACTGCCTTAATGACTGGTGAATCTTGTGGCAATGTAGCAGTTTACTTTGATTGTATACCATGAGAAGTCAATTTTTGTGTGATGTTTATGCATAAAGTCACGTCCTAGGATCACACAGTACCCATTACCCACATGCGTTGACACATACTTATGCCCCTGAAATCTTAAATAGTTCAAATGGCTCTGAGCGCTATAGGACTTAGCATCTGTGGTCATAAGTCCCCTAGAAATTAGAACTACTTAAACCTAACTAACCTAAGGACATCACACAAATCCATGCCTGAGACAGGATTCGAACTTGCGACCATAGCAGTCGCACGGTTCCTGATTGAGCGCCTAGAACCACTCGGCCACTGTGGCCAGCCCTGATATCTTGTTACTGCAATGTTAAAACTGAGCATTGTTGGCTCTAATGATGTTACACGATTTTCACCTACCCCAAGTAACCTAAAAGTCGAGATTTCGGTCTTTTCCTACCTAAAATGCCAGACTAACGACAGACACTTGAGCCCCACGTCTATCAAAAATTTATGTTGTGTTCAGCTCATTGTGCCCCACAAGCACCATTCTCTGTCTGCATTTGGTGTCCAGTATTTATTTTACTATCAATGCCGTCCAAGGGTTTAGGTATTCCCTTTGTCTATAAACAAACGATTGTCCCAGCACTGTCTATCCTGTTTCCTACTTCGATAGTCTCACGTCCAGCACCGTAGCTCACCACATTCGTAACATTGGGGTTGCTGGCATTGATGCTTACCGAGACCAATACCTCCTCATCAATGACATTTTATCTCTCATTTTACACGTTTCTGTCGTTTCGTCCTCAGGTAGGAATGATAATTTCCTGACGGTGTGTGGCAGCTCTGATAGCAACAGATAAATCACATGAGTTTTCCACTCTGACCTTTTCGATATGTTAGTTAAAAGTACTCACAAAAACAAATCTAATGCACTGTTTTCGGCCTCCTGTGGAATAACTCTGTCTTCTTCCGCATGCTGAGTTACATCATAGGCCTGCACATTAATTTTTCTAACTTTATCTGAAAATGGTTCCATTGATTCATTGCGCTTTTGTAACACACCATTAAACTGTTCCCTAAAAAAACCTTGCACTGTTCTTTTTGTGATACCGCTAGTAATGTCCATTATCTAGCTATTCAAATGCCTGCACTTCATTCAATCCATTTTGGTACAAGACATATGTTTCTGCATTACAAGCCAACTGTAACTGAACCAAATACAAGTATGTCACATCTGACCAATGACCTGATTTAAATCAATAATAAGTACAGACAAGTCCTCATTTCTTTATCTCATAACAAGAGCCACTAGACAAGCTGCTAAAGTATGTACAAAAGGAATAGGTACATTCAACATGGTTTTTGCCTCCACTTCCTCAGATTGTACTCGACAGCAACTGCCTCGTGAGGTGTATACTACTTTCTGTTCTGAAAACAATGACTTACGCTCACCCTTTCCCCCATTCCATTGTTCAGTACATCAATAACTTCACTTCTTTATAACCAGCTTACTGCGCCCTTACACACCCCATTGTTGGCAAACTGATATTGTCAGAATTTGTTGTAACAATGAAGTATAAAATACACAGGGTCTAAAAAGACCTGAGTAGCTTTAGAAGTACTATTTCTGTGGATGCCAGACTAAAGCAATAAAATAATTTTTTTCTGTGAGAATGTATTTCACTAAGGGGCAAAACAAGTCAATAATGGGAATTTATTAAAAACAAACATTTTCAAAATCATAGACCATCAAAAATCATTGTGGAGACCCAAACACCAAATGAGAGTTAAACATTAAAAATCTGATAACTAAACAGATATGAACACCGAATTAAACCTTAATGTACCAGAGGAAGGGATTGTCAGGATCAGTAAATAATGCCCTTGAATACCTGAAACTAGCCTTTACAAATAGCTTTAGGAACATGAATATGTCACTCACATCACCGAAAGAAATAACTTCCACCATAAAATCTTTAAAAACAAAGCATTCTAGTGGTTATGATGAAATATCAACAAAGTTAATTAAGGCATGTTCTTGTGAGTTTAGTACAACTCTAAGTTACTTGTGTAACCAGTCAATTATAACTGGGACATTTCCTGACTGGCTGAAATATGCAGATGTTAAGCCTCTATTCAAGAAGATGGATAAAGAAATGCCATCAAACTACAGACCGATTTCACTTTTGCCAGCATTCTCAGAAATTTTAGAAAAAGTAATCTAAAGGCAGCTTCTCAACCATCTGACAACAAATAACATATTATCAAGAACACAGTTGGGATTTCTGATGGGTTCTGATATCGAAAAGGCTGTTTACACCTACAGTGAAAATGTACTTAATTCATTAAGTAACAAGTTACAAGCAGCAGGTATTTTCTGTGATTTGTCAAAGGCACTCGATTGTGTAAACCACAACATCCTTTTAAATAAATTAGAATTCTATGGTGTCACGAGCAGTGCTGCAAAATGGTTCAAGTCATACCTCACTAACAGGAAACAAAGGGTGTCAGTGCAAGCGACTAGTGAATTAAGTCGTCATCAGAATGGGAAGAAATTACATGTGGTGTTCCACAAGGATCCATCTTTGGGCCATTGCTTTTTCTTGTGTGCATTAATGATCTCTCATCAGTTACACTGCCAGAAGCACAGTTCGTTTTGTTTGCAGATGACACAAGTATTGCAATAAATAGTATGTCGAGTGTAGTTCTAGAAAGATCTGCTAATGATATTTTCATGGATATTAATAAATGGTTTAAAGCCAACTCACTGACATTAAACTTCGAGAAGACTCACTACATGCAATTCAGAACCTGTAAAAGTTTTCCACCCTTGCATAAAGTACGAAGAAGAGCAGATAGAAGAGGTTGACAGTCTTAAATTCCTGGGATTACAACGTGATAATAAATTCAGTTGGGAGGAGCACCCCACAGAACTGCAGAAACGCCTTAACGAATCTGTATTTGCAATTCGAGTGTTAGCAGACGTAGGCGACATAAAAGTGAAAAAGCTTGCATACTTTCATTCCATAATGTCATATGGTATAATATTTTGGGGTAACTCTTCAAGTCAAACAAAAGTTTTCAGAGTCCAAAAGCGTGTAATATGTATTATTTGTGGAGTAAACTCACGGACCTCTTGTAGTAACCCCTTCAAAGAACTGGGTATACTAACTACTGCCTCTCAGTATATTTACTCCTTATTGAAATTTGTCCGAAATAATATATCTCTTTTTCCAACAAACAGCTCAGTTCATACATACAATACCAGGAACAAAACTGATTTGCACAAGGACTTAAAAGCACTTACTTTAGTTCAAAAAGGGGTCCACTACTCAGGAACACTCATCTTCAATAATTTGCCAGCAAACATAAAAAATTTAGTTACAAATAGATATCAGTTTAAAAGGAGCCTGAAAGACTTATTAGTGGCCAACTCCTTTTAGTCCACTGACGAATTTTTTAGTAGAAACAAATGATGTGTCGTATATATTTATACTATTAGTATTGTTATTTCAGCTTAAAAAAATAAAAAGAAAGGTGACATGTTCCACATCCACGAGGATCTCCTCAACATGGATCTATGGAATGAAAACTAATCTAATCTATAATCTAATCTAATCTAGGGGTACTTTTGATCCACCTTTTGTAAATATTTTTACTAGACTGATACTTCATACTTCAAAATTTTGAAAAAAATGTTTTCTGATTTATTACCACATTTTATAAATATATAATTTTTTTCACTAAACTTACTCCATTAAGTCTAATGATGATCATCTTAAAGTCTACCTCCTTAGTAGCAGACCTCAGTAGTAGAATGATCTGTGTTCTGGCACACTTTTGATATCAAATTCATATGCAACTTAATTAAATTGTTACAACTGATTGATTTATGGCCCTCTCGCTCTCGCTCTAACCTATTGTTCTGCTAACTGGTTTATGACTCCTGAAGGTTAATTTAAGGCCCCCTTGGGATAATCTATCCTGAGAAACCCCCCACAGTCCTCCTCACTCGGCCTCCTCCGCCCCACTCCTCTGGAAAACTATAATCCTCTCCCCCCCTCCTCCCCACTCACTGATACATGCACACTTACTGGCCTGAGATATTTCCAAAACCCTCTCACATTTTATCAGCTTCATGAATAATTAACTAAATTGGTCAATTAATTAACCGTTCCCCTCCCACCCCTCATTCTCCCTTCCCCTATCCCACCTAGAAATTGGCAGTTGAAAGTCTCAGTTGGTTGGCTGTTTGGTGGGGAATCAATTTTACTGTATGGAAGATTGTTTATACAGTTTCTGTTACCAAGGCAATGTGTCGAATATTGTTATTTTCAACAATTTATTGGATAAAAGGCAATGTTTGAAATATAGTTTATTTATTTTAGTAAGGAATTTGTGGGGAAATTGTCTCCATTGAATGGAATACTGTTTATTTAACCATTTTGAGGATGACAAGTCAGTATGTAATATTTAAGCAACAGTGGCTCTTTTTTAATCTGATTTCTCAAGGAATACTACCGTGAAACACTCATTACACATAATTACAATGTTAAAAATCTTTTCACCATGAAGCATACACTGTCCATCATGCATTGGGCTGCAACATGCACTAGCTGCCTCATGTATTTTTGCACATGCAGGCGAGGAGACAGACCTGTACATAGCACACAGACCAGAAGTCATACTAACCCTCAAACAAAAGGTTCAGGAGATGGCAATTGTCTCTCTTCCTCTCTCTCAGGTGCATGCTCCCTGTTTGTGCAAACACACACAGACCAAAATGTCCCTCCTACTCCTCCTCCATTTCATTCCCCTCCACTTCCCTCATAGCCACTCATGCAGACCTGGCACTAGTTGTTGGTGCATCCCTTTGTTCTCACACTTCCACTGCTATGGAAACCTGTAGCAGATGGAACAAAGACATTTGAGAGATGGAGGTAGCATCCTTCATGTGCAACAGTAACCCCACCGTTATCAAGAACAAAGTGATAGATGATAAAGTCTTCTCAGGTTGAGAGCTGAGTCACTGCATCATTCTCTGGCAACGTTCCTACAAGCTTCTTACTTGCCATCTTCAGGCAAAGTGTCAGATTAACAAAAGAAAGCATACATGGATCTCCACTTCAAACATCAACAGTTGCCATCACCCAGCACAGTGGAAACCTATCTTTGTACATAGAGCTGATGACATATGCAACAAGGGTAGTCTACCTGCAGCACCTTAACAAAATCTTCCAGAAGGATAGCTACATCGAAAAGCAGATTAGATGTGCTCTCAAGATGAGCAAGAAGCAAAAGGAGGTCTTTTGGAAAGAAGAGAACAAGAGCCTGCTATTCCTCCTATATGCTGGGCCACCCATGGCAAAGATTGTCAGGAGAAGGACCAGATCAAAGTCATCTTCCACCTTACAGCAAAAATCAGGAATATATTGGGCTCAGTAAAGGACAACTTGGGTCTAAAAACACTGGGTGTCTACAATATCTCCTGTGAATGTGGAAAACAGCATATCACATCGGACAAAAGATAAAAATCTGCAGTAGTGGAGCATAGCCTCAGTGAAGAATACATGTTTCAATTTGAACAAACCATGATGCTGTGTAGAGTGAAAGGTTTCTGGGAATTTATTATTAAAGAGGCAGTGGAGATCTGAATCAATGGTAACATGGTCAACGGGGATAGTGGCTTCCAACTCAGCACCACATGGGACACAACATTATCAAGAATATGACAAGAGCACACTGATGGACATAGGATGTTGGTTGCTGATGGAATAAACAGGCCACACCAAGATGAGAGGACGGGACCTGGCACCCATGGCTCTCCCCCCCCCTCCCCTCCACCACCACACACCACTCCACAGATTCCACTCATGCCCGACTGACCTGACAGGTGCTGAAGATGCAGAGAAGAATGTGGTCCAGCGACTTTAAAGACCCAGAAGAGATGTGAATCTGAGCCTTCAGCTGAAGATGGGAAGTAAGAAACTTGCTGGAACATTTCCTGAGAATGATGTATTGACTCGCCTGTCAACTCAATAAGATTTTATCATCGAGATTCACCGAGAGAGGCTGCAGTCTCATTTAAAGTACCGGATTCCTGGTAAACCCCTGACCCCCCCCAGTTGTGGATGTCTTGAAAATATTGCCCCACCTTATCAGATAGATAGACTAATTAATAAAACCGATATCCTTTGTGTGCAGACAGTTTCTCCTTGCATCGTACTGATAAGTGCTAAGACTAGTATATTTGATGGGATTCGCTATCACAACAGTCTGGTTTCCAAATCCCACTCTTCCCCTTCCAGAAATTTTTCCTCTTGCCTCATGTTGGTGGATACGGACACAGTTATGTCATTTGGTATGAAGTCCACTATGTTGGAGGTAGCTGAAAATTTCAAATATCAGCTCAGTTCCATGTTATGCCCTTAAACAATATGTGGGAAGTGGTGGACATGTGCGTTCAATGCCACTGTCAGAAACAATAAATTGGTCAATTAGGAATTTGTCTTTGTTATTGGGTTTTTACAGTGCTATAGAAGTCTCAAATTGCTTCTCTCTGCTGCATTTGGAAGGAGGAGGAAAGGTCTACTGCTTGATAATATATAGAAAGCAACTAACATCTCTGCAAGACAGAGTCCACTGTGATGTATTGAGGAGCACTAAACATGACACACATAACTACAGTCTGTAATAGTACTAGTCATGGATAGATTTTGGAGATTGTGGAACCACTCGCTAATACCGCAGTTATGTCCTGGTGACGTGGTGCTCCAGCCAGATGTCATGTATCGCTAACTAATTCCTTCAAATCACACACATACACACTTGTGATTGTAAAGCGCACTCCATCTGCCAACTGCTGGGAGCTGCGGTCGTGCTGTGCACTGCTGGCAGGGACATCCCACAGCTTCATGAACTCTGGTCAGTAGAACCCCATATATATATTGGATACGCCGGCAGCTGCACAACCATCCCCTCACATCCACATCCCTGCAGTACCAAATGGTCAGAGGGCACAGGGACTATCACCAAGCAGTTAACCCATCAATTCATGTGTGTTTTGGGAAGGGGGGAATAATTGGCCAGTACAAACATCTGTCATATTGAATCTTGTCATACAACACACACACACACACACACACACACACACACACACACACACACACACACACACACTTTTGTAGCCACTCACTCAGCACACTGGCCACTTCGCTAGCCCCGGCTGCAGCAGATAAGAGCAGAAAGGTCGGTACATTCTTTGTACCTGATTGCCTACCACAGGCTGAGCTAATCCGTGACTTCTGGTCGCCAACACCTCGTGACCAGTCCTGCTGCCATCCAAGCTACACTGCATATTAGGTTTATACTATGTATCACTTTATAAATGCGGTAATACATCTGATTTTATTATGATGGTCATCTGTTCCTGTGTGAGTGAGAGACTGAAATTTTGTTAAGACATGTCACTGCAACGAAACAAAAAACGCCTCATTACCACTCCAAATTTCGAATGAGATTCCACCCACTGGACGGCACATATAAAATTGATGGGCCAGTTAATTGAATTGCATGACGAGTAATTTTTTTCTTTAGCAGTCGGTTTACATTCATTAGGAAGCACAAAAGGGAATCTCGTGAGGGAAGACGATGTTCTTTTCGAGGAACGCTATTGCGAACCTACATTTGAAGCTGACCACAGAAGGATTCTACTACCTCCAACGTACACTTCACAAGAGGGCTGTGCTGTTAAAAACAGTCACAGTGACTAGTTACTGTCCGCCTGCACAAAAAGCAGTCTTTGGTCCACTGCACATACAAGTATTGCTAACGATATTTTTGCCATAAACATACCTGCTTAATAAATCGAGGTACAGTATTGCTTCTGAATGACCTTCCACACAAATACTGCGACACTGAATATAGATGGTGATCGCTGAGTGTGTAATAACAGATCGAAAGTGTGTATGCACATTGCCAGTGGTATAAGCGTGTAATAAAATCACCCTTATCACCGATTTTACAAAGTGATTTGGCTAAGGAACGTGGTATTAACCCGATATTTGCAATTCCCTAATGCCGCTGCTAGATATTTCGCACGCTAACAAACAGTATTTGCTGCTCATTCTATCTCGATACCATGTAGACAGTGTAACAGAGGTTCCAAGATATGTCCATGGGGTTATAGGTGAGGGAGGATGATGGTTGATTGAGAATGATTATACACAGTAGATGGTGCACTATGTGAAGAATCACTACAAAATGCAATACGTGATTGAAGCAGTAAGAAATATACAAAATCGTAAGACCAATACATTTGGCTTTTCAGATCTATGGTTATAGTAACTGGTGAATCATATTAGTGGCACTCCCATATCTCGAAACGAGTCGTCTTTTTTAAACCTATCTCCTAAGGCCGCACACAGAAAAACTCCAGAGTGGTTTTAGACAGTCCCTCTGCATTTTGTTAACTGTTCCTCTACCTCTGCTCCCCTCTCTCTGCGACTTTGTCCATGTGATCTTTCCAGTCGAAGTCGGAACTGAGAGGAAGTCAGAGAGCGCTATATCTATCACATTCTTCAGCCCATGGAGAAACAGGGTAAGCTGATGTAACATGACAGGACCATGTTTTGACCACTCAGTGTAAATGGAAAAATGTTGTCATAAGTCTGTCAACCGTGTACAAAGTGTATGGCAATGCCCAACGGAGCTTTCTTCTACAACACGAGGTAGTAGAAAAACCAGTACAAGCCCTTAAGGTGAGGTTTCTTATTTGGAAAATTAGGAAAATTACGTATCACACAGATACTGGAAGAAGGATGAGGATTTTGCTACTGCTATGCAGTGTGTTTCCAAACTACATACAGGTTCATCAGCTTGAAATGGATCTGTGTTCCACAGGGTGCATTCATTTCTGTCACCCAAACATTGTCTCTATCTCATTATTTTGAACCATCCAACAGAGAAAAACTATGAATTATAAAACTTTGATAACTGCACCCTTTAGAGAACTCAGTGGGATATTGTTGCATTCCCTCTCTTTCGATGTATCCAAAACAAATACCATTTGTGTGCTGACATCGAACATATGTGGTGATCCTATTAAATATAGAGGTTTTGGTCCATTGGAATAGGTGGCCAGCAACCTAAGTCGCTTGCACAGTCCATTGCCTTTACTGTAGGAGGACCACATCTTACAGACTATCAATAACATGAGTGCGACCTTGTATTGTTCTCATATAAGCAAGTAATGAGGGTTGCCTTGCTTTCGACTACCTAGTTTCAACTACTTTTCCATTGCTTTCAAAGAACATCTTGCCCTGTAAAGAATCTGTAAATAATCTCCTATTTAGCCTACTGTAATCCATATGTGTCTTTCGCTTAGTTATAGGCCAAAGCAGCAGAAGAGTGGGTACTTTGGTGATCCGGAAAAGTAGTTGAAACTTGGTAGTCTAATGCAAGGCAGTCCACGTTTCTTACCTATTTAATCCAAAGACGCTGAAATTTTGGAGTTTATACCATGTATTTCGTCTTTGCGGCGAAAATTCCTAAGCTTGAAACACTTGTTGCGTCATATAGGTAAGAATGGAAAGTTGGCTTGCCTTTAAGTACCTAGTTCCAACTACCTGCAGCCCATACAACCAGACCATCTTAAATAGCAGTCTACTTCATTGAATATTTTGGCAGGGTAGAGAGTATTTTAAAACAAATATTCTTGTACAAAATCTTCACTAGATTCCTACATGTACATTTATACCATACACCTTTTTTGCTAGGTGTGGTTTTAAGAGCATTCACCTTAATTTTTATCTTATAACTGAAATTCTATATTGGACTCTTTTAATTCTTTTTCCAACCAGTAATTTGATGGATACAAAGAAGGAATGTTCTCGAATTCCAAAACACATCTCATATTTTCTTGTAAAATATGTCTTTTATGGCTTTAATAATTATCTCTCTCCCTTCCAGCACTTCTCCTAGATGAGAGCACCCGGAGATTTCAATCTTGGTTCTTACTTTTTGCATAATACTGTTGTTATAATACTCCACATCTTCCTGCTCTTCTGCAGCACATTTTTTTCGAGTTTCCATACAGAACTTCATGTTTATAACTTTTGCAAGTGTGTGGTCATAAAATATCGTTATTCCGTCGGTTTTAAGCTGTGCAAGCGTTTGTTCTAATGCTAAATGAAGAACAGCCAGTCCAGCACACTAGATAAAAAGTAACCAACCATCTTTTTTAAGTAGATCCAGGGGAATAGTGGTTTATAAACAGATTTTTCGCGTGTCCTATAATTTACTAAACGTGCTCCAATCCATCTTTTTAGTCCAAGACTCCAACATAAGGTCACTTACCATTGCTATTAACAAGTAGGACTAAATGCAGATATGTGAAATGTTATATACCCCAGAGGCAATCAGATTTCGAAATGCACTGTGTTTAAAGCAATATGTAAGCCTTTCCCAGATGAAGTTTATTCCTTTATGGCAGTTGTTTTAAGCCATATACTCCAGTTTTAGGTTTCTGGCTTCGACCTCTTCGATTCACAGTTCTCTTTTTCGTACACACATCACATGAACTGCATTTAAAGAAGTAACTTTTCTGTGGGGAATGCCTTTGGGTATTCTCATTACCACAGTAGGCAAACTGTAGAACGTTGTTAAATACCACACAACAGTTGTAAGTTATTAGGTAACTGACAAAACATGGATGTGACTGGCACAGAGTACAGTGGAGAACGTTGTAAATATTGTTTGTTAGAGTTTAAAACACTTAAATAGTCTTGCACTGTGTCAAACACACAATCCAAACTGTAGTTGTGTATTGTGGCCTCCACTCTGATAATACGGTGTTGTTTACCAAAGGAGGACGTAAAAGTTTATCGTAGTCTCGTATGTGGACACTTTATGAAATCTGCAAGGTGCTCGCCGATAACTTTTTTCACATCTGGGCTTCTGATTTGACATATAAATTTGTTATATACCTTTATCCTACAGTTGCAAGTCATCCACATTATACTGTGTATTCAAGCGTTGTCGCTGTTTACAATCACATTCCTGCTTCCTTTGCCGTCTCCTTCCATGCAGAAGTCGTGGTTTGATATTAGGTAGTCGCACATCTCAATTTTATAATAAATCCAAGTGAAATCTTGCGTTATGTCGAAATCCAGAAAGTAATAGTTGTCTACACAAAGCTGTTGCAATCTTCCAGGCAGCTCTTTCTCTAGAACATCTATTTTAACCTTATCTAATTCCACCTTATATGATACAGCCACAGTGTATTTATATTTCTCCAAAATGGTTACCAGTGCTTCCTTGCCGATTTTATCCAATATTCCTCTTGCTGTCACACTGTCGCTCCCGTGGAGGAGAAATGATAGCTTCACCTTGACACTGCTTCTTCTAGTGACAAATTGGGAGTATTTGCTAGGTAGGTAATAGTTAAATGAGCCACACATCTCCTTCTTTAACATTACAGATCGTCCCTTATCTTATTGGTCCTGACAGTCCATCTGATCATACATTTTAGGTGCCATAAAGTTGTCGCGAAATAGTTCTGTAATAGGAGTAGGTACATTTAAATTGTTCTTTTTAAGTACTATGTCAGAAATAAGATTGTCCAAGTTCTTCTATAGTAGCGATAAACCAAAGCGTTAGTCGATATGTCCCATTCTCCTCCCTAATAGCTGAGATGTTGTAAGTACTTTGGAGGAATCCATGCTCACACTTTCAACCACCACAGAGGACTAATTGGTTGTGGCTGTCAAGCCTTCTTTTATACTTTAAAGATCCAAGGTGGAGGAACTTCCGGTCACATGATCTTCTAGTTAAACATTCTAAATTTTGTTGTACTTCCAATCCAATTATAAATTACTAGCCTAACTATGACATTTTGTGTGCAAGATGTCCATGGTGGAGGGACACAGCCCATCGAGATATCACCACACAATTCCGATATTATGCTTGGATACACCATTCCCTCCAGCTGTTGCATTATAACAACCTGCCCGAAACCATGTCTGGGTATAGTGCTATACTCTACTGTTCGCATGCTGCACTGTACCATCCAGTCCGAAACAGCATAAAAGTACAGCCCCACACTCTACTGTGTAGCTATTGTGCTGTACTACAACTGAAATTCTGTAGTATACATTCTGGCTAATGCATTGGTTCTATCTAATACATAAGGGTGGTAAGAGCAAGGGGCAGTCTCCATTCCACACACAGACACGTAGCACACAAAACTGCGTTATTGGGCAATTAGTTTACAGTTGCATTGCAAGTACCAAGGTGGGATTACCATGGCCAATGAGAGACGCAGCCTACTTCTTCCCAAAGGTCTTCGCTTCGTCCCCTATAGGTTTCCATAGCCATGGAAGTGTGAGAAGAAAGGGATGTACCGACTACAAATGATAGTCTGCATGAGTTGCTTTGAGGGATGGGGATGGGGATGGAAGAAAGGAGGGTGGTGTGGATATCTTCGTTCGCATCTGCTTACATACATTGGTTCATACAAATAGGAAGCATCCACTTGAGAGAGAGAATGAGAAGAGAGTATGTGTGTCTACAGGGATGTCTCAGATGTTAATATCAACATCAAAGGATTGCTGCCATCTGAAGCTTTTGATTGGGGGATTAGTGATGGTTTCTGGTCTGTGTGCTGCATGGACCGGTACTGTGTGCATGCCTGTCTACCAGCCTTCGGGTGCGGGAATACGTCAGGCGGCTGACACACAGTGTGACTCGGAGGAATATCGGGCAGCATAGGATTCACAATCGAAAGCTTTTTAACCATGTAATTATGTCTGAAGCGTGTTTCTTACTGGTATTCCTTGTATTATCAGAATAATAAAGGGCTGCAGTTGTTAAAAAACATTCCATACTATCCACTCACCCTGAAAATGTTAAAACAAACAGTATTCTATACACTGTAGTCAATTTCCTGACAAATTCGTTAAATAAATAAATAAACCATATTCCAAACTCTGCCTTGCATCCAATAAATTGTTTAAGTAAAGAATATTTCAAGGGGACTGATGACCTCAGATGTTAAGTCCCATACTGCTCAGAGCCATTTGAGCCAAACAATATTCCACACATTGCTCTGTCTACTAGAATTTATTTCAACAATGTCCCATACACTACAATCGAGTCCCCGCCAAATAGCCAATCATCTGACTCTTTTTCCCACCAATTTCTGGGCTGTGGAGGGGAAAGGGAAATGGCCATTGGGAGGAGAATTCATTAATTGATGAATTTAATTAATTAGTCATTAAACTGATAGAGTGGGAGGGAGCTATTCATATAACTCAGGCCTGAAAGTGTGCTTGTATCGGTTGGGGGAAGGTTTGGAGGCTTGCAGAGGAGTGAGGAAGGAGGAGAGGGAGGGGGAGGGGTGAAGGATTTCTCGTAAGGATGGATGCTCTCTAGGAGGTCATAAATCAATCCTCAGAGGCTCATAAACCTCTTAGCATAACATTAGGTTAAGGGGAGTAGGAGGGCTCATAAATCAATCAGCTATCACTATTTAATTAATTTGCATATCCGTTTGGTATCAAAAGTGCGCCAAAACACAGATTTTCCTCACTACTGATGTGCCTTGTCAACGAATGTCTTATTTGATAAATTATAACATTTTGGCACTGTAGGCTCTCCTGGCATTGAATTTCTCTGTATAGACAGCAGCAACGATCTCAACAATGCTCAATTTCTCTTTGGCTTCTGATTGTTTCGTGTTCCTTCTTATTGAGTGCCATTTATCCAATTTTAGAGGCAATTGTGATTGAAAATATACCGTCGCTCTCTTACTAAGAGGGAAATGTTAGGCATTTTAGAAGAACCCACAGATACTGAAACTGAATATGTCGACAGTGATGAAGTGGTGAATGAAACTGAAGAGGAACGTGTTGTGTGCGAGGGTGTGGACAGTGATTGTAAACAAAAAGATTATGAAGATACGTTCTTGCTACGTGCAACGGCTTATGAGTCAGCTGGTGAGGACAGTGAGAAGTATTTTACAACCGCTGGAAAACATCCTCACATCAGAAGGTGAGGAGCACAAAACTTTGTGAAAGAGCGAGAAGGCATAAGAAATAACGTAATGTAGGAACGATAAGAGAATCATTTGACAAGGTTTTTTCTCTAGAAATTATTAACATCATAATACAGTTTATTAATGAAGAAATATTGAGACAGAATCTACCCAAAACAGACATGAATTTATAGAATATATCAGGTTACTTATTATTATTGTGGGAAAAGAAGTGGATTGTAGGTCACGTACTCCCCATTTATGGTCCAACACTTCCGGAAGGTTTGTTTATACTGCTAGTATGAGTAGAACTTGCTTCCATCAGCTAAGCAAAATAGTAGGGTCTGATGACAGAGAGATGTGTAATAAATGCAGGGAATATGACAAGTTTGCTGCAATACACGAAGCATGGAGAGTATGGTATACTTACACGAATGCTCACAGATTCTAAAACCAGATATACTCTCAGCATGGAGCCATACTCAGGGAAGAAAAATGAAATTATTCAACAATCAGATTTATCTGCAGCTGTAGTGAAACGCCTAGTTGTTCCTGCAAGTAATTCAGGACGCAATGTACTACAGACAGATTTACACTTCAGTTGATTTGGCCGAAAATACTTTCGTGGAAGCATTATAAGCAAATAGAGATCTTATATCTTAAGAACTGAAAGACATCTCAACATGAGAATCACATTCCAGTAAACTTGTTTCAGGTGATTCTACTACTGGAAATATCCCAATCACAATTTTTTACTATATCGCCCATGAACCGCCCTCCCCCTGCCCTGCTCAAAAAACCAAGAAATCTTCTGTTGCTGTCGACTCAATGTTATGACGTTGCAATTGGTTCACCTACTAGTACGCAAACGAAAACAGTCATGAATTTATACTGTAGTGAGACAAAAGGGGGCGTTGACATAATCAATCAAATGATGAGAAAATTTTCAACTGAGAACCTGCAGTCAAATAGTCTATGCAATGGCTAGAATTGCGATTTAATATAATACACAGAAATACAGAATAAAACGTTTGTAAATAATTTAACAACAATGGTTGTATTCTAATAACTGTAATTGATAGAGACAACAAAGATTTATATTGAATAATATTTATTCCAGAAAGGACATATCAAATAAATGAGAATTGGTCCTATAATATTCAGTTAAAATACAGACAGAAAACACACTTATAAAATGCAGTGGAGTTAAGTTTTGAGCAATATGAGAATGGTAGTAAACACCCAAACTAAATAGTTAGCAAGGGCTCAAAAAAACGAAGTCCATCTCCTGATCACAATAGATAAAATATTCTGCAGCTCAAAACAGGCCATAGTTCAACATGATGAGTTACAAATTAACACATGCAATACAAAGAATACCAACATATAAACTGTCTGTCCTCCATTCTTAATATAAGTGGAAAAAATTAGAATCTTTTTCTGGAACACATTCAGATCTTCCGAAATATAAACTCCCTACAGAGGCTAAAATATGGTAGCGGCTGTTCAACACCCAGAATCGGTCACCTATACCACTGAATCACACACGTTACCTCAGGGTGGTCTGCCTACTTCAAAAGCTCGTCTTAACGTGCCCACAATCGCTATCTTAAGGGATCCACTTAGAAAAGTTTCAATCTTCATTTGACTGTAGCAGTGTTCCACCACTAAGCACCTCTCATTGACTGAACGCCATCCTCACCACGAATACACCGTTCTCAAGGTCTACAGACATCATTTGACCCATGTGACCACTTTCCTGCTCTTAAGTAACATGTTATAAACAAAAGAAATTTTATAACCGCTTGGTAACATACAGAACATTTACAATGTATGAGTATATACACCCTACATGTTATTATTGATTCAAAACTAAATAAGCAAAATTCTTGCGCAAGTATGCACACATTGAATGACAACAAATTGTCGTTAAATACAGTTTCACCAACTATTTAGGACTGCTTGTCAGAAGTGTCTTTCGACATTCTGCCACAAAGATGATGCCCACTAACATATCTGAGTGACCACTTTTAAATTAGAACAGTTTTTAATAGCACCTGCAATCAACATTTAAGAACAGATACTGGCATTATAGCAAACTACTCATTAAATAAACTCACAATTGGGTCAAAATAAGAAGTATTGATACTGCATTCACTCACTTTGTAAATTTGGAGAATGTGATGTTCTGGCAAACATTTCCATAATGAAAAAGATGTATAAGACATCGTAAATCTATAAATAAAATCGATTCAGATATGTAGCTTTCAGGAGTGATATTTATATTTCAGTGCTATCATGTAAGATAACGGTTCCTGAAATCGCATGAACCGACTAGCAGTTGCTAATTCCAACAGTTATTGTGAAAATGTTTATTTGCTGTGAGATATTTACTTCTGTAGTTATCAAGCTACTGAGCTATTGTTGTGTCACTGGATGTTCCTCATATCTCTAAGATCGCAAATGTGTTCAGATTTCTATTAATTTTTATGTGAGTTATTGTTAGATCTCAAAGAGCTGTAACTTATCCATATTTAAGAATGTCTGACATTCCGCTATTTCCTGGAGCATATTCTGCACAAAGGAAATGTGAGCATCAGCTGTCCAAATTCCCAGCTCTAGGATTTACCCATTTCTTGTGACAAGCTCATTGTTCCTTCACCTGGATGACCAGGAACAGTCAAGTAGCTGGGCTGACTGGGGCGTGCGCTGGGCCCACTAACATTTAGCCATGCAACAAATTCACCTTACTCCATACCAATTTTAGGTCCCGATTAGTTTGCCTAGATCTCCATAATGTTACAGACCTTCACTGAATGTGGTACTATTGTTTGCTAACTTGGCATGATAAGTATCACCACATTTGAAATACATAATATATACATACATAACATAATAAATGGAATCCCCTACTTGCATGTTAGAACAACAGAATAAGTAACTTTGTGGTGGTATATGAAACTGCACATACCTCCTACGATACAGCGTAACATCTATTATCAGCTTAAATTTGCTAAATGTAACACAACTTATAAAATTATAGAATATTAATTAAATACCAAAATAAACATGTAGCTTTTGTGTAATTTTGGGGCTTCTCGATCTTTTCAAAAGATTTTAGCTCTTTAGCTCTCATTTGATAGCACCTTTTGCTTCGACCACATTGTGGTACACCACTTTCACAGACACAGCTCATAATCGGATTTCTGGCATCTAAATTCAGATTGTTTATACACTCCTGGAAATGGAAAAAAGAACACATTGACACAGGTGTGTCATACCCACCATACTTGCTCAGGACACTGCGAGAGGGCTGTACAAGCAATGATCACACGCACGGCACAGCGGACACACCAGGAACCGCGGTGTTGGCCGTCGAATGGCGCTAGCTGCGCAGCATTTGTGCACCGCCGCCGTCAGTGTCAGCCAGTTTGCCATGGCATACGGAGCTCCATCGCAGTCTTTAACACTGGTAGCATGCCGCGACAGCGTGGACATGAACTGTATGTGCAGTTGACGGACTTTGAGCGAGGGCGTATAGTGGGCATGCTTGAGGCCGGGTGGACGTACCGCCGAATTGCTCAACACGTGGGGCGTGAGGTCTCCACAGTACATCGATGTTGTCGCCAGTGGTCGGCGGAAGGTGCACGTGCCCGTCGACCTGGGACTGGACCGCAGCGACGCACGGATGCACACCTAGACCGTAGGATCCTACGCAGTGCCCTAGGGGACCGCACCGCCACTTCCCACCAAATTAGGGACACTGTTGCTCCTGGGGTATCGGCGAGGACCATTCGCAACCGTCTCCATGAAGCTGGGCTACGGTCCCGCACACTGTTAAGCCGTCTTCCGCTCACGCCCAACATCGTGCAGCCCGCCTCCAGTGGTGTCGCGACAGGCGTGAATGGAGGGACGAATGGAGACGTGTCGTCTTCAGCGATGAGAGTCGCTTCTGCCTTGGTGCCAATGATGGTCGTATGCGTGTTTGGCGCCGTGCAGGTGAGCGCCACAATCAGGACTGCATACGACCGAGGCACACAGGCCCAACACCCGGCATCAAGGTGTGGGGAGCAATCTCCTACACTGGCCGTACATCTCTGGTGATAGTCGAGGGGACACTGAATAGTGCACGATACATCCAAACCGTCATCGAACCCATCGTTCTACCATTCCTAGAACGGCAAGGGAACTTGCTGTTCCAACAGGACAATGCACGTCCGCATGTGTCCCGTGCCACCCAACGTGCTCTAGAAGGTGTAAGTCAACTACCCTGGCCAGCAAGATCTCCGGATCTGTCCCTCATTGAGCATGTTTTGGACTGGATGAAGCGTCGTCTCACGCGGTCTGCACGTCCAGCACGAATGCTGGTCCAACTGAGGCGCCAGGTGGAAATGGCATGGCAAGCCGTTCCACAGGACTACATCCAGCATCTCTACGATCGTCTCCATGGGAGAATAGCAGCCTGCATTGCTGCGAAAGGTGGATATACACTGTACTAGTGCCGACATTGTGCATGCTCTGTTGCCTGTGTCTATGTGCCTGTGGTTCTGTCAGTGTGATCATGTGATTTATCTGACCCCAGGAATGTGTCAATAAAGTTTCCACTTCCTGGGACAATGAATTCGCGGTGTTCTTATTTCAATTTCCAGGAGTGTAGTACAACCGCACGTGCCGAAATTCATGGCGGCCTTGGCCTCATACTTCGTCGTAACATGCATCAATTCACAGTCACCATGAGTGTTGAAGCTGAGAACGGTCGAAATATGACTGTGGTGTAGTTACAGCAGTCACATGACTTCTTGAATCCCCTTGGATCAGGCACTGTACGCCCTCCCCAGGGGAATCGATAAATTTACAAACAAGATAGCAAGCTAAAACTGTTTTTTAGAATATGATTCAGCTGGACATAGCAAGCATTCTGTCCATGTTCCCTCAAGAAAACACATCTTTGGTGCTATGAAATTTGTTTCACACCATAAATCAACTAAAATTTTATCATTTTCCTAAAAATTTTCCACATCTAATTAGAAACATCTACATCTACATGACTACTCTGAAATTCACATTTAAGTGCTTGGCAGAGGGTTCATCGAACCACAATCATTCTATCTCTCTACTATTCCACTCCCGAAGAGCGAGCGGGAAAAACGAACACCTAAACCTTTCTGTTCGAGCTCTGATTTCTATTATTTTATTTTGATGATCATTCCTTCCTATGTAGGTTGGGCTCAACAAAATATTTTTGCATTCGGAAGAGAAAGTTGGTGATTGAAATTTTGTAAAAAGGTCTCGCCGCGACGAAAAACGTCTATGCTGTAATGACTTCCATCCCAACTCGTGTATCATATCTGCCACACTCTCTCCCCTATAACGTGATAATACAAAACGAGCTGCCCTTTTTTTGCACCCTTTCGATGTCCTCCATCAATCCCACCTGGTAAGGATCCCACACCGTGCAGCAATATTCTAACAGAGGGCGAACGAGTGTAGTGTAAGCTGTCTCTTTACTGGACTTGTTGCGTCTTTAAAAATCATCGGATAGCAGGAACATAAATTAACCGAATTTTAACTGTTATTTGCACGACATTTTGCATACATAAAACTTTTCAAAAACCATTCCAAAATAACGTATATTATAGGGTTACTCAACATAATATACACCCAAAAACTTAGCTCATGCTCTACATTTAACTACGTGTTTTACTCTCGCAAGTGATTACAATTTTAATCGGGTCTTAAGACACCCACAAACCAAATTTTGTATAAACAATACCTATAAATAAACTACACATATTACATTTGAAGCCATTCCAAAATACTACACGTAACACATTTAAATAACTTCTTGAAATTCCCTCCTCTCCAAATTTCCTTACAGCACAATTTACTCCTCACTTACACAACCAATTACTGTGTACCGACCTCCATCCACCAAGGGTTATGTGGTCAATGTTAACTCACTCCTTGTAATAAGTTGTGCCTCCATTCTTTATCCTTTGCACCTTATATATATATATATATATATATATATATATATATATATATATATATATATAAATATATCAAATAACCTTTTACACAAAACAGAAATATAGTCCCAAAAATTCTTATAACTATCATGAAAATATCTTTATTTATGCACAATGTTTTTCACACTAAGTTCTTCATTCACAAGCTCCAAGTCTGGCATCGTTTTCACTTACATTAATACTACTAGTGTGAGTATCTTTTGAAAATCACTTTTTCACATCTTTTGAATTGTTCAAGTTCTAGCTCTCTTTCTCTGTTCATAAATGGACTCATGTTCACATACATAATTTGTGACTACTGTTGGACTATCATTTTTAGATTTGAGTAATGCCCACTTTCCTTCTTCATCCACATCAGTTGCTCTGGACACTGCGAGAAGGCTGTACAAGCAATGATCACACGCACGGCACAGCGGACACACCAGGAACCGCGGTGTTGGCCGTCGAATGGCGCTAGCTGCGCAGCATTTGTGCACCGCCGCCGTCAGTGTCAGCCAGTTTGCCATGGCATACGGAGCTCCATCGCAGTCTTTAACACTGGTAGCATGCCGCGACAGCGTGGACGTGAACCGTATGTGCAGTTGACGGACTTTGAGCGAGGGAGTATAGTGGGCATGCGGGAGGCCGGGTGGACGTACCGCCGAATTGCTCAACACGTGGGGCGTGAGGTCTCCACAGTACATCGATGTTGTCGCCAGTGGTCGGCGGAAGGTGCACGTGCTGGGACCGGACCACAGCGACGCACAGATGCACGCCAAGACTGTAGGATCCTACGCAGTGCCCTAGGGGACCGCACCGCCACTTCCCAGCAAATTAGGGACACTGTTGCTCCTGGGGAATCGGTGAGGACCATTCGCAACCGTCTCCATGAAGCTGGGCTACGGTCCCGCACACCGTTAGGCCGTCTTCCGCTCACGCCCCAACATCGTGCAGCCCGCCTCCAGTGGTGTCGCGACAGGCGTGAATGGAGGGACGAATGGAGACGTGTCGTCTTCAGCGATGAGAGTCGCTTCTGCCTTGGTGCCAATGATGGTCGTATGCGTGTTTGGCGCCGTGCAGGTGAGCGCCACAATCAGGACTGCATACGACCGAGGCACACAGGCCCAACACCCGGCATCAAGGTGTGGGGAGCGATCTCCTACACTGGCCGTACACCTCTGGTGATCGTCGAGGGGACACTGAATAGTGCACGGTACATCCAAACCGTCATCGAACCCATCGTTCTACCATTCCTAGACCGGCAAGGGAACTTGCTGTTCCAACAGGACAATGCACGTCCGCATGTATCCCGTGCCACCCAACGTGCTCTAGAAGGTGTAAGTCAACTACCCTGGCCAGCAAGATCTCCGGATCTGTCCCCCATTGAGCATGTTTGGGACTGGATGAAGCGTCGTCTCACGCGGTCTGCACGTCCAGCACGAACACTGGTCCAACTGAGGCGCCAGGTGGAAATGGCATGGCAAGCCGTTCCACAGGACTACATCCAGCATCTCTACGATCGTCTCCATGGGAGAATAGCAGCCTGCATTGCTGCGAAAGGTGGATATACACTGTACTAGTGCCGACATTGTGCATGCTCTGTTGCCTGTGTCTATGTGCCTGTGGTTCTGTCAGTGTGATCATGTGATGTATCTGACCCCAGGAATGTGTCAATAAAGTTTCCCCTTCCTGGGACAATGAATTCACGGTGTTCTTATTTCAATTTCCAGGAGTGTATGTAAATGACTTGCCCAGCACCATGTCATGTAAATCCACACTCTATGCAGATGATACAACTTTTGTTACAGCAGGGAAAGATTTAGGAAAATTAAAAGAGGAAAGTGAGGCTCATCTCAGAGCAGCCATCAAGTGGTTCTAACTCAATGACATGCATATAAATCATGATAAAACTGTAAATATTCCCTTTATCTTGTTTGTTAAGAGTGATTAGATTATGTCTCATCTAAACTACTTGGGATCCATCTTGACTCAGAATTATCGTGGAAGAGTCATACCGATTATATTTGTACTAAGTTAGCATGTGCGACATATTTGTTAGGTAAACTGAGGTCATGCGTTAGTGGTAAGTTATTAATCAGTGCACACTGTGCCTTTCTCCACACCCATTTAACATACGCCACTTTCTTGTGGGGAAGTTCACCCGGAGCAGAACAAGTTTTCATTTGGCAAAAGAAGACAGTCAGATACATCCATGTCTTGTAGACCATATTTCACAAATCTAAAAATACTAACAGTTGCAGCCCTCCTTATACAAAGTTGTCTGATACACACAAAAGAAAACCAACACAGTCACAAACTATGACAATCTATCCATCACCATGACACGCATATAAAATAGCAAATTGACATCCCAGTTGCTAGACTAAAGAAAACTTAAGATAGTTACAGGTACTTGGGAGTGAAACTATTTAACATGTTACCAAAAGAGGCACATAATGTGTCACTGAATGAGTGTAAAATTGTCGCAAAAAGTGTCTTAGAGAGAAATCTTTTTATACAATAGAAGAGTTTATAATGTGCACTAAAGATGATCTTAAGTACCGGTACTAATATAGTTTCACTTAGATTAAACTTATACATCTAAATATAATGCACATACCTTGTGCAACATCAAGGAGAAATTTTTGTACCATATTAGACAATAATGATCTACAGTATATTATAAAATTTCTGTTAGTTATGTAAACTGTATATGTACACAAATGACGACATCAATTGCATTTTTAATGCCTAAAGATGGATAATTAAATAAATACATAAAAAATAAAAAATTGATAGAGTGCAAAGTCCACATTGCCCATAACTTTTATGTGTATATTTTGCTAAACTATCTATATAGCGTTCTGGCCAACACAGCTTCTATTAATCACTAACTTGATTGCCACTCCCAGGTGCACTTTAAAGTTTTGTTCCACATTTTATTTTCCAACCTTTCCCATTTTACAATGGTCTTGATTTCATAGTGGTTTTGGTTTCTCCTTATGTCTTTAAGAATTCTAATGATTTCTTTTCCATTATTGATTACTTTTACTTACATAATTCTGAAATCAGTTTTTCTTTTATTCCTACTCTCTTCAGATTCATGCCACACTGGTATTCTAGGTAATGCATCTACAGTTAGATTTTCTTTCTCTTTTATGTATTTTACTGTATAATCAAATTGTTCTCATAAAAGTGTCCCACCTTACACAACTACTGTGATACAACTTGATCTAATTCAAACACGTAAAGCCTCATGATAAGAATATGGAATAGTTTTTGTGTCCCAGTAAATAATTTCTATACTTTGTAGAAGCTCAATGCAATGCGAATAACTCTTTTTAGTCACAGTGTAACTATTCTTATACTTTTCTTATGTTCTGCTTGTAAATATCTTTAATGATTCTCTCTTCTGTCATTTACTACTTTCTCCTGGAATAAATGAGCCCCCAACCCACTATTACTACTGCCTGTCATTAGGCAAAATGGTGATCTCAAATTTGGTGTGCCTATAACTCTGCATAACTATCTTTTAATTTCATCTACGGCTTGTTAACACTAATTACTCCATTCCAATAACACATTCTCCTTTAAAAGATTATTCAGAAAGTTCTTACATATTTTCTAAAACAATTAGCTAACAACACAAAAAATGATTTTAACTAATTACTTACTTAGGGGTATGAAATTAACTTTGAGTAGATTCTTATCAATTTCGAGCAAAATTCTTTCCTAAGAAATTTGGGATGAATAAATTTCAACAGTTTGAAAGCAAATTTATTCTTTTTCAACTTAAATGACATACCAGTACCCCCTTTCCTTAACTTTCTCTCTACCTCTCTTACTAATTAAAAATTCTCTTCCAACTTTTGCCTCTAATTAAAATTTCAGTTATATGAATGAACATTATTGCAAGTAATTCCTTCTCCAGAACAAAATCCAAGCCTTGCAAAAATTCTGCAGGAGAAATGTTTAATTCTGAGAGATACAATAAAGTGTTGATAATATCTACCACCTTATAGAACAGCAGTGTATTTGCTGGAATTGGTTTCAAGTGATATCTGATGAAAACCTGAGTTAAGTTCTAGTTACATAAGTTACATCTTTAAATTTGTACTACAGTTCATCTTTATTTTAGGGTGGCCAGTTACTCTCTAATATTTTGTTTAAGCAATCCCTAAAGTTAGTTGAGTATATATTGGCATTTTTATGCATCATCAGGTTATGCTACAAAATGTCAAAGTACAACCTGTTCTCAATATTTTATTTTATTAATTAAAATATAATGTCTGTTATGAAAATGTCACTTATAGTCTTAAAGTTACCAATCTATATTATTCTGGTCTTATGATGTACACCAAAATATATATTTTAGGAAAACAGCTAATTTATTTTGACAGTTCCATAAGTATCTTTCATTTCCATAATATTTTCAAATTACTTTCATGTCTGAAAGCATCAATAAATATTAATTTCTGTCAAAAATTAAAAACAGAAATTCTATTAGTATCAAACAACTGAATATTGAATAAAATGTCACAGGCATACTTTGTAATTCCAGTGCCAAATATGCCATTAGTTTTTGAAGACTCTTTGCTATGCATGGTGTGAACAAATACTTTTGAGCACAAAATTTTGTTATGCAAATTGTGAGTTATTTCTGGGAAATATTTGTGATATATCTTATGAACTGGATGAAATGCAAACAAAAAGTGGATATGAAAATATTGAAGAACTAATAATTTAGTCACCTCTGAAACACAGCCTTGGACCAACTTTCATTTTCATTAAGGCCTGCATGCGACTCAGCACCTCTAGTATATGGTAGGTAGAAACCATCCTTTTCATAAAATTGTGGGAAGTAAATTCAACTTTGATATGAAGTTCTCTCCTTAAAACATTTCTATAAATATTTAGTCAACAATTTTAGTGACTTAAATGCAACAAATTTGGACTTCTGACAAATAACATTTAATTTTAAGGAGACTCTTCATAACTGCAATTCAAGTTTCATCCATCCAAGTCTTTAACATACTACATGTGTGTTATTTTATTCATTGCAAGTCCTTTCTAGATATCTCCAGCTTTCAATATTTCATGATTCTTTTTCTGCAGCTTCCCTACTACAGATAGGGGTTCCATAATGTTTAATTAAAATGGTTCATGTTATCTTAACTTGGTTTCACACTGGTAATTCTTCACTGTATCTGTTTTCTCATTATGAATGTCACAGTTCTCCCATACAAAGTTTCTTAAATCCTCTTTCTTATTTTGGTTAACTTTCTCAGCACCATCTACTTTGGCTTCACTAAACTATGTTAATACCATAGATGTTACCTCTCATTTAAACTAGCTTCCTCTTCTTCTATGTAACTGCTACTATCTATTTACCATAATGCACTTATGTGATTAGTCCTATTTATATTATTTAAGAAAAAATTTCACTCCTTGGTTTAGTAAAGTGTAAATCCTTGTTTGTCAAACAAAACTGTACCTTAGCTTTTACAGTTCAATTTGTACACAAAATAATTTCCTCATGTGAATCAAGCAACCCCAAATAAATGTTATGTTATTGGTACTAAATCACAGGAATATTTTTTGTTCACTATTTTACTATGTTTAATTTCTGTTACAGGTAACTCAAAAAAATCTGGACTGTGTTTCATTCAATGTCTTAATGTTTAAGACATACGACAAGTTGGATTCTCTGAGTCAATCTTACAGTTATCTTCTCAATTATCATTTTCAATATGAATGTATGGGTGTCCCTGTGTATCATTATCATCTTGGTTTTCTGCTTCCTACAAAAGATCCTCCCATATCTTTCACTTCATCTATTTTCATTTGTATGATATTCAGAAGAATATCAGTTTTCTCTAAATTGTCTGAATTATTTCTTGTCTCTTCCCACTGTTCTGGGTGCAAGTTTGCACATATCTTTTTCAGTGTATCTTTCATTATATCATCACTGTTTCATTATCACAGAGATCTCAAGTGACACTTAAAATTTCATTCCTTATAGATTTTTCGTACTCCCCACTATTATAACAGTTTACTGTTTAAATGATTTCAGATGGAGTAAAGTCTCACTCTCTAGTACATCCCTATCACAGTTCTGGCCAACCCTGAAAGTGTTCATTGCCCTTCCCTTAATCAAGTTCGACTAACACTTTAACTTCCACATAAATTATACTTTTTAATCCTTCATAAAAATCTGTACTGATGCACTGAAGAAACTGGTACTGGAATGCATATTCAAACACAGAGATACATAACTTCATAGTTTCTCTTCAACATTTTCTAAAACATCTTCACTATTCTCACTATTAACAAATTTCCATTTGGTCACTGATGTCATAACCTCTCAAGACCTGGAGTCAGTGTTATAGAGCAAACTGGACAAAACAAGCTTTAATGTGTTGGTTGGCACCACCAATTTTAAATTATTCGCCAATATATTTTTTATATTTACACATTGTTGCAGGCCATGCATCATATACGATGAGTTCAAGAATACGGATAGTGTTGATATGCATAGTGTTCATGCAAATAAAAGTGAAAATTACACCGATAAAAACAGCGTGTGCACGAATTGTAGTGATGAAATCAGAATGTTAAATGATCATGTAAGTAGTCTGCAACAAACCATTAATACTCTGATGAGCAAACTAAAAGAACTTACGTCCGGAAAGTGTGAACCTACATCAAACTTGCCTCAAAGTAACCACGAAATTCCAGGCAAAGTGAAAAACGAAGTGCCTCATTCTCAACGAAGCTTATCGTATGAGCCTAATATCGCGTTTACAAGCAGGTTCAGTGTGCAATCAACAGTGCAAGATAAGAAACATTGTGCATGTGATAAAACTAACTTCCGAGCTGAATACAAAACTACAAATACGTGGAGTGGTACATCCAAAAGAATGCCTAACAACTCAACTACTGTTATGAAAGGAAATGAAACTTAAAGACCTGAACAGTAAATATCAAGTATTTGTCCAGCGGTGATACTAAATTGTTTGGCCATGACGCCAGTGGGCCTTGTAAACATGCAGAGAAACCTAAACGAAGAAAAATAGTTGTGATGGCAGACAGTCATTGTCATTGCCTTCTGAACGGTCAGTCCAGTGTACAAACAATCGCTTACATAAAGGCTGGTGCTTCTATGTCGGAAGTTTGCAATCATGTACGACCCACAGACGTTGCTGACTTATTCTCTGAAGAGTTTGTTGTCCTAATTGGTGGATCAAATGACGTATATAAAAACGAAACACACAAAGCAAGACAGGAACTAAAAAGGTGCTTAGGACAGTTGACACACACAAATGTTTTAGTGCTGAACATCCCACATCAGAATGACTTACCGTCTTGGTCATGCGTAAATAAAGAAATAATCAATGCCAACCTACAAATTTCATTACTTTGCAAACATTTCAGAAATGAATAACTCGTAAATGTTAACAATATTGGGCGCAGATTCCACACATTACATGGACTCCATGTTAACCACATGGGCGAAAACTGCTCGTCACAAAAATTGAGAAATTATCATCAAGAGGCATCAAACACTCAAAAGTAAAATAATCCTGGATTGGTCCTCCAAACATTTGAAGGAATCAACGCTAGCAAGACCACACTCACCAACATCAACAACAAGGTGCCTCCAATATTCAGCCACATCAACAACAATGATTGCAGTAACAGCTATACCAATTGCAGACCCAGCTCTAATGCCAACAGCAATATTATCGACAGTAGGATCAGCAGCTGAACAACTACCAGGGGAGCGAGCCACAGAAGAAAATTCTGCTGCAGATGATAATAGAAGATTAGGTGCGGTCGGGAAAAGACAAGCAGTACTTGGAGCACACCTGAATGATTTTTTATTGACAAGATAAAGGTAAGTGATCAATTAAATATGCCAGAGCCTAACAATATGACAAAGCCTAACAAATCCATTAATTTGATGCTGATTCATCAATATGTCCAATCATTGCTAAACAAATTAAGTGAGGTTGAAATTTTATGTACTGATGAGCTAAAAAAACGCTTCTGTAATATGTATAACTGAACGCTGGCTGCCTAAAGATGCAATGTCAGTCACAAAACTTGCAGACTTCAATCTTTCATCATTTTCAAGAATTACATCCAGTCCTGGAGGGTCATGTATATTTGTTAAAAGTGGCATTGATTATTGTAACATAAAACCCATTGAACTGTTAGTTGAAGAGAAAGTTTTTGAAGTATCAATGGCTGAACTGTCTGAATTAAAATTAATAATCATTGTGTATATAGGATCCCTGATGGGAACTTAAGTGATTTCTGTCATCAACAAGAAGCAATTTTAATACTATAAAAAACTTTAACAAAACAGTGATCATATGTGGAGATTTTCATATTGATTTCAAGAAATTTCAAAAGACTAGCAAAGCTTGATGACCCTACTGGAAACATAGAACATAAAGGCCACCATAGACTCTCCTACAAGAGATACACCAACAACTAGCTCAACAATTGATCAGATATTAATAAACACAAATGTAAATCACAATTTCTGTGCTGGAAATCTTAATACTGGCTTCAGTGATCACTATGCACAGTTTATTGCTTTGCACACCCCAAGTGAAACACCTGAGAACGAGGAACTTGTAAAAGAAGCAAGGAAATTCACTAACATACAAATAAAACTTTTTGTACAGAGACTAAATGAAGAAACTTGGTATGAAATGTATACATGTGAAAACACTAACAAAAAGTTTGAAAAACTCATGGAAATCTTCATGTCATACTTTGAAGCTGCATTTCCATTAAAAAGACAAAAATGTCAACCTAACTTCAAAAACAACAAATGGATGGCGACAGGTATTCGAATCTCTTGTGCAGAGAAAAGATGATTACATGATTTGGAAAAGATACAGAACATTCCACCTGAATTTCATTTGTACCTGAAGAATTACAAGAGGATCCTCAAAAATGTTGTAAGGATAGCTAAAACAACAGCAAATGGCAAATACATTGAAAATTCAAAAAACAAATCTAAAGCTATATGAGAAGTTATAAAAAATCAATCAACAAGTGAAATTAAACAATGTAAAAATATGAACTTAAGTTATGAAGGACAAATGATTTCTTGCCCAACAGAAATTGCAGGGACCTTCAACAAACATTTTGCAAACGTAAGTGAACAGTTGGTGAGTGGACTGGAAGAACTTAACAAAATATCACATCCATCATGCAATAGTGTGAGAAAAGTGTTCCTTTCACCCACAAATACTGAAGAAACTTTATCAGTTATAAAAACATTGAAAATAGGGTACTCATGTGGGACTGATGGAATACGGGTGCAATTATTAAAAAAATGTTGTCTTGCCTTAGCTGAACTCTTGACACTTGTGCAACAGCTCACTGGCATCAGGAACCCTACCTTCATGCTCAAAAACAGCAAAACTGAAACCACTGCTCAAAAAAGAATATCCAGAACGTGTTTCAAATTATAGACCAATAGCCCTACTGCCTGTATTTTCAAGAATTTTTGTAGTAAGAGATTGTCTGATTTTATAAATAAAAATAAAATTCTCTCTCCTTCACAGCATGGCTTCAGGAAAGGCTACTCAACTGAAAGTGCAATATTTGAATTTCTTAATGAAATCTATATTAAACTAGATGCAAGTCAGTTTGTGACAGGCATAGGTCTTGATTTATCTAAAGCTTTTGCCATCATTGACCATAGTGCCCTACTGCAGAAGTTGACCAATTAGGAATTAGAGGTATATCAAATGAGTGGCTCAAGACATACCTATGTGGTCGCAAACAGGTGGTTGAAGTGCAATATACTGACTATAACAAAATCAGCTATTACTATTCAGGATATGAAAATGTGTAATATGGTGCCCCTCAAGGATCAGTATTAGGACCCATTCTGTTTCTCCTCTATGTCAATGATCTTATCTACAACAAATACATCCCAACTACCCTCCAATTTGCAGATGATACAAGCTTCCTTATTAGTGGTAAAACAGAAGAAAAATTTAAAGACTCTGCTATCTAAACCAATGAACAGTGTAGAACACTGGTTCAGCTACAACAATCTAATTATAAACAAAGAAAAGACAGTAGACATCTTAACGTGAAAGGAACTTTTCTTTAAAATTTCAGTAAGTCATGTCTGTATTAGTAAATTGGTTAGATCAAAAAATGGCTCCCACATCGAAAAAAAAACTTTATAAATTTTATCTTAAGCAAATTAGTCATACCACTGATAAAATTATCATGACAGTGTTGCAGAAAATCAACAAGGTGAAGTTTATTATCTCTTGGAAAACTTTTAATTGATACCTTTGCTCACATGCCACTGCTGTTAAGTACTGAAACGTTTTATCAGACAGTTTTTCACAAACATCACCTTTATTACTATTACATGCATCCACATTGCCAGTCTCCACTACAGTAATTTTATTCATTTCCAAGATTCAGTGTCTTGTTCTATTTTCTAAGTTATTAATTCTGCATTCAATGTTTTTATTCTTTTGGCCCTTTGCTGATATTAAAATTTGGCTTTCTTATTTTATCATGTTGTGTATTTTAGTCCTGTAGATCATACTTTCGTATAGTAAAGCACACCAATTAAAAATTGTGGTAAGGTGCTGGTGATGATATATACTTTGTGCAGCAAATTCATGTAAGAGATATGGATGAAAGCATAAAGCACTAAGATACAATAGTTTCAATTATCTTACTAAATAGAAATACAAGTGAGTAACAAATAAAAATTTACATTACTAAGAAATAAGCCACATGCTTTAGACGGTTAACATTATCAAGAGTATTCCATACAGATGGGTCTCTACAGCTGATTATATTTGTATTACAAAATTTTGTTCATGTACTGCACCAACAGATAAAAATTATGTATCTTACTTTATAGTCGAAACAGAATCCAGATTATGACAAGTAAATTTGTTTCAAGAAATTCATGTACAATATAGAAATACTGACTTAGTAATAATTCTTATTATTTTAGGATTCTGCTTGTTTTGATGCTTAGTGGGAGGTGATTATTATTTTAATGCTTACAGACATGACCCATTAGCATCTAATTTTGTGTTATGGGTTATAATTGGGCTTTCTTTTTGTGTCATGTGTGTGGCAGTCTACATTTCTGTGGAAGGATTCAAGGTGCTGTGCTGTACAACAAGACATTTCAGTTATACAGATCCATGGCAGGGCAGGATCTGTAACTCTTTTAACAGTTGTTTAGAGTGCTCAGTTCATTTTTTAATGTAATTATTCATAGTAATTGTTTTTGTAATTTGAAAATTATGGCAGATTCAGAGCTATTTCCCCAGAAGGTCAGTCCTTAGCTCAAGACAGACTCAAACAGGGCACAGTGCACCAGCTTCAAAATATCTAGTCTGGCTGTATATTTTAATTATCTTAGTCAATAACAGGTTTTGTTAAGCTTTTGTGGTAATGACTCAATATGTGGTTTCCAATTTAGAGTGTTACTGAAGGTACGTCAAGAAAATTTAGTGTCCAGTTTATTCGTAAATCTATCTCTGCCAATAACTACAAATGCATTGAAAGGGGTAAGTTTTCGGTGCCCTTATGAGTAGCCTATTTCCTTCAGACCAACTTTGTAACTGAGAAGTAGTTTCAATGACTGCATCTTGCAGTGACACCTCTACTGGTTATCAAAATATTTGTGTCATCAGCTTGCAGAAAAGAGCTGGCATTTGGTATGTGTTCTGGCAGGTCATTGATGAACAATGTTAAAAGTGCAGCACCAAAAAAGACCCCTCTGCTGGTTATCAAAATATTTGTGTCATCAGCTTGCAGAAAGGGGGTGGCATTTGGTATGTGTTCTGGCAGGAGGTCATTGATGAACAATGTGAAAAGGACAGGGCCAAGAGAAGACCCATAAGAGATACCCTTTTTTTGTATGTTGTTTTTCTGATATGCAATACCTGGATGTCTTTGAATATCTTACTTCTGCATGTTGCTTTCTTTCACTTAGGCAGCTACAAAACCAATTGTGGGGTAAATCTCTAATCTCATACCTCTGGAGTTTCATTAGGAGTAGCTTGTGGTAGATTATCTCAAACTCCTTGAGCACTTTTCCAAAAATGTGTACAAAGTATACATGATAGACCTATTCTTCTGAAATCCATATTGGGAATATGAGATAATGTAAGAATTTACAAATATATCTAATCGCACTGACAAACAGTATTCAACAATTTTCGAGAAAGCAGATAGTATAGTAACTGGACTGTAGTTTGCTATGTCTGTTTTCTCTCCTTTCTTATACAGAGATGTAATTTAGCAAGTTTAAACATTCCCTCAAGAAACGAAGTTATTTGTGCTCACACTCAAAAGACAATTTATATATTTTTTTACTTGCACTTTTATTTCAGTAACATGAACTTCAGTATTTAAAATATTATACTTTAGTTCTTTTAACTCATTATTTGACTCATGGATTTTATTACCTAGGTATTTATTTAATTAACTTTTTGATGCTTCGGTTCTGCCATCCAAATAATTACGGTATTTAAATAATTTCTTGATGCCTCGAGCCTTCCCCCAAGCTTTTCCCATGAATATGTAAAACATTTTATATTCCCACCATGTCCTTACGTTTAATCTTAAAAAGTTTCTACGTAAAAATTATTGGGTGCTCCAAATGATCAATATTGGGTCATAAAAGGTCTCTGTGATCAGAATGTCCATGTGAGCTGCAAACATTAGTAATACTTCTGGAAACTACTCCCTGATCATGACTCTTATTAAGTTCATCAGTATTCTTCAAAATTGTGTCATCCTCACTAAAGCTTTTCTAACTTCTGTAGTGACCTTTAAATCTCATATGTTATTAACTACTTCTTCCTTATTTTCCATGTCTAATTACTGTCTAAAAATTCTCAACACAAAAACTTCATGTGATCTAAATGCTGTTTTCCACTACAGTATGTGAGGAAACACTAAATTTATGACACTCACCTTTATTGATGATTCTGATTATGATGTCCGACGTAGTTAATTTCCGTTCATTTAGTAGATTACATTCCTCATCAATCTGTGTGATTCACATTTGATCATGGCACCACTGATGTCCAAAATTTATTATTTAAAATTTTATTTTTGTTCTATGCTGAAACCTAAGACTGAAAATTTGATTGGCACCTCTGCCCTTCATTTTTCCACATATCCCAGCTCCAAAAACCATATTAAAATATAACCAGTCATGTAAGATACATTTCAATTAGTGAAGTTACTGAATTTTGAACACTTGATTGAGGTGTGTAATTCAGGTTTAATGCAGTTCCTCTACTTACTATATCGTTGTTTAAATTAAAACTAATTGAATTTACAGTTTAAGCTTCTATCCTTTCAGAAAACTGGTTATGGGATTTAACTATACAAATCATTACAATGTCTCTCATACAATTAGTACTTTGAAGTTTCACAGTTTTCATATTACACTTTCATGCTATTTATGTCAATCACAATGTCATAATTAACTCTGTCAATTACTTTAAAATTGCAGTATAACTTTTGCTCTGAACATTGAATTCTGTATCTTTACTGTGTGCTCTGTTGTAGTTACTACTCTTCTATATACAATTCCACTGAGAATAAGTTGTCTTTATGTTCATATTATGTTTGACTGACTTTTAATTTGTAGTACAGTATGTACATGAACTTATTACAACTTATTTAATTTTATATTAAGACAACTAGTTTTCATTCATACGAGAGTAAGTCATCATTATCCGCAAAGTAGTTTCCACAAGCTTCCTGATTCCATCATAAAAGATGGTTCTCAGTTGAGCTGTGTCCCAGGAATGCACAGCTTCTTTCACTGCTTCATCCAAAGCAAATCGACGGCCCTTAATGTCTGTTTGAGTGGATCAAACAAGTGACAGTCAGAAGGGCAAGATCGGGACTATATGGTGGATGATGCAGTACTTCAAATTTGAGTTTCTGGAGCATTTTAACAGAGTGGGCAGCTGTATGAGGACCGGCAATGTCGTGCAGCAACACAAAACCTTTTGCCAGCAATCCTTGGTGTTTGTTTCGAATTACAGAATTTAGCCTGGCAGTAAGCATCTCACTGTAACGTACACCTGTATGCTGTTGTACCCCTTTCCCCATAATATTCCCGTATTGTACCTTGTGCATACCAAAAAACCATAAGCATCAGTTTTACTCTGGACAGTTGGGTCTTGGACTTTTTCTTGTTTGGCGAATTTGGCTGTTTCCATTCCGAACTTTGGCATTTACTCTGCAGCTCATAATGATAGATCCATGTTTCATCTCCAGGAATGATCCCTTCATTACCATAGCAAATTTTGCTTGCAGATGTCCAAGTGCATTTGCTTATGCAATTGTGTGAGTTGTTTTTGGACCCATCTTGCACAAACTTTATGAAACCAAAGTCTGTTGTGGATGATTTCATAGGCATAACCATGACTAATTTACACACGATGTGCCACTTCATCAATAGTTAATTGTCTGTCTAAGAGAATGATTTCACATGAACGCTCAATGGTGTCTTCATTTGTGGCGGTAAGCGGTTGTCCAGCTCCTTCATTGTGTGTTACACTTGTGGACCATTTTGGAATTTTTCAGTCCATTCGTATAAACTCCATTGTGGCAAAACATTGTTCCTGTACTGTAACGAAAGTCTTCAATTTTGGCCCCTGATACGCCTTCCAACCACAAAGAAACGGATCACTTAACATTGCTCTTCTTTGGTGCAAGTAGACGGTGGAGCAGCCATGATTAACAGCATAGTAATGTTAATGAAACTAACCTACCAGCTTGAAAATTGAAAAGATATAACAACAAATAGACAAAGGATGTGTCATCAACGTAAAACGACAATACTACCAAAAGAAATGTAAATATAGCTAAATTGCGTACAATAATTGACTTACCCTCAAACAACAGGCTATCAATGTTCAGTTTAAACTTCTACACATAAATAACATCATATAAACATGAGTGAGGTGTAATGTAATCTCCAATATGCATGGAACTGAGTTGT
The DNA here is from genome assembly GCF_023897955.1 of Schistocerca gregaria. NCBI lineage: Eukaryota > Metazoa > Arthropoda > Insecta > Orthoptera > Acrididae > Schistocerca > Schistocerca gregaria. Next base: position 617,057,255 of record NC_064923.1, on the reverse strand, counting down.
TCATATAATACTTTCCCATTCTGTTATGCTACAGTGTCAACCTGTGATTCGTCTTCTGTATGATATCTTACACACAAGACAGTTATTGGTTTATTATGACAAACAATGTGAAAATATGTCATGTTAACTAAAATGGTATTTGTATAAAACTAAATTAGAATCAGTAACCAGACAATGGACAGCTGATGATGAGCTACCAACAAGCATTACATTTTCACAAACGCCAGATCTCTTGCGTCACACATAAATAGCTTCATCTTGTTCCAACTTACATCATCCATGTGTGCTCAATACAAAAGGTGCTGTAGAGTAATAATATGAACTACAAATCTCATTAAACATTTTAATTAATGACATCACAGTTATTAAAACTTTCAAGGTCACAAACACTTTTAATACATCCACAACAAGTTATTACCATGGTAAGCCATCCATTACCATGACTAAATTAATCATTGTTAAAAATTTTAAGATTCAAAATCTCTCCTACAAAAACACAAGGACATCAAAAACAGCATGTGAAGCAATGTTGGCAACCAGCAATAGCCCTGTGTCAGCTCCTCCTAAGATGTGTAGCATGTTAGAAACTGTTTCAACAATGAAAAAGTCATTCCTACTGGAAGAGTAAAATAGTTTTACAATTTAATTTGGTAGCTAGAAACAATACAAAGCACTGAGATAAAGTAGTAATATACTATATACCACATTCCAAAAATTGTTTCAATACGTTTGCACGTACACATTTTTTCAAGCAAGTAAATGATGATGTTTAGATGACACTTTTCCTATTTTTTCTGTTCTCATGAGTGTGAAGAATTTACTGAACTGTCTTAATTAAGAACATTAACTAAGAATTTTATTCTCATTATTAATAGACCCTACTATCAATTGCTTGTTACCTATTGGTTTTACTAAATTCCAAAAAGTTGTAACAAACAGAGAAACCATCACAGTTTCAATTCCCACAATCGGTTCTCAATCAGAATACTAATAACTTTGGGACCAAAATGCAATTAAAAAAGGACATAGAGGAAAATCAGACTTGGTGCAGGAATAAAATGTAAGGGTGATTAGTAAACTCTCTATCCATGACCTGCTTCAGACAAGAAATTTATTCTTATAATAGGACCTTAAGTTTATTGAATTTGGAAGGAACAATTTTCCATACCTCAGAGCAGATGAGTCTTGATACTTCAGTGCTGCTGGCATTCTATGTAGTTGAAGGATTCTGTTAAAATGCAGAATAGTTTGAACTAACAAGTTGTACCTAAAAAATTTAAAAAAGGTTATAAATACCTTGAAAAAATATATTCTATAGGAAAAATTAAAGATAAAATATATTGCAATGTGCATGTACTTTTTTTAACCTACCCTGTGTATATATTACTTTAGAAAAACTAATGATCAAATACACGGAAGTGCCAAAGAAACAGGTATAGGCATGTTTATTTAAATATAGAGTATTGTAAACAGGCAGAATACAATGCTGCAGTTAGCAATGCCTACATAAGATAACAAGTGTCTGCCTCAGTTTTGAGATTGGTTACTGCTGGTATAATGGCAGGTTATCAAGATCTAAGTGAGTTTTAACTTGGTGCTATAGTAGGTAGATGAGCAATGGGACACATCATACCTGAGGTAGCGACGAAGTGCGGCTTTTCCCATACTACCATTTCATGAATGTACCGTGAATATCAGGAATCCAGTAAAACATCAAATCTCTGACATTCCTGTGGACTAAAAAGATCCTGCAAGAACAGACCAACGACGAATGAAGACAATCATTCAATGTGACAGAACTGCAACCCTTCAGGAAATCCTGCAAGAACAGGCCAACGACAAATGAAGAGAATCGTTCAACGTGACAGAAGTGCAACCCTCCAGGAAATTAATGCATATTTCAATGCTGGGCTATTGACAAGAATCAGACTGTGGATCATTCAATGAAATATCATGGATATGGGCTTTCAGAGCCACTCATGTGTTTTTATATTTCTAGATACAACTCTGACAGGTGACATGCAAGTAAGCATCATGTCTGATCACCTTCATCCATTCATGTCTATTGTGCATTTCGACAGACTTGGGCAGTTCCACCCTAGACAATGTGATAACCCACACATCCATAATTGCTACAGAGTGGCTCCAGGAACACTCTTGTGAGGTTAAACACTTCCACTGGCCACCAAACTCCTGGAAGACATTTCCACCCCCTTGATGTATGGGGATCCTGCAGGATTCATGGTGGCAGTTCTCTCCAGCTGTATTTTAGACATTAGTCAAGTCCATGCGACATCACATTGTGGCACTTCTGTGTGCTCACAGGGGCCCTAATCGATATTATGCAAGTGTACCAGTTTCTTTAGCTTTTCAGAGTATATTGCAATGCATGTGAATTTTTCTTGGTCAGCCCTCCATACAGACTTTCATAAGAGTAGATGCAGTGCGAATTAGTCACTGGACTAAAGCTTTATGCTTAATATGTAACATCCATCCTGTAATGGGGCATCCTCCTCTAGTATTACCTTTCCTCAGCAATAGTTGTTGATACTAGTATTATTTTTAGAATTTTGGACAGTTCAGTATTATCGCAGTTGCTTTTCTGATAACTTTCATATAATTTTATACATGATATGTTGTATTTCAAGCTAAAATTTATGTAAAGGAATTACTTTATAAAATATTTTAGTCACCATATTATTACTGATAAGTCATTCTGAATGAACAGTTAAAATTATTATTTTTAGAAACATTTGATATTACAGACTACTGGCACACTTAAAATTTCTATTATTAATTACCCAAACCTGTACTGTTTACTATGTTTATTTGTGGATTCATTTATGAAGTAATAATCGAAATTAATAATGTAATGGGAACTAATAGAAAATCATTTGTTAAGAAACCCTTTGGAACACTGTTGTTTCCACAGAGTGTGGGAGTCATAAGCATGTGTATGATTTGATCGGATGTATTTTTGCATTTTCTGATAACAGTGTAATTTCAGCTTTGTTAGTGTGAAAAATTAAAATACTGCAGGATATACTAAAATGTGATACAAAAATTGCTGCTTCAACAATCTTCCAATTCATTAGCCCAAACCAATCATGAGGACCTGATACAAGATTTTTAGCTTCAAGAATCAGACCCCTAGACAAGGAGAACTGTAGCGTTCTCAACATGGCAAGTTAATTAAAGTTGAAAGTTTATTGCAATCTTCACTCCTCTCAGATCTTCATAAAAGGCTTTGATTATTAATTTCTTGGCCTGGTCATTGTTTAATGTGGACAGTAGACGGAAGACATGAAGAAGGGGGGATATTACAACTCTGACAGTGGAAAGTACGATTTATTTTTCAAGAATTTTTGATACTGGGTTGGAAACTGCTTCAGTATTCATTCTAACACAAACTAACCGAACATCTCACAGAAAAATGAGACATGATGTTATTTAGACTCCTGAACACATTGCTGTTAGATCAGTAAGTTCAGCAGGAGACAGTAATGTACAAACGTCGTACCCTTTCTGCTAAATCAGAACTGGCAAACCGAGAGAACAAGAAAGTTGTTACATTCTAATTCATATGTTACTTTAACTGGTCATTGTATATTTGCATTCTGTTGTATTAGTTATTTTTCATCTAAGCTTAAGAGACGGGTCTCTCAATATGGGTAAAAATAAACGATACTCATCATATTTAAGTTTTATGCAACAAAATCTTTTAACATTGTGGGAAATTTTAGTATTGGTCAGTTAACAGGATCTGAATAAGTTAAAAGTATCAGATGTTGTAGAGAGTTGCAGAGGGAGCATTAGACAGTATTTAAGTAGAACAGTTGAAGTTGAATGGCCAAATTTAAGAGATGAAATAGTGAAGGCAGCAGGGGATACAATAGGTAAAAATACAAGGCACAGTAGAAATCCTTGGATGTCACAAGAGATACTGAATTAAATTGATGACAGGAGTAAGTGTAAAATGAATCCAACAAAGCAAATGGAATAACAAACATGTAAAAAATAGGTTGACATGAAGTGCAAAATGGCCAGACAAGAATGGCTAGAGAAACTATGTAAGGGTTCAGAAGCATGTTTCACTAGGGGAATGATAGATACTGCTAACAGTAAACTTAACAGTTGCATACCAATGTGTGGGGTCAGTACCTGACACCAACGAAATTTTAGGCTAAAACTCCTGTTGTGTTCAGTTGTTTATTTAATAAATACATGATATTTATCGCATTTATAATTGCTACATTCGACAATAAAAACAGCTTTTGATTTACACTCATTGGTGAGTTGTAGCAACTGTTATAACTGAAGGTGTAGCAGCTCAAGACTCACCACTCGCAGTAACCTGGTAAACAGTGTGGTGAGTGTAAGGTAATAGCTTTGTGGCATTTGAAAAATTGTACAAGAATATGAAATTGACAGCTGATGAAATTAGAAATTTGCTTTGAGAGTTCAGACAATGAATTTAGTGGTAAACTACCCGAAAGTTCAAAGAGTTCTGGAAGAAATAAGTACCTGAAAGATCTTGCTCTTGAACTTAATGACCTCAACATAAAAAGACGAACTGAATATGCTGTAGACCTACACTCATAATACACTACAGTGTTATCAACTTTTGGGTATGCATGTAATCAAAATCAAGGTGCTGTGAGCAGAAGAAACAACGTTAGGGACCCGCGATGGAAAGTAACATGTGCAGCTGTGCATAATCTTCCAGAAGCAAAGACCGTAAGTACATGAAGGTTTGCCCTTCTTGCAGGAAGTATATATCCCCTGCACATATCAAGAAAGAAGTAGTTCGTATTGTAAAGTGTTCTGGATGTGAATCTGAGTAATCCTTATAATTTTGAAATTAATACAAATAAATGTAAAAAACTATTTATTTTTTACTAAAAATGACCCAGAAACCCTTTCAACATTTTAATCTTCTAAACTGCCAAAATTATGGAAATACATCAGTGATGTGATTTATCCTAGGCAGAGAATGTGTGGTGGTTGTGGGATCAGTCGCTGACCCCTCCCATTCGCATTGGCCAGTGCAACATATAGCATTGGTATGCAACTGTTAAAGAGACGTTTGGAGAAATGCGAAGCAGCTGTATGGATATCAAAAGCTCACATGGCAAACTAGTACTAAGCACAGAAGGGAAGCTCAAAGATGAAAGAGTTATATAGAGGGCCTATCCAATGGAGATGAATTTGTAGGCAACATTACAGTAATGAAAGAGTATGTAGATGATGATGAGTAGGGTGATACGATATTGTGAAAGGAATTTGCAGATATCTGAAGGACCTAAGTTGAAACAAGGCTCCGGGAGTAGACAACATTCTGTTAGAGCTACTGAGCCAGCTATCAGAACACTCTTCCATCTGTTGTGAAAGATGTATGAGACATTCAAAACATCCTCAGACTTAAAGAAGAATGTAATAATTCCACTTACAAATAAAACAGTTGTTGACACTTGTAATTATTACCAAACTATCAATTTAAAAGGTCATTTGCTGCTAAGTACCAACTTGAAGTCGTTACAGAAGAATGGAAAAATTGGTAGAAACAAACCTCAGAAAATGTCAGTTTGGGTTATAGAGAAATGTAGGAACACACAAGGCGATACTGACTCTACACCTTATCTCAGAAGATAGATTAAGGAGAGATAAACCTATGTTTATATAATTTTTTATGTGTTTATTTATTAGCCATTCACCATGTGTACCATGCAAATAACTTCACCAAAATACATTCTACATATTCGTAAAAGTATAGTTGATACTAATTTTTACATTATACATTAGTCATATACATACATCCTTTTAGTAGTTAGTAATTTTTACACTTGACTAACATCATCATTTTACATATACATATAAATACATAAACTTATTACTAATCAGAAGATTTCAGTAATAACCATTATACAGTTTACATCCAAGAATTAATTATACAGTTTTACACATTTAGTTAATAATAGCTACACTATTTCTTTGTTTATTTCATACGTTGTTGTTGTGGTCTTCAGTCCTGAGACTGGTCTCAAGCAGCTCTCCATGCTGCTCTATCCTGTGCAAGCTTCTTCATCTCCCAGTACCTACTGCAACCTACATTCTTCTGAATCTGCTTAGTGTATTCATCTCTTGGTCTCCCTCTACGATTTTTACCCGCCACACTGCCCTCCAATGCTAAATTGGTGATCCCATGATGCCTCAGAACATGTCCTACCAACCGATCCCTTCTTCTGGTCAAGTTGTGCCACAAGTTCCTCTTCTCCCCAATCCTATTCAATACCTTCTCATTAGTTATGTGATCTACCCATCTAATCTTCAGCATTATTCTGTAGCACCACATTTCGAAAGCTTCTATTCTCTTCTTGTCCAATCTATTTATCGTCCATGTTTCACTTCCATACATGGCTACACTCCATACATATACTTACAGAAAAGACTTCCTGACATTTAAATCTATATTCGATGTTAACAAATTTCTCTTCTTCAGAAACGCTTTCCTTGCCATTGCCAGTCTACATTTTATATCCTCTCTACTTCGACCATCATCAGTTATTTTGCTCCCCAAATAGCAAAACTCCTTTACTACTTTAAGTGTCTCATTTCCTAATCTAATTCCCTCAGCAACACCTGACTTAATTCGACTACATTCCATTATCCTCGTTCTGCTTTTGTTAATGTTCATCTTATATCCTCCTTTCAGGACACTGTCCATTCCATTCAACTGCTCTTCCAAGTCCTTTGCTGTCTCTGACGGAATTACAATGTTATCGGCGGACCTCAAAGTTTTTATTTCTTCTCCATGGACTTTGATACCTACCCCAAAATTTTCTTTTGTTTCCTTTAGTGCTTGCTCAATATATAGATTGAATGACATCGGGGAGAGGTTACAACCCTGTCTCACTCCCTTCCCAACCACTCCCTCGACTCTTATAACTGCCATCTGGTTTCAGTACAAATTGTAAATAGCCTTTCGCTCCCTGTATTTTACCCCTGCCACCTTTAGAATTTGAAAGAGAGTATTCCAGTCAACATTGTCAAAAGCTTTTTCTAAGTCTACAAATGCTAGAAATGTAGGTTTGCCTTTCCTTAATCTTTCTTCCAAGATAAGTCGTAAGGTCAGTATTGCCTCACATGTTCCAGTGTTTCTACGGAATCGAAACTGATCTTTCCCGAGGTCGGCTTCTACTAGTTTTTCCATTCGTCTGTAAAGAATTCGTGTTAATATTTTGCAGCTGTGGCTTATTAAACTGATTGTTCGGTAATTTTCACATCTGTCAATACCTGCCTTCTTTGGGATTGGAATTATCATATTATTCTTGAAGTCTGAGGGTATTTCGCCTGTTTCATTCATCTTGCTCACCAGATGGTAGAGTTTTGTCAGGACTGGCTCTCCCAAGGCCGTCAGTGGAATGTTGTCTACTCCCGGGGCCTTGTTTCGACTCAGATCTTTCAGTGCTCTGTCAAATTCTTCACGCAATATCATATCTCCCATTTCATCTTCATCTACATCCTCTTCCATTTCCATAATATTGTCCTCAAGTACATCGCCCTTGTATAGACCCTCTATATACTCATTCCACCTTTCTGCTTTTCCTTCTTTGCTTAGAACTGGGTTTCCATCTGAGCTCTTGATGTTCATACAAGTGGTTCTCTTATCTCCAAAGGTCTCTTTAATTTTTCTGTAGGCAGTATCTATCTTACCCCTAGTGAGAAAAGCCTCTATATTCTTACATTTGTCCTCTAGCAATCCCTGCTTAGCCATTTTGCACTTCCTGTCGATCTCATTTTTGAGACGTTTGTATTCCTTTTTGCCTGCTTCATTTACTGCATTTTTATATTTTCTCCTTTCATCAATTAAATTCAATATTTCTTCTGTTACCCAAGGATTCCTACTAGCCCTCGTCTTTTTACCTACTTGATCCTCTGCTGCAAATTATCATTTGTGGGGATTTCAATGTTGATTCCCTGAAAGAGTGTAATAGGAAGAATGACCTTTTAGTATTACTCAGTTCTTTCAATTTGAGCTCCGTCATTGATTTTCCTACTCGGATAACAAAGAACAGCAGTACATTGATAGATAACTTTTTTATAGACCAAGATAAGTTTAAGGACATAAATGCTTATCCTGTTGAGAATGGTCTTTCAGATCATAGTGCACAGCTTGTTACAGTACATGACATAGCTCCATGCAGTATAATAAATCAGACTTTCAAAGCAGTGCGTTCAATTAACAATATAAATATTGCAAACTTTAGGGAAAGCCTACAGCAGCTAGACTGGGATGAAGTGTATAAGGAACCCGATGCAAACTTGAAATATAACTTATTTCACAATACATTTTTAAGGGTATTTGAAAATTGTTTTCCCAAGAAAATAGTTAAACATAATTCCAAGAAAACATATAAAAAACCTTGGCTAACTAAAGGAATAAGAATATCTTGCAACCGCAAAAGAGAACTGTATCTAACAGCAAGAGGGAGTACTGACCCCGAAATGGTTCAAGATTATAAAAACTATTGTGCGGTACTAAGAAATTTATTAAAAAGTCCAGAAGCATGTGTATCATGTCTGAGATCAGTAACTCTGATAATAAAATTGAAGCAATTTGGAATATTATTGAAAGGGAAACAGGGCAACCAAGAGCACAGGAAGACTTTAGTGCAATAAAACTGAATGACAAGTGCACTAACAAACAATCAGAAATTGAAAATATTTTGAATAATCATTTTTTAAATGTTGTGGAGAAAATAGGATCTAGATCTTCACTAGAAGAGGCAAGGCTATTAATAGAAGAGGCCATACCTGCGCAGTTTGAAACAACTGTAATTCCACCAACCTCTCCCTCTGAAATCAGTAAAATAATAAACTCACTGAAAAGTAAAAGCTCTTACGGAATTGATGGCATTTCCAGCAAAGTAATTAAAGCTTGTTCCCCACAGATAAGTAGGATTCTCAGCCACGTATGTAATAGCGCTTTGGAGCAGGGTGTTTTCCCTGATAGACTGCACTATGCCATTGTAAAACCATTGCATAAAAAGGGGGATACGTCGGATGTCAACAACTACCGCCCAATCTCTCTTCTGACAGCTCTATCAAAAATTTTTGAGAAAGTAATGTATTCAAGAGTAGCCTCCCATATTTGTAAAAATAAAGTACTAACAAAATGTCAGTTTGGTTTTCAGAAAGGCTTTTCAACAGAAAATGCTATATATGCTTTCACTGATCAAATATTAAATGCTCTGAATAACCGGACATCACCATTGGTATTTTTTGTGATCTCTCAAAGGCCTTTGATTGTGTAAATCATGGAATTCTTTTAGATAAGCTAAATCATTATGGTTTGAGTGGGGCAGTGCACAAGTGGTTTAATTCATACTTAACTGGAAGAATGCAGAAAGTTGAAATAAGTGGTTCGTGTAATGTTAAAACAACAGCTGATTCCTCAAACTGGGGTGCTATCAAGCACGGGATCCCACAGGGTTCGGTCTTAGGTCCTTTACTGTTCTTGATTTACATTAATGACTTACCATTCCACATTGATGAAGATGCAAAGTTAGTTCTTTTTGCTGATGATACAAGTATAGTAATAACATCCAAAAACCAAGAACTAACTGATGTAATTGTAAATGATGTTTTTCACTAAATTATTAAGTGGTTCTCAGCAAATGGACTCTCTTTAAATTTTGATAAAACACTGTATATACAGTTCCGTACAGTAAATGGCACAACTCCAGTAATAAATATACACTTTGAACAGAAGTCTGTAGCTAAGGTAGAATTTTCAAAATTTTTAGGTGAGTCCATTGATGAGAGGTTAAACTGGAAGCAACACATTGATGGTCTGCTGAAACGTCTGAGTTCAGCTACGTATGCTATTAGGGTTATTGCAAATTTTGGTGATAAGAATCTCAGTAAATTAGCTTACTGTGCCTACTTTCATTCACTGCTTTCGTACGGCATCATATTCTGGGGTAATTCATTGTTGAGTAGAAAAGTATTCATTGCACAAAAACGTGTAATCAGAATAATTGCTGGAGCCCACCCACGGTCATCCTGCAGACATCTATTTAAGGATCTAGGGATCCTCACAGTAACCTCACAGTATATATATTCCCTTATGAAATTTGTTGATAATAATCCAACCCAATTCAAAAGTAATAGCAGTGTGCATACCTATAACACCAGGAGAAAGGATGATCTTCACTATGCAGGGTTAAATCTGACTTTGGCACAGAAAGGGGTAAATTATGCTGCCACAAAAGTCTTTGGGCACCTACCAAACAGCATCAAAAGCCTGACAGATAGCCATCTAACATTTAAAAATAAATTAAAAGAATTTCTAGATGACAACTCCTTCTACTCATTGGCTGAATTTTTAGATATAAACTAAGTAAAAAAAAAAAAAAAAAAAAACTTAATCATTAGTGTCATGCAATATTTTGTATAATGTAATTTCTTGTACAGACATCTTTTATTAACCTGACACGTTCCACATCATTACGAAGTGTCGTATTCATGATCTATGGAACAAGTATTAATCTAATCTAATCTAATCTAATCACTACTTCATCGCTCAAAGCTACCCATTCTTCTTCTACTGTATTTCTTTCCCCCATTCCTGTCAATTGTTCCCTTATGCTCTCCCTGAAACTCTGTACAACCTCTGGTTCTTTCAATTTATCCTGGTCCCATCTCCCCAAATTCCCACCTTTTTGCAGTTTCTTCAGTTTTAATCTACAGGTCATAGATTGTGGTCAGAGTCCACATCTGCCCCTGGGAATGACTTACAATTTAAAACCTCGTTCCTAAATCTCTGTCTTACCATTATATAATCTATCTGGTACCTTTTATTTCATTTAAGAATTAATTTTACAGCTTTACACATTTAGTTAATGATAGTTACATTATTTCCTTGTTTATACATTCCTTCAACATTACTCCCAAGATATTCTTCAACTGAGTAGTAAGCTTTATTTTTAAACCATGTGCCTAATACCTCCTCAAATTTAAAGAGGGTGAGGGTTTTGACTGATAGTGGCAGTTTATTATATAACTTAAAACTTAGGTGTTTGTGACTGTTGTGTGTCAGTAACAGCCCAGAGTATGGAATATCAAACATGCAGTTGTTTCTAGTGCTGTGCAAATGTAAATTCATTCTCTGTGTAAATTGTTATATATTTTACTTTATGTATATTAAGCTGTTATATGTATAGAGACTTGGGAGGGTCATTATGTTTAATATGCTGAAGTGCTCCTTACAGGCTTCTCTTTAACCCAATCCTTGCATACATCTAATTGCTTTTCTTTGCCATTTGAATACACAGTTTGTGCCTGTTAAGTTACCCCAGAACAGAATCCCATATTGTAGCTGTGACTGAAAGAATGCGTAGTAGCAAAGCAACAAAAAACTTTTAGTGACAGTATATCTTAGTTTATACACTGGGAATATCAAGCATGCACGTTTGCCTGTCAGATAGCTTATATCATCGTTCCATGAAAGTCTTTGGTCTACTTTTAGTCCCAATAGTTACACATTGTGATTCTCTTCTTTCCGTAGCTTCAGATTAAAATAAATTTCCTCCATTTTTGTGAACTTTATACATAACTAATAAACAATATTCCACACCCTACATTTTTCAAGAAGTTCAATATATTTGTTCAAAACCTTTTACATACTCTCACCTGCCGATATCATGGTCATATCATCAGCATATAAGACATTTTTGCACGCTACATAGTTTTAGATGTCATTAACATAGACAATAAAGAGAAAGTGTCCAGGAACGAAACCTTGTGGAATTCCTCTCTTAATTTTCATTACTTCTGATCTTTCATTATTCACTTACACTAACTGTTGACTATTATTTAGGTATGGTTTAATCAAATTAAGTGGTTTGTCTACAATACCATAATATTCAAATTTTTTAACAATAATGAGATACTGAATCAAATGCGTTGCTTAAGTCTATGAGTGTTGCGCAAGTGGTCAGTTACCTTTCAAAAGCATTGTGAATTTCAGTTATCAGGCTTTCAATAGCTTTTAAGTTGACTGATTAGTTCTAAATCCAAACTGGCTCCCATTAAGTAATTTATTTCTCTAAATACACATGTAAATCTGTATGTGTGAACAGCTGTCTATAATTTTGGCCAGTATAGGGACAACTGATACAGGTCTATAGTTATCTGGTATTTGTCTGTCACCCTTTTTGTATGTGGGGAGTGTAACCATAATTTTAATGCAATCAGGGAAAATGCCATCATCAAGAATTTTATATGCAGAATGCAGTAGAGGAGTTCTAAATTCCTTAATTATAGCCTTTATTACAAAGTTACTAAATCCATAGTAGTCTTATGTTCAAGAGTTGTTCAGCTTGTTTACAGAGTTATTTATATCTGTAGCAGTTATTGTGCTCCAGTTAAATCTTTTATCTGTTTTATTCTGTGGTTGCAAAAGAAAAGCTTCTGTATCAATCAAATAATCACTTTTGGTAATTAGGCATTTATTGAATTCTCATTTTCTTGACTGCCTTCAATTTTGTCTTTCAGCATGAGTAAAAGGATTCTAATTTCATTCAGGTGTGGGGTGTACCACTTTTTTGTATGCTGCAGCTCATGCTTATTGCTAGGGTGACATCTCTTAGTAATAAGAGGACAGTTACTGACTAACATACTTTTTTATATTGCATATGAATGCAGAAAAGGTTTCATTGATGTCTTTGCCAATGGTTAGTATTCTGGCCCATTCTACTCTACTCAGTTCATTCATCATTATTTGAGTGTTCTCTTCCTTGAGAGCTCTATATCTAATTAGCATCCTGGAAACACCAAGTGTCACATTTCCAGTTTTGAGTCACATCCCATCATGGTTAGATTGTCCTAATTTGATGGTATCCCACTCTAGTTGACTCCTACACACATTGCTAATTATACTGTCAAAACATTCCTGCATTCTTATTGATTTTTCAATTAAGCAGTAGTAATTCATTGATCTTAGGATGTCTACCACAGTTTTTCTCTTTACTCTTACATCTATATTAAGGTCTGCTGTGATAAATGTTTTATATTGCTTATAATTTGCACTCAGTTAGATTAATTCAGAGAGTTTTTCTGCAAATATCTCCTCACCAGAAGCTTGTGGTTGGTAAACTGTTGCAATCATGAGTTTCTGAGCGTGTATAATGAAGGCCAATGCTTCAGTAAGTCCTTCAACAGACAGGCTTGTGAGGCTTATGAATAATTTAGATTAAAATTTTTGTTGATATAAATGGACACTGGGCCATGGTCATTGTTTGGTCTACAATAGCTTGTTGCCAGTGAGAAGCCAAATGGTACAAATAAGCTTATTTCTGCACTTTTGATCCAATGTTCTTTCACACAGGGACTGCCACATTTAACTTCCTCTGACCAGTACTGTAGTTCACTGACTTTGTTTCTTCAGAATCGTACATTTATATGCATCAGAAATAGCTCATTTTTTCGTGCAAGGTGGTACATAGCCTGCCTTCTACATTATTCAGTCTGTAAACTGAGCAAGCAGTAAAAGAAACAAAAAATTATAGTTCAGGAAGAGGAGATAATAAAAACCTTGAGGTTTGTCAAAGACATTGTAATTATATCAGAGACAGCAGAGGCCTTGGAAGAGCAGTTGAACAGAATTGATAGTATTTTGAAAGGAGGATATAAGATGAATATGAACAAAATCAAAACAATGATAATAGAATGTAGTCAAATTAAATCATGTGATGCTGAGAGAATTAGATTAGGAAACAAGACACTTAAAGTAGTGAACGAGTTTTGCTTTTTGGCAGAAAAATAACTAATGATGACTGAAGTAAAGAGAACACAAAATGTAGACAGTCAATGATAAGAAAAGCATTTATGTAGAAGAGAAATTTTTAATATCATATATAAACCTAAGTGTTAGGAAAAGTTTTGTGAAGATATTTGTCTCAAATGTAGCCAGTATTGGAAATGAAACATGGACAACAAATAGTTTAGACAACAAGAAAATAGAAGGTTTTGAAACATGGTACTACAGAATACTAAAGATTGGATGGGTAGATCATGTAACTAATGAGGACATGCTGAGCAGAACAGGGGAGAGAAGAAATTTGTGTTAGTAACGGAGAAAATTGGGGGGGGGGGGGGGGGGTAAAAATCATAGAGGGAGACCAAAAAATGAATGCAATAAGTATATTCAAAGGATTTAGGTGAGAGTTCCAGTAGTTGCTTGGAGATGAAGAGGCTTGCACCAGGCAGAGCAGCTTGGAGAGCTGCACGAAAACAGTAATAACAACACACACAAACCCTTTACCCTTTAAGAGCATATACAGATATGATTTTCAGTTGAATAGAACAAAATATCTAAACTGAAAGTTCTTTAATTCAATCTCTAATTGCACATGATACATTTGTGATGCTATGGCAGGTTGTTGAATACTTGAGTACCCATGTATTTGACATTTTCTGCGTCTATGTTCAGCCCTTGAAGTCTTTGAAGAGGTGGTTTCTTTCCTCGTATTATATTAGTTTTTACAGTATTTTTCTAGAAAAGAGAAACTTTGGTATCAACTTAGGACTTTAATGAATATACTGTTTGTGAAATGGTAGTCAAAATAGCTAGTTATTTTTATTACTGCTCAGTAAGATGTTGTAACTGTAACACCAGGTACAATTTCTGAAAGAAAATTCCCTATTCCAAAAAGATGTTCAGGATTTTTTCCAACATATGATTCTAAAACTCATTGCTGAATAGATATATATTGAATAAACTGTTTATTCTGTTTTTGAATCAGATATACACACATTACTGTAGGCACTTAATTAATTCCATGGTTTTGGGTTTGCAATTAAGACTGTGATATGTCTGCCACCTAAAAAACTTAACACTATTCATTTATTTTGTTTCATTGTCTGAATATTCTATTTTTGCACCTTATGGAGTTATAACTGTAGTATCCAAATGTGTGTGCTGAATCTCACCAACAGTTAACAATACTCCTTTTGCCTTGAACTTGTACTTCTGTTCCCTTGTAGTAGATGCGGGAGTAATAGCACCAACACAAATTCACTTATTGAACACAGTTCTATTTACAAATGGGAAATATGCTGGAACACAGTATACAAGCCCAAAAGTATGCAAAAGCAAAAGTGAAGTTGAACCAAAGAATCTCTTCTGTCACAGCACAAAGGCATTGTCTGAGTGGTCAGTAGTCACCACATACTGTTGACACTTACAAATCTTCACATGCATTTGAACCAACTTTGATTACTTTTGTAGGTTGCCTTCATCAGTGTGCCTACTGGTGGTTTTTGGTTGTTACTTTATATCTACTGTTGCGTACCTGCCTATCTAACTGAAAGTGACTGACTGTCTTGACATACTGTGTGTTGACACAAAGACAGTATGAATATCATATAGTATAAAACACATAATACTAACAACATTTCACATCAGTTTTTATAAGATTTGGTGGAAGCTATACATGGATGGTGTCTGAGAGAGTCAGCACTTCCCACTGTTATATTGTCTAAAACTGACATAGTGAGACCTTGGCTGTGGCTGTGTACAATTAATGTTGGTTGCTTCTTACAAAGAAGAAGACAGCAACCAGCCACTTGTGAAGACATCGTTATTTTGCGATAGATATATAAATTTATCATGTATTTTTCCTGTCGGTTCATATATCTTTGATGTTGTAGCGCATTTTTCTTTCGTTCTGTAATACAGAGATAAAAGTTGTTTTCTAGATGTAATATGTAACTGGAAATTATTTTTTTTTAAGTAGGTAAATATGTTTAGAGTTTACTGATTGTGGAAAGCTTTAATTTTGTGTGTTTATCGTTTACTGTAATAAGTTTGGTAGAAATTGTTGTGTGAAGATATAAGTAATTTACTTTGATGCTATATAAACTGTGAGCGGGAGTATTGAGAAAGAGAGAGAGCAATATCGATAGTCGATCCAACAAAGGGGGTTTTTGTGTGTTGTTGGGTAGCTAGAGAGTCGGACACATGTTTTACTGTGGGAGTTGTGACTTTTACGAACTGGTTAAGATTGAGGTTAGTGGAAAGCAATGTACGTTTTGAATGATTGTTTTATACCAGTATGTGATATGATAATAGTGAGTGTAGAGACTGGGCGAAGTAAATACTGAGACTGTGCAGTGAGACGAAGTAACCATGACAATGCAACCCAGAATGGGCGGTATTGTAGCTCTGTGTCTGTGAATTGAACTGCACTTGTATTTTGACTGTGTTTTCGTACGCTCAAGTACTGTGAACTTACATATTTATTCGCGTTTCAATGAACTGTTGGACGCCTATAATCAGTAACAGTCGTTACGAACTTATGTGAACCGTCTCTTGTGTGTGAGTACACTCCCGCCCAGTACGGTTTTTCGCGATCGCGGCAGTCATAATACGAATTTACTTTCTATAGAATTCGCCGTCGGTAAGTTTTATAAACTGTGTGTAGCATAAGTAAACTTAAATTGTTAATACTGTGCACATACGGACATCTGTAACAACAACTACATCGACCAACCTGTGGCCTGCAAAACGCCACTGTAATCAGATTTGCAGCTTAATGAATACCACCACCCGGCCGATTACGAGGAAAAATCATCAGCTGCAATCACACGACCGTGGGAAGCAGATCTCAGCGTTTTACCAGAACCAGCCAGTTGCCGTCGATATCGCGACCATCGTCACAACACACAAGATAAGGTTTAAAAGCAGCGCTCTCCTCTCCAAGACTCAAAATTGTTGCAAACAATTTTAATTTCCTTTTGGCTGACATACACGTAACAGTTGTCTTCTTTACAATAAAAGTGTTCCCCACGAAGTGGTGTATTCTATATAGACATTGTTGACTTTCATTAGGAGTAGCCATTTCCCTCTTAATTATTTCCATTTTTTTTACATTTTGAATCCGCTGCCATTGCATGTGTATTTTTTTAATAACTTTTGGAGGGTATGTGTCTAAATTCGTGTGCCGTAGCATTTACCAGAAGTATCGTAATGCTTTGCTACTTGCACAAGGACGCCCTTCATGAATTTCTTAAACGTCGACCAATGACAGTGAAGCTCGCTTGCTATTGGTGCTAACAGTCCACAGATTGTAATTCAAAGGTGGGTAGCTGTCAAACCACACGGCTTATGATTACTTTGAATGACAGTCGTGTAAAATTGTGGGTTCATCACTCAACTTTGGTATTCTTTTGTTTATTGATATTAGAAACAATTTTTTTGTCAATGTCATTAAATCTTATTTAATATGGTTATTCTATGCTAAACTGGGATAAATGCACGGTCAGATATTGTGTTGGGAAGTAAAATTTGGAGAAATTTCTATTTAGATATGACATGATTTGGACTGCATTAGTTAACACGGCACTTTTCGGGCATTTTGGAGATACTTAGTGACAGCGTAGAATCGCAGTCATCACGCACTATTAAAACTGCCATTTATTTAAGAAAATAGCGCCATAACGGATTTAGATCTGGCAAGTTCATCACCAGACGGGTGTTCACATGATTTGCAAGTGCACCTTGCAAATCATGTGAACACCCGTCTGATGATGAACTTGCCAGTTCGAAACCAGTTATGGCACTATTTACTTAAATAAATAGCAGTATTAATAGTGGTTGTTTGCTGTCTTCTTCTTTGTAAGAATCAACTCACATTACTTCCCATTGTCTTTTTTGTGGTAAGTAGCTACCTGAATAAAACTTCATCTTTCTGCTGATGCATTACACATTTTCTGCCACAACTGATTAAATATAGTGTTTATATACTACTCATATTCTGCTGAAGATGTATTGACACAAAGACTTGTCTCACCAATGTAGATCAGTTCTCAGTGAAGTTTGTAGATTCCAGTCATGTGAAGCTTAGCAAAAGCTACATTTGCAACCTTATGGGGAGAGACTCAGTAGTATATAAAGAGTAGCAATCCAAAAACACAAGGAGTCATCCTGTTGAATATCATTGTTATATAAATTGAATCAGCCTCAGACATGTGCCCAGGAGCATTTTAGTAAGGTATAATACAATATTTATTCAGGTCAGAAACAACATTAGAACCGTAATAGGACCCTGTGGTACATTATACCCTGAAGAGCCAAAGAAACTGCTACACCTGCCTAATAAGGTGTTGGACCCCTGTGAACAAACACAAATGCTGCAACATGATATAGCATGGACTCAACTAATGTCTTAAATAGTGGTGGAGGGAAATGACACCATGAATCCTGTAAGGCGGTCCATATATCTGTAACAGTACGAGGGGGTGGAGGTCTCTTCTGAACAGCACATTGCAATGCATCCCAGGTATGCTTAATGATGTTCATGTCTGGGGAGTCTGGTGGCCATCAGAAATGTTTAAACTAAGAAGAGTGTTCCTGGAGCCACTCCATAGTGATTCTGGATGTATGGGGGTTGCATTGTCCTGCTGTAATTGCTGAAGTCCATCGAAATACACAATGGACATGAAGGGATGCAGGAGATCAGACAGGATGCTTACTTATGCGTCACCTTCAGAGTCGTACCTAGATGTATTAGGGTCCCCATATCACTGCAACTGCACACGTCCCACACCATTAAAGAGTCTCCACCAGCTTGAAGAGTCCCCTGATGACACGCAGGGTCTGTGGACTCATGAGGTTGTCTCCGTGGCTGTACACATCCATCCACTCATTACAATTTGAAACAAGGCTCATTTGACCAGGGAACACGTTTCCAGTCATCAACAGTCCAGTGTCTTTGTTGATGGACTGAGGCAAGGTGTAACGCTTTGGGTTGTGCAGTCATCAAGGGTACACTAGTGGGCCTTTGGCTCCAAACGCCCATATCGATGATGTTTCATTGAATGGTTCACATGATGACACTTGATGATCGCCCAGCATTGAAATCTGTAGCAATTTGCATTTCTGTCACGTTGAACAACTCTCTTCAGTTATCGTTGACCACATTCTTACAGGATATTTTCCTCGCTGCAGCAATATCAGAGATTTGCTCTATTACTGGAGTCCTGATGTTCATGGTACATGCCTGAAATGGTCGTATGTGAAAATTCCCTCTTCATTGCTTGTGCAACAACTATAACACAAAGTTCAAACTCACTTAAATTGTGATAACCAGTCATTGTAGCAGCAGTAACCAATCTGACAACTGTGCCAGACACTTGTTGTCTTATATAGGTGCACCACCATATTCTGCCTGTTTACATATCTCTGTATTTGAATGTGCATGCCTACACCAGTTCCTTTGATACTTCAGTTCATCTTATTATTTTAATCTTGGAACAATTAGTGATACCCAGTTGACTGGGAACTGATATACTCTGACTCTTGTCATGTTCCATAATATCTTTAACTGTTGCATGAGCATAACACAGTTCACACTATCAAAAGACTTACGCATGTTTCAAGATATTCCCAACAGTAATAATTATTGATGTATTGGCTCTAGTATACAATCTAAATATAGCCTGTACCAGTGACAGACAATTTTAAAATCCAAACTGTTAGCTGCAGAGAATTTTTTTCCTTTATTAAGTCTCGATGCATTCTATTGCACATGATCTGTTAAAGTGCTTGATTTTTCTTTCTTTTGTTATTTAATGAGCAGAGTGGCAATAATGAGATGTAGCAGTAAATCATTGTCATTGTTTTATTTCCTTCTGGTGAAGTGAAATGCCTTATCTTTGTATTTTTATACAGTGCATCACTGTGTAGGGAAGATATGGGTTCCACAAGATATGAAGACACAAGAGTTTACAATCAGGTTATGCACTGTAGTTAATAAGGAAAATAAACCATATGTGTAACTGTGTTTGCATATAGTGGGTGGCTATAATTAAATTGACAGTGTTCCAGTTGATGCAGTGCAAGACATATACACTGCTGGATGCAAAACACTATAATGAAAAAACTATTAGTGCTCTTTTATGACACCAGGTTAAAACATAGCACTGTGAGCAGTTAGAATATGAAATGTTTCTTTTTTGATGTCAGTATGCTGTTTCTCACTTGGCAATGCATGTTCATTTGTTTTATGAAGTGATTGTGGGTGTGAAGGGATAAGAAGTTTGAAGTTTTCCATTCAAAACACAATGTCTATCGAGAAGAAAGATGGTGTGTTGCTGGTACAGTTGTTTTGTCAGAAAAGCAGCAACAACAGTTTAACACTGTGGGAATATTACTGACAGAAATGACTGTGTAGAGGCTCCATGTCAACAAATGTGCTAAAGAACATTATCAAGAAATCTGAAGAAACAGGTGAATTGCATGGAGCAGCAAGTGGAGGGCGGCAGCCCATTCCTGTGGCAGTTGTTGATGAAGTTGCTGCAGCTGTATTTGGCAGTGCAGCACATGCCTCATTTGTGGTACATTTTGCACTGCTATCCCTACAAGATACAGAATATGCGCCAAATAAAGCCTCAAGACAGGTTACAACACTGCGGCCTGCCTTTCAACTTTTGTGTGCATGGAAATGGATGACATGTGGCCATTTATATCCTTTGTATGGATGAGGCTATGGGAATGAAATATGATTATTGGACAAATGAAATAACTATTCCCGTTAAATTCCACATTGAGATATATTTCGTAGTTAGTTATAACACAGCTTGAGATAAGAACAGAACTAAAAACTAACATGGAGGATCGGCAGAGCAATAAGTGTCCAAAGATGGTGTTAATCGTGGTCGATATGACCTATCGATGCCATACATCCCCCTACCCCCACACAGTACAGAGTACCACCCATTAGGTTGGAGTGGAGGTAATGTTGGCGTTGGCATCGGTAGTAGTTATATGAGGCAGCAGGTACACGATGGGGATTTCTATCTTGGTCGAGGGGAGTGCAGAGGCAGAGGGATAGGCGGCGGGTCCACCTCACAGTCAGTCAACCACCAGGGGCAGATGATGTGTCAGGCAGCCTGAGAGCAGGTGTGCGGAATGGTGTGCCATGGTGAAGGCATGCCCACCCTGAATGCAGATTGAGCAGTCCAAGGAGATGAATCCGTGAATTTTAGATGGGTCGCATTTGTGGAGGAGGGACAGGCTATGCACTACACTGACATTTAACCGCCTGTTGGAGGACAAGGCCGCGGTGTCTGTTGGGAGCATGAGCACACAGTCATCGAAGGTGATGATCGACATGTCATGCATGTGGTGTGGTGGCACGTTGCAACACAGGTTGAATGTGAGAGAGCGAGTCTCCACAGTCGGTGAAGTTTCTGCGAAACCCGCATTTGGGGTGGATGGTGACATGCCTGGAAAACCTGCGAATGACGATGACGAATCATGGGTTGGAGAAAACAGTGCAATGGGATGAGGCAAAGTATTTTTGGGCTCCATGGTGGAAAAGTCGTCACGAGGGCCCGACTGAGAGGGTAGAGGGCATCAAAGTCCACCAAAGCAGGTTTGAGCCTGTGCAATGAAAAATTTTGAGGACGATCTTTAATCTTAATGTCAAACGTTGTCTTGACCTGCTGTAGTACTCTAAAGGGGCTGAAGTAGGTTGATTGCAGGGGCTGTCTGATGGAAACATCCCGGAGCATAATGTGAGAGCAGTTGCTGAGTGTGGTTGGCATGTAAGGTCTGGCAGGGAACGGCTGATAGGCAGATGTAGCCAAGCATGTTTAAAGTGAGTGCACATGTGACTAATGAAATCTGGGGAGGGGGCAAAATCCTCAGGTGCATGAGGCAGGATAAGTTCCCCTGGTAGGAGAGGGTTCTCCCTGAAAACGAATTCAGAGTTGATCCCCTGTAAGTCTGGTTTAAACATCAAACGGAGACTAAGTAACAACCATGGAAGCACCTCAGACAGTTATGGCACCTGAGTGCAGTTTTGAGGGTATGGTGCCATCGTTCAACTAACCCGTTGCTTTGTGGGTGGTAGGCTGTTGTATGAATTTTTTAATGCTGCACATGTTACATAAAATGGTGAAAAGGGCAGACTCAAACTGCCGACCTTGATCGGTGGTGATAGTGGTCAGGCAACCGAACCTGGCATTCCATGCGGAGATTACACCCTTGGCCACAGTTTCAGCGGTAATGTTCTGTTCTGTAAAGGAACAGCTTTCACCCAGTGAGACATGTGGTCGATTATGGTGGGAATATATATGTGGCCCTGTGACGGTTTTTTTGGCGTGATAAGGTCGATATGTACATGTCGAAATCTTTCTTGCGGAATGTCGGATTTGCCTAGTGGAGGGGAGATGTGGTGGCCAATTTTGTTGCATTGACAGGAGACATAGCTGTGTGTCCAGGTCTGGCAGTCCCGTTTAAAATTTTTCCAAACAAAACACTCGGATACGCGCTGTGTGGTGGCGCAGGCACCAGGGTGAGTGAGGTTGTGCAAGGCGTTGAAGGCGTGTGGCGGGAGCAATGGCCGCAAGGTGCCAGCAGAAGAATCACAAAAGAGAAAGTATTGATCCACGAGAAAAAATCAGGGGCGATGTTTTCTTTGCTTTTCATGTAGCAAACGTCTGTTGTGAATTCAGAGACTAAATCAAAGTGGCGGAAATACCAAGGGGGTGGGTCCTCAGGAGGGTTGCAGAAAGCGTACGCTAGTGGTTTGCAGTCAGTAAGAATGAAGAATGAATGGCCCTCGACATCGGGGTGAAAGTGTTTGATGGCTTCATAGACCGCCAGAAGTTCCCTATCAAAAGCGGTATATTTCTTCTGAGCTGTAGACAGCTTTTTAGAGAAGAAATGAAGGGAAGAAACTATGTCACCTTTGCGTTGCTGTAGTACTGCCTCCTACGTGATGTCGCTGGTGTCTGTAGTGATGAACAACTCAGCTGACGGGTCGGGATGGGCGAGTGTCACGGCGTGAGCTAAGGAAGTTTTTTAGCGCCTTGAAGGTCACCAGCATAGGTTCAGTCCATCTAACTGGTTTAAGGCCTAAAGTCTGTTTGCTTGACAGTGAGTCATCAGGTGGGCGAGCATGGAGGTGGCAAGAGGCAGAGGCTGATGGTAGTAATCTATTACACCCAAGAAATGTCAGAGTAGTAAGTCAGAGTTTGTAAGCTGCCTCCGCAGCCGGAGGCAGCAGTGATGTGATGGCCTGCACGCGGGATTTGGGAGGCTGTATTCCGTCTGTGGAGATGGTATAACCCAAAAATGTAACAGAAGACTGGCGCAATGGGAATGACGTTGGAGTTCAAGGTCTGGAGGACCTTGGATAAATGATTTTCGTGTTCCTCAACTGTGTTACTGAAAATGAGTATGTCATCCAGATACGCAAAGCAAAACTGGAACTGTCGTAAGATTGCATCGATGAAACGTTGACATGTTTGTGCCGCGTTTTTCAGGCTGAATGGCATGAAGTTGTATTGGAACAAACCAAGTGGTGAGATAAAAGCTGTCTTTGGAATGTCTTCCGGTGCTACAGAAATCTGGTGGTAGGCACATTTACAGTCAATAACACTGAAGATAGTGGTGCACGGTAACATATCAGTGAAATCGTTTATGTTCGGCACTGGGTAATTGTCGATGAGTGTACAATCGTTCAGCGTCTGTAGTTGCTGCACATTCGGAAAGAACCATCGTGTTTGATGACGAGGTGAATCGGTGAAGGCCAGTTGCTGTCCGACGGTTGCAGGATACATGCCTCCAAAAGTTCATTAATTTGCTGCCGGGCCATGAGCAACTTAATGGGGTTGAGGCGTCTAACCTTGTGCCTAATAGGAGCAGTGGTAACAATCTTGTGTGTTGTTCCATCAGTGACGGAAGAAACCAAGGACTGCACAAGAGACTGAGCAATGTGCTGACATGAAGTTTGAGGACGATTGGGGTGTGACGAGGCATAACCATTAGTGTGAGTGGGAAAAGGCAGCACGAAAGTCACATGCCTAGTATGTGAGTGTGGAGTGCTTGTTTGGAGAGGTCTTCTGCACACGCAGCATGGAGTGGGTCGGGATGCACAGTGACTGTCTGTTGTCACCCTTGCCTTGGGTAACCGGCATGGGCGAGAGAGGTGTTGGCGTCGCGAAGGGAACAGCAATGGCCGCTGAGTTACATGGCTGGCACATGAGAGAGGGGAAATCTTTATCAACACATGGGGCGGCTTCCTGCACAGTGGGTGTGGTTGTATCATGCACGTGACTCTCATCAGAAGCACTGTTTGAAACACATGGCACTGAACGTGGAGAGCATGTCGGGGGTGCGGTGTCTATTCAATGCAAATCGTCACATGCAATTAATGTTTTTGGACTAACCTGCTGAGAGTCTGAGCTGGTATCTGCTGGAGATACATGATTAGGTGGCAGCACTGTGGACTGCAGTTTCAGCAGCGAGGCACGAGCGAGGACGAGCTCATTGTAAGTGTATGCTATTCATTGTTTCAGCTCGTCATTTTCCTGGTGGAGTTGTGCCGCTGAGTCATATTCTGACAGTAAGTTAGTGATGCAGGTCACAATGTCTCCCACGAAAGTGAGCACTTGCATAGTAACTCACATGTCACAAGAGAAACCGAACATGGAATATGAGTGCTGAAGCACAGTATCTGAGTGTTAGGGGGATGATGTAGAACTGAGCCCCGAACCATGTTCGGAGAGAGTTTGTAATGTGACAAAAAATCCATGCCAAGAATTGGTTCATCAATGTTGGCAATGTAGAAAGTCCACAGAAAACACGGAGAAGGAGACAGCTGCATCATAACTTTGACAGAGCCTGAGGTTTGTAACGTTGATGCTTTGGCAGCTTGTAGAAGTGAACTCATCAGTGAAAAGGCGGGAGGAGCCAACGGTGTGGGTATGATAGACCCGTCAACGCCTGTGTCGACTAGGAAGACAATCCATAACGAAATGTTATAAATGTTATAAATAACCGTTCAGCCAGATGAACGAGTGGACAGAGTGCAATGTGTGAGGATGACTGCAGGACTCGGCGTCTTCTAGATCCTGTGGTTGGCATTTGGCTGCTGGCAAGGTAATCGACACTTCTTGGCATCATCACCAAAAATCTTGTGGTACCAACAGTATGGATGAGCTGGATGTGGTAGTGCAGGTTGTAACATTACAGGACATATTCGGATATATTGAAGTATTCGATACTGTAGACTTTTAGGGGATGTCGATACAGATATGCAAAATGTAAAGGGAAGCTTTGGTGATGTTTAAATATTGTACTGTGTCAATATTAGGACATTTTGCACAGAAAGAACAAAAATAGAATTAATGTAAATATATATTATTTCATTCAATTTTGTAATTATATTTCATTTTGTAAAAGAAAGACTCACTGTTTGTTGTAGCTCTGATTAATTATATAAATTATCAGTTTTGAGCTAAATTATTTCGTATAATATGGACAAGATACTTTTAAAAACTCACCAGCTAAAGAGAAAATCTGTAAATGAACGTTTAATGCACACTTCTGGAACTTTCTATGGAGAAATTCTATATTATGATCGCAAAAATACGAAAACTTGTGAAAACTGTTTCACAACCTAATTTCGAAAGACGATTTGTATCAAGAAATATTGCTAAAAAGATTTATTTACGTTTTGAAACACGATTTAAATCATTTTACATATAAATAGTTGTTCTAAATCACTCAAGAAATATCCAGAATCAAATGTCAAGATATTTCTGGAAACATCGTTACAAATCTGGTGAAGGTTATCCAGAAGCTGGTAGAAAAATGTTATAAAATCTATTCGGAAATTATGCTTGTAAGAATTTATATGTACTGATCCTTTTACTTACTTTAATCTGTACTAAAATTCTGTAATGTCTAATTTAGTTTTAAGTCGTGAATTGCTATCGTATTGTAAACAAAACATTGTCAAAGACTCTCATTGTCTGAAAAGATATTAATACACCTTGGAGTTTTCAGTTGCCAGTTCGGATATGCTGTGCAGTTAGCTCTGAGAGTCAGTTGTTGAGCCTGTGAAGTCTGTCAGTTCTGTTTTGTAAATAAACGTCTGTAATGAAGAATTACTTGTTGTTGTCAATATGAACTCAAGACCTTTTGCACGAAGCAGACACCTCCTAATGCAATGTTTAAATTTGGTGTTGAGGAGCTGGGATGTTATAATTTGGTTGAGGAAGCTGGGATGTTATAAGGTGACTGCAGCAGCAGAGGAGGCTTGTCCTCATTGATTTGATCTGCGATATATACTGGCACATATGGTGCGTGGGCGATTCTTGAATACTTGGACGGAGGAGAGAGGGAGCGGGTACTCCCAGGCAGTGTAGACAGCATAGAGATGGAGCAGGCTCTGCCTCTGCCCACAGACGGCCGGTAAACAGGAACAGTTGTGCCAACCAGTGGTGAGTGGTGTGCTGGTTGGTGTTGTAGCAATGCATACAGCTGGTCTGTGATACGAAGATGAGAGGCAATTGACTTGAAGGAGTGTGGTAGCTCGTGAATCTGTAGGTTGGTGGGTAACTTGGTGGACCATACCGCCCACAGAGTAACGTTCAGCATCATATGTTCACTCACAAGTAATTGAAGGTGGCACCAGACTTGTGATGGAGTTCGGTCCCCCAGGTGCTCCACATACAAGATCTTGATGATTAATTCCTGTGGTGAGCAGGTGAGTCACTCCAAAATTGTTTTCTTTGTGAACTCGTACTTCAGTGGAGGTGGT
The DNA here is from genome assembly GCF_023897955.1 of Schistocerca gregaria. Lineage (NCBI taxonomy): Eukaryota > Metazoa > Arthropoda > Insecta > Orthoptera > Acrididae > Schistocerca > Schistocerca gregaria. The sequence goes on along the minus strand of NC_064923.1, from coordinate 617,030,634 downwards.
GGAAAGAGGAGTAGATCACAAAGTAAGTCCAAGTTCATGGAGGTGCGTGACAAGATATAGGAATTTAGAGTTGTCATCGGACACATGATGTAATCGAACAGATGTTCCACAAGCACAAACCGTTAAATGGGGTTGTCCTTGTATAAAGGAGGCAGCTTTGGCAGTGGCCTGGGGGGGGGGGGGGGATGACGAAGGCGGCTTCAGTGTATCTTGGAAGGCCTGCTGGTCCATGGTAGGAGGGGCGTACTGCAGCCCGCCACCGTAAGCATAGGTGTGTTATTGGCCAGAATGTCCGAAGCAATGGCAGGTTGCATTGTCCTTGACGTGTTGCAAAAATGCGCCGCAGCTGGCAACATGTGTGGCGGTCCCTTAAACTGGACCGAAGGTTAGAGGTACAGATTCGAAATTGTCCACCTCAGAAGTGACACGGAAGGCCGTCATGGCAAATGGCAAACCCAGACAGAACTGTGGGAGTGGCGAGAAGCTGAACAGTCTGAATCGAGGGCCTCCTGTGCATGTGAGGGATTGGGGGTTAGTACTTCGTGTGACAACAGTGTGAGCTTTCTGTGCACATCAGAAACACACCTTGTGTGGTCAGACTATAAATTACTGGCTAAACTTGCTGAAGATTGCATTGTTGCAGTAAAACATTCCAGGAAGGCAAAGTGCCATAAGATGCACTCGAGCCCATGTGGTTGAAAAACTGAGCAACAGGTCTGGTGGTTGACAAGGAGAATTTGGAGTATGAAAACGTCCATCGTTAGTTTGTGAGTGAGGCAGAACTGGAATAGTTTGATAGCAGTTGATTGTGTGTGTGTTGTGCACAAATGGCAGCATTGTACACTCTAAGTATGTGTGCAAATGTAGATCATTTTGAACATTACATGATCTATCGGTAGTTACACAGTTCTGAAAATTATCCACTTCACATTTCACATGTTGGTGAGCACAATCCAGCAACACGAAACCTGAGTCCATTGTTTGAGTAAATGGTGTAGCACTTGAGCGTTGTAGAACAACAAAGTTTGAGGTTAACTTGGTTGGAGATCTCGAATCACTGTTGATTAGTGGAGAGCCAGCAGTTGATGAAGGATTGGAGTGGCCTAGTTGTCGTAGTTGGGCCTTCAAATCTTCAAACAAAGCACTGAGTGAGGCACCCATGGCATCGTGCACATAAATTGTTGATTTATAACACCTGGCGCAAAAGTTGTGGAAGACGTAGAATCTTCTGGGTCACCAGTATGGGAATGGGATACAATTATCGGTTGAATGCAATAACTATCCCCATTAAATTCCACATAGAGATATATTTCATAGTTAGTCATAAATGTGACACAGCTTCAGATACAGAACAGAACTAAAAACTAACGTGGAGGCTCGGCACAGCAATAAGAGTCCAAAGATGGTTTTAATCGTGGTCTATACGACCTATCGACGCCACAAGCCCCTTGCTACTGTGCACGGTGTGATGAATGCACGTAACTGCCACATATATACATCTGTATTTACATCTACAATCTGCAAACCACCATGAGGTGCATGGCAGAGGATACATCCCATGTTGTTGTTGTTGTTGTCTTCAGTCCTGAGACTGGTTTGATGCAGCTCTCCATGCTACTCTATCCTGTGCAAGCTGCTTCATCTCCCAGTACCTACTGCAACCTACATCCTTCTGAATCTGCTTAGTGTACTCATCTCTCGGTCTCCCTCTACGATTTTTACCCTCCACGCTGCCCTCCAATGCTAAATTTGTGATCCCTTGATGCCTCAAAACATGTCCTACCAACCGATCCCTTCTTCTAGTCAAGTTGTGCCACAAACTTCTCTTCTCCCCAATCCTATTCAATACCTCCTCATTAGTTATGTGATCTATCCACCTTATCTTCAGTATTCTTCTGTAGCACCACATTTCGAAAGCTTCTATTCTCTTCTTGTCCAAACTAGTTATCGTCCAGATACATCCCATAACGCCAGTTATTAGGGTTTCTTCCCATCCCATCCATGTATTGAGCATGGAGTAACGGTTCTTTGAATGCCTCTGTGTGTGCAGTAATTATTATAATCTTATCCTCATGATTTCCTATGAAAACAGTATGAAGGGGATTGTACATAGTTTGTGGCATCCAAAAGCCCTTCAGAACTATGAAGTGAAGGACTTTCCGGTCATGAAGCATGGGATGACGTTGGCACCAACACAACAAATTCCAAGCTGCTGTGTCACGATTTCGTGACATGAGTTAACTGAAATGTCACATTCTTCTGCAAACTCTTGTACTGTTAGTCTTCAATTGGCACACACAATTTTGTTAATATTCCTGGTATGCATATCACAGGGTCGCAGGCAGACATCAAAGAATGTTGTAAACAAGGGTCAACGTTAACTTATGTTTGGCAATTTTTTAACTGTGTGAACCAATCTCAACACCGTGTAAATCTTAAGCACTCATCACTGTAAGCTTTCTGCATCATTTGTTGTGTCTCTCTATAAATATTTTCTTAAGTTGCACACAAAATTTAATGTACGCGTGTTGCTCCTCTAACTCTGCCATCTCGAAATATGCAAACCGTGCAGCACAACATTCTAATCAGTATAGCACTGAACAATAACTAACAGACATAGAACAATAAATCTTCCACCATGTACACAGTAAACACAGTTTCCTGCAGGGATGCCAACAACATTTTGCCCCAACACACTATTGGCACAAAATTACAAATGTGCCAGAATTTTTGAACAGATCTTATGTGCAATGATTGTCATCCTCAATAGTCACAGGTTTGTCTGACCCATGTGACAGTGTCACAGAGGTGCTGAAGACACCAAACTGGAAGACTCTTGTAGATACACATAAATTATCCTGAGAAAGTCTACTTACAAAATTTCAAGGACCAGATTTAAATGGTGACTAAGAATATACTACAACCATCTATGTATTTCTCCCAAAGGGATTGTGAGGACAAAGTTAGGGTTATTACAACATTTGGAGAGACATTTAAACACTCATTCTTTTTGCACTTCATATGTGATTGGAACAGAAAGATACTCCAATATCTGGTGCAAAGCAATGTACCCTCTGCAATACATTTCTCAGTGGTTTGAAATAAAGTCTCATTGTGAAAGCTGTTCTCAAACATGGGATGAATTGGTTGAAATTCATATGCAGCTTGAAACGTATCTGACAACTGTCCAATATTTTGCAGCTGCTGCGAAATGGGGTATTGGAAGAGCTCCTAAGAGTGGTCTACTTGTGATACCAGTACCAGAGATACCTCAAGCACTCTCTTCTCCTCTGGTTCCTGTCTCCTCTGCAGAAAGTACAGAATCTGTCATACTCATCTACTTGACTGAGAGTGGCGTGTCAGTGGTATGTCTAGTTGTCCTGCACAGGGTGGACAGGTACCAAGGAGGACTCAGAGTGTTGTACCGATCCCCCAACCACCAACATTCATGATGCTGTCCGTCCCTGAAACTCACTCAGTGGGACGCACTTCACCTGTTTTGGAGAAATCTGTTTTGTCCAGCATCAAGAGGAGGAAAACACAAGTGTAGGGGTCTATCAATTATCAGCAGTTCAAATGTATGTTATGAGACTGTACCCTTAGGGAAATTGCAGAAAGAGACTGGAAAGGACACTAGCTGTACCTAGCATGTATGACTGGTGCCCTCATTCAACATGTTTAAAAGGCTATTCCAGTAGCTATTTTTCAACCCACTGAAGATTGTGGCAGACATTGGAAAAAATCATATCTATTATCTGAGATCCGAGGTCATACTTGGGCTATTCCACTGACTGGCAGATAAGGTTGAGAACGCCAGTCTTGCGCATGCAGTTTCAATGAAGTTCACACTTTGCAGCACTCTTCCCAGAACTGATCACGGTGTTTGGTTCTGAGAGGAGGGGAAGGACTGTACTAAGGAATTCAAAGACTCTATGATAAGCAAGGCTGTGAGTTCCTGGACTTGTGTCACAGGGTTGAGAACTGTAGGTACCTCCTAAACAGTTCAGGTGTGCATTATGCATCAGAGGCTGTTACTCATGTTGCTGACTGTGTGTGAGGTGCATACAAGGGTTTTTTAGATTAGGTGACTCTCCATCCAGTCCAGGTAACAATCGCTTTAGAAAATCTGGAAGTATCTGTGTAAGATTAAAAGAAATGTCTGCCACAGGTGACAGTTTTAAAATTCTAATTTTAAACTGCTGAAGCATTCACAACAAAATGCCAGAGTTTAAAGCACTCATGAAAAGCAGTGAAACACACATAATACTAGGTACAGAAAGCTGGTTGAAGCCTGATACTGATAGCAGTCATATTTATGGGGAAAATTTAAGTGTACATCAAAACATTAAGCAAATAGGAAATAGAGGTGGTGCCTTTGTCGCAGTGGACAAGAAACTTAAATCCACCAACATAGAAACTGAATCTGTCTGCGAGGTTGTTTGGGCAAGACTCAGTATTGGGAGTGATTATAAAATGGTAACTGGATCCTTCTACCATCCACCAGACTCATCTCCTGAGATAATTGAAAATTTTAGAGGAAACTTCAGTTCAATTGTACATAGGTTCCCCATTCATACTACAGTCATCAGTGGAGACTTCAGTCATCCAACAATTAATTGCAAAAAATATAATTTTGTTAGTGGTGGGCATGATAAGATAGCCTGCAAAACATTACTAAAAGCCTTCTTTGAAAACTACTTAGAACAGGTAGTCAGGAACCCCACTAATAAGGGCAATATGTTGGATCTAATGGTAACAAACAGACCTGATCTCTTTGAAAATGTCCACATTGAAACCATGACGCAGTTATGACAACAGTGATTATCAAACCACAAAGGACAAATAAAACAAGCAGGAAGATTTATATGTTCTGTAAACTAATTAAAAATCAGTAATGTCATATCTCAGTACAGAACTTGAAACTTTCAGCACATTGTAGGAACATGTAGACTAACTATGGCTAAAGTTTAAAATAATTGTTGACCATGCACTGGTTAGGTATGTACCCAGAAAAACACTCCAGAATAAGAGGGAACCTCTGTGGTTTACAGTAACTATAAAGAAACAGGATTTCAGCATAATAGGTGTAAAACAAAGTAAGGTGCAACAGATAGAGAGACGCTGAATGAAACACATTTGGCTGTCAAGAGATGCCTGATGCCTTCAGTGACTTCCATAGCAGCATATTGTCAAATCATCTTTTAGAGAAACCAAAGAAATTCTGATCATGTATAAAGGTTGTTAGTATGACCAAACTTAGTGTCTAGTCCATAGCAAGCAAGACAGGAACTGAAATTGAGGGTAACAAAACAAAATTCGAAATGCTTAAATCTGTTTTCCACATGTTCGTTTACAAAATGTATCCCATGACTACTGCCCCAGTTATATCCTTGTACCACTGAAAAGATGAATGAAATGAGTATTAGTGTTGGTGGTGCTATGAAACAACTGATATCATTAAAACTGAAAAATGCTCCAGGGCTGATAGAATCCCTGTCAGGTTCTATACTGGATTTGTGGCTGAGATAGTTGCTTTTCTAACTATAATCTATTGTAGATGTATTGAACAAAAAACAGCGCCAATTTCCTGGAAAAGGCACAGTTCACACCTGTGTACAAGAAGAGTAGTAGAAGTGATCAACGAAGCTACACTCCAATATCTTTGGCATCGATTTCTTGTGAAATCTTAGAACATATTCTGAGCTCAAACATAATGAGGCATGTTGAACAACATGACCTCCTCAATGCCAACCACCATAGATTCCAGAAACATTAATCATGTAAGACCCGATTTGCACTTTTCTCACACGATGGACCGAAAGCTTTGAATCAAGGCATTGAGGTAGATGCAGTGTTTCAAGAATTCCATAAAGAATTTTACTCCATACCAGACCCAAGCTTACTATCAAAAGTACAATAATATGGGGTCTCAATTAAAATTGGTGACTTGATTGACTTTTTGACAGGGAAGACACAAGAAGTTATATTGGGTGAAGAGTCATTGAAAGATGTAGAAGCAACTTTAGGTGTGCCACAGGGAAACATGTCAGGTCCCTTGCAGATTATCTTGTATATTAATGACCTCGTGAATGATATTGATAGTATATGTAGACTTCTTGCAGATGAGGAGGTCAACCACAAGGAAGTACTGCCTGAAAGAAACTTCAGTCAGATCTTGATGAGATTTCAATATGGTGCAAAGATTGGTGGCTTGCTTTAAAAATTACCCATTTAAAATTGTCCACAACACAAAATGTCTACAATATTAGTGAGCCATGCTTGGAATTGATCAACTTACACAAGTATCTAGCTGTAAAGCTTTATAGAGGAATGAAATGGAATGATCACCTAGGCCCAGTGAAGTGTAAAGCAGGTGACAGACTACAGTATATAGGTGCAGTCTCATAAGTATATTGCTTACAAATAACTCATGTGACTGGTTCTAGAATATTGCTTAAGTATGTGGGACCCATACCAAACAGGACTAACAGAGGATATTGAATGTATGCAGAGAAGGGAGCACAAAAGGTCACAAATTTGTTTTATGCATGGGAGAGTGTCACAGAGATACTCAAGGAACTGAAGTGGAAGACTCTTGAAGACACACATAAATTATCCCAGACTTTCCCGGGAAAGTCTGTTAACAAAGTTTCAAGAACCAGTGTTATATAATGCCTCTATGAATGTACTAGTGATGGGATGTTGGTCTACAGTTATAATGTTGAGACCAAGGTTCAGACTTCACACTGGGTCGATAAAGATTCTCCATGACGAAAAAACTTGCAGGTCGGATCAAATGTCAACCTAATGTTGATAGTTACTTTGACTCAGAAGGATAAATGCATCATGAATTTATGCCACAGCGACAATCTGTTAACTTATGGTACTTTCAGAAATTATGCAATGACTGGGAGGTAATGTGAGAGGAGCCTGAAATGTGGCAAGACAATTCATGGCTCTTGGATCACAATAACGCACCCACACATTCATCCCTGTTGGTGCATGACAATTAAAAAAAAACTAAATTATTGTGCTGCCTCTTACTCTATACTCTCTAGACTTGGCCGAAGTTTAAAAAACCTTTGAAAAGATGAAGATTTACAATGATAGACGAGATAAAAGAAAATTTCCTGAAAACACTTCATGTAATCCAGCATGAGGTGCACCAAGACTGCCTCTGGAAGTGGAAACATCAATGGGATCAGTGTATCAAGTTGTTGAGGAGAGTATTTTCAAAGAGACCATGCATGATAATTAAAAGGTAAGAATAGAAAAATTTTGTGGAAAATGTTCCGAAATTTTCTGAACAGATCTCATACATTTGGTATGCCCTATTAGTCCTATTTGCTATTGGTCTCACGCACTTGAGTGACATTCTAGAATGGGCCAAACAAGTGATTAGTAAGCATTTTCCTTTGTAGACGGATTGTTTTTCCTAAGTATCCTAGAAATAAACAGTAGTCTACCACCTGCTCTATCCACAACTTAGCCTACATAATCATTCCATCACCTATCCATGAAAAGTGTTGCACTCAGGTAGTTCTATGAACTGGTTGACCCCAACTGCATCTCATTGATATAATAGTCATAGGGTAATAAATTTCCTAGTTTTATGAAGTGCACGGTTATGCATTTCAGAAGATTTAAAGCAAGTAGCCAATCTGTTTACCAATTTCATATATTATCAAGACCCTACTGAATATACATGTTGCTTCTTTCACAAAGTAAATCATTAAAGATAACTGTATGTAAATGTGCGTTATTCATCTCATAACATACATAGTTTCAGAACATATGTCTGATGTACAGGAGACATGTCAAGGTTACAAATTGCTTATTTACAATTTTGTCCACTTACAATAATACTTTATGGAGAATTTACTTACTCAAAATTTGTCAATCTTACAGTATTTACATCTACTATACCTATCATAAATGTTTATTAAATCTTAGGGATCGTGCTCAAAATATCACTTTGTCATTCATGAAAACTTCCACATTGTACTAGCATCATTTAGTTAGAAATTATGTAACATGCTTTTTAAAATATATATCTTCATATTCATTATGTCACACCCTTTTATTGTGTTGTATATTTTCATGGCTTTGTACTGAGGAGTCTGAGCACGCAGTTTTAAGTGATCAGAGGCGAGCATAAAGTTTTCTTTATGTCTTGTGTCGCATGAGTTTCCAAAATGATTTTTTTAATAGATCTGCTCTGCTGCATAGGAAAATAACCACCTCAAAGATGTATAAAGAGGCGACAGTTAATATTTTTAGGTCTTTAAACAATGGTCGACATGATGCCCTCGGCTGTGCAGAGCACATGTTGTGAATGATTCTTTTTTCCAACTTGAAAATTCGTGTAATGTTTCCCGAGTTTCCCCAAAAAATTATGCCATATCGAATAACTGATTCAAAGTAGCCATTTTTCTGGTGGGCATATCAGTGGCACATGCTAAAATTTCTGTTGCAAATGCCAGCCTGTTTAATTTATTTGCTAGATATTCATTATGTGAATGCCAACTCAAAGTTCCATCTAAGTTTATTCCCAGGAACCTGACTGAGCCAATTTCTTCCTTTTATTGAATGTTGTGAGTGACACAGATTTCTTCAGTTTTTGACTGTTTGGTGTTAAAACTCATCATGTGGGTTTTTGAAACGTTTATCCTTAAGCCATTTCGACTGAACCATGTTTCCAGGTTACTTTCATGACACTTTGTGATATACTGTCAGAATTTTCATTTTAAATTAGGGCAGAACTATCACTTGCAAACAAAGTTAAATGAGTATTTATATTGAGAGGCAAACATTTACACAGAACAGGAATAAAATGGGTCCAAGGATTGAATCCTTGAGGAACACCTTGTGACTCAGTTTTCCACTCTGAGAAGTGATCTGTTCCATTTGATGTGATTACTGTCCTTTGTTTCTTCTCCAAAAGATATGATTCAAACCATTTCGAAGCAGTATCCCTTATTCCATACCTGTGGAGTTTGAAAAATATCTAGGCATGGTTTACAGAGTAGAATACTTTTGTAAGATCATAGAATATTGCTGTGACCTTAGCTTTCCTATCTAGTGCTGCAGTAATTTTTTCAATAAACATATTTATTGCATCTACTGTGTTTTTGCCTTGTTGGAAGGCAAACTGGTTCTGTTAAGTGATGTCATTCTGAGTCATGAAGCTTTGTACAAAGCAGCATTTTTTTCCAATATTTTGCATATGACTGGAAGTAAGGAGAGAGGGAAATAATTTCCCATATAACCTTTTGAACCTTTTTTAAACAATGGTTTTAATTCAGTGTATTTCAAGAGATCAGGGAAGTAACCTTCTTCAATGGATTTGTTTATTATGAGAGAGAGAGGGGATGAGCTATCATGTTGTAAAATTTTTTCGTTATTTTAGTGAGTATCCACTAAGAGATTTGCAACAAAATTTGCTGAGAATGTGTTGAATGTTTTAAGACATTCATTTGTATTGTGTTTTAACCCAAATCTATTTACTTTCTGCTCACAATTTGTTATGTCTAAATCATATTTTGCTACACTTATGAAGTACTCATTGAAGCACTCATATATTTGAGCTGGGTTTTCAACCAACTTTTCCTCATGTTCGATTTCTGTAATGTCATCCTTGTGATTTCAGACACTTAATTAAGACTTTACTACACGCCATTTTTCTGTCCTAGAATGAATTTGTTGTTTGCCATTTGATTTGAAGCTATCACAACTTTTTAAATAATAGTTTTATAGTTTTTAACATATTTTACAAAGTCAGGATCTTTGTTGTACCTCAGTACCTTCGTTTTCCTGTCACTCGATATTTTTATTCCTTGTCTGATCCATCTTATGTTACTTGATGTTTTATTGCAATATGACCTTGACTAGAAAGTTTCATTATACGCTTTGAGAAAACTGCTTATGAATGTACTTAGGTTTCACCCTGAAACACCATTTATCTTTACTTAGTTTCTTATAGAATATTTCAATGTTTGTTTTATTGGAACTTCTTTTGATACAAGTTTGTCTTATTTTATGTTTATCAGTTTTTGGCAGTGAGACAAACAAGACTGTGTGATCAGAAAGTCCTAACTCTAGACAGAATATATCTACATTATCAAAGTAGTAATTAGTTACAAAGTTGCTGAGCAAATATTTTCTCTGGTGAACTGCGAAAATTTAAAAACCAGAATTTTAACTCAATCAATCAATTTTGTTGATACTTTATTGTCATTTACAGTGTTTATATTAAAATCTCCTGCTATTAAAATTTTTTCTTCTCTTCTTTCTTTAGTTTGTCTAGCAAGAATCGGAATTTAAAGAGAATGACCATGACTAAAGCCCTTTCTGGAATTCTACAAACTGAAATGATTAACATATTAAGGTCTTTAAGCTTTACGCAACAACTTCCAAATATGCAATCTTCATTTAAACAATTGAAATTTGTTTTCACTTCATAGCTTATCGAAGAGTCCAGGAGTATGCAGCAACCTCTCTGAGATTTTTTCTCCCTACAATAGCTGCTTGCAACATCGAAGTTTTCAATTTTATTTAAAATATTTGTTGTATTAGAGCAAAGCTGGTGCTCATTTAAACAAATTAATTTTATATTTTTACATTCTGAGAGAAGAATTTGTAACTGATCGAGTTTGTAGCTTAGGCTACTGGAAGATTTAGAATTTAAGCCATTTATATTCCAGTGAATCAGTAAGAATTTTTGCTTGTTTTAATGGTATTAAGCAAATATTTTTGTAGGCCCACTTTAGCAGTTTTCTTTTCAGCTAAATATAAGACTTTCTTAGTTTTAATGATTTTACAAACATCCATAAACATTTTGCTGAATGTCATCGATCCTAGTCTGTTTAGATGCAGTCCATCCTTAGCTAGATATTCCTTGTGCAAATACTTATTTGAGTTTGTGAATACAGCACCTAGTCTGTCACAACACTCATTAATTCTGCAATCGATTTGACTGACACGACTGTCACTCATTGACCTCCTGTTTATGATTCTGCTGATCACTATTCTGGAAGCAGAGTAAATGTCTGAGGTCACTATTGATGTTGTACTTTTCTAGGGTACAACTGAAAGTCGTTCTACATTTGATGATTACTCTCCATCCAAAATAACAGGCTGTATCTTCCCTACCAAAAACTTCTCAATACAGTCACCAATTTTGCAAGATTCCCTATACAACCATATTTCTGACAGTAGAAATAGATGTGGTACTGAGTCAAATGCTTTCAGAGAGCATAAAATACTGCATCTACCTGAGTGCCTTGAATCAAAGATTTTACTATGTCATGTGATAAAAGTCTGTGTTGTGTTTCACATTATTAATGACTTTGGGATCTGTTTTGGTTGTCGTGCAAGTCTGTTTGAGATCCCTCATTATAACAGAGCTCAGAAAATATTATAAGATTTTACAACAAATTGATGTCAAGGACACTGGATGATAGTTTTTTGTATCACTTCTACTACCATTCCTGTGAATGTGTGTGATCTGTGCTATCTCTCAACCACAAGCCACATTTTTTTATTCAAATTATCTATGATACATTCTACTTATAACTATATAATTCATTATAGTTGCAATTAACTCAGCCAAAAATTCAATATAGAATCTGATGTGGATCCCTTTGGCCACTGGAGCTCTCTTCAGTTTTAAAAATTTCAGCTGTTTCTCAACAACACGAACACTATGGTTAAAGTATTTCACTCATATTTGAAGTGGTATGAGGATTAAATTAAAGCAGATCTCTTAAAATGGAGTTATGCTCAAATTCAGTTCTTGTCTCCTTTGCGAGTGACTGAGCACTACCTTTGTTGCCACTAACATCCTTTACATATGACCAAAATTTCCTTGGTTTCTGTGAAATATCATTTGAAAATTCTCAGCTACATTAGTCTCTGAAGGCTCTCTTCACAGCTCAGTGTGTTTCATTCTGTGTCTCTCTATGTATAATTGTATGCTTTGTTTTACACTTATTATGCAGTACTTCTTGAGTTCTACCCTATCACATATTTTGTAGGAACATCCATTGCTCTCACCTTTTGTACTGTGCAGTGTGGTTTCACAAGCTCTTTCAGTCTTGGTCCAGTTTACAGTGAAATCTGCAGGGTATGAAAACCTCCTTGTGCAATATGTGATTCCTACTTTGGAACAACACAACTGTATCCCCATCACTCTTTCATACAGTATGGGGCAACACCACATGTCACACCTAAATGACAGATTTTCTCCTTTGAGAAACCTTTTGTAAGAACTTTCAAGATGTGTGGCCTTCAGTTTATCCAACGTAAGTGAGAGCATAAAGTCTAAGAAAAATGCATTTATTGTTAGTTAAAGTCTTAGATATTCACAAAGTTCTCCATACTTTCTAACACTCACTCCCTACCAAGGACTTTCTTCAATTTGTAATTTCTTTCTGAAACAAGAAGTATCATGTTCATCGTACCAGATGAGAAATTAATAAGACAATAAAGTAGTATATGGTACTAAGAATTATTGTAGCATCTGATATATGCAAGTCTCAAATCTATAGCTATTTTTAGGGTTTTGGCTTTCACATTTAGTTCTGATTAGACATTTGACACTTTCAATTAGTATTTTGAAGAGTTTCCCTCATTCTGTACTTAGATATTGTGATTTCCAATACCAATATTGTTCAATAGTAACATCCAGTTAGGGAGCCTACTTTGTTAATGGTATGTAAACTGTAAATTTTTTATACACTGGGCTGTACATATAAACAAAAATTGATGACAAATTAAAAGAAACACTAAATCACTTTAGTCATTGAAGTGTAGCATTCAGTATTAATGGAAAAACTTACAAAATTACATAAAATTAATGTCAGTATAATAAATTTGAATTTTGGTAATACTCATATTGCCGCAACAAAAGGCCAGGTAACTTATATTAAGTTATACAAAATATCAAAATTACTTTTAATCAGATTAACCAACAATGTAACATGCTAATTAATTGATTTTATAAAGGGATATGAGGCAAAAATTTATGTGACTTATTCGTTATATGATGGTAATCCTTGTCATGTACTATTTCAATCTTGTCCCTGAAGAAAAAGGCGGTGATTTTAAAACAAATGGTGTCAGGTGGCAAGACCTGTTAATCTAGTGCCAAACATACTACTAATTATGAATGTACAAGAGTTCCTGGTATATCTCTAACATTGCCTGACCCCATACCTAGCATACAGTTATGTGATATGATTCCTATGCCATTGCAATCACCAGATGAACAAATCCTCATCATATTACCAAATTTCGTGTATTTTGATAGACAGCAAATGTTAGAACCTTTAAAATATTCTTTTCTGCTAAATAACACATCACCAAACAACAGCCAAATGTGGCATAGCCATCTATGTCATTGAAATATGCAAAAACAATACAGATCACTTCAGTGATATACTTGAACAATAACTATGGCCTTGTTAACTGCCCATTAATAAGCAGTCCCTGTTTCACATCCTGAACTCAAAATGTTTCAATGGTTTCTTCATTTCTGAAGGCTCCTCTTTTAGTTATTTCAAAAACTTTTAATTAATCCTTTATATTGTTGAAAAATTCTACACTGCCATAATTCGAACAAATGAATACCAGTCCTACCCTTTTCTCTTTAAAAAATAGTAACACTAGAAGAAAAATGTTAAAGTAACAGATGACATACTCTTTGAAACAATGCATGTCATCTGGTATATTACAGGATTTATTTGTATGAAAATTCTGATTTTGGAGTGTGTCCTGTTCTCAAGTGATAGGTATAACTAAACTCAATTTGCTACAGTCAATCCCATTATAAGATTACATTTTGTTCAGCAAAACTGATACCATTGCTCACGTCGCTAACATACAGATGTAGGGGTACTTGACTTAGAGGAATACAGGTACCTGTTCGCTTTGAATTCGGTGGTGGAAGAAATTTTCATTGCCAATAATTTGCTGGCAAATTGAGGAAAGTCATAGCCTAAGGTTTTAGATCATCTCTGTGTCAATGGAAGATTAAAATCTAAATAAAGTCAAATGGTGCTTTCTTTCCTCTCTCACTCTAAGATTCATATTTCATACCGCCATATGAAGAAAATCAGTACATATTTTTCTCTTCATCCATACAACACTTTACAAATTTCGCATCATCTGTATAAAATGGGGGTGTAACATTTCACTACAAATGAGATCATTTTATCAAATAGTTCACATTGTACATTATATAAAAATTGCTTTCTACAACAAGCCCTGCAAAACTCAGCATAAATACTAGAGCCTTTTTTTTTTGAAATGTGTGTATACAGGTTATTTCATGTCAGATCTAAAATTTAGAGAAATGCATGTATGTAGTGGCTTCGTAACAGTAGGCAATAGTATTGGCAGCCTGAAGGCAGGAGACGTTAAAATTAAAAAGAAATGTTCAAAATTTCTATAAGAAATTGTTCTCCTGTAGCACAATTGAATCCTGACTAACTGCATGTTGTTACAACTATCACTTAAGAGTGTGATGTGAATCAAACTGAGGTTGTGAGATAAATAAATTCATTAACAAGCCAGGAAAAATTTCTTTCACTGTTGGTTCCAATAACAAAAGACAAGCGTATTCTTACGATCCTCTGATTCCTGTTTCCAAATTCCAGGAAATTTAGGAAAAAGGTCTGGCTTCTCAAAAACAACTATCTGAGAAATCCAAAAACTCTCATTATACAACTAATTTCTTTCACAGTGGAGAAATGTTAAATGTGATGTGCTGTGAAGCTTGGTTCTTTGTTCACTCTTCTTTATGGTCTATACATGTAATTTACCTGTGAAATAGGTGGAAATCTTGAAGACTCTTGATGCGACCTTGTTAGAGGCAAGATTCATTGTATGATTCATGTTAAGAAAGGTCTTGGTATCCAGGCCAACTTTCTTTCAACTTTTCAACTGTAACTCAATTTGTTTCTAACGTTCGACTATATGAGATACTTGCAGGAAGTTACTTCTTCATGTGGAAAGTGAGATTTTTATTGTGTATGGAGGTCAAATACATCATTAGTTAACGAAAAGTAAAGTTTGCATTTCTTCTTATTTCATAAGTAGGAAAAGTCTAAAAATTCCTGTACCTAACATTATTCAACGGGTAAGAAGTCATGAGGGTTTCCAATAGCTGGCTATTCAGTAAAGAAGAGTGGCTACAAATTCTAACTAAGTGTAAGGTGGTTTGTAGGAATAAGCCGATACAACGCAGGTCCACTCTCACACTTTAAGTCGTCAGAATGATATAACGTGGCGACCTGTGTTAAAGGACTGAGAAAACAGGAATCTTAAGTCAAAAACGAGAAAAGAAGCTGTTATATGTTGCCATAGAAACCAAACATAATAAGACAAGGGAATTACTCCGAGGCATTGGAATATGTTCAGGTATCCAACTGAGTGAAATTTAAATGGATAAACATTGAAGAAACGAAAAATTCACAACTATAAAAATGATAAAGAAGATTTTGGCGTATTTGTCTAAGAAGAAGTAGACATACAATGCTTCAGCTAAGAAGATCCATTGGGGGGAGTATACAGCTCTAACACATGTGGCAGGGATGCAGGAGCAAAAACCAACATATATCCAACGCCCCCAACACCAGCTGCTGATCACTGGTGCTGACCTGCCTCCACATCTGCTCACCTACACAATGAGAATTCTACACTAGGTGTGCATGAAACAAAAATTTGATTACTTTAGTACAAAGTGTTACAAGATACCGTTGAGTGAACTGTTATTGTGTAATTATCATATTCAAAGTTAATTTTAAATGGTTACGAGAGCTAAAGCATATAAAAGTATGGAAAATATACAACAGGTTGGGGAAACTCAAGTCCCAGCTATGGCCATGAACATTAGCAAGGAAGTGACTGCCTGGGCTGAGTTAATAAATTTAATCAAAGCTGAGAGTCACTCATACAAATTATACGTTTACTGACCTTAGTCAGAAACCGAATAACACTTTTCAAGATTTATCGAAATATTGGAACTAAAGTTATAATCTTTTTCAAAATGTGTACAATATTAAATATAATGATGTAAGACAGGTAATGAATACTTTGAAAGAGAGCATAGATAAGCATAATGATTAATTCCAATCATTCAGTCGCAAATTACAATTGTCAATATGTGGGTAGATAATACAGAAAGAAATTTCAAAGAGAAAACAGCTAACTCTGATATTATAAATGTAATTAGTTTGGAGGAACAATTTGGAGAAATTATAGATTGAATGGTTACCAAGAGAATAACATCTGGGAATGTATTGCCTTTTCCTTCTTCTGAACTTAATGATACCAGGTAGGGTATGGACGACCTGTGGAGAGAAATTGATCTTATCCAGGACAAAGTAGGAAAAAGGGTAACTTCACCTAATGTTTCGTTAACTAGTGAATCGGTGACTGCTTTGCAATGGGGAGATAATTCAGGGTTATCTAGACAATTCCCTAAATTTAAGCTGGATGGAGATGTACATCCAATCCATTTCTTAAAAAGACTTAGCCAAACTTTGCCAAAAAATTCGGAAGATTCCAAGAAGATCAAATTTCCTGTGGGGTACCTTCTAGGGAAGCCACAGAATGGGGAACAGTAAATATTGAGAACTTTTCCTCTTGGTAAGACTTTCAAAAGAAATTTAAAGAGAAGTACTAGTCTGCCGGTGCTCAAGAGAAGTTAGTATCAGATCTGTGGGACCAAAAATATTATAATAATATATACTATGAGGAAATATTTAAATTCCCACTTAACAAGAGCAAAGTATTTAGATAAGCCAATGGATGAAGAAGGATTAGCACATATTTTAATTAGACGATTGCCAATTTATGGGAGGAAAGACATTTTATGTAGTGGTTGGAAAACAATAGAAGAGTTTTTGTCTTTTGTTGATGCCCTTGATGCAATAAGTAAGGACTGCAACGAAACTTTGTACCAAGGAGAAAGTTCAAATTACAAAAGAAATGGTGGAAATAATTTTACAAAGCACGAGGCCAACTTAGAAAAAGTTTAACAATACAATAAGAAAAGTTGTAATGATAATTGTCAAAAGAAGCATCCACATCCATGTTTAGATCCGGTAGCTTCTCAAGAATTTGTACTGAGTAACCATAAAACACAGAATGGGAATGTAGCATCTCGTTTCTGTAACCAACCCATAATAGGTAGTAGTGTGGAAAACGTTGTTCGACCTGGATGCAGGAACAGGGCCCAGGGCATGTAGACAAATTAGGAGACCTTATTTCATATAAGTATGTTAACTTTACACACAAAATATCCACAAGGAATGGTTGCAGCTTGAAGAACCAAGCTTAGCCACCAATAACCCATAACCAATAATAGTAGGGATAGTGGAAAATTCCGAGGGTTAACATATTTACAGATTTGGGAAGTGTGGTACACTGATCTCAAAAGCATTTTTTCACTCAAATAGAATAAACAGCACTTACTGTTATTGCCAGTGACTGGAATATACATAATTGGGATAATGGGGACAAAAAGTAAACTTGTAAAATACAAAACCCAAATGAACTGCAGTACTGGAAATACGTTATTTTGTCAAATGCTAATAATAGTAAAGAATATTAATGGAGATGTACTGTTCAATTTAAATTGGTTGTTAGATATTAAAGTCATCTTAAACTTTGACGAACATCTTCTTTGTTTTGGTAGAGGGGACAGTCGATGCTGGACACCATTTGTGACAAATGGTCACATTCAGGGACAAACAACTGAGTGTCGGTGTCTGTGATCAACAGCTACAGCTCAATTATCATCCAAAACTGATAATATGGATCAAGGAACACATTGAACTGATATACAGACATGGTTAATGAATCTCTAATATTAACTGATCAATAAATGCGAGATTTACATAAAATTTTAATGGAGTATGAAGTGGTGATCTCCGATTGTCCAGGTAACATCAGAAACTGTATCTGTAAGTTCGAAAACAAAGACAATGGTCCATTCTTTTCAAACTATCCAATACCAGTGAATTTGAAGTAAGCAGTTCGGGATGAGAGTAACAAAATGATTGATAATAATATTACAGACTGAAGTTCTAGTGTGTAGAATAATCCTCTGGTTGTGGTGAAAGAAGTTACAGATAGGGTACGATTAGTTTTAGATTGTCGTACATTGAATCAACATATAGAGATGGAGAGAGATCAACCGATTAATATCGACGAATTGTTATCCACATTTGAAAAGGCAAGAATCTTTAGTACAATGGACTTGACCATGGGATATTGGTAGATAAAATTACATCCAGAAGCCAAAAACTATACAGCCTTTTCGTTTGATGACAACTCTTAACATTTCAGTCAAATGTCATTCATACTTAATATCTCTGTGTCCATATTTCTGCGTGCATTCGATGAAGTGGTAGGGACAGACTTATTGAAGGATCTGATAATATACGTAGATGATATCCTTATAATATCAGCTGTTCTTGTTGTTGTTGTAGTCTTCAGTCCTGAGACTGGTCTCAAGCAGCTCACCATGCTACCGTATCCTGTGCAAGCTTCTTCATCTCCCAGTGCCTACTGCGACCTACATCCTTCTGAATCTGGGTAGTGTATTCATCTCTTGGTCTCCCTCTATGATTTTTACCCTCCACAATGCCCTCCAATACTAAATTGGTGATCCCTCGCTGTCCTAGAACATGTCCTACCAATCGATCCCTTCTTCTAGTCAAGTTGTGCCACAAACTCCTCCTCTCTCTCCAATTCTATTCAATACCTCCTCATTAGTTATGTGATCAACCCATTTAATCTTCAGCATTCTTCTGTAGCACCACATTTCGAAAGCTTCTATTCTCTTCTTCTCTAAACTATTTATCGTCCATGATTCACTTCCATACATGGCTACACTCCATACAAATACTTTAAGAAATGGCTTGCTGACACTTAAATCCATACTCGATGTTAACAAACTTCTCTTCTTCAGAAACGCTTTCCTTGCCATTGCCAGTCTACATTTTATATCCTCTCTACTTCGACCATCATCAGTTATTTTGCTCCCGAAATAGCAAAACTCCTTTACTACTTTAAGTGTCTCACTTCCTAATCTAATTCCCTCAGCATCACCCGACTTAATTCGACTACATTCCATTATCCTTGTTTTGCTTTTGTTGATGTTCATCTTATACACTCCTCTCAAGACACTGTCCATTCCATTCAACTGCTCTTCCAAGTCCATTGCTGTCTCTGAGAGAATTACGATGTCATCGGGGAACCTCAAAGTTTTTATTTCTTCTCCATGGACTTTAATATCTACTCCAAATTTTTCTTTTGTTTCCTTCGATGTTTGCTCAATATACAGATTGAATAACATCGGGGATAGACTATAGCCCTGTCTCACTCACTTCCCAACCATTGCTTCCCTTTCATGTCCCTCGACTCTTATAACTGCCATCTGGTTTGTGTACAAATTGTAAATAGCCTTTCGCTCCCTGTATTTTATCCCTGCCACCTTTAGAATTTGAAAGAGAGTATTCCAGTCAACATTGTCAAAAGCTTTTTCTAAGTCTACAAATGCTAGAAACGTAGGTTTGCCCTTCCTTAATCTAGCTTCTAAGATAAGTCGTAGGGTCAGTATTGCCTCACATGTTCCAACATTTCTATGGAATCCAAACTGATGTTCTACCAGTTTTTCCATTCGTCTGTAAAAAATTCGCATTAGTATTTCACAAGTGTGACTTATTAAACTGATAGTTCATTAATTTTCACATCTGTCAACACCTGCTTTCTTTGGGACTGGAATTATTACATTCTTCTTGAAGTCTGAGGGAATTTCGCCTGGCTCATACATCTTGCTCACCAGATGGTAGAGTTTTGATAGGCCTGGCTCTCCTAAGGCTGTCAGTAGTTCTAATGGAATGTTGTCTACTCTGGGGGCCTTGTTTCGAATTAGGTCTTCAGTGCTCTGTCAAACTCTTTACGCAATATCATATCTCCCATTTCATCTTCATCTACATCAACTTCCATTTCCATAATATTGTCCTCAAGAACATCACCCCTGTATAGACCCTCTATATACTCCTTTCACTTTTCTGCTTTACCCTTCTTTGCTTAGAACTGGGTTTCCATCTGAGCTCTTGATATTCATGCAAGTGGTTCTCTTTCCTCCTAAGGTTTCTTTATTTTTCCTGTAGGCAGAATCTATATTACCCCTCTTGACATAAGCCTCTACATCCTTACATTTGTTTTCTAGCCATCCCTGCTTAGCCGTTTTGCACTTAATGACAATCTCATTTTTGAGACGTTTGTATTCCTTTTTGTCTGATTCACTTACGGCATTTTTGTATTTTCTCCCTTATGCTCTCCCTGAAACTCTGCTTCTTTCAGTTTATCTTTCAGTTTATCGAGGTTCCATCTCCTTAAATTCCCACCTTTTTGCAGTTTCTTCAGTTTTAATCTACAGTTCATATCCAATATATTGTGGTCAGAGTCCACACCTGCCTCTGGAAATATCTTACAACTTAAAACCTGGTTCCTAAATCTCTCTATTATCATTATATAATCTATCTGACCCCCTCCCCCCCCCACATGAACCATGGACCTTGCCGTTGGTGGGGAGGCTTGCGTGCCTCAGCGATACAGATAGCCGTACCGTAGGTGCAACCACAACGGAGGGGTATCTGTTGAGAGGCCAGACAAACGTGTGGTTCCTGAAGAGGGGCAGCAGCCTTTTCAGTAGTTGCAGGGGCAACGGTCTGGATGATTGACTGATCTGGCATTGAAACAATAACCAAAACAGCCTTGTTGTGCTGGTACTGCGAACGGCTGAAAGCAAGGGGAAACTACAGCCGTAATTTTTCCCCCTCTTTACTGTATGATTAAATGATGATGGCATCCTCTTGGGTAAAATATTCCGGAGGTAAAATAGTCCCCCATTCGGATCCCTGGGCGGGGACTCCCAGGAGGACATCGTTATCAGGAGAAAGAAAACTGGCGTTCTACTGGTCGGAGCGTGGAATGTCAGATCCCTTAATCGGGCACGTAGGTTAGAAAATTTAAAAAGGGAAATGGATAGGTTATAGTGGGAATTAGTGAAGTTCGGTGGCAGGAGGAACAAGACTTCTGGTCAGATGACTACAGGGTTATAAACACAAAATCAAATAGGGGTAATGCAGGAGTAGGTTTAATAATGAATAGGAAAATAGGAATGTGGGTAAGCTACTACAAACAACATGTGAACGCATTATTGTGGCCAAGATATATATGAAGTGCACACCTACTACAGTAGTACAAGTTTATATGCCAACTGGCTCTGCAGATGACGAAGAAATTGGAGAAATGTATGATCAAATACAAGAAATTATTCAGATAGTGAAGGGTGACGAAAATTTAATAGTCATGGGTGACTGGAATTCGGTAGTAGGAAAAGGGAGAGAAGGAAACGTAGTAGGTGAATATGGACTGGGACAAAGAAATGAAAGAGGAAGCCACCTGGTAGAATTTTGCACAGAGCACAACTTCATCATAGGTAACACTTGGTTCAAGAATCATAAAAGAAGGCTGTATACATGGAAGAAGCCTGGAGATACTGACAGGTTTGAGATTGATTATATAATGGTACGACAGAGATTTAGGAACCAGGTTTTAAATTGTAAGACATTTCCAGGGGCAGATGTGGACTCTGACCACAATCTGTTGGTTATGACCTGTAGATTAAAACTGAAGAAACTGCAAAAAGGTGGGAATTTAAGGAGATGGGACCTGGATAAACTAAAAGAACCAGAGGTTGTACAGAGTTTCAAGGAGAGCATAAGGGAGCAATTGACAGGAATGGGGGAAAGAAATACAATAGAAGAAGAATGGGTAGCTTTGAGGGATGAAGTAGTGAAGGCAGCAGAGGATCAAGTAGGTAGAAAGACAAGGGCTAGTAGAAATCCTTGGGTAACAGAAGAAATATTGAATTTAATTGATGAAAGGAGAAAATATAAAAATGCAGTTAATGAAGCAGGCAAAAAGGAATACAAACGTCTCAAAAATGACATCGAGAGGAAGTGCAAAATGGCTAAGCAGGGGTGGCTAGAGGACAAATGTAAGGATGTAGAAGCTTACCTCAAAAGGGGTAAGATAGATACTACCTACAGGAAAATTAAAGAGACCTTTGGAGAAAAGAGGACCACTTGTATGAATATTAAGAGCTCAGGTGGAAACCCAGTTCTAACTAAAGAAGGGAAAGCAGAAAGGTGGAAGGAGTATATAGAGGGCCTATACAAGGGCGATGAACTTGAGGACAATATTATGGAAATGGAAGAGGATGTAGATGAAGATGAAATGAGAGACACGATACTGCGTGAAGAGTTTGACAGAGCACTGAAAGGCCTGAGTCGAAACAAGGCCCTGGAGTAGACAACATTCCATTGGAACTACTGACGGCCTTGGGAGAGCCAGTCCTGACACAACTCTACCATCTGGTGAGCAAGATGTATGAGACAGGCGAAATACCCTCAGACTTCAAGAAGAATATAATAATTCCAATCCCAAAGAAAGCAGGTGTTGACAGATGTGAAAATTACCGAACTATCAGTTTAATAAGTCACAGCAGCAAAATACTAACACGAGTTCTTTACAGACGAATCGAATAACTAGTAGAAGCCGACCTCGGGGAAGATCAGTTTGGATTCCGTAGAAATGTTGGAACACGTGAGGCAATACTGACCCTACGACTTATCTTAGAAGCTAGATTAAGGAAGGGCAAACCTACGTTTCTAGCATTTGTAGACTTAGAGAAAGCTTTTGACAATGTTGACTGGAATACTCTCTTTCAAATTCTAAAGGTGGCAGGGATAAAATACAGGGAGCGAAAGGCTATTTACAATTTGTACACAAACCAGATGGCAGTTATAAGAGTCGAGGGACATGAAAGGGAAGCAATGGTTGGGAAGTGAGTGAGACAGGGCTATAGTCTATCCCCGATGTTATTCAATCTGTATATTGAGCAAACATCGAAGGAAACAAAAGAAAAATTTGGAGTAGATATTAAAGTCCATGGAGAAGAAATAAAAACTTTGAGGTTCCCCGATGACATCGTAATTCTCTCAGAGACAGCAATGGACTTGGAAGAGCAGTTGAATGGAATGGACAGTGTCTTGAGAGGAGTGTATAAGATGAACATCAACAAAAGCAAAACAAGGATAATGGAATGTAGTCGAATTAAGTCGGGTGATGCTGAGGGAATTAGATTAGGAAGTGAGACACTTAAAGTAGTAAAGGAGTTTTGCTATTTCGGGAGCAAAATAACTGATGATGGTCGAAGTAGAGAGGATATAAAATGTAGACTGGCAATGGCAAGGAAAGCGTTTCTGAAGAAGAGAAGTTTGTTAACATCGAGTATTGATTTAAGTGTCAGCAAGTCATTTCTTAAAGTATTTGTATGTAGTGTAGCCATGTATGGAAGTGAATCATGGACGATAAATAGTTTGGACAAGAAGAGAATAGAAGCTTTCAAAATGTGTTGCTACAGAAGAATGCTGAAGATTAGATGGGTAGATCACAGAACTAATGAGGAAGTATTGAATCGGATTGGGGAGCAGAGACGTTTGTGGCACAACTTGACCAGAAGAAGGGATTGGTTCTTAGGACATGTTCTGAGGCATCAAGGGATCACCAATTTAGTATTGGAGGGCAGCGTGGAGGTTAAAAATCGTAGAGTGAGACCAAGAGATGACTACACTAAGCAGATTCAGAAGGATGTAGGATGCAGTAGGTACTGGGAGATGAAGAAGCTTGCACAGGATAGAGTAGCTTGGAGAGCTGCATCAAACCAGTTTCAGGACCAAAGACCACAACAACAACAACAACAATCAATCTGAAATCTTTTAGTATCTCCAGGGTACTTCCATGTATACAACCTTCATTCATGATTCTTGAAACAAGTGTTAGCTATGATTAAGTTAAGCTCTGTGCAAAATTCTATCAGGCCCCTTCCTCTTTCATTTCTTAGCCCCAATCCATATTCACCTACTATGTTTTCTTCTCTTCCTTTTCCTACTGTCAAATTCCTGTCAACCCATGAATATTAAATTTTCGTCTCCCTTCACTACCTGAATAGTTTCTTTTATCTCATCATACATTTCATTAATTTCCTCATCATCTGCAGAGCTAGTTGGCATATAAACTTGTACTACTCTAGTAGGTGTGGGCTTCGTATCTACCTTGGCCACAATAATGCGTTCACTATGCTGTTTGTAGTAGCTTATTCGCAGTCCGATTTTTTTATTCATTATTAAACCTACTCCTGCATTACCCCTATTTGATTTTGTATTTATAACCCTGTATTCACCTGCCCCAAAGTCTTGTTCCTCTTGCCACCGAACTTCACTAATTCCCACTATATCTAACTTTAACCTATCCATTTCCCTTTTTAAATTTTCTAACCTACCTGCCCGATTAAGGGATCTGACATTCCACCCTCAGATCCATAGAATGCCAGTTTTCTTTCATTTGTTAACGACATCCTCTTGAGTAGTCCCCGCCAGGAGATCTGAATGGGGGACTATTTTACATCTGGAATATTTTACCCAAGAGGACTCCATCATCATTTAATCATACAGTAAAGCTTCATGCCCTCTGGAAAAATTATGGCTGTAGTTTCGCCTTGCTTTCAGCCGTTTGCAGTGCCACAACAGCAAGGCCGTATTGGTTAGTGTTACAGGGCCAAATCAGTCAATCATCCAGATGGTTGCCCCTGCATCTACTGAAAAGGCTGCTGCCCCTCTTCAGGAACTGCACATTTGTTTGGCCTCTCAACAGATACACCTCCATGTGGGACGGAGGACGGGGGAGGGAATATCAGCTACTTGGGAAGAAGTCTAACTTTGTGCAAGTCTCTGAAAAAATGTAAAGAGAAAGTTATTATGGTGAAGCTGCCAAAATCGTTTTTTGTGCAACAAGAACTTAAGTTCTTAGGTCAAATTATATGGGTAAAGGGAATTACACCGGACTCTGAACATGTAAAAGCTATCAAACGTGGGCTGCACCCCAGAAATGTAAGACAATTAAAAGGATTTATAGGTATGGCTGGATACTACTAATGGTACATACGAGGGCAAGAGTTAAATGACCCAAGAATTTTACATTTATTAAGAAAGGGAGTAACGTGGACTTGGGATCAAGGTGCAACGATGCATTTGAAAATGTTAAAAGAGCACTTGTTGAGTCACCCATATTACATCATCCGGTTATGGGTGAACCATTTTAAACTTTCGACAGATGCATCTTATTATGGTGTTGCTGCCAAAGTTTTCCAGGGAGAATGGGATCCAAGTTATGTAGAACATAGAACCACATCTTTCACTAGCTATAGCCTAAATAAGCATGAACTAAATTACACAGCTACCGAAAAGGAACTGTTGGCGATTGTGTGGAGTATTCAAAAGTTGTAAATACTAGTATGGTGATCAGGAATCCATATTTATACAGATAATCAAGCTTTATACTTTCTGAAGATTATTCGATTACTCCACAGTAGGTTGATGAAATGGAAGCTTTTCCAACAGGTATACGATATTAAGATATGATGTTCCAAAAGTATTGTACCTGATGCTTTATCAAGGCTATGAAAGAATTGAAATGCACAGAATGGCCTGGTGTTATTTTTGCCATTAATTTTATGTTAGCAGAATATCTGAACATCATTATAAAGGAAATGGCTCAAAGAATAACAGGGAATATCCATCATGATACTTATTTCACAGAAATATTTTCTATGTGTATCCAGCACTTGTTACCTCCTAATCAATTAGGAAAATGGAATATTGTAGATCATAACTTGTTTTGGAGAGACAGCGTAACATCACAGCAGTGGCGCTCATGTATTACGAAGGTAATGGAAGGCGAACTTGTGTGGTATGTTTACACAGGATACAGACACTTTGGAATCAAAAAATCTGTAACCCATATGAGTAATTTTTATTATTTCAAGAAACTAGGGCATAACATGGCATCTTTGATTAGAACCCGTGAAGCTTCCCAGAAATTAAAAGAGAATAATACTCACATGAAACACAAAATGTATCCTATTATTCCTAAGTCATTACAAGACCTCACAGCAGCAGATTTTTGGACCAATCCTACAAGGAAAGGGAGGAGTATCCTATATTTTGGTTATCATAGAATGTTGGTCAAAATATGTTAAGCTATATCTCATTAAAATAGCAAATGCACAGATTGTTATACACTGTTTACAATACTTCCTGGAAGTAGGTAAACCAAAATGGTTTCTTATGGATAATGGACCACAATTTGTAAGTAATGAATTTAGAGAGTTCCTAGTATGTGAATGTATTCGACAAGTGTTAATATTCAATTATAGCCCGTCATAAAATCAGTGTGAGTGAGTAATGAAGGAAATCAGAAAACTATTTCATACTCACTAACATGAAAAACATAAGGACTTAGAATTATCCTAAATGAATTACCCCATTTATTGACTGGGTTGACACCTTTAGAAGTTACAGGCAAACCTTCTGTAGGAGAACATCTAATTAAGTGTTTTAATTGGGCTGAACAACCTAGTGTCAATTTCGAAGTAAGTCACGAAATAATTTCTAAAAATGTAATTGAAAAGGCGCTACAAAGAGTAAATCAGCATAACGAAAAGGCTGTGTAACCTCAGTACTAAGTTGATGACCTGGTTCTTATAAAACAACATCTTCCCAGCTCGACTCTGAAGAAAGACTAATAAGTTTATCCAAAAATATAAGGGACAAACAGTGGTTCAGCTGAAGACGTTATTTTTAGTAGGTCCCACAAATGGATTAGAGAAGGGTAAATACAATGTAAAGGATGTAAAATTTTATGTCCCTCAGGGACATTAACATTTTAAGTTAAAGGGCGGAGTAACGACCATCGGATCCTGAGCTGTTTTCGGTGTTTCTTCCAGATAGTTTCCTGCAGTGAATTCCTTTAAAATATAGAACTATGTAATCTTGTTGCTTAGAAAACCAGATATAACTATGAAATAGAGAACAACTTAAGAGAATCACAGAAAAAAGGGATATCTCAGAAATGAAATAAACTAAACAGAGTATTATATTTGTGGAAAATATAATAAGACGTGACTAGCTAAACAACTGTAATACCGTAGTGTATAGATTTTCTATTTTGAATATACACTCCTGGAAATGGAAAAAAGAACACATTGACACTGGGGTGTCAGACCCACCATACTTGCTCCGGACACTGCGAGAGGGCTGTACAAGCAATGATCACACGCACGGCACAGCGGACACACCAGGAACCGCGGTGTTGGCCGTCGAATGGCGCTAGCTGCGCAGCATTTGTGCACCGCCGCCGTCAGTGTCAGCCAGTTTGCCGTGGCATACGGAGCTCCATCGCAGTCTTTAACACTGGTAGCATGTCGCGACAGCGTGGACGTGAACTGTATGTGCAGTTGACGGACTTTGAGCGAGGGCGTATAGTGGGCATGCAGGAGGCCGGGTGGACGTACCGCCAAATTGCTCAACACGTGGGGCGTGAGGTCTCCACAGTACATCCATGTTGTCGCCAGTGGTCGGCGGAAGGTGCACGTGCCCGTCGACCTGGAACCGGACCGCAGCAACGCACGTATGCACGCCAAGCCCGTAGGATCCTATGCAGTGCCGTAGGGGACCGCACCGCCACTTCCAAGCAAATTAGGGACACTGTTGCTCCTGGGGTATCGACGAGGACCATTCGCAACCGTCTCCATGAAGCTGGGCTACGGTCCCGCACACCGTTAGGCCGTCTTCCGCTCACGCCCCAACATCGTGCAGCCCGCCTCCAGTGGTGTCGCGACAGGCGTGAATGGAGGGACGAATGGAGACGTGTCGTCTTCAGTGATGAGAGTCGCTTCTGCCTTGGTGCCAATGATGGTCGTATGCATGTTTGGCGCCATGCAGGTGAGCGCCACAATCAGGACTGCATACGACCGAGGCACACAGGGCCAACACCCGGCATCATGGTGTGGGGAGCGATCTCCTACACTGGCCGTACACCTCTGGTGATCATCGAGGGGACACTGAATAGTGCACGGTACATCCAAACCGTCATCGAACCCATCGTTCTACCATTCCTAGACCGGCAAGGGAACTTACTGTTCCAACAGGACAATGCACGTCCGCATGTATCCCGTGCCACCCAACGTGCTCTAGAAGGTGTAAGTCAACTACCCTGGCCAGCAAGATCTCCGGATCTGTCCCCCATTGAGCATGTTTGGGACTGGATGAAGCGTCGTCTCACGCGGTCTGCATGTCCAGCACGAACGCTGGTCCAACTGAGGCACCAGGTGGAAATGGCATGGCAAGCCGTTCCACAGGACTACATCCTGCATCTCTACAATCATCTCCATGGGAGAATAGCAGCCTGCATTGCTGCGAAAGGTGGATATACACTGTACTATTGCCGACATTGTGCATGCTCTGTTGCCTGTGTCTATGTGCCTGTGGTTCTGTCAGTGTGATCATGTGATGTATCTGACCCCAGGAATGTGTCAATAAAGTTTCCCCTTCCTGGGACAATGAATTCACGGTGTTCTTATTTCAATTTCCAGGAGTGTAGTTTGGTATTTTATACCTTTTATGAGATACGATATAAATGGGAAGATTTGTATAAATTTTAAAAGGGGCGGGTATTGTAGCTAAAAGCATGATTTACAAGAACAGGTAAATCATGACTAACACAAAACACATGTCACACCTTTCAAACGACCCTCACAAATAAGGGTTTTGATTTTTCATCATTTGCCATTTCTGTAGGATTTCCTTTGGGGATCTCAAGGGCGAAGGTGGGAACGTCCATTCTGTAGGAGACAATGTAACACCAAACCTACTCAAACATCTCACTCAAGTACCTGACGGCTAGGGTTCCTATGGAAAGGGGGTGGGAAGGGTTTCCTGTCTTTGGGGCTATCTTCTTTCTCTTCTTTGATCCTAGCATCCATATCTATTTTTTCCTTTCTTACTTCTCATTTGAGGACCTGTCTATTTTTTCCTCGTTCCATATTCACAAACTTCTATCACAGAAGTCCTTCCTCATTTCTGTGGTTACTAAAAACCTAAATCTTATCATTAGATAAGAAGGCTGAAGAATCATACTACATGAACACACACCGACAAACACACAAATATACACTTCTACGTGAATATTAAATCACATAAGAGGAAGCTTGTCACTATGTGAGAACCAGCAGATGTTGTAGGGAAAATGTGTACATATGGTAATATCCGTACAGATATAGGAAGCTATGACGGTTCTATATTGAATATACATAAGAAGAGGTGCACATACATAATGAACAACTGCAAAGTAGTAATGAGTAAAGGATAAATAACAGAGAGGCATGAGCAAAGAAAGGAAATGAAAGTACGAGTAGATTTAGTCATGTTGATCATTAAGAAACATCAGCATAAAGAATACTCTGTTGAACTGAAGGATAGTGGGACATAAATAGTATATGTAAGCATAGTATCTATTGAAAATATAGAAGTTGACAAGTAGAGGAGGACTCTAGGGAGTAATTGATATATTAAAGAATGAATGTGAAATGTAAGATAGATTTATGTATTTACCAGACAATACTTAATTATGGTACACATAGAAATCTATACTATGATAATGAACCGTGAGGCCTACTCTGAGAGGACAAGGGGCCATACCTGGCATTCTCTAAGTATAAAGGGCAGGCATACCTACATGGGGGTAGGACGATCTGTGGTTTAAAAATAGGGATGTTTTGTAAGGGGCGTACCTACCAGAATGGAAAGGGGAATGCTCTCATTTGGTCAACCCACAAACAAGGAATAGGTGTTGATCCTAGCAGAAGGGAACAGTATCTTGACAAAAGTCACAAATTTTATACAAATTTTATAGGGATTATTCTGGGAAGTGTGAATTCTATGAATGGCTAGCATTATAATGTTTCATGGAAATAAATGAGAGTCAAAGGAACACTTTCATTTCATCCAGTGTTCCTCCAAGCTACGAATAATGAAAATAGTACATACTGTACTAGGAAAACGGCAGTACAAGAGATAAGAACAGAGAATAGATTACCCATATGTCATAAACACCTACGCATGTGTCATAAACACCTGAAGTTCATGATTGGAAAAAAGAAAAAGTAAGTAAAGGAAAGAAAAAGAGTCCTCACAATTCCTAAAAGTTAGTAAAGCTGACTACAACCATGTGTAAATGCTCATGTCTTAATAACAAAGCAAAATAAGAAAAGAATTGAGAGTCTTAGTAACAAAGTAAACTAAAAAAAGAATAGAGAAACAGTAAGCAAAAGATTGTCCAAGATAGACATAGAACTGTTATGGAAAAGAAAGATATGTATATAAACATATGTAAGAAATGTATTCTGTTAAGATATGAAATGTTATTATGAGTGATATTATTTGCATATTGATTATGTATAAAATATAGCGTATTCGGCCGGGGGGGGGGGGGGGGGGGTATGAAGTTATTTGTGAATTTCTGTGTAAATTCTAGAACCACTCAACCTTCTTCCATCTGAAACACATGATATTCTGGATATGAGTGTGGGATAGTAGAATCCAACTTCACATGTTTGTTTGTTTAAAATCAGTTGTGGGGAGAAAATAGACGCTGTGGTCAGACGGCACCGACAATTACCTATCGGGCAATCCATAGAAGTTTTATTGAGTGTGTAAGGAAGAACCATGGAGTTTATATGCAGCTCTGTGCTTATTGTCTCATTGACTATTGTTATTAAAACAAGAACAGTTGAAAAGTACTCATGTAGACTCTTGAAGCAATCTTGTTAAAGGCAAGACTCACTGTAAGATTCATGTTAAGAAAGGTCATGGTATCCAAGCCAACTTTCTTTTAACTGTAACTCAATTTGTTTCTAATGTCTGACTGCACAAAAGAGTTGCAGGCAGCTACATATTTATATGGAAAGTGAGATTTTTATTGTGTATGGAGGTCAAATACATTTTTAGTTGATGAAAAGTAAAGTTTGTATGTCTACTTATTTCATAAGTAGAAAGAGCCTACAAATTCCTGTACCTAGCATTATCTGACAGAGAAGTCATCAGAATTTTAGAGCATTTGAATATTTTCAGATCATAAAATGTGAAAAAATTATTATGTATACATACCTTTGAGATCCATCTGGATTTACAATTATCTTGGGAGACAAAATTTCAGTTGGAACACATCCAAGAATGTCAAGGAAGAAACCATGAGTTAAGTAATGTTTCATTGTGCATATGGGGTTACTTATTAATAAACCTTGTTCGTTATAATAACACACATTGAGCCTCACATACCTGTATAACAAACAAAGTTAAGATATTGCTGTAGACATTTGTTAACAGAAGTCAGTCATTTCAAAACAACTACAACTATAGTATGAAAACTGTTATTTATAAATTAACCAAACAAAACTGTATAAACAATTTATTTGTCTGCTGACTAAGTGTGTCAATCATCAGTCATTCATTTGTAACTCATAGATCAAATCAAAATGTAGGACATTTACAGATCCACATCTGTATCTGTGCCTATACTCTGCAAACAACTGTGAAATTCAACACAGAGAATACCTCCCATGGCACCAGTTATTAGGACTTCTTCTCGTTTCTATCACCCTTACATGACTGGCTAAATCCTTGTGAAAGATGAAATATGTAAATGTGTTTTTCTCATTTAATAACATACATGATTTCTCTCATCAACTAGAAGCAGCTTTAAATAGTATAAAAAACTTCAACAAAACAGTGATCATACATGTAGATTTTAATATTGATTTTCAAGAAATCTCAAAAGACCAGCAAAGCTTAATGGCCTTACTGGAAACATATAGCATAAAAGCCTTCTTAGATTCTACTACAAGAGTTACACCAACAGCTAGCTCAATAATTGATCACCTATTAATAAACTCAAATGTAAATCACAATTTCTGTACTGGTTTCAGTGATCACTATGCACAGTTTATTGCTTTACACACCCCAAGTGAAATAAATGAGAAAGAGGAACTTGTAAAAGAAACAAGAAAATTCACTAACAAACAACCAAACGTTTTTATACAGAGACTAAGTGAAGAAACCTGGTATGAAGTGTATACTTGTGAAAATACCAACAAAAAGTTTGAAAAATTCATGTAAATCTGCATGTCATACTTTGAAGCTGCATTTCCATTTTAAAAAAAGTCAACCTAACTTCAAAAAGAACAAATGGATTAAAGCAGGTATTCGAATCTCTTGTGTAGAGAAGAGAAGATTACACAATATAGCAAAGACACAGAACATGCCCAATGAATTTCATTTGTACCTGAAGAATTACAAGAGGATCCTCAAAAATGTTGTAAGGAAAGCTAAAACAATGGTGAATGACACATACATTGAAAATTAAAAAAACAAATCTAAAGCTGTATGGGAAGTTTGGTTTTAAAACTCAGCATGAAGGCTTTTGAAATGTTTTGCCTTAAGCCATTTAGACTGAACCATATTTCCAGGTTACTTAACATATTCATGGCACGCTGTGGTATATTCTAAGAATTTCCATTTTCAATTAAGGCAGAAGTATAATCTGCAAACAAAGTTAAATAAATATTTATATTGAGAGGCAAGTCATTTACATAGAACAGGAATAAAATGGGTTCAAGGATTGAGCATTGAGAAACACTTTGTGACTCAGTTTTCCACTCTGAGGAGTGATCTGCTCCATTTGATGTGATTACTACTCTTTGTTTCCTCTCCAAGAGATATTATTCAAACCATTTCAAAACCGTATCCCTTATTCCATACCTGTTGAGTTTGTAAAGCATCAAGGCATGGTTTAAAAGTTGTATGCTTTTGTAAGATCACAGAATATTGCTGCAACCTTAGCTTTCCTATCTAGTGATGAAGTAATTTTTTCAATAAACTCATTTATTGCATCTACTGTGTTTTTGCCTGGTTGGAAGCCAAACTGGTTCTGTGAAATGACATCATTCTGTGTGATGAAGCTTCGCATCTGTAATGGAACAATTTTTTAAAAATATTTTGATATGATTGGGAGTATAGAGATGGGGCAATAATTTCGCATATAGTCTTTTGATTCTTTTTTATACATTGGTTATACTTCTGCATATTTCAAGAGATAAGGGAAGTAACCTTCTTCAAAGGATTTGTTTATTATGAGAGAGAGTGGATGAGCTATTATGTTGAAAACTTTATTTTATTATTTTAGTGGGTATCCCATCCCAACCATCAGAGTTTTTGTCTTTTAAGGGAGTATGACATTATCAACAAATTTTGCTGAGACTGTGTTGAATTTTTTGACATTCAGTGGTATTATCTTTTAACCAAAAATTATTTACTTTCTGCTAATAATCTGCTATGTCTAATTCAGATTTCGCTACATTTATGAAGTACTAATTGAAGCACTCAGATAATTGAGCTGGAGACCTACAACCAACTTTTCCTTAAGTTTGATATTTGAAATGTCTTGTTCGTGATTTCAGACACCTAATTCAGACTAACTACAGACTATACGGCCCTTGTTCTTCTGTGACCACTGTAACTAGTATAATGTTTCCATATTGATTCCTATAGGTGTGATATGTGGGGGACTGTAGTATATTAATAGATACTTCTGCTGTTTCTTCAAAGTTGGAAGTTTGTGCCTATCTTCAAGTATCTGCATTTCGGTTCTTCCAGCAAATATGTGACACTCTCCCATGGGTCAATCAAATCTGCCACTATTCATGCTACCATTCTTTGTCTACATTGTATATCCCTGTCAATCCTTTCTTATACAAGCCCCATACACTTGAGCAAAACTGTAGAGTATGTTGTACAAATGTTTTGCAATCTCCTTTGTTGAGTAATTACATTTTCTTAGTATACTACTAATGAACTAGACTCTGCCATCTACTTTACATCTGAACAAGTCATTCTCATAATTTCATTTCATTTCTCAATGAATCAATGCACCTAGGTGTTTGGATGACTTGAGCAGTTCCAATTGTGACTCATTGATGTTTTAGTCACAGAATATTATTTTTAAACTGCAAAGATGGAAAACATCAGGAGGAAGTTCCAAACTGAGTAAGTCGATTCTTTCAAACTCATGCAAAGCATTTCCCATGAAGCTCTGCAAAACAATCATATTTAAGAAAAAAGTCACGAAATCTTCTTCTACAAAATCATTCAATTACTGTACCTGCCCCTCAAGTCTCCTTGGATGGTATCATGCGCCAAGCCAACTACAAACAGCAACCACATGTCAGACTTCACCTCAAAAATCCACCCCACATTCTTCTAAACTACCTCAAAAATGGTGTTTCCCTTCCTATCCCTCTGCAACTCTCTAAACAGCCCCACCAACCGCCACTCCTCTTCTTCAAACAAAGCTTGGTCAACTTCCTAAACTTCCCACAGCCATCACCACTGACTCCCAGACCAATAACAACTCATAATCACAAGAGTCTTTCCTTCTCATCCCATCTGGTAAGTTGCCCCTGACCCAGGATTTTGGGTGAGTTTTTTGAACTCTAATGCTTTTCCTAAACTTCATCAGTCCTTTCCCTTCACCCCTCTTCCTTCCCCTCCAACCTTCCCAATGGAAGAAGGAACCACTGGCTCCAAAGTTTGCTTGCAAAAAAATGTTTTTTATATGAGTTTTCTCCTGTCACCATTTGGTTAATAGATTTTTTGTCTACCTAATTACATTATATTGTCAGAAACTGACTATTTTTGTTGTTACAAAGCTGGAAAAATGTCAAGAGTAGGTTTCAGCCTAGCAAAATGGTAGTATGTTATGTTTCTTTTGTTTTGTAAAGAACACAGTTTTATATTTTTGAAAATTAGAGTAAGTTTCCAAACTTTACACAAATTTGAAATCTTATCAAGATTTGACTGAATATTCCTGCAGCTTTCTTCAGACAACACTTCATCATAGATAAAAGCATCATTTAGGGAAAGTCTGACATTACTGTTAAAATTGTCTGCAAGGTTTTTTATATACAGAAAGTGTGCTAACACACTAATCTATTGAACACATGAAGCTACTTCCACATCTGTTAATGAGTCTCCACCCAAGATAACAATGTACATTCTCTCCACCAAGGAATCCTTAATTCAATTGCCACTGGTGATTTGTGAGCAATGTCATTTGTAAACTGACAGCATTTTCCAATGGTCCTGTAAGAAAAACCAAAGTCTTCCATCTGTTTTACCTACAACTGAGTCTATGTGGTCATTACATTACACATCCTCACTAATTATTATGTCCTAGTATTTGCATGGGTTGACAGACTCCAAATGTGTCTAATAATAATAATAATAATAATATTAATAATAATAATAATAATAATAATATTTATTCAGCATCGAATAATCAAATACAATCCCTAGAAATAATACAGTTTCAGGACATCATATAGATTATTCTTCTGAATACGTCAGTTTATAAATTTAAAAACTAATGGTTTGTTTGTATTAATAAATTTTACATTTGATGCATAATCTGTAGTATTGTCATAGGATACTAGTTTTCTGCATATTGTGAAGTGCACAGGTTTACATTTCTGGGCATTACAAGAAAATGGTCCATCTTTTCACTACTTTGAAATCTCATCAAGAACAGCCTGGATATTTTTAAAGCTTTATTCCTGAATTATTCATGTGAATACCTTACATGGCAACCTATATGTGGAGGCAGTGTTGGACAATAGTTTTGGAGGCCACACAAAAACCATTAGCAGCTATCTGCCCATGCTTGTATTAAAAAAATCAACCAATGGAAAATCCAGGATGGAATGTAACCCTGTAATTAAATGGATAGTTGCTAGTCGCAATACAGCAGAGATGCTGAGTCATAGAAAGGCTTTCAGTCAACAAGGTCTTTGACTGGCTCCAACTGCCAGAGACTGTGGTCATGTGTTTATGTGTGTGAGTTGCATTTGCGAGAGTATGTATGTGTGTGTACAATCTCTATTTTTGAAAAAAAGCCTTGTTGATCAAAAGCTCACTTTCCAACCGTCTTTATGTTGTGCCTTTCTGTAACTCAGCATCTCCACACTTGCATTAAGGTGATTGTGTACTTAAACTCACTGTACTTTTAAAACTGTTTCAGAAGCACATATACAGAGTTCCACAGGATCATTTATTGCTTGCACAGGAGAAAAGGAGAAAAATCAAAGGAAAGTTCACTCCAGGGTTCTTAAGAAAGGAAGAAGAAAGTAGTGTACTTTGGAACATTTTTCAGACTTACATATCTAGCCAGCTCTGTAATCAAAGTTTACTATGTCTTCTTATTCCATAATACATGATAACAGTTTCCATTTGAGTGGTGCAGTCTCTTTCTAAAATTACAGAAAGTACTCTTGAAAAGAAACAGTTTTAGAAATGACAAAAAATGTTCCATAGCATAATAGGGCATAACATCCCCTACAGAAAATTTAAAACAGTTGCAATGGAGAAACTCTTGTCAAAACTGTTTTCAGTCGTGTACCTGTTATGTTACTATTGTGCTACATATTAATATTTGGTAACGGAAAGCAAAATAAGTAGAAGTATGATCAATAACCAATTACAAGTTCAAAACATATTGAAGTAGACATTATTGAAGACTAAAATGGCCTAGACATTGAAAAATCTCATCTCAGTTGTAAATATTACATGTTCTGTGGTAGAAGATATTCTTACATTCCAGTGTGGAAGATAGTGCATGAACAACAAAGTAAGGGTTCACCAGCTAACACATTAGATAACTAGTCTTAAAAATATCTAGAATATTCCTCACTATAAAATTCTGTATCTGAATAGTTAATAACATTTTACAAACACCTTTAATATATTATATTACCCTTGACCAGCTAGAGCTCGAGATATTTACAAATGATACACAAAACGCAAAAATCTTACAACAACAAAAACGGTAGAAAATGATGGAAATTGCTTGTGGCTGTCTCTCATATGCATTCTTACAAGTGAGTATAAAATAAGTCACTAGACTGAATCACCAACAAGGAATATTGTGTTTTCCTGGGTATGTTATCCTCACTACTAACCCTAATCTACGCTACTGCATAGCTTAAAGTTACCATTCATGGAAAATATTGCTAATACTTCTAATGTTAACAGGAACTAAATCCATAGCAGCCGAGAAAGTCTGTGCTTGGGATTGGCTCACTGACGTCAGCCACAGTAAAAGTCTAAGAGAATGTGCGGCATAGACCTAGATCTAAATTGCAGCTGTGTGTGCTGTAAGTTTTAGTTGCTGAATTGTTCACCACTGTGAGGGAGAGTGCCTCGACCCGCCTGCAGTCTTGTAACATAGAACGAGGGAATATCGAAAGGTTCAAACCCGTGTCGACAAGGTACCTTGTGCCAGCACCCCTTTCCATGACAAACAGATGCTTTGATATCGTACTGCAGCTGGATGTGCCTAGATCCAGTCACAGCTGGCATTTGGGTGTGAGCAAGGAGCCTGGCTCCTGGTCGCTTCGTTGCCGAAATGGCACGGTACCAGCAGTAGGTGCTTTGTGTGTGCTCTGATGTCCGCAGGGTACCGTTGGAGCAGCTGTTGCTGCATTGCTCGCTGCACAAGCTGCGCCACCTGTACCCTGGTATGCTGCCGGTGCAATGCATGCTGCCTCCTTGCTGCGAGCACGCCAACCAGTTGACTTGTGAGGAGAGAGCTGCACCCGTGCAGCAAAATTTTGCACTAGCTGTTGCAGGTTGGCATCTGATTTTGGTGCAGAAGGCATGTGCCACCATGGAGGTGGGGGGAAGGTGTCATAAGCTGCTGAGGCCGCCCTGCTAGGTGTCACTGTCAGTGCATCGTGCACCTGGTCGGCCAAGTTAGCAATGGCGTCCAGCTGCATCTCCATCTGTGCTGCAATCACTGCCTGCACCTGAGCTGGGAGGCTGCACAAGACTATGGGAGCTGGGAACAGTGAATGGAAATGTATCTGAAAATGAAGAAACAGTATACAGTGGCACTAAGAGTGAAAATGGGCACAGAGAAATAAAACACTTGGTAAGAAGAGAATCTGGCTACAATGAACTACATATTGAGCAATTTCAAACAATCATCTGGAATTTGTGAGTGATACAGAAACTTAATTTGAGATAATGAAAAAGTTCTCTCAATTATACTCAAATGAATTGACAGAACTGCAAATTGCATACAGAAATAAACTGGACAATCTGAGGTTAAAAGACTGTAGTAACATGGCAACATCGTCACTGTTTCTGAAAAAACAATGAATGAATTAAAACTAACAAGTGCAAACGAGATGAAAAAGTTACTGGTAAACTACATACTGAAAAATCTTTGAGCTATTTTGGAGACTTGATCAATGTTTTGAAAGAAGATGATAAGACAGACAAAATGTTAAAAGCAGAATTCAAATGATGGATTTCAAAGACAAGGATGGAAGTGAAGGTGGAAAATACAATGCATTTCACCATAAAAGAAAACTGGTGTGAGTCTCCAGTAGCAGCTATGTTATGGATGTGACAAACCTGGACATTTTGAGAGGAAATGTTGCCAGTCAGAAACCAGAAGAGATTTATGGACATGTGGTGGACATATTCCAGGAAGCAGTCATGGTATTTAGTAATGTGGGCCATGCGAGCAGAGTAGTGGGGCTAACAACAACTGGTCATGTGGTGGAAGTGAACAGTACTGATCAAGAGGCAGTCATCATCTAGGATGCCACAGAAATCAGCTAAACCAAAATGGCATTAGCAGCTTTATAACAGAGGTAAAACCTATGACAACTTGCAGTCATATTGAGGCAGGTAACAGTGTACAGATTAACTGGTGTTGCACAAATTGTGTTGTTAGTAATGACAATTATTTTCCTGAGTGCATAACTTTAAAAGAGCCTGTGAATGTAATAACTTTGGACTGTAGTGTTTTGCAAGCTACAAAAATAGGAAATATAATGCCTTTTCCAGTTTATGATGACATGAATCCAATTGACATGAAAAATGTATTTTACATCAAACACATGAATAGAAATTTGATATGCAATGCTAAAGTAATAGCATGTGGAGATTTCCAATGTGATATCTATCACTGACATGCTGTGAGTGTTTTCTCTGTGACCTGACCAGGGACTTTAGTTTGTTCTTATTATCCATAGTGAACAGCCATGTGTTTTTTATTAGTTTATATACTCATTCAAATTGTGTAAGGCTACTGTACTGTGTCATATCTCATTTATATCTTACCCACAGCATACTTGACTTACAGACTGGTGACCCAGACAATTTGTGATGGCTACATACGAGTTAAGTTTTGCAAAGACACATTTACTGCCCTATGGCAACATGAACCTTGTGTAACCATTATGTGCTGAAATTAACATGCCACACCAATTTTTTCAGTTCCGGACTGCGCAGTGTTTCTCAACTGATTCTTCAACTGCCTACAGTGATCAGTCCTGCAAGTGATTTGCTTCAATACTTTGCTTCAACTTATGATATCAATTCCAAATGATTGAAAACAACAAATGATCTACTGTGAGATCTCATCACCATTCCAATCTTGCAGAAAAGCTATGTATCCACTGAACTTTAAAATTCTGGCTGTTTGGAAATGCATTCATTCAACACAGATGCTGTGTTTTCCAAACAATGTATGAATTCATTCAACTTGCCACAAAGGCCACCAGTTGTCCAATTCCAAATATTTGTGAAGACTTTCATGAGACAGTCATGTCTCATGAAAGTGCCAGTCACTGCACAGCTGGTCATGTGCATCTGTGCAGCATCACTTTGAGCAATGGCCTGGCTGTGTCTTGTGAAAGTGCTAGTCATGGCACAGTTGGTCATGTATATCTGTACCTATCACTTCTGCAGTGACTAACCTCACTCTCATCTTGCATACACTATTGGGGGGATGGGGGGTCAGGGGTTCTGCAGGAACATTCAGTGCAATATACATTGATGATGTGCTCCGAGTGCAATATCTGTGACTTGATCAGAGCCTTCAGTTTGTTCTTAGTGTCTGTGTGAACAGACATGTCGTTTACCTGCGAATATGTTCATTCAGTAAAGTATAAATCTTTCATGCCATATTATACCTCATTTATGTTGCAACTGCACTGTACTTACACAAGCATAAAATTGTATCTGTAGGCAACACCTCAAACTTTTTGATGAAGACAACTTGCTTGTTATTCCCTTGACAGAAGATAAGCTGTACAAAATGACAAGTTGGAATTATAAGAAAGATTAATGTAAACAATGTGAGTAATAAGGATAGTATGTTCATAAATAAAAAGTGACATTATATATTTGGATAAGCCCATTTTAGTGATCAGAATACATTGCAAAACAGTCAGCTAGCAGAAGGATTTAGAATCCTAGTTTATGAAGTGCAAAGTTTGTGTAGCAAATTTATCTTTTGAAAACAACAGAAGCAAAGCAAAAGAATCATTATAGATTACTCATATCAACTTAAACAGGCATCACTCAACTCATGGTTTGTATGGGGAAAGATACTTTCTCACTTTTATTGATGATTATAGTAAAGGAACTAGAATCTGCAAGTACTTTCTAAGTTGATCTTGACTACTTTATTTGTATTTTTTAAGTTCTTAATCAATTTTTTTACACAGTATGATATGGTTAGCGACTGTGCTTGTTGGTCAT
This sequence comes from Schistocerca gregaria, assembly GCF_023897955.1. Classification (NCBI taxonomy): domain Eukaryota; kingdom Metazoa; phylum Arthropoda; class Insecta; order Orthoptera; family Acrididae; genus Schistocerca; species Schistocerca gregaria. The sequence continues at coordinate 616,989,988 of NC_064923.1, read as the reverse complement.
GGTCACAAGGAGAATTGCCTGTTGTCTGTAAACAGCTGGAAGCTATGTTGATTACGGTCTGGCACATGCTCAGAGCTGCTATGACCTCAGGGCAATGGCAAGGAATCTGTTGCAAATTTGGTGTCATTGGAATCCCCTGGTGACCTGTATGTTGCTGTTTCTTCTGATGGGCAACATCTGCACAGTCCATCCTCACTCTAAAGTGAGTGGCAGAGAGTGATGGGTCTGTGTGTCACTTGGCAGAAAGTGAAAGAGGGAATGGCGGCATGGCTGGCTGCTTACCCCTTGGCAACATGTACAATGTGCTACCCAGTGCTACTTCTTAGCTAGTATGGGATGTTTCTCCTGTTGGGACAGTGGCCGATTCTCCTGTAAAGTCTGGACAAGTGCAGAGGTTATGTATGCTAGTCAGTGGGAGCTCCAATTTTAGATAGCTGGTGGAGACCCTCAGGGAAATAGCATACAGGCTGGGACATTTTGCCAGTGTGCAGTTTGTATGTTTGCCAGGGCTTTTGCCCACAATGTGGGGATGCCTGGACAGTGGCTATAAAGCCCACTGAGTGCAATCAGGCACAACTTCTGACACATATGTGCACAAATGATGGCTGCTGCTTGGGTACTGAGGCCATCCTTGATTCCTTTTGATGGATGGCTGATATAGTGAAGGCAACTAGTATCACACACGGGGAGTAGGCTAAACTGTCTATTTGCAGCATTGTTTCCAGGTGCAACTGCAGTCCTCTAGTTTGGAGGAGAGTGGAGGGGCTAAACCAGAGGCCCAGAAGACTCTTCCACAGTATTGGATGTGAATTTATTGACCTCTGCTATCAGGTGAAGAATTATAAGGTTCTCCAATACATAGATCAGGCACGCACCACATTCAGGAAGTGGTTACTAGGGTAGCAGAGTAGGTATGGTCTCCACATGGGTTTTTTTAGGTTGGAGGAATTTCCCCATTCCATAAAAATGAAGTGTCTGCCAAAATCAAAGTCATATCAGCCACAATGTTCTCAGAGAATGATTGTCCTTTCACAAATGGTTAATATGATGTTAGTAAACTGCAGAAGCGTTTGAGGAAAGATTTCAGTATTATTATCACTTACTGAAGGCTGTAACTTTCAGATAGTATTAGGAACAGGACATTAGTTGAAACAAAACGTGAATAGCAAAGAAATCCTAAACTGAGATGGAATATTTATCATACAGATAGGTTAGTCAGCAGTGCTGGTAATGTATTTATTGCAGTAAGGAACTCAATAATATCTAACAAGGTTATCACAGATACCGAATGCAAATTAAGCAGAGTAAAGTTCAGTATGAAACATTAGTAAAAAATTTTAATTGGATACTTTTATAGAGTGCCTGTGTACAGAGCCTGTAGTGTCAGAGCCCTTCAAAGAGAACTTACAGAATATCATTAATAAATTTTGTGATGATGATGTTGTAATGGGATTGACTTCAGCTTGAGAGGGATAGATTGACAGAACCATGCCAGAAAAATGGTACCATAGATTGGGATTCATGTGACATTATTCTGTATGTCTTGTCTGAAAATTGCATTGAGCAGATAGCTAGGGAACCTACTTAAGAAGGTAATATCTTGGATCTCTTAGTAACAAACAGACATGAACACATCACATCAGTTAATCTAGAGCAGGGTATCAGTGCTCATAGAGCTGTGATAGCAACTATGGCTATGGATTTTACAAGGAATGTTGAGAAATATAGGAAGATATTTTTGCCTGTGAAGGGTGACAGAATACAAATTGTAGAGTATCTGAGCAGTTAGCATCATTCACTGATGAAGACAAAAAAGTGGAGCACAAATGGAAAAATCCAAAGCATGATTCATTATGTCTTAGGTAAGTCTGCTCTGAGCAAGGTCTTAAGAGGTTGGTTTAATAGGCATGCCTGAAAACTTCTCTTTAAAAGAAGACAGCTTCTTCTCAGATTCAAAACAAGTCAAAATGTAGCTGACAAACAAAAACTGAATGAGGCAAAAAAAAACATGAGTTTAAGGAGGTCAAGGAAAGAAATGGTCAATGACTTTGAAATTAAATTTTTTGTCAACTGATCTGAGAAATGCCATAACAGGTTTTAGTCTTGTGTAAAATCAGTAATTGGTTTGAAGTCACCATTTATCCACTTAAAGACCATACAGCCATTGAAACAGAAGGTAACAGAGAGAAAGCCAAAATACAAATTCTGTCTTCAAGAATTGTTTCCTATGGAAAATCATAAGACAGTCCCTCCATCATATGAATTTTGAAATGGCAGATATTGAAATAACTGCTCATGAAACAGAAAAGCAGTCACACTCACTTAGTACTGAAAAAGAATCATGACCAGATGAGATACCAATAAGGCTTCATATGAAATAACTTACTTCCCTTCTAGCAATAGATTATTGTAGATCACTGGAGCAATGAAGGGTATCTAGTGAATGGAAAAAGAAGTGCAGGACATTGCTGTTCTCAAGAAGGGTTACAGGACAGATGCACACAATTATGGACCTATATCACAGACCTATGTCATTAACATCAATCCGTTGTAGAATCATGTAATATCTTTTCCACTCAAGAATTATGTTGTTATTGGAGAATGAAATATTCTTTATAAAAATCACCATGGATTCTGCAAACACAGATCTTGCAAAGCTCTGCTCGCTCTTTCTCTATGAGGTCCATAGCAATGTAGACAACACATTCTGGTTGATCCCATGTTGTTTCATTTTCAGAAGGCATTTGATACCATCCCAAACTGTTGTTTAGTGATAAAAATAAAAAAACACAAGCTTATTGGTTACCTAATCAAATTAGCAACCATATTCTAGAGTTCCTTGCAGATAGAACTCAACATGTCACTCTTAAAAGACCAAAAGCAGTAAATGTAAAGGTGATTTCTGTAGTACCCCCGGGAAATGTGACAGGACTGTTATTGTTTACATGTATGTAACTGATCTAGCAGACGGCATTGGATGATTTAAGACTGTTTGCAGATGATTGTTGTTTATAGAGTAGCAACATCAGAAGATAGCATCTATTTGCAGAATGACCTGCAGAGGACTGATGAATGGTGCAGGCTCTGGCTCTTGACCCTGAACATAAATAAATGTAACATATTTCAGATACAAAAGAAAAGAAAGCCACTACTGTACAACTACACTAGTAATGTAAAACTGCTGTAAGCAATATCTAAAATAAAGTATCTGTTAATAACTATCCAGAGCAACCTTACATGGAATGACTACATAAAACAAATAGTGGAAAAAGCAGGTGCCAGGCTGAGGTTCAGTGGATGAATCTTAAGGAAATGTAGCTCATTCACAAAGGAAGTGGCTACTAAGATATTTGTTTGACTGATTCTTGAGTATTGTTCATCAAAATGGGTTCCTTACCAGGCAGGACTGACAGAGGAGATAGAGAAGACCTAACAAAGAGCAGCACATTTTATTATGAGATTGTTTAGCCAGAGCAAGTGCACAACTGAGATGATCAACAAACTTCATAGGTAGATGTTACTACAGAGACAGTGTGCATCATGGAGAGGTTTATGATTGAAATCCCAAGAGAGCACATTCCAGGAAGGGTCAGCCAACATATTAGGTACTTCCTCCCACAATCATTTCCTATTGTGACTATGATAAGAAAATATGAGAAATTAGAGCTAATACAGAGGCTTTCTAACAATCATTTTCCCCACCCACCATTCATGAGTGGAATGGGGTAGGAGGTATCAGCTAGTGGTATTTGAAGTACCCTCTGCTATGTATAATTAGGTGGCTTGTGGAGTATGAATAGACGTGAATGTAGATTATAGTACTTACAAGAATGTAAATTGTACCATAATATAATAACAAGATATATTTTATTTCTACAACTATTTGACAATGATAGTAATGAAACACTAGTAACTATATTTTAATTTCAAACATATAGATCATACTATAAACTACAGTATTTCCACAGAAATATGTGACAGGGAAACACATTACTATTATCATTTAAAAATCCATTGTTGGAGTCATTGTAATGACACTATATCACACAGAATGTACAGAATCGATTTTGTTGATCTTACAGTGACCCAGAGCAGAAAATTTTGAAAGAAAAATGTTTAAGACATAAAATAATATTCCAAGTAAAGATGTGACAAGAATACAACTGGATTTATCTGCCAAGTTAACCAGCATATTGAATTACAAAATATTTCACACAATATTTTTATTTAAAGCTTGATTTAAAAGATTAGTAAAAGAAAGTAATGTCAGTTTTTTATAATTTATAGATAAGACAGCCAAACAGTAGCATAATTCAAGATAGGAAAAATGAAATAGCTTGACTGGGGAGGTTTTCTTTAATCAGATAGTCTAATCATTATGGTGATTCCACTCGCAATTTTTACCTGTATTGGGTTATTTATTAAAGATTTATTTTCAGAAAACTTAAAAAAATCAAGTTCTTGTGGAAATGTAAAAAACATCCCCTTTTTTCCCCATTCCAATATGTATGAAACATCTTTACTTTTTTGTTTCGTGTTAAGTGGAAAATAAAACAAATTATTTTCAAAATTTAGAAAAATATTTGAATTCAGTTAAAACAACAGAAATCCTACAACAGTATACATAAAGGCAAATAGTATTCATGACAGAAATTTAATGATGAAGAAATAGTTTAATATATTCTAAAAATTTATGTGTAAAATCGGGTTAAAGACAGACACAATTACTTGACTTCATAAAAGTCAAAATGTAGTGGCATAAATAAACATGACTAAAATACCTCAGGACTTAAAAGGCGCTCTTTTGTGAATAACTGCAGTGAATGTAGAAAGATAGAGTAATATTTTTAAGTTCATAAATTTGTTACAACAAAATAAATTTAGTGATTGACAGAAGGAGGAGAACGTATTTCAAGTGAATTTACCATACCTCAGTATGCTGAAGGGAGCAGAATTTTATTTTTGTTTTCAAATTTAAACTGAAACTGTTGTTATTATTATTATTATTATTTCCTTCCTTTCTCAGATGTTATGTCTGGTTAAAATTGGAAAGTGTCACGGACCTTGATCAAGCGTGACTTCCTTTTAACTGTACGGTAGATGTTACATTGCATTTAGGAACTTTCGGGTAGTTGAACATGTATCAATATCAATTTTTTCTCCTGTTTTCTTCTGTATATTTGTTGTATTGGATATGGATATTTCTATTAGCTGTGTTGATTTCTTCTTCTTATTGGTAAGTATGATGTAAGGTTTGTTATGTGGTGTTGTTTTATCTGTTATAATGGTTCTGTTCCAGTAAAATTTGTATTCATCATCCTCCAGTACATTTTGTGGTGCATACTTGTATGTAGGAACGTGTTGTTTTATTGGTTTATGTTGTATGGGAAGTTGTTGATGTATTATTTTTGCTACATTCTTACGTCTTCTGGTGTATTCTGTATTTACTAATATTGTACGCAATCATGAATCCTTCTGTCTCACTGTATATATTGCCTTTCCATAGCCATGTGTTAGATGCATCTTGATCGATGTGTGGCTGTGTTAGATGATACTTTTTTCCAATTTACTTTCTTTGTATCTGTTGATGTTATATGATCTAAAGGGTTGTATAAGTGGTTATGAAAAAGCAATGGTGTAGCTGATGTATTTATATGAGTGATTGCTTTGTGTATTTTGCTAGTTTCTGCTCGTTCTAGAAAGAATTTTCTTAAATTTTCTACCTGTCCATAATGTAGGTGTTTTTATGTCGATAAATCCTCTGCCTCCTTCCTTTCTGTTTAATGTGAATCTTTCAGTTGCTGAATGTATGTGATGTATTCTATATTTGTGGCATTGTAATCATGTAAGTGTACTGAGTGCTTCTAGCTGTGTTACTTCATTTCACTACTCCAAATGAATAGGTCAATATTGGTATAGCATAAGCATTTATAGCTTTTCCCTTGTTTCTTGCTGTCAATTCTGTTTTCAGTATTTTTGTTAGTCTTCGTCTATATTTTTCTTTTAGTTCTTCTTTAATATTTGTATTATATATTCCTATTTTTTGCCTGTATCCTAGATATTTATAGGCATCGGTTTTTTCCATCGCTTCTATGCAGTCACTGTGGTTATCCAATAAGTAATCTTCTTGTTTGGTGTGTTTTCCCTTGACCATGCTATTTTTCTTACAGCTGTCTGTTCCAAAAACCGTATTTATATCATTGCTGAATACTTCTTTTACCTTAAGTAATTGGTTGAGTTGTTGATTTGTTGCTGCCAGTAGTTTGAGATCATCCGTGTATAGCACATGTGCAATTTTGTGTTGGTATGTTCCAGTAATATTATATCCAAAATTTGTATTTTTTAGTAAGTTAGATAGTGGGTTCAGAGCAAGGCAGAACCAGAAAGGACTTAATGAGTCTCCTTGGTATATTCCACACTTAATTTGTATTGGCTGTGATGTGATATTATTTGTTTGGATATTATGTGTGGATTTCCAATTTTTCATTACTGTGTTTAGGAACTTTTATCAATTTGGGATCTACTTTGTATATTTCCAATATCTTTAGTAACCATGAGTGGGGTACACTATCAAAAGATTTTTGGTAATCAACGTATGCATAGAGTAGCGACCTTCGTTTAGTTTTAGCTTGATATGTCACCTCTGCATCTATTATCAGTTGCTCTTTACATCATCATTCTCCTTTGCAGCAGCCTTTTTGTTCTTCATTTATAATTTTGTTCTGTGTTGTATGTGTCATTATTTACTGTGTAATGACTGAAGTTAATATTACGTATATTGTCAGCAGGCATGTTATGGGGTGATATTTTGCTGGGTTTGCTGTGTCTGCTTGATCTTTAGGTATCAGATAAGTTATTCCTTGTTAAGTGTATCAGGGACTGTGTATGGGTCTGCAATGTAACTGTTAAATAATTTAGTTAGATGTGAATGTGTTAAGGTGAAGTTTTTTAGGCAGAAATTTGCTATTTTATCTTTTCCAGGGGCTTTCCAATTGTGTGTAGAATTGATTGCTCGGGTGACTTCATGTTACAAAATTATCACTTCAGGCATATCTGGTATCATCTTGTATGTGTCTGTTTCTGCTTGTATCCACCATGCTTGTCTGTTATGTTGTACCGGATTTGACCATATGTTCCTCTAGAAGTGTTCCATGTCTGTTATGTTTGGTGGATTGTCTATTTTAATGGGTGTGTTATCTATTGTCTGGTAAAATTTCTTTTGGTTTGTGTTGAATGTTTGGTTTTGTTTCCTTCTATTTTCATTTTTTTTGTATCTTCTAAGTCAACTGACCAATGCTTGTAATTTCTGCTTCTTTTCATCAAAATTGCGCTATCGCATCTTGTTGGGAGATTTTACCTAACCTTTTTCGTTTTTTGTCCCGTACTTCATTTTTTATAAATTGTGTTACCTGTCCACTGTCTTTTCTCAATTATTCTATTCTGATCTGTAGCCTGTGTTGCCATGCTGGTTTTGTGGGTTTCTTCTGTGTATTGGTTCGTTCTGATCTCTGCCTAGTGCTCCTATATAAACCAGTAGTTGTAATTCTTCCATAGTTGTATTTTCATTTATTTCATTGTGTATGATTGTGTTAGATAGTTGTTATTGTTGTTTCGATTTGTGGGTTGTTTGGGAGTCTATGCGAGAATGGTCTAATGTCTGTATTAGTGTCTTTGTATTCTATATATGTCAGCTGAAATTTTCTTCTATATGTAACATGTGTGTCACTTGGTGTTCTATTTGTGCAAGTTCTGGTGGCTGTCTAAAGTTTTGTTTACCTCTGATTGTTTAATTGATGCGTGTTGTTCTTTGTATGTTTTTTATGGGATGTTTAAATCCTTTACTGTATTTTCTTCTTCTTCTGATTGCACATTATTTTGTTCCAGCATTTGTTGTACTTGTTGTTTGATGTTTTCTAATTCTGACTGGGGTATCCTGTTATTTTTTATTATTACACAGATCTGATCAGCTAGTCATTGTTCTGTTATTAATTTTAATTCTGGGTATCTGGTAATAAATGCTGTCTATACTTGTAATCTGTATCCAGTTGTGTTGGTTCCTAAGTTTGTTGCTTGGTAATAATAGAACATGAGGTGTCAGTTAACTTCATCTGACCATTTCATCCTCTGTCTTTGTTTTCCTTTTAGAGGGGTTGCAGGAAGCATATCCTGCAAAACACCTCTATTTGGATTTAAATCATTTTCCGTGTGGCTAGCAGTGTAGTTACCATTGTGGACAGGCATAGGGTTGAAGCGTCATCCCCGACCATGACAGCACTTGTCCAAAGCTTTATTAGTTCTCTCTTGAACCAACTAATCACACTAAAGAGGGGGTTAGCCCTATTATTGGTTTGTTCTTTCCGTCGCCTTTTACAACTGGCAGAACATACTGGAGGCCTATTCTTTTCCTGGGTCTCCACAGGGTGCATATTATTATTATAATTAACAATAATTATTATTTTCATAGAGAATGAAATATTTTCATTGGTTTTAATTTTACAAGATATTTCACAGGCAAATGATTTAATTCAAATGTCATGTTTATGGAGTTTAATATAGGAACATTACACAATCCAACAATTAGATTTAGGGTAGATCAGTCTACAAACATTACTTCAAAGAGACCTATCTATTAGGTTGGTAGGCCTACATAAGTTCATAGCAATTTTGTTTTGCATGTTGGTATTCCAGTTCTACACGTTTGTTTAGTGATTGTCATCTTTTATTTCTAGTTCACTGTTGCTGTTTGAATTTCCATGTTGTCATTTTGTAATTTGGAAACGGTGAGTGGAGCTGTGGCTGCTAGAAAATAGAGTTATAAATTTAGAAATTTGAACATTTCTCATATATTCTGCTGCCTGAGTACATTACATCTACATACATACTCTGCAATCCACCATACGGTTCATGGTGGATGGTACCTCGTACGACAACGTGATTCGGCAATGACAGGTAGACCTTTGGTGTTTGATCAAGATAGGTTGAACGCATTAATCCACATGTACTTGAGAACTGGCAAACGTGGTGCACTGATATCATACCATCATTGTAAGGCAGAAAGGCTCAAGTGAGATTCAAAAATTGATTGTATATGCTATAAGTCAAAATAACAAAAATTAATAGGTGACTTATGGGCATCTGTGCTTGCTTATCATTGGTTGGTTCATGAACAACACTGACCATTCCTATTCTGTACTGTTAATGTGACAGTAAATGGCATTTCTATGCCAACTTAAGATAGAAATGCAATCCAAGAATGATGATGAGGCAGACTGCCTGAAGTGATACTACTCAGTGGTAATATCTGCCTGCATTCTTCTAGATCAACAGGAGTTAGGTTCAGGAGTCCATCTGCATGCACGTTATACATGTAATCCTGTTCTGTCAGATTTTCACCTTCTCTGCTCTCAATGAACAACTATCAAAGAACTTCCTTTCCATTGAAAATACACTCTGAACCTGCTTCAGTCCGTTCATCACCTCAAAACCATGTGTTTGTTTAGAAATGATATGTAGCCCCAGCATTAGCAAACTTGTAAGTAGTGAAGGAGAATATGTTATTGAAGAATAAAGTCTCTTTTATGGGTATTTATTATGTTTATTAAACTCAAAGAAAAATGATATAATATTATGTGCTAATGCAGTGCATCTACATTTACATCTAAGCCCTGCAAATCACTGTGAAATGCTTGGCAAATGGGACATCCCACTGTAAAAGTTATTATTGTTTATTCTCATTCTATTCATGTGAGGAACCTGCGGAAAATGATTGTTTAGATGACTCCATGTGTGCTGCAATTAATCTAGTCTTGTTGTCACGATACCTGTGGAACAGACATGTGGGGGTTGCAGTGTGTAAAAACATTTTCTGGGGATAGTTTGTGCCCATCTTCTATTCAATTCAGTTTACTGCTCACAACACGTAGTTTTATATGTATGTGTGTTATCAACTAAATATAAAGTCTTTACAATTACAATTCTTTTAGTTTACATGATTTCTTATTACATCGTCATTCATGATAAATTCGAGTTATAAGGGCGTTTTTGGATGAGCCACTGCTTGACTTTTTAAAAGAATCCGCTGTCAATATCTTAACTTCATTTGGTAACAAATAATTAAAAACAGCTCCTTTGACATAGGAGTTTTTCGCTGTTAAAGTTAATCTTCTGTTAACCATATGAAAATACCATGTTTCATAGTTTTGAATATCCATGTTTCTTTATGTGATCTTAATGCTTTCTTTAACTAGTATTATAGTTTCTAGTATATACATGACATAACCTGTGACAATATTGTGTCTAGTGAATAGGGGTTTACAAGAAGTTCCTGGTATTGCTTTTGCTTTGATCCTCAAGTCTCACTTCTGCATTATGAATACCATTTTCATACTAGTTTGTCATGTTCCACCCCACAGTACTACTCCATAAGGCAAAAAGGGTACACTAATCCATAATATACAGTTCTTAGGGTTTCAGAATTAAAATATGGTGATAATCTTCTTAATACATATAGACTGGGTATTATTTTTTTACAGACATATTCAGGTTGTTGCTTCCATGAAAGTCGATCATCCATGCATAAATCCAAGAATTTACAATCTGTGCAGGTCTCTGGTAGAATTTAATCAATCACAGTGTTTTGTCTGTTTGGACCACTTGGTTTAAAATGTATAATATTAGTTGTTTCTATGTTTACTTTTAGGTTTTTTCTTTCAAAGTGAGCCCTTGCCTTTTTAATAAAGTTATGTACCTCTTCAACTAGACTGGGTTCACTGTCTGCATAGCAGACACCTGATATATCATCTCTATAAACAGTGATCAATTGCTTATTCTCAAGAGAACTTGGGAAATCATTTACATATCATATGAATAGGACTGGACCAAAAATAGAAGCCTGAGGAACACGAAAATGCATTATTTCTTGTACTTTACCTTCTCCTCTCTAGTATTACTCCATTAGAGTGCATAATCAAAGTGCACTGTTGTGTACCCTTTAATATGTTTCTAGCAATTGCCTGAGTTTTCCAGTGACACCACTGTTCAAAATTTTTGATAAGAGCATGTCATGGTGTACTCTGTCAAAAGCCCTTGAGATATCCAGGAATAATCCTATTGCTTGGGATTTTTCATTTATTTTTTCAAGTACATGGTGGACAACTTGTACAGCTGCTGATGTCATACTTTGACCTCTTCTGAAACCATGCTGGAAATCACTTATTATGTGAGCATAATTGTGATGTTCCAGGATATTCTAAAATATTTTCTCTATCAGCTTGCTGAAAGTTGTGGTTATAGTAATGGGTCTGTAGTTCTGTACATGCTTTATTTCCCCCTTTTTGTGTATTGGTTTCACCACAAACAGTTTCAACTTGTCAGGGAACACACCATCTTCAAGAACACAGTTTATTACATGAACTAGTGGTTTTATTATTTCATGTTATCAGTAACCTCCAGAATATCACATACGCCTACTACAGGTAGTGTACTGTTGTGTTCGTTACTTGACTCAAATGAGTGCTGTATATCCTGTTTCATATTCACCTTCCCTTTTTACGGTAATCTAGCATACAATTTAATCCTGGCTATATATTCTCAACAATATACTCAACAATACTTACTTCCAAACCATAACCTAAAAATTATTTTTACCACTTTCAACACTACCGCTGCAATAAAATCCACCATTCCCAGTTTACAAACATTTCTCATGTAACCTCGTGAATATTACTTCACAGCTCCAGTTCCTTTCACCTGTTAAACAACCATTTCGGCTAGTTCTAACAACTTTCCCTTTACTTCCATTCCCGTTTTTCCCGCATGACCGATCCCTTCTTAACAGTTTCCCACAGGTTTTAGCGTTATTGTTTCTTCGTCAGACAATTGATAGCCTCATTTTCATAATCTGCCACAACATAACCAGTCCTTGTAATATAGTTACAAGCAACTTTTTCGAAAATTTCCTGAATTTCTCCACCCTTTAACGTGATTTGGAGGCAATACAACTACCTAACCTTTGTGCACATCATTGTTTACCAACCAAAGTTCACCACAGGATCCACATAGCTAAGCTTTAACCAACACTTTTTCGCCTTTTTTACACCAGAACTCCAGTTGCATTCTAGTTCACCTTTATTTTTCTCCATATATTTTTATTTTTATTTTCATTTTAGCCTCATATTACACTTTCCACCTTTTAAATACCATGTCACCCTCACAACATCCCCACGATGACCCCATTAAGTTTTATTTACATTCTACATCTACATGACTACTCTGCAGTTCACATTTAAGTGCTTGGCAGAGGGTTCATCGAACCACAATCATACTATCTCTCTACCATTCCACTCCCTAACAGCACGCGGGAAAAACGAACACTTAAACCTTTCTGTTCGAGCTCTGATTTCTCGTATTTTATTTTGATGATCATTCCTACCTATGTAGGTGGGGCTGAACAAAATATTTTCGCATTTGGAAGAGAAAGTTGGCGACTGAAATTTCGTAAAAAGATCTCGCCGCGACAAAAAATGTCTTTGGTGTAATGACTTCCATCCCAATTCGCGTATCATATCTGCCACACTCTCCTCCCCATTACGTGATAATACAAAACAAGCTGCCATTTTTTGCACCCTTTCGATGTCCTCCGTCAATCCCACCTGGTAAGGATCCCACACTGCACAGCAATATTCTAACAGAGGACGAATAAGTGTAGTGTAAGCTGTCTCTTTAGTGGACGTGTTGCATCTTCTAAGTTTCCTGCCAATGAAACGCAACCTTTGGCTCGCCTTCCCGACAATATTATCTATGTGGTCTTTCCAACTGAAGTTGTTCGTAATTTTAACACCCAGGTACTTAGTTGAATTGACAACCTTGAGAATTGTACTATTTATTGAGTAATCGAATTCCAACGGATTTCTTTCGGAACTCACGTGGATCACCACACACTTTTCGTTATTTAGCGTCAACTGCCACGTGCCACACCATACAGCAATCTTTTCTAAATCGCTTTGCAACTGATACTGATCGTCGGATGACCTTACTAGACGGTAAATTACAGCATCATCTGCGAACAAGCTAAGAGAACTGCTCAGATTGTCACCCAGGTCATTTATGTAGATCAGGAAGAGCAGAGGTCCCAGGACGCTTCCCTGGGGAACACCTGATATCACTTCAGTTTTACTCGATGATTTGCTGTCTATTACTACGAATCCTGTAGCACAACTGAGACGATACTGCATATGTCCGCAGCTTGATTAGAAGTTGCTTGTGAGGAACTGTGTCAAAAGTTTTCCGGAAATCTAGAAATACGGAATCAACTTGAGATCCCCTGTCAATAGCAGCCATTACTTCTTGCGAATAAAGATCTAGCTGCGTTGCACAAGAGTGATGTTTTCTAAAACCATGCTGATTACGTATCAATAGATCATTTCCTTCGAGGTGATTCATAATGTTTGAATACAGTATATGCTCCAAAACCCTACTGCAAACCGATGTCAATGATATAGGTCTGTAGTTAGATGGATTTCTCCTATTACCCTTCTTAAACACTGGAGCGACCTGCGAAATTTTCCAATCTGTAGATACAGATCTAGTGGTGAGCGAGCGGTTGTATATGAGTGCTAACTAGGGAGCTATTGTATCAATGTAATCTGAAACGAACATAATTGGTAGCCTTACCACTTGTGTACTTTACATACGACCAGAATTTCTTCGGATTTTCTACCAAATTTCGAGACAATGTTTCGTTGTGGAACCTATTAAAGGCATCTCGCATTGAAGTCCGTGCCAAATTTCGCGCGTCTGTAAATTTTATCCAATCTCCGGGATTTTGCATTCTTCTGAACTTCGCATGCTTTTTCCGTTGCCTCTGCAACAGCGTTCGGATCTGTTTTGTGTACCACGGGGGATCCATTCCATCTCTTACCAATTTATGAGGTATGAATATCTCAACTGCTGTTGCTACTATATCTTCGAATTTGAGCCACATCTCGTCTACATTTGCATAGTAAGTTCTGAAGGAATGGAGATTGTCTCTTAGGAAGGCTTGTAGTGACACTTTATCCACTTTTTTAAATAAAATTATTTTGCGTTTGTTTCTGGTGGATTCGGAAGAAACGGTATTGACCCTAGCTACAACGACCTTGTGGTCACTAATCCCTGTATCAGTCATGATGCTCTCTATTAGCTCTGGATTGTTTGTGGCTAAGAGGTCAAGTATGTTTTCGCAGCCATTTACAATTCGCGTGGGTTTGTGGACTAACTGCTCGAAATAATTTTCGGAGAAAGCATTTAGGACAATCTCGGAAGATGTTTTCTGCCTACCATCGGTTGTGAACAAGTATTTTTGCCAACATATCGAGGGAAGGTTAAAGTCCCCACCAACTTTAACAATATGAGTGGGGTATTTATTTGTTACGAGACTCAAATTTTCTCTGAACTGTTCCGCAACTATATCATCGGAGTCTGGGGGTCGGTAGAAGGAGCCAATTATTAACTTAGTTCGGCTGTTAAGTATAACCTCCACCCATACCAATTCGCACGGAGTATCTACTTCTACTTCACTACTAGATAAACCACTACTGACAGACACAAACACTCCACCACCAATTCTGCCTAATCTATCTTTCCTGAACACCATCTGAGACTTCGTAAAAATTTCTGCAGAACTTATTTCAGGCTTTAGCCAGGTTTCTGTACCTATAACGATTTCAGCTTCTGTGCTTTCTATTAGCGCTTGAAGCTCAGGGACTTTCCCAGCACAACCAGAACAATTAACAACTACAATTCCGACTGTTCCTTGATCCAAGCATGTCCTGTATTTACCATTCAATCTTTGAGATTGCAGCCCACCCCGTACTTTTCCGAGGCCTTGTAACCTAAAAAACCGCCCAGTCCACGCCACACAGCCTCCGCTACCCGTGTAGCCGCTAGCTCAGTGTAGTGAACTCCTGACGTATTCAGCGGAACCCGAAACCCCACCACCCTATGGCGCAAGTCAAGGAATCTGCAGCCAACACTGTCGCAAAACCGTCTGAGCCTCTGATTCAGACCCTCCACCCGGCTCTGCACCAAAGGTCCGCAGTCGGCTCTGTTGACAATGCTGCAGATGGTGAGCTCTGCAAACATGCCTTCGCTTTCATTTACTCAGGCTTATCTGACATTTGGCATTACCCCTAAAGGCCTCACACTTAAAGTTCCCATCTCTGGCTGTAACCCTTCTTTCAATCAGCCCCTATACCAGTTCCAAACCTAACAATCCATAGCCCTCATCCGCTTAATCCTTCACCTACACATCAACTGAGTCAATGAACATACCCGTCAACTCCTATCCCTAGTCAAACTCCTCAATCTTTCGTCTCCCACATCCACACTGGCTGTTCAGAGCATCCTCCTACAGGCCAACTGCAAATTGGAACAGCATGCCACCCTCCACCTCAAAAAAATATCCAATCTCCTGGTTTCCCACCTCCGGAAAGGAAACTCACTCATGCTCCCCAACCTTTCCATGAAACCTCAACCTCCTCTCATTGCACGCAGTCCCAGTGTCTCCCATCTACTCAATCTCCCACTTCCAGCTCCACTTACCCCAGAACCTCAAAATTCTAATCAACACAATCTGGAACCACAACACCCCAATTCAGTAGTTAACCTTTCCTCCAAACCTTTCTCCCAATCAGAAACCTCTGTCCTATCCAAAGACCTCACCTTCAGCCCTACTCCCAGATTCAACCAAACAGCCCACGTCAAAGATTTACTGTCCTACACTCGTAGTCTCTGCTGCAAATATCACTTTTCCACGAAGAAAAATAATTCTAATCTGACTCCTAATGATCCAACTCTTCAAGACGCTATCCAAATTGCACCCCGCCTGGAACAGTTCCGTCCTCCATCACAGCGAGACCCACCTCCTCTTCCTCAAAATCACCCTCTCCAAACCTTCCAGGAATTTCTCACTTCCAGCCCTGCCTCTCAATCTTTCTTGAAAAACATTAATCCTACTCCCAACATCACCACAGCTGAAGCACAGGCTATCCGTGATCTGAAGACTGACCGATCCATCATCAATCTTCTGGCTGACAAGGGTTCCACGACTGTGGTACTTGATCATCGAGAGTATGTGGCTGAGGGACTGCATCAGCTTTCAGACAACACTACATACGAAGTTTGCCAATGTAATCCCATTCCTGATGTCCAGGCGGAGCTCCAAGGAATCCTCAGAACATTAGGCCCCCTACGAAACTGTTCATCTGACTCCATCAACCTCCTGACCCCACTGACACCCCACACCCCTACCTTCTACCTAGTTCCTAAAATTCACAAACCCAAACATCCCGGCTGCCCCATTGTAGCTGGTTACCAAGCCCCCAAAGAATGTATCTCTGCCTACGTAGATCAACACCTTCAACCCATTACATGCAGTCTCCCATCCTTGATCAAAGACACCAACCGCTTTCTCAAATGCCTGGAACCTTACCCAATCTGTAACCCACAGAAACCATCCTTGTAACCATTGATGCCATTCCCTTATACACAAATATCCTGCACATCAGGGCCTTGCTGCGATGAAGCACTTCCTTTCACGCCGATCACCTGCTACCCTACGCGAAACCTCTTTCCTCATTACCTTAGCCAGCTTTATCATAACCCACAACTTCTTCACTTTTGAAGGCCAGACATACCAATGGGTACCAGGATGGCATCCTCGTATGCCAACCCATTTATGGGTTGCTTAGAGGAAGCCTTCTTGGTTACCCAGGCCTGCCAACCCAAAGTTTGGTACAGATTTATTGATGACATCTTCATGATCTGGACTCACAATGAAGAAGAATTCCCAAATTTCCTCTCCAACCTCAACTCCTTTGGTTCCATCAGATTCACCTGGTCCTACTCCAAATCCCATGCCACTTTCCTTGACGTTGACCCCCATCTGTCCAATGGCCAGCTTCACACGTCCGTCCACATTAAACCCACCAACAAGTAACAGTACCTCCATTATGACAGCTGCCACCCATTCCACATCAAACAGTCCCTTCCCTACAGCCTAGGTCATCGTGGCAAACGAATCTGCTCCAGTCTGGAATCCCTGAAGCATTATACCAACAACCTGAAAACAGCTTTCACATCCCGCAACTACCCTCCCAACCTGTTACAGAAGCAAATAACCAGAGCCACTTCCTCATCCACTCAAACCCAGAGCCTCCCACAGAAGAACCCCAAAAGTGCCCCACTTGTGACAGGAACAGACTCTAAATGTGGCTCTCCTTCAGGGATACGACTTCCTCAAATCCTGCCCTGAAATGAGATCCAACCTTCATGAAATCCTCCCCACTCCACCAAGAGTGTCTTTCCGCCGTCCACCTAACCTTCATAACCTCTTAGTTCATCCTTATGAAATCCCCAAAGCACCTTTCCTACCCTCTGGTTCCTACCATTGTAACTGCACCCAGTGTAAAACCTGTCCCATGCACCCTCCCACCACCACCTACTCCAGTCCTGCAACCCAGAAGGTGTACACGATCACAGGCAGAGCCATGTGTGAAAGTGCCCATGTGATTTACCAACTGACCTGCCTACACTGTGAAGCTTTCTATGTAGGAATGACCAGCAACAAACTGTCCATTCACAAGAATGGACACAGGCAGACAGTGTTTGTTGGTAGTGAGGATCACCCTGTGGCTAAACATGCCTTGGTGCACGGCCAGCACAACTTGGCACAGTGTTACACCATCCAGGTTATCTGGATACTTCCCACTAACACCAACATGTCAGAACTCCGGAGATGGGAACTTGCCCTTCAGTATATCCTCTCTTCTCGTTACCTGCCAGGCCTCAACCTCTGCTAATTTCAAGTTGCCGCTGCTCATACCTCACCTGTCATTCAACAACATCTTTGCCTCTGCCCAAACTCTTTGCTTTTACAAATGTCTGCTTGTGTCTGTGTATGTGCGGATCGATATGTGTATGTGTGCGAGTGTATAACTTTCCTTTTTTGCCCCTAAGGTAAGTCTTCCTGCTCCCAGGATTGGAAGGACTCCTTACCCTCGCCCTTAAAACCCACATCCTTTCATCTTTCCCTCTCCTTCCCTCTTTCTTGATGAAGCAACTGTTGGTTGCGAAAGCTTGAATTTTGTGTATATGTTCGTGTTTGATTGTGTGTCTATCAACATGCCAGCTCTTTCGTTTGCTAAGTCACATCAATTTTACATTTCAAAAGTTTAATGCCAGTTGCCAACCTTTGCATAATGTTGAAATCTTATCAAGTTTTTACAGAATATTTATGCAAACAGCCAAAATCATATAAATATTCATGCAAACATACACCTACCATGTATCTGTATACTTGAGATTGTCATGTATGCAAAAATATGTATGTTCAAAAACAAAAATGTATTTATTCAAAAAGAAACTGTTCATGGATACCAAGCAAGATCAAATTCTGACAAACACAGAAATCATTTACACCACCCTGTGCAAGAAAGGTGTTCATCACTCAAGATCACAATAGATTAATAGGCCACCATGTCACTTAATGGTCATTAACAAACTAAATATCTTTAAAAGAAGTCTGAACTTTATATCTTCTGGAAAACTGTTTTTACTCAATATTACAGTATCTTGAAAACTGAATATGTAAATATACTGCACTTCTGATCCCAAGATACTCTCTCCTTGTGCATAGAAAAATGAGAGTGTAAAATCATCCAAATGCACTGAGTGTATTTTATTGAATTGTATTACATATCCAACATATCCCACATAACAAAAGAAATTATGTAAAATGCTCATGTTGAGAATTTCTTTGTTGTAAACTCTGTAGCTCTATTTCTTCCTGAAAATTGTTTTTACTGAATATTACAGAATCTTGCAAACTGAAGTTTGTAAACATACTGCACACCTGACCTCAATAAGCTCTCTGCTCTAAAATATTTACATACATGTATTATAACAATAACAGTGTAAAAGTGCCAAATTGCATTAAATATATTGTATTGTTTTGTATCATGTATTAAACATATCTTACTTAACAAAAGGAAAATATTTAAAATGTCTGTGTAACAAATTTCCTGTGTTTAAAATGTGTTTATACTCGTACAGATACCATAAAAATGACCCTAGCAAATAACAACTTTTATATTAATAAAATTTGCCCAACATCTATGGTGCAATACACGTGCCTCAAAAATATCAGGACATAAATGATGTATGTAATACTGAAAATTACTTTGACATGATGTCAATGAAAATTAAATTTTGGTATTCAAATGGTGAATTACCTACAAAGAAATTTGTGGTAAGGTCTCATGAGCCCAAATTGCTGAGGTCACTGGTTGCTAAGCCTACACACTACTTAATCTAACTTAAACTAACTTACTCTAAGGACAACACACACACTCATGCCCAAGGGAGGACTCAAACTTCCAACAGGGGGAGCTGCAGTGACCATGACAAGAAGCCTCAGACTGCACGGCTCCCCAATGTGGCTACCTATAAGTGTCCTACCTAATGATATAACAATTAATTAAGCAACCTGAATCAGCTATATTGTTTTGTGAAAGATAAATTAGATTAGTTCTTGGAATTATATAAAGAATGATCTCTTATGTTTCAGGTTCCAATTGCTGTGGTCGATCTGTAGAACTTCTTCTCCCTGACGTTTCATTCTCAACTACGGAGAACATCTTCTGAGGTGAGTTGACGACTGGCTGCTAGGAGCTGAAGCTGCCGCTTATATGGAGATAATAGAGGGTGCCACCGCACGTCATGTGGCGTCGATATGTAGCTATCTCTGGCTATCGTCTGTTCTCTCGATTGCAGGCAATCGATTGTCATGTGACTGATGCAATGTCAACCGCCATAGTTTGTCCAATTTTAATCTTTCTCCTTTACGATTAAAATTATATTGATGTTTGTGGATTTCAATTGCCTCTCTATACATACGTATATAATAATGTGACGTCCTCGCTAGCACGCTTGTCTCACCATAAAATCACGGATCGCATTGGGAAAGTATTAGCCAAGTTTCAGGTGGAGACTATTTTCAGATCTACTAAGAAAATTAGTGAATGCCTAAGATCAACAAAAGATGCTCATCACCCCCTAGCCACCCCAGGGGTATATAAAATTCCGTGTAGTTGAGGCAGGGTTTACATAGGAACTACAAAAAGAAGCATCAACACACATTTGATGGAGTACAAAAGAAACTGTCGCTTGGGACATATCAACAAATCAGCAGTAGCGGAACATCATGAAATAAAAGTTGGTGAGACAAGCGTGCTAGCAAGGCGTCGCATTATTATACACGTATGTATAGAGAGGCAATTGAAATCCACAAACATCAATACAATTTTAATCGTAAAGAAGAAGGATTAAAATTGGACAAAATATGGCGGTCAACGTTGCATCAATCACTTGACAACCGATTGCCTGCAATCGAGAGAACAGACAATAGCCAGAGATAGCTACATATCGATGCCACGTGACGTGCGGTGGCGCCCTCTACGATCTCCATATAAGTGGCGGCCCCAGCTCCTAGCAGCCAGTCGTCAACTCACCTCTAAAGATGTTCTCTGTAGTTGAAAACAAAATGTCAGGGAGAAGAAGTTCTATAGATTGACCACGGCAATTTAGCCCAGAAGTGTTTACTGATGAAGACGCCGGCCGTGAAAGCCATGGGATGATTCGGCACCTCTACAGGGAGGAAATGTCAGCTAGGGTACGACGACTGGAGAACCTACGCAAGAAGAAAGGTCAACAACTTTGCTCACTCACTTTCCTGATACGCTGTCATGATATCGGTATAGTTTCCAAATTTTTAAAAATGAGAAAATGTTTCCTTTAGCACAAGCTAACCGTATTTGTTCTCGTATGGAACTGGCATTACTACGTGAGTGGATACATTAGACATGACGAGGACTGGCGGTATGTGTTTGACAGGGGTTTAGATTTGGTGAGTTGGTGGGAGCCAGTACATTAATTGCAATTCACCACTGTGTCCCTCAGACCATTCCATCACACTCCTGGCCTTGTGACATGGCACACTTAAAAAAAAATGCTGCGTGTGTCATGAAACATGTTCAACACTAAGGGGTGTATGTGTTCTGCAACCAGTGCACGATACTCCTTGGCCCTCATGGTGCCTTGCATGAGCTCCACTGGACCTACGGATGGTCACCTGAAAGTTCCATAGAACATAATGGAGCTGCCGCCAGCTTGTTTCCATCCCACTATATATACATCAAGGAGCTGTTACCCTGGGAGATGACTTATTCAACATGCTGAGGAAAGTATCAGGCTTCATCAGACCACACAATGCTCTGCGACTGCGCCAATGTTGAGTGCCAATGGTCATGCGCCAATTTCAGTAGTAGTTCCTAATGTTCTATTAACATTGTCACATGCATAGGTTGTCAGATGAGGAGGCCCATCATTAGGAGTGTTCACTGTATTGTGTGCCCAGTCACACTTCTTCTCTGCCCAGCATTAAAGTGTCATGTTAGTTCTGCCACAGTTTGTCCTGTTTTACCAGCTTGCTAAGCCTACAACATCGAGCATATGTAATTAGGAGTGGCCACCTAACCCCATGATGTCTCAACATGGTTTCACCTCTTGTCGAAGCCATTCACCACAGCACTCCTAGAAAGCCCAATAAGTCATGCAGTTTCTGAAGTTCTAGTGCTGAACCAACAGGCCATCACAATCTGCCCTTGGTCAAACAGGTAGACTGTGTGCCTTCCCCATTCTACTCATGGCCAGCATGGTCACTTATACTACATGCGCCGTGCATATGTCTGACTAGCAGTCATTCCTCTCCAAATGATGTTGCTATCACCTGGACAGATTTGTATTAACAAAAGGTTGGTGGTCATAACGTTCTGGCTCATTGGTGTGCATTAATGTTATTACTGTGTTTAGCGCATAATTTTTTCTGTATGCAGGTCTTCTAAATGCATGAATTATCTTATTGAGTCTAATCTTTACAAATTTTTGCTTATTTTTGTTCATTTTGACCATCTGCCTAACATCCTTAGTTAAGTCTCACTTAGATCTATCAGTAATAAGGTCTTTTACGTTACTGCAGCTATCGATTTTGCCTATATTCTTGAGCAATTGCTACCAGATGTTACTCAGTTCATTTTGATCCCTCCCCTTTCCTTTCCTTACCTTATTGCCTTATTATTGTTGCTGTCCTTTCTTTCTTCTTCTGTTCATGGGCAGTAGTTTTTGCTAAACATCCCCAGCAGTAGCATTTTATGTTTCTTTTACCAGCCGAAATTAAAAGTGTCAGGCTTCTCTTGGTGCAGAGACCGAATTAAATTTTACTTTTGAGTCTATGATGTTGGGTATCATGATTCACTTGTTTATATTTATAAATTTGCTGTCACAAGAAAAATCTCAGCCAGTTTTTCATGTGTGTGAATCAGTGAATATTTAAGATATTGTGGAATCACATCCAATGCCAAAAAGGACTATAGAGAATTTTTATATGAACAAGTATGCCAATCATCCAACCAATTGCAATGATAAAATATCTTCAGATGTTTATTTGGCATAATCAGAAAGATAATGACAGATAAGGCACTACCATTGGTGATTTAATCCAGACTGAGATTAACAAATCTGAAAAAGACACAATTAAAAAAAAAGTTGACTGAAATCACAGTGTAAAAAGAACTGAATGCTATTGCTGAGTAAATTATTCCCTTTATGGTTTATTCTGATTGCTAAATAAATGAACTCTTAGTTCCATTTATGTTATTTTGTGTCAACACTGAAAGAAAACTGTGGACAAACAAGTTAATTGCCTTTGGAAAGATGATAAAACAATTCAAAATCATACAGGATTCCTTTGTCTTTGAAACTGATTCGTACAAGAATAATGCTTAGTTATATAAATGAAGTTTAAAAATTGAACAAAGTAATCTAAAAATGTTTTAAAAATCTTTTCTAAAATTTGTCATGATTTAACTTCACTAAAGAGAGCTTCATTTAGGATTTACATACATGTTGTCTTTTTGCAACTCAATGCATAATTATGATCACCTAAAGGTAGCTTGTCTATTTATTTTATAAATATTTCAGATGTCATAGCCAGTCAGTTCAAGCCTGTGTTTCAGTATTGTTTTTTTAATGACATTATTTGTGTAGTGAACAGTTTATACAATAAGTATTTTTCATTTAAACATACAACTTTATGATGTTTCACATTGATGTAGGTCTTTAACAAACTTTTTTAACCACACAACATTTTCTAGTACCAAACTTTTTCAGAGAATGTGATGACTAATTTTTGGAAAGCATATGTTTTACATCTGTATTCTGGAAACCACCCTGAGGTGTATACCAGAGGGTATGTCATACTGTACCAATTATTAGGGTTTCTCCCTGTTCTATTCACTTATGGAGCATGGGAAGAATGTTTGAGTGCCTCTGTGCATGCAGTAATTATTCTAATCTTATCTTCATGATTCCTATGTGAGCAATATGTAGGGATTTGTAGTATATTCCTAGAGTGGTCATTTAAAGCTTGTTCTTGAAACTTTCTTAACACGCTTTCCCTAGGTAAGAGTCTGCCAGTTCAGTTCCCTCTGTATCACTGTGACACTCTCCCACAGTTTAAACAAGCCTGTGACCTTCCACTCTGACCTTCTATGCATATGTTGAATATCCAATATTATACACATCTTCTATAGGTCCTTTCTCCTTTAGTAATATTCTAGAACATATCACACAAGTAATTTTTAACTAATCTCCTATGTAGTCTGATTGCATTTACCCAGTATTCTACCAATAAACTGAAGTGTACCACCTGATTTACCCACGACTGAACCTATGTGATTCCATTTCACAACCCTATGCAGTGTTACACAGAGGTATTTGTATGAGTCAGTTAATTCCAACAGTGGCTCACTAATATTTTAGTCATAGGATACTAGCTTTTTTCAGTTTGTGAATTGAAAACTTTTAAATTTCTGAACATTTAAATCAAATTGTCAATCTTTGCACCACTTTGAAATCTTATCAAGCTCTAACTGAATATTTTTGCAGCTTCTTTCGTATAGTACTTCATTACAGATAACTGCATCATCTGCAAAGAGGCTGATTTTACTATTAATAAACTTAATGAACAGCAAGGGTGCCAACACATTTCCCTGTGACACACCTGAAGTTACTTGTATATCTGATAATGACTCTCCACCCAAGGTAACATGTTGCATCCTCAATCAAGCCACGAATTTCATTTCATACCCTATATGACTGCGCTTTTGACACTAAGTGTAGATGTGGTACTGAGTCAAGGGCTTTTTGGAAATCAAGAAATACTGCATCTACCTCAATGATTTCATCCAAAGCTTTCAGTATGTCATGTTAAACATACCTCCAGGATGCATACATGGAGAAAGAAAATAAATTCCCAGATTTCCCAGTTAAAAAATATGCTTTACCCAGGTGAAAATATGGTACAAATTTTCCATGTTAAGTAACAGTATACTTTCCCTCAACACTGTAAAAGTTATCAATACTTTGAATTGCTGATGTTTTATACACCACCATAGAACTTCCCAGCACTTTAGAAAGTGAATAGCATGTTATATTATGAAAGTATAAATTCGAATTCTATCAAGCACATCACATTAGCTTCCAAAGAATTTAAATTAAAATTGTGATGCTCTTTTGTAAGTCAATCATAGCTCATGTTATGTGATCTTGCCACCCAATGACAGCCAATATTCAGAGCATAGGACATGCAATTTAGTCAGAAAATAGCAACACCACTTAAGTTGTGCAAACTCACACTTAGGAACAGCCAATGGTTTAAATTAATATGTGTAGTACAGCTACAAGAAAAGCTAAGCTTTCACATATGATATTGGTTTTGAAGATTAATGAGCTACAAGAGAAGCCAGTCTTTCACATGTAATATTGATCTTATTTTGCATGTGTTACTTTTTAAGATACAGCACACAAATGTGCCAGTAAAAATTAAAATAATGATATAAATGTCTTGGTCTTCTGGGCTCAAAATTCTTCAAAAATTCTTCAAAGTGCCAGGTGCTCAAAGTGTTAAGTTTTAAATGAGATTCAATTGCCCTGTCACTTAAGAAATTCATTGCATATTCTCACAAATATTATAATTCATCTTATTTAAAAGGAAATTTACAAAGTGGTGCAAAGATTGACAATTTCTTTAAGTTTTCAGAAGTAACTCTTTTCAAAGCACCAAACACAACATTTTCCCTATACCTGTTACAAATAGGTTCATTTTTAGCAGTTGCCAAAGAGCACCATAAAACAAGTATTATTGTGTATGCAGAGTTACACGGACATGTTGTTGTTGTTGTTGTTGTTGTGGTCTTCAGTCCTGAGACTGGTTTGATGCAGCTCTCCATGCTACTCTATCCTGTGTAAGCTTCTTCATCTCCCAATACCCACTGCAACCTACATCCTTCTGCATCTGCTTAGTGTACTCATCTCTTGGTCTCCCTCTACGATTTTTACCCTCCACACTGCCCTCCAATTCTAAATTGGTGATCCCTTGATGCCTCAGAATATGACCTACCAACCGATCCCTTCTTCTGGTCAAGTTGTGCCACAAACTTCTCTTCTCCCCAATCCTATTCAGTACTTCCTCATTAGTTATGTGATCTACTCATCAAATATTCAGCATTCTTCTGTGGCACCACATTTCTAAAGCTTCTATTCTCTTCTTGTCCAAACTATTTATCATCCATGGTTCACTTCCATAAATGGCTACACTCCATACAAATACTTTCAGAAATGACTTCCTGACACATAAATCTATACTCGATGTTAACAAATTTCTGTTCTTCAGAAGCACTTTCCTTGCCATTGCCATTCTACATTTTATATCCTCTCAACCCATTCTTCTTCTACTGTATTACTTTCCCCCATTCCTGTCAATTGTTCCCTTATGCTCTCCCTGAAACTCTGTACAACCTCTGCTTCTTTCAGTTTATCCATATCCCATCTCCTTAAATTCCCACCTTTTTGCAGTTTCTTCAGTTTTAATCTACAGGTCATAACCAATAGATTGTGGTCAGAGTCCACATCTGCCCCTGGAAATGTCTTACAATTTAAAACCTGGTTCCCAAATCTCTGTCTTACCATTATATAATCTGAGACCTTTTTGTATCTCCAGGGTTCTTCCATGTATACAACCTTCTGTCATGATTCTTAAACCAAGTGTTAGCTATGATTAAGTTTTGCTTTGTGCAAAATTCTACCAGGCTGCTTCCTCTTTCATTTCTTAGCCCCAATCCATATTCACCTACTACGTTTCCTTCTCTCCTTTTCCTACTACTGAATTCCAGTCACCCATGATTATTAAATTTTAATCTCCCTTCACTATCTGAATAATTTCTTTTATTTCATCATAAATTTCTTCAATTTCTTTGTCATCTGCAGAGCTAGTTGGCATATAAACTTGTACTACTGTAGTAGGTCTGGGTTCATATCTATCTTGGCCACAATAATGCATTCACTATGCTGCTTGTAGTAGCTCCCCATTCCTATTTTCCTATTCATTATTAAACCTACTTCTGCATAACCCCTATTTGATTTTGTATTTATAACCCTGTATTCACCTGACCAAAAGTCCTGTTCCTCCTGCCACCGAACTTCACTAATTCCCACTATATCCAACATTAACCTATCCATTTCCCCCCATAAACCATGACCTTGCCATTGGTGGGGAGGCTTCCGTGTCTCACCGATACAGATAGCTGTACCGTAGGTGCAACCACAACAGAGGGGTATCTGTTGAGAGGCCAGACAAACGCGTGGTTCCTGAAGAGGGGAAGCAGCCTTTTCAGTAGTTTCAAGGGCAACAGTCTGGATGACTGACAGATCTGGCCTTGTAACACTAACCAAAACAGCCTTGCTGTGCTAGTACTGTGAAGGGCTGAAATCAAGGGGAAACTACAGCCGTAATTCTTTCCAAGGACATGCAGCTTTACTGTATGATTAAATGATGATGGTGTCCTCTTGGGTAAAATACTCTGGAGACAAAATAGTTCCCCATTCAGATCTCCCGACGGGGACTACTCAAGAGGATGTCATCAGGAGAAAGAAAACTGGTGTTCTACAGATCGGAGCGTGGAATGTCGGATCCCTTAAACGGGCATTTAGGTCAGAAAACTTAAAATGGGATCAGTGAAGTTTGGTGGAAGAGGAAAAAGACTACTGGTCAGGTGGCTACAGGGTTATAAACACAAAATCAAATAGGGGTAATGCAGGAGTAGGTTTAATAATGAATAGAAAAATAGGACTGCGGGTAAGCTACTACAAACAGCATAGTGAACGCATTATTGTGGCCACACCTACTACAGTAGTACAAGTTTATATGCCAACTACCTCTGCATATGATGAAGAAATTGAAGAAATGTATGATGAAATAAAAGAAATTATTCAGATAGTGAAGGGAGACGAAACTTTAATAGTCATGGGTGACTGGAATTCGGTAGTAGGAAAAGGGAGAGTAGAAAACGTAGTAGGTGAATATGGATTGGGGCTAAGAAATGAAAGAGGAAGCCGCCTGGTAGAATTTTGCACAGAGCACAACTTAATCATAGCCTACACTTGGTTCAAGAATCATAAAAGAAGGCTGTATACATGGAAGAAGCCTGGAGATACTGACAGGTTTCAGATAGATTATATAATGGTAAGACAGAGATTTAGGAACCGGGTTTTAGATTATAAAACATTTCCGGGGGCAGATGTGGACTCTGACCACAATCTATGGAAGAGGATGTAGGTGAAGATGAAATGGGAGATATGATACTGCGTGAAGAGTTTGACAGAGCACTGAAAGACCTGAGTCGAAACAAGGCCCCGAGAGTAGACAAAATTCCATTGGAACTATTGACAACCTTGGGAGAGGCAGTCCTGACAAAACTCTACCATCTGGTGTGCAATATGGATGAGGCAGGTGAAATTCCCTCAGACTTCAAGAAGAATACAATAATTCCAATCCCAAAGAAAGTAGGTGTTGACAGATGTGAAAAACACTGAACTATCAGTTTAATAAGTCACGGCTGCAAAATATTAATGCGAATTCTTTACAGATGAATAAAAAAACTGGTAGAAGCCATTCTCAGGGAAGACGAGTTTGGATTCCATAGAAATACTGGAACACATGAGGCAATATTGACCTTACGACTTATCTTAGAAGGAAGATTAAAGAAAGGCAAACCTACGTTTCTAGCATTTGTAGACTTAGAGGAAGCTTTTGACAATGTTGACTGGAATACTCTCTTTCAAATTCTAAAGGTGGGAGGGGTAAAATACAGGGAGCGAAAGGCTATTTACAATTTGTACAGAAGCTAGATGGCAGTTATAAGAGTCAAGGGGCATGAAAGGGAAATAGTGGTTGGGAAGAGTGTGCAACAGGGTTGTAGCCTCTCCCCAATGTTATTCAATCTGTATATTAAGCAAGCAGTAAAGGAAACAAAAGAAAAATTCGGAGTAGGTATTAAAATCCATAGAAAGAATTAAAAACTTTGAGGTTTGCCGATGACATTGTAATCCTGTCAGAGACAGCAAAGGACTTGGAAGAGCAGTTAAACAGAATGGATAGGGTCTTGAAAGGAGGATATAAGACTAACATCAACAAAAGCAAAATGAGGATAATTGAATGTAGTCAAATTATGTTGGGTGATGCAGAGGGAATTAGATTAGGAAATGAGACACTTAAAGTAGTAAAGGAGTTTTGCTATTTGGGGAGCAAAATAACTGATGATGGTCAAAGTGGAGAGGATATAAAATTAGACTGGCAATGGCAAGGAAAGCATTTCTGAAGAAGAGAAATTTGTTAACATCAAGTATAGATTTAAGTGTCTGAAAGTCATTTCTGAAAGTATTTGTATGGAGTGTATCCATGTATGGAAGTGAAACGTGGACAATAAAAAGTTTGGACAAGAAGAAAATAGAAGCTTTCGAAATGTGGTGCTACAGCAGAATGCTGAAGATTAGATGGGTAGATCGCATAACTAATGAGTAAGTGTTGAACAGAAGAAGGGATCTGTTGGTAGGACATGTTCTGAGGCATCAAGGGATCACAAATTTAGTATTGGAGGGCAGCATGGAGGGTAAAAATCGTAGAGAGAGACCAAGAGATGGATACATTAAGCAGATTCAGAAGGTCGTAGGTTGCAGTGGGTACTGGGAGATGAAGAAGCTCACACAGGAGAGCTGCATCAAACCAGTCTCAGGACTGAAGTCCACAACATCAACAACAACCTATCAATTTCCCTTTTTAAATTTTCTAACCTACCTGCCTGATTAAGTGATCTGACATTCCACGCTCCGATCTGTAGAACGCCAGTTTTCTTTCTCTTGATAACAACATCCTCTTGAGTAGTCCCTGCCTGGAGATCTGAATGGGGGACTATTTTACCTTCGGAATATTTTATCCAAGAGGACACTATCGTCATTTAATCATACAGTAAAGCTGCATGCCCTCGGAAGAAATCACAGCCATAGTTTCCCCTTGCTTTCAGGCGTTTGCAGTTCCAGCACAGCAAGGCTGTTTTGGTTATTGTTACATGGCCAGATCAGTCAATCATCCAGACTGTTGCCCTTACAACTACTGAAAAGGCTGCTACCCCCCTTCAGGAACCACACATTTGTCCGACCTCTCAACAGACACCCCTCCGTTGTGGTTGCACCTACGGCATGGCCATCTGTATCGCTGAGGCAAGCAAGCCTCCCCACCAACGGCAAGGCAATGGTTCATGGGCAAGCTCATTTGTATGTATCAATCATTAAGAGATCCTACATTACCTCACAAAAGAAGCAGGAAATCAGAGGATACTCCAAGAGTATCAGAGTTTCGTAAACAATACTAAAATGCATAATTGGACATGAAGTGCACATTCGTATGTCCATATTCACAATGAAGTAGGCCCCAACCTCATATTAAGCTTTTCAGTGTGTTTTCAACATGTAAATTTTCTTGGACTACCTGTACTGTATTATCTCATGTCTAGTTCTTTATTACGGCATAATGCCATGTGCCCCAGAAGTAGTAGGGCAACCTTCAGTTTGGTTCATTTAGTGCCTTCAGGTTGCCTACATTCATGGGCAAGTATACACTCAGGGTCAAAACTATTGTTCTCCTTTGATTGAGAGATCCTTAACCTATTGTTCTACTAAGGAGCTTGTGACACCCTTGGGATAATACTTCCTTTTGATTGACAGGTCCTGAATCCATTGTTCTCCTACCCATCACCCACCCCTTCCTCCTCCCCTCCATCCTTCTGTCTCTCCCCCTCTCCCTCTGGTTATCGATACTTCCAGTGTAAGCACCCATCATTTTGAATCTTCCCTCGTGCAAACACAAATGTCCCCTTCTGTTGCGCTCACCCAGCATACTGGTCACTTTGCCAGCACTTGCTGTAATATGCAAGGTCAGATAAGTCAGTGCATTTTTTTGTACACATCACAAGCTGAGCTGATCCATTACTTCCAGTTGACAAAGCATTGTGACTGTCCTTGCAGCTAGCCATGGTGTATTGTGAAACAAGTTGTATCTTCAACATACACAGTAGTTCCAAGCAGTTCCACCCTGACATACACCTACCAGTTAAGATCTATTTTACCCAATCTGTGGTAGCAGTGCAGTTGACCATACACCTTGAATTTCTCGCAAGAAATGTAGATTTCTCCCTTTTATACGAGTTATTTTCAAAGACAGAAGAAATCAAACCATACAAATGTTTTCACAATGCTAAAGGATTATTACTTCTTGTGAAAATCCTGCAACAGTAGGGCATAGGCTACATTTCCTCTAAATATTTTCTCATCTGGTAGGAAAAAAACTTTTCTTATCTTTTATGTCATGCATCACAGGACTAGAATATTAAACTTTTGACTGATGAGGGAGGGCGAAGATCAATAATTGTCAAAGGACGTTTCCATGCTTTCTTAAAATAGCAGCACAGAGAAGTTGCAGATGTAAGTTTTATACTACATATTTCTTTACAAATTTGCTAACACATCTGATTTTATTATGATGGTCATCTCTTCCTGTATAGGTGGATGATAAGAACAGCATTAAAGGATGTTGTTCCAACAAAAAAAACACCAAGTCAAGATCATATCCATGGTGCCCCTACCATAGCCTCCACCTGCCAGGAGGCATGACACTGATATCAAATTGATAGGCTAATTAATTAAACTGATCATGAGAGTCACAATGCACTGAGAGAAATTTTTCTTTTACAGTAGTCAGATTACAGTCAGCAGGTAGTTCAAATGAGAATCCCTGGAGGGAAGATGGTGTTGTTTTCGAGAAATGCTATTGAGAACCGACATTTGAAACTGACCACAGAAAGATTCTACTACTGGCAATATATATTTCTCGTAAGGGCCACACTATTAAAAACATGATCTTTTGCAGCAGAGGTGATGTACTTTGCACTGGTCTGTGCAAGAAACTTTGATCACTGGCTACCTGCTGCAATGGATTAATATCTGTATATGTAATAGGATCGCCACATATGCATGATGCCAGCACACAGATGGTAATTATTTCCAATATATCAGAAAAGATAGATGCAGTAAAATCATTTTGAGTTCCCTGTCAGATGAAGTTAGTGGAGCTTCTACAGTTCATTGTTTTTCTCTGTTGGGTGGTACAAAATAATGAGGATAGAACGTTTGGGTGATGGATGTGAAAGCACCTTGAGGGACACATATCTCCTTTGGAGTTCAGTATCTGTATGTAGTTTGGAGATGCACAGCAATGCAGTAGCAAAACCTATGTCCTTCTTCCAGTTCCCATACTGTCATTTGTACTACCGCGTGCTGCAGGTAGTTTTGTTTTTGCACTGACCTCAATCATCATAAATGATTTTTGGAGCGATGGCAAAATGTTCCAATTTTCAATGAGTGGTCAAAAAAGATGCTCCTGTTGCATTAACTCAGCTCAACCTGTTTCCCAGTAGGAAGCAGAAGTTCGTAGATATACTGCTCTCTGACATCTGCTCCTTTGTCTGCTGGAAGGACAATTATGGAGTCATCATCTTTTAGGGAATGTAGAGCCTGGAGTTCTGGAGAGGACAGGTTAGGGTCATGTTGTAGGGACCTGAGGAAGGGTTGTGAAACATTGCTGGATGTGAGGAAGGCTTGGAAGGGATTGATTTTGAGGTAGATGTGGTGGATCAACTTGAGATCATGGGCTGAACTGTTCAAGGCTGGGTTCAGTGTCAGGTTTGCTATTGGAAATAATTTTGGATTAGGTTGCTAAGTGATGTTTCTAATGGATATTATATGTACAAGAAAGTAGGTCCTTCACCAAAGCAGCATAAT
This sequence comes from Schistocerca gregaria, assembly GCF_023897955.1. Classification (NCBI taxonomy): domain Eukaryota; kingdom Metazoa; phylum Arthropoda; class Insecta; order Orthoptera; family Acrididae; genus Schistocerca; species Schistocerca gregaria. The sequence goes on along the minus strand of NC_064923.1, from coordinate 616,957,666 downwards.
CAAATGAAAGTTAGGGCTGAAAGTAAGGCCCTTAGATAATACAAATAATTCAGGATGGGGCTAAGGACACTGTACTGTTGTGACTGGTTCTTGGGATTGTGGGTTATTCATGGTGTGGGAGGCAGTGGTGGAGGCTATGTGGTGTTAAGGAGGTTGGCCAAGCTCAGTTTGTAGGAGAGGAGTGGTGTTTGATGGTATGGCAGTTTAGGGTGCTGCAGAGGGACAGAATGGCAAACACTAGTGTTCAGGTAATTTAGAAGAAGGTGGGATAGCTTTTTGAGGTGAAGTCTGGCATGTTGTTGCAGTTTGAAGTTGGGTTGGCAGATGATACCATTCAAGGAAACATGAGGGGCATATAACTGCAGGATTTTGTAAACGGAGAGAAGTCTGGTAGACTGGAAATTGGCTGATAAGGCATGTGAGTCAATATTAACTGGGTAAGAGCAAGAGACTGCTGTATTTGAAACTGTAAAAACGCCTGGTGTACAACAGAATTGCATTCAGAAACAGGGAATACCAATGTTTGGCTTACTGGAGTAGTTCCAAAGGACTACAAGGTTTCAAGAAACAGAATGATAGTGGAAAGCCATGTTTTCCAAAAGAATGGATGTAATATGAAATGGGATTCATCATGGCAAGATAGGGCAGTTTGAAGAGATAAAAATCACAGGTGTGGCAAAATAAGCAAATAAATATGTGCAGGGTGGGGAGATAAAAAAAAAAAAACAGAAGAAGAGCAAGGATAAAAAGTCAGAAAAACTATAAAACTTCATATGAAAATCGTTAGTAGGAGGTAATGTGTGGGTGATTTATATGATATGGAAAAAAATGATTGAAAGGGAAAGAAGGAAAAAATCTTTAGGGAAAGTCATGAAAACACAAAATTTTAAAAACTGGGGCACATTGATTCAGCATGACACTGGTTCTGAAGTCAGAAACATCATCAGCCACACTCTCCCATAAATGTAACATATCCTTAACACATCTTGTCCAAGCAAGAAGTAGCAGCACACCCCAACAGATGACTCTTATCATCATGTACTTGACTGTATCAATTCACTTGCTAAAACTCAACAAATTAGGTTTGTTTACTTTGAGATTGACTGAGAGTCTCTGCAGCTCCTTCTTTGAGATCTGCTAGAGTCTCTACAGCTCCAACAGGAGAGTGAAACAGTATGACTGTAAATTCAAAAAATGTCTGATGAACTTTGCCATAGCATGACATCACCTACAAAACCTTTGCTTGACCACACCCATTAATGATTATTCTATCAGACTGACACACCTACAACAGACTCAGAGGATGTGCCATTGACTACACAGTCTTCTAATACCAACAAGGCTAGTAATGCACCTCCTGCTCAAGTGCTTCCAGCTTTTACCCCACATTCCCAATCAACCAAAAATTTTCCTTGGATGTTATTCACCCAGTGCACCATCACAAAATGGAACAGTACACAAGCTCCCAACCACACCAGGCCCTCTGGTCAGACATAGACTACGCCAGCTTCTGCCAGACAAAGTTTGTACAGGAAAGGCAGAGGTCAATGAGCTTTAAAAAAGCCAGTATAGCATGACGTCAGACAGTTCATGGACTTTGCCCATTAAACTAACCCTAAAGAACTCTTAATGCACATACTGTAATTGACAGTTACTTGATACTGAGTATCCTTGACTATACTCATTACCTTGCAGGTGCCTCTGTCTTCAGCATCATGGATTGAAAACAAGCTTATCCAAATACCAGTGTGCATGGAAGATCTGCGTAAGACAGCAGTCACCATACCTTTTCATCTATTGAGTATCTTTTTGTGCCATATGGCTTCAAATATGTAGCCAAACATGGCAACAGTTGGTGGAAAGTATTGTACTTCAGCTACTCTTCTGTTATGCTTACCTACATCACATCCTCAGTTTTTCCCAAGGTAATGATACACACATGACTCTCCACTTAAACAATTTTTCAGTGTCCTTACTGCAAATAGTTCATAATTAATGACAAAAAAATCCAACTCTGACAACATGGTCATGTTGTCAATGCTACACAGATCCAACCTACACCACAATGATGAGTACTCATTCACCAACTACCACCCCCACAAGAGTACCAGGAATTACACTGATTTCTAGGAAATGATGAACTTCTAGTGGCACCACCTTCCACATGCAACTGCTACTCAAGCCCCATAACAGAGTCTCTCAAGGAAAAAACACTAATGGTAAACAGAACCTGACATGGACCTGCAATCTGCAGAAAGCCCTTATCCAGCTCAAAGAGAATCTTGCTCAGATAATGACTCTTTCACATCCATTTCCTCAGTCATAGTTAAGCGTAACACTCTTTTTGCGTGTGTATGGGTGAAAACTGACTCCTTTTTAAAGCATCTGGTCCACCTAAGACTGCAAACTTCTCATGGCCTATGAGGCAATCCATCAGTTCATGAACAGAGTATAAGGCAGACCACTAGTCATCTACACAAAGCACATTCCACTAGCAGACTCAATCCATAACCCATTTAAAGACTAGTACCTGAGATATTTTCACCTTAACATTACATCAAACAGTTCACAACTGAAGTATATCATTTGAAAGGCACAGACAATGTCATCACTCATTAGCTTTCATGTAACTGCACAAGTAGACCATGACAAATTCATATCAGATGTTGTGTTTTTTCTTCATTCATTTTTATTTTATTTTTGATGAACCAGTCTTTAATGTTTTGGAAGAGTACACACGTTTCTTGGAGTGATTCTGCACCAGTTCTTCCTTTGGCCAAAAGAGTGGTATTATCAGCAAACTGTAACATATTGTTGTTATAACCCATATCTTTGAAATAAATAAGGAACAGGAGAGGCCCTATGACGGACCCTTGGGGTACTCCGTATTCCAGGTTTTGTTATTGTGAAGTTTCTCCATGAATTGATACCACTTGTCTCCGGTTTTCCAGACAAAACTGAAAAGTTGCCAGAACAACACCTCTGACACCAATCAAGTTGCAATCAAGGAGTTGACCTAGAAGATTATTGGATCATGGATACAGGTGCTAGTGAGCAAATATGCAACAAGAAAGGACTATTTATGAAACTAGATAGTGTGTAAAGCTTAGTGAAATTTGTTACTGTGGGTGATGGTAAACTTCTTGATGGGATTTGGTGTTGCACTGTTGTACTATGTGCATCTAATTGAGTTAAATTTATCAAAACAGAACTCAGTGGAGTGCTTTTTGTACCTGAACTGAAATTCAATCCGTTTTCTGCAGGAACTGTGTTAGACAAATATATGTTTTTAGTGTCAAACAAGGAACAAAGTGAATTCTTGAACAGTAAAGGTGAAGTTCAAGCATTATCCATATGTGTCAACAAAATGTATCACATGTTGTTTTCACTAAATGGAACACAATCAGAACTGTCAATGGTTAATTCAACATGTGTGAATCAAACACACTGTAGTTTACAGTAATGAAACTTGTTAACTTTTGTCAGTCAGTACTGATAGTACATAGTCAGTTTGTGTAAACATGCTGAAAACTTGAGTGTCTGAGATACAAAATTGTCATCAGGGAATTATGCATGTGAAAGAGTTTTTGTCACATAAAGGAGTGAGTTTCATTGACATTGTTGTCACTTGCGAAGAATTTTTTGCTGCCTTTTCCTGTCAGTTCATCAAGAGCAAATGCTCCACTTGCACTAGTTCATGCAGATGTCGATGGACCCCTGGAAACACATTTGCTGGGAGGAGCAAGACTTTCTTTCTTTCTTTGTTTTTTCTTTTTTTTTTTTCAGGAATTGTGTACACATCACAGGAAAATGGAAGAGCTGATATGGAAATGTGCACCACCTTGGTTGAAGCTGCTCGTTCAATGATTTCAATGTACTAAATCAAACTGCTCCAAGTCCCGTAGACTGAAAAACTCCTTTTGAAGCTTTTTATGGCAGAGAATTACCCTTAGCAGATTTGAAAATATTTGGAACTAATGTGTCTGTCCTTGTACCCAAAAAAAAAAAAAAAATACACATAGCCTCTCACCACAGTACAGAGTACTCTTGAGAGGCTGCAGGAATGGCCGGGGGGTGACTATGGCGTTAGCAGGAGTGGTCTGCAGAAGCCGGACCATGGTCAACTTGACATTGTCGTCGTCGAGCTGTGTGGGTAGATGCCATGAAGGAAGGTCTGGCCACCGAACCTGGAAGTCAAAGCGAACCAGGCGTTGTACTGGGCGTGCTGGTCATGCGGTGACAGGTATGCCAGCAGCTTGTGGGTGGAAAAGAGTGATAATGGCAATGTCTCCAGTGGGCGTGACGAACACATGAGAAGCATGTCCAGGTTGACATCAGGCAGGAGAGAAACACATTTCAGCAGGTGGCAGGGAATGGCAGAGGTTCTGTCATGAGCACAGGATGAAGAGAAATACATGCTGAACATTGTATAATCGGGGAGTATTATTGAGACATCATGGATTATGTCTAGGGGGATAGGCACAAACACCTCAAGGGAGGGCACGTTCAAGATGGGGATGGGGGCATGAAAACCTCGACAGGGTGAGGCAGGCTACGGTGGACAGGTCGAAGGGACCGGCGAAGGGCTCAGCGGCGAGGGCGTGATCATAGGTAAGCTCGACGTGGGGAGCATGTGGTCACTCGACAGAGTGTGTGAGACCGGAGTAGAGGGTGAGGTCGGAGGAGAGCTCAACGATTGGAGCTGGAAGTCACACGACCGAGTGTGTAAATCCGACATGGAGGGAGTGGTCGGAGCATCGTGAGCCATGACAGTGAGAGTTGTGGTCATGGCCTGAAGGGGGGTAGAAGTAGGCTCGTCATGAGAAGGCCTAAGTCTGTTGAGAGAGAATGTAACAGCTGAAACTTTCATTTGGGTTTCATAGGTGTTGGCTGAGCGCTGGAGAACTTGGTATGGTCCGGTATATGGAGGTTGGAGGGGAGCACGGACAGTGTCATCTCGGAGCAAAATGTACTCGCAATTGTCCAGAGATTTTGAGATGTGAACCTTAGGACGGGAGCGGCTAGTTGGCAGAGGGATATGGAGGTCGATGAAGTGGCATCTGACGCAGTCCACGAAGGAAGGTAAGTCAGACTCAGGAAGAGAAGCAGAAGGGCTCATAAGTTCGCCAGGGAGAACAATGTTCTGCCCATATATGAACTCTTCTATTGTGCCTTTGAGGTCTTCCTTATAGATCGCACGAATGCCATGTAGCACAAGGGGAAGGGCCTCCGTCCATAGAGAGTCGTGGTATCGAAGAGCCACCTTGAAAGTGCGGTGCCACCACTCAACTAGCCCGTTACTTTGTGGGTGATATGCTGTGGTATGGATGCACCGGATGCTGCAAATGTTACAAATCTTGTTGAACAGGGAAAACTCAAATTGTCTGCCCTGGTCAGTTGTGATGATAACTGGACATACGAAATGCGATACCCATGACTCGACAAAAGCTTGAGCAACAGTTTCTGCTGTAATATTGGGGAGGGGGACAGCCTCGACCCAGCGAGTTGTTTGGTCGATAGACAAGAGAACATAACGAAAGCCATTAGAGAGGGGGGAGAGGGCCGACAATGTCAATATGAATATGCTGAAAATGCCCAGGAGGGATCGAAAAGGCGCCAAGGGGGTGTGAAGTGTGCTTGTGTACTTTGCAGCATTGGCATGCGGCGCAGGAGCGTGCCCATTGCTGGCAGTCCTTGTTGACATTTCTCCACACAAAGCACTCCGCTACAAGGCAAGCAGATCCACAAACACTGGGGTGGGCTAAATTATGCAGTGCGTTGAAGACAGCTCGATAGAATGTGGTTGGGATGAGGGGGTGTAACTTGCCCATACTGTCGTCGCACCAGATCTCACCAGAAATGCCAGGGAAGGTGGTGCGGAAGAAGTGTAGTGAAGAGGTAGAGTCTAAAATCAGGTTTTGTGTTTCCTTGTCAGTGGGTTGGAGGTTAAGCAGTACAGAGAGGTCTAACAGCGAATGGATGGCGTTGACTCATGAAAGTAAATCAGCAACTATATTGTCAGCACCCTTTGTGTGTCTGACATCAGCGGTGAACTGAGATATGAATTCCATGTATCTGAAGTGGCGAGGAGGCGGGTCAGCTGGCGGGTTTGTAATGGCCGCAGCCAGGGGTTTGTGGTCTGTTAAAACATAGAACGGGCATCCCTCAATGTCAGTCTTAAAATGTTTCATCGCTTTGTAGACTGCGAGCAACTCTGTGTCAAATGCAGAATATTTCCATTGTGCATTGGTGAGCTTGTGCGAGAAGAACTCCAGAGATGAAGTTTGGCCATCGATTGTCTGGCTAAGGACAGCACCAATGGCAGTGACGCTCACATAGTGGTGATGAAAAGCTGCGCACTGGGGTGAGGATGCACAATGGTGCAGTCCTCTGCAAGAAGATTTTGAGGGCAGTGAAAGAGTCAGTCATAGCAGGGGTCCATGGAACGGGCTGAGATCCAGAAGTGTTGGTGCCTGCCAAGGCATCCATCAGTGGAGTCTGAGGTAGATGTCAGCGAAAATGATTAACCATCCCCAGAAAGCACCAGGGCTCTTTGAATGACGAAGTTCTGGGTAGGTTAAGTACTGTTTGTACTTTCTCAGGGGGCGGTGAAATGCTGTCGGCAGGGACCCGAAAACCAAGAAAAGTGACAACGGGTTGATGTAGCTCCAGTTTGTCCTGGTTGGTCTCAATGCCTGCTGCCGTGAGAGCGTTCGTTACAGTTTGCACATGTTGAACGTTGTTCTCGATGGAGGAGCTGAACACAAAAATGTCATCAAGATATGCTTAGCAGAATTTTAGGTCGAATAACACTTTGTTGATGAAGAATTGCCAGGTCTGGGTTGCTTTTTTGAGACTGAAGGGCATGAATCAGAACTGAAATAACCTGATTGGTGTGGTGATTGCTGTCTTCTCGATATCTTCAGGTGCCATGGGGATCTGGTGGTAGACCCGTTTGCAATCAATGACAGAGTCTCTGCACATGCACCAGGACCCATCATTGTTGGGTGTCATATTTATGGGGGTAGACCAGCTACTGGCAGAGGTTTCAATGATGATGGAGTTTAGTAGTCCAGAAATCTGATTTTTAAGGTCGGAGAGGCACTCGGGACAAAGTCGACGTGGTTTACTGGAGGTCGGAGGACCTGGTGTGAGGCGAAGTTTGTGAACCATGCTTTGGTGATGACGGAAATGTTGCCAGCACAATGGGAGGTGGTTTGTTTACAGTGTGTGGCGGCCGGGGCAGGCGAAGCATGGTCGTGGTGTTCGGAGCCACTCCATGGATCCGATGGGAGCTGAGGCGGCAAAGTGTCCCAGGTGTCAATGCGACAAGATGGCCACTTGCCCGAAGCAGTGGCACCGTGGTAGGGTGACCTCTGTAGAGCTCGTGAGCTATTAGTGTGTCCATTGTCTGAGGGTGCGGACTGTGGCAGCACAGTCACAGGTGAAATGCTTGGCATGAGTGCACTGTTTGTGTTGTCAGTGGTGGTCACACGGCGGCATGCAGGACCCGAAGTTGCATAGTTTGAGGTGCTGTTCGCAAGGGGCGGGGTGGGAGCTGTCAATTCGGGAACATGTGACGCTCATCACGCATGCGCACTTGTGTCCAGCCGAGTATCAAACGCTGCCGTGTTAGGAGGGTGTGGCCCTGCGGCACTGTCAGTACATGTTATGGCAGTCTTGATAACACAGTTGCGAGGGCTAGCGGGAGGTAAACACACAGAGGCTGGATGGCTGGGACTGCAAGCAAATTTGGCACACTTACTGACCTTGCTATGTCCTTGCTGTAGTGTTTATAATTCCTTTGCTGCATTGGAGAGCCAGAGCTGAGTTTCGTGGAGCCGGAGAGGGAGCTCAAAGTTTTCCTTGCGTAGGCGAGCAATGTTTTCAAGCTTTACAAAGCACTTGTGTGTTGTTTCTTGTAACATCGTCGACAGAGACGAGCATGTATGGATGAGATGAGCCTGGCGCTCAATGTGTCACAGGGGGGGGGGTGGGGGGTTTGCTCGACAGAGAACAGGAGAAGTGAGTCTTTGATGGGTGACGAAACATGGTATTACGCACTACGTCCAGTGAAAGTTTGTGGTGTCACAAGAAGACAATGCCTAGTATAGGTTCGTCAATTTCGCACACTAAAAACGTCCACTCCAGTTTGCAGTTTGTGGAGAGTGAGATGATGTGGGAAGTTGAACCTGAGCATTGTAGTTTAGTTGAATTCACGGCCTCAAGTTCAATGATGCTAAGGACGTAGGCAGCAGCAAAACATTGGCGCCTGTGTCCACTAGGTAAAGGTACCCCAACGAAATGTCTTTAATGTAAAGTCGTCCGCATTTATCCAGTTCAGTTGCAGGAGGGGGCATGACCGTGGGTGGAGCTGGTGATGTCCCTGTAGCCTGTTTACTGCTTCCCGGAGTGAGCTGAATTGTCCGCACAGTGCAGCCCCAGTCACGTCTGGCCACAGGACGATGAGCCTGAACCTGAGACTTGACAGTTAGGCAGTGGCTGGCGAAATAGAGCAGTGATGCATGGTGTAGCTTGTCAGCAATTGTCATTCTTTGCTCACCAGGTTTGGGAGACCTCTGTACCAGAGCAAAGCGGATGTGAGGAGATAGTTTATCTGACCATATGGCAAGAAGAGCTGTGTCAGAGAGTAGATTGGCACTGACCAGGGCATGAAGCCATCTCCAGAGATGGGAAGGTTTTTTCATTGTCTAGTTGCTCGACATGGAGCACTTGCTGTATTGCTGCCTCAAAACACTGAGATGTAGCAGTGGGACGGAAGTGGAGGTCAGGCACAGACAACAAGTTATTGTTCCTCTGGCAGGCCAAGGTATCGAAGTAGGAAGGCATGTGCTGATGCCGAACCGATGCAGGCATGAGTGTGGTCGGATGCTGAGGAGGTTGACCTGTGAACGAAGCAGTTCCGGCTATGTGGCAGGTATCCATGTGGTACTGCACGGATTGTGGCATGGTAAATCGTTGTCCTGGCAGTGGTAGGTGGTCCAATGAAGCAGGAATTTGCAGGAATTGGCATTGGTCCCACACTGCATGGAGATCTGTAAGAGGTAATTGCACATTCAATGAGGGAGGGCATATGTGGTGGAAACAAAGGCGTTTGATAGCCGGAGTCATGCACACTCCTAACCTCACTTATTGTTGCAGGCTTGAAAATGTCCAGCGAAATCAGCGTAATTGTTGAGTGAGAGGTATTGTGTTGCAGTCCTGGCAGGTGTACCTTGCCCGCAACATGATGCATGTCGATCACAAAATCGAGCGTTAGGTGCTGTGCTGAAGTCATTGTTTGAATGCTGTGTCAATGGAATACAGGCGAAAATAACAGACGCGGATATCGTGGACACAGTAATACGGTGAAAACAGAAGACGCTACAATTTGGGTTTACCAGTGAGGGAGAAGTTCAGGTTCGTTACACCAAACAATGCCCACTTAGCAGTAGTTCATTTATTCACCTAAATGCATGCAAGTCTCATAAAGAACTTTACATGGCGGAAGAGGCCAAAGATAATCTTAGCTTGGTTCAAAGATGGATGCATCGATGTTGGTGTCGATGTCATCGGCACCACACCTTCATTGTAGATAACAGTTCATCCTTCCTCATTGAGCTGTTACAGTTTACGTGCCCTTCTTACAACCACTCTAACATCATAATCCTTATATCATCTGTCAAATGTCCTGCTGTGGTATGGCACATTATCATTACAATCACAAAACTGTGCAGAATATTGCAGACCACCGTATCTGCAAACCCAGGTTGACAACAGCTAGTTTTGTCAAATTCAAGAAACTTGCAAGGTAAGGGAAACAGTTTCTTAGATGAAAGTTCCTGACAAATTAAAACTGTGTGTCAGATCAAGTTCACAAGTTTGAGTCTCAGTCTGGCGTTCAGTCTTAATATATCAGGAAGTTTGAAATCAGTACACACCTTGCTGTAGGGTGAAAATTTGTTCTACCTTCTTACATCTTGCAAGTACTTCCCAAATTTTTATGTACACGTTCTTTCCAGACTTACAGAAGTTGTGTGTGTTCAGTAGCAGTGAAAAGATATCACTGTCAATAAACAGAATGGCACAAAGACTGGTGGGCCAAAACAAATGTACCATTGTAACTCCTAAACACGCTTAATTGTCAATACCAGTTCAAGAACTGTGAAATAAGTTTTCCAATCAATTTGTTTTACCAGAAGAGAAAGTAGAATGGCAGTACAGATGTCTTTAAATTTTAGATAATTTTTTAATGATAATTTAAACATAAATGTATGAAATTTTTGACAAAGGTAGTAAATAGTGCTTGCAAAAATTGGAGACTAATTAAAAAGCAGTCTGTTGGTGAGATACCATACTGCTTTTTTGTTTCCTGTTATTGAATACTTGATTATACAATAGACAAGAAATGTTTAAAATCTGCTCATGACATCATCAAATTTTTTAATCTGTGAGAAGTCCTCTCAGTTTACTGAAAAGTGCTTCTTGGTCATATAAATGTCTCCTCTAATACATTTTTGTTATTTTTGTGTTTTATCTTGATTTTCATTCATTTATAATAATGCAAGAACAGTGGTGGCTGCTGCAGTTCCGTAACAAGTGCTAGTGGTGAGTTCCAGAAGTAAACCTGCCCTAGTGAAATGAGGAAGTAAACTTGAGAAAGTTTTTGTTCTCAAGTAAACACCTCAGGAAAACCTTACAAAAGTTACTTTTTAGTGAATGAAAGCCTTTTTAAATACTCTGCACCTAGGGGTAGTTTGATGTAGGCAGCACATAGAAGTAAATGAAAATCTTTTAAGTATGCCAATTTTCTCTTACTCTGGCAGCACTAGCAAAATCATCAAGTTATTGTGGCCAAACAGCACTTGTCAGTGAACATCAAAAATCTGCAGATAAGATACACTTGTTTAAAATTTAAAAAAAAACTCCTTATCTGGTTTTTGATTTGATTTGACTTGATTTTTTATTGGCTCAGTTTTAATCATACAGCACTATTGTACAATTGATATTGGACAGGTCAAAGATAAGTTACAATAATATATAGTATTAGCAAATAAAATTAGGTACCTACAACAATTAATTTTCTTACTTATTCAGAAATTCTCTGAAAGAATAGAAACAGTGCTTTATTAGAAATGCCTTTCATTTAGCTTTAAATATTGGATGAGTAGTATTTTTTATTTCCTCTAGTATCTTATTGTGTAGTATTACACCAATGTTAAGTATGCTACTCTATAGGTGGTTGTTCGGTGATATTTTTATGTATATTTGATTCCCTTCTGGTACTATAGCTGTGTACACTTTTGTTCTGTAGCAGTTTGCCTGTTTTCAGAAGTTAGTCCCTAGCAAACAAAATAGTTTCATAAATGAATAAACTTCGAACATTTAGAACATCAAGCTAAGTAAAATGGGATTTACAGAACTCCATCTTTTTAAGGCCACAAATTATTCTTAAAGCTCTTTTTTGCATTCTAAAAACCTTTACACTGTGAATTGAGTATCCCCAGAAAATGATACCATATCGGATTAGTGAGTGGAACTGTGCATAGTATGTTTGCAGTACTGTTGTTTTGCTTGTTGTAGCCTTCAAAATTCTTAGACCATAGCACACAGATGATAGTTTCACAAGTTATTTACATATGTGTCCCACTTTAAGTCTTGATGAACCCAAAAACCCTTGTACTGACCATAAAGATGAAGAGTGGCTATGTAGCTGAGAAATAGTAACTTACTAGAATCTTCTCAAAATATATGCAGGGTAAAGGAGTATTTTTCTGACTAACACAGTGAAACTGTTGCTGCTAAGAGAAATTCTTATCTGCTGTTTAGTTTATTGTAGAATTGTATTTATCACCAACTAGAAATTTTGAATTATTTCTGGATTCTCTAGATACAGTTTTATTTAAATTAAAGTCTACCCAGTAACGTATAAATGACATATGAGAGAAAAATATCTTAAAACAAAGATTCCAAGACTTACCAAGGGGGAAAGCGCCGGTAGATAGGCACAATGAATTAAAAAAACACACAAACACACACACAGAATTTGAGCTTTCGCAACCGGCGGCTGCTTCGTCAGGAAAGACATAAGGAAAATGGCTTTAAATATGTCTGTTTGTGTCTGTGTATGTATGGATGGATATGCGTGTGTGTGTGTGTGTGTGCGCGCGCGAGTATATACCTATCCTTTTTTCCCCCTAAGGTAAGTCTTTCCGCTCCCGGGATTGGAATGACTCCTTACCCTCTCCCTTAAAACCCACATCCTTTCATCTTTCCTTTTCCTTCCCTCTTTCCTGACGAAGCAGCCTCCGATTGCGAAAGCTCAAATTCTCTGTGTGTGTGTTTGTGTGTTTTTTTTAATTCATTGTGCCTATCTACTGGCGCTTTCCCGCTTGGTAAGTCTTGGAATCTTTGTTTTTAAGATATTTTTCCCATGTGGAAGTTTGTTTCTATTTTATTTATGACATACTACGAGTATAGATTTAAGAGTCAGGAAGTTGTTTCTGAAAGTATATGTATGGAGTGTAGCCATGTATGGAAGCGAAACGTGGACAATAAATAGTTTTGACAAGAAGAGAATAGAAGCTTTCGAAATGTGGTGTTACAGAAGAATGCTGAAGATTAGATGGGTAGATCACATAACTAATGAGGACGTACTGAGTAGGATTGGCGAGAAGAGGAGTTTGTGGCACAACTTGACTAGAAGAAGGGATCAGTTGGTAGGACATGTTATGAGGCATCAAGCAATCACAAATTTGGTTTTGGAGGGCAGGGTGGAGGGTAAAAATCGTAGAGGGAGACCAAGAGATGAATTCACTAAGCAGATTCAGAATAATGTAGGCTGCAGTACGACTGGGAGATGAAGAAGATTGCACAGGATAGAGTATCATGGAGAGCTGCATCAAACCAGTCTCAGGATTGAAGGCCACAACAACAACAATGAGGGGGTATTAATGTCAACACTTTAGAAAATTCCCAAAAAGCAAATTCTTATGGTGCAAAAGATCTGTTAGCAGACTTATCACATAGAATCACTCCAACCAGTATAAGCTCTATAGACCATGTTATTACCAACTGCAAGAATATTATTACAGCTTGTAAAGGGACACCCTCCTCTAGCATTACTTTTCCTCAATAGAAGTAGTCAATACCAGAACTAATTTTTGAATTCTGAACACGTCAGTATTGTGTCAGCTGTTTTTATAAAAATTTCATATGATTTTGTACACAATGTGTTATATTTGAAGCTAAAAATCTATAAAAAGAAATTACTTTATTTTCTTTGTTATGATCGATATGTACTAGCTCTGAAAGTACAGCTAAAATTATTTTTTTAGAAATATTTGAAATTATGAAATATTTCGTATTCTTAAAATTTCTATTATAACTTATGCAGTTTAGTACTGTTTATTATGTTTATTTCTGGATTCATTTACAAAATAATAATATGAATTCATAGGAATCCATTTCTTGACAAAATTTGTAAACCCTGTGGGATATTGCTTTTACTGCAGGCTGAAGTAGTAGTAGGCATCCATCTGATATGATCAGACATGATTTTATATTTTGTAAGAACAATGTAATTTTGGCTTTGTTAATGTGAAGATTCCAAAGACAATGTGATATGGTAAAATGTGGGAGAATAAATTATTGCGAAAACAAAAAAAAGTTTCACAAGCTTACTTCAAAATTATTTAAGTTAGTTGGAAACTTGAGAACCTAAAATATGAAAACTTCAGCTTCAAGAATCAGCCCCTAGACAGGACGAACTGGAGCCACCTACAAGAAAGGAAGATAAGTAAAAACTTTATTGTAAATCTTACTCCTCTCAAAGCTTATGAAAAGAGTTGTACCATAAAGACAGTGACATTCAACAAATGATGTGAGGGAGGGAAAGATTACAAGTGGTGGCATTGTCTGGGATCAATTGACTCATAGTGATGTTTCATCTGTTGCAGAAGAGGAAGAGAGAGTGATTTGTGCCATTTGGAGTTTATGTCTCAAAGAGTTTCTATCATGCAAAGAAAGAAGACTGATGACTGCCCAACAAAGTCATTTCAACACTGACGATGTACTACCAACAATGACGGACCGGATCAAATGAAAGATGACCTTACAACTACAACCAGAAACATTAAAATGGAAAGATAAGTATGAACTATTAAGGATAATAAAGTTTCAGAGTTATTTGTGAATGATGTTGACAATATAGGTAAGATAAGTGGTGTATGTGATGTTGTAAGTCAGAGCAATGGAATACCAATCCAGTCAAAACAGTTTTTCTTCAATGTTATACAGAATAATGATCAAAACAGAAAAGGTGAGCTATGTGTGAGTCTAGATAATAAAGATGAAAACTTTTTGAAGTTTTTTTTTTTGGGACCAGATTAATGATAAAAAAGAGAAATGTGCATTCTGGAATAAGGTACCTGTGGTTAGAATTTGCATCCAAACTAGTATAAACAAGTGACAGAATATCTAAGCAGTAAGTGTAATTTTGACAGTAATGCATTTTGTGTTCCTTCTGTAACAAGTGATGGAATACATCCATTATGTTCAATCCTTACCTGACAATATGAGTAACCAAACTAATGTTATGATACTAGTAAAGTTCATAGAACCCATTAAAGACAGTGTGGACATAACATTTTATGAAATTTAAAGTGCTCTTTTGCATGCAGTGTCTGACAACAGAGAAGATGATTCACATTTTGTGTGTCCTTACATTAAAATTAAGATTGATCAGTGGGAAAATATCGGTTTGATTGTTAGAGGTAGTCCAATTTGTGGTATATCTGAACACTTCTGCGACAAGATCCAGCATAGTAAGAATTTTGTGGAAATGTCCACTGTAAATGTAAAGATATGAGGAGCTACGGGTAAGCAGACTGCAAGAAGAATATAATTATTCCAATCCCAAAGAAAGCAGGTGTTGACAGATGTGAAAATTAACAAACTATCAGTTTAATAAGTCACAGCTGCAAAATAATAATGCAAATTCTTTACAGACGAATGGAAAAACTGGTAGAAACTGACATCGGCAAAGATCAGTTTGGATTCCGCAGAAATGTTGGAACACATGAGGCAATACTGACCCTACAACTTATCTTAGAAAATACATTAAGGAAAGGCAACCCTACATTTCTAGCATTTGTAGACTTAGAGAAAGCCTTTGACAATGTTGACTGGAATACTCTCTTTCAAATTCTAAAGGTGGCAGGAGTAAAATACAGGGAGCTAAAGGCTACTTACAATTTGTACAGAAGCCAGATGGCAGTTATAAGAATCAAGGGGCATGAAAGAGAAATAGTGGTTGTGAAGAGTGTGCGACAGGGTTGTAGCCTGTCCCCAATGTTATTCAATCTGTATATAGAGCAAGCAGTAAAGGAAACAAAAGAAAAATTTGTAGTAGGTATTAAAATCCATGGAGAAGAAACCAAAACGTTGAGGTTTGCCGATGACATTGTAATCCTGTCAGAGACAGCAAAGGAGCTGTTGAAGAGAATGGACAGTGTCTTGAGGATATAAGATGAACATCAACAAAAGCAAAACGAAGATAATGGAATGTAGTCGAATTAAGTCAGGTGCTGCTGAGGGAATTCGATTAGGAAATGAGACACTTAAAGTAGTAAAGGAGTTTTGCTATTTGGGGAGCAAAATAACTGATGATGGTTGAAGTAGAGAGGATATAAAATTTAAACTGGCTATGGCAAGGAAAGCGTTTCTGAAGAAGAGAAATTTGTTAACATTGAGTATAGATTTAAGTGTCAGGTAGTCGTTTCTGAAAGTATTTGTATGGAGTGTATCCATGTGTGGAAGTGAAACATGGATAATAAATAGTGTGGACAAGAAGAGAAAGAAGCTTTCGAAATGTGGTGCTACAGAAGAATGCTGATGATTAGATGGGTAGATCACATAACTAATGAGGAGGTATTTAATAGAATTGGGTAGAAGAGGAGTTTGTGGCACAGCTTGACAAGAAGAAGGGATCAGTTGGTAGGATATGTTCTGAGGCATCAAGGGATCACAAATTTAGCATTGGAGGGCTGCGTGGAGAGTAAAAATCGTAGAGGGAGACCAAGAGATGAATACACTAAGCAGATTCAGAAGGATGTAGGTTGCAGTGAGTACTGGGAGATGAAGAAGCTTACACAGGATAGAGTAGCATGGAGAGCTGCATCAAACCAGTCTCAGGACTGAAGACAACAACAACAACAATATAAATTTATACCAGTTGATGTCCCAATGTCCTCCATTTCAACTATGGATATACTAAGATTACTTGTAGCAAGTGATGCTCAGACTCATGGAACCCTTTGTGAGTTCTCACATTTAGAATTACAATTGTATTTCTAATTGTTATGGCTAGGTGGTGGATTTGGAATTCTCAACACATGTTTTTTGGTGTTTTTCACATTGTGAGTTTTCGTCTTTGTTTCTGAAACTGTGTCAACATAAATTTTAAGTTAAAATTTTTACAGTATTTTTTAAATGCTCCCGATTCCTGTTTGTGCATTTGTGTATTGTATGTGGGCCTATGATTTGCTTGTACTTCATCTCTTTGCCTATTTGTGCATTGAAATCTCTTAGTACAATTTTGATGCATCTTCCTGGTACTTTGTTTGGCATTTCTTCCATGTCTTCTTAAAAGTCCTGGCCTTCTTGTGGTCTCTTCCTGTTGTGATCATTTGTAGGTGCATGTGCGTTGGTGATTGTGTATCTTTTCTTACCTGATTTGAAGGTTATTGTGGAAATTCTTTCTGAGACTGAATTGAAATGTATGATGTTGTCCATGACAGATTTGTGTACAGCAAATCCTGTGCCAAACATTGTTGAATTTCCCCACCTGACTGCAGGTTTTCCTTGGTATATCCTGTAGATTTCCATGTTTAAATGGTTCTCATCAGTAAAACATGTCTCTTGTATTGCCAGTATTTTGAATTGAAATTTTTCTAGCACAGCAGTAAGCTGTTTAAGTTTGTCTCTATTAACCATTAACTGGTGTTGAGTGTGCCAATAAAATATTTGTGAAGATGTTTTGAGAAGCTCCAACTCTTCACTATTTCATGATGTTCCTGTTACCCCAGAATCAATGATCAGGAAAAACCTGTAAATTCACTGGGGCCTGGGGTAGTTGGTCTCTTTCGCATTGTTCCATCATGTTTTTTTCAAGTTGATGGTGGTTATGTTGACCTCTGTTGGAGGTCACAGTTGTGAAAGACTTGAGATATTTGTAGCAGCTGCACAAAATAGGTGAACAGATGCTGACCACTAGCTGCTGTATTCCAGAACAGACACTAATGGGTTTAGGCCTGTGTTAGTATTTGGTCCACCCTGGGTATTTCATTACCCTAGTACCACCCACATCTGGGAAGCTTTCCCCTATCCAGCATGTGGGGAGGTACCCAATGGTGGATGTAACAACCCCACACAGGCAGCCAGAGAATAAGCCATGAAATGTGAGGAAGGTACTGACCAGCATACCTAGCACACAGAACAATGTTTCAGGATTTGATGTGAATGCTAGACATTAAGTAACCTATCAGTGGAGCATTGGATGAAAAATGTAAGGAAAAAACTGAAAGATGTAGGTGGGTCTACTCCCCACACTGCTGTACTGCTGGACCCGCACTGGTCCAGCTGATTCACAAGAGATCATTGCTGCTAGATAATGTACTCAAGCATCTGACAACTACACCACAGCTGTGACTGAAATTAGGGGGATTAACTTTCCACTACATTATGTACTTTTTCATCAATAATAAACGAATCTTCTAGGCCCATATGTACACATGTTAGTTTGTATGAACATTTAGCAAATAGTGTGGAAGTCATTTACTAGTATAGACAGTATAACAACATGGGTACAGGTCTGATTTCATACACTGATTTTGATCCTCAAGCTATTTGATTATTTCAACATTCAGTCCAATTTCTGACTCTCATTACCTGTATTTATCCCAAGTACTGCAATATTATATGTCATAGGAACTTGAGTTGTTGGCAAACTAATGCTTAACTCAGTTTTGTGTACCCCTGGTCAATGTGACTGTGTGTGTGTACTCAAGGAGAGTGTGTAACTATTTATTGAGGCTAGACACTTCCTGTAATTACTTTTTACGTATTATTGATTTTATTGATGACGTAAATAAAATAGAAAGAAACTTCCACATGGGAAAAATATATTAAAAACAAAGCTTCCAAGACTTACCAAGCGGGAAAATGCCGGCAGACAGGCACAAGAACAAAACACACAAACACACACACAGAATTACTAGCTTTCGCAACCGATGGTTGCTTCTTCAGGAAGGAGAGGGAAAGACAAAAGGATGTGGGTTTTAAGGGAGAGGGTAAGGAGTCATTGCAATTCCGGGAGCGGAAAGACTTCCCTTAGGGGGAAAAAAAGGACAGGTGTACACTCGCGCACACACACACATACACACATATCCATCCGCATATACACAGACACAAGCAGACATATTTAGACATATTTAGGCCTAAATATGTCTGCTTGTGTCTGTGTATGTGCGGATGGATATGTGTGCGTGTGTGTGTGTGCGCGAGTGTACACCTGTCCTTTTTTTCCCCCTAAGGGAAGTCTTTCCGCTCCTGGAATTGCATAGACTCCTCACCCTCTCCCTTAAAACCCACATCCTTTCGTCTTTCCCTCTCCTTCCTGAAGAAGCAACCATCGGGTGCGAAAGCTAGTAATTCTGTGTGTGTGTTTGTGTGTTTTGTTCTTGTGCCTGTCTGCCAGCGTTTTCCCACTTGGTAAGTCTTGGAATCTTTGTTTTTAATATATTTATTGATTTTATTGATATATGATTGTGAAGGTTACAAACCACCTTCCCTACCCTCTGGCTCCTACCTTTGTAACCGCCCCCACGTAAAACCTGTCCCATGCACCCTCCCACCGGCCCCTACTCCGGTCCTGTAACCCGGAAGGTGTACACGATCAAAGGCAGAGCCACGTGTGAAAGCACCAACGTGATTTACCAACTGACCTGCCTACACTTTGCAGCTTTCTATGTGGGAGTGACTAGCAACAAACAGTCCACTCGCATGAATGGACACAGGCAGACAGTGTTTGATGGTAATGAAGATCAACCCTGTGGTTAAGCATGCCTTGGTCA
Source organism: Schistocerca gregaria (assembly GCF_023897955.1). NCBI lineage: Eukaryota > Metazoa > Arthropoda > Insecta > Orthoptera > Acrididae > Schistocerca > Schistocerca gregaria. The sequence goes on along the minus strand of NC_064923.1, from coordinate 616,938,533 downwards.
CAGCCAGCACATCTTGGCACTGTATTACACCGTCTAGGTTATCTGGATACTTCCCACTAACACCAACCTATCATAACTCTGGAGATGGGAACTTGCCCTTCAATATATCCTCTATTGCTGTTACCCACCAGGCCTCAACTTCCGCTAATTACAAGTTGCCACCACTCATACCTCACCTGTCATTCAACAACATCTTTGCTTCTGTACTTGGGCCTTGACTGACATCTCTGCCGAAAGTCTTTGCCTTTACATATGTCTGCTTGTGTCTGTATATGTGCGGATGGATATGTGTGTCTGTGAGAGTGTATACCTGTCCTTTTTTCTCCCTAAAGTAAGTCTTTCCACTCCCAGGATTGGAATGACTCCTTACCCTCACCCAAAAAATCGACATCCTTTCGTCTTTCCCTCTCCTTCCCTCTTCCCTGATGAAGCAAACATGGGTTGCAAAAGCTTGAAATTTGTGTGTGTGTTTGTGTTTGATAGTGTCTCTATCAACATGCCAGTGCTTTCGTTTGGTAAGTTAACATCATCTTTGTTTTCAGATATATTTTTTCCCATGTGGAATGTTTCCCTCTATTATATTGTATGTATATGTTTGAAAAAGTAATACTAGCTGTAAAAGATAAGGAATATACATGTGGTAATGCAGTAATTCATGAACTTAACTGCAGATATGTACAAAATTATCATATGGTAAACAAGAGATCAAAAGAACTAGAAATAGTCAGTACATTATGGGAGAAAAATATTTTTATACATTACCTTGGAAACTGAAACCATTAATTGGTAAACAATTCAAAAAACATACAATCATGGCTCACTGAGCAGTCCTACTAAGTCTTACTGTTAAAACTAAAATCTAATTTATTATTATGTAAATTATTTCAGATTGTATACCTTAGCGTATATTATTATTATTATAAAATAAATTTAGATTGTATACTGTTGTATCTATTGTACAACCAATTGCTATGCATGTAATTACATGTTCCATGTAAATAAATTACCACATTAACAGGCCCAATCATACAGATCCAATCATACAGTAAATGTTTAGCCCAGTAAATGGTGCATAGTTCATTGTTCCCATTTCAGGGTGCCTATTTGCCTGCCTGGTGGCTTCCAGGGGCAACAAAAATTTGATTTTAAATATTTCATACAATTACTGACCAAATTCCTAAATTTAAACTGCAGAAATGACCTATTACAGTATTAATTTCAGGTATGCCTTTAGGTAAGTATAGTAAAATGAAAATAATTTTTTGTTCCTACATATCTAAATAACTATTACATGAAGAAGGAATAATCTCATGTCTAAGTTTTAACAAAGTAATAAAAGTATTACAGTTAAAAGCTGTGTAATGTCTTGAATCAGCTTTATTTACAATCTTCAATAGTTGTGAATGAGGGCACTTAGTAATGAGGGAATTGGGTGATAGTTGTAGGTAAACAACTAGTATTCTCTCATATGACAATTTATTAGCACTTCACGTCTACACCGATACAAGTTCATGAGGCTAACTAACTCATTAGCGGAAAACATCCTCCAAAACTCTCCATCTCAAAGATAGCACACTTACACTCTTTACAAATATCGATATTTACGGCGCTGCACGCCACATAGCCCCCCCCCCCCCCCCCCCCCCCCGCGCAGTATGGAGTACGTCCCTGTGAATGGGGGGAGGGGGGGTGAGAAGTTAGGAAGGTAACATACAGTTCTTCAGCGTCAGGCGGAAGCGGTCGACTGGTAGGAGACCGGGGGGTGAAACCCGGTACGTCGACGGCAAAATCAGCAAGCGAAGCCGGCGGCCGAAGACGACGTCCTGTCCTGGAGTGGAGGTGTAGCACTTCGTCTGCAGGCAGGCGGAGAATCACCTTGCCAGAAGGCCTAACAAAGGCACGCAAATTGCCACACGCAGCACTTGTGCTTAATTTAAAGCGACGCACCACACGAGTTTCTGCACTTCCTCCCTCAATTTTGTCACACGAGAGTAACACACACGCCTTATCACCATCAACAACAACAGATAATTTATGTATGTCATCAGGATGTACATGTGTTGTGAATTCTTGGGTGGCACCTGTACGAGCCAGGGGGGGCGGCAGGGAGGTGTGGGGAAGCCATGGCAGGGAGAAGCGTTTGCGGAGAGGGGTGTGGCAGGTGCACTGGACTGCGCAGGCGACAACCTCGGGTGATCAACTGACGGCCGAGGGAGTGTGGCCGAAGGCAACGAGGAGCCCACATGGATTGAACGGCGTGACCAAGAGCTGCCACACGAAGATGGTGACACAATGGTAGAATCCAAGTGGTTGGCAGCTCGACTGCGAGGGCTGGGAGGAGTGAAGCCTCGAAAAGTTTGGCCACTCGAATTAGATGAGAGCGGAAAAGAAGCAGTGCTCGGCAAAGAAGCCCGCTGTGGGGAATTAGTACCCAAATGTATGGTATGAGAAGATGAGTGGCCACTTGAAGTAGGACTGGAAGAGATAGGGGCCGAATCAGGGGGGTCCACCTGAGGCTCAATGAAAGCTGGTTTCACTCGGTTGAGTGAGACCGTGGTTACAGAGTCTTTTATGAGGAGGTCCATGTTATTCCCGGAGCGTTTGACAACCTTGTAAGGACCTGTGTAGGGTGACTGAAGTGGGGCTTTGATTGAGTCATCTCTGAGAAACACATACCCACAAGAGTCTAGAGTGCGCGGTATGTACACGCGCGGAGGTGTATGACTAGCCGGAAGTGGCGGCTGAAGTTTGCTGCAGTGCAAGCGCACTTGCTCGAGAAGTGAAGGGAGTTCGGAGGGCCGAGGAAGTGGGGTGGGAGCGACTAATTCTCCAGGCAAAACCACCGGTCGGCCATACACAAACTCGGCTACGGAACCCTTGAGATCTTCCTTGAAAGTCGCACGAAGGCCAAGAAGCACCAAGGGCAGTGCTTCTGTCCATAGTGAGTCATGACAACGCAAGGCAGACTTTAAGGTACAATGCCATCGCTCGACAAGCCCATTGCTTTGGGGGTGGTATGCAGAAGTATGAATTTTGACAATACCACACATTTTACATAAATCGGAGAAAACTGAAGACTCAAATTGCCGTCCCTGGTCAGTAGTGAGGTAAACAGGTGAGCCAAATCTAGAGATCCACGAATCTAAGAATGCTCGGCTTATTGTCTCAGAGGTAATGTTTGGAATAGGCACGGCCTCAGCCCACCGAGTCATCCTGTCAATGGCTGTAAACAAGTAACAGAAACCCTCGGAGGGGGGCAAAGGTCCTACGAGGTCCACATGAACATGATGAAACCGGCCTAGCAGTTGGGCAAAACAGCCAAGGGATGGGGAAGTGTGCCTGGAAACTTTGTTCTGTTGACACAACAAGCATGTCCGGGCCCAAGACCGACAGTTGCGGCGCATGTCTCTCCAAACAAACCGTTCAGATGCCAGACGGGTGGAAGCTTTGACACCGGGGTGTGCTAATGTGTGTAATTTGTCAAAGACCTGGCGCTGAAGGGGCTTAGGAATGAATGGCCGCAACGTACCAGTCGATTCATCACACCACACTAATTCAGGTATGCCGGGGAAAGTAGAGTGTACCGGTTTGAGAGAGGAGCTGTGGTCCGAAATCAACTGCATGGTATCAGGGTCCGCCGATTGCAACCGAGGTAGGTATGTTAAGTCAATTAAGGTTGTGACAGCACCTACACGTGAGAGAAAATCAGCAACCACATTGTCCGCTCCTCGGATGTAGCGAATGTCATTTGTAAATTGCAAGATATAGTCGATGTGACGAAAGCTTCGTGGGGGCGGATCAGACGAAGGATTTTTTATTGCAGGAACCAACGGATTGTGATCAGTGAGCACATAGAAATCTCGTCCCTCAACATCAGTTCTGAAGTGTTTTATGGCCTCGTACACTGCAAGTAATTCTCTGTCGAATGCTGAGTATTTCTTCTGTGCAGTGTTTAACTTTTTTGAGAAAAACTGCAGGGGTGTCGTAACATCATTGTATGTCTGACTCAGTACTGCGCCGACAGCACTGTCACTAGCGTCAGTAGTGATAAACATTGTCGCGTCCGCACTTGGGTGAGCAATAGTGACAGCGGAGGCCAACAGCTGTTTGAGTTCGTTAAATGCCTTGTCCATGTCTGGTGTCCATGGGACCTGGCGGGTGCCGGAAGTTTGTGAGCCTGCGAGTGCATCTGTGAGAGGTGCCTGCACCGCAGAAGCAGCTGGCAAATGTTTACGGTAATAATTAACTGTTCCGATGAACCTGCGTAATTCCCTATAGGTCTGGGGGCGTGGCATCTCAAGAACAGGCTTGATCTTGTCCTGCGGTGGTGTCAGACCGTCCGACGACACAACATAACTTAGGAATGTGACGGATGACTGGTGCAATTGAGTCTTTTTATTGTTCAGTTCTATACCAGCAGCTGCTAACGTGTCTGTCACGACTTGAACACGCTCCTTACTCTGTTCCAAAGTATGAGCAAAAACCAATATGTCGTCCATGTATACGAAACAAAAGTCTAAATTGGATAAGGTTTGATTGATGAAACGCTGCCACGTTTGGGGGGCGTTTTTCAACCCAAACGGCATAAATTTGTATTGAAACAACCCGAAGGGAGTGGTTATGGCAGTCTTTCCAATATCCTCCGGAGCCATGGGGATCTGATGAAATGCGTGCTTGCAGTCCAGAACAGAGAAGTACTCTGCACCTGCGAGCGCATGATTGAAGTCCGCAATGTGTGGGACCGGGTATTTATCAATGGTGGTGCGGGCATTTAAACGCCTATAGTCTCCGACCATACGCCAAGTACCGTCTTTCTTTTGATCAAACAAGATAGGACTAGCCCAGCAACCGGAAGAAGGTTCAATTATTCCCTTTTGTAATAAATCATCTAATTTTTCTTTTGCAATTTTCATAAATTCCGGCTTGAGGCGGCGTGGGCGTTGCGATATGGGCGGCCCAGCGGTTAGACGTAACCGGTGAACTGTGCCATTAGTGACTACTGCAATACGTGGCGCGGCAAAACAGTCAGATGTCCGTGAAGCGGAGCAGGCGGTGGCAGGCAAGCAAAGCTGTGGCACTGAGGCGTGCCAATCGCTCGAAGGCTGCGTAGCGAACGCACGCATGTTAACCTGGGCGAGGTTGGTACACTGGTTTTTGGTAGCGGGCCGTGCCGCTACGCGCGCTGTAGGCCCGAGTGGGTGTGGCCTAACAGCAGACGGCTGTATTTCATTGCCACGGGCTTGGGAGGTTAATTGTTCATTCGAAACGCATGGAACATGAGCACACAGGCATACACTGTCATTACAAGGGGGAATGCTGACACAGTTTTCAGAGTTCACAACATTGTCATTAATGTGTGCGGGCACGGGAACACCAGATTGGCACGGACTAACCTTGTCTGTGGCCGACGAGTCGTCCGCTTGTAGTGACGCGAGGCGTTGTTGTGTGGAGGTCAACTCGTGATGTATGTCGCGGGGATGCAACAGCATTTCCCTACGTTCCATCTGCAAGTTCGGAGACTCGGCGCGCTCCGCTAGCCACTCGTTTGTCCAAGATAGGTTTGGGCACTTCTTAGCCCAGCGCACATGTTTGGTGTTAGCCGAACTGTCACTCGGCGGAGCGAAAGGAATATGTTTGTTCAGTGGGGGGGGGTAAAACACAGTATTTTTCACAAAATCTAGTGACAACTGATAGTGCCTGAGGAAATCAATTCCGAGAATAGGTTCTTCAACTGTTGACTCTAAAAACGTCCACTTCAGCTTGCACTTGGGCGAAAGTTTCACTGTATACAGTGTAGAACCCGAACACTGTAAGGTAGACAAGTTCACTGCACGAAGTACTGTTTTGTGCGGTTGCACTTTATTGGTCGCTAGGCGAGCCGGTAGCAAAGAGACATCTGCGCCAGTGTCTACCAGAAACCGTACACCCGATTGTAAATCTCGGACATAGACTCGACCACACTTACTGTTGTTGTCCAAAACGGAATGCAACGTTGGATGGTGCACGTTGTGTATGTCGCAGGAGGTGGCACCGCTGCCTACCTGCGGTTGGAGTTTGGGTAAGAGCACGGCGACTGGCATTTGTGTGCTTGCTCCCCGAATCTCGCGTGGAAGAAACAGTAAGATTGAGCAGGCCTGTGCTCCTGTGGGTAGTAACTAGGTGACGGAGTATGTGACCCAGAATCTTCCACCGAGGCCGGTGCGCTGTCGTTGGGCGGAGCTGGAGGTGCAGGTAGGGCGGCTAGTTTAACAAACTTGTTATTAGCAGCACCAGACAAGGGCGTGGTGTTGGACAGCTTCTTAGTGCGGTCACGTCCAGAATGCAGTGCGTGGAGCTCACGCTGCCTGGCGGAGTAAGCTCTATCGGCGGCACGTAAACGTTCATTTACTGGCCTCTCCTCATATGCAGAGATTGCAGTCTGGACAGGAAGAGGCAGCTTTTCTGTCCAGATTTCTGCGAGTGTGTCATCAGGCATAACTTGCTCGTCGACGAGAAGACGGATGCACCGCCACAGCTGGGACGGAGACCTGTCGCCGAGATGCTCTTCGTAAATTAGCTGTCGCACGTTTTCTCTCCTGGTTTTTGAGACGCGCTCCAGTATCGTCTGTTTCGCCATAGCATACTTCTCTGCTAGGGGCGGTGCTTTGACCAGATCGTAAATTAAATCGACGCGGTCATGAAGGTGGTTCATGAGGCACACGAAGCGCGCGTCGTCGTCCAAAGCACAGACATTGAATGTTTGCTCAACCAGGTTGAACCAAAATTCCGGGTGAGCGGGTTTGAAGTCTGGTAGTTTCGGCAGATTCGGCACAGCAGTCACTGTGGAGGTGCACCTATTTCTTCGGATGGAAGTAGAGCACGAAGAGGATAGAGTGTCCGAATTATTGGCGTCCTGTAATGCGGGTATTGCAAAGTTCACTTGACGCCGGGGGGGGGGGGGGGGGGGGGGGGCGGCTGAGAAGCGACGGACGCACGAACAGTGTGAGAATCGTAGTCACAATGTGCATTCTCATTGACTAGATAGCTCGGAGAGAAGCCGCTAGTACTTACGTACGCCGGTGAATGTCCGTAATGCACTCTGTATTCATTCGGCCGTGAATGGTGGGGGTGGTTGTAAATGTCCGGGTAATTACTGTCCAGCACAGAATTGTTGACTTGATTATGAACAACACAAGGATCCCACACATGTCCACAAGGATGCACACTCGATGTGATATTGTCTGTTTGGCGAGCATTGAGCACATGTTGACTAACCGGCGCGGAAGGATACACACGTGGCGGGAACTGGCTCGGGATTGAATTTACTGCTGGATTTTCCAAAGTGGCAAGATTCCGCTCGACACCACGAACTGTATTGAATTGTGCGTTCGACACAGGAGTAGGAATGTTCCGAACAACACTCTGTGGAGAACACGTGGAAAAGTCTAGGCTAACAAAGCCAGAGTCCGCGACCGTTGGCGGTTGGCAGAAACTGGCTGCACTCGATGAATTCCACTGCATGTTCGGGCTGAAAGATTCCGAAGGATCTCGTGGCATATCCACTACGACGGCAGGGATGCTGGAGAGATGTTGCTGAGATCCGGGCGGCGGTGAGTGCTGAAAGGCCATTGTCTGAAGCTAAAACACCGGCCCTCGCGATCGCGAAAAGAAAACTGACGCAGTAGGCGCGTAAATAACACTTCGTGCCGTAACTTGAATGCGTATTACACAAAACGGGGTCACCAGTGAGGGAATTGGGTGATAGTTGTAGGTAAACAACTAGTATTCTCTCATATGACAATTTATTAGCACTTCACGTCTACACCGATACAAGTCCATGAGGCTAACTAACTCGTTAGCGGAAAACATCTTCCAAAACTCTCCATCTCAAAGATAGCACACTTACACTCTTTACAAATATCGATATTTACGGCGCTGCACGCCACAGTTACTTCCAACAAACCTTATACAAGATTTCAAACCTTCATGAAACTTTTTCATGCTGACAGCCTCTAAAAAGGTTGAAATGTAGAAAATTTATAGTATACTAAGTTTTTCACTGTTCACACAACAATACTTCAGCATCTGTCATAAATTTACAAATTCTATTCACAATGCTTTTTGCAGATAGTATCCACAATACCAATAAATTTGTGAGATTATGTCTCTATACAAAACATGGTAAGGAGACACATCATAGACAATTAGATGCATAAAACTATGGTTTGCTGATAACAGAATGCAAATTATCCAGATTATACTCATTTTGTCTTTGATAAATAGTGCACTTAGTGGACTCCAAGAGCTCTAAACATAATTTCAAACATTTCCTAGATTTTTTTCATTTACATTCTTAACTTCAAATATCAAATACATTACCTCATTTGTAAAAAAAATCAGACATTTTAAGCTGTTTTATACATGGAAGTTCAACTCTTTAAAGAATCACACAATAACTAAGACTCAAGGAATCTATTGTGAATATGACTGTTATCCTTTCTTCTGGTTTTTGAGCATCTCAAAATAAATAATTAGGTTGCATGAAAGAACTAGGTTTAGCACCTAGCACATTACTTACCATCTAATCTGTATATGCAAGCAGGACTCTTAGTGAAAAGAAAATAGATTTTAAAAAAAACTTCTCCACAGATCTAAATCTAGAATTAGCTTCACTTGTGTTAACAGATATTGACCTTATTATTGTCTCTGTGTACCACTCAGCAGGTGGTAATTTTGAAAACTTCATTGCGCAAATGGAAACCTGTTTGTCCTACTGAACACTTCTTAAACCTAAAATTGCACTGTGTGGAGATTTCAGCATACATATAGGTGATGGAAGCACTAAAAAGAAAGTCTCCATGACTTTGATAAAAAGCTATGAGCTGTTTGTTGCAAACTGACTGCCAACAAGAGGTGATGCCTGCCTAGACACAGTTATCACTAACCTCAATATCTGGGACTATAATATCAGTGTAGTTGAACCGATGATTGCTGACCGTAGTGCATTAGTAATGAAAATAAGTATGAAATGCTCAAATCAACTGCAGCCAAGCTCATGGCATTCCAGTTACACGTTTAGCAAAAGGATCATAAAAGAAGAAAGACTACGTGACCTTAAAATAGCCCTGTCAAGTGTAAACTGTCAGCAAAAAATTACAGGAATGGGGGCCAGTGCCTCATTCGAATGTCTGTTCCAATCCTTACGAGCTAAATTTGATGATCTATATCCAGAAAACCACAAGAGGTATACTACAGGCAAAGCTAAAGGAAGGGACAAACCTATTATAGGGAAGATGTGGTATACCCCTGAGTTAAACAAATTAAATTGCATTGTGCTAATTTTCAGGGACCGTATGAAAGCAGCTAGAGATCTCCTATCTAGAGACCTGCTTCATTGTAACTATGTAAGAGGCAAACAAATTTACAGAAAGCAAGTGGAGGAGGCAAAAAAGAGATACAGGTTCATTATATAGTCTCACAATCCATACAAAGCAGCATGGAATCTGGTAAACGAGTGCAGAAAAAAGTCCACCCCAGCCTTAAATTCCGGTAGCCCTGACGGCTTCAATCAGTACTTTGTTAGGATAGTGAAGGATACTATTGATAAAATACCTGACTCAGGCTTAGTCCCCATAAGTCACATGAGAAACATAACCAGTAGCACTTTTGAAAACTGGAAGGAAGTGCATCGTAAGGATATCATAAAAATAGTTAAGTCATACAAGAACTCAGAGAGTGAAAATGTCTATGGTATGTCGTACACACTGCTGAAGAAAATTATACTAGAGCTTACTCAACCATTATCTATAGCAATTAACAAGTGCTTATCCTCCAGCGTCTTCCCAAAATTTCTTAAAGTAGCACAGACAGTACCAGTCTACAGTCACCCGTGTGAAGTGTCCAGCCAATTCTATCATTCCTATTCTAGCTAAAGTTATGGAGTCTGTTATGAAACTACAGTTACAGAATTATTTTGAAGTAAATAAGTTCTTCCAGGACACACAGCATGGTTTTTGCAAGGGAAACTCAATGTTTATGGCAGCACTGGACTTAACCAGAAAAATAAGGCAAGGATTTGCAGACAGAGAAAGTGTGGCACTGACATTCTGTGATCTTAGCAAGGCATTTGACTGCATTTTCCACAAGATACTGCACAATAAATTGAAGTCTCATGGTGTCAGAGGTGTTGTTCTGGCAACTTTTCAGTTTTGTCTGGAAAACCGGAGACAAGTGGTATCAATTCATGGAGAAACTTCACAATAACAAAACCTGGAATACGGAGTACCCCAAGGGTCCGTCATAGGGCCTCTCCTGTTCCTTATTTATTTCAAAGATATGGGTTATAACAACAATATGTTACAGTTTGCTGATAATACCACTCTTTTGGCCAAAGGAAGAACTGGTGCAGAATCACTCCAAGAAACGTGTGTACTCTTCCAAAACATTAAAGACTGGTTCATCAAAAATAAAATAAAAATGAATGAAGAAAAAACACAACATCTGATATGCACCTTTAACAACATCAAATGCCATGATAATATGGAGGCTGTCAAACTGTTGGGCTTCATGATAAACAGGAAATTAACAATGAACAAACACACAGTGTACTTGTGCTCCAAGCTCTCCCGTGTAATATACCTTCTGATGAGGTTAAAAGGTGTATTGAGTGACCAATATCTCATAACAGTATATTGTGCCCTATTCCATAACCACATCAATTATGGCCTACTGTTATGGGGACATTCTGCAGGTTGTAAGGATGTGCTAATTCTACAGAAAAAAAGCTCTCAGAATAATCACATCAAGCAAAAGACAGGAGCACTGCAGGACTATATTCAAGCAGTTAGGAATTATGACAGTTTTCAGCCAGTATGTGGTTTTATGTCTCATCAGCGTGAAAGAAAACCAAGGAGTCTTCAGCGTGAGACAAGATATACACAGTCACAATACCCGTAACAAGAGGAGCATCGAAATACCCAGGTGTCAACTAACGGGAATGCAAGACAGCTTTCCAGTGGTTGCCCTAAAAATGTTCAACTCACTGCCTCAAGAAGTGCAACCCCTGCTGCTAGGAATGTTCAGAAGGAGAGTAGCACAGGACCTGCAAGAACGCCCATTGTACTCCATTGGTGAATTCTTTAATAGTGACCAAAGTGAATGGACAAACAAATATCGTTTCTATTATGTATAAATGACTTAATTTTGTGAACATTTTTTTGAATGTACATATGTAATTAATCTTGATGCAGTCTGTCCAGTCATGGCTGGTAAACAACACAGATCTAGTAATAAAGTAATATCACATCAATTTGAGATACATATTTAGGTAAGTTTAGTACACTTTTAGTTAAGAAATGAAAATAATTTTCTGTACTTACAGATCTAAATATGCCATTACATCAAGAAGAACTGTGAAATAGTAGAATTCAGGATATAATATTGTCAGTAACATCTGCAAGGGGAAGATGAATCCAGACAGGACAGCACAAGCTACTCGAATGCCTTCCCAAATGTGGATGAAGTGCCCATATGGCATTATAGTTGATGACAGAAGGAAGCACCTGGTTAAGATAGTATTAGATTAAAAACAAGTGTTCATAAATTTAATACAGATAAATAATAAATCAACAGAGGAAGGAAGGGAATACATGGAAAGCTGTCAAAAAAATCTAGATTATACTGCAATAAACACATTTATAAATAAGCACTAAGCACTGCAAAACTAACACTATAACGAGATAAGTGGCTGCAGTGTTAAAATGCAGTATGTGATTAAAATATTCTTTCTACATTGAAATCATTACATGATGTTCCTTTTTCAGTAATGTACTAACTAAAAGCATAAAGTCGTACAGAATAAAGAAGAGTGTGATGGTTAAATCAATAATTAAGATTACTCATAGACATTTTTACATCTTATCATCACATAAAGATATTTCTGATCTGTAAAAATTCATTTATCTGAGGTGGAAAGTACATCTCTAATATTTTTAGTCAAACTAAAATCAGAAATTACGGGTGGACAAAAAAATGGCCCTGAGCACTATGGGACTTAACATCTGAGGTCATCAGTCCCCTAGAACTTAGAACTACTTAAACCTAACTAACCTAAGGACATCACACACATCCATGCCCAAGGCAGGATTCCAACCTGTGACCGTAGCGGTATCGTGGTTCCAGACTGAAGTGCCTAGAACCACTCGGCCACTCCTACTTGCACGGGTGGACATAATTAACTCACAGGGACTTCTATTTAAGTTTATGCCGCTTGCCTATGCCTGAATATATGAACCAACTTTGGTGATAGTCATCCATAGAGGTAATGGATGATATAAATGAAAGTGCCTACACCAATCTATACATTTTTTTTGCCACAGCATAAGGTAATTGTTTGGTGACTTTTGTCTCATTCATCTTCTTTTGCTCTTATAATATAATGTAATGTTGTGTACATGCTACATGAATACCAGAGAAACTGATCCAGATGTCTGAAAGTAAAGACATGATTCCCACCTCATGAGCTGCCTTCCAGCATTTTCCATGATTTTCCTGTATATTGTATGAAAACACTCACTGGCCATATTACTGCCACTTAAAACATTCTTAAAACATCACATGTTTTGCACATGTGGGCACACTATTAAGGAGACAAGTATATATTAAAGTCCTCTGGCTAATTTCATAATATGAAAGTTGTTACAGGGGCTTTAGCCTATTCATGATCATTATTGACCAACTTCATAATGCATCTGTTATCTGTTGCTCCTCCAAATCTTAAGCATTTCTTTGGTAATGATATGTTGCAGCAGGGCAGCACATCTTTCACTTGGTTAATACAATAATGTTCTCTCATCACTACAATAGAGTTAACCTAAATGATTGCATTTATGGAATGCATCTTTTCATTCACTTGTGCACAATTTGCAAGCTGCTTCAGAGATTTTAAGAGTACAGTTAGGCATCCTCTACTTTTTAGATATAAAAAGATGGCACATCAGTGAATCTCTCTCCTTCTCTCTTAATCATGTACATTTTGTGCATGTGTATCCTGTTACTATTTCTGATTATACTTTTGCATCATGACTGAACTTGAGAACAGCTCTTAGTTGGTGTAATATCCAAAATATCCCAAACTGAAGTGCAACAAGTTCTCTGAATGTTGCCCTCTGATGACAGTTTGTACTTGACAGTTATGGTTTAATGGTTATCATGCTAGACCCATATTTAGAAAGACAGTATCTGAAATCCCCATGTGGTCATCCTGCTTTAGGTTTTCTGTAGTTTCCCTAAATCACTTAAGACAAATGCTAGTACGCTTCCTTTAAAAAGGTCATGATGAATTACTACTAAGAACCAATTGCAATTCTCATAAAATAGTATAAAGTTTTATATTTTATTAACTTAGTGTCCACTGCTTTGATTTCCTAGACTGCATGGTCTGCACAGACCTTTTTTTCCTTTAATTCAATTTGTATATTGTTTTGCCCAATGCTCATGAGCAAATCTACAGATTATGAAAGAGTTAGCCAGTCTCTGTGTAATTAAAGTATTCCAAAAGGGTTTAATTAAATTTGTTATAATGAGTTAAAAAGAAAGAGACAAATCTGACAGGTTGTTCTTTAGTTATTAGCACAAGTCTTATTTCTGATTCTGAATTCTATCATCTCAAACAGATATTCCTCCAGATCTGATCACGTTCATATGTGGTGTCATCAGTAATGATTAGTTTGCATAGAAATTATAACAAGAAAAATTTTATAAATATATATTAGGCCTACTGAAAAATTAATTCATTAAAGAACCACTTCTTTTTCTATGCAATTATGCAAAGTCAAACTATCATAGTGACTGTTTAATAGTTTTGTCTGACTAACTTCACTAACTGGAATGCTTTCTGAAGTTCTTATGCTAGTTAACTCTTCTGCTGCTACAGACATGCTCTTTGCATTTAATGCTGAGGCAGCTTTTGTTATGGCTGTACTGCTCACCAAATACTGGTGCCTGTACTGAAAGATGGCATTTCAGCTAATATAAAACACTTTTTAGCAGATTTTTGAAAACTATTATGTGAAAATAATTTATTAATGCAAATATTACATTCTAATATATTCACTTGATAAAGAACTTAACATGAAACTTACTTCACATATTTCATTGTCCATCTGTTATGCATCAAATTAAGCACAACATGTTATGAAATTTTGAAGATTTCACAGAGATAAAAACACAGTGTCAATTAAGCATTTGATTGACTTCAGCTCATGCATTGCAGTGAATGATATGTGGATAGGATATAGAAAATTTATTTGAAGTTGAGAGCAGAATGATGTCCCATTTATTTCTTGAATTATTGGGTTTTTAATCTGACAGATGGTCATGCATGATGCACACAGTTCTAGCCACACAGACTTGCTGGCTGCTGTTAGATGAAAGAAATTGAGTTTTGCTTATCTTACAATCTGATACCTTCACTTAATTTTCTTTTTGTTGTATGCCATAATTAATGTTCTCCATCAAATTAAATAAAACACTGCATCAAATTATAAAGATTCTGCTTATTTAAAACTTGGTTTTATAGCCAAAGCACAGGTGAGCACAGTGTGATCATTCTCATCCTTGCACATCATGACTCATGTGGTCATAACAATCAACATTTCTCATAAACAATTCTAGATATCAAAATGGGGTTTTCTGCAAATCATTGGATTGCATGATGTATGTATGTTGTATGATAAATACTTAAACCATTTTTATTCACTGAGATATGGATATAGCATGGTCACATTAGTGAGAAGTCAGTGGCTCATGATGCAGTCAGACATCCATAGCAGTCTAGGAAGAGAGAGGTGGTGCATGTGTTTCCAACACCTGGAGAATGATATAGCAGGATGTGTATACATAACAGTGAGTTAAAGCTATACCAGCATGTTTTTTTTCAAAATGTACTTCTGGACAAAAAGTGATTCTGCTTTCATAATGAAATATTTTCATAAATCATCTCATCGCCTACTTTAGCTGCAAAAGTGGTAGAACTGCCAAAACTGTTGATTTATTTTTTCCAACCAAGAAGCCAGATAACAATTTTCCTAGATGCAGCTTTAAAATGCTTTAATAATGATTCATTTGAAAAAAGTTCACCCACCATTTAATCCCCTTGGGGTTTGAATTTCATTGAATGTTCAAACATGGATTTTTTAAATTTCTGGCTGAGATACCAAATACCACTTTTCATAGTTCTAGTTTGAAAATTGCCTTAAGAGCAATATATTTTCAAAAAAAAACATTTGATTCCCTGTTTCACCACCTTAGGGATGCAAGTTAAAAAAGTCAATCCCCCCCACCATCTCAAATTTAAAGTTTCCTTCCTTAGTTGTTGTGATGAGTCAGTTAGTAAGACATTTCCTTTTATATACAGAGATAAACAGAAACAAAACACTTTAAAATAACACAATATTTATTTTCAGAAAAAGTAATAATTTTTTGTACTTCCAGTGTAATTAAAAATTGTACTTATGTAATTAAAGTAATGCTTTAATCTATTCTGAGAAATAATTTGACAATCTTAGTAAAAGAACAAGTTATGTATTAATTACTGCTATTATCATTATTGTTACTTTTTTTTCAACAGCCACTTTGATGTAATGCAGTTGATACATGTTGTATCTTTACAAATAGTCATTGTTAGGTCTTATCAGTAAGTTAAGAGTAGTTACAAATTAATACTATTATTATTTAGTAATCATATATGTTAAAATCAACAGGTTTATAATCAGGTTAATCTACTGTCATAAAAGTTTATAATCATACATTCATTTATTCATAGCTTTGCTTTGATCAAAAATATCCTGCACTGAATAAACTGGGTTTTCTGTCAATAGTTGTCTAATACATTTTCTAAAATCATTTGTTTTGTATTTGTGCAATGCCATTTGGAAGAAAGTTATAAAGGCACATTTCTATGTATGTAATCAATTTCTCATATCAATTGGTTCAATGGAGAATTGCTCTCAGTTTCCAGCAATTCCTTGTTTCATATTGGTGTACATGTTGATTTGTTTGGTAGAGATTACTGTGTTTTTTGTGAGTGTAAGAATTCTGCAGATGTTGACATTTACTGCTGTTGGTAAATTCAGTTCTTTGAAATTTGGTCTACAAGTGGTAGGCCTCTTTTGCCTTGTCATTATTCTGATGGCCTTTCTCTGTACAGTAATGATCTTATTCATATTTAATGTATTTCCCCAAAGTTCAGTCCCATAGGACATAATTTAATAAAATTGTGCATAGTAATATTTTATCAGGTTTGACAACTTCACTTAACTTTCTGGCGGCAAAACAAATCAAGTTTATCTTATGACATACAATATCGATGTGTTCTGTCCAAATTATTTTGTGACATATGCAGAGACCCAAAAATTTTCCACTTTTCACTTGCTCACGTCTGTTATGAGTTATTTTTTGTTCTAACACATTTTGTTTCATCTTGCTACTTTTAAAACAGGCTAAATTGGTTTTCTTGTAATTAGTTACTAATCTATTATTACAAAACCAATTATCAAGATAACAGAGAACCCTTTAAGCATTTAGAGAATATTTTTCTAAATTTGGACCATTTATCAAAATTTGATGTCATCAGAATAAGGGATGGTGTTATTTTGGATACCATTGGGAAGATGAATTACATACATCAAGAAGAGGCCCAATAATGCTTCCTTGTGGTACACCATGAATAATTTTCTTTGTTTCTGAGTAAAATTTATTTCCTTTTTTGTCTGATATTTCCACTTTCTCATACCTGTATGTCAAATAGGATCTCAACAAGTCAAGCACAATAACCTCTGATCCCAAAGAATACTAATTTCTTCAGAATGAGTTCATTATGTAAGGAATCAATACTTTCTAACACTGCTCAGCTGATAGTGCTTGTAATATTTGTTCTTCTCAAGTAGTTGCAGGTTAGTTGTTATGGAGTTATGTTGTTGCTATGGTGTGATTATCTGCGACATGTTCTAGTAATGTGCTGTTTGTAGCGGAATGGTAACTGCTTTGTGACACTTGGAAATGTGAAAAGAAGAAAATAATAGAAATATTGAAGGAACTTAATAATGAAGTACTAGTATTCAAATATCAAACACTAAATCCTGATCTTACTGCCTATGCAGAAATATTTTTTTCAGCAAGCCATATTTTCAACACGTCATGTTACCCAGGAAGAGCTACAGTAACCAAATGAGTAGAATATTTTAATTATCATTTTGAACTTCCTTCTCATTCGTAATGGTTGCACTATACTACAGATAGTATTCCCAAAATGTGCATATGAAAATAACTGATAATTTTTAGAAGTAACATAGAAGAGATCTGTAATAATGAGGGTGCTCTTATGAGAGGTACCAGTAATTTAAAAGACAGGTGTTTTGGTACTGCTGAGGATTTATTTTTTGCATGTCAAAAGGAAAAATTATATGTCAATTTGTATGGAAAGCAGTGCTAATGAGATAATAGACAGACTGATGCTGATTTAACAATCACAAGTGGCGGACGATAATTACAATAAAAAATACTTAACTTTCAACTTAAGTCAGTGATAGCAGCAGACGGGCCCATAGAAGCTAAAAAGAAGTTATAATGTTCTGTATTATTTTTCTGTTTGTGTGTGGAAACTGAAAGTGAATAATTGTTCCAACGAAAATTATGACATTTGACAAATTACTCCAGAACAAAGATTTTATGTGGAGGTTGGATGCATTTGGAAATAATTCATGTCAAAATGAGTCTTTAGTGGTGATAGAGGTGTTAAGTACAGTTTTAACACAAATGAAAGATATCATTGAACAACTGAGCGAAATTAATGAAAAAGACAGTAAAGAACCACTATAAAACATAATAGAACCTAATCCTGCAGTTCATACAATTAATTCAGTTCATGGTTTAGTAGTTTAAACATTTTGTGACTGTGGGTTCAGCAGCAATGTATGAAATTATATAAACTGGAATAGTTAGCCAACTGTTTGGCTGACTGTTACATTTATATTCAAGATTTGGAGTGTGTTGATGACAGTGAAATGGAATGTTCATTTGAATATATTAAAAACTTAGAATCTATTGACCTTAGAGCTGAGATCGATACATTTTTAAAACTTAACAGAAAGTAGCCTACATGTTTTTACTAAAACTGTAAATAACAAAATGTTTATGACAGCCCCTAGCTGTAATGAAAGATTTTGTAATTTTGACTCAAAAATTTCAATGACTGATACAAATTTGGCAAATGCATTTAGAGAAAACACTGTACGAATGCTAATGCTATAACTAATTTACTCAAAAATTATGATAATTTTGAGCTGAAAATAGTTGAGAGAAAAAGAATAAGTGATGTGTAAAGAAATTTTTGCTGTCTCCTACAGGATTTTAAAGAGCTTTACTTATGTTTTGCTAATGATCAATTTCTTATCCTGTTAGGCTACACTTTGTGAATGAATTAAAGGTGCAAACAGAACGATTCACATTTAAATCTACATAATGGACAAATACGAGGGTGCATTGAAATCTACAAATCTTACACTAAAAACTCTACAGAAAAGTTTGATTAATTACACAAAAGGTAGTTTTCATAGATTACTTAGTTAATATTTAAATAAAAACACATTTAATTGTAATTCTTCTTGATTATGACATATATTATTAACATAGTACATGAACATAATAACTTGCTACTAGGTTGCTGAAAGTATTTGTTTACACTGTAATACCAATTGTTGAATAAAAATTTGAATATTGCTCCCTTAAATGTAGACTTTTTATTTATTTTATAAGCACTGGGAGTTTGTAATACAATTTTGTACCCTAAATATTAATTTGTTTCTGTGCAACAGCCCTGTTTACTCTACATGGATATCACTGCCTATTCTTGTATTATATAAATACAGATCTGAGTTGGTTTTGATATTTTCAGTAAACCTTTTTACATTAGTTACACTTTTCTTGTATGTAGAGACATGATAAAGGTAGAATATTAGCTGTTAAAATAGTTACATTGTGTGTGTCAGCCTTGAATTGGGGGTTGGTAATTAACAGCTTGTTTTTGTAGTGTCAAGATGGATTTTCAGATTTGTCATACTATGACCCCAGAAAGAGAAGCCATAGGTAATATCTGTGTGAATGTAAGCAAAGTAGACAGTTCTGATACACTGTTCAATGGACACATTGCCAATGACACATAGTGCAAAGCAAGCAAAACTTAACTTCCTGGTGAGATAGTGGATGTAGGCTTTGCAAACTAAATTTTCATCTACGTGGACACCTAATAATTTTGTGACAGCTACACTCTTAACTTCTTTATTTTGTATTCTGAAGTCCAGGTCATTTTGTAACTTTGTTTTCCTGTAATGGATGTAATTATTGTTTGAAGTCTTTAAAGTTAACTTGTTCATTTCATATTCATTTTGTATATATTCCAAAACACTTGTTGCAGATTTTGACATAATTTGTTTACATCAGTTATAACATTTGTGTCATCAGCAAGTGGGGCACAGTCAACACTGGAGTGCCTCAAGGCTTGGGACTGGGACCCCTACTGTTTCTTATATTTAGAAATGATTTCCAACACTGCACCATGTCAGTGAGCAAGTTCACCCTATACATTGACGATACTTCTCTTCTAGTTGACAACACAACAGGAAACAACCAGGAAACATCTATGAACAGTGCTTTTGATGATATTCTGAAATATTTTTACTGTAACAGACTCTCTCTACATATAAAAAAATCCTCATTATGTACAGTTTCACATGACATGTAAACAACCAGGGGATATAAATACAGAATGTAATGGACAACAAATAAGATCATTGGTGTGTAAATAGACCACAAGCTAAATTGATCCAAACATATTCTAAATCTACAAAAAAGGCTACACTCTGCAACATTTGCCTTAAGCATAATTGCATCAGCCACACAAAGGAGGCCATAAGAGCTGCTTATTTTGGATATGTCCATGCACTTTTGGCTTACAAAATCATCTTTTGGGGCAACAAGCCCTTGGAAACAAAGTTTTTATTGCTCAGAAGAGAGATGTATGTATCATGAGTGTTGTGCAACCAAGGCACTCATGCAGGAATCTGTTTAGGAAACTACAAGTATTTACAATGATATATCAGTACATATACTCCCTTGTATGTTTCATAATAAAAACCACTCTCTCTTCAAAACCAATTGAGTATCATGGTCACAGCATAAGGTCAAAAGAGGACTTTCATACTAACCAGTCAAACTATACTCTAGTACATAAAAGAGTAAATTATATAATAATCAAAATTTAGAATGCTGTACTCAGTGCCATCAAAAGTCTTTCTCCTTAAACACAAAAGCTCAAGAGCAAACTGAAGGGATACCTAATACGAAAGTCATTCTATTCAATTAGTGAATTTTTTTATTAGTGAATTTTTTTTTATTACAGAGAAGCAAGTTTTTATTATATAACTGAGTTAGCCAAGAGATGTAAGCATAAATGATACTATTTGTTGTTGTAATGTTATATTGTTGCTCAAATGTTTTGATATTGTCAATTGGTATGTGTAGACATAAGTGTTAATTCTGATGTATGTAATATGCTTTTATTTCTTCTAGTGTCCCATGTTGTTACAAGGAGTTTTGTCATGAATTAACCATATTGTTAAAATTTTAAAAATGCTGACTTGTTCCTTATCATTGCAACTCCATTGCTATCAGCATCAGTGGAACTTGCAATAAAATAAAATATACTGGATGATATGAGAACCGCTAATTAGAATTTTGATATCTTTAATATAAATTAGAAATAAGAGAGGTCCTAGATATTATGCTGTGGTACTCCAATTGGTACAGTCCAAAAATCAGATCTGTAAACAACACTCTACTTTTTAATGTTGGATGAGGTAATTTCTACTCTGTGTCTTCTATTATGGAAATAAGACATGAACAATGTTTTCACGATTCCTTGCATGCCAATAGCTTCCTAATTTGTGTAACAAGATATTATGTAGGACTGTATCAAGTGCTTCTGATAAGTCCAAATTTATTCCAGTTGTACTGTTGTGTCTGTCTTGTCCCACTATGTTTTCAATGCTGATTCTGTACTCCATCCTTTGTGAAAACCATGCTGGCTTATGGATAAGAGATTAATTTTTCAAGGAAATTCGTAATTATATGTTTCATGACTGTCTCTATAACTTTTGAAAATACAGATAACAAAGCTGTTGGTATATAGTTTCCCACTTCATATATACTGTCCTTTTTATACATTGGTTTTATTTGTGAAATTTTTAATATATGAGGAAACACTCCTTCTGATAATGGTACTTTGATGATGTTGTGACAGTTTGCCCTCTTTGTTTCATTTCTTTGTTATTGTCCTCAGTGTCAATGTACTAATGGAAAAAATAGGGGGTGGGCATGCAATACCGCCTTCTGTAAATTATGTAACTGACAGATGCACAGTTCTGTTTCACAGACTTTTACTTTCACTTTTAACAACACCCCAATAATACACAGTTATATATGGTCAGTGCATTATTGCTGTAACTTTCTTTAACCCTTGTTAATAGTTATCAGGTGAACCTCCACATACTGCTACAATAGTTTGCTGCTGAACATCTATGAGTAGTAAAAGCCTAACCAGAAATTTCACAGTTCTTGAA
The DNA here is from genome assembly GCF_023897955.1 of Schistocerca gregaria. Taxonomy (NCBI): domain Eukaryota; kingdom Metazoa; phylum Arthropoda; class Insecta; order Orthoptera; family Acrididae; genus Schistocerca; species Schistocerca gregaria. Next base: position 616,916,880 of record NC_064923.1, on the reverse strand, counting down.
GAATAGAAAGGTACGTATGGAGCAGACAGACTCACTGTTTTAACACACAGGCTAATTGTATAACACTTACTAAACTGTCAAGTTGATGCATTGTTGTCATTCTAACCAACACAGCTTCTTTGTCTGGAACTCAGCTGTGGATTGACTGTCTCGTGACCAAGAATCAGGCCCTTATATATCATGATAATAATAGGTACTGAAACTACACATTGATCACAGTTTAATTTACAGAAATTATGATTAAAACTTAACTCATTGAAGTAACTCAATACATCAAAAAGTTGCATCTTTTTAACAGTTTCTTCTACTACAAGGGTTAAGATGAATTATTTATTCAAATGCTGAAATTAACATGTATGGTTACACAAACAATACTTTTGACAAAACTACTAATTACTCTGGAATTAATTTAGTGCTGTTTTGCTAACATGTTTTTGGAGAGAGCTAAACAGATACTTTAAGAATACTAGCATTTAGTCTTCCAAATGTTTACAATTATCACAGAATTTTTATTTGTTTATATGTCAACAATAGAATTTAAGTTATGAAACAGTTACTAATTTGTACCTATAACAAAAGATATGAACAAGGAATTGTCAAAATAAATTACAAAATCAATTACATACATAAAACTAATCACAAAACTACATCTGGTGTTAAATTCTTCAAAACTGAGGGCCCACCTTTCTCTTACATGTTAATGCTAATTAGTTAAAATTAAAAACAGTCGAATTTAAGTAGGAAAATAGCTAAACAAATTATCCCAGCTTGCTTTGTCACAAATGAGAACTATTATGATATGACAAAAGTACATTTCATTATGACTGAGCCAAGTGCTTTGTCAGTCCTGAAGACATCTTATTACTCATTGTTTTTATTATTCTCAGAACTACGGGTTTATTTGTAGGGCATATCAATATTGAATTGAGACTTTGTTCTTTTGGAACAGATGTTCTACATTTTCTAGGCAATTTTTATTCAGGTTGACAGGAGTATTTATGAACTAGTCATTTAAGTAATTTCCAAGGGTAAGATTTCTGAATAAGAAACCAAGATCATCTTTTAGAATAATGCCCTCTTGACATTATTGTTTATTTCTTTTTTACTAAATTTCATGTTGTTTTCAGTAATTAAAGGAGCTTTTGTCTTTATCATTCTCATTGTTTATGAGTTAAACTATCTTGTAGGATGATTAATACTAGAGAATGAAACATACTGTCATTTTATGATTTACATAAAATAAAAAGGTATGCCATGTTATGTCTTTTTCTTCTCCTTGGGTGAAGAGAAATTTTTGTTGGTCAATCTTGTTTCTTTGAAAGCTACTAACTACTTGGAAATAGAACTCTTGATCCAAGATATTCCTCACAATGTTCACAAAATAGCAAGGTGGGCCCATCTGGTTGACACATCATGTCATGAAGAAGCTGTGGCTCAATATACAGTTCCAACAAATCTACATACATAGCTGCAATAACTGCAAGCACTGCAGAGAAGAATGGGCCTGTAACCCCCTCTTTCAACAATCCACACCACATATTCAATTTTGAAGAATCATGTTTGTACTGTATCTCTCCAATGGGGTTTCAGTTCCCATATGGGGTAGTGTGCACATTTACTGTGCCAGAAGTATGGAATCCAAGAAACAAATGAAATCAAGGAATGGCTCATTTTTGCCAGATTTGTCTCCACAGATGCCTTCCAACATGGCCTGAACTCAGGCTTGATTTTGTGATGAAGCTTCCATTTTTACACCTGCAGGCACAACATTTTGTGGATAAGGTACTGTACTGGAATAAAATTTTCATTCTGCAGCAGAGAGTGTGAAAACTTCCTGGCAGATTAAAACTGTGTGCTAGACCAAGACTCAGAGACAGAACCTTTGCCTTCTGTGAGCAAGTGCTCTGCCAGCTGACCAATACAAACATGACTCCCAACCCATCCTAAGAGCACCTTGTTTCCTACCTTCCAAACTTCAAAAAAGTTCTCCTGCAAAACTTGCAGAACTAGAGCTGCTGAAGGAAAGGATACTGCAGAGGCATGGCTTAGCAACAGCCTTTGCAAATGTCCCAAGTTTAAGTCTTGTTCCAGCACGCAGTTTTAATCTGCCAGGAAGCCTGACTTCTTGTGCTGTTGAAAAAGGTAACTAACTGCCTACTTGCCTGTCAGGTAGTCTTATGAGGGCTCCACTGGAAGAATGTGTGGATTAATTCAACATTATCCACAGGAAATGCTTGGTGTGACAGCCTGACATGGCAAGCAGATTCCCAGTTTGCTGAAGCACTTGTCCAATTTCCTGATTGTTGTGTAAGTGGAAACATTGCCTTTTGGTCATTGCCCACACCCAGGCTGAAAATGACATTGTACCAGTGCTACAGACTGTATCCACGAGAGAAATCACACAGAACAGCTTGTGCTGTGGAATCCACATGGCCAGTAATGTGCATTTACATCAACAAAACAGTGATGTGCATTCATACCTAGTACCAACTGCCATAAGCAAATGAAGAAAACATTTTGAATTACCATACTTGTAGAAGCAGACTGCCAATAATGAATCAATTATGTCTCAGATTATTACATTTATATTACTTTGTGTTCAACCAGGACATCCTGCATTACTTAAGCGTTTTTCATTAGATATTTTTTACTTTTTTTTATGGAAATATATTGGTGGAGCTGATGAAGGACCAATGTTTAAGATTATCTGGAACATTATTAGAATTTCTCTGTTGAAATTACTGTGGGAAAAGCAGTGGAATTTAATGATTTTTGGGTTTCTTTGCTGTTTGATTTCGTAGAAGAGGTTATGCACATTTCTGGATATATTTTGGAAATCATCATAAAACATATATGGAAAGTTTCACCTATTTCAAAAACATTTGATGAAACACTTGATATTTTATTATATGCTGTCAGCATTTGAACAGAACAGTTATGAAGAAATGAACTAATAAAAAAGCATTTTGTATTAAAACACGAGGAGTACTGTGTGGGTCATTTTTGACCCACGAGAATGCTTCGAGGGCCCAACTCGCTACCATAATCATCACAGGAGCAAATTCTCCTGTGAATTCTCATTATTTATGGGGTTGTACAACTGCCAAAAATTTCATTCCTCTAACCAACCAAGAAGTGTGAAAATTTTACATCTTATACCAGTAGTATAATGTGGGTTGCTTTTGACCCATGCACATTTTGAAGCAATTTGATATTAGTAAAACTGGTTTTCAGACATAAAATAGTTTCTGGGCATACCTCAGCATTATTCATGAGGTATTGTAGTATATTACACCACTTTGGGCAAAAGAAAACCTGAAAGCTGAAGCATAAGGAGGTCAGAAATACATTTTATCAGGTGGCTTTCCGTTCCAAAGAACTGGCAACATGCAGACCTATAGAGAGACACTGGGAAACTGCAAAGTAACATATTATACAGTGGGGAAGCCTCAAGTTATCCCTCCTCATACACTGGTGTCTGGGTCACTGATAATAGTTCTCCTACATGCAGGAGATGTCAGTATGTTATGCATTTTGCCCATATGGAATGTCACAACTAACAACTTCTTCACCTCAATGAAACTGGCAGTTGAACTGAAACAAAAAGGAAGAATATTAGCTGGTAGTCTTCAGAGATCACTCAAAGGGGTCCGTCCCATGGCATAAATTTGAGATGACACATTGTACACAACACACTTACAAGTCAGGTGACAATCTTCTCACAGCATACCAAGGGAAAAAAAATCGTTTTCTGAGTAACATGCATGCTGGATGTCAGGTGAATGAGAATGCTGAGAAGAAACCTCCAGAGACTATGAAGTCTTATAATGAAACTAAGGGTAGAGTCAATATAGATGATTAAATGGCTAGATACTACATTGTCCAAGCCAGCACCCACCAATGGCCTGTGGATGTCTCTTACAATATTCTTTACTTCAGCATGATCAATGCTCACACAATTTGTAAGTTACTACCTCTAAGAAGATTTCAGATTGAGACTTTATCCTCAGAGTAGCGGATGAGCATACTGCCCTCTACAGACTGCAGAAAGGAGCCAATCTCCCCTTGCTGACACTTGATACCAGTGCTTGCCAAAATGGAAATAGAAGGTGTTGTCCAATTCAGGTTTTCTGCAAACACAGGGAAATAAAACATCAAATGTATGCCTCAAGTGCAACAAGTATGTATGCTAAAGCTGTCAAGCATAAACTCTTCTCAAATGTGTGAATTGAAGCAATTAGTTCCAAAAATTATCTGGGAGTAGGCATTAGAAGTGATTTAAAATGGAATGACCATATAAAATTAATCATTGGTTGAGCAGATGCCAGACTGAGATTCATTGGCAGAATCCTATAGAAATGCAGTCTAAAACCAAAGGAAGTAGGTTACAGTACACTTGTTCATCCACTTCTTGAATAATGCTGACTAGTGTTGGATCCGTACCAGATAGGGTTGATATAAGAGATAGAGACGATCCAACAGAAAGCAGCGCAGTTCATTACAGAAAAGCATTACAGAGATGATGGATAAACTCCAGTGGAAGACTCTGCAAGAGAGACGTCTCAGTAGCTAGGTACGGGCTTTTGTTGAATTGTCAAGAACATAACTTCACCGAGGAGTCAAGCACTATATAGCACCCTCTTATGTATATCTCACAAACGGACCATGAGAATAAAATCAGAGAGATTAGAGCCCACACAAAGGCATACCAACACTCTTTCTTTCCACAAACAATATGAGACTGGAATAGAAGAGAGAACCGATAGAGGTCCTCAAGGTACCTTCCGCCGCACACCAGCAGGTGGCTTGCGGAGTATGGATGTAGATGTAGATGTCATCTTTCTTCTATTGTAGATTTCGTATCAAACTCCACAACACATGATGTTTTACAGAATGTTTCAATGGACATGGTTGCTCAAAACATGTTCCACCCAATATTCTTATCGTAAGAGAACTATTTGCAAATTCCCCATGTGATCTATATAAACTTGCAAGGAATGAGTCCTAAGTATATGTGAAAAACAGAATCATCAATGTTTGTCCATTGTCAACCATAAACTCATTGCCCCACCATTTTGAACATATCTAGTATTCAATTGTGAAGCGTTGTACAAAATACTGCTTTGAATAAACTTTTTACATCTCTTATTCAGCTACTTGCATAACTGGTAACTCCAGAAGTACCTCGTCCACAGTTCATCCAGATATGAATTTTGTAGAATTTAGAAGAATTTTCATGAGGAAATTTTGATCAGAAACTCAGCAATGTAGAATAAAGTCAGAATTTTGAAGTGGACCTTTGTTTTAAAGCCACTACTGGAAGAATGTAAACCTTTTGTGGACAACAGTTTAAAACATTAGTACACCTTGAAAAACCATTGGAAAAAAGATTCAGGTTGATTCAATTAAAATTTGTCTGCCCCCGGTAGCTGCGTGGTCAGCGCGCCGGACTGTCAATCCTAAGGGCCCGGGTTCGATTTGCGGCTGGGTCAGAGATTTTATCCGCTCAGGGACTAGGTATTGTGTTGTCCTAATCATCATCTTTCATACCCATCGACACGCAAGTCGCCGAAGTGGCATCAAATCGAAAGACTTGCACCAGGTGAACGGTCTACCCGACGGGAGGCCCTAGCCAAACGACATTTAAATTAAAATTTGATTACCCCACAAAGTTCAGTGGAAATTGGTCTATGGACCAAATGATTCAACAGAAGAATTTTTGAGATATGTGGATAGGATGGATATGGTTTGAGACGTAAATGACAAACACTGAGAGAAACACAGGAAAAATGAATTTAGTGTAAATGGAGGTTTTTCCAATGATTATTATGGAGGTAGAGATAAGAGGAGGAATAACAGAAACAATTGAAGGGTCTGATCCAAGAGTGGGATAGCTTCATTTTAGTATTTTTCCAGGAGAGACAGAAAACTGATTAGCACATTTGATATAGTTTGAATAGTTTGGAGAGATAAATTCTTGAAGCATCCTATTGTAAGGTGATAATGTGAGTGTACAATTTAAAAATTCAGACCAGTTAGTGTCATTTACATTAAAATCAACTTAAAATTGAGTTAGCTCTGTCTTGCTCCAAAACATTAGGAAATTGTTTAATTATTTGAGAATGTCTCTTTATTTACATCATTTACATGAAAGATGACAAAGTAAATTTAGAGTAATGACTTGTGCTCTTTGAATCCAAATATAAAAACAAAATAAAACAAAAATAATCACTGTAGCAAGTGGAATGTTGAATATTTAAACATTGCTTTGTCTTCACTTCCCTCATGTAAAGTACGTGAGGGCAATATTCTGAGATTGCTTCAACAGCCGGAATTTGCAGAACATAGGCTTGGCTGCAGATACACTGTATTCTGTCTCATCTATGTTATCCCTCCTCATTGTAGAAACTTTCAGCTTTTCTAAAATGCAACTCTTTCTCAATTACAAGTTTCTTCTTTTCTTCCTCAGATACACAGCTTCTCATTTGATTTGCTATTGTGTCACAGGTTTTGCGTGTGTCTGTTCAAGATTTCCCAAATGCATAATTTCAAGTTCTGTTGAAAGTACCTGTAGTAGAATCATATGAGGCAACATGTTTATAGTTCTTACCTTCTACCTTTAAAATATGCTGGTCTTGCTCATATTTCTTCAAATACATATCATATATCTTGCTCGCATTTAACTTAGGTGCCAAATAACATTTATTACTCTGCTTCCTGCAGTAGTCTTAGAAAACTTTTAAGGTTGAATGTCTTCCTCTCTTGTCCTGTGGAGGTATAATGTTTATTACTATGTAATTTAGAATGCACTCTCCATGCTATTTGCTGATCCCTTATGTTAGACTGAATCCTGTTTCTGAGCTTAAATTCCTCTGCTCCCTGTCTAACCTAAAAAGAAACAATATTGTATGAAACTCCACTAATCCACATAACAACATTTAAGCAGATATATATTACTGAACCTGTTATAAGCGAAATTGCAAGCTTGACAAGTCCTTGCCCCTGTTGTTGGTCTGCTTTTCACAATGATATATACCATCATTAAAATACTTAAGTACAAATCTCAGTGTTCTTGATTTTCTTTTTCAAAAAATATATGTCAAGATATCATGTTCTCATCATCTCTAAGTATCAACAAGCATTTCCGCTTCATTGGTAGATTTTAGCAGGCTTCCCCCTTGGTACAACTTTTCCAGTAACACCTGTATACTCTTTACCCCTAGCATGTTTCAACTTCTTCAGATTCCTTTTCCACATCATTGGATTTCTATATAGCTTTTGTCTTCTTTGATGACTCACATTTATATTTTCCAGTTAAGAATCACTTCCTGTATCACTACTAGGGTTAGGTTCACTGTCATCACTATCATCTTCCATTTCTCTGACTAATAGCTGTAGAAAGAAAAGGGAAATAGATAAAAGTTGTAATGCTCTTCTTCTTACTGACTGATTGCTGAGCCACTTTGGGGCAAAATAGAAGTACAACCTGGAGGCTCCTCTCTCTTGCCCAAAATGCAAGCAGGAGAAAAGTTTTAATAAAATGTATTACCATCAGTTTCCAGATGTACTTCATTCTAGCATCAAAAATGCTTCTAATTTTACTGCAGACATAGGTGTGATAACCTGTTTTTTGTGAATTTTGGAGTTAGCCCGCCCTTGCAGCATACCCTTCAATTCTCTTTAGTCAGCATTGGTCCCATTCTTGTAGGATCTTTTTCTGACTGCAGCAATGTCAGAGATTTTATGTTTACCAGATTCCGGACATTCATGGTACTCTTGTAAAACAGCAATACAGGAAAATCCCCACCTTCATCACCACCTCACAGATGGTGTATCCCATCGCTCATGTGCCAACTATAACAACACATTCAAACTCACTTAAATCTTGATAACTTGCCATTGTAGCAGCTGTAACCAATCTAATAACTGCACCAGACACTTGTTGCCTCACTGCCAACCACTGTGCCATATTCCGCCTGTTTACATTTCTCTGTATTTAAATATGCATACCCATATGTGTTTCTTTGGCACTTCAGTGTATCTTTGTTGTTTTGTGCAGTTGGTTGTATGAATTTGAATTGCAAGGATGGAGAATGAATTATGTATGTTAAATTGATTTGTGTTGTGAAGTGAAACAACTGAAAATACACAAGTAACTCTGCAGAAAGTACACCACAATTCATATTTCTATTGAAACATCAAAGTAATCATCCTCTAGACTATTATAGACAGATAAACCACAGAAACAAAATGCAGATGGGCCATCAGTAGGCAACAGAGAAGAGCAACAAAATAGATGAGTATTTCTATTACTAACAGAATTGGTTATTTAAATTTGACCATCCCTGTCACTTGCTACTGTCACTTGCTGCTGTGCATCATTATCTCAGCATGGTGAGTGCTGTGAAAATAAGATTGGCCTTCCAAGTTACTAACTTACTCCAAATGTTGATAAACCAACTTAGGGCAGCAAGAGGTAAGGTCAGACAGAATATGGGGGATGGGATCTGGGATTTTCTGAAAGTAAAATGTGAATACTTTTTTCTTGTTGCATGTTAAAAGATATTGTGAAAATGTTATGTGAATGATTGGCCAGATATGAACCACAGATACAAAAGAGCAACAATAACAGCAAAAAAGGAGTTCACAAAGCAGAAGAAGAAAAGGATGGAAAGAATAAAAAATGAGATTAACAATTAACAACATCAACATCTAACAACAAAGTTAAATACTGGAAATATTTTATTACTTCTTTTTCTTTTTTGCTGAAATGTTTCATTGTATAAACAATGACAATCACTGAAGAATCTGGACTAACAGGGAATAATAAAGACATGGTCAACTTATGTAGTGGAGTGAAACAAGAACAGGAGAATGTAGGGGATGAACAGTTAAAACAGGATAAAGTAACAGGTGAATTAAAACAAGATAATAATAACAACATAAGTACCATACTTTCATTGTTAATAAAAATGAGTAGTGATCAGAAGATTCAGTTCACAAAAATGATCAGTGATAATAAGGATCAGTTAATAAAAATCGATAATGACTGGTCTGCAAAAATAAAAGAGCAACTTAAAAATTGGAACAAGAAAATAAGAATCAGTTTACAGAAATTGGTCATTCAATTAATTAATTATGTAAGGAACCTTATTTGATTGTCTTGTTAAAAATACAGTCCAATTATATGATACTAATCAAAATATTGGTAGACCAGAATAAAAAATGAAGGAAATTGAACTTAAATTTAATAATGAAGTTAAAAATGTCAAAGATAAGGTAACTGAAATTAGCGGAAAGAAACACATTGCATTTGAGAAAGTGCACAAGGAAATAAGAACTGTTGACAAAAATGTAAACACTCAACTCTGGAAACTAATGTTGACACCAAACTGGCACTTGTTGAAGGTAGTTTCGTTGAAAGGCAGAATACAGTGACTACAAACTCACAGAAATTGTAAGATTGAATAACAGCAAAACTACCACCCTAGAAAGTAATGTTTCTGTTTTGTATAAAAAAAAGTTGAAAAATTGGCCAATGATATAGTTAATAGAAATCTTTTTAACAGTGTTGGTACCATGTTTTGCAGCATTTATGTGAAAAAATTTTCAGGTGAAGATGGTTTACATTCTGTAGATATTCTGCAGCATTGCAAAAATAACTTTGCATCTAATGTGACTGATATTATGGAAATCAAGTTTGTTAAGAAGTTTCTGGAAGGTGAAGCATTCAGCTGAGCAAACCAGTATAGTGATGAAGACACAACCTATGTAGATTTTTAGAAGGGATTTTTTGACAACTTTTGGTCAGAGACTGAACAAAGTAGAGCTAATAGTGAATTTCTCAATGGGCTAAATGACAGAGGAGGTAGTATTAGTAGAAATGTTTTTGCAAAAATCAGTTCAAAAAATTAGCACATTACTTCTTTTGAAGAACTCACCCACACTGATGTTTTAAAAAGGGGGTTATCAGTTGATGTACAGTGGGACCTAGTCTGTGGGCCAGATTATACAGTAGACCAGTTTTTGAAATATGTAGATAATTAGAGTTTTGGGGAAAAATACAGGGAAATACAACTACAGTAGACACACACATTCTGAAAGAGTTAGTAAGCAAAATTAGAACCATAATAATCACAACAGGAAATAACATGTCACAATGGTGACAATTATCATCAGAAGGAACATAGTAGAGTAAATGGTAACAATTTTCCTTCTGGAGAGCAACACGGCAGTAGCTGTATTAGATACTGGAATGGAGGTGATAATAGGAACACAAGGAAGCAGGATGGGGTATTTATTCCAGAAACAAAAAACTAGCTTTCGCCCCATTTCAGTCTACAAGTTAGGGACTCAAGAAACAAATAAAAAATGGACCATAAATTACAAAAATACTGACACACAAGAAAAACACACTATGGAAACAATCAGTAGCTATCTTAAAAATGTGTACTATCTTGATAATATGAGTTCTGTTGACGAAGAAATATGTTCTCCACTCAAGGCCAAATATACAAATAAGGTAAATGAGCTCACAGAAATTGAGAAAGAGGATACGGAAAGAATCAATTTATCAGGGTTATAACTATAACTGGGTTGTCAAATACTGAAGTAACTGATTTTTGTGATGATTTTGAAATTCAAAAACTAATTAAGAACCAGGTAAGAAAAAAGTGAATACTGTATTGATGAATGACAACTTAAGTGAAACGGGTACTTAAAAAGTAATGAAATAGGGAATGATGATTTTGGTAATTTGTGTGATGATATTAATGATTTATGGTATTTTTGAATATAGTCAATTGGAGGTAAGTGATGATGAGAACAGTAATAAGGAAGAAAAGTATTTTCTTTGTTTTATAGAAGAATTGGAGGCATTAGGTATTAGTAAGAAAACATGTAGTAGTAGCTATGATGCCCCAGAGATTGCATAGGACACTGTTAATGGATTAAGCAACATTAACAACAGTATCACTGCAAACAAAATGCTTGATTTAATTACTAGTAAGGAGGCATGTATAGAAATCTAACTCATTTACCATTTATGACTGTGAAAGTAAGCTGCTTAACATTAAGAATTAGAATGAATCTTTTTTGTACAATATGTGGTTAAAGAATGATGCTATTGAGGAGGATAAAAAAATCTACGTTTAACTTTTTATCTAGACTGGTGTTATAAAATTAAACACATTATTGTAAAACAAGTACCATAGTGCTGATCTGAATGAAACAGGTAAGTGCATATGGATTGATGAACCACGAAAAAGCAGGGAGAGAAATAAAAGACATGATAATAAGGTAAGTTTAAGATTGGAGACTATGTTCTTGTTAAATCACATGTGAAATCTAAAATGTTAATATCTGATTTAAAAAACTTTTTTGATATCTATATTGGTCCATTTGAGTTCTTTGAGAACCTGCATTACAATGCCTATCAATTGATGTAGCCAAAATTTGAAAAGCTTCTTGGACTAACAAATGTTACATCATTGAAACCATACAAACAAAAAACTAAAGCTAACTAATGAAAAGGATTCTTACTAGAATGTTGCAGAAACAAAATGTTTTCTAGCATATGCAGAAACCTGCACTAACACTACTGACTTCGTCCTGCATTGAACTATCATCTCTGATCTCAACAAAAATCATTCCCTCTAACTCAGTATATAAAAAAGCAGCATCATTATCATCTGAAAATCAGTATCAACTTCATCACAAAAATCATCAGCAAATGCATCATTATCCTCTATACAGGCATCATTAATAAGAACCAAAATGTCATCCGATACTTCAGTTATCCTAACAGACTTGTCATTAACAGTATTATCATCATTATCATGAGTACTCAAATCACTATTCATATCATCATCATTTAAGCATCTCCTACATTCTGTTCTCTCCCCATAAGTACATGACTTTTTGACTCTACACATTTTTCCTCAGAACAAACATGTTTATTAAAGTTTTCTGCATCAGAATTATTCATTTATCTCACAATATCACATTCATAATAATTCACATTACTGTCAATAGTAAGCATAACTTCATTGTAACTACTTGATTCGTCAAACAAATCTGTCACAATATCACTACTAAACTCTAAGTCAAGTTTATTGTGTTATTTACTTCTTCTATCATATTCTGACTAAACACACACTCTTGTTGGCCAAAGTTGGTTTATTTATGTTTGGAGTAAGTTCATAACTTGGACAGATGATCACATTTTTACTACACTATCCACACTGAGATAGTGACACAGTGCAGCGAGTGACAGGGGACAGTTGAATTTAAATAATCAATTCTGTTAGCAATAAAAATAAAATTTTCTGGCACATCAAAACTTTGTCCAGACCAAGACTGAAACTCAGGACCTTTCCCTTTTGTGGGTAATTGCTCTACCATTTGAGCTATCCAGTCAAGAATCATGGCCCATGCCCACAGCTTTAATTCCTCCAGTAACTTATCTCCTACTTTCCAAACTTCACAGAAGCTCTCCTGCAGACCCTGCAGAACTAGCACTCCTGGAAGAAAGAATAATGAGGAGATATGGCTTAGCCACAGCATGCAGGGTGCTTCCAGAATGAAGTTTTCACTCTGCAGTGGAGTGTGCAAAGGTATGAAACTTTTCTGGGATAGGCAAAGGTCCTGAGTTCAAGACTCAATCTGGTACACAGCTTTGATCCGTCAGGAAGTTTCATATCAGTGCACACCCCTCTGCAGAGTGAAAATTTCATTCTGGAAGCATCCTGCAGGCTGTGGCTAAGCCATGTCTCTGCAGTCCTTTCTCCCATAAGTGCTAGTTCTGCAATGTCTGCAGAAGAGCTTCTGTGAAGTTTGAAAAGCAGGAGATGATGCACTGGTGGAGTTAAATCTTTGAGGATGGGTCATGAGTCATGCTTGCATAGCTCAGATGGTAGAGCATTTTCCCATGAAAGACAGAGGTCCTGGGTTTGAGTCTTACTCTGGCACACAGTTTTGATCTGCCAGGAAGTTTCACATCAGCGTAATTCCACTACAGAGTAAAAATTTAAAAATCTCATTTTTTTGTTCCTATCCTTTGTTGTGTATTGATGGGTCATTGTGCATTTCTTTTCTATGATGTATCTTTCTATAATCATATGGAGAATGATCAGGTTAATATTTTAGTAATAATATGAATTCTGGTGGAGTTCCTGCAAAATTACACATATGTTTCCAGCCATTTCATTTCACAATACAAATCAATAAAACACAAATAACTCATTCTCCATCCTTCCACTTCAAACTCATGCAACTAACTGCACAAAAGAACAAAGATATATCTCTAACAACATGTAGCAAAGAAATTGCTATCATATATCAATCTGTTTAATGAAAACAATCTATGGAACATACATTTCATAAATAAAATGCAATTAATTGTCTGTCTTTTTGAGAATTTGATTATCATTGTTGTAGTTTCATTACGTATTTTTAAATGTTGACATTTAAAAAAAAAATTGCATAGCTACGTAGTAGTGGAGTTTTGATTTTTACATGTTTGTTGCGGTATCGTTCACTTCATATGACCCAAGATTTTTTAGGAGAAATATCTCACCAAAAATAGTTATATTACAATTCCCCCCCCCCCCCCCCCCCCAAATTTTTAAAGCATAAAATGTGAGAAAAATTTTGATACAACAAAATAAAACAGGTTATGCCAAGTTTTGGAGCATAACAAATCAATATTCAATGGTGCTTCATTTGATGATATACAGTATTTTGACTCCCTTACCGTCACTGCTTTGTTCAAATGAATTCAAGAACAATCTTTCACTCTACTGAGTTCATTTTTCACAAATTATGAAATCAATTTCAAAGTCTGTCCTTTTACCTGCCCCGTAGCTCTCAAATTATTACAAAATATAATGTAACATATATGTAATAAGCAAAAGGATGGTACACATAACGGTGACTTTATCATATTAGCTTGTATTTCATATACCTATATGCCAATATTTATTAATCTGTCATTAACATGTGAACATCATTGATTGGTAATGCCCCCATGATCAAAAGAAATCTTCTTAGTCCATATAAAGACATTTGAAGTGGTTTTTAAGGAAAATGTAGAAAAATACTCTAGATTACAAGACAAAATTGATGTAGATAGTTAGGAACTCAATCCTTTTTCTCATAACAGCAATGAAATGTTTTTCCAACAAAAATTTACAACATCTTACTTCTAAATTTACCTTTCATATGGAACAATGAACTCTTGGCATGTAAAAATATGCTGTAACAAAAATTATTTCCTGCTATATTTTGCAAAAACTTTTTTTGCATAGTATGGCAGTTTTTAACATAAGGGTAGCCTTGTCAGATAGAATCATCTACAGAAGTTGTGTTGACATTGATAGGATAGCCACAATAAGAAACAAGTAAAAAAAAAATTAAGAGCATGGTGGTAACAGGACCCAAATAGAAAAGACTTAGAACAGAGGGCACCTGAAATTAAGAATGGATACACACATTTAGGGGAGGCAGCATTCATCATGAGGTGTGCCTGCCAAAACTAGTAGACCCCTAAATATTCCATGTGCAATATTATCAATTTTTATCACTTATTTTGTCGTTCAGTTACTGACTGTTATAAACATTTTGTATTCATTATATGTTATGTCATGTAATAGATTACAATAGCACATGGAAAATCACTTTTCAGGTCTTTCAAAATATATTACCGTATGAGACAACTAATTGATTCTTACATGTCTTCTTAAAAATTGTATTATTTAATTTCTTACATCAGAAAATGTTGGACATAAATTATGCTGAAAATATCATCAACGCTGAAATTTGCTTTAAAGTGCCACTCATTAACTATTTGTCAATGTTACATTTAAAATTTATATCTACATTAGGTACACCGGTTTAGTGGGTTAACATGGAAGTTCAGAACATACAAAAAATAGTATTAAAAATAAAAAAGACGTTTATCACACTTAACACAAGTAAATTATGTACATCACAGGAAATAGCAGGTATTTTATGAAAAATGGTGAGCTGCCTTTGTGATGAAGCAAGCTGGGATCTCTTTACTTCCTCTCTTGTTTTGACATCTGCCTCCTTAAATTTGTTTTATTTTCATTTTGCGTAATTTTCATTAACATGCATGAGTACAACCTGCATTAAAAAAAAGTTGGCCTATTGTCTCAAGAGATGTAGCACCAGGCCTTACTTGGTGCTCATCAATGGAGATATAAAAGCAGGTGAATGTCACACCTTCCACACACATTCCCAAAACTGGTATACAAGAAATGTCAATGATTCATTTGGTGACCAATAATTCTAGACAGCAAAAGGAGATGTTCTAATGGTTATTTTTCAGCTTTCGGTGGATTTCCTTCATTCTTTCTTTCTTTCATAACACAAATATCAAGATCAAAATTAAATTAACATGGAAATGACACAAGTGCCAATCTATTACATGCCACAAAGAAAAGTAATATTAAGAACTGAGTAGCTGCTCAGGAATTGATTGAGGGTTGCACTTAAAGATTACTTTAAACATTTACAAATAAAATAAAACTAATTGCTTCTCATGAAAGTACATAACAAAATACAAATCATGACTTATTTACAACCTTCAGAAAGTAATACAGCTCAAGCAAAAGTAATACATTAGTAGATCTAAATTGTTTGCACAAAAATGTATGAAAAACTGAAACTGCATAGTTCTTTAGATATGGTAGAAAACTTTTTGTTTCTGCAACATTCTAGTAAGAATCCTTTTCATTAGTTAGCTTTAGTTTTTTGTTTGTATGGTTTCAATGATGTAACATTTGTCAGTCCAAGAAGCTTTTTAAATTTTGGCTAAATCAATTGGTAGGCATTGTAATGCAGGTTCTCAAAGAACTCAAATGGACCAATATAGATATCAAAAAAGTTTTTTAACTCAGATATTAACATTTTAGATTTCACGTGTGATTTAAAAAGAACATAGTCTCCAATCTTAAACTTATCTTATTATCATGTCTTTTCTTTCTCTCCCTGCTTTTTCGTGGTTCATCAATCCATATGCACTTACCTGTTTCATTCACATCAGCACTATGGTACTCGTTTTACAATAATGTGTTTAATTTTATAACACCAGTCTACATAAAAAGTTAAATGTAGACTTTTTTATCCTCCTCAATACCATCATTCGTTAACCACATATTGTACAAAAAAGATTCATTATAATTCTTAATGTTAAGCAGCTTACTTTCACTGTCATAAATGGTAAATGAGTTAGGATTCTATACATGCCTCCTTACTAGTAATTAAATCAAGCTTTTTGTTTGCAGTGATACTGTTGTTAATGTTGCTTAATCCATTAACAGTGTCCTATGCAATCTCTGGGGCATCATAGCTACTACTACATGTTTTCTTACTAATACCTAATGCCTCCAATTCTTCTTTAAAACAAAGAAAATACTTTTCTTCCTTATTACTGTTCTCATCATCACTTACCTCCAATTGACTATATTCAAAAATACCATAAAATCATTAATGTCATCACACAAATTACCAAAATCATCATTCCCTACTTCATTACTTTTTAAGTACCCGTTTCACTTAAGTTGTCATTCATCAATACAGTATTCACTTTTTTCTTACCTGGTTCTTAATTAGTTTTTGAATTTCAAAATCATCACAAAAATCAGTTACTTCAGTATTTGACAACCCAGTTATAGTTATAACCCTGATAAATTGATTCTTTCCGTATCCTCTTTCCAATTTCTGTGAGCTCATTTACCTTATTTGTATATTTGGCCTTGAGTGGAGAACATATTTCTTCGTCAACAGAACTCATATTATCAAGATAGTACACATTTTTAAGATAGCTACTGATTGTTTCCCTAGTGTGTTTTTCTTGTGCATCAGTATTTTTGTAATTTATGGTCCATTTTTTATTTGTTTCATGAGTCCCTAACTTGTAGACTGAAATGGGGCGAAAGCTAGTTTTTTGTTTCTGGAATAAATACCCCATCCTGTTTCCTTGTGTTCCTATTATCACCTCCATTCCAGTATCTAATACAGCTACTGCCGTGTTGCTCTCCAGAAGGAAAATTGTTACCATTTACTCTACTATGTTCCTTCTGATGATAATTGTCACCATTGTGACATGTTATTTCCTGTTGTGATTATTATGGTTCTAATTTTGCTTACTAACTCTTTCAGAATGTGTGTGTCTACTGTAGTTGTATTTCCCTGTATTTTTCCCCAAAACTCTAATTGTCTACATATTTCAAAAACTGGTCTACTGTATAATCTGGCCCACAGACTAGGTCCCACTGTACATCAACTGATAACCCCCTTTTTAAAACATCAGTGTGGGTGAGTTCTTCAAAAGAAGTAATGTGCTAATTTTTTGAACTGATTTTTGCAAAAAAATTTCTACTAATACTACCTTCTATGTCATTTAGTCCATTGAGAAATTCACTATTAGTTCTACTTTGTTCAGTCTCTGACCAAAAGTCATCAAAAAATCCCTTCTAAAAATCTAAATAGGTTGTGTCTTCATCACTATACTGGTTTGCTCAGCTTAATGCTTCACCTTCCAGAAACTTCTTAACAAACTTGATTTCCATAATATCAGTCACATTAGATGCAAAGTTATTTTTGCAATGCTGCAGAACATCTACAGAATGTAACCCTTCTTCACCTGAAACGTTTTTCACATAAATGCTGCAAAACATGGTACCAACACTGTTAACAAGATTTCTATTAACTATATCATTAGCCAATTTTTCAACTTTTTTTATACAAAACAGAAACATTACTTTCTAGGGTGGTAGTTTTGCTGTTATTCAATCTTACAATTTCTATGAGTTTGTAGTCACTGTATTCTGCCTTTCAACGAAACTACTTTCAACAAGTGCCAGTTTGGTGTCAACATTAGTTTCCAGAGTTGAGTGTTTACATTTTTGTCAACAGTTCTTATTTCCTTGTGCACTTTCTCAAATGCAATGTGTTTCCTTCCGCTAATTTCAGTTACCTTATCTTTGACATTTTTAACTTCATTATTAAATTTAAGTTCAATTTCCTTCATTTGTGATTCTGGTCTACCAATATTTTGATTAAACTAATTAATGGAAAATCTCATATAAAGATGTGAAACAATTACTAACAAAGAGATAGAGGGGCTGGCCAGTACTTACCTCAGCTCAGTACTGCCGATCGAAACACAAAAAATTACCAAGACCACTGGACCCAGTGTTGAACCTTGTCTAGAACAGTTTCGACCACCTTCTCAAAGGGATCCTCCTCCCCTCCCCCAAAACCATCCCTTGCAGACATTTCAGGAATTCTTCACATCCAGTGTTGCCTCCCAGTCCTTCTTGAAGAACATCCCGACAACCCCCAACATCAGCCCAGCTGAATCCTGTGCCATTAAGCAGCTGAAAACAGACTGCTCTATTGTAATCCTTCCAACGGATAAAGGCTCCACAACCCTCCCTGTTTTCCTTTCCCTGTTGCTTCATAACCTGGGTTGGGAGTAACTACATCCACTTTTCCTTCTTCCCTTTCTTTCCCCTCTCTCCTACCTGATGAAGGAACATTTATTCCGAAAGCAAGGAACTTAAATTTTCAGTAGTTTTTTGTGTTTCTACCGCCTGTACTGAGCTGAGGTAAGTACTGGCCAGCCCATCTATCTCTTTGTTAGTAATTGTTTCACATCTTTATATGAGATTTTCCATTAATCAGTTAGATCAGCTATATGGTCCACATTCTTCATTGTTTTGTCCCCTTTTGTTAGCTATTACTTACATCTGTCATCTAAACACTTTCTCTTCTTCAGTGTTATATATATATATATATATATATATATATATATATATATATATATATATATATATATATATATATATATATATATATATATATATTCGTCACCAACTGTGCTAGTTTCATTTGCCTCCTATTGTCTTGTTCCGTTTATAGTCCACTTCTCTTTTTCTATTTATTGATTTATTTATTTAACATTCCATAGTTTTAACGTTTGTTATTCGCTGTTTTCCAGCCAACAATCACTGCCAACAATCTCTTCCACACCTATCAGTATCATCCAATTCCGTCGATTTCATGTTGCTGGTGATATTTTTGTGCCATTGGCTATCTATCTCTGACACAGGAAACATTTTTTGGGACATTTCTGCGCCACCCGCGAACATTTTTGCGGCACGCGCGAACTTTTTTGCAGCACGCGCGAACTTTTTTGCGCTCGCGCTATCTTTTTTGTGGCACGCGCGATCCTTTTTTTCGCTACTCGCTATCTGTTTTTGAGCAGCGTATGTTCTTTTTCCCCTGATCTGGACATACTTGCTTGGTCTGGTCAACTTTTTCCGTATTTTTCTTATTTGGTGGTCTTTCTTTGGTATTTAAGATTACCAACACAAATTCTTTCTTTCTCACCTTCCTTCCGTGTTTAATTCCTTCTTATGTTTACTACTTTAACTTTAGTTATTTAATTTCCCTACCCACCAGCTACCCACTATGTACCCTAATCCTATACCACGTTATTTACATTCATTCCGGAAACATGCATTTACTGTAGCCAAACTGCAATCCCACATACTTTTCCTCTGTTCCTGCTTAACCTTTGGAATTATCCCTAAAGGACTTACCTTAAAAGTTCCCATCTCTGGGTGCAATTCCTCCTTCCACCAATCTCTCCTGGACTTCCAGAACCTTCAATCCTTAGCCCTAACCCAACTTGTCCTGAATCTCTACACTACTTCATGTAACCACCACTCCCAACAGCTCCTATCTCTCTTCAAAGTCCTGCACCTCTCAAACCCTTGCTTGGAGAACACACTCAGGAACATCATCCTAGAAGCCAGCCGCAAACTTGAGTCCCATGCCACACACCACCTGAAAAAACTATCCACATTGCTAGTGCAACACCTAAGAAGTGGGGTCCCTCTCCCTATCCCTCACAAACACCAACCACAACAGAACCGTCAACAAACCCCCCTCATAGCCACCAAACCTAGCCAAGCCACACTACTCAATCTCCCCATCCCAGCACATACCCCACACAGACAAAATCTCAACTATAACCACAGTCAAATGCCATATATCACCAACCCCAATTCAGTTCTAAACCTCTCATCAAGATCCCTCTCTCCTCCAGAGACATCTGTTCTATCAAAAGGCTTAACCTTTAGCCCCACACCTACATTCAACCACACTGCCCTGGTTAAAGATTTCCTCTCATTCACCCGGAACCTCAACTGGAAATATCACTTCACTACCCAAACACAGCCCACAATTACTAGACCCAGTATTGAACCTTGTCTAGAACAGTTTCGACCGCCTTCTCAAAGGGATCCTCCTCCCCTCCCCCAAAACCATCCCTTGCAGACATTTCAGGAATTCTTCACATCCAGTGTTGCCTCCCAGTCCTTCTTGAAGAACATCCCGACAACCCCCAACATCACCCCAGCTGAATCCCGTGCCATTAAGCAGCTGAAAACAGACGGCTCTATTGTAATCCTTCTGGCGGATAAAGGCTCCACAACTGTGGTACTTGACCCTGTGGAGTATGAGGCAGAAGGACTGCGTCAACTCTCCGACACCTCAACCTACAAAGCTGTTACCCAGGATCCCATTCCCTCCATCCAGACTGAGCTGCAGAAAATCCTAAAAATCCAAGGTCCCTCACAAGGCCTCACAACGGCTTCCATAGACTTACTCATTCCACCTGAGCCATGTACCCCTACCTTCTACCTATTACCCAAAATCCACAAAGAGAACCATCCTGGCCGTCCCATTGTAGCAGGCTTCAAAGCCCCAACAGAACGTATCTCAGCTCTGGTAGACCAACACCTCCAACCTATCACCCGCAGACTCCCATCCTACATCAAGGACACAAAACACTTCCTAGAACGCCTCAAATCCATTCAGACTCCTCTCCCACCTGAAACCTTTCTTGTCACCATAGATGCTACATTTCTTTACACAAACATCCCACACACTCCTGGTCTCTCTGCCCTTGAGCGCTACCTCTCCCAATGCCCAACCAAAGATCTTCCAAAAACCTTGTTCCTTATCACACTTACCAACTTCATCCTCACCCATAATTACTTCACTTTTGAAGGCCAGACCTACAAACAAATCAGGGGAACTACCGTGGGAACCAGGATGGCTCCGTCCTATGCCAACCTCTTCATGGGCCGCATGGAGGAGGCTTTCCTGAAGACCCAACAGCTGCTCCCCTGGCCTGGTATAGGTTTATAGATGACATCTTTGTGGTCTGGACACATGGTGAAGAAACACTCCTTAATTTCCTTCATAACCTCAATTCCTTTTCGAATCTGAATTTCACCTGGTCCTTCTCCAAAACCCAAGCCACCTTCCTGGATGTTGACCTTCATCTTGTTGAAGCTCACATCCACACCTCTGTCCATATCAAACCCACCAACAAACAACATTACCTTCACTTTGATAGCTGCCATACATTCCACATCAAACGCTCCCTTCCCTACATCCTAGGTATTCGTGCCAAACGTATCTGTCCCAGTGACGAATCTCTCAACAATTACACCAATAACCTGATCAGTGCTTTCCTCTCCCGCAACTAACCTGCAGACCTTGTCCACAAACAGATCTCCTGAGCAATACATTCCTCCCCGTCCAACAACAATATTCCTACCCTCAGACCACACAGCAGCATCCCCCTTGTCACCCAATATTATCCTGGCCTCGAATACATCAATAAATTACTCTGCCAGGGATATGACTTTCTCAAGTCAACCCCTGAAACGAGATCATCCCTGAATTTCACCTGGTCCTTCTCCAAAACCCAAGCCACCTTCCTGGATGTTGACCTTCATCTTGTTGAAGCTCACATCCACACCTCTGTCCATATCAAACCCACCAACAAACAACATTACCTTCACTTTGATAGCTGCCATACATTCCACATCAAACGCTCCCTTCCCTACATCCTAGGTATTCGTGGCAAACGTATCTGTCCCAGTGACGAATCTCTCAACAATTACACCAATAACCTGATCAGTGCTTTCCTCTCCCGCAACTAACCTGCAGACCTTGTCCACAAACAGATCTCCTGAGCAATACATTCCTCCCCGTCCAACAACAATATTCCTACCCTCAGACCACACAGCAGCATCCCCCTTGTCACCCAATATTATCCTGGCCTCGAATACATCAATAAATTACTATGCCAGGGATATGACTTTCTCAAGTCAACCCCTGAAACGAGATCATCCCTTGACAAAATTCTAACCACACCACCCAGAGTTGCCTTTTGTTGTCCCCCTAACCTCCATAACATCCTTGTTAAACCCTACAATATTCCCAGACTACCTTCTCTACCCAGCGGTTCCTACCCCTGTAACCGACCCCGATGCAAAACGTGCCCCATGCATCCCCCCACAACCACATACTACAGCCCCGCTACTGGTAAAACATACACAGTTCAAGGCAGGGCCATGTGTGAAACTACACATGTCATTTATCATCTGACATGCCTGCAGTGCACAGCCTTTTACATTGGTATGACAACAACTAAACTGGCTGAGCGCATGAACGGACACAGACGAACTGTCCGCCTAGGAGATGTCCAATACCCAGTAGCGGAGCATGCCCTCCAGCATAATTCTAGGGACCTAGGAACCTGCTACACCGTATGTGCCATTTGGCTTCTCCCACCCAACACCAGTCCCTCTGAACTGCGGAGATGGGAACTTGCACTCCAGCACATCCTTTCATCCCGCCATCCACCTGGATTGAACCTACGTTAAACAACCTCACTCCCATTTACTTTTCAGTCTTCTCCTCTTTCCCTTTCCTCTTTAGCCATTCATGCATCTTTTCATCCTACATCTTTATACTATACATCTCTTTCCTTCTATATGCATCCTCTTTGGTATGAAGCTGGCACAGTACCTACAGTAGAATATCTTTGGCTTCCCTCTGACAACCATGCCTCCATCCTTGCTACCCTCCCTGTTTTCCTTTCACTGTTGCTTCATAACCTGGGTTGTGAGTAACTAAATCCACTTTCCCTTCTTCCCTTTCTTTCCCCTCTCTCCTCCCTGATGAAGGAACATTTATTCTGAAAACTAGGAACTTAAATTTTCAGTTGTTTTTTGTGTTTCTATCAGCTGTACTGAGTCAATATTTTGATTAGTATCATATGATTGGTCTGTATTTTTAACAAGACAATCAAATAAGATTCCCTACATAATTAATTAATTGAATGACCAATTTCTGTAAACTGGTTCTTATTTTCTTGTTCCAATTTTTAAGTTGCTCTTTTATTTTTGCAGACCAGTCATTACCGATTTTTATTAACTGATCCTTATTATCACTGATCATTTTTGTGAACTGAATCTTCTGATCACTACTCATTTTTATTAACAATGAAAGCATGGTACTTATGTTGTTGTTGTTATCTTGTTTTAATTCACCTGTAACTTTATCCTGTTTTACCTGTTCATCCCCTACATTCTCCTGTTCTTGTTTCACTACACTGCTTTACCTGTTCATCCCCTACATTCTCCTGTTCTTGTTTCACTCCACTACATAAGTTGCCCATGTCTTTATTATTCCCTGTTAGTCCAGGTTCTTCAGTGACTGTCATTGTTTATACAATGAAACATTTCAGCAAAAAAGAAAAAGAAGTAATAAAATATTTCCAGTATTTAACTTTGTTGTTAGATGTTGATGTTGTTAATTGTTAATCTCATTTTTTATTCTTTCCATCCTTTTCTTCTTCTGCTTTGTGAACTCCTTTTTTGCTGTTATTGTTGCTCTTTTGTATCTGTGGTTCATATCTGGCCAATCATTCACATAACATTTTCACAATATCTTTTAACATGCAACAAGAAAAAAGTATTCACATTTTACTTTCAGAAAATCCCAGATCCCAGCCCCCATATTCTGTCTGACCTCACCTCTTGTTGCCCTAAGTTGGTTTATCAACATTTGGAGTAAGTTAGTAACTTGGAAGGTCAATCATATTTTCACAGCACTCACCATGCTGAGATAATGATGCACAGCAGCAAGTGACAGCAGCAAGTGACAGGGATGGTCAAATTTAAATAACCAATTCTGTTAGTAATAGAAATACTCATCTATTTTGTTGCTCTTCTCTGTTGCCTACTGATGGCTCATCTGCATTTTGTTTCTGTGGTTTATCTGTCTATAATAGTCTAGAGGATGATTAATTTGATGTTTCAATAGAAATATGAATTGTGGTGTACTTTCTGCAGAGTTACTTGTGTATTTTCAGTTGTTTCACTTCACAACACAAATCAATTTAACATACATAATTCATTCTCCATCCTTGCAATTCAAATTCATACAACCAACTGCACAAAACAACAAAGATACACTGAAGTGCCAAAGAAACACATATGGGTATGCATATTTAAATACAGAGAAATGTAAACAGGCGGAATATGACACTGTGGTTAGCAGTGAGGCAACAAGTGTCTGGCGCAGTTATTAGATTGGTTACAGCTGCTACAATGGCAAGTTATCAAGATTTAAGTGAGTTTGAATGTGTTGTTATAGTTGGCACATAAGCGATGGGATACACCATCAGTGAGGTGGTGATGAAGGTGGGGATTTTCCTGTATTGCTGTTTTACAAGAGTACCATGAATGTCCGGAATCTGGTAAACATAAAATCTCTGACATTGCTGCAGTCAGAAAAAGATCCTACAAGAATGGGACCAATGCTGACTAAAGAGAATCATTCAGTGTGACAGAAGTACAAACCTTCTGCAGATTTCTGCAAATTTCAATGATGGCCCATCAACAACTTTCATTGTGTGAACCATCAATGAAACATCACCGATATGGGCTTTAGGAGCTAAAGGTTCACTCATGTAGCCTTGATGATTCCACAACACAAAGCTTTATGCCTTGCCTGGGCCCATCAACACTGACATAAGACTGCTGATGACTGAAAACATTTTCAAATTGTATTGAGTGGATGGATGTGTACGAGTATGGAGACAACTTCATGAATCCATGGACCCTACATGTCAGCAGCTGACTGTTCAAGCTGGTGGAGGTTCTGTAATGGTGTGGGGCATCTGTAGTTGGAGTGATATGGGACCCCAGATACATGTAGATATGACTCTGACAGGTGACATATACATAAGCATCATGTCTGATCATCTGCATCCATTCATGTCCATTTTGCATTTCAATCAATTTGGGCAATTGCATCAGGACAATACGACACCCCATATGTCCAGATTTTCTACAGAGGGGCTTCAGGAACACTCTTCTGAGTTTAAACACCAACCTCCCCTGACATGAACTTTACTGACTATATCTGTGATGCCTCACATAAATGGTGTTCAGAAGAGAACTCCACCCCCTCGTACTCTTACAGATTTATGGACAGCCCTGCAGGATTCATGGTGTCGATTCTTACCAGCACTTCTTCAGATACTGATCAAGTACATGCCACGTCATGTCGCACTTCTGTGTGCTCGTGAGGGCCCTGCAGGATATTAGGCAGGTGTACCAGTTTCTTTGGCTCTTCAGTGTATACCTCTAACATAGTGCAGCAAAGGAATTACTGTCAAATATTGATTTGCTTATGCGAAACAATCTTTGGAACATACATCTCATAAATAAAATAAATAAATTATCTATCTTTTCTGAGAAGTCCATAATCATTGTAATTACATTTAGTATTTATATACGTTGACATTTAAACATTTATATCTTTGGTGTGGAATTGTTCACTTCTTTTGACTCAAGATAAGTTAGTATAATTATCTCACCAGATTTCTTACAGTATCTCGTAGAATGTCTTCCCAAAATTCTCTGCTAATTTTCTTTTTCTATTCACTTCATGTTGTCTGCTCGTGTCTCCATTCTGGTATTTCCTACTATAATTACTTCTCCCTCTTCTGAAATTACTGTCACCTTGATTTTAGTATCCATCATTCTTTGGCTGAAGACAATAGGCCATCTGTGAGGCAAGTCTTAGCTTTCCTGAATACTCCTTCCATGTCCAAAATTCGTATTACCATAATTCCTATCATTGTTGTTTCCCCATTGCCTGTTTATTTGCTCATGACCTCTCTCTTCATCCCTACAATTATCAATTTAGTGATTATACCTTATGTTACTATTATAATTGTCCTGATAATTGAAGGGTATGCTGCAAGGGGGGGCTAACTCCAAAATTCACATAAAACAGGTTATCACACCTATGTCTGCAGTAAAATTAGAAGCATTTTTGATGCTAGAATGAAGTACATCTGGAAACTGATGGTAATACATTTGATTAAAACTTTTCTCCCGCTTGCATTTTGGGCAAGAGAGAGGAGCCTCCAGGTTGTACTTCTATTTTGCCCCAAAGTGGCTCAGCAATCAGTCAGTAAGAAGAAGAGCATTACAACTTTTATCTATTTCCCTTTTCTTTCTACAGCTATTAGTCAGAGAAATGGAAGATGATAGTGATGACAGTGAACCTAACCCTAGTAGTGATACAGGAAGTGATTCTTAACTGGAAAATATAAATGTGAGTCATCAAAGAAGACAAAAGCTATATAGAAATCCAATGATGTGGAAAAGGAATCTGAAGAAGCTGAAACATGCTAGGGGTAAAGAGTATACAGGTGTTACTGGAAAAGTTGTACCAAGGGGGAAGCCTGCTAAAATCTACCAATGAAGCGGAAATGCTTGTTGATACTTAGAGATGATGAGAACATGATATCTTGACATATATTTTTTGAAAAAGAAAATCAAGAACAATGAGATTTGTACTTAAGTATTTTAATGATGGTATATATCATTGTGAAAAGCAGACCAACAACAGGGGCAAGGACTTGTCAAGCTTGCAATTTCGCTTATAACAGGTTCAGTAATATATATCTGCTTAAATGTTGTTATGTGGATTAGTGGAGTTTCATACAATATTGTTTCTTTTTAGGTTAGACAGGGAGCAGAGGAATTTAAGCTCAGAAACAGGAT
This sequence comes from Schistocerca gregaria, assembly GCF_023897955.1. Classification (NCBI taxonomy): domain Eukaryota; kingdom Metazoa; phylum Arthropoda; class Insecta; order Orthoptera; family Acrididae; genus Schistocerca; species Schistocerca gregaria. The sequence goes on along the minus strand of NC_064923.1, from coordinate 616,889,902 downwards.
TCAGTCTAACATAAGGGATCAGCAAATAGCATGGAGAGTGCATTGTAAATTACATAGTAATAAACATTATACCTCCACAGGACAAGAGAGGAAGACATTCAACCTTAAAAGTTTTCTAAGACTACTGCAGGAAGCAGAGTAATAAATGTTATTTGGCACCTAAGTTAAATGCGAGCAAGATATATGATATGTATTTGAAGAAATATGAGCAAGACCAGCATATTTTAAAGGTAGAAGGTAAGAACTATAAACATGTTGCCTCATATGATTCTACTACAGGTACTTTCAACAGAACTTGAAATTATGCATTTGGGAAATCTTGAACAGACACACGCAAAACCTGTGACACAATAGCAAATCAAATGAGAAGCTGTGTATCTGAGGAAGAAAAGAAGAAACTTGAAATTGAGAAAGAGTTGCATTTTAGAAAAGCTGAAAGTTTCTACAATGAGGAGGGATAACATAGATGAGACAGAATACAGTGTATCTGCAGCCAAGCCTATGTTCTGCAAATTCAGGCTGTTGAAGCAATCTCAGAATATTGCCCTCACTATTCCATGCGCATTCCAAGGAAAACTGGCCTTAGAAGTTGTAAAACTAAAAGACATTATGGCATTGGTGGAATGGTATGGACCATGTAATGACATGTGGTATTATGAAGCACTGAAGTGTACTTTACATGAGGGAAGTGAAGACAAAGCAATGTTTAAATATTCAACATTCCACTTGCTACAGTGATTATTTTTGTTTTATTTTGTTTTTATATTTGGATTCAAAGAGCACAAGTCATTACTCTAAATTTACTTTGTCATCTTTCATGTAAATGATGTAAATAAAGAGACATTCTCAAATAATTAAACAATTTCCTAATGTTTTGGAGCAAGACAGAGCTAACTCAATTTTAAGTTGATTTTAATGTAAATGACACTAACTGGTCTGAATTTTTAAATTGTACACTCACATTATCACCTTACAATAGGATGCTTCAAGAATTTATCTCTCCAAACTATTCAAACTATATCAAATGTGCTAATCAGTTTTCTGTCTCTCCTGGAAAAATACTAAAATGAAGCTATCCCACTCTTGGATCAGACCCTTCAATTGTTTCTGTTATTCCTCCTCTTATCTCTACCTCCATAATAATCATTGGAAAAACCTCCATTTACACTAAATTCATTTTTCCTGTGTTTCTCTCAGTGTTTGTCATTTACGTCTCAAACCATATCCATCCTATCCACATATCTCAAAAATTCTTCTGTTGAATCATTTGGTCCATAGACCAATTTCCACTGAACTTTGTGGGGTAATCAAATTTTAATTTAAATGTCGTTTGGCTAGGGCCTCCCGTCGGGTAGACCGTTCACCTGGTGCAAGTCTTTCGATTTGATGCCACTTCGGCGACTTGCGTGTCGATGGGTATGAAAGATGATGATTAGGACAACACAACACCTAGTCCCTGAGCGGATAAAATCTCTGACCCAGCCGCAAATCGAACCCGGGCCCTTAGGATTGACAGTCCGGCGCGCTGACCACGGAGCTAACGGGGGCAGACAAATTTTAATTGAATCAACCTGAATCTTTTTTCTAATGGTTTTTCAAGGTGTACTAATGTTTTAAACTGTTGTCCACAAAAGGTTTACATTCTTCCAGTACTGGCTTTAAAACAAAGGTCCACTTCAAAATTCTGACTTTATTCCACATTGCTGAGTTTCTGATCAAAATTTCCTCATGAAACTTATTTTAAATTCTACAAAATTCCTATCTGGATGAACTGTGGGCGAGGTACTTCTGGAGTTACCAGTTATGCAAGTAGCTGAATAAGTGATGTAAAAAGTTCATTCAAAGCAGTATTTTGCACAACACTTCACAATTGAATACTAGATATGTTCAAAATGGTGGGGCAATGAGTTTATGGTTGACAATGGACAAACATTGATGATTCTGTTTTTCACATATACTTAGGACTCATTCCTTGCAAGTTTATATAGATCACATGGGGAATTTGCAAATAGTTCTCTTACGATAAGAATATTGGGTGGAACATGTTTTGAGCAACCATGTCCATTGAAACATTCTGTAAAACATCATGTGTTGTGGAGTTTGATACGAAATCTACAATAGAAGAAAGATGACATCTACATCTACATCCATACTCTGCAAGCCACCTGATGGTGTGCGGCGGAAGGTACCTTCAGTACCTCTATCGGTTCTCTCTTCTATTCCAGTTTCATATTGTTTGTGGAAAGAAAGAGTGTTGGTATGCCTTTGTGTGGGCTCTAATCTCTCTGATTTTATTCTCATGGTCTCTTTGTGAGATATACATATGAGGGTGCTATATAGTGCTTGACTCCTCGGTGAAGTTATGTTCTTGACAATTCAACAAAAGCCCGTACCTAGCTACTGAGACGTCTCTCTTGCAGAGTCTTCCACTGGAGTTTATCCATCATCTCTGTAATGCTTTTCTGTAATGAACTGCGCTGCTTTCTGTTGGATCGTCTCTATCTCTTCTATCAACCCTATCTAGTACGCATCCCACACTAGTCAGCATTATTCAAGAAGTGGACGAACAAGTGTACTGTAACTTACTTCCTTTGGTTTTAGACTGCATTTCTATAGGATTCTGCCAATGAATCTCAGTCTGGCATCTGCTCAACCAATGATTAATTTTATATGGTCATTCCATTTTAAATCACTTCTAATGCCTACTCCCAGATAATTTTTGGAACTAATTGCTTCAATTCACACATTTGAGAAGAGTTTATGCTTGGCGGCTTTAGCATACATACTTGTTGCACTTGAGGCATACATTTGATGTTTTATTTCCCTGTGTTGTTTGCAGAAAACCTGAATTGGACAACATCTTCTATTTCCATTTTGGCAAGCACTGCTACTCTCAGTGTGGTTTCAGTTGCCTGAGACTGCAGTCCTGTGTGTGGGTTGCATTTGTGTGTGTGTGTGTGTGTGTGTGTTTGGGTGTGGGTATGTCTGTTTATTGTTGGATATAGCCTTAATGACTGAAAGGTATAATAGTGAGAGTCTTTTTGTTTTGCCTACCTGTGACTCACCACTATATATATGGTGGGTGGCAACTTTCCTTCTCGTAATACTGTTACATTCCATCCTGGTTTTTCCATTGTTGATTTTAGCAGAAAATTGGTATCAGCAAGTTCAAAGACATAACAGATGCATTAAACCAGCATACTATGTCACATACAAAATTTCTACTGTGTGGTCTATAGTAGTTTAATTATGTTTAGTTACTCTGGACACTTTACTTTTTTATTTTTTAGATTTTGCATATGCTGTAAGTCGAAGTAGTGTCTTAGTTTGTCTGTATTTTTCCTTACATTTGAGTTCAGATCCCGAATAATTATTTAACAATTATTTAATAAGAATTTTTAAAGCTCTTGGATTGTGCATTCTAGCCGATCAAAGAACAGTAAAAGCCTAAAACACAGCACATGTCCACTTCATTTTCTAATTTCACTGTCGTAGCTCCATAGCTCACTTCTCTAGCATATTTCATGTTTTTTGGATGTCATTAATCAACTAATAACTAGAGAAAATGGTAACTCTACCACCTCTATGCAATGTTCTTCAGAAATTGGCTGCATTGGCAAAATTTTTCACATTATAAACCGCCATATGATTTTGTTCTAGAAAATGTTCTGTGACTACTGGAATGGTTGGCTTATATTCCTGCAATATTTTTGTATCTTTGATGCATCTGCCAAATTACGTACTGTATTTTCTGGCAAAGTATTCTAACTTTTATCTTTAATTTTGATGATTCACTATGATGCACTAAGCATTTTACTAGCTCCCCATGCTTTTGTCTCTCTACACTGATTTTTTTTCTGGTTGTGGCAAAACCAACCAATCTCTTTCTGTTGTGGCTAAATTCCTGTGAATATTTTTAAACTGAGGTGAGTACTTGGGTTTAAGTGTTTTTCCTCAGTCTTCATCATCTTACATGATGCCAAAAAATCCTCACTTGATATAGCAGGCCTCCTATACTCCAGGCATTTACCCTGATTGGATGCTTCTATTGCACCTGCTGTTTGTCTCCCAGGCCTTCACACCTCAGCTGTGTTCTTACTGCTGCTGATGGCAAACACAGATTTAGAATATATCATTCTTATGAAACAAAGCTAGCTATTTATTTTCACAAAGTAATCAGTGCTATTACCAGGGGATGAAAAGTGATTCCATATTTTTAGATTTACAGAAGACATTTCACATTATTCCTCACAAATGACTTCTAATCAATCTGCAAGCTTACTTAATATCATCTTAGTTGTACAACTAGATTCATTATTTTCTGTGAGAAAAGGTCACAGTTCATAGTAACACATGGAAAGTCATCAAGTCAAATGGAAGAAGCATTTAATGTTTTCCAACAAAGTGTTGTAGGCCCTCTGCTGATCCTGATTTACATCAGTGCCTTAGGAGACAGTCTCAACATCCCTTTTACATTATATGCAATAATGTTGTCATTTATCATCTTACAAAATCATCAGATGACCAAAATTTAGATGCAATATCTGTATGGAGCAAAAAGTGACATTTGACCTCAAATGGTGAAAACTGCGAAGATGTACATACAAGTACTAAAAGGAATTTTCTAAATTTTGGTTACATGATGAATAACAGAAATCTAAAGGCTGTGGATTCAATTAAATACAGTCAAAAATAATTAAAACTGGAACTATCACACAGATAATGTTGTGTGGTAGGTGAAACAAACAATGTGATTTATTGACAGGACACATAGAAATCAGTTCTAGCAAAGAGACTGCCTAAACTACACTCGTCCTCTTCTGGAGTATTGCTGTGTGGTATGGGACCTGTATCAGATAGAAAAGACAGGAAAAAAATCTGTTGTCTTTAAAGTATCTGAAACTGGCTGGGATCAAATACTTGAAAGACAGTTAATGCACTAAATTAAAGTTACTAAATTACGTTCATACACTGCTGTAATAAAAATTCTTGAAGAAATCCAGTTAAATATCAGTACCTCCAGAAATCGAAGTGGTGGATGACATCCTTGAACATTTTCTCACATTAATTTGTATCACTCATGTGTTTTGAATTTTATAGTAATTTATTTCCAACTTGATGTCACCCAGATAACAAGCAAACAATACTACAATTTATCTAAACTGACACAAAGTGTGGCTTGAAGAATCATTACATATTTACAAGTCAGATCAGCATGGTGACTGCCTCAAAAGTTTGTGCAAAATGACATACACCAGTGGTCCCACAAAGGCCTTATATAAATTTAGCTGTAATGTAAGTCTTCCCCCCATGAACCACGGACTTTGCCGTTGGTGGGGAGGCTTGTGTGGCTCGGCGATACAGATGGCCGTACCGTAGGTGCAACCACAATGGAGGGGTATCTGTTGAGAGGCCAGACAAATGTGTGGTTCCTGAAGAGGGGCAGCAGCCTTTTCAGTAGTTGCAGGGGCAACAGTCTGGATGATTGACTGATCTGGTCTTGTAACACTAACCAAAACAGCCTTGTTGTGCTGGTACTGCAAATGGCTGAAAGCAAGGGGAAACTACTGCTGTAACTTTTCCCGAGGGCATGCAGCTCTACTGTATGGTTAAATGATGATGGCATCCTCTTGGGTAAAATATTCTGGAGGTAAAATAGCCCCTCATTCAGATCTCCGGGTGGGGACTACCCTGAATACAGAGTTATAAATAAAAAAAAATAGGGGTAATGCAAGAGTAGGTTTAATAATGAATAAAAAAATAGGAGTGCAGGTAAGCTACTACAAACAGCATAGTGAACACCTTATTGTGGCCAAGATAGACACGAAGCCCACGCCTGCTACAGTAGTACAAGTTTATATACCAACAACCTCTGCAGATGATGAAGAAATTGATGAAATGCATAATGAGATAAAAGAAAATATTCAGGTAGTGAAGGGAGATGAAAATTTAATAGTCATGGGTGACTGGAATTATGGGTGACTGGAATTCAAGAGTAGGAAAGGGGAGAGAAGGAAACATAGTAGGTGAATATGGATTGGGAGTAAGAAATGAAAGAGGAAGCCGTGTGGTAGAATTTTGCACAGAGCATAATTTAATCATAGCTAACACTTGGTTCAAGAATCATAAAAGAATGTTGTATACATGGAAGAATCTTGGAGATACTAAAAGGTATCAGATAGATTATATAATGGTAAGACAGAGATTTAGGAACCAGGTTTTAAATTGTAAGACATTTCCAGGGGCAGATGTGGACTCTGACCACAATCTATTGGTTATGAACTGTGAATGATAGGAGGGGTAACTGGATGAGGGTAAGGAGAACCTGGAGTGGGGAGGGGGAAGTATAGTATGGTGGGGGTAACAGACAACAAAGTGCTGCAGGTAAGACAGTGGGCGGTGGAAATGTGGGGAGGGGGAAGGGGGGAGGGGTGGTATCTGAAAATGAGAGAAATAAAAAGAATAGGTGTGGTGTTGTAATGACAGCTGTGTAGTGCTGGAATGGGAACAAGGAAGGGGCTGGATGGGTGAGGACAGTGACTAATGAAGGCTGAAGCTAGGAGGGTTACAGGAGTGCAGGATGTATTGCAGGGAAATTTCCCACCTGGACAATTCAGAAAAACTGGTGTTGGTTGGAAGGATCCATGTGCCACAGACTGTGAAGAAGTCACTGAAATTAAGGATATCATGTTTGGTAGCACATTCAGCATCAGGGTGGTCCACTTGTTTCTTGGCCACAGTTTGTCAGTGACAACTAACCTTGACAGACAGCTTGTGGGTTACAATGCCTACATGCAGCACAGTGGTTGCAGCATAGTTTGTAGATCACAGGACTGGTTTCACAGGTAGCCCTACCTTTGATGGCATAGGCGATGTTAGTGATTGGACTGGACTAGATGGTGGAGGTGGAAGGATGTATGGGACATGTCTATTACAGGTGTATGAGCTGTGAAATAAGGGATTGGGAGCAGGGCTTATGTAGGGATGGGCAAGCATATTCTTTAGGTTTGGTGGATAGCGGAATACCACTGTGGTAAGGGTGGGAAGGATAGTGGGCAGGGCATTTCACATTTCAGAGCATGACAAAAGGTAGTCTGAACTTTTGTGGAGAATGTAATTCACTTGCTCCAATTCTGGATGGTAATGAGTTATGAGGGGAATGCTCCTCTGTGGCCGGATGGTGGGACTTTGAGAGGTGGTGGGAGACTGGAAAGATAAGGCATGGAAGATTTGTTTTCATACAACGCTGGGAGGATAGTTATGGTCAGTGAAGTCCTAAGTGAGACACTCGGCATATTTCAAGTGTGACTAGTTATCACTGTAGATGTGATGACCATGGGTGGCTAGGCTGTATGGAAAGGACTTCCTGGTATGAAACAGGTGTCAGCTGTTGAAGTGGAGGTATTTCTGGTGGTTAGTAAGTTTGATATGGATGGAGTACTGAGGTAGCCATCTCTGAGGTGGTGGTGTACATCAAGGAAGAGGGCTTGTAGGGTTGATTAGGACCAGGTGAACCAAATGTGGGAAACGTTGTTGAGGTTTTGGAGGAATGTGGATAGGTGCCATCACCTTTGATCCAGAGAGCAAAGATGTCATCAATGAATCTGAATCTGCTAAGGGGTTTAGGATTCTGGGATTTAGGAAGGATTCCTCTAGATGGCCCATGAATAGGTCAGCATAGGGTGGTACCATGTGGATGCCCATAGCCATACCCCAGATTAGTTTGTAGGTAATGCCTTCACAGGAAAAGTAATTGTGGGTGAGGATATAGTTGGTCATGGTGACTAGCAAGGAGGTTGTTGGTTTGGAATCCATCAGACATTAGGAACGTTAGTGTTTAATAGCACTGAGTCATGGGCATTAGGGATGTTAGTGTACAGGGAGGTGGCATCATTAGTGACAAGCAGGGCACCGTGTGGTAAAGGGACCGGTACTGTGGAGGGTCAGGGGAGGAAATGGTTGGTATCTTTTATGTAGGAGGATAGGTACTGGGTAATTGGTTGAACATGTTGGTATACGAGAGCAGATATTCTCTCAAAGGGGCAGTTTCTGACCACAATGGGGCATCCTGGTTGATTAGCTTTGTGAACTTTAGGAAGCATGTAGAAGGAAGGAGTGTGGGAAGTGGTAGGGGTGAGCAGAGAGGTGGACACTGGAGAGAGGTTCTGGAATGGGCCTAAGTGACTGGAGATCCTGCTGGATTACTGGAATGGGCTCACTGTGGCAACGTTTGTAGGTGCAAGTATCTGACAACTGGCAGAGTCCTTCTGTCAGGTAATCCTTGTGGTTAAATACAACAGTGGTGGAGCCTTAGCCTGCAGGTGGGATTATAAGGTCAGGATAAGTTTTTAGATGGTGGACTGTGGTTCTTTCTGTAGATGTAAGGTTAGTTTGCATGTACATTTTCAGTAACATTGAGGTCATGTAAGCATGGTCATTTTCAAGTGTACTTCTGACCAAAAAGCGAATCTGGTAGCTAGAGTGCAAAGCTTTTGTTAATCATGCCTTTCTAACTCTTCTGGGAATATTTTCACAGCAACTTTCATTCCCTAACAAATGTTTCTTTGTATGCAAATGAAAACGAAAATAACAATTGTCATAAATATAGCTTAAAAATATTTTTTTAATGTAGAAAAACATTTTTTTTTTAATTTCACCTCCTATTGCACGTGCTTGGGAGTTCAACACACAATTTTTTTCTGTTTCTAACCAAGAAGTCAACTGCCAACTGTCAAAGATGTAGTTTTAAAATTCCTTTAGTACTTCTTTACTAATTATTTAGTTTCAAAAAACTTCCATCTACTGTTTTATCACCTCAGTGGTATAATTTGCAAAAATGCTGAACTTTGTATTTTTTTATTTTCTAATTGAGGAACTGGACACTACTTTTCAGAGTTCAAAATACCATTAATAGCAACATACTTTCAAGAAGCCTCTCATCCCCTATTTGACCCTCTTAGTAGTGCAATTTTGAAGAATCCCATCTTAAATGATGCCTACAGTATAAGATCAACACCATCTCCAAACTTCAAGTTTCTATCCTTAGGAGTTTGGGATGGGGAGTAATGAGTCAGTCAGTTGGAACATTGCCTTTTATATATAAAATAATATCCACCATATGTAATTATTTTCCAAAAGTTAATTTAACTGTCCCACATAGAAATTTATTATTTAGATACTTCCTTTGGATGGGCTGATTCTAGCAGTAATATTAGCTTGGCTGGAGAGCATATCAGTTAAAAATTTGTTAAAGTCAGCACTAGAGTTCCATAAATGTACAATTGTTTGAGTTAATCAAATTAATTCCACATAATTATCTACACTATTAAAAAGCAAACAATTGCCACTTTCCTGTTAAGTACTATGCTTTACTCTTAATGTTAGTAATTAATTTCTTTTCTTTTGTGATAACAGAAGAGTGACAATAAAATGTTTGTGATAATGGAGTTTTAATTCTTGGTTACAAGCCATCACAAACATAAAATAGGCTAGATGTTGGCAAACCAAGTTAGTATACAAGAAAATTTAGTATGTAAGGGTCTTCTGTAGATAGCGACCGTTGAAGATGTACGAATTATGAGTTCTGTGTTTAATGCTAAAAAACACCCTTGTAAGTGTTCTCTGTGTTAAAAATATAGTGCAATGTAAGGGAATATGTGTGTACCGTGTAAGATCTTAGTGAAAAACACTAGAAGAACAGAACAATCAAATCCTTGTGTCAGTAAAAGTGATAGTGACCAACTTGCAAAACGCGAACTTCTGCAGAAAAACAAAGATGAAATACTTTGGGAAATAGACACAAAAGAAAAAATTATTAACATTCTGCCTGTAGATATTATAAAACTACAGCAAGACTTAAAATACTTTCAGTCATACAAAAGTGCAAATATAACGCATACCATGCCAAACAAAAGTTATGTCGAGTCTGTTAGGCATAAACAAAGTGAAAACATGTTCGAAGTGCCATTAAAAAACAGTTTCAGTGTATTAGAAGCGGACAAAAGAGCAGTCGATGTATATTCAAATAGAAAAAAAAGTGAAAACGTATCCTGAGTGCCACTAAAAAACAGTTTCAATGTTTTAGATGCAAACAAAAGACTAGAAGATATATATGCAAATGAAAACACAACAAAGAGTGCGTCAGTTATTACGACGAGAAAAGAAGGAAAGAAATTTTCTAATGTAAACACACACCCAGAAAATCACAGTAGTGGACTCCCAAAAACTTTACGTTATGAACATGGTGTAAATACATGTAGTTATGTGCAGAGTTCTATGTGCAGCGAAGAATTAAACATCGAATTGAAAAGTAGGTCACACAAGGAACCTAAAATGTTTGTTTTGGCAAATAATCATGGCACAGGTGTCATAAATATACTAAGAAGCATACAACCAGACACAGAAATAAACAGTATCATTAAGCCTGGAGCATCTCTCTGTGACATTGTAAGATCTTGCGAAAAAAACAGTGACATGTGGCAGTAGCTGTGTTATAATTGGTGGCTCAAATGACATGTATCATAATGAAAGCAAGCATACAATGCGAGCTTGGAAGGAAGAAATACAAAAACTACCTCTTGTAAACTTTTATGCGGCCAGCCTCCCATTGATACATGATTTAATACCAAAGTCATATGTAAACACTGAGTTAACAGCCACAAACAGAAAGTTTGAGAAGATCTGTAAAAGGTTCCAAATGCTATCTTTATAGACATAAACAGTGATGTGAGGCAGTGTTTCACAAGACCTGGCCTCCATAGAAACACTAGAGGAAAGAGGGAAATGTGTTTGGAGATACTGAGGAAGATAAAAGGTGAAACTGCTGTTAAGAAAGCCTCAAAAATCGAATCAGTACAAAAGAGGACACTGTCAAACTCAGACTTAATATTGACAGAGATAGCTAAACCACTGCAGTCAGTGTAAATCACTGTGGGCCTATATTTCCCAACAGGACCTGTGGGAGATGCTGTTACAATTAATACTGAAGTGAACACAGATGCAAAACAAATAGCAGTTTTACAGTCACAGATAAAATATTAAGAACAAAAACTTCAGCAGGTTCAGCAGAAACAGGATCACCACTTGAAAAAGCAATAGCAGCAGGCAGCAAAAAAATGTCTTTAAGGCCAAGAAGAGCAGCAATGCAGAGCGCCTTCCCAAAACCAAACTGCAAAAACACCACCTTCTAGGAACACAAAGCAGCCAAATCACCAGAAGGATTTTTTATTAACAAGAGGAAGCAAGCAACATGTAAGCCGAAGGCCACTGCATCAGTGTCCGAGTTACCTGCACTCACATCAAATGACAAGGAGTCAAATATCACACAAAAAACAGTGAACAAGGGAAATTGCAAGATAAACCGTCAATCATGGGTAAATACATCTGCTAATAAGTATATTAATGTGTTAAATCTCTTACACCACAATGTTCAATTTCTATAAAATAAGTTATTTCAGTTTAAATTAGTAAATCTTGAACTGTTGTTGTTGTTGTGGTCTTCTGTCCTGAGACTGGTTTGATGCAGCTCTCCATGCTACTCTATCCTGTGCAAGCTTCTTCATCTCCCAGTACCTACTGCAAACTACATCATTCTGAATCTGCTTAGTGTATTCATCTCTTGGTCTCCCTCTACGATTTCTATCCTCCACTCGGCCCTCCAATACTAAACTGGTGATCCCTTGATGCCTCAGAACATTTCCTACCAACCGATCCCTTCTTCTGGTCAAGTTGTGCCACAAACGTCTCTTCTCCCCAATCCTATTCAATAATTCCTCACTACTTATGTGATCTACCCATCTAATCTTCAGCATTCTTCTCTAGCACCACATTTGGAAAGCTTCTATTCTCTTCTTGTCCAAACTATTTATCGTCCATGTTTCACTTCCATACATGGCTGCACTCCATACAAATACTTTCAGAAGTGACTTCCTTACACTTAAATCAATACTCGATGTTAACAAATTTCCCTTCTTCAGAAACGCTTTCCTTGCCATTGCCAGTCTACATTTTATATCCTCCCTAATACAACCATCATCAGTTATTTCGTGCCCCAAATAGCAAAACTCCTTTACTACTTTAAGTGTCTCATTTCCTAATCTAATTCCCTCAGCATCACCCGACTTAATTCGACTACACCCCATTATCCTTGAATTTGCTTTTGTTGATGTTCATCGTATATCCTCCTTTCAAGACACTGTCCATTCCATTCAACTGCTCTTTCAAGTCCTTTGCTGTCTCTGACAGAATTACGATGTCATTGGCGAACCTCAAAGTTTTTATTTCTTCTCCATGGACTTTAATACCTACTTTTTCTTTTGTTTCCTTTACTGCTTGCTCAATATACAGATTGAATAATAGCGGGGATAGGTTACAACCCTGTCTCACTCCTTTCCCAACCACTGCTTCCCTTTCATGCCCCTCGACTCTTATGACTGCCATCTGGTTTCTGTACAAATTGTAAATAGCCTTTCGCTCCCTGTATTTTACCCCTACCACCTTTAGAATTTGAAAGAGAGTATTCCAGTCAACATTGTCAAAAGCTTTCTCTACGTCTACAAATGCTAGAAACATAGGTTTGCCTTTCCTTAATCTTTCTTCTAAGATAAGTCATAAGGTCAGTATTGCCTCATGTGTTCCAGTATTTCTACAGAATCCAAACTGATCTTCCCTGAGGTCGGCTTCTACTAGGTTTTCCATTCATCTGTAAAGAATTTGTGTTAGTATTTTGCAGCTGTGGCTTATTAATTGTTCGGTAATTTTCAGATGTGTCAACACCTGCTTTTTTGGGATTGAAATAATTGTATTCTTCATGAAGTCTGAGGGTATTTCGCCTGTTTCATACATATTGTTCACCAGATGATAGAGTTTTGTCAGGACTGGCTCTCCCAACACTGTCAGTAGTTCCAATGGAATGTTGTCTACTCCAGGGGCCTTGTTTCGACTCAGGTCTTTCAGTGCTCTGTCAAATTCTTCACGCAGTATCGTATCTCCCATTTCATTTTCATCTACATCCTCTTCCATTTCCATAATATTGTCCTCAAGTACATCGCCCTTGTATAGACCCTCTATATACTCCTTCCACCTATCTGCTTTCCCTTCTTTGCTTAGAACTGGGTTTCCATCTGAGCTCTTGATTTTCATACAAGTGGTTCTCCTATCTCCAAAGGACTCTTTAATTTTCCTGTAGGCAGTATCTATCTTACCTCTAGTGAGATAAGCCTCTACATCCTTACATTTGTCCTCTAGCCATCCCTGTTTAGCCATTTTGCACTTCGTGTCGATCTCATTTTCCGTGCTTCATTTACTGCATTTTTATGTTTTCTCCTTTCATCAGTTACATTCAATATTTCTCCTGTTACCCAATGATTTCTACTAGCCCTCGTCTTTTTACCTACTTGATCCTCTGCTGCCTTCACTACTTCATCCCTCAAACCTAACCATTCTTCTTCTACTGTACTTCTTTCCCCCATTCTTGTCAAATTTTCCCCTATGCTCTCCCTGAAACTCTGTACAACGTCTGGTTCTTTCAGTTTCCACCTTTTTGCAATTTCTTCAGTTTTAATCTACAGGTCATAACCAATAGATTGTGGTCAGAGTCTGCATCTGCCCCTGGAAATGTCTTACAATTTAAAACCTGGTTCCTAAATCTCTGTCTTACCATTATATAATCTATCTGATACCTTTTAGTATCTCCAGGGTTCTTCCATGTATACAACCTTCTTTCATGATTCTTAAACCAAGTGTTAGCTGTGATTAAATTGTGGTCTGTGCAAAACTCTACCAGGGGACTTCCTCTTTCACTTCTTAGCCCCAATCCATATTCACCTACTACATTTTCCTTCTCTCCCTTTTCCTACACTCGAATTACAGTCACCCATGACTATTAAATTTTCGTCTCCCTTCACTAGCTGATTAATTTCTTTTATTTCATCATACATTTCTTCAATTTCTTCGTCATCTGCAGAGCTAGTTCGTATATAAACTTGTACTACTGTAGTAGGTGTGGGCTTTGTATCTATCTTGGCCACAATAATGTGTTCACTATGCTGTTTGTAGTAGCTTACCCGGATTCCTATTTTCCTATTCATTATGAAACCTACTCCTGCATTACCCCTATTTGATTTTGTGTTTATAACCCTGTGGTCACCTGACCAGAAGTCTTGTTCCTCCTGCCACCAAACTTCACTAATTCCCACTATATCTAATTTTAACCTATCCATTTCCCTTTTTAAATTTTCTAACCTACCTGTCCGATTAAGGGATGTGACATTCCACGCTCCGATCCGTAGAATGCTAGTTTTCTTTCTCCTGATAACGACATCCTCTTGACTAGTCCCTGCACAGAGATCTGAATGGGGGACTATTTTACCTCTGGAATATTTTACCCAAGAGGATGCCATCATTATTTAATCATACAGTAAAGCTGCATGCCCTCGGGAAAAATGACGGCTGTAGTTTCCCCTTGCTTTCAGCCATTTGCAGTACCAGCACAGCAAGGCCATTTTGGTTATTGTTACAAGCCAGATCAGTCAATCTTCCACACTGTTGCCCTTGCAACTACTGAAAAAACTGCTGCCCCTCTTCAGGAACCATACATTTGTCTGGCCACTCAACAGATACCCCTCCGTTGTGGCTGTACCTACGTTACGGCTATCATATCGCTGAGGCACGCAAGCTTCCCCACCAACGGCAAGGTCCATGGTTCATGGGGAGGAATCTTGAACTAAACATTGATATTCTATGTGTAACTGAACACTGGTTAGACAAAGAACAGACTATGCCAACTGTGATTGTGGGTTACAAGCTTGCCAGTTATTATTGTAGAACCAATAGTAAATGTGGAACAGCTATTTTTGTAAAAGATTGCTTAAAATTTACTGCAGTAGAAAATTATCAATGCTTGGCAAGAGACAAAGCCTTTGAGCTATGTGTTGTTGATTTGACAGATGTTAATATTTTGGTTGTAACACTATATAGGTCTGGGGACTGGCAAATTTTCATTACAAATTTAGAAAGGCTCCTAAATTTTATAAAGTGTGAGAGAAAAAAAGTGGTTATTTGTGGAGATGTACATGTAAATTCTTTACAAGATTCAAATAATAGAAATGAAATGTTAAATATAGTCAATAATTTTGGTTTGAAACACACAATAGTAAAACTACAGTTGACCAAGTTTTTATAAGACTATGTGAGCTAAATTATAGCACTAATGTTATAAATATGGGTTACAGTGACCATGAAGCTCAGCTCCTGTCTATTGAACTGAAATCAGACACTAAGTGGACGAAAAGCTAAAATAGTTGAACAAAGGGACTTCAGTGATGACAACATTAGTGTTTAATTTTATGCTGTCAAGGGAAACATGGGGCAATGTCTTTAGTAAAACTGAAGTAAATAGCATGTTCAACAGCTTTCACAATATATACCTTTACTACTTTCATATAGCGTTTCCAATGAAAAAAAAGAGGATTAAGATAGTAAAAAATAAATCTTAGGTAACGAAAGGCATTATAACTTCCAGTACAAAGAAAAAAATTCTTCACTGTGTTATTAAGCACAGAAATACTACTCCAGAATTCAGAAATTATGTGAAAAAAATACAATCAAATATTCAGCAAGGTAATAAACGAAGCCAAAAAACTAAAAAATGATGAGTACATCTCAAATGCAAACAATAAAATGAAAGCTGTATGGAAGGTTATTAGAACGGAAACTGGTACAGAACAGTCAACGTCTCAAACTATCTCTCTTCAAGTTGAAAATAACAGACACTCAGATCCAAAAGAGGTAGCTGAATAGTTTAACATGTACTTTACTAACATAGCAAAGCAGTTAATAAGAAATCAGTATGACAATGGAACTACATGCCTACCAAATTATTTAAATGCTAGTGTTAAGTCTCATTTCCTTCAAACATTCACAGAAACAGAGGTAAAACAAATAATAAGGTCACTCAAAAACAAATATTGATGTGGACTGGATGGTGTGCGATGCTATGTCTTTAAAAAGTCATCTGATAATGTATTAAAACCGTAAATATATGTATTAAACGACTTCTTATCAACTGGAATCTTTCCCAATAGCACAAAAACAGCTAAAGTAACTCCACTGTTCAAAATAAGGGGACTCTGAAAATGTAAATAATTACTGTCCAGTATCCCAACTCAGTGTTTTCTCCAAAATATTTGAGAAAATTTTCTACATTAGACTACTAAGCTACATTACAAAAAATTCATTACTCTCACCAAATCAACATGGATTCAGTAAATCAAAGTCTAAAACAACAGCAATGTATGAGTACATAGAAGCTGTGCTTAAAGCACAGGATGACAGAAAAGATGTTACTGGTATCTTCCTGACCCTTTCAAAAGCTTTCAACATCATTGACCATGAGTTCCTCATTCACAAATTAGATCAAAAAGGTGTCCAAGAAATCCCAAATCAGTGGATAAGATCTTACCTAGAAAACAGGCAGCAAGTGGTGGTTTTAAGGCATGATGACATCAGTACAAGGAAATATTATCACAACAGCACATGTCTCCAGTAAATCAACACTAAAGTATGGAGTGCCACAAGTTTCTGTCCTAGGACCTCTAGTGTTCCTCCTTTATATTGATGATATAAATGACTTTATTAAATTGGGATAACTAATCTTATTTGCTGATGACACCAGCGCATTTATAACAGCTGCTAACAAAATCTCATTGGAAGTAGCAATAGATACTGTAATGTACCAAATTACTAGCTGGTTTCAAAAAAATAAGATAATAATAAATAAAGAAAAAACACTAAATTTCCACTCTTCTCCACATGTGCAAAACTTTGTTACACTACCATACCTTGAATATACGTTACTGAACTCTGTTACTGACACTAAGGTTCTAGGCCTATGGGTACAAGATAAGTTAAAATGGAATTGTCATATAAAAGAACTTGAGAAAAACTTTCAAAAACGTGTTATGCTCTGTGTGTGTTAAATAAAAGTGCAAGCAAGTCAACAGTTATTCAGGCGTATTATGCATACTTCCATGCACTACTTTGATATGGGCTAATCTTCTGGGGAAATTCAGCCACCAGCATAAAGGTCTTTAGGGTACAGAAAAGAGCAATCATGGCTATCTGCAACCTAAGAAAACTGGAAACATGTAGACCACATTTCATCCAGATGAAAATAATGAGCCTACTGAGCCTTTACATATATGAGTGTATCCTGTTTGCAAATAGGTATCTTTTAAACCAAACTGGACATCTTCAACAAAATAAGCATATACACACTCACATCACAAGAAACACAAATTATATCCACATGTCACAGTGTAGAACACCACTGTACCAAAACAAGTGTATCACAGATAATAGTTCAGCTATATAACAGCCTATCCAGTGATTTAAAATCAGAGCAACATAATATTAAGTCATTTCAAGTGGAAAAATGTTTTTACTCTGTAAAAGAATTTTTAAATTACAAATAATAGCCTTGTAAACAATGATTATGTAATAATGGTTAAATTCAAATTGCTATATTTGTCACTTGTAATTTATGATTGTTATCTGTAATTAATTTTGTATTTTGTCGTGCTCTCTCTCCCTCTCTCCCTCTCCCTCTCCCTCTCCCTCTCCCTCTCCCTCTCCCTCTCCCTCTCCCTCTCCCTCGCTCTCTCTCTCTCTCTCTCTCTCTCTCTCTCTCTCTCTCTCTCTCTCTCTCTCTCTCTCTCTCTGTGTGTGTGTGTGTGTGTGTGTGTGTGTGTGTGTGTGTGTGTGTGTGTGTGTGTTTTTCTGCTCCTTTCGCAATTTTGACTTGTCCTATATTCAATGTACTGTTTAAGTATGTAATGAATCAAATGGACCAATAAATAAATGAATTAATTAATTAATTAATTTATGATTAACTGAAGAGAAAATTATTAATAAACTCATTAATCAATAAAAATTGGAGATTTTACCACAGGATGTGACAGAGGTAATGTGTAGTTACAAAGTTATGTATAACATCCACACTATTCTTTAATCAACACAGGGCAACTACACATTTAAGTTCATGGCAGGCATAAAGCACACAGAATCATATTTCCTTAGATATTCCACAATAGCTGTTGCGGCAGAGTCCCTCCAGAGAAAGCCCTCCCCCATGGGAGTACAGAGCACTGGAGTAGAAGATAGCAGGAGAGCTTCACTGTTGCTATCATCTTCATGCCTGAGCACATAACCAACTGTCCAACCACACACCACTTTCACAGCCACGCTGTGTGCATGTCGAAGCAGGACACATTTGGACCATTTCTTGTGGAAGACAGGAGAAGGGTAGAATGAAGCCCATCACTTGGTGACATATATGTAGTTTTTGTGGAGATGAGGGAAGTTCGGGAAGATCCACCATAATCAGAATAATCGATAATGATTGTCAATGGTGTGGGGCTAGAGTGTGGACATGGAAAAATGACAGGTGCAGTTGTATCAGGATCTGCAGGTTGGGTTGCAGGCTGTCGTGACGTCCTGGGTTCCGCGATGGTGAGAAAGCATTCACGTGAGAGCCATGTTGTGATTGCAGCTGGGTCCATTTCACTTGACATTTTGTAACTATGGGAGTAATGTTGGGTGATAAATATATTCATTGGTTTGCATTCCTTATGCTACCCTTCAGTCATGAGGAAACCATTGACTAGTTTGACCTTAATGTCATCTAGCAGAGTGTGCTATGTGTGTAGCAGAACTGCCAGTGGTCAAGCTAGGCAACAATTCATCAGGCTGAGGAACTGGAGGAAATCCATTGCTTGGAGTGCTTTCTATCTCATTAGCATAGGCAACATAAAGTAAAGTCCTAGCTGGCTTTAACCAGTTGACCATGAAAGTGGTAGGCTTACATGTAAAAAGTGTTAGTGCCTTGCCTGATGATTCTGTGAGGGCAAGTGTAAGGTAACTGTAATCCAGGGCAGATAGTGTCATCCTGGAGCATGATGTAGTTACAGACTTATAGTGTGTTATGGCCAAAGATTCTTTGAGAACTGTGGGGCTGTGCAGTCATGTGTAAAAGACCAATATAGGAAGCATATTGCACTGATCGATACCACGCTTAGTTCATTTAGGGTGAGTAATTATGCAGATCTCAGTTAACAGAATAATTAAAAACAGTGTTAGAACCTATAATAGCTATTAAGTGGATGATATAAAATATAAATAACTATAAAATATCAACACAATAGAATTCAGTCAATTGAGAGGAATATCAGAAATTATCATTTTCTGTCGGAATTATCATCTAATGAAATAATGTAATATAATGTTACTCATTTTCATCTGTTAGCCAAAAGTACTTTAAATATCATCTGAATTGGTACTGTCAGTCAATAAGACAAATGTATGAGGGTTGCCCAGAAAGTAATGCACCACTTTTTTTTCTTCAACAGTTGTTTATTGAAAATAATGAGAATTACACACATGAAAGACTGATGTTTGATCTATACACCCTATTTTTTCATTTAATCTCCATCCCACTTTATGAGCTTCCTCTGGTGTGAAACAGGGACATGTATGCCCTGTTGGTATCAATCCTTGTCTTGGTGATGGAGCCATTGCTTCACTGCGTGAATCACCTCCTCATAATCCTCAAAAT
Source organism: Schistocerca gregaria (assembly GCF_023897955.1). Lineage (NCBI taxonomy): Eukaryota > Metazoa > Arthropoda > Insecta > Orthoptera > Acrididae > Schistocerca > Schistocerca gregaria. The sequence continues at coordinate 616,870,293 of NC_064923.1, read as the reverse complement.
GTGTTCCACTAATTGCATCCTTTAGTGGCCAAAACAAGTGGAAGTCCAAGGGGAATATGTCAGGTGTGATATCCCTGCATAGTCTCCTCCAATGCTGAAAAACATGGAGCTTGACAGAATTGCCTTCTGATGACCTCACCCTCTGTGCAGAGCAACTACCTGTACTTCTGTTGACAGCAGATGCTCCATAGACTGTCTATGCACAAGCATTTGTGAATATTCCCCACAGTTTCTTTCTGTTCAGTGAGAAATTCAATGATGGCATGTTGCTTGCAAAATGCATCTCCTACAGATGCCATTTTTAAACTGTTCTGCAGCTACACTATGTGTCAGAAGTGACAGAAACTTGGTGCACTCACTCAGGGGACTTCAAATAATACATACATAACATTAGCATTTGAAGCATTGTTTTTGGCTGAGAAAAAATGTGGTGCATTACTTTCTGGACAACCCTCGCAGTGTAATGCAGATCTCTGATTTTCAAAATATTTAAAATAATGCAGCCTAAACCAAGTCAAAAAATTATCATATAGTATTTTTAGTCTGAAAGACAGACTACATGATTACTCTGCAATTCACATTTAAGTGCTTGGCAGAGTGTTCATCAAACCACAATCATACTATCTCTCTACCATTCCACTCCCAAACAGGGCGCGGGAAAAATGAATACCTAAACCTTTCTGTTCGAGCTCTTATTTCTCTTATTTTACTTTTATGATCATTCCTACCTATGTAGGTTGGACTCAACAAAATATTTTCGCATTTGGAAGAGAAAGTTGGAGACTGAAATTTCGTAAATAGATCTCGACGCAATGAAAAGCGTCTTTGCTTTAATGACTTCCATCCCAACTCACGTATCATATCTGCCACACTCTCTCCCCTATTACATGATAATACAAAACAAGATGCCATTTTTTGCACCCTTTCGATGTCCTCCGTCAATCCCACCTGGTAAGGATTCCACACCGCACAGCAATATTCTAACAGTGGACGAACAAGTGTAGTGTAAGCTGTCTATTTAGTGGACTTGTTGCATCTTCTAAGTGTCCTGCCAATGAAACGCAACCTTTGGCTCACCTTCCCCACAATATTATCTATGTGGTCTTTCCAACTGAAGTTGTTCATAATTTTAACACCCAGTAGTAACACTAAGTAGTTGAATTGACAGCCTTGAGACTTGTACTATTTATTGAGTAATCAAATTCCAACAGATTTCTTTTGGAACTCATGTGGATCACCTAACACTTTTCGTTATTTAGCATCAACTGCCACACCATACAGCAATCTTTCTAAATCGCTTTGCAACTGATACTGGTCTTCAGATGACTTTACTAGATTGTAAATTACAGCATCATCTGCGAACAACCTAAGGGAACTGCTCAGATTGTTACCCAGGTCATTTATATAGATCAGGAACAGCAGAGGTCCCAGGATGCTACCCTGGGGAACACCTGATATCACTTCAATTTTGCTCGATGATTTTCCATGTATTACTACGAGCTACGACCTTCCTGACAGGAAATCATGATTCCAGTCACACAACTGAGACGATACCCCATAGGCCCGCAGCTTGATTAGAAGTTGGTTGTGAGGAATTGTTCAAATGGTTCAAATGGCTCTGAGCACTATGGGACTTAACATCTATGGTCAGTCCCCTAGAACTTAGAACTACTTAAAACTAACTAAGCTAAGGACATCACACAAGACCCAGCCATCACGAGGCAGAGAAAATCCCTGACCCCGCCGGGAATCAAACCCATGAACACGGGCGTGGGAAGCGAGAACACTACCGCACAACCACGAGATGCGTGCATGAGGAATGGTGTCAAAAGCTTTCCGGAAATCTAGAAATACGGAATCAACTTGAGATCCTCTGTCGATAGGGGCCATTACTTCGTGCGAATAAAGAGCTACCTGCGTTGCACAAGAATGATGTTTTCTGAAACCCTGTTGATTATGTATCAATAGATCTTTCCCTTCAGGTGATTCATAATGTTTGAATACAATTTATGCTCCAAAAACCTACTGCAAACCGACGTCAATTATATAGGTCTGTAGTTCAATGGGTTACTTCTACTACCCTTCTTAAACACTAGTGTGACCTGCGCAATTTTCCAATCTGTAGGTACAGATCTATCGATGGGCAAGCAGTTGTATATGATTGCTAAGTAGGGAGCTATAGTATCAGCGTAATTTGAAAGGAACCTAATTGGTATGCAATCTGGACCTGATGATTTGCCCGAATCAAGCGATTTCAGTTGATTCGCAACCCCTAAGGTATCTACTCCAAGAAACTCATGCTAGCAGCTGTTCGTGTTTCAAATTTTGGAATATTCCATTCATCTTCCCTCGTGAAGGAATATCGGAAAACTGCATTCAATAACTCCGCTTTAGCGGCACAGTCGTCAGTAACAGTACCATCGGCACTGCTCAGCGAAGGTATTGACTGCGTCTTGCCGCTTTTGTACTTTACAACAAGAATTTCTTCTGATTTTCTACCAAATTTTGAGACAGTGTTTCGTTGTGGAACCTATTAAAGGCATCTCGCTTTGAAATCTGTGCCAAATTTTGCGTGTCTGTAAATTTTAGCCAATCTTCGGGATTTCGCGTTCTTCTGAACTTCACAAGCTTTTTCTGTTGCCTCTGCAACAGCGTTCGGACCTGTTTTGTGTACCATGGGGGATCAGTTCCATCTCTTACCAATTTATGAGGTATGAATCTCTCAATTGCTGTTCCTACTATATCTTTGATTTTGATCCACAGCTTGTCTACATTTGCACAGTCAGTTCATAAAGACTGGAGATTGTCTCTTAGGAAGGCTTCTAGTGACATTTTATCCGCTTTTTTAAATAAAATTATTTTGCGTTTGTTTCTGGTGGATTTGGAAGAAATGTTATTGAGCCTAGCCACAATGACCTTGTGATCACTAATCCCTGTATCAGTCATGATGCTCTCTATTAGCTCTAGATTGTTTGTGGCTAAGAGGTCAAGTGTCTTTTCGCAACCATTTACAATTTGCATGGGTTCGTGGACTATCTGCTCAAAATAATTTTCGGAGAAAGCATTTAGGACAATCTCAGAAGATGTTTTCTGCCTACCACCGGTTTTGACGAAGTATTTTTGCCAACATATCGAGGGAAGGTTGAAATCCCCACCAACCATAACAGTATGAGTGGGGTTTCTTTTTGTTATGAGACTCAAATTTTCTCTGAACTGTTCAGCAACTATATCATCGGAGTCTGGGGGTCAGTAGAAGAAGCCAATTAGTAGCTTAGTTCGGCTGTTAAGCATAACCTCCACCCATACCAATTCGCATGGAGTATCTTCTTCGACTTCACTACAAGATAAACCAATACTGACAGACACAAACACTCCATCACCATTAATTCTGCCTAATCTGTCTTTCCTGAACACCATCTGAGACTTTGTAAAAGTTTCTGCAGAACTTATTTCAGGCTTTAGCCAGCTTTCTGTACCTATAACGATTTCAGCTTCTGTGCTTTCTATTAGCACTTGAAGCTCAGGGACTTTCCCAGCACAACTACAACAATTTAAAACTACAATTCCGACTGTTCCTTGATCCAAGCACGTCCTGTATTTGCCATGCACCCTTTTAGATTGCAGCCCACCCCGTACTTTCCCGAGGTCTTCTAACCAAAAAAACCACCCAGTCCACACCACACAGACTCCGCTACCCATATAGTCGCCAGCTGAGTGTAGTGAACTCCTGACCTACTCAGCAGAACCCGAAACCCCACCACCCTATAGCACAAGTCAAGGAATCTGCAGCAAACACGGCCTCTGATTCAGACCCTCCACCCGGCTTTGCACCAAAGGTCCACAGTTGGTTCTGTCAACAATGCTGCAGGTGGTGGGCTCTGCCTTCATCTTGTAAGCAAGACCGGCAGCCAGATAGCCCCTGGAATCCAGAGAGAATTTCCTCAGATCCAAAGCAACACACGTCATTAGTGCTGACATGTGCCACCACCTGCAGCTGGCTGCACCCTGTGTTTTTCATGGCATCCGGAAGGACCCTTTCCACGTCAGAAATGACTCCACCCAGAATGCCTATGGAGTGCACACTGTTTTTCTTATTCTGATAGTAATATCTGATTATACATGTAGGGTGTTTCAAAATTACACAGACAAACTTTGAGGAGTTTTAGAAGGTGTCTTGAGGAACAAAATGGGGATAGGAACCCTAGTGCAACAACTTCATCCAGCAATACTACAGAACATCAAAGCCATAGGAGCTGGTGCCTATATATGTATGTATGTATAGGGTCATTCCATGATGATGTTATAAACTTTCAGGGATATTGTATCAGGATAAATATATAAATTTGTGTAAAGGGTTCCCAGTTTTAAAATGAACAAGTTGAAAGTTATAAGCAAAAATTGTTCGAATGCTTATGAACATTGAATATGTGTACTGATACTGATACTGTTACTAAAATTGTAAGGTAGACAAATTTCAGAAGTGGCTGCAAAACAAAAAAAAACTGTCCAGTAAATATTGGCTCTAAAATGCATACCTGAGAAGCTACAAGCACTTGTTCATCTTCATTGCTGTGAAACACATCTCCTCTGTTGAACAAGTGCTCACAGATCTTAAGGTATTCATTGCAGAGCCCAATTTTACAAAAATTCATTTCCTTATCTTTGACCCTAATGTCGCTTCTGAAAGTTAAATATCCTTCAATCTTAGAAACAATAGTACCAGTACATTTATTTAACTGTCAGAGGTATCAGAACGATTTTCGCTTATAACTTTCAACTCATTTGTTTCTTGACCAGGGTCTCTTATTTCAAATTGATATATTTATCCTTCTCTGTCATCCATTAAAATTCGTTACATCACCACAGAATCACCGTGTATATATGAGGGTTGTATCAAAAGGAAGGTTCCCAATGAGCTAAGGCCTCAAGAGAAGGTGCTAGGCTAAATCCGACAACAGTGCCATGCACTGTGGTTTCTCCACTCTCGAGCTCGCCCATTTGTGATTCATTACGTAAATCAGTGTTGGCTTGGCAGCCATCAGAGATGGAAGTGTTGATCAGTGCTCCTGCCACGTGTAAGGTTCGATCAGTAATTTGATTTGTCCGTGCAAGGAAGTTATCGCCCATGGGGATTCATCGGCAACTGACTAAGGTTTATGGTGAAGAGTGCATTTCTGTTCAGTATGTCCACAAATGGTGCAGGGCTTTTGCTGAGAGTTGCACAGAAGTTCATGATGAAGAACACACTGGAAGACCACCGTTTCAGATGTGATTGTCCAGAGGAACAAGAGTGAGCTGCTCAAAGGTTGGAGGGTCACTGTCCTGAACTTATTGAATGCATTCTTGTAGCTTCCAAAGGCACAATTGAAAGAACTTTAACAGAAACGTTGGGTTATCAGATGGTGTGTGCTCGCTGGGTTCCCTGGATGCTGACTGATGGACACAAGGAACAACACCTTGACTGTGCTCACAAGTTTCTTCACAGTGTGAGGACGGAGGCAACAAGGAGAAGTTGTTGGATTCTATCATCACAGGAGATGAAATGTGGGTGTTTCATTACACCCTCAAAACAAAACAACAATCTCATCAGTGGCATCACTCTGATTCACAACCACCAAAGAAATTCAAGCAAACACAATTGGCAGGAAAGGTTAGGGCGGCTGTGTTTTGGGATTGGAAGGGGGTACTCCTCATCAATTTGATGCAACCTGAGATGACAATAAACTCAGACAGATATTGTAAAACATTGACCAGACTCTGACGAGCAATCCAGAATCACCAGAGAGGATGACTGAAGGAGGGAGTATTGCTTCTTCACGACAAAGGAGAACACCATGTCACTCGACAAACACAGAAGCTTTTGAAGAAGTTTGGGTGGACTGTTATGCACTATCCTCATACAGCCCAGACATAGCCCCCAGTGATTATCACCTCTTCCCCAAGCTAAAGGAACACTTAGGTGGCAAATGCTTCAAGAGCGATGATGAAGTCCGACCAGTGGTCACATGCTTCCTCAACAGGTTGGCAGGAGACTTCTTCGAATTAGGAATACAAAAGCTGGAGCACCATCTTCAAAAGTGTGTTGAAAGAAATGGAGACTATGTTGAAAAATAGACAAAAGCATAAAGTTTTCAATTATGTATAAATTAATAACAGTAAACAATGACTTCTATTTGTAAAAAAAATATGGGATCCTTACTTTTGGTACAATCCTTGTATGCCCATATATAGGTGCCAGCACCTATGAGTTTGACACTCTGTACCATTGTTGGATTACATTTCTGGTTACTGTCCTCATTTTGTTCCTCAAGGCTGCTTCTACATCCCTTCAAAGTTTGTCAGTCTAGTTTTGAAACACCATTTGTATCAAAACATGGTTGTAACATTGAATGTAATTTCTTTTTCATCTGATTATGAAAATTAAGAAATAGAGTGTTTGTTTTACATATTTCATGTAAATTTTTCTAGTAACATTGTAATTTGGCTGAATTTTATGTCTTAAAATTGATCAGTGTATTTGAAACTATTTTGTGTGTGTATGTCAAATCAATCTGATGTGGCAATTTTAGGTTGGAATATTAAAAAATGTAACTTTAACACTAAAACAATCATTTGGAATGGTATCTATGAATGAGAGTTGGCCCACTGGACATCACTGTTGATCAGAGATTTTGTGACGTACTATTATGCCAATCTGGACAACGAAAATTCAGTGAAAGTTATAGAGTCATCATGTTGTTTAATCCACATAGCATGTTCTATGGATCAGGCTCTCAGAAGAAACTCCAGAACAATGAGCAGATGTAAAGTTAAATATCCTGAGATGCACCACCCATGTGGAATGTTCGTATTTCATTAAGTTAAAAACTGAAATAAATTATCATTTCAGTGATAACAAATTACATAAAGTCATTTTCTCTTAAAGAAATAGACGCTACATCACAAAATGTTTGAAATATTAGGAACTAATAAATAATAACATTGCAACACGATGGAATGAGTTGGGAACTGTGGTAATACTGGATAAAATGCTAATGCTGTTTTAAGTTTTGGATACATTAAACATACAAAAATGAGAAAGTAAAATTAAAATGACATCCTGCAAACATGAAATAAGAATGTAGAATAAAATGATGGATTGAAACTTAAGTGGACAGGAATTCAATCTGAGAACCAGAAGTAGCTATTGTGGACTGCACAGAAAATAAGATAAGAATTTTTAAAAAATTAATGCCAGATATTTTGCTATCACAGTATGTTTAGGTCATGTGAAAAAAATATTTTTTAGCTTTGATTATTAATTATTTATGAAAATGAGTGAACTTGGTGATTTTCCCATTCTCTGCAACTTTTCAGTTTCAGTCACACATTTATCTGTGCCATACTTTGCTTTTCTTTGCTGCATATGATTTCTGCACATTTCTTGATCAGTGATTTTATCATTTGGCTTTTTGCCAATATTTGCAAAAATGCCAGCTGCAAAGCCATTACCAATATGCACACGTTCCATGATTTCCATCTTAAGTTCACTAACTTCTGAACACACTGCGGATATTACAAAGTTTTTGTCATTTACGAACAGCAATGGTTTATACTTTTGCCAGTCTTGGAGATATGTTATGGCAAAATAATTTCCCAATGTAATTTCAAGCATGCTGTCACCTCCATTCCTACCTAGAGACTTCTCACAGTTTCCAGGCTATATTTCACTTTATCATCACCACATTTATCATTTTGTTTTTCAGATTCACCATCTGTTTTAACTCTTTTAGCACCTCTGTTATATTCTTTCTGTCAAAGTTTGTGCACATTTTCTGTTCCTCTGGACAATTTAAAGTGGTAAGGTATGTGTGTAAACTACCATTTCCTTAATGGTACGACTTACTTGAGGTAGTAAGCCCATTTTCCTTGCTGGTTAACTTGCTGCTGCAACCTCCTTTTCTCTTCATCTCCAAAGTATATTTGCTGGGAAAATGAATTTCTCAAGACACTGTCTGCTTATAAAAATAATCAGACATATGCAGTTTCTTTTACTCCACTTAACAATGTATATATAAACATCAAACTCTTACAAATTTCATTTTCTACATAAAAAAACACGGTCATGTAAGTCTCTTTGCATATCCAAACATTAGAAACACCTTAAATTAACATCATAAGCGAGTTGGTCTAATAACCACTTATAATTTATGAACGTGTCTTGCTTCTAGCATGTCCAGCACATGAATCAAGACTCTCTTGTCAAATCACATCTCATTTGTTCATAACAATTACAATCATTACACCACCAAAGAATAATGTGAGCTTGCTTCTTGTACATCACATACAGCTTCTGTGACTTGAGCGGCAAACACTTGTCTGTGCCGATCAACAACCACGACTGCAGTATTCTCTCGATACATGTCCATTCCGCCCACACAAAGACCGGTGGTGCACATCTCCACTCTCCCACACTCATACTAAAAATATTAAGTGTTTGAGGCAGTGGAAGACCAAGTGCCTCTAGAATTTACCCCAAAATTCTTGAGGCAGTATCTATCTTACACCTAGTGAGATAAGCCTCTACATCCTTACATTTGTCCTCTAGCTATCCCTGTTAGACATTTTGCACTTCCTGTCGATCTCATTTTTGAGACGTTTGTATTCCTTTTTGCCTGCTTCATTTACTGCATTTTTATATTTTCTCCTTTCATCAATTAAATTTAATATTTATTTTGTTGCCCAAGGATTTCTACTAGCCCTTGTCTTTTTACCTACTTGATCCTCTGCTGCCTTCACTACTTCATCCCTCAGAGCTACCCATTCTTCTTCTACTGTACTTCTTTCCCCCATTCCTGTCAATTGTTTCCTTATGCTCTCCCGGAAACTCTGCACAACCTCTAATTTAGTTAGTTTACCCGGATCCCATCTCATTAAAATCCCACCTTTTTGAAGTTTCTTCAGTTTTAATCTACAGTTCATAACTAATAGATTGTGGTCAGAGTCCACATCTGCCCCTGGAAATGTCTTACAGTTTACAACCTTGTTCCTAAATCTCTGTCTCACCATTATATAATCTATCTGATGCCTTCTAGTATCTCCAGGATTCTACCATGTATACAATCTTCTTTTATGAATCTTGAACCAAGTGTTAGCTATGATTAAGTTACGCTCTGTGCAAAATTCTACCAGACGGCTTCCTCTTTCATTTCTCTCCCCCAATCCATATTCACCCACTATGTTTCCTTCTCTCCCTTTCCTACCATCAAATTCCAGTCACCCATGACTATTAAATTTTCGTCTCCCTTCACTACCTGAATAATTTCTTTTATCTCATCATACATTTCATCAATTTCTTCATAATCTGCAGACCTAGTTGGCATATAAACTTGTACTACTGTAGTAGGCAAAGGCTTCATGTCTATCTTGGCGACAATAACGTGTTCACTATGCTGTTGGTAGTATCTTACCCACACTCCTTTGTTTTTATTCATTATTAAACCTACTCCTGTATTACCCCTATTTGATTTAGTTTCTATAATCCTGTATTCACCTGACAAAAGTCTTGTTCCTCCCGCCACCGAACTTCACTAATTCCCACTATATTTAACTTCAATCTATCCATTTTCCTCTTTAAATTTTCTAACCTACCTGTCCAATTAAGAGATCTGACATTCCACACATCGATACACAGAATGCCAGTTTTCTTTCTCCTGATAACGACATCCTCCTAATCAGCCCCCGCCCAGAGATCCGAATGGGGGACTATTTTACTTCTGGAATATTTTACCCAAGAGGACACCATCATCATTTAACCATACAGTAAAGCTGCATGCCCTCGGGAAAAATTGCAGCTGTAGTTTCCCCTTGCTTTCAGCCATTCGCAGTACCAGCACAGCAGGGCCTGTTTTGGTTAGTGTTGCCAGGTCACATCAGTCAATCATCCAGACTGTTGCCCCTGCAACTACTGAAAAGGCTGCTGCCCCTCTTCAGGAACCACACGTTTGTCTGGTCTCTCAACAGATTCCCCCCTGTTGTGGTTGCACCTATGGAACGGCCATCTGTATTGCTGAGGCATGCAAGCCTCTCCACCAATGGGGGTAGGAAAGTGTGTGTGACGTGCGATATACCCTCAGAATTAAAGAAGAATATAATAATTCCAGTCCCAAAGAAAGCAGGTGTTGACAGATGTGAAAATTACCAAACTATCAGTATAATAAGTCTTAGCTGCAAAATACTAATGTGAATTCTTTACAGACAATTGGAAAAACTGGTAGAAGCCGACCTCGGAGAAGATCAGTTTGGATTCCGTAGAAATGTTGGAACACGTGTGGCAATACTGACCCCACAGTTTACCTTAGAAGCTAGATTAAGAAAAGGCAAACCTCCATTCCTAGCATTTGTAGGCTTGGAGAAAGCTTTTGACAATGTTGATTGGAATACCCTCTTTCAAATTCTCAAGGTGGCAGTGGTAAAATACAGGGAGTGAAAGGTTTTTTACAATGTGTACAGAAGCCAGATGGCAGTTATAAGAGTCTAGGGACATGAAAGGGAAGCAGTGGTTGGGAAGGGAGTGAGACAGGGTTGTAGCCTCTCTCCAGTGTTATTTAATCTGTATATTGAGCAAGCAGTAAAGAGAACAAAAGAAAAATCCATGGAGAAGAAATAAAAGCTTTAAGGTTCGCCGATGACATTGTAATTCTGTCAGAGACAGCAAGGGCTTGGAGGAGCAGTTGAATGGAATGGACAGTGTCTTGAAAGGAGGATATAAGATGAACATCAATAAAAGCAAAACAAGGATAATGGAATGTAGTGGAGTTAACTCAGGTGATGCTAAGGGAATTCGATTAGCAAATGAGACACTTAAAGTAGTAAAGGAGTTTTGCTATTTGGGGAGTAAAATAACTGATGACGGTTGAAGTAGAGAGGATAAAAAATGTTGACTGGGTATGGCAAGGAAAGAATTTCTGAAGAAGAGAAATTTGTTAACATCGAGTATAGATTTAAGTGTCAGGAAGTCGTTTCTGAATGTATCTTTGTGGAGTGTAGCAATGTATGGATGTGAAACATGGATGATAAATAGTTTGAACAAGAAGAGAATAGAAGGTTTCGAAATGTGGTGCTACAGAAGAATGCTGAATATTAGATCGGTAGATCACATAACTAATGAGGAGCTTGTTGTTGTTGTGGTCTTCAGTCCTGAGACTAGTTTGATGCAGCTCTCCATGCTACTCTATCCTGTGCAAGCTTCTTCATTTCCCAGTACCTACTGCAACCTTCATCCTTCTGAATCTGATTAGTGTAGTCATCTCTTGGTTTCCCTTTACGATTTTTACCCTCCACGCTGCCCTCCAATACGACATTGGTGATCCCTTGATGCCTCAGAACATGTCCTACAAACCGATCCCTTCTTCTAGTCATGTTGTGTCACAAACTTCTCTTCTCCCCAATCCGATTCAATACTTCATTAGTTATGTGATCTACCCATCTAATCTTAAGCATTCTTCTCTAGCACCACATTTGGAAAGCTTCTATTCTCTTCTTGTCCAAACTATTTATCATCCATGATTTACTTCCATACATGGCTACACTCCATACAAATTATTTCAGAAGTGACTTCCTGGCACTTAAATCTATACTAGATGTTAACAAATTTCTCTTCTTCAGAAACGCTTTCCTTGCCATTGCTAGTCTACATTTTATATCCACTCTACTTCGACCATCATCAGTTATTTTGCTCCCCAAATAGCAAAACTCCTATACTACTTTAAGTGTCTCACTTCCTAATCTAATTCCCTCAGCATCACCCGCCTTAATTCTACTACATTCCATTATCCTCGTTTTGCTTTTGTTGATGATCATCTTATATCCTCCTTTCAAGACACTATCCATTCGTTCAACTGCTCTTCCAAGTCCTTTGCTGTCCCTAACAGATTTACGATGTCATCGGCGAACCTCACAGTTTTTATTTCTTCTCCATGGACTGTAATACCGACTCTGAATTTTTCTTTTGTTTGCTTCACTGCTTGCTCAGTATACAGATTGAATAACATCGGGGAGAGACTACAGCCCATGTCTCACTCCCTTCCCAACCACTGCTTCCCTTTCATGTCCCTCGACTCTTATAACTGCCATCTGGTTTCTGTATAAATTGTAAATAGCCTTTTGCGCTCTGTATTTTACCCCTGCCACCTTCAGAATTTGAAAGAGAGTATTCCAGTCAACATTGTCAAAAGCTTTCTCTAAGTCTACAAATGCTAGAAATGTAGGTTTGCCCTTCCTTAATCTAGCTTCTAAGATAAGTCGCAGGGTCAGTATTGACTCACATGTTCCAACATTTCGACAGAATCCAAACTGATCTTCCCTGAGGTTGGCTTCTACTAGTTTTTCCATTCGTCTGTAAAGAATTCGCGTTAGTATTTTGCAGCTGTGACTTATTAAACTGATAGTTCGGTAATTTTCACATCTGTCAACAGCTGCTTTCTTTGGGATTAGAATTATTATATTCTTCTTGACGCCTTAGGGTATTTCGCCTGTCTCATACATCTTGCTCACTAGATGGTAGAGTTTTGTCAGGACTGGCTCTCCCAAGGCCGTCAGTAGTTCCAATGGAATGTTGTCTACTCCGGGGGTCTTGTTTCGACTCAGGTCTTTCAGTGCTCTGTCAAACTCTTCACGCAGTATCTTATCTCCCATTTTATCTTCATCTACATCCTCTTCCATTTCCATAATATTGTCCTCAAGTACATTGCCCTTGCCCTCTCCATACTCCTTCCACCTTTCTGCTTTCCCATCTTTGCTTAGAACTGGGTTTCCATCTGAGCTCTTAATATTCATACAAGTGGTCCTCTTTGCTCCAAAGGTCTCTTTAATTTTCTTGTAGGCAGTATCAATCTAACCCTTAGTGAGATAAGCCTCTTCATCCTTACATTTGTCCTCTAGCCATCCCTGCTTAGCCATTTTGCACATCCTGTTGATCTCATTTTTGAGACGTTTGTATTCCTTTTTGCCTGCCTAATGAGGTATTGAATAGAATTGGTGAGAAGAGGAGTTTGTGGCACAACTTGACTAGAAGAAGGGATTGGTTGGTAGAACATGTTCTGAGGCATCACGGGATTACCAATTTAATATTGGAGGGCAGCATGGAGAGAAAAAATCGTAGAAGGAGACCAAGAGATGAATACACTAAGCAGATTCAGAAGGATGCAGGCTGCAGTACGTACTAGAAGATGAAGCAGCTTGGAGAGCATGGAGAGCTGCATCAAACCAGTCACAGGACTGAAGACCACAACAACAACATTTACCTATGTGATATAGAATCACCCTTGTTCTTATACACATATTTCCTATATATACGTATTAATAAATGTCAACATGACAATTTTCTCATGTAACTAGGCAATGTAGAACCATCGCAATAAACAGCCATGTGTGCATATTTCTGTATGTGCACATTCTTTCCCCCTACAACACTTGACAGTTCAGCATCAATTTTATCTGTACTTTCATTGTTTGCGTCTTTGTGTTTCATTGTGTGTATGTGTAAGTGCATGTGTGTATCCTGACTCTTCGGCCTATGTATATGAAATATGTTGTAGGTTATAGGAAACCACGCAAAATAAGAAGGACCTCAGCGATATAAGTATACAAATATGTAAAGAGGAAAAGATAGACCAGCACTCAGACGAGAAGTAAGAAAGAAAAAAGTAGAAATGGTTGCTAAGAACAAAGAAGAGAATGAAGATAGCCCCAAAGACAGCTCTGAGCACTATGAGACTTAACGTCTATGGTCATCAGTCCCCTAGAACTTAGAACTACTTAAACCTAAGTAACCTAAGGACAACACACAACACCCAGCCATCACAAGGCAGAGAAAATCCCTGACCCTGCCAGGAATCGAACCCGGGAACTAGGGCGCAGAAGCGAGAACGCTACCGCATGACCATGAGATGCGGGCCCCAAAGACGGGAAACACTTCACAGCCCCCTTCCCCAGAATCCCTACTTCAGCAGTATTTGACTGAAAAGCCCGAGGAGGTATGGTGTTAAACATCTCCTACAGAATGGACATTCTCACCTTCACCTTTGAAGTCCCTGAAGATAACCTTAGCAACTGCTATGGAATGGCAAATGGTGAAGAATCAGTCACACTTGTTTGCAAGGGTCATTTGAAAGGTGTGCTGCGTGTTCTGTGTTAGCCATGATTTATTAGTTACTGTAAATCATGCTTTAATCTGTAATACCCTCCCCTTCCTAAACCATTACAAACCCTCCCATCTACATCAAATTTCATAAAAGGTATAAAATGTTCTATAAAAATAGGAAATTGTACACTACAATCAAATAGTTCTTTAGTTAATCACTTTACACTATATTTTACACACACATAAAATACTATGTTTAGTTTATGTCATCTAGACATCACTCAGTTTAAATAGTATCATCATATTATATCTTTCACTCAAATAATATTTTATTCATTTCATTTCATGTCTAGAGATCACTGTTCATCTGTGATTCTCTTAAGTTTTCTAGTTTACCATCATATCCAGTTTTCTATGTACTAAAATTATAGGATAGTTTAAGAATTTAAGAATAGTTTAAGATTTGAAGGGAATTTGGTGCAGGAAAAAATAGCACAGAAGAAACACCAAGAACAACTAGGGATCCAATGGTCATCACTCCAACCTTTAACACAGAATGTTAACGTCCCTGGTACAAAGATGTGACTCCACCTGTATCCCATGGATCTGACATTAAGCTCACTTGATTACTTATGGACCAATACTTCTCGTTAAATTTTGTGTGAAAGTCTCCCCACAAGAAAACAATTACAATTCTACTAGGAAACACAACATTAAGTAAAGTTATTCTATTTTGTACTTTGTCATGGACAAGTTTGAATTTTTTACACAAGTTGTCTATAACATTGCTATTATAATTAAGTTCAAAAGACACACTGTTGGAGGTTACTGTCACAGGAACTTTTCCATCTACGATCCCTCCAAATTGTTCCTCCATGCTACATACACTTGTAATATTAAAACTGGGTATATTCCCTTTGAAATTTCATCCTACACTATTTACTTGTGAACTGACAACTCATGTACTGACACGTGTAATCTGCAATTGACTAATTGACATTAATTCCATAGACTGATTTTCCTGTCTAACAGAATTAAATTTAATGTTCCAGACATTTTCACAAGATTATCCACCAGTATAGCCAAGAACACTGACACGCTGCTTCCTGGACTTGGGTAGGCGCACCAGCCCCAGATCGAATGCGCTCAGCGGATTGACGATGTCGGCCAGCCTGGATGTGGTTTTTAGGCAGTTTTCCACATCCTGCTAGGTGAATACTGGGCTGGTCGCCACACTCCACCTCAGTTACACGACTTGCAGACATTTGAAACACATTCACACTATTTCATGATTTGCACTAGACGCAGACAGCTGGGGTACACTAATTCCGCCCTGGGGGGAATGGGGTGGCATCAGGAAGGGCATCCGGCCACTCCTTCAAATTCACCATGCCAAATCGATGTATAGCCCTGCCAAGCTTGTGCACAATGTTGGATAAAAGCTGTAGCAAAAGAAAGAAAGAAGACATTTTCACAAGACTATAATTTTTCTTTAATATCGGGTTCTTTATTATTACATTTGGTATCAAGTTCAGTTTGCAAAGCAATCATGCCTTCGTATTGATCACTAGACTCTTTGTTTTGAGCATTTACTCTGATGTTTGAAAAACCTAAATTTGACGTTTGAATTTTTAGAATTTCATTCTGAGTATCTGATTTAGAATTCACTGAATTTATTAAATCTAGGTTTTTATTTAAAATTCCACCTCGAGCATCCAATTTAGAATTTATTGATGTTATCACTGTGTTTAATTTAAGACTTAGTTCCCATGTTAAAGCAACCGAATCTGCACTCTGTGCATCTAATTTTTCACTCAAAGTTGCAATTTCAGGATTTGCAGCTGCACTTTCGTCATCTAATCTAGCATTTAGTTGAGTATTCCCTGCATCTAATTGAAGACTTAGTTCCCATGTTAAATCCACTGAATCTGCCTGCTGGGCTTCAATTAAATTCACTACTTCAGACTGACCTGGTATTTCCTTTGTCACTGTCATAAACCGTGGCTGGTTCTAAAGTTGCCCCAGTTTTATTTCTTTTTTTTTTAGTTTTATCCATGTTTTTCTTACTTTTATATCAAGTTATCATTAAAAAAGTCACCTCTAAATGTACTAACATAACAATATGTATGATTTGTATATACTGTACCAACCTGACTTTTCCTATATTGTTTGTGCAAAATATGTACCTGAACACAATTTACAGGACAAAAAAAGAAATAAAAATACAAATACAGTACTATAGTCTTTGAATAGTTTCTTTATCCTTCTATTAAAACACTATTGTCTCTCGCTCACCCGGTGTAGAGTTTTAGGCTGTATCTGTGAGCAGATGTGCAATCTCCACTGGTGAACAGCACGGGTGCCGATGATGTCGAATGTTGGTTTCAGCATCAGTGGGCAGGTTAATCCAGTTTCTCATAATGGTTCTCTCGTCTTGTTATACTCAGTTGCTTTGTCAACACATAATATCTTTTTATTTCATTTCCACCTCAAAATTCCTGTTTTCTTCCATCCTTTCACACATGACGCCACGTTCTAACACTTTTTTGACAATAGAATGTGTGCAGTACATATACAAAGTTTATGTTTTCACCAATTACCCGTCTAGTTAACTATGTAGAACAACATTATCACATTCCACATATAAATATCTTTGTCTTCTTATATTTCACTCAAGTTAGAGCTTTAGAAATGTGTTTAATTACATTTATAAGTGAGTTGGTTTAAGAAATGCTCATAATTTATGAACATGTCTTGCCCCTAGCAAGTCCTACACATGAATTAAGAGTCTCTTGTCAAAGCACATTTTATTTGTTCATAACAATTACAATCATTACACTGTCAAAGAACAACGCATGCCTGCTTCTTCTACATCACATGTAGCTCGTATGGCTTGAGTGGCAAACACTTGGCTGTGTTGATTGACAACCATGACTGCAGTATTCTCCTGAAACATGTCCATTATGCACACACAAAAACTGGTGACATGGTAGACACATCTCCACTCTCCCACACTCATACTTAAAATATTGAGTGTTCAAGATGGTGGAAGAATGAGTGTCTCTAGAATTTACACCAAAATTCTTGAGGCGCTAGAATTGCTGTCAGTGCACTGCTCTTAAGGAATGACAAAACTTTGCTTTATTTTAAAAACATGCTGAAATTCCACAGTTCTTAGAAGCCTGGACACTTAACTCACTAATAATGCTACTTTCCTTGCAAGTTAACAAGTAATGAATATCAGAGCTTAGATTAAAGGAACAATGGCAGCATGCAAATGATGATTCAGTTTCATACCAGTTTTACCAAAATTAATGCGCAGACATGTTAATATCCAAATATTAATAGTGTATTAAAACTTCTTGTTTATGGCTATACAGGTTTAAATTAAATGTTAAGTTTTACATATCCAGTGAGCAGAAAATAAACATCCTTGGTAGTGATGGGTATTTTAAAATCAGAAGATAGGATAGTCTGAAACAGAGGGTGGTGGGAATCCCCCTGCAAATTGCACACTCCATCTCAACACATTGCAAATTAAATCACTCACTGGGCCATCAGTGCACTTTATAACTAGTATCATTTAAAAATAATAAAATTTACAACTTGTCTGACAGCATGACATGAACATGTCTCCAGCCACTCACTGTCTTGTTTCTGTTTTGTTTGGCCCATTGATGATGTCCAGCTTTATGGTCCAATGTGAACAGTGGCATTTTGTATTGCATCCCTCTGCAGATGTCTTTTTGTGCAGTTTTCCTGGTGATGTTCGCTTGTAAACTGGCTTCACAGAGAGCTGGAATTCCTTTTGTGTTGGAGACCAGTTGCTGTTGATACTCAGTACACTTGTCTCTGGTTGTGATGGTCATCTTCACCTATATTTTCCTTGGATTCTTGATGTCTCATATCCTGATGTTTCATAGAATTTATCTGAAAATTGACTTTCAGGATACTGGAAATGATGAACCCTATGCATTCCTTCTAATTAGGATAAGTGGCTTGTGTGTACATGAATTCCTAAGGGTCTAAACTGCTAAGGTCATTGGTCTCTAGACTTACACACTACTTAAACTAATTTATGCTAAGACAACAAACATACCAATGCCTGAGGGAGGACTCAAAAATCCAGCAGGAGGAGCCTCATGTAAGTGACTTGTTTCACTTTTATTAGTGCTATAACTGTTGTGATAGCCAGCTTCACCACACACAGTCTATGCAATTAGATGACCTCCAGATCTCCACTATACTCTTTCATAGTGTTGATGAGAGTGTAACAACTCACCACAGTTCCCACAAGACATAATATTCACCCATAATAATAATGTCAGAATAATACATTGAAGAACAACAACACAAAAGCCATATAGTCTAACAAAATTAGTGGATTCAGTTTGGTCTTTTACAAACTCATCAGAATTGTTTACAACAACCATTTTTGGCACATTAGCACTTAGTTGTTCTTTGCATTCTAACTGGATGTGAACTTTTCTGTGAACTCTTTAACTCTTTACACCATGTCAAGCATAGCTGACCAGACAGCAAATTTTAAAAGAAACTGAGACCAAGATGTTTTGTGGTTGCTATTAGAGCACAAAGTTTTACTCAAACTGATGTAGTGAAGTTAACAATATGCTAATTAGGTGCAGAATACTACTCAGTCTGACATCAAGTAGTTACATGTTAGATGGCACACCTGGGGCTCGTGATTTTTGGGAGGGGTAGGATATTTGAAGACTAGTATCAAGGTATTTAGTAATATCAGAAATTATGTAATGTTCTGAAAAATGGCTAGGTAAGATTTTCCTGTTCTGAATGAACTGTGAGTTTTCATAGTTTGGCTGATAGAAGATGCTTAAATTAAGTAAATTATAGAAATATGTAGAACCACGTTATTCTTCTGCATTGGGAATACCTTACTTTTTAGTATGGCATCCATCTTTGTAGAAAATTATTTTATACAAAAAAAATTGCACAAAAACTTAATTAGTGGCTTAATTAATTAGGAGAAATGGCATTTGATTCAGAAGAATAAGGAAACAAAAGTAGACACATTGAGAGAGTTTGGAATATAACAAGCACAATGTGCTGCTGAATGATTGACAAAAATAAATTAGATCCTGCCAATTAGCTAAAAAGTTTTTTCCATTATTCATTATTACTGTAACCTTAATTAGCCTGTAAGGAATTGCATTTCCAGTGGGAGTGCATACATTATAAATGGTACACAGAGTATGTTAGACAAATCCTTACTTCATTTTTTGGACCAAATTACATCATGATCTACACCAGTCAGAGGTTCAACACATACTAAACCATCACAGATATTCTTCTTCTCTCTATTGCACAGGATGGCAACAGTTATTTTATCAGTCATAGGTGATGTATAGTCACTATATGGCCACAGAGCTGACCCCCCCCCCCCCCCCCCCCCCCCATTTTCACAGTGCAGAGCACTGGAGAAGAGGAAGCATTGTGAGAAGAAGAGGTGTTCACATTGATCTGTGATGGGGTAGATCTGTATTGATGCTGGAGATCTTGCAGTGGGGGGACAGGAGGCCAGAGGGTACACCCACAGTAGAAAGTAACCTGTGCTGGTGCACTGTCATCTGTAGCAGCCTTGGCGATGGACATGGAGGGGGGAGTTGCCGACAGTCTAGTTCTATTGTAGGCTGTAGCTGGTATTTCCTTGCCATAAACAAGGGCAGTTATGATGAGAGAGCCATCGGTAGTGAGTTGGGATGTCAATTTCATCATGCTCACATCAGATAGTATAGACGAGGTGTGGTGGTAATGGTATGAAATTGTGTTGGCTCTGGATTTCTTGTCTTCATACTTTCTGAAGATGACCAGGTTTTCGAACATCACAAATATATCATCAGGGAGAAAGTCAAAGAGGATAAACTGCAGTGGGAAAGGAATAGAAGATGGTTGGTCAGGTTCAGGGCTATATGGCAGCTGTGGAGACTGTTCTGCAATAATCCAAGTCAGCTTCAATCTATTAACATATATTGTCGATGATTTGTCTCTGATAATGATGTTGAATATGTTCATGTCGCAAGTAATTACTTCATGAGTACCTGTATATGGCAGGTAAATGTCTGGTCTCACACCATCAATGCATAGCATTGCATGCAAGTAGTGATTTTTTTTTTTTTTTTTGGAGGGGGGGGGGGGGGGGGGGGGAGGTATGCAGGATCTGTATGTGGCATCTCACACAGGCAATGAAATCTGGCAGCTCATGATCTGTGACAAACAATTGACAGTGTCAGTTATTATCATTAAGCCAGCCCTGCGTTTGGGCAGCCATCTTCTACCACGTTCACACTGTGCAATGGTTGCTCTCTTACTCCATACCAGAAAGTTGTGTGTTCATATCACATCATGGTCACCACTATAAGTGAAATACATTCATGTAACATTATGACATATATAAGTATATATAGTTCCTCACTAAGCTATATCGAAAGGGGGATAAAACTTATTAAAAAATTATTATTAATGGGAGCTCACATCATAACATATGGAATAGTTTCAACTCTCTACATTTCATGGCCCCCACTGTTTAAGAATTTCCACGACCATTGTTGTTACACCCAATTACATAGCTGTAAATAGTACACCATCCTCTGTATGCTTGTTGGACAGTCCACCTAGGTATACCAACATATAGAACCACTTTGATCATGTGAGGTCATGGGCACGTCAAAACATGATTGATTTTTTTGTAACAGCCTTTACTGTCTCTGTGTTGACCCATCTTACTGCACTGGATCCGTATCACCAACTGGGAAACACACACCACTTAACAGCCATAACTTACTACATTTCAAGCCTGTTCAAAAAATTTCCAGGCCATTTGGAATTTCACGCCAATGGAGTGTTGCCGTGAAATTCGGTTGGTATCCCTCCACATGCCTGTGTTTAATGTGTAACTGAGAGAATTTTCATTTTTGTGGATGTCTGTTAGCACCCCCCTCCCTCTCCCCAGCCACACCGCCCCATGAACCATGGACCATTCCATTGGTGGGGAGGCCTGCATGCCTCACCAATAAAGATTGCCGTACCATGGATGCAACCGTAATGGAGGGGTACCTGTTGAGAGGCTAGACAAACATGTGGTTCCTGACGAGAGGCAGCAGCATTTTCAGTAGTTGCAGGGACAACTGTCTGGATGACTGACTGATCTGGCCTTGTAACATGAACCAAAACGGCTTTGCTGCGCTCATCCTGAGAATGGCTGAAAGCAAGGGGAAACTACAGCCATAATTTTTCCTGAGGGCATGCAGCTTTACTGTACGGTTAAATGATGATGGTGTCCTCTTGGGTACAATATTCTAGAGGTAAAATAGTCCCCCATTCAAATCTCCAGGCAGGGACTACTCAGGAGGACATCGTTATCAGGAGAAAGAAAACTGGCGTTCTATGTATCGGTGCATGGAGTGTCAGATCCCTTAATTGGGCAGGTAGGTTAGAAAATTTACAAAGGGAAATGGAAAGGTTAAAGTTAGATATAGTGGGAATTAGTGAATTTGGTGGCAAAAGGAACAAGATTTCTGGTCAGGTGAGTACAGGGTTATAAATACACAATTAAATAGGGGTAATGCAGGAGTAGATTTAATAATGAATAAAAAAAAATAGGAGCATAGATAAGCTACTGCTAACAGCATAGTGACTACATTATTGTAGAAAAGACAGACAAGAAGCCCACCTCTACCACTGTAGTACAAGTTTATATGCAAACTAGCTCTGCAGATGATGAAGAGATTGAAGAAATGTATGATGCGATAAAAGCAATTATTCAGATAGTTAATGGAGATGAAAATTTAATAGTCATGGTTGAATGAAATTTGATAATAGAGAAAGGAAGAGAAGGAAAAGTAGTAGGTGACTATGGAAAGGGGTAAGGAACATGAGAGAAAGTCGCCTTATAGAATTTTGCACAGAGCATAACTCAATCATAGCTAACACTTGGTTTACAAACCATGAAAGGAGGTTATATATGTGAAAGAGGCCTGGAGACACTGGAAGATTTAGTTTGATTATACAATGGTAAGATGGAGATTTAGGAACCAGGTTTTAAATTGTAAGACATTTTGAGGGGCCAGATTTGGATTCTGACCACAATTCATTGGTTATGAACTGTAGATTAAACCTGAAGAAATTGCAGAAGGGTAAGAATTTAAGCAGACAGGACCTGGATAAACTGAAAGAACTGGAGGTTGTAGAGAATTTCAGAGAGGAACGATTGACAAAAAAAGGGAAAGAAATGCAGTAGAAGAAGAATGGGTAGCTTTGACAGATGAAATAGTGAAGGCCACAGAGGATCAAGTAGGTAAAAAGACAAGGGCTGGTAGAAATCCTTGGGTTACAGAAGATATATTGAATTTAATTGGTGAAAGGAGAAAATATAAAAATGCAATAATTGAAGCAGGTGAAAAGGAATACAAACATCTCAAAAATGAGATAGATAGGAAGTGCAAAATGACTAAGCAAGGATGGCTAGAAGACAAATGAAGGAGATAGAGGCATATATCACTAGGGGAAAGATAGATACAGCCTATAGGAAAATTAAAGAGATCTTTTGAGAAAAGAGAACCACCTGTATGAATATCAAGAGCTCAGATGGAACCAGTCCTAAACAAACATGGAAAAGCAGAAAGATGGAAGGAATATATGGAGGATCTATACAAGGGTGATGTGCTTGAGGGCAATATTATGGAAATGGAAGAGGACATAAGTGAAGATGAATTGGGAGATATGATGCTGCATGAAGAATTTGACAGAGCACTGGAAGACCTGATTCAAAAAAGGCCCTGAGGGTAGGCATCATTCCATGAGAGCCACTGATAGACTTGGGAGAGCCTGCCATGACAAAACTGTACTATCTAGTGAGCAAGATGTATGAGCTACATGAAATACTCTCAGACTTCAAGAAGAATATAATAATTCCAATCCCAAAGAAAGCAGGCGTCAACAGGTATGAAAATTACCAAACTATCAGTTTAATAAGTCACAGCTTCAAAATACTAACACAAATTCTGTACAGATGAATGGAAAAACTGGTAGAAGTCAACCTCAGGGAAGATCAGCTCAGATTCCATAGAAATATTGGAACATGCAAGGCAATGCTGACCCTATAACTTATCTTAGAAGATAGATTAAGGAAACGCAAACCTGCATTTCTATCGTTTGTACACTTGGAGATAGCTTTTGACAATGTTGACTGCCATACTCTATTTCACATTCTGAAGATGGCAGGGGTGAAATAAGGGAGCAAAAGGCTATTTACAATTTGTACAGAAACCAGATGGCAGTCATCAGAATAGAGGGGCATGGAAGGGAAGCAGTGGTTGAGATGGGAGTGAGACAGGGTTGTAGCCTTTCACCGGTGTTATTTAATCTGTATATTGAGCAATCAGTAAAGGAAACAAAAGAAAAATTTGGAGTAGGAATTAAAATCCATGGAGAAGAAATAAAAACTTTGAGAGTTGCTGATGACATTATAATTCTACCAGAAACAGCAAAGGACTTGGAAGAGCAGTTGAATGGGATGGACAGTGTCTTGAAAGGATGATATAGGATGAAGATCAATAAAAGCAAAACGAGGATAATGGAATGCAATCAAATGAAATCAGGTGATGCTGCGGGAATTAGACTGGGAAATGAGACACTTAAAGTAGTAGATGAGTTTTGCTATTTTGGCAGCAAAATAAATGATGACAGTCAAAGTACATAGGATATAAAATGTATACTGACTATATCAAGGAAATTGTTTCTGAAGAAGAGAAATTTGTTAACATCAAATATCGACTTTAGTGTCAGGAAGGCTTTTCTGACAGTATTTTTGTGGTGTGTAGCCATGTATGGAAATGAAAAATGATAAATAGTTTAGACAAGAAGAGAATAGAAGCTTTAAAAATGTGGTGCTACAGAAGAATGCTGAAGACTAGATGAGGTGGTACTGAATGGAATTTGGGAAGAGAGGAAATTATGGCACAGTTGGTAGGGTAATTTATTATTGGAGGTAATTATAGAGGGTAAAAATCATAGAGGTAGACCAAGAGATGAATACACAAAGTAGATCCAGAAGAATGTAGGTTGCAATAGTTACTCAAAGGTGAAGTAGCTTATACAGGATAGAGTAACATGGAGAGTGGCATAAAACCAGTCTCTGGACTGGAGATCACAACAACAATGACATGTCTGTTAGTTATTGTTCTGTGCTCTATTGAGGAGAACACTGTGTCACACTGTTTACACATTTTGAGATGGCAAAGTTGGAGGAGCAATGTGTCTACATTAAATTTTGTGTGAAATTGAAGAAAACCTTCACAGTGACACACCAAATGCTGCAGGAGGCCTATAGTGCTTCACCTGTAATCAGTATTACCAATGTTTCACACAGTTTAAAAATGGCCAGACAGAAGTTAAAGATGACCCTTGCTCAGGATACCGTTTGACATCTACCAACAGTGCTCACATCACGAATGTCAACAAAACAGTGCATGCCACATGTCAATTGAAGATTCACTGTCTGAGAGATTCCTGGAGAATGTAACATTTCAGTTATATTAGGTCATGAAATCCTGACACAACATCTTGTAATGCATCGTGTTGCTGCCAAGTTCATCCCACAGCACATGAGTCAAGACCAGAAAGACCTTTTCCTCACACTCTATGAAGAGATTTCAGATCGCACATATGAGAACAACGTTTCTTATGAGAATCGTAACTGATGTCGAGACATGGGTCAACAGTAATGATGGTGAGACCATGGTTCAATCTTCACAATGGGTCATGAAAAGTTCTTCAAGTACAAAAACAGCTCATCAGGTCAGTTCAAATATCAAAACCATGATGACAGTTTTCTTTGTCTATGAAGGATTAGTTCATCATGAATTTATGTCACAGAGACAAACTGGTTATTAGTGGTACTATTAAGAAGTGTTGCAATGCCTGCAAGAAAATGTGAGAAGGAAACAGCCAGAAAGGTGATGAGACAATTCATAGGTCTTGCTTCACAATAATGCACCTGCACATTCATTACTGCTGGTGCATGAATTGCACAAGAAATGAAATCACTGTGCTGAATCATCCTCCATAACCTCCAGACCTGGCCACTATGTACAATTTTTTGTTTACAAAATTGAAAAAAAAAACTGAAGGAATAAAGATTTGCAATGGTAGATGATATGAAAGAAAATTTGCAGGTGGCACTTTGTGCAATCCAGTAAGAATTGTACCAAGATTGCTTCCAGAAGTGGAAACGGCATTGGGAGCAGTGTCTCAATTGTGGAGGAGAGTATTTCAAAGGAGACCATTCAGAACAAGTAAAAGATGAGCACTGAAAAATTTTTTGGACAAAGTTCCAGAATTTTTTCATAGACCTCGTATGTAGTGGAGGTCTTCATTATCACTCAGGATTAGCTACACACCATCTCATTCCACAGCAAAGCATCCAGCATAGATGACTAATATTTTATGAAGTGAGCTTATAACATTCTAGGTGATTCCAGTATTTTGTAAACAAGTAAGTCACAGAAATGTTCAGAATTCTTTAATATCGGAAATATTTAATGTTAAATATCTATAAAATGTGAGATTTGAACAGGTGACCCAGACATTATCTACTAGGAATTATAAACATTGCACCCAGTTGGATGACACAGAATGTATCTCACAACAAAACAAGTTTTTTCTGCCCAAATGTTTCTATTTCACAGAGTTTTTGTTTCCAAATGTGTATAAAATAAAAGCTAACATTATTTTTTTTCACACTCATCTGTAAACAATCAGCATGTAAAAATATTATATACAGCTTATGTTTAATAGTCAGTGTACTGATTGATGCCATGCATTCATATTATATCACCAAGATGACCCACAGAGGATGTATCAAACTAAACTGAAGTAATAATTTTAGCTGTTACTTTTCAGTTTGAAATAGTCTGGACTTCAAGTGTTACTAGTAACCTTACATGATTTGCTGGGAACTCTGACATTAAAGAATGGAAAATGTGGAATGGAATGTAACACTATTATAAAAAGGATTGGTACTACTCACCATACAGCCGATACGTTGATTCAATGAAAGGCACACCACCCAACATGACATTCTTCATTTCAATGACTGCTTTACAGCCTGTACAGCCTCCCACAACACCAGCTTTTCTGAATTGCACAGGTGGGAACTATACCTGCAGTAAAACCTGTGTTCCAATAGCCCCATTGGACTCAACTTTCGTTAGTCATTGTCGTTATCCATCTAGCCCCATCCCTGTTACCATTCCAGCACTACACACCTCTCTATTCCACACCAACACACCTTCACCTTCAGTCTTTTTACTTCTCTCCTTTTCTGCTACTCTCCTCCCCCCCCCCCTCACACCACACACACATACACAGACATACACAAACACACACACACACACACACACACACACACACACACACACACACACACACACACACACACACACACACCTGTGCTCTGTCTAACCTCCTGACTGCACCTAGCTACCCTACCCTCTCTCCACATCAACCCACACACTCCCACAAGCAGTACTTTAGCATCCTGCACTCCTACCCTTGTTCTCTGTTCCCTCCCCCTTCCTGTCCCAGCTTCCTCCTTACGCCCACCACCTGGCTGCCTCTCCCATCATGTGCTGCTGCTCACAGTCTGGCTTAAGGTGCCAAAGACTTTAGCCCTGTGTGTGTGAGTTGGATTTGTTTGTTTATTTGTGTGTGTGTGTGTGTATGTGTGTGTAAGTTGTCTATTTTCAATGTAGGCCTTGTTGGCTGAAAGCTCACATTTCGACAGTATTTTTGTTGTGCCTATCTGTGACTCAGCATCTCTGCTATAAGGTAACAACTATCCTTTTAATAACTCTGAACATCAACATTCTATGTTTTAAGACTTGTTTGTAGGCAGTTTTTACCAAACAAATCACACTACTGAATATAATAGAAGAAGATGTCACCAGAGCCCCCTATCAACCTTCATCCTGACATTCACACCCCTATGTTGTTATGGTCTTCAGTCCAAAGACTGGTTTGCCGACCTAAAACATCAGTTTTCCTATCAGTTACAGAACCTTAAATATTTATAATGCATGACAGTGTATCAACAGTTAATTAGTTTACCAAATGTTGATTTTTATTGCAGTTTCTGACAGTTGCTTCAATCTATTAAAGTATACCTTGTCTCATTCCACCAATCTGGCAGTTCTCCTTCACAAATGACTTATGAGCAAAGAGACTGGATCTGTCAATATGTCCAGCCAACCTATATCTGTTTATTTAGAGCAACTTCTGTCTTTAAATGTGAGTTAATATTTCAGTGGTAACAATCAGGAAAAGTTCATATCACGACCTCTCATCCATACTGTCAATTTGATATGCACCTGAGCCATACCTTATCAACATTTATCAAATGTTCAGCTACCAGATAATCTATTTTCATTCTTGTGCAAGCCTATTGTTACAACCTTTCAAATATAGCCTATTGTGCTCTTTCATTTAAAATTTTACTATTAACTTCTACATTCACAAGAAACACATATTTCTATTTTTTCCCAAAAATATGTGTTTACCTTAGATACTTTACCTGGCAACTGACTCAAGTCCCATTTTTTCTGGTTCATATTCCATTTCTGGTTTATAGTTACAGAATGAGCGAAATATCTGCTTCCTTTCTTCATATTTTGGCTTTGCATGCCGCTCTATATGGAACTCTTGTATAGTCTGAAACAAACAATTATTCATTTACACGTAAATCTACAACACGAGTAAAAAAAGTTAACTGTGTATGCGAAAACTCTGACGTCTTTCTTATTTACTTTACCTGATACTAAAATGATACAAATGATTTTATGCAACATACAAAAATGTATTCTGCATTCTATCAATTATGTTATTGGTACCACTGAAAATCAGTTAGATATGAGAATATGGAAATAACATTAGATATTTTAATTAATAATTTACTAATGTGAAAATCCACAAAAACTTATTTAAAAGTAGATTTAGTCATTTTATATCAATTCCAACACAGAAATTAACTACTTTGCAGGATGTATGAGAACTATCTCCAACTGAAAACTCAGCAGTGGAATACATTACTGCAGCTTCTGTGTTATTGGTAATAAGGTTTTGTTCTCATTCTGTATGGATATATAGGGTGATTTTTTCCACTGCATACAACTTCTAGGCATTGATTGATGAGACAATATGGAATAAAAAAAGGTCTAATGAACCTAAGTCCAGAAATGTATGGTTTCCATGCTAGAGACCATTTATTCAATTGTACTTTGTTACAGAGGCTAATACGTCTCTACACTAAGGTGTGCTGTACCACACAGCCAAAGTTACAGTACATATGGTTTCCTCCTAGAGGGTAGTACTGTTCCTCACATGTCATGCCTTAGTGCTGTCTGCTGCCATTGTAATTAGTAATGTTGTGCCTGATTAACTTCTCTTTCTGACTCACCTTGTAATGGATGTGATAACAGTGTTGTTTCATATTTGACTCAAGGGCTTGCCAACATGGTGTTTTCTTATGGAAAGGCAAGTGGCAATGAAAGCAGGCAGCATGGTTGTAACAGGAGACCTATTCGAATTGACAACAACCACAGCATTTAATGTTTGCAACAGTGTTTTGCCATTTGCCTGACAAAGGGTCATTTCAGGAAGCAGAAAATCATGAAGGACATACCTGAAATGTTCAGACACCAGACCTGGAGGAAAATGTGATTAACACTGTGGAATGCAACCACAGTGTCAGAATCAGGCAGCATGTCCACCACTATAGGGTAAGCCAGATGACCATATGGAACATTCTCCATGAGAATTGTTTCTAGGCTCATCACTTACAGGCAACCACATTTTTAGGTTTTGTGTCACCTGCAAGAGAGTATGCAGAACCCCTGGGTTATGGTGATAGCAAATCACCAGCATTGATGTAGCTGGAATGTGTGGGCCAGGATAATTGGCAACTGTATTTTGAGGCCTATCTTCCTTCCACGTTGCCTAACAGGCTGGAACTATCAGTGTTTCTTGTGCGACTTTGCCTCCCCTGCTGGAAGAAGTACCATTGATTATCTGAAGGATTATGTGACTGCTGCATGATGGTGCTCCAGCCCACTTTGCCCTTAATGTCCAGACACTAACTAGTCACATCTTCCCTTGACGAATCAGATGAGGGAATCCAGTTGCATGGTTTGCTTGTTCACTGGATCTCAACCGATGTGATTTCTGGTTATGGGGCCATCTCAAAAGCATCACATATGCAGGGCCCATTCTAGATGTCGAGGCACTGGAGTGGTGTGTTCATGCTGCCTTTGACACTTTTTGGATGCTGCCTAGCTTATTTAAATGTGTGAGACAGAACATGCTACAGTGTGTGCATGCATGTGTTGATGCACAAGGAAACCATTTTCAACATATGCTGTAACTATGGCTTCATGGTACAGTGTGTACTAGACTGCAGTATCTGTAATAATGCATGCTTGAATAAGTGTCCCTAGTATGAAAACCATGCATTTCCAGACATAAGCCCATAAGAACTTTTTTGTTCTGTATACTCTCATTGATCAATCCCTAGAGTTTGTACATGGTGGAAAAAATCATCCTGTGTAGTAGAAAATTAATTATATCTAATTAATTAGTTGACCAGCAATTAATTTTGGTGTCAAAATTGTCCTGCTATTGCCCTGTTACTCATTTACCTCAGTCCTACACATGAAAAGGACTAAAACCTATCTACTTTTATTTGTGATTATTTTTATATTTCACCTCTTTCATACCCTAATCCCATCCCTAGGGGTGCAATGGATGTTTATTCAAATGGTATTTTTTCAAGTTAGTAAATTATGCACAGCTTGTTAAAGGAATAGCTTCAAAATTGTGTCAGTTGGTACCTTAATATGTACCCACTTCAGAATGTTAGTTGTTGTTTTTCAGTCTAAAAGTCGTCCCACAAAAAAGATCGCATAAGTTATTACCTGATGTTTTCTGCACAATTGTAACTGTGCTGCAGAGTATACTATGCCTGACAATGTAGTCTTTCCTTTATGTGTGTATGAATCCATACTTCAATATGCCCAGAGCAAGATAAACATTAATAGCTTGCTTGTGCCATGTGCACTTGGAGTTACTAACAAACCTAACAACATACTACTCATATTATGACAAGGATAGTTGCAACTCACCCTATAGCAGAGATGCTAAGTTGTAGATAGGCATGACAAACTGTTGGGCCAACAAGGCCTACACTGAAAAAAGACACACACACACAAAAGCAACTCACACACAAATGGCTACAGTCTTTTGCATATGAAGCCAGACTCAGGCAGGAAGCAGGAGGAGGGATATGGCACAGGCATTTTAGCAGTTCAAAGGGGGCAACTGATGTATAGGATAGAAATGCAAGAGGAAGGGATGGGAGGTGGATTGGCTGGGTATGTGACAAATCTGTACCATAGTGGGTGAAATGTGGAAGTGGAGTGCACAGTGCAGATGAGACAGAGGGGTGTCAGGAAAGAGAAAGGCTAAACTCTTGTGTAGATGGTGTAGGGACAATGGATTAGTATAGATGGAGGTCAGGAAGAATATGACAATGAGCGATGTGTTTCAAGGAAAACACTCATCTATGTAAATCAGAAAAGCTGGTGCAGGAGGAAAGGATCCAAGTGGAACTGACAATGAGAATCTTGTGCTCAGCAATGTGTTATGCTACTGCATTTTCAACCTTTTTCTCAACTACAGTTTGGCAGTGGTCATTCATTCTGATGGACAGATTGATGGTTTTCACATCCAAATAAAATAATCTGCAGTAATTGCAAAAGAGCTTATATATGAAATGACTTGTTTCACAGCTGGCCCAGCATCTGGTGGTGTTGGATAAGTATTTAACAGGGCTGGAGAAGGAAGGACTGGGTGGGTGAATCAGGCAGATCTAGCTGACAGAATAACATTTCAGGAGGAGTGAAAAGGATCCAGAGTAGGATGCTCCTCATTTCCTGGGATGATGATATATAATCAAGTCCCTGTTGGAGGATAAGGTCTAGTTGCTCCAGTCCAGGGTACTGCAAGGTGATGATGAGTGTGGGCCATTTCTTTGCAGCTAATTCTTGTGGATGGTAGGAAAAATAGTGGTGTGTGAGTGTGTGGCATGGGTAATCTATTTTCATTCTATTTTTGGGAAGTAATTCCTGTCTGTGAGGGTCTATGTGAGACCTTCAGCATATTACACAAAGGAATTCTCTTCACTGCAGATATGCTGGCCACAGGTGGTCAGGCAGTATGGGAGCAAATTGTGGTGTGTAAGGGATGACACATGTCAAAATCCAGGGCATTACAGAAGAATCTGATTCCACCAGTCTGCTTTGACCCATGACATCATCAATATGGTGGAAATAGCTACTTCCAATGTATACAAAACTAGAACAATGACATCACTACATACACACACCAACAAATGTGAACAAAAATAAAAATGACAGTATAATATCTCACCCAAATATAAAATGAAACTAATGGGACAACCATGGAAAATTGGGTGTTTAGGGTGGGGACAAACTAAATATAAAACAATACAAAAATAACACACTTTAGAGGAATACACTCCTCTAGCATTACTTTTCTTCAACAATAGTTATCAATACCAAAAATACTTTCTACTTTTTAAACAGGTTATTATTATCTCAGCTGTTTAACTAAAAGAATTTTGTATGACTTTGTACACTATGAGATATATCTTTCAAGCTATTATCCATAAAACAAAAATACTTTATTTTCATTGTTAGAATCAAAATGGTTCAAATGGCTCTGAGCACTATGGGACTTAACATCTGAAGTCATCAGTCCCCTAGAACGTAGAACTACTTAAGCCTAACTAACTTAAGGACATCACACACATCCATGCCTGACGCAGTCGCGCGGTTCAAGACTGAAGTGCCTAGAACTGCTTGGCCACTGCGGCCAGCTTGTTAGAATCAATATGTATTAACTCTGTATGTACAGTTCTTTTACAGGAGCTCAAAATTTAGCTCATACATCAGTGTGAGATGCTTATAACAGTTTCCACATTGAAACTTTGTCTCTAAACCTGGCAGAAAATCAAAAGAGATTCTGGTCATATGTAAATTACACTAGCAGCAAGACACAATCAATGCCTTCTCTGCATGATAGCAATGGAAATACTTTCAGTGACAGTTCTTCCAACGAAGAGTTGCTAAAGACAACCTTTCAAAATTCCTTCACCAAAGAAGACGAAGTCATTAGTCTAGAATTCAAATCAAGAATAGCTGACAACATGAGTCATTTATCAGATATCATCAGAGTTGTGAAGCAACTTAAATCACTTAAAAGCAAGTCTTCCTGTACAGACTCTGTACCAGTTATGTACCTTTCAGAGTTTTCTGACAAAATAGCTCCGCACTTAACTATCATATACAACCATTTCCACAACGAAAGATCTGTACTTTAAGACAGGAAGTTGCACAGGTCACACCAATATTCAAGAGAGAAAGGCGCAATCCACTAAATTACAGACCCATATCATTAACGTGAATATGCAGCAGGACTTTGGAACATATATTGTGTTTGAATATCACAAATTACATCGACAGGAGTGGTCTACTGACACACAGTCAACATAGATTCAGAAAACATGATTCTTGTGACATAGACATCTCTTAATATACATAAAGTGTTGAGTGCTACTGACAAGAGATTCCAAATTGACTCTGTATTTCTAGATTTCCAGGAGGCTTTTGACACTACCTTACAAGCGGCTTGTAGTGAAATTGCATGTTTATGGAATATAATCTCAGTTATGTGATTGCTTTCATTGTTTCCTGCCAGAGGGGTTACAGATTGTAGTAATTCACAGAAAGTTATTGAGTAAAACAGAAGTGATTTATGGCGTTCCCAAAGGCAATGTTATAGGCTTTCTGCTGTTCCTTATCTATATAAATACTTTAGGAGAGAATTTGAACAGCCATATTATGTCATTTGCAGATGATGCTGTCATTTATCATCTAGTAAATTCATCAGAAGATCAAAACGAACTGCAAAATGATTTATAAAAGATATTTGTATGGTGCAAAAATTGGCAATTGACCCTAATCTAATTAACAAAATGTGTGAGGCCATCCACATTGGAAATTTGTTAAACTTCAGTTTCACAATAAATAAGTCAAACCCAAAGGACATAAATTCAACTAAATACCTACGAATTAGAATTACAAACAACTTAAAATGGAATGAATACATAGAAAAAGTTATGAGGAAAGCAAATCAAAGACTACATTTTATTGGCAGGAAACTTAGAAAATCTAACAGGTCTACAAAAGAGATTGCCTACACCATGCTTGTCTCTCTTCTTTTAGAGTACTACTGCACAGTGTGAGATCCTTACCAGGTAGGATTAACAGAGTATACTGATAAAGTTCAAAGAAGAGCAGCACCTTTTATACTGTCATGAAATGGTAGAGCGAGTGTCACTGAAGTGATACAGGACACTGACAAAACAAAGGCATTTTTCATTGTGGTGGAATCTTCTCAAGAAATTTCAATCACTAACTTTCTCCTCTGAATGCAAAAATATTTCGTTGATGTGGACCTACAAAGGGAGAAAAGATAATCATAATAAAATAATGGAAATCAGAGCTCACACGGAAATATATAGGTGTTACTTTTCATCTGTCCATTGTTCGAAACTGGAATAATAGAGAATTATTATAAAGGTGGTTCAATGAACCCTTTGCCAGGCACTTAAGTGTGATTTGCAGAGTGTCCATGTAGATGTTGATGCATATGAAATTCAATGATGACAGTCAAAGTATGCCAGCAAGTATTTTGGTTGTAATGCTTCAATTTTCTGTTTCAAGTAATCAATGGCATATGCAGTGATTTTTATAAATACAAACAAGCAGCAGTGAATCAGCCATCAAAGCCTCATTTTTCTGACAGTTTAGCAGAAACCATTTTGTAACTACATTACATAATAAAAATGTAACTCTGAAAGACAAAACTTTGGCAACCTCTGTTTCTTGTAATTTTTCTTAGCACTACCAACTCATTGACCACGCTGTCAAGAACTCAGCAAGTTATAGCAAATTTTGGCAGAGCATATACTCAAAAATTCTTTTGCAGCATCAGAGATCACTGACAAATTAAGATGAGTACTTGTTAAATAACTGTTATGCCCTGTGATATTTCAATAGTTGTGGAGAATCCTGGGATTACTGTTGCATTGCTAATGAGATTTTGCTAAAAGAATTTTGAGTTTCTGACTGATTAATGCATAATGTATGCTGATACAATGGGCAATTTAAGAGAAAACACTGTCATAAAAGATTAAAGAGATGATAACCAAAAAGCAGACACAAAGAAGAAAATGACGTTTTTGGCATGGGGGGGCATCATTGCAGACAACTGAGATACATATTCTGACTGTTTACTCTTTTTTATGTGTGCCATAAATTTGGTGTGGGGACTAGAATTTTGGTGTTAGACAAAAATTTTCATCCACAGTGTTTAGAACTGTGTTTGTTCATTGGTATGGTGAGACTTCTAACCAAGACAGCTGATGGTGTGTCAGCAGAAAATCAGGAACAGATAGTAAATAATGTGATGAATTTCAACAACAACATCATCAACAGTGAGAGTGAAATTGGAGTAAACTGTGAGGCAGCACCGAACCAGATTCATGGCAATGATAGGGTGGAGGTATTAATGTGAGTGCTTGCTCGACATTCACTTTTTTGATGAAACTGAAGTTCTATGTTCAAACAGTGAGTTGTAGACTTGTTGTCAAGTTTATTAGCTGAAACCACTAATACTAAAAGTACCTTAGGTGGTCAAATTTCTGAAATGAACAATACTTTGGAAAATAAAAGTAAATGATGAGGAGATCACAAAGATGGGAAACGATTTACAAACAGATCAAAAACAGGTTGGTGCTCAAATTGGGTCTGTAGAAACCAAAGATGATACGCTCAAAACAATATTCAATACAGAAACTGCTTGTACTGAACACAGTTTCAGAACTGTTCAGAAAGACATACTAATTGGTAGTTGTGTTGTATTGAAAAATATAAGTATGAAATAGTCAGACTTCGAATTTAAATTCAAAGAATTAGAAGACCATTGTAGTAACAAGTATCAGAGCTGTACTCCAACGTCACTAATGCAGAAAAACTTGTAAGCATCAATACTGATGCATGTAGCAATGAAACTAATATGAACAAGAAATATACTGAGTTGCAGGAAATTTTTTTTACTAAAGGCTAAAGCAATATCAGGGCTGGCTTGTGTGTAAGTGCTGTATACTGGTTATATAAAGACTAGTTTATATCATGTGCTGATGGATATGTGTGTGTGTGTGTGTGTGTGTGCGCGAGTGTACACCTGTCCTTTTCTTCCCCCTAAGGGAAGTCTTTCCGCTCCCGGGACTGGAATGTCTCCTTACCCTCTCCCTTAAAACCCACATCCTTTCGTCTTTCCCTCTCCTTCCTGAAGAAGAAACCATCGGTTGCGAAAGCTAGTAATTCTGTGTGTGTGTTTGTGTGTTTTGTTCATTGTGCCCGTCTGCCGGCGCTTTCCCGCTTGGTAAGTCTTGGAATCTTTGTTTTTAATCTAGTTTATATCAACTGTGATTCCTGGACATGAACCTACCACTTTTTGTTGTAGAAGCAATAGTAAATGTGGTGGGCCAGCTATTTTTGTAAGAGATTATTTAAAATGTACAGCAGTAGAAAGTAACAAATCTTGGCAAGAGACAAAGACTTTGAACTATTTGTAGTTGATCTGACAGATGATAATATCTTGATCATAACACCATATAGATCTGGGGACTGGAAAATTTTCATTAAAAATTTCAAACATTGCTGAATAATATAAAATGTGATAGAAACAAGTGGTTATCTGAAAAGAGTTAACTGTAGACTTTTTTCAAGATAGAAATGAGTTGTTAAATATAGTCAGTAGTTCACGTTTTGTACAAACAGCCAACTCTCCAACTAGAATTGCTGCCGATAGCAAAACTGTATTTTTATAAGATTGTGACTTAAACTATAACACCCATGTTATAAATAGAGGTTATAATTATCATGAAGCACAGCTCCTGTCTATTGAACAAAACACCAGCAGTAAATGGGAACCAAAAATTGAAGTAATTGAAGAGAGAGAGAGTTCAGTGATGACAACATCAGAATGTTTAATTTTATGCTGTCAAGGGAAATATGAGAGGATGTCTTCAGTAAAACACATGTAAATAGCATATTTGACCAGTTTCCACAATGTTTATGTGAATTCTTTTCATACAGCAATTCCAATGAAAAAGAAGAAGATTAAGATGTTTATAAACAAATCTTAGATAACAAAGTGTTTTATAAATTCCAGTAGAAAGAAAAAAATTCTCCGCTCTTTCATCAAACACAATAACACTACCCCAGAATTTAGAAATTATGTGAAAAAATATAACCAAATATTCAACAAATTTACAAAAGAAGCCAAGCAATGAAATAATGATAACTACATTTCAAGAACAAAAAATGAAGTGGAAGCTACCAGGAAAGTTATTAGAGCAGGAACTGGTACAAAACAGACATCATCAAAGAATATCTTTCTGCAGATTGAAAATAACAGACTCTCCAACCCAAAATAGGTACCTGATAAGTTTCAAGTGTATTTTATGAACATAGCAAATCAGTTAATTAAAAATCAACATGAATACAAACCTTTGTGCCTACTAAATTATTTAAATGCTAATCCTAATTCTACATTCTTTCACGCAGTCATAGAGACAGAGTTGAAGTAAATAATAAGGTTGCTCAAAAAACATTGATGTGGGCTGGATGGTGTGCCAGATTATGTATTTAAAAAGTTCTCTGATTATGTGATAGATCCACTAATGCATGTAGTAAACGCATCGTCATCAAGTGCAACCTTTCCCAATAGCTTAAATACAGCTAAAGTAACTCCTCAGTTCAATAAAGGGGGCACTGAAAATTTAAATAACTACTGTCCAAAATCCCAGCTCTCTTTTTTCCCAAAATGTTTGAATGAGTTTACCACAACAGGCTTCAAAGCTACATCACAAAAAATTCATTAATTTCACCAAATCAGCTCAGATACATCAAATTAAGTCTACATTAACAGCAACATGTGAGCATTTAGAAGCTCTTTACAAAGCACTGGAGACAAATAACATACTACTGGTATTCTCCTAGATCTCTCAAAAGCATTTGACGTAATTGGAACTGTATATAGAACCATACTGGGAAATTTTGAACTATTTGTGAGAAATATGGATTCTTTGGTGTGCTATCTGTCAGATAGCAGCAAGCAGTTAATAGTCTGGTGGCGATTTCAATGTAGATTTTCTACAGGATTCTGATAGGAAAACTGATATGGAAACCTTATTTGTATCCTACAATTTGGTCTCAGTAATTAACTGTCCAACACAGGTGAATAAAGACACTAGAACACTAATTGATAATGTTTTCTTCGATACTGCTCAGTGAATATCAGAACTGTTGATGACTCCACAAAAAATGTCTTTTTAAGAATAGTTTACCAGAGATGACTTGATGTTTTTTATAATGAAGGAAATGCTGATATAAAATTTAATCTGTTCCATGATACACTCATATCATTGTTTGAAAATAGATGTCTGCATAAGCTAATCAGAAAAGAGGAAAGGACACTTATCAGCCAGATAAAAGACCATGAATCACTAAAGAGATTAAAGTATCTTGTGAAAGGAAAAGGGAAATGTATCTTTCAACAAGAACAAGAAGGAATCCTGCAGTAGTTGCACATGACAAAAAATACTTGAAGTTACTCAGAAAGGTAATTAAAAAATCAAAGAACATGCACACAATGTCAGAAATCAGTACTTCTACAACAGACTTAAGGCATTATGGAATGTAGTGAAGTGAGAGACAGTACAATCAGCCACAGAACAACGTAACAGCACTACTGAACTCAATGGAAGGACTATAAATAATGAGTCACAGATATCAGAGGCATTTAATAATATTTTCTTAAATAGCAGAAAGCATAGGGGCAAACAGTTTATGAAAAAAAAAATCACTGCAGTATGTTGAAAATGTAACTTTAATAAAATTCAATCGTGTGTTTAGATAACCAAAACATTAGTGCTGTCAATGAAACTAAATTTCTTGCGATTCATATCCAGGAAAATCTTAAATGGAACACTCATATCACAGCCCTAAATTCAAAACTAGCAAAACTGAGCTATGTAGTAAGAATTCTCTGCAAAAGTGCTAGTGCAAAACAATTAGGGCTGTATACTTTGCTTGTGTACATTCAATACTGATGTACAGTATCATTTTCTGGGGAAATGTACATCAGGCCATAACAGTTTTCAGGAAATCAATGGCAATTATAAGAATAATGAAACGAGTGAACAGCAGAAAATCATGCAAACCATTCTTTGAAGATCTAAAGATCCTACCCCTTCCCTGCATTTATATACTGGAAGTAGTCACGCATGTCAAAAAAAGTATACTGAGAAAAGAAAACCTTTTCTTCAAAACAAAACTGTCCATGATTACAGTACCAGGTCAGATAGTGACATAAATGTTATTCATTGTATCACCACATTATGCCAAAAAAGTGTATATCATGCAGGAACAAAACTTTACAACAGATTACCAAGACATGTAAAATCTCTTACTGAACTACAAAGCTTTAAAAAAGTCTGTGACATCCTACCTTCTGAAAAACTGCTACTATTCAATCTCACAGTATCTTATGCAAGAAAAAATGTAATTTGTATCTTTAATTTAAGAAATAAGTTATAAATATACAGTATTTCAAATATTTGTAATCATTAACTATATAGATCTAATTTGTAATAAAAATTTATAAAATGTATGTTTGAGATTTGAAAATCCAATAGCTAAAAAGGTTTACTGTCCAATATCCTGTGTACAACATATGTACTTGAAAAGAGATTTATATGGTCAAATGATTAAATAAATAAATATCACCAACTTCTCCTTCTGAATTAAGACAATTATATGTTCTCTCAAAAACGAAAGTTCATTCAGTTTTGATGGTGCCACCAATAGAGTACTAAAAATTTGTTCCCATGTAATAACCTCTGTCTTGTCTCAGATTTATAATGCATCAATAACTCAAGGCATTTTTACACATAGATTGAAATGTGCCATTATTAAGCCCCTCTTTAAGAAAGCTCATGGGAGAGAAGTCAATAATTACCATCTTGCTGTTGTAATTCTCCAACATTTTTGAGAAGCTGCTGTATTCTATGATAGTATTTCACTTTAGCTAGAAAAATAACCATAGCAAATCAGTCTGGATTTCAGAAGGGTTGTTCTATTGAGAATGCCATTTACATCTTCACTAACTACATTTTACAAGCATTAATAAATAAAACAGCACCAGCTGGTATTTTCTGTGACCTCTCTATGGCATTTCACTGTGTGAATCATAGTATTCTATGTGTGTCTTGACAAAGACCATAGGCCAAAAGCTTTACGTGTTAAAATCTTTTTGTTTTGCATATCTGTGACTCAGCATCTCTGCCATATGATGACTGGTAGCTTCCCTTGTCATAATATTGAATTATAGTATTCTCATGTATAAATTAACATTTTATTGGATTGATGGTATATCAAACAGATGGATAATGTCATACTTAACCAAAATAATGCAGAAAGTTGTACTTAGTAATTCAAGCAATATAGTCCAGGGACATAATTCTAACTGGAGAGAAATAATGTGTGGGCTTCCCTAAGGTTCAGTCTCAGGGACACTACTGCTCCTCATATATGAAAATGATGTTCCATCTAGTATACAATAAGCAGAATTAGTTCTTTTTGCAGATGATACTAGCATTGTAATCCATCCAAGCATATATTCAGTTACAGAAGAAATGGTAAACAAAGTTCTTAAAAGTATCATTGGCTGGTTTTCTGCAAATAGTCTCACCCTCAATTTTAAAAAGACCCAGCATAGTCAGTTCTGCATGTCTAGAGGTACTAAACCATTGATGAGTTAAAACATGGCCAGGAAATAATGAAGAGGGTAGAAACTTCAAAATTCTTAAAAATCCATATTTATGAGAATTTAAAATGGTAAAAACACA
Source organism: Schistocerca gregaria (assembly GCF_023897955.1). Taxonomy (NCBI): domain Eukaryota; kingdom Metazoa; phylum Arthropoda; class Insecta; order Orthoptera; family Acrididae; genus Schistocerca; species Schistocerca gregaria. Next base: position 616,830,025 of record NC_064923.1, on the reverse strand, counting down.
TTTTGGAACTCCTAAAACAATTTAGTGCAGCCACATTTGCACTTACAATCATCGCAGAGGTTTGGGAGAGCCAACACAGTAAGCTGACATGTAGTGACCACAATTAGCAGTGCAACACAGTGCAGTGCAGTGCAGTTCAGTTCACGAGTGTGTCACAACACAATTTTTTTTGTTTGGATAAACCAGTTCCATGTAGGCCACCAGGAGCAATGTGTTGTGTCCATTACTCCATGCCATTTAATCTTATTGTTTCTTACATGTTCTTGTTTTCTCCATGTTAATTCTTAAGTACATTTTTTGTACCGAGTTGTTGAGTAACCAGTCAATAAGTCACTTATTCATTTTTGTATGAGTCTTGCCTTGATGTACACTGCATCTAAAAGACATTCTGTATTAATTTGCCAAATGAATAAATAAAGATCTTGTCATTTCAGCATTTGAGATATCATTGAGCGTTATTTATCACAAACTGGCAGGCCAACCAGTTGGATGGGCCAGCACCTAGCCCTGCGGACAAACTGGTGACCCTGACATGGTTTGTTGCCTACCTGATGCATGAAATAAAGTGATATTGTAAGATGATGGACGATCTGACTGTGACCAACCCTGCCATGTCCAGACTCATTGTTATACTACCACCCTTTCAGCCTCACAATTGCACAAGTTGAAGCTAGTTTCTTTTACTCTGGAAAAACCACCAATGCTATCAAGTTTGCACTGGTTATGAAGCACCTCAATCATCAGTATGCAGCCCTAAGTGCAAGCCTTGATTACCATGACACCAGAGAGTAATGACTATGACCGGCTAAAGGTAGAAGTTATCCAAAGGGTATCAGCTTCACAAGAAGAACAACTCCATCAAACTCTTACACAGGAGGACATTGGAGATTGTAAACCATCGCAGTGCTTACAGCTCCTGTAAAGTAAGATATTTGCTGGTACTGAGCCTGACAGCCTGCTGAGAACTATGTGGAGCAGTTGGTTGCCACCTGAAATCAAAGCAACAATAGTGTTGCAGTCGGAAATGCCTTTAGATATGGTGCCATATCTAGCATACAATGTAGAGGATGCTATCTCACATGTGCCTATTAATGTAACAACTGAGCAAAGCGTACATCAGCCACAGTTTCACGTGCCAACTACAATGCTCTGACAGCAAAGGTCTATATGTTGACACAGCAGATTAGCCAGTTGATGTCTCAGTGTAACAACAACAGTGATTGTGGCCAACTGAGATACTGTAAGTGCTCACACAGCAGGTCATCAACTGCCTCATCTGTGCCTATGACTGACACAAAGCAGGGGATATGCTGGTATCACAGAAGATTTGATGATCAAGCTTGTAGCTGTACCAAATCCTGCGCATACCCAAATCCCAGCAAAGATCAGGTGTGGACACTTCATCTGATTGCCAGTCTGTATCACAGCATCTGTTTCTGAGTAACTAGTGCATAGGCAATAAATGTTTGAGTGACACTGGCTCTGTTCTGTGTATTTTCCTGTGAACAATGTTACACTGGTGCAGGCCATGTACATCGTTTTGTCTAGCTGCTGCAAACAATTCTTCTATTGTGACATATGATAGACATCGTTTTGAATTAGATTTAGGCCTATGCTGACTGTTTGCATGGAATTTCACAGTCATGGACATCATGAAGCTGATAATAGGAGGGGACTTCTGGAACATTAAAAGCTTCTGCCTGATATTGCCAACACACACCTGGTCAACTAAACCACTGTACTTACGGCTGCAGGATTCTGGTGCCACACAACCATCCAGTCCTCCAAATTGATTGAAGCAGCAGACAGCGAGTATGCCACCTTACTTCAGGATTTTCTGATGCTATCAAAACCTCCATATATGCCTAGAAAAGTGAAACATAGCACAGTACACTATATAAAGACCACCGAAGGGCCGCCATTATCCTGTAGACCTTGATCATTAGCCCAGATTGGTTAGCCATCACCAAGGCTGAGTTTGACACTATTATTCAAGAGGGTATCATGCGACCATGGAGTAGCCCTTGGTTATTGCCATATCATGCGACCATCCAGTAGCCCTTGGTTATTGCCGTTACACTTCATGCCTAAGAAGTGCAGTGTGTGGCGTCTGTGCAGGGACTATAGAGCACTTAATGCCCGTACAGTACCCGATCATTACCCAGTTCCATTGCTCCAGGATTACAAATAGGCGTTGAGTGGTGCCCATTGTACAGCATGTTGGACTGCACCAAGGTATACCTGTCGTTGAAGAAGACATTCCAAAGATGGCCATAACTATGCCATTCAGCCTGTTTTAAAGTAAATTCCTGACTTTCAGCCCCAGAAATGCTGCACAGACTTGGCAGAGATTTATCAATTCAGTGTTGCAAGGTCTGCCATTCTGATTTGCTTACCTTGGTGATATATTGGTGTTTTCAGTCTTGCCAGAAGAACATTTCCAGCATCTCATACAAGTTTTTAAACTGCTAGGTGAATGTGGCATCATTCTCAACACAGCAAAATGTATTTTTGGTCGACGGTGAGTAACTTTCCTTGGCCACCAAATATGTATGTCTGGCTCACTACCATTACCTGACAAAGTGGAAGCCACCCTACAGATCTCACAGCCATCCACAGTTACGGAGCTGTGACAATTTTTGGGGATGTGGAATTTTCACTGCAGACATTTACCACATGCAGCAGATATTCATGAACCGTTAATGACTGTGCTGGAAGGTTCAAAATGCAAAGGGAATGCAACATTATTGTAAACAGACCACATGACAGTTGTGTTTGAATGGTCTAAACAATCAATAGACGATGCTGCATTGTTGGCACATTCTGGGCCAAGTGCACTGTTAGCATTGGTTGTAGATGCAAGCCAGACAGCTGCAGGCGCAGTGTTGCAACACTACAACAATGACACGTGGCAACCTCTAGCTTTCTTTATGAAGAAATTGGCTCCATCTCAATGTAAGTTGAGCACCTATGATCAAGAAATCTTAGTTATATACGAGGCAATCAAATACATCCATCCTCAGCTGTAGACCCATGAGTTCACCATATTCACAGAACATAAGCCGCTGACATATGTCTTTTGACAGAATAATATTAACTGTTCCCTAAGGCAGCACAACCAATTACTGCGTATCACACAGTTCAGCATGAACATACAGCATATATCTGAGATCAAGAATGTAGTAGCAGATTGTCTCTCCCATGTCAGCTGTGTATCCGCAATAGACTACACGGAACTCACAGCAGCACAACTTACAGACCCAGAACTACAAGAGCTGTTGCAGGAAAACAAGTCTAAATTGGATCTGCAGTTTGTCAACATTCCTGGCACAGGCATCAATTTGTAATGTGATGTGACCGCAGCAAAACCACGACCATTTTATCACAAGATTTAGGAAAAATGCGTTGACATCTTTGCATAACCTGTGCCATCCTGGTGTATGAACTACAATAAGCCTAATCTCAGATTGCTTTGTGTGGCCAAGGATGAAATATATTTGCTATGAGAGGACTCGATGTAGTATTCAGTGTCAGCACACTGACATCGGCTGGAACATGTTGGCCAGAAGCAGCACCAATGGACAATGTCTCAATGGAAACCTTGGCATATCCCTTCATATTGAAGTAGGTGTCACAATTTGGCTATCCTTTGCACTTCACCACAGATCGTGGTAAACAATCTGAATATGATTTGTTTGCAAAGCTAACAGTGTTCTGTGCAGCTACCACAACACAACTACTACCTGGCCAATAACAGCATGATAGAGCACTCTGAAAACAGCCCTGATGTGCCACAATACCGGGTGACAGAAGCTCTCTCGATGGCCTACTTGGCTTACAAAACTCATAAAAGCCAGATACAGATAGTTACTCTGCAGAACTAAGGCACAGAGAGTCATTACAACAGCCTAGCAAATTTGTAGACATGGCTCCACAGCCTGATAAAGAGCCGCCTACCTTTGTCAGTCATCTTTGTGATCATGTCAGGAAAATCTGATCTCTGCAACCACCTAGGCACAGAACTGTTGCCACCTTTGTATACAAGACATCAAGATGTGCACTCACATTATGTAACAAACTGATGGCATCGAACCAGCCCTCCAGGCACCTTACACCGGGCCACATGGAATCATCAGTAGGGGAGGTCGCATCCTGGATATTCTTATGAATGGAAAATGAGTCACTGTTACAGTTGGCAGGGTGAAACCAGCCTACATCTTCAACCAGCCACCCTTCAATGAGACTCCCAAACACAGCTTTGCCCAGAACTTGGTCTGCAAACAGCAGCTCTAGCACCACTATCAACCAGGATATCATCTCCAGGGGACCAACGCACCACAGCTCCAGGGGACCAGCACACCATGAGGTCTGGTCAGAGGGTCCACTTACCGCAGTACTTTCTGGATGGTGCTCAGTTCCTACTGTGGGGGCTGTTGTAGTGATCACAATTAGCAGTGCAGTGCAGTTCACTTCACAACTGCATCACCTGTGTGTCACACATAAAATATTTTGTTTTTAGCAGTTAAATTAGTTCTGTGCTGGCTGCCAGGAGTGCTGTGTTATGTCTGTGTTGTTTATTCTTAGAATATAGTTTTTTACATGTCCTTGTTTTCACCATATTAGTTCTTAAGTACCTTTTTTATACTTATTTGTTGAGTGACCAGTCAACAAGTCAGTTATTCGTTTTCGCACAACTCTTGCCTTAACATACACTGCATCTAAAACACATCCTGCATTAATTTGCCAAATGAATGAATCTTGTCATTTCAGCATTGGAGATATCGTTGTGCATTATTTATCAAAAACTATCAGGCTAATCAGTTGGACAGTCAAAGGCATATTTTATATATTTTCATTAAATAATATCATATGAAATAATGTTCTAGGGTAACTTATCTTTAATAATGAAAGTTTTCATTGTGCAAAAATGGGCCTTGTAGACATCAGTTTAAGGAGTTGTGCATTCTGACTTGTGCTTCACAGTATGTTTATTCCCTCTTGAAGTTTGTTGTAAATTATCCACTACATTTCAAGAGAAACAATGAGGCACATAGATACAATACCAGAAGGAAAAATTGCATTCATTACTCAACTTTAAGGTTGTCTTTAGCACAAAAAGGGGCCACAATGCTACAACAAAAATATTTGATCATGTACCAAGTGATACAAAATGTTTGACATGCAGAAAAGTAAAGTCTGATAACAAACTGAACAACTTTCACATTGACAACTAGTTCTATTTCATAGAAGAATTTATATTACTGTAATGTAGTGCTGGAGGGAAGGAATTACTAATTCACATCTGCATTCTTTTAAAAAAAAAGTAAAGAGGTTCAGAATGCAACTGTATCTACAAATTAATTTATAATATGAAGTTATAATGATACGTTGCATGTCATTACAACCTATCACGCAAAATGAGCCAAGGAACATGTTACCAACTAACAAACTTGACCAAGACTTTCTTGTTCTGAATTACCTCAAAAACATATCAGGGGCCTCCCAAATCAGTTGATAAGATCTTACCTAGAAGAGGATCACCAACCAGTGATTTTAAAGCATGATAACATGAAAGAAAATTTCATTATAACAATAATATGTCTATCCACTAAATCCCTAGTGAAGTATGGAGTCCCAAATGGTTCTGCCCTAGGACCTCTGTTGTTCCTCCTTTACACTGATAATTTAAATCAATTTCTTACAGTGAAAAACAAATCTTATTTTCTGATGACACTAGCATTTTAATAACAGCTGCTGACAGAATTTCTATAACAGCAGCAGTAGATACTTCAATGTCCCTAGTTGCAAGCTTTTACAAAAAGTATCTATATAGACAAAAAAAGGAGAAAACTGCCTTCATGAATTTCCACCCTTCACCACTTGTACAAGAATTTGATACAGTACCATATCTTGAAAACGCCTTACTAAAATCAGAGAATGTAACTAAAGTTCCAGGGATACACATAGAAAATAGTTTAAAATGGAGCTGTCATATGAAATAACTTTGAAAAAACTTTCAAAGGCTTGTCATGCTCTTCATGTGTTAAGCCAAATTGCAAGCAGGTCAACAGTCATTCAGGCATATTAAGCATATTTCCATTCATTACTCTGGTATGGGCTAAGCTTCTGGGGAAACTCAGCTACCCACAGAAAAATCTTTATAATGGAGAAAAGATCAGTCAGGGTTATCTGTAACGTAAAAATATTGGAAACATGTAGACCACATTTCACACGGCTGAAAATAATGAGTATGACAATCCTTTACATATATCCATTGCCGGCCGCGGTGGTCTCGCGGTTCTAGGCGCGCAGTCCTCAACCGTACGACTGCTATGGTTGCAGGTTCGAATCCTGCCTCAGGCATGGATGTGTGTGATGTCCTTAGGTTAGTTAGGTTTCATTAGTTCTAAGTTCTAGGCGACTGATGACCACAGATGTTAAGTCACATAGTGCTCAGAGCCATATATTCATTTATCCTGTTTGGAAATTTTCATCTACATCTACACACTGAAAGACATTCTGAGGTGCACTGCAGAAGGTATGTCCCATTGTACCAATTATTAGGGTTTCTTCCTGTTCCACTCAAGTATACAGTGCAGGAAGAACAATTGTTTCGATGCCTCCCTGCATGCAGCAATTATTCTAATCTTACCCTCATCTCCCTATGTGAATGATATGAAGGAGATTGTAATTTATTTCTAGAGTTATCATTTAAAGCTGGTTCTTCAAACTTTGTTAATAGACTTTCTCAGATTGCTTTATGTCTGTCATCAAGAGCCTGCCAGTTTAGATCACACAGTATCTCTATGAAACATTCCCTCAGATTGAATAAATCTGTGACAATTTGTGCTGCACTTCTCTGTATATGTTCAGTACCCTCTGTTACATTTGTTTGGTACAGGTTGATACAGTTGAATAATGTTCTAGGATGGGTTGCTCAAGTGATTTTTAAGCAATCTACTTTGTAGACTGATCACAGTTCGCCAGAAATCCACCAATAAACTGAAGTCTATCACCTACTTTATCCAGGACTGAGCTTATGTCATCATTCCATTTCATATCCCAACAAAGTGTCACAGCCAAGTATTATTATTATTATTATTATTAATAATAATATTTTATTCTGAAGTCAAAAATTTTAAGTTTCTGAACACTCAAAGCAAGATGCCAATCTTTGCACCACTTTGAAATCTTATCAAGATCGGACTGAATATTTAAGCAGCTTCTTTCAGTAAGTACTTCATCACAGATAACTGCAGGCAATGGCTTGATATTACTATTAATGTTGTCTGCAAGGTCATTAATATACTATTGGAACAGCAAGGGTTCCAACACACATCCATGGGACCCACCCAAAGTTATTTCTACATCTGACAATGACTCTCCATTTAAGATAATATGCTGCAGGCTCCCTACCAAAAAGTCATCAATCCGGTCATATGAGTTGTATGAGTATGCTTTTGAAAATAAGTATACACATGGTATTCAATTCAAACACAGCTTTCAGTATGTCATTTATGTCATGTAAGAAAAGTGAGAGATGTTTTTGGAATCCATGCATTACGGAGGTCATTCTGTTCAAGATACCTCATTATGCCTGAGCTCAGAATAGGTTGTAAGATTCTACAACTAGTCGATGTAAAGGATACTGGACTGTAGTTTTGTGGATCATTTCTACTATCATTCTTGTAGATGGGTGTGAACTGTGCTTTTACCAAGAAATGGGCACCGTTTTTTTGTTCAAGGCCTTATCATAAATTATAGTTAAAAGAGGGGCTAATCCATCCACAAATTCAGTGCAGATCCTGACAGGGCTTCCATTGGGCCCTAGAGCTTTGTTCAATTTTTACGATTTCAGCTATTTCTCAACACCACTGACACAAATACTTATTTCATTCATCTTTTCAGTATACAAGAATTAAATTTGGGGCATTTCCCTGTGTTTTCCTTTGCAAAGGAGCATTTCAAAACTGAGTTATGGATTTCAGCTTTTGCTTTGCTACCATTAATTTCTGTTCCTGACTCATATGCTAGGAACTGGGCACTGACTTTGGTGCCACTAACAGCCTTTAAATTTGACCAGAATCTCTTTGGGTCCTGTGCAAGATCTTTTGACAATATTGTGTTACACTAGTCACTGACAGCATCATGCATTGCTCCCTTGACAGCCAAATGTGTTTCATTCAGAATCTCTGTATCTAAAGCCCTACACTTTCATTCAGACCTATTATGAAATAATCTCTATTTCTTTAGATGTTCCTTTACAGTGACTGTATGCCCTGAAGGTTCCCTCCTATTATGGACTGTTCTACTGGGTACATACACATACATCCTGTGTCTAATCAACTATTCTTTTAAACTTGAGACATAATTCCTCTACATGCTCCAGCCCTGTGCTAAAATTTCAAGCTTCTCATTGACATATGATATTACGTCTAGCTCATTGAACATACACACCTTTTTGCTTGTATTAGTTGTCTTTTGTTGTTTGGTAATCAGAGTTGCCAGAACCACATCGTTGTCACTGATACCTGTTTCGACATGGAGATCCTTGTAGAGGTCAGGTCTATTTTTTGCCATTAGACCCAATATATTTCTGTCATGAGTGGGTTCCTAACTAATTGTTCTAAGTAGTTTTCAGAGAAAGCATTTAGTAATGTTCACAGGATGTCATATCACCCCCACCATTAACAAAACAATTTCTTTCCCAATTAATTGTTGAATGATTAAAGTCTCCACCAATGGTTACAATATGATTGGAGAACTCATGTACAAGAGAAGTATGGTTTCTCTAATAGAAAGAAACTTCCACATGGGAAAATATATTAAAAACAAAGATTCCAAGACTTACCAAGTGGGAAAGTGCTGGTAGATAGGCACAATAAATAAAACACACAAACACACACACAGAATTTCGAGCTTCGTCAGGAAAGAGGGAAGGAAAAGGAGAGATGAAAGGATGTGGGTTTTAAGGGAGAGGGTAAGGAGTCATTCCAATCCCGGGAACAGAAAGACTTACCTTAGGGGGAAAAAAGGACAGGTGTACACTCGCACACACACACATATCCATCCGCACATACACAGACACATGTGTGTGTGTGCGAGTGTACAACTGGCCTAAGGTAAGGCTTTCTACTCCCGGGATTGGAATGACTCCTTACCCTCTCCCTTAAAACCCACATCCTTTCGTCTTTCACTCTCCTTCCCTCTTTCCTGAAGAAGCAACCATCGGTTGCGAAAGCTAGATATTTTGTGTGACTGTTTGTGTGTTTTATTTATTGTGCCTGTCTACTGGCGCTTTCCTGCTTGGTAAGTCTTGGAATCTTTTTTTAAATATATTTTTCCCATGTGGAAGTTTATATATATATATATATATATATATATATATATATATATATATATATATATATCAGAAGATGAGTCTGGTGGGTGAGAGAAGGATTCAATTATCATTTTATGCCCAATCCTGGTACTGACTCTTGTCCAGACACTCTTACATGTAGCTTCAATTTCTATTTTGGTGGATTTATGTTTCTTGTCTACTATGACAAATACACCACCTCCACTTCCATTTGCCTATTCTTTTGATATACTTGAATTTTCCCCAGCAATCCCACTGCTATGAATTTCAGGTTTCAACCAGCTTTCTGTACCTAGTATTCTGTGAGCTTCACTGCTTTTCATGAGTGCCTTAAACCCTGGAATTTTGTTGTGAATGCTTCGGCAGCTTAGCATTAGGATTTTAAAACTCTCCCCTATGGGAGACATTTCTTTTGATATTATACAGATACTTCCAGATTTCCCAAAGCTACTGTCACTTAGACTGTATGGAGAGTCATCAAATCTAAAAAAACCTTGCATGCACCCCACACACTGTGAGTAGCAACCTCTGATGTGTAGTGCACACCTGACCAATTTAGAACCCTACAGTTCTGAACACTATGGTGCAAGTACAGGAGATAGCAGCTTAGTTTGTCACAGAACCTTTGAAATCTCTGATTTAGTCCCTCCAGTTGACTTAGAACCAAAGGGCCTCAATCAGTTCTGGGAACAATGGCACCAACTGTAAGCTTTGTTGAAACTCCATGCACAAGTAACACAAGTAATGTGTATCTATTAAACATTACTGGACATCTACAAGAAAATAAGCTTCTCCTTAGCCACAACACAAGAAAAATCAGTAATATCCACATGGCTCAGTGTAGAACAGTATTGTATTAGGAAAATTTCTCACAAATAAGAGTTAAATTATTCAAATGCCTACCTAGTGATTTAAAACTTCATCAACATAAGAATATTTTAAATATGAGTGATTCCATGAAAATCAATTATCATACATCTATTTAAAAAACATTTCAGTGCTACACGCTGTATTAAAGGGTAATTTAAAGTATCAGCAGTAGTGCCTACATAGTACTTAAGGAAATTTGAATTTTATCAGTTGGTAATGTCAGACGAAAGATGGCTACCCATCAGCTATATTCTGTATGCTAAATTAGTATACCTTCAAGTGTACAACTGCATACCAGGAGTGTGATACAATAAAAATAGTTCTAGTTCTTGACATTACTAAGTATTAATGTACTCAGCATATATACTATAGCTTATAACCATTATGAGTTGAATTATGCTAAATCAGTTGTCCTGCACATGACAAAAATATGGTTATGATTCAAACTGCATCAAGAGAAAAATGTTTAAAATGATGATTGCCCTCTCTCCTAAGATAGGAGTGGAAATACTGGCATATGACACCAACTGTCATATATATCTTAATTTTAATTTTTTACCACATGTGATACCATATGCATATGATTATTATGTACAGGTTGCGAATTTTTTTACTTAAATAATGCTGTAAGAATACGAATATACCTCCTTTCTGTCCATATTCAGCTTCAGCCAGAGTCAAATAATTTAATTTTGTGATGTTCATAAGTCCCCCATGAACCATGGACCTTGCCGTTTGTGGGGAGGCTTACGTGCCTCAGCGATACAGATAGCCGTACCATAGGTGCAACCACAATGGAGGGGTATCTGTTGAGAGGCCAGACAAACATGTGGTTCCTGAAGAGGGGCAGCAGCCTTTTCAAAAGTTGCAGGGGCAACAGTCTGGATGATTGACTGATCTGGCCTTGCAACACTAACCAAAACGGCCTTGCTGTGCTGGTACTGCGAACGGCTGAAAGCAAGGGGAAACTACGGCCATAATCTTTCCCGAGGGCATGCAGCTTTACTGTATGATTAAATGATGATGGCGTCCTCTTGGATAAAATATTCCGGAGGTAAAATAGTCCCTCATTCAGATCTCCGGGAGGGGACTAATCAAGAGGTTGTCGTTATCAGGAGAAAGAAAACTGGCGTTCTACGGATCGGAGCGTGGAATGTCAGATCCCTTAATCGGGCAGGTAGGTTAGAAAATTTAAAAAGGGAAATGGATAGGTTAAAGTTAGATATAGTGGGAATTAGTAAAGTTCGGTGGCAGGAGGAACAAGACTTCTGGTCAGGTGACTACAGGGTAATAAACACAAAATTAAATAGGGGTAATGCTGCAGTAGCTTTAATAATGAATAGGAAAATAGGAATGCGGGTAAGCTACTACAAACAGCATAGTGAACGCATTATTGTGGCAAAGATAGATACGAAGCCCACACCTACTACAGTAGTACAAGTTTATATGCCAACTAGCTCTGCAGATGATGAAGAAATTGAACAAATGTATGATGAAATAAAAGAAATTATTCAGATAGTGAAGGGAGATGAAAATTTAATGATCATGGGTGACTGGAATTCAGTAGTAGGGAAAGGGAGAGAAGGAAACGTAGTAGGTGAATATGGACTGGGGCAAAGAAATGAAAGAGGAAGCCGCCTGGTAGAATTTTGCACAGAGCACAACTTAATCATAGGTAACACTTGGTTCCAGAATCATAAAAGAAGGCTGTATACATGGAATAACCCTGGAGATACCAAAAGGTATCAGATAGAGTATATAATGGTAAGACAGAGATTTAGGAACCAGGTTTTAAATTGTAAGACATTTCCAGGGGCAGATGTGGACTCTGACCACAATCTATTGGTTATGACCTGTAGATTAAAACTGAAGAAACTGCAAAAAGGTGGGAATTTAAGGAGATGGGACATGGATAAACAGAAAGAACCAGAGGTTGTACAGAGTTTCAGGGAGAGCATAAGGGAGCAATTGACAGGAATGGGGGAAAGAAATACAGTAGAAGAAGAATGGGTAGCTTTGAGGGGTGAAGTAGTGAAGGCAGCAGAGGATCAAGTAGGTAAAAAGATGAGGGCTAATAGAAATCCTTGGGTGACAGAAGAAATATTGAATTTAATTGATGAAAGGAGAAAATATAAAAATGCAGTAAATGAAGCAGGCAAAAAGGAATACAAAAGTCTCAAAAATGAGATCAACAGGAAGTGCAAAATGGCTAAGCAGGGATGGCTGGAGGACAAATGTAAGGATGTAGAGGCTTATCTCACTAGGGGTAAGATAGATACTGCCTACAGGAAAATTAAAGAGACCTTTGGAAATAGGAGAACCACTTGTATGAACATCAAGAGCTCGGATGGAAACCCAGTTCTAAGCAAAGAAGTTAAAGCAGAAAGGTGGAAGGAGTATATAGATGGTCTATACAAGGGCGATATACTTGAGGACAATATTATGGAATTGGAAGAGGATGTAGATGAAGATGAAATGGGAGATACGATACTGCGTGTAGAGTTTGACAGAGCACTGAAAGACCTGAGTCGAAACAAGGCCGCCGGAGTAGACAACATCCCATTGGAACTACTGACGGCCTCAGGAGAGCCAGTCCTTACAAAACTCTACCATCTGGTAAGCAAGATGTATGAGACAGGCAAAATACCCTCAAACTTCAAGAAGAATATAATAATTCCAATCCCAAAGAAAGCAGGTGTTGACAGATGTGAAAATTACCAAACTATCAGTTTAATAAGTCACAGCTGCAAAATACTAACACGAATTCTTTACAGACGAATGGAAAAACTAGTAGAAGCTGAACTCAGTGAAGATCAGTTTGGCTTTCGTAGAAATGTTGGAACACGTGAGGCAATACTGACCCTACGACTTATCTTAGAAGAAAGATTAAGGAAAGGCAAACCTACATTTCTAGCATTTGTAGACTTAGAGAAAGCTTTTGACAATGTTGACTGGAATACTCTCCTTCAAATTCTGAAGGTGGCAGGGGTAAAATACAGGGAGCGAAAGGCTATTTACAATTTGTACAAAAACCAGATGGCAGTCGAGGGGCATGAAAGGGAAGCAGTGCTTGGGAAGGGAATGAGACATGGGCTGTAGTCTCTCCCCGATGTTATTCAATTTGTATATTGAGCAAGCAGTAAAGGAAACAAAAGAAAAATTTGGAGTAGGTATTAAAATCCATGGAGAAGAAATAAAAACTTTGAGGTTCGCCAATGACATCGTAATTCTGTCAGAGACAGCAAAGGACTTGGAAGAGAAGTTGAACAGAATGGATAGTGTCTTGAAAGGAGGATATAAAATGAACATCAACAAAAGCAAAACGAGGATAATGGAATGTAGTCGAATTAAGTCGGGTTATGTTGAGGGTATTAGATTAGGAAATGAGACACTTAAAGTAGTAAAGGTGTTTTGCTATTTGGGGAGCAAAATAATTGATGATGGTCGAAGTAGAGAGGATATAAAATGTAGACTGGCAATGGCAAGGAAAGCGTTTCTGAAAAAGAGAAATTTGTTAACATCGAGTATAGACTTAAGTGTCAGGACGTCATTTCTGAAAGTATTTGTATGGAGTGTAGCCATGTATGGAAGTGAAACATGGGCTATAAATAGTTTGGACAAGAAGAGAATAGAAGCTTTTGAAATGTGGTGCTACAGAAGAATGCTGAAGATTAAATGGGTAGATCACATAACTAATGAGGAAGTATTGAATAGGATTGGGGAGAAAAAAAGAAGTTTGTGCCACAACTTGACCAGAAGAAGGGATCGGTTGGTAGGACTGTTCTGATGCATCAAGGGATCACCAATTTAGTATTGGAGGGCACCGTGGAGGGTAAAAATCGTAGAGGGAGACCAAGAGATGAATACAGTAAGCAGATTCGGAAGGACGTAGGTTGCAGTATGCAGTAGGTACTGGGAGATGAAGAAGATTGCACGGGATAGAGTAGCATGGAGAGCTGCACCAAACCAGTCTCAGGACTTAAAACCACAACAACAACAACAACAACAACAACAAGTCTAATTTGGGTTATGTTTTGACAGAAATGGCAGATCAATCAAAACAGATGTCTACAAATGCAGCCATGATGAGGAAACTCAGAAGTCTCTGCCAAGAAGAAAATAAAAAATGATGTTGTTGTGATGTTGTGGTCTTCAGCCCAGAGAATGGATTGATGCAGCTCTATCCTGTGCATGCCTCTTCATCTCCTATTAACTACTGCAAACTACATCCTTCTGAAACTTTCATAGTGGTCTCCCTCTATGAATTTTACCCTCCACACTTCCCTCCAATACTATATCGGAGATCCTTGGATGCCTCTGAACACGTCCTACCAACTGATCTCTTCTTCTAGTCAAGTTGTGCCACAAATTCCTCTTCTTCACTATTCTATTCAGTGCCTCCTCATTAGCTATGTGATCTACCCATCTGATCTTCAGTAGTCTCCTGTAGCACCACATTTCAAAAGTTACTTTCTCTTGTCTAAATTATTTATCACCCATGTTTCACTTCCATAAGTGGCTACACTCCATACAAATACTTTCAGAAAAGACTTCCTGACACTTAAATCTACACTTGTGGTTAACAAAGTTCTTCAGAAACGTTTTACTTGCCATAGCCAGGCTTCATTTGATATCATCTCTACTTCAACTATCATCAGTTATTTTACTCCCCAAATAGCAAAACTCATCTACTACTTTAAGTGCCTCATGTTCTAATCCTTCAGCATCACTTGATTTCATTCAGCTACATTCCATTATCTTCGTTTTGCTTTTGTTGATGTTCATGTTATATCCTCCTTTCAAGACACTGTCCATTCCATTTAACTGCTCTTCCAAGTCTCTGACAAAATTATAATGTCATCAGCAACTCTCAAAGTTTTTTCTTCCTTTCCATGGAATTAAATCCTACTCCATATTTTTCTTTTGTTTCCTTTACTGATTGCTCAATATACAGATTGAGTAAGATCGCTGATTAGCTACAATCCTGTCTCAATCCCTTCTCAACCATTGCTTCTGTTTCATGCCCCTCTACTATGGTGACTGTCATCTGGTTTCTGTACAAACTGTAAATAGCCTTTGGCTCCCTGTATTTCACCCCTGCTAACCTCCAGTATTTGAAAGAGAGTATTCAAGTAAACATTGTCAAAAGCTTTCTACAAGTCTACGAATGCTAGAAATGCAGGTTTTCCTTTCCTTAATCGACATTTTAAGATAAATCGTAGTGTCAGTATTGTCTCATGTGTTCCAAAATTTCTATGGAATCCAAACTGATCTTCCTGAGGTCAGCTTCTACCAGGTTTTCCAACGATCTGTAAGGAATTCGTATTAGTATTTTGCAGTCATGGCTTATTAAACAGGTAGTTTGGTAATTTTCACACCTGATAACACCTGCTTTCTTTGGAATTGGAGTTACTATATTCTTCTTGAAGTTTGAAGGTATTTCACCTGTCTCATACATCTTGCTCACAGATGATAGAGTTTGTGAGGGCTGGCTATCCCAAGACTCTCAGTAGTTCTAATAGAATGTTGTCTACTTCCAGTGCCTTGTTTTGACTCAGGTCTTTCAGTGCTCTGTCAAACTCTTCATGCAGTATCCATTTAATTTTCATCTGCATCTTCTCCCATTTCCATAATATTGCCATCACTCTTGCATAGACCCTCTATATAGCCTTTCCATCTTTCTGCTTTCCCTTATTTGCTTAGGACCAGTTTTCCATCTGAGCACTTGGTATTCATATGAGTGCTTCCATTTTCTCCAATGGTCTCTTCAATTTTTCTGTAGGCAGTATCCATATTACACCTAGTTATATATGCCTCTACATCCTTACATTTGCCTCTAGCAATCCCTGCAAAGCCTTTTTGCTCTTCCTGTCAATCTCATTTTTGAGATGTTTGTACTCCTTTTCACCTGCTTCATTTATTGCATTTTTATATTTTCTTCTTTCATCAATTAAATTCAATATCTCTGTTTACCCAAGGATTTCTACTCTCCTCGTCTTTTTACCTAACGGATGCTCTGCTGCTGCCATTATTTCATCTCTCAAAGCTACCCATTCTTCTTCTACTGTATTTCTTTAAATTGTTCTTTTCAATCATTTACTAACACTCTCTCTGAAGCCTTCTAAAATCTCTGGTTCTTCCAGTTTATCCAGATCCCACCTCCTTAAATTCCCATGTTTTTGTATTTTCTTCATTTTTAATCCACATGTCATAAACAATAAATTGTGATCAGAGTCCACATCTGCCCCTGGATATATCTTACAATTTAAAACCTGGTTCCTAAATCTCTGTCTTACCATTATATAATCTATCTGAAACCTTTCTGTATCTCCTGCTCTCTTCCATGTACATAACCTTCTTTCATGATTCTTAAAACAAATGTTAGCTATGATGAAGTTATACTCTGTTCCAGAATTCTACCAGGTGGCTTCCTCTTTCATTCCTTACCCCCAGTACATATTCACCTACTGCTTTTCTTTCTCTTCCTTTTCCTACTAACGAATTCCAGTCCTCCGATGTAGCGGGACTCTGAATTTCACCACACTACACTTGTTCCCTCAGATATAAATTACACCAAACTTCTTGTCAGATTAAAACTGTGTGCCAGACTGAGACTCGAACTTGGGACCTTTATCTTTTGCGGGCAAGTGCTCTACCAACTGAGCTATGCAAGCACGAGTCACGCCTCATCCTCACAGCTTTACTTCTGCCAGTACCTCGTCTCCTACCTCCCAAACTTAACAGAAGCTCTCCTGCGAACCTTGCAGAACTAGCACTCCCGAAAGAAAGGATATTGCAGAGACATGGCTTCATTCTGGAAACATCCCCTAGGCTGAAGCCATTTCTTCCCACAATTTCAACTTTTTGTTTTCTTTTTTATTAACCACAACTTAAATGTTTACACTAAAAGCACTACACCCATCATTTTCATGGGTTTTCTACCTCTGTTGACTTATTTCTCCTAAATGGATTCTTCTGCTGGTCCCGTTTGCTATGACTTTCAATAAGCATTTGTTACGTAGATCTCTGAAAAGAATTTACGCACTAGGACCATTCTAAAAAGTGTCCCAAACAACTCCTACTACAAGGACTGAAATCCATTATTTTGACGAGTACAGAAATGTGGGCAATAGCTTTTGGACATGTCCAAAGCTATTGTTGATTACCACCCTCATTTTATTATTGTCTTCCACAGACCCATTGTTGATCAGCACACATTTCACTTGTTTCGTAATAGCAGTTCAAAGTAACACATTACTTTCTTTTTATATATTTTAACCTGAAATATAATACATCATATACAAAATCATATGAAGTTCATTCACTTAAACAGCTGAGAATGTTCACCTGTATAAGAATCGAGACTATACATGGTATCGGTTATTTCCATAGAAAAAAAGTGTACTGTTAGAGCACGGTGACCCATTATAATATCCCCCTCACAAAATTTGGAAAGAGAATGTTTGCAGTATTTTGTGACAGACTACAAGGTTTGCCAAACGGTGTACAGGGTGATGCCCAGGATAGCAAATAGATATACAGAAGTATCTGATACATGACATATTACAGAAAACGTAAGAAAAATATATACTACAAAGATCATAATCTATACATATATCAGGATATGGCATTCAGATTTTAAGATCTGTGGTACATACTGTCACAAGACAAATAATACAATGTGAAAACTACAACATTACACCATTAAACTATAGAAAAAATCACAGAGAAAATGTAAATTACTAGAATTTCTAATTTTCAGTTAAAATTTATACAATGGAAAATATTAGCGCCTAAGTTTATGATGTGGGGATCAACTGTAAAGGTACACAGAGAAAAACATCCTCGATCTGGTAAAGTTAAAACTTGTCAAAAAAAAGTATAGAAGAAAGATGAAACAGTGATTGACTATAAGCATTGGCAAAGAAATTAATAATGAGTGTGTGGAAAGACATAGACAAATGACCAACAACATCACTCACTTTTCCTTGTACATGATACTGTTTCACTTTCTCATATGTAGAAGGATGGTTAAGGTGTATTGGTTGAAGTATGACATGCTACTGGTGTTATGTATTATATGTGATTTTGAATATGAGGAGACTTAACAACAGTATTTTTAATGAAGTGAAGTGGAGCTAAGCTGGACGGATTTTCTTCACTTTTTGAGATGCATTGGTGTCCCTAGAGTCGGCTGCCTACACCTACAATTGAAATGTAAGAGAGGAAGTCTGAATAGCACAATTTCATACATATAGGACGTTTACTAACAATGCAATTGAGGGAGTCAGTGCAACAGTGGCCTAACCCTCACCAATATGTAAAATGAGATATTGGTGCTATCTGTTGTCTAGTGAGGTGAGCTACCTTTCCGCCATGTGGCATAGACCAATATCACCTTGTACATATTATTTAGAAGCCACTAATTTCTTCCCTCAAACAAATTTCCATTTTTTTATTGCAATGTTGGTCCAGCCTCAAACAGCCAATGAGAAGTCAGTATCAGGATCACATGTAATAACATCAAGTGTGGCTGACATTCAGGGTGAGACTGATGTCTCAAGCAATGAAAATATTGAAGAAACAGTGGAAAACTGTGGAAGGAAAAGGGCAAGATGTATACATTTCTGGGACAGGAATATAAAGAAGAGAAAAAGAAATGCAGCTGAAGAATGTGTAGGGAGAACAGGCAAGAAAGTCCACAAACATAAACAAGGCTCACCACGTGGTTGTTAACATAAGTGTTACACATGTTTCAGTGAAGAACAATGCAAAACAGTATTCAAAAGGTTTTGGAATATGTGTGACTTTAGTTTACAAAATGCTTATATTAGTGGGTGGGTGATAGTAAACGTAGTGAAAAAGAAAATGGCGTAAGTGGAAATGAGGGCAAGAGACAACACGAGCATCAGTTATTATATTTCATTAGTAGTGATAAAAGAATTTGCAAACAGGCATTCATCTCTTTGATTGGAGTCAGTAATGGTAGAATTTCGAGGGCAGTTTCTCAGAAACAGACTCAGGGAACACCAAAACAAGATGGTCATGTAAGACATGTAAATAGACCCAATAAAACTAGTGATCATCAGTCCAATTTAGTTATAAATCATATTAATAGTTTTCCATTGTGCGAAAGTCATTATTTGAGAGCTTCTGCTCCAACCAGAAAACATTTGCCTGAAGGTCTTAAAGCAGTTATGATGTATAAACTTTATGTTACTTGGATGAAACAGGAACATAATCCTGAAGATATTGTTAGTGAGTACATTTACAGGGATATTTTTAATACAAAATTCAACTTCTCTTTTTCCTCATAATCCACTGACACATTCAAGGTGTGTGATTCATTGTGCATAAAACTTTCACATGTGGAGGAAGATGTTGAAAGAGCTAATGTCCAAAATGAGTTAGATTTGCATCAATTAAAAGCTCAACAAGCATATAATAACCTAAAGACTGATACAGCTTATTCTAAAGACCACAGTTCTTATTCTAAGGGCCACAATTCTGTGTAAGTGATACAACAAGCCCTGCCTATTCCCCATCTACACACTAGTGAGGTTTTCTACAAGAGACAGTTGTGGACCCATAACTTTTGTGTGCATGATTGTACTTCAGATGATGTGCACATGGCCAGAACATAATGCAGGACAGTGTGCTCATGAAATAATATCACGCTTAATTAAATATTCTCAACAATCTTCAAGATATTGATAAATTAATCATGTATTCTGATAATTATTTTGCTCAAAATAAGAATATATCCTTAGTATGTTTTTGGTTGCAACTTATTTGCAAACAATATGTTAAGGAAATATTTCACAAGTATCTAGTATCAGGTCATAGCTACTTTGGATTCATAGAGAAGAAAAAGAGTTTGGAAAAATATGTGTATACACCTGCTGGGTGGATAGATCTCATAAAAAATTCTAGGACAGGTGAAAGAAAATTTAATGTAACTGAAATGCAGCAGGTTGATATCGTAAGTTCAACCCTTTAACTGATAAAATAACTAATCATAAATTAACTGAAGATAAAGAACCTGTTGCTTTCAGTGATATTTCAATGCTGAAAGTCTCTCTTGAATAACCATAGAAATATTGTGTCAGTTATTATTATTCGGATGGTATAGAGCAAGGTGCATATGTGAGTATCGTTAAAGGACAAAAGAGAAAGAATAACTACAACATATTCAGCTAATTCCAAAATATTCCAACCCAATGCCAATAAACCCAAAGAAACTTAAAGATATTAATGACCTTTTGAAATATGTTCCACCCATTTCCCATTTATTTTACAATAATCTGGCATCTCATAACAGAACTTCAAGGCATAGGTTGTAAGCAGGGTTTGTTAACTATTGTTATAGTAAGCAAATACTATGACATTGTTATTAGTCATAAAAATTAATTGTCTATATTTTCTGTTTGTGTGAATTACAACAGGGAGCAAGTGTAGCAAAAAGGCAAAAACTGAGGAGAAAATTTTGGACAGAAATAAGAATTGGACACAGGTTAAGTAAAATTTTTCATAGTAAGCTATTTTGTTTGGTACAGCAGAGGTAAGATGGTTACACAAGTTGCTTGCATGGTCACGCTTTGTAGCACCTCTTTTGGTGTAGATAGAAACCTTTTCCTCATTGTTCCCTTCCTTGAATTTTATGGTAGAAAATTTACAGGAATTTTTCAGTGTGATACGTGTTGTCAGTAAAACACAAAAGATTGTGACACAACAGTTTGCATATCATAATAGATGTGAAACAGGCTTTGACATTACATAAATTACAATTATCAAGTGTAATAATTATCATACAAAATTGTAACATTTTTCGTGAAATTTTTATTGTTGCATATTAATACAACATGGCAGAAAAATATATGTCCATTGTTGAAAGCAATAGTGAAAATTCAGTCAGCCAAGATGACATAGAGTTGTGGGATCAAACAATTAAGTTCACGTGCCGTGCATGCCTACTGCAGAAAGTTTTAAGTAGGGCAGAGATGAGTGTCGCAGGTGTAACAAATGATAACAACAGTCCACAGTAGAACCACCTTGATGGCACAACGTTTAAAATTGATGAGACAATGTCATGCACCTCCCATAGTGATATACTGCTCATGAATGAAACGTTGGAAAGCAATACAAGTATGAATCTTGACAACATGTTACAAACACCACTTTTTTACAACACAAACAATAACTAGGAATAATCGGCTGACAGCAACCACAGTAGTATGACTGATGCACTGCTGTGGCAGTTATTGTCTAAAGTAAACATGAAATTAAATAGTATCAACTCAAATTTTAATGATATGAAACAAGATATGAATATCAAAATTGATAATTTGATACAAGACATGAACATAGTAAAACATCAACAAAACACTGTTACACAAGATTTAAATACAATGAAACAAGAGCCAAATTAAGTATTCAAGGATATGCAAGACACAGTCTCACAGAAATTTAATGACTTAGCCAAAAATTTCCACACTGAATTTGACGAAAAATTGAATGATATGAGAAAACAAGTAAAGCATGAAGTATTTTCTGAAGTTAATAGTAACATTATGGAGTTAAAAACAGAAGGTAGATTCTTCTAATGACCATCATGGTCTAGTAGAGCAACGGATAAAGAAAATAACACATGTGAACACAAATATTGAAGCCACACAAAACCAGTTGTGTTTGACTGTAAAATAGGTAACCACTGTCAACCAATAAACAAAGACTATGAAGGTGCACCTCTAGCTGTAGGAGAGCTTACTTTAAGGGTATCAGCATTAGAATCTGACTCAGCTTGTGCTAAGAAGGAGAGAGAGAAGATCAATGAAAATCTAAATAACATTTGTCAAGCTGAAGCAGGTATGTTAGATAAAAGTGATACCATTGCAAAGAAGTTAGTAGCAATTGTAAGTTATACACAGATGTACTAGAAAAAGCTGTTCGGAAAAAAAATGAAATAGTGAACAAGGTAAACATTAATCTCCAAGATTGGATCCACAATGTTTCAGAAGAAAATATTACCATATATACAATGGACAAGGCCTTAGGACCAGAATTGCTTAGTAAAGTCACTGTTTATGTGGATGATGTGTTAATAGCCACACCCACTTGCTTAGAACATATCAGGCTTCTTGAACAGATATTTCAACGATTTTCAGATTATGGAGTAACAGCCAGTTTAAAAAAGTCTAGTTTTGGTAAGGAGCAAGTCCAGTTTTTAGGACATGTTGTGTCAGAACAAGGTACATTACCTGATCTGAAAAAACACTTGATGCTGTACACAATTGCCCAGCTCTAAGGAATAAAAAACAACTAAAATCCTTTTTAGGACTAGCATCCTTTTTTTCATAAATTCATACCACAGAAACTGATAAACAGTGATGCATTACTCAATTTGTTATGAAAAATTTGGCCTGGATTATGGGATGATAAGTGTCAGGAGGACTTAAGTAACATCAAGGATGCAATACAAACATTCTTAGCCACCCTGACATGTCCAAGTATTTTTGTGTATGCACAGTTGCCTCATCTCAGGGTTGGGGGCATGATGCTTCTTCCAGATGCTAGAAGAAGATGGTAAGGAAGTACGCAAGGTCATCAGTTTTGCTAGTTGCACATTATCAGAAGCAGAAATATCTTCCTCTGTGTCAGAAATGGAAAGTTTTGCTGTAATATGGGAATTTAAAAATTATGAATATTTTTTGTGTGACAAAAATACCAAAGTTTACGGTGACCATCAGTCACTGCAATTTCTTTTAACAAGTAAGCCATTGCACTGTAGATTAGCTAGGTGGTGTCTATACTTACAAGAATTCAATTTCAAGATCATTTATATTAAAGGAAGTCCGAATGTTATTCTAGAAACCATGTCTAGGTTACCACAAGGTTTAGAGGAATTTAGTAAATTACCAGAACAAGATGAAGAAATCAAAACGTTATTAATGCAAAGTACAACAAAACAGTCTGATTACCATAAGATTAGTAAGGAAATGAAAATTATGCAACAGGAAGATCACATATGGAGTACATTCATACAAAACCTAAAGCAAGATGAAGGTGGAAGGTAAGTAAATGGTATCAGGAGTAAAAGGGCGTTTTGTTTCATAGAAAACATGAAAAAATCTGATCAATGGTGAATGTGTATTTCTAAAGATTATATCAACGAATTTATAAGACACACACATGAAATAAGGGGGCATTATGGAGTAGGTAAATGTACTGAAAAAATTGCCACACTTCATTATTTTCCAAATTTGAGTATGCAAGCCCTGCAAGTATTAAGAAAGTGTGCAATATGTCCGAAATCAAAACAGTCCTATGTGTCAAAATATACTGAGCTACACTCAATACTCACAAAATAAAAACTCTAGATATAGTATCCCTGGACATAGGTGGTCCATATCCAGGAAGTAAAGGAGGAATGGTATACATAGTAGCACTATATATTTTCTTGAAACATACCAAAATGTTTGCCACTAAAACTGCAACAGCCACAAATATCACAAAAATAATTAGGAAGACTATCTGAGAAGAATAGGTAAACCAAAGGTATTACTAACTGATAATGCTTCATATTTTGTTGGGCAAAAGTGGAAAAAATTTATGACCTCACACAGCATACAACATGCACTAGTAAGCTTTTTTCACCTAGAAGCAAGCCCAGTAGAATGAGTCATTAAAGAATTTAAACAGTTCGTTAGGACATAACACCCCTCACAAACACACCTGATGGTTGGCATACAGAACTCCTTTGATGCAAGTTGTCAATAACCTTCCACATTCTTCAACAGGCTTAATACCTGATGAATTAATGTTCTGGAGAAAACAAACGAATGAGTGGTAGTTGCTCATACCAAAAGTAACCACTACCGAAAAGACCAACTAGCTATGAATACACTAGAAAACAGGGCCAAGTATTGAAAGAAAATGTAAAATAAGAAACTGAAACAAACTACACAGTTTTTTCAAGGGCAATGAATCCTCTTATGGATGCACCCTAAATTGACAAAATTTGGCAAACTGAATAAGAAGTGGCATTTGCTCTATTCAGGAGCATATATAATTTCCGAAATGCCATACCCTGGGACGTACAGATTAGTATATGAGAAAACAGGGAGAGACATGTGTCTGCACCCTCACAGAGATATTAAAGCTTCTGTAGAATAATGGAGCTAGGTAGAATTTGTTTCTTTTCTATCCTAGGATAATTGTGCATAGTGTACAAAACTCTAACTGTAATTTTTTCTTCTAGTGTGTTTTAAGATGAAGTAGCTTGCATAGGTATAAGTAATTCTTTGATTTGTACACATAAGCATAAAGTCACAGGAATGAGAAGTAATACACCTCTTCACATCAAGCAAAAGTATAAATAAAATTGGCTTATTGCTCAGCTGTGCATGCTCAACAATACTTGCTGACGTCAGTAGTATGGGAGGAAGCATTGCACTGTGTGCATGCGTGACAGAATGGCAGAAGCTGCAGCCAAATAGGAATTCGACATATACAAGTACCTAACTTAAATAAAAAAGTAAACAGAGATACTAATCAATTATGTCTACTGCCTAAAAACTAAGGAACCTGTTGCTATATGTACACAGAGATTTAATTAAATACTAAGCTATATTCAATATATTTACAAGCAAAAGGAAGCACTATGAAGAAATATACAAGACATGTAAGCTAAGAAGAAATGACAAAATACCGTAAGAAATTTCAAACAAATATCTTTGCAGGGTAAATGATCATAAAGGGTAACAGAATAAATGATCGTCTATGAATTTATATTAAATATTGAAATATCTGCAGATGGATGTAACTACCAAACGTATCAGTGGCTACTGAGCTACATAATGCAATCAGTTTTAAGTTAATTGTAAGTATTTGGTTCTTTCAGTGACCAGTGCATTGTCATGATGCAGAGGAAGAGAATTATGTCGAGAGTAGCTGGTACCAAATGAGGAAATGGGCTGCACCTTGAGTAAACAATTTAGTTACAAGGATATATTAAAAACAAAGATTCCAAGACTTACCAAGCGGGAAAGCGCCGGCAGACAGGCACATGAACAAAACACACAAACACACACACAGAATTACGAGCTTTCGCAACTGGCAGTTGCTTCGTCAGGAAAGAGGGAAAGAGAGGGAAAAATGAAAGGATGTGGGTTTTAAGGGAGAGGGTAAGGAGTCATTCCAATCCCGGGAGCGGAAAGACTTCCCTTAGGGGAAAAAAAGGACAGGTGTACACTCGCACACACACACACACACACACACACACACACACACACACACACACACACACACACACACATATCCATCCCCACGTACACAGACACATTTGGTGTATGTGCGGATGGATATGTGTGTGTATGTGTGTGCGAGTGTACACCTGTCCTTTTTTTCCCCTAAGGGAAGTCTTTCCGCTCCCGAGATTGGAATGACTCCTTACCCTCTCCCTTAAAACCCACATCCTTTTGTCTTTCCCTCTCCTTCCTGAAGAAGCAACCATCGGTTGCGAAAGCTAGTAATTCTGTGTGTGTGTTTGTGTGTTTTGTTCATGTGCCTGTCTGCCGGCGCTTTCCCGCTTGGTAAGTCTTGGAATCTTTGTTTTTAATATATTTTTGCCATGTGGAAGTTTCTTTCTATTTTATTTACAATTTGATTAATAGTCATTTGTGAAGAACGGTATCAAAAGCCTTCTGGAAATCTAGGAATATGGAATCGATCTGAGATCCGTTGTCGACAGCACTCATTACTTCATGTCACTAACAATATTTTCTGAATCCATGTTGGCTATGTATATGTCATTCTCTTCTAGGTGATTCATAATGTTTGAGTACAGTATATGCTCCAAAATCCCACTGCAAATTGAGGTCAGTGATACGGATCTGTAATTCAATGGGATACTCCTATTTCCTTTCTTGAATATTGCTGTGACCTGCGGTACTTTCCAGTCTTTAGGAACAGACCTTTTGTCAAGTGAGCAGTTGTACATGTTAGCTAAGAAAGGAGTCATTGGGTCTGCATACCTCAGAGGGGAACCTGATTGGCATACCATATGAACCGGAAGGCTTGGGTTTCTTAAGTGATTTGAGTTGTTTCACAACACTTAAAATATCTACTTTTATGTCACTCATGCTAATAGCTGTTCTGGTTTCAAATTCTGGAATATTTACCTTGTCTTCTTTCATGAAGGAATTATGTAAAACTGAATTTAGTAACTCTGCTTTAGTGGCACCATCCTCGGTAACATTTCCATCACTGATGTGCAGTGACGGTATTGACTGTTTTTTGCTACTGGTGTAATTTACATACGACCAGAATCTCTTTGGGTTTTCTACCATATTTTGGGACAATATTTCACTGTGGAATCTATTAAAAGCATCTTGCATTGATGTCCACACTAAATTTTGAGCTTCTGTGAAACTTAGCCAGTCTTAGGGATTTTGCGTTCTTCTGAATTTGGCATGCTTTTTCCATTGCTTCTGCAACAGTGTTCTGATGTGTATTGTGTATCATGGTGTATCAGTCCTGTCTCTTATTAACTTAAGCGATATGAATCTATCTATTGCTGTCAATTCTGTATCTTTGAATTTGAGCCATATCTGGTCTACATTTACATAATTGGCTTGGAAGGAATGGAGACTCTCTCTTAGGAAGGCATCAAGTGAATTTTTATCTGCTGTTTTAAATAGATATATTTTGCATTTATTTTTATTAGTTTTAGTTGATATGGTTTTGAGCCTTGCTACAATGGCCTTTGTTCACTAATCCATGTATCCATCATGATGCTCACTATTAGATCAGGATTATTTGTGGCTGAGAGGTCAAGTGTGTTTTCGCAACCATTTACAATTCGTGTGGGCTCATGAACTAATTGTTCAAAGTAATTCTCAGAGAAAGCATTTAGTACAATTTTGGAAGATGTTTTCTGTCTTCCACCGGCTTTGAACATGTATTTTCACCAACAAATCAAGGGTAGATTGAAGTCTCCAACAATTATAACTGTAAGAGTGGGGTACTTATTTGTAAGGAGGTTCAAGTTTTCTGTGAAGCATTCAGCTATCATATCATCTGAATCAGAGGGTCAGTAGAAGGAGCCAATTATTATTTTGGTATGGCTGTTGAGTATAACCTCTACCCATAGTAATTTGCAGGAACTATCTATTTCAGCTTCACTACAGGATAAACTACTACCAACAGACACACACACACCACCTTCTACTTTATTTAATCAATCCTTTCAGAACACAGTTTGCGCCTCTGTAAAAATTTCGGCAGAATTTATCTCCAGCTTTAGGCAGCTTTCTGTCTCTATAATGATTTCAGCTTCAATGCTTTCTATCAGTGTTTGAAGCTCTGGTACTTTTCCAACAAAGCTACAGTTTACAACTGCAATACCAACTGTTGCTTGGTCGATTCTCGTTGTTTCTTTGCGCTGCACCCTTTGAGACTGGAGCCCTTTCTGATCTTTCCCAAGACTGTCTAACCTAAAAAGCTGCCCTGCCCACACCACACAGCCCCTGCTACCCATGTAGCTGCCTCCTGTGTTTAGTGGACACCTGATCTATTTAGCAGAACCCGAAACCCCACAACCCTGTGGCGCAAGTCGAGGAATCTGCAGCCTACATGCTCGCAGAACTGTATGAGCCTCTGATTCAGACCCTCCACTCAGCTCTGTACCAAAGGTCTGCAATCGGTCTTGTCGACAATGCTGCAGATGGTGAGCTCTACCTTCATCTCTTTAGCAAGACTGGCAGTCTTCACCAACTCAGATAACCACCAGAAACCAGAGAGAATCTCTTCCAATCCACAGCGACACACATCATTAGTGCCAACATGAGCCACCACCTGCAGTTGGCTGCACCCTGTATCCTTCATGGCATCCGGAAGGACTCTTTCCACATCTTGGATGACTTCCCCCAGTATGCACATGGAGTGCACATTGGTTTCCTTCACCTGTCAGTGGTCCCTGTTAGTCATCAGATGAGGTTGGCCTGTATGCTTTTGTGCTGTACAAGTCCCTTTACGTTTCCACTTCACTATTACATTGGAAACAATGGACCTAGAGATGTTTAGGGGTGTGGAAATCTCACATACAGGTGTAAGACACAAGTGACAACCAATCACCTGACCATATTCGAAATCCATGAATTCCACAAAGTGCTGCATTCTGCTCCCTCACGATGCCTAATGACTACTGAGGTCACTGATGTGGAGTACCTGGCAGCAGGTGGTAGCACAATGCACCTAATATGAAAAATGTATGTTTTGGGGGATGTCTGGATACGAGGGTTGGAACTTAAAAAGTGGCAACTATTTATTCACAACCGTTACAAAAGAGTTACATGTTTGCACCTGTTACTCTCCTTCAAACTAGTCACCAGTGTTGTATAGAACCCATTTCCAGTGATGTGGAAGGCGTAGTATGCTGTTAGCAGAACCTGTTCTGTTGATGATGTGAATGGAGCGGTCTACTGCCTGTCGAATCTTTAGAACAGTTCTGAAGTGAATGACAAGAAGTGATTCCTTTGTCTTCAGAATCAAATCAAAGTCACAAGGACTTAAGTCTGGGGAGTATGGTGGATGATACAGTAATTCCTAGTCCCATCGACCGAACAGAGCAGCCACAGCTTGCATTGTATGTGCCCACACAATGTCGTCGAAAATGATGGGTGGGTTGCACAGAAAGTGTTATGGCTTCTTTCACAAAGCTGGTCACAGGTGATGCACGAAAAATGAACAGTAATACCGTGCATTGACTGCCTGGCATGGAGGAACATAATGCTTTAGGATAACACAATCACAGTCATAGATGAAAATCACTATAACTTTAGACTGATCCATTTGCATCGTCAATAGATCAAGATGTACTAATGGTGTACTACACCTTACACATCATTGGCAGTGGGTTCTACAAAACCTTGGTGACTACTTTGAAGGACAGTAACAGGTGCTAATATGTAACTCTTTTATAGTGGTTGTGAATAAATAGTTGCCACTATTTAAGTTCCAGTCCGTACTTTTAATCATGTAGTATATACATCATGTGAACAAATATAAATTAAAAACTAACAAACAACTATAGTAGCAGAACTCAATTAATAAAAACTTATGAAATTTTAAAACTTAAGAAATTTAAGTTCATAATATAAGTGATAGATGGAATGTCAGCCATAGGTATAAGCTATCCTGTTATGCTTGTTGTTTTAACTCAATACTTATATGAATTTTCATTGGAAACCAAACTCCATCTGAAGGAATGAACTTCAAAGAGAAGCAATTTATATCATGTTTTGGACAGCTATATGTGTCTTTCAACAAGAGGATGGTGAAGTGTGGTGACATTAACATATGTGTGCAATGAAATAATTTCTGAGTATTGTGTCTCACAACACCTGATACGTCAATAAGTGAACTATAGTTGTTCAACCCAGTACTTACCTCATTGACAAATGCTGTTGGCCAGTTTTCTCTCCACTGAAAATGCAAGTTCAACAGGTAGTAATGATACGCAAGCCATAAGAATGGAGAATTTCTGCCACAGCATCAGGTTTTGAAAAATAAGCACACACTCACAGCACCCAGAGTGAAGACAAATGGCACAGCAATTCTTTAATATGTAATACTCAGGTGACAGTGTGACACTTAATGTGAAATCAACACTAATAAAATGAGTGCATGCATGAAGGATGGTAGCAACTAGCAGGTTAATTGTTAGTGACTCTCGCTTAGCCTCCATACCTACCAGTGCACAAGTGCAAAAACTGGTAATGAGGCCAAAGCAAACTGAATATTGTTGTCAGTGAGCTAAATTAAAATATGTAGGCCTAATGAACTATCATATCATGTTTATAATCTTTCAATTTCTTGTAGAACTTTAGCATACATAGGATGAGCTGTTTTATCCATCCCTTTAAATAAATGAGAAGCCAACACATAAAGGGCATCAACCCCTATCAGCAAATGTAAAAATAAATATGTACATTCAAAAAATACTGAATGTCTCCATACCATGTCAACATACAGTGAGGGGGCAATTGTGTATGTACATGGTGAAAGATCCCCAAAATATAGTAAAGTTAAATTTTATTTTAAAAAAAGAAGAAAAACGAAACAGTGATTGACCAGAAGCATCACCAAAGACATTAGTTATGAATGCGTGGTAAGACACAGACAAATTAACAACAACAACAAAATTCAGTCACATTTTCTTGTATACAATTTTGTTTCTCTCTCTCATATGTAGAAGGATGGTTAAGATGTATTGCTTGAAGTATGATGTGCTACAAGTGTTGTGTATTCTATGTGATTCTGAATAAGAGAAGTATTAAGTATTTTCATTGAAGTGAAGTGGAGCCAAGTTGGGAAGTTTTTCTTCATTTTCTGAGATGCACTTGCATCCTTGGTGTTGGCTGCCTGCATCTACAATTGAAATGTAAGAGAGGAAGTCCAAATAGCACAATTTCTTTCACACAGAACATTTACCCATAATGCAATTGTACTATACTTTAATTTTTTTCCATTTACATTTTTTTTACTTATTATAATACATGACCCATGAATCTAAACCACACCCTGTACAACAGAGCAAAAATGTTTCGACACAACAAAATGTATAAAGCTCATAATCATGTCAGTATGTTCAACCATATGCAAAGAGTAATTGTGAGAAGCATCTTGTGTCAATCAGTGGTTGTACATTCTCCTTGAGTACACACAGTTGCGAAGACCAGGAGTACCCAAAACACAGCTATCCATTAATCTGTCCACAACTCAAGTTCCAATCACAGATATAATAGTGCAATATTCAGGATAAATACATGTAAACATAGTCATAACTAGCTTTGAATGATGGCACAGTTCAGTAGCTTGAAAACCAAAATCAGTGTATGAAAGCAGACATGTATACATCTTAATTATCTTATCCATACCAGTAAATGTCTTCCACAATATTTGTTAACTGTCCATACAAGTAACCTACATATACAAAGACCTAGAAGATTCATTTGCAAATGATAAAAAATTACATAGGCTACTGATGTAAAGTTACATAGTGATTGGAAAGTCAATCCTCCAATAATAATAAAAAAAAAAGAACCATGCATTTATGCTGAATAATGTTGTCTTCAGCAGCCCTGGCCAACAATTCACAAATATTTGTCGTAACACACATCCATTCAACTAATGCTCCAGTACATTACACAGCTCCCAAGATCTCTTGCAAGTTGACTGGTCCAGCAGGGTACAGCCATACAGCAGTGTGGGGAGTGGATCCACCCACATCTTTCAGCTTCCTCCCTACGGTTCTTATCACACACACTATTGGATAGGTAACTTACTGTCTAGCATTCACATCAAATCCTGAAACATTGTTTTGTGTACTAAATATGCTATTCAGTGCCTCTTTCAAAATGAGATATATCCTCCTTATTCATTCTAATGTCAATTATATGGGATTTATGTCAGCTGAAATTAAACAGTATTCACATATGAAACATTAATAAACAGAAGTAAATGCAATACAAAATTCTAGTAAGCTATTACATATAGATGTACTCAGATAGTGTATGTTATGTTGGCAGCTAGAGCAGGTCTAAAAGTTAAGGAAGTGTCCTTTGAGAAAAACGTAAATTGTGCAGTAAAAAAGAAATCATGTGAAAATTGTAAAGACAAAATAACAAAACTGAATGAATGCATAACAAGCTTACAGTTCATAATCGGTAGTTTGAACTCAGATATTTCATAGATATGGCAAGAAAACAGTGAGATGAAGGCAGTAAAACATGCGCAAGATAGTTCGTCCATTACTGAAAAGTGGTCAAATGTGAAGTGCAATAACAGCAAGACCAAAGTGCAAAACTGGAAAACCTGCAAAAGTATTGCAAGCTTTGTGCACGACAACACATTTCAAGTATTTTCAACAGCCAACAGTGAAAATGCAACATCTACTCTGCATGAATGATAGGAAAAGCAAAAAGGGACTGTGAATAAGATAGGAGAAGAAAATTTACTGACAAAAACAAGAATGAATGAGGTCTATGTAAATGTGCCAACCAAACATTGTATCAAAGTCTTTAGTAAAACAATACAAAATGATTCCCACACTGTGTACTCCAGTAACAGAAAACTGTTTGTGGTTTCAGACAGCCATGGTCATGGACTTGCAAGTAAGCCAAAAGAAAAAACTAAAACTTATTCGTGTGGTATAGTGAAACCAGGAGCCCCACTTGGAGAAATTAAAAAAGTTACTGCATCCACAGAGCTAAAAAATCTGCACAATGAAGACTCTGTTGTACATGTGGGAGGTACAAACCACATCTAAAAAATGTAACAGTAAGCGCCATGTGCTATCTTAAACAGTGCCCAAGAAATCTCACTCACACAAACATAGCAATGGTCAATATTCTGCATCGCTGTGATCTTGTAAGATGGTCATGTGTTAATATAGAAATAAAAAGGGCCAACAATCTGTTTGCGGACATTTTAAAAACATGAAATATGTTGATATAAGCTATATTGGACGTTGCTTCCACACACAACATGGACTTCACCTGAATGGCTTGCAGAAACAATATCTGACAAACCTGATAACAAAGGAAATTAAAAAAAACACCAAAATAAATTCAAAATCAAAATGATAAACTCATTGCCATCGCCAGACTCCACAATGAAAGCACTGCAAAAAGAGGTAAAAGCATTAGAACCATCTTCAGCACCAGCAAAGCATGTAAAAAAGACAAAATGTTAACAGAAAGAACAGTAAACAGTGATCTGAACACCATGAGAACTACAGTTCATCCAAATATCGTTTTAGATGAAAACAAGGAAAATGGGAAGACTCCAACTTCACAGGAAGTCACAGCAGTAGGGGCAGAACCAACATTGGAAGTGTCAGAAACAGTATTACTGTCAACAAAAACAATATAAATGGCAGTATTAAGTGCATTAGCAGCAGTACCAATAGTGCAACAAGCAACTCCCCACAGCCCAATGTACAAGTATGTCCAGTGAGTTGCAGGAAACATATCCTTCCCAAGGATTTTTGGCATCTCACCAGGACATGGGAATGAATATGACAACACAAAACATAAATAAAACTGTAACTATTTCTCACCCTAATTACCTGCAGATTTTAAGCCTAAGTGTTCAGTGTCTTAGAAACAAATCACTAGAATGCAACGTAGCAATTAATGGCTCAAACACTGACTCCATGTGTATCATGGAGCATTGGTGCAGAAGTTTTGAACTAAGTATCATTAATATTCATCCATATAAATTGGCAAGTCAGCATTGTAGAAAAACATGCCAAAAATGGAGGTGTATGTATCTTTACAAAATCAAGTATCAGGTACAAAAGGAGGTGTGAAGCTGAATCATTGCGTGTGGGACATCACTTTGAAGCAGCAGCTATACAGTTGTATGAAATATAGGGAAGAGTCATAGTCATAGCAATATACAGATCACCTACTGGGGATACAGACATAGTCATTAAGAAATCAGAAACAGTGCTAAACATTCTTTCTTACTGAAAGAGCCAGTGTAGCTGTCTGTGTGGGTTTCAACATAAATCTTATGAATGAAAGTAGGCTAGAAAATCAATTCCTAATTCTAGTATGTAGTTTCAATCTGATTCCACATACACAAAAACCCACAAGAATAACATATAATACAAACAGTCTTATAGATAATATATTTTCAAATGTGCAATCCACAGAAATGTAGGTAACAAATACTGATTTCAGATTATCATACAAAAATGCTCTTGTCCTCAAAATTCCTTCAATTCCTTCATGTATAAAAGAAAATTATCCACTGAAAACTGTGTAGAATTTACAAATATCCTAACTAGTCAGTCCTGGGCAGAAGTGCTGTCCCTAACAAATATGAATGACGCATATTACACTTTATCTTCAGTTTCCATGTGATATTTCCAAATGTGCTTTCCAAATTTAATAAGACAGTCTGATAACAAATAATAAGACATACAGGGTATTGTTAAGACTGGAACAGGAAAGAGATGTGAAGACCAGGATATCATTCTCAAGAACAAAGAAAATGTCAGTATTAAAAAACATTATTTGGCAAATTACATTAACAATTATTTCATAAATGCAACAACTTCATTAATCTCAAAATTTACAAACCAAGAAAAACCTAAATTTCCAAAACCGCTTGTATCATGAGGATACATCCAACAGATAAACATAAAGTGTTCAAAGTAATAAAGACCTGGAAACCTAAAATGTCACCAGGGAGTAGATGAAGTTCCTGTTTATATCATAATAATGAGAGCTGCACAATTTGCAAGGTCATTGGCATATATAGCCAACTTATCATTTGGTGAAGGAGTGTTTCCGGAAAAAAGTGAAGTCATTATTGAAAACCAGTGACAAGCATAAGGTAAAAAACTATCAGCCAATATCCCTCCTTCCACCATTTTCCAAAATAATAGAGAATTTAATGAATAACAGAATCAACAAATATCTAAATGAACATTAGTTACGAAATAGGAATCAGCATGGCTTCCAGGCATGTAAAAATATAGAAAAAGCACTAATGTGCTACACTGAACAAATAATCAAAAATCTAGAAAAAGACTTCAGCATGGTAGGAACAAATTTAGAGCTCTCCAAAGCATTTGATGATGTCAATCATAGCATTCTTTTAGAAAAACTGGAAGCATTAGGCATTCATGGGACAGGGAAAAAGTGGTTTGAAAAATACCTAGAAAACACAACAAAGATTGTAGGACTGTTACTCCAACCACAAAATAAACTTAGTATCAGATTTTAAAAAAAAGTGGAAATACGAGTGCCACAAGGCAGTATTCTAGGTCTCTTATTGTTCCTTGTCTACATAAATGACTTTCATACTTCAAATGGAACAGCAGAGGCAATACTATTTGCAGATGACTCTAGTGTGATAATAGGTAAACCAAAGCAAATGCTACAGACAGCTATTGATCAAGTAATAAATAATGTCCACACTTGGTTCAATGCAAACCGGTTGACATTAAATGCAAATAAAACAAATTATATGTAGTTTGGGAAAATATGTCAAAATGTAAATCTTGATCCACAGATAATAATGTTGATAATAATAATAATAATAATAATAATAATAATAATAATAATAATAATAGCTTTATTTAACATCAAATGGTACACAGCACATGTACAAAGAAACAGTAATGATTAAAGTTATTTGTACAATACACAAGACACATTCTTCTGAATACGTCATTAATTTACAACAAAATTACAATAAGATGTTTACTGATTTCTATTCACATAATTCCACAAAGAATTTGTTGTTCTTCATATAAGTATGGTACTCTTCTAATGTGTAGAAAGGGTGTTTAACTAAAAATTTCTTAAGCTGGTGTTTCACTTTAATTGTAGGAAGAGCCATGACTGCACTAGGCAGTGCATTAGCCAATTTTATACCTGCGTACTGAGTCCCCTTTTTGTAAAGTGCTGTTCTGTGGCTGCCAATGCAAAATCTTTCTTTATTTCTAGTATTGTACTGGTGTAAATCTGAATAAGTGACAAGGGCATAGACAGAGTGGAAACACCAAAGTAGCTGGGGATTTGTGTAGACGAAAATCTTAATTTTAATGAACATGTAATGAAACTTATGTAGACACTTACTCAGCCTGTTTTCCTCTTAGAATTATTGCAAATGTCTGTACTGCAGAGGGTGCCAGGATGGCATACTATAGCAATTTTCAGTCTCTTGCAACATAAAGAATAATATTTTGAGTTTCCACCATTTGCCATCTAAAACAAATCTTTCTGATAGATAAGAGGGCTATCCAAATAATAACACACAGTCACCCACTGATAGTGGTGACACACGGGTCCGACTTATACTACCGGACCACGGCCGATATAAAGGCTACCACCTAGCAGGTGTGGTGTCTGGCGGTGACACCACAAATATAGCCATAGTCAAAGGACTGACAACGAAAGTTAGCCTGCCCCTTACAAATGAAATGCACATGAAAATGTCATCTAATCACAATAAATATTATTCCCAAGCTGCCAAGTTCTTCTTTAGCGCTGACATTGTACACAAGTGTCCAGGGATGAAAGATAGTATGTTGTTTGGGTAAATGGAAAGAAATAAATATTGGAGAAGTACAGGGTGATTCAAAAAGAATACCACAACTTTAAAAATGTGTATTTAATGAAAGAAACATAATATAACCTTCTGTTATACATCATTACAAAGAGTATTTAAAAAGGTTTTTTTTTTTCACTCAAAAACAAGTTCAGAGATTTTAAATATGGCTCCCTCCAGACACTCGAGCAATATCAACCCAATATTCCAACTCGTTCCACACTCTCTGTAGCATATCAGGCGTAACAGTTTGGATAGCTGCTGTTATTTCTCTTTTCAAATCATCAATGGTGGCTGGGAGAGGTGGCTGAAACACCATATCCTTAACATACCCCCGTAAGAAAAATTGCAGGGGTAAGATCAGGGCTTCTTGGAGGTCACTGATGAAGTGCTCTGTCATGGGCTGCCGGGCGGCCGATCCATTGCCTCGGGTAGTTGACGTTCAGGTAGTTACAGACAGATAAGTGCCAATGTGGTGGCACTCCATCCTGCTGAAATATGAATTGTTGTGCTTCTTGTTCGAGCTGAGGGAACAGCAAATTCTCTAACATCTCCAGATACTGTAGTCCAGTTACAGTAGCACCTTCGAAGAAAAAGGGACCAAAAACTTTATTGGCTGAAATGGCACAGAAAACGTTCACCTTAGGCGAGTCACGTTCATACTGAGTTGTTTCCCGTGGATTCTCAGTGCCCCATATACAGACATTGTGACGGTTGACTTTGCCGTTAGTGTGGAAAGTTGCTTCATCACTAAACACAATCTTTGAAACGAAAGATTCATCTGTTTCCATTTGAGCAAGGATAAAATCACAGAAATCGATTCTTTTAATCTTATCAGCTGCAGACAGTGCTTGAACCAATTTCAGACGATAAGGTTTCATAACTAACCTTTTTCGTAGGATTCTCCATACAGTTGATTGTGGAATTTGCAGCTCTTTGCTAGCTTTGCGAGTCGATTTTCCTGGGCTGCAAACAAATGCTTGCTGGATGCGTGCTATATTTTCATTACTCGTTCTCGGTCGTCCAGAACTTTTCCCTTTGCACAAACACCCATTCTCTGTAAACTGTTTACACCAACGTTTAATACACCACCTATCCGGAGGTTTAACACCATACTTCGTTCGAAATGCATGCTGAACAACTGTCGTCTATTCACTTCTGCCGTACTCAATAACACAAAAAGCTTTCTGTTGATCAGTCGCCATCTTAGCATCAACTGACGCTGACACCTAGTCAACAGCGCCTCAAGCGAACAAATGTACAACTGAATGAAACTTTATAGCCCCCTTAATTTGCCGACAGATAGTGCTTAGCTCTGCCTTTTGTTGTTGCAGAGTTTTAAATTCCTAAAGTTGTGGTATTCTTTTTGAATCACCCTGTATTATATGACAATGTTTTTATGAGACACCTTACAAAATAAATGTTCCACAACTAGTTCTGAGAGCAAATTTGTGATTCCAAATGAGCCTAGAAAAGTAATACATTGGAAAGAATGGAGAGAAGATGATACGGGGAGGGTCCAGCTCCTCTGTAAAGATGAGGGAGGTGTCTGGGAGAATTGTTTGAATTGCTCATAGCTAAAAAGCTGCATCACATAAATATTAAACACATACTGCTTGCAGATTTTGTAAACGATAAAAGAATACAAAGTGGGAAACTAGTCCATCATGTAGATTTTGCTATGTCATACTCCTGGGAGTATCAAAATGAGATTCAGAGTGCATTGAGTTCCAGAAGTGTACTTTTATTTGCTGCAGCCACATTCTGCAAGGGAAAATATAAAACTTATTTGATATGTTCAAATACAGCACAGAAGGACAAAGGAACAATACTTGTCTTTATGAATACACTTTATAATGCAATTTGCCAAAATGAACTTGAATCTGATTTTGAAGAGGTGATAATTTGGAGTGATGGGCCAACCTCAGAATTTAAAAATCTGACTCATGTTTGCACTTCTTGGTTTTTTGTTTGTAAAGTTTTACAAGAAATTATAAGAAAATATTTTGTCATTTCACATGAAAAAGGTGTTGTGGATGGAGAGCGTGGAAAAGCAAAGTGGCTTGCGCACTAGAAGAGCATGATCCAAGTAGAGGAAGCAACAACTATTCAGTCTGCCTAGGACTTCCACAAAGTGCCATCTGAAGTTTGCAAAACTGCTACTGTACTCTATGTAGATCAGGAGACAATTAAGCAAAGCGTTGAACAACATATTTGTTGGAAA
The DNA here is from genome assembly GCF_023897955.1 of Schistocerca gregaria. Lineage (NCBI taxonomy): Eukaryota > Metazoa > Arthropoda > Insecta > Orthoptera > Acrididae > Schistocerca > Schistocerca gregaria. The sequence continues at coordinate 616,791,443 of NC_064923.1, read as the reverse complement.
AAGTTTCCTGAAATTGCAGAAATATATAAATTAAGAAGGAACACAATGTAAAAAGAGTGCATTAGATTGCAATGTAATTTTCTCCTGTAAGCACAATCAAACATGACAGTTGGTCAGTTGGAGGTAGAGTAATTGTGTCATACAATGGGCAAAAATATCCTAAAGTTATTTGTGAAATTGACTCTGAGGTGTTCAAGATGTCAATTATGCGCTAAGGTGGTCCAGATACCTTCACGTGACCAGTTCTACAATAAAAAAGAAATTGTGACGAAGATTACAACACAAGAAATTATAAACAAACATGGCCACTTCTGCTTTGTGGGATATATTTAGCTGCCACTGTTTATAATATCTTATTTCACTTCATATTACACTCAACCTAACAATTTTAAAAATTGTTTATTTCAAATATTGCATACGCTGTTTTTGAAACTGTATTCTTTGACTTGCTTCATCACTAGATGTCTGTAGCCTTGGAATAAAGTTAACAGCTAGTAATGTTAACTGAGCCCTTCACATAACTGCAACTCATCAGATATGTGTACAGAGTCCTGCATGTGACACCTCTGTACCACACAAGACAGAAATAAATTATTTTTTTTTTAATTTCCATGACTCACAAGTTTAAGGGGTATTTTGTTTAAATAATGTGAGACACACTATATTCTCAGGAAAAAATTGTCTTATTATATTAAGATTTTTCAATTGGCAGGATTCTTTGATTAATTCTTGACATGTTCATTGTGTATTCTGTGCAATGTCCTGTCTGTGTCATCTGTATAGAGCATTTCTTCAGGAATACGTCAAAGTGCAAAGTATTAATTTACTTTTGTTATGCAGTACCGCTTTGATATTTTTGACAGTCAGCAACATATAACAGTGTCTTATGAACAAAAAAATACTGTTCAACTGTCCCATACATGATAGTGGAATTCCCCTAAACCTTAAGTCACTTCTGATGGAACAGCGTTCTTAATCAGTAAAAGAATTTTTAATCTATGAGAAGCAATCTTGTTGACTGAACATGTATTATAGCTAAGTTCAAATTGTGTTGTTTTTGTTACTTATAATTTATGATGAAACTGAATTCCCTCTCTCTCTCTCTCTCTCTCTCTCTCTCTCTCTCTCTCTCTCCCCCTCTCACTCTCTCTCTCTCTCTCTCTCTCTCTCTCTCTCTCTCTCTCTCTCTCTCTCTCTCTCTCTCTCTCTCTCTCTCTGCTTCTCTCTCTGTCTGTCCCCTTCTTTCTCAAATTTGATTTGGCCTATGTTCAATGGGCTATTTAAGTATGTAATGAATAAACTGGACCAATAAATGAAATTAAATAACTTCTCAATTAAAGAATTCCTAGGTGACAGTAAAATTCATTTTGTTGATTTGCTACACCAGTTATAGGGTCAACTTTGTAAAGACTGCTAATCTAAAAATCAGATTTGTGAAGAAATGTTTAGATGGGAAGGTGCTGTCATGCACAAGCCCAAAAATTAACACTGAAATAGTTTTGATGAATTTGAGAGGTGTTTTGCAATTATGTTTTGGTTTGAAACAGAGGAAGTAAGAATAGAAAATGAATTTTTGAATGATCCAGTTTATAGAGGAAGGCAGAAAAGCATGGAAGCATTTGGTGAAAAAGAAATTATGATATTAATTCATTTAAGCAAACCATCTGATGAACTCACTCAGATTGAAGATTTGAAAAGGAGGCTTCTGAGTAAAGTGCAATAGGGGTGAGTACATGGGATGGATGAATCTGTAGATGAATTCCTAAAATATGTAGTCTAACTTAACAGAGGCTTAGAGCAAAACAGAAATTAAGACAGTAACTTTAGTAGAAATAGCAGTTGTCAACCAAAGGGATAGAATAATAGTACTAATCTGGGTAACTATAGGAGGGAACATCCATTTTCAATACCTTCCAGTAACACGACTGTAGTCAAAATGATTTCCAGCAGGTTGTAGGTAATGAGCATTATGTTACCATCGCAATGCATTGCATATTTAAATAGATGATGTGACTTACAAAACAAAAGCACTAGCAGGTTGATAGACACACAAACAAACACAAACATATACACGATTGAAGCTTTTGCAACCAAGTGTTGCTTCATCAGGAAAGAGGGAAAGACGGAAGGATGTGGGTTTTAAGGGAAAGGCTAAGGAGTCATTCCAATCCCAGGAGCAGGAAAACTTACCTTAGGGGAAGAAAGGACAGGTATACACTCGCACACACACACACACACACACACACACACACACACACACACACACACACACACACACACACACACATATCAATCCGCGAATACACAGACACAAGCAGACATTTGTAAAGGCAAAGGCAACTCTTTGTCTTCACAAATGTCTGCTTGTATATGTGTATGTGCAGATGGATATGTGTGTGTGTATGTGTGCGAGTGTATACCTGTCCTTTTTTCCCGCTAAGGTAAGTCTTTCCACTCCTGGGATTGGAATGACTACTTACCCTCTCCCTTAAAACCCACATCTTTTCGTCTTTCCCTCTCCTTCCCTCTTTCCTGATGAAGCAACCATTGGTTGCGAAAGCTTGAATTTTGTGTGTGTGTGTGTGGGTTTGTGTTTGTTTGTGTGCCTATCAACCTGCCAGCACTTTCGTTTGTTAAGTCACATCATCTTTGTTTTTAGATATATATATTATTTTGTATCAGCGATACTATTTTCACAAACAAAACAAGTAGTGATATGCTCTTCACTTTTTTTAACTTCTTTACATTCATCTGTCTGTCTCTAGAAGTGGTAGCAGGTGGACATATGATGAGTTTCGCCGAGTTAATATTGTAAGAAAATGTGTATTCCAATTTTACATTAAAACGTGTAATAGAAACTGAATGAGATGGAAAAGTTTATTCATACATTCATGACTACCATACCTGTCCATTCATTTCTCTGCATCAAGAGGATCGGAGTAGACAAGACTAATTTGCATGGGCAGAAGAGCAGTGATCCAGAACTAGTATTCTCATACTATGCTCTATGCACAATGGCAGTAATAAGAAAAAGAAATATGTAAAGTTAAGTGCTGAATATATGTATTGAATATTGAGGGTATGTTGATATCAATGGCAGTTAAAGTTCAGTCAGGATATTTATACCTTCCAATTTCTTTCAATTATTGTTTAAAAATTACCTTTTTAATTATTTAAGCAGCAATTTTTAAACAGTTTCCATTATATATTACATATTTATTCTCCCCACTACTATTCAGTCACTCTATAATACTCTTCACCAATAGTGCAACTAGTCCTGTCATGGAAAAAGCCATGATAACACTACTGGCTGTTATTAAATTAGTACTATACTGGTAATGTTACTCTTGTGAAAGGATTTTTTGCATTTGTGATTGTGACAATGTGTAATGGTAAGGCATCAGACTAATTTTGCTCCCCTAAGGCTTTCTACTGAAAGGAAGTACAAGCAAGATAAATGGGAATTGAACCAATGTTCTATTAGTAATCAAGCTAACTGTAATTACATAAAAAGAGATGTCCACCAGCCTAAATAGGAAAAGTTGTACCCAGAACTAGCTTGATTCATAAAGAAAGTTAACCATGTATGTTGACTTTACTTGGTACTAAACTTATATTTTGCTGGTTATATACAAGACAGTAGCATGATTTAGCAAGTAATATACCAATGAGTGACCTTAACTACACAGGAGTGTTAATGCAACTAGACAACATGTGGCTCTCATTAACACTTATTATCTGTACATTACAGTAGGATGATAATGATAATTATAGGTAAAAAATAATCCTGCTAATGGTGGAGCACCACTGTCTTGGACAAGACCTTCTTTTATTAGTATAACTACAGGAAATTACTACTATTGAAATAGTTATGAAGTATAGAATCTTTTGCACTGATTAATTTTGCATTCTTGAGAACATAAACTTCCCTATATTATTTAGCTCAAGTGGAACATATGATACCTAGATCTAGTATAGTTTGAATATTTGTAGCCAGTTGCTTATTCTAGATTGCTGTTGTTGTAATATGATTTCTAAATCTGCCTCAGCTATTAGCATGGGGAGCCAGAAGTAATCTATCAGTAGACTCCGATTGAGGCTGATCACTTTAGCCACAACACAAAATCGGAAACACTGCTAACTACATAACACATGAAATTGTAAACACTATTATTTGAATAAAATAAATCTTTGAACTAAATTCTTTAAATCTTCTCTTAGTAATTGTACTTTGATCAAAATTTAACTGTTCATTAATGCAAAGCACATGGAGTACTTCAAAGCTTACATTCACTTAATAAGTATGTAATTTACAAATTCACAAAGTTTATTGCCTTTAGTAACATAAGATAATTGCTTTTCAGTCCAGTAAAATAGGACACTCTGATTTATCATAGCACTTAGGATAGGATCCTTTCTAGGTAAATAATTAAGGATAACACACGGTGGCTCAAAACAAAGTCTACAGAACACAAAATTATTATTGAAAACTAACCCACATAAATTGGTTCATGCAGTTATACACTACTCATCTGATAATTTGAGATGAAGGTGGTGGTAGCATCAATCTCCTCTGCTATTTAAATAAAAAAAGACGATGGAAGTATCCATGGTTCCTCCTGCGTAACAGGATCTGAAATTTCTCTCCTTCCAATCACATTTTCATAGTGCAGAGCTGACCAAGTTACGCCATGAATAAAAAGCCACATTATTTCTGCATCTTAGGCTCTATTATATAATGTTGCAATTCCATTCATCTCTTTCAGTTCACAAGATGTGTACTATTTAACTGCTAGCCACTGACTGGCTCATACCACACAGGAGCTTTGCAGTTTAACTGCCAGATCCACCTTTTCCATACCCACCTAGGCAGTTCCACTGTAGAGGGACTTTGCACCAAGTTTCACATGATTACAAACCTACTTTCCATATTCATGAACCAGTAATGTAAATCTTTCATTTTTTTCTGCACATTACTTTTGACATTACATTCGTAGATTAATTACAATTACATAAGATCAGTACGGGTAATATCAATAACTGCGTTACAACTCTTGTTGAAAGTTATAATATATGCCAGCATAAGATTATTTTAACTTATGTATATGACCAATAACCTATTCTACATTTCAGATAATCCTTCACGAACAAACTGAGTACTCATTGATATTCCAAGTAGGCTATATCTTAAGATTCTTTTGTGTTTCATTTAGATGTGATGGGAGAAAGATAGCTACTATCTGAATTTTTATTTGCTGATAATTCAGTATTTTCTGCTTCTAAGAAAAAGAAAATTAAAAGTAGTAATTATAAACAGAATGATAAAAACTAATAAACAAGAATTTTCTTACCTTCACCCTTGCATGCATCTTCTCAATAATTTTGCGTAGGTCTTTCCTGTACTCAGGGTGTGTAGACAGAACTTTCATAAATTTTGCAAATGAAATACATATTACTGTACAGTGTGTGTCAGTAACAACTGTGTGAACACCACAAATCCCTGTAAAAATGAAACACAACATAGCAAGAAGAAAACTGAAGTAAATATATTATGTGTCAAACATAGATATTTGACAAAGATTACTATAAGTGAGGTTCGTACAATATTTAGTAAGTACCAACCAAATCCCTTCTGATAATTATGTCCTAATGCAAAAGGCTAGTCATAATTTATTTATCTATTACCTAACAGAGGTACTCCGGATATATAGCATGATTACAAGAAGACTGTGATGTTCACAAAGACACAATCTGGCTGGACAGCACTTAGAGAGTTGCAACTCCCATTCCAGTCAGTAAAAATACTAAAAAACTGTTATTAAAATTCATAGGCACTGGAACTCTGAATTCCTCACTCATTGATGAAAGAGGAATTAATTTTATTGAATACTACAGGAGTGACTGAGTAAGCGTGCAGGTATCCACTTCATATGATTAGCAAAAGGAAACCAGAGGAAACATTAGTCAAGGAGGCTGGATGGAGACTGGTGACACCATTCCCCTGAAAACAAGGCACATTTGTTACATCTGTACTCTCTCATTTTGTACATCCTAGCATGCAATAATGCTTTGCAAAGCAGTTGTTCAATAATTTAAAAGGCGACAATATTCTAGCACTTCCAAATATCCATCACAGCACACACTACATAGAATATATGCACACAATTTCATAATAAAACATTATCAGCTGACATCAGGCCCACAGCAATGATGTTTAGATTGAATTTTGTGTTAAATCAACTTCCAAATCACTAGAATGAAAAATTAAGTGAAAACCATTCTATGATGAGTGATAAAGAGGATAAATCATTAGTATTACCTTCGGGAGTAAGGTTTCCTGGTAACAAAAAAAGAGAAAATAAAATAAAAAAAGCAGGTAAAACATGCAGTGAATATGTTACATGAAAGGAATCACTGATTAATAAAAGAGAATAGCTTATTAAAAATTGAAATTGCATGTTTAAGAAACAAATCTGTGACAGTCTTGGAATTGCGCTAAACAAATCAGTGGCTTTGATGTAAATTATGATTAACTATTCCATAGATAATATTAAGGAGAGCAGCTCAGAGCTGTGAGCAAGTGGCCCATGTGTGTCCCCACGGGAGTGATCTATGGGTGTGGGGGTGGGGGGGGGGGGGGGCATTGTATGGATCCCCCCCAACAATATTTTTTGAAAAGCAAATTCATTTTTTAAGTCTTAGTTGACAAAAAGTAGTGTAACCATATTATTCTATTGTTGAATATCGATAGTCACCTCTCTGCTGAGCACAGAGCAACAGCGGGCAGTCATGGCGTAGATTTCATGAAGTGTGAGTGGAGCAGTGTGTTTATGCCATACTGCAGCACATATCTTACAAGTTATGGTGAAGTAATTGAAAATGTTTGCCACACAAGTTTTGAGTTTAATTGTAGTATTCACAAGGCAGTATCAATGTTTATCCAAAACATGATGTTTCTCGGTTTGTGTGACATGTCAGGAGAACAACAATCAACCACGCCGTGACAGCTACAGAAAAATAATGTGGACTGGTGTGATCCTAATTGTGAGTTCTAAGTGAAATAAACACATATTGTTTTGAATGACTGAATATCATGAATGCAGGTACTTTTCCATTTGCATATTGTACCCGGAATTTTATAGAGCATGCCTGTCATGATTCAGTCACAAGCACACTCGTGTTATAAGTTACTGAGTTTTTAGTACTGTTGGAAGAACTGTGCCAGTCATCAACTGATAATACATCCATTGAACAGTGACTGTTTTGTGTTCTATGTGCCGTGTTTTTGTATTGTATGCCATCATAGACAGCAATCTTATACACCCCAGTGGAAATGTACTTGGAGTACAAAAGTGATCATGTCCATTGTGGAATAATGTTAACTGTGAACAGTGCATCTCCACCGTGTGTGAGTGTTTAACAGAATACAGTGAATTCTACCACATCAACTTGGCATTGTTGGTGTGAGTGGTTCCTCTCAGGCTACATCATAGCATGCAATGCAGAGAGCAGCAGATCAACTGCTGTGGGAAGGACCAGGTATGTGGGTCTAGGCACATGGTAATTAAATATCCAGCCCATTCCTGTGTCTAGGGTTGGTTTAGAGCCTCAGGTGCTAAAGGCTAGCTTTTATTGGTACTGCATATCAACCCTCTTTCCTCCCAGGCATGTTACACGGTGATGAGCATTTCCAGGACTTGTAATATTTGGTGATGAGGTGCTGATTTATATGAAAATGGAAACAGTGAATAACGGATAGAAACTGTGAGCATATTTTGGATTGTTGTGTGGTATCAGACAAACTGTGCCCACTGTGGATGAAGGAGTTTAAGTTACACAAACCTACTTGTCTGTTACAGAGCACATTGTAAAGATCCAGTGTTGGAGAGTAAATCTACTATTGCAAGCAACAACATCTGTGATGTAGGCAGCACTTATGAACAGTGTGAACAATTACCACCACACCAGTGCTGCATTTTGCCGATCAGCCAGTGAGTGGTAGTGCTGATCAACACAGCAACACCCAGAATTGGTGTGATGTCAGGGCAGCACATGCTAATGGGCAGTCAACACTTCCACAGCCCTGTGATTCCTTGAGCATTAAAAGAATATCATAGTGTAACTGACTGGCAATTCAGACTTTGCCTAGAATTTCATGCAAATAGTGTTAAATGATTACAGTGGAAGCAACTTGAAAAACCGATATGATAATCTGTTAATGGTTATTAGATCACAAGAAGACTTATTTAGATAACCTCAGGAGATGCAGCTAGTGTTGATACAATGCAGTGGTGGCAACTTGATCATATTGGCATTACACTTTGACACTGGTCAATTGGTGCAGTAAAGTTAAATGTCATTGCCCATTCCTGTTGTTGTAGCCCTTGTGATTTGTTAATGTAATGCAACAGTAGCAGTGAATCTTTTGTATAAATAAGTGTGTATTTTTGTGACATCGATTCTATGTGTGTTTGGTGTGCATTGAAGAGATACGGTATTGCCTTTTGACTTATTGTTTTGTTTGTGTACTGTGCAGGAGGTTACTGTGATTTGGTCATTAATTTTTTTTTCTTTCCCTCCTTTTCCATTTTTCTTGATCGTGTGGCATAAGTAACTAATGACATCAGCTAATTACATCAATGCAATGGCAATGGTCAGGAATCTAGATGGAGATTCATCAGGTGAAAGTAGTCTACTTGAGAGGAAGGTTCAAGATAGCAGTACTGAAATATCCATAAATTCTGGTATGTGGGACTGTAGTTTATTGGTTGAAATGGGAAGCCTTGATGCTGTGTCATCACCAATCGTGGCTAAAACCTAGATGAGAGGAGTGTAGGCCTGACTCTGACATGTTCACAACATTAATATGTGTGGTGAAGCAGGGATTTGAGGAAAGTAATAGGCGAAATGAAGGATGATAACGATCGACAGGAGGCTGTATGGGGAAGGTGTAGGACTTTAAACACAAGATGCAAGCTGTTGTGCTGAGCCATGTAGAGCAGGTGTGAATTGTGAATTGTGAATTGTGGTTTATTAGTCTCATGACGTACATAATGTGTGCAATGAAGTGTCAAAGGCTCAGCCACTTGTCAGTCAACAGGTTAAAAATAAAGTAAAATTGTTATTTTGCAATGGAGGCATAACAAGAGGCAGCATACTTGGCATACAAAATGACAAGGTATTCTAAGTGTTGGGAATTTTAAGGAATTTTGATACAAACAGAAAATGGTATCCGAGGAACTATTTAGACCAATTTAAGGGTGGGCTACCTGAACTATGGGATGACCAGCAGAAAATACACTGCATTGCATTGAGAATGGAAGGTGAAGCTGCTACTTGTAGAATGAGAATAATGCAAGACATATGTGGAGTTTGAGAGGGATACAACAGTATTGGTCTCTGCAAAAGTAGAATGATGTGCAAAACAGCTTATACCAAGGCGTAAGGTTTGATAGAGTTTGTGGCCGGAATCTCAAGAAGTTTTTCCAAGATTATTATGAAAGAAACCTCTATTTAGAAAAGCCAATCAATAGGGAGGCAATGGTATCCTTGATCATATGTAAACTACCAGTAGCAGTTCAAGAGGAGTTGCAGGCAATTCCTAAGGATAACATAGAGCTGATTAAGTCAGCTTTGTGATAGTTAGATACACCCAAGAAAATTCTGACAGGCAATGTTGCACAGTTTGTTTCAAGAGAGTCGAAGGAGATTTTACAGAGTAACAACGTGGAACAAGTCTAAATAGAAAAATACAGACCAGCTTCCAATCCAGCAACAGGAATTATGAAGGAAGTGAACTGCATATGCCATACTTTTAAGTACCACAAGCTCAGTAAGTGGAAGGATTGCTTAGAGGACTTCGAACGAGTAATCACTAGTATGCCTCATGCCATGACGGGATTCACTCCACGCAAAATTCTGTTTAAGCAGCAAGCTGAAGGTATATTTTCTGAGATTTTGGTTAACTCCCCAGCCATAGGACAAATGTGGGATTAAAAGATAGAGTTATCCATGGAATAGCTATGTAAGAATGCTCAGCAGAGAAAGGAGAAGCACAATAGAAGAGAGCGGACCATGAGGTATGAGACAGGAGATTGTGTTAATTAAACCTCATATGCATTCAAGCATGGTTAACAAAGAGATAAAGAAGTTCCATCTTGTCTGCAAGATTCCATATCATATTATAGGTATTGAGTCTCCAAATACTGTTGAGTCAGAAGCCGTAAAGTCTGGTAGAGGTGAGGGCATGCATCATGTGGAAAGCATTAAACCATATTATGAGCAGTATTGAGAACTAATATGTTTAAAATCTAAGGTAAAATAATTCTGCTGTGCATGTGATTATATAGTTAATTTTTTATGTAGACTGACAACTTTTGAGCAGTATTAATAAGTATTTATTTCTTATGGGAGCATTTAGTGAGTATTTATAGTGTTTGTTCCATATGTGTAAATTTTCCTATGAAAAAGCTAGAAGGGTGTCTTCTAAATTGTCAATATGATTCTTAATATGTGGGTAACTTGCAGAATTTTGTTTTCCTTCCTACAACATGGAGACTAGCTGCTATTATGCTTAGGCATGACAATGTATATTTTCAGTGGGCACAGTATCCCCAGTGTGCTCAGGCTCATTTAAAGTTTAGCAGATATTACTTAAATTCACGTATTCCTGTCAAAGCTAGTTGAGCAAATTGTAAGGGCTACTATGAGTAGATATAAACTGAAGATATGATGCATAAATTAAGAGTAAATCAACACTGAAAAGGGACTGTTATGTTCGTTTCATGTATACCATGGACAGATTACCACAAGATGAGGGTGGGGATCTGATGTCTGGTTGTGAAAGTACATACTGCTGTATCTGCGGTCATATAATCTGTGACTGTGACAGTGCTACAACAGAACAACCTTTTCTCCACTTTTCTGTGTAATGAATGCCCTAGGGGTGCAGTGCTAGGAGTAATGAAGTTTTTCCTGTGTGTGTGGACAACCAAGTGCTGATGTATAAGTGCAGCAAAAAAATTTTTTCTTATTGTCATGGTGTCAGCAGTGTATTTAAAATCACTGTGTTTATGTAGCATTTATGTATCCATACCTCCTTCTTGGGAACTTAAATGATATTGTATTTTGCTTTTGTATTTTGCTTTATCTGATAATTGTAATTACGATTTTCGGTAGCGGGCTGCACTGTAGGTGGGTTTGAGAGTGTTTATGATTTCTTGTATAAACTATAATATTACGTTTCTTGATATTTGTTTGTGTGACATAGTATGGCTTTGCAGTAATCAGTGGCTGTGGCACTATCCATGGGACGGTGTGTCGCACAAACGACAACATCCCACCCGTTTATGTGTCTAGGGGTGTTGTACAGTCTCAGGTGCTAAAAATTAGCTTTTATTGGTACTGCATATCAACCCTCTTTCCTCCCAGTCATATTAACGCCCTTCCCTCCCCGGTGTGTTATAGTAACACCACTGAACAAATACATTCAGGCTTCACTAATTACACATGCTAAGAGCTGTTATGCAGTAGGAATTAAAGGTTTCCTGGTTGTACTAATGTACCAGTAAATAAAATCTACTTATATTTAGACACTGGCCTGGCATTTGGGAGGATGATGGTTCAATCCCTTGTCCGGCCATCCTGATTTAGGTTTTCCATGATTTCCCTAAATCGCCCAAGGCAAGTGCTGGGATGGTTCCTTTGAAAAGGCACGGCTGCCTTCCTTCCCTATTCTTCCCTAATACAATGAGCCCGATGACCATGCTGTCTGGTCTCCTTCCACAAACAACCCAACCCCAACCCTCTACTTATATTTTCACTGAAAGACCTTATGTTGGTATGACTCTAAGTGATGAATGAGTGGGATGGATAAGCTCAAATGTGCTTTGTTTTGCTGCAAGTATTTAGGAGGCATAGCCAAGAGGCAGACAGATAACAATCGAACACCTTGCGTCAATGACTTACAGTCTAGTGTTTGTGTAATAATAAAGTTCTAGTTGGAGTATGTGCCAAAGGAATTCCTGTGAAGAGAGTTCAAGGCTATTCATTAATTCTGTCTTTTTTAAAAAGAAGAAGTGATGATAGTAAGTAAATATTTATTACAAAATGTATTACAGTTTGATCAATTATACCGTTGCAAGATAGTAAAGCACCTAGATTATAGAAATGTAACAACATTTTTTTTTTAATTTGGGACATAATACATAATAATCATACATGCACTGTTGGTAAGTTTAACTCTTCATATTACGTAATTTTAATACTTGGTATCCATAATAGACCACAAATGGCCACTTTCTAAGCCTTATTATGAATTCTGATGTGAAGATGAAAACTAAATGTAATGTTTAAATTCGAGAACATTCTCTGTGACATATTATGCACAATCGTGTAAAAAGAAAGATGACAGGATACATTTTGTTTGCTATATAAACTTTCTGTTTGTCAATGGGTGACTTCGCCTGGCATTGAAATATTTTCGAAACATGAAGTTACACCTACCTAAAACAAATATTAAAAGATCACAGTAACTTCCTCTAATTGTCTTGGTCTAAATGTTGTATTAAGAAATTAAATATATAAATTATTTTATTGCTCAATTTATTCAAAAGCAAGTTGGAACATCTTTGTAGTGGAGAAAGAGATTTTCAATCTGCAGCAGAGTGTGTGCTGATATGAAACTTCCTGGCCGGTCAAAACTATGTGCCAGACCAAGACTCGAACTTGGGACCTTTGCCTTTTGCAGGCAAGTGCTCTACCATCTGAGCTACCCAAGCATGACTCACACCCTGTCCTCACAGCTTTACTCCTGCCAGTACCTCATCTCCTACCTTCCAAACTTTACAGGAGCTCTCCTACGAACCTTGCAGAACTAGCACTCCTGAAAGAAAGGAAAATGCGGAGACATGACACTCTGCTGCAAAGTGAACATCTCATTCAGGAAATATCCCCTAGGCTGTGGCTAAGCCAAGTCTCTGCAATATCCTTTCTTTATTGTTATTCAGCAGGTGGTTATGTCCATCATAAAATTTAAACATTTCCAAATATAGTTTTTTAGGTAAGAAGAGTGATGAAAATTAGCAAACCTCTAACGAAAGGACACAAGGATGCCTGAGTTTTCCTTTATGAATTTCTTTCATTTTGTCCTTAAGTGTTTTTTCCTAGGAACATTGTATACTTCAGAGGCCTGGCATGTTAATATTTTTCCCTTTCCAAATCTCTTCTAATACATTTCGTAAATTATCCTGGTTGCAAGTACAGTAGGAATGCCCTCCTACATTTTTCTTATATACTTTCAGCATGGTTAAAGTTATCTTGAAAATCCAAATTGGCGGTTTTAAAACTAACTAAACTGAACACTAACTGTTGCTTAAGTATTTTTTGTGTATGTATACTGAGAAATACTTACACATGAGTTCTGTTAAAGAGGTAATGGTTTACAAAATCATGTTTCACCTGTGTAGAAGTTTGTTTTCACACTTCAGCCCTGCATTATTCTGCATTGATTGGAAATCAACAATCACTATATGGCAGTTTTTGCCATCAAAGTCAAGTGAAACAATAAGGATATCAAAGACTTCTATCTACTACATATTACAGCTTTTGAAACAGTTGAACCATGAATTCAGCTGGCGACAGCACCCAAAAACATATAAGACAGCCTACTGGCTGAAATTACCAGGTGGTCAAAGTTAGCACATTTTATGGTACATTTTAATCTAGGCTTAAATTGGCAAGCATTACTTGCTTTAAGTGTCGTTGAACTACATTGTATGAGTCATATAGAATTTCCAAAAAGCTGTTTTAGACCCTCATTTGTTCAACTTTTTTCAAGGGGATCTCCCATTTAAAACCTCTTGTGATCAGACTCCCCCCTCCCTTATAGTTGAATGCTTTTGATGCCTGTTAAGTGACCAGTCATCTTTTGTGACATGTTCTTCATTCATTTCTGTCTAAACTTATGATAGTTGGATGAAAAAGTGGACATCTACTTTGTAATATATTTTCTATTAATTTTAGCACAAACTTAAGACTTTTTTGGCTTTTTTGTCAATAAGTGACCAATCATTTTTTTAAAAAATACTTTGTATGAATTGAGTACAGTTTTCTGGACCTATAACATATTTCATGGTTTAGGTTCAAAAGCATTGAGAAACTGTAAGCCATTTGGTTATTATTTGATGTACTTCATAACATGATTATGTTTTTCTGTCTAATATTACACAGGGCTGACATATGTACTTTATATTACATGTACTGTGATAGAAATGCTGCCATTAACTAGGTATAAGTTTTCACTTTCACATAATTTCAGTAATTGCATTAGAATACATTTGCTTCCTTATTTATTCTTATAAGGGATAACTCCAGGTGATAAAAGTCACAATATCAGTCACAAATATATTTCAGACAATGCAATCTTACCCTTACACAATCTAGAAAATTAATGGTTTCACACATCACAAACAAAATTGCACTAAATTATTAAATAATCAGTGTGGAACATTTGTTTCTTTCTCCTGAATAATTCATTGATGGTTAGTTGTCCCCCTTAAGAAATAAGCAGTTCATATGACAGATATTTAGTTACTATTATTATTATTATTTGTATTATTATTATTATTATTATTATTATTATTATTATTATTATTATTATTATTTAACTGTTATATTTTTTACAAAATGTCTACGCTGTGTTATCTAAGTAATTCTTCGCTGTATTAAATGCATTGCTTAACAAGTACTTCTCGACTGTCTTTTTAAATAAGTTTACTTTAGCAAGCTAACTTCTTTTATCTTCTTGGAAAACATTTGTGCAAGTATTCCTTCATAGAAAGCTTTCTTGAGAGTTTAATGTTTATTCTCTTTTGATAAGTGTGAGTTCAACATGTTCCATGGTCATGAACACAGCTGCTTGTTCAATAGTTCCCAAAGTTATTTTTGATGCACAAAACTGCTTGATAGTTGAAGCACAAGTGCTTTGAAGAGATCTTTACAGTGAACTGAACTGCTATTTCTGAATATTATTCTTATGGACCTATTCTTTAGTTTGAAAACAGTCTTCACATTTTGTGCAACAGTTCCTCAGAGAAGAATTCCATAATTAAAATTAAGTCAGCATAAAGACTTCCTTGAATGTGTGTGTGTGTTTCCTGTGTGAATTCCTAAGGCACCAAACTGCTGAGGTCACTGGTTCCTAAACTTACACACTACTTAAAGTAACTTATGAACACACACACCTATGCCTGAGAAGGACTTGAACCTCCAGTGGTAGGGCCTGTGCAATCCATGACACGGCTTCCAACCACGAGGCCACTCTGTGGGGCTCTTGAATGTGATCTCCCCAAAATCATGATATATATTTATATTGTGTTTCAAAACTTTTATTGTCTTTCACAAATAAATTATTTTATTACTGAAACGCACTGGGGCATAACAGTTAATAGCAAATAATCATCTTCATTTCTGTGTGCTCTCTGATGCTACAGTAGCTGTAAAATAACTTGTATTTGCTCCACCAACATTTGCTGCAACTTTCTGAGTTCTTGACAGTGTAGCTACTTATTTGGTAGTGCCAAAAGAAATTTCAAGAAATTTGCATTGATGCAATGTTTCTCTTTTTACTACTTATTTATTGTGGATTATGGTTACAAAACTGTAACAAAAGTGGCTGACAAAAACTGTTTGAAAAGTGAGATCTTGATGGCTGATTTGTCACTGCATATATATTGTTTTAACAATCACTGGTTATCATCTGTTACTCAAACAGAAAATTTACAGGTTATGATCAGAAACTTGCTGGTGTATACAGAGTGACCCTCAGAATTACATATTAATTTGTTCCTCTCCCATTCCACAATAAAGATAACATGTTGAGATTCAAACAGTAACAATACAGAGACTGTTGTATACTAAGCCTTCAGTTAAAACCTTCGTCAAAATGGAAAACACACACATACATTCATACAGGCAAGTGCACATCACACACACATAACCACAATCTCTGGCTGCCTCAGCTAGATGTGAAACAGTCCCCCCCCCCCCCCCCATTCAACATGCTATATTTACCATGAGTAGCAATCTATCCTTTTCATATTATTTCTGATATTCCAATCAGCACTTGTGTGTATAATCTATGTTGCACGCACGCACACACTGCCAGATATGACATCATAGTAATGTACAGTGGTAGCAGAATATCATGTGCTAATGAACTATGGCACACTGGAAATATTTCATTAAATTTATTGTATATCACTTCAAGTACAAGCCAGAAACCATGTTGCATCATTCCTTTTTGAATGTGAGCCACAAACATTTCGTAGCGCTCTCTTGATGTTAACTAGAAACCAGTATCAAGTGCTGAAGAAATGGTCAGCCACTTTACAATCAACTCAGAGAAGGGATGCAGCTGTCTATTTTTGCCTGCACATATAAGTGTTATGTTGCTCAGAGCAATGAGTCATATATTTCTTTGAAATTGCATGTAGTGTTGATAAAATTCTCTTGAGCTTCCAGCCCCATTGTGCAGTTTAAATCCCATGAGCTTTTGGCTGAGTACTTCTTAGCCATTGTCAAGTGGTGACTGTCTTTTAATTGCTGCTACCATTTTTCATAGCCTTCTGTGATGTCACTCGTACTTGTGCGAGCATCATAAAAGGTAATGTTTTCATTAGATGCCTGTTGGCTTTGTTCTAAGCCCTGCTTAGCTGAACACAACCATCTTTATTGAAGGTATTGCCCAAAACTTTTTATTTTTGATCACCCTTTCGTTAAACTGCCCCAGAAGTTATTAGTCCATATAATACAGATATCTCTTTGAATCCAATAAAAAACCTGTTTTCTAGGGCATACTCTTCTATTGTTGGTTTCTCAGGGTACCGGAGGTGAAAATATCTCTCAGGTTTTACACATTGCTTTCAATAGTACACAGTGTGTGTCCTACATAAAACTATCTACATGCATGTGCTATTTTATTTATTCCTCACCTTCTGAGACCTACATTGTCTTTCAAAGTACTCAAAAGATGTTGAATTCCTGCTGGTGTTCTGAAGACTGTGTCAATTTTATATCTCTTTAGGAGACAGCTTCTTTCCTGTTACTGAGCCACAGAATGGTGAACATGCAAGGTCCTTTGAGTCCTCCTCTGGATTCTTCTGCTTATGTGTTTTTGGAAAGCTGGCTTGCAGAATCTGGCAATTGTTATAGCCTATTTCCACAAATACTTTCTGAAAGTGGCTCAGTTTCTTTGGTATTGGTTTTTAGCTCCTCAGGCAGCTTCAATGCACTGGGGTCTTCAGAAAAGGGTGTTCCTGCTAGGATTTTGATAGTTGTTGGTATGCAGGTATCTGTCAATAAGGTGGGTTTTCAGTAAACACTGTGGCTGAGATGCACAAATGCTTTACAGCAGATGAGGACATCAAGGAATGGCAAGGAATCATCTGTCTCTACCTCCATCCTGAACTTGATGTTGTCATGGATTTTATTGATGTGGTCGAAGAATTCTCCCAGTTTTACACTTCCATGAAACCACACAATGAACATACTGACAGCATAATGATAAAAGCCACTAGGCTTTGTGGGAGCCATGTCCAGGTTAATGTCTTCAAAGTTCTCTATATACATGTTGACTATAATAAGGCTCCTCAAACATGATGCTGTCCATCTGGTTAAAATATTCCTTAGCATACAGACTATATGACAACATCAGAGTGTGGTTAAATAAATCCACAATGGTGTTGTCAAATAACTGAGAGAGTTGGTCTATACAATCTTTGATGGGACCTCACATTAATAATGACACCAAATCAAACTGACTATAATACATCTTTCTCTAAGATGCTGGCATTTAATCTGGCTGATGAAGTCAACTGTAATCTTGATGTGGTGCACAGAGTGACCAGTGTGCAGAGTAAGGAGGCTGGCCATACGTTACACAAGTCTGTATTGCAGTGACCCAACAGTGCTGACGATGGGATGTAGAGACATGTTATTCTTGTGAAACTTTGGAAGGCTAAACAATGTAGATGATAAGGTACCTGAAGGAAGAGATTTTTAATGACATTCTCTTCCAGTGAAGACCTCTTGAGAAGCTCCTATGGCTTCCTCATTATTCAGGCCATGTCTCCCCCTCCAGCGTCAACCAAATCTTCTTGTCATAGTCAGTTCATTCCATAATGACAGCTGTATTGTTCATACCAACTGGCAGTACTTTGAGGAGAGGATCATTACAGAGTTTTTTTAAAACTGTTACACTCAGCTCTTTCCATGTTCAAGGTTGGTGGCTTGGATTTTGAAAGAATGTAGCTTGCTTCTCAAAAACTTTCAGCTGTTGTTCCACTGGGAATCTTGTGAACTGCTTGTACCACACCATTTGTTATGTCAGCAAAAGGGATACTCCAAGGCGACAGTGAAAAATTAAGACCCTCCTTCAGAGCTGACTCTGTCACCCATATTGAAGTTTCTCATCATCATGTCAATAAAGGTGCTTTTTGTTGTTTTCTGTTCTGCCCTATGTTTTTGCTGCCAGCTCAGTTTCCCTTTCTGGATCACTGACTCAGATCTCTTCTCCCTGTTACTTGATGACACCATTGTGGATTTATTTAAGCACACTGTGATGTCAATGAATTTTTTGTATGATGAAGAATATTTTAACCAGATGGATGGCATCACAATGAGAATCCCATAAGCTGCAGTTATAGGCAGAATGTGACATAATTGTTGTCTGGTCATAGGGACATGCAAAGCTGGCAGAACTCTTGGACCACATCAGTAATATCAATGACAACATCAGGTTCATGATGGAGGTAGAGAGAGATGGACCCTTCCTTTCCTTGATGTGCTCATCCACCATAAAGCAAATGGTTGCCTCAGGCACAGTATTTATGGACAACCCACTCATACAGACCAATGTCAGCACACTAATGGCTATCACTGTTGATCACAGGAACGTTCTGTTCTGAGGACCTTGATCTATCAAGCAGAAGCCATCGCAAATGCTGAAAACCCACCATTTACAAAAAGTATTAATGAGAAATGGCTACAACAATGGTCACATTTTACAAACCATCTTTCCAAAAACAGTTACACGGAAAGACCCAGAGGAGGACACGAAGAAGCTTGCATTTTTGCCATTCTGAGTCTCAGTAATAGGAAAGATTAGGTGGCTCCCAAAGAGTGATCAAATTGACTTGGTATATAAATTATTATGTGGGTATGCACATTTTTATTCCATACAGACTGTGCATACTATTGAGGACACTGTATATAACATGAGAGATGTTTCTGTTTTCAGTACCCTGAGAAATTAATGGTAGCAGAGCATGCTCTAGAAAATGGATATATTGCATTCAGTAAGGTATCTGTTCACCCCCCCCCCCCCCCCCATGAACCATGGACCTTGCCATTGGTGGGGAGGCTTGCGTGCCTCAGCGATACAGATGGCCGTACCGTAGGTGCAACGACAACGGAGGGGTATCTGTTGAGAGGCCAGACAAACGTGTGGTTCCTGAAGAGGGGCAGCAGCCTTTTCAGTAGTTGCAGGGGCAACAGTCTGGATGATTGACTGATCTGGCCTTGCAACATTAACAAAAACGGCCTTGCTGTGCTGGTACTGCGAACGGCTGAAAGCAAGGGGAAACTACAGCCGTAATTTTTCCCGAGGACATGCAGCTTTACTGTATGATTAAATGATGATGGCATCCCCTTGGGTAAAATAGTCCGGAGGTAAAATAGTCCCCCATTCGGATCTCTGGGCAGGGACTACTCAGGAGGATGTTGTTATCAGGAGAAAGAAAACTGGCGTTCTACGGATCAGAGCGTGGAATGTCAGATCCCTTAATCGGGCAGGTAGGTTAGAAAATTTAAAAAGGGAAATGGATAGGTTAATGTTAGATATAGTGGGAATTAGTGAAGTTCGGTGGCAGGAGGAACAAGACTTCTGGTCAGGTGACTACAGGGTTATAAACACAAAATCAAATAGGGGTAATGCAGGAGTATGTTTAATAATGAATAGGAAAATAGGAATGCGGGTAAGCTACTACAAACAGCATAGTGAACGTATTATTGTGGCCAAGACAGATACGAAGCCCACACCTACTACAGTAGTACAAGTTTATATGCCAACTAGCTCTGCAGATGACGAAGAAATTGAAGAAATGTACAATGAAATAAAAGAAATTATTCAGATAGTGAAGGGAGACGAAAATTTAATAGTAATGGGTGACTGGAATTCGAGTGTAGGAAAAGGGAGAGAAGGAAACATAGTAGGTGAATATGGATTGGGGCTAAGAAATGAAAGAGGAAGCCGCCTAGTAGAATTTTGTACAGAGCACAACTTAATCATAGGTAACACTTGGTTTAAGAACCATGAAAGAAGGTTGTATACGTGGAAGAACCCTGGAGATACTAAAAGGTATCAGATAGATTATATAATGGTAAGACAGAGATTTAGGAACCAGGTTTTAAGTTGTAGGACATTTCCAGGGGCAGATGTGGACTCTGACCACAATCTATTGGTTATGACCTGTAGATTAAAACTGAAGAAAATGCAAAAATGTGGGAAATTAAGGAGATGGGACCTGGATAAACTGAAAGAACCAGAGGTTGTACAGAGTTTCAGGGAGAGCATAAGGGAACAATTGACAGGAATAGGGGAAAGAAATACAGTAGAAGAAGAATGGGTAGCTCTGAGGGATGAAGTAGTGAAGGCAGCAGAGGATAAAGTAGGTAAAAAGACGAGGGCTGCTAGAAATCCTTGGGTAACAGAAGAAATATTGAATTTAATTGAAGAAAGGAGAAAGTATAAAAATGCAGTAAATGAAGCAAGCAAAAAGGAATACAAACGTCTCAAAAATGAGATCGACAGGAAGTGCAAAATGGCTAAACAGGGATGGCTAGAGGACAAATGTAAGGATGTAGAACCATATCTCACTAGGGGTAAGATAGATACTGCCTACAGGAAAATTAAAGAGACCTTTGGAGAGAAGAAAACACCTGTATGAATATCAAGAGCTCAGATGGCAACCCAGTTCTAAGCAAAGAAGGGAAGGCAGAAAGGTGGAAGGAGTATATAGAAGGTTTATACAAGGGTGATGTACTTGAGGACAATATTATGGAAATGGAAGAGGATGTAGATGAAGACGAAATGGGAGATACAATACTGCGTGAAGAGTTTGACAGAGCACTGAAAGATCTGAGTCAAAACAAGGCCCCGGAGTAGACAACATTCCATTAGAACTACTGATGGCCTTGGGAGAGCCAGTTATGACAAAACTCTACCAGCTGGTGAGCAAGATGTATGAGACTGGCGAAATACCCTCAGACTTCAAGAAGAATATAATAATTCCAATCCCAAAGAAAGCAGGTGCTGACAGATGTGAAAATTACCGAACTATCAGTTTAATAAGTCACAGCTGCAAAATACTAACGCGAATTCTTTACAGACGAATGGAAAAACTGGTAGATGCGGACCTCAGGGAGGATCAGTTTGGATTCCATCGAAATGTTGGAACACGAGAGGCAATACTGACCTTACGACTTATCTTAGAAGAAAGATTAAGAAAAGGCAAACCTACGTTTCTAGCATTTGTAGACTTAGAGAAAGCTTTTGACAATGTTGACTGGAATACTCTTTTTCAAATTCTAAAGGTGGCAGGGGTAAAATACAGGGAGCGAAAGGCTATTTACAATTTGTACAGAAACCAGATGGCAGTCATAAGAGTTGAGGGGCATGAAAGGGAAGCAGTGGTTGGGAAAGGAGTGAGACAGGTTTGTAGCCTCTCCCCGATGTTATTCAATCTGTATATTGAGCAAGCAGTAAAGGAAACAAAAGAAAAATTTGGAGTAGGTATTAAAATTCATGGAGACGAAGTAAAAACTTTGAGGTTCGCCGATGACATTGTAATTCTGTCAGAGACGGCAAAGGACTTGGAAGAGCAGTTGAACGGAATGGACAGTGTCTTGAAAGGAGGATATAAGATCAACATCAACAAAAGCAAAACAAGGATAATGGAATGTAGTCAAATTAAATCGGGTGATGCTGAGGGAATTAGATTAGGAAATGAGACACTTAAAGTAGTAAAGGAGTTTTGCTATTTGGGGAGCAAAATAACTGATGATGGTTGAAGTAGAGAGGATATAAAATGTAGACTGGCAATGGCAAGGAAAGCGTTTCTGAAGACGAGAAATTTGTTAACATCGAATATAGATTTAAGTGTCAGGAAGTCATTTCTGAAAATATTTGTTTGGAGTTTAGCCATGTATGGAAGTGAAACATGGACGATAACTAGTTTGGACAAGAAGAGAATAGAAGCTTTCGAAATGTGGTGCTACAGAAGAATACTGAAGATAAAGTGGATAGATCACGTAACTAATGAGGATGTATTGAATAGGATTGGGGAGAAGAGAAGTTTGTGGCACAACTTGACTAGAAGAAGGGATCGGTTGGTAGGACATGTTTTGAGGCATCAAGGGATCACAAATTTAGCATTGGAGGGCAGTGTGGAGGGTAAAAATCGTAGAGGGAGACCGAGAGATGAGTACACTAAGCAGATTCAGAAGGATGTAGATTGTAGTAGGTACTGGGAGATGAAGCAGCTTGCACAGGATAGAGTAGCATGGAGAGCTGCATCAAACCAGTCTCAGGACTGAAGACAACAACAAGGTATCTGTTATTACACAGGCTAATTGATTCTGGGACAGAGTAATAAAAGGAGGGACCAATAAAAAAATTGTGACATCTTCAATAAAGATGGCGGCTTCCATCTAAGCATGGCCTGGGACCTGGCCTTTGGAAGGTTGAAGTAGGTGCAGTGGATGTGCAATGAATAGACTACCTGATAAGGTGCTGGAGAAAGCAACAGATGTGGAGAAACATGCACTGTATTATTTGAGAGATACAGAGGCAAGCGAGTGTGCTGCAAATTACTCCAGTTCACTGCTACTAGCTTCATGTCATCATAATGCACCTGCGCATAGCATACAAGTATTGCACCATAATCTAATAAAGAAATTAAATATTAAAGTAGCTCTTCCAAACTTTGTCAAAACATGCTTCAGTATAATAATGATTAAATTGTTAAATCTCAGTGTGATCAGATGAATAACTTTCCTTAAATACATCGTTTTGAATAAAAGCCAGTACCGCTAAATAATAAAGCTAGAAAGCCAAAAATTGATCAATACACGCAAATGTTTGTAAAATCAACTGTTACAAGTCTCAACTTGATCAGAGCAATAATTTGGTCAAAATTTGTGCTTTTAGGGAAAGATGAAGAGGCTAACTATTACTCAGAAAGATGAAATATGCTAATTAGCTTCATTATGAATCAAAAACCTTAACTATGTGACCCCATTAAGCTAACTCTAATAGTTTTCAAGTAATTTACTAAAAACTAAATTTGGAATGAAAATGTCCTTATTTGTAATAGATTAAGAATCATTCATATTAATGATAGAAATTTCTGATTACATCACCAGATGAAACTGATTAAATAATAAAGCTATAACAAGTTTCAAAACTCTGACATTAATAACAGTCAATACAAGGTATCTTAAAGTTGTACTTATAGAGTCATGTTCAGCTGTCAGTTCTGTTCTAAAAATTCTGTCTGGCAGAGTTTGAATGCAATTGAGCTAAACTTTTTCTTCAATTAGAGCCAACTTAACTACATTCATATAAAAATTATGAAGATTGTAAATTGATTCATGATGAAGTTATTAAAATGTATGTGTTGAAAGTGGCCATTCAGATGCTTCTACCTGGGGATATAGCAGAAGATGGCAGATGTTCCCTTCAGCCATCTGCTGTGCCCATATACAAAAAAGTCCTGAGAGGGAGTGACACACACACTTTTCCCTGAGCTACCACTCTTTCCACATCAGTCAAATACCACCTTATGCCCTGCCTCAGACATTGTCACACCCAAGCTGCAATTAAACACATCTTTTCTGTACAAATAGGAAGTGAGCTCAGGAGAAATGTACGCTTAGATTTCAAGGAAGTAGTAGTTTGTGTGTTGCCTATCATGTTAACAAAACCACTTGGCAAATGGTGAAATTATTTTCCACTTTTGTGGCAGGCAATAAAGATTGATTATTAAAAGTCAGGGCAAAAGACCATTTAATGGGAATTTATCATAGAGGTCACCTCTGAAATGCTCATAGCGCTGTTTATGATAGAGACAACATCATCATCATCATCATTATTATTATTATTAATATTATTATTATAATTATTATGAGGACTATTACAATGCTTTGCATGTGATTTTTTCAGAATATAATTCAATCAGTTAGTACTCAAAACTTTTATTTATAATCATAGTTCCTTATCTTGTTGAGTAAATTGAGATCAGAAACATTTCTTTCAGTGAGAATTAGAAGAATGAGGACTTGCAGACAGTAAATTATGGTCAGTATGTTCTCTATCTTTTTCTGGTTGACCACAAAAGTATTTTTCAGGCTCTCATATAAAAAAGCGAATATTCCTATATTCCATAATACTAGCCTCTCACTGCCCTACACACTGATGTCACAGAAGGCAGCACAGTTATGTAAGGATGGTAGCAGCAATCAAAAGACAGTCACCACTTGACAATTGCCAATGAGTTCTCAGCCAAAAGCCTATGGATTTCAAAACACCAAACCACTGCGCAATCAGCCACAAATACACAAGGTGCCAGAAATGTTGATCGCACCTTCTGCATCTGTGGTTGCATGCACAGTGGTTTGGTCCATGAGTTTAAAAGGACAGAGCAAGCACTGAAACGTCAATCACCTCAACCTACTCTGAAGATGGCTGGATGGTATTCACCTGAAATATTAGAAGAAGAAATTTGAATTTATGTGGCTGCACTCCCAAAATTTTATGGAACAGTCTTTGCACCACGAAAATATGAATATGCATTTGAAAACTATTTTGACCAGCTTCTTTGTCCAGTACCAATCCATAAGCTCATACATGCTTGAAAATCTAGAAGACGATTTATATCCAGCTATCAAAGAAACTGGAAGAGTTATTAAAACCTTATAAACCTAGTGGAGAAGACTCTATGAGAGAAAAGGTTCTGAAATGATCTCTACCAAAAATCAAAAACAATAAATTAACTAAAATTAATCTTTGAGAAAACTAGGAAAACAGGAAAGTGCTCAGGAGAATGAAACGTGAGCTTGATACATCAAATCCCAGCAGAATGAAAGGTCACCTTGGTACATCAACTACATATGATAGGCAACAAACAAGATTTTAACACATGCAAGGGAATTTCTTTGCAACCAGTTTCATATAACATATTTCCAAGATTATACTAATCTGAGTGTAAACAACTATGGAGAGTAATTAGGGTGATATTAGGAAGGGTAGATCATGTTCTCAGCAAATGTTTAATCTACAGTCAAGTCATTTGCTACAAATTACTGATGTATTAATACAAAGGTTAGCAAATTTGTTATAAAAATCAGCATATTACTTTACAGATGGTACTTTTACTACATGTATTCTGTTCCTTTCACACTAGTGTTGATTTGTGACATCATCGTCCTGACATGATAGTTTCTCTCAGGCGTTAAAATTTTATTGATTATGAAATATAAACGCTCAAAGTCTATTCAGAATGGGAAATATTTAATAGAAAGGTGTTTTGGTTTTTCTATGCATGAAAAGAAGAGTGAATTTATGTGCAGCTTTTACTCTGAGACAATGACTTACATAGAGCGCAAAAATTTGTTGGTATAGTTTGCTTGCTGGTGCAGCGAATTTTATTTTATGATTCTGAATTCGATGGAGATAAATCCAGTTCTAATTAGATCTTTACATGATATCACGTCACTGTAAAAGAGTTATTTATCCCATCAGGGAAATACTGGAAACTGCACACTAGATTTGAAATAAATTACCTGCCAGTGCAAGATCAAGCTGTTCAGTAAACCAAAGACAATAGTTACAAATACTCATTGATTTAATCCACAAAGCTGAAATTAATTTTGAAATAAGTGCTGATTTGGACAAAAACTAAATGAAAGGTTATTTAAAATGCTGAGCATCAGTTTTAACAGAGACAAATATGACATTGCTGATTACATTGCCAAGCAACACTGTAATGAATTAATTGAAATGGTTCATGAAACTGAAAACTCCATTACACACATAAAATGCTACATGAAGTTTGATGACAAATGAGAGTATGAGAGAGTTTCTTATCTTTTCCATAAATACCAATAAACAAACAATGAGATTACCAACTTTTGCATAATTTCATTGTACCACTACAGAACTTGTTATATTTACTGTGTTTCTTCACCGAGTGATCTCAGGAAGCTGGGACTAACAAGAAGAAAGAAGAGGCGTTGGAAAATATTTGGCACCCTATGTGGGGCTTGAAAAGGATCTATCAACAACTTTGGGCCAAGGCACAAATGCTGACTGGTGAGAAAGGATAAGTACTCACAGCTAACGTGAGATACTCGCAGGTATGAGTATTCTAGACATTGCATAAAAACAGTGCTATGGTTGGTGAAAGTACATTTGATTTTATCATAAACCATCATCTTGGAACAGAGTATATCTATTCATATGTTTTGTGAACAGGCATATACTTATGTGTTGTGGATATAGAAATATGAACTGCGTATATTAGGAAAATGCATACCTGAGCAAGGGGAGTGCGAGTTAATGCAACCCAAAGTTTGGAAGTGACAGGTGAGGGGCCTGAAGGTTGATATAATCCATATGAGGAGGTAACTAGGGACCCAATTATGGACTACCAATAGTATAATGTGAGTAAGGAAAATCCTGGTGAAGGAGTCCCAAATGTAAATTGATGGCAATCATATAATTTAGGCAATAGTAATATCATTGAAATGGAGGTGACAGTAGAAGCAGACCTGAGTACAAGTAAAATAGTGATATACAGGATTAAATAAATAACAAAGTTACACAGTAAAGTGTGAATCTTACATCAAATTTTACAGAGCTTGAGAATGATGTTATTATTAAATTCATGGTGTAATGTAATCAACCATTGGAGATAAAGTTTATCTCATGCAAAAAGTATGATATCCACAGTAAAGAGTTAAAGTAATTTCATTATGATTCCAGAAAATGTGTTTAATTTATTTAATTGTGAATATTTTCTTTTGTGATAAATAATGGACTTGCTTAAGATGTTAAATGCTGTGTGTGTGTGTGTGTGTGTGTGTGTGTGTGTGTGTGTGTGTGTGTGTGAAAGAGAGAGTCTTTGGAATTTATTAAGGTCAGTAGACCAAAGAATCTAGAATGCAGTTATGTCTGCAACTTCCAGGCACATGTTGAGTTGCTCGCCACTTCTCTGTTGGTATTGCAGAAAGACAGACATGCTTATGTGACAAGTGTAGTATAATGCAGTTAGATTATCACTGTTCATAATGAAAATGGCGTAGTTCCTAACAAAAAGAGCGAATAAATATAATTTTAGCTGAAACTATTTCAGATCCGGTGGAGTTTATTTCAAACAGAAGGAAACACAGGCCATGCTTGTTGGAATGATTATTTTGCAGACCAAACTATGAAAAACCCCTAGACAAACGAGATCTGCAGTGTCTAATCTTTAAACAGCATGTAAAAAATAATTATTGCTGAAATTGAGCTGGAACTGGTCATATTATTCCCATTCAAAAACACATGGTGAGAGTGGTCCTACCACAATATACCATCCAAGATTCCACAAACAAAGTTCCAGTTATCTAAGAAACTAGACAGATAACAACCAGTATGGTGGCATCATCTGGAATTACTGAAAAAGTTATCGAAATAAATTACCAGCAAGATTGCGAAGACAATGACAGAATTTGTACATCCTGGATGAAAATGTTCAAGAAAGTCATATGCTGATACCTTCAAGACAATGGAATGCAGTTACTGGAGCAAAAATGATGGCGCAATAAGTCAAGAAAGAAGAAAAAAGTGTAAAGTGTTGTGAACAAAAACGTAACAGTCATATAAGTGTAGTGTTTCAGTGTTGTGAATTCCAGTAAGCACCAGTCAACAAAGAAGGTTTTATAAGATACAAAATCAATAAGCTGTGAGTAAGATAATTTAGTATCCTTTATAAAAGATAAATTTATTGTGTTTTGTTTATTCCTGTGTAAAAAGATGACTATTGTAAAAGAGGAAAGTATTGTCGATGGTGTCGCAAATGCTCATAAATTGATCATATGAAAGTGAATGCAACAGTAATAGACTGGATCCTGTAGAGAAAGTTGAAACTCATATGGAAAGACAGGATGAAGTTAAAGACATGTTATCAACAATAATGAATTATATGGAGGGAAAATTTAAGGTATTTGATGACACTAACAGACAAAATGGGGAGTAGTTAGGAAATATTAAAGACAGACTCAATGCTAATGAGATTCGTTTGGAATAAATGGGGCAAAACAACACAGTTCAGTTAGGCCAGAATCTTAAGGACAGCAGTGATAGATTTTAAAAACAGGTCAAAGAATATGAAAAGAAAAATGACAATCACTTGCAAAACGTAGAGCCAAAAATTTACAGTTTGAGTCGTAAAATGGTTAAGATCACGGGTAAGGTCAATTACGTCAGGAGAAACGTTAAAAATGCAGATGCAAAAGTAAAAAATCTGAAAACTGAAATTAGTACTGGTAGAGAGCTAATCCATAATGTGTTTAAAGTTGTGCATGCAGATATCAAACATGTAGAAAATACAGTATCTGATCGAATTTTTATTGTAGATGATAAAATTGTTGAAGTAGAATGCAAATTTGAACAAAAAATAGGAATCATTACTGAAAAAATATATGTAAATAAGCAAATAAACAAAGATGTAGTCAAGAGCTTAGAAAATAGTATTAGTGACATCACTAAGAAACTTAAAAGTGTTAGTAGCAATTTTGCAATCAATAGTTTGGCGAATAATATTGGCACTATGTGGTGCAACATTCCAGTAAAAAACTTTTCAGATGAGAGCAGTATGCATCCGGTAGATTTCCTGTGGCATTGCAAAGATAACGTATTCCAAATATGAATGATACTTTGAAAATTCAATTTGCGAAAAGATTTCTGGAAGGTGAAGTATTGTCATGGAGGGAATGGCATTTGCAGAGTTTGAGGAGAGATTCTTAAGTAAATTCTGCTCAGAGACAGAACAAGCTAGAATAAAAAGTGAATTCTTAAATGGACATGGTTATAAACATGAGTTTGGTAGCATGAAGCAATTTTGCAAAAATCAGTTAAGGAAACTCACTCACCTAAGCAAACCTTTTGATGAACTCACTCAAATCCATGTACAAAAAAGAATGCTACCATATGAATTACAGTCGGAATTAGCTTATGGACTGGATGACACAATAGATAAGTTTTTGAATATGTAGACAAGCTAGACAGAATTATTGAGAAAATGGGCCAACCAGCACACCATAGTCAAAACCATTTTCAAAAGATAGGAGATACAAATTGGGTAACCACACAACACGATAAAAAGGAACCACACAATTTTGTAAGTAATGATTCTCATCAGAGAAATCACCAGTACAACTTCAAGAGATCACAAGGAAACAATTTTCATTACAAGAGTCAATATGGAAATAATCATAATCAATTTGGTAACAGACACTTTGGAAATAAACCAAAAGAGTGGCATAGTCATAATGGTATGGGGAGAACTGAACAGGACTTAAAAAACTGAATAGGGCTCCATTGGCAGTCCACAAGGTAGGAGCTACTTATACACAAATGGACAGAGCCAACCCAAACTGTCAAACTAAACAGAAAAATACCAGTGACATAATGAGTAATTATTTTAAAGAGAAGTGTTACCCCATTAATGTGGTGTCTGTTACAAGTAATATATGTCATACTAATAAACCAGAAACAAAAGGTAAGTTATTTAAAGACACCAATTGCTTAGAGAATTGTGAAGAAGAATTAAACTTAGATTCATTCTATGAGTCGGCTGAGAGGTACGCCTTGCAGGAAGATAGTTGTTCAAATGATCAAAGTGTGTTAGGAATTAGAGAACTTATGGAAGAGTCAGGTGGGCTAGGAATGAAACTTGCACCTAGTAAAGATGATTTAAATGTGAAGGTACGGGTGCAGAGGATCAAGAGACTAATTTTTGTGATGTTGATTGGGAAGAAAAGGAGACTGAGGATAGTAGTGAAGAAAGATGTTTTATATGTGTAAGTGAGGAATTGCAAGCGTTAGGGATTACTAATATAAAAGAGGACAGTAATGATGTTAGTGAGGTACATGTGAAAACAGTTGACAATTTGAATTATAAGGATGCCAGAATTGTAGTCAATGAGCTATTTGATCTTAATACATGTAAGAAAAACAATGAGAGGGAATTGAGAGCAGGTAATCTTAACAGCATTAGGGTAGTAGATGATGAAATGTCAGTAAGTGAGCAATTTTTGTGTAACTTATCGGTTAACAGTAGTGCCGTTAAGAATGATGAAAATTTCAGAAAGGTAACACTTGACATATGTGAAACTTTGTATCCATAATTGTGGCAAAGAATTAAGTACCACATTGCACAAATGTTAAGAGGCAAATATAAAGAAGACACACAGAATAGTACAAATGAATGTAGTTGGATTAATGAAATATTCAGAAATAGTAATCAGGCCATAGAAAATGCAGTTAGAGTAATAATAGCAAATATCTCTGGTAGTAATGATGCAGGTAGGGACACTAGAAAGGGATACGGATTTAGTTAAATTGAAGATGACTTATTACATGAGAATATTAATAAAAAATTTGACTTTGATGTAACCAACCAGTGTATTGATGTACAGATAGAATCATGGAAAGGAAAGTGTTTAGTGGACACAGGATGTCAAGTATCTGGGATATCAGAATCATTAAGTAAAAAACTGAGAACTAATAAGGATTATGTTGAGTAACCTGTAGTGGGAATTAAAATAAGAGATGCTACTGGGTGGCACAGTAAATCAGTAAGGAGTAAGGTTTTTATTACTTTTGAAATTGAAGGAGTATCATGGTCACATGGGTGTCTTATTATTTCTGATCTCACAGAGGATCTTATCCTAGTCATTTCTTGGATAACAAAATTAAATGCAGCACTTGATTGGGTAGGACAGAAATTAATGATGACTCTGCCAAGTGGTGAAGTCATTGCCAAGAAACTTCTTATATCAAATGTGTCATGTATGAATAAGTCTGTGAACAGTATTGAATTTACAAAAGGAGGTAAGTACATTGAAGGTCATGTCACAGATTTTGATACAGATGAGACAGAGTTTGAAAACTTGGTAAATGAAAAAGTAGCCAAAGCTAGAGAACTAACTGAGAACCAAAACCAAGAGTTGAAATTATTTTTGTGGGAATATTGTGATGTATTCAGCAATGTACCAGGTAAAGTAATTGGATACCAATGTACTTTGCAGTTGAAGCCACATGAACCTTTTTTTACAAAACCGTACATTATTCCAATCTTGAAAAGGGTAGCAGTCGAGAAAGAATTACAAAAGGTGGAAGTGTGTGAAAGCATTGAGAGGAGTATAAGCCCTTATAATAATCCCTTGGTCATTGTAAATAAACCTAATGGACAAGTCAGATTGGTACTAGATTCCAGACCGTTAAACAAATGTTTATACAGAGAAACTCACCACCCAGAGAACATTGATGAGTTGTTCTATAAATTTAAAAATATCCAAGTTATGTCAAGCCTTGACCTAACTTTGGATTTTCATCAAGTAACTCTTGTAATTAGTTCTAGAAAGTACACTGCTTTCTTATACAATGTGAGATGTTACCAATACTGTGTAGGGCCTTTCAGATTAAACTCTGCAGTCACAAAATTTATAAGAGTACTATACTATGTACTTGGCCAAGAAGTTGTGTAAGATTTAACCATTTATGTAGATGATATATTAGTGTCAAATCAAAGTTGGGAGGATCATTTGAAGTTATTGAAAAATGTGTGTGAAAAATTCAGAAGAGGGGGAATTACATTATAAGTAGAAAAATGTAAATTTGTTATGTCAAAACTCAAATTTTTAGGTCATGTCATTACTAAGGAAGGGTTAAGTGCAGACTCTGAGAAAATAAAATCTATCGTAAACATTCCATCTTCTACAAACCGAAAACAATTGAAATCTTACTACGGAATCTGTGGATTCTATCGAAAATATATAATTGGACAATGCCTTAATGTAACATGTTTTAGCAACTTACTTAGAAAAAATGCTACATGGGATTGGTCCAAAGAGTGTCAGAAAGCATTTGATAAAATTAAGAATGAACTGTGTAAGAACAATCTTTTACACAGAAAAAGATTTTAGTTTGCCACTTTGTCTTGACACTGACAGTAGTGATTATGGACTAGGAGCAGAACTATTTCAGGAGAAAGTTGTGAATGGAAAAAATCTTGGCTGTACTATTGCATTTGCCGGTAGAATGTTACTTAAACATCAGAGAACTTACACAGAAAAAGAATTACTCATGGTACACTGGCCATTTACAAAATTTAAAACATACCTGTTAGGAGACAAGCTAAAAGTGTGATAGACCACAAAGCTTTAAGTTATTTACAGGAGTGTAGACTATATCATAATAGATTGACCAGGTGGTAAATGTTCATGCAACCATTTGATTATGAAATTGTGTATATTAAGGGGTCAGAAAATGTAGTGGTTGATGCTTTATCTAGGTTACCAGTAGGACGAGCTGAAGAAATGTTTGATCAAGAGGAAGAAAAAGAATTTAAAATAAGATACATGAAGGGAATCTAAGCTGAAAAGCTCATAAGGACACTTTGCAATAACATCAGGATGGGACAAAATAACAATCCTAATTGGAAATTGATTAAGGACTATTTACAGGGTATGATAAACTTGACAAATACTATAAGGTCTTTAAGGGAACACTCTTTTGAAGAACAGATGTGGACTCTGAGAAATGGAAGCTATGTTGGACAGAGTGTGAGGCAGACAAGTTAATAAAGTACACCCATGAAAGTTATGGTCACTGTGGAATACAGAAATGTGTAAAAAAGTTACAAGAAAACATCTACTTTTATAACATGGTAAAGAAGGTGAGGAATGAAATATCAGCATGCAACAAATGTCAAAGAGTAAAAGTAAGCAACAGAACACACCAGGGAGAAATGCAGAACATTATTCCAGATAAACCATTAGATTTAGTAGCTGTAGACTTTTATGGTCCTTTACCTAAAAGCAAAGATGGTCATTGTTTTATATTCATCATGGTTGATGTATTTTCCAAACTAATGAAACTTTATCCTGTTCAAAAAGCTACAAGTAAAGAAACCATTACAAAAATTGAGAGAGATTACTTCACGAGCATACGGAAACCTAAAGCCATACTATCTGATAATGGTTCACAATTTGTTCCAAAAAACTGGAAAGCATTGATGGAAAAAACTAACACAAAACACATCTTAATATCTGTGTACAACCCATCTTCAAACCTAGCAGACAGGTACATGAGGGAAATAGGGAGACTTTACAGGACATATTGTAGTCACAAACACCCTAGTTGGTCCGACCATGTAAACAACTTTGAGGACATCATGAACAGCTTGCAGCATAGCTCTACTGGATTTTCACCATATGAAATTATGTTTCATCTCAGTTAATAGACTTTCCACAATGTGCCTTAATGTGAATGAAAGAAGATGAAGAAATTGTAAAGAAAACCATAAAGAAACTACGTGAAGTTAGGAAAAACAAACATGACAGGAAAATAAAGGCTACCATATTCAGAGTAGGTGACCATGTCTCAGTGAAATCACATGAACGATCAAAATTATTAACAGCAGAACTCGAGAAGTTTTTTGATATTTACATTGGGCCATTTGAGATTATAGAGAACCCCTACCCAAATGCATACCGATTAGTATATCCCAACTCGAGAATGCTGTTTGGTCTTAGGAATGTTGTTTCTTTGAAGCCGTATATTGAGAGAAGGACAAATTCAGCCTACAAATTTGCCTTTATCTGGAAAGAATTTTACTGGAAAAATGAAATGCTGTCATATACAGTCACAGAAACAAATTACAATTATCATACTAAGTCATGTAACATATCTCATGCAAAATGAAGTTGTATCTAGACTGATTGTCACTTAATTGTGTTATAAGATTAGATTTCATGATTCCAATGTGATTATTTAAGTAATTGTACAGTATTTAATGAATTGCAAAATATGTAAACTTGATAAATGAGGGATTTTATTTTAATGATGATGCTAGGAGACAATACATGTCACTCACCCCGACAGTTTGAATATACCAAACCTCATAATTTTGGAAATCTTGCTCATTCACTTTAATAAACCATAGTGTTTATAAAATATGTTCTATAGTTAATAGAATATACCTTCTTGTATATGGAAGTGTGCTTTTGTTTTACATCATGCTCACCATTAATAACCATTTTTATTCGGCTGTGTTGACTACACAACACAGATACTTTATGTTGGCTAATTTTACCTCTCAATCTTGATATCTATCACATAATCTACAAAGTTCATGAGAGAATAGTACTATTGAACTGAAATACTTTTGTTACATCAGTGATGATATAGGAGTTAGTGCTATGTTTATTCTAATATGAGAAAATGTTTTAACTTTACTGTTATTTTTTAGTAAATTTCTGGGCAACAAACCAATATGTGTGTTTATGTAATTTATGTTGAGAGACAAAGGAAGGAGTCAATGAGTGATGCATGAATGAACAATTTACTAGAGTTGTGATAAAAAAGTTGTATACTAGCCAAGACAGTGATGCAGTTTCTGTAGCGGACTGACAAGTGGACCAGGGTACACTTGTAAGTACTGGTGGGCCATTATAATGTAAGCAACCATTGGAGATATAGTTTATATCATGCAAAAAATACGATGCCCACAGTAAAGAGTTAAAGTAATTTCATTATGTTGTCAGAAAACATGTTTAATTTATTTAATTGTGAATATTTTATTTATGATAAATAATGGACTTGTTTAAGATGTTAAATGCTGTGTGGTGTGTGTGTGTGTGTGTGTGTGTGTGTGTGTGTTTGTGTGTGTGAGTGTGTGTGTGTGTGTGTGTGTGTGTGTGTGTGTGTGTGTGTCTTTGGAGTTTATTAAGGTCAGTAGACCAAAGAATCTAGAATGCAGGAAAATCTGCAACTTCTGGGCTCATGTTGGCTTGCCCGCCACTTTTTTGTCAGTATTGGAGAAAGACGGGGGTGCTTATGTGACAAGTCTAGTATAATGCATTTAGATTCTCAATGTTGATAGTGAAAATGGTGTAGTTCCTAACAAAAAGTACGAATAAATATAATTTTATCTGAAAGTATTTCAGATCTGGTGGAGATTATTTAAAAAAGATGCAAACCCAGGTCATGCTTGTTGGAATGGTTATTTTGCAGACCAAACTACAAAAAACCCCTAGACAAACGAGATCTGCAGTGTCTAATCTTTAAGCAGCAACTAAAAAATAATTACTGCTGAAATTGTGCAGTAACTGGCCATTTTATTCCCATTCAAAAACATGTGGTGAGAGTGGTCCTACCATAATATACCACGCAAGATTCCACAAACAACATTTCAGTTATCTAAGAAAGGAGAAAGATAACAACCAGTACAACGGCGAGTATGTAACGCCAGTTAACTGAGAGTATGTGACGTTTAAATGATAAGTTTGATACTAAATTTGATTCCCAAACTGAAAATTTTGGCACCCAAATGGGTTTAAACAGTAAAAAATTTGACCACAAGTTCAAGTCACATGAAAATCAAATCATCTCACTTAAAGATAATAGACAATCAAATGAGAAATTTGATACTCTAAAAATAGAGTGGGAAGAATGATTAAATACTAAATTTAGTGAATTAGAAATAAAAGTTTCCATGGACATTACTAACCTACACACTTGAATACTGCTCAGCAATGTGGGATCCGTACCAGATTGGGTTGATAGAAGAGATAGAGAAGATCCAACGGAGAGCAGCACGCTTCGTTACAGGATCGTTTAGTGATCACAAAAGCATTACAGAGATGATAGATAAACTCCAGTGGAAGACTCTATAGGAGAGACGCTCAGTAGCTTGGTACGGGCTTTTGTTAAAGTTTCGAGAACATACCTTCACCGAAGAGTCAAGCAGTATATTGCTCCCTCCTACGTATATCCTGTGAAGAGACCATAAGGATAAAATCAGAGAGATTAGAGCCCACACAGAAGCATACCAACAATCCTTCTTTCCACGAACAATACGAGACTGGAATAGTAGCGAGAACTGATAGAGGTACTCAAGGTACTCTCCGCCACACACCATCAGGTGGCTTGTGGGGTCTGGATGTAGATGTAGAATTTATTGCTAAAATTAATGAGATAGAGAATGAATATGAAACTATTTATCAGGCTCATAGTGATTTTTCAGATAAAATTTGTAGCTGTGAAAGTAGTTACTCGAAGGCTAATGTGAAAATTGAGGATCTGTCTAAAAAGGTGTTAGAATTTGAAATGAATGCTTGCAAGGGCATAGATAAATATTTAAAGGACCAAACTAAAAAATTAGATGATGATCTTTCTGAGTGGATATTATTTAAAAATAAGGAAATCGAAGAGTAAGTAAATACCACTATTGACTTAAAACAAGGTGAGATAGTTAAAGAAAAACAAATTGGAAATGATGAACTTATGACGTTATTTAAGAGTGACTTCCAGGTTATTAAAGATAAGGTCATTGAAGAATTATATAAGTGGCAAAGCGAAACAAATTGTAAACTGTCATAATTAGAACAAAAATCTTCACGAAATGTATTGACTAAAGACAATTATTCAAAAGATAGATTTAGAAGTGATAAACCGTGTAGTGAAGTAAAATGTAACTGTTGTGTGAATACATCCAACAAATTTTGTGACTGTTTTGGAAATGAAAATGACTCTTACTACCAAAGAGAGTACTTGTCATCTTTAAAGGTTGAAAGAAGTATATTCAAAAGCAGACAGCTTCCTACATTTTTGACTGAAAAAAATACCTTACATCCAAAAATTTTCATCAATCATTTTAAGTGTATTTTTCCTCACAGTCTGAACATGATAGACTTCAATTTATTGTGTCCAAGATCAAAGGTGAGGCAGCACTATGGGCTGCAGAAGCGAGTGAGAATTGTAATACATGTGCAGAATTTTAACAACTTTTCTTGGCGAAATAGTGGTCGAGTAGTAAACAAAAGAGACTATGAAAGAGGTGTATCAACCTGAATTTTATAATAGTAAAAGTGGTTCATTAAGACAGTATTTTAAGAAATACATTAATAAAATGAGGTACTGGAGTGATCCTATTTCCCATAGGGAAGTGATACATAATTTGAAAGGAACATTACCTATTCATATACGTGAGAAACTTATAAATGTACCTGACTATGACATGGATATGATACTTGAAGATGCCAGACTATGGAACAACAATCAAATGTCAACTTCACAACATAATAATAATAATACTAACAATAGTGATAACCAAGATATAAATCCCAAACCTATATTAAGCTATAGTACAGGCAATAATAATAATTAACATAAATGTAACACTTATAATACTTAAGAAACCTATGGAAATAATAGTAATCAGGTGAATCAGATTAGTAGAGGAAGACCAGATGGCAAATGCAGACATAATGAGTCAAATAATCTGTGTGGTAAATCATGAAGACATGATATATACCCAGAAAACAATCCTGATTGTATACAACCTTGAAAAGACCCTTCGACACCTGTTCGATGGGTGGATACAAATGTAACTCAACAATCGCCACAACTGCAAGGACCAATACCACTTGGTAATGGAGCAATTAAGTTTCAGAGGGAACAACCACCAAATTCTGACTATACTGTGCATATTGTTGAAGTACATGAACCACCAAGTATGACATCTACTGAAAGATTAAACTAAAACCAGTCACCAAAAGCCTTCCTAGGATGACTGGAGAGGATAAGGAGGGCAGGCATCATTTTAAATTGAATGTACTGTGGTATAATGATGATTTTGACCTAAGGGAGGAACTGATTGAAGAAACACCTTACATTTCACATGGTGGACAAATTTTGCAGGCAGCAGTTCAAGCAGTAATAAATGGTATTGATGTTGAAATTTTGATCGATACTGTAGCAAATATTAGTGTAATGATGCAGGATTTTAAACAAATTAATCGAGGAGCAAAAGTTCTTACATTTCCTGTTACTGGATGTACTGTATCTGGAGCATTTAGTGCATAAGTGCAAAAGGTCTCAAAGTAGACATAAGTCAACATTATGATGTTGGGGGTTTCAATAAAAAGTACCTTCTGAATTGTTTCAAAAATGACCATAACATGTGTTTGGAATCTAGATTTCTTGTGTGATGCTGAAGCAGTCATCAATTTAAAAGAAGGAACATGCACCTTGGACTCCGAAGGCAACATTTTGACAGTTTCTATGATAAAGGGCAAAACAGTCCCAGATCAACAATGCATGAATTTAATGGTTAGCTATATTGGCATTGACTGTAATTTAGTTGATGATATTTTCTATATTGAATATACTGGAGAAGAAATAAGTCAAGTTACCCTTCAGGAGAAAATCTCTGAATCCAAATGCCTATCAGCAAGTCAGAGAGAGGATTTTTGTTGCTTAAGTAATTATCTGCCCGTATTTAACAAACGTCCTAGAATTATAAAATGTTTTGAACACAACAGCAATACGTATCCACACGAATCTTTTTGTTGCACTTACTATTCCATTCCTTGGTCAAAGAGAGAATCTGTCAAGAAAGAAATTAACAAAATGTTAGAATGGGGAATTATGGAGCCCTCTCATTCTGAATATTGTAGCCCTCTTTTGGCAGTCCTCAAAGCAAATGGTGATGTCAGATCAGTACTCAACACCAGAGGGATAAACAATATAATCATACCAGTGCAGACAAGACCAGAGAATTTGGATGAGTTATTCAGAAATTCTGTGGTGCCTGATTCCTGACATCCCTTGATATGAGAAGTTTTTACTGGCCACAAATTGAAGGAGACAATCTCACTAAGGAGGACATCTTGAAGAATGTTTAGTTAAATCTAAAACATCAAGCTCAATTCCAAAAGGCAAAATTCGATAAAAGTGTGAAGATGGTAATAACCTATGTTGTTGGAGAAGATATACTGGCAAAAAACCATTCAAAGCCCTGAACAAAGAAAAAGTTAAATAATAAATTGCAGTATTTATCTACTGGACCATACAGAATAGTACAAATTCCCCATGAAGGAAGTTATATACTTGCTGACTGTTATTCTGAAGTGATAAAAGGATTATTCTACCACACAGAGATAAAGAGATATTATCAATGAGAAAGTATGTGCCATTTAAGAAGAGAAGATAAAGGAAAGGAAAATGAGAAAATAATTTACTAACAGGACAACAAAATGAGACTTGAGCCACAGAATGAGCTACAAGATGTATTACTTTGTTCATTGTTATATAGTTAAAAAGTTTACTTTACTGAATTATTATTTAAGGTAATGTATGTATTATGAGAAACACACCCCAAATAATATAATTTAGCAAGATTAAATGAAAAGCATCACAGAAAAGATAATTTCTGGAAAGAGAAAGACGCAGTTATTAGATTGAAAAACAACAGAAATCAAAATTAACTGACTTCAAGATAATTGGCTAAGTTTACTAAATTCCACCTTAGAGGCATAAGTATTTTACGTTTATGAATTATTGAAGGAATTCTATATGTGTGTTATTGGTAACAAGCATATTTCATATGTGTGTAATGGACACAATCAAAGCTAAAGGGCCACGTGTGCAAGAACATGAAATCATGACACAAAACATGCCATAGAGTTTTGGGGTTTCGGGTTCCTCTGGATAGGTCAGGAATCCACTACACCTAACAGGCTACTACACAGGTAGCAGGGGTTGTGTGGCATTGACTGGGTGGTTTTTTAGGTTAGATGGCCTCAGGCAGGTACAGAAAGGGCAACAGCCTCAAATGGTGTGGGGCAAAGTCAGAACATGCGGGGCCAAGCTTCAGTCGGTATGGTAATTGTAAACTGTTGAAGAGGTGTCGGTAAGGTACTGGAACTTCAAGAACTTATAGAAAGCATCCAAGCTGAAATCATTATAGGTACGGAAAGAAGGCTGAAGCCACAGATAAATTCTGCCGAAATACTTACAAAGGCACAGATGGTGTTCAGAAAGGACAGATTGCATGCAACTAGTGGAGGCATATTTGTTGCTGTTACTAGTAGTTTATCCTGTAGTGAAACAGAAGTGGATAGTTCCTGTGAATTATTATGGGTTCAGGTTATACTCTGCAACCCAGTTAGGTCAATAATTGGCTCCTTTTACTGACCTCCCGACTCAGCAGCATTAGCGCCAGAACAATTGAGAGAAAATCTGGAATACATTTCACATAAATTTCCTCAGCATGTTATGGTCTTAGGTGGAGATTTCAATTTACCAGAATTTACCAGATATAGACTGGGACATTAAGATGTTTAGGACGGGTGGTAAGGGCAGAGCATCGAGTGACATTATACCGATTGCACTATCCGAATATTACCTCGAGCAATTAAACAGAGAACCGACTTTTGGAGATAAGATCTTGGACCTTTGGACCTTCTCATAACAAACAGACCCGAACTTTTCAACTCTGTAAGCACAGAACAGGTAGTCACTGATCATAAGGCCATTGCAGCGTCCCTGAATATGGAAGTCAATAGGATTATAAATAAAGGGAGGAAGCTTTATCTGTTTATCAAGAGTAAGAGGAGGCAGATTTCAGACT
This sequence comes from Schistocerca gregaria, assembly GCF_023897955.1. Classification (NCBI taxonomy): domain Eukaryota; kingdom Metazoa; phylum Arthropoda; class Insecta; order Orthoptera; family Acrididae; genus Schistocerca; species Schistocerca gregaria. The sequence goes on along the minus strand of NC_064923.1, from coordinate 616,750,644 downwards.
ACCTAACAGATCAAAATGAAAATTTCTGTTCTGACACTGACAATGTTGAGTGTTTATGGAAAAAGTTCAAGGCAAGGCCAACCTGGTACAGAAGCAGATAACCAGAGCCACTTCCTCATCCCCTCAAACCCAGAACCTCTCACAGAAGAACCCCAAAAGTGCCCCACTTGTGACAGAATACTTCCCGGGACTGGATCAGACCTTGAATGTGGCTTTCCAGCAGGGATACGACTTCCTAAAATCCTGCCCCGAAATGAGATCCATCCTTCATGAAATCCTCCCCACTTCACCAAGAGTGTCTTTCCGCCATCCACCTAACCTTCGTAACCTCTTGGTTCATCCCTATGAAATCCCCAAACCACCTTCCCTACCCTCTGGCTCCTACCCTTGCAACCGCCCCCGGTGTAAAACCTGTCCTATGCACCCTCCCACCACCACCTACTCCAGTCCTGTAACCCGGAAGGTGTACACGATCAAAGAGAGAGCCACGTGTGAAAGCACCCACGTGATTTACCAACTGACCTGCCTGCACTGTGACGCTTTCTATGTGGGAATGACCAGCAACAAACTGTCCATTCGCATGAATGGACACAGGCAGACAGTGTTTGTTGGTAATGAGGATCACCCTGTGGCTAAACATGCCTTGATGCACGGCCAGCACATCTTGGCACAGTGTTACACCGTCCGAGTTATCTGGATACTTGCCACCAACACCAACCTATCCGAACTCCGGAGATGGGAACTCGCCCTTCACTATATCCTCTCTTCTCGATATCTGCCAGGCCTCAACCTCCGCTAATTTCAAGTTGCCGCCGCTCATACCTCACCTGTCTTTCAACAACTTCTTTGCCTCTGTACTTCCGCCTCGACTGACATCTCTGCCCTTACTCTTTGCCTTTAAATATGTCTGCTTGTGTCTGTGTATGTGCGGATGGATATGTGTGTGTATGTGTGTGCGAGTGTACACCTGTCCTTTTTTTCCCCTAAGGGAAGTCTTTCCGCTCCCGGGATTGGAATGACTCCTTACCCTCTCCCTTAAAACCCACATCCTTTCGTCTTTCCCTCTCCTTCCTGAAGAAGCAACCATCGGTTGCGAAAGCTAGTAATTCTGTGTGTGTGTTTTGTTCATGTACCTGTCTGCCGGCGCTTTCCCGCTTGGTAAGTCTTGGAATCTTTGTTTTTAATATATTTTTCCCATGTGGAAGTTTCTTTCTATTTTATTTATGACATAGCAGATAGTGTCATAAGTTCCATGCGGCTCTTCATGGGTGATGCTGTAGTATACAGAGAAGTTGCAGCATTAGAAAATTGCAGCAAAATGCAGGAAGATCTGCAAAGGATAGGCACTTGGTGCAGGGAGTGTCAACTGACCCTTAACATAGACAAATGGTATTGTATTGCGAATACACAGAAAGAAGGATCCTTTATTGCATGATTATATGATAGCGGAACAAACACTGGTAGCAGTTACTTCTGTAAAATATCTGGGAGTATGCACATAGAACGATTTGAAGTGGAATGATCATATAAAATTAATTAATGGTAAGGCGGGTGCCGGGTTGAGATTCATTGGGAGAGCCCTTGGAAAATGTAGTCCATCGACAAAGGAGGTGGCTTACAAAACAGTTGTTCGACCTATACTTGTGTATTGCTCATCAGTGTGGTATCAGTATCAGGTCGAGTTGACAGAGGAAATAGAGAAGATCCAAAAAAGAGCAGCGCATTTTGTCACAGGGTTATTTGGTAAGCGTGATAGCGTTACGGATATGTTTTTCAAACTCAAATGGCAGACTCTGCATCATGGTGTAGCATGCTGCCCAGGTTTCGAGAGAGTGCATTTCTGGATGAGGTATCAAATCTATTGCTTCCCTATTTTTATACCTCCCAAGGAGATCACGAATGTAAAATTAGAGAGATTCTAGCACTCACGGAGGGTTTCTGGCAGTCATTCTTCTCACAAACCATATGCAACTGGAACAGAAAAGGGAGGTAATGACAGTGGCATGTAAAGCGCCCTCCACCACACACCATTGGGTGGCTTGCAGAGTATAAATGTAGAAGTAGATGTAGAATAATAATGGCTTGAAGTTCATGATAAATCAATAACCATTATGGTAGGGGAAATGAATACAGATCTCATGAGGGTACGGTGGTAAGAAGATAGAGACACTGTGGTCTAAAATAAACTGAGGACAATAAAGTGATGGAACAAACTTCAATATTGGATGAGAATGTATACGACAAAGAAAAAATGTGCCAAAATGAGCACAAGTGAACAATACTCACAGTATCTGTAATGAAGTTGCAAATCTGCACAAAAAAGTATAAGCAAATCTGTAGCATGCTTTTATAACAATAAACAGCACATCAATACATCACTATGCACACAAAGACCTGTAGTGAGCCACTCCAAACCATGAAACAAACAACAAATGTTGTAATCCAAATTTCAAGAGAATAACCTTTATTAAACAACTTATGAAACTCATAGAAGTATTATCCATTCACTTCATTTTTCTGTTGATGAAAAAATATCAGACAAAGACACAACACAGCTCCAGCGAGAATTGCAAGACACACGGTGGAGAAGCAGAGATGATGTTACCAGCTGATACATCATTCAACATGACACTGTATGTGACTCTTTTGAAAAGGCAAAAAAGAAGAAGATGACCAAGCTGACTATAGCTGTGTACACAGCTTGGTGGAGGTCGCAGTTCTGTTCATTTTCTATAGGTACTGGCACCAATCCTTGCCTAGTGCAGTCAGTTGAAAAGGCTTCTCACCAATTAGTGAAGTGTTGTGTGTGTGTGTGTGTGTGTGTGTGTGTGTGTGTGTGTGTGTGTGTGTGTGTGTGAAGTGCATCATCCTTGCCTAGTGCAGTCAGTTGAAAAGGCTTCTCACCAATTAGTGAAGTGTTGTGTGTGTGTGTGTGTGTGTGTGTGTGTGTGTGTGTGTGTGTGTGTGTGTGTGTGTGTGTGTGTGAAGTGCATCATATTAGAAAGTGAAATTCGAACAAATTCATTGACTTTTGGAAATTTCTTTAAATGGGCAATTTCTGTTAGGCCCCCTTTTTCAATAACTCATGTAAAATCTGATGTAAAGGGTATGTTACAACTTGTGGTATGAATCTTGGGATGACTGAACTAAAGTATAACAGCAAAGTACACAACCCTAGCACGCTTCAGTAAATCTGTAAGGTCTTCGATCTTTTTGGGGCATTACAGATTGTGTGGTGATGTAGCGATACAAGGGGTAGCAAATTTGTTGCGAAAATCAGTACATTACTCTATGGATGGTACATTTACTTAATGTATTGCATCCTTTTCAAGCAAGTGTCAATTTCTGATGTCATTGTCCAGACACAAATTAATTGTGATTGAAATCAATTTTTGCAAATTAATTGTTTCTCTCAGGTGATAAAATTTTATTAATTATGTAATATAAACTGTCAAAGTCTACACAGAATGGGAAATATTTAATATAAAGGTGTTTTGGTTTTTCTATGCATGAAAAGGAGAGTGAAATTATCTGCAGCTTTTACTCCGTGACGACAATTTACTTTGAGTGCAAAAGTGCGTGTCTATAGTTTGTTTGCCAGTGCAGTGAATTTTATTTTATGATTCTGATTTGGATGGAGATAAATCCAGTTCCAGTTAGATTTTTACATGAGATGATGTCATTCTAAAAGAATTTTGTAGCCCACGAGTGAAATACTGAAAAATGTGCTCTAGATTTGAAATAACTTAGATGCCAGTGCAAGATAGGGCTGTTCAGTAAATCGCAGACAATAGTTACAAATACTCATGCATTTAATCCACAAAGCTGAAATTAATTTTGAAACAAGTGCTAATTTTGACAAAATATAAATGTAAGGTTATTTAAAATGTTGAGCATCAGTTTTAATAGAGACACACATTACATTGTTCATTACATTGTCAATCAACACTGTAATGAATTCTTTGAAATGGTTCATGACACAGTTCCCATCGAATAGGTCAACCTCAACCAGTGGTGAATAAGCTACTTCTCTGTAACTGGTTGGTGTAAATAACTTCAAGTCAGATGCCTCAACTTACATGTTTGGCTACATTTCACAGAACAACACATAAATTCTCCTGCCTAAATTACTCTATAAACATGTCGAAGCACACACTTCCAAAAGACATATACAATGCATGCAACGACTGGTACAAATACATTGAAAAGCAAAAACAAATAAAAGGATGGTGATAACTACTGATAGTGGTGGGGCCAGCAATCATTGAAGGTGAACAACCTTTACAATACACTACTTTTATCTATGGCAAGATATATTAATAGATTGTCTGTTACAAGAAAAAACCAATTAAATTGGTTGCAATTTTTTCTAATAGAGAGGAATGGTTTTTAGTCTTATCAGTCACCATGATGTGGCTACAGCAGTAGAAGCATATTGAAGTTTCTGATATGAATCCTGTAAGCTAATCCAGTCATGTCCTTGGGATTAACATATCCTCTTTCCTTACATCCTGTTCCAGTTGGCAGTGGTAATAAGTTGCATAGAATCCATTTGTCATAGGCTGGAACAAAGTAACTGTTTACGCAGCACCTGAAGGTCATATTAGTCCAACTAGGTTTCACACATGATAGTTTGGCACAGTCCACATGACGTTTATAAATTAATGTTCCATTTGCTATAATTTGCCAATTGCAAAGTTTGAGAGTCCATCTGCTGTTAATATTCATGTTTCATGATAACAATGTTTCAGTGAAAACAATCACTTATGTAGCAACACAGTTCATAGTTTCCACACTGATGGTTAGTGTTTTAGCATACGTCATATTTTGCTGTCAAAAAAATTAGCAATATTAAACTGACAGTATGTAATGCAGTTCAATTCTAAACCGATGGCACTACTGCCTGTTCATGAGTGCATTGTTGGCCACAAGCACCAATCTGCAAAAACCAACACTATTTGTGTAATACAATGTCTGCTTTGAATGTCCATCATAAAATGACCTTTAAAAACATGTCTAACACATGAAAGTCCTATATTAATAACATGTTAATAGCACACTATTACTACGCACAATACTTGCTTCCAGACTGTTACAGTCAGGCACCATCTGCAACTGGCTGCCACCCTCTGTTCGACCCAACAACTATTGGTACATCTTTTGCTCCACATTTCTAGCAACACTACTGCCACCTACATTGTGTTTCACACAATATGTTTAATAAAGCTATTTGAAAGATCATAAGAAAAAATCTAGTTCCTTACATGAGGCGCTCATATAGAAAACAGCAAAGTAAACACAGTCACTCTACATAATCTATACTATATAACCAAATGAAAAATATACTACATCATCAGAAATATATCTATGAAGTACAAGGTAGTAAAAGAAAGGAAAAGAAATTCGAACTTATTAGTCACAGCATCACAAGCACATTAGTATAGTTTTGCATAAGCTGCCACTGGTAATGTGTACTCAAGAGTGGCTTGAAGCAACTACTTTCAGAGTTATTTGAATAATTAAATGACTTTACATTAGAATAACCACTGCTGGTAGGTAGTTTGGATTATGTTTATGAGGTCCCAGGGCAAGACAGCAGTGATGGACAAGCACACGCAATTCACAGCTTCCTGGCTTTGGGCCATCAGTGATTCACAACTAGAAGGCCACCAAATATGTATAGTGTAATCATGCTATACAATTTAGTTATCTGTATAATTCATGTAATGACGTACAATTGAAGAATAATTGACAGTACTTCAGTACATAGGTGACTCTGCCAAAGCAACATTAGCTAGTACTATAGTTTGATAAACGAACTTAGATGTAATGAATATTTGGTGTTCTTATAACAGTTTAGAGTAAACTGTAGGGGTTGAAAATATTATTAATTGCTATGATGAAATGTTTCCCATGAGAGTTACACCCACAACCAAATTGCTGAAAGTTAGAAGCCCACCAACCTTAGCCAGGCACACAAGTCAAATGTTTGTCAAAGAGAGATTATTTTTAATATTGACTCTAAAACCAAAGGTCCTTCCTCAATGACTCAGTTGTTTCCTCATAGCAGTGGGACTATAGAAACCACAGGGACCCAGATTTTTCTCTCTCCTAGTCTTTCAGAAACATGTATAACAAGGCCCAAATAAAATAGCATATGATAATGGCATCACTAGAAACATTGCAAAAAGGTCTATAACTTAATAAATAACAAATTATTTCTTCAGCCACAATACCCTCACATCTGACAGAATAAGTGTTACATTATTTGTTGTAAACATTCACACACCAATTTCAAAACTATTTCTCCACTTGGATCAGGATATTTCTGTCAATTTTGAACATAGCTATTTTGACCAAGATACTTAATTAGTTTTAAAATTCAGAAAGCTCAGTGTCATGTTACTAGGGCCCCCCATCGAGTAGACCAAGTGCAAGTCTTTCGATTTGATGGCACTGTGGTGACTTGTGTATCAATGAAGATGAAATGACGATGATGAGGACAATATAACACCCAATCCTTCACCAGAGAAAATCTCTGACACAGCCAGGAATCGAACCTGGGCCCTTAGGGTTAGCATTCTGTTGTTCTGACCACTCAGAAAGCTCAATAATGTATTTAAAAATATGTTGAAATGTTCTTAAATGTATTTTATTCTGTGAGAGAATTTAAAAAGTTTCATAGTATTAATTCTTTTCTCTATGTTGCATTTTCTGAGTGAAGGATGATATGAAATCCATCAATGCTTTTTATTGGCTAAGTAAATTTTAAAATATGTATGATTAATAAATTTGAAAGGACACATACTGAGAGCATACTGCTTTGTTGTTAACAAAAAGCATGCACAACATTTACATGAGAATTGTACACTCCTGGAAATGGAAAAAAGAACACATTGACAATGGCGTGTCAGACCCACCATACTTGCTCCGGACACTGCGAGAGGGCTGTACAAACAATGATCACACGCACGGCACAGCGGACACACCAGGAACCGCGGTGTTGGCCGTCGAATGGCGCTAGCTGCGCAGCATTTGTGCACTGCCGCCGTCAGTGTCAGCCAGTTTGCCGTGGCATACGGAGCTCCATCGCAGTCTTTAACACTGGTAGCATGCCGCGACAGCGTGGACGTCAACCGTATGTGCAGTTGATGGACTTTGAGCGAGGGCGTATAGTGGGCATGCGGGAGGACGGGTGGACGTACCGCCGAATTGCTCAACACGTGGGGCGTGAGGTCTCCACAGTACATCGATGTTGTCACCAGTGGTCGGCGGAAGGTGCACATGCCCGTTGACCTGGGACCGGACCACAGCGACGCACAGATGCTCGCCAAGACCGTAGGATCCTACGCAGTGCCATACGGGACCACACCGCCACTTCCCAGCAAATTAGGGACACTGTTGCTCCTGGGGTATCGGCGCGGACCATTCGCAACCGTCTCCATGAAGCTGGGCTATGGTCCCGCACACCGTTAGGCCATCTTCCGCTCACGCCCCAACATCGTGCAGCCTGCCTCCAGTGGTGTCGCGACAGGCGTGAATGAAGGGATGGATGGAGACGTGTCGTCTTCAGTGATGAGAGTCGCTTCTGCCTTGGTGCCAATGATGGTCGTATGCGTGTTTGGCGCCGTGCAGGTGAGCGCCACAATCAGGACTGCATACGACCGAGGCTCAGAGGGCCAACACGCGGCATCATGGTGTGGGGAGCGATCTCCTACACTGGCCGTACACCTCTGGTGATCGTCGAGGGGACACTGAATAGTGCACGATACATCCAAACCATCATCGAACCCATCGTTCTACCATTCCTAGACCGGCAAGGGAACTTGCTGTTCCAACAGGACAATGCACGTCCGCATGTATCCTGTGCCACCCAACGTGCTCTAGAAGGTGTAAGTCAACTACCCTGGCCAGCAAGATCTCCGGAAGTGTCCCCCATTGAGCATGTTTGGGACTGGATGAAGCGTCGTCTCACGCGGTCTGCACGTCCAGCACGAACGCTGGTCCATCTGAGGCGCCAGGTGGAAATGGCATGGCAAGCCGTTCCACAGGACTACATCCAGCATCTCTACGATCGTCTCCATGGGAGAATAGCAGCCTGCATTGCTGCGAAAGGTGGATATACACTGTACTAGTGCCAACATTTTGCATGCTCTGTTGCCTGTGTCTATGTGCCTGTGGTTCCGTCAGTGTGATCATGTGATGTATCTGACCCCAGGAATGTGTCAATAAAGTTTCCCCTTCCTGGGACAATGAATTCACGGTGTTCTTATTTCAATTTCCAGGAGTGTATATTAGATAACTACTGTTTCTTGATCAATTTAAACCATTGGCGCTATTTTGTAATAGTTATGGACACACAATTCATCTATAAAAAAAATCATATGTTTATAAAACTTTACTTACCAAGCATCATCTCCAAAACATAAAATCTTCCACCTGGACTAACAACATCGATGAGTTCACCTGTTGCACCAGAGAACACATGACAATATCCTCTCTGTACAATATACATTTTGCGGAAAATTTCACCAGCATAAACTACAACAGTGTGTGGTGGTAACACACGCACTGATGAAATGCGGCACACTTGTATCAGTGCCTTCAGTGGTAGACCCTAAGAAAAAAGAGTACACAGTGTAAGAGAATATTGATATATCAGTCTCCATTGACTAAACAAATAAAAGCTGATATAACACATATTCATAAGCATATTTATTCAAAGACTTTTGCTAATTGTAATGGAATGATGAATAAATGTAATAGGAACGTGGAAAGATCACCCACACCTGTAGCAGTTACATCACCTGTAAAAATCAAATGATTGAAGGAACTGAGCTTTCATTTCTTATAAGCTGCACATAGAGATCATTCCTCAGGTACATGATCATTCCTTTGCAAAATTGTCTTAGGGAACCAAGGAGTAGTTCAGTTTTAAAGCCATTAAAAAAAATTTAGTGTTTGTATTGGCATATAGTTTTGTAATTTAAAAATCTAAAAATATTTCATCGTGGTTCCAGAATTTTAACAACTGTTCTCATTCTGTACATTTTGCTGCACCATTACTAAATGAAGCCCCTTTAGTGTAGCCAATCACATAAAATCTACATTGGATAATACATGTTCAGCAAAACCAATGCAAATGAATGCAGAACAAAAATAAGAACACATTTCAACAAAAATCTTTTAGTATTTTGAAGTCCAAATTGCAGTTTGGGAAAAAATACAGATTTCTACACATGCAGTACATTTCATAATATCTCACTGGGAAGACATCATCATGACCTATACGTTATGTTAAGAAATATAAGGTACTGATAACAGATAACATCAACTGCAGTATGTGAATTATTAATATGAAACTGGTTAAAGTTATGTGGCTGTAGACAACAGAATAAACCCAACAAATGAAAATATTTTAATACATGTATTATTTAGCCAGAAAGATTGATTGTGGCAAAAAGAAACAGTGTCTAGACTACAAATATGATATCACGCAATCAAAAGTCATTTGACAACTTGAGCTGAATAAATGCTTCCTGTAGACCATTCTGAGTGTTCCGGTCTTCATCTGTGTGCATCCATGTAACATTTGCATGCTTTCCTATGATATACAGTCATCACTGGAATGAATTTTTATTTCTGTGATACCTGTTCTGCATAGACAATGATAAAGCTGTTTCATATGAACCTCTCAATATCACTTTTATTATAATGTTTCCTGTCATTTGCCATTTTTATTTTATCTGTGTGTGTTTGTGGATACATTTTAATGTTTGATGTTTGATGTTTGCAATTTCATTAAGATATAATGTTTTTTGCATTACTTTTTGAAAATCCATTTTTTCATATTTTCAACTTTTTTATGAAAATATTTATTATTTTATCTTATTTTCTGTACCACCTACCAGCAGATAAACTTATTCTTGGCAAACACAAATGAAAGATATGTTATAAAGTCATAGTTAAAAATCATATCTTAGAAGATGTACTTGTCACTTGAATTGTACTTTCTATTTTAATATTATTGCTGTTCAATTGTATTCATATCAATGAAACTCTTTAAACTGTTGAAATGTAATATGTGTTTTACTTTGTGTTATTATGAGGTTAGTAAGTTGGAAGGGAGTCTGTATGAAGTGTTGATGGTGGACAGATGTGAGGAGGCAAGTCTGCACCATGTCTCTATTGTAACTGTATAAAACAAAGATCTAAAAATTCCACAATATAAGGAAAACGTTTATATTCAAGTATGTTACTATTTTGATGGTGGTTAAATACAATAAACTTGAAGTTTAAAAATGTTTTATTCAAGAATATTATTTATTTATCTATTTGCATTGCCATGAAGTGAGTAGAAATATAGTATCAACAATATCAAACTTTGAAGGCATTAAATGAAACCACCAGTTTTAGAAAAGGGTTTTGTTCTTAAAACATGTGAATAGCTTGGACTCTAGAGAGCATACCCTATTTACTTTACAGAACAACGAGCTGAGCCAGTTTCTGCAAAATCAGGAAAATCACTCAATCAAACTCTTTATTCATCCATTAACAATGTACATTGTATGGATGTAGTCAATTACAATATAATTTCTTATCTTTAATTTGTTTCAAAAACTTGGATAATATATACAAATAGTTTATATCATTATATATAAATAATATTACTTTTCCATATTCAGATATTTTTCAATGGTATAAAAACTATGTGTTAGCAAAAATTATTTAAGATCTACCTTGAATTTATGAAATTCTTGAATTTATGAAATAAAGGTGACAACGTTTACTTAAGTTCTTACCTCTTTAACAATTAACATGGAGATTGCCTACCTGAATCCCCTGTTGCATAACATGAACAATATACGTTTCTGCATCTGTTGTTTTAGAGAAAATGTCAAAACGATAATTTTTTCCTAGTTAATTGCAATCATTTTGAATTATTCTATCTGGTAAGTTTAAAACTATGGGCTCCATCTGGGATTTTTTGTTGTGGACAAAATTCTAATTTTTCCATATTTTGCAGGTAATATGATTTTTCATGAATTGAAAGAAATTCTGCAGCAAAAGGATGACAAAGTACTGGATTTGGACATAAGTTGCATGTACTATCTTCAAGAACAATTGTATCAGAAAACAAAAATTAATGCGAACAGAGGAGGGCAAAAACACATATAAGCACACAGTTCACATGTAGAACTTTTGGTTCAAACAGTTTGGGGTTACATCAACCCTGACTATCAACTAGGAAGTGAAGCGGGCAACCTCCCTCCCTCTTCCCCCCCTCCCCCCCCTCTAGGGGCATATTATGAATCCTTCTAGCTGATAATGGGGAGATGCTATGACATATGAAAACTAACAGTTGATTTCAAAGGTTAAAATGATGATCTCACAGTGCAAATGTAAATTATTTTGAACTGTAAAGGCTAAGAATTGATAACAGCCAGGAGTGCTGAATGAGATAATATTTCATTACTGATCATAATGAGAACTTTTTGGAAGATGAAATACCATTTACTGTAAGTGAAACTTGATTTGTAAATATTGTGTTAAAAATATGTTTTTAATTATGTCAATTGAAAATGAAACAGTTTGATTCCTCTAAATATAATTTTTGTCTTATAGTTAACAGAAAATATATATGTGACTATATTCTGTGTGTAAAATCAATGCTTATGGCTTGTAATGAAACTTGAGAATGTTTCATCATTTATTTATACTTAGTTTTGGTTAGCTGCTGGAATTAACACATTCTTTACAGTCTTTTAATTTCATACTAATCATAAAATGAACTTTGTTTCAGAAACACTTGTCAGACTCTGCTCAAAAGATGAAACTGGAAGAAGGAAGATGATAAAACCAATTAAAACAATGAAATGAGTACTGAACACAACAGAAGAGACCCTAAGTGAATGTGGAGAAGGACACCATAACTATGAATAACAAGTGAACCAGAAAGACGAGGAGTAAATTACAAGAACTTTCATACTTGATAGAAATAATTATAAAGCAGTTGTCATTGAAATCACTGTATAACTGTGGTTCAGACCTGAAGGAAAGTTTTGGGGAAAAGGATTCATGAAAAAAATTTATAACCTTCTATATTTTATTTGTATTAAGTTAGGTGAAAGTAAATGACTATTAACTGCATGAACAGTGATTTGGAAAATGAAAAACATAATAATACATTATGATTAGATGGCAAAACTGTTACCTTCTGTGTATGTAAAGTAGGATAAATCAAGTTTAGATTTTATATCAGTATAATCCATAGTAACACAGAGATTAGGAATATCTGCTAAATCTGATTGTGATAATTATGTAACTATGACAGTATACTATTGTGATCCTAAGGAACTTGAAGTACACTACTGGCCATTAAAATTGCTACACCAAGAAGAAATTCAGATGATAAATGGGTATTCATTAGACAAATATATTATACTAGAACTGACATGTGATTACATTTACATTCAATTTGGGTGCATAAATCCTGAGAAATCAGTACCCAGAACAACCACCTCTGGCCGTAATAACAGCCTTGATATGCCTGGTCATTGAGTCAAACAGAGCTTGGATGGCGTGTACAGGTACAGCTGCCCATGCAGCTTCTATACGATACCACAGTTCATCATGAGTAGTGACTGGCATATTGTGATGAGTCAGTGGCTCGGCCACCATTGACCAGACGTTTTCAATTGGTGTGAGATCTGTAGAATGTGCTGGCCAGGGCAGCAGTCAAACATTTTCTGTATCCAGAAAGGCCTGTACAGGATCTGCAACATGCGGTCGTGCATTATCATGCTCAAATGTAGGGTTTTGCAGGGATCAAATGAAGGGTAGATCCACGGGTCATAACACATCATAAATGTTATGTCCACTGTTCAAAGTGCAGTCAATCTGAACAACAGGTGACCAAGATGTGTAACCAATGGCACCACATACCATCACACCAGGTGATACGCTAGTACAGCGATGACAAAAACACGCTTCCAATGTGCGTTCACTACAATGTCGCCAAACATGGATGCAATAATCAAGGTGCTGTAAACAGAACCTGGATTCATAAAAAGAATGACTTTTTGCCATTCATGCACCCAGGTTTGTCCTTGAGTACACCAGCACAGGCACTCCTGTCTGTGATGCTGCGTAAAGGGTAACCACAGCCATGGTCTCCAAGCTGATTGTCCATACTGCTGCAAACATCATCAAACTGTTCATGCAGATGGTTGTTGACTCAGGGATCAAGATATGGCTGCATGGTGCATTACAGCCATGCGGATAAGATGCCTGTCATCTCAACTGCTAGTGATATGAGGCCATTGGGATCCAGCACTGCATCCCCTGTTACCCTTCCTGAACCCACTGATTCCATATTCTGCTAACAGTCATTGGATCTCAACCAATGTGAGCAGCAATGTCGCGATACGATAAACCACAATCACTATAGGCTACAATCCAACCTTTATCAAAATTGGAAACATAATGGTACGCATTTCTCCTCCTTACACGAGGCATCACAACAATGTTTCACCAGGCAGCACTGGTCATCTGCTGTTTATGTATGAGAAATCAGTTGGAACCTTTCCTCATGTTAGCATGTTGTAGGTGTCACCACCGGCGCCACCGTTGTGTGATTGCTCTGAAAAGCTAGTCATTTGCATATCATAGCATCTTCTACCTGTCAGTATCATGTCATCTTTGTGGTGTAGCAGTTTTAATGTCCAGTAGTCTATTTACCGTTTATATGGTCAAAATTTACCTATTCATATAATCATACCAAAATGTGTTTAAAATTTTGATGTCCCATAACTCAGACAATCCCAGACATCACTCTGAATGGTACTGCATTTAGAGGGATCGGGGGGGGGGGGGGGGGGGGGGGGGGGGGTAGTTGTACTAAAATGAATCTATACTTTTACGATATCTATGCAGATCTAGATGATCACACAGCAGTGTCACATGAACCCTCCCATACTATTCTTATTGCAACAATATTTCATGGCATTTAGATCTTTTTTTATGTTTAGTGACAGTTTTTTTTTAATCTGATTTATCATATTACAGTTTTTCGATTACATTTTGTAAATCTGTTTCTTCATATTTTCACCATTGTTTTCTGAAAATATTAGTTATCTTAAGTGATCAGGTCTTGCTTTCTGTACCACCTATCAGCAGATATCCTTATTATTGGTGAAAACACAATATTAAAAACCCGCCAAAATAGGTCTATTCAAAAATTACCTAACAATTTATATTTTACAAAATATAATTGTCATTTGAATTCTGCTTTCTACGTTAATGTGCTAATACAGTTGGGTTGCATTGATATCAATGAAACACTCTGAACTGTTCAAATGTAATCTGTTTCTTTTACTTTTTGTTATTCTGTACTTATTAATGTGTAAGGGAGTCTGTATAATGTGTTGGACAGCCATGGGGATGCAAGTCTGGGACATGTCTCAATTGTAGAATAACTTTTTATTTCTGCCAATGATCACAAAATTTTTGCTCCTTAGACTATTGGTTTTGAACAGCAATGTCAGTCTTCAAATCTGCAGCAAAACCTAGGAATTTAAGTACAACTGCTGCACAGATCTAGATTTATAGGAATAAAATATGCTATTACTTTCATGGATGTGGAAAAATGTGCTTAATGGACTCCAGAAAGCCCTAGCTTTCCTATGTTAAAATAGCACTTATTAATGACATGTTTTCTCGGAAAGTATTTAAGATATGGAGTTGATGTTTTCTCGGAAAGTATTTAAGATATGGAGTTGAACTTTTTGCAGGTTATTTATTGGAGCATTGGCTACATCTTAACACAAGGAGTTTTAAAAATTTCAGTTCAGTTGTTAGACAATAACGTTTACTATAATAATGACAAGTCTCTACTTTTTTGTGCATTTTTTGATTTTATAAATTCAAAAATATACAGGTTTTTGCAGAAAGGCTGTATTAAGTTATGCAGAAGGGACTATGTAACATTTCCTGAAAATTTGAAGCGAGTTGGTTTGGCAGATCCTGAGAAAAAATGTAATTTGTATGAAAAAATAAAACTTTTGGGAAATGAGTGAGAAAGTTTGGATTACCTTTATAGTGCATTCCAGGACCATAGGATAAATTATTTGATTTGATTTATTATTGGTCCTGTAGATCATAAAATTTGTACAGCAAAGCACATCATACTATAGGACAAGTCAATTTGAAAAATTATGTTAAGATGGTGTATGACGAGAGATGACAGTAGTGGTACATAACTCACATAGCAGAATACATATAGGATGTATAGACAAAATATAAAAAAAGGTGGTGTGTGATGAGAGATTACAGTGGTACATACTGCACATAGCATAATATATATAAGAGATACAGAAAGAATATGAGTAACAAGCAATAATTAAAATAACTTACTAAGTAGAAATATTTACAAGTGAGTATACAGCTTATTACAAGTAATTAAAATATTGTGGTACATAGTTCACATAGCAGAATACATACATGAGATACAGACAGAATATAGATAAGATACAATGATTACATCATTTTACTAAGTAGAAACATCTACAACTGAATAAACAACTTATTGCAAGTAATTAAAATTTTGTTTCAAGAAATTCATGTACAGAATAGAAACAGTGATTTAGTAGCAATTCCTTTAATTTACTTCTCATTATTTTTGGGTTTTTGCTTGTTTTTATGTCTGTTGGGAGGTGGTTGTGTATTTTAATGCCCATACATTTAACCCCATTTGCATATAATTTTGTGTTGTGGGCTATGATTTGTAACTGTGTTTTGTTTCTGGTGTCATGTGTGTGGTGGTCTGCATTTCTGTTGACGGCATCCAAGTGCTGTACTGTAAAACAAGCTATTTCCAATATATAGAGGCATAGCAGTGGCAGGATTTTTAGCTGTTGAAAAGTGGTTTACAGTGTTCAGTTCTTTTTTTATTTTTCATTATTCTTAGTACTTGTTTTTGTAACTTGAAAATTGTGAGAGAATCAGAGCTATTTCCCCAGAAGATTAGGCCATAGCTCAAGACAGACTCACACCAGCTTCAAGGTGTCAACACTGGCTTTGTTTTTTAATGATTGTAATAGATAACAGGTTTTACTAAGCTTTTGTGACAATGCCTCAATATGTGGTTTCCAATTTAGTGTGTGACTGATGGTAAGTACAAGAAATTTGGTGTCCTGCCTGTTCGTAATGTCATCTTCTCCAATAACTATAACTGCATAGAAGGGGGTTAGATTTTGCCTAGTATGGAAGTTCATACTTACAGTTTTTTGAGTATTTCTGAGTAGTCTATTTGCTTCAAACCACGATTGTAAATGACAAGTAGTTTCATTAACTGCATCTACTGGTTATCAGGATATTTGTGTTGTCCGCATACAGAAAGGAGCTGGCATTTGGTATGTGTTCTGAGAGATCGTTTGTGAACAATATGAAAAGAACACGGCCAAGGACAGATCCATGAGGGATGCCATTTGTTGTATGTAGTATATCTGACCTTTAGTGCCTAAATGACTCTGATTTTCTTATTTCTACATATTGCTTTCTTTGACTAAGGTAGAATGGAACCAATTGTGGGCTACACCTCTAATCCCATACTTATGGAGTTTCATAAGCAGCAGCTTGTGGTCGACCATGACAAAGGCCTTGGACTGATCAAGAAATATACTGACATTAGGTTGTTTATAGTCAACAAAACTTGAGCAATTTTCTAGAAATGCATACAGAGCATGTGTGGTGGACCTATTTTCACGAAATCCATATTGGGAAGATCTGATTATGTTGCTAGAATTTAAACATATTTCTAATCTAGTTAACATACAGTATTCCCATATTTTTGAGCAGGCAGATAGAATAGCAATTGGGCTATAGTTTTTCATGTCTGTTTTGTCTCCCTTCTTGTACAGAGGTATAATTTTATCAAGTTTTAGCTGGTTTGGAAATGTTCCCTCTAGAAACGAGGTATTTATGATATTTGACAGGGGTTCACTGATGTAATTTAAACACGTATGAAGTAAGAAGCAGAATAAATCTTTTTGAGTCTTTTTTTAATAATATCTTCAATTTCATGCAGTGTTGTAGGAGATAGGAAAAAGGAGTATGGAGGAGTATTATTTTTGAAACAAGAGTGTGCAGTGTCTGGAGAGTTAGTCAGGAGATTTGTGGGATGAAAGTGAACAGTATTTGAAAAGTTGGTTAGGAGGTTTGTGAAAATTTCTGAAAAATAGCTGTTGAATTTATTGGCAATTTTATGTGCATTTTCAGTCTTTTGTCCTTCTATATTTAGTGTGATTTTATCCTCTATGCTTAACTTTCTACCAGTCTGTTTATTTACTATACCCCAGATGGTCTTACATTTGTTGGAAGAGCATCTAATTATTTTATCATTATCAGCTTTTTTATCCCATTTGACAACTCTCCTTTATATGTTTATGTAATTTTTATAGTATACCTTGAACTCTTTGGATTTGCCACTGTCCAGTTTGTTAATTCTGTGCAGCAGCCGCATCTTTTCTGATAAAGTTTTAATACCGTTTGTGACCAATGCATTCTGTTTTTTGTTAATGGTAGTCTTTGTTCTCTCTGGGAAATGGTAATTAAAGCAATATTCACATATCTGCAGAAAATTGTCATATTTTTCATTTGTTGTTGAGGATGTAAATACACTTTGACAGTCTTCTTTCTCTCAGCTAAGTACAAAGTTGTTTATGTTGCTATCACTATAACTTCTACATTTAATAACTGTTTCTCCTGTTGGGAGTACATAGAGTGGTGGATTAAAATATATTGTTAGTGCACTGTGATCTGGAAAACCAACATCTATAATTTTTACAGTGCAATCAGTGTTAGTAGCAACCTGATAAAAACAGCTGTGTAATCTCGTAGGACATATAACTTTCACATTTAAGTTGAATGACATCATTAAATTTACTAATTGGGACTTTCGAGCAGATTCTTCAAGGAAATCAATGTTGAGGTCACCACATATTATTAATTTTTTGAGTTGTTGTGTCAAGCTTTTTCTAGCAATAGTGCAAAGTTTCTGAGGAAGACTGGAAAGTTACCACTAGGTGATCTAATACACACATTATATACATATTTAGGTTGGATCTTCATCTTCTGCAAACTCCTCCTCCAGCTTCCTCTTTGTCCTCCTCCTGTTTACTCTGGCTTGTAGTTCTAGGCTATTTACAGCCCTGTCAGCTGCCCAAAGATGTTCCTTGTCTAAATCAAGCATTGTTCCTACAATGCTGAAACGAATCTTGTTTCCCATATTTTGAAATACTTTGCACTTTACAACACTGCCATCATTGAAAGTACAAACAGCATCAAACACACCAAAGTGAGGCATTTCTTCTGACAGACAAAGTCTTGGGATTTTTGACCATGTAAAACTACTTACACATTCATTAGGGATTTGAGTTTTTCCACGAACTCACTTTTCCAACAATTCAGCTGCTGCTAAGTTTCTGAAAGTAGGTTTTATCGCCTCCATTACCTATGTATCAGGCAGACTATGTTTATGAGGTACACTTCACCAGTTAGGAATCTCTTGTTGTACTTACACCAACTGTTGTCTCCTTTGGGACACAAGTAATGATGGGGATTTTCATCAGTTGAAAAAGTTGGGAAAAAAAGAGTCCAGCCTTCTTCATTTGATCAACACTGTGTTTTTTTTCTAATAGCCATTACATAATAGTTCTGTATTTTGTCAATTACACTGTCACTTAATCTTCACTTCCCATCCAACCCTGTATCACCATGGAGCTTTTGTTTTTTGTATGGAGCTTTCAGTCACCAAAGATTTGATCCCATTTGTTTCAGTACATGTCAAATACACTCAAATTTCTGCACTATGTCATTGCCATGGGACTTCAGTTCTTGAATGTTTGAAACTTTTAGAATCAATGTCACCAAGGTAATTCACACCTCGCTCTTTAACAAATGCAACACGACATTGAATGTACTAGCAGCACCATCCACTTCCATTTCTCCATTAATGGCTCTCTATTTATCTGTGAAAATTTGTCACGTGTATCTTTATTATTTTGTGGATACCTGCAATGTTTAGATATTACTGCTACACTGAAACTTTTCCTGTATACAGACTGGTGGCAGATACTACACCATGAAGAGACGTGTGTGTGTCCCCATTTATGTCAGGTACCACTGAATGCTGCACTCAAGTCTCTATTACCAGTGTTTTCTTCATAGATTCTACACAGACACCTTCTACTTTAGACCTATAAATATATTTTAGTTTGTAAACTTGGTTATGGGATTTGGAAGTTTCATAATTCCACAGAAAACTGCACCCACATTAGCACCCTTACCAATTGAACAAAAATATAAACAGCTCTAATATTGTGTCCATAGAGTTTGCTACCATTTTCTTCATTTGAAGTTATTGCAAAACTGTTCCAAAAGATGGTCATGTATGAACACTTACCACATTTCAGTTCCATTTCATTGGTAAGTGCTGTGTGATTTTCTTACAGAGAGTTCCAGACCAACTTCACTACACTGAATTCATCTGACACAGTTTGCAAAAAATTCCATTGAGAACTGACATGTTAAAATATTTCATTCATACTTGTCACTATCTAAACCAATCTTCCTCTGTGAAGTAGTTTCTTTCTCACTTTCATTGCTCTGGGCAGATTAGATTCATATACTTTCTTATCATCTCTACTGTTTATGGTAATAACGCCTATCCTTGTCTTTCCAACATTTCTCTTTTTCTTAAAAGCCTTCAGAGGACTTCTAGTCACTTTATGTTTACCCTTGATTATCCAACAACAAATAGAGATTTCAATGACAAAAATTCACAATGAATATTTTCAGGAATACAAAAGAGTAAATAAACATGAAATACACAACAATCAAGCGAGCAATATATACATTGAACTATCACAGGTTAGCCACAACACTTATTGTCTCTCACATCAGTAAAATGTATATGAAGAGCATGTAGATTCACGAGTATGACATTTGACAGCAGTTTAATAGTGCCACAGTGGGTTACGCCCATGCAAAACATATTTCAAAATATTTTAAAAATAGTTGTAGTCTCCTGAACTGAACAAATTATATATCAATTGTAAGGGGAAAGCCTGCAGATTTTTAAAATGCAAAAAAGTAAAAATTGAACATTTCATTATTTTAAACCTCTCCAGTGCCCCTGGCATACCTGTTCTGTAACATTTCATAATATACTGAGGTGACAAATGTCTTAGGATACCTCCAAATATTATGTTAGACCTACTTTTTCCTGGTGTAATGCAGTAACTCAAAATGTGGACCCAGTCAATGATCAGTTTAGTTGGACCATAGGACCCTGTTCATTCCATGTAAATACAGCCCACACCTTTATGGACCCATCACCAGCTTGCACAGTGCCTTGTTGACAACTTGGGTCCATTGATTCATGGACTCTGTGCCACACTCGAAATCTACCATCATCTCTCACCAACTGGAATTGGGGCTTGTATGACCAGACCATGGTTTTCCAGTCATATTAGGTTCAACTAATATTGTCACAAGCCCCAGAGAGGTGCCCCATGTGATATTTCATCATTACCAAAGGCACTCAGCTTGCACAGTGCCTTGTTGACAACTTGGGTCCATTGATTCATGGACTCTGTGCCACACTCCAAATCTACCATCATCTCTTACCAACTGGAATTGGGGCTTGTCTGACCAGACCATGGTTTTCCAGTCATCTTAGGTTCAGCTAATATTGTCACAAGCCCCAGAGAGGTGCTCCATGTGATATTTCATCATTAGCAAGGGCACTCACATTGATCATCTGCTGCCTTCGTCCAATAATGAAAAATGTCATCACATGTTCCTAACAGATCCCTTCGTTATATGCCCCTCATTGATTTCTGCAGTTATTTCACACAGTGTTGTTTGTCTGGTAGCACTGACAGATTTATGCAAGTGCCACTTGCTCTCAGTCATTAAATGAAGGCTGTCAGCCACTGCATTGTTCTCAGTGATGGGTAATGCTTGAAATTTGGTGCTCTCAGCACACTCTTGACACTGTGAATCTCAGAGTATTGAATTCCCTAGTGGTTTTCAAAATGGAATGTCCCGCACATCTAGCTCCAACTTCCATTCTGCAATCAAAATCTGTTAATTTCTGTAACGCACCCATTATCACTTGTGAATTCCCATAATGCAGCCATTATGCTGTCGGAAGACTTTTCTCATAAGTCACCTGAGTACAAATGACAGCTCTGCCAGTGCACTGCCCTTTTATACCATGTGTACACAATACTACCACCATTTGCTTATGTCTTATCACTATCCCTTGACTTTTGTCTCCTCAGTGCATAACAAAGCTGTAGTGGCATTGTCATAAAATATACACATAATTAGTTTAGCATCATCCCACATATATGGTGTAACATAGGCCACAGTGCTAGCAGAGTCATATTGTGAATAGTGCTGCTGTTAATAACAAACTGTGCAGTAACCATAACATATGTTTGTGCTGTAAGTTCATTAGATATTGTAATTCTACATATATATTCATCAATTATCAAATTGTACAGCATGCAAGATGAGTGCAATAGGTAAAGTCTATAGTGGGCTTACCAAATGTATCAGCTGTTAAGTGATAAAATGTAATAATTAAAGACACAAATAAAATCTTTTTAAAACTGTTAAAAGGAAATGGCTAATGATAATACGTGATTCTGATATGCTCTTGTGATTATTTTAGATACAAGTAATAAAATACACAAGAGCAAGCTTATGGAGGTAATAAAATAATTTAGAGTTGATAGAAAAACTTTGGGAAAAGAGTGAAAAGGCTGAAAACAGGAAACTAAAATAAGTAATCAGCAAAATCTGTTGGCACAGCCAGCAGAGTAAAGAATAAGTGGGGAAGTCAAAGGAAGTTAACCACCAGAGGCCTCTTGTACCCTGAAACATGCCATTCCAAGAAAAGTATGTTGACACAGCTAGCAGAGTGCTGAATAAGTGGAGAGATCAAAGGAACTTAACCACCAGAGGGCCTCATGTTTCCTGAAACATGCCATTCCAAGAAAAGTGTAATAAAATACTGTAACAGTCACAGATTAGCTGGTTAATGAAATGTATTACATAAACAGAGAAGGGGAAATAAATCCCAGGTTCACTCACAAACAAGGAAATAAGGACTTGAATGTATTAATCAGTTACTTAAACAAGTACATGACTTCCCTGAAATGAGGTCCATTATGACCAAGATTTTGCCCATCACACATAGAATAGCTTTTAATCACCCTCCCAGTTTCCATAGTATTCTTGTCAAACTGTATGTTGCTTCTACACCCATCTCCCTACATGTGACTGACCGATGCAAGACTTGCCCTAAGCACCCTCCTACCACCAACTATAGCAACCCTATTATGGACAAAACATATTCTAAACATTTTTTATGCCAATTTAAAGCACGAAGTAGATGTACAAACTTCCCACTTCTTTTATATGAGGTGGCTTACTTGATCTTCTTTGCTGGTTAACTGGTTGCTGGAAAACTCTCTTGACTTTGTCTCTGTAGAATGATGCTAGGTACAGGAATATTTAAGCCTCTCTCTCTACTTGTGAAATAAGTAGATATACAAACTTTACTTTTCATTAACCAGTGGTATATTTAAACTCCATACAGAATAAAATTCTCACTTTCCACAAACATATATGACTTCCAGTAAGTCACTCACTCCATCCAATGTTAGAAACAAATTTAATTACATTTATAAAAGAGTTGGCTTAATAACCATAACTCTACTTCACATGAATCATAAAATAGGTCTTGCCTCTAACAAGGCTGTATTAACAGTCCGCAAGATTACTTTTTTCAACTGCTCTTCTTTCACATAACAATAGTCAATGACACAATAGGCACAGGGCTGCATAAAAACTCCATGTATCTATGGATTGCCCGACAAGTACTTGCCGGGACCATTCGAGCACCATGTCTGATTTCTTCCTGCTATTGATTTTAAACCTGCACACACAAACATGTGACACACAGTAGGTAGGATTTTGCCAACCCACACTCATATCTAGAATATCATGTGTTTGAGACTATAGAAGGCTGAGTGTTTCTAGAAGGCTGACTGTTTCTAGAATTTATACAGAAATGCTTGAATCACTACAATATACTACCAAAGGGAGAGCCACTTGTGAAATGACATGTCAGTACCAGCTGTTACATTGGTATGACCACCACCAGGTAGGATGAATGGGTCATAGGCAGAGTGTGTATATGTACAAAACACAATATCCTGTTGGAGAGCATGCCCTACAGCATGACAGTTATGAACTCATGACCTGTTTTACTACCCAAGCCATCTGGATTCTTCCCCTTGACACCAGTCTTACAGAACTCTGTAGGTTAGAACTGGTGCTACAACATGTCCTTGGTTCTCACCACCTGCCTGGCCTTAACTTACATTAATTTCTTTGTTCTCAGAATTCCTTCTCAGCAACTATCCTTTCTTCATTCCCCTTCAGTTTTCTACATCTTTTCATTTATGCCATGTTTATTATTCACCATCTCCCTCCCACCTCTACCACATAAATGCACTCAACTTTTTACTCTTATTAACTCATGTGAAATGTTTTGCCAGTAATATCTGTCTTGCATATTGCCCTATTTTCCATCTTTATGCTCTCAGGTTTTCAAATCTTGCTCAGCGGAGTCACCAACAATCAGTATTTTCTTCTCATCCTGTCTGATAAGTCTCCTTTGACCTGGGATTCTGGATGTGTTTTCTGAGCCATATCCCCTTTCTTAAACCTCATCAGTCATTTTCCTTCACACTTCTTTCTCCCCATCAAGCATTCTGCTAGCAGAAGGAGCAGCTTACCGGGAAAACAAGCAAAGTTTAATAACTGTTATTAGTGTGTCCTCCAGCTGCCACCTGGCTGTTGCATCAACTGTCATAGTACAATGTTTCTGGGTGAAGAGGCTATGTTGCCGACCTACAGATACACCTATTGCCACACTCTTTTGAGTCTATTGGTTCTCGCCTACGTATTGCAGATCAGCTGTACGCACTCCTGCTCCTGAAATTCCCAGCTCATCCCCCATCACTGTGTGACACTATACCTCCTGTTTACCTACCGTCTGCAGGAAGGGGCAGAGCCCATTCTACTTCCACACCTTCTACGCCGCCAGGCAGTACTCATTCACTCTCTCCTCTTTCTGTGTGCTCAAGACTCGCTCACACTCCATACATCCTGGTTTACGTCCCAGAACAGACCAACGAGGACAAACCTCCCAGACTATCTCAGTCACCTCCACTGCCACATCCAGCTCATCCGTACTTTGGTACCACAAGATTTTTGGGGCTATGGCCAAGAAGTGCAGGTTAACTTGCCAACACCAAAACACCGACTGCAGGAACTAAGTGATGCTGAGTCGTGTGGAGCACTTCACAGGCATCCTCTTACATTGAACTCGATCTACTCGTCCCCTCAGCTGAGCGCTCGTTTATATGTGACAGACAGTTCATCACAGTTTGTCTACCTAATTGACACTGGTGCTGACGTGTCTATCATACCTCGATCGTTGGCTCCTACCGACTTTTCACTGATAAAGTCTCTCCTATGAGCTGTCAACGCAACAACGTTACAAACTGTGGCTTCTGTGAAAGTGATGTTGCACCTACTGTCTTCTTTACGTTTCCCATGGACCTTCTACATCGCTGACATCGACGAACCAATACTTGGTATGGATTTTTTGCCCCATTACAGGCTCTCCCCGAATGTAGTCCAGTGTTCAGTGTTACATCACCCGTCTAGCACTCAGATATTGTGCTCCAGCACCCATACTCCTCATTCCGTTTCTGCCACAACATGAGATTTAGTTCGCAAGTGTTCTGCCCTCACGGGCAAGATTGTGACCTGCATCACTAACCTACTTTCAGAATATGACTCAGCGGTGCACCTCCGCCAGGAGAACGACGAGCTGAAACAACTCATTGCTCACACTTACAACGAGCTCGCTGCAGCGTGCACCTCACTGTTGAAACTGCAATCTGCAGTTCCTTCACTGGATCGAACTTCATCGCCAAGCATCAGTTCAAACACACATCAGGTTAGTTCAAAAACATTCATTGTGTGTGACTATTTGTGTTCAGTGATCTCCGCACCGCCCAAGCATCCACTACACGCAGTGACTCGTGTTTCAAACAGCATCTCTAATAACAGTCACTTGCGCAGCATGACCACGCTCACTACGCAGGCAGCCATCCTGCTTGTTGACAAACATTTGCCCCTCTCCTGTACACCGGCCAAGCAACTCGACGGCCATTGTTGCCCTCGCGAGATGCCAGTGCCTCTCTAGCCTGTGCCGGCTACCCAAGGCAAAGTTAACAACAGACAGTTGCTGCGCGCCCCACTCCTCTCCATGCTGCACACACAGCTGACCTCTACAAACAGGCGCACACTGCACTCATGTAATAGGCATGTGACTTCCGTGCTGCCTTTCCCATTCACGCTAACGGCTACGCCTCATTGCGCTCCACTCATCCCAAAACTCCATATCAGAATGTTACTCAGCCTCATGATCACTTCTCAGTCTCTTCCGTCACTGACGGAACAACACACAACATAAATACCACTGCCGGCCCTCCTATTAGACACAAGGTTTGATTCCTCAACCCCATTAAGTTGTGCGCGACCCGGCAGCAAATTAACGAAATTCTGGAGGCAGGCATTCTACAGCCATTTGACAGCAACTGGTCTTCACCAGTTCAACTCGCTGACAAACATGACAGTTCTTTTTGAATGTGTGGTGATTGCAGACATTTAAATGCTCACATTGCCATAGACAATTACCCTGTGCCAAACATAAACGATTTCACTCATAAGTTATCAGGCGCCACAATTTTCAGTGTGACTGACTGCAAACATGCTTATCACCATTTACCTGTAGTGCTGGAAGACATTCCAAAGACTGTGATCATCCAACCACTCGGTTTATTCCAGTACAACTTCATGCCATTCAACTTAAACAATGCAGCACAAACGTGGCAACATTTCATTGACTCAATCTTACGACGATTCGAGTTCTGCTTCGCATACCTGGATGACATACTCATTTTCAGCAAATCAACTGAAGACTACGAAGATCATTTATCCTAGGTCCGGGTTTGAATCCTGCCTCGGGCATGGATGTGTGTGATGTCCTTAGGTTAGTTAGGTTTAAGTAGTTCTATGCTCTTGAGGACTGATGACTTTAGAAGTTAAGTCCCACAGTGCTCAGAACCCATTTTATCCCAGGTCCTCCAGACTTTGGCATCCAATGGTGTTGAGGTCAACAAAGGAAAATTCCAATTGTGTCAATCTGCTGTGACATTTCTGGGTTACATTGTCTACGCAGACGGAATACAGCCTCCCAGATCCCTCGTGCAGGCTATCACGTCACTGCCACCCTCAGGTATGTACAAAGAACTCAGACATTTCCTAGGTACTATAAATTACTATCACCGCCATCTGCCTTCTACCACCATCGTACAGGTACCACTGACAGACACGCTCTCCAGCAAACAAACTTTAGGCGTTAAACCAGTCCATTGGACTGAAGGCATGCTAGAGGCTTGCAGGGCTCTTAAAACAGCTTTAGCTCACGCAGTTATACTCACCCACCCTGATCTGTCTGCCGATTTGTTCATCACTACAGACGCCAGTGACATCACAGTCGGTCAGTATTACAGTAGACCACAGATGACACAGTTTCACCACTTAATTTCTTCTACGAAAACTTATCTACAGCACAGAAGAAATATTCTGCTTTTGATAAAGAGCTTCTGGTGGTGTACGAGGCTGTCAAAACATTCCATACTGACATTGGGGGCCATTCTTTCTTCATTCTTACTGATCACAAATCGCTGGCTGACGCCTTCTGCATCCCACCAGAGGACTCTCCCCCCGACATTTCCGCCACAACATGAGATTTAGTTGGCAAGTGTTCTGCCCTCACGGGCAAGATTTACTATGGACATACGCTATGTCAAAGGCACAGAGAACATCCCCATCGATTTCCTCTTGCAGATCAATGCCGTTTCAAGTACCGTCAATTTATTCGACCTCACCACTCTACAGGTTTCGGACGAGGACACTCTGGTTCTGATCACACACCTGTAGTCTTCGCTCATGTTTACCAACGCTAAGTTTCCTGGCATTTTGGATGAAATGTGGTGCGACTCTTCTATGGGCATTCTGCAGCCTTTGCTCCCGCCCATGCTGCGCCAACAGCTTTTCAACACCTTGCATAATCTCACCCACTCCAGCATCTGAGCAACCATACACCTCGTCATTGAGCATTTTGCATGGAGAGATGTGATGCGGGACTGTCAAACATGAGTATGCAGTTGTATTTCCTGTCAACGAAACAAAATAGGACGTCACACCTCTCCACCACTCGGCAAATTTGATATCCCTGACGGACGTTTCCATCATGTACCTTACCGGTCCCCTGCTTCCATCAGAGGGCCACAGGTATATCTTGTCTACAATAGGCCGTACATCTCATTGGGTGGAAGTCGTCCCCTTACCCAACATCACAGCAGAAACTGTGGCCAAAGAATTCGTTTCTTCTTGGATAACTAGGTTTGGCTGTCCATCCACCATCACAACCGACCAGGGTCGACAGTTCAAATCTGCACTTTATACGATTCTTTGTAATCTTTGCGGTATTAAAAAGAGCCATACAACAGCCACCCGCAAAGCAACGAGTTGGTGGAACTATGGCACAGCACATTTAAAACAGCACTCAGGTGCCACGACTGTCTCTGTTCTGAGCCTCTTCCTTGAGTGTTGCTGGACCTATGTTCTACATTTAAACCAGATTTACATGGGACGATTTCCGAATTCGTTTTTGGCGAAAACCCGGTGTCACATGGGGAACTAATTCCCCCCTAGATCCAGGGGATTCCCCCTCCTTCTCAGACTTTATTGGAAGGATGCGTGCACACTTTAGAAACACCCGGCTACACCCACCTGTCAGCCATTCCCCATCTGACACTTACACGCTGACCGCACTCAGCTCTTGCTCACATTTCATGCTCAGGGATGACTCTGTCAGACCACCCTTACAACCCCCTTACCTCGGCCCATTCGAAATACTCTAGAGGGACGAGATGATGTTCAACATTATGATAAAAAATCACCCGCAAACAGTTTTTCTACACAGGCTCAAGCCTGCCTTCGTAGACTCTGACACCCCTCTGCCATCCTAGTCAGACTGCCCGAGCACATGTTCTTTTGACAAACCTGCTAACGAGTCCGTTCAACCTACGGTTGGGTTTTCTCTGTCCAACGATTCACCACTGCAGTTCGCGGGTTCCTCAGGCATGTCATCGTCATCCTCATTCACAGGTTTCAGGTGCTAGAGATGTGGATGCACCATCCTTTGTTTTGTGCTGCAAGGTACCACCTGACTGCATCGACAACATGTTCATTATGGTGTTAGATAATCGTGTGCTTGTAGTGCTCACTGACAGCACAAACCAGATCCTCACCGAAGAACTCAAAGTTAAGATAGTGCACAGCTTGTACCTCCCACAAGAGTGCGAGCCATCCAGGATTAGCTGAGCGGTCTAAGGTGCTGCAGACTTGGACTATGCAGCTGGTCCCGGCGGAGGTTCGAACCCTCCTTTGGGCATGTGTGTGTGTGTTTGTCCTTAGGATAATTTAGGTTAAGTAGTGTGTAAGCTTAGGAACTGATGACTTTAGCAGTTAAGTCCCATAAGATTTCACACACATTTGAACATTTTGCGAGCCATCATGTGTTCAAGCTTTCATTTCTTCCGACAGCTCAGTCTGCATTCGCAGAAGGCACACTCAAACACTGCTTCCTCTCATATACCTCTACTCCCGAGTTGGCCGACACATCATCCCCCACCTCACTGGTTTTCGGATTACGAGTTGGACCAGCGGCTGCCCTCTGCACCTTTGCACGCTGACCCGATGCCAACACTGAAACCTGCACGACCCCTGCCCTCTAAGGTCTCATAGGCCATACTCCGCACTGTTGGTGGGAGGGGGGGGGGGGCTGTGTGGTGTCGATAGGTCACATCAACAACACAAATTACAATCTTTGGAATATTAACTGCTCTGGCGAGCTGCCATGTTTAATTCAGTCTGCCTTTGAATTTCATGCTGTGTTAATGTGTATCAGTCTTTGTGGTAAAATGTATTTGTATATAGAAAACTTGGGAACTGTTTCTTGCGTATATTACAACCCGTATCCAGAATCCCATAAGAGGATTCCATCAGGTCATGCCTATGTGGTAGGCCTACCACAACCACCTTTTGATCGTCTATTTTAATTAATGTTTCTCTTAGAACAGTGGTTGCAGTTTTGAGTTCGTTCTTGTACACATCACTGGCGCCGCCTAGTATCACAAGATATTGATTTCGTAACACTTGATTTTTGTTTTTGTAGTCCAAGATTTCCTGTAAAACAGCACCAGCTTTCATAATACTGGTGACATTTACATCTTGCTGGTGGCTAAGCATTCCTGCAATTCCTTTACCTTAACTATCAGCAAGAAGAACTGGGTTAATGTGGTTTTTTGTCTTTTTAGTGTCATTGTTAAATGGTTTTTTACGTTTCTTTTAACACAGCCGGATTCTACTAATGTACTGTGACCTAGCTGTTGCTTTGAGCGCTTTGTTATTAGCGATCTAGACTGGTGTACTGTATCTGGTTTGCAAGACTCAACAGTTTTATATTCGCCAACTAAATCTAAATTCCGGTCTCTATCTCCTGAAGAAAGCTTGAGTGCTTCTGAAACAGGTTTAGATTTCATATGTTTTGGTTCACTGTGTGTCTGGTTATGGCTTCGATCTCGAGAGAGTGGTTTGCGTCAGTATTTTGCCATATTTTCGAGCAACAGGACGCGTTCTTTTGGTGTTTTCAAATCTTCTTGTGATTCTTCTATCATTTCAAATTAACGGTTAGCATTGCACATTTCTATCACGGTTGAACGACCGTTCCACATGAACCCGAGATTTTATGTTGGTCTATTTCCGCGAAGCAATGCGAATGATACCATTTATGCGTGATTGAGCATATTCTGACGCCACTTGACACAATTTTATCGCACAACATACATTTTAGTGATCTTAAAAAAATCTTGATTTACTGAGCGATTACCTACAACTTCTACATGTGACGCCATCTTGCTTCTAGTAATACAGCTTTGAATGTCATTGAATTTTTACGCAGAAATAAATAATACACTGCAAATCTCCCACAATACGCTCCTTAGACGACTAGAAGAAAACAGCAACACGTTGTCATTTTTAGCTAACGTACTAATCGTTCACATTCCATTACGCTGCCGACTGCAATAAACATTAAATTTCCTGGAACTTATCAGCTAAAGCATATGCAGCACTGGGAAAACTTCACAGCCGACTATCTCCGTAAATTTGTAAAAAACATTAAGAACAGCCTATTTCTCGGCACTTTGTAACCATGTTCCACGCGCGTGTTTCACTACAGAACGGAAAGCAGCCTGAGCCATTTTCATTCTCCATATTAACAGCACGACAATCAGAGCACAACGCTTCAGAGGCTATGACTGTACACGATTTATGAAATAAAAACTAAATAGCTAAAGCGTGATTAAGGAAAACGTTGAGGGCTGTTAATACATTTGTATATCTTAAAGTTACATTTAACATAATTTAGTAACAACACCAGCGTACGTGTGCTATCGCTTCTAGGCAATCATTGCATTTGTGTTTGTTTACATCAGGTTTATTCTTATGATGAACGGATTATAGGAGTACAGGCAATGGTAGGAGTAGGTTACCTTCACATGTATGTATAAAAGGAGGTGATACATTCATAAATGCTATTAACTGGATACTGCACCAGTATTGTATGTACCTGGTGTGTTGGAAAGGGTGAGTGGACCTAGAGGAAAAGTATACCCTATATTTAAGAGAAAAAGAGGATACATATGTGAGAACATTATTGCTGTGGATAATTTAATGATTATGTTAGGATAATCTTTTTCTAGACAAAAGTGTCTCTTGAAGGTTACTACAAAGGTTGGTATCGTTAGTTTCAAGGTTCTTCTAAAGTAGCAAAGAAGATGAATTTACTTGAGTTGGTCAGCATGTTCCAATGCTTATTTAAACTAGATGTAATAAAGAGAAGTGTCTGGTTTTTTTATATTTTCAAGGTCTCGAAAGATAGGAAACTGATCATGAAATTCCTGACAACAAACACACGTTAATTGTTCATAACATGTAACTCCTCTGATTTGGTGGCATTTTATAAAGGATGAATCTGTTTGATGGTGCAGCTGGCCTTATAACAATGAATGTGGTTTACTCTGTAATGACTAGACAGGACAACATCGCGCTGTAGGTTTCCGAATTTTGTAGAATCTCATATACTCCTCTGAGAGAGATTTCTATTTTTAAAACTTTTATTGAAACTTATAGATAGTGCAGTTGACTCGATAAGAATTTTCTGTGGAAGGTTTTGGGTAATTTAGTCAATGGTTTAACCCCTAACTACAGTGGTGTGGTCCCTGACAAGGCTTTGCTTCTCACGCCCCTGTTTCACTCACCACTATTGACCTTGGAGAACTAGGCTGTTCAGCAGTTCCCATATTCTTAGGCTGCTGCTTGTTATCACAGTGGTCATCGTTGAAAGTGGTCTGTTACTTTCTTTTCATTGAAAAGACAACCAGGGAATGCATGATTGTTGGTGTAAGTCAGTGACAGACTGAATATTTTTCTTGCTTGCTGTGTTCCTTGTGTTTGTCTGATTTGTTCTCCATGTCTGTTGGTGACAACAGCTATGGAACTATGTCAGGTAATCTCTGGTGTGTTGTATGTGTGAACAGACAATCCATAAATGAAGAAAAGGTTTCATGAATTATTGATGAAGTGGGATGTTAAATATCCAACTTTGATCTCTCTGAGGTGGAGCATGGTGATTTTATGCAGAGGGAACATTACTCGGAATCCAGTGTGTCTGGTGAGAGGGAAAAACGGCTAGGAAAAGGCTGAAGGAGAATCAGAAAGTGAAGAAGATGAGCAAGATGCTAGGAAATCCTTCTATGGCAGAAACAGGTTCAAGTGCTCAGCGGTAGAACCTAACAGTAATGTCAGAATTCCAGCTCATACTACGCATTACCTGTTTATTCTACAACTGCCGATGGCAGAACGCTGAACTAAACCTCGTTTACATTTTGACGTGACCGAAGTCACCCGAATGAGCCAGTCCGCTCGGCGCTGTACAGTCAAGTCGCACTGATACTGTAGTATATTACAACTGATGCACATTCTTGGCGTCTGCTGAAATGCATAGTTATCGAGGAAATAAACATTGTCGGAGAGTGCGTTCAGATTAAAAAGTGTTAATAAATAATGCAGTTCAGTTCTGTCGATAAATACATACAAGCTTTGCTAATACCGTTAGAAAGAGATATGGTGAGAGCAGTAGCTGCAGTACAAAGATGTTCAGCCCGTACATGGGGTAAAGGTATTGTGTACACTTATGGTGAAGCATCTAGCTACACAGACCCTAATGCTCTACACGTTAACTATTAGATTATGAAGCAAATTTGATTTTTCCACATTATTCTGTAAAATTATGTAATCGCAAATCCAGTTCTGTGTTTATTCATCTCAATGTAGTTATTAGTTCGTGCACCGAAATCTCTCTTTCATTTTCAATTGTTACGCTTTCCTATAGATTCACGTATTAATAACGAAAGTGTTTTTTTTTATCTGCTACACATTCAAGGCATTAGATCGTAAAACGACAGTTTAATTTTAATTTTGAAAAAAGGTATGTAATTAACTGTAAAAGTAAGTATTAATTTCTAATATATGACACGTTGCCTTCAATTTTTAGATCGTATCACAACTTTTTTATTTTCATTTTCAACAGTTTCGTGTAAAAGATCATATTAAAAGTGAATGTATAACAAAAATCCGTTGTGGGTCCTACACGCTCTGCTAAAGTTTTAGGCCATAAAAGAACAGCTATTTTTCTTGTGTTCGTTTCTGTTGTCTTTCGACAGAAGAATGTGTTAACACAATTCAGTTTTAAGTTTGCTTTATCCACTGCAGTACACGAAGTACAGTTCAGGAAACATTTTACGTTTTGATTGAGTAGGACTAGACGGCTGACGCGTCCTTCAGAACAACGAATAGCGGAGTACGGAAGCATCTCACAGTGCTCCCACCCAAAACACCAATTGTAAAGTGATCACGTAATAGTCATTATTTAAAACATTTTTTTTACGGGTGGCTCATATAATATGGTGTGTCTAGGGGCGCAAAATTTTGAAATCCGCCACTGCTTGGAGCTATATTTTCATTGATGATATGCTGGACAAAATACTCACTGGACACATAAGAAACAAAAATTCAAGGAAAACATGTGAATACAAAGAGAACAGAAGTCAGACCTTGTACAATGTGTAATTGAAGAATTTTATCAGCCTTCTAATTTACGCTGGTGTATTGTACTGATGGGAATGGCCACGATATTTTTCATATCACTATGCTATCAGCAAGATCTGCTGTAATTGTGAACTGCCTAAAATTTGTACCTTGATGACCGTGAGTTACGTATTTCTGATCCAGCAGCTGCTATAATAAAAATTCTACATAAAGTCAATAAAGATTTGCAGTTTTCCAATATTCTTGGGGCTAATGCTACGACTGATGAAATGCTAATAGGCTTTAGAGGACACTGTAAGGTTAAAAAGTACATTCCATCTAAACCAGTGAAGTGTGCCCTGAAGCTGCAATGACTTGCCTATTCCAGGAGTAATTATGCTTTCAACACCTTTCTCTGCCGTGTAAAAGGTACCAATGGAGCAGGACTTACTCCAGATGAGGATAAATACACCGTTCCCAATCAGGTTGCCTTCAAGTTGTGTGAGCCAATAAGCACGTAGTAGCCAAAACATTGCTGCTGATAACTGGTATGTGTCAGTCAAACTTACAGCCATGCTGCAGAAAAATGATTTGACCGTAGTGGAAACAATGCAAAATAATCAAAGGGAAATTTTGGCATCTTTCTTGCCTTACTGTGGACATGAAGTTCGAATAACGCTGTATGCATTTACCAGACACATCGCGTTGATTTCCCACATGCCTAAGAAAGGAAGAGTAGCAGTTGTTAGCTCAACAATGCATCACTCCATAAAGACGACATGGAAAGTAAAAAACCTGAAATTATAGCTTCTATAATAATTCAAACGATGGT
Organism: Schistocerca gregaria; assembly: GCF_023897955.1. Classification (NCBI taxonomy): domain Eukaryota; kingdom Metazoa; phylum Arthropoda; class Insecta; order Orthoptera; family Acrididae; genus Schistocerca; species Schistocerca gregaria. Next base: position 616,716,377 of record NC_064923.1, on the reverse strand, counting down.
GTTTGTGGCGATACCTGTAAGACACCGCTAGCCCACACCTCTCGCGGTGTGCGTTTAACCCCATTTAAATGACTCGCCAAGCGCGCGCCCAGCGGCTGTACGATTAATTAAATAATCGGCGTGCTAATCTCAGTTGAAATCTCTGGTCCAGAGGGACGTGAAGAGGCTGTGGTCCAGAGAGAGAGTAGAGTCAGTCGAGTCTTGTTCAGTCTTAAGAGTCAGTCGAGCTAGAAAGTGTCTTGTGAAACGATCATTCTGTGGATAATATTAGTGTGATGATTTCTTTTATATGTGTTGTGTTGTCTTCTTCGATGAGTAAAAAAAAATATAGGTAAAATAAATTTTTGTGATGTCCATCAATAATTCCAGTAAAAATAGAACCACTTCCCTTCACCTTTATTCACCCTTTTTTTTTTTTAATTCCGGACATCACACTGGCGACCGTTTACAGGACGCCAATCTTCGGATTTTACTGGAATGAACTTAACAAGGGCAAATTAAAGTAAAATCATACGTGTAGTAATATTTATTGTCTTGTACATTGGCTAAAAAACTGTAATTTTCTCTTTCATGCCCAATATGAAAACGAGAGCTAACGTTGTTTCAAGATTAACAAGATTTCTGCAAGCTTCAACGCAGCGCGGTGAGTAGTGCAAAAGCATTTGTTCTGCTATGCCATTGTCCAGCGTGCGCCTCCCGCGTATGCTAACTTTTATTCCCATTTCCCATGCCTTTCCCTAAACAAGAATCACACCCTTTGTCAATGGAATTTCTATTATTGTAACATTGAAATTCAACAGTAAGATATGCAGAAGTCATTGTTATGAGTAAATCCTGTTTGTTACGTCATGTCACCACTTTCAGATTAGCTACGCGAATACGGTTACAACCACAATAATAATTCAGACATTTTTGGAAATTCTATCAAGTAATAGTTATTACCGTCTAACTATTTAAATTTTATTTATCTTTTGTACTTTGCAAGCCATCGCCATTCTGGGTGCACTATTTGTATATTTCACGTTTGTTAATTATTGGCAAAAATGGAACAACAGCAACAGCAAACTGATAACGGTGATGCTACTGTATCATCAGCATCCCCTTTCCTAGGCTTTTCCAGCCCAGAATCTATGGAATTTACTGCAGGTGTATCACATCAAATAATACTAAGTAACGAAAGTAATTCATCAGGTGACACACCCAATAATCCTGACCCTATGGAAAACGATAGTAGACGTGTCCAACTAGGGATTTCCCACTCCGATCCTAATTTGCACAACTCTAGTGAAAGGAACAATGATCCAAACATTAATCCGAATCAGTACGGAATTTTAATACAACTTCTTACGCGAAGTATGGATAGCATCCTTAATGAAAGGTTTGATAAACTAGACATTAGATTTGATAAACAGGAGCAGAGTACAAAAGAATTAAACAGCAAAATCGATCAATTGTCTTCTGAGGTAACATCTACTCTGGAAAAACAGGCTAACCAAATCTCAGAACTTAATTAAAAAACGACACAATTGACCGAAAGTTTCAACTAATTGTCATGTCGTGTAAACACTCACGAAAATTCCTTTGTTAAATATCAAACAGTGACAAATTCCGAAATGCAGTCAGGTAAAACCAAGTTGGATCAGGTCACGAACGCTCAGGCTCAGGTCAATGATCTAGTTCAGAATTTCGTGCAAAATCAAACCACCTCACAAAATAAAATTTCGATGGATATCGAAGGTATTACTGAACAAGTTAGCGTAGTATGCTTACAACAATTAGAAATGAAAGAAAAAATTTCCCATTTGGAGGAAAAAACAGAATCGCTTTCTTTAGAGTGTAACGCAAACATTGCAGAAAAATTAGTGCACGAATGTGGTATTTGCAACAAGCTCATTGAGCAAAGGGTAGAAACCGCTGCAAAAGAGATTTTACACCAGGCCGTGTCGCAGGTGCAAACCGAGACCAACACTTTAAAAAACCAAATTTCTCAGTTATTAACTCCCGATTCTAACGTAGTTACTGTTCCGCCTACAACCCCACTCACAACGAGTTCACCGCCTAATTTCACTGTGCAGTTTGTTCCACAGTCTAACAGCGAGTCACTTGCGAGCGAAAAACATCAAACAGAGCCGCTCTCAGTGATCGCACAAAACAGTAATTCTCAACCACCCTTGTGCCATGATGTTTCACCGGGGAACAATAGTTCAGGCCCTATAGTGCCTGCCGGTATCGTTGACGGTAACATGATTAAACATGCCTATTTTCCAACGTTCAGTTCCGATGATACCCAAGCGGTGCACCCGATTGTTTTTATTAGGTCTTTTGACGGAATGTTTCCGCCCAACTGGTCAGATGCGGAAAAGATTTTTTTTGTAAGTAATCTGTTGAGGGGGCGAGCATCCAGATGGGGAGCTGAAATAAAAAGGCAAAATTTAACTTTCAAGCAATTTGAAGAGGCTTTTCTGCAGGAATTCTGGTCAGAACATGAGCAAAAACAACTTCGACGTGAAGTTCACAATCCCGAACCATACAACCCTCGTAAAGAAACTTTGCGTCAATATTTTGAAAGATACCTGGACAAAACACTTTATTGGTCAAAACCGGCCGATCTTGCCGATGTGATTAACACCTTAAAAAGTCATTTACCCCTGCATTACCGGACACAATTAATTGGTGTTCCGGAAACTAACATCAAGAAATTTCTAGATTATTTGAATGAAGTAGACCTTGTGTTTAGAGGAGATTCAGGGAACACTCCACATATTTATAATGCTAATTCCAACTCTCGCCAAAACAATTGCCATAATTTCAATCAAAATAACAACAGCGGTAACATGTGGAATGCAAACCCGCTTCCTCAAAATCAGGGGCAAAAATCACAACAGCCCAACTTCACACAATATTCGCAGCAATCTTGCGATCCCCGATTCCAAAATTCCAACAATTACAACAGTTTTGGTAATGGTCAATTGTACCGAAAAAGTAATAGTAATGGCAACAGACGCAATGTTAGTTTCAACAACAATCAGTACTCCAGAGGCAACAACAAACGTAACCGAAACAACAACAATCAAAACAGACGTCAGGATGGAAGATACAACCCTGGTTATTTTGAGAGAAATTCGCCATATCAGCAGAATAATTCAAATTATCAAAATTCTAGAGTCAGTTATCCACCCCCGCAGTGGGGAAACCCGAACTATACACCACACAACTACAATTATATGTTTCCGAATGCACGACACTTTGTACCAACAAACAATGCTAATAATCAGGACTGCGGTAATCAAACTCCACCGAATACCAAACATGTCCATGAACAAAGGATAAATATTATTGAGGTAAGTGATGACCAAAATGCGTCGCCTAATAACGCGGCGGAAAACATGAGCAGACCGGCGTAAGCGCCCAACCCCCGGTCGAGAACGTGAGCACGGGCGCAAATAATCTTGCAAATTGTTTTTTGAGATTTCAAGACGGACACACTATGGAACATGACCTTCTCGCCGAGAATAATAAGTCTAGTAATAACGACAAAGTAAAGGTAACGGTTCAGGCAACTGCTGTTTTATCGTTAGAGAAATCCATTGTAGAAGTGTTATTCGACACTGGAGCGTCAGCAAGCGTGATTTCTAGTTCCCTGTACTTGGATCTAGATAAAGGTTCTAAACTTCCGACGTTTCCAGTGCAGAACTGCCGAATCATCGGTGCCACTGGAAACAAATCAAAAAATGTCAAATTACAAGCTCTTCTAACTTTTGTTGTTTCCAACGTGCATATTCGTTATCATTTCCTTGTTGTTGATAATTTAACAGTTCCATGTCTTTTCGGCATCGATTTCTTAAATCAGTATCGAGCAGTGATTGACTTAGGGAATGGTATCTGTCAATTGACGGTTGAAAAGCAAAGAATTTTGATACCTTTATCTAAAACAATTAATAACAACAATTCTTATCGGGACGTACGTCACTTGAAAGTGCAATCGGCGCCCATCACTAATTTTTCTATGACAAACAATTGCAATTTTTCTTACAATGCTGATAGTAAAACTCTGTGGGAAAAGTGTGCCGAAGCCTACCATCTAACTGATTTGCAAAAACAGAATCTGTTTCACCTTCTTCAACAATTTTCAGTAGTCTTTCAAGATAAACCTGGTATCATACGTGGGTATGTGTACAAGATGGATGTCAAACCCCACCTAACATTTTGTCGTACACACTACAATATACCGTGGTCTAAAAAACCAGCGGTTATGCAGGAAATTAACAGAATGCTACGTTGGAAAATCATAGAAAATTCGCACTCGCCGTATTGCAACCCTTTGTTGTCAGTTTCGAAACCCGATGGAAGCGTGCGTCTTGTTCTCGATGCACGCGAAATCAACAAAATTATTATACCGGTAAATACTCGCCCTGTAAATCTGGACGAACAACTCCTGAAATTTCACAACGCCAAATTTCTGACTAATATCGACCTACGATCGTCCTACTACCAGGTTCTTCTACATACTGAATCACGTAAATATACCGCATTTTTGTGCGAAGGACGATCATACCAATTCCGTGTTTTGCCATTCGGGTTACGAATAAGTGCAGGAATCTTTATCGAGGCGCTTGACGACGTCCTCGGGCCAGATTTACTTTCACAAATCACTCCCTATGTGGATGATTTAGTTGTGGCGACTGCCATCTGGGAAGAACATGTCGATCTTCTAAGACAAATTTTGATTAAATTCGCCGATGCAGGCGTGACAATCAATTTGGAAAAATCATGGTACGCCCGACAACAGATTAAGTTCCTTGGCCACATCATCACGCCGGAAGGTATCAGGCCGGACTCTAAAAAGACTGAAGCAATTCGCAACTTTCCTGCACCCCGAACCAAAAAACAACTTAAAGCATTTTTGGGTCTTTCGTGATTTTTCAGAAAGTTCTTGACACAGCAAGCTCTTAACAGCCCACATCTTCTAAATCTTCTAAAGAAAAATTCCCTTTGGCGATGGACTACAGAATGTCAAGCCGATTTTGAAAAAATTAAACAATCATTAATCCACGCACCACTCCTCTGTCATCCGGACATGTCAAAAGACTTCTGCCTATCGACCGATGCGTCATCTTATGGACTTGGGGCCTTTTTGTTTCAACTGTCTGTTGAACATGATCGAACAATAGTAAAACCTATCAGTTTTGCCAGTCGCACCTTAACTGAATGCGAGAGATCGTATTCAGTTACGGAACGCGAGACCCTTGCAATTATTTGGTCTATGCGAAAATTTCAATATTTTCTCTGGGGAAAACATACACGCATCTATACAGACCACCAAGCTTTATCATTTTTACTGTCTTGCAAATTACTTCATTCCCGGCTCACTCGTTGGTGTTTGTCGTTACAAGAATACGATTTCGAAATTATTTACATCTCCGGCGAAACGAATATTGTTGCGGACACTCTTTCTCGTCTTCCGCACGATGCGAAAAATCTTTCAGATTTGCATGAGCAAACTTCCGACTTTCAGGTCATGTTAATGTATGACGAATCCTACAACCGCTACTATCACCGAATCTGCAGGGATTTTGCACAGTTACAAGATGCCGATCCTAGGTGGTCTACAGTAAAAACAAAATTATGTCAGAATTCAAATTCTAATCTTCAAAATTACTACAAGATCAACAATGGTGTACTGTTTCATCGTTCCCATCTCGTGTCAGAGCGTTGGTTGGTATGTTTACCGGAAGCTTATGTTGACGACTTCATTTTGTTCACCCACAAAACCTGGGGACATTATGGCATTAATAAATGTGCCGCCAAGATCCTACGCTTCTGCTATTTTCCTAACATGCGACGTAGAGTCCTGCAGGTCATTCGCAAATGTATCATCTGCCAGAAGGCAAAATATTTGAACAAACATGCATCAATTGAATTGCATCCCATTCTTCCAAAGCAACCGCTTGATTTGATTTCCGTAGACATTGGCGGACCCTATCCACAATCCCGCGGTGGTGCTAAATACATTTTGGCTATATTGGACGTTTTTACTAAGTATGTGAAATTGTACGCCTTGCGCACAGCCACTGTTGCGGCTATCATTCGACGCTTTTCGGCCGACTACCTAGCCCGCGTCGGAAAACCTGTCGCATCGTACTTTACGAGTGCAAAGTGGAAATCATTTCTGCAAGATTCCGATATTAAACATGTTCTTACTTCCCGATTTCACCCACAGGGTAACCCCGTTGAGCGAATTTTTAAAGAATTTAATCAATTTATGCGCATCCATTCTTCTACAAAACATTCCAAATGGATAGAATACCTCGCTCCGTTCGAGTACATTGTGAACAATTTGCCACATAGTTCAACCGGATTCTCACCTGCCGAGTTATTATCAGACGAACCAGAAAAAAACTCATGGTCAAGTCCCCTGCCTAAGTTGTCTTCGAACGATATTTCTTTGCAGGAAAAGGTAAGGCAAGCTGCCATTACCCTGGCACACACTGCGGAGCTCCGGAAGAAAAAATTTGATAAACGGGTCAGACCGACACGTGTGTTCGAAATTGATGATTTGGTATTGCTCACAACCCATTCCAAATCTACGAGGCTAAAACGTTTGCTTAAGAAATGGCAATTAGTTTACTCAGGTCCATACCGGATCGTCGATATTCCTCACCCTGGATGTTATTTATTAGCATACCCTACAACACAGAAAGTTAAAGGACTTTACTCCCACCACCACTTAAAGCAGTATGTAAAGTGAGAGAAAGAGAAAGGATATGCGAGTTACAGCTAAAATGTTAGTGTTAATTGTTAGTCAATGCAAAGAATCATAACGCATTAAACTATAGCAAATCTACGTTAAACATTACATGCAATCCAAGAACTATTTAATCTACGTTATATTTACTATGCTACGAATAATTTGACTACTAGCCAAGGACAACGAAGTTAGCGACCAAACTTACTCCTTAAACAGGCATTTTCTAGAACAGGAAACTATGTACAAGAAAAAAGATTTTATTATGTTAATAACTGTGATGAATTTGAGAGCCACCAGAATGCTATACTATACGCCAGCATGAGTGAATGATTGTGCTGAAATGAGTGTGAAAGAATGAATGTGAATTTTAGTTTATAAGGTAGTTTTTATGATGATGATGAGGATTTCGTTGTGTGTGAGCCAATGATGCCACCACGTAGTATTATTTGATGATTTGCGATTTATATTGAAGCTGTTCTGTGAGAAGAAAGGTGAATATTAATTATATGAAGCTGTATGAATGAAAACGATACGTGTGTATGAATACTGATAGATGTTAATGAGAAATGATTCGCCGTGTAGGCAATAAAAAAGGAGAAAGAAAAACTTATTTGGTATGTGCCCTATTTAAAAAACCATTATCTCACGCTTGGCATAAAGAGTTTGTGTGCTCTCCATCGTAACAAACGTAAATTTTGTACATAGGTCATTGTGGAGAAAAAATGTTTATCAGCCACAGCGAAATAAATAATCTGCTTACGTAGCGAATAAAAATTGCTGTCGTTATAGAATCTCATTCTTTACACAGGCTAATTGTGTAGTACCATGCATGCAGGCTGCCTTCGTAAGATTCGTATTCTACATTTACGAAGGTCGTGTTTAATGGTTACGAACTTATGAACTCACTAACATTAACACTATTTAAAAAAATGTGAAGTAATTTAGGTGAAATCTAGCACTCATTACTTGATACTGTGAGGACATGGACATATGTATTTGTGTAAGTGGGATAGTATATAAGTTATGCAATTTTATGTCGTTCTGTCTGGACCAGAGTTAAGAAAATGCGACTCTCATAAAACAATTGCTAGGATACAAAGTCTCCCGCTCTCTGCTCATGTTCTCGACCAGGAAACAAAAACTACACGACTACCGGTACGACGTACAATTCACGATTACAAGAAAACATACTTTAGTGTATGAGATTTTTCTTTCTCTTTCAGCAAAGTGAATAAGTTTTTGAAGATTTGTGTGTGAAGCAGTACGACGCAGCTGTCTTCGTGGACACAGCGATTTTCTTGTCTTTATGGAAACTAAAGCGCATTCATTTTCCTTTACCTACAGGAAATTCATATATTTATTTTACTACGTGATACTCACTAAAGTACACCTCTTATGGAAGGATCCTATAGTCATTTATTAGTACGTTTACTGACCGAATTTTTTTCAGGAATATAAACTACCGTGTCATTAAGCGCGTATTTACCTAAACATGACTGATTCAACGAGTGAATTAAACCATATACGGTACTCACATTGATTCTTGCAAAAATCTTTGACTGATTTACAGGAAGTGATTGACAATGATCATTGAATTTCTTTTTGCTTAAACAGCAATTCGGATCAACTTTAAAGGATGAAACTGAATACAACATGAATTGGCTTAAAGTCAGTGACACTTGCGCAATGGCAAAGTTTATGATGCATACGTTACGCAAACAGATACACTATTCGTCGCACACATGTGTGAAAACACTACTGTATTGATGAAGATTTTGTAAATATGAATATAACCCAATCCTTCTATCTTGATCCTACTTCCACCTCCTTGCCCACTGCTGGACGATGGATAGTGGGGTAGTGAGGTTTTTGCACTATTCTTTTGTATATTTTGTCCATTCATAATTTGCAGCACTTAGGGTCTCTCGTCGAGTTTTGCAGAATTCTTGATGGCAGATGCCATAGATTTCAATATTCTGTAAAGAAGGAGATATTACTCCGTTAGTGCACATGCACAGCAAGAAATAGATGGCACAACCTGAATTTCGTGTACATAAATATGTCATGTCATGTCTAATTGTAAAATTTTGTAAATGTAAACAACTAGCAATCTCAATATAAATCTGAATTTTGTAAAGTTTCACAGGACACGACTAGCAAAACACGTCTAATTGTAAGTTTTTGAAGATGTAAACAACTAGTATTCTCTATATAAATATGAATTTTGGGAGAGTTTCACAGGTCACGACTAGCAAAGTACACTCCTGGAAATTGAAATAAGAACACCGTGAATTCATTGTCCCAGGAAGGGGAAACTTTATGGACACATTCCTGGGGTCAGATACATCACATGATCACACTAACAGAACCACAGGCACATAGACACAGGCAACAGAGCATGCACAATGTCGGCACTAGTACAGTGTATATCCACCTTTCGCAGCAATGCAGGCTGCTATTCTCCCATGGAGACGATCGTAGAGATGCTGGATGTAGTCCTGTGGAACGGCTTGCCATGCCATTTCCACCTGGCGCCTCAGTTGGACCAGCGTTCGTGCTGGACGTGCAGACCGCGTGAGACGACGCTTCATCCAGTCCCAAACATGCTCAATGGGGGACAGATCCGGAGATCTTGCTTGCCAGGGTAGTTGACTTACACCTTCTAGAGCACGTTGGGTGGCACGGGATACATGCGGACGTGCATTGTCCTGTTGGAACAGCAAGTTCCCTAGCCGGTCTAGGAATGGTAGAACGATGGGTTCGATGACGGTTTGGATGTACCGTGCACTATTCAGTGTCCCCTCGACGATCACCAGAGGTGTACGGCTAGTGTAGGAGATCGCTCCCCACACCATGATGCCGGGTGTTGGCCCTGTGTGCCTCGGTCGTATGCAGTCCTGATTGTGGCGCTCACCTGCACAGCGCCAAACACGCATACGACCATCATTGCCACCAAGGCAGAAGCGACTCTCATCGCTGAAGACGACATGTCTCCATTGGTCCCTCCATTCACGCCTGTCGCGACACCACTGGAGGCGGGCTGCACGATGTTGGAGCGTGAGCGGAAGACGGCCTAACGGTGTGCGGGACCGTAGCCCAGCTTCATCGAGACGGTTGCGAATGGTCCTCGCCGATACCCCAGGAGCAACAGTGTCCCTAATTTGCTGGGAAGTGGCGGTGCGGTCCCCTACGTCACTGCGTAGGATCCTACGGTCTTGGCGTGCATCCGTGCGTCGCTGCGGTCCGGTCCCAGGTCGACGGGCACGTGCACCTTCCGCCGACCACTGGAGACAACATCGATGTACTGTGGAGACCTCACGCCCCACGTGTTGAGCAATTCGGCGGTACGTCCACCCGGCCTCCCGCATGCCCACTATACGCCCTCGTTCAAAGTCCATCAACTGCACATACGGTTCACGTCCACGCTGTCGCGGCATGCTACCAGTGTTAAAGACTGCGATGGAGCTCCGTATGCCACGGCAAACTGGCTGACACTGACTGCGGCGGTGCACAAATGCTGCGCAGCTAGCGCCATTCGACGGCCAACACCGCGGTTCCTGGTGTGTCCGCTGTGCCGTGCGTCTGATCATTGCTTGTACAGCACTCTCGCACTGTCCGGAGCAAGTATGGTGGGTCTGACACACCGGTGTCAATGTGTTCTTTTTTCCATTTCCAGGAGTGTATTTCAATGGCTATGTAGCAACTTAGCTGCGAAGAAGTTCATTTGTATTATGTATATTGAATTTCATGTCTATAGTAGGTAATCATTTTATGTATATGTACATGTCCATTTTTTTCTATGTAATTTTGAACTTGCCTATTCAAAACTTAAATGTCCTCTTGTGAAGGCTACACACAAAACAGTCTTACTATGTGCACCTAATATAAAAGGAGAAAAGATGCGAAGTGTAATTTTGCTCAAAAGTGAAGTGTCTGTGAAAATGTGTTCTCAGAAGGAACAGGACGTCGAACCTCCCTTCTGAACAGTGTAAAAAAAATCAAATAGTGTTGATAAAGAGGAATCAACCAGTCAAGAGTAAAAATATGATAGAAAAGTGTTTTCCGTACAAAGTGATAAGTTTAATCTCAAATTCTACGATAAAGTGCAATGATGCGTATCACAGTGATCCCTACCTTGGAAAGTGCTTGGAAGTCTGCGTTGTACGGTCTTCGGATGCGGCTACCAGTACTGTCGCGTCCGTCGTAAGGGGGGGCGCCGCCAGACGTGTCACCGCCTATTATACCTCAACAGCGGACCCGAGCGCGAGGCTGTACGCAGTGCCGCGGTGCGTAGTGGATGGACCACTTTATCAAAATTACTGCACTCGTGCACGCACAGCCACTCTTAAACACCAACAATACTGACATGAACTTTGTTGTCATCGACAACTTAAAACCAAATTGTATGACCTTTTGTGTTCTTTTGTCGTAAGCAGAATCATTACCTATTGTCCTGATGTGCAAACTGTAAAGTAAACAAAGTTGTGGTGCTGTGACTTTTACTGTGCTTCGCACGACGCACCACACTGAACTGAGGCAAAGCATAGTGCTCACTGGTCGACACAATAAGAACTGTGAACACAGGGTAGCAGCTATTGTTTTAACAACAGGACTGCCAACGGTGCAGGCATCTCTCTAAAAAAAATGAATCATCCATTGATCAATTTCAAAGTGGCTATTTTGTAATGTGCAACAATTTATGTATATTTACTTAAACTTTGTACTTTAGGCTATAATTCTTTATATATGTATGTACTTGTCATATGTTTGAAAATGTTGTATAATGCTGGTGCAAACACTCCACAACCTTGTTCGTCAACTCAAATCTGGTACTGCCGCGAAGTTTGAAAAACTTACGCACCAGTAGAGGGGGCCGTGTGGCGATACCTGTAAGACACCGCTAGCCCACGCCTCTCGCGGTGTGCGTTTAACCCCATTTAAATGACGCGCCAAGCGCGCGCCCAGCGGCTGTACGATTAATTAAATAATCGGCGTGCTAATCTCAGTTGAAATCTCTGGTCCAGAGGGACGTGAAGAGGCTGTGGTCCAGAGAGAGAGTAGAGTCGGTCGAGTCTTGTTCAGTCTTAAGAGTCAGTCGAGCTAGAAAGTGTCTTGTGAAACGATCATTCTGTGGATAATATTAGTGTGATGATTTCTTTTATATGTGTTGTGTTGTCTTCTTCGATGAGTAAAAAAAAATATAGGTAAAATAAATTTTTGTGATGTCCATCAATAAGTTCATTCCAGTAAAAATAGAACCACTTCCCTTCACCTTTATTCACCCTTTTTTCTTTCTTTCCTTTCAACAAAATAAAAACAAAAAATTACCACCCTCCCTTTTTTTTAATTCCGGACATCACATGTTGAAACTGAAGATCAAAAGAGCGCTAAATGTTATTCAAGCTGTCACTCATATCACTGGCCCACTGCTGTGTTCTTCCATATTCTTGATATGAATGTTATCGATGAATATAGTTCATCTGTCATTGAAAAAGAACTGTAGTTAGCAGGATGAACTTCTCTGGAGACAGAACTGATCAATCATCAGTGTGCAAAAGAATAATGAATACTGGAAGAACTGAATCAAAATTTGCTGCTTAAATAATGAAAAGGGAAATTTTGTTAGAATGATTGGAAAAGATAACAAGATAAACATATCCTGAGTGAACTTTAACTGGCACTAATATAAACAGGCTTTCAATATTCAATGCATTTATTCAAATTTACATAGTTCTTTTTCTTGTTACCGCCCTTGTGCACAGAGCTTGGTATGACAAACTGGTTCCAGATCGTCCCTCTTCTGCTCACGCATATTATTCTTGTCTGCTTTGACCCTCTAGATGCAAGATTCTTGGCACGTTAAGGAGAGATGAACCGAAAGGTATCATCACTTTGAATATACAAATAAACTCTGATATCTCGGTAAATTTCCTTACTACTTTCTGATGCACAATTGGAATACACACTTCTGAACAATAGCAGTGTGGCAGATCTCATCACACATCCACCCGCTGCCACTTATAGAGACAGACAGACAAATCTAAAGCAATTAAAAATGGAAGAGCATCTCTCTACCTCTTTTGTTTCTATGCCAATGTCATCTATGCTACAAAAGTATTATTATCAAATAACTATGGAGAAAAGATAAGAAAAGAAAGAAAAAAACAATAATAATTATATGTTTCTTCACAATTGTCCCCCACTGTGCACGGACGTCATACAGAGGTGCACAGTGTCTGAACATATTTCTCTTTTTATGGATTCATAATCCTGGCAGGTATGGGCATAGCCTTTATGTTATCCTCTGTGATTACCAATTTATGTAGGCATATAAGCTCCCTTAACACGTATATACATAAGTTTCCTTCATAACAAAGTGCTTGCTGTAAGTACATAGTCCCACTATTATCAGTCAGTATCTGCCCAGTTTTTAGCTTGCGAAGAATGGGCCTGTAGTATGACATCCATTACTGTCCTTGCTCGCTTTCACATGTTTAATACAAACTCAGAGTGCCTGTGTCGTGCGTCCACATAGTTCTTATTGCACAAATTCGTGAAGTTCGTGTTCAGCAGCGTGATCCTTTGTGAAATCTACCACTCGGTGGCACCTGCTTTCCATATCAGCGGCCTGAGGAGTGCGTTTACCCCGTCGCTTATTCAGTGGGGATACCAACTGTACATCCGACATCAACGGACAAGGTAAGTTTATTGCTGATTCTATGACGTTGTCGACCATAGAAAATTCGAGTCTTTACGACGTTGTCGAGTACAGGAAATTCATGGTATACGAAGTAATTGTCATTTTTTAGTTCATCACACGCACATCCACATATCTTACACGCACACTTAACACTTGGCAGGCAGGTTTCGTATGTTTTGCACTTTTTTTTTAGTGTTACACAAAATGTCTGTAGTGCCCTTTCCACAAACTACACACAAGGCAAAAAATACAACTACAAAAATAAACTTATCATATTCATTTGCTGATTGTCATTTTGTTTTAGTACATTCTGTTGCATTATAATTTCGTTGCATTGTTCAGATCCAATTACATGAGTACACTTTTTGCTCTCATTTGGTTTTACATTCTTTACGTAACATTCAAACAATAATAGATTCGTTTTTCTTTTATGGCGTAAATTGACGTGTATTTAATTTCAATTTAGAATGACTTCATGTTGAGGCATATTTATATAAAAAAATGGCTCTTAGCACTATGGGACTTAGCATCTGAGGTCATCAGTCCTCTAGAACTTAGAACTACCTAAACCAAACTAACCTAAGGACATCACACACATCCATGCTCGAGGCAGAATACGAACCTGCGACCGTAGCAGCCGCGTGGTTCCCGACTGAAGTGCCTAGAACCGCTCCTTCAAAACGGGCGGCGAAATTTCGTGGAAAGGCATTTATGTGCTAAGTCACGTCTCATTGTTAGACTTAATTGTGAACCCAAGAACAAACCAGTTTGTTGTTTATAAACATAGCGCAAACCTGACGATACCGATTGTATCGAATACTTATTCAGTGTTTAGGATGCACCTCAATATTTACTTATTTTCATTGTACAAAGGATAACCGTTTCATATGCTGAACTATACACAGTTGTATCATCAATACTATATGTTATGTACAATGAGCGTAAAATAGTGTTTATATAAGTAGCAAACATGTATAAAAATTTCAATGTAGATCAGGTGCTTGAAGCTTTCGTGAGTTGTCAACACTCCTAGTAGTTAGGATTCGACACATTGATTATTTGGTAGTGCTCCACCTTAGTTCAGCATCGTGATATGTAACATACTGCAACTCTATTCTTCTACACATATTTTCACACTATCACATTCAGACATATCACAAACTTACAACTATATTAACTTTCGGTGAAGCCCTTTCTTACGTTAATAATTATGGTACCTAACCCTGGACAAGCATTTATCTTTCTTCACTTTAGGACATGTCGATGCGTCATTCTCTGGAAGAAAAACTTACTAATAACTTAAAACTAAACCTTCATACATAAGTGTACAGTGTCTTGATGGTCACTAATACCTCTTTCGTATATTCAACCATGTACTCATTTACTTTAGTGTGCAGTCATGCTATCACAAACTCATTTAATGTCATGTGTGTGTCTCTACTTACCTTATAAATCTGAAAGAGAAAGTGTATTAAAGGCATGATGCGACCTTTTATTCAGCTTGTCACTGCAGCAAGAGTTTTCTGTTCCCTCAACTCTAATTAGTGTGTGTATTTTCAATACTTAATTTGTAACTATATAGGTACAATGTACATATTAACGTAACTTCAGTAAATATTTTGTAGTTTAGGATCTCTTTCCGTGTAAATAATCCCTTATCTTTGTGTGCATTGTGTATATAGTCGTAGTTGTAGTACAGACTATCCCTTAATTTTCTATGTCCTAGTTTGTGTAATAGTCTTTAAAAATGCTAGTGCAGGCAGTAGCTCATAGAGTTTGTTTGCGTCGGGTGTTCTAATACTTTCAGCAGTTCTGGCACACAGGCGCCTGCGGTTTGTTGACTAACTTTCTCCCCAATGCCCTTGCGCTGTGTCGCCTTGTTACCACTGCCGTCGCGGTGAGTTGCGTATTGCAGTGCGCGCTACCGTATGTTTCACAAGTCCGTTTATTAATTTACAACTGGGCTACGCGCGAGACGCAGCGTCATCTCCAGTCACATAAAAATAAATTTCTTCCTTGTTTCATTCACTCACCTTATAATTTACACATTTGGCACATAAAAAAGCACAAAGAAACATTTTTCTTATCAGCTATTAACATAAATTCTGGAATGTGATTTTCCAGCATCCTAAATCTAATATTACTGTGAATATGTACAACTTAGAGTGTATACAGCCCTTCTTCAATACATAAACATTCTCAAGTCTTTGTGTTGGTAAGGGTCCTTGTCCTTACCCGTGCTCTCATGTGCCAATCAGTATGCTCCCAGGTAGGGGATATTAGTAATTATTTATGGTCCAGTGTATAGTAATTGCACTTAGCTTCAGTTTTACAATCTTTGTGGATTTTGGATGTGTTCTAAGTAACGCCCTTTGTCCTATATAAAACTGTGTTGTACGTTTCAGCTTTCTGTCGTAAATTCCTTCCGTATATATAGCCCAGGTTTCAAGGTTGATTACTGCTTGTCGTATTTTATCATCCAGTGATAGTTCTGGTATCGATATCTTGGATAAAGATTTTTCCCATTCGTCTACCTGTTTGCAATTGAACATCTGCCCATTTGGTGTAAATCCAGTTGATGTATGGGGAAGGTTGTTAACGACTTGTAAGAAAGGAGTGAAATATTCAATCCACTTGGTATGTTTATGAGTTATAGAGGTCCTCACGAACCTGTTGAGTTCCTTAAACACCTTTTCTATGGGTGACACTTTGGGATGAAAATTGGATACTGAAATGTGTTGGATTTGGTTGGAATCTACAACCTCTTTCCAAATACATTCCACAAAATATGAGCCATTGTCTGTTAACATGACTTCTGGTTTTCCTACTCTTGCATAATAAGCCTCTTTAATTCGTCTTATAATTGAACTGGCTGTAACTTTCTGTATAGCGTACAGTTTTACATAGTGAAAATATCATACAGGCCTACTATATATTTTACTCCCCGTTTACCTCTGGGAAAGAGTCCAGCCACATCAAACGATACCTTTTCTAGAGGTTTCTTAGCCACAATAGGATGAAGTAATATCTGTCTGGAGATGGTAGGATGTTTTTATTTCTTTCGAACAATACACTTTCTTACCACCTTCAGTACTCTTCTTCTAAGGCTGGGGATATAACAACATTTAGCTATTTTATCAGTGCATTTTGCAGTGCCATAATGGTCCCCAGTATTGTGTGTGTATACGATAAAATCATCTACATATTCCTCTGGTAAACACACATGCCTTTTCTCTTGTTTGGGAGGTTACGTATGGAACAGAACACCTTTGTGAATAGTGAAAAGCCTTTTTAATTTTTCGCCGTCATTATGTTCAAGTTTTGCTCTTACCTTTCGCCAGCATGTGTCTTCCTGCTGTAATTTCTCCCATGTTTGCTCATGTAGACATAGTATGGTCAGAGTGATTAGTCCTCCACCGACATAGCTCCAGTTTCACCTTCCTGTTCTAAAAGATGGTTGAATTCCCATAAGCCTTGTGGTAGTCTAGAAAGAGCATCAGTTATTATGTTTTGATTTCAATTTAAGTATACTATTTCAAAATCGAATTCTGGATGACACACACACCACCTGGCTATCCAACAGTGTAGTAATTCATAAGTTAACAAAAACGATAGCGACCTATGGTCACAGTACACTATTGTGTGTTTACCCCACATGAAACATTCAAACTTTTCAAAGTACAGCCAAACCCTCTAACCTGTGACTGAATATGAACGTTCAGCTTCGGATGAGGTGCGACTGGCGAAGCTAATTACTCTAGGGACGAGATTTCCTTATTCTTCTACGATTTGAAAAAAGCATGCAGCCTGCCACGTTGATGCATAAACAAAAATCTTTTTTCTTGTCTGATTGAGATAAAGTATTAGCAATTAAAAAGGCTCATTTGATGTTTTCGAAATCAGTTTGACATCACATGTCCCATACCCAAGGTCTGTTTTTCCAGAGAAGATAGAGTAAAGCATCACTGTTCTTAAATTCGTTTAGGATGAATTTCCTGAAAAAATGACACTAGGCCTAAGTATGCCTTTAACTTTTTCTTGTTTTGCGGAATAGGCAGTTCCTTATGGCATTACGATTTTGAGGATCTGGCAGCATGCCTTCCGAAGAGATAATGTGTCCTAAAAATTTTACCTTTTCTTGTCCAAAAATAGATTTCTTGAGACTTTCTGTTACTCCAGATTCAGAAAAACTGCTCAATACTTGTTCAATTAATCTTAAATGTTCTACCCAAGTGAGTGTAGCGACTAAAAGGTTGTCCACATATGCTATTACCTTACTTGAAAGTTTGGGCCATAGCCCTCTGTCAAGAGCAGAGATAAATACACCTGCACTTATGTTCAGTCCAAATGGTAATACTTGAAATTCGAAGATCCTGCCACCACATACGAAGGTGGTATACTTCCAACTTTCTTCATCTAGTTTTATTTGCCAATATGAAGACCAGAGATCGATTTTACTAGAAATTTAGCACTATGGAATTTCATAAGCTGTTCCCCTAAATTGCCTGGACATATTCGGACTGGTACAATAATCTTATTAATATAATGCACATTGAGGAAGAAGCACACTTTGCCATCTGGCTTACTCACAGCCAATATAGGGCTACAGCAAGGGGAAAACGATGGTTGTATTACGTCCCATTCAAGCATCCTGTTAATCTCTTTTTTTACTGCTTCCCTATTTGTTCGTGGTGTAGGGTATGAGGTACAACAATACGTTTCATGAGGACACACTTCCATTATATACACAAAATCCGTAATAATACCTGGTCTTTTTTCAAGTACATATATGTAAGCAAGTATCAGTTCCCTAAGTTCATCTTGCTGATGCTTACGCGAGCACTTTCATTCTCTTACCTTTTGTTTTTTGTGCCAAAGCTTATTTATTCTGCTGATTGCTGTTCGCTACTGTAGGTGCTGACAAACACAACTGTGGAATTTATCAATTGAACTTCAAAGTCGTGAGTAACTTCAGTTTTACATCAATTAGTACTTCCCCTGATCAGGTCTATTACAATTACCTGTTTTTTTCCCGTGAACTGACATTGGCCTATTCCTAGATCAATTTGTACTTGATGTACTAAATATATCCATATGTATTAAACAAGCAACTATAATTCCTATGCCATCAAAAAATTTCTTTGTACAGAAAACTGTCCTAATTGTAGGAGAATTAAGGATTGTATCTTGACTCCTTTCGATTTCTGACCAGTGACAGTTTGTACCTTGCAATTTTGCCCTGGCAGTGTGAGTATATGTCCACGTTTCTTCAATTCTTGAAAGAATCCCTGTGACATCAAATTAGTCATAGCCCCTGTGTCAAGCACAATCGGTGCATCAAGGTCAAATATTGTGGCTTTAATGGTAGCTTGTACGTTCCTCTCTGCCAAGTTTTTCTGTGTACCTTGATACAGATCATCTCTCACATCAGTACCATGATCGTATCTGATAAAGCAAGTGTTGACCAAGCTCGTGCGTCCATTCCCCTCCAAGGTCACCGAATGGGGCCCTACCATGACAGGTTCAAGTTTTCCAGCATTGCGGTGGCATCGACCTCAAGGTTAGGCATAACTTCCACTGTGCTTACCTTTGGTGTTCGGTTAGACCAATTAGTGTCCTGAGAGGCCTGCAACTGAAATTCTGTTTGCCTCTGCATGTTATTCGGCATATTTGTGTTACCTTGATGGCGGAACTGTGCTGTCTGTAGGTTATTCAGTTGTCTGTTATTGTTTTTCGTTTCCCGAGCGACTGGCTGATTATTGCTGGTAGCTTGTGTCTGTACATATTGCACAGGTTGGCCATTTGCTACTCGTCCATTATAACTGTTTTTGCTAAATTTCTGCCCATTTCTTTTATATCCACCTTTGCATTTACAGCTTTCTCCATTGCCGCTGCCGTTACCATTACAATTATCATAGGTCTGTGTGTGTTAAAGTTGCCATCTGTGTTGTACTATGAATACATTGTTAACTTCTTGGTCCGCAGATCTCCTTGTCACTATCAGCATATTAACAGGCTTCAGTTGTACTAGCCTCTCATCATTTATTAAATCTATTAAGTCCAGTATAGATAGTATATGGTGTCATGTTCTGGGATGGTAATGAGTTTTTCCCTAATGTAGGCAGGAGCACGGCTCTAAAATTTTCATCTCTTCTACTTGAGACACTGGGTTCGTACAGTATCTAGTTATTTCAAACATTTTTCAAAATATATTTGCTACTGAAAGGAGCTGGGTTGAATACTTCATGTCTGAGGCTCTCCTGTATGGTCTCAGGCCAATACTCATCCAGAAAGACTCTCTCAAACTGTCTATAATATATATATATATATATATATATATATATATATATATATATATATATATGTGTGTGTGTGTGTGTGTGTGTGTGTGTGTGTGTGTGTGTGTGTGTGTGTGTGTGTGTACTGGAAGAACTGAATAAAAATTTGCTTCTTAAATAATAAAAAGAAAATTTTAAAAAATGATCGAAAAATTCGGAAGGTACACACATCCTGAGTTTACTTTAACTGGCACTAATAAAAACAGACCTTCAATAGTCAATACATTTATTCAGATTTAAATTTATGTACTTCTTTTTCTTGTTGCCGCCATTGTGCATAGAGCTTGGTATGATAATAATGGTTCCGGATTGCCCCTCTTCTGCTCAAGCAAATTAAACTTGTTTACTGACACAGGATTCTCGGTGCATCGAGGAGAGATGAACAGAGGGGTATCGTCACTGTGAATGCACTAATAAACTCTGGTATCTCAGTAAATTTCCTTACTACTTTCTGATGCACAATTGGAAACTGGAATACACACTTCTGAACGATACCAATGTGGCAGAACTCATCATGCATCCACCCACTGCCACTTATAGAGACAGACAGACAAATCTAAAGCAACTAAATAATCGAAGAGTGTATCTGTACCTCGTTTGTTTCTATGTCAATCTTATCTATGGTACAAAATTATATATATATATATATATATATATATATATATATATATATATATATATATATATATATATATATATATCCATCTCATCACATAACTAATGAGGGGGTACTGAACAGAGTTGGAGAGAAGAGAAATTTGTGGCACAACTTGACTAGAAAATGGATCGGTTGGTAGGGCATATTCTGGGGCATCAAGGGATCACAAATTTAGTATTGGAGGGCAGTGTGGAGGGTAAAAATTGTAGAGGGAGATGAAGAGATGAATACACTAAAGAGATTGAGAAGGATGTTGGTTGCAGTAGGTACTAGGAGATGAAGCTTGCACAGGATAGAGTAACATAGTAACATGGAGAGATGGAGAGATGGAGAGCTGCATCAAACCAGTCTCTGGACTGAAGACTATATATATATATATATATATATATATATATATATATATATATATATATATATATATATATATATATATATAGGCAGAGAGAGAGAGAGAGAGAGAGAGAGAGAGAGAGAGAGACAGATACAATTACAACTGAGATGGTAGATTAAAAGATAAATTACATTAATGTGATGATGTTAGCACAAGTCTCAACTTTACATATTTGTTGTTTGATTAGTGTTTCACAGTAGTGACAACATCGTTACCGTAAGGGTAGGTACCTGTAATGTGACATATCGCTTTGATGAAGCACAAGCATTTTCTGAACCAACAGAAGATGATTGTCACTATAATAAGTTTATTTCAGCAGTGTATAATATAATCTGCTGTTTGGATGTACATTTTATTTAAGCACATATATCACAAGATGAATGGATTTCGCATATCTGTAAGCTAGGACGACAATAAGCATCATACAATGTTCAAGGTACCAGCGAATCAGGCAGTTTATTCCTGTCATTGGTTCCTACCTTGGGGTTATGGCGCACACTATGGAATACAAGTGTTTGGGACAATGCCTATGAGAAATGGCGACAAGAGAAAACTTGACAGAACACTTTTGGATTTGCAATGTACCATGTACTGTAACAACTTTGTAACACACAGTTACTGTAAACAAGAGTATAATATTAATTAGAAGCTTCATATTTATTTTGAGTGTTGTATATTGGATTTGTATTCTTAACTTCCAGTTGTGACTGCAGCTCTTAGAGAAAAGACGTTTGATCAGAAGAGGTTAGAGATTGAGCTGAAATAGTAATCTGAGCAACGTTAAACAACAAGAAGTGATAGCTCCAGATCAGACTTTATGTTAACTCACTGTATCATGTTAAAGAACCGCTAGAAGTATGAAGTTTAAAAAGTATTTTATATAAGAATATTAATTATTCCATTGGATTATTATGAAAACTAGCAGAGCCTTAGTATTGACAGTATTGTTGAGGAACCGAGTTGGCAGGCCTGGCACAGACTACACATGCTTGTAAAAATAAGCAGTTTGTTGCATAATAACTGAAAATAAAGTTAATATTACACAGTATGGACTTCTATTAGAGCCTGTTTCATATTATCTATAGAAGGTTTCAATTGTTTCAACGTATTTTTCAAATAAAAAAAGTAAAATGTCCAAATGGTTAATTTCCATGGATTTCAGTCGTAGGTTTTCATAGAAATTTTAAGATGTTTGCTTAAGTATTAAGTCAAGAATTAACGTTTTTTCATTACACAAATGTTTAGTATTCCAGTATCTACTTAAGGAATTAAAGGTTTTAAGGTCTATCTCCTATTTCTTTTCAAATGCACGAAGTCCATATCGCAGATACATGAACTTAGGCTTATACCCAAAGGGTATACAGGTTTTGAGTCTTAACCTTGTTATAAGTGCATTACGTTATTATATTAATACCATCCACATATATTAGTGTTCCACATAACTTTAGTGCACTTCCGATCTGTAGTTAATAGCATATTACTGTCATTGTCTCGATAAATTTTTATAAAATGATTGTTAACAACCATGATCACAAAGTGTTCGAGCTGCCAAAGGAAAGTTAGTTCTGAGGTTATATGCAGCTGTTTAGATAGATGGTTACATTGGATAGAATGTAGTGTCTTGGGAATAGGAGAAGTAAATGGGTCTCTTCCATGTTATTGCAAAGTACATTCAAAAGACAGGAAAATAGGTGAACATGAAGGGAAGATTAGAGCCCTTAAGGCTGTACTGGATATGGCTAGGGAGGAACCGTGGAGGCTAAGGGGAAGAACTGTGAAGGCAGGTGGGAAGTGGTAGCAAGGAACATGGACTACAGAAAGAAAATAATACCTGACAGTTTCATCACTGGCACAAACAACAGACTTGCCTTGCTACCTCAGTTAACTAATGAAGAGGTGCAATTAGATGCAAATGTAGTTCATAGTCAATAGACTTTCACCAGGAAACCAACTGTTTCAAAAAAAAGTATGAAGTAGGAGGAAAGTTCTGTTGTTAGGTACTAGCCAAGGAAGAGGTGTGGGCCAGTTCTTGCGGGAAAAATTAGGTGTCAACTACCTGGTTACAAATTTTTTCCAGGTTAGTATGTGTCTTATCCAAGTGATAAGAGGAAGTATGGTTATTGTACAAGGGTTTTACAAAGGAGGATCATGTTGTAATGGTGGGTGCAGCAGGAAAAAGTACTGAGAGGGATCAAGACAACAATATTGAGTGTGAACTGGCTAAAACAGCATCTTCAATGAACCATGCAAATGTTGAATTGGTTCCTGCTTTTATGTGGTATTGTTGGTCCCAACTGAAATGTCCTGTCAGAAGGGGCTATATGGAAATAGATCAATTGCTTTGGATGATTACTTTGTCAGGCAAGGGTTTCGTTCCTGTTGATACTAGTGGTAGATGGTGCTTCAAAAGTGATGGCCGGCATCTCATTAGGAAAGGAAATGGCAAATTGGATGGGATAATAGCAAATTATTAAGGGGACTGCTGAAACTCATTGGAGTATGTCTTTCGTAGGCTAAGATCAGTGTCCAGTGTTTCAACGTTGAATGGAATTAAACTTAGTGAGAATCTCAGACAGGCAATTAATAAAGATGTTAAAGTATCACAAGATTCTCATAGAAATACACAGAGAAAAATAATCTTAATAAACTGCATCAGAATATCAGGAGATTAAAAAGTAGATGGGCTTCTTGTCTGTGTAGAAGGTTTAGAAATTGGGGGTGGAATAGATGTACTACGCCTGTCTGCACATCATATAGTCACAGGTATCGAAAAGTTTAATGTAAATAGGTATAGGCTTGCAGCACATGTAAAGATACACACTATGGAGAAAGGAGGGATTGCCATATATGTTAAAATTTGTCACTGTGTGAAAAACTTAGAATCTAAAAAATAATAACACTAAATAATGATACATAGCTGTGTACACGTCCTCATTGAGCAATTTTGAGCTATTTCTGGAAAATTTGGATTCTTTGTTGTGCTGTCTGCCAGACTGATGGAAGCAAACTATTGTTTGTGAAGTTTCAATGTAGACTTTTTGGAAGAGCTTGATAGAAATAATGACCTAAAAGTATAACTTGGTTCATTCAATTTGACATCAGTTATTGTCTTTCTATCTAAGGTAGTGCAGGAAAGCAGCACACTGACAGATAATGTTTTTATAGACCAAGAAAAATAAAAAAAAAAACTTTCCTGTTATGAATGGTCTTTCTCAGCATGATGTACAGCTAGTTACAGTATATGACACAGCTCCATACAGTAACGAAAAACAGTCCTTCAAGGTAGTTTGCTGACGCTAATTTAAAATTTAATCTGTTTCACAATACCTTTGGGAGTATATCTGAAAATAGTTTCCCTAAGAAAAAAGTGAAATATAATTATGAGAAACTTTCTAAAATGACATGTGTAGTAATTGGGTAGGTTGGGTGCACTAGGAGATAATTTACTGAGCAATTTGTTTTATTTACCCAACTGTTGTGTGAATGATCGAAACCTAACCATTTAACATTAAATTTTATGACCTTTCTTACTTAAAACTTTCTCAGCAAGATATACAATAGGATATTTTTTTCTCTAAGTCTTGTTAATAAAACTGGCCTTCGATATGTTTCAATTTATATGTGACTGGACTCGAATGAGTAAAGCCTTTAGTTTCAAAAATTTCTGTTGACCGTTTGGTAGTACATCCGTTTTTAGATATTCCTTTAAATTTACTTATTCTGACTTAATCACCTTTTTTAAAATTCAATTTTTCGTATGACACAACAGTAGTGTTTTTTAATTTGTTTTTTAATTTAACTTCTGTTGTTTTCATGTTTATAATTCAATGTTTTGTATTATTATATTCATCAATTATTCCAGAAACCAACTCAAACTATTTACAATTTCTTTGAAAAGCAAATTTCTTCCACACCTTTTCTTTTAATGTTCTATTAAATTGTTGAGCAACAGTTGTTTTCAATATGCTAGAAGTTGAATGATGATTAATCTTATATTTTTCATTAAATCTTGAAGTACTTAATTATCAAATTCTTTGCCATTATTTGTTTGTAAATTTCTTGATTTTCTACCAAAGAATATTTTCTCAAAAGCATTAAACTTCATTTTTTTCCAGATTTTTCTTTAACTTGAATAGCCCGAAAAACATTTAAAAGACCTATAACAATTAATATATAATTACATCCTTTATTTATTTTTTCGAAATTTCTTTGAACTTTCCAGAGTCCATTTTAACTAAATCAACTTGCCATAAATCATCTATAACAAGTGAACATCATTTCTTCTTTTAAAATATTTGCTCTCATTGGTTTATGTAATTCATTAACAATTTGTTCATTGATATTACAGGGGTCTGCCGACTCCCTTCACCTACAAATTTTTTTTAAAAAAAATGTACTCGTTTTTCGTTTACACACTGTAGAAAGGCTTTCAATTACTTTTCTTCCAGTTTACTCTGTAAGTATTATGTGTTTCATTTAACTTTTCACTCTTCAAACAGTAGATATCAATATGGTTAATCATTTATATAGAATCAAAGTATATTAAACTTTTAATTTTATTCAAAAACTTCAATGCGTCTAGATCTTTATCAACTTTCTCATGTAAATAATAAGATTTCAAATTTGATGAGTTAAGTTTCTATCGTATCCATTGTACTTAATATTCGAAGAAGACTTGTTTTGTGTCATTTATTTCTTTGTTATGATGTGATGCGACAACATCATAAATATCATTTCTTTACCTTTGCTTTACCCATTTTTGTATCAAGTTTTCTTAATTCTTCTTTATTGACATAATTATTGAATTGCGTTTGAGTATCTCTATATTCATGTTTTGTAACAACACTGGATAATTTATCTGTAAATAATATTTGTTAACTACATGATTTGCATCAATCATTTATGTTTTCAATTTTCTACCTTTAAAACCAGTGCAGCCTCTAGTAACTTTAAGACTAGCATTAAATTATTTCTGAAATCGTTTAATTACATTAATTATTTTGAGTTTATTGATGACTGACTATCTTTTATTTTATTATTAATTTCGGGTAAAAAATCTAAATCGTTATTGACCTTATTTTCAAAAATCTCCATTTATTCGTAGCAAAATATCATTAAACTTGTAATTACCTAACAGTATCTTAACACAAATAGACATAAATGTCCACAAATTACCTCATTAATTTTTGTATTCCCTCTTCATCGTAGAAGAGTATTCACTAGAAGATTAAAGACGAAGAAATCCAAAAATTACAGTTTCTTTCATTGAAGCACAAACAGTTGAAATAGCCAGATTGTAAGGAAAAAGAAACCTTAAACTAGATATTACTGATTAATATAATTCTTCAGAATTTGGTATGCCTTACTTTATTTTGGTTGTTTTCCAAACTAATCATAAAAATAATCTGCTAATTTATTCTTCTTCATTCAATCGTGTTAAATTACAAAATATCTATGTGAAAAATGGAACTAATGAAGTTTTTCCTCTATCAGTTGGATGATTATCTCAATGTAAATCCCTTCAGTTTATTGAAAATTATCCTATTTTCGTTATAAATATGTCTAGGAGAATGAATGAACTACCAACACAGAAAGCTACAATAAAATTAGTTCCCACTTTTAATGATAAAATTCCGAAAGATACAATTGCCTATACAGTCATGTATGGTAAAAGAATTTGACATATGCTGTTCATCATAGAACTTTGAAACTAAATATTTAACATTACTATTTTTTATTCTGTATAAATGGAAACTCTAGTAAAGAAGCTTAATAATGCAAGCAATTGTAATTTGTTTAAAAAGATTAGTCAGCTAATTATAAACTAGGTATGAACAGAAAATTTTTATGGAGCTTGAAAATAAATTTAAAATTATTTTTCCAGGCAGGATTAATAAAGTAAAATAATAACTGGCACTCCCAGTTTTTTGAAGATTGCTACATTAAGTTGAAGTATAAAGTCATGAAGAGAACTAAACATATTGATAACAA
The DNA here is from genome assembly GCF_023897955.1 of Schistocerca gregaria. Taxonomy (NCBI): domain Eukaryota; kingdom Metazoa; phylum Arthropoda; class Insecta; order Orthoptera; family Acrididae; genus Schistocerca; species Schistocerca gregaria. Next base: position 616,689,551 of record NC_064923.1, on the reverse strand, counting down.
ATTTTTCAATCTGGAGTTCATTGCGTGAGTAAATTTTTATTGATATAATATTTTTATATTTTATTTCTGTGAATGGGTAGGGTTTGCTTAGTAAAATATCTCCTAGTGCAGCCAACCAACCCACTGCCTTGGCTTACTAAAGGGATAAAAATTTCTTGTAGATAGAGAAGGGACCTGTATCTGATAGCGAAAACGAATGATGATAAACAATCAAACATTGCAAAATATACTGAAGTGTATTAAGACAAGTTATTAAAAATCCAGAGTTATGTATATCATGTCTGAAAGTAGCACCTCTGATAGTAAAATTAAAACAATTTGGAGTATTGTTATAAGGGAAATAGCTCAACTGAGAGCACAGGAAGACTGTATTTCTATCAAACTCAATGAAAATTCTGTTAACAAAAAGTCAGAAGAGGTAATGATTTTAATATCATTTTTAAGTGTTGTAGAGATAATAGGATCCAATTGTTCAGCAGAAAATGCAATGCTGTATTTGGAAGGGGCAATGCCAATGCAATTTCATAAAACTGATGGTTAACCCACCTCTCCGACTGAAATTAGGAAAATAATAAATTCACTCATAAATAAAAACTTGCAAGGAATTGATGGCATTTCCATCAATGTACTAAAACAACTTGGAAGACAGCCATACTGTCCTCTGAGTCACAAGCTTTTTTAAAATTTATGGAGTTACAAGCTACTTTCTTTTTATAAACTTACAGATACCTGAGAATTACTTTCAGAGCTAAAATTTATCGTGGGAAAAATCTGTTTGGCTTGAAACCTGCCTGATATTAATCACCTTAACATTCAAGTTATTACTGTGCTCAGTCCATGACATATGACAGAATTATGTATAGCACATGTCGAAGTGAAATCCTTGTGCAATATCCATATTGTCTTCCTGTCATCTGGGATTTTCTCAGATTTCAAAATGATTTATATAGTCACTGTAAATACTTTTAAGGTTTTTTGGCTAACTTTCTTCAGGAATTCTGCAACACTTGAATCTTCATCAAATGCTTTGCTGTTTTTTCCAACCTTTCAATTTGTCTAGTAATTTCCTAATTGTTTGATGTTTGAGAATATGGATTGGTTTCTAGTGGAATTTCTAGTAGAAATAAGTGCAAACATTCCAGTTTTAATTTCAAAGCAGGGGCTCGACAGCTGGTACCCACTCAAATTTGTTCAAGGAGTTTGATAAAAAGTTCTGGGTTGTTCGTTTGGAATTCCTCTTCAACTTTACAGTACTGTCTCTTTTCATATTGCCTTTTTCTTTGTCTAACCATTTCTGAAACTTCTTTTCAAGTTACCAGGGAACATGTAATATACATTTACTGATTTGCTACTATTGCATGATTGAATGTCAAGATTTTAGTACCTGTTCACAATCTACGTTTCACTACACACCTTTTTGTACCTTTGAATAGGAATTTGGATATGAACAGTTTTGGTAAACTTATTTTTGAGTTGTTCTCAATGTTGTTCTTATTTTTTATCAACTACACATGCTAACAGCAGTGAGTGTTTTTTATTAATATACAACTTAGGAATTACTGGCATTCTTTGGCTGAATTCTACTGGCTTTGAATTTAGTTTCACCCAGGTTACGTAGTGGTCTGTGTTAGTTGTTGCCCCTTTGTTTACTTGAATCTTTAAAAAACTCTTTGTGATATAGATGGAAGATTGCAATATGGTCAACTTAGAGTCTCCTAAATTCTATCTGAGTGATGAAATTTTTTTTTTTTTTGCTTTGATGGATTTTCATAAAATGTCTTGACATTATTTCTACATAGTTCTGCCAGTCTCTTTCTGTTTTAATTGGTTCGTCTATGTGCAGGAATATCACCAATCATTTCCTTAAATTTTCTTTCTTTACTTATCTGTGCACTAAAATTATCTGATACAGCTTTCACTTGTTTTTGTGGAATTTTAGATATTGTATTTTTGTCATCTTGCATGACTTATTTACTTTTGCTGAACTTGTTTTAATTTCTTTGTTGATCAGCATATACTGGTACATTTTATTTGCATATTTTAATGAAACTGTCATGGATCTATTGTTTACAGTCTTTAATTCGATTGTGGAACTAAAATTGTCTTGTAAAATTGCAAATGGAGCTCTTAAGTGGAATGTATTATTAAGTATACTTTTGTCTATTTTAATTTTGAGCAGCCTATAATTTCCATAATCAAGTTTGTTCTCATTTGACGATATGGTTTCTTGCATGGCTAACAATTTTTTTGCTCTGTAAGTGTTCCATGTAATTTCTAGAGCTTTCAGAGGCTTAACATTGAGTTAATGCTGCTTATGCCAAAGAAATTTTCGATTTTGGACTTCAGTTTGTCAGAGGACTTCAGTTTCCTCTGATCTGGGATATAGAGCCTAATTCCAGTCTTTCCAAAATTCAGTATGGCAGTTACATCACTGATAGTGGAGGCTTTGTTAATTCCTGTGGTAATATTGAGGTTTATAAACTGCTTCATTATTCTACAGGTATTTACAGGGCTGTGTGTAAGCAAGCTAAGTGGTTAATATTAGGAAGATTAGTTCCAGAATTACAAGTTCTATCTACATCTCTAGTGAATAGGCGTCAACCACATTGCAGCTTGATGCAAGTCAGACAAAGAGGATTTTGTTAAGTGAGATGCCTTTTTTGCTAGCTGTGCCAAATTCCAATTCTTCTGTTTATCATATAATTGCTAAAATAAATCAACCTCCTGATACCTTGCACATTTCCAAAAATGTCTTATTGAATAATTTTCTGGAGTGATTCATCACTTAGAAAAAATGTACTGATTGCACAAAAGCAAGCAGTATAAATAATACATGACATCCACCTACAGGTGTCCTGTAGGTACCTCTTCAAGGAGCTTGGCATCTTAAATGCAGCATCACAACAGATATATTTGATAATCAAATATGTCATAAATAATCCCATACACTTTAAGAATAGTGATTTCCATACTTACATAGTTGAAGGAACAGATGACCTCTGTCACCCATTGTTAAAGCTGATAGTGGCTCAGAAAGGAGCTCAATCTGCTAGAACAATTTTTTTTATCATCAATAGTATAAAATTTCAACACACAGCATGGCAAATTTTATTCTTGCTTGAAATCATTTCCCCTCGACACTTCCTTCAATTTCATGGATGGATTTCAATTTAAAAACAGGTAGCCAACAAAAAAAGTAGTTTTTATTTGTACTTACATGAGCAAAAATAAAAGAAAATAATTTCTTTACTCATGTCAGCACTAGTCATGTACATATATCCTGCAAGCTGACTTGTTCAAAAGCATTTTGATGAAGGAACCATTCAAATGTTCCAAGGAGCATGTAACTAAGTAACAGATAGGAAACATACTCTTTGTCTTCAACAGATGTCTTCTGCCTATTCTATTATTTAAATTCTGTTGTTACAAAGAGTTTGCCTTATGACATATTGAGATAGTGGGGATTCTGCTTCTGAACAATAGCTTATTGTGTACAAATTGAGTGTGTAATTATCTTTGTCACATATTCTTTGAGTTGAGTTGTATCTTACTAGTCTAGCATGAGTTCAGTGTTTTCTCTGCCTTTCTGTAGTGTCAACATACTATATATGCACTCCACAATTCCATGAAAAAATACAGTACTTATTTGCAGCCAATACAGTTTGTCTTGGAATTCCCAAGTGGTATCCAGTGACAAAGAAGAAAATTATTTTCAGCAAGATCTGAGGTACACAGCAGAATGATTCACAACAACAATTACCTGTTGCAATGAGCAAAAGTTCCTTGTATAATTTTACCAACATGGTGACTTTAACAGTGTCTCTCGGAATGGTTTTAATGAAATCGCACAGACAATGAATTTCTGGAATCTTCTCTTAGTGACAACAATACAGAAGATTTACACAGACAATGATGGCAGAGACAGATCCATTCAGTGGCTTTACAGATATATTCAGATCACATTCTATAGTTACAGGACAGTGTTTACATGCTAAATTATACGTTTCCTGGAAAGTGGCACTTGTCCAACATTCCTCCACGTACTTTCATTAGCGCTACCACACTGGGGGTAATCCATAAGTACTTGTTATTATAAAATTGAGGAGCTGAGGCATCTGGGTTAAACGAAAAGACTTCGAGAAGTCATTCTACATTATGTACAATCAATGGGCTTTTGTTCACTGAAGTCCTTGGATTGACAAAAGAAGTGCCAAATAGAAATAATTTTCATTAAGTATATGTGGGACAGTGCTTTCGCCCTAAACTACTGCTTGTCCAACCAGATCAACCAACAATGTGTTTTGCAACTGCAGAAATCATTCTTGGTAATCATGGCATTGTGAGCAATGAATCAAAGTATGCTGTACTGCTCAGCAAATCAGTTAATACTATCATATCATTAGTGATGTGATAATATCAATGTCTGTAATCAGCAGTTTTAATGAGGCAAAAGTAACCTGACTCTGAGATTAGCTAGATCACCAAAACAGCAGATACAGAAAGTGTTGTACATAAAGAAATTTGGCAGCAGAATGTCTTCACAGTTTTGAGACATTTATATGAACTGACAGTCCAAACATCCATGATGGATAACATCCTTTGAACACCTTGGTTAACCACTGAAAATTCAGTCACTGATGATTTTTAATGAAATTGATCCACAGGAAATCAAATTACAAATAACAGATAGGATTTTTGGAAATCTACAACTACATCTACATCTGTACTCTGTAAACCACAGTGAGGTGCATGGCAGAGAGTGTGTCCCATTGTACTAGTTACTGGGGTTTATTCCCTCTCCATTCACATATGGAGCGTGGGAAGAATGACTGTCTGAATGTCTCTGTGCATACAGTAGGTTTTCAGATCTTATCCTCAGAATCCCTGTGACGGGGATACGTGGGGGTGTAGTAGTATATTCCTACAGCCATCATTTACACCCAGTTCTTGGTACTTTCCCAACAGTCCCTTCAGTATCTTTGTGACACACTCCCATGTATCAAACAAACCTGCTCCACTTCTCAATATCCCCTATTAGTCCTATTTGGTAAGGGTCCCAAACACTTGAGCAGTATTATAGAAAAGTCGCACATGTGATTCATAATCAATTTCCTTTATTGAGTGATTGCACTTCCCCAGTATTCTGCTAATAATCCAAAGTCTACCACCAGCTTTACCTAAAAATGAGGCTATGTCAACATTCCATTTCAAACCCTAGAAAGTGCACACTCCCAGGTAATTTGTGTGAGTTGGCCGATTCTAACAGTGACTCACTGATATTGTAATCATAAGATACTCAATTTTTTCGTTTTGTGAAGTGCACAATTTTACATTTCTGAACATTTAAAGCAAATTGCCTATCTTTGTACCTCTTTAAAATCTTGTCAAGATGTGAGTGAATATTTATGCAGTTTCCTTTAGACAGTTATTAATTGTAGATAACAGCATAATCTCTGGAAAGTCTGAGGTTACTATAAATATCGAGTGAAAGCTCATTAACATACAACATGAGTAAAAAGGCCCTCAATACACTTCCCAGGGTTTTACCTGAAGTTACTTCTACGTCTGACAATGACTCTCCATCCATGATAAGATGCTACATCCTCCATTCTAAAACGTCAATTTAGCCACACATTTCACTTGAAACTCCCCCTTACTGTACTTATGACAGCAAGGTTTGCTGTGGGACTGAGTCAAATGCTATTCAGAAACCAAGAAATACTGCTTCTACCTGTCTGCATTGATCTAAAGCTATCAGTATGTCATGTGAGAAAAGAGTGTGTTAGGCTTCACATGATCGATGTTTTTGGAATCCATGCAGGTTGGCACTAATGGTGTGATTCTGTTCAAGATGCCTCATAATGTTTGAGCTCAAAATATGTTTTAAGATTCTACAACAAATCAGTGTCAAGAATATTGGACAGTAGTTTTGTGGGTCACTCCTATTATCCTTTAGCGACTTTATGGAGGGGACAACAGTGAATGGCTGTAACAGTTCTGGGTCCCAGTGCTGTGGCAACAATTTTCCAGACGGCACTAAACACTCAAGAAGACATACAACAGTGACGTCAAAAGTAAACACCGGTTTATAGCAGTTCACATAAGTACTGGATACTCGCTGTTTAGACCAAATATGTCCCAAGCTGACAGGGCTAGGAATACTAGCTACAAGGATAATGTTTTAATACATCTTTAAATATCTGTATGAAATAAAGTAAGGAATATGCTCTTCAATTTATTAATTCCTGCATCTTCACATTTTCGTTTCGAGAAGTGACAGCATACGGACATATGCTTGGATCTGTCCTACCACCATTGTCAAAAATGTGTATTTCGACCATACATTAAAAGTGTTATAAAAAGTTATTAGAAAAACAAAATTTATTCTGATGGTTGAAAGCTCAACTCCAATCCGTTTGTAATTTCACTTGCTGTTGAGATCGCGCATCAAGAGGTCGGTGCAGAGAAGAATATTTTACAGTGTACCCGGAGGAGTGTTCCTGCACTGACACTGTCACAATCAAGACTAAACATAATGGAATTAATGTGAAGCAGTTCATATTACAAATTAAGTTTATTGATCTTGAATGTATTAGTATTAAAGGTCTGCTGACATTGGTATCAGTTAAAGTTCACCCAAGATTGTGCACTAACCTGTAAACTACCTTCAAAATTTCTTTTCAATAATTTTCAATCATTTTTTTCAATTATTCCAGCAATTATTAATGCATTTCCTGTTGTGTACATTATTCCACGTAGTCAATGCATACACAACTTTCCCACTATAGCGCGCCCCATTAAGCACAACAGCGCAGGCGCAGCTCTAGTAAATCTCCTCACTACGAGATGGGGCTGTCATATCGACAGACCAAATTCTGCTTCAGCCAATCCGCATATTAATATGTAACGCAGCCAATGAGATTGCTGCTAATGTAGAACCTTTTCTCCTCGCGGATCACACTCGCACAGTGATACATGAGTGCCCGAGGTATTATAACGAGTGTACAGACCTCAGATCAGTCAGTCTGCATTAGACTGCACCAGTCTCTGCCAGTCTGCGTTTGTCTGCACCAGTCTGCATTAGCCTGTAACAGTCTATAGTCAAGTTCCAGTCTGCACCTAATAAGATTACCATATTCCTGTACATATCCATGAAGGTAAATGAAAAGACACTTTGTCAAGTATCAGAGGTATGTGAGCAAAAGATTAACGTACCAAGACCAAAGGAACTTCAGATTGTCAATTGTATAGAGCATCCAGAAACAAGTTATATAATATCTATGCTTTTTATTATTTTAATAAATGAGTGTGAAAATTGATAAGGATCTGTTTAAAGTTGGTCACCATCAATCTGCTACTGTAAGTGTGCAAGTGACATTTCTATCGTCTGACCTAACGGCAGAAGATAAACACGCCACAATAAGACCACAAGACATATTGCTGACTCTCGCCTACTTCGTTAGAGGAACAAGTCAAATAATCTGATGGTGTGTGTACCGGTCTTACAGTATGCACACCACATTTCCACAACCCTATTCCAAGGCGACCATTTAAAGGACAGTGCTGAGCAAAATATTAACATACCGTTCAAATCTTGAGATAAAAATTTTTCAGTTAAATTATTCATATTGTTGTGATACGAAACTAACGAAATATTCATTGTACTTATTATATGTCCATGAGACTGCAAATGATAAAAACATCGAAGGAGCAAATTAAAATTAAATTATGTCCACAAATGATATGAGCTGGGAATGCTGATTTCAGTGGTAAAGTAGGAAGCTGCTATGTTGTATGCTTATATGTGAGCACTTGGTGCCACCTCTGTGGCAGTAGATAACCTCCTATCCTTCCAATTAATGTCCTTTACAGAAAGTGTATTTCTACACAAAAGGTGAAAATTTTTGCAAAGTCGTGATTAAAGTGCAAGATGAGCCATTCAAACTCTATAAGACTGTGTCAGATAATAATCAGGTTTATTACAGAATATGTACCTAAATCATCTTTAATCGAAAAGATCTGGTATTGATAAAATTTCATTTTTGAAAAAAATTTATTCATGATTTTGTTAAAAACTATTCACAATGCAGTCAAAGGAAATGGTCATTGCTGAAAATTCATTACAAAATGGAATATGCCAAGATGTTGGAAATCTGAGCTTGGAAATTTGAGCTTGGCAACAGTTGAAGGTAACACACCAACCTGTGAACTGGCTGATGGCAACCAAAATAATCACACTGCCGTCCCCCTCTCAATAAATGACGACACTGGTAATGTAACTAACGATGATGTCACTTTTATGATGCTCAATGAGACAATTTCTCAGTTCTCACTGGGAAACATTTTTCCAAATAGTGAAACAGAAGCTCACAAGAGCGAAAATTCCTTTGATTACTTGCTCAAGACATTGTGAACACCGTAACAGGATACAGTTGTTAAAAGCAATGTAAATACTACTGAGAAACAATGCAACAAATAAAACAACAGTTTACAAAAAAACAGGAACTTCAGGAAAGTGTAATACAATAGCTTAATGGTATAGGACGACAATTTACACAGCAAAATCAGGCATTTAACAATTTCGAGAATAATATTGGTGAAGAGTTCAGTGAGGTGTGCAAAACTATATGAACTAAATTGTCTGATAAAGTATCTGGGAAGCTGACACTGATAAATAAACAACTAATTCAGAAATAATTTCTAACATATCCCAAAATATAAATACATTAATGGAAAAAGTATCATCAGTAGACGACAAATAGGAACGACCAGCAGTGAAGCAAAATCTCAAATTCAGAAGACGCTATCCCAAGAGAATGCATGGGTAAAAAATGTTATGAATGCAGTCAGTGAGCTGCAAGACATGTGCAAAAACTTACCTACAGAAGTTCAAAAGTTAGGTCTAAAAGTGGACCAGTTGAGTTCAGAGTTAAAATTTGTCGAAAAACAGAGAGGTAAAATATGTGCACATGTAAAGGAATTAACTGAGAAAGCTGAATCCAGAATGCCGGATAAGGCCAGCACCCTTGCTGAAAAGATATTGTCTCAGTGCAAAATTTATGTAGATGCAGTAAATAAGGTAATAGAAGCTCTAAAAGAGAAAGGAAGTCAGTTTCTAGCTAAAACAGATTCATATTTCAAGGAAGCTGAGGAAAGGTTGCGAGGCAGTATTGCTAAAGCTATTGACATTCCAAAACAACATTTGACAAAAAACGAACCCATGCCTTTAGCGAAGTTATAGATACTTTCACTGGTTACCCATGGTACGTAGCTAGCCTGCTGAAAAAGAAGGTTGCAGAATGCAACAACATTTGCCAGTACCTTTACCTGTACAGCAGGCTGCATTGCCATGCACTATACCACAAGCAAATATAAGCACGCCTGTCACTAAGAGTGCGTTTATCAAGTGTGTTTATCAAAATGGTTCAAATTGCTCTGAGCACTATGCGACTTAACTTCTGAGGTCATCAGTCGCCTAGAACTTCGAACTAATTAAACCTAACTAACCTAAGGACATCACACACGTCCATGCCCGAGGCAGGATTCGAACCTGCGACTGTAGTGGTCACTCGGTTCCAGACTGTAGCGCCTAGAACCACACGGCCACCCCTGCCGGCGTGTGTTTATCAACCATGTCTCTAGGTGAGGGATTAATTAGGCATCAACAGTTTCTGGTATTTACCTCTGAAGGGAAAAGAACAATCCCCATGGTATTTATCAGAGCATTTCAAAATGTTTGACCTCATACCTGGACTGAAACACAGAAAATTAGACTTGTTGTTGGATACACATTGACATTCAGCTATGGGCTAATAACATGGCTGAACGTTGCCACTACTATGCACAGTTTGAGAGAACCTTTCTGGATAAATATAAGTCTCAGGCCATACAAGAGAGACTCAGACGTCAAATATTCAACTCAGCTCCATTCAATAGCAAAACATGGAAGCTTAAGTGGCTATTTTGAAAAATATTTGAATAAAACCAAATACTGGACAAACTCCAGTACATCAAGTAGGCCCTGTAGTGTGACACCCTCATCTAACACTACCTTATTTTATAGAAACAATTAATACCATATATACTATCGATTCTTGTATAGTGAACATTATATCAGCAGTTTACTGAATGAACTTCATATGATTTTGTATACAATGTATTATGATTTTTACTAAAATATGTAAAAAGAAATCAGTTTGTTAGTAATCTGTTGGCTCTAGTTCTTTCATCTAGGGATACATCCTCGCAGCTGAAATTTTGACTTACTGCATTCCAGATGACTAAATAAAATCATTTGTCTCTTAGAAATATTTGATAATAATTATAAAGTTCATTTGTGGACTCATTTTAAAATAATGATATATTTTAGAGCCTATTTTTCTTTTGTCAAGACAGTTTGTAAACTCTTTTCTTTTTTAAACTCTTTGGAATATTGTGGGTACTGCAGAATCTTAGTAATAGTGATCATGCCTCTGATGGAAATACATGTGGTTTTTTTATTTTGTCTACAACAGTGTAAGTGATGGTTGTATGAAAATGGAGATTGTGAAGACAGTGTGATGTAGAAGAATATGGTAAAATAAAAGAAGATCATAACAATAAATAGTACTTCATCCATTATTTAGTCATCCGGAATTCAGTAAATCAAAATTTCAGCTGCAGATCTACAGTGACAAGATAATATCAACAATCTTCTTGATGCAATAATTTACCAACTGCCATATGTATTGTAGAAATTTATTTTATTTTATCAACTTCTATGTGCTACCAGTTTCGACATTACATCGACGCCATCTTCAGGCCCCACTCGTCATAGTCGTAAAATAGCTATACACGGAAGGAGTCATATAACTGGATCTGTGAATCAAATTGTCCACCAACAGCTCTTCGTCGCCAGGTGACACAGACATACGGCTGTTAGTAAATTATTGCAACAAGAAGTTAATGCCAGCCATCGTCTCACAATCCATAATGGATCAACGAAGATTAAGAATATCAACAATGGTGGGCCAAATGAATTAAAAGAGGACTTTACAACTATTTTGTTCTTGGGATCAGAGTTAAAGCTGTTAATTAGAGATAACGGAGCACATAAATGCCTTTCCATGAAATTTTCACAACCCTGTAGTGTGTAGACCCTTCCTGGAAAATGCTAGAGGGGTGAGGCCATCTGTAGTTATCTGAGCAGCATGTAGCGTCTGCTATAGTAACTATTGTTTACTTCTTTGATTCTTTTGAACCGATAAATATGCTTTGACAAGAAGTCAATCGAAATTGAAATGAAATTTATGTCAGTTTTTGCTATAAATAAAAACACAATCTACTATTCTATGAATGTTATATGAAGCTTGTATAACCAAACGATAGTAAAAGGTGTACTCATATAATTGTAATCGAATAATGTAACAAAAATGAAACCAAAATGACAGAAAATGACACTATGTACAAAAATAAGAAAGAATATGTTACAGACTATAATGTATATCGACGTCGATAATAGCATATCAGCAGATGAATAGTCTATGAATGTTATATGAAGCATTTATAACCAAACGATAGAAAAATGTGCACTCATATAATTGGAATCGAATAATGTAACGAAAATAAAATAAAATGACAAACTATGACACTATATATAAAAAGGGGAGAGAATATGTTACAGACTATAATGTATATCAGTGGCGATAATAGCATGTCAGCAAATGAGTAGGATAAGTGTATTTTGTAATTGTATTTGTATTTTATTATGGTATGTGTAAGGTATGTGGAAAGGACGCTACAGAAATTTTATGTAATGCAACTGTATGAAAGACGCTCAAAAACAAAGCACAGAAACATATGAAACGCGGCTGCAAAGTGTTAGATGTCAGTGTGTTAAAACAATATGTGAGTGTGCGAGTGGTAAACTAAAAATGACAGTACTTCATGTGACATTAATTTTCTGTGCTCAACAATGTCGTAAAAGCTACAAGAAACTTATCTTGTTGATGGATGTTGAGGGACAGTTGGTCTCCTCACTCAATAAGTGAGAGCTATAAGGTGAACTATATTCCCCAGGCTGCTGATATGGAAAACAGTAGTCACTGCTTCGCAGATTTCACAAAGGATCATGATGCTGAACAGGAGCTTTATGAATTTGCACAGTTAAAGCTACTGTAAACGCACAACATGGACACCCTGGCCTCAAACTCAGCATGTGAGTGCGAACTTTGATTATAATGGACCTTAGGTGTGCATGCATACTTCACAAACTTAACACTGTGCAGATGCTGACTGACAACAATGGAATTTTGCGGTTACATCAAGCACTTTGTTAGGAGAGAAAACTTTTATATGTATGTGTTAAAAGAAGCTGACATGACCATATAAATTTATAACCATTCAGGATAACCCCAATGGCCGAAAATAAAGGCTATGTCCATTTCGGCCAGGGTTATCAACCCTCAGAAAGGGAAATAAGTTCAGACACTATGCAGCTCCGTATGATGACAGTGCCCAGTGGAGGTCAATTGTATTGCATCACATTATGTTTTTGTACTTTTCTTTTCTTATATATGAGGGGCATTCAAATGAAACCTGGGCACTAGTGCAAAGTAACAGTAACGATTTTATTAACTCAACAATGTAGTTAAACACAGTACACACACTCAAAAATAGTCGCCAAAACTGTGGGCATATTTATCCCATTGCAACACTAACTGGTCGATTCCATCCTTGAAGACGTTAGTAGGCTGGTGTTGGATTCAGGTCTGGACCCAGGCACTCACTTCATCATCCACCGCAAAATGATGTCTGTGAATAGCTTGTATTACAGGTCCAAATGCATGAAAGTCACAAGGTGAAAGTTCAGGTCTGTACAGAGGATGTACCAACGTTCTAACGTTTCTGATGACAAGAATGTGTGAAGTTGAGTTGCAACCTTTCCACTTCTTTTATTTGAGTCGACTTACTTGGTATGGACAGCTGAACTTCTTTTCTGGATAGCTGGCTACGCCAGTCTCTAAAAACTTCTTCTCCAAGAAATGATGCTAATTAAAGGTGTAGTGGTTAATAAAAAAGAAAAAGAGAAGAAAATAAAAGAAAAGGTTGAAAATGTGGGAAGAAATCGTGAGTGAAAAAGAATTTTTTTAAAATAATCGTTAATGACCGTGAAAAAAGGGAAAGGAAGAAAGAAATGCAAATCGGACTTCGTATTACAGAAAAGTTATCAGACTTCGTGATTCGGAAAAGCTATTGTTGGGGTGGTCCTTGTGGCGTTTTTGAGCAATAGTTAAACCAATTTCCACTACAAAAATTATTGATAAAAGAACAGAGAATAACAAAATGTAACTGACAGGGGGAAATGGCGTAGATAAGAGTTCATCCTTTACCAGGTTAACTGTCATCTTTCGTGCAACGTCCAGGTCTTCAAAAATCTCCTTCATTTCTGCTTGAAAAGTCTGCTCCGAAATCTTGCAATAAGTTTTACGGTCCTGGAATTTCTAATGTATACAAAACCGTCTAGATATTAAATGTCATAACAACTTCCAGAATATATCTCACTCACTGAATCTATAAATATGTTAAACTTAGAATTTTGCATGGTCCTTGCTATTATAGGTTGTGGATTATTGGTAGTCAAGCTTGTTTCTTCCATTAGCAACCATTCCCTTGTGGGTATTTCGGGGGCAAAGTTAACATACTTGTATAGACTAAGTCCTCCTAGTGTATTTCCACGACCTGGGCCCTGGCCCTGGATCTAGATCACACTACGGTCTCCTTATTATTAGTAATAACATGTTGGTTACAGAATTGAGATACTACGATACCACTTTGTGTTCTATTATTACTCGGTACAAATTCCTGCAAAGTGACTGGACTTAAATTCGAAGGTGGATGCTTCTTCTGATAACAGTCGTTATCCTTTTTTCTTTTGCCCTGGTGTACTCTAGTCAGGTTAGTGTTTTTTCTTTTTTTTTTCTAATTATTACCACTGTTCCTTTTGTAGTTTGGCTGATCACTTTGGTGTAAGCTTTCATTGTGGTACTTATTTAATGCATCCACTGCCTCCACAAAGGACTATTTTTCAACTGTTTTCCAACCACTATAAAATATAGCTTTCCTCGCATAAATGGGTATTCATCTGATTAAAATTCTCATTAAGCCTTCTTCACCGATTGGCTCATCTAAGTACTTGCCTATGTTAGATACCGGTCGAAATACTTTCTCATGCTACCCCATGTATTATTGTAATATTTCGGATCCCACAAATCTGATATTAATTTCTCTTATGCACTAGCAGACCAATATTTCTCTTTAAATTTCTTCTGGAAGTCTCCCCAGGAAGAAAAGTTCTCAATATTTACAGTAACCTATTCTGATGCTTTCCCTAAAAAGTACGCCACAGCAAATTTAATCTTTTTAGAATCATCCCAGTTCTTTGGCAAAGCTTGGTTGAATCTTATCAAAAAATGAGTAGGTTGTACGTCCCCATCCGGCTTAAACTTAGGGAATTGTCTGGATAATCCTGAACTGGCCCCCACTGTTAATCAGTCACCAATTCACTAGTCAATAGCACATTAGAGAAGTCACCCTCTTGTCTACTTCATCCTGGATAAGTTTAAATTCTTTCCACAAGTTATCTATATCCTTTCGGGTATATGACAATTCAGAAGAAATAATAGGCGACACATTCCCAGAGGTTACTCTCATGGCAACTTTTCAATCTATCATTTCCTCCACCTGTTCCTCCAAACTACTTACATTTCTTATGTCTGAGTTCGCTAGTTTCTCTTTGAAGTTTCTTTCTACATTATCTACTTGTGTATTAATGACTGTAATTTGTGATTGGATTATTGGCATTAACCTACCTTGCTTATTGGCACACACTTTTAAAGTATGCAATCCCTGCTTTACAACATCAAATTTAACATTACATACATTTTCCAGTGCTCCAAACTTTTCATTAATTTCTGATTCCGCACTATGACATTTATCCTCAATGTTCAATTCCAATCTTTTTGTTAGATCCCCTCCCTTATTTGCATTTACAAATTTTCTCCCTCGGATACTCTGGTATAATCCAGTTTCTCTTATTGGTTCTCTTGTCTCGCTATCCTCAGTTGCTATGGCAGCACTTAATAGCTTTCTCTCTCACTTTATTCTAAAAATTCCTTTTTTCCTTTGGTCGCCACATTCTAACGTTTTTGGTAACAAGAATGTGTGATGTTGAACTGCAACCTTCCCACTTCTTTTACACAAGTCGACTTACTTGGTATGCACAGCCGAACTTCTTCTCTGGATACTCGGCTACAACACTCTCTAAAACTTCTTCACCACGGAATGATGCTAGTTGAAGGAACATATAAAACTGTCTCTTTACTGGTGAAATAAGTGGGTACTTGAAGAATACTTTTAGTCCACTGTCTGTATATTTCGACTTCCAAAAAGAACAAAATTATCATTTCTCACATAAATACTCCACTTCTTGTAAGTCACACATGCCGTCCCACATTAGACGCAATTATGATTACTTCACAACAGAGTTGGTATAACAGCCACAGAAATTATAAATATGGCTTACCCATAGCAAGTCTGTGTTAAGAGTTACTTAAAACTCTCTTTCAAGTCAACTGTTATTTTTTCGCTATCAGTAGTCACAATTACTAAACAGCACAGAATAACACAGAAGTTCCTTGGTTCTTCCATTTACTTTCACTACGACTTCCAAGGATCAACCGTCACGTACTTGTCAGGGCCATTTGACTGCTGTGTCTACAGTCTTCTTAAGACAAACTTCAGACCTGCACACACAGACATTTGATGCACAGTAGATAGGGTTCCTATTCCTTCTTACATCTAAAACATCGTGTGTTCGAGACGGTGGAAGGCTGAGTGGTTCTAGAATTTACTCAGAAATTCGCGGATCACTACAGTGTTTCCCACCAAAACTGGTGCAATATCGTCTTTACCACATTGGCCATGTGTAGAAGGGTATTATCTTGCAGAAGGGTAATCCCATCGGACAACATGCTTTGGCTTTTCGACTTGATGGCTCACCTAAAGTTCTGTAAACTGGCTTGATAACGTTGGGCATTGATGGTGGTTCCCCATTCCAGGAACTCCACAAGCAGTGGACCCTTGTGGTCAAAGAGAAGGACATCAAGACCTTACCGCAACTGCTGTGCATGGCCTTTGATTTCTTTGGAAGTGGTGAAGTCGCATGTTTCCACTGCTTGCTCTGACGATTGCTGTCTGGTTCAAAATGGTGACACCATTTTTTGTCACTTATGACTATACGTAACAGAAAGCCGCATTCCTCATCATAACTTTGCAGATGACTCAAAGAAAGCGCCATTCAATTATTGTGCTGTTCGGCAGTCAGTTGGTGGGGAACTCTCTGCACACAGATTTTCAAAAGTTCAAGTGTGATGCATTACAGTGTGGGTGGTGCCCAAGCTAATACCAAGTAACCAATGGATCTCGTCCATGGTGCTTCTGTGGTTGTCCAAGACTAAAGCGTTCACTTCCACATCCACTTCTGGTGTGATGGTGTGATGACATGATAAGCCTGTCCAGGACGAGCATCTTCTTCCAGTAACTTGCGCCCCTCAAGGAATCATTTGCGCCATCCACAACACTTGAACAACTCAGACTGTACTCACTGTACACAGCCTTCATCTGTTGACACATTTCACGGCCTCTAACTCCCTCTGCTGTCAAAAATCGAATCACTCCTCGTTGTTCCTGATTACTCGCCTGCATGTTCGGTAGTGGACAGTAACTTGTGCCCACCTTCTCTTCGGCGTGAAACTACACTGGCGCTATGCAACATCAAACGACGTACACAAGTCAGTCTCTCTACTGGTAGATGACACCACCATACCCACAGTTGCGTTGTGCTATCTTACATGTATGACACAGATAGACACATTGACCAGGTTTCATTTCAATGAATCTAATATAACCTATATGAAAACTGGATGAGCTACAAACCAAACACACTGCAAAAGTAAATTAAGCGGGTATTACGTGACGATCAGTCACCAACGGTACTGGTCTAGCGTGACAGCCATCTAGCGGTAGAATGGGTGAAACTACGAAATTAGCAGACATATTATAAAAGCGCCAAAATAGGGGGCAGTTCTAATGTGCAGTCGATTTGCGCATGCACAGTTGGCAGCGATAATTTGCGCATTCTCAGAAGGGGATATCACAGTGCTTTCTGCTTGTTATTTACTTATTTTTTGGTGGCTAGTGACTAATTTCAGATTTTTGTGTTGGAGATTTTTTTTCAGTAAGTAGATTTCATAAATGCAGAAAAAAACTTTCTTGCGTTAGATTATCTCTGTTTGTGAAAGCATTTTTTTTCTATTGATTGCTTTCTGTTCTAGAAATGAACTGGAGCAAAGAGGTGTTAAGCAGAATCAGAATCAGAATTTTTACTATCCCATAACGTACAAAGTCAAATCACAGATCTGATGTACTGGGGACTCGTCAACATTACATTTACATTACAATTTCAATTTGTATATACAGTTTTACAAAAACAACATATCAACACTCCAGTTTACATGTATCACAAAGTAATATAGAACAGCAGTGTTTACGTAGTAAACATATTTTTAAAATCATTTATTTTACACAAAACTGCTAAGCTTAATTTACAGGTGATGTTTCCTTGCTCAGACTTCCACATCATCATTCATAAATTCTTCTATGGAGTAATAACATTTCTCCGCTAGTAACTTGTGCAGGTTTGGTTTCAGTTGCCCTAGCTCCATGCTGTTTATTTATTTCTTTTTTAGCATGTTGTAGATTTTCATGCCCATATATTCTGGGGTTTGTGCATATAACTTTAATCTATGAGTAGGAAGCATGAAGTTTGTCTTATTTCTAGTACTGTATTGATGCTTAAAATTGTTGTCTGTGAATAACGTAGGGTTACTGTACACAAAAATAATCAGTTCATAGATGTACAAACAGGGGGCACTTAATATTTTTAGATTTCTTAATAGTGGGCAGCAAGATTCTTTTGGTCTTGCATTACACATATTTCTAACAATTGATTTTTGTAATTTTAATATTCTAATGACTTTGCTTGTATTGCCCCAAAAGATAATGCCATACCTTATAACAGCTTCAAAATAGCTGTGATAAACTACTTTTCTTATCTCCATGCTGGTTGAGTATGACAAAATCTTCATAGCAAAGATCAGCATCATAATTCATTCATACAGTGAGGAAAGGTGTATGTATGACCCCCCTGTATCATAATAAGGTTTGTCGCCAATCGTTTTTTTTCTGAGTAATATCCGTATTATGTTATATGGTGATTTTCGATTTGTATGTAATGCCTTAGTTTACGAAAGTTCATGTTTGATTAGATTGCAGCTCTTACTTTATTTCGGCATACCAGAAAAGATAAATTGGCAGTGATAGGGGAGAAAGTCCGTGCAGTTTTGTCCAGTGCAACAGACGAGGACTGCAAAACTCTTCCAAACTTGGAAAAATAACACAAGTGCACCTTTAAGTATTGGCCCTTTAAATTGTGGCAAATTGCAGTGCATATATCCACAACAACTTTTGAAATGGCGGGCTGTGCTTTTCTGTGGTTAGAAGCCATACTCTTGAAAGATTCCCCAGTATCAAGGAAACGTAATGTTACAACCAGCCTGCTACATAACAGGGCATTTACCTGCATTTTGTTTGTGATCTAGGCTGGTATGATCACAAAACGTATAAACATATGATTTAATTCTTACTTTCGAGAATGTGAGGCAGCCTCCCTCTTGATTGTGTCACACTTGCTAATTCCATCTTGTTCATAGACAGCAGCTTCTCGAAACAGGCTGTGACAATCCAAGCTCTGAAATTCATGCGGGTCTTCAGGCTTCAGTTCTTTCATAAGCAGTGAATATAATCCCTGCCTTTGTACCTTCTTTTCAGCCAGGATCGAACTCAACAACGTCTGGCTTATTGTTTTCGTTGTTGTTCTTCCCTAATCCGAAGATTTACTGTCACTGGAGGGTAATTGCTGCAGAAACAAGTGATCCTCTATATGCAAAATGCTGTATAAATATATATATGTGTGTGTATAACCAAGTGTCATAATACAAAACTAAATGTTGAGTATGTAATTAAGAACAGTAGTAACCTACATAATAACTAATAAATAATGATAGAATACAATTTCTTATGAAAAAGGTACATTGGGTCACATAAATAATTCGAACGGACGATGTAGCAATATGTCACATGGTCCCCTTTGTGTTTCACAAGAGAGAACGAACAACTTTAAAAGAGATCAGACAATTCTGTTTGCGTTTCGCTCGTTATCACTGTCAACTGCGCATGTGCGCTAGGTATATCCCTTGTGGATGGTTTAGTAAGTCTACATGAACCAGCTTGTAGTTACAGATATGCACCCTTGGAGCGCCGATGCATTGATCTACAGTTTAGGCACATCTTGTAATAAGGGCTTTAACGAATTGTTTTTTGGCAGGGATAATGTTTCGATACATCTTTAAATATCTGTATGAAACAAAGTAAGAAATACGCTCTTCAATTTAATGATTCCTGTATCTTCTCCCTTTTGTTCTGATAATTGGTAGCATCCAGACGTGAGCTTGGATCTATCATACCAGCATCGTCAAAAATGTATGTTTCAACCATGCATTAAAAGTGTTATAAAAAGTTATGATAATAGCAAAATTTATTCACACGGTTAAGACGTCAGCTCCTATGTGTTCATCATTTAATTGCCGCCGAGATCCTGCATCAAGAGGTTCGATGCAGACAAGAAGAATTTACGCAGTATCCACAGCAGTGTTCCTCCATCAACATTGTCACTATCGAGACTAAATGGAATTAATGTGAAGCCGTATGTAATTAAGTTCATTGCCATTGAATTCATTGATATTAAAGGTCTGTTGATATTGGTATCAGTAAAAGTTCACCCAAGTTCACCCAACATTGTGCAGTGATTCATAAATTACCTTCAAAATTTCTTTTAAACTATTCTTTCCAATCATTTTTTCAACTATTCAAGCAATTATTAATCAATTTATATTGCCACATACCTATTCAAGAAGCACTTGACCCTAGCTCTTTAGACCAAATACATCTCAAGCTGACAGGACCAGGAATACTAACTACAAGGAAGAGGACTCCATTGTGTTGGTTTCATACACGTTCTGGAAAATGAGCACTTTTATATTCCATGCCAAGCCCTAACAAATGCCAGGTGCAACCTCAAATAGATTCTGTAGCTTATGGCACTTCAAAATTCCCTAACAATACAGATGGGTTGGCCAAACAATCTTAAAACAACAAACGCAGGGCAGCTACAGCTTGCACATCCTAAACGAAAATTTCAAACCCTTATTTTTTCTGAAACAAGCTTAGAGGTGAGCACCCTTTCCAAAGGAATGCCTCAAGGGGTGATCTTGGATGCTATACTCCATCTGTCCACCATGAACAATGCACACATGAGGCTATCCAGAACATTCACCTGCTCAACAATTCAAAATTGCAGATGTAAATAAGTTGATACTGGGTGCAGATTTTTTCTGTGTGTACTCTAACTTCAAGTGATAGCTTACTGTGTACAAATTAATTTTTTAATTATCTTTGTCTGACAATCATTGAGTTGAGTTGTATCTTTGGAATGTTCTATGAATTCAGTTGGTTCATTGGTATTATGTTTTCTCAATGTGTTCTAAATGTGCTCCATAAATGTGCATGCAAATTAATACTGTCAATTTTTATCTCCAAGCAACATAGGTGTAATTGCTGCTACAAACCTATACTGCAACATGAATTTTGTGCAATCTTATTGTTTTGTAATGTAGTTATACATTTATTGTTATGTACGAGTGTTTAATTTACATTATTTTATTATGTTTGCATCCTACATTTTAACAATATATATTCTATTTTATGCTGTTTCCAATGTAGTGCGTCATGCCATAAGCTAAATAAATAAGTAACCTATTTCCTAATTTCCATAAAATTGTTACAAAACTAGTACTAATGTAAAAATTAGCTGCAGAAAGAGAAGTGCAGCTTCCTACAGCTAAGACCACTCCTGTACAGCCTTTATTATGATGACTACATGACCATTGTCAGCTCTTCTGCACTACATTTCACTGAATCTTGACCCAAAGCTTCTTATATCATATCACAGGACAATATTTCATGAATATGAGAACAGCAGTATATCAGCGAGTCAAGCACATAATAACTATTATATAAATCAACATACATATTGCACTGATTACACAAGCTCTTCGAGATCAAGCAGGAATAGAACGTGGGAATATGTAAGCTAATGCTTTGTAGGTGGAAATCAAATAAATACCTTGAACAGAGGCACTTTCCTTATGAGATCAATCATACCAAACGCCTTTAATTCATCTTGGAGATCATCTGGTAAATCATGGAACAAAGACACATTTGTCATGAGGTAATATCCCTTCCTGTGAACAAGATACCATACTTGCAGAACTTGTTTTGCTCATGTAGTGTAAAGACATTCTGAATCTATGAATGTACCTGTTTTCCCATTGCACATTGAGGTGATTGACAATTTGAGACTGAATGACTGGTGAAATGTTGTTGTAAATTAAAAAATTCTTCATTACCAATATCATTTCTTCAAATTGTAATCTGAAAAAAATTACTTCATATCCTTACTTTAAGAGAATCTTATCAGATAGTTGGTTACATATGTACCAGATAATTTGTTACTTCCATGTCCCATAGATCATTTACACAATTTCTATGTGAATGTATTTTTTTGCTTACAGCTATATACTGAACATTTATGGATTAGTTTAATTATATTTGATATGGCAACAGAAAGTCGTTCTTGTAATATGAATAGTTCATGCAGTAAATTTAACAATTCATTAAATAACTGAAGCACCGAGTTGTTGACAGGAGCCTATGCAACATTAATAACTTTGCTAGCTTGAAGACAAATGCTTCTTCAGAGCTATAGAGTACACATATACACATACATTTTTACAGCTACAGCGTCCCAGATGACTCTAGCATGTCAGAACTACAGCTCAACTGGAATGTGTGGTTATGGTTGGGGGTGACAGGAGAAAGTAAGTAAAATGCAGGAAATGTGGCTGATGGCTGGGAGAGAGACGAAACAGGCACACAGAGTATTACTGTGCCACTAAGAAATTAGTTTTGGATGGACAATGATGTTGAGTAATGGACTGGGACGGGGACATAAAACACAGGAACAGGGAGACAGAGGAGAAAAGTTTGTAAGTGCATTATGAGTAAATTTACAGCCATGGGGCTGGGATGGAGTTGGATATTGTCCAAGGGTTGGTGGAGATTGAGCCAGG
This sequence comes from Schistocerca gregaria, assembly GCF_023897955.1. Classification (NCBI taxonomy): domain Eukaryota; kingdom Metazoa; phylum Arthropoda; class Insecta; order Orthoptera; family Acrididae; genus Schistocerca; species Schistocerca gregaria. The sequence goes on along the minus strand of NC_064923.1, from coordinate 616,667,205 downwards.
AGGTCGACTATGATTGCTTTGAAGGGAAGATGTACAAAGAAACAAAATCAGTGACACAGTCTTGGGTACTCACATGTCATCCTCCAAAGTCGACCTGTTAATGGACCATAAAGGGAAAACCTTTTAGGTGACACAAAATCCCTATATCCCAGTCTGGTGTAGTGTTTCAGAATATTGACTGAAACACCACACTCATTTCCTGCCTGAATGACATCAGGTAAGCAAGCTCCAGCTATCTGAATGTATAGCAATACGTTTTTATCAATGTAGTGCAGAAATTTATATTTCCTGTTTGTTACATCTTGAGCACTCAAGTCCTTGACAACACAGTCCATTGGTTATCTACAGACTTGGTGTGGAGTCATGCAGGGCACTACAAGGAGTCACTCAATGGTCAGTGCATGGTAGAAGGCTGTGATCACACTATCAAGAACATTGACGCACATTATTATGTTGAAATGAAACTTTTTGTAAATAAAAACACTTCTGTATTGGTTCTTGAAGAGTTCACATTAAATTTGTATTGAGTCTATATGTTACTACAAAGCTGTTGCATGTTTCTGTGTATATATTTACATAAATAAACCTGAGACAAAAAGTATTCAATGGATGGGAATTATGGAAAAGCAACTACAATAACATAGTAGTGGAAATTCATCACAACCAAATGAGACCTTCTACCAGTAGTTTATTGTATATTGCTGGAGCAGTGAGTGGTACCTACTGACTGGCGAAAAATGCCAGTCCCTACCATTTTCAAAAATAGTGGACAGATCCATATAGTTCTAGGCCCATATCATTGACAACAATGTGTAGTAGAATTATGCAATAGTTTTGTGCTCATATATCATAATATTTTTGAAGAATGAAAATTTGTCCTATAAAAATCAACATGCATTCTGCAAACTAGCGACATTATGAAACTCAGATTGTTCTGTTCCTCCATGAGACCCATAGCACTATAGACAATTGTCCTCAGGTCGACATCATGTTAATTTTTTGTTGGTGGATCATTTCTTGCAACGGCATTGGACACATCATGTTTGTATAAACTTATATATACATTGTGAAATATATCAATTAATGTATGACTGCATTTGTAATCTGACTGTTACATATATCTGCTAGTTGAAATAATATATATATATATATATATATATATATATATATATATATATATATATATATATATATATATATATGTGTGTGTGTGTGTGTGTGTGTGTGTGTGTGTGTTTTCCCAGACTGCAGGAAGCTATTTGACAATGTCCTACCTAGTGTTTAGTGGGGAAAAAAATGTGGGCTTGCTGAATATTGGACCAGATTTTAAACTGGATATAAAACTTATTCACAGATACTGCTCAACACTTTTCTCTTCATGCAGCAAAATCCACTGGTGAAATGTTAATTTACAGAGTATCCCAAGGAAGTGTGATAGAACATTAATGTTTACATTGTGTCGGATTGTTCTAATAGAAAGTCTCAGAAGCTCGTTAAGACTTTGCAGATGATACAGGTGTCTACAAGGAAGTGGCAAAGCCAGAAGACAATACTTATTTACAGAATCCCCTGAAGAGGATTAAGGAATGTTGCAAGACCTAGCAGTTTGCCTGGAAGGTAAATGAATGCGCCATACTGCACATACATAGGAAAAGACATACACTACTGTACAACTACACTACACTGCAAATTGCTGGAAACAGTATCTTTGGTACTATAAAATATCTTCGAATAACAATCCTCAGAGACTTTTAAGTGCAATTACCATGTAAAACAAATAGCAGGAAAACCAGATGCCAGACTGAGATTCAAAGTAAGAATGTTAAAAAAATGTAATTCATCCAAGAAGGAAGTGGCTTACAAGTTTCTTGATCGACCAGTTCTTGAGTATCGTTAATCAGTCTGTGGTCCTTACCAGGTAGGACTGATAGTAGAGATAGAGAACATCCATTGAAGAATGGCATATTTCATTATAAGATTCTTTAGTCATTCAATAACATTAAATGCATCAAGCATCATGTTTACTATAGAAATTTTGAGAGAAAACTTTCAAAGAAGCGTCAGGCAACATATTACTTCCTCACATATGCATCTTATGAAATGACAACAATGACAAAATCTGAGAAACTTGAGCTAATACAGAGGCTAACCAAGTCATTTATGTCCGTTCATAGATGGATCAGAAAGGAAAGGATCTCAGTTTGTGGCACCAGAGATACCCTCCACAAAACACCATTAGGTTGCTTGCAGAATATGATGCAGATGTTATGCTGTTGAAAAGGGCGCTTGTATCAGTTGCAAAGTTGAAATAACAACGCTAAACCAAAGAATTTCAAGCCTACAAGTCATAATGAATTCTTTAAGAAGAGACATAGACGCACTGAAGAAAGAAAAGCAGGACCTAGGATCCAAACAAAGCGAAGTGAAGAGGCGCCGGAGAAACGTAACAACTCGTCCGAATGGATAAAAGTAATTCCTTGTCCACAAAGGATCTACAAAGTGTGCAAAAACCGTTACCTACATTCTCTGACAACAATTATTATGTCGTGCAAAGTGACTGAGATACCGATTGCACTACAAAAGACAGTGATCTCGAAAATACCAATGATTCGAAAACGAATGAACTTTTTGGAAATAATGTTAACAAAGAAGAAAGAGTAGTGGATTTTTATTAAGAGAGCCACGGCAGAAAAATATCTAATATATTTCGAGAGAAAAATCGTTACATAACAGTGACTGATGTAGTGAAATCTGGAGTGGGAATCAGACATGTTGCAGACTCGGATTATCAAATGAAAATAAAACAAGATAGATCTTGATCGTCTGCATAACGGGATCGAACGATGCAGCTAAAAATGAAGAAGAGATTTGTGTGAAATAGTTACGTATGTAAATTTCTAGATGTGAATAAATCTAAAAAGACAGTAGTTGCCACAGTGCCTCGAACGCATGATTTGATTTACAGCTCATATGTACACAAAAAAAGTCCAGCAAACAAACATGTAAATAAAGAAATTGTGTTCAGAATACGATAAATGTGAAGTACTAGGCATTGGGATGCTGCATTGAAACCTGTTCACCAAACATGGAATGCACTTGAACTATGTAGGGAAACTGTTTGTGTGTGGTCTCAACAAAGAAAAAATTAAAACTTTCAAGAAATAAAATTATCTTTCAGCTTTCTATATGTCCTGCTGCTAACACAAACAGTTATTTAAAAATCCTGTGATACCTTTTTATGCGAAAGCATGCAGTTTCAGCAAATGAAACAATGACAGTGTTTCACCAAAATATAAGAAGACTTGCAAGAAAGCAAATGAAGCTTTTGTTCTCTTAAGGTACCTTTAGGCTGAAAAACAACTCTAACAAACTCGGTCGACAACTGTTTACAGTTGGAAGTCCGATTTAGTTTTCAACTGTTGTCAAAAGCTGTTTGAAGTCGCGAGTCTCTATAACTAGTTGCTGGCAGTTTTGGCTCGAGATGTGTGACTTGCGCATGCGCATTTGCCGTGTCATCTGCTGTGTTTCTTTCTTCAACTGCTGCTTTTCTTTTCGACAGTGGCAACTCACGAGTCGTCAACAGATCCAACAATTTAGTTTTTGTTAGAAATTTAAATGAAGAGTCCTCTGTAGGATCCTTCTGAATTTGCATATAAAGAAAGATATAAAAGGAAAGACTTTTTGAAAGACGTTTCGGATAAAATTGGTGTACCACTTGTGGAGTGTACAAGGAAATGGAAAATATGAAAACACAGTAGAATCATGAGCATTGTAAAATGATGAAAACTAAAAGAGGGGTCTGACAGGACAACTGAGATGTACGTTCCGAAATGGATATTTTACAAGCATATGGAGCATTTGGAAGGTGTGAAGAAGCCAGGGAGAAAAATATTGTCAATCGTAAGTAAAATGTCATTCACTAGCGTAACTGAAGCTGTAAGACTTTTGGTCCGAAGTTTGTAATTACAACTGAATTCTCACTGGAAATTTATTTATTTCTCTTCTCATATCATTTTTTCAAAATCTGGTACAAAGCAATTTGCAGATTAATAGCTTACATTGTTAGTAACTAAAGCTACAAGGGTTTTATTTTGAAGTTTTGAATTACATTTGTCTTTTCACTCGATATTTATTTATTCTTGGCATTTCACTTTACCAACATCCAATACAAAATAAATTGCCTTTACATTCTTTGCCGTTCTTCCTGCATTGCCTCCCTTTCGCTTAAGACAGTTATTTTGTGGAGAAATCCTCTAACAGCCAACCAAAACCCTGCGGTTTCTGAATTTTCCACATCAAAACTGTCAGGTGGTGCGTTAACTGTGGCACTTTCTTTACTTTTTCTAAGGAAACTGTGGAAAGACATAGCTGCAGAAGTCACTAATGTTGCTTTTACAGGACGTAAGTACATAGTTGTTCTAAGACATGGAAAAACTGCTTACAGTATTCCAAAGAAATTCTCCACAATTCTTTTAGATCGAGATATTCGGTAGTTAAACATTCTTTCCTGACTGCCTATCCTCCACAGTCAGAATCCATTTCCATTGCTTTTCTGTAACAAAAAATAAAACGCCAAAGGTGTGTTTACAAGAGTTTGAAACTGTTGTCAACCTTTTTCAGAGCTGTAAGTTTGCTAAACTCACAACATTTGCAAGTTTGCAAAACTTACAACAGTTGTATGTTTTAGTTTGTTGGAGTTAGATTTCAGTGTGGAGGTACCACAAGAGGATCCACAAGGAATAAAAGATGTTAATATATATTCTTGAAAAACTTGTGCACAGATTTATCGTCCGTCATCTCATTGTCCGTGATATTCACAACAATAGTCAATATGTGTTTCCTGCTGGTTTTTGTACAGAACTAGCAATATACCCTTTAATAATCAAGTTTTGGTTCCATTAACAAAAAAATGTCTCCAGAAGGTCTCTTTTGGATCTCTTGAAACTTTCAACTGTATAAACCACCAAATTCTTTTGAGAAAGGCAGAATGTTATGGTCTAGGTGGTACTATTGGTTTGTAGCTTCTGTCATACATAAAGGACTGAAAGTAGACCATAATAGTGAATGTGGTGTGCCACAAGACTTGATTTTAGGTCCACTGCTATTTCTTGTTTTCATTAATGACCTCCCTCTTTATTCCAATACAAAATGTAGTTTTACTCTTCTTGAAGGTGGTACATCAATTCTCATTGATGAATTGTCCCACAACAATCTTGAACAAACTACAAACAAAGTTTTCTCTAACTTTTTAAATTAGTTTTCTGCAAATAGTCCCTCACTCAACCCAGATAATCCTCTTATATGAGGTTCCATAAGCCACAAAGAATTCCAGAAAAAATTAACGAATTGTAGGGATCAACCAATACTAAAAGTTAAGGATAAAATGTTGCTGAGTGGATAAGTATACCCACACCTGCATCCCTATAAAAGACTTAATTCAGCAAATATATTTACAATGGATAATTGATTCTGTGACTGAAATAGATACCAGTAAAGCTTCCTACTTTGTCCACTTTAGGCCTCCTATTTTGCCTACTTTCGTTCAGTAATGTCTTATGCTATTATATTCTGGGGGAACCAACCTCTTCCAAAAAAAAAAAAAAAAAAAGTTCACTTCTGTAAAAGCCATCGGAATAATCAGTTGTGTCCACCATAGACACTATTGCAGGAACTTGTGTCAAAAGATGGAGATCGTTACCACCTCCTCACAGCATATTTTTTCCTTGTTGCCCTTCGTCTGTAAAAACGTTTCTCTATGTGAAGACAACAGTGAATATCATGACTACAATACAAGAACATACAATAATCTACACATTGATTTTAGAAGTCTAGATCTGGAGTAAAAAGAGCTTTTATGACAGCAATAAGTTGTTTAATGCCCATCACATATCAAATGTCTCCAAACATAATTAGTAGAATTCATATTGTAAGAATACCTAATAGAGAAATCGATTTATAGGTCAATGGATTTATGAGAGAAAATGAATACCACCATTAAATTTAGAATTGTTTTACAAATACTTTTAATCTCAGTATCAGAGCTACATAATAATTAGGTTTTCTGTATTCATTTATGTATTTATTCTATTGTGTAGCTTACTTTTGCTTCTGCTGTATATTACAGGTCCTTCCTAAATATAATTCAGTATTCTGTTAATTGGATACATGTTCTTTACCTGGTATCTTGTCTATACTGCATCTTTTATTGTATTTATATAAATTAGCTTATATCTGAATTGCCTCAGTGTACCACAATATTCTTTCAGCTGGATTTATGTTTCTGATTGTATCTTTTCTGGTATTTATGCAAGTTACATCTTAAATGTGTACAGTTTGGCACATTCCCTGTCTTTGCAATTTATTTGGTACCTGGACCTTTCTGGAAAAGACCCTAACCAGCTTAACAGATTCTGATGTGAATCTTTCTAAATAAAATGCCCATCTAAAGTGATCAACTTTAAAATTATACACATAATACAATTCTCTGCAGTGTGGTAGAAAGAATCTGCTACAAGATAGAAGTTAACTAAAGTATAAGATATATATTTTTCCAAATATCAAGAAAAATAAAAGGGAGAGATGTAATTATGACATTTGTTGTGTCGCTACTGGCGACAGGATCCTGTGTATAAATAAAGCATTATCCACTCCAATGTAAAGAAGTTTAGTAGCAACGCTACATTGCTTTTGGTTCACTAACCATAATGACATGATCTCGACCCAGAGGCTATCATCATTCTTCACAGCCTCAGCACCTTCTCTTCCAAGATAACTTGCTGCATCTCAATTTCAAAAAATCATCAGTGCAGTCATAAATTTCACTTGATACCCCATAAAATCATGTTTTTGATAATAAGTGAACGAGTGATTCTGAGTCAAATGCCTTCCAGAAATCAAATAACACTACATCTACCATACTTGACTGCCGCGATTCATATGTCACACTGGCTGCCATGGATAAGGTCAATCTGTTCAAGAACCTCATTATGTTTGAGCTCAGAATATGTACTGTGATTCTACAACAAATCTATGTCAAAGATATTGGATGGTAGTTCTGTAAATCACTTCTACGTCCGTTCTTGGAAATGTGTGTGACCTGTGCTTCCTTCAAATTACTGAACATGGTTCTTTATTCAAGAAATCTACAATAGATTATAATTAAAGGGGGGCTAACTCTGCCACAAAACCAATGTAGATTCTGATAAGGATTCCATCAGGCCTTGGAGCTTTGTTCAAATTTAATGATTTGAACTGTTTCTCAATAGCAATAATACTAATACTTATTTCACTAATTTTTTTTTGTGGTATGAGGGTAAAATGGGAACATTTCTCCTTGGTCTTTGGTTTTCTTTTGTAAAGGAACATTAGAAAATGGAGTTAAAGACTTCTGATTTTGCTTTTGTACCCTCAATTTCAGTTCCCATCTCTTCTGTGAGTGACTGGATGCTAACTTCGTTGCCATTAACAGCCTTTATGTAGGGCAACATTGCTATCAATGGGCCCTCTAAAGTAAGTATGTAATAAAATTCTTTGGTATAGTATAATAAATACTCTATTTCCAGTGTAACTTCCACATTATTTTCTGCATTTCACTGTAGTAGATACAAATGTCACAAATATCCACTGTCAACCAAATATTTTTGAAGAATAACATTGTGTGTCATCATGCCAATCAAGGGGACTGATTTCATCCACAGGGCTGGCAATCTACATTGGTGGGCTATAGTGTAATAGCTCTTAAATACTACCCACATGTAAACAAGTGCCCACGCTTTTCATACCTTTCTTATTTTTTGGAGTTTTTTGTTGGCATCTGAAACTGAATAAAATTTATCAAGGAAATGTCATCTTTCTTAAATAATAGTGGTAATATAACCCGTTGTAGGTGTGTAGTCGATTTTTCGAGCACATCCCGTATGGCGCACTTTCTCATTAATTTACTTTGAGATTTGGTCCTTATGGCCCCAGCACATCAGTGAGAATGTTTTGTGGTTGGAAAAGTAGCTGCAATGTAGTTCGTTAAATTCTCTACAGATACCAGGGCCACATTGTCATTATGGTTGAAAAATCGACCACAGACTGTTGCCCACCACGTCAAAGGCATTTATCGCCTTTGTTACTTTGCGAGCAAACGTACTTTTGTTGTTACATACATTTTACCCTTTGTAGTCGTCTTTGAATTTTTACCTTTGTAAAAGTGTCAATTGTGACTTGAAATCGAAAGTAAGTAGTCTCGAAGCAAACTATTTGCAATTATACTGTTCAACAAGCTTTTCATTTCCGCTATTCTGCTGAAATACAACGCTGTCTGTTTTTGTAAACTGTGACCCAGGAAAGTGTGGTCATCATTTTCATACTTGCTTTTTGGTAAGTGAAATATTGAGAGTACATCACAGATCTTGCCGTACAGCCAGTAACTTTTCCAGTGAGATGTTGTTTTCAAGTTGAATTCACAATTGTCATATTGCATACAGAGTTGGACGTCCTACATTTTCTTATGCTTGGGGTCAATACGATTTGCTTTGAAGTAATTCTTATTTACGGAATATCTGTCGTAACTCCTTGTACCATGAGCGTTCAATGTTTTTATGGTTATTATTTTATTTTGGTGGTCAATAATGAATACATTAGCGTAATTTCTTGTGTAGGAAGTGGCTAGACAAAGACTTAACGAAGTAGAGATACTGAAGATTCTTCAAGAAGATTCATGTTCTGATGTTTCTTAGGATGGTTTTGAGTATGGGGTTGATATAGATGCAGAAGATTCACAGATTCATCGTGAACCCAGGGCAAGTCAGTGCCTCCCTGATACAGTTCATCCTGTGCTGGGTGGCAGTTCGACAAAGGAATTAGACTTCAATGATAGTACCTTTGATGAATGTGAAGATCCTGTCGTTATTACTCAGCCTACACATTCCTTGACAGTTTATGCTACTCACGCAGATAGTGAGTCATAGAGTGATGGCACAACAATAACATAGGGGAAATATCAGTTCACTAAATGTGGAGGTTGTAGCGACCCTTTTTTTCTATCCCAACTTCTGTATCTTGCATGAAAGTAGGAATGTTAGTTTATCTATACATTGACTGGTACTGAGGGGTTTTGTTTTATCCCGGCTACTTCTTAAATTAACCCCAGTGAATCACTACACGTACTGTCTTCCCAGTTCTGAAAGAAAAAACCATAAGTAAATTAATACTAGTGTTTTCAACAGATTCTAGTTCACTTGTTTCAGTTACTAGTCTGCAGTTTATTCTTAGTGAAAATCATGTAACCAAATTATTTATGAACCTAAATCGAAGTATAGTCCAAGACAAATAGTCAGTTTCAAATTAACACGTTATTTTATTTAACAATAATTCTTAATCAGTTCATTCACACGATCGCATTCAATGGGGTTCTTTGAATAAGTATCTAATCAGGAATCCCGTCAATATCAGAGATACTAAACAATGTTCTGTCACTCTCGATAAAAAGATTGTTCCCGTTTAATATCCATTAACTGTCACGAACTATGATTACTAGTCGCGAGATGTAAAGCTTTTGCACTATGACAATACAAAGTCTGAATCTGTCCAAAAATCGTTAATTGCGTAAAATATTTAAATCTTCACACGAAGTGACGTTAAAGTCAGAGAGATTATTGATCACTTCTATGACAAAAGTTCTAATTCTGATCTGAAATTAATGCTTCCCAAAAGAAAAAAAAAACAATCTCGTCGCGAATTATTCTTGCGCCCTGGTTTAATAAAGCTCGTATTGTTGCTTCCTAAAGCTGTACGTCCTAATTGACTTCGAACAGACTAAAGTATAGACACTGGAGTATCATAATTGCATTGTATATCTATTTATACTTTAGTAAACGCTTTCTTTGGTGTTCAAGACCTACGATCTGTGACTATAACATTGATTTTCTCATATATAAGAATAACTAATAATTTAATCATTTCTATCGTTTCCCCCCCCCTCATGCTTCTCAAATTTATGATTAAAATTATTTTCCTTTTCTATTATTTTTCTACTATAGCTTTCCCTCTATTTGTCTCTTATTTCAATTTCGAAAATTACTACTTGTGGAGGGGCTTGGGCCATTTTCTGAATTTATATTTCGAGGGCATGGGAGCTAATTTGGGAGCTATTTTAGTTTATTAAAGCCGAGAGGCGTTGTAGGTGTTACATGGTGAACCGAGAAAATTCAGTGACAGTGTGTATAATGAATATTTTGGCCCAGATGTTCCAGAAAATTTAAGTTCCCTATCTGAGATATTTTCACTGTTTTGTATGACACTTTTATCAATTTCATAGTTGCTCAGTCAAACGTGTATGCTATTTAGAGAAGTGCAGCTCTCAATCTGAACTTAGAGAAGCTGAAAACTTTTACAATTGGATTCCATTCTCTTCCTAGCATCCGCCAGTATTGCTCAACTGACCCCAACTTCCACGTATCAAGAACTGCAAATATAATGTCACTCAAACCATTTCTAGAACTTTATCGTTATTTGCATCTGAATGACAATGAAAAGATAGCCAGTAAAGGCGTTCGAGGATATGACAACCTTTATAAAGTAAGACCACTTCTGAATCATGTGAATAAAGTTTTCAGAGCATCATTCAGTCCTAGTAGATTCCTTTCAGTAGATGAAAATATGATAGCATTCAAAGGCAGGATCTCTCTCAAGCAGTATATGCCACTCAAATCAATAAAGCATGGCTGCAAAATCGTTGCTATGAGCTGCTCTGTAACAGGATACATGTTGAACTTTCAGATTTATGAAGGAAAGACTGATGGTCGTAATACACCCCTCCAAGGGAAAGTTGTATTGCCACTTTCATCATCGTTCCAACATCATGGATACTGTTTGTTTTACAGCCGTTTTTTCTCCAGATTCCCTCTCTAATCTAAATTGCTGAATAAAGGTATTTTCGGGCGTGGGACGATTTTATCTGCGAGGAGATATTTCCCAAAGGGAATTCTTTCAACTAATAAAGAAATTGGTATGGGGGAATCTGACATCTCTATGTCAGGATATGTGTGTGTAACAAAATGGAAAGACAGGGGTACTAAATGAGTCATTGTTGCAAGCAGTATGTGCAATCCTACAGAGAAAACATTTGTTGCACATCGTGACAAAAAGGGGAGGAAGCAAATTATCTCTTGCCCTCAAGCCATTGATGATTACAACTGCTGTATGTATGGCATAGTTAGATTTGACTAGCCTCATGGACCCTACAATGTAGCATGGCAGTCTAGGTTTGACAGGATGAAAATTTTTGATTACTTTATAGATGCAGCAATAGTGAATGCGTATGTTCTGTACAAAGAAACTAACAAACTACCCTTGCACAGCAAACAGCAGTCACATTTAACATTCTGGAGCATAATGGCAGATGATCTAATAGGGGTTGTCCAAATCAAGAATGGCAGCTATACAACATACAAAAGTTTTTATTAGTAAGAATAAATCACACAGCACTTCAAAGATCAGCTTTTCTCCTACTACTGCAGCCTGTGTAGGGTGCTTCAAGGAGGTGCACAATGTGCAGTACCCAATCAAAACCAAAGAGAAGTTCTCTTAATTGTAGTTCCTGCAAGGTAGCATTTTGCAAGCAATGCTTTCCACCAATTCACGGTGTGAAATGATTGAATGTTATTGGATGCATTTCGATTAGTTAAAATAATTATGAAAGATGGTTATGCTTACACACTTTAATTAGATAGATAATTTTTTTATTTTTAGTAGAAAAATTGTTTTGAAAATGTGAATTTTGTTCAAAGTATATGTTTTAATGTCAAATGCAGGAATAAAATTATTTACCTCCTTCACTTTTTATTGAGATCGGCCACAAAACATTCAGGCAAAGTACATGACCTTAAATGGATTGTGATCGACTTTTTAACAACCAAAAAAAACTCGTAAAACTTCAATTTTTGTGTAAAAAGACATACTTTCCTGTTTCCATGTATGAATAGAAAACTAGTAATGTTCATGACTGCTGCTTTGAAGGAAAATATTGGACTGGCCTATAAAGGGATAAAGAGCCATTTGACTGATTAATAAAACAATTACGAAACTATTAGAAAACATATGATGAAAACTGTAACTGTTCTTAAATTTTTCTCATAGTGGAGTACTTAGGCCCAATTTAAACAAAATCTGAGCTGGCTTATACAAGGTAACTCACATTGCCTCGCTTAAAAACACCTAGTCTCCGTCCACAGTATATAATTTTATACTGGAAATATAACAAAATGGGGTGAATAGCTTATATTTTCAGTTGATGGCTCCAGATATGTATTCAGTACTACGATATCACAGTGATGTTTCACTAATTAACACTAATCAATTACAAGAACATAGGGAAAATCTTACATTTTCCACTGCTGGTTTCTAGCTACATGGAATATCTCACCACTTAGATGGCAAATATTTGGTAACATGGGGTACACTTAATGACCACTAGTATGTGTCATTGTCAACATCCACAGAGAAATTGAGCTGATTCATCAATGGAGTTGGCTCACTGATAGCAACCTTACCCTATAACCATAATTGAAATATGGCAAAATGTGGGAGAAGAGATTGTCAGAGCCAAAGGTTTGAAAATCAGAAATGGGCTCAAGGGATTGTAATGGAAATGCAACAGAATGACAGTGGGCAAGAAATGGTGACACAATAGAAATAGATGATGGGGGAGAGAGAAGTCAAATGCATTCAAATTGGAGGCCAAAGAACAAGGAAATTGGACAGAAAAACTTAAAATATCCTCCATGAGAGTCTACAGTTTTGGGGTGGGGAGATCAAGCAACTATAGGACCACTAATTTGAACTGGAATAAAAGAGGGAAGTTCAGTAACAATAAATGGGGACAGGCAGCCGTTCGATATACCATACGAATAATTTTCAGTGTAACAAAAAAAATTTGCGATGTTATAATGGACAATGATTGTTCAGAAAGGAATTGTGATCATAAAAATGTAAGAAAACCAGAGTTGCATATTTATGCTTTTCCAGACTTTTGTAACTGGTGAGAAAGTGCAGTACAATTTGCAACATTGGAAACTAACAAACATAAGGTTTCTGACCTGGGGAGATTATTTGAAGTGATAGAAGGTGACTTGATGAACATGAGGATGGGGCAGAAATAAACTGTGGATGTCATATCAACTGGGCAACAAGCTGCAAATAGCGATCCTAAGAGTAATTATGAAGAAATTAATAATGATAATTTTGTTAATAGTTAGGAAAGTGATATTGAAGGTGGCAAAGTTAAGGGTAATGTTTACACTGAAACAAATGTAAAGTAGGTAGTGAAGTTAAGTGATGGTGAGGTTTTTGATAATGAAATGGAGAGGACTGTGGTTGTTAGTGGAGATGTGTCAAAGAAATGGATATTGCCTACTAGTGAATAGTGCTTGTCAGCCATTTGTCACTGAAGAACCGGGAAGAGAGAATTACAAAGATTTGGATAAGATAAACTTATGCAGCAGTTTAGAAGGGAAGGGAGAGAAACATTTGAGATTGGTGTCGAATAGTTATGGGAATAACAGTGATAATGAAAAGTTGTGGAAAATGCTTGCTCGAATCAGTACGGTCTCGTTCCAAACAGTTGGATAAATGAAAAACCATTTAAGTAAAAAGAGGGCAACAAATAGTAGGTTGTTTAGAGCACATCCCAGATTAGGAAAAGATGGAAGGAATGAAAGGTCAGATGTAACTGTTTATTTGTTGTAAACTGAAAATGAAGAACCTTTTTAGACAAGTAACGTAGAAGAATTGAATTTTAAAGTAGCTGAAAATGATTTATCTTATGAAAATGCTAAGAGAAAAGAATTAAGTTATGAGCTAGGTTGTCTGTATATAAAGGTGAAAACAGATGATTGGGAAGGCAAGTGCTTAATAGAAACAGGAAGTCACATTTATGAAGTGACAGAGGAAGACACAGCAGATCAGTGTAGAACTATAAAATTGAGAAGATGGACATCTGGTGATTCCTGAATTGTCAGAAAATTTCTTATTGGTGATTGATTGGATAGAAAAGTAAATGCATGCTTTGACAGCCAAGGAATAAGAGTAACAATTTGGAGACTTGTGGTAAGGTCTTATGGGACTGAAATGCTGAGGTCATCAGTCCCTGATATTATGGACTACTTGATCTAAATTAAACTAACTTATGATAAGGACAACACACACACCCATGAAACTCTGAGAGGTGAAGCCATGCAGACCGTGAAAAGATGTCTCAGACACCTTGCTGCGAAGTTTAACAACTATTCAACCTAAGAATAACATTACTTTTAGGAGAGATGTGTGTATAGGAAATGAATCTAACCATGTTTTAGGAATAAGATGGGGACAATTAAAACTTTTCTGATGAGGTATTATTAGATTATTCATATGATCAAAACTCTGAGGAAGTTGTAAACCAAAAGTTTTTGAAGCTATAACTTCGAACTCCAAGCAGAAAGAACAATTAAGAGAATCTCTGTGGGAATTCCAAGCTGTATTTTGTGATAAACCAGGGAGAGTAAAAAACCATATATGTAACTTACACCTGAAAGCTTAGGCCTCAGCGGTCCTAATGGCACTGACTGACTGGCTTCTCACCCTTAGCCTGTAGGCATCACTGCATGCAGATCTGGAGCAGCATGTCATCAGCACACCATTCTCTTGGTCATTACAGCTTTCCTGACTGGAATTGTAATTCCTCAATGAAGTATGTCCTTGGATGGCTTGAGATGGGCTGAGTGCAGCCCATTTTTCAACATCACTCAGCAGATCTGAATGATCTGGACAGTAATCCATCCATTTACTGGCCAAGCCCAACAGCATTTAACTTTAGTACTCTGACAGGAAACAGTTTACCACTGAATTTCAACTTTTGCTTTGCTACCCTCAGTTTCAGTTTCTGTCTCATTTGCTGGGGGCTCAACACTAATATTTGGGCCATTAACAGCCTTTACATATGACCAGAATTTCTTTGGATTTTGTGAAAAGTCATTTTATAACATTCTACTAGTCATCGAAGGAATCACATATTTCTCTCTTGACAGCTAAGCACATTACATGCAGCATCTCTCCATTTAAAGTCCTATGGTTTGTTTTATACACTCCTGGAAATGGAAAAAAAGAACACATTGACACCGGTGTGTCAGACCAACCATACTTGCTCCGGACACTGCGAGAGGGCTGTACAAGCAATGATCACACGCACGGCACAGCGGACACACCAGGAACCGCGGTGTTGGCCGTCGAATGGCTCTAGCTGCGCAGCATTTGTGCACCGCCGCCGTCAGTGTCAGCCAATTTGCCGTTTCATACGAAGCTCCATCGTAGTCATTAACACTGGTAGCATGCCGCGACAGCGTGGATGTGAACCGTATGTGCAGTTGACGGACTTTGAGCGAGGGCGTATAGTGGGCATGCGTGAGGTCTCCACAGTACATCGATGTTGTTGCCAGTGGTCGGCGGAAGGTGCACGTGCCCGTCGACCTGGGACCGGACCGCAGCGACGCATGGATGCACGCCAAGACCGTAGGATCCAGTGCTGTAGGGGACCCCACCGCCACTTCCCAGCAAATTAGGGACACTGTTGCTCCTGGGGTATCGGCGAGGACCATTCGCAACCGTCTCCATGAAACTGGGCTACGGTCCCACACACCATTAGGCCGTCTTCCGCTCACGCCCCAACATCGTGCAGCCCGCCTCCAATGGTGTCGCGACAGGCATGAATGGAGGGACGAATGGAGACGTGTCGTCTTCAGCGATGAGAGTCGCTTCTGCCTTGGTGCCAATGATGGTCGTATGCGTGTTTGGCGCCGTGCAGGTGAGCGCCACAATCAGGACTGCATACGACCGAGGCACACAGGGCCAACACCCGGCATCATGGTGTGGGGAGCGATCTCCTACACTGGCCGTACACCTCTGGTGATCGTCGAAGGGACACTGAATAGTGCACGGTACATCCAAACTGTCATCGAACCCATCGTTCTACCATTCCTAGACCGGCAAGGGAACTTGCTGTTCCAACAGGACAATGCACGTCCGCATGTATCCCGTGCCACCCAACGTGCTCTAGAAGGTGTAAGTCAACTACCCTGGCCAGCAAGATCTCCGGATCTGTCCCCCATTGAGCATGTTTGGGACTGGATGAAGCGTCGTCTCACGCGGTCTGCACGTCCAGCACGAACGCTGGTCCAACTGAGGCGCCAGGTGGAAATGGCATGGCAAGCCGTTCCACAGGATTACATCCAGCATCTCTACCGATCGTCTCCATGGGAGAATAGCAGCCTGCATTGCTGCAAAAGGTGGATATACACTGCACTAGTGCCGACATTGTGCATGCTCTGTTGCCTGTGTCTATGTGCTTGTGATTCTGTCAGTGTGATCATGTGATGTATCTGACCCCATGAATGTGTCAATAAAGTTTCCCCTTCCTGGGACAATGAATTCACGGTGTTCTTATTTCAATTTCCAGGAGTGTATAATTAACCTCAAAAATATTTAGGAAATTAGTAATGTTTACCACAGTTAGTTAATTAGTAATAGAAATCTCATTTTGTGTATTTGCTTCAATTGTTATAGAGAATTACCAAATTTTCAGCTCAATATACCAAAAGATATTTAGTAGAGTTAAATTAAAGTTATTTGTGCACTGTCCTGTAAAACATCAAACCAGCCTAAATGTAGCTCCACTGTGAATGCTGTTCTCGAATAAGGAATGGATTGATTGACATTTGGAAGCAGCTAGAAAGCACCCTGATCCTACTATCAAACAATTGGTAGCTGCGGCAAGTTGTTGTGTTGGAAGAGCTCTGAAGAGACACATATCTCTAGTACCAGTACCAAACATACCACAAGAAAAATCTGATACTGTGGAGCCTGTCTGCTTTGTGGAAAGTTTGTGATCTATCATTACACATCCACTTGACTGTGAGTGGTGTTTCAATGGTAGAGCTAGGCATCCTGTACAGTGTGGCCAGGGATCAGAGAGGACTAAAGGTGTTGTACAGATTCCTTAATGAACAAGTCTGAGGTGCTGTCTCTCACTGAAACTGAGCCAGTGGAACTCAATTCACCTGTTTTCGTAAAACCTTTTTTGTCCATTGTCAAGAGGAGACAAAAAAATGGTTGGGTCTGTTAATCATCGATGGAAAAAAATGTGACAGTTGCCTGGGCTCAGAGTTCATATTTGGGTCATTCCAGCAACTAGCACAGAAGGATGAGAAGACCAGCTTCGTGTGTGAAGTTTCAATGAAGCTCACAATTTCCAGAATTTTCCCCAGAACTGATCATGGCCCTTTGCTCCTGAGTTGAGTAGAAGCATGAACAGGAAACTTCGAAGCCACAGATGAGTCAGGTGCGCACTACACATCATCAGAGGCTGCTACACAGTCAGCTGACTGTGTGGAGTGCACATAAGAGTTTTTTTAGATTAGATATCTTGATTGGATATCTCCTCATGCAATCCACATAATGACAGCTACAGGAAGCCCAGAAGTATCAGTGTTACATCAAAACAAATACTTCCCACAGGCAAGAGTGTTAAAATCCTGATGGTTAACTGGCAAAGTATTTTCAACAGTGTCCCAGAGTTTGAATAGCAGTGTAACTCAAATTATACAAGGTACAGAAAGCTAGTTGAAACCAGAAATTGAGAGCAGCGAGATTTTTGGGGAAACTTTAAGTGTATATCAAAACGATAGGCAAATGGGAAACAGAGGTGGTGTACTTGTTGCAGTAGACAAGAAACTCAGATTCGACAAGTCAGAAGTTGAAGCTACATGTGAGAGTGTTTGGGCAAGACTTAGTATCAGGGGTGGGATAAAATGATAACTGGATTCTTCCACCCACCAGACTCAGCTCCTGATATAAACAAAAACATTAGAGAAAATCTCATTTCACTTGTATGTAAGTTCCCCAATTATAACATTAACATCAGTGAAGACTTTAATCATTCAGCAACCATTTTGGAAAATTACAGATTTGTTAGTGGTGGGAAGGATAATATTTCCTGTGGTACATCACTAAATGACTTCTTGAAACCTGTGTAAAACATTGAAACCACACTCTTGATGGAAATATATTGGATGTAATGTCAACAAATGGAACTGACCTCTTTGAGGATATCCACATTGAAACTGGTATGCATGACCATGATGCAGCTGTAGCAAGAATTATTACCAGAGTACAAAAGACAGCTAACACAAGCAGAAAGAAATACATGTTCAGCAAACTAGATAAAAAATCAGTAGTGTCATATCTCAACGATGAATTTAAAACTTTCAGCACAGGGGAGGAGCATGTAGAGGAATTATGGCTCAAGATTAATAAAATAATTGGCCATGACTGGGTAGATGCTTACCTAGTAGCACAGTTCATAATGAGATGGACTCTCCATGGTACACAGCCAGTGTAAAGAAACTTCTAAAACAATAGAGATTACTGTGTAATAGGTGTAACAGTGAATGCAGTACAGTAACCAAGCTGGACACAAAGCACACACACACACACCACAGTAGTACAAATTTATATGCCAGCTAACTCTATAGATAATGAAAAGGTTGAAGAAATGTAGGATGAGATAAAAGACGTTATTCACATAGTTAAGGGAGATGAAAGATTAATAGTCATGGGGGAGAGGAATTTGATAATCCAAAAAGGAAGAGAATGAAAAATAGTAGGTGAATATGGACTGGGAGAAAGGAATGAAAGAGAAAGCTGCCTGGCAGAAATTTCCACAGAGCATAATTTGATCTTTCCTAACATTTGCTTTGGGAATCATAAAAGGAGGTTGTACACGTGGAAGAGAGCTGGAGACACCAAAAGGTTTCAGACTATTTACATAATAGTAAGACTGAGATTTTTTAACCAGATTTCAAATTTTAAACATTTTCAGGGGCAGATGTGGACTCTGACCACAATCTTGGTTTCAAACTGTAGATTAAAACTGAAGAAACTGAAAAAAAGTAATGAATTTAAGGATATAGAAACTGGATAAACTGAAAGACTCCGCGTTTTTTGAGAGCTTTCAATGGAGCATTAGGAAAGTATTGACAAGAAGAGGGGAAAGGAATACAGTAGAAAAAGAATAGGTAGCTTTGAGAGATGAAATAGTAAAGGCAGCATAAGATCAGATAGCTAAAAAGGCAAGACTTAATAGAAGTGCCTGGGTAACACAAGAGATATTCAATTTAATTGATTAAAAAAGAAAATATAAAAATGCAACAAATGAAGCAGGTGAAAAGGAATACAAACATATAAAAAATGAGAGTGACAGGAAGTGCAAAATAATTTAGAATCATATATCACTAGGGGAAAGATACGTATGAATATCAAGAGCTCAAATGGAAAACCAGTCCTAAGAAAAGGGAAAGCAGAAAAGTGGAAGGAGGATATAGGAGATCTGTAGAAGGGCAATAATATGGAAATGGAAGAGAATGTAGATGAAGATGAGATGGAAAATATGATACTGCATGAAGAATTTGACAGAGAATTGAAAGACCTAACTTGAACATGGCCCCAGGAGTAGACAGCATTCCATTAGAAGTACTGATAACCCTGGGAGAGCCAGCCATGACAAAACTCTTCCATCTGGTGCGCAAGATATATGAGATAGGCAAAATACCCGTAAACTTCAAGAACAATGAAATAGTTAAATTTCCATAGACAGCAGGTACCGACAGGTGTGGAAATTACTGAACTACCAGTTTAATAAGGCACTGCTACAAAATAGTAACATTAATTTTTATTACCCTCCCATGGACCACCAACAAATTTTCAGGCATGTTATAAAAACTGATTTCTTCCAAAAGCATCAAGACGTGTAAGACGTACAAATAACTTTTTTACATATCTTCATTTTCCCATTGTTGGTTGCAGTTCATCATGTCTAGGAGTAGCTTGTTCAGCCTGAATATTTTTTAACTCATTGGGTTCCATACGACTTGATAACTTTTAAGTAAGTTTGTTTAATGGTTTCTGTTAACATTTTTTTATTATGTCACATTCTTCTATATCTCACTGACTTTACAATCACTACTTCCATAAAAGAGAAATTTACATTATCACTGACAAACATAAAAACATTTTCAATCCCATCAGAGGCATGCCCACCACTCTAACTTGTTCTGCCATACTAACAATATTCCAAAGAGTTTTCAAAACGAAAGAGTTTACAAACTTTCATGAGAAAAGCAGAATCTTCACCAAGTGTAGTGATTTGAGAATTTCTACGTACATTCTAGAACCACTCAGCCTTCTACTGGCTCAAATACACAGTATTCTTGATACGAGTGTGGGATGGTAAAATCCTACCTACTGCATGTCACATGTTTGTATGTGAAGGTTTAAAATCAGTCACAGGAAGAAAGCAGTTGCGGCAGTCAAACGGCACTGACAAGGACCTGTCGGACGATCTATAGATGTGTTAGTGAGTGTGGAAGGAAGAACCATGGAATCTATATGCAGCTCTGTGCTTATTGTGTTATTAACTATTGTTATGTGAAACAAGAACAGTTGAAAAAGTACTCTTGTAGACTCTTGAGCCAGCCTTGTGAGAGGGCCTCGTTTCTAAGCAGATTTCTTTCAAATGTAAATCAATTTTTTTCAAACACTGTACAGCAGACTTACTGAAGCTACATATTTTGTTGAAAGTGAGAATTTTTATTGTGCTTGAAATTCAAATACACTGTTGATTGACAAAACGTATGGCTACATATTTCACTAGCAGAAAGGGGCTTGAAAGTTCCTGTACCTAGTGTAATTTTACAAAGGAGAAGTCAAGAGAATTTCCAGCAGATGGCTATCCAGTAGGGAAGAGTGGCTGCAAACCCCAAGTAAGTCATTTTGTAAAGAAGTGGAATGTGGTTTGGGGAAATAAATCAGTATAACCCGGACCCACACTCACACTTTAAGTCTCAAAACAGTCGGCGACAGGACCGGGAGCGGGGGGGGGGGGGGGGGGCTAGGAGTTTTCCGTCAAAAATGTGGAAAGAAGCTGTTGTGTGTTGCCATAGCAACCAAACACGATACGACAAGAAATTTTCTCCAAGATATTGGAATATGTTCAAGTATTTAATGGAGCAAAATTTGAATGAAAGATGGTGAAGACATGAAAAATCCACAACAATAAAACAGCAAAGAAGATTTCGATGTATTTGTCTAAGAAGAAATACACATAGAACACTTCAACCAAGAAGATCCAGTGCGGGACACAAATTGCGGGGACACAGACATGGAAGCAACATACACCTCACGCCGCCGACACCAACTGCTGTTTGCCGTTGCTGACCTGCTTCCACATCCGCTCACCTATGTTACGAGAATTCTAAGCTGGGTGAATGTGAACCAAATGGTACAAGATACTGTTGAGTGAACGTTATTTGTGTAGTCTTCATGCGTAAAGTTGCTTTTAAGGGCCTACAAGAGCTAAAGCATACGAGAGTATGGAAGATATACAACAGGTTGGGGAATCTCAAGACCCAGCTATGGCCATGAAAATTAGCAAAGAAGTGTCTGACTGGGCTGAGTTGGTAAATTTAATCAAAGCTCAAAGCTCTACTGTAAGTAAAGAACTAGGCTTAGTAAATTATCAATTAAATACCCAGAGTGATGCTTTAAATGCTCAGAGGGAATCTCTAAATATTCAACGACAAATTTAGGTTTGTTAAGTGCCAAGGTCGACTCTCAAAGCGTAATATTTAGTAATCTGTGCGAAAGCGTGAGTGCTTTGAAGACTGAGTTTGATGTTATAAGTACTAAAGTGGAGAATTTAAAAGCAGATCTAAAAAGTGAGTTGACAAACTCTTTGACTACTCATATAAATTGTATGTTTACCGACCTTAGTCAGAAACAGACTGATACTTTTCAGGATTTGTCAAAAAGGTAGAACTTAACATTGCGAACAAATATAATAGTCCAGAATCAGAACTTATTGAAAAGTTAGGATTTTTTGAAAAAGTGTACAGTATTAAATACCATATAATGATGTAAGGTATGGATTGTATAATTTGCAAGAGAATGTAGATAAGCAGAATGAGTTAATACCAGTCACCCAGATGCAAATTACAGATGTCAATAAATGGGTACATAATGTAGAAAGAAATTTCAAAGAGAAAATAGCTAACTCTGATATTATAAACATAATTAGTTTAGAGGTACAATTTGGAGAAATTATAGATCGAAAAGTTACCGAGAGAATAGCAGTCAGGTATGCATTGCCTATACCTTCTTCTGAACTCAATGATACCCGGAAGGGTATGAAGGACCTGTGGAGAGAAATTAAGCTTATCCAAGATAATGTTGTATTAACTAGTGGACCGGTGACTGATTTCCAATGGGGGGCTAATTCAGGATTATCTAGAGAATTCCCCAAATTTAAGCAGGATGGATATGTACATCTGACCCATTTCTTAAAAAGATTTAGCCAAGTAACAAGATAGCGCTGGTAGAACAGTGCAGCGACACTTCAGTCTCAGCTAAAAAGAAGTTTGATAATAACTTAGTGTCAATAATGCAAAAAAAAAAAAACATGTGACTAAAGGCATCCTCTATGTGAAATGTAGCTTCAGGTTACACTAAAAGTGTGCGAATGTGAATCTCAAGTTCTTTAGTGACGATGTTAGGTGGTCATGTCGTAACTGTTAGTGATGAACATGAAGATTTCCTCAACACGATAAATTCAAAAGACGTAATTATCAAGTTACTGAATAGTGACATTGAGACTCTCAGAAAAGAACTTGTAATCTTGAAGTAAGAAAACGCAAAACTATTAATTAAAAAACATTTACGGATCTATGGAAGCAGTGAAACAGTGAAGGAAAATGGCCAAAAACACAGTGAAACTCAAAATGTTAAAAGCGATATGCAAACCGAAAAAAGTGTTGATTATGAAGAAAAACGCGTAGAAAGAAATACAAAATAAGTCGAACCTAGAAATAAATATAAATGGGCTGCAGTGACTTACAAAAAAAAGGAAGCATCAAGAACGTGGCGAACAAATCACTGGAGATGACTTCTTAATAATTGGTGATTCACTAATTAAAAACTTTGCAGTATCGAATACTAAAACTGATGTCCGCCTGGGGATAGGTATATATCAATTAAATAGTCACCTCAAGAAAATGCAGATAACGAAACAAAATGCATTCCAGCCGGTACATTGCAATGAAAACTTCAAAGGTGTAGTCACCCACTTGGGGACGAACTCGCTGCGAAACAGCAGTGAAGAAGAGATGGTAAACGAAGTAGTAAATCTAATCCGGATGGCAAAAAACGTGTATCCAGCATCAAAGTTAATTATTAGTAGTATCCTTCACAGAAGATTGGTAAGCGATAAATACATAGACAGGATAAACAATAGCATCAGAGAGCAGTGCAACAGACTTGGTGCAGTTTTGATGGATTCTAATAAATTTATTAGTGATAAATGTCTAGGAGAAGATAGACTGCATCTAAACAGGCTAGGATTGGCAACATTCAGCAATATGTATAGTAATATATGTAAGATCATACTTAATAAGGGAAACTAGTATGCAGAGATGGGGGGTGTAAAAATTGATAATGAAGATGAAATGAAAATACACAAACAGCATATCAAACCAGGTGCCATTACGAATATTCAAAAAAGTAACAGTATGAACTTGAATATAAATGGGTTAAGTTCAAATTACACAAATGGCAGAGAAACAAAACTTGACTTACAAATCATTTTGTCAGAAATATCAAAGTATGAAGATAGTATGCTTCAATGAACACTGGCTTAGAAAGGATAGTATTAAAATCTTCAATAAGCTTGATAATTTTTATGTTGCCAGCAGCTTTTTGTAGAAGTAATTTAACTTGAGGAGGATCATGGTTACTAGTGGAAAGATCAATGGAATATAGAGCAAGACTTGATTTCGATTCCCTTAATGAAGAATGCATTTTGAAAGCTGCTGCATAGAGTTAGGGCAAACTATTGTAATTTTATCTGTGTACACAATTCCGGGCGCAGAAATAACAAAACATTTTTTGTCTAAATTCCAAAGTCTATGGCAAAAACTTCAAAAAGAAAGCAAGAAAAGAGTCCTAGTAATAACCACTAATTTCAACATAGATCTAGCCAGTAAAGCCAATAAGTCAACAAAATTCATTGATATGATTCAAACATCCTGTTTCAGCGTAAATTCCATTGATTTCACTCAAGTAAACGAATTGTCTGCAACGTGTGTAGATAATAATTTAACCAATTACACATATAATGAGGTAAATAAGTTTTGTTTAGTTTTAGGACTTTCTGATCATGGCACTCTGTTTATGGAGTTACCAAAAACAATTGAACCTCGCTTGAAAAAATTTTAAACCAAATGCCAAAAGCAAAGAAAATATAAATTTATTCTATCATAGATTAAATAAGGTGGGGTCGTCTATAGATCATAGTATTTCATGCTCTGAAAATTTTTCTATTTTCTTGGAAAAATGCCTGCACGTTTTTAATGGGACTTTCCCCCTTACTGTACATCATAAAAAAGTATGAAATAAAATAAAGTAGATTACTGAAGGAATAAAAATCTCGAGTGCAAGGAAAAGACGGCTACACAGGGAAAACATAACCAAAGTCCTGATTTTGTTAACCTATGTAAAAGATTCCAAAAACATTTTTTAAAAAGTTGTAAAGGCAGCCAAATAACTGTCAAATAATCGATTTATATTGGATAGTGAAAACAAATAAAAGGCATTATGATCAGTGATCAAAGCTGAAACAGGTGCCATAGGGTAGAGGCCACAATACTTCTGAAATCAAGATAGAGAATTGTAAATCCTGCACAAATTTCTGAATTGTTTAATGAATTCTTTATATATGTAAACAAATCTAATGTCAATGTAGCAGAGTATCCAGACATGGTAAATTTCTTCAACAGTGAGCAACGTGCCAGTGAATTTTTCAGTCTATTGACAAAAACTACTGTAAAAGATACAGAAAATGTGATACTGTCACTAAAAAGTAAAACACCAGTAGGACACGATGGGATACCAACAAAAGTGTTAAAAACAGTCTCTCAAATAATTGTGCAGCCACTAACCACAATAGCTAACCAGTCCCTTCAAGAACGTTATTTTCCAGACACGCTAAAGTATGCAGTACTTAAGTCACTATTCAAAAAGGGCACAAAATGCACATCTGAACTATCGTCCATGCCCCCTTCTTCCTCTCTGTCAAGTGTATTTGAAATGCTACCAGTCTGAGCATTAGAAAAGTAGTATATTGCAGCTACTTTGTGTAAGTAGTAAGGTATGGAATTGTATTTTGGGGTAACTCATACCATATGTGTCGAATACTAAAAAGCATCATTAAAAATATGCACAATGTAGGGCGAAGCAAATCATGTCACCCACTCTGTGTAACACAGTGCCAAGATGTGCTGGCCATGCACCAAGGCATTTTTAGCCACAGGGTGATCGTCATTACCAACAAAAACTGTATACCTGTGTCCGTTCATACAAATGGACAGTTTGTTGCTGGTCATTCCCACATAGAAGGCTTCACATTGTAGGCAGGTCAGTTGGTAAATCACGTGGGTGCTATCACACGTGGCTCTGCCTTTGGTCATGTACACCTTCCGGGTTACGGGACTGGAGTAGGTAGTGGTGGGAGGGTGCATGGGACAGGTTTTACACCAGGGGTGGTTAGAAGGGTAGGAGCCATAGGGTAGGGAAGGTGGTTTGGGTATTTCATAGGGATGAACCAAGAGGTTACAAAGGTTAGGTGGATGGCAGAATGACACTTATGGTGGAGTGGGGAGGATTTCATTTAGGATGGATCTCATTTCAGGTCAGGATTTGAGGAAGTTGTAACCCTGCTGGAGAGTTCTGGGTTTGAGGGGATGAGCAAGTGGCTCTGGTTATTTGTTTTTGTACCATGTCGGGAGGGTAGTTGCAGGATGCGAAAGCTGTTTTCAGGTTGTTGGTCTAATGGTTCAGGGATAGGGATTGGAGCAGATTTGTTTGCCACAAATACCTAAGCTGTAGGGAAGCGACCGTTTGATATGGAATGGGTGGCAGCTGTCATAATGCAGGTACTGTTGCTTGTTGGTGGGTTTGATGTGGACGGATGTGTGAAGCTGGCCATTAGGCAGATGGAGGTCAACCTCAAGGAAAGTGGCATGGGATTTGGATTTGGAGTAGGACCAGGTGAATCTGATGGAAGCAAAGGAGTTGAGATTGGAAAGGAAATTGTGGAGTTCTTCTTAACTGTGAGTCCAGATCATGAAGATGTCATCAATAAATCTGTACCAAACTTTGGGTTGGCAGGTCTGGGTAACCAAGAAGGTTTCCTCTAAGCAACCCATAAATAGGTTGGCATATGAGGGGGCCATCCTGGTATCCATGGCTGTTCTCTTTAATTGTTGGTATGTCTGGCCTTCAAAAGTGAAGAAGTTGTGGGTTAGGATGAAGCTGGATAAGGTTAATGAGGAAAGATGTTTTAGGTAGGGTGGCAGATGATCAGCGTGAAAGGAAGTGATCCATTGCAGTGAGGCCCTGGACGTGTGGGATATTTGTGTATAGGGAAGTGGCATTAATGGTTACAAGGATGGTTTCCGGGGGTAACAGATTGGGTAAGGATTCGAGGCATTCAAGAAAGTTTTTGGTATCTTTGATGAAGAATGGGAGACTGCATGTAATGGGTCGAAGGTGTTGATCTACGTAGGCATAGATACGTTCTGTGGGGGCTTGGTAACCAGCTACAATGGGGCGGGTGGGATGTTTGAGTTTGTGAATTTTAGGAAGTAGGTAGAAGGTAGGGGTGTGGGGTGTCAGGGGGTCAGGAGGTTGATGGAATCAGGTGAAAGGTTTTGTAGAGAGCCTAAGGTTCTGAGGATTCCATGAAGCTCCACCTGGACATCAGGAATGGGATTGCCTTGGCCATCTTTGTATGTAGTGTTGTCTGAAAGCTGATGCAGTCCCTCAGCCACATACTCCCAACGATCGAGTACTACGGCCGTAGAACCTTTGTCAGCTGGAAGAATGATGATGGGTCGGTCAGCTTTCAGATGACGGATAGCCTGGGCTACAGCTGTGGTGATGTTTGGAGTAGAATTAAGGTTTTTCAAGAAAGATTGAGAGACAAGGCTGGAAGTGAAAAATTCCTGGAAGGTTTGGAGAGCATAATTTTGAGGAAGAGGTGGTGGGTCCCGCTGTGACGAAGGATGGAACTGTTCCAGGCAGGGTTCAATTTGGATGGTGTCTTGGGGAGTTGGATCATTGGGAGTAGGATTAGGATTATTTTTCTTCGTGGCAAAGTGATATTTCAAGCAGAGATTATTAATGTAGGACAGTAAATCTTTGATGAGTGCTGTATGGTTGAATCTGGGAGTGGGGCTAAAGGTGAGGCCTTTGGATAGGACAGAGGTTTCGGGTTAGGAGAGAGGTTTGGAGGAAAGGGTAACTACTGAATTGCGGTGTTGTGGTTCCAGGTTGTGTTGACTAGAATTTTTGAGGCTTTGGGGGGAGTGGAGTTGGAAGTGGGAGATTAAGTAGATGGGAGAGACTGGGTCTGTGTGCAATGAGAGGAGGTTGAGGTTTGTTGGAAAGGTTGTGGAGGTTGAATGAGTTACCTTTCCAGAGGTGGGAAACCAGGAGATTGGGTAGTTTGTTCAGGTGGAGGATGGCGTGCTGTTCTAATTTGCGGTTGGCCTGTAGGAGGATGCTCTGAACAGCCGGTGTGGATGTGGGAGAGGAAAGATTGAGGACTTTGATTAGGGATAGGAGTTGACAGGTGTGTTCATTGGCTGAGTTGATGTGTAGGTGAAGGATTAGGTGGGTAAGGGCTATGGATTGTTCAGTTTGGAACTGGTATAGGGACTGATGGAAAGAAGGGTTACAGCCAGAGATGGGAACTTTAAGTGTGAGGCCTTTGGGGGAATGCCAAATGTTAGACAAGCCTGAGTGAATAAAATATGGGAGCATAATCTGGCTAGGGCAAAGGCATATTTGCAGAGAGAATGTAAATAAAACTTAACAGGATCATTGTGGGGAGGTTGTGAGGGTGACATGGTATTAGAAGGTGGAAAGTGTAACTTGAGGATAAAATCAAAATAAAAATATATGGGGAGAGATAAAGCTGAAGTAGAAAGCAACTGGAGTTCTGGTGTGAAAAAAGTCGAAAAAGTCTTGATCCTGTGGTGAACTTAGGTTGGTAACCAACGATGTGTACAAACGTTAGGCAGTTGTGTTGCCTCCAAAACACGTTAAAGGTTGGAGAAATGTGGGAAAATTTCGAGAAAACTGCGTGTAAATGTATTAAAAGGACTGGTTATGTGGTGGCAGATTACGAAAATGAGGCTAACAATTGTCTGACGAAGAAATAATAACGTTAAAATCTGTGGGAAGCTGCTAAAAAATCATCGGTTACTTGGGAAAAACGGGAATGGAAATAAAATGGAAACTGTTAGAACTATCTGAAATGGTTGTTTAATAGGTGAAAGGAACTAAAGCTGTGAAATAATGTTCACGAGGTCACACAAGAAATGTTTGTAAACTGGGAACGGTGGATTTTATAGCAGCGGTGGTGTTGAAAGCCTTAAAAATTTTTTGGTTATGGTTTGGAAGTAAATTACGTATTATTGAGTATATATAGGCAGGATAAATTGTATGGTAGATTATGGAAAAAAGGGAAGGTGAATACAAAGTGAAACTACTTGCACAAACAAAAAGAGAAAGTAAGATGACAGAAAAGATTTGGAAATGCAACCGTGACAATAACAAACGTAATTGTTGGGTTCAAATTAATGATATGAATATAATAGAAAGAAACATTCCACATGGGAAAAATTATTATAAAAAGATGCTGTGACTTACCAAACTGGAAAGCATTGGTGGATAGACACCTTAAAAACACACACAAACTATATATATATATATATAAATGCACCAGCCTCACGGTAGACATAGGCTGGCTGGCGCATTATACAGGTGACACAGTTTTGCAATGAGCGTTCGTATGTGTGTGCGTGCACAGCAGCCATCAACAGGCAGAACGCAGCCTTAGCAGAATTACGAAGGCACAGGCTATGTGTGGCACAGTTGCGTTAGCCAACTCGTGGGGGACATTCTGATAAACACGGCACCACATGACCAGTAGATTCAGCAGCCGTGTGCACTATTTAAGGGCATCAGTGGTGGGCGTCGGCATTCGGTTTGACCGATTGGACGTTCGGTCGCTGTTACATCATTGTCATCAGTGACGCTACCTCATTGTCATCAGTGACGCTGTCCCTGAGGACTGGCCGGCAGAGGGTGTTGCCCGCTGTTGCGCCGGTGACTCCCGGTATCGTCACAAACCGCAGCGTCTGCAGGAGGTGAGATAGACTGGGCCTCATGCTGCTAACCTCCTACCGCCTGCACAGCCACTGACCAAGCATGGTATCGCATTTCCTGGGCTGCGCGCATCAACACGTCTCCCCCACGACACTTGCGGTCTGGCTGAGCTACAGGAAAATGTATTGGAAGAACCAACAATAAAAAGGAAGATTGATAAAAACAGCCACCTTCTTCTATCCAGCCACGCCCTACTACCCCAACCACCTCACCTGCTCCAGTCATCCTATTGCAAGTGGAGTCAACCTGTGCATCACACACTCCTGTCACAATTGGTGACTGTAGTGGTCTTCTCCTTGAATTTGGAGGGAATTGTGGCTGGTAATTGACGAGGATATGTGGCACCTGAGAAGGACAACAATGGATCAGCAACTGCTGCAACATGACAAGTAAGTGCCAATTTTTCGTTTTTTGGTTTGTCTGAACCTGTAGTACAGTCCATCTTCACTTCTTGTTCCTCTTTCTGGGCTGATTGTAGTCTTGATTCGATAGCTGATAGTGATGGAGCAGTCTGTGTCAGCCAAGGTGGCTATTCAGCAGCTACTTGAGCGAGTGTTGGAACTAGAGATAGAACTTGATTGGTCTAAAGAAGCAAGCAAGGAATGGTTTCCTGTTAATGCAGTAATTCTTGACACTAATGCTGTGTCTTTGGTCACCCCTTTCTCAGGAAAAGCAGGGAGGACGTTATGATTTTAGAGACCCTTAGCATGGCCAGTTGAAAGTAACTGGGGATGCCAGAGCGTATGTTACATGACATGAAGAATTAAGGGATGCTCTGACATTTGAAGTATTCAAAAAAGTGTTCCTGGAAAGGTATCAGAGGAAAAATATGTCTAGATATTATCGAGAACAATTGAATAGAATGTATCAAAGGAATGCGGAATCAATAGAAGCTTTTGTAGATCTAATTTGAAAAATTAATGTTAATACCTATGAGCTAATGGATTCCGATAGGGTTAATGAAGCCATCCTGCAGGCAGCTGAGAAACGGGCACTACATACATTTTTGTGGGGAATACAACCAGAAACCTACCACAAGATTAGGATGGAATTCCCTAAGACTCTCAATGAGGCAGTCGGAATTGCTGAGGCATTAGAGGAAGTTGAAGCAGTAACAAAGATGCAGGACAGGAAAGCAGTGTTTAATGCAGAAATAAAATGTTTCAGATGTGGTCGGATGGGACACATTAGACGTGATTGCAAGGAAGTGCACTGCAGGAAATGGAGACGTTGGGGTTGTTGGGAGTGTAATTGCAATGGGTCCTGGCAGAAACATGATAGGAAACCACAAGGTGGGCCTCACCCCCCTCAGTTAAACGGGCAGAGGGTGGTGTGTTCATTGTGCAACACCCGGGCAAGGATTAATGCTAGTGCAGAATCAGTGGCAGACTTTTTTCTGTCTGGTTTGGTGAGGGGCACACTGGGCAGATTTTTATTGGATACCGGGTGTCGGTAAAGTAGAATTAAAACCACCACACTGGGCATTAAATGGCGTGGGTGGGGTCAGGTGAAGTCACTTGGATCAGCGATGTTAAACTTCTGAGTGGAAATGAGGAACTTCCAGGTGAAGGAAGAAGTTCTTCCAGTTGTTGGCAGGAGCTATGATGTCATACTTCGGTTGGATTTCCTGGTTGTGCATCATGCAAACGTTAACCTGGAAAGACGTACAGAAGAATTGGATGGAATACAATTTTGTCTAGGTTCTGCAGCCGAAAAACAATTACTGTCACAAGGAATCACCAAGACGTCGTGTGGGCCATCTAAACTGCGAACAAGGTCCCTTAGGGTTAACTTGCGGGATACTGTACAGAAGGGTGCAGGGAAAATAATCTGGGCAGATGTTGGAGCTAGCACGCTGGTAAATTCATTGTTTTGTGGAATCTTTGTCTGAGAATGAGCCGCTGGATAAAATGAAGTGGTTTACGTGCCGTAGCGTGTCCTATGTTCGGCAGATAGAAGGAAAAAATGTTGTGCCTGTCAGTATTGATAATTTTGGCCTTGAAGAGTTGCAGTTAGCACGGGGTACTGTAATGGCGAATCTGGAGATAACAGGGGAAGATGAACTGGATAAGGATTTCTCAGCAGATTACACAATGCCGGGAGAGTCTATCAACTGGTCTGCACTGAGGGGTAAAGTAGCACATTGAGAAGGGCAAGACAGAGAAGTCATGGACATCCTTTTGACAGAATATAAAGAGTTATTCAATTCTCATGGTCCACTGCCCGCCACACAATTAGTTCAGCATTACATCCCCACGTGGAATGAAGCACCGGTGTATAAACGTCTGTATTGTGTTCCAAAAAGTGTACAGCCTATCATGGAGGAATTTATTAATCAACAGCTTAGGGATGAGATAATAGAAACCAGTAGTAGTCCCTAGTCTGCTCCTGTCGTAACAGTGGGTAAAAAATCACCTGATGGTGGCAAGGCATATAATTTTTGTTGTGATTATCATTTCCTGAATCAAAAAACTGTATCGGATGCATACCCAATGCCTAATATCACTAAAATTCTGGATAATTTGGGTCAGTGTCAGTACTTCACGACCTTGGAATTCGAAGCGGGTACCACCAGTTGTAGGTCACCCAAGAAGACCGACCAAAGACAGCTTTTTCAACACCTGCAGGTATTGGCAAATGTCTTTCGGACTAAAAAATGGTCTGGCAGCATTCCAGCGGTTACTAGATAGTGTGTTACAAAGGCTGAAACCTATTCAGTGTATGGTACATTTGGACAACACAATCGTTTTCTCAAAGGACGTGCAAGAACATTTGCGCCGTTTGCTCGAAGTTTTCGATCATCTGAAAGCAGCACGGTTAACTCTTCATAAAGGAAAATGTCATTTTTTGTTGCAAGAAGTCCGTTATTTAGGTCATTTTATAGGACAGAGGGTGTCCGCATTGATCCAAAACTTGTAGAGGCGGTAATGAATTTTCCAACACCTACAAAAGTAAAAGAGTTGCAGTCTTATTTAGGTCTCGCCAATTTTTACAGGAGGTATAATCCAAAATTCGTGGAAATTGCAAGGCCCCTCATTCAGTTGTTGAAAAAGGGAGCAAAATTTCACTGGTCAGCAGAATGTGAAGAGACTTTCCAAAAGTTAAAAAATTTGTTAACATCTAGTCCAAAATTGGCTTTTCAAGATTTTAGTAAATGGTTTATATTATCTTGTGACTTTAGCAATTGCTTTGCTTTGGGTATTGTTTTATCTCAGGAAATAGATGGGCAGGAACACCTGACAGAATATGCTTCCAGATAGCTAAACAATGCAGAAACAAATTATTCAACAACCGAGAAGGAGTTATTGGCATTAATTTTCGGAATAACCTATTTCCGGTGTTATTTGTATGGATGACGGTTCAAGGTGTTTACTGAACATGCAGCACTTAAGCAGTTGTTAGGGCTTCAAGACTGAATGAGTAGATTAACTAAGTGTGCTTTGCATCTTAGTGAGTACAATTTTGTAGTGATTCGTTGACTGGGTAAATCGCATGGAAATGCAGATGGTCTGAGTCATAAAGTATGTGCCATGGAACGCACAGGAATAAATGAGAACGGATGGGAGGAGGCACAAATTGCTGACACAGATTGTCAACAATTTACCTCACAGCAACAGTTCATTGTGGAAGACGGGATATTGTACCCTAAAACTAGGAATAGTCCATGCATAGTCGTACCAGAAAAATTGCATAGCGATATTTTAAGGCAAGCACATGATTCAAAGTTTTCTGGTCATTCGGGTCGAAGAGCACGGGAAAGGAGAGTAGCACAGAGTTATTGGTGGTCAACACGTAGGCAAGATGTCGATCAGTATGTAAAGAATTGCATTTCGTGTGCTCAACAGGCAGAATTGAGTCATCAGAAAATTGTGTTGCAATGACTACCAGAAGCGGATAGACCTTTCCAATTACTTAGCATTGGAGGGCAGCGTGGAGGGTAAAAATCGTAGAGGGAGAACAAGAGATGAATACACTAAGCAGATTCAGAAGGGTGTAGGTTGCAGTAGGAACTGGAAGATGAAGAAGCTTGCACAGGATAGAGTAGCATGGAGAGCTGCATCAAACCAGTCTCAGGACTGAAGACCACAACAACAACAACAGACGTCTTGGGACTGTTTGTGCAAACACCAGCAGGGAATCGCTATGTTTTAACAATAATAGATCATTTTTGGCGCTATGTGTCTATGACAGATATTCCGGAACAGCGAGCCGAAACAGTGGCTCAATGGATATTGAAATTTGGAACACCTGAAACTATAATTACAGATCAAGGAATAAAATCTATGTCCTATTTGTGGAAACAGTTATGCAAATTGTTGCGTGTAAAGAAATTGAGAACAAGCGCGTAACAGCTGCAGGCTAATGGTAGGACCAAGAGGGTTCATCGTACAATAGCTAAGATATTAAGTTGTTATGTAAATTTGCAACACAACTATTGGGATACCCTATTGGCATTTGTAACTGTGGCGTATAACTCAAAAGTGCATGGAAGTACAGGATTGTCTCCGTATGAAGTACTGTTCTGTTGGAAGATGCCATCTCCATTTGAATTGCTCAGGATCCCACCAGGAATCGATATTTCGGCTGTTAAGGATTTATCTACAAAGTTGAAAACACTCTGGTGGTAGGTGAAAGAAATGAACACGAAAGCGTTAGAGAGACAGGGCAAAGTTCACAATAGAAAGGCAACTTGACCCAAATATCATGTAGGACAATGGGCGATGATAACTAATTTGTATGAGCCAAAAGGCAAAACAAAAAAATTTCATCCTGTTATCAAGGTCCTTTCCAGGTGATCGAGATGACATTGCTGGTGAATGTAAAATTGCAGCTTCCCAATCTCCCTACTAGTGTGCATGTGAGCCAAATTAGGCCTTTCAAGGGGAATTTTGAGGAACTTCCTTCATTGTCTGCAGTAACTTCTAGTGGAGAGAAAGATGAATCTAAGAAAAAGAATAAGAAAGGAGTAGATTAACAAGAGAACCAAGTTAATTGTGGAAGCGATCAGACATGCTATTATGCTCTTAGCCCACGCATAAAGAGGAAGAGCTAATGTGAGTTGTTGGTTCTTCTTTTTTTTTTTCCTCAGGAGGCATCACATTCTGGTAAGACCAGCAGTTCCAGCGTCATGAGTTGCGCTGAAGAGGGAAGGTGTGCACAATATCTCAGCATAGTCATTTTGTTTTGCTGTTGCAACTTAGCTGAAGACTTGATCAAGTGGTATTTTGTTCTCACGACAAGCGGACATAATTATGTTCGGACATCAATGGACCTTAAGGGTGGACTGTAATATTTTGGTGGTTCAAGACAAAATCTGTAAATTAGAGGATACATTTAATGAACTTTATTCCATGGTTCATTAAATGAATTTAATTGAAGAAATGTATGACGAAATTAAATAAATTATTCAGATAGTGAAGGGTGACGAAAATTTAACGGTCATGGTTGACTGGAATTCGGTAGTAGGAAAAGGGAGAGAAGGAAATGTAGTAGGTGAATATGGATTGGAGCTAAGAAATGAAAGAGGAAGCCGCCTGGTAGAATTTTGCACAGAGCATAAGGTAATATAGCTAACACTTGATTCAAGAACCATAAAAGAAGGTTGTATACGTGGAAGAATCCTGGAGATATTAAAAGGTCTCAGATAGATTATATAATGGTAAGACAGAGATTTAGGAACCAGGTTTCAAATTGTAAGACATTTCTAGGAGCAGATGTGGACTCTGACCACAATATATTGATTATGATCTGTAGATTAAAACTGAGGAAACTGCAAAAAGGTGGGAATTTAAGGAGATGGGACCTGTATAAACTGAAAGAACCAGAGGTTGTAGAGAGTTTCAGGGAGAGCATAAGGGAACAATTGACAGGAATGGGGGAAAGAAACACAGTAGAAGAAGAATGGGTAGCTCTGAGGGATGAAGTAGTGAAGGCAGCAGAGGATCAAGTAGGTAAAATGACGAGGGTTAGTAGAAATCCTTGGGTAGCAGAAGATGTATTGAATTTAATTGATGAAAGGAGAAAATATAAAAATGCAGTAAATGAAGCAGGCAGAAAGGAATACAAATGTCTCAAAAATGAGATCGACAGGAAGTGCAAAATTGCTAAGCAGGGATGGCTAGAGTACAAATGTAAGGATGAAGAGGCGAGTATCACTAGGGGTAAGATAGATAATGCCTACAGGAAAATTAAAGAGACCTTTGGGGATAAGAGAACCACTTGCATCAATATCAAGAGCTCAGATGGAAACCCAGTTCTAAGCAAAGAAGGGAAAGCAGAAAGGTGGAAGGAGTATATAGACGGTTTATACAAGGGCGATGTACTTGAGGACAATATTATGGAAATGGGAGAGGATGTAGATGAAGATGAAATGGGAGATACGATACTGCGTGAAGATTTTGACAGATCACTGAAAGACCTGAGTCAAAACAAGGCCCCCGGAGTAGACAATATTCCATTAGAACTACTGATGGCCTTGGGAGAGCCAGTCCTAACAAAACTCTACCATCTGGTGAGCAAGATGTATGAAACAGGCAAAATACCCTCAGACTTCAAGAAGAATATAATAATTCCAATCCCAAATAAAGCATTTGTCGACAGATGTGAAAATTGCTGAACTATCAGTTTAATAAGTCACAGCTGCAAAATACTAACGCGAATTCTTTAGGGACAAATGGAAAAACAGTAGAAGCCGACCTAGGGGAAGATCAGTTTGGATTCTGTAGAAATGTTGGAACACGTGAGGCAATGCTGACCCTACGACTTATCTTAGAAGCTAGATTAAGGAAGGGTAAACCTACGTTTGTAGTATTTGTAGACATAGAGAAAGCTTTTGACAATGTTGACTGGAATACTCTCTTTCAAATTCTGAAGGTGGCAGGGGTAAAACACAGGGAGCGAAAGGCTATTTACAACTTGTACAGAAACTAGATGGCAGTTATAAGTGTCGAGGGGTATGAAAAGGAAGCAGTGGTTGGGAAGGGAGTGAGACAGGGTTGTAGTCTCTCCCTGATGTTATTCAATCTGCATATTAAGCAAGCAGTAAAGGAAACAAAATAAAAACTTTAAGGTTCGCCGATGACATTGTAATTCTGTCAGAGACTGCAAAGGACTTTGAAGAGCAGTTGAACGGAATGGATACTGCTTGAAAGGAGGATATAAGATGAATAGCAAGAAAAGCAAAACGAGGATAATGGAATGTAGTCGAATAAAGTCAGGTGATGCTGAGGGAATTAGATTAAGAAATGAGACACTTAAAGTAGTAAAGAAGTTTTGCTATTTGGGGAGGAAAATTACTGATGATGGTTGAAGTAGAGAGGATATAAAATGTATACAGGCAATGGCAAGGAAAGAGTTTCTGAAGAAGAGAAATTTCTTAACATCGAGTATAGATTTAAGTGTCAGGAAGTCATTTTTGAAAGTATTTGTATGGAGTGTAGCCATGTGTGGAAGTGAAACATGGACAATAAATAGTTTGGACAAGAAGAGAATATAAGCTTCTGAAATGTGGTGCTACAGAAGAATGCTGAAGATTAGATGGGTAGATCACATAACTAATAAGGAAGTATTGAATAGGTTTAGGGAAGAGAGAAGTTTGTGGCACAACTTGACTAGAAGAAGGGATCGGTTGGTAGGACGTGTTCTGAGTAATCAAGGGATCACCAATTTAGTATTGGAGGGCAGCGTGGAGGGTAAAAATTGTAGAGGGAGACCAAGAGATGAATACACTGAGCAGATTCAGAAGGATGTAGGTTGTGGTAGTTACTGGGAGATGAAGAAGCTTGCACGGGATAGAGTAGCATGGAGAGCTGCATCAAACCAGTCTCAGGACTGAAGACCACATCAACAACAGCAACATTCAATGATAGTTAACCAGTCAAGGTTTAATGACACACAGAGGGAATATCAGCTACTATTATCAACTTTTGCATGCTTACAAGCGCAGTTGCGGCAAACTGCAGGGTTAATTCCGCACATCCATAGGAAAAGAGGATGGTTAGATGTAAGTGGCCGTATCCTAAAAACTGTTTTTGGGACCACTGATGCGGAAGATATTAAAAGTATTAATGAAACGCACCAATTGCGAGCTTTAGCCGCTACCTAGATGTCCCACATTAGGGCCACAGCCGACACAACCAATCAAGACCTGGGTATAATCAAGTACCGTTTGGATAACATTGATTCACGGCTGATAATCGTTAAGCTGCTCCATTTTCTTGCTGATAGTATAACAGAGGCTTGTATAGAAGCCACAGAACTACAGGAAGCTTTGTTGCACGCAATGTGTGGACTTCTAACCCCAGTACTGTTACCTTCGGAACAACTTTGGGAAGGATTACAGAAAGTTCAGTCAAAATCGCCCGCTTCCCTGGAGCTACTGACGACATTAACAGACGAACACTTATCTCTGTACTACAAAATGGCCACTGTTACCAGTGCCCGGACGGGCACCCTGCTGAGAACTCATATCATAATACCATTAACATGTAAGGATTGTAAATTTTTCCCTAAGGAAATTATAGAAGGCATGTTGCAGTTCTTTCAGCAAGTGGGTCAACATTGGGTATTTTCAGTAAAGGAAAACACAGTCGTTATTTGAATTTGTTACGAGCAGGGTAAGCAAGGGATCACATAAAGAATAGAACTGCAGGGGCACAGACTATTAATTAACAGCACAAAGTGTGACATTTCAGGGCCAAGTTTCCGTTTACCAGCCATGATTACTGGAGCTACAATCATGAACATAACACACACATTGATCTATGTACCCGACCAATTGGTGCAATTTGTCACGAAATAAAATCTCACTCTTTTGAATAGCACATTAGATCCAACATTGCTCGCCTCTTTGGACCAGTTGCTAGCAGCTCAGGATGGACGTATAACTATGGAACATCTTTTTCAACGAGTGCATGAGTACCATAATGAGCATAAGCAATGCTTACTAGTTATTGGATCATCAACCACCGCCACCTGTATTTTTACCTTTGTCGTAGGATTAGTATACTATCGGCTCAAGAAGAAGGTAGCCCAAATCCCACCCCTTCCAACCTTTAACCTAAGGGTCCAGACAAAACCACTGAACAGTCGTGAGGCGCTGCAGCAGAAGACTGAGTAATGTTTATGAACAAAGATTAGACTGAGGATAGAAGTGAATGAACACAGTGCAAATAGTGAATCAATCGCATTTTGTGATGTTTGTGAATTGAACTGTAGTTGTTTTGACTTTTTGGTTGAATCCGGGGACGAATTCTTTTTGTAAAAGGGAATAATATAATTGTAGGGGACAAGGGGTTATTTTTAGGAAATATGATGTGATATTGTGATTTTGTGTGTTTCAGTGCGCAATGCGCCACAGCAGACGGTAGATAGAGGCTGGCCAGCACGTTATGCAGGTGACATAGTTTTGCAATGAGCGTCGGTATGTGTGTATGTGCGTAGCAGCCATCAACAGCCAGAATGCAGCGTCAGCAGAATTACGCAGGCACGGGCATTAGCCAACCCATCGGGAACATTCTAATAAACATGCCGCCGCGTAACCGGCGGATTCAGCAGCAGTCTGCACTATTTAAGGGCATCAGAGGTGGGTGTCGGCATCGGTTTGACCGATTGGGCATTCGGTTGCTGTTATATCATTGTCATCAGTGACGCTGTCCCCAAGGACCAGCCGGTGGAGGGCATTGCCCGCTGCTGCACCGGCAACCCCTGGCGTCGTCACGAGCCACAGCATCTGTAGGAGGCGAGCTAGGCTGGGCCTTGTGCTGCTAACCTCCTACTGCCTGCACAGCCGCTGACTGAGCACAGTATTGCGTTCCCCGGCCTGCGAGCATCAGCACATCTCCACCACAACATGAGTGGTGGAGCTGAGCTACAGGAAAATGTAGTGGAAGAACCAACAATAAAGAGAAAGTTTGCTAAATCCAACCACCGTCTTCTACCCAGCCATGCCCTACAACCCTGACCATGTCACCCGCTCCAGTCATCCTGTATATATATAAACACACACACACACACATGCAATATTTTATACATAATCATTACTCAGATAATATCATTCATAATAACATTTCATATCTTAACAGTATACATTATATTCTTTTCCTGAATTTGCCTATTCAATAATGTGAATTTTACATTGGTCCTATTTTTGTACCTTATATGGCTGAAGTTCATCTATACAGTTTTCTTGTCATTGACAACTAGAAAGTTATCTGTAAACCATTTTTCTGCCAGTTCTGCTATTTTGTCGATTTTTTGCTGCATCTCATAATTATTCTTGCCTTTTATAACGAAGCTGGTATCATCAGCAAATAATATGGTATCAGCTGTTGAAAACTGTTGTTGTAGATCATTAATAAAAATAACGAATAACAATGGTCCCAATACTGAGCCCTGGGGCACATAATAATTAACTCTTTTACATTCAGAATGGTACACATTTTTGCCCTGAGAAATTTGTGACCTCTGTTTTCTATCAGTTAAGTATGACTTG
The DNA here is from genome assembly GCF_023897955.1 of Schistocerca gregaria. Taxonomy (NCBI): domain Eukaryota; kingdom Metazoa; phylum Arthropoda; class Insecta; order Orthoptera; family Acrididae; genus Schistocerca; species Schistocerca gregaria. The sequence goes on along the minus strand of NC_064923.1, from coordinate 616,627,355 downwards.
AGCCACTCATATGAAATACAAAGGACATCATAATTATACAGTTTTAACAGCAATAGATTATGATTTATAAGATCAAATGCTTTAGAAAGGTCCAAAAACAACCCACAGATTAGTTCCTTATCCTGAATAGCTTTGTAAACAAATTTTAGGAAACTGAAGTGAGCCATTTGTGTAGATTTGCCTTTTCTGAAACCATTCTGTGCATTTACAAGAATTTTATTTTTGTTTAGGAAGTCTAGCAATCTGTCATACATTATTCTTTCAATTATTTTCGAAAATACAGATAATAATGATAGTGGTCTGAAATTTTTAATGTCAAACTTGTCACCCCTTTTATAAATTGGTATTACTGTTGATTGCTTAAGTTTACTTGGGAACACACCAGTTTCAGTGGAGTCATTGATTATGTCCACAAGTTGAGCGACAAAATTATCAGTACTATATTTAATAATTTGGTCAGGGATACCATCAAATCTGCAGGTCATTTTACTCTTTAGTTTGCTGATAGCCATTTGTACTTCTTTGGGTGTTACAGGATATAGGTACATTGTCCTTTCATTTATTGGATTTATTACTTTCGTCCTTGGATTACATTTAGTGGTGATCAGGTAGTGGGCTAAATTAATACAATGATTAATAAATATATTAGCTATTAAAAGTGGATCATCAACAATTTCATTACTGTGTTTTATGGTGATTTTATTATTTGCATTTTCATGTTTTCCTGTATTATTATTAATAACTTACCACATAGATTTCATTTTGTTGTTACCCTTTCTGATATATGAATCATTGTGCTTCTTTTCTGCATCAACTATAGCTTCCCTGTGCTTTTTCCTATAACACTTAACATATGGTTTCAAGATAGTATTTTGCTTTGCAAAATTATATAGCATTCTGAGACTTCCTGATGACTCTTTGATTTCACTTGTGATCCATAAATTAAATTTTTTTGTTCATTTTAATTCCTGTCAGATGGAATGAAATATCATAGCAGTATTTGTAATTTGATGAGAACTTGTTGAATTTTATATCTACAGAACTATTGCTTCCATGTGCCAGCTTACAGTTTTCAACATTAGATTAAAGACCCTAATACTATCATCATTAATTAATCTTCTCTCAATATATCACCTGTTCTCACTTTTCTCATGAGATTTCTCTAGAGTCAATTTAACAGCTTGATGATCTGAGAAACGTGTATCCAATACCTCAGATTTAAAGCCACTCTTTGATTTGTCAATAATATTTGGTTTAAAGTACTTTCACTTTTGCTACCATATCTGGTGATATTCTCTACACACATGTCCATATTGGATGTTTTTAGTGGATTAAGAAGTTTCTGCCCTTTTTTACAGTTGTCCTTGAAATTAACATTGAAATACCCAAGCACAATTATGTATTTTGACTGAATATTTAGATAGTTCAGAAGATTTTCAAAATATTCATAGAACAATTCAAAATTGGCAGATGGGGACCCCTATATACATGCAATTATCTGTTAGTTCACATAAACAAAATTCAAAATCTTAATGTAAGTATATCCAAAACTTGAATCATCATCTCTATTGTTAGACACTTCATGTAAAAGTTTACTTTCAATTTCATCAAATGCTACGTCCACACTGTTTTTTCAGGGTTCTGTCAACTTTACTGATATTCTAGCATTACTTTGCTTAATCATTTTGTCAGGTAAAAATTGAGCAAACTGAACGGGTCTCATAGCACAACTAACATCTGTTATTACAGGGGGAACATTACTGTCATCATCATCATTGTAATTATCATCATCATCATGCTCTTTGAAAATTACTTCATCAGCATTACCATTAACAAAACACGTCTAATCTCCATCAAAGTCACACTCCTCACCTACATTCATCTGCAATGAGCTACCAGTGTCAGACTTACCAACTTCAGTTATTCCACAGGTCTCATTCACATCTACATCAAAAATACTGCCTAATTCAGATCCAATACAGTCATCATCTGTTTTACATACATCAATAACACTGTTTTCTGAGCAAGAGAAGAAATCATTAGTACTTACTACTCAAAATTATTGTTAGTCTCACATTCTTGTTTGTGATTAGTACCTACATCACTATAATTAAACATAGTATGAGAAAACTTTTAATCAAAACGTAAATGAGAAATCTGATGTTCCTTCTGCTCAAATTGAGATATGTATGCAATAGTTACCTATTTAATTGTTTATACTGTTAAATTGCCCATGGTTATCCCGAGCCCCATATTTACACATGGGCCCAGGCCCAGGACAGCAAGTTCTTAGGAGTGGCAAAACATTATGGGGGCAAAATTTATGTGCGCAGAAAAAAAGTTTAGCAATGGTTGTGGGAATTATTATTAGGTTCGTTTCAGTTAGTCGAAAGTGTGTTGACTGCACTAGTGCGTTCGACTGCATCTTTTCCCCAGTTGCAATAGTTTCCAGCTGGCCATTTGCTATTCAATTTGTGGCAAATGGATGGCCAAAACTGTCTCCCACTGATGAGAGGAATTTCTTCTGATGGTTCCAAAGTGTTTAAAACCATGCCCTAAAGAGATCACTACACATGCCCATAGCACAGTTTTCCAAAGTAAGAAAAGGTATCAACTAGTGCTATGGGTGGCCAAACTATGAAACACACAAAAAGCGATCCAGTTTGCAAAGGGATCAAAACAATAACGACAGTTACGATATTTTGTGATACCTTAACTCGAATGAAGCTGAGGGGGAAATCGTAGGTAGATGGGTTGTTGGGACCTCTACATCATGCAATAGGCAACTCTGCCTATGCATTGTTTTAGTTTGGCAAGGCATGTGTACATCATGTGTAGTGTTGATGTGGCTTGGTTACAGTATAGTGCTTTTATTATTGTTTGTGCATAGTTTCCCCCCTTTTCATTAATCTGGTGAAGTTTTGACATAATGTTATCTTGAGTATGGATGCGAGGAAACATCTCAGTGGTGCAGGCTACAAAAAATTAGTTGAACAAAGGAGGAAGAGGGAAAGTAAGTATTAGATCAAACGCTAAAGCTACAAACGTTTTTTGTTAACAAAGGACTAGATTATCTACCTGCAAGTTCTTCCTCTCTTGCCAACTTGACACCTACAAATGATTGACAGTACAACCTTAATTGTGGTGAAAGGCTCAACAAAAGTGACCCTGAAACTGATAACAAACATATGACAAATTCCACAGCAACTGAACCAGAGTTGAGGCAAGGGGAAGTTTCACCACACTACTGTTGATAAAGATCCATTTTTTGGGTGAAATCAGTGATAAAACATGTGATCATGCAGTAAAATATGGATTTAACCAGAATAGGAACTGTGATTTTGTGAAGTCAGAGTGAGCATATTCCGACAAATGAAGATTTATTTCTAAGGGTTTGTTTGGAAGGAAGTTGTTGAATGGAGACATTGTGCAATGTGATTACTTGATTTACTCACCCAGTCAGTGATCACTACACTGTGCAACCATGTAAACTGTTTGGGGGTTCACTCCAGTTAACAAATACTGGTTTTTGTGGTTATAAACATGCTAATCAAAGGGTAACTGAACATGCAAATTTCAGTGCACATCGCAATTATGCTGTAAGTTTTAGACAAACATCATATTTATCATTTAGCACTTATGAAGAAATTATCGATGTTATGGGGAAGACTGTCACAGAAAAGTTCATACAGGAGATAGTTGATGCAAAGTATTTCGCCATTATTGTGGATTCTACACCTAACATTTCACACCGTGATCAGATAAGTATCATTATAAATATGTAAATGAAGATGGTCAGCTACAAGGGCAGTTTGTCGAATTTATGAGAAATGCTGGACATACCAAGAAAGAATTGGCAGATGCTGTATTTCTGTTCCTCAACTCCCCCATGGACTACATACAAGCAATTTCCATGGCCAAAGCTATGATAATGCTGCAAAAGTGGCAGGGATAAGTCAAAATCTGGTCATCCAATCCCTTGGTGTTTTTCATCCCCTGCTCCACCCATTCCCTGAATCTGTTATGATCAAGGGCAGCCACATGCTGTAAAATGGCTACAACATTTTTTTTGCCTGCTACAATTTTTTCAACATCTAGACAATGGTCAAAACTTCTACAGACTATTTTTGAAGTTGGAAACTTGAGTTTAATGTCTCTCTGCATTACAAGATGGCCAGATTGAGAAGATGCCTGCAAAACCTTAAACACTAGTTGGGATGCAGTCAATAAAGCTCTTAAATGCATTTCTGAAGAGAAGAGTGAGAAGTCTGTTATTAAATCAGAAGCAAGAGGGATATTGCAGAAAATATTGCATTTGGGGCTACAATAAGGGGGAATACTGTGGAAGGTTTCAGTGCAATGAGTACAGAGCTACAGTAAGAAGAATTTGATATACCTGCAGCAATGAAACTCCACACTTCACTTCTGATTTTCATAGATGAGATGATTAAGTCTTCTGAATTGTACAAAAAGTTGGCAGAGAGAAAACTGGAAAAAATTCCATCTTTACCAGCCTTAAATAAAATGCTAAGAGAAAAATATCTCTCTGATATTTATACAAACATCAGAATTACTTTGTAAATTTATTTGACCACACTAGCAATGAACTGCTCTGTTCTTGGACGGGTTAAGAACTACTTGTATGCTTCTCAGACTCAAGATCATATGAATCACTTGGTTGCATTATCAATAGAAAATGATCTGACTGTGAAACTGGACTTTCAAAATGTTATAAATGTGGTTTCTGATAACAAGGCAAGAAGAAAGCCATTGAATTGATGATATACTTTGTTAAGATAATATTCAATTCCCATAATTCTATTGGTTATAGGTTCCATGGGCATCTCATTATCTAAATATGTGGATGGTTATTTACACTATTACTATTCTGCAGATGTTCAACATTTCTTTCTCTATCAACATTTTGACCCTAATAGAAGTTACCATTATTTCTGTTTCTGTAGTTATTACCATTGTTATCTCTATCAATTTGATTGTTATGGTACATACTTCTTTCTATTGCTCTATCCAGCCTGTCAACATATAAAAATTGTTCAAGATCAGATCTGTGTACTAAATCCCACTGCAGTCTTTCTGGTAATCTCCTTTTTAGTGCATCAGTCAATGTCATTTCATCAAATGTTTTGTCAAGGTGGGTTAATTTTTTAAGCTGATTCTTACAAAACTCTGTAGGGTACCATCCCTATTCCTATAATTAGGACCATTCAAAACTTCACTTATAATTCTCCCCTGTTCAGCTTCCAACCAAAATTCATTTACAAAATTTTTTTGAAACTTTGATATGTTTCCATTGACTTAAATTTAGATTTACCTAAGACAGAGCTTCACCTTCAAGTTATCTTTTAACAAATTTAATTTCTTGATTGTCATTCATGCCCGACACAAAACTATCTCTACAGTGGTGCAAAAAATCCACTTGATGTAAATTGTTAAAGTGTTGGAGCATGCAATAACATTGTTTGAATACAGATTTTTAGGAATACGATTTTCCTACATTACTGAAATTTTTTGATCTAAAACATTTGTATTAGTTTGCATATTGTTTTCAAAATTTAAAATTTTTTTGTAAACTTATAAAGTTCTGTTCCATTTTCTCTGCATCAGCCTTCTGCTCAACTCTGACGTCATTAACATTCTTTGTCTGTTTTGCAGATTCATTTACTAGCTCATTTTCCAAAATAATAAATTTATTTTCTAAGACACCAAATTTTTCATTCACACTTTTTAATGCCTCTAACAACCCATTTTTTATCTCCAAAATCTGACTACAACTTGGTCTATATTTGGTATTGTACCCTGTCCATTTTACTATTGTTTTTGGTTTCTAGGTCATTTAATTATCCTTGTAGTGAAGTAAATTTTTATCACTGTCCATCCTTACTTCAGTTATCTACTCATTAACTACACAAAATTTACTATTATTGTCCTTCTTCATTTCCTCTAATTTTGCAAAATCAACTGAAAAATATTGGTGTTCACTGTTTCTTTGCTGACTACACTTTGACTTCATTGAAACATAACCTGTCTAGGTCTTACAGCTTTCACTTCTATATCACTACTACACCTGTCTCTGTTCATTTTGTTAGCAATCACATGAGTCCCCCCAAAAAAAATAAAAATCACAAATAGCATGTTTTCGTTATGATGTCCCTCATCATCATAGTTGTAAAGTCCTCTTTCAATTATTCCGGTCTGTCATTGTTGGTAGTATAGTGACATCCATCTGCTTTATTTCTTCATTTTGTGTTGTCAATAGGTCATATGAACCATGAGCATTATAATCTTTGACTTTAGATCACTCATCCGAGCCACAATGTTAATTCATTCAGTCTGTATTTGTATCTCATGCCATGTATATGTGTCTAACTACTGTAAATATATACACTCATGTGCAGATATTTGTGGAACAATTTGTTCAGTATGCCTCTATATGCATCCTGTTCCCATACTGGTGACCCTGAAGTTTGCACATCTTCCATGACTTCCATGCCAGCTGTTGTAGCATCAACAGGTTAGGTGCACTCTGCCATGGCCACCTCACCCAATGCTTTGTTCGAAGATTTGAAAACCCAACAAGAATCGCCAGACCTCTTCATTCCTTTGCCAATGTCTGGTTCTACATTAATTCACAGTGATTCGCAATCTCCAGCTACATTAACCTTAGACTTTGTCGCTCTACAACAGTTGAGTGCTACACTGCTAACACAAACAATGGACTCGGGTTTCGTGTTGCCGGAGAGTGCTCGCCAACTTGTGAAGTGTGAAGTGAATAAAATTCAGAACTGTGTACCTACTGATCGATCGTGTAGTGCTCAAAGCGATCTACATTTGCACACATAATTTGACTCTCAATGGGCCTCAACAACAGTTACTGTCGTGCTGTGTGCAGCGCTGCCATTATTGCAAAATGCACCTGGCTACTATCAATTGTGACCTGTTGAAGTTTTGCCTCATTGGCAAACTTATCAAGAACATTTTACAGTGCACAGTTCTCCATGCTCATCCCCCAGAGTGGTTGTTCAAGTTTTTGACCACTTGGTTTGAAGTGCATCATTTGGTGTTTCGCCTTCCTATGGCGTCTTACCACACCGATGTGAATTCCCACAAATTCCTCCGGTCAGTTATAGTCTGACCTCATGGGGCATGTTTTCAACATGCTCAAAGAACTAAAGCTTTGGTCATATGAGTTATCAACCCTCTTCCCTCTATATACATCACCCCCCGCCCCAGCGCACTTGCAAGTGGCCACAGTTCCAGTCCCTAAGCTGCTCGCCTCTCCCACAGCACCACCTGTGGCTGCTGCACCAGCCTTCCATGTTATTTTTGGGCTGGGTCAAATGAAATCAGTGCCTGAAGCCTATGGCCCAGTTTATGAGACCCCAACAACTACCACGCAAACAGCTTGTTCCCACAGTACTGACCGTGTCAGCCACATCGTATTTTCACGAAACTTTGAGCAAAATGCAACCCACTGTTGCTACAGATGTTTTTGCCAGAAACACACCCATGCCTACTGCGCCGGCTTGCTGTATAGCCTCTCCCACCACGGGCCAGCCAGTTTTCCAAAAGACACCGAAGCCACCTTTGTCCCCACTCCCAGGTTGCCTGGTGAAGTTGCCACCTGTATACGAGAACAACCCGGTGTCACGGTTTGCGCTTGTTGAGCATCTTTTTGAGTTGCATCATGTGTCCAAAGACAACTCTAAATTCCTGTGCCTTGCCACGCACCTCCATGATCATTCGGACTTAATTTGCAATCTATTCATCTGGCCAACACCCTCACCAAAATATGAGTTAGCGAAGAAGACGATAATAGAATGCCTTGCCTGCTCACCACAAGAATTAATAATCAAGATCTTGTATGAGGAACACCTGGGGGACTGAACCTCATCACAACTTTGTCGCTGCCTTCGGTTACTTGTAAATGAGTGTACCAAATACTGGTCGTCACACTGTAGGCGATGTGGTCTATCAAGCTGCCTACTGACCTACAGATCCACCTGCTACCACTCTCCTTTGAGTCAATCAGATCTCGTCTCCACATCACAGACCAACTATATTCATCACTATGACAACACCAGCCAGCCGAGCACTCACTGCTAGTTGGCACAGCTGATCCCGCTTACCGGCCATCCGCTGGCAGAGGCTGGGCTTGCTCTGACTCTGTACCTTCTACATTGCCTGGCAGCATCCGCTCGCTCTCTCCACCGTCTGAGCACTCCAGGATCACCCACACACCATATGTGCTTGTATAAATGCTAGAACAAATCGACAAGGACAAGCCTCCTCCACTGCCGCAGTCACCACCACCACCACATCCAGCTCATCCATACTGCTGGTACCATGATGTTTTCGGCGATAATGATAAGAAGTGCTGATTACCTTGCCAGCACCCAAACGCTAACTGCAAGACCTATAAGACGCTGAGTCTTGCGCGGAACCTCACAGATGTCTTCATACATTGCACTCCATCCACTCGTCCACCCGGCCGAGTGGTCGTTTGTATGTGACTGACATTGCATCACGGCTCGTTTTCCTAGTCAGCACTGGTGCTGATGTGTCTACCTCAGAGGTTCTGCCAAAGTTACTGTGCACCTATTTCATTTTCTGTTTTTTCCGTGGGCTTTCTACAATGCCAACATCGATGAAACAATTCTCAGTATGGATTTTTTCTTCCATTACAAACTCTCACTGAACAGTGCTACACCACCCCACTAACACTCAGATACTGTGCTCCCGTACCTATGTTCCACACTATGTTTCTCTCGCAAATGTGAGTTAGTATGCGAGTGCTCTGCCCTCATTGGTGACTTTGTAACCTTTGTCACTAATCTACTGTCAGAATACGACTCAGCGGCACAACTCCGCTGGGAGAACGACATGCTGAAACAATGCATAGCACACACTTACAGCGAGCTCATCGCAGCTCGTACGTTGCTGCTGAAACTGCAGTCCAAAGTTCCGCTTCTCCACTCGACACCAGCTCGGACTCTCATCAGATTAGTCCAAAAACATTCATTGAATGTGAGGATTCAAGTCTGTTGGACACCACTCACCCTGATGCGCTCGCCACATTCAGTGCCATGTGTTTCAAACAGTGCTTCTAATGACAGTCGCACCTGCAATATGACCACTCCCACCATGCAGGCAGCTGCCCCGCATGTTGATAAACATTCCCCCTCTCTCACACACCAGCAATGTGACTCGCCAGCCATCGCTATTCCATGCTCAATGCCAATGCAGCTCTCACCTGCACAGGTTATCCTGTGCAAGGTTGACAGAAGATAGTCACCACACATTGCGACGCGCTCCGCGTTCCATGTGAAGCCACACTCTCCAAACAAGTGCACGCCTTGCTCATGTACTAGGTGTGTAACTTTCAGGCTGCTTTGCATCAGGACAATAATTAGTCTGGTGTGCAGTTCTAGGTTTCTTCTGTCACTAATGGAATGACTCACAAGATAGTTACCACTGCCAGCCTTCCTATTAGGCACAACGTTAGACACCTCAACTGTATTAAGTTGCGCGTGACCTGGCATCAAATTAATGAACTTTTGCAGGCAGGTATCCTGCAGCCATCAGACAGCAACTGGTCCTCACTGACTCACCTCATCCTAAAACATGACGGTTCTTTCCAAAGGTGCAGCGATTACAGACATTTAAACACTCGCACCGTCATGAACAATTACCCCTGTGCCTAACATAAATGATTTCGCTCATATGTTATCAGGCGCTACAATCTTCAATGTTATTGACTGTAAATGTGCCTACGAACAGATGCTCGTAGCGCCGGAAAACATCGCTAAACAGCTATTATCATGCTGCTTGGTTTGTTCCAATACAACTTCATGCCATTCAGCCTGAAAAATGTGGCACAAACGTGGCAGCATTTCATTGACTCCATCTTACAACAGTTCGAGTTTTGCTTCACATATCTGAATGACTTACTCATTTTCAGAAAGTCAGCTGAGGAACATGAAAATCATTAATCCATGGTCCTCCAGACCTAGACATCATCGAGGTCAACAAAGACAAATTCCAATTGCATCAGCCTTCCATCACTTTCTTGGGTTACACCATCTCCACAGACAGCATACAGTCTCCCAGATCTCGCATGCATGCCATCACATCTGTGCCACCCTCAGCTACTTAAAAGAACTCCAATGTTTCCTTGGCACAATAAATTACTACTGTCATCACCTGCCTTCTTCTGCCACCATGCAGGCTCCGCTGACAGAGTCATTGTTGGGTAAACAGACTTCAGGTCACAAACCCGTTTGCTGGACTGTACCTGTGCTGGAGGCCTTCAGTGCACTAAAGACTTTTTTAGCTCACGCCATGATGCTCGCCCACCCTGACCCCTCGGCCAAGTTTTTCATCACTGCCGATGCCAGTGACATCGCATTGGGAACAGTACTACAGCAACGCAAGGCAGACACAATTTCCCCTCTTCATTCCTTCTCTAAAAAACTACACTCCTGGAAATGGAAAAAAGAACACATTGACACTGGTGTGTCAGACCCACCATACTTGCTCCGGACACTGCTAGAGGGCTGTACAAGCAATGATCACACGCACGGCACAGCGGACACACCAGGAACCGCGGTGTTGGCCGTTGAATGGCGCTAGCTGCGTGGCATTTGAGCACCGCCGCCGTCAGTGTCAGCCAGTTTGCCGTGGCATACGGAGCTGCATCGCAGTCTTTAACACTGGTAGCATGCCGCGACAGCGTGGACGTGAACCGTATGTGCAGTTGACGGACTTTGAGCGAGGGCGTATAGTGGGCATGTGGGAGGCCGGGTGGACGTACTGCCGAATTGCTCAACACGTGGGGCGTGAGGTCTCCACAGTTCATCAATGTTGTCGCCAGTGGTCAGCGGAAGGTGCACGTGCCCGTCGACCTAGGACCGGACCGCAGCGACGCACGGATGCACGCCAAGACATTAGGATCCTATGCAGTGCCATAGGGGACCGCACCGCCACTTCCCAGCAAATTAGGGACACTGTTGCTCCTGGGGTATCGGCGAGGACCATTCGCAACCGTCTCCATGAAGCTGGGCAACGGTCCCGCACACCGTTAGGCCGTCTTCCACTCACGCCCCAACATCGTGCAGCCCGCCTCCAGTGGTGACGCGACAGGCGTGAATGGAGGGACGAATGGAGATGTGTCGTCTTCAGCGATGAGAGTCGCTTCTGCCTTGGTGCCAATGATGGTCGTATGCGTGTTTGGCGCCGTGCAGGTGAGCGCCACAATCAGGACTGAATATGACCGAGGCACACAGGGCCAACACCCGGCATCATGGTGTGGGGAGCGATCTCCTACACTGGCCGTACACCTCTGGTGATCGTCAAGGGGACACTGAATAGTGCACGGTACATCCAAACCGTCATCGAAGCCATCGTTCTACCATTCCTAGACCGGCAAGGGAACTTGTTGTTCCAACAGAACAATGCACGTCCACATGTATCCCGTGCCACCCAACGTGCTCTAGAATGTGTAAGTCAACTACCCTGGCCAGCAAGATCTCCGGATCTGTCCCCCATTGAGCATGTTTGGGACTGGATGAAGCGTCGTCTCACGCGGTCTGCACGTCCAGCATGAACGCTGGTCCAACTGAGGCGCCAGGTGGAAATGGCATGGCAAGCCGCTCCACAGGACTACATCCAGCATCTCTATGATCGTCTCCATGGGAGAATAGCAGCCTGCATTGCTGCGAAAGGTGGATATAGACTGTGCTAATGCCGACATTGTGCATGCTCTGTTGCCTGTGTCTATGTGCTTGTGGTTCTGTCAGTGTGATCATGTGATGTATCTGACCCCAGGAATGTGTCAATAAAGTTTCCCCTTCCTGGGACAATGAATTCACGGTGTTCTTATTTCAATTTCCAGGAGTGTATCAACAACCCAGAAGAAATACTGCACTTTCGATAGAGAACTACTTGCGGTCTACAAGGCTGTCAAACACTTCCGACCTGACATGGAGGGTTGCTCGTTCTTCATCCTCACAGATCACAAACCACTTGCAGATGCTTTCTGCAACCCCCTCGAAGATGTACCCCTCGGCGTTTGTGCCACTTTGATCTAGTCTCCCAATTCACAACCAACGTTTGCTACATCAAAGGCATGGACATCACCACAGATTTTTTCTCACGGGTCAATACTATTTCACACATAATTGACTTATCCTACCTGGCCACCCTACAAGCCTCTGATGAGGAATCTCAAGGTCTCATCATGGTCCCTCAGACATCCCTTGTGTTTGCCAAAGCTCAATTCTCTGGCACTGTGGATGAGGTGTGGAGCGACTCTTCTACCAGGTCCTTATGCCCATTGCTCCCTCCTACCCAGGATGATTTTGTCATGTATATATTAATCTTATTGGTCCTCTTCCACTGTTGGAGGGCCACAGATATATTCTATCCACAATTGATAGTATGTCCCGCTGTGTAGAGACAGTTCCTTTACCTAACATCACAGCCAAGACCATGACCAAGGCTTTTGTCTCCTCATGAATTGCTAGGTTCAGTTGTCCGATCACCATCACCACCAACCAGGGTCAGCATTTCAAGTATTCTGTGTTCACCATTTTATGTAACATCTGCGGCATAAAGAAAATTCATACCACAGCCTAAGACCCTCAAAGCAACAAGTTAGTAGAACGATGGTACCGCACACTGGAAACGACCCTCAGGTGCCACGACTGTCTCTGGTCTGAAGAACTTCCATGGGTGATCTTTGGTCTCTGCTCTACTTTCAAGCCCGACTTACAGAGAACTACCTCAGAATTCATTTTTGGGGAGAACTCCATCCTATGAAGAGAGCTCATTTAGCCTCAGCTATCCAAAGATTTCCCCCCCCCCCTCCCCAACCTGGATTTCATAAGTCTCATGGGCACTCACTTCAAACATGCAAGTCTGCACTCACCTATCAGCCACTCCCTGTCAGACACTTAAATGCCAACTGCTCTCAACATCTGCTCTCACATGATGCTGAGAGAGAGATGATTCAGTCCAATAACCTATGCAACCACCTTATCTTGGCCCCCTTAAAGTCCTCTGGTGGCGGTATACAACTTTCAAAATGATCGTCAAAGACTGTCCGCAAACTGTTTCATTACACTGACTCAAACCAGCAGTTGTGGACCCCGATGCCCCTCTGCTGGCTCAGTCAGATTCTCCTAATGACTCTCCTGCCAGTCTCCCTCCCACCGTGGAGTCCAACAAAGTTTCTCCTCGGGCCACGATGCCAATTTTTTCTGTCGCCATTCATGGGTTTCTCAGATACATCAATCTCCCCCCCCCCCCCCCCCCCCCGTGTGTAGATTTCACTGCTACCTCACTGACTATGGGGCACCCGCTCCTATAGTCACCCTGCTCTGCAATGTACCACCACACCGTATGGACAATACTCCAATCGTAACTCCCAACGACCAAGTTTCATTCTACTCACAGACACTGTGGCCTCACTATCCAATGACCAGTTAAACTTCAGTGTTGTGCATAGCCTCACCCACCCTTGTGAGTGTGACCCAACAACAATTTGACCCGTCATCTTGTTGGATGGCTCGGTTAGCATACAGGCTTGCCACGCCTACACCCCGCCATCTGCCGTTCCACCTGCCTGATCATGGGCTGGCTGCTGCATCATCCGTCCTTGGTGCCTCAGTGACTTTGAGGTGGACGTCCCTCCTGTTGCTCCGCTTCTGCACCCCGCCTTGGTCAATGTGGAGGTCCCAGTCATGCGTCTACCATCTCTTATGACCACCAACAGTGTCAGTGCCCACACTGTCTCCCCCCAAGACTCATCTGTTGTACTCCATGCTCGAAGGGGGTGGGGGGGGGGGGGGGGAGGGGGGGGAGGGCTGTCTGGTGTCGATAGGTCATATCGACCATGAACAACATAATCTTTGACTTTAGATTGCTCATCATTCAGTGTGCATTTATATCTAGCGTCGTATATATGTGTCTGGTTACTGTAAATATGTATACATATGTGCAGATATTTGTGGAACAATTTGTTCAGTATGCCTCTATATGCATCTTGTTCCCATAGTTTGTTGTCCTCGGTGTTGATGTACTGCATTGCTATACTGGCTGAAAAACAGGGGATGGAAGTCAAACATGGGCTACTTTAAATGATGTAGCTGGCAAGTGCACATTTGTGTTTCAGAATTGCTTACTTTCAGTGTTCACAAACCCCGAATATACACAGTTATATGCCAAGTGCACTGTTGTTTAACTTTCGATATGCCTCATTAATAGGTTGCAGGCGAACATCATATACTGTTATAATAGTTTACTGTTCAACATCTATGAGCAGTAAAAAATAACCACACTTCCTGAAGAATAACAAGCTACATATGAAACAAACACTGCCATTGTTTTAATACATGGCCTAATTGTGTTACACTTATTTCATGGATGCATTGTTGTTGATCAGGTTCCTCACCTCACATGCAGCAGTGGACTGGCTGTCTCAGGACCAAAAATCTGGTCCTTATATATCCTCACAATAATAGGTACTGTAAGTACACATTGTTCGAAGTAAAATTTACAGAAATTACAATTAAAACTTAACTCATTAAATTAACTGAATACATCAAAAAATTGGTTCTTTTTAACAGTTTCTTCTACTACAAGGGTTAAACCAAATCATTTGTTTAAATCATGAAATTAACATATATAGTTACACAAACAATATTTTTGACAAAACTGTTAATTACTTTGCAATTAATTAAGGGCTGCCTTTGATAACATGTTTTCAAATAGAGCCCTATAGACCCTTTAACAATAGTATTAGTAGTGCCTCCAAATGTTTATAATTAGTACAGAATTTGTATTAGTTTATACATCAACAATAGAATTTAAGTTATGAAACAATTACTGACTTCACCCTTAACAAAAGATACTAACTAAAAACAGTTGAAATAAATTAGAAAATCAATTACATACATAAAACTAAGCACAAAATTAGATCTGGTGTTATATTCTTTAAAACTGAGGGTCAGGCTTTCTCTTTTATGAAAATGCAGATTATACTCATGTATGTGTAATTAGTAAAAGATGAAAAAATGAATTTTAAGAGGCAGATGGCAAAACAAGAGGAGAAGTAAAAATATTCCAGCTTGCTTCATCACCGTATCTTGTCACTGTTGATAGGACCTGATTTAATTTGACTAAATTCCATTAACCTTGTTACACTTTTGTTGATGTTCATATCGGTATGAACCCTCTTTTCAAGTCACTCTTATTCTGTTCAATTGCTCTTCCAAGTCCTTTGCTGATAGGATTACAATGACACTGGCAAACCTTAAAGTTCTTATTTCTTCTTCCTGAGCTTTAATTTCTACTCCAAATTTTTAGGTTGTTTCCTTTACTGCTTGTTCAATATACAGATTGAACAACATTGGGTACAGATTACAATCCTATCTCACTCCCATCTCTACCTCTGCTTCCCTTCTATGCTCCTTGACTCATAACTGCTGTCTGCTTTGAGCTCAAGTTGTAAGTAGGCTTTTGATTCCTGTGTTTTACCCCTGCTACCTTCAGAATTTCAAAGAGAATATTCCAGTCAACATTGTCAAATGCCTCCTCTAAGTCAACAAATGCTATAAACATAGGTTTGCCTTTCCATAACCTGTCTTCTAAGATAAGTTGTAGCATCAGTATTGCCTCGCAGTTTTCTACATCTCTCTGGAGTCCAAATTGATCCTCCCTGAGACCAGCTCATAATGGGACACTCTCTTGTATCATTACATTTCTTTAATAGAAATAGCGAATACCATGAATATTTTTGAACCTTGTGTAGGTGAACCTTATCTCAGCTGTTTAACTAAATTAATTTAATTTGATTTTGTGTATGATGCATTATATTTCAGGCTAAAATGTATAAAAATAAATTAATTTGTTTCAATCGATATGTACTAACTCTGTATGTGCAGTTAAAATTGCCCTTTTTTAGACCTGATGGTAACTATTAAATTTATTTCTGGATTCATTTACAAAATAATTATACAACTTGGTAAAGATTCTTCTTTTGTCAAGAGAGTTTACAAACTCTTTTGTTTTGTAAACTTGTTGTAATATTGTTAGTACAGCAGAACGAGCTAGGGTGGTGGGCATGCCTCTGATGGAATCAGACATGTTTTTATGTTTGGCAGTAACAACTTAGATTTCTGTTTTATGGAAGTGGAGATTGTAATGTCACTGAGATATAGAAGAATGTGACATAATAAGAAACAAGTGCAAACAGCAATTCTGCCACAGGCATACTTAAAGTTTATCTAGTCATCTGGCATCCAAAAAATTATCAGCCTGAAGAATCTACCCATAGACATGACGAACTGCAGCCAACAATGGGAAAATGAAGATAAGTAAAAAAGTTATTTGTGCATCTTATGCCTCTCAATGCTTCAAAACAAATAATTTTTTATAAAGTGACTGAAAATTTACTGGTGATGTGTGGGAAGGTAAATCTACATCTATGTAATTTTGTCTGTTGCAGGAGAAGAAAGGATAGAAGAAAGACAGTGATATGTGTCAATTGCAATTTATATGAAATTCCAATCACTCAAAGAAAGGGAGCTGAGAGCTGCCCAACAAAATCATATCAACAGTGATAAGATAATACCAACAATGACAGACCAGATGAATTGAAAGAGGACTTTACAAATATGACAAAGGACGCTAGAAATTATAAGTACAAACTACTTCTTTTCCCCAGCAGAGAAACAGTTAAAACTGATATTTTGCAGGTGATTTTGCAAAATTTAGAGGAAATGAAAATAGAACAGTCTGAAAATAATAGTAAAATGGACATTGTACAATACCAAATAGACCAAATTAGTAATCAGGTTTTGGAACTGAAATATGGGTTGTCAGAGGGATTAAAAAGTGTGCATGGAGAAGTTGGTCGCTTAGAAAATAAATTTATTAGTTTGGGAAATGAGTTAAGTTGCACAACCTTCACGACAGGAGAGAAATGCTAATGATGTCAGAGTTCAACAGAGGGCCATAGAGGAAAAAAATGGAACAGAAATGTAGTTGTTTAGGTCAAAAAAATTTTATGTTGAAAACAGTATTCTAACTAATGTAAATGTTTTAGATCAAAAACTTTCAATGGTTCAGGAAAATTACATTCACAACAATCAGTATTCAAATAATGCTATTGCACAGTCCAACATGTCTAGCAATGGTTTTCTATCAGACAATTTACATCCAGTGGATTTGCTACACCACTGTAGAGATAGTTTTGTGTCAGACTTTAATGATGACCAAAAGATTAAATTTGCAGAAAGCTGCCTTGAAAGTGAAGCTCTGTTTTCAGTGAATCTAAATTTAAGTCTGAGGGAGACATATCAAAGTTTTAAAAAAAGTTTTTTAAATAAGTTTTGGTCAGAAGCTGAACAAGGGAGAATTAAAAGCAAATTTCTGAATGGTCCAAATTATAGGAATAGGAATGGTATTCTGAAAGAGTTTTGTAAGAACCAACGTATAAAGTAACATACCTTGGCAAAAAAATTGACAAAATGGTCTTTATTGATGCACTTCAATGGAAATTACCAGGAAGGTTGCAGTTGGATTTAGTGCACAGACTTGATGATTGCCTAGAACAATTTTTACAATATGCTGACAGGCTGGATAGGGCAGTAGAAAGAAGCATGTACCATAACAATCAAAATGATAGAGATCACAACAGAAACAGAGATAGTGGTAGCTTCAGTCGGGGTCAATATGGTCATAAAAACTGAAATTTTGAACATCAGCAGAATAGAAACAAAGGGGATAACCATGGGCAGTTTAATAGGAGAAAGAATCATAGAGCAGTCTGCCTCAATGAAGCTCAACAGTTTTGGAGTGAGGAAACACAGGACCCCAATTTACACTTACAATTAGACAATAATAACAGTATTAAAAATGTAGCACAGGTATCTGAAGTTGAACAGGAGAAACATCAGATTTCTCATTCATGTTTTGATCAAAAGTTTTGGAATCCTACGTTTAATTACAGCAATGCAGATATAAATCACAAACCAGAATGTGAGAGTAATGAGAATTTTGATGTAAGTGTACTAATGATTTATTCTCTTGGTCAGAAATCAGTGTTATTGATGTATGTAAAACAGGTGATGAATGTGTCAGATCTGAATTAGGTGGTATTTTTTATGTAGACATGAATGAGTGCTGTGAAATGACTGAGGTTGGTAAGTCTAAGACTGGTCACTTATTGCAATGAATGTAGGTGTGGTTTGTGACTTTAATGGAGATGAGACTTGTGTTGTTAATGGTTTTGTTGATGAAGTAATTTTGGAAGAATAGGTTGATGATGATGATGAGTACCAGGTTCTTGTGGAGTTTAAGAATAATGAAGTTTCACAGTTTTTTGTGAATACATGTAAGTGATGTTTGTGATAATGTAAGTGAGAGTCATGGAATATCAGTCCAGTCAAAGCAGTTTTTAATTAAAATCATGCATAGCAATGATCCAAACAATAAAGGTAAGTTATCTGTAAGCCTAGAGAATAAAAGTGAAAACTTTTTGAAATTTATTTGGGACAAAATTGTTGATAATGTAGATAAATGTTCAGTCTGGAGTATGTTTTTTGTGATTAGTCAAAATTTGTATCCAAATTGGTGGGATGAAGTGAAAGAAGGTCTAAGTAGGACTGTAATTTTTACAGTAATATATTTTGTTTTCCTTCTGTAATAAGCGATGCTATTTGTAATATGGAACCCATTCAGTGTGTTCAACCTTTACCTGACAAGATGAGTAACCAGAGTAACACTGTGATAACAGTAAATCTGATAAAACCCTGCAAAAATAGTGTGGATGTAGCATTTGATGAAACATGCAGTGTCGAATAACAAATATGATAATTCAGATTTTGGATGTCCTTAAGGTAAGATTAAGATTGACTACTGGTAAGGGAACTGTTTTATTGATACAGGTAACTCAATTTGTGATATATCTGAACAATTTAGAGACAAAATCCAGTATAGTAAGAATTTTGTGGAAGTGCCCATTGTAGGTGTAAAGATAAGAGGAGTTACAGGTAACCAAAGATTAGATTAGATTAGATTTACTCTTATTCCAATGATCCGTAGTGAGGAGGTCCTCCAGGATGTAGAACATGTCATAAAAACAACAATACATGACAAATATTTACAACACAAACAATTCCACAGGTCCCAAGTGGCATGGTTGTCATTTTTTAATGAACGCTATACGGAAGAAGCATTTTACAAATACTAATGCATGAATTTAAAATAAAAAAAGTTTTTTATTTATTTATAAGGTAACAAATGTGTAATAAACTACTAAATACTTATTTAGAATGAACATATTACTGCACTGAAGTGGTGCAACAAATTGGTAAAATCTCAGGTACTTTAAATATTTACTACAGAAGTCAAAACCTTTGAACATGGATGCTTAGTGACCCCTAGTCTGTAAGAAAATATAATCCTTGGTATGGATTGGATAGTGAAACTTGTGGCTTGTTTTGGATGGAATGCTAAAGAATTGTTTATTTTGGACCCTAAAAGTAATACTTATGTGAAAACTAATTTCTGTATTTTAAACTGTGGGAAAAGTTATAACTATGTGTAAGACATTGTGAACCAAGGTGAGAACCAGGTGTCTGATGATATAGATTTTGATGAGATTGAGGATCAAGATTTTGAATGTGTAGAAGATTCTAAAGTAAGGGATGCTACAACTCTTAATGAACTACAAAAGGAACAACTTAGGAATTTGTTTTTAGAGTAAAGAAATGAGTTTAGCGAAAACACATGGAAGTGAAAGGCTATCTGTGCATACTTTAACTTAGAGATCATCAACCTTTCTTTCTCAAGCCATATAATATACCATTTTCCAAAAGGAAAGATGTAAAGAAATAAATTCTGAAAATGGAAACATAGGGTGTAATTGAGAGAAGTAGGAGTGCTTACAATAATCCTTTAGTTGTGGTAAGTAAGAGAAATGTTGGAGTGAGAAGTGTTTTGGACTCTAAACATCTTAATAAATTTCTTATCAAAGAGAATGATCATCCTGAGAACATGGATGAGCTGTTACACAAATTTGATTATGTAAAATACATGATCAGTTTGTACTTGACCACTAGATTTTACCAGATCCCACTTGAAATAAATTCTAGAAAAAATACAGCTTTTTTGTATGGAGGTAAGTGTTTTCAATATTTTGTGGTGCCATTTGGGGTAAATGTATCTGTAGCTGAAATCATAAGAGCTCTGTATTCTGTCTTAGGAAATGAAGTGAGTTCAAAATTAATTTTGTATTGCCATGATATCCTGATCATAGAGAAGACTTGGGAACAACATTTGAATCTGTTAAAAGATATGTTTTAGAATCAGAATCAGGAAGCATGACTTTAAAATTAGGTAAGTGTGAATTTGGTGTGAAAGAAGTTAAATTTTTAGGACATTTTATATCTGAAAAAGGAATTGCACCTGATAAAGTGAAACTTGACACTATTTCTAATTTTCCTACTCCTTGCGACAAAAAACAGCTTAAATAATTTTTCTGGGTTAACTGGATTTTATAGAAAATTTTTTAGCAGCCAAGCTTTGAATGCTTCATGCTTGTGTGAACTTTTTGAAGAAGAATACCATTTGGGATTGGAATCAGAAGTGTCAGGTGGCTTTTGATGGATCGAATGACAGTTGCGTCAAAGTCAGATATTGTTCAGACCAGGTTTATCTCTTCCTTTTTTGTATTATGACAGTTAGTAATGATGGTTCGGGTGTCATTTATTTTGGGATGGCGTTATTGAACACAGATCTCTTGCATTTGCTAGTAGAGTGTTGCAGAAATATGAAAAGACATACACTGTAACTGAGAAAGAACTTTCAGCTGTACATTGGGCATTCAACAAATTTAAGAACTATTTAGTATGTCATAAAATTTATATTTATACTCATCACAAAGCATTATGTTATCTTCAGATGTGTAAGCTGTACCATAACAAAATTTCTCGTTGGACCTTCTTTTTTACAGTAGTTCAGTTATGAAATTAGATACATTAAGGCCACAGATAATGTAGTTGCTGATGCCTTGTCTAGGCTACTTTTAGGAAATGAGTCATCTAACAGCTTTGGAGAAGGTGAAAAAGAGTTTAAAATTATGTTCTTCAGAGGTGTGAAAGAGGAAAAAAAAGATTGTGAAAATTTGCAGACATCTGCAGATATCAAAATCATAATGAAAATTGGAAAATGGTTAACAGCATGTTGGGTAAGAAAGGAGAAGAGAAAACAGGACAGAATTATAAAGCATGCAAGGGTATTTTATTCAGGAGATATAAAACTGACTCAGAGGATTGAAACTATTTTGGCCAGAACAGTGCATTGATAGATTCATTATACACATGACAGTTTTAGTCATCATGGATCAACCAAATGCTCACAAAAGATTCATGAAAACATCTATTTTTATAACATAGAGAGAATAGTCAAAGAGAAGATTGCCAGCTGTGACAGATGTCAAAGAGTGAAGGTAAGTAACCAATAAGTAGAGGCCAAATGCAAAACATACTGCCAAATAACAACCTAGATTTCATGTCTGTGGATGTCTCCGCATATCCATTCTTTCAGGAGTGCTAGTTCTGCAAGGTTAGCAGGAGAGCTTCTGTGAGGTTTGGAAGGTAGGAGACGATGTACTGGCAGAAGTAAAGCTGTGGGTACTGGGCGTGAGTCGTGCTTCGGTAGCTCAGTTGGTAAAGCACTTGCCCGCGAAAGGCAAAGGTCCCGAGTTCGAGTCTCGGTCGGGCACACAGTTTTAATCTGCCAGGAAGTTTCATATCAGCGCACACTCCGCTGCAGAGTGAAAATCTCATTCTGGATGTCTGTGGATATTTATGGACCAGTGCTTAATTATAAGAATGGATTTTGTTGTTTTTGTGATGGTAGATGTATTTTTGAAGTTCATGAAATTGTTTCCTCTCAAGAAAGCTAGCAGTAAGCAAATCATCTCTACATTTGAAACACACATATTTTCATCATCTGAGTACTCCTAAAACAATTTTATCTGATAATAGTTCTCAGTTTACATCTCAAGCTTGGAAAGATTTTGTTGATCACACAAAAATAAGGCATATTATAACCATGGATTACCACCCTGTAAGTAACCCGGCAGGAAGACGTCTGAGAGAGGTTGGAAGATTGCTTAGAACATATTGTGGTAAGAATCATACCTGTTGGATAGACTATGTCAGTGATTTTGAGGATATTATGAACAGTTTGCAGCATTCTTCAGCAGGATTTTCACTGTTTGAAATCATGTTTAATCACAGATCGGCTAACTTTATTTCTGAAAATGTTGAGTTTGCACCACATAAAATTCTGTCACCACAAGGGAGGGAAGAATGTGATAGGGAGATGATGAAAAAATAGGGGGATACGAGAAAGCAGAGACATGATGTTAAAGGTAGATTTTCTAAGGCAGGCGACCTTGTGTTGGTGAAAGGCAAAGAGAAATTTAAAGTGTTGACCTCTGTGATAAAAATATTTTTTGATATTGTCACATGGAAGAAGGTGTAATTAGATGAATGGTAAACACTAACTTCACATAATGAAGATTTATTCAGCACTTGGACATACAAGAGTATGGAGCGAACTGCCTCCAGCCAGAACTCATATGGTATACAGGGTGTTACAAAAAGCTATGGCCAAACTTTCAGGAAACATTCCTCACACACAAAGAAATAAAGTATGTTATGTGGACATGTGTCTGGAAACACTTACTTTCCATATTAGAGCTCATTTTATTACTTCTCTTCAAATCACATTAATCATGGAATGGAAACACACAGCAACAGAATGTATCAGTGTGACTTCAAACACCTTGTTACAGGATATGTTCGAAATGTCCTCCATTAGCGAGGATACATGCATCCACCCTTTGTTGCATGGAATCCCTGATGTGCTGATGCAGCCCTGGAGAATCGCGTATTGTATCACAACTGTCCACAATACGAGCACCAAGAGTCTCTACATTTTGTACCGGGGTGGTGTAGACAAGAGCTTTCAAATGTCCCCATAAATGAAAGTCAAGAGGGTTGAGGTTAAGAGAGCGTGGAGGCGATAGAATTGGTCCATCTCTACCAATCCATCAGTCACTGAATCTGTTGGTGAGAAGCGTATGAACACTTCGACTGAAATGTGCAGGAGCTCCATCGTGCATGAACCACATGTTGTGTCGTACTTGTAAAGGCACATTTTCTAGCAGCACAGGTAGAGTATCCCGAATGAAATCATGATAACGTGCTACATTGAGTGTAGATGGAAGAACATGGGGCCCAATCAAGACATCACCAACAATGCCTGCCCAAACGTTCACAGACAATCTATGTCGTTGATGTGATTGCAAAATTGCATGCGGATTCTCGTCAGCCCACACATGTTGAGTGTGAAAATTTACAATTTGATCACGTTGGAATGAAGCCTCATCCATAAAGAGAACATTTGCACTGAAATGAGGATTGACACATTGTTGGATGAACCATTTGCAGAAGTGTACCCATGGAGGCCAATCAGCTCCTGATAGTGCCTGCACATGGTGTACGTGGTACGGAAACAACTGGTTTGCCTGAAGCACTCTCCATACAGTCACATGGTTACCTTGTACGGCAGCTACTTCTCTGACGCTGACATTACGCTTATTGTCAACTGCATGAAGAATTGCTTCATCCATTGCAGGTGTCCTCGTCATTCTAGGTCTTCCCCAGTCACGAGTTGTAGGCTGGAATGTTCCGTGCTCCCTAAGATGTCGATCAATTGCTTCGAACATCTTCCTGTCGGGACACCTTCGTTCTGGAAATCTGTCTCAATACAAACATACTGCACCACAGCTATTGCCCCGTGCTAATCCATACATCAAATGGGCATCTGCCAACTCCGCATTTGTAAACATTGCACTGACTGCAAAACCACGTTCATGACGAACACTAACCTGTTGATGCTATGTAGTGATGTGCTTGATGCTAGTACTGTAGAGCAATGAGTTTCATGTCAACACAAGCACTGAAGTCAATATTACTTTCCTTCAATTGGGCCAACTGGCAGTGAATCGAGGAAGTACAGTACATACTGATGAAACTAAAATGAGCTCTACCATGAAAATTAAGCATTTCTGGACACATGTCCACATAACATCTTTTCTTTATTTGTGTATGGGGAATGTTTCCTGGAAGTTTCGCTGTACCTTTTTGTAACACCCTGTATATACAGTTACAGAACATTCCAGTACAGTGATTCTTGACATTTGTGGATACTGCTAGAATGTACTCAAACCAAATATAGAAATTAAAATTTTACAGTTCAGGTGAGTCTTGAATGCACAATCCTCCATGCAACAGTCTAGTGTTATAACACCTACACCAAGGTGACTGGGCCACTCAGCATCTTCTGTGACACTGCTCACTCCTTAAGAGAACAGTACCTCGGTGTTATGTATTCCTAGTCTGGGAATGAGTCATGGTCCTGCATACTCTAACACCCAATGACTGGTGTTCATCACCTTTCTGCTTGTTGCCTTTCACTGGAGCTTCAAATTTACCCTGGGTTGCAGGATAATTATAGGGCTTCATTCAAAGGATGTGGACCGTATCTCTGATCTTTCGTCATCTTGTGTCAGGGTCAAAATCTTCAACTTCAAAAGAACATCAGACAACTGTCTTAAAACCTTATAAGGTCCAAAGTAGCGCCTGAGAAGCTTCTCAGAGAGACCAACCTTCCGAACAGGAGTGTAGATCCAGCCAAGTTCACCGGCAGGTAGACAACAGGTCGGTAGCTCATGTCATACATTTGATAATTGTTTTCTTGAGCCTGCAGTGTGTGGAGTCAAGGTAACTGCTGAGCTTCCTCAGCTTTGGTTAACACCTGGCTGATGTAGTCATCATCCACATCATCAGGATGTAATGGAAACACAGTGTCCATCATGGTAGTTGCCTCATGCCCATGTACCAGGAAAAACGGCATAAACCCTATGGCATCTTGTTTGATCATGTTGTACGCAAATGCAACGAAAGGTAGCACCTCATTCCAGTTGCTCTGCTCAACATTGATGAACACTGATATCATGTCAGGCAAGGACTTATTAAGGTGTTCAGTGAGCCTGTTAGTTTGCGGATGGTAGGAAGTTGTCGGGTGATGAGTAATGTTACACTGACAGTTTATCTCTGTCACAAGATTCGATTGAAAAACTTTCCCTCAGATAACAACCTTGGAGCACTGTGTTTTAATACAATGTCTTTCACGATGAATTTAGCTACCTCGAATGCTTCAGCTGTTTTCACGGCTTTTGTAATGGCATAGTATGTCAGATAATCAAGTGCAAGCAATAATCCATCTATTGTCACTATCAGATGTTGGAAATGATCTGAGGAGGTCAATCCCAATATGCTGGAAAGGCTTTTTGGCTGGTGGAATTGTTTAAGTCAGTCAGGTGGTTTCTAAGGAACTGCCTTTCTCCTCTGGCACTCTCAGACAGTGTGTCACATAGTGATGGACACTCCTAAATAAACCTGGCCAGAATAATCTCTTCCAGATCATATCAAATGTCTTAATAAATCCTAAATGTCTGGCCACAGGTGTTACATTGAATTTCTGTAGAACATCTAAGCACATGTGTTTAGGAATCACTGGTAGCCCCCTCTTTCCAAATGGATCAAAGTTTTTCTTACAAAGTAATCCATTAACTACCTTAAATTGTCCTTCACATATTCTGACTGATTTAAGGCGAGCATAATTAGAGATATCTTGGCATCCTTCTTCTGCTCAGCAGAGAGATCCTGGAGTGCAGTAAGACTGTCACTATTTTCATCAAAGTCTTCATGGTCTAGCACAGGGTTTCTTGAGAGTCAGTCATCATCTTGGTGTTTTCTTCTACTTTTGAACACTATGGTAATGTCATACTCTTGAAGATGTAGTGCCCACCTGGCTAGTAATCCTGTTAGATCCTTAAGAGCTGTCAACCAACAACTGTGAATGGCCATCGATAGAGATACTGCGAAATTTGCACATGGCCCAGATCATAGCAAGACATTCTCTTTCTGTAGTTGAGTAGTTTCTCTCGGCTTTTGTAAGTGTCCTAGAAGCACCAGAACAGCACTGATCCAATACCCACTCACATCTGTGTGTAGTTCTGTAGGAGCTCTCTCATCATACAGACCAAGTAAAGGGTTAGTCCTCAGAGTTTTTCGCAGCACATTGAATGAACTTTGTTGAACACCATTCCAGTTAAATTTAGCATCTGCTTTTAACAACTCTTGGAGTGGCCTGCCTTTGATACAGAAGTCTTTGATAGAATGGCAGTAATAAGAATATAGTCCAAGGAAGCTTCTCACATCTCCAAAACATTTAGGAATTGGAAATTCTGTTATAGATTTCACGTTTTCTGGGTCTGGTTCACACCTTCATTTGATACAAGGTGTCAAAGTATTTTGATCTCTTTTGCTCCAAAGAGACACTTTCTGGGATTAAGTTTCAGTCTCCCTTATTAGAGACACTTAAGAACGGCTCTCAGTCTTTTTACGTGTTCGTCAAAGGCCTCTGAGAACACTATAATGTTATCTAAATAACAAAGACACATCGTCCACTTCAGGTGACTTAAACAAAATCATCTGTTCTAAATTTGCTGGTGCATTACACAATCCAAATGGCATTACCTTAGACTTTATACAGGCCCTCAGGGGTGGTGAATACAGTTTTCTCATGATCAGCCTCATCTACTTTGACTTGCCAGTATCCCAAGTATATGCCCATGGTTGAGAAAAACTTAGCTATCTTCAGAAAATCTAGTGTATCATTCATGGAAGATGTTGTTTGTTTATCTTATTAAGCTTCCTGTAATCAACATAAAAGCCTCAACTGCCATCCTTCTTCCTGATGAGAACCGTTGGTGATGACCATGGGCTCTGCAAAGGCTGAATGATGTCATTCTTCATCATTTTCTCTACCTCATCATGAATTATTCGACATTCCATTGCTGACACATGGTATGCTCTCTGGCTTATTGGTTGATGGTCTCCAGTGGTAATCCAGTGCTTCACCATCGATTTGTCCAATTTGCTCTTCACCTGTGGAGTAAAGGATTCACAGAACTCTAGAAGAATGGCATGTAGCTTCTTCTATTGTTCCTTAGTGAGATCTGGTGCTAGTCAAGACAGATCTTGCCTCATAGCGATAGTGCTAATTTCGCCCACAGACTTGGTATAGGAGGTTTCTATGATGCTCAGCTGTTTTGCAATTAACATGTAGTTTCCTATCATTTTTGTAGTGATTGACGGGGAGGTTTTTTCTCTTAAGCGGCCTCACCACCAAGGAAGGTTGCACCCTTTAGTTTTCTAGGTTGCAATGGCTACGTGATCAACTGGAGCTTCGGACCAGCAATGGAGACCTTGATCGGTCTGTTGGGGGGCATCCTCTCCAGCGGCTAGCTTGCAGTGATGGTGACCTACATCGTCCCGTACCCACATCTTCTTGTTCATCATCATCATCATCATCCCAGAGTTGGTGTCGGCAAAGATTGGTCTGCTGTCTTCTGGTGTGGGCATCATCAATATCAGCCACCTTTCTTGACAATAGTGCACCACATGTCCCAGTCATCCACAGTGGAAACATACTGGTTGGTCATCCTGGATCCTGCAGACGTCGGTCTTCTTTGGTGCCCAAACAGATTTGTCATGTGGTGTTGTAGGACTATAACTTTGCCTGGGTCTCAACTTTCTCACTGTTTTAAAGAGAAATAAAGGACGAGAGATTGAATTCCACTTACTCCAATGACCTCTTGGAGCCTCTTGGTTTTTTGCTCACCGTGCAATCCAAGTGACTTCTGAACTTCCTCTCTCACTATCTGTGAAGAACACTTATGAAAGAAATTTCTTCCTCCATCACAGACATTGATAGAATTTTTGGAAGCCATTCAAACTTCTTGCATATAATTCTTTTTTGATGCATTGTCTCGATATACTGGCAGCATTTTATGAAGTCATCTGCAGTTGAAACTGCCATCAGGAGTAGGGCTTGATACATATCCTCAGCAACACCCTTCATGAGATGTGCAATCTTATCTTCCTCCTTCATTCTAGGATCCTCTATTTTACACAGCTTCAAGACATCTTGAATGTAGGATGCTGTAGTTTCTCTTGGACACTGTGCCCTGCACTTTAATATATCGTTAGCCTTGCACTTCTGTCATTGTGTGTCGCAAAAATACTTGTGCAGTTCCACCTGGAATACTTTCCAGCTTGTGAACTTCTCCTCACTGTTCTCATACCATTGCTTGGCAGTGCCCTGCAAGTAGAAAAATACGTTAAGCAAACACTCGGTGCCATCCAATTTGTTAAATTTGGTTTTACGCTCATATACCTTCAGCCACTTGTTTGGATCTTGGCCATCGTCATCAGAGAACCCAGAAGGATGTCTCATCTGGTGCACACAGTTGCTGTCACTGTAACATCCTCTTCTTCTTCTGTCTCCAATAGATTGTAATATGTTGAGTATGGCTTGAACTTGGGTTTCTCGCCACTTAAATGGCAGCTCTGTCAAGGCCTGATGGGAGGCACTGCGTCGTCAGTAATGTGAGCTATCATAAGTCCCTATACCTGATGCCTCTACCAGAATAATGTTGGGGAGAAGAAAGTGTAATTAGATGAATGACACTCACTAACTTCACTTAATAAAGGTTTATTCAGCACTGCACATACAAGAGCATGGAGTGAACTGCCTCCGGCCACAACACATATGGTATATATACAGTTACAGAACATTCCAGTACAATGATTCTTGACATTTGTGGATACTGCTAGAATGTAGTCGAACCAAATATAGAAATTAAAATTCTGTGATTCAGAGGAGTTTTGAACTTACAACCTGCCATGCAACAGTCTAGTGTCATAACTACTACTCCATAGTGACTGTGCTACTGTGCTTTATCTGTACGAATATTGCATTATTCAAAATTCATGAAAATCCACATTCTAATGCACACAGAACTGTGTATCCTAAATCTAAAAATTTGATTGTATTATGCAATATCACTGAATTGATAGCATGTATACATGATCCATAACTATATAATTTTTGTTTCTTTGTTCTTTTTTCCATTGCCATGGATGTAGTATGTAAGATGGTGTGATTTCTACAGTATTGTCTTATCCATTGACTGGGTTTAAATCTATCTGTAGATTCATAAAACTAGGTAACTGTGTTTTTGTTTGTCTGGAATATAGTGTGTAAGATGGCGTGATTTTTAAAGTTCTGCCTTATCTTCTGACCGAGTTAAAATCTATGATACATTATATAAATATGTTCTGCAATAGAGTTTTGTTTTAGAATTTCTTATGTATGTAGCCTGAGACTAAATTAGTAGATCTTTTTGCAATTTTGAAGTGGAATGATGTTCATAATTTGTAATGTAAAAATTAGGAATAGTATCTCAGTATTTCTCTGTGTATTACCTTATTAGTTTATTTATTTTTCATTTCTGTTTACTAATGTTTCATATGTGAACACTTTTTAATTTCACCTGACATAAATCCCATATAACTGACTTTAAAAAATGACTAAGGAGAGCATATCTCAAGTGATGTGAAGAATTGAACAGCATATTCAGTACACAAAACAATGTTTCAGGATTTGATGTGACTGCTAGACAGGAAGTTGCCTATCCATTGGAATGGTTGGTGAGAGCTCTAGGGAAGAAACCGGAAGATGTGGGTAGATCTATTTCCCACACTGCTGTATGGCTGGACCAGTAAACTTGAAAGAGATCATGGATGCTGGATAATGTACTCAAGAGTCTGTCAGCTGGATCTGTGTTGTGACTGATATTTGTGAATTGTTACCCAAGACTTCTAAAGACAATATTATTCAGCATAAATGCATGCCCCCTCCACCCCCCCTTCAGTAGGAGCATTAATTTTCCAGTACATTATGTAACTTTAAATCAGTAAGGAATTTTTTATCAATTGTAAGAGAATCTTCTAGGCTTTTACGTATGTAGGTTTGTTTTTATGAACAATTAACAAATAGTGCGGAAGGCATTTACTAGTATGGACAATATAAACAGATATATACATGTCTGCTTTCATACTCTGATTTTGGTTCTCAAGCTACTGGACTGTGTCATCATTAAAAGCTGTTTATGACTATGTTTACTTGAATCTATCCTGAGTATTGCAATATTGTATCAGATTGGATCTTGAGTTTTGGACATTCCCATGCTTAGCTCTGTTTTGGGTAGCCCTGGTCATTGCGACTGTGTGTGTTCTCAAGAAGAGTGTACAACCATTGACTGATGCTAGATGCTTCTTACAATTACTCTACATGTATAATTGAACTTACTGATATGATTATGAACTTAAGGATCATGAATATTTCAGATAGATTATATAATGGTAAGACAGAGATTTAGGATCTAGGTTTTAAATTATAAGACGTTCCCATGGCAGATGTGGACTCTGATCAAGACAACAAAGGAGATATCCATGTAAGTCCAACATTTTAAGGCTGCTGTGAATAAAATAATTCACACTTTCCGTTTCACGGGGTGTCAGTGATACTGTTTGTGATTTAAATGTGTCAAAGCAAGAGGTTTTGCATTTAGCTTGGTGATATGAAGGTGAGTGTTTATGATAAGAGCAATGCCAATTTTTCTGAATATTTATCCAAGGAAGTTTACTTGGTTTTGTGTTATGATACTGAGAAAATTATGGAAAACTTTGGCTATAGTTCTAGAGAAAGTGACTAGTGTCTGTTCATAGATTCCAGCATAGTCAGTCTGGAAGCAGTACATCTCCACAATGGAATCAGATTTCGTTCTGTTTGTTTCCTCAGACAGTTAATCAGTCAATCTGAAGCAAGCCTACAAGAACTTTAAGCTGCTACTGACACTTACCGGTATGAAAAATGTAAAGGGTTTCTATATTGAGATATCTACATTATTGCATTCTTTTCGGCATACAGCTCAGTTATGCAAACTGCAGCTGCTTTCCATGTAAGTGGAAAAATGGATTGCTCAGAATGAGCTGCTGCCTGGAGAGAAGAATTTGATGTCGAGTCAGTTTGTTAACCCCAGAAATGTTTTTTTTTTTTCTTTTTTCTTTTTTTTTCACACTACGAAGTATCTCATCACGAGCTTTGTCAAAGCCATGGATAAAACTTCACATGCATCCTTGTAGGTGTGAGAGAAATTTCGAAAGATCAGTGAAACAAAAGAAAGGAAGAAATATTTGCATGACCAACACATCAAGAATTAACATCAGATGAACATTTCCTTGACGTGCTGAGTGTTGGAACAACAGCATACCTACCCTTCATGTGTGTGTAGAATACAATGGCAATATTTTACAATAACTAATGTGTTCATACCAAATCACTGGATGTAATATGTCACTTAAACTACGTTTCTTGTAAGGTCATTTGCATAACTTTCTGGATAACCTTGTTTCTGTTAGTAATGAACATGGAGAATGGTTTCAACAGGACACTTCTCAACTATAAAGTTTTATCAAGGCAAGTGCAGTCTCACAGTAATATATTACTTCTGCTGGTCCTTACAAGTATGAGGCAAAGTGTCTTAGGAAACCAGGTAAGAGATGTTTTTAGGCAATTATGGTATCACAATATTATGCTACTTTTTTTGCAAGTCCTTGCAAAGTATGTTTCTGAGGCAAGGTATCTTAGGAAATAACAAAAAAAGTATTTTTAGGTATAATACTCTTATACTAATCATGTCCTTTATTCTTTTATCTACTGACAGACTTTTTGCATTAGAAAGTCTTACTGTGAGACTGTATCTTTTACCACATACATATAATAAATAGATTGCCTTAAGCATTTATAAAAACTATTAATAACTGAGAACAGAGGTTGCTACAGAAGTTCTGAAATTAGATCTCAATTCATGGGCAAATTATATTCCAGATATATTATTGTTCTTGAAACTATTTTGTTTCTGTTGTTTTTAACAAGGAGTTTATTTCAAAATAAATTTTCAGGTAATTTTTTTCTGTACTTGTGAATTATGCATTTTCATTAAAACAGGACAGCTGGGTTATTTTAGATGGTGAAGGACTAGGTAAGGTACTCTTCTATGTGATAATTTTTTGTCTAACAGCAAACTCCAATGTGATTTTAATGTAAAGTTATGAAATTTAAATGTAAAAATAGAAATTTTTATCTGTCTTTTTTTTGCTAAGGCTTAATTTTGAGCTTAGAATGCAGTTATCCAAAATGTATGATACTGCTTTCTCTATTATAATTAAAGATAAAATGTAAAATGGTATAAAGGTTTGTGCATTACCTGGCATAGCGTATTAATCTCAGCAATGCTGAGTAATCAGACACCAAATAAGTGAAGAGGACAGTTCCAACAAAAAAACTCACTTGTAGTACAATGGCCTCCCTCAAATTGCCTGCTCTGATATCTAGTGCATAAAACAGAAAGTATCAATTAAGAAAGATCAATTAAGACTGCAAAACACAGAAAAGCCATTTAAAGTCGTCATAGAATATTATTTATTAAAAACTCATTACTTAAAGATAAAAATAATCAGAATATTCTTATAAAAATTAAAACAAATGACCCATACAAAGAATTTACTAAAGGAAAATCAAGAATTTCACACAAATATCTTTAGATGAGTAAGTAATTTCCTTTCACACATCTCAACTGATGGGCAGAACAAAAGAATGTACAGAAAAATTAATATCTCATGAGCTTCTAGATTAAGTCTTTTATCAGAGGGATAACACGTATATGGCTTAGCTGCAACAGAATAGTGAAACACAACCAAATAAATGAAACTGGAGTGCAGGTAGGAGGATGAAGAGGTACAAGGACTAAAATGGATTCAGAGGCAGAAGGTCGATAGGAAAGCTGGCGTCCAAGACACAGAACTCCAAACAAAGACTACTTGAGTGTGTTTTAAATTTTTCTCCTTCCAGACACAGGTCCCATATTTCATTTCTGTCTATCAATTACATCTATCAAACAATCAAAATTCCAGGGTGGAATGTAACAATACCAGAGAAGGAAAGTTGCTACTCACCATATAGCAGAGATGCTGAGTCGCGATAGGCACAACAAAAAAAAGATTCACACAATTATAGCTTTACGCCAGTAAGGCCTTTGTCAGTAGCAGACACACACAAATGCACAAACACATACAGTCATGCAAACACAACTTGCACACACGTTTGTAGTATCAGAGAACTGAAACCGCACTGTGAGCAACAGCACCAGTGCATGATGGGAGTGGCGAGTGGGTGGGGGTAAAGGGAAGGTTGGGGCAGGGAGGGGGAGGGATATTATGGTGCGAGTGGCGGACATTGAAGTGTTGCAGTTTAGATGGAGGGCAGGAGAAGAGGTGCGAAAGGGCGGGAGGGGGGGGGGGGGGGGGCAATAAGTAACCTATAGGAGAGATAAAAAGAAATTAAACTAAAAGACTGGGTGTGGCAGTGAAATGATGGCTGTGTAGTGCTGGAATGGGTACGGGGAGGGGGCTGGATGGGTGAGGACAGAGACTAATGAAGGTTGAGGCCAGGAGGGTTACGGCAATGTAGGATGTATTGCAGGGAAAGTTCCCACCTGTGCAATTCAGAAAAGCTGGTGTTGGTGGGAAGGATCCATATGGCACAGTCTGTGAAGCACTCATTGAGATGAGAGATACCGTGTTTGGCAGCATGTTCAACAACAGAGTGGCCCACATGTTTTTTGGCCACAGTTTGTCTGTGGCCATTCATGCGGACAGACAGCTTGTTGGTTGTCACCACCCTATTGCTGAACACGCTGCCAAACATGGTATCCCTCATCTCAATGACTGCTTCACAGCCTGTACCATAATGATTCTTCCCACTAACTGAATTGCGCAGCTGGGAACATTCCCTGCAATACATCCTAGATTCTTGTAACCGTCCTGGCCTCAACCTTCGTTAGTCACTGTCCTCACCCATCAAGCCCCCTCCCTGTTCACATTCCAGTACTACACAGCCATCATTTCACCGCCATACCCAGACTTTTATTTTAATTTCTTTTTATTTCTCTCCTTTCCACTACTTACCCCCTCCCCCTCCGCATCTTCTTTCCTGCGCTCCATCTAAACTGCAGCACTTCACTGTCTGCCACTCCCACCATATTATCCCTCCCCCTCCCCATCCCAGCCTCCTACTTATCCCTACCCACTCGCCACTCCCATCATTCATTGGTGCTGCTGCTCACTGTGTGGTTTCAGTTCTCTGAGACTGCAGATGTGAGTGCAAGTTGTGTTTGCGTGATTGTGTGTGTGTGTGTGTGTGTGTGTGTGTGTGTGTGTGTGTGTGTGTGTGTGTGTGTGTGTGTGTATGTGTGTGCAAGTTGTGTTTGTGTGATTGTGTGTGTGCATGTGTGTATGTGTGTCCACTGCTGTCAGAGGCCTTAATGGCCAAAAGCTATAATTGTGTGAACCTTTTTGTTGTGCCTATCATGACTCAGCATCTCTGCTACATGGTGAGTAGCAACCTTCCTTCTCTGGTATTGTACCATTTCATCAGTATTTTGCTTACCTCTCTTAACTGCAACCTCTAATGCACCACATATTGTGTTTTCTTCCCTTTTCTGTTCATTATGAAGTACTATGGAATGATTGCTGCAATACCTCAGCATGTGATGTGCTGTCTAATCTTGTTGTCGTGATCATTGCAGGAGTAATATATATAAAGCTATAGAAAGTTCCTAAAGTTCTTGAAACTTTGTAAGAAGTAGGAAGTTGCTCCTTTCTCCGTACCCAGTTCAGCACATTCAGTAGTTACAGGAAACTTCACCATGAGTGAAACAAACTCCCCTTCTTTGTATACATTCAGTTTCCCCCATTCTTTCTATTTGGTATGGTCCCACATACTTCTGCGATACTCTAGGGTGGACTGCCTAAGTTTTTTGAACAGTTTCTTTTGCAAACTGAGTGCACTTTCCATCATAATACCAATAAGTTGAAGTTTTCCACCTTTATTGCCCACACCTGGGCCGCTATGATAATTCTGTATCATATTCCCTGATATTTGCATCAGGTGACTGTTTGCAACTGTAGTTCATTGTTGTAATCATCACAAGACATTGGGTTCCTGTGTTTTGAAAATGCACTATCATACATTTCTGAATATTTAAAATAAGTTACCAATATTTTTGTGGTTCCAAATTATCACCAATAACTAAATGGATATTTGTGTAGCTTTGTTTGGACAGTACTTCATTACAAATAATGTGCTCATCTGTCAAATGTCTGAAGTTACTATTAATATCATTTACTTGGTCATCAATGTACAACACGAACAGTAAGGGTCCTAGCACACTTCCCTGTAGCAGACCTGATATTACTTCATCACCTGTCACTGATTCAAAAATAAAATTCACAAAAAAGCTGTAAGTTTACAAAGACACAGAATGGATGAGTAGTAAAATTCCAGTACTGCTGTAGACACTTTTAAATGTTAAAAATCACTCTGATCTTTCCAAACTGTTACCTCATTCACCAGGGAGACAGAAAGATATCTTAGGAAAAGTTGAGAAGGAGGGGCAAGTCACTTAAACAAAAGGATGAGATGCACCTACCTGCTATGATGTCAGAATAAAATAAAGATGAAGAGATTGATGGAGTGATGGCTGAGAGAGCAGGGGAGAAGGAGTAAAAGAAAAGAGAGAGAGACAGACAGACAGACAGAGGAAGGGAGGGAAGGAGGGGAGGGAGAGGTGGGGTGTGATGAATACAATACAGAATACAAATGAATTAATAATATAAATGGATGTGTGTGTGTGTGTGTTTTCTATATCTTCTCTTAAACCAATGGATGGATTCCAACCAAACTAGGTACACATATACCTTACTGTCAGGTGACAATCACTGTAGGGCAGGGGGGGGGGGGAGCTGAGGGGGTTCGTGGGGAGGGGGGGCAAGATCCACCTACCTATCAAAGGGGTGGGGGTATAACATCTGACGCCCTAGACTTTATTCATCCAGTATTTGAGTATGAGAGCATTTAGCAGTTTCCAAGAAACTTCACACATAATTTCAAACATTTACAAAAAATTTTAGCACTGACAACTCCTATAAAGTGTGGAAGGGATGTTTGTCACTTACTACTTTTCCACTGTTTATGCACTAAAATTACTGCATGAGGCATTGTGTTGTAATTTATTACTTCTTTGCTGCTAACTGTGTTCATGGCACATTCTACAGACATGTGCAATAAACCACTGTATGCATGACACATAGTTCAGGCTGCTGCACTGTGCATGACATTTTTATGTGTTAGAGTAGCATCAGCTCACTTTATCAACACATTTTGCAAGGTCTACACATGTGGACAGACATGGCTAGACGAAGGTTGAGAGTGACAGAGGAGGGGATGGACAGAAGCAGAGTGGAAGGAGAGGATGAGAAAGCAGAGAGGGAACAGGAGGAGATGGTTAGGAAGAAGGGGGCATATGGAGAATAACAGGGAGAGGTGGGAAGGAGAAAATGGAATTGGAATGAGACAGGAGGAGACAGATAGGGAGACAGGGTGAAGAGAAGATGGAAATAGGGGTAGAGACAGGAGATGATGGATGACAGAGTGAAAAGAGGAAGAAGAGATGGAATGGGAGCAAGGGGAAGTAGGAGCAGAGAGAGAGAGAGAGGCGAGGCAGAAATTGACAGAGAGGGAGAGCAGGAGGAGGAAATGCACAGAGAGTGTGCATGGAGAGAAGATGAGCATACAGATGGAGTGGAGGAAATTGACTGAGAGATGGAGTAGGAGTTAATGAACCAAGAAATGGGGAAAAGAAGGTGGGCCGAGAGAAGGGGAAAGGAGGAGAAGGTCGAGAGTAAAAAAATATGGGCCACGAGATGGAGGAGGTGGACATGGATGGAGATAGGACAGTAAAGGGGATGGCCTTATGGAGTGAAGGAGAAGGATTTGGTCAGAGGGAGGTGGAAGTAGGAGATGGACGTAGGAGGGGTGGAGGAGGAGATGGACAAAGAGAGGGTGTTGGAATGGTATAAGAGGTGTGTGCAATACATGTGACATAAGTGTACCTGAGTGAAGCTGTGGGGAAATGGGTGGTATATATACAAAGCAGCATGTATTTATGTATACATATATGTCCAGAATCTCCTTCTAAGGCACTTGATCGATTTAAACCAAATTTGGCTCAAAAACAGGAAATGTCACTGTGGGTTACAGCCCAAAACATGGTTTTTCTTTCCATGCTACATAGGCTGCCCTGCTTGAGGGTGTGTGCCATGGTAGTAGTAGTGACCTCCCTTGTAAGCTGCTTTTCAGTGCAGCCTACATGTCAGGGACAGGAAACTGTTTTGTAACCCCCAACACCTGGGCCATCCAAAAAAAAGGGTATTCTAGGTCCTGCTCTGCTGTTTGTATGTACTGCTTGATAGAGGTGTTGTAGCTGTAGTATCTGCCTACTTTACAGTCCAACATGTGCAGATTGGCAGAACTGGTGGAGGTTTGAGGTGAACAGAGGAGGAGATGGACAGAGAGGGCTTGCAGGAGAGATAGGTATGGGGAGGAGGAGGAGAGGGACAGGTGAGAGAGGCAGCAGGATATGAATAGGGAGAGGTGGGGAGGAGGAAATGAATGGGAAGACATTGGGAGGATGAGATGGAGAGAGGGAGTGGGGCAGGTGGAGACTGATAGGGAGAGGGGGCAGCAGAACAAGGATAGGAAGAAGGGGGCTGGAGGAAAGCAACAGGGAGAGGTGGAAAGGAGGAGATGAATAGGAATTGGGAGCAGGAGAAGACAGATAGCATGCTGGGGGCAGGATAGATGGAGGCAGGAGGAGATGGACAGAGACAGACGAGGAGGATTAGATGGACTGGGAGAGAAGGGAAATAGGAAATGGACAGAGAGACAATGAGGGAGGAAGAGGTGGGAGGAGCTGGGAGTGTAGGAGTATAGAGTTGAAGGAGGAGATTGACCAAGAGGGAGGAAGGAGATGAACAGAGAAGGAGGAGGATGAAATGGACTGAGAGATGGGGGAGGTGAAACTTGATAGATAAGATGGGATAGGCAAATAGAGAGGGGGAGTTGGAGTTGGACAGAGATAGAGGAAAGGAGGAGGTGGACGATGATAAGGGGAGGAGGTGATGGACTGATAAGGGGGTAAGATGGACTGTAAGGGGGAGGAAATGGACATTAAGGGGACACAGGAGAGGTGAATGTAGAGAAAGGGGAAGAGGAGCTGAACAGAGAGAGGGGGTAGGAAGAGAAGGGCAGAGTAAGAAGAATGAGGAGATGAACAAGGAAAGGATGCTGGAGGAGATATGGGTAATATATGTGATTCACATACATGAGTGAAATCACCATAGCAGCCATCACAAACATAGGCACCTCAAGGTTGTCTCACCATCTCTCAGCATTGCCCGTTAGTGAAAATTTCAAATGTTAGTATATATGTTAGATATCTCTATTCTTAGTCCAGAATATTATGCAGTACTTCCCAAAAGAAAATTCTTTGCCAGATGCTAGGGAAAAAAACTAACATTACAAGAAATTCTGAAGAAAAAAGTTTTTTACTTTAACCGATTGATAAAACATAACCACTGACATATTTGAACTGAAAAAAAAATGAACATCTCAAAAGCTTATAAATGCGTGTGATATATATTTTATTGTGAAAACATGAAAGTATTCTGAAATAAAAATAAAACAGCATTAGAGGTCTGAAACTATTCCTCTTGCAAAATGAAAAGTGTCATCACTCATGAATTTGTGTTTTGTTGGGCTGTGTAGAAACTTCCAGCAAGAAATTTGTTAAGAAAACAATGAAATTAATTTTGGTAATATCTGAGATATCATTATTGGATTGTGTCGCCTATGAACGCATTTTATTTGTGAGAGACTCTGTGTGCTTCTGTACAGTACTTTAATGCAGCTGCCAGGATTTCTGTTCCAGTGGCTCGCATCTGCAAATTATTTCTCTCTCTCTCTCTCTCTCTCTCTCTCTCTCTCTCTCTCTCTGTCTCTTTTTTCATTTTTTTCTCTAGCTCATACTGCTGACCCTTTGTATGGCACCCATCACCCAAAATGCAAATACATACAATAGAAAAGTAACTGTAGGTAGTTTCAGGCCACTGCTTCTGTTGAAGTTGAGCAAACTAGATTTTTGCATGTGGTTTTGTGGGTGCCAAGTTTTATTAAAGTATACTGCAAGACTATTGTCCTCAGCAAGCAATAAGTGAATTGTACACAAAATTTTGTTCTTCCAGCTGCAATGTCTGTGCAATTAATTAAAAATTTTTCATCTACCATTACACTTACTGAATAAAAATATGGGAAGTGGAAAAGAGAAAGATCAATGTTGTCTGAAACAGACAAGGCAAGAGAAGCTGAGCCTCCTCACTTTACTGTGGCAGAAGTTTTAGTAATAGTAATTGTAGTAGCAATAATTGTTTTTACAATAAACCTTTGTGTACTTTTGTCAGTGAGAGCAAAAGACATTACCTTCTGTTATTTTCTCTAAAAAGCCAGTGCCTGAGAGCAAGACAAAGTGTGAAAGCTTAATCCTAACCTAATGCAGCTGGAGGCCTGAAACATATGGTGAGAAGGTTACATACATTCCAGGCCATGCTTAGTTACCACGGTAACCTGACGTCACTACTAGGAACAGAAGAGAGGGTACAGGTTATTGTTGCCAACTTGCTATGCACTTCAGTGGCATCGGAGCCTGGCAGCTGCAGTGCTGCCTCTCTAGGTCACTCTTATTGTAGTTATCCTGTGAGCAGTGAATATCAATGAATCCCAATCTTCTACAAAGACTGAAGTAAAACTTTTGTGTGAAGACATCATTACTTCTTTGCAGGAACTTTTGATTTCAAGCAGATGTGATACTAAATGACATTAAATTTTGAATAAAAGACATCTAAACACTGGTGCTATACCTTTTTCAGAAATATAAGATCAAAACTTATCATTGAAAACTTCATTGTAAGAGCAACACAAGTAGTTATGTGCTAACCCTACAAAAGGAAATTATTCTGCTTGCCATGTTTGCTCTTAAGAACATCTGAACAGTCTGTTCAGAGATTCAGCATGGCATGCTTCTTCTAAAGATCATCCAAGTAATTTTCATTTCATATAAAGAATTATGCAAACAAGTATTTAAATTTTTGACCTAGTAAATAGGCATCACAAACTGGTGAAATTCAGATGCATCAATGAAGTGAAAGGCAATAGAGACATCACAAAAATTCTAATTGACATCCCAATTCGTTTTTGTAAGCAGAAGCTGGATTTAAGAGGTAATGGGCAAAAAATTCCTTGAATCCTGAAAATTTCTGAGCCATTTTCAAGCTTTAACTGCATAGAAACAAAGATCTGAAAGCAAAATGGAAGTAAATCGACTATTTATAGGGATATTCAAAAACTACACAGGAGACAGGTAGAAGTGGGGAGGTGGAATTTACCTGAGAGACTGAGGAGCAGGAGGTAAACACACAGAGAGTGCAGAGGAGCTGATGGTCTGAGGACAGAGAGAGAGTGAGAGAGAGTGAAAGAGAGAGAGAGAGAGAGAGAGAGAGAGAGAGAGAGAGAGAGAGAGAGACAATCCATGGTGTGATAGACCATTGACAGCAGTGAGTGAAGTGAATAAGTAGACAACTGATCAAATCATCCAAAATGACAGATGTGTGACAACATGACAGCTTGCTGAAATGACTCATTTGTCATTGGATAGTGTGGTATTACCGGTACAGTCACTACGGTACAGAAAAATCTGTGCATGTTGGATGCCTAGATTATTGACAAGAGAAATGAAAATGATGAGGAAGAATGTATGTGAGGGTCTCATGAAGACCTTTAATGAAGAGTGGTTGTTTTTGTCCAAACCTGAGAGCGAAACCTAATCCATAGAGTGGCATCATCTGGGTTACCCTCAGAAGAAGAAACAAAGACTTTCATGAACAGCAGACTGAAAGGTGAGGACCTCCTTCTTCTGGGATCAGTCTAGTGTTATTTTCATTGACATTTTGGAACCTGGCTCCACAATTAATGGGAACCATTACTGTTTGTCATTGGACAAGCTAGAACACACCATCAAGACCCACAGACCACAACTTCAGGGTCAGTTCATCACACTACACCGTGACAATGCCAAACCCCATACAGCCCTGATGACATAGGGGAAAATCAGGAAGATGGGGAGGAAAATTGTTCCTCATCCTCCCTACTGTCCGGACTTGGCTATGTCTGATTTTTACCTCTTTGGTCATCCGAAGGCCCACCTATGTGGTAAGACATTTAATAGTCAGAAAGACCTTATTTCCTGTCTCAAGTGATGGTGTAAATGTCAATCTCCAGAATTTTACCACAGTACATTTACATCATGGAAGGAACATTGGGCAGATGCATCACAGGCGATGGAGGCTACATTGAGTTGCCTCAATGTATAGATGAATGTTCCAAGTATGTTCACAAAAAAATTCGTTCTCCTCCTCCAAAAAATAAACAAATTAGAGACGACTGTGCAAAACTTTTTGAACATGCCCTTTGTGCAATGAAATGCAGACCTTTGTGCAATGAAATGCAGACCTTTAGCAGCTTACAGACGTTGATAAACATAAACAGGGACAATTGATAATGTTTGCTCCAACCGGGACTCAAATCCGGGATCTCTTGCTTACATGACAGATGCTTCTCAGACTGAGCCACCGAGGACACAGAGGATAGTGTGGCTGCAGGGACTTTTCTCTGGCATGCTCCCCCACAATTCCAACTTTCTGTCCACACACTACATTTGTAGTGCTCCTGCCCATTATACTCATTACTCACAGCAGCCAATCTACCAATTCCTGTAAGTGTTGGGGTGATGTGAGTGCCTCCGATTTGAAGAAGATCACTGGCCTTATCTATATGAGGATGGTATCAATTCCTTTGGACATGTCCAGAAGAACAGATACCATCTTTATGTAGAATGTTATTAGATCCTAGGTCCAAGATGAAGATAACATATTTCAGCTGCTTCTCAGTTCCAATGTCATTGATGTCTCTGTTACTAATC
Organism: Schistocerca gregaria; assembly: GCF_023897955.1. Taxonomy (NCBI): domain Eukaryota; kingdom Metazoa; phylum Arthropoda; class Insecta; order Orthoptera; family Acrididae; genus Schistocerca; species Schistocerca gregaria. Next base: position 616,585,291 of record NC_064923.1, on the reverse strand, counting down.
ATTCCAGTGGTATGAGACTTACACTAGAGCAGAACTCCTGATGATTCTTTTGTAAAGAGTTTTTGAAAGGATGGCTCAGCATTTCTGGTTTCTCTTTGCTATGCCCAATTTTGGTTCCTGTATCATACATGACTGTCTAAATACTAACTTTCCTTTCACTGGATATTCTGTGTAGAAATCCTATTATACAGTCTATTGTGTTTACTGCAAAATAAGTCAGTTTTACACCTTTGAATGGTTTTTATGTTCATTTCAATTAGTCTGGGGCATTTGATGCAGAATAAAACAAAGGTAGGGATTAGATCTTTGACGTTCCCTTTTGTGGCTAAGTTTGTACTGAATTATATGCTTAGACCATAGTCATTGTTGGATTCTTTATTTGGCACTGAAATTTAATATGTTAACCTGCTTAAAACATCTTACATGTTCATAAATTAACTCATATTTCTCACATAACATTGTCATCATGTTTTATCCGATTTGATACATGTATATGAAAAAATGTATAGTTAGCCTAATATTACATTATTTCAATGTTATTTCAGAGTTATCTATAGCAAGCATCTGAAATTAATATTGCTTCAATTTAAATACATTGTCAAAGTTCACATTTACAGATGATACTGTAGTAACATCTCTCATTACTATGCTACTTTGTCAATATTCATCTCAGTACTGAGATCTATTGAAAATTACTTACATGTTGATGTGACAAGATTTTCAGTTGAAGTAATGTGGCCTGCTTTTAACTTTAAATTATTCAGCTATGATGCAATCAAGTATCTCTACTTATGCCTGATCATTATATAGTTACACTGTCATTGAGTAATGTTAGTAACAAAAGAATTCCTTACCATAATTTAATTACAGATAAATAACATTTAAATTTCGAATTTTATTTTACCTGAACCAGTCTGTGATATAATAATGCTTGCTGTAGACATTGGAAGATAAAAAATATACGTCTCTGCTACTCTAAAACTACCAGCAACAATATCCCTGTACACAACTAATGCAAGCCAACAGTTGGAACTGCATGATCTGGAAATGAAATCAAAACTTTATTGATTAGAATACACAAACACAAAAAATAGATTCTATGAAATTAATAACTTAAGATATAAATATGAAAAGCTTCCTCATATTGTCATAAATGTAATAATCTGGATCCTCCATGGAAAATTAGTTGTTTAAGGAACTTTCAGACATTTGCACATTCTGATGTAAAAAATCAGAACATTTTAAGAGAATTACTCATATTCTGAAGTGCTTGTTGATGATAGAATCCCACCTTATATGGTTCTATAATTTCCAAAAACTTATTTGAATATTACATGTAATCATACTCATCAGTTGGATGTGATGTCCACCATACAACACAACATGTGTATAATAATTGCATTCTGTTCTGTTATTTTTCCCATGTCATTTCCCTATGTATGATCATCTATGTAACATAATGGAAAGGCAAAATTGCAGCATAGTAGAGCCTACTTAACTTCTATATCTACATTTATTACACACTCTGGAAACTTTTGTGAAGTGCCCACAATGAGTTTAGCCCTGCGCCTGCTATACGGACGTCTGAGTCATAGCTCTTGTACTTTAAACTTCTTAACCACTGTTTACATAGTCGCGGGTAGGCCTAATTTTTTGTGCATATATTCTCATTGTTTTCTGGTAACTTAATTGTCTTTCTGTCACTAAAATCGATTTGTACCATGAGTGTAAAGTGCCTGAAATGCCATAGAATCATTAGCTCTGGGGTTTGGTGTGATGGATGTAGTAACTTTTTTCATTGGGGCGATTGTAGTGGCATGGGAATTGGGAAAATGACCAAGACTCATCAGTGGTTCTGTAGGCTATGCAGCAGAGGTAGAAAGATTGTGGAACAGGAGGGGAAAATTGCTGCCCTTCAGGCTGAATTAGATGAGGCTAGGCGAGAACTGGGCAGGTTAAGGGGGGAGAAGGGAAAACTGGGGTGGGAAGTAGCAATAGGCATAAGGAACAGGCAAAGAAATTCTTCTGACAGCTTTGTTATTAATGTACAAAATAGGTTTGACCTGTTGCCTCAGTCAGAAATGGATGAGCCTCTCACAGAAGTAGATGTAGACAGGGCTCAACAAGCTTTCAGCAGCAAATTGAATAAGTCTGCAAAGAGAAAGTAAGACTTGTTGCTAGGTAGTTCACATGTTAGGGGTGTGGGCCAACTTCTGCTGGATGAATTAGGGTCAGAATACCAGGCCACAAGTTTTTTCAAACCTAGTGCTGGACTGGTACAGGTTACAGAGGATTAAGGTTCACTATGTAGAGGCTTTACTAAGGAAGATATCTTGGTTATTGTGGGTGGGCTGGGCAACAGTATAACAGTATTGACAGAGATACAGGGTACAGCATAGCGTGTGACCTGGCAAAGATTGCATCAACATCGAGTCATACCAGTGTTGGGTTTGTGCCGGTTCTGGAGCACCATGGCCAATCTCATTTGAGCTCTTCTGTCAGAAGAGTTAATTTGGAGTTGGAACGGCTACTTGGATCTGGTGCAGGGTAACACATTAGTGTGGTTCCAGTTGATTCACTCAGTAGGTGGGACTATACTAGACATGGCCTACATCTCAACAAGAAGGGGAAGGGTAAACTGGCTGGGCTGATAGCAGGAAATTTAAAGGGGGGAGGAACTACATCTCATGGTGGAAACTCTTTTCTAGTGTAAGATCAGTGTCCAGTGGGAAACTCAGCCAGGCAAGTACTAAAGATGTTAAAAAAGTTCAAGATACTCACAAAAGTAAAGTGAAAAATAATGTTAGTATATTTCATGAAAATATTGGGGGATTTGAGGAATAAAATTGATGAGCTTCTGCTTTGTTTAGAAGATATAGAAACTGTGAATGTAATAGATGTACTATGCCTGTCTGAGCATCACATTGTCACTGATATGCAACAGGTTAGCATCAATGGGTACACATTAGCTGCACATGTAAGTAGAGATAATATGATGAGAGGAGGAGTTGCCATATAAGTCAAAAGCTTCCACAGTGCAAAAAATTTAGAAACTAAAAATTTTGTGTAGAGCAACATATGGAAGCAAGTGCCACAGAACTTAAACTAAATGATGGCACTTTCATAATTGTAACAGTGTATAGGCCCCCCTCAGGGAATTTCCAGCTATTTCTAGAAAACTTGGATGCTTTGTTGTGCTATCTGTCAAACAGAGGGAAGCAAATTATCATTTGTGGGGGATTTCAATGTTGATTCCCTGAAAGAGTGTAATTGGAAGAATGACATTGTAGTATTACTCAGTTCTTTTAATTTGAGCTCCATCATTGATTTTCCTACTCGGATAACAAAGAACAGCAGTACATTGATAGATAACTTTTTTATAGACCAAGATAAGTTTAAGGACATAAATGCTTATCCTGTTGGGAATGGTCTTTCAGATCATGGTGCACAGCTAGTTACAGTACATGACATAGCTCCATGCAGTATATCAAATCTGATTGTCAAAGCAGTGCATTCAATTAACAATATAAATATTGCAAACTTTAGGGAAAGCCTACAGCAGCTAGCCTGGGATGAAGTGTGTAAGGACCCCGATTGAAACTTGAAATATAACTTATTTCATGATACATTTTTAAGGGTATTTGAAAATTGTATTCCCAAGAAAATAGTTAAACATAATTCCAAGAAAACATATAAAAAACCTTGGCTAACTGAAGGAATAAGAATATCTTGCAACCATAAAAGAGAACTGTATCTAACAGCAAGAGGGAGTACTGACCCCGAAATTGTTCAATATTATAAAAACTATTGTGCGGTACTAAGAAAAGTTATTAAAAAGTCCAGAAGCATGTGTATCATGTCTGCGATCAGTAACTCTGATAATAAAATAAAAGCAATTTGGAATATTATTGAAAGGGAAACAGGACAACCAAGAGCACAGGAAGACTTAGTGCCATAAGTGTACTAACAATCAATCAGAAATTGAAAATATTTTCAATAATCATTTTTTAAATGTTGTGGAGAAAATAGGATCTAGATCTTCACTAGAAGAGGCAAGGCTTCTATTAGAAGGGGCCATACCTGTGCAGTTTGAAACAACTGTATTTCCACGAACCTCTCCCTCTGAAATCAGTAAAATAATAAACTCACTGAAAAGTAAAAGCTCTTACAGAATTGATGGCATTTCCAGCAAGGTATTTAAAGCTTGGTCCCTACAGATAAGTAGGATTCTCAGCCACATATGTAATAGCTCTTTGGAGCAGGGTGTTTTCCCTGATAGACTGAAATATGTCATTGTAAAACCATTGCATAAAAAGGGGGACATGTCAAATGTCGACAAGTACAGCCCAATCTGTCTTCTCACAGTTCTATAATAATTTTTTTGAGAAAGTAATGTATTCAAGAGTAGCCTCCCATATTTGTAAAAATAAAGTAGTAACAAAATGTCAGTTCGGTTTTCGGAAAGGTTTTTCAACAGAAAATGCTATATATGCTTTCACCGATCAAATATTAAATGCTCTGTATAACCGGACATCACCCATTGGTATTTTTTGTGATCTCTCAAAGGCCTTTGATTGTGTAAATCATGGAATTCTTTTAGATAAGCTAAATCATTATGGTTTTAGGGGGCAGTGAAGTTTCACCCCCAGTTTTCTTCTTTAAACAGTAAGTTCCATGACTATACAACAAGAAAGAATATGACTTTCACAGAGAAGTGCATAAGAAAGCCCAGTACAACAAGAGTGCTATATACCACCCGAAAATTTTCTATAGTGCTCTTCCCTTAAAAATTAAAAGGATTCAGAAGCTGAGGAGTTTTAAAAGTGAACTCAAAAGAATGTTAATAAGCAATAGTTTTTACAGTGTTAGTGAATACATGAATTCTTCAGAAAGATAGCGTGCCTTCACCTATCTTATAAGTCACTCATACAAACTTGTGTAGTGGGGTAGACTCTTTTATGTACAAACAAAAATTAATTAATTTGTCAATATAGAGTGTTATAATCATTGTTTCTTGTTGCTGTCCATTACACACAGAATGTATGTAACTTATATGTGTCCTATATTGTTAAAAATTTATATCATGTAAGCTATAATTGTTTTTGGCCATATATTTAATTCAGATTGTTCACTGACATTTTTTACATAATATGTTGTTATTCATATTTCTTCTGTATGTAACGGGTGCTCAATAAATCAAATCAAATGACAAGTGGTTTAATTCATACTTAACTGGAAGAATGCAGAAAGTGGAAATATGTGGTTCATGTAATGTTAGAACAACAGCTGATTTCTCAAACTGGGGGGCTATCAAGTACGGGGTTCCACAGGGTTTGGCCTAAGGTTCTTTACTGTTCTTGATATACATCAATGACTTAACATTCCACATTGATGAAGATGCAAAGCAAGTTTTTCTTTGCTGATGATACAAGTATAGTAATAACATTCAAAAACCAAGAACTAAGTGATGTTATTGTAAATGATGTTTTTCACAAAATTATTAAGTGGTTCTCAGCAAATGGACTCTCTTTAAATTTTGATAAAACACAGTATATACAGTTCCGTAATGTAAATGGCACAACTCCAGTAATAAATATAGACTTTGAACAGAAGTCTGTAGCTAAGGAAGAATTATCAAAATTTTTAGGTGTGTCCATTGATGAGAGGTTAAACTGGAAGCAACACATTGATGGTCTGCTGAAATGTCTGAGTTCAGCTACGTATGCTATTAGAGTTATTGCAAATTTTGGTGATAAGAATCTCAGTAAAGTAGCTTACTATGCCTACTTTCATTCACTGCTTTCATATGGCATCATGTTCTGGGGTAATTCATCGTTGAGTAGAAAAGTAAGTATTCTTTGCTCAAAAACGTGTAATCAGAATAATTGCTGGAGCCCACCCATGGCCATCCTGCAGACATCTATTTAAGGATCTAGGGATCCTCACAGTAACCTCACAGTATATATATTCACTTATGAAATTTGTTGTTAATAATCCAATCCAGTTCAAAAGTAACAGCAGTGTGCATAGCTATAACACCAGGAGAAAAGATGATCTTCACTATGCAGTGTTAAATCTGACTTTGGCACACAAAGGGGTAAATTATGCTGCCACAAAAGTCTTTGGTCACCTACCAAACAACGTCAAAAGCCTGACAGATAGCCAACTAACATTTAAAAATAAATTAAAAGAATTTCTAGACAACTCCTACTCATTGGCTGAATTTTTAGATATAAATCAAGGGGAAAAAACAACTTAAACATTAGTGTCATGCAATATTTTGTGTAATGTAATATCTTGTACAGACATCTCTTATTAACCTGACACATTCCACATCATTACAAAGTGTCGTATTGATGATCTATGGAACAGGTATTAATCTAATCTAATCTGAGTACACAGCATGTCACCACAGGTGAGAGTCCTTTTCATTCTAGTTGCATACAGAGTGCAGAATGAATTACTGCTTGAATCTTTCTCTGCATGCTAGGATGAAGAAGATTTTCTTTATATTTTTCACTTAATAATGGCAATCAAAACTTTTCATGTATCCTTTTGAGAGATAATAATATCATGAAGTCTGCTCACTGAGGTTACCTTGACAGTCTTCCATCATGCAAATAATCCTATCCCCATTTTGTCACTAACTGAAAATGTGACACAAAAACATGTGATCACCAAGCAACTGAAATTGCAAAATTTAATTAGAATAGAAGAAAGAGTCAGAACAGAAGAAAGTACTGCAGAAGCACTTTGATGGGATCTATCAGAAGCTGAAAGTTTTGTCCAGAACTTGCAATCTATCATAAAATCAATAACCAAAGAAATTTCTAATGTGGCAAGGGCTGTTAAATAGTGCCTAAAATAAGCTCTGAAGTGAAATGAAGTCATGAAATGCCTTCACATTTTGCGTCTACAAGAAACAGTTCCAAGCTCTTATGGACAAACAGAAGAGCAATACAGAAACTGAAGTATTGGGAAAAATCAAGTGTGTGACTGATGCTGTGAATCTTCGCTTCAAAATTCCAAAGCTGCAAAATAATAATATGAAACTGGATACCAGAAATAGACCTACAAGTAATAACCACAAGTATAGTGTCATGAGTAATAAAAAGAGTAAGTTGCTACTTCTCACTGCTAGACTTGGGTGTAATGTTTCCAGGAAACTAAGTGAAATGAATTTTAATGTGAAATCCTTCATGAAACCAGGTGGACCTATGTATGAGGTAATAAAAGACTGCAAAAAACTGTCTGAATCACTAAAAGGAAATACTGTCATTATCTCAGTGGGATGATCTAAAGCCGGGTTCACACACGCAATGAAAGTATCACCACAAGTCAAGTCATTCTGGAGTGGTGCTGTGAGCTATCGTTCACACAGGACGCGTCACCTGTCTCAGCTGAAATGATTCAGGACTGCGTTAATGTTGTAGCTTAAATTGTGGCATTAGAACTGAGCAAAGAGTTAACAACAAAGAAACGGAAATGCAAATGGATCCATATATTTCTTGCCAAAGTGTTTCTCATCTCTCTTGTCTCGACTACATGTTTTAAGAACCGGTCTGCAGTTTCAAAACAAGAAAGGCTGGGTTTATAAATACCGTCTGTAGACACACCACTCTTAAGTGATATCAGTACTTTTTTTTGTTCATTCATGTAAGCATTTTGAATGCTCCGAATTTTTAATTTTGTTGTAGCTACATCAATTCCAGGTACGTATTCATGCATACTGCTTACTATTTCAATTAATGCAGCATCTCTCAAATTTATATCTGTGTATATTCACTTTTGTGGTTCAAAAGGCATTCTCGTTCTTGATACACCTCCAAGAATCTCATAATTGTCGCTGTTGATCACTTTGCCGACATATTGATAGCAAACGCACAAACAAAAGTACTATCTATGAACGAATACGCACTAGAAAGCTTTGAATCCAGCCACGAGGTAGCAATCGAATGACGTTATTCAATTGTGGAGATGGCAAAAAGGCGCAACAAAGTAGAACCATGTTCAACTTTTCGTGGCATGACAAAAGTTGCGCTTCTTAAATGGCGCCAACAAAAAAACTATGAGTTCACACATGCAACTACAAAGAAACTGCAGTTCGCCATTTGCATGTGGCGACACTTTTGTTGCCTGTGTGAACCTGGCTTAACAGTATGTATCATGAAAATGCAAAACAGGCTGTCAGAGCAAGATTGAAAGCCATCAGCAGTCTAATAAATGTAAATGTAATCTTCTCCAGTACAACCATACACCATGATTTATTTCCTATCTTTGTCCGTCAACAAAGCAATTGAAAACACAAATAGGAAACTACAGGAAATACCTAAAATGTTTTTCGGTGCATCTTTCCTTGAATTGCATGCCTGTGAAAGTGCACATTTTGCCGAGCATGGCATGCACTTGAATAACACAGGTAAAGGACCTATATGCCAGAAAAGAAGAGAAAATATCAGCAGTTCAAATAAGAGAAACAATCTACAAATTTTCCTGAATATGTAATTAAAAGGACAACCTAAAACAACTTCTTATGTTGTAGTATGAAAGAGAAAAATGTTTCACCAAGGGCACAAATGGAAACATAATAGTCACCTGAAATTACCTGTTCAGTTCTTACCATCAAAGAAATCAACATCTGAAGAAGAAGGTTGAACTTCGTCCACAAAAGAGGAGCTATCAAACACAGGATCAGTAGCATTTCCAGCATCAACAGCAAAAGCAACAGCAGATCCAACATTAGCAGTAAATCTTCTGACAGCTGTTAGTTCAGAACTTGGACTATGGGAAGAAGCCACAGACACTATAAGACCACATAAAAGGGCCAAAATGTTTGTTACCCAGCGGTAGAAGAAGAAGAAGCAAGACAACAAATAGGACAATCAATAAAAAAATCTGTTTAAAAGTACCTCATCAAAATGATGAATATGCATCTAACAAACCAGAAGAATTGGAAGTGTTAGTAGCTGCTGAAGTACACAGTGTTTTCATAATGCCACAGCATGGGTTAAAGGAGAGTGAATTGAAGGTTTGCAATCTAATGGGATACAAAAATGTAGCATTTTTTGTAAAATTGAACATAAAAGTGGGGGAGTTGTAATGCACATAGACAGTAAAGTAGGGAACCGCACTCCATAAAAGACATCAAATTGCACAGATTTTTGCTTTGAAGCAGCAGTGATACAAATAAAGTTCTTGGGGAAATTGTGTTTTAAGAGGAATCTGCTGATCATCGAGCTCAAGCATTGGAAGATTTTTGTCATAAGTTGGTGTGCTGATTGCATAGAATCATGAAGAAATACATATATTTTTGTAATAATAGCAGGTGACTTAAATATTGATATGCTGAAAGACAATGGCTACCCAGAAGTTTTCATGGCATTATGAGGATACACAGTTTACAGTTTCATGTAAAACTCCAGCAATACATAAAGAAACATGAATTACAGTAGCCCAAAACACAAGAGCTGACTTTTCTGTAACATATTCCATGAGGTGGGGTCTCTGGGACCCCTATGTTTAAACCAAGATTTAAGGCAAAAATCATTTGAAATTTTTAATTTAAGCTGTGTAACATTAATTATTACAACTATTAAGTGTTGTTTAAATGCTTCTAGTTTATTTTGTTGCACTAAACAAAGCCTGCAGCATTTTACTATTTATCACACAAAAGCACATAATTTTGTGTGGTTCTTTTAAATAGTACACATGAATAGACTGTTAGAATACTGAATTTTACATTTTGAAAAATCATACCATCTATGTAGCAAATAAATTTCCAAATAAAACTAAATTCCAGGGTTTAAATTTGCACATGAAAATTCCACTTGATATGTACAAAAAGAAAGTCTATCAAATTTACACTCATTGCCGGGAACTACATTTTTCTTATCACCACTCAGAACACATTCAATTTTAACAGACACTTCAAGGATTTCACTGAAGAAACAGACAGGTCCCCATCACAACATTATTGAAGTTCTTCCTCTGAATGATACTCTTGTCTGATAGCGGAACTATGATCACTGGTTAATGTAAAATCATCATTTTTTTAGTTTATTTCTTGATCTATATCACTGACACTTTCCTCCATAGACCAACTGACAATTTCATCAGACTCAGGAAAGTTAAAAATGGCATTCATGTCAACACATTTTAAGCTATACAGTACCATACTGAAGAAGACAGCTATGTAATTCATAAGGCACAGTCTAGGAGACTCCAACACCTATCAATCTGAGAGACCACATCTCATGAGTTAAGGGTTAATAGTCAACCTACTGTCCCATACAGATGGACAAAAAGTTATGTTTGTGAATACTATTGTTGCAGACCATTTTGGGCAAACAACTGAATTGTGAGATGATATAGAAATTGAGGATAGCATAATGGCTGACTTTAGACAAAAGATTTGAAATTTGAGTAGGCAATAAATTTTGCTAAAAGCAGAAATGTGAGACAATGAGCGCATAGAGGACAGTGTAGAAAATGGCTGGGAATATTTTTTGATGAATTAATATACCACATAGACATAGCTTGTGCCAAAATTTTTAAGAGCTATTAGTGATAAACTAAAAAGACAGGTACAATACAGAATTAAAAGAAAAATGTGTCTTAAGATACACAAATATAATATTGACCAAAACATAATTGGAATACAAAAAATTAAAATACACTGCAGTAAATGAGAAAGTGACTATATAGGCCAATGACACAACTTTACTAGTATGGAGAGAGTCAATGTAGGGTTTCAAAAACAGTTCTGGTGAAAACATGCATGTGACAGAATGATATTTTAGGCAAAATAATTTATTGTCAACAGGAAGAAAATAATGTGCATAAAGTTTGAACTGAACAGAAATAACAAGCTCATTGAATTTTATATTGAACATTGGGAATGCAGAAGAAGCTGACTGTCATAGGTTTCTGGGAGTAGAGGTGGACAAATTTCTCTCATGGGAAAGCCACACTGATAAAAGATGTTCAGAAATAAGTATGTGGTTATCATGAATCATAGGGAGGTAATAACACACTTTATATGTCATTTATACATTTATTCAGAACTGAAGTAAGAACAACATAGCAGTCCAAAGGTTGCCTGCCAAGAGAGAATTGGAGAAAGGTAGTACAAAGATGCTAGAGTCCAAAGATATGGCACTTTGTGCCAGAGTGTGACAACTTTGGCAAGGGCCTTTTTGAGTTTATGAAATGGGTCAAGCATGGGGCTGGTCCAGTCCAACTTCTGTTTCCCCTGGTATTTTTGTCAGAGAGAGCATCAGTGAGGGCCGATTGGATGGAGGCAGCCTGAGGGATATGGTGTCAGTAAACGTTTACCATATTCAGAAAGAAGGAGTTGAGCATAATCTTCAGGAAGAGGCAGGGCAAGGCAAGAATGGTTTTGACATGAGAATCTGTTGGTCAGAGGCCATTGGCAGAGACAGTATGGTCTAGGAAAGTAAATGATGTAGAACAGAGTTGAGATTTATTGTGCTTCATCATAACCAAATGGACAGCATTGAGGTGTACCTCGTGCTCCTCGGCAGAGGAGGAAAAACTCAGAATGTTGTCCAAATAAGTAAAAGCAAAAGGCAGAGGTAGCAAAATGGAATCAATGAACAGTTGCATGTCTGTGCAGCATGTTTTCAGCTGTAAGGCATGTAACAGTATTCAAATACGCTGAATGGTGTGATGATGGCCATCTGGTGGGTGAATAGGAATTTGGTGATAAGCCTTCAAACAATCTAAGACATAGAAGAACTTGGAACCATGTAGTAACTGCGTGAAATCCTGGATATGAGGAATGGGATAGTTACTGATAATTGTCCAAGCATTAAGGGACCTATAGTCCCCGCACATGCTTAAGGAGGCATTGTTCTTAGGGACAAGGTGGATAAACTACACTAAATGAAACTAAATCCTTAATTTGCTTACATTCAGAGCCTACACACTTGAACAACAATCTAAGGTAGGACACACAAGCGATTTGTTAGCAGCCTCTTTTGTAAACTCTGCATTTTTCCAGTATCCTGCCAACAAACCAAAGTCAGTCTACTGCCTTACCTGTAATTCAGGCTATTTGGTCACTCTAGTCCATGTCCCTACAAACTGTTACATGTACTTTAGAAGATGAACATTCAGGGTGGACAACAGACACATTAGAAAGAGGAAAAGGTATTCCTAACTTACATAATAAATAGTTCTTTAAGCAAGGGGGAAACACATGCAGGCCTGAAAAGGATAGAAAGGAGGAGGAGTTCACACTGTCTTCAGGCTGAGAAAGACCCATCCATGTGAATAGTCTCAAGAGAGCAAGGGCAAAATTCTCTACCTGGAAATGAAATACTGTCATTTAAATCAAAACTGTAGATGTCATTTGAGTCGGTCCTCTTTCAGGTAAACACACTGTGCATCATTGTTCCATTGAGTAGAGTGCACTGATTAAGCGTGATTCTGAAACATCTACCAAAAAATATTCATAAATGACTGCTTTGTTAGACTAAATAAGTTTTCTAGAGATGGACTGATTTCTGTTGGTTGTAAAAGATAGAGAACACCAAACCTGTTTCACATTTATAAAGTACCTTTGTAGTATGCTATCTTGTCCTGACAACTTTCCATACCATGTCCCCCCTCCCCCCCCCCTCCCTGTCTCTCTCTCTCTCCTGAGAAGAAGCCCACCCAGAATATGGGATAACAATAATATTGAAAGGATAGATTACTGCTTACCACATAGAGGAAGCACTGGCTTGCAAACAAACATAATGAAAAACAATGTTAGAAATACTTTAGGTTTTGGTCAAAGTCTTTCTTCATACATAGAAATCATACACACATTGATATGAGGTCAATTCACCCATAGTCACTGTCTCTGGGCACTAAGGACAAAATTTGACTACATATAACATGAGGAGCAATATAGCTGAGACAGGTGACTGGGTTAAGGAAGAGGCAAAGTGTAGGCAGGAGGTTGATGGTAGGATAGGAGTGCAGTAAAATGCTAGTTCTGTCTGTGGGACCATGCAGTGTTGTGGTGGGGACAGGATAGAGCTGCCAGATGAAGCAATGGAAGACTGTGCTAAGGAAACCAAAGATGATAGGTGAAAAGGGACAGGAGAGAGGGGAGAAGCAGATCAGTAGAAAGAGTTATCAGTAGAAAGAGTTATTGGTGTGTATTGGTGTGTATAGTACTGGAGTGGAAGCAAATAAGTGGAATGACAGATCTAGGACAGAGACTAGTGAAAGTTGGGACCAGGAAGGTTAATGGAGCAAAAAATGTGTTGTGGGGACAGCTCCCTCCTGTGCAGTTCATAAGTACATGTTCATTGGAAGAATCCAGAAGGCACAGTCTGTGAAGTAGTCATTAAAGCGAAGCACATTGAGTTGGGTTGGAGGGCGAGGGGTGGGGGGGGGGGGGGGGGGTGGAGGGGGAGAGGTGATGATGTGTGGGGAGATCTTGCATTTATGTCTATGGGTATGAGGCAAAGAAGCAAAGTGTTAGAAGCAGGGACGGAGTTGGATCACAGAAGGATACAGCATAGAATGGGTAGGTGGTGGAATAACATTGTGAGTGGGTTGGGAACACTTTTTCTATATGATAATCAAAACCCTGGCACCAAGATAATGATTCAGTTGCTATATTCCTGGGTGCTGCTGAGTCATAAGAGGACTGTTCCTGGCTGGGCAGTTAGTATGTGGGGTATGGTAGATGATGATGAGGCAAGACATGGAAAATCTATTTATAAACAAAATTGGGAGGATAATTTTGGTCTGTGAAGGCACCAGTGAGACCCTTAGAATCTTTGGGGAGGGCCTGTTAATCAGTACAGATGCAACAACCACAGGTGACTGGGCTATATGGAAGAGACATTTGGTGTGCATGCAACGTGTGGCAGCAGTTTAAGGGGAGGTATTGCTGCTGGTTGGTAGGGTGGATGTGGAAAGTGGTATCAATGTAGTCTTCACTGAAGTGGTGGTCAGCATCAAGGAAACTGGCTTGAGGGTTTCAGAAGGAGCAGGTGAAAAAAATGGCGTTGGAACTCTGGAGAAAGGTAATATGTCGAAATGGCCCATGAATAATTTAGCATGGGATGGGACCATGAGGGAGCCTATTGGTGCATCATGGATTTGTATGTAGATAATGCCCTCCAAGGAGAATTAATGATGGATGGAAATACAGTTGATCACACTGAACTGGAGGGAGGTTGTACATTTGGAGTCAGTTACAAACTGGGAAAGGAAGTGAGCATTAGGTATGCACAAGGTGAGATGACATCAACAGTGATGAGCAGACTGTTGGGTTTTAAAAGAATAGGAAGTGTGGAGAGTCACTGGATGAAATGTTTGGTGTCTTTTGTATTGGGTAGACTATGGCTAATAGGTGGAATGTTATAGTCCATGAGAGTAGATATTCTGTATGACCACAGTAACCAGCAACAATTCGGCTTCCTGGGTGGTTCGGTGTATGAACTTTGAGAATCACAGCAGTTTTACTGCCTTTAACATCTTCAGGAGGCCCACTACCAGGCATGTAGTGATTACAAATTAATCATTACGTCTGTTAACATATAAAGAAGCTGCTTTCAGAAATTTATATCAAATAGTGGTGAATATACGTCTACATGACTACTCGGCATGTGGGTTGCTGAGATTACTCTTGATTGCTGTAGGCTATGGTAAGCATGCTATGATAATTAGCTTGAGACCCATGATTTGCATTGCTTTTCTCCTGGGGGTCATCAGATTTATAAAGTTATGGACTGAGATTCGCCAGACTAATGTTTTCCCCCCATCACCATATTTAAGTGCCATTAATGGGCCACACACTGTTCCATTCTTTCCCATTTCCATTTCAAATAGACAGTTGGGGGTTTTCCTTTTAGCAGGGTCATTCCCATGCCCTATAATATTCTCTACTAAACCTTCCTGATTAAAAAAAGAAGAAATTGGTATATAAGATTAAAAATCACAGTCCTCTGCAATACTTCATACAAATTCTGTCTAAGTGAAGGAAATTAGATGTGAAATACAATGCTTATACAATTTGTGGAAATGAATTTCATCAGTTCTTAAAAAATCACACATGTGTAATAGCAAGTAAAAACACATCAAAAAGTTGAAACTGGTATCTGGGTAAAATGTAATTAAACTGTATTCTGACTTACTACAACTTCAAATTATATGTTCAAAACAAGAGTTTTTGAGAGATCATCCTTTGTTCTTACCCATAAAAAAACAAAAACAGATGAACATGTTGACTTAAACCAAAAATACCACAGCACCTAAGTTGTTAAATGATAAGCTTAAATGCAGACATCTGTTTAATTACATATTTTGTCACCATGACTGTTATTGTTTAATGCTTTTCTCATGAGCCACTTCATATGCTCACAACAATCAAGGTGTTACTTTAGGCTTGAGGAGAGAAACAAAGATGTGAAAAAATGAGTTTACTTCCTTAACTGATGTCTCTAGCTTATTCAAAGTGAATTTCTGTACACTTTGTAAAACGTAAATCTGAAAGAAAGCTCAGATGCTACAGTGTTGCTTCATGCCATCTATCACTGCTACCAGTCTTTATGATCTACAGTGTATGGTACGAAGTATATACATGAGTAGTGTATGTAGTTGTTGCAACTGTTATCATGTCAAATTCTTTATAATATGCTATCACAAATCCCCTGTTCTATTTTTGTGTGACACCTCTGTCATAGCACATCATCTGATTGAAAACTATGTTTTCAGCACATCACAAAACAATATCACACTTACCTGCACTCCTGTTGCTGAAGGGCCACTCCCTTCTCCACACATCCAGCAGGTGAGCTCATTTTACGTATGATGGTGTGGTGTGGTGGCTGCGCTGGCTATTGCATGACTTAACAAGGCACCAGCCAGTAAGAGTTTGCTAGTCATAAATTGGTGATGTTTTCAAGATTATGACCAAGCATATTCTTTGAGACTCAGTGTTTGAATTGAAAAGGTTGTTACTGAATACAGTACATTGGAAATACATACAAAAAGATGAGACTGAGTTGTAAGTGGCACAAGAAAATATGACAGCTGGGCCCCTTTTTTCATGGATTGGCTCAGTCGGGAACACTTCACATCGACTGTCTTGTTTCTCCATTACAAGCAACCTAGCAGTAGTTGTATCAAAATTGCATGGTGAAGTTAAATGTTGCAAGTTGTTTTGTCAACATCAATTATGGTTTATGTCAGGATTTCCTCTCTCACATCTCCCCACTCCAAAAAGGCCTTAAATATTCCCGAATTCTGTCACCACTTGTAATGTGAACCATCTGTCTTCCGAGCCACTTATAACTTATTCAGTCACATCAAATGCCAACAGGAAGAAAACGGAGTAAATTCAGGTGAGCCATTGAATAAGGACTTAGAATTGAGGTAAATCTTACTAGGAAGAAATGTAAAGTCAGGGAATTTATAACATTGATCTTGTGGGTTTCTCACAGGGGCTACAAATTTATGGTGTAGAATTGCAAAAAATGTAAAATCAGAGAATTTAAATTTGAAGTTCCACTGTATTTATGTTGAGAGGCTGAACAATTGGGGTTCCTGAAGAGGGGCAGCAGCCTATTCAGTAGTTGCAGGGACAACAGTCTGGATTATTGACTGATCTGGCCATGTAATATCATCTAAAATGACCTTCTAGTGCTGGTACTGCAAACAGCTGAAAACAAGGGGAAACTACAGTCATGACTTTTTCCAAGGCATACAGCTCTACTGTATGGGTAAATGATAGTGATGTGCTCTTGGTCAAAATATTTAGGAGGTAAAATAGTCTGCCATTCAGATCTCTGGGCAGGCACTAGTCAAGAGCACGTCATCATTAGGAGAAACAATACTGGCATTCTATGAAATAGAGTGTTGAATGTCAGATACCTTAATTGGGCAAGTAGGTTAGAAAATTTAAAAAAGGAAATGAATAGATTGAAGATAGACACAATGGGAATTAGTGAAGTTCAGCAGCAGGATGAACAGAACTTCTGGTCAGGTGAGTACAGGTTACAAGTACTAAATCAAATAGGGATAATGCTGGAGTGATTTTAATAATGAATAAGAAAATAGGAACAGTGTAGTGAATGCTTCCTTGTATCCAAGGTATACACAAAGGCCACATACTCCACAGCAGTAAAAGTTTATATCTGATCTTGGTACACAAATGATGAAGAAACTGAAGAAAGGAACTATGAGATGAAAGAAATTATTCAGATAGTTAGGGAAGCCAAAAATTTAATAGTTGGGGGTGGGGGGGGATTGGAATTCGAAAGTTGAAAACAGAAGAGGAGAAAAACAGTAGGTGAATATAGACTGGAGGAAAAGAATGAAAGAGGAAGCTACCTGGCAGAATTTTGCACAGAGCACTATTTAATCATTGCTAACACTTGGTTTGAGAATATGCATGAAACAGAACTGGAGACACCAGAAGGTTTCAGATTGATTGCGTAATGGTAAGACAGAGATTTTGCAATCATATTTTACACTGTAAGATATTTCCAGGGCAAACATGTACTCTGACCACAATTTATTGGCTATAAACTAATGATTAGAAGTGAAGAAATTGCAAGAAAGGAGGAATTTAATGAGACAGGACATGGATAGACTGAAAGAACCACAGGTTGTTAAGAGTTTCAGAAGGGGCATTAGGAAACAATTGACAAGAACAGGGGAAAGGAATACAGTAGAAAAAGAACTGGTAACTTTGAAAAATGAAATATTACAGGCAGCACAAGATAAGATGGCTAAAAAGGAAAGACCTAGTGAAAATCCTTGGGTAGCACAAGAGATATTAAATCAAATTGATGGAAGTAGATAATATAAAAATGAAACAAATGTAGGAGGTAAACAATGTGGAACACACATGGCAATACAGACCCTATGATTTACCTTACAAGATAGGTTAAGGAAAGCCAAACGTATGTTCATACAGGGTGTTTAAAACATGACCGGTATATTTGAAATACAAACTAAATGAGCAGCGATAGAAATACACCATTTGTTGCAATATGCTTGGGACAACAGTACATTTTCAGGCAGACAAACTTTCGAAATTACAGTAGTTACAATTGTCAACAACAGATGGCGCTGCGGTCTGGGAAACTCTATAGTACGAAATTTTCCACATATCCACCATGCGTAGCAATAATATGGTGTAGTCTCTGAATGAAATTACCCAAAACCTTTGACAACGTATCTGGCGGAATGGCTTCACATGCAGATGAAATGTACTTCTTCAGCTGTTCAATTGTTTCTGGATTCTGGCGGTACACCTGGTCTTTCAAGTGTCCCCACAGAAAAAAGTCACAGGGGTTCATGTCTGGCGAATAGGGAGGCCAATCCATGCCGCCTCCTGTATGTTTCAGATAGCCCAAAGCAATCACACGATCATCGAAATATTCATTCAGGAAATTAAAGACGTCGGCTGTGCGATGTGGCCGGGCACCATCTTGCATAAACCACGAGGTGTTCGAGATGTCTTCTAATGCAGTTTGTACCGCCACAAATTCACAAAGAATGTCCAGATAGCGTGATGCAGTAATCGTTTTGGATCTGAAAAATGGGCCAATGATTCCTTTGGAAGAAATGGCGGCCCAGACCAGTACTTTTTGAGGATGCAGGGACGATGGGACTGCAACATGGGGCTTTTCGGTTCCCCATATGCACCAGTTCTGTTTATTGACGAAACCATCCAGGTAAAAATAAGCTTCGTCAGTAAACCAAATGCTGCCCACATGCATATCGCCATCATCAATCCTGTGCACTATATCGTTAGCGAATGTCTCTCGTGCAGCAATGGTAGCGGCGCTGAGGGGTTGCTGTGTTTGAATTTTGTATGGATAGAGGTGGAAACTCTGGCGCATGAGACGATACGTGGATGTTGGCGTCATTTGGACCGCAGCTGCAACACGGCGAACGGAAACCCGAGGCCGCTGTTGGACCACCTGCTGCACTAGATGCGTGTTGATCTCTGTGGTTGCCGCATGCAGTCGCCCTACCTTTCCAGCACGTTCATCCGTCGCATTTCCAGTCCATTGAAATTTTTCAAACAGATCCTTTATTGTATCGCTTTTCAGTCCTTTGGTTACATTAAGCCTCCATTGAAAACTTCGTCTTGTTGCAACAACACTGTGTTCTAGGTGGTGGAATTCCAACACCAGAAAAATCCTCTGTCCTAAGGAATAAACCATGTTGTCCGCAGCACACTTGCACATCGTGAACAGCACACGCTTACAGCAGAAAGACGACGTACAGAATGGCGCACCCACAGACTGCGTTTTCTTCTATATCTTTCACATCACTTGCAGCGCCATCTGTTGTTGAAAATTGTAACTACTGTAATTTCGAAAGTTTGTCCGCCTGAAAATGTACTGTTGTCCGAAGCATATTGCAACAAACGGTGTCTTTCTATCGCTGCTTGTTTAGGTTTTATTGCCGTTTCAAATATACGGGTCATTTTTTAAACACCCTGTAGCATTTGTAAACTTAAAAATGCTTTCGACAATATTGGATGGAATACTCTCTTTGAAATTATGAGGGTAGCAGGGATAAAATAAATGGAGCAAAGGCTATTTACAAATTATACACAAACCAGACTGCAGTTATTAAGAGTCAAGGGCCATAAAGGGAAGCAGTGGTTGAGAAGGAAGTGAGATAAATTTTCAGCCTATCCCATATGTTATTTGATCTGTACACTGAACAAGCAATAAAGGAAACAACATAAGAATTTGGAATAGGAATTAAAGTCCAGAGAGAAGAAATAAAAACCTTGAGGTTTTCTGATGATGATGTAATCCTGTCAGGGACAACAAAGGACTTGGAAGAGCAGCTGAACAGAATGGACAGTGTCTTGAAATTCTTGATGCCATAATTTACCAACAGCCATATGATTTGTAGAAGTTTATTTTATTTTATGAAGTATGTGCTGCTACCAGTTTTGGCATTACATTGATGCCATCTTCAGGCCCCATTCGTCATAGTCGTAAAATAGCTATAAACGGAAGGAGCCATATAACTGGAGCCATGAATCGATCATTCTGGCCACCAAGTGCTGTTGCAGGATGATTTATTCATGGATCCAGTTATATGGCTCCATCCATGTATAGCAATTTTATGACTATGATGAGTGTGGCCTGAATATGGCATCAAGGTACTGCTGAAACTGGTAGCAGCACACAGTTCATAAAATAAAATTAACTTCTACAAATCATATGGCTGTTGGTAAATTATTGCATCAAGAAGTTCATGCCAGCTGTCGTCCCACAATCCATAATGGGTCAATGAAGAAGTGTCTCAAAAGGAAGATATAAGAACTCATCAGCAAAAATAAAACAAGGGTAATGGAATATAGTCAAATTAAATCAAGTGATGCCAAGGGAATTAGGTTATAAAATGCAAAACTTGAAGTAGTAAATGGGCTTTGTTATTTGAGCAGCAAAATAACTGATGATGGCTGAAGTAGAGAGAAAATGCAGCCTGGCATTGGCAAGAAACCCATTTCTGAAGGAAAAGAATTTGTTGATTGCAAGCAAGATGGCTGCAAATAGTAATGGTAAAGTTCCTAGCTTACGTAAAAACTCGTGTTCTGACAGGGAAAATTGTAAAAAAATGTGGAGAAGTACTGAAAATAAGAATCATGTGCAAGGAATGTTATAACTTGTATCATTTTCGATGTGCAAAAGTGGACTCATCTGTGAAAGAAAATGATGAATTTATAACATGCTGGAACTGTAGTCAGTGCTGTGTTAAGAACTCAGATAACTATGATAAAGCAAAAATTTGTGACTGTAGGTGTGAATTATCTGTACTATTCGGCGATATGGTAAGCGAAATCCAGAGCCTAAAGGCTGAATTTACTCTCTTAAATAAGAAGCTGTGTGAATTTGAAAAACAGAGCCTAATGAATGACTGTTGGCCTAAACAAAAAACCAAGGAAAGCTTTCCTGCCATCATTACTCAAAACAGGTTTCAAATTCTCAATGAAATAGTGGAACAAGAACAAGTTCAGTCCGTGCAAGCTAGAAGTAATCCTACAAGCAGCAAAAAAACTGTCAGTGATAAGTTCAGATAACACCAAGTGCCAAACTCGTGTGCAAAATGTAAAACTAGATGAAAACAAAACCGTCCAAGGAAATGGAATCTGTGAAAGTACATGCAAGAAATTGTCCCTAAAGAAAAATTGAAGAAACGACAACAATCAGAAACACAAGCAGGGCCGGATTCTATTATATGGAGACTGCCATGGACATGAAATAGTGAAAACATCGCAAATATGTAAGACAACTTTGCAGCTGTACTTCACATCCAGCCTGGAGCCCCTCTTTCTGTAGTGAAGCAGGATTGTGACTCCTTCTCATCCAATGACTGTGTCATAATTATTTGAGGTTCATATGATGTAGCAAGAAATCAAGCAAATGATGCAATTAGACATATGAAAATGCTAGTGGGTAAGTTAAATGACACTAAAACAATTGTTGTCAACATTCCATAGAGGCATGATCTTATGAAACAGTCTATTGTGAACCAGGAAGTTCGCAAAACAAATGACAGGATTAAAGCACTATGTAGTAAATTTCAGAATGTGTCTCTAGTAGATGTCAGATATCTAAAAAGGGAGCTGCACACATCTCGTGGTCTGCACATGATCAAAAGAGGCAAAAAGATTGTTAGTAGCAAAATTATTGAGAAAGTCAGTTGACATTGTTCACAAAGTGATGAAAAGAAGTCCATTGCCATGGGGTGGTACAACCCACCTCAACAAAACCTGTCTCAACACCAGCCACCGCTGGCAAGCCAGGGAAACTTGTGAAGCCTGCTGGCCTCATTGCTAGTCCAAAATTATCCTCTAAGGTCCAGCAGGTAAAACGCAGCCTTAAAATCATACACCAGAACCTTGGTAGTCTTAGAAATAAGCATAATGATATAGATGTAATTTCATGGGTTGACAAACCCGATATATTAGTTGTAACTGAACATTGGTACAATGAAGCTCTGATTAGCATTAGTCAAGCACTGTGTATGAAATTCTGCACAGCCTTCAGTAGAAAAGACAAGACGAGGGAGGTGTAGCAATTTTCACTGTGAATGAAAGTAATTTTAATGTTATTGATGCGAGTGCCTTCTGGTTGGAAGGAGTCTCACAATTTGCTGCAATAAACCCAAAATGGGGTAGAGATACATAACAGTTATCAGTGTTTACAGGCCACCTGCAGCAAATACAGATACCTTTTTTTTGTAAATCTTTCTGACTTGCTTGTACATATTGAAACAACATTTTCTGGGCCAAATGATCATGTAAATATTATAGTTACAGAGGATATAAATATAGATTTATTAACAAATGATATCAGCACCAAAACGTTACATCGCCTGTGTGATGAATTTAACCTGACCCCACTCATTCGGGAACCCACCAGAGAAATTGGCAATAGTAAAACATGTCTTTACAACATAATAACAAACATGACCCACCTATCCCACAGTGTATCAGTTTTAAAACTAGCCATCTAAGATCACCATGCAGTACAGCTTAAATTGGAGCTCCGTGAAGCCCCCACTGTCACACAAAGCAACAATTTGTAATGAAAAGAATAATGTATAATGACAACATAAATAGACTAAACTGCATTGTAGCACAAATAAAATGGTTTGAAAATAATAGCTTTTCATATGATAGCTTTGCTGCTGACTTATGTTACTGCTTTGATACCACATCTCCAGTTGTAATCACAAAAAGAAACAAACAAAAAATATAAACAAAAGTATTTGGGTAAACAGTAATGTCACTGAAGTGAGGGAAAAATTAAAACTACTCCACAGTGCAATGCTGAATAATAGAGAGATTCCTAAGCTAAAGGAAACCTTCAAAATATATCAAACACACTATAAGGACTTAATCACACAGACCAAGAGCAACTATGTTGCAAATATGCTTCAAAATTCACACAACATAACTGCTGCCATCTGGGCAGTCATAAGCAGTTTTAGAACCTGCAATGACAAATCTTGTGTGGACTTTACTATTAACCACAATGGTATGGTCATAAAAGACCAACTGTAAATTGTAAGTATTTTTAATGAATATTTTTCTTCTGTAGGGGAAGCCATAAATGACAAACATAAAAACATGCACTGCAATTTTAAAGGTAATACATGTGACCATAGTATACATGTAGCCCCCACAAACTGTGCAGAAATAATGGGCATAATTAGCTCTCTAAAACCTTCTAATTCAGCTGGGCATGGTGGACTAAATATTAATGTTTTAAAAGCCTGTAGCCAAAATGTCTCTGTACCTCTGTACCTCTGTCTGTAGCAGTCAACAATATAATAGAATCAGGCACCTTTCCAGACAGATTAAAAATAGCACAGGGAACACCCATTTTTACGAAAGGTGACAACAACGAAATATTAAACTACAGACCAGTCTCACTCCTTCCTGTCTTTTCCAAAATAGTTGCGAAAGTTATATATAACAGGATCATAAACTTTCTTAACAAACACAACCTGATGTTTGAAAATCAAAATGGATTCCTAAAAGGTAAATCAACTAGCACTGCAGCTGCTCAACTTATTGAAGAGGTGTTAGGGGGTATGGAAAGCAAGGGACATGTGGCAGGTGTATACCTAGACCTCAAAAAAGCCTTTGATTGTGTGAATGTTGACATTGTATTGGACAAGCTATGGAACATGGGCATTAGAGGTGCTGCTTATGACCTAATAAAGTGTTATATGAGCAATGGAAAACAGTTTGTTCTACTTAAAAAAGAAAGTGGTGTCTACAAATCAGAGATCACGTGCATAAAATATGGCGTGCCCCAGGGCTCGGTGTTGGGCCCCTTCTGTTCTTGATCTATGTAAATGATATTAAATACTGTACTATAAATCCCAAAATTGTTCTGTATGCCGATGACACTTCCATTGTGTGTAAAAAGGAATCATGTAATGAACTAGTGGCCGAGTGTAATAATGTGACAAAAGAAATTGTTCAGTTTTTTAAATGAAAGCCACTTATATGTAAGCACCAGTAAAACATGTTAGATGGAGTTTAACCAAAGTAGTTTGAATAATGAAATTAAATTATACATTGACAATGAATTGGTAAAGAAAGAGTCTAGTGTAAAATTCCTTGGCATAACAATCCAAAGCAACCTGAAATGGGACACACATATTGACTCCCTAGCAACTAAGTTGTCAAAAAATATATTTGCAATCAATACTATTAGCAAGTTCTATAGAGACATTGTAGTCCTAAAGACTGTATACCATGATCTTTTCTCCTCTCACTTGAACTACGGTATTGAAATTTGGGGGGCAACAACCAAAGCTAATCTAGATAAGCTACTCATTCTTCAAAAAAGGGATGTGAGAATAATAATCTGTGGAGCAAAATATAGGTAATCTTGTTGCAACTTGTTTCTAAAAACTGAGGTGTTAACTGTTATAAACACATACATTCTAAAAGCCATATTGCTTGTGAAAAGACTCCACCCAAACACTTATTCAGATTTCCACCAGTACAATACTAGAAATAAAGAAAGATTTCAGGCAGCCGCAGAACAGCACTTTACAAAAAGGGGCCTCAGTACGCAGGTATAAAATTAGCTAATGCACTGCCTAGTGCAATCATGGCTCTTCCTACAATTAAACTGAAACATTAGCTTAAGAAATTTTTAGTAAAACAGCCTTTTTACACATTAGAAGAGTACCATAGTTATATGAAGAAAAAAAATTCTTTGTGAAATTATGTTATTATCTTATTGTAATTTTGTTGTAAATTAATGATGTATTCAGAAGAATGTGTCTTGTGTATTGTACAAATAACTTTAATCATTACTGTTTGTTTGTACATCTGCAGTGTACCATTTGATGTTGAATAAAGCTATTATTATTATTATTTCTTTCCTTTCTCAGATGTCACGTCTGGTTAAAAATGGAAAGTGACGTGGACCTTGATCAAGCGTGACTTCCTTTTAACTGTACGGTATATGTTACATTGCATTTAGGAACTCTTCCACATGGGAAAAATATATTAAAAACAAAGATTCCAAGACTTACCAAGCACTTAGCAAGCGGGAGAGCGCCGGCAGACAGGCACATGAAGAAAACACACAAACACACACACAGAATTACTAGCTTTCGCAACCGGTGGTTTCTTCTTCAGGAAGGAGAGGGAAAGACGAAAGGATGTGGGTTTTAAGGGAGAGGGTAAGGAGTCATTCCAATCCCGGGAGCGGAAAGACTTCCCTTAGGGGAAAAAAAGGACAGGTGTACACTCGCACACACACACACACACACACACACACACACACACACACATATCCATCCGCACATACACAGACACAAGCAGACATATATGTTCTGGTAGCTGTCTTAAGATTTCATTTTGGTCTGATTGTTTAATTGATGCATGTTGTTCTACGTTTGTTTGCTCTGGGATGTTTGAGTCCATTAATGTATTTTCTTCTTCTTCTGAATGCACATTATTTTTCTCCAGTACTTGTTGTACTTGTTTGAAGTTTTCTAATTCTGACTGGGGTATCCCGTTATTTTTTATTATTACATGGATCTGATCAGATAGTCGTTGTTCTGTTAAAAATTTTAATTCCGGGTATCTGTCAATGAATGTTGTGTATACTTGTGATCTGTATCCAGTTGTGTTGGTTCCTAAGTTTGTTGTTTGGTAATAACAGAACATCAGGTGTCGGTTAACTTCATCTGACCATCTCATCCTCTGTCCTTGTTTTCCTTCTAGAGTGGTTGTAGGAAGCATATCCTGCAAAACACCTCTATTTGGATTAAAATAATTTTACATGTGATTAGCAGTGTCGTTACCATTGTGGGTGGGCATAGGGTTCAAGCATCGTCCCCGACCATGACAGCATTTGTCCGAGGCTTCATCAGTTCTGTCCTGAACCAACTAATCACACTAAAATATTTGCAAAGAAAACCAAGCAAAACCTGTTACATGATACGGATCTTAAAAACTTGTTGCAGCAAAGCCAGCCTGTTAAATGTATACTACTCCTATGTGCATTCTGTAATTAAATATGGCATAATCTTCTGGGGCAATACAACAACAAATATTAAACTTTTTAGGATGCAAAAGAGAATACTAAGAATTATTGAAGTGGTAAACAATACAAAATCATGCAGACCCATATTCAAAAAACTGTCAGTTCTTCCTCTTCCTTGCATTTTTTTCTACGAAACATCAGTTTTCATCAAACAATATATTGATAGACATGCAGATATCTTATTAAAAAACGAAAATATACATGCACACAATACAAGGAAAAAATCTGACCTTCATGTGAAACAGGTGAGAACATCATTGTGCCAAAAAGGCACACTACATTCTGGGATAAAGATTTTCAATAATCTACCTAAACATATTAAATCAATAGGTAAACTCTAGTTTTAAGGCTGAAGTAAAGGCATATTTAATTGATCATTGCTTTTACAGTCTGACAGAATATAGAAAAGCCAAACAACAAAAATAAAGATGCATTATTAATATTCTACTTTGTAAGTTGCCTGTGATGTTTGTTGTATTTAAGAATCTGTGCTAAATTACCTGACTATCTAGTCCTTAGGATTGCAATACAAACTGTATTTCTATCTTGTAAATAGCTAACCATATCCAATATCCTGTGATGTTTGTTGTATTTAAGAATCTGTGTAAAATTACCTGACTATCTAGTCCTTAGCATTGCAATACAAACTGTATTTTTATCTTGTAAATACCTAACCATGTGCAATATCCTTGTATATATTCTATACATATAGGATTTGAAGGGCTAAATAAATAAAAATAAAAAAAATGGGGTTAGCCCTATTAGTGGTTTGTTCTTTTCGTCTCCTTTTACGACTGGCAGAACATACCGGGAGCCTATTCTTTTCCTGGGCCTCCACGGTGATGATGATGATGATGATGATGATGATTATTATTATTATTATTATTATTATGTTAATGTTAACTGTCTGGAAGTCTTCTTTGAAAGTATTTGTGTGGAGTGTAGCCATGCACAAACTTCAAACATGGACAATAAGCAATTTAGACAAGAAGATAATAGAAGCTTTTGAAATGTGATGCTAGAGTAGGATACTGAAGATTAGATGGGTTGATCATTTAGCTACTGAAGAGGTAAGGAAATTTGTGAACAGCTTGACTAGAAGAAGGGATTGATCGATAGGACACATTCTGAGACATGAAGGGATCACAAGTCTAGTAAAGGGAACCATAGGGGGTAAAAATAGTAGAGGGACACCAAGAGATGAATACAGTAAACAGACTCAGAGGAATGTGGGTTGCAGTATTGACTTGTACATGAAGATGCTTGCAGAGGATAGAGTAGCACAGAGAACTACATCAGACCATCTTCAGTCTGACAAGCACAACAAGAACAACAACACTGACAAATTTTGGATGCTTTAAAAAATCATGCAATATGGTTTGGACAAAATGTTGTTTGTAGCTACAGACAGTTTTCTCTGTTCCTGCCAGTTAATCGTTTGTCAGACCTTCACAGTTCAAAATTTTGTCAGGCCTTCATAATTCACACATCTGTGAGGTATTCTGTGGTTTGTCAGTACATGAGCCTTACATAAAGACATTTATCCCTGACTGATGAGTGGCAGTACTCACTTCATAAGAGGAAATATTGTTTTTTGGCTGACCTGAAAACTATAGGATAAATGTTGCAGCAGTATGGTGAATCAAATTCATAATGTGGGCTACATATTCCTGTTTTCAAGTTTTAGGGCAGAAACTCAAAGCACATTATGTGCACTGAAGTTCCAACAAAAGAGGAATTCATTGGGATGTTCCACTGTCAATTCAGTAAGAAATTATTTGTCTTGAGCATCCATCAGGGACTGGAACAGGGAACCAGTTTACAAATATAGCACACACATTAACTCAGTAAATCCATACAAGTAGGTGGTGATGGATGGACATGAAGAGTTCAATGATTCTTCAGTAAAGATAGTTAAATAATCTCCACAGCCAGATCACCCTTAGGCTATATGATATAATTTCTTAGCACAATGGTGTCTGTACATATAAACTTTGTGTCTTGAATGTATATAAACAAGTATCTTCTGTGTGATAATATATAGGGGCTTAGGGGCCTCACAAATTATCTTATCCATGTTCTCTCATGCTAAGATCGTTGCTCAATAAGGGTTGCACATTTTCAGAAGAGATTATATGTTCCTGGTTTTCTGCAGACACTGTTCTGCTGTGGTACTGGTAACAGGTGTATTACAGGGTGTGAGTTAAATAGCACAGCAACTGTAAATCTGCTCCAAAGTTAAAGTATGTTTGACAGTATGATTATTGTCGACAAAATCTCCAAATTTTAAACAGATTCACCCAGAAATTGTGGAGTATGAGGATCATGTTCAGATATGGGTAAATTGTGCCAACAATTTGATCAAAGCAGCAGTGGGTGATGCTGTTATGGAATTCCAGATCTGGGACCAAATGAATTCTATCTTTTTGATGCGCTGAAAGAATATCTGGGGTTTAAAGAGACTTTTAAATGATGTGGCTTTCATATGACTCCATGATCAAGGGATGTATTTCTATCATTGAGGAACCAAACAAACATTCCAACCATTGTACACAAATATTTGGTAAAGATGTTGAAAAACTGTGATGTGTCACTTCGACATTTAGTACAGCATTCAACAAGAGTTGCTTGGGATGCTATAATGTACAACTTACTTTTTAAAGTCCCTTCCCAGTGCATATGTGTTTTATATTTATTTACCATATAACTGCATTAAAGCAATGAAAATACATTTATCATCTGGCAGACCACTTTGACATCATTAAAAAGGTGCACCTTAATATTTGAAATTGCAGTTACTATAAAAAACTAATTGGACAAAGGAACCATCATTTCATGTAGCAGTAATGAAGTAAAATTTTAAAGAGAACAGAGCTTCTCTTACATTTATATCCATTACTTGTGTTCTTTTAGTAACATCACACTAATCTTTGACTCCCATGGTACCCACCATTTTAACGTTGTTTCTAGGCACACCCACTTGTCATCCTTCCAGCAGACATTAGAACAGCTTGTAAAGTCACACTAATGCACAGTGATAAATGAACATATAGAGAAACTGACAGTCCCTCCCAAACCAAATGGTTAATAGTTGTCTCTGAAAAGTGTCTGACACATTCCATTTACACTGATATCAGAAAAGATCAGTGACACAGTTTAGAAATCCATTGTAGCTGTAAATTAAGCATATCACCAAATCTTTCCTGGTAGATTGCTATATGGATAGATTAATAGATAGATTTATTTTTCTCATAACATACAATTTCAAATCATTGTTGATTTTATGTATTGCAGGTATATCAGGATTTTTATGTTATTTTATATGCATGTCTGAGATATTGCTACACAATTACATACTACATTTTCTGGTATACAAAAGTAAACGTATAATTTCCCTGTTCAGACCCTAAAACAGTGTTCAAAGAATTCTTCAGTAGCTAAGAAGAATTTTCACTGATAAAGGTATAAAATAAACTTTTCAGTGATCATAAATACATGTTAAAATATTACTGATATTTATTTTGTTGTAAATTTCTAACCCTATATAGTTTGGTTTTTGGCCCTTTAAAATTCTCTCTGTGATGAATGCTGTATTTGATGTTAAAACAGAAGGAGAAAAGTGTATGCTGATTTTTATATAATAACAATAATACCTCATATACAAGTAGATTTTTTGACAGTGGCCAAAAAGATGCCTGTTGTTTAGCAACATACATTCTCCTACACACAATGGTAAGGAGAGGTGGGCTACAGAGTGGTACAGCAACCATTGTCATAAGATAGCTGGACAGGAGCAGAAATGATTAGCAAACAATTGCAGTGGATGACTGTTCCATCAGTTCTCAGTACAATATTTTACACATCATGAATGAAACATAAATAACATTTATGGAATATTCTACAATATTTACCATTTGTTACATGAACTGGTTTTCAGCTTGTATGCCATCATCAGTTACAAGGATAAGTATGTAATGCAGTGAAATTTTGTTGGATCAAAGGTTTTCAACTAGTGCATCTACAGACTATTTCCAGTTACATAAATGAAAAATATTAATGTTAGAAATAGGAATAAAACAAATGAGATTAATGATCTATGGACAAATTACAACAGTTGCACACAAAAGTTTATTGTTCAGTCATGCTCTTCTACGTACAACTGTTGAAATTTGTCTATATTTCATTAGTTAATGATCTTAGATAAATAATCTTACATTGCATTTACACTGAAATAATCCCATTTGTTTTATTCCTAATTCCAACATTAACATTTCTCATCTCTGGAAATGGAGATACTCTGTAGACACACTAGTTTAAAATCTTTCATCCAAAAAAATTTCACCACACCACATACTTATCTTTGTACCTGACGATAGCCAAACAGCTGAAAACTGGTCATGTAACATATAAATATTATTTAAAAGTATAGATGAAAAATCTAATCACCAGGTGGTGGCAGGGGAACACACATACAAAAGGGATTAACTTTTACAAGCTTTCAGAGTCTGGCTCCTTCTTGTGGCAGAAGAGTTGAAGGGGAAGGCAGAGGGGTGAACGAAAAGAATTGGAGAGGTTTAGGGAAAGGGATGCAGTTCAGAAAAGTCACTGAGTACCCTGGCTCTGGGGAGACTTACTGTACTGGGAGAAGAGAGACTCATTGTTTGGGACTACACTGGACAAAATTTGACACCTTAGAGCTTAAATATGGAAGACAGAGTGCTATGGAAGACAGAGATTATAACTGAAATATCATGCATGAGTTAATAAGAATGAAAAGCTAATTTCATTGCATATGGCAAAGGTGGGAGGGGGGCTGTGAAAAATAGACTAGTCAGAAAATGAAAGACGTAGAAAACTAAAATGGAGTGAAAAAAGGAATAGTTACTGTGAACAAACACTGACACAGAGGAATTAACATAAATTAAGGCCAGATAGCTGGAAAGAACCAAGGATACATTGCAGTACTACTTCCCACCTACAGAGTTCTGTGAAATTGGTATCTGGGAGAAGAATTCAAATCTCATTCAGTATTATTCCCAACAATCAGTCTTTCCTTTTCATCCCATCCAGTAATTCTCCCCTGACCTGGGGCTCTGGGTGCTGTTTCTGAACTGTCCTGCTTTCCCTAAACCTCTCCAGCCCTTTTCCTTCATACCTCTTCCATCACCTTTAACTCTTCTACCAGAACAAGTAGCCACTGACTCTGAAAGCTTGTAGAAGTTAAACCCTTTTGTGTGTTTGTTCCACTGCAGCCACTTTGTTAGTAGCTTTTTATATATCCATTTACATTATATTGTAATAATTGATTATTTTCTTTGTTAAATAATATATATTGTGGAATATTACAACAGTGCTGTGTGTCTTTGATTCATAATTCACAAACAAGTGAACACAACAAACAGGAGATTTGGTTAACTTGTATTTCTTGAAACAAACAAAGACTCATTATGATTTATACAGCAAGAAACAGAGTCTAGCTATCACAATAGCAAGAATGATAATCTTGAAGATGTGACTAGGTGGTCTCTGGGTCTGAGATATTGAGCTAGTGAAGTGACTCTGAGCATGAGTGAGCAGAGTTGCTGCTGCTGGCGATCTTATATTGTGGCAGAACAAGACACTTGAAGTACAGAGCTGTTGAGGGTGTGGCTCAGAGGGTCCACTGAGTCCACTGGATCCCACATGGCTGCTATTGGCATCTCATGGAAACTTGATATTCAATTGTTATGATGCTCATGGGGTGGTATCAATATGTCACATCGCAATAAAAATGAGTGACTCGAGGCAAGAGTGACAGACTATATTTCTGATGTTTATGCTTGTGGCACTTGACAAAATATATATTGCAAATGTATATATACATGTCTTACCAAGCTTTAGGCCTAAGAACTTCATGTAGGTTGTAGTTACATTTAGTTTCAGTTCATTTTGAGGAAAACGAAATTCAGTATTCTCTAAAGCATTTATGATATTTTCCAGAGTTCTTTCAGGCACTTTCAATTAGAATAGATTAATCATCAGCAAATAAAACTGAATGAGCATCAGTAGCAAGCAGTGTGATGTTTATATAGAAAAGGAATGTAATTTCTTGAATCTGAAGTATAAATCTTTTGTACCTATAAGTTATGTAAGAGATGAACCATGGTAAAGAAGTTTCTCTGATTCCACATATAAGTGATCTGTAATGAAGTAAGGAAAGGTTCACAGAAGCTTTTGTGAAATCAAAAAATATGTCTGTGATCTTTCTACCTGTATATAAAGAGGTTCATATCTTTTGAGTAAACTCACAGATTGCATTGACAGTCTTTTTTCCTTGTTGGAATATAACTGGTTTCTAAAAATTATCTCATTCATAGTAAGAAATTTTTAATTTATTTTCCTGCAATCATTTCAAACACTTTAAAAGGTACCAGCAGAAGAGAGATAGGATAGTAATCCCACACATCTTCTGTCTATTTCTTTTTTTAATACTAGTTTTATTCCAGTATATTTTTATACATTTGGAAAACATTCCTACTCAAAAGATGGGTTTCTGATAACTGATAGTGCCTGTGATATGATATCATATAATCTCTTGATTGCAGACATGGACATTTGATCCCACCCTTAATGAGATTTTGTTTTTTAAAGAAAAACTATCATTTTCCACATCCCTTTGGCTGATTTTTTCACACTGTTTGAAAGATGTGTTTGGATTGTTTTCCTAGCTTATGAAATTTGCACTGTCTTGATAGGCTCATGTATCTACTTCTGACCTCACTACATTTAAGAAGAATTCAATAGTTTGACTCTACACAAGGTTTATTACTATTTCATCTTAAAGTCTAACTTTCAAAATCTCATGGCTTTTAACTTTGGCTCCTAATTCTGGCTGAACAACTACCTCTCTCTTATCACTATGATGGAGGATGAAAATATTATTGGCCATTCTCTTAGCAACAGCAACTGCTTTCCTGAATATAACTTCATGCATTTGACACAAAAACAAAATCAGGATTTCTGTTTGATTTTTACTCATTGTGTAGGTTTTTTTCTGGTACTAGAAATTTCTATTCCTGGTGTAATCTACTCAAGTTTACTGCTTGCTTTCCCTTGCCAAGATCTAAGAGGAAAAATTTCATGAACTATATATCTAAAAACATTGGAAGAATTTGTCATAGTTTATGGTCCTTCAACTATAGTTGTCCACAGGTCAGCTTACAGTACTTAGTTTATTGTGGAATAAATCCATATTTCTTTTGCTGAAATTCCTTTTTATGTACAATTCTACACAATTTAATTTATCCAGCCCTGGCAGCTCAATAAACAAAGCTGAATGATCCAAAATACCTAGGTATATGCAGAACTTCTTTTCATTTTCAAAGTGAGTGTTTGTAATAATATTATCAATGCAGGCAACTGATTTGCTGTTTTCTCCAGTGACTTCAGAAAAAGTTTAACTTGATCAAGATTGCCTTATTACGTCATGAATTTTTTTGGAATCACTGCTATCAACTAACACATTAAGATTGAAGCCTACTGCAACAATATTTGTTTTCTTACATTTCTTAAGTTTTTCTAAGATGCATTGGGATTTAGCTAAGATCATTTTTGTTACAGCACATCCAGGAATTCTATAACTTGCTAGAATCACTGTATTTAGATTGCTTGATTCTATGCAGCAACTCTCAAACATAATCTCTTCACATAATTGATTTAAATCTCTTGTTACTTTAGGGTTTTCATGCTTTGTGGTTCTGCTGTTATGTTGTTAATATTCCAGTGCATTACTACAGCATTTTTGTTTTTGACTATGATTTCATGTACATTACCTATTTGGTATCGTTCCTTTTTATTTTCCTTTTTACCTCTGCTTTACCAACCCCACCATAATGTATCAGTTTCTTTTTAGGATTTTTCATGTATCTATGAACAAATTACTGAAATTTATAGAGCCTAACTTACTGATGTGTAGGCAATCGCTCCCCTGACATATATCAATAAAAACCCATTTGGGTCCATGAACACTGTTTCCTGATACCGTTATTCTATTGACATAAGTTTCACTTATTGACAGTCTGTGAATAATTCCACTAATTATTAGCATAGTGACTGTGTATACAGTTTTTGCCAACCTTAGCAGATTCTATGTTTCACTTATAATCTCTTCCAGACTGCTACAGCAAATTAAGTTTGTGCCATGTGGATTAAAACACCTTTGTAATTGTTGGTATTTATAGTATCATTCCTGTTAATTTTTGCTCTAAGTATGTTTTTAAAATGTTTGTTTAGTTGATGAGACTGAATTCTAGGTTGAACTTTGTTTCTGCAATCTTGTAGAAAAACATTTCCTAATGAAGAATTGCATATTAACAGGAAACAGTTTTTGTCAGTTCCTTTCTTTGCTGCACTGAAATATTTCAAGCCCTTCAAGTAAAATAAGTTTTCTTCCATTCTTCTCTATAAGTTGTACATCTAAGTCTTCCTCAGTTGCTGTTGGTGGGTAGCAAGGCTCACGTGAACTACCTGACAAAAAAAATGATGCACCTAGGGAAATTGGAGCAAATGATATGAAACTTCATAGTTCAAGAGGGTATGATGATTCTGCAATGATTACAAATTCAACTTACATTTTCAAAGAACTTGGCAGTATGAGCCCACTTATCAGTACAATATCACATCCCCTCTGGCCTGGATGCTTGCTCTGATCTGCTCAGGAAGGGTGTCATAAATCCATTGTATCCTTTACTGAGGAAAGCTGCCCCCCTCCCCCTTCCCTATTTTAAATGGTCCTTGATATCTTGGATTACTGGTACAATGATGAAGTTGACATTCAGAATGTTCCCACATATGTTCTGACACATCTTTGGATTGTGCTGAATATGAGTGAGAGCACCTCAAAATCATGCAGACAGTTCATTGAGACACGTGCCATCTATGGACAAGCATTGCCATGCTGAGAAATGGCATCTAGATTCTATCACATATGAGGTAACACAGAGGACACAGGATGTTCACAACATGCCACTATGCCATCACAGTTCTTCAATCACTAGCAACTACAATCTGTAGTCATACCTTATGGCTTCCAGTACTATGACACCAAGAGTATTATTGCTGTGCCCCTCCAAAAATGGAAGGGATGGGAAATGTCACCATTCTCGCTGATGATGGCCATCTGGGATAGTGAAAAACTGCAGATCAATGTTGAACACAATGTCAAACCATTCGCCAGATGTCCATGCTTCCCAGTGATGGCACCATTCCATACACAGCCATTTGTGTGCTGGAGTTAATAGTACCCAATGCTTGGGGCAATAATTACCTAGTTTGGCTCTTGCCAGTCTCTAATCTATGCTGAGGGATGGCACAAAATGTTGAAGGGAGTGCCTTTGTTGTTGTCAGATGGTACCTGCAGATGTGAAGAGGTTACAATGTCCTTGATGTGCAATACTGTGAGCCTCTCTTGTGCTGATCAGATGTTCAGATGTAGTCGAAATGAACTTGAGGTGTATGCCTGCCATGATATTCCTATGCAGTCCAGCAAAGGTAAAGTGGCACATCTGAATATCCTACAAATCTGGATATTGCATGATCTGACCAAGTTGCCAAATGGAGACTCACAGTGAGGTTCCTTTTAAACATTGTCAGGTGTAAATAATGCTGTCCCTCCTAAATAAACAGTGTCTCCATGATTTTCACAGTAACCATTCAATGTCTGATGCTTTACACATCCCACATATTCAGGGTGTTTCTACAAGAGTACACAAAAATTTCACAAGACGTAGAGGATGCTCCACTGAATAACTTGAGGTAGGGAACCTGAGGTAGGAAAAGCCAGCTTAAGGAGATGATAGGAATAAAATCATACTACAATGTACTTTTTTATTTACATTAATTACAGTTAACTGCAAATACCATCATTGACACACTCAATGTACCATTTGTACCGTATCTTACAAAATGTGCTGAGACTGACTGCCATCAACCTCAGTCCAAGCATGACATTGGTGAATGACATTCTGATGCATCGTAACAGATATCCTTGGTGTTTTCCAAATCACATCACAGGCAGCTACAATTCTGGCAACTAACTCCCTCTCCATATCCACGGGGATTTCATACACAAGTGACTTTAGATATCCCCATAGGAAGTAATCAAGGGTATTCAGATCAGATCACCTTGCAAGCCATGGAAGAGGACCTCCCCTTCCAAACAAGCAACAGGCAATACATCATTGAGATAGTTGTGGACATCCACATTTAGTGCCTTGAGAATTTCTGGGTAAATTCTGGAGACACTCGTATAGACACTATCTCAACCACACATTATCTTAGAAATAAGTGTGCTAAAGTAGAACTGTGTCTACTGCCCTACAATTATGTGTTTGCAGGATGGAAGTGTATCAGACAGATGATTGGCGGATGCAGGTATTTGCTGAGCCCACCTAAGAAGTTACGCGTCCCGCTCATGAAATAAACACATCGTACTCTGTGCGACGTAAAACAGTATTGTGCTAACATTTGAATGTTGTTGAAGGAAAATAAGAGATTTTTTATTAATTTATTCTCTGTCTTACTCTCTAGAGTTACAGAGAGTTGACATGTTAATGTTTGAGATATTTCTGAAGGTATTTATTGAAAAAGTAATTAACTGTTTCTGACATTAAGTAGACATACAGGAACTTATAAATGTCAATATTCATGTGTCAAAGAATCGAGAGAATCTCAGTGTGTATAGTTGCTTTGTCCACTTGAAGTGTACATTAGCTGTTGTGTAATTGATTGATTAACTGCTAAAGTAAACTGTCACATCAAAACCACCAAAACGTGGTGACCAGTGTGATCAGGATATGAAAAGGAGGAATTTTTTTGAAGAAGATTTAGATAAGAAAAAGTTGAGAGTTGCTATAGCAAAGAGGATATTGGCCTGCAAGATTCAATCAAAAAGATTTGGTTGTGGGGAAGAAACAATCCTCACACATGCAGTAACCAGCTGACACTGATGCTGTAACCAGCTGACTCTGACGCAGCAACCAGCTGACCCCAACACAGTAACCAGCTGATGCCGAGGCAGTAACCAACCGCTGCTGATGCAGTTGCAGTAACATGCCATTGTTGCTGGTTGCTGTTTGAGTTGCTGACTCTGTGCCTGCCAACTACTACGCCAACGCCGTGACCAACATTTGATGCTGCTGCTGGCACTCGTGTGGTTCACCGGTGCCATTCCTACACCTCACCAACACAGTCTACAATCCTATGCTGGGTGAGCTCAAGATAATAACTATTTGAGTGTGAGCTAGGGTGGTCATTATTTACAGAGATGACTTTTTTAGTGATCACAAGATCAAAAAAATTGAAAACTATGGAGGAGGAACAACAACCTACAGAAACTGTAGAACCAGCCATGGCCATGACAGTGAACAAAGACATGCTAAATTTGTCTGAAGTAATAAAGTTTATCAAAGATCAGATTATTCATTTACATGCAATAAATTAGTTTAGATTAGATTTACTTTCATTCCAATTGATCTGTAGTGAGGAGGTCTTCCAGGATGTGGAACATGTCAGAAAAACAACAATATATGACAAACATTTACAACTACAACAATTAAGCAAATGTACCATTCCACAGGTCCAAAGCGGAATGATCTTCATTTTTTAATGAACACTATATGAAAGTAAATTTACTAATACTAAGGCACTGAATTTAAAATAAAAAAGTTTTTTATTTATTTATAAGGTAATAAACATGTAATACAACTACTATAATACTTATTTACATATATCTCAGTTGGTTTTACTGATAAATTCATCAATGGAGTAGAAGGAGTTGACCACCAATAAATCCTTTAGGCTTCTCTTAAACTGAATTTCATTGGTTGTTAAGATTTTTATGGCTGCTGGCAAGTTATTAAAAATGTGTGTTCCTGAACAATGCACACCTTTTTGTACAAGACTAAGTGACTTGTAATCATTGTGAAGATTATTCTTATTTCTAGTATTGATTCCATGAATTGAGCTGTTGGTTTGAAAAAGTGATATATTTTTAGTGACAAATTTCATTAAGGAATAAATATATTGGGAATCAGTAGTTAGTATCCCTAGCTTCCTAAACAGGTTTCTGCAGGATGTTCTTGACTTCACACCACATATAACTCTTACTACACGTTTTTGTGCCCAGAAAACTTTAGCTTGGCTTGATGAATTACCCCAGAAAATAATCCCATATGACATTATGGAATGAAAGTAAGCATGGTATGCCAGCTTTTTCATTTTTATATGCCCTATGTCTGACAAAATTCCCATTGCAAACAGAGATTTGTTAAGACGCTTCAGCGGTTCTGTGGTGTGCTCCTCCCAGTTGAATTTATCATCAAGCTGTAATCTCAAGAATTTAGCACTGTCCACTTCTTCTATCTTCTTGTCATCATATGTTAGACACATACTCGTGGGACACCCCTTACAAGTTCTGAACTGCATGTAATGTGTTTTTTGAAAGTTTAGTGATAAAGAATTAGCTAGTGATTAATGTCCACAAATATTTTATTAGCTGATCTTTCTAAGACTACGCTTGATTTGCTATTTATTGCAATGTTTGTATCATCGGCAAACAAAATGAACTTGGCATCTGGTAATGTTAGTGATGAAAGGTCATTGATATCCACAAGAAAAAGGAAGGGTCCCAAAAAGGAACCTTGTGGGACCCCACATGTAATTGTTCCCAGTTGGATGATGCCTGATAGCTTGATGCATGTCTCTTTCCTAATAACACTCTTTGTTTCCTGCCAGAGATATAAGATTTGAACCACTTTGCAGCATTTCCTATTACACTATAATACTCTAATTTACTTAAAAGGATATTGTGATTTACACAGTCAAATGCCTTTGACAAATCACATAATATACCAGTTGCCTGAAATTTTTTGTCTAATGAATTAAGCACATTTTCACTGTAAGTGAACCTTTTGGAAATCCAAACTGTGACTTTGACAGTATGTTATTTGAGATAAGATGGTTATAAAGCCGACTGTACATTACTTTTTCGAAATTTTTTGAGAATGCTGGCAACAGTGAAATTGGATGGAAATTTGATGCTATTTCTTTATCGCCCTTCTTAAACAGTGGCTTAACTTCAGAATATTTCAGCCATTCAGGAAATATTCCACTGATAAATGACTCGTTACACAGATAGCTTAATATGTTCCTTAGCTCAGAATCACATTCTTTAATTAACTTTGTTGATATTTCATCATACCCACTAGATGTTTTTGATATTATTGTATTCATATTATGGAAGTTGCTTGAAATTTCTGGTCTGAGGTATTCCATAGCAGCGTCTACCAAACCTTACAACCACATCTTTTTGGTAACAGTTATAAAATGTTTATTAAAAAGTTCTGCAACACTATACACATCTGTCACCAATCTATCATTTACTCTTAATGCTATTTGTTCCTCTTCATGTCTGATTCTACCGGTCTCCTTCACTATACCCCATATTGTCTTTATTTTGTTACCTGATATGACTATCTTTTCCTTGTAATACATTTGCTTTGACATCCATATTACAGTCTTTAATATTTTGCAGTATTTCTTGTAAAGTGCTATAACGTCAATATCAGAACTGTTTCGGATTGACAGATAGAATTTTCTTTTTGTTTTACAAGATACCCCTATTCCTCGAGTAATCCATGGCTTTTTTGTAGACTTTGCTCTTCTAACCTTGGTACGTTTTTGGGGAAAACAGTGTTCGAATAAGGTAAGCACTTTATTAGTAAAAGTGCTATATT
This sequence comes from Schistocerca gregaria, assembly GCF_023897955.1. Taxonomy (NCBI): domain Eukaryota; kingdom Metazoa; phylum Arthropoda; class Insecta; order Orthoptera; family Acrididae; genus Schistocerca; species Schistocerca gregaria. Next base: position 616,545,429 of record NC_064923.1, on the reverse strand, counting down.
TTTCATTCATGCCTTGAGCACTGTAAACATCAGTCCAGTGAATGTCTCTGAGGAGTGTCCTAAAATAATCAATTTTTGGCTTATTGATTACCCTCTTGAGCTCAGATTTAACAGATTTTGTATCCTGTTCAGTATTAACATTTCACAGAGGAATTGCATGTCATGGTCTGAGAGGCCATTGACTATTGGTTTTGCAATATAATTTTGTTCATTGGACTTTTCTATAAAGATATTATCAATGGCTGTTTGTGAGCAACTGGCTACCCTAGTGGGGAACTTTACAGTGGGAATTAAGTTGAATGATTGTGTTATTAACTCAAATATGTTCTTATTGGGAGAGACTTTAAGGAAATCTACATTTAAATCACCAGCAACCACTACTTCCTTGTTTTTGGCTGTTAAATGGGTCAGTACAGCTTCAAGGGGGCTTACAAACAGATTAAGGTTTCCCGCAGGGGCTCGATATACACTTAACATTATGAAGGTTTTTGTGAAATTCTAATACTGTCGCACATGCTTCCATATGCTATTCTAGGCAAAATTTATGAATGTCTATGTTCTTAAATTTATGACAGTTCATAATGAATGTGGCAACTCCTCCTTTCTCCAATTAAACATCAAATTAGATGCTCAGAGTGAGGTTTTAAGTAGCCAAAGGGAAATCTTAAACAATCAAGCAACAAGTTGAAGTCTGCTAAAGGCTGAATTTGATACTCTGAATAATAAACTCGAGAATCTGAAAGTAGATTCAAAGAGTGAACTATCCAGCTCTTTAAATACTCATGTTAATTAATTATTTATGGAATTTAACCAAAGACAGGAGGAGCAATTATAGAATTTGACCAAAAAACTAGAATTTGACACTGAGGACAAGGGTACCAATATAGAGTCTGAATGAAGTGAAAAGTTGAAACAGTGAAACAGAGATTACAAACCTTAAATGATACCATTGAAAGGCAAGACAAACTGACCGCTATTGTCCAATCGCAAATTGCAGGTGTCAACACTCGCATAGATGATGTAGGACGAAATGTTAAAGAGAAAGTAGCTTTCTTAGGTACCTTAAGTATGAACAGTCTGGCAGAACCTTATGAGCTAATTGTAGATTGAGAAATTACTGAGGTTATGGATGACTCGTGGAAAGAATTCCAACTTATCCAGAACAGGTTAGAACACAGAACAACTTTACCCAATTTTGGGTTACGTAAAAAAAATGGTAATTGTTTTGTTGTGGGGAGACTTTCACATGAAAGTTAATCAGAAATATTGGTTCATAAATAATAAAGTGAGGTTAGTGTAAGATCCATGGTATCCAGGTGGAGTCACATCTGTTCCCCAGGGACATTAACACTCTGTGTTAATGGGCAGAGTGATGACCGTCAGTTCCTGAGTTGGGTTTGGTGTTACTTCCACATTAGTTTTCCTACACCAAATTCCCTTAAAATCTTATACTAGTCTGTAATCTATTTATAATCTCTTAAACTATCCTATCATATTAGTATTTAAGTGACCGATTATGACTGCACAGTTATGACTAATTTAAGGAGTCACGGTAAACAGTGACCTCTAAGCATGAGGTAGAACTAACAGAATAAGATTCTAGGAAAAGATATAATGTGGTGGCACTGTTTAAGAAGAATGATACCTAGATGACATAAGGTAAACAGGGTATCCAGGTGGAGTCACATCTGTTCTCCAGGGACGTTAACACTCTGTGTTAATGAGCAGAGTGATGGCCGTCAGTTCCTGAGTTGGGTTAGGTGTTACTTCCACCTTAGTTTCCCTACACCAAATTCCCTTAAAATCTTCAACTATTCTGTAATCTATTTATAATCTCTTAAACTATCCTATCATATTAATATTTAAGTGACCGATTATGACTGCACAGTTATGACTAATTTAAGGAGTCCCAGTAAACAAAGTGACCATCTGTCCATATGCATTCACTTCTATTCCTGAAGTCCTCAATTTCAGTGGTTTTCTATAACCTTCAACTTATTTTACATAGGCTGGCTGAAGAATCAGGCTACATGACTACCCATATGCATACACACAGTGAAACACAAAAACACAAACAGAAAGAGTACAGTTTAAGGTAATGTGGGAACTGTCAGGTATTGGAGGGGGAATATTGTGCACATAGTAATAGGTATGCGCACAAGGTTATGTGAGTTGATGGTTCCACATCACATAATGGTATGTATAGAAGAGTATTCATCGTCATGTACATGAGAATATAGTTATGTAAAATAATATTTCCAGGTATAACAGCTATTCTAAACATAGGGCTAAGTCTACTGAAATATGTTACATGAGAAAATATATAATAAATAGTGTCACCAAAGATGAAAGAAATGTTACAATTAATATCTCTCCCCAAAAATTCAATGATTATTTTGTTAAATCAGTTGAAGAAGTAGGAAGGAGTACTGCTAAACCCTAAATCAGCTCATCATAGTTACTGTCAAAAAATAATTGTAGATCATCAACAAATACAAGTATCTTCAGTTTTTCTGAGGTCTCACCAGATTTTGTATTATAATAGTGAAACAATTAAAATCATCAGACAGTGTAGACATAAATGACTTATCCTGTAACATACTGAAGAAAGTCAAATGCAGTATAGTGTACCCCTTAACACACTGTACAAACGAATGTGTAGCTGAAAGATATTTTTCTGATGAGCTTAAACTGTCTAGGGTAGCTCCAGTTTATAAAAAAAGGGGATAAAGACTCAGCCTCAAGTTACTGGACAATATCCATAGTCCCATTTTTTTAAAGTTTTGGAATGCACAATTTACAAACAATTATCTGATTACTTCGATAATATAGGAATTATTAGTGGATCTCAATATGGTTTTAGGAAAAACATGTCAACAATTGATGTAATAGATGCTGTTGTAAAATACATCCATCAAGCATTTGATGATAAAGACTTTGCTCAATTCACTTTTTGTGACCTAAGCAAAGTCTTTGACTGTGTATAACATAGACTACTACTTCAAAAATTGGACTTCAATGGTGTTAGAGTTTAAGATCCTTTTTACAGAACCGTAAGCAAGCTATGTTGGCAAAGAATTGTCCAGTGTAGAACTAGTTAAGGTAGGTGTCCCACAGGGATCTGTACTGGGCCCTTTCCTGTTCCTAATAATGATGAACGACCTGCCATAATGTATTAAATCAAAAACTGTACTATATGCAGATGATACAACTTTTCTGAACAGCAGCCTTATAACTTGTGTTACAGGGACAATTGCTCAAGCATCATACTGGTTTAAAGCAAATGGATTTTTGCTTGCTGAAAATAAAACTCAGCAGATAGTATTTAGTCTAAAAGACAAGCTATCATCTGATGATCCTAGATATGTTAAGTTTTTAGGAGTATATTTGGATGACAAATTACCTTGAGGTCAACATGTCAAGTATCTTAGTGTTAAGTTGTATAGGGTAATCTATCTGTTTAAGGTGACTAATGGATGTTATACCTAAAAATTATGTTAGAATATCCCATCTCTCATTCTTCCAAAGCATAGTAACCTATGGTATCATTTTATGGGGAAACTCCAGTTGTGTGCATGACATCCTTCTACTGCAGAAGGAAGCTATTACAGTAATTACAGGATCATCATATAAGGCACACTATAAACCTTTGTTTTCTGAGCTAAAATTATGGCAATAGTAAACCTATATATATATATATATATATATATATATATATATATATATATATATATACTATGACTTAATCTACATTAAAAAGAAGCTACCTAAAGTTAAACACAGAGAAAATATGCATTGCTACAACACAAGGATGAATAGATGTATTTATAACCCATTCCACGGACTCTCAAAATTACTGAACTGTTATGAACTAATAGGGTACAAATTATTTAATAAACTTCCACTAGCTATGCAACATTTACCAGAGTAACCCTACAAACAAGCATCGTTTGACTGGTTAGTTGCCCACCCATTCTACGACATAAAGGATTTCATCAGTTGCAATATTATACTGTGATAACAAACTGATTACTCTTTTGCAAAAGTAATTATATAGTAATATAATTACGACTTTGTAGGATTTCATAAATTGTAATATTACACTGTAATAACAAACCTATTGTTCTATTGCAACATGAAGAATAGTGTATTATTTGTATGACTTTGCCTATTGCCTTAATGGCCTAATGACATTAAAATTATTCTATTCTATTCTATTCTGATTGAATGGAAAAGGCCAGTTAGGCAGACCCAAGGAAAGCTGACCTATACTGTGCAGGCAGGGGCACCAAGAAGAGGATTGACCTGTACCATAGTATATTAGGGCTTTGCTTGGAGGGGCATACCTACCAAAATGGAAGGAGGAGGTGCTTTCATAGTAGTGAGGTATAGGTACTGTGCTGAAAGAAAAAGGGCAGTATCATGACAAAAGTCACACATTTTGTAGAGATTATTCTGGTAAGTTTGTATTCTTGGTTCCACTCACAATGTTATATTTGTGTGAAGTTACATGTGTTGAAAAGAACACCTTTATTGACCCAGAGTTCCTCCAGATTGTAATAAATGATGAATAAATCCATACTTAGAGAAAGTAGTATGTGAAGTAGAGCAAATAGCAGCATGCGCTTGGGTAATGCACACTGGGAATTTACGATTGGAAAGGGAACAGAAAGATCCTTGTCCTTACAAAGTTTAAATTGACCAAAAGATCCATGATAACAATGATATTAAAATGAAAAAAGAGAGTTATGTATTAAGTACACAATTGATAAAAGGAAAACTGTTGGAACCATAAAGTAATGTTACATAGATACGATATTGATGTATGTAATGAACATGTATCAAATATGTGTGTTTGACATAAGGAGGGGGATATGTAGTGCCTCGAGAATTTCGGGGTAAATTCTAGAGACTCTCATATTTCCACCGTCTCAAACACATGTTATTTCATAGATAAGTGTGGTAAAATAGAACTATGTCTACTGCCCCACAGGTATGTGTGTGCAAGACGGACGTATATTGGATGGGTGATTGGCACGAGCACGTAGCCGCTGAGCCCACCTAAGCAGTTACGTGTCACGCTCATGGAATTAACACTTTTATTCATTCATCCTCTCACTTACTGTCGTAAGGTATGGACAGTTGTCTTGTTAAACTTGAAGGTCCACATCTTCCCATGAACAGCCAAGGGTACATTCTTCAACAACTCAGGCAGGACTCTTTGCATTAACTTCAAGTGCAGGTGGCCATTCAGATGGCCAGGTAGAAGATATGGCTCAATGAGACTGTTGTATACAATACCAGCCCTGATATTCACAGCAAAGCATACTTCATGGTGTGACTCTACCACAGATTGAGGGTTTTCCTCATCCCACACATGGCTATTCCTGCTGTTCAGAACAACATCACAATCAAATCAGGCCTCATCAGCAAATGGCATGATTTGTAGGAAATCGGGTCAATCAATCCATTGTTGGAGCAACCACTGACACATTGTGACCCTTCGTGCAACGCCTGCCACAAGCATTGCATTGAATCATTGTGTGTGATAAGGATGTAATTCTTGTTCATGGAGTACTTGCCATGTGCTAGTATGTACAAAGCCCATTTCACATGCAATACAATGAGCACTTGTAGTGGTGTCTGCTGCAACATGGTTCAGCACCTCTTCCTCTAAATTGGGCGTGCAAGTGGTCCTCATATTGCCAGGTCCCTCATTTCTTCTTTCTGATGAACTCCCTCATTTTTCAATCAAGAGAAACACTGGTCATCATGTATGATGCCTGTCAGGAAATTGCATCCTGTACACACTTTCAATAATGAGAGCATTGCAACATACTTCCCCAAATGTATGGTGCATGTCAGTGAGTTTTGTGAAACTCTACTGGGACTGCTCCAGCATATTGTATCTCTGAATAGCACTGAGTAATGAATAGAATTGTCATTGATCCATAGGACAGTCTGATTAGATTAGATTAGATTAGGTTAATACTTGTTCCATAGATCATGAATACGACACTTCGTAATGATGTGGAACGTGTCAGGTTAACAAAAGATGTCTGTACAAGAAATTACATTACACAAAATATTGCATGACACTAATGACTAAGTTGTTTTTTTTTTTTTTTTTTTTTTTTTTTTTTTACTTAGTTTATATCTAAAAATTCAGCCAATGAGTAGAAGGAGTTGTCATCTAGAAATTCTTTTAATTTATTTTTAAATGTTAGATGGCTATCTGTCAGGCTTTTGACGCTGTTTGGTAGGTGCCCAAAGACTTTTGTGGCAGCATAATTTACCCCTTTCTGTGCCAAAGTCAGATTTAACCCTGCATAGTGAAGATCATCCTTTCTCCTGGTGTTATAGGTATGCACACTGCTATTACTTTTGAATTGGGTTGGATTATTATCAACAAATTTCATAAGGGAATATATATACTGTGAGGTTACTGTGAGGATCCCTAGATCCTTAAATAGATGTCTGCAGGATGACCGTGGGTGGGCTCCAGCAATTATTCTGATTACACGTTTTTGTGCAATGAATACTTTTCTACTCAACGATGAATTACCCCAGAATATGATGCCATACGAAAGCAGTGAATGAAAGTAGGCATAGTAAGCTAATTTACTGAGATTCTTATCACCAAAATTTGCAATAACCCTAATAGCATACGTAGCTGAACTCAGACGTTTCAGCAGACCATCAATGTGTTGCTTCCAGTTTAACCTCTCATCAATGGACACACCTAAAAATTTTGAAAATTCTACCTTAGCTACAGACTTCTGTTCAAATTCTATATTTATTACTGGAGTTGTGCCATTTACTGTACGGAACTGTATATACTGTGTTTTATCAAAATTTAAAGAGAGTCCGTTTGCTGAGAACCACTTAATAATTTTGTGAAAAACATCATTTACAATTACATCACTTAGTTCTTGGTTTTTGGATGTTATTACTATACTTGTATCATCAGCAAAAAGAACTAACTTTGCATCTTCATCAATGTGGAATGGTAAGTCATTAATGTATATCAAGAACAGTAAAGGACCTAAGACCGAACCCTGTGGGACCCCATGCTTGATAGCACCCCAGTTTGAGGAATCAGCTGTTGTTTTAACATTACACGAACCACTTATTTCAACTTTCGGCATTCTTCCAGTTAAGTATGAATTAAACCATTTGTGCACTGCCCCACTCAAATCATAATGATTTAGCTTATCTAAAAGAATTCCATGATTTACACAATCAAAGGCCTTTGAGAGAGCACAAAAAATACCAATGGGTGATGTCCGGTTATTCAGAGCATTTAATATTTGATCAGTGAAAGCATATATAGCATTTTCTGTTGAAAAGCCTTTCTGAAAACCAAACTGACATTTTGTTAGTACTTTATTTTTACAAATATGGGAGGCTACTCTTGAATACATTACTTTCTCAAAAATTTTTGATAGAGCTGTCAGAAGAGAGATTGGGCGGTAGTTGTTGACATCCGACGTATCCCCCTTTTTATGCAATGGTTTTACAATGGCATATTTCAGTCTATCAGGGAAAACACCCGGCTCCAAAGAGCTATTACATACGTGGCTGAGAATCCTACTTATCTGTGGGGAACAAGCTTTAAGTACTTTGCTGGAAATGCCATCAATTCCGTAAGAGCTGTCATGGGACAATGTAAATATGATACAACAGAACCATCTTATGGACAAGTAATGTAAACAAATCCTGCACCATGACATCCAAGTAATCAGACTCATCCTCCTTCTTCCCTTGCAGGAAATAAGGAATGTACATGTAAATAAAGAGCACAGTGTGTATAAACGTGTACACATGTTAGCTGTAAATAAGTTGGAAAACATTAATGCTAGACAACATGGTAGACAAGTATATTTTCATATCTCCTTAAACTGGCTTTTCTGACCTGAGATCCCCATCCTCAAATTGTTCAGAGGATCATTTTCAATGTCCTGTTACATTTATGTATCTCTTATGGTAACACTCTGTGTACTCCACCAGGCCTGGTATCAACACTAAACAAGAATGGCACTAATGCACTCTGGCGGATGCTCTACCTGTCACAGAGAATTGCAACTCTAATCATTTTTATGCCTGCCAATGTTGTGTATGCATAAATAGTTACATTTACAACCAATGATCCCTCTGGGTGCTTCATTTTTTTGTCAGGCAATGAATGTGATTAGCTATTACTGATTTTACACAATTGTAAGCCTAAAAGGATCTTTGTGTTCTTCATATCTCATAAAATGTATTCTCTTAGTCTATATGAAGATGGTATCTGTTCTTTCTGGACATGTCTGAAAGAACACATACCACTGGTGATCTTACAACTCTCAAAGGATGAAATTACAATGAAACCCAGACCATCAGCTGCTTACAGGCATGAGAACAGCTGAACAGCTGATAATGTGTTTCCTGACTGGAGGTCAAACTTGGTATCTCTTGATGAAATGGCAGATGCTCTATCTGACTGAGCCATCAAGGACACAGAGGCTAGGATGACTGCAGGGACTTATCTCTGGCATGCTCCCTGTGAGACCATTTCCAACTTACTGTCCACACACTACATTTGTAGAGCCCCTGACCATTATACTCATTACTCGTGGCAGTCAGTCTACCGATTCCCATATGCGTTTGAGCAATGTGTGTGCATACAAACTGAAGAAGATCGTTGGCCAGTAACCCTGATCTATATTACAACTTGATAATAAATTCAGTTGGGAGGAGTACACCACAGAACTGCAGAAATACCTTAACAAATCTGTATTTGCAATTCAAGTGTTAGCAGAGATAGGCGACATAAAAGTGAAAAAGCTTACATACTTTGCCTACTTTCATTCCATAATGTCATATGGTATAATATTTTGGGGTAACTCTTTAAGTCAAACAAAAGTTTTCAGAGTCCAAAAGCATGTAATATGTATTATTTGTGGAGTAAACTCATGGACATCTTGTAGAAACCTCTTCAAACAACTGGGGATACTAACTACTGCCTCTCAGTATATTTACTCCTTAATGAAATTTGTCCTAAATAATATATCTCTTTTTCCAACAAACAGCTCGGTTCATACATACAATACCAGGAACAAAAATGATCTGCACAAGGACTTAAAAGCACTTACTTTAGTTCAAAAAGGGGTCCACCACTCAGGAACACTCATCTTCAATAATTTGCCAGCAAACATAAAAAATTTAGTTACAAATAGAGAACAGTTTATAAGGAGGCTGAAAGACTTACTAGTGGCCAACTCCTCCTACTCCATTGACGAATTTTTTAATAGAAACAAATGATGTGTTGTATATATTTATACTATTAGTTTTGTTATTTCAGCTTAAAAAAATAAAAAATAAAAAAGGTGACATGTTCCACATCCACGAGGATCTCCTCAACACGGATCTATGGAACGAAAACTAATCTAATCTCATATGAATATGGTATCTAAAAACAAAGATGATGTGACTTACCAAACGAAAGCGCTAGCAGGTTGATAGACACACAAACATACACACAAAATTCAAGCTTTCGCAACCAATGGTTGCTTCATCAGGAAAGATGGAAGGAGAGGGAAAGACGAAAGGATGTGGGTTTTAAGGGAGAGGGTAAGGAGTCATTCCAATTCCGGGAGCGGAAAGACTTACCTTAGGGGGAAAAATGACAGGTATACACTCGCACACATGCACATATCCATCCGCAGATACACAGACACAAGCAGATATTTGTAAAGGCAAAGAGTTTGGGCAGAAATGTCAGTCGAGGTGGAAGTACAGAGGCAAAGATGTTGTTGAATGACAGGTGAGGTACGAGTGGTGGCAACTTGAAGTTAGCGGAGGGTGAGGCCTGGTGGGTAACGAGAAGAGAGGAAGAGAGGATATACTGAAGGGCAAGTTCCCATCTCCGGAGTTCTGACAGGTTGGTGTTAGTGGGAAGTATCCAGATAACCTGGACAGGGTAACACAGTGCCAAGATGTGCTGGCTGTGCACCAAGGCATGTTTAGCCACAGGGTGATCCTCATTATCAACAAACACTGTCTGCCTGTGTCCATTCATGCGACTGGACAGTTTGTAGCTGGTCATTCCCACATAGAAAGCTTCACAGTGTAGGCAAGTCAGTTGGTAAATCACATGGGTGCTTTCACACGTGGCTCTGCCTTTGATTGTGTACACCTTCCAGGTTACAGGATTGGAGTAGGTGGTGGTGGGAGAGTGCATGGGACAGGTTTTACACTGGGGGTGGTTACAAGGGTAGGAGCCAGAGGGTAGGGAAGGTGGTTTGGGGATTTCATAGGGATGAACCAAGAGGTTATGAAGGTTAGGTGGATGGCAAAAAGACACTCTTGGTGGAGTGGGGTGGATTTCATGTAGGATGGATCTCATTTCAGGGCAGGATTTGAGGAAGTCATATCCCTGCTGGAGAGCCACATTCAGAGACTGATCCAGTCCCAGAAAGTATCCTTTCACAAGTGGGGCACTTTTGGGGTTCTTCTGTAGGAGGTTCTGGGTTTGAATGGATGAGGAAGTGGCTCTGGTTATTTGCTTCTGTACCAGGTCGGGGGGGTAGTTGCGGGATGCGAAAGCTGTTTTCAGGTTGTTGGTGTAATAGTTCACGGATTCAGGACTGGAGCAGATTCATTTGCCACAAAGGCCTAGGCTGTAGGGAAGGGACCGTTTGATATGGAATGGGTGGCAGCTGTCATAATGGAGGTACTGTTGCTTGTTGGTGGTTTTGATGTGGACAGATGTGTGAAGCTGGCCATTGGAAAGATGGAGGTCAACGTCAAGGAAAGTGGCATGGGATTTGGAGTAGGACCAGGTGAATCTGATGGAACCAAAGGAGTTGAGGTTGGAGAGGAATTCTGGAGTTGTTCTTCACTGTGAGTCCAGATCATGAAGATGTCTTCAGTAAATCTGTACCAAACTTTGGGTTGGCAGGCTTGGGTAACCAAGAAGCCTTCCTCTAAGCGACCCATAAATAGGTTGGCATATGAGGGGGCCTTCCTGGTACCCATGGCTGTTCCCTTTAATTGTTGGTATGTCTGGCCTTCAAAAGTGAAGAAGTTGTGGGTCAGGATGAAGCTAGCTAAGGTGATGAGGAAAGAGGTTTTAGGTAGGATGGCAGGTGATCGGAGTGAAAGGATATGCTCCATCGCAGCGAGGCCCTGGACGTGCGGGATATTTGTGTATAGGGAAGGGAAAGGGGGGGGGGGGGGTAGTTGCGGGATGTGAAAGCTGTTTTAGCATGTGGACAATAAGTTGGAAACGTTGGTCTCATGGGCAGTGTGCCAGAGAGATGTCCCTTGAGTCACACTATTATCTGTGTGCTCAATGGCTCAGTCAGATAGAGGAAGCAGGAGATCCCGGGTTCGAGTCACAGTTGGGGCACACTTTTTCAACTGCCCCATTGATATTTATCAATGCTTGTAAACAGCTAATGGCCTTGATTTCATTGTAATTTCATTCTACAAGAGCTGCAATACTATCAGTGGTATCTGTCCTTATGGGAATCTGTACAATGACTGCGTGAGTAATGAGTATAGTGGACAGGGGCACTACATATGTAGTGTGTCGACAGTCAGTTGGAAATGTGCATCTCATGGGGAGCATGCAAGAGAGAACTCCCTGTAGTCACACTATCCTCTATGTCCTCAATGGCTCAGTCAGATAGAGCATCTGCTGTGTAAGTAGGAGATTCTGGGTCCAAGTCCTTGTCAGGGCACACATTTTCAACTGTCCCCATTGATATTGTTCAACCTCTGTGAGCAGCTAATGGTCTGGATTTCATTATAATTTCATTCTCCTTGTCTGTCTGATGGATTTTGTGTTGCATGATAAAGACTGTATCTTATAAACATGAGTTTGTTCCAGAATATACTTCTTCTTCGTAATATTTTGTTTTATGTTGTCTCTCACTATGTCTTGCACAGAACTCTAACTTTTCATTGCAGTTTTTGAATATACACTCCTGGAAATTGAAATAAGAACACCGTGAATTCATTGTCCCAGGAAGGGGAAACTTTATTGACACATTTCTGGGGTCAGATATATCACATGATCACACTGACAGAACCACAGGCACATAGACACAGCCAACAGAGCATGCACAATGTTGGCACTAGTACAGTGTATATACACCTTTCGCAGCAATGCAGGCTGCTATTCTCCCATGGAGACGATCATAGAGATGCTGGATGTAGTCCTGTGGAACGGCTTGACATGCCATTTCCACCTGGTGCCTCAGTTGGACCAGCGTTCGTGCTGGACGTGCAGACCGCGTGAGACGACGCTTCATCCAGTCCCAAACATGCTCAATGGGGGACAGATCCGGAGATCTTGCTGGCCAGGGTAGTTGACTTACACCTTCTAGAGCACTGTACTGTGGAGACCTCACGCCCCACGTGTTGAGTAATTCGGCGGTACGTCCACCTGGCCTCCTGTATGCCCACTATACGCCCTCGCTCAAAGTCCATCAACTGCACATACGGTTCACGTCCACGCTGTCGCGGCATGCTACCAGTGTTAAAGACTGTGATGGAGCTCCATATGCCACGGCAAACTGGCTGACACTGACGGCGGTGGTGCACAAATGCTGTGCAGCTAGCGCCATTCGACGGCCAACACCACGGTTCCTGGTGTGTCCGCCGTGCCGTGCGTGTGATCATTGCTTGTACAGCCCTCTCGCAGTGTCCGGAGCAAGTATGGTGGGTCTGACACACCAGTGTCAATGTGTTCTTTTTTCCATTTCCAGGAGTGTATTAGCCAGCTCCTCACAGATTGTATGAAAATATAGTGTGATGACAATACAATGTTTTTGTCCAAAGCTTCTTTTTGCGTTTACTCTCTTCTCCTCCAAAAGCTGATTCACCACATTTATATCATAACCATTGTTCACCACTACCTTTTTAATAGTTGTTAACTCATTTACTCTCTCCTATGCTGCACTCAATATTTGGTGCAAATGTTTGTTCAAAGTCATTGGTTGGTAGGTATAAGCACATTGTCAATGATTACAGTAAATGCTTCCTCTGAAAATTATTTTGAGCAGTTGGTTCAGGAGCTTAGTCTAAATATAAATGTCTATGAAAACATACTTGACCACTTAGTAGCAAATAATCCTGAATACATAGTGTATATCATGATGGATACAGGGATTTGTGACCATAAGATCACTGTAATAAGATTGACCATCATAACACCCAAGTTCACCAAATATAAGTACAAAATATATCTATTTAAGAAGCAGATAAAAATTCACTTGATACCTCCTAAGAGACAGTCTCCATTCCTTCCAAACTCACTTGGCAAGTGCAGACCAGAAATGGCTTCAATTCATAGAAATAGTATTGACAGCAAGTGAGAGATTTCTACTGAATAAATTGGTAAAAGGTGGTACTGACCTTACTCGTACATAAAACAGGTCAGAACACTGAGGTAGAAGCAATGAAAAAAAACATACCAAATTTAAAATAACCCAAAATTCCCAAGATTTGTGACATTTCACTGAATCTCAAAACAGAGTGGGTTTCAATGTGAGATGCTTCTAATGAAACTCTCTCTGAACATCCAGCAGAAAATCTAAAGAGATTCTGACCATATGTAAAATACATCAGACTCAATCAGTATGTTTGCTCTGCAATACCAAAAGTAATATTACTGACAACAGTGCCCCTAAAGCTGAGTTACTAAACATAGTTTTCCAAAATTCTTTCACCAAAGACAATGAAGTAAATATTTCAGAACTTGAACCAACATGAGCAACCTAGAATTTCCATTCCAGATATTGTACCAATTATGTTCCTTTCAGAGTATGCTGATACAACAGCTTCATACTTAGCAGTCACATACAACAGCTTGTTCAATGAAAGACTGAAAGTTACAGAGGCCACACCAGTACTCAAGAAAGGAAGTAGGAGTAATTTGATGAATTATAGATCTATACCACTGACGTAGATTTCAGTAGGATTTTTGAACTTAAACTGTGTTCAAATATTATGAATTACATTGAGGAAAATGATCTGTTGACATTCAATCAGCATGGATTCAGAAAAAGTCTTTCCTGTGAAATACATCTATCCCTTTATTCTCATGAAGTAATGAGTGCTGTTGATAGGGGATCTCAAATTGAGTACATATTTCTAGATTTCTAAAAGGCTTTTGCTACCATTCCTCATAAGCATGTTACAATCAAATTGTGTGCCAATGTAGTATTGTTTCAATTGTACAATTGGATCTGTGAGTTCCTGTCCAGATGATCACAGTTCTTAGTAATTGACAGAAAGTCATCAAGTGAACAGAAGTGATATTTGGCATTCATAAAGGAAGTGTTATAACCATTCTGTTGTTCTTAACTTTTATTAATATTTTAGGAAACAATCTGAGCAGCCCTCATGGACTGTTTGCAGATAATGTCATATATCACACACTAAAGTCATCACAAGATCAAAACTAATTGCAAAATGATTAAGTTATCTGTATGTTGCAAAAAGTGGTAATTGTCTCTGAATAAGGAAGAGCATGAGGCTACACATATGAGTACTAAAAGAAATCATCCTAAAATATTTAGGCTGTGAATTCAACTAAATATTTAGGGATTACAGTAACAAATAATTTAAATGGTAATGGTCACATAGATAATTTTGTGCAAATCAAAGGTTGCATTTTATTGGCAGAACTCTTAGAGTATGCAACATGTCTACTAAAGAGACTGTCTACATTATGTCTGTTCATCCTTTACTAAATTATTACTGGGTGGTACTGATGTGGGATCCTTACCAGATAGTATTGATGGAGGTCATTGAAGAAGTTTGAGCAGGAGCAGTTTGTTTTGTACTATAGAAAAATAGGGGAGAGAGTGTCATGTATACAGGGTGAGTCACTAACCATTGCCACCTAAAATAACTTTGAAAGTGAGATAGTGGCTGAAAAGTTGTTGGAACAAATGTTGCATGAGACAACGGGAGCCACAATATGATGTTGGTTTCTTATTGCTAGGTGGGGTTGCATAAGAGATATTATGGTCAACTTTTTTTAAAATGGGATTTTATAGATTGGCACTTATTTTCTGATAGCAGCTATTGAGACAAATCAAATGGTAACAGTAAGGTCTTTAAAGGTCAACGAATATCACACAGCTGGCATGAACATCCATTTACAGAAGGTGTTCGAAGTGAGAACCATTGGTATCAATGCAGTGCTGCAATCTTCTTATCCTGGATTGAGTGGTATTCCTTATCACTTTGGCACTTATCAAAGCACATGCTCTGACAATTATTTCTCATATATCTTGCAAATAGTAAATATTCACCGACTATGGTGTATACAAACTCAAATAGGGGTAATGCAGGAGTAGGTCTAATAATGAACAAAAAATTGGAGTGTGGGTAAGCTACTACAAACAGCATAGTGAAAGCATTACTGTAGCCAAGACAGACATGAAGCCCTTGCCTACTACAGTAGTACAAGTTTATATGCCAACTAGCTCTGCAAATGATGAAAAAATTGATGAAATGTATGATGAGATAAAAGAAATTATTCAGGTAGTGAATGGAGACGAAAACTTTATAGTCATGGGTGACTGGAATTCGAGAGTAGGAAAAGGGAGAGATGGAAACATAGTGGGTAAATATGGATTGGGGGAGAGAAATGAAAGAGGAAGCCATCTGGTAGAATTTTGCACAGAGCATAACTTAATTATAGCTAACACTTGGTTCAAGAATCATAAAAGAAGGTTATATACATGGAAGAACAGGGAGTTCTATACAAGGGTGATGTACTTGAGGACAATATTATGGAAATGGAAGAGAATGTAGATGAAGATGAAATTGGAGATACGATACTGCGTGAAGAACTTGACAGAGCACTGAAAGGCCTGAGTCGAAACAAGGCCCCAGGAGTAGACAACATTCCAATAGAACTATTTGGGAGAGCCAGTCTTGACAAAACTCTACCATCTAGTGAGCAAGATATATGAGACAGGCAAAATACCCTCAGAAGAAGAATATAATAATTTGAATTCCAAAAAGGGCCAGCCGGAGTGGCCAAGCAGTTCTAGGTGCTACAGTCTGGAACCGCTACGATCACAGGTTCGAATCCTGCCTCGGGCATGGATGTGTGTGATGTCCTCAGGTTAGTTAGGTTTAAGTAGTTCTAAGTTATAGGGCTCTGATCACTGATGACCTCAGAAGGAAAGTCCCATAGTTCTCAGAGCCATTTAAAACCAATGAAAGCAGGTGTTGACAGATGTGAAAATTACTGAACTATCAATTTAATAAGTCATAGCTGCAAAATACCAACATGAAATCTTTACAGATGAATGGAAAAACTGGTAGAAGCCGACCTCAGGGAAAATCAGTTTGGATTCCACAGATATGTTGGAACACGTGAGCCAATACTAACCTTACAAATTATCTTAGAAGAAAGATTAAGGAAAGGCAAACCTATGTTTCTAGCATTTGTAGACTTAGAGAAAGCTTTTGACAATGTTGACTGGAATACTCTCTTTCAAAATATAAATATGGCAGGGGTAAAATACAGGGAGCAAAAGGCTATTTACAATTTGTACAGAAGCCAGATGGCAGTAATAAGAGTAGAGGGGCATGAAAGAGAAGCAGTGGTTGGGAAGGGAGTGAGACAGGGTTGTAGCCTATCCCTGATGTTATTCAATATGTATATTGAGCAAGCAGTAAAGGAAACAAAAGAAAAAGTAGGTATTAAAATCCATCAAGAAGAAATAAAAACTTTGTGGTTCACCAATGACATTGTAATTCTGTCGGTGACAGCAAAGGACTTGAAAGAGCAGTTAAATGGAATGGACAGTGTCTTGACAGGAGGATATAAGATGAACATCAACAACAAAATGAGGATAATGGAATGTAGTTGAATTAAGTCGAGCGAAGCTGCGGGAATTTAGGATATGAGACACTTAAAGTAGTAAAGGAGGTTTGCTATTTGGGGAGCAAAATAACTGACAATGGTCAAAGTAGAGAAGATATAAAATGTAGACTGGCAATGGCATGGAAACCGTTTCTGAAGAAGAGAAATTTGTTAACATCGAGTATAGATCTAAGTGTCAGGAAGTCAGTTCTGAAAGTATTTGTATGGAGTGTAGCCATGTATGGAAGTGAAACATGGCCAATAAATAGTTTGGACAAGAAGAGAATAGAAGCTTTCAAAATATGGTGCTACAGAAGAATGCTGAAGATTAGATGGGTGGATCACATAACTAATGAGGAGGTATTGAATAGTATTGGAGAGAAGAGGAGTTTGTGGCACAACTTGACATGAAGAAGGAAGTGGTTGGTAGGACATGATCTGAGGCATCAAGGGATCAAAAATTTAGCATTGGAGGGCTGTGTGGAGGGTAAAAATTGTAGAGGGAGACCAAGAGATGAATACACTAAGCAGATTCAGAAGGATGTGGGTTACTGTAAGTACTGGGAGATGAAGAAGCTTGCACAGGATAAGGTAGCATGGAGAGCTGCATCAAATCAGTCTCAGGACTGAAGACCACAACAACAACAACATGGTGCATCCATAAAATGTGCCTTTGACACCTAAACACCATCCAAAAGTTTTGCAATACGTCAATAATAGGATCACTAAGCCTAGTATCATCAAATGAAGTGACTGTGAATGATGTAATCCTTCAAAGAACAAGTTAACATGCTTCTCATTTATGGAGAATGTCAACGAAATTCAGTGAGAGCTAGAGATTTATATGCTGAAAGATATCCTCAATGTACTCACCCTACACATCATAAATTTAAATATGTGTATGATAAATTCAGAAGAACTGGGTCTTTAACGCATCAGAAACATATCTGGTAAAGAAAAGTCACTAATGAGGAAACAGAAATTGGTACTCTTCCCAGTGTGGTTTGAGATCCCTGTGTAACTTTGCATCAGATTGCAAGGGAAACTGAGATGAGCCAGAGTATTGCTGTTCATGTTCTGCATCACCATAAATATCATCCTTACCATATCAGTCTACACCAAGAATTAACTGGTATGGATTATATGCATTAGACTGAATTCTGCTGATGGGCTCAACTTCAGAATCAGAGGAGTGACACATTTATTAATTTGATTTTATTTACTGATGAGGCTACATTCATGAACCATGGAAATATTAATCTGCATCGCGTGCATTATTGGGCAACTGAAAATTCATGTTCGATGCTGAAAGTTGGACACCAAAAACTGTGGTTAGTTAATGTATGGTGTGGAATTCTGGAGGACAGAATTACAGGATCCTATTTCACCAATGGAAATCTTAGTGGTAGGAAGTACACCACATTCCTGCAAGAAACATTAGCTCTACTACTGGAAGAAATATCTTTAGTAACAATGAACAGAATGTGGTATGAACCAATGGGTGTCCGGCACATTTTTCGCTGATGATTAGAAATGAGTTGCAGAGACAATTCCCAAATCTTTGGATTGGATGCAAAGAAGATGTGTCATGGCTGGCTCATTCACCAGACTTGATGCCTCTGGATTTTTTAATGTGTTTATAAAGACATTCCAACTACATCTGAAGATATGCAAGACAGAATTGTCAGAGCATGTACTTCAATAAGTGCCAATGTGTTAAGGAATACCATTCAATCCATGATAAGAAGATTGCAGCACTACATTGATACCAATGGTCATCACTTTGAACACCCTCTGTAAATAGACATTCATGCCAGCTTTGTGAACTTTGTTGACCTTCAAGAACCTTACTGTTACACATCATTGGATTCATCTCAATAGCTGCTGTCGGAAAATAAGTTGCAAACTATAGCATTCCACTTAAAAAAACAAATTTGACCTTCCTATCTCTGAAGCAAACCCACCTAGCAACAAAAAACCAACATCATATTATGGCCCCCATTGTCCAATGCAACATTTGTCCCAAAGTTTTCAGCTCCTATCATACTTTCAGAGTTATTCTTGGTGGTGATAGTGAGTGACTCACCTTGTATAATTAGCAAGTTGGAATGGCTATCATCAAAACAAAGTTGACTTTCATTGCATCAAGATTGTTTCATGAAATTTCAGTCACCAACTTCTGAATGTGAAAATATTTTATTTTTGCCAATTTACATAGAAAGTGACAATCAATGTAATGAAACAACAGAAATCAGAGCTTATGCTGGAAGATTTAAGGATTTACTTTTTCATGGGGAAACAATAGGGAAATAGTCTGAAGGCTGAAGAACACTCTGCCAGGCACTTGAGTGTGAACTTCAGAGCAGTCATGTAGATGTTGATTTCCCACCATTTGCACTAAATTTCTAAATGCAGCTTCTTTTTACATGACTGGTAGTATAATCATTTGTAACCTCTATATCACTTGTAGTATACCCACTGAAGACATTAAAGGCTCTCAAATTAACATTTCTTAATATTACTTATTAAAAATATTTAATACAGTTATTTCATTAGTGTTGCTCAGTGAAGTTGATTTTTTCATGGAA
The DNA here is from genome assembly GCF_023897955.1 of Schistocerca gregaria. Lineage (NCBI taxonomy): Eukaryota > Metazoa > Arthropoda > Insecta > Orthoptera > Acrididae > Schistocerca > Schistocerca gregaria. Next base: position 616,525,962 of record NC_064923.1, on the reverse strand, counting down.
CTCATAAAATTTTATGCCAATTTTGCTCATAGTTTCTTCAGTTCCATCTAAAAGTAATGCACACAGTAAACATATAGTTGATAATAAATAAGATTATACATCTAACAACCAACAGATTTTAAAATATTCGTGGTTATTAGAAAGCTATCTGTCATTTTGCCCAAAATGAGTTATCCCATGGCCAACTCATTTCCTTGGATACAGACCTGACAAATCCACAAACTCTATATCTATAGCTTTGATACATTCTTAAGTTTCCCATGACTTATTACTTTGTGTGTAGCACATATATTTCACAAATATTTAGTATTTTTCACACGTATTTGATAATTTTCACACATAATTGTACAAGTATTTAATCTAAATCCTTTCTTTCACTTTCCATTGAATCTTACCGACATTTCTAACTGGTTGTCATTGCATGAAGAAGAAATGTTGCTGTCACCCATTTGATTTTCTGCTGTTTCCTACCAAGAGGCTACAGAAAGTGTATTAAAGTGTGTGGCATGATTCTGGCACTAAAATACTGTGACATATTTATTGGTTCACCATGTTGCTTATTCTCATACCCTGATTGACATAGTGTACTACAAAAATAAGACAGACCATAAATCATATTTTTAAGGTGTTTCAAGTCAACTAAATGTAGGAAATAAATACCAACAGCTCATTTCTGAACATTTTTACATGTCACACCTTCTTATTCCTGCTCTCCCTGTGTAATGGGTCACCCTCCTCTAACATTATCGTTTATATATATAGAATAGAAATAATCGATACCACATCTACTATTGATTCTTGTGTATTTGAACATTCTCGGATGTTCAACTGAATTAAATTCATATGATTTTTTATATGGTGTGCTATGTTTTGTGCTAAAATATGTAAAAAGAAATTAACTTGTTAGTACTCTGTATGTACAGTTAAAATTACACTTCATTTAAAAATATTTGAAATTACAAAAATTCTGGTATACTTAAAACTCACATTATTAACTGCACAATATAATGGGAATTATTAAATTTATTCCTGGACTCATTTATAAAATAATGTTATATCTTGTTGATGATTCTTTTTTTTGTCAAGAAAGCTTGTAAACTCTTTTGCTTAGTAAACTCTTTGGAATATTGTGAATACTGCAGAATGTGAGTAGCTGCGGGCAGTGCCTCTGATGCAAGTAGACGAATTTCTAATCTTGTCAATAACAATGTGAATTCATGTTCTGAAGTGGAATTGTTAAGTTGGTGTGATATAAAAGCATGGGGTAAAATAAAAAGATATTAATAACAAAGGCAAATCTTCATCAGTTATTCAGTTCAACAAGAACCTGCAATGTTATAAGAATTACAGCCTCAAGGACGTACCCTAGACACAAGACTTGGAGCCACCAACTATGAGATAATGAAGATAAATTAAAATTTCTTCTTTTGTATATCTTATGCTTCTCAAAGTTTTCTTAACTTTTTGCAGAGACATAGAACTTTAATAGTGATGTGTGGGAGGGTAATATTACAACTCTAGTTGTAGTGGGGTATCTTATGAGTCCCGCAGTATTTATATACCAATACTGAGTCACCTATTTACCAAATTTGGTTGTATTTGCTGCCAGCATTTTGGAGTTATGCCCTTACTTCAAGACTTCTCACATCCACCCTAATATATTGCAATTCTAGGTATGTCTTACTGTTACAAAAACTGTTTTCATATAGTAACTCATATGTGTGCCAAGAATTGTGACATTACAGAGATATGCTCTTATGTCACTGTATATTTGCATCCCCCTCATGCTGCCAACCCTACCACTATGTGTAAAATATCATCACAATTGCCACCTAAGAGCCTAGCACTTCCAAAAATTATCAGTTCAATATCAATGTCAGTTGTACTGGCTATTTTTATGTGTCATAGCTTCTTAACTCCACCCCCATTCACAATTTCATAGATACTAGAAATATACTACCCCACAGTATTTTTACACACATAATGAGTCATGTATATTCAAAATGTGGTTGAAATTGATTCTGTGTCACATGCTCTTCAAATATAGGGTGTCTCTCCTAAGAGCCATCAGATGTATTTTCTCTCACTTTTAACAGAGATTTGCACTTTTACTTTTGCAACGTATTTGTGGAGTCAGCCCAATCAAATACCGCTCATCATGTGTTTCAGGCAATGCCCTGTGTCAATGAAAAGTGTTGGTTTGTTCCTTGTTACAAGCAAAATTATTTTTAAAGCATAAATTTACCTGCCCAATCAATAGTGCAATACCAAATTAGTCTTACTTCAACATCTGTTTTACTGATATTTATTTACAGAGACAGTAAAATATGTAGAATAACCAGTCCTGAAAGACTGAACAGTGCTACTGCATGGCAACAGCAGTCGGTGTGGACCAGGGCAGTATTTTGACTGCTCGAGTACTAGTTATTCTTCATGTTTCAATGTCCCTGTTAATACATACCAATAAAACAAATATTGAACTAGACTAATTTTGGACCAATCTATCCAATGGGAATTAAAATTCCACTTTAAAAATAATTTTGTTTATAAAGGGAAGCAAAGTGATGTTTTCCATTGACACTTGGCACCACATAAAAGATGTGATGAACGGTATTTGTGTGTGCTGATTCCACTTACAAACTGCAAAAAATAAATTGTAAATATTTGCCAAAACATCAGATAAAATGTACATGATGTCTCTTAGGAGAGATACCCAATATAAATCAACTGTCTTGTCCATCACTCATAGAGAATACATAACAGGATTTGATTGAGTTCTTCTTTCACCATGTCTGCTTGTGTCTGTGTATGTGCGGATGGATATGTGTGTGTGTGCGAGTGTACACCTGTCCTTTTTTCCCCGTAATGGAAGTCTTTCCGCTCCCGGGATTGGAATGACTCCTTACCCTCTCCCTTAAAACCCACATCCTTTCGTATTACCCTCTCCTTCCCTCTTTCCTGAAGAAGCAACCATCGGTTGCGAAAGCTAGTAATTCTGTGTGTGTGTGTGTGTGTGTGTGTGTGTGTGTGTGTGTGTGTGTATTTTGTTCATTGTGCCTGTCTGCCGGCGCTTTCCCGCTTGGTAAGTCTTGGTATCTTTGTTTTTAATATATTTTTCCCATGTGGAAGTTTCTTTCTATATTTTAATGAAATGGTAACATGTACTTGTTACACTGTTTTTAAGTCAATTATTTTATTTATTTATGAGCATTTGAAATTGACATGGTGCAGACCACACCAAAATCTATCACTAGATCATAATTACATACCAACACTGACACTGTGCAAGCAGAATTAGCAGTGCTGAAACTAGAAAACTGCACCTCACTATCTGCCCCAGGTAAGATCACTACCCATGGCAAACTCAGATGCAGGCAGAGTCAGTAGTAGTCCTGTATGACAGTTGTGAATGTGTCTGTATTATGTCAACATCTGATGAATGATTTAATCTGATAACTGATACAGTCTATTTTGAATGTGCCTGTCTGCCACTTCATACCTTTGTTATGTGGTGAGTTACAATATACCTATTTCATGTTGTTGACTGTCAAACAACGTTAGACATGGAAAGAAATTATTATTTGCTGATGTAAGCAACATCATAATCACACACAAAATACCAGAACCACTAGTAGAGAAAGCAAATGACTAGTCAAAGAATGTTTACAACTGACCATCATACAATAATTTTACAGTGAACATATGGGAGCAAGCAGCAAAAATTTCACCTTAAGAAGAAAAATCTGTAACATTAAATTCAAGTGAATATTTCATAGACTGCATAACAAACATCAATTTTTTAGGATTTAATATTAACTCTCACTTTTAGTGGAATGAACAAGCAAATGCATTAGCACAGAAAATGTCGTTAGCATGCTGTGCCCTTACTGCCTCACATCATTGTCTAATGGACAACGATTTATAGCTACATACTGTTTGTGTATGCACTTCATCTTTCGCACCAAGTGAGGTGGTGCAGTGTTTAGCACACTGGATTGGCATTTGGGGGGATGGCAGTTCAAACTCATTTCCAGCCATCCTGATTTAGGTTTTCCATGATTTCCCTAAATAACTTCAGGTAAATGCTGGGATGGTTTCTTTGACAGGGCACAGCCTACTTTCTTCTCTAATCTGATGGGACTGGTGACCTTGATGTTTGGTTCCCTCCCCCCAAAATCAATCAACCAATCATCTTTAGCTATGGAACTATTGTTTGCAGGTTACATGCACAATATCAGGACACAGTCTGCATAACAAAAAGTGTCTTTACAATAATAATTAAAACTGGTAACTGAGCTATCTATAAACATCTATTTAGAAAGATGGACATTCTCACTGCACGATGTGAGTATATCTACAACTCTGTTATGAACATAAAGAATAACATCAGTAATTGTCTCACAAGCAGCACATATTCAAGATCATGGAACAAGAGCCAGCAGACAGATTTGCTTCAACTTTAATGCACCCCAGTGACAACCCTGGAGACAAGACTGTCAACATGTACTTTCAGATGAGTTGTAGTTTTGTACAGCTTCACAAGGGACATGTGTGGAGCCTCCAAGGAGAACAAAAATTTGCAGACTGTCTTCTTTATTGTCTTGTACGTCAAGACCTGATTAATGGTATGGGATGCAACTGTGTACACAACACCATCACTTCTAGTTCACCTAGCTGGTATTATGGACTGTAGCTGTTACATTTCTCATGTGCTAAGGCAGGTGGTTGTACCTTATCTTCAAGGTAAAAAAAAGGTAAGACTGCATTGTGCGCATGTTGTCCTGATCTCCATGATACAGGGGATGCTAACTGTTCCGCAGCACATTCTTCAGCTCTCTCAGAAACTGAAAACATCTGGTCATGAATTTCTGAGAGATTTTCATACCATCACTATCAACCACTATCTAGCATTAAGTTGGAGCAGCATGGAAAGACATGTCTTTCATTCAAGCTAGGTTTGGCTTGTTTGGACTACACTTATTGAATTTACCAGAAGTTAACAAACAAGTAACACTACACAGTATTTTCTACAAGTGAATTAAATTGTACAATAAATTGCCCCAGGTGGTTAAATAGACAGCAAAAGTCCCAATAATTAGATAATAAATAGCTAAATAACTTGCATTACAAAATCAAAGTTATTTAGACAACACAGATTATGGAGTGGCAAAAGTTACCTTCCATATACATTATAGAAATGGGCATATGTATGTGGGTGTTTCATATTTCTTCCTAAATCACTAGACTCATTTCAACCAAATTTGGTACTTACATTGTTTATTGTCCAGTAACAATTGTTGTGGGGGTGGGGGGTGAGTGGGCTGGAGAATGTCCTACCTATCATAGTTCAGGGGATATGACATCAAAAATAAAGAGAGGCATAAAAAACTGCCCCTTCTGTGCTACCAACTCTATTCACAGTAAATTTTGCAGGCAGTGTCCATATATACTGCTAAATGCACATACTGTATCATGGTACCACACATAGTTAAGGAGATATGATAGCATCAAAAATGAGGTGCATGAAAATCTGTGCATGACATTTAAATTTATTACTCCTTTAGTACTAACTCTATTCACAACCTATTTTACAGTTAGTATCTACATATGCCACTACATATAGAAAAATAAGAGGGTAAGTCAAAAAGCAAAGAGACTTTAAGAAAAGAATATTTATTCTATTGATAGAAAACTAAAACATAACCTCATTGCATTTCAACATACTTCGGCCAATATTTTACAAGCTTTTTGATTCTGATGGAAAAGAATTTTTTTTATTTCACCTCTAACCAATTTCTATCTTATCAATGACATCTGCATTGGTTGCAATTCTTCTTCCCCTGAGCTCAAAGATACAAACATATGGAAATCACTGAGTCAAGTATGGACTTTTTGGTGGCTGTTCCAGAGATTTCAATCCCAGCTCCTATATTTTTTCAGCTGTCAGTTTGACAAAGTGTGACCAAGCATTATCTTGCTGCAGGATGACACCTTTTCAATGTTTCTGTGATGTTTGGATCTGGTTGCAGGTTTCAGTTTAATTAGCAACATATCACAATTGTTCTCACTGTTCACAGTTTTGGCATTTAAATTTCTTAACTTATGGTGATGATGGGTGCTTCCAAAGCTTGCTTGCAGTCTTACAGTTTTTGTTCATAATCTACAATAATGATTTGCTGTAAAAGTACATCTCCCAGTGGATGATAATGGGCCGAATATTTATGAGAGCTATCCATCTTTTGCCCCTTATGCTGCACTGACAATTGTTTCAGTACTCACCTTGCATACAATTTCTAAAAATTTAGCTGTAGTGTAAGATGGAATGTGCTGAACCATGACTGATGCATAAAGTATCGACAATTTCATCCACTGTAATTAATCTGTTTCCCTCATAATAACCTCAGTGATTTCCCAAATGTCCTCAGTTGTTGACATCAATGGCCTGCCTGATCTTTCCTCATCACATAGAGAACTTATTCCCTTTTTGAAGCACTATACCATTCATAGATGATTTGTGATGAACAGCTGCTACCTTAGTGCACTTGCATTCAATGAATAATTTCCACAGATTAAACACCTTTCATAAACAAAAATCAAATCACTGCCCTCATTCCTCTGCGGTACAGACCGACACTGGAGTTGCCCTGTTTCACAGTCTTCGACAATACAATGGCTAACACAGGAAAAAGGGTGACACATTGTATAGAATTGCTGAAGATGACACTACTTCAGCCCTGGATACTAGCATTGTTAACAGGTCCTATGGTGAGAAATTGCAAAAGTCCATTTACTTTTTGACTTACCCTTGTATATCATTGTGTGACACATAGTTCAAGACATATGACATCATAAATACTGATGTGCAAAAAAATTGCCACATCACGCATGATGTTTCACTTTATTATTTCTTTGCTGGTAACTCTATTCGCAATATATTTCACTGACAGTATCCAAATATGCTGCTAAATGTATCTACACAGATACATCACTGTACAACATGTAGTTCAAGGGATATGACATCATAAACAGTGAGATAAAAGAAAAACTGCCACTTCATGCATGTCATTTAAATTTATTATTACTAACACAATGAACATATTCTGATACAATTTGGTAACAAGAGAGCCTGAGCCCAGAGGAAGAATGCTGATTTGAAGAATATTATGTGAATTAGGGAGAATATTTACTCTTTGAAAAATCTATTTAGTTTTTGACTTGTGGCAACTCCAAAGGCAATAACTTTGAATTTTGGAAATAATGAAGTTGAATGGGATCAATTTTTGGACAAGCATGACTTTTCCATGTAAGTGGAAATAATGAAGTTGAATGGGATCAATTTCTGGACAAGCATGACTTTCATATGTAAGCAGACTGAAGTGTGGACCTCTTTGTCAATGTTTACCTCTCAAGCTCTCTGGCTTTAACATTGATGTGACTTGTTCTAATATGCTTGTTCACATTTATGAATAATAAAGTAATTACCACGTTTTTAACTGGTGTTCATTGTATGTAGTTCCAACCACCTATGCCAGTTAACAACAGCGAAGACACTGATTATGTGGATTATTCATAATAGTCTTATTTTGCAGGTGCGGCTCAGATTTGAGTGTGGCTTAGATTCAAGTAAATACAGTAAGTTCATGGATAGTTGGAAGAGAAATCTGGACAATGCGAGTGAATGCTTTGACCATTCAGATAACCCACGAACCCCATCAAACATTTATAGGACATAATTCAGAGGTTACTTAATGCACAAAATCCTGCACTGGCAACACTTTTGCAATTATGGACAGCTACAGAGGTAGCACAGCTCAACATTTCTAGAGGGGCTTCCAATGTCTGGTTGACTCCATGCCACATCAAGTTGTTGCACTATGCAAAAGGAGGTCTAACACAATCATAGTAGGTCACCTCAGTGTTTGGCTATTATGTGCATTATCCAGTATTTGAGAATGAGAACACTTAATGACTTACAATAATTTTTACACATAACTTCAAACCTGTACAAAAATGTTTCTCACTTTCAAGCCCCATAGAAATTATGAAAGGAAAGAGTTTATCACTTACTACATTTTCGCTGTTCATGCAGTGAAACTGTTGCATCAGGATGACAACATGACCTTTAAATTTACTGTTTCTTTGCTACTAACTTTAGTCTCAACACATTTAGCAGCATTATCATAATATGCTGCTGAATGTACCTACAAAATTGTATAACTGTGGGGAGGAAGTGAACAGGAAGGAAGGGGGCAGGGGGGTGGACATAGAAAGGAAAGAGACAGTGAGAGGAGCAGGAGGAGATGGGCAAAGAGAGAACAGAGTAGCAGATAGAAAGAGAGAGGTGTGGGAGGAGATGGACAAGGAGAGAGGGGAAGAATGAGTCTGACCACTGGAACTGAAATAAATACATACTCAAGCAATGGCAGTTACTCAGCTAGTTATTTAACTATAAACAACTGCCATTCTGCAGTAAACTGCCATGGTTCAGTAATCATTATTGTAAAATTCTATGTTCAGGATCTGAGACTGAATATTCTATCCTCTTTCCATTCTCCTGACCTCAACATTTCTTTCATAGCAATGAGATTTGTGACAGCTTTCTCAGACAGGCCAAGGGAACACAGTGAAAATTCAATAAAGTGTCAGAAATATCATCAACGTCCTGTTGCCAGAATTGGAGTGTAGCATAATGTAGTGTGCATGTGTAGTGTTGGCATTGACCAGTTATGTGATACAGATGAGTAATGGCAGTATTAATGTATATTTTGATAACATAATATTACTGTATGTATGAATTAGTTAATTTAAAAAAAACAATAGTTTCCTTATTTCAATAAAGGAGACATGTCTGATATCATTTTGTAAATCATTTATGGCTGAATAAACAATTAACTAACATTTCTTGGAAATCATAGATTGTTACCATATAGAGGAGTTGCTGAGTCACTGGCAGCCACAATGAAAAATAATGCTAGAAATATTCAGCTTTCAGACTAAGTAATCAGAAGTGAAAAACACACACACATTCATATGAGCATAACTCCTACACACATGTCCAACGTCATCTCTGAGTTCTAAGGCATGATAGACCTGTTGATGACTCAGCACCTCCTCTGTGTGGTGAGTAGCAATTTATCCTTTCTATGTTGTTGTTATTCCATCCCGAACTTGATTGCAACTAACAAATCTTTTATGACATCACTTATACTTTTTACTGTCACAGCTACAGTCAGTACTTCCATAAAAGTACTGAGTGCAGTATTAATTAATAAAATAATATGTAGTATATCAAAACATCTAATTTTTAACAATGGTCTCACTTATTTTAATGTGAGTAAAATGTAACTGTTTTCTTTTTTGGACTTACTCATCTCCACATGCTATCATATAAAGACATGCTCCCAACCAAAGAGAGCCAAAAAATAAAAGGAGAAGATATTTAAACAATCTCAGCAGTGTAACATTTACATTAAATTTCTCCTCCATCTGGCTTAGTTGCCGAAGTACCTGCAGAATGTAAAACCATTTCTTTTACATTAATTGCAATTTGTTATCACAGTATCTTATAAATGGAAGAACAAATTCAACTCACCTCTTTTAATTTTATCACTCTGTTTAACATTACAATATCTTCCAGTCTTTTATTCTTACCGGAAAAAACAGCTCTAACAAAGAGCTCTAATGGTACTGTGGCAATTATATCTAATATAAAACCACTTTCAGAAAATTTTACAGCTGCTATCTCAGACACTGTTTTTGCAAACCCTGGAAGTTAGAACATGTGTGAATAAGAGCATAACAAAGAAATGGCAGGCTATATTCATGATATAGTTTTTAAAAAAGCTGTAAAAGCACCTAGCATCAGCAAATACTACATGCATCTTGCATCAGCAAATACCAGGAGCTGTAATTCTTAATGGTCCACATCAAATTTTAACAATGAAAAGAATCAGTTTTTGACAAAATAATTTAATTTAATATATAAAATATCTGTTCAGGTGGCAGAACACACATACCCTTTCCTTCTCATCCTATGTGGTTAAGTCTACCCTGACCCACAATTTTGGGTGAATTTGCTGAAATCTACCCTTTGTCATAGACGTCTCCAGTCCTTTACCTTCACCCCTCTTCCCTCCCCTTCAAACCTTCTGTCTGAAGTAGGAGCTACTGTCTCCAAAAGCTTGTCTAAGAACAGCCTTCTTTTATGTATGTGTTCCAACATCAAATTTTAAGTAACACACATTGTAACCATATTGAATGTTTATGTTTGACATAGCTGAGTCAGTTAAGAAGATCCCTGACAGCTGCAGCGAGGTAGCCATGGCATCTTCATGCAAATGCTTTGGTAACATGGTTCTGTAAATGTCTCCAAGGCAATTCATCAGTTGTAGTTGAAGTTATGTAGATGACTATTGGTTTTGCCTGAGGCCATTAGCACAATGCAGCTGAAAGCTGTCAACAGCCCTGCTACGTGTCAGGGATAATCTTAGCTGACTTGACAATTGTTATGTCACCTAAATTTCATTCAGAAATGTTGATCAATGACTTGTTCTTATAAAATCGATGTCTTATAACCATTATTATTATATAAAATTTAGGGAAACTGAATGAATTTAATTGGAAAACAATTCACTAAACAACATTTGAAGTACAGCTGACATGGCCATAATTACAACACAATGGTTCAGATGTTTATGTAGTGTACTACAAAAATTCTGTTTGTTGTTTTGAGGAATAAATCACGAGGTGAAAATTCCAACATATAACACATATTGAATATCGGATTATCAACACTATATGTGTTTGTTCTCTCTCTCTCTCTCTCTCTCTCTCTCTCTGTCTCTCTCTCTCACACACACACACACTCTCTTCTCTTTGGCTACAGATGACACAATGCAGACCTACTGGTCTGTGTCCTGTAATGGCTATTATGAGATGTTCAGCTAACAACTTTACACAACATTCTTACAGCATGTTTCTTCAGGATAATTACTTTTTTAATCTTAGCTACATTGCCCAATATATTAAGCCATAAGAAAGTAGTGAGTGAAACTATAAATTCCTCAGAATTGTAACACTTACCTGGAACACAGATAATTAGCAATACAGTTCAGCCACACATTGTACACAGGTGTAATACCATTTACTTTCTGGATAAAAGAAATGATAATGAAATGGGTTTCTCACTCAGAAATCATATTTGAGAGTTGGCTGTTGCTGAAAAGATTGTTTTACACCTCATGTAAGAAGTACAAATATCTACCAGCATGTGTCATTATGAAAATGGCAGGAACATGGCCTGTTGAGACTGCAGTATATTGTTCTGTGATATTACTTCTTGCATTGATTAGGACTGCTTGCACTGACCAGTATTTCATGACTGAGAGTTGAATACAGAATTATCAGATTCAGGAAAGCCACATTCAATGCTGTGCAAGGTCCAAATGTTTCCTCCTACCCACTGCCATATCTCTAGAAGTTTTATGGACATATATATTGTTCACTCACCCATGCAGAATTCTGCAGTCATCCCACATACCTTGAATCATGAAATGGGCTTGTTTGCAACAAGACAAATGTCCACATGGATAATTCTATGGCATCTACAGTCAAAGGCAAAACACAATAGCAACAAGTCTCCCAAATGAATTACACAATGCATGTGAGCATTGTCACAGGAAAATTTGTGACATCCCTGACATAAGTTATCAGTTTGACTGGAAACAGATGGTTCTCTGATGTATCATGGCATTTATGAAATCAAAAAATGTTTATTTTCACCAAATTTCAAACCATAATCAGATGCATCACAGTTTAGAAATGCTGTGTTGTGTTGTTGTAGTCTTCAGTCCTAAGACTGGTTTGATGTAGCTCCCCATGCTATTCTGTCCTGAATGAGACTCTCCTTCTCCAAATAACTACTGCAACCTACATCCTTCAGAAACTGTTTATGGTATTCATCATTCATCTCTTTATCCCCCTCTACAATTTTTACTAACATATGTTGTAGGATCAGTACTGCCTTGCATGTTCCTACATTTCTCTGGAAACCAAACTGATCTTCCCTGAGGTCATCTTCTACTAGTTTTTCTATTCTTCTGTAAAGAATTCATGCTAGTATTTTGCAACCATGTGTTTTGCAAATGGATAGTTTGGTAATTTTCACACCTGTCATCACCTGATTTCTTTGGAATTGAAAATATTACATCCTTCTTGAAGTCTGATGGTATTCTGCCTGTCTCATTTATCTTGCTCACCAGATAGAAGCGTTTTTTCATGGTTGGTTCTCCCAGGCTATCAGTAGTACTAAAGCAATGTTGTCTACCTCTGGTGCCTTGTTTTGATCTATGTTTTGCAGTGTTCTGTCAAATTCTTTGTGCAGTATCATAGCTTCCATATCATCTTCATTGACATCCTCTTCCATTTCCATAATATTGCCTTCTAGTTTATCTCCTTTGTATCGACCTTCTATATAATACTTCCACTTCCTTGCTTAAAACTGGTTTTCCATATGAACTCATGATATTAATATAGGTCGTTCTCTTTTCTCCAAAGATATCTTTTAATTTTCCTATTTGTAGTGTCTATCTTTTTCCTGGTGATATAAGCTTCTAAATGATTACATTTGTCCTCTAGCCATTCCTGCTTAGCCATTTTACACTTCCTGTCAGTCTCATTCTTTAGAGATTTCTATTCCCTTTTGCTTGATTTATTTACTGCATTTTTATATTCCCCTCTTTCATCAATTACATTCAATACCTCTTGTGTTATCCAAGGATTTTCACTAGATGTTGCCTTTTTAGATATCTGATCTTCTGCTGCCTTTACTATTTCATGTCTGAAAGCTGCAAATTCTTTTTCTACTGTATTCCTTTCCCCTGCCCTTGAAAAGCATTTCCTAATGCTCCCTCTGAAACTCTCAACAACCTCTGGTTCTGTCAGGTTATCCAGGTCCTATCTTGATAAATTCCTACCTTTTTTTGCAATTTCTTCAGGTTTAATCTAGAGTTTGTAACTGATAAATTGTGGTCAGCATACACGTCCGTCCCCGTAAATTGTGCTACGATTTATCATGTGGTTCCAAAAACTCTGTCTTGCCACTTCATACACAATCTGAAACCTTCTGGTGGCTTCAGGTCTCTTCCACACATACAACCTTCTTCCATGATTCTTAAACCAAGTGTTTGTGATGATTAAATTATGCTCTGTGCAAAATTATACCAGGTGGCTGCCTATTTCATTCCTTTTCCTGATTCCATATTCACCTACAATTTTTCCTTTTCCTACTGTCAAGTTCCAGTCCCCCCTCAAAATTAAATTTTCATCTCCTTTAACAATCTGAAAAATTTATTATATCACATCATACGTTTCTTCATTGTCTTCATTGTCTGCAGAGGTAAACTTGTAGTATTGTGGTAGCATAGGCTATCTTGGCCATGATAATGCATTCACTATTCTGTTCATAGCTTAATCCCATTGCTAATTTATTATTCACTATTAAACCCACCCCTGTATTACACCTATTTGATTTTGTATTTAAAACCCTTTATTCACCTGACCAGAAACCGTGTTTCTCCTGGCACCAAACTTCACTAACTCCCTCTGTATCTAACTTTACCTTTTTAAATTTTCTAACCTACCTGTCCAAAGTTATCTAACTGAATTTCCGCTCTCTGATCCATAGAATGCCAGTATTGTTCCTCCTGATGATCTGAGTGGTCCCAACCCAGAGATCCGAATACAGGACTATTTCACCTCTAGAATATTTTACTCAGGTGGATGCTACCATCCTTTAACCATATAATAAAGCTGCATGGCCTCAAGAAAAATTACATCTGTAGTTTCCCCATGTTTTCAGACTTTTGCAGTAACAGCAGAGGTAGGACGATTTGGTTGACATTACAAAGCCAGTTCACTCAATAATCCTGGCTGTTGCCCCTGGAACTACTGAAAAGACTGCCGCCTCTCTTCAGGAACCACACATTTCTTTGGCCTCTCAGCAGATATCTGTCCATTGTGGTTGCATCTGGCTATCTGAATTACCGAGGCACGCAAGTTACCCCACCCATGGCAAGACCCATGTTACTTGGTTCATGGGTGGAGGGGTGCTGTGATGTGTGTGTGTGTGTGTGTGGGGGGGGGGGGGGGATTAGTAGTAGTAGTAGTAGTAGTAGTGGTAAAAGTAATAGTTTATTCATCCAGAGACAATTTACATTGCGTGTATTTTGTCAGAAAATACATAGTAAATAAAAATAAATACACACACACACACACACACACACACACACACACACACACACACACACATACACACATATAAGGATGTAAAGCATCATACAAATACAAGGGTTAACAGTACCCTACACAACCTTGAATTAAAACTGCACAAACAATTTTGATCAATTACATAAAATATATTTTTCATGGAATACTTAGTTCAGATTTAAATAAAAACAAAAAACAGTTGTTAACACTTCTGTTCAAAATGCTGATTCAGTTCATAGTAAACATTTGGCAGAAAATATAATTTACACTGACTATGGAATATGAAATCAACATAACATATGAAGACAATTATTTGCTACTAGGTTGTTGAAGGTATTCATTTACACTATAATAGCAGTTAGTCCTTAAATACTTGAATATTGCTCCTTTAAATGTAGACAATCTTTTTATTTGTTTTATATGTGCTGGAAGTTTGTTACATAATTTCATACCTTCAATGTTTGTTTCTGTGCAATAGCCATGTTTACTCTTTTTATTTAGATATCATTGCACATTCTTCTGTTCTATGAATGCAGATCTGAGATGGTTTTGAAATTTTCAATACACCTTTTTATGTTATTTACACTTTTTTGTATGCAGAGGTATGATAAAAGTTGAATATTGAGCTGTTGCGATGGTTGTTTGGAGGGTGTACTGTGTGAATGTAATCAGACAGTTTTGCTAACTGTTTACTAGACACGTTACAAATTACAAGTAGCACAATGCAAGCAGAACTTAACTTGCTAGTGAGATAGTGGATGCAGTCTTTCCAATCTAACTTTTGTTTCTATATGGACACCTGGAGTTTTGTGACAGCTACTCTCTTTACTTCTTTATTTTGTATTCTGAGATCTGGTTAATTTTGTGACTTAGTTTTCCTGAAATGGATGTAATTTTTTTTTTAATATTTAAAGTTAACTCGTTCATTTCAACCATTTTTGTAAATATTCCACAACTCTAGTTACAGATCTTGGTTTACATCAGTTATATCAACATTTGTACTGTTAGCAAACGAGGTTATACGAGTACCACTGATTGGAATTTTGATGTCACTCACATAAATTAGAAATAAGAGAAGTACTAGAACACTTCCCTGTTTTACCCCAACTGTCACAATCAGATCTTTTAAGCAATATTTTGGTTTTTAATGTTAGCTGATTTAATTTCTACTACCTGCTGTGTTATAATGATAAAAAATACACATATGAATGGAATAAAATTTAAAGGATAATACAACTGCATTATTGGAAATGCTCTGCTAGTATGAATTTAGGCTATTTGGATTTTCTCTCTTACATTTTGACTGTAGATGCACACAGCCAACTTCAGAGACACCAGTCCATGTCAAAAAATTAAGAAGATACTCCTTACTCGGCTCCATTTCACTTCAATAAAAATGCTTAGAACTGTTCTTAACTATTTTCTTATCATACACACTTATAATACATAACACTTGTAATACTTCATATTTTAAGCATTACATCTTAACCATCCTTCCACATGTGAGAGAGTGAAAAAAAATCATGTACCAAGAAAAATGAATGATTGTTTTTTTTCTGCACCTTGCTGTACATTCATAATTAATGTCTTTGCCAATGCTTTTGGTTGATCGCTGTTTCATTTTTTATTATTAATAAATTATAACCTTACTGTGTCTGGGGGTCTTTCACCATGCACCTACACACTGTCTTTTATTATAGACATAATACCAAAACGATTTTTGCAACTCCTCATATACCAATGGCTTCTAATTTGTGTAGCAAGATATCTTGTTGGATAGTAACAAAATCCTTTGATAAGCCCAATTTATTCCAATTTTACTGTTCTTTCTGTCTAGTACCATTGCAATGTTTTATACAAAATGGGAAAAATGGCTAAAATGGTACTCAGTCCTTTGTAGAAACTATGTTGTGTTACAGACAAGAGATTGAATTTTTCAAGGGAAATTGTAATTCTATGTTTCATGACTGTCTCTATTGCTTTTGAAAATTCAGATAACAAAGCTACTGG
Source organism: Schistocerca gregaria (assembly GCF_023897955.1). Taxonomy (NCBI): domain Eukaryota; kingdom Metazoa; phylum Arthropoda; class Insecta; order Orthoptera; family Acrididae; genus Schistocerca; species Schistocerca gregaria. The sequence continues at coordinate 616,509,687 of NC_064923.1, read as the reverse complement.
TCTATAATTTCCCACTTCATACATATTATGCATTTTATACAGGGGTTTTATTTTTGAAATTTTTAATCTTTGAGGAAACACTCCTTTGTAATTTGCTAGAGTAAGATTTCTGAGTAGCACACCATGATCATCTTTTAAGACAATGTCTCCTTCACTTTTAACATTTTTATTTATTTTTTACTGCTTTTGTAATAAACATGACGAAAATGTTTTTGTGATGAAGTGTGGGATTTGTATCATTGTTTATCACAAGAAAAACAATATTCAGCATACCACATCTTAATACACATATTCTCCACCGAATATGAATGTATCCTGTGTAATTTGGGGTGCTGCTTCTTGATGCTGCCATAGGTTCATTTTGATGTTACTGCATCAAGACACAGAATGTAAATAATAGTTTGAATAAGTTTCAGTGGTTCTTGCTTACAGTACATTCCATTTCATACACTATATGTTCAGCGGCGAAGGTAAAACTTACAAAGTCTGAATACATGCTGTTAATACAATATTTGGTCTAAGACTAGAGTAAGACTGGCATAAGACTGAACAAGGGCAGCGTACATACCACCTTTACTTACATGGTTTTAAACAATTACTGTCATTGTTACATATTGAATTTTGGATTTATAGAAGTAAAATTTTTACATGCATCTTCCCAAATTACACAGAAATTTACACAGAATAAAAGTGAATAATTTCACAGAAAAATGGGAAAGAACCTGTTTCTATTAAGACTATAAATTACATCTGTTATTATTGTAACAACATATTTCATTAATTTGCATGAATTATTTCACTGACTTAAAGGAATATCATCCTATCATTTTCAGGTGAACTGAGGGATTAGGTTTATTGAATAAAAGGCCTAGATTTTATTAATTAAATTTTGTACAAGTAAAATTATACATTTTTATATGGTTGTAATTACAGTTCTATTAACCAACACCAATTAAACCGTGAGAATGCTAAATTGTGAATGAAAAATCATCATGTTATATTTTTATTAGGGATACAAACAATTTCTGGCTTAAAAACATAAAACAGCTGTCTCTCAATGACTTACAAATTTCAGAATCTTAATCGTTAATTAATCCATAATTACAATACCAAATTATTCCTAGCATGTTCCTGAAGTTTCTACTGTGTGTAAATTATGATGGTACATTAGTTCTTAATCCAACATGTTTCCTTCTTTCTATAGAGTGGTGAGAGACAATGTAAACAATATCAAAGCAACAGTTTAAATTAGAGGAAATTACTAATATGATATATGTGCCCTCTTTTGGGAAGTGGAGATGAGACTGGATTAGGACACAGGGTCCCAAGGGATTGTGATATTACAATACCCCCCAAAGAGGTTTGACTATCGACTTCTAAATCTCTGGATAAAATTAAGGGAACATAATCATGACCAGTGAAACAGGCAAACAATTTGACAATTAGTGTATGGAATATATCTACTAACATAATTAAATTTTACAGGTAGTATATGATTTTAATAAAAGGTATGTGTTATTGTGTACATGTTATATACAAAGTTTAGTGAGTCAGATTTATCATATACAAAATAATTCTTGTCACTGTACTAAAAAAAAAATTTACAAATGTAGTATATACTCGCGCGCGCGCGCACACACACACACACACACACACACACACACACACACACATATCCATCCATACATATACAGACACAAGCAGACATATTTAAAGGCCTTTAAATATGTCTGCTTGTGTCTGTATATGTATGGATGGATATGTGTGTGTGTGTGTGTGTGTGTGTGTGTGTGTGTGTGTGTGTGTGTGTGTGTGTGTGTGTGTGTGTGTGTGTGCGTGCCAGTATATACCTATCCTTTATCCCCCTAAGGTAAGTCTTTCTGCTCCCAGGATTGGAATGACTCCTTACCCTCTCCTTTTAAAACCCACATCCTTTCATCTTTCCTTTTCCTTCCCTCTTTCCTGACAAAGCAGCGGCCAGTTGCGAAAGCTCAAAATTCTGTGTGTGTGTTTGTGTGTTTTATTCATTGTGCCTATCTACCGGCGCAAACCTTATGTGTTTCATCAACCACATGGCCGGCGTAAACTACTGCTATTTCATAGCAAATATTAAATTTAATCTTAATATCAAGGAGTAAACTCCTTAAATGTAATAGTGTGTATGCAGTTAAAAAGAGAGAAGCATGCTCCTAGACTGTTCTTCTCTCCCCCTCTCTTTGACTGTTTCTAGTAATAGGAACCAGACATATTGTGCCACAAAAATAATGTAAGCATTTTTACTCACTTTGTTAATATAGTATGTGTTTAGTGAGGTGTGCTGTTGCTGATTCTGTGCTGTTCCCTGATCAAAATCCAAACTGGTCAACAGACAGTAAGTTGCATTTATTTAAATAATTCATTAGCCTATCTTTCATAATAGTTTCTAATATTTTTGCAATGTATGAGAGTGGAGTAATTGGCCTATAATTTTCAATTTTTCCTGCATCACCTATTTTGAAGAGAGGTAGTAATTTAGCGTATTTTAAGTAGTCTGGAAAGTAGCCCTGCCTGAAAGATTGATTCATAATAACTACTAAAGGTGGAAGTAGGCTCTTGATACAGTCCTTAATTATAAAAATGGGGACTTTATCCAGACCAGCTCATATTTTGTTTTTCAGTTTGCTGACTGCTTTGTAGATTTCTTCCTGTGTTGTAGGGAATAACACCACTGAATGTGATACACCATTGTTTGGCTTTTTAGACCTGAGGAGCTGTTAGAAAATTTTCCTGTAATTTTATTCCTATACTACTAAAATAATCATTTATACAGTTTGCCAAATATATTGGTTGTTTTATTAGAGTCCCTTCCTCTTAGATTTTCAAGTTTGACAGATTCATTTTCCTGGTACTAGTTTCCTGCTTTACAGTCTTCCATACTGCCTTATTTTTATTTTCAGCAGAGAGCGCCAGTTTGGAGTTATGAGCTCTCTATGCTGCAAGCAATATTTTCCTATAAGTTTTCCTATATCTTTTACAAAACAGTTAGACAGCAGGATAAGTTTGGCTGTGTTTAATGGAGCTCAGTTACTTTAGTGTTTCAGACAATTTTTTGATGCCTTTTATGACCCACTTTTTTTTTTTTCGTGCTGTTGATAATGGACATAACACTTTAAGAAATGTTTCTTCAAAATTGCGCACGGAGGAGACCCCTCCCTCCCCCCCAAGAGGGATCATCACCAATAAAATTTTATTAAATAATTTGTTCCATTCATAATGTACTGCTGTATCTGTTTTGGGTATACTGTGGTGGAAGGCGCAGGCCAGAAGACCATGGTCGGCACATTCCTGCCACGTGCTCCTTGGTCAGGCTCTAGTCCCATGGGTTGGTTATGCTGACGTGCGTATGCTACTAGCTACTGACATATCCATTCCACAGAATAAAAGAGAAGCCAACAAATAAAGGGCATCAACCATTATCAACAAATGTAAATATAAATGTGTACATGCAAAAACACTGTACATCTCCATACCTTGTCAATGTACAGTGTGGGGGTAATTGTGTAGATACATGGTGAAGACCCCCTGGTTATGGTAAAGTTAAAATTGATAAAAAAAAAAGGAACAGCAATCATTCATAAGTATTGCAAACACATTGATTATGAATGCGCAGTAAGACACAGACAAATGAACAAAAAACATCATTAACTTTTATTGGTACACGATTTTGTTTCAATCTCTCTCGTATGCAGAGGGTTGGTTAAGATCTACACAACAGTATTAAGCATTTTTAATGAAGTGAAGTGGAGCCACATTGGGAGGATTTTCTACATACTATACTTTAATTTTTTCCATTTATATATATTTTTTATTTATTGTAATACATCTGTCCTAACAAAGGCAAAGTTGCACACGGCACTGTTGTACCAATCACCTAGGCAGATGGCATCTGAAACATAGTTTGTGCACGTAATGTAGAATAAATGTCAGCATGATAAAATGCAGGATCTTTGCTCTCCTCATTATGATTTTCAGTATGCACTTGTTAATGCAGACTCACTTCAGAGGCAAAGCCTGAGTCTGCAGTCACATGATGCACTGTTGAGTGGCGAAAGTGTTGACTCAAGTTGGTGGTAAAAGGATGAAATATCCCATTGTAGGTGCAGGAGCTTTGATATTCAACTGCTGGACAGCATGATGTATGGCCAAGCTGAACAAATCAAGGAATGAACAAAGCTGGTGCCTGCGAAAATACCTGCACTATGAGGAAACAGTGCATAGATTCTTACTCGTGGTCACCACTGTGGGAATTCGGTTCAGTTGTAGCCGTGGTTATTGTGGGTTGGCCGGGCAACAGTATTGACAGAGATCCGGGATACAGCATAGAGTGTGACCTGGCAAATATTGCATCGGCATCGAGTCATACCAGCGTTGGGTTTGTGTCGGTTCTGGAGCGCCACGACCGGCCTCATTTGAGCTCTTCTGTCAGGAGAGTTAATTTGGAGTTGGAACGGCTACTTGGATCTGATGCAGGGTCACACATTGGTGTGGTTCCTGTTGATTCACTCTGTAGGTGGGACTATACTAGACATGGCCTACACCTCAACAAGAAGGGGAAGGGTATACTGGCTGGGCTGATAGCAGGAAATTTAAAGGGGGGGAGGAACTACATCTCATGGTGGTAACTGTTTTTTAGTGTAAGATCAGTGTCCAGTGGGAAACTCAGCCAGGCAAGTACTAAGGATGTTAAAAAAGTTCAAGATACTCACAAAAGTAAAATGAAAAATGTTAGTATATTTCATCAAAATATTGGGGGATTGAAGAATAAAATTGATGAGCTTCTGCTTTGTTTAGAAGATATAGAAACTGAGAATATAATAGATGTACTATGCCTGTCTGAGCATCACATTGTCACTGATATGCAAAAGGTTAGCATCAATGGGTACAAATTAGCTGCACATGTAAGTAGAGATAATATGATGAGAGGAGGAGTTGCCATATATGTCAAAAGCTTCCACTGCGCAAAACATTTAGAAACTAAAAATTTTTGTGTAGAGCAACATATGGAAGCATGTGCCACTGAACTTAAACTAAATGATGGCACTTTCATAATTGTAACAGTGTATAGGTATCCCTCAGGGAACTTCCAGCTATTTCTAGAAAACTTGGATGCTTTGTTGTGCTATCTGTCAGACAGGGGGAAGCAAATTATCATTTGTGGGGATTTCAGTGTTGATTCCCTGAAAAAGTGTGATAGGAAGAATGACCTTGTGGTATAACTCAGTTCTTTCAATTTGAGCTCCGTCATTGATTTTTCTACGCGGATAACAAAGAACAGCAGGACATTGATGGATAACTTTTTTATAGACCAAGATAAGTTAAGGGCCATAAATGCTTATCCTGTTGAGAATGGTCTTTCAGATCATGGTGCACAGCTAGTTACAGTACATGGCATAGCTCCATGCAGTATATCAAATCAGAATTTCAAAGCAGTGCGTTCAATTAACAATATAAATATTGCTAACTTTAGGGAAAGACTAAAGGAGCTAGACTGGGATGAAGTGTATATGGAACCAGATGCAAACTTGAAATATAACTTATTTCACGATACATTTTTAAGGGTATTTGAAAATTGTTTTCCCAAGAAAACAGTGAAATGTAATTCCAAGAAAACATATAAAAAACCTTGGCTAACTAAAGGAATAAGAATATCATGCAACCATAAAAGAGAACTGTATCTAACAGCAAGAGGGAGTACTGACCCTGAAATTGTTCAATATTATAAAAACTAGTGAGCGGTACTAAGAAAAGTTATTAAAAAGTCCAGAAGCATGTGTATCATGTCTGAGATCAGTAACACTGATAATAAAATTATAGCAATTTGGAATATTATTAAAAGGAAGCAGGGCAACCAAGAGCACAGGAAGACTTTAGTGCTATAAAACTGAATGACAAGTATACTAACAAACAATCTGAAATTGGAAATATTTTCAATAATCATTTTTTTATGTTTTGAAGAAAGTAGGATCTAGATCTTCACTAGAAGAGGCAAGACTTCTAATAGAAGAGGCCATACCTGTGCAGTTTGAAACAACTGTATTTCCACGAACCTCTCCCTCTGAAATCAGTAAAATAATAAACTCACTGAAAAGTAAAAGCTCTTACAGAATTGATGGCATTTCCAGCAAGATACTTAAAGCTTGTTCCCTACAGATAAGTAGGATTCTTAGCCACGTATGTAATACCTCTTTGGAGCAGGGTGTTTTCCCAGATAGACTGAAATATGCCATTGTAAAACCATTGCATAAAAAGGAAAGGGGGATACGTCGGATGTCAATAACTATCACCCAATCTCTCTTCTGACAGCTCTATGAAAAATTTTTGAGAAAGTAATGTATTCAAGAGTAGCCTCCCATATATGTAAAAATAAAGTACTAACAAAATGTCAGTTTGGTTTTCAGAAAGGCTTTTCAACAGAAAATGCTATATACGCTTTCACTGATCAAATATTAAATTCTCTGAATAACCAGACATCACCCATTGGTATTTTTTGTGATCTCTCAAAGGCCTTAGACTGTGTAAATCATGGAATTCTTTTAGATAAGCTAAATCATTTTGGTTTGGGGGGGGGCAGTGCACAAATGGTTTAATTCATACTTAACTGCAAGAATGCAGAAAGTTGAAATAAGTGGTTCATGTAATGTTAATACAACAGCTGATTCCTCAAACTGGGGGGCTATCAAGCACGGGGTCCCACAGGGTTCGGTCTTAGGTCCTTTACTGTTCTTGATATACATTAATGACTTACCATTCCATATTGATGAAGATGCAAAGTTAGTTCTTTTTGCTGATGATACAAGTATAGTAATAACATCCAAAAACCAAGAACTAAGTGATGTAATTGTAAATGATGTTTTTCACAAAATTATTAAGTGGTTCTCAGCAAACGGACTCTCTTTAAATTTTGATAAAACACAGTATATACAGTTCCGTACAGTAAATGGCACAACTCCAGCAATAAATATAGAATTTGAACAGAAGTCTGTAGCTAAGGTAGAATTTTCAAAATTTTTAGGTGTGTCCATTGACTGGAAGCAACACATTGATGGTCTGCTGAAACGTCTGAGTTCGGCTACGTATGCTATTAGGGTTATTGCAAATTTTGGTGATAAGAATCTCAGTAAATTAGCTTACTATGCCTACTTTCGTTCACTGCTTTCATATGGCATCATATTCTGGGGTAATTCATCATTGAGTAGAAAAGTATTCATTGCTCAAAAACGTGTAATCAGAATAATTGCTGGAGCCTACCCACGGTCATCTTGCAGATATCTATTTAAGGATCTAGGGATCCTCACTGTAACCTCACAGTATATATATTCACTTATGAAATTTGTTGTTAATAATCCAGCCCAGTTCAAAAGTAATAGCAGTGTGCATAGCTATAACACCAGGAGAAAGGATGATCTTCACTATGGAGGGTTAAATCTGACTTTGGCACAGAAGGGGGTAAATTATGCTGCCACAAAACTCTTTGGTCACCTACCAAACAGCATCAAAAGCCTGACAGATAGTCAACCAACATATAAAAACAAATTAAAAGAATTTCTAGAGGACAACTCCTTCTACTCATTGGCTGAATTTTTAGATATAAATTAAGGGAGGGAAAAAAACTAACTTAAGCATTAGTGTCATGCAATATTTTGTGTAATGTAATATCTTGTACAGACAACTTTCATTAATCTGACACGTTCCACATCATTACGAAGTGTCATATTAATGATCTATAGAACAAGTATTAATCTAATCTAATCTAATCTAATCCAAGGAAACACGCTCATTTCGGTAAGACTCAATATATTTCATTACAAATGTCCACATTACAAGCCAACTCAACAAGCAAGATGCCATGGGCCAGTAGGTTAAAAGTGTGAAATAAGTTGTGATGGCAGTGATATGTTGTTCATACTTGTGGATGCCACATGCAAATGTCTTTGGTTCCTGAAAATTTCACAGGCATGCCTTCTATTATAGGTGGTCTATTTCTTTGAGGTATAATTATTTTATTAACTGTCGTCACATTTCATACTAGTCTCTCTGTTCCATCTGGTTTATTAATTACTACTAATGGATTGTTACCACAATTAACAAAGGATTAAATGATATTCCACTCAGTCATGCAGTTAATTACTATTTGTACTAATATATTAAAAAAATATTCTGTGACTTACCAAACGAGAGAGTGCTGGTAGATACACACAATAAAAAATGTACTAACATACACACAAATTTCAAGCTTTCACAACCCATGGTTGCTTCATCAGGAAAGAGGGAAGGAGAGGGAAAGACAAAAGGATGTGGGTTTTAAGGGAGAGGGTAAGGAATCATTCCAATCCCGGGAGCGGAAATACTTACCTTATGGGGAAAAAGGGATGGGTATACACTCGCACACACACATATCCATCTGCACATATACAGACACAAGCAGACATATGTAAAGGCACAGAGTTTGGGCAGAGATGTCAGTCGAGGTGGAAGTACAGAGGCAAAGATATTGAATGACAGGTGAGGTATGAGTGTCATCAATAAATCTGTACCAAACTTTGGGTTGGCAGGCCTCAGTAACCAAGAAGACTTCCTCTAAGCAACCCATAAATAGGTTGGCGTACATGGGGGCCATCCTGGTACCCATGGCTGTTCCCTTTAATTGTTGGTATGTCTGGCAATCAAAAGTGAAGAAGTTGTGAGTTACAGTGAAGATGGCTAAGGTAATGAGGAAAGACGTTTTAGGTTGGCTGGCAGGTGATCGGCATGAAAGGAAGTGTTCCATTTCAGTGAGGTCCTTGATGTGCGGGGTATTTGTGTATAGGGAAGTGGCATCAGTGGTTACAAGGATGGTTTCTGGGGGTAACAGATTGAGTAAGGATTTCAGACTTTTGAAAAAGTGGTTGGTGTCTTTGATGAAGGATGGGAGACTGCATGTAATGGGTTGAAGGTGTTGATCTACGTAGGCACAGATCCATTCTGTGGAGGCTTGGTAACCAGCTACAATGGGGCGGCCAGGATATTTGGGTTTGTTAATTTTAGGAAGTATGTAGAAGGTAGGGGTACAGGGTGTTGGTGGGGTCAGGAGGTTGATGAAGTCAGGTGAGAGGTTTTGTAGGGAGCCGAAGGTTCTGGGGATTCCTTGAAGCTCCAACAGGAATAGGACTACCTTGCCAAACTTTGTATGTAGTGTTGTCTGAAAGCTGATGCAGACCCTCAGCCACATACTCCCGACGATCAAGTATCCATCACCAAAGTCGTGAAACCATTGTCAGCCGGAAGAATGATGATGGATCGGTCAGCTTTCAGATCACGGATAGCCTGGTCTTCAGCTGTGGTGATGTTGGGAATAGGATTAAGGTTTTTTTTAAGAAAGATTGAGAGGCAAGGCTGGAAGTGAGAAATTCATGGAAGGTTTGGAGAGGATGATTATGAGGAAGAGGAGGTGAGTCACACTGTGATGGAGGGTGGAACTTTGCCAGGCAGGGTTCAATTTGGATAGTGTCTTGGGGAACTGGATAATTAGGAGTAGGATTAGGATCATTTTTCTTCATGGAAAAGTGATATTTCCAGCAGAGACTATGAGTGTAGGACAGTAAATCTTTGACAAGGAGTGTTTGGTTGAATCTGGGAGTTGGGCTGAAGGTGAGGGGTTTGGATAGGGCAGAGGTTTCGGATTGGGATAAAGGTTTGGAGGAAAGGTTAACTACTGAATTGGGGTGTTGTGGTTCCTGATTGTGTTGTCAGGGCCTCGCTGCGATGCAGCACTTCCTTTCACGCCAATCACCTGCTACCCTTCCCGAAACCTCTTTCCCCCATTACCTTACCCAACTTCATCCTAACCCACAACTTCTTCACTTCTGAAGGCCAGACATACCAACAGTTAAAGGGAACAGCCATGGGTACCAGGATGGCCCCCTCGTATGCCAACCTATTTATGGGTCACTTAGAGGAAGCCTTCTTTGTTACCCAAGCCTGCCAACTCAAGGTTTGGCACAGATTTATTGATGACAGCTTCATGATCTGGACTCACAATGAAGAAGAACTCCAGAATTTCCTCTCCAACCTCAACACCTTTGGTTCCGTCAGATTCACTTCGTCCTACTCCAAATCCCGTGCCACTTTCCTTGATGTTGACCTCCATCTGTCCAACGGCCAGCTTCACACATCCGTCCACATCAAACCCACCAACAAGCAACAGTTCCTCCATTATGACAGCTGTCACTCATTCCATACCAAACAGTCCCTGCCCTATAGCTTAGGTCTTCATGGCAAACGAATCTGCTCCAGTCCCGAATCCCTGAACCATTTCACCAACAACCTAAAAACATCTTTTGCATCCTGCTACCCACCCGACCTGGTACAGAAGCAAATAACCAGAGCCACTTCCTCATCCCCTCAAACACAGATCCTTCCACAGAAGAACCCAAAAAGTGCCCCACTTGTGACAGGATACTTTCCGGAACTGGATCAGACACTGAATGTGGCTCTCCAGCAGGTATATGACTTCCTCAAATCCTGCCCATAAATAAGATCCATCCTTGATGAAATCCTCCCCAATCCACAAAGAGTGTCTTTCCGCCATCCACCTAACCTTCGTAACCTCTTGGTTCATTCCTATGAAATCCCCAAACCACTTTCCCTACCCTCTGGCTCCTACCCTTGTAACTGCCCCCACTGTAAAACCTGTCCCATGCACCATCCCACCACCACCTACTCCAGTACTGTAACACAGAAGGTGTACACGACCAAAGGCAGAGCCACATGTGAAAGCACCCACGTGATTAACCAACTGACCTGCCTACACTGTGAAGCCTTCTATGTGGGAATGACCAGCAACAAACTGTCCATTTGCATGAACGGACACAAGCAGACAGTGTTTGTTGGTAATGAGGATCACCCTGTGGCTAAACATGACTTGGTGCATTGCCAGCACATCTTGGCACAGTGTTACACCGTCCGGGTTATCTGGATACTTCCCACTGACACCAACCAATCAGAACTCTGGAGATGGGAACTTACCCTTCAATATATCCTCTCTTCCCGTTACCCACCAGGCCTCAACCTAATTTCAAGTTGCTGTCCCTCGTACATCAGTTGTCTCTCAACATCTTTACCTCTGTACTTCCGCCTCGACTGACATCTCTGCCCAAACTCTTTGCTTTTACATATGTCTGCTTGTGTCTGTATATGTGCGGGTGGATATGTGTGTGTGTGTGTGTGTGTGTGTGTGTGTGTGTGTGTGTGTGTGTGTGTGTGTGTGTGTGTGTGTGTGTGAGTGTATACCTGTCCCTTTTTCCCCCAAGGTAAGTCTTTCCACTCCAGGGATTTGAATGACTCCTTACCCTCTCCCTTAAAACCCACATCGTTTTGTCTTTCCCTCTCCTGAGATTTTACTGTAAATTTCTTTGTTTCATAGTGTCCATTCTATTTCACATATCATTGATCAACATTTTATTTAATCAATAACTGATGATAGTGCTTTGGTATCCATATCTGCAAAATATCTTTACTTATCGTGGTCACATTTGATCTTATGTACATGTTCTATTTTACAATCTAACTTCTGTTCAATGATTCCTAGGCATTCACCTATTTCTGCACCATGACTGAATCCTATGTCTAATCACTTTTTCAGCTTACTCATCTATGGTTATGTTGGGAAATGAAAAATTTTAGTGTACTATCGATGGGACCTAATGTGATTTGATCCTTTCCAAGTTGTTATCTGATTCTGCCAATCTGTTATTCATTTGAGAAAACCAGTGTAATACCAACTGCTTATCACCTTGTATGAAAGCTATGTTACATTATTTGATTTTGTAGGTAAATCTAAAGTGTAGAAATAACTATGCATGTTACCAGTTATCTATAGTTCGTGATTAACCTTCATCTACCTCTTGATATCAAATTGTGATTAAAATTTCTGGTTCTCCATGTAACATTTTTCTGTCATTGTGCTTATGATAATAATTCTCACACCATGTATTTATCTGCATTTCAGACCTCATTCCTTGTAGCAGTAGACTTCACTAACTGGCCACCAAGTGTGAGTTCCATGTCTATCACAAAATCCCCTTCTGATAAGAAATCATAACACCTCACAATTTAAATAAAAATCTATCCACTGGTCTTAAGTCACAGTGAACATGTTCATATTGTTTTGCATCATGCTGCATTGCCAACTGCCATAGCCTCTATGTAACATAGCTGGTGCTTTCCTTTTGCTGCTACCTTGTGGTGAGGCACCATAATCCAAAACCACTGACTGCTAACCAAAGCTGATATGCTTGAAACACCAGAAGCACAAATTGAACTTGTTATCTCTTGGGTGATGAGACTGTACTGTTATTAGTGCAGCACACCATTTTCCAAATCTGCATTGACTAGATTAGTTTATTTTTGTACCACACTAAATATCATCTGTTGCTTATCTGATCAGTTTGTCACATAACCCAGATATTCTGTTTTCTTTATTTGTATGTATTTGATGTTTAAATGCTTAGGAACCTATTGTTTAATGTATTGATGAGCTGCATGTTTTCAGATATAATCCAGGTAAAGACTTCTTAAGGGGAGCCGGAACGATCCATCTCCTCCATGTCTTAGCAAATAGAAGGAACATTTTTTCTAAATCCATTTAACATATTGCTCTGAAATTTTGACTACAAGTTCAGTGAATTTTTCTCTACAAATTTACAATGCTATGTTTAGAAATCTACATCTACATCTACTTGAGTACTCTGCAATTCACATTTAAGTGCTTGGAAGAGGCTTCATCAAACCACAATCATACTATCTCTCAACCGTTCCACTCCTGAACAGCGCATAGGAAAAACAAACACCTAAACCTTTCTGTTTGAGCTCTGATTTCTCTTATTTCATTTTGATGATCATTCGTACCTATGTAGTTTGGGTTGAACAAAATATTTTCGCATTCGGAAGAGAAAGTTGGTGACTGAAATTTCGTAAATAGATCTCGCAGCGACGAAAAACATCTTTGCTTTAATGAGTTCCATCCCAACTCACATATCATATCTGTTACACCCTCTCCTCTATTATGTGATAATACAAAACTAGCTGGCCTTTTTTGCACCCTTTTGATGTCCTCCGCCAGTCCCACCTGGTAAGGATCCCACACCGTATAGCAATACTCTAACAGAGGATGAACGAGTGTAGTGTAATCTGTCTCTTTAGTGGACTTGTTGCATCTTCTAAGTGTCCTCCCAATGAAATGCAACCTTTGGCTTGCCTTCCTCACAATATTATCTATGTGGTCTTTCCAACTGAAGTTGTTCATAATTTTAGCACCCAGGTACTTAGTTGAATTGACAGCCTTAAGAACTGTACTATTTATCGAGTAATTGAATTCCAATGGATTTCCCTTGGAACTCATGTGGATCACCTCACACTTTTCGTTATTTAGTGACAACTGCTACCTGCCACACCATACAGCAATCTTTTCTAAATCGCTTTGCAACTGATAGTGGTCTTCGGATGACCTTACTAGATGGTAAATTACAGCATCATCTGCAAACAACCTAAGAGAACTGGTCAGATTGTCACCCAGGTCATTTATATAGATCAGGAACAGCAGAGGTCCGAGGATGCTTCCCTGGGGAACACCTGATATCACTTCAGTTTTACTCGATGATTTGCTGTCTATTACTACAAACTGCGACCTTCCTGACAGGAAATCACAAATCCACTTCTACAACTGAGACGATACCCAATAGGCCCGCAGCTTCATTAGAAGTCGCTTGTGAGGAACGGTGTCAAAAGCTTTCCGGAAATCCAGAAATACGGAATCAACCTGAGATCCCCTGTTGATAGCAGCCATTACTTCGTGCGAATAAAGAGATAGCTGCATTGCACAAGAGTGATGTTTTCTGAAACCATGATGATTACGTATCAATAGATCATTCCCTTTGAGTTGATTCATAATGTTTGAACACAGTATATGCTCCAAAACCCTACTGCAAACCGACGTCAATTATCTAGGTCTGCAGTTCGCTGGATTACTCCTACTACCCTTCTTCAACACTAAATTACAATTTTTCTGTGTTCTCTTTCACTGACTTTCATAAACTACATGTTTTTATTAATCCAACACCACTATCAGTTTCACTGATTTGTAAATCAAACTGAGACACAAAGAAATGGGTGACCAATTGACTCTTTTCTTACTGTGTTTTACAGAAAGGATATATATATGAGTGAAAATCCTCCTTTCTGTAATCATTCACTAAAACTGAGATTCTCAGTTACTGATAAATGTATTCCATTTCAAACTACATGGTAATGACAAGAAAAGATAGAAGAGAAACATAAATACAATAGTACGAAAAGATAGAAGAGAAACATAAATACAATAGTACAAGTCTCAGAGTGTATCATCTTTGCAGCGGAATGGCTATGGTGTGGAGTCCATACTCATGAAATTTTCTTTGTGACTCACATATCAGTTTGGAACACATTTGTTTTGCTGTTATCTTTATGTGTACTGACACACAACACAAATGACATCACCTTTGTATAGGGTAGTTCAACACAGAAGATTTCCACATACAGTGTGTTCAGAAACTCCTGTTAAAAACTTTCAAGGACTTGTTCAGGGGAGTGAGTACATAGTATTCTGAATAGGAATCCCTGACCAGAAATGTCACCCAACAATGCTACAGAATGTTGAAGATATAGGCACCAGCACCTGTAAATGTATGAATATACAGAGTAATTCCATGATGATGTCATAAACTTTTAAAGATGAAGGAGACAGATAAATGTGTCAATCTGAGGTCAGTGTTCCTGTACTGGAAGCAAAGAAGTTAAAAATTGCAAGTGAAAATCATACTGATACATCTGACAGTGGAAAACATGTATTGGTACTGTTGCTGTTACGAATGTAAGGTACGCAACTTTTAGAGGTGGTGGTATGGACCAAAACAAGAATAAATGCCTGGTAAATATGGGCACTAAAATACATACATGAGAAGCTATGAGCATTTGCTCATCTTCAATAGTGTGAAGCACATCTACCCTATTACAAAAAATACTCATAGTTCTTAAGGTATGCATTTTAGAGCTCATGTTTACTTGACATTTTTTCTTGTTTTGATCCCTTGTGCCACCTCTGAAAGTTGCCTACCCTACAGTCTTACCAGTACATGTATTCCACTGTCAAAGGTATCAGAATGGTTTTCACTTATCACTTGTCTGGTGCAGGGCCTGTCACTGAAATTGATCCATTTATCCTTCTCCATCATCTTAGAAGGTCAGTAACATCATCAAAGAATCATCCTGTATATACCTACATTTACAGGTGCTTGTACTAATAACTTTGACACTTTGCAGCATCACTGAATGATGGCTTTGGTCATGGTTTCTTACTCAAAATTTTATGTAATCATTCCCCTCTACAACTCTTACAAGTCTGTAATGGGAATTTGAAATATCTTGTATACTTGATGTTTCAGATAAAGTGATTGCCTCTGTAACTTATTAAATAATTGGTGACAGTATTATTTATTGAGATTTGTCAACATAAGAAACATTACCCAGTTTGAGGAAGAGCAATAGCTACAGGCAAAGACAAATGAGAAGTGAAGAGATGGTAGTGTTTGTTTTAGCTGCAACACACCGTGAAACTCTCTTTCAGCTTATGAGAAATTGCTGCAATCTCTGGTATCAATCTTGCAACTGTGTAGCATGTAGTACAGTGTAAAGTTTTACCTACACCACCTCATGCAGTAGGTGCATGGGAATGATGTCAATTGGAGAGTTATTTCTTTGAATCAGACATGTGCAGTTCTGCCCACAATACTTTACAAAGTGATAAGTTTTCCTATAAATCCACTTTCACAAACCATGGTGCTGTGGACCATCATAATGTGCCCTACTGGAGCACAGAGTGTCCTACGTGGGAACATCTTGTCAATTGTCACAAGAGGTGATCCATTAATGTGTGATGTGGAATCTGTGGGGATGAAATTATCAGTTGACATAATTTTGTACATTCACTGGCAGGTGAGATGTGTAAAGGTTTAATCATCAACAGTTAACGACCTCACCTTGAAATGACCATTTAGGCATTAGATGCCACATTGTGTTTATTTCACTGAAAACACAATCAAATGTCATGTTTCTTATGTGGATTTGTCTCAATAAAAATTCTTTTCACCTATTACTTTGTACATTACAGAGTCAAACATCTTATCTGAAACCACTTGTATGTACGAAGAGCGTATAATTTAAATAGCACCTTAAAATTCTACAATACAGGTGAAAACATGAATTATCACTGTTTCCAACACCATTGGCTGTATATGTACCATTTCTCTAAATTGCTTGAGCTTTTTCACTTTAACTTCACGGTTTGTCTGTGCCTCTCATCCAAGTGGGCCCAGGTTTGATCCCTGGCCGGGTTGGAGATTTTCTCTGCTCGTGGACCGGGTGTTCTGTTATCCTCATTGTCATTTCATCCTAATCACTGGAATGTGAGTCACCCAATATGGCATCAACTGAAATAAGACTCACACTCAGGGGCCGAACTTCCTCGGATGGTGACTCCTGCCCAGCAATGCCACATGATCATTTTATTTTTTGATACTGCTAACACTTGGTTTAAGAATCATGAAAGAAGGTTGTATACGTGGAAGAACCCTGGAGATACTAAAAGGTATCAGATAGATTATATAATGGTAAGACAGAGATTTAGGAACCAGGTTTTAAGTTGTAAGACATTTCCAGGGGCAGATGTGGACTCTGAAAACAATCTATTGGTTATGACCTGTAGATTAAAACTGAAGAAACTGCAAAAATGTGAGAAATTAAGGAGATGGGACCTGGATAAACTGAAAGAACCAGAGGTTGTACAGAGTTTCAGAGAGAGCATAAGGGAACAATTGACAGGAATAGGGGAAAGAAATACAGTAGAAGAAGAATGGGTAGCTCTGAGGGATGTAGTAGTGAAGGCAGCAGAGGATAAAGTAGGTACAAAGACGAGGGCTGCTAGAAATCCTTGGGTAACAGAAGAAATATTGAATTTAATTGATGAAAGGAGAAAATATAAAAATGCAGTAAATGAAGCAGGCAAAAAGGAATACAAACGTCTCAAAAATGAGATCGACAGGAAGAGAAAAATGGCTAAACAGGGATGGCTAGAGGACAAATGTAAGGATGTAGAAGCTTATCTCACTAGGGGTAAGATAGATACTGCCTACAGGAAAATTAAAGAGACCTTTGGAGAGAAGAGAACCACGTGTATGAATATCAAGAGCTCAGATGGCAGGCCAGTTCTAAGCAAAGAAGGGAAGGCAGAAAGGTGGAAGGAGTATATAGAAGGCTTATACAAGGGCGGTGTACTTGAGGACAATATTATGGAAATAGAAGAGGATGTAGATGAAGATGAAATGGGAGATACGATACTGCGTGAAGAGTTTGACAGAGCACTGAAAGACCTGAGTCGAAACAAGGCCCCCGGAGTAGACAACATTCCATTAGAACTACTGACGGCCTTGGGAGAGCCAGTCATGACAAAACTCTACCAGCTGGTGAGCAAGATGTATGAGACAGGCGAAATACCCTCAGACTTCAAGAAGAATATAATAATTCCAATCCCAAAGAAAGCAGGTGCTGACAGATGTGAAAATTACCGAACTATCAGTTTAATAAGCCACGGCTGCAAAATACTAACGCGAATTCTTTACAGACGAATGGAAAAACTGGTAGATGCAGACCTCGGGGAGGATCAGTTTGGATTCCGTCAAAATGTTGGAACACGTGAGGCAATACTGACCTTACGACTTATCTTAGAAGAAAGATTAAGAAAAGGCAAACCTACGTTTCTAGCATTTGTAGACTTAGAGAAAGCTTTTGACAATGTTGACTGGAATACTCTTTTTCAAATTCTAAAGGTGGCAGGGGTAAAGTACAGGGAGCGAAAGGCTATTTATAATTTGTACAGAAACCAGATGGCAGTAATAAGAGTCGAGGGGCATGAAAGGGAAGCAGTGGTTGGGAAAGGAGTGAGACAGGGTTGTAGCCTCTCCCCGATGTTATTCAATCTGTATATTGAGCAAGCAGTAAAGGAAACAAAAGAAAAATTTGGAGTAGGTATTAAAATTCATGGAGACAAAGTAAAAACTTTGAGGTTCGCCGATGACATTGTAATTCTGTCAGAGACGGCAAAGGACTTGGAAGAGCAGTTGAACGGAATGGACAGTGTCTTGAAAGGAGGATATAAGATGAACATTAACAAAAGCAAAACGAGGATAATGGAATGTAGTCAAATTAAATCGGGTGATGCTGAGGGAATTAGATTAGGAAATGAGACACTTAAAGTAGTAAAGGAGTTTTGCTATTTAGGAAGTAAAATAACTGATGATGGTCGAAGTAGAGAGGATATAAAATGTAGACTGGCAATGGCAAGGAAAGCGTTTCTGAAGAAGAGAAATTTGTTAACATCGAATATAGATTTATGTATCAGGAAGTCGTTTCTGAAAGTATTTGTTTGGAGTGTAGCCATGTATGGAAGTGAAACATGGACGATAACTAGTTTGGACAAGAAGAGAATAGAAGCTTTCGAAATGTGGTGCTACAGAAGAATACTGAAGATAAGGTGGATAGATCACGTAACTAATGAGGAGGTATTGAATAGGATTGGGGAGAAGAGAAGTTTGTGGCACAACTTGACTAGAAGAAGGGATCGGTTGGTAGGACATGTTTTGAGGCATCAAGGGATCACAAATTTAGCATTGGAGGGCAGCGTGGAGGGTAAAAATCGTAGAGGGAGACCGAGAGATGAGTACACTAAGCAGATTCAGAAGGATGTAGGTTGCAGTAGGTACTGGGAGATGAAGCAGCTTGCACAGGATAGAGTAGCATGGAGAGCTGCATCAAACCAGTCTCAGGACTGAAGACAACAACAACAACAACTGGTCAGAACTCTGCCACCCAAACTGATGGGGATGGTTAGCTTTCAGTGTAACCAACCCAGTTATCTCTGCACTCCTGGACAGTGAGTATGTTTTCTTACAGAACCTGTGTTTGGTGGTACAGTTCCAACCACAATACTACGTTCTCTTTAACAACAGTACAAAATCAGATTCTTAGTGTAATGTGGGAATACTGTCAACAAAACATTTCAAATAATTGCATGGGTATTTACAAATGCATGTCTGGTGTTCCAGTGCCACAGTGTATTTTTGGAGTGTCAGAATGACACTGATGACAAGACTCATTCTGGACCACCTTCAACTTCACCTTGTGTCTCATGTGCAGAAACTTTTCAACACAGACTGTGGAATGACCTTATGGCTCAGCCTCTATATGTACCTCAAAAAAGCTGAAAAAAGGGCTAGATGCATTACATCATGCACCTACAGTTTCTGGAAACTCTATCAAGACAAAATACCTCTCGAACCAAACATTATTTATTGTAAATACAAGGTGGGGAGAAGTAAAAAGTTCTGCCCCTCGAATCAGGCAATTACTTTTATCCTGTGAGCAGCTTTATAGCGCTCTTTCATATTATATAGACAACAAAGTGAAATATTACGTCAAAAATGCTAATGCCTAATCGCTTTATCTTGTTTGTATTAGCACTTACCTTTGCCATCATGAGTAGCTGTGATGAGAAGCAGAAATAGGTCTAAAACGTATATTACATTAACAAACATGGTAAAAGGTGCAAGTGATGAAGGTATTCCACCAGCCACACTTGTGTAGAAGGGATAGATAAAAGATACTGCAAGCACTGTCACAAATACCATACGAGACCACCAATGTAGAAACCAGGACTGTGGCTGCAGTATAAATGGCATCCCAGTTGAAACAAAGGCAGGATCTGCCTCCTGCTGTGTCACCTAATGACAGAAGTGAATGGCCAATAGTACACACATACAAAGTTGAACACTTTTGGAGCTATATTTGAAAAAGCAATACACAATTAGTTAAATTATGATAACAGCAAATATAGATAACTTGAGACACTCAGTGATAATTTATTATTTGCATCATCTATGAATTGTAATTGAAAAAAAATGTTATGATGCTTAAATTTTTCAGCATACTATTCATGATATACAAATTTTACATTTGTCATTTGATTCACAAACTGTATCTCAATGATTTTATCATAGACAAATAAAGCACTTGCACTTGAATCATGTAACACTATTCCTTTACAGGGAGAAGGGATCATCAGGACTTAAAATCAGTGACTACTTCCTGAATTATTTATTAGTAAACTGCTATATTCTGTTTGTGTTTGCACAGAGTAGAGTTGACCATAAATTCAAAATAAATTCATGATCTTAGGAGACTATTTAATGTCTCCAGCTTTGGTTGGGTAACTTGAAGATAATCTGAGACTGACTCTCATTACTAGGAACAACTTCCATAAGCAGTAAATGTACTAGTAATTGAAAGTAAGCATTCAAAGGGCCAAGAAGAAAGCTCTCCAATATTTGTGGTTATTAATCTTTTTCTTATTTACATAATATTCTTATTTTTAAATTAATTTACTTGTGTTTCAAGCTGTATTGTTACAAAATTTAAGTTCACAATGTAAGTGGGAAATGCCAAATAATGTAGCACCCATTTCTTTTAACTGACACACTGTTAAGTAATTAATTGAAAATGTATAATACACTGTCTGGAGAACAGAGAAGTGTCAGATACCATCTTGTGACCTAACCTCAACAACCAAGGATGCTGCACATGGACAATACATTTTAATTGATTGATTGTCCATAATGTACCATCAATGCAGTGAGCAAGTGAAAGAAAGGTATTAGATCTTCTTCAATAACACATACATGGTATCATATATACATATGTTATTTTATGGAAGTAAACACCTTCACATTTTAATGTGACTGCAGCCATGTGTGCAATGGCCAAGAAACCACTATGCAAATTTGTAGCCCTGGGCTCACATTAAACATCTCATGTAAACTACATAAAGTTTTAAATATAGACACAAAAATACGCTGAAAAGATGGAGGATATGAAGCAGCTTTTGATTGATACTGTTAAAGCTGAAGGTTGAAACTAGGAATTGAAACTCTCACAGGAAACTAGACATCTTGTGCCATTAACAAATAATTCTGATGTTTTGGACTCTTTGCTCTTACACATACCTTGGTAATAAACATACTTTATTCCCAATATGAACAGAAAAAATATGACATACTTGAATTAGTAGGATGCAGTTATATAGTGCAACAGTAGTTCACTAATATTCACCATTAATTATCACTTCAAATGGCACATTGAAGAAGTTTGTTGCATCATGACATCACTGACATTGTGTACATTGATCCTAAGGGTAATCAAATGAACACAAGACAGATGGAAAAATAGTAACTGAACTGTTTATTTCAAAAGTAATTGACATAGCTGTTAATACATTTATCCCAATGTCAGAAAAGATATTCAGTGCCTTAATGGAGATAAGTCTGCAGTTACCTATGGAACCATAATGGTACAGAGGCATGCATCTCTTTCCCCAAAGAAAATCAACAGCTATACATGTCTTACTTCAGGGTACCATAAATATAGAAATTGCAAGGCAAGAGACTAGGATTGTATGTAGCATACGCAAGGCCTTAAAGCAAAACTTCTGCAGCATAGTTGAAACACTTTTGGCAACATTTTGTTGGCAGACTGTTTTCACTACACTGCAGAAGTTTTGCTGGTAACCCCTTACATCCTCCATACAGTTCTGACCTCTACCCATGTCATTACATTTTCTGAGCTCTGAAAAAAGGCATATGTGGCTACAAATTGCTTCAGGTGATGAGGTGCATGCCTGGGTACAACAATGGTTTTATAGTATAATGAATGTAGTTCTATCAGAAACTTTGCTCGATTATTGAACAGTTTGATCAAAATTTTGGCCAGAATTGAGTTGATTTTCTTACATAAATTAGATAGTCCTGGCCTCTGGATGTTCATAGAGATTACTGACTGTGAAATACAATTTTTCAATGAATATGTTGTTAGATATAGGATATAAATTTTCACTTAAATAATTATTTTTCATTGTGGCCTCAGTTGACTAAGACTGCAGTCATGTGTGCATGAGCTGTGCTTATGGAGTGTGTATGTGTGTGTTTGTCATCTAATTTTGATGAAGGCTTTATTGGGCACATCTCTGACAGTCTTTTTTTGTGCCTATCTGTGATTCACCTTCTCCCCTATATAGTGAGTAGCAGCTTTTCTTTTCATAATATTGTTACATTCCATCCTGGATTTCTCATTGTTTTATTATTTTCAGAAAGCAATATACAACTTAAAACTGATAAACAGCTTCAATAACAAAAGCTATCTTACTGTTAATTTGATTTGTTACCTATTCTCAAAATTTCTGGAATATGTATATATATAACTTTTTTTGTGCCAAGTGAGTCAGTTTGGTACTGGACTTCATGAGATGATCCCAAAATTCTCACAGTTTGCCATCAGTCAAAGGTCTTTGAAAGGCATGAAAAAAGTATATTTTCTAATTAGTGTGTTTGAAAAAATGTTTGTAGTAATTTCAGAAGTAGGTATGCTCAAATTTTAAGGAACAAATAAACACTGATTGCAGACAGAAATGGTTGATTCTCCAGGGAAAGTGAGTGGTAGTAATACATAAAATATAAACAGTATATAAAATATAAAAAATATGTAAAATTGTATAAAATTCAATGCAACAGCAGCAGAGACATAGAAGCTGAACCTATCTTGAAAGGATAAGTACAACATCTCCAGTTAAAATAAAGTGAACTACCTTTAACAAAAAACTCATTGCTACAACATGAGAAACATTTCTTAGCAATGTCATTAATGAAGAAATAATACAACTTATTTATTGTGATCATCTAAGGGTGGGTTCATTACAGTTGTGAGAATCAGCCAGGATAAGCTATGTTAATTAGGAAGGTTAAAGGATGGGTTTATTACAACAGGCAGCTGTAAACATTTTTCCATTGAGGATTGACGATCTTAACTCACAGTGGGACAAATGTTTTAACAACTGTAGTGATTGCTTCTGAAATAATAGACAGTTTCCTTACTTTTTAGTGTACCATACCTCTATCAGTAAGAAAGGAACCCATATAGGATCACACTGTTGTCCATCTACAGATCTGTCTGTCTGTACAGCTGTTCAAAATCCTTTTTCTCAGGAATGGGTAGAAGTACCAATTGAAATTTTTGTCACACATTAAGGTCTACGGTCCCTTGCTGATAAAAAAAGCAAAGCCTCTGAGTCATTGCACTCTAAATAACATCCATTTCTGTCATGTATTTTGATAATTTCAGACTAACTCATTAAAATCTGCAGGGTACTTCCCTTGATGTACAATCATGACATTTTCTCAGTGGTAAGGATTTACAGTAAAACCAAAGGAACAAATCCTAAAATTGATGATTTTAATCATATCACATGATGTAAAAAATTTTAAAAATGGAAAATCCATGATGGAATGCAACAGTATTATGAAAAGTAACAATACCAGAGAAGTAAAGTTGCTGTTCACAATACAGCGGAGATGCTGAGTAGCGATAGGCACAATAAAAAGATTCACACACACATAGCTTGCGGCGGCCATTAAGGCCTTTGTCAGCAGTAGACACACAACACACACACACACTCACTCACACACACACACACACACACAAATGCAGCATCTTATGTTCACATTACTCCCACCGATATAAATAAAGCCTGTACCTTCAAACTGATCATACTCCCTGTGTCAGTTCCTGTATTTTTGCATGTTATCTTCTGCACTTTCCCGGTGCCACACGATCTTACATTTCTACCTACAAATCCCTCCACACACCCCACAGTTATCCCGTTCTTCCCCTGTTCGCACCCACGAAATCCGTCTCATCCAGTCACATCTACCATTCCCCTTCTTTACTCTTATCCACCCTAAAACCTGCTATCCACAGAAATATACATATATTTATTAATGATTAGTTATTCTCTATTGTCACATTTGTAACTTCTCGCCAATTTTAGTGTTTTCACCTTCCACTATCGTTTGTCTTCCTGAGATTGCATCTCTTTTCTTCCCTGTGCATCCATTTCAACCAGATCCCAGTCCCACATACTGTTCCTGCATTGTTGCTTGGCTCATGAAATCCCCCCTTACCATCAGATTACCCAACTCTGGTCGTCACCCCTCCTCCCACAATGACCTCCACCTGTTCAGATTTCACCAATCCTTATCCCTCACCAACAAAGTCCTGCAAAACCATATCAACCAAGCCAAATCCTCCCTGCAGTACCTGCTCTCCATCCACAAACTTCTCCTGCTATGTAATTCCAAATTCATGGAACACATAACACCTCAGTTCACTCCTCCATCCAACCGTGATCCACCCCCACTGCCTCCAAACCACCCCTTATTAGCCCGCATCTCGTGCGGTCATGCGGTAGCGTTCTCGCTTCCCATGGCCGGATTCCCGGGTTCAATTTCCGGTGGGGTCAGGGATTTTCTCTGCCTCGTGATGGCTGGGTGTTGTGTGATGTCCTTAGTTAGTGTGTGATGTATTAGTTAGGTTTAAGTAGTTCTAAGTTCTATGGGACTGATGACCATAGATGTTAAGTCCCATAGTGCTCAGAGCCATTTGAACCACTTGAACCCCTTATTAACGTTCCAGAATTTCTTGTCCTTGAACCTTGCTCACCATCATTCCCCAAATCCCTCAACATGCATACTAACATTACATCCACAGAAATAACCAGAGTCCACCACCTAAAAAATGATCCTGATTATATAATCCTACCTGCAGACAAAGGCAACTGCAAGGATTACATAGCAGAAGGACTCCGTCAGCTGTCAGATACTTCCACCTACAAACCATTCCACAGTGATCACATTCCAGCAATCCAGCAGGATTTTCACTCACTACTCAAATCCTTAGGCCCATCCCAGAACCTCTCCCCAGAGTCAATCTCTATATTTACCCCTACCACTCCCTGCACTCCCACCTTCTTCATGCTTTCTAAAGTCCATAAACTCAACCACCCAGAATGCCCCATTGTGCCCGGTTACTGTGCTCCCACTGAAAGAATCTCTGCTCTCGTTGACCAACACCTTCAACCCATTACCTGGAACCTATCCTCCTATATAGAAGATACCAACCATTTCCTCAGATGGCTGTACACAGTTCCTTTCCCTTTACCACATGGTGCCCTGTTTCTCACCATTGATGTCACCTCTCTGTAGACTAACATTTCTAATGTCCATGGCCTTGCTGCTATCAAACACTACCTTTCCAGACACTCTATGTATTCCAAACCAACAACCTCCTTCCTAGTCTCCATGACCAACTATATCCTCACCCACAATTATTACCTATAAACAAATCTGCAGTACGACTATGAGCACCCACATAGCACCATCCTATGCTAACCTATTCATGAGCCATCTAGAGGAATCTGTCCTAAAAACTCAGAATCCTAAACCCCTCACCTGGTTCAGATTCATTGATGACATCTTTGCTATCTGGATTGAAGGTGAGGACACCTTATTCACATTCATCCACACAGCCTAACCACCTGTGGTCGTTGCATCTGCAGTGACAAGCAGTCATTCTCTAAATACCCCGAGGGTCTCACTGAAGCCTTCAATGACTGTAACTATCCTCCCATCCTTGTACAAAAACAAATCTCCTGTGCCTTATCTTCCCAGTCTGGCACCACCTCGCAAAGTCTCACAGTCTCACCACAGAGGAGCATTCCCCCCATAACTCTGTACCATCTGGGACTGGAGTAACTGAATTACATTCTCCGCCAGGGTTCTGATTACCTCTCATTGTGCCCTGAAATGAGAAATGTCCTACCCACTATCCTTCCCACCACTCCTACCATGGTATTCCACCATCCACCAAACCTACACAATATACTCGTCCATCCTTACACAACCCCTGCTCCCAATCCCTTACCTCATGGTTCATACCCCTGTAATAGACCTATATGCCAGACCTGTCCCATACATCTTCCTACCACCATCTACTCCAGTCCGGTCACTAGAATCACCTGTCCCATCAATGGCAGGACTACCTGTGAAACCAGTCATGTGATTTACAAGCTAAGCTACAACCACTGTGCTGCATTCTATGTAGGCATGACAACCAAGAAGCTGTCTGTCTGCATGAATGGCCACTGACAAACTGTGGCCAAAAAACAAGTAGACCACCCTGTTGCTGAACACGCTGCCAAACATGATACCCCTCATTTCAATGACTGCTTCACAGCCTTTGCCATATGGATCCTTTCCACCAACACCAGCTTTTCTGAATTGCGCAGGTGGGAACTTTTTCTGCAATACATCCTATGTTCCCATAACATTCCTGTCCTCAGCCTTCACTAGTCACTGTCCTCTGCCATCCAGCCCCCTCCCTGTTCCCATTCCAGCACTACCCAGCCGTCATTTCACCGCCACACCCAGTCTTTTAATTTAATTTTATTTTTATTTTTCTCCTTTCTGCTACTTACACCTTCCCACCACCGCACCTTCTCTCCTGCCCTCCATCTAAACTGCAACACTTCACTGTCCTTTTCAGCTCTCTGAGACTTCAGAGGTGTGTGCTAGTTGCGTTTGTGTGTGTGTGTGTGTGTGTGTGTGTGTGTGTGTGTGTGTGTGTGTGTGTTTGTGTGTGTGTGTGTGTGTATGTGTGTGTGTGTGTGTTTACTGCTGACAAAGGCCTTAAATGCCAAAAGCTATGAGTGTGTGAATCTTTTTATTGTGCCTATCACGACTCAGCATCTTTGCTACAAGGTGAGTAGCAACTTCCTTCTTTGGTATTGTTACATTCCAACCTGTATTTTCCAATGTTTAATAATATGAAAAGTAAAGCTCCTACTCATCATATAGCAGAGATGCTGAATTGCAGTTAGAAACAACAAAAATTTCCTTTTCTTATCCCTACCCAGAACCCAGTCCCACATACTGTTCATGCATTGTGCCTTGGCTCATGGAATCCCACTAATGGCCTTACTATCAAATTACCCACCTGCAGATGCCACCACTACTTTCACAATGACCTCTATCTATTCTTATTCTACAGTCCTTAGACCTTACTAACATAGTACTACAAAACCATATCAACTAAGCCCAAACCTCCTTGTAGTACCTTCTCTCCATCTGCAAACTTCTCCTGCTATGCAATCCCAAACTCCAGTCCATCCCCTCATAGCTGACAAACTTTGTCTTGCAAGTCTACTACATTTATACCATCCCCCAAAACTCCATTCCACCATCACACCAACTCCAGAAACCGAACAGACCTGAAACACAGTCATGAACCTTTCATTCAGAAACCTTAGACCTAGAGAAATATAAGTCCTCTCCAAAGGCCTCACCTTTTGCCCCATTCCCAAATTCAGTCATGCAGGACTTTTTAAAGACCTTCTCTCCATCTCCCAGTCTCTACAGTGGAAGCACTTTTTCACCACCAACCTCACCAATTATACTCAACCAAAGACCTATGTTGAACCCTGCCGAACTCAGTTCATTCCTCCATCCAACCATGATCCACCCCCACTGCTTCCAAATCACCGCCTAACTTTTCAGAATTTCTTAACCTCGAACCTTGCTTCACCATGATTTCCCAAACCCTTCAACATGTAAACTAACCTTACATCCACAGAAAGAACCAGAATGCATCATCTAAAAACTGATCCCAACCTTATAATCCTACCTGCAGTCAAAGGTGTTGTTTTGAACCAGAAAGATTACCTGACAGAAGGACTCTGTCAGCTGTCAGGTACTTCCACCTACAAACTTTGCCACAGTGACCCCATTCCACAAATCCAGCAAAATCTCCAGTCATCCCTCAAATCCTTAAGCCCATCCCAGAACCTCTGTCTGGAGTCCATCTCTCTGCTCACCCCCACCACTCCCTGCACTCCTAACTTCTATGTGCTTCCTATAGTCCATAAACCCAAACACCCAGAATGCCCCATTGTGGGTGCTTACTGTACTCCCACTGAGAGAATCTCTGTTCTTGTTACCAACACCTTCAACCTATTACCAAAAACCTACACTCCTACATAAAAGATACCAACCATTTCCTCCACCGACTCTCCACAGTTCCTGTCCCTTTACCATATGGTGCACTGGTCATCAAATTGATGCCGCCTCCATTTACACTAACACCACTAATGCCCATGGCCTTACTGCTATTGAAATCTACCTTCCCAATACTTGATGAATTTCAAACCAACAACCTCCTTCCTAGTCACCATGTCTAACTATATCCTCACAACAATTACTTCTCCTTTGAAGGCATTACCTACAAACAAATCTGGGGTAGAGCTATGGGCACCTGCATGGCACCACCCTGTGTTAACTTATTCATGGGCCATCCGGAGGAAGCCTTCCTAAACATCCAAAATCCTAAACTGCTCACCTGGTTCAGATATATTGCTGACATCTCTGTGATCAGGATAAAGGGTCAGACCAGCCTATCCAAATTCCTCCAGAACCTCAAAAAATTCTCCTCCATTTGCTTCACCTGATCCTACTCAACAGAACAATTCACTTTCCTAGGTGTTGACCTCCACCTCAAAGATAACTACATCAACACCTCTGTCCACGTCAAACATACTAATGACTAGTAATCCCCCCATTTTGATAGTTTCCACCTGTTCCTTAGCAAGAAGTTCCTTTTATACAGCCTAGTC
The DNA here is from genome assembly GCF_023897955.1 of Schistocerca gregaria. NCBI lineage: Eukaryota > Metazoa > Arthropoda > Insecta > Orthoptera > Acrididae > Schistocerca > Schistocerca gregaria. The sequence goes on along the minus strand of NC_064923.1, from coordinate 616,480,979 downwards.
ACCCATGGTCACCACATCTGAAGTGACAAGTGGTCCCTCTGAAAATATACTGACGTCTCACTGAAGCATTTACAGATCACAATTATCCTCCGAACCTTGTATAAAAATAAATCTAACATGCTTATATTTTCAGTCTCCTACCACCATCCAAGATCACACCGTCTGACCACGGAAGAACAATCCCCTCATAACTCAGTACCTTCCAGGACTGAAGCAATTGAATAACATTCTCTGCCAGGGTTTTGAGTACCTATTGTCATGCCCTGAAATGAGAAATGTCCTGTCCACTATACTTTCCACCCCACCCACAGTAGTATTCCACCATCCACAGAACCTACACAATATACTAATTCATCCCTACACCACCCCTGCTCCCACATCCTTACCTCATGACTCGTATCCCTGCAATAGACCTAGATGCAAGACCCGTCCCATACGGCCTCCCACAAATATCTATTTCACTCAATCCACAAACATCACCTATCCCATCAAAGGCAGGACTACCTGTGAAACCAGTCATGTGATCAACAAGCTAAGCTGTAACCACTGTACTGCATTCTAAGTGGACTTGACAGCAAACATGCTATCTGTCCGCATGAGTGGCCACCAACAAACTGTGGCCAAGAAACAAGTGGACCACCCTGTTGCTGAGCACTCTGACCATCACAATATCCTTCACGTCAATGATTGTTTCACAGCCTGTCATATGGACCCTTTGCACAAACACCAGCTTTTCTGAGTTGCGCAGGTGGGAAATTTCCCTACAATATATCCTACATTCTCGTAACCCTCCTGGCCTCAACCTTCATTAGTCCTTATCCATCCAGCCCCTTCCCTGTTCCCAACCAGCACTTTAAAGCCCACACCATCACACCCAGTCCTATTATTTCTCTCTTTCTCTGAAATCACCAAGAAGGCCCAGAAACTGTGGCTCACAGGAACAAATAGAAGAGGTGCAAAATGTTTTAACCAACAGCCCAAAGCATTATTTAAGACAAATTACAGCAGCAGTGGGAATATCGAGTTATAGAGCACACAGGATTTTGTGGAATGATTTAAAATTGCAAACATACAAAATACAGGCTGTGCAACAATTAAATGAAAGTTGTTAGGAAAAGCAAATGGCTCTGTCCTTTGAAATGTTGACTAAAATCAGAAACAATGAAGGCTTCTTAAATTTGCTGGAGATGAGTGACAATGTACATATTCATCTGAGTGGTTATGACAACAAACAAAACTTACTGGTGTGAGGATAATCCTCATGAACCCCATCAACGACATTTATAAACCAACAAAGTTACAGTGTGGTGAGCTGTCTCTTCAATGGACGTATTTGGCACCTTCTCCTTTTTGACAATCTACATGGATGAGCAGCCAGATTCACATTTCAGTGCCATGGTTGACACATTTCTCACACCTGAACTTTAACAGTTTTCTGCAAATGAACACTGGTTTCAACAAGATGATGCTACATTTCATAGCACACAAATTTCTATGGCAGTTGGGTGCAGAATGTTTGGTAAGAAAATCATTTCAAGGAATGGGGACATTTTGCGAGCTCCCAGATTTCCCAACTTATCAGTCTGTCTCTTCCTTTGGAGGTTCCTGTAACATAAGGTGTATGCTAGACATCTACGCACAGTTGTATAACTGAAAGACTCTATTCACAAAAAAATCTGAAACATTCCTAAACAGATCCTTGAAGGTTCTCTGAATGATTTACACTGCTAATTATCTGAGTGTCAATATAAAAGATACTATTTTCAAAACATGACTGTTGCAAGAAATGGCAATACAGAAGCATTTCATTGTTGTTACTGAACATGTTTTACAATATAATCCTCAGCCTGTTTTCCTCCATCCATTTCGGCCCATTTTTCTGGCACTTTCTATATTTCTGTAGCACGAAACTAGCATGTGATGGTACCTATAATTATGTGAAAAATGATTTGTACATATTCAGTTCCTGATAGTATTAGAGTAAAAGATATTCAAAATGAACTGGAATAGAATTAATGGAAGAAAATTTAGCAATTATTTGCTTATAGAGAGTACCAGCAAATGATACATATGCTGTTAAAGAACCCTGAATATCCATTTCACAATTTGACCAAAGGGAATAAAATCCTGTGGTTTCAACATTGATTTTCAAAGGGAATGAAAAATGCTCTGCTAAACATTCAACTTGAAGTTAACTTTAGATGGAGCAGTATGGATTAACAACTGCCTCAGTAACAACCATTGACCAGATATTTACAAATACAATGAAGATGTCATGCAAATAGTCATTTCAAGTTTAGGGGGCCATCTGTACAAAAAATTTTGTTTGAATTAAATGTTCACATGCATTTTGGAATTACTATGTAACTAACTCTGTGGAAAACTACAGTCATCAGAGCATAAATTCAGCTGTGTAGTGTAATATGAGATTCCTTGGGATAGCATGCATCACTATTAGCCTCTTAGGCCAACAAAGCATTCATGAGAGTTCAAGACATTTTTTTTAGATATTTACTAACTGGAAAACATTCAGTGAACGCAATTTTGTGTTGAAATATATGTATGGATAATGAAAGAATCATGGCATAGGGCATTTCAAAGCACAACAGTGAACAAGCATCTCCAAATGCTGCAGCGAAGCTGCTTATGATTTGGCATCTTTTGGCAGTGCTTTGAGAGGTAGAGAAAAAGAGGCAAGATCTACACTGCCAACAGATAAACAGACTATTATCATTTTCTGTTCTTGAATGTCCTTTTGAAACATTCTCTGATGTGATGCTATGAAAGTCACTTAGTTTATGTTGTCCTGACATATGAGAGATCTGTTCACCTAACTGTGTGATTAAATATTGGAGCAACGAAGTATAAGAGTCACTGAAAAGAAATTAACATCATTTAGAAACCAGTTGTCATAGACTTCATTTTTTCACAGGCCTCAGATTACTGCAGAAGGAGACATCGTCAAAACAGCCATGGCTAGTGGAACGGACAGGACTAGTGGAACTGCTCAATAGATCCACAGCATCAAGAAAACTAGAAGAAGGTGACAGCAAATATTAAATAAGGTAGAAGTGATTGCTTGAAACTGCAAGGTGACAGATCAATCATCAAGTGCAAAGCAACATAAAAATTGCATTTCATTTCATATGATGATGACAAATGTAAGAGGTACCAGAAATAAGAGCACAATTAGGAAATTCATGGCAGTTGTTAAGAAAGAAGAAATAAACATATGGCATTGCTTAGAGCAACAAAGATAAACAATGAAGAAAATACAGGCAAACATATAAAGTAGTGTCACACAAATGTAAGAAGAAATTACACTGAAAGGAAAAAATCCAACACCAAAAATAATTAATGTAGAGTGATGAAATTTTGGGACTACATTTGTCTAAGTAATATATCTAGGTGATTAACATTACGAGATCAAAAGTTAATATAAGAGGGTGATAGGCTGCTGGAAATATGAAAAGCTGGTACATTAATAACTGGTGTAACTGCCAGAATGTTGAATGCAAGGATGTAAATGTGCATGCATTGTGTTGTACAGGTGCTGTATGTCAGTTTATGGGATGGAGTTCTGTACCTGTTGCATTTGATGTTCAATACAGAGACAGTTAATGCTGTCTGTGAATGACACTAGAGTTATTGACTTATAAGGGCTCAGTGTGCTCAATTGGATACAGATCTGGCTATCAAGCAGGCCAATAGAACATGTCAACACACAGTAGGATTTGTCGAGTAACAGTAGTTGTATGTGGGCTAGTGCTGTCTGGTTGGAAAACACTACCTGGAATGTTGTTTTTGAATGGCAGCACAACAGGTCAAATCCACAGACTGACATACAACCTTGCAGTAATGGTGCATGGGATAACCATGAGAGTGCTCCTGCTGTCATACAAAATCACATCCCAGACCATAACTCAGGTGTAGGTCCTGTGTGTCTACCATGCAGACAGGTTGGTTGCAGGCCCTCAACTGGCATCCTACTAACCAACACATAGACATCACTGGTGCCAAGGCAGAACCACATCTCATCAGAAAACACAACAGACCTCCACTCTGTCTGACAATGAGCTCCTGCTTGACACCATTGAAATTGGAAATAGTGGTGGTTCGGGCTCAGTAGAATACACACTACAAGGCACGTGGCTCGGAGCTGTAACAGTTCGCTGTGTCAGTGTGGTGTCAACTGCAGTTCATATTGCTGTTGCAGAGGCAGTACAATGCACCAGAACCATACACTGAACATGATGGTTTTCCCTATCAGAAGTGCCAATAACCAGTGGAGCCTGGTCTTACTGCAACCACACATTCTCATGATCACCACTGCCAGCAATCATGTAAAGTAGCCAGGTTTTTGCCAAGCCTCTGTGCAATGTTGCAACCAACTTCTTGTAGCCCTGTTACATGAACTCATTCAAACTCAGTGAGGTCTTGATAAAGGTGTCTTTGTTACCTTAAAGGCATTCTTGACTAACATCAACTCACCATGTCCTCTCTTGAAGGTAACTAACACAACAATTACAGTGTTTATTTAAAGAAAAAATGATTTGCAGCCTCACAGTGGCACTACTAGCATCAGTCTTATGCAACTGGTGCAAAATTGGAATATATATTGTAGTGCTTCGATAATTTTGATGCTGTCCACCATCTCGCAGAGTGTCCACCCTGTGACAGTCTTCTGTGTGCGCAGGGGGGACGTGTGTCAAGAGAATGCCACAGGTTGAATGGTTGAACAGTGTTGGCAAAAGGTTGCCTCATTCATCCCAGAAGTTTCATGACCAGCACAAGGATCAAGCGAGCATTATTCCATGATGGTGCTACGTCAGTCAATATTGTGACCAGCTGAACTGTGTAAAAGAAAAGAAAAGACACTTACTTTTACTTACTTACTTACTGACTTTCTAGAGTTGTGGATGGTGGGCTTGTGAGAACCTTGAGAGATTTTTGGAACTGTGTTTATTGTAAAAGTAATCAATAGTTTCTGACAGACTGGGAGCCATTGGATTTACAAAATATGATTCACTGATGTGAAACTGTTATATGCCGTTCTGTTTGTGGAAGTGAAATATAGTAGGGTTGATTTAAAAGTCTCCTGAGTGTATGCAATCATTTTAAGAGTAGAGCAAATTCATCCAAATAGAATCATATCTTTGGAGAAGAAGTTGGGTAGATCACAGGAGCCGGCTATCCTGAGAAGAAGATCAGCAAAGCACCTCCAAGTCCAGTGATGAAGGGGACATGTGAGTCTTGCACACCAGCAGCCCATTGCTTCCCCTAGTCACCATAAACCGCCAGAATATCATATTTCAGATGTATGAACATACCTTTCAACTTTCATTTATGTTGCATAGCTTCTTGGTGTTGTGTTTTTTTTCTGCCAGTGTATCTGGTGACTTGATATAAAACCAAATGAATGTGACTTAACACGTCAATAACAACAAATAACTGAGTGTTGAAGTAACTGTCAATGTGAGATTGAAGTCTGAAGATTTCCACACTTTGCTTCTGAACCTATGTAGGTAGCAGCACTCTGTGAGAGCATCTCTACTGCAGCTGACATAGGAACTACAGGAAAATTTTGCTTCATAGGGCAGTGGACAATTAGCTGACCACATGACCAACACACAGTGGCTCACAAGACATGACATTGCATCAACACAATTCATCACCCGTGCAGTGCAACTAGCAGTCATGCTGATTAGGTGAACTGTTGTCAACCCTAATTAATTTCTTATTGGTAGTGATTCACTTGTGGAGTGTTGCAGATAAATGATTCAGTGATTTCTTATGTTGGTGTCAAAACTAAATCGTGGGATAGGATGTGTTGTCGCTGCATGCCTGTGACTAGTTGCACCATGGTGAACTGTCTAACTGAAACACTAGAAAAAGTCAAAACAGTGGATGTATTGTCCAACAGTGTTAAGAACCTTCAAACCAAAGGGGAAGAAAACAATGTTGAATTATGAAATACCATTGAAATTAGTAGAATACAGTTAGCTACAGAAGTAGAGGCTTAAAAGCTATCTTAGCTAATTTATCTCAGAAGTTACAATCTGAGCTAGAGAAATCTTCAACTCATAATTTCAAAAGGGTAAATAATCAAATCTCAGATATGTGGGAATGTGAAGAGACATTATAATATAGTGCAGAACTTTTGGAAGTCAATAAGGACCCTATTTCTTAAAATAGTTTGGAGGAACAGAAATAGACATTAGTCAAGCAGAATGTCCAACAGGAAGTTGACCTTTTTCTCAGTACACCTAATATTTTGACAAATATTGCACATATACTACAGTATGTGACTATCAAAAACTTACATTGAAAAAATATTTTGTATTGTAGTGACGAAAGTGAAGAAATGATTTTTGATTTCAATACATATTTATGAAGTAGACATAGAAGTAAAGATATTCTCAGGTGCACTACATTTAAATTTTTTGGTAATATGTGAGGAAAAGCAAATGAATATTTAAAAGAAAATTTAAGTTACAGTAAATTTTTACATGAAGGATTTAGCTTTGAATGTAAGGTAGTGTGGGAGAGTAGAGTAACAACTGAAAATTACTGAGTATTAACAAGTTCTAAGCTTTATTTCAGTAGGCACATGACTTTTCAGGAATATATAGGTGGACTATTGAGTTGTAAATATTTGTTGAGTAAATTTCAACGTCATTTGCTGTTTGTTGAGTGATTTAAAATTATTGCTGTGAGACTCTTTGTAGTATCTGGAATCCTAGTTGATGAACATGTACTGTATCTTGAAGTGAGGATTGTACTGGCTAATGGATTGATGAGAGAGAAATTTACAATCAAAACACCAGAGTTTATGTGACCTATTAAGTGCACATAGGATCACTGATCTTGTAGCTGTGGTATCAATACCTCACATCGACCACACAAATTACAATCCTTGGAACATTAACTGCTCTGACGAGCTGCCATGTTTAATTCAGTCTGCCTTTGTACTTCATGCAGTGTTCATGTGTATTAGTCTTTATGGTAAAATATATGTGTATATAGAAAACTTGGGAACTGTTTATTACATACATTACGATTGATATCCAGAATCCCATATAGTGTAACTCAGGAAATCCATGTCTGTATGAAAAAGGCTTTTGTTTTGTGAGCTAATTATTGAAATTTGATAATTTTCATTGTTGTAATTACTTACCTATGTGGAAGAAAGCCCTGTCTTATTATTTATGGATTCCTAAGTGGAAAATAATGCAGAGGTTTGCATATTTATATAACATAAAGTTATTATGTATTTATCTGTTTGCATCTGCAATAGCATAAAGTTAATGTTATTGCTGGTTCAGAAATGTAGCATATGCTTGAAGCAGAAAAAAGTTTTTGAAGGTGCTAACGCTTATCTGTGGATTATATTTGGTAGTAAATTTGTCATAACTAAATATTAAATAAGTATTATAAATATTGGAGATGAATATTAGTAGTGAATAAGTCGCTTTTTACATAGGAGTTCCGTGATAGTGCACAATATTCATGGTATTCACTGTCATGTGGAGGATATCACATAAATGTTAGAAATGCTATAAAATATTGCATTTCACTTACCTTCCTACTGATTTCTAAAGGTATACATTTTTTGTTAGTAAGAAAGTCAATACTTTTTTCTTTCCCACATCAAAAATATCAATAGTTACATCAGCAATTTTCTGATCAGTCTTCAGATACTGAATACTAACATTACTTACTTGCAGTGTATAAACAATCAATTCAGTATTATCATCACCACCACCACATGTATCAGAATTTTTATGCATATTTCACTTGCATTACCTCCACATCCTTGACTTGATTAATCATTTCATCTAAAACATTGGCACATTTATTTTCAAACCACTCACACTACTATCTACTAAGTAACGAACATTGTTCATTACTTCAGAACACTCTGCCTCAACATCCACACAGACATTATTATCTCCCTGTTAGTAAGACCACCCCTACTGGCATCTCAGTTTCACGCACTTCTCTACATTGGTTGTCAATTTTGCTTTCTTCCGCTTCAGTCATTTGGGACTTAGTTATATTACTGCTATTTCACAACATTACACATCCTTTCCTCAACATCCTCATCAGCTTTGCTGATCATTTCATTTTGTACTAATTTATTTATTTTATTTACACAGCAAGTTCCATAGGACCAAACTGAGGAGCAAATCCCCAAGGTCATGGAACATGTCAGTACATGAAATTGCAACATAAAAGTAATAATAGATAAAAAATAAAATGTTTATGAACCTGAAAAAAGTCAGTCCATAAGTTTAAGTAAACATAATGAACAAAACTAGAACAATCAGCTTAATTTAACAAGGAACACCTCAACAGAATAGAAAGTGTGACCCATGAGGAAACTCTTCAGTTTTGATTTGAAAGCACGTGGATTACTGCTAAGAGTTTTGAATTTATGTTGTAGCTTATTGAAAATGGGTGCAGCAGTATACTGCACACCTTTCTGCACAAGAGTTCACGAAGTCCAATCCAAATGCAGGTTTGATTTCTCCTGAGTATTACCTGAGTGGAAGCTGATTATTCTTGGAAATAAGCTAATATTGACAACAAGAAATAACATTAAGGAATACATATATTGAGAAGCCAATGTCGACGCCACTTACTGCCCAAACAACCCGTTTCTGAGCCAAAAATACTCTTTTCAAACGGGAAGAATTACCCCAAAATATAATACCATATGACATAAGCAAATAAAAATAATCAAAGTGACTAATTTTTGCATCAAACAATAACTCACTTCAGATACCATTTGAACAGTAAAAATGGCAGCATTAAGTCTTTGAGCAAGATCCTAAACCTGTGCTTTCCATAACAGTTTATTATCTATCAGAACACCTATAAATTTGAACTGTTCAGTTTCACTAATCATATGCCCAGTCTATGAAATTAAAACATCAGGTTTTGTTGAACTGTGTGTTAGAAACTGTCAAAACTGAGTCTCACTGTGATTTATTGTTAGTTTGTTTTCTACAAGCCATGAACTTTGGTCATGAACTGCACTATTTGAAACCTGGCCAATGTTGCCCACACCATCCATTACTACCAAGCTGGTGTCATCAGCAAAACAGAAATATTTTAGAATTAACCGTAATACTAGAGGGCATATCATTTATAAAAGTAAGGAACAGGAGTGGCCGCAACACTGATCCTTGGAGCATCCCCCAATTGACTGTAAACCACTCAGACCCCACATCACAGCCATTCTCAGCATTGTGAAGAATGACCTATTGCTCTCTGTTGCCAAAGTAAGAGGTGAAGCAATTGTGAGCTACTCCCCATATTCCGTAATGGTCCAACTTCTGGAGCAATATTTTGTGATCATCAAAATATAACATCTTAGTTAAATAAAAAAATATATACCTAGCATTCGAACCCTTTATTTAACCCATCCAGTACCTCACAGAGGAAAGAGAATATAGTATTTTCAGATGTTAAATGACTTCTAAAGTCAAACTGTACATTTGATAGTAAATCATGTGATATAAAATGATTTTTTATCCTTAAATATGCAGCCTTTTCAGTAACTTAAGCAAACACTGATGGCATAGAAAGAGAACTAAAATTGTCTGCATTATCCTTTTCTCCCTCTTTATAAAGTGGCTTTACTACTGAGTACTTTTATCGTTCAGGAAATTACAAATATGGATAAATACAGGGCTACATTTTGCATGTCTGCTTGTGACTGTGTATGTGCGGATGGATACGTGTGTGTGTGCGAGTGTATACCTGTCCTTTTTTCCCCCTAAGGTAAGTCTTTCCACTCCCTGGATTGGAATGACTCCTTACCCTCTCCCTTAAAACCAACATCCTTTCATCTTTCCCTCTCCTTCACTCTTTCCTGACGAAGCAACCGTTGGTTGCAAAAGCTTGAATTTTGTGTGTATGTTTGTTTGTGTGTCTATCAACCTGCCAGCGCTTTCATTTGGTAAGTCACATCATCTTCGTTTTTAGATATGTTTTTCCCATGTGGAATGTTTCCCTTTATTATATTCATTAATTACTAATTCACACATGCTTTCATTCTAAGAAGCACTCCCATATTCTTCCATGGCATCATGAAAATTTGTCTGCTCATGTTCTGCATACATTTCCTTCCATTTCTCATCTAATTTCTCCCATGTCTTGTTAATCAAATCACTTTACCACAGCTGGTATTTCCTTAGAATATTCATTCTTCAACTGCTCATACTCCACTCGCACTCTTCCATATCCCTATTTGTGAGTTCTCTATTCCACCACACCCAAGATCCTTCCCAAGCATCATTGTGTATATCAACATCATCTGGACATTCTGTTTTTTCTTGATCTAATTCCAGCTCTTCACTACTAACAATATCAATTTGATCTGCATTGAAGATTATTTTATTACTGTCAGAACAACAAATTATCACTAATCCAATTTAATATACTGATAAGAACAAACAACTTTTATTCCCTTATTACATTTGTGTTTTATTACATATTTATTTTAAAATTCATCAGTGACAGCAGGATCTACAAATTATACGTCAGAATTATAATTTTGTGTTACATCTTCACTAGCTTCCATAATTTCATCTAATGACATTAATTTAAACCCATCAAAATACTCTTCCCCTCTGCACCAATTCCCACAATAACCTCATATAATGAAGTCATTTTGTTGATCATTGTACAACACTTAATAACTTTAGCACTTTTAACTTCAAATAATTTCCTGTCATCTGTTGCTGCTGTGCTCTGCTTAGTTCTCCAGGTTATAATATTGACATCACTTTACTGAATTCTTTATATCCAGTCTGCTGGCATAATACATGATGTAACATTGGCCGAGCTCATGCCATTGATAATGAACTCTCATGATGATTGCCTGCTTGCCAAATGCAGTAAAATTTATGATGTCAGCAATACTGCATTTCTTTTGGTCAACCATTTGTGATGGTTACTGCTTCTTTCCATCCCACAAATTTCTCTGGGCACTGTCTCTTCAATGCCCAAAGTAATTTTAGTTCATTTGTGGCAACAATCACTTCACCACTGTGAATAAATAGTTCATTGTCCAACAAACAGTTCACTGCTTTGTTATGTGACTTCTTCAAGAAGATACTTTCACTATAAAGCAATAAGAAACCATAGGGCAACAAATATAGCATAGTCATTACTGTACAAATATATCCTCTGTAGCTCCACCTCCATTGAACCTGTCTGGAAAGTTGCTGGTTGAAAGATGTCTATTATCAATGACATAGTCTACACCAAAGTTGCAGTTCAAACTCTTTACTGCACTAAGATGTTAAGTAAGCTATGGTTTATGGCCAGATAAAATCTAATCTATTTTAAATTATGTGCAGATGAATTTATAGCCACATAATGCAGTGATATCCTGCAATACTGTTTGGGACTATTAACCTAACACTGAAGTAACTATTCACTAAAGTTCAAGTGTGGCAAATTAACACATAACACAATCACAGAATTATATTCTTGATACTGTCTTTCGGACCTGACACCAATTTGATATGAACATTACATGCACAGTAATTATTATTTAGAAATAACAACAGTCATAGTCTGAGGAAATACCACCATTCATAGTCTGATCCTGTTCTCACAGTTTGCTTGAGCTATTATTGTATTATTAACACAGTCCATGAAATTAATTATATGTTCACTCCTAGATGTGGAATTTTGGTAAAATGTGGTACATTTTTGGAGTTGTAATTCACTTTACATCATCTGTGGTACATTTTCCCATATTGGTGGGCATAGATTTTTTGCCCTTTCAAACTCATCACACACTGACCTGAAGTAGCTTCTGACATGCTTCTTTTATAACTTTACAATAATTATAACTACAGTTAGTATCCTTTATTAAATTTTCATAAATTACAATTAAAATTTCACATTTCTGAGAAACTGAACAGTGAAAAGAGTTTTTTGTAGTACGAATGTTCACACAGAGAAATAATTTCTACTGCATTATGCTGGATATTTTGCGTAAATATTGGATTTGTTGCATTGACAGGTATAAATGATATATCTCCACCATCACATGTTCTTTGACTGTTAACCTAATGGCCCATGCCATCTTGCTTGTTCAGTTGGCTGTATAACTTATTGTAATATGAACATCTGTTTGAAACATAGAAATTCTTACAGAAATGAGTGTGTTTCCTTGGGCTACAACCCAATACAGTACCCACAGTGATAACCACAAGTAAGAATTTTCATGCTGTTTCCTTGCAATGGAAGTATTTTCACGTCTACCATGCCATCTTTGTTTACACCTTCATTTGTTTTGCTTGGCCACGTATCCTGCCACACAGACTGTGGATATCGAAGCACCTACACCTACAACGGAACATTTCATTGATTTATCACCGTCTGTATTCTCCGACATATTTCCTGCAGTTTTGGCACCTCAACACTTTTGCCATTTGACAGTGCAATGTATGACTGCAGAGTCAGGCTTTGCCTGTCCAGCGAGTGTGCATTGACACCTGCATTTCAAAAATGATAACAAGGAGAGCAAAGTTCCTGCATTTCATCATGTTTATTCTGCATTTTGTGCATAATCTATGTATCAGATGCTGGCCACTCAGGCGACCATTACAATAGTGCATGTGCAGCCTTGCATTTTTTAGGACAGACCATGTGTACTGCTTGTGCTCTCCTGATACCTGAGTGTTTTACTGCTTCGTTGGTTAACAAAGTGGACAACACCCAGTGTATATCAAGAACATTTGTGTGCCAGTTTTTGCCCCCAGTGCCCATTCGGCCCCTCAGTGAACTTTATGGGCCTGGACCTGATGTGAACAATGTGATACATAGTGAAACTAACTGTGGTTTCTGCACCTCTGAACATGGCCTGGCTTGTCAGGTCAACAGTCCAGAGGGAACATTTTATTGTGCTGCTTTGCAAACATCCATTCTTCCAATCCCCCACATTTCCACCACAAGTAAATGTGCAAGGGCTTTCAGCTGCAGTCATTCACCCTCCAACTTTTCACATGGGCCGGCTATGCATTCTGTGTTGGATTTCTGCACTACAAACATTGCATCAGACAGTTCCACAGCATCATTTCCTAGGATTTCAGTGCCATTTTCATCCACTCCGACAGACTGCTCACTTGCATCCAATGTAGCATCATCTGTGTCAACTGCTCCGGACTAGCATCCACGTCATACGAATGATACGAAGGACTCAGATACAAAACTAGCTGTGTCTTTGTCACCACCTCCAGGCTGCTTACTGACCCTGCTCCCACTATCCAAGACAACCCAGCAATGTTGTTTGCACTGGTACAGAACTTATTTGAGCTGTACCACATCACCAACAACAATTCAAAATTCCTGTGCCTCATGGCTCAACTGCAGAGGTACTCAGACATGATCTGTGACCTACTTCTGATGCCTCCGCTAACTTCAAAGTACGATTTTGCAAAACAGACTATCATCGAGATACTTTCGCGTTCCCCACAAGAGGTTATTCTGCGAATACTGTACAAGAAACATCTCAGCGATCACAACCTGTTCATACTTTGGTGATGGCTACACTTCCTGGTCAGCAAGCAGATGATGCCAGACGAAATACTGTGGTTGGTGAGGTTATCAATACTACCTCCAGATCTCCAGGTTCATTTCCTCCCACACTCCCTGTAATCCATGGTTTTGCATATGCAGATAGCTGACCAGATCCATCCACTCACACACCAGTGCCACCAGCAGGAACTCACATAACAGGTTGACATTCCTGCACTGGTAACTTGCCTGGCCACAGGCAGGGACAGTCTGTGCACCACCTCCTAGACTGCTGCACCACCTGGCACCCAGCACCCACACTCTCTGCACACTGAGCCACTGCACATGACGCAAGCCACTTGTCCGATAGGCACCAACCCATGCTACATTCTGTCCACACCTCCATCTCACCAAATGGCCACCTTCATGTCAAAGACTATTCTTTGAGTCCCAACGTCCTCGTGGACACCCCAGTGCTGACATCTAAATCGTACCTGAATTGAAGGTCACATGCCCTCTCACATGCACACGCTCTCTCCTGCAAACTTTGAACTACACAGACCTGTGGCTCTGTCTCACTTCAACTCCACCTCTCTAACAGCCTCTTCCTCCCCTGGATCTTCCACATGGCACACATCACAGAACTGATCCCGGGAATTGACTTCTTATCACACCACCATTTGTCTCCAAACATCGTTTGAGGTTCTCTGTTTCATCACACTTCTCCCTCTCACATCCTGTGTGACCGTGCTCCACTACCTGCTCTGAATGCAAAGGCTCTTATCTGCAGTGCATGGCTCTCACGAGCAAGACTTGTGCAACCATGAATAGCATCCTGGCAGAAAGTGCTAAAACATGCATCCTCTGCTGTGAGAACGCCATTTTGAAATATCGCATTGCATGTGCTGAGGATGACCTTGCTGCAATCACTGCCCAAATCAACTCACACTGCTTGGCAGTGGCGACACTTCAGCTTTCATCCACCACACATGACAGCTCTGTTAAAAACAGCATAAAGGTTAGCAACACCACACATATCTCATGAGACTCCAGCTTCATCTACACAGCGTTACCCTCACCCCCAATAAGTGTATTCCGCCCAATCTCTCTCTCATCAGTTTCGCAAACTGACACTTGCACGTCTCATGACAATCCAGCCATCTGGGCTCTGATCAAGCCCCCTGCTGCCACGTGCTTTCCCCACCCAGTGTCTTGATAAAAATTGCCCCATCTCATGCCTCCTCACCTGGCTCGTTCCATAGCTCCACATGTGCCGACAGGGCCGCCACCACCGAGTGAGCCTTTCTCATGCACTATGGACAATAGACAGACTCTACACACACTGCCCACATCTAAAACAATCTCAGCACTCATTAACTGCCATCTACACTGGTGAAGACATAACAAAACTGTGACTTTTTCGTTGCCATTCCCTTCTCAAGCAGAAAACTATGCTGTTTCCAAGCCATGCACCACTAATAAATCAACAGACACCATGCCCTGCCCATACGCCATCATCGAACATTTGGTTTCTATCATCACAAACAGAAGTGGTCATTGCATCATCATGTCCAAGTGCAACAGAGGGGAAGTCTGTTGTGACTCTTCCATCGGCTCCCTCTGACCCCTCATCCCATCCCATCTGCTGTTTAGAGTTGGCACACTATATTCTCTAGCACACCCTGGAATTAAGTCATTGACATGCCTCATGTCTGAACAATTTGTATGGTGAGACATAAAGCTCAATGGTCAGACCTGGGTCCAGAACTGCATCACCTGCCAGTGCAACAAAGTCACCGGGCACACTGTTCCACCTCTCCACAAATTCAACATTCCATCTGGCTGCTTTTGTTATGTGCATCTGGACCCCACTGGCCCCCTTCCCCCCTCAGAGGGCTTCCATTATGTTCTTTCTTGCATCGATCATTTATCTTGGTGGGTAGAGGCTATACTTCTCACCAATATTACCACCGAGACCGTGGCTAAGGCTTTTGTTTCTTCTTGGATTTCCCAACTCGGTTGCCCTGCTACCATCACCACTGGCCAGAGCCAGCAGATTTAATGAGTACTCTTTGCTCAACTCTGCCAGCTGTGTGGTATCAACAAATGTCACGCGACTTCCTACCATTCCCAAGCAAATGGGCTGGTAGAAAGGTGTCATCACACTTTCAAGATGGTACTGCAGTGTCATGACACTTTTTTGGACCGAGGTCTTCCCATGGGTTCTCCTCAGCCTATGAATCACCATACAAACCAAATATGAAGGGCACCATGAGAGAGTTTTTCTATGGTGAAAACCCTGTCCTCCCTGGAGAGCTGTTACAATGTACATCCCCCGACAATCCCATCCCCCTTCCTGACTTCCTAATCCAGATCAGAACGCATTTTGCAAGCAGTTCCCTGAACCCCCATGTAGCCATACTTTACTCTTCTCCTACATGCCCTCTGATCTCTTTTTATGCAAGTTAATTTTTTTCTGTGATAACACCATCCAGGCACCACTTGCCCTATCATATTCATGCCCAAACAAGGTCATATGCCACACCGTTAACACAATGGATATCTGGGTTAAAAGATCACCACTATCTGTTTCTCTCCACTGCATGAAACCAGCACACCTTGACCCAGCATCTTTCATGCATGACAACGTTAAGCAGGCTCCCAACACAGAAGACTCGCGCTCAAGCTGATTGCTCAGAGCTGCCACTGCAGCCCTTAACCCGAACATGCGTCTGTATCACCATCAAAACTGTTCTTCAGGTTCTTGGCCTCTGACTCTACCTCCTCTCACCCTACCTGCTCTAGAGCTTCTGCAAACTGGCGTCCCAACTTAATGTGTGGAGGATGTCACCATCCTCGTTGAGGACAACCACATTTTCATCTTACTGCAAGACAACTTGCCCACCCGATCTTGGACCTAGATCATCAGTTGATCGTTGGTTTCTTCCCTCTCCCATGTGGGGTTAAGCACATGCTCCTCTGAGCTGCAGTAACCTACCTAGGGCAGGTTATAGTTTGAATTCTGCCAGCCACTGGCCCCATAGCTCCATATTCATGTTTGGACCAATGACTTATCCACCTACACCATCTTCAGGAGTTCCATGTTGCCCCCCCCCCCCCCCCCAGCATTGTCCCTGCTGCAACAACCTCCAGAGATGGACATCCCCATCACATCATCACTGCTGTCTCCCTCACTGGCTTCACCACCAGACACACCCCCCTTCCACTGCATTCAATCTGTGCTCCACACTGTGGAATGGGGGGTGGGAGGTTGTTTGGTATCGACAAGTATGAATGATATATCTTCAACATCTCAAGTTCTTTGACTGTTAACCTAATGGCCCCCTGCCATCTTGCTTGTGCAGTTGGCTCTATGACTTATTGTAATGTGGACATCTTTTTGAAGTATACTAAGACTTACATAAATGAGCATGTTTCCTTGGGCTACAACCCAACAGACTACCCAAAGATTCTATTACAGTAATAATCTTTTTAATAATAATGTTCATTATTCCAGAATTAAATGACCCCAAGTTTTAAAAACATATTTTTGTCATTAGCTGTAAGGTTACCTACATTACCAAATTATATAGCTTTTTTATGTACTTTATTGAGAAATTAGTAACTAGATATATGTTTACAAATGAAAAATGACTACAAAATCTGAAATTGCTATTGTTTTGTTACACACGGTTTTTAGGCAAACTAACTGGCTCACTAACTCCTGATGACCAAAGGAATATTATAGGTGCTAAAGTTAAGTTGGATAATGCCTGAGCCAATATTTGGGATTTTAGGTATTGTTTGTATGTAACAAAGTAACATTATCACAAAATTTGAGACAAAACAATAGTATTGAGTGGGGAGAAAAATGTAAAAGCTGGAAAGGATACAACTGCTTTGTGTCACCCTGTCTTGGAATCATGCCACATTCCATGGACTAGTGCAGGCCATGACAATGAACTATGTCATGAGAGAAAGAAGAAAGCCAGTTCAGCTCTAGAGTCTTCCCAGAAGTCCAATAGAGAGCTGACTCTTAACTGTCTATGAATTTGTAATATTGTAAGTAACTAACAGGCCAAAACTGCAGACAGTTGTTGGATGAGATGTTCTAAAGTTGTATGGAAAAATGTATGTACATCTTCAGAGAGTGACTTCTTTTGTTTGGTAGACAACTGAACTAGATATGCACAATTCCCATCTCTAGCACAGCTAAAACTGCACAGGCAAAGAAGTCCATGATAGGAAAAATAAAGGCATCAAGAGGATAAATATACTCCACACATGCCAGTCGGTAATTTCAGATCAGTATACATAAGCATCAGAATTAACACATGAACTCCCCCTCTGCCATCCATCAGATACAGCAGGGAACACCCCAACCAGCGGTACTGCAGCAGCTTCAAAATTATATTCTATACAAAGCTCATTTACACATACAATTTCATAATATATTTTAAGTATTTTATTAATGTAGACAGACATACCACCATGTTTCGAATTTGTTGTTTAGTAATCTGTACCAATTCATAGCCATTTAGTACACTTAATTCTAATCCCCCACATGATAGTCAGTGTTCATTAACCATAAGCATACCTCACTTTATCTTTTCCAGCAGTGAAGTTCCAGAAGTTTATTTTTTAGGGACTGTACATTTACTCAAAGGAACATTAAACATTTTCATTGCAAGTTGGCATTAATGATTATACTTCAGAATTATCAGGATCACATACTCTACTTATCAGTTCTAGCTGTCATATATGATTTTCTTTTACATGTTGCTGTGTGCTGGATATGGACCCACTAAAGAGTGAACTGGTCCATTTATAGAGTAGTTTCTCAGCACAGTCTATCTTTATATTTAGCCCAAAACAAATTTGAGTTGTGACTGTTGATCCCAAAATCACAATGGTACATGAACCTAGTTGCTACTGCAGTGAACACCTTCTTATTTACAAGATATTTTCTCATCCCATTTAAATGTAAGCGTTGGCTAGTGTGAAATCTGTGACCAATGCCACTTGCATTTATTAAACTGACATTTTTGGAATGTGTAAATATTTCTCTGAACTGTTGGTTTGCTGTATTTATTTCTTACTTGTCACATTGACATGAAATGTTGGCTTCCAAAATATTGACATATGTCAGCAGGACCAAAGGTTTCTTCAATTCCCAACATACTATGGAAGTTTTGTTCCTGTAAACATCATTTGAGCTGCTCAAAAGTCACATAACAATCAATTATTGAAAGTAGAGAAGAATATAAGATTATCAGACAGTTAATTATTGAAAGTAAAGAACAGTGTATCCATTCATCATCTGTTACTATCAATCAGGCTATTGTAATGCTTGAACAGTCTATTAATCAAAAACTGGATGTCATGTCAAACAAAACTGGCAGTCTTGAGAAAATTTTAAACAATGATACAGTTACAGCACAAGCAGCAGAAATGAAAGTGGGTAAGTAGAATCTACACTGAGCAATGAAATCAGCTAATAATAGAAGAATTAGGAACAGGCTGAAATGATTATAATATTAATTTAGCAAATGTTCATGCCAAAAATAAAAATGTAACACAGCAAGAATATATTTTGTAAGCTGAAACTAACAGTATAAACAATACTGAAAACTTTGATGAGTCTGGTGTAGCTGGTAGAGAGGTGTACATAATTTCAGGCAATGATGCAGAAGATGATGTGAATGAAAAGTGTTTAAAATCTAAATTTGACTGTGTGTTGAAAAAGATTATCCAAATTTACTAAACAAACAAAACTTAACTACTAGGAAAAGTATCTGAATAAATTTTGTGAACAGTTTAAAATCAGTTCAAAATAATTTTGTGTTTCTAATGTAAATAACATTGCTTCAAGTGAAACGTTTGGTTCTGATGAAAAATTTTGTGATTTTGATCTGTCAGTTATTGGTGTATATGAATGATAAGTTATGTTTGTTTTTCGTCAAAAGATTCAGCTTTCATTTGACAGTAAACTTAAAGGGAAAACTAACTATAAGATGTTTATTTATTTATTTATTTAGATTATCTTTTTTTTTTTGCATGGAGCCATCAATATGATGGCTTTTGCAAACTTCAAGTACAGTTACAAACATAAAATACATTTAGATCACATCTTACACACATTAATACCACCTATCATTTTTATACATTATTTTACAGTTATTAAACTTAACCATTTAAAATTTGTCAAATGAATAGAAATACATTTCAACTAAGAATTCTTTTAATTTTGATCTGAATTGCTTTTGATTACTGTTTTTCATGGACTCTAGCACTTTATTATACCGTATCAGTCCATTAGTATCTGGGCTCTGGTCCATCATTTTAATCTTATTCTTTGTTGCTACAAATTCTTTTTGGATTGGGTGTTGTGGTCATGTAAATCACTACATTTAGTTACTTGAGCTATCTGTGGGACAAAAAAGTAATTAATTTATAAAGATACAAAAATATATGCTGAAGTACTTGTGTTGTCTGAAAACATCATGGCAAAAGTCTATAGCCTAGTCCATGTATAATCCTTTACCCTTTTTTTGTACCAATAGTACTCTGTTAAGGTAAGTGTCTGCATCAGAGCCCCATATTTCTATACATTAGCTAAGATGGGGATATATTGTCCCATAATACACAGTTTTAAGTGTGTATGTGGGCCCATTTTTGACAGTTGGCTAAGACTATACAGCCCATTGGTGACTTTTTTACATACAGCATTAATGTGGCTAATCCACTGGAGGTTTAAGTCTAGATGGACCCCTAGATATTTACACTCATTTGCTTCCTCTGCCACTATGCACATACCTCATTTATGCTTGAGTGCTGTGAGCTGCCAGTTGTAAATTTTAGCCTCTGGTATTTATTTACAATCAACATTAATCCTTATGCATGAAAATATGAACTTAACTCTAGTATCCCATTACTTGCTGAAAATTTCAGTTCCTCAGAACCTTTACCATGGAATAAAACTGAGGTGTCATCAGTGTAATTTACAATGTGCAACTTCATGGGGTGTACAATGTCATTAATACATGCTAAAAAGAGGTAAGGTCCAAGAATTGAGCCTTGAGGGACTCCCTGTGTCACTGTTTCACTTGTAGATTTAAAAGTTAAGATCTTATTGTCTATTTGATGTGTAAGTTTGGTACACTGTTTCCAATTCTCCAGATAGGTGGGTAGAAGTTTCATTGATGCATCACTGATATTGTATGCCCACAGTTTTTTTAAGAGGAGCTCATGGTTTACTGAGTCAAAAGCACTGCTCAGGTCAAGGAATGTTCATGCTGTGTCCATACACCATTCCAAATTGCTATATACTTCATGGAAGAAACTGGTAACAGCAGGAGCTGTGCTAAGGTCTTTCCTAAACCCATGCTGGGATTTTGTAAGCATTTAGTGTCTCGAGAAAAAAGTTGTTAGTTGTAATAGGATAACTGTTTCAAATATTTTAATGAAGGAAGGGATTAGTGATATCAAAAGTGAATATAAAAGAAGTACTTGTAGAGGGTCAATTTGCATCAGTTCTGTCTCACAAGATAAAGTAGCTAATACAATAAAAGGACTAAAATATTCCCACCTCCTGGAATTGATGGCGTCCTGCAACAATCTTAAAGAAGAGTCCATCAAACCTAATTACAGTACTAATTATTTAGGAATAAAGAAGAAGACTCACTTAAAATCAGAAGTGCTGCATTGTCAATAGGTACACAAACAAAAGGTACAGAGATTGGCTAGTTATCAAAATACATTCCCTTTTCAAAGATTGTAGGACAAAAATGCACACAAACACACACCCACACCCACACACTCACACTCACACTCACACTCACACTCACACACACACACACACACACACACACACACACACCACACACACACACACACACACACACACACACACACACACACGTCTGTCTCCCGGCATTGGGCTCAGTCGATTGCTGGCTCTTTCCTGGCCCATGGTGAATGTATTAGGGTAAGGGGGGGGGGGGAGTTAAGGTGGGGTGGGTTGGGGTAGTGTGAGGTAGGGTGAGGGATGGAAAGAGGTGAGAGGCAGGAAGGGAGTACGGGGGAGGAAGCATCTATCAGCTTGTGAGAGAGATGGGAGCTGTCTGGGGCTAGCTAGGGGTGGATGTGGTTGGGGCAGATGGCTGGACACACAATTTCATACACTAGGGCATAAGTAGCTGATGTGGAGAGACAAATTGGGTGTTAATAATGGGGCTGGGGTGGTGTGTGTACACACACACACACACACACACACACACACACACACACACACACACACACACATACATACAGACAACACAACACAAAAACACATACATTATTTGGGGGGGGGGGGGGGGCAAAGAGTTACCTTAGGTTTATTCCAGGAATTTTACAGGAGAGAGGGATATGCTGAAGGATAGCTCCCATCTACACACTTCAGAAAAGTTGGTGGTGTTGGGGAGGATGCAGATGGCATGGGTTGTGAAGCAGCTGTTGAAGTCTTACATTTTGTGCACTGCTGCATGTTGTGCCATTAGGTGGTCCACATTGTTTTTGGCAAAAGTTTGATGGCGGCCACTCATTCTGATTGACAGCTAGTTGATTGTCATATCAATGCAAAACGCTGTGCAGTGGTGGCAGCAGAGCTGGTATGTAACATTGCTGCTTTCACAGGTAGCCCGGCCTCTGATGGGATAGGATAAGTCTGTGACAGGACAGTAGTAGAAGGTGATGGGTGGGTGGATTGGGCAGGTCTTGCATCTGGGTCTTCTACAGGGGTATGAACCCTCTGATAGGGGATTGGGGAACAGAGTGGCATGGGGATGGACTAGGGTGCTGTGGAAGTTGGATTGTTGGCAGAACACCACTTTGAGAGGAGGTGGAAGTGTCTTGGGTAGGATTTCTCTAATTTCACAGCAAAATGACAGATAATCAAATCCCTGACAGAGGACATGGTTCAGTCATTCCAGTCTGGGGTGGAATTGGGTGACAAGGGGAGTTCTTGTTTGTGGTTGTTTCTTGGGATGGATGTGAGGATCAGGTGTGTGTGAGGTTATGGCATGTGAGATCTGTTTGTGAATTGGATCCAGATCTGAGAGCACATCAGTTCCATATTAAACCTGATGGACAAGAAACAGGAATAAGTAGGAGTATTTATTCACCTTTCAAACACTCTTTATATGGTGGACCATAACATTCTGTTGTCAAAGGTTGAAACATATGGTAATTGAGGTATGTCCAAACAACTGGATCAGTTCCTTCCTGAGCTGTCTTAAGCAGGCAGGATACATCATACACACAAATACCCATCTAACTGTATCTGAATGCTACCAGACTGTAAACAAACTGAATATGGTGTACCCCAAGGTTCAGTAATGGGACCCTTTCTGCTCCTTCTGTATATAAATGCTCTCAAATACGGATGCAAATCATAGTTTCAGATGGCACTACAATTAAACATTGTCATAAAACAACTTAGCAGCCAGACACAGGATAATCAGCTAGTAACAAATAGTAGAAAATTCATTGCCCTAAAATTCCACAATGCTCCAAACAATGGCATGTTTATCCCATTGGTTTATATCAGTGATGAACTAGTTGGCAACAATACTGACACCAAATTCTTCAGAATTGGCTGCACAGCAATGTAAAATGGAATAAACACATTGAATACCTTAATGCAGAACTGAGCAAGACATGTTACCTTCTTTGCTCACTAAAATCATGCTGTAGTGAGAAAACAATAATGAATGCACATCATGCTTGTGTCCATTCAAGTGTTAAATATGGACTTTCTGGTGAAATTCTAAAACAGCTGATATCACTTTCAAACTACAAAAAAGGGCAGTTAGAGTCTTGTTTGGATGCAAACCTAGAGACTCTTGCGATTCTCTGTTTAAGATATCTGGTATTACTCCATTATCCTGGGTATACATTGTGAAAATCCTTGCATTCTTCAAAATAAATGTAATAGGTAAGGACTGTAGACTGCAAAAAGCTATGGAATACATGAACACTTTCCAAGACAAAACAAAAATTTATACATAACACAAATCAAACAGCTCTGTACTGAGAAGGTATTTTCTACATGTTAGATAAAGTTTATAATAAGCTTCTTGAAAACATAAAAGCTATTACTGAGATCAAAACTTTTGGAAAATCTATATATTACTGGGGTCAAATCCTTCAGAAAATTAAAGTAATATTCCTTTTCTGTGTTATATTTTTCATCTTCTATCTGTTTGTGAAGGTTTTCTCTATCAATGCTATCTACATCCATATCCTCCTGTTATATCTGCAAATAGAGTAAGGGGAAAATGACTATCTATATGCCTTCACACAAACTCTGATTTCTCCTATCTTATGCAAAATGTATGATAGCAGCAGTAGACTCATTCTGCAACCAGCTTCAGATGGCAATTATCTAAATATCTCTCAACAGTGTTCCACAAAAACAATGTCATCTTCCGTCCAGGGATTGCCATTTAACCTCATAAAGAACCTCTGCAACACTTACATTGTAACTGAATGTACCAGTAACAAATTAAGCAGCATGCTTCTGAATTGCTTTAATGTCTTCCTTTAATCCAAGCTGGTAGAAATCCCAATACTTGAGTAGTACTCAAAGAATGGGTCACGCTAGTGTTCTATACATGATCTCAATAATTTCCTAAAGTTTTCTCGATAAACAGAAGTCAACTATTTGCCTTTTCTACTGCCATTCTGATATACTCATTCCATTTCATATCACTTTGCATCATTATGCCTAGATATTCAATCAACATGACTGTTGATTGCTGCTCACACTGTACATTGTATGATTTATGTAAGTAGAAATAAGATTGGTCCAATCAGACTTCCCTGTGGCTGTCTTGATGATACAATTGTCTCTGCTAAACACTCACCATCAATGACAATGTACTGGGTTCTATTGCTTAACAAGTCTCTGAAACACTCATGTATCCAGAAGTCTCTTTCATATGCTCATACCTTGGCTAACATGTTAAAAGCTAACCATGTCAAAAGATTTCCAGAAATCTAGTAATATAGAATCTGCCTTGTGCCCTTCACCTGTGGTTTCCAAGATAACATGTGAGGAAATGGCAAGCTGA
Source organism: Schistocerca gregaria (assembly GCF_023897955.1). Taxonomy (NCBI): domain Eukaryota; kingdom Metazoa; phylum Arthropoda; class Insecta; order Orthoptera; family Acrididae; genus Schistocerca; species Schistocerca gregaria. The sequence goes on along the minus strand of NC_064923.1, from coordinate 616,456,323 downwards.
GCTTCACATTAGTGGTTCTTTCCAAATCTATATTGCTTTGTGGACAGAAGCTTTTCTATCTCAAGGGAATTTATAATATATCAAATCAGAATATGTTCAATAATTCTGAAGCAAACAGATGTTAAGGATATTGGTCTGTAATTCTGTGAATCCATCCTTTTACCCTTCTTACACACACATCAAAAAAAGTTTTGCACCATCCCGTTTCCCAGAACTCCTGAAGATAGACATTGACTGTTGATATTGTACCACAGACACAGTCCCTTTGACTGTTCAGAGATATCACTAAACCTGCACAAAGATGTAAACAACCATGCATGATCAGTGCCTATTAGACGGAGGGGTCTGGCAGCCAATCAGTTCCAGTCATTCCACCAGGAGTGAGGTACACAGCTCATGTTGTCTGTAATTCAACCATGCCTAAAAAGTCAATACCACAGTGTGATTGCATCTGCATTGTTACTTTGTGCCAGGTAGGGCTCACAACAAGGGAAGTGTCCAGGCATCTCAGAATGAACCAAAGTGATGTTGTTCGGACATAGAGGAGATACAAAGAGACAGAAACTGTAGATGATATGCCTTGCTCAGGCCATCAAAGGGCTACTACTGCAGATGGATGACTGCTACCTATGAAATACAGGTATGTCTTGGAGGAACCCTGGCAGCAACATCACCATGTTGAATAATGCTTTTCATGCAGCCACAGGACTTTATACTATGACTCAAACTGTCTGCAATATGCTGCATGATGTGCAACTTCACTCCTGATGTCCATGGCAAAGTCCATCTTCACAACCATGACACTATGCAGTGCAGTAAAGGTGGGCCCAACAACATGACAAATGGACCGCTCAGGTTTGTCATTACATTTTCTTCACTGATGAGTGTAACATATGCCTTCAACTAGACAATCGTTGGAGACGTGTTTGAAGGCAACCCGGTCAGGCTGAGTGCCTTAGATACACGGTCCAAAAATTGCAGCAAGATGGAGGTTCCCTGCTGTTTTGGGGTGGCATTATGTGTGGCCAATGTACACCACTGCTGGTTATGGAAGACACCATAATGACTGTACGATATGTGAATGCCATCCACCAACCAATGGATGACAGTTCGCATCCCCATCATGCACATCTTGTGAATGACTTCCTTCAGGATAATGACATCACTCAACTAGCGTGGCCAGCTTGTTCTGCAGACATGAAGCCTATCAAACATGCTTGGAATAGATTGAAATGGGCTGTTTATGGACAATGTGACCCACCAACACTCTGAGGGATCAAAGACAAGTCACCATTGAGAAGTGGGACAATCTGGACCAACAGTGCCTTGATGAACTTGTGAATAGCATACCACAATGGACACAGGCATGCATCAGTGCAAGAGGATGTGCTACTGGGTGGTACAGGTACCAATGTGTACAGCAATATGGACCACTACCTCTGAAGGTCTCACTGTATGGTGGTACAACATGCAATGTGTGTTTTTATGAGCAATAAAAATGGTGGAAATGATGTTTATGTTGATCTCTATTCCAATTTTCTGTACAGGTTCCAGAACTCTCGGAACAGAGGTAATGCAAGACATTTTTGATGTGTGCATATAGAAGTCACCTGCACTTTTTCCATTTGCTAGGGCGAAAGATTTGTGATAAATGCAAGCCAAGTAATTGGCCAGCACCATAGAATATGCTCTTTAAAAGCAAATTGTGATTCCATCACAACCTGGTGACTTAATCATTTTCAAATCTTTCAGCTTCTTCTCTATTTCTCTGTCCTCCATACTGGCTTCTGTGGGATGGTCAAGTGATAGAATGGAAGTGTGAATGAGTGGTTTGATAGAAGCCTTCAACCCATTTAGTGATTCTGTGTAGAACCAGAATTTTCTTGGGTTCTTGACAGGGTCTTTTGCCAAAGTATAATGATGGCAGTAGTTATATGTTTTGCACATCAATCTTTTTACAGATGCATGAATTTCCACTTGCTTTTGCTTATCAACATTTCTGTATTCTCTTCTGAAACAAGAGTGCAACAGTTTGCTTCCTCAGCATTTTCCATATTTAATTACTAATCCATGGAGGGTCTTTCGAGTCCTTAATCCACTTAATGCACACATATTTCTCCAGAACATGTCTTAAAATCCATTTAATCTTTGCCCATAAGCCCTCTATGTCCATTACATTCTAATTAAATGATATCCATTTATTGCCTAAGTGGAATTTTAACAACTGCTTATCTCCTCTTTCAAAAAAAAAAAAAAAAAAAGAAAGAAAAAAAAGAAAAAATCTATCCTTTTTACTGATGTTGTTGATAAGGTCAGGCCTGTCTGTAGTTACAAGGTCTAAACTTTTTCCATTTCATGTGGGCTGTTGAACTATCTGCTCGTTCTTGGAAAATCTGTACATCCCAACAGCAATGAATCCATAGATATCCCAGTCTTTACTCAGTAGGTTCACATCTTCTCCAACTACAACTGCACAATCTGAGAATTTTCACACTACAGAACACAGACTTTCTTGAATGATTCTAAAGCTGTCATGATACTGTCAGGTGTCCAGTAAAAAGATTCAGTAATTAACTTGAGTTCATCTAAGTATATGTGCAGATAACTTCACATTCATACTCAATTTCAACCTCCACAGACACAATATTTCTGTTGACTACAATGAATACTGCTATGCCTGTAGCATCTAATTTGTCTTTTGGATATATCTTCTGTGCCTTGCTAAATATTTCAGATCTTTCTCCTTTGGGTTTCAGCTAGCTCTCATTTCCAAGAATAATTTGTCCATAACAGCTTTCCTGGAGGACTATACATTCAGGAATTCTCTTATAAATACTTTGATACTTGCTGTTATAATTTTGACCATCAAAATGTTGTTACTTTGTACAAGGACTAGTTTCACTCTCTAAATATCAATTGGCAAAATTTTGTCACAGGAACTCAAACAACCATCAACACTAATGATAATAATAATAAAAAAAAACCACAAGTATTCTGTTACTTGAGCAGCTGTTTTCTCTGGGTAGTGCACCCCTGACTTCTCACTGGGAGTCTATAATTCTCCACCCAACTGCCATAAATCCACAGTCAGTACCACCAGGGAATCAATGGACCCTTTCACTGGACCCTCCAATTAGTTCAAAAGCAAAGGACCTTGACTGATTTGGTAATGATGCTATAAACTGCAAGGACTGATTGTAACCCACACAAAAGACCGGTAGTCTTCACCACCTTGGTCAGGCACCCATATAAATCGAGAATGGCCTCAGGATCTAAGCAACAGGTGTCAGTGGCGCCAAAATGAGCCACAACCTACAGATGGTTGCTTCCCGCATGCCTCATTGCCACAAGTAGCACCTCCACTTCATCTCAGATGAGGCCCTCTGGCACACATATCAAGTACAAATTTGATCCCTATCCATCCCAGTATGCTATTTACTGATGGGCTCCATAATGTGCGTAACACTGGAGCTCCAATAACTAGTTACAATTCCCCCTATGTCCCTGCTCAGACCCTGGTGAAGGAGGAGCCACCAGTGCCTCACTAAGAGAATGGGCAAGGTCTGGCAGCCAGTTTTCACATTGAAATTCTCTGTTGAGCAATGTAAATACATTACCACCAGCCACTCGCCATTGTTGAGGACAGATCCATTGCATCAGGTGCACTGCAAGGTCCCTTGGCAGCAGAGCCCTTTGGCGAAACAAGCAACAATGTCATGTCAGATCATCTCCCACTGCTATGATCTTGTACAGCAGCATGAAGACAGCTGACCATGGCCAGAAGCATCTTCAGCTGTTTGCAGAATGTGGCCAGTTCCTAATGTATCTCTCCTAGCACTAAGAACTTCTATTAGTTGGAAATCAAAAGTCAAATATTATTATTAGCATCAATAAATACAAAACTTTAAATAATTACATAACTGAGAGAAGATATTTGCTGTATATCATACTGAGAGACAAGTATGGTACTGACAGGAACCGACGAATTTTTCTACTACAGAATATTATGGCAGCTACTAAGCCTTACATTGTGCTATGAACATTTTTGACTAATGATGATTATTAGATGACTTGATTACTTAGCTGTATTTTGATTATTCAATATTTTGTCCACACTATAACTTATACCACAAAATAAACCTGTTACAACATTTTGACAATTTTGATGCTTTGTGATCACCTTATCTTGACTTTGCCACTTAAAAAAGTTTAAAATTATTTCATTTTCGAAAAAAATTGAAGGAAAAAAATAGTAACTGAGTACTATCCCCACGTCAAATGGAAGGAAGAGGTTGTATTTAGTGAAAATTATCCAGAAATGAAACAGAAGAGTTGTCTAATCTACTGTAAACAACTGACATACTGTACTGAATATCTTTATCTAAGTCTTGGTATCAGGTAAAGCAAAGTTTAAACAGAGTTTGAAAGCCTTTTTGTACACATCTCCTTCTAATCTAGAGATGAATGTCATAACTGGGACTGGTGGACAAGCTTAAGTAAAAATGTCTGTTGAATCTCAGTTTTGACAGAACTTGGTCAGATCAATCAAGATTATATATTTTGTAACATTATTATGAGAAGGATAGCTACAGCTCACCATATAGCATGGATGCTGAATTGCACATAGCCACAACAAAAAAACTCAGAAAATGAGTTTTCTGCCATCAAAGCAATAGTGAGGTGAGAGTTATGAATTGATGTTAATGATTATTTATTTTGTGATAGATTTTATTTATAGACTATTACATTGATGATGATGATGATCATCATCATCATAATGGAGATTAAATTAGGTTAGATTCAGTTTTCATTCCATAGACCCAAAAAATTATATGTTTCTCATGGGTGTGGAACCTGTCATGAAATATAACATAAAAACATAAAACATTTGAATATGACACTTACTACCCTGGTCATTTGTCATGAGATTGTTGAAATAGGTGAATACAATGCAATAAACGGAAACAGCTAATATTTACAGAATTTACACAGTCTCAGAAAGAAACATTGTTATGCACTAGTAATAAATTTATCATACACAAAATACCTAATCCTGACTGTTGTGACCAAATGCAGTCAAAACTGAAATCTAACAGACATTTTCACTTAAGCTGACTTAACAGTCTCTGTTATGATATTTGCTTGTGGAGCAGAAGGAGTTGCCTATCAAAAAGTCTTTGAGAAACACTGTTTAAAACATGCTTGATCTGAAACCAGGTTTTTAATGGTTGCTGGCAATTTACTGAAAATGTGTGTTCCTGAATATTGGACCCCTTTTTGGACCACTACACTATGTATTGAATTATTGGTTGGAAATAAAAATGAATTACTTGCAGCAATTTTCATTTAACGAATAAATATACTGAGAAGCAATGGTTAAAATACAAAGTTCCTTGAACAGGATTCTACATGGTGTTCTTAAATTTACACCACAAATGATTCATATCACATGCTCTTGCACCCTAGAAACTTTTGCTTGGTTTGATGAGTTGCCCCAGAATATGATCCCATATGACATAATAGAATGAAAGAAAGCAAAGCATGCATTTTTTTTATCTCCTACATCTGACATCATTCTCACTGCAAATACAGACTTGTTTAGGTGCATACGTAATTCTATGGTATGCCCTATTCAACTGAATTTATTACTGGGTAGTAATCCCAGAAATCGAATACTGCCAACCTCTTCGATATGCATGTCTTCATATGTTATTCACATTCTGGAAGGAAATCTCTTACAGGTTCTGAACTGCATATAGTGGGTCTTCTCAAAGTTTAATGACAGGGAATTAACTTCAAGCCACTTATTAATGTCAGTGAAAATTTGATTAGCACCTATTTCTAAATCTTTACTTCAGTTGCTACTTATTGCAATGTTTGTATCATCTGCAAACAAAACATACTTTGCATATGCCAATGTAAGAGATGAGAGGTCATTAATGTACACAAGAAAAAGCAATGGATTCAATGTGGAACCTCAAGAAACACCGCATGTAATTAGTTCCGAGTCAGATGAAGGCTGACTACTTACTGCATAGGTATTTCTCAATGACACCCTTTGTTTCCTGTTAGTTAGATAAGACACACACCATTTCACAGCATTGCCAATGACACCATAATATTCTAATTTACTTAAGAGAATGATGTGATTCACACAGTCAAATGCTTTTGACAGGTCACAGAAAATGCCAGCAGCCTCTAATTTATGGAGTATTATGGGAGATTATGAAATGTTATGTAAGGGATAGATGATGTGATTAGTGTCATGAAACACAGAGTGGTTCTTCTATACATGGATTCATATGGCAACATATTTATAGTGTGTTATAAGTAATCCATGCAAGTAATTCACCGTAGAGTTGATGAGAAGATGGATTTTAAAACTGTATTGGTTATCCATTGGTTCTGTTAATGAGAAAGAGTAGAAAAGTTTAACTGAAACACTAACCTTTATTTTTAAGAATAATGATATGTGGTAATGATTTTATGTTGAACAACTAAATAATAAATAATCAGATTTCATGGTTATACCATCCAGTACAAAGTAAAAACAAAGTGAACACTCAAATGAAGTACACAGCCTTCAAAATTCTGCCTGCAAATGCTCTGTTGTGCTGGGAGGTTAACATTAACTACAGTATATGACTTCAATGATGAAATAATTAATTAAGGATTATTTTTCAGTACTACATTTTCATTTTGCACATTTCACATTGCATGTTTGTAGAAATAGTAGACACTCGTATTTAGAATGACACTTTTGCCTTTGAAGTTATAAGATCATTACTATATCTAGTAATGTCTTAACTTCTCACTTATTACAAAAAACACGCTCAAACACCAGTAAAGCTTCTACTTCAGAACCAAGTTTGAAGATTACAGATGTAAAAACTGACATCTTGTATGTACTGACCATGAAAACTAATTTAATGATTATTTTTGTGGCTGATGAAAATCAGATGTTGAACAATCATACTGGTATACTGATTATTATGCAAGATATGTAAGAGATAATAAATTGCCATGCACTTCTGATAGAAACTTACAGTTTCATCAATAATATGTGAATAAATATGAATTAACTAGTAAAGGATTAAAACGTTAAAAATTTTCCTTGTTGTTAATATTGGTAACATGATAAATCTTTAGAGGTTTGGTTAACTGTATTGTATAACACTTGATTATTTTGCTAACTATGTGATTTTGAATCAGATGAGTTATTGATGTTATTTGTCAGTTGCACACTTTCTTTTTTTGGAATACAACTTGATACAAACAATAAACCTGAACCAATAAAATTTTTCACATTATTTTTTCTCCCAGATACATGGTAAAGTGTAATTTTTCTGTATTCAAATACAAAACCAATCAAAAATTGTTTTGAGTAGAAGATCACAACAACAGAAATCTGTCAAATTTTTTATAATTGTGAAAATTGTTAATAATAATAATAATAATAATAATTATTATTATTATTATTATTATTATTATTATTAGTGTTGTTATCTTTGTTCTGGTAAATATTGGTTACAATCAACATATTCTTATAGATAAATATGCTGCTGTTCTCTTTGCCTTTTTGGCATGTTTTCAGTAGTTGTGAGATGAGTTTAGAAGTATGCGGTTGAGAATGGTACTATGTGAGATGATGTGGTGCTATGGTGGACATATTGAATAAAAAGTATTATAATTCAGGTTTGTGTGTATTGTGAGTCTCACAATGATCCATTTTTAGTGTTAACATACGTCCCTATACACAATCACAGCTTTCTCTCCTTATGCTGGAAACATACTTTCAGACATGCTGGGCCAATGAAGAACAGCGAGAAAACTACAAAGAAGTGCACATATTTTTTAGTGTAAATCAAGTATAGACATGCATTGTTCTCTTGATATAAGCTGGTACATGAAACTCATAGAATCTTGGAGATAGAGTAGCCCTATGTCATGCACTCTTGTTTTGACATGGCCAAATGTTGTCAAATCACACATATTTCCAATCCTGCCCTCAATTGACATGTCGGTAGCCAGTACAAGATCTTGAAGCATCCCAGTCATGCAACACTGGATTATACCCTTCCTGCAGTGGCAGCAGCACTTTCTAACCAACATACGGGCCAAATGGCACTGCTTTATTTGGTGCCAATAATGAATTTCTCAGAACTCTGATTTAAAAGTGAGAAAAGATATGTACATATTTCTGAAGGGACGTGAGCATATTCAAACTCAAAACACATTTACAAGTACTTACATAGGTATCATTAAGCAACATATTCCTCTTATATATGGTAAAACTGTTCACTAACTTGTGAGATTTTTATCGTTACTGAATTGATTGTAGCTTACTGGAAGATTTTTGGCATCACGCTAAAACCACCGACATAAATTATGTGTGTTAGTATTTACTTCTATTTGGTTTTAAGTTCAATCTTTCTTCAACATTTCTCAAATAGGGTTATTGTTATAAATTGGTATCACAAGGGATACAAAGTGTACAGTGTCATCACAAAAGTTGAATGTTGCCAAAATTCAATCTGTATTAGTTATTACACTAGGGACTTAATGGAATATCATCTCCAGAATTAAATTAAGCTTCATGAAATCTTGGAAATGAATCAAACAAAGTGATTTGTTAGACTAAGATTTTATGAGATGGTACATTATGACAGAAAACTGTTTAATTTTGAACAAAAGAAAATGAATTAAGATGGTTCTAAAACATCTTATCTCAGACAATATTGCTCCAAATCAAGGTATATATCATGCACAAACCTTTTCTACAGATACACTGTAGTCCAAATTTAATTTGAAAATACCTTTGAAAACCACATAATGCTAAGTAAGAGATCCACTGAAAAGTTCTAACAAAGAAATATTTTATCAAATGAGATATAGAAAATATATTTACATTACCTTCACTATAGTGTAACAATTCAGCCTATTGCGTGAAGGTAAATCATATATGGAAGTCCCTAAGAAATGTGAAGTTTCTATATCTTTGTCAGTCTCCCACAACTGCTCAAGGCTAATATCACTTCCAAAGTCTGTTTCTTCCTCTCCTGCTATGTCTAGTGATGTTTCTCTGAAACAGCATTTTACTTTACAGAAGCATACATAGAGGTAATATGGTCATTTGTGGACACTAAAAACAAAAAGTTTATGGTTTGTAAGGATGGTCAACAAATGACAAAAAAAGATGGTGCAACAACAACAGAGCAACATTAGTATATACAAGAGGCTAGATGGCGTTCAAAAAAGGTAGGTAATTTTTGTACAGGGATATGTTATAGGAACAGCTTTTATAATGGGTTAAAATTACAAAACTGGTTGGTGTGTAAGTTAATACAGTTAAGCTCTATTCTAAGAAGTTTTATGGGTAGACTCCAGTCCCTGACTATAAGTAGTTGATAAGAAGTATCATCTTGTTCAAATAAGGGGTCTTAACATTCTCCAGTACTTTTGTACTGAGAGGAGAGGGGGGTGGGGAGACAAACTGAACCCCCCACACCCACAGATGGAATATGCTTTTTGTACTTTTCCCTTGAATGTGTCCTTGAAAGGGCCCAGGTATTTTATCGTGTAGGAAACTATATCCAGAACTGCTCATGAAAGAGAGTTCTATGTTGAATGTGAAAAGTAATTTAATTTAGGCACTTTATCTTAGGAGCAGTTGAAGTGTTGTAATCTAAAAGAAGAAGATGTGACATTATCTCCTCAGCATTATGACTTCTGACTATTGTCCAAGTCCAGAATGTTTAAACATTCAACTAACATTTCTGAAGAGTGACAACAAATTTTATATCGTTGAAAAATGAATAGATACCTATATCTTGTTCATATGAAGTGGTCTATGATGAAGAGGGAAAAAAATGCATTGGCAAAAGAACTGGATTAGATTTTGTACCATAGCAATAAAAGAAAAACTGTGATTAATTTTCTTACAAGTTAACTGGCCTTTCTCAGACTAAACCTGCTATTTGAAAGAAAATCTCAAGAAAGAGAATAATTATATGGGATCTTAATGACCTAACCACCCTTTTTAACCTTCTCCAACCTATGCCTCCCTCCTACCTGACAGCAGAACAATTACTTTCAAAAGCTGAGTGGTGTGCTTACTTTACTTTCATAGATGGCTACCACACATTTGCTTCCAGAAGGTAAGTACCAGACACCAATTATGTTCCATAATTTATTAGTTTTCACCCAGGGCTATGTACAGATCCCCATACGGAACCACAGAGTACACACACAAATACCTTTCAGAAACTGCTACCATCAAAATAAAAATTATTTAGATAAATCCATGAATCTGATGGAATACTGATGATGTATGTCCCATTAAAACATAAAACACTTTAGAAATGAATAAACTAATAAAATTCATACATCACATGAAAACCTACACCTGTAGCACTTGTACATTTATTGGTACCTTTTAACAAAGTTCAATGCAATATACATGTTGAAATTTTGAAATATCAGTGCTAAAATTCAGAGAGCGAAATGTAATTTATAATTTGTACAAAAATCAGACTAACTTCTAAAACCAGAAAAAATAGAAAGGAAACAGTTTTTAAGAATGGTGTGAGAGAGGCCTGTTGCCAGCACTCAGTGCCATGTAAGATCTACACAGAGTGAGCACTAAGGGGATCAGGAAGGGCATTAATGTTGATTGAGAAGAAATAAAAATTTTGAAATTTTCTGATGGGCACTTACATCATGTCTGGGCTAAAGTGAAACATCTGCTTTGCAACACCAACTATCATATTGGTGATAAGTTTTGACCTTGCACAAATAAACCTGCCAAGCATCCATTGACAGATTTCCACATGCCCTACCTCTCAGTTGCATGTCAGATTTTGTGGCACCCACAAACAGAAAATATTTATTATATGAATATTTTTGTACAAAATCTCTGATACAGTTGTCAACTCAATTAAATAAAAAATTTACAACTGTAATTCAGAAATACTGTTTCTTATTGTTGTTGTTATGGTCCTCACCCTGAAGAATAGTTTCATCCCTTGGTGTCTCTCTACATTTTTTACCCCCCCCCCCCCTCCCAACTTATCTCCAGTGCTGAACTGGTAATCTCTCAGAATGTGTCGTATCAAATGATACCTTCTTTTGGTGGAGTTGTGCCCCTGTCCCCCAATTCTACTCAGCACCTCCTCACTAGTTAAGTGATCTACCACCCACCTGATATTCAGCCACATTTCAGATGCTGCTATTCACCTACATCTACATGACTACTCTGCAATTCACATTTAAGTGCTTGGCAGAGGGTTCATCGAACCACAATCATACTATCTCTCTACTATTCCACTCCCGAACAGCGAGCGGGAAAAACTACCACCTAAACCTTTCTGTTAGAGCTCTGATTTCTCTTATTTTATTTTGATGATCATTCCTACCTATGTAGGTTGGGCTCAAAATATTTTCGCATTTGGAAGAGAAAGTTGATGACTGAAATTTCGTAAAAAGGTCTCACCGCGACTAAAAACGTCTACGCTGTAATGACTTCCATCCCAACTCGTGTATCATATCTGCCACACTCTCTCCCCTATAACGTGATAATACAAAACGAGCTGCCCTTTTTTGCACCCTTTCGATGTCCTCCGTGAATCCCATCTGGTAAGGATCCCACACCGCGCAGCAATATTCTAACAGAGGACGAACGAGTGTAGTGTAAGCTGTCTCTTTAGTGGACTTGTTGCATCTTCTAAGTGTCCTGCCAATGAAACGCAACCTTTGGCTCGCCTTCCCGACAATATTTTCTATGTAGTCCTTCCAACTGAAGTTGTTCGTAATTTTAACACCCAGGTACTTAGTTGAATTGACAGCCTTGAGAATTGTACTATTTATCGAGTAATCGAATTCCAACGGATTTCTTTTAGAACTCATGTGGATCATCTCACACTTTTCGTTATTTAGCGTCAACTGCCACCTGACACACCATACAGCAATCTTTTCTAAATCGCTTTGCAACTGATACTGGTCTTCAGATGACCTTACTAGACGGTAAATTACAGCATCATCTGCAAACAGTCTAAGAGAACTGCTCAGATTGTCACCCAGGTCATTTATATAGTTCAGGAACAGTAGAGGTCCCAGGACGCTTCCCTGGGGAACACCTGATATCACTTCAGTTTTACTCGATGATTTGCCGTTATTACTACGAACTGCGACCTTCCTGACAGGAAATCACGAATCCAGTCGCACAACTGAGACGATACCCCATAGCTCCACAGCTTGATTAGAAGTTGCTTATGAGGAACGGTGTCAAAAGCTTTCCGGAAATCTAGAAATACGGAATCAACTTGAGATCCCCTGTCGATAGCGGAAATTACTTCGTGCGAATAAAGAGCTAGCTGCGTTGCACAAGAGCAATGTTTTCTGAAGCCATGCTGATTACGTATCAATAGATCGTTCCCTTTGAGGTGATTCATAATGTTTGAATACAGTATATGCTCCAAAATCCTACTGCAAACCGACGTCAATGATATAGGTCTGTAGTTAAATGGATTACTCCTACTACCCTTCTTGAACACTGGTGCGACCTGCGCAATTTTCCAATCTGTAGGTACAGATCTATCGGTGAGCGAGCGGTTGTATATGAGTGCTAAGTAGGGAGCTATAGTATCAGCGTAATCTGAAAGGAACCTAATCGGTGTACAATCTGGACCTGAAGACTTGCCCGTATCAAGCAATATGAGTTGCTTCGCAACCCCTAAGGTATCTACTTCTAAGAAACTCATGCTAGCAGATGTTCGTGTTTCAAATTCTGGAATATTCCATTCATCTTCCCTGGTGAAGGAATTTCAGAAAACTGCGTTCAATAACTCTGCTTTAGCGGCACAGTCGTCGATAACAGTACCATCGGCACTGCGCAGCGAAAGTATTGACTGTGTCTTGCCGCTTGTGTACTTTACATACGACCAGAATTTCTTCAGATTTTCTACCAAATTTCGAGACAATGTTTCGTTTTGGAACCTATTAAAGGCATCTCGCATAGAAGTACGTGCCAAATTTCGCGCGTCTGTAAATTTTAGCCCATCTTCGGGATTTCGCGTTCTTCTGAACTTCGCATGCTTTTTCCGTTGCCTCTGCAACAGTGTTCGGACCTTTTTTGTGTGCTACGGGGGATCCGTTCCATCTCTTACCAATTTATGTGGTATGAATATCTCAATTGCTGTTGCTACTATATCTTTGAATTTGAGCCACATCTCGTCTACATTCGCATAGTCAGTTCGGAAGGAATGGAAGTTGTCTTTTAGGAAGGCTTCTAGTGGCACTTTATCCGCTTTTTTAAATAAAATTATTTTGCGTTTGTTTCTGATGGATTTGGAAGAAATGGTATTGAGCCTAGCTACAATGACCTTGTGATCACTAATCCCTGTATCAGTCATGATGCTCTCTATCAGCTCTGGATTGTTTGTGGCTAAGAGGTCAAGTGTGTTTTCGCAACCATTTACAATTCGCGTGGGTTCGTGGACTAACTGCTCGAAATAATTTTCGGAGAAAGCATTTAGGACAATCTCGGAAGACGTTTTCTGCCTACCACCGGTTTTGAAGAAGTATTTTTGCCAACATACCAAGGGTAGGTTGAAGTCCCCACCAACTTTAATCGTATGAGTGGGGTATTTATTTGTTACGAGACTCAAACTTTCTCTGAACTGTTCCGCAACTGTATCATCGGAGTCTGGGGGTCGGTAGAAGGAGCCAATTATTAACTTAATTCGGCTGTTAAGTATAACCTCCACCCATACCAATTCGCACGGAGTATCTACTTCGACTTCACTACAAGATAAACCACTACTGACAGACACAAACACTCCACCACCAATTCTGCCTAATCTATCTTTCCTGAACACCGTCTTCTCTTCATAAATAAACTGTCTATCATTGCTGATCCACTTCTATACATGGATACACTTCAAACACTTTCAGAAAAGACTCCCTATAGTGGAGAGCAGCTACGAAAGCAGATGTGTCACACATTCTGCTCAGAGATAGTGGGAAGATAGGCTGCAATGCTGCCAATTTCCTTCTGTCAGTTCACAAACTGAGACAGCTGACAGCACGCTAGCATAAACATCGTTCCACAGTGACCTTTAAGAACTGTGTTCATAGTAACTTAGTAAAAGCTAATTTTCTTTCATTGTGCAAGCGTCTATGGCATTATAGTATGTGTACTTAATTGAAAGAAATATGTTTTATGAAACGGCCTTGTTACAAGGCCAAAGATGAAACTGAAGCTACTAATAATATTTTATGCTGCTGCAGGCACAATCACAAAAACTCATTATGAGAAGGAAACTCGCTACTCACCATAGGTTCAAGATCCTGAGTCGCAGATAGGCACAACAAATAGACTCATAATTAAAGCTTTCACCCTTTAAGGGGTTCATCAATAATAGACACACATAAGCACACACAAACTCAGGCAAACGCAACTCACACACAAGACTGCAGTCTCAGGCAACTGAAACAACACTGTGAGCAGCAGCACCAGTGAATGATGGGAGTGGTGACTGGATGTGGGTAAGGAGGAGGCTGGGGCAGTGGAGGGGAGGGATGGCATGGTGGATGTTGTGGACAGTGAAGTGCTGCAGGTTAGGCAGTGGGCAGAGGAGGGAGAGGGGGCTGGGGTGGGAAAGCAGAATGAAAGTAGAAAAATAAATAGACTGGGTGTAGTGCTGGAATGACAACTGTGCAGTGCCAAAATGGGAACAGGGAAGGGGCTGGATGGGTAAGGATAGAGACTAATGAAGACTGAGACCAGAAGGGTTGTGGGAACTTAGGACGTATTTCAGAGAAAGTTCCCACCTGCCCAGTTCAGAAAAGTCAGTGTTGGTGGGAAGAATCCATATGGCACAGACTGTGAAGCAATTATTGGAATGAAGAATATCATGTTTGGAAGCACATTCGGCAAACATTGGTCCACTTGTTTCTTGGCTACAGTTTTCGGTGGCCATTCAGGTGGACAGAGAAGCTTGTTGGGTGTCATGCCTATATAGAATGCAGCACAGTGGTTGCAGCTTAGCTTGTAGCTCACATGACTTGTTTTACAAGTAGCCCTGCCTTTATTGGGATAGGTGGTGTTAGTTACCGCACTTAAGTAAGTGGTGGTGGTGGGATCTAGGAGACAGAGCTTGCATCTAGGTCTATTACAGGTGTATGAACCATGAGGCAAGGAACATGGAGCAGGGGTTGGGTAAGGATGGACGAGTATATTGTGTGGGTTTGGTAGACTGCGGAATACCACTGTGGGAATGGTGGGAAGTATAGTGGGGAGGACATTTCTCATTTCAGGGCACTATGAGACGTAATCAAAATCCTGGCAGAGAATGTAATTCAGTTGCTCTAGTCCTCGTTGGTACTGAGCTATGGGGGGAATGCTCCTCTGTGGCTAGATGGTGGGACTTTTGGAAGTGGTGGGACATTGAAAATATAAGGCACAGGAGATTCGTTTTTGTGTGAGGTTGGGAAGATAATTATGGTCAGTGAAGGCTTCAGTGAGACCCTTGGTATTTCAAGAGGGACTGCTTGTCACTGCAGATGTGATGACCATGGGTGGCTCGGCTGTATGAAAGGACTTCTTGGCATGGAACAAATGGCAGTTATCAAAGAGGAGGTATTGCTGGCAGTTAGCAGATTTGATATGAATGTAGGTACTGATGTAGACATCCAGAAATATGGTTTGTTGGCTTGAGTAGGACCAGGTGAAGCAAATGGAGGAGAAGTTGTTGAGGTTCTGCAGGAATGTGGATAGGGTGACCTCACCTTTGATCCACATAAAAAAGGTGTCATTAATGAATCTGAACCAGGTGAGGGGTTTAGGATTGAGGGATTTTTGAAGGGATTGCTCTAGATGGCCCTGAATAGGTTGGCACAGGATGGTGCCATTGGGGTGCCCATACTTTTACACTAGATTTGTTTATAGGAAATGCCTTCAAAGCAGAAATAATTGTGGATGAGGATATAGTTTACAGGAAATGCCTTCAAAGGAGAAATAACTGTGGATGAGGATATAGTTGGTCATGGTGAATGCCATGGGCATTAGGAATGTTAGTGTATAGGAATGTGGCATCAATAGTGATGAGCAAGGGATGGTGTGGTAAAGGGATAGGAACTGTAGAGAGTCGATGGAAAAAAATATTTGGTATATTTATGTAGGGGGCTAGGTTCTGGGGAATAGGTTGCCGGTGTTGGTAAACAAGAGCAGAGAGACTCTCAGTGAGGACACAGTAACCAGCCACAATGGGGTGCCCTGGGTAGTTAGGTTTATGGATTTTAGGAAGCATGTAGAAGGTAGGATTGCAGGGAGTGGTAGGGGTGAGTGAAGAGATGAAATCTGAGAAGAGGTTCACAGATGGGCCTAAAGAATTTAAGAAGTGACTGGAGATCCTGGGCAGTGGTTTGGGGGCATCGGGGGTCGATCACAGTTGAATAGAGGAGTGAAATTGTGATGTTTGCCTGCTTTATTTCATCTTTGATGTCCTCAGTGTTGACATACTGTGTTGTTATACTGGATGAAAAATGTGAGGGGGTGGGGGGTGGGGGGAGTTCAACACTGACTACTTTGACACTTGTTTAACTTTTGATAAGCCTCATTAATAGGTTGCAGGCAAACATCCATATACTGCACCAATAGTTTACTGTTAGACATCTGTTAGCCTAAGCACACATTTCACAGTCTTTCAAATAAATTGAACAGGCACTGTCATTGTTTTAAGACACACCCTAAATGTGTTACATATATTTCACAGTTAATTTGATACATTGTTGTTGCTCTAGCCAACATAGGTTTCTTGCCTGAAACTCGGCAGTGGACAGACTGTCTTGGGATCAAAACTTGTGCTCATATATATATCCCAACAATAATAGGTACTGAAACTACACACTGTTTGATGTTTAATTTACAGAAATTACAATTAAAACTTAATCGTTTCACAATACTATTAGTTGTTACTCCAAATGTTTATAATTAGTACAGTCTTTATTAAAGTTTATAAGTCAACAATAGAATTTAAGTTACAAAACAATTATTGCTTTCACCCTATACCAAAAGTATTAACTAGGAATAATTGAAATAAATTAGAAAATCAATTACATACATAAAACTAAGCACAAAATTAGATCTGGTGTTATATTCTTTAAAACTGAGGGCCAACCTTTCTCTTTTATGGAAATGCAGGTTATACTCATGTATAATAATGGTAATTAGTCACACATGAAAAAAATGAATTTTAAAGAGGCATATTGAAAAACAAGTGGGGGAGTAAAAATGTCTCAGCTTGCTTCGTCGCATCACCCCCTCATTGGACTGACCAGAAAGATAATGCACAGAGCTAACTGGGCAGTTCAATGACCACAAGTAGCCCCAGACATTGGTTTTAAGAATCTACACAAAAATATATTACATAAAAAATCTTATCAAAACTCCAGTAGATATGTTGTTTTTTTTTCAAAATTTATACTTACATGAACTGACAACATGAAAATCCCCATACAAAATATTAATGTACAGTGAATTGTACAAAGGCACAAAATCACCATAAGTTATACTTTCAATAAAATTTAAGCATCTTCATCATAAGTGATATTCTTTTTGGTTAAACAATGATTACATTCTAAGACACATTTCACTTATGTACAAGTCTTGTCGTGCTATATATATATTAAAAACAAAGATTCCAAGACTTACCAAGCGGGAAAGCGCCGGCAGACAGGCACATGAACAAAACACACAAACACACACACAGAATTACTAGCTTTCGCAACCGATGGTTGCTTCTTCAGGAAGGAGAGGGAAAGACGAAAGGATGTGGGTTTTAAGGGAGAGGGTAAGGAGTCATTCCAATCCCGGGAGCGGAAAGATTTCCCTTAGGGGAAAAAAAGGACAGGTGTACACTCGCACACACACACACACACACACACATATCCATCCGCACATACACAGACACAAGCAGACATATTTAAAGGCAAAGAGTAAGGGCAGAGATGTCAGTCAAGGCGGAAGTACAGAGGCAAAGAAGTTGTTGAAAGACAGGTGAGGTATGAGCGGCGGCAACTTGAAATTAGCGGAGGTTGAGGCCTGGCAGATATCGAGAAGAGAGGATATACTGAAGGGCGAGATCCCATCTCTGGAGTTCGGATAGGTTGGTGTTGGTGGGAAGTATCCAGATAACTTGGACGGTGTAACACTGTGCCAAGATGTGCTGGCCGTGCATCAAGGCATATTTAGCCACAGGGTGATCCTCATTACCAACAAACACTGTCTGCGTGTGTCCATTCATGCGAATGGACAGTTTGTTGCTGGTCATTCCCACATAGAAAGCGTAACAGTACAGGCAGGTCAGTTGGTAAATCACGTGGGTGCTTTCACACGTGGCTCTCCCTTTGATCGTGTACACCTTCCGGGTTACAGGACTGGAGTAGGTGGTGGTGGGAGGATGCATAGGACAGGTTTTACACCGGGGGCGGTTGCAAGGGTAGGAGCCAGAGGCTAGGGAAGGTGGTTTAGAGATTTCATAGGGATGAACCAAGAGGTTACGAAGGTTAGGTGGACGGCGGAAAGACACTCTTGGTGGAGTGGGGAGGATTTCATGAAGGATGGATCTCATTTCGGGGGAGGATTTTTGGAAGTCTTGAAGAAGCAACCATCTTTTTCCCATGTGGAAGTTTCTTTCTATTATATATATTACAGAAACAAACTTCCACATGGGAAAAATATATTAAAAACAAAGATTCCAAGACTTACCAAGTGGGAAAGCGCCAGTAGACAGGCACAATAAAATAACACACAAAATTTCGAGCTTTCACAACCAGTAGCTGCTTCGTCAGGAAAGAGGGAAGGAAAAGGAAAGATGAAAGGATGTGGGTTTTAAGGAAGAGGGTAAGGAGTCATTCCAATCCCGGGAGTGGAACGACTTACCTTAGGGGGGAAAAAGTATAGGTATATACTCGCGCACACACACACATATCCATCCATACATACACAGACACAAGCAGACATATTTAAAGGTAAAGAGTTTGGGCTGAGATGTCAGTCGAGGCGGAAGTACAGAGGCAAAGAAGTTGTTGAATGACAGGTGAGGTATGAGTGGCGGCAACTTGAAATTAGCAGAGGTTGAGGCCTGGCGGATATCGAGAAGAGAGGATATACTGATGGGCGAGTTCCCATCTCCGGAGTACGGATAGGTTGGTGTTGGTGGGAAGTATCCAGATAACTCGGACGGTGTAACACTGTGCCAAGATGTGCTGGCCGTGCACCAAGGGAAGTTTAGCCACAGGGTGATTCTCATTACCAACAAACACTGTCTGCCTGTGTCCATTCATACGAATGGACAGTTTGTTGCTGGTCATTCCCACATAGAAAGCGTCACAATGCAGGCAGGTCAGTTGGTAAATCACGTGGGTGCTTTCACACGTGGCTCTCCCTTTGATCGTGTACACCTTCCGGGTTACAGGACTGGAGTAGGTGGTGGTGGGAGGGTGCATAGGACAGGTTTTACACCGGGGGTGGTTGCAAGGGTAGGAGCCAGATGGTAGGGAAGGTGGTTTGGGGATTTCATAGGGATGAACCAAGAGGTTACGAAGGTTAGGTGGACGGCTGAAAGACACTCTTGGTGGAGTGGGGAGGATTTCATGAAGGATGGATCTCATTTCGGGGCAGGATTTCAGGAAGTCGTATCCCTGCTGGAGAGCCACATTCAAGGTCTGATCCAGCCCCGGGAAGTATTCTGTCACAAGTGGGGCACTTTTGGGGTTCTTCTGTGAGAGGTTCTGGGTTAGAGGGGATGAGGAAGTGGCTCTGGTTATCTGCTTCTGTACCAGGTCGGGAGGGTAGTTGCGGGATGCGAAAGCTATTTTCATGTTGTTGGTGTAATGGTCGAGGGATTCAGGACTGGAGCTGATTCGTTTGCCACGAAGGCCTAGGCTGTAGGGAAGGGACCGTTTGATATGGAATGGGTGGCAGCTGTCATAATGGAGGTACTGTTGCTTGTTGGTGGGTTTGATGTGGACGGATGTGTGAAGCTGGCCATTGGACAGATGGAGGTCAACGTCTAGGAAAGTGGCATGGGATTTGGAGTAGGACCAGGTGAATCTGATGGAACCAAAGGAGTTGAGGTTGGAGAGGAAATTCTGGAGTTGTTCTTCACTGTGAGTCCAGATCATGAAGATGCCATCAATAAATCTGTACCAAACTTTGGGTTGGTAGGCCTGGGTAACCAAGAAGGCTTCCTCTAAGTGACCCATAAATAGGTTGGCATACGAGGGGGCCATCCTGGTACCCATCGCTGTTCCCTTTAATTGTTGGTATGTCTGGCCTTCAAAAGTGAAGAAGTTGTGGGTCAGGATGAAGCTGGCTATGCACCCTCCCACCACCACCTACTCCAGTCCTGTAACCCGGAAGGTGTACACGATCAAAGGGAGAGCCACGTGTGAAAGCACCCACGTGATTTACCAACTGACCTGCCTGCACTGTGACGCTTTCTATGTGGGAATGACCAGCAACAAACTGTCCATTCGCATGAATGGACACAGGCAGACAGTGTTTGTTGGTAATGAGGATCACCCTGTGGCTAAACATGCCTTGATGCACGGCCAGCACATCTTGGCACAGTGTTACACCGTCCCAGTTATCTGGATACTTCCCACCAACACCAACCTATCCGAACTCCGGAGATGGGAACTCGCCCTTCAGTATATCCTCTCTTCTTGATATCCGCCAGGCCTCAACCTCCGCTAATTTCAAGTTGCCGCCACTCATACCTCACCTGTCTTTCAACAACTTCTTTGCCTCTGTACTTCCGCCTCGACTGACATCTCTGCCCTTACTCTTTGCCTTTAAATATGTCTGCTTGTGTCTGTGTATGTGTGGATGGATATGTGTGTGTGTGTGTGTGTGCGAGTGTACACCTGTCCTTTTTTTCCCCTAAGGGAAGTCTTTCCGCTCCCGGGATTGGAATGACTCCTTACCCTCTCCCTTAAAACCCACATCCTTTCGTCTTTCCCTCTCCTTCCTGAAGAAGCAACCATCGGTTGCGAAAGCTAATAATTCTGTGTGTGTGTTTGTGTGTTTTGTTCATGTGCCTGTCTGCCGGCGCTTTCCCGCTTGGTAAGTCTTGGAATCTTTGTTTTTAATATATTTTTCCCATGTGGAAGTTTCTTTCTATTTTATTTACATCATCATCATATATATATATATATATATATATATATATATATATATATATATATATATATATATATATATATATATATATATATATATAATTGAACAAAAAAATCCTCATGGGTTGTGAAAAGTTAAATTGCACTGCATACTTCACTTTTTAGACAGAAAATTTCACTTGCTCAGTGTTTAGTATTTTTGACAAGCACTTTCACACTTTTAATGAACTTTTACGCATTTTCTCACCAAGTTGTCCATGCTTTCAACATGACCAAGTGGCAGTTAGCATGGAAATGCACTGCTATCAGTTCCCTCAGAGGTAGTTCTCCTTTACCACATTACATGAAAAAAATTAGACAAAATACCATACTTCAGTCCACTTACTTATACTTCTAAATTAAGTCCATGAAAGAGTGTTTCACAATAATTGGAACACCATACATAAATATGTTATATAGTCCTCATGACATCACAATAACTAGCACTAAAATTGACTACAGTACAAAAGGTGTGGACTAGCAAAACTTTAAAATCAAGTGCACATTACACTACAAAACATTATTCTAAGTCATAATTCTGTCTGTAACTGGTTAAGCTTGAAAGATTTGGGGCTCTTTTCCATTTGCCAAATAGCAAAACCTCAAGAAGTGCAGTAGCATAAATTTACTATTCATTACATTATGAAAAAAGAATAGAGTCACCATTACATAGCTTAATTACTATTGAAATCAAAAGTAAGGAGATGGAAGTTATATCAAATCATAGCCCCACTTCTTTATTCAACCCTGAGCACTAGTCCCATTCAAATAGAAAATCAAATTCTCACAAAATCACAAAACATTACCAAACAGTTGAGTCTGAATATTCACATCACTCTAGCACCACAATTATCAGTTAATCAGCAAAATTATTGTTCTTTGCTCCAGTATTACCACTTCAAACTCAAAATTCCTCAGAACACAAATAGAAGTTTCCAGATAATCTATAGATCCAATAATGCAGCATTATATGACTAGCACCTCACTAAAGTATTGCTCTCTCTGTTAAGCACTCACTCCCAGCTGCAGTGGCACGAATTGCACTATTTACATAGTACCCAGTGCTGCTTAGTTCACAGATTGATGCTCAATACAGTCACAACACATTTGTATGTATCCAGTTATTTTTGCATTAATCATGTCTGTCAGTTCCATTCTTTTACTTAACTTTCATACTTTGTTAACTAGTGGAGTGCACTCTCAAAAAACATCCCCACTGCAGAGACAGGCTTCCTAACCATTAAGACCCTAACATTATTCATGATTTTATTATTTAATTATTGTTTCATTATGTAATGAATAAACACCTGCTCTGCTCATCCAATGAAAAATTGATTGTACTGAAAAACACTCCACAGTAACAAATCCTTACACTAAGGCTAACTTAAGTCTCATTACTGATAAGACAACATTATCACTTAGAAAAACCATTAGTACACTGTATCCCATCAAATTGCTTAATATTCCAGCCTGAAGAGTGATATACAGACAAAACTTGTTTACACTTTCCACACATTACTCCAGGTAACTACATTTAAAGTTGCAATTCCTTAATGTTAGATAAGTCATGACACACTTCTATAGTTAGATATCTCCTTATACTGATGGCAGTGAACACAAACATTCCTATTATACCAGAATTAATATTATGGTCTAGTATTGTCGATGGTTTATATTTCATATTGCCTCTGCTGTTGCACCAATGAGCTGATTATGTCAGATGTTAATGTTTTCAGATAAACTGCACGTTCTCCTCCACATATGCTGACACATTTTTTTTTTGTTTTCCCTAACTCTTTGTTCGACAGAAATTCTTTAACCATGGTACCAATTTACTTTCTTCCATCCTCTTATGATTGCCTTACTTATAACTATGTAGACATGTTTTCTAAACTGTTGCTATACTAAAGTATTCTGCTATACCAAATCGAGTGACAGTCAAAGACAGAATGTTTGTGGTTCATGTATAAATTACAGATAGGATAGGAGAAGAGTCTGACTGCCTCAAGAAACATGAAAAATGAGGCAGACAGCTGGATTAAGCATTATCACCACATAATGAATCCAACACAGAATGCTGAACCCCATATTTCCTAATTGCACAAGGAATTAGTCACAAATATTACATCAATGCTGAGTTTTTGGATCACCAACAAACTGCATTCCAATAGATGTCCTGCCAAATCCACATTTAATAGCACCTCTTGTTTCACACTCTGTAATAGCTGACCAGTAGCACCAACAATTTTTATTCCAGAAACTTGCATCATTACTATACTTTCTGTGTTCTTAATAGATTCAAAAAATCCCTGTTAAATGCCATTCAGATCACTACCACTGTCCAGTAAACACTTAAGATGTGTACCTTGTACTCTTTCTGTTATTACAGTGTGCCACACTTCCTTTTTACTTACCATGTGATTTCGTTCATACAACAAACCCTCATTAATCTTTTCCCTGGAAAAACTATCATCCTGCTCGCCAAAATCATTATCAGACCCACTGTCACTTTCACTGTGCTTTAGATTTTGTACTTCTTCCATCTTTTTTTCTGTTCTAATCTAAATTTTTATTGACTTTTTCCAGTTTTTTTTCTACCACGACTGCACACTTGGTGTCTACCTCCATTTCCAAAGCATTTTTAATCTAATCAGTCTGGTACTCAAGCTTAACCCTATTTTCAGCACATTGTTTCTCGAAAACATCCACCTTCCTACTATTGTCATTACAAAACGTTCTCTCTTCCACATATTTACTACTCATTAATGTTTATTTCTCATTAGTATTATCACAATCTTTAATTACTGTCTCAAACTTCTTATTTGATTCTAAAGGACTAGAGCTAACTACGTTAATTCCCATTTTAATTTGCTTCTTCAATTCATCCTTTAAGCTAACCATGTCAGGTTTCATACTACTAATGTCTACTTTCATGCTACTAATGTCTTTTTTCATACTAATGTCTTCTTTCACTCTCATGCTTCTCATAATTTGCATTAATATTGCTTCCACTTTTCCATCTGCCATAAACTTTTTCCCTTGCTGACTTTCGCTACTAGATTCCTCCCCCATAACCTTAATGATTTCAACCACTGCAGTATTGTTTACATCCTTTTTGCTCACATCACTACACAAGGTAGATGATGCTATTATGATTTCATCTGCAACAGGGCTTTCATTACCATCATTATAAGTTACATTCATGTCAAATTTATAACCACTAATGTCTACAGAACCAATCCCATTTGCATCCTTCTGTTCATTTAACAAGTTAACCTTTACAGCTTTATTCTCAGTCACACTGTCTTGTTCATTACTCCCAGTCATTATGTATCACATAATATGAAACAACTTTTTCTATGAAATTGCCTTATTTTTTAATTACTTGTCTCCTGCTACTGCTGCTGCAGTTGTCATATTGACCCCCATCTGCTGCAAATTGTAAATCTCTCATGGAGGTATGTCCACCTTTGTGCTGCTGGGCTGCTCCTGTACTCAATGCCTGCTTTCCTAGTACCCACTCACTGTTTGGCTGCTGTCCTATTGTGGCCACGAAACACCAGCATTAATTGGATGTTGAATCTTCTCCATTTAAATCACTCTAAACCACTCTAGTTCACTGTCAAAGTTCACGAGTCCTAGTTTATGGTGCCAACATAAAATAGTCATAACCTGGGGCACCATAAGTGCTGTTCACCTGCTTTATTCCCATGTTGATTGTCCTCAACGTACTGTGTTGCAACACTGACTGAAAAAATAGGGGTGGAAGTGCAGTATTGACTACTGTACATGATGTAGCCAACAGGTGTGCAGTTGCATTTCACAGTTCTTTACTTTCACTGTTCACAAACCCCAATATTACACAGTTATATGGACAGTTAACTATTGTTTAACTTTTGATAAGCCTCATTAATAGGTTGCATGCAAATATCCAATACTGTTACCATAGTTTACTGCTGGATATCTATGAGCAGTAAAAAACATAACCACATAGTTCACAGGTTTTCAGAATAATCAAGTATGTATTGAACAGACAGTGATTGTTTTAACATACGGCCTAATTGTGTTACACTTATTTCACAGTTAAGTTGATGCATTGTTGTTGTTCTAACCAACACAGGTTTCTTGTCTGGACTGGTTGTCTCAAGACCAAAATTAGGGCCCTTATATATCCTCATAATAATAGGTGCTGAAACTACATATTGTTTGATGTTTGATTCACAGAAATTACAATTAACACCTGACTCCTTCAATTAACTGCATACATCAAAAAATTGGTTCTTTTTAAAAGTGTCTTCTACTACAGGAGTTAGGCCGAATTATTTGTTTAAATGATGAAATTCACATCTACAATTATGAAAATGATACTTCTGACAAAGCTGTTAATTACTTTGGAATTAATTAAGGGCTAGCTTTGTGAACATGTTTTCAAATAGAGCCAAATAGATCCTTTAAGAGTACTATCAGTTGTATCTCCAAATGTGTATAACTAATAGAGAATTTTCATTAGTTTATAAGTCAACAATATAATTTAAGTTATGAAACAATTACTGATTTCAGCCCATAATAAAATTATTAACTAAGAATAGTCGAAATAAATTAGAAAATCAATTACATACATAAACATAAGCACAAAATTAAATCTGGTGTTATATTCTTTAAAACTGATGGTCAAAATTTCTCTTTTATGTAAAAGCAAATTATACTCATGTATGTTAATAGCAATTACTCTGAAATGAAAAAAAAATAATAATTTTAAGGAGGCAGATGGCAAAACAAGAGGGGAAGTAAAAATATCCAAGCTTGCTTCATCACAAACTGGGTGCTGATAGCAATTGAATACATGAATATTGAAAGTGTGATGGAGTAGTAGCCAATGAGGAACTATGCACTTAGTTTTAATTTAGTATTTGAGTTTTCATCCAGTAAAAGATGCAGAATGACATCCTGGGTAAAGCAGGGAATGTAATAGTTAGATTTTTGGCACCAAATTATAAGGGCCACACTGGAAATAAGTTATTACATGTATAAAATATGTGTGTTGATGTGTTGTGTTTTATTCATCTCATGATGTAAATTTGCAATCCATTTGGTTTGCGCACAGGAGACATGCCAAAAATTTTTAATGTAGTTACAATGATTTTTGCATTAATAAATAATAGCACTACAATAAATAATAACACTATAAGGATAATTCTTGGAATATGTAACGAATTGTATCCAGCTCAGCTCTCCAGGTTGTCCTGCATTAATTCATCCACTGACTAATAAGACTTCTGTGTTAAATTCCTGTCACCTTACTTCTCTTGTCTAATGATGTACTTATTTTCTCAATGAAACTGTTCAATGCATCTTTGGTGTTTTTTCCATGCTGAAAACGAAGTTGATTGTATAGGTTAACAGAATATTTTGCAATGAAGTTTTGGATTTGGGCAACAGCAAGTTTATCAGATATTTTAGATATGACTGGGGGAATTGAGATAGGATGATAATTTCCCATGATCTCTTTTGATCCCTTCTTGAAGACAGGTTTGACTTCAGCATATTTCAGCACATCTGCAAAACATTGTTCTTCAAAACATTGATTTATTATTTTAGCTATTGGTTTTGCAATTTTATTGTATATCACTCTAATAACTTTGGTGTGCATTCCATCCCAGCCTACCAGGTTTTGTTTCTTAACATTAGAATAGTGTTTTTACATCTTCCACACAAACTTTCAAGAATTTTTTAAAGTTTTCAGAGTTTTTACCTATGCCAAAGGGATTTACTTTGTTGTGATAAACTGTTACATCTGCATCAGACTTTGCCACATTTATAAAGAATGCTTTAAAGTACTCTGGTATCTTAAATGGACTTACAATAGGATTTTCTTCAGCGTCAAATTTTTAAATTTCTTGATTACAGGCTTTAAAACCTAACTCAGATTTAATGACTGACCACACAGCCTTTGGCTTATTTTTATGATTTAAAATTAGCCTGTTATTTGTCACCTGTTTTGCTGCTTTGACAACTCTTTCAAATATGGTTTTATAGAGTTTAACATATTTAATGAAATCAATATCTTCATTATACTTTAGTTCTCTGTGCGTTGCCTTTTCCTTACACTGGAAATTTTTATGCCCTGGGTAATCCACTTTAATTTGTGTGTTATTTTTATTGCTGCAGAGTTTAGGTGGAAATGTTTCATTAAAGACACCAAGAAAACTATTTAAGAATTTCTCAAAGTTCTCATCACTTGAGTTACAATGGTGAAAAGGCCATATTTTCTCTTTTAGCTTCTCACTAAATGTTAGCAAGCTTTCTTTGCTAAAGTTGCTGCTTATATGGCTTCTAATACATGAAATGTTTCTGTCTGTCTGTAGTAGCTCAATGAACAATGCACAATGATCTGAAATACCTAGACCTAGACAAAATTTATACACATCTTCATATACATAATTAGTTGTAACATTGTCAATACAGGCTGCTGATTGCCCATTGTCTCTCGTAGATACAATAAATTCAATTTGAAACCATATTTCTTTACTAAGTCAGTGAATGTTGAACTGTACCTACTATCACATGTGATATCAATATTAAAATCAGCAGCTATTACAATTTTTTCTTCGTTTTTCTAGAAAGGTCTTCTAACATAATTTGTAGCTTATATGAGAATAGTTCTGTTGTTGACATCCCTGGAATTACGTATATTTAGATTATTATAACATTTGCTAGTGAGTCCACTATTTATACACAACAGATCTCAAACACACAATCTTCATTTAAATAATTAAAACATTTTCTGGTCTCATAATTTATATCACAGCGTAGAAGTAGACATGAGCCTCCAAGTGACTTGCTTCTTCTGCAAAACCTACTTGCTGATCTGAAGTTCCCTATGTGAAAGAGAGATGATGTCAATGTGTGTGTGAAAAAGCTACAGTACTTCAGATGTGTTGTGGTGGCTTCTGCCAGCAACTGTATCAGGATGACCAAATGTAGCGGGAAGACACCAAATGTAGTGGATGAGGCCAGGTTGTGCCATATTAAAACTCGGTGAGAAGTTTCCAAATGATTTATTTGTTTCCACTATAGTGCTCTGTTCACCTCAGTCTGCATTACAGGTCCCCAAAATGATGAGGAAGCACCCCAACACTTTGTGCAACACAATGCTGTGTTGTGCCAGCCTTGGCTGGCCCACAGAGTTCCTATGATGCCAGGATGGCTGCGTCAGCAGACGTCTCAGTGTCCACTGCCCCGTTGATTCTCCCTTGCTCCACCGGGAGCTGTAGGCTGGATCTGCTGCTTCTTCTTCCTCGCTGGCATAGCTGAGAATGCAGCAGCAACAACCACCTGTGATCCGGGGTCCAAATCTGCAACCATCACCTCGGAAGTCTCCAGTGTCTGTTGGGAGCCAAGACAACTGCCCGCGGTAGCGAGCTGAAGAGTTGCCCACTGCTGGCTGGCTGCAGACCCCATGTTGGCTTCAGAGGGTCGAACCAATAACCCACCATGGACTGGAATGCTGGCACCCCGTCTGTTGCTGTGTGTAGCCCGGTGATGTGACATGCCTCGCCGTCCAGAGGAGGTGGCTCTGTTTTGTGAAGCGAGCCACTTGTTGTCACTTATGCATAACACTTAGGTTGGCCAGTGGCTCTCTTCTGCCTGTGACTTGCGTCATGGAAACTGCTGTGTGCGCCCTTTCTGGCAGTTCTACGCCCCTGTGGCCTCTATTTGCCTTCGCAGCTTCTCCTATGTGTAACTAACTGCAACCTGGCCCGCACCTGGCTTTAACTCATGCTCCAAATATCGCACAAAACTAACTTTCCTTATCCTAAACGGTAGTGCCACTACAGATGTATAAAATTGTGGAAATTAGGTCTTGTGCTCACACATAAAATGGGGTCTGACTAAGCATTACCAATCCACATAACTGAGAAGAGCACCAAGCCAGAGTTGTTACAGCACATTTGCACATGAACACAAGTTGTCTTAACATTGTTTTACACTTTTTCATTGGCACAATTCTCACAGAGCAATATCCACGGATAAAAGAGTACACAAGAATGATATCATGTAGTGAAAAGAAGTATAAGACAACAACAATGAAGTAAGCTGTTTACAGGCAGAGATGGCAATTGCGTAACACAAAATTGTACTGTCAGAATGTATCCGTTATTATTAAGTAAGTGGATTGACATGGGAAGATAGTCATGAAATGATGTACTCAGTAGTTCTTTTGTGATGAATGGATGATCACAGTGGTAGAGCACAAATTAATATTTCTTCCTGTCCATAACATTTCCAGCAGACCCGTAGACACATCCTAGTAAACTCGTCAGAGGTGTAGCTAAATGCAGTTATGTAGTCTTATTGTGATTTCATGTTATGAAGCTTTCTTTCCTCAGCTTCTGTAACAATGGATATTCATGTCAGGTGTGATGTATAAACACAAAATTTATGCACATCACATGATAATGTTGTATGAAAATGAGATTGAAAAATTGACAAACTGTGCAATCTTAAATCAAAATGAGACGAGGAATATAGATTGTTCACAAATGAATATTCAAAAGGGCAATGCTCAACAGCAAGATGTGATATAAATGATAATGTAAAAACTGAAAGATATTATATGACATAAAATCACAAGAAATGAATGTAATATTAACTGTATTCCATGTATAATTTCTGTACAGTGTTTATGTAAATTGTTGTAAGGAAATGTAAATAATGAATGAAAATGTATCTGTACGGATAAGAAGTGTGCAAACCTGGTGTGTCAATATATTTTAAAATATAAATACTTAGGATATTACAACAATGATGAAATGTAAAAACCATGGTTTCCTGGACAGCATATTTAAACTAATAACTGTAAATCTGCTATGAACATTTTGTGAAGGTTTGAAACTCATAATTCTGTGTATGGTCCCATAAAAAACATGTGCCAGTCCTGGGGAGTAACAAACAGTTATATCCTCATTGGACTCAACTGTCAAGGAGACATTCTACCACAGAGAGTATGGAAATCAATAAAGGCATTGGAGACATACCTTGAACCCATTCAAGTGTTTTCAGGATGCTGATAATGTGAGCCTGATTTAACCACTGAAATGTGTGGATTATGACAGGAACAAGTGCCTTGGGCGTAAATGATGAACCTCCTCACCACAGCATCAATAGTTCCAATATGCACAAGCCTCAACACACCACATTACAAGAATGGGACAAACACTTTTATTGACATTGGGTAAAAAACTGAATTTGTGACATACTCATGGACATCTCAACTTAACTGCAACATTAACAAATTGAAGTTCACACGCAGCATACATCACATGAGGCACACATGCCATGATAGAAGTGGTTAGATTCCAATAATCAAACTACAAACTCTGAATTCAAATGAGCCTTTTGATGCAACCTTTAAAACCTTGTAAAAAGTAGTAGTAATAATGTGTA
The DNA here is from genome assembly GCF_023897955.1 of Schistocerca gregaria. Lineage (NCBI taxonomy): Eukaryota > Metazoa > Arthropoda > Insecta > Orthoptera > Acrididae > Schistocerca > Schistocerca gregaria. The sequence goes on along the minus strand of NC_064923.1, from coordinate 616,425,654 downwards.
AACTGTACATTAAACAAAATATGTCTGCTTGTGTCTGTGTATGTATGGATGGATATGTGTGTGTGTGTGTGTGTGTGTGTGTGTGTGTGTGTGTGTGTGTGTGTGTGCGCGCGAGTATATACCTATCCTTTTTTCCCCCTAAGGTTAGTCTTTCCGCTCCCGGCATTGGAATGACTCCTTACCCTCGCCGTTAAAACTCACATCCTTTCAACTTTCCTTTTCCTTCCTTACCCTCGCCGTTAAAACTCACATCCTTTCAACTTTCCTTTTCCTTCCCTCTTTCCTGACGAAGCAGCCGCCGGTTGCGAAAGCTCGAAATTCTGTGTGTGTGTTTGTGCGTTTTATTTATTGTGCCTATCTACCGGCACTTTCCTGCTTGGTAAGTCTTGGAATCTTTGTTTTTAATATATTAAACAAAATTAGGTAGATATATTATGTAATGACAGATTTTGGGAGTAAATATTAAACTTAGCCACAAATAAAGGTCTCAGTACCCTGAAAGGCCAAGAGCTTGAAGTAAAAAGTGGTGTAAATACTGTAGTTTACAAATAAAGGTCTCAGTACCCTGAAAGGCCAAGAGCTTGAAGTAAAAAGTGGTGTAAATACTGTAGATTACAACGACAGTTGTGTAGGTTCTTTAAATGACCTACACATATAAATAAATATTTGCTTCATCCCAGTGCAGCAAATATGTAGTAGGGAGGTATGATTATCTCAGTAAGTTAACAGAAACTTGAAGGGTAAACTATGAATTGTTTTACGTGCCTCATTTGTTTTTTTCTCCGATCTCAGTGTCTGTTGGCCTTTCAAGCTGGTGTGATAAAGATATATGTAACTGCAATCTCCCAGTTTGGTGTCAATTAAAAGTTGTGGAAGTCACAAGTTTTCATTCTGTTACTGAGCTACATCATAATATCCACCTCCTCATGTGACAAGGACTTGTATTTTTAAATGGACCTCTTTGGACAATTAATCAATACAAATAAGGAATAGTCAATGCAGCCATGCCAGTGTTGTTGAACTGAGGAGACAAGGTAAATATAATGTCATGCACCAAAACACAAAGGAATTAACATTGGATTAATGTTCCAGAACTGCCAAAGTGTTTCTTAAAATGCACACATTCCATACTTCGGTGCATTTCTGAGCATTTAAATTCTGGTGTGGCTAAACAATAATTACTTCAGGTCTGAATAATTCACATTCTCTCTCTTCCAACCATGATATATCTCACATGTTCCTACAGTTCTCTTGAATCCAAACCAAGCTTCCACAAGTCAGCTTCCACCCATTTTCCCATTCTTATGTGCAGAATTCTGTGGCTGTGCAATTACAGAAAAATAAAAGAATGAAAATGATGTCTTCAGTTACAGCTCTTTATGTATGCCATACCCCTGTTACCTTAAGAACATATCTTGGGTCCAAAATTGCAGAAAGAGTAAAAAGACTGAGGTCATAATGGAAGAAAAAGAATGCTCAACTGCCAAATTCAATTACTGAAGGTACAAGCTGTGATCAAATAGTAATGGAAACTATTGTTTTTCATAAGGTATCCTTATTTATTCATCAACATCAGCTTTAACTTCTTCAAAGTAATCTACCTCAGATACACTACATTTGTGCCAGAGCATTTTCCTATCTTGGAAGCACTTCTGGAACTCACTTTTCGTTATAATGTTCAACTCCTTCAGTGATTCTGTTTTTATCTCGTCACTGATGGTAAAATGTTGTCTTTTAATGGTTTTCTTCATCCTTGGGAGTAGAAAGAAATCACATGGGGCCTGTCCAGCAAATATGGTGCTGAGGCAACATTAATAGTTTTGATTTTTGCCAAAATATCATGGACAAACATTGAGATATGAGTGGGAGAATTATCATGATGAAATTTCCATAAGGTTTTGCCATAATTCTGGTCACTTTCTTCAGACTGATTCATGTACATTGAGTTTAAGTTCCAGGTAGTATCCCTTATTGACCATAAGGCAAGAACTCATGATACACTATTCCATTACAATCAATGAAAACAGTGAGAAGAATTCCTCAGTGATGTCTATGCAATATCATTTCTGGTCTAAATTCAAAAATAACAGAACAAACTCTGCTGCTACACATTTCATACCCAAAACATCCAAAAGATTACAGGGCATGAACCAAAGGATATACCAACAACATCAACAACCTCTCTGATGGTAATTCGGTGATTTTCTAGAACCATTTTCTTTACTTCTTTCACATTGTCATCAGTAACTGATGTGATAAGGCATACAAGGCAGTACTCATCTTCTCAGATTCTCTGCCCTCTTTGAGATGTTTGTACAACTCATAAACTCTTATCTTACTCATAACAGATTTGCTAAAAGCCACAGTCAACATTTCGAATGTGTGCTGCACATTACTCCATTTTTCAAGCAAAGTTTAATGCAAATGCTTTGATTCATATTTTTGAAAGTAAAAGTTTGCTGAACAGCCCACGAAATTAAAAAATTCTTATTACTTTTTGGTCACAGTTTGTATTTACAGCCATTTTGAAACTGTATCTCTTGCATAAATTTCTGTTGACTGCCTCTGGATACTAGGTGGGACATACAGAGAAATCTAGTGGAAGCAATTATACTGCTTCTGATAAATGCACACTCATGAAAAAATTCAACAATAAATACTTTGAAAGGATTATACCATAGTGTGATTTTCTTGGAAGTGTTACATTCAGAAATCACTTCCATATCTCTGAAAATGTTTCAAACATTCAGCAAGTAGACACAGAAGTGACTTTTTTCTACAAATGACATTAACATAGTTTTGGTGAGATTACAAGCTGCAACAGATTTCTGTTGATACACCTTGCCACTCCACAAAAGAATTCCTTGTAGGAGGAAGCACATTAAAAATGACATTACCACATGTAATAGTCTGTAGTTCATCACAGTTAACAGTTTGTGTCCAGAGTGTTCTTGAAGCACACAGATCATGTTAGTAATTTTCATACACATTGTTTAGCTACTATTGTTCCCAATATTATTTGGGCAAGAAAGTTTTGAGCCTGCAACTAAACAGTGATCGTAGAAAATCATAGTGTTTAATATGAGCATAAATTAAACTTCAATGAAGGGAACAAGTTTTTGCAAGGCTATGTTTACAGTATTACATCTCTTCCATTTACATTTATGACCAAAATCGCGTACAGAAACTAAAACACACACAAACATACCTTTTAATGGCGAGTTTGGCACTCCGTATGATTTTAAACCGGATTAACCTCAGCTCTTTCTGCAATCATAACACAAAGACTAAATATAATATTGTTGGATTATGATTTTATCATTTTCATAATATGTAATTTACACTTTAGTAAGCAGTATCTAGGTTATAAATTAATTACCAGCCAATAGTTTTATAAAGTGAGTGGCTGCTTAATGTAAATTTATATACTAGTTAAGCACTATATGGAAAAAAGGAAAACCTATCATATATTACAATTATTGGACTCTTACAGGACGAATTAAAAAAACTGTATGAGAAATATGAATTAAATCCACACAAGTCAGAGCAATGGCATGGTGAAACAAAAACCAAAGATGTGAAAATTTGTGAGCTACGAGAGGACATAAAAATTCTGAGTGATAAAACAGAAGACTCAGGCTTAAATTAGAAGAGAGTGGTCATCTGGTATGTCTTCATATCCCCAAACCTATGGCAGGATTGTAAGAAAGTGAAGCTATGACTAAAACGGCTCACAACAGGCCTAGCCATAGATGGGTAACTGTAAAATCGAAGGGGAGTGCTTACAAACATATTAACAATAAACATAGGCAGGACTTTGTGTTATCATTAAATAACAAATATAATTCGCTTCAAAACACAGATGACATACAAACTGTAACAGCACACTCATCTGATAAGATGGTGCAGGACTCTCAAAACATAGCGAACAGCCAAGTAAGCTATAAGAAAAAACGTGAAATCAAGATTTATTCAGACAGTTACGCCAGAGGATTAGCAGCTATGTTAATGGAAAGCGGACCTCGTGTGATTAATGAGTTTGAAATAGAAGGTACTGTTAAACCAGGAGCTGGTTAAGAGATGTTTCAACATCAATCAAGAAAGGAAGAACAGTCCTCGTGAACAGAGACTTTGTAGTGGTAATGGCCAGAGCGAATGACGTCAGCAGAAACGAAAGGAAGATTGCTACTTTGACACTGAAGAAGACTCTTGGAATGTTAACCCACACCAACATGATTGTTGTTAATGTGCCACATTGACATGATTTGCTCCAGTGGTCATGTGTGAATAAGGAAGTGGAACAGACAAACAAGGAGTACAAAGCTATCTGTAAGCACTTTAAGAATGTTTCCTTAATTAACACCATTAGTTGCAGCAGAGAATGGGATACCAAGCATGGTCAACATTTCAGTTATCTAGGTAAACGTGTTTTAAGTGATACAATTATCGGAATAGTATTGGATAAGTTAGAGAAGGAAAAAAGACCAGTAATGTGTTTGGATTATGTTTCAACTGAGATGACAAAAAACTTGTATGTACAGACCAGGTTGGGTGTTCTAGTAACATAAGGACACAACCTGGTCAACTTTCATGCAGTAACAGTAGGTCATGCCAACTGAGAGAATATGCCAAAAAATAAATGCCTAAAGTAGAGTATAAAGTATGCTACCTCAATATTAAGGGCATGGCAGATAAAAACTTAACTGTCAACAAATTTTCGAATGAAAACGTGCTAGATATTCTATGTTTAAGTGAACATTAGCGTGAAGAGGATGAGCTTGGGTACAAAGTACTGGATGATTACACACTACATAGTTGCTATTGCAGAAAACAGCACTTACATGGTGGGGTAGCAATATATTCAAAAAACACCTCTTGCACCAAACTGTGGCAGGATAGATCTCAATACCCTTTGTGATGAAATGCATTTTGAAATGTCAGGTCTAGTAACTGAGAGCCTTAAGCTAATGGTAGTAGTAGTTTACAGGCCACATAGTGGTGACCCCCATATCTTTCTGGAGAAACTTGAGGAACTCTTAATGTACATAGGTATACCAAAATAGAAAAAATACAATGTTGTCATTGGAGGGGATATCAATTCAAGTTTTGATGTCCTGCAGGACAGAAAAACTGTGACAGAACTCAGAAACGTGCTTCAACAATTTAACCTGTACTATGTTAACTGCAAACCTACCAGAGGCTCATCCTGTCTAGACAATATATTTACAAATATTAAGAGAACTTGTATGTCCACTGATGTAATTAGTTTCCCTTTCTCAGACCATGATGCAGTATATCTTAGTCTTAATAATGTAACTTCAGACTGCACCAAACCAGAATCTAAAACTGTGATTACTAGACCAGTGAGCAGAGAGAGGATGGATAGGTTTAGACATGCCCTCACTTATTTCAGTTGGGACGCATGTTTTATTAGGCTTCAACACTGTTCAGCTGATATTGTGTTCACAAAGTTTTTCTCTGTCTTTTTAAATGTATCTGAAAATAACATCCCTCTGAAAAAATGTAGAGTGAATATTAGTAGTAATTACAAGAAAAGGAAAACGAAGGAATGGTATACTCCACAGTTAGGGCAACTGAAAAATACTGTTATGCTGTATTTTAGTCTGTACAAAACCAGTAAGACCTGTGTGCTAAAGCTAAATGCAAGTATAGGAAGGCAATAAATGAAGCAAAGAAACTGCATAACATAGTAAACATTGAAAAATCTAACAATAAATGCAAGAAGGCCTGAGGTGTTATAAACTCCATTGCACACACTAAACACAAAGAGGAAATTGTCGTTACCCCAGAAGAATTTAATAAATATTGCATTCAGTCCATTGTAGAAATTAGTAGTTCAATAATCAAACCACCTGAAAATTATCTTAGTATTATGGACAGCTGCTTTGTAAAGCTTCCTCCAAGCACCTTCACTTTCACAGAAGTGAGCCCAAATAATATCCTAAAAATAGTGAAAAATTTCAAACCTTCAGTTAGTGTTGATTACTATGATATGTCATGTAATTTGTTGAAAGATGTTATTCATTATGTGATTTATCCTTTAACCTTTTGTATTAACAAATGCCTAGTTGAAACTAAGTTCCCCGACATACTAAAATTTTTTAGAGTTGTGTCCATATACAAAAAAGGGAAAAAGAACTGTCCCGCTAGTTACAGACCTACATCCATAACCCCAGTTTTTTCAAAAATTTTAGAAACGATTATGCATGAGCAAGTTAGTGCCTACTTGGGTAAACTAAATATAATTAGTGATACACAGTTTGGATTTAAGAAAGGTAAATCCACAATGGATGCAATGGACTCCCTCATAAAATTAGTCCTAGATGTGTTCCAGGATAGGGACTATGCCCAGGCTACATTTTGTGACCTGAGCAGAGCCTTTGACTGTGTAGAGCATGACACTGTGCTGAATAAGCTAGTTTACTATAGTTTTGATGACAGCAATATAAATATGTTCAGGTCTTTTCTAGAGAACTGTCAACAAGTTGTGTGCATTGGTAGGGAGAAATCAAATTTGGTTAATGTTAGGTACGGAGTGCCTCAAGGGTTGGTGCTTGGACCTTTACTGTTTATACTAATGATTAATGACCTTCCCTTATTCATAAATTCTCACACAATATTGTATGCTGATGACAATTTTTCTACATAAAAGCTCTGATCTAGGTACACTGAAAACACTGACCAAAAATACCCTTGCTCAGTCCTCATTATGGTTCAATGCTAATGGCTTCTTGCTAAATGAAAACAAAACCCAGACACTTTACTTTAGCCTCAAAGAGATTCCTAACTACCAGGAATTAGAAACTGTTAAATTTTTAGGTATTACTATTGACAATAAATTTATGTGGGAACCACACATTAAAAATATATTGGCTAGGCTTTCAAGAGTTATTTATCTAATTAGAAATTTTAAAAAGTCATGTTCCCAATAACTATGTGAGATCAGCATATTTTGCCTTCTTCCAAAGCATCACCTCTTATGGAATTTTACTGTGGGGTAGAAGCTGTCATGTAAATGACAGTTTACTTTCACAGAAGAAAGTAATAACAATAATAACTGATTCTGATAAAACAGAACATTGTAAACCTCTGTTCATTAAATTGCACTGTCTTACAGTAGTAAACTTATTCATCTACGATGTTTTCCTGTACATTAGAAACAATGTGTCCAGTTTTGTGTTGAGAAGTGATATTCATATCCATAATACTACAAACAAAACATCTGTAGACGTACCAAATCATAGATTATCAAAATCACATAACTCTTACATAGCTCTTGGACTAAGGATATTTAATAGACTAAGTGCTGACTTTAAAGAACTGCCTGTAAATATCTTTAAAGCTAAATTATACAAGCTACTAGTGAAGAATATGTTTTACAATGGTGATGAATCCTTTGAAGATGAAAATACTGTATTCTAATGTGTACCTATTTTATGTAAACCAATTTACATCGATATAGTAGTTTATGTAGAAATATATGATCTTGACTTTGTCTATTGCTGTAATCAACTGAACGATAATAAAATTATTATTTTTTTCTTATCTCAGACATTACGTCTGGTCAAAAGTAGAAAGTGACATGGACCTTGACCAAGCATGACTTCCTTTTAACTGTACGGTATATGTTATATTGCATTTAGGAACTTTCAGGTAATTGAACATTTATCAATAATTACAGATTACTGTAGTTGTATATATAAGTTTGGATGTAGCTGTATTGCATTGATGTACTGGTGGATATTGTGTGGTATGACTCCTGTAGTTGATAGTATAATTGGTATGATGTCAACTTTATCCTGATGCCACATGTCTTTGACTTCCTCAGCGAGTTGGATGTATTTTCAATTTTTTCTCCTGTTTTCTTCTGTATATTTGTTGTATTTGGTATGGGTATTTCGATTAGTTGTGTTAATTTATTCTCTTTATTGGTGAGTATGTGTCAGGTTTGTTATGTGGTGTTGTTTTATCTGTTATAATGGTTCTGTCCCAGTATAATTTGTATTCATCATTCTCCAGTACATTTTGTGGTGCATACTTGTATGTGGGAACGTGTTGTTTTATAAGTTTATGTTGTAAGGCAAGCTGTTGATGTATTATTTTTGCTACATTGTCATGTCTTTTGGGGTATTCTGTATTTGCTAGTATTGTACATCCGCTTGTGATGTGATCTACTGTTTCTATTTGTTGTTTGCAAAGTCTGCATTTATCTGTTGTGGTATTGGGATCTTTAATAATATGCTTGCTGTAATATCTGACGTTTATTGTTTGATCCTGCATTGCAATCATGAATCCTTCCATCTCACTGTATATATTGCCTTTTCTTAGCCATGTGTTGGATGTGTCTTGATTGATGTGTGGCTGTGTTAGATGATATGGGTGCTTGCCATGTAGTGTTTTCTTTTTCCAATTTACTTTCTTTGTATCTGTTGATGTAAAGGGTTGTAGAAATGGTTATGAAATTGCAGTGGTGTAGCCAATGTATTTATATGAGTGATTGCTTTGTGTATTTTGCTAGTTTCTGCTCGTTCTATAAAGAATTTTCTTAAATAGTCTACCTGTCCATAATGTAGGTTTTTTATGTCGATAAATCCCCTTCCTCCTTCAGTTCTGCTTAATGTGAATCTTTCTGTTGCTGAATGTATGTGATGTATTCTATATTTGTGGCATTCTGATCATGTAAGTGTATTGAGTGCTTCTGGGTCTGGGTTACTCCATTTCACTACTCCATATGAGTAGGTCAATATTGGTATAGCATAAGTATTTATAGCATTTGTTTTGTTTTTTGCTGTCAATTCTGTTTTCAGTATTTTTGTTAGTCTTTGTCTATATTTTTCTCTTAGGTCTTCTTTAAGATTTGTATTATCCATTCCTATTTTTTGTCTGTATCCTAGATATTTATAGGCATCTGTTTTTTCCATTGCTTCTATGCAGTCGCTGTGGTTATCCAATTTGTAATCTTCTTGTTTAGTGTGTTTTCCCTTGACTATGCTATTTTTCTTACATTTGTCTGTTCCAAAAGCCATATTTATATCATTGCTGAATACTTCTGTTATCTTTAGTAATTGGTTGAGTTGTTGATTTGTTGCTGCCAGTAGTTTTGGTCATCCATGTATAGCAAATGTGTGATTTTGTAGGGTATGTTCCAGTAATGTTGTATCCATAATTTGTATTATTTAGCATGTTTAATAGTGGGTTCAGAGCAAGACAGACCCAGAAAGGACTTAGTGAGTCTCCTTGGTATATTCCACGCTTAATCTGTATTGGCTGTGATGTGATATTATTTGAATTAGTTTGGATATTAAGTGTGGTTTTCCAATTTTTCATTACTATGTTTAGGAACTGTATCAATTTAGGATCTACTTTGTATATTTCCAATATTTGTAGTAACCATGAGTGGGGTACACTATCAAAAGCTTTTCGGTAATCAATGTATGCGTACTGTAGCGACCTTTGTTTAGTTTTAGCTTGATATGTTACCTCTGCATCTATTATCAGTTGCTCTTTACATTTTCGTGCTGCTTTGCAACAGGCTTTTTGTTCTTCATTTATAATTTGTTCTGTGTTGTATGTGTCATTAATTTCTGTGTAATGACTTAAGTTAATATTCTGTATATTGTTGGTAGGCATGTTATGGGGCGGTATTTAGCTGGGTTTGCTGTGTCTGCTTGATCTTTAGGTTTCATATAAGTTATTCCATGTGTAAGTGTATCAGGGAATGTGTATGGGTCTGCAATGTAACTGTTAAATAATTGAGTTAGATGTGAAAGTGTTGAGGTGAACTTCTTTAGCCAGAAATTTGCTATTTTATCTCTTCCAGGGGCTTTCCAATTGCGAGTAGAATTAATTGTTTGGTGACTTCATGTTGCAAAATTATCACTTCCGGCATTTGTGATATCATCTTGTATGTGTCTGTTTCTGCTTCTATCCACCGTGCATGCCTGTTATGTTGTACCGGGTTTGACAATATGTTGCTCCAGAAGTGTCCCATGTCTGTTATGTTTGGTGGATTGTCTATTTTAATGTGTGTGTTATCTATTGTCTGGTAAAATTTATTTTGGTTTGTGTCGAATGTTTGGTTTTGTTTCCATCTATTTTCACTTTTTTTGTATCTTCTAAGTCGTTTGGCCAATGCTTATAATTCCTGCTTTATTTCATTTAATTGCTCTATCGCTTCTTGTTGTGAGATTTTACCTAACCTTTTTCGTTTTTTTCTTACATTTGATGTCTTATAAATTGTGTTAGCTGTCCAATGTCTTTTCTCAGTTCTTCTATCCTGATCTGTAGCCTGTGATGCCATGCTGGTTTTGTGGGTTTCTTCTGTGTGTTGGTTGGTTCTGATCTCTGCCTAGTGTGTATATTTAATGTAGTGAGTGCTCCTATATAAACCAGTAGTTGTAACTCTTCCATAGTTGTGTTTTCATTTATTTTGTTGTGTATGATTGTGTTAATAGTTTTTATTGTTGTTTTGACTTGTGGGTTATTTGTCGGTCTATGCAAGAATGGTCTAATGTCTGTATTTTGTCTTTGTATTCTATATATGTCAGCTGAAATTTTTCCTCTATATCTAACATGTGTGTCACTTCGTGTTCAATTTGTACTTGTTCTGGTGGCAGTCTTAAGATTTCGTTTTCCTCTGATTGTTTAATTGATGCGTGTTGTTCTTTGTTTGTTTGCTCTGGGATGTGTGAGTCCATTACTGTATTTTCTTCTTCTTCTGATTGCACATTATTTTGTTCCAGTATTTGTTGTACTTGTTGTTTGATGTTTTCTAATTCTGACTGGGGTATCCTGTTGTTTTTGATTATCACACGGATCTGATCAGCTAGAGATTGTACTGTTAAAAATTTTAATTCTGAGTATCTGGTAATAAGTGTTGTGTATACTTGTGATCTGTATTCACTTGTGTTGGTTGCTAGGTTTGTTGCTTGGTAATAACAGAACATGAGGTGTCGATTAACTTCATCTGACCATCGCACCCTCTCTCTTTGTTTTCCTTCTAGGGTGGTTGCAGAAGGCATATCCTGCAAAACACCTCTATTTAGATTTAAATCATTTTCCAGTTGGCAGTGTCGTTACCATTGTGGGCGGGCATAGGGTTGAAGCATCGTCCTCGACCATGACGGCGCTTGTCCGAGGCTTCTTTAGTTGTGTCATGAACCAACTAATCACACTAAAAGGGGGGTTAGCCCTATTAGTGGCTTGTTCTTTTCGTCACCTTTTATGACTGGCAGAACATACCGGAGGCCTATTCTTTTCCCGGGCCTCCATGGGGAAAAAAATTTGTATTATTATTATTGGTATTATTATTATTATTATTATTATTATTAGGTATGTTCCAACTACTTAAGGATATGTGTAATATTCCTCTCTATTTATGCTAAAGACTAAATTCCTCCAATACATATTTCTCTCTGTTAGTCAAAACAACCCAAATCCAAAAAATTCACTAATCTGTCAACTTTTCTGTATGTCTGCTAATCTTTTACTGCAGTCTGAATATTAACCTCTTCATCTTCACCTAAAGAATCAGTGTTCATACCTATGGCTTACTGTTAATTATCATCCTAAAACATATTACATCTCTTTCTACTCATTAGTATCCCTTGATCTATGTATCTGCCTAACTATCAACCTATCAACAATCTATAACTACAACTCCATTTATGTGGGAGGAATGATTGGTTAAATTTGTCTGCTATAAAGTGTTTAATTTTTTCTTTGTAACACCTATTTGGAGCATAAAGTAGATGGTTGCAGTACTTTTCTGGATTACTTGCTTAAAGTTGGGTCTAGAATCTTTTAAAGTAGGTTTTCATGTGATACTTTGTATCTGTCTGCAATAATGTTCTTATGAAACTTTATAATAGTAGTGAGACAAATTAGTGAGCTAAATAAGTAGTTGAACAAAAGTTTGAATTGTTGATCAAAATCCTGAGGGGTAATAATATTGCCTAAGCCAGATCATTTTGTAATTTGGTCTAAATATTTCTTTCAGAAATGCACAGTTTATGTGAGTGGTGGCCACAGGTAAATAAAGTCAATGAATAACTGGTCAATATTTAAATAGTAGTGAAAATATGTAAGCGCTTCAAGGAAGCAGAGAATATACAGCCAACAACATGTGCTAAATAAACACACACATCAGTGCAATTAACTCATGAAAACCATAATAAGCTCTCAATGTTTATTAGCCCAAACTCTCACTATCATTCCCAGTGAAGATTGCATCCATAAGCATCAATACTGTCGGCTGTCCCAATAATTCTAAGTTCATCACACAATTTAAACAATTGAAAACAGCAATTTTTTATATATTCGTAACTCCAAGAGTGAACAAGTGAAACTAAAGTTGACACATTAAGCAATTCAATAGATTGTACCTCTTGACATCCGTCCCTGGTAGCTGAATGGTCAGTGCAATAGACTGTCAATCCAAAGAGCCTGGTTTCGATTCCCGGCTGGGTCAGAGATTTTCTCTGCTCAGGGACTGGGTGTTGTGTTGTCATAATCATCATCATTTCATCCTCATCAACGCACAAGTTGCCGAAGTGGCATCAAATCGAAAGACTTGCACCAGGCGAGTGGTCTACCTGACTGGAGGCCCTCGTCACACGACATTTCACTTCATTTTTTTCTGCCTCTTGACAGGTACCAGACTCCAGAAATCCACCAGTTTTCACTCACAACCAAATTATTCTAAGACATCACTATCACAAAACAAAACCACACTCATGGCACATACACCACTCAGAAGTTTATCAGAAAAGATATCAGCTGACAGACTGGAGACAAAACACTGAAGAAGAATGACTGAAGCCAAAAGATCTCACACTCTGCTGTGCCCATCTCTTTAAAAGCTCAATCATGTGATCACTGATTGACTCAATGGTAGATACTTTCGGCCTGACCACCATTCAGAATTTATACAATTATTTCACATAAATACATATGATAAAATATGTGGTAAATCTTTGGTATCAGATTGCATACTCTTAATAAAACATTTATGCAGTCTGTCAATAACTTTAATGAAATCTTTAACACATATTTTGCAGCACCTGGCACTATAGTCAAAACACTAACTCGTCATACTTTTAAATTCACAAATATAAATAAGTATACACTGAAAATTGCTGGATTATTAGAGAAGATACTCATACTGCTAATACCATTTGTTTATCTGTGGAGGATTTCACAGTTATCGCATTATTTACATAATATTAACTAAATTGTTTATATCGTTTTGTATATTAGTTTAATTAGAAAAGTGATCTTTTCATATGATTGATGGCATCACCCACTTTCATCTGGTGTATCTCAAGTCTAAATTATGTGATGGGCTTAGTTTTTACAGTTTTTATTCATAAAAATTGTCCTACTTATTAGTAACTTTTTAACTGCTGATGTCATGAACATAGTTTTACTTCCAATGAGCTCATACCAATGTCATGGTTCCTACAGTGCCATTTATTTCTTCCTAGCATACCTGTAATACATTTTATGTATTTGCAGTAATATTACACTTAGTGTCACTACTTCAAGACACAGAGCTCCTCCATCATCCAACATCCTGCAAATATGCCACTGGCACTCACACACATCTCTTTCCACCTGGGAAAACCCTTATGATTGCTGCTTCTCTTTACTTGTTAGCCACCACTGTAGCTATGCTCTAAATGGTTCAAATGGCTCTGAGCACTATGGGACTCAACTGCTATGGTCATCAGTCCCCTAGAACTTAGAACTACTTAAACCTAACTAACCTAAGGACATCACACACATCCATGCCCGAGGCAGGATTCGAACCTGCGAGCTATGCTCTGTGCTCCATCCATCTCATTTGGGCTGCCTGCAGTCCAGCAGACAATTGGCCACCCAAACAAACATCCACACTTGCTTAGAACCATCCTGTCTGATTCATTCCAACCTGCAGCAATTGAGCAAACTGCTTGTAATGACACAGATTTCAGCAGAAAATCTTTATTGGTTGAGAGGTATACGGGAACATATATGTTAGCAAGTGTGTGGCACCTAAACATTTCACGCCCCCTTCATCCATTAATTCCTAAATGTAAGTTTTGGAACTGTCAGTTATACTTCCACATATATTTCTCATACTATCATGTTATAGAACATCACTTGAAGTGTGACATATACATTTTTATGATAGCGTGCCCCACGTCATAGCTTCATATGATTGTGATGTTTGTAGTACAAGGGTCGTTTGAAAAGTTCTCAGAATCACCATGAGAGGTCTGCACTAGCTGGAGTTGTTCATGTGATATTCATTGGACCATTGCCTGTAAATACATGCCACATCAGTGCTCTTGGAAGAGAGCTGTGGTGGTGATATGGCTCTGTTGTTGTTCCCACTTAGTGGTTCATGAAGTTGGAAAAGATTGAGATTCGAGCAGTAATTAAGTACTTTGTAAAGAAAGGTATTAAAGCAAAGGACATTCATACTGATTTCCAGAATACACTGGGGGACTCTGCTCCTTCATATTCAACAGTTGCCAAGTGGACAAATTAATTTAAATTTGGTTGGGAGAGCATAGATGATGATCTGTGCAATGGTTGGCAAAGATATGTCACTACTCCAGAAATCATTGCAAAAGTGCACAAAATGGTCATAGAGAAACACCAATTGAAAGTGCATGAAATTGCTCACGCGTTTCAGATGTCATCTGCAAGGGTATATCACATTTTAACTGAAGAATTAGAAGCAAAGAAAACATCTGCAAGATGGGTGCCACATTCTTGATGCTGGGTCAAACACATGAACTAAGGTATGAATTGTTGCCATACCCAGCCTGGTCACCTGATATGGCTCCATCGGACTTCCATCTCTTCCCAAAACCGAACATTTTTCTTGGTGGATGAAGATTCACCTCAAACGAAGAATTGATAGCTATAGTCGACAACTATTTTGCAGGCCTGGAGGAAACTCATTTTTGAGATGAGATCAAGGCACTGGAACATTGTTGGATCAAGAACATTAATCTACAAGAAGATTACATTGAAAAATAAAAAATAAAGTTTCAGTGATGTAAGTACTTTTTTTTAAATCTGTTCCGAGAACTTTTCAAACCACCCTCAAAATTAAGTTTCAGAACATTCCACTGTATGCGGCATTCTTATGATAAATCCAGATGGGACAATGGTTTGAAACCATTGCTTCTACAATGGAAAATGGTGAGTGAGCATCTCCATCTTCTGTGTCGAGCTGCTTGTTTCTTAGCATCTTGCTTTTAAGGTGTTTAAAAGGAGAAAAGGTCATGCTTCAATGGATGCCATGACAAATGACTGTTAAATTGACTTATATAATGATGATCTAGCACAAACTACATGTGTATAATATGATCTGTCAACCTGTTTATTATACAAGACTGTGTTATGGAAGATGAGTTTGAGATGAAATCGTCCGTGAAACCCACTTAAAAGATGTGTTTTTTGATCCAATTTGAAATAAGCAGAAATCAGTGATGTAAGCAAAAGGCAGTGGTATAGGTAAAGGTATACTTATAAAATTGATACAATGACTAAATTGTAATATATAAGTCATGTAATTGGTAGGAATATTTAGGATTAACATAATTAGGTGAAATCTGAAACAAATTCTCAAGTACATTGGTCAAATTCATTTCTTTGAAACTGAGATGTATCTGTGTCAAAACAATAACTAAATTAGCGTATGCTTTATTTAAACAAAAAAACCAACTGAGAGAATCAAAACTGATTAGAAACTTAAAATGTAATTAGCAAAAATGTTATAAGTGGCATGTAAACATAGGTAGTTCTTTAGGTATTTTGTCAATAATGAATAAAAGACCTATTTTCTCATATTCAATGGGAAACTTGAAAACATATATATTGGTAGGAACATTTTCTGATCCATATATCTTTTGCATTTTATAAAAATAGTAAAAGTGTTGCTAATATTTCATATTTAAGTATTCTCACACTTCTAAAATGTTAAATGCTTAAAATTTGATAAATGTATTTGCTCTGTAAGTGCTAGTGGAACTGTCGAAATACTTCATTAATTTTAAGGCAACAGTTTCAATTGTAATTTTATTAAAAACCCTTTATAACAATACCGAGGATTGTTTGCATTTATATGTAAAGGGGCAGCCATGTTGGTGTTGGCAGGCAGTGTCTTATTAGATTCTGTGCAAGAAGCATATAATGGCTTACGGAAGATGTATGTCAGTGTTGCAAGCATGTCAGTAAAATTATGAAGTGACTTGGAATAAAGGTTCTGAAACTTAATGTTTGTATTTATTATTCATGGTGTAAAAACCGTGTTACAGTCATTGACATGAGCCTGTGGCAGCAGCAGATATAAAGCAAATGGATGAGTAAACCCTACCAAATTATAAGCTTTGTTAATAAAAAATTTCACATGTTGGTGTAAGAGGATGTGTGAATACTGAAGATTTAAAGTTCAGTTGGTTATGTGATTCAAGTAGATTGGGAGACAGATAATGCTCTCTTTCAGCATTCATCCATGTAGAAGCAGATGGCATCCTGAAAACAGACTAGAAGTTCCATCTCAGCATATATCAAGAAAGGTGACCAAAAGGAATTTTATTAAATATATCTACTGATATCAAACATAAGAGGGTTACAGATCACACACAGAAAATTTAACACCAATATCATACCAGAAACTATCATGGTGTCATTTCATTATGGTGACCCAGGTGAATGATGCAAATCAGTGGTTTTAAAGAAAGTGAAGAAGAAGAATTTATACAAATTTCATCAAAACAGTTTGAGAAAATTTGTAATTGCCAATCATGACTGACATCAACAACAAATAGTAATGAAGAATAAAAGTATGCAGTGTAGCATAATAAATGGACATACGAGAAGAAAATAAACTTCAAATACAATCTAAAAGAAGAATTTAAGAAAACTGAATGAAAAAGAGAACTTCGAGATTAAACTTTTTGGTTAACAACAGCTTGTACAACAGTAAACATGGTCATGTTCAAGTCAAATTTGTCATTAAAAGTATATCACTTTTTCAAACCAACAGCTCAATTCATGGAATCAATAATAGAAATAAGAATAATCTTCACAAGGATTTAAAGTCACTTAGTCTTGTACAAAAAGGTGTGAATTATTCATGAACACACAATTTCAATAACTTGCCAGCAGCCATAAAAGCTTAACAACCAATGAAATTCAGTTTAAGAGAAGGCTAAAGGATTTATTCGTAGTATCATCTTTGGACTAAGCAAAACATTATCATTGGGTAGTTACACCATCCAGTTCTGTGTAAGCCTTTCTTGTCTGAAGATTTGAATAAAAGAACTCCTGATTATAACATGTTGTTTGGTGTATCTCATCCGAGCATCCACATCACTGGTGACCCTGAGTTGTAACGTCTTCCGTTTCCGCCGTTTTACTGTGCCTGTGGCTGCCAACAGCTGGTCTAAGCACATTCATATGACACCCAAGAAAGATGGGTCCTGGTACATGTGTAGAGACAGCCATCGACTAAATGCACAAACAATCATGGACACCTACCGCATACTTAACCCAATTCAACCAGTTTCTTCGCAGGTGCAACCATGTTCTCTGTCACTGATTGCAAACGGGCCTACCACCAGGTCGCCATGGCTCCTGAAGACATCAAGAAGACAGCAATCACCACCCCAATTGGGTTATTTCAGATGCAATTCATGCCCTTTGGTCTGAAAAACGCAACCCAAACCTGGCAACGCTTCATCAACAAAGTGCTATTCGAACTAGAATTCTGCTTTGCACATCTTGATGACATTCTTGTGTTCAGCTCCTCCATCAAGGATCACATTCGACATGTGCAATCTGTTACGGACACTCTCATAGCAGTAGGCATCGAAACCAACCATTACAAATTGCAGCTACATCAACCCACTGTCACTTTTCTTGGTTTTTGGGTCTCTGCTGATAGCATGTCATCACCCCCTGACAAAGTACAAACAATACTAAATCTAGACATACCTTCGTCATTCAAAGAGCTCCGGCGCTTTCTGGGGACGGTTAATTATTATCGCCATCATCTACCTTGGGCTGTGGAGATTCAGGCTCCACTGACGGCTGCTTTGGCAGGCACCAAGGCTTCTGGATCTTCGCCCGTTCGATGGACCCCTGCTATGACTGACTCTTTCACTGCCCTCAAAAATCTTCTTGCCGAGGCCTGCACCATCGCGTTATCCTGTTCCCAATGCACAGCATTTCCTCACCACAGACATGAGCGATACTGCCATCAGTGCTGTCCTTAGCCAGACACTCGTAGGCCAAACTTCGCCTCTGCAGTTCTTCTCGTGCAAGCTCTACAATGCACAACAGAAATATTCCGCATTTGACAGGGAGTTGCTTGCAGTCTATGTTTTAACAGACCAAAAGCCCCTGGCTGCGGCCATTTCAAACCCGCCAGCCGACCCGCCTGCTCGCCAATTGGACTTCATATCTCAGTTCACCACCGATTTCAGAAACATAAAGAGTGCCGACAATATAGTTGCTGATTTTCTTTCATGAGTCGACGCCATTCATTTGCTGTTAGACCTCTCTGAACTGCCTGTCCTCCATCCCAATAATATGGACACACAAAACCTGATTTCAGACTCTACGTCTTCACTACACTTCGTCCACACCACCTTCCCTGTATTTCTGGTGAGACCTGGTGTGACAACAGTACGGGCACATTACGCCCCTCATCCCAACCACACTCCATCGAGCTGTCTTCAATTCACTGCATTATTTAGCCCACCACAGTGTTCATGTGTGTGCACACCTCGTAGTGGAGCGCTTTTTGTGGTGAAACGTTAACAAGGACTGTCAGCAATGGGCACGTTCCTGCGTCATGTGCCAACACTGCAAAGTACACAAGCTCACTTCACCCCCTCTCAGCCCCTTTTCAATCTCTCCTGGGCATTTAAAACATATTCATATTGACATTGTTGGCTCCCTCCCCCTCCCCTAATGGCTTTCATTGTGTTCTCTCGTCTATCAACCAAACAACTCACTGGGTCGAGGCTGTCCCCCTCCCCAATATCACAGCTGAAACTGTTGCTTGCCCTTTCGCCGAGTCATGGGTATCACGTTTCGGATGTTCAGGTATCATCATGACTGAACACGGAAGACAATTTGAGTCAGTCCTCTTCAACGAGATTTGTAACATTCGCGCCATCCGGCACATACATACTACAGCATATCACCCGCAAAGTAACGGGCTATTTCAGCGGTGGCACCGCACTTTCAACACGGCTATCTGATGCCATGACTCTTTATGGACGGAGGCCCTTCCCCTTGTGCAACTTGGCATTCATGTGACCTATAAGGAAGACCTCAAAGGCACAATAGCCGAGTTTGTATACAGCCAGAACATTGTTCTCCCTGGCGAACTTGTGAGCACTTCCACTTCTCTCCCTCAGTCTGACTTACCTTCCTTTGTGGACCGTGTCTGGCGCCACTTCATCAACCTCCACATCCCTCCGCCCAACAGGTTCACGTCCTGAAATCTCTGAACAATCGCAAGTACGTCATGCTCCGAGATGCCACTGTCCATGCTCCCCTCCAACCCACTTATACCGGCCTGTACCAGGTTCTCCGGCGCTCAGCCATCACCTATGACATCCAGATAAAATATGCAACTGTGGCAATCTCTCTCTCAACAGACTTAAGCCTGCCCATGTCAAGCCCGCTTCTACCCCCCTGCAGACCATGACCACGCCACTCACTGTCATGGCTCACAACACTCTGACCACTCCCTCCACGTCAGACTTACTCACTCAGCTCCAATTGTCAAGCTCTTCTCCAACCTCGCCCTCTACTCCAGTCTCATGCACTCCGTAAAGTGATCACATGCTCCCCACGTCGAGCTTCCCAATGATCATGCCCTCGCTGCCGGGCCCTTCTCCGATCCCTTCGACCTCTCCCCTGTCACCTCCCTCGCCCTGTCAAGGTTTCTCATGCTCCCCTATCTTGAATGTGCCCCTGCTCAAGTTTTTGTGCCTGTCCCCCTGGACATAATCCATGACATCTCTATAATACTACACGATGACATACTGTTTGTCATGTGTTTCCCTTCATCCGGTGCTCAAACCTCCGCCATTTCCTGCCACCTGGTGAAATGTGTTCCCCTCTCGCCCGAATTCGACCTGGACGTCCTGGACATGCTTTGTGTGTTTGCCACACCAACTGGAGACATCATCGTCATCGCTCCATTCCTCCCACAAACCGCTGGCCTACCTGTCGCCGCACGACCAGCACACCCAGTACGACTTCCAGGTTCCTTCATGACATCTACCCACACAGCTCCCCGACGATGCTGACGAGCTGATCGTGGCACGGCTCCCGCGGACCACCCCCCCTGCCAACGCCTTAGTCATCTCCCCCCCTCCCCTGGCCACTCCGTAGTACCACGCACTGTGTGTGTGTGGGGGGGGGGGGGGGGGGGAGGGGCTATGTAGTGCCGATGAGATTGACACCAGTATCAGTCTTAGTATCATCTTTGGACTAAACAAAACTTTATCTTTGTGTAGTTCTGCCATCTAGTTCTTTGTAAGCCTTTCTTGTGTCAAGATGTGAATAAATGAACTCCTGATTATAATGTGTTGTTTGGTGTATCTCACCCGTCCACCTCAACTTTATACAAATTCCATCAAAAAAGTTGAGAAAATTTGTCATTGCCAATCATGACTGACATCAACAGCAAATAGTAATGAAGAATAAAAGTATGCAGTGTAGCACTATAAATTGACATACGAGAAGAAAATAAACTTCAAATACAATCTAAAAGAAGTGTAGCGGGACTTTTAATTTGGCCGCGCTACACTCGTTCCCTCAGATAAAAATTATACTGTCGCAGTGGTACGAGCGCTTGATGGCAGAAAAAATACTAAAATTGTAACTCTTTTTTGTTTTTCTATCCGTTTCTTTATTGTCTCTCGAGAGTGGAAGCTTAATGCAGACGTGATCTCATGCTGACGTAAAAAACTTAATAGCTAGTCTTGATCTGATTTTAATGTGTAGAAATATTGAGGAAGTTAATATGAAATTTGGAGGAGGAAGCAACGTACAATAAATTGCATTTAAAATCAAGGCGGTTTTGTATACATTAATTACAATGAAACTTATTGCAAGATTTCGGAGCAGACTTTTCATGCAGAAATGAAGTAGGAGATTTTTGAAGACCTGGACGCCGCATGAAAGATGACAGTTAACCTGGTAAAAGATGAACTCTTATCTACGCCATTTCCCCCGTCAGTTACATTTTGTTATTCTCTGTTCTTTTCAATAATGTTTGTAGTGGAAATTGGTTTAACTTTTGCTCAAAAACGCCACAAGGACCACCCCAACAATAGTGTTTGCAAATCACGAAGTCCGATAGCTTTTCTGTAATTCGTAGTCCGATTTGCTTTTCATTCTTTACCTTTTTCATTGTCATTTACGATTTTAAAAACCCCTTTTTATTCACCATTTCTTACCACATGTCCAACCTTTTCTTTTTCTTTACTTCTCATTTTCTCTTTATTATTAACCACTACAACTGGCTCCCGCGACAGGACACAATTTTCTGATGTGTCGTTTTTGAGCAAATTTGAAACTTTAATTTGTATTTTTTCCCAACAGAGAATATCCAAAAATCCTGAACATTAAAGGGTAACTAAAACACCAACTTTATTGTACCTAATCAAATGATTATACCAAAATATTGTAAAGAATTTTTGTAACTAATTCAATCTGTTTTTCTTTGCATGGGCATATATTGCTGCAAAACTGTTATTTTGAGACCTTTTGGTGATTATCCAATGGAGATGTATTAAGAAAATCCATATTTTGACGAATACAATTTACGCAGAAGTGATTGACCAGCCGCTGCAGGACAGAAAATTTAATGGTGAGTCACACAATTATGCTTCATTCAATCATTCAATAGCCAAATGCAGGATTCATTTTTCCCTTCCCACATCCTGTAGCTTTCTTCTAGATTTTTTTCAAAATTATCTATCTCTATTGTAGTTTGTGGTAATTATAGTATTGTTGTAGCTTCATATGAAGATCGTGAATTTGACTGCCAAACAATCATTTGTTACAAAAAATTGTGTACGCCCTGCTGCATCTTTTTCAACTTTTGTTTGCAATAGAGCAATCATTTACATTGACGAGAAAATGTTTCAACTTAAATTTGAGTCAAATCTTTATTAATCAGACTTATATTATTCCCTTTTGACTCACGATTATACATCCTATTACAATGGAACGTGGTAAGGTAGAGATAGTTTCGGCAGCTGAGTTAAGTGAACTAGATTCATCGTGCAACCAACAAGAAAGTCCGCGTTTCCCTCCAAGGACAAGTTCACAGATCAATGCAATGATTTTGCCTCTAACTCACAACATTTGAGATAATACACAGATGGCGAATTTAGATGACAAAATGAAGAATGGACGCGAGGCTAGACTATCAGCGCCATTGTTAACATCAATGTCAGAACCAAATATGAGACAAATTCAGCAACATGACACAAATCGGACACAGGAGACTGACAAACTGGACTGACTATTAGAGTTATTTGCAGACATGAAATGAGACATTAGTCAGAAAATTGACGCAAAACTGGATGCACTTGGTCAGGACTTTAAACAAAGGCTAGATAAAAGCGACGAAAAATTTGACGTATTAAACCCTACTATGACCGAAAATTTTGAACGAACGACAAAACAGATGACAGAATTAAATAACATCACTCAACAGCTCAGCCAGCGATTTGAGACATTGTGCGACCGAGTCACCAAACAGGAAGAAACTTTGGTTATATTCACACATGAAACAAAAAAACAGTATCATCCGATGTGAGAATCAGTTAACTCAAATAGTTAATGTGCAGCAGGAAGTGAACACCCATGTGGAAGAGTTAGCTCAGGCCCAGACTTCAGCTAGCTCCACCCAAGAAAAGCTGACTAAAGAAGTGGGATATATTACCCAACAGCTCACAATGGTAGTTCTCGAGCAAACCCAACTCAAAGAAAAGATAGAAAAATTAGAACACCGAGCGGACGTCACGTCACTAAACAACGACACCAACATGGCCAAAGGAATTGTACATGAATGTATATTGTGTGACAACTATCTGGACAAAAAAGTGAAACAATTACACAGTACATACTTTCAAAAACAGAGACACATGTTAAGGATGAGACAAAACACATAGAAGATGAAGTGACAAAATTACGACACAATGTTGTGCCGTGTTTGGCGTTTGGTACGAACGCATCGTCAGGGAATGAAAAAACAGCTAAAACCATGGCTAATCACACAGACAGAACACCTATTGTGGAATCACCTATTTCAAATCAAAATTACAATGTGCATCTTTCTTTTCAACCAAACGAGCCCTATTACAGTACGACACCTAGAGTAGCAAGTGACACAAACCATGTCAATACAGGTATGCCAACCGGCATGGCCGATGACATGTTTGTAAGGCATTGGTTTTTCCATACATTTTCCAGTGAGGACAAGCTCAAAGTACACCCTATTGTGTTTATTAGATCATTTGATGGTGTTTTTCCACGTAGCTGGTTAGAAGTCGATAAAATCAGATACGTCACCAACCTCATGAGAGGACGAGCAGCTAAGTGGGGTGCCGCTATGAAACAGCTGTGCCTTACCTTTGAATAGTTCGAACAAGCGTTCTTGGACAAATTCTGGTCTGAGAATGAGCAACAGAGTCTAGGGAGAGAAGTGTGCAACCTCGAGACCTATGACCCTAAAAAAGAGACATTATGACAATACTTTGAGAGGTACCTAGATAAGACACTGTACTGGTCCAAACCAGCTGACTTGCCAGTGATAATTGACACTTTAAAGAGTCACTTACCCTTTCCATACCAAGAGAGATTAATAGGAGTACCGGAGAATGACATTATGACTTTCTTAAACTTCTTAGATAAAATGGACGTAGTTTACAGAGGCGATTCAGGCCATTCAAATTTTACTCATATTACTAACCAAAATCAGCACCCACCCCAAAGGAACCATAGTGACGGTGGTTGGTGGAACCATCCGTCCGCGCCGCGACACAATACGATGCCAGCGCGCGAAACTTATTCAAATGGAAACGTGTATGACGGTAGGAACAACTGCAGAAATTCGTGGAATAGTAATAACAACAATAATTATCACCCATATCAAAATGGTAACTACAAGCAAAATCAAAATCAGAGACAGTGCAACAACAACAGCAATAGGAGACATGAGAATAACCGGTACAACCCGGGCTACTTTGACAGGAACATGACATATAACAGACATAATTACCACCAAAACAATAACAATCCCAACAATCACTGACAGAATATGTGTAACACTCAAAATTCACGCATGACAAATCATAACCCTCCAGGGAATCCGCCGCCGTTTCCCAGTACAGTTATGCACTCCCCGCCATGAAGTAGCAATAACAATTGCGGCGCGCCATCAGCTGACGCGTGGGCGCCAACCGGCCAGAATGTAAACATAATGGAGCTGGTCAATGAACCCGTCCAAACAGAGCAGACGACAGAAAACAGTCAACAAGCAAGCTATGCGCTCGTACTTCGGTCGTGAGGTGTTGTAAGAGCGCAACGGCTGAGACGATTTGTTTCCTCAGGTACAATGACAAAATGACAGCAGAACAGGAATTAACCAATGAGAGAAACATTAAATCAGACAGTTGTGTTAAAGAATTCATACAAGCTACAGCATGGGTTAAGTTTAACGATTATGATGTACAAATTTTATTTGACACTGGTGCTGCTGCAAGTGGGATGTCAACCGCATTCTATAATGAATTGAAACAAATTATAAACATACTTACATTACCTGTACAGAATTGCCACGTGGTTAGTTCCACAGGTAATAAATCTAAGAACATACGCATGCAAGCCCTAGTTAACTTCACGTTTTCCAATACACAGTTCAAGTGTAATTTTCTGATTGTAGACAAGTTTATCGTACACTGCATCCTAGGGATGGATTTCTTGAATGAACACAAAGCAATCATAGATTTAAGTAATGGCATATGTCAGTTATCTGTAGGAGAAGAACTAATTAATGTTGAACTTAACAAGATGATTGAACCACAACAGAAACATTACGAAGTAAGTCAATTTCAGTTGGTATATCCCACCATAGTTAGTGTATGTAATTTAACACTTGAAGATTCAGACTATCAAGAGACTGAGCAGGATTTATTCTATCAGAAATATGTCGAATCTGACTATTTAACAAAACAACAGCAAGAAGAATTGTACAAATTATTATGTGATTATGCCTGGTGTAATCAGAGGTTATAGCTTCAAAGTGGATGTTAAGCCACATAAGACTTATTGCAGGATACATTATAATATTCCATGAGTGAAGAAACCTGCAGTTTTACGTGAAATCGAGCATATGTTGACCTGGGGTGTCACAGAAAAATCACCTGTCAACTTGGACTAACAGTTGCTAAAATTTTATAATGTACAATACCTAACTAATATTGACCTCCACTTATCGTACTGCCAGGTGTCCCTTCACAATGACAGTCGTAAATACACTGCTTTCCTTTGTGAAGGACGCAGTTATCAGTTTTGTGTGTTGCCTTTTGGTTTGTGCGTAAGTGCGGGCATGTTCATCGAGGCGCTTGACGCCATTCTCGACACGTGTTTGTTGTCAGGCATTTCGGCGTATGTCGATGACATTGTCGTAGCAACAAATACGTGGGAGGAACATATTGATCTGTTACAGCAAATATTATTTAAATTTTCACAAGCTGGTGTCACAGTAAATGTTTCGAAGTCCAAAGTAGGGAGGCATGAAATCAAGTTTTTAGGCCATATTTTCTCACCGGAAGGCATTCATCCCGATTCTAAGAAGATTGATGCTATTTGTAATTTCCCTCCTCCACAAAACCACAAACAGTTAAAAGCATTTTTAGGATTATCTTCTTTCTTTTGGAAGTTTGTTTCACAACAGCTTCTGAAAAGCTCTCAGGTGCTAACTCTACTGAAAAAGAACACAATTTGGAGATGGACAGAGATTTTCCAAGCTGATTTTCAGGCTATTAAAGATGCATTGGTGAATGCACCCCTCCTCTGCCACCCTGACATGACGTCAGATTTTTGCCTAGCCACAGATTCGTCATCATACAGCCTTGGAGCTTTTCTATTTCAAATTCAATCAGAATCAAGACAATCTGTCAGCAAACCGATAAGTATTGCGAGCTGCATGCTCACTGAGTGCGAGAGGTCATACTCGGAGATTTAGTGGGAGGCTCTTGCCATTATTTGGGCATTCCGTAAGTTTTGCTACTTTCTTTGGGGTTAACATACTCACATATACACAGACCATCAAGCCCTTTCTTTCTTGCTATCATGCAAATTGCTTCAATCACGGCTCACCCGGTGGTGCCTTTCACTCCAAGAATACAGCTTCGAAATTATTTACATTAAAGGTAAATCAAACATAGTAGCTGATGCCCTGTCCCATTTTTCTACCAGACGCACATGTTGACGATTTTATTCTGCTAACACACAAAACTTCGGGACACTACGGAGTCATCAAATGCACTGATAAAATAGTACAGTACTGTTATTTTCCCAATCTGCATCAGAGAGTGTTGCGAATTGTTCATAAATGCATCATCTGCCAAACAGCAAAATTTTCCAAACAATCCTCTTTGAATGAATTACATCCTATTGTACCAACCTGACCTTTGTAATTAGTATCATTAGATATCGCCAAACCTTATCCCAGAGCTCATGGAGGTGTGAAACACATCGTTCCTGATGTCTTCTCAAAATACTTAAAATTGTATGCTATCCGCACTGTCAACGCATCTGCCAAAGTTTGCCAAGGTAATCCCATTCCTGATGTCCAGGCGGTGCTTCAAGGAGTCCTCAGAACCTTAGGCCCCCTATAAAACCTTTCACCTGACTCCATCAAACTTCTCACCCCACCGACACCTCGCACTCCTACCTCCTACCTACTTCCTAAAATTCACAAACCCAAACATCCTGGCCACCCCATTGTAGCTGGTTACCAAGCCCCCACAGAATGTATCTCTGCCTACGTAGATCAACACCTTCAACCCATTACATGCAGTCTCCCATCCTCCATCAAAGACACCAAACACTTTCTCGAACTCCTGGAATCCTTACCCTGTCTGTTACCCCCGGAAACCATCCTTGTAACCGTTTATGCCACTTCCCTATACACAAATATCCCGCACGTCCAGGGCCTCGCTGCGATGGAGCACATCCTTTCACACCGATCACCTGCCATCCTACCTAAAACCTCTTTCCTCATCACCTTAGCTATCTTCATCCTGACCCACAACTTCTTCACTTTTGAAGGCCAGACATACCAACAATTAAAGGGAGCAGCCATGGGTACCAGGATGGCCCCCTCGTACGCCAACCTATTTATGGGTCGCTTAGAGGAAGCCCTCTTGGTTACCCAAGCCTGCCAACCCAAAGTTTGGTACAGATTTATTGATGACATCTTCATGATCTGGACTCACAGTGAAGAACAACTCCAGAATTCCTCTCCAACCTCAACTCCTTTGGTTCCATCAGATTCACCTGGTCCTACTCCAAATCCCATGCCACTTTCCTTGACGTTGACCTCCATCTGTCCAATGGCCAGCTTCACACATCCATCCACATCAAACCCACCAACAAGCAACAGTACCTCCATTATGACAGCTGCCACCCATTCCATATAAAACGGTCCCTTCCCTACAGCCTAGGCCTTCGTGGCAAACGAATCTGCTCCAGTCCTGAATCCCTGAACTATTACACCAACAATCTGAAAACAGCTTTTGCATCCCACAACTACCCTCCCGACCTGATACAGAAGCAAATTACAAGAGCCACTTCCTCATCCCCTCAAACCCAGAAACTCTTACAGAAAAACCCCAAAAGTGCCCCACTTGCGACAGGATACTTCCCGGGACTGGATCAGACTCTGAATGTGGCTCTCCAGCAGGGATACGACTTCCTAAAATCCTGCTCCAAAATGAGAACCATCCTTCATGAAATCCTCCCCACTCCACCAAGAGTGTACTTCCGCTGTCCACCTAACCTTTGTAACCTCTTGGTTCATCCATATGAAATGCCCAAACCACCTTCCATACCCTCTGGCTCCTACCCTTGTAACCGCCCCCAGTGTAAAACCTGTCCTATACACCCTCCCACCACCACCTACTCCAGTCCTGTAACCCGGAAGGTGTACAGGATCAAAGGCAGAGCCGCATGTGAAAGCACCCATGTGATTTACCAACTGACCTGCCTACACTGTGACGCTTTCTTTGTGGGAATGACCAGCAACAAACTGTCCATTCGCATGAATGGACACAGGCAGACAGTGTTTGTTGGTAATGAGGATCACCCTGTCGCTAAACATGCCTTGGTGCACGGCCAGCACATCTTGGCACAGTGTTACACCGTCCGGGTTATCTGGATACTTCCCACCAACACCAACCTATCCAAATGCCGGAGATGGGAACTTGCCCTTCAATATATCTTCTCTTCTCCTTATCCACCAGGCCTCAATCTCCACTAATTTCAAGTTGCTGCCACACATACCTCACCTGTCATTCAACATCATCTTTGACTCAGCAGTTGCGCCTCGACTGACATCCCTGCCAAACTCTTTGCCTTTAAATATGTCTGCTTGTATATATATATATATATATATATATATATATATATATATATATATATATATATATATATATATTATGTGTGTGTGTGTGTGTGTGTGTGTGTGTGTGCGCGTGTGTGTGTGCGAGTATATACCTATCCTTTTTTCCCCCTAAGGTAAGTCTTTCCGCTCCCAGGATTGGAATGAATCCTTACCCTTACAACCCACATCCTTTCATCTTTCCTTTTCCTTCCCTCTTTGCTGACGAAGGAACCGCCGGTTGCGAAAGCTCGTAATTTTGTGTGTGTGTTTGTGTGTTATTTTATGGTGCCTGTCTACCAGCGCTTTCTCACTTGGTAAGTCTGGGAATCTTTGTTTTTAATATATATAGAAAGAAATTTCCACATGGGAAAAATATATTAAAAACAAAGTTTCCAAGACTTACCAAGTGGGAAAGCGCCGTTAGACAGGCACAATAAAATAACACACAAACACACACACACAAAATTTCGAGCTTTCGCAACCGGCAGCTGCTTCGTCAGGAAAGAGGGAAGGAAAAGGAAAGATGAAAGGATGTTGGTTTTAAGGGAGAGGATAAGGAGTCATTCCAATCCGGGGAGCAGAAAGACTTACCTTAATATGGATATGTGTTTGTGTGCGAGTATATATCCATCCTTTTTTCTCCCTAAGGTAAGTCTTTCCGCTCCTGGGATTGGAATGACTCCTTACCCTTACAACCCACATCCTTTCATCTTTCCTTTTCCTTCACTCTTTCCTAACGAAGCAACTGCCGGTTGCGAAAGCTCGAAATTTTGTGTGTGTGTTTGTGTGTTTTTTTTATTGTGCCTAACTACCGGCACTTTCCCACTTGGTAAGTCATGGAACCTTTGTTTTTAATATATATTCTGTAACTTATCAAACGAAAGTGTTGGTACTTTGATAGAGGCAATAACAAACACAATCACACCCACGGTTGCTTCATCAGGAAAGAGGGAAGGAGAGGGAAAGATGAAAGGATGTGGGTTTTCAGAAAGAGGGTATCGAGTCATTCCAAACCCGGGAGCAGAAAGACTTACATACTTACCTTGGGGGGAAGAAGGGACAGGTATACACTCGCACACCCACACATATCCATCTGCACATATACAGACACAAGCAGAACTTCTGCATAATTTCT
The DNA here is from genome assembly GCF_023897955.1 of Schistocerca gregaria. Classification (NCBI taxonomy): domain Eukaryota; kingdom Metazoa; phylum Arthropoda; class Insecta; order Orthoptera; family Acrididae; genus Schistocerca; species Schistocerca gregaria. The sequence goes on along the minus strand of NC_064923.1, from coordinate 616,395,793 downwards.
GTGCAGTAATGTGTTCATGTGTGTGTGTGTGTGTGTGTGTGTGTGTGTGTGTGTGTGTGTGTGTGTGTGTGGTCTATTTTCAACAAAGCCCTTGTTGGTCAAAAGCTTATATTGCGACAATCTTTTTGTTGTAGCTATCTGCAACTCAGATCTTGCAATGAAATATATTGTTATTATTATGATTATTATTATTTTCTATCATTCTTGATGGGATACAAACAAAACAAATTGAGATAGGCTCTTTGGTTGATTTATTTCTGTATCATGACTTATTTGTTTCTGTAAGTGGGAGCAGGCGGACATATGAGGAGTTCTGCTATGTTACTTATGATCAAAAACATGTATTCTAAACATACATTAATGAAGTGTTATAGAAGTTATTAGAGAGACAAAGTTTACATATGGATATTTATATAAATAACCCCGTCTGTTCATCATTTCACCTATGCTGAGAATTCTGCAGCAAGAGGATTTAAGCAAACAAGAGGAATTTCCATGAGGAGGGCAATCCAGTAACAGCATCGTAATAGCCAAGTCTATCCACAATGGAAATAATGAGAAGAATGTAAATTTAAATGATGAATGTTCATCTGAAATGTTCTGAATATTGGAGGTCTGTTGATATTAGCGCCAGTTAAAGTACACTCAGAATATGAGTAACTTTCAATTATTTTCAATTAATCTTTCCATTTTTTTAATCATTCAAGCAGCAGTTATTAATCAGTTTCCTTCATACATTATATTTGTATATTATATTTAATGATTTCAAGAATAGTATTAGGCAACAGTTCAGTGAGGTGAGCAAAACTATATGTGCTGAGTTATCTGTCAAACTATCTGGGAAGTTGACAGAGCTCGGCAAACAACTAAAACAATAAATAATTACTGACATGTCCCGCAATATAGATACGTTAACAGAAAAAGTAACATCCAGAGATTATAAGCAGGAACAACTTGCAGGTGAGTTACAAAACCTTAGTGAAACCTATTCTCAAATCAGGAGATGCAATCCCAAGTGGAAAAGTCACTAAAAAATGTGATGAATGCAGTCAGTGAGCTGCAATACGTATGCAAAAATCTACTCACAGAAATACACAAGTTGAGTCTAAGAGAAAATCATTTACGTTTAGAGTCATAATATGCCAAAAAACAGAGAGATAAGTTATGTGCTGACATAAAGGGAGCAACTAAAAAAGCTGAAGCCTAGATGCTGGATAAGGACAGCACCCTTGCTGAAAAGGTAGTGTCCGAGTGCCAAATTTATGTAGATACTGTGGAAGAAGCTCTAAAAGAGAAAGAAAGTCAACTTCTAGCTAAAATAGACTCAGTTTTAAAGGAAGCAGAGGAAAGGTTATAAGGCAGTGTTGCCAAAACTACTGACATTCCAAAAGAACATATGACCGAAAACAAACCCATGCTTTTAGAGAAGTTAGATACCTTCACTGATTACCCACAATATGGGGCTAGTCAGTCAAAGGAAAATAGCAAATGTTGTAGAATGCAACAACGCTTGCTGGCAGCTTAACTGTTGAGCAACTGCAGTTGCCCTGCACTATGCCAAGAGCGAACATAAACACACCTGTCATTGACAGCGTGGCATGTTTGTCAATAATACTTGCAGCTAAGGGATTACTTAGGCATCGACAGTTTCCGATTTTTACAACTGAAGGAAAAAGAACACACCCCATGCCCTTTATTACAGCTTTTCAAAATGTTTTACCTTGTACCTGGACCAATGCCCAGAAAATTAAATTACATTTGTTGTTGGATACACAAAGGGTGATGTTCTGCTATGGGCTACTGACATGGTGCAATGCTGCCACTACTATGAACAGTTTGAGAGAGCCTTTCTGGATAAATATTGGCCTGATGCTGTACAAGAGAGGCTCATATGTGAAGTGTTCAACCCAGCTCCATTCAATAGCAAATATGGAAGCTTAAGGGGCTATTTTGAAAACTATTTGAATAAAACTAGATGCTTGATGAAGATGATATCTCAAGTAGACGTGCTGAAAATTTTAAATTGCTGTCTTCTTGCCCACATTAGGGAAAAACTCATTACCATTCCAGAACATGATACTAAATACTTTCTGTCTGCACTGGACTCAATAGATTTGATATACAAAGAGTTATCAGTACAACCCATGACTGTTAATACACTGATAGCACCACAAAGATTTAGAGACCAACACATAAACAATGGATAAACAATGGATTCCTAGTGCAACACAGATGGCAACCTTGCCCCACACAGACCTATGGTAACAGTAATCACAATGGCAATGGAGAAAGCCATAAATTCAAAGGTGAGTATAAAAGAAATGGATAAAGATTTACAACCAGGGAGTAGCATATGGCCAACATGTACAATATGTAGAGACACAAGCTACCATCAAAAAGCCGCCGATTGCTTGGTAAACACAAAACAATACCAGACAATGAAATAACCCATAGTCAATTGAATTTGGCCAGCAAAGTAATGCACATATGCCGAATAAAGTGCAAAGGCAAACAGAATTTCAGTCAAGAGCCTCATAGGATACTAATTGGCGAAATCAAACACAAACCATCCACATAGTAGAAGTTATGCCTAACTCAGAGACCAATACCACTGCAATTGCCAGAATACTTGAACCAGTCATGGTAGGCCCCCATTCTGAGACTCTGGAGGAGAGTAGGAGCATGAGCATGATTGACACGTGCTTTATCAGATACAGTCATGGTAGTGATGTGAGAGATGATCTGTACCAAGTTAATGAGGGTATGCAGAAAAGCTTGACAGAGATCAAGGTACAAGCTACTATTCAAGCCAAAATATTTGACCTTGCTGTATTCATTGTGCTTGACGCAGGAGCTATGACTAATTTTATGTCACAGGGATTCTTTCAAGAATTGAAGAAACGTGGTCGTATACCCACACTGCAGTGCAAAATTGCAAGGCACAAACTGCCATTGATCAGAAATTGAAAGCAGTCAAGACATAAGCCTCAACTCCCATAGAATTAGAACTGTTTTCTGTGTGATGCCATTTTTTGATAGTAGGGATATTAATAATTGATTGTTTAATCAGTATGGATACATTTAGGACATACCAAGTACAAACCGATATAGGAAAATGCCAATGTCATTTCACTGTAAATAACCACTTATTTGTAATAGACCTAAACTAGGGAAGAACTAATAGATGTAAAACTGAAGTTACTCGATACTTGGAAGTTTAATTGGTAAATCCCATAGTTATGCTTGCCAACACACACAATAACGAACAGTTGGCAACAGAAGAAGTAAACATTAGTACAATAAGCACAAAGGTAATGAATCTAAGTACTTGTCTCAAGAACAACAAGGAAAACTTAGGGAATTGATGCTTCTATTTGAAAAAAGACCAGGAATTAATAAGGATTTTGTGTATAAAATAGAAATATATCCTCACACAACCTTTTGTTCTACCTCATACCCTGTACTAGTGACAAAGAGGGAAGCAGTAAGAAAAGGGATTAACAGGATACTTGAATGGGGCGTAATACAAACATCAGTTTCCCTTATTGTAGACCTATTTTGGCGATGAGGAAGGCAGGTGGCAAGATGCACTTGGTCTTTGACACACTTAACATTAATACGATTATTGTACCAGTCTGAACAAATGCAGACAATTTAGAGGAACAGTTCATGAAATTCGATACTGCTACATTTCTTACTATTATCAACCTCCTGTCTTCATATTGGCAAATAAAACTACATGGAGTAAGCCTACTGCCTTCGTATGTGGGGCCAGAACCTTCAAATTTCAAATATTACTGTTTCTATTGAAAGGAAGTGCAGGTGTATTTATCTCTGCACTAAACAGAGTGCTAGGATCCAAACTTTTGAGTAAGGCTACAGTATATGTGGATGACCTTTTAGTCACTACACCCACTTGGGTAGAACATTTAACATTAAATGGACAAGTATTGAGCTGCTTTTCCAACTATGGAGTAAGAGGAAATCTCGAGAAATCTAACTTCAGACAAGAAAGGTAAACTTTTTAGGACACCTAATCTCTTTGGAAGGCATACAGCCAGATCCCAAAAAACTTGTCATTAGGAACTGTCCTGTTCCTCAAAACAAGAGATAATTAAAGGCATACACAGGCATAGTGTCATTTTTCAAGCAATTCATCCCTAACCAACGCATGAACAGTGATGCTTTACTCAATCTTCTGCAGGAAAACAGACCCTGGTTATGGGACAAGCAATGTCAAATGATCTTCAAGAACATCAAGCAAGCCCTATTAAATGCTAATATTTTATCTGAACCAGACAATAAGAAAGACTTTTGTTTATGCACCAATGCATCTTCTCATGGTCTGCGTGCATACATTTTTCAAATGGTAGAAGAAGGAGGAAATCTCATTCCATGCCAGCTTCACCTTATCAAAGCTGGATGTTCATACTGAGTCACTTTGTTCTAAGGTTCGGCTGTAATTTGCTCCTATAAAAAGTTTGAATATTTACTTTTGGGCTAAACACATAAAAGTATACTGTGACCATCAATCGCTATTGATTTTGTTAACTTGTATATTGCTACACCGTTGGATAGCCGGTGGTGTATGTATCTTCAAGGATTTGATTTTGAAATAGTATACACAAAAGGAAACCAAAATGCAATAGCTGTAGTTCTTTCTTGACTACTACAAGGCATAGAGGAATTCAGTGATCTTTTAGAGTAAGAAGGTGGAATAAGAGCTATGTTGATGGAGGACAAAACACTCCGACCATACATGTCCACATGTGTAAACACATGGGGCAATTAAAGCAGGATGACACATGATGGAGTAATGTAAGAGCAAAACTTACACATAACAGTGTTGAAAAGTTAAAAAGGTTTTTCACTATTCACAAAGGTGTTTTCTTCCATGGGAACAGTCCCGAACTAGAGCAATGGCACAAGTGTTTGCCAGAGGAGTATGTGGATGATTTTATCTTATATACACACAATACTTGGAGCCATTATGGCACTGCAATATGCACTGATAAAATAGGTAAATATTGTAATTCCTCCAGCCTTAGACAAATAAGACTACAGGTAGTAGGAAAGTGTATTGTTGGCAAGAAAGCAAGACATTCTAACGTCTCCAAACAAATAGAACTAGATCCCATTGTGGCTAAGAAACCTCTAGACAAGGTATCCGGCTGGACCCTATCCCAGAGGTAAGTAAAATATATAATAGGCCTGTGCAACATTTTCACTAAATATGTAAAACTGCATGCTGTACAGAAAGTTGCAGCCAGTTCAATTACAAGACAAGTTAAAGAGGATTGTTTTGCAAGAGTAGGAAAACCAGAATTCATGTTGACACATAACGCCTCATATTTTGTTGGATGTGAATGGAAAGAGTTTGTAGATTCCAACCAAACACATTTTAGTGTGCAAATTTCATCCCAAAGCATCCCCCACGGAAAGGGTGTACAAGGAATTCAACTGGTTTGTGAGGACCTATACACTTCATAAATATACCAAATGGACTGAATATGTCATGTATTTCTTACAAGCTGTTAGCAACCTTCCCCATATATCAATTGGATTTAGCCCAAATGAGCATATTATTAATTGCAAACAGGTGAATGTGTGGGAAAAACCATTTCCCAAGATACTGATACTAGAATTATCACCAGGTAATGAAATATGACAAGCAGTAATCAAACTTGAAAAATGGGCTAAATACAGGAAAGTAATTTGTGGCAGAAAGCTGAAACACAATTTGTGTACAACAAAAGGTGTTACTTAGAACATATGCCAAATCCACAAAAATTGAAAACTGAACCATAAGCGGCAACTACTATACACTAGGCCATACATAATTATTAAAATCACCTAACTGGGAGCATACAGATTGGTATGCATGAACACACGTAAAGATAAGGGCGTTTACATTGCGAATTTTGTGAATTGTGGTTTATTAGTCTCATAACATACATGATCTAAATTATCTGAGTCAGGTACAGGACACACGTCAAAATTTTGGTAAGTTTTACCATATAAATGCAATACCTGATTTTAACAAATGGTACCATAACAATAATACAATATAAAAATACACATACAATAAAAAACTAACAATTAATTAGAACAACTGATTTTAACAAACGGTATTATAATAATAATACAATTTTGTCACACATACAATAAAAGACTAAGAATCAATTACCCCTTGTTGAAATTATCATGTCATCCTCTATGAATTCTTCTACTGAATAGTAGCATTTATCCCACAGAATCACCTGTAGCCTCATTTTTAGACTCTCTGGCTTCATATTATATTTAATTTTGCTCATTAACTTGTTATATATTGTCATCCCCATATACAGTGAAGTTCGTGCATATACTTTCAAATGGTGTGTGGGTAACATAAAATTATATTTATCTTGTATTGTATGTGTGGTTAAAATGATTTTCCTCAAATAATTTTTGTCTGCTATGTACAAAGACTATAATTTCATAAATGTATGTGGAGGGAACTGTTAGGATTTGCAGGTTCCAAAATAATGGGCAACAAGATTCTGTTTGTTGTGCACTACACATGTATCTTATCATTTTCTTTTGCAGTTTTAGTATTCGAGATACACTACTTGAATTTCCCCTGAAAATGATACCATATCTAATGACAGATTCAAAATAACTATGTTATGCTATTTTTTGTGTACTCATGTCAGTAGAGTTTACTAGTATTTGCATTGCAAATGCAAAGCTGCTTAGTTTATTTGATAGGAACTCAGTATGTGTACTCCAGTTTAAGTTGTTGTCCACATTTAGTCCTAGGAATTCGACTGAGTTAGCTTCTTCCATAGGATAATTGTGATGATGTATTTTAAGATCCACACATTTCAAATGTTTGGTTTTGAAATGTACCATATTGGTTTTTGCAATGTTCAGTTTCAAGGCATTTAATTGGAACCAGTTTTCTAGAGTACCCATTGTGCTCACAATGGATCTCTGAATTTTTTCTGCATAATCTTCAATTAAAACAGAAGTGTCATCTGCAAACAGAACTGACAGGGATTTATATTTATGGGCAAGTCATTTACTTAGAATAGGAACAGGATTGGCCCCAAAATGGAGCCCTGAGGCACACCTTGTGATACTGTACTACATTTAGAATAATAATTCACTGCATTTGATGTGACACCCTTTGCTTTCTGTTGTGCAAGTATGGTGTGAGCCATTTCACAGCTTTGTCCTTATCCCATATTTGTTTAATTTGTAGATTTAGCAAGTCATGGTTCACTGAGTCAAATCCTTTTGAAAGATCGCAGAAGATACCTGCGACTTTACTATTCTAATCCAATGATTTGCATATCTTCTCAATAAAGTTATTTACTGCATCCAGGCCGGCCAGAGTGGTCTCGCCTTGGGCATCGATGTGTGTGATGTCCTTAGGTTGGTTAGGTTTAAGTAGTTCTAAGTTCTGGGGACTGATGACCACAGCTGTTAAGTCCCATAGTGCTCAGAGCCATATGAACTATTTTTTTTCTGCATCCAGTGTGTTTTTTCCTTGTTGGAATCCAAATTGGTTACTTACAATAATATCATTTTTGACGATAAAATTTTTGTTCTGATTTGCAGCTACTTTCTCTAACACTTTTGACAGGATTGGAATGCTGGAAAATCACATACCAGGATTAATGTTGTTAGTTGACAAGGATTATTTTTGTTTGAGTTTTTACTTAAATGTCAGATGAGTAAATGATGAGGTGAGTGTATGTAACATGGAAGAATTTTGTTTTTATGTGACCTGAGACAACCATAAGTACAATGCTTCACCTTGTAGGTATCCCAGTTGTAAATGAATAAATGAACTTGTGAAACACATTGTAGTGCACAATGCAATTCACTACTCACTGCGATGTTAGTGGTAACAAAGCGACTCAGCACTCACGCATTGGAGATCAAGATACACTCCTGGAAATGGAAAAAAGAACACATTGACACCGGTGTGTCAACCCACCATACTTGCTCCGGTCACTGCGAGAGGGCTGTACAAGCAATGATCACACGCACGGCACAGCGGACACACCAGGAACCGCGATGTTGGCCGTCGAATGGCGCTAGCTGCGCAGCATTTGTGCACCGCCACCGTCAGTGTCAGTCAGTTTGCCGTGGCATACGGAGCTCCATCGCAGTCTTTAACACTGGTAGCATGCCACGACAGCGTGGACGTGAACTGTATGTGCAGCTGACGGACTTTGAGCGAGGGCGTATAGTGGGCATGCGGGAGGCCGGGTGGACATACCGCCAAATTGCTCAACACGTGGGGCGTGAGGTCTCCACAGTACATCGATGCTGTCGCCAGTGGTCGGCGGAAGGTGCACGTGCCCGTCGACCTGGGACCGGACCGCAGCGACGCACGGATGCACGCCAAGAACGTAGGATCCTACGCAGTGCCGTAGGGGATCGCACCGCCACTTCCCAGCAAATTAGGGACACTGTTGCTCCTGGGGTATCGGCGAGGACCATTCGCAACCGTCTCCATGAAGCTGGGCTACGGTCCCGCACACCGTTAGGCCGTCTTCCGCTCACGCCCCAACATCGTGCAGCCCACCTCCAGTGGTGTCGCAACAGGCGTGGAGGGAGGGACGAATGGAGACATGTCGTCTTCAGTGATGAGAGTCACACTGCCTTGGTGCCAATGATGGTTGTACGTCTGGTGATCGTCGAGGGGACACTGAATGGTGCACGGTACATCCAAACCGTCATCGAACCCATCGTTCTACCATTCCTAGACCGGCAAGGGAACTTGCTGTTCCAACAGGACAATGCACGTCCGCATGTATCCCGTGCTACCCAACATGCTCTAGAAGGTGTAAGTCAACTACCCTGGCCAGCAAGATCTCCGGATCTGTCCCCCATTGAGCATGTTTGGGACTGGATGAAGCGTCGTCTCACGCGGTCTGCACGTCCAGCACGAACGCTGGTCCAACTGAGGTGCCAGGTGGAAATGGCATGGCAAGCCGTTCCACAGGACTACATCCAGCATCTCTACGATCGTCTCCATGGGAGAATTGCAGCCTGCATTGCTGCGAAAGGTGGATATACACTGTACTAGTGCCGACATTGTGCATGCTCTGTTGCCTGTGTCTATGTGCCTGGGGTTCTGTCAGTGTAATCATGTGATGTAACTGACCCCAGGAATGTGTCAATAAAGTTTCCCCTTCCTGGGACAATGAATTCACGGTGTTCTTATTTCAATTTCCAGGAGAGTAGTCAACAAACCGCAAGCATGTGTGTGGTAAACAGACACAACCGAAAGTGTCAGAGCACCCAGACAAACAAACCCAATGGGCTACAGCCTGCACTAGCATAAGTAAAGAAAAATTGCATAAATAGGGACATAGAAAATTAATGGAGAGTCTATACTACAGCTATGAGTACCTACAAAATACACACAAACAAAGATAAGAGTAAGGGATTATATAAATGGAAAGGGATCCTAAACTACAAAATAATTACTAAAGCTATGCTATTATGTACATTATATAGTTATAAATTTAAGTATTGAAAGTACACTCACTAAGTATAACTGAGGCACCAGAAAACTCTCTCTACAGGTAAACAAGTGAGTACAATATAAGTGGCAATCTGAATAAGAGGCTGCACCACACTTGTGATACAGTTTATCTTTTAGATTTACAAGGTAAGTAGAGAAGCACACATGATTTTAAATGATTTTTTGATAGCACAAATGCACACTGAAGGAAATGCATACATGGTTGAATATATGAAAGAGGTATTAGTAGCCATTGAGCCACTGTACACTTATCTATGAAGATTTAGTTTTAAGTTGTATAAAGTTTTTCTTCCAGGGAATGATGCATCAACACATCCTAAAGCGAAGGAAGATAAATGCATGTAGGGTTTTAGGTACCATATAAACATAAGAAAGTACCACACCACAAGTAAGTTTATGATATGTATGAATGTGATAGTGTGAAAGTATGTGAAGAGGTAAACAGTTGCAGTACTTCATAAATCACAATGCTGAACTCACTCTGAGCACAATAAAATGTTTATTCTAATCATACTCTAAAAAGGTGTTATAAAAGTTATCAGGGAGACAAAGTTTGTATATGGATATTTATATAAATAACCCCGATCTGTTCATCATTTTGCCTGTGCCAAGAATCCTGCATCAAAAGGATGGAAGCATACAAGAGGAATTTGCATGAGCAGAGGAGGGGCAATCCTGTGACAGCATTGTAATAACTAGCTCTATGCACAATGGCAATAATGAGAAGTATGTAATGATAAATATTGATCTTAAATGTATTGAATATTGTAGGTCTGTTGATATTAGTGACAGTTAAAGATCACACACAATATGTGTACATTCCAATTACTTTCAGTTATACTTTCCAATGTTTTTAATTATTCAAGCAGCAACTGTTAATCAGTTTTCATTATATATTATGCCCATCCACTATTCTGCCATTATTCAATCTCTGCTAGATGGAGAGTAGCAACTTTCCTTTTCATAATATTGTTACATTCTATCCTGGATTTTACATTGTTTGATTAAATAAGAAGTGACATTACTGAAGTACTTTTAAATCTAAATATTAGTTTTTGATTAATGTTGTACGACACTTTGGACAAGGAAAGTGGAGTAATTAATGGTATCCATTAAGGCTCGAGGGTAGAAATCAAATAATATATTTAAATAGTAATCTCATGATATGTCGAATATCCTTGTAAAAGTGATCCACTTGTGAATAAAACAATTACTACTACTAGTATTACTGCTACTACTACCACATGTGTTATTTAGCAAGTTGTTTGAAGACAAAAATTTCACATCCAAAATTTATGCCTCTTTCTTATTCAATAGGCTGCTGAAAATAGTTATGGTTCACAACATGAAATCTCCTGCAAGCTCAGTAAGCCAGTTAAAGGCTATATGCATTCTGCTGACTGCATATGAGACAAAACTATGGATCTCTCAATTATGATTTTGTCTTTGTAAACAAATACTATCTGAATGAAAACTTATCTTTGTTAATTAAGTGTTAAATATAATTATAAATATCACAGTAAAAATCTGCACCTCAAATTTTCGTCTCATCTTCTGTGCAATTGTTGGAAATTTTGAAGAAACACGGAAGAAGTCCGAGCGAGAAAGAACATGTAGACTACAGCATGTCAGAGCTCGTAATGATGTTGATCTACGGCCGCCAAGGAAGAGGCCAACACCACCACCAATACAAGATCCAGCAGACAAGCTGGCAGCTGGATAATCAATCCCTTTCACATACACCTGGAAAATTTACATCATATTATTTACATAAATATTTGCTAAAGGAACTAGTGATTAATATCATTAAAACATGACATACAAGGTGATGAAGATCAGAGTGATGATAGGGCAAAGATAGCCATTAATTTTTGACACTGCTTTACATGCTACTTGCCTGAATAAGGCATAATGTTTGAGGTAGGCAACACACTGAAGTCAACTAAAATTTAGTTTTTCTTTTCTGCCCCTAAGTCTACAGTGTGCCCTAAAAGTAGTTATTTACACATGAGGTCCTGCCTCGTCCATGAAGAATCAATTGGTTCACAGACATGATTTTGTGTTATGTTAAAGTGAGGAGGCAACTGAATAGACACTGATAATATATATGAATACTGGTTCCACGCTGCATAATTTTAAATTTATTTAATTGATACATCAAAGGTAAAGGAGAACTTCTTCCTGAGTATGTTGGATTTGGGAGGTATCAATAGAATATCAGATTTACAGGATGCAACAGGGGTGAAGTTCATTGTGCAACATCAGTCAGTATGCATTGTGATGTCCGGAATTTAAAAAAAAAGGGGAGGGTGGTAATTTTTTTGTTTTTTTGTTTTGTTGGAAGGAAAGAAAGAAAAAAGGGTGAATAAAGGTAAAGGGAAGTGGTTCTATTTTTACTGGAATGAAATTATTGATGGACATCACAAAAATTTATTTTACCTATATTTTTTTTTACTCATCGAAGAAGACAACACAACACATATAAAAGAAATCATCACACTAATATTATCCACAGAATGATCGTTTCACAAGACACTTTCTAGCTCGACTGACTCTTAAGACTGAACAAGACTCGACTGACTCTACTCTCTCTCTGGACCACAGTCTCTTCACGTCCCTCTGGACCAGAGATTTCAACTGTGATTAGCACGCCGATTATTTAATTAATCGTACAGCCGCTGGGCGCGCGCTTGGCGCGTCATTTAAATGGGGTTAAACGCACACCGCGAGAGGCGTGGGCTAGCGGTGTCTTACAGTTATCGCCCCACGGCCCCCTCTACTGGTGCGTAAGTTTTTCAAACTTCGCGGCAGTACCAGATTTGAGTTGACGAACAAGGTTGTGCAGTGTTTGCACCAGCATTATACAACATTTTCAAACATATGACAAGTACATACATATATAAAGAATTATAGCCTAAAGTACAAAGTTTAAGTAAATATACATAAATTGTTGCACATTACAAAATAGCCACTTTGAAATTGATCAATGGATGATTCATTTTTTTTTTTTTTTTTTTTTTTAGAGAGATGCCTGCACCGTTGGCAGTCCTGTTATTAAAACAATAGCTGCTACCCTGTATTCACAGTTCTTATTGTGTCGACCAGTGAGCCTCAGTTCAGTGTGGTGCGTCGTGCGAAGCACAGTAAAAGTCACAGCACCACAACTTTGTTTACTTTACAGTTTGCACATCAGGACAATAGGTAATGAATCTGCTTACGACAAAAGAACACAAAAGGTCATACAATTTGGTTTTAAGTTGTCGATGACAACAAAGTTCATGTCAGTATTGTTGGTGTTTAAGAGTGGCTGTGCGTGCACGAGTGCAGTAATTTTGATAAAGTGGTCCATCCACCACGCACCGCGGCACTGCGTACAGCCTCGCGCTCGGGTCCGCTGTTGAGGTATAATAGGCGGTGACACGTCTGGCGGCGCCACCCCTTACGACGGACGCGACAGTACTGGCAGCCGCATCCGAAGACCGTACAACGCTGACTTCCAAGCACTTTCCAAGGTAGGGATCACTGTGATACGCATCATTGCACTTTATCGTAGAATTTGAGATTAAACTTATCACTTTGTACGGAAAACACTTTTCTATCATATTTTTTACACTTGACTGGTTGATTTCTCTTTATCAACACTATTTGATTTTTTTTACACTGTTCAGAAGGGAGGTTCGACGTCCTGTTCCTTCTGAGAACACATTTTCACAGACACTTCACTTTTGAGCAAAATTACACTTTGCATCTTTTCTCCTTTTATATTAGGTGCACATAGTAAGACTGTTTTGTGTGTAGCCTTCACAAGAGGACATTTAAGTTTTGAATAGGCAAGTTCAAAATTACATAGAAAAAAGGACATGTACATATACATAAAATGATTACCTACTATAGACATGAAATTCAATATACATAATACAAATGAACTTCTTCGTAGCTAAGTTGCTACATAGCCATTGAAATACTTTGCTAGTCGTGACCTGTGAAACTCTCCCAAAATTCATATTTATATAGAGAATACTAGTTGTTTACATCTTCAAGAACTTACAATTAGACATGTTTTGCTAGTTGTGTCCTGTGAAACTTTACAAAATTCAGATTTATATTGAGATTGCTAGTTGTTTACATTTACAAAATTTTACAATTAGACATGACATGACATATTTATGTACACGAAATTCAGGTTGTGCCATCTATTTCTTGCTGTGCATGTGCACTAACGGAGTACTATCTCCTTCATTACAGAATATTGAAATCTATGGCATCTGCCATCAAGAATTCTGCAAAACTCGACGAGAGACCTTAAGTGCTGCAAATTATGAATGGACAAAATATACAAAAGAATAGTGCAAAAACCTCACTACCCCACTATCCATCGTCCAGCAGTGGGCAAGGAGGTGGGAGTAGGATCAAGATAGAAGGATTGGGTTATATTCATATTTACAAAATCTTCATCAATACAGTAGTGTTTTCACACATGTGTGCGACGAATAGTGTATCTGTTTGCGTAACGTATGCATCATAAACTTTGCCATTGCGCAAGTGTCACTGACTTTAAGCCAATTCATGTTGTATTCAGTTTCATCCTTTAAAGTTGATCCGAATTGCTGTTTAAGCAAAAAGAAATTCAATGATCATTGTCAATCACTTCCTGTAAATCAGTCAAAGATTTTTGCAAGAATCAATGTGAGTACCGTATATGGTTTAATTCACTCGTTGAATCAGTCATGTTTAGGTAAATACGCGCTTAATGACACGGTAGTTTATATTCCTGAAAAAAATTCGGTCAGTAAACGTACTAATAAATGACTATAGGATCCTTCCATAAGAGGTGTACTTTAGTGAGTATCACGTAGTAAAATAAATATATGAATTTCCTGTAGGTAAAGGAAAATGAATGCGCTTTAGTTTCCATAAAGACAAGAAAATCGCTGTGTCCACGAAGACAGCTGCGTCGTACTGCTTCACACACAAATCTTCAAAAACTTATCCACTTTGCTGAAAGAGAAAGAAAAATCTCATACACTAAAGTATGTTTTCTTGTAATCGTGAATTGTACGTCGTACCGGTAGTCGTGTAGTTTTTGTTTTCTGGTCGAGAACATGAGCAGAGAGCGGGAGACTTCATATCCTAGCAATTGTTTTATGAGAGTCGCATTTTCTTAACTCTGGTCCAGACAGAACGACATAAAATTGCATAACTTATATACTATCCCACTTACACAAATACATATGTCCATGTCCTCACAGTATCAAGTAATGAGTGCTAGATTTCACCTAAATTACTTCACAGGATAACAACATTTTTTTAAATAGTGTTAATGTTAGTGAGTTCATAAGTTCGTAACCATTAAACACGACCTTCGTAAATGTAGAATACTAATCTTACGAAGGCAGCCTGCATGCATGGTACTACACAATTAGCCTGTGTAAAGAATGAGATTCTATAACGACAGCAATTTTTATTCGCTACGTAAGCAGATTATTTATTTCGCTGTGGCTGATAAACATTTTTCCTCCACAATGACCTATGCACAAAATTTACGTTTGTTACGATGGAGAGCACACAAACTCTTTATGCCAAGCGTGAGATAATGGTTTTTTAAATAGGGCACATACCAAATAAGTTTTTCTTTCTCCTTTTTTATTGCCTACACGGCGAATCATTTCTCATTAACATCTATCAGTATTCATACACACGTATCGTTTTCATTCATACAGCTTCATATAATTAATATTCACCTTTCTTCTCATAGAACAGCTTCAATATAAATCGCAAATCATCAAATAATACTACGTGGTGGCATCATTGGCTCACACACAACGAAATCCTCATCATCATCATCATAAAAACTACCTTATAAACTAAAATTCACATTCATTCTTTCACACTCATTTCAGCACAATCATTCACTCATGCTGGCGTATAGTACAGCATTCTGGTGGCTCTCAAATTCATCACAGTTATTAACATAATAAAATCTTTTTTCTTGTACATAGTTTCCTGTTCTAGAAAATGCCTGTTTAAGGAGTAAGTTTGGTCGCTAACTTCGTTGTCCTTGGCTAGTAGTCAAATTATTCGTAGCATAGTAAATATAACATAGATTAAATAGTTCTTGGATTGCATGTAATGTTTAACGTAGATTTGCTATAGTTTAATGCGTTATGATTCTTTGCATTGACTAACTATTAACACTAACATTTTAGCTGTAACTAGCACATCCTTTCTCTCTCTCTTACTTTACATACTGCTTTAAGTGGTGGTGGGCGTAAAGTCCTTTAACTTTCTGTGTTGTAGGTATGCTAATAAATAACATCCAGGGTGAGGAATATCGACGATCCGGTATGGACCTGAGTAAACTAATTGCCATTTCTTAAGCAAACGTTTTAGCCTCGTAGATTTGGGATGGGTTGTGAGCAATACCAAATCATCAATTTGAACACACGTGTCGGTCTGACCCGTTTATCAAATTTTTTCTTCCGGAGCTCCGCAGTGTGTGCCAGGGTAATGGCAGCTTGCCTTACCTTTTCCTGCAAAGAAATATCGTTCGAAGACAACTTAGGCAGGGGACTTGACCATTAGTTTTTTTCTGGTTCGTCTGATAATAACTCGGCAGGTGAGAATCCGGTTGAACTATGTGGCAAATTGTTCACAATGTACTCGAACGGAGCGAGGTATTCTATCCATTTGGAATGTTTTGTAGAAGAATGGATGCGCATAAATTGATTAAATTCTTTAAAAATTCGCTCAACGGGGTTACCCTGTGGGTGAAATCGGGAAGTAAGAACATGTTTAATATCGGAATCTTGCAGAAATGATTTCCACTTTGCACTCGTAAAGTACGATGCATTGTCCGTTAGGACAGCGACAGGTTTTCCGACGCGGGCTAGGTAGTCGGCCGAAAAGCGTCGAATGATAGCCGCAACAGTGGCTGTGCGCAAGGTGTACAATTTCACATACTTGGTAAAAACGTCCAATATAGCCAAAATGTATTTAGCACCACCGCGGGATTGTGGATAGGGTCCGCCAATGTCTACGGAAATCAAATCAAGCGGTTGCTTTGGAAGAATGGGATGCAATTCAATTGATGCATGTTTGTTCAAATATTTTGCCTTCTGGCAAATGATACATTTGCGAATGACCTGCAGGACTCTACGTCGCATGTTAGGAAAATAGCAGAAGCGTAGGATCTTGGCGGCACATTTATTAATGCCATAATGTCCCCAGGTTTTGTGGGTGAACAAAATGAAGTCGTCAACATAAGCTTCCGGTAAACATACCAACCAACGCTCTGACACGAGATGGGAACGATGAAACAGTACACCATTGTTGATCTTGTAGTAATTATGATGATTAGAATTTGAATTCTGACTTAATTTTGTTTTTACTGTAGACCACCTAGGATCGGCATCTTGTAACTGTGCAAAATCCCTGCAGATTCGGTGATAGTAGCGGTTGTAGGATTCGTCATACATTAACATGACCTGAAAGTCGGAAGTTTGCTCATGCAAATCTGAAAGATTTTTCGCATCGTGCGGAAGACGAGAAAGAGCGTCCGCAACAATATTGGTTTCGCCGGAGATGTAAATAATTTCGAAATCGTATTCTTGTAACGACAAACACCAACGAGTGAGCCGGGAATGAAGTAATTTGCAAGACAGTAAAAATGATAAAGCTTGGTGGTCTGTATAGATGCGTGTATGTTTTCCCCAGAGAAAATATTGAAATTTTCGCATAGACCAAATAATTGCAAGGGTCTCGCGTTCCGTAACTGAATACGATCTCTCGCATTCAGTTAAGGTGCGACTGGCAAAACTGATAGGTTTTACTATTGTTCGATCATGTTCAACAGACAGTTGAAACAAAAAGGCCCCAAGTCCATAAGATGACGCATAGGTCGATAGGCAGAAGTCTTTTGACATGTCCGGATGACAGAGGAGTGGTGCGTGGATTAATGATTGTTTAATTTTTTCAAAATCGGCTTGACATTCTGTAGTCCATCGCCAAAGGGAATTTTTCTTTAGAAGATTTAGAAGATGTGGGCTGTTAAGAGCTTGCTGTGTCACGAACTTTCTGAAAAATGACGAAAGACCCAAAAATGCTTTAAGTTGTTTTTTGGTTCGGGGTGCAGGAAAGTTGCGAATTGCTTCAGTCTTTTTAGAGTCCGGCCTGATGCCTTCCGGCGTGATGATGTGGCCAAGGAACTTAATGTGTTGTCCGGCGAACCTTGATTTTTCCAAATTGATTGTCACGCCTGCATCGGCGAATTTAATCAAAATTTGTCTTAGAAGATCTACATGTTCTTCCCAGGTGGCAGTCGCCACAACTAAATCATCCACATAGGGAGTGATTTGTGAAAGTAAATCTGGCCCGAGAACGTCGTCAAGCGCCTCGATAAAGATTCCTGCACTTATTCGTAACCCGAATGGCAAAACACGGAATTGGTATGATCGTCCTTCGCACAAAAATGCGGTATATTTACGTGATTCAGGATGTAGAAGAACCTGGTAGTAGGACGATCGTAGGTCGATATTAGTCAGAAATTTAGTGTTGTGAAATTTCAAGAGTTGTTCGTCCAGATTAATAATTTTGTTGATTTCGCGTGCATCGAGAACAAGACGCACGCTTCCATCGGGTTTCGAAACTGACAACAAAGGGTTGCAATAAGGCGAGTGTCAATTTTCTATGATTTTCCAACGTAGCATTCTGTTAATTTCCTGCATAACCGCTGGTTTTTTAGACCACGGTATATTGTAGTGTGTACGACAAAATGTTAGGTGGGGTTTGACATCCATCTTGTACACATACCCACGTATGATACCAGGTTTATCTTGAAAGACTACTGAAAATTGTTGAAGAAGGTGAAACAGATTCTGTTTTTGCAAATCAGTTAGATGGTAGGCTTCGGCACACTTTTCCCACAGAGTTTTACTATCAGCATTGTAAGAAGAATTGCAATTGTTTGTCATAGAAAAATTAGTGATGGGCACAGATTGTACTTTCAAGTGACGTACGTCCCGATAAGAGTTGTTGTTATTAATTGTTTTAGATAAAGGTATCAAAATTCTTTGCTTTTCAACCGTCAATTGACAGATACCATTCCCTAAGTCAATCACTGCTCGATACTGATTTAAGAAATCGATGCCGAAAAGACATGGAACTGTTGAATTATCCACAACAAGGAAATGATAACGAACATGCACGTTGGAAACAACAAAAGTTAGAAGAGCTTGTAATTTGACATTTTTTGATTTGTTTCCAGTGGCACCGATGATTCGGCAGTTCTGCACTGGAAACGTCGGAAGTTTAGAACCTTTATCTAGATCCAAGTACAGGGAACTAGAAATCACGCTTGCTGACGCTCCAGTGTCGAATAACACTTCTACAATGGATTTCTCTAACGATAAAACAGCAGTTGCCTGAACCGTTACCTTTACTTTGTCGTTATTACTAGACTTATTATTCTCGGCAAGAAGGTCATGTTCCCTAGTGTGTCCGTCTTGGAATCTCAAAAAACAATTTGCAAGATTATTTGCGCCCGTGCTCACGTTCTCGACCGGGGGTTGGGCGCTTACGCCGGTCTGCTCATGTTTTCCGCCGCGTTATTAGGCGACGCATTTTGGTCATCACTTACCTCAATAATATTTATCCTTTGTTCATGGACATGTTTGGTATTCGGTGGAGTTTGATTACCGCAGTCCTGATTATTAGCATTGTTTGTTGGTACAAAGTGTCGTGCATTCGGAAACATATAATTATAGTTGTGTGGTGTATAGTTCGGGTTTCCCCACTGCGGGGGTGGATAACTGACTCTAGAATTTTGACAATTTGAATTATTCTGCTGATATGGCGAATTTCTCTCAAAATAACCAGGGTTGTATCTTCCATCCTGACGTCTGTTTTGATTGTTGTTGTTTCGGTTACGGTTGTTGTTGCCTCTGGAGTACTGATTGTTGTTGAAACTAACATTGCGTCTGTTGCCATTACTATTACTTTTTCGGTACAATTGACCATTACCAAAACAGTTGTAATTGTTGGAATTTTGGAATCGGGGATCGCAAGATTGCTGCGAATATTGTGTGAAGTTGGGCTGTTGTGATTTTTGCCCCTGATTTTGAGGAAGCGGGTTTGCATTCCACATGTTACCGCTGTTGTTATTTTGATTGAAATTATGGCAATTGTTTTGGCGAGAGTTGGAATTAGCATTATAAATATGTGGAGTGTTCCCTGAATCTCCTCTAAACACAAGGTCTACTTCATTCAAATAATCTAGAAATTTCTTGATGTTAGTTTCCGGAACACCAATTAATTGTGTCCAGTAATGCAGGGGTAAATGACTTTTTAAGGTGTTAATCACATCGGCAAGATCGGCCGGTTTTGACCAATAAAGTGTTTTGTCCAGGTATCTTTCAAAATATTGACGCAAAGTTTCTTTACGAGGGTTGTATGGTTCGGGATTGTGAACTTCACGTCGAAGTTGTTTTTGCTCATGTTCTGACCAGAATTCCTGCAGAAAAGCCTCTTCAAATTGCTTGAAAGTTAAATTTTGCCTTTTTATTTCAGCTCCCCATCTGGATGCTCGCCCCCTCAACAGATTACTTACAAAAAAAATCTTTTCCGCATCTGACCAGTTGTGCGGAAACATTCCGTCAAAAGACCTAATAAAAACAATCGGGTGCACCGCTTGGGTAGCATCGGAACTGAACGTTGGAAAATAGGCATGTTTAATGATGTTACCGTCAACAATACCGGCAGGCTCTATAGGGCCTGAACTATTGTTCCCTGGTGAAACTTCATGGCACAAGGGTGGTTGAGAATTACTGTTTTGTGCGATCACTGAGAGCGGCTCTGTTTGATGTTTTTCGCTCGCAAGTGATTCGCTGTTAGACTGTGGAACAAACTGCACAGTGAAATTAGGCGGTGAACTCGTTGTGAGTGGGGTTGTAGGCGGAACAGTAACTACGTTAGAATCGGGAGTTAATAACTGAGAAATTTGGTTTTTTAAAGTGTTGGTCTCGGTTTGCACCTGCGACATGGCCTGGTGGAAATTTTTTCTTTCATTTCTAATTGTTGTAAGCATACTATGCTAACTTGTTGAGTAATACCTTCGATATCCATCGAAATTTTATTTTGTGAGGTGGTTTGATTTTGCACGAAGTTCTGAACTAGATCATTGACCTGAGCCTGAGCGTTCGTGACCTGATCCAACTTGGTTTTACATGACTGCATTTCGGAATTTGTCACTGTTTGATATTTAACAAAGGAATTTTCGTGAGTGTTTACACGACATGACAATTCGTTGAAACTTTCGGTCAATTGTGTCGTTTTTGAATTAAGTTCTGAGATTTGGTTAGCCTGTTTTTCCAGAGTAGATGTTACCTCAGAAGACAATTGATCGATTTTGCTGTTTAATTCTTTTGTACTCTGCTCCTGTTTATCAAATCTAGTGTCTAGTTTATCAAACCTTTCATTAAGGATGCTATCCATACTTCGCGTAAGAAGTTGTATTAGAATTCCGTACTGATTCGGATCAATGTTTGGATCATTGTTCCTTTCACTAGAGTTGTGCAAATTAGGATCGGAGTGGGAAATCCCTAGTTGGACACGTCTACTATTGTTTTCCATAGGGTCAGGATTATTGGGTGTGTCACCTGATGAATTACTTTCGTTACTTAGTATTATTTGATGTGATACACCTGCAGTAAATTCCATAGATTCTGGGCTGGAAAAGCCTAGGAAAGGGGATGCTGATGATACAGTAGCATCACCGTTATCAGTTTGCTGTTGGTGTTGTTCCATTTTTGCCAATAATTAACAAACGTGAAATATACAAATAGTACACCCAGAATGGCGATGGCTTGCAAAGTACAAAAGATAAATAAAATTTAAATAGTTAGACGGTAATAACTATTACTTGATAGAATTTCCAAAAATGTCTGAATTATTATTGTGGTTGTAACCGTATTCGCGTAGCTAATCTGAAAGTGGTGACAAGACGTAACAAACAGGATTGACTCATAACAATGACTTCTGCATATCTTACTGTTGAATTTCAATGTTACAATAATAGAAATTCCATTGACAAAGGGTATGATTCTTGTTTAGGGAAAGGCATGGAAAATGGGAATAAAAGTTAGCATAGGCGGGAGGCGCACGCTGGACAATGGCATAGCAGAACAAATGCTTTTGCACTACTCACCGCGCTGCGTTGAAGCTTGCAGAAATCTTGTTAATCTTGAAACAACGTTAGCTCTCGTTTTCATATTGGGCATGAAAGAGAAAATTACAGTTTTTTAGCCAATGTACAAGACAATAAATATTACTACACGTATGATTTTACTTTAATTTGCCCTTGTTAAGTTCATTCCAGTAAAATCCGAAGATTGGCGTCCTGTAAACGGTCGCCAGTGTGATGTCCGGAATTAAAAAAAAAAGGGGGGAGGGTAGTAATTTTTTTGTTTTGTTGGAAGGAAAAAAGAAAAAAGGGTGAATAAAGGTGAAGGGAAGTGGTTCTATTTTTACTGGAATGAACTTATTGATGGACATCACAAAAATTTATACCTATATTTTTTTTTTTTTTTTTACTCATCGAAGAAGACAACACAACACATATAAAAGAAATCATCACACTAATATTATCCACAGAATGATCGTTTCACAAGACACTTTCTAGCTCGACTGACTCTTAAGACTGAACAAGACTCGACTGACTCTACTCTCTCTCTGGACCACAGCCTCTTCACGTCCCTCTGGACCAGAGATTTCAACTGTGATTAGCACGCCGATTATTTAATTAATCGTACAGCCGCTGGGCGCGCGCTTGGCGCGTCATTTAAATGGGGTTAAAACGCACACCGCGAGAGGCGTGGGCTAGCGGTGTCTTACAGGTATCGCCACAGCATCCAACAGCATGCCCTTTAGGTAAAGGACATATAACCATTTGCTGGACTTGCATTGCTGTTGCACAACCTACACGCCAACAACCTCCAGGAGACACATGTATTAGAATCATCCAGTTTCTCCCCTTGGGAATTTACGTGGTGATTTCTTCACAAAAATGCCAATGATTCTGTCTTTCATATACACATCTTATTTGTAAATGAAGCCTTTTTTGTGAGTTCTTTTAATAGCAAGAAAATTAACAGTAGAGATGATGAGAACTCACATGTGATTGCTGTTAGATCTCACCAGTAGAGGTTTAACATGAACAGTTTGCATGAACATTTAAGAGGCAGTGAGACTGAAACACAGTAAGCTGGAAACTCTCCTTTTACTGTTTTAGTCTTTTCAATAACTTGATTGATATTTTCCTTTTGGATTGCAACTGTGCCTAACTAACAAACTCTGTGTTAATTACATATGATTTAAATGACCACATTATTATACATACAATATTTCTCATTAATTTAGTATTTAGGTGGTAATTTTAAATATGCTGAGTATAATGATGTATTTATTTTGCTCAAAGCCCACATTAACGGAGAGTAACTGACTATTGCAATTATTGCTACTGTGTGTAGTATGAGTTGATCAGTAGAGTTGAAAGTAATGACCTCTCTAACAAAGCTGGTGGATTCTTTCCCCCTGTCTTTGAAATTATCACTTGTATGGCAGTTACACAGTACCAATAATCTTGAATATTAACTCAGGACTTAGGTAACTTGACTTTATTACCCAGTACAATCATTTAGTTAATTATAAGCCATTGGTGTAATTAGTTTACCTAAAAACTATGTCAACTGCAAGATACCATTAATATAACACTCTGTTATCATTGTTGGCACATTAACTTATACCCATTTACTAACTTTTGGATAGAGAGGAGGAGAAACAGAGGTAAATAAATATAGCATTTATAGAGCTACTGCTGAAAACTGTTAGCAACTTTTGCACTTATTTAGTTTCAGAGTAATTGACATTTATAGTTAAAACACTGTTACTGGAAGAGAATACCATATTTTGGCAAATAAGAAAGCCAAATTTAATAGCAATTATTGTTTTACCTAACTGTCCAATTTGTAAAAAGATAGCAAACAATAATAGGTGATAGTAGTCTTAGTTGTTGTAATATTGTAAGAGGGAGGCTTCTGGAAGCCATTTTAGTCAATCTGCCAAAGAGTATATTGTGAGCAAGATCTGTGTTTATAAATGTACCACAGATGAGTCAGCACAAATTACAATGTGCAGAGTTTTGCTTAATCCATGTTCAAGAGTTTACACAGTGACTGCTTTTTAAAGTTTGACTGTAAAATCTCAACTGGCTTCATGAACTGTTAATTTTAAATAATGCTTACTGTGGCAACAGGATCTGAATGCGCATTGTGTTATTTCCAGGTAATGCTTACTGCACACAGTATTAATGATTCAATATGACTACCTGTTTGGAAGGACACAAGGCAATGTGTTGTGATTTACTTGCCACAAATGAACTTTTGGGTCACTTCAGTGTTAGGTTACTGCTTTTGAACAATCACATTATAGGACATCAGTAAAGTGTAGTGTGCAGCTAGCTGTCTATTTGTGCATAAATTATAATGAATGAGACTCAGTCTGGCCATAAATCATACATTACTCAACAACACCCAACTTTACTTTTGCCATTTGAGCCATTACACTTATTTAATTCTCAAAGCCCATATTACACTTTCACTGCCTTCATTTTCCCAGAACCACGTGACTCCATCCAGTACTCAGCTATATAATTAAGAATTTGTATAAATTAACTTATTTAAATATGTCAGTCTTACTTGCAAAATGGTAATTTATAATGCAGAGAGATAAAATAGTTTTTAATCTTGTTTACTGAGTTAACTAACCAAATTTAGTTAAATCAAGTTCTTGTTAAAACTTAGAAAATTTATGCTCTACAGTTTTTTTAAATGAATATGTGATTTTCAAAATAGAGAATATCATTACATCAGTCTCCATACATATTCCACCAACATTCAAAAATAATCAGATGCTGGTATTCAGTAAGTTAAAAATATTTAGTCACTTATGTTATATCTTTGTGAAATTCTTTGGTAAAAGTGTAGTTCACATGTGTATGTCAACTGTGCAGTACAGCAAGGTTACTGTCTGCTGCAGTGACACTGTTAATTTTTCTGTGTCAACTACACACATTTCTGTGCAGTATTAATAGTTTTCACAAAACCTACCAAATCCACTGACTGTGTAATTGTACACCAAGTTTGTGATACTCTTCTGTCATAATTTAGGTGTAAAATTGCCCTGTAAACATTTTGCCACACTCATATTGATTAGTAGATTATTGTATGATTCAAAAACATTTTGGGCTTGCAGCTGGTCATCGTAAACTTCATTGCACGATATTTCAGCTGGACAACTTCCAGCTATCTTCAGGCGAGCTGAACGAGGACTGACGAAGACGCTCTCTGCTCTGTCTTATATAGTGCGTGCAATGCATGCGCAGCAGTACTATCAGTGCACTATATAAGATGGAGCAGAGAGCTTCTTCATCAGTCCCCATTCCACTCACCTGAAGATGGCTGGAAGTTGTCCAGCCAAAATACCATGCAATGAAGTTTACAATGACTGGCTACAAGCCCAAAATCTTTTTGAACAGTTGATTCACTGGGAAAATTTCAAATTTTACAATTATTGTATTAGTATGCTTGTAATTAACATTTTGTGTAAGATCTGAGAATGTTCTTTATGTTGCAAAAGTGTTAATGAATGTCGATACAAGCCCAATTAAATTGATACTGTGTTGAATATATTATTTGAAAATTGACCATAAAGTTCAATTTCAGCAATATGGCAGAAATCCAGTCACAGAACTACTGAGTGCACGTAAAAATTTATAAATAAGGCATGTTTCAAGATCGTCTTCATAATGCCACTCACTCTTAACACCTCATTTTTAGCAGATATTAACAATAGGATGCTATATTGTTATACCATACCATTTTCAAAAGTGTTCAAAACCCATGAAGTATATGAACTAAAAGAAAATTTTAGTCATTTATGCTACTTAACCTTCTCAATACTAGGGGGATGAGGGGAGGAAAGATGTTACCTTATTGAACTAAAAGAAAATTTTGGTCATTTATGCTACTTAACCATCGTAATACCAAGGGGAGGAGGGGAGGGAAGTTGTTACCTTATGAATCCCTTTTAAAAATACTGTTATCTAGTCAGGTACTTCATATTTTAAAAGTCTGATCTGAATCTTTGTTTTTAATTAACTCTTCTAACAGGTGCCATAAGTATTTTAAATTTTTCAGTTAAACATAACTAAAACATCTAAGTCTTACACAAGTTACATCAATATCTTCAGATTCAGGACACTATTTAAATATCAGTACCTCATTAGAAAGTCCATCGTGGGAAAAAGTCAACAACAATTACAACAATTTCTATTCTCTACAATTATTGTGGTGTTCATTAACTCCCAGGAGGGCAAACCTATGTATAAAGTGCACACACCACAAACACCATTGTCTTGTACTGTCCCATTGTTATTTTCTAGTTGTGAGCCCATATCTATTCCTCCATTGTTACTTCACCTAACACAGTGATAAGTTGTGTTGTCATACATCCAAGGGGTGACTCATAGAAGAAAATACCCCTAATTCTGAGCTTGCAGCACAATCTCACAACGAGGCAGTTGAATTAGTATTAAAATAGGTAATTTTCTGGGATCTTAAGCAAATTCACCATTTCACACTTTGAGTAGTTCATTTCCGTGTGGTAACAGGTGTAGAGGCAACAAATCGAGGCAATGAAAGTTTATTTTATTATTGTCTAATTAAACAGAGATTTAGCTCATACACAGATAATATTGGGATAGAAACTAAACAAGTAGAGATACACTCTTCAACTGATGAATTTTTGTATGTTCACTGGTTCAGCTCAATAAGCGATAGAAGGCAGTTGTATTACGAGTCCTGCCAAGTTAATGTTGTAAAAAAATTGTGCCCAAATCATACATTAAAAAGTATTCTAGAAAATTATCAGGATAGGAAAGTTATTCACACAGTAATTTTCTGTTCACTATTCCATGATGCACCAAAAATTGTGCATCATGAGGATTGAAGCTAACAAGAAGAATTGAATATTGAAGGTCTTCTGATATAAATACCAGCTAAAGTTCACTCAGGATACGAGTACTTTCCATTTTTTTTTCAAAATTTCTTTTTTAATTATTTAAGCAGCAATTTTTAATCAGTTTTCGTTGTATATTATATTTTATGCATGCTTCCCCAATCTCCTATTTCCCACAGCAACTATTCAATGGTGACCATTCAAAGGATGGTGCTGAGTGGAATATGAACAGACCTTTCAATAGTTGAGATAAAATTTTTTTGAGATAAATGATCCATTTTATCATTACAAGAAACTAATGAGGCCTTTGCTGCATTTGTTACAGGTCCATCAGTTTCGAACTATTAATGACTTGAAGGATCAAATTAAAATTAAATACTGCCTACAACCAAGACCTGACAGAATGCAGATTTCAGTGGTAAAGGTAGGAAGCCGCTGCGCTGTATGCTTATATGGCCACACTTGGCCTTATCTCTCTCGCAGTAAATAATCTCTTTTCCTTCCAGTTAATATTTTTTACAGAAAGTGCATTTCAAAATAAAGATGAAAATTTGTGTAAAGTCATCATTAAAGGACAAAATAATTCATTCACATCCTATAAGACTGTATCAGAGAATAATCAGGTTCATAACTGAATATGCATATAAATCTGCTTTAATTGCAAAGTTCTGATACAAACAAAATTTTATGTATACATTTTTTTGTTGTTTTCAAAATTTTTTAAACATTGTCCAAAATGGAGTCAACTGAAATGGCCATTGTTGAAAAACTTATTACAAAATGCAATATGCCAAGATGGCAGAAATCCAAGCTTGGCAACAGTTGAAAGAAACACGCCAACTCGGGAACTGGTCGATGGTTACCAAAACAACCAGGTTGACGTCCCACTATTAAAAATTGATGGCACTGGTATCTTGAGTACTTCTATCAGTTCTCCCTTCTATTCCAGTCTCATATTGTTTGTGGAAAGAAGGATTGTCAGTATGCCTCTGTGTGGGCTCTAATCTCTCTCATTTTATCCTCATGGTCTCTTCGCAAGATATACGTAGGAGGGAGCAATATACTGCTTGACTCATCGGTGAAGGTATGTTCTCGAAACTTCAACAAAAGCACGTACCGAGCTACTGAGCATTTCTCCTGCAGAGTCTTCCAATGGAGTTTATCTATCATCTCCATAATGCTTTCATGATTACTAAATGATCCTGTAATGAAGTGCGCTGCTCTCCATTGGACTTCTCTATCTCTTCTGTCAACCCTATCTGGTACGGATCCCACACTGCTGAGCAGTATTCAAGCAGTGGGCGAACAAGCGTACTGTAACCTACTTCCTTTGCTTTTGGATTGAATTTCCTTAGGATTCTTCCAATTAATCTCAGTCTGGCATCTGCTTTACCGACGATCAACTTAATATGATCATTCCATTTTAAATCACTCCTAGTACATACCCCTAGATAATTTATGGAATTAACTGCTTCCAGTTGCTGACCTTCTATATTGTATCTAAACGATAAGGGATCTTTCTTTCTATGTATTCGCAGCACATTACACTTGTCTACATTGAGATTCAATGGCCATTCCCTTCACCATCCGTCAATTCGCTGCAGATCCTCCTGAATTTCAGTACAATTGTCCATTGTTACAACCTCTCTATGTACCACAGCATCATCTGCAAAAAGCCTCAGTGAACTTCCAATGTCATCCACAAGGTCATTTATGTATATTGTGAATAGCAATGGTCCTACAACACTCCCCTGCAGCACATCTGAAATCACTCTTACTTTGGAAGACTTCTCTCCATTGAGAATGACATGCTGCGTTCTGTTATGTAGGAACTCTTTAATCCAATCACACAATTGGTCTGATAGTCCATATGAACTTACGTTGTTCAATAAACGACTGTAGGGAACTGTATCGAACACCTTGTGGAAGTCAAGAAACACAGCGTCTACCTGGCAACCCGTGTCTATGGCCCTCTGAGTCTCGTGGATCATTAGCACAAGCTGGGTTTCACACGATCATTGTTTTTGAAATCCATGCTGATTCCTGCAGAGTAGCCAGACAAGTCATTATACTTTGACATAGTACGTGTTCCTAAATTCTACAACTGATCGACATTAGAGATATAGGTCTATAGTTCTGCACATTTGTTCGACATCCCTTCTTGAAAACAGGGATGACCTGTGCCCTTTTCCAATCCTTTGGAATGCTACACTCTTCTAGAGACCTACGGTACACCACTGCAAGAATGAGGGCAAGTTCCTTCGCGTGCTCTGTGTAAAATTGAACTGGTTTCCCATCAGGTCCAGTGCCCTTTCCTCTTTTGAGCGATCTTAGTTGTCTATTTCAATATCTACCATTTTGTCATCTGTGCAACAATCTAGAGAAGAAACTTACAGTGCAGTCTTCCTCTGTGAAACAGCTTTGGAAAAAGACATTTAGTATTTCAGCCTTTAGTCTGTCATCCTCTGTTTCAGTACCATTTTGGTCACAGAGTGTCTAGACATTTTGTTTTGATCCACCTACCGCTTTGACATAAGACCAAAATTTCTTAGGATTTTCTGCCAAGTCAGTACATAGAACTTTACTTCTGAATACACTGAATGCCTCTTGCATAGCCCTCCTCACACTACATTTCACTTTGCATAAGTTTTGTTTGTCTGCAATGCTTTGGCTATGTTTCTGTTTGCTGTGAAGTTCCCTTTGCTTCTGCAGCAGTTTTCTAACATGGTTGTTGTACCATGATGGCTCTTTTCCATCTTTTACGATCTTGCTTGGCACATACTCATCTAATGCATATTGTATGATGGTTTTGAACTTTGTCCACTGATCCTCAACATTATCTGTATTGAGACAAAACTTTTGTGTTGAGCCATCAGGTACTCTGAAATCTGCTTTTTGTCACTTTTGCTAAACAGAAAAATCTTCCTACCTTTTTAATATTTCTATTTATGGCTGAAATCATCGATGCAGTAACCACTTTATGATCGCTGATTCCCTGTTCGGCATTAACTGTTTCAAATAGTTTGGGTCTGTTTGTCACCAGAAGGTCTAATATGTTATCACCATGAGTCGGTTCTCTGTTTAACGGCACTTAAAAAAATTTCACTGGATTCTTTGTCCCTGCCACCCGTTATGAATGTTTGAGTCTCCTAGTCTATATCCGGCAAATTAAAATCTCCACCCGGAACTATAACATGGTGGGAAAATCTACTCGAAATATTTTCCAAATTATCCTTCAGGTGCTCAGCCACAACAGCTGCTGAACCAGGGGGCCTATAGAGACATCCAATTACCATGTCTGAGCCTGCTTCAACCGTGACCTTCACCCAAATTATTTCACATTTCAGATCCCCGTCAGTTTCCTTCGAAACTATTGCACTTCTTATCACTATAAATACACCTCTCCCTCCATTGTCCAGCCTGTCTCTGCGGTATGCATTCCAATCTGAGTTCAGAATTTCATTACTGTTTACATCTGGTTTCAGCCAACTTTCTGTTCCTAGTACTATGTGGACATTGTGACCGTTTATTAATGGGAGCAGTTCTGGGACCTTTCTATAGATGCTCCTGCAGGCTACTATTACCAAATTAATATTGTCATTCCCTGTTGCATTTTGCCTACTCCTACCTTGCCGCGTCTCAGGAGGCATCTTGTCAGACATAGGGAGGGTATTCTCTAACCTAAAAAACCCACATGTGCACTCCACACGTACTCCGCTACCCTTGTAGCCGCTTCCTGCGTGTAGTGCATGCCTGACCTATTCAGGGGGACCCTACATTTCTCCACTCGATTGCAGAGGTCGAGAAATTTGCACCGCAGATCTCCGCAGAATCTTCTGAGCCTCTAGGTTAAGCCTTCGACTCGGCTCTGGGAATGATACTACAAATAATTAGCTCAGATTCCACCCCGCAAGTGAGGCTTTCCACCTTCACTAACTCCATCAACCACCTGTATGAACTGAGGATGACCTCTGAACCCAGACAGCAGTAGTCATTGGTGCCAACATGAGAAACAATTTGCAGTCGGGTGCACCCAGTGCTCTCTATCGCTGCCGGCATGGCATCCTCCACATCTCGGATGAGACCCCCCAGCAAGCAGACAGAGTAAACACTGGCCTTCTTCTCTGACCTTTCCTCTATTTCCCTAAGGGTCTCCATCACCCGCCTAACATTGGAGCTCCCAATCACTAATAAACCCCTCCCCCAATGTGCCTGCTAGGACCTTGCTGAAGGAGCAGCCACATGTCCACTCACAGGCAAAGCAGGCGATGCCACATGGCCAGCCTCGACATTGACCCTCAACTACTAAAAATAAGGAATATATTAGCACCAGTACTTTACACCTGATCCCTGACCATACCATAACCTAAATTCACAAATGTTTCACAAATCTGCTTACTTTGCTTAGTACTGGAACCATCTAAGAAACTATACACAAAAAAATAATATCTTATGTTTGTTTTGCCACACCAAAAAACTTACATCCTTATCGATTTCGAGAAGAAAATGAACAAAAGCAGAGAAACACAAACACACTGTTACAAACAGAAGCACCCACTTCAAGATGGCTGCTAGAAAAATATGATAGTTATGAAATTACACTGTAGGTGGCACCACCATACAACAACAGTCAAAACCCTATCTCTGAATAAAGTAATTTTCTTATTTTAAGAACTTTTATTTGAAAGAGTCAACTACTGGTGTTCTGTCAACTACTGGTGTTCTGTCAACTACTGGTGTTCTGTCAACTACCGGTGCCTTTACCTTACATTGTGAGTCCAAGAGTAAAAAACAGTTCAAAATAGCAATAAGGATACTTGTGACACCCACAATTTGTCACAACTCATGCTACTAATAACACAACAGTTTACTCAGGAGTTCACAAGACATCAGAAAAATGTAAGACAACAATTTGCCCAGCAAAATCATGCATTTAACAATTCAAGAATAGTATCAGGCAACAGTGCAGTGAGGTGGGCAAAACTATATGCACTGAATTATCTGACAAATTTTGCGGTAAGTTCACAGAGCTTGGTAAAAGACTAAAACATGAAATAATTACCGACATGTCCCACAATATAAATACATTAATAGAAAAGGTAACATCCATAGATTGTAAACAGGAACAACTAGCACGTGAGTTCTGAAACCTTAGTGAAGCATATTCTCAAATTAAGGATGCATCATTAAAAAATGTGAGAAAAACAGTCAGCGAGCCACAAGACATATGAAAAAATCTACCTACAGAAATACACAAGTTGAGCCTAAGAGTAGATGAGTTAAATTTAGAGTCAGAATTTGTCAAAAAACAGAGAGATAAGCTGTATGCAGATGTAAAGGAAATAACTGAAAAAGCTGAAGCTGGAATGCTGGATCAGGGCAGAACCCTTGCTGAAAGGGTAGTGTCAGAATGTAAAATTTATGTGTATACTGTAGAAGAAGCTCTAAAAGAGAAAGAAAGTCAATTTCTAGCTAAAATAGACTCGTCCAGAAATGCTGCGCCAACTTGGAGGGGTAGCAGAGGATGTCTTGTGGAATAAATTGAGAATAGGAAACGTGTTCAAAAATGTTATCCAGTGAAGTTACAGAGCATTGAAGTTGCAGGCGCCACCCCTTCGGTAACAAACATGACTTCGTGCACTGACGGAACATCTCAAAATGTTATTTGTTATTCAGTGATAGCCACTGTTTGCTACTATCGCCAGTGGAGAAGTGCTGCTGAGACAGGCCTATGAATGCGATGGTCTGTTGCCTCGGTGGATGACAATTTTGAATGTGAGTAATTAAGTAATTCAAGCACGAAAATAAAATAAAATTTCAACAAATGTATATGGTTTTCAAGGAAGCAGAGGAAAGGTTATAAGGCAGTGTTGCCAAAACTACTGCTATTCCAAAACAACATATAACAGAAATCAAACCTATCCTTTTAGAGAAGTTAGATACCTTCACTGGTTACCCACAATATGGGGTCAGCCCATCGAAGGAAAATAGTGAAGGTCGCACAATGCAACAACACTTGCTGGCAGTTGCACCTGTTGAGTAATCACAGTTGCCATGTGCTATGCCACAAGCGAGCATAAACAAGCCTGTCACTGACAGCAGGGCATGTTTGTCAACATTACTTGCAGGTGAGGAAATTACTTAGGCATTCACAATTTCCAATATTGACTTCTGAAGGGAAAAGAACACACTCTGTGGTCTTTTATCAGATCATTTCGAAATGTTTTACCTCGTACATGGACCAAAGTCCAGAAAATTATGTTTGATGATGGGTACACACAGGTCTCTCAGCAGAAGAAATAAACATCAACACAACAAGCTTACAGGTAAGTGAATCTAAGTTCTTGTCTCAAGAACAGCAAGTAGAACTTAGGGAGCTGATACTTGCTTATATACAGGTGTTTGAAAAAAGACCAGGTATTATTAAGGATTTCATGTGCAAAATGGAAGTGTAACTTGCAAAACCTTTTGTTCTATCAAATAGGGAAGCAGTAAGAAAAGAGATTAACAGGATGCTTGAATGGGGCATAATACAACTATCATTTTCCGCTTACTGTAGTCTGATCTTGGCTGTTAGTAAGCCTGATGGGAAGGTGCGCTTGATCCTCGATGCACATAATATAAATAAGATTATTCTAATAGTCCAAACACATCCAATCAATTTAGAGCAACAGCTTATGAAATTCCATAATGCTACATTTCTTAGTATAATTGACCTCTGGTCTTCATATTGGCAAATAAAAATACATGAAGAAACTTGGAAGCATACCACCTTTGTATGTGGGGGCAGGAGTTTAAAATTTCAAGTATTTCCATTTGCATTGAACAAAAGTGCAGATGTATCTACGTCTGCACTTGACAGAGTGCTAGGGATTGAACTTTTGATTAAGGTAACAATATATGTGGAAAACCTTTTAGTAACGACACCCACTTGCGTAGAACATTTCATATTAATTCAACAAGTATTGGAGTAACAGCAAATTTCAAGAAACTGGAACAGTAGCACACGTGTTTGCAGAGGGATATGTGGATGATTTTATCTTACATACACACAATACTTTGGGCCATTATGGCACTGCAATATACACTGATAAAATAAGTAAATATTGTTATTTCCCCAACCTTAGACAAATAGTACTACAGGTGGTAAGAAAGTGTATTGCTTGCCAGAAAGCAAAACGTTCTAACATCTCCAAACAGATAGAATGACATCCTGTTGTGGCTAAGAAACCTCTAGAAAAGGTATCATTAGATGTGGCTGGATCCAACTCCAGAGGTAAAGGGGTAGTAAAATGTATAGTAGACCTGTATGATATTTTCACTAAATATATAAAACTGTATGCTTTAAAGAAAGTTACAGGCAGTTCAATTATAAGATAAATTATAGAGGATTATTTTGCAAAAGCAGGAAAACCAGAAGTCATTATAATAGCTAATGCCTCATATTTTGTTGGATGTAAGTGGAAAGAGTTTGTAGATTCCAACTGAATCAAACACATTTTAGTATCCAAATTTCATCCCAAAGCATTCCCCATAGAAAAGGTGTTTAAGGAATTCAACAAGTTTGTGAGAACGTATATACCTTGTAAACATACCAAGTGGATTGAACACGTCACTCCGTTCTTATACGTTGTAAACAGCCTTCTCCATACATCAACTGGATTTACACCAAATGAACTGATGTTCAATTGCAAACAAGTAGACGAATGGGAAAAACCTTTGCCCCAGATACCAATACTGGAATTATCACTTCATGATATAATACAACAAGTAATAATCAACTTTGGCTAAATACAGAAAAGGAATTTACCACAGAAAGCTGAAATGTACAACACATTTTTCATAGGACCTAAGGAGTTACTTAGAACACACCCCAAACTCACAAAAATTGGAAAACTGAAGTGTAAGTGGCAATTACTATATACCAGACCGTACAGAATCCCCCACCTGTTGACATACAGATTGGTACACACAAACACAGGTAGAGACAAGGGCCTTTACCCATACAAAGACTTGAGAATGTTTATTTGTATACTGAAGAAGGGCTGTATACCCTCTAAATTATATATATGAATAATAACATTAGATTTAAGATTCTGCAAAATCGCATTCCAGAATTTATGTTGTTAGTTGATAACAAAAATTTTTGCTTATGTTCTTTCATATATATCAAATGTGCAAATGATAAGGTAAGTGGACATAACAAGGAAGACTTTTATTTTTATGTGCCTAGATATGATGATACTTACACACAGCATTTCACCTTGTGTGTTGCCCAGTTATAAATGAATAAACAAACTTTTGAAATGCACAGTAGTGTGCAATGCAGCACTTAACTTGCTGTGACATTAGTGGTAACAGAGCTAGGCAGCGCATATGTATTGGGGAGAAAGCTAGTCAACCAACTGCAAGCACGTGCATGCAAGATAGACACAGCAGAAAGTGTTGGAGCACCCAAAACAAATAAACCCTATGAACTACAGCCTGCACTACCTACAAAATACACAAAAACGAAGATAAGAGTAAGGGATTAAATAAATGGAAATGGATCCTAAACTACAAAATAATTACTAAAGCTACACTATTATGTACATTATATCTGTATAGTTACAAATTTAAGTATTGAAAGTACACTCACTAAGTATAACTGAGCCACCAGAAAACTCTTGCTACAGGTAAACAAGTGAGTACAATATAAGTGGCAAACTGAATAAGAGGCCACACCACCCTTGTGATACAGTTTATCTTTTAGATTTACAAGGTAAGTAGAGATGCACACAAGACATTAAATGAGTTTGTGAAAGCATGACTGCACACTAAAGTAAATGAATACATGGTTAAATATATGAAAGAGGTATTAGTGACCTTCGAGCCACTGTACACTTATATATGAAGATTTAGTTTTAAGTTAGTATTAAGTTTTTTCTTCCAGGGAACAATCCAACAACATGTGCTAAAGTGAAGAAAGATAAATGTTTGTCTAGTGTTAGGTACCATATAAACATAATAAAGGACCATACCGCAAGTAAATATAGTTGTATATTCATGATATGTATGAATGTGATAATGTGAGACTATGTTTAGAAGAATACAGCTGCAGTATGCCACATATCACAATGTTGAACTAAGGTCAAGCACTACTAAATGATCAAGGGGTCGAAACCTAGTTTCTGTGAGCATCTACTGCTCATGAAAGTGTCCAACACTTGATTTGAATTGAAATTTTTATACACGTTTGTTACCTATGTATACACTATTTTTATACTCATTGTACACAACATATAGTACTGATGATACAACTCTGTATACCTCAGCATATGAAATGGTTATCCTTTTAAAAGGAACACAACAAGTAAATATTGAGCTGCACTTTAAACACTGAATAAGCATTTGATACAATTGGTATTGCCAGGTTTGCACTATGTTTATAAACAACAAGCTATTTTGTTCTGGGGACCACAATTAAGTCTAGTAACAAGACATAGCTGTCACACAAATGCCTTTCAGTGAAATTTCCTTAACCCTGTAGCATGTAGATCTGTCCTGGAGAATGTTAGAGAGCTGAGGTCACATGTAGTTATTTAAGCATCATGTAGAATCTGTTGTAGCAACTATTGTTTACTTCTTTAATTCCTTGAAATTGGTAAATATGCTCTGACAAGAAGTCACTGTGAATTGGCATGAAATGTATGTCAATTTTTCCCATAAAGGAAAATTGAAACTATTATTGTATGAATGTTATGTAGATAATGTAAAAACAAACAAGAGCAAAAAGTGTACTCATGTAATTGGAATTGAAGAATGTAACAAAATTATAATTTAACAAAATGTAC
This sequence comes from Schistocerca gregaria, assembly GCF_023897955.1. Lineage (NCBI taxonomy): Eukaryota > Metazoa > Arthropoda > Insecta > Orthoptera > Acrididae > Schistocerca > Schistocerca gregaria. The sequence continues at coordinate 616,359,349 of NC_064923.1, read as the reverse complement.
TAAACAAATCACAATAAGATTGTAATGTATATAAGCAATGATCAAGGCATGACAGCAAATGAATAGGATTTTATTAAATGCAATGGTATGAAACACATTCAAAAACAAAGCACAAAAATGTATGAAACCTGCCTGAAAAGTGTTAACAGTGGGTGTGAGATATGTGGGAGTGACTGTCATGAACTAAAAATGACAATACTCGGTGTAGCATGAATTTTATGTGCTCAACAACATCATAAAAACATGAATTTTCTGTGTTCAACAAAGTTGTAGAAGCGGCAAGAAACTTACATTGTTGGAGGATGTTAGCTGTACGGCTGTTGTCCCAACTGAATAAGAGCAAGCGACAAGGTGAAATACATTTCTCAGGCCACTGGTATGGAAACCAATAGTCACTGGATTGAAGATTTCACAAAGGATCACGTGCTGAACATGAGCTTCTCAAATTTGTGCAGTGAAGGCTATGTGAACACACAAAACTGGAACTTTGAGTTTGTATTAAACAGCTGAAAGTGAACAGGGACAGTAATTGAACTGTGTGCACATGCTTTGTGAGCTAAACACTGGGTAGATACTGACTAACAATAATGGGACTATGTGGTTACAACAAGCATTTTCTTATGAAGGAAAACTTATGTATGTATGTGTTAAGGGAGCTGTCAGGCCTATATAAATTGGTAACCATATAGGATAGCTCCAATGGCCTAAAAATAAAGGCTATATCAACCCATAAAAAGAGAAATAAGCTCAGAACCTGCGCACCTCCATATGACATCATTACACAGTGAGGGGCCAATGGTAATGTATCATATTACTATTTTTTTTTTTCTTTTCTTTTCTCCCTCATTCTTTTCATTATATATAATAATTTTTGTACCATAGATAATATTAGCATAGAAACAAAACAAGCAGAGATATGCACTTCAACTAATGAATTTTTAATAGTGTTAAAAATTTGTATACCAATCGTACATTAAAATGTTATTTAGAAAGTTATCAGGATAAGAATGTTTATTCGCAGAGTCATATTCTGTTAATTATTCCATGACATGCTGAGAATCCTGCATCAAGAGGATCGAAGCTTATAAGAATAATTTGCATGAGCAGATGAGGGGCGATCCAGAACCAGTATTGTCATACCAATCGCCATCAACAATAGCAGTAACAAGAAATGGATGTATGTAAATTTATTAATGTTAATCTAATAAAGTATTGAATATTGAAGGTCTGTTGATATTAATACCAGATAAAGTTCACTCAGGATATGAGTACTTTCCAATTTTTTCAATTATTCTTTCAAAATTTCTTTTTTACTTACTTAAGCAGCAATTTTTAACAGTTTCCATTATATATTATATTATATTTTATGCACAACCCCCCCCCCCCCATTTTCCTATTTCCTTCAGCAACTATTCATTAGTTAAACTAAAATCAAACTGTGATTGTGCTCATACATTTTTATCTTGGTACTATAAAAACAGCTATTCTTTACATGCGTACACACTCATGTAATGAAAATCAGCAAACCACTAAGTGGTTAATCCCTCTCCCACAAATTGTAATACTTGTCACTGAAAGTGCATTTATATTGCTAATATACTACTAAAAGATAGTTTCAGGTTCTGGAGCCTACTTACTCATCAGTACCTCTTTAAAAAGTACGTCAACAACAATTAACTGTTTTTGGGGGTGAGCAAAATGTGTCTTTCCCTACCTGATAATACACATTGTTGAAAATACATTAGAATTGTCAGAGTTAAAGCTTTCTTAAGTACTAAAAAGGTGTTTTGATTACCACCTGATTCCTAGAATAGTTTATTTCATCTGGTGATGTCTAGAAAACTGTATCTGTTCAATACACTGGATGCTGCCCCTTATGATGGTTTCCACAGCCTGTTAAATAACTGTAAATTTCATAATAGCAGTCAAACATATTAAACAAACTACTAATGTATGGGTCCACTTTCCAGTAACATTCTTTTTCAGTCCATTCCTATTTTTAGAAAAACACCATCCATACTCATTAATAAGCAACAGCAGCATATTTTGCCTCCACCCTCTGTTTAAGTAACAGCAGTGTCCAGAAGTTATTAATGCTCAAAAGCAGCAAGCTCTTGTGCATACATGAGGGCTGCTCTTTCAAGACAAACCTCATCTCACAATGTGTTGCGTATCAAATAGTAGCCCTGAGATCTCAGATTGTAACTGACAGATAAGTTTGGAACCTATTAAAATGATGAGTAACACTCATCACAAAATCACTCTGAAAGAAGAAAACTCTCATATCATATGCTCTAGCTTTCTCAATATTTTAGAGATGTACAAATGAAGAGGTTGGCTGAAGGAAACACTAACTCTCACTTTAGTAAGCATCAGTGTGACATGTTACCTGTGTTACATTCGAATGCACTGCAAGCTGGTTGGCACATATATATGTGTGCAGATGGATATATGTGTGTGTGCGAGTGTATACCTGTCCTATTTTCCCCCTAAGATAAGTCTTTCCACTCCCTGGATTGGAATGACTCCTTACCCTCTCCCTTAAAACCCATATCCTTTCCGTCTTTCCCTCTCCTTCCCTCTTTCCTGATGAAGCAGCCGTGGGTTGTGGGGGCTTGAGTTTTATGTGTGTGTTTGTGTTTATTTGTGTGTCTATCAGCATACCAATGCTCTGGAGAGCTTGTGTAATAATTATAAAACAGTGATAAGCAAGGTTGGAGTTAATCATGATAATCATTAAGAAAAGTTGGGGTAGCAAACACACTGATGAAGTGATGAGTCATAGAGTAGTGGGACTTGATCATTATGTGTGGACAGAGTATCTACTAAGAGTTGACTAATACAGGCAGACATAGTATCCACCACGAGGTGAATAATATGTATATACATAGTATCTACTAAGATTACAGAAATTGAGAAGTGGAAGAAGACTCTAGGGTGTTAGAGGAGGTACTAAGAGTGAGAGTGAAGTGTAAAATTGATTTTATTTTTACCAGGAAATATTTAATTATAGTCTACATAAATATGTATACTAGGGCAATAAACCATGAGGCCTACTCATAAAGGGTATGGGGGATGTACCCAGCATTTGCTAAGGATATAGGTCAGGCACACCTACATAGAGACAGGATAACCTGTGGCCTGATGAATAGTGATGTTTTATAAAGGGACGTACATACCAGAACAGAAGGAGGAAGTGCACTCATAGGGTCAACGCACATGTAAGGTATAGGTACTGATCCTAGGGAAAAAGGACAGTATCATGACAGAAGTCACACATTTAATAAGAATTATTCTGGTAAGTTTGAATTCTATATACCACTAGTTACATTATGTTGTTTTATGTGAGTTTGCAACGGTCGAAAAAAAAATACTTCCATTTGCCCGGAGTTCCTCCAGGCTACAAACTACTGTAAATAATGATACTAGTACATAATAAGGAAGAAATAGTATTAGGAATTAGAACAAAAATAAAGTACTCAAGTGTCATGAACCTGGAATTTATGATTGGATGAAGAGTAAAAAAGGAAAAAAAAAACTGGTCCTCACAATTTTCAGATATTGAAAGAGCTAACTCCAGTATTCAAATATTCGCGTTTTATAATTAAAGTAAAATAAAAAAAATAAGGAATAGCTAAATAATAAGAAAAAGGGTATTCGCTGTTATTAAAGGAACAAGGCATACTGTTGAAATATGAATTCTTATTATCTGTGGTATAAATTTACATAATGATGGTTTATAAAATATCGCGTGTTTGATCTTTGGGGAGGGGGGGGGCGGGTATATGTAAAGCTTCAAGAATTTTTGCATAAATTCTAGAACCACTTGGCCTTCCTCTGTCTTGAACCCATGATATTTTTAATGTAAGTGTGAGAGAGTGTATTTACTGTGCATCACCTGTCTGTGTGTGCAGGTTTGAAGTTTATTGTGAGACAACTGTAGACACGGCAGTCAAGGTGCACCGACAAGTGTTTGCCGGTCACACCATGGAAGATATAGTGAAGAATAAGGAATGTTTATGTATTCAGTGCTGTTCTGTTACTTTGGTGATTGTAGTGACAAAAGAACAATGGAGTTGGAAAAAGATGTTAATTAATATTCATTTTGGACGTGTAGAATATAAAACGGGTATTGAGAAAAGACATGGTTTTCAAGTCAACCTTACCTTATATGTATATTAAAAACAAAGATTCCAAGACTTACCAAGCGAGAAAGCGCCGGCAGACAGGCACATGAACAAAACACACACACAGAATTACTAGCTTTCGCAACTGATGGTTGCTTCTTCAGGAAGGAGAGGGAAAGACGAAAGGATGTGGGTTTTAAGGGAGAGGGTAAGGAGTCATTCCAATCCCGGGAGCGGAAAGACTTCCCTTAGGGGAAAAAAAAGACAGGTGTAAATTCGCACACACACACACACACACATATCCATCCACACATACACAGACACAAGCAGACATATTTAAAGGCAAAGAGTAAGGGCTGAGATGTCAGTCAAGGCGGAAGTACAGAGGCAAAGAAGTTGTTGAGAGACAGGTGAGGTATGAGCGGCGGCAACTTGAAATTAGAGGAGGTTGAGGCCTGGCGGATATCGAGAAGAGAGGATATACTGAAGGGCGAGTTCCCATCTCCGGAGTTCGGATAGGTTGGTGTTGGTGGGAAGTATCCAGGTAACTCGGACGGTGTAACACTGTGCCAAGATGTGCTGGCCGTGCATCAAGGCATGTTTAGCCACAGGGTGATCCTCATTACCAACAAACACTGTCTGCCTGTGTCCATTCATGCGAATGGACAGTTTGTTGCTGGTCATTCCCACATAGAAAGTGTCACAGTGCAGGCAGGTCAGTTGGTAAATCACGTGGGTGCTTTCACACGTGGCTCTCCCTTTGATCGTGTACACCTTCCGGGTTACAGGACTGGAGTAGGTGGTGGTGGGAGGGTGCAAAGGACAGGTTTTACACCGGGGGCAGTTGCAAGGGTAGGAGCCAGAGTGTAGGGAAGGTGGTTTGGGGATTTCATAGGGATGAACCAAGAGGTTACGAAGGTTAGGTGGACGGCGGAAAGACACTCTTGGTGGAGTGGGGAGGATTTCATGAAGGATGGATCTCATTTCGGGGCAGGATTTTAGGAAGTCGTATCCCTGCTGGAGAGCCACATTCAAGGTCTGATCCAGTCCCGGAAAGTATTCTGTCACAAGTGGGGCACTTTTGGGGTTCGTCTGTGAGAGGTTCTGGGTTTGAGGGGATGAGGAAGTGGCTCTGGTTATCTGCTTCTGTACCAGGTTGGGTGGGTAGTTGCGGGATGCGAAAGCTGTTTTCAGTATGTTGGTGTAATGGTCGAGGGATTCAGGACTGGAGCAGATTCGTTTGCCACGAAGGCCTAGGCTGTAGGGAAGGGACCGTTTGATATGGAATGGGTGGCAGCTGTCATAATGGAGGTACTGTTGCTTGTTGGTGGGTTTGATGTGGACGGATGTGTGCAGCTGGCCATTGGACAGATGGAGGTCGACGTCTAGGAAAGTGGCATGGGATTTGGAGTAGGACCAGGTGAATCTGATGGAACCAAAGAAGTTGAGGTTGGAGAGGAAATTCTGGAGTTGTTCTTCACTGTGAGTCCAGATCATGAAGATGTCATCAATAAATCTGTACCAAACTTTGGGTTGGCAGGCTTGGGTAACCAAGAAGGCTTCCTCTAAGCGACCCATAAATAGGTTGGCATATGAGGGGGCCATCCTGGTACCCATGGCTGTTCCCTTTAATTTTTGGTATGTCTGGCCTTCAAAAGTGAAGAAGTTGTGGGTCAGGATGAAGCTTGCTAAGGTGACGAGGAAAGAGGTTTTAGGTAGGGTGGCAGGTGATCGGCGTGAAAGGAAGTGCTCCATTGCAGCGAGGCCCTGGACGTGCGGGATATTCGTGTATAGGGAAGTGGCATCAATGGTTACAAGGATGGTTTCCGGGGGTAACAGACTGGGTACGGATTCCAGGCGTTCGAGAAAGTGGTTGGTGTCTTTGATGAAGGATGGAAGACTGCATGAAATGAGTTGAAGGTGTTGATCTACGTAGGCAGAGATACGTTCTGTGGGGGCTTGGTAACCAGCTACAATGGGGCGGCCAGGATGTTTGGGTTTGTGTATTTTAGGAAGTAGGTAGAAGGTAGGAGTGCGAGGTGTCGGTGGGGTGAGGAGTTTGATGGAGTCAGGTGAAAGGTTTTGTAGGGGGCCTAAGGTTCTGAGGATTCCTTGAAGCTCCGCCTGGACATCAGGAATGGGATTACTTTGGCAAACTTTGTATGTAGAGTTGTCTGAAAGCTGACGCAGTCCCTCAGCCACATACTCCCGACGATCAAGTACCACGGTCGTGGAACCCTTGTCAACCAGAAGAATGATGATGGATCGGTCAGCTTTCAGATCACGGATAGCTTGGGCTTCGGCTGTGGTGATGTTGGGAGTAGGATTAAGGTTTTTCAAGAATGATTGAGAGGCAAGGCTGGAAGTGAGAAATTCCTGGAAGGTTTGGAGAGGGTGATTTTGAGGAAGAGGAGGTGGGTCCCGCTGTGATGGAGCACGTAACTGTTGCAGGCAGGGTTCAATTTGGATAGTGTCTTGGGGAGTTGGATCATTAGGAGTGGGATCAGGATTGTTTTTCTTCGTGGCAAAGTGATATTTCCAGCAGAGACTACGAGTGTAGGACAGTAAATCTTTGACAAGGGCAGTTTGGTTGAACCTGGGAGTGGGGCTGAAGGTGAGGCCTTTGGATAGGACAGAGGTTTCGGATTGGGAGAGGGGTTTGGAGGAAAGGTTAACTACTGAATTGGGGTGTTGTGGTTCCAGATTGTGTTGACTAGAATTTTGAGGTGTTGGGGGGAGTGGAGCTGGAAGTGGGAGATTGAGTAGATGGGATAGACTGGGTCTGTGTGCAATGAGAGGAGGTTGAGGTTTGTTGGAAAGGTTGTGGAGGGTGAGTGAGTTGCCTTTCCGGAGGTGGGAAACCAGGAGATTGGATAGTTTTTTGAGGTGGAGGGTGGCATGTTGTTCTAATTTGCCGTTGGCCTGTAGGAGGATGCTATGTACAGCCAGTGTGGATGTGGGAGAGGAAAGATTGAGGACTTTGATTTGGGATAGGAGTTGACGGGTGTGTTCATTGGCCGAGTCGATGTATAGGTGAAGGATTAGGCGGGTGAGGGCTATGGATTGTGCTGTTTGGAACTGGTATAAGGACTGATGGAGAGAAGGATTGCAGCCAGAGATGGGAACTTTAAGTGTGAGGCCTTTGGGAGTAATGCCAAATGTCAGACAAGCCTGAGTAAATAAAATATGGGAGCGTAATCTGGCTAGGGTGTAGGCAGGTTTGCGGAGGGAATGTAAATAAAATTTAATTTTTAATGGGGTCGTTGTAGGGATGTTGTGAGGTTGACATGGTATTAGTAGGTGGAAAGGGTAATATGAGGTTAAAGTGAAAGTAAATAGAGATTTATATAGGGAGAGATAAAGGTGTGAAAAAAGTCGAAAAAGTGTTGGTTTGAGATGAACTATGTTGATCATGTGCAGAACTTAGGTTGGTGAACAACAATGGGTGCAAAGGTTGGGTAGTTATGTTGTCTCCAGATCACGTTAAAGGGTGGGGAAATTCAAGATAATTTCGAAAAAAAAATTTCGAAAAAATAATTTCCGAAAAAATAAAATTCGAAAAAAATTTTCGAATAAAATCTCGAAGAATATGTGTGTAAATGTATTCAAAGGACTGGTTATGTACTGGCAGGTTATGAGAATGAGGCTAACAATTGCTTGATGGAGAAATAATAACGTGTAAACCTGTGGGAAGCTGCTAAAAAATGATCGGTTATGTGGGAAAAACGGGAATGGAAATAAAACGAAAGTTGTTGGAAAAAACTGAGATGGCTGTGTAATGGGTGAAAGGAACTGAAGCTGTGAAATATTATTCACGAGTTTACACGAAATGTTTGTAAACTTGGAACAATGGATTTTATAGCAGCGGTTATGTTGAAAGCGTTGAAAATTTTAGGTTATGGTTTGGAAGTAAATTACGTATTATTGAGTATAATTAGGCAGGATAAATTGTATGGTAGATTACGGAAAAATGGAAGATGAATACAAAGTGAAACATTTTGTACAAACGAAAAGAGAAAGTGAGACGATAGAGAAGATTTCGAAATGCAACAGAGACAATAACAAACGTAATTGTTGTGTTCAAATTAATGATGATGTCAATAAAATAGAAAGAAACTTCCACATGGGAAAAATATATTAAAAACAAAGATTCCAAGACTTACCAAGCGGGAAAGCGCCGGCAGACAGGCACATGAACAAAACACACAAACACACACACAGAATTACTAGCTTTCGCAACCGATGGTTGCTTCTTCAGGAAGGAGAGGGAAAGACGAAAGGATGTGGGTTTTAAGGGCGAGGGTAAGGAGTCATTCCAATCCCGGGAGTGGAAAGACTTCCCTTAGGGGGAAAAAAGGACAGGTGTACACTCGCACACACACACACACACACACACACACATATCCATCCACACATACACAGACACAAGCAGCCATATTTAAAGGCAAAGAGTAAGGGCAGAGATGTCAGTCGAGGCGGAAGTACAGGGGCAAAGAAGTTGTTGAAAGACAGGTGAGGTATGAGCGGCGGCAACTTGAAATTAGCGGAGGTTGAGGCCTGGCGGATATCGAGAAGAGAGGATATACTGAAGGGCGAGTTCCCATCTCCGGAGTTCGGATAGGTTGGTGTTGGTGGGAAGTATCCAGATAACTCGGATGGTGTAACACTGAGCCAAGATGTGCTGGCCGTGCATCAAGGCATGTTTAGCCACAGGGTGATCCTCATTACCAACAAACACTGTCTGCCTGTGTCCATTCATGCGAATGGACAGTTTGTTGCTGGTCATTCCCACATAGAAAGCGTCACAGTGCAGGCAGGTCAGTTGGTAAATCACGTGGGTGCTTTCACGCGTGGCTCTCCCTTTGATCGTGTACACCTTCCGGGTTACAGGACTGGAGTAGGTGGTGGTGGGAGGGTGCAAAGGACAGGTTTTACACCGGGGGCGGTTGCAAGGGTAGGAGCCAGAGGGTAGGGAAGGTGGTTTGGGGATTTCATAGGGATGAACCAAGAGGTTACGAAGGTTAGGTGGACGGCGGAAAGACACTCTTGGTGGAGTGGGGAGGATTTCATGAAGGATGGATCTCATTTCGGGGCAGGATTTTAGGAAGTCGTATCCCTGCTGGAGAGCCACATTCAAGGTCTGATCCAGTCCCAGGAAGTATTCTGTCACAAGTGGGGCACTGTTGGGGTTCTTCTGTGAGAGGTTCTGGGTTTGAGGGGATGAGGAAGTGGCTCTGGTTATCTGCTTCTGTACCAGGTTGGGAGGGTAGAATGATCAATTTATTTCTTATAATAATGAATATTTCAAAAATAATTATCTTTGTGCACAAAAAGAAGCTAAGTGTTCAAAGTATATTTTGAAAATGGGTCTATATTTTTATAGAAATCTTGAACCTAAACTCATTAAAATATCACCAAAGAGGATTATGGCATAAAGAAAAATTTTCCTTACTCCACAAACAATTCAGGTCTGAAAGGGTTAAAGATAGGAGAAATCAGAAAGGCATGGATGGTGAAGCAGCATGCTTAGCAACATGGTGGTCTATGTCATTTTCAGCTCATGGTTTACAGAAGACATTCACAAGAATGAATAATTTGTCAGTGCCATGTCTATTTAGCCATATAAATTTGTTTATTTATCCACAAAAATCTTTTTTTCAGTACATATATTTTTCACAGGATATTGGACAGAAAACCTTTTTAGCTATTGGGTTTTCAAATGTCAAACATTCATTATTTAAATTTTTATAACAAATTGGATAAATACAGTAAATAATTACAAATTCTTTTGAAATACTGTATATTTATAACTTATTTCTACAATTAAAGATACAAATTACATTTCTTCTTGCATAAGATACTGTGAGATTGAATAGTAGCAGTTTTTCAGAAGGTCGGCTGTCACAGACTTCTTAAAGCTTTGTAGTTCAGAAAGAGCTTTTATACGTCTTTTTGGCATAATCTGGTGTTACAGTGATTAACATGTATGTCACTGTCGGACCTGGTACTGTAATCCTGGACACTTTTGTTTTGAGGGAAAAGGTTTTCTTTTCTCAGTATGCTTTTTTTGACATGCATGACAACTTCCAGTATACAAATGAAGGGAAGAGGTAGGATATATAGATCTTTAAAGAAAGGTTTGCATGGTCTTCTGCTGCTCACTTGTTTCATTATTCTTATAATTGCCTTTTTTTCCTCAAAACTGTTATGGCCTAGTGTACATTCCCCCAGAAAATGATACTGTACTTCAGTATTGAATGTACATGAGCAAAGTATACAGCCCTAACTGTTTCTTCACTACTATTGTTGAAAGAATTCTTACTACATAGCTCATTTTTGCTAGTTTTGAATTTAGGGATGTGATATGAGTGCTCCATTTAAGTGAATCCCAAGAAATTTAGTTACATCAACAGCACTAATGTTTTGGTTATCTACACATATTACAGGTTGTGCCAGATTTTAATGTTGATATGTGTGGAAATTCATGAGTACCATTTTTTGGGGATTAACTATTAGCCTGTTTCTGGTAAACCATTCAGACACTCCTTTTGTAATATCTTTTGCAGATGCAAAAAGATTTTCTTCTTTATTGTCTTCAGTCAATAGACTGGTGTGATCTGCAAACAGTACAGGCTAACTGCTGAGAGGGGGGGGGGGGGGGGAGGGGGGACTAATGTTGCTAACAGGAGGTCTAGAGATCTATACACACATGAAATAATAGTTTTTCCAGACATTAACTCACTTCTGCAATGCCTGCTCCTGGTTTGACAAAGGCTGGGACACTTGCATTAGTTTGTGTACCTACTATCCTTTCTGCTATCTGACGTCCATGATTATTGGCAAGAGTCCCTAATGTGTGATGGGAAACTATTAATGTAGACCAATAAGAGAAAGGGACCTAAAATGAAGCCCTGTGGAACACCATAACTTAGTCCACATGGTTCTGATATGTGTACCTGGAGCTCATTTCCTTCCATGTACTTAATTTCAGTTACCTGAGAGCAATATTCCAAATATGATTTAATCCAAGAATTCGGCGTACCTCTTACACCACACCATTCAAGCTTCCTCCGGAGTACAGAATGATCAGTCACATCAAAAACTTTGGTTAGGTCCAAGAATAAACCTGAGGTATTTCTGTTGTTGTCCACTGAATTTAAGACATGGTTTATCAGATTGAAAGCGGCTGTTTCAATTGATTTCTGTGGTCTGAAGCCATGTTGACATCCAGAAATAATATTATTCTTGTCGAAGAATGTAGTTAGTTTTGAAAGGAACACTTTTTCAATGATTTTCAAAAACTCTGACCATAGATACACAGTCTTATAGTTACCCATACATTGATGATCAGCTTTTTTATATAGGGGTATTCCTTTTGCCATTTTCAGTTGCTGAGGGAAGACAGCACGTGATAAGGATGAGTTGAATATGTCTAATAAAGGTGAAAGTACTTGTCTTGTTGTTATTTTATAATATAATCTGAAATATTATCAATACCAGTTGAATAATTACTCTTCAGTGAGTTAATGTTATTTAGGAGCTCTGTTGGGCTGATTGGACTGAGGAACATGGATATATTATTTATTTCAATAGATGAAAGTTCTTTCCATGTTGTATTAGGTGGGTTTCCAAATTTGTCTGTCACTAATTTTCCAGCAACAGTTGCAGAATAAGAATTGATACTGTTTGCAACTCCCCTAGGGTCAGTGACATTCTTTCCATCATGTGATATCACAATATTTTTGTGAGTTGTCTTCTTCCCCATAAGATCCTGCAAAGCTTTCCATATGGACTTAGTTTCATTGACTTTCTAATATATTTGTCATTTTCCTTAATTTTTCCCTCTTTTATGACACATTTCAAAACTAGCTTGTATTTTTTGAAATAATTAATAATTTCTGTGAGTTTTTTACTGCACATAAAGTTCCCGCTTCCTTTTATAAGATACTCTGATGCGTGGTGTAATCCAGTTTTTGAATCTATCTGTGCTTTTGGAAATAACTTTCCTTTGTGGAAAAGCTATGTCAAAATTATGCTTGGAAATGTTCAAAAAATGTTCCATCTTATTGTTATAATTAGATACTTCTCTCCAAGATTTTGTCAGGCCGCTGATGACCTCGACGTTGAGTGCCCACAAGCCCCAACAGACACACACACACACACACACACACACACTCTCTCTCTCTCTCTCTCTCTCTCTCTCTCTCTCTCTCTCTCCCTCTTCCTCCAAGATTGTTTGCTGATTCAGTACTGGAAGTATTCAATATTTTTCCTACTATAAATCCTTTTATGGGTCACATTTTCTATACTGGTCGAAATGTGATTTACGGATATGGTCAGTAATTGCGAAAGGTTGTCACTATAGCCAGTATCAAAGTTCTCTGATGAGGATTGTGGCACTAGTTTTTGTTACATGTGTTGGAGAGCTAACAGTCAGACAAAGATTGTAGGCTTTTATAATATTTAAAAAGGTTTCCCTGCGAGATCTGTGGCTCAGAAAGTCAGTATAAAAATCACCATATAGTACCACTGTTTTCCCAGTAGTCTTAAGTTTGTGTAGGTCCTATTTTCTGGGGGGAGAGGGGAACTAATGTTGCTAACAGGAGATCTATACACACATGAAATAATAGTTTTTTCAGACATTAATTCACATCTGCAATGCCTGCTCCTGGTTTGACAAAGGCTGGGACACTTGAATTAGTTTGTGTATCTACTATCTTTTTGTTCTTTTTTGCATACTTGAGGCCAGTTGACTGATTTTTTAATCACATTTCTTTGTTTATGATGTGACACGTATGGAAAATTTACAGTGCACAGCTGTTGTTGTTCGTAATTATTATCTGGACTCATATGGTTCTGAATGACATCTGTGTAGAATGCTGTGCACTGGTTGCAGCAAATTTAGTACTTGACCTGTCTGCCTACAAATGTGCCTTTGGATTTAACGAACTAAAAAATCCCAGCAACAAGAATGGGATAGGAGGTAGTGAATGGATGTATGGGCAGGTTTTATACCTGGATGTTCTACAGGAATGTGACCCATTTGATATGTGGTTAGGGGATAGATGCACATAGTAATGAACACAGAAGCTGTGCCAGTTGTGCTGATGGAGGGAATCCAATTTGGGAGGTGTGAGAAAGATTATGGAGAGGACATTCCTCATTTAAGGCAAGAGGAAAAACAGTCAAAGCACTGGAGGTATTCCAGTCTGAGACATAATTTCACAATCATTTACTGATTATTGAAACAACATGAATAGTGACATCTAGCAACAAACTCTTTGTCATTAACCAAAGTCGCTATCATATAAATTATATTTTTTATACATAAGACACATTTATAAGAAGGGAAGAATATTGTGATTGCTTGCAAATTTCACAGATACCATATAACCCTTCTGAAATCGTATTTCAATTTTCCTATAGGAAATCCATTTTTCAAATAAATCACCCCACATTTTGTTACCATTAGGTGTATATCTATAACAACTAAAGATAATAACAAGATAATAGGTGAAACTTCCTGGCAGATTAAAACTGTGTGCCCGACTGAGACTCGAACTCGGGACCTTTGCCTTTTGCGGGCAAGTGCTCTACCATCAGAGCTACCGAAGCACGGCTCACGACTCACGACTGGCAGAAGTAAAGCTGTGAGTACTGGGCGTGAGTCATGCTTCAGTAGCTCAGATGGTAGAGCACTTGCCCACGAAAGGCAAAGGTCCCGAGTTCGAGTCTCGGTCAGGCACACAGTTTTAATCTGCCAGGAAGTTTCGTATCAGCACACACTCCGCTGAAGTGTGAAAATCTCATTCTGGAAACATCCCTCAGGCTGTGGCTAAGCCATGTCTCCGCAATATGCTTTCTTTCAGGAGTGCTAGTTCTGCAAGTTTCGCAGGAGAGCTTCTGTAAAGTTTGGAAGGTAGGAGATGAGGTACTGGCAGAAGTAAAGCTGTGAGTACCAGGCGTGAGTCGTGCTTCGGTAGCTCAGATGGTAGAGCACTTGCCCGCAAAAGGCAAAGATCCCGAGTTCGAGTCTCAGTCGGGCACACAGGTTTAATCTGCCAGGAAGTTTCATATCAGCGCACACTCCGCTGCAGAGTGAAAATCTCGTTCTGGTAAGATAATAGGTTTCCTGGGGGGCCTGCTTATTTGGCTACTTCAAAAATCCTGTCACATATTTATAAAGGAAATGGTCAAAATGAGGAAAAATGATATGAAAATTCTACTCAGTAATTTTAATGAATAAACTGGCAGAGGATACAAATACACAACGACAGTGGGAGACTATCCTGCACACACAAATTAACCAATGACAATGGTGCTTGAGCCATTGAATTATGCCAACAAAATGATTTATAATTTATGTCAACCTCACTCTGGAAAAAGCTCAAAAAAACAAGTAACATAGTGAGGACATATGCATGATTTAGGAGAATTTAATACTGAGCATGTGGCAATATCGTACAAAGACCAAAAAGAAATTTGCAATCTACAGGTATGCACAGGTATAAGCATTGACTTGAATCATTATTTAAACAGAATCAAAATTAAATTCATAGCCAAAAGACAATTCAATAGGAAAATAAATGTGATCAGAAAATTTTATCTATACAAAATCAAAGACTATAAAATAACAGAATAATGTAGAAGAACCACCTACAGAAGATAGAGAAAATTTAAAACAAAAATCATCAAAACAGTGAACAATCTGATCCCTTTCCACAAAAAACCAAACACCCTTGGTGGATTCGAGGTCATGAGATTGCACTGAAAGAAAGAAGAATGGCATTTCAAAATTAAAACTGCAAGTAATCAGAAGAAACAGAGAAGAATTTTCTCAAAGCTCACAAGCAAACACCAATGATTTTAAAAAAAATGAATGAAAATAAGTCAGTGGCCAACTGAAGTTAACTGAAATACAATTTCAAAACTTACATCACACACAGTTGCTACAAGATCTTTGCAAACCCAATCAAATGGTACTCACCATAGAACCTCTCTTTTCAAAAACAAGATTGTAAATTAGCTTTGACAACTATACATAATTGTCCAAAACTAGCCACATATTTTTCACTTTTAAATCATCTGGAGACCAAAGAGAAATTACTGAAAATACATCCAGAAATCAAATCAGACAGTTTGTCACCACAAACACAAGAGGAACTATATTCACACATCAAGAAACAAACACAGCATCATGAGAGGAAGGAACTGTACCTGGAGTCTTGAAAAATTTAGGCCCAAACTCACTCAAAGAAATTAATCCAAAAAAATCTTGGATAGCTGGAAGATCGCTCTAAAACATTCATTACGTAAAAAAGACAACAAATCAGATGCAAATAACTACAAAGGGGTCTCCCTCTCAACAGTCACTTAAAAAACCCTATTATCTTGTCTCTTGAATGGGGCACAAAAGCAATTAGAACTGAAATTAGCACAACATCAAGCAGGGTTCACACCAAACAGCTCGTGCTCAAAATAAATCTTTAATCTCAAATCCATACTCAAAATCTGAACCCCTCAGAGAAAAGCCTCTAATATGCACATATGTAGAATTCAAACAGGCATACTATTTGACAGACAACCCCTCTGTATTCCAAATTCTAGAAGAGAGGTGACTTAGATCCAAAAACATGAGAACTCATAAAACAAGCATTAACTGGCATATAATCTAAAGTAAAGTATATTGGGGACATTCAAATGGCTGTGAGACAAGAGATGGAATCTCTCCTATTCTTTTCAATGTCATGTTAAAGAAGAATAAGGAAGAATGGACGAAACAAATCAAGAAACATGGGCTTTAAAAGTCAGTCTGAGTGGGCTTCTCGAAAAACAACCTCTACATTCCATACCTTGTACTTGTTGGATGACCTGGTGATACAGAGGACAAAGAGGCTGCCATCAGACAGATCAGGGCACTTAAAGAAAAAGTAGGGTTACAAATCTCATTCAGAAAACTGAATTCTTATGTTCAACAGATAGAAATTTTGAGGCAGGAAACAAAATATAGTAAAATTAATAGGGTCCTATTCTTTAAATACCTCAGAGAATTCATCAAACCATTAGGCATCAAAAATGTCTTCAGCAAAAAGTTCATGTCAAGACAGACAAAAAGTTGGTACTAAAACACAATCAAAAACCAAAAGTTCTGTAAGCAAGCAAAACACTGACACCTAACAGAAAACACAAACTTGAAGAAATGAAATGGGAACACAGGAAAATCATTAGAAAAATTTTAGGAGCAAGAAATACCTACAGCTTTCATATTCTGTACAACATGAGCTGAACCAGAAATGTTTTATTTCCCAAAACCAGTTTTTGAGTTTATAGCCTATCTGATGTAGAGGAACAAACAACAATATGTACATCAATTTCTACAAAATGATAGCTATACATACAGTAGCAGTAACATAAGTTACTTCAATTAAGTACTTCTTTAACAATGGCAAGCATGTTAGTTAATATTATAGGATCTGAAATCTGTTCTATAACATAGTACACAGTTCGTCATGTATGTTACTGCAGTCAAATCTTAGGCAAACATTATAAAGAAATGTCTCTGCCTCAGATCTGACAGCAGTTACATACATGGCAAATTGTGTACTATGTTATAGGATGGATATCAGACTCTTTCATATTCATGGCATGCATGTCATTGCTATAGAAGTACACAATGTAGGTGTACTTACATTACATTCACATTTATATAAATATGTAATCCACAAGCTACTGTACACTATGTGGTAGAGGATACCTTGTACCACAAATTATATTTTCCTTTCCTGTTTCACTTGCAGATAGAGTGAAGGGAAAGCAACTGTCTAACCTCCATATGAGCACTAATTTTCCATATCTTATCTTCTTGTACCTTACATGAAATATATGTTGGCAGCAGCACAATGGTTCTGCAATCAGCTTCAAATGTCAGTTCTCTAAATCTTCTCAATAGTATTACTCGAAAAGAACATCACCTACCCTCCAAATCGTCTCTATAACATTTGATTGTTGTTCCAACCTATTGGTAATGAATCTAGCAGCCCACTTCAGAATTCTTTTGATGTCTTCCTTTAATCTGACCTGGTACAGATCTCAAACACTCGATCAGCACTCAACTATAGATGACTAGTATCCTATATGCAGTCTCTTTTACAGGTGAAACACAATGTCCTAAACTTCTCACAGTAAACAAAACCTGATCATTTGCCTTTTCTACCATAATCCTCACATGCTCATTCTGTTTCGTATCACTTTGCAATGTTATGTCCAGATATTTAAACACTGTGATTTGGTCAAGCAGGAGACAATTAATGCTGCATCTGAACATTGTAGTGTTGCTCATCCACATTAACTTACACTTTCTACATTCAGAGTCAGTTTTCATTCATCACACCAACCAGAAATATTGTCTAAGTCATCTTGTATTGTCCTACAGTCACTCATCTTCAAATCTTCCTGTACACCACAGCATTACCAGCAAACAACCACAGACTGCTGCTCACCCTGTCCACCAGATCATTCATGTATACAGAAAATGATAGTGGCCCTATCACAATTGCCTGAGGCACTCCCAATGATACCATTGCCACTGATGAACACTCACAATCGAAGACAATGTACTTGGTTCTATTACTTAAGAAGTAATATCTTGGAACCTTTGTTAACTTTCTGCAGTGGAGAACTGTGACAAATGCTTTTTGGAAATCTAGAAATGTGGATCCTACCTGTTGCCCTCCATCCACAGTTTACAGTATAGCATGTAGAAAAAGGGCAAATTAAGTTACACACAAGTAACATTATCTAAAACCATGCTCATTCATGCATATAACCTTTTCACACTCTAGGAAACTTATTATACTTGAATAATAGTCAAGAATTCAGCAGCAACCAATGTTGTCAGTCTGTAATACTGTGGGTCTGTTCTTTTACGCTTCTTACATGTAGGAGTCACCTGCACATTTTTCCAGTCCCTTGGGACTTTGTGTTGGGTGAGAGGCTCATGATAAACGCAAGCTAAGTAAGGGGACAATGCCCAAGATTACTCTTTGTAAAACGGAACTGGGAGCCCATCTAGATCTGCCAACTTATTTGTTTTCAACTCTTCCAGTTTTCCTCTACATCAAGGATGCTTATTACTGGGTTACCCTTATGGGACTATGGATCATGAGCAAATGATGGCATGTTTGTACAATTATTCTGCATGAACAATTCCTTAAATGCAGAATTTAAAATGCTGGCTTTCATTTTGCTTCCTTCAACTGCCACACCACACTGTTCAATGAGTGACTGGACTGAAGCCATTGATGTGCTTAGAAATTTTACATAGGACCGGAATTTTCTCAGGTTCTCAGTCAGATCTTTTGCTAAGTTATGACAGTGGTAGTAGTTGTATGTTTCACACATAGAGATTTTCACAAACACACAAATCTCTACTAGCCTTTGCCTATCATCAGTTACACATTCACTTTGAACTGAGAATGTGACAGCCCTGGCTTCCTCATCATTTTCTGAATTTTGTTCTAAACCATGGTGGTTCTTTTCCATCAATACTATACTTACTAGGAACATACATGTCCTGAGGACAATTTAAATCTTTTTAAACTTTGTTCATAGTTCCTCTATGTCCATCACACTGGAACTAAATGTTTCCAGTCCACTGTCTAGGTGAGATGCTAACTATTGCTTATCTGCTCATCCTAGTAGAAATGCCCTCCTAGCCTTTTTGACTGATTTATTAATGTTCATAACCATAGTCAGTAAGATGAAATTGTGATTATTAATCAGTGTCTCTATGCCAAAACTATCAATAAGGGTTGTCATGTTTGTAGATACAAGATTTTTCCACTGTGTCTGTCTGCCCAAACACACCTGACAGATGTTGTTGGTGCTGACATGAGCCACAGCTTGCAGTCATCTCTACCCTGCATGCTTCGTAACCACAGGCAAAGCCTCGTTCACATCTCGGATGAGGCATCCCTGCAGATGTACCAAGCGCAGATTACATTTTTTTCCAGTCCTGAACACTATATTTCTAAGGGACTCCAGAACATGCACAGCACTGGAGCTCCTAATAACTAGCCTGCTCCTTCCTACATCTCCCTACAGACCCTGCTGAAGAAACAGCCACCTGTTCACTCACAGGGAAAATAGGTGAGGCCAAATGCCTAGTATCCACAATAGCCCTTGCCTCGAGTGATGCGAACATCTTACAGCTTGCCACTCATCCTACAGTGTGGGCAGATCCACCACGTCGAGTACACTAGGAGGTACCATGGCCATAGAGCCCATGGGTGAAACCAGTAACACGTGAGGTGTCCCTTTTGAAGGGCCAGATTCTCACCAGCAGCCTGAAGGCTGGCAGGTAGTATCCTGAAGACAGCTGACTGTAGCCAAAACCACTTTCAACTGACTGCAAACTGCAGCCAGCTCCTCCTGTGTCCACACACAGCATGCACACATACTACACATGCTAGAAAGACTAGCTACAGAAGTAAACTAAAAAAGCTGACTGATGCCTAAACATGCAACCTGTTGCCCTCCTGACATGTCACCAATGTACACTGATACCTTAATGAACTGCGTAGCTGGCTGTTTAGAAGAAATATCAATTGAGATACAGACTGCCCGAATCCAGAATTACATAATGAAAGATTAAACCTCTTAAATACATATACTAATTGGCTAGCTAGGCTGAACTGAATGGTCATTTATTTCCACACAAACAAACAAACACATCAGCTAAATTAATACTAATGAAACAGCAATTATAATATTAACATTTCATAACTTCTTAAATATTACAGACTAGCAAACTCTAAGAACAGTTTTGGAATCAACACATAAATTTATACATGCTCACTTTCAAAAAGCAAAAACTAGCAGATCCTTCTTTTAAAAAATCAGGAGCTATGAATGATCAAAACTGCCACTTGTTTTCAGTACAGTCCGAAGACAACTGATGTTAGTTTTGCCCATAATGCCACAAAGATAACACCCACAAAAACACAAGCTATCCAAAGTACTCCTTGCTCATAAGTGTATAGGACATTTAATATTTGCTGATAACTTTTATGCCCTTTTAAATCTAAATGTAATTTAAATGTAAATTTTACCAATTCCACATCCACATGGGCAATTTCATTTGGGATCTTTGAAAGATACATTAGCCTATCTGTTCTTATTTTGCTAATATTTATTGTGTATTCTTGTTTTCTGACATGTTCCATATTCCAGAGAATCTCCTTACCAATTGAAACAAAAAGTACAGCTAATATTCTAATTAAATCACAGAATGAGGAAAATGTGCAGTAGGATCCAATATCAGTTATGCTTAGCTTAATTCACTTGTTCAGGACCAATAGCCTCATCATAAATTCTGAAAAAACCGTTGCAGTTAACTTCCACACCACACAAAACCTCCATTCTGCAAACTCTGTTTACACTATCAAAGGAAAAAATGTGTTGAAGGTTGGCCATACAAAATTCCTAGACAGTCATGCTCAGGCACATCTGAAGTGGGAGGTGCACCTAAACAGTTTAAATAAGAGACTGTATTGTGGAAAGGAATGTTGCCACTCACCATATAGTGGAGATGCTGAGTCACAGACATGCTCAACAAAAAGATTGTCACAAATAATAGCCTCTGGTCAGTAAGGCCTTCATCAGAATTAGACGGCAAACACACACATACACACTGTGGCATCAGTTGCTTGAGACTTCAATCATGTGTGTGAATTGCGTTTATGTGTGTGTGTGTATGTGTGTGTTTGCCATCTAATTCCAATAAAGGCCTTACTAGCCAAAATCTATTATTTGTGGCAGTCTTTTTGTTGTGCGTACCTGCAACTCAGCATCTCTGCTATGTGGTGAGTGACAACTTTCCTTTTCTCAACACTGTTACATCCCAACCTGGGTTTTCCATTGTTAAATAAGAGACTGAACTCACTAGCTTATGCTGTTAGTATCCTCACTCAGAATACAAGCTGTTCATCAGTGCTGACAATGTACCACAGTAGTATATAGTCACTACTTATGCACATAATAATTTTTGGGTGAATTTCACATTTTCTACAAAAACATTTAAAATACAGAAAAAGATTATCAAGATTACAAAAAAAGCTAAATGCAAGGATTCCTGCAGACCCCTTTTTAAACCTCTCAAAATATTGCCACTGCCTTGCTTGTATATATACAAAATACTTGTTTTCACAAAGGGAGCATCTTACAAAGGAAAATCTCTTCAGTCACAACTGTCACATACACACATATGAAACTAGACAGAAGATGAACCTACACATGAACACAGTAAATACAGACTTATGCAAAAGAGGAATGTACCTTACTGGAGCTATGGTATATAACCATTTGCCTTCTTACCTAAAATGCATACCAACATTAAATGCATTTAAAATAAAGTTAAAACAGTTCTTGCTTGAACACCGCTTCTACTCTTTGCCTGAATTTATGGAACACAGTAATAAATAAATCTCATTTAACAAATTTTATTATCTGTCAATTCATAATATAGTTTACATTGTGCTTATCATGTCACGTCACTTAATGCAATTATCACATGTAGAAGTAATGTAGTACACAAACCTACAAAATTATGCATTTTGATTATGTCAACAATGTAGTAAAAATGACTACTGTATTGTAAATGAACTAGGTTTACCACTGTCCTATATCACATGTACAAACAATGCACTAAAATAATTTTTGGGCAAATAAATAAATAACTAATCTAACCTTATCAGTAGCAAAGTCCATTTACACAAAAAATAAAGCCTTTCAAGGATTCAGCTAACAAAATAACACTCAAACACTCATAACCATCCACTCTAAAGATTTATACTGATTATGAAAATATTGAATAATAAGCAGCTTCACTTAAAAGCAGTGATAGTACACAAGCATAAGTCCAAACAGAGCCCAATACTGTACAATACAAATATACATTCTAGAAAATGCATGGGAAGGAGGAGAAGCAGACTGGCACTCTGAGGGTTCCATAAAAACTTAATTATTTACTTAGATAATAATAATAATAATAATAATATCTATAATACTAATAAAAATTTTGTGCAGGTCAGTGGCTTGGTGCAAGTCTTTTTATTGGAGCCACTTGAGTGACTTTGGTGTCTGTAACCTATCCCTGGTATCTAGCCAGGAAAAGGGGACTTACAGTTAACATGGAATCTGCAACATGTTGTTTCTGGTGACTTCTTACATCACTGAAAGCTGAAGGATAGGTTAAAATGAAGAGTGAAAAATCTGTGGTCCAATCAAGATATAATCCTACAACCTCTCAATCTCCAAGCAAGTGCTTTACTGCTAGACCACCAGTCTCAACATTTATATATTTCGATATAGATAGTCTACCTACAGATTTTGATGAGTGAGTTTACAAGTATCAAAATAGGTTACATATGGCTGCACTCTTTGATTTTATTAGCTTAAATTATTCACACCACCAAGGGACCATAGCCCTTAGAACATGACATACAGTCAGCTTGATATCTCTATCCATTCATGAGAAAAAGGGATCTCAATAGAGAGGGAGTGAGTCAGTCAGGCAGACAGACATAGTGACTCTATAATGGTTCTGTTTTCACCTATTGAGGTACAGAACTCCAGAAATACAATCAATATACAGGTGACAGGCAAGTCTTGATTTCTGCAAGCTACCATATGTATATTGATTAACCCTTGACAGGGCACATTGTTTTTTATAACACTAGCAGGTGCATGGCACACTTTGCAAACATGTAAAGAATTATGATCTTTATGTCACCAAGGTAAATATGTATGACCAAAATGACAGTTTAATGTTAGTTCAAGTAAACAATGACAAAATAAACTTACATTATATAAGCTAAATCACTGTTTTTGTAATATAAAACTGTTACCACACAGTAATTATCCCACTTAAAGCACTAAACAGTGCAGGTGGATCAGATCCCAGCCAGTTGCCTAATGGTGGGGTCATGCTGCTAGCTTGGAATCTTGGCATTTTTTTGCACGGATTGTAAATTTTTTCTTGCCTAGGTTGCTGTTTATTTTATATTACTGATGCTCATTTGGATGTATGGCAACTCACCTTATTACTATGTTAGCTTGCAATATCAAAACAATAGTGGAACAGAACAAAACAATGTTATCTGTAATTGGTGCACATTATATACAGGTGCACCTTCTTGAGGGTTAAAAATGACTAACAAGTGAATAACTTCTGAACTTTGCCGAAAATTGTGGGTTTTCAAAACAAATGTCTTAGGTTTGACATTAATTAGGACAAATAATGGAATAACAGGGAGGTGGGAGAAAAACTGGAAATCTAGAGTCTTCGATCTGAAGCGTCAGCAGCAACTTAAAATTCTTACAACATGAAACATTTTACACACCACATAACAGTAATTTTAAATTTTGTAAAACTTACATTTATTTTATTTTACTGATATAGAACAATGAGTTGTGGAAAAAATAGTGGAATTAAGTATCACTTCGCATAAGCATTTCTGTTTTTATTTTTCTTAGGCATTATTGTGAACACTGACTGCCATCACATGGAGAAAGCCTAAAATTAAATGTGCATCTGATAAAGCAGGACCAAGGAAGTGATAATTACAGGACAATAAGTGGCAATCATGTATGAAATTAAACTGTGTAAATAGTGAAATTTCCTGGCAGATTAAAACTGTGTGCCCGACCGAGACTCGAACTAAGTTATGAATATTTGTGAAACAAACTACGTGAACTCATCATGAATAATACTTTTTTTGTAACACGTAGATCATCATTGTCAGGGATTTGCAAAATAATAACAGTGTGGGTTTTGTGGTCCTGGTCCTAGTAAGTCTGTGCAATGTGACTCCATGGAAAGAGTGCCTAATAAACCACAGTGGCCATTTGGATCCTCCTAATCAGTACTAGATTTAATGAATTATGGAGGCAGGAACTTTCTCTCTAACACATCCTTGCATTCCATCATTCTCCTTGACTTACTCCCATTAACAAACCCAATCCCCTACACTACCCCTCTTTCATGGTAATATTCTATTGATAGCAATTATTTATTTGTCTTCTCAGTTATCTACTCTATTACTTGTTTCATCTCTCTCCATTTTTCTCTTCTTCTTGTTGTTTCAGAGATTCATTATGTGATTTGTACTTATACTGATGTCGCAAGGCCTTGTAGATGAAGGAAAGTGGCAGAGTACAATACAGAACAAGTATTGACCCAGCAACATGAAAGGCAGGTTGTGTTTTCTAGCAGACACCAAAGCTTCTACTCACATCAAGGGGCATATTTGCTATTTACTGACAATTTTACAAAAAAAAGTGCATACTGATAGAACCTTGTACATTCATTCATATTCCAATTGTTAAAGTGAAAACAAAACCTCTTAATTAAAAGACTTTCCTTTTTTTCTCTGTACTTCCTCTTAATTCATCTTTATATCTCACTCTGTCCTTCTACCATATCTCCACTGAAACTGGCATGATAATACTCAAGTACTATTTTTGATCTCCTACTCTCTCGCTTCACTTTTTTGACCTATCATCATCACAAAGGGAAGGTCCTTCTCATCCTGGTGTCTGAGTGACATGCTTCTCATTGCCAACCTATCCTAGGGGAAGTACCAATAGTTCTGCATGCAAGGATAGATTTTTTTTGCTACTTTTGTGTGTCTACTGGCAGTATTTCGAATCTTGCACGCTGATGGTAAGGACTGACCAGACAGTCTGTCTTCTTGTAGCCCACTTTCCACTTTTCACAAGTGAGTTTTCCTTTTTGAACAATCAAAATTAAAGTGACATGTGCAAAAATGTGTTTTCTAAAGTAACATAAATTCTCTTCTTTGTCACTCATTTAACTGCTATTAACATGTCACAAACATTCTCTGGTACACAAAAATTAAAGGTTTTACTGGTTCATGTACAAATAAAATAAATAATTATCTTGAATTATTTACACCAATTATACATATAAACTATAGGAAATTACATTCATATCTCTGGTATCATACCTGGACAACACCTTCAGCAATGTATAACATTGAGTGCTTCAAATCACCCTCACGTGAAATAAAATCACCAGGCATGAAGTGCTGTGTTATCATGACAGATGAAATTTCTCTTTTTTCACTTATGTGTAAATCTTGCAACAGACCCAGCTGTAAGATAAGTTTTTATTAAAAGAAACATATGTTTACAGATAAGTAATACTACATCAAATGCATTATAATCTAGGATTCCATAATAAAATGCCGAACAGAAACTTGAAAGGGAAAATCAGTATTGGAGAAAATATACTGATTAAAGAAAGAGAAAACATGTTAACAAAGACTAAAATGAGTACATTGATGAGTTTGCAGACACATTATGTAGAATATACTTATGAATATATTTTATATATGTCTACAATAAGAAAAAATATATTCAGGTATGTATCTACTTCAAGCATAACTATTAAATTCTTTTCCTTTTTCTTACTATTTTCTCTTAATTTTGTATTTTAATGGGAAACTATAGATGGAGTGCATCAGATAATATGAGAAAATGCAACCAATAGGAAGTAATTTATAGTATGCAGTCATATAAAATAATTTGCTGAATTCTGTAGCTCAGTTTCAGAAACAGTGTTCATTGTCAGAGTGCATACATTAAGGTTGATTGTAACAATATTGGAAAGTTGCTACTCACCATATAATGTAGATGTTGAATAGCAGATAGGCACAACAAAAAGACTCCCACAATTAAAGCTTTTGGCCGTTAAGGCCTTCATCAACAATAGACGACAGACAGACAGACACACACACACACACACACACACACACACACACACACACACACACACACACACACACACACAGTGGACGGGGCTAAAGACGAGGCTGTGGATTGGAGGGGTAGGGATAGTATGGTGGGGTGGTGGACAGTGAAGTGCTGCAGGTTAGATGGAGGGCAGGGGAGAGGTGGGGGGGTAGATGGAATAGTGGAAAATGAGAGAAATAAAAAGACTGTATGTGGTGGTGGAATAACAGCTGTGTAGTGCTGGAATGGGAACAGGGAAAGGGCTTGATGGCTCAGTAGATTGTAGATTGTAGATTGTATTTTATTGGTCCTGTTGTCTACATAGCAGCTTATGCATAAGACATTGGACAAGTCAAGTTATAAATATACAGGCTGAAAGTAATTTCAAGGCATACATACGTAAGCTTACAATAATACACTTTACACGTAAGTAAGTATTTATATAACACATTTCATAAATTTAAATATTCTTCAATGGAGTAAAAGCAGTGATGCTGTAAATATGACTTTAGAGATTTTCTAAATGTATTGAGCTCAGTGATAGCTTTTATGTTTTCAGGAAGTTTGTTATAAAGCTTAACTCCCATGTGAAAAGTACCTTTTTGGCACAGTGCTGTGCTGATTTGAGTCATATGTAAGTTTCTATTTTGTCTGGTAAAATGCTCATGTATATCACAATTTTTTTGTAGTCTCCGGTCCTTGCCTATTACATTTAATTTAAAGAACAAAAGGGTTTCCATAATGTATACACATGGTAATGGGGGAATAACAGATTTCTTGAACAGGGGTTTACAAGAGTCTCTAGGCTTGCACCCAGACAAGATTCTAATGGCCCTATTAGCTGTTTTACAGTTTCCCCAGAAGGTGACCACATATCTAAGACGAGAATGAAAGTACGCATGATATGCATTCAATACTGTTTTCTCACTACAGCATGATTTTAATGAACAAAGAAGATAACATAAATTGCTCAGTTCAGCGTTGAGATATTCAATATGTACTGATGTTACTCTGCAGCCAAAGTCCTAAGAATTTGGTTTCAGTACTGTTACCAACTGGCTCGTCATTGATAGAGACTGATGGGATAAACATGTCCTTGTTAGGAACATCGTGGAATTTTAGAGCAACAGTTTTCTTACTGTTTATTACAAGCTGATTAATCTGTGCCCAGTTACTAAGTTGTTTCGTGACCGTGTTTACCGTCTGCTGTAACTGTTCATCATCGCCTCCTTTTAGTAGAATCGTGGTGCCATCTGCAAATATGATTGTTTTGTGTGCATCAATATTTAAGCTTAGATAATTAATGTACAGAAGAAACAAAAGGGGTCCCAGTACAGATCCTTGGGGTACACCACATTTTATTTGTTTATAGTCAGATAAGTGATTAGATACAGTTTTTAGTTCAATATTTGTGTGCTTGACGCACACTGCCTGCATACGATTTGTCAGGAAGGAACTGGTCCACTTGTTGGACAGACCTTGAATACCATATCTTTCTAGCTTTGATAGCAGAATTTTATGGTCCATCATGTCAAAAGCTTTTGACAAGTCAATAAAGACTCCTATTGTTTCCTGTTTTTTGTCCATCAGGTTTAGGATGGAATTGATGCACTCATAGACAGCAGTTGTTGTTGACCTCTTATTTCTGAATCCATGTTGTTCATTACATAGTATGCTGTTTTTATTAATAAATTTCATAAGTTTCTCATACATCACTTTTTCCAGTACTTTAGAGATGCAGGAGGAAATGGTGATGGGTCTGTAGTTATTTACATTGTCTTTATCCCCTTTTTTATATACAGGAAAAACTTTTGATGTTTTCAACACATCAGGGAAAGTGCCTGCCTGAAGTGAGCAGTTGCATAAATGTGTGAGTACTTCAATCAGGTTTGATGCGCTCTTCTTTAACATTATTGCAGGTATACCATCAATAGCTGCCGATTTGGAATTTTTTAGTCCTTTTATTGCTTTAGCTACTTCATCTTGTGAAACAGAACTGATGTACATTGATCCTCTACATGCACTTATTTTATATTCATTTGCCTGGGTGCTCTTAAAGTTTGATTGTAACATATTATCAGCAACACCTGTGAAAAAGTTGTTAAATGTGTTGACTAATGAAGGCTGATGCCAGTAGGGCTACAGGAACATAGGATGTATTGCAGGGAATGTTCCCACCCATGCAATTCAGAAAAGCTGTTGTTGGTGGGAAGGATTCATATGGCACAGGCTGTGAAGCAGTCATTGAAGTGAAGGAAATCATGTTTGGCAGTGTGTTCAGCAACCGTGTGGTCCACTTTTTTCTTGGCTAGAAAAGTTTCCTTATCCCCAGTCCTACATACTGTTCCTGCATTGTTGCTTTGCTCATACAATCCCCCCTAATGGGCTTACCATCAAATTACCCATCCCTGTCTGCCACCCTTCTTTCCACAATGACCTCCACCTGTTCAGATTCCACCAATCCCTAGTCCTCATGTACATAGTCCTGCAAAACCACATCAACCAGCCCAGATCTCCTTGTAGTACATTCTCTCCAGGCATAAAATTCTCCTGCTAATTCCTGGAACCTATAACAAACATTGAAAGTTCTAATGCTTTTATGACTTAAAATGTGAGTGTGGGTTAGGGTTTTACTGATTTATTTCACCAAACAACATTCCACTTCTTTACAAGATTTGCCAGCTGCTGAAACTCTCTTGACTTCTTCTCTGTCAAATAATGCTGGATTAGATTAGATTAGATTAATACTTGTTCCATAGATCATGAATACGACACTTCGTAATGATGTGGAACGTGTCAGGTTAATAAAAGATGTCTGTACAAGAAATTACATTACACAAAATATTGCATGACACTAATGATTAAGTTTTTTTTTTTTTTTTTTTTTTTTTTTTTTTTTATACTTACTTTATATCTAAAAATTCAGCCAATGAGTAGAAGGAGTTGTCATCTAGAAATTCTTTTAATTTATTTTTAAATGTTAGTTGGCTATCTGTCAGGCTTTTGATGCTGTTTGGTAGGTGCCCAAAGACTTTTGTGGCAGCATAATTTACCCCTTTCTGTGCCAAAGTCAGATTTAACCCTGCATAGTGAAGATCATCCTTTCTCCTGGTGTTATAGGTATGCACACTGCTATTACTTTTGAATTGGGTTGGATTATTATCAACAAATTTCATAAGGGAATATATATACTGTGAGGTTACTGTGAGGATCCCTAGATCCTTAAATAGATGTCTGCAGGATGACCGTGGGTGGGCTCCAGCAATTATTCTGATTACACGTTTTTGTGCAATGAATACTTTTCTACTCAACGATGAATTACCCCAGAATATGATGCCATACGAAAGCAGTGAATGAAAGTAGGCATAGTAAGCTAATTTACTGAGATTCTTATCCCCAAAATTTGCAATAACCCTAATAGCATACGTAGCTGAACTCAGACGTTTCAGCAGACCATCAATGTGTTGCTTCCAGTTTAACCTCTCATCAATGGACACACCTAAAAATTTTGAAAATTCTACCTTAGCTACAGACTTCTGTTCAAATTCTATATTTATTACTGGAGTTGTGCCATTTACTGTACGGAACTGTATATACTGTGTTTTATCAAAATTTAAAGAGAGTCCGTTTGCTGAGAACCACTTAATAATTTTGTGAAAAACATCATTTACAATTACATCACTTAGTTCTTGGTTTTTGGATGTTATTACTATACTTGTATCATCAGCAGTACCTTTCAAGCCTCTTTCTACTAATGAAATAAGTACCCATACAAACTTTACGATTTGTCAATCAACAATGTATTTGACTTTCAAGCACAATAAAAATTCTCGCTTTCAACATAATATGTAACTTCAGCATACAGTTATATGTCAGAAACAAATTGATTTACATTAAAAATAAAGTCTGCTTAGACACCATGACTTTCAGAAAAGGAGACTGAAAAACTGTCTTGCCTCTCACATGGCTGAGTCAAGAGTCTACCAGAGTATTTTTTTTAACTTTTCTTGTTTCACATAACAACAGTCAATGACACAATAAGCACAGAGCTGAATATAGATTCCATGGTTCTTCCTTGCACACACAGTAACACACCTATGGATTGTCCTATAGGTTGTAGGTGCTGTCCAACCACAACATGTTCTTTCTTCCCACGACTGATTTTAAACCTGCACACCCAAACACGTGATGCGCAGTAGGTAGAATTCTACCATCCTATACTCGTCTCTAGAATATCACATCTTCAAGATGGTAGAAGGCTGAGTGGTTCTAGAATCTACAAAGAAATTCTTGAATCACTACATATCCCCCCCCCCCCCCTCCGACCAAACACGCAATATTTTATATATAATCATTATGCAAGTAATGCAAGTATGCAATTGTAATAAAGGTTATAATAATAATAAAGGTAATATCACTCATAATAACATTTCATATCTTAAGAGTATACATTCCTTACATATGTTTATACACATATCTCTCCTTTCCATAACAATTCTCTGTCCTGTCTGGAACAATCTTTTGCTTATTGTTTCTCTATTCTTTTCTTATTTTACTTTGTTATTAAGACATGAGCATTTACTTGTTGTTTTAGTCAGCTTTACTAATATTTAGGAGTTACTATTTTTCATTTTTTTATTTTCTTTTTCAATAATAAACTTCAGTTGTTTATGACACATGAGTAATCTATTTCCTATTCTTATTTTTTTTGTATTATCTTTTCCCTAGTATGTACCGTTTTCATTAGTTGTAGCTTGAAGGAACTCTGGACAAAATGAATGTGTCCTTTTGACACTCATTTACTTCCATGAAACATAATAATGCTAGTTGTTCATAGACTTTACACCTTGCAGAATAATCCCTATACTATTTGTGACTTAATGTCCCCTTCTCCTAGGATCAGCACCTATTACTTGCTTTGGGTTGACCTTATGAGAGCACTTTCTCTTGCCATTCTGGTAGGTACACCCGTTACAAAACATCTCTATTTTTTAGGCCACAGATCATCCTACCTCCACGTAGGTACGTCTGCCCTTTATACTTACTGATTTCTGGGTATGCCCCCCTTACCCTTTTGGAGTATGCCTCACAGTTCATTACCCTAATATACATTTCTATGTATACCATAATTAAGTATCTTCTGCTAAAGATATAAATCTATCTTAAACTTCACATTCATTCTTTAATATATCATTCACTCCCTAGAGCCCTCCTCTACTTATCAACTTCTATATGTTCATTAGATATTATATCTATATATACTATTTATGTCCCACTATCCTTCAATTCATCAGAGTTTTTATTGCACTGATGTTGCTTACACCGTTTTCTTATTTATCCATTATTCATTACTATTTTATAGTTGTTCGTTATGTGTGGGCACCTCTCCTAACATATAACTGAGTATTTCATCAGTGAGGACCCATATGGCTGGATCAGTTTGCATCTGTTGTGACAGACCCAGCACCATGTCCTGCCTTACTACTATATGTCTATTCCTCTCCCTGAGAGAACTGTTGCTGACAGCTAAGTTCAAAAATGTTCAATGTATAGTAAGATTTTTAGTTATGTGCTACCCTACTGCTACTAACATTTTCAGCTTAAACACCTTTAAGAGCTTTGGGGACATGTACAGGACCAATTTAATTTAGTGTCAGCCACAGTGCTTTTGCCAATCTAGATGCCACCCTTAGTGTGTCATATAAGGAGATTTTTGAGCAGACACTGAGGCATGCCTGTAACTTTATGGTTCATATTACTATGAAGGCTTTGCCAATGCCTAAATTTTTTCTAGGCTCATCTGCTTCCACTCAGGGTTCATAAAGCTGTTCAGATGGGGCTCACAAGGCTTCATGACCCAGTTGTCATCTCCCTAGTTTCCACCAGCAGTTATCTCACTAGTTTTCCCCAGTAATTGAGCTATGCCTATGGTAGTCATAAAAAAAAGAACAGGTCATTATATATTTGTGGTGAATTTATGTTTATCATTAGCTCACTGTCTTTCATCATTGATCTATACCAACTGTTTGGCCAAGAGCTGTTATTGTCTACACTACCAGGTAAGCAGGTAAGGGGTAGTGGGGGGTGGGGGGTGGGGGGATGGGGGGGTTGCACTACATTTCGAAAATTAATCTGCACATTCAGCCACCACTTGGTGAGGTTTCAAGGCAGTTGTTAATTCTACATGTGCTCTTTTGCTTTTAAAGTTATAATCTTTTGCCATTTAGGGTTACAAGTGCATCTGCCATTTTCCAAAAGTATTTGGAACACATGTTTCAAGATATTATGCACTATGTCAACTATTTAGAAAATATTATAATTACATTTGCAATGCATGCCAAGCATCACAAGAATCTTGAATCCCTTATTAAACATTTTGAGAAAAATGGTTCACATTGCCAATTGGAAACGTATAGTTTTTTTGCATCCAGCATGACTTATCTGGGGCACATTCTTAAAAAGGTATCATGCACTTGTACAGAAGTGTTGATGGATTCATAAAGATATCAATGGCAAGCAGCCTTAAACTATTGCATTTGTTTCTAGAGAAAATAATGTATTGCACCAAGTTTACTCCCCAATTGTTACACGCCCTCTCAATCAGCTCTGCAAGAAGTGCATCAAATTCATGTGATTGGCTGCCTGTCAATAGGATTTTTGGTGCCTTAAGAATATTCCCAAGATGACTTCATGTCTGATGCCTTACATGCCTAGTCTGCCACTGACACTGGCAATGGACATGTTCCAGTATGGACTGTGGCAGTTTTGTTACACAGATTGTCAGATGATTCAAAGTGCTGAACTGCCTGCGCCTCCAAAAGTTTAAAGACTGTGCAGCTCAACTACAACCAGATTGAGGAGCCGCCTTCAGTAATCATTTACAGAGTCAAGAAGATTTACATACATTTGTGTAGCAGCAAATTTCACCTGTTGACTGACCACAAACCCTCAAATTCCTCTTTCTGCATTGGTCAAAGCTACTGAATAAGATGGTGCAGTCATCTGTAGTACCGGTTGTTGTTTTTAAGTGGGTAAAATTATAAAATCCACTTTGGTACCACCACCACACATGACAATGTGGGCACCCTCTCCTACAACCCCAACAGGGAACTGAGTCACCAGAGAACTATCTGTTTAGCCTTGTATTGACAGCTACAAACAATCTTGGATGACTTCCCACTGGCCACATGCAAATCTACTTCAGGATTGACACACAACTCAGTTCTGTCCCAGCTTTCATTGGTGGTCCAGAAAGGGTGGCCAGAGCATGTTTCCCACAATGCTGAACCAGCTCTTCCCAATTATTTTGCACTGTACTATGGGCACAATGCCACACAGTACATCTTAGCATTGGCCAAGGATGAGTCTGACTGTCTGGTCATCTTTCCACGTCTGCTCCAGTCATGCATCCTCCAGCTTGTGACAAAGCAAGCTGGGATAATTTTAATTTTTGCCATCTGCATCCTTAAATTGGTTTTGTTACTTTTAACTATTTACCATTAACTTACGTGAATATCATCTGCATTTACATAAAAGAGAAAGGTAGCCCTCAGTTTTAAAGAATATTAAACCAGATCTAATTTTGTGCTTAGTTTTATGTATGTAATTGATTTCCTAATTTATTTTGACTACTCCCAGTTAGTATCTTTTGTTACAAGGTGAAATCAGTAGTTGTGCCATAACTTAAATTCTGTTGTTGCTGTATAAACAAATATAAATTCTGTACTAATTATAAACATTTGAAAGACAAATGCTAGTATTCTTAAAGTATCTATTTGGCTCTAGTCAGAAACATGTTAGCAAAACCAGACCTTAATTAAATCCAAAGTAATTAACAGTTCTGTCAAAAGTATTGTTTGCGTGACTATATTTGTTAATTTCATGATTTAAACAAATAATTCAGCCTAAATCATGTAGTAAAAGAATTTTTAGATGTATGCAGTTAATTTAATGAGTTAAGTTTTAATTGTACTTTCTGTGAATTTAACTTCGAAATATGTGTAGTTTTGGAATCTATTATTGTGGTGATATTTAAGGGCCCAATTTTTGGTTATGAGGCAGTCAGTACATGGACAAGTTTCAGATGAGGAAGCTGTGCTGGTTAAAACAAAAACAATGCTTGAACTTAACTGTGGAATAAGTGTTAAACAATTGGACCATGTTTAAAAACAATGACAGTGTCTGCTCCATATCAACCTTTCTATTCTTTGTGGTTAGGATTTACTGCTCATAGATGTTCAATAGTAAACTACTGTAGCAGTATGTGGAGGTTTCCCAGCACACTATTAATGAGGCTTAACTAAAGTTAAACAATAGTGCACTGGCCATATAAGTGTGTATTACAAGGAGATCATGAACAATGAAACTGAATTATTGTGAAACACAACTGTGCACCTGTTGGCTACATTATTTACGGTAGTCAGTTTCGGAATCCACAACCCATTTTTCAGCCAGTGTACACATCGATACTGAGGACAACAAATAAAGAATAAATAAAGCAGCCGGAACCACTACATATCGAGTGCTGGGTGACGAATATTATATGTGGGCAGAATAAATTAGAACTCACGAACATTGACAGGGAAGTGTGAACTCAAGTGGTTTACAGTACAGTTTTAATTGGAGAAGTGATACAGTCAATCAGCACTGGGGTTGGCAGCAGCCAATCAGTGAGCGGGTTCTATGGAAGCACCCATTGAGCACAGGAGCAGCCAATCAACATGCAGATGGACACAACTGGCCAGAGGTAAACAAAATGCTTTGCCAAGAGAATTACAACTTGCTGCAGGTATGCAGTTCCAGATGACAACTGCGAGAACCACAGCAGAGCAGCAGCAGACAAGTGATTAAAAACAAGGTAATTAAGTGATACATCATGAGTGACCTTAACGAACAAGACAGTGTGA
Organism: Schistocerca gregaria; assembly: GCF_023897955.1. Lineage (NCBI taxonomy): Eukaryota > Metazoa > Arthropoda > Insecta > Orthoptera > Acrididae > Schistocerca > Schistocerca gregaria. The sequence continues at coordinate 616,324,503 of NC_064923.1, read as the reverse complement.
ATAGAGTCAAGGGACAGCAGTAGCCTGGTTCTGTAGATGCTAGTAGTTATAAATCAAACATGAATGTAACACCGAATGATGAGGACAAAAACCTATTGTAGAAGAAATGATAAAAGCATCATCTACAGTGTATGGTGAGGTAAGAGAAATGAACAAAAACAGTACTGAAATGCATGAGATCATTAAGGTTAAGAAGGAGGAACCTAGTACTGAAAGTCAGCAAGGACAAAAGTGTACGGCAGAAAAAAAACTCTACACCAATGTTAAGGCAAATTGTGAGTTGTTTGAGTAATACGAGTATGAAAGAAGACATGAATATGGTGGAAAATAACATTAGTAGCGTGGAAAGGAAAACTGACAGCATTAAAATTAACATGGTTATCTTAAAGTATGAAATGAAGAAAGAAATTTAAAAAAGAAATTCAGGTGGTCAGCTCTACTCTTTCAAAATTAAATAACAGGACTGAGGCAGTAGCTAAGGGCTGTGATGAAAAGATAAAGAAGGTAGAGCAGAATACTGACAAGAAATTAACATTAATGAGCAGTACATATGTACAACAGAGAAAAAACTTTGTGATGACTATAGTAGGAGGGTGGAGGCTTCCGAAAAACAGTGTAAGGAAATTTTGTGCTGAAAGCAGGTTTAAACTTGTGAACCAAATTGATCAGATTAAAAATCATTCAGAAACTGAGGTATAAATGTAAAAGTAAATGAAAATCTAGATTCAAAATTGACAGAAATGGAGAAAGATGTGGAAGAGGTAGAAGACCTAAACCATAGAGAAAGTCACAGTGGGTCTTTCTCTGACAGTAGTTGTAGTGATGATAGCAATGATGAATCCAGTAGTAAAAACGATGGCATCATGGTAAGTAAAAAGGAGGTGTGGCACTCTGTAATAACAGCAAGTTTACAAGAGATACATGTTAAGTGTTTACTAGACAGTGGTAGTGATCTAAAAGGCATTTCACAGGTATTTTTTGAATTTATAAAAAACGCAGATGGTATAGTAGTGATGCATGTTTCTGGAATAAAAATTATTGATGCTACTGGTAAGCTGTCAAAGAGTGTGAAACAAGAGGTACTATTAAATGTGAAATTGGCAGGACAATTGTTGAAATACAATTTGTTGGTGATCCAAAATCTCAGCATTGATGTAATATTTGGGGCCAATTTCTTGTGTAAATAGCAAGTAGGGAGCTCAACATTCTCTGTTGGATTAATTATGTGGCAATAATGCTTACCCTAGCTGACTGTCTCATTGTAATTTTGTACAGTGGCATACTTAAAAACAAAGAGTCCAAGACTTACCAAGTGGGAAAAAGCCAGTACATAGGCACAATGAATAAAACACACAAACACACACACAGAATTTCTAGCTTTCGCAAACGATGGTTGCTTCTTCAGGAAAGAGGGAAGGAGAGGGAAAGACAAAAGGATGTGGGTTTTAAGGGAGAGGGTAAGGAGTCATTCCAATCCCGGGAGTGGAAAGACTTCCCTTAAGGGGAAAAAAGGACAGGTGTACACTCGCACACACACACATATCCATCCGCACATACACAGACACAAGCAGACATATTTAAAGGCAAAGAGTAAGGGCAGAGATGTCAGTCGAGGCGGAAGTACAGAGACAAAGAAGTTGTTGAAAGACAGGTGAGGTATGAGCGGCGCAACTTGAAATTAGCGGAGGTTCAGGCCTGGTGGATATCGAGAAGAGAGGATATACTGAAGGGCAAGTTCCCATCTCCGGAGTTCGGATAGGTTAGTGTTGGTGGGAAGTATCCAGATATATTGAGAAGAGAGGATATACTGAAGGGCGAGTTCCCATCTCCGGAGTTCGGATAGGTTAGTGTTGGTGGGAAGTATCCAGATATATCGAGAAGAGAGGATATACTGAAGGGCGAGTTCCCATCTCCGGAGTTCGGATAGGTTAGTGTTGGTTGGAAGTATCCAGATAACTTGGACGGTGTAACAGTGTGCCAAGATGTGCTGGCCGTGCACCAAGGTGATTCTCATTACCAACCAACACTGTCTGCCTGTGTCCATTCATGCGAATGGACAGTTTGTTGCTGGTCATTGCCACATAGAAAGTGTCACAGTGTAGGCAGGTTAGTTGGTAAATCACGTGGGTGCTTTCACACGTGGCTCTCCCTTTGATTGTGTACACCTTCCGGGTTACAGGACTGGAGTAGGTGGTGGTGGGAGGGTGCATAGGACAGGTTTTACACCGAGGGTGGTTACAAGGGTAGGAGCCAGAGGGTAGGGAAGGTGGTTTGGGGATTTCATAGGGATGAACCAAGAGGTTACGAAGGTTAGGTGGACGGCGGAAATACACTCTTGGTGGAGTGGGGAGGATTTCATGAAGGATGGATCTCATTTCAGGAAAGGATTTTAGGAAGTCGTATCCCTGCTGGAGAGCCACATTCAGAGTCTGATCCAGTCCCGGGAAGTATCCTGTCACAAGTGGGGCACTTTTGGGGTTCTTCTGTGAGAGGTTCTGGGTTTGAGGGGATGAGGAAGTGGCTCTGGTTATCTGCTTCTGTACCAGGTCAGGAGGGTAGTTACGGGATGCGAAAGCTGTTTTCAGGTTGTTGGTGTAATGGTCGAGGGATTCAGGACTGGAGCAGTTTCGTTTGCCACGAAAGCCTAGGCTGCAGAGTAGGGACCGTTTGATATGGAATGGGTGGCAGCTGTCATAATGGAGGTACTGTTGCTTGTTGGTGGGTTTGATGTGGACGGATGTGTGAAGCTGGCCATTGGACAGATGGAGGTCAACGTCAAGGAAAGTGGCATGGGATTTGGAGTAGGACCAGGTGAATCTGATGGAACCAAAGGATTTGAGGTTGGAGAGGAAATTCTGGAGTTGTTCTTCACTGTGAGTCCAGATCATGAAGATGTCATCAATAAATCTGTACCAAACTTTGGGTTGGCAGGCTTGGGTAACCAAGAAGGCTTCCTCTAAGTGACCCATAAATAGGTTGGCATACGAGGGGGCCATCCTGGTACCCATGGCAGGCTAAAGTACTTTGGACAAATGGTTCATAAAGAAAGATTCGATTTCTTATAAAAAGGGCAAAAGACATTTTTAGGGAAGTAGACTGTATCACAAAAAAATGTGATGTTGAATTAAATGGAATGATCATATAAAGTTGATCGTCGGTAAAGCAGATGCCAGACTGAGATTCATTGGAAGAATCCTAAGGAAATGCAATCTAACTACAAAGGAAGTAGGTTACAGTACACTTGTTTGCCCACTGCTTGAATACTGCTCAGCAGTGTGGAATCCGGACCAGATAGGGTTGATAGAAGAGATAGAGAAGATCCAACGGAGAGCAGCGTGCCTCGTTACAGGATCATTTAGTAATCGCGAAAGCATTACGGAGATGATAGATAAACTCCAGTGGAAGACTCTGCAGGAGAGACGCTCAGTAGCTCGGTAAGGGCTTTTCTTAAAGTTTCGAGAACATACCTTCACCGAAGAGTCAAGCAGTATATTACTCCCTCCTAAGTATATCTCGCGAAGAGACCATGAGGATAAAATCAGAGAGATTAGAGCCCACACAGAAGCATACCGACAATCCTTCTTTCCACGTACAATACAAGAGTGGAATAGAAGGGATAGAGGTACTCAGGGTAACCTCCGCCACACTTCATCAGGTGGCTCGCGGAGTATGGATGCAGATGTAGATGTAGATGTAAATATAGACTGAAGATTACCACCAGAATGTACAGTCATTAACAAACAAAGTTGATTAAATAAATATACCCCTCAATAGTGAATGGAAAGATGTTTCAGTGTTATGTTTTTTTTAGTATTGGATACAAAATAAGTATTTTCAGTACTTAAAAATATTGCATATTAACCTTGCAAAATGCTTTAGTAGAATGAAATCAAAACATGGAGGAACTTGTATATATGTCAAAGAAAATGTAGATTATAAGAGTATAGCATCTGTTTGCAAACTTCGTTGTGAAAGAGACTTTGAAATCTCAGCTGTTGAGTTAATGTCTGAAAAAACTATTATTTTATTTGTGTACAGTTCTCCTGCTAACAACATAAGTATTTTTTTCAAAAAATTGGAGCTAGCTTTATGTAAATTTAACACAACTGGGAAAACAGTGGTACCATGTGGTGATTTTAATATTGACTCTCTGAGCCATAGCCCTAACAGGGAAACTTTTTAAATATTATACAAGCCTACAATCTTTGTCTGACTGTTAGCTCTCCAACATATGTAACAAAAACAAGTGTCACACTCCTTTATCAGGTATGTGTAAACATGGGCAAGTGTTCATCAGAGAACTTTGATACCAGCTATAGTGACAACCTTTCACAATTACTGACCATACCCATAAATCACATTTTGACCAGTATAGAAAATGTTATCCATAAAAGGATTTATAGTAGGAAAAATATTGAATACTTCCAGTACCGAATCAGCAAACAATCTTGGAGTGTGTGTATGTGTGTGTGTGTGTGTGTGTGTGTGTGTGTGTGTGTGTGTGTGTGTGTGTGTCTGTTGGGGCTTATGGGCACTCAACGTCAAAGTCATCTGCGGCCTGACACAATCTTGGAGAGAAGTATCTAATTATAAAAAAAAAAAGATGGAACATTTTTTGAACATTTTCAAGCATAATTTTGACATATATTATAAAAATAACAGTAAGACAAGTACTTTCACCTTTATTAGACATATGCAACTCATCCTTATCACGTGCTGTCTTCCCTCAGCAACTGAAAATGGCAAAAGGGATATTCCTATATAAAAAAAATCTGATCATCTATGTATGGGTAACTATAAGCCTGTGTATCTAGGGTCAGAGTTTTTGAAAATCATTGAAAAACTGTTCCTTTCAAAACTAACTACATCCTTCGAGAAGAATAATATTATTTCTGGGTGTCAACATGGCTTCAGACCACAGCAATCAATTGAAACAGCCACTTTCAATCTGATAAACCATCTCTTAAATTCAGTGAACAACCACAGAAATACCTCAGGTTTATTCTTGGACATAACCAAAGTTTTTGATGTGATTGATCATTCTATACTCTGGAGGAAGCTTGAATGGTGTGGTGTAAGAGGTACACCAAATTCACGGATTAAATCATATTTGGAATATTGCTCTTAAGTAACTGAAATTAAATACATGGAAGGAAATGACCTCCAGGTACACCTTTCAGAACCATGTGGACTAAGTCATGGTGTTCCACAGAGCTTCATTTTATGTCCCTTTCTTTTTTTGGTCTACATTAATGATTTCCCATCACACATTAGGGACTCTTAACCTGTACTGTTTAAAGATGACACCAGTCTGTTGATTGAAGGGAATAAAGAAGAAAATCTTACTGCATCTGCAAAACATATTACAAAAGGAGTCTCTGGATGGTTTACCAGTAACAGGCTAATACTTAATCGCCAAAAAATGGTACTCATGAATTTCCACACTGATCAAAATAAAAATCTGGCACAACCTGTAATATGTATAGATAAACAAAACATTAGTGCTGTCAATGAAACTAAATTCTCTTGGGATTCATATCCATGAAAATCTTAAGTGGAGCAATCATATGACAGCCCTAAATTCAAAATTAGCAAAAATGGTTTATGTAGTAAGAATTCTCTGCAACAGTACTAGTGCAGAAACAGTTAGGGCTGTATACTTTGCTTTTGTACATTCAATACTGAAGTACAGTATCATTTTCTGGGGAAATGTACATCAGGCCATAACAGTTTTCAGGAAACAAAAGGCAATTATAAGAACAATGAAACAAGTGAGCAGCAGAAAATAATGCAATCCTTTCTTTAAAGATCTAAAGATCATACCCCTTCCCTGCATTTATATACTGGAAGTAGTCATGCATGTCAAAAAGAGGCATACTGAGAAAAGAAAACCTTTCTCCTCAAAACGAAAGTGTCCATGATTACAGTACGAGGTCAGATAGTTACATACATGTTAATCATTGTAACACCACATTATGTCAAAAAACGTGTATATCATGCAGGGACAAAACTTTATAACAGATTTCAAAAATTTGTAATTATTAACTGTATTGATCCAATTTGTCATAAAAATTTATAAAATTTATGTTTGACATTTGAAAAACCTATAGCTAAAAACATTTTCTGTCCAATATCCTGTGTGCAATATATGTACTAAAGAGATTTATATTGACAAATAAATAAATAAATAAATATGTAAATGAAGTAATGGTGCTGACAGACGTGATTAATGCATAAGATAACTGTATACAAACAAATGTGGTGTAACTGTATTGATCATCAATTTTTGAACTCGGCAGCATTGGGTATAGTGTATATAGTGCATTTCATGAGACTACAGTTGGAAATGAGAGCTGTATCATAACAGCCCATTAAGACTAACTTAAAATAAACATTTTCCAGTCTAATTGAGGATCACACATGTAAACAAAATATGTAACTCATCATGAAAAAATTATAACTGAAAAAATAACTGTTTAATCTCATTCACGTCAAAGTGTAGAAGCTCTGTAAATGAAGGTAACAGTTTCCATGAAGGGAGTCTCCAGTAATTAATAAAAAATGTTAATGTATTATTGTAATTACATATTCGAGAAGTTATTCTCGAGTAAAATAACAGACATGTACTAATATTGTACTGTACTAGCTGCACTGGAGCAGACATATGTTTATATATGTATTTTCAATTTTTCTATGTCAATTTTAATTGTTAATTAATCAAAAATGATTCTAAACAATGTGTAGGATTGTTCAGGATTGTTAAAAAAGTATAAATAGTACAGCCATGTTGGCAAAGGGGGTCAGAACTTTGTGTGTATTTGGACGGTAAACATGTAGCTTGTTGAGCATAATTCATTTCATTATTGTAAGTATGATGCAACTTGTTTCAGATTTGTCAAGATGCATTTATTTACTTTGAGACTGTGATAAATATTCAGATGAAACACTATACTGGATTCAATATTGTTTTTCCTTTATAGTAAAAACCTACAGTTGCTGTTTTCCAGGACTTCTGCTGTGACAGATTACTAGCTACGAAGAGTAAATTAATGCATAGTAATGTTTTATTTGGTGTATGGAGCTGGGATGCAGTGTAATTCTGTAAACTAATCTTGTATTTTGTTTCAGAACTAGTTCACTTGTTGAAATATTATTCCATGTTTTTGAAAACTGAACAACGAAGAAAGTGAGTAACACTATATATGACTTGATGATACTTATGTGACAACGCAACTTGGAGAACTAAATGTAAGTACAATACTTGTTTGAATTTTTACTTTTGGAAATTGTTTTTCATCTGCATTGTTGTTATGGAGGATAATAGGGAGGTTAACAACAATAGGGAAGTTGACCATAATGGGGACGTTAATGGAAACATGCAAAATAGCGTAGGTATTACTGATAATAATTTAGTCAATCAAGACAATGAAATCAGAGAGGATAGTGATCACAGTAGTGTATGATCACCCTTCTGTGGATTTGAATCAAATGTATCAGTCTTAGAGAGGTTAGTTCAGTTAATGGAAAAACAAAAACGATCATTTGATGAACAGTAAACTTTTCAGGATTCTGCCGATAAAAAATTAGACAACCATGGAATCCAAATTCATGAGACAAAGGAGAGTTTAGACAGATGCTGGGAAAAAGTAGACGAGAATACCAAAAATGTGTCGACTATAGAAGGGGAAATTGTTACCTTAAAACAGGAATACCAAAAATTCAAAGAGAGGCTAGATCTGTGCAAAATTTCGAAAAAGTTGGTACTATAGAAGTGTTACAATTGAAAAGGCTCAACAAAGATTTCATAAAGAAATTCACAGAAACAGACCAAAATATACAAAATTTCACTAGAATTGCAAATGAGAATTTTGCAGAATTAAAAGAAGATGTAGAAACTTGTTTAGGCATAAGAAAATTACAACTCATAAAAAACTCAGCTAATGTCCACTGCTTTTTGCAAATTCAAATATTGAGAAGTGAGAAATCAGTTAACTTAACATATTTGAAGCTAATACTGTAAAATATTTTTTGTAGTTTATATGCATATTTCTTTTATGTGTGAATATTTGCATATTTATACCTATATTTTGTCTAATCATAGAGTGGGGGTTGAAAAGGATATATTTGAACATTTGTATATGCTTTTACCTGGCATGGATTGTAGGTTGTTTGATATTTATATAGGATCATTTGAAATTGTTGAATACCCACACCCAAATGTATATAGACTTTTATATCCTAAGTCCAAAATATTATTTGGACTCAGCAATTATACAAACAGTCTTCATCACTCATCTAACACCACAAGAATTCTCTTTCCTCAGGAATTTGCAAGCTCTTTTTGCAATTTGGGGGCGGTGAACCCAACGCTCTGAGCTCGTGTGACTCCTTTCCTTTTCAAGTCACATCCCCTCTTACTTTTTTGTACAAACGCACCCCCTTCCACTTTATGATTTGGACATATAGTTAGAGACTGGATGGCAAAGGGAACAGGTGCACATATTTCATACTAAGCCAGCTGTCTAGATATGAGTACAAACTTTGAGCGGGTCTAATAATGTGTGATTTAATAATACAACCAGAGTATGAATTTTGAGGAGAGTTTGTGTTATATTTACTTATGATGTCAGTACAGTTACATTGAGGTTCTATTACTTTACAATTTGGATATGATACTCTCACTGTACTGATAATGTTGTACTCTCATTGTGCTGATGATTTTATGAAAAGTTGAGAAAATGTTTACAATTGGTGTGAAATTTACTTAATATATCTGTGCAGTTATAGTGAGATTCTATCACTTTACAACTGAGATGTGATTACAATTAGGCTAGACTGTCTGTGGGCTTATATATTTGGTTTGATCTGTTACTATACCTCTTATGTGGAAGTCACAGGATAGACGTTGATTTACTATCAAGTATGAAAATATTCTGTGTAATGATCTTGTTCTTAACATGTATTAAATCTACTGTGTAATTGCCAAAGGAACATTTCTCAAAAACAATTTATTATGTTAGTATTACTTGAATGGTTCGATCTGTGGAGCATGAAGAAAATGGAATTTTATGTTGGAGATAGTTATTGGAACAGAAGTGTTCTGATTCCCAGGATTTAAGATTCACACAGTTTTATTTTTATTTTACCTCTACTTTTCAATGACCAAACCATTAGTAGTCTTATTTAATTATTTTTTGTCATTGTAGTACTATAAGATAGAGTAGATGTTTGCTGCATGTCTGCTATCTGTATAAGTCATGCTATATTCTTAGTATAGATACAAGGTGTTATTTGTCACAATGTTGACATAAATCTGAAAAAACAGCTCAACTATCAACTTCTTGTGATAGAAAAAGTTTTTACAAAGAGTAAATTAACAAATAGTAACGTTTTAGAACTTAATAGAACAGAGCAGTATTTTAAGGGGGTACAAGTCATCAAATGCTGCATCATTGAATCTATGGGTTGTCTGAAACCTTCTGTTTGTTTTTTGAGGAATGATGAACTTGAGGTCTTAATACTGGAATGAAGAACAATAAGTTCTCTGATTAACTGATAACTATGGTAATAGACTGGTGTGAGGATTTAATTTTTTGTTTGAATGAGAGTAGTGCTTAGAGTAGAGTGGAGAAATGGGGCAATGATTTGGAAAAACTTCCATCCCCTTAATTTTGATTTGAGTTATGTGGTGGTGACACTATTCCTTTGTCATAACATAATGACTAGTAAATCTATGCTACTGCACATCTTGAGTTTTTACAAGAGATAGTGTGCATATTTTAGACACTAAAGTGCTATTTTGTGAATAGGAAAAAGACCCAAATCTTTCACATTTAACCTGTATCAGACAGCTACAACTTGAAGTAAAGTTTTTTGCCCTGTAATGTGCAATTAATTTTAAAAAAATTTCTAGTCCACACTTTTCATACTATAGTCAATTTCAGTACTAATTATTGTAATGTTATGAGAACTATGTAGTTATGATGTATGACTATCATCTGCCCTTAGTATTAAACATTTTTTCCTTGTACTTATTTAGAAGTAAAAGTAAGTGTAGTAAAGTAGGGTACTCTGTCTCATTTTTCATGTACTGTGGTGGAGGAGAACCACCTCCAAGGGAACTAATCACAGTGCATTTCCTTGCTAATTGTCATTTAGACTTGTTGAAAGCATGGACAGCTGGATGAGAAAGAGTGTAAAAGTTCATTACATGTGTGAAGTGGTTGCAAAAAATACTAAACATTGAACAGGTGAAATTTTTGTCTAAACATGAACTGCAACATGTAGTATAATGTAGATTTTTTCCCCCAACCCATGAGGATTTATTTTGTTTAGCAAGACAGGACTTGTATAAAATGATATGTGTCTTTACCCAAGAAGGACATCACTTCTGATGAAGATGCCAATTTTTATTAAATGTATAACTTGTGTATATTGTGTGTGTGTGTGTGTGTGTGTGTGTGTGTGTGTGTGTGTGTGTGTGTGTGTGTGTGTACAATTCACTGTGTGTAAATATTTTGTATGAGGATTTTGATATGGCCAGTTTGTATAAATAGGAATTTGAAAAATATACTGTACTTTTGATACTATTTCTTATGTAATATTTTTTGTGCATAGATTTAAAACCTAATTTCTGGCGTCACTTGTTTGATTGATTTCTTTATTAATCCATGTAACAATTTACATTGCGTGGATCTCGTCAGCAAAATCATATACATACCAATATACCTACAATTATACACATAAAATTAGTATTTACACACATTTTTGAGGTATCTTAAATTACCTTTATATCCTTATGTAATTTGTAATTTTCTTATAGTACTGTACAAGTCTGGATTTCATATTATAATTATTTCCTCATGTATTACAATGCAGGCTACTTTAATTACACTACATGTTTTAATTCAGATAGTCCATTACTGCGTAATAACTGTCATTTAATAAAAAAAATTAGTTTTGTTTTGAACTTTCCGATTGTGTCAATATCGTTTGTTTTTGGGGGTAATTTATTATATAATTTAATGGCATTGTTCAACAAACTCTGCTGAGTTTTAACTTTATTTTTCCTCTCTAGATGCAGATTGTATTGGTTTCTAATTTCATAGCTGTGTACTAAATAATTTTTCAAATAGCAGTCAATATTTTTTTTTACATACATAATCCTTTGAAAAATGTATTCACAGGGGACAGTTAGGATTTCCAGCTTTTGGAAATGCTCAAGGCAGTGAGCCCTACTGCCACTCCTGGTTATTACACGAATTGCTCTTTTCAGTAATTTGAAAACTATATGAATATTTTTACTGTTGACTCCCCAAAATATTATTCCATAGGTAATAACAGAGAGGATATAAGTAAAATATACAGATCTGACACATGTAGTATCACACACTGCAGTCAGAATTCTAAGAGCATAGCATGCTGTAGTGATTCTGTTACTAAGTATTTTAATATATTCTTCCCACTTTAACTGACTGTCAACATGCATACCAAGAAATTTTGTGTAGTGTACACATTCTATAGTTTCATTGTTTAACTTAAAATTGTTATAGTGTGGTTTTTTGCAGAGGTAGTAGTTAACAGCACTTTTTTTTTTAATTTAGTGTTGGTTTATTATTGGATGCCCACTCACGTACACTGTTTAGTGTCTGTTCGCCTTTTTCTTTCAGTGCATCTGGTGATTTGTCACTGATTAGAACATTTGAGTCATCTGCAAACAATATTGTTTGTCCATGCTATTTGCTCTGTGGGAAGTCATTTATGTAAATGAGGAATAGTATTGGGCCAAGGACACTACCCTGTGGGGTCTGAAGTATTCTTTACAATATGGTTTGAGCAACTTGGAATATGTGAGATTTCAGTTATCTGTCTTCTATTTTTTAGAAATGACTGGAACCACTTTTTCACAAGTCCCCCTTATTTAACAATATGTTGTGGTCTACTGTATCAAACGCTTTAGTTAGATCAAGAAATGTACCTGTTGTGTAGTTCCCTTTATCTAATGCTTCTAGAATGTGTTTTGTGAGGTGTGCTGTTGCTGATTCTGTGCTTTTCACTGATCGAAATCCAAACTGGTCAACAGACAGCAAGTTCTATTTATTTTTAATAATTCATTAGCCTATCTTGCATAATAGTTTCTAATATTTTTGCAAAGCATGATAGTAGAGCAATTGGCCTATCATTTTCAATTTTTCCTGCATCACCTTTTTTGAAGAGAGGTAGTAATTTCGCATATTTTAAATAGTCTGGAAAGTAGCCCTGCTTGAAAGATTGAATTATAATATCAACTAAAGCTGGAAGTAGGCCCTTGATACAGTCCTAATAATAAAAATGGGGACTTCATCCAGACCAGCTGAGTTTTCGTTTTTCAGTTTGCTGACTGCTTTATAGACTTCTTCCGGTGTTGTAGGGAATAACGCCATTGAGTGTGATACACCATTATTTGGCTTTTTGACCTGAGGATCTGTTAGAAAATTTTCCTGTAATTTTATTCCTAAGCTAATAAAATAATCATTTATATAGTTTGCCAAATATATTGGGTCTTTTATTAGAGTCCCTTCCTCTTTGATTTTCAAGTTTGACAGATTCATTTTCCTAGTATCAGTTTCCTGCTTCACAATCTTCCATACTGCCTTATTTTTGTTTTGTGCAGAGAGCATTAGTTTGCAGTTATGAGCTCTCTTTGCTGCAAGCAATATTTTCCTACATGTATCCTATATCTTTTATAAAAGAGTGAGAAAGGACGATTAGTTTGGCTGTGTTTAATGGAGCTCAGGTACTTTAGTGTTTCAGACGATTTTTGATTCCTTTTGTGACCCACTTGTTTTTTTCCTGCTGTTGATAATGGACATAATACTTTAGGAAATGTTTCTTCAAAATTTAATTTAAACAATGTCATGCAACTTTTTAATTTTTCATTTGCATACCTCTGTGGGGACTACTCAGGAGGACGTCGTTATGAGGAGAAAGAAAACTGGCGTTCTACGGATCGGAGCGTGGAATGTCAGATCCCTTAATCGGGCAGGTAGGTTAGAAAATTTAAAAAGGGAAATGGATAGGTTAAAGTTAGATATAGTGGGAATTAGTGAAGTTCGCTGGCAGGAGGAACAAGACTTTTGGTCTGGTGAATACAGGGTTATAAAAACACAATCAAATAGGGGTAATGCAGGAGTAGGTTTAATAATGAATAGGAAAATATGAATGCGGGTAAGCTACTACAAACAGCATAGTGAACGCAATATTGTGGCCAAGATAGACACAAAGCCCATGCCTACTACAGTAGTACAAGTTTATATGTCAATTAGCTCTGCAGATGATGAAGAAATTGATGAAATGTATGATGAGATAAAAGAAATTATTCAGGTAGTGAAGGGAGACGAAAATTTAATAGTCATGGGTGACTGGAATCCGAGTGTAGGAAAAGGGAGAGAAGGAAACATAGTAGGTGAATATGGATTGGGGCTAAGAAATGAAAGAGTATGCCGCCTGGTAGAATTTTGCACAGAGCACAACTTAATCATAGCTAATACTTGGTTCAAGAATCATAAAAGAAGGTTGTATACATGGAAGAACCCTGGAAATACTAAAAGGTATCAGATAGATTATATAATGGTAAGACAGAGATTTAGGAATCAGGTTTGAAATTGTAGGACATTTCCAGGGGCAGATGTGGACTCTGACCACAATCTATTGGTTATGACCTGTAGGTTAAAACTGAAGAAACTGCAAAAAGGTGGGAATTTAAGGAGATGGGATCTGGATAAACTGAAAGAACCAGAGGTTGTAGAGAGTTTCAAGGCGAGCATAAGGGAACAATTGGCAGCAATGGGGGAAAGAAACACAGTTGAAGAAGAATGGGTAGCTCTGAGGGACGAAGTAGTGAAGGCAGCAGAGGATAAAGTAGGTAAAAAGACGAGGTCTGCTAGAAATCCTTGGGTAACAGAAGAAATATTGAATTTAATTGATGAAAGGAGAAAATATAAAAATGCAGTAAATGAAGCAGGCCAAAAGGAATACAAACGTCTCAAAAATGAGATCGACAGGAAGTGCAAAATGGCTAAGCAGGGATGGCTAGAGGACAAATGTAAGGATGTAGAAGGTTATCTCACTAGGGGTAAGATAGATACTGCCTACAGGAAAATTAAAGAGACCTTTGGAGAGAAGAGAACCACGTGTATGAATATCAAGAGCTCAGATGGCAACCCAGTTCTAAGCAAAGAAGGGAAGGCAGAAAGGTGGGAGGAGTACATAGAAGGTTTATACAAGGGCGATGTACTTGTGGACAATATTATGGAAATGGAAGAGGATGTAGATGAAGACGAAATGGGAGGTAAGATACTGCGTGAAGAGTTTGACAGAGCACTGAAAGACCTGAGTCGAAACAAGGCCCCCGGAGTAGACAACATTCCATTAGAACTACTGACGGCCTTGGGAGAGCCAGTCATGACAAAACTCTACCAGCTGGTGAGAAAGATGTATGAGACAGGTGAAATAACCTCAGACTTCAAGAAGAATATAATAATTCCAATCCCAAAGAAAGCAGGTGCTGACAGATGTGAAAATTACCGAACTATCAGTTTAATAAGCCACAGCTGCAAAATACTAACGCGAATTCTTTACAGACGAATGGAAAAACTGGTAGATGCAAACCTCAGGGAGGATCAGTTTGGATTCCATCGAAATGTTGGAACACGTGAGGCAATACTGACCTTACGACTTATCTTAGAAGAAAGATTAAGAAAAGGCAAACCTACGTTACTAGCATTTGTAGACTTAGAGAAAGCTTTTGACAATGTTGACTGGAATACTCTCTTTCAAATTCTGAAGGTGGCAGAATTACAATTTGTACAGAAACCAGATGGCAGTCACAAGAGTCGAGGGGCATGAAAGGGAAGCAGTGGTTGGGAAAGGAGTGAGACAGGGTTGTAGCCTCCCCCCGATGTTATTCAATCTGTATATTGAGCAAGCAGTAAAGGAAACAAAAGAAAAATTTGGAGTAGGTATTAAAATGCATGGAGAAGAAATAAAAACTTTGAGGTTCGCCGATGACATTGTAATTCTGTCAGAGACGGCAAAGGACTTGGAAGAGCAGTTGAACGGAAAGGACAGCGTCTTGAAAAGAGGATATAAGATGAACATCAACAAAAGCAAAAGGAGGATAATGGAATGTAGTCAAATTAAATCGGGTGATGCTGAGGGGATTAGATTAGGAAATGGGACACTTAAAGTAGTAAAGAAGTTTTGCTATTTGAGGAGCAAAATAACTGATGATGGTCACAGTAGAGAGGATATAAAATGTAGACTGCCAATGGCAAAGAAAGCGTTTCTGAAGAAGAGAAATTTATTAACATCGAGTATAGATTTAAGTTTCAGAAAGTCATTTTTGAAAGTATTTGTATGGAGTGTAGCCATGTATGGAAGTGAAACTTGGACGATTACTAGTTTGGACAAGAAGAGAATAGAAGCTTTCGAAATGTGGTGCTACAGAAGAATGCTGAAGATTAGATGGGTAGATCACTTAACTAATGAGGAGGTATTGAATAGGATTGGGGAGAAGAGAAGTTTGTGGCACAACTTGACTAGAAGAAGGGACCGGTTGGTAGGACATGTTTTGAGGCATCAAGTGATCACAAATTTAGCATTGGAGGGCAGCGTGGAGGGTAAAAATCGTAGAGGGAGACCAAGAGATGAATACACTAAGCAGATTCAGAAGGATGTAGGTTGCAGTAGGTACTGGGAGATGAAGCAGCTTGCACAGGATAGAGTAGCATGGAGAGCTGCATCAAACCAGTCTCAGGACTGAAGACAACAACAACAACACCTCTGCGTATACCGAGTCCCATGTTTGTCCGTTCTATCTCTTTGGCAAACTCATTTCTATTTTGTTTAGAAAAAATTCGTCCATAAATATGCATTTTCTTTGTTTCTTCTGGAGATACTTTTATATTAACGATTTGACCTGAGTGATTAGATAATCCTAGCTCTGCTACCACCACCTCACAATTTTCTTTGCCTAAATCTGTTACTACCTGATCAACAGCTGTCTTTGAGTATTTTGTTATTCTAATTGCACTGTTAACCATTGAAACTAGATTGAAACTTTGAGCAAGACTTTGTAGTGAGTCCTATGTAGAATCAGGATTCAGTTTATCGACATTTAGCTCTCCATATATGAGAATGTGGTTCTTTGGAGTCGATATCTTGTCAAGAACATGTTTAAGTTTGGAAAAAAAAGATGTTGAAGTCTCAACTAGGAGATCTGTATATACATAAGATAATCAAATCCTACACCTGTATTGGTCCCTGATTTCAACTTCTCCCAGTTCAAAATGTTGCTCTTCACTGATTGCACATAAATCGCTTCTGGTCTTATACTGATAATTTTGTTTTACATAAATACAACACCCTCCACACTTCATAGAAGTCCTACGGTATGCACACACCCTAAATTATAAGACTGCAAGACTAATTGATTAATTTCAGCCTCATCACACCTATATGCTCAGTGAGACAAACAACTGGTCACTCTGTAGACTCCAGCTCCACTTCTAGCTGTTGGTTCTTATTTGGTAGGGAACATATATTTTGGTGAACAACTGTAAAGTAATTTGCATTCCCACTTTTTTTCTTTTTAATGTCGTTCTGTTTTGGTTCAACTTCTTCCTTATTACGATTACACTCACGTTTTTTGTTTGCATATGGTATTCTTGGATAGTCACCTCCTGCAGACAGTATTAGTTTCCCTTATTTTTTATAATTTTACTTAAGTCCAGGAGCATTTTGCTGAAAGTCATTGCACCTAGTCTGTATAAGTGCAGGCCATCCCTACCCAGACATTTGTCGAGAAATTTATTTGGGTCAACAAATACAACACCAAGTTCGTCGCACTGTTCCCTGACGCCAGTGTTTATTTTGTTTGTATACGCGTTACTCACCCATCTTCTTTGTAGAATTCCGTTGATAACAATTCTGGAGCTTGTAAACAAACCTTTGGCTGACCGAATTACATTACAAATATCATTTATGATTTCTTCTTGTCTGCTGCTTCTGATAGAATTTGTCCCTACGTGAATTATCACGCCTTTAAAATTTGTGTTGGAATCATTGTCGTTTTGGTTGGATCTTTGCGTGTTCCTAATGTTGTTGAAATGTTTCACAATGTACTATAGTCTGATTCCAGGGCGAACATCGACTTTACAATTCGGAACCACTACATTTTTTAACATGGAATCGCCGATAACAAAATCACTTTTGTCGATCTGTTTTGCTTTCACATTTATCTTTTTTCTTATACGTCACAGTTTTCCACTTATATTTGCTTACAGATTTACCGCACGAATCGTTTTCCGCCACTGTTTTCACTGGGCTTTGCATATGCGAGTTTACACAGGTTTGTTTACTTTCCAGTAACGGAGTTTGCACGTGGGAGTTTATTGAATTACCATATGTTTCGCTTTCTGCCACTGTTTTTGTCGGAATATGCACATGTAAGATTTCACGGTTTTGTTTTTTGCTCGGAAACGGAGTTTACACACAAGAGTCCTCACATTTGTTTGTTTTGTTCTGTAATAGGTTTCCACATACGCAGCTTTCGATTCGCTTTTTAGCTTTGCGTTTTATTCTTTCAGACACTGAATCTCTTTTCTGAGAGTTCCGATATCACTTTGTAGCACTTTAATTATTTCTTCTTTTGACTTTAGGGTTCTTACAAGTTCTGATGTTTCCCACTGCAAATAGTCGGTGCATGTCCACGGAACTTCGTCACTAATGAATTTCAGGTTCACTTTCGCGCACTTCTCATGAAGCCAAAAATAGCACTTTACGCATCAAGATTCCTTTTATCACACATTTTCTGCACTGCTTACATGTAGAACCGCTGATTTTTTTCCTTTTTGATAGAGAGAGACGTGTCGTTACACTTTTCATTCGGCGCTATCTTGCATTGAATTGCACACAGGCAACAAAAGTATCGCCACTGCTAATGGCAAACTGCAGTTGCTTTGTAGTTGCATGTGTGAACTCCTAGTTTTCGGTGGCGCCATTTAAGAAGCGCAACTTTTGTCATGCCACAAAAAACTGAACTTGGTTCTACCACAGTCTAACATATGTTAGACTGTGGTTCTACTTTGTGGCGCCATTTTGCCTTCTCCAATCTTCACAGTAGAATAACGTCATTCGATTGCTACCTTGCGGCTGGATTCAAACCTTTCTAGTGTGTATTCCTTCGCAGATAGTGCTTTTGTTTGTGCATATGTTATTAATATGTCGAAAAAGTGGTCAACAGCGACAATTATGAGATTCTTGGAGGTGTATCAAGAACAAGAACGCCTTTGGAACGCCTTTGGAACCACCAAAACAAATCATACAAAGACAGAAATGAGAGAGATGCTGCATTAATTGAAATAGTAAACGAGATTAAGATGGTGGCGAGTATAGACGTTATAGTAAACTGCTCCGAGAAATTTAGTAGTATTATAGATATAAATTGCGTATTGTGCAATGAAGAGGTTATAGAAGGTATCAGATTGTGTCCAGTGATTAATAAGTGGATTCACTCATCGTGTTTGTGTAAAATAAATACGACAGATCACTCATGTTGTTGTGGCCAGGCGCAGTGTGATCCACAAGTAACTGCTCTCACGAAATTTTTAAATGGTCACAATGAATCCGTTGAAGATTGTTTGAAACAGGATTTACAGAATGCAAGAAAATACGTCCTCGACATTGAAAAAGTGGTAAGTTCTTTTGAAAAAAGAAGAAACTCGGAAGAAAGTGTTATTTGTAATCGTTTCCCTAATCCTATAGAAACGATCCATTCAAAACATCATGAACCTATGTTAACATTATTCTCGGCAAATACTAACAAATGCAGCAAGCTGTTATTATACAGGCCTACGGAACAATTAAATGCTGCGAGTGTGATGTTTAAGTCTGCCAATGATGAAAACAGCAACCTCAAAAAAGTGAGTTTAACTTGTAAATCTACAGGGAAGAAACTTAATGTCAATCCAGTGCCAAATAAAAGTGAAATATGTATATTAGGAGATAGCCATGCCAAAGGAGTAGCCAGTATAATGATAGCTATGCAATCTCGCTACAAAATTACTAGTGTTGTGAAATCAGGTGCACCTCTTGGCGAGATTGTGAAAAACTGTGAAAAGCTAACAAAAAATTCCTCTGTCTGTCTCATAATAGGTTGTGCAAACGATGTTTATCGTAATGAAAGCCATCATGCAACAACAGCACTCAAAGAAACTTTGGAAAAACTCTCACATATAAAAGTTTTCGTGCTTAGTGTTCCACATAGGCATGACTTAATAAGTAGCTCGTGTGTTAACCTAGAAATTAACAAAGTCAACAGGAAAATAAGAAAACTCTGCTGCAGTTTCCCACAGGCTACCTTTATTGACGCAAACAGCATGGAGAGAGCTCACTTTACAAAGCATGGTATGCACAGGAACACACAGGGAAAGGAAGCTATGTGCAAACAATTGTTAAATACTATTAACTGCAACACAGTGGAAGGTCGTGCTGTAATCCCTCTGCCAGTATGCTTAATAACAAAAATGAAGAAAATGAATGGATCAGAAGTTTCAGTACCTAGATGCTCAGATGATTCTGTTTCTTCACCAAACAGAGATAACTCAATGGTTACATGTACTGCAGAAGAAGAAAAGGCAGCATTTCCACTCTGTGAACCTACAGCAACACCACTTGTGCACCTGCCTACATGCAGTTCGTCAAAAATATCACTGCCAGCAGAAACACCAGCTGCAACAGCAGTACAACCCCTGGAGCCTACAGCAACAGCAATCTTATCCCCACCTGCAAGCAAGTCAATAGCTTCATCATCTTCAAGGGAATTGACAGCATCAGCTCAAGGTAAATCAACAAGCAAGTCAACAGTTTCATCATCTTCAGTAAAGAAGGAAGCATCTACTGAAGAAAAATCGACATCATCACAGAGAACAGGAGGTAAACGTAAAGTTGTGTGTCCTCCTCATCTGAAGGATTTTTTAACCACAGGCACGAGAAAGAAGAAACCACCAAAATAGGTAATAATCCAAACAACTTCTCCATTTTTCATCAAAACATAAGGGGAATAAGAAGCAAACTAGATCAATTAGAAGTTAACATAAATAACAAAAACTTTATGAACAATGATCAGATCTTATGTTTCTCAGAACACCATATTACAGAAGGAATTGAAATGTTACATATAGACAGTTATAGCCTTACCACCTACTACTGTAGAGATAGCATGAGAAAAGGTGGAGTAGTAATTTTCATTAAGAATAATTTAACTTTTAGATCTGTAGATGTAAGGAAATATTGCAGTGACCAACAGTTTGAAGTGTGTGCAATAGAAGTGACATTAAACAGTTCCAAATTAATAGTAGTTACAGTGTACAGGGCACCAGGAACCAATTTCACAGTCTTTATGGTTCAGTTAGAATTGTTACTATCAACCTTATTTTTCTAAAAATAATGACATTATCTTACTTGGGGACTTTAATGTCAACTTCGCAATGGAATGCAACAACAAAGTAGAGCTCCAGAATTTGCTGAGTTCCTACAATCTTACATCAGTGGTTGACTTTCCTACTAGGATCACACCTGACTGACAATCTCTGATAGACAATATATTTTTAGATGTAAATTTATACCAGAACTTCACTGTCACTGCAATAGTAAATGGCATATCAGACCATGATGGACAGCTCCTCACTCTACATGACTACAGACCTGTCAAGAAAGCAGTCCCATCCTGGAAGGCAATCAGACTTATGAACAAAGAGACCCTGGAATTTGTTAACCATAAGCTGCAGCATGAAGATTGGAATTCAGTTTGCAGAGTAGATGATGTTGATACAAAGTTCAACATATTCATAAATGAATTCCTATCCCACTTTGAAGAAGCTTTTCCTAAAAAGTTTGTTAGGAACAATATTTCCTCGTCCTTAAAGAAGCCATGGATCACAAAGGGTATTCGAGTGTCATGTAAATATAAGAGAGAACTTTATGTTGCAACCAGAGGGTCAAGGGACAGAGAATTAATCAGCCATTATAACATGTATTGTAAAATCCTAAAGAAAGTTATTCAGACATCAAAAGCACTGTATTATGTAAAAGAAATTGATAACTCCAATAATAAAATGAAGACTGTCTGGCAAATAGTTAACAAGGAGACAGGGAACAATAAAAAAAAGAGCTGTAGAAAACTTCATAATCAAACATGAAGGGAATCTTGTGCAAAATCCTGAGATCATAGCTGAAATCTTTAATAAACACTTCCTGTCAGTGTCTGAGCAAATAGGCTGCAAGGGTTCTGTGAATGATGCCCTGACCTTTTCGCGAAATCCTTTCCCTAACAAAATCATCCAAATGCATATTAGACCTGTTACAGTATCAGAAATTGAAAGAACAATTGCCTCCATGAAAACCAAGAACTCCTGTGGAGTAGACAATATTTCTAGGAAATTGTTAAAGCAGTGTTGTACTTCTGTAAGCAATATACTGTGTCATATTTTCAATGCCTCTTTGCAGCAAGGAATTGTTCCTGATAGACTAAAGTATGCTATCATGAAGCCTCTCTTTAAGAAAGGGGAGAAAACTGATGTTAAAAATTTCAGATCAATATCTCTCCTGACTGTGTTTTCAAAGGTACTAGAAAAGCTCATGTATTCTAGAATTTTAGAACACCTACATAAATTCAATATTCTCAGCAAACATCAGTTTGGTTTCCGGAAAGGTCTGTCAACTGAACAAGCAATATATGCTTTTATAGATAAGGTTTTGGAAGCTCTAAATGAGAAAATGGTGACAACAGGGTTATTTTGTGATTTATGTAAAGCCTTTGACACTGTGAACCACCAAATACTGTTACTGAAGGCAGACCATCTAGGAATAAGTGGTGTAGCAAATAACTGGCTTCAGTCATACCTGACAGAGAGGAAACAGAAAGTAGTCTTAGATAAGTCAGACAATCTGTGTGGTGGAATGATTTCATCGGAATGGAGAGACATAAATTGTGGAGTTCCACAGGGCTCTATTCTTGGTCCTTTACTGTTCCTGTTATTTATAAATGATTTACCTTATTCTTCAATGATTCAGTGCAATTTTACCATCTTTGCAGATGATACTAACATAATGGTTAATGGTCTTAATGTGAAAATGTTCAAGAGTCTGTTAATACTATTCTTATAGATTTAATGAAATGGTTTACTGCAAATGGTCTTTCACTTAACCTTAGTAAGACTAATTATATTCAGTTCACCCCAACTGCCAAAACTGAGGAAGAAATGACTGTTAAATATGCCACACAGGTCATAGAAAGAGTGGAAGTAACAAAGTTTCTAGGCGTGAAGATTGACTGTAGAGTAAACTGGTCCCATCACATTTTAGATCTTTACAAGAGACTCAGCTCTTCAGTTTTTGCAATGCGAATCATCTCTGACAGTGCAAACTTAAGCATTAAAAAAGCTGCATACTATGGTTACTTCCATTCTTTGATGGCATATGGAATTATTTTCTGGGGAAATCAACCTCTTGCAAAGAAAATATTCATTGCTCAGAAGTGTGTTGTAAGAGTGATGTCTGGTGTAGATCCTAGATGCAGCTGCAGAAGCCTATTCCGGAATCTGGGAATTCTTACAACTACTTCTCAATATATATACTCACTTATGTGTTTCATAAGTAAAAATACTGATTTATACAAATGTAACAGTGAATACCAACAGTATAAAACAAGGAGGAAACATGATTTCCACACTGAAGGTAAAAATTTTAAGATTGTGCAGAAGGGTGTACAGTCCTCTGGTATAAAGATATTTAATGCTCTTCCTCCAGAAATCAAATGTGAAATTGCCAACAAATCTATATTTAAAGAGCTTCTGAGGCAATTTCTTTTAGCCATGTCATTTTACAGTTTGGAAGAGTTTATGAAACACAGTGAGAAACGGCCTTAAAATAAGATGTATTATCATATAAATTGAATATTAAGCTGAACATTCTTGTCACATATGTAACTCTTTTAGTGTTAACTGCTTATATTTAACAGTCTGGGTTATATGACCTTTTCAGGTTTAATTTACTTTGTTTTATACCTGTAATCTGTAGGTCTAAGGATTCTCATTCCATTATATTGTGTTATGGATCATTGTAGTGGTTAAGTAACTTTATATTCTTTACCTGTAAACATAGTGTACAAGTACTTGTCATTGACAATGTAAAAATTGACACACACTACATCCATGTGAAATTGTCACAGTTGGATCCATGGTGTAAGAAATAAATAAAAATAAAAATATTCTTGAATATGTACGTGGAATTGATGTAGCTACAACAAATTTAAAAATTCATGTCATTCTAAATGCTTTATTTATTTTATTTATTTATTTATCTCTTGTTCCGGTAATCCATGTTGTGACACTATCACAGGATATGGAACGTGTCAATTTTACTAGCTTTTGGCCAGAAATTATGGTAATACACAAAACAAGTCAAAAACTGTAAACAGTAGCTTAGGTCTCACTACAAAAAAAATACATTTTAGAGATAGATAGATATTACAAAACAAAAAACAGTAAACACTAACTTAGGTCCCATTGCAAAAGTACATTTTAGAGATAGATAAAGATTACAAAATAATGAGTCTTACAGAGGAATAAATATTGCAAAATATATGTTTACAATAAAAATATTCGGTATTACAAGTACAAATTTGGGCATACATTAACAATGCAAGAAATGTTAAACACTGTAGTTCAGGAACTCTTGTAATGTATAAAATGATCCTTGAAATAGGACCTGCCTTAAGGTTTTTTTTAAACAAGAGATCATCATCTACCAAACACTTAATTCTTGAAGGGAGGGCATTAAAAATCTTACAGCCACTGGAATGGACTCCTTTCTGCACCATACTTAGATTTGGCTGTTCATAGTGGATATCATGTTTCCTTCTAGTATCGTGACTGTGATATGCACTATTCAACTTGAAGATGGATTTTTCTTTCCTTATGAAGCACATCAACGAGAATATATATTGCACAGTGGATGTAAGTATTTCAAGCTTCTTAAAAAGATTCCTGCATGTGGCTCTACGATGGACTCCACACATGATCCTTATGGCTCTTTTTTGTACACACAGTACTTTTTAACCAGTGGCTGATTTCCCCTAAATATAATTCCAAATGCCATAATTGCATGAAAGTAACCATAATACGCTGATTTCATGGTTTCCATATTTCTATAAGAAGAAACAATGCACAATGTGTACGTTGCTGAACTTAGTCTTTTGCACAGATCCACGATGTGGTTTGACCAATTCAGTTTGCTATCAATATGCAAGCCTAGGTATTCTGAGGAATCGACCCTGGTTATTGTCTGCTCACCTATCTTTACAAATATTTCCTTATCTTTGGATGTTTTGTGGAACTGAATGTAGTTTGTTTTACAGTAATTTAAAATAAGACCATTAATGTTGAACCAGTTCACCGTTTCATTTAAAACCTTATTTGCCGTTACCTCAAGTTTATCTACTGAATTATCAATAAGTAGTGTGGTGTCATCCACGAAAATGGTGAATCTACAATATTCTGTAGAGAAAGGAAGATCATTTACAAATATAATAAAAAGTAGAGGGCCCAGAACTGAGCCCTGCTGCACTCCACATGTGATGGTACCCCATTCTGAAGATACTGTTACACCATCTCGACTATCTACTACAACTTTTTGTTTCCTGTTTGACACATATGAGTCAACCCATTTCGCTGCTGCACCACTTATACCGATATGTGGTGCTTTTTGCAAAAGAATTTGGTGATTTACACAGTCAAATGCTTTTGTTAGGTCACAAAATATGCCAATCACTTTCAGTTTTTTGTTGATAGATTCCAAGAGTTTGCCAGTAAATGCAAATACTGCATCTTCCATTGACTAACCTTTCTGAAATCCAAACTGTTTTTTGCTGAATCTATTGTGTTCACTGAGATGCTTAACTATCCTGGCATGCATTAGTTTCTCTAAAACCTTTGAAAAGCTTGTCAGTAGTGATATTGTCCTATAGTTACCAGTATCCATCTTATCCCCCTTCTTATACAGCAGTTTCACTACTGCATACTTAAGCCTCTTAGGAACTATTCCTTGCTTAAGTGATGGATCAAAAATGTGCCAAAGAACTTTACTTACATGGCTGGAGCAGTATTTTAATAATTTGTTAGAAATGTTGTCAATTCCAGCAGAGTTTTTACTTTTCAGGGATTTAATAACTCTTTCAGTTTCTTGAACAGTGACTGTTTTTACCTTCTTATGTTGTACTGAACCAGGTACTCTAGCTTTCAAAAAATTGATGGCTTGCTTCATGGACCCTTGTAAACCTATTTTTTCTGTTACTGTTAAAAAAATTGTTGGTGACTGTGCCTGGAACTGTTTTTGGATCGCTAACAAGATTACCCTCACTTTTGATTTGGATATTTTCACTACAAATTGCATTTTCCCTATTTCCTTCTTTACAAATTTCCAGATAGTTTTTACTTTATTGCTGTAGATGTCAATTTCTGCCTTCAAACACATGTTCTTTGCTGTCTGAATGGTCTTATTCAGAACTTTATTATAGATTTTATAGTGTGTAATCCTACTGTTATCATTTGAAACCCTGGCTGCAGCATATAGTTCTCTTCTTGTTTTTCAAGAGATTTTGGTGCCTTTAGTAATCCAAGGCTTGTTTCCAGATTTGAACAGGTTTTCTCTCACTGATTTTTTTAGGAAATGCTTCTTCAAAAATGCTCGTAACTTCATTGATAAATATATTAAATTTTGAATTAACATCAACTGTAGCATATACAGGAGACCAGTCCACAAGCCGTAATTGTTGCTTAAAGGTTTCAATGGTGTGACTGTTTATAATCCTAAATGTTTTCCAAATGAAATTTTCTTTTCTTTGTACATTCATTTGGTTTGGAGTGAGGAATTGCCCTTCATGACCAGAAAGACGATTTATAATATTTTTCATGGTTAAATTATTGCAGATATCCTTATCTACAAATACATTATCTATTAAAGTGCTAGAGCTGGAGTGTCCACCAATGGTACTAAATTGTAACAGTACATTAAATGTTCAAAATCTGTCTTGTTTCTATTTTCCGTTAAAAGGTTCACATTGAAGTCACCCATAACAATGATAGATTTAGTTTTCCTACATAGGTGGACCAGAAGTGATTCAGTTTGTCTTAGAAATACATTTAGATTTCCAGCAGGTGGCCTGTAAATAGCCAGAACAATAACAGTTGCACTGTCTGCTGTTAACTCAATGCCACACACCTCAAAATGTTGTTCAACACAGTATTTGCTTAAATCTACGGATTTATACACTATATTATTTTTTTATAAATATTGCAACACCACCTTTTTCCATAACAGGTCTACAGTAATGAGTAGCTAAACTAAAGTTCTCAATCTGTATCATGTGGATCCCACTCATAACATGATGTTCTGAGAAACACAGTATATCAGGTTCACATTCACATTCGTCTTTTAGGAT
Organism: Schistocerca gregaria; assembly: GCF_023897955.1. NCBI lineage: Eukaryota > Metazoa > Arthropoda > Insecta > Orthoptera > Acrididae > Schistocerca > Schistocerca gregaria. The sequence goes on along the minus strand of NC_064923.1, from coordinate 616,297,964 downwards.
TATTAGCAACTGGTCTATTTTATTCTTCAGGCTGCATATATTTTGGTGGAATAAAGACAAAGTTTGATTTTTTCTCACCTCTGCATTTGCGTGATGTTTACTAGGAGTGGCTTTTTGCAGTACATTAATTGATAGTATTGCTTGAGGTGTGGAAAACTCATATTGAACACACAAGAGAGATGCTTCACGCAACTTTGAATCCTCATCTGTCGTGTTACTCAGCATAAAAAACGTCGAGTTTGTTTTCTGTTGCGTGTAGAACAGGCAGTAGTTACCGCTGAATATGTCGTTTTAGCTGTTGGTTCCGCCACTGGCGATTCTGCTGCTTTTGAGGATGCTTCTTTTTCTCTTGCTGAGACTGGTCCCATACCGGTACATGGAATTTTGCTGTTCGCTCTCTCTCTGTTTGCAATGATTTCATTTATCATTTTACATACAAAGTTTTTTCCTTCATAATTTAGATGCATCCCATGTTTGGTATGCTGGCATCTGTCAGATTTGCCTATATCAAGGACGCAACATTTTCGAAACGAAGAACACATGTGCTTTATTTTAATGTTAGTTTTACGAATTTCTCTATTTACATAGGAGTGATACGTTAGATCATATCTGTGTGGTAATGTTGCATCTATCGTATATTTTTGTTAACTGCATTCCAGGAATTTCTTTAGTTCAGTGAGACAGTTATTTGCTTCGTTTTTCGCAACATCATTTGCACCCGCTATGCACACCACATAGTCATTTTTTCCCGACATTTTGTCTTGTAAATCAAAACTAATAATGTTTTTTGCTGTTGCTCCTGGCTTCACAAAACCTGTTGCGTTGTATTTAGTGCTTTCTTTGAATAGTCTCGTCATTTTTCTGTCGTGACTGTCTGTTAAAAATAATACGTTACTTTCGTCTTTGCACTGTTGTGCGTTTTGGTTGATAATGTCTTTCTCATTACTACGTGAAATAGATGTCCCATTATTATGTACAATAGATACTCGATTTCGCACCTTCATTGTTTGCGTTAAAGTTGAACTCAGAGCCTGTATCACCATTCTGATTACAAAGTTTGTTCAAAAGTTCATCTTCCCTTAGCGGTGTTAGGCCTAACTCCACCTCTTCACTCACGGAAAGATCTTGAAATTTGTTTTTAACCGTCAACTGTTTGGTGTTTTTACTCCCTGGGAATGCTTTCGTATTCACACCTCTGTTTTTATATGGTATATTTGTGCACTCGTTAGAGTTTTTTTGCGGATGAGAACTTGCCTTTTGTTTGACTAATGACTCACTTATTTCTTTTCGAAGTTCTGTCATCTCACTACTCAATACAATGACGATTTGCGGAAGGGTAGAAATACACTCATTTAACTTCATAATTTCGTCCCTACAATTCATACACACTGTACTTTTACCGATATTATTTTCGTTTTTTTGCAGGAACACTACTCACTTGTACACACAACATCTCCGCCATCTTGCTTACAAGAATGAACATAAAAAAGTACTGAAATCGCTTAAGAGTGGTGCGTCTACAGACAGTATTATTAAACCCAGCCTTGCTTGGTTTGAAGCTGTAGACCAGTTCTTAAAACATGCAGTCGAGACAAGGGAGGCGAGAAACACTTTGGTAAGTAATATTTTATATTTATTATGTTTCCTAAACATCTTATTTAGTACCGTGTGCAGCCGTTTAATAAACTGAGACAGGTGACGCCATTTTGCAAACTGCACAATTACGAAGAATTTGTGGCGTCCTGTGTGAACGGTAGCTCACAGTGCCACTCCAGAATGACTTGACTTGTGGCGATACTTTCGTTGCGTGTGTGAACCCGGCTTTAGCAACATCTATTGGTCAATCCAATGGGAGGTAATGTGACGGAGAAAGCTGGGATAATTTTAATTCCACTCTTGTTTTGCCATCTGCCTCCTTAAATTCGTTTTGTTACTTTTAATTATTTACGATTAACATATGTGAATATTATCTGCATTTAAGCCGGGTTCACACACGCAACGAAAGTATCGCCACAAGTCAAGTCAGTTTCTACTGCTCTTAGATGTTAAACAGTAAACTACTGTAGCAGTATGTGGAGGTTTACCTGCATACTATTAATGATGCATAATGAAAGTTAAACAATAGTACACTGGCAATATAACTGTGTATTACTACGGGATCATGAACAGTGAGATTAAAGTACTGTGAAACACAACTGTGCACCTATCACTTGCATTATTTACAATAGTCAATGTTGCAATCCACAACCCATTTTTCAGCGAGTGTAACAACGCAGTACATCGACACCAAGGACAACAAATGTAAAATAATTAAAGGAGGCGGAACTGCTACAAGCTCCTTGAACCATCACATTGGGTGATGTGTGCTTAAGACACAGGCCAGGTGGCATCAGTGGCAATAACGAATACATGTTACCCTCTTACCAAGGCTGCTACCTCAATCGAGCATCACCGGCTCAACATTTTTCACTGCAGTCTCATCATACCTACCCTTGGAAGAGAGATTAAGTTGATTTCGCAGGGCCATTTCAGGATACTATGTGTTTTCTGGTGGTTGACACCCTCTCAAGTTTTCCATTTGTCACAAGCATGCTACTGACACCAAAAAAAGCATGCTACTGACACCAAAAAAAGCATGCTACTGACACCACCACTGCTGCTATCTTTACCCTTTAGATGATTTTTGCCACTGAGGGAACACTTTACACCCTAATTCAGACAACAGGTCCCAATTTATGTCAGCTCATTTCAAATCCTTCTGTCACTGCAGCAACACTGACCATCTGACTACTGGCCCATTTCACCCTGCCTCCAAGATGAAGGCTGAGTGGATGGTCTGCAACTTCTAGACTCAGATGTGGAAGGCATTGTACATGTCAATCAAGGATGGCTTGCATAGCTTCCTTGTGCTGTATCAGTCCATACCTATTGATGTGGTCAATCCAGACTTAATCCTGTACAAAGATAGGCATCACACCCAGTTAGACCTTCTGCATCCTATGCAGCATGCTCATCCTGCATACATGCCCATTAATTACTGGGGCTCTTATGTCTGGGCATGTACATTTGGCCAGCATACTGGGTACACCAAAGCAATCATCATAGGCCACAGGGGCAGTCGTGTTCAGTGTCACAGGCAGATACATTCGCCTAACCTGCCACGACAACCAGTTCTGAGCATTGGCCACAGGCTGCAATCAGTCCTCCTATCCTTGCCTCCACCTCCAATCTGCAGACCAAAATGCAGGGAAACCTTCAGGCATTTATTTTGTCCTCTCTCTGCACCTCCTGTGATGGACTGTGATCTCTGCACCACACCCCTGCTTGCACGGTGATGGATAAAGTGATCTCAGTTTGGGAATCTATTGAGGCAGAACCACTCCCTCAGTGGCCCCAGAACAGCATTCTTCTGAAAATGCACTGCCACCACCACTGACCCCACAGAGCACAGGCTTCCTGAGTGGCCTTGCTCTGGGTTAACAGTTCTCAATCTCTTGCCGTAGAGTTCTGCTGCTACACTAGCAGTCCCTCCCACTAACACCAGTGACACCCATGACATTTTCAGTCCCATGTGCCAATTTTGGGAGAAATATAGTATCCCTGTCAGCAGAACATGTTAGTAGTGGATCTGAAGCCCTACCAGATGCAAGATCACAGGTCATGTGGATTGACCTGATAGGAGCACCAAGCATATATGAGCTCTTTTGATTCTTACCTAGCAGCTGTAGGGAAAAGGATCCTGCTTTGGACATTGACTTGCATTACTTTAGTTTATTCTTTACTCAGCACATGGTGACCTTGGCTTTGTCCATGGATTATGCATGCACATGTCAGACATGTAATTTGCTTTTGTGGGATTGGCAACAAAAGTTCTAGCAACAAATATTTTTCTTTCCTTAGAATGCACAGTTGTGTACATTTTATATGGCATAAACAAACAGTTTAAAAAGAATTGATACAAATAGCACATCAATTTCATTGACAAAAAGTCATCAATATTACATCTGTTCTGCTAGTACATACACTGTTTGTGGCTTTCCAGTAGATATCTAGATTAACTTCTCTTATCATGGCCAGTGGTAATCTCTGAAAGAGAGCTGAATTTACAACGGCATGGCATCTTTTCCAAAAAGATTCATAAAATGCCAGCACACGATTTTTTAGTCTTTCTGGCACAGCCCGGCTTCTCTGTAAATGCAATGTTATAGACAGAACGTAGCACAACTCATATCACAAACAGAAGAGAAATAATGTAACATCTTACTTAATTTTCGAAAATGTGGCTAATAGAGAAGTAAGAAGCAAAAATTATTTACTGTGTTTTAAATCCAAACATAAAAGTATAAATAATCTAAAATAATGGTATTTGTCATTTGAACTTCGATGAGTGTCATATTCTGAGTGCAAGCAAGATATGTTACATTATATCAACCATCATGCAATAAAATTTTACATTATATTAATCAATGACTGTCAGTAGAACAGTTTTTTACATAACTTATTAAGTATGGAGCTAAATTAAAACTGAAACAGACTCACTCTTGTAGTTGTTGTGGAAATGCTTCTTCTAAGTTAGTCAACTACAAAGCAGAAAGAGGAAAAACAAAGTAATGACTCACCTGGTTCTTCAGCATAAATTTCAAACTCATAAAGGGTTATTTCACATCAAGTGGACCAGACTCATTAATTTCTGGATCTGATGTGAATGTTCCATAATGTCTTGGATGGTTATGTAGAAAAGTTTAAGCTTGGTATCTCCTCTGATTCCATTTCTACAGCCTCTCATCAATTGAGATTCCCAAGTTCATACCACTTACATAAATGCTAAAGCACAGACTTATTGAGGGTACTCTTAACTCACAAACTCCTAATTTTGTATACTTAAATTTTTTGCTGAATAACAATATGTTAGTGATACTTTTTTTAATTCTCCTAAGCACGGCTGTATTTCTTCAAAAATTTCAGAAAATTCTTTGTACAACTAGGAAAGCCCATTTTAACCAACCACAAATCATAATTTATTGACAGAGTCACCTATGTTGTCTTATTGGGCTTTTTGTGTAATAGCCTCTGACCTTCTGTATCAAAATATAAACATCTGAAAATTTAATGAAAACGTTTGGATCCAAATTTTAGGTAATGCTCTTCACTCTTTTTTATCTTGCTGTATATGTAAAGAGCAGTCTATACACTTGAGAATTATATAGTTTAATTTCATATCTATGCCTGATTACAGATTAAAACATTGCTCATAGCTATTACTTTTTATACACAAAGTACATGCTGGAATATGACATTAATGAATAAACATAAATTAAAATCAGTGAAAAGTGTGTTTACATCAGCAAAAATACAAGTGTAGTTATGAACAAATCAACTTAACACAATAAGAAAATAAATAAAAATTCAGAAATTTAGAACTTTCACACACTATGCAACTGGAATAAGTCTTTTCCAATTCAGATTCTGGATAAATGTATTCCCTTCCTCATGTTGTTGATGATGCTTCTATGATTTTAAATGTATGTTGTGGGTTGTTCTGGAATACAGCAAGTAACTTTAGGAGATGGCGAGTGAAAGAAATGGGCAGGACCATGGGGATGCTTAAAGCTGAAGATTTTTTTTTCTTATTCCTTTTTTCCCTGCTAAAGATTCAAACAAATTTGCCCCATTCAACAAGCACTGTCATACATACAAGCAACATACTGCCCAGGTTGTATTTGTTGTATTTGAAACAGCTATAACTTTGTCATCTGAGTCAAACACATAAATTGTTAATGTTGCATCATCCTTGGAAACTCCATTTACTTTTGCAGTGTGTCAACAATTGTGTGCCCTTTGGAAAAACTTCCACTGCTAATAAAACCGAATTTGTTCATCTTGTTTTTGTGTATCTTGAAAAATAGGTGATGGCTAAAATGTTGTCACTGTAGAATTTCAATTTGGTTATCCAAAGGCCTCTGAAAACTGGAATGAACTGCCAGTCTTTTATCTGTTCCTCCAACTCCAACACAAGAAGATTTTCCATGGATGGTTTGAAAGAAATTTCACACAGCAGAGATATAAAAGTCCTTACCATGCAGACATAAATTGATAAATTTCTTTACAATCTGGTATTGAGCATCAGACACATCACTAAAGTAATGAAGTGCTTGATTTTCCCAAATACTTAATGAGTCTCGTTGTGAGTGCAAGGGCATGGTGTAAAGGCAGCCACTAATGACACAGTTGCTGACATCCTGTAGCTCTCAAATCAAATGATAAAAGGGGTGTAATGAGGCTTGGCTCTTCGCCCAATGAAACCCTTGAACAGCATCTTGTATGAGAAATAAAGAATTCTCAGCAAAAGAATCCATCAAAATTATTACTTCACCTTCTTAAAAATTTTCTTTCAGGTATCTCAAATATGAACTTTGGTGTTTTGAAAGGAAATGGTGGTGTGTCAGGTCATGAATCTTTACAGACATTTCCTCTATAAATTCTTCTATAGTTTCATAACACATCTGTAGTCCTGTCAGTATCTACCCACTATTTGTATTCAACCATTTCTTCTGGACCATATTCTCTGAAAAGTTCTATCAACTAAGCTTTAAGCTCAAGTTTTCCAGAATATTGTTTGTAGTATTGCAGCTAGCAGTCATTTAATTCCAGACAGCACACAGTTTACTAGAACAGTTCTTCACAGTCACCATCTCTAGTAGGTGTGGTGGCCAAGATCAGTTTGGTATTTTGAATTATTACACATACACTAAATAAGTGTGTGCTAACAGCACTGTAACACACCACTTTGGCAGATATCACAAAATTTTGAGAAGTCCAGCTTGTGAATTGTTGTTGTTGTGGTCTTCAGCCCACACACTAGTGTGATGCAGCTCTCCATGCTGCTGCACCCTGTGCAAGCCTCATCATCTCCAAATAATTACTGCAACCTACACCCTCCTGAACCTGCTTAGTGTATTCATCTCTTGGAATCCCTCTACGATTTTTACCCTACATGCTTCCCTACAATACTAAATTCATGATACCATGATGCCTCAGAATGTGTCCTACCACCAAATCCCTTCTTCTTGTCAAGTTGTGCCACAAATTCCTCTTCTCCCCAATTCTGTTCAGTACCTCCTCATTAGTTACATGATCTACCCATCTAATCTTCAGAATTCTTCTGTAGCACCACATTTCAGAAGCTTTTGTTCTCTTCTTGTTTACACTGTTTATCACCCATGTTTCACTTCCATACAAATACTTTCAGAAAAGATTTCCTGAAACTTACATCTACGCTCAATGTTAACAAATTTCTCTTCTTCACAAACACTTTTCTTGCCATCACCAATCTACATATTATATTCTCTCTACTTCAACCATCCTCAGTTATTTTGCTGCCCAAATAGCAAAACTCATCAACTACTTTCCCAATCGAATTCCCTCAACATCACCTAATTTAATTTGACTACATTCCATTATCCTTGTTTTGCTTTTGTTGATGTTCATCTTATATCCTCGTTTCAAGACACTGTCCATTCCATTCAACTGTTCTTCCAAGTCCTTTGCGCTCTCTCACAGAATTACAGTGTCATCAACAAACCTCGGCATTCCTACTTCTTCTCCTTGCATCTTAATTCCTACTCCAAATTTTTATTTTGTTTCCATTACTGCCTGTTCAATATATAAATTGAATAACATCAGGGATAGTCTCTGCTCAACCACTGCTTCCTTTTCGTGTCCCTCAACTCTTCTAACTGCCATCTGGTTTCTGTGCAAATTGCAAATAGCTTTTCACTCCCTGCATTTTATTCTGCCACTTTCAGAATTTCAAACAGAGTGTTCCAGTCACCATTGTCAAAAGCTTCCTCTCAACCTACAAATGCTATAAATGTAGGTTTGCCTTTCCTTAACCTATCTTTTATGAGAAGTCATAGGGTCACAGTATAGCTTTGTGTGTTCCTACATTTCAATGGAATCCAAACTGATCTTCCCCCAGCTCGATTTCTGTCAGTTTTTCTGTTCATCTGTAAAGAATTCACATTAGCATTTTACAACCATGAGTTAATAAATGCATAATTTGGTAAGTTTCACACTTGTCAGCATCTGCTCTCTTTGCAATTGAAATTATTATATTCTTCTTGAAATCTGAAGGTATTTTGCCTGTCACATACATTATGCTCACCAGATGGAACAGTTTTGTCATGGCTGGGTCTCCAGAGGCTATCAGTAGTTCTAATGGAATGTTGTCTACTCCTAGTGAATTGTTGACACAAGTCTTTCAGTGCTCTGTCAAATTCTCCATGCCGTATCTTATCCGCCATCTCATTTTCATCTAGATGGCCTTCCATTTCCATAATATTGCCTTCAAGTACATAGCCCTTGTATAGACCCTCTTTATACTCCTTCCACCTTCCTGCTTTCCCTTCTTTGCTTAGGGCTGATATTCCATCTGAGCTCCTGATATTCATACAACTGGTTCTCTTTTCTCCCAGGGTCTCTTTAATTTTCTTGTAGGTAGTGTCTATCATACCCCTACTGATATATGCTGCTAATTCCTTACAATTGTCCTGCTTAACCATTTTGCACTTTCTATCAATCTCATTTTTTAGACTTTCATATTCCTTTTTGCCAACTTCATTTACAGCATGTTTATATTTTCTCCTTTCTTCAGTTAAGTTCAATATCTTTTCTGTTACCCAAGGATTTCTACTAGCCCTTGTCTTTTTAACTACTTGATTCTCCCCGTCTCCACTATTTCATCTCTAAAAGCTACCCATTCTTCTTCTACTGTATTTTTTCCACATGTACATCTACATATCTACATATATACTCTGCTAGTCACCAAGAGGTGTGTGGCAGAGGGCACTAGTCATGCCAAAGTCATATTTCCCCCCTCCCTCTATTCCACTTGCAGATCGCGTGAGGGAAAAGCAACTGTCTGAACGCCTCACTACAAGCTCTAATTTCCCTTACCTTTGAATAGTAAACATTGTAGGATTTGAAAGTTGATGGTAATAATATATGCTCTACATCCTCGGCAAAGATTGGATTTTGGAATTTAGTGAGCAGTCCGTTCCATTTAGTGTGTCATCTATCTGCAAGTGGTCCCACTTCAAATTTTCTATGAAATTTGTAACATTCTCATGATGATTAAATGTATCAGTCATGAAGTTTGCCGCTCTTCTTTGGACTTCTCAATCTCTTGAATCAGACCCAAATGCTAAGGGTCCCATACAGATGAACAATACTCTAAGATTGGATGAACTAAAGTATTGTCAGCAATTTCCTTTGTTGAAGGACTGCATCACTTCAGGATTCCACCAATAAACCACAACCTAGAGTTTGCCTTACCCATTACTTATGTCATCTGATTGTTCTATCTGAGATCATTTCGAATAGTCACACCCAGATACTTGGTGGATGTTACTACTTCCAAAGACTGGGAATTTATTTTGTACTCATACATTAATGGGGATTTTCACTTTGTTATACACAACAGGTTACACTTACTAATTTTGAGAGATAACTGGCAGTCATTACACCAAACATTTATTTTCTGCAAACCCTCATTGATTTGTTAACAACTTTTATATGATTCTACTTTCCTGTAGACTGCAGCATCTTTGACAAACAGTCTAATGCTGTTGTCAATACCATCAACCAGATTGTTTATGTAGATCATAAAAAGCAGTAGATCTATTACGCTGCCATGGGGCACACCTGATGTTATACTTGTTTCTGTTGAAGTCTCCCCATTCAGGACAACATACAGTACTCTGTCTGTTAGAAAACTTTCTATCCAACTGCATATGTTATCAGATAAACTGTAAGTGTGCACTTTTTGGAGCAAGCAACAGTGTGGAACTGAGTCAAACGCCTTTTCGAGAAATACGGCATCAACCTAGGTGCCGGTATCTTGAGCCTGTTGTACATCATGCACAAAGAGGGCCAGCTGGTCTCACATGACCACTGTTTCCTAAAACCATGCTGGTTTCTGCAGATGAGCTTCTCAGAGTCTAGAAAGATCATTATGTCTGAGCACAAAATATGTGCCATGATTCTACAACAAATTGATGTCAGTGAAATTGGATGGTAATTAGGTGCATATGATTTTCTATCCTTTTTATAGATTGCTATGACTTGGGCCTTCTTCCAATCCCATGAAACTTTCTTCAGTTCTAACAATCTCTGATAGATGATGGATAAGAATGGTGCTATATTTGTAGCAGAGTAAACATAAAATCTTATGAGGATACCATCTGGGCCAGATGCCTTCCTGGTGTCTAAGGATCTTGACTGTTTTAGAATCCCAGATACACTAAACACTATGTCAGCCATCCTTGAGTTTGTTCAATAACTGAAAGGGGGAATGGTGCTGCAGTCCTCTAACATAAACAAGTTTTCGAAAGCCAGGTTTAAAATTTTGGCCTTCTTTTTATCATTGTCCATTACATTACCCGTACTGTCAGCAAGAGAAGGTATTGAATTATTTGTAGCGTTCATAGATTTTATGTATGACCAAAATTTTTTGGGGTTTATTTTTAGAATCTGCAAATAAAATACTGCTTTCAAATTTGTTAAAAAATGTCTCATTGACCTTTTGACAGCTGCTTTCGTTTTACGTAATTTCTGTTTGTCAGCAGGCCAGTGACTATGTTTAAAATGACTGTGCAAAATTCTCTGCTTTCTCAGAAACTTCCTAATATGTTTGTTGAACCAAGGTGGATCCTTTCCCTCCCATATATTTTTGATAGGCTTGTATTTCTCTAGCACATGGTGGACAATACCTTTAAATTCTGACCAAAGATGCTCGATATCTTTGTGTCCCGCAGTGAATGCTTGGAGCTGACTCTGAAGATATTCATTAATGACACTTTTATTTGCTTTCCCAACAAGAGAACTCTAGGCTGTTTCTTTGGGTTTTTTTTTCATTTTTTTTCAGTTTTCACTGACATAGAATCCATAATGACATTATGGTCCCTAATACCTTCTTCTAGATTAAATTCCTCAAAAATATCAGGTCTGTTTCTCACCAAGACATCTAATATGTTCCCACCTTGATTTGGTTTTCCAACCAACTGCTCAAAGAAGCGACGATAACTGTGCGACTATGTGGAACTGTGCGGATTGTAAACAAAAGGCTGCATCTCTTAATGATCAAGAAACGTGTACTTGTGATGTAGCAAGGAAGACCGACAGTATAAAAAAGGAAAACCTATCATATCTTAAAATCATTGGACTCTTGCAGGATGAATTAAAAAAACTGTACGAGAAATATGAAGTAAATCCACACAAGTCAGAGCAATGGCGTGGTAAAACAACGACCAAAGATGTGAAAATCGGTGCTTCATCTTCCGAAAATGATCTGTTGTTAATTACTGCTGAGCTACGAGAGGAAACAAAAATTCTGAGTGATGAAAACAGAAGACTCAAGCTTAAATTGGAAGAGAGTGATCATCGGCTATGTCTTAATATCTCCAAACCCATGGAAGGATTGCCAGAAAGTGAAGCTACGACTAAAACGGCTCTCAACACGCCTAGCAGTAAATGGGTTACTGTAAAATGGAAGAGGAGCTCTTACAAACATATTAACAATAAACATAGGCAGGACATTCTGTTACCATTAAATAACAAATATAATTCGCTTCAAAACACAGATGACATAGAAACTGTATCAGCATACTCATCTGATAATGTGGTGCAGGACACTCAAAACTTAGCGAACAGCGAAGTAAGGTACTGTACAAGAAAAAACGTAAAATTAAGATTTATTCAGACAGTTACGCCAGAGGATTAGCAGCTATGTTAACGGAACGCGGACCTCGTGTGATTAACGAGTTTGAAATACAAGGTACTGTTAAGTCAGGAGCTGGTCTACGAGACGTTGCAACATCAATCAAGAAAGAAAGCACAGCCCTCGCGGACAGAGACTTTGTAGTGGTAATGGCCGGAGCAAACGACGTCAGCAGAAATGAAAGGAAGAAAGCTACTTCGACACTGAAGAAGACTCTCGAAGTGTTAACCCACACCAACGTGATTGTTGTTAATGTTCCTCATCGACACGATTTGCCCCAGTGGTCGTGCGTGAATAAGGAAGTGGAGCAGACCAACAAGGAGTACAAAGCTATCTGTAAGCACTTTAAGAATGTTTCCTTAATTAACACCATTAGTTGTAGAAGAGAATGGCATACCAAGCATGGGCAACATTTCAATAAGCTAGGTAAATGTGTTTTAAGTGATACAATTCTCGGAATAGTATTGGATAAGCTAGAGAAGGAAAAAAGACCAGTAATGTGTTTGGATTATGTTTCAACTGAGATGACAAAAAACTTGTATGCATAGACCAGGCTGGGTGTTCTAGTAATGGAAGGACACAACCTGGTCAACTTTCATGCGGTAACACTAGGCCATGTCAACTAAGAGAATATACAAAAGAAGAAATGCCTAAAGTAGGGTTCAAAATATGCTACCTCAATATTCAGGGTATGACAGATAAAAACGTAATAGTCAACGAATTTTCAAATGAAAACGTGGTAGATGTTCTCTGTTTAAGTGAACATTGGTGCAAAGAGGATGAGCTTGGGTACAAAGTATTGGAGGATTACACACTACTCAGTTACTATTGTAGAAAACAGCACTTACGTGGTGGGGTAGCAATATATACAAAAACACCTCTTGCACCAAACTGTGGCAGGATGGATCTCAATACCCTTTGTGATGAAATGCATTTTGAAATATCAGGTCTAGTAATTGAGAGCCTTAAGCTAATGGTAGTAGTAGTGTACAGGCCACCTAGTGGTGACCCACATATCTTTCTGGAGAAACTTGAGGAACTCTTAATGTACATATGTATACCAAAATGGAAAAAATACAATATTGTCATTGGAGGGGATATCAACTCAAGTTTTGATGTCCTGCAGGACAGAAAAACTGTGACAGAGCTCCAAAATGTGCTTCGACAATTTAACCTGTACTATGTTAACTGCAAACCCACCAGAGGCTCATCCTGTCTAGACAATATATTTACAAATATTAAGAGAACTTGTATGTCCACTGATGTAATTGGTTTCCCTTTCTCAGACCATGATGCAGTATATCTTAGTCTTAATAATGTAACTTCAGACTGCACTAAACGAGAATCTAAAATTGTGATTACTAGACCAGTGAGCAAAGAGAGGGCGGATAGGTTTAGACATGCCCTCACTTATTTCAGTTGGGACACGCGTTTTAATAGGTTTCAACACTGTTCAGGTGATATTGTTTTCACCAAGTTTTTCTCCGTATTCTTAAATATATTTGAAAATAACATCCCTCTGAAAAAATGTACAGTGAATATTAGTAGTAATTACAAGAAAAGGAAAACGAAGGAATGGTATACTCCACAGCTAAGGCAACTGAAAAATACTGTCATGCTGTATTCTAGTCTGTACAAATCCAGTAAATCAGAACTGCATGAAGAACTCTATGCTAAAGCTAAATACAAGTATAGGAAGGCAATAAATGAAGCAAAGAAACTGCATAACATAGTAAACATTGAAAAATCTAACAATAAATGCAAAAAGGCGTGGAGTGTAATAAACTCCATTGCACACACTAAATACAAAGAGGAAATCGCCATTACCCCAGAAGAATTTAATAAATATTGCATCCAGTCCATTGAAGAAATTAGTAGTTCAATAAACAAACCCCCTGAAAATGCACTTAGCATTATGGACAGCTGTTTTGAAAAGCTTCCCCCGAGCACCTTCACTTTCACGGAAGTGAGCCCAAATAATATCCTAAAAATTGTAAAAAATTTCAAACCTTCAGTTAGTGTTGATTACTATGATATGTCAGTTAATTTGTTGAAAGATGTTATTGATTGTGTGATTTATCCTTTAACCTTTTGTGTTAACAAATGCCTAGTTGAAAGTAAGTTCCCTGACATACTAAAAATTTCTAGAGTTGTGCCCATATATAAAAAAGGGGAAAAGAACTGTCCCGCTAGTTACAGACCTATATCCATAACCCCAGTTTTTTCAAAAATTTTAGAAACAATTATGTATGAGCAAGTTAGTGTCTACTTGGGTAAACTAAATATAATTAGTGATAAACAGTTTGGATTTAGAAAAGGTAAATCCACAACGGATGCAATAGACTCCCTCGTAAAATTAGTCCTAGATGTGTTTGAGGCTAGGGACTATGCCCAGGCTACATTTTGTGACCTGAGCAGAGCCTTTGACTGTGTAGACCATGACACTGTGCTGAAAAAGCTAGTTTACTATGGTTTTGATGACGGAGAAATCAAATTTGGTTAATGTCAGGTACGGAGTGCCTCAAGGGTCGGTGCTTGGACCTTTACTGTTTATACTAATGATTAATGACCTGCCCTTATTCATAAATTCTCACACAATATTGTATGCTGATGACACAACTTTTCTACATAAAATCTCTGATCTAGGTACACTAAAAACACTGACTGAAAATACCCTTGCTCAGTCCTCATTATGGTTCAAAGCTAACGGCTTCCTACTAAATGAAAACAAAACCCAGACACTTTACTTTAGCCTCAAAGAGATTCCCAATTACCAAGAATTAGAAACTGTTAAATTTTTAGGTGTTACTATTGACAATAAATTAACATGGGAACCACACATTAAAAATATATTGGCTAAGCTTTCAAGAGTCATTTATCTAATTAGAAATTTAAAAAGACATGTCCCCAATGACTATGTGAGATCAGCATATTTTGCCTTCTTCCAAAGCATCATCTCTTATGGAATCTTACTGTGGGGTAGTAGCTGTCATGTAAATGATATTTTACTTTTACAGAAGAAAGTGATCAGAATAATAACGGATTCTGATAAAACAGAACATTGTAAACCTCTGTTTATTAAATTGCAGTGTCTTACAGTAATAAACTTATTCATCTACAATGTTTTATTGTACATTAGAAACAATGTCTCTAATTTTGTGTTGAGAAATGATATTCATAGCCATAATACTAGAAAAAGAACATCTATAGACGTACCATATTGTAGATTATCAAAATCGCAGAACTCCTACCTAGTTATCGGACTAAGGATGTTTAATAGACTAAGTGCTGACTTTAAAGAACTGCCTGTAAATATTTTTAAAGCTAAATTATACAAGCTACTAGTGAACAATCCGTTTTACACCATTGATGAATTTTTTAAAGATGAAAATACCGTATTCTAATGTGTACCTATTTTATGTTTAAACCAATTTACATCGATATAGTAGTTTATATAGAAATATAAGCTCTTGACTTTGTCTATTGCTGTAACCAGCTGAATGACAATAAAATTTTTATTATTATTATTATTATTATTATTATTATTATTATTATTATTATATTATTATATTGAGAGTGCTCCAAGAATAACTTCACATGTGTCTTTGCTTCTGTGATAAACGTGTAATTTTCCCAGTGAATGGACCTCAGATTTAAGTCTCCATCTATAACTAATGGAAAATTTTGATATTTATTTCCTATGTATTAAAGAATTTCCCCGAAATATTTTGAGATGTGTGTTGCGAATGCTGGTGGTCTATAAAAACATCCTAATACAATGGTCAATCCTTGTCTGATTGACAGCTTTATCCAGACTACTCCACAGTCCAACCCAGTATCAATCTCAACTGCATTAAAACAGCTTTTAACTGCAATGAACATACCACCTCCCATAGCATCAGTCCTACCCTTCCTGAACACTGTCCAATCCAAGTTCAAAATTTCGCTGCTATTTATGTCTGGTTTCAACCGGCTCTCACTACCTAATACAATATTGGCATTACTACTGTTCATTTTGGAGAGTGGCTCTGGGATTTTGCTACAGACACTTTCATAGTTTACTAACATGAGATTTAGCATATTTAAATCCTTTGGAATGACCTTTTTAGGCGAACTACCAATTTTTACAGTGGGCACACCCACATTATGTCATGAACAGATAATTTTTCAGGCCAACAGTTTGTCTCTCATGGGGAGGAACCTAATCGAAAAAAAAGGAAAAAAAACATGTGCATGCCACAAGTGCTACCCATGTAGCTGCTTCCTGTGTGTAGTGCACCCGTGATCTGTCAAGGGGCGTACTACAATCTTCCACCCCATAGCATAGGTTGAGGAATCCACAACCATTTTCATCACAGAGTTAACATAGTATCTGGTTTAGATTCTCCACTTGACTCCAAACTAGAAGATCATTGTGCACCCTGGGTATGTCACTGCAAATTGCCAGCTTGGAGGCTGCCTTCGCCAATTTAGCAAGCCATGGAAAGGACCCAAGTATTTCCTCAGAACCCCAACAACTGTCATTGTTGGTGCCAACATGTGCAACAATGTGCAGCTGACTGCACCCCACACACTTGATAGCCGCCGGAAGAGGTTCTTTCACATCCCCGACAAGGACCTCCAGCAAGCACACCAAACGAATGTTGGACTTGTTCCCCACCCTCGCTGCTATGCTTCTGAGGGGCTCCATGACCCACCTAACACTGTAGCTCCAAATAATTTAACTAACAAACCCTATACCCACATGCCTGTTCGGACCTGGCAGAAGGTGCATTCTCATCCAACTCAGCCCTTCCCCCCAGCATCAGATAACACACTGAATCTGTTAGCAAAGTACATGGGATTTTGAAGAAGCCTGCATTCCCCATGCAACCTTCACCTTGAGGCTCAAGACCTCGACACAGTACACCACCCACACTGAGGTGAGACTGTGCCAGCTGGCTCAAACACAGCTGAGGTCAGCTCAGCGACAGAGAGAGCAGAGGCTGCCCCATGCACCCCATCCCCATTGCAACTCAAGGTGGCACACAGGAGCCTGTTGACTGTAGCCAACAGAGCTTCCAGCCAACCCCTCGTGCATGCGCACGCAACAGACACAGTCCCTATCCATCTAGCTAATATGTGATTTACTATAAGAAAATTAAGGAAACCTATTGCCACACAAGATTGATAGCTACACTCTAGTTGGCAGAAAGGACACTCAACAATGGAAAACAATAAAAATGTATGCTATAAGCTAAATCTGGTGCTTATTTTGCTGCTACGGGCTATCTAGTGAATACTAAAGAAAAAAAACAGTGACCTAGAGCAAACTACTAGGGGCTATCTAGTGACTATTATTAAAGAACTAAACAGTAACCTACAGGAAGCTACACCTACTGATTATCCCTCGTATTTATAATGTTAACAAACGTTTACATACATGCAAAAATGACCTAATAAAACTATATAAACTGCAACCTTCAATACATCAAGTCTAAATGACTCTAATAAATGTAAATACTGAGTATTGTACACTGACACATGCAGGTACAAAACAAAACCTTTAGCTAATAATAAGAGTTCAGAATGTAAAGCACAAATACGAACTCTACTTTATAGGAACTGATGGGTTTACAGTTCATGATCACTAAAGTCCACAACAAGCTAAGGAATATGAGAAGATGGCAAGGTGAAATTTAGCTTTCTGCTAACTAAACTGTATGTAAGAAGGGCTCAGAAGTTCTTGTCTATCATTCCCTAATGCTCTCTCTGAACCTGTCTACAACCTCTGCTTACAACCTCTGGTTCCTTCAGTTTATCCAGATCCCATTTCCTTAAAATCCCACCTTTTTGCAGTTTCTGCAATTTTAATCTATAATTCATAACCAATAGATTGTGGTCAGAGTTCACATCTGCCACTGGAAATGTCTTACAATTTAAAATCTAGTTCCTACACCTCTGTCTTACCATTATATCATTTATCTGAAACCTTCCAATGTCTCCAGGCCTCTTCCGCATATTAAATCTTATTTCATAATTTTAAAACTAAGTGTTAGCTTTGATCAAGTTATTCTCTGTGCAAATTTCTAGCAGGAGGCTTCCTCTTTCATTCCTTGTCCCATTTCCACATTCATGTACTACTTTTCCCTCTCTTCCTTTTCCTACTATGAGATTCCAGTTCTCCATGACCATTAATTTTTAGTCTCCCGTCACTATCTGAACAATTTCTTTTATCTCATCATACATTTCTTCAATCTCTTTGTCATCTGCAGAGCTAGTTGGCAGATAAACGTGTACTACTGTGGTAGGCATGGGCCTATCTTGGCGACAATAATGCATTCACTATTCTGTTTTTAGTAGCTTACCCAGGCTCCTATTTTTTTATTCATTACTAAACCTACTCCTGCATTACTGCTATTTGATTTTGTATTTATAACCCTGTATTCACCTGACCAGAAGTCTCGTTCCTCCTCCAACTGAATGTCACTAATTCCCACCATGTCTAACTTTAACCTACACATTTCCCTTTTTATATTTTCCAACCTAGCCACCTGATTAAGGGAGCTGACATTCCGTGCTCCAATCCATAGAAGGCCAGTTTTCTTTCTCCTGATAACGATGTCCTCCTGAGTAGTCCCCACCTGGAGATCCAAATGAGGGCTATTTTACCATTGGAATATTTTACCCAAGAGGACACCTCATCATTTAACCATACAGGGAAGCTGCATGCCTTTGGGAAAAATTATGGCTGTAGTTTCCCCTTATTTTCAGCCCTTTGCACTACCACCACAGCAAGGCCTTTTTGGTTAATGTTAGAAGACCTGATCAGTCAATCATTCAGACTGTTGCCCTTGCAACTACTGGAAAGACTGCTCCTCCCCTTGAGGAACCACACTTTTGTCTGGCCTGTCAACAGATACCCCCTCCATTTTGGTTGCACCTACAGTACAGCTATCTGTATCACTAAGGCATGCAAGCCTCCCTACCAACAGCAAGGTCCATGGTTCCTATGAAAATTATAATGTGGGAGGTCCCATAACCCTATACTATTTAGTACCTAATACACTCCCTATGGCAAATTCTGCCTCTGAATTTGTATTTACTGCATTTGCTTTCACTGAGAACACCTTTTGGAAGGTCTGGTGTTTCCTTTTGAGTTTAACAGATGCTTATAAAGAGCCAGACCACCACTACCTTTATTCCCATAAAACTGGTGCTGGTTCATACCACCCCTATTGCCATTCCCACAACACTGCTGACAGTTCAGACCAACCCAACTGTTCCATAGCTGGTGGCACTCCATCTGCATGTGTCCTGCATTCCACAATTAAAGCATCTTACATTCACCCCCTGCAAACACCCCTGTCACAACACCAAGTGCTTCAAACTCAGATTCCATTGCTAGCCTAACTGCCACATGGAGATCCCTATGCACACCAGTGTGGCACCCTCCTACATATTTCAGGTGTTCAACTCCTCAGGAAGGCATCACATGCCCAGTAGTAACACCTTGTTTGCCTCATCTCTCTGTGTCAACTCATATGTATGCACCTTATATTTTCTATGTATCGTATAGAGGACTTCACAGCCACTGACAGGCACAATCTTGCTATTTGTAACAGCAAATATTTGTCTAGCCAACACCTGTTAGTTGATGATAACAGATCCTTCAACAGTGATGTGATAACACGTCCTCAGATGACCTACCACTAAACGAAGAGCCAGCCGCGGTGGTCTAGCGGTTCTAGGCGCTCAGTCCGGAACCATGCGACTGCTACGGTTGCAGGTTCGAATCCTGCCTCGGGCATGGATGTGTGTGATGTCCTTAGCTTAGTTAGGTTTAAGTAGTTCTAAGTTCTAGGGGACTGATGACCACAGATGTTAAGTCCCATAGTGCTCAGAGCCATTTTGAACTAAATGAAGAAGCAAGGTTTGCAATGGCCAGATCTACCCCCACACTCTGCAATTCCAACAACCCAGCTCTCATCCTTCTGTGCAACCTTATTATTCACAAATATACTATATACTATCTACACTTAACCCAGATCAATTAACAATTACATAGCTTCCTCACTGAGAACATACAGTGCCTCTGATTATGCCACTGTGTCACCCTTACTCATTTTTGCAAATTCAGAAATAACAACCCAACAATAAAAAAAATCAAAACTCCTTAGTTAATAACACTAAAACACATATTTCTTATGTCTAGTTATGAACCATCAGGAGTCCTTGCATTGTCTTGCCATATGGCTGAAACGATGATAAATAAATCAACAACAGCTATAGATTCAGCACAAGGGGTAGGATGCCCAACGTATATTATACCATGCATATCACATGAGCTCCAACAATTAATCCCTATTATTACTCTTCAACACTGAGAGACTTCCTCTCACCTCACAAAAGTAACTTTACATCTATGACGATTCATAACTATTGACTCCAAGATTGTCACCAATGCACAAACAATAATCTCACTCACTTAATGAAAACACTGAGGCTGCAGGCATGGTACACCTTTTACTGTCCACTTGTGGCTCTCCTGACACCACTGTGTAGAGTGGTGTCAGATTTCAAATAGACATAATGTCATTAGTAATGTGAGGCAGATACATTCCACTCTGGTAGCTCAGGGCAGCAATGGCCAGCTGGCATCTGGCTTCCACTGTGGCAAAGAGATTCATACTTAGGCACTCTGTGTTGCTGACATCAGGCTGAGCAATAGCTGGTGGTCTGACAGTGGGCCAAGATCCTGCTATCAGTGGTGCTATTCTTCTTCTGTTGTAACAATGTTCTGCTGTGGAATGGCCACACCCTCTGACTCAGGCTCAGCTCACATCCACCGAAGAGGAAAGCAAAGACTGCTGAGCATGGGACACAACCTGCTGCCCCTGCAGAAGTATGGGCATAGCAGGTGCAGACAGCACATGACACCAAGTCCTCAAGACTCAGTATAGGAGGTGGTAGACCTGACACAGTCTTGAACCTGTGGCTACAATTGGTAGTGCCCAGTTGTCTCATCATACAGCATAGCTATGACATCATTGTGAGACTGTTGCATTTAGAAGTAATCTGACTCACAATTTGCAACTATTTATATGGTGCTGAGATGCATTTTTTGCATTATTATCCAGCCTCTGGACATGTATCTCATAACATGGGTCTTTATCTGGTGTAGTGACATTGCCATGCCTGCTCCAGCTATTAATGCTGTGTGGTGGAGCTTACACAATGCATGGCTAGTCCATCTCTCAATTATTTTGCATATCTATTATTTTGATTTATATGTTGCCACACTGCATAACCCGGCTTGCAGTACCTACACAACATTTCACTGTGGTTTTCTCACCAATTCTTACAAGTTTCAATTAAAACTAGGTAGTGAGACTACTTATGTAACACTGAATCCCTTTTGCTGATTTGTTGAAAGTTTAAAGGCAAATCTCCAAGAGACGCTAGTGAAATATTCACTGTCTAACAAGTGTCAGTTGCTTACATATGATCAGTAGACATAGACTCTTGCTCATCCAGAGGCTGCAGTTGCCCATGGGCAAACTCTTGTCAAAATCTGGTTCAAATCTACTACACAGAATTGAAAACTTTGTTAGTCAACTGTTTAAACATGTCTGCTTGAGATGTGTCACTTGGCTTAACATTAAACTTTGTTGTTTACAAATGAATTATTGCAGGTATTTTGCAGAAATTGAAACTCTGTCATCAGCAGGGCGTTATAGTATGAACAAATTTGGGAATATTCTGTGAAGTCAAGTCCAGATATTTTACTATAATAAAATGATGAGGCTTTGTAACATCAGGACCATCTCAATCATGAAAAAATAGCATCATTATTTCTTGGCTTATTTCACAAAACATATGAAACATGAATTAGATTCAGTCACAAGACTTCCTAAGAACAAACTAACCATAAACTCAACACCATAGAGGAACTGACTGTGCTACGAATTTCATCCATAAGCAGGCATGGATCTAAAAACAAACTACATAGATTCTGAAACTTAAAGAATACTTTCTGTAGTTATAGTAAGGTAAAAAGATTAAAGAACATACAGCTGAGATATAGTCTACCAAAAATACCTTAAATTTGGTACCCAAAATGTTGTCATTAAATTTTCATGAGCATATATTTTCACAGAGAAGGACAGAAGTTATTCTTAAAAAAATCACAAGAAAATAAAGAAGTTGTTTGTGATATTAGAAATTCTTGGCAAATTCTGTCCATAAAATAATGATTTATGGCTGGTTAAAACGGGTTCTCCAAATTGAACTGCCTTCAGTACTGCCTCCCAGAGCAAGAATAATTCACAATCCCAAAAACCAGTCACAACTGTACAGTGTCCTTAACCTCTCATCTAAAGCATTCTCCCCTTCTGAATTATCTGCATTACCTAAGGGCCTCACTTTCAGCTCTAACCCTGCATTAGATCATGCTGCTTTGGTGAAGGACCTACTTTCCTTCACATATAATATCCACTGGGAACATCACTTTGCAACCCAATCCCAAAACCTTTCCAACAGCAAACCTGAAATTGAAACCTGCCTTGAACAGTTCCTACCATACTCCCAACATGATCCACCACCACTACTTCAAAATCATCCCTTACTAGCCGTCCAAGAATTCCTCACATTCAGCATTGCTTTACAACCCTTCCTCAGGTCCCTACAACACACCCTAACCTGTCCTGTGCAGAAATCCAGGCTCTACATTCCCTAAAAGCTTGTGAATTCATCATTATCCTCCCAGCAGACACAGGCTCTACCACTGTAGTACTTGACCGAAAGGAGTATGTTAGAGAAGGTCTACACCAGCTGCCTCGCATCTCTACATACAGTGTCTGCCATCAAGACCCCATCCCTGTGATTCAAACTGATCTGCAGTCCCACCTAGAACCTCAGGCCTCTAACAAGGACTAACACATCAACCCAAGAAACTTCTCACTCTACTCCAACCACACACCCCCACCTTTAACCTTCTTCCTAAGATCCACAAACGTAATCATCCTGGCTGTCCAATAACAGCTGGCTTCAAAGCACCCAATGAATATATATCTGCCTTAGGCGATCAACACCTGCAACCATATAGTACAAAGACTCCCCTCCTACATAAAAGACACCAACCATTTCCTACATCGTCTGAAATCTGTGCCCATCCCACTTCCACCACACACCTTGCCTGTCAACATCGATGAACATTTCCTCAGTCAGTGCCTACATGATTCCAAACCTATAACATCCTTCCTATTCACCTTCATCAAATTTATACTTACCAACAACTACTTCACCTTTGAGGGGCAGACATACAAACAGATCAGGGGTAAAACCATGGGAACCAGGCTGACTCCTTCCTATGCCAACCTTTTCAAGGGTCACTTGAAGGGGACTTTCTTGGGATCCATAAATCTTCAGCCCCTGGTTTGGTCTAGACACACTGATGACATGTTTACCATATGGACTCATGGTGAGGTTGACCTGCTAAAATTTCTGGGATCTCTGAATACGTTCTCCCAATTAAATTTCCCATGGTCCTAATCTGAATCCCATGCTTCTTTCCATGGTGCTGATCTCACCCTCACTGAAGGCCAGCTACGCACTTCCATCCACATTAAACCTACCAAGAAACAAATGTACTTACATTTTGACACCTGCCATCGTTGCCATGTCAGATGGCCAAGGAAAACATATTTGTTCAGATGCAGACTCTTTACAGTAATACAGCGCCACTCTCGCCTCACCCTTCACTGGACATAATTACCCCACCAATCTAGTTGAAAAGTATATTTCCTGGGCCATCACAACCAATCCTGGTACTACCGATCATGTTTCAGAGCATGCAAAACAGTTTTGGAGCAGACCATTGGTGACTCAGTATTATCCTGGTCTGTAATGTGTTAACCAGCTACTCTGACAGGGTCTTGACTTCCTAAACACATGCCCTGAAATGAGAATCATTCAGTCTGAAATTTTGCACACCACAGCTAGAATAACTTGTTGTCACCCTCCCAAACTCCACAGTATTCTTGTCAGACCCTATGCTCCTTCTGCACGCATCTCCCTATCATATGGCTCCAACCCCTGTGACCATACTCTCTGCAAGACTTAGCCTGTGCACCCTCCTACAATCCTCTATATTAGCCCTGTAACTGGTAGAACCCATACTATCAAAAGGAGAGCCACTGTGAAATGACACATCATATACCAGCTTTTAGGTAAACATTGTTTGACCTTCTACATCAGCTTGACTATCACCAATTTATCAATTAGGATGAATGTGTATAGGCAAAGGGTGTATACTGGAAACTCATAATATACTGTTGAAAAGCATCGTCAACAACATGTTTGTGACCTCAAAAAATGCAGCTGTTTCACCACATGCACCATCTGGATTCTTCCCCCAGTCACCAATTTCTCAGAACTCCACAGGAAGGAACTAGCACTACAACTTATCTTTGGTTCTTCCCACCCACCTCACCTTAATTTATGTTAATTTCTTCCATCTCAGCATTTCTTCACTGTAAATACTCTTTGCTTAACTCCATTTTTAGTTTTCTACATCTTTCATTGTCTTTCCCATCTATTTTTCACCACCCCCCTCCCACCTCTGTTACATACAAAGGACTTAGCTTTTCACTCTTATTAAATCATGCATGATGTTTAAGTAGTTATCTCTATCTGCATATTACCCTATCTTCCACCTTTAAGCTCTCAGGTTTCCAAACCTCATTTGATGCCATTCCCAACAATCCGTCTTTCCTTCTCATCCTGTATGGCAAGTCTTCCCTGAACTGTGGTTCTGGGTGACTTTTCTGAAATCTGCCCATTTTCCTAGACCTCTCCAGATCTTTTTCTTCACCCTTATTGCTTCCCCTTCAACAGTTCTGCCTGAAGAAGCAGCCACTGGCTCCAAAAGTTTGCCAATTGCAACTGTCTTTTATGTGTGTGTTCTGCCACCACTTGGTGAGCAGATTTTTTATCTGTCCAATTAAACAATGAGTTTTGTGTTTTTTGGAGAGTTACAGTTGTCACTGATAGTGCTACATAAAACAAATCAGTTTCACATTCTTATTTAGTGCAAGAAGTTGTTTAAATATGTAACACCAGATGCTTCTATGTTGAGAATACCTGTCATAAAAGTTATCCAAAGTTGGCACTACAGAACATCTGTAGGTGGTGTAAGCTTGGGGACTCCTGACTCCTACAAAAAGCAATATAAATGGAACCAAAGGAGATACCGAACTGTAACTTTTTACATTTCCATCTAAGATATTGACGAACCTTCTCAAAAACTTACATTAATTCAGAAACAAGTGTGCAGGGCCATCCCCAAAACTGATCCACTTTATGTGGAATGACCAAAAAAATTATTGACAGTACTATGGAGGAACAACTGCAAAATGACTACATTAAAAATTTCAGTTACATAGTAGTTCAGTATTCAAACCATTTCATGAGTCATCAGTCCAACTCGGTATCTAAATTCAAAGTATGGACGATTTCTTCCCTCCAGAACCGTGGACCAAGATCCCACAAACAGGCCAACAATAATGACTTGCCCACTTGCCATGGTAATTATTGTGAGATACCGTTCCACATTATTTACTGAAACTATGTCACCCAGTCTGCAACATGACAATGTGAAATTTTATGAGAAAGTGAATGAAAAACTTTTACCTGAATGTAGCTCATTTCTTGAGAGTAGTTCTAAATTAATTTTTGAGTCTTTATATAATAATTAATTTCTTAAGGGTGAGAAATAGATATGACAATGAAGTGCACTTTAAATGCTATTTTAATATGAAATACCAAGCATAATCAGTTATGCACTTGTTGACAATAGGAAAACAAGTTATGGACTACAATATTCCTTTTCAACTAAAATTTTTAAGAGCAAAATGGCATAGGTATACATATTTTTACTGATCTAATGGAAAGCAACAATTCTCATGTCATTATTAGTACTCTATGTAATGCAGATATTTAAGTTCCTGTACTCTGTTATTATTTATATATTTTTGTAACAAACTACAGCAATTCATTCTTTGTATATTATTTGGTGTCTCCATAAAAAAAAATACAAATATCACACTTATAACCCACTTATGACAACTGTGAAGAACAAAAACATTTAACACAGCAACTATTTCTCAAACTAATATTTCAAAAGGTGACATAAACTCTTGTGTTGCTGCACAGCAACGGTAGACTTTTGAAGTTTATAAAGTTCAGTATGTATTAGCACTGATGGAGTACTACTACATGAATATTCCATGAAGCACTGTAACATACTTGACAGACTGGCTTCCATTAATAAATAATGCATAGAATGAAAGAAAGAATGCGTCTGTATCTCTGTGCACGCTATTATTGGTATAATTACATATTCACAGCTTCTAAACATGTGGTAAGTAGGAGATAAAGAAAGTATGTATATTCCACACTCAAAATTAGTTCTCAAAATTTTTAAAGCACGTTTTCATATATTTTCAAATACTTTCTGCATCTTAACACTGGTTGAAATTCCCAACACTTCCACTGCCTGATAGGCAAATAGATCTAAAGCCATTCTTACTGCCTTATTTTTTGCCTGATGTCTCCTATCAGCCTGATGTGTTCTTGACACAACACACTTCAGAAATGGACCTAAGAATTTCTTTATTTTGTGGTTTCCAATTATAATAATAAAAAATAAATTACCATATCTTTAGCAACAAAAATCCTATGTATTCATTTATATCAATGGACATTGTTACACCAAAGTATATCTACAGCATGACTGACTTGAGTATGATTTATTAGTATTCCATAGTTCCATAGGTAAGAATGGAACCATTATAGAATCACTTTGTTGTCTGTCTGTTTGTGTGTCTGTCTCTGACTGTTCAAAACCCTTTTTTCCCAGGAACAGGGAGATGTATAAAGTTGAAATTTATGTCACATAGTAAGGTCTATAGACCCTTGGCGATGAAAAGAGCAAAGCTACTAAGTCAATGCACTCAAACAATATGGACATCTGTGTCACATGTTATGATACTCTCTCATCAAACCCTAGAGGCTGCTTCCCCTTGACACAGAATCATGATATGTGGCAAGAAGAAATCCTTCACATTGTACATAAAGGAAAAAAAATCTGAAAATTGTTAATTTGTAATTATATCAGACACTTTTTTTCCAGTAGCTGCTTTTATTTTATGACCCACTGTCTAATTTCTTATGGTGGGTCATATGTTGCCACTTAGCCGCTGTGACTGGGTCTGGGGTCCGGAGTGACTGAAAGTAACACCACACCGGCTCCCGTCCACACTCACACCGTTGCCCATGTCCCGCCATGTGGAGGCGGGCTCTATTTGTTTGGATCCATTTGATATCTTTCTTTTGTGCAGCATTACAAAAACTTATAACTAATACAAAATCAAGTGAGAAATTATATCAGACAAAAAAGATTTCTTTTCAGAATGAGATTTTCACTTTTCATCAGAGTGTGCACTGATATGAAACTTCCTGGCAGCTTAAAACTGTGTGCCAGGCCGAGACTTGAACTCAGGACCTTTGCCTTTCATGGGCATGTGCTCTACCAACTGAGCTACCCAAGCATAACTCACGCCCCATCCTCACAGCTTTATTTCTCCCAGTACCTTGTCTCCTACCTTCCAAACTTCACAGGAGAGCTTCTGTAAAGTTTGGAAGGTAGGAACAAGGTAGTGGCAGAAGTAAAGCTGTGAGGATGGGGCGTGAGTCATGCTTGGGTAGTTCAGTTGGTAGAGAACTTGCCCATGAATGGCAACAGGTCCTGAGTTCGAGTCTCGGTCTGGCACACAGTTTTAACCAGCCAGGAAGTTTCAAGATTTCTTTTGTCAGTTGTTATCTGACTTCAAATGTGAAATTGAAACATTCTCAAAAGAATTTTGGAAACGCTGGGAAGTTTCTGACAGATTGTATAATGACAAAACAAGTGCCTTCATAAAACCCAAAGAAAGTCTGGTCATGCGTAAGGGCTGTAGAGGTACTGGATGAGTGTGTTTACAGCTGTTCCTTTTTTCCCTGGTTTTTTGATAGCAATAATTTTAGCTCTTTCAATTTTTTCTGGTAATTCTCCTGTGCAAAGAAATTTGCTAAAACAACTAGGATTAGGATACAGAAGATCCAAAGAAGAGTGGTGTGTTTCATCATGAGTCCACTCAGTAAGCATAAATGTAATAAGGAGGCATTTATCAAATGCCAGTTACAGACAATATGTAAGAAGCAGCACCACACATCATGGAGACATATATTGTTCAAAACTCCAAGGGTGTTTTTCCAAAAACAATCAGGCAAACATATTATTTCCTCGCAGTCTTGCAAAATGACCATGACTGGAAAATCAGAATGCTTAGAGATCACACAGAGACTCACCGCCAGTCGATCTCCCAATGTTCTTTTCATGAATGGAACAAGAAGGAAGGAAGTGATAATAGTATATGAAGTACCTTTCAACATGTTTAATTGCAGAGTACCGATGAAGACACAGCATGGACAACTGGATGTGTTCTAATATATTTCATGAGTCAGTCTGCTGCAGAGAGTGTGAATGTCACTCTGAAAAGCGTATCTCATAAAGTAAACAGTGATTTTACAGCTGTTATTAAAACTGGTTCTAGAAAGTCAAATTAAAAAGGAAGTAAAAAATGACAATGGGTCACACAAATCTAAGAATGTGGTTATGAGGAAAAGTATGAATAACTACAAATGTAAAATACATATCTATCTAATTTTTGTATTTTACATTATATCATTAACTAATGAAGTGCCCATATGAAGCATACAGTCTTAAGGTAGAAAGAGGAGAAAATATCTATAGCAACTTATTTTTATGCAGAACAGTAACATTCTTAACAACACATTATGGTACAGTAAAGAACAAAAAACTCACCCTATACCCATCATGGCACTACTGATGTAGTAAGTACATATAAGATACCGCTGAAATGGGCTATCTGGGTAAAAATCAATCTTCTCAACCTGAGTGAACCAAGTTCTTGTTCCCTAAACCAACAAAAAAAATTCACTTTGTTGTGGTAAATATAACAATTAAATCAAAAACTAATTTAATTATTTTTTGTGGGAAAATTATACCTAAATTTAACCTCAACATAAGACAGTTTAATGGACTTATGCAGATAAGTCAGGTGTTGTGTAACTACTAATTTTTGCAGTAACTGGTTTGATGGGGTGAACCAGCAGCAAGGTCTCCAAAGACTCTGGACTGAAATCAGTTGAATTATTCCTTAAGTGGACACATGTAGTTTTCATGAAACTGATACAATAGTTAATACTGAAATGCAAAAAACATACACAAGGTGAAACGTAACAGCCCATTAATTCCTATTTAAAATGAACATTTCCCAGTCTAATTCAGGATCGCACATGTAAACAAAATATGTAACTCATCTAGAAAAACTTATAACTGTGAATATAACTGTTTAATCTATTTCAGTTCAAAGTGTAGAAGCTCTGCAAATGAAGGGAATAACTGCTGTGAAGGGAGTCTCCAGTAATTAATAGAATATATAAATGTATTATTGTTTTCTTGTGTGAGAGTTTATTCTCGAAAGAAATAACAGACTTGTACTAATATCATAGCGTACTTACTGTACTGAGCAGGTGTACGTTTATATATGTATTTTCAGTTATTTTGTAAAAATTTTAATTGTTAATTAATCAAATATTCATCTCAAACAATGCTGAGTTTTGTTCGGGATTGTTAAGAAAATATAAATAGTAACTGCCATGTAGGTAGAGAGATTCCATCTGGTTTTGGGTTTTAAGCAGTGAGCATGTAGCTGCTCCTTTTGTGTTGTAAGTATTGTTTGCCTTTGTAATAATACTTTAATCCTGTTTTGAAAGTATAATAAATGTATTCAAAAAAACATGATACAAGATGATTTTTAATTTTCACTTTTTCGAAGGTAGGATTCTTTGCAGTTACTGAGAACTTAGGACTTCAGCTGTGACAGATCTGCAGAAAGGATGAGTACACAAAAACCCCAATTTATAAATGCTTAACCCAAGAATAGTTACGTTTTAGGAGTTACATTACAAAGGCCTCGTATGTCAATGGAAATAATCAACTTTTGAAAATATAATCTACTTGTGTAGATAAATGGCGTTGGGAGAATGCACATATAAAACTTGTCAGTTTGCACGTTTTCTGAGCTAGTGGCTTCTTTCTCTGGCAGAACGGTTGAATTGGAAGGAAGAGGGGTGAAGGAAAAGGACTGATGAAGTTTAGGAAAATGGCTAGAGTTCAGAAAAGTAGCCCAGAACCCTGTGTCAGGGGAGACTTGCCAGAGAGGAGACGAGTCTTTTTTTCTCATTCTGTCTGGTAAGTCTCCATTGATTCGGGGTCCTTGATGACTTATCTGAACTCTATCCCTTTTCCTAAATCTCACAAATCCTTTTGGTTCACCCCTCTCACTTTCCCTTCAACCATTCTAGCAGGAGAAGGAGCCACAGGCTCCGAAAGCTTGCAAGCTGCAATACTTTTGAATCTTCTCCTACCACTGTTTGGTGAGTAGATTTTTTATCTATCAAATTTCATAATATTTTCAAAAAGGTACACAAAGTTTGCAATGCAAAGGTATGCAAGTTCCCATGGAAATGCACTCATCCTTCAGGTTATGGTGGAATCAAATGCAAGAGAAATGGTGTTTCATGCACAATGCATTATCATCTTTTTCTTCGTTGAATGACTACAGAAGTTTCAGAATGTACTCGTAAAATGGAATAAAATAAAGAGTTATATATTACTAACATCCCTTATAAAAGAATAACATCTATTTATATATGAGTTGCCTGTTAATGTAAAGTGCTAATTTACATGTTTTGGTTGTTTTTGCATCTTCTATGGAAATACTGTCTTTCTGGGTTCCTTACAGCAATGCTCATCTAATAAACTGTTATTGCAGTGAGTGAAGGGGAGTATCTCTGAAATGACTGTTACATCCCAGAAAGAAGACATTCTCATTAATTATAGGGAAATCTAGAATAGAAATCAAAAATGAACCTGGAGTTTATTACTGTCTTACTTAAATAATTTACCAAAGAAAACAAAAATGGATAATAATAATAAGAAGAAGAAGGAGGAGGAGGAAGAGGAGGAGGAGGAGGAGGAGGAGGAGAAGGAGAAGAAGAAGAAGAGGAAGAAAAGAAATGAAGAGGAAGTAGGATAACTGTCAAAATGTGTTTGCAAAGAGCTAGTTGCCATTTGCTCGTCAATGGAGTAAAGCTAATAAATGAGCACACATGTTATGTTGAATATTATCACAGGCCAAAATACCAAAATACAGAAGCCCTTACCTCAAAAACTGTCTTCCACTATCAAAGATGAAACACCATAAAAATGTTTTATATATCCACCGAAGATTATGAGCCCTGATGTTTTAACTGGAGTAAACATTTTCCCATTGTGTGAATAAATACCTCTACATCAAGGAAGTGTCAACACTAATTTTCCAACTGGGTGGACTGCACAAGAAACCTCAAAAAATGTGTACCCACTTTCCTGTAATGCTGCTTGGAGACTTCAAACTTCCAATATTTCTGATGGTAAGGAGGCTTTTTCATTCAGCACTAGTTCATCATGTTTATATGTGCATGGAATTGCAATGTTATAAGAGCAGACCCAACAAATGTGGCAAGAAGTGGTACCAAGTAGTGGTTAGCTATCAATCTCCTTTTATGTGTTTGTCATGAAATGCAATGTTGTGACTGGAATAATGTCAGTAGTCTAACATTCAGGACAATGCAACTCAGTGTAGAGGTGACAACTAACATACAGAAGCGAAAGATTGCTAGCTTACAAAAGAACAGAAAAGAAACTTTAAAAGTGACAATCCTCAGACAGTTATCCACTTGTCTGGTAGAGAACCTCACTACAACCTGTTTCAAGTACAGGAGTCAATTTTATGCAAAAATCAACTGTGTGGCTGTGGGTAATGCTCTGTGTTCAGTTGTTGTCAATTTCTATATGTGATTTTTGAGCAATGAGCACTTCACTCAGTCAATAAAAGATGTGCTAACGGGTACAACTGTTTGGATGATAAAATGGTAGTAATGACCTAGCAATATTCCTTCCCACACTAGTAAACAACAAAATTAAACATCAAAGAAAATAATGTTTGTTTTACATATTAATATTCATCAATCTTCAAAAAACAAATAATTATAAACAAACTACTTTTTAGCTATCTTTGACTCATTTTCAGCTCACTGTTCAAAATCAGATACGTTATATGATGATTAAAACATTTTTCTCTCTCTTTTTCAATATTTATTTACATCAAGACAACTTTCTGCAATGAAACAAAGTAACAAACATCTTCAGATGAAATAGAAATTTCAATGTGTCACAGTATCTTTATAGGATATGTACAGTATGACAACAAATCACAGACCATGAATGAGAATACATTTATATCTCAGAAACAAAACACATGGAAAACTGTAGTTGGCATCAAACACCTGTATTTATAACCTCACATTTCCTACAAGAATGTTTGAAACACATAATTTCTAATTACAATAATTTTCTAATTAGTACACTAATTTTGTCAAAATTATGTGTGTTTAGAAACCTGGATATAAGGGTAACTAGAATATTACAAAATATTTTTGGGCAAAGCAAATTATTCGTTCAAAAGTGGAGAACAGATTGTTTCAATTGAGATTGATCAATGCTTATACAATTAATTTTTATCTGTGCAGAAATTTAATGCATAACATGGTTAGTAAATATTGAATGTTAAATTTTGTCTTTAAAAAAAATGTTTTAAAAAAGTAACTGCACTGCTACAGTCAGGAGACTGATTACTAAAACTGAATGTTATTATTGTTGTTGTGGTCTTCAGCCCAGGGACTGGTTTGATGCAGCCCTCCATGCTACACTATCCTGTGCAACTTCTTCACCTCCCAATACCTACTGCAACCTACATCCTTCTGAATCTGCGTAGTGTATTCATTCTTGGTCTCCCTCTGCGATTTTTACCCTCCACACTGCCCTATAATACTAAATTGGTGATCCCTTGATGTCTCAAAATATGTCCTAGCAACCAATCCCTTCTTCTAGTCAAGTTGTGCTACAAATTTCTCTCATCCCCATTTCTATTCAATACTACCTCATTATTTATGTGATCTACCCATCTAATCTTCAGCATTCTTCTGAAGAACCACATTTTTAAGCTTCAATTCTCTTCTTGTCCACACTAATTATCGTCCATGTGTGACTTCCGTACATGGCTACACTCCATACAAATACTTTCAGAAACATTTTCCTGACACTTAAATCTGTACTTGATGTTAACAAATTTCTCTTCTTCAGAAATGCTTTCCTTGCCATTGTCAGTCTACATTTTCCATCCTCTCTACTGTGACCATCATCAGTTACTTTGCTTCCCAAATAGCAAAAATCATTCTACTACTTTAAGTGTCTCATTTCCTAAACTAATTCCCTCCGCATCACCTAATTTAATTCGACTACATTCCATTATCCTCATTTTGCTTTTGTTGGTGTTCATCTTATATCCACCATTCAAGACACTGTCCATTCCGTTCAACTGCTCTACTGCTCTTTCAGGACCTTTGCTGTCTCTGACAGAATTACAATGTCATTGGTGAACCTCAAGGTTTTTATTTCTTCTCCATTGATGTTAATTCCTACTCCAAATTTTTCTTTTGTTTCCTTTACTGCTTGCTCAATATAAAAATTGAATACGATCATGGATAGGCTACAACCCTGCCTAACTCCCTTCCCAACCACTTCTTTCCATTCATGTCCCTCAACTCTTAAGACTGCCATCTGTTTTCTGTACAAATTGTAAATAGCCTTTCGCTCTCTGTAGTTTACCCCTGACACCTTCAGAATTTGAAAGAGAATTTGAATACTAAAGTTTAATTTGAAACATTTTTAGTATAATTAAGACAATTTGTATTTTGTTTTCAGTTACCTTCCTCATTCCAAACTGAATTTTGAGACAATGTACTTTTATTGTTACATGTTAGACATACATACTGCAGCTGACAATAAAGAAAGAGAAATGTTTACATTAAATGAATATAATAGAGGGAAACATTCCACGTGGGACAAATAAATATAAAAAACAAAGATGCTGTGACTTACCAAATGAGAAAGCGCTGGTAGATAGACACAATAAAAAACACACAAACACACACATAAATTTCAAGCTTTCGCAATCCAAGGTTGGTTCATCAGGATAGAGGGAAGGAAAGGGAAAGACAAAAGGATGTGGGTTTTAAGAGAGAGGGTACGGAGTCATTCCAATCCCGGGAGTGGAAAGACTTACCTTAGGTGGAAAAAAGGACAGATATACACTCGCACACACACATACACACATATCCATTCACACATATACAGACACAGGCAGACATATGTAAATATTTGTTCAATTTCCAGATGGTATGTCGATGATTCCACTCTAGACATTCCCTTCTGTGAAAACACATCAGAGGTAACATACAGCAGGTCTCCAATAATAAAACCTCTCTGTTGAAGTCTGCTGTGCACTGTTTACCTTGATACAAAACATTTAGTTTATGCTGCGTCCTCAGATGCCAGTTGCTGTTATGGGGTAACGGGAGAGGTGTGATGCCCTGGAAATATTATATGTTCAGAGTTACTGTGGCCGCCCGGGCTGCTCGGCCAGCCGGCACCCAGCAGCAAACACGTGGTGCCAAATGATAGCCGGATGAGAGGGGTAGCCCCAGCGCATGGTCCAGCCACTTGGCTGGGAATTCTGCTGTGATGAGGACGGTGCTTTCTGTCGATAAAGGAGATGTCTATGCCGGGAGTGACAAAGATGGGGGACTTTGTGAAACCTTAATGGCACACATTTCATTGTTTGTATAGAAATTAATAGTAGCCAGATAAATCGTGATATCTTAAAAAGAAACATGTATATTACCATTATTTGCACTATGATTCTGATGGTGTAATCAGATTTTCAATATCTTCATTGGTTTAAATTTTAGTATCTGACGGTAAATTATACAAGTAACACCCAGCAACAAATTTTCAAAATTTAAACGCTTTCATTAATCAACATGTCCTTAGAAAGCTATTAGGAAAAACCTAAATTGGTATAAATAACAGGCACGTAACTTGAATAGTACGTGAGTCACTGGAGGTCAAAGTGACCAATTACTATCAATCGAGTCAGGCCATAGGTACCCCACAGTTACACACAAAAAAAACTGCTAGCAGCATGCTTATAAATATATTTATTCATCTATGTTTTTGTTTATATCTGATACATACTATTAATGAAGAAATTGGTTAAATATTTACTGTGTTTTAGAAAGCGCAGAGACATTAGGCTACTGGCAAATCTTTTGTTCCATTCCTTGATGTATGTTTATTTAATTTGTTTATGTATCTAATAATGTGT
The DNA here is from genome assembly GCF_023897955.1 of Schistocerca gregaria. Taxonomy (NCBI): domain Eukaryota; kingdom Metazoa; phylum Arthropoda; class Insecta; order Orthoptera; family Acrididae; genus Schistocerca; species Schistocerca gregaria. Next base: position 616,262,753 of record NC_064923.1, on the reverse strand, counting down.
GTTAAAGCATGTTTATGGTCCATCCATAGGAATATTTATTTAATTTCAAGTTATTTAAATGTAAAACCAGTATTTCAAATGTGTTTCATTATGTTTGTGTGAATACGTTGGCTTGGAGACATGGATGGAGTCCTCTAGCCAATCACAGCACTCAACACTAAGAGAGACATATGGAGGTTGGGGAGGAGCATGGTTTCCATAGAGAACACAGGGTGTTTGGAACACTGCACTACAAGGGACAATCACACAGGACACAGAAAGTGCTGGGGAGTACGGTACAGCATGCTGGAAGCGACGGTGTGACGCATGCTTGGTCGCAGCAGAAACTTGGAGAGTGTGGAGCGGCTTGCACATGGTCACGACAGATAGAAATACTTCGGAGTGCCGACTTGTGCACTTGTGAGACTTCCATGACTTCTGCAGTGAAGATGTAGTGTGCATTTAGAAGTGAATATCTCAAGAGCTATATTGTTGTTCATAACTAATTATGTGAAGTAGCAATCTATTGTTTTCCTGTTATTCAACTTATATTTTATTTAATTGCTGGACTATCAACACCAATAAGTGTTTGGCAGAAATATACCACATTCTCAAAAGTACTTCTACTATTATACTCATCATTTAAAGTTGTTAAGATAGTACCTACAGATTTTATTTAATTGCAATCTTTTATCTATAAATTTATGTGTTTCATTCATAATTCACAATTGCCGAGTTATAGAAACCTTCAACCATTCTATTCATGTGTTATTCTTATCATATACTGTAGACTCAGCAGTATTTGGCATGTAATGTGGCAACTACATATCCCAGCCCCTAGACAATGAAACCAGCCAAAACTTTTAATATTTCAACTCTGAGTCTGAGGGTGCGTAGTTGAGGGTCACACCACCATCATTACATTGCATATGTTTTGAAAGCCCGCAATTGGGGGCTTGTCCAGGATTTGGGTCTTGCAAAGTGCTAATTCCTTTGCTTTCTGTTATCCATCACACTAACACAGTGTGAGATTTTTTTTTCTGGAAATAGTGAAATTATACAGTAATTGTCACAATTAACACATGCTATCAGTAGAGGTCCTAATCTATTATGTTAAAGGCAATTTGAGTGGGGGCTCAGAATATAAATAAGTTGAGTGGAGGGAACAGTTATGGTTAGCACATTTAACGGACAGTGTAATCTCAGACAGTTGGAATACATTGTATCCAGCAGCAGCTACAACTATGCCAGGCAAATTCTTAAACGGGTCGAGTTACAGTTACAGTAATGGGACAATGAGAGAGTTCTGCAAGCATGAACTTGGCAAAGTTATGCATGTGAAAAATCCGTTGGGGGTTTGTTAAAAAGGCAATTACCCGAAGATTTGCAGTTGGATCTTGTCCATAGTCCATGTGATTCCATGGACAAATTTCTGGAATTTGTAGAAAAATTAGAGAGGGCTTTGAAGTTCAAACCTCAGAGCAAACCAGGTTGTAGTTATCAAAATGGGAATCCAAATAACCACCACAAAAATGGTAATCATGAGAGAAATCAAAGGAACTCTCAGGGAGATAGTAGCTGGAATGAGCAGAATGGTCAAAGAACAAACAGGAGTGATAAATTCCATGAACGGGATCCGAGTAAGGAATGCAGATTTGACGGGAGAAATTCATGCAAAGTGCATTCGCATAACAACTGGTCGGGAAACTGATGTTCACCACTTCTCAGGTCCACGGATGGCAATCTTAACAGATAATGAAAAGCACTGGAGATAATGGTAATGGTAGAAATGTTGATAGGTTTGGAGAAAGGCAACAAATATGTAATATGGAGTATATTAAAGATGGAGACTATATAGGTGGCTCTTTCGATAAAAGCAGGCACAAATGGCACAAGCATAGATTTGTGACATATTTAAGTAAAAGTAATGAGAATAAATTTGTGGGGAATGATGTAAGTTATGAATGTGTAATGAATGTGTTTGTGAATGGTGATGAATGGAAAGATTCAGTGGTTCAAAAAGAAGTTAAAGAAGAGATGAATTTTGTGAAAGCAAATCATGTGGAGAGTTCTGGAGAGGTATTAAGAAATAGTAGCAATTGCAGTAAGGAAGGTGTTGTAGTAACAAGTATTTGTCAGTCGGCAAAAAGTGTCAATATTAGTGAAAGTAGTGTAGCTTTGGTCTCGCCAGCTGCAAGGCTGTGTTTCGGCAGAAAACATCAATGTTACTAAGGGAGGCTTAGCATTGGTTTCAACAGTTAAAAATATATCAACGGAGGTAGATGATTTCTGTTTAAATTACACATCTGTTTAAATGAACAGAGTAATGGTAATTTATGTAATGATGTAAAAGCTACTGGTATTGTTACTTTGGAGAAAAAAATTTACACGTTTCTAGTCACAAATGAAGGCAAAATGAAACTTATTGATGAATATGTGGATCTAAAACATTTGTCAGAGTGTAAATGTGAGAATGTATGTAAAGTAGAATTGGGTGTTAATCTGGATGAAAAGTGTGTAGAAATAGCACTGTGTGCTGATTTTTGTCTGATCACAGCAGAATGTAGCAAGTCTGGAAGTCCCAAAATTGTACAACAAGGTAGCAGCAATTTGTGTAATGTAGCGGCGGAGGATAAAGTTGTGTACGATTAATGTAAAGGTGATTGGTCAACGGAAGAAAGTAAGGTTTCTGATGTGAATTTATGTAGTGATTTAAATTGTATATCAGCAGATAAGTTTGCTGAGATGAATATTTATGGTGATGATTACTTAGGCGTTGATGTATTATTTCAGGAAGATAAAGTGTTTAACAGTGAATTGATGTGTAATTTTGTTGAAGCTGCAAGTGTCGATATTTTGGAGGGGAAAACAGTAAAGTTGTGCATGCTGTGGGTAGTGAATTGACGAAATGTGTGGAAGAACTAACAGAAAATTTCGAGAGGGCTGAAGTAAATAGTGTAGATGGGGATAGTTTGTGTGATGAAGTTCATACAAATTGGTATATGGAGGAGGAGTGTGATTCAAGTGAGACAGATTGGGGTTGGTATGGTATACTGTTACGGTCGTTGCTGGCGCATATGTGGAAATGAGACAAGTTTAAAATTACTAAGGGTATATACAGAAAGGGCAGAAGTGAAAAGCTGTTCTAATCTGTAATTAGTGGTAGTAATTTTGGAGGGATAATTTTTTTTGCTTTTCTTCGGGATTCATTAGTAATTTGTTACTTTATTGTGGCATTGTACATGTGAAAAAGGGGGAAGTTTAGACACTGAGGGTGCGTGGAGGTCAGTGACATCGTGAATATGTGTTGATTTATGCTTTGTATAAAAGCGTGACAAAGAATTTAGTGGTCAATTTGAAAAGTATTGTATGTGCACAAATTTTTTTGTGTATGGAGGTAGGAAGGACTGATTTAAGTCAATTAAATAGAACTTATGAGAATTCGAGTTTCCTGTGATTCAGTCATTTGCCTTGTGACTTTGTTCCTAAAGTATCGCTCTCCACTGGAGGGAATTGTTAGCGAGGATCCTGGTTGGTTTTGGCAAATGGTTGGTTGACAGGTTTCTACTTTCGGTTTTTGTTGTAGACAGATTTGTCACGATAAACAGTGGAGCTCAGAATTCAGAGGCAGACACAATTTCTGTGAGGCTCTTGGTCAAAATATTAATGTGAGTTGATCAATACTCCATGCTAAAATCCATGTGAGCATGTGTACTGCAACAGAAAAAAAAATTAGTGCAAGAAGGAGCCTTAGCACTGAGGGAGTGGCACAAGAAGTGCTTACAAAATCATGCATAAGTGAAAGTGCATTTCAAAATTATACTGTCAACACCAATAAGTGTTTGGCAGAAATATACCACATTCTCAAAAGTACTTCTACTATTGTACTCATCATTTAAAGTTGTGAAGACAGTACCTACAGATTTTATTTAATTGCAATCTTTTATCTATAAATTTATATGTTACATTCATAATTCACAATTGCCGAGTGATAGAAACCTTTGATCATTCGATTCATGTATTATTCTTATCATATACTGTAAACTCAGCAGTATTTGGCCTGTAATGCAGCAACTATGTATCCCAGCCATTAGACAATGAAACCAACCAAAACTTTGAATATTTCAACCCTGAGTCTGAGGGCGCGTACTTGAGGGTCACACCACGATCATTACATTTCCTATGTTTTGAAAGCCCATACCGTGCTGTAATGAAGTTGTGTAATTGTGCCCTTGCAGCCAAATAAGAGTCCTCTCTCTCTCTGATGTCTCACTTGATCAGCCCTGCTCTGGTCTTTGGGATTCAGTTTCAGTGTCTATAAACTTTTACCACATCTGATAAACAACAGAACGATTCATATTAAGCCAACAGGCAACATCAGCTTGCAGCTGTCCTGCTTCCATTCTTCATTTGACCCACCACAACAGAGAGCCTTGTAGCTGTCTTATCTGTGCCACACTGCACCACCTGTATGTACACTGTGTGTACACAGTGATTGTGGATGTGGGACTATCCAGCAAACACTACCCCATGTGGTAGGTGCCTTCACATCATCATTGGCTTAGTTGTCCATTGACCAGAATGACATCTTTCATGCAGAACACGATCATACAGGCATCTGTTCACAGTTTTTATGATTATATCATGAATTAGACACAGACACAGTGGTTTGTTGCTTTAATTTAGTCACCAGCGTACCACCCTCCATCAAATCCTTGTAGATGTGGTATGAACAAGATAGGGCAACTGCGTAGAATATATTGTTCTAAGAGACATATTATGATTATTTGGCCTCAGATGATTCCTGAGTTTCAGATGATAACAAATGAGTGATCATACATGTCTACAGGGTTATCCATGTTTAACTTATGAATAAAAATGTTACTAAGAATCATTATTAAAATTATTTAAATGACCACATATATAAAAGATAAAATCCAATAAATTATATGAGAAATTAATTAAGGAACTGGAATGAACATGTGAATATACCCATATTTGATACAGATTAATTAGTTCTGGTTAAGAGTTATCATCATAATTCAAATGTAAAGAGAGAGGCTAGTAAAGTTTTTCCAAAATACTGTGGAGCATTTCATCTTGCTGTTGTCCCAGGGTCAATATAGCTTCAAAATAAATTTATCTTCCTATTACTAATTAAAATGTACTGTCTGGTGATGGAAATTTAAGTAATTGTTTCTATTTGTAACTACTTCCCACAAAACTTTCAATTGTCAATATTAGGAAGTGTTACACTTAAACTCTTTGGGCATAATGATGTGATTTCTTGTAATACTCATTTCTACACCTCTTTCACTGAGTTTCCAGTTCCACTACATCTAAATCCATGTGCACTTCAGTGTACACAACAATGAAGATTGCTGCTTGCTTTTGCAACAACAGACACTATGTTGTTATAGATTGTACAGTATGATTGAGAAGGGTATGTTGGTTGTTTTTTGGACTGTGAAATATTTTAGACCCTATGTATTTGAAAGAAGGTTCCTGATATGTACTTGAGCATAAACCCCTAACATGGATTGGTATTGTATCAGATCCATCATCTAGATTGATGAAATATAGGTTAAAGCTAGAGGAAAAAGGACTACCAGTTTCTTTACAAGAGGGGGAAACAAAATCAAGTTGTCAACACACTCTCACAAGTGAGATGGGTCAAGGTGACTGGAGCACAACATGAAGGTGGCAGCAGCCTAGGTCAAGACACAGTGGAAATGGAAGTCGTCGTGCAGGTCAGGGACCCACCAGCAGGTGACTAAGCAGGCTTTTGGCCCACACAAGCAGGCAGCATGTGCAGCTGACAAGGGCACAAGACAGAAAACAGTTGTTCTGAGAACAGAAAAAGATACTATCCAGGAATGCAAACTCTGCATCAAGGATAAAAAAAGTATATCCAGAAACAAGGGACAGCTGAGTCAGGAAAGACACAAGAAATAAATGCAAGTGAAAAAACTGTAATACTAAAACAGTTTCATGATTAACCCACTGGAGGATGCCATGACATAGGAAGAACCTATGAGAGAATAAAGAAGTACTGAGTATGGAATAGTATGGGGAAAGATATAGAAGATTATATCTGGAAATACGAAAGTTGTCAACAGAATAGGCTCACTAGGAAACAGATAAAGATGCCTCTAGAGATTACAAAGACACCTCAGCATGTTCTTGAAAGGTGTGACTTTAACATAGTAGTTCCACTAAACTAGACAGACAGGGGGAACAAGTATATCCTTAGGTTTCAGGATGTGCTGATGAAGTTTTTTGTAGAACCCATTGAAAGGTAGGTGACTGTCACAGTAACGAAGTTCCTAATTGAGAACATTGTACTGTGGTATGGCGGTATGGAGGGCTGTCAGTATTGTTAAGAGAGACTATGAAAAGAGTATGTAAACTACTGTGTATCAAGAAGATACAGACAGCAAGTTACCACCCTCAACCAAAGAGAGCATTAGAGAGATGACATCAAACATTAACAGAGATGTAAATAGTGCACAGACAAGTTGGGATAGTTGATTGCCATTTGTGTTTTTATTTTTTTTATTTTTTTTTATTTTTTATTTTTTTTTTTTTTTTTTTTTTGTATAGTACAACACTGCATAGTATGACTTTTTATATGGCACACGAATTGTTCTTTGGAAGAACATGTAACACTCTAGGGACACTGCACAAAGATGTGGCTGGTGGGAGATATAGTTTTGATGAGTATGTGGCAAAGCTAAAGAAGTACATGCAATAAATACACCCATGTGCAGGAACACAGAATGTGCAATGTAAGATAAAAAATAAGGAATATTAAAATTGGACCCAGCATTCAAAGGAATTCCATTGTGGGGATAAGGTTCTGTTGTTTGATGAGAGCGTATGATGAGATAGATCAATTAAGTTAGATACACAATGTTGGTATGAACAAAAGAGTTTAATGTTGCAATCTGTCTGCAACCAAAATAAAAATCTATTGTTCATGCCAACAGGCTAAGGAGTTTTCCTAGTTGGAGCCTTGTAGTGTGAGCGCACCAGAATTCAGTGCAGAAAATACATGCCACTTTAACATAGCAAAAACAGAAAAGACACTGGGTCTTATTGGGAAGAGGAACAGCATGAATCCCACATAAAGAAATGAGGAACCTTAAACTTTGTGGGCAAAGTCAGTAAGGTTCTGTTCCTAACACTAGACAAAGATGATGTCACATACTTCAAGATGAAGATAGATGTCTTTGAAGGAGAACAGAAGGAGCTGCTCTGACTTTCAAAGTAGCAAGTGACAATAGTTAAACATAGTTTTAATCAGATGGTGAGCTCCATAATGAAAAGTGAAGAAATTATCATGCATGGAATGAAGCAATTAAGCCAGCACATAGTAGCAATTGAGAGTGGTACTGACAGATGGTGACAGAGAGCCATAATTTTGATCACCGTTAATGAATAGCTGATACAACTGGTGGGCGTTTTCAATGAGCTAGACTGGGAATATAGAATGTTATATCAGTCATTGTCAATCTCAGAAAGACATTCTGGAGCCACACCTGATTGGTCCAGTTCAGATCACAAAGTATCTAGAACTAATAAAAGATGAAATCAAAGAGAAGAAGTTCCCTGTTGATCTTGTAGTAGGCAGTGGATAACAATTAATCAGTATTGTTGATCTTGATGTTTTCATTTGTGGAAAAATCTTAAGTTATGCATTAAATGTCCCACTAGTAGAGAACAATGTGTACAATCTCTACAAAATAATACCATTAACCTCAGAAGTGGATGGAATGAAGCATTTATTTAGGGGTGTTGCCCCAGAGAAAGGGCTACTGCTAGTTTATCACGCAAAATGTCAGTATGAAAAGTTAAATAAAGAGCAGTTACCATGTGAGACAGTAGATCAGAGCTTCAAAATATGTAAATAAGTATTTATACTTTTATTCATGTATGATCATGAAAAGTGTGAAGCTAAGTTGCTGCAACCAGTGTGAGAAATTCTGGAAGATTGCATGCATATGATAACAGAGTTAAATGAAAGTCTGTGGACACCATTAAGTAATAATGAATGGCTGTTTGTTGCCCTGACAGATGAAGGCATTACTGTCAACTGTCATGATGGAAGTCCCACAGATATCATTTTCTGAGGTACAGGGAAGATACAATTTTTAGGTAGATGTTGTGAGTATATGGCTCAGATGGTAATACAGTCTGAAAATATAATTTGAACAAATGTACCAAATAGTGATGTTGTGCAAACTTAAGCATGGAAATAGATTTCTGCATAGTGAACAGTGAGATGAAGAATATAAGTGAACTTCAGCTGGAACTGTCAATACAACCTGCAATTAGGCACTTAGGTGACCTAACACTTACAGAACATAAGATGGATGAGCTATCAAGTGAGTCTGAATGCCAGGAGAGAAGTGCCATCAGAAACCTCTTGGTAAGGAAATTATTGATTTATAAGCATTTATGTTGTGGACAGTTGTAGAGCAGTTATGCGTGTCTTTTGAATGTTATTGTAAAGAAAATGTGTGTTTTCCCATTAATGGAATAAAATTTGTGGAAAACCTTTTATAAAAATTTGTAGTCACTGGCAACATGTCCAAAAATTGTTCTGTAAGGGGGAGGGGGGGGGGGGGGGCAGATATCACATATTTCAAAAAATTCAACATCTGAAAGGCAGCGGAACAGCAATCAGAGTGAATTAAATTTTCTAGAAAGTACTCAAAGTACAAAGGAGACACCACAGAAAGAGTGTCAGTTTGGGTGTTGTCCAGAAATGTTATGTAGACTCATGTGGAGAGCCACAAGGCTCAGCAGTACATTGTTGTTGGCCATATATGGTCACATGAGACCATGCAGGGCAGTGTTCGGAAGCACCACAAGCAAGGGGTGATGCAGCTTGCTGCACAGATAAAAGACAGCACAGAATAGCCTGCTAGAGAGGTTAGTACGGATAGCGGTCCAAGAGTGATGTCTGTTTAGGTCAAGCCCAGGGTCCGGACTTGTAGTTTTCACTATGGCTCTGCCCATGTTTATACTTAGCCACATACCTCCCTCCAAGGGATTTTGCCATTAGGAGAAGTGTGCTTTCATTCAAGTCATTATCCAGTTATTGCCCAGGTGAGGATTTAAAGATAGCAGTTATTTAAATCTTGTCTTTGTTCGATTATTTCTTGACCAAGGTCCACAACTCTTTGACACTTGCAGTTAGCCATCTCCATGTTAGCTGACTAGACAGACCTTCTCCAATCTCTGTTGTCAATGAGCATATAGACCACTCGCTGGACGTGACAACAGGTAACATCTGTCTACTAGAAGGCAGTAGAAGTTATCCACAAAATTACTATCCGATATCTTTGACATCAATTTGTTGTAGAATCTTAGAACATATGCTGAGCTCAAACATAATAGGGTATCTTGAACAGAATGAAATGCCAACCAGCATAGATTCTGAAAACATCAATTATGGGAAACCCAACTCGCACTTTTTTCACATAACATACTGAATGCTTTTGATTGGGGCATTTTGGTAGATGAAGTATTCCTGATTTCTGAAAAGCATGTGACTCATTACCACATCCTATGCTTACTGTCAAAAGTTTGATCATAGGGAGTATGAAACAAAATTTGTGATTGGATTGAGAATATTTTGGTAGGGAGGATGCGGCCTGTTATATTGGACGGAGAGCCATCATTAGATGCAGAAGTAACTTCATGCTGGCCCCAGAGAAGTCTGATAGGAGCTTCATTATTCATGTTTTACATTTATGACCTTTTGGACAATATTAATAGTAACCTTATACTGTTAGAAGATGATGAAATTATCTATAATGAAGTACTGTTGAAAAGAGACTGCCTAAATATTCAGTCAGATCTTGATAAGATCTCAAAGTGGTGGACAAATTTGTGACTGGCCTTAAATGTTCAGAAATGTAAAATTGTACACTTCACAAGAGAGTGAGATAGAGATAGATAGATAGATAGATAGATAGATAGATAGATAGATAGATAGATAGATAGATAGAGAGAGAGAGAGAGATAGAGAGAGGGAGAGAGATAGAGAGAAAAGAAGGGAAAAACCATAGTATCCTATGATTAAAATATTAATGAGTCACTGTTGGAATAGGCCAACTCTTACAAATATCTGGATGTAACCCTTTGGAGGGCTATGAGATGTAATGATCACATAGCCTCAGTTGTGGGTAAAGCAGGTGGTAAAAAAGTTTATTGGTGGAATAGTGGAGAAGTGCAATCAGTCTACAAAGATATTGAATGTATACAAAGAAGGACAGCATGAATGGTCACAGATTTCTTTGATTCGTGGGATAATGCCTCAGAGATACTGAAGGAATTGAACTGCAAGATTCTTGAAGATAGACATAAACTATCCCAAGAAAGACTATTAACAAAATTTCAAGAACTGACTTGAAATGATGACTCCAGAAGTATACTACAACTCCCTATGTATCATGCATGTAGGGATAATAGGGGCAAGATTAGAGCAAGCACACATCCACAGAGGCATTCAGAGTCACTCTTCCTGCACTCCATATGTGAGTGGAATGGGAAGAAATCCTAATAACTTGTACTGTGGGATGTATCTATATGGTGAGTAGCTACTATCATTTTCATAATATTGTTGCATTCCATCCTGGATTTTCCATTGTTTGATTTCTTACTGAATGGATCTGGGCTCAAGCACTGGGCCAATAAAATATAACCCAAATAGCAGACTTCCTTTCATGGAAACTCACACTTTTCCACTTGTAGTTTTAAAGTGTGGACTCTAAGCCTTTGGATTACCTTTGTCAGCAGCACATTATGTACCTCTAAGAAGGAGCCAAATATTATGTCATCCAAAAAGATGAACAATTTTTCATCTTGTAGCCCTGTCAAAATGGAGTTCATTAACTTCTGCAATGTACTACAAGCTGTTTTAATACCCTTGGACATTCATTTGTACCCAAAATGCCCATACATCATACTGAAAGCTGTCTTTTCTTGATCCTGTTGGTCTAATAAGACTTGATAATATCCCATTGCTAAGTCGATGGTCAAGAAATACTTTTCCTTTACTAGACAATCAAGAATGTTGTGTGCTCTTAGCAATGGATATACTGAATTTAGGATCATCTCATTAAGTCACCTATAGTCTGTGACTACAGCACTTTTGCTTTCCACTGGCATCCATCTTTTTCATAATTAACTCAAGAAAAACTCCAACCACTTTTACGTGGTACTATAATGTCATCCTCTAACATCTTTTTGATTTTCTGCTGGAATACCTCCTTTTGTGCTTGTGGTATTCGGTTGGAGTGTGAGCATTACCATGCTACCTTCTGCTTGTAGTAGCAGTTTCATTTCATGGCTGATACTATGCATGTAAGATAATCTGTCTCCAGGCAAATGGAAAGCACTGCTGTATACGGTGCATTACTCTATGATTACTGCCTTCTCTTCCACATTCAAATGACTCATGTCAATGTTCTCTTTTAGTCTGTAAATGCTACATCAACCACCTGTGAGCAGTCTACTGCCACTCTCTCATCTATGGTGCTCGCCACACTTGTTAGACATTCTCCTTATTCTACATTTACTAATGTCTCAAGCAAATACAAGTTCTTGGTGAATTCTATTCTGGAATGACAGCCTCTCTTATTCCAATTGGCTCTATTTTTATTCAGCATACTTATTCCTCTTGGTGTCCAATTGTCAATGCTGAAACAATTTGTTTGTGCTCTTTTTGTTTATCTCCAGCATTACCTGTTGCCTGCCTCAATGTATTCTGACAGTTAATGAGTTTCTGTCACTATTCATTACCATCTTTCCATGTGTTTATCACTTTGTTATTAAGCATCTCTTGCAAGAGCCTTCTATTTTCTTTGAATGTACTACACAGAGCTCATCCTGTGACCCTGTCTCAATTTCCTTACATGTCTTTTGCTCTGTGTGTGAGATTTCTCTAAAAGAACCTTCTGTTTCTTGTATCCTTGCAACCAAGTTTCCAACTTCTAACATCAATCTGTACTAGGCAGAGCTCACACTCTTTCTCCATCTTCATTATGATCCATTCCCCATGGATCCACAGGCTTCCAGTGGTATAAATGATTATGACTGCATGTCCTTTGGAAAAGTCTCAGCCCACCAGCTCATCAAATGGAAGATCCACATCTTCCTCAATTATGTGGAAACAATGCCTCACTTGCATTCTGTTTCTCATTTGTAATTTGAGAGTTACAGTTCCTTCTGTCCTTGCAACCATATTAGCAATTCCCCGAATCCTAATACATTCAGCTGAATTATACATTCTGTCGCCTCTCAAACTACTACACCTAGCTGACATATCTGACCTCCACTATCCATGAGAAATCTCAGGCAATAGGTAATGCCATCCTCATACTCCCACTGTATGCACTCATTTTTACTTTCGGAGTCAACTGTTAATAGATTTCCAGGCAAGGCAAAAGATGAGTGCTTTCCTACATCATTACTTAGTTTTTAATTTTCCTATGTGCATTGAATGGATGGTAAATGCCTTTTTGACAGTCTCTTACGTAATGACTATTTTCTTCTTTTTTTTCCATTTAAAACATATTACAGATTTCAGATGCATACATGGGCCTCTATGACTTGGCAAATTACAATGTGAGCATCTCACTACTTGTGATTGGTCTGTTTCCCTGCCTTTCCTTGATACGTTATTCTTTTATCTGCTTGACACTCTCAGACCGTAAAGCCTGGCTTTGCACTCATGCAACACTTGATGGCTTGTTCTCCGTTTGCAGTACTGAACATCTTGGGTGACCACCTTTTTTTGGGCTAAGGCTATTGTACTCTCCTCTGTCAGACCTATCTCCATAGTCTATGCCAACATTAGCTGCCCACCATGTGCACACAATACTGTCCTTATCCTAACATCGTAAAGTGCTTGGATAAACACTGCTTGGCTTAATTGTCAAATGAGAGGAAGGCTACCTTCTAGCTACAATTCTCACAAGGTATCTCTGAGTACTTCCCTGAAATGGTGCTGCATGGTATCCAACTTAAGAGTCCCACTGACCTTTACTTTCCCCTCATTCTTGCCAACTTGCAAACACATGATGTGCATACAAATCAAGAATCCTTCTGCTAGCACAGTTTCCTAACAATATGGCATGAACATCTTGCAAAGTGGTGCTCAGATCTCTGACTAATAACTTTTGCTATGTACTGAGCCCACTACTTTAGTTTTAACAAATTCCAAAAGGGTATCATGCTGCCGAGTCTATAAGTGCCAGCACAAGCTCACAATTGTCGAGGGTCTCATTTACATTGTTCTCAGTTCCATCAAATGACTGCAGTATTAATTTTAATGGATCTGACAAACTAACAAATTTCCTACTTTATGACTCAGGCACATCAGAAAGCACTATATGTCGCCTACGTCATTATCTGCAACTGTCATTGCCACTGTACTTTCTCTGCATGCCATCCAGTGATCCTGCACTGCCTACTATTGCTGCAAGATGCACTGCCTGCATCATCATACCGCCTTTGGCCTCCCCTAGCCACTTTCTGGGATGTCCTCCTTGACTCCAGGCACTGCCCATCTGCTGCTGCTGAAGCTGCACTGCCCTGGCCACCTTCCATGATGTCGTCCTTGTCCCCAGGCACAGTTTGTTGCTGGGCTAGTCATGGCCTCTTCTTCTTTCAGTGGACACCTTGATCTTCTCAAAAATGAGAGTGTAACCCTCTTTCTTTTCTGTCTTGGCTGCTGACTCTGCCACTGGCCTGCATACTGGTTATTCAAGTAATGCAAAAGGTTTTCTCAAAGCGAAACCATTGTGATGTCAGGCTGAGCAAGTTCAGTATTCCAAAGGGAGGCAACCTGTTTCTGTAACTCATAGCAAGACAACTGCATGCTAATTTCATGACCTAAGTCCCCACACTTGGCACCAGGAAAAAATAATCACTGTGCTGAGTCCAGGAGTGATCTAAACATCAATGACACTAGAGACTGGAGAAGGTCCATAAAATGGTTAACTGCAAGACTGGAAGAGTTATGGAATGCAGTAGGGAAATAATCATATATAAGACAATACCTCAATAAATACATCTTTAATTGCTCATCTGATCACGAATTGGAAAATGACTTGAATGAAAGTACCCTACTCCTGATTGCAAAATCCCATGGAGGGGAGGTACACAGCTAATTATGAGCTTGAGCAGGGCCAGAACAAATACTACAAGTCCATGCACCAGGCCTGACCTACACAGATGTACCTCTTGCACCGCTGTGTGTACTAAACTTTCTTGCAGGCTACGCAGCACCGCCTCTATATCTGTGCAACAGGTTGCATCACCCCTTCCATGAAGGTGCTTCTGGCTTAAAGACACTACCCTGCAGTGCCTCGTGTGACTATATATGGTCTCTTCCAGTGCTTAAAATGCATTATGTTTTACTGAGTAGAGATATATTCAGTATCACACACCACTAATCAAAATTCTTTTACATATTTACACTGATCAGACAGAACATTATAACCACCTACCTAACAACTGGTATGTCTACCTCTGGCATGGATAACTGCAGTAACGCTTCATGACATGGAAGCAACAAGGCATTGGTAGGTCGCTGGAGGGAGTTGACATCACATCTGTACACACAGTTCAGCTAATTCCCACAAATTCCAGGGAAGGATGTGATGAGTTCTGATGCCACATTCAATTAGGTCCCAGATGTGTACAACTGGGTTCAGATATGGCGAGTTGGTGGGCCACCACATCAACTGAAACTTGCCACTGTGTTCCTCAAACCACTCCATCACACCCCTAGCCTTGTAACATGGTGCATTATCTTGTTGAAAAATGCCACTGCTGTCAGGAGACGTTATCATCACGAAGTGGTGTATATGATCTGCAACCAGTGTACAATACCCCTTGGCTATCATCATGCTTTGCATGAGCTCCACAGAACCTATGAATATTCATGCAAATATTCCCCAGAGCATAATGGTGCCACCATCAGCTTGCCTCCATCCTTTCAGTACACGTGTAAAGGAGCTGTTCCGCTGGAAGATGATGGATTTGCATCCATCCACTGGCATGATGAAGAAGATGGTATTATCAGACCATGGAAACACTCTGCCACTTCGCCAATGTCCAGTGACAGTGGTCATGAGCCCATTTCAGCTGTAGTTGTGGCTGTTGTGATGTTCATAGTGGCACATGCTTGGGTCATTGGCTGTGTTGGTCCATCGTTATGAATATTTTGTGCACCATGTGTTCAGACATACTTGCACTATGCTGAGCATTAATGTCTGATGTTAGTTCAGCCTGTCCTGTTTTACCAGTCTGCCCAGCCTACCACGTCTGAAATCTGTAATGAGGGTGCCCACCAAACCCAGCAACATATGGTCCCGGTTTCACCTTGGTTTTGCCATGTGTTTGAGACACCAACCACAGGAGTCACCAAGCACCCAAAAAGTCATGTAGTTTCTGAAATGCTTGGGTCAAGCCTCCAGGCCACCACAATCCATCCTTGGAAAAACTCAGATAGATCATGCACCTTCCCCATTCTACACACTGACAGCACTCACACTGGTACATGTGCCTTTCGTGTGTCTTACTAACAGTCATTTCTCATCAAGTGATGCTGCTACTGCCTGGATAGGTTTATATCAGTAGTAGATCAGTGGTCATAGTATTCTGGCTGATCAGTGCACATTATATGTATTCATAGTGCGAATATGGACAACCATCAGCTACATAATGATAACAATGAAAATCTGTGTCAGACTGCGACTGAAATCTGGATTTCCTGCCAGACCCAAATTTTCTTAGGTCATCATTCCAGTATCACAACTTGTACTTGTAAACACATTACGTAATTCCCATACTGGGAGGATGTTTTAATTGAAAGCCACTGTCTGGTACTAATGGATAAATGTGATATTGCAGTGCTTGTGTTATTAACAAGAATGATGAAGTGAAAGAACAGGCACTACAGCCATTGTGAAATACATCTCCCTCTTTACCTGAGAGATCACCTCAACACTTTGATTACCCATGAACAGCTCATGGCCAGACCCAAACTTCCATATGTTGTTGGTTCTGCATCACAAGAGCTCCCATAAAGCAAGAAATCTGGGTTTGCCTCCCAGTCCACTACAAATTTTCATTGTCCTCCTCATTGCCTTATACAGCTGATGGTTGCCCATATTCACAACTGCAAATACTTTTCATGATTTCATAATGGCTTCAGATGCAACTGTGCCTGTTCCTTTGAACATGCATGCTTGTCCAAAGGAACATTGCATCATTATTCTTAATATCACAGGAACTGTGATATCATTTTTATGTATTTTTTGTCTCTTAAATTATTTGGAAGTGGTTGGTTTGATGACATAATGATTATACATCATAAGCACTATCATTTCAAAATTACAATAAATATTATTCAAGCCTGCATTTGTAACATCCCACCAGTTATTAAGTAGTTAAAAATGGTTTAAATACCTGTGAATATCTTGCTTTTGTTGTCCCTCGATGACTGCATACATGAGCTAAAATATGCTTGTTCAATAAATACAGGATACCATAATGGATTTGTCTACAATGATGTAGGCCACAACTGAAGTAAAGTAAGTACATAGATTTATTCACTTCAAAACCTGTATCTTATGAGCTCATGATCAATTTTCAGTGTAATAAATCTTGTTGTTACTACTACAGTTAACTGATGGTAGCACATACCACATTGGCAATATTAAATAGTCCAGATGCAGTAATTTGATAGAAATGTGTGTGAGAGGTCCATTGCACTGTTCAACACTAATACTCAACAAAGTACAAATATAAAGTCACGTATCAGTCTGTCATTTGCAATATTAAATCAAACTGTTTAACACTCCAAAATAATACATCATTGCACTGTTCTAATATGCTGTTTTAGAGAGTGTCCAACATATGATTTGCTCTGTTGTAAATCCAAACCTGAATGATACACCAAGAACTTATATCAAACGTGTACACAGATCTTTCCTCTAGTGTGTCCAACACCACCTACCCTAACAATACTCAAGGCTGGGTATTAATACTCTTCCTACAATGTACTACTGGTTACCATAATGCAAAACATAATTTATATTATGAAATAGTTTAACAACATTAGCAAATATTCTATAATATTCCCTACTTTGCTAGAACAACTTTAAGACATTTTCTAAACACATAAAAATCACATTTATATTGAAATTGCAGAAGTAAGCATTCTAACAATGCTAAATGATCAGTTATATATATTTTGTTAATTAGGCTCAAGATTTAATTCCTACCATTTACAGATGATGAGAACAAAATATGTTATTCTTTTATCTAAACATTTTCCATATATTAGTTTCCTGAATCTGATTTTGATTGTTTATGGTTCAAAGGGTATTGTAACTACTATTGTTTGGTATCGCTATTATTATTCTAAAAGCCTTTTTCCTATTATAAAAAAGTAATTGAAATTAATTATAGCTGGAGATATAAGAGTATTGATCTAGTAATACATAATGCAGGGGTGGTAACCATAAGCCTGGAATGTTACAGAGTTTATAATTTTAATGGAGCCCAGTCATGATTTTCGTGCAAAGCAGACTCTTTGCATTAACTGTAACAATTACACAGTCTGGTGTATCTATGCTTACTCCTTTCCCACTGCAACCTATGGTTCTGAAAATCTGATGTTCTGATTAGGAAATGTATCTTATGTCACTAAAGATCTTGCACCACATCACAGAATTTAACAGAAAAATAATTTACTTGCATTTCAGCTATGTGATGTGACCCTCCTGAAATTTAACTTTCAAACATTCAACCTTTAATGAACATTGCATGTTGTAGTACCTCAAGAATTTCAGTGTGAATTCTAAAGACACTCAGCTTTCCATAGTCTTGAACACCCGATATTTTAAGTACAAGGGTTAGAGAGTGGAGATGTGTCTACCTTGCCACTGGTTTCTGTGTGTGCAGGATGGACATGTATTAGGAGAATGTATTGAATAAAGGACTTTTATATTTGACTTTCAGATGTTGGACTTGTGAGAAGCAAGAGCTGGTTTTATAGTGGATATTAAACCAAACACATTATAATAGTATCTGTTAGTTTCTACTGATCTAAGATGGGGTTGACTCGGGAAAGTTGAATGCTTGTGTGAGTCTTGTAAAGTTGTTTATTGTGGAGATGAAAATATAACAGAGTTGAACAAAAGTATCCTGGGAGTACAGAATTCAAGAGTAGAAAAGAAGTCAATATTGAAATTCCTTTAACCAGTTATGGTCTTTGGAGAAGAAGGGTTTGTGAAGATTGACGCAGCCTTCCGACCCGAGAAGAAGATCGGCTTCACAAAATACGTGAGTCAACTGTGAGAGATGTGTGACTCTTGCACACCAGTACCACACTGTCTCTCCTGTTGTCTGAAACCATTAGAATGTGCCTGCAGCAGCACATTCACAGAGCCCAAGTCTGATGCTGAAGTCAAGATGAGAAGACCTGGACAGAGGATGAGGCTAAATCCGAGGATGCCTCACAAGGATCAGGGCTATTCTATTCACCTTGGTTGCCAGCAGCCATTGTAGATGAGCATCCAATCACATATAGAACTCTCTGCCGTAGCACCTGGATATATCAAGCTAGGAATATGTGGAAAAGGTAAGACCAATTTGCTTGATGAGCCAACTCACAGGTGGCACACACAAGGTAAATGTTATAAGCTTGTGGTTGGTGAAGACTGTGAAGTGATGGGCCTCCACAATTAGCTGAAAGTATTTGGTTGCTTCAGAAGTGGTGAGGAAATCTGTGTTGCATCTGCTCCAACACCATTAAGCAGCAAAGAGCTTGCAGGAGAAGAAAGTGACAGGTCACCAGGTGCCACCAGAGTGCTGCCTTAGGATTATGCTAATGCCCATCGAGCTGGCATCCACAAAGGCAAGCGGCACTATGGGGTTGGGTTGGGTGAGCAGGATAGTGCTGACAAGTCATTGCATTATATGGCAGTGAAGCTGTCTTCCAATTACTGAATCCACTTTGTAATCTACCTTCACCTTCCTAGTTGCTACAGTTGTTCACCAATGTGCAAAGTCTTTTCTGAAGATTTGACAGGAATAAGATTACAACAAGCTTTTTTGTTTACTTATCTTTTCTTGTAGAGTTTGGTCCAGTTATTCTTGTCTAGGGGCCTCATTCTTGAAACTGAAATTCTCACGTTTTAGGTTCTCAAGGTTCAGTCGATCTAAATAATTTTGAAGAGTGTCTTGAAGAATATTGTTTTTACATTAACTGATTTTGGCACATTTTTGTAAATTAAACAGTCTTTTGAATTTTCACATTAACAAAGCCAAAATTATGTTGTTCAGCCAAAATACGAAAATACATCTGATCACATCAGAGGCATGATTACTCCTTCAGTCTTCAGTAATAACAATATTCCATTCTTCAGTAAAAACAATATTCCAAAGGATTTACAATTTTTCTTGACAAATGAGTTTCTATTAGTTTTGATTATTATTTCATAAACGAATCCAGAAATAAAGATAATAAACAGTACTAGACTGCATACTAATAATACAAATTTAAAGTGCGCCAAATAATTCCTAATTTCAATTTTTTCTAGTACATATCAATTGTAACAACGAAAATAAAGCAATTCCTTTTCATAAATTATAGCTTGAAATATAACATATTGTGCATAAAATTATATGAAATTTTTCAGAAAAACAGCTGAGATAATACTGACCTGTCCAAAATTCAAATGATATTACTGGTATTGACTACTACTGTTGAGGAAAAGTAATGCTAGCAGAGGATGTCCCTTTACAATGCCCCTTCACTTAATATGGATACAATATGTTTACAATATTTTGTGACATACTATAAAGTTTGTCAAATGGTGTACAAAATGACACCAATAGATGTAATATAGACATACAAAAGTATCTGATACATATTACAGAAAAGGTAAGAAAAATATCTACTATACAAGTCATAATTGATACATATATGAGGACATGGCACTCAGATTTTCATATCTGTGGACCATTCTGTCACAAGACAATTGATATAAAGTCAAAACTGCTACATTACACCACTAAACTATCCAACTAAGTGCAGACGCAATGTAAAGTACTAGAACTCAAATTGCTAGTGTACATGTATAACATCACACCTTCAAAACCATCAAAATGGGAAGAAAAAAATTCAAAGCCTAAGTGTACAAGTGAGATGCTTCGAAAAACTCACAACAACAGGTACAGACACAAAGAATATACTCAATCACAAGTGGGAGTACAGCAAAAATCAACCCACACATAAACCAGAGTATCTAAGAATATGTTCACTCATGAAAGGGGAACATAATGACAATATATTACAGCCAATGCTTAAGTTGTGGGGATTGGCCCATGAATCCAAACCACACTGGGTACACACCAGCAGGAATGTTTCGGCATAACAAAATGAATAAAGTCCATAATCAAATATCAATAAGTTCAATCATATGTAAAGAATAATTAAAGGAAGCATCTAGCCTCAATCAATAGTTGTACTCTCTCCTTGAGTACATGCACACAGCCGCGATGACCAGGGGTACCCAAAGCAGAGTTAAGCATGAGTTCACATACAACACAAATTCCTATGTCTTACAATAAGGCAGTACTCAAGATAAATACAGGTAATCAGAATCATAAATAGCTTTGAATGATGACATAATCGAGTATCTTGAGGACCAAAATTGGTGGGTGAAATAAGAAATGTATAAATCTTGTTATTCAGTCTATACTTGATTTATGATCACAATCATAATTGTCTTCCATACTATTTGCTAATTGTTTATACAAACTAACCTATGTACATAGAAGCCTAGAAGATACATTTATAATTGACACAAAAATACATACTGAGTGCTCAGATAAGAAGATTCATTGAAATGTACGGCTACTAACCGACAATGCCTAATTTCATCAGATTCTGATGGTTCATAGAATACACTATTGAACTTTTTAAGTTTTCACATAACAAATTTGTCATGTAACATTACACTTCCACAGAATTATTTTAAGTTGCATAACATATTGGAAAATTAATCCCCTACTTGAAAAAAACATACATTTATGTGGAATAACACTGTACATAGCAGTGACTACTTTTCTGAATAAATAGTTCCATGATTTCTTCATACTGGATATTTCTTGAATGAAATTTTCACTATACAGTGGAGTGTGCACTGATATGAAACTTCCTGGCAGATTAAAACTGTGTGCCTAACCGAGACTCCAACTCAGGACCTTTGCCTTTGCGGGCAAGTGCTCTACCGCTGGGCTACCCAAGCACGACTCACGTCCCGTCCTCATAGCTTTACTTCTGCCAGTACCTCGTCTCCTACCTTCCAAACTTTACAGAAGCTCTCCTGCTTGGTTAACAATTTACAAATTTCAGTCACAAGACTGATGAAGCTGACAGATCCTTGAGTGCATTACGCAGCACCCATGAACCATAGACCTGGCCGTTGGTGGGGAGGCTTGCGTGCGTGCGTGTAACACAAACCAAAATGGCCTTGCTGTGCTGGAACTGCGAATGGCTGAAAGCAAAGGGAAACTACGGCTGTAATTTTTCCCAAGGGCATGCAGCTTTACTGTATGGATAAATGATGATGGCATCCTCTTGGGTAAAATATTCTGGAGGTAAAATAGTCCCCTATTCAGATCTCCGGGTGGGGACTACTCAGGAGGACGTCTTTATCAGGAGAAAGAAAACTGGCATTCTACGGATCGGAGCATGAAATGTCAGATCCCTTAATTGGGCAGGTAGGTTAGAAAATTTAAAAAGGAAAATGGATAGGTTAAAGTTGGATATAGTGAAGTTCGGTGGCAGGAGGAACAAGACATCTGGTCAGGTGCATACAGAGTTATAAATATAAAATCAAATAGGGGTAATGCAGGAGTAAGTTTAATAATGAATAAAACAATAGCAATGTGGCTAAGCTACTACAAACAGCACAGCAAACGCATTGTTCTGGCCAAGATAGACACGAAGCCCACGCCCATGATAGCAGTACGTGTCTATATGCCAACTAGCTCTGCAGATGATGAGGAAGTTGAAGAAATGTATGATGAAATAAAGGAAATTATTCAGATAATGAAGGGAGACGAAAATTTAATAGTCATGGGTGACTGGAATTCAGTAGTAGGAAAAGGGAGAGAAGGAAACATAGTAGGTGATTAGATTAGATTAGTTTTTCATTCCATTGATCCGTGTTGAGGAGATCCTCGTGGATGTTGAAAATGTCACCTTTTTTATTTAATTTTTTGTAAGCTGAAATAACAATACTAATAGTATAAATATATGCAACACATCATTTGTTTCTATTAAAAAATTCGTCAATGGAGTAGAAGGACAGAAGGAGTTGGCCACTAGTAAGTATTTCAGGCTCCTTTTAAACTGATCTCTATTTGTAACAATATTTTTTATGTTTGCTGGCAAATTATTGAAGATGAGTGTTCCTGAGTAGTGGATCCCTTTTTGAACTAAAGTAAGTGCTTTTAAGTCCTTGTGCACATCATTTTTGTTCCTGGTATTGTATGTATGAACTGAGCTGTTTGTTGGAAAAAGAGATATATTATTTAGGACAAATTTCATTAAGGAGTAAATATACTGAGAGGCAGTAGTATGAACTGAGCTGTTTGTTGGAAAAAGAGATATATTATTTAGGACAAATTTCATTAAGGAGTAAATATACTGAGAGGCAGTAGTTAGTATACCCAGTTCTTTGAAGAGGTTTCTACAAGACATCCGTGAGTTTACTACACAAATAGTACGTTTTACATGCTTTTGGACTCTGAAAACTTTTGTTTGACTTGAAGAGTTACCCCAAAATATTATACCATATGACATTATGGAATGAAAGTAGGGAAAGTATGCAAGCTTTTTCACTTTTATGTCAAATATGTCTGCTAACACTCAAATTGCAAATACAGATTTGTTGAGGCATTTCTGCAGTTCTGTGGTGTGCTCCTCCCAACTGAATTTGTTATCAAGTTGTAATCCCAGGAATTTAAGACTGTCAACCACTTCTATCTGCTCTTCTTTGTACTTTATGCATGTGCTGGGTGGAAACCTCTTACAGGTTCTGAATTGCATATAGTGAGTCTTTTCATAGTTTAATGTCAGTGAGTTGGCTTTAAACCATTTATTAATATCCATGAAAATATCATTAGCAGATCTTTCTAGAACTACACCGGACATATTATTTATTGCAATGGCCCTAAGATGGATCCTTGTGGGACACCACATGTAATTTCTTCCCATTCTGATGATGACTGATGACTTAATTCACTAGTCCCTTGCACTGACACCCTTCCTTTCCTGTTAGCGAGGTATGACATGAACCATTTTGCAGCACTGCCTGTCACACCATAGAATTCTAATTTATTTAAAAGGGTGTTGTGGTTTACACAATCGAATGCCTTTGACAAATCACAGAAAATACCTGCTGCTTGTAACTTGTTATTTAATGAATTAAGTACATTTTCACTGTAGGTGTAAATAGCCTTTTCAATATCAGAACCCTTCAGAAATCCAAACTGTGTTCTTGATAATATGTTATTTTTGAGAATGCTGGCAAAAGTGAAATTGGTCTGTAGTTTGATGGAATCTCTTAATCCCCTTTCTTGAATAGAGGCTTGTTGTTGTTGTTGTTGCGGTCTTCAGTCCTGAGACTGGTTTGGTGCAGCTCTCCGTGCTACTCTATTCTGTGCAAGCTTCTTCATCTCCCAGTACCTACTGCAACCTACATCCTTCTGAATGTGCTTAGTGTAGTCATCTCTTGGTCTCCCTTTACAATTTTTATACCTCCACGCAGCCCTCCAATACTAAATTGGTGATCCCTTGATACCTCAGAACATGTCCTACCAACCGAACCCTTCTTCTGGTCAAGTTGTACCACAAACTTCTCTTCTCCCCAATCCTATTCAATGCTTCCTCATTAGTTATGTGATCTACCCATCTAATCTTCAGCATTCTTCTGTAGCACCACATTTCGAAAGCTTCTATTCTCTTCCTGTCCATGTTTCACATCCATACATGGCTACACTCCATACAAATATTTTCAGAAATGACTTCCTGACACTTAAATCTATACTCGATGTTAACAAATCTCTCTTCTTCAGAAACACTTTCCTTGCCATTGCCAGTCTACATTTTATATCCTCTCTACTTCGACCATCATCAGTTATTTTGCTCCCCAAATAGCAAAACTCCTTTACTACTTTAAGTGCCTCATTTCCTAATCTAATTCCCTCAGGATCACCTGACTTAATTTGACTACACTCTATTATCCTCGTTTTCCTTTTGTTGATGTTCATCTTATATCCTCCTATCAAGACATTGTCCATTCCATTCAACTGCTCTTCCAAGTCCTTTGCTGTCTCTGACACAATTATAATGTAATCGGCAAACCTCAGAGTTTTTATTTCTTCTCTGTGGATTTTAATACCTACTCCAATTTTTTCTTTTGTTTCCTTTACTGCTTGCTCAATATACAGATTGAATAAGATCGGGGAGAGGCTACAACCCTGTCTTACTTCCTTCCCAACCACTGCTTCCCTTTCATATCCCTCGACCCTTATGACTGCCATCTGGTTTCTGTACAAATTGTAAATAGCCTTTTGCTCCCTGTATTTTACCCCTGCCACCTTTATAATTTGAAAGAGAGTACTCCAGTCAACATTGTTAAAAGCTTTCTCTAAGTCTACAAATGCTAGAAACGTAGGTTTGTCGTACCTTAATCTTTCTTCTAAGATAAGTCGTAGGGTCAGTATTGTCTCACGTGTTCCAGTGTTGCTATGGAATCCAAACTGATCTTCCCTGAGGTCAGCTTATACTAGTTTTTCCATTTGTCTGTAAAGAATTCGTGTTAGTATTTTGCAGCTGTGGCTTATTAAACTGATTGTTCAGTAATTTTTACATCTGTCAACACCTGCTT
This sequence comes from Schistocerca gregaria, assembly GCF_023897955.1. Taxonomy (NCBI): domain Eukaryota; kingdom Metazoa; phylum Arthropoda; class Insecta; order Orthoptera; family Acrididae; genus Schistocerca; species Schistocerca gregaria. The sequence continues at coordinate 616,237,779 of NC_064923.1, read as the reverse complement.
TCTTTGGGAATGGAATTATTATATTCTTCTTGAAGTCTGAGGGTATTTCGCTTGTTTCATACATCTTGCTCACCAGATGGTAGAGTTTTGTCAGGACTGGCTCTCCCAAGGCCGTCAGTAGTTCTAATGGAATGTTGTCTACTCCGGGGGCCTTGTTTCGACTCAGTTCTTTCAGTGCTCTGTCAAACTCTTCACGCAATATCATATCTCCTATTTCATCTTCCCATTTCATCTTCATCTACATCCTCTTCCATTTCCATAATATTGTCCTCAAGTGCATCGCCCTTGTATAGACCCTCTATATACTCCTTCCACCTTTCTGCTTTCCCTTCTTTGCTTAGAACTGAGTTTCCATCTGAGCTCTTGATGTTCATACAAGTGGTTCTCTTATCTCCAAAGGTCTCTTTAATTTTCCTGTAGGCAGTATCTATCTTACCCCTAGTGAGATAAGCCTCTACATCCTTACATTTGTCATCTAACCATCCCTGCTTAGCCATTTTGCACTTCCTGTCGATCTTATTTTTGAGACGTTTGTATTCCTTATTGCCTGCTTCACTTACTGCATTTTTGTATTTTCTCCTTTCATCAATTAAATTCAGTATCACTTCTGTTACCCAAGGATTTCTTCTAGCCCTCATCTGGAAATAGAGGCTTAACATCTGCACATTTCAGCCAGTCAGGAAATGTCCCAGTTATAATTGACTGGTTACACAAGTAACTTAGAATTGTACTAAACTCACAAGAACACGCCTTAATTAACTTTGCTGATATTTCATCGTAACCACCAGAATGCTTTGTTTTTAAATATTTCATTATGGAAGTTATTTCTTTTGGTGAAGTGAGTGACATATTCATGTACCTGAAGCTATTTGTAAAGGGTAGTTTCAGATATTCAAGGGCATTATTTACTGATCCTGACAATCCCATTCTATCAGTAATGGATATAAAGTACTTCTTAAATAAATTTGCCACACTATGCCCATCGGTTACTAATGTGTCATCTACCGTTAGTGCTATTTGCTCCTGTTCCTTTCTGGTTCTACCAGTCTCCTCTTTCACTATATCCCATACTGTTTTTATTTTGTTCCCTGACATTGCTATCTTCTTCTCGTAGTGTATTTGATTAGATGTCTGAATTACTTTTTTTAATATTTTACAGTATTCCTTGTATTTAGCTACATCATCAGCATTGGAGCTATTCTTGATCGACAGATACATTTTCCTTTTTGTCTTACAGGAAATCTTTATTCCTTGTGTGATCCATGGTTTTATTATAGACTTCTGTTTAATTTGAGTAACTTTTAGAGGAAAACAGTTTTCAAACATGGTACTGACATTGTTCATGATTGTGTTATATTGTTCATTCATGTCGTGAGCACTATAAACATCTTTCCTGTTCATATCTTTGAGCAGTTTTCTAAAACACTCAATTTTTGGTTGATTGAATACTCTCCTGTACTCAGATTTACCAGTCTTGATAATCTGCTTAGAATTTACATCTAAAGCAAGGAGCTGCATGTCATGATCTGATAGTCCATTTATTACAGGTTTTATGATATTATTTTGTTCCTTTGATTTGTCTATAAAAATGTTATCAATGGCTGTCCTTGAAGATTTAGTGATCCTAGTTGGAAAGTTTACAGTGTAAGTTAGATTGAAAGACAACATTACTAACTGCAGTAAATGTTTACTGGAAGATTGAATTAGAAAATCTGTATTAAAGTCACCAGTAATCAAAATTTCTTTGTTTCTTACTGTTAAATAACCCTAAAAAGCTTCTAGATGATTTATGAATAAATTATAATTTTCTGCAAGTGCTCGTTAAATAGTTACTATTATATAGGATCTGTTATGGAACTCTACTTCTGTTGCACATGCTTCCAGATGCTGCTCTGAACAGAATTTATTAATGCCAATGTTCTTGAATTTATGGCAGTTTTTAATAAATGTGGCAACTCCTCCTCCCACCATATCTACTCTGCAGAAGTAGTAAGCTAGCTTAAATCCTGAAATGTCTAACATATCTATACCAGTGGTCACTTGATGTTCAGAGAGGCAGATTATGTCAATTTCGTTAGATGAATTCATTTCATCGATACAAATGAGTAGTTCATCAACTTTATTTCTGAGTCCCAGAATGTTCTGGTGTAATAAATATAACTGATACTGCATACTAATGGGATTATAACTGCTTTGGTGAGGATGAACTGGCAGTTTCTGATTACATTCTGTTAAACATTGTTTAAATGGAGGCTGTATGCTAAAATCTGACTCCTGTTCATCTATTTTCTCAAACTGAGTGTGTCTGCAAATCTCTCTTAAAACTCATGTTCTATCCACCTTCCCTATCCTAAAAAGGGCATCCCTCTGACACCTGTGACCACTGGTATTTTACCACTTGTGGTAGTCTCCCCCCTTCAGTTTTCTGCAATCAAGCCAGACAGTTTTCCCTTCCCTTTCCTATTGAGGTGAAGGCCATGCCTAGTGTAGTCCCACCTATCAATAGCATCCACAGGAATCAAACCAATATGGAACCCTATATACATCCTAAGCAGCCACTCCAACTCCAAGTTCATCCTCCCTACAGAAGAGTTCAAATGAGGCCAATCATGTCGTCTCAACACAGACACAAATCCCACACTCGTATGCTTCATTGCTGATGCTATCTTCACCAGGTCACTCTCTATGGAATATTCAGAGTCTCCGTCAATGCTGTTTCCCGGACCACCCACGGTAACCACGGCATTTTCCCTTGTGAAATCCTTGCATAGAGAACCTATATCCTCTGTTACCTGACCCAGATCTGCACTAGGCTTGAAAAAGTTTGTGACCTGGTACTCTGGACCTAGATTTTACTGCAGTAGTTGGCCAACACCTCTACCATGGGAACTACGTAACAATAGAACTTTCTTTCTCTTTACAAATTTCCCTACCGTTTTCAAGTCCTTGAAAGCTTGTTGTGCTACATGAGGCTCATCCGATTCTGACTGAGGCAACAGGTCAAATCTATTTTCAAGATTTATCACAAAGCTGTCTGATGCTCTCCTTTGCCTGTTCCCCCTATTACCTGTTGCCACTTCCCACCTCTGTTCACCCTTCTCCCTCTTTAACCAGTCCAGATCCCCCCTTGCCTTGTCTAGGTCAGCTTGAAGAGCTGCAATTTTCTCTTCCTGTTCCAGTATTTTCCTATCTCTACTGCAGATTCTACAATACCACTGGTGAGCCTCATTTATGTCCCCATTCGCCACGCCACTACATTCGCCCCAATGAAAGAAACTACAACACCCATCACACCATACCCCGGAACTAACGATCCTATGGCATGTCACACACTTCTCATTCATGGCAAAAACAGAAATCGTATAAACTGATTTAAGTACTGGCTAATATGTAAACAAAGAACCCTAGAAACTATTCAGGCAGATATAAATAAGTTGAAAGAGTAATGAATAAAAAAACACTGGTAATTACATATAAGTTTAAGTCACTGTTTACTTATGATACACGTGTGTGAAATTAAGCCTAAAGTCTGTGCTATAGGTGCGAGAAGGAAAATAAACTTCTTACCATGTTTAATCTTATCTAACACTTCACCAACACTTCCACTAATGTAACAACACTTATCATATATTTATACCAACTGGAAACGTTTACCTATAAGTTTAATTCACTGCTTACTTACGATTTGCGCGCGTGAAATTAGGCCTAGCATTCGTGCTATCGATGGGGGATAAGAAATGAAAGTAGGAAAAGGGAGAGAAGGAAACGTAGTAGGTGAATATGGATTGGGGATAAGAAATTAAAGAGGAAGCTGCCTGGTGGAATTTTGCACAGAACACAACTTAATCACAACTAACACTTGGTTCAACAATCATAAAAGAAGGTTGTATACATGGAAAAAGCCTGGAAATACTAAAAGGTTTCAGATAGATTATAGAATGGTAAGACAGAGATTTAGGAACCAGGTTTTAAATTGTAAGACATTTCCAGGGGCAGATGTGGACTCTGACCACAATCTATTGGTTATGAACTGTAGATTAAAACTGAAGAAACTGCAAAAATGTGAGAAATTAAGGAGATGGGACCTGGATAAACTGAAAAAAACCAGAGGTTGTACAGAGTTTCAGAGAGAGCATAAGGGAACAATTGACAGGATTGGGAGAAAGAAATACATTAGAAGAAGAATGGGTAGCTTTGAGGGATGAAGTAGTGAAGGAAGCAGAGGACCAAGTAGGTAAAAAGATGAGGGCTAGTAGAAATCATTGGGTCACAGAAGAAATATTGAACTTAACTGACAAAAGAAGAAAATATAAAAATGCAGTAAATGAAGCAGGCAAGAAGGAATACAAACGTCTCAAAAATGAGATCGACAGTAAGTGCAAAATGGCTAAGCAGGGATGGCTAGAGGACAAATGTAAGGATGTAGAGGCTTATCTCACTAGGGGTAAGATAGATACTGCCTACAGGAAAATTAAAGAGACCTTTGGAGATAAGAGAAAGACTTGTATGAACATCAAGAGCTCAGATGGCAACCCAGTTCTAAGCAAAGAAGGGAAAGCAGAAAGGTGGAAGGAGTATATAGAGGGTGTATACAAGGTGAGATGTACTTGAGGGCAATGTTATAGAAATGGAAGAGGATGTAGATGAAGATGAAATGGGAGATATGATACTGCATGAAGAGTTTGATAGAGCACTGAAAGAGCTAAGTTGAAACAAGGCCCCCGGAGTAGACAACATTCCATTAGAACTACTGACGGCCTTGGGAGAGCCAGTCCTGACAAAACTCTACCATCTGGTGAGCAAGATGTATGAAACAAGCGAAATACCCTCAGACTTCAAGAAGAATATAATAATTCCAATCCCAAAGATAGCAGTCATTGACAGATGAGAAAATTACCAAACTATCAGTTTAATAAGTCACGGCTGCAAAATACTAACGCAAATTCTTTACAGATGAATGGAAAAAGTGGTAGAAACTGACCTTGGGGAAGATCAGTTTGGATTCCGTAGAAATATGGGAACACATGAGGCAATACTGACCCTACGACTTATTTTAGAAGTTAGATTAAGAAACGGCAAACCTACATTTCTAGCATTTGTAGACTTAGAGAAAGCTTTTGACAATGCTGACTGGAATAATCTCTTTCAAATTCTGGAGGTGGCAGGGGTAAAATACAGGGAGCAAAAGGCTATTTACAATTTGTACAGAAACCAGATGGCAGTTACAAGAGTCGAGGGACATTTAAGGGAAGCAGTGGTAGGGAAGGGAGTGAGACAGGATTGTAGCCTCTCCCCGATCTTATTCAATCTGTATATTGAGCAAGCAGTAAAGGAAACAAAAGAAAAATTTGAAGTAGGTATTAAAATCCACGGAGAAGAAATAAAAACTCTGAGGTTTGCCGATTACATTGTAATTCTGTCAGAGACAGCAAAGGACTTGGAAGAGCAGTTGAATGGAATGGAAAATGTCTTGATAGGAGGATAGAAGATGAACATCAACAAAAGCAAAACAAGGATAATGGAATGTAGTCAAATTAAATAGGGTGATGCTGAGGGAATTAGATTAGGAAATGAGACACTTAAAGTAGTATAGGATTTTTGCTATTTGGGGAGTAAAATGACTGGTGATGGTCGAAGTAGAGAGGATATAAAATGTAGCATTTCTGAAGAAGAGAAATTTGTTAACATCAACATTGAGTATAGATGTAAGTGTCAGGAAGTCGTTTCTGAAAGTATACGTATGGAGTGTAGCCATGTATGGAAGTGAAACATGGACGATAACTAGTATGGACAAGAAGAGAATAGAAGCTTTTGAAATGTGGTGCTACAGATGAATGCTGAAGATTCGATAGGTAGATCACATAACTAATGAGGAGGTACTGAATAGGGTTGGGGAGAAGAGAATTTTGTGGCACAACTTAACTAGAAGAAGGAATTGGTTGGTAGGACATGTTCTAAGGCATCAAGGAATCACCAATTGAGTACTGGAGGGCAGTGTGGAGGGTAAAAATTGTAGAGGGAGACCAAGAGATGAATACACTAAGCAGATTCAAAGGGATGTAGGCTGCAGTAGGTACTGGGAGATGAAGATGCTTGCACAGGATAGAGTGGCATGAAGAGCTGCATCAAACCAGACTCAGGAGTGAAGACCACAACAACAACATGATGTATTGTAAGTCGAATGGACCAGCAAGGATGCTTCCATACAGGAGTGTGGGAGTGAATCCTCCCACATCTTTGAGTTTGCTGCTTAGGTTTCTCATCATACACTTCAATGGATAGGTAACTTCCTGACTAGCTTTCACATTGAATCCTGAAACATTGTTTTGTGTTCCAAGTATGTGGTTCAATACCTCCCCCACAACCCACAATGTATGTTTTGCCTATCTACATTGAAAAAATAAGTATACTAGGTTTATGTCAGAATAAATTAAAAAGTGATCACATATATGGACCATTAATAAACAGAGCTAAATGCAATGAAAAAATGAACTAGTAAAGTCATATACACGGATAAATTAAAAAGTGATCACATATATGGAACATTAACAAACAGAGCTAAATGCAATGAAAAAATGAACTAGTAAGGTGGTATACATGGATATACTTGCACATATGTAACTTATATTATTCCTAATATTTACAGTACACATGGATAAAATGAGTCTTCACACAGTTTATCATAATGACCATGAATTTACCCAACAGAGTTCATGACAATCAAATTTAATTATTCTCTGCAGAGTACACAGGGATAATAATAATATTAAACAGTAACAGCATTCTAAGATAAGATATTTCAAAACTGTAAAAGGAACTACCCATTTAGTCACATGGCATATATGTATCAAATTACAAAGTAAAAATCTATTACAAAACAGAGTTATATAAAAACAAGGATGCTCTAACTTACCAAACAAGAAAGCCCTGGTATGCTGATAGACACAATAAAAAACACAGAAACACAAATTTCAAGCTTTCGCAACCCAAGGTTGCTTCATCAGGAAAGAGGGAAGGAGACGGAAAGACGAAAGGATGTGGGTTTTGAGCGATAGGGTAAGGAGTCATTCCAAACACGGGAGTGGAAAGACTTACCGTAGGGGGAAAAAAGGATAGGTATACACTCACACACACACACACATATCCATCGACACATATCCAGACACAGGCAGACATATGTAAATGCAAAGAGGCTGGGCAGAGATGTCAGTCGAGGCGGAAGTACAGAAGCAAATATGTTGTTGAATGACAAGTGGGTATGAGGGGCAGCAACTTTAAATTAACAGAGGTTGAGGCCTGGTTGGTAACGGGAAGAGAGAATATGTTGAAGGGCAAGTTCCCATCTCTGGAGTTCTGATAGGCTGGTGTCAGTGGGAAGTGTCCAGATAACCCGGACGGTGTAACACTGTGCCAAGATGTGCTGGACGTGCACTAAGGCATGTTTAGCCACAGGGTGATCCTCATTACCAACAAACGCTATCTGTCTGTGTCCATTCATGCAAATGGACAGTTTGTTGCTGGTCATTCCCACATAGAAGGCTTCACAGTATAGGCACTTCAGTTGGTAAATACATGGTTGCTTTCACACGTGGCTCTGCCAACCTATTTATGGGTTACTTAGAGGAATCCTTCTTGGTTACCCAGGCCTGCCAACCCAAAGTTTGGTACAGATTTATTGATGACATCTTCATGATCTGGACTCACAGTGAAGAACAACTCCAGAATTTCCTCTCCAACCTCAACTACTTTGGTTCCATCTGATTCACCTGGTCCTACTCTACATCCCATGCCACTTTCCTCAACATTGACCTCCATCTGTCCAATGGCCAGCTTCACACATCCGTCCACATCAAACCCACTAACAAGCAACAATACCTCCATTTTGACAGCTGCCACCCATTACATATCAAACAGTCGCTTCCCTACAGCTTAGGTCTTCGTAGCAAACGAATCTGCTCCAGTCCTGAATCCCTGAACCACTACACCAATAACCTGAAAACAGCTTTCGCATCTCGCATCTTGAATCACCAAGAAGGAACGTTAAACAGATGTGCAGAAGTATAGACCTATATCTCTAACGTCGATCAGTTGTAGAATTTTGGAACATGTATTATGTTCGAGTATAATGACTTTTCTGGAGACTAGAAATCTACTCTGCAGGAATCAGCATGGGTTTAGAAAAAGATGGTCGTGTGAAACCTAGCTCGCGCTATTCGTCCACGAGACTCAGAGGGCCACAGACATGGGTTCACAGATAGATGCCGTGTTTCTTGACTTCCGCAAGGCGTTTGACACAGTTCCCCACAGTCGTTTAATGAACAAAGTAAGAGCATACGGACTATCAGACCAATTGTGTGATTGGATTGAGGAGTTCCTAGATAACAGAATGCGGCATGTCATCCTCAATGGAGAGAAGTCTTCCGAAGTTAGAGTGATTTCAAGTGTGCCGCTGGGGAGTGTCATAAGACCATTGCTATTCACAATATACATAAAGGACCTGGTGGATGACATCGGAAGTTCACTGAGGCTTTTGTAGATGATGCTGTGGTGTATCGAGAGGTTGTAACAATGGAAAATTGTACTGAAATGCAGGACAATCTGCAGCAAATTGACGCATGGTGCAGGGAATGGCAATTGAATCTTAATGTAGACAAGTATGATGTGCTGCAAATACATAGAAAGATAGATCGCTTATCATTTAGCTACAAAATAGCAGGTCAGCAACTGGAAGCAGTTAATTCCATAAATTATCTGGGAGTACGCATTAGGAATGATTTAAAATGGAATGATCATATAAAGTTGATCGTCGGTAAAGCAGATGCCAGACTGAGATTCATTGGAAATGCAATCCGGAAACAAAGGAAGTAGGTTACAGTACACTTGTTCGCCCACTGCTTGAATACTGCTCAACAGTGTGGGATCTGTATCTGATAGGGTTGATAGAAGAGATAGAGAAGATCCAATGGAGAGCAGCACACTTTGTTGAAGGATCATTTAGTAATCCCGAAAGCGTTATGGAGATGATAGACAAACTCCAGTGGAAGACTCTGCAGGAGAGATGCTCAGTAGCTGAGTACGGGCTTTTGTTAAAGTTTCGAGAACATACCTTCACTGAAGAGTCAAAAATCAGAGAGATTAGAGCCCACACAGAAGCATACCGACAATCCTTCTTTCCATGAACAATATGAGACTGGAATAGAAGTGAGAACCGATAGAGGTACTCAGGGTACCCTCCGCCACACACCGTCATGTGGCTTGCAGAGTATGGATGTAGATGTAGATACCCTCCCGACCTGGTACAGAAACAAATAGCTAGAGCCACTTCCTCATCCCCTCAAACCTAGAACCTCCCACAGAAGAACCATAAAAGTGCCCCACTTGTGACAAGATATTTTCTGGGACTGGATCAGACTCTGAATGTGGCTCTCCACTAGGGATATGACTTCCTCAAATCCTGCCCTGAAATGAGATCCATCCTTCATGAAATCCTCCCCACACCACTAAGAGTGTCTTTCAGCCATCCACCTAACCTTTGTAACTTCTTTGTTCACCTCTATGAAATGCCCAAACCACCTTCCCTACCCTCTGGCTCTTACCATTGTAACTACCCTCCAGTGTTAAACCTGTCCCATGCATCTACCCACCACCACCTACTCCAGTCCTGTAACCCAGAAGGTGTACACGAACAAAGGCAGAGCCACGTGTGAAAGCACCCATGTGATTTACCAACTGACATGCCTACACTGTGAAGCCTTCTAAGTGGGAATGACCAGCAACGAACTGTCCATTCACATGAAGGGGGAACAGGAAGACAGTGTTTGTTGGTAATGAGGATCACTCTGTGGCTAAACATGCCTTGGTGCACGGCCAGCACATCTTGGCACAGAGTTACACCGTCCAGTTTATCTGGATACTTCCCACTGACACCAACTTATTAGAACTCCAGAGATGGGAATTTGCCCTTCAATATATTCTCTCTTCCCATTACCCACCAGGCCTCAACCTCTGTTAATTTCAAGTTGCTGCCCCTCATACATCACTTGTCATTCAACAACATCTTTGCCTCTGTTCTTCTGCCTTGACTGATATATCTGCCCAAACTCTTTGCATTTATATATGTCTGCCTGTGTGTGTATATGTGTGGATGAATATGTGTGTGTGTGTGTGTGTGTGTGTGTGTGTGTGTGTGTGTGTGTGTGAGTGTATACCCTGTCTTTCCGCTCCCGGGATTGGAATGACTCCTTACCCACTCCCTTAAAACCCACATCCTTTCGTCTTTCCCCCTCCTTCCCTCTTTCCTGATAAAGAAACCTTGGGTTCTGAAATGAAATCTTGAAATTTGTGTGTGTGTGTGTGTGTGTGTGTGTGTGTGTGTGTGTGTGTTTTATTGTGTCTATCAACATACCAGGGCTTTCTCGTTTGGTAAGTTACAGCAACTTTGTTTTTATATATATTTTTCCCATATGGAAAGTTTCCCTCTATTATATACAAAACAGAGTTATATAGTTGTATGAATCTGCAAAAGAAGTGTATATTTTCTTTCACACTAGATATAACTATGCATCCATGTTCAAATGCCTTGTCTTCTATACTAAAAGTTAACTGTAACTGAGATTTTATTGATTTGCTTTTCTTACCAGTAGCTCCTATTATCTTTACACCTACAACAGACATTTCAACAAAATTGTTACTATGCTTTATCTTGTCTCTAAATTGTTCAGATACACCACAAATTGGGCTACGTATACCAATCAAATGCTCACCTTCCCAGTGATCAATCTTAATTTTAATCTAATGAGACCAAAAATCTGAATCATCCTCGCTGTTGTCAGACACTTCATACAAAAAATCACTTTCAGTTTCATCAAATGCAACATCCACACTGTCTTCATAAGGTTCTACCAACTTTACAGGTATCGTAGTTTTATTCTGGTTACTCATGTTGTCAGGTGAAGTTTGAACACAAGGAATAGATTCCTTGCCACATCTAACATCACTTATTACAGAAGGAGCACAAAACACATTATTATTAAAATTACACTTCCTGTTAAGATCCCCTTCGACATCATTCCACTATTTTCGGAAACAAATTCTGACTAACCACATAACTTATTCCAGAGTGCACTTTTATCTATGTTATCATCAATCTGGTCCCAAACAAACTTCAAAAAGTTTTCACCATTATTCTCCAAGCTCACAGATACCTCACCTTTACTATTTGGATCACCACTCTGCATGACATTAATGAAAAACTGTTAGGACTGGATTGGTATTCCATGACCCTCAAATACAACATCACATACATCACCCTGCTTATCTATATTGTCAACATCATTTACAAATAAGTTGGAATCTTCATTATTTTTAACCTAACTTACCAACCTCAGTCACTTCACAGCCTTCATTCACATCTACATCAAAAATACCACCTAGTTCAGATCCTATATAGTCATCACCTGTTTTCTGCCCAAGAGAAGACATCATTGGTGCACACTACATCGAAATTCTAACTACTCTCACATTCTGGTTTGTGATTAGTACTTACATTTTCTAAAATATCAACTTTTTCATTCACATTGTTAACCCTTCTGAAACTTGATTACTAAGTGGATCTGTCTGATCTTGTACTCTGCCCAATTTGCTATTGTTATCTGTCTTCATTTTATTTTTTTTCCAAATTAACAGCAAAATATCAGTTTTTACTGTTTCTTTGATAACTACAATTTTAATTGGCTCAAAAAGTCCTGACTTGATCCCACAGCTTCCATCTCAGCCACACTTTTGCTTTCATCCCTATTCATTTTGTTAACAATCACACAACTCCACAAACAAATTAACTTCACAAATTGTTTGAACTTGTCTTCCCTTTTTGATATCCCCGGCTGTAGTTGTAAAGTCTTCTTCCCTTTTTTTATCTGGACCATCATTATTGGTAGTACATCGTCACTGTTGGTGTGATTTGCTTTGTTGGGTAGCCTTTGGTTTTTGCTTCATGTGATCAAACTTTTACTCATACATAAATTGTAAGCCAAATAAGGCACTTTCCTTTCTGCAACAGAAAACTTCATTAGTAGTCAATTACTCCTGGATGATGCCCACACTTGTGATCTACCCCCTCCTTAGTAGTTATTGCTCTTTTTTACCAATGTGCAAAGTCTTTTTTAAAGATATGACAGGCATAAGATTACAATAAACTTTTCAGTTTACTTATTACTTCTTGTAGAGTTGGCTTCAGTTGTTCTTGTCTAGGAGTCTCATTCTTGAAGCTGAAATTCTCACATTTTAGGTTCTCATGGTTCAATTGATTTAAATAATTTTGAAGATTATTGTTGTTGCAGAATTTTTGTTTTTACATTAATTTATTTTGGCACAGTTTTGCATATCACACAGCCTTTTGAATTTTTACATTAACAAAGCTGAAATTACAATGTTTATCCAAAATACAAAAATACATCCAGTCACACCAGAGACTGCTTACTCCTCTTACACTCAGCAGTAATAACAATATTCCAAAGGGTTTACAATTTTTCTTGACAAATGAATTTCTATAAGTTTTGACTATTATTTCATAAATGAATCCAGAAATTAACATAATAAGCAGCACTATTTTGCATACTTAATAAAAGGAATTTAAAGTGTGCCAAATAATTCTTGATTTCAAAAGATTCTAAAAAAAAGTTTTAACTGTACATTCAAAGCTACTACATATCGATTGTAACAACGAAAATACAGTAATCCCTTTTCATAAATTTTAGTGTGAAATATAACATACTGTGTATAAAATTATATGAATTTTTTCAGAAAAACAGCCAAGATAATACTTACCTGTCAAAAATTCAAAAATCATTACTGGTATCAACTACTGCTGTTAAGGAAATGTAATGCAGGAGGAGGATGTCCCTTTAGAACTTCTAGGCTGATGAAGAGGTTAATAAACTTGTGTTCACCTATAAGGTGAGTTCCTATTAATAAATGTTTTTAGATTGAAATTCTTGCCAATAAAATAGTGGAAAATCTCATATCCTTTCAAGTTAATGGTGACTTTCAACAATCACGACACAAAATTTTAAAAAAATCCTTGTGTTGACAATGGGTTTTCATATTGGAAACTTTGAGCAGAGCTGATAACAGCTCATGCAACAAGTACATCTCATATTAACTGCATCAAATCATTAAAAACACTGAAACTACTAATGCCTTTAAATTGATATCATAACTTCATTTAATGCAAACAGTGGATAATTGAACCACATGATTGGAAATATTTAAGGCACTGGTAAGAAATGGTCTCCCAATTCAAGAATCCAACAGCAATTAAAATTTCAACTTTATGTTTTTAAATGTATGAGCAGAAGAAGTGGCAGAATTAAAACCTTAATTAGAAATGAATACCTACAAATGACTTCACCACAGTTATCAAAGAGAATTTCTTGACCTGATGGCAATTACAGTCTTCTCAGAAATAATGGAGGAGTTAAAAACTGCTGAACATTATTCACTTTTATTTCACGAAACTTGTGATAACCTGCTAGTATAGCAAAATGTGCAGAGTGTTACCTAGTGGGACAGGACAGTAAGGCAGACCCAGGAAAACTGCTGAACATTTTTCACTTTTATTTCACGAAACTTGTGATAACCTGCTTATATAGCAAAATGTGCAGAGTGTTACCTAGTGGGACAGAACAGTAAGGCAGGTCCAGGTCAGATTCATCAGGTGGCTTAATGATCATAGCAAGTGCACACATCAGCCTGAGTGCCATTCTTGGCAGTTTCCCATGCTCGTTTAGGTAAATGCTGGGTTTGACCCTAATTTCTACTTCAGAAAATGACACACAAATGTTAAAAATACAATCACATGTATAGCAAAGTTTACAAAATTCACAAACAGGTGACACACATGACTTCCCTCCCTTACTTGACTGCTGAAGAATACAGCAGGAGGAAGGGCATCCAGCCACAAAGTTAAATAAATTTGCCAAAATCTCAGGTACAGAGGACCCCATACTATACATGATTAATTCTAAAAAGAGAAGAAGAAATGGAACTTGTGAAATGTTCCAAACAGAGCAAATCTCTGCCTCATAGATGTTTCTGAAGATATGACTGTACATGCCCAATTGATAAGATTTTATTTTACAGATAAAACTTCAGCAGAAATTCTGTATAATCTCATTTAGCAAATTTTAGTCTTGCACTGGTGAACACTCTAAAATCTCAAGTATCTATGTTGCAATGGGACATCAAATGTTTCTGCCAAAGCATTAAGACTGTAGTTACAACTATGCAAAGAAGAGCCATGAGCATTGTTTGTGCATTGTAACACTCATAATCTTACTGTCATCATCTAGAACTACCCAAAGCACAGCCACAAGCATTGTTTGTGCATCATAACACTCTTAATCTTACTGTCATCATGCAGGATGGCATTTCAAATGTTTTCCCAGCTGGTAAATTTATTGGAATAATGATGGAGTTCATAATATTTGTGAGGAACTCACTGAAGCCCCGTACTCAGTTCACAAAGCTGCAGACATGACGTGAGAAGAAATGTTTAACTTCCCTATCACCCTACTGTTCAACAAGATATATTTATTTATATATCCTTTGACAAAGTACATTGAATGGATCAAGAAATATTTTCATTTCATGCACCTATAGGTACATACTATTTACTGTCTACTGCTTAACAAAAATACAGTTTATCTCAATTTTATTCTAAAGCTATTTCATATTAAATTAGGTTTTGTAGATTTTTCGTTTGATAAGATAATGGTATTGCAATTAATTTGAACTGTAGTGCACATAAATTCATTTACACTGTAATTATAATCTTCTATTAGAAAATTTTAGAGACATTTTTTGAATACGTTTTTATTGTTTATTTCTCTCAATAATGAAGGCAGTTTTTCAAGGGCTTTTTTTCCAGCATATAATGACTTTTTTTGTATTTTGTGATGCTGTGTGTCAGCTCATGGAAGAGGTTCCATTTTCTTGTGTCATAGTTGTATTGTGTGTTGTAGTATCCTGAGAATATTTGAATTTTGTCCAACAGTGGAGTTCATACAGGTATATACTGGGTAATGTTAGTATTTTGAGAGCTTTAAATGCTGGTTTACGTGAATATTTACATTTAAGGTTGGCTATCATTCTTATGGCTATTTTTTTGAAATTTAAATATTTTTTTAAATTCCCCCCCCCCCCCCCCCCCCACAAGGTACTCCCTACAAAGTTATGCCATAACTTAACATCATATGAATTAATGCATACTATATTGTTTTCATAATGCCTGTATCTATTAGGTAGCTGAGTTTGTGCACCACATACAGATTTGCACTGAGTTTCCCTTATATACTCTATATGCTTATCCCAGTTTACATTTTCATCGATAATTATCCCAAGGAATTTTTTATAGTTGGTACTCTCTGCTATGCATTCATCTATGCATACATTGATATCTTCAATGTGAAAGTTTCAAAGTCTGAAGTTTACACAAAGTGTTTTAGTAATAGTGCTATGCAGGTTTAATTCAGTAAATCTTTGGATAGCATTATTTACTTCTACATTGGCTTTTATTTCTAGCTTTTCTGTGTCTTTGTCTATGAACAGAACAGTTGTGACATCTGCATAGGTAACTGTACTACCATACCTAATCATGTTTGGGATGTGATTTGTGTGCACAATGAGGAGTATTGATTTGTGTGCAGAATGAGGAGTATTGGGCCAAGAATGGAGCATTGTGGCACAGAGAAGTGTAAAATTCTTGCTTTATATCTTATTTTTTCACCAGAAGTTTTTGTAATTTCAGTATATTGGCTCCTGTTTGTCAGGTATGACAGAATCCAGTCTCCTGCATTTCCTCTTATGCCACATACTCCTAATATTTCTACTAAAGTTTTGTGATCTACACAGTCAAATGCCTTTGTTAGATCCATAAAAACTCCTACACATTTATTTTGAGAGGCAAGTTTGTTATGACATTTTTGATGAGATCTATTACTGAATCTATTGTGCATTTATCTTTCTAGAAGTCAAACTGAGTCTTGTTGATTATTTCATATTTCATCAGAAAAGCAACTAGTCTTTGTGCATTAGCTTGTTCAAATATTTTTGATATAACTGGTAAAAGAGCTATAGGCCTATGATTTTCTGGATTGTATTCATTCCCTTTTTTATGTATTGGTTTTATCAGTGCTGGAAAAGTTCCTTCCAGGAATGATGAATTGATTAGTTGTGTGAAGAGGTTTCTATACTTTATATTCTGTCAATTCCATATGACTTTGTTAGTTTTATGTTTTTTTTTTAATTATCTTTAATGTTTCTTCTTTTGTCACAGGGAAAAGTGCCATTGTTTTTCCCTGGGGATTAATAAATGTTTTTCAGGTGTTACTATGTTTTTTATTATTTGCTTTTACTTTTAGTTTTGGCCTGCTGTGGCAAAATAGCCATTGAAGAGATTTCTTACGTTATTCTGTTCAGGTATAGTTTTTTTGCTGATCATGAACTGTATTTTGCTGTGTTCCTATGAATTGGAGGGTTTGCGATTTGTGTTTATAATAGACCAACAAGCCTTGCTTTTATTACCAGCACTATTTATGTACTTTCTTGCTTCTAGTCATTTGGCTGCTTGCAGTACTTTAGCATACATTCTTTTATATTTTCTGTAGTACTTTTTAAAGTTTTCATCAATTCATTTCATATAATCTGTGCATCATTTTTATCTTGTTCCTAGAGATCAAAATGCCTTTTGCTATCCATTTTTTGTTTTTATTTGTAGTTTTGACTTTAGATTTTATTACTGGGCATGTAATGTCGAGATGGAAGGAAAGTGTGTCAATAAAATGAGTCACTTTATGATCCACTGATGGAGAGTCTTTTTCCAGTATTTCCCATCCTTCTTTTTCAAGTTTTATCCTAAGGGCTGTTAAGTTTTGTTCATTTAAGCTTCTTTTTCCCATATTTTTTGTGTGTTTTTATTTGTGGTGATATGACTTAGACATATTTTTATTGAATCATGGTCTGACAAGGCCGTTTCTATAAATTCACTTTTGTACTGAAAGTCCCTTACATTTCGAAGATGTGATCAATTTGAGTACAGGAGTTTGCAGTTATACATGTTGGAGTAGCTATTGCATTGTACAAGCCACATGTTTGTGTTTAGGAGCTCCCTACAGTCAATTGTGTCTTGCAAAGTGTTTATGTTTGGGTCACCTAGTAGTGCACATGGGCAGTTCTTGCTTAGGATGATATGTAAGAGCTCTCCTATGTTTTCAATTAACATTTCTATACACCCATTTGGCGGTATGTAGATGTTTAAGATGTACAGTGAGGAACTACTTAGAACTATTTTTTGACCTGTTACTTTGGCTAAATTTTCAGATTATATTTTTTTACGTAAGTCAAGGCTCTTTATATGTTTTCTGCTTAAATTGTTATGGGTTAGTATAGCAGTTCCACCTCCCTTACTATACCTCCTGCATGAACAAACTATGACATTGTAATTTGCAACAGTAAGATTTAGAATTTCATGCTCATTTAGATCATGTTCTGTCAGAGCTAGAATGTCAGGAGTTTCTTGATTTAGCATTATTTCTAATTGAGTTGCCTTATTTTTTAAGTACTGTATATTCTGGAGCATTATTTTTATAACTGAATATTGTGATACTATATTTGTTTTTGTCCTATATGGCAAGATGGCGGCTAGTGACAAGAGTAAGTTGTGTCTTAAGTGCAATAAATTAATAAAAACCACGGAAATATTCGCGATCGGTGGATTATGGTGTAGAAAACAGTTTCACAGTGATTGTGTTGGTCTAAGCAACAGTGAAATACGTCTCGTGAGAAATTCGAAAGAGCGAATTAAGTTTTGTTGTGAAGCATGCGAGTCTGCCTCACATGTTCAGCTGACGAAAGAGGTAGGAACTACAACGGATTGGGAAGCTGTATAATATTTAAGGGAAAGCGCGTCAAGTGCAGAAGTGAGTAATATTAACGAGACAAAAAGCTACAGCCACGTTGATTAGATTAGATTAATACTTGTTCCATAGATCATGAATAGGACACTTCGTAATGATGTGGAACGTGTCAGGTTAATGAAAGATGTCTGTACAAGAAATTACATTACACAAAATATTGCATGACACTAATGCTTAAGTTAGTTTTTTCCCTCCCTTAATTTATATCTAAAAATTCAGCCAATGAGTAGAAGGAGTTGTCATCTAGAAATTCTTTTAATTTATTTTTAAATGGTGGTTGACTATCTGCCAGGCTTTTGATGCTGTTTGGTAGGTGACTAAAGACTTTTGTGGCAGCATAATTTACCCCCTTCTGTGCCAAAATCAGATTTAACCCTGCATAGTGAAGATCATCCTTTCTCCTGGTGTTATAGCTATGCACACTGCTATTACCTTTGAAATGGGTTGGATTATTAACAACAACTTTCATAAGTGAATATATATACTGTGAGGTTACTGTGAGGATCCCTAGATCCTTAAATAGATGTCTGCAAGATGACCGTGGGTGGGCTCCAGCAATTATTCTGATTACACGTTTTTGAGCAATGAATACTTTTCTACTCAATGATGAATTACCCCAGAATATGATGCCATATGAAAGCAGTGAACGAAAGTAGGCATAGTAAGCTAATTTACTGAGATTCTTATCACAAAAATTTGCAATAACCCTAATAGCATACGTAGCCGAACTCAGATGTTTCAGCAGACCATCAATGTGTTGCTTCCAGTTTAACCTCTCATCAATGGACACACCCAAAAATTTTGAAAATTCTACCTTAGCTACAGACTTCTGTTCAAAGTCTATATTTATTACTGGAGTTGTGCCATTTACTGTACGGAACTGTATATACTGTGTTTTATCAAAATTTAAAGAGAGTCCGTTTGCTGAGAACCACTTAATAATTTAGTGAAAAACATCATTTACAATTACATCATTTAGTTCTTGGTTTTTGGATGTTATTACTATACTTGTATCATCAGCAAAAAGAACTAACTTTGCATCCTCATCAATATGGAATGGTAAGTCATTAATGTATATCAAGAAAAGTAAAGGACCTAAGACCAAACCCTGTGGGACCCCGTGCTTGATAGCCCCCCCAGTTTGAGGAATCAGCTGTTGTATTAACATTACATGAACCACTTATTTCAACTTTCTGCATTCTTCCAGTTAAGTATGAATTAAACCATTTGTGCACTCCCCCCCTCAAACCATAATGATTTAGCTTATCTAAAAGAATTCCATGATTTACACAGTCAAAGGCCTTTGAGAAATCACAAAAAATACCAATGGGTGATGTCCGGTTATTCAGAGCATTTAATATTTGATCAGTGTAAAAATAGTGTTTGTAATAAGGGTAAAGGAGAAATCGAAAAGTTAAATGAACGATTAAAAAGTTTTCAGCTAGTTGCTGATATACTAAGACGAGATATCACTAAACTTGAGAACGAAAACCGTGAGTTAAAAACATTGGTTGCGAGCAGTAAACGCCAAAAGAGCATAAACAACTTAAACACACATTCCAGTGAAAGTAATGGTCAAAATTGCGTAAAGAGGCCGAACTCAAATGCCCTTCAAAGTGAAAACAGTGGCCTAAAGTGTGTAAACAATTCAAAAACTATTTCTCATGTAATGACAAACAAAGTGACAAAAAAAGTGCCTTGCTCACAACGAAATACATGGAATAAACCTAATCTCGTGTGCACAAACAAGTTCAGTGTGTTATCAGAAAGCAGCAGCAACCCCATAAACATTGAAAGTGAACAAGCTACCCCACGTGAAGATAAAAAAATTGTAAGAAGCTGCAAAAACATCGCCAACAGCCAGAAACAGTGAACAAAGAAACACAATGTGCTTTTTCTAGAGGACACCCACGGAAGAAAGCTAGCAAATATTCTACAGAATGTGAATACGGATCTTCATGCAAATGGCATCGTAAAACCTGGCACGAGGACAGAAAATATTGTTGAAGGCATCTCAGAACACAAGAATACAACAAGGGACAGTGACTTTGTTGTTTGTCTGACTGGTGCAAATGATGTAGCACGTTATGAAGCCAAAAAGTGTATAACAGGTTTGAATTTTTTTTTTGGATATAAGTAAGGTGGAAAACACTATTGTTGTGACGATACCTCATAGACATGATTTGATCTATAATTCATGTGTTAACAAAGAGATTCGTAAAACAAATATTAAAATCAAACAACTATGTTCCATTTATGATAAATATAATGTAGTGGATATTAGTAGACTTGAAAGAAATTTGCACACTGAACATGGTGAGAATCTAAATTACCGTGGGGAAACATTTTTGTGTCAGGAGATAAACGAAGTTGTAAATGAAATACGAGCACGCAGAAGACTTGTCTTAAAAGACATTCCCACAGAGAATGCCTCTACACCTTCTTTCTTAGAGAAAACGACATTACAGACGAAGGAAAGTTAGAAACCACATTAAGTGGAAACTGCAGCGGTCTAATTCCTTCGGATAATTGTGAAATCCTAGATCATGTAGCGAAAATAAATGAATACAGAAGGTTCTGTGAAAGTAGGATACCATTGTGTAGCAGTGACAGTTTCCTCCTCCTTCATATAAATGTACTATCTCTTAGGTGTAAAATCAATGAATTACAATACTGGCTCGATAAAATCAACTGCAGTGTTGTATGCATCAATTAATACTGGATGAAAGACACTGAAATAGACTTGTGTGTTCCTCTTGGATATTCATTTGTTACAAGCTACTGCAGAAAAAGTATTACACATGGTGGGGTCTTAATATATGTCAAAAGTGACTTTGAATTGCATTACTCAGTTATAGACCTTAGTAGAATATGCCTTGAAGCTACAATAGAAGTAGCCGGTGTGGTAATGCACGAACAGAAAACTGTAATTGTCTCAATCTATCGAATCCCAGGCTCTGATGAGATAGTATTTATAGAAAAAATTAATACTTTAATATTGTTGTTGTCAAAATATAAACAGCATAGAATTGTAATTGTAGGTGATATTAACATAGATATAAGGGCAAAGAGAAAAAATGTAATTCGTATGATTAACACTCTGAAGTCATTAAACTATTACTGTCTCAATGAAAAACCCACTAGACTGAAGGCATGCCTTGATAACATAATTAGCAATGTACAAAG
This sequence comes from Schistocerca gregaria, assembly GCF_023897955.1. NCBI lineage: Eukaryota > Metazoa > Arthropoda > Insecta > Orthoptera > Acrididae > Schistocerca > Schistocerca gregaria. The sequence continues at coordinate 616,216,621 of NC_064923.1, read as the reverse complement.
ACACTCCATACAATGTGATGTAATAGAATTAGGAATATCAGATCATGCAGGGCTATGGCTTCAAATAGAAAAGATAGCCTTCAGTTCTACAGAGAGAGAAGTGACATATAGAATTCTAGGTGAATCCAGTGTAAACAAAATGATAAACCAGTTAAAAGAAATGGATTGGACTCATGTAATGGATAACAAGAAAACGATTAATAAATGTTTTTCCATTTTCCTGACAGAGATCAAGCATATAGTAGAAATAACATGCCCCTTGGTAACCAAAAGGTACCAGAGTAATATTACTCATAAGCAACAAAATACCAACAAATGGTACACCCCACAACTTAACAAACTCAAAATACTACTGATGATTATGAAAGACAAATCTCATAACAGTGATAGGGACAAGGAAAATTACACTAAAATGAGAAACCTTTACAGATTAGAAATAAAAACTGCTAAGTGCTGTGCAAATGATGAATATATTTTAAACTCTAAAAATAAATGTAAAACTGCCTGGACTGTCATTAAAAGGGAAATAAATAATACCAATAAAGGAAAGAGTATCCCTATTGACTGCAAAATTCTCAATGAATATTTTGTAAATAGCATCACCACCCCACCCATCAATTCTGCCTCTGATGCAGAAGCATTGCTCACTTGTGCAAAACAGACAAGAAGTGAGAAGTTCACTTGGACCCGAATCACATTAAATGATATTCACAAGTCAATAAACAAATTAAGTAATTCCAAAATGGAAGATTATTATGGACTCAGTAATCTCATCATTAAATGTCAAGCAAAAGAAATTGAAATGCCACTTCTCTCACTATCAAGCAGAGTACTTGATGAAGGAATATTCCCTGACTGTCTTAAGCTCACACTTACATTGCCTGTGTATAAAAAAGGTGAAAGAAACCTCACAAATAACTACAGACCCATTTCAATAGTACCAATCATATCCAAGTCAGTAGAAAATTGTGTGCATAAGCAGATATACAGGCATTTTGAGACCAACAATATTTTAAATGAACAACAGATCGGCTTCAGGTCACACCTATCAACTGTAAAAGCAGTAGAAACTTTGGTAAGCAATGTTTATGAAGGGTATGAAAAAAGGGTATCAATGTCTGGAACACTTATTGACCTACGTAAAGCTTTTGAGTCGGTGTCACATGACATACTCATCAAAAAATTAAAATACTATAGCATTGAAGATGACACACTTCGACTATTCAGATCTTATCTAAGCAATAGGTTACAACTTGTATATGCAAATAGGCAGAGGTCAGAAATACTCCTTATAGAAAGAGGAATACCCAAAGGCTCTGTTCTTGGACCTTTTCTGTTCATTGTCTATGTCAATGACTTCTCGAAATACATACTGTGTAAGAACATACTACATGCTGACGATATGACATTAATAAGTACAGGAGAGAACTTACAGAGTGTACTGGACAAAAATAGAGAAATGATGCAAACGTCTAATTACTGGTGTCAGGCTAACCAGCTGTGCATAAATCAAACAAAAACAGAAGAAATAATATTTAATCTCAAAGTAACTAAAAATGAAAACAAAACAGTGAAATTACTTGGGCTAATCATAGACCAAAAGCTCTCATGGGAAGGACACACCAATTATCTATGTAGTAAACTAGCACGAGTACTTTTCTTATTGTATAAATTAAAAAACAGTGTGAGCAAGCAATTGCTACTCCACTCGTACTATGCTTTTTTTCATTCCCAACTGCAATATAGAATATTGCTTTGGGGTAACTCCCCAGGGGCTGAATGTATTTTCAGCTGGCAGAAGAAAGCAGTCAGGTGTATGGAGGGGTTAGTACCCAGAGAGTCCTGCAGAAAGTATTTTAAATCTCTTGGCGTAATGACAGTGCCAAGCATGTACATATTAACTGTCTAATATATGCCAGAGAAAATCTGAAAAAATTGAACATGAGGTGTGATGTGCATGCACACAGCACAAGAAACAGTCACTTACTGGACTTACCTTCCACAAGACTTGCTGTAGACCATAATAACTATAAGTATTTAAGCATAAAATTACAACTGAAGAATTCTTAGAAACTAATCATCAAAATATATGTTTTACCTAAGTTATGAAGAAAGAGTTTTGATATTATATAAGCTAGTTATTTACTGTGATTCTTTTCTTATGTGTGTATTTAATTACTGTATAAAACATTGTTTTATATAATGCTGAAGAAAAGGTCTTTAGTTCCGTTTCTCCCCTTTCTGTAACTATTTGAATATCGTACTAAAAGTAACACCCTCTGTAAACTTTGACGAAGCCAATTGTATGAAAAATACTGAAAGGCTAATTAAAATATTCTATTCTAAAAAATATTCTATTCTATTCTATTGATTAGTGATGTTATTGAGTTATGATGGTGTTTTATGTTTATATTTCTACATACATTTACTGGCAATCCACCGCAGTTTCCCATGTACACCACTAACTGTTAGCATCTCCAGCCAGACAATTTGTCCAGTGTACAATAATACAATAAATATACAAAAATTTCTCATGAATCACTCTTTCTCTTAATGAAACTGTATCAAAATCCCAGCCCTAGTTCCTGGGATTAGCCCAAGATACAAACAGAGCATGCAGTGGGGGACTTTATATAATATACACTCCTGGAAATTGAAATAAGAACACCGTGAATTCATTGTCCCAGGAAGGGGAAACTTTATTGACACATTCCTGGCGTCAGATACGTCACATGATCACACTGACAGAACCACAGGCACATAGACACAGGCAACAGAGCATGCACAATGTCGGCACTAGTACAGTGTATATCCACCTTTCGCAGCAATGCAGGCTGCTATTCTCCCATGGAGACGCTCGTAGAGATGCTGGATGTAGTCCTGTGGAACGGCTTGCCATGCCATTTCCACCTGGCGCCTCAGTTGGACCAGCGTTCGTGCTGGAGGTGCAGACCGCGTGAGACGACGCTTCATCCAGTCCCAAACATGCTCAATGGGGGACAGATCCGGAGATCTTGATGGCCAGGGTAGTTGACTTACACCTTCTAGAGCACGTTGGGTGGCACGGGATACATGCAGACGTGCATTGTCCTGTTGGAACAGCAAGTTCCCTTGCCGGTCTAGGAATGGTAGAACAATGGGTTCGATGACGGTTTGGATGTACCGTGCACTATTCAGTGTCCCCTCGACGATCACCAGAGGTGTACAGCCAGTGTAGGAGATCGCTCCCCAAACCATGATGCCGGGTGTTGTCCCGTGTGCCTCGGTCGTATGCAGTCCTGATTGTGGCGCTCACCTGCACAGCGCCAAACACGCATACGACCATCATTGGCACCAAGGCAGAAGCGACTCTCATCGCTGAAGACGACACGTCTCCATTCGTCCCTCCATTCACGCCTGTCGCGACACCACTGGAGGCGGGCTGCACGATGTTGGGGCGTGAGCGGAAGACAGCCTAACGGTGTGCGGGACCGTAGCCCAGCTTTATGGAGACAGTTGTGAATGGTCGTCGCCGATACCCCAGGAGCAACAGTGTCCCTAATTTTGCTGGGAAGTGGCGGTGTTGTCCCCTACAGCACTGCGTAGGATCCTACGGTCTTGGCATGCATCCGTGTGTCGCTGCGGTCCGGTCCCAGGTCGACGGGCACGTGCACCTTCCGCCGACCACTGGTGACAACATCGATGTACTGTGGAGACCTCACGCCCCACGTGTTGAGCAATTCGGCGGTACGTCCACCCGGCCTCCCGCATGCCCACTATACGCCCTCGCTCAAAGTCTGTCAACTGCACATACGGTTCACGCCCACGCTGTCGCGGCATGCTGCCAGTGTTAAAGACTGCGGTGGAGCTCCGTATGCCATGGCAAACTGGCTGACACTGATGGCGGCGGTGCACAAATGCTGTGCAGCTAGCGCCATTCGACAGCCAACACAGCGGTTCCTGGTGTGTCCGCTGTGCTGTGCGTGTGATCATTGCTTGTACAGCTCTCTCGCAGTGTCCGGAGCAAGTATGGTAGGTCTGACACACCGGTGTCAATGTGTTCTTTTTTCCATTTCCAGGAGTGTATATATTGATTTTACAGGTTGGTAGTAGCAATAAAATCTTTGAATATTGTAAGTGCAAATTACAGACACCTGATGTAGTTTTTGTATGACCATTATATTGATAAAGGAAGTGATAGTGTGGTATCAGCCAAAGCATCAAGATTCTATGATTATTTGCAAAAGACTTGAGAGCCATTTCAATTTAAAAATGTTTGCCGAAGTTCTTCACCAAGTAGAAATTTGAAATACAGACTTACAAAGACCCAGTAATGTATCATAGAATAATATGAAACAACAGAAGCTGTCACTGATTTATTTAATTGCTATTGTGATTTAAAATTTGGGAAAATTTGACAAGAAAATATTGAACCAGTTGTTGATGTTCATATTCACGAAAATAAATGTCTGCATTAGTAGAAAACTTCAAAGTATCACAATCAACGTAATAACAAAATGTCATTTCAAAAAATCTCAAGAGTTTTTCAGAATATCTTTTGAAGGTTTTGGCCTACCGATTGAGTCATTGAAGAGTCAAGTAACAATGATTCTATGAAATTCTTTAAATTGATAGAACTATATACTTGGACATCCTACAGATGTTGACAACACAGTAAAATTTTACAAAAATTGTTCTAATGAAGGATGAACAGAAACTGATAATCAATATGTTTAAAAATAGAAAAAAAGGAAGAAGAAAAGAAAAGGGAGGAAACGAGCAGGCAAGGAGCTTGAAGGAAGTCAATGATTTTTCTTTTTCTTTGCAAATGTGGATGTACAACAGGTCTAATTTTAGAGTTTTTGCACTTGCTTCTTCTGTTCTGTGGATCATTCTATTACAATTAATGAAGTTTTTCTTTTTTATGTTTATTCAAAACTTATTTAAGCTCAACATTGCTGCAAGGTGCTTCAGTCATATTACTATATTGCATGTGCTCTCTGATTTACCAATAAACTAGATTTAGATGACCTGTTACGCATATTTATTTCACAATGCACAAAGCACGGCACAGTTTTTGCATTGTGCAAGTGATTTTTTGTATCAAATATCATTTATTAAACAGATAAAATTTTAAGCATCCTTTTGAATTTTACTGTGGTTTTATCCCAAAAAAGTTATACTTTTATGAATTTTTCTCCTATTTACAATTTATGAGGGTGGTAGGTGAGAAGACTTTTTTGGATAACTATGCACTAAGACAAAATATGAACCACAGGTTCTGAATGTTTTAACATGTTAACTGCAACACCAATGTCTTTTCCTCTCTGAGTGCTATCAGGTAAATAATGATTAGTTACCAAAACGTAGATGTTTAAGTGTTTACCACTGCATTAAAGAAACGAGCATTTGCTCTTTGTTTCAAGTTGAGTGCATGACTTCATAATAATGCAGTCCAGTGGATATCTACAAATGTGGCCTGTGGCAGTGATCATTGGTACAAGAAAACAGGTGATGGACAGTACCTAGGAGGAGATTGCAACTGCATTGTCAAGAGAATCACTAATTATTATTATGCTGAAATGATATTAATTTTCATAATGAAATATGTTTAGTTTGTATCGAGTTTATGGAATGAATTTTTATAGAATCAGCAACTGTCGTTGTTTGGCTACTCCATTTAATGTGCTTCTCTTGACTCTAATATCTTTCAGTCAGAGACAAAAAGTTAATGGAAATATTTGAAGTTGGAATATTTCTCCAACAATTTCTTGTCAACTACATTAACTTTAACATTGAGAAGAAAGAAAGAATTAATATATTGAAGTTCAGTTAAGATTTCAAGAAATAAGAAATTAATATTCAGTGGAAAAGCACCTTTGGCAGAAATGCATGGTAACTTAAGTAAATTTTTCTCACTTTTCCTTTAGATAATAAAAGAATTTGAGGTTATAAAATTTTCAAGTTACAAAAACTCTTGCTGTTCTCTTCATACTGAACAATAAGCTGCATCAGAGTAAATGTTAATGGAAAGATAAATGATGAATTTATACTATCAAGAGAAAGACACAAGGTATATTTATGTTGTTCGTGGGTGCTGCTACAGGCAGCATGGTCATTCACTTAAAAGAAATCAGTATCCCTTATCCACTGCAAAGAAATGTGAATCACTATAGACTTTAGTGGCAACACTGCACACAGCGGTACACTAGAGAAAGGGAGAGGGAAATGTTCTTCCATTCAGTATATTTATAAGAATTCATATACCTGCATGTTTACTGACAAAATAAATTATTTTTGTAAAGCTGTGAAATGTTCAACACTGTACTAAAATTTCTTGAATATAATTCACTAAAACACAAGTATATAATTAAGTCTAGAACTGCAAGACATTACTTACCTGAGAACCTAAATAATGCCACAAGCATGCTAGTGTATGCATAGCAAGAAACATCAACATCACGTATTTATGACATAGCACCACACTATCACCAATGGCCACAGCATTGTTCATTTCACCTATTAAAATGCAATAAAACAAATGAATGGAAGTAGATTATCAAGGTGATCTGGACAACAATAAATTATCAAAGTCAAAATACAGCAGAAGCAATAAAAACCTGGGATACTATTATGCTGAGCTATTTCACATTTTTGACAAAAAGTCAGACTACACAGAAATAGCAAGAAATTCAAATAATAATTGACAATAAAATGCTGTGGAAGTATTCTGGAAGTGCCAGGAAAAGGTAGAATAAAAATGTAGCAAAGAAGACATGCAACTGAGTCATATCATGTTGTCCATTTAAGGAAAGTAAGGATATTAATAATAGTGTTTCCAATGTTCCCAGTAATTTTACGAATTGCAAGACCTGTAAGAGCTAGAAGATTTTTGTCATTCATTGTAATAAGCAAGATAGCTAGCAGTTCATACTCTTTGAGTGATATTTATTTATTTGTCCAGATATATTGTGTCAATACACTGTACATATGATATAGAGCAAGAGGGAAACATAATTAATTTATGATTACAGTAGTCTTGCAGACTATATGATAAACACAATCAAAATAGATAACAATATAAATTGATATATTACACTCCTTGTGTACATGATAGCAGTAGAATATACGATGAACACAATAAAAGTAATTTAGAGTATAAAGAGAAATAACACATAGTTCGCAATATTTGTTAAATGAGCTTATCTTGTTAGGAAGTTTCGGATAAAGTTAAACTAGTCGTCCAGCAAGAAGTATTTCAACTTTACCTTTACAAAGAATTTAATGTTGGCATGCCTTTTAAGAACAAACATATAGTTATATAATACAACTCCAGTATGATACAATCAACTTATGCACAGATTTCTACTCACTGACCTTATATATAGGGTAAACTTCTGCCTAGTTTCAATAGATATAAATGATAGTTGTGTTTAAAGATCCTAACTAATACCATACCAAATACTATGCCATGTATTATTTAGATTGTTAAGATGCATCTCCCACTTTCAAATCCTCCTGAATACTGAATGCCTAAAAATTTTATATGAGTCACATTTGACACACTTTTCCCTCAAAGGTGAAAACAGGATTTGGCAGCTGGACATTTCCTGTAGTGTGAAAGTTAACTATCACAATTTTTCAGAATTTATGAAGATCCTATTGGCCCTGAACAACTATACCAAATTACAAGCACTACATTAAAGGAAGCTGCCAAACTGATGTTCAGGAAAATGAACTGTATGTTCTAAAACCTTTATGCTGTGATTTAACACCAGGAAATAGCCAGGAATTCGTGGATCACATTAAAATCATGGACCACTAAGCCACTGATGCATTTGTCTTGCGTGACAATTGTAGTAAATAAAGGTTGAGTTCAAAACAACATGCAGAAAATGAAATGTTTAAATGCAGTCTGTGTAGAGTAGTTATAAAGAAATAAACTGACAGATACAACTGCTGTTATGTTAAATCCAGAAACACAAAGAATGCTGTGGCAAGATCAAAAGCAAAAACTGGAACAGTGACAAACACAAGTTCATGAGTCACTCTCTCTCTCTCTCTCTCTCTCTCTCTCTCTCTCTCTCTCTCTCTCTGTGTGTGTGTGTGTGTGTGTGTGTGTGTGTGTGTGTGTGTGTGTGTGTAGTGTGTGTGGGTGGATGGGTGGATGATTGTGTGTGAATTATGAAATTCAAAGGAAATTATAAGCTTAAAAAGACCAGTCAACTAATTAGGAAGTCAGTTACAAAAACTTTTTGTTAGAAACACAAAGTAGAAAATAGCTCTGGTGAGTCTTGTGATGACTGCTAACCAGGTAAGCCACCAACTTGGGTGCAAACATTGAATATGTGAACAGCAATGTAAATCAAGAAGCAGCTCAAAACTTGATATGAAGAAAAATCTCCCAAAAATGTGTACTTCTCATTCTATTACTATTGTATTCGAATGTTCATACACTTCAGGCTGTATAAAACAGCTTGAACTGCACACTGTATTTATGTAAAACAATACTGATGATGCTCTATCAAAGAGAAGTGGATCAGTTGAAAAAGTGCAAAAAAAAAGAAACAAAAAAGGTCAAAAGCTTTGTGGATAGTCATGAGACATCAAATTATGGAAAAAGTCCAGGTTTACAAAAAGTCATTGGTTTTAAACCAGAAGCTTGTATTTTCAAAGTGATTATATCAGTTGCATATCTGGATAAAGACCTTGAACCAACAGATATTTTTGAGGCTGCAAATAACACTGTAAGAGTTCAGGTCAACAAAATCATTACAGCTCTTGTATGCATGATACAGCAACTAGCTCTCACAAATATAATATTACAACCAGTCATACAGATTTGGTCTACCTTCTTAAATGAACAAACAGAAGAAAAATTTACATTACTGTGTGTAGAAAATATGGGTATGCGAAAGTGATAGATATAAGCATTTTAGGTAGATACATTTATATCAGTCATGGTCTTCCTTTAAATCAAACTGGCAAATAATTTGTAGTATGAAAGAACAATATTTTGTTACACTTGGCCCATCACAGGAAGTAAAACTTTTAAGAGGCCTGAAATTCAAATGGTGTAACACAAAAAGATCCATAATACACTGGATAAATGCCTGATAAGAAGGTCACTCCCAGAATATTTGTTTCTAAGAGAATAAAGTTGTGTCACTGATATATGTGATAAAGACCTCCTAAAATGTACAATCCCTAACCAACAAAGATTATAGTGCTTCTTAACAGTAAATGGAAGGAGGAATCAGTTCTATTTTCTGATGAGCACTGCTCAAGCTATGAATTCTTTCAGTGCTTAAGAACACTAGATGTTTAATTTGTGTTAAAGAAGACACAATATAAGATATTAGATTATGTATGACAGTTAGGCAGTGAAGGAAGCTTTGAAGCATTAGCTGTTAAAATAACAACAGAAAAAGTGTAATCTTAATTGCTTACAGATCCAGTGACTGTAATAAGATTTTTATTATTAAATATCTATACTCTACTATACGAAAACTTAAAAATATTGACACAATAGTTTTTCCTTATGGTGATTTTAATAACAAAATCGTAATGTACAGCCCACAATGAAATGAACTCTTCAAGATCAGTAAAGCTATAAATTAAGTTTCTTACACATAAAGCAAAAACTAATACAACTTTTCTCACTCACATCTGTGTGAACATAGAAACATCTCTCAACCCCGGTAATGGCCACAGTGACCATCTATCACAGTAACTGACTAGTTGTGAAAGTAATATCTCATCTACAAAGAGAATATTAAAAAGAAGTATTTTGAACATCTACTGAAAAATCCTCACGAGGCAGAAAGCATAACAGTTGCAACACCAACGAATGCATACATAATTCCTTGACCATCTATAAGCACAGTTTTGAAACAGCAATCCAAAAACAACAAATAACTTTTGAAAGCTCTAAAAATTCAACAAATGGATCATGTCTGGAATTATGGATTCTTGTAAAACAAAATTAGAATTTTTGTTGTCAGAAACAAATACCAGCCTTAATTCACAAATTATTTCAAGAATAATAAGTTAATTTTGAGGTAACTCACAAAATAAAGAAAAATAAGATAAAATTTATAACTAATCACTGAATCTGCCACCAAAACTAAGTCATATATGATGCAATACTTGGAACTTCCTGGAAGATGAGAACATAACAAAAAATAACTGAATCTAAGGCTGTCATCTGAATTTATATCAGAACTGTGGAATAAGCAACGACTTTAGCATTTCCAATACTATTAATAGTAAAATTAAGTATAATGTATAGTCAAATATTTCAACATGGCTTACACTTAAAATTTACAGCAATTTTTTATTTTACAGAAAAATTATCTTTCGATGATTTGTTTACACATGTTGGATTTAGTTATACTCAAATAATTACTTCAAATATCAGTAAACTTTGATGCATGCATCCTTTACAAAGATAGATAACAGAAGTTTTATATTGCTCTGAACACTGATTTATGTATATTGGTAAACAAATGAAAGCAAGCAACTTGGTAAAACATTTTCATTATATGTTAATCATTACCGATAATTAATTTCAGATATTTCCATCAATTGATGAGTTTGATATGTTTGATATGTTAGTATTCCATAATCATTTACATATTACATTATCCACTAGGTGGACATTACTACTTTCTTTACATTCCTGACATTGTTTATTTTGTTTTCTGCCTGATTTGGAGTGGTTGCAAATGATATATTAATGTGCAAAGAAAATATACAAAAGAGATCCATTTCATTCTTACAACAGTATTCTAATCTGGGTTGAAATTAGTCCTCGATGAACTAAGAGTTTGTAGTGATTCAATAATTTCTACATAAACTCTATACCCACTCAGCCTTCCACCATCTCAAACACACAATATTTTAGATGTGAGTGGGAAAAAGGAACCCTATCTACTGTGTGTCACCTGTCGTGTGTGTTCAGGTCTGAAGCTTGTCGTGAGGAGACTGTAAACACAGCAGTTGAACGGCACTGAGAAATACTTGTCAATTTGGCCATAGAAGCTATAGTGAAATAGGTTACTCTGTGCTGTTGTGACTATTGTTAGTTACAAAAGAACACTGGGCTGAGGAAGACTTTTAAGTAACTCTTAATACAGATTTGCTAGAATTAAGACATGTTTATGATTTCTGGGGTTGTTAAAACAACTCTGTTGTAAATGTATCTTCATTGTGTCTAATGTGAGTTGACATTTACAAGAAGTCATATATTTATGTGAGATACAATAATTTTGTTCTTTGTGGATAGTGAAATATACCGAGAGTGAACTAAAAGTATTCATTGAGTACCTACTTATTACACGAGTAGAGAGAAAGTCTTGTATGTTCCTTTAACTAGCATCATTCTTTGGAGAGCAAGTTTTTAGAGATTGATATAGCTAGCTATCCAGAGAGGAAGGTCGGCTGTGCATACCAAGTAAGTCGACTCATGTAAAAGAAATAGGAAGGTTGCAGTCCAACTTCACACATTCTTGTCATCAAAAATGTTAGAACATGGTGACCAGTGTGAAAGGACCGAAGGAAAAGAGGAATTTTGAGACGAAAATGAGAGAAAAGCCTATCAAGTGTTGCCATAGCAACCAAGCAGACTGAGACAAGAGAACCATTGCATGGAATTGGATTCTGCTGGACTATCTGATGAAGAAAATTTGTAAATGTAAATAAGGGAGAAGACGTGAGAAAGTCACATTGTGAAAAACCAGAGAGAAGATTTCAACATATTAGACTAAGAAGAGATACACCTGGAACGAAACAACTAAGAAGATCTGGTGTGGTGAGTATACAGCTCTCACATGCATCGTGCGGACACAGACGTGAAAACCAGTCTACATCTGACGCTGCCGGCACCAGCTGCTGTTCACTGATGCTGACCTGCCATCACATATGCTCATGTACACTGCAAGAAGTCAATGCCGGATGAGCGCAAAACAAAACTTTAATACCTTAGCAAGAAGTGATGCAAACTACTGAGTGAACTTTATTAGTGTAATTATTATACGTCAAGATAATGTTTAAATGCTCACAAGGCCTAAAACTTGTAAAATCATGAATAACATTCAGCAAGTTGGCTGAAACCTCAGGACTAGCCATGGCTATGAAAATTACCAAAGAAGGGCCTGACTGGTCTGAGTTAGTAAATCTAATTAAAGCTCAGAGTATACAATTAGGCTTAATGAATTCTCTATTAGAAGATCGAAGTCTTCAATTAGACTCAGTAAATACTCGATTAAATTATAAATTAAATGACTAGTGTCATCAGTCAAATGCTCAAAATGAAACTCCAAGGAAAGAAATAGGTTTGATACATTCTTGTTTAAATGCTCAGAGTGAAGTTCTAAATAAGCAGAGTGAAACTTTGAATAGTCAAGTAACAAATCTAGGTTTATTAAATGCAAAGATTGACACACAGAGTAGAGAATTCAGTAATCTGTGTGAAGGCACAGTTGCTTTAATGACTGAATTTGACACCCTAAACCATAAAGTTGAAAATTTGAAATTATATTTAAAGACTGAACTAACTTTGAACATTTGTGTAAATCAAATGTTTACTGATTCAGCCAGAAACAGAATGATACTTTTCAGGATTTAACAAAAAAGTTAAAATTTGATATTGGGGGAAAATATAGTACGGTAGAATCAATGAAAAGTTGGGACTACTTGAAAATGTATGTAATGTTAAGTTCGATGCTGCAAAGCAAGGATTGCATACTGTAAAAGAGAATGTTGAAAAGCAAGATAAGTTAATGCCTATAATCCAATCGCAAATTACAGGCATTAATACTTTTGTTTTGTTTTGTATTTATTGGTCCAGTAAATCTTACATGTACAGTAAAGCCCATCAGATATTGGACAGGTCAAAGTGTATCTTACAATTAAAACACTTTAGAAACTAGAAAATTATGTTCACAAAATTTTACAGCACTTCATATACTGGGCAAGTCTATGTGTAAGTTATAATTAAACCACTTTAGAAACTTGAAGTTTTCAACTGAATACATGTATAAGCCACTATTAACGATTACAGTATTTGCATGATCCTCACTTAAGCTCTATGGATTTTTGAGGAACTCTTCTACACTATGAATTGACATGTACACTAGAGAATTACATTCACAGAATTTTACTTCTTATACTGGGCAAGTCGGTATACAACTTATATTTGAATCCCATTAGAAACTTGAGAATTACATCTGTGTGTATTTATAGGCCAGTATTAATGGTTACAGTATTTGCATAGTCATCACTTAGACTCTCGAGGATTTTGAAGGAACTCTTCCACGCTATAAAAGCAATGTGTCAACAGATATTCTTTTAATGGTGCTTTAAAATGTTTTACATCAGTCTTTACTTTAATTTCTCTTGACAATTTGTTGTAGATAATTTTTCCATGGTGTAATGTTCCTTTTTGGCACAAACTGGTTTTTGTACGGAGTACATAAAAGTCAGTTTTCTGTCTTGTATTATGATGATGAACATTTTCATTTTTGGGGAGGATACTAGGATTTGTTATTGTATATTTCTTTATAAACATTGCACTTTCAAATAGGAAAATACATGGAAGGGGAAGAATCCTCATCCTTTTACATAATGTTCTACATGGTTTGTTCCTTTTTATTCCAGCCATGATTCTCACTATTCTTTTTTGCGTCCTGAAGAGTTTTAGGCAGGATGGCGAGTTACCCAAAAAAGTGATCCCATATTTTGTGACAGAATGTATATTAGAATAGTAAACTATCATTAGACAGTCCTTATGACAGCCGTTTTCTAGCACTCTCATTAAATAACACATGGTACTTAGCTTCTTTAATATGTTGTCAATGCGAGTTTCCCATCTAAGATTATCCTGTGGCCAGACCCCCAGAAATTTTGTATTAGGCACACTTGCAAAGTCTGTGTCTGACATCTGAATTCTTATATCCGCTTCAATGTTTCTCTTGACATTATGAAAATTTAATGCTACTGTTTTACTTTTATTTATTATTAGTTTGTTTTGGTTGAACCAGTTTACAACATTTGTTAATGCCTCAGACAGTCTTGTCTGTAGTATCTCTGCAGTCTTCCTGCTGACTAATATGCTTGTGTCATCTGCAAACTGGATAGTGCTATGGTGTTGGTTGGTTGATGTTAGGTCATATATATATATATATCAATAATAGGATGGGGCCCAGTACCCAGCCCTGTGGTACTCCATATTTTACTGCTTTATAATCAGAATAGTGTCTTGTTGATTTATTTTCTTTGTGAAAATGTGTTTCTACTACTTGCTTGCGGTCAGTAAGATATGATCTAAGTCAGTTGTTAGGCATACCTCTGATACCAATTCTTTCAAGCTTCTGCAACAATAGGGTGTGGTCTATGATGTCGAAAGCCTTAGACAGATCAAGGCATATGCCAGTTACTTTTTGTCAACTATCAATTTTTTTCGAGTACTTCACCCAGAAATTCATATATTGCTGTTTCTGTTGATCGGCCTTTCTGGAAGCCATGTTGGGTTGTGGATAGAATAGAATATTTTTAGAATAGAATATTTTTTAGAATAGAATATTTTTATTCGCCTTTCAGTATTTTTCATACAATTGGCTTCGTCAAAGTTTACAATGGAGTACAGTTAGGTCAATAAACACTTATATACACAGAATTATTTAGCTTATTTAAGAATTGAAAACATTTATCACTTATCAAAAGCTTATATTATAATGAGTATTTCCTAGGAATTCTTCAATTGTATAGAATTCACTGCATTTTAACCAATTTTGCAATACACTCTTGAATGTATTAAATGGGGCTGTACAAGCTGAGTATGGTAACTTATTGAAAAATTTTATGCCCAAATGTTTATAGTTATTATGTACAGCAGCTAGCCTCGAGAAAGGAAAATCCAACAAGCGACTATTTCTAGTATTGTGTGTGTGTACATCACATCTCGTGCTAAATTTGTCCAGATTTTCTTTAGCATACATTAAACAGTTATATATGTACATGCTAGGTACTGTCATTACATTGAGATATTTAAAGTGGTTTCTGCAGGAATCTTTGGGTGCTAATCCTAGTATACATCTGATGGCCTTCTTTTGCCATCTGAAAATACATTTAGCCCCCGAGGAATTACCCCAGAGCAAAATTCCATACTCTAGATGGGAATGGAAGAAAGCAAAATATGACTGGAGTAACAGCTGTTTGCTCACACTGTTTCTCAATTTGTACAGTAAAAAAAGGACACGGGCTAGTTTGCTGCACGGGTGATTGGTGTGTTCTTCCCAGGAGAATTTTTGGTCTATGTGCAATCCAAGTAGTTTCACTGCTTTATTTTTACTTTTTGTAGCTTTTAGGTTAAAAATTATTTCTTTTGTTTTTGTATTGTTTATGCACAGTTGATTGGCCTGACACCAGTGACTAGTCATTTGCATTATTTCTCTGTTGTTATCCAGCACAGATTGTAAATTGTCACCTGAGGTTATTAGTGTTATATCGTCAGCGTGCAGTATATTCTTACATGGAATATAATTTGAGAAATCGTTAATATAGACAATGAACAGGAAAGGCCCAAGAACCGAGCCTTAGGGTATTCCTCTTTTTATAGGGAGTATTGCTGATCTCTGTTTATTCGCATATACAAGCTGTAACCTATTGCTTAAATAAGATTTGAATAAGGTGAGTGGTATATCTTCAACACCATAGTATTCTAATTTTTTAATGATTATGTCATCAGACACTGAATCAAATGCTTTGCTTAAATCAATAAGTGTTCCAGATATATGCAGCCTCTTTTCATATGCTTCATATACGTTGTTCACCAAAGCTTCAATTGCTTTTACAGTTGATAGGTGAGACCTGAATCCGAATTGCTGTTCATTTAGTAGTTTGTTGCTTTCAAAATAGCTGTATAGCTGCATATGCATACAATTTTCTATTATTTTGGATATGATTGGTACTATTGATATGGGTCTGTAGTTGTTTGGGAGGTTTTTATCACCTTTTTTATACATAGGTAGTGTAACTGTGAGCTTAAGACATTCTGGAAAAATTCCTTCATCTAGTAGTCTGACAGTGAGAGAAGTGGCATTTTGATTTCCTTTGCTATATGCTTTATGATGAAATTACTGAGTCCATAATAGTCTTCTGTTTTGGAATTGCTTAGTTTGTTTATCGATTTGCAAATGTCATTTAGGGTGATAGGGGTCCAAGTAAGTTTCTCACTAGTCTGTTTTGTATGAATGAGTAGTGTTTCTGCATCTGTGGTAGAATTATTGAGTGGAGTGGTAGTGGCACTATTTACAAAATAATCACTGAGTGTATCGCAGTCTATAGGGATGTTGTTTTCTTTATTGATGTTATTAATTTCCTGTTTTATGACTTTCCAAGCTGCTTTACATTTATTTTTGGAATTCAAAATATATTCATCATTTCATTGCACTTAGCCCCTTTTATTTCTGATTTGTAAAGTTTTCTCATATTTATGTAATTTGCCTTTTCTTTATCACTTTTTCCAGACTTATCCTTCAGAATTAGGAGTAGTATCCTAAGTTTGTTAAGTTTTGGAGTGTACCACTTGTTAGTAGGCCACTGCTTATGTGTATTATTAGGATGTTGTCTTTTTGTTACAGTGGGGCACGTCCTTTCTACAATGTGCTTAATTTCTGTGAGGATAATAGTAAAGCATTTGTCAGTTGTTTTATTATTATTAATTTTATGAGACCAATCAATTTCCTGTAATTCATTAATCATGTTATTTACATTGGATTCTCCTAGAAGTCTATATCTTACTTGTCTTTCTTTAGGGTTGAGTTTTGTATTTTCTATTCGAAGCCATAGTCCTGCATGATCTGATATTCCTAATTCTATTACATCACATTCAAGAGTATCTTTATATACATTACTAATTATGTTATCAAGACATGCATACTGTCTGATGGGCTTTTCATTAAGACAATAATAGTTCAGTGATTTCAGAGAATTAACCATATAGATAACATTTTCTAGAAAATCTAGCAACCTCTTATGAAAATTTTTTCTAGTATTTTCGAAAATGTAGATAGCAAGGCAATAGGTCTATAATTGGCTATGTCTTCTTTCTTGCCCTTTTTCAACAGTGGTTTTAGTTTCACTGTCTTTAAGCAGGAAGGAAAGTCTCCATTCGTTAATGAACTGTTGAAAATGTGGGCTAATGGTATTGCAATAAGGTCACCCACATATTTAATGACATAATCTGGAATATCATCCATACCTGTTGAAAATTTTGTTTTTAACTCTCCAATTGATAGTATAATTTCCTTAGGGTTGGTTGGAGTAAGAAATAGGGAGTTGCAGTTTCTAATTCTGTAATTTTTTTGCCATCTTGGATTACCTGGAGATTTACATTTTGGGAGGTCTCATTTCCTACTTGTTCTCTGACTGTCTTCCACGTGGCTTTTATTTTGTTCCTGGCCATTTTTATATGGTGATCATTTGTTGTTTTTTTTAGCTTCTTTTATGACTTTGTGAAGCACTCTCTTATAATTCTTTAAATATGCCAGAAATTCTTCTGTAACATTTTGTGTTCTTGAGATTTCATAAAGTCTCCTCTTTTCAGCACATGATATTTTAATGCCTTTCGTCAGCCATGTAACATTTCTTTTTTTGGTTTTTAACTAGAAAAGAAATATTGAAGTAATGGGAGAATATTTCCATGAACATGTCAACTTTTTACATGTGTCCTCATAGTTGTCTATATCATTCCATGTTTCTTTTTTTAGTAAGTGCCTGAAGTGTTCTAGGTTGTGCTTGCTAAAATTTCTACCTTTTCTTGTCATTTGTTGTTCAGTATTTCCTGCAGTCTCTGCTGGGAATTCAATAAACTGTGCATAATGATCACTGAAACCTGTATTCATATTTCCAGATTTGTATAAATATTTATCTGTATTTATTAGTATCTGATCTATAGCACTGCTTGACGAGTTGGTGACTCCGGTGGGGGATTTGATAGTTGTGTGTATATTGTAGGTTTTTTATAAGGCCTCAAGGTTTAATCTGTCTTTTGAGTTCTTGTTAAAATCTATATTAAAGTCACCACATAGGATGGTTGTTTTACTAACTATTTTTATACTATTAAATGCCTTCTCAAGATTTTCAATGAAAGTAGTTACGTTTCCATCTGGGCTTCTATAAATGCAAATAACAATTATACTTAAATTTTTCAGTTGTTTAGCAGAAATTTCGAAGTTTTTCTCTTCCCCTAGCTGGTTAGTGAACTTTAAATTTTCGTGTTTGACGTCCTCTCTAACATATATGCATGTTCCTCCATGCATGGAGGTTTTCCTACAAAAAAAAAAAAAGATGAAAGGGTAAAGCCCTCTATCCTTGTATGATGTAACATATTTTCTGATAACCAGTGCTAACTAACACATGTAACAGACACTTCTTTTAGTTCATCTAACAACAATATTGCTATCTCACTAACTTTATTAGATAAGGATTGTACATTTTGGTGCAGGAGCATAAATTTCGACGATGACATATTTACTAGGTTGTTTTGGCCTACCTTATGTTCGATAGCTGTACATGACATATCATTTTTAACACTTTTACAATTGAAGTTTTCTTTCCAGATTGATGTTTTAGAAGATAAAATCAATATTTCTCTGGAATCACTTGCCATAAAAAACGTTGTGGTTCTTTCTTGTTTCGTGTTGGACGAGTTGACTTGTAGAGTGATGGCGTTTCTGCTGTAATTTTTGGAGTTGTAATTTGAGGAACTGCAACTAGGCTGGATGGGGATCCTCTTCTTGCCGCTTCAGCACTTCTTGACGTCATTGGAGTAATATGCTCTTCATTTGAAATTGGTGATTCCATTGCTGCTGCTGTTACAATTGGAGGCTGCACTAAACCTGGCTGATTTCGGTTTAATTGTTCCATGATTGCATCGCAGAGTGCTACTTTCCCTTTCATGTTTCTATGCAATCCATGGGTAGTGAAATCTTCTCTTTTTTGATTGCCTGCATTAATATATGTCACATTACTGAAGAGCCTGCATATTTTCTCGAACTTTCGGTTAGTTGCTTCGATTTCTGCATTCACACACAATGTTTTGATGAGGTCATGTCTCATAGGGCTGGTTATTACGAAAACTTTCATGTCCATAACTTTTGCCAATGTTTCCCTTCAAGATCGTAAAGCGAATTTTGCCTCGTTCTTGTAGACATCGTTTGCGACAGCTAAAATAATCCAAGAGTTACAACTTCCATGGTTACCATGTGTGTCAATATGCTGAGTAACTTCTTTCATTTATTAGTTTTTCGTTCATGATCTTTGCCAGTCCTTTTCCATGACTATCAGAAAATAAATAAATAATGCCAGCATCTTGTTTTTTATGTTGACTGTTTTCGTTTCTTGTTTTCGGTTCTGAAACTTTCGTTTGTATATTTGCTTCATTTTGTCTGTTCGTTTTTTCTGATAGCACACTGAATCTGTTTTTGCACACGATATTAGAATCAGTCAATAACTTTCTTTGAGAACTTGACAGTTTACTTTTCACTACCGGTATGTTTGCAAGTTCGCGATTTCGAGAAAGGTTTGATCTGTTTACATGCTTTTCCGCTACCACGCTAGAGTTGTTTGTTTGCACACGTTTTTGTTTACTTTCAGTTCCTTTCACCAGTTTTTCTTCAGATGGCTGTATTCTATGATTTAGTACACTCGGTTTTTGCACACTATTTTTTTGTATTAAAGTTAGACTGCTTTTTTGAGATTTATCTCCCTGGATAGAGTTTTCTTCGGTCACTGATTCCCATTTTCCAGTGGAGGCCGTGGCTTCTTGCTTCCCGTATTTTCCCGATTGAAGTTCTTTTATATCCTGTTTTAGAGGACCGATTATGAATTGTAGACTTTTTATACGTTCATTTAGCTTTGATATCTCGTCCTTACAACTCATACACGATTTCCTTTTTCCATCGAATTTTACCTTTTTTTTGCAGAGATACACGATTTACTTTAACACTAGCCGCCACCTTTTTATACATGAGAAGATAATGTAGAAAGAAACATCAAAGAGAAAATAGCGAACTCAGACATCACAAATGCAAGTAGTTTGGAGGAACAGGTAGAGGAAATGAAAAATGAAAAGTTGCTGTGAGAGAAACCTCTGGGAACATATCACCTACTGTTTCTTCTGAACTTTCAGATACCCAAAAGGTTAAAGATTACTTGTTAAGAATTCAAGCTTATCCAAAACAAAGAAGAAAAAAATGAATCATCACCTAATGTTGTGATACCTAGTGAAATGGTGATTGTTTTGTGGTAGGTATACTTCCAAACAAAATTTAAGGAGAAGTACTGGTCTGTACTTGCTCAAGTGAAGTTAACATCAGATCCATGGGATCCGGGTGGAGTCATCAAGCCTTGAGGGTTGTTAACATTCTGAGTCAACGGGCAAAGTGATGACCATCGGATGCCTAGCTGTTTTCAGTTTTTCTTCCAAAATAGTTTTCCTGCACTTAATTCCTTGCAAATCTTAAACTGTTCTGTCATCTATTTCTAAAATCTTAAACTATCCTGTAATCTTTAGTTGGATAACTGGATATGACAAGAAAATAAATACCAATTTAGACAAAATAAACGGAATAAGAATATTATGTTTGTGAAAAACATAATATAATGTGATGAACTGAACTACTGTTATACTGTAGTGTACAGAATATTTTATAATTTTATGAGATGTGATGTAGATGGGAGGGTTTGTATCAGTTTTGAAAGGGGTAGGTATGGATAAAAGCATGGTAAAACGAGAACACATAAATCATGACTAACACAAAATACACACCACACATTTCAAACAACCCTTGCAAACAAATGTACTTGATTCTTCATCATTTGCCATTTCCATAGGGTTGTTAAGATTTCCCTCAGTGACCTCATGGGTGAAGATGGGAATGTCCATTTTGCAGGAGACAATTTAACACCAAACTTTCTCTGGCATCTCACCCAAGTACCTGTGAGGCAGGGATCCTGGGGAAGGAGAGTGGGAAGGGTTTCCCGTCTTTGGGGCTATCTTCTTTCTCTTCTTCAATCTTAGCAACCATTTCTATTTATTTCCTTTCTTACTTCTCATTTGAGAACCTATCTATTTCCCCCCTTTCCATATTCACATACTTCTATCGCAGAAGTCCTTCCTAATTTCCATGGTTTCTAAAACCTAAATCTTATCTTTCGATAAGAAGGCCGAAGAATCAGTCAACGCGAACACACTTCTTCATGCACAGAAAGATGCACGGATACACAAACAATGAGATTACTGACTAGAAACCAGTTGCAATGTGAGAACTGCCAGATGTTGTAATGGAAAGAATATGCATACATTGCATAAAAACTGTGATGATTTCACATCGAGTATACTTAAGGAGGAGGCATGCGTAATGAAAGAGAACTTAAGCCAGAGAGGGATTAATTGTGATAATGATTAAGGAATGTCAGTTTAATAAATACTCTGATGAATTTTAGGACAGTAGGACTTGCATTATAGGTAGACATAGTATCTACTAAGAGTACAGATGTTGAGAAGTAGAGGCAGAGTCTAGGGATTAAATGAAGTATTAAGAAGATTTGTAGCTTTACCAGTAAATACTTAATTATAGTATACATAGGAACATGTACTGGGTTAATGAACCATGAGGCTTTCTCAGAAGGGATAGGGGGGGGGGGGGGTGTACCCAGGATTTGCTAAGTACATAGGGCAGGTGTACTTACATGGAGGTAGGACAACCTGTGGCCTAAAAAATAGGAATGTTTTATAAAGTGATGTACCTAACAGAATGGAAAGAGGAAGTGCACTCATATAGTCAACCCACAGGCAATGTATAGGTACTGATCCTAGCAGAAGGGGGCAGTATCGTGACAGAAGTCACACATTTTATAAGAATTGTTCTGAAAAGTATGAATTCTATGCACAACGAGAATTATTACATTTAATGTGAGTTTTTTAGTGTCGAAAGGAACACTTTCATGTTGCCCAGGGTTCCTCCAAACTACAACAGATAATGAATGGGTACATACTTAGGAAAGGTAGTACAAAAAGTGAGAACAGAGTTTACAATTGGAAAGATAGGAGAAAAAAAGAAAAGGACAATATAGCCCTCACAATTCTTATATAATAAAAGAGCTGACTAAAACCTTGAGACAAATGCTCATGCTTTATTATCAATGTAAAATGAGAAGACTAGCTAAATGGTAAGCAAAAGGTTATTCATGGTTATTAAAAGAAAAGAAATGTATACTGTTAAAATGTTAATTGTTATTATGTGTGATATTAATGTACATAATGATTTTGTATAAAATATTGCATGTTCGATCTGAAAAGGGGGGGGGGGATATGTAGTGATTCGAGAATTTGTGCATAAATTATAGAACCATTCGGTCTTCCACCATCTCAAGCACTCAATATTTTAGATGTGAGTGGGAAAAAGGAGCCGTATCTACTGTACGTCACCTGTCTGCGTGTGCAGGTCTGAAGTTTGTAGTGAGAAGACTATAGACATGGTGGTCAAATGACACCGACAAGTACTTGTCAGTCGATCCATGGAAGCCATAGTGAAAGAGCAAGCAAGAACTATGGAACTTCTGGGTTATTCTGTGCTGTTTTGTAATTGTGACTATTGTTAGTGACAAAAGAACAGTGAGTTCAGGAAGACATTTATAGTAACTCTTAACACAGACTTGCTAGAGGGTTGTTAAACCAACTCTGTTGTAAATGTATCTTAATTGTGTCTAATGAGAGATGACACGGGTCACTTACAAGAAGTCAAATATTTATGTGAGAAATGGCCATTTTGTTCTTTGTGGAAGTTGAAATAAACTGAGAGTGAACTAAAAGTATTCTTCGAGTACCTACTTATTTCACGAGTACAAAGAGACTCTTATATGTTTCTTTAACTAGCATCATTCTTCAGAGAAGAAGTTTTTAGAGATTGACGTAGCCAGCTACCCAGAGAAGAAGACCAGCTATGCACACAAAGTAAGTCGACTTGTGTAAAAGAAGTGGGAAGGTTGCAATCCAACTTCAGACATTCTTGTTGTCAAAAACGTTATAAGTTGTGGCAATGATCTGTTCAGTTTGCTTTTCATTCTGGTCTGTAAAGTTACAGTAACCACCCCCCACCCCCCTGCCCCACAAAGAGTACTACACATCAAGAGAATGTTCAAGATTCTTCTAGGAAATCCATGTAACACAAAGCTGGTAATGAATACTAATTTTAAGTTAGACAAAAAAATCTGTAACTATATGTGTAACAAAAGCAATTCTGTAACAAGTATAGCACAGTTACAAAGTAATGAACTTCTTATTATTACATGAAAGCTGTAAAGAAAACTGTGTTTTAAACATTTAAGGCTTAAAAATGTTTTCCTATCCACCATCCACAACATATGTCATCAATATCACATAGAATTTAGTCCTGGAATAATCACATATATATCAGATCACTTTTCTGTCAGAGCACTTACATTTGACAACTTATTGTTATAGGAGATTGACAATATAGTAAGGACCTTCAATAGGCAACACACAATGAAAGAAGATAACAAGAAAATGAAAAACTGCAGTTCTAACTGCTGTCATGTACCCAGTAATGTTGATCCATTGCCTTGCAGACAGTTACTTAGCTACATTATAATATTTACAAGTATATACATAATTTTTCCTTACAGTGTATGGTGTTAAGCTCTGCAATACAGAACAAGTATCTCCCTTTTCTCCTGATAAAGCTGAGTACAAGTTCAAGGTCATGCAACATACTGATGAAAAGAGTAGAATGATTGGGGAAAGTTTGATTATCCCACACGAGATACACCATTTGCGATTTACTGGGGAAGAGTAAGATGAAGTTTAATATTGGACAGTGTGTAGCTCAGATTAGAGATCTGGCTCACTATTGTTGCAGAGTCCCACAAATCAGCTTTAACATCTGCTGTAGGTTAACTGTGCAGTATACATCAATTTCCAGTGATCTTACAACATGAAATTCACCTGGTTGCATTAAATAAAATAAATTGTATTAGTTGATCTCATGATTACATGATGTAGTTGACCAAAAACATTTTACCTGAAACGATTTGATTGTTCATTCAGTACCTCTTTGAAATAATTAAAGGCAATGATCCTATGTAAATTATTTAAATAATTAATAATGAAAGAAATTGCTTACTGAAACTTGCTATATTGTATTAATATGAAAATATATCAGATTCAAATGGTTCAAATTGTTCTGAGCACTATGAGACTCAACTTCTGAGATCATCAGTCCCCTAGAACTTGGAACTACTTAAACCTAACTAACCTAAGGACATCACACACATCCATGCCCGAGGCAGGATTCAAACCTGCCACCGTAGCAGTCGCGCGGTTCCAGACTGTAGTACTTAGAACTGCTCAGCCACCCCAGCCAGCTATATCAGATTCAACAGTAGTAACTGTTCATGAAGCTCAACTCCACAACACATCTCTACTACTAGATTTTGTCTGAGTTCCAACAATTGTAAACAGTCTAGTGAATCTGCATGTTGCCCAAATTAAACCATCTCTTGAAAACTGTTCTAATGACACTCCAAATGTAACGACCTCTTCACTTGTATCATGTGGACTTCCTTTTCACTCTGTCCACTGGCCACCAGCTGGCATCTGGACACTCCACCAGTGCTGCTCAGTACCAAGACATTCAACCACATATAGATACATATTAATAAAGTACTGACTACCTCCTTTTCAATTTACAGTCTTTCTTAAAGCTAATGCTTAATAAAATGGAATGCTTAATAAATTGGCCCACCACCATTTTGCCTTATATACTATTACAATAAAACCATTAACATTATACAAAAGTTCAGATGTTTCTGGTTTGAAAAGTACTGGACACCATTTATTACAGTCAATAATTTCATACTGGTAATTAATATTGTACTTCCATACAGCATGGTATTAAAGAAATAATTAACAACTAGAATGCATGAATGAGTGATTAAGTATCATGCCACATCCCCTGACTGTGTTTTTAAGGAGGACACGATGATCTGACCCTGGTATGCGCTAAATACTTGTTACAACTAAATATTAGACTGATTCTGGCTGTGTATACCGTTGACAAGCAATAGCTAGAGTGCGATTTAACCACTTGACACAATGTCTGTCAAGACTGGATATAGTGCTTGCTTACAATTTAACTTAATGTAATTCTCAACTGGTTTGTTTGTGTTCAAAAGCTAATTTCTGTATTATTCAAGGTATCACAGTTATCAGTATTTCGACATGAGTGTTATGATTGCTTGGTGATTTAATATACTCAGATTTGTTCCATGATGAATGGTTGAATTACTATTGAGTCTTTAATATTTGGGTATTCTTTTATTTTTAAAAGCAACAGAAGTCATAGTTCTTAGCACTGGCCAAGCACCTTGTCTGCCACTCTTTCCTTTATCAGCATGGAATTGTCTGCTCCATACCTACACTGACCAGTCCATTGTATCAACTCGCTAATGGTCACTGGGTTAGGAACTCCTTGTGTCACACAAACTGGTGTCTGGACCATCACTGCCATGGCCCAACAATACTTCCATGCTCTCAAGATATTAAGATCTTACCTTAGTTGTCTAGCCCTTTTCTAGTATGTGTGTTACATTGCATTGCCTCCATTTAATGTGGCATTCAGCATGCTATCAGTCACATTAAGTAGTACCAATAAATAAATAGCTTACAATGAAAGAAAGTATGTATTAACATTAGATCAACAGTATAATAGGCTACTTCTGTAATGGTGTGTGATCAGCATGAAATTTGATACAATGAAGTGAACTTAATCTATTATACAGTTCTCATGCTAACACAGAAGAAATAAAAACTTCAACATATTAATTAAATGAAAGAACTTAATAAACCTTTCAAATTACTTATCTTTCTCAAGTCGTTGATGCTATGGCAACTATTTTTAGCAAATATGATTGACTGTCTTCACTGCATTCAATTTTCACTCTTAAACTTCCACGTTTTAATCATTGGCAGCAAAGTAGTTTTACTTGCATTTGCCTCATTTTATTGAATTATTAGTGTCAGTCTGCATCATCTATCATCTCAAGCTATTGTTGCTCGTTCTGGTTCCATCATCCATGTACTACGCTCATCTCTGTATAATCTGAAGCCATCAGAATCAGTGAGTGAATTTGCTGTGAAAACATAACTTTGGTATAGTTAACCATTTTGACAGAACACAATAAATCCACAGGTGTATGACCCTGGAGCCCTCATCATGGGAACTGAATAACAGTGCAAGACCGCTATAACATTCAAATAAAGGAAAGTATCAGCCTATAGTATCTTAATCAGAGTGCCCCACGTTTCTATTTATTTATTTATGATCATCCCAATGATCACATTTGTGATATAGGATTTGTCAGGATACATTTTAGCAACTATATAATATCTTTACAAAATATTTTTCTATGCTGAATTCATATGAATCTGTAGCGCCAATGAGGTCGACACCAGCATCGATCTGAGTATCGTCTTTGAACTAATCTAAGATTATCTTTGGGCAACACCCCCATGTTAGTTCTTTGTAAGCCTTGCTTGTGTAAAGAGGTGAATAAATGAACCATTGCAAAATAGGAATGTTGTTTGGTGTAACTGACCCGAACCTCTCCCTCACTGGTGATCTGGAGTTGTAACGTCTTCCGTTTTCGATGTTTTACTGTGTCTGTAGCCTCCGCGTTCGTTATTTTCATGTGTTTTACTTTGACACAACATTCGAACAATGACTTCAGCCCAATGCCTAACGCTGTATTTTGTGATCAATATGCATCGTGTTGCAGGTGATGTACACCCACCAGGACTGCAGCCTCTCACTCAACGATTACGCTGATTTCACCAGACATTTTCGATCCTGCAACAGTAAGTGAGGTTAGGAGTGTGCATGACTCTGGCTATCAAACACCTTTGTTCCCAACACATGTGCCCTCACTCATCGACTTTGCAGTTACTTCTTACAGATCTCCGTTCAGTGCAGGACCAATGCTGATTTCTGCAAATGCTTCGTTGGACAACCTACCACCGCCAGGACAACGATTTGCCACACCGCAATCCGTGCAGTACCATGCAGATTCCTGCCACGTGGCTGGAACTACTTTATTCACAGATCAACCTCCTCAGCATCCGACAATGCCCACACCTTCCTCGGTTCAGCACCAGCACATGCCTTCCTGCTTCGATACCTCAGCCTGCAACAAGAACAATAACTTGTTATCTGGGCCTGACCTCCATATCCGTCCCACTGCTACGCCACAGTGTTTTCTGCCACGACATTCACCTTATGCACACACCATTTTGAGTGGAGTGACTATGAACAGTGAGCATTGACACATTCCATCTGACATTCGACATCATTTTCCACACTGTGCTTCTGGACAGCCTGCACTCCCACAGCCACACAAGTGGCCCCAGCTCTGACCATATGTTGATCTTTCCATGGACTAACAGGCCTTTTCAAGCTTTGAAATTTTTCTCACCTTTTGCCCCCACACCGGCTCCAGTTGAGCTTCTGCTACCGTTATCGGCACATCTCGCTGCCTCATTCACGTCGGTCTTCCATGACACGTCAGCCTGAACACACTCACAATGTGTTGAGCTTCTGCAACCGCAATTGACACATTACGGTGTCTCTCCTGCATCAGCCTTCCGCGTTGCGACGGATCGCGCTCAACCACAACGCGTCACCTTCACGCTGCCACCCGACCAGCCATCTTCACCACATCCTCAGGAGGCACACTCTCCTGGAATAATATAGCAACAAAAGCTTGTTTCAGGCAGTGCCCCGGCGAATTCAACTGATCCTGTTCTTCCAAACATTCTACAATGCTTACCGACACTGCCACAGTTTAATCCTGACAGAGCAACAACCTGGTTCGAAATTATGGACGAAGTGTTCGACCATTACAAACCCGATGCGTCAACCAGTTTTCTGTGCCTCATCACCCACCTGCACGACCAGGAAGACTTGATTGCAGACCTGGTCACTTGCATGCTCAACTGAGGCAGCAATACGACAAGTGCTCCACATCGAGCAACTAGGCAACGACTAACCTTCCCAGCTCTCGAGTCGGCTACATGCCCTGGTCAGTGCTGATCTGTTCTCTGACACAGCTCTCCTCACCATCTGGTCAGATAAACTACCTCCTCACAACCACTTTGCTGACAAGCTAAACGATGCATCACTGCTCCATTTCACCAGCCACTGCTTATCTGACATGTCTCAGGTTCAGGCTCATCGCTCTGTGGCCAGACGCGGCCGGGACTGTACTGTGCCGACCGTTCTGCTCGCGTCAGGAAGCAGTAAACAAGCAACTGGAACGTCACCGGCTCTTCCCCTGGTCATGCCCCATCCTGCAACCGAACCTGCTGCGGCCATCGAACCTTGGCCTCTGCCGATGGCAACGAACTTTCCATAGGAAATGCAACTGCACTACTAGTACCGTTACTTCCACACACGGTTTGGCGAGGCGGCATGGAACTGCAGAGAACCCTGCTACTTCCCAAACACCAATCGTAGGTATGTTCAGGTACTGCCTCCTGCGCACAATATGACAGGCACCCCCCAATGTTCCATTCTGTCCGGGAACAACCGGATAATTGTGGTCAACTTTACATTAAAGACATTTTGTCGGGATACCTTTTCCTAGTCAACTCAGATCCCAATGTTTCACTGCTGCCCATGTCCTTAGCATTGTCGAACATCCGCCCTCATCATACTTCACTGCAAGCCGTGAATTCAACTAAACTACAATGCTCAGGTTCAACCTCACACGTCGTCTCACTCTCTGCAAACTCGAGTGGGCTGTTTTAGTGTACGAAATTGACGAACCTGTACATTGACTTCTTGCTACACCTCAAACTTTTACCGGATCTAGTGCGAAAAACTGTGTTTCACCATCCGTCCAAGACTCACTTCCCCTGTGCTCCATTAAGCAATCCCCCCCCCCCCCCTCCCCGTGACATAATGTTCCAGGCTCATCTCATCCATACATGCTTGTCTCTGATGACGACATTACAAGAAACCATGCATAAGTGCCTTGTTGAGCTTGAACACGTTGTTTGCCTGCGCAAGGAAAACTTCGAGCTCCCCCTCCGGCTCCATGAAACACAGCTCCAGCTCTCCGATGCAGCAAAGGAATTACAGACACTACAGCAAGAACAAAGCAAGGTCAGTAAGTGCGCCGAATCTGCTTGCAATTCAAGCAATCGAGCTTCTGTGTGTTTACCTCCTGCTACCCCTCGCAACTGTGCTATCAAGACTGCCTTAAAGTGTACTGACAGTTCCACAGGGCCACACCCTCCTAACATGGCAGAATTTGACACAAGTGTGCATGCACGACGAGCGTCACATGTTCCCGAACTAACAGCTCCTACCCTGCTTCTGGAGGGTGCATGAGTGGAGACGCACAAACAATTATGGACACCTACCCCACACCCAACATTGCCGACTTCACCAGTTCCCTCGCAGGTGTGACCACATTCTCTGCCATTGATTGCAAACGGGCCTACCACCAGATCCCCATGGCACCTGAAGACAGCAATCACCATTCCGATCGGGTTATTTCAGTTGTGATTCTTGACCTTCAGTCTGAAAAATGCAACCCAGACCTGGCAACACTTCATCAATGATGTGCTATTCGAACTAAAATTCTGCTTTATGTATCTTGATGACATTATTGTGTTCAGTAACCTCTGTTGAGGACAATATTCGACATGTGCAAACTGTTATGGACACTGTCACAGCAGCAGGCATCAAGAACAACCAGGACAAATTGCAGCTACATCAACCCGTTGTCACTTTTCTAGGTTTTTGGGTCTCTGCCGACGGCATTTCACCACCCCCTGAGAAAGTACAAACAATACTAAACCTACCCAGACCTTTGACATTCAAAGAGCTCCAGCACTTTCTAGGGATGGTTAACTATTATCACCGACATCTACCTCGGGCTGTGGAGATTCAGGCTCCACTGACGGACACTTTGGCAGGCACCGACACTTCTAGATCTCGGCCCATTCCATGGACCCCTGCTATAACTGCCTTTTCACTGCCCTCAAAAATCTTCTTGCCGAGGCCTGCACCATCGTGCATCCTCATCCCAATGTTCAGCTTATCATCACCACAGATGCGAGTGATATTGCCATCGGCACTGTCCTTAGCCAGACAGTCGACAGCCAAACTTTTCCTCTGCAGTTCTACTCGTGCAAGCTCACCAATGCACAAGGGAAATATTCTGCGTTTGACAGGGAGTTGCTCGCTGTCTATGTAGAGATCAAGCATTTTAAGACTGACGTTAAGGGATGCCCTCTCTATGTTTTAACAGACCAAAAACCCAGGCTGCGGCCATTACAAACCCACCAGCTGACCCGCTTCCTCGCCGCTTCAGATACATGGACTTCATATCTCAGTTCACTACCAATGTCAGACACATAAAGGGTGCTGACAATATAGTTCGTGATTTCCTTTCATGAATTTATGCCGCTCATTCGCTGTTAGAGATCTCTGAACTGCCTAACCTTCAACCCGCCGACGAGGACACATAAAACCTGATTTCAAATTCTACCTCTTCACTACACTTCATCCACACCACCTTCCCTGGCATTTCTGGTGAGATCTGGTGCGACAACAGTACAGGCACGTTACGCCACCTTGTCCCAACCACGCTCTGTCGAGCTGTCTTCAACACACTGCATAATTTAGCCCACCCCGTGTTCGTGCATCCGCCCGCCTCGTAGTGGAGCGCTTTGTGTGGAGAAATGTCAACAAGGACTGACAGCAATGGGCACGCTCCTGCATCGCCTGCCAATACTACAAAGTACACAATCACACTTCACCCCCCTCGGCGCCTTTTCGATCACTCCTGGGCGTTTCCAGCACATTCACATTGACGGCCCTCTCCCCCCCCCCCCCCTTTAATGGCTTTCGTTATGTTCTCTTGTCTATAGACTGAGCAACTCGCTGGGTCTAAGGCTGTACCCCTCCCCAATATCAGGACAGAAACTGTTGCTCGAGCTTTCGACGAGTAATGGGTATTGCACTTCGGATGTCAAGCTATCATCACGGCTGACCAGGGCAGACAATTTGAGTCGGCCGTGTTCAACGAGATTTGTAACATTTACGACATCTGGCGCTTCCATACTACAGCATATCACCCGCAAAATAACGGGCTAGTTGAGCGCTGGCACCGCACTTTCAAGGTGGCTCTTCGATGCCACGACTCTCTATGGACGGAGGCCCTTCCCCTTGTGCTACTCGGCACTTGTGGAATCTATAAGGAAGACCTCAAAGGCACAATAGCCAAGTTTGTGTACGCCAGAACATTGTTCTCCCTGGTGAACTTGTGAGCCCTTCCGCTTCTCTCCCTCAGTCTGACTTGCCTTCCTTCATGGACCGCCACTTCACCAACCTCCATATCCCTTTGCCTGCCGGCCACTCCCACCCTAAGGTTCACGTCCTGAAATCTCTGCACAATTGCAAATAAGTCATGCTCCGAGATGACACTGTCTGTGCTCCCCTCCAACCTCCATATACTGGTCTGTACCGAGTTCTCCGGCGCTCATCCAACACCTATGATATCCAGATAAAAGATTCAGCTGTTACAGTCTCTCTCGACAGACTTAAGCCTGCTCTTGTCGAGCCCAATTCTACCCCCCTTCAGGCCACGACCACGCCACTCACTGTCGTGGCACATAACGCTCCGACCACTCTCTCCACGTCGGACTTACACACTCGGTCGAGTGACTTCCAGTTCCAATCGTTGAGCTCTTCTACAATCTCGCCCTCTACTCTGGTCTCGCGGACTCTGTTGAGTGATCACATGCTCCCAATGTCAAGCTTACCTACGATCACGATCACGCCCTCGCCGCAGAGCCCTTTGCCGGTCCCTTCGACCTCTCCCCCATTGCCTGCCACGCCCTGTCGAGATTTCTCTCGGCCCCCCCATCTTGAATGTGCCCTCGCTCAAGGTGTTTGTGCATGTCCCCCCAGACATAATCCATGACATCTCTATAATACTACGAGATGACACACTGTTCATCATGTGTTTACCTTCATTCGGTGCTCATGACAACCTCCACCATTCCCTGCCACCTAATGAAATGTGTTCCCCTCTCGCCCGACTTCGACCTGGACACGCTTCGTGTGTTTGCCATGCCCAATGCAGATATCATCTTCATTGCCCTGTTCCACCCGCAAACCGCCGGCCTCCCTGTCGCCACATGACCAACACACCCAGTACGATGCCTGGCGTGCTTTAACGACTTCCAGGTTTGGCATCCAAACCTTTCTTCACGACATCTACTGACACAGCTCACAGCTCCCCGACGATGCTGTCGAGCTGACTGTGGTGGTCCAGCCCCAGTGGACAACACCTGCCAACGCCATAGTCACCCCCCCTGGCCTCTCAAGTTACTCTGTACTCTGTAGGGGGGGGGGGGGGGGGAGGGGCAGCTATGCAGCTATATGGCGCCGACTAGGTCGACACCAGCATCGATCTGAGTATCGTCTTTGAACTAAACTAAGATTATCTTTGGGTGAAACTGCCATGTTAGTTCTTTTGAATCCTTGCTTATGTACAGAGGTGAATAAATGAACTATTGCAAAATGGGAGAGTTGTTTAGTGTAACTGACCCGAACCTCTCCCTCAAATCTATCTTATGTTTAATATAATACACAACTAGTAAGTGTTTTTGTAACATAACTTCTTATGTGCCTACAGACCTATTCCTTGATGTTGTGATTTCATTTGTCACATTTATCGTATCATATATTCTTATACAGCTGAGCAGAGCTATTCACTTATACTGTAGTGACATTTGTTAAGCATGTGGTTCTTAATCTTCTTATGTGCTTGACAGACATATCCATTGATTTAATTTCATTTGTAACATTAACTTAATCATATATTCTTATACAGTTGCACAGAGCTGTTCACTTATGCTGTAATAACATTTGTCAAGCATGTGGTTCCTTATACTCTAAAAGAGTTGAGCATAGAAATTCACTTAGACTGTAATAACATTTGCCAAGCATGTGATTCTTTTTAACAGTTATAAATTTATCCTCATTTTCCAGCTCTTTGATATGTTTTGGTAACACATTAAAAAGTTTGATGCCTTGATTACATACATGTTTCTGACTTCGGGTCCTTGTTACAGCTTGTAAGTGGAGATCTTTACATTGCCGTGTATCTTAATTATGGTAGTCTGTATTGGTATTCATTTTGTCCTGATTTCTTTTGAACACCAACAGACATTTCAGAATGTATAATGATGGAATTGTTAAAATTTTCAATGCTTTAAAAAGGGGCCTACAATGTATTTGAAGTGGGCTCTGGGTCATTATCCGAATAGCACGGTTTTGTAATTTGAAAATCTCATCTAGACAACAATTTGTTTTTCCCCAAAATACTATCCCATAGGATGCAATGGACTGAAAATAGCCAAAATATATTAATCTGGTACAGTCATTACTACAAACTCTTGAAATTATTCTAAGTACAAAACATGCTGAATTTATTTTTGGTGCTAAGCTCACCACATGGGCCTTTCAGTTCATCTTCTCATCAATGTGCATGCCAAGGAATTTTACACACTGTACTCTTTCAAGTTGTTTACCTTCCATGGTGGGATTTAGGTCATCATTTTTCACTTATTTTTCCATATTGCACATAATTAGTTTTTTTTTTCATTCAGTGTTAGCTTGTTTGCACTAAACCATTTTTTGTATATCTTGTAAGACATGGTCCACAGTACTGTGCAATGATTGTTTCATATCACTAGAAATTAAACTAGTATCATCAGCAAATAACATGATTCTAGCTTTTCTCTCTGACACCTGAATGTCATGAATGTAAATGAGGAACAGCAAGGGGCCTAATACACTTCCTTTGGGTACTTCTACTGTGACCTCCCATGGATCTGAACTTAGTTTAATTTTTTGGTTAATATTTGGTGCTGTAATTTCAACCACCTACCTCCTATTTTCCAGATATGACTCAAACCACTTTTTTACCGGTCCTCTGATTCCTATGCCTACAAGCTTTTACAAAAGTATGCTGTGGTCAACAGTGTCAAAGGCTTTTGACAAATCTAGATTCATCCTGACTACACTTTTTCCTCCTTCCAGTTTACTGACTATTTCTTTTGTGTATTCCAGTACAGCTGTTTCGTTACTTCTCCTGGCTTGAAATCCATGCTGCATACTGTTTATCAGATTGGGGATATTAAGATAATGTGTCACTCTATATTTCATTAGTATCTCTAAAACTTTAGAGAAAGTTGGGAGAATTGAGGCAGGTCTGTAGTTTTCTATTTTAAGCTTATCACCCTTTTTCAACAGGGGAATGACTAGAAATTTTCAGTTTCTGTGGAAACGCCCTCAGCCATTGTCAAGTTTGCTATGTGCACCAATGGTTTTGCTATCTGATTAGCTGTTTTCTTTGCTAGTATTATTGGCACCTCATCTACTCCAGCTGAAGTCTTGGACTTCAGACTTTTGATCATATTTAAAACTTCCTTTCATTTGTTGGGACTGCCATCATACTGCTGGCTGAATTGGGTGCTGCCATCTTAATCTACTCCCCAAAATTCCTGCTTAATGTCTGGGGTATATTTAAAAAGTTATTATTTATATAATTAGGTATGGCATATTTATCTCATAATACACTGCAACTTAAATTATTTACACATAATCTGATCACTGTGCACCAATAAATGTGCATTTCTACCCTTTCTAAATTCTAACTTTAATAAAAAATTTACTGTAACAGAATGTTCGTATTATCCCCTAAAATCTTATTTCCTATCCACATATACACTTACATCTATTTACCATTTAAACACATGATAAACTTTATATCTCACTTCACACAAGTGCCTTATATCTTTGCATATGTCTTGTACATCCTTTTCTCCTTCCAGTCCCCCCTCATATTTAGCAAATGACATTTCTCCTACTCTTCTCCCTCATCATCATCTTCAACATCACCCAATGCATCAGTCTCCCACTCAACTATCAGCAGTCCTGCAGATAGCTCAAAGCCTAAAGACCCTCCAAATA
The DNA here is from genome assembly GCF_023897955.1 of Schistocerca gregaria. NCBI lineage: Eukaryota > Metazoa > Arthropoda > Insecta > Orthoptera > Acrididae > Schistocerca > Schistocerca gregaria. Next base: position 616,181,507 of record NC_064923.1, on the reverse strand, counting down.
AAAGGAGAAAATTCCAGAAGCCATAAGTTACAACAAGCAACTCCTACTCTGAAACTCTGTAGCCTCTCTCAAGCTTGTTTAGTATATGACTGGCAAAGCCCACACTTTGATGCTCTAGTATGCCATTCACCATTTTCTCTTGGAAGACCTCACATCTGATTCTGTAGTCTGAGTTATCTGTTAACAAACAAAATAGTAACATCATGTCAGAGTAATATGACACTTTACTGTTGCTCAGACTATCTTTTATTCTCATAAATTCTCTCTCTCACTCATCATTCCACTTCCACAGTGAGATCCATTTCAACAGGGTGCATAGGTCTGGTGTGTTCAATTTTCCATTCCCAAGGAACTTCCTATATAATCTGTGTAGCCCCAGATGTGAATTAAGCTGCTTTTTTTAGGCTGGACTCTTGCACTCAGCAGATGCCCAAATTTCTCACTACTTAGTAGGATTATTTCTTATGTCAATTTTTGCCCCAAGAATTGTATCCCAGCCTTCACAAACTTACATTTCCCTTGCTTGAAAGTCATTCCACCTCATCTTAAAGATAACAGTACTCTTACCATTAGCTCATAGTGGCTGTGCCACGAATTTGTAGCATCAGTATGTCATCAATGTACACTACTTGTTTGCTGGTCAAATCTGCAACCAACACATAGATTAAATCCATCAAAACTACTGCTGCATATATGGTGAGTCTGAATGGTGCCACCTTAAACCTGCAACTTCATCCTTCAAATAGGAGTGCTGTACATCACCTGCTTTCTTTCCGCACTGTGACCTGCAGAACTCCAAGGCTAATTATGCTTGACATCAACTTAACATTCTCAAAGGTAGCAATTTGGCCATGGTATCTGGCTGATCATGTTCTCTGACTATTACTTTGTTTAACTTCCATGCCCAAGTGTTACCATCATCAAATTGTCCTTTTTCTTCACAATGACGATCATATTATAATAGACATTCCTACACTGGCCTATGACATCCCATTCCAGCATCTGATTCAGCCTCACACTTACTGCTTCACTATTAGAAATTGTGATATAGTGTAGTTTTACTTGTATGAACCCTTGCTGTTTTATTTGGTAATGTATTCAAAATCAGCAGCTTTGCCAGGTTTGTTGGAGAAGATATCAAAGCAATGCCCCTAGAACTTGGAAACATCATCTTTCTGCTCACTATTAATACCTTCTATCAGTTCCACCATATCTCTAATTTGTTCAGTCGTAGGTCCTGCTTCACTCCAGCTGTTCATTCCTTCCATATGTGTCACTTGTTGTGCATATCTTTGAGCATCACTCTATGTCTTTTATCCTTCAAAATAAAGTTGAAACACTTTCCTCATCATTTAGCGACAAGATATATTTACACAGAAAATCAGTGCCTAAAATTACATCTTTAGTCAATCCATTTACAATGAAGCATGTCATGTTAAACTTATAATTCCCACAAATAAATTCTATAAGTATATTGTGTTTCACTGGCTTGTTTAGACAACCTGTGGAACTCTGATTTTCAATCCCATCACTGACAAAATTGTCAATGTCTTTCTCCTGATTTCCTTACAAAACTTTCTGCTAAGCTGACACATTACTCTCTCAGTCTAAAAAACTACATACTTTTTCTTTACCCAATTCTGTTTCTATAATAGGCTATAAATTTACAATACATCCGCTCTTCAGGCACTTTTCCCACAACAACTCATTTTGAACATCTTTTCCCTTCTCTCCCAAGTATAACACACACACTTCACCTTCTACCCAGTCATCATTATCATGATTTCCTGCTCTTAATTCCTGGATTAAATCATTAGTCCTTGGTTTACCTTCCCTCGTCTCCAGTTTCTTAAAATTTCACCTCTTTCAGCTTACCATATAAATCTACATTCTCTACAAGCCTGGATATAGAACAGCCAATCTTCTATCACATAATTATTCAAATTTTTCTTCCTCAAGTCAACACTTAAATCAGCATATATCACTCTCATCAAGGGTAGAAACAACACTAATAACCTCCACAGCATCGATACTACACCTATTTAGTCTCAATAATTCTTCCAAATCATAGTCGTCATTGAATAATTCATAATATAGCTTCCCCACTCCTAATTCTTCTAAATAATCACCTTCATCTCCAATGTACCATTCTGTACCCTTAAGCGAAATTGATGGTTCTTCAATACAAGCTATTCTATTTTCATCATTTACATCCAACATATTCATTACATCCTCATCCTTATGAATTATCATTGGTTCACATCCCTTTAAGGAAACAAATCAATATATGCCCTCCACTGAAGCATCAGTTTGCGCTGTCACATTATTTTCACAATAAAAGTCAGTATCAATACCTCCATTTACAACTGAGTCATCTGCTTCCACTGTTACATTAATACATCAATCTTCAGCTGATGCATCAATTGCAATGTCACATTTACAAATACAAACATTTACATTAATAGCCTCTGGTTTCATTGAATCATTGCCACAAACTGATTCTTCCTTGGACTTCCCAACAAATCGTACATGTTGGATCTACTGCTGACTCTGATTTTGGCTCTTCCATTTTTTTAAAATATTATTTCCCTTGAAATCATCTTCCTCTTGCATATGAAACAGATTATTTAGTCCATATCGTCTATGTCAATCACCTTATTGCTTTCAAACCTTCCTCCTTTCCTTCTGCATGTCTGCATGAATTGAGCCCTGTTTCCCATTCTCTCATATCTCCATTGATTTCTGTAGCCTCGTGTCTTTCTCTGAACTCAAACAGATTGCCATCTCCCTGGACCTGAGATGTGGTGGTATCTAGTGTTTTGAATTTATCTCATGAAGTTGTCGTCAATGCTAATTCGCCCCCTCAAATCTCTAATCTCTTTCATGATTTCTACTTTGAAAATTATTCCCATTCTGCATGTCAGAATTATTATTATTATTCTGGTTGTGTCCATGAAAATTCTTGAACAATACCTAAAAACTCATCAGTTGATTGTGTCAGACTATGAACCAAATCCCTTTGCAAGTATTCTGAAAACCTTCTCTTAAGAGTAGTTACCTCTGTTAAAGTATCTAAAGGCCTGCTTATGTATGCCAGTTCCACATGCCAAATTCCCACAGACAAACCTCAAGGTCATACAAGAATTGAATCTGTAGTCCAGTTTGTTTGGCCACACTCCAAATTTTATTCAAGAATTCCTTTACAGACACCTCATAAGTAGTAAAACTACTACTCATACAATTTGTCCAGGACTGTACTTCTCCTTCTAAGAACCTTGACACAACTTTGATCTTTGCAACATCTGACTCACCTGTCACAAATTAATACCTACACACAGCAATAATTAACTTCATTGTATGATATTTATCTTCATTAGGAACACTTATGACATTACCTCCCTGTGGTACATTTGTTGTATTTGCAACTTGACTTGTTGCCACTGCATCCCATTCCACACCCATCTCAAAATTTAATTTTTACAATCCAAGCATTACAGGCTCTAAAAAACACCGAGAAGGTGCCCGTATTCTGCTGGTTCTCACATTAAATCTGACATTTTTTGCTATGTTCTAAATTGCACAATATATCTGGAGACGGTAATATCAAAAATCCTGTTCAAAAAACTTCAAAAATTGGATATCTCAATTCATAAAGGCATATTTCAGACTGTTTTTCTACTACAAGAACTGTAGAATTAAACTGGTTGTAAACCTCAAAATTTAACTACATTTCTACATCTATACACTGCAAACCACTGTGAGGTGGATGGCATCTACATCTACATCTACATCCATACTCCGCAAGCCACCTGACGGTGTGTGGCGGAGGGTACCCTGAGTACCTCTATCAGTTCTCCCTTCTATTCCAGTCTCGTATTGTTCGTGGAAAGAAGGATTGTCGGTATGCCTCTGCGTGGGCTCTAATCTCTCTGATTTTATCCCCACAGTCTCTTCGCGAGATATACATAGGAGGGAGCAATACACTGCTTGACTCTTCGGTGTAGGTATGATCTCAAAACTTTAACAAAAGCCCGTACCGAGCTACTGAGCATCTCTTGTGAAGAGTCTTCCACTGGAGTTTATCTATCATCTCCGTAACGCTTTCGCGGCTACTAAATGATCCTGTAACAAAGCGTGCTGCTCTCTGTTGGATCTTCTCTATCTCTTCTATCAAGCCTATCTGGTACAGATCCCACACTGCTGAGCAGTATTCAAGCAGTGGGTGAACAAGCATACTGTAACCTACTTCCTTTGTTTTCAGATTGCATTTCCTTAGGATTCTTCCAATGAATCTCAGTCTGACATCTGCTTTACCGACGATCAACTTTATATGGTCATTCCCTTTTAAATCACTCCTAATGCGTACTCCCAGATAATTTATAGAATTAACTGCTTCCAGTTGCTGACCTGCTATTTTGTAGCTAAATGATAAGGGATCTATCTTTCTATGTATTCGCAGCACATTACACTTGTCTACATTGAGATTCAATTGCCATTCCCTGCACCATGCGTCAATTTGCTGCAGATCCTCCTGCATTTCAGTACAATTTTCCATTGTTACAACCTCTCGATACATCCCAGCATCATCTGCAAAAAGCCTCAGTCAACTTCCGATGTCATCCACCAGGTAATTTATGTATATTGTGAATAGCAACGGTCCTATGACACTCCCCTGCAACACACCTGAAATCACTCTTACTTCGGAAGACTTCTCTCCATTTAGAATGACATACTGTGTTCTGTTATCTAGGAACTCCTCAATCCAATCACACAATTGGTCTGATAGTCCATATGCTCTTACTTTGTTCATTAAACGACTGTGGGGAACTGTATCGAATGCCTTGCGGAAGACAAGAAACACGGCATCTACCTGGGAACCCGTGTCTATGGCCCTCTGAGTCTCGTGGACGAATAGCGCGAGCTGGGTTTTACACTACCGTCTTTTTCGAAACCCATGCTGATTCCTACAGAGTAGATTTCTAGTCTCCAGAAAAGTCATTATACTCGAACATAATACGTGTTCCAAAATTCTACAACTTATAGAAATTAGAGATATAGGTCTATAGTTCTGCACATCTGTTCGACATCCCTACTTGAAAACGGGGATGACCTGTGCCCTTTTCCAATAGTTAGCTCTGATTCAACCCCCCGAGTGAGGTTTTCCACCTTTACCTTTTCCGCCAGCCGCCTGTACGAACTGAGGATAACCTCTGAACCCATACAGCAGGAGTCATTGGTGCTGACATGAGCAACAATTTGCAGTCGGGTGCACCCAGTGCTCTCTATCGCCGCCGATAGGGCCTCCTCCACATCTCGGATGAGACCCCCCAGCAAGCAGACAGAGTGAACACTGGCCTTCTTCCCCGACCTTTCCGCTATTTCCCTAAGGGGCTCCATCACAAGTCTAACGTTGGAGCTCCCAATAACTAATAAACCCCTCCACTCGTGTGCCTGCTCGGATCTTGCTGAAGGAGCAGCCACATGTCCACTCACAGGCAGAGGGGGCGATACCACACGGCCAGCGTCCACATTTACCCTGCGCCTCGCACGCCGCGAACGCCGCTGAACCCGCCACTCCCCTTGGGGAGAGGGTGCCCCAACCGCGCCCTGTACCCAAGAAGATGTCTCGACAGCAGGGACAGTGAGTGAAGCATGTAACACCTGGGGTGTACCTTGCGACGCACCAGACTCCCCACTGCCGCTACACTCCAAGGCAGCAGCCTGAAGACGGCTGACCGCGGCCATCAACACGCTCAGCTGTTCGCGAACAGTGTCCAGCTCCTCCTGCGTCCGTACACAGCAGTCACATATCCTATCCATCATAAGGAATCAATTTACTGAAGAGACTTAATCAACTTTTAACTAGACTGCTAATTCACTAAAGGCAACTGTTTATTGACTAAACTGTGGTTGCTAGGCACTTCTTGTAGAAAACAATGAAAATAGCACTACCTGTCTCTGGACTGTATTGAAAACAAACACTAGCACTACTGGCACTAAAGGGACTCTCTCTGACTGTATTCAAAACAAACACGAAATCTATGGAACACTATTAATAGCACTCGACAATTAAAGCCTTCTAAAAGCAAAAACACATGGAAGAAGAAGTGACAAGTAAGAAAAATACAGTTAATACTTAAATTAACCTAGCTCGCTGCACAGCAGAAGTGAAGCAGACGGCGGTTAGGACGACACTTCCCATTCTACCAGTTATTAGAGCCTCTTCCTGTTTCATTCGTGTATGCAGTGTAGGAAGAATGATTGTTTGAATACCTCTATGTGTGCAGTTATTATTCTAATCTCATCATCATGATCTCTATGTGAGCAATATGTAGCACATTGAAGTATACCCTGGAGTAATCATTTAAAGTTGGTTCTTGAAACTTTGTTCATAAACGTTCTCGGGACAGTTTACGTCTGTCTTCAAGAGTATGTCAGTTCAGTTGTTTCAGTATATAACATAGAACACGAACAGCAGGGTCCTAGCGCACTTCCCTGGGGTACACCAAAAGTTCGACACTTGACAATGACTCTCGATCCAAGATAACATCCTGCATCCTCCCTACCAAAAGTCCTTAACCCAGTCACATATTTCACTTGAGACCCCTTTTGATCATACTTTTGACAATAAGCATAATTATGGTACTGAGTCAAATGTTTTTCATAAATCAAGAAATACTGCATTACCCGACTGCCTTAATCCAAAGTTTCCAGTATGTCATATGCTAAAAGTGAGAGTTGGGTTTCACATAATCAATGCTTTTGGAACCCATGCTCAATGGCATTGAATAGGTCATTCTGTTCAAAGTACCTCATTAGTTTGAGCTTAGAATATGTTATAAGATTCTACAACAAATTGATGTCAAGATAATGGATGGGAGTTTCGTGGATCTCTCCTACTCCCCTTCTCATAGATGGGTGTGACATGGGCTTTTTTCCAAGAACTGGGCACAGTTTTTTGTTTGAGAGATCTATGATAGATTATAGTTAGAAAAGAGTCTAACTCAGTTACAAATTCAGTATAGAATCTAACAGGGACTCCATCAGGCCCTGAAGATTTATTCAGTTTTAACAATTTTGGCTGTTTCTCAACACCACTGACACCTAATTCTTATTTTGTTTATCTTTTCAGTGGCACAAGGATTATATTGGGGCAATTCTCCTGGGTTTTCCTTTGTAAGATTTGAAAACAGAGTTAAGCATTTCAGCTTTTGCTTTGTTTCCCACAATTTCACTTCCTATCTCACTTGCTAGTGACTGGACACTAACTTTGGTGCCACTAACAACCCATACATATGACCAGAATTTCTTTGGATTTTGTGAAATATCATCTAACAATATACTGCTACAGTAGTCATTGAAGGCATCACGCATGGCTCTCCTAATAGCCAAACACATTTTGCTCATCATTCTCTATTTATTGCCCTACACTTTGTTTTGCATCTCTTATGTAATAATATCTGTTTCGTTAGAAGTTTCTTTACAGTGATTACATATGAGGTCTTTCCAAAAAATTCCAGAACTTCATAATCTCAAAATGCGGTTAGCATTCCTGCACATTCCTGCATTTAATATGTAACTGCTGGATGTTTAATTGTTGAATGAGGTGTGACAATAAAGTAATGATACAGATTTTCTTTGCAAGATGTGGCAACCCTGCAGGCTTGCGTAGACACAATATCTTTGACCTTGGTCTATAAGCTGCTTCTAGTCCAAGCGGCACATCGATGTAACTGCTCAGTCGTGAGTTGTGCTGTAATAAGTTAACACGTGTTTGTGTCTCTTGTCATGGAATGAAACCGCATAATATTGCACAATGGTATGCCATTTCTATTTGCGTTAAATTGGGTGAAAATGGGACGACAACTTACGGTAAGCTTCAGAAGACTTTTGGAGAGGAGGTTATGTCAAGAGCTCAAGTTTTTCGTTGGCATAAAATGCTTAGTGAAGGCAGAACGAATGTTGAAGATTAAGACCACTGAGGACAACCATCAACCTCATGGACAGATGTCAACTTGGCCAGGGTGCATGAACTCGTACAACCTGATTGAAGATTATCCATGAAAATTATTGCAGAAGAACTGAACATCGATCGAGAAATGGTTCATCTAATAATAACTGAAGATCTTGGTATGAGAAATATTTGTGCAAAAATGGTCCCCAAAAATCTCCCAACACAACAGCGAGAAACACGGGAAAATGTGGCAGCTGATCTGTTAGAGCAAACAGAAATCAATCCAGAATTGTTGAGCCATGTTATCACTGGTAATGAAAGTTGGTTTTTTCAGTAAAATCCAGTGACAAAACGCCAAAGTTCACAGTGGTGTTCTAAGAGATCACCCAGACCAAAAAAAGCCTGCATGTCAAAGTCAAATGTGAAATGCATGCTTATGTGCTTCTTTGATTCCAAGAGAATTGTTCATAAAGACTGGGTGCCTCCTGGACAAACAGTTAACCAATATTACTATAAAGAAATTTTAGAAAGACTTTGTAAAAGAGTTTTTTGTGTCTGTGCCAACATTGCTGATAATTGGATTCTGCATCACAATAATGTGCCATCCCATACTGCAGCACAGATGCACACCAAGACTGCTTCCTGGGCATTGGGAGCTGTGTATCAATTGCCAATGAGAATATTTTGTAGGATACCATGCGCAACAAATATAAGGTAAGCATAGAAAAATATTTTGGATAAAGTTCTGGAATTTTTTTAACAGACCTCATACCATACACATTCCCTCTGATTACGAACTGTTCTACTGGGTACATATCCACCCAGTGCATGGTCAACTGCTCTGTTAAACTTGAGCCCTGTGCCGAAAGTTCGAAGTTCCTCACTGAGCTATGACACTACTCATTTTTTATCTAGTTTACTGAACAAATATTTCTTTCTGCTTGATTTAGTCCTTCTTTGTACTAACTGGTAATCACTGTTCTCACAATCACATCATGGTCAGTGATACCAATTTCAATGTGTACATCCTCAAATAGGCCACATTGGCTGCCATAAGATACAACATATTTTCATTGGCTGGGGTTCCTAATTGTTTGTTATAGGTAGTTTTCAGAGATGGCATTTAGTAATGTTTCACAGGAAGTTGTATCATACCACCATTAACAAAACTGTAATTTTCCCAATTAACTGTTAGACAATTAAAGTGTCCACCAATGATTGCAGACTGTGGAAATTGCATACAAGCGCATTGAGATTTCTCTGAAGTTTTTGGTTACATCAGGAGATAAGTCTAGTGGACACCAGAAGTATCCAAATATCATTTTACACCCCACCCTGACACTGAGTGTAGCCCAATCAGTCTCACCTGCAGCTTCAATTGCTAGCTTGATGAACTTAAGTTTCTTGTCTACAGCAACAAATACACCCTCTCCCTTTTGCCTATCCTTTCAATATACAATCAAATTTTCCCAAAAAATCTCACTGCTACCAATTTCAGGTGCAACCAGATTTCTGTAACTACTATTATGTGAGTTTCAATGTTTTTTCAGGAATGCATGAAACTCTGGCACTTGTGATAAAGCAAGCTGGGATGATTTTAATTCCCCACTTGTTTAGCCATCTGCCACCTTAAATTCATTTTTCACTTTTAATTAATTACAATTAACATAAGTGAATTTAATCTGCATTTTCATAAAAGAGAAAAGGTTGGCTGTTAGTTTTAAAGAGTATAACACCAGATTTAATTTTGTGCTTAGTTTTATGGATGTAATTGATTTTCTAATTTATTTTCACTATTCCTAGTTAGTATCTTTCGTTATAGGATGAAATCAATAATTGTTTCGCAACTTAAATTATGTTTTTGATTTACAAACAAATATAAATTCTATACTAATTATAAACAATTGGAAGACGCAATATTAGTAATCTTAAAGTATCTGTTTTCCTCTATTTGACACATGTTACCAAAGCCAACCCTTCATTAATTCCAAAGTAATTAACAGTTTTGTCAAAAGTATACATGTTATTTTCATCATTTAAACAAATAATTTGGTTTAACTCTTGCAGTAGGCGAAACTTAAAAAGAAGTAAGTTTTTGATGTATTCAGTTAATTTAATGAGTTATGTTTTAATTGTAATTTCTGTAAATTTAACTTCGAATAATGTGTACTTTCAGTACCTATTATTCTGATGATATATAAGGGCCCGATTTTTGGTCACAAGACAGTCAGTCCGCAGCCAAGTTTCAGACAAGAAACCTGTGTTGGTTAGAAGAACAACAATGTTTCATATTAACTGTGAAATAAGCGTTACACATTTAGGCCATGTGTTAAAACAATGACGTGTCTGTTCCATATGTACCTTTCTATTCTTCAAGAACTGTGAACTTTGTGGTTAGACTTTTGCTAGTCGTGGAGGTTCAACAGAAAACTAATGTAGCAGTATGCGGATGTTCGCCTGCAACCTATTAATGAGGCTTATTGAAAGTTAAACGACAATTCAGTGCTCATATAACTGTGTATTATTCGCTCGGGGGGGGGGGGGGGGGGGGAAGGGGGGGAGGTGAACAGTGAAATCAAAAGACTGTGGAATGCAAATGTGCATCTGTCGACTACATCATTTACAGTAGACAGTAGTCGCACTTCCACAACCCATTTTTCAGCCAGTGTAACCACACACCATGTTGACACTGTGGATAACACACGAGGAATAAAGAAACCAGCCCAGTGTCATCACACACTTTGTTGTGAATGCTTTAGGATTTTAAAACTTTTACCCATGGAAGACATTTCTTTTGATCTTAAAATGATGCCTTTGGGCTTCCAACAGCTATTGTTATCTGGATTGGCTGGAGAGTCTCCTAATCTACAAGCCCTTGTGTGCAACCCATACTGTCAGATACCTGAGTGCCTCTAACATGTAGTGCACACTTGATCCATTTAGGTGGATCCTACAGTTCTCTACCTTATGGCAAAAGTCCAGGAAGTTGCAGCCTAGCTTGTCATAGAACCTTTTAAGTCTTTGATTCAGTCCTTCCACTCAACTTAGGACCAAAGGACCAAGATCATTTCTGGGGACCATGCTGCAGAACAGAATAGAAATTTCATTGGCACATAGCATCTCATATACAATCACATTATTGGGACACAGCCAAGTCATCAGTTTAAAGCTATTATCTAGTTGTAAGTTTGATGTAATCATTTTGAAAATGGAGTAAAATTAAGATAAAATGTTTACTTAAAGTACTTTTTTAGCATGAAATAGAATAACATTAAATATCAGGCATAATTATTTGTCATAATTAGTCATAAATTCTTCTGCAGTGTTATAATATTTACTTAAGAGTTATTTTTTTAATGAAGTCTAAATTCTTCTGGTTCAAATTTTGAAATTTTTCACAGATATTATTTCCCAGCCCCATACCCATATAATGAGGCGTCTTCTCCAGTAGTTACAGCCTTTCAGTTGGTAACTTACACTGTGATTTCTTCCTTGTTTCATAATCATGCTTAAACAGGCTATTCCCAAAAAGTTGCAGGTTTTGTTTACAAAACTTAATTGTCTTATGGATATAGAGGCCAGGAACAGTCATAAGATCTAGGGCCTAATAGAGGTCTGCATGAGTGTCTTCTTTCCCCACATACCATGACTCTAATGTTACCTACCTTATATCACATAGGGCCCCACGAGCATGCAGAAGTACAGAATCATGATGTGGCATGGACTCGATTAGTGGCTGAAGTAGTGCTGAGGGAACTGAGACCATGAATCCTGCAGGACAGTCCATAAATTCGTAAGAGTATGCGGAGGTGGAGATTTCTTCTGAACAGCACACTGCAAGGCAACCCAGATACGCTCAATCATGTTCATGTCTGGGGAGTTTGGTGGCCAGTGGAAGTGTTTAAGCTCAGAATAGTCTTCCTGGAGCCGCTGTGTAGCAATTCTGGACGTTTGGGGTGTCGTATTGTTCTGCGGGGATAGCCCAAGTCTGTTGGAACGCACAATGGACATGAATGGATGCAGGTCAATGGACACGATGCTCACACAAATGTCACATGTCAGAGTCATATCTTAATATATCAGGGGTCTCATATCACTCCAACTGCACATGCCACACACTATTACAGAGCCTCCATCAGCTTGAATAGTCCCCTGCTGACAAGCAGGTTCCATGGATTCGTGAGGTTGTCTCCATATCCATACACTTCCATTTGCTCGATATAATTTGAAACAAGACTCGTCTGACCAAGCAACATATTTCTGGTCATCAACAGTCTAATGTCAGTGCTGACAAGCCCAGGCATGGTGTAAGGCTTTGTGTTGTGCAGAATTCATGAGTGGGCCTTCGGATTTGAAATCCCATATCAACAACATTTTGTTGACTCGTTCACACACTGACATTTGATGATGGCCCAGCATTAAAATCTGCAGCAATTTGCTGAAGGGTTGCACTTCTGTCACGTTTAATGATTCTCTTCGGTTGCCATTGGTCCCATTCTTGCAGGATCTTTAATTAGCTGTGGTGGTGTCAGAGATTTGATATTTTACCAGATTCCTGACATCTGCAGTACACTCGTGAAATGGTCATAATGGAAAATTCAAACTTCATCTCTACCTCGGATCTACTGTGTCCCATCACTCATGCACCAAGTATAACACCACATTCAAAATCACTTAAATCTTGATAACCTGTCATTGCAGCAGCAGTAACCAATCTAACGACTGCATTAGGCACTTGACTTATATAGGTATTGCCGACTGCAGCACTTTATTCTACCTGTTTACATATCTCTGTATTTTCATATGCATTCCTATACCAGTTTCTTTGGCACTTCAGTGTACATATCTAATCACAGACTCTAAATATGCTTGATATACAACTTGTTTCATTGGAGTTTCTATTATACTACTTATGACATTCGTTGCAAGTATCACACTATTTAGACAGCAACATGTGGCATCTATATGGTCTGACCATGATAAATTCTTGTTTAGCATTATACCTAAAAATTAGGTACAGTTTGTGTTGATTGTTCTCATATGATATTTCCAGCATATCCTATACAGCTTGTTTTGCAGTAAAGGGAATGATTTTTGTCTGTGTTAGATTTCGTTTCAGACCATTATTTCTCACCGATTTCTTGATTTCAGCAGAGGTCCACTGAAGATGGCTTACTAAATTTTCACTTTTCTTGCAACAGACCATCACTGTGGAGTCACATGCTAAAGAATCGTCTCTGAATTTATGTTAGTCAGCATGTTATTTAGATAACATAAGGACAGTATTAGTGCAAGTATGGATCCTTGTGGCACACTTTGGTCTGTCTTTTTTCCAACTTGGGAAAAATCTCTTACCATGTTCTTCTGTTACTACTATTTGTTTCCTGTTTAGTAGGTAAGATCACATCCAACACAAGTAGTGAATTTTCACTAAAACCACATGCTTGTAGCTTACAAAATAGTAGTTTGTGGTCTACTGTGTACATTCATTTTATTATCTAAACTACTATTAATTTTTGTAATAAGTATGTTGATGGCTTGCACAGTGCAGTGACCTCTTTGGAAAACAAGCTGATTCTTCTGGATAATATTAGGCATATTATTATAGTCAACTATCTTGTTACATGCTACTCAAAGATTTTGGAAAATATTTTTAACAATGAGATTGGTTGATAATTACCCCCTTCATCACTCTGCCTTTTTTATAAATGAGTTATATTTCAACATACTTCAGTATATTGGAAAAGCATCCGTCCACACAAGACTGATTGAGCATAAGGGACTGAGGATATGCAATACTGTGGGTGACTACCTTTATATTTTTGCTGGAATTTTATCCCAACCTACAGAATTTAAATTCCTCAAGGGCTTTATGACATCAGCTTCTTCTGAATAGGATATACAGATGAATTTGAAATCATTGGAATTACATAAAGTGGAAGCAGGATACAAATTGGAGATGAAAGTTCATCAGTTTTACGTGGATTTGTAAAGTGACTGTTAAAACTCTGTAGGGTCCAAAACGATCACAGCTGCAAGTACTAGTTCCAGTTTTGGTTGTCTGTCTATTTCTTTGCCTATTTCATTCTTTACAATGGGCCATATTACCTTATACTTATTTTTAGCATTTTAAATGTAATTATTATTCACCAATTTTTTGGCTTGCCTGACTCCTTTATCAAAGATTTCTTATATTGCCTTAGATAATTTAAGAATTCTGGGTCTAGATTGACTTTTGACGCCATATGAAGTTCTTTTCTCCTCATGCTCGAAATCTGAATACCCCTTGTTATCCATGATCCCTCCTTAGGAGTTTCAGTCTGTGTAGCTATAAAAGGAAAACATTTACTGAACACCATCAACAAGACATCAGGAACGTTATTGAAATTTTCATTTCCTGAGGACTGAGAAGTAAACTACCATGAGATAAGGCTGATTTTTAAGCAAAATTTATATATTTTCTCGCCTGAGATTCCCGACTTTCCTATTTGTGAGCTTAGGGATAACACAAGGTGCACCAATAGATCACTGTTGTCTGAGGTCCCTAGGTTTATTATACATTTTTTCTATTAATCTGTAATTTACGCTATTAGCAATGTTATCATTGTAAGATGCAGACGGTGCAGCTACCCTAGTCATTTCTACAACATTTAAAATACAACCAAGCTGCTCCTTCATCTTAAAAGCAAATTTGTCACTTTTTCTGGTGTCTATATTAAAATCAGTAAAAACAACATTTTTTTAGATAACTACAAATCATGAGCTTCACTGAAACTTCATGCACAAAGCTAATCTTCTCAACCTTATCTGCCAATCACTGGAATGATGCAAGTATGACCTCAGGGGGCCAGATGACAGTCACCATTTGTTCCAACATGTGCCACAACCTTCATTTGATTGCAGCCTGATCCCTCATTGACTGATGGGATAGCCTCTTCTAATATTTTCTGGGTCCCATGAACAAATAACGTTATGGGGATCTCACATGATCGCTGTTTCCAGAATCCATGTTGATTACTACAGAGTAGATTCTGGGTTTCCAGAAATGACATGATTAGCGAGCAAAAAACATGTTCTAAAGTTCTACAACAGATCGATGTCAGAGATATAGGCCTTGCAGTTTTGCGCATCTGCTCTACTACCCTTGTTGGAAACTGGAACTACCTATGCTCTTTTCCAATCATGTGGAACCTTCCATTCCTCTAGAGACTTGTGGTACACAACTGTTAGAACGGGGCAAGTTCTTTCCTGTACTCTGTGTAGAATCAAATTGGTATCCCATCAGGTCCAGTGGATTTTCCTCTGCTGAATGATTTCAGTTGCTTTTCTATTCCTTGGACACTTTATTTCGATGTCAGCCATTTTCGTTCGTGCGAGGATATAGAGAAGGAACTGTAGTGCGGTCTTCCTCTGTGAAACAGCTTTTGAAAAAGGTGTTTAGTATTTCACCTTTACGCATGTTATCCTCTGTTTCAATGCCATTATCATCCCAGAGTGTCTGTATATGTTGGTTTGAAACACTTACTGATTTAATGTAAGACCAGTACTTCCTAGGATTTTCTGTCAAGTCGGTACATAAAATTTTACTTTCAAATTCACTGAACGCTTCACGCATAGCCCTCCTTACGCTAACTTTGACATCGTTTAGCTTCTGTTAGTTTGAGAGGTTTTGGCTGCATTTAAATTTGCAGTGAAGCTCTCTTTACTTTCGCAGTAGTTTCCTAACTTCGTTGTTGAACCACGGTGGGTTTTTCCCATCCCTCACAGTTTTACTCGGCACGTACCTGTCTAAAAGCATTTTATGATTGCCTTGAACTTTTTCCATAAACTCCCAACATTGTTAGTGTCGGAACAGAAATTTTGTTTTGATCTTTTAGGTAGTCTGAAATCTGCCTCCTATTACTGTTGCTAAACAGATAAACCTTCCTTCCTTTTCTTATATTCCTATTTACTTCCATATTCAGAGTTGCTGCAACAGCCTTATGATCACTGATTCCCTGTTCTGCTCTTACAGAGTCGAAAAGTTCGGTTCTGTTTGTTTTAGTAGGTCCAAGATCTTATCTCCACAAGTAAGTTCTCTACTTAATTGCTCGAGGTAATTTTCGGATAGTGCACTCAGTACAATGTCACTTGATGCTCTGTCCCTAGCACCTGTCCTAAACATCTGAGTGTCCCTGTCTATATCTGGTAAATTGAAATCTAACTCTAACATGCTGAGGAAATTTATGTGAAATGTATTCCAGATTTTCTCTCAGTTGTTCTGCCACTAATGCTGCTGAGTTGGGAGGTCGGTAAAAGGAGCCTATTATTAACCTACCTTGGTTGTTGGGTATAACCTCCACCCATAATAATTAACTTCTATTTCACTACAGGATAAACTACCACTAACAGCGACAAACACGCCACCACTGGTTGCATGCTATCTATCCTTTCCAAACACCATCTGTGCCTTTGTAAAAATTTTGGCAGAATTTATCTCTGGCTTCAGCCAGCTTTCCATACGTATAACGATTTCAGGTTCGGTGCTTTCTATCAGCACTTGAAGTTCCGGTATTTTACCAACGCAGCTTCGACAGTTTACAATTACAACACCAGTTGCTTTTGGTCCCCGCATGTCCTGACTTTGCCCCACACCCTTTGAGGCTGTTGCCCTTTCTGTACTTGCCCGAGGCTGTGTGTAGTGGACTCCTGACCTATCCAGTGGAACCTGAAACCCCACCACCCTATGGCGCAAGTTGAGGAATCTGCAGCCCACAAGGTGAATGGGCCCCAGGCTTACACACTGAGTGCATCTGATGACCTTTCCTATCCCCTGCTGCCATTTTCCTAAGGGGTACCATCGTTCACCATACAATTTAACTGCTTACAATTAATAAACCCTACTCTTTTGCGTTTGCTTCCTCAAGACACCAGACAAAACAGGTTTCACCAACAGGTGATGTAAGTCCCAATGGATCACTAACATTTTCAGTGAAAGACAGCACCTCAGACTTGTTGATTAGGGGGACTGGTACAACACTCTCCCTGGTCCCCATCCATCCTGTACAGGATGACTAGCTCTACCACTAACATGTCACTTGCAGTTAGATGGACGAGTAATGACAGATCCTGTACTTGCGGCAAGGGATACAGGATTCACAGGAGAAGATTGTACTTGTGCCACTTCTGATACTAGATCACAGGTACATGACTCTAGTGAGCTCTCCCAGCTCACCGATTTGCAGCAGTTGGCAATCGTTTTACAGCAGTCAGGACGATTTCCAACTGCTTACGAACGTCAACCAACGTATCTCTTGTTTGAGAACAGTATTCACAGTGGGGCTGAATTTTGGGTGGAGCAACGTATTACAGGGCAGTGAACAAATAACTTTAAATTAAGCGCGGTGATTATCTTTTAATCTGTTGAGCTAAAAAGTTGCTAATCCCCTAAAAGAATCGAAGCAAACAGTCAAAACAAGATTCGTATAAAGGCAACATAAAAATCTGTGGTAAACATTGCTAGTTTCCAAAAACATTTTGACGTTAATTATAGTTGTTAGCAAACTCGAAAACATAGTCATTTACGATTAATGTTGATACAGGGCAAATCACATGTAACACAATATGTTAGTTAGAATATCTGCTACAGTAACTAAATCACAAACGCTGATTTACTGCAAATTACTCGTAGATTATGCAAACGATAATGTTAGCTTCTGAAAATTCTCGAAAACACCCATCTATTTTTGTTGATATATGATAAAATTCAGCAATGAAATAGTCTTTGGAACTAACTGTGAACAACAAATGCTGATTTGCTACAAAATTAATTACATATCCAAAACACTCGTACTGGAAACTTACGAAAATATAGTTTTCTAAGCGTCCGAAAATTCTCAAAAATGACCTGTTTCTAACGCTATTGTACAAAGAAATCAGAAAACGACTGTTTTGAACAAGGATATACCTAGTCTCCAGAATGAGATTTTCACTCTGCAGCGGAGTGTGCGCTGATATGAAACTTCCTGGCAGATTAAAACTGTGAGACGGATACTGGCAGAAGTAAAGCTGTGAGTACCGGGCGTGAGTCGTGCTTCGGTAGCTCAGATGGTAGAGCACTTGCCCGCGAAAGGCAAAGGTCCCGAGTTCGAGTCTCGGTCGGGCACACAGTTTTAATCTGCCAGGAAGTTTGATATACCTAGTGTTACCAAACATGTTAAAACAGCATTGAAACGCACTGCTGCGTGTGTTTATCTCTGTCAAAATCGCTAAAATGTGCGACACTAACAAAGCACGTCTTCTGCCTGTCGTAGCTAACAATAACGCACCTATATATCATAGTAGTAAAACTGTTGCATAACAACTGCAACACGCTTTGTATAACTGATTCCATGTTTTACATCACTGTCACTTACACCAATTTTGATGATGTTCACGGTAGTCTACCAGACATTCTTTCTTACAATTTACGTTACAGAGAGTGACGGCTGCAGTATAAGAGCTTGTGAACAACATAACTTTTGACACCTTACGAATTTCTTGGTTATTTTTCTTTGAACGCTGTTAAACATAACACAAATGCGGTATCTCAAATACACAGCACTAAATGTACCGCACTATGATACATTGCTCCTCTAGACTCTGTGAAACTTGGCAATGACATCAGGGTCGCGAGCACACTTTCACTTGTGGATGTGATTTGATTTGATTTGATTTCGTGTTCCATAGGTCCAACTGTGTTGGGCACACGAGGACATGGAACGAGTCCGTTTTTTTACAAATACAACATGATAATCTTATAGCACACACAAACATTTGAATACATAATTATATAAAAATTTATACAGTTCTTTGAGCATCAATACAGAAAGAAGAAAATACATATTTTCTTAACATCATTAAAGCACTACAGAAAACAAATACAGAGAACACATAGATACAGAGATCAAGTTAAATAACATTCTTAGTGGCATTATGTCACCTTTTATCATATAATATTAAAATTTTGCCATTTATTTAGTTAAAAATTCATCTACATCTACATCCATACTCCGCAAGACACCTGACGGTGTGTGGCGGAGGGTACCCTGAGTACCTCTATCTAGACTGTAAAAAGCTTTTTCTAGCACAAATATTTTTAGTGCTTTCCTAAACTTACTCTTGTTATGAATCTCTGTCCTTATTTCAGGAGGAAGAGCATTGAAGAGTTTTGTTCCATTGTAGTGGACACCCTTTTGTGCCAAGCTCAAATTTATATGCTCACTGTGTACGTCATTTTTTCTCTGTGTGTTATGCTCATGATAATTACCGTTTGGTTGGAATATCTCTATAGTTTTACAAACAAAACACATGAGAGAAAAATATATTGGTATGTAGTTGTGTATATTTTAAGTTTTTGAAAGCTATTTCTACATGAGTCTCTTGGGTGCAATCCACATATAATTCTTAAAGATCACTTCTCTGCAATGACACTTTCCTTCATAATGGCTGGTTGCCTCAAAAAATAATGCCATATTCAACGAGTGAGTGAAAATAGCCATAGTATGCCACTTTTGCAGTGCTAGATTCAACACTTGTAGTGACAATCCGTATAGCATATGTCTCTTACAGAGATCTAGAATATGTGAATACCAGTCCATTTTCTTGTCAATATGCACTCCAAGAAATTTTGTTGTTTCCATTCTTTCTGTTGGGTGATTATCACATTTCACACTTATCTCTCTCTCTGTTCCTGTTTTTGTACAGAACTGAATACAGCTGGTCTTACTGGAATTTAGTGAGAGACCATTCACCTTGAACCAATTAACCACTTCTGAGAGTACGTCACTAATGAGTTCCTCAAGAATACTATCTGTTCTACTGCTCATAAAAATTGTGGTATCATTAGCAAATAATGTAAATTTACACGGCAGGCTTGTACATGATGGTAGATCATTTATAAAAATCAGGAATAACAGTGGCCCAAGAATTGAGCAGTGAGGCACTCCACATGTAATGTAACTCTATTCAGAATGTGAGGAAACGTCACATACTCCATCTGAGCTATTCAAGACAACTTTTTGTTTTCTGTCTTGGAAGTAAAACTGTAGCCAATTGCCTGCAACACCACTTATTCCTACTAATTTTGCTTTTTGCAAGAGAATCTGGTGATAAATACAAACACTTTGGATAAACAACAGAAGACACGAAGTACTACCATTTTTTTTTTTTTTCATTAAGGATTTTTAGGACTTCATTTGCAAGAGCATAGACTGCGTCTTCTATTAAACAGCCCTTTTGAAAGCCAAATTGGCTCTTGCTGAGAACTCCATTCTTCATGAGATGATCAGTAATTCTTACATGTATTAGCTTTTCTAGAATTTTGGAGGAAGCTCTCAGCAAAGAGATAGGTCGATAGTTAGTCAGTTCAGCTTTATCACCCTTTTTGTACAGGGGCTTCACAATGGCATACTTAGGTCTACTGGGAACAACACCTTTCTGAAGAGAAGCATTGGAAATATGACAGAGCTTGTACCTTATCCACACACAACAATATTTCAATAAATTACTAGATATATTATCAACCGATGCAGAGTTCTTAATTTTTAGACACATCATTTTTTGAATTTCTTCTACAGTAACAAGATTAAGGTGCATTTCTGAACTGGGCTTGCAACTAAACTGTTGAGTTACTGACAACAAGTGTTTATTAAAAATCTCAGCCACACTTTGGGGTTATCTACTAGGGTACCTTCATATCTGATTTTATTTACATCTTCTTTGCTTGTTGTATCTCTTCCTGTTTCTTTTTTACAATGCTTCAAATTGTTTTCATTTTATTATTAGAATTATCTATTTTCTTATCATAATAAAGGGCTTTTGATTTCTGCATTAGTTTCTTTAAAATTTTGACGTATAATCTATAGTGTTCTCATTTTTCTACATCTTTACATAATCTTATTGCAGCATAAGTTTCCCTTTTGGTTTTATATGACTGTTTTATACTGTTTGTAATCCAAGGCTGCCTATCATAATCTGAAGCACTGTTTCTGACCCATTTCTTGGGAAATACTTCTTCAAAAAGAGCACAGAATTCATTCATAAAACAGTTAAATTTTGTATCAACAGTATGATGGCTATATACCAAAGACTAATCCATTTGCCACAACCTATGGTTGAAAGTTTCTTTTGCCTCTTCATTCATTACTCTTATGAATTTCCATTGGGGAAATTGTTTTTTGAACAGATTAACATCACAAAGAATGAGAATATGTCCATTAAATGTAGAAAAGTTTTTATGTCACCTGAAGGAGCCCTGTAGGCAGCCAATACTATTATTGTGCAGAATTTACTTATTATTTCTGTTGCACATGCCTCAAATTGCTGTTCCACACAATATTTCGTAATATCTATAGCTTTGAATGCTACACTATCCTTAACATAAATCACTACTCCATGGCAAGGCACATTTATCATTAACATGGTGCTCAGTTAAACACAAAATCTGAGCATTATTTATACTTTCCTTTTGATTAATGTTAATAATAAGTTGATCTGTTTTGTTTAAGAGGCCCCTTATATTTTGATGAATGAAAGAGATGCCTTCCTCTTGCTTTTTCATTCTATTAGTGCTACTACCTCACTGAGAATCCACTGTAGTCTGACTTGAGACAGGAGGGAGGAGACACTTGACACTACCAACTGTTTTCCCTTCTTTTTAATCAGGCGCACACATAAAAAATCGTTGATATGAGATGGAGGCTCAGTATTTCTTCTGCCCAACAGCCTTCTATTTGTTGTTGTTGATGGTGATGCTTTCTGACACTTGAAATGTTGGTTCTGCTACTACTGCTTTGTTTTCTTGTGAACTTGGAGTCCTCTCATTTTTCTTGTTTTCCTCTATAACAATATTTGGATGATGAGGAACTGTAGTTCTTTTGTCATTGAAATCGCTGTCCACTGTTCTTCCTGTTAACATTTCGTCTTTTTTTACATGCTTTGCTGGCACTGATGATGGTTCTAATGCTTTTACCTTTTTTGAAGTGTTTTCTTTATGAAGTCAGGTGATAGCGATGCAATAATCGATTTTGGTTTTGAATTTATTTTGGTGGTTTTTTATTACCTTGGTTATCAAGTTTGCCAGATATTCTTTCCCCAAGCCATTCAGGTGAAGTCTGTGTTTCGTGTGGAATCCACGTCCAATACTGCTTACATCAACACATTTCACGCTTTTAAAATGTCTGCAGATTTTTGCAAGCTGATTATTGGGACTTTTTATTTCTCTGTTAACACATGACCATCTTACAAGATAATAGCGATGCAGAATATTGACCATTTTACATTAGTGTGAGAGGTTTCTCAGACACTGTTTAAGCACACGTGTTGCACTCGCTGTTTCATTTTTGTAGATGTCGTTTGCACCTCCCAGAAGTACAACAAAGTTTTTATCGTGCAAATTTTTTGCTCTCTGCGGATGAAGTCATTTTTTTTTTTTACTTCACGAAGTGGGGCTCCCGGTTTCACTATACCACACGAATATGTTTTAGTTGTTTCTTTCAGTTTACTCGCAAGTCCACGAGCATGGCTGTCTGAAAACACGAACAGTTTGCTGTTATTGGAGTTCACAATGTGCGAATCGTTTTGTATTGTTTTACTAAACACTTCGGCACGATTTTTGGTCGGCACATTAACATTGACGTCATTCATGCTTGTTTGTGCCACAAAGTTTCTTCTCTTACCTTGTTCACAGTACCTTTTTGCTTTTCCCATCGTTCATGCGAACTGTAAGTTGCATTTACACAATCGGAGGTTAAAAGTACTTGAAATGAGTTTTCGTCCACAAAGCTTGCGTAACTTTCGCAGATTTTCCGAATCTGCACTTTGGTCTTCCTCTTATTGCACTTTACATCTGACCACCTTTCCGTAACGGACGAACTATCTCGCGCAAGTTTTAGCGTGTTCAGCGCACTATTTTCTTGCCGTATTTTCGAAATATCCGTTTACAAACTGCCAATTATGAACTGTAAGCTCGTTATGCCTTCATTCAGTTTCGTGATTTCGTCCTTACAATTTTCACATGATTTCTTTTTTAAGCCAAAATTTACATTTTACTGGACGGACACTTGCTTAACTTTTACTCTAGCCGCAATCTTGTTGTGGACGTGTTTTAAGGAGCTTTTGCGCATGCGCCACTTGCGTGATGTAATTGCCTTATGGGCCAAAGACATATGCATTTCATCAACATGAATGGTTCACCGCGTGGACAGCTAGCACCTACTACTCAACTGCAAGTTTACATCGACGGTAGCAAATTCCTCAGACATTTCCCTTAGCTGAGCTTTTAACATAGGTATTAAGTAGTTGTGGAATGTTTCATAAACAGTTTCAGCTCAGCTTGTTCCAAAGAAACATAATAAAACAACAAAAGGGTAAATTTTGGTTCACCAAGGAGTTGGAGAAAAGCTCTTGCTGTTAAAGCACCTGGGCAAAGTAAATAATTCTAATGAAATGAAGGAGTTTGATAGAACCACTAAGAAACTGTATAAGAAAGAGCTGCAACTGGCTAAACAGAGATACAACACTAATCTCATAAGAAATAGAAAAAATATGTGAAAAACGGTCTGGTTAGTAATTAATACTGCTAAAGGTGAAATCAGAAACTTTGATAAGACAGTCCCAATACGAGCAGGTACAGTCAACAAATATTTTGTAAGCTGTAGTGACTAAATCAAAAAGTTGATCAGTAACCCAAATGTGACATATATAGATTATCTTATGGGCAAAAACCAACATCATAATCAGGCCAAACATTCACTGAAACACTTCAAAGAGATATGACAACATGAAGTTCTTATATTAGTCAAATAAACGAAAAAATCACATAGTACAGATATTTTTAGTATTTCAAACAACCCAATGAAAGAAATAATACATTACATTGCGGCACCATTAACATATTCTATAAACTTGTGATTCATAGAAGGGCTTTTTCCTGATCCTCTCGAACTATCCAAAGTGACTCCAGTCTTACAGGAGGGTAGCAAATCTGATCCAACAAAGTACAGGCCAATTTCTCTTATCCCAGTACTAGCCAAAGTCTATAAACGCACGATGTATCAGTAGATGTATGAGTACATAGAACTAAATCACAGTTTGGTTACAGAAAAGAGAAGTCAACTATATAAGCCATAGAACTCTTAGTGAAAGATATTTTAGTGGCATTTGAGGACCTTGCTCAAATACAGGTAATGTTATATGAATGGGCAAGGTCTTTGACTGTGTTGACCACTCTGTTTTGCTCCCTAAATTTGAGTACTATGGAATATGTGACATAAGTTTAAGACTTGTCAAATGATACCTTGACAAAAGGAAGCAAGTGGTGAGTTCAGGAAGTCATCTGTCTAACACAGTTGAGGTTCAACATGGAGTGCCACAGGGATCTTAATTAGGACCACTGTTGAGAGGCCAGACGAACATGTTGTTCCTGAAGAGGAGCAGCAGCCTTTTCAGTAGATGCAAGAGCAACATTCTGGATGACTGAATGATCTGGCCCTGTAACACTAACCAAAGCGGCCTTGCTGTTGTGGTACTGCAAACGGCTGAAAGCAAGGGGAAACTGCAGCCATAATTTTTCCCGAGTGAAAATAATGACGGTGTCCTCTTGGGTAAAATATTCCGGAGGCAAAATAGTCCCCCATTCGGATCTCCTGGCGGGGACCACTCAAGAGGACGTCGGTATCAGGAGAAAGAAAACTGGCGTTCTACGATCAGAGTGTGGAATGTCAGATCCCTTAACCGGGCAGGTAGGTTAGAAAGTTTAAAAAGGGAAATGGATAGGTTAAAGTTAGATATAGTGGGAATTAGTGAAGTTCGGTGGAATGAGGAACAAGACTTTTGGTCAGGTGAATACAGGGTTATAAATACAAAATCAAATAGGAGTATTGCAGGAGTAGGTTTAATAATAAATTTAAAAAAATAGGAGTGTGGTTAAGCTACCACAAACAGCACAGTGAACGCCTTATTGTGACCAAGGTAGAAACAAAGCCCACGCCTACTACAGTAGTACAAGTTTATATGTCAACTAGCTCTTCAGATGATGAAGAAATTGATGAAATGTATGATGAGATAAAAGAAATTATTCAGGTAGTGAAGGGAGACGAAAATTTAATAGTCATGGGTGACTGGAATTCATGAGAAGGAAAAGGGAGAGAAGGAAACCTGGTAGGTGAATATGGATTGGTGCTAAGAAATGAAAGAGGAAGCCGCCTGGTAGAATTTTGCACAGAGTATAACTTAATCATAGCTAACACTTGGTTCAAGAATCATGAAAGAAGGCTGTATACATGGAAGAACCCTGGACACACTAGAAGGTTTCAGATAGATTATATAATGGCAAGACAGAGATTTAGGAACCAGATTTAAAATTGTAAGACATTTCCAGGGGCAGATGTGGACTCTGACCACAATCTGTTGGTTATGAAATGTAGATTAAAACTGAAGAAACTGCAAAAAGGTGGGAATTTAAGGAGATGGTACCTGGATAAAGTGAAAGAACCAGAGGTTGAACAGAGTTTCAGATAGAGCATAAGGGAACAATTCACAGGAATGGGGGAAAGAAATACAGCAGAAGAAGAATGGGTAGCTTTGAGGAATGAAATAATGAAGGCAGCAGACGATCAAGTAAGTAAACAGACGAGGGCTAGGAGAAATCCTT
Source organism: Schistocerca gregaria (assembly GCF_023897955.1). Lineage (NCBI taxonomy): Eukaryota > Metazoa > Arthropoda > Insecta > Orthoptera > Acrididae > Schistocerca > Schistocerca gregaria. Next base: position 616,155,882 of record NC_064923.1, on the reverse strand, counting down.
GGGTAACAGAAGTGATACTGAATTTAATTGATGAAAGGAGAAAATACAAAAATGCAGTAAGTGAAGCAGGCAAAAGGAATACAAACGTCTCAAAAATGAGATCAACAGGAAGTGCAAAATGGCTAAGCAGGGATGGCTAGAGGACTTATGTAAGTATGTAGAGTCTTATCTCAAGAAGGGTAAGATAGATACTGCCTATGGGAAAATTAAAGAGACCTTTGGAGAAAAGAGGACCACTTGCATGAATATCAAGAGCTCAGATGGAAACCCAGTTATAAGCAAAGAAGGGAAAGCAGAAAGGTGGAAGGAGTATATAGAGGGTCTATACAGGAGTGATGTTCTTGAGGACAATATTATGGAAATGGAAGAGGAGGTAGATGAAGATGAAATGGGCGATATGATACTGCATGAAGAGTTTGACAGAGCACTGAAAGACCTAAGTCGAAACAAGGCCCCGAGAGTAGACAACAAAACTATCAGTTTAATAAGTCACAGCTGCAAAATATTAACACGAATTCTTTAAAGACGAATGGAAAAACTGGTAGAAGCCAACCTTTGGGAAGATCAGTTTGGATTCCCTAGAAATGCTGGAACACATGAGGCAAAACTGACCCAACTACTTATTTCAGAAGAAAGGTTAAGGAAAGGCAAACTTACGTTTCTAGCATTTGTAGACTTTGAGAAAGCTTTTGACAATGTTGACTGGAATACTCTCTTTCAAATTATGAAGGTGTCAGGGGTAAAATACTGTGTGCGAAATTCTATTCACAATTTGTACAGAAAGCAGATGGCAGTTCTAAGAGTCGAGGGGCATGAAAGGGAAGCAGTGGTTGGGAAAGGAGTGAGACAGTGTTGTAGCTTCTGCCCGATGCTATTCATTCTGTATATTGAGCAAGCAGTAAAGGAAACAAAAGAAAAGTTAGGAGTAGGTATTAAAATCCATGGAGAAGAAATAAAAACTTTGAGGTTCGCCGATGACATTGTAATTCTGTCAGAGACAGCAAAGGACTTGGAAGAGCAGTTGAACAGAATGGACAATGTCTTGAAAGGGTATAAGATGAACATCAACAAAAGCAAAACGAAGATAATGGAATGTATCGAATTAATTCGGGTGATGCTGAGGGAATTAGATTAGGAAATGAGACACTTAAAGTAGTAAAGGAGTGTTACTATTTGGGGAGTAAAATAACTGATGATGGTCGAAGTAGAGAGGATATCAAATGTAGACTGGCATTGGCAAGGAAATCGTTTCTGAAGAAGAGAAATTTGTTAACATCGAGTATTGATGTAAGTCTTAGGAAGTCCTTTCTGAAAGTATTTGTATGGAGTGTAGCCGTGTATGGAAGTGAAACATGGACGATAAATAGTTTACACAAGAAGAGAATAGAAGCTTTCGAAATGTAGTGCTACAGAAGAACGCTGAAGATTAGATGGGTAGATCACATAACTAATGAGGAGGTATTGAATAGAATTGGGGAGAAGAGGAGTTTGTGGCACAACTTGACTAGAAGAAGAGATCGGTTGGTAGGACATTTTCTGAGGAATCGAGGGATCTCCAATTTAGTACTGGAGGGCAGCGTGGAGGGTAAAAATCATAGAGGGAGACCAAGAGATGAATACAGGAAGCAGATTCAGAATGATGTAGGCTGCAGTAGGTACTGGGAGATGAAGTAGCTTGCACAGGATAGAGTAGCATGGAGAGCTGCATCAAACCAGTCTCAGGACTGAAGACCACAAAACAACAACGACAACATAAAGTTTTCCTTTACATATAAATGACTTACTGGGAAACATAGACATAAAGACGTATTACAACTTTTCTGTCTGTGAAACATGTGTTTCATAATCTTGTTAGTAGCACAAATTTAGCAACAGAAAAAACACTATCATGGTCTGATGCAAGTGGTCCACTGTTAAATAAGAAAAAGACTCAGAATATGTTCCTCAGTCCATCAAAGACTGTAATAATAGAAAAACAAAATGCAACATTTTTAGGTATCATGCTTGACAATAAACATGTTGAACACATAGTAGTTAGACTATTAGAGTTAAATATCTCCTACAGAGATTGTTCCTCTGTGTGACATTTGAATATGTGAAGACAAAGAATGGTACTTTCCTTTTATTTCAATCCGCTTTAAGGTATTGGATAGTACTCTGGAGAAACAGCAAAAAAAAAAAAAGTGAAATTCTGGTGATCCAGTAAATGGAGGAAGTACAAAAATGTTTAGGGAAAGACATGAAAACAGTAACACAAATCTCTTATTAAAGAGGAAGTACAGGGCAGCCAAGATGAAAATGACTACAGGAAAAATGTGAAGAAATCAAAAAAGAAACGATTGTCAGAAAAAACTAACCCAGCATATAGGAAAGCCAAAACAACCTTTGGTGAAATTAAAAGAAGGGCAGGCCACATTAACAGTGTAATTGAAATTCCACTGTTAAATGCAAAAGGAGTGTGTTGAAGGCCAGAATGAGGGGAGAAGATTTTTCTGATGACTTAACAGAAGGAGAACCTTAAATCAATAAGGAAGACAAAGGGGGTGCAGTATCACAGTCAGAATTTGAAAGAGCTCTGGCAGACTTGAGAGCAGATAAGTTAGAAGCAACATGTTACATTCCACTGGAATTTGTAAATTCATTGGATGTAAATAGAAACAAAATGAGCATTCAAGTTGGTGTTTAGAAAGTATGAGACTGGCAACATACCATCAGACTTTAGCAGACTTTAGAAGAAACATCATCCATACAACTCCAAAGATAGCAACAACTAACAGTTGCAAGAATTACTGCACAATCAGCTTAACAGCTTACGCATCCAATTAATTGAAGAGCTCATGTATCCAAGTTAATGAACAGCTCATGTATTCAAGTTGCTGACAAGAATAATATACAGAACAACAGAAAAGAAAATTGAGGATCTGTTAGATGAGGATAACTTTGGACTTAAGAAAGATAAAGAAACCAAAGAAGCAGTTCTGCCGTTGCACTTGCTAATGGGAGCATGGCTGAAGAAAAATCAAGACATGCTCGAAACATTTGTCAACCTACAGACAGCATTTGACAATGTAAAATGAAGCAAGGTGTTTAAAATTCTGATAAAAATACACTCCTGGAAATTGAAATAAGAACACCGTGAATTCATTGTCCCAGGAAGGGGAAACTTTATTGACACATTCCTGGGGTCAGATACATCACATGATCACACAGACAGAACCACAGGCACATAGAAACAGGCAACAGAGCATGCACAATGTCGGCACTAGTACAGTGTATATCCACCTTTCGCAGCAATGCAGGCTGCTATTCACCCATGGATACGATCGTAGAGATGCTGGATGTAGTCCTGTGGAACGGCTTGCCATGCCATTTCCACCTGGCGCGTCAGTTGGACCAGCGTTCGTGCTGGAGGTGCAGACCGCGTGAGACGACGCTTCATCCAGTCCCATGCTCAATGGGGGACAGATCCGGAGATCTTGCTGGCCAGAGTAGTTGACTTACACCTTCTAGAGCACGTTGGGTGGTACGGGATACATGCGGACGTGCATTGTCCTGTTGGAACAGCAAGTTCATTTGCCGGTCTAGGAATGGTAGAACGATGGGTTTGATGACGGTTTGGATGTACCGTGCACTATTCAGTGTCCCCTCGACGATCACCAGAGGTGTACAGCCAGTGTAGGAGATCGCTCCCCACACCATGATGCCGGGTGTTGACCCTGTGTGCCTCGGTCGTATGCAGTCCTGATTGTGGCGTTCACCTGCACGGCGCCAAACACGCATACGACCATCATTGGCACCAAGGCAGAAGCGACTCTCATCGCTGAAGACGACACGTCTCTATTCGTCCCTCCATTCACACCTGTCGCGACACCACTGGAGGCGGGCTGCACGATGTTGGGGCGTGAGCGGAAGACGGCCTAATGGTGTGCGGGACCGTAGCCCAGCTTCATGGAGACGGTTGCGAATGGTCCTCGCCGATACCCCAGGAGCAACAGTGACCCTAATTAGTTGGGAAGTGGCGGTGCGGTCCCCTACGGCACTGCGTAGGATCCTACGGTCTTGGCGTGCATCCGTGTGTCGCTGCGGTCCGGTCACAGGTCAACGGGCACGTACATCTTCTGCTGACCACTGGCGACAACATCGATGTACTGTGGGGACCTCACGCCCCACGTGTTGAGCAGTTCGGCGGTATGTCCACCCGGCCTCCGGCATGCCCACTATACACCCTCACTCAAAGTCCGTCAACTGCACATACGGTTCACGTCCACACTGTCGCGGCATGCTACCAGTGTTAAAGACTGCGATGGAGCTCCGTATGCCACGGCAAACTGGCTGACACTGACGGCGGCGGTGCACAAATGCTGCGCAGCTAGCGCCATTCGACGGCCAACACCGCGGTTCCTGGTGTGTCCGCTGTGCCATGCGTGTGATCATTGCTTGTACAGCACTCTCGCAGTGTCCGGAGCAAGTATGGTGGGTCTGACACACTGGTGTCAATGTGTTCTTTTTTCCATTTCCAGGAGTGTATGTGTAAGCTACAGGGGAAGACAGATGATAAACAATATTTACAAGAACCAATATGAAACAATGGGAATGGAAGACCAAGAACAAAGTGCTTAGATTAAAAAGTGGGTAAGTCAAGGATACAGTTGTATGGTGCTACTGTTCAAGTTAAAGATTGAAGAAGGAATGATGGAAATAAGAGAAAGGTTGAAGCGTGGGATTAAAATTCAGTGTCAAAGGATATCAATAATATTTGCTGATGAGATTGCTATTCTGGTGAAAGTAAAGTAGTGCAGGATTTGTTGAATGGAATGAACAATCTACTCAGCACCGAATATGAATTGAGAGTAAACCATAAAAAGGCAAAAGTAATGAGAAGTAGCAGAAATGAGAATACATACAAACTTAATATCAAAACTGTGCTCATGAATTAGTCAAAGAGAAAGTTATCTGTTAAAAGGAAGCAATGTAACACATGAGGATGAAGTAACAAGAGCATAAAAAGCATACGGGCACAGGCAAAGAGGGCATTCCTGGCCAAAACAAGTCTACTTGTGCCAAACACATGCCTTAATTTAAGGAACAAATTTCTCAGAACATATGTTTGGAGCACAGGATTTTATGCTAGTGAATCATGGACAGTTGGAAAACTGGAACAGAAGGGAACTAGAGCATTTGAGGTGTTGTGCTATAGAAGAATGCTGAAAATCAGATGGCCTGTTAAATAAAGACAAGGAATGAGAAGGTTCTCCACAGAATCAGCAGAGAAAGGAAAATATGGAAAACACTGATGAGAAGTAGGAACACTAAGATAGAACTGAGTTAAGGCATTGGGAAATAACCTCAATGGTACTTTGGGGAACTGGAGAGGGTAAAAACTGCAAGGGAAGACACAGATTGGAGACACCCATAAAATAATTCAGCATGTAAGATGCAAGTGCTAAACTGAAATGATGAGGTTGTCACAATAGAGAAATCTGTGTTGAGTTCCATCCCACCAAATCAGGCAGAAGGCTGATGATAAAAAAGACCAATTTGAGAGTACAAGTTACAATACCATGACACAAGAAAATGGAACTTCTTCCATGGACCCATGCACAACATCATGAAATTCAAATCAGTGCTATCACATGCAGAACCAAAAGCACTGGAAACATCCTTTCAAACTTGAAACAGATAAACAATAAAATATTTCAAAGTAATGTCTCGCATCAATTTTTAGAAAACTGCTGATATAGTACTTTGTTTTATTTGCATTACAGTGTAAGACATGTCACAGTGCAAAACTACATACAAAAAGGGATGCACATTATATAAATGATGAAACATATTTTTCTATGAGAGGAGAAAAACTATCAAACAGCATAAAAAGAGATTACATATAGCATGGAGATTAAGTAAAATTGTAACACAATACAGAATATGCCTAAAAAGAAATCAAACATAGAATCATAACTTACCTAGTCACTTTTAATGTTAAATTACTTTTTAAAAACAGGAAAAAAACATGAACCTTATACAAACTTTCTAAAGAAAAAAATATAATGCTAATGGCACTCCAAAAAACAAGATTTAATGATGAACATCCCTTCAGTTCAGAATGATTCTGGATACTTAAGCAAAAACTAGGAAAGGAAGTTGTGATGAATGTTCCTTGGTTTCTATTAAAGTAGTTTAAAGAAGCACACCAATTTTAGAGTTTATATATACAAAACACAGAAGAATGCATAAAACAACATTGAGAACTGCAGAATACCTGCAGACTACTTCAAAGAAATACACAACTTTTATCATCACAAAAATTAGCTATCTTGCTTCCATCAAAAATAGTGAGACTGACCCAGCCTTTTTTCCAATTTTATGAAAACTATAGGAGAATTTACAGAAGTGTGGCACATCTCTAAAATACTCTTTCAGGCAGGGAACAAAATGAAAGCAGCCTGGAATATTATCAAACATTAGACAGTGAACAGTTGCCAAAACCCTTGAACTCACAAATTAGAAACAGAAATAGTCAAATAATCCTACCAAAAGAAATAAAAAACTTGGTGAATCTGTACTTCACTAACTTTGTTAAAAAAATGAAAACACAAAATTTCCAGACACATTTGCCTTACCCACGCACCCACCTTCCTAGCACCAGACACCAAGCTCAACGGCACACTATCCAGCAACAAAAGAAAGAAAGAGTGAGTGGGATGAGTGGGTGGTGGTGTGACATAAATTATAAACCAACTAAAAACAAAAAATTAAGTTGTGTAAATGGAATCCCAGCTTGTATCCTTAAAGAATGTGTAAATACCATAAAATCTCCATTGACAAAGAAAAGTCAATGAATCAGTCAAATCTGACTGTCTTTCAGAGCACCTAAAGCAAGAAAAAGTAATACCTTACATAAAAATGGTGATGAGAAAATGTAAAAAAAACTACAGATCAATCTGTTTACTGTCCATCACTTCCTAAATTTTTGAAAAGTAATGAAAAATAGATTAATAGAGTGCCTAAGCAAATGTAACCTTCTTTGAGATGAACAACATGAAAAACAAAATCTGTTATTGAAAAACTTAAAAAGTTATTCTTGAGCCACTGGACAAAGATGATGTGTGTATGGAATTTTTCTCAATTTATTAAAGGCATTTCACGCAGGTGACCATGGAAAATTATTGCGGAAATTAGAGTTACTCGGAATAAGAGGTGTGTCTAAGAAGTCATACCTAGAAAACCACATCAATGAGTTGAGGTCTCACATACTTCAGCAGGATTTCTAGTAATACATCTAATATGTATTATATAGGTGTCCCACAGGGCAGTTTATTAGACCTACTCCTTTTTCTTATGTATATTAATAATTGTCCACAGTGTGTCAGATGTGCCGCAAAAATAATGTTTGCTAGTGGTAGAAACATAGCGATCAGCATTCCAAATGTATTGTGTGGCAGTTCCTTAATACTTTCTGGTATCTTTTTCGAAAGACTATGCCAATGTCTGCAAAATTATTTCCAATCTTAGATAGTCTAGCCCAGGGGTCATTTACTAGGTTTTTGCTCCTGATTTAATAATTATGGCCATAGTTGTATACACAATTTTTGGACAAGGTGGTATTTTGTAGACTGTCCTGTAGTTCAAGTGCATACAGAAAAATGCATAATAGGGCATCAAGAGGGGGTCTTTATTGACACAGCTTTTTAATTTTCTTATAAGGTACAGTACTCTATATAATTTATTGCAAAACTTTTCTGTCTGGGTATTCCAACACAACTTATTGCCTTGATGGATGCTTAACAATTTCACTGACTTTTCCTTGAGATTTTGCAGCTCAGTATCAAGATTCTTGAAGGGCACAGGTGCAAGTACTGTTTTGTTATCATTTAACTTTAATCTATTATCCTTGAAGTACTGAGTAGTGTCTATCATCAGGAAGTCATTCATTTGTACAATAACCTTTTCATCTGTATGAATGTGATGAAAGTGGTGTCATCTGCATACATCTCTGTTTCTCATGGAACAAGACTTGGCAAGCTGTTTATAAATATAAAAAACAGGAACGGACCCAGAGCCTGGATTTATGATCACCAAAGTAGAACTTTGCCTTTTATTCCACATGTTCTGTTTTGTTTATTAAGATATTGTGGGAAACAGTGTTGGAGGCTAGTGTAGCATGGCAGTATCATCTATTTTCAAAGCCATATAATGCATGTAACTCAACATCCTGAACTGCCACAATTGTAGACAGTCTATTTAGAAACTTGTATTGGATCTTGTTTAAGAGGTTTTTACTTTCACACAAATTATTTGTTTTTATGATGGCTTCAATCATTTTTAATACTATTGGCACTGTTGTAAGAGTCCTAAAGTTTTCAAGTTTCTGTCTTCTTTTTTTTTGTACATAGGCAAGATGGTGATTAACTTCAAACTGCCTCGAAATATACCTTTTTGAATATCATATTTATAAGCAAACTCAGGGGATGACTGATTGCATTCACTATTTTTTAATGATAATGTTAGGCAAACCATGTTTATCCTCCATTCTAGAGTCACTCAGCTTTGAGACTACATCTATTATATGTTTTGGATCCAGCAAAAACTTTCTAACTGACATTAGCTTGATGTTTGCAAGAAACAAGTAGTCTGTCTGCATTTCCATGATTACTACTTGTCTTGACTACATCTGTCATAGAAAACTTTCCAGCATGTATGAAGGAAGAATTAAGCTCTTCTGCACTCAAGTGAATGGGTAATTTCTCTGTAGTGCCTAGTTTCTTTTTTAACATTTCAATATGCTTTGCATTTGATGCTGGCTGAAGAATGTAATCACCATTGGCCTTTTTCTTGGCAACAATTAGCTCTTTTCTATATATCTTTTTCAGTTTGTCATAATCAGGTTTAGAGAGAATGTGTATGCAGGAATTTTCATAATATACTCTTAGTAGCATCCTCAATCTAGGAAGATATGGTGTATACCACGGCATTTTACTTCTGACTCTTGGTATGTAACCAATCGATTTTGTTTTGAATGGGTAAAGCTCATTAAAGATATTTACAATAGTATGTAGAAAGCACTCAACTGCTCCAGTACGTGAGTCAGTTTGCATCACAGTGAAATTCCAACCTGTGTCATACTTATTATGCTTGTATCACTTAGGTGTCTCACTGTCCTGGTTACTTTTGTTTGCTCAAGAATTTTACTGAGTCTAGTCTATTTTAGAAATTTGCAATCATGGTCAGACAGCATGGGTTTCACAACATACAAGACAACATTCTTTCTGTAGAGATTTGAGTTAACTTTATCTAGGGCTGCTTGGTGTCTTGTGGGTTTACTGTTGAGATAGAAGAAATTATTTGATCTCAAAGCATCTAATAGAAGGTCAGGTTTGGAGCTATGCATGTTCATGTCTATATTAATATAATCAAGAATAAGTGTTTTATATGTCTTACTTCTAAATAACAATTTCTCTACGTGGTTCACTGTAACCTTTGGGTCAGTATTGGGAGTGCAGTATCTGAAAACCACATTAACCAAGCATTCAGGGAACTGAACAGCAGCAGCTTCAAATCTTCTTTTTGAATAAAATGCTTAATATCTGTTACACTAATCCTAAATTTTATACAAGCTTTGACAAGTATGCCTATATCTCCTTTTCTTATACTATATCTCCTTTTCTTATACTATACTTTGTAGCCATGAGCAAATTACAACTGGTTTACATTTATTCTGAACCACAGCTCATTTAGACACAGCACATCACAATGCAACTCTAGAAAAAAATTTCCAATTCAGGCAGTTTGTTTTGTACTGATTGTATATTTGTGTGGAAGAAAGAAAGAAATTCAGTATTCATCTCTGGCAAACCTAATTAAAATTTTGCATTACATAGTAATGGCTCAGGAGGTTCACTTTCAAAATTGTCTAGACCAGCCATAAGACACTTTATTTCACATCTCACAGTGCACTCAGTATTTTGTAAATTAGCTGGCTATCTATATACAAATTATATGGGCCCTTTTGGGAAGTGCTATAATGCCTAAAGTGTTTGTTCCTGATGTAAAACTTAGCAAGTTTATAAGATTGTTGGTAAATTTCTGGATACCCCGTCTGTTTATACGCAAATCATGAGTAGTGAAGAAGCCTTTACTATCACAGCTAATATCTAACACATGGACATTATTGTACTTCCTGCAAAGATTATACAACCTCAAATTAGCTTTTCTAGTCTACATGTTTACACATATTAATTACGGGAGATCATATCTTTTTGTAAAGTTTGTGACTATTACTTTTGAGTTTCATAACTGCTCCAGATTTACAACCAGCTGAGTGAGCATGTGACATGATTCACTGCAGTATATATGATTTGAACCAGCAGTAATAAAAACATTAACTTTTATCAGAGTTCACTGTTACACTTATTTACAGATTCTAAAGCATTTGGTCCTGTCTTGTATAGTGGCATTAAACTTGATGTCCATGCTGTTGTGCAGAATGTTTGAGACACCTTTACCTGGGAGGTCTTAGAATATTTATATTCTTCTGTTAACACTGCATCTTGTGGATGTGAGATGTGACCTTGTAGAAATATTAAAGAACTCCATCTCTACCATGTGACCTTTGTTACTGATGTATGAATGATCTGTTTTGCCTTCATTACTTGTAATTGTTACACAGATTTCTGAGAGAGAAGTGCAGTAATTTGTGATTGTACTATTTCGACAACTTTTGGCACAGCATTTTCACAAGTCCCTTTTAATTTCTCCTTTCCTCACAATTGTTAGTCCATCTGTTTTTAAGATCTATGTTTCCCTGATTGTATGGAGCACTAAGATTAAAACTGTGTTTGATGTATACCATTTCTGTGTGTATTGAAATTTTTTTGAAGTTTTGCAACTACACTCATCACATTTCCACAGTACTGTGTACTTTTTACCCCCTCCACTGAGGATCTACTTTGCCATAACAAAAATGAAATGTTTTATGGCACTGTTTACATATGAATCTGGTTTTCACTGTTTTGGAAGATTTATTATGTAGTTTAGTCCCAACAGCAGTGCTTGTGCAAAGTATAGTGGGGTACTACACAGCCAGAAAAAAATTAGTAAACTTAGAAAGACGATATCAATTTTGATCCTATGATGGTACATGCCACCTGAGGTATAGCTTATGTACTGATGATGGTTTCAACATTGTCCACCAACAGACAGCATACTGGCATACCTACCAGAGTGACATATGTGTCTATCCTTTAATTGGGAATACTCACAACCAGTGGTGGTTCAGTATTGTTGGTTCAAACTTGTGAAGCAAGCAGGCAACCGTACCATAGAGACACAATCATGCTTCTTCCAGCCAACTAAATGAGTCTGAAATGAGTTGAAGTGTGCTCTTCCAAGTGGCAGAACGGTCCTTTCAGAGAACTGCCACACAAGTTCGAAGCGTTTTGTCAGTTATGCAATGATGCTCATGTCATTGGTCTTATGAACATTCTCACATCTGTAGATGAGATTTTGGATGTTCACATGGTACAGATGCCCTTCACAATTGTCGTACAGTAAGGGCAGTAGTGGCATATTGCTCAACTACAAGATGAAGACTTGTGAGCTAAGACGTGTCAACATGAACTCTTGGAAACTGCTTATTAGCAGTGAGACTATGGGCATGCACACCTCTAGCCCATATTACACTCACACCACAGCATCAACATGCACAGCTCAACTGTTGCTATCAGAGGGTCATTTTGAAGATGGAATAGCCTGTCATGGTCTTCAGCAATGAAAGCAGATTCTGACTGATGCAAGTGATGGTTGTTTAAGTGTAGAGCATAGACCTGGTGAGTGCTGTCTCATAGAGTGCATTCATCCTAGACACACTCATCCCACTCCAGGCCTTATGGTCTGGAGTGCTATAAGCTATAAGTCTTGTTCACGTTTGGAGTTACTGGAGGGAATGTCAAACAGCACCCAGTACATTCAGAATGTTGTTAGACCCATTCTTTTGCCATTCATGCAACAGGAAGGTGATGTGTTGTTCCAACAGGATAAGGCTCACCCAAATACTGCCTGAGAAACTCAGTGTGCTGCACAAAACATGCAACAACTTTCCTGGCTAGTATGATCTCTGGACTAGCCTCCAATAGAGCACATGAGGGATATGGCTGGGCAAGGAGTGAGTCTTATGATTTGTCAACCAACAACTCTTGCAGAACTACATGAACAGGTCAAGCAGGCATGAAATAATATGCCTGAGGACACTGTTCACCATCCGTATGGGCAACTAGATACCAGAGTCAGCTGTTGAATTGACGCCCAAGGAGGCTACACTGCACTGCTAACATGTGTGTTTCAGCATGGCTCGATACGTGGTATCTCAGAACCCCTTGTGCTATTCACCTGTAAATGTAATCATTTTACGGACTACATATACACTGTTGCAATAAAAAATCTTGAGTGAATTGAAAATCCCTGAAAGGTTACAATAATTTTTTTCCGACAGTGCATACTGCTGTCTCTGCTCTGTTTCACACACTTACTTAACATACAGGGTGTTCGAAAAGTCTTTCCCTAATTACATAAACTGATAACTCAGGCTAGAAGTAAGATACAAATATGAAACTGGTGTCTTATTGTTTACAAACTACCAAGTAAACTTCCACTTCCATTGTTGCTCAATGATAGTACACATCGATATGACTTTGCGGTCGAAATGCTATCACTTATTGAGGAAAATGACAGTTATCTCAGACGAATTGCCTTTTCTGACGAAGCGACCTTTTTTGTCAGTGGAGTAGTGAATCGCCATAATGTGAGCATTTGGGGTTCACAACCGCCTGGCAAGGTCATGGAGTGCATCAGAGGCAGTCCATAGGTGAATGTTTGGTGCGCGCTATTGCACAATCAAATTATCAGGCCATTCTTCTTCGATGAGGCTACCATCACATCTGCAGTTTATCTGGACATGTTGCAACTGTATGCTGTTCCTCAGCTGCTTCAGTATCACCTTGATGTCTTGTTTCAGCGAGACGGTGCACCGCCTCATTGGAGTTTGGACGTCTGTTCCTATCTCGATATGACCTTTCCTGGTTGATGGATTGGTCGTGATGGGCCAACGGTTGGACCACCACACTTTCCTGACATAACCCCATTAGACTTTTTTTATGGGGTTACGTCAAGGATGAGGTCTACCGAACACGTGTACCAGATCTTGAAACCCTGCGGCTGTGGATAACCAGTAGTTGACTCGATCCCTCCAGTGAGGTTGGCTAATGTGTGGACGGAAATGGAATATTGCATAGATGTGCTACGTGCTACCAAGGGTGCTCATGTGGAAGTTTACTGATGTGTGAAAAACTTTGATTGTTTGTAAACAATTCGACACCAGTTTCATATTTGTATCTTACTTCTAGCCTGAGTTATCAATTTATGTAACCAGGGAAAGCCTTTTCGGACACCCTGTATTAAGTTCACTTTTTGTTTTTTGTTGTAGCAGCATCTCATAGCAATTAAGTCTATTGCACTGATTTAATCCAAAAGCCAGAAATTCTGAATGTCCCATGTGACTACATTTTCCAGGCTATATTGTACATAAACTGAATCAGTTAAAAACTGATCTTAATTACACAAACTGGCATAGAATACTCAATAATGACATGTCTTACAATGATTCAATACAGAAATTTTCAGAATTGTTAGTAGAAAACCTTTGCTCATGTTGTCGCAGATATCAGAGAAAACACCCAACATTTTAACTTTTAGCATGTATATTACCAATTAAAATGTGTTCACTTCCTTCTGGTGCATAATTATAAGAATCATGAACATAAAATTAAAATAACACTATATCATTTAATGAATTAACAATTAATAAGAGGGCAATGCTGCATAAAACGGCTAACATAATAATTTAAGTTTGTTAGAATTACATAGGCCTACCTTAGTATTCATAGCCTAGAAATAGTCTGCCTCTCACCTCACTAGTATGTATTGCGGTAGTAAAATATTATTTTATGCAAGAACCCATTGAGATCCAATTTTGAAATTTTGCATGCATATAGTCAGTTAGACTGGACAACACATATAATTTTTATAAAAAAATGAGAGGGAATGTATTTTGAAAATTTCGAAAAATGTTTTTTTTAATAGTTTAAAATTTTCAGATTTAGGTAGCATAGTCATGTTACATATTAAATTGAAGGGAATTTTCAGAGGAAAACAATGGTGCAAGTCTGAGCTCTCTAGGTTGTATAGTTTTTGAGCTACACCATTTTAAAACCATTATCGATTGATCAAAAACAGAGGTTTTTTCGATTTTTAAAAACTTGAAACTCAAAAACCAAAGATAAGAAAAATTTGAAATCTCAAATTTAAAACAGTGTTGGTGGGCATATTACCGGAAAAAAAATTCATCACAATCTGAGAGGTCATAGTTCAAATCATGTAGTACAATTGGTTGATTTTACATGGAATGACCCAGCCATAGAAAACAGAGTGCATGAAGTGGAAAGGGCGTTCTGTATGCCCAGAAACATAGACGGCCTATAACAAAAAAGCTTTGTCCTGGAACACAATGTTGCAGCATTACAACTTTTGTGCCACTTTTATTTAATGTCAGACTTCTAGTTGTTCTTCCATCACACCACAGCGTGGTGCGTAATATCAAGCGATGTAGAGGAGGGTCATTTGAACCTGTAAGAATTGGCAAGTTTTTGAAATAGTCAGGGTGATGCATCTTCCTCCATTCTAAATTGGTTGCTTCTTGCCATTACAATTCGAGCAGTGGAATGTTGCAGATGGTGTACAGCTAAACGAGAAATGTGGACTTTAGTGTACCGTAATAATTCTCATAGATTCATTCCTAGACATGAGTGTAGCACTGTGCTGCCATACTAGGGAACAGTATTTAACTAAGGGCTATTCTAGTGTAAAAGCTGCAATGTTTCACCAGTCCAGATTCAGCCAGTCAGTTCCTTTATGGTGTTATTTCGGGTTTTTAGGTTTTGGCTAGTGTTTTCAAGGGGTCTTTTATATGTTAAAGACAGATCCAGTATGACACCATGGTATTTTGATGCTGTAGGTTGTCTCTAATTCTCTGTTGACATATGGCTACAGTTTTTTAGACACATATACTGAATGGGTAATAACAGACTAATCAAACAGTAATAAATCTTCAACACAGTAAACAGCTACAAACCCAAACCCACATGGTTCACTGACATCACCAAATATATGAAAAACAGTGGAGTCAGGATGGGCGTAATAGGTAACACGATAATTTTTAGAGAAGCAACACAAAGATCAGGTTTTCAGGAGAGAGACGGATCTGCAAAAGAAAAGAAGTGGGCCCATGAAGAAAAGAAATGAAAGGATGAAGTTAGGCTGAGGGGGGGGCACCGAAAATTAAAACACAAAGAATCAAAATCTAAGGTTATTGATCGTATCCGAATAAATAAATAAATACGTCAACAGTATTGATCTACGCAACCATAATTTTTTATTACACAACGCATGCTTTTCAATGGAATAAAATTTTACCTCATCCATATAATATATTTTGTCTACGACTCCAAATGAACAATAAACATGAACTGCCCATGAAATATGATTAATTCGCTTGCTGGCGGTGTAAATAAATTTAACAGCTGTTCATTGGCTAGCATGGTCTACCCTCCAATTGGCTCCCCCAACTTGATACAGAAACACGCTGTTAACTGCAGCTCTAAACCGAAAACAATGCCAGCACTTCGTTTGACCAGATAACCGTTTAGATCCAAAGGCCATTTTCGCTGTTGATTACATCATATTAAAAATAATCTCGACCAATTCAGTTACAAATAAAATTTTTGAAAATTCTCTTAGGCTCTGTCCTCTTTTGATATAGTTTAAGTAAACGGTACCGGTATCCACAAACAGGAAAATCGCGATCTGCACTTCAAAGTGCCTTCCTAGCGTTCACTTTTCCAAGATCTAAACCCAACTAAACATATATTTATTTCAGCTTTTAGCAAGACGACTGCGCAGCCTCTAACGTATTTATTATTAATATCAACAGATGTTCATAACACAGCTCAACAAAATCTATGTCTACAAAGCAGACCTAGACGGCCTTTGTCCGATCATTTTAACGTTGTTGTGACTGTAACAGATATACTGGAATGCTTTGAAATTAATTGGCTAAACCTATTTCTGTACTTACGTAAATAAATGACAATCCTGTAGATACGTAGGCTTCTTTGAAGAAAAGTGACTTTGTACAAATCATCAGTATACGCTCTCTCTGATATACCACATATAAAGTCAATCGGTATCAGACTCACAAAATCCAACACAAAACAGCCAATTTTCCTGGGTTTCTGGTCGCTTCTCATGCTTATATTCTTTAACTTTCTATGTAATATGGCGGATGCAACATCGACTAAATATACGAAATCGCACAGCCATCTTATGGCTTTCCAACTTATTTCTAATTTAAGATAGTTCCAGAAAAACATATCATATAGCTGTACGATATGTATTATAAAGCAGCTTGCACAGATTACCAGCTTCCAGACAACATTTTCTGCTGATAAAAACACGAAAGTCTCTAGAATTACTCCCCCTCTGTATGGGTTGTAATATGATTCTTCGCTTTCCGATGTACGGTCTGATTGATCTCCATTACTTGATTTTGGTACATCTTCCGCATTTTTACTATCCATATTCGTGCAGTAAAATTAAGATATCATTTACCCCTAACAGATCAAAAGGTCAGTTTCTCATGTACAGCACTCAGAAGTAACATGAATCTTAATAACAATTATGATACGATAAACAAAGTCAACATGCTACCCTGTGACAGGCGATCAATGAGTTCACAATGCTTAGTCGATAAACTGTGCAATATCTTTTTCTCTCAGACTGCTTCATTCGACAGATTTCAGTTTGCGAGCGGGAGTAAATAAATATGGTAGGCTGCGGTTTAATTTCACATTATCGTTTATTTCCGTACATATAGATGGAGAGTTTGTTTGTACCATGGGTACTCATTCAAAATCGTTTTAGGATTCTGGTAACGTATACGTCGATTATTTTATCGTATGAGCAGCAGTGATGAAAATAGGAGTGCCGTTTTTTCTGGGTTTTTATTTTTCCAGTCAAGTGACGTACCATTTCGTCAGGGTCAATATACTCTAATAAAAATAATTCTTGATACGACGCTACCTTGAAGATCCGTTACACTGTTTTCCTGGTGTGTCATCCACCATTGGGAAACTGGATGAAGGTTCCCTGGCAAGCACGGTAGAAACATAGGTAATGCGGTGGAAGGAAACAGAGGTATCCTAGCTTCTTCAATCCATTCTCTTTCCGTGAGGAGGAAATGTTTGGCTGTATGAGTACATCCTGTTGCTCTAGTCAGCCATTTCGATAAAACCGCAGTTACGGCGTACCTAGCTGTTTCGTTGTATGCTATAGTAACTGCATGGTGAATTATGGGAAATGAATACGACCAATTATGAGTCGGATGTCGGTAGCCAATAACTGATTGTTCGTAATGTCGTATGTTACGTATATAAATATGTCTGAAGTACCGAAATATTCGTGTCGAGAAAGATACCTATCGGGTATAGGGCTGTTGGTACCGACGCGATGAATACGAGAAATGAAGCCAACTAAACACGAGTTGTTGAAAAATTCAACTGTATTGTGAACAGCATTTTCGCGTCATCATAATGCGTCACACTACAAGTGAACTTTTACGTATATATTGCTTACACTCTTACGTTACTACTTGATCACATGCTTGAAAATCGAGACATGTTCGTAAAAAAAGCCCATAGGGAAGTAATTTTGACAAGCTGGAGCTGTATTCTTAGGTTCCTGAATACGGTACCCACTTCCTCGAAAATTGTGACCCACTTGTAAAAAACATGAAAGGATTTTGACGTACAGGACTGTAAATATGATTGCTGTCCGCTTCATCAGTTTAAGCTGTACTCTTTGGTTCCTATGTAAGCACAACCTCAAAAATTAAAGTGCACTCGTAAAAAATATGAAAGTAGTTTTGACAAGCAAGACTGTAAATATGGTTGCTGCTTGTTTCACTGGCAGCAATGTAAGCCGTACTCTTAGGTTCCTGACTAGCCTCATACTCGAAAGTCAAACATATTCATAAAAACGGGAAAGTAGCTTTGACAAGCACGACTGTAAATAGATAAATAAACTGGAAAGAACTTCCACGTACATCATAAATAAACCTGTCACATGACTCCACTTCCTCCTCCACAAATATTCAAGTGAGTAAGATTTGAAAATGTTTCTGCATTGCTTTATTCCATGAAGAGACCATTTAATTGACAACCATGTCCCTTCTATCATATTCCTGTGTGCACCTATGCCTGGATCTTTGAAAGTAGTTGCATGGTTCACACTTAAGTACACGAAACCTTCACCAGAAATGCATTTGTAAAAATGGAAATTATTGTAGTGCCAGGAAATAAATACTTCTTTATCACACCAAGAAGAACAGTTTTGCTTTTTTCTCAACAGCTTCAGACAAGCCCTTCCTGCGGCTCTCTCCATGCTGTCAAACATCCATCTGCAAGAAACCTGGTGATTACTTCATCCATACTTTCTCTTGCCATACACAGATTCATCAGTTTCAATAATCAAACCAACACCTCACAATCTATCACCATTTTTTACACAGTTCACAAGACAAAAGCTGCACCAGTTGATGACAGTATGATCTGATATATGCACTATTCACCACTGAAAGCGTAATACATTTTTTAACCCAGAAATAAGTTGTTTTAGTTACATCTCCTTTAGTAAGTCATCTTCCTGTCAGTTTGGTTTTCATTTTTATTCCTTTATCTTTCACAATTTTACTGTTACAAATAATTTCTATTGTACTTTTTTACATGCACTTATTTCCTTAATGACTGCTACTTTGTTTCAGTTCCATGTGACATTACACATAGTCATTGTGATTTCCTCTACACTGCACAGTAGTAGTGGCATTAGTAGTAGTAGTTTCTATTCACCTGTAAACTCTTTTACAAGCATATTCGACATGTCTTGGTATTACAACTAAAAAACAACAAAAATGATTTATTTCACATATACAGACATTTACACACTTACAGGTCATGAAAGAGGAAGGAACAGGTGGTGATCTTATAATGGGAAGCATTTTCTGGGAGTAATGTATGGAAACGACAGAAAAACTAAATCAGGATGGCCGGATGAAGACTGGAGACTCCACTCCCTCAAATACAAGGCCATTGTTTTTACAACAGTGCTATCTCATACAGTATGATTGTTATTTGTTTGTGTTGCATTTCTTTTTACCAGACCCCCAGACTGAGTTACGTAAGTAATCCTTCAGTGTACAAAATGTATTGTTTACCAGATGTTTCTTAACTGACTTTGTAAATAAGTCTATTTTAGCAATTTCTTTAATCTCCTTTAATAATTTATTCTGAGTTTATTCCTTGGTAGAAATTGGTATTTTAATTTTTATGTTTAGCCTTTCTTGGTAAATGTAAGTTCAGTCTAGGTTTTGTTCTGTGGTCACGGACAGAGCCGTTTGTGCGGAAATTGGCAACAATTATTTTTGATTCATTCAACAGATTGGTAACATTCAACAGATTGGTAAATGTATCCACATGGTGCACTTAAAATCACCAGTGTTCTGAACAGATATGCACAACCAACTCAAAAACTCTTTTTGGTTGCTATTGTTATTGCCCTTTACTGCCATTTGAGAATTTGGTTCATATTTTGTACATTAAGTCCTCAGACAAGAATGCCATAGCTAAGAATTGAGTGTACTTGTACATATGAGTTGCATAAAACTAAATGACACTAGCTTTACAAAGTGATGGCAGAACTCGAAAGGTGTAACATGCTAATGACACTCTGTTTGCGGGTGTCTTTGTGTTTTCACACCACTTCAGTTGGAAACAAATATTCATTCTGGAAATTTTGTATTTGTTTCACAATATATAGAGGTGCCGCCACCTACAATTAATTCGACAATGTTATTTTACCTATTCAAACTGAAATTTATGGCTTTGGTTTTCCTTATGTTCAGTGTCACTTTAATTGCTTACTTATCAGTTGCAAACCTCCTTGACGACTTCATTTTCTTTTTTCTGCAAGGATTCCTCTTGTTTTCCCAGTGACTATGAATTACTGTCATCAGCAAAGTGAATTTTTCCCCATGGCTAACAATATTGGGAAAGTCATTGATATATGTCAGGAACAGTACTGGTCTTGAAATGGTACCAAGAGGAACAAATATATTAATGTATTTTTGTTCTGATAAGTGTTTTACTAAAAGTTTAGATTTATTTGAATTATGTATTATCCTTGAAACCAGGCATTAGCTTGAGGTGAATGCTCGGGTGAGGTACACCAAACAACACCTTATAAACAGGAGTTCATTTATTTACCTCTTCACACCAATAAGGCTTACAGAGAACTGGATGGCGGAACAACACAAAGATAATGTTTTTCTAGATTCAAAGATGATGCTCAGATGGATACTGGTGTCGATCTCATCGACGCCACTCAGCCCCCCCCCCCCCTCCTCTGCAGTACAGACAGGCCGGGAAAAGGGGGTGACTATGGCGTCAGCATGGTTGGTCCGCAGGAACTGAACCACGGTCAACTCGACAGCGTCATCGGAGAGCTGTGTTGGTGTATGACATGAAGGAACCTGGAAGTTGTTGAAGCGTGCCAGGCGTCGTGGTCGTGCGGCGACAGGTAGGCCAGTGGTTTGAGGGAGGAACGGAGTGATGACAACGATACCTCCGTTGGACATGGCGAACACACGAAGCATTTCCACGTCGACATTGGGCGAGAGGGGAAAACATTTCACCAGGTGGCAGGGAAAGGTGGAGGTTGTGTCATGAGCACCAGATGAAGGGAAACATATGATGAACAGTGTGGGGGGCGTGAGAAACCTCGACAGGGCGAGGCAGGAGACGGGGGGGGGGGGGGGGGAGAGATCGAAGGGACCGCAGAAGGGCATGGAGGCGAGAATGTGATTATAGGTAAGCTCGACATGGGGAGCATGTGATCCCTCGATGGAGGACGTGATACCGGAGTAGAGGGCAAGGTCGGAGAAGAGCTCGCCGATTGGAGCTGGAAGTCACTCGACTGAGTGAGCAAGTCCAACGTGAATTGAGTGGTCAGAGCGTTGTGAGCCACAACATGTGTTGGCTGAGCACAGGAGAACTCGTTACGGACCGGTATATGGGGGTTGGAGGGGAGCACAGATAGTGTCATCTAGGAGCATGACGCACTCGTAATTGTTCAGAGATTTCGGGACGCGAACCGTAGAGTGGAAATGGCTGGCAGGCGGAAGGTGTGGAGGTTGATGAAGTGACATCTGATGCGGTCCACGAAGGAAGGAAAGTCAGACTGAGGGAGAGAAGGGGAAGGGATCACAAGTTCGCCAGGGAGAACAATGTTCTGGCCGTACATGAACTCAGCTATTGTGCCTTTGAGGTCTTCCTTATAGATTGCACGAATGCCGAGTAGCACAAGGGGAAAGGCCTCTGTCCACAGAGAGTTGTGGCATCGAAGAGCCGCCTTGAAAGTGCGGTGCCAGCGCTCAACTAGCCCGTTATTTTGCGGGTGATATGCTGTAGTATGGAAGCGCCAGATGTCGTAAATGTTACAAATCTCATTGAACTCGGCCGACTCAAATTGTCTGCCCTGGTCAGTCATGATGATAGCTTCACATACGAAGTGCAATACCCATTACTCGTCGAAAGCTCGAGCAACAGTTTCTGCCTTGATATTGGGGAGGGGTAGAGCCTTGACCCAGCGAGTTGCTCAGTCGATAGACAAGAGAACATAACAAAAGCCATTAGAGGGGGGGGGGGGGGAGAGGGCCGTCAATGTGAATGTGCTGGAAACGCCCAGGAGTGATCGAAAAGGCGCCGAGGGGGGTGAAGTGTGATTGTGTACTTTGTAGTATTGGCAGGCGATGCAGGAGCGTGCCCATTGCTGTCAGTCCTTGTTGACATTTCTCCACACAAAGCGCTCCACTACGAGGCGGGCGGATGCACAAACACCAGGGTAGGCTAAATCGTGCAGTGTGTTGAAGACAGCTCGACGGAGCATGGTTGGGATGAGTCGTAACACGCCTATACTGTTGTTGCACCAGATCTCACCAGAAATGCCACGGAAGGTGATGCAGACGAAGTGTAGTGAAGAGGTAGAGTCTGAAATCAGGTTTTGTGTGTCCTCGCCAGCAGGTTGGAGGTTAGGCAGGTCAGAGAGGTATAACAGCGAATGAACGGCGTCGACTTATGAAAGGAAATCAGCAACTATGTTGTCAGCACCCTTTATGTATCTGACATCGGTGGTGAACTGAGATATGAAGTCCATGTATCTGAAGAGGTATCTGAAGCGGCGAGGAAGTAGGTCAGCTGGCAGGTTAGAAATTGCCGCAGCCAGGGGTTTGTGGTCTGTTGAAACATAGAAAGGGTGTCTCTCAACGTCGGTCTTAAAATGCTTGATTGCTTCGTAAACCACGAGCAACTCCCTTTCAAACGCAGAATATTTCCGTTTTTCATTGGTGAGCTTGGGCAAGAAGAACAGCAGAGGCGAAGTTTGGCCATCTATTGTCTGGCTAAGGACAGAGCCGATGGCAGTATCGCTCTCGTCTGTGGTGATGAAAAGCTGCGCACTGGGATGAGGATGCACGACGGTGCAGGCCTTGGCAAGAAGATTTTTGAGGGCAGTGAAAGAGTCAGTCATAGCAGGGGTCATCTGGCAGGTTTGAAATGGCCGCAGCCAGGTGTTTGTGGTCTGTTAAAACATAGAAAGGGTGTCTCTCAACGTCGGTCTTAAAATGCTTGATTGCTTAGTAAACCACAAGCAACTCCCTGTCAAACACGGAATATTTCCATTGTGCATTGGTGAGCTTGCGTGAGAAGAACAGCAGAGGCAAAGTTTGGCTATCTACTGTCTGGCTAAGGACAGCGCCGATGGCAGTATCGCTCTCGTCTGTGGTGATCAAAAGCTGCGCACTGGGATGAGGATACACGACGGTGCAGGCCTTGGCAAGAAGATTTTTGAGGGCAGTGAAAGAGTCAGTCATAGCAGGGGTTCACGGAACGGGCCGAGATCCAGAAGTCTTGGTGACTGCCAAGGCGTCCGTCATTGGAGCCTGAATCTCCACAGGCCGAGGTAGATGACGGCGATAACAATTAACCATCCCCAGAAAGCGCCAGAGCTCTTTGAATGACGAAGGTCTGGGTAGGTATAGTATTGTTTGTACTTTGTCAGGGGGCAGTGAAATGCCGTCGGCAGAGACCCAAAAACCAAGAAAAGTGACAGCGGGTTGGTATAGCTGCAATTTGTCCTGGTTACTCTCGATGCCAGCTGCTGCAAGAGTGTCCATAACAGTTGGCACATGTCGAATGTTGTCCTCGATGGAGGAGCTGAACACAAGAAGGTCATCAAGATTTGCAAAGCAGAATTTTAAGCCACTTCATTGATGAACCGTTGCCAGGTCTGGGTTGCGTTTTTTAGCCCAGAGGTCATGAATCGAAACTGAAATAACTCAATTGGGGTGGTGACTGCTGTTTTCTCGATGTCTTCAGGAGCCATGGTGATCTGGTGGTAGGCCCATTTGCAATCAATGACAGAAAACATAGTAACACCTGCGAGGGAACTGGTAAAGTCAGCAATGTTGGGAATGGGGTAGGTGTCTATAATTGTTCATGTGTATAGTCGATGGTAGTCTCTGCACATGCGCCAGGACCCGTCTTTCTTCGGTGTCATATGAATGGGTGTAGATCAGCTGCTGGCAGAGGGTTTGATGATGCCAGAGCTTAGAAGTTCAGAAATCTGTTTTTCAAGGTTGGAGAGGCACTTGGGACAAAGTCGACGTGGTTTACTGGAGATCAGGGGCCTGGCGTGAAGCGAAGCTTGTGAATCATTCCTTTGGTGATGACAGAAATGTTTCTGGTGGCACAGGAGGCGGTTTGTTTACAACGTGAGGCGGGCGGGGCAGGCGAGGTCGTGGTGTTCGGAGCCATTAACTGGTTCCGACGGGAGCCGAGGTGGCGAAGTGTCCCAGGAGTCAATGTTACAAGATGGCCGCCGGCCCGATGCAGTGGCACCATGTTCGGGTGAGCTCGGTAGAGCTCGAGAAGCTTTAGTGAGTCCATTGTTCGAGGTTGTGGCCTGTGCCAGCACAGTCGTGGGCAAAGCACTAGGAGCAAGTGCATTGTTTGTGTTGTCAGTGGCTGTCGCACGGTGGCACGCAGGAGCTGAAGTTACATAGTATGAGTTGCTGTCTGTGAGGGGAGGGGTAGGAGCTGTCAGTACGGGAACATGTGATGCCCTTTGCGCATGCGCACTCATGTCCACCCGAGTGTCAAATGCCGCCGTGTTAGGGGGCGTGGTCCTATGGAACTTCAGTACACTTTATGGTAGACTTGTTAGGACAGTTGCGAGGGGTAGCGGGAGGTAAGCACATGGATGTTTGAGTGCTGGGAATAAAAGCATATTCGGCACACTTACTGACCTTACTTTGTCCTTTCTGCAGTGTCTGTAATTCCTTTGCTGCGTCAAATAGCTGGAACTGAGTTTCATGGAGCCGGAGGGAGAGCTCGAAGTTTTCCTTGCATAGGCGAGCAACGTTTTCCAGCTCGACAAGGCACTTGTGCATTGTTTCTTGTAACGTCGTCAACAGAGCTGAGCATGTACGGATGAGATGAGCCCAGACCGATGTGTCACGTGGGCGTTTGTTCAACGGAGCTAAGGTGAATTGAGTTTTGGAGAGTGAAGAAACACAGTGTTTCGCACTAGGTGTGGTGAAAGTTTGTGGTGTCGCAAGAAGTCAATGCCTAGTATAGGTTCGTCAGTATTGCACACTAATCAAGTCCACTCGAGTTTTCAGTTTTCAGAGAGTGAGATGACGTGGGAGGTTGAACCCAAGTATTGTAGTTTAGTAGAATTAATAGCTTGCAGTGAAGAATGATGAGGGTGGATGTTCGACAACACTAAGGACATAGGCAGCAGCGAAACATCGACGCCTGTGTCCACTAGGAACAAGTATCCTGACGAAATGTCTTTAATATAAAGTCGTACGTAATTATCCAATTGTTCCTGGAGAGAATGGAGCACTGGGAGGTTCCTGTCATGTCGTGCGTAGGAGGCGGCACCCAGACCTACTTGCGATGTGCGTTTGGGAAGCAGCAGGGTGGTCTGCAGTTCCGTGCTGCCTCACCAAACTGTGTGTGGAAGTAACAGTACGGGGAGTGCGGATGCATTTCCTGCAGAAAGTTTGTTGCCAGAGGCGTTGGCCAAGGTTCAGAGGCTGCAGCCAGTTCGGTTGCAGGAGGGAGCATGACCGAGGGCAGAGCTGATGGAGTCCCAGCTGCTTGTATGCTGCGTTCCGTAGCAAGAGCAGAACGGTCGGTACAGTCTGGTCCCGGCTGCGTCCAGCTACAGGACAAGGAGCCTGAACCTGAGACTTGCCAGGTAGGCAGTGGCTGGCGAAATAGAGCAGTGATGCATCATGTAGTTTGTCAGCAATTTTCATTCGTTGTTCGACAGGTTCGGGAGACGTCTGAGCCAGAGCAAAGCGGATGTGGAGAGGTAGTTTATCTGTCCAGATGGTGAGGAGAGCTGTGTCAGAGAGTAGATCGTCGCTGACCAGGGCCTGTAGCCATTTCCAAAGTTGTGAAGGGTTGCCATTGCCTTGTTGCTCAATGTGGAACACTTGCCGTATTGCTGTCTCAGTTGAGCATGCAAGCCGACGTAGAACTGTCTTTTTGGCTAGAGTGTACCGGGTAGCTGAGTCCAGGGCGTCGACCAGGTCAGCAATCAACTCCTCCTGGTCGTGCAGCTGGGTGATAAGGCACAGAAATCTGGTTGATTCGTCGAGTTTGAAATGGTCGAACACTTCGTCCACAATTTTGAACTAGGTTGTTGCCCTGTCGGGATTGAATGTCCGCAGCATCGGTAAGCATTGTAGACCATTCGGAAGAAGAGGGTGAGTTGACGCGTCAGGGCACTGCCTGAAATGAGGTGTTGTTGCTGCAGTATTCCAGGAGAGTGTGTCTCCAGGGTATGTGGCAATGACGGCTGGTCGGGTGGCACCGCGAAGGTGACGCATTGTGGTTGGACGCGATCCGTCACTACTCGAAAGGCCGACGTAGGTGAGACACCATAATGTGGCAACTGCGGTTGCAGAAGTTCGACTGGAGCCGCTGTGGGGGCGACAGGTGATAAAAACTTCAAAGTTTGAAAACGTGTGCCAGTCCGTGGAAAACTTGACGTGCGATCAGAGTCAGAGCCACTTGTGTTATAGGGAGGCTGCAGAGGTGCAGGCTGTCCAAAAGCACAGTGAGGAAAATGATGTCAGACGGTGGGTGAAATGTGTGTATGTTCACTGTTCATAGTCACTTCACTCAAAAACGGTGTGCAGAAAAGGTGAATGTCGTGGCACAAAACACTTAGGTGTAGCAGTAGGACAGGGATGGAGGTCAGGCACAGATAACAAGCCATTGTTCCTGTTGCAAGCCGAGGTAATGAAGCAGGAAGGCATGTGCTGTTGCTGAACTGAGGCAGGCGCGGGAGTGGTCAGGTGCTGAGGAGGTAATGAAGCAGGAAGGCATGTGCTGTTGCTGAACTGAGGCAGGCGCGGGAGTGGTCAGGTGCTGAGGAGGTTGACCTGTGAAAAAAGCAGTTCTGGCCACGTGGCAGGAATCCGCATGGTACTGCACGGATTGCAGCATGGCAAACCGTTATCCTGGCAGTGGTAGGTTATCCAACAGAGACTTTGCAATAAGAGGTAACTGCACCATCGATGAGGGACGGCACATGTGGCGGGAACAAAGGCGTCTGATAGCTGGAGTCATGCACACTCCTAACCTCACTTATTGTTGCAGGCACAAAAACGTCTAGCGAAATCGGCGTAATCGAAGAGTGAGAGGCATTGTGTTGTAGTCCTGGTGGGTGTACATTGACCTTAACAGTATGTATGTCAATCACAAAATCCGGCGTTAGGCATTGCGCTGAAGACATTGTCTGAATGTAGTGTTGATGTAATACACGTGAAAATAACCAATGTGGAAGCCGCGGACACAGTGAAATGGTGAAAACTGAATACGTTACAACTCGGGGTCACCAGTGAGGTGAATACTCGGGTGAGCTACACCAAACAACACCTTATAATCAGGAGTTCATTTATTTACCTCTTCAAGTAAGGCTTAACAGAGAACTAGAAGTCAGACCAACACAAAGATAATGTTTTGCTAGGTTCAAAGATGATGCTCAGATCGATACTGGTGTCGATCTCATTGGCGCCACAAGCTGTTACTAATGCTTAAAGCTTATTTAGTAGACTCTCGTGGTCAACAGTATTAAAAGCCTTAAAATGATGGATAAAAATGCCTCTGACACATTCATCTTTGTCAAGAGCATCAAGTTACACTTTTGGGAATTCTACTATGGTTGGTTCCATACTTCTACAACTTCAGAAACCAAATTGTGGTTCCCTTAAATGGTAGTATTTATTCAATTAATTCCTAAACGTAACTTTCATAATTGAGGTTACTATCGTCTTAGAATTGTGACACTAGGGCAATGGGTCAGTAATTTTCTATATATTCTGCTTTAAATTTCTTTAGCAGAGGTAGGCCTACAGCTCTTGCTTCTTTTAAATACACTGGAATTTTCCTTTTGTAAAGGATCCATTAATATGTTTATTAAGGAAGCTTGCATATTTTCCAGGTATTGTTTCAGTAGACACATTGATACTTCATCTAGGTGTACTAATTTGGAAATTTTTAGTTTTTTACAGCTTTACTTACTTTATGCTCTGTGGCTGGTAGTAACATCATTGTATTTAGTGCATAATTATTTACAGGTGTTTTATTTGTTTTGGAAATTTTTGTTGTAACTTCTCCACCGTACTTGAAAAATGCTTCATCAGATTGTTTGCTAAGTTGTATGAATCATTCATTACTTTACCTTCCCTCCCTTATCAGTATATTATTATGGCTTTGTTTGTATATCCTGGTTTCTGTGTTGATGACAACCCAAACTACTTTGTATGTATTCTGTGCATAATATATTATCTCATAAAACGACTTTTTTTTTAAAGAAATCAGCACCTTCCTATAAATCTTTTTGCACCTATGCTAAAAATGCAAGAATTCTGTCACATTATGATTATTTCACATGGAACTGCCTATTTGGGCGTCGTGGAGGACTTCTTAATATCTGATGCTATCCGTTCGCTTTTGTGACAATTGCTACTGATGTGGTTTGCTACAATTTGTGCTCTGTGCTTATTTTTGCCTTAATCTAGGTTTATTCAACTAATGGAAAGTCCAGAGTAGAATAAAAACAATATAAAATGATAGATTGTACTAACCACATGGAGGAGGTGTTGAGTCACAGACAGATATAACAAAAACACTGGCAAGCTTTTATCTTTTGGGTCAAAAATTCCTTGTTCAGAAGCAAAAAACACAAACACATTTGGTGGCTAAGGTAAGGGTGCGGAAAGGCATTGTATTCCCATGAGACTGAGCAGGGACATGGCAGGGGACAGAACAGGGCTGAGAGGAGCAGAGTTGGAGGAGGCAGTACTGGGCGGGCTGGTGGGCGGGGGGGGGGGGGGGGGGAGGAGGTTGGAGGAAGAGAAGAGATGTTGAGAAGGGGAAAGACTAAAGACTAGTAGATGCATTGTTGGTATAGGCACATGCATAGTGTTAGAGTTAGAGTGGGGAAAGGGGTAGATGAGAGGGAATAGCAAAGGCTGAGGCCGGGGATTACAAGACCAAAGGATGTGTTGTAGAGAGAGTTCCGACGTGCACAATTCAGAAAAGCTGGTGTAGGTAGGAAACACCCAGATGGTGCAGACTGTGAAGCAGTCACTAAGGTGAAGCACACCATTTATCTCTTGGTGGCCATTCATGTGGACAGTCTTCTAGTTTTGTAGTCATGTCCATGTAGAAATCAGCATAGTGGTTGCAGCCTGGTTGTAAATCATCTGGCTGCTTTCACAGGCAGCCCAGCCTTTGACAGAATAGGAGTTGCCTGTGACAGGACAAGAGTAGGTGATAGTAGGTGGAATTAAGGGACAGATCTTATATTTTGGTCTATTGCAGGGATATGAGCCTTGAGGCAGGGAGCTGGGAGTGGGTGTGAAGTAGAGATGAGCAAGGGTATTATGTAGGTTTGGTGGGCAACAGTTTACCACTGTGGGAGTGGTGAGAGGATAGTATGTAGGATATTCCTCACTTTAGGGCACTACGGCAGGTAGTTGAAGCTATGCAACTGAATCACATTCTCTGCAAGGATTTCAACTACCACTTATCATGCCCTTAAATAGTAATATCTTACCCACTATCCTTCCCATCCCTCCCACAGTGATATTCTGCCACCCACCAAATGTACATAATATCCTTGTTTATCCCTGCACCGTGCCTGATTGAAACCCCTTGTCTCAGTGTTCATATCTCTATAATAGACCTAAATGCGAGACCTGTACCAAACAACATCCCACCACCACCTTCTCCAGTCCAGTCACAGACATCTCATATACCATAAAATGCCAAGCAATTGTGAACACAGTCATGTAAGCTACAAACTAAGCTGCAACCACTGTGCTGCTTTCTGCATGGTCATGAAGACTAACAAGATGTCTGTCCATATGAACGACCACCAGGAAACTGTGCCCAAGAAACAGCTGAACCACCCAGTTGCCAAGCATGCTGTCCAACACAGTGTGCTTCACTTCAGCGACAGCTTCACAGCCTGCACAATTTGGATTCTTCCTACCATCACCAGCTTTTCTGCAATGCTGTTAAGTGGTTTAATTCTATTTTGAAGTGTTTAATCTGTGTTTATATGCATGACAAATGTAGATGTTGCTGTAGCCTAGTCAGACAAAGAGTGGTATGCGTAGATTGTGGGTTGGAATTCCACAGGGGCAACTGCAGTGGGGATTTGACTGGAAAACTCAGTGGAACTGTAAACTCTTCAAGAAAGGCAAGAGAATCACTGAACAGGAGGCAAGGATTTGTGGCCTTCAGGCTGAATTAAATTTCATGAAGTTTGAAACAGATATATTGAAGAGGGTGGTGGGCGAGGGGGGAGGGGGGTGGTAGATCATGGGAACTGGCTGAAGGTAAAATGCAATGGGGTGAAATGGGAACAGCTCTTCAATTTCTTCATCTTCATTTGAGCTTACAGTATCTGACAAGTTTTCCATGTTACCTGAAGTAGAAGGGGAAGAACCTCATACAGTTGTAGGCCACATAAGTGCTATCATTAGCCAGGTGACAGAGAATTTGTGTAAAGGTTTTGACAAATAGGCTCAGGTTTTAATAGCAGGTGGAGCAGTGAACAACACGGCTGAAGACAGGAAGTACAGTGGTAGTGGTGACCTCATATGAAACAGCAGTAGCAACTACACACACAAGTGTTTGTTTTGTGTAGGTCCTACAGCATGATTAGCAGCTCCAAGTTAAAAGTGCTGTGACCCATGTGAACTCTGTCTTGCACAGGCTGCTGCTTACTGAAATAAATTCTCATATGAGTGCAATGCCTATTGCTTTAATTGGGAGATAGGAATATACTAGACACAGCCTACATGCAAATAACAGAGGGGAGATAGCTCGGTTGAGCTTCCTGCAAGAAAAGTACTGAAGGCCACCATTACACAAAGCAAAATCTCTGTAGTTACCAGTTTTAGAGGGGTACCATTTTTTAGGCTGGGATCAGAATTCAGAAAACCTCTTATGAAATAAATCATAATAACAGAATAACCTATGTTAGTTTGTTGATCTTTTTTTGGAATAACTGTGCTAGGAGGATGCCCAACAGCTAACACAAAGAGTAGGCCTATGAATTGGCATGAAATTTACATAATGAGAGATAATTACAACTAGCAGTACAGGAATTAAAGCATGGGCTGTTATTGAAACTAAATTGGTGCCATGAACAGTCTTCCTCATAGTGCAAGAAAAATTACAAAGAACAAATACTGAAGTCACAAAAAAAATGTATAAAGGATAATTTTTCTTACTCTGTCCATGGAGATTTTTAAAATCTCTGATTTTGCAGCAAACTTGGTGCTTAACAAAAAGTCAATTGTTTGATTATTATACATATATATTTAATAAAAATCACTATTCGGTTGCACTGATATCATTAATTTACCTCTAATTTTCTGAGGTTGCCACTCATACGGTCCATCCACTAAATATTGATGATCAGCAAGTATATATTATAAGATGTCTTGCAGGATGGAACAAATTACTGCCTCTTCTTATGATTACAGGCAAAATTCATGCTTATCAACTAATTAATGTATATTTTTCTTGCATTTTATTCAAACATAGCATTTACTACACATTGTTGATACAGTAGCAAAAATTACATGTCCTTATATGTGAGCTCTTAGACATAGTACTCTCAAGCTAGAATGAAATAAAAGTTTTTTTTTAATTGAATATTCTCCAGACATTGCTCTTCTGCTACCAAGATAATTTTAAAAGCTTGTCCTTGTTGTCTTCAGTGGCAATGTACAAATTTCTTATTACTAATGAGGAAAAGAAAACATTTACACAAATTAATAATGAAAAAAATAAAAAGGTATGATATTGGGAGCTAGTTGTTTAGGCATTACACAGTTGCCGCCCCCCCCCCCCCCCCACTGTACACTGACATTCTATGGAGATGTATAGTGTTAGGCAGTATCATATGATTAATTGGTTTCTATCTATTACCGATGTGAGGGAAAGTCAAAGCCCTTTTTTTCTCCGTCTTACATCATGTTAAGTGGAGATCTCATTTTTCCTTATTATATCTACATATACCACTACAAATAATTAAAAGGAAAACAAGTTATAAAAAAAGACATCAAATACTGTGCATATTCAACAACACTTGGTTTAGTTCCGTCTCTTTCATTACTGCGCCCACGTGTGTGGCAGGTAGATGGCGGCCTGGAAATGGGATTTGAGAGGTTGCTTCCTCGTTGAATACTTCTAACTCATGCGTGTCCATTTCACGGAAAGTGAAACGGCAAATTTGTCTGGTGTTGCACCGTGGATTCCTCCGCAAATATTTGTTCATTTCTGGAAAACTGTGTGGGTGCTTGTGGTAATTTCGATGCTGTGACAGAAGACCTCCAATTTTACGGTCCCAGAGCCATTGTTTACCCATTTTAATGTGGTTATTCAGTGGAGAGAAAATCTGTCCATCCGCAACCGCTGATACATCAAGTTCCTTTTGAAACTCTTCTCCATTTATTAAGAGTTGAGTGTGGTTCAGTAAAAATTTTGTAGATTTGTACACATATACCAAATGTCAACACACTTCACTTTCGAAAAAAACTCACTTTTACACAATTTCCTTGCCTATTGCCATACAATTCTATCACTTACTTGTTTTGTATACAGTTACAATCTTAATACATTCATGTATCACATATTATTGCTGACATTCCACTCACACTTACTTCATAATGAGTTTCATTTTGGGAATATTCAAAACACTACATTACCTACGATTATTTTCATAAACAATATTGTTAAAAGGAAAGTTGCTACTTAACATATAGCAGAGATGCTGAGACACAGATGGGCACAACAAAAAGAATGTCACAAATAATAGCTTTCGGCCAGTAAGACCTTCATCAGAATTAGACAGCAAACACACTCATACGCACTCACGCAAATGCAACTCACGCACACATGACCACAGTCTCAGGCAAATGAGGTCACCATGTGAGCAGCAGCACCATTGCATGAGGGGGTGGCGACTGTTTGGTGGTAAGAAAGAGTCTGGGTTGGGGGAGGGAGCAGTAGTAGTATAGGTGTGGCAGACAGTGATGTCCCGTTGGGGAGTGTAGAGGAACAAGGTGGAAAGAGGGTAGGGAAACTATGTGGAGTCGGGAAGTTCAAAATAGGGAGCCTAATGGTAGGGAGGGAGGGGATAGTGGAAGAGGAGAAAAGTAAAAAGACTGAGTGCAATGGAGGAATGAGGGTTGTGTAGTGCTGAAATGGGAACAGAGAAGAGCTGGATGGGAGACGACAATGACTAACGAAGGTTGAGGACAGGAGGGTTATGGATACTTAGGATATATTGCAGGGAAAGTTCCCACCTGCACAGTTCATAAAAATTAATGTTGGTGGGAACAATCCACATGGCACAGGATGTGAAGCAGTTACTGAAATGAAGGATGCCACGTTTGGCAGCATGCTCAGCAACAGGGTGGTCCATTTGTTTCTTGGCCACAGTTTGTTGGTGACATTCATGCAGACAGATAGCTTGTTGGTTGCCATGCCCACATAGAATACAGCACAGCGGTTGCAGCTTAGCTTGTAGATTACATGACTGGTTTCACAGGTAGCCCTGCCTTTGATGGGATAGGTGATGTTTGTGACTGGACAGGAGTAGGTGATGGTGGGAGGATGTATAAGACAGTTCTTTCACCTAAGTCTATTACAAGTCCATGAGCCATGGGGTAAGGGGTGGGAGCAGGGGTTGTGTAGGGGTGGACTAGTATATTGTGTAGGTTCGGTGGATAGTGGAGTACCATTGTGGGAGTGGTGGGAAGGCTAGTTATCAGGACATTTCTCATTTCAGGGCATGGTGACAGGTAGTCAAAACCCTGACAGAGAATTTAATTCAGTTGCTCAGTTCTGGGTGGTACTAAGTTATGAAGGGAATACTCTTCTGTGGCCGGACAGAGGGAGTTTTTGAGGTGGTGGGAGACTGGAAAGACAAGGCACAGGAGATTTGTTTTTTTGTACAAAGTTGGAGGTTTGTGAAGGCTTCAGTGAGAGAGTATATTTCGAGAGGGATTGGTCATTACTGCAGATGCAGAGCAGATAGGTGGCTAGGCTGTGTGAAAGGGACTTCTTGGTATGGAATGTGTGGCAGCTGTCGATATGGATGGAGGTACTGATGGAGTCTTCTTTGAGGTGGAGGTCCACATCTAGGAAGGTACCTTCTTGGGTTGCGTAATACCAGTTGAAGCACATGGAAGAGAAGTTGTTGAGGTTCTGGTGGAATGTGATAGGGTGTCCTCATTCACAATCCAAATCACTTAGATGTCATCAATTAATCTGAACCAGGTGAGAGGTTTAGGATTCTGGGTGTTTAGGATGGATTCCTTTAAATGACCCATGAATGGGTTGCCATAGGATGGTGCCATGTAGGTGCCCATCAAAGTACTGCAGTTGTTTATAGGTAATGTCTTCAAAGTAGAATTGTGGGTGAGGCTATAGTTGGTCACAGTGACTAGGAAGGAGGTAGTTGGTTTGGAATCTGTTGGCATTGGGAAAGGTAGTGTTCAACAACGGTAAGGTCATAGGCTCTAGGGATGTTAGTGTAAAGGTGTAACCTCCCCCTCACTTATCGACCTCAATGACAGTGAAAAATTAAACTGCGTGTACCTAATGGAAATTTGGGAAAAGCAATCGTCACCAAAGTTAATTGGTCAGTAAAGAGGGAGGAAAGGGTTACATCTAAATGAAAGGAAAAATGCAAATGAAATTGGTGAAAATTAATTTTGAGGAAAGGGTAAAATTAATAAATAAAGTAAATGTGCAGTCGTTACGTTAACAATTAATTGGCGTTAATTAGATATTTGAGATTTGGGGAAAATTACGGTCGCCAGTCCTATGGACAACTACTATAATAACTGAAAATGAAAGATTAATGCACATATAAGAAGCACTAAAAGTGTGGCAACTGAAGGTTGGCAAGTGCTGTGTGAAAACTGAATGTTTGTCGGAAGTATTAAGTTTGGCTACACTCTGACTTAATTTAGCAAAAGAATTAATAAAACTGGAAAACTGAAAGTTAATTTAGTGACTGAAATTAATAGTGGGCTTTGTTTCTGAAGCACTACGAAATTCAGTAAAATAAAGTTAGTCTTGGGCTACCTCAACAATCATTTCAAAGGCTACTTGAATCTACGCAATTTAGAAATAAGAGATTTAACTTTGAACCTGAATTACATTAGTAAAATTTAGTACGTACCAAGCTGACATGCAGTCACAGGTAAGCTAAAATATGGTAACAAAACTCGCACACTTAATTTGTTCTTGTGTAATCTAAATATTGTAGCTATCTGTGAATACCTTAACTGAACATTGAAATTAAAGCAGTGAAATCGAATGATATTAGATTAAAACTGTGTGCCCCACCCAGACTCGAACTCAGGACCTTTGCGTTTCGCGGGCAAGTGCTCTACCAACTGAGCTACCAAAGCACGACTCACGGCCGGTACTCACAGCTTTACTTCTGCCAGTACCTTGTCTCCTACCTTCCAAACTTTACAGAAGCTCTCCTGCGAACCTTGCAGATCTGGAACTCCTGAAAGAAAGGATATTGCGGAGACATGGCTTAGCCACAGCCTGGGGGATGTTTCCAGAATGAGATTTTCACTCTGCAGCGGAGTGTGCGCTGATATGAAACTTCCTGGCAGATTAAAACAGTGTGCCCGACCGAGACTCGAACTCAGGACCTTTGCCTTTCGCAAGCAAGTGCTCTACCAACTGAGCTACCAAAGCACGACTCACGCCTGGTACTCACAGCTGTACTTCTGCCAGTACCTCATCTCCTACCTTCCAAACTTTACAGAAGCTCTCCTGCGAACCTTGCCGAACTAGCACTCCTGAAAGAAAGGATATTGCGGAGAGCACTTGCCCCCAGGCTGTGGCTAAGCCATGTCTCCGCAATATCCTTTCTTTCAGGAGTGCTAGTTCTGCAAGGTTCGCAGGAGAGCTTCTGTAAAGTTTGGAAGGTAGGAGACGAGGTACTGGCAGAAATAAAGCTGTGAGTAGCGGGCGTGAGTCGTGCTTCGGTAGCTCAGTTGGTAGAGCACTTGCCCGCGAAAGGCAAAGGTTCCGAGTTCGAGTCTCGGTCGGGCACACAGTTTTAATTGGCCAGGAAGTTTCATATCAGCACACACTCCGCTGCAGAGTGAAAATCTCATTCTGCGAATGATATTACTTTAATGCTGGCGTTTGAATTTCAACGACACTCAGATTCATTCAGGAAAAGGAAGGGACCATACTTGGTAAAACAATTGGGACAATGAGCAACAAAGGTTCATGCTACGTTGCTGTAATTTAAAGAGAAAAATTTAACATTTTGTAAAGCTGAGGTCTGCCATACAGTTTTAAAACTTTACGTGCTACCAGTCGTCCTTGTTGGTTGATTGAAGGTTTGAAGTCGTCGATCGAGGAGGTGGTGACAGTCACTCATTGTGGGCCGTCGCTGTTGCAGAAGCTGGATGTTGGCACCCCTTCTTCTCGAAACGGCCACCAGGCGAAACGGGCTCTTGATGTGCGCCAGCTAATGCTTACCATCCGCAACACCATGTCAGAAACTATCATATTAAGTCGAGCACAGTTACATGCTGCCAAACCCCAAAAATGCGTCAACTCGCGGGAGCGTCAAACAACACACCTTCTCCACCGCCCTACTCCAGCCAGACTCCCTTTGCTCTGCCCACGCTCCACGCAGCAAAGTTAACACTACCAAAGGTCCTAAACACTTTGGTTCTCCGCACAACCTATCAATGTATTCGTTCGATAACATAGTTTTCCCTAGGCAAGACCCAGTGTAAGGGTACAAATAGTATTTACAAAACAAACCATAGTAAAACAATTACAATTTATAAAGACACAGAAATGTCATATCTTAAGGTAACAAAATAAGGAAAAATCTATAGTACAATAGATGGAAATAGAAGGATATGCATTTCCGGCGTTACAAAGGAAGGCTGTATCAGTAGTGAAGAGTAGGGAACCATATGGTAATGGGACAGGAACTGTGGTGAGTCAGTGGAGGAAATGGTTGGTATCTTTTGTATAGGAGGTTAGGTTCCAGGTAATAGGTTGAAGGTGTTGGTCTACAAGAGCAGGGATTCTCTCAGTGGTAGCATGGTAACCGGCTCCAGAGGGGCGTCCTGGGTGGTTGGGTTTATGGATTTTAGGAAGCATGTAGAAGGTCAGAGTGCATGGAGTGATAGGGGTGAGTAGAGAGATGGTCTCTGAGGAGAGGTTCTGAGAAGGGCGTAATAATTTGAGGAGTGACTGGAGATCCTGCTGGATTTCTGGAATAGGTTCACTATGGCGAGGTTTGTAGGTGGATGTATCTGACAGCTGATGGAGTCTCCCAGGTAATCCTTGCTGTTCAAAGCAACAGTGGTGGAACATTTATCCACAGGTAGGATTATCAGATCAGGATCAGTTTTAAGATGGTGGACTGCACTTCTTTCTGCAGATGAAAGGTTAGTTTGCATATTGAGGGATTTGAGGAATGTTGGTGAGGCAAGTTTTGAGGTTAAGAAATTTCTGGAAACTTAACAGAGGGTGACTTGGGGGCAGTGGAGGTGGATCACAGTTGGACGGAGAAGTGAACTGAGTTAGGCAGGGTTCAAAATTGGTCTTTGGTTGAATCTGATTGGAAGGATTGGTTGTGAAAAAGTGTTTCCACTGTGGGGACTGGGAGAAGGAGAAAAGGTCTTTGACAAGTCCTGCTTGATTGAATTTGGGAGTGGGGCAAAAAGTTAGGCCTTTGGAAAAGACTGATTTTCCTGTGCAGCTAAGGCTTCTGGAAGAACGTTTCATGACTGTTTTGGGTCTGTTTGGGTTCTCTGTTCTGTGTGGTGGTCGGAGGGAGTTTTGGAGGGTGGCCCTACTCTTCACTACTGATACAGGTGAGGAAGTGGAGGGGGTTTGGAGGTTGTTGTAGAGGGGGTGGTCAGTGGTACTCCAAGACGGGAGTAGGAAGTGAGCAGGGTGGAGAGCTTTTTGAGGTGGCATTGTGCTTGATGCTCTAGTTCTTGGAGGGCAGGAGTTACGATGTGTGGTATGGGTTCCAGGAATTTGGGATTGCATAGCAGGAGAATTTTGCGGATGGAGACAAGTTACCATAAGCAGGTTTGGGCTGGTTGATATGATTTTCAGGGCTATGTTGGTGAGGGCTAAGGATTAGCGAAATCTGAACTGGTGTAGGTCATTGTAGAAGGAGGAATGGCAGCCAAAGAGGGGTAATTTGATGGAATGGCCATTTGGGGGGTTGCATGAGCCAAGTAACGATGAAGGAACAGTATGTGGGACTGGCTTCTGGCTAGGGATAAGGTAACTTTTCTGAACTGACGCAGGTGGAAGGAGCAAGGGTCCATGGCGGTGGAAAAAATGCGAAAAATTGCGTGAATAACGTAGAATTACGTCCGAAAAATTTACAAAGATCACCCAATTACATGTGAAAAATCACGAGGAGGATGAAACGGAGGCAAAAGGGAGAAACAAGATGAAATTAGTGGGAGTCGTTGATAGTGTATGTGAAAAATCACTAGAATTGACGAGAAGTCACAAGAGATCAAAGAAAAGATATAAATAAAACACAGATCTATACTACTGTGGGTAGCAGGATGGATACGTATGAAGAAGGGGGATGGCAGATGTAACTGGATGAGGTCAAATTAGTGAGTACAAACAAGGATAGAAGAGAGAAGAGAGGGAGGGTAAGGAGGGGTTCATAGGATGATATATACTATCAGGCACCGAAAAGGAATGGGAAATGACAATCAAAAATGCAGGAGGGTGAACCTGGGAGAGTGATAAACTAGACAGTATGGATAAATGATATCAGTGGAAGTGATGTGGGTCATAAGAAGCAGCACTAACAATCAGTGTGGTCTCGTAGCCGTCTGTAGTACATGGTGTGATGCCATGACTAATAACGATATAGATATTTTTTTCCTTTCTTTTGCACATATATTGCTGATGACGTATAATATTTTTCATTGGTTATATAGTGTAAAACATGAAGTGTGACTATGTTTACTTTGCTGTTTTCAGTATGTTTTCCTCGTGTCAAGACTTAGATTGTTTCTGATGAAATTTCGAATAGTTTTATTAA
This sequence comes from Schistocerca gregaria, assembly GCF_023897955.1. NCBI lineage: Eukaryota > Metazoa > Arthropoda > Insecta > Orthoptera > Acrididae > Schistocerca > Schistocerca gregaria. The sequence goes on along the minus strand of NC_064923.1, from coordinate 616,116,975 downwards.
ATGTTTTGTTTGAAGCGGAATGCAATAGGCAGAAGTATTGTAAGAACTGTGGAGCGAGAGAGAGGTATAGATTTTTTCACAGCAGCCGAGATGGTTGATACAGTGTGGCTCATAAGTAGAGTGTGCAGCGGAGGAAACACAGGAAAGTAGTGAAAGAGGCATGGACACTGAGTATAGTAATGCATTAGCAAATAGAAACAAAGGAAAACAGCACTGGATTCGGATCGAAGTAAAGCTGCCTGGCAAAAATAAAGCAATGGGATATCCAGGATGAAATGTAACAATATTGTGAAGAGGAAAGTGATTACTCACCATATAGCGGAGATGCTGATTTGCAGGTAGGCACAACAAAAAGACTGCCACAAAAAATAGCTTTCTTCCAGTAAGGCCATCATCAGAATTAGATGGCAAACACACTCATGCAAACGTAACTCAGAGTCACATGACTGCAGTCTCAGGCAAATAAGGCCATTTTGGGAGTAGCAGTACCAGTGCGTGATGGGAGTGGCGACTGGGTGGGTGTAAGGAGAAGGCTGGGGCGGGGAGGGGGAGGGGGAGGGATATTAGGGTAAGCATACCGGACCATGACGTAACATTGGGGAGCATGGAGGGATGAAGTGGAATATGGGTATGGCAACTATGTGCAGTTGGGAAGTTAGAAAGAGGGAGCGGAGAGGAGGGGGGGAGGGCAGCGGAAAAGGAGACAACTAAAAAGACTGGATGCGATGGGGGAATGAGGGCTATGTAGTCCTGGAATGGGAACAGAGAAGTAGCTGGATGGGAGATGACAATGACTAACGAAGGTTGAGGTCAGGAGGGTTCGGGAATGTAGGATATATTGCACGGAAAGTTCCCACCTGGACATTTAATAAAAGCTGGTGTTGGTGGGAAGGATCCACATGGCGCAAGCTGTGAAGCAGTCATTGAAATGAAGGATGTCACATTTGGCAGCATGTTCAGCAGCAGGGTGGTCCACTTGTTTCTTGGCCACAGTTTGTCGGTGGACATACATGCAGACAGACAGCTCATTGGTTGTCATGCCCACATAGAATACAGCACAGTGGTTGCAGCTTAGTCTGTAGAACATACGACTGGTTTCACAGGTAGCCCTAGCTTTGGGATGGGTGATGTTTGTGACGACTGGAGTAGATGGTGGAGGGAGGATGTATAGGACAGGTCTTGCATCTTTGTCTGTTACAGGAGTATGAGTCACAGGATAAGGGGTTGGAGCAGGGTTTGTGTAGGGATGGAGAAATATATTGCGTAGGTTCGGTGGGCGGTGGAATACCACTGTGGGAGTGGTGGGAAGGATAGTTATCAAAGAGATTTCTCATTTCAGGGCATGATAAGAGGTAGTCAAAACTCTGGCGGAGAATTAATTCAGTTGCTCCAGTTCTGGATAGTACTGAGTTATGAGGGGAATGCTTCTCTGTGGCTGGACAGCGGGACTTTGTGAGGTGGTGGGAGACTGGAAGGATAAGGCACAGGAGATTTGTTTTTGTACAAGGTTGCGAGTATAATTACGCTTTGTGAAGGTTTCATTGAGACTCTCAGTATATTTCGAGAGGGACCACTCATCACTGCATATGCAGCGCACACGGTTGTCTAGGCTGTATGGAAGGGACTTCTTGGTATGGAATGTGTGGCAGCTGTCAAAGTGGTGCTATTATTGGTGGTTAGCAGTCATATCATATCAGTTTGGTTTGTAAATAATAGATTCGTTTCCATTTGTATTATAGAACAACTATGCGTAATGTGAGTTATCATCCTTATGTAAATATACAATCTGTATATATGGGTATCAAAAATCTTTATCTAAGAAATATTTTACATAATTCCTTCCATATTATTCATGGGAGCTTGTTATTTATTTACTGAGCAGGTGGGAAACATCAGCATCCACTTCAAATACAATATGTGCTACGTGCCTAGCTACTCTAAGCATCGCCTCTAGGAATGAATGGAGGAATCTATTTGACTATTATTAATTGCTAAGGAAAGGTCATATAACTCGTATATTGTGTTACAAGAAGACTCTCAATCAGCATTGTTTGAGGTAGATTCTTGTTATGTTCCTATTACATGAAATAGATATTATTTACTCCATACAATGTGTAAGTATTCATGACATGTGTTTTAATTGCCATCAATGTTATTGTCATCTGACATGTAGAAATTGTGGGAGTTATTTCTTTTCACATACATATACACATTGTAAAGAGAGAAATGGGTGTTGCGAGTTTGTGAAGCAGTGACTGAACCCTGTGTTTAGGTCGGCCCTTTACGTGTTAGGTAGCTTCAAATCTATGTCATTACAATGTCAGTTAGCAGACTGCTACTGTGTATACTTTGAATCGTTCATTCATATCACTTATATATATAATGTTTCTTACAACTAAATTCTATTCGCCTGAAGTGTGGTCCACTAAACTTGTATAGTACAATCCCACTCTCAAAGCTTATCATTTCTTCTTTCACGCCGTGTCGACACACTGGTTGCTGGAAAGAAACAATTTAAAACTGACTTAAAACTAAATGTTTAGTAGTTCTGTGGCCACTGATTCAGTCATTCTTTTACATCAGTATGCAACCATTTTATTCGCCTGTTCTGTCCAGTACATCACCAGCTTCACTTACTTTTACCCTGTTTAGTTGCGTTAGCTGGTGGTTGTTGATCATATCACCTAGCTAATAATTAAACCTACTGCGGCTGTGTTTACATGTGCATGGTCGTGAGTCATTATTTTCTCCTCGTCTGCTGACGTAGCTCACCTTTGCGATTACACCACAGTGTGTCTCGCAAGTTCTGACCTACTTCACTGCTTATCACGTCAAGCGAAACCACTGTATCATTTAATATCTATCTCTTTCACTTACCTACTACTTTATATACCAAAATACAAGTAAAATCTCTTATTTCGAAACATGTTTTCTTAACACTAATATTCAAAAGTAAACTGAAATTAAATTACTATTATGTACACTATGTACAGTAATTTTTGCGTCAAAAATGTTTATTCCACAAATGCCTTACAGTCCTTGTGGGAGTAAAGACCTTTGTTTCGGCCAGTCGTCTCGTAAATCCATCTATAAGCTCCAGCATATGGGAGTTTGGAAATTACATACGGTCCTGTATAAAGTAATTGCCACATCTTGTTTAACTTTCCTATTTTTGTTGACTTAGTACAGGTTCGTAACAGAACTCGTAGGCATTCACTGAACTGTGTAAAACATGTCAGTTTCCGATCATAGATTTTTTTCTTATATTCAGCCCTGTCTTCCAGTGTGATTGTTGTATGTTTAATTTTCTCCTCTAATATTTCCAATGCTGGTGTTTTTGGTAGGGTTGACTCCCATTTGTTCTTTTATCTGGTGTAAAGCATTAATTCAATGGTGTGAAACCAATGGAAGAATTTGTCAGATTGTTAATGACTTGCATGAAAGGTGTGACATATTCTACCCATTTGTGTGTCTCTGTGGTGTGTGTGTTTTTATGAACTGATTAATTCTCTTGAATATTCTTTCTACAGGTGATGTATTGGTGTGGAATCTTGATACTAAGATGTGTTTTATACCGTGTGATGTCATAAACTGCTTCCATTTCTGACCTATAAAATATGAGTCATTATCAGTAAGTTTTAATTGTGGCTTTCATATCCTCCTCAAGTAACCTTCTTCGATCTTTTTCCTGATGGAAGTCACTGTCGCACATGTGTAGCATACATCTTAATATGCATTCTAAAAACATCATATAGTTCTACTATGTATCTTACTCCAGCCTTGACTCTTGGATAGTGGCTAGCCACATCCAGAGAAACTAAATCTAGAGGTTACTTAGATCAAATCAGGTGAAGCACAATATGTTTATAAGAATTAGAATGTTTTGCCTTCTGACACACTATACATTTTCGTAGTATTTGAAGCACTCATCGTCTCAAAGTTGGAAAGTAGCCATGAGTATTGGGGCAACGATGGTACCACCCCACATTCCAATGTCGCCAGATGTATCCAAGCCGGCAGTGATGACATTATCAAATATGGTGGCATGTAGACTTGGCAACAGCGCATGATGTCATCAAATATGGCGGCTATGACGTCATTCAAGATAGCGGATTTTGGCGGGAAATTTGGATTTTGGTGGGAAGCTCAGTCGATTGGGCTACCTCCACTAACCTAACCCCCTCCCTCAGAAAATGGCGGGAAGTTCAAATTCCATCAGGATAATGCAATACACCACAGTTACTTCTACTAACCTATGAAAATGGTGGAAAGATAGGTCACTTGGACTAGCTCCACTAACCTAAGTCTTCTGACCATCACTTCAGCCTAGGGATTGGTGGGAAGTTCAAATTCCATCAGGATAATGCAATACATGACTGTTATTTCTACTAAGCTAAGAAAATGGTGGGAACGAAAGGGCAATTCCACTAACCTAAGTCAACTGACCACCACCTGCTCCTATAGATTGGTGGGCATAGGACTCAACCTGTGCTTTACATAAGTCTTTATTACTTTGCATACACCATTCTTTATTTAAACAATTACAGGCAGTACCACCATCTAGTGAATTCGCCACAAGGTCTGGACTATAACTGACCTAGAGCACAGTAATGCTGCCAGAGGGTACTGTCATCCCTCCTGTGACATAATCCAAAGTGGTGTGGGGAAATGGTGGGAAACAGTGTTGTCCAACTGGCGTAGTACGCAGAAACACCACCAGAGGGCACTCTCATCGGTGATGTAATCCAAGATGGAAACCATGACGTCAGATGATGACGCAAGTACCATTACCCATTTCTGTGTGATGTGACCAATTCATCTAATAAGCCCTGAATGTTAAGTGACATGATCTTTGCAAAATTATTATGCATAATGTTACTAACCTCAGATTTATTACCTGCTAAAGGACAAGGTAAGCAGTAATATGTGACTGCTGATGACGCTTTGGTTTATGATAAGATATTGTCAGTGAGTGATTGTAGATGCATACAAGATGCCGTAAACAACATTTGTAGTTGGTATTTATGAATAGCAGCTTGCTCTAAATGTAGAAAAATGTAAGTTAATTCAGATGCTTAGGAAAAACAATCCCAAATGTTCAAATTCAGCTTTGGTAGTTTGTTGCCTGACAGACTCAATCTATCAAATATTTAGACATAAAATTGCAAAACGATTTGAAACACAATGATCACACAAGATTGGTAGTTGGGTAGGTTAACGCTCAACTTTGGTTTATTGGGAGACTTTTAGGAAAGTGTAGCCCATCTATATAGTAGACTGCTCATAGAACAGTAGTGTAACCTATTCTTGAGTACTACTTGAGTGTTTTGGATCCTCACCAGGTCAGATGAAGGAAAGACATCAAAGCAATTCAGGGTAAGGTGCTAAATTTGTTACCAGTAGGTGCAATCAACATGTGAGTATTACAGAGATATTTCATGAACTCCAATGGGAATTCCAGGAGGAAAAAAATTCTTTTCGCAAAACACCATTGAGAAACACTAGCATTTAAAGCTAATTGCAGATTGACTGTACTGTCACCAATGTATATTTCATGTCAGGACCACAAAAATAAGATAATAGAAATTAGGGCTTGTGCAGAGGCATATGTACAGTCGCTTTTCCCCCATTCTGTTTCAGAGTGGAAACAGGAAAGGAAACGCCTATTAGTGGTACCTTGTACGCTGCACTGTGCACTAAATAGTGGCTTGCATAGGTGTAAAAATTCAGATGAAGTCCATGTGCTGAGTGGAATCCACTGCCTAATCTAATTATGTGCAAAAATAATTCATTTGTATTTCTTACAAGTATTAAACATAGCTTCATTTGCTTTCCTTACTTCTTTATAGATACAGGACTACATTGGTCATGCTGGAGAGGCACTAAGAGATTACTGAAGTTTTCTCATTTTATTTCTAGCCACACTTTTTTGCGCTGGCCAAGAACACTGTAACATAGTCAAGACCAAGATCATCCATCTCAGAGATCGATGAGACATCATGGGAACTAGCATTTGGTAAACTTGGACAAGTAAAGTCTTGGAGACGCTCTTCTCTCATCACTCATGAAATATTTCTCTCATGGCTGTCTGCATACATATGTATGCACACTGGCTTTGAAGGGCTCATACCTAGATTGGTTGAATGAACCCTAGGATAAGACAGAGACAGAGATACATAGTGTAGAAACAAACCTATACATAAAGCAGCTACAGCTGAAACAGCAAACATCATCATGACAAAATGTGGAGCCTCAATTAACAACAAGGAGGAGCCAAGAGGATGGAAGGGGGAGGGATACCACAGGAGGGGTAGCAGAAGGTGTTATGGTGCCGTGGAAGTGAGCGGGGACATGGTGTGGATAGGATAGGGCTGCTGGGGCAAAGTCAGGAGGCTGTGGTGGAAGAGAGGGAAAGGGAGATGAGAGAGGAGAGATGTAGAGAAGAGGAAAATACTAGTAGGCACATTCATGGAATAGAAGGCATGTGTCACGCTAGAGTGGAAGCGGGCAAGAGGGTAGCGGACAGGGACTGGTGCAGGCTGAGCCCAGGGGGGTTCCGAGAATGAAGGCTATGTAGTTCCCACCCACATGATTCAGAAAAGCTAATTTTGGTAGGAACAGTCGAGATGGCACAGGCTGTGAAGCAGTTACTGAAGTGAAACTCATCATGTTCACTACAAAATGTAGTGTCTCAATGTTTTTATAGTGGTGTTCCGTCTCAATATATGTAACAAATTCTCCTTTTCCCATATTAATTCTACATGAGCAAAACATTAGGGAGAAATATTTTATGTGTAACTTCTCTAATGCTGTGGTTATGAGGTGCTCAAAAAGACACAGGACGTCTATCTTTCCAGAGATTTCGAAATTTTACAACAGCAACAAGCTCTTCTACCTTATTACTCAATTCTCTGTTATTCTGACAAAGTAGGCTAAACTTACTTTTCTGGGTACTCTCAAGATTCTTATGGGGTTTGTATACTTCCTAAACAACTAGCTCCCAATGCATACAGTTTTATTTTTTGGTTATTAATTTTTATGAATGTTTTCTTTTCCTCATTAGTAATAAGAAATTTGTACATTGCCGGAGAAGACGATAAGGATAGGCTTTTTAAATTATCTTTGTAGCATAAGAGCAACGTCCAGAGAATATTCAATTTTTTTTCAACTTTTGTTTCATTCTTGCTTGGGAGTACTTATGTTTAAGAGCTCACATAAAAAACGTGTAATTTTTACTCATGCATCAACAAGGTGTGTAGTAAATGCTATGTGCGTATAAAAATGCAAGAAAATACATATATTTATTTGTTTATAAGTATGACTTTTGCCTGTAATCATAAGAAGAGGCAGTAATTTCTTCCATCCTGCCAGACATCTTATAATACATACTTGCTAATCATCAAGATTTAGTGGATGGACCGGCAACCACAGAAAATTAGAAGTAAATTAATATCAGTGCAATCTAATAGTGATTTCTATTAAATATATATGTGTAATAATCGAACAATTGAACAATTAACTTTTTATTAAGCACTACGTTTGCTGCAAAATCAGACATTCTAAAAATCTCCATGGACATCGTAAGAAAAATTATTCTTAATACATTATTCATTTTTGTGACTTCAGTATTCTATGTTGCATTGTAATTTTTCTTACTCTATGTGGAAGAGTATTCATGGCACCAATTTTGTTTCAACAAGAATTCATGCTGTAATTCCAGTACTACAAGTAGTAATTATCTCTCATTACATAAATTTCACGCTGATTCATACTCTTTGTGTTAACTGCTGGGCTTCCTCCCAGCATAGTCATTCCAAAACAACTACCAACAGTCTTACACAACTGGTGACCGATTTTCCAGGACAAAGTCGTGGCTAAGCATTGTGAATAATCATATTATTATTATTATTATTATTATTCTTTCTTCCTCTCGTTCTTTTCTTTTTATACGTATAAGATATACATTCAGCTTCTCGTCTCTATAAGTGAAAGCAGTTGGACGTACTGTGGGCTCCGCTGAGTTAATATTGTTAAAAAAGCTGTTCGTCTCTGTAAGTGAAAACGGACGGACGTACTTCGAGTTCCGCTAGGATAATATTGTTAAAAAAAACAAAAAAAAGTTGTCTGTCTCTATAAGTGGTAGCTGGTCGATATATGACGAGTTAAATCGAGTTAATATTGTTTAAAAAATGTGCGTTCCAAGTGTACATTAAAAGATCTTATAGAAAGTTATCGAGATAGCAAAGTTTATTTGTACATTCACAACGGCCATATCCGTCTGTTCATCTCTCCGTGATGCACTGAGAATCCTGCATGAAGAGGATCGAACCAGACAAGAATAACATGTGTTAGCAAAAGAGGGGCGATCCAGAATTAGTCATTCCAAGCTCTATGCATAATGGCGGTAACTAGAGAAAGAAGTATGTGAAGTTAAATGCTGAATATATGTATTGAACATTGAGGATCTGTTGATATTAGTGGCAGTTCAAGTTCACTCAGGATACATGTACCTTCCAATTTCTTTCAATTATTCTTTCAATATTTCCCTTTCAATTATTTAAGAGCAATTTTAATCAGTTTCCATTATATAATACATTTTTATTCCCCCCAACACTATTCAATGGCGACCATTCAAAGGACTGTGGCGAGCGGAATATGAACAGAGTTTTCAATTGTTGAGAGAAAACGTTTTTTTGAGATAAACGATCCATTTTATCGTTACAAGAAACTAATGACGCATTTGTTGCATTCTTACATGTCCATGATATTGGGACCATTAACAACTTGAAGGAGCAAATTAAAATTAAATTCGGGAATACGGATTTCAGTGGTTGAGGTAGGAAGCTCCTATGCTGTATGCTTATATGGCGTGCTTCGCGTCGTCTCCCTCGCAGTAAATAATCTATTTTCCTTCCAATTAATATCCTTTATGGAAAAATTGCATTTCTACAGAAAAGATGAAGATTTGTACAGTCATCATTAAAGTGCAAGATAAGTCATTCAGATCCTATAAGACTGTCAGATAATAATTAGGATCATTAATGACTACGCATGTAAATCTATTTTAATTGAAAAATAACGATACAAACGAAACTTCGTTTTTGAAAATTATTTTCTTATAATTTTATTAACCCTCCGTTGCTCTCTCGGATGACATTCGTCATCCACATGATTTTCCCGCTCAGTTTTGTCTGACAGGACTGGACTGAGTTCGCGCCATTTTCAGGCTGTTTGCTACAGTCATTGTTGGCTTTCACTTAGGAAATATACATTGTTTATGAAACATTATTATAGTCTGGAGGACACTGGTCATCCGCGCGAGCTCTACGGCACAATCTGATACAAAGTGAGTCTATATTACTTTATTACTTTCCTAGATTCATTCCATCTATTATGTGCATAAATTTAGTGGCACTGAAACTGATCGCAGTTGCCATCTGTGTTACCTAGTATTCTCTTTGTTTTTAGATTGTGGAAGAAATGTCAAAGTCAAAAAACCTTGGGCAGAGTTTTGTAGAGATCCTAATGCGTGGCTGGAATGGTTCAATGAGCTGAGTGATGAAGATGCCCACAGTAATAGCGCTGACTCAGAGACTGAGGATTCTGTTCATGAAAGCGATCATGATACAGCAATAGAACAGGAAGTGTCAGAAAATAATGAATATGAGTCACAAGAAGATGTAACTAAAGAGGATGTGTTTTTTTAGGGAAAGATGGAATAACTAAATGGAGAGAAAAAAATAAATTGCCTACCAATGTTAGAAGCAGATCTTGTAATATTATAACTCAAGCTCGTATAAAAAAGACAGAAATAGAAATTCTGAATTTGTTCTTGGATGAAAACATAGAAAACATAATAAGCATTATCGCAATATGCACTAATTTATACATCAATGAATTTCGTGGTAACTTCTCTAGGGAAAGGGATGCTAAAGAAACAGATGCGATAGAGATCAGAGCTTTCATTGGTTTGTTATATCTGTGTGGATCTTTGAGATGTTCTAGGAAAGAGTATATCGAAATTGTGGGATAACTCGAAGGAAAATGGACTTGAGTCATGCTATTTATGCATGAGTGAAAAACGATTCAGGTTTCTGATGAGACATCTGAGGTTTGATGATATCTGTGATAGATGTGTTCGCAGAGAGATTGACAAGTTGGCTGCTGTCAGAGAGGTACTTGAACTATTCACAAACAATTGCCAAAAATATTTTTCACCTAGTGGATATCTCACTGTTGATGAACAGCTTTTGAAATTAAAGGAAACTGCTCATTCAGGCAATATATTCATAGAAAACCTGCAAAGTATGGATTAAAAGTGTTTGCTTTGATTGGTGTAAAAACAGCTTACACTTTGAATTTAGAACCGTACATCAGTAATCAACCTGAGGGACTACATGATGCCAGTAATTCAGCTGAAGATAAAATTCTCTGAATGGTCGAACTGGTACAAGGCACAAGCAGAAATACTACTGGTGACAACTGGTTTACCAGTTTGTCTTTAGTCAAGAATCTTCCGGTGAAGAAACTGACATATGTCAGAACAGTACGAAAAAACAATAGAGAAGTGCTGAAAGAATTTCTACGAAAAAGAGAAAGGGAGCCAAAATCATCTATCTTTGAATTTCAGCAGGATTGTACATTGGTGTCATACGATCCAAAGAAAAATAGAACAGTGTTAGTGTTGTCAAGCATGCATTTCGATGACACTATAGATCGTTCAACGTGGGAACAAAATAAATCTGAAATGATTACTTTCTATAACATGTCAAAAGTGGGGGTCGGTCTTTTAGATCAGTTTTGTCAGAAGAACAATGTGTCATGTACGTATTATAGGAAGGTCGAGTATGGTACTGTTTTACAATATTTTGAACATTGCAGCCATAAAAGCTTTATGCGTATATAAATACGACTGCATGGCTTCAAATCAGGTTGTAAAAGGGTTCATTTTATAGAAAAAAAAATCAGCTGAAAACTAATAAAGCCTCAAATAGAGAGACATTCCCTTATTGAAAGCCTTCGATGTGAAATTCGGAGGAGGGCTAAATTATTGTTAGGCACTCAAGAATTTGTGGAACGACCAATGAAATCAACGGGGTCATGTGGAAGGTGTTATATATGTGAAAGTGCATGAAATAAACCAACTCGTACTCGGTGCACTACATGCAACAACTGGACATGTGTAGATCATCTGAAAGATATATGTGTAAACTGTGTTTTCAAATAATTTATTCTGTATTTCAATTTTGTTTGCACTTTCTCACTAAATTACAGTTTGTATACGCTTATTTGTTTGGTCGTTGCTTTAAAATAAACATTTCCATGTTCTTTTGATAAGTAGTTGCATTGTTACATACTCCTCAAGGCTTACATGGAAAACAGATGTAAATATCCAGAATGAGATTTTCACCCTCCAGCGGAGTGTGCGCTGATATGAAACTTCATGGCAGATTAAAACTGTGTGCCCGACCAAGACTCGATTTCGGGACCTTTGCCTTTCGCGGGATAGTGCTCTACCAACTGAGCTACCGCAGCACGACTATCGACCGGTACTCACAGCTTTACTTCTGCCAGTATCCGTCTCCTACCTTCCAAACTTTACAGAAGCTCTTCTGCGAAACTTGCAGAACTAGCACTCCTGAAAGAAAAGATACTGTGAAGACATGGCTTAGCCACAGCCTGGGGGATGTTTGCAGAATGAGATTTTCACTCTGCAGCGGAGTGTGCGCTGATATGAAACTTCCTGGCAGATTAAAACTGTGTGCCCGACCAAGACTCGAACCCCGTACCTTTGCCTTTCGCGGGCAAGTGCTCTACCAACTGAGCTACCGAAGCACGACTCACGATCGGTACTCACAGGTTTACTTCTGCCAGTATCCGTCTCCTACCTTCCAAACTTTACAGAAGCTCTTCTGCGAAACATGCAGAACTAGCACTCCTGAAAGAAAGGGTACGGTGGGGACATGGCTTAGCCAGAGCCTGGGGGATGTTTCCAGAATGAGATTTTCACTCTGCGCTGATATGAAACTTCATGGCAGATCAAAACTTTATGCCCGACCAGGACTCGAACCCCGTACCTTTGCCTTTCGCGGGCAAGTGCTCTACCAACTGAGCTACCGAAGCACGACTCACGATCGGTACTCACAGGTTTACTTCTGCCAGTATCCGTCTCCTACCTTCCAAACTTTACAGAAGCTCTTCTGTGAAACATGCAGACCTAGCACTCCTGAAAGAAAGGATACTGTGGAGACATGGCTTAGCCACAGCCTGGGGGATGTTTCCAGAATGAGATTTTCACTCTGCGCTGATATGAAACTTCATGGCAGATCAAAACTTTATGCCCGACCAGGACTCGAACCCCGTACCTTTGCCTTTCGCGGGCAAGTGCTCTACCAACTGAGCTACCGAAGCACGACTCACGATCGGTACTCACAGGTTTACTTCTGCCAGTATCCGTCTCCTACCTTCCAAACTTTACAGAAACTCTTCTGCGAAACATGCAGAACTAGCACTCCTGAAAGAAAGGATACTGTGGAGACATGGCTTAGCTACAGCCTGGGGGATGTTTGCAGAATGAGATTTTCACTCTGCAGCGGAGTGTGCGCATATATGAAACTTCATGGCAGATTAAAACTGTGTGCCCGACCAAGACTCGAACTCGGGACCTTTGCCTTTCGAGGGCAAGTGCTCTACCAACTGAGCTACCGAAGCGCGACTCACGACCGGTACTCACAGCTTTACTTCTGCCAGTATCCGTCTCCTACCTTCCAAGCTTTACAGAAGCTCTTCTGCAGAACATGCAGAACTAGCACTCCTGAAAGAAAGGATACTGTGGAGACATGGCTTAGCCACAGCCTGGGGGATGTTTCCAGAATGAGATTTTCACTCTGCAGCGGAGTGTGCGCATATATGAAACTTCCTGGCAGATTAAAACTGTGTGCCCGACCGCGACTCGAACTCGGGACCTTTCCCTTTCGCGGGCAGTCCTCTACCAACTGAGCTACCGAAGCACGACTCACGACCGGTACTCACAGCTTTACTTCTGCCAGTATCCGTCTCCTACCTTCCAAAATTTACAGAAGCTCTTCTGCGAAACATGCAGAACTAGCACTCTTGAAAGAAAGGATACTGTGGAGACATGGCTTAGCCACAGCCCGAGGATGTTTCCAGAATGAGATTTTCACTCTGCAGCCCAGAGTGCGCTGATATGAAACTTCATGGCAGATTAAAACTGTGTGCCCGACCAAGACTCGAACTCGGGACCTTTGCCTTTCGAGGGCAAGTGCTCTACCAACTGAGCTACCGAAGCGCGACTCACGACCGGTACTCACAGCTTTACTTCTGCCAGTATCCGTCTCCTACCTTCCAAGCTTTACAGAAGCTCGTCTGCGAAACATGCAGAACTAGCACTCCTGATAGAAAGGATACTGTGGAGACATGGCTTAGCCACAGCCTGGGGGATGTTTCCAGAATGAGATTTTCACTCTGCAACGGAGTGTGCGCTGATATGAAACTTCCTGGCAGATTAAAACTGTGTTCCCGAACGAGACTCGAACTCAGGACCTTTGCCTTTCGAGGACAAGTGCTCTACCAACTGAGATACTGAAGCACGACTCACGACCGGTACTCACAGCTTTACTTCTGCCAGTATCTGTCTCCTACCTTCCAAACTTTACAGAAGCTCTTCTGCGAAACATGCTGAACTAGCACTCCTGAAAGAAAGGATACTGTGGAGACATGGCTTAGCCACAGCCTGGGGGAGGTTTCCAGAATGAGATTTTCACTCTGCAGCGGAGTGTGTGCTGATATGAAACTTCATGGCAGATTAAAACTGTGTGCCCGACCGAGACACGAACTCGGGACCTTTGCCTTTCGAGGGCAAGTGCTCTACCAACTGAGCTAGCGAAGCACGACTCACGACCGGTACTCACAGCTTTACTTCTGCCAGTATCCGTCTCCTACCTTCCAAACTGTACAGAAGCTCTTCTGCGAAACATGCTGAACTAGCACTCCTGAAAGAAAAGATACTGTGAAGACATGGCTTGGCCACAGCCGGGGGGATGTTTCCAGAATGAGATTTTCACTCTGCGCTGATATGAAACTTCATGGCAGATAAAACTTTGTGCCTGACCAAGACTCGAACCCCGTACCTTTGCCATTCGCGGGCAAGTGCTCTACCAACTGAGCTACAGAAGCACGACTCACGATCGGTACTCACAGCTTTACTTCTGCCAGTATCCGTCTCCTACCTTCCAAACTTTACAGAAGCTCTTCTGCAAAACATGCAGAAATAGCACTTCTGAAAGAAAGGATACTGTGGAGACATGGCTTAGCCACAGCATGGGGGATGTTTGTAGAATGAGATTTTCACTCTGCAGTGGAGTGTGCTCTGATATGAAACTTCATGGCAGATTAAAACTGTGTGCCCGACCAAGACTCGATTTCGGGACCTTTGCCTTTCGCGGGATAGTGCTCTACCAACTGAGCTACCGCAGCACGACTCACGACCGGTACTCACAGCTTTACTTCTGCCAGTATCCGTCTCCTACCTTCCAAACTTTACAGAAGCTTTTCTGCGAAACTTGCAGAACTAGCACTCCTGAAAGAAAAGATACTGTGAAGACATGGCTTAGCCACAGCCTGGGGGATGTTTCTAGAATGAGATTTTCACTCTGCAGCGGAGTGTGCGCATATATCAAACTTCATGGCAGATTAAAACTGTGTGCCCGACCAAGACTCGAAATCGGGACCTTTGACTTTCACGGGCAAGTGCTCTACCAACTGAGCTACCGAAGAATGTCTCACGACCGGTACTCCCAGCTTTACTTCTGCCAGTATCTGTCTCCTACCTTCCAAACTTTACAGAAGCTCTTCTGCGAAACAAGCAGAACTAGCACTCCTGAAAGAAAGGATACTGTGGAAACATGGCTTAGCCACAGCATGGGGGATGTTTCCAGAGTGAGATTTTCACTCTACAGCGGAGAGTGCGCTGATATGAAACTTCCTGGCAGATTAAAACTGTGTGCCTGACCGCGACTCGAACTCGGGACCTTTCCCTTTCGCGGGCAGTCCTCTACCAACTGAGCTACCGAAGCACGACTCACGACCGGTACTCACAGCTTTACTTCTGCCAGTATCCGTCTCCTACCTTCCAAAATTTACAGAAGCTCTTCTGCGAAACATGCAGAACTAGCACTCCTGAAAGAAAGGATACTGTGGAGACATGGCTTAGCCACAGCCTGAGGATGTTTCCAGAATGAGATTTTCACTCTGCAGCCCAAAGTGCGCTGATATGAAACTTCATGGCAGATTAAAACTGTGTGCCCGACCAAGACTCGAACTCGGGACCTTTGCCTTTGGCGGGCAAGTGCTCTACCAACTGAGCTACCGAAGCGCGACTCACGACCGGTACTCACAGCTTTACTTCTGCCAGTATCCGTCTCCTACCTTCCAAGCTTTACAGAAGCTCTTCTGCGAAACATGCAGAACTAGCACTCCTGAAAGAAAGGATACTGTGGAGACATGGCTTAGCCACAGCCTGGGGGATGTTGCCAGAATGAGATTTTCACTCTGCAGCGGAGTGTGCGCATATATGAAACTTCATGGCAGAGTAAAACTGTGTGCCCGACCAAGACTCGAACTCGGGACCTTTGCCTTTGGCGGGCAAGTGCTCTACCAACTGAGCTACCGAAGCGCGACTCACGACCGGTACTCACAGCTTTACTTCTGCCAGTATCCGTCTCCTACCTTCCAAGCTTTACAGAAGCTCTTCTGCGAAACATGCAGAACTAGCACTCCTGAAAGAAAGGATACTGTGGGGACATGGCTTAGCCAGAGCCTGGGGGATGTTTCCAGAATGAGATTTTCACTCTGCGCTGATATGAAACTTCATGGCAGATCAAAACTTTATGCCCGACCAGGACTCGAACCCCGTACCTTTGCCTTTCGCGGGCAAGTGCTCTACCAACTGAGCTACCAAAGCACGACTCACGATCGGTACTCACAGGTTTACTTCTGCCAGTATCCGTCTCCTACCTTCCAAACTTTACAGAAGCTCTTCTGTGAAACATGCAGACCTAGCACTCCTGAAAGAAAGGATACTGTGGAGACATGGCTTAGCCACAGCCTGGGGGATGTTTCCAGAATGAGATTTTCACTCTGCGCTGATATGAAACTTCATGGCAGATCAAAACTTTATGCCCGACCAGGACTCGAACCCCGTACCTTTGCCTTTCGCGGGCAAGTGCTCTACCAACTGAGCTACCGAAGCACGACTCACGATCGGTACTCACAGGTTTACTTCTGCCAGTATCCATCTCCTACCTTCCAAACTTTACAGAAGCTCTTCTGCGAAACATGCAGAACTAGCACTCCTGAAAGAAAGGATACTGTGGAGACATGGCTTAGCTACAGCCTGGGGGATGTTTGCAGAATGAGATTTTCACTCTGCAGCGGAGTGTGCGCATATATGAAACTTCATGGCAGATTAAAACTGTGTGCCCGACGAAGACTCGAACTCGGGACCTTTGCCTTTCGAGGGCAAGTGCTCTACCAACTGAGCTACCGAAGCGCGACTCACGACCGGTACTCACAGCTTTACTTCTGCCAGTATCCGTCTCCTACCTACCAAGCTTTACAGAAGCTTTTCTGCAGAACATGCAGAACTAGCACTCCTGAAAGAAAGGATACTGTGGAGACATGGCTTAGCCACAGCCTGGGGGATGTTGCCAGAATGAGATTTTCACTCTGCAGCGGAGTGTGCGCATATATGAAACTTCATGGCAGAGTAAAACTGTATGCCCGACCAAGACTCGAACTCGGGACCTTTGCCTTTGGTGGGCAAGTGCTCTACCAACTGAGCTACCGAAGCACCACTCACGACCAGTACTCACAGCTTTACTTCTGCCAGTATCTGTCTCCTACCTTCCAAACTTTACAGAAGCTCTTCTGCGAAACATGCTGAACTAGCACTCCTGAAAGAAAGGATACTGTGGAGACATGGCTTAGCCACAGCCTGGGGGAGGTTTCCAGAATGAGATTTTCACTCTGCAGCGGAGTGTGTGCTGATATGAAACTTCATGGCAGATTAAAACTGTGTGCCCGACCGAGACTCGAACTCGGGACCTTTGCCTTTCGAGGGCAAGTGCTCTACCAACTGAGCTACCGAAGCACGACTCACGACCGGTACTCACAGCTTTACTTCTGCCAGTATCTGTCTCCTACCTTCCAAACATTACAGAAGCTCTTCTGCGAAACATGCTGAACTAGCACTCCTGAAAGAAAGGATACTGTGGAGACATGGCTTAGCCACAGCCTGGGGGAGGTTTCCAGAATGAGATTTTCACTCTGCAGCGGAGTGTGTGCTGATATGAAACTTCATGGCAGATTAAAACTGTGTGCCCGACCGAGACTCGAACTCGGGACCTTTGCCTTTCGAGGGCAAGTGCTCTACCAACTGAGCTACCGAAGCACGACTCACGACCGGTACTCACAGCTTTACTTCTGCCAGTAACCGTCTCCTACATTCCAAACTCTACAGAAGCTCTTCTGCGAAACATGCTGAACTAGCACTCCTGAAAGAAAAGATACTGTGAAGACATGGCTTGGCCACAGCCGGGGGGATGTTTCCAGAATGAGATTTTCACTCTGCGCTGATATGAAACTTCATGGCAGATAAAACTTTGTGCCCGACCAAGACTCGAACCCCGTACCTTTGCCATTCGCGGGCAAGTGCTCTACCAACTGAGCTATCGAAGCACGACTCACGATCGGTACTCACAGGTTTACTTCTGCCAGTATCCGTCTCCTACCATCCAAACTTAACAGAAGCTCTTCTGCGAAACATGCAGAACTAGCACACCTGAAAGAAAGGGTACTGTGGAGACATGACTTAGCCACAGCCTGGGGGATGTTTGCTGAATGAGATTTTCACTCTGCAGCGGAGTGTGCGCATATATGAAACTTCATGGCAGATTAAAACTGTGTGCCCGAATAAGACTCGTACTCAGGACCTTTGCCTTTCGCGGGCAAGTGCTCTACCAACTGAGCTACCGAAGCACGACTCACGACTGGTACTCACAGCTTTACTTCTTCCAGTATCCGTCTCCTACCTTCCAAGCTTTACAGAAGCCTTTCTGTGAAACATGCAGAACTAGCACTCCTGAAAGAAAGGATACTGTGGAGACATGGCTTAGGCACAGCCTGGGGGATGTTTCCAGAATGAGATTTTCACTCTGCAACGGAGTGTGCGCTGATATGAAACTTCCTGGCAGATTAAAACTGTGTTCCCGAACGAGACTCGAACTCAGGACCTTTGCCTTTCGAGGGCAAGTGCTCTACCAACTGAGATACTGAAGCACGACTCACGACCGGTACTCACAGCTTTACTTCTGCCAGTATCCGTCTCCTACCTTCCAAACTTTACAGAAGCTCTTCTGCGAAACATGCAGAACTAGCACTGCTGAAAGAAAGGATACTCTGGAGACATGGCTTAGCCACAGCCTGGGGGATGTTTCCAGAATGAGATTTTCACTCTGCAGCGGAGTGTGCGCTGATATGAAACTTCATAGCAGATTAAAACTGTGTGCCCGACCAAGACTCGAACCCGGGACCTTTGCCTTTCGAGGACAAGTGCTCTACCAACTGAGCTACCGAAGCATGTCTCACGACCGGTACTCCCAGCTTTACTTCTGCCAGTATCTGTCTCCTACCTTCCAAACTTTACAGAAGCTCTTCTGCGAAACAAGCAGATCTAGCACTCCTGAAAGAAAGGATACTGTGGAGACATGGCTTAGCCACAGCATGGGGGATGTTTCCAGAGTGAGATTTTCACTCTGCAGCGGAGAGTGCGCTGATATGAAACTTCCTGGCAGATTAATACTGTGTGCCCGACCGCGACTCGAACTCGGGACCTTTCCCTTTCGCGGGCAGTCCTCTACCAACTGAGCTACCGAAGCACGACTCACGACCGGTACTCACAGCTTTACTTCTGCCAGTATCCGTCTCCTACCTTCCAAAATTTACAGAAGCTCTTCTGCGAAACATGCAGAACTAGCACTCTTGAAAGAAAGGATACTGTGGAGACATGGCTTAGCCACAGCCCGAGGATGTTTCCAGAATGAGATTTTCACTCTGCAGCCCAGAGTGCGCTGATATGAAACTTCATGGCAGATTAAAACTGTGTGCCCGACCAAGACTCGAACTCGGGACCTTTGCCTTTCGAGGGCAAGTGCTCTACCAACTGAGCTACCGAAGCGCGACTCACGACCGTTACTCACAGCTTTACTTCTGCCAGTATCCGTCTCCTACCTTCCAAGCTTTACAGAAGCTCGTCTGCGAAACATGCTGAACTAGCACTCCTGAAAGAAAGGATACTGTGGAGACATGGCTTAGCCACAGCCTGGGGGAGGTTTCCAGAATGAGATTTTCACTCTGCAGCGGAGTGTGTGCTGATATGAAACTTCATGGCAGATTAAAACTGTGTGCCCGACCGAGACACGAACTTGGGACCTTTGCCTTTCGAGGGCAAGTGCTCTACCAACTGAGCTAGCGAAGCACGACTCACGACCGGTACTCACAGCTTTACTTCTGCCAGTATCCGTCTCCTACCTTCCAAACTCTACAGAAGCTCTTCTGCGAAACATGCTGAACTAGCACTCCTGAAAGAAAAGATACTGTGAAGACATGGCTTGGCCACAGCCGGGGGGATGTTTCCAGAATGAGATTTTCACTCTGCGCTGATATGAAACTTCATGGCAGATAAAACTTTGTGCCTGACCAAGACTCGAACCCCGTACCTTTGCCATTCGCGGGCAAGTGCTCTACCAACTGAGCTACAGAAGCACGACTCACGATCGGTACTCACAGGTTTACTTCTGCCAGTATCCGTCTCCTACCATCCAAACTTTACAGAAGCTCTTCTGCGAAACATGCAGAACTAGCACACCTGAAAGAAAGGGTACTGTGGAGACATGACTTAGCCACAGCCTGGGGGATGTTTGCTGAATGAGATTTTCACTCTGCAGCGGTGTGTGCGCATATATGAAACTTCATGGCAGATTAAAACTGTGTGCCCGATTAAGACTCGTACTCAGGACCTTTGCCTTTCGCGGGCAAGTGCTCTACCAACTGAGCTACCGAAGCACGACTCACGACCGGTACTCACAGCTTTACTTCTGCCAGTATCCGTCTCCTACCTTCCAAACTTTACAGAAGCTCTTCTGCGAAAAATGCAGAACTAGCACTGCTGAAAGAAAGGATACAGTGGAGACATGGCTTAGCCACAGCCTGGGGGATGTTTCCAGAATGAGATTTTCACTCTGCAGCGGAGTGTGCGCTGATATGAAACTTCATGGCAGATTAAAACTGTGTCCCGACCAAGCCTCGAACTCGGGAACTTTGCCTTTCGCGGGTAAGTGCTCTACCAACTGAGCTACCGAAGCACGACTCACGACTGGTACTCACAGCTTTACTTCTACCAGTATCCGTCTCCTACCTTCCAAGCTTTACAGAAGCCTTTCTGTGAAACATGCAGAACTAGCACTCCTGAAAGAAAGGATACTGTGGAGACATGGCTTAGCCACAGCCTGGGGGATGTTTCCAGAATGAGATTTTCACTCTGCAACGGAGTGTGCGCTGATATGAAACTTCCTGGCAGATTATAACTGTGTGCACAAATGAGACTCGTACTCAGGACCTTTGCCTTTCGAGGGCAAGTGCTCTACCAACTGAGATACTGAAGCACGACTCACGACCGGTACTCACAGGTTTACTTCTGCCAGTATCCGTCTCCTACCTTCCAAACTTTACAGAAGCTCTTCTGCGAAACATGCAGAACTAGCACTCCTGAAAGAAAGGATACTGTGGAGACATGGCTTAGGCACAGCCTGAGGATGTTTCCAAAATGAGATTTTCACTCTGCAGCGGAGAGTGCGCGATATGAAACTTCATGGCAGATTAAAACTGTGTGCCCGACCAAGACTCGAAGTCGGGACCTTTTCCTTTCGCGGGCAAGTGCTCTACCAACTGAGTTACCGAAGCACGACTCACGACCGGTACTCACAGCTTTACTTCTGCCAGTATCCGTCTCCTACCTTCCAAACTTTACAGAAGCTCTTCTGCAAAACATGCAGAAATAGCACTTCTGAAATAAAGGATACTGTGGAGACATGGCTTAGCCACAGCATGGGGGATGTTTGTAGAATGAGATTTTCACTCTGCAGTGGAGTGTGCTCTGATATGAAACTTCATGGCAGATTAAAACTGTGTGCCCGACCAAGACTCGATTTCGGGACCTTTGCCTTTCGCGGGATAGTGCTCTACCAACTGAGCTACCGCAGCACGACTCACGACCGGTACTCACAGCTTTACTTCTGCCAGTATCCGTCTCCTACCTTCCAAACTTTACAGAAGCTTTTCTGCGAAACTTGCAGAACTAGCACTCCTGAAAGAAAAGCTACTGTGAAGACATGGCTTAGCCACAGCCTGGGGGATGTTTCTAGAATGAGATTTTCACTCTGCAGCGGAGTGTGCGCATATATGAAACTTCATGGGAGATTAAAACTGTGTGCCCGACCAAGACTCGAAATCGGGACCTTTGACTTTCACGGGCAAGTGCTCTACCAACTGAGCTACCGAAGCATGTCTCACGACCGGTACTACCAGCTTTACTTCTGCCAGTATCTGTCTCCTACCTTCCAAACTTTACAGAAGCTCTTCTGCGAAACAAGCAGAACTAGCACTCCTGAAAGAAAGGATACTGTGGAAACATGGCTTAGCCACAGCATGGGGGATGTTTCCAGAGTGAGAATTTCACTCTGCAGCGGAGAGTGCGCTGATATGAAACTTCATGGCAGATTAAAACTGTGTGCCCGACTAAGACTCGAACTCGGGACCTTTGCCTTTCGAGGGCAAGTGCTCTACCAACTGAGCTACCGAAGCGCGACTCACGACCGGTACTCACAGCTTTACTTCTGCCAGTATCCGTCTCCTACCTTCCAAGCTTTACAGAAGCTCTTCTGCGAAACATGCAGAACTAGCACTCCTGAAAGAAAGGATACTGTGGAGACATGGCTTAGCCACAGCCTGGGGGATGTTGCCAGAATGAGATTTTCACTCTGCAGCGGAGTGTGCGCATATATGAAACATCATGGCAGAGTAAAACTGTGTGCCCGACCAAGACTCGAACTCGGGACCTTTGCCTTTGGCGGGCAAGTGCTCTACCAACTGAGCTACCGAAGCACGACTCACGACCGGTACTCACAGCTTTACTTCTGCCACTATCCGTCTCCTACCTTCCAAGTTTTACAGAAGCTCTTCTGCGAAACATGCAGAACTAGCACTCCTGAAAGAAAGGATACTGTGGAGACATTGCTTAGCCACAGCCTGGGGGATGTTTCCAGAATGAGATTTTCACTCTGCAGCGGAGTGTGCGCTTATATGAAACTTCCTGACACTTTAAAACTGTGTGCCTGAACGAGACTCGAACTCAGGACCTTTGCCTTTCGAGGGCAAGTGCTCTACCAACTGAGATACTGAAGCACGACTCACGACCGGTACTCACAGCTTTACTTCTGCCAGTATCCGTCTCCTACCTTCCAAACTTTACAGAAGCTCTTCTGCGAAACATGTAGAACTAGCACTCCTGAAAGAAAAGATACTGTGAAGACATGGCATAGCCACAGCCAGGGGGATGTTTCCAGAATGAGATTTTCACTCTGCAGCGGAGTGTACCCTGATATGAAATTTCATGGCATACTAAAACTGTGTGCCCGACCAAGACTCGAACTCGGCACCTTTGCCTTTCGCGGGCAAGTGCTCTACCAACTGAGCTACCGAAGCACGTCTCACGACCGGCACTCACAGCTTTACTTCTGCCAGTATCCGTCTCCTACCTTCCAAACTTTACAGAAGCTCTTCTGCGAAACATGCAGAACTAGCACTCCTGAAAGAAAGGATACTGTGGAGACATGGCTTAGCCACAGCCTGGGGGATGTTTCCAGAATGAGATTTTCACTCTGCGCTGATATGAAACTTCATGGCAGATTAAAACTGTGTGCCTGACCAAGACTCGAACTCGGGACCTCTGACTTCTGCGGCATAGTGCTCTACCAACTGAGCTACCGAAGCACGACTCACGACCGGTACTCACAGCTTTACTTCTGCCAGTATCCGTCTCCTACCTTCCAAACTTTACAGAAGCTCTTCTGCGAAACATGCAGAACTAGCACTCCTGAAAGAAAGGATACTGTGGAGACATGGCTTAGCCACAGCCTGGGAAATGTTTCCAGAATGAGATTTTCACTCTGCAGCGGAGTGTGCGCTGATATGAAACTTCCTGGCAGATTAAAACTGTGTTCCCGAACGAGACTCGAACTCAGGACCTTTGCCTTTCGAGGACAAGTGCTCTACCAACTGAGATACTGAAGCACGACTCACGACCGGTACTCACAGCTTTACTTCTGCCAGTATCTGACTCCTACCTTCCAAACTTTACAGAAGCTCTTCTGCGAAACATGCTGAACTAGCACTCCTGAAAGAAAGGATACTGTGGAGACATGGCTTAGCCACAGCCTGGGGGAGGTTTTCAGAATGAGATTTTCACTCTGCAGCGGAGTGTGTGCTGATATGAAACTTCATGGCAGATTAAAACTGTGTGCCCGACCGAGACTCGAACTCGGGACCTTTGCCTTTCGAGGGCAAGTGCTCTACCAACTGAGCTACCGAAGCACGACTCACGACCGGTACTCACAGCTTTACTTCTGCCAGTATCCGTCTCCTACCTTCCAAACTCTACAGAAGCTCTTCTGCGAAACATGCTGAACTAGCACTCCTGAAAGAAGAGATACTGTGAAGACATGGATTAGCCACAGCCGGGGGGATGTTTCCAGAATGAGATTTTCACTCTGCACTGATATGAAACTTAATGGCAGATAAAACTTTGTGCCCGACCAAGACTCGAACCCCGTACCTTTGCCATTCGCGAGCAAGTGCTCTACCAACTGAGCTACCGAAGCACGACTCACGATCGGTACTCACAGGTTTACTTCTGCCAGTATCCGTCTCCTACCTTCCAAACTTTACAGTAGCTCTTCTGCGAAAAATGCAGAACTAGCACTGCTGAAAGAAAGGATACTGTGGAGACATGGCTTAGCCACAGCCTGGGGGATGTTTCCAGAATGAGATTTTCACTCTGAAGCGGAGTGTGCGCTGATATGAAACTTCATGGCAGATTAAAACTGTGTCCCGACCAAGCCTCGAACTCGGGAACTTTGCCTTTCGCGGGTAAGTGCTCTACCAACTGAGCTACCGAAGCACGACTCACGACTGGTACTCACAGCTTTACTTCTACCAGTATCCGTCTCCTACCTTCCAAGCTTTACAGAAGCCTTTCTGTGAAACATGCAGAACTAGCACTCCTGAAAGAAAGGATACTGTGGAGACATGGCTTAGCCACAACCTGGGGGATGTTTCCAGAATGAGATTTTCACTCTGCAACGGAGTGTGCGCTGATATGAAACTTCCTGGCAGATTATAACTGTGTGCACAAACGAGACCCGAACTCAGGACCTTTGCCTTTCGAGGGCAAGTGCTCTACCAACTGAGATACTGAAGCACGACTCACGACCGGTACTCACAGGTTTACTTCTGCCAGTATCCGTCTCCTACCTTCCAAACTTTACAGAAGCTCTTCTGCGAAACATGCAGAACTAGCACTCCTGAAAGAAAGGATACTGTGGAGACATGGCTTAGGCACAGCCTGAGGATGTTTCCAAAACGAGATTTTCACTCTGCAGCGGAGAGTGCGCCGATATGAAACTTCATGGCAGATTAAAACTGTGTGCCCGACCAAGACTCGAAGTCGGGAAATTTGCCTTTGGCGGGCAAGTGCTCTACCAACTGAGCTACCGAAGCACGACTCACGACCGGTACTCACAGGTTTACTTCTGCCAGTATCCGTCTCCTACCTTCCAAACTTTACAGAAGCTCTTCTGCAGAACATGCAGAAATAGCACTTCTGACAGAAGGGATACTGTGGAGACATGGCTTAGCCACAGCATGGGGGATGTTTGTAGAATGAGATTTTCACTCTGCAGTGGAGTGTGCTCTGATATGAAACGTCATGGCAGATTAAAACTGTGTGCCCGACCAAGACTCGATTTCGGGACCTTTGCCTTTCGCGGGATAGTGCTCTACCAACTGAGCTACCGCAGCACGACTCACGACCGGTACTCACAGCTTTACTTCTGCCAGTATCCGTCTCCTACCTTCCAAACTTTACAGAAGCTTTTCTGCGAAACTTGCAGAACTAGCACTCCTGAAAGAAAAGATACTGTGAAGACATGGCTTAGCCACAGCCTGGGGGATGTTTCTAGAATGAGATTTTCACTCTGCAGCGGAGTGTGCGCATATATGAAACTTCATGGCAGATTAAAACTGTGTGCCCGACCAAGACTCGAAATCGGGACCTTTGCCTTTCACGGGGAAGTGCTCTACCAACTGAGCTACCGAAGCACGACTCATGACCGGTACTCACAGCTTTACTTCTGCCAGTATCCGTCTCCTACCTTCCAAACTTTACAGAAGCTCTTCTGCGAAACATGCAGAAATAGCACTCCTGAAAGAAAGGATACTCTGGAGACATGGCTTAGCCACAGCCTGGGGGATGTTTCCAGAATGAGATTTTCACTCTGCAGCGGAGTGTGCGCTGATATGAAACTTCATAGCAGATTAAAACTGTGTGCCCGACCAAGACTCGAATTCGGGACCTTTGCCATTCGCGGGCAAGTGCTCTACCAACTGAGCTACCGAAGCACGACTCACGACCAGTACTCACAGCTTTACTTCTGCCAGTATCCGTCTCCTACCTTCCAAACTTTACAGAAGCTCTCCTGCAAAACATGCAGAAATAGCACTTCTGAAAGAAAGGATATTTTGGAGACATGGCTTAGCCACAGCCTGGGGGAGGTTCCAGAATGAGATTTTCACTCTGCAACGGAGTGTGTGCTGATATGAAACTTCATGGCAGATTAAAACTGTGTGCCCGACCAAGACTCGACCTCGGGACCTTTGCTTTTGCGGGCAAGTGCTCTACCAACTGAGATACTGAAGCACGACTCACGACCGGTACTCACAGCTTTACTTCTGCCAGTATCGGTCTCCTACCTTCCAAACTTTACAGAAGCTCTTCTACGAAATATGCAGAACTAACACTCCTGAAAGAAAGGATACCGTGGAGACATGGCTTAGCCACAGTCTGGGGGATGTTTCCAGAGTGAGATTTTCACTCTGCAGCGGAGAGTGCGCTGATATGAAACTTCCTGGCAGATTAAAACTGTGTGCCCGACCAAGACTCGAACTCGGGACCTTTGCCTTTCGCGGGCAAGTGCTCTACCAACTCAGCTACCGAAGAACGACTCACGACCGGTACTCACAGCTTTACTTCTGCCAGTATCCGTCTCCTACCTTCCAAACTTTACAGAAGCGCTTCTGTGAAACATGCAGACCTAGCACTCCTGAAAGAAAGGATACTGTGGAGACATGGCTTAGCCACAGCCTGAGGGATGTTTCCAGAATGTGATTTTCACTCTGCAGCGGAGTGTACGCTGGTATGAAACTTCATGGCAGATTAAAACTGTGTGCCCGACCGAGACTCGAACTCGGGACCTTTGCCTTTCATGGGCAAGTGCTCTTCCTACTGAGCTACCGAAGCACGACTCACGACCGGTACTCACAGCTTTACTTCTGCCAGTATCCGTCTCCTACAGAAGCTACAGAAGCTCTTCTGCGAAACATGCAGAACTAGCACTCCTGAAAGAAAAGATATTGTGGAGACATGGCTTAGCCACAGCTTGGGGGATGTTTCCAGAATGAGATTTTCACTCTGCAGCGGAGTGTGCGCTGATATCAAACTTCATGGCAGAATAAAGCTGTTTGCCCGACCAAGACTCGAACTCGGGTCCTTTGCCTTTCGCGGGCAAGTGCTCTACCAACTGAGCTACCGAAGCACGACTCACGACCGGCACTCACAGCTTTACTTCTGCCAGTATCCGTCTCCTACAGAAGCTACAGAAGCTCTTCTGCGAAACATGCAGAACTAGCACTCCTGAAAGAAAGGATACTGTGGAGACATGGCTTAGCCACAACCTGGGGGATGTTTCCAGAATGAGATTTTCACTCTGCAACGGTGTGTGCGCTGATATGAAACTTCCTGGCAGATTATAACTGTGTGCACAAACGAGACTCGAACTCAGGACCTTTGCCTTTCGAGGGCAAGTGCTCTACCAACTGAGATACTGAAGCACGACTCACGACCGGTACTCACAGGTTTACTTCTGCCAGTATCCGTCTCCTACCTTCCAAACTTTACAGAAGCTCTTCTGCGAAACATGCAGAACTAGCACTCCTGAAAGAAAGGATACTGTGGAGACATGGCTTAGGCACAGCCTGAGGATGTTTCCCAAACGAGATTTTCACTCTGCAGCGCAGAGTGCGCCGATATGAAACTTCATGGCAGATTAAAACTGTGTGCCCGACCAAGACTCGAAGTCGGGAAATTTGCCTTTGGCGGGCAAGTGCTCTACCAACTGAGCTACCGAAGCACGACTCACGACCGGTACTCACAGGTTTACTTCTGCCAGTATCCGTCTCCTACCTTCCAAACTTTACAGAAGCTCTTTTGCAGAACATGCAGAAATAGCACTTCTGACAGAAAGGATACTGTGGAGACATGGCTTAGCCACAGCATGTGGGATGTTTGTAGAATGAGATTTTCACTCTGCAGTGGAGTGTGCTCTGATATGAAACGTCATGGCAGATTAAAACTGTGTGCCCGACCAAGACTCGATTTCAGGACCTTTGCCTTTCGCGGGATAGTGCTCTACCAACTGATCTACCGCAGCACGACTCACGACCGGTACTCACAGCTTTACTTCTGCCAGTATCCGTCTCCTACCTTCCAAACTTTACAGAAGCTTTTCTGCGAAACTTGCAGAACTAGCACTCCTGAAAGAAAAGATACTGTGAAGACATGGCTTAGCCACAGCCTGGGGGATGTTTCTAGAATGAGATTTTCACTCTGCAGCGGAGTGTGCGCATATATGAAACTTCATGGCAGATTAAAACTGTGTGCCCGACCAAGACTCGAAATCGGGACCTTTGCCTTTCACGGGGAAGTGCTCTACCAACTGAGCTACCGAAGCACGACTCATGACCGGTACTCACAGCTTTACTTCTGCCAGTATCCGTCTCCTACCTTCCAAACTTTACAGAAGCTCTTCTGCGAAACATGCAGAAATATCACTCCTGAAAGAAAGGATACTCTGGAGACATGGCTTAGCCACAGCCTGGGGGATGTTTCCAGAATGAGATTTTCACTCTGCAGCGGAGTGTGCGCTGATATGAAACTTCATAGCAGATTAAAACTGTGTGCCCGACCAAGACTCGAATTCGGGACCTTTGCCATTCGCGGGCAAGTGCTCTACCAACTGAGCTACCGAAGCACGACTCACGACCAGTACTCACAGCTTTACTTCTGCCAGTATCCGTCTCCTACCTTCCAAACTTTACAGAAGCTCTCCAGCAAAACATGCAGAAATAGCACTTGTGAAAGAAAGGATATTGTGGAGACATGGCTTAGCCACAGCCTGGGGGAGGTTCCAGAATGAGATTTTCACTCTGCAGCGGAGTGTGTGCTGATATGAAACTTCATGGCAGATTAAAACTGTGTGCCCGACCAAGACTCGACCTCGGGACCTTTGCTTTTGCGGGCAAGTGCTCTACCAACTGAGATACTGAAGCACGACTCACGGCCGGTACTCACAGCTTTACTTCTGCCAGTATCGGTCTCCTACCTTCCAAACTTTACAGAAGCTCTTCTGCGAAATATGCAGAACTAACACGCCTGAAAGAAAGGATACTGTGGAGACATGGCTTAGCCACAGTCTGGGGGATGTTTCCAGAGTGAGATTTTCACTCTGCAGCGGAGAGTGCGCTTATATGAAACTTCCTGGCAGATTAAAACTGTGTGCCCGACCAAGACTCGAACTCGGGACCTTTGCCTTTCGCGGGCAAGTGCTCTACCAACTCAGCTACCGAAGAACGACTCACGACCGGTACTCACAGCTTTACTTCTGCCAGTATCCGTCTCCTACCTTCCAAACTTTACAGAAGCGCTTCTGTGAAACATGCAGACCTAGCACTCCTGAAAGAAAGGATACTGTGGAGACATGGCTTAGCCACAGCCTGAGGGATGTTTCCAGAATGTGATTTTCACTCTGCAGCGGAGTGTACGCTGATATGAAACTTCATGGCAGATTAAAACTGTGTGCCCGACCGAGACTCGAACTCGGGACCTTTGCCTTTCATGGGCAAGTGCTCTTCCTACTGAGCTACCGAAGCACGACTCACGACCGGTACTCACTGCTTTACTTCTGCCAGTATCCGTCTCCTACAGAAGCTACAGAAGCTCTTCTGCGAAACATGCAGAACTAGCACTCCTGAAAGAAAAGATATTGTGGAGACATGGCTTAGCCACAGCTTGGGGGATGTTTCCAGAATGAGATTTTCACTGTGCAGCGGAGTGTGCGCTGATATCAAACTTCATGGCAGAATAAAGCTGTTTGCCCGACCAAGACTCGAACTCGGGACCTTTGCCTTTCGCGGGCAAGTGCTCTACCAACTGAGCTACCGAAGCACGACTCACGACCGGCACTCACAGCTTTACTTCTGCCAGTATCCGTCTCCTACAGAAGCTACAGAAGCTCTTCTGCGAAACATGCAGAACTAGCACTCCTGAAAGAAAGGATACTGTGGAGACATGGCTTAGCCACAACCTGGGGGATGTTTCCAGAATGAGATTTTCACTCTGCAACGGAGTGTGCGCTGATATGAAACTTCCTGGCAGATTATAACTGTGTGCACAAACGAGACTCGAACTCAGGACCTTTGCCTTTCGAGGGCAAGTGCTCTACCAACTGAGATACTGAAGCACGACTCACGACCGGTACTCACAGGTTTACTTCTGCCAGTATCCGTCTCCTACCTTCCAAACTTTACAGAAGCTCTTCTGCGAAACATGCAGAACTAGCACTCCTGAAAGAAAGGATACTGTGGAGACATGGCTTAGGCACAGCCTGAGGATGTTTCCAAAACGAGATTTTCACTCTGCAGCGGAGAGTGCGCCGATATGAAACTTCATGGCAGATTAAAACTGTGTGCCCGACCAAGACTCGAAGTCGGGAAATTTGCCTTTGGCGGGCAAGTGCTCTACCAACTGAGCTACCGTAGCACGGCTCACGACCGGTACTCACAGCTTTACTTCTGCCACTATCCGTCTCCTACCTTCCAAGTTTTACAGAAGCTCTTCTGCGAAACATGCAGAACTAGCACTCCTGAAAGAAAGGATACTGTGGAGACATTGCTTAGCCACAGCCTGGGGGATGTTTCCAGAATGAGATTTTCACTCTGCAGCGGAGTGTGCGCTTATATGAAACTTCCTGACACTTTAAAACTGTGTGCCTGAACGAGACTCGAACTCAGGACCTTTGCCTTTCGAGGGCAAGTGCTCTACCAACTGAGATACTGAAGCACAACTCACGACCGGTACTCACAGCTTTACTTCTGCCAGTATCCGTCTCCTACCTTCCAAACTTTACAGAAGTTTTCTGCGAAACTTGCAGAACTAGCACTCCTGAAAGAAAAGATACTGTGAAGACATGGCTTAGCCACAGCCTGGGGGATGTTTCTAGAATGAGATTTTCACTCTGCAGCGGAGTGTGCGCATATATGAAACTTCATGGCAGATTAAAACTGTGTGCCCGACCAAGACTCGAATCGGGACCTTTGCCTTTCACGGGGAAGTGCTCTACCAACTGAGCTACCGAAGCACGACTCATGACCGGTACTCACAGCTTTACTTCTGCCAGTATCCGTCTCCTACCTTCCAAACTTTACAGAAGCTCTTCTGCGAAACATGCAGAAATAGCACTCCTGAAAGAAAGGATACTCTGGAGACATGGTTTAGCCACAGCCTGGGGGATGTTTCCAGAATGAGATTTTCACTCTGCAGCGGAGTGTGCGCTGATATGAAACTTCATAGCAGATTAAAACTGTGTGCCCGACCAAGACTCGAATTCGGGACCTTTGCCATTCGCGGGCAAGTGCTCTACCAACTGAGCTACCGAAGCACGACTCACGACCAGTACTCACAGCTTTACTTCTGCCAGTATCCGTCTCCTACCTTCCAAACTTTACAGAAGCTCTCCTGCAAAACATGCAGAAATAGCACTTCTGAAAGAAAGGATATTGTGGAGACATGGCTTAGCCACAGCCTGGGGGAGGTTTCCAGAATGAGATTTTCACTCTGCAGCGGAGTGTGTGCTGATATGAAACTTCATGGCAGATTCAAACTGTGTGCCCGACCAAGACTCGACCTCGGGACCTTTGCTTTTGCGGGCAAGTGCTCTACCAACTGAGATACTGAAGCACGACTCACGACCGGTACTCACAGCTTTACTTCTGCCAGTATCGGTCTCCTACCTTCCAAACTTTACAGAAGCTCTTCTGCGAAATATGCAGAACTAACACTCCTGAAAGAAAGGATACTGTGGAGACATGGCTTAGCCACAGTCTGGGGGATGTTTCCAGAGTGAGATTTTCACTCTGCAGCGGAGAGTGCGCTGATATGAAACTTCCTGGCAGATTAAAACTGTGTGCCCGACCAAGACTCGAACTCGGGACCTTTGCCTTTCGCGGGCAAGTGCTCTACCAACTCAGCTACCGAAGAACGACTCACGACCGGTACTCACAGCTTTACTTCTGCCAGTATCCGTCTCCTACCTTCCAAACTTTACAGAAGCGCTTCTGTGAAACATGCAGACCTAGCACTGCTGAAAGAAAGGATACTGTGGAGACATGGCTTAGCCACAGCCTGAGGGATGTTTCCAGAATGTGATTTTCACTCTGCAGCGGAGTGTACGCTGGTATGAAACTTCATGGCAGATTAAAACTGTGTGCCCGACCGAGACTCGAACTCGGGACCTTTGCCTTTCATGGGCAAGTGCTCTTCCTACTGAGCTACCGAAGCACGACTCACGACCGGTACTCACAGCTTTACTTCTGCCAGTATCCGTCTCCTACCTTCCAAACTTTACAGAAGCGCTTCTGTGAAACATGCAGACCTAGCACTCCTGAAAGAAAGGATACTGTGGAGACATGGCTTAGCCACAGCCTGAGGATGTTTCCAGAATGAGATTTTCACTCTGCAGCCCAAAGTGCGCTGATATGAAACTTCATGGCAGATTAAAACTGTGTGCCCGACCAAGACTCGAACTCGGGACCTTTGCCTTTCGAGGGCAAGTGCTCTACCAACTGAGCTACCGAAGCGCGACTCACGACCGGTACTCACAGCTATACTTCTGCCAGTATCTGTCTCCTACCTTCCAAGCTTTACAGAAGCTCTTCTGCGAAACATGCAGAACTAGCACTCCTGAAAGAAAGGATACTGTGGAGACATGGCTTAACCACAGCCTGGGGGATGTTGCCAGAATGAGATTTTCACTCTGCAGCGGAGTGTGCGCATATATGAAACTTCATGGCAGAGTAAAACTGTGTGCCCGACCAAGACTCGAACTCGGGACCTTTGCCTTTGGCGGGCAAGTGCTCTACCAACTGAGCTACCGAAGCACGACTCACGACCGGTACTCACAGCTTTACTTCTGCCAGTATCCGTCTCCTACCTTCCAAGCTTTACAGAAGCTCTTCTGCGAAACATGCAGAACTAGCACTCCTGAAAGAAAGGATACTGTGGGGACATGGCTTAGCCACAGTCTGAGGATGTTTCCAGAATGAGATTTTCACTCTGCAGCCCAGAGTGCGCTGATATGAAACTTCATGGCAGATTAAAACTGTGTGCCTGACCAAGACTCGAACTCGGGACCTCTGACTTCCGCGGCTTAGTGCTCTACCAACTGAGCTACCGAAGCACGACTCACGACCGGTACTCACAGCTTTACTTCTGCCAGTATCCGTCTCCTACCTTCCAAACTTTACAGAAGCTCTTCTGCGAAACATGCAGAACTAGCACTCCTGAAAGAAAAGATACTGTGAAGACATGGCCTAGCCACAGCCTGGGGGATGCTTCCAGAGTGAGATTTTCACTCTGCAGCGGAGTGTGCGCTGATATGAAACTTCATGGCAGATTAAAACTGTGTGCCCGACCAAGACTCGAACTCGGGACCTTTGCCTTTCACGAGCAAGTGCTCTACCAACTAAGCTACCGAAGCACGACTCACGACCGGTACTCACAGCTTTACTTCTGCCAGTATCCGTCTCCTACCTTCCAAACTTTACAGAAGCTCTTCTGCGAAACATGCAGAACTAGCACTCCTGAAAGAAAAGATACTGTGAAGACATGGCATAGCCACAGCCTGGGGGATGTTTCCAGAATGAGATTTTCACTCTGCAGCTGAGTGTACGCTGATATGAAATTTCCTGGCAGACTAAAACTGTGTGCCCGACCAAGACTCGAACTCGGCACCTTTGCCTTTCGCGGGCAAGTGCTCTACCAACTGAGCTACCGAAGCACGTCTCACGACCGGCACTCACAGCTTTACTTCTGCCAGTATCCGTCTCCTACCTTCCAAACTTTACAGAAGCTCTTCTGTGAAACATGCAGACCTAGCACTCCTGAAAGAAAGGATACTGTGGAGACATGGCTTAGCCACAGCCTGGGGGATGCTGCCAGAATGAGATTTTCACTCTGCAGCGGAGTGTGCGCATATATGAAACTTCATGGCAGATTAAAACTGTGTGCCCGACAAAGAGTCGAACTCGGGACCTTTGCTTTTGGCGGGCAAGTGCTCTACCAACTGAGCTACCGAAGCACGACTCACGACCGGTACTCACAGCTTTACTTCTGCCAGTATCCGTCTCCTACCTTCCAAGCTTTACAGAAGCTCTTCTGCGAAACATGCAGAACTAGCACTCCTGAAAGAAAGGATACTGTGGAGACATGGCTTAGCCACAGCCTGGGGGATGTTTCCAGAATGAGATTTTCACTCTGCAGCGGAGTGTGCGCTGATATGAAACTTCCTGGCAGATTAAAACTGTGTTCCCGAACGAGACTCGAACTCAGGACCTTTGCCTTTCGAGGACAAGTGCTCTACCAACTGAGATACTGAAGCACGACTCACGACCGGTACTCACAGCTTTACTTCTGCCAGTATCCGTCTCCTACCTTCCAAACTCTACAGAAGCTCTTCTGCGAAACATGCTGAACTAGCACTCCTGAAAGAAGAGATACTGTGAAGACATGGCTTAGCCACAGCCGGGGGGATGTTTCCAGAATGAGATTTTCACTCTGCAGCGGAGTGTGCGCTGATATGAAACTTCAGGGCAGATTGTAACTGTGTGCACAAACGAGACTCGAACTCAGGACCTTTGCCTTTCGAGGGCAAGTGCTCTACCAACTGAGATACTGAAGCACGACTCACGACTGGTACTCACAGCTTTACTTCTACCAGTATCCGTCTCCTACCTTCCAAGCTTTACAGAAGCCTTTCTGTGAAACATGCAGAACTAGCACTCCTGAAAGAAAGGATACTGTGGAGACATGGCTTAGCCACAACCTGGGGGATGTTTCCAGAATGAGATTTTCACTCTGCAACGGAGTGTGCGCTGACATGAAACTTCCTGGCAGATTATAACTGTGTGCACAAACGAGACTCGAACTCAGGACCTTTGCCTTTCGAGGGCAAGTGCTCTATCAACTGAGATACTGAAGCACGACTCACGACCGGTACTCACAGGTTTACTTCTGCCAGTATCCGTCTCCTACCTTCCAAACTTTACAGAAGCTCTTCTGCGAAACATGCAGAACTAGCACTCCTGAAAGAAAGGATACTGTGGAGACATGGCTTAGGCACAGCCTGAGGATGTTTCCAAAATGAGATTTTCACTCTGCAGCGGAGAGTGCGCCGATATGAAGCTTCATGGCAGATTAAAACTGTGTGCCCGACCAAGACTCGAAGTCGGGAAATTTGCCTTTGGCGGGCAAGTGCTCTACCAACTGAGCTACCGAAGCACGACTCACGACCGGTACTCACAGGTTTACTTCTGCCAGTATCCGTCTCCTACCTTCCAAACTTTACAGAAGCTCTTCTGCAGAACATGCAGAAATAGCACTTCTGAAAGAAAGGATACTGTGGAGACATGGCTTAGCCACAGCATGGGGGATGTTTGTAGAATGAGATTTTCACTCTGCAGTGGAGTGTGCTCTGATATAAAACGTCATGGCAGATTAAAACTGTGTGCCCGACCAAGACTCGATTTCGGGACCTTTGCCTTTCGCGGGATAGTGCTCTACCAACTGAGCTACCGCAGCACGACTCACGACCGGTACTCACAGCTTTACTTCTGCCAGTATCCGTCTCCTACCTTCCAAACTTTACAGAAGCTTTTCTGCGAAACTTGCAGAACTAGCACTCCTGAAAGAAAAGATACTGTGAAGACATGGCTTAGCCACAGCCTGGGGGATGTTTCTAGAATGAGATTTTCACTCTGCAGCGGAGTGTGCGCATATATGAAACTTCATGGCAGATTAAAACTGTGTGCCCGACCAAGACTCGAAATCGGGACCTTTGCCTTTCACGGGGAAGTGCTCTACCAACTGAGCTACCGAAGCACGACTCATGACCGGTACTCACAGCTTTACTTCTGCCAGTATCCGTCTCCTACCTTCCAAACTTTACAGAAGCTCTTCTGCGAAACATGCAGAACTAGCACTCCTGAAAGAAAGGATACTCTGGAGACATGGCTTAGCCACAGCCTGGGGGATGTTTCCAGAGTGACATTTTCACTCTGCAGCGGAGTGTGCGCTGATATGAAACTTCATAGCAGATTAAAACTGTGTGCCCGACCAAGACTCGAATTCGGGACCTTTGCCATTCGCGGGCAAGTGCTCTACCAACTGAGCTACCGAAGCACGACTCACGACCGGTACTCACAGCTTTACTTCTGCCAGTATCCGTCTCCTACCTTCCAAACTTTACAGAAGCTCTCCTGCAAATCATGCAGAAATAGCACTTCTGAAAGAAAGGATATTGTGGAGACATGGCTTAGCCACAGCCTGGGGGAGGTTTCCAGAATGAGATTTTCACTCTGCAGCGGAGTGTGTGCTGATATGAAACTTCATGGCAGATTAAAACTGTGTGCCCGACCAAGACTCGACCTCGGGACCTTTGCTTTTGCGGGCAAGTGCTCTACCAACTGAGATACTGAAGCACGACTCACGACCGGTACTCACAGCTTTACTTCTGCCAGTATCGGTCTCCTACCTTCCAAACTTTACAGAAGCTCTTCTGCGAAATATGCACAACTAACACTCCTGAAAGAAAGGATACTGTGGAGACATGGCTCAGCCACAGTCTGGGGGATGTTTCCAGAGTGAGATTTTCACTCTGCAGCGGAGAGTGCGCTGATATGAAACTTCCTGGCAGATTAAAACTGTGTGCCCGACCAAGACTCGAACTCGGGACCTTTGCCTTTCGCGGGCAAGTGCTCTACCAACTCAGCTACCGAAGAACGACTCACGACCGGTACTCACAGCTTTACTTCTGCCAGTATCCGTCTCCTACCTTCCAAACTTTATAGAAGCGCTTCTGTGAAACATGCAGACCTAGCACTCCTGAAAGAAAGGATACTGTGGAGACATGGCTTAGCCACAGCCTGAGGGATGTTTCCAGAATGTGATTTTCACTCTGCAGCGGAGTGTACGCTGATATGAAACTTCATGGCAGATTAAAACTGTGTGCCCGACCGAGACTCGAACTCGGGACCTTTGCCTTTCATGGGCAAGTGCTCTTCCTACTGAGCTACCGAAGCACGACTCACGACCGGTACTCACAGCTTTACTTCTGCCAGTATCCGTCTCCTACAGAAGCTACAGAAGCTCTTCTGCGAAACATGCAGAACTAGCACTCCTGAAAGAAAAGATATTGTGGAGACATGGCTTAGCCACAGCTTGGGGGATGTTTCCAGAATGAGATTTTCACTCTACAGCGGAGTGTGTGCTGATATCAAACTTCATGGCAGAATAAAGCTGTTTGCCCGACCAAGACTCGAACTCAGGACCTTTGCCTTTTGCGGGCAAGTGCTCTACCAACTGAGCTACCGAAGCACGACTCACGACCGGCACTCACCGCTTTACTTCTGAAAGTATCCGTCTCCTACCTTCCAAACTTTACATAAGCTCTTCTGTGAAACATGCAGACCTAGCACTCCTGAAAGAAAGGATACTGTGGAGACATGGCTTAGCCACAGCCTGGGGGATGTTTCCAGAATGTGATTTTCACTCTGCAGCGGAGTGTACGCTGATATGAAACTTCATGGCAGATTAAAACTGTGTGCCCGACCGAGACTCGAACTCGGGACCTTTGCCCTTCACGGGCAAGTGCTCTACCTACTGAGCTACCGAAGCACGACTCACGACCGGTACTCACAGCTTTACTTCTGCCAGTATCCGTCTCCTACCTTCCAAGCTTTACAGAAGCTCTTCTGCGAAACATGCAGAACTAGCACTCCTGAAAGAAAGGATACTGTGGAGACATGGCTTAGCCACAGCCTGGGGGATGTTGCCAGAATGAGATTTTCACTCTGCAGCGGAGTGTGCGCTGATATGAAACTTCCTGGCAGATTAAAACTGTGTGCCCGAACGAGACTCGAACTCAGGACCTTTGCCTTTCGAGGGCAAGTGCTCTACCAACTGAGATACTGAAGCACGACTCACGACCGGTACTCATAGCTTTACTTCTGCCAGTATCCATCTCCTACCTTCCAAACTTTACAGGAGCTCTTCTGCGAAATATGCAGAACTAGCACTCCTGAAAGAAAGGATACTGTGGGGACATGGCTTAGCCACAGCCTGGGGGATGTTTCCAGAATGAGATTTTCACTCTGCAGCGGAGTGTACGCTCATATGAAATTTCATGGCAGGCTAAAACTGTGTGCCCGACCAAGACTCGAACGCGGGACCTTTGCCTTTCACGGGCAAGTGCTCTACCAACTGAGCTACCGAAGCACGACTCACGATCGGTACTCACAGGTTTACTTCTGCCAGTATCCGTCTCCTACCTTCCAAACTTTGCAGAAGCTCTTCTGCGAAACATGCAGAACTAGCACTCCTGAAAGAAAGGATACTGTGGAGACATGGCTTAGCCACATCCTGGGGGATGTTTGCAGAACGAGATTTTCACTCTGCAGCGGAGTGTGCGCATATATGAAACTTCATGGCAGATTAAAACTGTGTGCCCGACCAAGACTCGAACTCGGGACCTTTTCCTTTCGCGGGCAAGTGCTCTACCAACTGAGCTACCGAAGCACGACTCACGACCGGTACTCACAACTTTACTTCTGCCAGTGTCCGTCTCCTACCTTCCAAGCTTTACAGAAGCTCTTCTGCGAAACATGCAGAACTAGCACTCCTGAAAGAAAGGATACTGTGGAGACATGGCTTAGCCACAGCCTGGGGGATGATTCCAGAATGAGATTTTCACTCTGCAGAGGAGTGTGCGCTGATATGAAACTTCCTGGCAGATTAAAACTGTGTTCCCGAACGAGACTCGAACTCAGGACCTTTGCCTTTCGCGGACAAGTGCTCTACCAACTGAGATACTGAAGCACGACTCACGACCGGTACTCACAGCTTTAATTCTGCCAGTATCTGTCTCCTACCTTCCAAACTTTACAGACGCTCTTCTGCGAAACATGCAGAACTAGCACTCCTGAAAGAAAGGATACTGTGGAGACATGGCTTAGCCACAGCCTGGGGGATGTTTCCAGAATGAGATTTTCACTCTGCAGCGGAGTGTGTGCTGATTAAAACTGTGTGCCCGACCGAGACTCGAACTCGGGACCTTTGCCTTTCGAGGGCAAGTGCTCTACCAACTGAGCTACCGAAGCACGACTCACGACCGGTACTCACAGCTTTGCTTCTCTCAGTATCCATCTCCTACCTTCCAAACTTTACAGAAGCTCATCTGCGAAACATCCAGAACTAGCGCTCCTGAAAGAAAGGATACTGTGGAGACATGGCTTAGCCACAGCATGGGGGATGTTACCAGAATGAGATTTTCACTCTGCAGTGGAGTGTGCTCTGATATGAAACTTCATGGCAGATTAAAACTGTGTGCCCGACCAAGACTCGATTTCGGGACCTTAGCATTTCGCGTGATAGAGCTCTACCAACTGAGCTACCGAAGCATGACTCACGACCAGTACTCACAGCTTTACTTCTGCCAGTATCCATCTCCTACCTTCCAAACTTTACAGAAGCTCTATTGCGAAACATGCAGAACTAGTACTCCTGAAAGAAAAGATAGTGTGAAGACGTGGCTTAGCCACAGCCTGGGGGATGTTTCCAGAATGAGATTTTCACTCTGCGCTGATATGAAACTTCATGGCAGATTAAAACTTTGTGCCCGACCAAGACTCGAACTCGGGACCTTTGCCTTTCGCGGGTAAGTGCTCTACCAACTGAGCTACCGAAGCACGACTCACGACTGGTACTCACAGCTTTACTTCTACCAGTATCCGTCTCCTACCTTCCAAGCTTTACAGAAGCTCTTCTGTGAAACATGCAGAACTAGCACTCCTGAAAGAAAGGATATTGTGGAGACATGGCTTAGCCACAGCCTGGGGGATGTTTCCAGAATGAGATTTTCACTCTGCAACGGAGTGTGCGCTGATATGAAACTTCCTGGCAGATTATAACTGTGTGCACAAACGAGACTCGAACTCAGGACCTTTGCCTTTCGAGGGCAAGTGCTCTACCAACTGAGATACTGAAGCACGACTCACGACCGGTACTCACAGGTTTACTTCTGCCTGTATCCGTCTCCTACCTTCCAAACTTTACAGAAGCTCTTCTGCGAAACATGCAGAACTAGCACTCCTGAAAGAAAGGATACTGTGGAGACATGGCGTAGGCACAGCCTGAGGATGTTTCCAAAATGAGATTTTCACTCTGCAGCGGAGAGTGCGCCGATATGAAACTTCATGGCAGATTAAAAATGTGTGCCCGACCAAGACTCGAAGTCGGGACCTTTGCCTTTGGCGGGCAAATGCTCTACCAACTGAGCTACTGAAGCACGACTCACGACCGGCACTCACAGCTTTACTTCTGCCAGTATCCGTCTCCTACCTTCCAAACTTTACAGAAGCTCTTCTGCGAAATATGCAGAACTAGCACTACTGAAAGAAAGGGTACTGTGGAGACATGGCTTAGCCACAGCCTGGGGGATGTTTGCAGAATGAGATTTTCAATCTGCAGCGGAGTGTGCGCATATATGAAACTTCATGGCAGATTAAAACTGTGTGCCCGACCAAGACTCGAATTTGGGACCTTTGCCTTTCGCGGGCAAGTGCTCTACCAACTGAGCTACTGAAGCACGACTCACGACCGGTACTCACAGCTTTACTTCTGCCAGGATCCGTCTCCTACCTTCCAAACTTTACAGAAGCTCTTCTGTGAAACTTGCAGAACTAGCACTCCTGAAAGAAAGGATACTGTGGAGACATGGCTTAGCCACAGCCTTGGGGATGTTTCCAGAAAGAGATTTTTACTCTGCAGCGGAGTGTGCGCTGATATGCAACTTCCTGGCAGATTAAAACTGTGTGCCCGACCGAGACTCAAACTCGGGGCCTTTGCCTTTTTGGGGCAAGTGCTCTACCAACTGAGATACTGAAGCACGACACACGACCGGTACTCACAGCTTTACTTCTGCCAGTATCGGTCTCCTACCTTCCAAACTTTACAGAAGCTCTTCTGCGAAACATGCAGAACTAGCACTCCTGAAAGAAAGGATACTGTGGAGTCATGGCTTAGCCACAGCTTGGGGGAAGTTTCCAGAGTGAGATTTTCACTCTGCAACGGAGAGTGCGCTGATAGGAAACTTCCTGGCAGATTAAAACTGTGTGCCCGACCGCGACTCGAACTCGGTACCTTTCCCTTTCGTGGGCAAGTGCTCTACCAACTGAGCTACCGAAGCACGACTCACGACCGGTACTCGCAGCTTTTCTTCTGCCAGTATCCGTCTCCTACCTTCCAAACTTTACAGAAGCTCTTCTGCGAAACATGCAAAACTAGCACTCCTGAAAGAAAGGATATTGTGGAGACATGGCTTAGCCACAGCCTGGGGGATGTTTCCAGAATGAGATTTTCACTCTGCAGTGGAGTGTGCGCTGATATGAAACTTCATGGCAGATTAAAACTGTGTGCCCGAACGAGACTCGAACTCAGGACCTTTGCCTTTCGCGGACAAGTGCTCTACCAACTGAGATACTGAAGCACGACTCACGACCGGTACTCACAGCTTTACTTCTGCCAGTATCCGTCTCCTACCTTCCAAATTTTACAGAAGCTCTTCTGCGAAACTTGCAGAACTAGCACTCCTGAAAGAAAGGATACTGTGGAGACATGGCTTAGCCACAGCCTGGGGGATGTTTCCAGAATGAGATTTTCACTTTGCAGCGGAGTGTGCGCTGATATCAAACTTCATGGCAGATTAAAACTGTGTGCCCGACCGAGACTCGAACTCGGAACCTTTGCCTTTTTGGGGCAAGTGCTCTACCAACTGAGATACTGAAGCACGACACACGACCGGTACTCACAGCTTTACTTCTGCCAGTATCGGTCTCCTACCTTCCAAACTTTACAGAAGCTCATCTGCGAAACATGCAGAACTAGCACTCCTGAAAGAAAGGATACTGTGGAGACATGGCTTAGCCACAGCATGGGGGATGTTTCCAGATTGAGATTTTCACTCTGCAGCGGAGTGTGCTCTGATATGATACTTCATGGCAGATTAAAACTGTGTGCCCGACCAAGACTCGATTTCGGGACCTTAGCCTTTCGCGGGATAGAGTTCTATCAACTGAGCTACCGAAGAACGACTCACGACCGGTACTTACAGCTTTACTTCTGCCAGTATCCGTCTCCTACCTTCCAAACTTTACAGAAGCTCTTCTGCGAAACATGCAGAACTAGCACTTCTGAAAGAAAAGATACTGTGAAGACATGGCTTAGCCACAGCCGGGGGGATGTTTCCAGAATGAGATTTTCACTCTGCGCTGATATGAAACTTCATGGCAGATTAAAACTGTGTGCCCGACCAAGACGCGAACTCGGGACCATTGCCTTTCGCGGGCAAGTGCTCTACCAACTGAGCTACCGAAGCACAACTCACGACTGGTACTCACAGCTTTACTTCTACCAGTATCCGTCTCCTACTTTCCAAGTTTTACAGAAGCTCTTCTGTGAAACAAGCAGACCTAGCACTCCTGAAAGAAAGGATACTGTGGAGACATGGCTTAGCCACAGCCTGGGGGATATTTCCGGAATGAGATTTCCACTCTGCAACGGAGTGTGCGCTGATATGAAACTTCCTGGCAGATTATAACTGTGTGCCCGAACGAGACTCGAATTCAGTACCTTTGCCTTTCGAGGGCAAGTGCTCTACCAACTGAGATACTGAAGCACGACTCACGACCGGTACTCACAGGTTTACTTCTGCCAGTATCCGTCTCCTACCTTCCAAACTTTACAGAAGCTCTTCTGCAAAACATGTAGAACTAGCACTCCTGAAAGAAAGGAAACTGTGGAGACATGGCTTAGGCACAGCCTGAGGATGTTTCCAGAATGAGATTTTCACTCTGCAGCGGAGAGTGCGCTGATAGGAAACATTCTGGCAGATTAAAACTGTGTGCCCGACCGCGACTCGAACTCGGACCTTTCCCTTTCGCGGGCAAGTGCTCTACCAACTGAACTACCAAAGCAAGACTCACGACCGGTACTCGCAGCTTCACTTCTGCCAGTATCCGTCTCCTACCTTCCAAACTTTACAGAAGCTCTTCTGCGAAACATGCAGAACTAGCACTCCTGAAAGAAAGGATACTGTGGAGACATGGCTTAGCCACAGCCTGAGGATGTTTCCAGAATGAGATTTTCACTCTGCAGCGGACAGTGCGCTAATATAAAACTTCATGGCAGATTAAAACTGTGTGCCCGACCAAGACTCGAACTCGGGACATTTGCCTTTCGCGGGCAAGTGCTCTACCAACTGAGCTATTGAAGCACGACTCACGACCGGTACTCACAGCTTTACTTCTGCCAGTATCGGTCTCCTACCTTCCAAACTTTACAGAAGCTCTTCTACGAAACATGCAGAACTAGCACTCCTGAAAGAAAGGATACTGTGGAGACATGGCTTAGCCACAGCCTGGGGGATGTTTCCAGAATGAGATTTTCACTCTACGCTGATATGAAACTTCAGGGCAGATTAAAACATTGTGCCCGACCAAGACTCGAACCCCGTACCTTTGCCATTCGCGGGCAAGGTCTACCAACTGAGCTACCGAAGCACGACTCACTATCGGTACTCACAGGTTTACTTCTGCCAGTATCTGTCTCCTACTTTCTAAACTTTACAGAAGCTCTTCTTCGAAACATGCAGAACTAGCACTCCTGAAAGAAAGGATACTGTGGAGACATGGCTTAGCCACAGCCTGGGGGATGTTTCCAGAATGAGATTTTCACTCTGCGCTGATATGAAACTTCCGGGCAGATTAAAACATTGTGCCCGACCAAGACTCGAACCCCGTACCTTTGCCATTCGCGGGCAAGGGGTACCAACTGAGCTACCGAAGCACGACTCACTATCGGTACTCACAGGTTTACTTCTGCCAGTATCTGTCTCCTACTTTCTAAACTTTACAGAAGCTCTTCTTCGAAACATGCAGAACTAGCACTCCTGAAAGAAAGGATACTGTGGAGACATGGCTTAGCCACAGCCTGGGGGATGTTTGCAGAATGAGATTTTCACTCTGCAGCGGAGTGTGTGCATATATGAAACTTCATGGCAGATTAAAACTGTTTGCCCGACCAAGACTCGAACTCAGGACCTTTGCCTTTCGCGGGCAAGTGCTCTACCAACTGAGCTACCGAAGCACGACTCACGTCCGGTACTCACAGCTTTACTTCTGCCAGTATCCGTCTCCTACCTTCCACACTTTACAGAAGCTCTTCTGCGAATTATGCAAAACTAGCACTCCTGAAACAAAGGATACTGTGGAGACATGGCTTAGCCAAAGCCTGGGGGATGTTT
This sequence comes from Schistocerca gregaria, assembly GCF_023897955.1. Classification (NCBI taxonomy): domain Eukaryota; kingdom Metazoa; phylum Arthropoda; class Insecta; order Orthoptera; family Acrididae; genus Schistocerca; species Schistocerca gregaria. Next base: position 616,072,819 of record NC_064923.1, on the reverse strand, counting down.
CCAGAATGAGATTTTCACTCTGCAGCGGAGTGTGCGCATACATGAAACTTCATGGCAGATTAAAACTGTGTGCCCGAACGAGACTCCAATTCAGGACCTTTGCCTTTCGAGGGCAAGTGCTCTACCAACTGAGATACTGAAGCACGACTCACGACCGGTACTCACAGGTTTACTTCTGCCTGTATCTGTCTCCTACCTTCCAAACTTTACAGAAGCTCTTCTGCGAAACATGTAGAACTAGCACTCCTGAAAGAAAGGATACTGTGGAGACATGGCTTAGGCACAGCCTGAGGAAGTTTCCAGAATGAGATTTTCACTCTGCAGCGGAGAGTGCGCTGATAGGAAACATTCTGGCAGATTAAAACTGTGTGCCCGACCGCGACTCGAACTCGGGACCTTTCCCTTTCGCGGGCAAGTGCTCTACCAACTGAACTACCAAAGCACGACTCACGACCGGTACTCGCAGCTTTACTTCTGCCAGTATCCGTCTCCTACCTTCCAAACTTTACAGAAGCTCTTCTTCGAAACATGCAGAACTAGCACTCCTGAAAGAAAGGATACTGTGGAGACATGGCTTAGCCACAGCCTGGGGGATGTTTCCAGAATGAGATTTTCACTCTACGCTGATATGAAACTTCAGGGCAGATTAAAACATTGTGCCCGACCAAGACTCGAACCCCGTACCTTTGCCATTCGCGGGCAAGGGTCTACCAACTGAGCTACCGAAGCACGACTCACTATCGGTACTCACAGGTTTACTTCTGCCAGTATCTGTCTCCTACTTTCTAAACTTTACAGAAGCTCTTCTACGAAACATGCAGAACTAGCACTCCTGAAAGAAAGGATACTGTGGAGACATGGCTTAGCCACAGCCTGGGGGATGTTTCCAGAATGAGATTTTCACTCTACGCTGATATGAAACTTCAGGGCAGATTAAAACATTGTGCCCGACCAAGACTCGAACCCCGTACCTTTGCCATTCGCGGGCAAGGGTCTACCAACTGAGCTACCGAAGCACGACTCACTATCGGTACTCACAGGTTTACTTCTGCCAGTATCTGTCTCCTACTTTCTAAACTTTACAGAAGCTCTTCTTCGAAACATGCAGAACTAGCACTCCTGAAAGAAAGGATACTGTGGAGACATGGCTTAGCCACAGCCTGGGGGATGTTTCCAGAATGAGATTTTCACTCTGCGCTGATATGAAACTTCCGGGCAGATTAAAACATTGTGCCCGACCAAGACTCGAACCCCGTACCTTTGCCATTCGCGGGCAAGGGGTACCAACTGAGCTACCGAAGCACGACTCACTATCGGTACTCACAGGTTTACTTCTGCCAGTATCTGTCTCCTACTTTCTAAACTTTACAGAAGCTCTTCTTCGAAACATGCAGAACTAGCACTCCTGAAAGAAAGGATACTGTGGAGACATGGCTTAGCCACAGCCTGGGGGATGTTTGCAGAATGAGATTTTCACTCTGCAGCGGAGTGTGTGCATATATGAAACTTCATGGCAGATTAAAACTGTTTGCCCGACCAAGACTCGAACTCAGGACCTTTGCCTTTCGCGGGCAAGTGCTCTACCAACTGAGCTACCGAAGCACGACTCACGTCCGGTACTCACAGCTGTACTTCTGCCAGTATCCGTCTCCTACCTTCCACACTTTACAGAAGCTCTTCTGCGAATTATGCAAAACTAGCACTCCTGAAACAAAGGATACTGTGGAGACATGGCTTAGCCAAAGCCTGGGGGATGTTTCCAGAATGAGATTTTCACTCTGCAGCGGAGTGTGCGCATACATGAAACTTCATGGCAGATTAAAACTGTGTGCCCGAACGAGACTCCAATTCAGGACCTTTGCCTTTCGAGGGCAAGTGCTCTACCAACTGAGATACTGAAGCACGACTCACGACCGGTACTCACAGGTTTACTTCTGCCTGTATCTGTCTCCTACCTTCCAAACTTTACAGAAGCTCTTCTGCGAAACATGTAGAACTAGCACTCCTGAAAGAAAGGATACTGTGGAGACATGGCTTAGGCACAGCCTGAGGAAGTTTCCAGAATGAGATTTTCACTCTGCAGCGGAGAGTGCGCTGATAGGAAACATTCTGGCAGATTAAAACTGTGTGCCCGACCGCGACTCGAACTCGGGACCTTTCCCTTTCGCGGGCAAGTGCTCTACCAACTGAACTACCAAAGCACGACTCACGACCGGTACTCGCAGCTTTACTTCTGCCAGTATCCGTCTCCTACCTTCCAAACTTTACAGAAGCTCTTCTGCGAAACATGCAGAACTAGCACTCCTGAAAGAAAGGATACTGTGGAGACATGGCTTAGCCACAGCCTGAGGATGTTTCCAGAATGAGATTTTCACTCTGCAGCGGAGAGTGCGCTGATATGAAACTTCATGGCAGATTAAAACTGTGTGCCCGACCAAGACTCGAACTCGGGACCTTTGCCTTTCGCGGGCAAGTGCTCTACCAACTGACCTACCGAAGCACGAGTCACGACCGGTACTCACAGCTTTACTTCTACCAGTATCGGTCTCCTACCTTCCAAACTTTACAGAAGGTCTTCTGCGAAACATGCAGATCTAGCACTCCTGAAAGAAAGGATACTGTGGAGACATGGCTTAGCCACAGCCTGGGGGATGTTTCCAGAATGAGATTTTCACTCTGCAGCGGAGTGTGCGCACATATGAAACTTCATGGCAGATTAAAACTTTGTGCCCGACCAAGACTCGAACTCGGGACCTTTGTCTTTCGCGGGCAAGTGCTCTACCAACTGAGATACCGAAGCACGACTCACGACTGGTACTCACAGCTTTACTTCTACCAGTATCCGTCTCCTACCTTCCAAGCTTTACAGAAGCCTTTCTGCAAAACATGCAGAACTAGCACTCCTGAAAGAAAGGATACTGTGGAGACATGGCTTAGCCACAGCCTGGGGGATGTTGCCAGAATGAGATTTTCACTCTGCAGCGGAGTGTGCGCTGATATGAAACTTCATGGCAGATTAAAACTGTGTGCCCGAACGAGACTCGAATTCAGGACCTTTGCCTTTCGAGGGCAAGTGCTCTACCAACTGAGATACTGAAGCACGACTCACGACCGGTACTCACAGGTTTACTTCTGCCAGTATCCGTCTCCTACCTTCCAAACTTTACAGAAGCTCTTCTGCGAAACATGTAGAACTAGCACTCCTGAAAGAAAGGATACTGTGGAGACATGGCTTAGGCACAGCATGAGGATGTTTCCAGAATGAGATTTTCACTCTGCAGCGGAGAGTGCGCTGATAGGAAACATTCTGGCAGATTAAAACTGTGTGCCCGACCGCGACTCGAACTCGGGACTTTTCCCTTTCGCGGGCAAGTGCTCTACCAACTGAACTACCAAAGCACGACTCACGACCGGTACTCGCAGCTTTACTTCGGCCAGTATCCGTCTCCTACCTTCCAAACTTGACAGAAGCTCTTCTGCGAAACATGCAGAACTAGCACTCCTTAAAGAAAGGATACTGTGGAGACATGGCTTAGCCACAGCCTGGGGGATGTTTCCAGAATGAGATTTTCACTCTGCAGTGGAGTGTGCGCTGATATGAACTTCATGGCAGATTAAAACTGTGTGCCCGACCGAGACTCGAACTCGGGACCTTTGCCTTTCCCGGTCAAGTGCTCTACCTACTGAGCTACCGAAGCACGACTCACGACCGGAACTCACAGCTTTAGTTCTGCCAGTAACCGTCTCCTACCTTCCAAACTCTACAGAAGCTCTTCTGCGAAACATGCAGAACTAGCACTCCTGAAAGTAAGGATACTGTGGAGACATGGCTTAGCCACAGCCGGGGGGATGCTTCCAGAATGAGATTTTCACTCTGCGCTGATATGAAACTTCATGGCAGATTAAAACCTTGTGCCCGACCAAGACTCGAACAACGTACCTTTGCTTTTCGCGGGCAAGTCTCTACCAACTGAGCTACCGAAGCACGACTCACGATCGGTACTCACAGGTTTACTTCTTCCAGTATCTGTCTCCTACTTTCTAAACTTTACTGAAGCTCTTCTGCGAAACATGCAGAACTGGCACTCCTGAAAGAAAGGGTACTGTGGAGACATGGCTTAGCCACAGCCTGGGGAATGTTTCCAGAATGAGATTTTCACTCTGCAGCGGAGAGTGCGCTGATATGAAACTTCATGGCAGATTAAAACTGTGTGCCCGACCAAGACTCGAACTCGGGACCTTTGCCTTTCGCGGGCAAGTGTTCTACCAACTGAGCTACCGAAGCACGACTCACGACCGGTACTCACAGCTTTACTTCTGCCAGTATCGGTCTCCTACCTTCCAAACTTTACAGAAGCTCTTCTGCGAAACATGCAGAACTAGCACTCCTGAAAGAAAGGATACTGTGGAGACATGGCTTAGCCACAGCCTGGGGGATGTTCCCAGAATGAGATTTTCACTCTGCAGTGGAGTGTGCGCTGATATGAAACTTCATGGCAGATTAAAACTGTGTGCCCGACCGAGACTCGAACTCGGGACCTTTGCCTTTCCCGGTCAAGTGCTCCACCAACTGAGCTACCGAAGCACGACTCACGACCGGTACTCACAGCTTTACTTCTGCCAGTATCCGTCTCCTACCTTCCAACCTTTACAGAAGCTCTTCTGCGAAACATGCAGAACTAGCACTCCTGAAAGAAAGGATACTGTGGAGACATGGCTTAGCCACAGCCTGGGGGATGTTTCCAGAATGACATTTTCACTCTGCAGCGGAGTGTGCGCTGATATGAAACTTCATGGCAGATTAAAATTATGTGCCCGACCGAGACTCGAACTCGGGAACTTTGCCTTTCGAGGGCAAGTGCTCTACCAACTGAGCTACCGATGCACGACTCACGACCAGTACTCACAGCTTTACTTCTGCCGGTATCCGTCTCCTACCTTCCAGACTCTACAGAAGCTCTTCTGCGAAACATGCAGAACTAGCACTCCTGAAAGTAAGGATACTGTGGAGACATGGCTTAGCCACAGCCTGGGGGATGTTTCCAGAATGAGATTTTCCCTCTGCAGCGGAGTGTGCACTGATATCAAACTTCATGGCAGTTAAAAACTGTTTGCCCGACCAAGACTCGAACTCGGGACCTTTGCCTTTCGCGGCCAAGTGCTCTGCCAACTGAGCTACCGAAGCACGACTCACGACTGGTACTCACAGCTTTACTTCTGTCAGTATCCATCTCCTACCTTCCAAACTTTACAGAAACGCATCTGCGAAACATGCAGAACTAGCACTCCTGAAAGAAAAGATACTGTGATGACATGGCTTAGCCACAGCCGGGGGCATGTTTCCAGAATGAGATTTTCACTGTGCGCTGATATGAAACTTCATGGCAGATTAAAACTTTGTGCCCGACCAAGACTCGAACCCCGTACCTTTGCCATTCGCGGGCAAGTCTCTACCAACTGAGCTACCGAAGCACGACTCACGATCGGTACTCACAGCTTTACTTCTGCCAGTATCCGTCTCCTACCTTCCATACTTTACAGAAGCTCTTCTGCGAAACATGCAGAACTAGCACTCCTGAAAGAAAGGATACTGTGGAGACATGGCTTAGCCACAGCCTGGGGGATGTTTCCAGAATGAGATTTTCACTCTGCAGCGAAGTGTGCGCATATATGAAACTTCATGGCAGATTAAAACTTTGTGCCCGACCAAGACTCGAACTCGGGACCTTTGTCTTTCGCGGACAAGTGCTCTACCAACTGAGATACCGAAGCACGACTCACGACTGGTACTCACAGCTTTACTTCTACCAGTATCCGTCTCCTACCTTCCAAGCTTTACACAAGCCTTTCTGCGAAACATGCAGATCTAGCACTCCTGAAGGAAAGGATACTGTGGAGACATGGCTTAGCCACAGCCTGCGGGATGTTTCCAGAATGAGATTTTCACTCTGCAGCGGAGTGTGCGCTGATATGAAACTTCCTGGCAGATTAAAACTGTGTGCCCGAACGAGACTCGAATTCAGGACCTTTGCCTTTCGAGGGCAAGTGCTCTACCAACTGAGATACTGAAGCACGACTCACGACCGGTACTCAAAGGTTTACTTCTGCCAGTATCCGTCTCCTACCTTCCAAACTTTACAGAAGCTCTTCTGCGAAACATGCAGAACTAGCACTCCTGAAAGAAAGGATACTGTGGAGACATGGCTTAGCCACAGCCTGGGGGATGTTTGCAGAATGAGATTTACACTCTGCAGCGGAGTGTGTGCATATATGAAACTTCATGGCAGATAAAAACTGTGTGCCCGACCAAGACTCGAATTCGGGACCTTTGCCGTTCGCAGGCAAGTGCTCTACCAACTGAGCTACCGAAGCACGACTCACGACCGGTACTCACAGCTTTACTTCTGCCAGTATCCGTCTCCTACCTTCCAAACTTTACAGAAGCTCTTCTGCGAAACATGCAGAACTAGCACTCCTGAAAGAAAGGATACTGTGGAGACATGGCTTAGCCACAGCCTGGGGGATGTTTCCAGAATGAGATTTTCACTCTGCAGCGGAGTGTGCACTGATATCAAACTTCATGGCAGATTAAAACTGTTTGCCCGACCAAGACTCGAACTCGGGACCTTTGCCTTTCGCGGCCAAGTGCTCTACCAACTGAGCTACCGAAGCACGACTCACGACCGGTACTCACAGCTTTACTTCTGTCAGTATCCATCTCCTACCTTCCAAACTTTACAAAAACTCATCTGCGAAACATGCAGAACTAGCACTCCTGAAAGAAAGGATACTGTGGAGACATAGTTTAGCCACAGCATGGGGGATGTTTCCAGAATGAGATTTTCATTATGCAGCGGAGTGTGCTCTGATATGAAACTTCATGGCAGATTAAAACTTTGTGCCCGACCAAGACTCGATTTCGGGACCTTAGCCTTTCGCAGGATAGAGCTCTACCAACTGAGCTACCGAAGCACGACTCACGACCGGTACTCACAGCTTTACTTCTGCCAGTATCCGTCTCCTACCTTCCAAACTTTACAGAAGCTCTTCTGCGAAACATGCAGAACTAGCACTCCTGAAAGAAAAGATACTGTGAAGACATGGCTTAGCCACAGCCGGGGGGATGTTTCCAGAATGAGATTTTCACTCTGCGCTGATATGAAACTTCAGGGCAGATTAAAACTTTGTGCCCGACCAAGACTCGAACCCCGTACCTTTGCCATTCGCGGGCAAGTCTCTACCAACTGAGCTACCGAAGCACGACTCACGATCGGTACTCACAGGTTTACTTCTGCCAGTATCTGTCTCCTACTTTCTAAACTTTACAGAAGCTCTTCTGCGAAACATGCAGAACTAGCACTCCTGAAAGAAAAGATACTGTGGAGACATGGCTTAGCCACAGCCTGGGGGATGTTTGCAGAATGAGATTTTCACTCTGCAGCGGAGTGTGTGCATATATGAAACTTCATGGCAGATTAAAACTGTGTGCCCGACCAAGACTCGAACTCGGGACCTTTGCATTTCGCGGGCAAGTGCTCTACCAACTGAGCTACCGAAGCACGGCTCACGACCGGTACTCACAGCTTTACTTCTACCAGTATCCGTCTCCTACCTTCCAAGCTTTACAGAAGCTCTTCTGCGAAACATGCAGAACTAGCATTCCTGAAAGAAAGTATACTGTGGAGACATGGCTTAGCCACAGCCTGGGGGATGTTTCCAGAATGAGATTTTCACTCTGCAGCGGAGTGTGCTCTGATATGAAACATCATGGCAGATTAAAACTGTGTGCCCGACCAAGACTCGAACTCGGGACCTTATCCTTTCGCGGGATAGTGCTCTACCAACTGAGCTACCGAAGCACGACTCACGACCGGTACTCACAGCTTTACTTCTGCCAGTATCCGTCTCCTACCTTAAAACTTTACAGAAGCTCTTCTGCGAAACATGTAGAACTAACACACCTGAAAGAAAGGATACTGTGGAGACATGGCTTAGCCACAGCCGGGGGGATGTTTCCAGAATGAGATTTTCACTCTGCGCTGATATGAAACTTCATGGCAGATTAAAACACTGTGCCCGACCAAGACTCGAACTCCGTACCTTTGCCATTAGCGGGCAGGTGCTCTACCAACTGAGCTACCGAAGCACGACTCACGACCGGTACTCACAGCTTTACTTCTGCCAGTATCCGTCTCCTACCTTCCAAACTTTACAGAAGCTCTTCTACAAAACATGCAGAACTAGCACTCCTGAAGGAAAGGCTGCTGTGGAGACATGGCTTAGCCACAGCCTGGGGGATGTTTCCAGAATGAGATTTTCACTCTGCAGCGGAGAGTGCGCTGATAGGAAACATTCTGGCAGATTAAAACTGTGTGCCCGACCGCAACCGAACTCGGGACCTTTCCCTTTCGCGGGCAAGTGCTCTACCAACTGAGCTACCTAAGCACGACTCACGACCGGTACTCGCAGCTTTACTTCTGCCAGTATCCGTCTCCTACCTTCCAAACTTTACAGAAGCTCTTCTGCGAAACATGCAGAACTAGCACTCCTGAAAGAAAGGCTGCTGTGGAGGCATGGCTTAGCCACAGCCTGAGGATGTTCCCAGAATGAGATTTTCACTCTGCAGCGGAGAGTGCGCTGATATGAAACTTCATGGCAGTTTAAAACTGTGTGCCCGACCGAGACTCGAACTCGGGACCTTTGCCTTTCCCGGTCAAGTGCTCTACCAACTGAGATACTGAAGCACGACTCACGACCGGTACTCACAGCTTTACTTCTGCCTGTATCCGTCTCCTACCTTCCAAACTTTACAGAAGCTCTTCTGCGAAACATGCAGAACTAGCACTCCTGAAAGAATGGATACGGTGGAGACATGGCTTAGCCACAGCATGGGGGATGTTTCCAGAATGAGATTTTCACTCTGCAGCGGAATGTGTTCTGATATGAAAATTCATGGCAGATTAAAACTTTGTGCCCGACCAAGACTCGATTTCGGGACCTTAGCCTTTCGCAGGATAGAGCTCTACCAACTGAGCTACCGAAGCACGATTCACGACCGGTACTCACAGCTTTACCTCTGCCAGTATCCGTCTCCTACCTTCCAAACTTTACAGAAGCTCTTCTGCAAAACAGGCAGAACTAGCACTCCTGAAAGATAAGATACTGTGAAGACATGGCTTAGCCACAGCCGGGGGATGTTTCCAGAATGAGATTTTCACTCTGCGCTGATATGAAACTTCAGGGCAGATTAAAACTTTGTGCCCGACCAAGACTCGAACCCCGTACCTTTGCCATTCGCGGGCAAGTCTCTACCAACTGAGCTACCGAAGCACGACTCACGATCGGTACTCACAGCTTTACTTCTGCCAGTATCTGTCTCCTACTGTCTAAACTTTACAGAAGCTCTTCTGCGAAACATGCAGAACTAGCACTCCTGAAAGAAAAGATACTGTGAAGACATGGCTTACGCACAGCCGGGGGGATGTTTCCAGAATGAGATTTTCACTCTGCGCTGATATGAAACTTCAGGGCAGATTAAAACTGTGTGCCCGACCAAGACTCGAACCCCGTACATTTGCCATTCGCGGGCAAGTCTCTACCAACTGAGCTACCGAAGCACGACTCACGATCGGTACTCACAGGTTTACTTCTGCCAGTATCTGTCTCCTACTGTCTAAACTTTACAGAAGCTCTTCTGCGAAACATGCAGAACTAGCACTCCTGAAAGAAAGGGTACTGTGGAGACATGGCTTAGCCACAGCATGGGGGATGTTTGCAGAATGAGATTTTCACTCTGCAGCGGAGTGTGTGCATATATGAAACTTCATGGCAGATTAAAACTGTGTGCCCGACCAAGACTCGAACTCAGGACCTTTGCCTTTCGCGGGCAAGTGCTCTACCAACTGAGCTACCGAAGCACGACTCACGTCCGGTACTCACAGCTTTACTTCTGCCAGTATCCGTCTCCTACCTTCCAAGCTTTACAGAAGCCTTTCTGCGAAACATGCAGAACTAGCACTCCTGAAAGAAAGGATACTGTGGAGACATGGCTTAGCCACAGCCTGGGGGATGTTTGCAGAATGAGATTTTCACTCTGCAGCGGAGTGTGCGCATATATGAAACTTCATGGCAGATTAAAACTGTGTGCCCGACCAAGACTCGAATTCGGGACCTTTGCCTTTCGCAGGCAAGTGCTCTACCAACTGAGCTACGGAAGCACGACTCACGACCGGTACTCACAGCTTTACTTCTGCCAGTATCCGTCTCCTACCTTCCAAACTTTACAGAAGCTCTTCTGCGAAAGATGCAGAACTAGCACTCGTGAAAGAAAGGATACTGTGGAGACATGGCTTAGCCACAGCCTTGGGGATGTTTCCAGAATGAGATTTTCACTCTGCAGCGGAGTGTGCGCTGATATGAAACTTCCTGGCAGATTAAAACTGTGTGCCCGACCAAGACTCGAACTCGGGACCTTTGCATTTCGCGGGCAAGTGCTCTACCAACTGAGCTACCGAAGCACGACTCACGACCGGTACTCACAGCTTTACTTCCACCAGTATCCGTCTCCTACCCTCCAAGCTTTACAGAAGCTCTTCTGCGAAACATGCAGAACTACCATTCCTGAAAGAAAGGATACTGTGGAGACATGGCTTAGCCACAGCCTGGGGGATGTTTCCAGAATGAGATTTTCACTCTGCAGCGGAGTGTGCGCACATATGAAACTTCATGGCAGATTAAAACCTTGTGCCCGACCAAGACTCGAACTCGGGACCTTTGTCTTTCGCAGCAAGTGCTCTACCAACTGAGCTACCGAAGCACGACTCACGACTGGTACTCACAGCTTTACTTCTACCAGTATCCGTCTCCTACCTTCCAAGCTTTACAGAAGCCTTTCTGCGAAACATGCAGAACTAGCACTCCTGAAAGAAAGGATACTGTGGAGATATGGCTTAGCCACAGCCTGGGGGATGTTGCCAGAATGAGATTTTCACTCTGCAGCGGAGTGTGCGCTGATATGAAACTTCCTGGCAGATTAAAACTGTGTGCCCGAACGAGACTCGAATTCAGGACCTTTGCCTTTCGAGGGCAAGTGCTCTACCAACTGAGATACTGAAGCACGACTCACGACCGGTACTCACAGGTTTACTTCTGCCAGTATCCGTCTCCTACCTTCCAAACTTTATAGAAGCTCTTCTGCGAAACATGCAGAACTAGCACTCCTGAAAGAAAGGATACTGTGGAGACATGGCTTAGGCACAGCCTGAGGATGTTTCCAGAATGAGATTTTCACTCTGCAGTGGAGAGTGCGCTGATAGGAAACATTCTGGCAGATTAAAACTGTGTGCCCGACCGCGACTCGAACTCGGGACTTTTCCCTTTCGCAGGCAAGTGCTCTACCAACTGAACTACCAAAGCACGACTCACGACCGGTACTCACAGCTTTACTTCTGCCAGTATCCGTCTCCTACCTTCCAAACTTTACAGAAGCTCTTCTGCGAAACATGCAGAAATAGCACTCCTTAAAGAAAGGATACTGTGGAGACATGGCTTAGCCACAGCCTGGGGGATGTTTCCAGAATGAGATTTTCACTCTGCAGTGGAGTGTGCGCTGATACGAAACTTCATGGCAGATTAAAACTGTGTGCCCGACCGAGACTCGAACTCGGGACCTTTGCCTTTTCCGGTCAAGTGCTCTACCAACTGAGCTACCGAAGCACGACTCACGACCGGTACTCACAGCTTTAGTTCTGCCAGTAACCGTCTCCTACCTTCCAAACTCTACAGAAGCTCTTCTGCGAAACATGCAGAACTAGCACTCCTGAAAGTAAGGATACTGTGGAGACATGGCTTAGCCACAGCATGGGGGATGTTTCCAGAATGAGATTTTCACTCTGCAGCGGAGTGTGCTCTGATATGAAACTTCATGGCAGATTAAACCTTTGTGCCCGACCAAGACTCGATTTCGGGACCTTAGCCTTTCGCGGGATAGAGCTCTACCAACTGAGCTACCGAAGCACGACTCACAACCGGTACTCACAGTTTTACTTCTGCCAGTATCCGTCTTCTACCTTCCAAACTTTACAGAAGCTCTTCTGCGAAACATGCAGAACTAGCACTTCTGAAAGAAAAGATACTGTGAAGACATGGCTTAGCCACAGCCGGGGGGATGCTTCCAGAATGAGATTTTCACTCTGCGCTGATATGAAACTTCATGGCAGATTAAAACTTTGTGACCGACCAAGACTCGAACAACGTACCTTTGCCTCTCGCGGGCAAGTCTCTACCAACTGAGCTACCGAAGAACGACTCACGATCGGTACTCACAGGTTTACTTCTGCCAGTATCTGTCTCCTACTTTCTAAACTTTACTGAAGCTCTTCTGCGAAACATGCAGAACTGGCACTCCTGAAAGAAAGGGTACTGTGGAGACATGGCTTAGCCACAGCCTGGGGGATGTTTCCAGAATGAGATTTTCACTCTGCAGCGGAGAGTGCGCTGATATGAAACTTCATGGCAGATTAAAACTGTGTGCCCGACCAAGACTCGAACTCGGGACCTTTGCCTTTCGCGGGCAAGTGTTCTACCAACTGAGCTACCGAAGCACGACTCACGACCGGTACTCACAGCTTTACTTCTACCAGTATCGGTCTCCTACCTTCCAAACTTTACAGAAGCTCTTCTGCGAAACATGCAGAACTAGCACTCCTGAAAGAAAGGATACTGTGGAGACATGGCTTAGCCACAGCCTGGGGGATGTTCCCATAATGAGATTTTCACTCTGCAGTGGAGTGTGCGCTGATATGAAACTTCATGGCAGATTAAAACTGTGTGCCTGACCGAGACTCGAACTCGGGACCTTTGCCTTTCCCGGTCAAGTGCTCCACCAACTGAGCTACCGAAGCACGACTCACGACCGGTACTCACAGCTTTACTTCTGCCAGTATCCGTCTCCTACCTTCCAACCTTTACAGAAGCTCTTCTGCGAAACATGCAGAACTAGCACTCCTCAAAGAAAGGATACTGTGGAGACATGGCTTAGCCACAGCCTGGGGGATGTTTCCAGAATGACATTTTCACTCTGCAGCGGAGTGTGCGCTGATATGAAACTTCATGGCAGATTAAAATTGTGTGCCCGACCGAGACTCGAACTCGGGAACTTTGCCTTTCGAGGGCAAGTGCCTTACCAACTGAGCTACCGAAGCACGACTCACGACCGGTACTCACAGCTTTACTTCTGTCAGTATCCATCTCCTACCTTCCAAACTTTACAGAAGCTCATCTGCGAAACATGCAGAACTAGCACTCCTGAAAGAAAAGATACTGTGATGACATGGCTTAGCCACAGCCGGGGGGATGTTTCCAGAATGAGATTTTCACTCTGCGCTGATATGAAACTTCATGGCAGATTAAAACTTTGTGCCCGACCAAGACTTGAACCCCGTACCTTTGCCATTCGCGGGCAAGTCTCTACCAACTGAGCTACGGAAGCACGACTCACGATCGGTACTCACAGGTTTACTTCTGCCAGTATCTGTCTCCTACTTTCTAAACTTTACAGAAGCTCTTCTGCGAAACATGCAGAACTAGCACTCCTGAAAGAAAGGATACTGTGGAGACATGGCTTAGCCACAGCCTGGGGGATGTTTCCAGAATGAGATTTTCACTCTGCAGCGAAGTGTGCGCATATATGAAACTTCATGGCAGATTAAAACTTTGTGCCCGACCAAGACTCGAACTCGGGACCTTTGTCTTTCGCGGGCAAGTGCTCTACCAACTGAGATACCGAAGCACGACTCACGACTGGTACTCACAGCTTTACTTCTACCAGTATCCGTCTCCTACCTTCCAAACTTTACAGAAGCTCTTCTGCGAAACATGCAGAACTAGCACTCCTGAAACAAAGGATACTGTGGAGACATGGCTTAGCCACAGCCTGGGGGATGTTTGCAGAATGAGATTTTCACTCTGCACCGGAGTGTGCGCATATATGAAACTTCATGGCAGATTAAAACTGTTTGCCCGACCAAGACTCGAACTCGGGACCTTTAACTTTCGCGGCCAAGTGCTCTACCAACTGAGCTACCGAAGCACGACTCACGACCGGTACTCACAGCTTTACTTCTGTCAGTATCCATCTCCTACCTTCCAAACTTTACAAACGCTCATCTGCGAAACATGCAGAACTAGCACTCCTCAAAGAAAGGATACTGTGGAGACATGGTTTAGCCACAGCATGGGGGATGTTTCCAGAATGAGATTTTCATTCTGCAGCGGAGTGTGCTCTGATATGAAACTTCATGGCAGATTAAAACTTTGTGCCCGACCAAGACTCGATTTCGGGACCTTAGCCTTTCGCAGGATAGAGCTCTACCAACTGAGCTACCGAAGCACGACTCACGACCGGTACTCACAGCTTTACTTCTGCCAGTATCCGTCTCCTACCTTCCAAACTTTACAGAAGCTCTTCTGCGAAACATGCAGAACTAGCACTCCTGAAAGAAAAGATACTGTGAAGACATGGCTTAGCCACAGCCGGGGGGATGTTTCCAGAATGAGATTTTCACTCTGCGCTGATATGAAACTTCAGGGCAGATTAAAACTTTGTGCCCGACCAAGACTCGAACCCCGTACCTTTGCCATTCGCGGGCAAGTCTCTACCAACAGAGCTACCGAAGCACGACTCACGATCGGTACTCACAGGTTTACTTCTGCCAGTATCTGTCTCCTACTTTCTAAACTTTACAGAAGCTCTTCTGCGAAACATGCAGAACTAGCACTCCTGAAAGAAAAGATACTGTGGAGACATGGCTTAGCCACAGCCTGGGGGATGTTTGCAGAATGAGATTTTCACTCTGCAGCGGAGTGTGTGCATATATGAAACTTCATGGCAGATTAAAACTGTGTGCCCGACCAAGACTCGAACTCGGGACCTTTGCATTTCGTGGGCAAGTGCTCTACCAACTGAGCTACCGAAGCACGGCTCACGACCGGTACTCACAGCTTTACTTCTACCAGTATCCGTCTCCTACCCTCCAAGCTTTACAGAAGCTCTTCTGCGAAACATGCAGAACTAGCATTCCTGAAAGAAAGTATACTGTGGAGACATGGCTTAGCCACAGCCTGGGGGATGTTTCCAGAATGAGATTTTCACTCTGCAGCGGAGTGTGCTCTGATATGAAACATCATGGCAGATTAAAACTGTGTGCCCGACCAAGACTCGAACTCGGGACCTTATCCTTTCGCGGGATAGTGCTCTACCAACTGAGCTACAGAAGCACGACTCACGACCGGTACTCACAGCTTTACTTCTGCCAGTATCCGTCTCCTACCTTAAAACTTTACAGAAGCTCTTCTGCGAAACATGTAGAACTAACACACATGAAAGAAAGGATACTGTGGAGACATGGCTTAGCCACAGCCGGGGGGATGTTTCCAGAATGAGATTTTCACTCTGCGCCGATATGAAACTTCATGGCAGATTAAAACACTGTGCCCGACCAAGACTCGAACTCGGGACCTTAGTCTTTCGCGGGCAAGTGCTCTACCAACTGAGCTACCGAAGCACGACTCACGACCGGTACTCACAGCTTTACTTCTGCCAGTATCCGTCTCCTACCTTCCAAACTTTACAGAAGCTCTTCTACAAAACATGCAGAACTAGCACTCCTGAAGGAAAGGCTGCTGTGGAGGCATGGCTTAGCCACAGCCTGGGGGATGTTTCCAGAATGAGATTTTCACTTTGCAGCGGAGTGTACGATGATATGAAACTTCATGGCAGATTAAAACTGTGTGCCCGAACGAGACTCGAATTCAGGACCTTTGCCTTTCGAGGGCAAGTGCTCTACCAACTGAGATACTGAAGCACGACTCACGACCGGTACTCACAGGTTTACTTCTGCCAGTATCCGTCTCCTACCTTCCAAACTTTACAGAAGCTCTTCTGCGAAACATGTAGAACTAGCACTCCTGAAAGAAAGGATACTGTGGAGACATGGCTTAGGCACAGCCTGGGGATGTTTCCAGAATGAGATTTTCACTCTGCAGCGGAGTGTGCTCTGATATGAAACTTCATGGCAGATTAAAACTTTGTGCCCGACCAAGACTCGATTTCGGGACCTTAGCCTTTCGCAGGATAGAGCTCTACCAACTGAGCTACCGAAGCACGATTCACGACCGGTACTCACAGCTTTACTTCTGCCAGTATCCGTCTCCTACCTTCCAAACTTTACAGAAGCTCTTCTGCAAAACATGCAGAACTAGCACTCCTGAAGGATAAGATACTGTGAAGACATGGCTTAGCCACAGCCGGGGGGATGTTTCCAGAATGAGATTTTCACTCTGCGCTGATATGAAACTTCAGGGCAGATTAAAACTTTGTGCCCGACCAAGACTCGAACCCCGTACCTTTGCCATTCGCGGGCAAGTCTCTACCAACTAAACTACCGAAGCACGACTCACGATCGGTACTCACAGGTTTACTTCTGCCAGTATCTGTCTCCTACTGTCTAAACTTTACAGAAGCTCTTCTGCGAAACATGCAGAACTAGCACTCCTGAAAGAAAAGATACTGTGAAGACATGGCTTAGCCACAGCCAGGGGGATGTTTCCAGAATGAGATTTTCACTCTGCGCTGATATGAAACTTCAGGGCAGATTAAAACTGTGTGCCCGACCAAGACTCGAACCCCGTACATTTGCCATTCGCGGGCAAGTCTCTACCAACTGAGCTACCGAAGCACGACTCACGATCGGTACTCACAGGTTTACTTCTGCCAGTATCCGTCTCCTACCTTCCTAACTTTACAGAAGCTCTTCTGCAAAACATGCAGAACTAGCACTCCTGAAAGAAAGGATATTGTGGAGACATGGCTTATCCACAGCCTGGGGGATGTTTCCAGAACGAGATTTTTACTCTGCAGCGGAGTGTGCTCTGATATGAAACATCATGGCAGATTAAAACTGTGTGCCCGACCAAGACTCGAACTCGGGACCTTAGCCTTTCGCGGGATAGTGCTCTACCAACTGAGCTACCGAAGCACGACTCACGTCCGGTACTCACAGCTTTACTTCTGCCAGTATCCGTCTCCTACCTTCCAAGCTTTACAGAAGCCTTTCTGCGAAACATGCAGAACTAGCACTCCTGAAAGAAAGGATACTGTGGAGACATGGCTTAGCCACAGCCTGGGGGATGTTTGCAGAATGAGATTTTCACTCTGCAGCGGAGTGTGCGCATATATGAAACTTCATGGCAGATTAAAACTGTGTGCCCGACCGAGACTTGAATTCGGGACCTTTGCCTTTCGCAGGCAAGTGGTCTACCAACTGAGCTACGGAAGCACGACTCACGACCGGTACTCACAGCTTTATTCTGCCAGTATCCGTCTCCTACCTTCCAAACTTTACAGAAGCTCTTCTGCGAAACATGCAGAACTAGCACTCCTGAAAGAAAGGATACTGTGGAGACATGGCTTAGCCACAGCCTGGGGGATGTTTCCAGAATGAGATTTTCACTCTGCAGCGGAGTGTGCGCTGATATGAAACTTCCTGGCAGATTAAAACAGTGTGCCCGACCAAGACTCGAACTCGGGACCTTTGCATTTCGCGGGCAAGTGCTCTACCAACTGAGCTACCGAAGCACGACTCACGACCGGTACTCACAGCTTTACTTCTACCAGTATCCGTCTCCTACCCTCCAAGCTTTACAGAAGCTCTTCTGCGAAACATGCAGAACTAGCATTCCTGAAAGAAAGGATACTGTGGAGACATGGCTTAGCCACAGCCTGGGGGATGTTTCCAGAATGAGATTTTCACTTTGCAGCGGAGTGTACGATGATATGAAACTTAATGGCAGATTAAAACTGTGTGCCCGACCAAGACTCGAACTCGGGACCTTTGCATTTCGCGGGCAAGTGCTCTACCAACTGAGCTACCGAAGCACGACTCACGACCGGTACTCACAGCTTTACTTCTGCCAGTATCCGTCTCCTACCTTAAAACTTTACAGAAGCTCTTCTGCGAAACATGTAGAACTAACACTCCTGAAAGAAAGGATACTGTGGGGACATGGCTTAGCCACAGCCGGGGGGATGTTTCCAGAATGAGATTTTCACTCTGCGCTGATATGAAACTTCATGGCAGATTAAATCTTTGTGCCCCACCAAGACTCGAACCCCGTACCTTTGCCATTCGCGGGCAGGTGCTCTACCAACTGAGCTACCGAAGCACGACTCACGACTGGTACTCACAGCTTTACTTCTGCCAGTATCCGTCTCCTACCTTCCAAACTTTACAGAAGCTCATCTGCGAAATATGCAGAACTAGCACTCCTGAAAGAAAGGGTACTGTAGAGACATGGCTTAGCCACAGCCGGGGCTGTTTCCAGAATGAGATTTTCACTCTGCGCTGATATGAAACTTCCTGGCAGATTAAAACTGTGTGCCCGAACGAGTCTCGAACTCAGGGCCTTTTGCATTTCGAGGGCAAGGGCTCTACCAACTGAGATACTGAAGCACGACTCACGACCGGTACTCACAGCTTTACTTCTGCCAGTATCCGTCTCCTACCTTCCAAACTTTACAGAAGCTCTTCTGCGAAACATGCAGAACTAGCACTCCCGAAAGAAAGGATACTGTGGAGACATGGCTTAGCCACAGCCTGAGGATGTTTCCAGAATGAGATTTTAACTCTGCAGCGAAGAGTGCGCTGATATGAAACTTCGTGGCAGATTAAAACTGTGTGCCCGACCAAGACTCGAACTCGGGACCTTTGCCTTTCGCGGGCAAGTGCTGTACCAACTGAGCTACCGAAGCACGACTCACGACCGGTACTCACAGGTTTACTTCTGCCAGTATCCGTCTCCTACCTTAAAAACTTTACAGAAGCTCTTCTGCAAAACATGCAGAACTAGCACTCCTGAAAGAAAGGCTGCTGTGGAGACATGGCTTAGCCACAGCCTGGTTGATGTTTGCAGAATGAGATTTTCACTCTGCAGTGGAGTGTGCGCATATATCAAACTTCATGGCAGATTAAAACTGTGTGCCCGACCAAGACTCGAACTCGGGACCTTTGCCTTTCGCGGGCAAGTGCTCTACCAACTGAGCTACCGAAGCACGACTCACGACCGGTACTCACAGGTTTACTTCTGCCAGAATCCGTCTCCTACATTCCAAACTTTACAGAAGCTCTTCTGCGAAACATGCAGAACTAGCACTCCTGAAAGAAAGGATACTGTGGAGACATGGCGTAGCCACAGCCTGAGGATGTTTCCAGAATGAGATTTTCTCTCTGCAGCGGAGAGTGCGCTGATATGAAACTTCGTGGCAGATTAAAACTGTGTGCCCGACCAAGACTCGAACTCGCGACCTTTGCCTTTCGCGGGCAACTGCTCTACCAACTGAGCTACCGAAGCACGACTCACGACCGGTACTCACAGCTTTACTTCTGCCAGTATCCGTCTCCTACCTTCCAAACTCTACAGAAGCTCTTCTGCGAAACATGCAGAACTAGCACTCCTGAAAGAAACGATACTGTGGAGACATGGCTTAGCCACAGCCTGGGGGATGTTTCCAGAATGAGATTTTCACTCTGCAGTGGAGTGTGCGCTGATAAGAAACTTCATGGCAGATTAAAATTGTGTGCCCGACCGAGACTCGAACTCGGGACCTTTGCCTTTCACGGTCAAGTGATCTACCAACTGAGCTACCGAAGCACGACTCACGACCGGTACTCACAGCTTTACTTCTGCCAGTATTTCGTCTCCTACCTTCCAAACTCTACAGAAGCTCTTCTGCGAAACATGCAGAACTAGCACTCCTGAAAGAAAGGATACTGTGGAGACATGGCTCAGCCACAGCCTGGGGGATGTTTCCAGAATGAGATTTTCACTTTGCAGCGGAGTGTACGATGATATGAAACTTCATGGCAGATTAAAACTGTGTGCCCGAACGAGACTCGAATTCAGGACCTTTGCCTTTCGAGGGCAAGTGCTCTACCAACTGAGATACTGAAGCACGACTCACGACCGGTACTCACAGGTTTACTTCTGCCAGTATCCGTCTCCTACCTTCCAAACTTTACAGAAGCTCTTCTGCGAAACATGTAGAACTAGCACTCCTGAAAGAAAGGATACTGTGGAGACATGGCTTAGCCACAGCCTAAGGATGTTTCCAGAATGAGATTTTCACTCTGCAGCAGAGAGTGCGCTGATATGAAACTTCATGGCAGATTAAAACTGTGTGCCCGACCAAGACTCGAACTCGGGACCTTTGCCTTTCGCGGGCAAGTGCTCTACCAACTGAGCTACCGAAGCACGACTCACGACCGGTACTCACAGCTATACTTCCGCCAGTATCCATCTCCTACCTTCCAAACTTTACAGAAGTTCTTCTGCAAAACATGCAGAACTAGCACTTCTGAAAGAAAGGGTACTGTGGAGACATGGCTTAGCCACAGCCTGGGGGATGTTTGCAGAATGAGATTTTTACTCTACAGCAGAGTGTGCGCATATATGAAACTTCATGGCAGATTAAAACTGTGTGCCCGACCAAGACACGAACTCGCGTCCTTTGCCTTTCGCGGGCAAGTGCTCTACCAACTGAGCTACCGAAGCACGACTCACGACCGGTACTCACAGCTATACTTCCGCCAGTATCCATCTCCTACCTTCCAAACTTTACAGAAGCTCTTCTGCGAAACATGCAGAACTAGCACTCCTGAAAGAAAGGATACTGTGGAGACATGGCTTAGCCACAGCCTGGGGGATGTTTCCAGAATGAGATTTTCACTCTCCAGCGGAGTGTGAGCTGATATGAAACTTCATGGCAGATTAAAACTTTGTGCCCGACCAAGACTCGAACTCGGGACCTTTGCCTTTCGCAGGCAAGTGCTCTACAAACTGAGCTACCGAAGCACGACTCACGACCGGTATTCACAGCTTTACTTCTGCCAGTATCCGACTCTTACTTTCTATGCTTTACAGAAGCTCTTCTGCGAAACATGCAGAACTAGCACTCCTGAAAGAAAGGACACTGTGGAGACATGGCTTAGCCACGGCCTGGGGGATATTTCCAGAATGAGATTTTCACTCTGCAGCGGAGTGTGTGCTGATATGAAACTTCCTGGCAGATTAAAACTGTGTGCCCGAACGAGACTCGAACTCGGGACCTTTGCCTTTCGAGGGCAAGTGCTCTAACAACTGAGCTACCGAAGCATGACTCACGACCGGTACACACAGCTTTACTTCTGCCAGTATGCGTCTCCTACCTTCCAAACTTTACAGTAGCTCTTCTGCGAAACATGCAGAACTAGCACTCCTGAAAGAAAGGATACTGTGGAGACATGGCTTAGCCACAGCCTGGGGGATGTTTCCAGAATGAGATTTTCACTCTGCAACGGAGTGTGCGCTGATATGAAACTTCCTGGCAGATTAATACTGTGTGCCCGAACGAGACTCGAACTCAGGACCTTTACCTTTCGAGGGCAAGTGCTCTACCAACTGAGATACTGAAGCACGACTCACGACCGGTACTCACAGCTTTACTTCTGCCAGTATCCATCTCCTACCTTCCAAACTTTACAGAAGCTCATCTGCGAAACATGCAGAACTAGCACTCCTGAAAGAAAGGATACTGTGGAGACATGGGTTAGCCACAGCATGGAGGATGTTTCCAGAATGAGATTTTCACTCTGCAGCGGAGTGTGCTCTGATATGAAACTTCATGGCAGATTAAAACTGTCTGCCCGACCAAGACTCGATTTCGGGACCTTAGCCTTTCGCGGGATAGTGCTCTACCAACTGAGCTACCAAAGCACGACTCACGACCGGTACTCACAGCTTTCCTTCTGCCAGTATCCGTCTCCTACATTCCAAACTTTACAGAAGTTCTTCTGCGAAACATGCAGAACTAGCACTCCTGAAAGTAAAGATACTGTGAAGACATGGCTTAGCCACAGCCTGGGGGATGTTTCCAGAATGAGATTTTCACTCTGCAGTGGAGTGTGCGCTGATATGAAACTTCATGGCAGATTAAAACTTTGTGCCCCACCAAGACTCGAACCCCGTACCTTTGCCATTCGCGGGCAGGTGCTCTACCAACTGAGCTACCGAAGCACGACTCACGACTGGTACTCACAGCTTTACTTCTGCCAGTATCCGTCTCCTACCTTCCAAACTTTACAGAAGCTCATCTGCGAAATATGCAGAACTAGCACTCCTGAAAGAAAGGGTACTGTGGAGACATGGCTTAGCCACAGCCGGGGCTGTTTCCAGAATGAGATTTTCACTCTGCGCTGATATGAAACTTCCTGGCAGATTAAAACTGTGTGCCCGAACGAGTCTCGAACTCAGGGCCTTTTGCATTTCGAGGGCAAGGGCTCTACCAACTGAGATACTGAAGCACGACTCACGACCGGTACTCACAGCTTTACTTCTGCCAGTATCCGTCTCCTACCTTCCAAACTTTACAGAAGCTCTTCTGCGAAACATGCAGAACTAGCACTCCCGAAAGAAAGGATACTGTGGAGACATGGCTTAGCCACAGCCTGAGGATGTTTCCAGAATGAGATTTTAACTCTGCAGCGAAGAGTGCGCTGATATGAAACTTCGTGGCAGATTAAAACTGTGTGCCCGACCAAGACTCGAACTCGGGACCTTTGCCTTTCGCGGGCAAGTGCTGTACCAACTGAGCTACCGAAGCACGACTCACGACCGGTACTCACAGGTTTACTTCTGCCAGTATCCGTCTCCTACCTTAAAAACTTTACAGAAGCTCTTCTGCAAAACATGCAGAACTAGCACTCCTGAAAGAAAGGCTGCTGTGGAGACATGGCTTAGCCACAGCCTGGTTGATGTTTGCAGAATGAGATTTTCACTCTGCAGTGGAGTGTGCGCATATATCAAACTTCATGGCAGATTAAAACTGTGTGCCCGACCAAGACTCGAACTCGGGACCTTTGCCTTTCGCGGGCAAGTGCTCTACCAACTGAGCTACCGAAGCACGACTCACGACCGGTACTCACAGGTTTACTTCTGCCAGAATCCGTCTCCTACATTCCAAACTTTACAGAAGCTCTTCTGCGAAACATGCAGAACTAGCACTCCTGAAAGAAAGGATACTGTGGAGACATGGCGTAGCCACAGCCTGAGGATGTTTCCAGAATGAGATTTTCTCTCTGCAGCGGAGAGTGCGCTGATATGAAACTTCGTGGCAGATTAAAACTGTGTGCCCGACCAAGACTCGAACTCGCGACCTTTGCCTTTCGCGGGCAACTGCTCTACCAACTGAGCTACCGAAGCACGACTCACGACCGGTACTCACAGCTTTACTTCTGCCAGTATCCGTCTCCTACCTTCCAAACTCTACAGAAGCTCTTCTGCGAAACATGCAGAACTAGCACTCCTGAAAGAAACGATACTGTGGAGACATGGCTTAGCCACAGCCTGGGGGATGTTTCCAGAATGAGATTTTCACTCTGCAGTGGAGTGTGCGCTGATAAGAAACTTCATGGCAGATTAAAATTGTGTGCCCGACCGAGACTCGAACTCGGGACCTTTGCCTTTCACGGTCAAGTGATCTACCAACTGAGCTACCGAAGCACGACTCACGACCGGTACTCACAGCTTTACTTCTGCCAGTATTTCGTCTCCTACCTTCCAAACTCTACAGAAGCTCTTCTGCGAAACATGCAGAACTAGCACTCCTGAAAGAAAGGATACTGTGGAGACATGGCTCAGCCACAGCCTGGGGGATGTTTCCAGAATGAGATTTTCACTTTGCAGCGGAGTGTACGATGATATGAAACTTCATGGCAGATTAAAACTGTGTGCCCGAACGAGACTCGAATTCAGGACCTTTGCCTTTCGAGGGCAAGTGCTCTACCAACTGAGATACTGAAGCACGACTCACGACCGGTACTCACAGGTTTACTTCTGCCAGTATCCGTCTCCTACCTTCCAAACTTTACAGAAGCTCTTCTGCGAAACATGTAGAACTAGCACTCCTGAAAGAAAGGATACTGTGGAGACATGGCTTAGCCACAGCCTAAGGATGTTTCCAGAATGAGATTTTCACTCTGCAGCAGAGAGTGCGCTGATATGAAACTTCATGGCAGATTAAAACTGTGTGCCCGACCAAGACTCGAACTCGGGACCTTTGCCTTTCGCGGGCAAGTGCTCTACCAACTGAGCTACCGAAGCACGACTCACGACCGGTACTCACAGCTATACTTCCGCCAGTATCCATCTCCTACCTTCCAAACTTTACAGAAGTTCTTCTGCAAAACATGCAGAACTAGCACTTCTGAAAGAAAGGGTACTGTGGAGACATGGCTTAGCCACAGCCTGGGGGATGTTTGCAGAATGAGATTTTTACTCTACAGCGGAGTGTGCGCATATATGAAACTTCATGGCAGATTAAAACTGTGTGCCCGACCAAGACACGAACTCGCGTCCTTTGCCTTTCGCGGGCAAGTGCTCTACCAACTGAGCTACCGAAGCACGACTCACGACCGGTACTCACAGCTATACTTCCGCCAGTATCCATCTCCTACCTTCCAAACTTTACAGAAGCTCTTCTGCGAAACATGCAGAACTAGCACTCCTGAAAGAAAGGATACTGTGGAGACATGGCTTAGCCACAGCCTGGGGGATGTTTCCAGAATGAGATTTTCACTCTCCAGCGGAGTGTGAGCTGATATGAAACTTCATGGCAGATTAAAACTTTGTGCCCGACCAAGACTCGAACTCGGGACCTTTGCCTTTCGCAGGCAAGTGCTCTACAAACTGAGCTACCGAAGCACGACTCACGACCGGTATTCACAGCTTTACTTCTGCCAGTATCCGACTCTTACTTTCTATGCTTTACAGAAGCTCTTCTGCGAAACATGCAGAACTAGCACTCCTGAAAGAAAGGACACTGTGGAGACATGGCTTAGCCACGGCCTGGGGGATATTTCCAGAATGAGATTTTCACTCTGCAGCGGAGTGTGTGCTGATATGAAACTTCCTGGCAGATTAAAACTGTGTGCCCGAACGAGACTCGAACTCGGGACCTTTGCCTTTCGAGGGCAAGTGCTCTAACAACTGAGCTACCGAAGCATGACTCACGACCGGTACACACAGCTTTACTTCTGCCAGTATGCGTCTCCTACCTTCCAAACTTTACAGTAGCTCTTCTGCGAAACATGCAGAACTAGCACTCCTGAAAGAAAGGATACTGTGGAGACATGGCTTAGCCACAGCCTGGGGGATGTTTCCAGAATGAGATTTTCACTCTGCAACGGAGTGTGCGCTGATATGAAACTTCCTGGCAGATTAATACTGTGTGCCCGAACGAGACTCGAACTCAGGACCTTTACCTTTCGAGGGCAAGTGCTCTACCAACTGAGATACTGAAGCACGACTCACGACCGGTACTCACAGCTTTACTTCTGCCAGTATCCATCTCCTACCTTCCAAACTTTACAGAAGCTCATCTGCGAAACATGCAGAACTAGCACTCCTGAAAGAAAGGATACTGTGGAGACATGGGTTAGCCACAGCATGGAGGATGTTTCCAGAATGAGATTTTCACTCTGCAGCGGAGTGTGCTCTGATATGAAACTTCATGGCAGATTAAAACTGTCTGCCCGACCAAGACTCGATTTCGGGACCTTAGCCTTTCGCGGGATAGTGCTCTACCAACTGAGCTACCAAAGCACGACTCACGACCGGTACTCACAGCTTTCCTTCTGCCAGTATCCGTCTCCTACATTCCAAACTTTACAGAAGTTCTTCTGCGAAACATGCTGAACTAGCACTCCTGAAAATAAAGATACTGTGAAGACATGGCTTAGCCACAGCCGGGGGGATGTTGCCAGAATAAGATTTTCACTCTGCGCTGATATGAAACTTAGTGGCAGATTAAAACTTTGTGCCAGACCAAGACTCGAACCCCGTACCTATGCCATTCGCGGGCAAGTGCTCTACCAACTGAGCTACCGAAGCACGACTCACGACCGGTACTCACAGCTTTACTTCTGCTAGTATCCATCTCCTACCTTCCAAACATTACAGAAGCTCTTCTGTGAAACATGCAGAACTAGCACTCCTGAAAGAAAGGTTACTGTGGAGCCATGGCTTAGCCACAGCCTGGGGGATGTTTCCAGAATGAGATTTTCACTCTCCAGCGGAGTGTGCGCTGATATCAAACTTCATGGCAGATTAAAACTGTGTGCCCGACCAAGACTGAAACTTGGGACCTTTGCATTTCGCGGGCAAGTGCTCTACCAACTGAGCTACCGAAGCACGACTCACAACCGGTACTCACAGCTTTACTTCTACCAGTATCCGTCTCCTACCTTCCAAACATTACAGAAGCTCTTCTGCGAAACATGCAGAACTAGCACTCCTGAAAGAAAGGATACTGTGAAGACATGGCTTAGCCACAGCCTGGGGGATGTTTCCAGAATGAGATTTTCACTCTGCAGCGGAGTGTGCGCTGATACGAAACTTCATGGCAGATTAAAACTGTGTGCCCGACTAAGACTCGAACTCAGGACCTTTGCCTTTCGCTGGCAAGTGCTCTACAAACTGAGCTACCGAAGCACGACTCACGACCGGTACTCACAGCTTTACTTCTGCCAGTATCCGTCTCCAACCTTCCAAACTTTACAGAAGCTCTTCTGCGAAAGATGCAGAACTAGCACTCCTGAAAGAAAAGATACTGTGAAGACATGGCTTAGCCACAGCCGGGGGGATGTTTCCAGAATGAGATTTTCACTCTGCGCTGATATGAAACTTCATGGCAGATTAAAACTTTGTGCCCGACAAAGACTCGAACCCGTACCTTTGCCTTTCGCGGGAAAGTGCTCTACCAACTGAGCTACCGAAGCACGACTCACGATCGGTACTCACAGGTTTACTTCCTCCAGTAACCGTCTCCTACCTTCCAAACTTTACAGAAGCTCTTCTGCAAAACATGCAGAACTAGCACTCCTGAAAGAAAGGGTACTGTGGAGACATGGCTTAGCCACAGCCTGGGGGATGTTTCCGGAGTGAGATTTTCACTCTGCAGCGGAGAGTGCGCTGATATGAAACTTCCTGGCAGACTAAAACTGTGTGCCCGACCGCGACTCGAACTCGGGACCTTTCCCTTTCGCGGGCAAGTGCTCTACAAACTGAGCTACCGAAGCACGACTCACGACCGGTACTCACAGCATTACTTCTGATAGTATCCGTCTTATGCCTTCCAAACTTTACAGAAGCTCTTCCGCAAAACATGCAGAAGTAGCACTCCTGAAAGAAAGGATACTGTGGAGATATGGCTTAGCCACAGCCTGGGGGATGTTTCCAGAAAGAGATTTTCACTCTGCAGCGGAGTGTGCGCTGATATCAAATTTCATGGCAGATTAAAACTGTGTGCCCGACCAAGACTCCAACTCGGGACCTTTGCATTTCGCGGGCAAGTGCTCTACCAACTGAGCTACCGAAGCACGTCTCACGACCGGTACTCACAGCATTACTTCTACCAGTATCCGTCTCCTACCTTCCAAACTTTACAGAAGCTCTTCTGCGAAACATGCAGAACTAGCACTCCTGAAAGAAAGGATACTGTGGAGACATGGCTTAGCCACAGCCTGAGGATGTTACCAGAATGAGATTTTCACTCTGCAGCGGAGAGTGCGCTGATATGAAACTTCATGGCAGATTAAAACTGTGTGCCCGACCGAGACTCGAACTCGGGACCTTTGCCTTTCGAGGGCAAGTGCTCTACCAACTGAGCTACCGAAGCACGACTCACGACCGGTACTCACAGCTTTACTTCTGCCAGTATCCGTCTCCTACCTTCCATGCTTTACAGAAGCTCTTCTGCGAAACATGCAGAACTAGCACTCCTGAAAGAAAGGATACTGTGGAGACATGGCTTAGCCACAGCCTGGGGGATGTTTCCAGAATGAGATTTTCACTCTGCAACGGAGTGTGCGCTGATATGAAACTTCCTGGCAGATTAATACTGTGTGCCCGAAAGAGACTCGAACTCAGGACCTTTGCCTTTCGAGGGCAAGTGCTCTACCAACTGAGATACTGAAGCACGACTCACGACCGGTACACACAGCTTTACTTCTGCCAGTATCCATCTCCTAAATACCAAACTTTACAGAAGCTCATCTGCGAAACATGTAGAACTAGCACTCCTGAAAGAAAGGATACTGAGGAGACATGGCTTAGCCACAGCATGGAGGATGTTTCCAGAATGAGATTTTCACTCTGCAGCGGAGTGTGCTCTGATATCAAACATCATGGCAGATTAAAACTGTCTGCCCGACCAATTCTCGATTTCGGGACCTTAGCCTTTCTCGGAATAGTGCTCTACCAACTGAGCTACCGAAGCACGACTCACGACCGGTACTCACAGCTTTACTTCTGCCAGTGTCCGTCTCCTACCTTCCAAACTTTACAGAAGCTCTTCTGCGAAAGATGCAGAACTAGCACTCCTGAAACAAAAGATACTGTGAAGACATGGCTTAGCCACAGCCGGGGGGATGTTTCCAGAACGAGATTTTCACTCTGCGCTGATATGAAACTTCATGGCAGATTTAAACTTTGTGCAAGACAAAGACTCGAACCCCGTACCTTTGCCTTTCGCGGGCAAGTGCCCTACCAACTGAGCTACCGAAGCACGACTCACGATCGGTACTCACAGGTTTACTTCTTCCAGTATCCGTCTCCTACCTTCCAAACTTTACAGAAGCTCTTCTGCGAAACATGCAGAACTAGCACTCCTGAAAGAAAGGGTACTGTGGAGACATGGCTTAAGCACAGCCTGGGGGATGTTTCCGGAGTGAGATTTTCACTCTGCAGCGGAGAGTGCGCTGATATGAAACTTCCTGGCAGACTAAAACTGTGTGCCCGACCGCGACTCGAACTCGGGACCTTTCCATTTCGCGGGCAAGTGCTCTACAAACTGAGCTACCGAAGCACGACTCACGACCGGTACTCACAGCATTACTTCTGATAGTATCCGTCTTATGCCTTCCAAACTTTTCAGAAGCTCTTCTGCGAAACATGCAGAACTAGCACTCCTGAAAGAAAGGATACTGTGGAGACATGGCTTAGCCACAGCCTGGGGGATGTTTCCTGAATGACATTTTCACTCTGCAGCGGAGTGTGCGCTGATATGAAACTTCATGGCAGATTAAAACTGTGTGCCCGACCAAGACTCGAACTCGGGACCTTTGACTTTTGCGGGCAAGTGCTCTACAAACTGAGCTACCGAAGCACGACTCACGACTGGTACTCACAGCTTTACTTCTGCCAATATCCGTCTCCTACCTTCCAAACTTTACAGAAGCTCTTCTGCGAAAGATGCAGAACTAGCACTCCTGAAAGAAAAAATACTGTGAAGACATGGCTTAGCCACAGCCGGGGGGATGTTTCCAGAATGAGATTTTCACTCTGCGCTGATATGAAACTTCATGGCAGATTAAAACTTTGTGCACGACAAAGACTCGAACCCCGTACCTTTGCCTTTCGCGAGCAAGTGCTCTACCAACTGAGCTACCGAAGCACGACTCACGATCGGTACTCACAGGTTTACTTCTTCCAGTAACCGTCTCCTACCTTCCAAACTTTACAGAAGCTCTTCTGCGAAACATGCAGAACTAGCACTCCTGAAAGAAAGGGTACTGTGGAGACATGGCTTAGCCACAGCCTGGGGGATGTTTCCGGAGTGAGATTTTCACTCTGCAGCGGAGAGTGCGCTGATATGAAACTTCCTGGCAGACTAAAACTGTGTGCCCGACCGCGACTCGAACTCGGGACCTTTCCCTTTCGCGGGCAAGTGCTCTACAAACTGAGCTACCGAAGCACGACTCACGACCGGTACTCACAGCATTACTTCTGATAGTATCCGTCTTATGCCTTCCAAACTTTTCAGAAGCTCTTCTGCGAAACATGCAGAACTAGCACTCCTGAAAGAAAGGATACTGTGGAGACATGGCTTAGCCACAGCCTGGGGGATGTTTCCAGAATGACATTTTCACTCTGCAGCGGAGTGTGCGCTGCTATCAAACTTCATGGCAGATTAAAACTGTGTGCCCGACCAAGACTCGAACTCGGGACCTTTGCCTTTTGCGGGCAAGGGCTCTACAAACTGAGCTACCGAAGCACGACTCACGACCGGTACTCACAGCTTTACTTCTGCCAGTACCCGTCTCCTACCTTCTATGCTTTACAGAAGCTCTTCTGCAAAACATGCAGAACTAGCACTCCTGAAAGAAAGGATACTGTGGAGACATGGCTTAGCCACAGCCTGGGGGATGTTTCCAGAAAGAGATTTTCACTCTGCAGCGGAGTGTGCGCTGATATCAAATTTCATGGCAGATTAAAACTGTGTGCCCGACCAAGACTCAAACTCGGGACCTTTGCATTTCGCGGGCAAGTGCTCTACCAACTGAGCTACCGAAGCACGACTCACGACCGGTACTCACAGCATTACTTCTACCAGTATCCGTCTCCTACCTTCCAAACTTTACAGAAGCTCTTCTGCGAAACATGCAGAACTAGCACTCCTGAAAGAAAGGATACTGTGGAGACATGGCTTAGCCACAGCCTGAGGATGTTACCAGAATGAGATTTTCACTCTGCAGCGGAGAGTGCGCTGATATGAAACTTCATGGCTGATTAAAACTGTGTGCCCGACCGAGACTCGAACTCGGGACCTTTGCCTTTCGAGGGCAAGTGCTCTACCAACTGAGCTACCGAAGCACGACTCACGACCGGTACTCACAGCTTTACTTCTGCCAGTATCCGTCTCCTACCTTCCATGCTTTACAGAAGCTCTTCTGCGAAACATGCAGAACTAGCACTCCTGAAAGAAAGGATACTGTGGAGACATGGCTTAGCCACAGCCTGGGGGATGTTTCCAGAATGAGATTTTCACTCTGCAGCAGAGAGTGCGCTGATATGAAACTTCCTGGCAGATTAATACTGTGTGCCCAAAAGAGACTCGAACTCAGGACCTTTGCCTTTCGAGGGCAAGTGCTCTACCAACTGAGATACTGAAGCACGACTCACGACCGGTACACACAGCTTTACTTCTGCCAGTATCCATCTCCTAAATTCCAAACTTTACAGAAGCTCATCTGCGAAACATGTAGAACTAGCACTCCTGAAAGAAAGGATACTGAGGAGACATGGCTTAGCCACAGCATGGAGGATGTTTCCAGAATGAGATTTTCACTCTGCAGCGGAGTGTGCTCTGATATCAAACATCATGGCAGATTAAAACTGTCTGCCCGACCAATTCTCGATTTCGGGACCTTAGCCTTTCTCGGAATAGTGCTCTACCAACTGAGCTACCGAAGCACGACTCACGACCGGTACTCACAGCTTTACTTCTGCCAGTGTCCGTCTCCTACCTTCCAAACTTTACAGAAGCTCTTCTGCGAAAGATGCAGAACTAGCACTCCTGAAACAAAAGATACTGTGAAGACATGGCTTAGCCACAGCCGGGGGGATGTTTCCAGAACGAGATTTTCACTCTGCGCTGATATGCAACTTCATGGCAGATTTAAACTTTGTGCAAGACAAAGACTCGAACCCCGTACCTTTGCCTTTCGCGGGCAAGTGCCATACCAACTGAGCTACCGAAGCACGACTCACGATCGGTACTCACAGGTTTACTTCTTCCAGTATCCGTCTCCTACCTTCCAAACTTTACAGAAGCTCTTCTGCGAAACATGCAGAACTAGCACTCCTGAAAGAAAGGGTACTGTGGAGACATGGCTTAAGCACAGCCTGGGGGATGTTTCCGGAGTGAGATTTTCACTCTGCAGCGGAGAGTGCGCTGATATGAAACTTCCTGGCAGACTAAAACTGTGTGCCCGACCGCGACTCGAACTCGGGACCTTTCCATTTCGCGGGCAAGTGCTCTACAAACTGAGCTACCGAAGCACGACTCACGACCGGTACTCACAGCATTACTTCTGATAGTATCCGTCTTATGCCTTCCAAACTTTTCAGAAGCTCTTCTGCGAAACATGCAGAACTAGCACTCCTGAAAGAAAGGATACTGTGGAGACATGGCTTAGCCACAGCCTGGGGGATGTTTCCTGAATGACATTTTCACTCTGCAGCGGAGTGTGCGCTGATATGAAACTTCATGGCAGATTAAAACTGTGAGCCCGACCAAGACTCGAACTCGGGACCTTTGACTTTTGCGGGCAAGTGCTCTACAAACTGAGCTACCGAAGCACGACTCACGACCGGTACTCACAGCTTTACTTCTGCCAGTATCCGTCTCCTACCTTCCAAACTTTACAGAAGCTCTTCTGCGAAAGATGCAGAACTAGCACTCCTGAAACAAAAGATACTGTGAAGACATGGCTTAGCCACAGCCGGGGGGATGTTTCCAGAACGAGATTTTCACTCTGCGCTGATATGAAACTTCATGGCAGATTAAAACTTTGTGCAAGACAAAGACTCGAACCCTGTACCTTTGCCTTTCGCGGGCAAGTGCCCTACCAACTGAGCTACCGAAGCACGACTCACGATCGGTACTCACAGGTTTACTTCTTCCAGTATCCGTCTCCTACCTTCCAAACTTTACAGAAGCTCTTCTGCGAAACATGCAGAACTAGCACTACTGAAAGAAAGGGTACTGTGGAGACATGGCTTAAGCACAGCCTGGGGGATGTTTCCAGAGTGAGATTTTCACTCTGCAGCGGAGAGTGCGCTGATATGAAACTTCCTGGCAGACTAAAACTGTGTGCCCGACCGCGACTCGAACTCGGGACCTTTCCATTTCGCGGGCAAGTGCTCTACAAACTGAGCTACCGAAGCACGACTCACGACCGGTACTCACAGCATTACTTCTGATAGTATCCGTCTTATGGCTTCCAAACTTTTCAGAAGCTCTTCTGCGAAACATGCAGAACTAGCACTCCTGAAAGAAAGGATACTGTGGAGACATGGCTTAGCCACAGCTTGGGGGATGTTTCCAGAATGACATTTTCACTCTGCAGCGGAGTGTGCGCTGCTATCAAACTTCATGGCAGGTTAAAACTGTGTGCCCGACCAAGACTCGAACTCGGGACCTTTGCCTTTTGCGGGCAATTGCTCTACAAACTGAGCTACCGAAGCACGACTCACGACCGGTACTCACAGCTTTACTTCTGCCAGTATCCGTCTCCTACCTTCCAAACTTTACAGAAGCTCTTCTGCAAAACATGCAGAACTAGCACTCCTGAAAGAAAGGATACTGTGGAGACATGGCTTAGCCACAGCCTGGGGGATGTTTCCAGAAAGAGATTTTCACTCTGCAGCGGAGTGTGCGCTGATATCAAATTTCATGGCAGATTAAAACTGTGTGCCCGACCAAGACTCAAACTCGGGACCTTAGCATTTCGCGGGCAAGTGCTCTACCAACTGAGCTACCGAAGCACGTCTCACGACCGGTACTCACAGCATTACTTCTACCAGTATCCGTCTCCTACCTTCCAAACTTTACAGAAGCTCTTCTGCGAAACATGCAGAACTAGCACTCCTGAAAGAAAGGATACTGTGGAGACATGGTTTAGCCACAGCCTGAGGATGTTACCAGAATGAGATTTTCACTCTGCAGCGGAGAGTGCGCTGATATGAAACTTCATGGCAGATTAAAACTGTGTGCCCGACCGAGACTCGAACTCGGGACCTTTGCCTTTCGAGGGCAAGTGCTCTACCAACTGAGCTACCGAAGCACGACTCACGACCGGTACTCACAGCTTTACTTCTGCCAGTATCCGTCTCCTACCTTCCATGCTTTACAGAAGCTCTTCTGCGAAACATGCAGAACTAGCACTCCTGAAAGAAAGGATACTGTGGAGACATGGCTTAGCCACAGCCTGGGGGATGTTTCCAGAATGAGATTTTCACTCTGCAGCGGAGTGTGCGCTGATATGAAACTTCCTGGCAGATTAATACTGTGTGCCCGAAAGAGACTCGAACTCAGGACCTTTGCCTTTCGAGGGCAAGTGCTCTACCAACTGAGATACTGAAGCACGACTCACGACCAGTACACACAGCTTTACTTCTGCCAGTATCCATCTCCTAAATTCCAAACTTTACAGAAGCTCATCTGCGAAACATGTAGAACTAGCACTCCTGAAAGAAAGGATACTGAGGAGACATGGCTTAGCCACAGCATGGAGGATGTTTCCAGAATGAGATTTTCACTCTGCAGCGGAGTGTGCTCTGATATCAAACATCATGGCAGATTAAAACTGTCTGCCCGACCAATTCTCGATTTCGGGACCTTAGCCTTTCTCGGAATAGTGCTCTACCAACTGAGCTACCGAAGCACGACTCACGACCGGTACTCACAGCTTTACTTCTGCCAGTGTCCGTCTCCTACCTTCCAAACTTTACAGAAGCTTTTCTGCGAAAGATGCAGAACTAGCACTCGTGAAACAAAAGGTACTGTGAAGACATGGCTTAGCCACAGCCGGGGGGATGTTTCCAGAACGAGATTTTCACTCTGCGCTGATATGCAACTTCATGGCAGATTTAAACTTTGTGCAAGACAAAGACTCGAACCCCGTACCTTTGCCTTTCGCGGGCAAGTGCCCTACCAACTGAGCTACCGAAGCACGACTCACGATCGGTACTCACAGGTTTACTTCTTCCAGTATCCGTCTCCTACCTTCCAAACTTTACAGAAGCTCTTCTGCGAAACATGCAGAACTAGCACTCCTGAAAGAAAGGGTACTGTGGAGACATGGCTTAAGCACAGCCTGGGGGATGTTTCCGGAGTGAGATTTTCACTCTGCAGCGGAGAGTGCGCTGATATGAAACTTCCTGGCAGACTAAAACTGTGTGCCCGACCGCGACTCGAACTCGGGACCTTTCCATTTCGCGGGCAAGTGCTCTACAAACTGAGCTACCGAAGCACGACTCACGACCGGTACTCACAGCATTACTTCTGATAGTATCCGTCTTATGGCTTCCAAACTTTTCAGAAGCTCTTCTGCGAAACATGCAGAACTAGCACTCCTGAAAGAAAGGATACTGTGGAGACATGGCTTAGCCACAGCTTGGGGGATGTTTCCAGAATGACATTTTCACTCTGCAGCGGAGTGTGCGCTGCTATCAAACTTCATGGCAGGTTAAAACTGTGTGCCCGACCAAGACTCGAACTCGGGACCTTTGCCTTTTGCGGGCAATTGCTCTACAAAC
Organism: Schistocerca gregaria; assembly: GCF_023897955.1. Lineage (NCBI taxonomy): Eukaryota > Metazoa > Arthropoda > Insecta > Orthoptera > Acrididae > Schistocerca > Schistocerca gregaria. The sequence continues at coordinate 616,037,629 of NC_064923.1, read as the reverse complement.
TGAGCTACCGAAGCACGACTCACGACCGGTACTCACAGCTTTACTTCTGCCAGTATCCGTCTCCTACCTTCCAAACTTTACAGAAGCTCTTCTGCAAAACATGCAGAACTAGCACTCCTGAAAGAAAGGATACTGTGGAGACATGGCTTAGCCACAGCCTGGGGGATGTTTCCAGAAAGAGATTTTCACTCTGCAGCGGAGTGTGCGCTGATATCAAATTTCATGGCAGATTAAAACTGTGTGCCCGACCAAGACTCAAACTCGGGACCTTAGCATTTCGCGGGCAAGTGCTCTACCAACTGAGCTACCGAAGCACGTCTCACGACCGGTACTCACAGCATTACTTCTACCAGTATCCGTCTCCTACCTTCCAAACTTTACAGAAGCTCTTCTGCGAAACATGCAGAACTAGCACTCCTGAAAGAAAGGATACTGTGGAGACATGGTTTAGCCACAGCCTGAGGATGTTACCAGAATGAGATTTTCACTCTGCAGCGGAGAGTGCGCTGATATGAAACTTCATGGCAGATTAAAACTGTGTGCCCGACCGAGACTCGAACTCGGGACCTTTGCCTTTCGAGGGCAAGTGCTCTACCAACTGAGCTACCGAAGCACGACTCACGACCGGTACTCACAGCTTTACTTCTGCCAGTATCCGTCTCCTACCTTCCATGCTTTACAGAAGCTCTTCTGCGAAACATGCAGAACTAGCACTCCTGAAAGAAAGGATACTGTGGAGACATGGCTTAGCCACAGCCTGGGGGATGTTTCCAGAATGAGATTTTCACTCTGCAGCGGAGTGTGCGCTGATATGAAACTTCCTGGCAGATTAATACTGTGTGCCCGAAAGAGACTCGAACTCAGGACCTTTGCCTTTCGAGGGCAAGTGCTCTACCAACTGAGATACTGAAGCACGACTCACGACCGGTACACACAGCTTTACTTCTGCCAGTATCCATCTCCTAAATTCCAAACTTTACAGAAGCTCATCTGCGAAACATGTAGAACTAGCACTCCTGAAAGAAAGGATACTGAGGAGACATGGCTTAGCCACAGCATGGAGGATGTTTCCAGAATGAGATTTTCACTCTGCAGCGGAGTGTGCTCTGATATCAAACATCATGGCAGATTAAAACTGTCTGCCCGACCAATTCTCGATTTCGGGACCTTAGCCTTTCTCGGAATAGTGCTCTACCAACTGAGCTACCGAAGCACGACTCACGACCGGTACTCACAGCTTTACTTCTGCCAGTGTCCGTCTCCTACCTTCCAAACTTTACAGAAGCTTTTCTGCGAAAGATGCAGAACTAGCACTCGTGAAACAAAAGGTACTGTGAAGACATGGCTTAGCCACAGCCGGGGGGATGTTTCCAGAACGAGATTTTCACTCTGCGCTGATATGCAACTTCATGGCAGATTTAAACTTTGTGCAAGACAAAGACTCGAACCCCGTACCTTTGCCTTTCGCGGGCAAGTGCCCTACCAACTGAGCTACCGAAGCACGACTCACGATCGGTACTCACAGGTTTACTTCTTCCAGTATCCGTCTCCTACCTTCCAAACTTTACAGAAGCTCTTCTGCGAAACATGCAGAACTAGCACTCCTGAAAGAAAGGGTACTGTGGAGACATGGCTTAAGCACAGCCTGGGGGATGTTTCCGGAGTGAGATTTTCACTCTGCAGCGGAGAGTGCGCTGATATGAAACTTCCTGGCAGACTAAAACTGTGTGCCCGACCGCGACTCGAACTCGGGACCTTTCCATTTCGCGGGCAAGTGCTCTACAAACTGAGCTACCGAAGCACGACTCACGACCGGTACTCACAGCATTACTTCTGATAGTATCCGTCTTATGCCTTCCAAACTTTTCAGAAGCTCTTCTGCGAAACATGCAGAACTAGCACTCCTGAAAGAAAGGATACTGTGGAGACATGGCTTAGCCACAGCCTGGGGGATGTTTCCAGAATGACATTTTCACTCTGCAGCGGAGTGTGCGCTGATATGAAACTTCATGGCAGATTAAAACTGTGTGCCCGACCAAGACTCGAACTCGGGACCTTTGACTTTTGCGGGCAAGTGCTCTACAAACTGAGCTACCGAAGCACGACTCACGACCGGTACTCACAGCTTTACTTCTGCCAGTATCCGTCTCCTACCTTCCAAACTTTACAGAAGCTCTTCTGCGAAAGATGCAGAACTAGCACTCCTGAAAGAAAAGATACTGTGAAGACATGGCTTAGCCACAGCCGGGGGGATGTTTCCAGAATGAGATTTTCACTCTGCGCTGATATGAAACTTCATGGCAGATTAAAACTTTGTGCACGACAAAGACTCGAACCCCGTACCTTTGCCTTTCGCGGGCAAGTGCCCTACCAACTGAGCTACCGAAGCACGACTCACGATCGGTACTCACAGGTTTACTTCTTCCAGTAACCGTCTCCTACCTTCCAAACTTTACAGAAACTCTTCTGCGAAACATGCAGAACTAGCACTCCTGAAAGAAAGGGTACTGTGGAGACATGGCTTAGCCACAGCCTGGGGGATGTTTCCGGAGTGAGATTTTCACTCTGCAGCGGAGAGTGCGCTGATATGAAACTTCCTGGCAGACTAAAACTGTGTGCCCGACCACGACTCGAACTCGGGACCTTTCCCTTTCGCGGGCAAGTGCTCTACAAACTGAGCTACCGAAGCACGACTCACGACCGGTACTCACAGCATTACTTCTGATAGTATCCGTCTTATGCCTTCCAAACTCTTCAGAAGCTCTTCAGCGAAACATGCAGAACTAGCACTCCTGAAAGAAAGGATACTGTGGAGACATGGCTTAGCCACAGCCTGGGGGATGTTTCCAGAATGACATTTTCACTCTGCAGCGGAGTGTGCGCTGCTATCAAACTTCATGGCAGATTAAAACTGTGTGCCCGACCAAGACTCGAACTCGGGACCTTTGCCTTTTGCGGGCAAGTGCTCTACAAACTGAGCTACCGAAGCACGACTCACGACCGGTACTCACAGCTTTACTTCTGCCAGTATCCGTCTCCTACCTTCTATGCTTTACAGAAGCTCTTCTGCAAAACATGCAGAACTAGCACTCCTGAAAGAAAGGATACTGTGGAGACATGGCTTAGCCACAGCCTGGGGGATGTTTCCAGAAAGAGATTTTCACTCTGCAGCGGAGTGTGCGCTGATATCAAATTTCATGGCAGATTAAAACTGTGTGCCCGACCAAGACTCGAACTCGGGATCTTTGCATTTCGCGGGCAAGTGCTCTACCAACTGAGCTACCGAAGCACGACTCACGACCGGTACTCACAGCTTTACTTCTACCAGTACCCGTCTCCTACCTTCCAAACTTTACAGAAGCTCTTCTGCGAAACATGCAGAACTAGCACTCCTGAAAGAAAGGATACTGTGGAGACATGGCTTAGCCACAGCCTGAGGATGTTTCCAGAATGAGATTTTCACTCTGCAGCGGAGAGTGCGCTGATATGAAACTTCATGGCAGATTAAAACTGTGTGCCCGACCGAGACTCGAACTCGGGACCTTTGCCTTTCGAGGGCAAGTGCTCTACCAACTGAGCTACCGAAGCACGACTCACGACCGGTACTCACAGCTTTACTTCTGCCAGTATCCGTCTCCTACCTTCCATGCTTTACAGAAGCTCTTCTGCGAAACATGCAGAACTAGCACTCCTGAAAGAAAGGATACTGTGGAGACATGGCTTAGCCACAGCCTGGGGGATGTTTCCAGAATGAGATTTTCACTCTGCAGCGGAGTGTGCGCTGATATGAAACTTCCTGGCAGATTAATACTGTGTGCCCGAAAGAGACTCGAACTCAGGACCTTTGCCTTTCGAGGGCAAGTGCTCTACCAACTGAGATACTGAAGCACGACTCACGACCGGTACACACAGCTTTACTTCTGCCAGTATCCATCTCCTAAATTCCAAACTTTACAGAAGCTCATCTGCGAAACATGTAGAACTAGCACTCCTGAAAGAAAGGATACTGAGGAGACATGGCTTAGCCACAGCATGGAGGATGTTTCCAGAATGAGATTTTCACTCTGCAGCGGAGTGTGCTCTGATATCAAACATCATGGCAGATTAAAACTGTCTGCCCGACCAATTCTCGATTTCGGGACCTTAGCCTTTCTCGGAATAGTGCTCTACCAACTGAGCTACCGAAGCACGACTCACGACCGGTACTCACAGCTTTACTTCTGCCAGTGTCCGTCTCCTACCTTCCAAACTTTACAGAAGCTCTTCTGCGAAAGATGCAGAACTAGCACTCCTGAAACAAAAGATACTGTGAAGACATGGCTTAGCCACAGCCGGGGGGATGTTTCCAGAACGAGATTTTCACTCTGCGCTGATATGCAACTTCATGGCAGATTTAAACTTTGTGCAAGACAAAGACTCGAACCCCGTACCTTTGCCTTTCGCGGGCAAGTGCCCTACCAACTGAGCTACCGAAGCACGACTCACGATCGGTACTCACAGGTTTACTTCTTCCAGTATCCGTCTCCTACCTTCCAAACTTTACAGAAGCTCTTCTGCGAAACATGCAGAACTAGCACTCCTGAAAGAAAGGGTACTGTGGAGACATGGCTTAAGCACAGCCTGGGGGATGTTTCCGGAGTGAGATTTTCACTCTGCAGCGGAGAGTGCGCTGATATGAAACTTCCTGGCAGACTAAAACTGTGTGCCCGACCGCGACTCGAACTCGGGACCTTTCCATTTCGCGGGCAAGTGCTCTACAAACTGAGCTACCGAAGCACGACTCACGACCGGTACTCACAGCATTACTTCTGATAGTATCCGTCTTATGCCTTCCAAACTTTTCAGAAGCTCTTCTGCGAAACATGCAGAACTAGCACTCCTGAAAGAAAGGATACTGTGGAGACATGGCTTAGCCACAGCCTGGGGGATGTTTCCTGAATGACATTTTCACTCTGCAGCGGAGTGTGCGCTGATATGAAACTTCATGGCAGATTAAAACTGTGTGCCCGACCAAGACTCGAACTCGGGACCTTTGACTTTTGCGGGCAAGTGCTCTACAAACTGAGCTACCGAAGCACGACTCACGACCGGTACTCACAGCTTTACTTCTGCCAGTATCCGTCTCCTACCTTCCAAACTTTACAGAAGCTCTTCTGCGAAAGATGCAGAACTAGCACTCCTGAAAGAAAAGATACTGTGAAGACATGGCTTAGCCACAGCCGGGGGGATGTTTCCAGAATGAGATTTTCACTCTGCGCTGATATGAAACTTCATGGCAGATTAAAACTTTGTGCAAGACAAAGACTCGAACCCCGTACCTTTGCCTTTCGCGGGCAAGTGCCCTACCAACTGAGCTACCGAAGCACGACTCACGATCGGTACTCACAGGTTTACTTCTTCCAGTAACCGTCTCCTACCTTCCAAACTTTACAGAAGCTCTTCTGCAAAACATGCAGAACTAGCACTCCTGAAAGAAAGGGTACTGTGGAGACATGGCTTAGCCACAGCCTGGGGGATGTTTCCGGAGTGAGATTTTCACTCTGCAGCGGAGAGTGCGCTGATATGAAACTTCCTGGCAGACTAAAACTGTGTGCCCGACCGCGACTCGAACTCGGGACCTTTCCCTTTCGCGGGCAAGTGCTCTACAAACTGAGCTACCGAAGCACGACTCACGACCGGTACTCACAGCATTACTTCTGATAGTATCCGTCTTATGCCTTCCAAACTTTTCAGAAGCTCTTCTGCGAAACATGCAGAACTAGCACTCCTGAAAGAAAGGATACTGTGGAGACATGGCTTAGCCACAGCCTGGGGGATGTTTCCAGAATGACATTTTCACTCTGCAGCGGAGTGTGCGCTGCTATCAAACTTCATGGCAGATTAAAACTGTGTGCCCGACCAAGACTCGAACTCGGGACCTTTGCCTTTTGCGGGCAAGTGCTCTACAAACTGAGCTACCGAAGCACGACTCACGACCGGTACTCACAGCTTTACTTCTGCCAGTATCCGTCTCCTACCTTCTATGCTTTACAGAAGCTCTTCTGCAAAACATGCAGAACTAGCACTCCTGAAAGAAAGGATACTGTGGAGACATGGCTTAGCCACAGCCTGGGGGATGTTTCCAGAAAGAGATTTTCACTCTGCAGCGGAGTGTGCGCTGATATCAAATTTCATGGCAGATTAAAACTGTGTGCCCGACCAAGACTCAAACTCGGGATCTTTGCATTTCGCGGGCAAGTGCTCTACCAACTGAGCTACCGAAGCACGACTCACGACCGGTACTCACAGCTTTACTTCTACCAGTACCCGTCTCCTACCTTCCAAACTTTACAGAAGCTCTTCTGCGAAACATGCAGAACTAGCACTCCTGAAAGAAAGGATACTGTGGAGACATGGCTTAGCCACAGCCTGAGGATGTTTCCAGAATGAGATTTTCACTCTGCAGCGGAGAGTGCGCTGATATGAAACTTCATGGCAGATTAAAACTGTGTGCCCGACCGAGACTCGAACTCGGGACCTTTGCCTTTCGAGGGCAAGTGCTCTACCAACTGAGCTACCGAAGCACGACTCACGACCGGTACTCACAGCTTTACTTCTGCCAGTATCCGTCTCCTACCTTCCATGCTTTACAGAAGCTCTTCTGCGAAACATGCAGAACTAGCACTCCTGAAAGAAAGGATACTGTGGAGACATGGCTTAGCCACAGCCTGGGGGATGTTTCCAGAATGAGATTTTCACTCTGCAGCGGAGTGTGCGCTGATATGAAACTTCCTGGCAGATTAATACTGTGTGCCCGAAAGAGACTCGAACTCAGGACCTTTGCCTTTCGAGGGCAAGTGCTCTACCAACTGAGATACTGAAGCACGACTCACGACCGGTACTCACAGCTTTACTTCTGCCAGTATCCATCTCCTAAATTCCAAACTTTACAGAAGCTCTTCTGCGAAAGATGCAGAACTAGCACTCCTGAAACAAAAGATACTGTGAAGACATGGCTTAGCCACAGCCGGGGGGATGTTTCCAGAACGAGATTTTCACTCTGCGCTGATATGAAACTTCATGGCAGATTAAAACTTTGTGCAAGACAAAGACTCGAACCCTGTACCTTTGCCTTTCGCGGGCAAGTGCCCTACCAACTGAGCTACCGAAGCACGACTCACGATCGGTACTCACAGGTTTACTTCTTCCAGTATCCGTCTCCTACCTTCCAAACTTTACAGAAGCTCTTCTGCGAAACATGCAGAACTAGCACTACTGAAAGAAAGGGTACTGTGGAGACATGGCTTAAGCACAGCCTGGGGGATGTTTCCAGAGTGAGATTTTCACTCTGCAGCGGAGAGTGCGCTGATATGAAACTTCCTGGCAGACTAAAACTGTGTGCCCGACCGCGACTCGAACTCGGGACCTTTCCATTTCGCGGGCAAGTGCTCTACAAACTGAGCTACCGAAGCACGACTCACGACCGGTACTCACAGCATTACTTCTGATAGTATCCGTCTTATGGCTTCCAAACTTTTCAGAAGCTCTTCTGCGAAACATGCAGAACTAGCACTCCTGAAAGAAAGGATACTGTGGAGACATGGCTTAGCCACAGCCTGGGGGATGTTTCCAGAAAGAGATTTTCACTCTGCAGCGGAGTGTGCGCTGATATCAAATTTCATGGCAGATTAAAACTGTGTGCCCGACCAAGACTCAAACTCGGGACCTTTGCATTTCGCGGGCAAGTGCTCTACAAACTGAGCTACCGAAGCACGACTCACGACCGGTACTCACAGCATTACTTCTACCAGTATCCGTCTCCTACCTTCCAAACTTTACAGAAGCTCTTCTGCGAAACATGCAGAACTAGCACTCCTGAAAGAAAGGATACTGTGGAGACATGGCTTAGCCACAGCCTGAGGATGTTACCAGAATGAGATTTTCACTCTGCAGCGGAGAGTGCGCTGATATGAAACTTCATGGCTGATTAAAACTGTGTGCCCGACCGAGACTCGAACTCGGGACCTTTGCCTTTCGAGGGCAAGTGCTCTACCAACTGAGCTACCGAAGCACGACTCACGACCGGTACTCACAGCTTTACTTCTGCCAGTATCCGTCTCCTACCTTCCATGCTTTACAGAAGCTCTTCTGCGAAACATGCAGAACTAGCACTCCTGAAAGAAAGGATACTGTGGAGACATGGCTTAGCCACAGCCTGGGGGATGTTTCCAGAATGAGATTTTCACTCTGCAGCGGAGTGTGCGCTGATATGAAACTTCCTGGCAGATTAATACTGTGTGCCCAAAAGAGACTCGAACTCAGGACCTTTGCCTTTCGAGGGCAAGTGCTCTACCAACTGAGATACTGAAGCACGACTCACGACCGGTACACACAGCTTTACTTCTGCCAGTATCCATCTCCTAAATTCCAAACTTTACAGAAGCTCATCTGCGAAACATGTAGAACTAGCACTCCTGAAAGAAAGGATACTGAGGAGACATGGCTTAGCCACAGCATGGAGGATGTTTCCAGAATGAGATTTTCACTCTGCAGCGGAGTGTGCTCTGATATCAAACATCATGGCAGATTAAAACTGTCTGCCCGACCAATTCTCGATTTCGGGACCTTAGCCTTTCTCGGAATAGTGCTCTACCAACTGAGCTACCGAAGCACGACTCACGACCGGTACTCACAGCTTTACTTCTGCCAGTATCCGTCTCCTACCTTCCAAACTTTACAGAAGCTCTTCTGCGAAAGATGCAGAACTAGCACTCCTGAAACAAAAGATACTGTGAAGACATGGCTTAGCCACAGCCGGGGGGATGTTTCCAGAACGAGATTTTCACTCTGCGCTGATATGAAACTTCATGGCAGATTAAAACTTTGTGCAAGACAAAGACTCGAACCCTGTACCTTTGCCTTTCGCGGGCAAGTGCCCTACCAACTGAGCTACCGAAGCACGACTCACGATCGGTACTCACAGGTTTACTTCTTCCAGTATCCGTCTCCTACCTTCCAAACTTTACAGAAGCTCTTCTGCGAAACATGCAGAACTAGCACTACTGAAAGAAAGGGTACTGTGGAGACATGGCTTAAGCACAGCCTGGGGGATGTTTCCAGAGTGAGATTTTCACTCTGCAGCGGAGAGTGCGCTGATATGAAACTTCCTGGCAGACTAAAACTGTGTGCCCGACCGCGACTCGAACTCGGGACCTTTCCATTTCGCGGGCAAGTGCTCTACAAACTGAGCTACCGAAGCACGACTCACGACCGGTACTCACAGCATTACTTCTGATAGTATCCGTCTTATGGCTTCCAAACTTTTCAGAAGCTCTTCTGCGAAACATGCAGAACTAGCACTCCTGAAAGAAAGGATACTGTGGAGACATGGCTTAGCCACAGCTTGGGGGATGTTTCCAGAATGACATTTTCACTCTGCAGCGGAGTGTGCGCTGCTATCAAACTTCATGGCAGGTTAAAACTGTGTGCCCGACCAAGACTCGAACTCGGGACCTTTGCCTTTTGCGGGCAATTGCTCTACAAACTGAGCTACCGAAGCACGACTCACGACCGGTACTCACAGCTTTACTTCTGCCAGTATCCGTCTCCTACCTTCCAAACTTTACAGAAGCTCTTCTGCAAAACATGCAGAACTAGCACTCCTGAAAGAAAGGATACTGTGGAGACATGGCTTAGCCACAGCCTGGGGGATGTTTCCAGAAAGAGATTTTCACTCTGCAGCGGAGTGTGCGCTGATATCAAATTTCATGGCAGATTAAAACTGTGTGCCCGACCAAGACTCAAACTCGGGACCTTAGCATTTCGCGGGCAAGTGCTCTACCAACTGAGCTACCGAAGCACGTCTCACGACCGGTACTCACAGCATTACTTCTACCAGTATCCGTCTCCTACCTTCCAAACTTTACAGAAGCTCTTCTGCGAAACATGCAGAACTAGCACTCCTGAAAGAAAGGATACTGTGGAGACATGGTTTAGCCACAGCCTGAGGATGTTACCAGAATGAGATTTTCACTCTGCAGCGGAGAGTGCGCTGATATGAAACTTCATGGCAGATTAAAACTGTGTGCCCGACCGAGACTCGAACTCGGGACCTTTGCCTTTCGAGGGCAAGTGCTCTACCAACTGAGCTACCGAAGCACGACTCACGACCGGTACTCACAGCTTTACTTCTGCCAGTATCCGTCTCCTACCTTCCATGCTTTACAGAAGCTCTTCTGCGAAACATGCAGAACTAGCACTCCTGAAAGAAAGGATACTGTGGAGACATGGCTTAGCCACAGCCTGGGGGATGTTTCCAGAATGAGATTTTCACTCTGCAGCGGAGTGTGCGCTGATATGAAACTTCCTGGCAGATTAATACTGTGTGCCCGAAAGAGACTCGAACTCAGGACCTTTGCCTTTCGAGGGCAAGTGCTCTACCAACTGAGATACTGAAGCACGACTCACGACCGGTACACACAGCTTTACTTCTGCCAGTATCCATCTCCTAAATTCCAAACTTTACAGAAGCTCATCTGCGAAACATGTAGAACTAGCACTCCTGAAAGAAAGGATACTGAGGAGACATGGCTTAGCCACAGCATGGAGGATGTTTCCAGAATGAGATTTTCACTCTGCAGCGGAGTGTGCTCTGATATCAAACATCATGGCAGATTAAAACTGTCTGCCCGACCAATTCTCGATTTCGGGACCTTAGCCTTTCTCGGAATAGTGCTCTACCAACTGAGCTACCGAAGCACGACTCACGACCGGTACTCACAGCTTTACTTCTGCCAGTGTCCGTCTCCTACCTTCCAAACTTTACAGAAGCTTTTCTGCGAAAGATGCAGAACTAGCACTCGTGAAACAAAAGGTACTGTGAAGACATGGCTTAGCCACAGCCGGGGGGATGTTTCCAGAACGAGATTTTCACTCTGCGCTGATATGCAACTTCATGGCAGATTTAAACTTTGTGCAAGACAAAGACTCGAACCCCGTACCTTTGCCTTTCGCGGGCAAGTGCCCTACCAACTGAGCTACCGAAGCACGACTCACGATCGGTACTCACAGGTTTACTTCTTCCAGTATCCGTCTCCTACCTTCCAAACTTTACAGAAGCTCTTCTGCGAAACATGCAGAACTAGCACTCCTGAAAGAAAGGGTACTGTGGAGACATGGCTTAAGCACAGCCTGGGGGATGTTTCCGGAGTGAGATTTTCACTCTGCAGCGGAGAGTGCGCTGATATGAAACTTCCTGGCAGACTAAAACTGTGTGCCCGACCGCGACTCGAACTCGGGACCTTTCCATTTCGCGGGCAAGTGCTCTACAAACTGAGCTACCGAAGCACGACTCACGACCGGTACTCACAGCATTACTTCTGATAGTATCCGTCTTATGCCTTCCAAACTTTTCAGAAGCTCTTCTGCGAAACATGCAGAACTAGCACTCCTGAAAGAAAGGATACTGTGGAGACATGGCTTAGCCACAGCCTGGGGGATGTTTCCTGAATGACATTTTCACTCTGCAGCGGAGTGTGCGCTGATATGAAACTTCATGGCAGATTAAAACTGTGTGCCCGACCAAGACTCGAACTCGGGACCTTTGACTTTTGCGGGCAAGTGCTCTACAAACTGAGCTACCGAAGCACGACTCACGACCGGTACTCACAGCTTTACTTCTGCCAGTATCCGTCTCCTACCTTCCAAACTTTACAGAAGCTCTTCTGCGAAAGATGCAGAACTAGCACTCCTGAAAGAAAAGATACTGTGAAGACATGGCTTAGCCACAGCCGGGGGGATGTTTCCAGAATGAGATTTTCACTCTGCGCTGATATGAAACTTCATGGCAGATTAAAACTTTGTGCACGACAAAGACTCGAACCCCGTACCTTTGCCTTTCGCGGGCAAGTGCCCTACCAACTGAGCTACCGAAGCACGACTCACGATCGGTACTCACAGGTTTACTTCTTCCAGTAACCGTCTCCTACCTTCCAAACTTTACAGAAGCTCTTCTGCGAAACATGCAGAACTAGCACTCCTGAAAGAAAGGGTACTGTGGAGACATGGCTTAGCCACGGCCTGGGGGATGTTTCCGGAGTGAGATTTTCACTCTGCAGCGGAGAGTGCGCTGATATGAAACTTCCTGGCAGACTAAAACTGTGTGCCCGACCGCGACTCGAACTCGGGACCTTTCCCTTTCGCGGGCAAGTGCTCTACAAACTGAGCTACCGAAGCACGACTCACGACCGCTACTCACAGCATTACTTCTGATAGTATCCGTCTTATGCCTTCCAAACTCTTCAGAAGCTCTTCAGCGAAACATGCAGAACTAGCACTCCTGAAAGAAAGGATACTGTGGAGACATGGCTTAGCCACAGCCTGGGGGATGTTTCCAGAATGACATTTTCACTCTGCAGCGGAGTGTGCGCTGCTATCAAACTTCATGGCAGATTAAAACTGTGTGCCCGACCAAGACTCGAATTCGGGACCTTTGCCTTTTGCGGGCAAGTGCTCTACAAACTGAGCTACCGAAGCACGACTCACGACCGGTACTCACAGCTTTACTTCTGCCAGTATCCGTCTCCTACCTTCTATGCTTTACAGAAGCTCTTCTGCAAAACATGCAGAACTAGCACTCCTGAAAGAAAGGATACTGTGGAGACATGGCTTAGCCACAGCCTGGGGGATGTTTCCAGAAAGAGATTTTCACTCTGCAGCGGAGTGTGCGCTGATATCAAATTTCATGGCAGATTAAAACTGTGTGCCCGACCAAGACTCGAACTCGGGATCTTTGCATTTCGCGGGCAAGTGCTCTACCAACTGAGCTACCGAAGCACGACTCACGACCGGTACTCACAGCTTTACTTCTACCAGTACCCGTCTCCTACCTTCCAAACTTTACAGAAGCTCTTCTGCGAAACATGCAGAACTAGCACTCCTGAAAGAAAGGATACTGTGGAGACATGGCTTAGCCACAGCCTGAGGATGTTTCCAGAATGAGATTTTCACTCTGCAGCGGAGAGTGCGCTGATATGAAACTTCATGGCAGATTAAAACTGTGTGCCCGACCGAGACTCGAACTCGGGACCTTTGCCTTTCGAGGGCAAGTGCTCTACCAACTGAGCTACCGAAGCACGACTCACGACCGGTACTCACAGCTTTACTTCTGCCAGTATCCGTCTCCTACCTTCCATGCTTTACAGAAGCTCTTCTGCGAAACATGCAGAACTAGCACTCCTGAAAGAAAGGATACTGTGGAGACATGGCTTAGCCACAGCCTGGGGGATGTTTCCAGAATGAGATTTTCACTCTGCAGCGGAGTGTGCGCTGATATGAAACTTCCTGGCAGATTAATACTGTGTGCCCGAAAGAGACTCGAACTCAGGACCTTTGCCTTTCGAGGGCAAGTGCTCTACCAACTGAGATACTGAAGCACGACTCACGACCGGTACACACAGCTTTACTTCTGCCAGTATCCATCTCCTAAATTCCAAACTTTACAGAAGCTCATCTGCGAAACATGTAGAACTAGCACTCCTGAAAGAAAGGATACTGAGGAGACATGGCTTAGCCACAGCATGGAGGATGTTTCCAGAATGAGATTTTCACTCTGCAGCGGAGTGTGCTCTGATATCAAACATCATGGCAGATTAAAACTGTCTGCCCGACCAATTCTCGATTTCGGGACCTTAGCCTTTCTCGGAATAGTGCTCTACCAACTGAGCTACCGAAGCACGACTCACGACCGGTACTCACAGCTTTACTTCTGCCAGTGTCCGTCTCCTACCTTCCAAACTTTACAGAAGCTCTTCTGCGAAAGATGCAGAACTAGCACTCCTGAAACAAAAGATACTGTGAAGACATGGCTTAGCCACAGCCGGGGGGATGTTTCCAGAACGAGATTTTCACTCTGCGCTGATATGCAACTTCATGGCAGATTTAAACTTTGTGCAAGACAAAGACTCGAACCCCGTACCTTTGCCTTTCGCGGGCAAGTGCCCTACCAACTGAGCTACCGAAGCACGACTCACGATCGGTACTCACAGGTTTACTTCTTCCAGTATCCGTCTCCTACCTTCCAAACTTTACAGAAGCTCTTCTGCGAAACATGCAGAACTAGCACTCCTGAAAGAAAGGGTACTGTGGAGACATGGCTTAAGCACAGCCTGGGGGATGTTTCCGGAGTGAGATTTTCACTCTGCAGCGGAGAGTGCGCTGATATGAAACTTCCTGGCAGACTAAAACTGTGTGCCCGACCGCGACTCGAACTCGGGACCTTTCCATTTCGCGGGCAAGTGCTCTACAAACTGAGCTACCGAAGCACGACTCACGACCGGTACTCACAGCATTACTTCTGATAGTATCCGTCTTATGCCTTCCAAACTTTTCAGAAGCTCTTCTGCGAAACATGCAGAACTAGCACTCCTGAAAGAAAGGATACTGTGGAGACATGGCTTAGCCACAGCCTGGGGGATGTTTCCTGAATGACATTTTCACTCTGCAGCGGAGTGTGCGCTGATATGAAACTTCATGGCAGATTAAAACTGTGTGCCCGACCAAGACTCGAACTCGGGACCTTTGACTTTTGCGGGCAAGTGCTCTACAAACTGAGCTACCGAAGCACGACTCACGACCGGTACTCACAGCTTTACTTCTGCCAGTATCCGTCTCCTACCTTCCAAACTTTACAGAAGCTCTTCTGCGAAAGATGCAGAACTAGCACTCCTGAAAGAAAAGATACTGTGAAGACATGGCTTAGCCACAGCCGTGGGGATGTTTCCAGAATGAGATTTTCACTCTGCGCTGATATGAAACTTCATGGCAGATTAAAACTTTGTGCACGACAAAGACTCGAACCCCGTACCTTTGCCTTTCGCGGGCAAGTGCCCTACCAACTGAGCTACCGAAGCACGACTCACGATCGGTACTCACAGGTTTACTTCTTCCAGTAACCGTCTCCTACCTTCCAAACTTTACAGAAGCTCTTCTGCGAAACATGCAGAACTAGCACTCCTGAAAGAAAGGGTACTGTGGAGACATGGCTTAGCCACAGCCTGGGGGATGTTTCCGGAGTGAGATTTTCACTCTGCAGCGGAGAGTGCGCTGATATGAAACTTCCTGGCAGACTAAAACTGTGTGCCCGACCGCGACTCGAACTCGGGACCTTTCCCTTTCGCGGGCAAGTGCTCTACAAACTGAGCTACCGAAGCACGACTCACGACCGGTACTCACAGCATTACTTCTGATAGTATCCGTCTTATGCCTTCCAAACTCTTCAGAAGCTCTTCAGCGAAACATGCAGAACTAGCACTCCTGAAAGAAAGGATACTGTGGAGACATGGCTTAGCCACAGCCTGGGGGATGTTTCCAGAATGACATTTTCACTCTGCAGCGGAGTGTGCGCTGCTATCAAACTTCATGGCAGATTAAAACTGTGTGCCCGACCAAGACTCGAACTCGGGACCTTTGCCTTTTGCGGGCAAGTGCTCTACAAACTGAGCTACCGAAGCACGACTCACGACCGGTACTCACAGCTTTACTTCTGCCAGTATCCGTCTCCTACCTTCTATGCTTTACAGAAGCTCTTCTGCAAAACATGCAGAACTAGCACTCCTGAAAGAAAGGATACTGTGGAGACATGGCTTAGCCACAGCCTGGGGGATGTTTCCAGAAAGAGATTTTCACTCTGCAGCGGAGTGTGCGCTGATATCAAATTTCATGGCAGATTAAAACTGTGTGCCCGACCAAGACTCGAACTCGGGATCTTTGCATTTCGCGGGCAAGTGCTCTACCAACTGAGCTACCGAAGCACGACTCACGACCGGTACTCACAGCTTTACTTCTACCAGTACCCGTCTCCTACCTTCCAAACTTTACAGAAGCTCTTCTGCGAAACATGCAGAACTAGCACTCCTGAAAGAAAGGATACTGTGGAGACATGGCTTAGCCACAGCCTGAGGATGTTTCCAGAATGAGATTTTCACTCTGCAGCGGAGAGTGCGCTGATATGAAACTTCATGGCAGATTAAAACTGTGTGCCCGACCGAGACTCGAACTCGGGACCTTTGCCTTTCGAGGGCAAGTGCTCTACCAACTGAGCTACCGAAGCACGACTCACGACCGGTACTCACAGCTTTACTTCTGCCAGTATCCGTCTCCTACCTTCCATGCTTTACAGAAGCTCTTCTGCGAAACATGCAGAACTAGCACTCCTGAAAGAAAGGATACTGTGGAGACATGGCTTAGCCACAGCCTGGGGGATGTTTCCAGAATGAGATTTTCACTCTGCAGCGGAGTGTGCGCTGATATGAAACTTCCTGGCAGATTAATACTGTGTGCCCGAAAGAGACTCGAACTCAGGACCTTTGCCTTTCGAGGGCAAGTGCTCTACCAACTGAGATACTGAAGCACGACTCACGACCGGTACACACAGCTTTACTTCTGCCAGTATCCATCTCCTAAATTCCAAACTTTACAGAAGCTCATCTGCGAAACATGTAGAACTAGCACTCCTGAAAGAAAGGATACTGAGGAGACATGGCTTAGCCACAGCATGGAGGATGTTTCCAGAATGAGATTTTCACTCTGCAGCGGAGTGTGCTCTGATATCAAACATCATGGCAGATTAAAACTGTCTGCCCGACCAATTCTCGATTTCGGGACCTTAGCCTTTCTCGGAATAGTGCTCTACCAACTGAGCTACCGAAGCACGACTCACGACCGGTACTCACAGCTTTACTTCTGCCAGTGTCCGTCTCCTACCTTCCAAACTTTACAGAAGCTCTTCTGCGAAAGATGCACAACTAGCACTCCTGAAACAAAAGATACTGTGAAGACATGGCTTAGCCACAGCCGGGGGGATGTTTCCAGAACGAGATTTTCACTCTGCGCTGATATGCAACTTCATGGCAGATTTAAACTTTGTGCAAGACAAAGACTCGAACCCCGTACCTTTGCCTTTCGCGGGCAAGTGCCCTACCAACTGAGCTACCGAAGCACGACTCACGATCGGTACTCACAGGTTTACTTCTTCCAGTATCCGTCTCCTACCTTCCAAACTTTACAGAAGCTCTTCTGCGAAACATGCAGAACTAGCACTCCTGAAAGAAAGGGTACTGTGGAGACATGGCTTAAGCACAGCCTGGGGGATGTTTCCGGAGTGAGATTTTCACTCTGCAGCGGAGAGTGCGCTGATATGAAACTTCCTGGCAGACTAAAACTGTGTGCCCGACCGCGACTCGAACTCGGGACCTTTCCATTTCGCGGGCAAGTGCTCTACAAACTGAGCTACCGAAGCACGACTCACGACCGGTACTCACAGCATTACTTCTGATAGTATCCGTCTTATGCCTTCCAAACTTTTCAGAAGCTCTTCTGCGAAACATGCAGAACTAGCACTCCTGAAAGAAAGGATACTGTGGAGACATGGCTTAGCCACAGCCTGGGGGATGTTTCCTGAATGACATTTTCACTCTGCAGCGGAGTGTGCGCTGATATGAAACTTCATGGCAGATTAAAACTGTGTGCCCGACCAAGACTCGAACTCGGGACCTTTGACTTTTGCGGGCAAGTGCTCTACAAACTGAGCTACCGAAGCACGACTCACGACCGGTACTCACAGCTTTACTTCTGCCAGTATCCGTCTCCTACCTTCCAAACTTTACAGAAGCTCTTCTGCGAAAGATGCAGAACTAGCACTCCTGAAAGAAAAGATACTGTGAAGACATGGCTTAGCCACAGCCGGGGGGATGTTTCCAGAATGAGATTTTCACTCTGCGCTGATATGAAACTTCATGGCAGATTAAAACTTTGTGCACGACAAAGACTCGAACCCCGTACCTTTGCCTTTCGCGGGCAAGTGCCCTACCAACTGAGCTACCGAAGCACGACTCACGATCGGTACTCACAGGTTTACTTCTTCCAGTAACCGTCTCCTACCTTCCAAACTTTACAGAAGCTCTTCTGCAAAACATGCAGAACTAGCACTCCTGAAAGAAAGGGTACTGTGGAGACATGGCTTAGCCACAGCCTGGGGGATGTTTCCGGAGTGAGATTTTCACTCTGCAGCGGAGAGTGCGCTGATATGAAACTTCCTGGCAGACTAAAACTGTGTGCCCGACCGCGACTCGAACTCGGGACCTTTCCCTTTCGCGGGCAAGTGCTCTACAAACTGAGCTACCGAAGCACGACTCACGACCGGTACTCACAGCATTACTTCTGATAGTATCCGTCTTATGCCTTCCAAACTTTTCAGAAGCTCTTCTGCGAAACATGCAGAACTAGCACTCCTGAAAGAAAGGATACTGTGGAGACATGGCTTAGCCACAGCCTGGGGGATGTTTCCAGAATGACATTTTCACTCTGCAGCGGAGTGTGCGCTGCTATCAAACTTCATGGCAGATTAAAACTGTGTGCCCGACCAAGACTCGAACTCGGGACCTTTGCCTTTTGCGGGCAAGTGCTCTACAAACTGAGCTACCGAAGCACGACTCACGACCGGTACTCACAGCTTTACTTCTGCCAGTATCCGTCTCCTACCTTCTATGCTTTACAGAAGCTCTTCTGCAAAACATGCAGAACTAGCACTCCTGAAAGAAAGGATACTGTGGAGACATGGCTTAGCCACAGCCTGGGGGATGTTTCCAGAAAGAGATTTTCACTCTGCAGCGGAGTGTGCGCTGATATCAAATTTCATGGCAGATTAAAACTGTGTGCCCGACCAAGACTCAAACTCGGGATCTTTGCATTTCGCGGGCAAGTGCTCTACCAACTGAGCTACCGAAGCACGACTCACGACCGGTACTCACAGCTTTACTTCTACCAGTACCCGTCTCCTACCTTCCAAACTTTACAGAAGCTCTTCTGCGAAACATGCAGAACTAGCACTCCTGAAAGAAAGGATACTGTGGAGACATGGCTTAGCCACAGCCTGAGGATGTTTCCAGAATGAGATTTTCACTCTGCAGCGGAGAGTGCGCTGATATGAAACTTCATGGCAGATTAAAACTGTGTGCCCGACCGAGACTCGAACTCGGGACCTTTGCCTTTCGAGGGCAAGTGCTCTACCAACTGAGCTACCGAAGCACGACTCACGACCGGTACTCACAGCTTTACTTCTGCCAGTATCCGTCTCCTACCTTCCATGCTTTACAGAAGCTCTTCTGCGAAACATGCAGAACTAGCACTCCTGAAAGAAAGGATACTGTGGAGACATGGCTTAGCCACAGCCTGGGGGATGTTTCCAGAATGAGATTTTCACTCTGCAGCGGAGTGTGCGCTGATATGAAACTTCCTGGCAGATTAATACTGTGTGCCCGAAAGAGACTCGAACTCAGGACCTTTGCCTTTCGAGGGCAAGTGCTCTACCAACTGAGATACTGAAGCACGACTCACGACCGGTACTCACAGCTTTACTTCTGCCAGTATCCATCTCCTAAATTCCAAACTTTACAGAAGCTCTTCTGCGAAAGATGCAGAACTAGCACTCCTGAAACAAAAGATACTGTGAAGACATGGCTTAGCCACAGCCGGGGGGATGTTTCCAGAACGAGATTTTCACTCTGCGCTGATATGAAACTTCATGGCAGATTAAAACTTTGTGCAAGACAAAGACTCGAACCCTGTACCTTTGCCTTTCGCGGGCAAGTGCCCTACCAACTGAGCTACCGAAGCACGACTCACGATCGGTACTCACAGGTTTACTTCTTCCAGTATCCGTCTCCTACCTTCCAAACTTTACAGAAGCTCTTCTGCGAAACATGCAGAACTAGCACTACTGAAAGAAAGGGTACTGTGGAGACATGGCTTAAGCACAGCCTGGGGGATGTTTCCAGAGTGAGATTTTCACTCTGCAGCGGAGAGTGCGCTGATATGAAACTTCCTGGCAGACTAAAACTGTGTGCCCGACCGCGACTCGAACTCGGGACCTTTCCATTTCGCGGGCAAGTGCTCTACAAACTGAGCTACCGAAGCACGACTCACGACCGGTACTCACAGCATTACTTCTGATAGTATCCGTCTTATGGCTTCCAAACTTTTCAGAAGCTCTTCTGCGAAACATGCAGAACTAGCACTCCTGAAAGAAAGGATACTGTGGAGACATGGCTTAGCCACAGCCTGGGGGATGTTTCCTGAATGACATTTTCACTCTGCAGCGGAGTGTGCGCTGATATGAAACTTCATTGCAGATTAAAACTGTGTGCCCGACCAAGACTCGAACTCGGGACCTTTGCCTTTTGCGGGCAAGTGCTCTACAAACTGAGCTACCGAAGCACGACTCACGACCGGTACTCACAGCTTTACTTCTGCCAGTATCCGTCTCCTACCTTCCAAACTTTACAGAAGCTCTTCTGCGAAAGATGCAGAACTAGCACTCCTGAAAGAAAAGATACTTTGAAGACATGGCTTAGCCACAGCCGGGGGGATGTTTCCAGAATGAGATTTTCACTCTGCGCTGATATGAAACTTCATGGCAGATTAAAACTTTGTGCCCGACAAAGACTCGAACCCCGTACCTTTGCCTTTCGCGGGCAAGTGCTCTACCAACTGAGCTACCGAAGCACGACTCACGATCGGTACTCACAGGTTTACTTCTTCCAGTAACCGTCTCCTACCTTCCAAACTTTACAGAAGCTCTTCTGCGAAACATGCAGAACTAGCACTCCTGAAAGAAAGGGTACTGTGGAGACATGGCTTAGCCACAGCCTGGGGGATGTTTCCGGAGTGAGATTTTCACTCTGCAGCGGAGAGTGCGCTGATATGAAACTTCCTGGCAGACTAAAACTGTGTGCCCGACCGCGACTCGAACTCGGGACCTTTCCCTTTCGCGGGCAAGTGCTCTACAAACTGAGCTACCGAAGCACGACTCACGACCGGTACTCACAGCATTACTTCTGATAGTATCCGTCTTATGCCTTCCAAACTTTTCAGAAGCTCTTCTGCGAAACATGCAGAACTAGCACTCCTGAAAGAAAGGATACTGTGGAGACATGGCTTAGCCACAGCCTGGGTGATGTTTCCAGAATGACATTTTCACTCTGCAGCGGAGTGTGCGCTGCTATCAAACTTCATGGCAGATTAAAACTGTGTGCCCGACCAAGACTCGAACTCGGGACCTTTGCCTTTTGTGGGCAAGTGCTCTACAAACTGAGCTACCGAAGCACGACTCACGACCGGTACTCACAGCTTTACTTCTGCCAGTATCCGTCTCCTACCTTCCAAACTTTACAGAAGCTCTTCTGCAAAACATGCAGAACTAGCACTCCTGAAAGAAAGGATACTGTGGAGACATGGCTTAGCCACAGCCTGGGGGATGTTTCCAGAATGAGATTTTCACTCTGCAGCGGAGAGTGCGCCGATATGAAACTTCATGGCAGATTAAAACTGTGTGCCCGACCGAGACTCGAACTCGGGACCTTTGCCTTTCGAGGGCAAGTGCTCTACCAACTGAGCTACCGAAGCACGACTCACGACCGGTACTCACAGCTTTACTTCTGCCAGTATCCGTCTCCTACCTTCCATGCTTTACAGAAGCTCTTCTGCGAAACATGCAGAACTAGCACTCCTGAAAGAAAGGATACTGTGGAGACATGGCTTAGCCACAGCCTGGGGGATGTTTCCAGAATGAGATTTTCACTCTGCAGCGGAGTGTGCGCTGATATGAAACTTCCTGGCAGATTAATACTGTGTGCCCGAAAGAGACTCGACCTCAGGACCTTTGCCTTTCGAGGGCAAGAGCTCTACCAACTGAGATACTGAAGCACGACTCACGACCGGTACTCACAGCTTTACTTCTGCCAGTATCCATCTCCTAAATTCCAAACTTTACAGAAGCTCATCTGCGAAACATGTAGAACTAGCACTCCTGAAAGAAAGGATACTGAGGAGACATGGCTTAGCCACAGCATGGAGGATGTTTCCAGAATGAGATATTCACTCTGCAGCGGAGTGTGCTCTGATATCAAACATCATGGCAGATTAAAACTGTCTGCCCGACCAATTCTCGATTTCGGGACCTTAGCCTTTCTCGGAATAGTGCTCTACCAACTGAGCTACCGAAGCACGACTCACGACCGGCACGCACAGCTTTACTTCTGCCAGTATCCGTGTCCTACCTTCCAAACTTTACAGAAGCTCTTCTGCGAAAGATGCAGAACTAGCACTCCTGAAACAAAAGATACTGTGAAGACATGGCTTAGCCACAGCCGGGGGGATGTTTCCAGAACGAGATTTTCACTCTGCGCTGATATGAAACTTCATGGCAGATTAAAACTTTGTGCAAGACAAAGACTCGAACCCCGTACCTTTGCCTTTCGCGGGCAAGTGCCCTACCAACTGAGCTACCGAAGCACGACTCACGATCGGTACTCACAGGTTTACTTCTTCCAGTATCCGTCTCCTACCTTCCAAACTTTACAGAAGCTCTTCTGCGAAACATGCAGAACTAGCACTCCTGAAAGAAAGGGTACTGTGGAGACATGGCTTAAGCACAGCCTGGGGGATGTTTCCAGAGTAAGATTTTCACTCTGCAGCGGAGAGTGCGCTGATATGAAACTTCCTGGCAGACTAAAACTGTGTGCCCGACCGTGACTCGAACTCGGGACCTTTCATTTCGCGGGCAAGTGCTCTACAAACTGAGCTACCGAAGCACGACTCACGACCGGTACTCACAGCATTACTTCTGATAGTATCCGTCTTATGCCTTCCAAACTTTTCAGAAGCTCTTCTGCGAAACATGCAGAACTAGCACTCCTGAAAGAAAGGATACTGTGGAGACATGGCTTAGCCACAGCCTGGGGGATGTTTCCTGAATGACATTTTCACTCTGCAGCGGAGTGTGCGCTGATATGAAACTTCATGGCAGATTAAAACTGTGTGCCCGACCAAGACTCGAACTCGGGACCTTTGCCTTTTGCGGGCAAGTGCTCTACAAACTGAGCTACCGAAGCACGACTCACGACCGGTACTCACAGCTTTACTTCTGCCAGTATCCGTCTCCTACCTTCCAAACTTTACAGAAGCTCTTCTGCAAAACATGCAGATCTAGCACTCCTGACAGAAAGGATACTGTGGAGACATGGCTTAGCCACAGCCTGGGGGATGTTTCCAGAAAGAGATTTTCATTCTGCAGCGGAGTGTGCGCTGATATCAAACTTCATGGCAGATTAAAACTGTGTGCCCGACCAAGACTCAAACTCGGGACCTTTGCCTTTCGCGGGCAAGTGCTCTACCAACTGAGCTACCGAAGCACGACTCACGACCGGTACTCACAGGTTTACTTCTGCCAGTATCCGTCTCCTACCTTCCAAACTTTACAGAAGCTCTTCTGCGAAACATGCAGAACTAGCACTCCTGAAAGAAAAGATACTGTGAAGACATGGCTTAGCCACAGCCTGGGGGATGTTTCCTGAATGACATTTTCACTCTGCAGCGGAGTGTGCGCTGATATGAAACTTCCTGGCAGATTAAAACTGTGTGCCCGACCAAGACTCGAACTCGGGACCTTTGCATTTCGCGGGCAAGTGCTCTACCAACTGAGCTACCGAAGCACGACTCACGACCGGTACTCACAGCTTTACTTCTGCCAGTATCCATCTCCTACCGTCCAAACTTTACAGAAGCTCATCTGCGAAACATGCAGAACTAGCACTCCTGAAAGAAAGGATACTGTGGAGACATGGCTTAACCACAGCATGGAGGATGTTTCCAGAATGAGATTTTCACTCTGCAGCGGAGTGTGCTCTGATATCAAACTTCATGGCAGATTAAAACTGTCTGCCCGACCAAGCCTCGATTTCGTGTCCTTAGCCTTTCTCGGAATAGTGCTCTACCAACTAAGCTACCGAAGCACGACTCACGACCGGTACTCACAGCTTTACTTCTGCCAGTATCCGTCTCCTACCTTCCAAACTTTACAGAAGCTCTTCTGCGAAACATGCAGAACTAGCACTCCTGAAAGAAAAGATACTGTGAAGACATGGCTTAGCCACAGCCGGGGGGATGTTTCCAGAATGAGATTTTCACTCTGCGCTGATATGAAACTTCATGGCAGATTAAAACTTTGTGCCCGACAAAGACTCGAACCCTGTACCTTTGCCTTTCGCCGGCAAGTGCCCTACCAACTGAGCTACCGAAGCACGACTAACGATCAGTACTCACAGGTTTACTTCTTCCAGTATCCGTCTCCTACCTTCCAAACTTTACAGAAGCTCTTCTGCGAAACATGCAGAACTAGCACTCCTGAAAGAAAGGGTACTGTGGAGATATGGCTTAGCCACAGCCTGGGGGATGTTTCCGGAGTGAGATTTTCACTCTGCAGCGGAGAGTGCGCTGATATGAAACTTCCTGGCAGACTAAAACTGTGTGCCCGACTGCGACTCGAACTCGGGACCTTTCCCTTTCGCGGGCAAGTGCTCTACAAACTGAGCTACCGAAGCACGACTCACGACCGGTACTCACAGCATTACTTCTGATAGTATCCGTCTTATGCCTTCCAAACTTTTCAGAAGCTCTTCTGCGAAACATGCAGAACTAGCACTCCTGAAAGAAAGGATACTGTGGAGACATGGCTTAGTCACAGCCTAAGGATGTTTCCAGAATGAGATTTTCACTCTGCAGCAGAGAGTGCGCTGATATGAAACTTCATGGCAGATTAAAACTGTGTGCCCGACCGAGACTCGAACTCGGGACCTTTGCCTTTTGCGGGCAAGTGCTCTACAAACTGAGCTACCGAAACACGACTCACGACCGGTACTCACAGCTTTACTTCTGCCAGTATCCGTCTCCTACCTTCCAAACTTTACAGAAGCTCTTCTGCAAAACATGCAGAACTAGCACTCCTGAAAGAAAGGATACTGTGGAGACATGGCTTAGCCACAGCCTGGGGGATGTTTCCAGAAAGAGATTTTCACTCTGCAGCGGAGTGTGCGCTGATATCAAACTTCATGGCAGATTAAAACTGTGTGCCCGACCAAGACTCGAACTCGGGACCCTTGCATTTCGCGGGCAAGTGCTCTACCAACTGAGCTACCGAAGCACGACTCACGACCGGTACTCACAGCTTTACTTCTACCAGTATCCGTCTCCTACCTTCCAAACAGAAGCTCCTCTGCGAAACATGCAGAACTAGCACTCCTGAAAGAAAGGATACTGTGGAGACATGGCTTAGCCACAGCCTGAGGATGTTTCCAGAATCAGATTTTCACTCTGCAGCGGAGAGTGCGCTGATATGAAACTTCATGGCAGATTAAAACTGTGTGCCCAACCGAGACTCGAACTCGGGACCTTTGCCTTTCGAGGGCAAGTGCTCTACCAACTGAGCTACCGAAGCACGACTCACGACCGGTACACACAGCTTTACTTCTGCCAGTATCCATCTCCTACCTTCCAAACTTTACAGAAGCACATCTGCCAAACATGCAGAACTAGCACTCCTGAAAGAAAGGATACCGTGGAGACATGGCTTAGCCACAGCTTAGGGGATGTTTGCAGAATGAGATATTCACTCTGCAGCGGAGTGTGCGCATATATGAAACTTCATGGCAGATTAAAGCTGTGTGCCCGACCAAGACTCGAACTCGGGACCTTTGCCTTTCGCGGGCAAGTGCTCTACCAACTGAGCTACCGAAGCACGACTCACGACCGGTACACAAGCTTTACTTCTGCCAGTATGCGTCTCCTACCTTCCAAACTCTACAGAAGTTCTTCTGCGAAAGATGCAGAACTAGCAATCCTGAAAGAAAAGATACTGTGAAGACATGGCTTAGCCACAGCCTGGGGGATATTTCCAGAATGAGATTTTCACTCTGCAGCGGAGTGTGCGCTGATATGAAACTTCATGGCAGATTAAAACTGTGTGCCCGACCAAGACTCGAACTCAGGACCTTTGCCTTTCACGGGCAAGTGCTCTACCAACTGAGCTACCGAAGCACGACTCACGACCGGTAGTCACAGCTTTACTTCTACCAGTATCCGTCTCCTACCTTCCAAGCTTTAGAGAAGCTCTTCTGAGAAACATGCAGAACTAGCACTCCTGAAAGAAAGGTTACTGTGGAGACATGGCTTAGCCACAGCCTGGTGGATGCTTGCAGAATGAGATATTCACTCTGCAGCGGAGTGTGCGCTGATATGAAACTTCATGGCAGATTAAAGCTGTGTGCCCGACCAAGACTCGAACTCGGGACCTTTGCCTTTCGTGGGCAAGTGCTCTACAAACTGAGCTACCGAAGCACGACTCACGACCGGTACTCACAGGTTTACTTCTGCCAGTATCCATCTCCTACCTTCCAAACTTTACAGAAGCTCTTCTGCGAAACATGCAGAACTAGCACTCCTGAAAGAAAGGATACTGTGGAGACATGGCTTAGCCACAGCCTGGGGGATGTTTCCAGAATGAGATTTTCACTCTCCAGCGGAGTGTGCGCTGATATGAAACTTCATGGCAGATTAAAACTGTGTGCCCGACCAAGACTCGAACTCGGGACCTTTGCCTTTTGCGGGCAAGTGCTCTACCAACTGAGCTACCGAAGCACGACTCACAACCGGTACTCACAGCTTTACTTCTGCCAGTATCCGTCTCCTACCTTCTATGCTTTACAGAAGCTCTTCTGCGAAACATGCAGAACTAGCACTCCTGAAAGAAAGGATACTGTGGAGACATGGCGTAGCCACAGCCTGGGGGATGTTTCCAGAATGAGATTTTCACTCTGCAGCGGAGTATGCGCTGATATGAAACTTCCTGGCAGATTAATACTGTGTGCCCGAACGAGACTCGAACTCTGGACCTTTGCCTTTCGAGGGCAAGTGCTCTACAAACTGAGCTACCGAAGCACGACTCACGACCGGTACTCACAGCTTTACTTCTGCCAGTATCCATCTCCTACCTTCCAAACTTTACAGAAGCTCATCTGCGAAACATGCAGAACTAGCACTCCTGAAAGAAAGGATACTGTGGAGACATGGCGTAGCCACAGCATGGAGGATGTTTCCAGAATGAGATTTTCACTCTGCAGCGGAGTGTGCTCTGATATCAAACTTCATGGCAGATTAAAACTGTCTGCAAGACCAAGACTCGATTTCGGGACCTTAGCCTTTCTCGGAATAGTGCTCCACCAACTGAGCTACCGAAGCACGAATCACGACCGGTACTCACAGCTTTACTTCTGCCAGTATCCGTCTCCTACCTTCCAAACTTTACAGAAGCTCTTCTGCGAAACATGCAGAACTAGCACTCCTGAAAGAAAGGGTACGGTGGAGACATGGCTTAGCCACAGCCTGGGGGATGATTGCAGAATGAGATTTTCACTCTGCATCGGAGTGTGCGCATATATGAAACTTCATGGCAGATTAAAGTTGTTTGCCCGACCAAGACTCGAACTCGTGACCTTTGCCTTTCGCGGGCAAGTGCTCTACCAACTGAGCTACCGAAGCATGACTCACGACCGGTACTCACAGCTTTACTTCTGCCAGTATCCATCTCCTACCTTCCAAACTTTACAGAAGCTCTTCTGCGAAACATGCAGAACTAGCACTCCTGAAAGAAAGGATACTGTGGAGCCATGGCTTAGCCACAGCCAGGGGGATGTTTCCAGAATGAGATTTTCACTCTCCAGCGGAGTGTGCGCTGATATGAAACTTCATGGCAGATTAAAACTGTGTGCCCGACCAAGACTCAAACTCAGGACCTTTGCCTTTTGCGGGCAAGTGCTCTACCAACTGTGCTACCGAAGCACGACTCACGACCGGTACTCACAGCTTTACTTCTGCCAGTATCCGTCTTCTACCTTCTATGCTTTACAGAAGCTCTTCTGCGAAACATGCAGAACTAGCACTCCTGAAAGAAAGGATACTGTGGAGACATGGCTTAGCCACAGCCGGGGGGATGTTTCCAGAATAAGATTTTCACTCTGCGCTGATATGAAACTTCATGGCAGATTAAAACTTTGTGCCCGACCAAGACTCGAACCCCGTACCTTTGCCAATCGCGGGCAAGTGCTCTACCAACTGAGCTACCGAAACACGACTCACGAAAGCTACTCACAGCTTTACTTCTGCCAGTATCCGTCTCCTACCTTCCAAACTTTACAGAAGTTCTTCTGCGAAAGATGCAGAACTAGCACTCCTGAAAGAAAAGATACTGTGAAAAAATGGCTTAGCCACAGCCGGGGTGATGTTTCCAGAATAAGATTTTCACTCTGCGCTGATATGAAACTTCATGGCAGATTAAAACTTTGTGCCTGACCAAGACTCGAACTCAGGACCTTTGCCATTCGCGGGCAAGTGCTCTACCAACTGAGCTACCGAAGCACGACTCACGATCGGTACTCACAGGTTTACTTCTGCCAGTATCCGTCTCCTACCTTCCAAACTTTACAGAAGCTCTTCTGCGAAACATGCAGAAATAGCACTCCTGAAAGAAAGGGTACTGTGGAGACATGCCTTAGCCACAGCCTGGGGGATGTTTGCAGAATGACATTTTCACTCTGCAGCAGAGTGTGCGCATATATGAAACTTCATGGCAGATTAAAACTGTGTGCCCAACCAAGACTCGAATTCCGGACCTTTGCCTTTCGCGGGCAAGTCCTCTACCAAATGAGCTACCGAAGCACGACTCACGACCGGTACTCACAGCTTTACTTCTACCAGTATCCGTCTCCTACCTTCCAAGCTTTACAGAAGCTCTTCTGCGAAACATGCAGAACTAGAACTCCTGAAAGAAAGGATAATGTGGAGACATGGCTTAGCCACAGCCTGGGGGATGTTTCCAGAATGAGATTTTCACTCTGCAGCGGAGTGTGCGCAGATATGAAACTTCCTGGCAGATTAAAACTGTGTACGCGAACGAGACTCGAACTCAGGACCTTTGCCTTTCGAGGGCAAGTGCTCTACCAACTGAGATACTGAAGCACGACTCACGACCGGTACTCACAGGTTTACTTCTGCCAGCATCCGTCTACTAAGTTCCAAATTTTACAGAAGCTCTTCTGCGAAACATGCAGAACTAGCACTCCTGAAAGAAAGGATACTGTGAAGACATGGCTTAGCCACAGCCTGAGGATGTTTCCAGAATGAGATTTTCACTCTGCAGCGGAGTGTGCGCATATATGAAACTTCATGGCAGATTAAAACTGTGTGACCGACCAATACTCGAACTTGCGACCTTTGCCTTTCGCGGGCAAGTGCTCTACCAACAGAGCTACCGAAGCACGACTAACGACCGGTACTCACAGCATTACTTCTGCCAGTATCCGTCTCCTACCTTCCAAACTTTACAGTAGCTCTTCTGCGAAACATGCAGAACTAGCACTCCTGAAAGAAAGGATACTGTGGAGACATGGCTTAGCCACAGCCTGGGGGATGTTTCCAGAATGAGATTTTCACTCTGCAGCGGAGTGTGCGCTGATATCAAATTTCATGGCAGATTAAAACTGTGTGCCCGACCAAGACTCGAACTCGGGACCTTTGCCTTTCGAGGTCAAGTGCTCTACCAACTGAGCTACCGAAGCACGACTCACGACCGGTACTCACAGCTTTACTTCTGCCAGTATCCGTCTCCTACCTTCCAAACTTTACAGAAGCTCTTCTGCAAAACATGCTGAACTAGCACTCCTGAAAGAAAGGATACTGTGGAGACATGGCTTAGCCACAGCCTGAGGATGTTTCCAGAATGAGATTTTCACTCTGCAGTGGAGAGTGCGCTGATATGAAACTTCATGGCAGATTAAATCTGTGTACCCGACCAAGACTCGAACTCGGGACCTTTGCCTTTCACGGGCAAGTGCTCTACCAACTGAGCTACCGAAGCACGACTCACGACCGGTACTCACAGCTTTACTTCTGCCAGTATCCGTCTCCTACCTTCCAAACTTTACAGAAGCTCTTCTGTGAAACATGCAGACCTAGCACTCCTGAAAGAAAGGATACTGTGGAGACATGGCTTAGCCACAGCCTGGGGGATGTTTCCAGAATGAGATTTTCACTCTGCAGCGCAGTGTGCGCTGATATGATACTTCATGGCAGATTAAAACTGTGTGCCCGACCAAGACTCGAACTCGGGACCTTTGCCTTTCGCGGGCAAGTGCTCTACCAACTGAGCTACCGAAGCACGACTCACGACCGGTACTCACAGCTTTACTTCTGCCAGTATCCGTCTAATACCTTCCAAACTTTACTGAAGCTCTTCTGCGAAACATGCAGAACTAGCACTCCTGAAAGAAAGGATACTGTGGAGACATGGCTTAGCCACAGCCTGGGGGATGTTTCCAGAATGAGATTTTCACTCTGCAGCGGAGTGTGCGCTGATATGAAACTTCATGGCAGATTAAAACTGTGTGCCCGACCAAGTCTCGAACTCGGGACCTTTGCCTTTCGCGGGCAAGTGCTCTACAAACTGAGCTACCGAAACACGACTCACGACCGGTAATCACAGCTTTACTTCTGCCAGTATCCGTCTCCTACCTTCCAAACTTTACAGAAGCTCTTCTGCAAAACATGCAGAACTAGCACTCCTGAAAGAAAGGATACTGTGGAGACATGGCTTAGCCACAGCCTGGGGGATGTTTCCAGAATGAGATCTTCACTCTGCAGCGGAGTGTGCGCTGATATCAAAATTCATGGCAGATTAAAACTGTGTGCCCGACCAAGACTCGAACTCGCGACCTTTGCCTTTCGCGGGCAAGTGCTCTACCAACAGAGCTACCGAAGCACGATTCACGACCGGTACTCACAGCTTTACTTCCGCCAGTATCCGTCGCCTACCTTCCAAACTTTACAGAAGCTCTTCTGCGAAACATGCAGAACTAGCACTCCTGAAAGAAAGGATACTGTGGAGACATGGCTTAGCCACAGCCTGGGGGATGTTTCCTGAATGAGATTTTCACTCTGCAGCGGAGAGTGCGCTGATATGAAACATCATGGCAGATTAAAACTATGTGCCCGACCAAGACTCGAACTCGGGACCTTTGCCTTTCGCGGGCAAGTGCTCTACAAACTGAGCTACCGAAGAACGACTCACGACCGGTACTCACAGCATTACTTCTGATAGTATCCGTCTCCTACCTTCCAAACTTTATAGAAGCTCTTCTGCGAAACATGCAGAACTAGCACTCCTGAAAGAAAGGATACTGTGGAGACATGGCTTAGCCACAGCCTGGGGGATGTTTCCAGAATGAGATTTTCACTCTGCAGCGGAGTGTGCGCTGCTATCAAACTTCATGGCAGATTAAAACTGTGTGCCCGACCAAGACTCGAAATCGGGACCTTTACCTTTCGCGGGCAAGTGCTCTACCAACTGAGCTACCGAAGCACGACTCACGGCCGGTACTCACAGCTTTACTTCTGCCAGTATCCGACTTCTACCTTCCAAACTTTACAGAAGCTCTTCTGCGAAACATGCAGAACTAGCACTCCTGAAAGAAAGGATACTGTGGAGACATTGCTTAGCCACAGCATGGGGGATGTTTCCAGAATGAGATTTTCACTCTGCAGTGGAGTGTGCGCTGCTATCAAACTTCATGGCAGATTAAAACTGTGTGCCCGACCAAGACTCGAACTCGGGACCTTTGCCTTTTGCGGGCAAGTGCTCTACAAACTGAGCTACCGAAGCACGACTCACGACCGGTACTCACAGCTTTACTTCTGCCAGTATCCGTCTCCTACCTTCCAAACTTTACAGAAGCTCTCCTGTGAAACATGCAGACCTAGCA
This sequence comes from Schistocerca gregaria, assembly GCF_023897955.1. NCBI lineage: Eukaryota > Metazoa > Arthropoda > Insecta > Orthoptera > Acrididae > Schistocerca > Schistocerca gregaria. The sequence continues at coordinate 616,005,950 of NC_064923.1, read as the reverse complement.
CTCCTGAAAGAAAGGATACTGTGGAGACATGGCTTAGCCACAGCCTGGGGGATGTTTCCAGAATGAGATTTTCACTCTGCGCTGATATGAAACTTCATGGCAGATTAAAACTTTGTGCCCGACAAAGACTCGAACCCCGTACCTTTGCCTTTTGCGGGCAAGTGCTCTACCAACTGAGCTACCGAAGCACGCCTCACGATCGGTACTCAAACGTTTACTTCTTCCAGTATCCGTCTCCTACCTTCCAAACTTTACAGAAGCTCTTCTGCGAAACATGCAGAACTAGCACTCCTGAAAGAAAGGGTACTGTGGAGACATGGCTTAGCCACAGCCTGGGGGATGTTTCCGGTGTGAGATTTTCACTCTGCAGCGGAGAGTGCGCTGATATGAAACTTCCTGGCAGACTAAAACTGTATGCCCGACCGCGACTCGAACTCGTGACCTTTCCCTTTCGCTGGCAAGTGCTCTACCAACTGAGCTACCGAAGCACGACTCACGACCGGTACTCACAGCATTACTTCTGATAGTATCCGTCTTATGCCTTCCAAACTTTTCAGAAGCTCTTCTGCGAAACATGCAGAACTAGCACTCCTGAAAGAAAGGATACTGTGGAGACATGGCTTAGCCACAGCCTAAGGATGTTTCCAGAATGAGATTTTCACTCTGCAGCGGAGTGTGCGCTGCTACCAAACTTCATGGCAGATTAAAACTGTGTGCCCGACCAAGACTCGAACTCGGGACCTTTGCCTTTTGCGGGCAAGTGTTCTACAAACTGAGCTACCGAAGCACGACTCACGACCGGTACTCACAGCTTTACTTCTGCCAGTATCCGTCTCCTACCTTCCAAACTTTACAGAAGCTCTTCTGCAAAACATGCAGAACTAGCACTCCTGAAAGAAAGGATACTGTGGAGACATGGCTTAGCCACAGCCTAGGGGATGTTTCCAGAAAGAGGTTTTCACTCTGCAGCGGAGAGTGCGCTGATATGAAACTTGATGGCAGATTAAAACTTTGTGCCCGACCAAGACTCGAACTCGGGACCTTTGCCTTTCGCGGGCAATTGCTCTACCAACTGAGCTACCGAAGCACGACTCACGACCGGTACTCACAGCTTTACTTCTGCCAGTATCCGTCTCCTACCTTCCAAACTTTACAGAAGCTCTTCTGCGAAACATGCAGAACTAGCACTCCTGAAAGAAAGGATACTGTGGAGACATGGCTTAGCCACATCCTGGGGGATGTTTCCAGAATGACATTATCACTCTGCAGCGGAGTGTACGCTGATATCAAACTTCATGGCAGATTAAAACTGTGTGCCCGACCAAGACTCGAACTCGGGACCTTTGCCTTTCGCGGGCAAGTGCTCTACCATCTGAGCTACCGAAGCTCGACTCACGACCGGTACTCACAGCTTTACTTCTGCCAGTATCTGTCCTCTACCTTCCAAACTTTACAGAAGCTCTTCTGCGAAACATGCAGAACTAGCACTCCTGAAAGAAAGGATACTGTGGAGACATGGCTTAGCCACAGCCTGGGGAATGTTTCCAGAGTGAGATTTTCACTCTGCAGCGGAGAGTGTGCTGATATGAAACTTCATGACAGATTAAAACTGTGTGCCCAACCAGGACTCGAACTCGGGACCTTTGCCTTTTGCGGGCAAGTGCTCTACAAACTGAGCTACCGAAGCACGACTCACGACCGGTACTCACAGCTTTACTTCTGCCAGTATCCGTCTCCTACCTTCCAAACTTTACAGAAGCTCTTCTGCAAAACATGCAGAACTAGCACTCCTGAAAGAAAGGATACTGTGGAGACATGGCTTAGCTACAGCCTGAGGATGTTTCCAGAATGAGATTTTCACTCTGCAGCGGAGTGTGCGCTGATATGAAACTTCATGGCAGATTAAAACTGTGAGTCCGAACGAGACTCGAACTCAGGACCTTTGCCTTTCGCGGGCAAGTGCTCTACCAACTGAGCTACCGAAGCACGACTCACGACCGGTACTCACAGCTTTACTTCTGCCAGTATCCGTCTCCTACCTTCCAAGCTTTACAGAAACTATTCTGCGAAACATGCAGAACTAGCACTCCTGAAAGAAAGGATACTGTGGAGACATGGCTTAGCCACAGCCTGAGGATGTTTCCAGAATGAGATTTTCACTCTGCAGCGGACAGTGCGCTGATATGAAACTTCATGGCAGATTAAAACTGTGTGCCCGACCAAGACTCGAACTCGGGACCTTTGCCTTTTGCGGGTAACTGCTCTACCAACTGAGATACTGAAGCACGACTCACAACCGGTACTCACAGCTTTACTTCTGCCAGTATCCGTCTCCTACCTTCCAAACTTTACAGAAGCTCTTCTGCGAAACATGCAGATCTAGCACTCCTGAAAGAAAGGATACTGTGGAGACATGGCTTAGCCACAGCGTGAGGATGTTTCCAGAATGAGATTTTCACTGTGCAGCGGAGAGTGCACTGATATGAAACTTCCTGCCAGATTAAAACTGTGTGCGCGACCAAGACTCGAACTCGGGACCTTTGCCTTTCGCGGGTAAGTGCTCTACCAACTGAGCTACCGAAGCACGACCCACGACCGGTACTCACAGCTTTACTTCTGCCAGTATCCGTCTCCTACCTTCCAAACTTTACAGAAGCTCTTCTGCGAAATATACAGATCTAACACTCCTGAAAGAAAGGATACTGTGGAGTTATGGCTTAGCCACAGCCTGGGGGATGTTTCCAGAATGACATTTTCACTTTGCAGCGGAGTGTACGCTTATATCAAACTTCATGGCAGTTTAAAACTGTGTGCCCGAGCAAGACTCGAACTCGGGACCTGTGCCTTTCGCGGGCAGGTGCTCTACAAACTGAGCTACCGAAGCACGACTCACGACCGGTACTCACAGCATTACTTCTGATAGTATCCGTCTTATGCCTTCCAAACTTTTCAGAAGCTCTTCTGCGAAACATGCAGAACTAGCACTCCTGAAAGAAAGGATACTGTGGAGACATGGCTTAGCCACAGCCTGGGGGATGTTTCCAGAATGACATTTTCACTCTGCAGCGGAGTGTGCGCTGCTATCAAACTTCATGGCAGATTAAAACTGTGTGCCCGACCAAGACTCGAACTCGGGACCTTTGCCTTTTGCGGGCAAGTGCTCTACAAACTGAGCTACCGAAGCACGACTCACGACCGGTACTCACAGCTTTACTTCTGCCAGTATCCGTCTCCTACCTTCTATGCTTTACAGAAGCTCTTCTGCAAAACATGCAGAACTAGCACTCCTGAAAGAAAGGATACTGTGGAGACATGGCTTAGCCACAGCCTGGGGGATGTTTCCAGAATGAGATTTTCACTCTGCAGTGGAGTGTGCGCTGATATCAAACTTCATGGCAGATTAAAACTGTGTGCCCGACCAAGACTCGAACTCGGGACCTTTGCCTTTCGCGGGCAAGTGCTCTACCAACTGAGCTACCGAAGCACGACTCACGACCGGTACTCACAGCTTTACTTCTGCCAGTATCCGTCTCCTACATTCCAAACTTTACAGAAGCTCTTCTGTGAAACATGCAGACCTAGCACCCCTGAAAGAAAGGATACTGTGGAGACATGTCTTAGCCACAGCCTGGAGGATGTTTCCAGAATGAGATTTTCACTCTGCAGCGGAGTGTACGCTGATATGAAACTTCATGGCAGATTAAAACTGTGTGCCTGACCAGGACTCGAACTGGGGACCTTTGCCTTTTGCGGGCAAGTGCTCTACCAACTGAGATACTGAAGCACGACTCACGACCGGTACTCACAGCTTTACTTCTGCCAGTAACCGTCTCCTACCTTCCAAACTTTACAGAAGCTCTTCCGCGAAACATGCAGAACTAGCACTCCTGAAAGAAAAGGTACTGTGGAGACATGGCTTAGCCACAGCCTGGGGGATGTTTCCAGAATGAAATTTTCACTCTGCAGCGGAGTGTGCGCTTATATGAAACTTCCTGGCAGATTAAACCGTGTCCCCGACCGAGACTCGAACTCGGGACCTTTGCCTTACGCGAACATGTGCTCCACAAACTGAGCTACCGAAGCACGACTCACGACCGGTACTCACAGCTTTACTTCTGCCAGTATCCGTCTCCTACCTTCCAAACTTTACAGAAGCTCTTCTATGAAACATGCAGACCTAGAACTCCTGAAAGAAAGGATACTGTGGAGACATGGCTTAGCCACAGACTGGAGGATGTTTCCAGAATGAGATTTTCACTCTGCAGCGGAGTGTGCGCTGATATGAAATATTCATGGCAGATTAAAACTGTGTGCCTGACCAGGACTCGAACTCGGGACCTTTGCCTTTCGCGGGCAAGTGCTCTACCAACGGAGCTACCGAAGCACGACTCACAACCGGTACTCACAGCTTTACTTCTGCCAGTATCCGTCTCCTACCTTCCAAACTTTACAAAAGCACTTCTGCAAAACATGTAGAACTAGCACTACTGAAAGAAAGGATACTGTGGAGACATGGCTTAGCCACAGCCTGGGGGATGTTCCCAGAATGAGATTTTCACTCTGCAGCGGAGTGTGCGCTGATATGAAACTTCATGGCAGATCAAAACTCTGTGCCCGACCAAGACTCGAACTCGGGACCTTTGCCTTTCGCGGGCAAGTGCTCTACCAACTGAGCTACCGAAGCACGACTCACGACCGGTACTCACAGCTTTACTTCTGCCAATATCTGTCTCCTACCTTCCAAACTTTACAGAAGCTCTTCTGCGAAACATGGAGAACTAGCAATCCTGAAAGAAAGGATACTGTGGAGACATGGCTTAGCCACAGCCTGGGGGATGTTTCCAGAATGAGATTTTCACTCTGCAGCGGAGTGTGCGCTGATATCAAACTTCATGGCAGATTTAAACTGTGTGCCCGACCAAGACTCGAACTCGGGACCTTTGCCTTTCGCGGGCAAGTCCTCTACCAACTGAGCTACCGAAGCACGACTCACAACCGGTACTCACAGCTTTACTTCTGCCAGTATCCGTCTCCTACCTTCCAAACTTTACAGAAGCTCTTCTGCGAAACATGGAGAACTAGCACTCCTGAAAGAAAGGATACTGTGGAGACATGGCTTAGCCACAGCCTGGGGGATGTTTCCAGAATGAGATTTTCACTCTGCAGTGGAGTGTGCGCTGATATCAAACTTCATGGCAGATTAAAACTGTGTGCCCGACCAAGACTCGAACTCGGGACCTTTGCCTTTCGCGGGCAAGTGCTCTACCAACTGAGCTACCGAAGCACGACTCACGACCGGTACTCACAGCTTTACTTCTGCCAGTATCCGTCTCCTACATTCCAAACTTTACAGAAGCTCTTCTGTGAAACATGCAGACCTAGCACTCCTGAAAGAAAGGATACTGTGGAGACATGTCTTAGCCACAGCCTGGAGGATGTTTCCAGAATGAGATTTTCACTCTGCAGCGGTGTGTACGCTGATATGAAACTTCATGGCAGATTAAAACTGTGTGCCTGACCAGGACTCGAACTGGGGACCTTTGCCTTTTGTGGGCAAGTGCTCTACCAACTGAGATACTGAAGCACGACTCACGACCGGTACTCACAGCTTTACTTCTGCCAGTAACCGTCTCCTACCTTCCAAACTTTACAGAAGCTCTTCCGCGAAACATGCAGAACTAGCACTCCTGAAAGAAAAGGTACTGTGGAGACATGGCTTAGCCACAGCCTGGGGGATGTTTCCAGAATGAAATTTTCACTCTGCAGCGGAGTGTGCGCTTATATGAAACTTCCTGGCAGATTAAACCGTGTCCCCGACCGAGACTCGAACTCGGGACCTTTGCCTTACGCGGACATGTGCTCCACAAACTGAGCTACCGAAGCACGACTCACGACCGGTACTCACAGCTTTACTTCTGCCAGTATCCGTCTCCTACCTTCCAAACTTTACAGAAGCTCTTCTATGAAACATGCAGACCTAGCACTCCTGAAAGAAAGGGTACTGTGGAGACATGTCTTAGCCACAGCCTGGAGGATGTTTCCAGAATGAGATTTTTACTCTGCAGCGGAGTGTGCGCTGATATGAAATATTCATGGCAGATTAAAACTGTGTGCCTGACCAGGACTCGAACTCGGGACCTTTGCCTTTCGCGGGCAAGTGCTCTACCAACGGAGCTACCGAATCACGACTCACAACCGGTACTCACAGCTTTACTTCTGCCAGTATCCGTCTCCTACCTTCCAAACTTTACAGAAGCACTTCTGCAAAACATGTAGAACTAGCACTACTGAAAGAAAGGATACTGTGGAGACATGGCTTAGCCACAGCCTGGGGGATGTTCCCAGAATGAGATTTTCACTCTGCAGCGGAGTGTGCGCTGATATGAAACTTCATGGCAGATCAAAACTCTGTGCCCGACCAAGACTCGAACTCGGGACCTTTGCCTTTCGCGGGCAAGTGCTCTACCAACTGAGCTACCGAAGCACGACTCACGACCGGTACTCACAGCTTTACTTCTGCCAATATCTGTCTCCTACCTTCCAAACTTTACAGAAGCCCTTCTGTGAAACATGCAGAACTAGCACTCCTGAAAAAAGGATACTGTTGAGACATGGCTTAGCCACAGCCTGGGGGATGTTTCCTGAATAAGATTTTCAAGCTGCAGCGGAGTTTACGCTGATATGAAACTACATGGCAGATTAAAACTGTGTGCCCGACCAAGACTCGAACTCGGGACCTTTGCCTTTTGCGGGCAAGTGCTCTACAAACTGAGCTACTGAAGCACGACTCACGACCGGTACTCACAGCTTTACTTCTGCCAGTATCCATCTCCTACCTTCCAAACTTTTACAGAAGCTCTTCTGCAAAACATGCAGTACTAGCTCTCCTGAAAGAAAGGATACTGTGGAGACATGTCTTATCCACAGCCTGGGGGATGTTTCCAGAATGAGATTTTCTCTCTGCAGCGGAGTTTACGCTGATATGAAACTTCATGGCAGATTAAAACTGTGTGCCCGACCAAGACTCGAACTCGGGCCTTTGCCTTTTGCGGGCAAGTGCTCTACCAACTGAGATACTGAAGCACGACTCACGACTGGTACTCACAGCTTTACTTCTGCCAGTAACCGTCTCCTACCTTCCAAACTTTACAGAAGCTCTTCTGCGAAACATGCAGAACTAGCACTCCTGAAAGAAAAGGTACTGTGGAGACATGGCTTAGCCACAGCCTGGTGGATGTTTCCAGAATGAGATTTTCACTCTGCAGCGGAGTGTGCGCTTACATGAAACTTCCTGGCAGATTAAACCGTGTCCCCGACCGAGACTCGAACTCGGGACCTTTGCCATTCGCGGACATGTGCTCTACAAACTGAGCTACCAAAGCACGACTCACGACCGGTACTCACAGCTTTACTTCTGCCAGTATCCGTCTCCTACCTTCCAAACTTTACAGAAGCTCTTCTGTGAAACATGCAGACCTAGCACTCCTGAAAGAAAGGATACTGTGGAGACATGTCTTAGCCACAGCCTGGAGGATGTTTCCAGAATGAGATTTTCACTCTGCAGCGGAGTGTGCGCTGATATGAAATATTCATGGCAGATTAAAACTGTGTGCCCAACCAGGACTCGAACTCGGGACCTTTGCCTTTTGCGGGCAAGTGCTCTACAAACTGAGCTACTGAAGCACGACTCACGACCGGTACTCACAGCTTTACTTCTGCCAGTATCCATCTCCTACCTTCCAAACTTTACAGAAGCTCTTCTGCAAAACATGCAGTACTAGCACTCCTGAAAGAAAGGATACTGTGGAGACATGTCTTAGCCACAGCCTGGGGGATGTTTCCAGAATGAGATTTTCTCTCTGCAGCGGAGTTTACGCTGATATGAAACTTCATGGCAGATTAAAACTGTGTGCCCGACCAAGACTCGAACTCGGGACCTTTGCCTTTTGCGGGCAAGTGCTCTACCAACTGAGATACTGAAGCACGACTCACAACTGGTACTCACAGCTTTACTTCTGCCAGTAACCGTCTCCTACCTTCCAAACTTTACAGAAGCTCTTCCGCGAAACATGCAGAACTAGCACTCCTGAAAGAAAAGGTACTGTGGAGACATGGCTTAGCCACAGCCTGGTGGATGTTTCCAGTATGAGATTTTCACTCTGCAGCGGAGTGTGCGCTGATATGAAACTTCCTGGCAGATTAAAACAGTATGCCCGACCGAGACTCGAACTCGGGACCTTTGCCTTTCGCAGACAAGTGCTCTACAAACTGAGCTACCGAAGCACGACTCACGACCGGTACTCACAGCTTTACTTCTGCCAGTATCCGTCTCCTACCTTCCAAACTTTACAGAAGCTCTTCTGTGAAACATGCAGACCTAGCACTCCTGAAAGAAAGGATACTGTGGAGACATGGCTTAGCCACAGCCTGGGGGATGTTTCCAGAATGAGATTTTCACTCTGCAGCGGAGTGTACGCTGATATGAAACTTCATGGCAGATTAAAACTGTGTGCCCGACCAAGACTCGAACTCGGGACCTTTGCCTTTTGCGGGCAAGTGCTCTACCAACTGAGATACTGAAGCACGACTCACGACCGGTACTCACAGCTTTACTTCTGCCAGTATCCATCTCCTACCTTCCAAACTTTACAGAAGCTCTTCTGCGAAACATGCAGAACTAGCACTCCTGAAAGAAAGGATACTGTGGAGACATGGCTTACCCACAGCCTGGGGGATGTTTCCAGAGTGAGATTTTCACTCTGCAGCGGAGAGTGCGCTGATATGAAACTTCCTTGCAGATTAAAACTGTGTGCCCGACCAAGACTCGAACTCGGGACCTTTCCCTTTCGTGGGCAAGTGCTCTACCAACTGAGCTATCGAAGCACGACTCACGACCGGTACTCACAGCTTTACTTCTGCAAGTATCCGTCTCCTACCTTCCAAACTTTACAGAAGATCTTCTGCGAAACATGTAGAACTAGCACTCCTGAAAGAAAGGATACTGTGGGGACATGTCTTAGCCACAGACTGGGGGATGTTTCCAGAATGAGATTTTCACTCTGCAGCGGAGAGTGCGCTGATATGAAACTTCCTGCCAGATTAAAATTGTGTGCGCGACCAAGACTCGAACTCGGGAACTTTGCCTTTCGCGGGCAAGTGCTCTACCAACTGAGCTACCGAAGCACGACTCACGACCGGTTCTCACAGCTTTACTTCTGCCAGTATCAGTCTCCTACCTTCCAAACTTTACAGAAGCTCTTCTGTGAAACATGCAGAACTAGCACTCCTGAAAGAAAGGATACTGTGGAGACGTGGCGTAGCTACATCCTGGGGGATGTTTCCAGAATGAGATTTGCACTCTGCAGCGGAGTGTGCGCTGATATGAAACTTCATGGCAGATTGAAACTGTGTGCCCGTCCGAGACTCGAACTCGGGACCTTTGCCTTTCGCGGGCAAGTGCTCTACCAACTAAGCTACCGGAGCACGACTCAGGACCTTTACTCACAGCTTTACTTCTGCCAGTAACCGTCTCCTACTTTCCAAACTTTACAGAAGCTCTTCTGCGGAACAGAAATCTCGGTCGGGCACACAGTTTTAATCTACCAGGAAGTTTCATATCAGGGCACATTCCGCTGCAGAGTGAAAATCTCATTCTGGAAACATCCCCCAGGCTGTGGCTAAGCCATGTCTCCACAGTATCCTTTCTTTCAGGAGTGCTAGTTCTGCATGTTTCGCAGAAGAGCTTCTGTAAAGTCAGGAAGGTAGGAGACGGATACTGGCAGAAGTAAAGCTGTGAGTACCAATCGTGAGTCGTGCTTCGGTAGCTCAGTTGGTAGAGCAATTGCCCGCGAAAGGCAAAGGTCCCGAGTTCGAATCTCGGTCAGGTACACAGTTTTAATCTGCCATGAAGTTTCAGATGTAAATTTGTTATTCTGAAATGTAATGTTATTAAATTATTGCACAAACTTTTTCGATTGTTAGGATGTATTATACTGTGTACGAATATTAAATGTATTAGATTTAATAAAAAAAATTATAAAATCTCTCATAAAGACTGTTTAAGGTATACAAATAGACCACTTGCTTTGTGGATGACACCTGTGATCCTTGTGAATGACTATGCCTCAAATTTTCCATGCGAGTAACATAGGGGTTGAGCACTGTTCACAATGCAGTCGAAGGAAATGGCCTTTGTTGAAAATTCATTAAAAACCGCAGTATGCCAAGATGGCAGATATCCAAGCTTGGCAAGAGTTGAAAGTAAGACGCCAAATCGTGAACTGTCCTATGGCTTCCAAAATAACCAGGTTGGCGTCACACAATGAAGAATTTATGACACTGGTGTTATAACTAAACATAATGTCAGTTTCATGACACTCGATGAGACAATTTCCCAGTTCTCACTGGGAAATGTTTTTCTTAATAGTGAAACTGAAGCATGCGACAACGAAACTTCCTCAGTCTATTTGCAAACTTCGTCGCGAATGCAGGAGCTGGAAATGGTTCAAAAAAGCAATGTAATTGCTAGTGACACAATTTGACACAACCCATGCAACTAATAACACAACAGCTTACAAAACAACAGGACTTTCAGGAAAATATAGGACAACTGTTTGCACAGCAACATCGGGCATTTAACGATTTCAAGAATAGTATTAGTCAGCAATTCATAGAGGTGAGCAAAACTATACGCACTGAATTATATGACGAATTATCCGGTAAGTTTACAGAGCTCGGTAAAAAATTAAAACAAGAAATAATTACCGACATGTCCCGCAGTATAAATACATTAATAGAAAAAGTAACATCCATAGACTATAAACAGGAACAACCTGCAGGTGAGCTATAAATTCTTTGTGAAGATTCAGGAGACGCAATCTCAAGTGGATGCGTCGGAAAAAAGTCACAAACGCAGTCAGCAAGCTGCAATACGTATGTAAAAACCTACCTACAGAAACACAAGTTGAGTCTAAGAGTAGACCTGTTAAACTGAGAGTCAGAATTTGCAAAAAGACAGAAAAATAAGTTATGTACAGATGTAAAGCAAATTACTGAAAAACCTGAAGCTCGGATGCTGGATAAGGGCAGCACCCTTGCTGAAAAGGTAGTGTCAGAATGCAGAATTTATGTAGATACTGTAGAAGCAGCTCTAAAAGAGAAGGAATGTCAACTTCTAGCTAAAATAGACTCGGGTTTAGAGGAAAGGTTACGATTCAGTGTTGCCAAAACTGCTGACTTTCCAAAGCAACATGTGACAGAAAACAAACGTACACCTTTAGAGAAGTTAGATGTCTTCACAGGTTACCCACAACACGGGGTTAGCCCGTCGAAGGAAAATAGCGAATGCCCCACAATGCACCAACACTTGCCCGCAGTTGCACCTGTCGATCAAGCACAGTTGCCATGCGCTATCACTCGAGCGAACATAAACACGCCTAACACTGACAGTGCAGTGTGTTTCTCAACATTACTTGCAGATGAAGAATTACTAAGGCGTCGACAATTTCCGATATTTACTTCTCAAGGAAAAGAACACACCCTGTGGTCTTTACCAGAGAATTTCGAAATGTTTTACCTCGTACCTGGACTGAAGCCCAGAAAATTATGTTTGTTGTTAAATACACACAGGGCGACGTTCTGCTATGGGCTATGGACTTGGCAGAACGCTGCACTATTACGAACAGTTTGAGAGAGCGATTCTGGATAAGTATTGCTCTGAGGCGGTACAACAGAGGCTCAGACGTGAAGCATTCAACCCAGCTCCGTTCAATAGCAAGTAGGGAAGCTTAAGGGCTATCTTAGAAAATATTTGAATAAAACCAGATACTGGACGAACCCAGTAGCTCAAGTAGATGTGCTGAAAATTTTAAAGAGCCGTCTTCCTGACCACATTAGGGAAAAACTCGTTACCTTCCTGGAACAGGACACCGAATACTTTCTATCTATACTGGACTCAGTAGATTTAATATACAAAGAGAGACCAGTACAACCAAAGCCCATTAATATGCCGATAGCGATAGATGGATTTGCGAACCAATAAGTAAACAACACTTTCTTAATACACATCTTACCCCACAAAGACCTATGGTAATGGTAATCACAACAGCAATGGAGAAAGCCGTAAATACAAAGATGGATATAAAAGAAATGGACAAAGATTTAGCAAAAACAATTACAATGGATGAGTAGCATATGCCCAGCCTGTACAATATGAGCAGATACAAGCTACTGGTAATAATCAGTTGATCGCTTGGCAAACGCCAAACAGTAACAGGCAACAAAATAATCCACAGACAGCGGAATTTGGCCAGGAAAGTAACATATATATGACGAATAACGCGCAGAGAGCAAAGAGAATTTCAGCCGAGGGCCTCCCGTGAAACTAATTGATGTAACCAACCACCAATGGTCAACATAGTGAAAGTTACGCCTAATCCAGAGATCAATCCCACCGAGACGCCAGAACACTTGAACCAGTCACGGTAGGCCCCCATCCTGTGAATTTGGAGGGGAGTGGGGGCATGAGCTAGATCGACACATGCTTTATTAGATATGATCAAGGTATGTTTACCCCATAAGTTGTACATATGTATAATAATACTAGATTTAGGGTGCTGGAAAATCACATTCCAGAATTTATGTTGTTAGCTGGCAAGGAAAATTTTTATTTTCTTTTTTCCCTGTATGTGAAATGTGTAAACGATTAGGTGAGTGGATCTAACAAGGAAAAATTTTACTTTACGTATCTAGAGATGACGATATTTTGAACACAACACTTCGCCTTGCACTAACCCAGCTGTAAATGAATAAACGAACTTGTGAAATGCACGGTAGCGCGCACTGCAATACACAACTCGCCGCGAAGTTAGTGGTTACCACATGTTAGACTGTGGTGGTAACAGAGACTAGACTCTAGCGACAGCGAAACACGGGAAGTGACGTAATTCATAGAAGTTACCATATCCAGTTGAAGGAGTTGCGATTATTATCTTTGAAGACGAAATTTTTGGCGAGCAGAAATATCTGTGTTTGTTATTGTTTTCGTCAAGGTGGTAGATGCCGCGTGGAACTTTTGTAGTAACTAAAGCTGGGTTCACACACACAACGAAAGTATCGCCACAAGTCAAGTCATTCTGAAGTTGCGCTGTGAGCTACCGTACACACAGGATGCCACAAATTCTTCGTAATTGTGCAGTTTGCAAAATAGCGTCACCTGTATCAGCTGTTAAACGGCTGTACATATTACTGAATAAGATGTTTTGGAAACATAATAAATGTAAAATATTACTTACGTGTTTCTCGTCTCGACTACATGTTTTAAGAACCGGTCTTCAGCTTCAAACCAGGCAAGGCTGGGTTTATAAATACTGTCTGTAGACGCACCACTTTTAAGTGATTTCAGTACTTTTTTATGTTCATTCATGTAAGCATTTCGAATGCTTCGAACTTTTAACTTTGTTGTAGCTACATCAATTCCAGGTACATATTCATGCGTACTGTTTACTATTTCAATTAATGCAGCATCTCTCAAATTTCTGTCTTTGTATGTTTCGCTTTTGTGGTTCCAAAGCCATTCTCGTTCTTGATACACCTCCAAGAATCTCATAATTATCGCTGTTGACCTCTTTTTCGACATATTAATAGCAAACGCACAAACAAAGGCACTATCTGCGAACGAATACGCACCAAAAAGGTTTGAATCCAGCCGCGAGGTAGCAATCGAATGACGTTATTCGATTGTGGAGAAGGCAAAATGGCGCAACAAAGTAGAACCAAGTTCAACTTTTTGTGGGGGTAGCATTCATCTCTCGCTAGGTGAGGAGAACCCTACGTCATAGCGACGTAGCACTACGTCATAGTGACGTAAATAAACTAAATCGACTACATGAGTGCGAATATCGAACTTTGCATTTTTACCGATAACTTCAACGCTAAATGTAAATACATGTGTACAAACGAAGTGACAGGAGTTATCTGTTATGCACATCTCAGTTGAATTAATTTTTTAATCAGATGAAGCGTGCATAAATCGTGTGGATAGAAACGTGAAATAATTAATTATTAAGCTGCAATCCAAAGAATGTGGGATGTTACTGTTTGTTTCATGAACATAACAAATATCTGAATGAAGCAATCATAACCATAACGAAAGTGTCTTGTTATTTTTCTAGCCTGAAATGAATGCCACCCCCATTTTTTAAAATAAAAATCCGATGAATCGTGTGTAAATCCTGTGGATAGAAACATGAAATAATTAATTATCAAACTGCAATCCAAAGAATGTGGGATGCTATTGTGTGTTTCATGAACATTACGAATATCTCAAAGAAGAAATCATAACTACACTCCTGGAAACGGAAAAAAGAACACATTGACACCGGTGTGTCAGACCCACCATACTTGCTCCGAACGCTGCGAGAGTGCTGTACAAGCAATGATCACACGCACGGCACAGCGGACACACCACGAACCGCGGTGTTGGCCGTCGAATGGCGCTAGCTGCGCAGCATTTGTGCACCGCCGCCGTCAGTGTCAGCCAGTTTGCCGTGGCATACGGAGCTCCATCGCAGTCTTTAACACTGGTAGCATGCCGCGACAGCGTGGACGTGAACCGTATGTGCAGTTGACGGACTTTGAGCGAGAGCGTATAGTGGGCATGCGGGAGGCCGGGTGGACGTACCGCCGAATTGCTCAACACGTGGGGCGTGAGGTCTCCACAGTACATCGATGTTGTCGCCAGTGGTCGGCGGAAGGTGCACGTGCCCGTCGACCTGGGACCGGACCGCAGCGACGCACGGATGCACGCCAAGACCGTAGGATCCTACGCAGTGCCGTAGGGGACCGCACCGCCACTTCCCAACAAATTAGGGACACTGTTGCTCCTGGGGTATTGGCGAGGACCATTCGCAACCGTCTCCATGAAGCTGGGCTATGGTCCCGCACACCGTTAGGCCATCTTCCGCTCACGCCCCAACATTGTGCAGCCCGCCTCCAGTGGTGTCGCGACAGGCGTGAATGGAGGGACGAATAGAGACGTGTCGTCTTCAGCGATGAGAGTCACTTCTGCCTTGGTGCCAATGATGGTCGTATGCGTGTTTGGCACCGTGCAGGTGAGCGCCACAATCACGACTGCATACGACCGAGGCACACAGGGCCAACACCCGGCATCATGGTGTGGGGAGCGATCTCCTACACTGGCCGTACACCTCTGGTGGTCGTTGAGGATACACTGAATAGTGCACGGTACATCCAAACCGTCATCAAACCCATCGTTCTACCATTCCTAGACCGGCAAGGGAACTTGCTGTTCCAACAGGACAATGCACGTCCGCATGTATCCCGTGCCACCCAACATGCTCTAGAAGGTGTAAGTCAACTACCCTGGCCAGCAAGATCTCTGGATCTGTCCCCCATTGAGCATGTTTGGGACTGGATGAAGCGTCGTCTCACGCGGTCTGCATGTCCAGCACGAATGCTGGTCCAACTGAGGCGGCAGGTGGAAATGGCATGGCAAGCCGTTCCACAGGACTACATCCAGCATCTCTACGATCGTCTTCATGGGAGAATAGCAGCTTGCATTGCTGCGAAAGGTGGATATACACTGTACTAGTGCCGACATTGTGCATGCTCTGTTGCCTGTGTCTATGTGCCTGTGGTTCTGTCAGTGTGATCAAGTGATGTATCTGACCCCAGGAATGTGTCAATAAAGTTTCCCCTTCCTGGGACAATGAATTCACGGTGTTCTTATTTCAATTTCCAGGAGTGTATAACGAAAGTGTCTAGGCATTTTAGTCCGATTAATCGTGCATAAATCATGTGGATAAAAACGTGAAATAGGGAGAAATTAAAGTCTTTCGTATTTTTATAAAAGCCAATGCATTGTACATAACTCATGTGGGCACAAACGTTAAACTGAGAAACTGAAATTGGAAGTAATTCCGAATGTTGCTGGAAATATTAAACCATCTAGTTCCATTTAATTTTGCCTTCATCTAAGAACAAAGAACAGTGCAGACTCAAGACGCACACAACAGTCGATGTATACAGAATGAACTCAACAGTCGATAGGACAACTCGTGAAACTTATGATGATGCATGCCTACGTCACGTTGACGTAGGGCCTTCGACCATAGATGGTCGAAGCGTAGGGCTCTCCTCACCTAGCATGAAATGAATGCTACCCTTTTTGAGGCGCGACAAAAGTTGCGCTTCTTAAATGGCGCCACCGAAAACTAGGAGTTCACACATGCAACTACAAAGTACAAAGCAACTGCAGTCGCCATTCGTAGTGGCGATACTTTTGTTGCCTGTGTGAACCCGGCTTAAGGTAATAGGCTTTGTGGTATCGTGATTTCTAAGAGACGAAAAGCGGAACGCAAAATTCTTGGACAGGAAACGTAATATACATTCGCATTATGGGAGACAGACAGGCTGATCGGTTAAAATGATTGTGGTTAGAATATCGTATTTTCCCACAAAATATAAATGTGTAGAAGTTATTTAATACAGAGATGTATGTACTCAAGCTGCACGCATAGTGTTGTGCTTATGAACGGTATAAACGGCATATTTAGCTGTATAGCTGTGGTATGAAACGTAGTACGTTTGTAGCGGCTGTTGGAAGACTTCTTCAAAGGTAACTCTCGTTTAAACATGTTGAGATATTCAGTAATGGAGTTGTTGAACTTTATTTTTAGTCGCAGAAGTATACAGCGATGAGCCTCCGCTTAAAACAGGAAGAGAAATGCAGCAAAACTGGAGATACTGTGGGAAATTCGCATTTGCGAAACAAGATGATGAAATAACCGGTAAGGATTCATATGAAAGTCTCGTTTAACATCCAGAAAATTCGCAAATCTTATCAGTGTGTAGTAAATTCACTCTTCATTACTAATCATAAGTACCACTAGGGAGTAAATGGTTTAGGATGTAAGTATTAGAATTTCAATGTTAGAGTGGACAGTTTTTAGATCTACCTGCGCTGCTTAGAAAGAAAATGCTGTAGGACAGATTAAATAAAAGAATTCTGTTTGTGTGCCAGTACAGTGATAACATCTCTTAAGTGCAAAGTAGGCAGTACTGGTGTTCTTGGGTTGAAGCAAAAACATGCAAACTCTGAGCAAATGTTCCAACAGTAATTTTCATTCTTGATAATTTAGGCCTGTTTTCTTGCCAATTGGCAGTCATTGCCTCATCACTATTTCCTACCTGAGGCTAACTTGAGGTTATTTGCACAAGGTCAGGTGCTGATGCTACACCCATCTGCTTTGACCCATAATGTCATGGTTAGCATTGATGTTTTTGAGTCTTTGTGTTTGTTGATTGTGTGTTGTAGTATTTGGTGGCTCTGTGTTGTGTTGTATGTTTGTTAGTGAGTAGTTTGACATGAATTGAATTTTTCATGTTGCTATTGAAAGAATTAGTGCTGGCCCTCTGGCGAGATACTTTGAATCTGCATATTTTGGCTGATGGATTCATTTTTTTTTGTCTGGAAATATTAGTGTGGTGTGTTTCTTGTCATCGGAGATTTAATATTTTCCTTTTTTCTGTGGTGAAGAAGATATAGATATTTATGAGTACCTCTTTGCTTGTTGCAATGAGTGAAGTTGTTTGCGTATATTGAGATTGGTGGTGGTGAAAGTTTTCATGAATTTTTGGGATTTCCTTGTCACTGTTTGGCAATTGTTTGAGTGTTATTGGTAGGTATCTTGGGTACTGATGTACCATTGTTGTTTACGATACATTTCTGATATTAGTCATGTGAACATGGTTTGGTTTGTTGTACTGAGAACTTTGGTTTAGATAGAGTAAGTGGAAGTATCTAGGGCTTTGCTTGAGCTTTGTGGGTGATGTGAAATTTGCAACACCATGTTTTAGAGTGGTTGGTTCCTGGTACTGAGGGCTTTGTTGGAGCTTTGTAGCTCAAGTGAAAATTGTGTTGAGTTTCTGAGTTCTGTATGGGTTACTGGTATCGAGGTCTTCATTTGACATATATAGGTCACGTGAAATTTAGAACACCAATAGTTTTCATTTTTGTAATTTTTTTTGTGAAGTTTTGAGTATTTTGTTTGCTTAATTTTTGGGTGGATATTTGTTTTGCAGTGATGTCATTATATTTGAAATAATGTACCCCATGTTGATTGCATTACTGGTCAGAACAGGCAGGTGTAATCATGACTTTACACCAATCACCTTTTGTAATTGAGAAGTAGATCACTTTATATAAACTGATTTTGTTCTTCGGATATAGTTTGTGTGTGTGTTTTGATTAGTTAAAAATAATGCTCTATTCCAACGACCATTGGTCTGTTTCTATAAAAATGGTGTAAAATAGTTTCAATTTACACTCTGTGTCTTTGTTTATGGCTACTTACTGCCTATTTACAGATTTCCAGCTTGCTTAATGGCTGAAAAGTAATGATAATGTACATATTGGTCTCTGTCACTGCTCATTACATTACAGAATGTTTACATCTACTTTTAACTAGCGCAAGCAATCATTATAGTCTTTTTATACCACGAGGTTTTTGTTAAATATCCATCTTTAGAGCAGAAGTTGTCAGAAGAAGCATTTTCAGTTCAGATTTAAAGTTTTGTAAAGGTTTACAGTAGCCAGTTGCCTTTGGTTTTATTCTTCAGTTTCTATTTACCATGACTGGTTTCAAATTAACAAACGATTTATCATCAGATGGTACATATTTATTGCATATCTGCGGCATTCTTGTGGCTTATGTAGTTGTGGCTAGAGAATGAAACACATACGCACCGAATGTGGTTAGAAGTATGTATAGTTCACACCCGGCCACAGCTGCACAACTCCAACAGAGGTGCAAACATGCAATAAATATGTACCATCTTGTGATAGTGATTCAAAAATAATACAAAATGTGACTGACAGTAATTTCTGGAAAGTTTTTTCTCCTTCCTCCCACCTCTCAGATTATATTTGTGGAACAGTAATATAAAGATTTTGCAGCTATTGTTGAACACTTGTGTGAACCTTTGGCAGGCTTAGTGATAAACAATTATTATGTTTTCTTCTAAATTTTGATTAAAATAACCTCTTGGTTGACAGACAGCTATGGTGGCGCAGGGTCATTCATTATATACATCATACCACATACTTAGAACAAGCAAGAGCTGCACATACAATTCAAATAGAGCAAAACGTACATTCAGATTACTTTTATTGTTGTCATTGCCAGCAGCAGTGGGAAGCACATCAGTGGGAATGGTGGATAGGGCAACAGTTGGCTCTCGGCATCCTGTGCATTGTACTACAGCTAAGTAAGCTGTGTGGTGCCTAAAAATTCAGTCATTGTAGCAGGCACATAGATGTCAAGAAAGAACGGCCGTTGGCTGGCTCTTAGTCACTGCCACAATCAGTTATTTTAATCAAGGCGTAGTGTGATTGTGAAAAAATCAGTTCAAGCTGAAATTTTATCTGTTCTATCAATAAAAGGCAGAAATATAACTTTTGTGTAAACTTTGCATCCTTATCTAGGATTTAACAATGTTATGTACTACGGTATGAAGATATTTGAGAAGCTCCCATCTAACATACAACAAGTAATAAGTTATCTCAGCAAATTCGAAGGAAAATTTAAAACATATCTCATTAGTAACTCCTTCTGCTGATTATCTTAGTGCCAGGATTTGATTCCTTCTTTAGATGCATGGGAGGTAATGTGTTTTAAACTGCCCTATGTAATTACTTATTTAGGTTACTGTTTTCTTTGAAAAAATACTTGATTAATGAAGTAAATATTAATTTTCTTTTAAGACATCCTGCAGCTACCTAATATAATTGTAGCATCAGTTTTCTTTCTAATTCACTATAACACATTTAACTGGCATAAACAGAACTAGCATTGAGCAGTTATGTGATAGTTTCTTGTTAATATAGTGTACATCTTAAGCAATGTTTGGTTGTCTTTTGTTAATGTTTATCTTCACTTGCTCCCTATTGGTTCACCTTCTTGGTGGTAGAGTAGAAGAAATTTCCATTCTTGTTCACCTTGGTGGGATGTACAAAATATGATGAATGAGTAGAATAAATTTCTATTCTTTTGAAATTGTGATGGTTTATTTATGTCAAGCCACGTTAGTAAATGTATATAATGTGAAGGTGCTATTAGAATGCTTAATGACCTGAACACACACCTACATAATGACTGTCTGTAAATCCATAGCATCACTATCTACAGCTGCCCAGTTGCAATGTGAATGCAATACATAATTAGATTAGCTGATTATATGTGCCACCATTTAACAACTTAATATGTGCTCAAATGTAGGAGCTTTTACTCCTAGGTACTTCATTTGAGATTGATTTGCACCTTATTGGTGACAGAGTGGGGTATTCTACATACAAAATTCATCTTACTGATCAGTACATACTTAATTCTTTTATTATTTAACAAGTAATTATGTTATTCTAATTTGACATCTAGTGATGTTACTCTGCTTATGTTTGTTCTTTCCATTACTGTTAGGCTCTATCAAAAAAATCCAATTATTCATTCAATATATCTTTGATTTATTTTCAGAAGCACATTGCAAATCCAGTACCACAACAGATTGACTACAGGATTGTGCTACCAAACGTTCTCTGCCACCACCCTATATTTTCTGGGATGGTTACCAGGGATAGGCAACAGCCAGTACCCAAGATCATTATTTTTATTTTACCACCTGTGCCAAATTAATGTGTTTGGTAATATATTAATGTTATGTCACTTTCTGTAGTAGTATCATAGATACACTTTAAGAAAATGAAATGGTTTACATTCCACTGTGAAAACCCACTGTCATAAAATGTTTATTGACGTGGATGACACTTGTATCTCTTGTGTTGGAGTTTCTGTTGCAATGAATGTGATTTTTTAGTATGACATGTTAAAAACAACTGCAGTAAAATAAATTTGTTTATTGCGAAAGGAGTTATGTCTTTTACATATCTTGCATTTTCCCATTTTATATGTGCGTTGTTCACAATCCCTGCTCCCATCCCCACCCAGAGAAAGTAATTACAGTCTCAAGAATCCTTGCATAATGTGTGCCGTGTGTGTCTTGGAAAAGCGGGAGGGGGGGGGGGGGGGGGGAAAGCATGCACTTTTGAGAAGAGTTCAATGGTCCATCCTTTAATGATTGTACGTCCAAGGATAATATTTTTTGGCAGAGTTGCTTACATTTAAACTGTGAAAAGTATGAAATTAAAATATTTTGTGATTGGTTCTGCACCGAATGTTGAATGTTTTGTTATAATGTATTCAATTATTCAAAATTTATTCGCTTACTGTGAACTATTAAGACATCAGCTGTATTATGTATATTAGCGACATCTGAAAATTTCTGCCAGACTGCAACTTGAGCCACATCAAAGATTCACTGTGTATATGTTTAGAATAAGGTATAATGAGCAAATTGTAGCACATTCAGCCAGTGATACACAGCTTCTTATTTGGCATGTGTTCAGTTCTTTATTATTATTATTATTATTATTATTATTATTATTTCCCCACATCACCTCTCCTCTGCTTGTAACTTCAGATTGATCAGTCTGTGAGAGTACATAATGGGCTATGAAAATGAACAATTATTTACAACAGTTTCTTCTAGATATGTACAGTTTGGTTTGGCCTTTTGGATGTGACATGATCTTGAAGAAATAAAAAAGCAGAAGTAGTAACAGTTATGACCAGTGCTTGATTTATAAAAAAGAGGAGGTACCAGTACTGTGACTTGTAAGAGGTTTCGGTATGGCATACCATCACAAAGTGAGCACTGGTTATAACAACAAAAGCAGTTGTTTGGTTTAAAATAGTGATGCTAGTAATTGTACCTGGATTGCCTTGTCTTCTCACAGCAATGAGAAATGAATATTTATGTTTGGCAGTATTACAAAAAGGATAGTTGCTACCCACCATATAGTGGAGTCACTGATTTGCAGAGAGCCACAACAAAAAGACTGTCAAACACAGCTTTTGGCTAAACAGGTCTTCATCAGATTTAGACAGCACACAACCCAACACACAAATGCAACATGCGCAGACTTGGCCACAGTCTCTGGCTGCCAAGGCAAGACTTTAAGCATCTTGCACCGCTGCTAACATTCTGGCCTTGGCAGCCAGAGACTGTGGTAAGGTATGTGTGTTTGAGTTGTGTTTACGCACACTGCCACTGACACTGCCACCCAAAGAAACTGATAAACAAAATTGGTCTTATGAATTTGTGCGTGTGTGTGTGTGGGCGGGGGGGGGGGGGGGGGGGGCTGTTGTTGTAGGCAGAGGGGAAGGTTTGCACTGCTCACATGGAAAAATCTATCTTAGTATGTGTTAATTAAGAAATCCCAACCTAATCATGGATGTGCCATCGTAGATTCATCATTGAGCCAACATAGCAGAATTAAAAAATAATTTGAAAATGATGAATGAAATCAAAATATTCTGTGATTGGCTCTGTATGGAATCTGAACCTTGTTGTAATATATTTGGTTACACTGATGCAAAACTTTGGAAAGAGTACACAAGATGGAAGCTCCATGAAAACAAGACTGATGGAAAAAAATTAGGTTAACTGTTTAGTTTTTCAAAAGTAATCACCATAGCTGTGAATACATTTATACCCCTGTGAGACAAGATGGTCAATGGCTTCATGGAAAAATGTTTGCAGTGTTCTAGAAAACCATGACTGTACCCATGTGTGCACCTCTTGGTGTGAACCAAATGAATGGCTAAGAATGTTTCTTTAGGGCTCCAGAAATATGGAAATCACATGAGGAGAGATTGGGATTGTATGGAGGTTGTGTGAAGCTTCCCAGACAAAACTCTGCAACATAGTTTAAGCAACCTGCCAATAAAACACCTGAAAAGGCTGTATAGAGTACGTTGTAGAAGTTTTGCTGAGAAACATATTTTCCATGAAGTCCCAATCTCTCCCCATGTAATTTCCATATTTTTAAAGTGCTGAAGAAAGACATTCATGGCTGTCCCTTTGCTTCAGATAAAGAAGTGTGTGCCTGGCAACATTTTTCCACGAAGGCCTTGACCATTTTAAGGCAATTACAGTGGAATAAATGTGTCAACAACTATGACAAGTACCTCAGTATTAATGAATAGTTTACTTATTTTTTTGCACCTTTTTCATATTAATTTGACTGCCCTTGTATGCCACTCTCTTAAGTTCGCTTTTCTAGATCTATGTACTATGCACACAAGTGCTCTATTATTACTTTAGAGCGGGTCTTTTTTTTTTTTTTTTTTTTTTTTTTTTTTTTTTTTTTTTTTTTTTTTAAATACCATCTTCCCCTCATAAACTTGCAGCTGTTTGCTGGGTTTAGATTTTCGTAATCCAGCTAGATTATCTGCAGTGCTAAAGCAATCAACAGTAGCTTCATAAACACTGACTGACATGCACCATTTTGGATTTGAGAAGTGTATACTCACTTTTTTAAGGTGGGGACAGTAGAATACATACTTCTATTGTACAGATGAGGAACTTGAAACTTAGCAACTTGGAGTAACTCCATTTTCTATAGGTCTACTCCTTAGATAACTTTCTTATTTCATTTTTATATTTTGCTGGTGGTAGATGTACCAAGTTTACATAAAGCACCAAAATTCCTAGTTAGGTGATGTTTCAGTAAAACTCATTATCTATCAGTTCAACTGAGTTCTGCTACTGCCAACACTGTATGTGTTCTTTTAAGAGAAATATGTAATTTACTTTATTCAGAAGCTATATGCTCAGGAACATATTGTGAGCTTGCAATTGTTTATTTCCAGAATGACAAAAATATTTGAAAGCCCTCATCAGTATACATTTTATTATTTGTGAAAAATCATTAACTAAAATGGTATTCATTGTTAAAGTTTCCATATCCAGAAAGTAATATTATTATATGGACCTTTAAGTATGTTTATAAAATCATAGGTGAGTTATAATTTTCTTGCTGTAATTTTTCTGAACTAGAAAATAGCTTTGATTATCAGAGTAATTTGACAATTAAGAAATGGAGACAACTACTATCCTGTTAAATTTGCAAGAGGCTTGGTAAATTCCCATGGCAGTGTGCATGATATATAAAATAATCCACCCAACTTTTTTATTTCCCAATCATCTATCACATAGATAAACCAAGTTATTAGTTGCCTCCCTATAATGTCATTGCCCCTAATTTCAAAACTGTTCTCTTTATATAGCAAATAGGAATTATCTCCTAGTAATTGTTAGCGTAACTTCTCCGCAGGAGAGTCATGATTAGATATTTTCATCTGAATATCTCAATGAAAAAAACCATACAGTTACCTCATCCATTCCACATTTCAATGTCAATGTAACTAATATGAGCAGATCTTACCGTTACAGTCACTCAGTATAATTATTTAACGAACTTGTTTGGAAAATATGTCTGTAGTCAACCACATAACTCCTCTGTGTTAAGGTGTTAGTAAAGCTTCAATGACTGAGTTCTTTCAAATGCTATTTTCTGAAGATTTACTTTTTTGTAGACTTGGATGATGATTTCGCCATGGCAAGAACCTGCAACTGTTTAAGAGTTTATCAAGTTTAGTAGCTGACTTGGTCTACTTGAACGATAAAAATAGTTATTGCAGAAGTTAATCTTCATCATTGTGTGATTTGGCACTAAGAAATGTGAAGTAATCTCAAGTTTAAATCAGTGATGTCATGTCCATCACTGACCTAGACTACATCTTCAGCCAATTTCAGAGAATGAGACTTCAAAAGTTTAACATTACAAAAGAATATCAGCAATATAACCAGGTCAGTAATGTTACATAGTGTGGTTAGCTTTTCACTGGGCAACTGTAGAATCCCTAATGATGATGAAAAGTTTCCTAATTATGCACTAAACATAAAATGTGGCTACCCATACAACTAAGTATGAGAGGAGTGCATATTAAAAAAAGCATTTTGTGAGCAACTTCCTTACCAACTGGAAAAACAGGTTGCCCAAAACTTCAATATTAAATGCTATACTGTACAGTGCACTCATTGACACTTGAAGTGTTTGTTTCTATTTTGTGAAGTAAACAAATCATATGAGGAATGAGTCCATTTTGTAAAGATTTATATTCTTCATACACAAGATATGCCTGTAAGAGTTACTGTTAAGTCAATTATAAGTTTATCAGGCAAATTTAGGGAAACTAAAATTACAAATGGGGGCTAGATACCTATACAAATGAAATTATGGAGTAGTCTACATACTAGTGCAATGAGTTTGTTGGGCAATGAATCCATAAACAATAAACACATTCAAAGTACAGGAAACCTTGGCTAAATAGTGTTATACTGCTGAAGGCTAGATAGAATAAATGAAAAAGTACATGAAACCTTTCATTGGATTTGCATAACTTTCTGGATTAAAATTATCTTTCACAGATGAATGATACTGAATTCAGTTTGTGTTAATCACCAAAATTTTAATTAATTCAGGGATAAGCATTATAACTCTTGGATTGAAAATAATTCCTTCCTTTTGACTAAATGGTAACATGTTCTAATAATAGTATTTCTTTGGGTTAGTACACACATTAACAGAACACTGCTGTTGTAAATGAGAGCAGTAACGCTTGCACCAGATCTATATCCACCAAGGTGCTATCCAGCATAAATATTTTGTGATATGTACCTAAGACAAAGAGCTACAGAAAAGGATTCTGGGTTAAGTAGGTATAATCTTGTGTATGAAGGACCTCATGTCAGGACATGATACAATTAAACACATAAAAAAGGTATTTACTTTCACAGTTACTTTTTGTTTTCCATGTACCATTAAGATTAATCAAATATGTGTAATAAGATACCTGATCACAGCACCATTACTAAAGACAAACACAAATTTATGAATAAACACAAGTGGTAGATCAGCCTGCCAACATGAGCAGTAACTGAAATTTATACAGGTATTGTAAGCAACATGGATTGTGAACTTCTCAGTACTTTATGGCATAGTCCAAAATAAAACAACTGTGATTGTACAATTGAGAGATAGCAGAATCCAAAAACTGAATCTTACAATTCTGCAAGTGGCATCAGTTGCACACCTATTGCAGTAAACTATACATTAAATCATGATCTCAGTTTCAGATATCACTATGAGTGATTGACACTTACAATGAAAATCAAATTATGTACATTTTATGTACTCATGTAGACTGACAAAAATTGTTTGCATAAACATTTTGAAATCCCACTTGTGAAATGTGAACAACAATATTTAGAGTCATTGGCGAATCTAGAAAATGGAAACTGAGCAGGTGTGTGTGTGTGTGTGTGTGTGTGTGTGTGTGTGTGAGAGAGAGAGTGAGAGAGAGAGAGAGAGAGAGAGAGAGACGGGGACATAGTAGAGAGAGGATAATGAGCTGCTAGTTGCAGCATCTGCAGGCTATGCTGGGGCTCTGGGGAAAGTAGAGAAGGTAAAAGGATTCTGCCAGGGTGCCAGGGTAGAAGATTGTTTAGTGCTGGGGTGGGAGCAGGGAAGGTTGAGATCAGGGTGGGGTGTGGGTGGAAAGTATCCAGTCAGTGAAGCAGTCATTGAATTCAAGCATATCATATTGGGTGTCATGCTCAGCAAATGGGTCATCCAGCTGTCTCTTGGCCAGTTTGGCACTGGCCATTCATGTGGAAACACAACTTGACAGTGGTCATGACCAAGTAACATGACAGAAAGTGGTTGCAGATAACTTGATAGATCACATGACTGCTTTCACATTTGGCCTTGCCCCTTTCATGGAATGGGAGATGCCAGGGACAGGACTGGAGCCTGTTGTAGTATGGGTCAGGTTTTACATCTATTACAGGATAGGCTCCATGGGACAACTGGTTTGGAGCAGGGGTGGAATGGGGCCAGACAAGGATATCGCATAAGTTGGATAGGCAGCGGAATACCTCTGTTGTGTGTTTGTAGGGGGGATATTTTTCATTTCAGGACTTGATAGGAGGTAGACGAAACCCTGCCATTCACTGAAGCATCAGTAATGAACCCTGATGATGACAGAACAATTGTTATGAACTATCATTAAGGCAGTGCAATTCATCCAATCTTAACATTTTAAGAAAACTAAATTGTGTGGTTGCCTTAGTCTTAAATCAGTATTTACATTTCCAAGAATATATACCCTTCCCTTAGACCATTTTACAAAAAATAAGTTAATTTTCTCCAAGGACTGCCCAAATGCTTTAGTACAGTTATGATTTTTGACATGGACTACAACAGTGCAGCTGCTTCCATTGAATTTTATAGGCTTGTATCATCCACACTAAGGACACTGTGTTACACGAGTACTGTAAGCCTACCAACCTGATTTATGTAGTCTCTTCTATTATGCCTCTTCAGTAGCACATCATTCTGAAGTCATAAAGTGGAAAATCTTTAATGAGTTCAGGATGGTGTTTCTGAAAAATGCACACACCACCACAATTTTGGTTTCACGTTTTCATATATTGTCTTCAAGGTCCCATTGTTGGGTGATGACCAATTTCTTAATGTCATATGACAAAATAACAAACCACTCAGGATAGACTATAATTATTAATAATAATTTGGTTAATAAAATGGGTAGTGATCTAGGACTTTGGAATAGTATATGGAATCATTTTACGCATCTGCATTGGCACTAATCTGTTTATGGGTACAAGTGCCATACTGAACATCATGGAAGATTACACAATTTTCACAACTAATGGCTCAATCAGTTAATGAAGTAAGCCACCATGTGCATAAAAATTGGAGCAACAGAAGTACAGCACTCAGAGGTGAAATCTAATAAGCACAGAGTCAAAATTTGCGATGTAAAATGTGTCTACATCTGAACTTTAATGATAATTATCTTGTAAGTTAATTTTTTCTACAAAATTTTAACTATGTTAATGAAAATTAGTGAGTGGTGTCGTCCTTACCAAATCTATTTATTAGCTCAAAATATTTTAACTGCTATTTAGTATAGCAAAATTTTTAATCAGACATAGCTTTTAATTAACATGGTTTTAAACAAAACTAGTCATATTTTTGCTGTTGGATACTGAGACTACAACTGTAACAATGAAACCTGAACTAAATAACAAATGGGCAGATTTATGCCTACATCACATACAAATATTACTGAAAATCAGAACCAAAAGACACTCAAAGACAGAAAAGAGAGAAAAAGTTATTGGTAGTAGTAGGAGTGTAATTAGAGCAGGTGATGGATGCCAGCTTGATATGCCACAGTATTCAAGGACCATCCGCCATGATATGTACAGTTGTAGTTTAGCTTCACTGAGCCAGTGTTTATTAACACATAATGTAGTCTTCTTGTTTATACCTATCAGAATACTAACAATACCAATTTCATTTTTTAATGACCTGACATTTATATATAAGGGTAATCATGAGTCATCACCACAAAGGGATAAAGATTGATTCTTAGGCAGCAGCACATCATTGTCTTCACTTTGTACACAGTCTTCTGTTATAAGGACAGTGAGTACATACAACAGCAGCTGGCTCCTTGATTGCATTTAATTCAGATGCTCCCAGCAAAGTTATTTGCTCAGAACCACCCATAAAAAAATCACTGTTCCTTTCTTGTTCTGGCAGACTCTCATACAATGACTTCTTTTTTTCATCGAAATTCTGTGTATTTGTTTTTTGCAATGTCCTACTACTATAATTGAACATTTGTAATACTGTCCTATGAAAGAAATGTAATTGATTCCTTTTTCATGGATTTGTCTATGCATTTGTAGCAGTAACAGTAAATATGAAAACATGGCCAAAGAATGTAATATTTAAATTTTTAGTCATTGCATGGAATATAAACAAACAGTAGTTAGATCTTCTCAACTATTTATCATGATATAAACTAGAACTATTTATTGTTTGTGGTTAAAAGACAGTATGACATTCCCCCATTGCTTTTTTTTTGTAGATTACATACAATGAATGTTCTTCACTCATGAGATACTTGTTTCTTATCCCGTATGTGCTTTCTGAATTTACCGTGCGGTTCATTTTTATAACAAAAAGTGCACTAAATATGGCATGAACATAGACATCATGCTGCTGTACAGATCAATATGTTACATCTAGCTCCAAATAGCTTGGCAGCCACACAGCCCCAGGTGTGTCTACCTTTTTGTTACGAAGGAGTGACCATCTTAGTATGCAGTAATCTGCTGGGCAGTGTCCTTAGTACACTATCAGCACTTGCATTAAGTGTTAATGGGGTGATTTTCTTATTATCCACTTCAGTCAGTTATATTATTAGTCATACTGGGATGAGCTGTCCTTATGATCTTTTGCATACTCACTAACTGTAGCTTAGGAGTTCTGCTTTTGAGTAAGACTCATTCATTGAACTGAATCCCCCCTACCAGATAGTGCTCACACACAATGAAACCCCCACTACTTCCACTGTACCCACCCATATAATACTATCTGCACAGGCATGGGGCAATACTTTACTCTTAACACTCTGCTTTCACATTCAACTTAGCCACAAGTAACGAAACTGTCACCCAGTAACCCTAACGTAATCCTCTGGTTGCATTACAGATCAGTCATCACAACAAAATGCCTATTCAGTCTTGTTATGTCAGTGTTCATTTAGGGTTATGAAATAGGTGTTTACACAACATGAAAATTAATTTGCATAAGAATAAAGCGTCTGTGATGTAGTGATACAGAAGAATGGTGAAGATTATATGGGTATACTGGATTATTAAATAAGTGGTACTGTACAAATTTGGTAAGAAGAAAAATTAATGGCACAACTAAAAAATGGGACTGACTGTTAGGACACATCCCAAGGCATCAAGGAATCATCAAGTCAATCTGGTACTGGAGGGAAGTGGGTGGGATATAAATTACAGAGGTGCACCTAGGTTTGACTACTGTAAGCAGGTTCAAATGGATGGAAGTTGTGCCTTATGACAAAAGGTAATGGAAGCTGTGCCTTATAACAAAATGTATGAAAGTTTCCTGAATAAATTAATTACAGTTACAGCCAATGCTTTTAAGTGTGATATCCTCACAGATTTGTGCTTCAGTACAAATTGTCAGGAATGCTTCTAAAGGGTATCAAATATACATTTGTATCATGATTATTTTCAATTAACTATTCTCAGTTCCAGTATTTACTATCAACAAACATTTGATATAATAGATAGTGGATGTAGACCCATTTATAACATGGTTCCAGCATGTTCAAGAAAGTATTAAAAAAAAGAAGCTGTGGATACAGAAGGGCATGTGGTCAGCACAAACTCTCCCAGTTGTCGTCAGCTTTTGTGACCAGTGTCGCTACTTCTCAGTCAAGCAGCTTCTCAGTAGGCCTCACAAGGGCTGAATGCACCTCGTTTGCCAACAGCACTTGACAAATCCGGATGGTGACCCATCCAAGTACTAGCTGAGCCCAACAGCTCTTAACATTGGTGATCTAACGGGAACTGTGGCAAGGCAACTGGTCAAGAAAAATATTGGTTTCATTTTTTATTGTGTTCTGACCAAAGGAAACTAGGTCCCAATTGTCTTCCATGCGTTCCTTGGTGTATTACATAACTCACAGACTTCAGAATCTTTACACAAAAAACATTAAATACAAAATAATCTTTAATCATTATGGTCTCCGAATATTTATGTTTTCTGTGTAGTATTATCATTCCTAGCAGATTTGTATGTTTGTGATATTTTTTATTTTAGTGTTACAAAATCACCTATTAAAAAATTGGCTATTTAGAAAACACTTTCCAACAAATAAAGAGTATTAGATATGTATTTCAACACAGTGAGCAAGCTGTACAGATTACTCCCTCAAGGCAAAATTCACATCCTTTGTCAGTGGTGTTACTAATGCAATATACCTTATGCCCTTGGTCCCTCCAAACCAAATTGAACCTGGAATATTAGACAATGAATGCCAGTGTAATAAAATCTCAGTCAACACTGTAATGTTTAAAATAATTATAATTCCACATTTTGCTCATCTTTACTCTCGGTACACTTCCTTTGCCACAACTGAATAATAAATCTGTAAAAATGTAATTGTAACAATCACATTACAGGGTGTAGATATGCTATCAATAGTGTACAAATTACAGTGAGTACTGTTGTTAGCAAACAAAAACAGACACTACAGTAACCATTGTTGATTAGCGAGTTTATGATTTTAATGTAGAATAGAAGCAAATTCTTTGGAAAATGAGGCATTAATACAAAGAAAAATCTTTATACACACATCAAAATAAGACTTTAAAACTGCATCAGAATGATGGCCACAAAGTATGAAACTCAAGAAACGTACCAAGAACTGTTCTTCACTTGTTGATAGGAAAAATAAACTACCATAAATGTGCACATTGTAAGCTATTCATTTTTACAAATATATTTTACTTACTATAGCATGATTGGAATACAGTAATTTTTTGAGCACTGCCGTAATGTACTCTTCCTGCCCATGTATCTTAAATAAACCAAAAATCTGCAGCCATTCTTAAAGCACTTAACAATGTCTTCTTCTGTGTTTTATGCACATTCCTCAAGCATGCTACATCAGTATTTGGGCATAGTCTGACTGCATTGAGACAATACTCAGTAGTTGAAGTGTATGGGGTAACTTCTGTGAATGATGTTACTTCCCATGTTTTGGTGTGAGAACAGTTTTTTGTTGATTTTATAAAGTTCTGTCTAATCTTATTTAAAATAAGACACATCTTTTAAATTACATATTTCTAGTTTGTTAATGAAGTTACTAAAGGTGAACATGGATTTGACATATTTACAACAAGAATCACATTCGTTGGCGTACTTCATTGGGAATCCTTTACAGTTTCATTGTGAGGAACATATGATCTGCTGAGTTGGAAGCAGCCTAGCCCCTACTGAAGGAGGCTTGCCACCTACTGATCAGCCCACCACTGGCGAGCACAAGCGGAATAGTGATTGGTGCAGGTCAGTGCACAAATGGATGTCACAACAGCCTCCCAAATTGAAGATCACTCTCAACAACACAAGAGACACTGACACCCCAGGGGACATCCACAATGATCACTCTGATGTGAAAGGCAAAAAGGTGATGTCCACCAACTGCACAACATAAATGATGGAGGCTACCTGAGAAGATACAGTCAGATCAACTTGAACAGCGAAGATTGACGAAACAGTGATAACTGATGAAGTAATGCACTACAAAGGGTAGCTGGCACAGCAGGAAGAACTGAATCATAACATTAGCAACTTCAAAGAAGATAAAAGATACCAAAGACTGAGTCATCTGTGAGACTCCATGGCAGACCATTTTGGCTACCATTCTGGAAAGGAAAAGATTAGTCCCAGCTAAGGCTGAAACCCGAGAAAAAAACCCCAAGGTGTAACATTATTTACTTGCCATTTTCTTATAATATTTTCTTTAGCTATACATGTACTACATACAAATTCATTGTTCTTGTCTTTTCTTTAGCTATATGTATTATTTGTGTGGCAATAAAAATAAAAGTTGTTAAAACCTGTGGCTGGAAAGGGTAGTTAGCAAGCTCTCCAACAGCTTGTTCCTCCCCCTGAATGGAGGAGACTGGGAGAGGGGGTAAGGACGATAATGTTCTTACCTTGAATTTTGGGGGGGGGGGGGGGGGCTTAGATAGCAATGGAGTGATTTGTGTTTGCTAATATCAATAATATACGATGCAGTCTTAAGCCATGTTGTTAATGACATACCATACCCATGGTTCTAAATTTGTGTTACTCAGGGAATATAGTTGATAGTTATTTATCTGTGTTATTTCTTTGAGATAACACTATTTTTTTTAAAAAACTTAAGAATAATCAATGGACAACCTGTAGCTTGATGCCTTTCTTATACCCCAGGCAAATTAAGAAAAATAGGGGTAATAATTTAGAAGCTTTTGAAACTTTAGGAAAATAGTCATACTGGATGTAGTAGTGAGAAACAGAAAAGTTCCCTCCCCTAATGGATGAGCGTCTACCTCTGCCACCACTTAATTCAATTTGTTTATCTTTATTTTTCTGTTTTTACGAAAAAAGTTCGTCTTTTGAAGACATCTATTATGACAAAAAATATTTGTAGTGAAATTCTGCTCAAAAGAAGTTCATATGTATGTTTTAACCAAGATAAACACGTTAGGATTACAGGAGACCACTCACTGCAAAACAGAAGCATTGAGTTGTTGATAGGCACAAACAAAAGAAAGAAAACTTGTTATCCTTTGATGAGCTAGTCTAACAAAAACAAATTATCTCCTCCCCCCCCCCCCCTCTCCATGCTGCCAGCTAGGCTGACAGTGTCAGTGCTATTTTGTGGCAGGTGGGCTAATTGTGGATGGAGATGAGCTGGTAATAGGTAGCTAGTGGCTCAGATGGAGATGGCCAGCTAGAAATGTGTGAGGGAGGGGTGGCAGGTATATGAGCTAGCACAACTGTAGTGGCCTGTGGGAAGGGGCACATGCTGAAAGCAATTTAACTTGGGAGGGATGACAGGATGGAGGGGACAGAAATTGTTGGGTGTAGGATGGGATAATTTCAGAAATAGAGAATATGTTGTAAGGATAGCTCTGGTCTGTGTGGTTCAGAAGAGCTAGTGGTGGAGGGGAGGATCTATATAATCTGGGTTGTGAACCAGCCATTAAAATCGATCATTGTATGTTCAGCTGCACGTTGTGCCACAAGTACAGTCTACTTTCCTTTCAGCCATAGTTTGGGGGTGGCCATTCATCCTGGTGGACAGCTGGTTGATAGTTATACAATACAGAAAGCTGTGCAGTGATTGCACCAGAGCTGGTATATGATGGCTGCTTTCATAGGTGGCCCAACCTCTGATGGGGTAGGATAAGCCAGTGACATGACAAGAGTAGTAGGTGCTGGGTGTGTGGATTAGGCGGATCTTGTACTACGGTCTGCCACATGTATCACGTATATGATCTCTGTAATAAGCAGATGAGAGTGGGAGTGGCACAGAGATTCACTAGGATGATGTGCAGGTTGAGTGGGCAATGGAACACCACTTTAGGATAAGTGCGAAGGATCTTGGGTAGGGTGTCCCTCTTTCAGGGCAAGAAGAGAGATAAAGCCCTGGTGACATTATGATTCACTTGTTCCAGTCCAGAGTGACATTGGATGATGAGGGGGTGCTCCTTTTAACTGATTCTTGGGGATGGTGAGAGGATTGGTGGTGTGAGGATACAGCTTTGGAAATTTGTTTGTGGGCTAGATTGGGGGAATGTTGCTGTCTGCAAAGGCCTTTGTGGGCCCTACGGCATACAGAGCAAGAGAGTTCTCCTCAGAGCAGATATGTCATCCACAGGTGGCTAAGCTATATGTGGGGGAGTTTTGTGTGTGTGTGGGGGGGGGGGGGGGTGGAAGGGATGGCAGCTGTCAAAATGTAGGTGCTGTTGGTGGTTAATGTGTTTGATGTTAAATAAGGTGTTGATGGAACCAATCAGAGAGGTGGAGATCAACTTCAAGGAAGGTGGCACATTATATAGAGGAGGAGCAGATAGGAGAAACAGTGTTGAGGTTCTGAATGTGGGTAGGTTACCTCGGCCCTGAGTTCAGATATATCATCAATGAACCTTAACCAAACTGGGAATTTTGGAGATGGATCATCGAATATTTGTGGAATGACTCCATAACTGTAATGTTCCGTCAAATTGTATTCTAAGCATTTGTAGAGTAATTTAATCTCAGTCTGCAACAAATCCTAAAGTGAAAATTGGGATTTCTCTGAAGAATCTAAAAAATTGCATACTTCTTGCAAAGTGACATCAAACTTGGTACCAAGAGTGTGGCCCCCGTTTCAAACAGTGGAGGGATTTGACACTAATTTCTCACAGCAGTCTTTATGATAACAGTCTTCTGCAGCTACTGATTGTTGATATGTCCAGCAACTTTTCTGGAAAAATCATAATTACATTTCTCTGCTTTCTCAGGCAGTGTGTGTTTCAATGTTAATTGTACCACTGCCATCAATATCTTAGTGAAACTCTTGTGAATGGGGTTCAGTGATCAGAAAAGTGCCTGACACCGGCAGCTAGATGCATGTCAAAAGACGTTGCTGAAGTCTCCCATCACAGCACTGCATAGCAGGAGAGCTATCAGGCATACATTGAAACCTTGTGGCTACATCATGTACACTGCAACAAATAAACAGTGGTGCTATCTTATTGTTTGGTCATGAGCCCACTCAGTTACAGGTATGAGATGACAGTGTAAACTCACATGAGACCCCCCCCCCCCCTTTTCACAAAAGTCTAGACATGGCACTCACCAGCCATACACCATGAAGTGAACTGCTAAAACCATCTCTCAATCATATCACTTACATTTACAATAGCCATGGCTTAAGTTACACAATCAATTCAGTGCCCCCAACTAGACATTTCCATTCCAATCACAGAAATTTTGTCATTAATATTACGTTGTTAAATACAAAGAAGCAGCGTCTCTATTAAGAAGTCATTTTTCCCAAACATGTGTGCAGAAATAAGTAAATTATTGCCCAGATCATACTAAAATGATGGATTTATTGCACCAGAAGACCTAAAATTCTCACAATCTTTGCTCCTGAAGCATAAACCATGTAAGTAACATAGCTGTATAATATGTTAAATTATTTTAAACTATATTCATCCAAGACAAAGAAGTGACTTCATTCTTGTAGGTTTATGTCCAAATCAGTTGATGGCCTCTGATAAAGAAATTACATTGTTGTACTATGCATCTGATAAACAAACAAATTCACAGTTTAAGCAACAACCCATCTCACTGTAATGTCACTGGAAACTTATTACCTATAGACGTACTGCCACTGAAGAAACAAATACAACATACCTGACTTTGCTTTTGCATAAATGTGCACAGGTACAGGTCATTGATGCGTGGAGAGCAGTTCTTATACCAAGGCTTCAGCTGATGGAAATTGCAATGATCTCTTCAATGACAAACTGTTGGTCACTAGAAAGTGGTGCATCAACATGGAGATCTGTCTTGACAGTTATTCACAGTGCAAGACACTCCACCAATTCTTGATTCTCTGCAAGCCTTCCTGCACTATGTTGCAGTCTTTCAGCTTCTCAGCATCCATACAGATAAATAACTAGTGAAGCTCCAGTTACGCAGTATTTCATTCTTTTGCAGTTACATGGAATTTCCATTTTTTACCTTGTTTGACTTAAGCAGTATATTTTCCACCTTCATTTGCATTGTAAGGAAATGAAAATCCATCATTCAGGCAGAAACGCTGTGCCACATATGGCAGCTGAAGAAAATGAGGAAAGGAAAGCAGATAAATGGAAATAAATAATACACATGAAATCAAACTTACTATACTTCAGTTGCCACTAAAATCTTTTTTATATATACATTTAGTTTGGGAATAATTCTCAAACATACTGATGAACACAAACTGTCATGAGTTTCAATTAAGAAGAAAACTTCTACTGCGAAAACACTTTGTGTAGTGTAAGCCAACTTTTTGTAAAAGAATCTGTCAATTTAATATCAGTTTTAAGTTTTTGCACTGAACAAATTTTCTCTCTGTTTGTTTTCTTTACTTATCATTATTTCAGTTTGACACAACATTCAGTTGGCTGATACTCAGCCACAGATCTGACACGAAAAGCCTTGAGAAAGATTGTGTCCATCTTGATGGAGACCACATAGTAAGAGATAAGCTCTGTCTGTTGGTAGAAACCTGATAGTATGTCCTTACTACTTTGGTCAGTGGTACATTAAACACTAATCTTCACACAATGGAAAATCCATTTGTAATAATGACAATGTTACGAAAAGGGTAGTTTCTACTCACCACATAGTGGAGATACTGAATATATGTTGTCTAATTGTGATGAATGCCTGTTTGGCTGAAAGATTTGTTTGACAATCTTTCTGTTGTGCCTAACTGTGAATCAGCATCTCCACTATATAATGAGTAGCACCTATCCCTTTTATAATATTGTCAAACAATTTTCCTTTTTTATTGCTGTGAGATGACAAAGCAATCCATGTACAGTCAGTGTGACTATTTTAAACCAGACAATTGCTTATGTTCTTATAACCAGTGCTTGATTTGTAATGGTATATCATACTGATTCCTCTGATACAAAACCATTAAAATAATGTTTTAAGCCAATAAAAAAACAGTCCATGGTAGGTCACAGTACTGGTACTACTACTTTTTTACAAATCAAGCACTGGTTGTAACGGTTGCTACTTCTCCTTGTTCTATTTCTTCAAGATCATGTCATATCCAAAATGACAAACCAAACAACATATGCAGAAGAACTAAGTGTTCATTTTCAGAGCCCATTATGTACTCTCACAGGCTGATCAATCTGAAGTTAGAGGAGAGGTGATGTGTGGAAAGAATCAGAGGAAAAGAACTGAAAACATGCCAAATAAGAAGCTGTATATCACTGGCTGAATGTGTTAAAATTGGCTCATTATACCTTATTCTAAACATATGCACAGTGAATCTTTGATGAGGTTTCTAGGACAGATGAATATTCAGTATTTCTTCATCCCATTCACATTGCTGGAAGTTATGCACTCAAAAGACTGGTTCAGTAACATCTGACTGCAAACCCAGAACTTCATGGAATATTTCCTCACAACAAGAGAGAAATGTAGTTTCAAGTCATAGTCTGGCATAAATTTTCATATCAGTAATAGGTATTACAATTGTGCCCAATACTGCTGCTGTCTAACAGTTCACAGTAAGCAAATAAATGTTGAGTAATTGAATATATTATAACAAAGTATTCAACATTCCATGTAGAGCCAATCACAAAATATTTTAATTTCATACTTTTCACAGCTTTACTTTCAAAGAAATGTAAGCAACTCAGTCAAAAATATTATCCTTGGACCTACAATCATTAGTGGATATCAATAAACTCTTCTCAAAAGTATGTGCACCCCCCCCTTCCAAGACACACACACACACACACACACACACACACACACACACACACACACACACACACACACAGACATGATGTAACATTATGCAATAATTCTATAATTACTTTCTATGGGTGCGGATGGGAGCAGGGATTGTGAACAACACACATACAAAATACATACGTAAATACATATGTAAAAGACATAACTCCTTTTGCAATAAACAAAATTATTTTATTGCAGTTGTTTTTCAGATGTCATCCAAAAAATCACATTCATTGCAACAGTAACTGCAACACAAGATATACAATCGTCATCCACTTTGATAAACATTATACACTCCTGGAAATTGAAATAAGAACACCGTTAATTCATTGTCCCAGGAAGGGGAAACTTTATTGACACATTCCTGGGGTCAGATACATCACATGATCACACTGACAGAACCACAGGCTCATAGACACAGGCAACAGAGCATGCACAATGTCGGCACTAGTACAGTGTATATCCACCTTTCGCAGCAATGCAGGCTGCTATTCTCCCATGGAGACGATCGTAGAGATGCTGGATGTAGTCCTGTGGAACGGCTTGCCATGCCATTTCCAACTGGCGCCTCAGTTGGACCAGCGTTCGTGCTGGATGTGCAAACCGCATGAGACGACGCTTCATCCAGTCCCAAACATGCTCAATGGGGGACAGATCCGGAGATCTTGCTGGCCAGCGTAGTTGACTTACACCTGCTAGAGCACGTTGGGTGGCACGGGATACATGCGGACGTGCATTGTCCTGTTGGAACAGCAAGTTCCCTTGCCGGTCTAGGAATGGTAGAACAATGGGTTCGAAGACGGTTTGGATGTACCGTGCACTATTCAGTGTCCCCTCGACGATCACCAGAGGTGTACGGCCAGTGTAGGAGATCGCTCCCCACACCATGATGCTGGGTGTTGGCCCTGTGTGCCTCGGTCGTATGCAGTCCTGATTGTGGCACTCACTTGCACGGCGCCAAACACGCATATGACCATCATTGGCACCAAGGCAGAAGCGCCTCTCATCGCTGAAGACAACACGTCTCCATTCGTTCCTCCATTCACACCTGTCGCGACACCACTGGAGGCGGGCTGCACGATGTTGGGGCGTGAGCGGAAGACGGCCTAACGGTGTGCGGGACCGTAGCCCAGCTTCATGGAGACAGTTGCGAATGGTCCTCGCCGGTACCCCAGGAGCAACAGTGTCCCTAATTTGCTGGGAAGTGGTGGTGCGGTCCCCTATGGCACTGTGTAGGATCCTACGGTCTTGGCGTGCATCCGTGCGTCGCTGCGGTCCGGTCCCAGGTCGACGGGCACGTGCACCTTCCGCCGACCACTGGCGACAACATCGATGTACTGTGGAGACCTCACGCCCCACGTGTTGAGCAATTCGGCGGTACGTCCACCCGGTCTCCCGCATGCCCACTATACGCCCTCGCTCAAAGTCCGTCAACTGCACATACGGTTCACGTCCACGCTGTCGCGGCATGCTACCAGTGTTAAAGACTGCAATGGAGCTCCATATGCCATGGCAAACTGGCTTACACTGACGGCGGCGGTGTACAAATGCTGCGCAGCTAGCGCCATTCGA
This sequence comes from Schistocerca gregaria, assembly GCF_023897955.1. Taxonomy (NCBI): domain Eukaryota; kingdom Metazoa; phylum Arthropoda; class Insecta; order Orthoptera; family Acrididae; genus Schistocerca; species Schistocerca gregaria. Next base: position 615,966,412 of record NC_064923.1, on the reverse strand, counting down.
CGGCCAACACCGCGGTTCGTGGTGTGTCCGCTGTGCCGTGCGTGTGATCATTGCTTGTACAGCCCTCCCGCAGTGTCCGGAGCAAGTATGGTGGGTCTGACACACCGGTGTCAATGTGTTCTTTTTTCCATTACCAGGAGTGTATGACAGTGGGTTTTCACAGTGCAATGTAAACTGTTTGATTTTCTTAAAGTGTATCTGTGATACTACTATTGACAGTGCCACAACATTAATATATTAACAGAAACATTAATTTGGCACAGATGGTAAAATATAAAGTAACGATCTTCGGTATGCACCGTGGCCTATCCTCAGTAACCATCCCAAAAAATATAGGGTGGTGGCAGGAACATTTGGTTGTACAAACCTGTAGGTCTGACGTGGTACTGGATTTGTGATGTGTTTCTGAAAATAAATCAAAGGCATACTTAATGGATTATCAAATACTTTTTGATAGAACCTGGCAGCATAGAAAAAATCAAACATAAGTAGAATATCATCACTACATGTCAAATTAGGAAAGTATTAAGTATGTACTTATTAGTAACATGAATTGGGTCGATCAAAGTGTCCGATCCCACCCGTCGGCTTTGACCCGTGACATAAGGCTGTTAAGGTGTGTGACATCATGATGGTGCGGAATTTAGTTTTTGAGAGTGGTTTGTTTGTAGGTGTCGTTTTGATGCGATCGGTGGTGCTCTCTGGTGGTGTGTCAGGTGATGTTTTTGGTTTCATTTGCGAGTGCGGCGTCGTGTGTGAATTTTGGGACATTGATTTTCTTATTTCTTTGGTAGGTATAGATATGACTGACAGGGGGCAGTGCGTTGTCTCTAATAAAATTTCTTCAACTATTCATATTTTTTGATGAAGTCATGAACTGTTCAGTATGTCACGAAGAAATGAGGCTTACTTAAAGTTCCGGTGTCTCGGACCAGGGACAGCTGTATGTGGAAATGTCGTAAGGGAAAGAGGTCAAGGGAAGTGTTCGATCCCAATGTGTGGCTGCTTATAATGGTATCTGGAGATGGTTTTGAGCTATATAGGTCAAGGGAAGATGGGTAGATCACATAACTAATGAGGAGGTATTGAACAGAAATGGGGAGAAGAGGAGTTTGTGGCACAACTTGACAAGAAGAAGGGACTGGTTGGTAGGACATGTTCTGAGGTATCAAGGGATCACAAATTTAGCATTGGAGGGCACAGTGGAGGGTAAAAATAGTACAGGGAGACCAAGAGATGAATAGACTAAGCAGATTCAGAAGGATGTAGGTTGCAGTAAGTACTGGGAGATGAAGAAACTTGCACAGGATAGGGTAGCATGGAGAGCTGCATCAAACCAGTCTCAGTACTGAAGACCACAACAACAACAACAGATCAAGGGAAGTGTTAGGTCCTAATTTATAGGATCGGGAGCTGCCGTTGAGCTATATAGGTCAAGGGAAGTGTTCGATCCCAATTTATTGGATCATGAGCTGCTGTTGAGCTATATAGGTCAAGGGAAGTGTCCGGTTCCAGATGATATTGTGTTTAGTGGTATTTGGGGAGTTTTGTTACGTCGGTTTTTTTCGTCGTTTTGGGTGGTTTTGTATGGGGGTGAGTGTCTAAATTTGTTTATATTTGGTTTGTCCCCACCCAAAAACCTCCTATTTCCCACACTTGCCCCGTTAGTGTCATTAGGCTTTTTGTAGAATGTGTGTCTTTGGTTTTCGATGTATTTTCGAACTCATAATGTGTACGTAACGACTTTATATGCACCATATTGGAATCATGGTTTATGGTCATTTCCGCCATATTTGTGATATCATGGGTCAAAGCAGACGGGTGGGATCTGACGCTTCCGTACTTCCCATGAATTTTGTATGTAGAGTACACCACTGTCACCAATGAGATACAAATCAACATCCAATGAAGTACCAGTGAGTAAAATCTTCTACACCTGAACAAATATTAAGTTTTCAAATGCTGAAGCACATATCCAGCTAATCTGATCACATATTGCATCAAATTGTAAGTGAGAAGCTTGATATAGACACTAGTATTTAAAACTGTCATTTTGTGGGTGCATCTTCAAGACATTAAGCATTCACACAGCACCTTCTCAATATATAAATTTACTAATGTTGAATTATATAAATAAAGTTACAATTTAAAAGAATAGTGATTTCTTCAACTCACCAGCAATAATGATGTCCCTGCAAAACAAGTATTCACCTAAACATCAAGCACAAAAAAAAAGAAATTACAAAAATGAAAACTATTGGTGTTGTAATTTCACTTGACCTATATATGTCAAATGAAGACCTCAATACCAGTAACCCACACAGAATTCAATAACTCACCACAATTTTCACTTGAGCTACACAGCTCCAACAAAGCCCTCGATACCAAGAACCAACTACTCTAAAACATGGTGTTGCAAATTTCACTTCACCCACATAGCTCAAGCAAAGCTGTAGATACAACACTTTCACTTGCTCTAGCTAAACCAAAGTTCTCAGTACAACAAACCAAACCATGTTCACATGACTAATATCAGAAATGTATCCTAAACAACGATGGTACATCAGTACCCAAGAAACCTACCAATAACACTCCAACAATTGCCAAACACTAACAAGGAAATCCCGAAAATTCATGAAAACTTTCACCACCACCAATCTCAATATACACAAACTTGACCCATTGGAACAAGCAATGAGCTACTCACAAATAGCTATATCTTCTTCAACTAATAATAAAAAATAAAAATATTAGATCTCTGACCACAAGAAACACACCACACTAATATATATAGACATAAAAATGAATCCATCAGCCAAAATAGGCAAATTCAAAGTAGCTCACCAGAAATCCAGCACTAATTCTTTCAATACCAACATGAAACATTCAATTCATGTCAAACTACTTACTAAAAAACATATAGCACAACAGGAGCCACCAAATACTACAACACAAAGACTCAAAAACATCAATGCTAACCATGACATTATGGGTCAAAGCAGATGAGTGTAGCATCAACACCTGACCTTGTGCGAATAACAACAAGCTGGCCTCAGGTAGGAAATAGTGATGAGGTAATGACTGCCAATTGGCAAGAAAACAGGCCTAAATTATCAAGAATGAAACTTAATTACTGTTGGAACATTTGTTCAGAGTTTGCATCTTTTTGGTACAACCCAAAAAAGCCAGTACTGCCTGCTTGCACTTAGGAGATGTTTCTCATTGTACTGGCTCACAAATAGAATTCTTTTATTCAATCCGTCCTACAGTATTTTCTTTCTAAGCAATGCAGCTATATCTAAAAATTGTCCATTCTAACATTGAAATTTTAATACTTACATCCTAAACCATTTACTCACTAATGGTCCTGATGATTAATAATGAAGAGTGAATTACTAGACACTAATTTGATTTACGAATTTTCTGAATGTCAGGCGAGTCATGCATATGAACCCTTACCTGCTACTTCAGCATCTTATTTTGCAAATGCGAATTTCCCACAGTATCTCCAGTTTTGCTGCATTTCTCTTCCTGTTTTTGGCGAGTTTCATCTACTTCAGTGACTGAAAATAAAGTCCGACAATTCCATTAACATCTCAACATGTTTAAACGAGAGATACATTTGAAGAAGCCTTCCAACAGCCACCACAACAGTATAAGTTGCATGCAACACAGCTATGAAACTAAATCTGCAGTTTATAACGTTCATGAGTACAACACTACACGTGCAGCTTGAGTACATACGCCACAGTATTAAATAAATCCTATACATTTATATTCTATGGGAAAATACGATATTCTAACCACAATCATTTTAACCGATCAGCTTGTTTGCCTTCCAGAATCCGAATGTGTATTACATTTTGTTTTCTGTCCAACAATTTTGCATTTCGCTTTTCGTCTCTTAGAAATCACAATACCACAAAGCCAATTACATTAGTTATTACGAAAGTTCCACGCGGCATATACCACCTTGATGAAAACAATAACAAACACAGATCTTTCTGCCCGCCAAACAATTTCGTCTTCATAGATAATACTCGCAACTCCTTCAACTGGATATATTAACTTCTGTGAACTATGTCACTTCCCGTATTTCGCTGTTGCTAGAGTCTAGTGTAACAGAGCGACGCAGTGTATACTCACTGGGGAGAAAGTTAGTCAACAAACCGGAAACGCGTGCGTGCCAGTCAGACAGAGCTGAAAGTGGTGGAGCACCCAAAACAAACAAACCCTATGATCTACGGCCTGCACTAGCATTTTTAGATCCTACTGCATAAACTGAGGCATAGAAAATTAAGGGAGAGTCTATACTACAACTACGACTATCTATACAATACACTCAAACAAAAGTAAGCTTAGGGGTTATATACATCGAAAGGGATCCTAAACTAAAAGATATTTACTGAAGTTATGCTACTATGTACATTATATCTAAATATTTACAAATTTTAGTATTGAAAGTACACACATTAATTATAATGAAGGCTCCAGAAAACCCTTGCTGCAGGTAAACAAGCGAGTACAATATGAGTGGCGAACAGAAAAAGAGGTCACACAACACTGATAACACACTTTATCTTTTAGATTTACAAGGTAAGTATAAGCGCACACATGAAATTAAATGAGTTTGTGATAGCACGACTGCACATTGAAGTAAATGAATACATGGGTGAATATATGAAACAGGTATTAGTGACCATCGAGCCATTGTACATTTACCTATGAAGATTTAGTTTTAAATTAGTATTAATTTTTTTCTTCCAGGGAATGATGCATTGACATATCCTAAAGTGAAGAAAGATAAGTGCTTGAAGCGTGTTAGGTATCATATAAACATAAGGAAGGACCACACTGCAAGTGAATATAGCTGTAAGTTCATGATATGTTTGAATGTGATAGTGTGAAAATAATGTGTAGAAGAATACAGTTGCAGTGCCAGTACGTCACATATCGCGATGCTAAACTGAAGTTGAGCACTACAAAATAATCAAGGGGGTCGAAACATAACTACTGTGCCCGTCAACTACTCATGAAACCGTCAAACACCTGATTTACATTGAACTTTCTCTGCTCGTTTCTTACTTGTTGTTTGTTGATGTGGTCTTCAGTCCTGAGACTGGTTTGATGCAGCTCTCCATGCTACTCTATCCTGTGCAAGCACCTCATCTCCCAGTACCTAGTGCAACATACATCCTTCTGAATCTGCTTAGTATATTCATCTCTTGGTCCTCCTCTACGATTTTTACCCTCCACACTGCCCTCCAATACTAAATTGGTGATCCCTTGATGCCTCAGACCATGTCCTACCAACCGATCCCTTCTTCTGGTTAAGTTGTGCCACAAACTTCTCTTCTACCCAATCCTATTCAATACTTCCTCATTAGCTATGTGATCTACTCATCTAATCTTCAGCATTCTTCTGTAGCACCACATTTCGAAAGCTTCTATTCTCTTCTTGTCCAAACTATTTATCGTCCATGTTTCACTTCCATACATGGCTACACTCCATACAAATACTTTCAGAAATGACTTCCTGACACTTAAATCTATACTCGATGTTAACAAATTTCTCTTCTTCAGAAACGCTTTCCTTCCCATTGCCAGTCTACATTTTATATCCTCTCTACTTCGACCATCATCAGTTATTTTGCTCCCCAAATAGCAAAACTCCTTTACTACTTTAATTGTCTCATTTCCTAATCTAATTCCCTCAGCATCACCCGATTTAATTTGACTACATTCCATTAACCTCGTTTTGCTTTTGTTTATGTTCATCTTATATCCTCCTTTTAAGACACTGTCCATTCCATTCAACTGCTCTTCCAAGTCCTTTGCTGTCTCTGACAGAATTACAATGTCATCGGCGAACCTCAAAGTTTTTATTTCTTCTCCATGGATTTTAAAACCTACCCCGAATTTTTCTTTTGTTTCCTTTACTGCTTGCTCAATATACAGATTGAATAACATCGGGGAGAGGCTACAACCCTGTCTTACTCCCTTCCCAACCACTGCTTCCCTTTCATGTCCCTCGACTCTTATAACTGCCATCTGGTTTCTGTACAAATTGTAAATAGCCTTTCGCTCCCTGTATTTTACCTCTGCCACCTTTAGAATTTGAAAGAGAGTATTCCAGTCAACATTGTCAAAAGCTTTCTCTAAGTCTACAAATGCTAGAAACGTAGGTTTGCCTTTCTTTAATCTTTCTTCTAAGATAAGTCGTACGGTCAGTATTGCCTCACGTGTTCCAGTATTTCTACGGAATCCAAACTGATCTTCCCCGAGGTTGGCTTCTACTAGTTTTTCCATTCGTCTGTAAATAATTCATGTTAGTATTTTGCAGCTGTGGCTTATTAAACTGATTGTTCGGTAATTTTCACATCTGTCAACACCTGCTTTCTTTGGGATTGGAATTATTATATTCTTCTTGAAGTCTGCGGGTATTTCGCCTGTTTCATACATCTTGTTCACCAGATGGTGGAGTTTTGTCAGGACTGGCTCTCCCAACGCCGTCAGTAGTTCCAATGGAATGTTGTCTACTCCGGGGGCCTTGTTTCGACTCAGGTCTTTCAGTGCTCTGTCAAATTCTTCACGCAGTATCGTATCTCCCATTTCATCTTCATCTACATCTATCCGCACTCCTATTTTTCTATTCATTATTAAACATACTTCTGCATTAGCCCTATTTGATTTTGTATTTATAGCTCTGTATTTACCTGACCAGAAGTCTTGTTCCTCCTGCCACCAAACTTCACTAATTCCCACTATATCTAACTTAAACCTATCCATTTCCCTATTTAAATTTTCTAACCTACCTGCCCGATTAAGGGATCTGACATTCCACACTCCGATCCGTAGAACGCCAGTTTTGTTTCTCCTGATAACGACATCCTCTTGAGTAGTCCCCGCCCGGAGATCCGAATGGGGGACTATTTTACCTCCAGAATATTTTACCCAAGAGGACGCCATCATCATTTAATCATACAGTAAAGCTGCATGCTCTTGGGAAAAATTACGGCCGTAGCTTCCCCTTGCTTTCAGCCGTTCGCAGTACCAGCACAGCAAGGCCGTTTTGGTTATTGTTACAAGGCCAGATCAGTCAATCATCCAGACTGTTGCCCTTGCAACTACTGAAAAGGCTGCTGCACCTCTTCAGGAACCACACGTTTGTCTGGCCTCTCAACAGATACCCCTCCTTTGTGGTTGCACCTACGGTAGGGCTATCTGTATCGCTGAGGCACGCAAGCCTCCCCACCAACGGCAAGGTCCATGGTTCATGGGGGGAGGGTTACTTATATAAACACCATTTGAAGCTCACTGTACATGACATATAGTACTGACAATACAGCTCTGTGTACCTCAGCATATGAAATATCCTTTATACAATGAACTTACATAAATATTGAGGTATGTTGATAAACAACAAAACCATTTTTTTCTTGGGAACACAGTTAAGACCAGCAATGGGACATAACTAAGGACATAAATGCCTTTCCATGAAATTTCCTCAACTCTGTTGTGTGTAGATCCTTTCTGGAGAATGCTAGAGAGGCGTGGTCATGCGTAGTTAAGCATCGCATAGAATCCGTTGTAGTGACTATTGTTTACTTTTTTAATTCTTTAGACTTGATAAATATGCTCCTGCACGATGTCACTATAAATTGGAATGACATGTATGTCAATTGATGCCATACAGGAAAAAGGCATCTACTATTGTATGAATGTCATGTGAAGAATGTAAAACTAAACGAGAGTAAAAAGTGTACTCATATAATTGAAACTGAACGATACATGTCAGCAAATGAATAGGATAAGTTTTTTTTAGTTGTATTTTTATTTATTTTTGTCATGTGTGTAGTATGTGGAAAGGACACTACAGAAATTTTGTGTAATGCAACGGTATGAAAGACACTCAAAAACAAAGCACAAAAACATAGGAAACCTGCCTGCGAAGTGTTAAGTGTGCATGTGAGATATATGGGTGTGTGCGTGATGAACTAAAAAAATGACAATACTTCATGTAACATGAATTTTCTGTGCTCGACAACGTCGTAAAAACATGATTTTTCTGTGCTCGACAACGTCATAGAAGTAGCCCATAAACTAACCTTGTTGGCAGATGTTGGATTTACGACTGGTGTCCCCACTGAATAAGTGTGATAAACGAGTTGAAATATATTCCTTGGGCCGCTGGTATGGAAACCAGTTGTCACCGCATCGAAAATTTCACAAAGGATCACGCTGCTGAACACAAGGTTCACGAATTTGTGCAGTGAAGACTATGTGAACATACGTCATGGGCACTCTGGATTTGTGTTAGACTCATGAAAACTAGCAGGGTCAGTAACACACGTCGAGCTGCCCACGTGTGCCCTGCGCCTGCTACACGGACGTCTGAGTCACAGCTCTTGTACAAGATAAGTAATTTAAGTAGTAATAAACTGTTTTTTAACACTTTAAACTAATTTATTACGTTAATTATAGTGCTCTGCAAGCATACCATTAAAGGTTTTTGTCTTACTCGCGTATTTTCACAGTAATCACGTAAAGTTCATTTTGTTTACATATCGCGGCCAGGCCGAACTTTTGAGTTTTCAGATTAAACTTCATACCGCAATCTTAAGTGCATTTACTGATAGTTTAGTGTGCTAAATACGTTTGCTGCCCCTTTATATCTGTAGAGTATCGTCATCTCTTAAGTAATTTCCAGTAAAAAACTTCTGAACCACTGTTTACATAGTCGCGAGTAGGCCTAATTTTTCGTACACGTATTTTCATTGTTTTCCGGTAACTTAATTGTCTTTCTGTCACTAAAATAGATTTGTACCATGAGTGTAAAGTGCCTGACGTGCCGTAGGATCGTTAGCTCCGGGGTCTGGTGTGATGGATGTAGTAACTTTTTTCATTGGGGCGACTGTAGTGGCGTGGGAATTGGGAAAATGAGCGAGACTCATCAGTGGTTCTGTAGGCTATGCAGTAGAGATAGGAAGATTGTGGAACAGGAGGGGAAAATTGCTGCCCTTCAGGCTGAGTTAGATGAGGCTAGGCGAGAACTGGGCAGGTTAAGGGGGGAGAAGGGTAAACAGGGGTGGGAAGTGGCAACAGGCACGAGGAACAGGCCAAGAAATTCTTCTGACCGCTTTGTTATTAATGTACAAAATAGGTTTGACCTGTTGCCTCAGTCAGAAACTGATGAGCCTCTCACAGAAGTAGATGTACACAGGGCTCAACAAGCTTTCAGCAGCAAATTGATTAAGAATGTAGGGAAGTCTGCAAAGAGAAAGAAAGTCTTGTTGCTAGGTAGTTCGCATGCTAGGGGTGTGGGCCAACTTCTGCAGGATGAATTAGGGTTGGATTACCAGGTCACAAGTTTTTTCAAACCTAGTGCTGAACTTGGGCAGGTTACAGAGGATTTAGGTTCACTATGTAAAGGTTTTACTAAGGAAGACACCGTGGTTATTGTGGGTGGGCCGGGCAACAGTATTGACAGAGATCCGGGGTACAGCATAGAGTGTGACCTGGCAAAGACTGCATCGGCATCGAATCATACCAGTGTTGGGTTTGTGTCGGTTCTGGAACGCCACGACCGACCTCATTTGACCTCTTCTGTCAGGAGAGTTAATTTGGAGTTGGAACGGCTACTTGGATCTGGTGCGGGGTCACACATTGGTGTGGTTCGTGTTGATTCACTCTGTAGGTGGGACTATACTAGACATGGCCTACACCTCAACAGGAAAGGGAAGGGTAAACTGGCTGGGCTGATAGCAGGAAATTTAAAGGGGGGAGGAACTACATCTCATGGTGGAAACTCTTTTTTAGTGTAAGATCAGTGTCCAGTGGGAAACTCAGCCATGCAAGTACTAAAGATGTCAAAAAAGTTCAAGATAGTTGCAAAAGTAAAATGAAAAATGTTAGTATATTTCATCAAAATATTGGGGGATTGAACAATAAAATTGATGAGCTTCTGCTTTGTTTAGAAGATATAGAAACTGAGAATGTAATAGATGTACTATGCCTGTCTGAGCATCACATTGTCACTGATATGCAAAAGGTTAGCATCAATGGGTACAAATTAGCTGCACATGTAAGTAGAGATAATATGATGAGAGGAGGAGTTGCCATATATGTCAAAAGCTTCCACAGTGCAAAAAATTTAGAAACTAAAAAATTTTGTGTAGAGCAACATATGGAAGCATGTGCCACTGAACTTAAACTAAAGGATGGCACTTTCATAATTGTAACAGTGTATAGGTCCCCCTCAGGGAATTTCCAGCTATTTCTGGAAAACTTGGATGCTTTGTTGTGCTATCTGTCAGACAGGGGGAAGCAAATTATCATTTGTGGGGATTTCAATGTTGATTCCCTGAAAGAGTGTAATAGGAAGAATGACCTTTTAGTATTACTCAGTTCTTTCAATTTGAGCTCCGTCATTGATTTTCCTACTCGGATAACAAAGAACAGCAGTACATTGATAGATAACTTTTTTATAGACCAAGATAAGTTTAAGGACATAAATGCTTATCCTGTTGAGAATGGTCTTTCAGATCATAGTGCACAGCTTGTTACAGTACATGACATAGCTCCATGCAGTATAATAAATCAGACTTTCAAAGCAGTGCGTTCAATTAACAATATAAATGTTGCAAACTTTAGGGAAAGCCTACAGCAGCTAGACTGGGATGAAGTGTATAAGGAACCCGATGCAAACTTGAAATATAACTTATTTCACAATACATTTTTAAGGGTATTTGAAAATTGTTTTCCCAAGAAAATAGTTAAACATAATTCCAAGAAAACATATAATAAACCTTGGCTAACTAAAGGAATAAGAATATCTTGCAACCGCAAAAGAGAACTGTATCTAACAGCAAGATGGAGTACTGACCCCGAAATTGTTCAATATCATAAAAACTATTGTGCGGTACTAAGAAAAGTTATTAAAAAGTCCAGAAGCATGTGTATCATGTCTGAGATCAGTAACTCTGATAATAAAATTAAAGCAATTTGGAATATTATTGAAAGGGAAACAGGGCAACCAAGAGCACAGGAAGACTTTAGTGCAATAAAATTGAATGACAAGTGCACTAACAAACAATCAGAAATTGAAAATATTTTGAATAATCATTTTTTAAATGTTGTGGAGAAAATAGGATCTAGATCTTCACTAGAAGAGGCAAGGCTATTAATAGAAGAGGCGATACCTGCACAGTTTGAAACAGCTGTAATTCCACCAACCTCTCCCTCTGAAATCAGTAAAATAATAAACTCACTGAAAAGTAAAAGCTCTTACGGAATTGATGGCATTTCCAGCAAAGTACTTAAAGCTTGTTCCCCACAGATAAGTAGAATTCTCAGCCACGTATGTAATAGCTCTTTGGAGCAGGGTGTTTTCCCTGATAGACTGAAATATGCCATTGTAAAACCATTGCATAAAAATGGGGATATGTCGGATGTCAACAACTACCGCCCAATCTCTCTTCTGACAGCTCTATCAAAAATTTTTGAGAAAGTAATGTATTCAAGAGTAGCCTCCCATATTTGTAAAAATAAAGTACTAACAAAATGTCAGTTTGGTTTTCAGAAAGGCTTTTCAACAGAAAATGCTATATATGCTTTCACTGATCAAATATTAAATGCTCTGAATAACCGGACATCACCCATTGGTATTTTTTGTGATCTCTCAAAGGCCTTTGATTGTGTAAATCATGGAATTCTTTTAGATAAGCTAAATCATTATGGTTTGAGTGGGGCAGTGCACAAATGGTTTAATTCATACTTAACTGGAAGAATGCAGAAAGTTGAAATAAGTGGTTCGTGTAATGTTAAAACAGCTGATTCCTCAAACTGGGGTGCTATCAAGCACGGGGTCCCACAGGGTTCGGTCTTAGGTCCTTTACTGTTCTTGATATACATTAATGACTTACCATTCCACATTGATGAAGATGCAAAGTTAGTTCTTTTTGCTGATGATACAAGTATAGTAATAACATCCAAAAACCAAGAACTAAGTGATGTAATTGTAAATGATGTTTTTCACAAAATTATTAAGTGGTTCTCAGCAAACGGACTCTCTTTAAATTTTGATAAAACACAGTATATACAGTTCCGTACAGTAAATGGCAAAACTCCAGTAATAAATATAGAATTTGAACAGAAGTCTGTAGCTAAGGTAGAATTTTCAAAATTTTTAGGTGTGTCCATTGATGAGAGGTTAAACTGGAAGCAACACATTGATGGTCTGCTGAAACGTCTGAGTTCAGCTACGTATGCTATTAGGGTTATTGCAAATTTTGGTGATAAGAATCTCAGTAAATTAGCTTACTATGCCTACTTTCATTCACTGCTTTCGTATGGCATCATATTCTGGGGTAATTCATCGTTGAGTAGAAAAGTATTCATTGCACAAAAACGTGTAAACAGAATAATTGCTGGAGCCCACCCACGGTCATCCTGCAGACATCTATTTAAGGATCTAGGGATCCTCACAGTAACCTCACAGTATATATATTCCCTTATGAAATTTGTTGATAATAATCCAACCCAATTCAAAAGTAATAGCAGTGTGCATACCTATAACACCAGGAGAAAGGATGATCTTCACTATGCAGGGTTAAATCTGACTTTGGCACAGAAAGGGGTAAATTATGCTGCCACAAAAGTCTTTGGGCACCTACCAAACAGCATCAAAAGCCTGACAGATAGCCAACTAACATTTAAAAATAAATTAAAAGAATTTCTAGATGACAACTCCTTCTACTCATTGGCTGAATTTTTAGATATAAAGTAAAAAAAAAAAAAAAACTTAATCATTAGTGTCATGCAATATTTTGTGTAATGTAATTTCTTGTACAGACATCTTTTATTAACCTGACACGTTCCACATCATTACGAAGTGTCGTATTCATGATCTATGGAACAAGTATTAATCTAATCTAATCTAATCTAAACACTGGGCAGACAGTGTCTGACAGTAATTGGACTATGCGCTTAGCAAGCACTTTGTTATGAAGGAAAACTTATGTATGTATGTATGTGTTAAGGGAGCTGGCATGCCTATATAAATTTGTAATCATATAGGCTAACTCAAATGGGCGAAAAATAAAGGCTATTCCATACTGGCTAGAATTGTCAACCCATATAAAGGGAAATATGCCCAGACACTGTGCACCTCAGTACGACATCAGTGCACAGTCGCGGACAATTGTGAAGAATCATATTATTATTATTATTATTTTTCTTCGTCCTTTCACTCTTTCGTTTTTATTTGCATATATAAAATAATAAGATATTTTGTACCAGCGATAATATTGGGTCACAAACAAAACAAGTAGAGATACACTCAACTGATAAATTTGTATATATTAATCCGTTTGTCTCTATAAGTGATTGTGGGCAGGAGGACACACTTCAGCTCTGTCAAATTAATATTGTTAAAAAATCAGTCTGTCTCTAGAAGTGGTAGCAGGTGGACATATGACGAGTTCCACCAAGGTAATAGTGTTAAAAAATGAGTATTCCAAGTGTACATTAAAAGGTCTTACAGAAAGTTATCGAGATGGATAAATATATTTGTACATTCATAACGACCTACCTGTCTGTTCATCTCTCTCTGACGTGCCGAGAATCCTACATGAAGAGGATCGAACCAGACAAGAATAATTTGCGTGAGGAGAAGAGAGCGATCCGGAACAAGGATTGTCATACCAAGCTTTATGTACAATTGCAGTGACAAGAAAAAGATGTACATAAAGTTAAGTGCTGAATATATGAATTGAATATTGAGGACCTGTTGGTATTAATGCCAGTTAAAGTTCACTAAGGATACGTCTACCTTCCAAGTTCTTTAAATTATTCTTTCAGGATTTCTCTTTTATCTATTTAAGCAGCAATTTTTAATCAGTTTCCATTATATAATTCATTTTTATTGCCCCCGACACCATTCAATGGCGACCGTTCAAAGGACGAAGGCGAGCCACTCTTGAACATGACAGACTTTCTAGCGGATGTTAAATGAACATACGCAAAAATTTTGTTGTTATTGTGTAGAAGAAAAACTAGTTTTTGTCTGTTTTCTTATTGCATGAATATGAGTGCAACAAAAGCCATATAATATGAAAACGAGGAGCATAATATAAAAAAACGAGGATCCAATTAATCCATTAATTGGAGACGTAAGTGAGCAGAACGTAGGAAATTTGCATGATTACCCTTATTAGCCCCTCTCTTGTCATAGTTAGTTTACTTTCCTTTTCCCTCACTATTTCCCTAGTAGAAAATTTATCAATCGAAAGGACTCAAAAATCAAACCACACTTTGACTCATCATTACAGCATAAATTATTACGAAAATTTAAATCATTTGTGTCGTAGCATTTTTCGACAAATTGACAGGAATTTACCGAAACGCGATTTCACAGGAAATTGCAGGTTTCAGATGCACAATTTATTTGCATAAAATTTTTTTACTGAATTTTATTAATTTTTTGGTAATTGTTAGCACGATCAAAATGGTTGACCGAATATTACTCATTGTTGATCGTAATACAGTAGGTACAACCGGCCAAGATGGCGGCGAATTGCACGAAGAGATAAATGAAAACGATGCGCCAACCCTGTGTACAGCAGAAAGCAGACATAAATCAGAGATATGTATCACAGATGTAACAAATTACAGCACAGATACACAGGCAAACTATGACGATACTATGATGATTATCGACGAGACTGTTTCACGCATCTCCCGAAGCGATATATCGTTGCTGAACGAAACAGAGGAACATGAAACAGAAATGTATTTTGACAACATAGGAACATAGGACGGACACCAATTACCTGCTATCCAAATATTAACATGCAAAGCACAGCTCACAGAAACGATAATAGTACCACCGACGCAGCAATTACAGACAGGGGCGCCGACGTATAAAAAATAAAGGGGAGGGGCATATTGGGCGTCTTGACCAGGGAAATTTTCTAAATTTTAGATGAAAAATAGTTAATTTTTAAAGTTTTTAAGAATTTTGGAGTCATATGATCAAGATTAGAACCCTGAAAACTGGACTCTTGATAACTCGACACTCAGGGAAAGTCGACAAGTCCGACACATTTTTTGCTTTGAAAAAAGGAACGAAACATAAACATGCATGGCATTTTCGTCAAAAGCTAATGTAATTAACGGTAATAATCATGCTTATAGATTATTACAGAGCAGTGAATATATAGCTCTGAAAAGAGTGAAATTATATTTAAATAAATCTAAAATTACCATTAAAAGAATAAAACATACAACATTGCTAACGCACAGTAATAGCGCTTTGCTTAATAAGAGAAATAGCTCATTTAAGCTTACTGTGAATAAGGCTCAGGGTTCATTAAATAAAAACAATATTGGAAAGTTAATGCTGTAATACAGTTGATAAAGTTAATACTTTATGCATAATACTTTCAGTCAAACAGTATGTAAACAGCAAGTTTTAATTGGGTCTTATGCCCTAAAAATATTTAAGTATTTGAAAATAACTAACACAGTACTATAGTAATATAGTTACACAGTACTAAACTAGTACTAATATTTCTAAACTGAAAATTTAACATTATGAATATATTTAATTCTCTATTTTACAACGGTTTTTCATATTACCCTAAATTCCATTATTAGGGCTACAGTGTGTTAAGAATGGTGCAAATGTCGACCATCTGACTGGATTACTGTACATGAATTTGTTGATGACTGGCCGGATATCCAATACATCCAAAATATCTCGGTGGGTATGAAGAACAGCCAAGTTGTTCAATCGCTTCTTTTCTAATGTTGACTGGAGATATGACTCCAGACATCTAAGGACGATAATGACCATTCTGCTGTTGCTGTTGTGATTGTAACTGCTTGGATAAGCTTAATGCACTTCACTACTTCACTCAACATTTCTCCAACTGCAGGCTCTTGTGTAATGTACTTTCTTACATCACGCATGTTTTTTAAGACCAGTTGCTTTTTTTATTAGCGAAATAGGCTAACATATTTAAGTGTAAGCACAGTCTTTCAATGTCTAAGTCATTTTTGAAAAACTCAATTCATTTTTCCAAATTTGTTCCACCTCTCTTTACTAAAAGCAAGCACTCTTGTTCAACTGCAATGACCTGCATGAGTCCAGTTGAAGCAAACCACCCAGTAATCCAAGATTGCACCATTTCACGAACTTCAATGTAAATCGCTTCATTGTATTCCTTTGGTATTTTGAAAGTGTGCAGTGAGCTGGCTTCATTGTTTCCATATTTCTTTGGTGCAGTATACTTCAATTCCAAAGAAGCAAAGGATCATCAACATGTGAAGGATTTCCTTTTAAACACAATCCCCAAATGTGTTCAAAACTATCATGCCTTCCATTCAATGTACAAATCAAGCTCTCATATATTTTTCCAGATCAGCAACACTTAGATGAGGGCATTGAATTTTTTCATTGACATCCTCTATTGGGTCCATTGCATGGCAATAAAGATGTAAAAAGAAATAAATCTTTAATTGTAACATTGACTCAAGGTGTCCGCCTCGAAAGCTGAGTGATCAGCAAGACGGATTGTGATCCTATGGGCCCGGGTTCGATTCCCTGCTGGGTCGGGGATTTTCTCCACTTAGGGACTGGATGTTGTGTTCTCTTCATCATCATTTCATCACCATCCGACGTGTAGGTCCAACACCACCTAAAGTACAGGCCAGCATGCACACTTGTGACATCACATACTGATGGCCGGGTCTGTATCGGAACGCTGCTGTTAAGCACTCTGCAGCTATATGAAAGAGTTTTAGAGCTGAAACTGCATAGGGATTCTTGTGCTTTCCTATTCTACCTGGCCTTGTAGTGAAAGTACGAAAATTTACATCATTGCGTAAAGTAACTGAACAAAACTGCTCTATGTTATTTCAATATATAAAATTATTTTGACGATTTGCCTTCAATGCGCATTTGTAGGCTTGAATACAAACTGTAATATAGACTCTTATCTTTTGCCTCAGGAGCTACGTTTTTTTGCAGTAAAAATCGGCAGTATGCAACAACAAGCGGAAGTTTCCAGTTCTAAATAAAGCAGCTGGAGCTCCTACAGAATTTAAGAATTTGTTTCACTGGTTATTTTTGTAAATTTTCTTCTCCACTTCAAAATTTGCTCACCCCACACAAAACTTAAATCATTCGAAGAATAGGAGCACCTCCTGACATAATGTTTAATAAATCAAGAAACCCGAAAAAATATTTTATTTCCTTGTTTATTTAAGAAGACGAACTGCTCATCTGTGTCTGAATTAGTCAAACGTTCCTGCATTTGATCCCTCTTCAATAAACCTTTGTGAGGAGTCTTAACATTCAAAATTTTCCATCACAAAGAAATAATCCTGATCAACTCAGCTGTACATGTGTTCAGGTTATTACATGGACCCAATGTCTTTAATGCTTCCACAGTGCAGTCATTGAAAACTTGGACAACTAATTTCACATTTTGCTTTTCTAGGGAAGAAGGATAGAGTGCTTTCAGTGACAACCCATAACCATATTTCAATAATTTGTCAGATTCCAAACTGTACAGTTTTCATACATCTGAGAATGAAGCATCCAAAAGTGAACTTCCATCAAATGGAGGAAATTTGAAAGTATACCCATCGGTTTTCTGGTTAAGCCAGTTACACTCCTGGAAATGGAAAAAAGAACACATTGACACCGGTGTGTCAGACCCACCATACTTGCTCCGGACACTGTGAGAGGGCTGTACAAGCAATGATCACAAGCACGGCTCAGCGGACACACCACGAACCGCGGTGTTGGCCGTCGAATGGCGCTAGCTCCGCAGCATTTGTGCACCGACGCCGTCAGTGTCAGCCAGTTTGCCGTGGCATATGGAGCTCCACCACAGTCTTTAACACTAGTAGTATGCCGCGACAACGTGGACGTGAACCGTATGTGCAATTGACGGACTTTGAGCGAGGGCGTATAGTGGGCATGCGGGAGGCCGGGTGGATGTACCGCCGAATTGCTCAACACGTGGGGCATGAGGTCTCCACAGTACATCGATGTTGTCGCCAGTGGTCGGCGGAAAGTGCACGTGCCCGTCGACCTGGGACCGGACCGCAGCGACGCACGGATGCATGCCAAGATCGTAGGATCCTACACAGTGCCATAGGGGACCGCACCACCACTTCCCAGCAAATTAGGGACACTGTTGCTCCTGGGGTATCGGCGAGGACCATTCGCAACCGTCTCCATGAAGCTGGGCTATGGTCCCGCACACCGTTAGGCCGTCTTCCACTCACGCCCCAACATCGTGCAGCCCGCCTCCAGTGGTGTTGCGACAGGCGTGAATGGAGGGACGAATGGAGACGTGTCGTCTTCAGCGATGAGAGTCGCTTCTGCCTTGGTGCCAATGATGGTCGTATGCGTGTTTGGCACCGTGCAGGTGAGTGCCACAATCAGGACTGCATACGACCGAGGCACACAGGGCCAACACCCAGCATCATGGTGTGGGGAACGATCTCCTACACTGGCCGTACACCTCTGGTGATCGTCGAGGGGACACTGAATAGTGCACGCACATCCAAACCATCATCGAACCCATTGTTCTACCATTCCTAGACCAGCAAGGGAACTAGCTGTTCCAACAGGACAATGCACGTCCGCATGTATCCCGTGCCACCCAACGCACTCTAGAAGATGTAAGTCAACTACCCTGGCTAGCAAGATCTCCGGATCTGTCCCCCATTGAGCATGTTTGGGACTGGATGAAGCGTCGTCTCACGTGGTCTGCACGTCCAGCACGAACGCTGGTCCAACTGAGGCGCCAGGTGAAAATGGCATGGCAAGCCGTTCCACAGGACTACATCCAGCATCTCTACGATCGTCTCCATGGGAGAATAGCAGCCTGCATTGCTGCGAAAGGTGGATATACACTGTACTAGTGCCGACATTGTGCATGCTCTGTTGCCTGTGTCTATGTGCCTGTGGTTCTGTCAGTGTGATCATGTGATGTATCTGACCCCAGGAATGTGTCAATAAAGTTTCCCCTTCCTGGGACAATGAATTCACGGTGTTCTTATTTCAATTTCCAGGAGTGTATTTCTAGCACACTTCAATAAGTGCACAGGATCGATTACAAAAAAAAGAGGGGCCTTGTGCTGTCTGCAGGATGTGTTTGAGAAATTTGTCATAACCTTCCTGTTTACAGATTTATTATCACTTACTACTCCAAGCACTTTGAACCCTATGTGTTCCAAACCAAGAACTATCTTCTTCAAAACAGTGTGGAATGTTTCAGCAGTTATAGTCTGGACAGGCAAAATTTGTACAACATCTTTGACTGGAGATATAATACTACTTATCATAAATGTGTGTACACAAGTAGCTACTTCTTGGGAATCAAAAGCACTTCCAACAACATTACCACCTTTATAATCAAGATACTGCTTAATTTGAATCTAATCAACCATTAAAGTTACAATCATATCCTGACACTGCAAAAGAGGAACTTTACACTTTGTGTAAAATAAGAAATTTCTACCAAGTTTTTCTAATTCAGGATCAACATTAAGTGCAGAACAAAGTCTCCTTATCGTGCTTTGATGGGGCATTACCAGGTTTCCAGATTCCCTCATGAAACTATAGACAGCTAGAGAAATAATTTGTAGAAGAGAAAAGCAATAAGTCTTCTGCTTTGTATCTTTGTCTGTGCGTGCTACTCTCAAGTCGTAGTTGAGATTTCAAAAACTGAAAAAAAGCCTTTATCATCAGAGTGTACAATAAGCTGATCTAAAATACTTTGGATTATATTTAATAATGATCTTTATCTTCATACTCTAGAGATGCACTGTTTTCAACAGACTTCAGTATATTTTCAATATCAAATATCATGAAAATAATTTATTTTCATACGATACTGGTATCTGTTATGAGAGATATTCACTGATACTCCTTTATAAAAAACCTGAAACTTCCAACTATTCATTAATAACTACAGAGTAACATAAATTAGGGGAAATACGGAAGTGTCCGATCCCACCCATCTGCTTTGACCCATGACGTCACAAATATAGCGGAAACGACCATAAACCACAATTCCAATATGACACATATAAAGTCGTTATGTACTCATTGTGAGGACGAAAATAAATGGAAAAACAAAAACACACTCTTTCCACAAAGAGCCTAATGACACTAACAGGACAAGTGCAGGAAATGGGGTTTTTTTGGGTGGGGACAAACTAAATATAAGCAAATTTAGACACCCACCTCCATACAAAGCCACACAAAACGATGAAAAAAACGGACTTCACAAAACTTCCCAAATACCACTAAATACAATAGCATCTGGAATCGGACACTTCCCTTGACCTATATAGTTCTACAGCAGCTCACAATCCTGTAAATTGGGATCAAATACTTCCCCTGACCTGTATAGATCAACAGTGGCCATCGATCTCATAAATTAGGATCAAACACTTCCCTTGGCCTATATAGCTCAAAAACATCTCCCGATACCAATACCAACATACACCGCCACACATTGGGATCGAACACTTCCCTTGACCTATATAGCTTAACAGAAGATCCCAATCCCATAAATTAGGATTAAACACTTCCCTTGGCCTATATGGCTAAAAAACAACTCCCGATACCAATACCAACATTCACAGCCATACATTTCAATAAAATACTTCTCTAGACCCCAACACACAACACACACACTGAAAACAAAACAATAAAAACTTACCACAAAAAAGTTCCGGCACCACAAACTAGTTTGGCCACCACAATCACACACAGCCACAGGCACACGCACGCATGCACACACACGAGCGCGCGCGCGCGCGCGCACACACACACACACACACACACACACACAACACACACACACACACACACACACACACCAACGAAAAAATACTCAACCAAAAGAAAGAATCGACCCACCCACACCTCAAACCCCCTCCCCAACCTACCCAAACTCCCCCCTCTCTCCAAAATAAAAAACTCACATACAAAAACCAAATGCAACATTAAAATATCTCAATCACGCACTACAACTCAACAAAAACTTCAACAAAATAGATCCTCCACAACTAAAACACAAACCAACACACTCCCCTCCTCACAAACACTCTAACACGAAATAAACACACACCCCACCCTGAGCCGCAACCACGCACCCACCTACCCCAACCACCATAATCAACCACTTTCGGCCTATACATTTTACTGACAGCCCTTAAGAAAACCCTGAAAAACACAATAGCCCTCAGGGACACTCTTCCACCAACAGTGCTCATCTAAATGAGACTTAAGAGCACCCCACATCCCCTCTATTGTATTGTGCAAGCCCCGTCTCATAATTTTTGAACTCTAATCTATGGGTAACGACTAAATGATGGAATCCCCTCTCAACCAACCCCCTATACAAATAAAATGCATCTGAAACTGCTGTGGACCCCAGTTATATGTACTCCTCAATTAACCCCACTAATTCAGCCCTAGACCTCCCTTCCTCAACCCTAAAAACACGTTCAGAACACCCACCTCCTGGAACAACAGCCCCCCACACTGAGGGACCAACCACAGACTTACCCCTCCAAACTGCGAATCGTCCACCTCCACAACAACCCCATGCCCCCCCCCCCCCCCAACTTACTACTGTACTTAATGAACTCGGAACACACTTCATGGAAAAAAGAAAACCAATCAAGCACACTCCTCTCACTCACACCACTCTCATGCGCGCAAAAACTCTGTGGATATCTTCGATACCTATAACAAAAATAATAAGTCACAGTATAATCTCGCGCGTACCCAATCTAGACTTCTCGAACCAGGTACCACGCCGTATGGAACGCTAAATGTTGGTGTAGGGGAGCAGCCTACTCATGCAGTATAAAATTCACATCAGTCTTTCCACTGTGTGCCAGCCAGTCCACTGTAACTAGCTCTGACGTCATAGATGTTGCGCAATACTTCAAAAATCAAGTAAATAACCTGAAACGTTTCTAGTATGTCAGGAGTAATACTAAATCAGTATGTGTTGAATATCAGTTCAATAACTTTAAGCACTTTCGAAATTTGCACGTTTTTCTGTAAAAATCATTGGCGCAACAGAAAAGAGCTAGAAACTTAAAAATTTATATTTAGATTCCTTTTGCATAATAATTTAGTAGAAACAGTATTCTGGATCTCATAAATTAAAATTAATTAAAAGTTTAGTTAATTTTCTGGTTTTTGTCTTAGAAATTAAGGAAGCAAGAGAGATTAAGTAGGCGAATAAATAAAGCTAGGATGTTTAAATATAAGTAGAAGGGAGATCCGCTATAATCATAAGATGTGAGAAGTTTCAACAGAACAACTATAAAACTATAGTGATAGCGTATCTCCAAAGGGTAAGTTCAGAGCTCGTCCACTGCATATAGTGTAATTAAATTAATTCTCTCGCCCAAAATATTTGACTGAGCCCTTTCAGACTTTTATTATGATTACTTACTTGTGTGCTTATTGCACATTTAAATTGAGAGCTGCATTGGCCATCAGCAAAGGAAGCAATGATTTATTCGATAACTTAAAGTGGTGCATTACTAGCCCAGCGGCTAGTCAGGAGAGCGGATTTAATTAGGTGTTCCATTAGCTGTCCACACCGCTTTTATACTTCGACCACGGCCTATCAGCTCGGAAGTTTTAAGTGAAGACATCGAAAGTGAATTAAAGAAAATCACGGACGCGAATAATAGTATAAGACTAAATCAAAATCAAATGTGTAAAGAAAGTGACTGCTACTGTCAACAAGCTACACAAGGACAATGAAAGTGTACTACTGTTGGTAGAGGAGCTAACAGTAAGAGTAGAAAGCTTGGAATTAGAGTCTGAATGTGTCAAAAGAGAAAGAACTCAGACAGGGAAAAATTTAGACGATATAACCAAAAGAGCAGAAGCAGATATCTTAGATCAAAGTAGTACATTAGCGCAGAAAGTAGTATTTGAATGCAAAGAATATGTAGACATTGAAGAAGAGGCCATAAAAAAACGGGAAACTGAATCATCAAATGAAGGAGGTCAAGTTGCTAATATTCAACTACCTGTGCCCTAGACAGATGCATGTAATAGTTATCCACATAATGTCACAAGACCAATAACAAGCATAAGTGAATATTACAAAAATCATAATGTACCTACAGCAGTACTTACAACACATGTGCAGTTGCCACACAGTGCGCCGCACGCTGTTAACAACACACCAATGTCAGATAATGCCACATGTTTAAACATCCATCTTCGTTGATGAAGGAGATGAACCCAAAAGTTTTTAACTGTGCGTTCCACAATGTATTCCCATGTAACTCGACAGAGGCTCAGAAGATAAGATTTGTTGTTGGTTGCATCCAAGGTGAGTTTCCGTTGTGGGCCACTGAGATGGCAGAACGTTGTTACAGTTACGAGCAATTTGAAAGTGTTTTCTTAGACAAGTACTGGTCAGAAGGCGTTCAAGAGAGATTAAGACGTGAAGTCTTTAACCCAGCTCCATTTAATACTGAAACGTCCCCTTTGAAAAATCATACACGACTGTGATTAAACTGACACACAATATTTTTTAGCGCAATGCAATCTGACTTTCAAAAATCCCTACAAAAGAATGGCCCTGACTAAATTAATCTATACATTTCACAAATCACTCACTTCACAAAAATCTTCGTTACTCAAACTACTGCAATACAGAGAACGCCAATGTTCCTAGCTAAATAAAAGATTCAAACTACAGAAGGCACTAACTACTGATAGGTATAGTTACCAAATGAAAGATTTTAATACAGAATAAACAATGTATTTACCTTAGTAGTCATAATATATATATAGCAGTTCATGACATCCAGTCTTACAAATTTCAAAACTCCGCCATCTCTCTCCCCACATCCACCACTGCTGGCGGCTCACCTCCAACTGCGCAATACTACGCGCTGTAAACATCCAGCTGCCAAACACTACAATGGCAGACAACAATGCAAACTAGCCACAGACTGCACACAACACAGCCAGTGATTTTCATACAGAGCGCTACGTGGCGTTACCAATAAAAAACGTAAATAGCCTACTTACATAGCCCCCATGCTCCCCACAAAAAATTTTAGAAAATTGTTTTGGGCACTGGCCAATAATGATTTGATAAAATTTTTCATAATTACAATAACAAAGATATCAAATGCTCACACTTATTGATGCAATGTTGGTCAAAAGCTAAAATTTTCTCACAGTCCATAAAGACAGTCCTGATCGTTCATCACAGTAAAATTGCAGTTTTTCTCAAAGTCTGAGCAATAAAAGTAATTGCACTTGAAAGTAGTGGATTTCTAAGCAGTCTTGAAGAAGTAGTGTTGTCCTTCCAACGGAAAGACAGTGCTGACTCTTGGTATGCAGACAGGTAATGGGCCACAGCAGAGTCAGTCGACGTTGAAGACTATCGGTAGGTAGGTCATCACAGAGCAGATCCACTGTAGTCCTGGTAGATATTACTATTGGTGGGTCACCAGAGGTGTAGACCCACTGCAGTCCTTGTAGAAATAATGGTATTGGTGGGTCATCAAAGGTGCTGACCCACTGCAGTCCTTGTATAAACAATGGTATTGGTGGGTCATCAAAGGTGCAGACCCACTGTAGTCCTTGTAGAGACGGCCAGCAGCCATCTGTTGCAACTGTGCAGGTGTACAATCACCATTGAAGAGTCTTGCAGAAAATACAGCAAGTCCATAAACCACCACTTGCCCACTCACAAAGAATTTGTTTGAAATGTCCTTAGAACCAACAATGCTGTTATCCAGTCCCTTGCTGAATTATTAACACACATGCAAACACTATCAGTCCCTGCTTCTCACATATTGTCCATATACTATGGCCAACAGAAACGTGTGCATTGAAATGTAACTTACAAGTTACTTAATTTGATGAACTGGTGTCAATTACAATTTTATAACATAAGAATACAATAACAAAGGTACAAAATACATCATTAAAAACATAATAATACAGATAAAGTTTGTAGTAAAACAGGCTTTACAAAAGAATAGAAATAAACATGCACATCAGTGTTACAAAAATTATGACATAAGTAGATACATAAAAATCAGAATAAGTTTTGAAACATCAACTTGACATATGAGCAACAAAACAAAACAGATAAATAATGTCTAAACATGTTTACAAAGTAAATAACATATTATGAGAAAAATTCTACAATGTAACTCGTATCAGCTAAACACACAAAGACAGGAAAAAAAAACAAATTCACAAAGCTTAATAACACAAAATACGGGACCTCGTTTGTTTTCAGTGTGACATTTGGTACTGCAGTCCAACCCAAAATTTCATTCTGTAGATCTTTCGTCATCTCTCACATTTGTTTCCACCAAAAATATGCTATCCAATCATGCTTTCTCTATTTTGTCCACATCCTCTTTCAAAAATAGTTTTTCTCCACTGTACACTACTTTTTGGCCAAATCATTTTCTTATAACTTCTCAATGCATTTCTTTCCATTCCTCATAGCTAGTTTCTTATATAGTCTACCCCCTCTTGAGCTACCTTAAATCTACTGAGCTCAGATGCTAAACTAAGGGACGAGGCAATGCAGCAGCACAAAATAATTAACACAAACAGCAATGATAAAAAAATGGAAATTGGCAAAAAAGGCAGCAATATTACAACTAATATAAGGCAATGCGCAGCAAACAAGAAAAATAAATCAGTAATAAAATTGGCTTAACCTAGTAATACAAAGTGACATTCAGTAGCACTATGGATGGCAAACAGCAGCAGCAAATGCTATAACTTATATCTAAACATGACAAATCTCAAGCAGAAAAAATATTACAGTAAAGACAACAATGCTGATAAGGGAAATGTATATTCACATCTTAATGTCTATGTCATTAAAGTGGTGCACCACAAAACTAATTCTATGAAATAAATTACCAAGTACTTGAAAAGAAAATTATGTATGCAGTTACTGTTACTAGTACCTTCTTATTGTTCTTTCCTTTTTTTGAAGAATGTGGATCATAAAATTGTTATTTAAGTGATCTGTTTACAGAAAGTTTTCACATTAGCAAATGCATTTAATTTTATTTTATAAAACCAATACTGTAACACAGCTGGAAAACAGATACCAAATGAAATAAGCAATTATGCAAATTGAAGAATAAAAACATCATTCAATAGCTATGTGGCATTTCATAAGTCAGTAGAAGTGCTTTCAACTCTCGCAGAAAGACACTTGTCATAATCAGGTGCACAGATGTAAGAATGTTTCCAAATAACGAGCGTGTCGTATTTGCGGTGCTTTCTACAAAGGAATGTCAATAGCGAGGATAATGGCTTCTTTTTTTTTCTCCACCTGTGCCTCTGAAAGGCAGACACTAATGGCTAGTTTCCAGGTGGTTGTCGCCCAGCTGGGTGCCCACGACGCATTAGGTGCAGGTGGTCACTTAACTTTCTTACCGAAATATTTACGACACCAGCTTCTGCTACAGTGGCAGTCTCATATAAAAAATTCCACAGGCCAAGAATTTGCGTTATAAATCTGTAGAAACAAAATCCGATTGATATAACAGTGTCCAAAAAAGTTCTGTCGGCATTGTAATACATTCAAGCATTTACATACATTTCATAACTCTTAAAGTACGATTCTTGGTTTCCAACAGCCTTTTTCACAAACCAGAGTCTCTAAGCACTACTCATTATTCCTTGCTTTATTACACATATACATATTCGTAGACACTTCTTCAATATTTCATCATAATACATATGTAGCATAATCAAATTCCTCATATAGCATCAGCTTATTGACCATAAACATACCGCAACAGCATAATAAACATAGTCATCGTAATAATTACATCATAACACTTCAGTCAACTCTCAAAATCGTCGTAGCTTCCTCCAAAAATTTCAAAACCTAAAAAAAATATACTGGAGTTTTTCTCAAGGTTATCGCCTATGTTATTTTTCTCTGACCCAGCCGGCGCACGTGGCTGCCTGCGGTGCGAGTCATTGTCTGCTATCTCTTTGTTGTCGCACGTCGTTATTGGGATTTGGAGACCTAACTTCTACAAATTCACCTTGCCGAGAGGGCCCAGCTCTGTTGAATCCCAACAGTTCTGATGAAATTTCGGTCTGTAGTTATGATCATATCGTCTGTCGTCATGTCGGTAGATTCCATAGTTTCTGTCTTGTCGGTCACGTGGCGGTGAATTTCTCCCTGAATCGTAACTGCGCACTGGACCGTTGCGTCTAAAGTTATTCTGTCTCCCTTGATGATAATTATTTTGGTTCCCATATTGTCTGTTTCTCTGATTGTCTCTGTGATAGTCACTACTGCGGAGAGGTGATCTTTCCCTGTAATTATTACTACTCTGCCAACGGTTGTCATACGGTTGGTGTCTGTTTCGGTCACGATTTACGTTGTACGAATAGCCTTGTCGTGTCCATTTATTACTTCTGTCATCGTGGAATTGTGACAGGTGTGACTCGTAATTGTTGTGCTCCTGTTTTCGAGTTCCGCGATTGTCAGTGTCAATTTCCAATTCTTGTAACAGTCCCTGAAAAGCTTCAATGTCCTCTTTGCAACGACCTGCCAAAATAATATGTCGTAAATGTTCAGGCAATTTGATTAAGCAAATGTGGATGAGTTCTGAGGGGCTGTTTGGGTTTGAAAGATACTGATTCTTATGTAACATGTCTTCAAAAATTTCACAAGACTGGAAAATTCCGATTGTTCGAAATGTTTCATCATAATGATGCTATGTTTTACTCGGTCTTGTGTAGCTTGAGACCAATATGCAGAGAGGAAGGCATGATAAAATTCTCCTTCACTGTGACAATCGTGAATGACCGATCGCATTCTTACAGCTGGTTCATTCTCCAAGTAGCCACACATAAATTCTAATCTGTGCTCTAATGACCAGTTGGGAGGAAAACAATGAGAGAATTGATGGAGCCACGGTTGTGGATGAATGTCGTTGCCAGAATTCTTAAATGTTTTGAATTTACGTGTAGTAATGAACAGCTTATAGTCAAAATCATCGTGTCGGTGGGTGGCATATCAGTCATTGTTACGTCGTGTCGGCGGTTCCATCTCAAAATTCGGTGCACCTTGCCAATTTCTTTCATGATTTCCGAAATGCCCTGTGTTATTATTTTGTGGCTTTTTCGTATTTCTAAGTACGTCTTCCCGTATTGGAGCGCGAGTGTCCTCTGAAATATGTAATTTTTGTATTACCTGCGTCAACTGAACTTGTACTTCCCGAATTTCTCTTTTGTATTGCGTATTAATTTGATTCTGATTTTGTTTGAATTTCTTAATTTGTTCATACTCTTCTATGTCAGTGATGGCTACATGTCTTCTGTCATTCAGATCATCATCTACCTTTGCAGATAAATTAGTGAACTGATCCGACAGTTCGGCTACTTTCTCCGATAGTGAACACATTTCCTCAGTGTGTTTTTCTGAACCAAGTTCCAGAGTGTCCATTTGTGTTGAAATAGAATCTACTGTGCCCTTTAAGTTTTCCTGAGTTATTTAAGTTGCGTAACCGAATCGGTGGATGCAACTGAGTCAATTTTAGCTTGCAAGGTCTTATGATTTTCATGAACAGTAGTTTGCAGTTCTTTTATGGCTGCTTCGTGAATCTGTAATGCATTTTCATGCCGCCAAAAATTAGGTTGAGAATGCTGACAAACCTGTGTTTTTACGTCATTACAGACTTTTTGACATTTCGATTCAATGTTATGTAACTCAGTAGTTAAATCTTCACGTGTTTGTTCAAGTGTGGTGTCTAACTTTTGAAGCTTTTGCTGTGTTTGTCTCTGATTTTGTTCCATTTGTTGCATTAATTGCAATAATAATGTATTAGTGTCGGGAATCTGTTCCTCTATGCTTTTCAGCAGTGCATTTGCACCGGCAACATTCACATTTTGACAAGCAGAAAATGTGTCTTGACTTATTTGAGAAAACGGTGAAGACGCAAAACCTGAATGTACAGTATTTGCAAGATTGTGTCCTATCATTTCGAATTCCTGACGCGAGCTGTTGCCAACCGATTGATCGATAATGCTTCCCTGTTCACTAATTGTTTCACTGCCTACACCATTATTTGCAGCCCGCTCCATTTCCCTATGCACTATTACCAAATTACTACTTTGAACATTAGTTAATTCATTACATGGTGGCGCTAACACACTGCTTTCGTCTTCACTGTCATTTCTCAGTTTAATTTGGAGCCTAGTATTACGTTTTTCACACGCCATTATTGTCACAATATTTCACATGATAACACAGAAAAACACAATTTGAAGAGCAAAAATAAGAGAACACATTGACATACCAAATAATATCTAGTTAATTGCAAGCGCAGCTGCGAAATACTTGGTGCAACTCTACATGCATGCCACAACTGTTTTACTGTACAACAAGGAAAGACTACAACTACAAAGGAGATTCTCTCTACAATTATGAGCTAGCAATAAACAAAATCTACACTAATTACACAAACTACAAGAAAAAAATCAGAAGATTCCAGTGAAGTATCCTCGGCTAACGGTCGACATATGAAACGTCCCCTTAGAAAAATTATACAATTCTGTGCTTAAACTGACACACAATATTTTTTAGCGCAATGCAATCTGACTTTCAAAAATCCCTACAAAAGAATGGCCCTGACTAAATTAATCTATACATTTCACAAATCACTCACCTCACAAAAATCTTCGTTACTCAAACTACTGCAATACAGAGAACGCCAATGTTGCTAGCTAAATAAAAGATTCAAACTACAGAAGGCACTAACTACTGATAGGTATAGTTACCAAATGAAAGATTTTAATACAGAATAAACAATGTATTTACCTTAGTAGTCATAATATATATATAGCAGTTCATGACATCCAGTCTTACAAATTTCAAAACTCCGCCATCTCTCTCCCCACATCCACCACTGCTGGCGGCTCACCTCCAACTGCGCAATACTACGCGCTGTAAACATCCAGCTGCCAAACACTACAATGGCAGACAACAATGCAAACTAGCCACAGACTGCACACAGCACAGCCAGTGATTTTCATACAGAGCGCTACGTGGCGTTACCAATAAAAAACGTAAATAGCCTACTTACAATACCAAGCATGGAAGCTTGTGAGGTTATCTCGAAAAGTATTTAAATAAGACTAGATATTGGAATAATCCCATATCACATTGGATGTAGTGAAGATATTTTTGTCAGTTTTGCATTCAAATTACGTGATTTACGAAGAGACACCACGGCAAAATAAAACAGCAGATAAACAAACGCTTCAACCTATCCTTGGAAACTAACCTGTAAATAATAACGTCACTGCACAACAAGCATGACAACCATATCCGACACAATACATACAAAAAGGGGAATGGATATGGTAATGGAAATGGGAAAAACAAAAGATTTATGCGAGGTTATCATAACAACAGGAACAGTTACTAGGGACAAGTGAACTACCGTCCACCAGTACAAGGTTATCCCCTGTCCTTAAGTGATAACAGCCAGACGATGCAGTGGCAAGCGATCGACAACAATCAAATGCCGCATGCTGTGCTGCAACCAACCTTTGGACAACATAATAGCGACAATTATAATTTCGCAACTACCAACACGAACTCGCGCGAAGATAGGTCACACAACCTAACACAATACCCACTATACAGCTCACTGAAATTACTCCACTCACCAAAGTCAATTCTCCTGTACTGGCAGAAAACTCCAACCGGTAGCAGTGAGGCCCCATACTGCTAACTAGGTAGGGAGTGGGGTCAGTACACTTATAAACACATGTTTTGTGAGATACGATGGACAAGGTGACATAAAAAATGATTTATACTGACATGAGGAGGAAGTTCAGGAAGACTTGTATCAATAGCAGGTACAAGCAGTTACGAAGACAATGATATTTGACATTGAAGCACACTTAGTTGTAGACACAGGTGCAATGACTATCTTAATGTCAACTAAATTTTTCCAAAAGCTAAAGAAAAGAGGTGAAATTCCCACATTCACAGTGCAGAATTGTAGAATACAGGAGGCCACTGGAATTAAATCGCAAGTAATGATTACAAGCACTTATTCCATTGAAAACAGGACACTTCACTGTCAAATGTAATTTCCTCATCATCGACAAATTAACTGTAAATTCTTTGATTGGGATGGGCATGTTTAGAACTTATAAGACGCAAATTGACATAAGAAGTGGTAAATGCTACTTAAGTGTAAAAGAACAGGTTTTCTGTCGAATTAATAAAAACACCAGACTAAAGGTCAAGCACGAGGAGGTATCTGATGTGACAGTTCAATTTGTATTTCCTACTGTATTATTTGTAACCACTCACTATAATGAACAACTGTCCGAATCACATTTAAGCTACGAAATGGTTGACCAAAGGTTACGTGAAACCAACACCTTAAATGAACAGGAGCAACAGGAACTTAAAGATCTGTTATTTAAGTACTCAGGTGTATTTGGAAAACAAACTGTAATTATCAAGGATTATCAGTACAAGATGGACATTTAACCTCATGGAACTTTTTGTGTACCATCATATCCTATTCCTTGGGCGAAAAGAGAGGCAATATGAGAAGAAACCAATCGAATCGGTAAATGGGGGATCAGTCAACCTTCCTTTTCACCTTATTGTAGCCCCATATTACCTGTAAGTAAACTAGATGGATCAGCAAGATTGGTTCTGGATGCTCGAGGTATTAATAAGATACTAGTACCAGTTCGAATCAGGCTTGACAGCCTGGATAAACAACTGAGAAGTTCCATAATACCCAGTACTTTACCATATTGGACATCCGAGCCCCCTATTGGCAAATCAAACTCCATCCAGAAAGTAGAAAGTACACAGATTTTATATGCGGTAGTAGAAGCTTTGAATTCTGCATCCTAGCATTTGGCCCAAATATAATTGGAAGTATATTCATCGCAACATTAGATAAAGTATTAGGACCAGACCTACTCAGCAAGGTTACAGTGTACGTTGACAACTCGTTAATCGCTACCCCCCACTTGGTCAGAATATATTCAGCTGACTGAGAAAGTTTTACAAAGTTTTCTTATTAATACAGGGTGACAGCCAACTTAAAAAAAAAAAGTCTGACTCTGGCAGGGAGAAGATAAAATTTCTTTGTCACCTTATCTCTAACAAGGCATCCTCCCTGATCCTAAGAAACCCGATGCCATACGGAACTGTCCTGCACTTAGGAACAAGAAACAACTTAAAGCTTATTTGTGATTAGTGTCATTCTTCCGTAAGTTCATACCCAAACAACTGATGAACAGTGATGCCCTGCTTAATTTATTATGCAAAAATGAACCATAGGGATGACAACTGCCAAAAGGGTTTCAACAATATTAAAAAGGGATTGGTGAAGGTAAATATACTTCGTCATCCCAATATGGAAAAGGACTTGCGTCTGAGCACAGACGCCTCCTCATAGGGTCTGGGGGCATGTCTGTTCCAGATGAGTGAGGAAGACGTTAAGATATTGCCAAAGGGAATTAGTTTTTCTAACTGATCATTTACTGAGGCAGAAAGATCATTCCCTGTATCAGAATTAGAACGTTTGGCAGTAGTCTGGGCATTCAAAAAATCTGAGTACTTTTTATGGGATAAGAGTACAAAAGTATATTGTGATCACCAGTCCCTTTCATTTTAGTTGACATGCAGATTACTGTATAGGAGATTGGCAAGGTGGTGTCTACATCTGCAAGAATTTAACATCAAAATTATTTATGTCAAGGGCAGTCAGAACGTCACTGCCGATGCCCTATGAAGTTTATCTCAAGGCCTAGATGAATTTAGTGAATTTATGGAACAGGCTTCTGAGATAAGAACTTATCATACGCAAAGAAAAATACCACAATCTGACTACAGTAAGTTTTGTAAACAAATGAAAACCACAGGACCTGAGATGGAGTTCAAACAAAAACTAACACAAGGAGGCAACGAACAGGTAAAAATGTGGTGCAGAGAATATAAAGGTGTTTTATTCCATCATAAACATTCTGACTCAGAAAAATGGTGCGTTTGTCTTCCAGAGAAGTACATTGAAGAATTCATAGTGTACACTCATGAAGTGTGGGGACACTATGGCCAAAGGAAATGTACCAAAAGATAGGTAAACATGGCCGTATTCGGGCAAGGGCGATACCACCCCACATTCGATAGTTGCCAGATGTATCCAAGATGTCAGAGATGACGTCATCCAAGGTGGTGGCTTGTAGACTTGGCAACAGTGGTTGACATCATCCAATATGGCGGCCATGACCTCATTTCCTGGCGCATTTTAGTGGGAAGTTTGAATTTTGGTGGGAAGTTCAAATTCCATAATGGTAATGCAACACACTTAAGAAAAATGGCGGGAAAGAAAGGGCAGTTGGTCTACCTCCACTAACCCAAGTCATCCAACTGCCACCTCATCTTAGGAACTAGCAGGAAGTTTGAATTTTGGCGGAAAATTAGGTCAATTGGGCTACCATCACTAGACTAACACCCCTCCCTGGAAAATGGCGGGAAGTTCAAATTCCATCAGGATATTGCAATACACCACAGTTACCTCTACTAACCTCTGAAAATGGCGGGAAAATAGATCACTTTGACTACCTCCACTGACATAAGTCATCCGATCGCCACCTCGCCCTAGGGATTGGCGCAAAGTTCAAATTCCATCAGGATAATGCAATAAACGACAGTTATCTCTACTAATCTAAGAAAATGGCAAGAAAGAAAGGGCAATTCCTCTAACCTAAGTCACCTGACTGAAAACTTCTCCTATGGATTGGTGGGCATAGGACTCAACCTGTGCTTTACATAAGTCTTTCTTATTTTGCAAGCACCAGTCTTTATTTAAACAATTACAGGCAGTACCACCATCCAGTGTGTTCACCATGAGGTCCAGACTCCAACTGACCTAGTACACAGTACTGCTGCCAGATGATGCTGTCATCTCTCCTGTGACATAATCCAAGATGGTGGGGGGAAGTGGTGGGAAACAGTGTGGTTACCATGGGGTCCGGACTCCAACTGACCTAGTACACAGTACCACTGAAAGAGGGTGCTCTCATCCGTGATGTAATCCAAGATGGCCACCATGACATCAGCTGATGATGCAATTACCATTACCCAAGATGACAGGAAACAGTGTGTTCACCACGAGGTCCAGGTCTAGTACACAGTACCACCATCAGAGAGCGATGTCGTCCATTCTGTGACGTAATCCAAGATGACGGTCGAGGATGGGGGAAATTGTGGGAAAGGATGCTGTCTGTGCTGGACTTAAGTCTTTATGTTGCAGGCGGTGTCTCCACCTCGAGATCTAGAGTCCAACTGACCTACAGTACTGCCACCTGAGAGTGCTGTCATCCCTCCTGTGACATAATCCAAGATGGTGGTCTGGAGGGGGAAAATGGCGTGAAAATGACTCAGCCTATGCTGGGTTGCTGGAGAGAGTAAGGAGGGAGCGTACTTTATCTATTTTGGAACAATTTATTATGGATGGATTTTGAAAGAGTGTATATTTATCACACAGATACAAAACACACACTCTGACATGCTTGAGGTCACGTCACACAGCCCACAGAGCTGTAAACTACTCTTAAATAATGCTCTGCAGAGAGCTCCTAAATTACCGAAATAATTTCACTACAGACATGCAAACTCCTCCTAAATAATGCAGTACACTGATATGTAGACACTCTTAGAACTCGTAAACTGTCCAAACAATACATAGCATAGACTACAGACCTGCTCACAAAATAATGCAACAGACACGCGCAGACACCGCCCGCTGCCCCCTGTCCATTGGACTGCGAAGGAGACTACAGGCAGCAAAGTGAGGTGGCCATCATCTGTCAAACCACCACACATAGGTGCCCTCAAGCATGAGGTGCCGACGCCTCTTTCATACTTGACACCTGAGAAATTCCTCTCGAAATACTTGTTCACTTAAGTACTGTTGCTGACACACAGAAAACAATAGTAAACTTGTGTACCCCTTCGCACAAGAAGAAATGAGGCAAATAAATTTAAGACAGAAAAAGAACAAAAATCTCCAGAACAGGACGGGATCCCTGCCAAACTAATACAAGCCTTATCTGATCAGTTAGATGGTTGCTTGAGCAATCTGTACAATGAGTGTCTCTTGCAAGGAAGGGTACTTGCGCTATGGAAGAATGCTGAAGTGATAATAATTAGTAAAGGCAAGGTAAGGACCCAATAATGCCAAAATCCTACAGAATAATTTGCTTTTTGAACATTTTTGGCAAGATATTTGAAAAACTATTTTGTAAAAGATTACAAGATAGCGAACTGGTACATGAGAAGAGCCCTCACCAGTATGGGTTTGAAAGAGACAAGTCAACTGAAGATGCAATTAATAAGGTGAATTCGCTAGTGATAGGTATTCATTCTACATACGCTGCAGCGCTCATGACTGGTAGTGCTGGCGCTTTCGACAACCTTTGGTGGCCGTCTTTCTTTGGTCCCCTTAGGGATTAAGAGTGTACAGAAGCGCTGTATAATTGCGTGAGAGATTATTGCCATGGGCGACATGCTTCTTTAACATGACCAAGAAAGAAAATAACGAAGACAATAGCAAAACTCTGTATATAGGGATCAGTGTGCTCTCCAGAGCTTTGGAGCCCATACTACAGGATTTACAGGACAGCGATAACATAAGCGGAATGGTGGTATTTGTAGATGATGTGCTGTTCGTTGTAAGTGGTGACTCCAGAAGAATTACAGAAGACAAATGTAATGGGGACCTCCACAAACTGGAGGGCTGGTGTCGAAGTGTTTAATTGTTACTAGCATCGCACAAAACAACGTACCTCCTGCTGAAAGGGAACCAAATAACAAAATCTAAAATGAAATGAAAAGATTGAACGATAGGAGAAGCGCAGTAACGAGATATATAGAGGTATTTCTGGATGAATGTCGTAACTTTGCACGTCACTTAGAGGAAGCAGACAGAAAACGTACAAACGTGATGAATTAAATTGTAGTCATTGCAAATAGGCAAGTTTGGCTTCCCTTGAAGACAACTGGAGTATACCAACAACCTGTATTAGCATCAGTCGTAGGATATGGGGCGAACGTCTGGACTCACAGATTGCAGCTCGTGAAACCAGCCCCAGTAGTGAGAAGAGTTCAACAAGGCATGCTACCAAGATTAGCAGGCACGTACTGCACTACCCCAAATGATGCCTTGTTAGTAATTCAAGGAATATGACCACTGGACTTGGAAATTAGGAAAAGGGGAGCCTTTTGCTGTTTAAAGAAATACAATCAAATGGAACTACGAAGGTGCTTCGAACACAGGCCAATTCGAAAAAGGCAATAAAAGACCACATATTACAACTGTGGCAAAATGAATGGGACACTTCAGGCACTGTCAGGAGAACATACAAATTTCTCCCTAACATCACAGAGGGATTAAAAATGAGATTTCTTAACCCATCGAATAGATTGATATATTATTTGACTCGCCATGGTGCTTATGCCCCATATTTATACAATATCAGAAGACAGACGAATGATAGCTGCACCAGTGGCAATGTGAGCACATCAGAACACAGATTGTGGGACTGCACACTGTATGATAAAGCAGCAAGTGATGGAAGTCAGGTATCGAGGATATTGGATCCCAAAGTAACACAAAGGTTTGACTCGATCTGGCGTATCTTGGACGATACTACAACTGTAGTATACAGGAAGGCCAAGGAAGACTTCACCGTAAGTCATGACGTTGCCATCCAGGCTAGAGAACGTACTCTGCAGCTCGAGAGAAGAGAACTGAGGTTGGCGACCAGCAAATGAAATACTATCTCAAGAATCTACATTGCGTTAATGTAAGTGATCAAAGAAGTGTGGACTTCGATAAATAACAGTGATGGGTAGAATTACCTGCTACAATGGAAACGCTGTACTACATTTACGGGCTATTTTAGAACATCAACGAGAGGTTATGTCATGATCGCATGTGTAGAACGGACATAAGAAATTGATAGAATTACGGAAAAGTATATTTTGTTGGAAAACACACAGAAATGCGGGGAAATTGAGTAAGTAATTGCGTATCTTCTGCTTGGCGCAGAACAATTTTGTACATGGGAACAAGCATGCGACAGCAAGAGGTATCCAAGAAAATATCGACATGGAATCGAAGGGAACCAGGGAAACAGTCACATTTTTTCCGTCGAGGCCGCATTCTAGTGCATGTCTACTGAGGTATCAGTGATACACGCGAGTTTACTACTGTATTTGACGCTCTTCAGGGAGACAGAGAACCATCTGCCTCTAAATTTACTTGCATCTGCTTTAAAGAATACCATAAAGTGGATGGATTGGTCGGTTGAGATGGAGTTGTAACGAGGTACGATTTAATGGTAGACTGAAGATGCATTCTACAGAGAGAGAGAGAGAGAGAGAGAGAGAGAGAGAGAGAGAGAGAGAGAGAGAGGAAGTTGGTGCAGCTCATTTGACCATATTTTTCCTGATGTTCCATGAGGAAGCATCAGTTGTATGACATAGCCTGCATTCAACTCGTATACAACCGCTTGTTCTGTGTGGGTCTTAGAGCAGTATCTACTTGCGATGGTTAACAGAGGACTTCCATCTCACATGTGATGAATCGTGACACATTTCTCTAAACGAACGAAGATTTATGAAATGTACTCCATTTCCCAGTCGCATCTTAAGTGTAAAATCAATACCTCAATTTCATAACTAAGTTAGCGACAGGTGTTTGTAAGACACTGCACTACCCTGGGTATACATGTGCTTGACAGATGTGCTGTTTACAGAGTAAGTGGCTGCATGACTTCTAATTTCACTCGTCGAACGCCGCTGCTTTGCGTTTATCTGTTTCCTTGTAAGAGGTATTCTTGGTTACTAACTATCATTTTATATAGGACTGATATGGGCATAGCCGGCCGCAGTGGCCATGCGGTTAAAGGCGCTCCAGTCTGGAACCGCGAGACTGCTACGGTCGCAGGTTCGAATTCTGCCTCGGGCATGGATGTGTGTGATGTCCTTATATTAGTTAGGTTTAATTAGTTCTAAGTTCTAGGGGATTGATGACCTCAGATGTTACGTCCCATAGTGCTCAGAGCCATTTTAACCATTCTGATGTGGGCATAGTATAATTTCCGAATGGTGATCAGATGTGGACAGTCGACACTGTACATCTCCGGAAAGCTACACTGTATATGTATAACATAGAGCCACTGTTTTAAGGAAGAAGTTCTCTCGTTTTACGGTTCGATACCATAGTTCATCGTAGACAAACCTGCAAGGAGGATGTATGTCATGCGCTGGAAATATAGTTCTTACACTGGGACATTAACAGCGCTGCATTCCACACGACAGATAAGTCGGAAACTCAAGCGATCTAACATTACAGCTTCTTTTAAGTGTGGAACATTGCAGCCTTAGGAGTGCTTGTGTTTACTTTCTCTCTTACCAATACCTTCCAGGTACTGATCGTAGACTCTAGAAGAATACTTTAGAGTTGATAGCGCAGTTGATTAACGAAAATTCTTCGAACGCCATCCGTCTGGATCTCCATCATCATAAAAATCACCCATTTCTTGCTCGTCTTAACCGTCTGCTATCACATCACAACACTTTCAAATCTGTTACTATACACCGATAAGGGGTGCTAACCTCCTCGTCATGGGTGCATCTAGAGAAATCTTGTGTACTTGGAGGGCCGAGGACTCGGCTAGCTCCATTCATGCATGAGATGCGGAATGTAGTGGTCTACTTCTGGTCAGCTGCAGTTTAAATCGGTAACAGTGCTTCAAGGCAGGCTGGTCAAAGACAGTGCGTGGGGTGGGGGGGTGGGGGGGTGGGGGGGGGGTGCTGGGAGGGGGGGCATTTCAGTCTCTAATTTTGTGCTAGGACTGCGAGAATACTCTGTGACTCCCATCCACATACAGATAGATCGTAAATTGCTTGAGGTGCTAGAATCATGTAGAACACTGGTATATTTTGATGATGTATGTGTTCGACAATTAGCAATGAATGGGCATACTACACAGTCATCTATCTACATTCGCAATGATACTCGCAAAGTAGAGAGGGGGTGGTTTAACTATGATACTGAAATTGGGAAACATACTGTTGCATTAATGCTCAGTGTTGAAATTACTGTAAAATTGCTAAAATTGTTCGCACTATCAACTGTGATGCTCATTATTAGAGTACATCAATGGTGTATTTTCCATTCCATCTGTACACTGGCACGCTGTTGGTTACCACAAATAGTTGACTGACACCACTTTTTTGAGTTGGAGAAAGAGTTTTGGTGAAGGTACAACAACTTCTGGGAAGGATAGCACAGTGATCACGTACGTGACTGCAATATCAGGAATCAGTCGAAACACAGTCATAAGCTATTCCATCACTGTGACAGATGAGTTTAACTGTAGTGGTCGTCAGTCACTTTTGGACAGTAGTTTGGAAACCCTCCACAACGCCTCCAAACTCTTCCAGTTTCCTTATGTTGTATCTGTCTTTTATTTAAAATCATCTACTGTGAGTGGCGTGTTATGGTAGCCGCATTAAGAACATGACATACATCGTGCGACGTCTAGTTTTCTGTGAGAGGCAATGGATCAGAACTTGTTAACGTCAGTTTAGAACCTGACACAGACCTCGAAGCCGTGGTGGAGAAACAAAATGTATGGCAGTGTACAAAGTGTGTTACAGCAGAAAAAAAACACTGTTTCAAACAACGACACAGGGTCACAGTGAGCGTCTCTTGCGACTTACAGTATAGTCTATGGGATACGGTCTTCCTCCTACTACTGTAGGAGAAACCTTATACTGGTCTGTGCAGTCGCTCAATACATGTATATTTAATAGGACTGACACATGCTGGCACGCATGCGGTATTTGTTTTCGTTATGGGGAGAGACATATGCGGTAAAAATATTATCGATTCTCTATTGGAAGAAGTTAGTGGAGCTTCTATAGTTCGTAATTTTTCTCTGGTGGATGGTACAGAATAACGATGATAGAATGTTGGGATGATAGACGTGAATGGGCCCTGAGGTACCTGCTTGTAGTTTGGAAAAGCACCACAATGCAGTAGCAAAATCCACGTCCTTCCCCCAGTTCCCGTACTATCTTTTATACTACCTCATGTTGCAGGAACAGGCTTCATTCCTGTCTAATGGTCAAAACACAGTCCTGTCACTGTAACTCAGCTTAGCTTGTTTCTACATGGGTTGCAGAAGGTGGTAGATACTTCTCCAACTTCTACTTAGTTCCGACTTACATTGCAAAGATCACATGCACTATGCTGCAGGAATGGTAGCGCAAAGTCTGAGGAGCAGTTGCAAGATGCATAGGGACTACCTAAAACCACATTGGAATTTTACTGTAGCAGATAGGTTCGAGAAAGGTGGCTTGTTTCGAGATATGAGAGTGTCAGATATATTATTCACTAGTGGCTGTAATTATTAAAGGACTTCTTCGTAGGATCTAACGCAGGTATGTGGTTGAATGGAAAGACTTGATTCCAAATTCCAGATGGCATTTATACTGAAAGCGTAGCACTAGAGATCTGCAAAGCTAGTGTACATTTCTTACAACCTCAATCAGAACGCCATCTACTACTGTTTGTGATCCTTCTCAATCTTACATCGCCTATAACCCAGTCGCTACATGACTGAACCTCTGACATGGCATCGAGGCAGAATGCATTACAAATACTGGAGAAACGTCTAGCTGCTTCGGTGTGAAGGAGTTGCAAATAC
Source organism: Schistocerca gregaria (assembly GCF_023897955.1). NCBI lineage: Eukaryota > Metazoa > Arthropoda > Insecta > Orthoptera > Acrididae > Schistocerca > Schistocerca gregaria. Next base: position 615,925,557 of record NC_064923.1, on the reverse strand, counting down.
CGGTTTCATACCACACTCCTTAGCTGAATCACTTCCAAAATTCGGTAACTTTATTACAAGGTTGCACCATCGGCGACGTGTAACAGCACTGTTGGTCTGATATCATACACTCCAGCGATCACCGTCTATATTCAGTGTCCCAGTATTTTTCTAGAAAAAACACTTGATGCAGAGGTAATGCCATCTGTAGATTTATAAAGCCAGTATAGCTTTTAACATAGATACTTGTATGCACCTGTAGAACCAAGACCGGTTATGATGCTAATATGGTTGTGTACTTTTAACATCTGGTTGTTTGTAAGACGATTATACATCTCTTTCTAGGACACAGTAGTACCAATCGCAAGAAAAACTTATGAGACATGTCCACCCATCGTTGATTCTCCGTCAGTATTATTTCATATCACCGGCAATCATTTCTTGGCGAAGTATTATACTTAGTAGTAAGGGGTGCATGATAGGTTCGCCCAGAGCATCAGGCTTATAAAGTATGTGTATGTGTTCCAACATGTGCAAAGGAAATGACTATGTCCAGTCGTAAGAAAGTCATGGATTTGACGTGGAATACTCTGATAGCAAAGGGAAGAGTATGTCAGGTTATAAGAATGGTACAGATATTTCTATATCCAGAGCCACAGCCATCAGCAGGGTGTATTTCCAATACTTTGCTCATTGTCAAGTGTCATTCAATTGAGATCGCGATCGTAACATTTAACTGTAAGTATAGCGATCAAATATATATGTGCCCGATTTTCTATGGTAATTGTATCTAGGGGCGCTTGGTGTGCAGTGCAGGTGTTCTTTGGCGGTTATGATTCACGTTTCCCGTTAACGGCAGGAGCTGTCATAATGGAGAGGTCTGTTGGGAGTGTAGGAACGTACCTGACCAAACCATATCGTCCTCTAGACGGCCGAATAGCGAACTAATACTTAGTATGTGTTGGGTAGATTTCGAGATCGCGTGGAAATCTGAGAAGATTCAAATGGACATGTGTTTGCGTTGGGCCATTATTCCCTCCCATGTAAATTGTTCGGTTGACTGGTTCTTCACATTTGGCGTCTTTATTTAATTGAGAGAACATCGATTGTGATGTGTGCACCTAGCAGGTGAAAGACTGGTGGAAGACACGTTTGCTGGTTCTCTAGACATGAGAAACACCTTAGTTGACTTTGTAAATTATAGGGATGATTTGGAATCTGTTACATCACCAATATCGGTATTCGTGAGTGGAAATATCAGTTTCCTCTATTTTTTTCGAGTTCTCACGTAAAGGTCTTCGCAGATGGGATAAGTTTATAGTTAGTCAGTGGTTTACAGCATACTCTACCTCTCTAAAGTTTTGGGTTTGTAGAGAAATAATTTCCAGTCAATATTTTCGGAATTATGCTGCACAAGCGATGCTGCTGTGTGCTTGATATCGAGAAGTACCACGAAAATGGTATAACGTTATAGCAAACCATGAGAAAATACACGTGTTCTTGTAATCCTAGAGTCTGGAGATGGGTGTAGAAAAGCAAGCAAGCAAGCAGGTCCGGATCAGAAACAGTAACGCGTTTGTGACAAGGGGAACCGACCCAGCCTTTGTACAACAGTTCTGAGAGTGACTTCGGTCCGCTGAGAGCGCTCTGATCACGTGTCAAGAATGGATGAGTGTGATCTTCGGCTGCGGGGAAATATCTAGTGCTAAGAGGAGTATATACGGTGCTGTCTGTCTTCGCAGTATATGTACGAGTGTCTGGTGGTCGATAGCTATACGAATGATGGAAAAGGGACGATTTTTGTATGACACAGGTCACGAGTTGTATGTTTACTACATCGACACAGTGTGCGTTGATATATTGCTGGGCTGGAGATTGGTTTCATGCTCTATTATTCAATCTCCTGTCCTCAGTGGCAAAGCAGTTTAATTGAGTAAGAGTCTTTCCATATTTAACGATCTGTAGGCCGCTTTGCAAGGGTTAATTGTAGATGGAATATGGTGATATGTGCAAAACAGTTTTTTGACGCTGAAAGTCTCGTCTGCAGAAAGAGAAAAAGAAAGGCAAACAGTGCTTCCACACTGGCGGCATCAGTAATTCGGCAGGTAAATTCAATGAGAACCAATCATAAGGCCTCATTCATTTCACAAGACATCCTTTGTGCCGGTACATAGGAGCCTCAACATAGTGGTGAGAATGTTTCAGTTTCAGAGATGTTCGTTGAAAGCAAGCCTTAACGATTTTCAGGAAGGGTAACACGTGATGGATGGGGTACCACGTTAGAACCATCAGGAGGAATGCATTCGGCGTTATTCTGCACTATTTTCATAACCGCGTTCTGTTAGGACAAGAATTTCCATGCAGACAAGCTGAGACATCATAAAAGCTCCTACAAAAGTGACCTTTAACTACACTCCTGGAAATGGAAAAAAGAACACATTGACACCGGTGTGTCAGACCCACCATACTTGCTCCGGACACTGCGAGAGGGCTGTACAAGCAATGATCACACGCACGGCACAGCGGACACACCAAGAACCGCGGTGTTGGCCGTCGAATGGTGCTAGCTGCACAGCATTTGTGTACCGCCGCCGTCAGTGTCAGCCAGTTTGCCGTGGCATACGGAGCTCCATCGCAGTCTTTAACACTGGTAGCATGCCGCGACAGCGTGGACGTGAACCGTATGTGCAGTTGACGGACTTTGAGCGAGGGCGTATAGTGGGCATGCGGGAGGCCGGGTGGACGTACCGCCGAATTGCTCAACACGTGGGGCGTGAGGTCTCCACAGTACATCGATGTTGTCGCCAGTGGTCGGCGGAAGGTGCACGTGCCCGTCGACCTGGGATCGGACCGCACCGACGCACGGATGCACGCCAAGACCGTAGGATCCTACGCAGTGCCGTAGGGGACCGCACCGCCACTTCCCAGCAAATTAGGGACACTGTTGCTCCTGGGGTATCGGCGAGGACCATTCGCAACCGTCTCCATGAAGCTGGGCTACGGTCCCGCACACTGTTAGGCCGTCTTCCGCTCACGCCCCAACATCGTGCAGCCCGCCTCCAGTGGTGTCGCGACAGGCGTGAATGGAGGAACGAATGGAGACGTGTCGTCTTCAGCGATGAGAGTCGCTTCTGCCTTGTTGCCAATGATGGTCGTATACGTGTTTGGCGCCGTGCAGGTGAGCGCCACAATCAGGACTGCATACGACCGAGGCACACAGGGCCAACACCCGGCATCATGGTGTCGGGAGCGATCTCCTACACTGGCCGTACACCTCTGGTGGTCGTTGAGGATACACTGAATAGTGCACGGTACATCCAAACCGTCATCAAACCCATCGTTCTACCATTCCTAGACCGGCAAGGGAACTTGCTGTTCCAACAGGACAATGCACGTCCACATGTATCCCGTGCCACCCAACGTGCTCTAGAAGGTGTAAGTCAACTACCCTGGCCAGCAAGATCTCCGGATCTGTCCCCCATTGAGCATGTTTGGGACTGGATGAAGCGTCGTCTCACGTGGTCTGCACGTCCAGCACGAACGCTGGTCCAACTGAGGCGCCAGGTGGAAATGGCATGGCAAGTCGTTCCACAGGACTACATCCAGCATCTCTACGATCGTCTCCATGGGAGAATAGCAGCCTGCATTGCTGCGAAAGGTGGATATACACTGTACTAGTGCCGACATTGTGCATGCTCTGTTGCCTGTGTCTATGTGCCTGTGGTTCTGTCAGTGTGATCATATGATGTATCTGACCCCAGGAATGTGTCAATAAAGTTTCCCCTTCCTGGGACAATGAATTCACGCTGTTCTTATTTCAATTTCCAGGAGTGTATTTCTGGGACACTATACAATATCCGAGAGGTCGACTTGGCTCTTATTTTACATAGGCATGTGACATCAGTATAACATTGAGAACCTTTTAGATGGTGAGTCACCATGCGAACATTTTGCGGTGATACGTCAGCCATGCTGGGGAGGTAAGCATACGCGCACAGCTCGACACTGTTTGGGTGTCACATTAGAATCTATGCTACTCTGGAACAGATTTCTATAGCGAGAGCCGTCCGGAGTGGCCGAGCGGTTCTAGGCACGGTCGCAGGTTCGAATCCTGCCTTGGGCATGGATGTGTGTGATGTCCTTAGGTTAGTTAGGTTTAAGTAGTTCTAAGTTCTAGGGGACTGATGACCTCAGATGTTAAGTCACATAGTGCTCAGAGCCATTTGAACCATTTTTCTATAGCGCGATCTGTGACGTCAGTATCCATAGGTATCGCGCCAGCAACAGTAAACACATGTGCCCAGAGGTGTTACGCATACGGGTCTGGCGCGAGCACACCTTGGAGTTCTGTGACATCAGTATAACATTCGCAGAACTCCACTGTATACCCGAAAACAGATCCGACTTTTACCTGCTTGCTGTAGGCGGCAGCAACCTCAGAGAAATGGCTCATGCTGCAATGCATCTGGCAGTGGCTTGCGGTGGCGTCCACGCGCTTGCGACCTTGGAACCTTTGATATGTTGGCGATGGTTCGAAAGCATTTGTACATGCAATGAGTGTTTCTGCACTATATTATTTCCGGCTGTTTAAGTGTCGTGAGCGTGTTGGTAGAGCATTATATATGCATTATTTCAGTGATTTAAGAGTAGTCTGCAGATCTGTATGCTGTGTGCTACATAATTTTGACAATGTACGAATTGATTTTGTGTCTGCACATCAGTGTACTGCATTATTTACGAGCAGTTGGCATGTCAGTGTGCTGTGTAGTGCATTATTTTGGTAATTTAGGAGTTGTTTGTGTGTCTGCAGAGCGTTTAACATGCGTCATTTCGGTAATTTACGAGTTGTTTGCAGGTCTGTAGGCTGTGTGGCATGACCCCAAGCATGTTTTGTAACAGTGTAATAAATAAACTATGTGAAATCCGTCCCTAAATAAACTGCTCGAAAATAAATGAAGTATACTCCTTCCTTTCTCCAGCAGCCCAGCACAGGCTGTCATTTCCCTCCATTTTACTCTCCAGACCATCATCTTGGAATACAACACAGGAAGGATGACAGTGCCCTCTAGTGGCAGTACTGTGTACTAGGTCAGTTGGACTCTAGACCTCATGGCAGACACACTGAATGGAGGTACTGCCTTAGATTGTTTAAATAAAGACTTATGTCCAGCACAGGCTGAGTCCTTTTCCCACCATTTTCCCCCACCCCAGACCACCATGTTGGATTACATCACGGAAGGGATGACAACACCCTCTGGTGTTGGACTCCAGAAGTCGTGGTGAACACCTTTGATTGTGGTACTGCCTTTAATTGTTTAAGTAAAGACTGCATGCAAAATAAAGACTTATGTCCAACACAGGTTGAGTCCTTTTCCCACCAATTCCTAAAAAGAGGTGACAGTCAGATGACTTATATTAGTGGAGGTAGCCCAAGTGATGTATTTCCCCTCCATTTTCTTAGCTTAGTAGAGGTAGCCATGGTGTGTTGCATTTTCCTGATGGAATTTGAACTTCCCGCCATTTTCTGGGGATGGGGAGAGGATTAGGTTAGTGGAGATAGCCCAATTGACCTATCTTCCCGTTAAATTCAAACTTCGCGCCAAAAGCTGCTACCTTGGGTAACGGTACTTGCATCATCAGCTGACGATATGGCCGCTATCTTGTGTGACGTCATGCGTTGTTGCCAAGTCTACATGCCGCCATCTTGGATGACGTCATCGACGCCATCGTGGATAACGGTACTTGGGGCCACACAAACTTTGTACCACTACTGCCATAGTGCTCCAGGTCAGAGACTCACATAGTGCTAGTTGCCGCCATGTATGCGCACTTATCAATCGCGCTTGGTCTATGCTAGACTCGGTCCACGATAGAGAACTGTCCGACCATGGACGGTATCCAGGATGACTAGAGTGGTAGGTATTCAGATATTATCAATACATCCAGCACCAACACTTGTCAGTGATCGATATTGAATCTTCTCAAATATCCATGTAAAAATCGGAGAATACTCACAACACATGTGGTCATGAAGTCTGCCCAACACATTTTGAGTATTAATTCACTATCCACCATCCGAGAGGGCTTATAGGACCATAAAATCTCACTTCCTAAGACACCCTGGTATCACCTGCAAGAAAAAAAAGTGAGGCATGTCATCCATTGTGGACTTTCGCCACGAGCATTGAGTTATTAACAAAGTATTATACTTAGTAGCATATGTTTGATAGATTCATTGGCGCAAAGATTCAGGGCGCAAAGTTACTGTGATCAGTATTCTTACATGTGCAAAGAAAATGACTATGTCTGGTTGTAAGGGAGGTATGGATTTCACGTGGGACATTGTGAATTTCAGTGCTTTGGTAGACATAAGGAAATGAGAGATTTTACATGGAAAATTAAGACCAGTCATAGTGTGGATATAGATAATGATATTTCCAGAGCCACAATCGTCAGGTGGAGCTATTTCCAATAATTTGCTCATTGTCGAATATCACCAGATTGGCACTATGATCGTCATATTTAATTATAATTATACTGATAAATATGCGGCTGGTTTCCTAGAATGGCTCTGATTAGCATCAAGGTGAATGGAGGAGGCAGCTGCTAGCCAGAAAAAATGTGCGTTACTGACTTACGGTGCAAGCTTCTCAACTTGGCCAGTCAGCGTACAACGCTGTCCACCTCTCACCAGGTGGATAGCGAACTAACACTCAGTTTGTGTTGGGCAGCCTTCATGATTGCATGTGTTGCGAGTATCCTCCGATTTTTAGGTGGATATTTGAGAATATTCAGTATCGATCTCTGACATGTGTTGGCATTGGACGTATTGATAACATCTGAATTCCTACCACTCCAGGCATCCTGGATACCCTCCACAGCTGGGTGGTCCTTTCTGGAAGGGCAAGTCCCACTGCTGACCTGGTGCAATTGGTAAGGCATGCATACACATCGGCAGCTAATGCTACTTGAGTCTTTGGTCTGCAGTGATTAGGACATGCGGGCTTGGGATGAGCGAGTGTTTCAACTATCTCCATCATGTAACCTTGACAACTACTAGGTAATGGAACATGGCTTACGTGGGTGGTGTTTACTGATTCTCAGTACAGTGTAGTGGACTCTTCTCTGGTAGTGGTATTAGTTGTTATTATTATCCTATCATATGGTAGACCCTCCTTCCACCTCCTCCTCATTCTCCTCCTCCTCATTAATTGTCCTAAAGCAGATGAGAGAACAAACTTAGGGATGTATATGCTTGCAAAGCCCACTCACAGCATCAAATTCCCAATATATGAATTTATTGTTTCGAATAGTGCTACTAGAGGACACACACCAATCCAATCCCTCTACAGATTGCTTAAGGATGTAGCATGCAATTGAGTTGAAATCTGAAATTCTAAGCTACCACTAATGTGATGGACTTCCTGCAAAAAGGCCTAATTACGCCAGTATCCACCAATAGGAGTTAAGGGGGGAAATCGAGAAGGGTTTGGAAACTGACTGGGTGCAAGATCGAATCTCGCCAAGTACACCAGTCGTAGTATCTACCGATATGGTTATAGGAAAAACAGCCTGCACACAAAGGGTATCGATTTAATTAATTAGTCACCAATCTGATAGAGTGAGGGTATATTTGCAAGACATCCACAACCCTACATTTTTGGAAGGGCTGGAGATTTCCTAGGTATTTGCTACTGTCTTCAGGACAAAGGACAGGTTAGTGTGGCACACAACTGACACTAACTACTTCTTCTTGAATGTCTTTGTTCCATAACAGTGGAAGTGTTAGAACCAAGGGAAATACCGACTACCATTCTGTGTTGGGGGGCAGGAGAGGTCGATGGAAGAGTGTAGTGGCGGGTAGGACATCTTGATTTGCGTGTGTTTTCGTATATTGGTTCACACAAACAGCAAGTAATCACTTGAGACAGAGAGAGGGGGAGAGAGAGAGGCAGGGCGTGAGTTTGCATCAAATTTCGAGAGGATGCCACTATCTGATTATTTTTCGCGGAGGATTAGCGCAATTCTTCAGCTGTGGCAGTTCCTTACTAGTGACATATGCGTTGTAGAGCGATTCACCCATTAGTCAGAACGTGATTGGGAGTTTTTTCCGCCAGATATTTTTAGAGTGGTCTATGACAGTGTACTTACGTTTGATGAGTGTTTCATAACAGTATACTTTGTGCAATTGGAATAAAAAAAGCATTGCAATTGTTTAAATATTTCATACTGCCTTGTCACCCATAAACTGTTGAAAGAAGCAGTATTCTATATACTGCAGTCATTTTTTCGATAAATTCTTTAAGTCAATAAATAAACTCTATTCCAAACAATGCCTTTTACCCTACAAATAGTTTAAATAAACTATATTCCACATATTTCCTTGTCTACTAGAAATTATTTAAACAATATTCCATACACTGCTATCAATATCCCACCAAAGAGCCAGTCAATCAATATTTCCGGAAGGGGTGGCAATATCCACCAAAGAAAACTGTCCCACACTAAAGGTTATTGAAAATTAATTAATCACCGAACTGATAGTGTATGAGGGGGCTATCTGAATAAGTGGGGCCTGACCTGAAGCTGCTTGTGTTCAATGACAGAATACTGGAGGAGAACAGTGACATTAAACTGAACAGTAGGTTAAATAATGTAGACAGCACGTGAAATTCAAGAAGGGAGCTTGTGTTGGCGGTGGGAATAGGGTGGGGGGGGGGAGTGATGAGGAGTGGGGTTTCCCAGAGGGGAGGGTGACATGTAGTTGCTGGACAGGGTAATACTTGCACCTTCAACACCAGCAGCTCTGCACAGACTGGGCGCTTTCCCCACCACTTTTTTTCTGAGTGTGGAGAGGGAAGTGGGGGGAGTGATGGGGAAAGTTGGAGGGTCTCCCAGGAGGTAAAGGTGGTAATTAATTGATCAGTTTAATTAATTAGTCAATTAACTTGATATCAAAAGTGTGATTGCAATGGCAATGGGAAGGGGTGAGGGTTGGAGATTTCCCAGAGGGCTGTAGAAGTAGGAGGCGAAGAGTTGGTTGTTTCTCAGAAGGTTGAATAATCCGCAAGGAGCCATAAATCAACCCTCAGGGGATCATAAACCACTTAGCCAAACAATAGTTTAAGTGAAGGGGTAAGGGATCATAAATCAATCGAGTTTGCCTCTGACTTATGCAAGTCACACTAACAAAATGCGCCAGAACATAAATTATTCTACTAATAATAATTATGTCTCTATTTCCAGAAAGGATTGCAGCTTGACACATGTTCACCAAGTAATTAAAATTAAAATAAATTTCACGAGAGTTGGTTGCAGGTTTCACTTGAATGTTGGCGGTGGCCATTTATCAGCGGTAATCCTGGCCTCCTTGCATGTGATGTGGAAAAGGTGAGAAACTGCTTTCAAAAATTTAAGCATGGGTTGTTTTTCTACAATATGCATACTGTGCTTGTCACACTATAAAACCGTCACTAAAATTTCGAAAGCAGAAAAAGTTATTTCTCATTAACACAGCCCTTCATATTTCATTACCATACCAACACAAACGCACTTTATTTACTTTCGATAGAGGTAGTATCCTTGTGATCAAATTTAAATATTCAGTATAGTAAAATGCTTCTCCTCCTGGACGAAGTCTGAACATGTAATTTACTTTTGTGGTCTGGAGTTTTTGGCGACTGTGACAGGACAAATTACATCCTATCTGAATTTCTAAAAATAATTGGGCACTTTGCAGTCTGATAATAAAAATAGAATCTGTTATTTTTATTATTTGTCTCAAGTAAGAATTTTTAGAGTTTGTCATACTGCCTTGAGCTCCCTGTATGCGGCTGAATGCTATATCAAGAGCAGACAAAGACTTTGACTGTGTTTGTACTGAGAACTGATGAGGGACTTAAGTAACGTTGTTGGTGGTGGAGAAAGAAAGGTACTGTCTGGTGGAGGTTAACTTAGGACTGTTTTTTTCCTGAGAGAGAGACTACAGCAAGGAACTTTAGCGTAAGGTAAATTGTCTGTCGAAAAATAATAATTCTTTTTGCATGTGCGTGGATTTTGTGTATACTATATCATGGCAGTTTTAGGTGGGGAGTGTTTTGAACTATGTTTGCTTAGGATACTGGTAGAGGACGAGCTTGAACTACCACTGCCAAGTGCAGCAAGTAATTGCGCTGTTGCCACTACCACATGTTTGGTGTGCCCCAATTTGTTTTGTGTTGTGGATTGATTTTTTTTCTTAATTTGAAATGAATGAAGAGACTACTGCTGGTACACAGAGGGATTCGAACGCTATTCTCACCACAACAAAAGGAATCCGCAATCTTTATGACCATAACATCAGTTTGCTTCTGTGGAAGCATGGAACTCAGATGTAGGATGGCAGCCCTTTGACAGGGAGGTGGTTCTTTTCCCCACACCGCACCACTCCTCTTCCCTCGGGAAATCTAAGTTCTCATTTGTACATGCTTATGGCCAAGTGCCACGATGTACAGTTCACACAATACCAATCTTGGTTATGGCGTTTTGTTATGAAGAGTAAACATTATTGATGTGACTGTGAGTCTCTGGTAGCAACTAGTAATTTTTAGGTTCAGGAACCTTAATTTTTTTGAGGCACTGAAATTATCAACACAAAATTTGTATTTTTCAGGTAGTATGTCAGTAATATTAGGCCTATTGTTTGGAAGAATTTAAAATATTAATTTTACTTGAATAAACCATTTTCTGATCCGAAAACAAAATGTAACGATAAAAAGCTATTTTTTGCTCATTTCCTTAACAAATAATAATAACTTATTACGCTGAGATGACAAAAGTAATGAGTTAGCGATGTGCACATATACCGATGGCGGCAGCATCTTGTTCACAAGGTATATAAGGGAAGTTCATTGGCAGAGTTGTCACATGTACTCAAATGATTCATGTGAAAAGGTTTCTGATGTGATTGTGGCTACACGTAGGGAATTAACAGACTTTGTATCGTGATTTTTACATGAGCAGCCAGTACTGACACATGGGCAGTTGAATTAAAATACACACCTTGTCACTGTTGATAAATTTATTTCACAAAGCACACACATACAATGTACAGAATGGCACTACTGTCACAGTGTATTCTTCTCGCAAAGGTGTTTTTCCGCGCCCTACTAGAACTACACCAAAGAAACATTTGGCTTTCGAGTGCTCTGGAAACAATGCTGAATTAGAATGATGGTCACAACATTAAGTAAACCTAATTACAAAACTTTCCCTGGCTGGGCATATAAGAGAATAACTTATCAGTTTCACATTGCAAAAATACATTATTAAACACAAGCAAACAAACTGACAGAACTCAAGAGGCAAGTAGTCCAACATGAAATAGTACTTATTTTAATCCTAACATGTCTCTGAATGTCTCAGTTTTAATATCGCTAAGAAATTTCGTTAAAATATCCTCAGCATTGTCATCATGCTTGGTCTGTCGGTTGGCGGATTTGTGGAGGAGGACCAAACAGCAAGGTCATCGGTCCCATCAGATTAGTGATGGATAGGGAAGGAATTCGGCCATGCTCTTTCAAAGGTATCATCTCAGCATTTGTCTGAAGCAATTTAGGGAAATCATGGAAAAGCTAAATCAGGATGGCCAGACGCTGATTTGAACCACCGTCCTCCCAAATGCAAGTCAGTGACCCATACTTAAACTTAATAAAACCATCCAAGACAGCCTGCCTGACTTTATGATAGTCCACTCTGAAATGTTTGGTTCTTTTTGTTACACCTTTTGCTCAATGAGACCTGTGTTGTCACCATTGAGCTGCATGGGTAATCTAATGAGTTCAGACTGCTTGATCTCACGTAAAAATTTACAAACCATTCCACCTCCTTACATGTCTCGAATATTACGAGGTACTCAGCTTCTACTGTGGACGTGGCTACAATGGATTGCCTTTTGTTCTTCACGTTGGTTGCTGCTCCAGCTAACAAAATTGTGTACTCTATTACTGCCAGCTGGATCATTTGCCTGATGAGCATTATTGAATCTACCAGGATTGGAACAACTGACGTTAAAACATAAGGTGAAATATTTAGTTTGCTGCATATAACGAAATACACTTTTTAATCTGACCCAAAGAGAAACACTTACTTTAGAGTTGAACTGACTCAGTCTACCTGCAATCAGGTCGAGTACATGTGGAGATATACAGCAAATAGCCCACTGCCTTTTGGTACAATTTTTGTTCAAATGGCTTGTCATTCTCATCTTTACCAAAATGGTTATCATTATGCAATATAGCTATGCCCTTACAGTCATGAATTTTAAACTCTATCAAAGTCTCCTGAATGTAACTAGTTTGGTTTAATTTTACTTGTCCTGGAGACTGCTCAGTTTTAAGTCCTAAAATAAACAACATATCATCCATTTCTTTAATGATAATGTGAGAGTCAAAACATTCTTGAATTTTCAATCCTCTCTTTCTCACCTATTACAATAACATCATCAACATGAGCCCCAATGATCAAATGGTTAGAGCAGAACACACAATCTACATCTACACCTACATACATACTCCGCAATCCACTATACGGTGCGTGGCGGAGGGTACCTCATACAACAACTAGCATCTTCTCTCCCTGTTCCACTCCCAAACATAATGAGGGAAATGACTGCCTATATTCCTCTGTATGAGCCCTAATCTCTCTTATCTTATCTTTGTGGTCTTTCCGTGAAATATAAGTTGGCGGCAGTAAAATTGTACTGCACTCAGCCTCAAATGCTAGTTCTCTAAATTTCCTCAGTAGCGATTCACGAAAAGAACGCCTCCTTTCCTCCAGAGACTCCCACCCGAGTTTCTGAAGCATTTCCGTAACACTTGCATGATGATCAAACCTACCAGTGACAAATCTAGCAGCCTGCCTCAGAATTTCTTCTATGTTCTCCCTAAATCCGACCTGATTGGGATCCTTTTCAAACTGTTCCAAACCTAACTTTTTCATCAAAGAGCAAACAAAAATCATTCCAATCGTTACCTGTTTGGTGAAGCCTATACAAACTCTTATTCAAGAAACATACTTTATCCCCCACACTAAACAATGTTGGTTGCTCCGTAAAAACGCTGCCACTTATAGGGCTATTAACATAAGCAGTTTTTACATCAATTTGTTTTATTTTCCATCCCCTTAGCATAGCAAATGCTATTAGAGTCCTCAAGCTACACCGCCTCCTAACTGGGCTGTAATTTTCCCAATAATCTAATCCAAATATCTGGCTCTAGCCCAAAGCTACTAACCTTGCTTTACACTTAGTAATCCCACCTTTCTGTTTCTCTTTGTAGTAAACAACCACTCACTTCCTATAACGTGATCATCTTTTGACCTGTCAAGAAGTTTTCATGTATTGTAGCGTTTTAGGCTACTCACCTCTGACTCCGTGGCTGTACATCACTTGTCCCTGTGAACTGAGGTGAAAACCTCTTCTACTGATGTTGGGTCAAATGGATTCATTGCAGCAAACAGCAAACAATGAGAAACAAACCATACTTCTTCGGCTTCACCAGACATGAAGACCATCATAACCTTACTTCTCTATTTGCTCTAGAAATTTCACTTTCCAACATGCTATCACATTCCTCACACACATCACTATCTCCACTCCCGATAACTAGACTGCCTTCAGTGTCACACCCATCTTCTTCTGCAAACCTGGATTGGCTCCCATCTCCTCGAAGAGCTGCTAACTCAAGCATATTGTCTGCTACCAGTTCTGTATTCCTCGGTGGTGTGTTAACACCATCTGAAGATAGATCAGGAAGGCTCAATCGCACCATATTGGCAAAGTCTGCTGTCACCTCATTGCTGTGTGGATCAGCTGTTGATGTCTGCTTCGTGATTACTTCCTCTGGAAGACACAGTTCTTTGTCATCTTTGATGAGAGAGTATTCGGTCTGAAGGGAATACTCTCTCATCAAAGATGAAATATCTTCTCAAAAGGATTTAGCTTTGTCCAAGACTACAAAGACGACATCCTTTTGATGCTGCTTCTACTCCAAAATAAATAAAACAGATTCTTCTTCCCTTTCCTCAAGCTTGTTAGATATCTATGTTCTTGTCAAGGCCCTGCAGCCAAACACTTTGAACGTTTTCAAGTCTTCTTCAATAAGTTCTTTCTGTTTCCAGACTTCATATGCATTTTTTCCTCAAAGGGATCTTGTTAACCATCTATTTCGGATGTAGCGCACCAACATTAGAGCTTCTCACCAAGAGTTGTTGGACTAACCACCTTCGAATAGTAGGGACCTCACAATGGATGTAAGGGTTTTATCCAGGCACTCTGCTTCTCCACTGGAAGTGGGAAAGTAAATTGCGCTTTTGCAGTATAAAATGCCCCCTTTCTTCAACAGCTGTTCAAATTTTCTGTTGATGTACTCAGACCCAATGTCCTATTGGAAACTTTGCAGTTTTCTCAGTTTCACACTCTGCACGTTCCTTAAACTTCACAAATGAGTAAAATACATAACTTTTCCACCTCAGCACTTTCACTACCGAATACCTTGAGTGATCATCCAAGTAAGTAACTTAGTAATGTACTCCACCTAAGGATGTCTGTCTAATACAGCCCACATCACTATGCACCAATTTAGAGCATTTTCAGTAGTAGTCTGGCTTGGTTTGAAAGGTTGTCTTTCCATTTTTCCTTGCACACACACTTCACATTTTTCTTGTGACTCCATATGCCTTGGGTAAAGCTTCTCTGTGTCCAAGTCTTTGGTGTCACAAACTTTCTGCCCATCTGGCTGTTGATTCATTTTCCACTGGTTGATGTGTTTTGTCATTGTGGGCATCACTGTATTGTTATCCACTTTGTAATACTCATAGTGCACTAAATAGACATCACTGCCTGAGGTCTTCCTCTCAACACTTCCTTCTCACCAAGTTTTTTGCAAGTTCCCATCCAGTTCTTTCAATAGAGGCACATCTATTAGTTGGACTGATTTACCTCCATGTGATTTTTCTACTTTCATGACAACACTTCCCTTACCAGTCATCTTATTAACTTTCACATCAGCCAGTTTCACTTCTACAAGTCGCCCATCTCTAAGTCCTGTAGTAGCTCCAGCCATATGTTGTGATGCTCCTGAGTCCAGAACCCACACTTTTCCATCAGCAGCTCCTCCACTTTTGGTCACTGTCATAGCCACTATTTCATAATCTTCCGTACACTTGAGCCTCCACTGCGTGGATAATTCTCAGCACTGTTGAGCTTACACCCACTTGCCCTGTATGCTGATTTCTTGGGAGCATTCTGCTTGCTTGATGCACCCACTCCTCGTTTTCCATGGAAATGTGGGCGCTTCTTGGCAATTTGATCTGCTTCACCATAGGAGAAACATAGTCTAGCTGCGTTCTTCTCATCTTCTTGGTTTTCTTTTTGATTTTTATAGTAGTTCTGGCCAAACTTGTATTGTTTATGACTTCCACCTTGTGCTGCCTATGCTTTGGCTTCTTCTTGGCTCTTAGTGGACTTCAAATCTGGTTCCAGGCGCTTCTCTTCTAATGCTAGTCTGTTAATGACAAGGTCTGTAGTCAGTCTGTCTGGGTCTCTTTATAAACTTCTAAGTAGGTCTTTATACTTCTCCAGAGGCAGTCTTAGAAGGATGAATCCTGCAACTGTTTTGTCATCAAAGGTGTAACACCCTTCCTCCATTAGTCTATTAGCAGCCAGGATCTTCATTGTGTAGTCGTCCATTTCTTAATATTACTATGTCCCTCATCTTGGATATAGGTCTATGGTTGTTGCAGTGTATTGCTTCCAGTTTTTTCCACCCTTCCTTAGCTAGTTTTAGAGCACCAGTCGTCTCTAGGAATGGTCTTCAATTAGAATTAGAATGACGGACAAGGCCATGTAATTTTTCTTCTTTTTCTTCATGTCCAACTAGTCGTAACATGTTCTAAATTTGTGTTCTATGGCGTCCTATGCCTCACGACGTTGTATCAGTCAACGAACACCAACTGACCAGGCAAAATAGTTATTGCTGCATAGGCGATCAATCTTCATAGATGGTTCCGTCATTCGGAATTCTTTCCATCGTCGTCAGCTAAGGTAGAACGTCAGATAAGTCGTCTTCTTCAGTTCTTGTACCTTGTGTTCGTTTTTCGTCAAACTCAGACATGCTCACCACACCCGTTCATGATGTAATTTTTGCATCTGCAGCTGGTATTGACACATGGATGTGGGAGGGCAGTTCAATTAAAATACACACATCGTCACTGTTGTTAAATCTGTAACAGAAAACACACATACAATTAACGGAATGGCACTACCGAGACATTACATTTTTCTCACGTAGATGTTTTATCGTGCCCAACTCTAACTGCTCCAAAGAAACACATACAGAGAAGAGATGCATACCTACAAGCCTTTGGCTTCCGAGTGCTTTGGAAATGGCGCTGAGTTAGAATGATGATCACCGCATTAGGTAAACCTAATTACAACAGTTTGAATGCGAAATGGTAGTTGGAGCTATACGCATTGGACATTCAGTTTCGGAAATCTTCAAGGAATTCAGTATTCCAAGATCCACAGTGTCACGACTGTGCTGAGAATATCAGATTTCAGGCTTCCCTTTGACGACGGACAATTCAGTGGCCAACAGCCTTCACTTAATGACTAAGAGTAGTGGCGTTTGTGTAGAGTTGCCAGTGATAACAGACAAACAACACTGTGTGAAATAACCATGGAAATCAATGTAGGACATACGACGAACATCAGTTGGGACAGTGCAGGGAAGTCAGACGTTAGTTGGCTTTGGCAGCAGATGACGATGCTAGTGCCTTTACTAACAGCATGACATCACGTGCAGTGCCATTCCTAGGCTTGTGACTGTATCGATTGTACCATAATGACTGGAAAATGGTGACCTTATTAGATGAGTACCGATTTCAGTTGGTAGGAGCTGATGGTATGGTTCGAGAGTAGTGCACACCCCTTGTAGTCATGGACCCAAGTTTTCAACAAGCCACTGTGCAAGCTGGTAGTGGCTCCATAATGGTGTGGGCTGTGTTTATGTGGAATGGACTGGTTTCTCAGGTCCAACTGAATCGATCATTGGCTGAATCGATCATTGGTTATGTTCTGCTGCCTGGACACCATTTGCAGTCATTCATGGTCTTCATGTTCCCAAACAATGATGGAATTTTTATGGATGACAATGCGCCATGTCACAGTGCTACAGTTGTTCACAAATAGTTTGAAGAACATTCTGGACAATTTGAGTGAATGGTTTGGCCACTCAGATCACCCAACAAGAATCACATCAAATAATTGTGGCAAAGAACCGAGAGGTCAGTTCACATACAAAACCCTGCACCAGCAACACTTTCACAATTGTGGACAGCTGTAGAGGTAGCATGGCTCAATATATCTGCAGGGCATTGCCATCAGCTGGTTGAGTCCATGACACATCGAACTGCCACACTAAGCTGGCAAAAGGAGATCCATCACTGTATTAGCAGGCACATCATGACTTTTGCCACCTCACTGCATGTTATCTAAAAAGTAATTTGGCAAAACATAGGAAAAACGAAAAACAGGAGGATGAAGCAAAGAACAAATATACAGGTACAAGATGTAAGAAGGGAGGAAGAAAAGAAAATTGGCGGTTGGCGTAAAAATAAAAGCAGCTACGGGATTGCAGAAAGGTCAAGAAGAGTTTAAGCGAGATTTGCAAGATAATTGTACGGGAAAGATGGATAAAATCAATAATCAAGTCATGTGTTTGAATCAGGCTGTGTAATAACGAATAGTGGAAGAAAACAGAGAAAAGGAGAATTTGAAAAATTGGGACATGAGGCAGTGGAACATAAGACTGATAGTCATAGTATCCAAGGATGGTAGGAATTCTCAAACAAGAAACTGAATAACGATATTTCAGAGGTGCGGAATCGGATAGTAAAGAAGTTGAGAGATTGTGAATGTGGATAGCATACATGTGATAATTGTTTGCAGAGTTGGCAGAGTAGCAAAAGGAAGAAAGTTCGGTGTAGTGACGAGATAATCCCAACTTACAGTAGTGGGGCACGTGAGTACCTGTTAAAAGAGAATGAAACAACTAGGAATACATTCTGAACATTATATGGGACATCCAGAGGGAAATCAAGAAAGAGTAAATTTTAGAAGTAGTGCTCCTCATCAAGCAGGAGTGAGTGATAGCGTCAATCGATTTTGTGAAGAATTTAGGCTTTTAATGAGCAGTTGTGTAAATCACAAATTTCTAATCTTTGGCCGGCCGCGGTGGTCCGTGGTTCTAGGCGCGCAGTCCGGAACTGTGCGACTGCTACGCTCACAGGTTCGAATCATGCCTCGGGCATGGATGTGTGTGATGTCCTTAGGTTAGTTAGGTTTAAGTAGTTCTAAGTTCTAGGGGACTAATGACCACAGCAGTTGAGTCCCATAGTGCTCAGAGCCATTTGAACCATTTCTAATCTTTGACCCAGAGAAGAGAGAACTCACACAGTTATTTTTCTGAAATCATTTGATGGAATGTTACCTATTACTTGGGACTACAGAAGAAAAATACATTTTGTGAATGTAACAGATTTGTGTCTTACGAGACGTTTGAAAGAGAGCTGAAGTCAGAATTTTGGTTAGAGGGTGAACAGAGAGTGACTAAAGTTGCAGTTGCTGGGTCCAAGTGTATAGAAAGAGATGCGGAATGGTTATAGAAAAATCATGGGATAGCAGCTCAGTCAGGTAAAATATTTAGATTAAGGTACACTCCTGGAAATGGAAAAAAGAACACATTGACACCGGTGTGTCAGACCCACCATACTTGCTCCGGACACTGCGAGAGGGCTGTACAAGCAATGATCACACGCACGGCACAGCGGACACACCAGGAACCGCGGTGTTGGCCGTCGAATGGCGCTAACTGCGCAGCATTTGTGCACCGCCGCCGTCAGTGTCAGCCAGTTTGCCGTGGCATACGGAGGTCCATCGCAGTTTTTAACACTGGTAGCATGCCGCGACAGTGTGGACGTGAACCGTATGTGCAGTTGACGGACTTTGAGCGAGGGCGTATAGTGGGCATGCGGGAGGCCGGGTGGACGTACCGCCGAATTGCTCAACACGTGGGTCGTGAGGTCTCCACAGTACATCGATGTTGTCGCCAGTGGTCGGCGGAAGGTGCACGTACCCGTCGACCTGGGACCAGACCGCAGCGACGCACGGATGCACGCCAAGACCGTAGGATCCTACGCAGTGCCGTAGGGGACCGCACCGCCACTTCCCAGCAAATTAGGGACACTGTTGCTCCTGGGGTATCGGCGAGGACCATTCGCAACCGTCTCCATGAAGCTGGGCTATGGTCCCGCACACCGTTAGGCCGTCTTCCGCTCACGCCCCAACATCGTGCAGCCCGCCTCCAGTGGTGTAGCGACAGGCGTGAATGGAGGGACGAATGGAGACGTGTCGTCTTCAGCGACGAGAGTCACTTCTGCCTTGGTGCCAATGATGGTCGTATGCGTGTTTGGCGCCGTGCAGGTGAGCGCCACAATCAGGACTGCATACGACCGAGGCACACAGGGCCAACTCCCGGCATCATGGTGTGGGGAGCGATCTCCTACATTGGCCGTACACCTCTGGTGATCGTCGAGGGGACACTGAATAGTGCACGGTACATCCAAACCGTCATCGAACCCATCGTTCTACCATTCCTAGACCGGCAAGGGAACTTGCTGTTCCAACAGGACAATGCATGTCCGCATGTATCCCGTGCCACCCAACGTGCTCTAGAAGGTGTAAGTCAACTACCCTGGCCAGCAAGATCTCCGGATCTGTCCCCCATTGAGCATGTTTGGGACTGGATGAAGCGTCGTCTCACACGGTCTGCACGTCCAGCACGAACGCTGGTCCAACTGAGGCGCCAGGTGGAAATGGCATGGCAAGCCGTTCCACAGGACTACATCCAGCATCTCTACGATCGTCTCCATGGGAGAATAGCAGCCTGCATTGCTGTGAAAGGTGGATATACACTGTACTAGTGCCGACATTGTGCATGCTTTGTTGCCTGTGTCTATGTGCCTGTGGTTCTGTCAGTGTGATCATGTGATGTATCTGACCCCAGGAATGTGTCAATAAAGTTTCCCCTTCCTGGAACAATGAATTCACGGTGTTCTTATTTCAATTTCCAGGAGTGTATTTATGAGCCACTCCTGATTGAAGTGCTTATCAGAATGTTACCCATTGTAGCTATAGAAAAACATAGAAAGAACCTGGGCCAGTGCCCAGCAGTTGTTAGAATTTCTTGATAAACTTGATTATTTAAATTTATCAATGAATAGTTGTAATAATAAGGGTGAACAGTGGTCATAAAATGAATACTTGGTCAAAAATGGAGAACACTCAGGAGGGACATATCCATCAAGCCAGTAAGGGATGGACAGTACACAACCAGCAAAATATGAACAAGAGTAGGAAGAAAACAACAGGATTTTCCATAAAATAAGAGGGATACCAAAACCAGGACAGTAATAATGATCATAGTAATAGCAATAATCGGAGGTGGTATGGAAGAACCAGTCAACTACCCAGGAAATCAGTGAATACGTCAACTGCCAAGATATGCTAATATACCTTGGAGACAACCAGTTGCTACCAAAGATGTGAGAATTAGAGAGCGTCCACCTAAGCCAAGAACCAGTTCTATGGACAATGCAATACCCAATATAGTGGTATATAAGACAGTTATTATACAATGTCAAGATAGAGTAAAGCTAAAAGAATTATTTGAGGATCCACAGGTTTCAGGAGACAATTACAGTGAATAATTACTCGTTTCATATTATGTATGACACTTTTATTGGCGCTATAAATGTACACCCTAGAAGCAACCGAATGTGACAAAGTCATCAGACCGACTGCTGGTCAAAGAGTTTGCTGTGCAAAACACAGGTCAACCACCAGCAATGTTACTTCACAGAGCAGTGTCCCACAGAGTCCCCTCCCCAACCCATGTCAAGCATAGTGAGGAAGGCTGCCCAAAATTCTGAGGTGGAGCATGGAGATCAGAAGGCCTCCTGGGTGTGTTGTCATCTGGCAGCGACGTAAGCCAGATGGTGTACAGGTGGTAGTCGTGGAGATGGGTTGGAATGCGCTGGTGCAAGTGTTTTGTGGCATCCGGGACAGGCAGGTGTGACACCAGAGCTGGATGACAGCAGCTGTGATGTGAGGTACATAATAAATAAATGTGGTGCCATGACTGTGAGGATACCTTCAGCTGAAATGTGGGATGTGAGAGTGGCATTATTGATTATGTGCAGCAATTGGATGGTCTTGCAGAAGTGTCATGTGATTGAGCAGTCTGCAGTCTGGCAGTCGGCAGTCTGACATTCGATAAGGGCGTCGCTGTCTATGAGCTTAACTTGAAAGTCCTCAGGACGGAAGTCACAGACGTCCAGTCGTAATACAAAGATCAACGGTATGGTGTCGCTAGTGGGAGAGTCCACAACTGTCAGAGAGGGGGTGCATGGCAAGTTCTGACATCTACTGAGGCATCTTGAAGTGTCCATGTTGGTTTGAGTTGCTGGACGGACATGGTTGTAGGTTTTCACATTTATTAATATGTGGAAGGTTTGATCACCTCTATGGAGCACTTTGTGGGTGCCTGAGTACAGGTTCATACGTCAGGTTCTACAATGTCATCTCTTAATGTTATAGAGTTACAGTCTGTGAATGCTTTGTCAACAAAGGTTTTAGGCAACGAGCGTTTGGAGGGCACTGGCATATAGAGGTAGGCTATGTAACTCTTAACACACATAGCAAAGTCTTGTGTAGGTCTTTGGGTGTAGGTAACATTTCCTTTAGTATGAAGTCTGCTGGGAGGAATAGCATCTCATCATACAGAATTTCGTCCAGTGAGGATCTCATGTTGTGTTTTTGTGCTGTGCAAATTCCCAGGAGAACCCATAGAAGTGCCTCAGACCATAGTCCTCCCTGACGCAGGAGGGTCACTTTCAACACGTGATGCCACTATTTGATCAAACCATTGCTCTAACGATGGAATGCTGTGGTTACAAATCGATTAGTGCCTGTCATAGTGCGCAGTTCAAGGAAAAGTGCAGATCTGAACTACCTTCCCTGTCTGTTGTGATGGATGCTGGGAAGCTGTAGTGTGAGATACTTGTTTCAATAAATGCTTTGGTGATAGATTCACCCATTATCTCTTATAGTGGAATTGCTTTGACCCATTTTGTGACACAATCAGTAATGAAGTGGATACAGCGTCCTTTCGAGATTTGGGAACGCCCTATGAAAGGTCACACATGAGACGAGCCTTTGCTCTTTTGACATGGGATATACCTATGAGCCCAAAGTTCATAGTCTTTCTATATGTTAGGCCTCACGAACCTGTCCCTCACTAGTCAAGAGGTTGGGTGAATGCCTGGGTGTTTTAAATTCTGGAGCTTTTGGAATATGGTGCAGCAGAATCGTTGAGGTACTAGGAGATGTGTCTGACTGTGTGAGACGTTGCAGAGTACTGAGAGGGTCACATCTAGGATAAGTCAAGAAAGAACCAGTTGGTTTGTGTATGGGTTGTGAATGAGGTCTCACAGATGTTCATCACATTGTTGTGCCTTAGTGAATTGATCATAGTCAGAGGTAGATGACAAGGTCCTGATGAGTGAGAAATAGTCTACCACACCGTTATCTATGCTTTTGAGGTAGCAGACATCTGTGGTAGACTGTGCAACTAGTCTAAATGATGAAACCATTGGGGGATTCAGTGTTGGATGACGTAGTTATCATGTCATATGTGCAAGTTTGTGTTGGAGTAGAGGTGTTGAATGTGTTGAATATGACTGATGGCGTGGAGGCACTTCTGAAGAAGCCATTGACCGTCAGATGTGTCTGTAGAGAGTGGGGGCTGGCACAAGAAGGTGGCCATGCTGTTATGTTGGGATGTTGAAGGAGCATAGCTTACAGCATCTATGGTGGATCAGATGCTGGCTGTGTCAGTGAAACAGCACTTTTAGTCAGATCCACAATCAAGTAGAAGTGCCTGAGAATATCTTTGCCAATAAATGGTTCTGCTACATCCATGACAATAAATGTCAAAGTAAATTTTCATTGAGGCAGAGATCTAGTGTGCATACTTGTGAGCCATAGACTCAGACTATGGAGTTATTTGCTGTAAGGAGTTGAAGAAATGGATGGAGTGGTTTTGATCTGGAGAGGAGGGCAGTGAAGTTCTGACATCTGATTGTAGTCGACAAGGTATAATCTACAGCTGAAGTGGTCACTTACAAAATGTCTGTTATTGTGGACGCGACAGGGCAGATGTGGTCTGTTATTATTGTTGAGTGTATTAATATGACTTAAAAATCATGCATGCTCCAGTGCATCTATGGTGAACCATTAGTCTTGCTTGGAAAACTGCGTGGAGGATGGCAGTCATGAACAGGATCTTCATATGTTGCATGATGCCAACAAAAATGATTCTGTGCAGCTGCAGCATGATCACCGGCATTCTGTGAAGTCATGGATGTGATGCGATTGAACATGTACTGCACAGGCTTGGGTGTGGTACAGATAGTAGGAAGGCAGGGGTTTGTTAAGGCCAGTTGAAGGCCATCACTATGGCTGGGCATGATAATTTCAGTGCCAGCAGAACTCTGGTGGGGTCGGTTTGGCTCATAAATGATGGTTTGTCGCTTATACTGGCACTGAAGTTGCAAGTCATTCTTGCCACTCTTGTTGCCGGTATTATTGATGTTCTGTATGTGTTATGTGATGGAATATTTTCCATCAGCAAGCTTAAGGTGTACATCCAGAGGCCCTTGTTCATGGGTGACCACTGCCAGTTGCAACTGCATAGGGAGTTTCACAATCCACAGAATCCATTATGTGCAAACAGGTACAAGATGGATTTCAATCTGTGTGCATAGGTGATGTCATAGTTGTCATGGGTCTTCTCACTTAAAACCTCATCATAAATAATGTGATAGATTTACTCCTCTGGGGAATGGGTAAGGTGGTAGAGTAGGGAAGCTTCCAACATCTTATATTTGTTGTCTGCTGGGGTTGTGGAGGGGAGGCGAGCATGATATCACTTATTGTGTCCCCAAGTCGCTTAATAAAATAACGAATTTAGTGCCATCACTCATGACGTCACTTGATGTGAAAATATTGTCCATGGTGGTTAAACCACAAAGTAGGTTGGTCTGGCTGGAAAGGTGGTTGTTTGAGGTGTGTTCTGTCATCAAAAGATTATCGGGTAATGTTTGTAGTTGAAGACTAGTTGAGCAAGTATTGTCAATATATGGCATGACACGATGCATGGGAGACAGTGCAGGCAGTTGCATGTGCGCACATGGCAGGGTTCTCTCTTCAAATGTTATGAGGCATGGATTCAACCAGTTGGATTACCATGGATATATGTAGACTGATTTACAAAGAGAACAGGGCCCCATGCGGGATCACTAAGCATGTTAACCATTAACTTCCATAGTTAGGCAGCATTGCACATTAACAATGTAGCACTATCCAGGAAAGTGTCATTATCACTTTTTATCACACATTCTGTGTGTGTGGTCTTATCCATAAGGGCTGACGTTGTGTCTTGAGAAATGACTGGAAGCAAAACTCGTGTAGCATATAACAACATTTGTTTATTGTTCACTTAATTTTTTTATAATTTTTAGCTTTAAAAATTTTCTCAGATTGGTACTAAATTTTCTGAATATGTAAAGTATGTTGTACTGGAGATTGAAGTTCTTTGCATTGTATGTGAGTAATGTAAGTAAAATACTATGTAAATTGCTTATTGTGTTAAATAATGTTCTGATGACCATTCATATTTAAAAACATTTGCGCATATAAATTGTTCATAATAAATTAAATTTGACAATTTAAGAAATGGTCACTCTTAGCAACAATATAAGAAACAGATGTTATGTAAAAGCCAGTGTACTTTTGTTTAAAACGAAAGTGGATCTGGGGTTGTGGAAAAGTTGGCAAGGGCGAATCGACACGCTACCTAGAGCAAGCACAGGAAGTAAGACACACATTCTGTAGGCAGCACTGATTGTGGCAACACCTATTTGGAGTAGGAGAAGCTTTTACTGCAAATTCGCACAAAATATTTCGGATGGAGACTGAAAATGGCTTACGGCATAGCTGCGATTTGTTAGGCTACTGTATGTAGAACTGACCGACGCCAAGAAGAGAAATTGAGCGCATACAGCAAGAGACTTGCAAGCCGTAGGCCTACTGTGGGTAGTGTAGCTGCCATAATTGTTCATCACACCCAAGCCTATAGCTACCAGATAAGACTTTTATAGTAAATTTACTTTTTTACAGCGTGAATGATTAATTTGAACTGTGTTTTAATAGTCACTCTTGAACTTTAAAGAAAGTGGTTCATCCTGTTATTTCATCCTAATCATACACATATATAGGGTTCCTTCCTGTTGTTTGATGAATCCGAGTATCCTATTTTACGGACTTATGAAGTGCCACATTAATATAAAAAGCACCATTTAAATTGCTTTTGTGTTTTCTTCAAGACTGAAAAGCGTTATAGTAAAAGTTTGCTTTCATAAATTTCAATCAGAGTGTAGCCAAGTTACTAGAATTTGGTAAATGACTATATAGAGTTAATTCAAAGTATAATAGCTTTTGAAAGTAAATTCCAGTAAAAAAGAGGTTTTCTTGAAGTGAAATGATCAGAAGAAAATATGCTTTAGTATCTAAGTATTTTAGTATTTAAGTTTGTTTATTATAGGAAATGCTTTTCTATAGGTCCCCCCTGGTGAGTTTTTTTAGCTTCCTTGAAGTTATCTACCAGGCTTTTTCTCTTTTAAAGATGTAATGTGTAAGGGTGTAGCAGTCAAAAATAAATTCCAGTGTCTGTACCAACGTTGTTTACGTGGAGTAATATTAATTTGAAGAACCAAATTAAACAGTAGGAAAAAAAATGGCAAAATTTTTACTTCTGTTTTTCTAATACTTCACTGTTTCACTGCCTGGAGAGGCTGATGGCCATTAGTACTTGGAACTGAGTTGTCTTAGCTGCATTATTCATGCTGCGTTTCCATTTAACCACTGGGTAAAATCTTAGGAAAACAATTGAGTAGCCTGATTTACTTATCCATTATACACAGTACACGGTCAAATCCTGTGAAAAGGGTAATTCTATTGATTATCATTTCCTATTAACAGGACTATCTCCCATAGCGTACTTTGTTTGTCAACTAAGTTAAATTTTTGTATGAGAGTTATACATGGCTTTTCCTATAACAGGACTATTTGTTCCGTTGGGGTATAGTATGTGTGAGAGCATAAAGAAAGGTTTTTCTCTTATTTAGGTAAAAGCATACTAAATTACAATAGTAGTGGTAGGGTTATAACCACAGTGGCGGCATACTGACAGCACTGTTGTTGCACAATAATCTGGAATGGTGAAATTTGTTTGCGATTATGACGATTGGAAGTTACTAATCTGGATCCTCAGGGTATTGAAGAAAATTATGATGGATAATCACTCGATCCATATACTCTGTATAGCTCTTTTATCGACGATACAAATATACACTTATAGGCAACCGAACACAAAGTCATGAGACCGATAACTATTCAAAGAATTTCCTGCACAGTACTCATGTCGACCGCCAGAGATATTACTTCATGCAGCAGCATTACCACATATTATTAAAGAATGAATGGAGGAGTCAGACTTAATGAAACCAGTGCTAAGTGATTTTTTTCTGTGATACAGAGCTTACATTGATGATAACTAAGGAAGTAATGTATGCTTAACTGACAAAACATGCCAGGAAATGATTAAGAAACACGAGGAGGCAGTTGCTTTACAAGTAAAATACGATTTTACGTGGGCTGACTGGATGATGGTAAAACTGGAAACTAACATATAAAATGGATGAATTTCCAGCAAACAGTGTATGTAGCAGCAGGACTGAGAGTGAATATTTTGCTGAGAATGGACTGGCTTATGAAAATCGTAATTGATGTATTTATTGGGAACCATAAGGGAAGAGTTGTCAATAACGCTTGTGGAATGTAATAACCTAGAACAAGCACAGAGACTGCAGTTAGAAGAAGTATTATTTATTTATTTACTTACCAGATGAGTAGGCAGAATGAATTTTTATGTTATGGAGATGAAAGGGAAGAAATGGTTTATTAATAGTTTGAGGAGCCCAGAGGAGGTGATTTGTGTGGTGAAGTTGTTGAGGAATAATAAAGAGGCTGTTAAGTGTTTGGTTTTGAATAGAGGGAATTGAAGGATCAAAGGATAATGTTGAACACTGTTCTGTTAGGAAAAAGTTCGTTCAGGCTATGTCGAATGCGAATGGTAGTATGAATATAAATGTGATGGTTTTGAACAGAGAGAATTGAAGGATCACAGAATAATGTTGAATTCTGTTCTGTTAGGAAAAAGTTGGTTAATGCTATGCAAAATATGAATGGTAGTGTGAATATGAATGTTATGTGTCACATTCCCTCAATTAAAAGATTCTATCCCATGCCACGTCTTGCCAGTTGACATGAATTACATTAACTGGAAAAATTTCATTAATGACCATAAAAGTTCATAGCTGTGCGTTTGACAAGTGATTGGTACAAAAATGCTAACTGATGAAGGAAGTGTCTTCCAATGAGTTAACACTGTCCAAAATCGAGTACAGTATATATTTTCTAGTTTACTAAGAGCAATAATACATTTTACGCAAGAATAATCATCTTATTTTCTCCTACATTCACTCACCGGCGAACCCTTCGTATACACCACAGTGTCATAAGCAAACATTTGCATATTTCTGCTCTCCCTGTCTCTTGGCAGATAATGACCGTGAGCTTTACAACATTATGCCAAATAATACTGATACATTCATGTTGCTGAACATTCAGGGCTTATTGGATGAATTAGATGCATCACATGTTCAAGCCTTAGGGAATGACATAGAAGTTACTGGTCCAGCTCAGTGGTAGTCACCTTCGCCCCTACCGCCCACTAGTGAGCCTTCTAGCTTTCATGGTGGGTGGTAGAGGTTTTAAAAACATTTGCATTAACTTCTTATAAAATCTTGACATAAAATATGGTATTTGCTAAATAATTATTATTATATCCTTTAACTTGCTGCAACTCTGCTTTATAAATCATCATACTGTGGAACCTGTTACTAATAAAAAGAATACAAAAGTGGGTGGTAGGTAAGAAAGGTTAACTTCTCCTGATCTAGGTGAACACTGAATGAACTCTGATTGCATTAATGTTAGTAGTACGCCAAACTTTGAAGTATGCTTTTCCCTTTGTATCACTAAAAGCAGATGCCTCTGCCATTCTGATCAAGAAACATCTTGAATTTGAACCTTCATCTAGAACAGTTATTTAGCTGTAATTTTTGAATCAAGTGTTTGTTTCATTGAGATTTATCAAACAATATTTATCTGTATTTGCATAAAATGTGTATCAGTAAAAAAGAGAAATTTTTTTTGAGATGGTTAATACCTTGTAAAATGCATGGCTTGTAATGAAAGTTAACCTAGTTATAATGGTTGATATTAGAATTACCTTTAACTGAAGTACTTCTGATAACTTAAAATTAAATAGCTTAATTAAAAGTTATGAGATGAATACTACGCTGTAAAATGTAATTACTAGATCTGATATTTATTTATTTATCATGTCTGAGCTACATCTGTAATTAATTAATTAACTATATATACTAGGTTACAGTGCAACTAAATAATAATTATACATTCACATATATTCATGATCTTCACATATCGTAAGTCATCGTTACTGCTTATAGCAAGGCTCATACATCTCTCCAGTGTTCAGCACACTTCATGGCAGCGTCAGTGGCCAACCACAGGTCTTGGAAAGTGCATGGGGCCAGCAAGGATGGACAGGTCAACAGGTGTGTCATAGTTTGTTTTCCTCCACATTGGCAGGGCTCTTAATTGGCGTATCCCCACTTGCTAAGGTTAGACTTTGATCTTCCCATTTGACACCTAAATCTATTTAGGCTCTTACAGACTCTCCATTCCAATTGTGATCCAGCAGGAAGTTTGCCTTTAATGTTCCAATTTTTCAGGCTGCCTTTATCCAATTTCTGTTTCCACATTGATTCTCTGTCTGTAGATTGACTTCCGTTTAGTGGACATTCAACTTTTACGAAATCTTTCCTAGATTTAAGTCTTGCCACCACTGGCTGCTGTGCGTACAGGGGATGTCTTCTTATCTTTGCACTGCCTACTTCATTCAGCCATCGACAACGTTTGCCGCCTGATCTGAGGGGAGGGAGGGGGCTAGTACGGATCACATATAAAGGAGATCACGGTTTGTAGGCTTCAGGCACTCCGCAATTAATCGACATGAGTCATTCAGTGCTGCATCTAGCTTCTGGGCCTGTGTCGATCTTCTCCATATGGGACATATATTTTCAACTGGAGTAAAGCACAATTGAAGAGATGATGCAAGTAGAATTTCAGGATTTGCTGTGAGTTAGTAAGGTTGTGGATTATACCATTCCATGTGTTGACGTTTGCTCTAGTTTTTCCTACATGTTTCTTTCAAGGCAATGTTCGATCTAACGTGATGCCAAGATAAACTGGGTTTTAGCAGTGTACTAGGCCAGGTAATATAAATCTAGACCTATATGTACACGGCCACTCTGCAAATCACACTTTAGTTCTTGGCAGAAGGGTCATCAACTCACCTTCAGACACGTTCTGTACCCGAACAACCTCTGGTTTCTCTTATTTTATTAAGATTATGATTTCTCCCTACATAGATGGGCATCAAAAAATATTTTAGTAATGGGAGAAGAAAGTTGGTGATTGAAATTTCGTGAAAATGTCTCGCCACAACGAGAAACACTTTTGTTTTAATGATTGCCACCCTGTATTGCTTGTCTTATTCAAACTCTCTCCCCTATTTTGCTATAGTACAAAACGATATTCCCTCTTTCGAAAATTTTCTGTGTCCTTCCTGTGTCATATCAGATAAGGGACCAAAACTACTTAAGGGGGGGTACATATGTCCTATATCTACAGTATTAAATTTGCAATGTTGATGACCCATTATCTCAGAACCATTGAGAGACAGAGATCCGAAATTTTTAAGCAGTATAGTTTCACTCATTTTCTGATTCCTGAACCAGACAAATAATTAGTTAGTTATGATTTTGCAAAAATTATGTTCAATTTTTTTAGAAGTCCCCTGTTCCTTCACTAGGTAAAAACCGTTTCCAGTAGAGACGTTTTGGCGGTTCAGCAGGTGCAGTATACTAAGAGGCAACTTAGCGTAAAATAACACATATGTATCTGTAATAGTTCCTTACATAATGGGTCAAATATTTAAAAAAATGTCATTCTATACGCCGATAGCGACACAGAGATTTATGGACCAACAAGTAAACAACAGATTCATAGTACAACACGGATGGCAACCTTACCCCACACAGCTAATGGTAACTGTAATCACAATGGCAGTGGTGAAAGCCGTAAATACGAAGGTGGATATAAAAGGAATTGGCAAAAAATTTAGCAAAAACAATTACAATGCATATGGCCAGCCTGTACAATATGTACAGACACAAGCTACCGACAATAATCAGCTGATCACTTGGCAAATGTAAAACAATAACAGACAACCGATTAACCCACAGACAGCAGAATTCGGCCAGCAAAGTAACACACATATGCTGAATAACAAGCAGAGGCAAAGAGAATTTCGTTCGAGAGTCTCTCAGGACACTCATTGGTGTAACCAAACACCAATGGTCAACATAATGCATGTTACGCCTAACCTAGAGATTGATTCCACCGCGACGCCAGAAAATTTGAACCAGTCACAGCAGGTCCCTGTTCTCTGACCTTGGGGGGAATTGGGTACGAGCTTGATCGAGATTTGCTTTATCAAATAAGATCATGGTAATGATGTGACAGATGATCTGTCTGAAGATAATGAGGATAAGCAGAAAAACTTGACAGAGAGCAACGGACAAGCCACAATTAAAGTCAAAATACTTCACTTTGATGTGCCCATTGCTAATGACACAGGTGCTACAACTAATTTGATGTCACAGGGATTCTTTGAAGAACTGAAGAAACTTGGATATTTACCTTCACTGCCAGTGCAAAATTGCAAGGTACAAACCGCCACTTGTCATAATTCGAAAGGAGGCGATATACAAGCCTTAATTCCCATACAATTAGGAGAGTGTTCTGTACAATGCAACTTTTTCATAGTAGAGAAACTAATAGTTGGTTGTTTAATTGGTACGGATACATTTAGGCCATACCAAGTACAGATTGATAAGGAAAAGGCCAATGTCATTTCACTGTAAATTACCAATTATTTGTAATAGACCTAATCAGGGAAAGTACTAATAGACGTAAAACTGAAGTTAATCATTACTTTGAAATTCAATTGGTATATCTCATAGTTAGGTTTGTCAACACATACAATAACGAACAGTCATCAGCAGAAGAAATAAACGTCGGCACAATAAGCACGAAAGTAAGCGAATCAAAGTAGTTGTCTAAAAAATGGCAGATGGAAATTAGAGAACTGATACTTGCTTACATACATCTATTTGAAAAAATATGAGGTGTTATTAAGGATTTCGTGTACGAAATGGAAGTGTATCCGCACGAAACTTTTTGTTCTGCCTCATACCCTTTACCATGGACAAAGAGGGAAGCAGTAAGAAAAGAGATTAACAAGATACTTGAATGAGACATAATACAACCATTAATTTCCCCATATTGTAGTCCTATCTTGGCTGTGAGTAAGCCAGATGGCAAGGTGCGCTTGGTCCTCGACAAATGTAACATTAGTAAGATTATTCTACATGTCCAGACAATTTAAAGCAGCAGCTTATGAAATTCCATAATGCTAAATCACTTACTATAATCGCCCTCTGGTCTTCATATTGGCAAATAACACTATATGAAGAGAGTCGGAAGTATACCACCTACGTATGTGGGGGAGGTTAGATTAGATTAGATTAGATTAGATTAGATTAATACTAGTTCCATACATCATGAATACGATATTTCGTAATGATGTGGAACAAGTCAAATTTTCCAATACATGACATAATTAAGTTAATTTAACAACATACTTAAGTTAATATAACAACTTTTTTATTTTTTGAGTTTTTTATAATTTTTTTGTTTGTTTTTTTTTCTTAATTTATATCTAAAAATTACTCTATGGAGTAGAAGCAGTTGTCATTCATAAATTCTTTTAATTCCTTCTTAAATACTTGTTGGTTCTTAAATACTTGTTGGAGCTTCGAATTTCCAGTTTTACCATTTGGACTGAACGGAAGTGTAGGTGTATTTATCTGTGCAGTTGACAGAGTGCTAGGGCCCAAGCTTTTGAGTAAGTTAAAAGTATACATGGACGACCTTTTAGTAGCTACACCCACTTGGGTAGAACATTTAAGACTAATTGAAAAAGTATTAAGCCTTTTTTTCGAATATGGAGTAACAGCAAATCTCAAGAAATCCAATTTTGGACCATAAAAGGTAAAATTTTTAGGACACATAATCTCTTTGAAAGGCATACTGCCAGATCCTTAAAAACTTTATCTCATTAGGAACTGCCCTATTCCTTAAAACAAGAGACAATTAAAGGCCTAATGTCACTTTTCAAGAAATTCATCCATAACCAACTTATGAAGAGTGATACTCTACTCAATCTTCTCTGGAAAAATAGACCTTCGGTATGGGACAAGACCAATTTCGAAAACATCAAGAGAGCCCTATTAAATGGTTAGTTTTTATCTCAACCAGACATGAAGATTGATTTTTGTTTATGCACCGATGCGCCTTCTCACGTTCTGGGTACATGCCTTTTTTTAATGGTAGAAGAAGAGGGAAATATTATACCTCAAGTATTTAGCTTCTCCATTCGCAGCTTATCTGAAGCTGAACGTTCATATTCAGACACAGAATTAGAGGGTTTGGCTATAAATAGGTCCTTTAAAAAGTTTGAATATTTCCTTTGAGGAAAACACACAAAAGTGTACTGTCACCAACAGTCCCTAGCGTTTTAGTTAACTTGTAAATTGCTATACCGATGGATAGCCAGGTGGTGTATGTATCTTCAAAAATTCTATTTTGAAACCTTTGCAAAAAAGGAAATCAAAACATAATAGCTTATGCTCTTTCTCGACTACCACAAGGCTTAGAGGAATTCAACGATCTTTTAGTGCATTAAGATGAAATAAGAGCTATGTTGACGGAAGACAAAACACTGCAACCATACTATGTCCACATGTGCCAATATTTGGAGCAATTACACCAGGAAGACAGACGCTGGAGTAAGGTAAGAGTAAACGGCGCATTGTTGTTGTTGTGATCTTCAGTCCTGAGACTGGTTTGATGCAGCTCTCCATGCCACTCTATCCTGTGCAAGCCTCTTCATCACCCAGTACCTACTGCAACCAACATCCTTCTGAATCTGCTTAGTGTATTCATCTCTTGGTCTCACTCTACGATTTTTACCCTCCACGCTGCCCACCAATACTAAACTGGTGGAGCGAGGTGGCGCAGTGGTTAGCACACTGGACTCGCATTCGGGAGGACGACGGTTCAATCCCCCGCCCCGCCATCCTGATTTAGGTTTTCCGTGATTTCCCTAAATCTCTCCAGGCAAATGCCGGGATGGTTCCTTCGAAAGGGCATGGCCGACTTCCTTCCCCGTCCTTCCGTAATCCGCTGAGACCGATGACCTCGCAGTTTGGTCTCTTCCCCCAAACAACCAACCAACCAACTAAATTGGTGATCCCTTGATACCTCAGAACATCCCTTCTACTCGTCAAGTTGTGCCACAAACTTCTCTTCTCCCCAATCCTATTCAGCACCTCCTCATTAGTTATGTGATCTACCCATCTAATCTTCAGCATTCTTCTGTAGCACCACATTTCGAAAGCTTCTATTCTCTTCTTGTCCAAACTATTTATCGTCCATGTTTCACTTCCATACATGGCTACACTCCATACAAATACTTTCAGAAATGACTTCCTGACACTTAAATCTATACTCGATGTTAACAAATTTCTCTTCTTTGGAAACGCTTTTCTTGCCATTGCCAGTCTACATTTTATATCCTCTCTACTTCGACCATCATCAGTTATTTTGCTCCCCAAATAGCAAAACTCCTTTACTACTTTAAGTGTCTCATTTCCCAGTCTAATTCAATCAGCATCGCTCGACTTAATTCAACTACATTCCATTATCCTCGTTTTGCTTTTGTTGATGTTCATCTTATATCCTTCTTTCAAGACACTATCC
This sequence comes from Schistocerca gregaria, assembly GCF_023897955.1. NCBI lineage: Eukaryota > Metazoa > Arthropoda > Insecta > Orthoptera > Acrididae > Schistocerca > Schistocerca gregaria. The sequence continues at coordinate 615,891,266 of NC_064923.1, read as the reverse complement.
ATTCCGTTCAACTGCTCTTCCAAGTCCTTTGCTGTCTCTGACAGAATTACAATGTCATCGACGAACCTTAAAGTTTTTATTTCTTCTCCATGGATTTTAATACCTACTTCGAATTTTTCTTTTGTTTCCTTTACTGCTTGCTCAATATACAGATTAAATAACATCGGGGAGAGGCTACAACCCTGTTTTACTCCTTTCCCAACAACTACTTCCCTTTCATGTCCCTCGACTCTTATAACTGCCATCTGGTTTCTGTACAAATTGTAAATAGCCTTTCGCTCCCTGTATTTTACCTCTGCCACCTTCAGAATTTGAAAGAGAGTATTCCAGTCAACATTGTCAAAAGCTTTCTCTAAGTCTACAAATGCTAGAAATGTAGGTTTGCCCTTCCTTAATCTTTCTTCTAAGATAAGTCGTAGGGTCAGTATTGCCTCACGTGTTCCAACATTTCTACGGAATCCAAACTGATCTTCCCCGAGGTCGGCTTCTACTAGTTTTTCCATTCGTCTGTAAAGAATTCGTGTTAGTATTTTGCAGCTGTGACTTATTAAACTGATTGTTCGGTAATTTTCACATCTGTCAACACCTGCTTTCTTTGGGATTGGAATTATTATGTTCTTCTTGAAGTCTGAGGGTATTTCGCCTATTTCATACACCTTGCTCACCAGATGGTAGAGTTTTGTTAGGACTGGCTCTCCCAAGGCCATCAGTAGTTCCAATGGAATGTTGTCTACTCCAGGGGCCTTGTTTCGACTCAGGTCTTTCAATGTTCTGTCAAATTCTTCACACAGTACCGCATCTCCCATCTCATCCTCATCCACATCCCCCTCCATTTCCATAATATTGTCCTCAAGTACATCGCCTTTGTATAGGACCTCTATTTACTCCTTCCAACTTTCTGCTTTCCCTTCTTTGCTTAGAACTGGGTTTCCATCTGAGCTCTTGATGTTCATACAAGTGGTTCTCTTATCTCCAAAGGTCTCTTTAAATTTCCTGTAGGCAGTATCTATCTTACCCCTAGTAAGATAAGCCTCTAAATCCTTACATTTGTCCTCCAGGCATCCCTGCTTAGCCATTTTGCACTTCCTGTCGATCTCATTTCTGAGACGTTTATATTCCTTTTTGCGTTCTTCATATACTGCATTTTTATTTTTCTCCTTTCGTCAATTAAATTTAATATTTCTTCTGTTACCCAAGGATTTCTACTAGCCCTCATCTTTTTACCTACTTGATCCTCCGCTGCCTTCACCACTTCATCCCTCAAAGCTACCCATTCTTCTTCTACTGTATTTCTTTCCCCCATTACTGTCAATTGTTCCCTTATGCCCTCCCTGAAACTCTGTACAACCTCTGGTTCTTTCAGTTTATCCAGGTCCCATCTCCTTAAATTCCCACCTTTTTGCAGTTTCTTCAGTTTTAATCTACAGGTCACAACCAATAGATTGTGGTCAGAGTCCACATCTGCCCCTGGAAATGTCTTACAATTTAAAACTTGGTTCCTAAATCTCTGTCTTACCATTATATAATCTATCTGATACCTTCTAGTATCTCCAGGGTTCTTCCATGATTACAACCTTCTTTCATGATTCTTAAACAAAGTGTTAGCTATGATTAAGTTGTGTTCTGTGCAAAATTCTACCAGGCGGTTTCCCCTTTCATTTCTCTCCCCCAATCCATATTCACCTACTACGTTTCCTTGTCTCCCTTTTCCTACAACCGAATTCCAGTCACCCATGACTATTAAATTTTCGTCACCCTTCACTATCTACATAATTCCTTTTATTTCGTCATACATTTCTTCAATTTCTTCGTCATCTGCAGAGCTAGTTGGCATATAAACTTGTACTACTGTAGTAGGTGTGTGCTTCGCATCTATCTTGGCCACAATAATGCGTTCACTATGCTGTTTGTAGTAGCTTACCCGCATTCCTATTTTGCTATTCATTATTAAACCTACTCCTCCATTACCCCTATTTGCTTTTGTGTTTATAACCCTGTAGTCACCTGACCAGAGGTCTTGTTCCTCCTTCCACCGAACTTCACTAATTCCCACTATATCTAACTTTAACCTATCCATTTCCCTTTTTAATTTTTCTAACCTACCTGCCCAATTGAGTGATCTGACATTCCACGCTCCGATCCGTAGAACGCCAGTTTTCTTTCTGCTGATAACGACATCCTCTTGAGTAGTCCCCGCCTGGAGATCTGAATGGGGGACTATTTTACCTCCGGAATATTTTACCCAAGAGGACGCCATCATTATTTAATCATACAGTAAAGCTGCATGCCCTCGGGAAAAATTATGGCCGTAGTTTCCCCTTGCTTTCAGCCGTTCGCAGTACCAGCACAGCAAGGCCATTTTGGTTGTTGTTACAAGGCCAGGTCAGTCAATCATCCAGACTGTTGCCCTTGCAACTACTGAAAAGGCTTCTGCCCCTCTTCAGGAACCACACGTTTGTCTGGCCTCTCAACAGATAGCCCTCCGTTGTGGTTGCACCTACGGCACGGCTATTTGTATCGCTGAGGCACACAAGCCTCCCCACCAACAGCAATGTCCATGGTTCATGGGGGGGGGGGGGGCATTATGGCTATGAAAATTTAAAGAAGGTGTTTCACTATTCACAAAGGTGTTTTGTTCCATAGGAAACCTCCCAAACTAGAGAAATGGTGTGTGTGTTGGCCAGAGGAATATGTGGATGATTTTATCTTATACACATACAATACTTGGGGCCGTAATGGCATGGCAATACGCATTGATAAAATAGGTAAATATTGTTATTTCCCCAACCTTGGACGAAGAGTGCTACAGATGGTAAGGAAGTGCATTGTTTGGCAGAAAGCAAAACATTCTAATATCTCCAAAAAGATAGAACTGCATTCCATTGTGGCTAAGAAACTCCTAGAAAAAGAGTGACTGGGCCGTATCCCAGAGGTAAAGGGACCGTAAAATATATAGTTGGCCTGTACGATATTTTCACTAAATACATACAACTGTTTGCTGTACAGAAAGTTACAACCAGTTCAATTATAAGACGAATGAAAGAGGAGTATTTTCCAGGAGTAGGAAAACCAAAACTCATTTAACAGATAATGCCTCATATTTTGTGGGATATAAATGGAAAAATCGTTTGTAGATTAAAACCGAATCAAACACATTTTAGCATCCAAATTTCATCTTGAAGCGTCCCCCGTAGAAAGGCAGTATAAGGAATTCAACAGATTTGTGGGTGACCTATATACCTTGTGAACATTCCAAGTTAACTGAATATGTCACTCCTTTCTTACAAGATGTTAACAATCATCCCTATATATCAACTGGAATTACACCAAATGATCTGACAATCAATTGCAAACAGGTAGACGAAGGAGCAAAACCTTTGTCCAAGATACTGATACCGGAATTATCAATGGATGATAAAATATGACAAGCAGTAATCCACCTTGAAACCTGGGATAAATATAGGAAAGGAATTTACGACAGAAAGCTGAAGTGTACAACACAGTTTTACATGGGACAAAAGATGTTACTTAGAATCCCAAATCTACAAAAATTGGAAAACTGAACCGTAAGTGGTACTTACTATACACCACACCATAATTGATTAGCAAAATCCCCTACCCAGGAGCATACAGATTGACAGACGCAAACATGGGTAAACACAATGGCTGTGCAAATATATATAAAATTAAACAAATTACTTGTATAGTATTGGCATACTTATTTTTATGATTTTTTGTAGTGAATATTTTATATGTTCCTTTAATCCACAAATTTCGAAAATCATGAGCCAGTCATGTCATGAACTTACTTCTGGTGTCCTTGGTTATATTCATCTTCTTCCACCATGAATAATTGTCTCTTGAACCTGAGTTTAACATTAGTTCTTGATTGGGCTTGTTCTTATGACGCAGGCCGCTGACATTGAGATGATGCACAGAAGAAAGGAAAACTTTCATGGTTTTGCACAAATAATAATTGTTATTCAGGCAACACAAATGGTTGCCTCACACATCTTACTAAAATACGTCTTCTCCACTCGAGAACTAAAGACAGAGTCTCTCTAATGAGTGACAAAAAATTGACAGGCGTTTTTTTATCATTTGCTATTCACCTTCCGACATAGCAAAATATATCTTTATGGACACTTACAGTGGCCGTGCTAATAATCATTATCATTGGTTTTAAATTTTTGTCTTAGCTTGTTGGGGCTTTTCGTTATGTACTTCCATATTGCCTCTGCACTGCACAGTGACATGCAATGGAGGCGCACAGTGTTTTGTATACACTCATACAGCTTAAATTTAAGTTTGTACCGAAGGGGGTACAGTGACCTTTATTTGTCGGCGTATTTCTCTTTGTATTTTTGGGTTGGATATGTCAGCTTATTTTGATTATACATTATCTTATAGGAAAACACACAACTTACATATGGAATGCTGCAGATAAGCTAAGGGATTATACATGGAAAGGTATCCTAAACTACAAAATATTTACTGAAGTTACGCTACTATGTTCAGAGTATCTATATATTTACAAATTCATGTATTAAAAGTATGCAAGTAAACAAGCGAGTACAATATGAGTGGCAAACTGAATAAGAGGTCACATCATGCCTATAATACACCTTAGCTTTCAGATTTGTAAGGTGAGTAGAGACGCACACATGACATTAATTGAGTTTGTGATAGCACGACTGCTCACTGAAGTAAATGAATACATAGTTGATCATATGACAGAGGTATTAGTACCATCAAGTCACTGTACACTTATCTACATTTAGTTTTAAGTTATCAACAATTCCTAAAGTGAGGAAAGACAAATACTTGCCAAGTGTTAGGTCCCATATAAACATAAGAAAGGCTGCACGGCAAGTAAATATAGTTGTATGCTTATGATATGTATGAAAGTAATAGTGTGAAAACATTTGTAGAAGAATGAGTTGCAGCATGTCGCATATCACGATGCTGAACAAAAGTGGAGCACTACCAAATAATGAAGGGGTCAGAACCTAACTACTGTGAGCATTGACTACTCGTGAAAGGGTCGGACACCTGATTTATATTGAAATTTTTATATTACTTAGGTAAACATTGCTTTACGATCGTTGTATATAAAATATCGTATTGATGATTCGACTCTGTATACCTCAGCACATGAAATGGCTATTCTTTACACAATGAACATAACAAGTAAATACTGAGCTGTACTTTTCAACACTGAATAAGTATGTGATATGTTTGGTATTGCCAGATTTGAGCTGCGTTTAAAACAACAAACTATTTTGTTCTTGAGATCACAATGAAGTCTTGTAACGAGATGTATCTGAGCATATAAATGCCTTTCCGTGAAATTTCCTCAACCCAGTAGTGTGTAAATCCTTCCTGGAGAATGCTAGAGAGGCAAGCCCAATGCATAGTTATTTATGCAGCCAGTAGAATCTGTTGTAGTGACTATCGTTTGCTTCTTTAATTACTTGAAATTGATAAAATGCTCCAACAAGAAGTCACCGAAGAATTCGATTGAAATGTATGTTAATTCATGCCATAAAGGAAAAAGGAATCTACACTCCTGGAAATGGAAAAAAAGAACACATTGACACCGGTGTGTCAGACCCACCATACTTTCTCCGGACACTGCGAGAGGGCTGTACAAGCAATGATCACATGCACGGCACAGCGGACACACCAGGAACCGCGGTGTTGGCCGTCGAATGGCGCTAGCTGCGGTGCATTTGTGCACCGCCGCCGTCAGTGTCAGCCAGTTTGCCGTGGCATACGGAGCTCCATCGCAGTCTTTAACACTGGTAGCATTCCGCGACAGCGTGGACGTGAACCGTATATGCATTGACGGACTTTGAACGAGGGTGTATAGTGGGCATGCGGGAGACCGGGTGGAGGTACTGCCGAATTGCTCAACACGTGGAGCGTGAGGTCTCCACAGTACATCGATGTTGTCACCAGTGGTCGGCGGAAGGTGCACGTGCCCGTCGACCTGGGACCGGACCGCAGCGACGCATGGATGCACGCCAAGACCGTAGGATCCTACGCAGTGCCGTAGGGGACCGCACCGCCACTTCCCAGCAAATTAGGGACGCTGTTGCTCCTGGGATATCAGCGACGACCATTCGCAACCGTCTCCATGAAGCTGGGCTACGGTCCCGCACACCGTTAGGCCGTCTTCCGCTCACGCCCCAACATCGTGCAGCCCGCCTCCAGTGGTGTCGCGACAGGCGTGAATGGAGGGACGAATGGAGACGTGTCGTCTTCAGCGACGAGAGTCACTTCTGCCTTGGTGCCAATGATGGTCGTATGCGTGTTTGGCGCCGTGCAGGTGAGCGCCACAATCAGGACTGCATACGACCGAGGCACACAGGGCCAACACCCGGCATCATGGTGTGGGGAGCGATCTCCTACACTGGCCGTACACCTCTGGTGATCGTCTAGGGGACACTGAATAGTGCACGGTACATCCAAACCGTCATCGAACCCATCGTTCTACCATTCCTAGACCGGCAAGGGAACTTGCTGTTCCAACAGGACAATGCATGTCCGCATGTATCCTGTGCCACCCAACATGCTCTAGATGGTGTAAGTCAACTACCCTGGCTAGCAAGATCTCCGGATCTGTCCCCCATTGAGCATGTTTGGGACTGGATGAAGCGTCGTCTCACTCGGTCTGCACGTCCAGCACGAACGCTGGTCCAACTGAGGCGGCAGGTGGAAATGGCATGGCAAGCCGTTCCACAGGACTACATCCAGCATCTCTACGATCGTCTCCATGGGAGAATAGCAGCCTGCATTGCTGCGAAAGGTGGATATACACTGTACTAGTGCCGACATTGTGCATGCTCTGTTGCCTGTGTCTATGTGCCTGTGGTTCTGTCAGTGTGATCATGTGATGTATCTGACCCCAGGAATGTGTCAATAAAGTTTCCCCTTCCTGGGACAATGAATTCACGGTGTTCTTATTTCAATTTCCAGGAGTGTATTATTGTACGAGTGTTATGTAAAGAATTTATAACCAAACAAGAGCAAAAAGTGTACTCATATAATTGTAATTGAACAATGTAATGAGATTATGATTTAACAAAATGTACTAAACAAAATGGCCTACAGACTATAATGTATATAAGCAATGATAATGGCATGTCAACAAATGAATAGATTAAATTTATTTTTGTAGTGGTACTTATAGTGAAGTGTATAGCATGTGGAAAGGACACTAAAAGATTTTTTTGTAATGTAACGGTATGAAAGACGCTCAAAATCAAAGCACAAAAACATACGAAACATGGGCAAGAAACTTACCTTGTTGGTGGATGTAAGATGTATGACTGGTGGTGTCCCCGCTGAATAAGTGCGAGCGACAAGTTGGAATACATTCCTCGGGACCACTGATATGGAATCAGTTGCCGCCACATCGAAGATTTCACAAAGGATCACGACGCTGAACTAGGAGAACAAATGATATGGGCACTCTGACTTTGTATGAAACACATGAAAGTGAGCAGGGATAGTAACTGACGTCAAGCTGCGTGTGCATGCTTCACAAGCTAAACACTGGGCTGATACTGACTAACAATAATGGGACTATGTGCTTACAGCAATCGTTTTGTTCTGAAGGAAAATTTATGTATGTATGTGTTAAGGGAGCTGACATGCCTATATAAACTGGTAACCATATAGGATAACTCATATGGCCAAAAAATAAAGGCTATGCCCATAATGGCTAGAGTTATCAACCCAAAAAAGAGAAATAAGAGTCAGACAATGTGCACTTCCGTATGACGTCAATGCACAGTGGGGGGCAATTGCAATGTATCATAATATTTCTTTTTCTTTTCTCCCTCGTTCTATTGTTCAAAAATTTTTATTTTACTTGGACATTAAAGAATTGCTATAAACGCTATTTGGGAGACGAAGTTGATTAAAAAACCATCTGGTCATCATTTCGCCAGCGCTGAGAATCCTGCATCAAGAGGATCAAAGGAGACAAGAAGAATTTGTGTGAGCAGAGGGGGGGAGGCAATCTGGAACCATTACTGTCATATCAAGCTCTATGCACTACACTGGTAACAAGAGAAAGAATTACCTAAAGTTAAGTGCTAAATATAGGTATTGAATATTGAGGATCTGTTGGTATTAGTGACAGTTAAGGTCCACTCAGGATATGGATACAATCCAATTTTTCAATTATTCTTTCAAAATTGCTTTTTTAATTATTTAAGCAGCAATTATTAATCAGATTCGATTATATATTACATTTTATTCCCCCCTGCAAGTATTCAAAATATTACTGTTATCCTATGGCTTGTGAGACCTTCTTTCCATTTTTACATTCAAACTGTGACCTGCTATCAGATAGTATGGCTTTTGGTTTACCAAATTTCACAAACTAGTCCTTTTCTCTAACTTAGTCAGAATCACTTTGCGAGTTGCATTAAACAAACAACAGAGTCTTTTAAATTTAGATAATACTTCCGAAACTGGCCCTCTGACATTTGTCACACATTTTATATGGTTATTTATCCGACTTACAATGTTGTCAAAAAATACACACTCTCTTAGTTTTAGTATATACTTCTTAGTACCTACATGTGGAAAACCAAATTGATGTAATCGCTTATATTGTCTATGTATGCACTGTTCCATCACACCTTCCAGTCTTTCACAGTTTCATTACATCACCTAAACAATACACCTCTATGTTTCATTTGGTATTCAGACAGTTTATTGTAACAATCTCTTCCATCCCTCATCATGATTTGGTTACTTTCTCATGTATTTAAAAATTCTTCCTATTTTCTTCTTCTCCTTACCCCCTTTTATAAGAAATAGTTTTACATGATCCTCTTTTACATCTCGTCCAAAGTCACCATTCTCTTCCAGTGGTAGCCTGGATAATGCATCTGCTACTGTGTTTTGTACTTATTTCAAAGTAAAATTGTTGCATAAAGACTATCCTCTTCATCAACAATGAATGCATTAGTGTAAGTTTCTTCAAAAATATAAAGGCCCTGTGGCTAGTAAAATGATAATTTTGTTTCCTCACTGATAATCTCTGAACTTATTGAATACCAAAATTATCATTGGAGCTTCATTCTCTGTCACACTGTAATTTCTCTTGTACCTAGTCAATGATCTGCTTGCAGGGGCAGTTGTCCTGTGATCTTCCTCCTCACCATTCCCAAAATTTTGAAACCATTCTACTCTAGTGCCATATCTACTTGAATCAGTCCCTAGACAATAAGGTCGACTATGGTCAGGATGGTCTAAAATTCTGTCCTCGTTCAAAGACTCCTTAAGATGGATAAAAGCTTCCAGACATTACCTCTGATGACGTCACACTTGACAAAAGAATAGAAGATTTAAAAAAGCTAAGGTGCTAAAGACTTCCACAAGAGAAAAGAAGAATGAAATCACATACTGGTACCCAGAAGAAAACCTGATATCTGATGATTCATTCTGTGATGTCTCTGGAGAGTACAGCATGTCACCGGATAACATGTACCAAAAACTACGTTCTGACGAAACCTTAGACAGACTGTCAGATTTACAGTGTATGAAATGGATGTGCAGTCAGAAATAATGCAAACGTAAGGTACAATAGGCGAAGTTGACGACATCCTATTTCAAATGCCTTGAAAGAAAAAAACTGGTACAAATCAACGGCTAATGAATACAAATCCGTAATAAAACTGAAAACTGGAATCTTGTACAATCTCCAAAGAACGTAAAAACTTCAACTTGTCGCTAGATATTGTGTAGAAAGCAAGATGGACGTTACAAAACCAGACCACAAGCAAGATGTTTTGAGCAAAAGGAAGGATTTGACTATTCAGAAATATTTAAGAATGTTGCATATTACGAACCAATTAGAATGCTACTTAGTCTTGCAGGTATAAATAAAATGAGAATATTAACTTTTGACATAAAGAAAGCTTTTGTATGCATCGATCTGCAAGAGGAAATCTACATGAACCAACCTGACAGAATCAAAGATGGTACAAACAGAGTTTGTAAATTGAAGAAGAGTTTATATACTCTAAAACAAGCTCCAAAGAACAGAATAAGTATTTCTTAAATTATATGGTGACATTAGGCTTTATTATCAGTGACAACATTCTTTGTATTTACTATACTGAGTATATCTGAATCAAATGCCTCATCTTAGGAAGCAAATTAAAATAAGTGCTTAGGAAATTTTTGTAAATCAGTCTATGCATACAAAGTAGATCCTAAGACAGTCTAAGTTTGATAATTTGAATCCAGTAGCTACACCTTTGGAGTGTGGAATGGAGGCAGATGGAGAAAATCTTGTCAGTAATATGCCACTGCAAAGAACTGAAGCCTATAAAGAAGCTGTTGGGAGTCTACTGTACCTTGTGACGATATTTCGTTCAAGAATACATTCTGTGATCAAAAGTATCCGGATATCTGGCTGAAAATGACTTTCACGTTCGTGCCGCCCTTTATCTGTAATGCTGGAATTCAGTATGATGTTGGCCCATCTTTAGCCTTGATGACAGCTTCCACTCTCGCAGGCATACGTTTAATCAGGTGCTGGAAGGATTCTTTGGGAATGGCAGCCCATTCTCCATGGAGTGTTGCACTGAGGAAGAGGTATCGATGTCGGAGAGCGAGGCCTGGCACGAAGTCGGTGTTCCAAAACACCCCAAAGATGTTCTATAGGATTCAGGTCAAGAGCCTGTCCAGGCCAATCCATTACAGAATAGTTATTGTCGTGTAACCACTCCGCCACAGGCCGTGCATTATGAAAAAGTGCTCGGTCGTGTTGAAAGATGCAATCGCCATCCCCAAATTCCTCTTCAACAGTGGGAAGCAAGGAGGTGCTTAAAACATCAATGTACGCCTGTGCTGTGATAGTGTCATGCAAAACAACAAGGGGTGCAAGCCCCCTAAATGAGAAACACGACCATACCATAACACCACCGCTTCTGAATTTAACTGTTGCAACTACGCACACTGGCAGATGATGTTCGCTGGGCATTCGCCATACCCACAAACTGCCATCGGATCGTCACATTATGGACGGTGATTCGTCACTCCACACAACGTTTTTCAACTGTTCAGTCGTCCAATGTTTACTCTTCTTACACCAAGCAACTTGTCGTTTGGCATTTACTGGCGTCATGTGTGGCTTATAAGCAGCCACTCGACCATGAAATCCAAGTTTTCTCACCTCCCGCCTAACTGTCATAGTACTTGCAGTGTATCCTGATGCAGTTTGGAATTCCTGTGTGATGGTCTGGTTAGATGTCTGCCTATTACGCATTACGACGCTCTTCAACTGTCGGCAGTCTCTGTAAGTCAACAGAGAGGTCGGCCTGTACGCTTTTGTGCTGTATGTGTCGTTTCAAGTTTCCACTTCACTGTCACTTCGGAAACAGTGCACATAGGGATGTTTAGAAGTGTGGAAATCTTGTGTACAGGGGTATGACACAAGTGACACCCAATCACCTGATCATGTTCGAAGTCCGTGGGTTCCGTGGAGTGCCCCATTCTTGTCTCTCACAATGTCCAATGACTAAGGTGTCTGCGTACTTTTGATCACATAGTGTAACTTTTGCTGTTGAATACGCCAGTAGATTTAGTAATAAACCAGTGGTAGTCATCGGAAAATGGTGAAACATATTTTTCATCACCTAAAATGAACTATGACGTTTGCAATATTCTTTGATGGAGGCTCAACACTACTTACCTTTGCTGATTCTGATTATGGAGGGTTTGTTTCAAGTAGGCACTTCATCAGTCGAGTTCTTATCACGTGAGGAGGACACATTGTCTGGCACACTTGAAAGCAATGTCCTGTGGCAACTTCAACCACTGAAGCAGAATACCAAGCCACCATTTCTCTGAATGATGATATATCTTGGACAAGAACTTGGAAGTTCAGATTGGAACGAACTGGCAGAATGTGTACTGACACTCATGCTGCCATACATATTTTGAAGAATACCTATGAAGGCAAAATAACAAGAGTCAAGAAACATTGTGACATTCCACGAAAGTTCATCCAACAACGTATTGGTAAGAGTATAAAACTGAATCATGTGGAACGTTCAATTCATATTGCTAACATACTGCAAAAACACAGTTTTAAGAATTAAGAACGAAAATTATTAGGGAGGAGTGTGGAGAATTACTAATTTTTCTACGTCTTGTTGTATGTTGTTCAAGGTACTTTTATATATGTTCCATGTACCTTTTTTTTAATAATGCTGTATGCAGTTATTACTTTTTGCTCAGTCAGTTGTCTATTGTTTCTTGTTCAAGCATATTGTTGGAGAATAAGTTACTTTAGTGTGTACGCCTTTAAACATAACAAATAGTTACCTATCTTTAAAACAAGAGATAAAATGTTACACAATAGAAAAGGGCACTATTAATTTATAAGCAGGCATCGCTCCATTAATTTAAATTGTTATGGCATACATGCTTACCATTAAAGTAGCAACCAATATAAAAAGTTTCATTTCGTGTGGGAAAAATTCATAACGAATTAATTTACTAGCATAATACGCCATAAAAAGTAGCTTTCACTGGAAACTAGGTAACCTGCCTTTTCTGCATTTCTAAACAATCGTCTCGTCTTGAGGCTTCAACCATAACTTCAAGACCTACGACAGAAATGCTGATATTTTAACCCATTTTTGTATCAGATAGTCAACTGAAGAAGGTAGTTGTGTTATTAACAAATAGTAGAAAAAATTTGGTTGAAATTGACAACAGTTACAACAGATCACAATAAAAGGAAAAGCAAACTTATCATCTTTAAATGCTAAGCAGTTCTTGTCCTGTTTTGATTTTCAGGTGGTTTAAATAGTGCTTAAGGGATAATTTGGCTTTCATTACTTTTTGAGAAACTGTAAATTGGGCCCAAAGTGAAATCTCGAACCCCTACTTGAATCATCCACTCAGCGAGTGATTCATGTAGTCACTGTGATAATATAATTGGTAATACGTTTGAAAAATAGAAAATGAATTAATAAATAAATGTCGTGAACGGATAGCTGTGGAGAATTTAAAATATTATTCCACATTCCTTACGACTGTATGTGGTCGTATCGTAAGAACCAAGCTTTCTATCTTTTGTGGAAGCACTTTGTAACTGACTTCTCTGACCTTGAAATCTGCGTGTACAACTGTCTATTAACTGATATGCCTCTGGCAGAGCGTCTTTTAGTATCTCTGGGTGTTTATCTTTGGCGCAGATTTAGTATACGTATAATATTTATAAATTATTATGTTCTAAAGCGTTGCCTAATTCTTTAGAATGTTTAAACACAATTGTGCGTATCCTGACTGCAACTTTTCGTCCACCGTTACTCATCGATTTCCGAAGGATCCAGTAAGGTAAAACACAAATTATGGCTGCTGCGATCAAAGTGTAACATCGTAGGTAGTGACTCTTTCCAACGACTGTGCCGCACAAGTCGCATGTTTGTAATATATTATCTTGTATACAGAAGTCTGAGATTATTGAATAGATCGGCGCTAATTTTACAATGCTTGGAGATGATGATTGTAGTGATGAGGGATTGGAGAAGGATCTACTATACGACGAGAATGCCAAAAATTTCAACAGTTCAATGGAATTTTAGTGCTTCTTAAAATAACATGTCATGATGCCCTTTTTGACGTTTATGTTGTCAGAAAAAAATCGAATATAAAATCCCAAGAAGTTGTCTTACGTTTGGAGGCACAAGACGCATTGCACCATACAGCGCGGAAAAAGTTGAAGGCGACGTTCAGTTGGATTGTTGAAGTTCTAGTTACGTGGTGTTAGTATTAATGGTTGCTAAAATGAGAGTCGTATCATTTTGTTTCATTTATTTTTGTTTTGTTATGACATCACGCAAAAATCGTTAATTGTACATGCTGTTCAGTTGAAGGCTATCGACGATTGGTTCGTAGTTCGGTTTTATTCATAATGACGTAGTGGTCACTGCTTGTTATTCGGGATCTTTTAATGTTAATGTCATCTTAAACACTACACTGCCCCTGATTTGTGTAATTGCACCGTCTAAAAGATTTCTCTGTTAACGTACGTTTAACGTGCCCATCCAGACCTACTCGCTTAGGGTCTACTGTCAACAGTAGACCATTATTAGATGTTTTCCATATTTGCCATTCTAAGCTACTTTTTAAAATGACGGTTGCAAATATTTGGCTGTGGGACATGCATTTGTCACTTTGAACCATTATTGAAGTTTATTTAATTTTTATTATTTATGATAAATGTGCATATTATATCCCAAAATATTGATGCCAAGTGCGTGTTATGTTACGGGTTTTATCAAGGTACAAATTTTGCGTTTGATTCTTGTTACATTCGTCATGTTTTGAAAGTTTAAAATTCATTCTGCACAGAGGAGGATATTGAATTAGAAACTTGAAATTGTGATTATTTAGTCTATGGCAGCATGTATTAAAGTTGCAGTTGACCACCCAGAATAAGGTTCACCACTCCAGACAGACTGGCACCTCTATCTAACCAAAGTAGATGGCACTCTGTGGTTCTCATGTACGTGTAATAATGCCAGACATGGATCTGGTTCTCAGCCAAATTGTTAGAGCCATGAATGTTACAGAGGTCCGTATTAAGCAATTGCAAGCAAGTAAAAATTAATTGCTGGTTTCAGAGAAACACATTGATTTGTCTAGTGAATCGTTTAAAATTCTTTGGTTTCGGTAGGGTAACATGTCAAAATGAACTCCAAAACCTGCTAAACAAATCATGAAGCTCAGCTTAGCATGTTTTGCACTTTGTTGTATCTCATATGTTTTGTATGTGTAGACAAGTATGTTTTCTTATTTTGAATAGTTTCGCTAGTTATCTTGTTATTTCAGTTTTTGGACACTGCAGCATAGTAAACATTTTAAGAATGTTTGTTGAAGAAAACTGTCTTGCAGTGGTCTCTTGAAAAATATTGTAATTATTTACGCTCAATATCCGATACATTTACTTCTTACACTGTTCCTTATCAGTAATAGAAATCGGTTTCAGGTTAGCTGAAATTTACACACTGATGATAGTAATACCCAAAAAGAATTCCTTGGCTCTTCATCTAGCATTGAGAATGCAGTTATGTATTCTGAAGCAAAGATTCCACCTAGGCCTAGCTCCAAATACATGTAATTTGAGAAATTAGGAATCACCGTGAATTCAAAATAAAGTCAGAGCTGTGTCTGACTTCTCTGCCCTTGCTACAGATTGCTGCTTTGTAGGTTAAAGAATTGAAGATTTTTGTAGCAATGTTTACTGTGAATAGACCTTTTATTCTTATTACTGAATGGCACAAACTGAATCTTACCACACACAGTGCTCATAATAACAGGCTACACAGCAGACGGTTTGTACTAATCTTGCCAAGTGCAAAAGCGAGCAATTCAAACAAGCTGAAATAAATAGTAATGGCCATATGCAAAATGAAAGAGAGTGAAATTTCTAGTGGTCATTCTGATAAGTTCGGATAGTCTAAACACAAATAAGTTCAATTTTCACTGTGTTTATCTAAGGAGTATTTTTCACTCACCGTTGCCTGGGGTTGTGTGGATTATCTTCTGGAGCAGTCCACTTAAAGTAAATAAAATATATTTCTTCATAGTATTCTGGAGGAAACTTGAATCATTTAAAAATGGTTGCTGATTTGTTGTGAAGGGGAAACTCATAATGGCACAGTCTAGTAATCTAATTGAAGGAGATGGAAAGTGACAGTTGTTTCCTTATTAAACTGAAGAGGATAAAAAGTAACATATTTGAGAACATTGCAGATATATACAGTTTGACACTAAAGCAACAAATCAACAGAACAGGGAGAATTAAATAGTATTTATAGACTTCTGAAAAGCTTTTATCATAATCTTATCAGAAGGAAAATTCATGTGGGAAAACAAAAATTATGAAATAGAATTCCTGCATGGTAGTTACTTTCATGGCAGGACATTTTTAATGTTGCTGATGGACACACACAAAAGTGTCCAAGCTTCTAGTTTCTTCATTGAGGAGAAAAGAGGATTATTTTGGGAAAGGTTAGAAGGACCAGTCGTTGAGATACCAGGTGGACAAGAACCCATCCATTGTAAGAGTGATGGGGAGAAAAGGTGAAATGAAATGGGAGGTCTTGGAGATTCTGACACCTCCTGCTTAATCTTTTTCTTCCCTTATCCTTGTAACCCCTCAGGTGTATCTCATCCTGGGTGGGTACCAAGCAAGGTGGCATATGGAGTGATGGCAGTTTCAGTCCATGGCCAATCATTCAGATTATTATTTTCCATGGTTTCCCTAAACCACTCAAAGCAAGTAGTGGGATGCTTCTGTTGAAAGAACAAGGCCAATTTCTTTTCTCAGTCTGAGCTTCTGCTATGCCAATAATGACCTTATCATTGAAGGGACTTAAAATGCTCATTTTTTTCTATCCTGGGGTCTGAGTGGCCTGCCCTTCATCTTTAACTTTCCCAAGTCTATCCTTCTTCCTTTCCTGTGGAAGATACTAGTATTTTTGTAAGCTAAGATGATTTTGTATAGTTTTATGTGTGTCTTATCGACATCCCTAAAAATTTCACTGTCTGAAGATGAGTAATGGCCAGCAATTTTTTCTCGTAATTTTAAAGATTTATCATAATCTGTGAGCTAACGCCATGTTGGATGTAAAAAGGAAATGTAAAGAGCCATCTGATTGAAGTATATATGAATTGCTTTCCCAACATATTGATGATACTGAGCCAGGACCAACAAAACAAATGTAATTTATGAATAACAAAGAACTGAGTGATAGTTATTTTTTATTAGAACACTCCTTTTTTTTCATTGGTTGATAGCAATGGTTGGTTTGAAAACTGAATGAATTCTGTTTACTCTTTTATACAAAGAATAAAGAAAATTATTATTTTTTTTCAATGAACTACCAGTATACACGAATTATCCTAATTTGCTAAGATTATGGGCTCTCGGTAACTAAAAGTAACAAGTGTGTAATGCCCAGGTATGCTTCAATGTAATAAAACTCGCTATTCTTCCGTTCACATTCTTGAATGTGATCAGACAAATTGACACTATGGTAAAAGTCGACTTCTGGTGGTAAAGCACATGTAATAAAACTTGCTATTTTTTCTGTTGTCACTCTTGAATGTGATCAGGCAAATTGACACTATGTTAAAAGTCAGTACTTTCAGTGAATTCTGGTGGTAAAACGCAGGTCTTGAAACAAAGAGTAGCAGGTCAGTCGAACAATGGGAAATTTTTGCCTGTCTTTAACGTAGCCTTCACCTCAATTATGTAAGAATTTGCCAGGAACAACATTTTTGGATTCCACATTGAATTGTAGGTCCCCATTCCCTTGTAGGATTACTGAGGTAAGTTAGGAACACTAAAGTATGTTTTGGAAAATCAGTACCAGCTTTGTCCAGATATAGCAATGTCAGCTGTTTATTAACACCATTGACACAAACACATATATCATTCATTTTTTATGGTTTGGGCAATTGAAACTGGGGCGGTACTCTCGGATTTTCCTTGCTAAAGCAACATTTGGAAAGAAAGTTCATCATTTCTGTGTTACCTTTGTTGCCTTCAGATTCATTTCCTATGTCATCCATGAGTGTCTCATGAAAGTTGTATGTGGACAATTAACAGTACAGGCAGGAAGTGAATGGAAGCATTTGAAATGTGGTGGTATGGAAATATGTTGATGTGATAACAAATGAAGAGCTATGGATAGGCTTGGGAGTCATTCTAGGATAGTCTGTGCAGTTGTGATGACCACTGTCTCAGGATAGTGTAGTGGTCTGCACATCTGCCTGGTAAGCAGGAGAACCTAGTTCTGTTCTTGGCCTGGCACAAATTTTCAACATTCCCCATTGATTTAAATCAATGATGGTCATTTCTTTGTGTTTTGATTCATTATGGCTGTGAGATCTGAAAGAACAGACACCACATATATGAAGCAAGTAGGTGTTCAGTTTTTTCACTGAATTGTTTTTCTAATAGGTAGTTTATAAAAACACAAAAGAATTGGCCATATAAAATGTTGTATATTTTATTTTGTTAAATTAAGAAAAACACGTGAACACTTGCTCCCCTCTGATAATCATTGAAAAAATTAAAAAGGTATCTGCAAATATTAATGTTTCAACACAAACAAATCCTTTTTGTAAAATATGGGACAAAAAAAGTGGAGGCATCATCAATTTTGAGAGCATTTCCATTTGTCCATGAAAATCCCCACAGTATCATTGAGAAAAATATTGTTAAATATTCAAAAAACATCAACAACACAAATGAGATTAAAATATACAAATGGAACAAAAATGCAATTTAAAAAAACTACCAGCTATAAAATGTGCTCATATATTGCACAACTTCGTTACAGTGGTAACTTCTGTCTCATAACTAAATTAACTCATTCCAATGATTTCTATAGTTTTGCTTATATATTTAAACACATCAACACTACACAAAATGTTGACATAGCAATCTACATTCAAATTCTAGTCACGTGTGACTAGGTGCTTTAATGATTCACATTTAATTTTTATTATATGAGGACCACTTTGTTACCACCAACCTTGCAGACTCTTCCCAAAGTATCATTGATAAAAATATTAACTTGTAAAGAAAAATCAACAGCATAAGTAAGCTTAAAGTACAGAAATGCAACAAAAAATTGCAATATAAAACAAAACTACACACTATAAAAGGTTCTCATGAGTTACATATCACATGAACACTAATGTCATTACAATGGTAACTTCTGTGTCAACTGCAATGATATGTAGAGTTTTGTTTATAGCATTTAAACACTTTCTCAGAAGTCAATATTATGTCAACCCTATACAAAGTGCTGATGCAGCAATCTACATTCAAGTTCTAGTTACACATGACTAGATGTTTTAATAATTAAGTTTTTTTTAATTTTTTTTATGAGAACCACTTTTCTACAACCAACCTTGCAGATGGTTTTCTTTAATCATAAGAATAGCTATTTGCTTTGGTTATGTCACATTCATGTGGAATATGAGAGAATGGGAAGTTACAAACATTATCATCAGGCCAATAGAAGGGCAGAACTGGTTCATGAGGATGCATGGATCTTATTGTAACATCTCCTTCTTCACTGTTCTGTTTCTTAACAGTCCCAAATACCAAGGAGAATCATTTGAACTTGCAACATAGCAGTTGAGTTGCACAGAACATTCTGGCATTAGTGGCAAAAGTGCAGAGAAATCATGGGTGATATTGCTGAAATCAGTATTGCAGCTTAGCCTTTTTGCTCCAGTATTATTTGGTGATAGTGGTATAATGGGTTGCATAGATCGTATTCCAGGATCCGTTTTTGTGCTTTCAAAGTTTAGAAGAAGAAAATTTCCAACTTGTACCATTTTGTATCTTGAAGCAAAGAACTGAAATGCCCTGTAGGTTCTTCTGGGCCCTAGGCTAGTTAAGCCAGCATTGAGCATAGATTTTTCAGGAGTCTGTACCTTCACATTAGTGACATTTATATCATGTGATG
Source organism: Schistocerca gregaria (assembly GCF_023897955.1). NCBI lineage: Eukaryota > Metazoa > Arthropoda > Insecta > Orthoptera > Acrididae > Schistocerca > Schistocerca gregaria. The sequence goes on along the minus strand of NC_064923.1, from coordinate 615,871,731 downwards.
CCAAGTTGTCACTTGCTTGTTGTTCATTAATAAGTTTGGGCCCATTTTTTTGCCAGACACAACGCCAAATCCTCTAATTTTGAAGTCATATTCCTTTTCTAAACTAACTTCACGCAGTCCAGATGAAGCATATCATTTGTGACACATGAATGGACACAGCAAATTTTCTTGTGTAGAGAGAATCTATGCAGGTACATTGTCTCTGTGTTTAACACCCAAACATGAATCAGATGCACAGAGTGAATGACTGTTGCTTCACCATAATGTAAGTTCTTGTTCTTCATCAATCGGTTCATTCAAACTTGCCAGGACGCTATCACTAAGAATGCTGTCCAACAAGATAACGCTGCCTGCTTGTGCCTTCCATATTGCTTGATGTATAAAACCACCATTTGTCATGAATAACCGAAAGTATTTTGGCGTAATGAAAAAGTGATTAAGTAATGACAAAACCATTTTCTTCTGTTGTTGCATTGCAAAGGTATCTCAGATTATTATTTTAATATTATTGTTACTTTTTACAGTAGATAATACTGTTGTTTTGGAAATGAATATTTGAAAAACTGTAACAATTAAATTCATGATCTGTTCAGTACAACTCAGAACTGCGTGCTCAGAAAACATGACTCAAAATGAAATGCATGATGCAATACATTTGGTGGTAATAAAACAGTGTTCTCACATAAAAATTTTCCCAGGGATATCCAACCTAGCTCCCCCACCCCTTCAACATTTTACTGGTGACATGGTAGTCGTAAATTACAACTTAAAAACCTCTTCAAATTGAGTTTTTTTCCGCACTTCCATCATTTTTACAAGCTGATTCTTTTTGTGTGACACAAAGAAGTATTTATAATAATATTGTAAACCTATGTATATAATATGTATATAATGTATATAATGTATATATGTATATAATATTGTAAACCTTTCAAAGGAATTTTGAGAAGGCAATACCATAAAAATTATTACATCCATGCATCATGTTTGTTTAAAAGTAATTATTTTTAACTTAAGACACAGATTATGGATATTCATTATAAGGAGCAAGCATTTAAATGCTTAAACCTTCCCTTTTAACTAAGAAGAAATGTCGAGCATCTACTACAAAAACTGTAGGACCTAGTGCATTTTAAAATGAAAAAGGAGATCATCTATGAAAGCCTGAGTTCCTGAATCCATATAACTTCTTTACATCATAACTGATAAAGTACTTGCCCTGCAACACTTAAATTGTGAGAATATTCATATATTTAGGTGAATTTTAATCACACAACATTTCAAGGTTTTGTGTGATGGTGGGTGACATTTCCTAATGTTCCTGGATGATTTGACTTCGAATGAGCCCTTAGTAACATATTCCATTTTGTCACATGCGTGGTCAAAAGTATGGTTCCTAGCATGACTTAATGTATCTAATTGCTACAGTACTTCTGCCATCTCAATTCTACAACTTCATTTAGCAGAGATAATCTTGGACATATCTTGCTGTCATATTTGGTAGGAATATCAAATTCGCGAGAACCAATAGCAACTGCTATAGGCACTGAGGAGAACTAATTTAAAAGAAAATGCAAAACTAAAATAGTCTGATTGGAAACAATAATGACAAGTTTGTGTCTAGTGTGTACATTTGTTTCAAATGGTTTTCTTTCGTTAGCTCAGGATTACTGTGTAAAAAGACAATAATCTCAGATATATACAGCACAGGAAAGGGTAATATTTTTTAGTTCTTGAATAGCGGCTGACAGGATGTTCTTGGGGAGGCAGCACATATTTTTCCAATGATTCTTTTTTGAAGTAGCAGGGTTTGTGATGTGGCTTGGATTTCCATCCCACGCTCCCCCCCCCCCCCCCCCCCCCCCCACACACACACACACACACACACACACACACACACACACACACACACAAACTGATCTATTTGTAGATTCAAAGTAACTGTGTTGTACCTCTTTCCTGATGTTTATCTGTTAAATCAGATAACATGTCCATTGCAAAGGCAAGGCTGTTCAATTTAGTAGCTAAATAATCTGTATGTACTTGCCAGCTTAAGTTTTTGTCCAAGTTTAGTTTCAAGAATTTGATGGTTTCAACTTTGTTCATAACATGATTTTTATGTACAATACTGATAAGTGTTTTTGATTGTTTGGTTTTAAATTGTTAAGACCATTTTATTGAAAACATTTATCTAGGTTGTTCACAGTGTATTATTATGGCATCTGGGATTTCCCTTGCATTTTTTTTAGGAGTACTGAAGTATCATTGGCAACATGACTGGTCTGGCACTGATATCGAGAAGTAGTAGTTGTTGTGGTCTTCAGTTCTGAGACTGGTTTGATGCAGCTCTCCATGATACTCTATCCTGTGCAAGCTACTTCATCTCCCAGTACCTACTGCAGCCTACATCATTCTGAATCTGCTTTGTGTATTCATCTCTTGGTGTCCCTCTACGATTTTTACCCTCCACGCTGCCCTCCAGTACTAAATTGGAGATCCCTCGATTCCTCAGAACATGTCCTACCAACCGATCCCTTCTTCTAGTCAAGTTGTGCCACAAACCTCTTCTCCCCAATCAATACTTCCTCATTAGTTATGTGATCTACCCATCTAATCTTCAACATTCTTCTGTAGCACCACATTTCGAAAGCTTCTATTCTCTTCTTGTCCAAACTATTTCTCATCCATGTTTCACTTCCATACATGGCTACACTCTATACAAATACTTTCAGAATTGACTTCCTGACACTTAAATCTATACTCGATGTTAACAAATCTCTCTTCCTCAGAAACCCTTTCCTTGCCATTGCCAGTCGACATTTTATATCCTCTCTACTTCGACCATCATGTATTATTCCCCCCCCCCCCCCCCCAAAAAAAAATAGCAAAACTCCTTTACTACTTTAAGTGTCTCATTTCCTAGTCTAATTCCCTCAGCATCACTCGACTTAATTCAACTACATTCCATTATCCTCGTTTTGCTTTTGTTGATGTTCATCTTATATCCTTCTTTCAAGACACTATCCATTCCATTCAACTGCTCTTCCAAGTCCTTTGCTGTCTCTGACAGAATTACAATGTCATCGGCGAACCTTAAAGTTTTTTTTTCTTCTCCATCGTTTTTAATACCTACTCCGAATTTTTCTTTTGTTTCCTTCACTGCTTGCTCAATATATAGATTGAATAACATCGGGGAGAGACTACAACCCTGTCTCACTCCCTTCCCAACCACTGCTTTCCTTTCATGTCCCTCGACCCTTATAACTGCCATCTGGTTTCTGTACAAATTGTAAATAGCCTTTCGCTCCCTGTATTTTACCCCTGCCACCTTCAGAATTTGAAAGAGAGTATTCCAGTCAACATTGTCAAAAGCTTTCTCTAAGTCTACAAATGCTAGAAACGTAGGTTTGCCCTTCCTTAATCTAGCTTCTAAGACAAGTTGTAGGGTCAGTATTGTCTCACGTGTTCCAACATTTCTGCGGAATCCAAACTGATCTTCCCCGAGGTTAACTTCTACTAGTTTTTCCATTCGTCTGTAAAGAATTCGCATTAGTATTTTGCAGTTGTGACTTATTAAACTGATAGTTAAGTAATTTTCACATCGGTCAACTGCTTTCTTTGGGATTGGAATTATTATATTCTTCTTGAAGTCTGAGGGTATTTTGCCTGTTTCATACATCTTGCTCACCAGGTGGTAGAGTTTTGTCAGGACTAGCACTCCCAAGGCCGTCAGTAGTTCTAATGGAATGTTGTCTACTCCGGGGGCCTTGTTTCGAGTCAGGTCTTTCAGTACTCTTCACGCAGTACCGTATCTCCCATTTCATCTTCATCTACATCCTCTTCCATTTCCATAATATTGTCCTCAAGTACACCGCCTTTGTATAGACCCTCTATATACTCCCTCCACCTTTCTGCTTTCCCTTCTTTGCTTAGAACTGGGTTTCCATATGAGCTCTTGATGTTCATACAAGTGGTTCTCTTATCTCCAACGGTCTCTTTAATTTTCCTGTAGGCTGTATCTATCTTACCACTAGTGAGATAACCCTCTACATCCTTACATTTGTCCTCTAGCCATCTCTGCTTAGCCATTTTGCATTTCCTGTCGATCTCATTTTTGAGACGTCTGTATACCTTTTTGCGTGCTTCATTTATTGCATTTTTATATTTTCTCCTTTCATCAATTGAATTCAATATTTCTTCCGTTACCCAAGGATTTCTACTAACCCTCGTCTTTTTACCTACTTGATCCTCTGCTGCCTTCATTACTTCATCTCTCAGATCTACCCATTGTTCTTCTACTGTACTTCTTTCCCCCATTCCTGTCAGTTGCTCCCTTTATGCTCTCCCTGAAACTCTGTACAACCTCTAGTTTAGTCAGTTTATCCAGGTCCCATCTCCTTAAATTCACACCTTTTTGCAGTTTCTTCAGTTTTAATCTACAGGTCGTAACCAATAGATTGTGGTCAGAGTCACATCTGCCACTGGAAATGTCTTATAATTTAAAACCTGGTTCCTACATCTCTGTCTTACCATTATATAATCCATCTGAAACCTGTCAGTATCTCAAGGCTTCTTCCATGTATACAGCCTTCTTTTACGATTCTTGAACCATGTGTTAGCTATGATTAAGCTGTGCTCTGTGCAAAATTCAACCAGGCGGCTTCCTCTTTAATTTATTACCCCCAATCCATATTCACCTACTACGTTTCCTTCTCTCCCTTTTCCTACTACCAAATTCCAGTCACCCATGACTATTAAATTTTCGTCACCCTTCACTATCTGAATAACTTCTTTTATTTCATCATGCATTTCTTCAATTTCTTCGTCATCTGCAGAGCTAGTTGGCATATAAACTTGTACTACTGTAGTAGGTGTGTGCTTCGCATCTATCTTGGCCACAATAATGCATTCACTATGCTGTTTGTAGTAGCTTACCCGCATTCCTATTTTCCTATTCATTATTAAACCTACTCCTCCATCACACCTATTTGATTTTGTGTTTATAACCCTGTAGTCACCTGACCAGAAGTCTTGTTCCTTCTGGCACCAAACTTCACTAATTCCCACTATATCTAACTTTACCCTATCCATTTCACTTTTTAAATTTTCTAATCTACCTGCCCAATTAAGGGATCTGACATTCCACGCTCCGATCCGTAGAACGCCAGTTTTCTTTCTCCTGATAACGACATCCTCTTGAGTAGTCCCCACCCGGAGATCTGAATGGGGGACTGTTTTACCTCTGGAATATTTTACCCAAGAGGACGCCATCAACATTTAATCTTACAGTAAAGCTGCATGCACTCACGAAAAATTATGGTCGTAGTTTCCTCTTGCTTTCAGCTGTTCGCAGTACCAGCACAGCATGGCCGTTTTCGCAGTACCAGCACAGCATGGCCATTTTGGTTATTGTTACAAGGCCAGATCAGTCAATAATCCAGACTATTGCCCCTGCAGCTACTGAAAAGGCTGCTGCCCCTCTTCAGGAACCATATGTTTGTCTGGCCTCTCAACAGGTACCCCTCCGTTGTGGTTGCACCTACGGTACGGCCATCTGTATCGCTGAGGCATGCAAGCCTCACCATCAACGGCAAGGTCCATGGGGGGGAGGATCGAGAAGTAAATCATTTATATATAAGAGAAAAAGGATTAGCCCTTGGATGGAGCCTTGTGCAACTTGTGAAATTGTATCCCATAGAGATGGATAACTGTAATTAAGTTGTGTGTGGCAGTTACTGCTGTAGTAGTGCCTTGTTTCTAGAAGGATTTTTGCATTAAAGTCGTCTCAGAATCCTTGAACCAGATGTGAAATTACAATTCGTACCTATTGCTCTTCTCTCTAATTCCATTCACATGTAAATATTCCATTGTGCTATATCCACTCCTGGATCCATTATGTTCCTTTGCTGCATTAAAAAAATACTGCGTGATTTGTGATAATTTTAGCGAATATCTTTACACTGCACACTGTTTTGAGCATATTTAAGATAAATAAATGTGTGAAATTATATGCTGACTGTATTCTCTCAAACTTTTTAACTGATCCACATTTTCCATTTTTCTTTTGTCTCTAAAGAAGTAAAATCTGGGCTCAGCGAGCAGGTAGATGGGACCTTCTTGACAAGGATGCCACTTATTTGAGTAATAACTGCAGGCTCTGTACCTTCCATTTTCATGATCGAATGTATACATCTACTGAGAGGAAGAGGCTTGTACAGATTGCAGTTCCAGAGATCTTTGTTCTGCCAACAGGTAGGTACACAACCTTTTGTCTCATTGGGCTAAAAACTGTGGTGTTACATTGAAGACAGGGTTGTTAATGTTTGTAGAAGAAGAGATTCTGTTTTAAGTTACTCATTATGTGTTGGTGCTTTTGACGAGTAATTATCTTCCCATAGTGATGGCTTTTATTCACCATGAATGCCTAACACTTGCTAACATTAAGTGGCTGCAGACTCCAATGTTAAACCATACACAAGACGCCTTTTATCAGATGCCATTTTTGTTAGGCAAAGCTTCTTTCTATTAGACAGGGGCATTCCTCTGCAAACCAGATTTCATGTTTTCATTTGCTTCATTTTGTGCTAGCTGTTAGGTGAGGTAGCTAAATAACAAATCCTGAAATCCTGTCTGCTTAACTGCTTACTCAGTCATGGAGGTGAAATTTACTGTTTTATTTTTATTTTTTTTTAAACGTGATTACACAGAATATAGGCCTGCCATTCATGTGAAGGTGTGTGATTGGCTGTCCTCTCTCATTCGTTACTTTGTTGTTTCCACCATGAACTTGCCACTGTTATCATTTTGTGAACTGCTTAATTAGTTACACTGAGATAACTTTACACTTGAAACAGTTAATTATTTGTACATTCATGTGTCAAAATCAACATTGAAACGCAGAACTATTTTTCTCATATGCATATAGCTACAGACATTTGATTTTAATGTTTCTCATATTTATATTTATATAAAAACTATTATAATGATTAATTCTGTACATTTAAGAATGATGGTTCAAAATATTTGCTGTGTGTGATTATCACTGAAAGGATTCTGAAAGATGAAAAATATTGACTTCTAGATTTCAGCTCAGTCTGTTAGAGAAAACCTTGAACTGCATGGTGAAAGAAATCATAACATTTGTGGGGCTCAGTTTATGTGCAAAATGTCTCTGTAAGCTGATTTTGTGTGCAATATTGATTGAATTTTACTGTCCAATTTATTAATTCAGCTATGACTTGTAATTTTATTTTCCAATAAAAATGGTATATGCGCGCGCGCATATACCTATCCTTTTTTCCCCCTAAGGTAAGTCTTTCCGCTCCCGGGATTGGAATGACTCCTTACCCTCTCCCTTAAAACCCACATCCTTTCATCTTTCCTTCTCCTTCCCTCTTTCCTAATGAAGCAACCGCCGGTTGCGAAAGCTCGAAATTTTGTGTGTTTGTTTGTGTGTTTTTTATTGTGCCTATCTACTGGCACTTTCTCGCTTGGTAAGTTTTGGAATCCCTGTTTTTAATATATTTTTCCCATGTGGAATATTTCTTTCTATTTTATTTACATAAATAAACAGCAAGATGCACATAAATTCTCACGCAAAAGAGGTAATAATGTGCCAAAATAATGGGTTGTTTTTATTGTTATTAAGAAGAAAATGCCATAATGCTAATGTACTGGAACTCTGAGCAGCAGACATAACAGGAATGCTACTGCTTAGGACTGCAATGAGTTACAATAGGCTTGTGTTTTTCTAAGCTGTATGCAGTCTGCTGATATGGAAACGAGGAATGACAGGAGAAAAACTAAAAGTTGGTTGCAATTGTTCAGTATTGGATTTTTTTGCTGCTAACTGTCAATGTTCTTACAGCCTGGTGAATTCACCATGATAGATGAAATGCTTCGCCCCTACTGAGACCACTGTAGATGGATTCAGTATATACCCAGCAAACCAGCTAAATATGGGACAAAAATGTTTGTTCTATGTGATGTAAAAAAACATTTTATTGCAGTAGTCTGGAGGATTATTGTGGAATGAAACCAAAGGAAAATATCAGATATCTAATTCTCCCAAGGACATACTGAAAAGATATGTGGTGTCTATAGAAAATTCTAACAGAGACCTTACAACTGACAACTGCTACACGAACTACTTCCTTTCTGAATATTTGTTGCAGAAGACTATCACTTGCATTGGTACAGTGACGAAGAACAGATGTGAAATTCTTCCAGAATTTCTCCCAAACCAAACAAAATAAATTGGGAGTGCAGTTTTTTGATATGAGTAGAATAAGACTTGAGTTTTGTATCTTCTATGTAAAACCTGTGCTATCATACTTTTGTCTGCTGTGCATGACATGGCAACAGTGGGTGAAGAAATATATAAGCTGAAATCATAATTGAGTACAACATGACAAAAGGTGGAGTTGACGTTGTTAAAATGTGTGCCTGACACTCCATTTCAAGAATTACAATGAGATGGCCAATGGCTAGTTTTTCATTTTTCTGAACATTGCCGGAATTAATTTGCAAACAAATAGTGTGTGAAAGGTGTTATGAAAGTGGGCATATGTCAGAAAAAAACTGGCTAAATTGTTATTTAAAGAACTAAAAGTGCAAAAGCTTTTGTTATAAATGTTGAATATGGTGAAATGAACTGCTTTCATCAATAAATTTATTAGTTTGTTTAAGACAAGTTTCTTTTTACTGACAAATGACCATGCTGTAAATTTTACAACGCACACCTGCTGTTGTGACAACAGTAGGCACGCCTGCCGGGGATTTAAGCTATATTTGGCTACATTTTCCCATGAAACCTTCAAAAATGTTCCTAAATAGTAACAAATTGCTATTTTAAGCTATTTGTATAGTAGTAGCCTCATTTTTTTCTACATATGAAGTAATATTTTTGATAAGGATTGCTCCATAGTTGTTAAATATTTAATACAGTCATGTAGATAACATGGACAGCTTCTAAGATGACTCACTTTATTTTTTCTACCAGTTTCAGCCATAAATATCCATCTCCAGGCACTTGAGTAACACAGAGACAAAATAGGCATAATACGAGGGTCAGTCAAAAAGTAATGCCTCCTATTTTTTTTTCTACGTTTAAGTGTCAGGAAATTTAAATGCAATTACATAGGTTGAAAACCACAACATTGAGGATCATTTTGTCATTTTTCAATGTAATCTCCGCCCATCTCTACAGTTTTGGTCCATCTTTGAACAAGGGCATGTATCCCAGCACGGTAAAAATCACAGCTCTGCTTCCTAAGCCATTGACGCACGGATGTTTTGACGGCCTCCTCATCTTCAAAATGAATCCCACGATGAGCTTCTTTTAGTGGCCCGAACAGATGGAAGTCTGATGGTGCCAGGTCAGGGCTGTATGGGGGATGAGGCAAAACTTCCCATCCAATTTTGACAATCTCGTCAGAGGTGTGACGACTGGTGTGTGGTCTTGCATTGTCATGCAAAAGAAGAACATCTGCCATTGATTTTGTTGGGCGAACTCGCTGAAGACGTGCTTTAAGTTTTTTGAGGGTTGTGACGTATTGAACAGAATTTATTGTGCATCCCTGCTCCAAAAAATCAACCAGAATCACACCCTCTGTATCCCAGAAAACTGTTGCCATAACTTTCCCTGCCGATCGCACAGTTTTGAATTTTTTCTTCCTCGGCGAGCTTGTGTGACGCCACTCCATTGACTGCCTCTTTGATTCGGGTTCAAAAAAATGCACCCATGTTTCGTCCCCGGTCACAATTTTTTTCAGAAACTCATCTCCCTCCAAACGGAAGTGCTGCAAGTGTTGGGAGGCTATTGTTTTCCTTGCCTCTTTATTCTGATCGGTTAACATTCTTGGAACCCACCGTGCACAAACTTTTGAGTACCCCAATTGTTTAATAATCGTGATCACACTGCCTTTACTAAGAGAAATAATGCGACACACTTCATCTGCAGTCACCCGACGGTCACCACGAATGATGTCATCAACTTGCTGAATGTTGTGTGGAGTCACTGCACTCACCGGCCTGCCGCTCCACTTTTCGTCAGTCAACGGTGTTTGCCCTTCAGCTTCCTTACAACGACGAACTCATCGTCTAACAGTGCTGACATCCACTGTCACAACACCATACACCTTCTTCAGTCTTTCATGAATGCGTATGGGCGTTTCACCTTCTGCATTCAAGAATTCAATCACACAACGTTGTCTCAAACGAACATCGATGTCGGCCATCTTACAAACTTCTGCTGTGCTGCCACCTGTTGACACAGAAAGTTACTACTGCAGTGGATTGCAGAAGAAGGTTTGAGGAATGGCGCCAAATTCAGATTTTTCACTTAACTTAATTTTTTTAAGTAGAAAAAAAATGGGAGGCATTACTTTTTGACCGACCCTCATAGTACACAAACAGCATAACAAACATATAAAGTTTCACTTGTGAAACATGCGATGTAGAAATGAAACAGACGTAACTATATATGAATAAGCACAAGCACAATGTGCTTCACATATAAAACATATTATTTTTGTTGTACTTAAAAGTTTCTTTTGTTTTGCATTGTTCAGGGCCCAGTGATGATTGTTTATTTTCAAAACTGGTTACAAAATAAAATGGTTCATCTTGACAAGTTTCGGTATTCTCAGTATGACTTTCTTTTCATCCAAAGATTTCCCACTGAATATCTTCTACCTTCTCATAAATGCATTCTCCCATGTTTTATTATTCTTTCAACACATAAAAACCCAACTGAGCTAATACAATATCATTGCTGGAATCGAAGCCCATTCTTGACCTCTCTTTACTCTCAGGATCTGCTCTTATCGCCCAGAAACTGCACACCTACTGGCTATACACCTTCTGTGGACCATGGTGTGGTAAGGAAGGTACAGTTTGGCTGCTGTAGCCTATGCACAAACACACATCTTGTGCTACTTATACGCCACAGCTAGTGAGTCTAAAAATGTAGCAACAGGTTATGTCAGTACAGTCAATAATTCAACATATATAGATGTTTGAAGTCAATAATTTCTCACTAAAGCATTGGAAAAAAGGAACAACCAGATCAAAATAAGTCTTACACTGCCAGAAGGAACTTATATAATACTAAATACTGGTAAAAGATACAGCATAGGAGACAGTGCCGGAACAACATTGAAAGTATAAAATAAAAAGCAGGCGTCACATGGAAATTATGTGTCAGTCCCTCGAGAACCTGTTCACTAATATTACCAAACTAATAAAATTTTCTTCTCCTTCTTCCACATCTTTTGGAAATATTAAAAGCTTGGGAAGTGCTGACAACTATGTTCTCATCCATTATTCTCTTTACTGTGCAATTGGAATAGCTAGCGGTCTCTGCAACCCACTCTAGTAAAATTTATAATCAGGTTTTTGTTTTCTTGTTTGCCCCCTTCCAACATAAATTTAATGGAATTACATATAATCAGATGTGTCTGATTAGGCATAACTTTCTCTGCGCCTAAAAGTGCATGATGACTCTGATGTGATGCTACATACTGAAAAGGTAGCAACAAGAACACTTGAAGTATACAGGTAGGAAGGCGACAGTCAACGAAGGTGACCATCCGTATGAAAGAATGGGCTGCACTCGCTCATTGCTCAGGACGAAAATGCATTTCTGTGCAGGTGCCCCCTTTATTATGTGACCTCTAACTTTGTGCAGGTGACTAAGCAAATTGAAACACCAATTTTCCTCTATGATCAGCTCCATCCTCTACCAGAAAATGTGATAACTTAAAAAAATCATGGTGGACTTCTTGAGAGACTCTGAGAATTTGTGTGCACCATACTATACCGCACATTGCCTGACAGTAGTTTAATGACCTGTAAGTCATTGAGTAACCCAGAAGTCTAAATTTGTTTTAAAAATCACATATAGCATTTACTTAATATGGTGCATGCTGAATGGTATATAAACCAAATGCCAATATTTTTATATATAAAAAAATAGTAATGAGCACCTAGAATATAAATCTATTCCAAATACAGGTATTGTTTATGGTTGAGGAGTACAGAAATATATGTAGTGGGCTGCTGGATAACCAGCATGGTCAGCCTACAGACTTTTTAGAGTTTTTGATATTGTAGTTCACCATTCTGTACTGTTCTTTTGTTTGCTGATAGTGTTTGAAATTTGGTACATTCTTTCTGGTCAACACATTTTTCCTTACATTTTGTTCAGTGCTTTTTCAAACTAATTTCTTTAACTATTTGATTGGTTTAACACAACTTGTTTCTTTCGCAGGTGAAATAAAAATTTACTGGGATAATGATGCAATGTTTTTAATTAAAGCACCTGATATAGCCTCTCAGTTGGAGGTGTTTGATGAGATACGGAAAGAACTTAATTTGGAAGAATATCTTACAACTGGCAACATGAAACCTGGAGTGTCTGTTACACAAGGTATGTGTATATAATTCAAATATGATATGTAGGTTCAGTTTAATCTCAGTTTCACATTGATAATGACAGCTAAATAAATTACTGTAGCTTCTTAAGCTGCAAGAACTGGGGAAAAGTAAGCAAGATCATCATTAACTCTGTGATCAGGTTCAAGGTACTGCTAAGAGTTTTGTCCTCTGTTGGTTCTTGTCTGCTACTCTCCGTTGCCAGTCATCTCTTTCATCAATTTGTCTCACATATTCCTTGGTTCCATCAGTCCAGTAACTTTAAAGCATGACACGAGGCATTTGTTTGGATGTCATGTCCTACCCAACTTCAAGGTATTTAATTAAGCACTATATCTGGTACTTTATGTAATTTTTCAAGTCATAACTGTGCCTGATTTCCCATGTATTATATTGTACATATCATCTGCATCAGCTCCTCCCTTTATCCGCACTTCAGTGTCACATTGTCGGCATATGCCAAATGTGTGATATTTTCACATACAGTTTCTATTCTGTGAAATTTCAGTGCTAGGTTTCTTGCATAATCTCATCAAGTTTGAAGATAAACATTACAAGTAATAGGATGACCTTCTTGCTGTAGCAATAGGGCGACCTTCTTGCCTTAGCTGTCAAGCTTCAATTCCCGTAGTGATAGTTTTTGACTGCCCTTGTTTCGTTATTCCCAGCACTTGGAATATCAGGCATGTTTTCCCCTTTAGCATATTTCATTTCAGAGAAATAATAGGTTCATTTCTAAAAGAAAATAGTGCATTTAGGCTGATCAGCAAACTGTCAAGTTATGGACTTAACGTGTAAAGAATTTTTATGCAAGCTTTGTCACAAAAATTTGGAAATTTCTGGTAAGATCTATGGGACGAAAGTGCTAAGATCATTGGTCCCAAGGCTTACACACTACTTACTCTAACTTAAATTAACTTATGCTAAGGACAAATCACACACCCATGCCCGAGGCAGGCATCGAATCTCTGACGGAGGGAGCCGCGCGAACCGTGGCAAGACGCCCTAGACTGTGTGGCAAATTTGTCATAATGTTAGTGGATAGTAAATAATGAATATTGCTTAAAATTTTAATTGTATGATACTCAGCAGCACTTTTTTATTTTTATTAAAGGCAATCAATTTCTGTAATGAATCTGTTTAAAGAAGAACAACCAAATAACGGAATATACAATTATAATACAAAGCACCTTGTGTGTAGGTACACTACATGCAGAGCGCCACTTATTATACAAGGTAATACAAAAAGATATTCAGCTGTGCATAGCACATATACAGTGTCCAGTGAAACTCTCAGAATGTTCCATTCCCGTATAAGTCATGTCGTATGAACAGGAAACACATGTGCCGACCCTATTCTATCACTTCTTTCACCTTGAACTTAATTGTCCAAAGACCTCACATTAAGAGAGGTGTACATAAGCCATAAAAATTGCATATTGCCAACAATATATCATGACAGTATTGTCCAACAACATTGAGCTACATGATGTGCACACACATGTAATACAACATTACTGGACACTATTGTCTGGCAGTGTTTATGGCAATGCTTTTTCAGACCAGAAGTATTTGCAAGGAACCACACAATTGCCACAAAATGGATAATGTGAGCAACTGGAAGTGAGTGTGGCTTTACTGCTTTTACATCACAGAAGGAATCACGGTGAAAATAAGAGAAATGGGGCTTTGTGGATGCATCCTTTTCTAAGTCAGTGGAAGCTACAGAAAATTTAAATCTAGTGAACTGATGCTGGATACATACCTGTTCCAGAATTTTACCAAGATGTCGAAGCATGATTTTCAAATGTCTCACTCAGGCAGTTGGTCTGAGAATTGCTTTAACCAATGTAAATGTGAGAGGGTGTATACCAATTACAACCCCCTTGGCGATCACCCTATGGTTTTCAGCTACGGGTGGTTCGCATAATATTGCAATGTACATATTTGAAGGTTACTATTTGTCAGTAAGCCTCATGGTACTAGACTTTTTCAGTGCTTTGGTAGAAGAAGTGAATTATTTCATTAAGGGTGGTTTGAAATGAGAGTACAGTTTTTGTATTATTTTTGTTCACCAACACAAACAACTGTTGATACTATCAATTCCAGCTTCAGGTACTTTTCAAGACAGTATGAAACTCATGGCATCAGATGCAAACCTTGTAGTGCATGAAGAGCAATCTGAACTTGTGCTCTTCCTAAGCTACTTTCTTACCTAGCATTTAGCATAGGTTTGAAGATTTGGGAATTTTTATATGCTTCATCAAGCGTGATTCCAAGCTTATTGACAATAGCTTGCCACCTGTTTCTTTTTCAAATTGCCATCTTCATATCATTACTTTCTATGTCCTATAGTTCTGGTAGTAGATGAATGGCAGTTATGAAATTCACAGTTCTCGTGTTTGTCCATGTCTCCATTGCTGCACACAACAATCTCAGGACAACCAACAATTTCAAGATGTATTGCTATTATGTACATGAACAAAAGCAAAAAACAGTGTTGTTTCCACTCAGACATTTGACTGCAGCTCTGTCAGTCAAAGAAGTAAGAAACAAAAGTGAGAGCAAGAGGGAAACTTTTACAGACAAGGACAGAGGTAGATGTTGTCATGGAATAAAAAATATTCTATGTGTACAAAACACTGGCAACCACTAGCCAATACATCGGCAATTCTTGCAACAGCCTACAGCATCATTAATATTGCCTAGCTATACTTCAAAATTGCTGTCTATTGTAGCCACATTGCAGAAATGTTGATAGCAGCACTCTTGCGACCAGGTATTGTCTAGAAAATGCCCATATAAACACACATTTACAGACTCATCTGTGCTGTACATAGTTGAGTACCTTTTTGTAAATATTGCCTTATAATACTAAGTGATACTCTGTATGTAATGTATTTACACATGGAGAATAATGTTTTATAAGACACTTTGTCGAATAACTGTATACACCTTTTATTTGCTTAATCTCCTTTGGTACAGGTGACTCGAGGATGGTCAGATTCATGACCGAAATCAATCATCTTCAATAAAAAAAAAGTGTTGTATGATGTAATTTTTAATCTCTATCAAAGTTGTTCAGCACTACCTACACAATATATTTCAAGTAATGAGTACTGTGAAACTATGCTCATTAATTAATGGTTCTTAATTCCCACATTATACTTTGTATTTGATTATGGTCACAGCATTATGTGAAGGCCTTATTTCAATAGTGGTACACCTTCAGTTTTGTTCATTTCAAGATGCTGATTCATAAACGTAATTGAGTGATAACAATAGACAGAAACGGTAATCCCCTGTAACAAGCGATGGACTGCAATATTTCAGGTATCTTAGTCAGAGGATTGTCATCACTCAGTTATGCTTAAGCCTCAGTATCTCAAAAAGAACAAAACTGGAGGTGTACCACTATCAAAATAAGGCCTTCATGTATATCTTCAGAAATATCATCCTACAAAATTTAAGAACTTTATGTAATCTTGGCAGGCTGCCATGTAGTCCTGCTGCCATTCATGGAGACAGTCGTAGAGATGCTGGTGTTATGCAATACGTGTGTGCATGAGCATTACCATGGCGAAAAAATAACATCTCTCTGACATTGTAGCAACAGCAAGAGATTGAACTGGATAATGTTATGGATGCATTGTGCACTATTCAGTGTTCACCCAAGTCCTCAGGGGCTTGGCATTTGTTTGCTTGATATAGGCTTGGTGAACCCAAAGCTCCTGAGCTGTGGACTTTTGAGCACCACCAGTTTTCTGTCCACTGTAACCTTTCGGCACGCTTCAGCGACCACTGTGTGGTGTGGCAGTGGAATGTTGTGTGTTACAGGGACCTGCTGCACCTAACTTGTATAAGGCTTACACAGTCAAGCAGGGCTCTGTCTCAGTGGATGTCTGGGAGTACTCACAGCCACTCATCCAAACATATGAGGGCAACTAGTCCTGCTAATCAAATTGCATTTAGTAACAGGGCTGAAGGAGTCATAAATCAGAATGTGTTTGTAATGATCAAGAGGATAGGAGAATTTTTAAAAAATGCCCCCCTCCTATATCCACAAAGGCTTAGAGGGGCTTGCTGGTATCCTAAAGTCCATTAAATGGTTCCTTATTGGTAGAGACTTAAGAGGGCAAAGCATGTGGAACTTCTTGGATAGTCAGAACAATTAAATGACCAAGGCATAATTGTTGAGTTGCATAACACGATTAACTAGCAAATGTGTGGTCACATTTCATGATATGGGAGTAGACATCTCAGAACTTAAACAAGAATGAGCATTACAGGGGATAGTAGATGTGGAGCAAAGGATAAGAAGGTGTAATTGAGAACCTGAGAAAATCGATACCCTCATTGCAGGCTTGGCAAGATTCTTTTTACGTAGTGCTTGACCTTACATACCTAGCTGTATGCAGTGCTACACATACTGGAAATTTGGCCATACAATGCTTAGTTGCAGAGGTGAAGTGACCCGTCCAAAATGTGGAAAGGTAGCCTGTGAATCTGGGACTGATTGCCTGTCTCTGGTAATATCCATGAACTGCTCTGGGAGCCAGTCACTCTGCAGCT
The DNA here is from genome assembly GCF_023897955.1 of Schistocerca gregaria. Lineage (NCBI taxonomy): Eukaryota > Metazoa > Arthropoda > Insecta > Orthoptera > Acrididae > Schistocerca > Schistocerca gregaria. The sequence continues at coordinate 615,854,724 of NC_064923.1, read as the reverse complement.
GAGGCTGCCCTGTTTTTGCTGGGGAATGCAAAGTTCATGAAATAAAAGTGACGAAGTGGCTCCATGCAGAAGCCAAAGAAGAATATAAGGCAACAAAACCCCCTGTTGTGTTTGCCACTTCATATGCTTTGATGGTGCAGAAATCTGTTCCCAAGGTGGATGCTTTGATGCAGATGATGTCCGGTGCACCATTGCCCACCACCAGGATCTGTACATTCACCTGTATGTGCCATATCAAAGTGAGTAAAGACATAGCGAACCCTAAAACCAGAATCCCACTCAACCCCACCTTTCTCTCCATCATCTTCAAAGGGAAAGGGTAACAGTGTTTGAATCAAAAGCTGTCCTGGGCACCATCAGATGTCATTCTGTCACATCTGATTGATGAAGAGGACATCATGGATTTTTATGCCCCATCTCCGCACCCAGGCAGCCCCTCTATTCTCCATCACTCTACAGGTGCCTCACCACCCTTGTGCAAGGATAGGGGTAAATAAAAACTATAGCACTTAAATGGCTCCTTTACTCCTATAGAATATGAGTGGATACAGGACTCATCTGGAGGAATTGAGATTCCTCTTGCAGGACAGATCTCTCTGTCTCCAAGAGACACATTTTAAACAGACTGACATCACCTGTATTTGGAGGCTATCACCCCTGCAAAAAAAGACAGCCTTATTGGTGATAGGGCAAAAAGAGTGGTATTAGTGTTAGTGAAGTACGCACTTCACGCCTGACATGTATTCTTAACCACAACACTATAAGCTGTCTTTGAGATAGTGGCCCATGTTGCTGTCACAGTGTGCTCTGTGTACCTACTGCCCAAGAGCCCGTTGAGAGTGAGGTCCTCACACATCTTCTTCATGAACTTTCCCATCTCTTTCTGCTTTTTGGGGACTTTATTGCACACAGTGTGCTGTGAAATTCTAGCACCACTTGCACCGGGGGTTAGATATGTGAGGATATGACATGAACTACAGACATCATATTGAAGAATATGGATCAAGCTATGGCTTTTAGCACCACTATGGGTTCATCTACGGACATGCACCTTTCCTTCTCACCTGCCCTTGCTTGGTATAGAGTGAATGACAACCTTCATGGTAGTGACCACTACCCTCTCGGGAATCATCTGCCCGATGGAACAGACCAGAAAGCAAGCTGCCGAGATGGCTGTTCAGAAAGGCTAACTGGTTGTTTTGAGGCAGTTAGCTGTTTTCGATCAGTGTGACTGCATCCGGGACAGGATGTTACAGGCAGTTATCTGTTTTCAAACAGCATGACTGTGTCCAGGACTGGTTGGATCCCATTATAGCTGTGATCCATTAAGCTGCTGATGCATCCATCCCAAAGTCAACACGAACACCTAGGAGGCCACCTGCCCCTTGTGGAATGATGAGTGTTGTTCTGCAATGAGGGTCAGGAAAATGGTTATGTGAAGATTCAGTTGTTGCTCTAAAGATAAAAGTCTTGCAGCTCTTTGAATGGTGTGGGCAAAGGTGAGGAGAAAAATTTGGGAGAATAAGCAGAGGTCATGGCAAAAGTTCCTGAACTCCATCAATAGGTCCACATCCACAAGTGAAGTATGGTAAGCCATCAGGAGGGTCTCAAGGTGAAACTCACAACCACTAATAGCAGCTGTACAGGAACAAGGGTGTCTCCTAACATCACTGAGAGGCATTGCCCAGACAGTGGCTCAGTGGTATAAGACCATTATGGCCAATTCTAGCCAGGATTCCCATCATTATTGGGAGACACAGTAGACAGTTGGTTTTAATTTCCATTTCACAAACATCAAGGAATACAGCCAGCTGTTTCTCTGTGGGAGTTGGATAGTGCATTGTCAATAACTTGTGATATTACATCTGCTCTCAACCTGATAACATACAGCAAATTGAAACAGTTGAACCTGTGGTCAAAGGAGGTCCTCCTCCAGCTCATCAGTCAGTGCATGTATGCCCCGGGACAATTGGGAAATGCAGAAAAACCCTGAGAATTTTTTCATCTGAGAAAAAATGGGAAAAACCCAGGAATTTTTCATTGTTTTAGTTTTCAGTTAAATTTTTGTAATTTTGTCTGGTAAGAACTGATACTCTAATGAAGAATTTTACTTTATTCCATTACTGCAGAATAATAGTGCAGCAGTAGAACGGAAACAAGAGAATAACACCAAAATAAAACTTAAGTTGCAGATAAAATGTGCCATTTACAACAGAAAAACACAGTGCACCACAAGTGTCTGCTGACAGCAAAATGTGTCAAAGGCTGTAGGACAAAGACCAAACAATACTTCACAACAACAAACTGTGTTCAGTGACCATGGCATCACACCTGTTCACATTTCTGATAGGTTGTAGAATATTTCAATCAATAATCAAATGTAGAATTCAAATTGCGAATTTTGATTTAAGATGCGTTATTTTCAAACTAAATATGCTTTTACACAAGATGAAATACATTGCTTGTGAGAATGTGTGATAAATTTCTTAAATCAGGGAATGCTTGAATCTCATTCAAAACTTAACTCTTTGAGGACCAATCACTTAAAAATATTTTGGGCCAAGAAAACCAGCCATTTGTGCTATTATTTAAAATTTTACTTTTGCATTTGTGTTTGATATACTTAAAGGGTGGCACACTCTTAAAAAAAAAAAAGGCCAAGCTCAAGGTTTTTCATATCTATTTTACATCTTTCATAGATCACAAAGTATAAAGTAATGATGGCAAAAAGTATAATTATCCTTCAGAAAAAAATGCAAGATGAATTCTTAGCAATTTTTACACATAATTGGGCTTTCTATGGAAAAAGTCAAATTGCTCAACAGAAGATTAATTCAGCCAGGTAACCCATGAAATATTCTGTGCACAGCAGCGAAGTTTATTATTGTGCTTGTCAGAAATATTCATCTCCTGCAATTTAAGCTTTACTCTTAGAATCCTGATTAACCAAACCCCTTGGGGAGGGGAGGGGGGGGGGGGGACAACCCCAGCACAAAGATGTGATGAGCAATATTGTATGTAAAAGCTTAGAGTTTTGTATTAAATATACTGTATGTATATTAATTTAAACGATTAACTTTTACCTTTTGGGTACTAACATACTTTATTTTCTGTGTCTGGGCAAGAACATCTAAATTCCCATCTTCCAAAACTCTGCAACTTTAATGGCAGAGAGAAATTGTCATTTCACAAAAATAGATCGTCCGCTGTTCGAACAAACTCTGTTCATAGGCACATGAGCAAATGTTGAATCATCTGTGTTTCTCCACATTCACTCTGGTCATCTTAAGAGTAGCCCCACTTAACTATGTTTACCTTGCATTTTGCGACTCATGTTCTTAATCTATTCAGCACTCTCCACATACTATGCTGTAGTTGCTGCTCTTATATGATTTCGTCTTTGAGGTGCAGGTTTGTATTTTGCAAAGTGTCCAATCATAAAAAAATCATAAAGATAGCCAGTGGGTGTCAGGTTGGGCTTCTAACAGTACTGCCCATTGGATAAACCTCCTCCTTGACGTAAGATGTAGTTGGAAGTGTTTGGTGGTTATACATTAAGTACCATGGGTCGATTTGCAGCTTTTACCCCTCTATTTCACTGGCTACTTGTCTGGTATTTGAGTGTTCTGCTAATTCACAGCAATGTTGCTATTGGCTGATTACATCACATCCTACATTCTTGAATATGTGCTCTCATTGGCTGGGGATATCACGGTTGGCTTAAAAAAAAAGGCGCATGGGAATCTCAGTTTCAGTGCTTCAGAAGCTACTGTGCTGTATTTGATGTTTGTATTTATACATCTGTAATATGAAAATACGCAGTGTAGACATTGCTGTGTATCAAAGATCTTTCCAAAATGCGTTGCTTTTTGCTTGGTTTTATTTCCTAAAGTGATGGGATACTCTATGTCGATGCGTAAAATCTTTACTATTCAAAGTATTGATAAGTTTTGTAGCTCCAAGGGAGAATATATTGTCACTTTAATGGGAAAAAATGTATTTTCACCTGGGAAAAGTGTGTTTTGATCTGGAAAAAGTATATTTTTAACTGGAAAATCTGAGATTGTTTTTTTTGTTCTGCGTGTACACCACGTCAGTAAAATTTAGATGAGTGGACACTTCCCCAATTTGTGGAAAGAATCTGTTTGAACCTCAGTTTAAAACCAGGGAAGGATCGGACTAACTCCAGTAGTTATCATAGTGTTAATCTGACAAGCTGTGAAGAAAACACTGGAGTGTGTGGCCAGCCACCACATATTGTGGGTTCTCGAAACCAGATCCCTACTAAGTTGCTCCAATCATGGGTCCAAGAGGTATCACTCCACACTCGATAACATGATTCTTTGAAGCAGCAATTCAACAAGCTTTCTTCTGTAAGAAACACCTTATCAGTGTCTTCTTAGATTTGGGAAAGGCCTACAATACTTCATGGAGGCGTAATATTTTGTTGCAGCTGTAGCAATGGAGCTTCCTTGAAAGTCTACCCACTTTCATTCAGTCCTTCCTCTTGGACAGGTATTTTAGATAAAAGGCTGGTAATGTCCTGTGTGACCATATTAAGCAGGAAAATTGTGTCTTTCAAGGGAGTTTTAAGTGCCACAGAATTCACTATGGCAATCAATAGTATTATATCCACAATAGTGTACTGCACTGTGTTCCTTGTTTGTGGATGACCTCTACATCTTCTGTGCATCCTCCAACCTTGCATCTGCTAATGGGCAATTGCATTTTATGATCATGTGGCTAGAGAAGTAGTCTAACACCACGGGTTTTAAATTATCTTTGGAGAAAACTGTTTGTGTTGGTTTCAGTTGCATCCACTCTCTTTTTATTTTACCCATTTTAAAACTGGAGTTTACTGTTGTCGCTTTTAAGGAAAAGGTGAAATATCTAGGCCACACTTTTGATGAGAAACTTCTGCATCTTAAGGACCTAAAACTGAGATGTCTCAAGGCTTCAAACGTCCTAAAATATATCAATCATTGGTCTTGAGGAGCCTACAGGCCATGTCTAATCCAACTTTATAGGGCTTTTTTGTGACCCCAGCTTGAATACAGACGATAGGTTTATGGATCAGCAAGACCATTGTACCTCAGAATGCTATATGTGGTTCACCACAAGCGTATTAGGCGGTCAGCAGGGATTTACCAGACGAGTCCAGCTGCTAGCCCGTGTGCAGAGGCTGGTGAGTGTCCACTGTCTATTAGACATCTTCTCCTTGTGGAATGCCAAGCATACAGGGTTGTGTGCAATCCAGAATTGCTGGCATCCATCTCCATTGCACAGCCATGATGGGAATGGCTGTTCCGTCACCGTCCATGGGCCATGAGGTTGTTCGGGATCCATGTGATGGAGAGCCTTGATTACTACAGTTGGGGGGCATTAAGGTCCAAAGCCAAGTTGGAGTAGGTGATCCCTCTGTCTACTAAAGAGGCCCAGGTTACTTTTCAGATTGACTGCTTATAGGTAGAATTGTACACCAGACTACATTTTTAAAATTAAATTTAAGAGATTTTATTACTGTTTACATGGATTGTTCTAAGCAAGGGGATTTTGTCAGCTGCTGTATTATGTTCCCTGACTTGTCTTCAGGATAGGGCTTCCAAAGCATTTTTCAGTTTATTACACTGAATTGTTTGGTATCATGAGGGCTCTGTAGCAGATGAGGCAACGCCATGGCAAGAAATTCTTCATCTGTTGAGATCCTCACAGTGTCCTCCTTGCTGTTGGTCAGATGTATCCAACAGATCACATGGTGCAAGAAGTGCAGGCTGCTGTCCTCTTGCAAAGGCAGGACAAGGGAATAATTTTCTGTTGGATTGTAGCACATATGGGGATCTGGGGAAATGAATTTGCTGATGGCGCTGACTAGGAGGCTTGCTCTGTTCCAACTCCTGCTCCCTGTTTGGTCCCCCTGCAGACTGTTACCTCATTTGTGACCAAGAAGAATATTTTGTTGGTGGGAGGCTCAGTGGTTGGAAGTGAGGAGTAATAAGCTGTGTTACATAAAACCTTCAGTGTGACCATGGTTTACCTCCTCCTTACCACAACTAGACATTACTGTTTATGCATGGCTTCCTCTTACATCGTGAGGAGCCACCAGTGTGTCACAGATGTGGGGCACAGCTGTAATGATGCATGTGCGCTTCATGTTTCGAGGTATTGTGTGATGTCCTAAATTCTTCCCAAAATATTGGGTGTGAGATTCTAGTGTGTCACTGAGTGGCTCAGTCACCCACTATTTCTAAGTAATCATCCATCGTCAGTCATATGTCTCATTTTTAATTGTGTCTGTACTGATATTTTGTCCTTGATTTTATATTGTTATTCTGCCGTGTTTCATCCTGACTCTTATTGAGGGCTTTTCTGATGCTCACCTTATCGGGGTTGTCTTCTCAATTCTGGCATATGAATGCAACTTGGTTTACCAATTTATTATTATTGTGTAATAGATTTTTCCACACTTATCTGTATATCATTCACGCAAGGGCACTAATGACTTTGCTGTTTAGTTGCTGTTTCAGTTGTGTTTACACCACATCATCTGTGGTAAAGATGTTCAAGAGAAGTCCTTATGAGAGGCACTGTTTCTCATAGCCCATCATCCAACAAAAAAATACCTTATGATATTATTTGAAACAATAGATGCATTAATGCTCTCAGTTTATGCTGTGCTCATTGTGCAATCAGTGGTGGCTGATACTTTCATGTGGTGGTCCACATGATAATCCATAAACTGCTGCCATCCAAGCCCAAGACAAGCATCTGCACCTTCCTTGGACCACCATCACCAATATGGTACTCATCTGATATCTGTTGTAAAATGTCCCAGACGATTATTCAGAACAGTCATCTTTGCGATATCTACAGTCTTTACTATTGCACCAGCAGCAAGTCAGATATTATGAGAGTAGGCCAAGCATATTCATGGTCAGTGTTTAGTTACTACCCTGCCCCAATTATAGTGTTTTGAATAATTACTTTCACTGCCCCCTATCAGTGGGCCATGTAGTAATGGCATTTATACCTCAGGTCTCGAAGCATTCAGTTGTTGTTTTCCACAGGTGTATTTTGGAATTAATTTTTTTTAAAGTTATTATTTATGAGGGAAGCAGTTTCTACATAATTTTTAATCTAGTTGCAGTGCTGTAGTAGATCTGGTGAGCAACTGGGGAATTAGAATGGAAAGTTGACATGACTTTGCCGTTTCTCCAGCTTTCCTGTTGAAAGCCACTGGTAACTCTGCACAGATGATCAAAATTAACATGATATGTGTCACTAACCCAACCACATTTCTTTTATCAGCATTTGAATTTTTCTTTTCCTCTTATACCGTTGTCATAAACTGCTGTAGCACTTTGTACTTGCGACTTGGCTCAGCACCTGTTTGGCAGTTTCACTCAGCAGGAGATTTGTAGTATGTAAATGTTTAAATCTTACTCTTAGTTCCAGCTTCCGGAAAATATGTTACATATGTAAATTATTTCAAACAAGTAATTTTTCAAGTGACAGTAGTTTCAGGCCACTTGGACTCTTTTACTAAATATATACCACCTTCTGTAAAGTTTTTGTGGTATAATACTTATTCCTGTGTTACAATGTGCCATATTCAAAACAATTATTTGTATAAGACCTTTGGTAACTGTCATTCTCTTTGGAAATGTTTATAGTACTGCTTCTACCGTAAAAATTTAGAATTTAAATTTTTGACAGACAAATATTTTTGAATGTTAATAATAAAAAAAATCGATAACTACAGCAAAATCACTTGTATGCACATTTGCAAATTGATGCAATAATTGTACAATAAAAAATATGCAACAAAACATCTTGAACTATTTCATAGATGAAATATTTATATTTTATTTGCTTGTCTCACCATTGTTTTTAGTGGCCTGTATATCAGGTTAGGAATTTTTTCAGTCAAAACTGAAAATATACAAGTTTCTTACTTTGTTATGAATTTTAACACATGTACAATTCAGTAATATCTGAGATTATGAGCTTAAGATTTTTTTTCTTTGCCTGTCTAAATTTTTGCGGACAATACCATAAGAACTACGTTATATCTGTACTGACTGGATTCTCTCTCCAAAGGTGCAGTCATTCCCATATTCATATTACCATTTAAAAGAATATAAAATTTTCTCAACTTTAGTGACTGTATGCATTTAAGTGTGGAAGATAATTTAAAATGTTAAGCATGTCTGTTAAACACAATTGTGTAATTCAGATAACTGGAGTGCTCGGAAATTTAACATACCCAATCCTCACTCAGTTAGCAGACATAAAATGAGCACTTCAGCTGTCCTTGAAACTTGCTCAAATGTTAAAGTACTGAATACAACAGAAAAATTGACTTCATGCACTTAGTTTTCTGGTTCACACAAGCACATACCTTTATTGATGGCAGTTAGTGTTTCTGTATCACACTTTATTATATCTAGTTCCCCAACAGTCATAGGCTGCCTGTATCAATCTGGCAGGAGCCAGTTTCATGAAACTACACAGGTGCATATTGTCTGCAACATTACAGTGTCTTTCAAATAACTGTTTTGATTGTGTAGTGTCAGAGTAGCTGCATTCATCACGTATTTGCCTATATTACTTGTAATTGCAAATATCTAGTAATGCCATTCCGAATTGTGTTTATTCTTCGATATACAGATGTTTATTGGGGTGGGTGGGGAGGGGGGTGAATGTATTGTCTACCAGGAATTTTATGATAAAACGCTTTGACTGTGGATAGAGAGTGATTGCTGAGTAAGAACAGCAACCAATAGCTTTCAGTAACATTTATTCGTACTTTACCAGTCTCGGGCAACATAGCTTATGTTCGGATAATGTGCATTCTTCATTATGCAGTTTAATTTGTTTGCTGGAGCATGTCAAAACTGAATCTGATCTACCAGTAGTATTGTAATGCAGGAGATGCAAAATAATTTACAATATATTTTTTGCTGTTGGTGTTAAATGGAAACATAACACAGCAGCAAAGTATAGGTAGGCTATTAATATGGGTAGTGTATGCTGTGTGCAGTGTATTTGTTAATTGACTGTGCCATATTGTACAATAACTGTCACTTCACAAACCAGATGTTTTGACCTTCCTCTGGATCTAGTGGTTTGCTGTGTTGTTGAGGGATCTCATATGTATCACTGTCAGAATTAAAAAAAAACTGATGACATGGGTTTGCACTAGTGGAAGGAGTGAGCAATTTGATTAAATTGTCTTCTTGTCTTCATGTAGTGGAATGAGTGGGGATCTGCCATTTTCTGCCGTCCCATTTAGTATGGGTCATGATTGGAAGCTATCAGCAGATGGTGTCTGTATTCACATATTCCTCATTTTCCACATCAGGCTCTGATGGTTGACAGCCAAGAAGGTGCAAGACTGTAGTCATCTTCTCTATTCATATTGTTCAGTTGTTTTTAATGACCTTGCTGCTCTTGTGCTTCACCAACCCTGGCTGTTTGAAACGCAAGCAAGTGTTGCGGAAACACAAGCAAGTGTTGCGGAATTTTATTTTCGTCCCATAGTGTTTGCAGTTTTCAGCCACTGCAGCTTGTGTTGCTCAAGTTGAATGTAGTGCTCACACTCCTGAATGAGAGTTGGTGCTAGCCTGCCATTTTCACCAATTTATGCATCTCCACACTCACAGTCCACCTTGTACATACCCACAGTGTGCAGAACATATGTCAAGATAGTTTGCTATTAATAGGGTCATAAGAAAATGTAGATGGACCTCAATGACACACCACACCAGTTGACCCATAAGAATGGCACTGCAACTGTGGCCAAAATGCCGATTTTGTTCAATGCAGTTATGTTACAGTATGACATGGTGGCATACCCAACAAACATGTTAAGAGACTCTGACCATGGTGATCTACTACACATTTAAATGTTAAAGTGTATTGGATAATGTAAGATAATATATATATATATATATATATATATATATATATATATATATATAGACATGATGTCTGCTTGTGTCTGTGTATGTGCGGATGGATATGTGTGTGTGTGTGCGCGAGTGTACACCTGTCCTTTTTTTCCCCTAAGGGAAGTCTTTCCGCTCCCGGGACTGGAATGACTCCTTACCCTCTCCCTTAAAACCCACATCCTTTCATTTTTCCCTCTCCTTCCCTCTTTCCTGACGAAGCAACTGCCAGTTGCGAAAGCTCGTAATTCTGTGTGTGTGTTTGTGTGTTTTGTTCATGTGCCTGTCTGCCGGCGCTTTCCCGCTTGGTAAGTCTTGGAATCTTTGTTTTTAATATATTTTTCCCATGTGGAAGTTTCTTTCTGTTTTATTTATATATATATATATATATAGTATTTTGATAACATACTAATAAGTTAACCAAGTTTACTATAATCCTATAAATTCAACAGCTGTACAACGTATTGTGGATTTTTGCATGAGAAGTTGTGTGAATGTGTAATGAAATATTGTGTTGTTACCATCGGTTCTGTGTGGATGTCCTCTTCATATTAAATTGTATAATGAAGAACATATGCCATATGAAAATGAGCTTCGCTGCTCGAAACAGGTACTGTCATGAATAAATGATATTGAAAGTGGCTGGTTGTAGCTGATGCTGAACAGTCATTAAATATGTTTATTATGTGGTACTTCATTTAGCCAATAATCGGAGCACTTTGACATATTTTCTGTTCTCTTTTGTCATATTACTCTAAATGTTTATTATGTCAACTTTGCATAATTTAGATACATTTCATAAATATAGCTGTATAAGTTCTGCATCCTTAAATCTTCTCACAGTAGTCTCTGTAGCATATTTTTTAAGAAATAGTTCCGAACATGTTTCTCTTCTAAATGTGTGTGTTTCTTCTAACTAGTACATTATTTATAGGAAAAGTTGAAGAAGATGAAGAAATAAATATAAACTATAAAGAAGAAATAAAGGCATGGAATAGAACCTTACAAGAGTTAAGTGAAATGGCTAGTAGGTACTGCAGATTGTGTGCACAGGCATCTGACAATTTAGTTCCTGTATTCAGTGAGCGAGGGCTTGAACTTAAACTGGAAGAGAAAATTCACACACACCTTCCAATTATGGTAAAGCAGAACTTAATATCTTCAATGTACAATTAGTTGCCTTTTAACGCAGATTTTATGTAATATTACTGTACATTTTTGGTGATGTTTAAAATTGAACATTATTTTCCTTCTAATGGTTAAGTTTCATAGAAGCATTTAAATTAATGTCTGTGGCCTCGTTAGATATAGCGTGAACCATGATCTTTCGTATGTCGTCTTTTTTTTTTTTTTAGTACCTATGTTTTTGCCTTTGCTTGTGTCATGTAAATAACTATTCCTTGCAGTACTGAGTGCATTAAATTGTGTGAGTTCTTTTTCACATGAAGTGTTCTAATAAAGTGTTAAGTAATATGCCTATCAGTGTTCTCAGGAAAACTAAATAGCAGCGGAATCATGTGACAGAACTCTACAGGTACCTAGAGAATCACTGTTACAAATATCAGGAACAGTCTGTTGGTAACTGAAGTCCAGAACACTCTGATGTTCAAAAGAACTGTTGTACTCAGTAAATATGGCAGTGAATTATTTGATTGATGTGCCCAAAGTTGGAAGAATGAGAGAACTGAGCCAATTGGGCATTTGCTATCGAGATTGTGTTATTCTTGAATGAGTAGAAAAATTTGTATCAGAAGTAGTTAAAACAGAAGATGCCAAGGCCAAATGAAAGTATTTTTTGCTATTGATCCATCTTTATATGTGGACGTGAAAGAAGCAGAAATCATAGTGCACTTAAGACAGAAATTGAAATCATTTTTTGATGACTCTGCTTTTGCAAGAAAAGTAAAATAATTGAGAACATTATTTCAAAGTGTCTAAGAAAACATGATTCAATAATAAACATGATTCAGTGATAAGCTATGTATACCAAGTAGTAGGCAATTGACAAAAATTGTGTGTAACTGGTGTCGCAGGTGTGTGTGTGTGGGGGGGGGGGAACATGGAGTCTGCATCTTCTGCTGGGGAGGATTCAAATCCTGCACCTTCATCCCCACCGTCTGGTGGTGTTGTGGAGAGCAGGATGTGATGCGTAAATGCTTTTCTAGTACTACTTTCATGCCTTACATGTGTTAACTAATGCAGGCATATGTTTCCTACTCTAAATGTTAATAAGGTAAGCACTCCCTCATAGCTTGCTGCATTGTGACATACTTTGTCTCCCTGGATATTCTATATTTTTTAATGCTGTGCTGGAAAGCTCTACTCACATGGCCATGCTTTAATGGGACAGTATTCTTTTAACGGACTTTAAAATGCTATAATATAGTCGGGGTATGGGGTGTCGTTTTTATGATCTCGCCTGAATTTTTATTTTTGCTCTTTCTTGGTCTGATAGTATATATGGCCACTCGTGGTTTTAGAAGGAAGATAACATTTATTTACTTAGTCAAAGTCCATGGAAAATTCTGATTGGTGGAGATTTTAACTGCGTATTCTCCCCTGTATATCAGACTCCCATTTGTAACTATTGTCGTGAACTTAATGATATGGTAGTTTCTCTGAGTTTACTGGGTGCTTGGATCTGCAGATATCCCACATTAGTGCAGTTCACATATTTTACAACTACTTCTAGTAGCAAACTGAACTGTTTTTATTTGCCTATTTCCCTATGTGGACAGCTTTTGTCAGTTGATGTTATTCCTGCCAGCTTTAAGACACTGAACTGTTTCAGTGACTTTTTCTTGCCCTATTTCAAAGCTAATTTTTTATTTGGCAGACCCCTCTCTAGATGATATCATCACTGCTGTGTGGGGCCAGGTAAGCCGTTCCCCTAGTGTGTTATCACTAAGTTGCCATTCCCAGACCTCAGCTTTGCACTGCACTCATGCATTTTAGTGCTGGTAAAGGGACTGAAATGAGGAGGACTTGGAGATTTTATTGTGCTGTCCATCATGATCTTAATGATGGTGCTCAAGGCATACCATTGAGAGACAGGATGTTCACCACGTGAATACAAAAATACCTGCAACTCGAAAGACTGCAATTAGATGGTCTTTGTTTGTATTCCCATCCATGTTCGTTTCTCCAAGATGAATTGACATCCCTTTATTATCTAATTCAGCATTGAATGTGATTTTAAAGGATGTGTTTCATGACCATTTGTTCTATTGATGGAAGTGAATGGTCATCCTAAACTGATATAGAGTGCGAACTTTCCCGATATTTTTCCAATCTTTACACTGCAGTGGAATCAGACGGTATACTTTCTGCTGATTTTACTTCCTTCATTGATAGTGTTGTTACACCAGCTCTTCGTGAGGAGTTTCTGGCAGCTTTTCACTGTGAGGAGGTATCTGACAATGTAGTTTATTCTACTTTCCACAAATCGCTGAATTTGGATGGTTTGGTTTCCACATCTAATTGGAGATAACATTAATATCTATGGTGAATGAAGTGGTGGAAGGGATACACTTTCCACCATCCTGTAAGGATGAAAAAATTGTTTTAATTCCCAAAAAGACAGGACATCTGTCTTTGGATCAGGTCCGACCAACAATGCTACTCAGTTTTGATTGTGAAATCATACCACACATGACAAATAGCTGTTTGTCGGTTTTGCTTCCTGGCATTGATGCCTATTATCAAAGTTGTATCCCAGGTCGTACTCCCCTGACTCCTGTTTCTGAATGTTGTGATCTCATTGCAGTTGCTTCCACTGTGTCGGGAGCTTTACTTTTTATTGTTTGTAATCATGCATTTGACTCAGTTAGTCACAATCTTCTGTTGCGAGTGTTAACGGTTGTTAGTTTTAATGATACTGCACAATGGATGTTCATCTCTGCAATAACTGGTACTCAAGTGTCTATTGACCTGAATGGTCACCTTACTCCCCTCATAAAAATGTTTTGAGGTGTCCTACAGGGGAGTCTCCTGTCTGTGTCATTATTCATGCTATTTCTGGACCCCTTATTGTGGTTTATAGCTGCTTGGTGGAGTGACTGGTCATTATTGGGAGAAAGGTTAGGTTTATCGTCTGCACATACGCTGATGACATTATCCTACTTCTTCTTACTCTTGAGAACATACTGGTACTCAATCACGTTTTGGATGCACATTGTCGTTGAGAACATACTGGTACTCAATCACGTTTTGGATGCACATTGTCGTTTTATGGGAGCATGGATTAACAACCACAAATGTCGGTTACTCAGTTTGTGGGGATTTGACATGGTTAGATTTTGTAGGCTATGGCAGTCGCCCACCATCAGTCATCAGCTGTTGTTATTGTTGAATGAAGGTGGCTCCGTTAAATTGGAAGTCTGTCACAGGTAGGATTCAAGAACAATCCTCGTACACGATCCTTCTCATTACTTCATAAGGTTTGGATGCTGGAAACTTGTGTATTGAGTAAAGCCTATTTTGTTGCACAAATTTTTCTCCTTCCTGCAATGATGTCCTGAAGTAAACTTATTGGGCATGTTTATCTGTCGCAACCCCCCCCCCCCCCCCTCCCCCTGTGACGTTACGGCGAGATCCTGCTGATGGGAGATTTGAGCCTCCTTGATGTGTTTGGCCCAAGGTTTCTGCTTTATTTCTTCGACAGACAATTTCAACGTGGTAGTGCCCCCAGTCACATACAGCTCGCTTTCTTGCCTGTCACCAGTCTGCAAGCTTCATTCACCCCTGCAGTAGATGTTGGTGGGATAAAGAACAAATTAAGGCACATTTGGGAATTTTTATTGATGTCAATTATTTGGGGGTTGATATTCTTTTCCAGTTGCACCTTTATGTTACAGTTACATCACTGTACGTTTCCAATTTGTGTTGCCTATGTGAAGGCAGTATCGCGGGAGACAGATTGGAAGGTTGTTTGGTACAGTGTCTGCCTACCTATTTTTCCTATGGTATCAAGTCATTCATAACCTTTTCCCCACTAACGTTCTGTTTTTTCGCTGTGGCCTTAGTGAGACAGATCAGTGCAGTCAGTGTGTTGATATGGATGGATTATTTAGCTGGTTGGTTGTCATCGGTTATGAGATGGCTGCACTGTCAGTTGACCTTTCTTGCCAGGACAATGGAAGTGGCAATCTCTGATGAGATTCTTCTGCATCCCAATTCAATCTTCATTCCCAGCAAGGAGAACAATATAGTTATGATGTTTTGTCAGGCATTATGTTCATTACATGGTGGGGAGCAGTTATAACCTGTACCCTCATGCCTTTTAACACTACATGGTTATGGCCCATTGGACTTGGCAAAGGATGCCAAGTTATTTGTGCACTTTTTGCGAGGAGTTGGATGATGCATAGAATCAATTTTCTATTCAGATGTTTCATTTCTGTTACCTTGCTTTTCATTAAAAGGAAAAAAAAAACAACAACATAGGAATAGACTTATGGGATATCATGCATGCATGCATCCACCATGGAGATAGGGTTAGAATCCTCATCAGTTCCTGTTTTATGTTTTAGTCATCTGTTCCCTATTTCTCATCGTTTATAAGCACTACATCATTTTGTCATGTGACAGTAGCCTATCACATGACAGTGGGTTCCATTAAATTGCATTGACATGTCTAGCAATGGTGCAGTGCATGATCATAACTGGTCCTGTCAAGTTCATGTAGTGGGACTTCCCAATGAAGTACACAAGCGCTGAATACGTTGATATGCTTTTGGTATTGGGTGCATTTGATAACTAAGTTGTTGCTGCTGTTCTTGTGTATGCTGCACATTATCCTCAAATGTGACATCCCTATAAGAATATTTTTGTTGCCTAGAGCAATGCCTTCGTAAAACCAGTAATCTTCGTCCACAAGAAGTGGACAGATGTTGTCCAAAGACTAGATTACTCCACAAACAGAGGACATGATTCTTAAAACTGTTTCCCAGTCACTTTGGCAAAGTACATGTGATATTGCAAGGAAGTGCCGTATATCTTATTAAAGACTGTTTGATGTTGTGTTGCATGATGAACAACTCCATCTGTATCATTAGACGTTAACTCAACACCAGCAGCCAGAAGACCTCATTCGACAAGTACAATTTTGTGAATGGCTTTTGCACCAAGTGGAAGGTGAAAAACATTTTATGAATAACGTAATATGGACTGGTTGCATCTGTGGTCTAGGAGTAGCTTCTTTTTTATGTGAGAATATGGGCTTACCATTAGGAATGAAGAGGAGAAAGACTAATTGACTTCAGCATCAAATTTCAGCTAGTAATAGCGAATACTCTAATCAAGAATCACAACACATGGAGATATACTTGGAAAAGGCCAGGAGGTAAGGGAAACCTGCTACCACTTTGGATTTTGAATGAAAATCGTCAGCAGTGGCGGCTTAAGACTTCTGGCATAAGAACTCACTCTCATTCTGCCAACGGCTTTGTCAAAGAGGGCGGAGGAGCGCACAGAGGTTCAGAGCTCTCTCTTTCTCTTGGGGTGGGAAACTACCCCTGAAGGCAGCAGAATCAGCCATGATCAACGGCATGAGGATGCAGACGGCAATGTAAACCACTGCATTAAAGACACGTATTGTGTATCCACAGGACATCTGGTCTGTAATGGAAAAAGTGTCGTGATGATCTCTTCATTGGCAAAAGACTCTGGACTAGTCCCCCATTCAGATCTCCAGGAAGGGACTCCCCAGGGGGAAGTGATGATGAGAAAAAGATTGAATAACCAATGAAAGGATACCATTCTATGAGTTGGGGTGTGGAATGTTAGAAGTTTGAACATAGATGTAGGAAAACTAGAAAAATTGAAAAGGGGAATGCAGAGGCTCAGTGTAGATATAACGAGGTCAGTGATTTCTCATTGGATGAGTATATGGTAATATCAGCTGCAGTAGAAATGGTATAATGAGAGTAGGATTCATTATTAGTAGCAAGGTGGGGGGAGAGTGAGTTGCTGTTAATAGTTCAGTGGTAGGGTTGTTCTCATAAGAACTGGCAACAAACCAACACTTACAACAATAGTTCAACTATATATCCCAACATTGCAAGCTGAAGATGAAGAGGCAGAGAAAGTATATGAGGATATTGAACAGGTAATTCAGTATGTAAATGGTGAAGAAAATGTAATAGTCACAGAGGATGGGAATGCAGTTGTAGGGGCAAGAGTAAAAGAAAGGGTTATGGGAGAACATGGGTTTAGCACTAGGAATGAAAGAGGAGAAAGACTGATTGAGTTCAGCAACAAATTTCAGATAGTAATAGCAAATACTCTATTCAAGAATCACAAGACGAGGAGAGATACTTGGAAAGGCCAGGAGGTAAGGGAAAACTCTCAGTTAGATTACACCATCGTCAGGCGGAGAGTCTGAAATCAGGTACTGGATTTTAAGACTTACCCAGGAGCACATATAGACTCAGATCACAATTTGGCAATGATGAAGAGTCGACTGAAGTTTAAGAGAGTAGCCGGGGGGGGGGGGGGGGGGGGGGAGCGGGGGGAGAGACAATGCTCTAATAAGTGGGATACGGGTGTTCTAAGTAATGAGGAGATATGCTTTATGTTCTCTGAGGCCACAGATACTGTGATAAGGAGTAGCTCAGTATGCAGTTCACTTGAAGAGGAATGGACGTCTCTAAAAAGAGCACTCACCAAAGCTGGAAAGAAAAACTTAAGTAAAAAAGAAGGTAACTGTGAGGAAACCATAGGTAACAGAAGAAATACTTTATATGATTGATGAAAGAAGAAAGTGCAAAACTTTTTGTTGAAATTCAGGAATACAGAAATGCAAGTCACTTAGGAATGAAATAAATAAGAAGTACAGGGAAGCTAAGGCAAAATGGCTGCAGGAAAAATATGAAGGAATCGAAAAAGACATGATTGTCAGAGGGACTTCTTCAACATACAGAAATTAAAAACAAAGGTGGTAACATTAAGAGTGCAATGGAAGTTCCATTGTTAAATGAAGAGGAGAGAGCAGATAGGTGGAAAGAGGATGTTGAAGGCCTCTATGAGAGGGAAGACTTGTCTGATTACGTGATAGGAGAAGAAACAGGAACCGATTTAAAAATGGTGTAAGACATGGGTGTAGTCATTTGCCCTCTAAACATTCCTCTGGTTGGTAATAACGAAATGCTGTGTTTGCATTGTGTGATCGATTCCACTTCCATGTTCTATTACTCATCAAGGGTTTGGACTTCAGAAGAATAGCTGCCATCAATGTTCTTAAAATATTCCAGTGAGGTATGAAGGGGACCTCTGTCTTACAATAGACAACAACTATTCCCTGTACTAGTATTTATTGGAATCACTTTTGCACATGTTGGGTCATTACAATGCACTAGAGCAATCTCAGGTATCGCCTGTTCAGACAAGGGGATCCTGGCATTAAATTTCTCAAATAACATAAAATAAAAAATATCAGTAACATTACAAAATTCAGGATAGTTAATTACTTTTACTGAGAGGAAGACTGACTGGTGGAAGACCAGCCCCCTTGGTAACACTTTATCATCCACAAGAATGGTAAGTTACATCCTCACGCACCGCTCATGTGATATACCGTTCTTCTCCAGTTCTCTGCCATGCTAGTTGCACTTGCACTTGCACTTGCACTTGCACTTGCACTTGACCTTGACTAGGCTACGGCTCTGTATGCCATTGCGTCACAGTGTGGGTAACTGAAACTGGCTTCCCCTCCAGTGATTCTTTCACTCAGTTTCTACTTAACTTAAAGATGGAAGCTTACATAAGGGGGTTATTCTCATCACTGTCCATGCCACACTTATTAAATCTCAAACAAGTGAAATATACACACAAAACCCAACCCATGTTGCACAACCAGTGTGTTGCAACACTATAAATGACACACAAAACTGGGACACTCAACATGTAAGGTGTCCCCCCATAAGTCTCGACGCCTTACAGCCCACACTGTTCAATCTGTACATCAAAGAAGCAATTATGGAAACAAAAGAAAGCTTCAAGAGCGGGATTGATATTCAAGGTGAAAGGATATCAAAGATAAGATTCACTGAGTACATTGGTATCACGGTGAAAGTGAAGAAAAATCACAGGACCTGAATGGGACGAACTGTCGAATGGGACGGACTGTCGAATGAGTACAGAATATGGGTTGAGAGTAAATCGAAGAAAGATTAAAGTAATGAGAAGTAGCAGAAATGAGAACAGCGAGAAACTTAACATTGTAATTGGTGGTCACGAAGCAGATGAAGTTAAGGAGTTCTGCTGCCTGGGCAGCAGATGATAGAAAAAGCAAAGAGGTTATAGAAAGCAGGCTAGCACTGACAAAACAACATTCCTAGCTAAGAGAAGTGTACTAGTACATATATGGGTCTTAATTTGAGGAAGAAATTTCTGAGAATATATGTTTGAAGCACAGCATTTTATGGTAATGAAGCATGGACTGTGAGACAACCGGACAAGAAGAGAATCAAAGCATTTGGGATGTGGTATTACAGAAGAATGTTGACAATTAGACTGACTAATGAGGTAAGAATTGAAGTGGTTCTTTGGTGGATCGGCAAGGAAATGGGTATGTGAGAAACACTGACAAGAAGAGGGGACAGGGGGTAAGAGTTCTGTTAAGACACAGTGAATAACCTGAGGGAGGGAGCTGTAGAGGGTAAAACCTGTAGAGGAAAACAGAGATTGGAATACACCCTGTAAATAATTCAGGATGTAGATTCCAAATACTACTCTGAGATAAAGAGATTAGCACACAAGAGGAATTTGTGGCAGGCCGCATCAAACCAGTCAGAAGACTGATGACAAAAACGCCACAACCCACATGTCACCCATGTAAATGGCTTTCAAGTATCTTTGGTATTAACCTGTGGACTAGAATTTTGGGAGGAATACTTATGGGCCATTACCTGTTGCTGGGCAGATTGAATGAACCCCTGTATTAAATGTTTCTTTGCCTGACACATTAGGAAACATGCCACTTGGTGTTCAGCAATAGCTATGGTGTCAGGATGACGGTGCACTGCTACACTTATGAATGAATGTGTGTAGCTAATTAAATGAAGCTCTTCCAGTGAAATGGGTTGATCTTGGAGGTTCAGTGGCCTGAGTCCAAGTTCCGTGGACCTTAATCCAGCTTAGTATGATCCAGAGAATGCTGAAGTGCTTGCAAGTGTGGGGTGGTTGCTTTGGACATCTTCTCTAAAGTGTACATTGCTGGTACATGTATGTAGTGCCTCTCCCTCCATGAATTACTCTCCTGTGCTGACCTTTTCATCTCAGAGTAGCACTTGCAACCTGCATCCTCATTTATTTTCTGGAGGTTTCACAATATCTGTCTCTGTCTTCCTCTAGCACCATAGATGTTATTCCAGATGTCTTACCAGATGTGCTATGATACTGTCCCTTCTCCTTGACAGTGTTTTCCGTATATTCCTTTCCTCGCAGATTCTACAGAGAACCTCCTCATTCCTTATCTGATTCGTCCACTTAATTTTCAACAGTCTTCCAAAACACTGCACCTCAGATGCTTCTATTCTCTTCTGTTCTGGTTTTCCCACAGTCCACATTTCACTGCCATACTATGTTGTGCTCCAAATATACATTCTCAGAAGTTTCTTCCTCAAATTAAGACTCGTGTTTGATACTAGGAGACCTCTATTTGCCGGGAATTCCCCATTGAGCACCCCTAGTCTCCTTTATATGTCCTTACTCTGTCCGTCATGGGTTATTTTGCTGCCCAGGTAGCAGAATTCCTGAACATATACTTTGTGATCACCATTTATGATGTTAAGTTTCTTACTGTTCTCATTTCTACTACTTGTCATTACTTTCATCTTCCTTTGATTTACTCTCAGTTCTTAATCTCAGGGTGTATACGACCCAGGACAACCGGGAGATCCGGTAAAGACCCGAGAATGTTTTCATCTGGGAGAAAACTGGGAAAAACACAGGCATTTTTTAGAATTCTGGGAATTTTTCATTGTTTTAGTTTTCAGTTAAATTTTTGTAACTTTGTCTGGTAAGAACCAATACTCTAACAAAGAATATTGCTGTATCACGCTATTGCAGAATAATACTGCAGCAATAAAATACGAACGAGAGAAAAAAAAAAACGAAATTAAAACTTAAGTTGCAAAGGACAACAACAAAACACAGTGCTCATACAAGTGTCTGCCAACAGTAAAATGTGTCAAAGGCTTTAGGCATACTATGCAATGTTCCATAACAACAAATTGCCTCCAATGAGCGTGACGTCACAACTGTTTACATTAGATTTGTTTGAGGGGTTGCGAGCGAGCTTATGCGCATGTGCAGTTGAGTCACATATGAGTAGTACCTTCTCCCGCTTCTGGTTACAGAAGTGTGGCAGTTAGCTGTACAAGCAATAGCAGCAAGATTCTATCCGGAAAAATTTTACTGGTGCTCCTAAGCTGCCAGATTCACGTATGCGCAGCAGGCCCAGAACTAGGGGGCGGGGGCAAACTAAGGTATCTGCCCCTCGTGGCAGTTTCAGGGTACGGGGAAGGGGGGGGGGGGGGAGGCAAGTTCATGTTATTGGGGAAAAAGACCTTGTTTCACAAAGTGCCTAGCATCCAGCACATGTTGGTCTATTGATTACTCATATGATTTTGAACGGATCTCTGTTGGTTTTTGATCAAATTCTAAGTTGATTTCTGAATGAAACGTAAGTAGATTTTTGAATGTGTGCATAGTGTATGTGATGTCTCTGCCAGGGGAATCCCAGTCGCATCTAGCAATAAACTTTACTGCAGACAAAAGGGACGGGGCTATAAAAGTTGAGCAAGTAAAGCCGAATGGGTGAATGCCAATCACTGTATGGTTGACTGGGTTTGCAAAAGATCAACGTTGTTATAATTACTAGCGAATTCCATAGATTCAGACTAGCAGAGTGGAAATAAACGACTAACAGGAATAACAGGCAACGAAGATTATGTATTGTCTTCTCCGTGTATCCAAGAAAATGAAATTTTGACAGAAAAGTTTTGGCCAGACCGCCAATTATATAGTCCCTGGCTAGCAGCCGCTAAAGTTCTTTTCTGGGAGTCATGTGGAAAATGCATTGTACGAACACGTAATAAAGCCTAACTTAAGAATAAATGCGGGTAACTAAACCGGTGATTGTGGCAGGGTTAGTGAAGTTAACCAGAGAATAAGTTTTGACACTGGCAGGAATAGTTACAGAATTAGTGATGACAAGATTGGTTGTTAGAACGAGGAAGGAGAAGAAACAGGGACTGGCACAAATTATGGAAGAATATGACAATTCCAGATTTATATAAAAATTTCGTACTACTACTTTTTGATCTCGTGCTTTAGAAGCTAGAGTGTATGAATGAAATGTGAAACTATTTCATAACATTAAACTTTTTGCTTGTGGTAGGCCTAATAGGCATTCGATATTGGTACTTCGTGAATTATATTTGGTCGTGTTATAAAAATGACCATTTATGCCAAAACAGTCTCTTTTATTTGGTGTGCGTAACAATTGCAATATTAGCCAGGCCTATTTCATTTTATCTAGCAGACAGTGACAAAATACACGTAATCAGATCGAGTAACCACACCATTCTTTGGTACTATTTGTTTTAACAGCTTTTTCAGTATTAGACAACGGCATTTCATTTTTCCATGTAGTAAAACATTGACAAACTTTGATGAGGTAATAGATTCTTTCCCAGAAAGGAAAATGCAGCATATGAAGCTGAAGAGCTGTGGCAAGATTAGAGGAAAAAAAGCTAGGACTGAAGGATTGAAGAACTGTGTACTGTCTTGCTTGTCTCTTGTCTTTACTCATTTTGTGTATGCTATATTTAATTTTATGTCACACAAAACAGTTATTAGCTAATAGGCAGTAAAGAGTGCAAATTTTCTGAAGAGCTCTTGTTTTGCCAGTTACAAATAATCCCCTCCAGTATTAATTGTGTGATTTTTTTAAAGAGGATCAGGAAGTCAAATTGGCCAACTGGGGGCAGGAGAGGTACCGCAGGACATTTTAATTTCCACTGGCCTGAATATAGTTTGATGGCACCCATTACAAAATATTACACGTTTGAATTCCACAGAGTGAAATACAGAGACATGCGATGGAAGAATGCTGTGTGAAGAGGCGTGGCACTGCACTTTGGCACACTTAAGACCAAATAACATATCTTACGTTTCCACAAACATATATGTTTTATGGATCAGACTCTTCAGAAAGATGTGCACTAAAAATGAAGATATCTTTGAAAAGCCAATTTTTAAAATTTTTGACATCCTACCTCAAACACTCGAGGGAGGGGGAGCGCCCATCTAATATTGCCCGTTTTGGAAATATTGTAGATCTGGACCCGATGCGCAGAGCAGTCTGAGTTGTATTGGGGAGATGGTAGTCTCCGTATGACCCGTGTTTATGTTAAGTAATTTTGCTATCATTTATTGCTCTCACGTCAAATGAAAACAAAATGGATTTCTGTGGCTGGGAGCTATCAAGTGAATTAAAATACATTCACATAATTACGGAAGGCTAAAATATGTTATTAGTTTCAGATTTTATTTTGTTTCCACCTTTCTGACAGTCGAGCATTAATCACCTTGCAGAACAATGAAGTTAATTTTGTCGGTTGGTGAAAGAAATTTGACTTTTATTACTCTTTTCGGGCAGTCAATTTATTTGAATCAAAGTGTTTAATTCAACACTATTAGCCAGTTTCGATGTCGAACTATGCATTTTAGTATGGTTCACAAAATTCCCATGCTCTTGGTGTATCCTCTAATGTCTTGTTTCTTTTATGACATAATGTAAGATCTTTTAATGTTTTACATGTTCAAATGTACGGGCTTCCTGCATCATCATAGCTGCACAAGTGCGGTGATGCCTGTTATCTGGCGCTCTCTAGCAACTGCGGAAACGAATCTATTTCTAACAGATTGTGGGAAAATATTCCGAATGGTTGTTTGAAAAGCGCTACTTTCAAAGTAAATTTCCTTTTTCACAAGATGAACTCTGTGCGTGAATGTCCAATGAATTTCTTAAATCACAGAGTGGCTGATTCTCATTCAAAAATAAAATCTTTGAGGACGACCATATAGAAAATTTTCGAGCCCAGAAGTGCAGACATTTATGTAGTTGTTAAACATTTTATTAGCATGTTTGTGCAATGTATCTTGAAGTGTAACACATGCAAAAAAGATCATCTTTATGTGTGACAGCTTAGCTTCTCTTGCAGCTTATTAATCTTAGAGACCAACTTTATACGTGAAAGCTTTTTTTTTTTCTTTTATTTTCTTGTAGCAACACTATATTAATTTAAACCATTACCTTTTCTTATTTTTGTGGTATCTCTTGTTAATAGTGATGTTGCTGTTGGTTGACTACATCAGGTGTCCTATGCTCTGAACACCAGCTGTCATTGGCTGATGATCACTTGACATGAGCTACGATTGGCTTACAAAAGTGCATCGCAATCTCAATTTCAATCCTTTAGAAAGTAACAAGTGGTGTTTGGTGGAATTTGAATTTATACTTTTGGAATACGAAAATATGCAGTGTACATGTTACTGAACATCGGACATCTTTCCAAAACGTGTTTTTTCCCCCGAGTTTCATTTTCTAAGGTGCCGGGAAATTCTACGCCAGTGTATAAAACCACAACCATTGAAAGGATTGATAAGTTTTACAGTTCTGAGGAAAAGTATACTGTTACTTAACATGAAAAAAGTGTATTTTCATCTGACAGAAAGAGTATTTTTACCCAGAAATCCGGGAAATATCTGAGAATTTTTTTTCCTGATCCACGTATACACCCTGAATCTGTATTCATTAGACTTTCCATTCCATTTGACAGTTCCTGAAATTCTTCTTCACTTTCACTGAGGAAAGCAATGCCATCAGCAAATCTTAACACTGATATCCTTTCACCTAGGAGTTTAATCCCACTCATGTTCCTTTCTTTTATTTCCAGCATTTCTTCTTTGACATAAATTGAACTGTAGAGAGAAAATACTACATTCCTCTCTGACACCCTTTTTGATCTGTGCTCTTCCTTCTTGGTCTTCCACTCTTATTGCTCTCTTGTGGTTCTTGTATATATTGTATATTACCCATCTTTCCCTATAGCTTACCCCTATTTTTCTCAGAGTTTTGAACATCTCGCACCATTTTACATTGTCGAACGCTTTTTCCAGCTCCACAAATTATATGAATATGTCTTGATTTTTCTTCAGTCTTGCTTCCATTATCAACCGCAACTTGAGAACTGGCTCTGTGGTGCCCTTACCTTTCCTAAAGTCAACCTGATCGTCATCTAACTGATCCTCAGTTTTCTTTTTCATTCTTCTTTATATTATTATTACCAGTAGCTTGGATTCGTGAGATGTTAAGCTGTTTGTGTGCTAATTCTCGCACTTGTCAACTCTTGCAATCTTGGGAGTTGTGTGGATGATATTTTTTCCGAAAGTCACGTGTTATATTGCTGGTCTCACATTCTACACACCAACATGAGTAATCATTTTGTTGCCGCTTCTGCAATGATTTTAGAAATTCTATCCCTTCTGCCTTATTTTATTTTAAGACTTCCGAATTCTGCTTCTAATACTGAATTTAGAAGAGCTTTTGAAGACTTAAAATAAAATAAGGCAGCATAATGTGCAATATAGCATACTGTACCTGTCGTGTTTTTTGTACTTAATTGGTAACAGGTGAAGAAGTTACTGTATCGACTACTTTTTTTATTAGCTTTGTGTCATGGATGAAAAAGAATTATTGTTTACATCTGTAAGAAGTTCATGTTATGTCTCAATGTTTCTTCCAGGAGTGCTAGTTCTGCAAGGTTTGCAGGAGAGCTTCTGTGAAGTTTGGAAAGTAGGAGATGAGGTACTGGCGAAATTAAAGCTGTGAGGACAGGGCGTGAGTCGTGCTTGGGTAGAGTACTTGTCCGCAAAAGGCAAAGGTCCCGAGTTCAAGTCTCGGTCCAGCACACAGTTTTAATCTATGAGGAAGTTTCATATCAGCGCACACTCTGCTGCAGAGTGCAAACCTCATTCTGGAAAAATCCCCCAGGCTGTGGCTAAGCCATGTCTCCGCAATATCCTTTCTTCCAGGAGTGCTAGTTCTGCAAGGTTCGCAGTAGAGCTTCTGTGAAGTTTGGAAAGTAGGAGACGAGGTACTGATGGAAGTAAAGCTGTGAGAATGGGGTGTGAGTCGTGCTTGGGTAGCTCAGTTGGTAGAGCACTTGCCTGCAAAAGGCAAAAGTCCCAAGTTCGAGTCTTGGTCCGGCACACAGTTTTAATCTGCCAGGAAGTTCCATATCAGTGCACACTCCGTTGCAGAGTGGAAATCTCATTGTGTCTACACTTAATTTGGTACATCCAGTTCTGTTTGACATGTCTAACCTAGCTTTCTTCTAGTTTGTGATGCCAGGCTACCATCTAGTTTTTAATGAACTGCTTTAATATTTCTTTTTATATTTACATACAATAACCACTTCTGACTGCCACATTTCTTTCCATAAAGACCTGCATTCATAGTGGTTGTTATTGAAAGATAATGCACTTGTTGATGATACATAATTTCAATACTTTTGCTGCATTTTGCATGCATAATATTATGCTAAGAGTGTTGGTAATCTATTCAATCATTGATGGAGAGGATAGAGTTGTTAAACAGGAATAATTTGAAGTAGTTTTTAAAACAGTCATTACGTGACAGCACTTGTAATTCACAAGGGAAATGGTTAAATATTTTTATGACTGCTTGCTGTATGTGAGGTAATACACAAATAACTGAATGCAGTCCAGTACTTCAGACTATACTTGGAGTTAAAAACATAACTGCAAGTTAGTAACACTAAAAAGTAAAAACAAAACACAAAATCATAATAGCACAACCCAGATCAATTGTATACTATTCCATTAAACTTATAAATTTAGGCATACTGTAGTAGAGTCACATTGTACACTAAAAAGTACAAGAACTGTTAAAACAAATTAGATTTTAAGTAGTAATCAACAGAGTAAAAAAGTGTGTGTAAGAAAGAAATCTTTTATTTTATTCCTAAATGCATTTCTGTTTTCCCTGACTGATAAAGGGTAATTTATTGTAAAGCACACTGTCCATATTTCTTATACCAAATAAACTTTTGGTATGTCTGTGACTACTAAGGTGAGAGTGTCTGCACTAGGACAAGTATTACGATTATAAATAGGCTCATTTGGTCACAAACAAGTGCAGATTCCTTTTAAAAAATGTCACAGAGTCTGAGATATAAATGCAGGGAACCGGCAGTATTTTTAATTCCTTGAAAATAGGCTTAGTGGAGGTAGATGGAGCCACCTGTTTCATTATCTTTAAGAGCTTTTTTTGAATCACAAAAATTTAACCAAACACTCACCGCTAAAATTGATTCCACAAGAGAGAACTGAGTGCACTAAAGGAAAATAAACCGTTTTTAAAATTGAGATAGCAAAGGACTGATTAATAATCTGAAAAGCATGGCAGAGAGTCTTCAATAGCAGCTTTTCTCTGTGAATATTCCATTGGAAGTTATTGTTTAGCCACACCCCAAGAAATTTGATCTCATTGTTTTGCTCTATTGTTTCATCTTCAGTTAGTAGGGACTCCATGTAGATAGGGTGATTCTTGGGCACACTGAAAATCATATGAGCAGTTTTGCTTTTGTTTGATAATAATTTGTTTTTGTATGTCCAGAAAATTAGCCTGTTGTAAGAATCTGTTCTTATACCCTTTACAACTTGAAAAGAAGGAGTTCGGAAAAGAAAGTTTGCATTGTCTGCAAACAATACAGATAAGGCTTTAGGCAGATTCAGACGTAAGGTCATTGATAAATAAGAGGAAAAGTAAGGACCCTAGAACTAAATCTTGAGTGTGACCATAACAGATCGTAATTTCATTGGATAGAACTTTAGTACCATCTTTGTTTGAAAATTCAGCCTCCTGCCTCTTATTAGTGAGGTAGGAATGAAACCATATATTTCAAGTACCTCTAATGCCAAGCAACTCTAGTTTTTGAAGCAACAGAGAGAGATTATGTCAAAGGCTTTAGTCAGACCTATGAATAGACCAGAGAAAGAATGTTTAACATAAAAGCCATAAGAACGTGATTAGTAAAAGAAAATAAAGCTTCATTTATGGTCCTGTTTTTGTGAAAACCCAACTGATATTTTGTGAGCAGACAATATTTATGAAGGGATGAAATTACATGGCAATTCATTACTTTTTCTATAATCTTCAATATCATTGAAAGAAAACAGATTGGTTGATAATTGTTACATAGTTTGTCTCCTTTTTTGAACAGAGGAATAACTTTGCTTGGTTTGAAAACATTGGGGAAACAGATTGTAATTAATTACGTCACCTGCATTTAAATTACATCACTAAGTGTATTTATAATTTCTAGAGCAATATTTTGTAATAAAAATCAGACACACCATCAGCACTAGATGAATATAAGTTGTTATTTCCACTGATAATTTTCAGCACTTGTTCTTGAGTTACTGGTGCAGGAAACAATGATATGCCTGATTTTATAAACCCAATGGTGCAAGACAATGTGTGTGATGTAATCTGTGATGAAAGATTACCGACAATACCCAAAAAGCGCTCGGTAAAAACTTCACTTGTCTGCTTTTCATATGATATTTGTGTATCATATGACCTACACACTTTAAATACCTCTGGCTCCAAGGATGCTTCTAACAGCATCCCAAATTGTTGTACATTTTTAGAACTCCTTTTATAGAAGTTGTATTTGTGATGTTTGTAGCCTTTCTTAATTCTTGCCTGAGTATCTTTTTGCATTTTTAAAACAGTATGAAAACTGGGATCATTTCATGCTTTACTTTCTGCACATAGTTTTCTTTTTATATCATTGCATTTGTAATCCACCATTTATAAACAGGTTTATTTGTGTTGTGAGTTACTGGTTCCAGTCCTTTAAGGGGAAAGGCAATGTTAAAATAATGGCCCATGGGGTCAAGTAATATCTTTGCTTTCTTATTATTACTATCCTCATTGAACACATCTTTCCAGAATTTGTTATACAACTTAAATCTAAATAATTCTAAATGACGTACAGTATCAAATTGTCTCTTATACAATGTTTGTTAAATTAAAAAGATATCTTTCTTATCCACTGTTCTACCAGTATTTCTTATGCCCAGTGATGTTTGTCTGTTTCACTTTATTGGTCCAAGGAACCCTATACATTATCAGCTAGTATTGCACACACAAATAAGGAAACAACAAAAAATTAGAGACAGAAACTGCTTGGTAACTTATTGTCCCAGTTTCCCCAGTCAGAGCACATGCTATGCTTGCCCTTTCATTCCTAAAGTCTCTTGCTACTTCTATGCCTTGTGCACATGCACGTCTTTCATACAAAGTGCACAACCTTAAATATTAGGATTTTTACAGTATAAAATTTGATACATTTCTTTCAGAGATTGTCACAGTTAAATGTATGATTTGTCATTTTTCACTTGTACAAAGTTTTATTTGAGATGTAACATTGCATTTAGTCTCAGGAAATAATATGTGACTGATTAGAGACTTTAACCTTTACTGACTTGACCAACAGTGCAAAAAGTCATAGTCTGAGAAGAACCTGCATGAAAAAGAACTCATTTTGACATGGCCAAGACTGTCTTTTAAAGTGCTTTATTAAATGTGTACACCGAGACAAATAAAAATGTTTTGAGAATTTGGTATTAGATAAACTTTTAAACGAAGCACATATATTTTGACATCTTTGAGTAAGTGTTAGCTAATGGACATTATCTAAGAATATTTATGTGAAGTGCTAGAATCTGTTTTCTTGCAGGGTTTAAACTTGAAGATATTTTTGGGATACATATAGCAACATTCTGTAATTTTTATGCAAGCATTTTATGTTCTGATGTAATATTGAAATCTGAAATTTATATGATGAGTAGTATTGTTTTCATAGATATCAAAACATAAATTTATAATAGTCATGGTGGTTGTTGTAAGTTCTGTGAACAGTGGCAGTTTTGCTTCATGATAAAATATGATGTGCATAGTGAATTCATATCAGTCTTAATTCTTCTATTTCTTCCACCAGGTGACGCCAGATGACTTGATGCCTATTAGTTTATGTCTGTCATGTATTTCAAAACTGGAAGTTTGCCATCAGTTGGTTAATTGCTGTTTGGAAGCAGATAGCAACCTAAGGACAATGTTGAAGTTCTCCGAAATATTTGAAGATGAGGTAAAGTCAAGAGGGTGATGCAGAGGTTGTGCATTGACTTACATATTTTATGAATCTATGGGTTATGGTAATTTAAGTGGCATAATTTTTTTGCACAGGTAGATTACACTTTTCCATAACTTAAAGAGAAAATATATTTCTAATAAAGAAGTTATGTTAGAAATGCTATGTGACTTCTGCACTATCCTGTGTTAATAGTTCCATCAGATGTACACATGTATGACTATAGTAAAAGTAATTTGTATATATGGCTATAAGTACAGACAGAAAATGAGACTGACTCTTTCTTTTGAGAATATATGAAGGTGGCATATATCTATGTAATGTCACCAATTTTGTATGTTTGTCGTGTCCCACACTGTCATAATGGGATTGAGATGCGGTAATTGCTTACTCTGCTAGCAGTCGCTGTTTAGTATATTAACAGGCTGGGCCTGCCCTTAGATGCCAAATCTATAATCATTTATTTAGCAAGTAATTTTCTATGGAAAAATCACTTGTCATCTGTACTGACTCTATGTCCAGCAATTTGCATGATTAATATTATGCGGCACTGTAGATACAGCGATCTTTCCTTCAAAAACATATTGAAATGGCCAAACAGCATTTCTGCTGTTATCTAGCATCACTATGCTTTTTGTTATTTCCCAACAGTGTCAGTCAAGTTATTAAGCTAACTGTAATAAAAATTTCCTCATAATAATGCAGTTGCAAATTTAGTAGGCAAAGTATGTAGATGACACAAAAATGTGTTGAAAATGCAGTTGTTTCCGTTTCATAATTTTCAAAACACTGTATGATAGCTATTTGTTCACACATTATTTAAAATGTCCACTATGTTTGTTGAGGCATTTGGCTGCATATAAGATTATGGTAGGTCAATGATTAATTTCAAGCTAACAACAAATACAAGTAGCTGATATGATGTCTTCTGTGTAAAAGCAGTATTCTAACCAAAATAAGAACTGTAACACAGTATTTCAAGAGACACTTAATTCATTTATGCAAGGTGTGGAACGTTCACTTCTGTGGGCTGCAGATGTTGCTTAGAATACAATGTTTGTGTCAATAAAAGACAATAACCCAAATTTTACTCTCAAAGGACACCATAGTCATATCTAAAATTTTCTTGTAGCTCAGATCAGTAGCATCAATAAATGATTTGAAAGAGGTCATTTCCATTTATGACTTTCACTTTATTCAAAATATATTGCTATTGGTCAATTTCAACATCAGCTTTATTATTATGCAGGCTTGCAGAACCTGTCCTTTGATCTGGTGGTTGCTGTCAAATGAAATAGAGCAGTGGATCAAAGCTTGATGTTTACCATTTTTTTTAATGTTAAGATTGACCGTGATAGATTTAGTGAAAATCTGTTTAAAGTGTAAAAAAGTTTTATGTGCCGTATTTACCTAACTATAAAACAAATATATTAAAAACAAAGATCCCAAGACTTACCAAGCAGGAAAGCGCCGGAAGACAGGCACAATAAAAAAACACACACACAAAATTTCGAGCTTTCGCAACCCGCGGTTGCTTCGTCAGGAAAGAGGGAAGGAGAAGGAAAGATGAAAGGATGTGGGTTTGAAGGGAGAGGGTAAGGAGTCATTCCAATCCCGGGAGCGGAAAGACTTACCTTAGGGGGGGAAATTATAGGTATATACTCGCGCGCGCCCACACACACACACACACACACACACACACACACACACACACACACACACACACACACACACATATCCATCCATACATATACAGACATGTCTGCTTCAGGTGCCACCAAATACAGAGAAACCCCCAGTTTTCATTTTTTTTTTTTTTAGTTCAGGCTTAAAAAACACAAAATAAGGAAAATGCAGATTCGAGGAAAACGTTAAAACCCCCAAAATACAAGCAAAAACATATGTAATTGGCAGATATGATTAAAAATCATAATCCTCTCCAATACATTTTATAAAATTTGTGAAAGTGAAGGAAATTAAGTGAACAATACAATGTTTATACAATAAGTTGTGGTAATGAATTTCATCAGTTCTTAAAAAATATCACAGATGTGTAACAGCCAGGTAAAAACTTGTCAAAAATGGAAATTGGTGTCTGGGTACGTGTTAACTGAGCTAATTTCCTGCATGTTACGATGACAGATTATACCTGAAAACATATATTTTTGAGAGATTTTTCCATTACTCTCACCCAGAAAAAAGCAAAAATTAATGAACGCGATGAATTAGACCGAAAACAGTGAAGTACGGTGCAAGACAGTGGAATATAACATGTGGGGGTGTCTGTTTTCCTTCTGTAGCCAATGTCAGTGCATCATACTCTGGTGATGCAAGTGCAGTGACCTCAAGAGTGTTGCTTGCAAACTTTTATCTGTATATTGTACTGAGTTGTCGAAATGGAGTACTGTGCCAACGCATGCTACTTGCACTTCAAACTTGTACTTGCTGTAGTGCAAACACAGCAGGTTTCGTGAAAGCACAAATATACGCACAAGTTTTCCTTCACATGTGGTACTTACTTATACCAATAAATGTGAGAAAAAGTTGTCTCCTGTGATTTCAGTGTTTCTCTGTCCCAGCAGTCAGTTACATTTATAACAACCTGTCTGCTATCATAAACATCACTGAAGCCTACAACAAAGATGAAAAAGCTATTGCACAGCTGTTCACTGGACATGTCCTGTTCACTTCAGTACCACACATAGCAAATGGAGTAGTCTACATTGGCTACAGTTGGTAGAAACACAATAGGTTCAGGAGTCTGTCGACAGGCTCCGAGCAGAACTACTGTAAGTAAAATAAATGCACAGTAGTGAAGGGTGTACGAGGTATAACAATATAAATTAAACCTAAGTGGAAGGTGCAGTCACTCCATTTGCTATGGACCGAAAACATAAGATGTACCATGGAACGTCCCGCCAAGTAAGCCTGCTGTTTCTCACCATAGTCTAACATAATATTTGCAATACCCACTGGTGTGAAAGTTCTTACTGTTTGACACTTGCAGCAACACAAGCACTCCAAGCAGGGAGAAAAAAGACAGTTATGTGCATCATAATGACAGTGTTTATTTTTAATTATTTTTCTACTTAGCTAATAAAATAGTTTTAATGTTTTGCATTCCTCACATTAGTAAATTACCAAGAGAGATCAATTAATGTGAAGTAAATGTAAAAACAGCAAAGTCTCATGATTCACTGAAGTGAACTACAGTTTACTCGCGAAGAAAGACTTCAAAATATCTGTATAATTGCAGCACCCTCCATTGAAGGGAAGAGAATATGAACACACATTTCATGCATAAGCAGTGTATATTTCTGTTGTTGCCTGCTCTTATTATGAAGATGACTTTCATACACACACCACACACACACACACACACACACACACACACACACACACACAATTTTTACAGAGTCTGTTGCCTATTCTTACACTTCACCTGATTTTCTAGTACACAAATATATTTGTAAATGTAATTACTTTTGCTTCAAAAACAAATATGTTGAAGATTCTTGCCATTTGTGGTTAAAATGTAACAGTTAGTGTGGGGTTGGTTTCGTCTGTGTTGGGAAACAGTTCTATTCCCCTTGACGTTTTATAATAACTTGTGTGGTTTTCCATTCAGCTGCGGGTATGGTGGTTTACTTTGTACGTTAAATAATGTAGGTGTTGCATTCTGCACAAGTTTTGTACATTCCATATTCACCGATTTGGATGTAAGTAGTAAACAAAACTTCACCTTGTTGAGTAGATATATGCTGTCTTTCTGCAAAAGTCAGGTCTTCTGGTGTCTACAAGCAATTTTTTGCTATTGAAGGAGAATGACATTCTTCAGAAAATATCTGTATATTACAAGACAATCAGAAATAAATAATCCTGTAAAGTGCTGTTTCATATCTCCTAGAGTCCTTAGGAAACTGAAGAGTGACAAATGTGCTGTCATTTTTATTTATTATCAATTTTATTGCACTGCATATGTTCCCTATTGTATAAACTATGTTACAAATAAATAGTAATTATAGTATTCGCACTCACATGATATTGCACTCAAAAGTGTCACTTGCTGGTCACTTGGTGCACTGCTATCGCTGTGGGTAACAAGAAATAAATGAATTGTCGCGACTGTTATGTTAGACTGTGTTATCAGTATATGCTAGAAGTCAGTGCATTAGTGCGACGTCACCATGCTATGCAGCTATTGGCTGTGGATGGAAAACAAACATCCAAGATATTGTAATTCGGCAGTTTTCACGGTATTTCACATTTTTCAGTTTATTTCTCCATGTAGGCTATAAATTTTTGCTATTTTCCAAGTGAACATAAAATGAAAGAACGCTCAAAACTTCATGTTTTAAGGTGTAATTCGTGGCAGTATTGTGTTGGGAAATGGCTCAATTACCTTATATATATCATTAGCAGAGTGACAGTCTTTTCAGTTATGTACCCTACAGTATTGCTACTGGCCAAACCCACTCTTTTTCCTAGTAGGATCATTATATGATGAAGAATTTTGAAAGTTCTTTCTTGTTTGTGTATGGATTTGCGATTTGGTTATATCAGTTGACATTGAGTATTGGTTAAATTGCTATCTAGGTGGAGGAAAATTAAACACTCACACCGACACTGATTTGTAGCTTCTTGTGCCTGTTTATACTTTATAATCCAGTACTTTACGAATTTCAAATGCTTTGTAGGCTAAGGTCTGTAAACTTATCACACGATGAGCTAAACAAAGTGTGGTGTGGTGGCTATGCTGCCTGTAACTAAGTCGCCAACCAATAAGAGCGTACTAGTTGGAAATGGCTGACGTTGCCTTGATTCTGACAGAGCATATTCTTAGAGATTTAGTGTTTGAATTTAAAATGTTGACTATCGATATTGTTGCTGAATACAGTGCGTGAAAAATTCATGCAAAAATATGAGACAGTTATAAGTAGCACAAGAAAAGGTGGCGGCTGAAATTATTCTCTCGCGTCTCCTCTCTCCGCCACAGCCTAAAATACTCCCTTAACTCCATCATTACACACTCCGAACCATCTCTCTCTTATGCCCCTTATAACTCGTTCAGTTACATCAAATGTCAATAGGAAGAAAAAGGGACGAAGTCAAGTGAGACGTCGATTAAGAAGAGGAGAACATAGGACCGTTGCTATTCACAATATACATAAATGACATGGTGGATGACATCGGAAGTTCACTGAGGCTTTTTGCAGATGATGCTGTGGTGTATCGAGAGGTTGCAACAATGGAAAATTGTACTGAAATGCAGGAGGATCTGCAGCGAATTGACGCATGGTGCACGGAATGGCAATTGAATCTCAATGTAGACAAGTGTAATGTGATGCGAATACATAGAAAGATAGGTCCCTTATCATTTAGCTACAAAATAGCAGGTCAGCAACTGGAAGTAGTTAATTCCATAAATTATCTGGGAGTACTCATTAGGAGTGATTTAAAATGGAATGATCATATAAAGTTGATCGTCGGTAAAGCAGATGCCAGACTGAGATTCATTGGAAGAATCTTAAGGAAATGCAATCCGACAACAAAGGAAGTAGGTTACAGTACGCTTGTTCGCCCAATGCTTGAATACTGCTCAGCAGTGTGGGATCCGCACCAGGTAGGGTTGATAGAAGAGATAGAGAAGATCCAACGGAGAGCAGCGCGCTTCGTTACAGGATCATTTAGTAATTGCGAAAGCGTTACGGAGATGATAGATAAACTCCAGTGGAAGACTCTGCAGGAGAGTCGCTCAGTAGCTCGGTACGGGCTTTTGTTAAAGTTTCGAGAACATACCTTCACCGAAGAGTCAAGCAGTATATTGCTCCCTCCTACGTATATCTCGCGAAGAGACCATGAGGATAAAATCAGAGAGATTAGAGCCCACACAGAAGCATACCGACAATCCTTCTTTCCACGTACAATACGAGACTGGAATAGAAGGGAGAACCGATAGAGGTACTCAGGGTACCCTCCGCCACACACCGTCAGGTGGCTTGCGGAGTATGGATGTAGATGTAGATGTAGAAAATCAAAGTACCGGTGTAATTATGGGAACATAAATGTGTGGCAGTCAGTTGTGGGAGAGGTCATTGGTTGGTCACACACATGTCAAACAAACACGTGGTGGGAGCGTAGGGCAAGCAGCCACAGCATCCACTTGGATAGCATGATACGGAAGTGCTTCCATGTTGTGCTGTCCAGGCAGTTACTATGGTTACTGGTCCTATGTTCCCACATTTTTATTTGACATGGGTGTCAACTGGCCTGACTGCCACACATTTTTACTGTCATAATTATATGGTAGCACCTGAAGATGTAGCTTTATGCTTCAAAGTAAGTTGTACAAGAAATTAAGAAATTACTAGCAACTGAAGCGGATTTTTTATTCTATAAATATGTTCATCACTTCTGGATAGTCACATGACCAAATATTTTGCACTACTACTGAGGTCAGTGTTTTTACTTTGTATAATAGATTAATCGTCAAGCAGGCATGCCTGTGTATAAAGTGTGCCAATGACAAATAACATTGTCTTTTATCATTCCATTGTTGTTTTACAGTTGCAAGCCTGTATCTATTCCCTCATTATTGCTTGAGCTGACGCTGTGATAAGTTGTTGTTGTCATACATCTGAAAGGACAGCGGTAATATAAAATAAACAGTGACGTAGGTGAGAACAAATTGATGAGCTGTGCAAGAAAATGACCCAGATTTCAAGCTAACAGCACATGCCCACAATTAAGAAGTTGTTTACCAGATATTTGGCAGTCAAATAAGTAGTTGTCAGGGATCCAATACAAGTGTGCTGTTTAATGCTTCGAGTTGGTCATAACTGTGAGGTTACATTTGGCAACAAAGTGGTAGAATGCAAGTTTATTTTGTTATTGTTTAACTAAATGGCTCATGTAATGTAAGTTTATTTTATTGTTGCTGAATTTTACTATGTTTAAACTGTGATATTGCTCACACATGTTCACCTTGGTAACATGAAGACAGCTACTCTCGCCATGTGTACTTGTCTGCTCAAAGGTTAATATAGGGGTTTGTGATACATTTATAGATGAGGCTGTGACAATTGATATCATGAAAAGGTTTATTCTGAAGAATTGGGAAGAGTTGTGTAGTCAAATTACCTGCCATTAAGAAAGTGAAATGTGCTCCATGATTGTGATATAACATTCAAAATGGTAAAGAAAACAATCAGTTGTCATTTTCTTTCCACCTTTATTAGAGCAGATCCAGATTTTGGCTAGTAACTAGCCATTATCGGTGCAGTATTTGAAGTTGTCATAGGTGCACTAGTACATCTTCATCTGTTGTTAAGGCGACAAGAGCCTGAACAATAGGAGTAGATGTACTAGGGCATGTATAATAACTTCAAAAAACTGCTAGTTACTGGTCAAAATCTGAATCTGCTGTTATAAACCTAGAACAGAAATGGCTGATTCCTGCAGTTTACTGTTTCGAAAGATGTGTAGTGTCACAAAATTGCTGACGCTAGTTTTTTTGCTCTAATGGACTATCATTTGATATATTTAATTCTTCCTTTCGCAAAGATTTGCATTTTATTTATTTAACTTAGTGTGAGACGGGTGAGCGCTGCAGTCTACTGTTATTCATCCACTACGTAAAATGGATTGGCTGCTGTTGCGACTGCTTCGTGCATGCCAAAGATATTGAGAGGATGAGCTCCCTTATGCTGCTTCAAGGAAGTTAAAATCTATTCTAACTTCCTTGTGCTGCATAGACACTGTTCTTTTTTTAACAAGAATTTATTGTTAATTATTATTCTGGATTGATTGCAGAAAGTTATCACAGAGGTAGTAATAATTGTTAACTAGCTCTTTTGAGCAAAATGTCACACAAATTTTAGCAAAATATATTATTTACCTGAAGGGAAAAAAAACCACCTTGACTACAGTATTTTTGTAGTAAATATGAAACAGAGATTGCAACTAAATCTCTTTCTGAGTTTGCTGACTTTTCATTTGTAGTCAGAATTTAATTGGACAAATACTCAACAATTGCATACATTTTTGCAAGAAATGGTAAAAGTCTAGATAGGGGCCAGTGGTGAATTTACATGTTTCATGCAGCAGTGTTGTCAACACTCTCCGTGCTGCTATGATGGGAACAAAATGGCATTTCAGCTGCTGGTTTTACACAACCAGTGAGAGAGCCTTGGAAAGACTGCATGTTTGAAAGCAAGAGGCGATGGAAAATATCATCAGTTCTCATATCACTATATATGCAAAACCCACAACATATTTGGAAAAAAACAGCTTTGTTCTCAGGTCCCACCATAATCATAACATCGGAAATTGCAACATGTTCAGAAGAAACCGTGAAATATTTGTGACAACTGAGATTATAAATTTCATTGCTACTTGTTTCACTGCCAGAAATTTCAGTTGTGCTGTGAGGTTCTACCCTAATCATCATGTTAGAAATCATGACATATTCAAAAAAACAGCCAAATATTTATGATGACCATGATTATAAATTTCACTGCAGCTTGTATGTAGCAGTAGACTGCCCCTTTTCTCCCCTCACATTGGTTGGGTGAAACTGTCATCCCAGGTAACAATACTAGTGATGACGATTATGAAGACAATTACGGATAGTTACACCACCGGCAACTGACTCAGATAGTAAGCAAAGGTGATGGTTTGCATTAATTTTTATCTACACCATTTTTTGTTTGTTTTATTTCTCTTTGTATTGTCAAAATGTAGGTTATAAATAAATCAGATAGTTTAAAATAGGTATCATGTTAACCTTTTAAGTCAGATACTTCATATCAGTAAAACAGTTTGTAATTTTGATTAGTCATAAAATGTAAAAATAAAATTTTCTCAGCGAACTTGGGAAGGGGTGGTGGGGCGGCAATCTTATTTCCGAGTTGTCGTATACTTGGGGTAAATATGGGATTACAAAAGACAAAACACAGATATGTGCAAAGTATAAAAAAAAGTTAATGTTGTGGGGAACATACTTATCAGCTCGTAGTACTAGAGCATAGTACTTGATCATGATGAAATCTTTAAGGGACATAAATTCACAAGATTCAGACTGATTATGAGAACTATGTATATAATGTTGGATGCACACACAAATACATGCTGGGACATGTTAACTGGAACTGTGGCCAGTCTGACTGATGTGAACTGTTTCTCTTATGGCCATTTTGTTTTTGTAAAATATCAACATTTTGAAATCTTTATTTCATTTCAACAAATATTGCACATTGTAGAAATTACAGATCATTAGCTATAGTCATTGCTTTTATGTCTCTCTACATACCTGGTGTCATAGCAGTGGAAATTTTGAATGCTCAATGGTTCTTTACTTACTTATCTCAAATGATAGTACTGTAAATGTTCAGTTGTATTGCACATGGTTGTGATGTGATACTTTTATTATTCTGAAGCTTCTGAGCTTATTATTGTGTATTACTATACCTTGAGTACTTTTGTAAACATTGTGATACAAATATTGAAATTGGCTTTAAGCTGTCAGACATGAACATAGTAGAATATTTAGGAAATATGCAGCAAGTATCAGAGCAAGAGTTGAAGGTAATGAAATTGAAAGACAAGTAGAAACTGATCGTGATAATTACATTGCAGACTACTGAATTATGTGAAATAGTTGTGATGTGGCAAGAGAAGTTACAGCAGTGACAAAGACACAAAGACAAGCTCTTTTGTCAAACCAGCATTTCTTTCTGGGGTGAATGAAGAAGACAGGGAGGGGGAAGGTAGATATTGGCTACCTTTGCAATTTGTTGAGGAATACTCGAAATCCAGAAAAGAATGAACAGATGGGTAGTTTTGAATCACATCTTCAGTGCATCTGGAAGAATACAAAGGAAAAGTGTTTTTTGCCAGACAGCATGACCAGTGCCACTTCCAAAGAGAAACATCATAACTCACAGTGCTTTTGGCTTTCATTCGCCTCAAGAGCATCAAAATTGTTAGATTGTGGTCCAAACACTGAGGACCAATATTCTATCATGTTATGTCAATAAATAGATTTAGAGACTATGAAATTTTAAAAATATGGTATAAGGGAACAAAGTAAGTAGACTCAAAACAGGAGAGTTTGTTTTGGTGTAAAATTAGATATAGTTTAAGTGAAAAAGCCTTACAGCTTGTGACAAAAAATTACAATTGATAGAAAGCTCTTTTGCATTAAGCAAGAAAAGAGAGATAGTGATATCAGTAAGACATGTATTGAAACTATTGTGATGAAGCATGGAGACATACCGTTGACCGTTTTATCACGGCAAGAGGAATAATAAGTTTTGTCACCAGTATGCTTCATCAAGGATAGAAATTGGAAATGATTCAGAATGTCTTCCAGAACTATATAATCCAATAAATAAAACAGAATATGCAGTGGAATTACTTCACCAGATGACTAGATAATATTGGATGAAAGTAGGAGTCCAAGAGATGACCAGTGCAAATGTTCTGCAATATATTGGACTTCACCAGAATAGATGCATGGATTCTGTATAGAGCAGTTACATGGAAATGTATCAGGTGTAAGCAGTTTCTGCATTATCTTGCCAAAATAGTAAGACATTAACACACAAAAAATGAAGTATTTCTGTGGTCCGCAATGAGAGATAATGAAGACTAATCAGCTGGGAGTGTAAAGTGTCAGAATGCAGGAACAATGGAAAATCCAGGTTGGACTATCAACAGTATTAGGAAACGGATAGATTACTACTTGCTACAGAGATGAACCATTGAGTTGCAGACAGAACGAAAAGCCTGTTAGACATTACAGATTTTAGCTAAAGCTGTCTTCTTTGCTGAAGAAGGCTTTGGCCGGAAGCTGTAGTGTGTAACAGTCTTTTTGTTGTGCCTGTCTACTACTCAGTGGGTCATCTTTACAGTGAGTAACAATCTCTCCTTTTCCTAATGTTGTTAAACACAGGTACAAGTTGTTTGATAGATATGACACCTGCAGGGAACCTGTGTGTGGAACATGTTTGAAAGTGATGTGAAGTACAACCGAATTCGAACTATAAGCAATATGCATTGACCACAATGAGACATGGAATGAAATTATAGATACACAAATTTAGTTTGTGGGTGAAAACACATTGATACGGTATTAAAAAGCAAAACACTTCCCAATGTTTTACAAAACATTTTGCAGTACATTACGAAGTGTTTTCCTTTTTAATATTGCTATGACTTCTTGCCAAGCATTGA
Source organism: Schistocerca gregaria (assembly GCF_023897955.1). Classification (NCBI taxonomy): domain Eukaryota; kingdom Metazoa; phylum Arthropoda; class Insecta; order Orthoptera; family Acrididae; genus Schistocerca; species Schistocerca gregaria. Next base: position 615,813,290 of record NC_064923.1, on the reverse strand, counting down.
TGGAAATTTGAGTTAATGTCCATATGGTGCAAAGTGGTGCAATAAATGTATGAGAAGAATATTTACAGTTTGGTATCAGCACAAAATGACCATATATCTTACGTTTATACATACAGAATCATAGCAACTAATCTAAAGAGTTGTTATAAAGTACTGTAAATATCCACACCAGAAATAATTGGTTAACCAGCTTTTATCTCATCTTGCTTTTTAACATTCATTTCCACATCGCCACCTATATGCTGTGAATCACTAGTAAATGCATGGCAGATGGTCTTCTTTGTATCACGTTTTAATGATTCTTCCCAGTCTATTCATGGATGGAGTGTAGTGAGTGCTTGTTCGCCTCTGTGGCTGGCTGCTTTTTATTTAATTTTATCTGTCCAATATCCACAGAATAGGTGCTGAAGAACACTGATGGCTTCTACCATGACAGGTGATTCTTAAAAGTTTAGTGAAATGGGTTCTCATGAAATGTGTGAGTCTTTCATGAAATATCTGGCAGATTAGATTTGGGAACATTTCTGTTACACTCTTTTGCTACTCAAAGCAAGCCAGTGGAAAATCCACACTGCTCTTTTTTGTGTGTGCTCAGGGTCCCCTTTTACATCTGCTTTTACATGGGTCTTGTACACTTGAGCGTATTTGAGAATGCTCACAGGCTGTACAAGTGTTCTGTATTCAGCCCCTTTTTTTTTATATACAGACCGCAGTTTCTCAATTTTCTACCAAGGTATTGTATCCTACCATTGTTGTCTTTCCACTTCATATCTCTAGATGTTACTCTCAAATGTTTATATGACATGACTGACTAGTTGTGACTCGGTTGTCCTTTGACCAAAGGATGCCATCCTTTTACATTAGACAAAGTGTTCATTTTTGTATTTCTCTACATGAAGAGATATTTGCTAGACTTTTCACAGAGTTAATATTTTCTCAGCACTTACTAGACGTCACTGCAACATATGTGGAAGGCTTGAGATTGCAAATAATACTGTCCACTAAGTTGTTTATATGTAACATGAACTCCCAGGAATAGATAAGATATTACTTTACCTATAGATGACTCTTCATCCATGGTAACTAGCCATTGCAAATTTTCGAACCAGGAACATATTTTCTTTAGAAGATATTGATGTGTAACTGAATTGAAGGCTTTTTGAAAGTCTACAGACATTTTAATCAACCTGTTTTCCTCTACATGGAACCAAGGTTTACTCTGTGAAGAGAATGACTTGAGTTTTCCACGGTCATTGTTTTCTAAATTAGTGCTGACTTTCATGGAGGAGGTTAATTTTTCCCACATAAGTTCTAATATTTAAACTGAGAATATATTCTATGATTTTGCTATAAATAGGTGTGAGTGATATATTGGTAGTCCTGTGAATGTGTTCTACTTCCTTTCTGTTGATGGGTGTGATGTATGCTCTCTCCCAATCACAGAGAATATCTCTACTCACTGGATGTATAGCAAATTGTCATCATGTTTGGAGCTAATTTACTAGAAAATACTGTGTAAAACTTGACAGGGACTTCATCGTACTCGGAGGCTTCGTAATCTGGTTTCAACACAATTGGTACCATTACTAGGCCACTCATCTTATCAGCAGATTTAGATATTAATGATGGCAACATTCCGGTATTATTTTTTGAAGGTACATATTCACAAAAAACTTATCAGGATGGTACTGCACACCCTCTGGCCTGCATACATATCTGGTTCAATTGTGAAGGGTGCCATGAAGCTGTTGTACCTCATCCTGAGGAAATATGGCACAAAACTGCTGTAACTAGTTCTTGATATACTTGCACTGGAACAGAGTTGATGTCCAACTTGCTACTATACATATTCTACCATGGAAAGATCTAGGGATCTTGCTGGGCATTTGAGTAATTTAACATCACACACAAACTTCATAGGTTTTGAGCATTGTCCTGTTGAAAAATGGCACCACAATACTGTCTGCCCATGACAGCGTTGCACCATCAGGGTTCCCTCAATCACTACCACCTGAAGTTGTGCTCAGTGGTCCTATATGCCGTGAGACTGGGAGTAACACTCTGTACTTCTCCAAAACATGGGGAGAAGGTGATCTCTCCCCTGGTGGCCACCCAGCTGACAATGATCACCTGTTCATGTTCTGGTTTTAACAGCAGACTACACAAGCGACTGGAATTCCCGATTTTGTTGCTGCAAGTCTCCGATAAATGGTCTAGGATGACTCAGAAACACAGAATGTTGTAGGGAGTCCATTATTTGTTTTGGATGACAGGCGCAGGTATGAAGGGGTTACGATGTGCTTCCTGCCCAAATACAGCAATCTTCCCTTATGGTAGTCATACATGGTTGACCAGAATATTGGTGATAAGTATGTCTGTCCTCATATTCCTATGCAGTCAAACATCAGATCTTCATTGTATCCGAATTCCTCACATATCCAAGGTGGTCTGTTTCAAACACTGTCAGGTGCTGATAATGCTATCTCACTGTGCCCTTTACAGTGTTTCCTCAACATCTGCCGCTGTTAATGCCCATTGTATACCCCACCGGGCATGGTAAAAACACTAACCACAAACAACACTAATACATTTGGCGGTTGTTCTACCTGTCGCAGAAAATTGCAACTCTAACCATTTACAAACTCACCGATGACATCACCACCATTGGTGCTATAGTAGCAGGTCCTTTGCCTCTCCATTTTCTGCGATCCATTGCTTCCTTCTTAAGGTCTCTTCTTAACATTACTTTGGCTGCATATGAAATGAGGCGATAGTCCTGTGCTCAGTGCATTTCTTGGTTCCTTGTTTTTTTGGTAATGGAATCATTACTGTTGTCAGATTGTCCTCAGGCCATTCACCACTGTCATATATTTTATTACATAACCTCAATATTTCTCTTATTTCATCTTGGTTGAAGCATTTTAATATTTCTCCCAGTATCGTATCTGTACCTACCGCTTTGTCATTTTTGATTGCAGCTATGTCAGACTTTACTTCTTCCATTATGATGGTTGGTCCTTTCTCATCCTTACTGTCACTGTTGAGTGATTCAAGTTCCAGAATTTCTGGTGTGCAATCTGTGTCGTATAGCTCTTGTAGATATTCTTCCCATCTCTGGAGGATATCGCCACGATTTTTGTACACTGCTTCGTCACCTTTACTCAAAATTTCCATAGTAGTACTTCCTGCTCTGTTTTTGATACGATGTCATAGTCTTTGCTCTGTTGTGTAGTAAGTCGTATCTTCCCTTCCTGTCCAGTCCTTCAGTTGCATCGCATTCCTCTTTTAGCCGTTTTTTCCTAGCCTGCTCTGCTTCTCTTCACAATTCATATTTAACCTTCAGTACATCTTTCTTGTATTTTCAGTGTTCTTGTTTTTAAATTTTCTTCGCTACTCCATCTTAGAAATAATTTCTTGTGTGATCCATGGGTTTTTTCCCCTTTTCCATTTTACATATCCTATATTTTACTGTCCTGTCCTAATGATTCCTTTTTTCAACATATTCCAGTACTCGTTGACATTATCCGGTGGTTCTTTGTTTTGTAATATGTTTAGAAACTCAAGTGACAGCGTTTCTGTAATTTGTTATTTGTTGGATCTTCTCTAGATCCTACTTCTTCACCATGGTCGCCTTTTTCAGTATTTTCGTTCTTATTTCTTTTTCAGCCATAAGTAAGTTGTGGTCGCTATTAATATCTGCACCTGGTAATGTGTGCATCTTGTTGATTCCATTCCTATATCTTTCTTCTACCAGTATAAAATTGATTTGATTTCTGTATTTATCCACTGATTATTTCCAAGTGTAGGGCCGCCTCTTGTGGTTCTTGAACCATGTATTTGCCACTATCAGCTGCCTTTCCCTGCAGAAGTCAATTAGCCATTCATCTGTATCATTTCTCATTCCAAGACCATGACTGCCTACAAGTTTCTCTCTATCCCTTTTCCTACAATTGCATTCCATTACTATTTCACAGATTTTTTCCCCCCTCCATTATTCTCTCTATTACATTGTATGTTTCCTCTACAATTTGGTCATCTTGTTCTGAAGGTGGCATATACACCTGGACAATCATTAAATTTTTTTGTGCTCATTTCAGCCTTATACCAAAAACCTGGTCATTTGCATAGTCCTCGTATTCCACACATTTAGCCAATGCCTTTATCATAATCATTCCTACTCCATTCATTCCTTTTACTTCTCCTCCTGAGTAGTACAATACATATTCATCTGATTGTAACTCTCCACATCCATTCCATCTTAACCTCAGCAACTTCTACGAGGTCCATATGATTCTTTTCCATCTCTCTTGCAAGGGTCTCTAGTTTTCCTGCTTGCAGCAGAGTTTTTAACATACCATGTACCAATTCTCGTTTTGATTTTTTGCCCCCGTTCAAGTCCCTCACCCCACCCCCAGAGGTACGATTGTGGGACTATTTTACTTCCGCGTACTGATTTAACACGAGGGGAAGCCATTTTTGTGCATAAAATGGAGACTGCATTATGTAGGGAAGATAATCTGCAGTGGTAGTCCGTTGCCTTCCACAGTTCTGGAGGCCACCCCTAACATGGGATACAGGGTACTTCAGTTTTTTTGTCAGACAGTGTATTTTTTCCTTTACGTATTCACAAACTGAATCGAATGTTTCTGTATAGAATGACTGTGGTGTGACAAATGGGCGTGTAAAACATAATGAGATAAATAATTATTACTGAGAATAAATGCAACTATATTAATATACAAGGATTGCTAGTATTCAAAAGGTAGAAAGATATTATCAGATTTATTACAGTTAGGGATTGACTGAAATGTGTAAATAACATATGAAGGATAGAACATGGCTATAAAGCTGAACTGTTCAGTATTCCTTATGCCTGTATTGCCTATAGCTGATATAATATGAGACCCCACTTTTTATCAATTTGTCAAATGATTTTAGCAGATTTTAATTTATCAGTGATGTGAAGGATGGGAAGAGACTTTGGGGCAGCATAAAATGATGTTTTAGACACTGTTTGTATCACCTGAGGATGGCTTGGTACCTGTCATTGTTTTAATAAATAAAAAAAAAAACTTTGTACACAGCCCGAGCAGTGTTTTTTGCCTTCTTAAAAGATATGTGTTCATTTGACTGTAGTTGTCCTCAGTTCAGTATAATATGTTTATTATTTGCTCACCATGTGTTACACTTATCATTAGTGTAGCAACCCAAGAGGTGCAGAACTGGGTATGTTGTGTCCTTTTAAAATTGTCGGTGGGACCATTCACAGAAAACCAGTCAGTGATACTTTACAGAACATTGTTCACCATTCCTTCTATTTCTGTATGTATGCTTGGATTCATTACAATACTAGTATCATCTGCAAAAAGAACTAATTGTGCTAGTATGCCAGACTGAAGATTGTTTACATACATGAGGAACAGTAGTGGACTCAGGGCTGAGCCTTGAGGAGCACCCACAGAATAATGTCCGCGGACTGCAAATTACTAAGTACAACTTCATGCATTCTTTTTGTTAGATATGACATTCTCCGTTGGTTGGCTACACCATCAGTTCCAATAAAACTTGGATTCATCTAGGAGAGTACTATGATTTACATAGTCAAATGCCTTATATAGATTACAGAAAATACCAACCAATGCCATTTTATTATTCAGTGATTGCAAAATTAGGCAACTGTACATATAAATGGCATTCTCAGTAGAGTACCTCTTCAGAAAAAACAAAATGCGATTTGCTGAGGATGTTACTGTAGCTCGTCACCTTCTGAAAAAGTGTAGAAAATGATGTCGGCAGTGAAACAGGTCGGTAGTTATTGGCGTTTCCCGTATCACCTTCCTGAAAGAGGGGTTTAACAATGGTATATTTCAGTCTCTCTGAAAAAATACTATGAGTAAGTGATGCATTACATATTTCAGATAAGACAGGGCTTATTATGTGGGAACAAATCTGTGGCACTCTATTGGAAACACCATCAACACTACATGAGTTTTTATTTTTGGGAGAATATAATTTTCATAATTTCAAATGGAGAAGTTGGTGATACATTCATATGATTGAATTTTATGAGACTTGCATTTTCAACATACTTCTGTGATTTTTCCCTTGAACTGTTTGTCACTATATTTATGACTATATTCAAGAAATTATTGTATTTGCTACCTATGACTCATCGTTTATAGCCATTCCATTCAGTTCACTAGTGTTGTTATCCTGTTCTGTGACTGAGTGTCCTGTCTCTGGTTTCGTTACATTCCATATAGCCTTTGTTGTTGGAATTATTGATTTCTGACATGATGTCAATGTCTTAATGTTTTAATAACTTTTATTAATAATTTTTGGTAGTTTTTGTAGTGTGCAACTGCTTCAGGACCTCTACTTGTTCTTGTAAAGGGGATCTGGAACGATCCATCTCCTCCATGTTAATTTTAGCAAATAGGAGGAACATTTTTTCTAAAATCATTAAACATATTGCTCTGAAATTTGGACTACATGTTCAGTGAATATTTCTCCACAAAGTTATAATGCCACATGTAGAAATATTTATTGGTTTTTGTTTTACATTTTTTTAAAACATCCTTATTTTTCTCTAAAATATTGCACTTTTTTCTATAACTCTTGAATTATACAATATTTTTTTTACAATTTGTTATAAAAATGAATGAAAAGAAGTAAATGATATTGTGTATAAATTTCATTGATATACTGTTAGCAGTGTTTGAGAAAATGTTCCCCAAAGATGAAAATTTTAAAGTTACAGGAAATGGCTTCCAAGGTTTTTTTAATACATTCCTGTCCCATATGATGGATTATCAGCATACTCTTCTTTTTCCAGTGTTAGTTTCCTTTTGCTGCATGTTGTAGGCTTTTGTCTCTTCTTCCTGCAACTCTTAGTCTTTCTTCATCAATTGGATGCATTGTGGAAATGGTGTTGTGTCCTGGTTGGAAACCTAAACGTTTCAGCACATCACATGTGATAATGTTTCCTTCATTGTATGTTGCCACTGCATCATACACTCCAAAGTGCAATGTTTTTATCTGTACAAATACTCATTTGGGAATCCTAATCCAAATTAAATTATTTACACTTTCATTTGGATTTTGTGTTTTCCCGTGTAAATACTTTTCCAATAAACTTGGCTGTGATAAATCTCTGAATGTGGTCTTATTACATCAATTACAGCATTTGGCAAACTGTTTTTATGGGCATATTCCTTTCCTGATTGGTACTTAGACCATGAGTCATCACCTGTGGGGCACAGTGCATGTTGTGGGTGCTCATTTGTTGATGCAGTATGAAAAAATAATGCCCATACTGCTCTTCTCATATGCTCAATTCTTCTTGTATTTTGCCTAATTGCACACCCATAATACCTCAGCCATCTATCAATTGCTTCATCTATCAATCTTCTTCTTCCTTCGAGGGTCTTACCATCACTAAGCTTCTGGGATCCTAATGTCTGCTTTAGTTTGCGCAAGCGAGCCCCCATGCGCTTCTGCACATGTCCAATGCACTCCTGTTTTCTAATATGAATTTCATTGCCATAAGGTTTGAGTTCCTCTACAGCTTTATATCCCTTAGAATCATCATCTCGTAGGTAGTTAGTGTATCATACATTATACCGCTCCTGTGATCTGGAAAAATTGCTTTCACTCCCTCTACTTCCAATGCTCCACTCGTGCCATGAAAATTTGCTTCACAACTTTCACTATGTTCGTCCTTGGTATTGCCCTTACATCCACAATGTTTCGAGAGAATAGCAACATTAGTTACTTTGCAACTGTCTCTTCTGGTAGCTGTCACAACTCCATTTGGAGATTTATGACCTCTACGTTGCCATAATCCATCTAAAGCAACAGTTAAATATCTACAATCCCCATTATCTGTCACAGCTTCTTCAACTACTTTCCTCATTGTTACTTGAGCAATATCTTCAGCAGAAGATCCCACCAATTCATTATAAAATCCAAACATGGTTGGTGGTTTTGTCAAGTTCATAATTCCACGTAACATTGTCCCTGCAGCACTACCCTTGCCAATGCAACGCAAACCGTACACTAGCCTAACATCTATATCATACACCTTCTTTCCACTATTACCACTATGAGGAATACTGTTAGAATTAGAAACTGAAACTTCTGCAGCACATTTGTTACACTTCAGTAACATGAAGTTATTTTCAATTCCAGTCCTCTTTCTTTGCAAACTTGGCATAATACGTTATGTTTCAAAATATTAGAGAGCAAGGAAATGTTAATTATTTCATTCACATCATTACTGTCACTTTCATAGTTTTCAAGTATTTCTTTGCAGTCACAAAGTTTCTTACTGGAAGAAGTTCTGTCACATTCATTTGGGGTAGTCGGTGAAGCAGTCTGAGCAGCATCTGCCTTTGAAACAACAGAAGATTTCTTCTTACACTCATTGTGCCATTTCTTAAGCACTCAATTGCTGAAACGGGGCATATTGATATCCACAAACCAAATAAGTAAAACAGGTATGAGCAATATCCGTCAAATACACAAAATTGAACAGCTAAACAACACAAAGCAAACTCCACAAGTTAACACACATTGTATAGCATTTATGTTTACCGGTATGAACAGTCAATTGTCACAGAGATAGAGCCATACAATGTTGGAAAACAAAACACTCTCTAATTTCGCCAAGATACCCTGCTTGCAACCAGCAACCAGCGAGCAGCACCGTCAGAGGTGACACACCAAGTTGCTACTACCGTTTATGTGGCGCGTGATCTTTGCAGTGATAAAAAACCACACTTAGAATTCACTTATAAGGGTGAAACTTGATGTGTTTTATTCAGAAAACTCCAAATAATTTTATAATAAAGGAAAAAAAAAACAAACAAACAAAATGTTAATTTTGTCATTTTCATCGTTCCGGCTCCCCTTAACAGATACATTTCCCTTTTCCTTTCACAAGCTACTTCAATCCCTTGACTAATCCATGGTTTTTGCATGGCTGTTCAGTGTCCTTTTTGATTGGTTTTTGTGAAAAGCTACATTTAATAAAGTTTTGGATTTATCTTGTAATAGATTAAATTTTATGTTAGCATTTGGGTCACTGTATATTTCATCCCATGTCATCTCTTGTAAACTGTTCTTAAAAAATTGGTCCTGGAGTTGTTAATTATTATAATACATTTCCACAGAGGAGTATCCACACCGTAAGGCACTATCTTATCTATCCTAACTAACTGTGCATCACAATCAGAGAGAGCATTTGTTACTAAGTAAAATGCATTTTCTTGCTTTAAGCTTCACCAAAGAAATCATTTTCAGCTACTGTGTTTCTGTATAATAATTGCTATGCTTTTATTACAATCCTCAGTAAAAGTGATGAAGAATTACAGATCTGTTGAGTGGAATGAACATTCTTATGAGTACAGAATATGGATTGAGTGTAAACAGCAAAATGACCAAAGTAATGGGAAGTAGCAGGAATGATAACAGTGAGAAACTTAACATCAAAATTGATGATCACAAAGTAGACAAAGTTAAGGAATTCTCCTACTTTGCAAGCAAAATAGCCAATGACAGATGTAGCAAGGAGTGCATAAAAAAGCTGACTAGCACAGAAAAAGATGGCATACGTGGCCAAGAGAAGTCTACTGATATCAAACAAAAGCCCTAAATCAAGGAAAACATTTCTAAGAGCATTTTATAGTAGTGAATCGTGCAGAACAAAAGGGAATCAAAGCACTGTAGACATGGCGCTACAGAAGGATGTTGAAAATTGTGTGGCCTGATAAGACAAGAAATGAGGAGGTTCTCTGCAGAATCAATGAAGAAAGGAACATATCGAAAACACTTGCAGGAAGAAGGGACAAGATGATACAACTTGTGTTAAGACATCAGGGAGTAACCTCCATGGTATTAGATGAAGCTGTAGAGGGTAAAAACTGCTGAGGAAAATGCAGATTGGAGTACTTCCAACATATACTTGAGGACATTGGGTGCAAGTGCTAGTCTGGGATGAAGAGGTTCGTACTGGAGAGGGGGTCATGGCGGGCCATATCAAACCAGTTAGAAGACTGATAATTTAAAAAAGAGGCTGTATATATTAATTTAAGACATTGGTCAGGGTGCAGCGGTTTATATTTACTTCCCATACATATATTATATAATCTTAAATGTAGTGTACCTTCACTTCACCAATGTACTCCTGAAGATGGCTCTGTGCTGAAATATCATAGCAGGAAGCCGGAGCTAACTATTCAAAATTAATTCAGTGAGTAAAATGTTTGATGGCTCAATGGTATGTATTTGTGTGCGCATCATTATGCTGATTAATCTCTCAGGCTGCCTTACTTAGTGTTATTCATAATATTTAACATGTTCAACATTTTATGAGGAAGTAGTATTCTCTAACACATAGGCCATATAAATGTGCCTCATACAACTTGCATTTTTTTTCCTACTTTCGACAGTACTCTGTTTCGCCTTTCACTATACTTACACCTGTCTGTGTAGTTTGCTCCTTTAATGTACATGGTGATATCCCCATCAGAGAAGGTCCCCACCTCCAATTCATTAAATAATCAACTCCCATGTATAAAACAGCTTCAAATGCCAGATTGCTTTACAGATTATGTTTAAAGTCTATTAGAAGTAGCCAAGTGCCTTTATTATCAAACACTGGATGAGTATAGTCCGGGTAATTTGCACCCCATTTTAAGCGAAGCTAGTTTTTCATGCCTGTCAGTGTTTATGTAAACTCCTGAACTGCCATATTTTATGGACTATGAGATGCTATGAACTATAAGGTGCACCTTAATTTTTAAGCAGTGTTTAAAAAATAACATTTTTAGTATTATTATTGTTAGACTGTGAAGCCAGACCAAAACAAAACAAAAAATCCGTAATTTATAAAACCAAGCAGACCTTTAAAATTCCTGAAAATCGTCATCTGAACCTTATTCTTCTTCATCATCATCATCATCATCATTGTTCCTGCATATGTAAGATGGTCTTCACTGCCATCGAGAGCGTTACTTATGCTGCACTTCTTGAAAGATTTCACAGTAATATTTTCTCTCACTCTGGACTAAGACTGTTTCATCCACTGACTCACTTGTTTGATTGTATGCCATTTAAAGCCCCCTTTGGTGTGAATTCATGTTGGGTTTCATCCATCACCCATTTGTTCCCTTCCTCTCTCATATATACTTTAAATGATTTATTTATTGAGACATCAAGAGGTTACGGTGAAGTAAGTCCCCCATAATAACAGCAGGCTCTGTATTTCTCTGTCTCATTCCTCTTTCACAGAATTTTTCAGATGACTGCTAAACCGATCTACCATCTTTCCTTCTCTCCCACACTTTGTTAATCTATAATTTTATACGAGTCTCATCCATCCAACACTTGTCATGTATGTGAACAACACCTGGTAGTATTTCAGAAGGTTTTGGCACTGCTTTGCCCTTGAAAATGATTATTGGATAAAGTTTAGCACCATCAGCACAACATGAAAGAGCAACAGTGTAGTGCATTTTTTCATGTCCACTTGTTTTTATACATGGAGTTTTAGCATGGCAACAATTCTGTTAGTTGGCACATAAAATGTCTGAGGAGTTTCATTCATATTCACTATTTGGCTTAGTTCCATGCTAATTTTTTTTATGCTGAATAATAAAATGATGGAAATATAATATTTTCTTTTCTTACTCTTGTGGAATTTTCTGAGATATTTTGGCTTTTCTTCACATTCTAAGTCCATGATGCTCCATAAACCTGTAACACCAACCAATTCAACCCTTAAAATCTGTTATGTTAGTGTAAGAGTGTGTATTTGAATCACTTTTGTATTAATTCCAGTGCCATTCTGGCAGTGTTCTTGAATCCATTTCAATTCGTCATTCTCTAATTTTGGCCATTTTTCACTGTCCTCTATTTGCACATTTAGTCTTTCTCATTTTTTTTCAGTTCTTCTTTAATAGACCGCCAACAGCAAATGGTTTTTTTCTGTTGATGGAGGGTGGAAATGTCGCTCACTCTATTTCCATGTTCTTCTGCATATGCTGTTACTTGTAATTTAAGCCTGCATCATATGAATACTTTTTACCATTATGAAACTAGCTATGAACAAAAATGTTGTACTGTAACCAATAACACATATCACTGTCAATTCAAGTTCACTGGCACTGTAGACTGCAATGATGCATCATAGGCTAGACAGTATTCTGGATTGGTGGTGGTAGGGTGGGAGGAGAGTGTGTTAGCAAGCTTGTGAATCCCCACAAATCATGTTTGTTGCATCGGTGCACTGGTGCTGTCAGTTGACTCCAATGTTGCCAAATAGAGATAGGTCTCCCACAGCATCAAATATATGGACATTTTTAAGATTGTAGGAATTTTAAATCAAACACTGGACATTTTTATAATTTCAAGTATAAGATGCAACTGAATTTTGGAAGCATTCTCAAAGAAAAAAGTGTGTCTTATAGTCCATAAAAACAGATTGTCAAAATTATATGATTTTGCACGTACTTTCAATGGTATTTGTGAACAATGTCTGCAAAATGTGTTGTGAGTAGAATTGGTAGGAAGCTTGATGTTGCAAACTTACTCCATGAACTGCAAAAACCTAGTAAACTATATTTTTTTCCGTTTCATTATTCTGGTGGGGTGCTTAAGAAAAAGTTTGAGAAGGGTTTGAAATGATGTGTAAAGTTTGTTGTCAGTCACTAAGTGCTTTCATTCCCAAATACTGGACGATTATAATATGGGTAATTTGCTTGCTTTGTGTTACACTGCCTCGAGACACACAAACTGTTTCTAACTTTAATATTTGTGTTGTTGTGTTAAATCTCTAATGTAATATTATTCCTTTTAATGAGTAGATTACAACAGTATTTTAAATTTTTAAATTTAATCAATTATTACGTGAAACATAGAAAATCAATTAAATTAACTGTAAAACAGCCAAGATTCCAAACAAACATTTATTACAAGATGACTGCTTTTGATCATCGCATTGTCAGACCTTCGAAACCATATTGAGGGACAATGGCTCTTCATGGAGCATGAATGATTGTCATTAGTCAGCAATTTCTGCTCCTTGTACGGCCATTGTCCATCAATATAGTTTTGAAGGTTTGAAGATGATCATGTGATGATCTAATCCAGTCACCTTGTATTAACATGACTTTGCAATCGAAACTGTTATATATTTAATTTCAAATCTTCTATTTTGATTGCTGACTTTCTGCAGCAGTGTTTTTGAAAATAACAGAGTGTCAAAATTTTGTTTCTCGAGGAGGCTATTACATAGGCAGCCAGCAGTTGGGACTGGGCAACTGAGTGATGATTTTAGCCATTTACTAATTTATACTTAGAAAGGCGTGGGACCAATAAGTACTGTAGACACAACAACATTCAGATTATTGTATACATTGCAAAAATGTCCCATTTTGGCCGATCGATAAACAACTAAAATGAGCAACTACAGTTATTAAGAGATAGATTCTAGAGTTGTTGAGAGACAGATCTTAGGTATCATCTTCATTGTACACAGTCACAATCTTGAGACCTTGAGGTCAGTTCCATGTACACTGTGTGTGTGTGTGTGTGTGTGTGTGTGTGTGTGTGTGTGTGTGTGTACACTTAAGCGCCAAAGAAACTGGTGTAGGCAGGCATATTGAAATACAGAGATATGTAAACAGACATAATACAGTGATGCGGTCGGCAACACCTTGTACTGCTGCTGCAATGGCAAATTTTGAAGATTTAAGTGAGTTTGAACGTGGTGTTATAGTCGGTGCACGAGCATCTCCGAGATAGCAATAAAGGGGGATTTTCCCATACCACCATTTCATGAGTGTACTGTGAATATCAGGAATCCGTTAAAACATCATATCTCTGACATTGCTGCAGCCAGAAAAAGATCCTGCAAGAGCAGGACCAACAGCGACTGAAGAGAATCGTTCAGTGTGACAGAAGTGCAACCCTTCCACAAATTGCTGCAGATTTCAATGATGGGCCATCAACAAGTGTCAGCGTGACCATTTAATAAAACATCTGACTGCATGCCACAAAGCTTTACTCCTTACCTGGGTCCATCAACACCGACACTAGACTATTGACAACTGGAAACATGTTGCCTGGTTGGATGAGTCTTGTTTCGAATTGTATTGAGCGGATGGACGTGTACAGGTATGGAGACAACCTCAGGAATCCACGGACCCTGCATCTCAGCAGGGGACTGTTCAAGCTGGTGGAGGCTCTGTAATGGTGTGGGACACGTGCAGTTGGAGTGATATGGCACTCATGTTAATCTAGATACAACTCTGACAGTTGACATGTACATAAGCATCCTGTCTGATCACCTGCATCTAGTCATGTCCATTTTGCATTCCGACAGACTTGTGCAATTCCAGCAGGACAATGTGACACCCCACATATCCAGAATTGCTACAGAGTGGCTCCAGGAACACTCTTCTGAGTTTAAATACTTCCACTGGCTACCAAACTTCCCAGATGTGAACATTATTGAGCATATCTGGGATGCCTTGCAATGGGCTGTTCAGAAGAGATCACCACCCCTCATATTGTTACACAGTTATGAACAGCCTTGCAGTATTGAAGGTGTCCGTTCCCTCCAGTATTACTTCAAGCATTAGTTGAGTACATGCCACATCATGTTGTGGCACTTCTGTGTGCCCACGGGGGCCCTACATGATATTAGGCAAGTGTACCAGTTTCTTTGGCTCTTCAGTGTATAAAAGTTAATAAACCATGGAATACATATCTGTAATTTAATTGCAACATTTGCACCTTTCTGTTTCGCAGTCTCAAGATTATGATGAAAATGGCCATGGTGGCGGTCTTCAAGTGGACGATCAAACTCCCAGTGAAAATGCGGATATTGAAATGGAAAATCAAGATAGTGATAGTCAGAATCCCGATCACAATTCGAATGTGGCATATGAAGATGGAGAACATTATGGTGCTCATGTTGTATCTCAGTCACCAAGTGATGACCAAATGGATTCTGCTAGTTGTAATGATCCATCAGTGTGCAAAATGGAAGTTATTGAAACAGATATTGCTAACCAGGCACATCATGGTGAAGTAATAGAACAAATTATTGAAGAAAATGATGGTTCCGATGGAAATGAGGACCTGACAGGCGATAAAGAAGAATATATGGAGCAGGGTGAACAAGAGGAAAATAAGGTGAGTCTTCATTTTTATTGTGTCCTCCCTTCCTAATGGTGTACTTCCGGGTGTTCAACCGAATTAATGTTTCCATTTTGTGCACAATGTTTCGACAACCAACCCAGTCATCTTCTTCAGGTGCTGCGAGTTGTGCTGTTATGTGTACTCACTGCCTGGACTACAGGAGCCAGACTGTGAACTAATGTTGGTCTCATGCCACTGTTTATAGGTGAGTTTGAATCCCAATGCTCACTATGCCCTTTAATGATCTTTAGTGTTTCAGAGCCCACATTGATATTCTGTGAAACATATATTCTCTCGGCACTTCCATATCTAGTGGATATGATGGTCAGTGAGGCCATAAATTAATTTAGTGCCAGACCCCACGCGTTGTTTAAATTGAAATGTTTGCCCTTGTTTATTAGGTTTTCCATATTTATTTTGATGCACTTCTTAATCAAGCTGTCTCAGAAACTTGGTGTGTGCACCATGATACTGGTCTCATCACATATCATTTCATGGTTATGTTCAAGGCAGTGCTCAGTGAAGGCTGATTAGTATAGTTGTAGAGTTGGGTGTGTCACCTATGTTCCTTGCATCTTTGCTTGACTGTTCTGACAGTCTCCTTTCCATAAGGCATACTACATTTGCACGAAAAGCAGTACACAACCAGCATTTGCAGATGTATATTTCTCTAGCACCTGAAGACGACAACTGGGTCAGTTGTTGAAATACATTGCATAAAATGAAAACAACTTAGCTGAACACCTGGAAGCACACCATAAATCAGTGTCCACTTCCTGTTTGCTTTTGTTTTATATTTCATGCTTAAAATTTATATAACATCTGATTTGAGTAGATCTTGTTTGCTGCAAGTGACTACTGACAAACTGCACAAATAATTGTAAAGGGGCTGGCAAAGTTAACTGCTATGTGTACGAAAGTGCTTATATCACAGGTGTTTCTTATTTGATGATTGGATTTTCAAGTTTGTGTACTAAAATATGACAGATTGATTCAATAGTTGACCAGCAGAAAAATGTTCCTAATCGGAGCACGAAAAAAGGTGAATATGCTCCTGTTTAAAAGACTGACTGTAAAGTGGGCTACTAGCTGTCTACCTTCCTCAGCACCTTTTTAAATTTTTCCAAAAATATATTGTGCTCTTTCTAACATGCAAATCAACTCTCACTTCTACAAGTTTCTCTAACTGCAACTCGCTCACACTCACTACACCCAACTCAAGTCGCCCACACCCATTCGCTCTCACTTCTGCATACACACTCACTCATGCAGACCATCTCATTCTCATTATCTCTTTGTGTCACTTTGTTACTGTCTCACAGCTACAGTGTCCTTCGTTCTGTCCTACTATTCCTATCTCCTCTGTTGCAGTCTCCCTCTTGCTGTCTCATATATTACTACTACCTCATTCAGTCCTTCCCACTGCACTTTCTTCTCACTGTCACCACCTGTCTCTTCCTCATTGTCATCATCACTCTCTCCCATTATCAAAGGATCTCATCCACTTCCACTTTCTCCATCTCTTCATTCCTCTCTCACTTACACTGTTTCCTTCACTCTTTTCTTAGCACTGTTCTGTCAAAGTCAAATATGATATACTGCCACTCTGTCCTGCTCTTTCTCTCATACTACCATTCTTTCCTCCGCTCTTTCTATACCACAACAACTGTCTACTATCGTCCAGTATTTTTTACTGCTGGCCTTGTGGCCGAGCGGTTCTAGGTGCTTCAGTCTGGAACCGCGAGACCACTACGGTTGCAGGTTCGAATCCTGCCTCGGGCATGGATGTGTGTGATGTCCTTAGGTTAGTTAGGTTTAAGTAGTTCTAAGTTCTAGGGGACTGATGACCTCAGATGTTACGTCCCATAGGGCTCAGAGCCATTTTATATTTTTTACTTTTTCATCTCTTCCCCACTGCCACTGTCTCCTCCTCTCTCAGCATAAAAACGTGTTAATATGTTCGCATGCCAAAATCTTTGGGAACATTTTTAGAGATGGTGAGGAAGGTAGAATGAGACAGATGGTATCCCAATTTTCAGTCAGTCTTTCAAACAGTAGCATATTTGCCTTTTTTGTTCTTCAGTAGAACTGTTTTTCGGCTGGTTCCATTCTTTTCCTTGCTGCAGCAGGGCATATCACTTAAATGTGAGAAGAAGGTTATAGGTCAGTAAAATTTTGAAAGTTTATGTATGTGAAATTGAAGTAACATGAAAGTAATTTTACATTTGAGCTGGGTTTTATGTGCACAAAAACTTTGCATGTGCTTCAGTACTGCAACATGAGGTTCCCAGAACCCTTGTGATGGTAAAAGAGACACTTTACAGCTTATTTTCCTGTGCTACATCACTTTATAAACTACATTTTCATCTCGCACTGGTTTTTTATAGGCATTTTACATGAAAAAATAGAGTAACATCCAACCTCTATCTCTCATATAAAATAAAATTTTCAAGTTTGTTCGTGATTGGGATCTAGGAATGTATCTTAAAAATTACAACCTGTTGCTGTGTACAGCTTCTTTGGAATCCACTGCTCAGTTGTGGTACCAAAAAGCCATGATTTGGTGGTGTTTGTTGTTAACCGATAAAGGTGTTTGAAAACACAAAGACAGCAGTTCTAAATAAATGCCTACAAAATATACCATTAAAGTCTGAGCAATTTTCTGTGGTTACTTATTTAGAAATGTGGTGTTGACAGTGAGAAAAAGGTGAAAGCGGCTTTTTTTCACAGGAACCATCCATGAACTAAATGGTGCCTCCATAAACCCCTGAAGGTGCACCACAGACCACATCTAATGCAAAAAGAACCAACTGATTTGATCCATTTCTCTAAGCCCAAGGAAGTGTAGCTGTCTAAGCCTAAGGAAGTGTAACAATATTGTAAAAAGGAGAGTTGCTATTCACCATAAAGCAGAGATACTGAGTCGCAGATAGGGACAACAAAAAGACTGTCACAAATAAAGTTTTCGGCCAGTAAGGCCTTTGTCAACAATAGACACACGCACAGGCCTGAGACTGCAGTCGAGAGTGTGTGTGTGTGTGTGTGTGTGTGTGTGTGTGTGTGTGGTGACAGTCTTTTTGTTGTGCCTAACTGCAACTCAGCATCTCTGCTATATAGTGAGTATCACTTCTCTCAATATTGTTACATTCCATCCTGGATTTCCAAAGGCATTGTGTAATATACAATCTTTGACCATGTACTGCAGGATAGTTACAGTAAGACGATCCTTCTCTTTGGTATACAAATGGTCCTTGGCCCAAGGGCTATCCAAAATTGTCGATGTCACCTTTCTATCACCAACAGAGCCCTGGAAAAATTCTGTTTTTGTGTGTGATGTTGCTTGCATACCAAGAATCATATCTTTGAAAAAGAAAAGGAAATGAACTTCACATTTGATTTGATGGCTGCTCTCAAATGGCACTGGGCAGTAGTGAGCTGAAACTCTGCCCCTATCTGTCATTTTAAATATTGAGAATGGTTAGGAAATTTCAAAACAATACACACAGTGCTGCAGAGTGAAAGGTTAGTTCTGGAAACAATCCATAGGCCGTGGCATTTAGGGAGCTAATCCAGTTTCAGAGGCACATTTCTCTTCTTTCTCTTTTCCAAAAAAGTTAAAGACAAGTCTCGATTTAACATCCAATTTAATGAAATTAATCACTCAAGTTATGTAATCATGTACTAATTCACCTTGAGATAAAAGGGCCCTAACAACTGTATGGAAAAATTGAAAACAAAACTCTACAACCAATACACTCATTCATTTTTTGAATCAGCTGAACCCATGGATACTGGATGTCAGCTTCATGCTGTAACATAATGATAATGTAGTGTGTGACATCATGTGTGTGCAGACAGCTCAAGGGCGCTCTCTCTCTCTCTCTCTCTCTCTCTCTCTCACACACACACACACACACACACACACACACACACACACACACACACACACACAAGCACATGGCCGCTGTGCTTGTGCTCTTGATATGAGAAGCAATCTGTTGGTGATGGGTGTAAGAAGAGGCAGGGGTGGGGGCAGGGTAGGTGTTGGGGAAGGTGTAGTGCTGCATTTGGGAGCATGCAGGGAGGTGTTAGGGTCTGGATAGGGCAGTCAGGCAGTTTGGAGTTTGGGGGGGGGGGGGGGGAGTGGAAAAGGAGAGAAGTAGAGGTGGGGACAAAGATAAATAGGTGTGTTCGTGGAATAGGAGACTATGCAGCACTGGAGTGGGAGCAGGGAAGGGGATAGGTGGGTGAAGGCCTGGGACTAACAAAGGTTGAGGCATGGGCTTATAGGAACGTACAGTATCTTGTAGAAGTAGCTCCCACCAGTGTAATTCAGAGAAGTTGGTATTGGTAAGGACCAAGGTGAAGAACAATGGGAAGCAATCATTGAAGTAAAGCATGTGGTTTTGGGTAGCATGTTCAGTAACCGAGTGGTCCAGCTATGTCTTGGCCCCTGTTTGTTGGTGGTCTTACCCCCACTGCCCAAAGATTGCTTCTCCCATAAGGCACAGTTGCTGTGCGTAGTTTGGCCTCAGAGTCCAGAAAGATTGGTCAGGCATGTGCGAGTTATGCTTTTGTGTGTTTGTGTTGTGTTGTGTGTGTGTGCATGCTACTTTAGAAGAAGGCATTTTGGACGAAAGTTCTAATGTATAGCAGTCTTTCTGTTATGCCTGTCTGCGAGTCAGCATCTCCTCTGTATGATGAGTAGCAATCTACCCTTTTCAAATATCATCACTATTTCATACTGGATGTTGCTTTGTTAGAAAAGCACTTATTAGGCATAGAGCTGAATTTGAAAAATGGCTCCTTCATTTATTAAATAACATAGATCTTATGTTATAACCTAAGAGAGCTATGTTTAATCATTGGTTGTCAAAGACGGTACAGTGCAGAGGTGCTGCCATGCTGTATTTTCAGGCTGGCTTTCTGCTGTATTTTGTTTAATAGCCTCCCATGTAGCCTTCCTGTTCAGATGTATGATAAAACAAGAAAATTATTTTCTTATTGATTTTTATTAAATGTGCATTGGATATTGGTTTCCATGAACCATTCAGACATTGCTGGGCAAAATATTAATCACTCCTAAAAGAACACACTGGTTACTATGGATTGCTGTAGGTAGTGCAGAAATGACACCAGGTGGTCAGTGACCCCCACCATCTATCTAAGTTACTCAAGGCAGTAACATAAGTCAATGTTGACATATGATAGAATGTCAAAGGGATGTGCTTAGACCAAACCACATATGAAGTTGCATGTTTAATTGGTGTATCAACAACAACTGTGCTGTGTCCACTAGAGTGGGAAGTATTTATGTAGATGTTATAATAACACTGTTACTGAGTGGTACCTATAAAGCAAATAATACATTCAACACTTAATCCTATTGAATTTTTTAACAGGGTAGAATTCAACCATAGAAAAGTGAGTTTCCACCATTCACTTCAGTTTTGGAAAGCAAAAAGTCAATGTATCAGTTTTTATTACAATGTATTTCTTCTTGATGTTAAAATTTCAATACTTTTGAGCTAATTGATGCCATTTGTGCCTTGTCACTCTAATGGGCAGCAGGAAAATTCCATTGCCCAACCTGTTACGCACTGATAGCTCACAAGGACACTGTTCACATACCTGCAACATCTTTGTCCCTTTGGAATGTTACATCACAGCTGTTCAGTATGGTAGATGTGACTCTTTAGTAGCTTGTCAGCATTAATCATGGCTGGAATATATGTTCTTTCAATAGCTGTTAAAAGGCATGGATTATTGAATGCAGATGCATTCCGTTGTACAAGCAATGTCTCTGTTGCATTGCAGAAGCTGTGATAGGTTTACAGCTCCAAATGTGTTGTGCATTCTTCATAACGGTTCTACTCCCATATTACACAAATTTAATAAACTATACAAAAATTAAGTATAGGAATTTTACATTGAATTTTATCTGAAGTCGGTTGTGATCATCATCTATGAACAAAGTAGTTCCATGTTGTCAGAATATTATTTGCACACTTGCAACATCTTCATCCCTTCAGAATGTTGCATTGCAGCTGTTTTTCTGTAAGATATGAAAGTAAGTGAAGTGTGTAGTGCAATATTTGTAGTCAGACGTTATGATTCAAAATGACTGTGAGGAATCTATTATGAAATGTGCAGTCACAGCTGTGTAACGTAGTACCATCATTTTTAGACACCCGTGTACCTGTGGTGAAGCAAACACTTTAAACTGTAACAATAGACCCCTTTCAGTATTTGCATGCTTTTTGTACTCTTGTTTCATGATTTACAGGTTTCAGCATGCTTTACATTCTGTGTGGAACTATTAATGAATTACAGGAACCTATTACTTTGATGGTAGGGGATCAATGTAACCTGTTTGTCATAATTAATCCTCATTTCTTGTATCTAAAAGGAATGTTATACCACTCTCAGCCATGTAACACTATGTAAGAACAGTGGTCGTAAAAAGATAATAACTGACAGGAACTGGAAATGAGTGTCACAGCTTGTCAGTGACAGTTGGTTTCAAACCCGACCGGAATTGCTGTTGGTCCATACTGACTGATTTGTGAACATTGCCAATGGAGCTGCATCCAGTATTCATTTGGAGCAAAATACTTGCAGAAGGGCATAGCTTACAATGTTACATAAAGCTGCACATATTCAGTGGGTCCAATAACTCCAGAAACTGGACAGTAACTGACTGGAAGTTTGTAGTGTAGTCTGATGAGTTACAAATTTGACCCTCTTCAAATGCCTCAGAACATCAAATGAATCGAGGGCTCTATGAAGCATTTAATTTTAAGCATGTGGAGGGTGTAGTTGAGATCAGACATGGTTCAGTGGTGTTTAGGGAGTGTTTTTTGTGTCATAACTTGGACCCACTCATTCAGGTTACTGTGAACATGAGCAAATGAGGACATTTATTTCAACAATCTCAATGGCCAAGTACTACCTTCCTTTTACATCTTCATTATGAGAATCCTGTAGACACTCCAATCTTCCAAGGTGACAAGATCTGTGTTTGATAAACTCCGTGCATGTGTTCCTGTTTCGATGAACCTGCACACGGGCTCTCTCTCTCTCTCTCTCTCTCTCTCTCTCTCTCTCTCTCTCTCTCTCTCTCTCTACAGTACCTCGAAAAATCATGCAAACTTACAAGTGCAGGCCACAATGTTTGGATCATGGATTCACTTCAGACTTTGCGCACTTTTAATAGTCCATTAGAACAACATAATGTGTAAGTAGTAAGCTGTACTACTTAAGCGCTTTCAAGAAAATTGCAAGAGAAATTTTACACGTTATTGATGTACTAGGACCTCTCAACCTGGACCGATGCCGGTGGTCATGTTGTTGGTGTTCAAGCTCTGTAACCTGTGGATCATTGTATCCAGTCCTACTCATTTCCGCCCCCCCCCCCACCCCCCCTCCCCAGCACTAGTCATATTATTTCGAATACAGTACATTTGCAAGGTAATATGAAGAAACGAAATGTGAATTTTTAGTGCATTTCCAATTTTATTTGGTTGTTTGCTAAGCATTTCCAATTTTATTTGGTTGTTTGCTAATATTTATCATCACAACAAATATTATATTTACAAATATCGAAAAGTAAATGACCAAACACGTAAAGTTTTCTTGGAAATGTGTGCCTGTTGTGATTTCTGAAATCCCTTATACCTGCAATTGAGTAAGGTACCAAGAATTGCTTGCACCTGGTTGCTTCGGCCTGTAGGCACAGGTTTCACGGATGAGGGGCAGTCTTGGAAAGTCCAAGTCAGATATCAATAAATAAAAATGTGGATAACTCCATTGAATAATACAGTGAGTTATATGAAGATAATGCATGATTAATCATCGTATGTGTTTTCAACTTAACAAATTGCAGGATGATATTTTTTGTACAGACACCAAAAACAGAAATTAAAATGACATCTTCTACTTCGAATGAGTGAATGCATAAGGAGTCTTCAGAATTTCTAAGGAAAACTAAACCTCATTGACATTTCGAAAAATTTCTCTTCCTTCCAACAGTTTAGATCCAGGCCGTATGTAATAAATTTTCATAAATATTGGTGCTGCAAATTGGAGAGGTACGGTGAAATGTGTTTTCATGGCATCTTCACGGGAAGCAGTTTCTTGTTCATTGTCAGTCAGATATGAACAAATTTGAAGATGCTTCAAAATTTTGTAACTTGTCTGTAGAAATAGAAGTCAAGTAATATTTATTGTTATATATGTTTGACACTTCATCAGTTTGAGGACCTTCTGAAAGTTAGACTATCCTTGAAGGATCAAGTTATCCTAGGTCACTAGCAGTTACTGTGACCGGTTTCATCAGATCTACGTTGTCATAATCGGATCTTGTAATATTATTGACACACCATTCCTATGTGACTTTCAGTATTGTAATAAGCATGTTCAACTAATAATCCGATGATGACAGCATAGATCTTTCGAAACCGGTAATAGTGATAAACAGAATTGCTAGCTATCTGGGTTAACTTGATTCTTCAAGAATAATGTAATTTCTCTTGTAATAATAAAAATTAGTACACAGCCAAATAACATTGGAAATTCAATAAAAGGTCATGCTGATATAAATGCCTTTGCATTACATAACCATTCATATGTAATATATATGAAATAATATTACTAACACTGAAAAAGATATACATTAAAGTAAAAGAAGATACGCAGGATTGAACCCAGCGAGCCGCGCAGTACAAAATATGAATCCTAACCACTAGACCGCTGCTATCCCACGCTCAGGTTTGTAACGCACCAGTACATCATTGAAGCGTAAAACATCTTTTGTGGTAGTCCCGAAATCACCTAAGTAGTACACCTTACTACTTGCATATTTTGTTGTCCTAATGAACTATTCATAGTGCACAATATTTGAAATAAATCTGTGATCCAAATCTCGTGGCCTCCCCTTGTTAATCCTGTAGAAAATGTGTGTGAATATTCGGAACGGGGAATGAAATGTAGCAGTCTCTATTCCTTGAATTTGGTAACTCTGCAAGATGTAATCATTGATGTGTGGCTTCAGCTCAATATGGTGAACGTCAAGAAACTTATGGATTTCCTGACTGGTTTGAGGCTGTATTCCACAATATTTGTATGCTGTCTCCTGCGGGCATGACAAATGTTTTGTGTGGTTTATTAACATTTTCTGTGGTAGGGTGCAAAATAGTCTCAACCACTATTACTGTAGCCAGCCATTTATTTGAGTCTTGGAAAAGTGAAGATCACTATAGGAATCAAAGTGATCCAGTCATGATTTTTGATTTTCTTTGCACCAGGGTGACAATTTCATGTTTTATTTGCCAGAAAACTATTAGTATGCTTTCATATGAAGGCAATGTAACCTACCAAATGATTCAGTACACTTGTGTGTTGCAGCCTTAGTGTGACATTCTGAACCACGGACGCTGAGTCTCAGCTGCAAGTCTTCTTCCCTTATTCCATGGGCATTATTTTATTATAATTGATTGGCTAAATTGGCATTCCTCGTGATATGTAGCAGAGTGGAAAGAAAAGTCTGGTAATCTTCACCGTATTTTCCATGAATGTTCGAGCTACAGGGTGTTTCAGATAGACATCTGATTTCGCTAGACTACATCTTCTGTTTGAATGAAGATGAAAACTTGAGGTGAATTGTATCTCTTACCCAGGGGTTATATATTAAAAGCAAAGATTCCATGACTTACAAAACGGGAAAGCGCTGGTAGACAGACACAATAAAAAAAACACACACACAAAATTTCAAGCTTTCGCAACCAACAGTTGCTTCATCAGGAAAGAGGGAAGGAGAGGGTAAGACGAAAGGATGTGGGTTTTAAGGGAGAGGGTAAGGTGTCATTCCAATCCCTGGAGCGGAAAGACTTACCTTAGGGTGTGGATGGATATGTGTGTGTGTGCGAGTGTATACCTTTCCTTTTTTCCCCCTATCTACAAGCGCTTTCCCGTTTGGTAAGTCATAGAATCTTTGTTTTTAATATATTTTTCCCATGTGGAATGTTTCTTTATATACAAAAGTGTATATATTTTGCACGCATGCATATGGTTCGCTGGGGTACTTTTTACTATTATGTTTAGGATCAAAGTTTTCATCTGTCCTTCATAAATGTTCAATTAGCCTTCCACAGGACACTCAGTAAACATTTAGATGATAGTGAAACTCATTCCATTCCTTTGTGATCATGTGTGGAATCACAGCATACTGTCACTGCAGTTCACATTGTTATGTTGAAATGGGAGACACATTGACAATCTTTTACAAATGAATTGTATCCTCATAATTGAAAACTAAATATGAAAGGAAATTGTTACCTTCCATTTCCACACCCAGATGAATTCACAAAACTCTACACATTATTGTTTATCATCGTTTTCATGGTCATGACAGACTTGGAGGAATTGAGTCGTGCATATTTTCAAACACAAGTATCAATGCAAAACACACCAGGCAGACAGATGCTGAATGTGCTCTCTGTCTCGAATGCGCTCAGGGGAACAACCTGTATCTTGAAACTGCTGGTGTCACAAGAGATAATGTGTAGTGCCCTCCTCTCAGTGAAAATCATGTGGCACAGTTTAAACTCATACAAGGGTGAATCAAATATAAATTGGAATTTTCATTTTGCATGCATTATTGTAAACAGATAGCATCATGATTGCTGCTCGTAGTGGCTTTTGTTTCCAGTGATTGTTCTCCATGGGTAGAACATTGTTGTACCGTTTCTTTAGTCAGAATCACAATATCATAGCAAGACATACCGTCATCTGTTGTGCAACATATTGCAATAAAGTTTCTCGGAACAGAGGGCGTAAAACCATCTGAAATTATGAAATGCCTTGCAGCACAGTTGAGGAAAAACACCCTGAGAAAGACTCAAGTGTACACATGGCACAAACAGTTTTTATGAGAATGAGGAAGAGTTGAGATGAAGCTCACACACATCGCCGGGGTATCAGCATGAATGAGGAGAATATTCATGTTGTTAGTCAGCTTATTGAAAACGATTACTGGATAACAGGTGCTGAAATTGCTACTGAGTTTGGCATAAGCTACAGTAGTGCTCAGATGATCGCTATCGACAACTTTGGATTACTGAAAGTGTCCGCAACGTGTGCCTACACTAGACCCCACACAGCTGCCTGAACTCAACAAAAAATTCAGGAATTGTTCTGGACCACACTAGAACGTCCTCGCTGAAGTATGGACTTATCACTCAGTGATTTTGATTAGTTTGGACCACTAAAGGAGACAGTTGGAGGACATAGAATTGATGATGGTGGCGCTTTCGGAGTGCTCATGCGCAGCTGGTCATGTTCATTTTACAAAAATGGGTTCAGGAAACTGCTGATCTGCTTGGGAAAAAGTGTTTGCCATTCAGGAAACTAGATAGAAAAATAAGTTTGTTTTTATGAATTTTTATGAAGCTTAAACAATGTTACCAAAAAAATTGGTTATATTTGATTCACACTTGTAACACCTGTTGAACTGGAAAGCATATAACACTTCTTATTGCCATTTCGATTTGATGCACATTGTATAATGAACAAGAGAGCAAGTAAGGTAGCTGCGCCAGAAAGACCCCTTCTGTCAACTACATGTGAACTGGCAACTTAACAACTGCTGACGAGGTAATCTTTTAGGTTTGATACATAATATAAAGTTCATCCCTATTTTCTATTTTCATTCATGTGGAAAATATAATGTCGCTAAATTGGATGAATATGTTTGAAACACAATGTGCCGTGTTAGTTACAGAAGTAGACAAGTCATTTCAGCTACAGCACCATCAGTCAGAGGAACAGCATTCAGATTTCCAATCAGTATATCATTTCACAGTTTAGCTTGTAGTGGAGTAATGAAAAGTAGAAAGCACAACATACGTCTGTGCATAAAACCAATACTACATTAAACCTCTAGTTTGGTTCATAGCTGGTGTAGCTGGTAGTCCAGAATGACTATGTGCATAGCTTAATGCATTATTCTGTACACCATTGGTGGCTTGTAGAAAGTGATGATGTAAAACATGTTTGCAACATTGTGGAGGAAAATGCAGCAGTTTTGCAGAGAGAGGGCTTGCATATTATTACATTTATTTCCTGAACTACCTTGCGGTCTTTTCTTCTGTAACTTAATGTATCTTTACAATGAGCAAAACACTGTACTGTGCCTAAAGTAGTTTTGTGACTAATAAACTGGGGTAAGAGAAAGCAATGAAAATGTATGCACCTTTTGTTGCTGCAAGAGGGTGCATTAACGAAATCCATGGTGAATTTCTGTACCCATTGTTACTCAGCTGACCTACTTTTTTCCTCCTTACAATCTCAGTGCTGAAAGAACATTGGAATCCCAACTTTTATTCCTTTCTTCGAATATCTACTTCATCTCCAAATATGAGTTACATACTTCTGATTTTAGTCATATATGATGCAAATGAAGAAATTGTATCAAAAGAAAACTATAAAATTACAATGAGACAAAATGGCTAACATTTGAAAGTCAAAATTCTAAATACTGCCAATGGACAAGATACTTCAAACAACTTTTTAGCTTTCAGAACTGTTAGTTCCTTTCCTGAGGAGGAAAGAGGCATAGGTTTGGAAGGGTTGGAACAAAGAGGCAGATCACTTAGACCCCCGGGAGGAGAGGCACTTGCCTGTTGTGAGGACAAGGGGGAATTTTGCAACATGAAGGAATCTATGGGACAGCCATTCAGTCTTCTTTCAGTGTAGAGAAGCTTAGAAAGTGCTCTGTTCCTGCAAGTATTCAGTCTGTGATAGAGCAGGTGGACATACAGATGTAAGAAAGTGTTGAAACTTGATAGAACCCATCAAAATATTCTCATCTACATCCAATCTTTTTGACATTATGAAATTGCCAGAGATTAATTTTTCATATCGTTCAGAAGAGTATGTACTACAATGAGAAATTTTGTCACTTGGAAACTGTGTGTTGAACATGTGAACATGATTTTCATAGGCAGAGATCTTCTAATTAATGTTACTCTTTAATACACAGCTTTAACTTGTCACAAATTTTAAATCTGAAGACCAGCTTTTAGAATTAGGGTTGCTTTTGAAGACATAATTACTCTTAGTAGTGTATATCAAGAATTTTGTACTGCACTTGTGGTTTGTCAGAGCTTTGACATGATTCCTATCATTGTTTTGAATAGTAGAAATACTTGTGGCTGGAATGTCTGTGTCCATCATTGGACAACAAAGCTACTTAGTGAGGCATTTCAGTCCTTTCATTAGTTGGAACAATCAATCACCATAGATGGGAATGTTCACTGGTGAGAAATATATTGCTATTATTATATTGTGTATTCACTGCACTATAAGTAATTTATCTGGATAGAGAACGTTTAATGTTTTCAACGGTTTTGGAAGAAAGCTGCATTCTTTGAAATTACCTTGGACTGAAAATTTCTACCAGATGAAATTGAATGAAATCTCTTTGGGAATTATTGCATCATTTTGAAATTAAAAACCACTATTAAAACTGATTTTTGATTGTCTATGCAGTGGTCCTCTTCAGGATTGTAAATTGGTGTTTTTGGGGTGGTATTCTCTATATATCATCCTATATCATGTTCTGTGATGGGTGATGTCAGTTTGGACAATTGAAATTCAGTATGCCTGTGCAGAAGTGGCTTTACTTGTCCATTGATGTAGAGGAAAGTAACAGTGGGTATCACATGACAAGCGAAACAGGGCCATATATTGGTAAGACTATACCCAGAACCCATCAGTTTAATTGCCCAAAAGAGAATTGCAGCAAACACATTCTAAATGTCAATTTTAATTGTAATTTTAGTATCAAAATAATGCAACTTAATGCTGAAAAGAATTTGATTAAAATTTATACTTGCTATAGGAAGTCTTGGTATTTATATCAGAGCTGAGAGCTACTGCAGCAAAACAAATCACCATTTCTGCCCTTGGACAATAAGATACCAGTGTCATTTTGATTTATCCGAGCATGGGCATGGGGAGTAGCATAGTGTGACTTTCAGAATACCATAAACATTGTTGTATAAATACTTATGGGTTCTCATAATTAGTATATTAGTTGTGCATGTCCATCTGTTGCTGGCAGTTTCTCATTTTGAACCGTTTGTGAAAATGAATAGATTAAAATAACCATTAGGCCTTAGGATTCAAAGAATTAAACCACATGTGAATGTGAAGTTGACTGTTACATAGACAAGTATGCACAACTGCTGCCTCCTTAACTAACTGAACTGTTGGTCAGATAAGGTGAATCAATCTTTGTTGTAGATTGCTCCGAACGTTGGCCTACCTATTGCATCAAAAGAGAATATTATATTTAAAGTGAAGCTGTTTGTCCTAAACTGACTGAGCTAGTTGGCATAATGATGAGATACGGCACTTGTATTCAGGAGGAAGGCAGTTCAAACTTATGTCTGGCAATTTATTAGGTCTACAACTTTGTGCTTCCACCATTTTGCAGTAGACAGCATTAGTGGAAAGTAGTGATGCAAGTCATAGGACGTATGTGTCACAGTAAGCTTAGGCATTTGAGAACATAACTCTGTCAAAATATTAGTCGATTTTTGATTGCATCTTAAAGTTATTCTCAGCTGAATATGTCAACTTACGAGCCCAGTTCTCGTCATCTGCGGGTGGTTTTAACTTTCTGCTTTGATATGAAGAAACCTGCAGCTGAGGCTCATAAAAAGCTTGGTAAGACCTATGATGAGACACGTGTTAGTAACAGAACTTTGCAGAAAATGGTTCCCAAACTTCAAGAACTGTGATTTTGTCGTTAAAGACCGATTGTTGTGAAAGAGAGAAAGCTTTCGATGCTACTGCAACCGACGGGAACAATCACAGGAGATCATTATCAAAAGCAGTTGATTTGTTTGAGCTGATCACTGAAACACTAATGGCAACAATACAGCGATAGACATGAAAAGGTGATTTTGCTGCATGACAGTGCTCGACCCCATGTCGCAAAACCCACCAAAACATAGCTGGAAACATTGAAATGGGAAGTCCTACCCCACCCACCGTATTCTCCAGACATTGTTCCCTTTGATTACCAACTTTTTAGTTCAATGGCACACGACCTGGATGCCTAGCTCTTCCTGTCATATGAACAATTGCAAAATTGGATCGATGCATGGATCTTCTCGAAAGATGCCCAGTTCTTTCACTGCGGGATTCGTATGCTACCTGAAAGGTGGGAGAAAGTAGTGGCCAGTGATGGCCAGTACTTTGAAACGTAAATTTCTTGTAAGATGCTCACATAAAGCCTCAAACTTTGAGAAAAGTTGTAGCCCTGGTATATTTCGGATTTCGGTGATTTTTTGAATTCTCTAAGGTAAGAGCATGACTGATTTCCTTCCAATCCAGGCTTGTGCTCAATCTATAATGACCTTGTCATCAACAATACATTAATCTGTAATTGGTTTTCCTTTACTGTAGTCCAAGACTGCATTCTAGTGGTCATATCTGTTTTGTAAGTTCTCTGCTGACTCCCCTTATCAGTAAATGTGATTGCTGATTTCTCTAAACAGTGAATATTTTCCCATTTCTGAAGTGTAATTTCAGGTTTTCATGGGTTGCTAAAGCATTCTTTCATAGTCTCTCAGTTGTGGAACTACTTCAAAATGAATAGTGATTTCTAATTTTTTTGGCTTCACTAGATACAATAAAGATGAAGGCAGCCATACCAACAGTGTGTGGAGAGGAAAAAAAACTGTTTAATGGATCTTCTTTACCAAAGCTTAGATGATTTTTCTTTACTGCTTAAACATTTCTCAGAGTTATTCTATCGCTTTTTCAATATAGTTCCAGTTGTATTTTGTCTGTAGGCGAAGTTCATATGATTGTATATTTGTTCATTATCAGTAGAGAACATAATATTTTATGTAAAGCGAGGGTTCCATGTTCTGCTTAAGAAATGCTTCCTAAAACTGCCTTGATTTTTGCAGCATTGATTTCCTTTTACAAGGGAAAAGTTTGTAGAATTTTTGTTTACATTTACTTTCAACAGGGTTGGCTTATACTGTTTTCCAGTCATTTGGAAATGTTAGCTGCATGAGACATTAATTACAAAATTAAGCTGCAGTGTACTCTGAGTAAAACATAATGGAATTGCATTAGGAATTGGTATTTTATCACCTTTTAGAAGTTTATTTCTCAGTACCAAGTGTGCTTATTCGTATTGTCACCCTTTTGAGAGATTGTGTAACTGACACGTTAGTATTGTAATAAAGTCTTCCTGATTAAATAAACTGTGTTTAGCTTTGGCTTTGGGCTTATTGTCATGTAATTTAATAAAAACTTTTTAAGCAGTTTATACTTTTGGGCCATAATTTTTTTGGCTTTCTCCGAGAGATCTTCTACCAAGGCGTGACTGTAGTAGTAGTTGCCGCTGTTGTAGGTCTTACACACAACTTTTGTTATAGGTTATGAGCTGCCATTAATGTTTGTCTGCATTCAATTTTAAACTGAGCATGCAATAGTCTTTGTTTTCTCGTCATTTTCTGAATGTTGCTGTAAAGAGAAGTTGGGTCTTAGACACCCTTAATCACCTTGCTTTGTACATATTTATCCTGGATACAGTGGCCGATAAGTATAAAACTGGATCAGAACTTCTCTACGCTTGACATCTCCAAGCTGAAAGGAGAAGTGACGCTGCCTGTTAGCAAGGCTCTTAATCTGTTTGGAGATGAAAATTTCAAGGTAAGATACACTTTGGACATAGGTAATAGAGAACCAGATCAAATAGATTAAGTGAAAAATGAAATACAAACATTGTCAAAGAAAATGGCTGCATATGTGACACTAGGAAATTAT
Organism: Schistocerca gregaria; assembly: GCF_023897955.1. Classification (NCBI taxonomy): domain Eukaryota; kingdom Metazoa; phylum Arthropoda; class Insecta; order Orthoptera; family Acrididae; genus Schistocerca; species Schistocerca gregaria. The sequence goes on along the minus strand of NC_064923.1, from coordinate 615,781,232 downwards.
CTTGCTTTCTTAAAATGAATGAAAACGGACACGTTTAATAAAATGACGATCCACTCATCTGGAGCCATCAGTGGTCTCCTAGCATATCTCTCTCCTGATGTGGAATGATGTATATTTCTGTTCAGCATGTATACATTTCTCCTATATTTTTGCCATTTGCTTATTGTCTGTTTCTTCCTTATTAGCATTACCTGTATATCACTTCAGGCCGGGTACCTTCATAATCTCGGATGTTGTTGAATCTAGCATATGTTAAAATTCAGGAGTAAGTTTTGTTTTCTCCAAATATTCCTGCCCCAAGATACGGGCCTTCAAAGATGACACTGCAACACCATTTTGAAGATGCGAATTTCAGAAAATATTTTAAAATACTGTATCCCTTTAACAGTTACAGATATTTTGTTAGAGTTTTTTTTATTTTTATTTGAAATATAATTGCTTTGTGATTGCAATAGTATCCTCCATTTGGACATATCTGCCAAAGTTCTTTTACTGTCGCCTTTTGTTTCTTTTTTTTTTTTAATTTAGAGATTTTTTTTTTTTTTTTTTTTTTTTTCAAAAATGACAATCCAGTAAAGATATATTTGATTCTGTTGATTAGTACCATGTAGTACCATATTCTCAGTAAAGGAGAGCTTCCATTTTTAAATTGGACAGGTTTTATTTTTAAAAAATCCTTTTTTTTTTAAAAAAAAAAAAAGGGGGGTATTGTATGTCTTCACTGAAGTTGTTTTTTACTAATTTCTTTGTTACAATGTTTATTTCTGTTGTCTTTGTTGCAGTTATTTCTTATCATTTTCTTTGTTGCAGTTATTTCTTATCACTTTCTTTGTTGCAGTTATTTCTTTTCACTTTCATTGTTCCAGATATTTCTTACACTTTGTTGTAGTTCCTTGTCAGTTACTTTGTCATGGTTGTTCATTGCAGATTTCTGTATTTAGTTGTTCAGTGCTAATTTGTTTACTGAAGAGGTTTCTTTCTATCTTGGACCATCCAGTGAGTACTGTGTTTTTGTGAGAAGTTTGCCAGTTGTCACAGTTGTAGTGTGTTTTGTGAAAAGGACTGTTTGAAATGTCTTCTGAATGGGTCCACAGGAGAGTGAAGCATGCTGATTATTGCATATCCATAAAAGAGTGATATATAAGACAAAAAAACTGACTTTGTTCAGGTTGGGAATAAGTTTTCACATTTGAAGACTCTGTTTCTAAGTGAAGATGTTCCCAGTGATGACTATTTGTGTTCTAAATGTTTTGACAGAATAACACCAGTGATAGTATCTGAACTAGATGAAGCCTCCTACAGTGCAGATGATTCAGATTTTGCATCAGTAGAGGAAGAATTAAATACCCTGAATCAGTCAACTACAGAGGTAGGTGTTAGTCCTGTTAAGAAACCGTGGTCTGTGAAGTCGAGTCATAAGATCTGTGCATCAAGATAGAGCAGAGACATTACTAAAGCTATGGATGAATACACTACAGCAAAACTGACCACAATCTTCAAAGTAGAAATTCCTTTTTCAGAAGAATATGAACCAAATCACTCTTGCACCTCTTGTCAGGAATTTTTCACAAATATTAATTCAGCTGTTGAATATTGTGCATCCTACAGTGTAAAGGTGCTAGTTTTAACTATTATTCCAGAGACATTTTCAAAGAAAACAATTTTGAACCATGTTCTATCAGTATCAAAGTGTATGGTAAACAAATCAAGAAATGTGAGGTCTTTAAAAGGAGTCTTTGGAAGACCAGATCTCTATTATGGTCATCCTATAGAAGCAGTTAAAGTTCAAGTAGTGCAGTCACTTTATCTGGAAGATAAATGGGAATGTTCTCACCAGAGTGCCAACAAAAAAAGACAGTATAACTGTAACAGTTGAAAGTCATAAAATTGTGAAAGCGAAGAGGTACATGACTTGCAGTATTAAAGAAACTTTTGCAGTTTATGAGAGCAACCACACAACTTCACATACTGGAAGATCCAAATTTTGTGCACTACTATGTAAGTGGGTCGTTCCATACCAACCTAGAGCTGTGTGTTTATGTGTGTACTGCACAAATTTTGAAGTTTGTGTGGTAACTTTGAAGAACTTTATGGAGCATGTGACATATGACATCTTGGTTGGTCGTGTGAAGTTATTAGTAGTCTGTGACATAGGGCGAGAGACCTGTTTGTTGTTTCAAGAATGTGGTGACTGCCCTGAAAAGGGAGAACTGTCTTTACAGACACTTGGCCGGGAAGACGTAACAGATAACTCTGCATATGCGGCATGAGAGGAAAATAAACTAATTAAGAAAACTGTTGCCTTTGACAGTTTCATTGATGAACTTGGTAAATGGTCAGTGACAGCAGTAACATCCGAGCATCTGAAGAAATTGCAATAACAACACATTGCAGAAGTAAAACGGTGTGTACAGGCTGAAGAACTATGTTTAGTGCTTCACTGTGATTTTGCTGAGAACTGGTCTGTAAACCTCCCACAAGAAGTGCAAGGGTATCATTGGAGTAATGACCAGGTTTCAGTTTTTACAGGAGTGAAATATTTTCAAAACAAGACCACAAGTGTTGCATTTATAAGTTATTACACAGGACATAACTCGGCACATGCTTTGCTAGAAATGCGCAAAATTCTTCAATTGTAAATGGGCAAAGAAGATCATCAAAAATCGTTACCAGCTGTTTGAATTGAGTAAGTCGCTTGTGCTAACTGACTGGGTACACAGTGCTACTGGTCATGGAAAGGGGCCTTGTGATGGTGTAGGAGGCCTGCTGAAGCACCATGCTACAAAACATAATATTTCCAGACCAAATACAGCTGCGATTCAGAATCCTGAGGATTTTATGAGAGTTGTGAAATCTTATACATCCACAGCCCTTATTCTTTTGTCCAAATAGGAAATCGAAGAATTTTGTGAGCAGAAAAAAGAAGAATGGTCCAAAGTGATGGGCAAACTCATATTGCGAGCACTTTAAAGAGCAAGAAAGAAGAAGTTGCATTTGTTGGACCAACACCTCAGAAACAGTAGGATAATATTCAGATTCAAAACCTGGGGAGGGGGATGTTTGTTGCATATGTGTATGATTGTGACTGGTGAATTGCAGAGATTATAGACACCAATTATGAGTTAAACGAAATTGTAGTGAACTTTATGCTGCCACATGGACCAACTGCTGGATATAGGTTTCCAGCTGAAGGACAGCAACAATGTCATTAGTGCTTACTTCCTGTTCACAATGTTTTGAAGATTGTAAGTCCTCCATTTCCTATTGGTTCAGCAGGAAGGTATCTCACTATATCAAAGGAAGATACTGAAGCAGTGGAACACATTTTTAGTTCATTGACTGGCTAGTTTCAGTGCAAAACAGAGTGCACAGTAGTTGCATAAATTGAGACCTTTAAATCTTTGGACCTTTCACATTTATTTTGGAACCATTTCAAGTGCTTGAAAAATAAGTGTCTTACTCATCTTTCAAAACTGATATTATGTTAAATAAGGCTGGGTTTTGATTTTTATGAGCCTGTTATGTGATAATGTGGTAATAAAACAGGTTTCATATATGACAAAAATTTCATTTGTTTATAAAACCTGTTCAGCCTAAAAGTGGAAGCTCTCCTTTCCAGGGAATGTAGAACTATATGGTACTGATCAACAGAATAAAATCAACATTTTATGAATTTGCATTTTTGGGAATTTTTTTTTCCATAAATTATTAAAAAAGTTCAGAACGCTGTAGTAACTTAACTTCGACGGATAAGTCCAAATGGAAGATTTCTTTGTAATTATAAAGCAATAATCTTCAAAAAAAAAAAAGGAAGAAGAAGAAGAAGAAGAAGAAGAAGAAGAAACAACAAAATATCTAGAACTGTTCCAGAGATACAGCATTTTAAAAAGTTTTCCAAAATTCACATCTTCAAAGCGGTTTGCGCAGTGTCACCTTTGGAGGACTGTATCTCAGAACAGAATTTTTTTTAGAGAAAGCAAAAAAATACATGTTCCTTAATTAGTCTTTCATTTTACCATATGCTAAATTCAATAATATACGAGATTATGAAGGTAAGACTTTTTATTAGCCTGCATTAATTGATATGGACTATGCCTATTATATTAAAAGTACCAACAACTACACATCCAAAATAATTCATTTTCTTTAATTTTTAGTTTCTATTTGTCATCCCAGCTGTTTATTTTTCAACAGTTGGTTGATTTACACATGTGCCACAAGATGTATGTAATGCTGTACACTATTAGTTTGTTAGAGACAGACAGACAGACAGACAGAAAGGTATAATATAGTTTTTGGCTTGTTTCTTCTTGGTCCACTAGAATTTGCCTCACTTTTTCATAATTTAAGGATTTACATTAGAATACAAGATATCTTTTCAGCTTCACCGAGACATTTAGAACACAAACACAGAAGCACACACATACATAATGAGTTTTGCATGCATTCACACCAGAGGCAGTTATAACTTGTGTCTCCACAAGCAATGCTTGGTAGTCGTAAGTCAGTTAACTCTTGCCAAGTGAATCAAGAAACAGAAGACGGCAGAATACACAACTCGCTTTTACAGAGCTCCACCACTTGAATAACTTAAAAGTAAAGTGTACTTGTGAATTAGCAATATGTTGAACAGATAACACTTTGAACTAGCTTCCTCATTGACAGTCATTTGATCTATTTTAAGGCAGTTAGGGTGTAACTTGTGTGCATTCAGACTGGTCAAAAATGTTCCAGAAAGGCATAATGAAGCCATTATGGATAAGGGTTACTTTTTTCCTGTAAATTTGCAAAAAATCAAAACAGGTTTGTTGTGATTATTATAGCAGTTGCTCAAATATTATTTTGCAAGTGTTTCACTGTATTTGTGTGTTAATGCAAGGTGCTATTTTTTCATCAACAGATTTTTATTTTGTATTATGTGTGCTTTATTTCATTAACATTTTCCATCATATGTTATTCGTTGTGGTTGTAGATGCCAGTGTCCATTAACATTGAAAATAATTGCCTGTGATGAGACAGGATGCAACACAGGAAAATTACAAGCTGTGCACGATTCTGTGGTACGAGAATCCATTTATTTCATTGCAGTCTATCATAAAAGAAACCATTCACCATGCTGTGGTGACATTGAGGGTTTTCATTATGACAGACAACATAATAGGCAGGAAAGGAATGTAGAGGCAAAAAGCAGACACTTCAACATTATTTAGCACTACATTTGTGCAAAATTCATATCCATGTATGGTATACAGCACAATATGAAGTGCTTATGCTTCTAAATCATAAATATTGTACAAAACTAGAACTGTTCCATGTGATTACTCATCATCCATGCAAATCATCATGAATTGCTAGAACACTAAGAGCAGTAAAGAAACATTTTTCTGCAATTAAAATATTTGTCAGGTAGTAGCAGAGAGAAAAAAAATCATCTTAAATGTTTCCATCACTATTTTTACTTTAAAAGTATACTTCCTGGGCAAATTTTAGCAACTATTCCTCTTCATTTTTCCAAAACTTTATGTTGCTGCTGCCGCTGCTGTTGTTGTTTTTATCTTTAGTCCAATGATTGATTTGATGTAGCTCTCCAGTCTATTCTCCACATGCATCTTCATCTCCAAATAACTGCTGCAACCTAAATCCTTCCAAATCTGATTATTGTATTCGTCTCTTGATCTCCCTCTACAATTTTTTACACTCCACACTTCCCTCTAGTACTAAACTGGTGATATCTTGATGTTTCAGAATGTGTACTATCAATGGATCCTTTCTTTTAGTAAAGTTGTGCCACAGTTTTCTTTCCTCACAACTTGTATTTAGTACCTCATTAGTTACTTAATCTACCTATCAGATCTTCAGCATTCTTCTGGAACACCACATTGTAAAAGCTTCTGTTTTCTTCTTGTCTAAACTGTTAATCGTCCATAGATCACTTCCATACATGGCTACACTCCAGGCAAATGCACTGAAGAACCAAAGAAACTGGTACACCTGCCTAATATCGTGTAGGGCCTCTGTGAGCATGCAGAAGTGCTGCAACATGATGTGGCATGGACTCAACTAGCATCTGAAGTAGTGCTGGAGGGAATTGACACCACAACTCCATAAATCTGTAAGAGTACTAGGGTGTGGTGATTTCTTCTGAACAGCATATTGCAAGGCATCCCAGATATGCTCATAATGTCCATGTCTGGGGAGTTTGGCAGCCAGTGGAAGTGTTTAAACTCAGAAGAATGTTACAGGAGCCACTCCGTAGGAATTCAGGACATGTGGGGTGTCACATTGTCCTGCTAGAATTGCCCAAGCCCATCAGAATGCACAATGGACATGAACAGACGCAGGTGATCAGACACTATACTTACATATGTGTCACCTGTCAGAGTCATATGTAGATGTACCGTAGGTCCCATATCACTCCAACTGTATGTACCCCACACTATTACAGAGCCTCCACCAGCTTCAACAGTCCCTGCTGACTTGCAGGGTCCAAGGATTCATGAGGTTGTCTCCATACCTGTACACATCCATCTGCTCGATACAACTTCAAATGAGACTTGTTCGACCAGGCAACATGTTTCCAGTCATCAACAGTCCAGTGTCATTGTTGACGGATCCAGGCTAGGTGTAAAGCTTTGTGCCGTGCTGTCACTGAGGGTACACGAGTGGGTCTTCGGCTCCAAAAGCCCATATCAATGAAGTTTTGTTGAGTGGCTCGCATGCTGACACTTGTTGATGCCCCAGCATTGAAATCTGCAGCAGGTTGCAGAAGGGTTGTGCTTCTGTCACATCGAAGAACTCTTCAGTCGTCGTTGGCCCCATTGTTGCAGGATCTTTTTCCGGCCACGGCAATGTCGGAGATTTGATGCTTTACCAGATTCCTGATATTCACAGTACACTTGTGAAATGGTCATATGGGAAAATCCCCACTTCATCGGAGATGCTGTGTCCCATCACCCCTGCACCGACTCTTACACCATGTTCAAACTCGCTTAAATCTTGATAACCTGCCACTGCAGAAGCAGTAACCAAACTTAACAACTGCGCCAGACACTTGTTGTCTTATACAGGATTTGCCGACCATGGCGCTGTATTCTGCCTGTTCACATATCTCTGTATTTGAATATACATGCCTATACCAGTTTTTTGACACTTCAATATACCTTTAGAAAAGACTTCTTAACATTTAATGTACACTCCCACAAGCAGCAGTTCACCTTCTCCCACCCCTACCATGCTGTCCCTCCCCATCCCCACCCCAGCCTCCTCCCTAACCCCACCACCTGGTTGCCTCTCCCATCATGTGCTGCTGCTCGCAGTCTGGCTTCAGCTGGCAGAGACTGTGGTCATGAGTGTGCAAGCTGTATTTGTGTGTGTGTGTGTGTGTGTGTGTGTGTGTGTGTGTGTGTGTGTGTGTGGAGGGGAGGGGGGAGATTGAACAAAGGCCTTGTTGGCTGAAAGCTCACTTTCTGACACACTTTTTGTTGTGCCTGTCTACAACTCATCGTCTCCACTGTATGGCAAGTAGCAGGTATACTTTTCATAATATTGTTACATTCCATCCTGCATTTTCCATTATTTGATTTAACACTTGAATCTGTATTCCATGTTAATCAATTTCTCTTCTCAGAAACAGTTTTCTTGCCATTGGTAGTCTAAATTTTATATGCTCTCTGCATCAGCTTCAGCAATTTTGCTGCCTAGCCCTTTGCTACCTCTGACAGAATTACAATGTCATCAGAAGTCGTAATTTCTTCTCCCTGAACTTTAATTTCTTTTCCAAATTTTTCTTTGTTTCCTTTACTGCTTGTGCTATGTACAGAGTAAATAAAAGCAGGGATAGGCTACAGCCCAGTCACACTTCTTCCTCACTACTGTTTCCCTTTTGTGCCCCCTCTACCTCTGTAACTGCCATCTGGTTTCTGTACAATTTGAAAATAGCCTTGTGTTCCACATATTTTACTGTAGAATTTCAAAGAGAGTATTCCGTTCAATGTTGTCAGAAGCTTTGTAAGTCTACAAATACTGTAAATGTAAGTTTGCCTTTCCTTAACCTATCTTCTAGAGATATTGCAGCGTCAAAATTTGTTTTCATGTAGCTTCATATCTCCAGAATCCAAACTGATCTTCCCCGAGGTCGGCTTATACCAGTTATTCCTTTCTTATGTGAAAAATTTATGTTAGTATTTGGCAGCTTGTATGTAGTTATACAGAAAGAAAATTTGTGGATAGGTAGTTACATATCAGCAGTTAAATAAGAGTACATCCTGAGAAACTAGAATAATTTTGGAGAGTTAGTGTTATTCATCAGATCATACAGTGCAAAATTTAAGAAATGCCTAACAGCAGCAGACAGACAACTTTCTTCTGGTACAGAAGCAGATTTTCTTAAAGAGTCTAATTGAAAGACTTCACTTTAAAGCCATCCTTTTTGTTCATAAATACTCAATTTTGCAACAGACATTGATACTTCAGTTAAAGAAGAAGAAAGAGGTTTTCATCAAATATATCAGGTTCTTTGTAATTAGTATGCAGATGCAGTGATCATAAAATACATGGTATTCAGGAGAAACATCTTGGAAAGACTTTATTCATAAATACGTAGCAAAATATTGTGAAATACGTGGCAGAGGGTACTTAGCACTATACAACTTGTTAGGGTTTCTTCGTGTTCCAATTTTGTATGAAACGCAGGAACAGTGACTGTTTCAAAGCCTCTGCTGCCCTTCTTTGTTTACGTTCAGTATAACTTGTTAGTCCTATTTGGTTTAGGTTCCACACACTTGAACAGTATTCTGAGTCGGGACAGACAAGTGTTTTTTTAATTGAAATTTAGTCATCTTATCAAATTAGTACACTAGTCTTCATTAACATGTAATAAAGGGTGTATTTGATCTAACTGAACCTTTTAATTTGTAAATTACTGAGTTGGGGGTCACTGACACTGTATGTGTACTGTAAACAGTTAGAAGTAGTCTGTCAGTGAGGGTCATAGAATGGACAAAGATTGCTGATTCTTTAAGTGTTTGCACCTGATACACATGCATTATTTGTAACCAAGCCAAGATTCTTATGAGAAGAACACTGTATATATGCCAAGAATATAAACCAGAAAGTCAGTGTCCGAAGCAAGGCCAAGATCCCAGGAGCAGCAGCTAGGGAAGATTTAACTGAGCTATGTGACATTTAAGAAGAGTGGCTCACAGCTACTCAGTTAAATCCAAACTGCCATCAGTCTCTCCCATGTAACCCTGTGATTGTGACCACTAGCAAAGCTAACTGTAGTGCCACCGATCTGTATCAATAGTATCCACTGGTGAGGATACTCCTCATCCACCTCTGAAGTCATAGTGCCGAAGATGTCCATTCTGGTAATGGTGGACGTGAGTGGATGGAGAGACAGTGCTCTCACCCAATGGATCTAGGACCATAGGTTTGAGCCTGACCCTGTCAGGAGGCCTGGTCAAGATCTGTGAAGATGACAGCGCACCCAAGGCAGTACACTTTTCTGGCACCACCAGGATGAGGGAAGATTGTGACAGAGGGAGCGGTTCCATTTCCACAGGCTCCCAAGCTGTAGCCCACTTACCCACCCATCGATAGTATTGGGTGCAGTTGCAGAGGTCATACCAAGGTGCAGGAGGTACGAGGAAAGGGCAGTAGAGCCAGCTGGTGGCGACCCTGATGTCTGGTCGGGGGTTGGAGTTGGAGAGAAGGTCTGGGTTGCAAATTGCAACTGCAGTTGTGGCCAGAGCAAGTTTCAGTGGTGTGTTAGATGGGCATGCTCGACTGTGACGTCATGCAGGTTGCACCCGCCTTGTCGTGTGACAATCACTTCGGTCTAATCTAGACACCAGCCAAATGTGCCTGCCCAGGCACAAGCACTCTTTGTGTAGGCAGGCATGTATGCTTAATGAGCGCACTACATGGGACACAGGAAGCCTAACAGAGTACAGTGCTTGCGTCCATGCAGGATTTCGGTCGTTCTGACTTTGTTGTCAGGGATATTCATATACATCACGAGGAAGCTGTGCAAGGCATCCTCGGTCAACAATATCTTCAAGGCCTCGCACATCTGTGTCTTGAAGGCGTTGACCATCCGCACAGGCCCCTTGTGTGAAGAATCAAGGTGAAAAGGGTCAGATTATTAGTACAGTTGCAGCAACAGAAGGCTTTCAACTGAGTCAACGTAAATTAGGCCCATTGTCTGACACCAGGGTGCACAGTGCTCCGTCTGTGGTGAAACCCCTCTAAAGGATACATACAGTAGCAGTGGTAGTGGTGATTGATCAGATGTGCATAACAAACAAAAAGTTTGAGAGGGTGCACATCACCAGAAACTATATAGCACCCTTAAATGGTCCCTCTAAATTAACATGGACCTTCTCTCAGGGGCTGATGGAGTGGGGCTACAGCAAAGACATTGAGCTGGGGATACTTGACTAAGGGAGCATACACAGAAGGAGTGGTACGTGCTATCAGTATTAGTATTGGCCTTGGTGCCATACCAGTAAATGTGCCACCTTACCAGTGCCTTCATGTGTGTCATCCCTCAGTGTGATGCATAAAGAAGCTGGAGGAGGCAGGATGGGAGCAGGGGCGGTATGATGACCTGGCAGTCAGAGACCTCTGATGCAGTGTTAATGATGCCCTGCATAGCATTGAGCCAGTAGCATGGCACTAAATAAATCTGCATCTACATGAGTACTCAGTAATTCACAATTTAGGGCCTGGCACCACCTCCCAGCTATTTCGCTACTGTTCTACTCTTGAACAGCACACGGGAAAAATGATCACTGAAGTTTTTTCTGCAAGGGCTCTGAATTCTCTTATTTTATCATGATGATCATTTCTCCGTATGTAGGTGGGCACCAACAAAATATTTTTGCATTCAGAGGAGAAAATTGGTGATTGAAATTTCGTGAGATGTGGCTACAACAAAAAACACATTTGTTTTAATAATTGCCATCACAATTCCCATATTATGTCTGTGGTACTCTCCCCCTGTTTCTTGATAATACAAAATGAGCTGCACTTCTCTGAACTTTTTTGATATCTTTTGGCAGCCCATCTGATGTGGATCCCACATCGCACAAGCAGTATTCTAGAAGAGGGCAGAGAAATGTGTTGTAAGCAGTCTTTGTAATAGACCTGTTGCACTCCCTAAGTGTTCTGCCAATAAATCTCAATCTTTGGTTTGCTTTACTCACAACGTTATCTACAGGGTGTTTCACAGTTCGTGTTACACACTTCTAGAGGTTGTAGAGGGGATTTAGTACATCGAAGTTTTACATAGGAACCCATGTCCAGAAACGTCATCCAACGATGCTACAGAGCGTCAAAGTTATAGGTGCTGGTGCCTGTAGATGTATGTAAATACAGGGTGGTTCCATGATGATGTCACAAACTTTCAGGGATGATGGAGGGGGTTAAATGTATCAGTTTAAGGTAGGAGTCGCTGGTTCGGAAATTAACAAGTTACAAGTGAAAATCATGCTGATATCTCTGACAGTGGAATACATGTACCAGTGCTGTTGTTGCTAAGGTTGTGGTGTATGCAATTTGCAGAGATAGTAGCATGTACCAAGACAAAAAAAAAAATCTAATAAACGCGGGCTCTAAAATACATACCTGAGGAGCTATGGGCACTTGTTCATCTTCGTTAGCATAGAACACATTTCCTCTATTTAACAATTTCTCATGGCTCTTAATGTGTGTTTTAGAGCCGATATTTACTAGACTTTTTTCCTTGTTTTGGTCCATACTACCATCTCTGAAAGTTGCCTACACCACAGTCTTAGCAACAACAATACTGATACATGTACTCCACAGTCAGAGGTATCAGAATAGTTTTCACCTATAACCTTCGAAGTGTTGTTTCTGGTGCAGGGAACCTTACCTCAACTTGATAGATTTATCTATCTCCATCATCTTTGAAAGTTTGTAACATCATCACAGAATAACCCTGTATATACATACATTTGCAGGGGCCGGGACCTATAACTTTGACACTCTGTAGCATTGTTGGATGATGTTTCAGGACTTGAGTTGCTATGTAAAACTTGATCTAGTCCCCTCTGAAACCTCTAGAGGTGTGTAACATGAGGTGTGAAACACTCTGTATGTAATCATTCCAATTTAAGTTAATTGTAATCGCTAAGTATTCAGTTGAATTTACAGCCTTTAGAGTTGTGTGATTTATTGTGTAACCAAAACTTAGTGGATTTCTTTTGGTACTCATGTGGATGACTTCACACTTTTCATTGTTTAGAGTTGATTGCTACTTTTTGCACCATATGTATATCTTGTTTAAATCATTTTGGAATTGATTTTGATTATATGATGTCTTTACAAGATAGTAAATGACTGCATCATTGGGAAACCCAGGTCAGCCTGGCATAAATGTGCTCTGGCCATCCTTTGTGGACTGCCGACATAAACCTTGCGTAGGACTGTGTTGTGGGATGATACTGATGCAACATAGCACGCTGTCAGCAGGAATTCTTCCTATGTTGTTTGCAGCTGTTTATCCAGGGCAAAACAAACAGTTTCCTGATGATTAAGTTCTCTGTTGGGGCCAAGAGTGAGGTGAGACAAGGGCATCTGCATTGATTGTTTTAGGGAGTGGGGCAGAAATGGACTCCATAATGGTAATTGCTCAAAAACAACTTTCAGCACTGCAGACACTGTGCCACCTTATCCAGGAGCTTAGACTGAGGCCTGAATGAGGAAATACAGGGTTTGTGCTCTCTCAGCTGATGAAATGTGCTGCCATACAAATATACACGAAACATATGTATCCCATAAATGTACACTAAAGCTTTCTCCTCAGTTTGAGAATAGTTAAGCTGTGCATCATCGAACATTTTGGAGGTGAAAGCAGTTGGGCACTCCGAATCATCCGACAACTTATGTGACTAAAGCACTGAAATGCCATACAGGGAAGCATTCATCAGCAGTGCCAGAAGAAGACCAGTTGTGCAAGGTATCAGACAGGGAACTGCCTTGAGACTGTTCATAAAGTGTTGAAAGGGCTGTTGATGTGTGTCTGACCGTATGAATGTGACACCCTTCTTCTGCAGCTGATTGAGAGGGTGCACAATCTGCACCACTTAGGGAATAAGCATGGTGTAAACCATATTTTCCCCAGAAACAATTTGTACTGTTTAATGTTGGTTGGTGCCGCGTATGACTGCTATACCGTATGACCAAGAATGTGCCCCAGGAAGTTGACGATGAGGGCTAAAAAACTACACTTTTCCAAATGACAATGTAAAGCATGCTTAAAAAGGTATTCAAGATTCTTGTGATGTTACATGCACATTCCTGCATTGATTCAAAACTCTCCATGTATGACATGGGCAGTGTGACAGGATCAGAGAAAGGCACTGTTGACACTGAATTAACTTGGTTCTGTATTGGTAACCTAAAACGGTTAAAGGTGTGTAAGCTGAAATGTTGTTGTTGTTGGTGGTGGTGGTGGTGGTGGTGGTAGCAGTAGTAGTAGTAGTAGGGGCATATGCAACTGAGAATGCATTCAGCATTGTTGTACTTCAGAATTGTTGTACTTAGCTCCTAATGACAGCTCTCTGAGGAGAGGAATGTACCTGTGCCAGTAAGACAGGACATGGCACTGGGCCTGTCCAAACTGAGGCGAAACGAGCCAGTGATGTGTCATTGATTAGTCATGGCCACATAATTATCCAGCTGGAACCTTAAGGACTGGCCGAACCTTATCAATACCAAAGTGAGCTTCCATGGCGCAAAGAAACTGGGGGTTGTGCAGCCTTGACTGCTGCTGGGAAGCACAAGGCGAGTGGACCATTGGTGACATACAACGGCCAGGTGACCACGCTTGCCACATGCCCAGCAGTTTGCTGTATGATGTGGGCATCAGCTTCTGTTATGCTCACTACAGCTTTCCAGACAATACTGATGCTTTTTTGAGAAGCATGGTGTACTGTGTGATGCCACAGAGGGAAGACATTTCTGACCTGCTTGAACATTACAAAAAACGTCATGTGACATTGGATAGGGAGCTGAATCATCAATGTACTTAAGTTTCTCACAGTGTGCCAGCAATAGAATCCCCGTGACTGGGCTGGGATTTAGGGACAGAAGGTGACTGACAAATTGCAAAATCTGAGTATTCCTTGTGAAAACTTAATGAGATTTTGAAGCAGCATAAAAGAATTTTAAGTACTTCATCCTTACTAAGACCAGATTTAGCTAAAGCTTTTGAGGTGTGGAATGTCGTTCTGAGAATGAGATGTCCCACATCCCTGCTCTCCACTGGCCAAGAAAAGATATTCATGAGTTAAGGTAGTTAGTAAGTAGGAAGTACCCTACTTTCCAGAGGTTTTATGGTTTTTCCAGATTGCAGCTGTACCAATGCTGTGCTATTGGCAATGTGGCCCACAGATGGGCCCTTCTACCTGCTGGGTGGAGTCATTTGCTTTGAGGTGCCATGGGTAAATGGCATGGAGAGAATGTGACCTTTATGATATCAAAGAAAAAGCTCGCCAGAGAACAAATGATGTTGAAATATATTGGTACAAATTGTTATTATCTAGATGGCCGCTGATAGACATACATTTTATCTAGATGGTCACCGATAGACATACATTGTCTTGTCTGCGTGGAATACATACACTCTGTCATCATCTAGAATTGTATATAATAGCCAGTACATCGATTTCCAACTATTTTGATGTGTTATTCCAATAGATACATTGACCAACAGAAATATCTTTCAACGCCTTTCAACACATAAGTAGTAGTCTACTGAGAAGAGCTGTGATCCACAGTTAAAGGGGCACTTATCTGCAGGACGCCTTCATCACAATAAAAACAGTGACCTATAAATATATTGCAAGTACCTTGGAAGAATTAACGTATGAAAATTCTACAGATCCGTTAATGAACTTTTCTACCTATCAATACCTTATCACCAAAAGAGGAAAAGTAGGAAGAAACATTTCTGTTGACAATCTCAGTGAAGATGCAGAAGAAAAGAGGCTTGAAGAAAGGGCAAAAAAGAAGAGTAAAATAATTTTTAGCAAAATTAAGTAAGAAGATACATTGTTTCCCAGGGCAATCGGAGTTAACAGTCGAAAGTCTACATGCTGTGTGGTTGGATTCAAATCAGTAAAATATTAGAGAAGGATACATCTGTGTTGGTTGTAACGAGGGGGGGGGGGGGGGGGGGGGGGACTGTGTGAATAATGGGAAGACACAAATTGTGGTTGTCCAGAGGAACATAGTCAGCCATTACAACATTTTTTTGTGTTTATGGAACAGTAGACACGAGTCATGTACACACATTTGGAGGTATAACATGGAATAGTTATGTAGAGTTCAAAGAAGAAGAGTGCTGTCTTTGTAGCAGTGGACAGACCCCATGGCAGCAGTTTAACTCGGCATGCGATCTATGGAGCCATTCAGTTACCTGTTGCCTGCTACATCACAGCAGTTTCAGCGTCAGTCCACTATAGTTGATCTTCACGACACATCTGCAGTGTCTCAGCAGATCCACAGTAGTTCACTGCAGCACAAAGTTAAGACATTGGGTGAGATGTTCTAGTCAAAATTTGTGATAAATATTATGGTTTGTTCATAGTGAACATTATTAAGAACTGACATTATAAATTGTGTGTAGAGTGAGAATTCAGTGCCAGATGTTGTGATTTCATGATCGTGGTTTTGCTAACAATCTGTCAGTCACTATACGTAAAATGCCAACTGAAGCACAGGGAGTTGATATGACAGCTTTACTTGTAAAACTTGGGAGATGCTCAAAGCACAACGGGACAGTAATAATAATAAAAATTAGAAGAAACTGTTAAAGCATAAGAGCAAATAATAAGTAATAAAGTAGAGGAAGCAGTAAGTAATAAACTAGAGGGAACAATAAATATGATTAAGATACAAGGAACAAGGATTACTACTTTAGAAAATGTCATAAGTAATAGACTAAGGATTCTCAAACTGAAGCAATGGGCAGAGAGACTTAGTATGTAAGAAACAGAGTATCATGTTAACAAAATTTGAAAGATTTAAAAATAATTTATAGAGAAATCTCAGATACTAAGTAAAGAGTAGACGTATTAGTACAAGGCAAGGCATTTAATGAAATTTCAAGTCCATATACTACATTGCTTAGTTTGGAAGAGTAATTGCAGGAATTTGTAGAACAAAAAGTACTTGAGAGGATTGATTCCTCTATTCTTACATCCAGTTCTACAGGTGAGTCTACTATTAGTGAGCAAGAGTTACATAGATGATGGAAAGATGTAGAAAAAACACAGCAAGCCTTAAAGTGGGGAAAAAAACCTAATGTAACTAGTGAAAGTAGTTCAGGCAAATGGTTGGGTGAACAACAGTTATGGACATGAATGAACTCGGAACAATTTCTCAAGTTTATACCAGATGGGGTGTTATCAAGATCTTTGCCTAAAAACTGGGAAGACCATTACTTGATTGAAGATGCACTTGGATGGGGAGTAGCCCATTCTGAAGATTTTATGTCTTGGGAATACTTTACAGAAAAGTTTAATAGTCAACAACGAAACAGGAAGAGCTGTTTGCACTGTTGTCAGGTTTCCAGCTAGGTGCAATCATTCTCGTAACACAGTATTTCAGCAATATACCCTGCTGTCATCTTCAGGTGCTACATGTAGAATGAGCATCTTTGCTACATCCCACCTCCTTTATACTCCTTATCATTCCCCACCCCTTGCTCCACTGCCTGTCATACACTGCAACAGATGGAATGGTGGGGGATAGTGCTGTTGGATGCTGGGCACTAACTTTGATCCCTCAATACTCCAGTGGCATGCATCAGGCACAGAAGTCGCTCCTGGTGGATAGTATGCTGGGAGTGAACCCAGTGTCTGTGTCGATCAGCCATTCGTATTTCAATAAGCTCCTTCACAACACAGTTCCAGAATAACAAGGATGTCTTAGCACTTGTTTCCTCATGCTTCATGAAGCCCCCTACAGCCATGAAGTGCTCTGAAGCCACAGATTCTGTTGGTTGGTGAAGTTCAGGGTGTCTTCTGTAGTCATTGCATCTTTCTTCAATTGTCTGTACAGTCTCCTTGATATATTTTGTACCACATTTACATGGAATATGGTAAACACTTGGTTTATGGAGCCCAAAGTCATCTTTCACAATACCTAAAAGGGGACATGTTTTAAGAGATGGATGGAAAATGCATTTAATGTTACATTGAGCCAGGATTCTCCCAATTTTGTTCAATACTTTGTCTGCCTATGGCAGATATGCATTGTCTTCTCTTCGTTGTAATTTTCTATCTGCTGGGCTTGTAATTTCTGCCTGAAAGCATGTTTTTCTTGGAAATGTGCTTGAGGTGGTTAAGCTCCATTGGTAGGCTTTCTTGTTTTGATATTTCGTGGCCCCTGTGCATCATTGTACATAGCACACCTTCACACTTTGAAGGACAATAGCAACATGGTGGTACACATCTCTGCAGTGGCTTTCCCGTGCACATTGTGTCCTATAGTGCCATCCATTCTGCACTTGATGAAGACATCCAAGAAGGTGAGTTCACCATTTTCTTTCATCTCCATGGTGAATTTGATACTAGGGTGCAGCGAGTTCAGATGTTGGAGAAACTCGTGAAATCTCTCTCTCCCACGTGGCCACATCACAAACATATCATCGGCATATCTGAAAAAGCATGTTGGCTTCAGTGCCACTGTTTCCAGGGCTTTCTCTGCAGAATTCTCCATAAAAAGTATTGCCACAGATGGTGACACAGGCACCCCGTGTACAGAATTCTTGACAGTTATCAATGCAGGGGCTTAATACTGCTGTTAGATGTTTGGCCAGCCTGTATGTTGGTACACCTATGTTACGTACTATAGGATATAGAGGTACATCCTATTTGTGAATCTTTGGTAAACCATATCTTTGGCCATGAGATGTTGCTCCACCAAGGCTTGTAGCTGGCTTGATAGCTCGGCGTGTTTGGTCAGAGGACTGGCTGCCCTCTATAATAAAAAAACCAAATGAATAGATCAAGGATTAACTTGAATGAGTGTCATGTGATACGCTCCCTGACCAAATGCAACAAACAATAATGAACGGAGCATTAAAAATTGTTTATGGCTTACCAAAGATTCACAAATGGGATGTAGCTCTATGTCCTGTAGTGTGCAACATAGGCACACCAACATACCAGCTCTCCAAACATCTAACAGCAGTATTAAGCCCGTATGTCGATAAACTCAGGAACTTCGCACATTTCATTCAGCAGGTGCAAGAACTACACCTCTGTGACTAGGATCTTACAGTTAGCTTTGATGTGGCATCACTCTTTACCAGAATGTCGCTTTCTGATTCCCGCAAGTTGATCAGGGAGAAATTCAACCTGACAATGACAAATCTTTTTGAATTTGTCCCCATATCAACATTCTTTCTCTTTAGTGGCGACTTTTATGAACAAATGGGGATGGCACCACTGTGGGGTGCCCTCTGTCACCCATTGTGGCAAACGTGTTTACGGAGGATTTTGAAGAGAAAGCTGCACTGAAGCCAACATGCTTTCTTCATATATGTTGGTGACATGTTTGTGGTATAGCCACACGGGAGTGAAAGACTTCAGGAGTTCCTCCAACATCTGAACTCTCTGCATCCTAGTATCAAATTCACCATGGAGATAAAAGAGAATACCAGACTCACATTTTTGGATGTCTTCGTCAAGTGCAGAATGGGTGGCATTAAAGGACACAGTGTGTACAGGAAAATTACCCACACTGATTTGTACCCCCATGGTGTCAGCTGCCATCATCCTTCACAGCTTAAGGGTGGGCTACATACATTGGTACAAAGGGCCTGCACAATATTGTACGAAAAAAGCCTACAGAGGGAGCTTAACATCCTTCAGCATGTTTTCAATAAGATCAGATATGATGAGACATAAATCTGACATGCCTTCAGGCAGAATGTACAAGCCCAGCCAACTAGAAATGACAAAAAAGAGAAGACAATGGTGTATCTGTCTTACACAAGCAAAGTGTGAAACAAAATCGGCATAATCCTGGCTAGATGTAGCATTAAATGCATTTTCTGTCCATCTCCCTAAGCAGGTGCCCTATTACATATAGTGAAAGATGACTTGGGGCAACATAAACCAAGTTTTTACCGTATTCCGTATAAGTTCAGTAAGGCAAATATCTGGGAGACTTTACGGACAATCAAAGAAAGATGCAAGGAACACTGCATGGCTACAGGGGACTCTAAGAAATATAGGAAAAGGAAGTGCTAAGACAGACCTCATCATTTTGGGACTGTGTTCTGAAGAAGGCTATTGATATATGAGTGGCTGATGGGTTGATCAACAGACACTCAGTTCATTCCTAGCAAAACTTGGGACCTAGCAGTCAGCCAACTAAAATCACAGTGTTGGCCGGGAGCAACTACCTGCAGGTGACAGGAGTACTGAGAGTCTAGGCTTCACACTCAGTATCTGGGAGCATTGTCCCCCTATCCCCCACTCCACCCATCGCGGAATGCGACCAGCAGTGAAGGAAGGCTGGGGGTTGGTACAAGTATGAAGGAGGCAAGATACAGAAAAGACACTCATTCTACAAATAACACCTGAAGATGAAGATGACACTAAGATACACAGTTGAAATATCATGTTAAGAAGATGACTGCACACAGCTGGATGCCCGACAACAGTACAAACAGTTGATTCACAGGAAAAGCCTAATATCACACAGCAAGAGCTAACATTACAGCTTTTAGGTCCCAACTATTATAATAGTTCCTGGGGGGACTATAGGAAGTACATTGCATGCCATTCAGCCTGATCAAAATATTTAGAGAATCCACTGGATGAAAACATTCAAGTGAAAGGATTAATTCGGCAACTTTCTTATTGTGTATATATGGGCTGGACAAATATTGATCAACTTTTAACTGTTGCTGGAGGACTAGATAGGTTGAACAAGGAGGGAAATGAGTACACCTGTGGAAGCAACATTTTAAATAATAATAGTGAAGATAATAAATACCTAAACAGAAATGTAAGGACGTAAGAAGGTAACTAATGCCTCATAAGTATAAGTAAACAAAATAGTAACAATAATGCATGGCACCCAGGACCACAACAAATGAGAATACAAGTGTTTACTCCCAGCACTGCTATTTACATAAACAGCAGCAAGAATCAAAGTGTGACATACTCCAATCAAAGCTTAGGGAAGGCTGATTACCCTATTGTAGTGATGGGAAACGGGGAACATCCTGTAACAAGGTCCACTGTCTAAGATGTAACGTTTTTGCAATAGGCTCATATGCGTAAAACCTTATTGTTTTATGCAAACTATGTCAATGAAAGAGTGGTTATTGAATAAACAACAATTACCAGAAGAGGAACCGATTGAACCGGTAGTAATAAGAACTGTGGGACTTAGACAGGTAGACTTTTATATAGATTCAGGGAGTGAAATGTCTTTGGTGTTGCAAGAACTAATAGACTCCATTAAAAGTAAATGAGATGAACACTATGTATAAATAATTTTAGGTTTATGCAAACTCTATTTGTAGCACCTAATGTACTTTCACCTATGTTGTTAGAGATTGATTGGGTAATAACCTATAAAGGAAAATTATTGTTCAATAACGAACTATTATATTGGTGTATGAACAATGTCATGAAGTACCATTAAGATGAATTATTCACTTAATATAGAAAATGAAACTATTAATGTTTATTTAATAGCGAAAACAGAAATTATTATCAAGGAAGAAAATGCAGCAGAATGAGAGATAAGGGACAATCTCTTGCAACGCAGAGCTTACAAATCCAATGTATTAACCAAATAGCAGAAGGAGGAGCTATGTAATAGTTTTGAATCTTTTTGTGATGTATTTTCTGATAAACTGGGAGTGATCGGGAACTACGTATGTCATTTCAAAATTAAGAATAGAGAGTTGTTCTTTTATAAACCTTGTCCAACCCCATTAGTTTCAAGAATGGCAGTTCAAGACGAACTAGATAAAATGGTCAAAAATAAAATTATAGAAAGGAGTCTTCGCATTTACAACACTCCATTACTAATTGTAATAAAACTTACAAAGAGGGGTACACCTTGTGTTACACACACATATACTAAACAAACACAAGGGACAAAAGGCGAATGAGTTGTATGTATTGATGATTTCTCAGCAAAATTTGAGCATTGAAGATATTTTGGTTCAATGGATTTAACTGAAGATATTTTGGTTCAGTGGATTCAACTGAACTTGGTGTATGTGAAGAATTTAAAAAATACACAGCATTTCTATATGATAGTAAATTGTAAATTTCGACTTTTATCTTTTGGATTGAACATCTCAGTTTTGGCTTTTATAAGGCACTCTATGAAGCACTAAGGAAGGAATTGCTACAGGAGTTAATAGTATTTGTTAACATTTTGATAGTATCTTAAATGTGGGATGAGCATTGTAGAAGACTATTCCAAGAAAAAGATGTTGTTATGAAATTACTGAAATCTCACTTTGGAAAGGAAGAATTCGAATTCCCGGGACACCTAGTGGATGTGCATGGGATACAACCTGGTCCGGAACAGATCAAATAATTGAGGAGTGAATGAGATTTTCACTCTGCAGCGGAGTGTGCGTTGATATGAAACTTCCTGGCAGATTAAAACTACGTGCCAGACCAACACTCGAACTCGGGACTTTTGCCTTTTGCGGGCAAGTGCTCTACCGACTGAGCTACCCAAGCACGACTCACACCCCGTGGAAGGTAGGGGACAAGGTACTGGCGGAATTAAAGCTATGAGCACGGGGTGTGAGTCGTGCTTGGGTAGCTCAGTCAGTAGAGCACTTGCCCGCAAAAGGCAAATGTCCCGAGTTCGAGTCTCAGTCCGGCACACAGTTTTAGTCTGCCAGAAACTTTCAGTTGAGGAGTGTTTGAAGGCACAGAATATAAAGAACTTTTGTTCATTTCTGTGATTAGCAGTCTTTTTTTGCAGATAAATAAAAGGACAAGCCGTGAAGGATCAAAGATTGTTATACTTATTGAAACAGAAATCAATGTGGATACTGCATGAGGGTACGTCAAGAAGAATTTCAAAACATTAAGTTATCCTTGATGAATGCATCCATGTCGAAACATCCAAGATTAAATTAACCCTTCAGACTAGCAACTGACAAATCAGAATACAGAATAGCATGTGAATTGTTTCAAGAGGAATGGCACTCTTAATATAAGAGAACATAATAAAGTAGCTTTTGCAAGCCACAGCTTAAGTAAACACAAGCTAAACTACACAGCAATAGGAAAAGATTTACATGCAGTTATGTGGAGTATTCAGACACTTCATACATCAGGTTTGGATCTAAAATATTCATTTATTTGGGCCATCAAGCACTAATATTCTTGGTGAAGAGCTGATTGTTGTTTAGAATATCATATAGAAGTCATCGAGATCGAAGGGTCACAAATTGTCATCCCGGATCACAACCTAGACTGTCTGTAGGTATGAATTACATGGAGTGAACTAGTGGACCACGATGATTTTCACTATAAATTTTCTGTGGTTAAGTTGCACTAATGATGAAGTAAGAAAACTGGCAATAGGAATTTAAAAAGGTGTTGAAATGAATAGTTAGTTTAGTCATAAAATAAGCAATCCTAAACTGACACTAAAAGCAACAGAGGTCAAACCACTGTGGTTGTGGAACGAGGATACATTGTTCTGGAGAGCAAAAGAAGGTAAGTCATCCTGGAGGTTGTGTATTCTACAAACAGTAGAGAATGATTTTGTATGGTATATTCACAGAGGCTGCGGACATTATGGTGTAAGAAAATGTGTATAGCATATGAATAAGTTTGGTGTAAAATATTCAAGGATAATTAATAATTTTAGTGCTATCAAAGCATGGAAATACTAAGGGACATAACCAGTAATAAAACACCTGAGGAAGGTGGAAAAATGCAGATAGTAATAAACCAGAAAGCGTAAATGATAATGGAGTGTAACTTCTTCCAAAAGTAGTGTTAATACTAAGGGACATAAACAGTAATAAAAGACCTGAGGAAGGTGGAAAAATGCAGATAGTAATTAGACCAGAAAGCGTAAATTATAATGGAGTGTAACTTCTTCCAAAAGTGATGTTAATGACTAAGGTGAAATACTTTGTACAGAAATGGAAAAGTTGTGGTTCAGTGTACCTAATACAACATAGATATTTTGGGGTAAGTGGATCCAAAGAAGAGAAGGTGGTCTTATGGCCAGGTCAGATGTATTCATGGGTGAAATGACCTGTACCACCTTTTATTTAGAAATAATGGATAAGGTGACATATGAAACAATTAACTTACACCACAGGTTGGGTGCATCCAAAAGAGGAATGACCTATACCACTGTAGTGAAGGGACAGTGGTAAAAGGAACACGTTGTATATCAAATGGAAGGGTAAGTGTTAAGTATCCACCTGTAGAATGATGCGTATACAAATCTGCATAAGGAATGTGTTCACATTGAAGCAACGTTCTCCCAAACAGATTAATGTGATATGGAACCGATTGATTGTATTTGCACAATTTAAGTATGTTTATAGCTTGATATAATGATGCGAGCATCTTACATTGGGTATAGTTAAACATATTGTTGATTCCAATGTCAGAAATAGTTCCTCAGGCATATAAATGAAGTAGATGAAATAGTTTACGTACTAAGTCGGCACAAAACACAGGTACATCTGCCGAGACATACACCAAATGAAGTACGATAGTAAATGTCTGCCAGCTGTGGGGCTAAACTGAAATAAAATATTTGGTTAAATCCATTATTTATTTATACATCAAGTTCCCTAGGACCAAATTGAGGAGCAACTCTTAAAGGTCATGAAATGTGTCAGTACATGAAATTAGACATAAAAGTAATAACAGATAAAAATAAAATGTTTATGAACCCAAAAAAGTCAGGCCATAACTTTACTTAAACACAATCAACAATACAACAAGAATCAGCTGAATTTTTCAAGGAACTCCTCGACAGAATAGGAGGAGTGATCCATTAGTTCAGTTCCGATTTGAAAGCGCATAGATTAGTGCTAAGGTTTTTGAATTCTTGTGGTAGCTTATTGAAAATGGATGCAGCGGTATACGGCACACCTTTCTGCACAAAAGTTAAGAGTCCAATCCAAATGCAGGTTGGATTTCTGCCGAGTGTTAACTGAGTGAAAGCTGCTGCTTTTTCTTGGGAATAAGTTAATATTGTTAACAGGTAGAGGTTCGTGAACATATACAACTTATTGCCTGAACCGCCCATTTCTGAGCCAAAAATATCCTCTTAGAATGGGAAGAGTTACCCCAAAATATAATACAATATGACATAAGCCAATGGAAATAAGCAAAGTAGTCTACTTCAGATACCGTTCTAATAGTAAAAGTCTTTGAACAAGATCCTGAACGTGGGTTTTCCATGACAGTTTGCTATATCCTCTGAACACCTAGAAATTTGAACTGTTCAGTGTTACTAATCATATACCCATTCTGTGAAATTAAAATGTCGGGTTTTGTTGAATTGTGTATTAGAAACTGTGAAAACTGAGTGTTCCTGTGATTTAGCATTAGTTTATTTTTTACAAGCCACGAACTTATGTCATGACTGCACTATTTGAGACCGAGCCAATGTTGCACACAACATCCCTTACCACCAAGATAATGTCATCAGCAAACAGAAGTATTTTAGAGTTACCCATAATACTAGAGGGCATTTCATTTATATAAATATGGAACAGGAGTTGCCCCAAAACTAATCCCTGGGGCACCCCCAATTTGACTGTACCCCACTCAGACCTCACATCACAGCCAGTCTCAACACTGTGAATAATGACCTTTTGCTGTCTGTTGCTAAAGTAAGAGGTGAACCAAATGTGAGCTACTCCCCGTATTCCGTAATGGTCCAAGTTCTGGAGCAATCTTGGAGGAAATAAGGAAACTCAGCGAAAATGGAGATAAATGATGAAATACAATAATGTCTAACTAAGGAGCAAAGTCCAAATAATTTTAAATTGTATAAAGGGACAGTAAATTTGAAATAGAATGGTATAATTGTTAAATATAAGAAATATAAACGTAAACAGTATTAGTTAATTTCAATTGCTCTTGCCTCAAAGCTAAGTCTCAGATGCACACTTCACTTCTTAAAGAAATCACAAAAGTAAATACTAAATGAATTTAAAGGAATCTTTATGCAGGTCCCTAAATGACATAACTTGACTTAATAAAACATAAAATATTTAAAAATTTTCTAAAGAATTATTGTATTGTGAATGTGGTAAGAATTTTTAAAATTAAGTGTAGAAGCACATCTTTCATCTCAGTGGGAGGATATGAAGTGTGACATGTTATGCTGGGAATTTGTCGTCCCACTCCCCTGCTCTCCTTTGGCTGACAAAAGATGCTCATTAGTTAAGTGAGAAGCATCACACTTGTGGGAGGTGTTTTATAGTCTGTGCAGATCAGAGCTGTACAAATCCTGTGCCACTATCGGCCAGTCACAAATGGACACTTCTGGGATCGAGTCGTCTGCTCTGTGGTACTGTGGGTGAATGGCATGAAGAGACTGTAACCTCCATGACATCAAAGAAATGTTCATCAGAGAAGGAAATTTGATTTTGAAATATATAGGTACAAATTGTTACTGTCTTGGTGGACTCTAATAGACATACATTCTCTGTCTGACTGGGATACATGCAAATGTAGTTGATCTGTTATCGTCTCGACTTGTATACCATACGCAATAGAGTTCTGACTGTCTTGGTTTGTTATTCTAGTAGATACATAGAACAGCAGAAATATCTTTCAGCATCTGTTGACACAAAATGAGTAGTAGTCCACTGAGAAGAGCTGATCCATGGTTCAAGGGGCACTGGTTGGAATGACCCTTTTGGCACAAAAAATATGACAGCCCATAAATATATTGCAAATACTTTGAAGAATTAACCCGCAAAAATTCTACAGAACAACTAATGCATTTTTTTGCCAGTCAACACTTATCACCAAGATAGAAAAAGTAGGAAGAAACATTTCACTTTAGTGGTGACCTCCCTGTCAGGGATAACGTGCCTGGTCACATCTGCTACTGATGCTGCTGCAGTGACAGCTATTGCTGCCAGAGTTCCATAAACTTAGGGTCCATAGCACATTAACTGGAGGTGAACATGTCGCCATGAACATGGTAGGGTAAGAACTCATTGCCCCCAAAATGTCTGCACTTGATACGAATGCGTAGTTGATGAACAAAGCCCAGGTTGCTGTGAGCAGAGCACTGTAAACACCAAGAATGTAAGCCAGGAAGTCATGTCCAGAGGAGGGTGGATATTCGAATAGTAGCTGGGCAAGATTTTACTGAGCTCGTTGTTGTTGTTGTTGTTGTTGTTGTTGTTGTTGTTGTTGTTGTTGTTGTCTTCAGTCCTGAGACTGGTTTGATGCAGCTCTCCATGCTACTCTATCCTGTGCAAGCTTCTTCATCTCCCAGTACCTACTGCAACCTACATCCTTCTGAATCTGTTTAGTGTATTCATCTCTTGGTCTCCCTCTACGATTTTTACCCTCCCCGCTGCCCTCCAATACTAAATTGGTGATCCCTCGATGTCTCAGAGCATGTCCTACCAACCGATCCCTTCTTCTAGTCAAGTTGTGCCACAAGCTCCTCTTCTCCCCAATTCTACTCAATACCTCCTCATTAGTTATGTGATCAACCCATCTAATCTTCAGCATTCTTCTGTAGCACCACATTTCGAAAGCTTCTATTCTCTTCTTTTCTAAGCTATTTATCGTCCACGTTCACTTCCATACATGGCTACACTCCATACAAATACTTTCAGAAACGACTTCCTGACACTTAAATCTATACTCGATGTTAACAAATTTCTCTTCTTCAGAAATGCTATCCTTGCCATTACCAGTCGACATTTTATATCCTCTCTACTTCGACCATCATCAATTATTTTGCCCCCCAAATAGCAAAACTCCTTTACTACTTTAAGTGTCTCATTTCCTAATCTGATTCCCTCAGCATCACCCGACTTAATTCCATTATCCTTGTTTTGCTTTTGTTGATGTTCATCTTATATCCTTCTTTCAAGACACTGTCCATTCCGTTCAACTGCTCTTCCAAGTCCTTTGCTGTCTCTGACAGAATTACAATACAGCATGCTAAACAAGACGTGGCCGTGGCTGCTCTCTTAGATCCGAGCTGCTATCAACCTTGCCTAAATGAGCCTGTGATCATGGCTGTGTTGGTGGCTGACAGAAGACAGCTGTAATGCCCCTAACCTGCTGTCAGTTGCATCTGCTGGGGGAGGGATTTAAAGTCCTCATAACTGTGATGGAGAACATATAATTCACATAAATAGGATAGTGATTTCTCAACTGTGAGAATATTAATTCCATTGTTCAAAAATGATTTGCTTCTAGGTCAGGAGCTGGTTTTGCAACAGTTACCACTGATTTAGTAGGAGAAAGTTGACAGTTAATCAAAAGTTATTAAGAGAAAACGAAGAAACATAAAAAATGATTTCAAGAACCCAGTCATATATTTCACTGGGATTTACTTGCACCATTTTACAATGAAAGAATTGCATTCATGTCCAATGCATTATTAATATTCAAGTTTCAAGATAAATTTTGTGGTTAGCTCAATGATATTAACTTGGAAAATTCAAAAAATTTCCCATAATTAGATTAATCCTAAATTCCCACAAAACACTGTTCAGTGGTTAATAAGCTTCTTATTGTAACGTGTAAGATTAGCACCTGCTAAATTTTTCTTCATATAAAGAAGAATAGCATTAACAGAGAGGAAATTGACATCACAAAACTCAGTACAAAGCAGAATTGTACTCTCTTATTAAATGTGACAAGGTAATGTTTGAAAAGTTCAACATTGATGGAAATCAAATTCGAGCATAGACATTCATATCTTAGATTACCACCTTATTATTCCTATTTCAACGCTTTCAACTTTTGTGGGTTATACCAAAATAATATTTATGAAAGAAGAATGATACATCCGCACTTGATAGCACATTGAAAATTGTGGATGCACAGTTTCATCCAGTGGTTAAAATAGGAGTAGGCTTCACATCATAGTCACATTTGTTAATGTGAAGATTACCTGTCTGCTGAACAAATGTTGATGACAGAACAATTTTTCAGGTAAACAATAGTACTGACAATGATAGTGGTAGTGGCAATGACAGAATTGACACATTTAATGCACAACCTAGCAGTCATTTAAATTGAGACTGATGTGAACTGAATCTGGCTTCTATATTCTTACCATGTGAATTATAACATTCGTCTACCTCTTTGGCATTGCAGTCCTTGATTGGCCTTGGCCTGCTCAACAATCTTTGTCCATAAACTCTGTTCTTAGCCTTTTCCTCCAGCTTCTGATTTCCATTTTAATACAGTTACCCTACTCATTGGTCCTCCAATTTGCTCTTGGTCACTCCTTCTTTCTGGTGGAATACAAGCTTCCTTTTGTTATTATTTAGAGCGTCCTGCCATTTGTCATCCTCATTTTTTATACAGACAATAGCAAGGGCATGCACCATTCCTTCCACACAAAAGGCTACTGACTACTGGTGGCTTGGATTTCTTTCCACATCTGACTGACTATATTTACAGTCATTAAGTCATTAAATTTGTGTCACAATTTATATATCTGCTTTTTAAGTATCATTATGATCATAATGCCGGAATTATACAATTTACTTTCATTGGTTATTTTCTGCCAGCACCAAGGAAGTAGTGTATATGTATGTTGTTGTTATTTTTAGTTCTCATTTTTTGTTGTAAGTCAGTTTGGATACAGATAACAGAAATGTTTGAAAGATATTTTCAATTTCTTGGGCCAGTGGTACATGTCAGTCAAGCACCCAATTGAACAGTGAACCAAAAATGTAAATGCTAAATTAAAAGCTAAGAACCCTTAAGGATATGAAATAAATAGTGGTGGTTATGATCTCAGATTTGCAAACAAACTGCCATACCACCTGGTTACACTTTAACAGCAGATGGAGAGAGAGGTGCATATGTGTTAATATTCCTTGAAAATTAAACATTTTTTCTAGGATAAGAAGCAAGATAAATTGCAGTTATTCCATTAGTATTTATTAAGAATCAGTGTTTGACTTATTAAGCTCACGTTAGGTGTCAATCTGAAATGGTTCTACCAAGGGACAGTGGAAGAATGCATTAAAATAAAATTGAATTATTTTACTAGAATAGAAATTTATTACATTATATTACATATTTTCACAACTTTTATGTGATGTTACGTTTTACTAATTTTATTTTAGGTTTCAAATAAACCAAAGTATAAGGTGGTGGTTGTCAAATTAAAAACATCACCAGATGTATCCCAGGATCTACAGATATCTAAAGCATTGCAGTTGCTGAAGACTGATGGGAATGAAGCTGAAGCAACAGAGAATGCTGAGGGTGTGCAAGAGTAAGTTTGTTGCAGAATAATATCTTCCTTTTTTTGCAGTTGCCTACATGCTACCTGTGTTTAATTTATGTCATTAGACCGAACCTTAACTTTTTTTTTTTTCCTCATTTTGAAGCTGATGGCAACCATCAGACTGATAGTACATCAGATTAATTTTGTACTCTGTACTTGAAGAAGAATGAGGACTGAATTATTTACTGCCATCTATTCTTGCTACTATCGTACACAATTATACACAGTATATAACAGTCACAATAGTTCCAAGAAAGTAAAATACAAAATTCATTAATGTAAGATGAATTTCAGATGCTCCCTACTTGTGTTGCTTTTTTAGACTGTGACTCACACTATCATTTGACTCCACTTTTTCATCTTATTAATAGAGTTTGTTCTGGTGTAAAATTTACTCTGGCAGTAGAAATAAATAACTCATAAGCTGTATTCCTTGCACATCTTAGTTGATTATAAATCAGACAGGGTGTAAAATTTACTCTGGCAGTAGAAATAAATAACTCATACGCTGTATTCCTTGCACATCTTAGTTGATTATAAATCAGACAGCTACTTTGGCTAAAAACAGACAAAAAGGAATACAAACTTCTCAAAAATGAGTTTGACAGGAAGTGCAAAATGGCAAGCAGGCATGGCTAGAGGACAAATGTAAGGATGTGGAGGCTTATCTCACTAGGGGTAAGACAGATACAGCCTACAGGAAAATTAAAGAGACCTTTGGAGAAAAGAGAACCACTTGTATGAATATCAAGAGGTCAGATGGAAACCCAGTTCTAAGCAAAGAGGGGAAAGCAGAAAGGTGGAAGGAGTATATAGAGGGTCTATACAAAGGTGATGTACTTGAGGACAATATTATGGAAATGGAAGAGGATATAGATGAAGATGAAATGGGAGATACGATACTGCGTGAAGAGTTTGACAGAGCACTGAAAGACCTTAGTCAAAACAAGGCCCCGGGAGTAGACAACATTCCATTAAAACTACTGACGGCCATGGGAGAGTCAGTTGTGACAAAACTCGTCCATCTGGTGAGCAAGATGTAAGAGACAGGCGAAATACCCCCAGACTTCAAGAAGAATATAATAATTACAATCCCAAAGAAAGCAGGTGTTGACAGATGTGAAAATTACTGAACAATCAGTTTAATAAGTCACAGCTGCAAAATACTAACACAAATTATTTACAGACGAATGGAAAAACTGATAGAAGCCGACCTCGGGGGAGATCAGTTTGGATTCCGTAGAAATGTTGGAACACGTGAGGCAATACTGACCTTAGAAGAAAGATTAAGGAAATGCAAACCTACGTTTATAGCATTTGTAGACTTAAAGAAAGCTTTTGACAATGTTGACTGGAATACTCTCTTTCAAATTCTAAGGGTGGCAGGGGTAAAATACAGGGGGCAAAAGGCTATTTACAATTTTTACAGAAACCAGAAGGCAGTTATAAGAGTCAAGGGGCATGAAAGGGAAGCAGTGGTTGGGAAGGGAGTGAGACAGGGTTATAGCCTCTCCCCGATGTTATTCAATTTGTATATTGAGCAAGCACTAAAGGAAATAAAAGAAAAATTCGGAGTAGGTATTAAAATCCAGGGAGAAGAAATAAAAACTTTGAGGTTCGCCGATGACATTGTAAATCTGTCGGAGACAGCAAAGGACTTGGAAGAACAGTTGAATGGAATGGACAGTGTCTTGAAAGGAGGATATAAGATGAACATCAACAAAAGCAAAACAAGGATAATGGAATTAAGTCAGGTGATGCTGAGGGAATCAGATTAGGAAATGAGACACTTAAAGTAGTAAAGGAGTTTTGCTATTTGGGGGAAAAATAATTGATGATGGTTGAAGTAGAGAGGATATAAAATGTCGACTGGTAATGGCAAGGATAGCGTTTCTGAAGAAGAGAAATTCGTTGACATCGAGTATAGATTTAAGCGTCAGGAAGTCGTTTCTGAAAGTATTTGTATGGAGTGTAGCCATGTATGGAAGTGAAGCATGGACATTAAATAGTTTGGACAAGAAGAGAATAGAAGCTTTTGAAATGTGGTGCTACAGAAGAATGTTGAAGATTAGGTGGACAGATCACGTAACTAATGAGGAGGTATTGAATAGGATTGGGAGAAGAGAAGTTTGTGGCACAACTTGACTAGAAGAAGGGATCGGCTGGTAGGACATGTCATAAGGCATCAAGGGATCACAAATTTAGCATTGGAGGGCAGTGTGGAGGGTAAAAATCTTAGAGGGAGACCAAGAGATGAAACGCACTAAGCAAATTCAGATGGATATAAGTTGCAGTAGATACTGGGAGATGAAGGAGCTTGCACATGATAGATTAGCATGGAGAGCTGCATCAAACCAGTCTCAGGACTGAAGACCGCAACAGCAACAACAACAACAACAACAACCACCTTGGCTATGCTCTTTATAAAATCTGCATTGATACACAGGCCTAAGAGTGTCTGTAGACTGAACTATGTTCAGGGAGAACAAGTATAAGATTTTGTTTAGTTATCAGCTGTTGTGTGTATCATGAAGAATAAATCAATCGTAGCCCTACCACTCTGTAGCAGTGTGTACAGACAAACAGCCTCTGATCAGTCTGATATGTAGGTTTTGTCCAGAAAATTAATGATTTTCGCAATGAGGAAGAGTCATGGGCTATATGTCCCCATTCTTTATAATTTGCCCCATGAGTTACACAAATCCATGGAACAGAATGTTCGGTTGTCAGAAAACACTCAACCAAGTGTGCATCCTACTTCAAAAAAAAAGTTAAGCACAAAATTCAATTTCTTTTCTGGTTGTGTTTTCTGAAATCATTCCTTGTTAATGCTGGTAATGCTTCCAACTAGTACGTCTTGTCTATTATTAAATTTTGTAAAATTTTTAAACTGCTTGAAATTTTGTGACTTATTAAAACCCTGTGCCAGACCTATCCTGAAATTGGGGCCTTTGCTTTTTGCTGGCAAGTGCTCTACTGACTAAGCCATCCAAACAGGACTCACAACCAATCCTGAAAATCTTGTTTCCACCAGTATCTCTTTGACCTTCCAAATTTCACATAAGTTCTCTTTCGTATCTTGCAGGTTAACACTCCTGGAAGAATGGATATTATGGAGAAATGGCTTACCACAGCTTAGGGGATTGTTTGCCCAGTAATTCACTCTATAGTGAAAGCTGTGGCTAAGCTAGGAGAAGAGGTTGATTTGATTTGATTTTGACAGGGAAGCTAAAACAGTTTAGGTCTAACCCGCCACTGCTTGCACCGAAACAGAGTTTGTTGTGCGGTATCACTCCCTGTATATCTAGTAAAGCCAACCAGTGCCCTTAAATAGTGCAAGGAGTCCCTTTACCAGTTTTTTGTTAGACACAATTGCTTCGGGTCTAGTCGTCTTGAAGATTCTGTATCTTTTGCTCTCCAATGCCATGCATTTGAAGATTAGGTGTGATGCAGTTTCTTCAGCCTCATCACAGATCCTACATTTAGGGTCTTCTTCCATTATACCCATTTTTTTTTTTTTAATTCCCATGGCTTGTCATCAGTTCAGTCATGAGTTTGATATCTTTCCTGTTCAATCCCAGGATTACAGAGCTTCTCTTAAAACATGGCTTGGGCGTCATTGCCTCACTATTTTTTTTTTTTTTTATGGACCTTGGTCCAATATTCTACATGCTGTTTCCTAAGCCAGTTACATAGTTCTAGTTTGATGATAGCCTTGGTGATTGTCCGACTATATATAATCTTAGATCTCGTTGCAGGAGCTGCCAGTGATTTTAGGGCTACCTGAATAGATGGAGATGCTATGGTCCTTGTAGCACGTACACATATTCTCCTCCAGACATTCCCTGATTGCAGTAATTTCAGCTTGGAATACCAAGGCCAGTTTTCCTAGAGAGATGATGCTCTTCAGTCTTGGCTGAACCCCGTTCACCCCTGCCCCAATGCCTTGGTCTGATTTCAGCCCATTGGTGAACCAAACAGTGTCCCACATATGGCGTTGAACTGTTTTTTTCCCACTGCTCCCTGCTTGCAATTATTATATTGTAAGGCTTGTTGAAGCAGTTGGGAGTTGTTATATAGTCGGCCGGCATTTCCCCAGCCATTCCCATATTTACTTCACTCATCATCTTAGTGTGTGATTTGCATATACCGATGAGATCCAGTTTTTACCAGTTTTAAGTCTGTATGCCCCAGCTGCTGCCTACATCTTAACCCAAAGGTGTAGTGGAGGCATGTCCAGCATGGCTTCATCCCAGCGGTTGGTGTGCTGCCATCTCTGCCTGTTATGGCTAAGCAGGCCAGTCTTTGCACCTTCGCAAGCTCCTTAGCTGCAACCTGCTGTTCCACCTTCTTCCACCACACTACGGCCCCGTAGGAAATCCTGTGTCTAACCGCTGTGGTGAATTTCAAGTGCATACCTGTGGCTGGGGCTTAGGCCCCAGTTTTTACCACAAGCCTTTCTGGTACTCACTAGAGTACTTTTCACCTTGGAGCAGATGCTCTTAATGTGATGGTTCTACGTTAGTTTCTCATCTAAGGTTGCCCCTAGGTATTTCACTATCCCCTTCACAGATAGTGTTTCATCGAAGAGCTTTAGATTCCAACTTGAGTGTTGGTTATGCCTCTTCGTGAATGGCACCACAACAGTCTTCTTAGGATTAACCCTTAGGTCCTGTTTAATGCACCAGTATTGCACAGTGCCCAATCCTCCTTGTGGCATATTTCTAACTGTGTCAGTTAATTTGCCAAATATTACTATGACAATGGTCATCTGCGTATCTTTGGCAAAAGCATTGTCTGGAATTTAGTTCCTGAATGAGTTCGTTAACCACTAGATTCCACAGTAAAGGGGACAGAACAACTCCTTGTGGGCAACCTGTAGTGGTGTTAATTACCATCTTTTCATTCATCATGTAGTCTATACCTTTCTTCCACTAAGCATGGCCCTGGCCCACCTGCATATAGTGGTCCATAGGTCATGTATCTCTGCTGCCCTTACCCTGAAATCAAAGGTCATGTTACTGAAGACCCCTTTGATATCCAGGAAGATGCAGAGGGCTATTTCTTGGAAGTGAAGTGCTTTCTCCACCCTCCCAACAAGGAGAAGAGGTACTGGCAGAAAAAAAATTGAGAGTGCAGCTTGGATGTTCAGCTGGTAAAACAGTTGGCCACGAAATGCATACTTCTCTATTTCAAATCCTGGTCTTGCACAAAGTTTTAATCTGCCAGGAAGTTTGAAATCAGCACACACTACCCTACAAAGTAAAAATTCATTTTGTGAACAGTCCCTTAGGACAGCAGTCAGCAACTGGTGGACTGTGATCCAGGCCCAGATCAGAGGAGGTCAAAAACTGGCCTGCCAAAATATTTTAAAAGTATAAATTACTTTACTCAATTATTGTAAAAAATATTTTTTTTCTATAGATAACAGTTCGTTTGAGTGTCACCCTTATAAATTTTTTTATAGTGTACAATTAACTGCTGAATAATTATAATTATTAAAGGGTAGTTATAGGTAGATTAAATACGTAGCTGCTATGCTATGCAGCGCAGGAAGGTCCATGGCAGAGCAGGGGTGGAAGGGGGCATGCTTGCCGGCTAGCACAGTATGTTACGTCGATCCACATAAAAGCTCTGTGCACATGAACGCAACACATGTATTTATTTAATGGACGAGGAAATTTTATAAATCGATTTCCGACTCTGGCAACCACTGAAAACTTTATCAAATTGGAGATGGCATATTCATTTACACACCATTTTTGTGCTTGTAACTTGAACAATAGCTTAATGCTACTTTATGAAACTTCGGGCAAGTTTACTCAGTTGCAGAGATCTTTGACAATGAAGCACCTCCTTCGCTATGCAGTTCTTTTGGGGTGCAGCTGGATACGCCGTGACACTGAAGTAATTCCTTTGTGGTGCAACAGTGCCTGCTGTGTGATGGGCGCTGGTATTTTTATAAAGAGCGCAACTAAATATAGTACACAAATATTATCGCCACTTAGTCAGTAGTTGTTGCAATCTCGTACAAAGCGTTTTGTTGTAATTGAGGCTTATAATGTTTCTTTTGCATCGATGTGAACCTAAAAAAGTGTAAAGTTGATAGTGAAAATAGGAAGTTTTCGACTGGGGAGAATGAACAATAATGTTTTATGCTACCTGATAGGCCTGGAGCTATTGCAGTATGCATCATATTCAACAGAATTGTCACTACAAAAGTCCCAATTTAAAGCAATGCTATGAAAGAACTCATCAGAAGTTCCTTAAAAAATTTTCTCTGGGATGTGAAGCTCATCAAGGAAACCACCAGACATATCTAGCCTCTTACAGAAAAAGCACAGCCTTTCTAATTCACTCTATGAGCAAGCAAGAAATATCTGTAGAAGCAGCAATGCATGAGTGTTGGATGCTTAACAAACACCAGAAGCTGTCGTCAGACTCTGAGTTGGGGGGGGGGGGGGGAATTGGAAGTAGCAGTGGCACTTATTGAAGAGAAAAAGAGGTTGTTGATGCAATTCAGGGTATTCCAATTGTTGACAAGAAGTAATACAGGAAGAACTGAAACTTTGGCTTCTGAAAATAAAAGTAGTTTACTCGAACTTCTGCAGAAGACATTTTGTTATACCATAACACTAGATGAATCATGCAACATTGTTGATGAACAACAAATATGCATTTTCATGTGATTTTTGGATGTTGAATGTAAAGAATTTAGGGAAGAATTGCTAACAGTATTGCCATTGAAAGGCAAGGCTCATGGAGAAGATTTCTCCAAGATTTTAGATTACTTGTGACAAAATCAAACTGTTAGTTATGATAAAATGGTCTCTCTTTCAACTGATGGGGTCCCAGTGATGATCTACAAAGAAAAAGGGCTACCAAATGGAATCTTATATGATAATGCCGTGTGACTATATTACCAGTGCATAGTTCACCAGGCAGCCCTTTGTGGAAAACTTAGTGTAACTCTGAAAGAAGTAACAGACAGGTTGATCAAGGTGATTAATTTTTAGAGGCCTCATTCTACTCTGCAGAAAAAACAGTTCAAAGAGTTTCTTTCTGAGTGTGATTTGACGCATTCTGACTTTCTGCGGTACAATAATGTAAATGCTATGTAAAGGTCAAGTGACTGAACATTTTTGGCAAATAAAAGAAGTAGTAACATCCTTCTTAAAGAATTTGGATTGACAAGAAGCAAGAACCATTTGGAGTTTCTAGCAAATGAACACAGTAAGTTAGCTGTGACTTTCTTGAAATACATGCTGAAATGTTTTAATGCACTCAATACCGAACTACAAGGAAAAGAGGAAATTAATATGTCATCTGATACAAAGTCTGTCTACCTTCAGCCGCAAGCTGTGTATCTTTGAAAAAGACACTGCAAGTCAAGATTTTTTCACTTTCCAACAATTTTTAATACAAAAATAATTCTGAATGAGGGATTTCAGTATTCACAAATTTTATGTCAGATCTTAAGAAGGAACTTAACAGCAAGATTCTAAGACTTTTCAGAGATGGAAAAGCTGTCGCCAATCTTAAAATCACCTTTTGATATCTCAATCAATAAAGCACTTGCCCATGGGGGGAACGGCCCTATATTAGTTACCTGTTCAACACATTCCTTTAATCTATCAGGAAGTTTGAAATTAAGTGCACACTCTACGACAGTATGAAAATGTAGTCATTGAACTCCTTGTTTACTACTACTACTACTACTACTACTACTACTCTCCTTATAGTCGTTTTCATTATTTTTCATCCTGACAGTTCATTGTTGTTTATTTTATTATTATATGATACACTTTTTCGTATGGCATTGTGGCATTGACATAACATCCAACAACCTACCATTGGCATTCATGTGATTCAAGTGCTAGGTATAGCAAAGTAGAGCTCCAACATTAAATTAGAGGGTCCCCACAAAGGCGGTTGGGATGTAGAAATGACACCTACTTCTTTCAGTCAAAAACGTGATAACTTCTCCGATAAATAAATAAAGTTTGGTTATTTCCAACATTACACTTACATAATGTGAGTCCCCATTTGCTAGGAAAACAGCACTGATACTCCAGAATCAAAACTGCTGACATAAAAGATAAAATAGATGATGAAAGGCAACACATCCAACAAACAAGCAAAAAAGTAACTCCTGTGTCACCCCCCCCCCCCCTTTCTCTCTCTCTCTCTCTCTCTCTCTCTCTCTCTCTCTCTCTCTCTCAATGACACACACACACACACACACACACACACACACACACACACACACACACACACACAACAAAAGAGATCTGCCCTGTAGAACTGAATGCTTCCTCTTGACTTTCTGTGCTGTGACAATAAGTTTTATTTGTACAATACTTTCAGTTGTTTTTGTTTGTAGCCAGTATTTGCTCCAAAATTTTACCTTGTAGTTACAAAGATTGTAATTAATATCAAAAATTTTAGGTATAATATCAACATTTCTTGCAACTATCCAGGTCCCAAATTGTATATTTAATAATTGTTACCTTACCAATAACATTTTTGTTGTTTCCACTTTTAGTAATTAAAAAAAAATTATTTTTTATTTTTACACTTGGTGTATTATTTCCAAGTATGTGGTTAAAATTGTTCTTCATCTGCCTTGAGTGTCTTTTTGTTTCTCACTAATTGGAAATTTTAACAATATAAGGAAAATATAGGATTTCCACTGACTGTATAGATGACGAGTTGAGTTACAGACAGGCACTCTGAATAGACACGTACGTATTAGCTTTCAGTCAAAGCCTTCTTCAGAAAAGAACACACACAGACATTCATTCACACAAGCAAACACGTCTCACACATATAAACTTGCTTGTGTGAATGATTGTGTATGTTTCCTTTTCTTAAGAAGGCTTTGACTGAAAGCTAATGTATAAGTGTCTTTTCATTGTGTCTGTCTGTAACTCATTGTATCATCTTTATGGTGAGTAGCTATCTATTGTTTCCTTGTACTGTTGATATTCCAACCTGGAGTTTCCACTGTTTGATTTTAATTGGAAATTTTGCATGTTGTTGCATAATGCATTTTCATGACTTCATGTGTTACAGGTTTCGTTTAGCAGAACAAGAGAGATCTCAGTCCGAACAATTCCCCTTTGAATGTTCTACTTGTGGAAAAACATTCCAGAAGATAGGAGAGATGGCACAACATTCTGCCATTCATGAAAATGTACGTCAACATAAATGTCAGTTGTGCGGCAAAAGGTTCAATCGGCGAGGGAATATGCTTGTGCATCTAAGAAGACACCAGACAGCCAATAACTTCACATGTAAAATATGCATGGAGACATTTGATACTTTTGGTGAGATGCTGTCTCACCGTAAAACACATAGCAAAGAAGAGATAGAGCGTGCTGCTATCCTGAGAACAACCACAGGACAAGCAAGTGAAATAAAGTGTGAAATATGTGGCAAGGTAAGAATATGCATTGTTATGTGGATACATTTTGTTTGTCTCAGTAGGGCAGTCTCAGATAGAAAATTCTAAGGTAAACTTTATGGGCAACAGATATATTTATAAACTGCTTATCATTCATATGATATCCAAAAATTGCATAGAAAAGATATATATCTGCATCTGTGTGTTCTAGTTTCCTGCCTGCCTGAAAACATTACTCACAAATTAACTGTTGCATTGCATATGTTATTAGATCACTTCCCTTGCTCATATTTATTGAGAATCTCTTCTGCAGTGAAGTGTCCTCCATGATCAGAAAAGAATACAGATCATTTCTGTTTGCAAAAATATTAGAAGCACAGGAGCACATAATGCGAGGGTTGTTGAACAAATAATGCCCCATTTTTTTATATGTATATGTAGCCAAGAACACATAAAAAAACTGTTAATTGATTGTGATGCCAGTGGGGACAATATGGTGTGGGGAAAGCATCAAAACAAATGGCAGAGGTGAGCACATTCTTGATTGTTTGCTCAAGAGTAACCTGTAGATCCTGAATAGGAGCAGGGAACCTACCTTTGGTAACACAGGGAGGAGACAAGTTATGTCAGTAACTTTTGGATCCATCTTAATAGAGAGTTATGTCAACTAATGGCATGTGACATTGGAACCTTCCTTATCTGATGACAATATCAAGTTTGAGGTTGAAATGTTTGTTAAACAGACCATGGCCAATAGAAATCCTTGGAAAACAGACTGGGACTCCTATAGAAAAGACCTAAACTCACACCTATCTGAAGGCAGAACTTCAATAAGGAATCCAGTAGATCTTGAGGAAATGGCAGACAAAGTGACAACAAACTGAAATTACAAAGGTGGCATGCAAGAAAACTGCTTAACACTGGAAGGAGGGAAGGACAATGGGGAAAACATTGGGAGGCCATTGCCAAACACAACCTTGGTACTAAGCAAGTGAAACTATCAGCCTGGAAGAGATTCTGTGAGGATGTGGAAGGCAAGGGTGTACCCAGGATCTGAACTTGGAGGGGGGGGGGGGGGGGGTCATAGTCATACTAGTCTCAGGAAACAAGGACTCGAGGCAACATACAGAACTTCTTATTAAATAAAACAGTAGACCAGTGAAAAACTGCTTTTAATAAACATTTTAAATACAAGAATGCACTTGTACATTTCTTATTAAATAAAACAGTAAACTAGTGAAAAAACTGCGAATATCTTCCGGGGGGGGGGCAGCTGCAGCTGGCTGCCCCCCCCCCCTCGCTGGGTATGCCCATGGTGGAAGGTATAGCTACATGAGCCAGATCTCATAAAACCCTCAGTAGAATATCAGTCACTCCAGGAGGGTGGTGAATATACAAGAGCCGTGTGAAATGTTGGATGTGCTCCTCAAGGCTCTTCTGGCAGTGCATTCTGGCAGATGACATATACCAAGATTCAGACCCTGGGAGGAACTAATTTAATGTTTCAGCCATTAAAAGTCGGCAGGCTTGATGGAATCTGTCTGGCTCTTCTGCAACAAGGAGGAGAGGGTTTAATTAGATTCCTATGTACCCTGTTTAGGGTCAGCCTAGCAGCAGGAATCAGTCCTAATGCTCAGAAGACAGTGAATGTTGTTTTCATTCTGAAGCAGAGAGACGTGATCACACCAAGGCTAAGGATATTAGACAAACAGATTGTCCTCCTTTCTCCTGAAGACACTAGAAAAACTGGTTAATGTGCATGTTAGAGAAGGGAGGTTAACTGAGGTTCCTCTGCAGGTAAAGCAACAGGCATATCAACCAAGCAAATCATGTGAAACATGACTTTTTTAGCAATATGACCTTTGAATCCATTATTAGAGCTGCAGAAGAGTATGACATTGAGATCTTAAATGTCCTATGCAGGTGGGTTAAGACCATGCTGAGTAAACGAAAGGTAGAAGCCACTATATGGAATGAAGACATGGTGATCAACACCACCAGAGGCTGTCCTCAAGGGGGGATTATGTCCCCACTACTCTGGAACCATTATACCTTTGGATTACAATGGAGGCAGCAGCAGTGGTGTACAGGTAGAAAACTGGAAATCTTCAGAAAATCAAGACTCTCACACCAATGTTGTGAAAGTACTAAGTGGGAATGATTGAGAACATGCTGGCTGACTACATGACAGCTTCCAGCTCATTCAAGGTAATAGTTAGAAGCAGGGTGTACTGAAAGAACTAACCTCGATGTTGCCCATGAGACGTAGTCTGGTTTACAGGTGTGTAGAAAAGAGACGATAATCCTGGGGTCAAGATATACTGGGTGTTTGTAAATTAATATCATGGTTTTAATGCTTTATAATATTTTTTATATTAAACTTACAGTTATAAATGGTGTGACAAATTAAAGAGCAACTCGAACAGTTTTACCAAGAACCTTATAAATGTTCAATGTGAGCACCATTTGTAACACAGCATGCATCAAGTCTATAGCTGAGTTCTTACCAAACATTGATAAGTGTGTCTTCAGTGATTGTAGCAACAGCTGCTTCAATCCAGTTTCTTAACTCAGGGAGGTCTGTTGGCAGCGGAGGCATGTACACATGATCCCTGATGAAGCCCCAAAAGAAAAAATTGCATGACGTTAGGTCGGATGAAAGTGGGGGCCATGCAAAGCAAGTCCTGTCATTGGGCCCCTTGCGGCACTTGGGTACAGTGGAGTTCAACCAATCACATACTTCACTGTGCCAGTGAGGTGGTGCACCATCTTGCTGGAAAATTTTCTCTGGCTTCTTCAAACTGAAGGAAGAGCCATTGCTCTAGTGTATCATGGTAACACGTGCCAGTTACAGTAGGTTCACAAAAAAAGAAAGACCCATAAACTTTCTGCCAGGATAAGGCACAAAAAAACTCTTGATGTGTGCCCTGTGACAAATGGTGCTCACATTGAACTTTTATAAGGTTCTTGGTAAAACAGTTTGAGTTGCTCTTTCATTTGACCATTTATAACAGTAAGTTTAATGTAATAAATATTATAAAGTGTTAAAACTCCTATATTCATTTATAAACAACCTGTATGCAGTGCAGCCAAGACTAGAGAAAGAAATCTCTCTAGCGAAGCTGGCGGCTTTTCAGGTGGAAATACCTCATTTCAGAATGTGTGAGGAGGAGAATTTGCATAGGTGCAATGAGGATCATGGCATCTAAATTCATTCATTCAGCCAAGTAGCTCTGTAATCTCTGTCAGCCTTTGCAATGAGATCAGGCATATTCCAGAATGTCATGAAACCCTTATGAGCATAGGGGAAAGCAACATGACAAAACCTGCTGTGGGTCCGTGGTCCCTCAGGAACCAGTAGCAGTGAACAAGCTGGTAGGCTGGCCAGGACAGGTGTGACGACTCAGTGTGTTGGTCCAGGACCTGTCCTTTACCATCATCAAAGTGATGGC
Source organism: Schistocerca gregaria (assembly GCF_023897955.1). Taxonomy (NCBI): domain Eukaryota; kingdom Metazoa; phylum Arthropoda; class Insecta; order Orthoptera; family Acrididae; genus Schistocerca; species Schistocerca gregaria. Next base: position 615,738,854 of record NC_064923.1, on the reverse strand, counting down.
AAGAACAAAACTACATAGCTGGATTAGGAGGCAGCAGTCAAAACATTGGGCTGAGAGCCAAAAACAGAAACATGGCAAGCCATGTTCTATAATCCTGGCCTTCAGCAGGTGCCATATTAAACTCATGGTAGGACCGATGACTGGCCTTGAGAACTTTAAAAAAACATCTGCACATGATGAGTACAGAGAAAGAATTTCCAAGTGCAGAGAATGTGTGGAGCAGGATGAAACCACACCACGTTTAATGTTCCAAAGGCCAGAAGACACAGAATATTCGAGTCAATAATTCCAGAAGAAAATGTGTCTAATACAGAACTAGTAAAAGGCCTCCTATTGCTCTTTAAAGGTACCATCTGGCTTTATTAGAATTACAATGAGAGAAGCCACACAATAGACTCAGTTTCGGTGTCGGCATCAGTGGACAAAGACCACTGTTTGGTATTCCTGCGTAAATGTTTCAAATAATTCCAACATAGGGAAGAGTTGTAATTGAATTCTTGTTTGCAGAAAAAGAAATTGTGGCAAACATTCATCAACATTTGTGCAGAGTATGGTTATAATGTAGTTAAGAGGAGTATTATTGGGTGGTGGCTAAAGAGAGTTAAAAGTGTCAGAGTGCAGAAACTGGGTTCTATGATCAACCACATTCGGGACGTTCTGTCATTGTTACTGTTTCCGACATGGGGAATTGCTCAGACGCCATTATTCATACAGATTGGAAACATCACAACCGTTGGCTCTACAGCTATCAATGAGCTTTAGAAGTCTTTTACAATGATTGAGACTCTCAGATATTCAAAATTGTGTGCAAGGTGGGTTCATCAAATGCTCATAATAGACCACAAGATTCAAAGAAAAGCCATTTCACATGAACTGTTGGTGCAGTTTGAGTCCAGTAGAGAGTCCTTTCTGTCCTGGATTATTGTTTGTAATGAAACCTGTTTGCATTACTTTAAACTGGAAACAAAATCCCCATAATCAGCAAAACTGAAGACATTCAAAGCAATTCCTTCTGCTGGGAAAGTCATGATTACAGTCTTTGGGGGAGCAATGGTGTCATTCCTGTGGGTGTGTAGCCAAAAGGTGAAAAATAGCTTGCTTTATTCATTCACAATACCTTGCAAAGAGTAAATGGAGATGGATAGGTAGATTTTGTCTTCCATCTTTCCAAAAGGTGTTGACATTATATTACATCATCGCACATCAGCTAACAAAGATTCACATGGAGTATCTTCATAGATATGGCTTTAGCATGATGAATGAGCAATAGACTCAAATATGTTATAGCGGGCAGCAATCGTCTTTTATAGTATTGAAACAGCAGCACTGTCCTAAGGAAATGTAGGAAGACACATGGAAATTGTTTCCACTTGATGTAATGAATGACAGCTCACTGTTAAATGTGGACAAATTCAAGATAATGCCAATAACTTATAGGAGGAGTTGTAGTATCTTTTTACAAGACTAGTCCAGAACATCTTGAGCATGTCACATCGTGTAGGCATTTAGGGGTTAATACCAAGATGTATTATAAAATTGGATGATCACCTAAAATCAGTATGTGTGAGTGAATGGACTTTGTGGAAGGGTTCTGGAAAAGTGCAGTGCAGTTGTCAAGAAAATTGCATACAAGACACTAGTATGATCAATCCTAGACTATCATTCCAGCATTTGGAGTCTTTGTCAAGTAGGAATCACAACACACATTGAACAGATTCAAATACACTCTGCTAGGCTCACAACATTTTGATGTAACCCATCGAGAAGTGTAAGAGAAATGCCCGACGAACTTACATGAAACTCTTTGAGTGAAAGGTAATGCAGTTCTTGTAATACTCTACATCTACATCCATACTCCGCAAGCCACCTGACGGTGTGTGGCGGAGGGTACCCTGAGTACCTCTATTGGTTCTCCCTTCTATTCCAGTCTCGTATTGTTCGTGGAAAGAAGGATTGTCTGTGTGCTTCTGTGTGGGCTCTAATCTCTCTGATTTTATCCTCATGGTCTCTTAAGTTGCCAACTCTGTTGGGTAAACAGAGAAAAATTGTATTTTAACAGGACTGTGTGACTTTTCTGTTGCCACCATCTGATATCTTGCATACGAATTTCAAAAATAAGATGAGCTCATAAAGCCAGATGTCATCATTTTCCTTGCTCCATTCATGAATGGGGTAGAACAAAAAATTGCTAATAATGATACAAAGTACATTCTACCATGCATTCTACTGCAGCTTGTGGAGTATAAATGTAGATGTTAGTGCACATGCATGTGTGTGGGTGTGCGTGTAATTTTCCAAATTACTGAAGCTATTTACATACAAGTATGCCATGCTTCTGTTAACTGAGCAGTTGTAGCCGTACCTTTCAAACGATGTTTGTTGAATTTCAATGCAAGAAAAATATTTTGTTCCTGTACTTGTTATATGTTATTGTAACCTTGTTACTTTTAGAATTTTTGGAGAAAAGTGCAGTTACTTAAGCTGGTAACATCACAGCATGTTGGTGAGAAGTTGTCTGGTTTCTAGCTGGGTGGCAGTTGCAGTGGCATTGGCAACACTGCAATATTTCACCAAGTGTCATACTTACCATCTTCTGGCAAAGTCTCAAGATATGCAGATACTGTTATGTTTATACTAGTGTATAGCCCCTCCTCCACCTGGCAATGGCTGGTTGTGTGCTGTCCAGCAGGGAGGGGCTTGAGTGAGGCTGCAGTGGAGGGACTAGCAGGTGCTCTCCGTTTGCGTCTCTTGTGTGGGCATTCCAGCTGCTAATTTCAGAAGGAAGTATTCTGCAAAAATGAGTACAGTGAAGTCTGTTTAGTAGGGCATTCAAGAGGAGATATGCTGGAAACCTGGATGTTGAACAAGAACATAAGAGACTCACTTTCCTTCTGTACCTGGAATTGATTTCAGCTAAAATTGCAAGTTTACTCAGAAAATCCAATGTGAAAACCATCTTCCAACCACCACCAAAGACGAAAGAGGTTCTTGCGAATGTGGCCAACAGTACATTGGGCAAACGCAGCACTGTATTTTGAAATTCTGCAAGGAGCACATAAGGAATGTGTGACTGGGAGGGAGAGAAAAATAAGCGATAGCAGAGCCTAACATCAAGGAAGACCACACATTTGACTTTCAAAACACCAAGGTGCTTTGCCGAGCAACTGGGTATCGGGAGAGCTTCATAAAGGAAGCCATTGAAATGTCGGTTTATGACATTTTTGTCAACAGAGACAGAGGATACTAAGTAAGTCTGGAATTGTATTCTGCATTACTACCAGTACGACGAGAGCACAATCAGCACTTTCCAACTGTCAAGATGTGTTCGGTATGCCCACACAATCTTTAAAGGTACCAAATAACATACAGTGAAATTAACTATTGCTGACTACACATGGCAATAGCAGTATGTGGCACTCTTGGCAAAACTACATTACCTGTTTTGCAGTAACACCATTATATTAAATTCTCCAGAATCAAGATTCAAGAATATTGTGTGGCATAGCTATAGTTTCCCAGAAACCAATTCTGAGAAAAATTAACTTTGGGGATATTATTAAAAAAATGTTCATTTAATGCTTGTTTATGAAGTTAGACTGCTTTCCAAAAGTGCATTTCAGCTTACTGTCATAAACAATATAACTTACGTCATACTTAATTGCAGTTCTTTTAAAAGTACTATCTTCAGGAAATTCATGCAAAACAAGTGTACCTGACCAATAGTTAACTTTGCAAGACATTTAATGTATGGATTGTGAACAGAGTGATTGTAAAACTGAATGGCAGTGCAGCTGTGTGTGTGAAGTGGGTTAAGCAGCAGATGTAAGCACCAATAACTTGTTGAAAGGTTGGCAGTTAGTCTTCAGGGTTGGATTGTCAGCAGAAAATTCAATTTATTCTTTTCTGTGTTCGATACTTGCAGGACCAGATGAGAAGTAGAAAACAATAAATATTTTCTTTCATTCATCAAAAGTGTTTTATTATGTGGTATCTGTCAGATATCATGGAAGTGAAGAAAAGTTTTTTAGCGGTTTCTTTTGTAGACAGATAACAGGAAGAAGAAAGTTATTTTCCCTTGTCAGCAACTAGAATCAATTTGAATTAAACTGTAGTTGGTGTAAAAGCTAATGTGCCGCATGATTCTGTTTTCCTACGTATTTATCCAGTGATTTGTTACTAAGTTTAGCATATAGGCTATTAAGTGACAGGAGCATCACACTTGTAGAAACAAGATTTTGCTCTATGAAATTGTGTGGTATTGTATTTTGTGATATTGTGTTTTCACAAAGTATGTCGATAGTCCAAAAAATGCATTTTAGAACCAGTGAATTAAAAATTCAAAAAGGAGATAAAAATAAAAGCAATACTGTCATCAGTTAAAAATAAATCAGAGAATTGTTTTAAATGATAACATAAACTGCTTTTAGAAAGAGTTATAGAATTTGTTTATTTTTAACAAAACCCAAAAAGTTTCAAGCCTTTTAATTATGTTGTCTGAACTCTGTCAGTCAACGCTTAGTGATAGGAGAAGACAGGCTCGCTACACAGTCAAAAAATGTAGTTCTGCATGTATCTCAGTTGATGGGAAATGATGTAAAGGTTTTAATGTTCTCCGTAGGAAAAGGTTTAGAAATAATTGGTTTTTTATTACTAAATTTTTCTTGCAGGTGCTGTCAACAAAAATATCATTGCGTTACCACATGATGACACATTCAGGCGAAAAGCCCTATGAATGCGATTTCTGCCATAAGAAGTTCACTATGAAGACAACTTTGGCTTATCACCGACGCACTCACACTGGTGAGAAACCATATCAGTGCCGTTTCTGTGATGATGCATTCCAGTCGAAGCAAGGACTTGTTATTCACGAGCGGCTGCACACTGGAGAGAAGCCATTCCCTTGTGAACATTGTCCAATGGCTTTCCGTTCCCGAGTTAATCTTAATCAGCACCTGGTTGTCCATTCAGAAGAAAGGCCCTTTACTTGCCCATATTGCAACAGAGGTTTTCGTCGCCGTGACACCCTTGATGTTCATGTGCGCACACACACAGGGGAACGACCTTATGGTTGTCAAGTGTGTGGCAGGCGTTTTAAGCAGAAGGGTGACTGCAATAAGCATCAGAAATCACATTTTAAGGTAAGAATCAGTGTCCAATTTGACTACAGTATACTGAGCGAAGGTCAAAAATATATTGATATTTTTCTAACACATTCCACAGAACATATCAAATGATGATGATCTGCACCGAAGAAGAAATGATGATTTAAAAATTTAGTCATCTGACTCATATTTTACATGTGTTTTTTAGACTCATTGCTTACATTATCTATAAAATAATTGGTTGCTTGGGGCAGTGAAAAAGGCTTAAGATTAAAATGGGTGACTAGCAGTAAGGTTAAGGTGGAAGAATAGTTGTATAAGCCTCTACCCAACAGTCTTGTCACTTTCTCCCAGTTCATTCTTCCATGTCATTGTCATCACGTGCAACAAGAGCTTATTATGTTAAAACAAAGTATTGGTGGTGTTAGTTTATTTCAGCATTGTAGGGAAAAAATTGTGTGTTCGGGCATATGTCCCATATGCTTAGATTTTGGACAATGTTTTTCATTTTACAATATCAAAACATTACCACAAATTTTTTGTTGATGAGTGGGCTACTGTTATTTGCACATGATTTTTTTCACTATGAAAAATAAGTAAACTCATTGCTTTCTATAAAAGTCTGCATTTTGTGGTCATAAAGTCTGGCCCCAACGAGACGGTCAGGAGCAAGGAGAAATATAGGAATTCTGAAACTTATATTAAATGACTACCCAATTATTAATTTATTGAAAGAATTATTATGCGCCAGTGACAACTGTGTGGCGAAACATTGTGTGTCACAGGTAACAGGGATTGTAGTTTAACTGCCAGAGTTGTGAAGGATATACAAACCTCTATAGGGGCAAAGAAGGGAGGGGGAAACCTCATCATGTACCACAGAGAGATTTCTTCAAGGTTTGAAGAGGAATGCATGTATAAATTCAGATACTGCTGTGTATTGATCTGAAATTATGAACTTGCTTCTCTTAAAGTTTATATCCCCCTCGACAACCATTCCGTGGAGCACAGCATGCCTCCAAGGCAGGGTTGTAGCTGCATGGAGTAACCTGTGAACCAGTAGGTGCCGAAAAGTGTGACTGAACTCCCAGCATTGCCTCGGCTTGCAAAATCACTGTGTCCTTCCTCACTCAATTATGAGGACTATTCAGAAAGTAGGGAACGTTTTGGCATTTAAAAAAAGCTAAGTAAAAGAAATACATTTTATTATATACATTTGAAAGAGCGACTGACATACTACTTTTACACACAGTCACCAAACACATTGAGGCACTTATCATAGCGATGGACAAGCTTTGAAAGACCTTCGTCGTAAAATTCTGCCGCCTGAGACTTCAGCCAGTGAGTCACGCATGCCTGGAGCTTTGCGTCATCATCAAAGCGCTGCGTTGCAAGCCAGTTCTTCATCTTGGGAAACAAGTGGAAGTCGCATGGTGGAAGATTGGGGCTATGTGGCGGATGAGGGGAAAATTTCCCATTTAAATGAATTAAAGAGTTCTTTAGTGCGGTTTGCTGTGTGAGGTCGAGCAATGTCGTGCAAAAACAAAATTTTGGATGTCAGCTTTCATCGGTGTTTGTTTGGAACTGCTCTTCTAAGGCTGTGCAAAGTTTGACAGTACCAGACAGAATTTATGGTTGCTCCATGTTCGAGAAAATCAATAAGAAGCACACCTTGTCTATCCGAAAACACTGTCGCCATCAACTTCTTTGCTGACAAGGTTTGCAAACATTGTCTTGGTTTTTGGGGAGACCTTGTGAGCCCCCACTCCATGGACTGTATTTTTGTCTCGCAATTAATGTGTTTCACCCAAGTCTCATCACCGGTTACGATTTGATCCAGTAATGAATCACCAGTTTGTGGTAGGCCTCCAGAAATGTCAACGTTGCCTCCCATTTGCTGTTCTTAATGGTGCTCTGTAAGTATTTTGGGCACCCATCGTGCACAAAATTTGTGGTAGTCTAGCTTTTAAATGACAATTTCAAACAAAAAAGTCCATGAAACTTGTGGAAAAGAAAGTGAAAGCTCCGTTAAGACCGAAGCAGTGGTTTTCACGAACCATTTCATCAACTTTAGTGACAAGATTGTCAGTCACAATGCTCAGGTGTGCACTCATCTCTTCATCATGAACATTGGTTCCACCATTTTTAAACCGAATGCACCATTACTGGATGGAACATAACACTCTTTATGTTGTTTCCGTACATTTCGCACAGTTAACGATAAATTTCTATAGTTTTAGGTTTTTGCCAAAAAACCTTACCACAGACTGCACCTCACAACTGGCAGGATTTTAGATTGCAGCGCACATTTCAAATTCGAATATTAAAAAAAACAGATGTGCAGAGATGTTCCTGCTGTCACGGATGGATACAGACTGAGCTCCCGAACATGCACATACCAAAATACACTGGATGGGCATGTGCCTAGCAGCATCAGATGGAAAGGTTCCCTACTTTCTGAATAGCTCTGCACAGAAAATATGAAATCTCCACACAATATGTGTGACCAAACTCCTTAAACCAACTAATGAAAATTAATTGAATGTTTGGTGATCATCATTTGGCAATACTAAAAACATGTGTAACACATCGCTTTGCCGAAGTGGTATGTTACACACCATTATATACTGATAGGGTGGATTGAAGTCACCGAGAGACAAGATGATGTACACATGTTTGGTCTCAACTGTATTAGGCTTGCTTGTGTATGCTAGGCTCTGAGTCAACTTTTATTCCTTATCATCTCATGGAAACAAAATAAAAAATTATTATTTCTACAGAAAAAGAATCTCCATAGCATCATATGTGTGAGAAATTGTGCTTAAACAAGAAAGACATATATGGTCAACCACTGCCTTGTCTGGATCTTAGTATTAAAATAACTCCTTAGTTGCCTTTAGTCTGGATTTGAGATATGTCATTACACTATTGATAATCTGACTATGCTGGTGGCAGCTTTATACTAGGCTGTCTTGTGCAAGAACCACTTCTTGTGTATTTTTTTGCAAATTGAATGGGCATACAATTTTAGATAAAAGTGTAAAATCTTGGACAGTGCAATGTGTGGGACTTCCCGGGATGTCTTCATGTTTTTATGTGACCCTCTCTTTCCCTGTATTGTTTTAAATATCGAGTCAGTGACATAAAATTAGGTCATTGTATACAAGAGAATGGTGTCCTTGGTAGTAGCTGCTTACAGTGCATCATCCATGATTTTCTGCTCTTCTTCCAGCCTTGTTGTTGTTGTCCATCTGTTTGAACCTGCTTACTGTAGTCTTCTTCTTGGTCTCCTCCTACAATTATTATCCCCCACACTTCCCTCCAGTACTAAATTGATGATTCCTTGATGTCTCCGATTATGTCCTATCAACCAGTCCCTTCTTTTAATCAAGTTATGACACAAATTTCTTTTCTCCCCAAGCCAGTTCAGTATGTCCTCATTAATAGGCTCAAAATTCTTGACTGAGAAGTCTATGTATTATTCTTAATCATTTGTGTCATGAGTTCAACCTTCCAGAAATTACAATCAGGAGACACAGTTTTAAATTGTAAAGAATCTCTGAGATACACACATTTTGGTTGGTGAACTTAAGCCGATTGCCACACTTGAGGGATCTCACAGCTTGGGCACTATAAATGGAAGACAGTTTAAAGTGAGTGAGTTACAAGATAAGGGGAGCAGACCAAATTTCTACATCTACATATATACTCCGCTAGCCACCAGGTGGTGTGTGGCGGAGGGCACAATTTGCGCCAAAGTCATATTTCTCCCACTCGCGGACCGTGCGAATGAAAAACGACTGTCCGAACGCCTCAGTACAAGCTCTAATTTCCCTTATCTTTGAATGGTGATCATTGCGCGATTTGAAAGTTGGTGGTAATAATATATGCTCTACATCCTCGGTGAAGATTGGATTTCGGAATTTAGTGAGCAGCCCTTTCCATTTAGCGTGCCGTCTATCTGCAAGTGTGTCCCACTTCAAACTTTCTATGAGATTTGTAACGCTCTCACGATGGCTAAATGTACCAGTCACTAATCTTGCCACTCTTCTTTGGACCTTCTCAATCTCTTGATTCCGACGCAACTGATAAGGGTCCCATACAGACAAACAATACTCTAAGACTGGACGAACTAACGTATTGTAAGCTATTTCCTTTCTTGAAGGTTTGCATCGCTTCAGGATTTCCGTACCCGTTACTTGTGTAATCTGATAATTCCATTTGAGATCATTTCGAATAGTCACACCCAGATTCTTGACAGATGTTACTGCTTCCAAAGACTGGGCATTTATTTTGTACTCGTACATTAATGGGGATTTTCGCCTTGTTATACGCAGTAGGTTACACTTTCTAATATTGAGAGATAACTGCCAGTCATTACAACACGCATTAATTTTCTGCAAATCCTCATTGATTTGTTCACATCTTTCGTGTGATACTACTTTCCTGTAGACTACAGCAATTGGAAAACAGTCTAATGCCGCTGTCAGTACCATCAACCCGATCGTTTATGTAAATCGTAAAAAGCATCCGACCTATTATGCTGCCCTGGGGCACACCTGACACTTGTTTCTGTTGAAGTCACCCCATTCAGGACGACATACTGCTCCCATCTGTTAGAAAATTTTCTATCCATGCGGATATGTCATTGGATAGACTGTTTATCATCATCAGTTACATTATCCAAACTGTCAGCAAGAGGAGGTATTGAATTATTAATAGTGTTCATAGATTTTATGTATGACCAAAATTTTTGGGGGCTATTTTTAGAATCTGCAGATAAAATATTGCTTTCAAATTCGTTAACAGAATCTCTCATTGGCCTTCTGACATCTGCTTTCATTTCACATAATTTCTGTTTCGAGGCAGTGTCTACATTTAAAACGACTGTGCAAAATTCTCTGCTTTCTCAGCAACTTCCTAATGTGTTTATTGTACCAAGGTGGATCTTTTCCCTTCCCTATATTTTTGCTAGACACATACTTCTCCAGCACATGGTGGACAATACCTTTAAATTTCCCTAAAAGATGCTCAATATCTTTGTGTCCCACGGTGAATGCTTGGAGCTGACTATGAAGATATTCATTAATGACACTTTTATTTGCATTCCCAAACAAGAAAACTCTACGCTGTTTCTTCTTCTTCTTCTTCATCTACTCTTTTTTTTTTTTTTTTTTTTTTTTCAACTTCCACTGACATAGAAGCCACAACAACATTATGGTTGTTAATACCTTCATCTAGATTAACTTCTTCAAAAAGATCAGGTCTGTTTGTCACCAAGATATTAAATATGTTCCCATCTCGAGTTGGTTTTTATAACCAATTGCACTTCTAGAATAACTTTACACCAATCTTTGCTTCTGCCCCCTGTGATAAACGTGTAATTTTCCCAGTCAATGGGTGCTATATTAAAGTCTCTACCTATAACTAATGGATAATTTGGATACTTACTTCCTATGTACTCAAGCCTTTCCCTGAGCCATTCTGCGATGTTTGTTGCGGATACTGGTGGTCTACAAAAACGTCCTAATACAATGGTCAATCCTTGCCTGATTGTCAGCTTTATACAGACAATTTCACAGTCTTGACCCAGTATCGATCTCAACTGCATTTAAACAGTTTTTAACTGCAATGAACACACCACCTCCCATAGCATCAGTCCTATCCTTCCTAAATATTGTTCCATCAGAGTTCAATTATGTCTGGTTTCAATCAGCTTTCAGTACCTAATACAATATTGGCATTGCTACTGTTTATTTCAGAGAGTAACTCAGGGATCTTGCTACAGACACTTCAACAATTTACAACAATTTTTACAGTTGGGACACCCACATCAATGACATGAACTGGTAATTTTTCAGGCCAACGATATTTTTCTCGTGGGGAGGAACCTAATCTATATAAAAAAAAAAAAACCATGTGCACGCCACAAGTACTGTGTGCTTCTTGTGTGTAGTGCACCCCTGATATATCGAGGGGCATCCTACAACCTTCCACCCCATACCGTATGTTGAGGAATCTACAACCATTTCGCCACAGAGTCGACATAGCCTCTGGTTTAGATCCTCCACTTGACTCCAAACCAGAGGACCCCAGTCCACCCTGGGTAAGATGCTGCAAATCGTCAGCTTGGCTTCGACTCCTTGAGAGATGGAGGCCGCCTTCACCAATTTAGCCTGCCGTCAAAAGGACCCAAGGATTTCCTCAGAACCCTGACTACAGGCATAGTTGGTGCCGACGTATGCAACGATATGCAGCTGGCTGCACCCTGCATGCTCCATAGCTGCTGGAAGAACCTCTTCCACATCCCGGACAAGGCCCCCCGGCAAGGACACCAAGTGAACGTTGGACTTCTTCCCCGCCCTAATTGCTATGTTCCTGAGGGACTCCATGACCCACCTAACATTGGAGCTCCCAATAACTAACAAACCCCTACCCCCACGCACCTGTCTGGACTTAGCTGAAGGAGCGGCCACTATTGTGGCAGAAGTTGCATTCTGATCTGGCTCAGTGATAGACGATAAATTATCAAGTAGAGCAGAAGTGATATCTGGCGTTCTGCAAGGTTGTGTCATAGGCCCTCTGCTGTTCCTGATTTACATAAATTATCTAGGTAATAATCGGAGCAGCCCCCTTAGATTGTTTGCAGATGACACTGTAATTTACCATCTAGTAAAGTCATCAGATGATCAATTCCAATTACAAAACGATGTAGAGAGAATTTCTGTATGGTGTAAAAAGTGGCAATTGGCACTAAACAAAGAAAAGTGTAAGATCATCCACATGGGTACTAAAAGAAATACGATAAATTTTGGGTGTACGATAAATTGCCCAAATCTAATACCTAGGCATTACAATTATGAGCAACTTAAATTAGAAAGACGACATAGATAATATTGTGTGGGAGGCGAAACAGACTGCTGTATGTTGGCAGAACACTTAGAAGATGCAACAAACCCACTAATGAGAGAGCCTACGTTAAACTTGTCCATCCTCTGCTGGAATATTGCTGCGCGGTGTGGGATCCTTATCAGGTAGGAATGACGGAGGACATCGAAAAAGTGCAAAGAAGGGCATCCTGTTTCGTGTTACTGCACAATAAAGGTCAGAGTGTCATACGCGAGTTGGGGTGGCAGTCACTGAAACAAAAGGCGATTTTCTTTGCAGTGAGATCTATTTATGGACTTTTGATCACCAACTTTCTTTTCCGAATGCGAAAATATTTTGTTGACACCCACCTACATAGGTAGAAATGATCATCATAATAAAATAAGAGAAATCAGAGCTCGAACTGAAAGATTTAGGTGTTCCTTTTTCCCACACAACGTTCGAGAGTGGAATGATAGAGAACTAGTATGAAAATAGTTCGATGAACCCTCTGCCAGGCATTTAAATGTGAATTGCAGAGTAACCATGTAAGTGTAGACATAGACGTAAAGTTCCAGTCAGCTATATCTTAGCACCACAAAGGAGATCACTGTATTGTGCACTGAGCCCTTCATAATACTTTCAAACCTATACCTGCCTTCCAAAACAAGTAATACACTCCCTGCAACATTCTGTATCATACCTTACCACTGCTCAGAGAGTAGCAGTAGCCAGACTAGGGAATTAATGTCCCATGCGTAGGCTGCTGTTAACACCACTTCACAAACAGGCGCATCTGGAGTGTGGTGCCATGATTCACAGACTGTTCAGTGTGGTGGCAACCTGGGGAGAGGTCCATTTTTCCAGTGTTTTGGAGAGTCACAGTGATATTACTCCGGGCATCAAGATGAGGAGAGGCATTGTGTATGACTTCAGGTCACATATAGTACTGACTGAAGGGAACTCTTACTGCTTAGTGGTATGACACAATCCTGCATTGTTCTCATGTGTAACCTACCTCTGCAACAGTATCGTGGTGCCATTTTTTCAACAGGACAGTGTTTGGTCCACACATTGCAGGTCTCCCTATGAAATTTCCTTTCTCCTTTGCAGGGTAAAAATTCATTCTGGAAATAATGCCTTTAGATGTGATTAAACTCAAACTATATCGTGTATTAAAGGAGTGCTGCTCCAGCAAGGTTTGTAGGATACCTTCTGTTAATTCTGGAAAGTCAGCGAGAGATACTGGTGGAAGCAAATGTGGGAGAGCAGATTGTTAGTCGTGCCTATATAGCTCAGTTGGTAAGAGCATTGGCCATTGAAGTGGACATTTTGGGTTTGAGTCCCAGCTCAGCACACATTTTAACCCGCCAGAAAGTTTCAAAAACATTGCACAGTCCATTGCAGAGTGAAAATTCATTCTGGTCTTATGTTTGTATTTGATGTTAACACATTTCTCTTTTTTAGGAAAGCTTTTCTTGTTGTTGACAATATGCATTTTATATCCTCATTAACCCTGACGACATATGTTGCTGCCCAAATAGCAAAGCTCATGTGCTACTTTTAGCATCTCATTTCATAATGTAATTCTCTCAGCATCACATGACTTAATTTAACTTCACTCATTACCCTTGTTTTACTTTATTTATGTCCATCTTATAATCTGTTTTCAAGGCTTTATCCATTCCATTCAATTGCTATTCCAAGAATTGTGCCATCTCTGATAATTAATGCTTCATTGAAAACCTTAAATTTCAGGAAGAAAAATAAAAACTTTAACATGCTATCTAATTTTCCGTAGTTTTGTTTATTGCCGCTCAGTGTATGGATTTAATAATATGATGGATAGGCTACCCTACTCAAATACTACCTGCTTTGTCGAGTAGTAGGTAACCTATCACTTCCTGTATTGTATCTGTGATACTGAGAGAAATTCAATGAGTGTATGCTAGTCAACATTGTCAGCAGATTGTATTTAATGTGTCGATGTTATTGTCATTCTCAGTCTGAAGATTGGTTTGATGCAGCTGTCCACAGTAGACTATCCTGTGCATGTTTTTCATATCTACATAACTACTGTTACAGCATCAACAAATATTTATATCCTTTCACATTTGCAGTAGGCTCTCCTCTTCCTCTTACTTTTAACGACATTGAAAACAGTCTTTCTGTCATGTTGACACTTTCTTCTGATTTCTCACAGCTTTGTACATTATTGTTAGTGACCTTTCCTTCCCCTTTTCTCCCCTCAGTTCTATCCTGCTCATCCTCCCTATTGGAACACCCTTGTTAAGTCTCGTTTTCCTTCCTCTACAGTAAAAAACCATCACTTCAAGTTATTGCTATCAGCTACCCCGCAGTCTTGAAAGTGATGTCCCTTCCACTTCCAATCTTTTTAAACAAATTGCATTATTTGAAAGCCAGTCAGCTCTTTAAGTTATGCACTATGTGTCTTTTTTCATCATTTCTGATGTCTCTGTAATAAACATTTTGCCCTACCTCTCATAACAACTCTACTCCGAGGAAGGGAAGGGGGGCTCTCCTGTTATGCCACTCACATTGTCTAAGGCATAAAGACATTTTGTAGTGACATTTATAGATGCTCATGGAAAGAAATTGATAATTACTTGGTCAACTTTACTATTACAGGACTCTGACGTTCCAATAGATGTGCCAGTGAAAAGTGGGAGAGGAGCTCACAGTAGTCGTGCAGATCAAGCAAAAATGATAATTCCAGGTGCAGCTGCAAGTACTGTTTCTCAGCAATCTATACAAGAGGATACAGCACCAGCTGAAAGCTATGCTTGTGCTTTATGTGGAGTAGTCTTTGATAACAAGTTTGAAACAGAACAGCACTTTGAATCATTCCATTCTGTTGGGGAGGGAGCACCAGAAACAATTATCATTAGCACAGACAATATTGTAGCCCCCGAAAATGGGATTGTGTTGTCATTGTAGCCCCCGAAAATGGGATTGTGTTGTCAGAAATAGCCATAGTTGGAAATGAACAGGATAACATTATACTCCCTGACTATGCCACTGAAGCAGATAACAACAGTCAGTAGTAACAAGCTGTCCAGTAAGTTATTAGTTTGTGAGTGTGCAGTGTTATGTACACTATTACTCCGTCATTGTCCCAGTATTTTGTCAATCAAAATGGATTATTTTAAAGATGCAATTTTAGATTTATGTAGTTTTTGTGTGTTCTGTTATTAATCAGAATAGATTTTAAGTTGCAATGAGTACAATAGTAATTTTTCAGCAATTCCTGTTTTAAGGAATTATGTACAATTGTAAATACAATGCATTGTTTTTAATGGAGTTCTAGAAAACTGTGCACAAACTGTCGAGTATATTTTGGCCCGAGGCAATGGACCTGAATGACCACTTACTACATTTTTTGTTTATTATACAGTTGATTTGTAAAAAGATACAATTTAATGTTTATATACTGAATACCTTGATGTCATAGTACAATCAAAACCGTTCAACTTTGTGATGTGACAGATTTTAATTGTATGTAGTTTATAGAAACAGGAATGGATGTCAAGTCTTAGGCTTGGCAAGCATATCAGAAATATCTCTTTCTGTTTCAAAAGAAGAAAGCTCTGGTCATTGATGTGTCATGCAAGAGAGTAAATGGATGAAAGAGCATATTTTTGGATTATAAAAGTTCTCCTTGATTTGTGCAGAATTCAGTGGTTGCCTTAAGCACTCTTCACTTTCTTACTCTGTATGAATATATATGTACATATTTTATATCATTGTTCAACATTTTGTCAGGAAAAAATTAATAAACAAAGTTCACTTAATTAATTTTCCAGTGGAAAGACCACAATTTTTTTTATTGTATTATAATATTGGACAATTTTTTCATGATTTATAGTTGTGTACATTTGTTTTTCTACCTAATGAAGATTTACATCATATGGCACTATTTTCATCCCTCATTAAATAGTTTACTACTTTAAAAACTTTGGGCTGTAGTAGATGCATCCATGGTAACATACCCAGTGTTTCACAAAACTTCTGTAATAAGCTTTCATGTTTTTGGCATAATCTGGAAAAGCTACCGTATTTACTCAAATCTGAGACGCACTTTTTTTTCTGGTTTTTGTAATCCAAAAAACTGCCTGCGGCTTAGAATCGAGTGCAAAGCAAATGGAAGTTATGAAAAATATTGGTAGGTGCTGCCACAACTAACTTTTGCCGTCGAATATATGCACCACTACACAGGCACGCTTTACAGGCACAAAGATAAATACTGGTGCCAAAACCTCTGCATCAGTAAATAAATTAAAAGAAAAGGTAGAAGAATGTAAACATTATGCCATATATTCTTTCATGTTTGCTGCTATCTCATTTAAATCCTGTCTGCCTAATAAACTACAAAACTAGAGTGAGACAACAGCAAACGCGGAAAAATATATGTATCGTGTCATGTTTATATTTGTATTATTCTTATGCTCAATAGTGATACAGTCAGAAATGAAGCACAGCAACTGCCTAGATTTTTAAATCTAAAATGACTAATTTCTGTGCAGAATATAATGTACTAAAGAGGCATCTGCAAAGATTTTCAAATGGAGAAAAATTCTCGCTAAACTCTCGTTCAGAAACCATCTATCATACACAGTCTATTATTTGCTTCTTGTTGATCATTATCAAACAAAGCAGCAGTGTAAGTACCAACAAATAGCAGTCTCTTACCATTGTTTCACTAATGAGACAATTCCTCTCCTTTTTAATTGTAAGTGGTGGTAGCATGCACAAAAGCAAGCCATGCTGCAAGCAGTGACAGGTCGTAAACACTCATTATCAGAATGCGACAAACAATGCACATGAAAAAGGAAGGGTACCCGTATCCATACAGACGGAGCGCCTGACACATAGCAATGTTAAGATTACCACTCGAACCAAACTACTGTAGCTGTATCTTCATCCATTCGACTGAAATTGTGTCTCATGTTACAATGGACCAACCTTGTTTTGACTAGGAGGTGCAGTCTAAAACTTCTCTCTCCCCTTGAATTTCAAGTCTCAAATTTCAGGTGCAGCTTAAATTTTTTTTTCCCTTTATTTCGAGTTTCATTTTTCAGGTGCGGCTTAGATTCGAGTAAATGCGGTACCTGCAAAAGGAAGTCAGTCAGATTGCTCTCAGTGCAACATACGAGGAGGAGGTAAATTATGGTTTAACTCAATTTAACAAAGAAGCCAAGGTAATATAGGAAGGGTGTGGAGGATGTATGCAATGATGGATCATCCAGGATGGACTGTAATATGCATACGAGGATAGGTCACTAAGTGGTGATACAGCACATAGAAAAGTGCTTAGCTTTCAGACAGAATCATCCTCGCAGTTTAACAAAAACAAATCCCCCCCCCCCCCCCCCCCCCAATATCTCTCTCTCTCTCTCTCTCTCTCTCTCTCTCTCTCTCTCTCCATCCCCCCTCCCTCCCACTCCCTCCCTCCCTCCCTCCCTCCCCACCCCTTCAAACCACTGTGAGGTGCTTGGCAGAGGGTGCGCTCCACTGTACCAGTTATTAGGGTTTCTTCCTGTCCCACTCATGTATGGAGCATACTAAGAATGATTGTTTAAATACCTCCGCGCATACAGCAATTATTCCGGTCTTATCCTCATGATTCCTATGTGAGCGATATGTAGTATATCTCTAGAGTAATTATTTAAAGCTGGTTCTTGAAACTTTGTGTTAACAGACTTGCTAGGAATAGCTTACGTCTGTGTTCAAGAGCCTCCCAATTCAGTTCCTTCAGTCTGTTGCTGCTGTTTCTGCCAGTTGTTGCTGTGCATAGTTTTCAGAACCAATACTTTGTCCGTGGCCCCTACACTGTGTGACTAAGTGTGCTGCACTAGATCGCGTGTTCAGGTTTAATTACTTCAAACATTGCTGCTAGATGTCATTATCGATACTGCTTCGAATCTGGGGCTTTCCCTGCCCTTATGTTGTCAGGCCCGGTCCTCAGACAGAAAACACAGTGTGAGTGTCTTCAATACTGTGCTCGGGTGTTGTTTAGAGTTTTCTGTCAAGTTTCCATTCAATGGTATACAAGAAGGATCAACGAGTGTTTCTTTTATTGAACTATGCGAAAACCGAATCATATATGGTAGGTCATCTTGAATTCATACGAAAATTTCCTGGTGAGCATGTTCCCAATGTTTTGACGTTACACAGACTAGTGAAGAAATTTCAAGAGGCTAGATCTGTGCTACACAAACTGAGGCGTGGAGAACCAAGAAATTTAACCGAAAATAAATTAGACTAGGAAAGGGAAAGAAGTCTGAGGAAAACTCTGTGCTGCTTGGCACTTCACACTGGTGTGTCAAGAACGTCTGCTCATAGAGCTGTGCACAAAGTGAAATTGAAACTGTACAAAATAACAGGAGTGCATCAACTGAGGAATTCAGATACTGTTGTTCGACATTGTTATTGCAACTGGCTGTTACAGTGTGTGCACGATGGTGAAGTTGATCCTGAGATGACTTTTTTTCTGATGAAAGCAATGCCGCGTTTGTCAGAGCATGTAAATTCTCAGAGCAATCTGTGTTGGAACTCTGAGAATACTCATGCATTACAACCACCTCTGCATAATGTGAAAACAGAAGTGTGGGTGGCAATTAGTGCAAGACGAATTATTGGACCAATCTTTTTCCATGAAACAATACATTCTGACAGGTAAGTGAACAATATACTGCATCTTATACATCAATGTACTACATCCTTTTTTTCTTGAGAACCAACACTAACAAAAAGATGTACCGTTATTTCATGCAGGACAAGGCCAGACCACACATCACCAATGCTTCTATGACAGCAGTACAAAGTGATGGTAGAATAGTTGACTGGCCTACTCATTCTCCACATCTAAATCTGCATGACTTTTATCTTTGGGGAATATTAAAAGACAAGGTGTATGCAACCAATCCCCACATAATCAAAGAGTTGGAAGACAGGGTTTGGCTAGTCATTTTCCAGATCTCGGCAGCCGAAATTTGTCGAGTGTTTGCTAATGTGTTCACGAGATGCTAGGCTGCTTTTACCACAAATGGGCACCATTTTGAGCACCTACTGTAAATAAAGTTAATGAAATGGCAGCATTGTTTATTCTTAATTCGGGGAAGTGCATGCGCAACCAACTACTGGCAGATTAGTGTACAATAGTCAGGTGTGGCGGTGGCTGGCAGATGCAGCAGTGGCGGGTGATGGCCTTGCCGCATGACCTGTGGGCCACTCCTGTGTGTCTTTCGTGAGACTTCCTCTACAACGTGAATGGCAGTGGTCCCCAACACACTTCCCTGGGGCACACCAAAAGTTGCTTCTACATTGGACCATTGCATCCAAGATAACATGCTGTGTCCTCCTTACCAAAAAGTCCTCAGTCCTGTCAAAAATTTCAATTGATAACCCATATTACCTTACTTTTGACAATAAATGTAGGTGTGATACTGAGTCAAATGCTTTACGGAAATCAAGGAATACTGCATCTATCTGGGTGCCGTGATACAAAGGTTTCAGTATGTTGTGTGAGAAAAATGTGAGTTGGCTTTCACATGAATGATGTTTTCCAAATCCATTCTGGCTGGGCGTTGAGGAGGTCATTCTGTTCAAGATACCTCATAATGTTTGAGATCAGAATATGTTTGTAAGATTCTACAGCATATCAATATCAAGGATAATTGGACGGTAGTTTTGTGGATCACTTCAATTACTGATTATGTAGAAGGGACCTGTGCGTTTTTCCAAGAAACTGGGCACGGTTTTTTGTTCAGGGAATCTATGATGGATTATAGTTAACAGAGGGGGCAAACTCTGACAGGGATTCCACCAGGACTTGTAGCTTTGTTCAATTTTAACGATTTCAGCTGTTTCTCAACACCACTAACAATAATACTTAATTCAGTCATCTTTTTCAGTGGTACGAGGATTAAATTGAGGCAATTCTCCAGGGTTTTACTTTGTAAAGGAACATTTGAAAATGGAGTTAAGCATTTCAGCTTGTACTTTGCTATCCTCATTCGCAAAGGGAATGGACACTAACTCTGATGCCACTGACAGCCTTTATGTCTGACCAGAATTTCTTTGGGTTCTGTGAAAGACCACTTGATATGCTGCTACAGTAGTCATTGAAGGCATCATGCATTGCTTTCTTGACAGCCAAATCAATTCATCCAGCATCTCTGTATCCATAGCAATTTGCTTACTTTTACATCTATTATGCAGTAAAGTCTGCTTCTTTAGAAGTTTCTTTGCAGGGACTGTATACTGTGGAGGTTCCCTCCCATTTTGAACTGTTCTACTGGTTACATATCTATCCAGTGCATGGTCCACTTTTCCTTTAAACCTGAGCCAGAGTTCCTGTACATGCTCCTGACCTGTCCTGAAAGTTTCAAGTTCCTCATTGAGATATGACACTACTGATTTTTTGTCTACTTTACCAAACATATATCTTTGAACTTGTTTTAGTTGTCCTTTGTACTTTGGTAATCACTGTTGCCATGGTCACTGATACCAGTTTCAATTTGGACATCCTCAAAGACATTAGATCTATTTGTTGCCATTAGATCCAATATATTTCCATCATGATAGGTGTTTCTAGCTATTTGTTCTAGGTAGTTTTCGAAGAAGGTATTTAGTAAAGTTCCACAGGCTATCTTATAATGCCCACCACTAATGAAACTGTAATTTTCCCAATTAATTGTTCAATAATTAAAGTCTCTGCTGATGATTACATGTGATTGGGGAACTTATATACATGTGAACTTAAGTTTTCCCTAAAGTTTTCGGTAACATCAGGAGATGAGTTTGGTGGGCAATAGAAGTATCCCATTATTTTTTCCCCATCCCTGATACTGAATCTTGCCCAATCTCATATGTAGCTTCAGTTTTTGTCTTGGTGTGATTGAGTTTCTTATCTACTGCAACAAATACGCCACTTCCATTTCACGTTTGCCTATCCCTTCAATAAACACTTAAATTTTCCCCAAAAATTCACTGCTATCAATTTGTTTTCAACCAACTTTCTGTACCTAGTGTTACATGAGCTTCACTGGTCTTCATGAGCACTTCAAACTCTGGCACTTTCGTTGTGAATGCCTTGGCAGTGTACTATTAGGACTTTAATACTCTCACGCGCAGGAGGTATTTCTTTTGATGTTATGCTGATACGTCTGGGTTTCATACAGCTATCATTATCTCTATTGGATGGAGAGTCACCTAAACTAAAAAAATCCTTGTGTGCACTACACATCACAGGCTGCTACTTACAAGTAGCAGCCTGTGATGTGTAGTGCACACTGACCTATTTAGGGAGGTGACACTACAGATCTAAATCCTATGGCACAAGTTCAGGAATTCGCAGCTCAGCTTGTCACAGAACTTTCGAACTCTCTGGTTCAGACTTTCCACTCGACTCAGAACCAAAGGGTCACAATCATTTCTGGGGACAATGCTGCAAATTGTGAGGTTTGTTGGAACTCTAAGTGCCAGTCTGGTCTTCTTGACGTTCTCTGCTAGTCGCTGGAATGACACAAGAATGACCTCAGAGCCCAGACAACAGGCATAATTTGTTTCAATTTGTGCCACAATCTGCAGTTGGTTGCACCCTGCTCCCTCAGTGGCTGCCGGAGTAGCCTCTTCAAATGTTGAATGAGGCCCCCAGGCATGCACACTGAGGGCGCCTGGTGTCCTTTCCTGTCCCTTGCTGCAATTTTCTTATGGGGTACCACCATTCACTGTATGTTTGAACTCCCGATGATTAATAGACGCGTATACTTTTGCTTTTGCCTCCTGTTGCTCTGGACAGAACAGTTTCCCCCAGAACAGTTGAACTGAGTCCCACTAGCTCAGTTTCAGTGAAAGACGGCACCTCAGACTTGTTGGTTAGGGGGATTGATACAACACCCTGCACCCTGAGTCCTCCCTGGTGCCTGTCCACCATGTGCAAGATGCGTAGACACCACTCGGAGTCAAGTGGACGGATAATAACGGATCCTGTACTTTCTGCAGAGGAGACAGGATCCACAGGAGAGGTAGCACTCTGAGGTACCTCTGGTACAGATATCACAAATACATGACTCTCAGGGGCTCTTCCAACACACCGATTCGCAGCAGCTGCCCATCATATATAGCCACAGTCAGGATGGTTTCCAGCCATCTCATCCCATATTCGAGAAATGCATTCACAGCGGATGTGCATTTTGGCTGATGCAGCGAGCAATGAACTAAATTAAACCTGCTGCTTATCTTTTAATCTGTTGAGCTAAAATGCTGCTAATTTCCTGTAAGAATTGAAACATATACACAAAACGAGATTACTATTAAGACAACATAAGAACATGTGGGAAGAATTACTTTTTTTCTAATATGTTTTGATGTTAATTATAGTTGTTAGCAAACTCGTAAACAGAGTTAATTTACAATAAATGCAGATAATGTGTAGAGCTACTCCTCTTTAAGTGAGAACTAGATGTAACACAGTATGTTAAAAAACCTGCTACAGTAACTAAATCACAAATACTGATTTGTTCCAAATTCCTTGTAGATTCTAACAAAGAACAACGGTAGCTTCCAAGAATACTAAGAAACTCATGTTTATTTCTGTTGATGTACAAATATACAAGGAAATGTTCTCTCTCTCTCTCTCTCTCTCTCTCTCTCTCTCTCTCTCTCTCTCTCTCTCTCTCTCTCTCTTCTCTCTCTCTCTCTCTCTCTCTCCCCCCCCTCTCTCCCTCTCCCCTCTCTCTCTCTCTCTCTCTCTCTCTCTCTCTCTCTCTCTCTCTCTCTCTCTCTCTCTCTCTCTCTCTGTGTGTGTGGTGGGGGGGGCTACACATGTGTACATGTATCAGCTCAGAAGACTGAAAAAGAACACTAGAAATATTATCAGCTTTTAGACAAAGTCCTTCTTCAAAAGTAAAACTCTCACACAACAACAAATGTAAATATATAATTTTCAATGCGATAGGGTCCGTAGCTGTGACGAATTTTTTGGAAGATTTCTTGAAGCCTTCAGCTGCCATTCTCTTTATTTCCTGTATGATTGTACAATTTCGGCCTTAGGCCATTTTCAAGTATTTTATGGATGATTTTTTAATAGCAGGTTATGTCATATACGTCATTACTCCTATGACGACATGTTATGACCTGTCTCTTTTGGCTGGATGATTTGATTAACTAGTAGTTGATCCAGTTCAGTGGAGGTTTTTGGTTGTGAGAAATATGAACCAGTTTGAGTATCACAGGATACTAGGGAAATGGCTGACAGCACAAAGCAGCAGATATCAGACCTGAGGTTGACAACAGTTTGTTGGGCCTTTATGAGAATAGGTTCATGTACAGCAAGGAAACTGGACTGTATGAAAACACGGAAATGTCTAACTTTAAAACTGGATGGCCCATTACATTGTTAATGAATAATGCAATATTTATTTTAAAATAAGATTTTTGTGCATCTTTTTATATCTGTAAATAAAAACAAACATTTTTCTCTTCAGGGGCGTTAACAAAAAAACGGTTTGACTGTTTTGTTTTGAAAACATGTTTCATAATTTTGTAGTGTCTGGCCTGTTTATCAAACTAGTTGTGCAGGTTAAAGCTAATGTTTGCATTATGAATTGTTCCTACCTGTACAATCACCCTTCAGTTGTTTCAGTGTGTGCAAATTTGTCTGCAGAGTCACATGACTACTTGAGAACAGCCAATCACATTGTACCTTCTCTGATTTTGGCTACTGAAACACCTAATCCTTCATAATTATAAATTCTCAAAACCACCATCACATTGGTGTTATGGGTGCTGTACACTTTCTGAAAGTGAACAGAGGAGAGGAATTATACCAGATACGGGCAGATATTTCAGTTACTTAAGCTGCCAGACACTACCAATCATTTTCTAAGATAACCAGGCAAAATAATAGTCACTCCCTTAGAAGAGCACACTGGTCGCTCAGAAGTACTAGATAGGCTTTAGAACTTATAAGAGGTGGTCATGAGATCGTATCCTACTGAGCTACGTCATGGCAGTGAAATGTTGTGTACATGACAGTAAGTTAATACAGTTGGCACCTTGAGATGAGACAGAGTGACGAAAAGAAGTTATCGTTGTTTGGCATGCCCACGACCCCACAAAGAATGAAACATCCTGATATAATGGTGTATCAGTGTGAACTCTCCAATGTGTCTACAAATAATGGTATATCACTTGCAGGCATTTAACACAGCACAAGAACAGTTGTCACAAAGAGATCCTAACCAACAGGGAATGGGAAAGGAATTGCTGCTGTCAGTGAATGTAGATCCATCTGATGCTGTTTCCGAGTGAACTTATGGGATCCAATTATCCAGTAATATAACAACAAAGTATATTCTGTTTATTCTTTGACAATTAAAGCCTTTTATCTTGATGACTTAAACAGACCTTTTAGCCCTATATATTTGTGTATAAAACTAATTAATAATCTCTGCAAACCAGAAAGAAAAAGCATCAATTACTGAAAAAGTAATCTTTACCCCTTCATGCAATTACAACCACTAATGTTCTTCTTCTACTACTACTAGTACTATCACTATACTAGTTTTCTCTTTAGTTTGCTCACAAAGCACCCAGTTTCCTCTTGAAACTAATCTATTTAAAGAAAGGGCCATTGAGTCAAATACATAGTTATAAACACTTCAATTACATAGTGTATTTCCACTTTCAATTGTTGGCATTTTCAATCTGCATCCTGTATGATATATGCCCTATGATGGCATTTTAAATGATGAAATCTTTTGACCTCTTCATACTCTTATAGAATTGAGTTGTTTCTCTTACCAATTTCCATAGTGCATTCTCACAGTCCATCAAAAAACATTTCCAAATTGTTCATTTTAGTTCAATATATAATGTAATGTTTCTATTGTTGTTTCATCAAAACTCTCACCTTCTCATTAAGAATTGCCTCTTTCTCTCTCACTCTCAATGTTTTTAGTAACCAATGGCAGAGAGAAAATTGTGTAGGCATTATAAAATGTCTTTAAAACTTTGCGAAGTTGAAGCGATGACTCAGAAACACAGAATAATGAAAATAATGACATGCTCATTGTTATGCTAGTTAATATGAGTGAATCCATTTCAGGTATGAAAAAAGCAAAAGTACCAGGAGATTATAGTGATTCAATAGAACTGATTAACGCTGGAGGCCGAGGGCCTGTCAGCTACCCTTTGTATGTGTGTATATAGATACTTACAAAATTTGTCTCTAACCACATCGAGAAACATTTTTAGGTTTTAATCAAATAAAGGAAGTAGATATAGTACAATGGATCACTTGCGAGACATGATCAAAAGTATGGAACAAAGCAATGAGCATGAGTTACTGCTTTTTTGATGTTTTGTTGGCATTAGGCTAGGGTCAGTGAACACAAACCATTTTCCACAACAAAACAATGATATTCTGATTCAGCACAATATTTTGACAGCATTGTTTAAAGGCACATTGTTCACTTAACTGCAATGCCAATAGGATATTGGTTAGCACATACGGTTCACATTTGGGAGGATGACCATTCTAATCCCTGTCCAGCTATACAGATATTTCCTTGAGTTCCCTAAATCACTCCAGGCAAATGCTGGGATGTTAATTTCTTTCTGTATCCTTTCATAATCTGAGCTTGGATTCTTGGGTTCCATCTCTAAAGCTCTCACTGTAGGCAGGACTTTTTTTTTTTTTTTTAATGATGAAATATATGCCATTGAGTGCTAGAAAGTCGTATGGTAGTGGATATCTCCAAATCTTTGAGAACATTAGCATTTTGTTTTCTACTTGGGCTATTTCTTCATCTACTCCATCAGTCCAAAAAGTTTTGAGACTGGATTAATAAAAAGTAAAGAAAAGTTGAAGAGTGGTTTTAATACTGAGACTGTTCTGCATAGTGCCCCCCGCCACTTGAGTACAATGCACAGAATGTTCATACAACCCTGTAAAACTGTCGTAGAAGTCCTTTGGGATATTGTTCAACTTGTGCATCACATTCCTGCCTTCTTCGATCTTGGCAAACCATAAGAGACCCATTCTGCACTTGGTCATTTTGTGGCAGGTTCATATTGGTAACACCAAGTCTAATCATGTGTGATGTTTCTTTCCAGAAAAAAATTGTCTGCATTAATTTATTTATTTTATTTCAATCAAGTCGTGGCAGGCACCCACACAACATTTTTGTTTGCAGGTCAAGGTGTGTGTGACAAACCTTGCACACACTTTTCTCTTCTTCAAAATGTTCTGAAAAGTGTCTTGAACGCTTAATTTAGAGATGTTTAGCTTGTTGCTTCACCACGATTTGTGACATACTAGTCACATGTCCAGTGGCTAATGCTGCCTGCTCAGAACTGACTGGCTGTATGACAGTATGTTGTAAAAAATATTCCAGCAGAAAATAGATTATGATCCGTTGCTTTTTTATTTCTGAATTTTATGTGGTAATCCTCTTTTTTCCTTGTATTATAACTATGGATATCACTATTTATTATACTGTGCTCCATATTTTCTTTTACAAACAGTATAGTACTTAGAACATATAATGAATACACTGTTAGTATATTATACTTAATTAAGTATTCTCTACAGGATTGACATTTACTAATATTCGCTATTATCCTAATTGCTCTCTTCTGGGCTCTAAAAGCCCTATCCATGTATACCATTGGTGCCCCGCCCCAAATCTCAATACCGTATTGTAGGTGGGAGTGTATAATACCAAAATAGATATGTCTTAAGACTGGTGACGCTATTATGCTAGAAAGGCGTTTTAGCAGGAAGGCATTACACGAGATTTTTTTAGACATGTAGCTGATGTGCTCCTTCCATGCAAGATGTTCATCAACTATAATACCCAGGAATTTATGTTTATCAATTGTTTCAGTTGATAACTCTGGCTCAGTATCCACTTGTCTTGATTTGTAATTTAGCATAAACTCAATTAGAATTGTCTTTTCTTTATTTAATGCCAATTTATATTTAGTCATATATTCTGTGATGAGGCTCTTCATATTATATTGCACTGCTAGGTGTTTTGAAGGGCCCCAGCTTATGAAGGAGGTGTCATCGGCATAATTCACAAGGTGTGCATTTTTTGGAATTACTATATCATTGATGTACACAATGAACAGAAAAGGCCCAATAATACTTCCCTGAGGGACTCCACAGTTAAGAATTTTATAAGATGATTTTACTGTTTGTATAAGTCACCCAGTTGTATGATACAACTTAACACATTGTCTCCCGTCAGCAAGGTACGGTCTTAACAAATCTCCTCTGACCCCATAAGTTTCTAACTTATGTAGAAAATGGAGTGATTTACAGTATCAAAAGCCTTAGATAGGTCTAGAAAGGTGCCAATAACTTTGTTTCCATCATCAAGTTTAATCAATACTGCTTGAATAAATGTAGCTGTGGCTCTTATTGTAGACTTGCCCTTCCTGAAACCGTGTTGAGAACTTTTTAATATATTGTACTTAGAGAAAAATGATTCCATTTGATCAAGAAATAGCCTTTCCAACAACTTACTAAGTTCTGATGTCAATGAAATAGGCCTATAATTTTGTACATCAGTAGTTTTTCCCTTTTTATGCACTGGTCTTATTTCAGTGACTTTTAACAAGTCAGGAAATGACCCCTGTCTGAAAGAGCTGTTTATTAAATGTTGCAGTGGCTTTATTAACTCATTACTGCATTCTTTCAGAAATTTGGCTGAGATGCCATCCCAGCCACTGGGTGTAGTTGCTTTTAACCCATTAAGTACCAGTGTCCTATTTTGAGGACAGAGCACATATTTATTTATAAATACACAATAAATTATTAATTTGCAACTATTACTGTTCTACATCATTTGTTGATGCTTTTTATAACAAATGTATCCTTACAGGAAACTAAAAGCAAATAAATCCTACAATTAATTGATTATTGAATACTAAGGCACACTTTTTGTTATTACAGGTATTTACTTTATCGACAGTTTAGTAATATTTGGAATATGTGGCAAAGATCTTTTTGTGATTATTTGTAGTCAACAATGTGTCTTTTAAATTACTTGCATTGTTAGCTCAATTGGAGTTATATTCATTGTTTTCCATTGTTATAAAATTTGGTGTACTCGAAATAGGACACTGGGACTTGGTGTTATCATATCAGTTATTTGTATTGCTGCACATTAAAATATGAAACTCTGCTACTGCTGATGTATTTTGTTTTTAGAACATGGTAATTTTACCAGGTGTACCCATTAGTACATAATACAGTTCCAGATGGACAGAGGTATTTACACATTCCCTTTTCTGTAGTTTGTGCTAATGTATTAGTCTTTCATTTCACTTTATTTTATTACATTGTATTTCATTTCATTTTATATAGATTACAATGGCCTTCAGACAAGATAGATATCTCACTAACGAAGAAACAGAAGAAATAATAAACAGTGACGCATTCTATAATGCGGTGTCAGATGATCAGGACCATATTGATATCACCGTATGTCCTCCTGAAGTAGACTGTACGACCGATGAAGAAGAAGGTCCACACGATGTTACTGGAACCGTGGAAGTCTCAGATGTGCCAGGGGCTATTGAATTACATTTTGTTGCATCAGAGAATAACGAAGAAACTGTATGTAAAACTTCACTGCCAAGTACATCCCAAGTTTCCAGAAGTAAAGCGAAGAAGAGACGTCTTACTGCTGAGAAAAGCAATTGGAAAAAGACACCTCCAGTTTATACAATGCTGTCCCAAACTATTGAGCATGGCATCAGCACAAAGTGAAAGAAATTGAAGGAACAACTTTCTTCCTTGACTCCGAAGGAGATTTTTGAAGAACTGATGAACGAAAACATATACGAGTTTATAGTGAAAGAAACTGTGAGGTATACAGTAAATATGAAGAATATGCACGATTTTATCCTCACAGTTGAAGAAGTGAAGGTCTTTGTCAGATTTCTTCTTTTTGCTGGCTACCATAAGCTCCCTGCTGAGAAGCTACACTGGTCTGAAGATGTAGATGTTGGCACACCAATTATAAAGACAGCTATGTCAAGGAATAAATATCAGAAGTTGAAAACATTGCTTCATTTTCAAGATAATGACTTATCCAATGAAAACAAACACAATCGCGGATTCAAAATTAGACCCCCCTTGAAAATGATAAATGAATCTTTTCAAAAATAAGGAATTTTTGAGGAAAATTTGTCAATTGACAAATTGATAGTCAAATACTATGGACGAAGTGGGCTGAAACAGTTTATCCCAGGAAGGCCTATTAGATTTGGCTATAAGTTGTGGTCTCTTTGTGGAGCAAGTGGCTACTGTTTCAAATTTGATTTACACTGTGGAAAGGATCCAGAAGATACTACAAGGGATGACCTACTATTGGGATCAAGAGTAGTCCTAAACATGCTGGACTGCATTGAAAAACCCGAGAATCATTGTGTGTACTTTGACAATTTCTTCACTAGTAGAGATCTTCTGATTCATCAGAGAAATTTGGGTTTTCGAGCAACTGGGACTGTCAGAGGGAATCGAGTTGGTGACTGTCTACTACTGAGCAGCAACGAACTGAAAAAGACAGTTCGAGGATACTATGACTACCAGAGAATGAGGAATGGTGAAGTCTTATTTGTTTGATGGCACTACAACAGATGCGTTACAATTAGTACAAATTTTGACAAAGTTGAACCTTTGGGAGCAGCTATGTCGTACAGTAGACAAGCAAGTAAGAAGACATAAGTGCAACAACCTGCCATTTTGAAGTCGTATAATGCATACATGGGAGGTGTTGACCACCATGACTGGTTAGTTGGAAAATATGCGACGGTAATTAGAGGGAAAAAATGGTACAGAGTCCTATTTACACGTGTGCTGGAAATGACCCTTGTAAATGCCTGGCTCTTTTACAGACTAGTACATGGGAAAAATGCACTGGATTTACTGGATTTCAGACTCACTGTTACAGTTACATACCTGAAATTGGGCACTGGAGGACCGAATATTGGGCGTCCAATGGAATCCCCATCAAGTCAGTTGAGAGTGACCCATCAAGTCAGTTGAGAGTGATTCCAGACATCAGGTTTGATGGAATTGGTCATATGATTGACAAAAGAAGCACGCAAAAAATAAGAGTTAAGAGCTAAATACAACGGGAAACCAAAAACATATTGTGTTAAATGCCATGTAACACTGTGTGTGAAGTGTTTTGTACCATTTCACAAGAAATAAATAGTTTAGTATGCTATCTGATACTATTAGATCCCAGTGTCCTGTTTTGAGGACAGCCATTATATCAGCATGTATAAATATTCTTCGGCTATTTTTGTACTTATTATGGTTCATACACTATGTACATTATAATTAAGGAATAAAAAATTCAATTTAAAAAAAAATTAATTTGGGACTTAATGGATTAAGTTGGAAATGGTTATCAGGATTTCCTGTTCTCGAACACACCTCAGGAAGAATGAATTACTGACATTACTGGGATTTAGCACCTGTGGAGAGTTGATCACACCCTCCTTACTCATCTTACTATATTGATCTATGAATCTCTCGCATACTTCTTTTGGGTCACTAACCAATTTTTCATTGCCCCTTATTATTATGTTGTTACACAGCTGCACTGATGTCACTTACATTTCAGGTATAAAATCAGTCTCAGAACCTTTCAGACGGATGATGTATGCTGTTTCCTGTTGTAGGGACAGCAATAAAATGGAAATGGCAAAGAATTGTGTGAATTGAATAGTTACTGTGAGATTTAAAACTTTCCTGACGTATATTTTGTTCCATGAAATTTCAGGTGAACTGTTAAATATTTGTAACTTGCTGCACAATATTTTAATGAGTCTTTTAGCCTTATTCAGGTGTGAATACCTGTGTCCACGTATCTTCGCAACATAAAACCCAACAGTTTGACCAAACTTTCATAGAATTCTGTAGTTTTTGTTTATAAATGAACATGATCCACCTAACTGTGATGCCAAAACACAAGATTCAAAAAAGATTTATACAGCTTTAGAAAAATAGTAATCATAGCATTGTTATGTGAAATTAATTTACTAAATTATGTTCTAAAAATTACCTATAAATTATTTTAATATCTTTTGAAACATAAGGTCACATTGTGAACATCACAAATGATGCAGCGTAGAAACAACTAGAAGCTAACCAAAGACAAAGTCTGAGCATGGAAAAGGCTGGTTGTCACTGTCAGAGTAGCAGTACTGTTGCAGGGATGGATTTCTTTCAAAACTGCTGAAATCTATGATATTTTTTGCAGAAGTTATAAGGAAGGCAGAAACAAAACAATCCAAATGAATCAGAGTCCTTACACATCAGAGAAATATTTAATCCAGGGAGTTAGGCAGAAATGCAGTATGTCAGCATCATTATCTGTGCATTAGCGTGCACAGATGACTTGATATGAATGTGGAATGCACCTTTGGGAATCAAATTAGGAAGCCATGTGAACACTTGATCCTATCCTGATAATTGAATAATTATTCAAGTTAGTGTACAGGACTGACTTATTCTAAAAACTATTATGTTTATCATGAGTCAAAATTGCCTGATTTGCTGTAGAATTGTTAGGTTGGGGCTTTGGTGTGACGGGTGCTGTAGTTTTTTTTTTTTTTTTTTTTTCATGAGGGTGACTATTGGCGTGACAATAGGGGAAGTAAATTAGACTCATTAGTGGTTTTGTAGGATATGGAGTAGAGATAGGAAGCTAATAGAACAGGAGAGGAAAATTGCTGGCCATCAGGCTGAGTTAGACAAGGCCAGGGGAGATCTTGACAGATAAACGAGGGAGAAGGGTAAAGAGAGGTGGGAAGTGGCAACAGACAACAGGAGGAACAGGCCTAGAACTTTGTCTGATACCTTCATGGTGGATGTGGAAAATAAATTTGACCTGTTGCTTCAGTTAGAAGATGGTGAGCCTCAAGCAGTTGCAGGTGTAGACAGGGCACAACAGACTTTCAGCAGCAAATTGAAAAGTAAGAATGTAGGGAAATCAGTAAAGAGAAAGAAAGTGTTGTTGTTAGGTAGTTCCCATGGAAGAGGTGTTGGCCAACTTTTGCAGGATGAACTAGGATTAGAATACCATGTCACCAATTTTTTTAAACCTAGGGCTGGTCTGGAGCAGGTGACAGAGAATTTAGTATCACTTTGCAAAGATTTCACTAAGGAAGACACCATGGTTATAGTGGGTGGGCCAGGTAATAGTATTGACAGAGATCCTGGGTACAGTATAGAGTGTGACCTGGCAAAGAGTGCATCAGCATTGAAGCATACTAGTGTTGAGTTTGCATCTGTTCTTGGGCACCATGACCGACCTCATTTGAACTCTTCTGCCAAGAGAGTCAATTTGGAGTTGGAACGGCTGCTTGTGTCGGGTGCAGGGTCACACATTGGTGTGGTTCCTGTTGATTCTCTCAATAGGTGGGATTATACGAGGCATGGCCTTCATCTCAACAGGAAAGGGAAGGATAAACTGGCTGGGAAAACAGCAGGAAAGTGGGTAAACTGGCTGGGAAAACAGCAGGAAAGTTAAAGGGGGAAGGCACTGTCAAGAGTTATAAAATACCAGTGGTTACAGGGTACAGAAAAGACCTTTTTAGGGTAGGGAGGACAGAAAGAAACCAAGTCTTAAGAGAGCTTAGGATTGAGACAAACCTTCAGTTTGAGAAAGAAACCAAAAAACATAATTCTAGCTTATTACATCAGCACAAACAGCTGTTGGTTAAGAATTTTCAACAATCAGCAGAAATTTCAATTCTACCCAATTTTAACTCAGTCAATGTGAACTGTGAGCTATCTTTATTGCATCAAAATATTTGAGGACTGAGAAATAAATTTAATGAATTAATTATGTGCATAGAAGAATTAGAGTGGTCAAACCCAGCTGACATAATCTGCCTCTCTGAACATCAAGTGACCAAGTATTACAGGATTTAGGTTAGCATCTCACTTTTGTAGAGCAGAAATGGAGAAAGGAGGGGTTGCCACATTCTTTAGGAACTGTCATAAATTTAAGAACATAGACATTCATAAATTTTGCCTTGAACAGCATATAGAAGCTTGTGCAACAGAAGGAGAATTTAACAAAAAAATCTTTCATAATATTAAGTGTATATTGAGCACCTGCAGTTAGATTTAATCTGTTCATAAACCACCTTGAAGCTGTACTGGCCCATTTAACAATCAAAAACAAAGAAATAGTGGTTTCTGGTGCCATCAATGTAGATTTCCTCAAAGACTCTCCCAATAAGAACTTATTTGAGTTAATAACACTATCATTCAACTTAATTCCCACTGTAAAGTTCCCCTCCAGGGTATGAAATTGCTCACAAACAGCCACTGATAACATCTTCATAGAAAAGTCCAATGAACAAAATTATATTACAAAACCAATAGTCAATGGCCTCTCAGACCATGACATGCAGTTCCTTCTGTTGATGTTAATACCGAACAGGATATAAAATCTGTTAAATCTGAGCTCAAGCGGGTAATCAGTAAGCCAAAAATTGATTATTTTAGGACACTCCTCAGAGACATTCACTGGACTGATGTTTACAGTGCTCATGGCATGAATGAAAAATGTAACACTTTTGCTAATAAAGTGCTTACCTTATTTGAACACTGTTTTCCCCCAAAACTAACCAAGGTT
The DNA here is from genome assembly GCF_023897955.1 of Schistocerca gregaria. Lineage (NCBI taxonomy): Eukaryota > Metazoa > Arthropoda > Insecta > Orthoptera > Acrididae > Schistocerca > Schistocerca gregaria. The sequence goes on along the minus strand of NC_064923.1, from coordinate 615,705,184 downwards.
AGAGCAAAGTCTACAAAGAAGCCACGGATTATTCAAGGAATAGAGGTGTCTTTTAAAACAAAAAGAAAACTGTGTCTGTCAATCCAAAACAGTTCTGATGTTGATGCTATAGCACATTACAAGAAATACTGCAAAATATTAAAGACTATAATACGGACATCAAAGCAAATATATTACAAGGACACGATAGTCATATCAGATAACAAAATAAAGACAATATGGGATATAGTGGAGGAAGAAACCTTTAGAACCAGTCATGAAGGGGGACAAATAGCATTGAGAGTAAATGATACATTGGTGAAAGATGTGTATAGTGTTGCAGAACTTTTTAACAAACATTTTATAACTGTTGCTGAAAAGATGGGATTGTCAGGTTCTGTAGATGCTGCTGTGGAATAGCTCAGACCAGACATTCCATAATATGAATTTGACCCTTACTACCCCAGCAGAAGTAATGTTCATCATAAAATCAAAAACATCTAGTGGGTATGATGAAATATCAACAAAGGTAAAGAATGTGATTCTGAGTCACTGAGCCGTAGAGAAGGCAATGTTCCTAGGGCTAGGCCCCCAAATACAAGGTCTCTGGTGCTCCAGGTTGGGGGTTGTGTAGAGGTCTACCTCCCCTCTCGTGGAAAACAAGACTTGGTCAGGATATTCTACACTTGCCTCAGAAACAGGACTGTCTTAATTGGAACAGAACTTCGGAATGAAAACCAGACTTGAGATTTGGAACATGGAATGTAAGAAGTTTGTTCAGGCCAGGAAGTGTGCTAACTCTAGTCAGCCAACTAGAAAAATAAACACTACAGATTATAGCACTACAGGAAATCAAATGACCAGGAACAGGGTCTGGAGCGAGGCCTATGAAAAAGACAGGCAGCGGCGCATACGTCACGAAGGTAGTCCTGCACTCGGTCGCTCGCTCAAATCAGCAGACACATTTATATCGTGTATTGATCTTAAATTAAATTTTGCTGTAGTACTGTTAATCAGGATTTCATAATAGCAGATTCCAGTGGAAGATGCAATTCTCATAAGTACTTACATGCCCAGCTGTGAGTTAACAGGTTTAGAATCGCATTTTGTCTGCTGAGCTGAGTGAGCGAGTGAGTTCAAGACTACCTTCGTGACGTACACGCCACAGCCAGTCTTTCTCGTGGACCTCGGTCTGGAAGAGCAATTACAGGAAGTATTCCGAATGGAGATTTTGATGACCACTGAGAATTTGGAACAGGCTTTTATGTTAGTAACACAGAGCTAAACTTGGTAAAAGAATTCTAATCCATAAGTAACAGAATTTTGTGCATAACAATTGGTGGATAAAGCTTAGATGTGACCTTTCATAATGCACATGCTCCTTGTGAAGACAAAGAGGAACTCATGAAAGAAGAACTCTATAGTCAACTGAATCTCACATATGACTCACTTCCAAAACATAATATCAAAATAATACTTGGGGACTTCAATGCTAAGTAAGGTAGGAAGAGAGCCAACTTACAGGTCTGTCATTGGAAATGACACCTTACATAAAAAACAAAAAGTAATGACAATGGTAGCCGTTTGATTACATTTGCTACAGGTCACAACCTATGTGTATGTAGTACCATGTTCCCCATAAAAATATTCATAAGGGGACATGGGTTTAACCTGATGGCCAAACTGTGAACCAGATAGATCATGTATGTATCCAAAAATGTTTTGCAAATCGCATCAAGGACACTAGGTCATACAGAGGAGCAGACTGTGACACGATCATTTCCTAGTAATAGCTAAAATGACAGTAAAATTTAAGAAAGCCACAAAAAGGGTAATATATAATGTAAATATGTTAAAGGAGCCAGAAAGAAAGGAACAGTTTGTGACAAAAATAGCTGGGAAGACAACAAATGTGGGGCAAATGGAGTCTGGTCACAATAACATAAATGAAGACTGGACAAAAACCAAAGCTGCCCTGAATGAAGCAGCTGCAAAAGTTTTGGGAAAACAGAAAAAACCTAACTGGGTATGGTTCAACCAGATAGGCAAAAGAAAAATTGAGAAAAGGAGAGCTAGAAAGGGGTGGTGAACAAACATGAATAATGTACAACTAAAAGAGAACTTTACTCAGATAAGGAAAGAAATATCAACAGTTCTTAGACAGGAAAAAAGGAAATATTACAATGACATACTTAATGAGGCAGAGGAGGATCTCACTCACCATAGGACTAGACAAATGTTTCAAAATGTGCAAAAATGTACCAAAAAGTATGTAAAGAAAGAACAGTTGACTAAAGATGAAAAGGGAAGAATACTAGTGAATGGGAAAGAGATAGGGCAAAGATGGGCAGAGTACTTCTCCCAGCTCCCTAAATTGCAAAGACCCCACAGAGCTTCTTCCTTTTGAGTCCCCACAAACTGTGGACACAGAAATGAATACCCCCACTGAATATGAAATCACACAAATACTCAAAAAATTAAAAGACAACAAAGTGGTTGAGGAAGACCAAATTGTTGCAGAGCTCATAAAAATGGAGGACCTGACCATGTAAGAACCATGAAAGTCTCATACGGAATGTCTGGGAGCACGAAAGTCTCTCAGAAGATTGGAAAATGGCCATCATCTGCCCATTACTGAAAAAGAATGACTCCCTGGTATGTGACAGTTATAGGGGAATATCTCTGCTAGATGTCAGCTATAAAGTACTATCTCTATGCTTCCTAAATAGGATACTACAAATTGCTGAAGAAGTTGTAGGAGACTACGAATGTGAGTTTAGACACAACAGATCAACAATGGACTACCTATTTGCCCTACGTCAAACAACTGAAAAATGCTGGGAATATAATACAGACATGCACATGCTCTTCATTGACGTCAAAAAATCCTACAACAACATACACAGGGATACTATAATCAGAGTATTAAAGGAATTTGAGCTTCCATCTACAATAATCCGCTTGGTGGCATTGTGTTTAGAACAAACACTCTGTAAAGTGCAGACAAGTACCGGTCTATCAGAACAGTTGGAAGTTCGAACCAGCCTCAGACAGGGAGATGCCTTCTCCCCTATATTATTCAACCTTGTGTTACAAAAAATGGACCAGGAATTTATGAAAAATGACCCCATTGGAATATCCCTAGACCATATGTAAATGACTCGACTGGTACACACAGATGATTTAATCCTAATCAGCAGTAGTAGAGAAGAGCTCAGAAGAATGGCAGGCTCGTACTGCAAGATTGCCAATAGGGCAGGCTTGCAAGTCAGCGAAGATAAGACAGAATACATGGTCCTGATCAAGTCAGCAAGAAATGAAGACCTGCTCATGTTGGACAGTCTCCAATTCAAAAGGCCAAATACTTTCAAATAACTTAGTAGTCTCTACAGTGATCAGAACCACTGTGAAATGGAAATAAATGCAAGAATTGTTGGAGGCAACAGAGCATACTGTAGCCTTCAGGATGTGCTGAAGAAAAGATCCCTGTCAAGAAGTTTCAAGATCAGACTTTACCAAAGTATGATTATGCCAGTGCTTATGTACAGTTGTAAAAGCTTCATCTTTTGGAGAAACGAAAAATCCTCAGAAAAATATATGGTCCTGTGATAGATTCACAAACAGGGGAATGGAGAATTCGAAAAAATGAAGAATTAAAAGAGCTTTATGCACAGCCTGACATTATAAAAAGAATAGGCTGTGGCTGGAGAGAGGTACCAGGGACAACCACAGACAAGATGGAAGGACAATATTGACAAGGACGCCGAGGACATGGGACTAGGAGCTGGCGAGTGGTGGCAGGAGGCTCACAACTATGAACGATGGAGGAGAAGTGTGGAGTAGGCATATGGTCACTAACGCCCAAGCCACGGATAAGTAAGTAAGTAAGTAAGATTCTGAGTTATGAAACATATTAAGCTATCTGTGTAATCAGCCATTTATCAGTGGAATATTTCCTGAATGGCTGAAATATGCTGAAGTTAAGGAACTGTTTAATAAGAGAGATAAAGAAATAGCATCAAATTTCCATCCAGTTTCACTTTTGACAGCATTCTCAAAATTGGCTTTATAACCATCTTATCACAAATAACATACTGTCAAAGTCGCAGTTCGGATTTCTGAAGGGTACTGATATTGAGAAGGCTATCTACACTTACAGTGAAAATGTACTTAATTCACTAGATAAAAATTGCAAGCAACTGGTATATTTTGTGATCTGTCAAGGGCATTTGACTGTGTAAATCACAATATCCTTTTAAGTAAATTAGAATATTATGGTGTAACAAGAAATGATGCAACATGGTTCAAATCTTATATCTCTGGCAGGAAACAAAGGGTGTTATTAGGAAAGAGACATGCATTAACCTATCAGGCATCATTCAGCTGCGAACTAATTACATGTGGCCCTTACTTTTTCTTGTGTATATCAATGGCCTTTCATCAGTAACATTACCAGATGCCAAGTTTGTTTTGTTTGCCGATGATACGAACATTGCAATAAATAGCAAATCATTGTAGTCTTAGAAAGATCGACTAATAAAATATTTGTGGACATTAATCATTGGTTCGTAGCCAATTCTTTGTCACTAAACATTGAAAAAAAAAAAAAAAAAAAAAAAACCACTACATGTTCAGAACTTGTAAGGGGTGTCCCATGAGAATATGCCTAACATATGATAACAGGCAGATAGAAGAAGTGGACAGTGTTAAATTCTTGGGATTACAGGTTGATAATCAATTCAACTGGGAGGAGCACAACACAGAACTGCTGAAGCATCTTAACAAATCTCTGTTTGCAGTACGAATTGTGTCAGACATAGGGAATGTTGTTGTTGTTGTCTTCAGTCCTGAGACTGGTTTGATGCAGCTCTCCATGCTACTCTATCCTGTGCAAGCTGCTTCATCTCCCAGTACCTACTGCAACCTACATCCTTCTGAATCTGCTTAGTGTATTCATCTCTCGGTCTCCCTCTACGATTTTTACCCTCCACGCTGCCCTCCAATGCTAAATTTGTGATCCCTTGATGCCTCAAAACATGTCCTACCAACCGATCCCTTCTTCTAGTCAAGTTGTGCCACAAACTTCTCTTCTCCCCAATCCTATTCAATACCTCCTCATTAGTTACGTGATCTATCCACCTTATCTTCAGTATTCTTCTGTAGCACCACATTTCGAAAGCTTCTATTCTCTTCTTGTCCAAACTAGTTATCGTCCATGTTTCACTTCCATACATGGCTACACTCCAAACAAATACTTTCAGAAACGACTTCCTGATACATAAATCTATATTCGATGTTAAAAAATTTCTCTTCTTCAGAAACGCTTTCCTTGCCATTGCCAGTCTACATTTTATATCCTCTCTACTTCGACCATCATCAGTTATTTTACTTCCTAAATAGCAAAACTCCTTTACTACTTTAAGTGTCTCATTTCCTAATCTAATTCCCTCAGCATCACCCGATTTAATTTGACTACATTCCATTATCCTCGTTTTGCTTTTGTTAATGTTCATCTTATATCCTCCTTTCAAGACACTGTCCATTCCGTTCAACTGCTCTTCCAAGTCCTTTGCCGTCTCTGACAGAATTACAATGTCATCGGCGAACCTCAAATTTTTTACTTCTTCTCCATGAATTTTAATACCTACTCCAAATTTTTCTTTTGTTTCCTTTACTGCTTGCTCAATATACAGATTGAATAACATCGGGGAGAGGCTACAACCCTGTCTCACTCCTTTCCCAACCACTGCTTCCCTTTCATGCCCCTCGACTCTTATTACTGCCATCTGGTTTCTGTACAAATTATAAATAGCCTTTCGCTCCCTGTATTTTACCCCTGCCACCTTTAGAATTTGAAAAAGAGTATTCCAGTCAACATTGTCAAAAGCTTTCTCTAAGTCTACAAATGCTAGAAACGTAGGTTTGCCTTTTCTTAATCTTTCTTCTAAGATAAGTCGTAAGGTCAGTATTGCCTCACGTGTTCCAACATTTCGACGGAATCCAAACTGATCCTCCCCGAGGTCTGCATCTACCAGTTTTTCCATTCGTCTGTAAAGAATTCGTGTTAGTATTTTGCAGCCGTGGCTTATTAAACTGATAGTTCGGTAATTTTCACATCTGTCAGCACCTGCTTTCTTTGGGATTGGAATTATTATATTCTTCTTGAAGTCTGAGGGTATTTCACCTGTCTCATACATCTTGTTCACAAGCTGGTAGAGTTTTGTCATGACTGGCTCTCCCAAGGCCGTCAGTAGTTCTAACGGAATGTTGTCTACTCCGGGGGCCTTGTTTCGACTCAGGTCTTTCAGTGCTCTGTCAAACTCTCCACGCAGTATCGTATCTCCCATTTCGTCTTCATCTACATCCTCTTCTATTTCCATAATATTGTCCTCAAGTACATCGCCCTTGTATAAGCCTTCTATATACTCCTTCCACCTTTCTGCCTTCCCTTCTTTGCTTAGAACTGGGCTGCCATCTGAGCTCTTGATATTCATACACGTGGTTCTCTTCTCTCCAAAGGTCTCTTTAATTTTCCTGTAGGCAGTATCTATCTTACCCCTAGTGAGATAAGCTTCTACATCCTTACATTTGTCCTCTAGCCATCCCTGTTTAGCCATTTTGCACTTCCTGTCGATCTCATTTTTGAGACGTTTGTATTCCTTTTTGCCTGCTTCATTTACTGCATTTTTATATTTTCTCCTTTCATCAATTAAATTCAATATTTCTTCTGTTACCCAAGGATTTCTAGCAGCCCTCGTCTTTTTGCCTACTTTATCCTCTGCTGCCTTCACTACTACATCCCTCAGAACTACCCATTCTTCTTCTACTGTATTTCTTTCCCCTATTCCTGTCAATTGTTCCCTTATGCTCTCTCTGAAACTCTGTACAACCTCTGGTTCTTTCAGTTTATCCAGGTCCCATCTCCTTAATTTCTCACATTTTTGCAGTTTCTTCAGTTTTAATCTACAGGTCATAACCAATAGATTGTGGTCAGAGTCCACATCTGCCCCTGGAAATGTCTTACAACTTAAAACCTGGTTCCTAAATCTCTGTCTTACCATTACATAATCTATCTGATACCTTTTAGTATCTCCAGGGTTCTTCCACGTATACAACCTTCTTTCATGATTCTTAAACCAAGTGTTAGCTATGATTAAGTTGTGCTCTGTGCAAAATTCTACTAGGCGGCTTCCTCTTTCATTTCTTAGCCCCAATCCATATTCACCTACTATGTTTCCTTCTCTCCCTTTTCCTACACTCGAATTCCAGTCACCCATTACTATTAAATTTTCGTCTCCCTTCACTATCTGAATAATTTCTTTTATTTCATCGTACATTTCTTCAATTTCTTCATCATCTGCAGAGCTAGTTGGCATATAAACTTGTACTACTGTAGTAGGTGTGGGATTCGTATCTATCTTGGCCACAATAATGCGTTCACTATGCTGTTTGTAGTAGCTTACCCGCATTCCTATTTTCCTATTCATTATTAAACCTACTCCTGCATTACCCTTATTTGATTTTGTGTTTATAACCCTGTAGTCACCTGACCAGAAGTCTTGTACCTCCTGCCACCGAACCTCACTAATTCCCACTATATCTAACTTTAACCTATCCATTTCCCTTTTTAAATTTTCTAACCTACCTGCCCGATTAAGGGATCTGACATTCCACGCTCCGATCCGTAGAATGCCAGTTTTCTTTCTCCTGATAACGACATCCTTCTGAGTAGTCCCCGCCCGGAGATCCGAATGGGGGACTATTTTACCTCCGGAATATTTTACCCAAGAGGATGCCATCATCATTTAATCATACAGTAAAGCTGCATGTCCTCGGGAAAAATTACGGCTGTAGTTTCCCCTTGCTTTCAGCCGTTCGCAGTACCAGCACAGCAAGGCCGTTTTGGTTAATGTTGCAAGGCCAGATCAGTCAATCATCCAGACTGTTGCCCCTGCAACTACTGAAAAGGCTGCTGCCCCTCTTCAGGAACCACACGTTTGTCTGGCCTCTCAACAGATACCCCTCCGTTGTGGTTGCACCTACGGTACGGCCATCTGTATCGCTGAGGCACGCAAGCCTCCCCACCAACGGCAAGGTCCATGGTTCATGGGGGGGAGAACATAGGGAATATAAAAATCAAAAAGCTGGCATACTATGATTACTTTCATTCCATAATGACATAGGTATTATTTTTGGGGGTAATTCAACAAGCCAAGCTAAAGTTTTCTAGGCACAAAAATGTGCAATAAGAGTTATATGTGGTGTAAACTCAAGAACATTCTGCAGAAGCCTGTTTAGGGAACTAGGGATACTAACTACTGCTTCCCAATATATTTATTCCTTAATAAAATTTGTCATTAAAAATATATCACTTTTTCAAACCAACAGCTCAGTTCATCGAATCAATATTAGAAATAAGAATAATCATCACAAGGATTTAATGTCACTCACTCTTGTACAAAAAGGTGTGCAATATTCAGGAACACAAATTTTGTTGTTAAGCTTTTGTTTAACAACCAATGAAATTCAGTTTAAGAGAAGCCTAAAAATGATGATCATTCCACTTGGTACCTGTGGAAGGTACATTAGCTTATTTGTTTCTGTTGTAAATATTTGTCATGTATTATTGTTTGTCTGACATGCTATCCATCCTGGAGGACCTCCTCACTACGTATCAATTGGAATGAAAGTAAATCTAATCTAAACAGTATCTTAGCTTCATTTTTTAAGCATTGCATCTAATTTAAAGACTTCTACAACTAAAATTAAAGTAATGGGTTTACTATGAAAGAAACCAATGGAGTCAAAAATCTGCATCAATGGTAGAACGTTGGAGCTAGTGTTTCATTTCCAATACTCAGCTCCGACAAAACCTTTGAAGAGAGTGGGGATGTAAAAAGTAAAACAAACACTTATATGAGAATAGGTGGACAGCTGCAAGAACCCTCAAAGGATAATTAAACAAGGAAAGAGAAATGATTTTTTTGTAAAATAATGGCTGCTCCACTTGTACAGAGCACGATGTTGGGCTCCAAGGAAAAAAAGATGTTAGTCAATTGGAAATGTCAGGAATGAAGTTTCTCAGACCTGTAGAAGGTTACAGCAGAGAAGATAAAATCAGGAACAATTGCGTAAGTTCTGAATTTAGTGTGCAAAACTATAACACTGAAAGCTGCACTGAACAAAACTGAATGATGAGGACATGTTTGTGTACATTGAATTCCAGGATCCTAATGCAATCCTTAAAAATCTTTGAGGAGAAAATCAGTATGTACACAGGATACAATATGACGAAAATAGAGCAGGACTGTCTGAGATTAAACCTGGAACGCCAGAATTAGTGTACACTTGAGATTATGAACTGACAATAACAAATATATGATTTGTTTTGAAACTGTCTTTCATTAATTGAGGTGCCATATCCAGTTTTATATTTTGAACAAGTATGAGGGGGGATAATTATCACAAATACTTCCAGGTACCTTGCTACATTGAGTGTACCTACATGTAGATGCAGTTCTGTAGCTCGCTGTGTTGTGAATGCATTACCAAAAATGCCTTTCATTGTCTGCTTTTTATTGTAGTTGACTTATGTTCATATCTGTAAGCTTCAGTTATCTGTAGTCAGCTAGGCTCCACACTGTCCAGAAGAATTTTAGAATTTCTGAATTGTTGTGAAGCAGTTGACAACAATGAAAACCCTCTCCAGTTCATAGTTTGCTGTCTTCATATTTTTTATTCTTCTTTAATGGTGCTAGCATTTCCAGAATTCTGCCAGCTTTTGTCTTCACATTAGCATTGTGACTCAGCCATCTCTTGGCATGACGTTACTTGAAACAGTTCGAACAGGTAGTCAGTCATCCTTGGGGCATGATGTGTTGTGGCGTTATAATTTACATTCTTCTTGTGCAATTGAGTAAATGAATCCAAGTGCGCATTCGTTTGGTTTGAACTCCTTTTCATCTGATGGACTTATAATTGCTGGAGTGTGTCAGTTTGTCTCTTGGTGCTGGCCACAGCACTTAGCTTCATTGCTAAATGTATTGCGTTACTACCTCATCTGTGATATGTGACTCTGTTAGTATGTTAGTTTGAGTGATAATTATGCAGACTCTGCTTCTCTCACCTTATCAATAGCACACTTTCTTCCAAACCAGTTGTTTCTAATGACTTCTTGCACATTCATGTTTCCATCTCTTGCTTGAATGATTCTGAATGCACCTATCTGCAGTCTTCTGTAGAAATACTACCAGCTTAGCTTCTTAGTTGACACATTGCTCTCAGGCAAATTTTTAGGTTTCATAAGTTCTCTTGGTCCATTCTGCATACTTCAAAACATACCTCATGCATAATGAGCCAATGTACATTTATCTGCTTAATTTTTTAAGAAAGGGTTTTGATGAAGCAAGCTGGGATCTCTATTTCCTCTCATTTTGCCATCTGTGTCCTTAAATTCATTTTACTTTTATTTTTATCTAATTGCCATTAACGTGCTTGAGTATAGTATGCATTTCCACAAAAGAGAAAGGCTGGCCCTCAGTCTTAAGGAACATAGCACCAGGTGTAATGCTGTACTTAATTTTGTGTATTTAATTAATTTCCTAATTTATTTTGACCATTCCTAATTAATATCTTTTGATAAAGATGATTATAGGGTGAAATCAGTAATTGGTTCTTGACCTAGAGTCTGTTGTTGACTTAAACAAATATAAATTCTGTACTAGTTATAAACATTTGGAAGAAGAGCCATTAGGATTCTTAAAGTATTTATTTTGCACTATTCAAAAACATGTTAGCAAAGCCAGCCCTTAATTAACTCCAAAATAATTACCAGGTTTGTCAAAAATACAGTTAATTTCATTATTTAAACAATAATTTGGCCTAACATTTGTAGTAAAAGGAAATGTCAAAAAGAAAGAATCGCTCAATGTATTCAGTTAATTGAATGAGTTTTGTTTTAATTGTAATTTCTGTAACTTGAACATCAAACAATGTATAGTTTCAGTGACCCGTTGATTTAGAAGTTCTCATTGGAGTCAATTGCAGCACCCTCATGTAGATTTAGCAGCACTGGTGGATCCTAACATTCTGGTCATGTTGACACATCCTCTTCACTATGATGAGCATCGGTGGTAGCTGCTCCTGTCAAAGCTTCACAGTCATTGAGCAGGTCTTCAGTTTCCTGTAATGACAAGCCCCCAGTTGGGCTGCATACAGGGAACAGGGATAGTATCACTGTGTTTTTGTTTTCTTGATGAGGTGTCATAATCCTGGGCCTCATACGTTACATCCAACAAGCAACAAACAGTATGATACAGCACATGACAGTGATTTACTAACTTTTACAATAGTTCCACTTTCCCTTCATTTATAAAAACCTATAGAAGGTCTTTCTCTTGAGCATCCAGGGTCCATATGCCACCCAGCTATCTTGCTTCTTTGATTCTGGTATGAGGTGTTTCATTGTGTGTTCATAAGTATTGTCAAGATGAAACATTAACAGTGTATTCATTGTCACTTCCACTTGATGACCAGGAACTCAAAGAATAGTATGAAACCTGTAGTGGCTTACTTTCCTGTGTTGCATGTAAATGTCATGACGAGCAGTATCCCAATCTCTAAGTTCAACATCAACTTACATCTAGAAGATATTTGCCAACATCTTATTAAAGCATTCTGTGAGACCGTTATCTGTTGGTAATAGCAGTTGTCACTCTGTGCATGATGTCACACTAAGGAATTATCGCTGACCCTAGTCTTCACTGGAGATCTTTTCCACAGTCAGATACCACTGCATGGGGTACTCTTTGCTTCTAAATGATGATTTCTGCAAGGAACGTCACAATTCCCACAGCTTCTGTGACAGCATATTAGATGAGTAGTTAATGCTGATTATTATTCATTGATTTCCATTTGTCAGCTTTAGGAACCTCCCCAAGAGGTCAATTCCAATTCTGTAGAATGGCACTGCTACATGCAGAGTTGACACCAGACGCCCTGGAGTTAATTGTGGCACATGCTTCCATTGTTGGAATTTTTTTTACAGTGGCTGCTCACATAGTCTGTAATGAATTGGTAGAGATCTGGTTGGTAATACCTATGTCTGATTCTGCGTAGAGTCTTAATGAATCACAGGTGACCAGTTGATGGAGTTTCTTGGAAATATTTTTGGGTAGCTGGCTGTAGATGAGCTGGGATAACAAGCAACCATTTCAGCTGAATTGTAGTTCCTCTTATAAACATATTGTTAATTAATTAGAGCTCTCCTTTGGTCAGTTTCTCCTTCTTTAGGGTTTATGTGATTTTCAGCCGTGCTGGATCTTCCCTTTGTTCAGCAGCAATGTCATTTAGTGTAGTGACGACTGAGATTTCATTGATGTTGCTGTGTTCTGCTGAAGGATTCCTTGGATGACTGTCAGTGTCATTGCATTTGCATCTGCATCTGCTTTTGTGAACCACTGTGACTTCATACTTCTGAAGCCTTGGTGCCCATCTTATTGGTCAACCTGACAGATCCTTCACTCTAGTAAACCTGAATAGTGAATGGTGGTCCTTCACAATGGTGAATGGTTTGTGAAATAAATATGGCTGGAACTTTTTAATGTCCCAAACAACTCCAAGACACTCTTTCATTGTTGTAGAGAAGTAGACTCAGACTTGGAGAATACTCAGGAAACATAAGCTATCACATTTTTAGTGCCTTCCAGAGTCTGTACGACAACTGTTTCTATGACATAACTGCTAAAGCCAGTGTGAAGTTCTGTCTCAGCATCCCCACCATACAGTGCCAGGCCAGGGGAAAATGTTAACACCTCCTTAAGGACAAGGAAATATCTTTCTCGCATCTCATTGCAAGAAAATTTGTTGTCTCCCTGCATTAGTTGAGGCAAGGGATGTGCATTAGTACAGTAGTCCTTCACAGATTATTGGCAGTACAAACACATTGCAGAGAAATTCTCACATCATGAATGTGTCAAGGAGTAGGAAAACCTGTGACTGATTTTATTTTCTTTGGATTAGGACACTCTCCATAGTCATTCATGAGGTGCCGTAAGATTTTTATTTCTTGGGCAGCAAAAAAGCAGTTTTTATGAATTCATGCAGAGACCTGCTGTCTGAACACATTTCACCACTTTTGTCAGGTTTCTTAAATGTTCTTCAGTTGTCTTCGAAAAAAAAATGGCAATGTCATCCAGATAGCAAAACACATTGTCCATTTACGGTACCAAAGCAGTGTGTCCATCATACGAGGGTGGTTTGAAAAGTTCTTGGAACAGAATAGAAAAAAAGTACTTACATCACTGAAACTTTTTATTTTTATTTTTAAATGTAGTCTCCTTGTTGATTAATCCACTTGGTCCAACGATGTTCTAGAGCCTCGATCCCATCTTGAAAATGAGTGTCCTCCAGGCCTGCAAAATAGTTGTTAACTCTGTCTATCAGTTCTTTGTTTGAAGTGAATCTTTGTCCACCAAGAAAAATTTTCAGTTTTGGGAAGAGCTGGAAGTCTGACAGAGCTACATCAGGTGAATAAAGTGGGTGTGGCAACAATTCCTATCGTAGTTCATGAAATTTTGCCATGGCAATGGCATGTTTTTGATCCAGCATTAAGAGTCGTGGCACCCATCTTGCAGATAATTTTTTCATTTCTAATTCTTCAGTTAAAATGTGATATACCCTTTCAGATGACATCTGGCAAGCATGAGCAATTTCACGCACTTTCAATCGGCAATCCTCCATGACCAATTTGTGCACTTTTTCAATGATTTCTGGAGTAATGACACATCTTGGCTGCCCACTGCATGGATCATCATCTAAGCTCTCCCAACCAAACTTAAATGTATTTGTCCATTTGGCAACAGTTGAATATGAAGGTGCAGAGTCCCCCAGTGTATTCTGGAAACCATCGTGAATGTCATTTGCTTTTATACCTTTCTTTACGAAATACTTAATCAGTGCTCAAGCCTCGATTTTTTCCATCTTTGCAAATCACTATGTGGGAACAACAACAGAGCCACATCACCGCCACAGCCCTCTTCCAAGAGCACTGATGTGGCAACAGTCCAATGAATATCATGTGAACAACCCAAGCTAGCGCTGACCTCTCATGGTGATTCCGAGAACTTTTCAAACCACCCTCGCATGTTCAAAGGTCAGTGGAATGTTACACAGTCCAAAGGGCATAACTTTGATCTCATAGAGGTCAGGAGCTGTGAAGCCATTCATTTCTTTGTTAGCCTCATTGATCTCAACTTGTCAGCACCCTGTCTATATGTCCATTGTTGAGACATACTTTTCTCGTTTCAAGCAATAATCTAGGATGTCATCAATGTGTGGCAGTGGGTAGACATCTCTTTTTCATGACTTTGTTCAGCTGTCAATAGTCAGTGTAGGAAGACCGTATGTTATCACAGGAGAGGGCCAAGGACACTCTGAAGGTTCAGTGATATCACCTTCTCCACTTCTACCTAGATTATCCATTATTCAGCTGATGACACCCTTTACGAGCATTGGCTAACTGGTGAGTGATCCCAGGTGTTGATACAATGTTTTACCATGGGCTGCTTGGTCTGTCTTTCCTCCATTCCATATTTGAAAGCATCCAAAAATTGGCACATAATGGCTAACAATCAACAACATTATATCTCTAACAATCAGCGACATTGTTTCTTGGCTAGGCCAAATCCCATTTCAGTTCAACTGTAGCTTCCTTCTCTGCAATGTATGGACAGGTAGCAAAGCTTAATTCTTTCTCAGTGGCTCTAAGCTGCCCTTCTTGGACTTGTTTGGCTACAGCTAAGCATTTACCTTTAAGGATGAGTTGTGGCTGTTTGTGACAGTTAGTGATCCAAAATTCTCCTAGAACACCTACAGTGCTCATGGCCATTGCTGACATAGATTTCTTTTGTGAGCTGGAGTAAACTTTTGCAGTCAATAAAAGGTTCACAGTTTAACTGAGTACCTCAATTTATGATTGGAACTCTCCTCATTTGTGACAGCAGGATAACCTATTGTACAGCAAACATTGATCCAGAGCAATCTTGTATACTTGGAATAGTTTCATCATTTGGAGCCTGGTTCAGTCTACAATAGGTGATGATTTCTGCCCGAAGTCCCATCTAAGAATAACATTATGACTACATTCTGCTAAAATGACAAATTTGAAGGACTGAATTCAGCCATTGATAGTTATTCTTACAAGACGTGTTCCTGTCAGCTGGATGTATTTCCCATTGGCAACTTTCAGCACAACTGCTTGGTTTTCATGGAACAGAGTCTTCATCAACTCGTGATGAGAAGTTTCTGACATCACAGGCAAGGAATCCATGGAGCAATTTCATTGAAGCTCTCACTTCCAAACATGGCTGCTTAGCTTAGTTTTTCTCAGTTTGACGGCTACGCAAGCGGCCGGTACCTCTGTACAATAACGGAATAGCTGTGGTGTGTTGGGAGTGACCTTGTCCAGGCTATGCCACTGGGCTTACTCCAGCAGGTCAACTATAATCATCAGCAGTTGATTAGTGTGAATAGAACTGTTGAAATGGTTGATGTGTGGTGGCATATTAGTAATTGAAAACTTGCCCTCTTCCTCTACAGTAACATACAAAGTGTCTATGGTCTCCACAGTGCAAACACACCAGTGTGATGTCTAACACCCCCCGAATTTCCATTCTTCTGCTGGGTGTTATACTTGGTGGAAGAGTTGGGTTGAACCTCAACTGGTCAGATGTGACTTGTTTGATGGCTGCGTACAAGTCTGACTTGGTGGATCCCATTCTTCCTGGCACACTTAACTGGTGACAGCAATTGGTGCTAAAAGTCAATTACCTTTTGATGAATGGGGTCAACATTCATGGCATATGGCTCTTGTTTACTTGGTTGGTGAGAGTTCTGGATGCCATGCTGTATATCTTTGTGGTATTGTCAGGTACATCACCCACAGGTAAGAGCAAACTTCAAACATGCAATGAGTCATGACTTCATCATAATAGATGTTCTTGTATGAACCAGCCAGCAGCTTCAGACAAGCTTGTAGTGATTCGAGAATTTCCACGTAAATTCTAGAACCCCTTGTTCTTCTACTATCGTGAACACATGATATTTTAAAAATAATTGTATCTTATGGTGTTTCATATCGTTGATTAGTGTAACAAGAAAAAAGAATAACAGTTGAAACATTGTTAATTAAACTTCACGTATGGGACTCACTAGAGGCAAGACAGGTTCATATATTATGTGGTTGTAGAACTAAATCTATTGCAGATGTTTTTAATCAAGTCTAACGGAAGATGAGTTATTTGACTTGCAGGTATTCAAATACTTATGCGAGAAGGAATGAATTTGTTATTTGTGGAACTTAAAATATATTAAGACTAAACTAAAAGTATTCTGCAAGTATCCACTTATTTCATGAGTAGAGAGAGATAGAGAGTGAGTCTGTTAAATTTCATAAACCAGCAGTATTCTTCAGAGAAGGTGGTTTTTGAGATCGTTGGAGCTGGCGATCCAGAGAAGAAGATTAGCTGTGCAGATCAAGTAAGTCAACTGATGTGAGAGAGATGTGAATTTTGCATGCAATCCAATTTCACACCACACTCCAGGTCATCTAAAGCGTTAGAAGCTGAGTCACTACAAGTCACAAAATATTACATTCATTATTATAAATTAAATTACACCTTTGCCATACACAAATGAGATAAAGCTTTGTAAAGAAAATAGCTAATGACAGTAAAAATTTCAGCTTCATATCTACAATACTGAAGTGACACAATAGTCCATGTGTGGCAAACAAATAATTAACACAGTCACTGATTAAAGTTCTTAAACAACTGTCCTTGAAGCCTAACAGTCATATCAACATGGACATTATGTGCACAATAAGTATAATTTGGAAACAACACAGTTCACAGCCTGATGATATTGTCACAGTGAGCCTTACTGAAGTTTGGCACAATCGATAATAACAATTACACAATTCATTACCCAATTGATCTTTTGAAACAGTCACTAAACTAAAGAATAGTCACACAGTCCAAAATTTATATAAAACTTGGCACATTTTATGACTTTTAATCTGTTCTAACTTCTCTGTGGTACACTGCCAAGTGGTTTTGGGCACAGATCTTGCCCACATCATAATCTTTCTGTAGACTGACCTAAAATGGCTTCCACACTGCCTCTTTTATAAGTTGACAGTAATTAAAATCAAAGTGATCTATTGTAGTGTACTAAGTTTTTGGAAATTACAATTAAAGAGTTACATTTCTGAGTAACTGAATAGTGGAGAGAGTTTTGTTTTATCATGAACTTTTAGATACAATAATAACTGCTATTGAATTATGCTCTCTAATTTGCCAAAATGTGTGATTCTGTTTCTTTAACAATGTTTTAATTAAAGAAGCTAATTACTATGAAACTAAATGAGGTCAAATCTTGCTAACATGTTACCAGTATTAGCTGTATAAATACGATAGTTATTTACATATCTTTTGGAACTACTTTATTAGGGAGTCAGTAATAAGGCATGTTTACATCTGAAGTTAGTAATGATTATAATTAGCACACTTTGTAGGTAAACTAACTGGGTCATTAGCTCCTGATAGCCACAGGAATGTAATAAACAAGAAACTTAAGTTGGCAAAGCCCTATATCAATATTTGAGATTTTTAGATACTGTGCACATTCCATGTAAATGATCATATTGAAAATTAATGATAATGATAATAATTATTATAATAATGAAAAATGTAACAGATGGAAAGGATCCACCTGCTTTGTTACATCACTCCCACATAGGGTTATGTAGAGAGATATAGCCAAATAGCTGACTATATAATCCATTGTCTAAACAACAAGTCACAACTTTTTTACAAAAAAACACACATTTAGATTAAAAATTATCTTTTTATCAAAACTGGTGATAAACTTACAATACAAAGAAATACAAACTGTTCACAACATATTCAAATACAAAATTATATTCCACATACAAAAAACACATTTCATTATCAAATGTTTGTCTCTGAAAACGGAAGTTACACAGCAAAAGAAAACAAATTATAAATACAACAAACTCTTTTACTCTTCATTGCAAACACATAAAAGGAAGGAATTTCCCATCTTCCAGTCACTTCACAACTTTTCAATCACAAATTAGCTGAAGCTTGGTCCACGCCTTTTTCAGGTCTAATTCATTGTCCAGGTCCTCTTAAGTTCATCCATTTTCTTGGAGATGGCTGTCTGCTATACTTTATCATTGTACGTGGAAAGCAAAACAAAACATCCAACTTTAGCATGCAAATAGATACCGTGAATAAACCTATATGAAAATGTTACATTTTTAAAACCATATCCACCACACACACATTCACTCACTCATTCCGTTCACACACTCTCTCTCCCTACCTATTTCTCAAGTTGTCACACTAGTTTACTTAAAATAACCCACAGAGAATGGAATCTGTCTCATTTCCTCCTTTATTTCAACTCCATTCACTTCCTCATTTCACTGAACTCAAGTCAAATATCCAATTTTATTTTTCAAATGACCAAGCACATATTTTACATATTGCAAAGAGAACAAAACCATGATCATAACACCATTACAGAATTACTAGTTATATTAAGGGGATGCAACCTGTTTCAAATACTTATGTTTTTTGACTCAAATTATATTGCTACGTTCACTAAACCCAAAAATTAAATCCTCGTGAAATTGCCTGAGACGTTACTGAATTATCCACTCTTGTCAGAATATTCACATTACTTTTGAGTTACTGCTATTAATTAATTAGCAATAACATTTTCTCCTTCACATCATCATTACCTTATGTCAATTATTTTACAGAATACAAACAAATTCCAGTAGCATGTGAAACCAAATTTGTAACTAGTATTGTATTAAAATATTACTCTTTCAGTCAACTTACCATTTTCAACATCAGGAATTACACATGCAAACAGTTTAAAATGTTGCCTAACCTGTATACAGTTAGCTCTACAGTACTCATTCATGTCTATTTAGTTCCATCATAACCTTTCAGTTCAAACCTCATTATCTACAGGAGTGCATTCTCAGTAATTACCCTGCTGCAAATACAGGCTCTTAACCATTAAAACCCACATTTCTCATTATGATTTCATTACTTTGTTGCTGCATCGTTATATCTATATTTCATATTCTTTTCATTATTACATCACTATGTCATTATTTCATTTTAACAATAAATAAATTTGCTTAGCACAAAATACCTCTACAGAACTACGCTCCACAGTAAAACAGCCTATTATTATATGCAAACTTTACTCTTGTTACATTCTTGTTGTTGTGGTCTTCAGTCCTGAGACAGGTTTGGTGCAGCTCTCCATGATACTCTATCCTGTGCAAGCTTCTTCATCTCACAGTACCTACTGCAACCTACATCCTTCTGAATCTGCTTAGTGTATTCATCTCTTGGTCTCCCTCTACGATTTTTACCCTTCACGCTGCCCTCCAATACCAAATTGGTGATCCCTTGATGCCTTAGAACATGTCCTACCAACCGATCCCTTCTTCTGGTCAAGTTGTGACACAAAATTCTCTTCTCCCCAATCCTATTCAATACTTCCTCATTACTTATGTGATCTACCCATCTAATCTTCAGCATTCTTCTGTAGCACCACATTTCGAAACTTCTATTCTCTTCTTGTCCAAACTATTTATCGTCCATGTTTCACTTCCATACATGGCTACACTCCATACAAATACTTTCAGAAACGACTTCCTGACGCTTAAATCTATACTCGATGTTAACAAATTTCTCTTCTTCAGAAACGCTTTCCTTGCCATTGCCAGTCTACATTTTATATCCTCTCTACTTCGACCATCATCAGTTATTTTGCTCCCCAAATAGCAAAACTCCTTTACTACTTTAAGTGCCTCATTTCCTGATCTAATTCCCTCAGCATCACCCGAGTTAATTCAACTACATTCCATTATCCTCATTTTGCTGTTGTTGATGTTCATCTTATATCCTCCTTTCAAGACACTGTCCATTCCATTCAACTGCTCTTCCAAGTCCTTTGCTGTCTCTGACAGAATTACAATGTCATCGGCGAACCTCAAAGTTTTTATTTCTTCTCCATGGACTTAATACCTACTCTGAAATTTTCTTTTGTTTCCTTTACCTCTTGCTGAATATACAGATTGAATAACATTGGGGATAGGCTAAAACGCTGTCTTACTCCCTTCCCAACCACTGCTTCCCTTTCATGCCCCTCAACTCTTATAATTGCCATCTGGTTTCTGTACAAATTGTAAATAGCCTTTCGCTCCCTGTATTTTACCCCTGCCACCTTTAGAAATTGAAAGAGAGTATTCCAGTCAACATTGTCAAAAGCTTTCTCTAAGTCTACAAATGCTAGAAACGTAGGTTTGCCTTTCCTTAATCTTTCTTCTAAGATAAGTCATAAGGTCAGTATTGCCTCACGTGTTCCAGTATTTCTATGGAATCCAAACTGATCTTCCCCGAGGTTGGCTTCTACTAGTTTTTCCATTCATCTGTAAAGAATTTGTGTTAGTATGTTGCAGCTGTGGCTTACTGAACTGATGGTTCGGTAATTTTCACATCTGTCAACACTTGCTTTCTTTGGGATTGGAATTATTATATTCTTCTTGAAGTCTGAGGGTATTTTGCCTGTTTCATACATCTTGCTCACCAAATGGTAGAGTTTTGTCAGGACTGGCTCTCCCAAGGCTGTCAGTAGTTCCAATGGAATGTTGTCTACTCCGGGGGCATTGTTTCGACTCAGGTCTTTCAGTGCTCTGTCAAATTCTTAACACAGTATCGTATCTCCCATTTCATCTTCATCTACATCCTCTTCCATTTCCATAATATTGTCCTCAAGTACATCGCCCTTGTATAAACACTCTATATACTCCATCCACCTTTCTGCTTTCCCTTCTTTGCTTAGAACTGGGTTTCCATCTGAGCTATTGATGTTCATACAAGTGGTTATCTTTTCTCCAAAGGTCTCTTTCATTTTCCTGTAGGCAAAACTATCTTACCCCTAGTGAGATAAGCCTCTACATCCTTACATTTCTCCTCTAGCCATCTCTGCTTAGCCAATTTGCATTTCCTGTCGCTCTCATTTTTGAGACGTTTGTATTCATTTCTGCCTGCTTCATTTACTGCATTTTTATATTTTCTCCTTTCATCAATTAAATTCAATATTTCTTCTGTACCCAAGGATTTCTACTAGCCCCCGTCTTTTTACCTACTTGTTCCTCTGCTGCCTTCACTACTTCATCCCTCAAAGCTACCCTTCTTCTTCTACTGTATTTCTTTCCCCCATTTCTGTCAATTGTTCCCTTATGCTCTCCCTGAAACTCTGTACAACCTCTGGTTTAGTCAGTTTATCCAGGTCCCATCTCCTTAATTCCCACCTTTTTGCATTTTCTTCAGTTTTAATCTACAGGCCGTAACCAATATATTTTGGTCAGTGTCAACATCTGCCCCTGGAAATGTCTTACAATTTAAAACCTGGTTCCCAAATCTCTGTCTTACCATTATATAATCTATCTGATACCTTTTAGTATCTCCATGGTTCTTCCATGTATACAACCTTCTGTCATGATTCTTAAACCAAGTGTTACCTATGATTAAGTTGTGCTCTGTGCAAAATTCTACCAGGCGGCTTCCTCTTTCATTTCTTAGCCCCAATCCATATTCACCTACTACGTTTCCTTCTCTCCCTTTTCCTACACTCGAATTCCAGTCACCCATGACTATTAAATTTTTGTCTCCTTTCACTATCTGATTAATTTCTTTTATTTCATCATACATTTCTTCAATTTCTTCGTCATCTGCAGAGCTAGTTGGCATATAAACTTGTACTACTGTAGTAGGTGTGGGCTTTGTATCTATCTTGGCCACGATAATGCGTTCACTATGCTGTTTGTAGTAGCTTACCCGCATTCCTATTTTCCTATTCATTATTAAACCTACTCCTGCATTACCCCTATTTGATTTTGTGTTTATAACCCTGTAGTCACCTGACCAGAAGTCTTGTTCCTTCCGCCACCGAACTTCACTAACTCCCATTATATCTAACATTACCCTATCCATTTCCCTTTTTAAATTTTCTAACCTACCTGCCCGATTAAGGGATCTGACATTCCACGCTCCGATCCATAGAAAAAAAGGAAAAGTATATACTCGTGCGCACGCGCACACGCACACCCCTCTCCATTAAAACCCACATCCTTTCATCTTTCCTTTTCCTTCCCTCTTTCCTGACATAGCAGCCGCCGGTTGCGAAAGCTCGAAATTCTGTGTGTGTGTTTGTGTGTTTTATTTATTGTGCCTATCTACATTATGGACAGGTAGACAATAAAAGAAAATTTTTTTCTAGAACGAGCAGAAACTAGCAAAATACACAAAGCAATCATTCATATAAGTACATCAGCTACACCATTACAATGACCACTTCTACAACCCTTTAGATCACATAACATCAACAGATACGAAGAAAGTAAATTGGAAAAAGAAAACACTACATGGCAAGCACCCGTATCATCTAACACAGCCACACATTGATCCAACATATGGCTAAGAAAAGGCAATATATACAGTGAGACGGAAGGATTCATGACTGCAATAAAAGATCAAACAATAAACACCAGGTATTAAAGCAAGCATATTATTAAAGATCCCAATACCACAACAGATAAATGCAAACTTTGCAAACAACAAATAGAAACAGTAGATCACATCACAAGCGGATATACAATACTAACAAATACAGAATACCCCAGAAGACATGACAATGTAGCAAAAATAATACATCAACAACTTGCCATACAACATAAACTACCAAAACAACACATTCCCACAGACAAGTATGCACCACAAAATGTACTGGAGAATGATGAATACAAATTATACTGGAACAGAACCATTGTAAGAGATAAAACAACACCACATAACAAACCTGACATCATACTCACCAATAAAAAGAAGAAATTAACACAACTAATCGAAATACCCATACCAAATACAACAAATATACAGAAGAAAACAGGAGAAAAAATTGAAAATACATCCAACTCGCTGAGGAAGTCAAAGACATGTGGCATCAGGATAAAGTTGACATCATACCAATTATACTATCAACTACAGGAGTCATACCACACAATATCCACCAGTACATCAACGCAATACAGCTACATCCAAACTTGTATATACAACTACAGAAATCTGTAATTATTGATACATGTTCAATTACCTGAAAGTTCCTAAATGGTAACATATACCGTACAGTTAAAAGGAAGTCATGCTTGATCACGGTCCGCGTCACTTTCCATTTTTAAGCAGACATAATGTCTGAGAAAGGAAAGAACTAATAATAATAATAATAATAATAATAATAATAATAGCTTTATTCAACATCGAATGGTACACTGCTCATGTACAAAGCAACAGTAATGATTAAAGTTATTTGTACAATACACAAGACACATTCTTCTGAATACGTCAGTAATTTACAACAAAATTACTATAAGATGTGGACTCTGACCACAATCTATCGGTTATGAACTGTAGATTAAAATGATAGATACAAAGACCACACCTACTACAACAGTACAAGTTTATATGCCAACTAGCTCTGCAGATGACGAAGAAATTGAAGAAATGTATGATGAAATAAAAGAAATTAATCAGATAGTGAAAGGAGACAAAAATTTAATAGTCATGGGTGACTGGAATTCGAGTGTAGGAAAAGGGTGAGAAGGAAACGTAGTAGGTGAATATGGATTAGGGCTAAGAAATGAAAGAGGAAGCTGCCTGGTAGAATTTTGCACAGAGCACAACTCAATCATAGCTAACAATTGGATTAAGAATCATGACAGAAGGTTGTATACATGGAAGAACCCTGGAGATACTAAAAGGTATCAGATAGATTATATAATGGTAAGACAGAGATTTGGGAACCAGGTTTTAAATTGTAGGACATTTCCAGGGGCAGATGTATACACTGACCAAAATATATTGGTTACGGCCTGTAGATTAAAACTGAAGAAACTGCAAAAAGGTGGGAATTTAAGGAGATAGGACCTGGATAAACTGACTAAACCAGAGGTTGTACAGGTTTTCAGGGAGAGCATAAGGGAACAATTCACAGGAATGGGGGAAAGAAGTACAGTAGAAGAAGAGTGGGTAGCTCTGAGGGATGAAGTAGTGAAAGCAGCAGAGGATCAAGTAGGTAAAAAGACGAGGGCTAGTACAAGTCCTTGTGTAACAGAAGATATATTGAATTTATTGATGAAAGGAGAAAATATAAAAATTCAGTAAATGAAGCAGGCAAAAAGGAAAACAGACGTCTCAAAAATGAGATTGACAGGAAGTGCAAAATGGCTAAGCAGGGATGGCTAGAGGACAAATGTAAGGATGTAGAGGCTTATCTCACTATGGGTAAGATAGATACTGGAGGACAATGTACTTGAGTACAATATTATGGGAATGGAAGAGGATGTAGATGAAGATGAAATGGGAGATCTACATCTACATGATTACTCTGCAATTCACATTTAAGTGCTTGGCAGAGGGTTCATCAAACCACAATCATACTATCTCTCTACCATTCCACTCTCGAACAGCACGCGGGAAAAACAAGCACCTAAACATTTCTGTTCAAGCTCTGATTTCTCTTATTTTATTTAGATGATCATCAAAATATTTTCGCATTCAGAAGAGAAAGTTGGTGACTGAAATTTTGTAAATAGATCTCGCCGCGACGAAAAAGTCTTTGATTTAATGAGTAATCGCGTATCATATCTGCCACACTCTCTCGCCTATTATGTGATAATACAAAACGAGCTGCCCTTTATTGCACCCTTTCGATGTCCTCCATCAATCCCACCTGGTAAGGATTCCACACCACGCAGCAATATTCTAACAGAGGATGAACGAGTGTAGTGTAAGCTGTCTCTTTACTGGATTTGTTGCATCTTCTAACTGTCCTGCCAATGAAACGCAACCTCTGGCTCGCCTTCCCCATAGTATTATCTATGTGGTCTTTCCAACTAAAGTTGTTTGTAATTTTAACACCCAGGTACTTAGTTGCTTTGAGAATTGTACTATTTATCGAGTAATCAAATTCCAACGGATTTCTTTTGGAACTCATGTGGATCACCTCACACTTTTCGTTATTTAGCGTCAACTGCCACCTGCCACACCATACAGCAATCTTTTCTAAATCGCTTTGCAACTGATACTGGTCTTCGGGTGACCTTACTAGATGGTAAATTATAGCATCATCTGCGAATAACCTAAGAGAACTGCTCAGATTGTCACCCAGGTCATTTATATAGATCAGGAACAACAGAGGTCCCAGGACGCTTCCCTGGGGAACACCTGATATCCCTTCAGCTTTACTCGATGATTTGTCGTCTATTACTATGAACTGCAACGTTCCTGACAGGAAATCATGAATCCAGTTGCACAACTGAGATGATACCCCATGGGCCCGCAGCCTGATTAGAAGTCGCTTGTGAGGAACAGTGTCAAAAGCTTTCCAGAAATCTAGAAATACGGAATCAACATGAGATCCCCTGTCGATAGCGTGAAGAGTTTGATAGAGCACTGAAAGACCTGAGTCGAAACAAGGCCCCGGGAGTAGACAACATTCCATTAGAACTACTGATGACCTTGGGAGAGCCAGTCCTGGGAAAACCCTACCATGTGGTTAGCAAGATGTATGAGACAGGCAAAATACCCCCAGACTTCAAGAAGAATATAATAGTTCCAATTCCAAAGAAAGCAGGTGTTGACTGATGTGAAAATGACCGAACTATCAGTTTAATAAGCCACAGCTGCAAAATATTAACACAAATTCTTTGCAGATGAATGGAAAAACTAGTAGAAGCCAACCTCGGGGAAGATCAGTTTGGATTCCGTAGAAATATTGGAACACATGAGGCAATACTGACCTAACGACTTATCTTAGAAGAAGGATTCAGGAAAGGCAAACCTATGTTTCTAGCATTTGTAGACTTAGAGAAAGCTTTTGACAATGTTGACTGGAATACTCTCTTTCAAATTCTGAAGGTGGCAGGGGTAAAATACAGGGAACGAAAGCTATTTACAATTTGTACAGAAACCAGATGGCAGTTATAAGAGTCGAGGGGCGTGAAAGGGAAGCAGTGGTTGGGAAGGGAGTGAGACAGGGTTGTAGCCTCTCCCCAATGTTATTCAATCTGTATCCTGAGCAAGCAGTAAAGGAAATAAAAGAAAAATTTGGAGTAGGTATTAAAATCCATGGAGAAAAAATAAAAACTTTGAGGTTCGCCGATGACATTGTAATTCTATCAGAGACAGCAAAGGACTTGGAAGAGCAGTTGAACAGAATGGACAGTGTCTTGAAAGGAGGATATAAGGTGAACATCGACAAAAGCAAAACGAGGATAATGGAATGTAGTTGAATTAACTCGGGTGATGCTGAGGGAATTAGATTAGAAAATGAGACACTTAAAGTAGTAAAGGAGTTTTGCTATTTGGGAGCAAAATAACTGATGATGGTCAAAGTAGAGAAGATATAAACTGTAGACTGGCAATGGCAAGGAAAGCATTTCTGAAGAAGAGAAATTTATTAATATCGAGTATAGATTTAAGTGTGAGGAAGTCATTTCTGAAAGTATTTGTATGGAGTGTAGCTATGTATGGAAGTGAAACATGGACAATAAATAGTTTGGACAAGAAGAGAATAGAAGCTTTTGAAATGTGGTGCTACAGAAGAATGCTGAAGATCAGATGAGTAGATCACAAAACTAATGATGAAGTATTGAATAGAATTGGGGAGAAAAGGAGTTTGTGGCACAACTTGACAAAAAGAAGAGACCGGTTAGTAGGACATGTTCTGAGGCATCAAGGGATGACACATTTAGCATTTACAGGGCAGTGTGGAGGGCAAAAATCATAGAGGGAGACCAAGAGATGAATACACTAAGCAGATTCAGAAGGATGTAGGTTGCAGTAAGTACTGGGAGATGAAGAAGCTTGCACAGGATAGGGTAAAATGTAGAGCTTCATCAAACCAGTCTCAGGACGGAAGACCACAACGACAACAACAACCACCTTTTGCTGAAAAAAATTTATTAGTGCTCAAACAAAATTATTCTCGTTATGGCCTTCAAAACTAACATAAAGATTGTACCCTATAAATTGTGCCAAGTATCATATATGCATTGTATTCTGTCCTTGCTTCCATCCTCTTATAATCATTAATTCAATATAAATTATTAGCACAGAAGAAACTCTACTGAAACATATTATCACACTAAAGATCATACAAAACTTGAAGCCAATTACTTATCAACTTACAAACTACTGACCAGATACAGTGCATTGAATCCTCTATTTGCTTCTTGTCATTGACTATTAATTTGATTCCCCAGCTCCTCCACCTAATTTTGCACTATTGACTTCAGACCAACATCTGTCTTCCAGGACATCTACCAGACCACTGCAAAATACAACAGATTCTTTGAACATTTGCCCTCCAACATACATAAATGTATTGCCCATCACTTTTACATTGAAATTTGTTTCTTTGACATTTGTATTTGATATTATTTGTCATTGCATTTGCAATGAAAATTAGTTCCTTATTCTTATTACTACGGATTTTTGCTTGTAAACCTACTCTGAAAATTGTTCTTTGAAATTTATTTATGGAACCTCAGCACTGAAAATTATGTTTTGCAGATTTAAATGGAAAATAACTTTTTATACTTTTTCACAAAACACTATTCTTTGTAAACTGTTCACTTCTTTGCCTTTCTCTAATGCTCTGTACAAATCTACCACTGCTAATTTGAGAAGAGGTATCTTTCATTTGATGACTTCCCTCTCTCAGTTAGTTCACACTTCAGCACAATATTCCATCCATTAACATTTACCAATTGCATTTCACTTAGCTTATTACTAATTAGCAAGGCTTTGCATTCTTTGTCAACAAGATTCTTAACATTATCAACATACCCATTTACTCCCTGTACACATTTCCTTTTCAAATCAGGAACATCAATATTTACATCAACAGTTTTCTGATTGATCCCCAGATCATAAATACTAACATTATTTACTTGCACTGCAATTGCAATCAATTCATCATTATCATCATTTACTTACTTATGTCAACATCAGTGTGCACTACCCCTGTATCAACAACATCAATAACAATTTTGTCAACCCTTTCATTTAACATCAGTGCACATTCTGTTTCAACAGCACTGAATGTACCATTATTTACACCAACATTCTCTTTAAGTAGTTCTATCTTGTCAATGTCAAAGGTATTTACCTGTTTTGTATCAAAAATAATTTCATTATAATAATCAAAAGAACAAGTTTATACTACATCAGTTAACTGAGACTGAGAAAAATCAACGTTCATTCACTTACTGCATTTGTTTTTAGTTGCATGTCAATTTAATAATCTATCACCAAAAGATTTAAATTTCAGATCCTAATTTTCTGTTACATTTTTATTTCTCTCCCTCAAACAATTTAGCAGTGGATCTATGTCATTGCTCACTCTTCCAATACTTCTGTTCAGTTCTGATTCCAAACTGTCAGAAGACCCTCTTAGGATACTTCTAATGCACTATGAAGTCAGTCTGTTTTTGAATTCATGTCCTTCCTCAGTTCTTTAAAATTCTTTTCCTGTTGTTTCATAAACTTCAAAAATAGTACTTTTATGTCCTTATTTACTGACACTTCTCGCCTTCTAACCTCTAATATGCTGTCCTTTACTTTTAGGTTACTCATTTTTGTGAACAACTAACAGTGACTCGATGCTAAAAACTTTTTCACCTTGATAATTTCCAGCACTAGTTGTGCCTACTGCAGCCCATCAACGTTGTTCACAATATTTACATCCATTCATCTGTTATGATGCATGATGTGCTGTCAGCTGAAGTCACCAATTGATCATGAACTCACGTCTCACGTGTCAACAGGCTGCTGTCCAAGATGGAGTCGATGTTGATGACATCAGACCGTTCTGCATTTCTCACAAGTCAAACTTTTCTTTCATAATAGCACCTGCTTCTAATTGTAAATTCAATCAGAATTCCACTCTTTTTAAAAGTTCATATGTGCATTGTCCTGTCTTCAGTCCGCATGTAATTTCAGTTAGTTAATGCCACTCATAAACGTTTTATATTGTTTAACAGTCATTTCGTTACTTCTGCTGCGAATAGTTCAAAAGTTCACTGCACTCTTACATAAGTTATTGAGCACAATATTATCTCTGTAAAGTGCTCTGAAAACATGAGGTACTAAATGGAACACAACCATATTCACCTGTGCGAATGTGCCGTTGGTAACTGCACTACCTTCTGATCTGGCTGAAAAGTGTCTGTTGGAAGTAGGCTATTTTTAGTGATATATTCTAATTCAGATTTCTAATTCAAACACTCTAATTGCACTCAGATGTTGAAAGAACTATTATTTAGGCCAGATCAAGTCTCATCTACTCAATTTATGTACAGATAATGAGCTAGCCACATGTTACATTGATGATCTATAATGTAACTGTTCAAATGCAGTAACCTAACACTGAGACAACACAACAGTCCATGTGCAGGAAACAAATAATTAACACAGTTCACAGTCTGATGCTGTTGTCACAGTGGACACTACTGAAGTTTGGCACAATCCATAATAATAATTACACATTCACTGTCCATTTAATTATTTAAAACAGTCACTAAATTAAAGAGTGATCTCACAAATGTGAAATGTAAATAAAACTTGGCACATTTTATGACTTTTAATCTGTACTAACTTGTCTGTGGTACACTGTTCAGTGATTCTGGGTACAGATCTTGCCTGTATCATAACCTTCCAGAGACTGATCTAAATTATTTCCATGTTGCCTCTTTTATAAGCGGACAATACTCAAAACTAAAGTTACTGTAAACCGGGCATACCTTGACCGATTTTCAGATTCAAATGTGATTATCATGACTTTTTTTTAACTGATGTGATGTTTAAGTTTCTCAATTTGGGGGCATGTATGAAAGGATTACACAGTAATCAGCACAACACATTTTATAAAATACAGAGGTAGTTATGGGAACTATCAACTACAATTCCACCTGAGGTCAATATTTCAACAACACAGTGAAACATTGAGCACCCATAAATAAATACATTGGTCTAAATTTATCTAAAGTGCTTCATTAAGCTGTATAAAAGAGAAAACATAGTGATATATTAAAAACAAAGATTCCAAGACTTACCAAGCGGGAAAGCGCCGGCAGACAGGCACATGAACAAAACACACAAACACACACACAGAATTACTAGCTTTCGCAACCGATGGTTGCTTCTTCAGGAAGGAGAAGGAAAGACGAAAGGATGTGGGTTTTAACGGAGAGAGTAAGGAGTCATTCCAATCCCGGGAGCAGAAAGAATTCCCTTAGGGGAAAAAAAGGACAGGTGTACACTCGCACACACACACACACACACACACACACACACACACACACACACACACACACACATACACATACACACACACACACACACATATCCATCCGCACATACACAGACACAAGCAGACATATGTGTCTGTGTATGTGCGGATGGATATGTGTGTGTGTGTGTGTGTGTGTGTGTGTGTGTGTGTGTGTGTGTGTGTGTGTGTGTGTGAGTGTACACCTGTCCTTTTTTTCCGCTAAGGGAAGTCTTTCCGCTCCCGGGATTGGAATGACTCCTTACCCTCTCCGTTAAAACCCACATCCTTTCGTCTTTCCTTCTCCTTCCTGAAGAAGCAACCATCGGTTGCGAAAGCTAGTAATTCTGTGTGTGTGTTTGTGTGTTTTGTTCATGTGCCTGTCTGCCGGCGCTTTCCCGCTTGGTAAGTCTTGGAATCTTTGTTTTTAATATATTTTTCCCATGTGGAAGTTTCTTTCTATTTTATTTACAGAAAACATAGTGAGCTACATAAATGAAACAGTGTGATCCATCATCAAAATTATAAAAATAGTGAAAGTTACCAGGATGGAGTACTACACATATAGCCCCAAAATTAGTTCAGCATAATACCCTCAAGTTCATCCAAATTAAACCTAAATCCACACTTAGAAAGACATTTCTTCACTCCTGGATTGTCACATAAGTTTGTCTCATCATAACTGAAGATTCTGCAAGGTGGTATTGTATCACTGGAATTTCTAACTGTTAATGAGACTTTCAGATGATCAAAACACTCTTGAAGTGAACTTGCAGTAATTTCTGCCTTTGAGGTCTTCAAGTTTTGGCGTTACTGATGGGATAAGAGATCCTTATGACACTTCATAAAACTGCATGCCCCTTCAACACCAGGCGTATTGGTTGGACCAAATTCAGATACTTTTTTTCCTCTTGTTTCTAAATACAGCTTTCCCAAATATCGGAAGTCTTGCACATCAAAAGGAAAACCCTATTTGCTAAATGTCAAAGCATAATGAAGAAATGTTTCTTCTTCTTCATTTGTAAATACACTTGGTCTTCCACATTTATGTTCATGTTTTGAATGCTTCTTATTATAGTGTGTTTCTTTTGCAATACTGTATTTCTCTGATGCTGCATTCATTGAAATTGTTTCACTTTTAATTTTGTCTAATGCAGTCTGCATGTCTTCTTCACTATAAGTGTTATACTGTCTTGCACCAGGCACCTTTCTATGACTTCTCAGCACATTGTACCTGTGTAGGAGAACAATAGAAGCATAAGAACACAATGACAATAGCGTATCTTAATTCTGGAGTAACACTGACCAGCAGTCAAAGTAACCCTGGAACAGAGACTTCATACACTTGACCTTAGAAAAAGGAATATACTGCTCAATGTATACATATGAAATAATAATAATAATAATAATAATAATAATAATAATAATAATCAGCAGTCTGTTATGAGAATTAATCGAGCAACATTCCTGATATGGTTTAAAACACTGATGGCTTTGTTGTTATGAGATGTGGTGGATTTTGCTCAGCTAACTAGAAACACACTTTTTTGTGAACAACTTCAAGTCTCAACATGTTTGCCAACTACTGCATAAGAAAATCAGCACTACATGTGCAACATCTAGTGTATACTGATGAAACTTTTCCACCAAAGAGTATTCACAAAAGACGCAACTGAGAGCCAGCAGAGAGATGTAAAACTTTTCATGTTTGAGTGGTCAGAGTAACCACGGCAGTCAAAGTACATCCGGTTTATGGTACAATTAAAGATTTATGTTCCTGAGTAACTGAGTAGTGGAGGGATATTTGTTTTAATGTGAAAACAATTGCTATTGAATTATGCTGTCTAGTTTGCCAAAATAGGGGATATTTTAATTAAAGAAGCTAATTACTATGAAACTAAATAAGGGCAAATGTTGCTAATATGTTTCAAATATTAACTGCATAAATACTACAGTTATTTACATATCTTTCTCAGCTACTTCATCAGGAAGTCAGAAATCATGAATATGTTTACATATGAACAATGTTAATGAAATCTGAAATCACTATTAATTGTAATTAGCACAGTTTTAAAGTAAACTAGCTGGTCCATTAACCTCTGATAGCCAAAGGAATGTGATAAATACCAAAGTTATGTTAGGAAAGCCTTGTGTCATTTATGATGCTGATGGAATACACTCCCATGGGGGTGCGAGTGATGCCCAAGTATCTTCCAGCTGCTGATGAGCTCATAGATGGGTTCACCTCACCTCTGTCTAGTACTTTCTCTACAAATTGTAATATATGATTATGTTGATACCTTCATGTCATGGATGGAATGTGCCGTACTCATGGCGGAGTTACTGATGTAGCCTCTGAAATAGCGCATGATGGACTGTTGTCTGTTGTAGAAGTGTTCATGATACAGACGTGCTGCTAAGCGTCCACAGTCTTTAGCTTCACTGTAAGCACACATATATCCTCCACTTATGTAGAGGACTAAGCATTCTGGTATGATATAAGATGTATGGAGGCCAACACAACTGTTTCAGCTTAGGCAATGGATACAACACAGCTTTCTGGTAGGATAGGAAGTAAACAACTGACACCACACAGCCATCTGCTGTTCTTGGCATTGGGATGCAACCTCTCAGGGCAGCTGCAGATCTCTGCTATGGGCTGTCATATGGAGCAGACAATGGGATTATAGGCAACACACATTGCATACATATTCCATAGAGGGCATAAGTGCTGCTGCCTCTCAGAGACGCAACCAATAATAATAAAAGATGCCAAGCATCACCTGGAAGTGCCAGCAAAGAGTTTCAAGAATGATTAGAGAAAACAAACATGTCTCATTATATTTAGTTGCCATGAATTTGCTTGTTTGCTGACAGAATTTTTGTGGGATGAGATGTCTTATTACCAAGTTTCTTTTTGTGAGTGCACTGTGTCTGAATTCTTTTGAGTTTTAATTTGTTTACTTGTTGCAGTAGCAGCCTCTATACACATAACAGCTGATACAGTTTTCTGTTCCAGCTCATAAATGTAATCATCGGTTGGTACTCATATCTGAGTTTTCATTTCTCTCCTGAGATTTCCTTTATCATGGTTCAGGCACGGAAATATCTATGATGGCATAGTAGTCCAATCCTAGCATGGAACATGTGACCACATAATTTACAAATGATGGAAGGTGGAGAACGTGGCTGGGCCTGGAGGAATTTACATCACTGGTGTTTGTCATTCTCCAGTCTTTGCCATTCCTGCTCAAAGTTCTGAAGAGCATCTGAGGTAGTTGAGTGTCAGCAACTCTGATCTCCTACTATGGTCGACCAGTTACTGGGATCGATGTTCAAGATTTTTAGATTTTTCTTATACTGATCCTTGTAGGATTTAAGAGGGGCACCTCGCAGCCTTTTATGTGTGCTCACTTCACTGTACACCATTTGACGTGCAAGTCTGTCACCTCACATCCGCTGGACACGCCCAACCCATCTTAGTTGGTACCCAATAATGACAGCTTCTATACTATTCATTTTCACTTTTCAAGAATGGTGGTATTCGATATAAAGTCATCCCATTTCTTGTTCATGATGTACCTTAGCTTCTCTTGGTTGAAGCATTATAGTTTCTTCAGACCGCAGTCGTATAATGTCCAGGTTTCGCAACCATCGAGCAACGTTGAGATGAGAACAGCTTTATACACCATCAGTTTGGTGTATAGTGTTAGGTCTTTATTCAGAAAGACCCGTTTTCTGAGACAACCAAATGCTACATTGGCAGCATGTATTCTGATCTTCACGTCTTTTTCAGATGAGCAATCAGATGACAATATGCTTCCTATATAAAGGACATGGTCCACTTGTTCCAAGGACATATCAGAAATGGATATGCTGAAATTGGGAAGGAAAGAGCCAGGAGCTGGCTGCGTAAGCACCTTTGTCTTTTGAATATTGATGGAAAGACCAAATCATTTGAATTCCTTGCTGAAACAATTTACAGACTGCTGCATCTCAGCACTTGAATGAGCTGAAGAGGCATTGTTGTCAGCATATTGCAGCTCTGTTACATGAGTGGTACTTGTAAACTTTTTTGACTGGAGTCTGGATTGGTTAAACAATCCTCCATCGAACCTGTGCTTTAGTTCTATGTCTCGCATCCGTTAGCCATCGTAATTAAATTTATTATTTACCACACAAATTGATTGATAATGGTTATTGTTGCCGACTTACATGGTGGGCCTTAATTAAAATGATATTTCATTCAATTATGATTTACAATTAAATGCTTTTGTGAATTTGTCTCTTTTTTAACAATATTAATCTGCAGTGGAAATTATTTGTTACGTTAATGACTGTAAGAGTCACTGAATCTTAAAACATGAGCATATAAGATGTACAATGGAATAAACTTTTCATATTAATTTCCTCAGCTAGTCAGTTCACTTTAAAGCAAAAAATCTTTAGTTATTAATTACAATTGTGGCCCATACACATGTGAGAGAATTTTTTCTTACCTCCGTTAATCATTGCATTGTAGTCAGAGTTCTGGCTCTGGCTCTCTGCTGTTGAACTGAAAATAAGAATCTTAAAGCTAAGTATTTTCTGCAACGTCGGGCAGCTGTGGAGAAAAATGTATAATTATGTTAATAGCGGGTGAGTTATTCGCTTCCGATAATTTTTATAAGTTAATATCACCACGTAATGGCATCGTTGGCTGCATTGGCCGCTGCAGTTGTTACACTGTAAATTATTTGAATGCAGGTTAATTCAAGGAAAGTGGATATGAAATCAGGATCACCTCTTACAAATTAAAAGTGAACAATAATATTAAATAAATATATTAGCTGCTTAATTAGTACAAATATGCTTACATTTGCCAGCACTCGCAAGATGTCAGATTACATACAACCAAGACAAGAGAAGAAGTGAAGATGACTAAAAAAATTAACAAAAGAGTGCATCTTGTCGTCTCTTAAGATGATTTTTTTTTTCCTTGAGTGCACCTTTATATTTCTTTGCCCTTGAAACTTACACAGAGAAATTATTATAATACGGATATGTGAGAAAAGCACATGTTCGCCTGAGCAGCTAGTGTCCACTCATTATTCAATTTTAAAATGTCTCTTCTTTATAAATACTATTTTTAAGTCTTTTCTTAGCGTTTCACTGGGGACGGTATACATGCCAGTGTTGTTTACAGCTGTCTCATAAAGCATAGCTACCAGGTACAAGGCAAATAATGTTGGTGCAAGAACAAATCCTTGTTTGAGCCCACTCGTTATTTGGAATTCCTTAGAGGATTCATTCTGGCAGATGACCTGTCCAGTCATGTCATCATGGAGAGATTTAACCAGATCACCAAAATGTTCAGGGCAGCCGAAACATTTTAAGACCATCCACATGGCTTCTCTAGGAACTGTATCAAAGGAATTTTCTAGGTCATAAAAAAACTAATAGTAAAAGCTTTTGTTGATCTCTGCACTTCTCCTGCAGTTGTCATGCACACAAAATCATGTCAGTCATCCCTCTTGATGGGTGAAACGCGCATTGAGACTCAGGAAGCACAGTCTCTGAAAGTGTCTGAAAGCAATTTAAAAGGATTCTGGCAAAAATTTTACCAGCAACAGGGAGCAAAGATATTCCATGGTAGTTACCACAGATGCTTCCTTGGCCTTTCTTGAAGATAGTGACAATTGTGGAATTCTTCAAGTCGGCTGGTACCTTGTGGATTTCCCATATTAATAGTATGAGTGAGAAGAGCCTAGTTTTTAGAGACAACTCGCCACCGTGAATAAGTTCCTGTGTCATGTTGTCAGATCCAGGAGCCTTTCCTGGTTCCATACTATGAGTGCCTTGCTGAATTCTTGAAAAGTTGGAGGATCAGCCCTCCAGGATTGTGGAGGATGCTGTGGGACATGTTTGTGAAAATCTCCAGCAGCAGTAGAAGAGCTGTTCAACAGTGAGCTGAAGTGCTCTTTCAAACAATTTATGATGTCCTGGCTTTCAGTAAGGATGGTGGTGTAGTCAGCAGTTTTCAGTATTACTGATGAGGAGCCGATGGGTGTCCATAAAGCTCCTTAATTCCAGCACAGAAGCCACGCAGGTTCCTGGCATCGGAAAGATTTTGGAGTTCCGAGGCATTTTGTTGCCACCATTTGTTCTTGATTCCTCATATTTCACTTTGACATTTCTGCTTGAGCTCTTGAAAGTGTGCTTTCTTTTCTGTGCAAGACAGATCAAGAGCAAGAGCTAGGTACGCATCCCGCTATGCACTGATGACAGCTTGGATTTCTTCATTGCTGCCATCAAACCAATCACTTCTCTTCCACACACCAAAACCAATAACATTCTCTGCAGTCTCTTTGATCCTGACAGCTTGGATTTCTTCATTGGTGCCATCAAACCAGTCACTTCTCTTCCACATCCCAAAACAAATAACATTCTCTGCAGTCTCTTTGATGATGTTCTTTAATGCGGTTCATTCTTGTTTGACATCATCTGGAGATTTGTGGAGTTGTTCTGACAGCTCGTCTTGGAAGTGTGAGCGAACATCTTTGTTCATAAATGTACACTATTGAGAAATACCAGTGCATATAAAAATTCATTTTTGAGTTGCCACAATGACAGGCAACAAACAACTGCATAATAATGTAGATATAAGCATAACAAAGCACACACTTTTTATAGCAGAGCAAAAAATACAAAAAATTAGCAATTTATGATGACATATACCTTGAAATAAATACAGTACATAATTTTCAAAATAACTGAGATTATTACTTCTTGCTCCACATTTTATAATGACAATGATGTGATAAATACTGATAACCATACCTTCCACTCACCAATTTACAGTGACAACAGTGCAGTTCCATCCAGATCCCCATTATTACTGTTTCCAGATTCAACACTAAAACCATTTTTATCATTGTTATCACCAAGAAAAATCGTTAGCTATTCATGACCACTGACAATACCTTTCATTGTATGTGCTACTTGAATAAGTTTTTCTTACATGAGACTGCATCAACAGTGACAAGAGTTTCATGTAAGGGCCTTTCCAACTCTGTCAGTGAAGAACTTGTTATTGTCACTTATGTACATCTTCACATCACTCCATAGTAACTTAGTAGGCTTAAAATGGCAGTGATATGATGACAGCCTTATTACAATATGATGCTGCTGCTTGGTGATTTTGTCTACTACATACGTAGGCATCATAGGCTTCTTTTCTTTAACATGTGATTATAAAAGCATCTTCATCATACTCATCTCTGTAGTAATATTCCATGCCTGTAACCACTGCGATGTAACTTCTTTTCAAGAGTTTGTGGTGGGCTTTGTTCAATATCACTGAATGATATGGAGCACTATAATTGTTGTAGGGTCAGGAAACTTAAAATTTCCTGAATCTCCCAACAAACCATGTGTGGTCCATGTTTTCATGGTAATCATCTATCATTTTGGACTGCAAATTAAATGTGCATCAGAGACATAACCACTGGAAGCATCTGCATGGATCCCAATTACTGTAGCTCCTCTTCCCATTGGCTGATGACCACCACTGCTTGAAGCATCATCCATAGAGCATTTAGTGACAAATTCCCCTGCATTAACCCACCTTTTATCTGACAATATATGGAACAGATGTCTTTGCTGACTGTTTTGTGTAAGAAAATGCTTTAAGCAATAACAATATTCATCTTTCTTAACAGGACTTTGCATCTGTCTAGTATTTTATAACAGAAACACATATTTTTCAGCACAAATTATAGTGATTTTATCCCTTACTGACCACTGCTCTTCTACTAATTCCAAGAGTTTTTGATGTTCATTCCACAACTTAATTGGCAGGAATTGATGGCTGCCCATGAATAATTATGTATTCTTTCTTCTGCTCATAAAAGCCACAAATTCTCTGTAGTAAACCCCACTATTTGGCTGTTTAGCAGCACACTTGGAAGCAAATGATTTTCACTAGATGAAAGAAGTCTTTTTGGTGGCGTTTTCCAAGCATCAGAACTTTCAAAATCACAGAAAACAAAGTCAGCAATGCAGGAGCTTTGATGTCGCAGCACATCACACTGGCTGTGAATATTGCACTGTGATTGGTTCATGCCCAATGCCTAAAGCAGCCCCTAGATGGTCAATAATATTGTGCAATATAATCAGTTCTCTCCTCACAGTGCACAATAATATAGCACTATATTATTGTTTAATATTATTGAGATGCATTGTATTCAAAATCACGGGCGATAAAGACACAGTGGCAGTGACATTTGTTTTATTGTGTTGCAAGCTAAAAAATGGACAGAAGATGGATGAAAAATTGGTACATGGAAGATTTACTCATATAAATTTTTGAGAGAACTGGGACTGAATGAGACAGAAGATTACCATAACTCTTTGTGTGTTGATGCCTCAACATTTGAAGCACTGCTATAAATGGTTGCTCCTGTGATCAAGAAACAAAACACTGCACTTACAGATGCAATTCCACCAAGTCAGCACTTATCTATTACGCTGCAATACCTGGCTAATGACAGTTCATTCGAAGACCTAAAATTCACAACAGTAGTTTCACCTTGTAATCAAACAGAGCAATTCAAAGATCAATTCAGTCTGGCCACCACATCACATCACATCCCGTCCCATCAAAACATACTGCAGTGCATTTCAAATGGCAGCATCCACACTGACCATCCCATCGTGTAATGGCACCATCAAGGTTTCTCTGGAGGAAAGTTTCTGATTGCTGATGTCATGCATCCATTGCTGATCACGTGACCCACAAGCTTGTTTCCTCCTGATACATGGCCATGTGCTGATCTCCTTATTTTGTTTCGTGATGGCTTTGTGGCTCATATCAGTTGTTTGTTGTTCTTTATTTGCTATAAATTGTTTCACTTTGTTATTTCTTTTATTAAAATTTATGATAAATGATGACAGATTAATTTGATTGATTGAGAGAGTATGAGACCAAACGTGAGGTAATCAGTCCTGCGATTCCAAATGGAGTTGTTAAATAAGAGAGAGAGTCCACAAAAAGTGAATGGATTCAATCAGAGGAGTCACATTATAAAAGAATTAACATTAAACACACACAGTATAAGCATAAAAGGGGAGACTAGATCTATAAAGTGGGGGGGGGGGGGGGTCAGTCATGGGGTCACAGACCACGAAGACTGCAAAAGAAGTCCCAATCACAACCAACCCGCCCGTGCTCCAAGACCAAAGGAGAACCTTATACCTGGAAATAAAAACCACTTTCACAGAGGAAACTGAGGACCAGGTCTACCATCCATGGATTGTCTGCTAATATTAAATTTAAGGAAGCAGGAAGACTATACATAGCACGAAGGGTCATAAGAAGGGGACATGCCACCAATATGTGAGATATCGTCAGTCTGGCGCTGCAACCACATTGTGGGGATGGGTTGTTACGTAGGAGGAAACAATGGGTGAGCTGGGTATGGCCAATGCTTAAACGACATAAAACAGTGGACTCCTCCTGAGAGGGGTGGAAACAAGTGCCCCAAACTGCAGTAGACTCCTTGATTGTGTGGAGTTTATTACTATGAGCAGTTGCGCTCCAGATGGCATTCCACCGTTGGGCAAAGAGAGATTTGACGTAGACCCACATATCTGCAGCTGGAATTGTGAAAGGAAAAGGGAGGGTAAGTATCTGCTTCTCTAGCCAAACGGTTAGCCAATTCATTCCCTGGGATTCCCACATGACTCAGGATCCAGAGAAAGACGACTGAACAGGCGGCACACTCAAGGGCAGAGAGAAGGTCATGGATGGCAGAGACCCAGGGGTGACGAGAGTAACATCGATTGATAGCCTGAAGGCTGCTCATGGAGTCAGAACAAATTAAAACACTATGGAGAGAGGCCTGAGAAACAAAGAGGAGGGCCCTGTAAATGGCTAGAAGCTCTGCTGTAAATACACTACATGATCCTGGCAACAAATGGTGCTCAAAGCTGGTAGGGGATGTGAAAGCGTATCTCACCTTATTAGTAGTCTTACAACCCTCAGTGTAAAGGATGGTGGCACCCTGGAACTCTGCAAGGATGGCAAATAGAAGACGCCAGTAAACCATAGGAGCAACAGATACCTTAGGACCCTGAAAGAGAGCAGTCCTAATCCATGGTATAGGCACCATCCGTGGGGGGTATGGGAGGAAAGACACAGGGCGCAGTCCAGTGAGTGCAGATGGAGATCCTGGCAGAGGGTAGTGAGACGCATGCCAACTAGAAATCCCACCTGTGGGCAGGTGTTAGCAGGGAGACATCCCTCATTGGCAAAGAGCACAGGCTATACAGGATGGTCAGGGAATTGGTGAATGGCGACTGCCTAAGAAACAAGGAGTTGGCACCGTCAGATGTGCAAGGGGGAATCCCTGCTTCTGTGAGGGGACTATCAGCAGGACTAGTGCAAAAGGCACCAACAGCCAGACGCAACCCGCAATGATGGACAGAATCAAGGAGTTTCAAAGTGGAAGGAGCTGATGAGCCATAAACCAGACTACCATACTCGAGTCTGGACAAAACCAAAGCATGGTAAAGACGGAGAAGAGTGGAACGGTCTGCACCCCAAGATGTATGGGCCAGGAGGTGGAGAACATTAAGCTTCCACATGCACATAGTCTTTAGGTGATGAATGTGAGGCAGCCATGTCAGCTTGTTATCAAAAATAAGGGCCAAGAAATGGGACTGTGTTACAACATCAAGCAGCTGGTTGCCTAAATAAAGTTCTGGATCGGGGTGTAGTGTCGGTCGAAGACAAAAATGCATAACCTGCATTTTGGAGGAGGAAAACTGAAAGCCATGAGTGACGGCCCACATAGAGGCCCGTCAGATGGTGCGCCTTGAAGCTGGCGCTCAGCAGACGCCATCGAGTGGAAGCTGCAAGATTCAAAAACCATCAATGTACAACGCCAAGGTAACCAGAAACCCAACAGATGTCACAAGCCCATTTATGGCAATGAGAAGGAGTGTGACACTTAGTGTGCTAACTCGAACCTGGAAGAAATGGTAAGATAAAACCTCTTGGATAAAAATCTGAAGGGGAACATGGAAGACCCAGTCATGGAGGGTAACTAAAATGTGATGGCGCCAAGCCATGTCATATGCCTTATGTAGGTCAAAGAACACTGCGACAAGGTGCCGGCAGTGAGTAAAAGCCTGCGGATGGCTGATCCAAATCAAAATAAGTGGTCAGTTGGAGATCACCTTGCCCAGAAGCAACACTGTTATGGTGACAAAAGGTCATGAGATTCAAGTACTCAACATAATCTGGAGTTGACCATCCTTTCAAGCAGTTTGCAAAGCACATTTGTAAGGCTAATGGGACGGTGCTGTCGAGAGATATTGGGATTTTCCAGGGCTTAAGGACGGGGATAACTATACTGTTTCGCCACTGTGATGGAAAAACATCTGTGAGCCAGATTTTATTGAAGAACCTGAGGAGCTGTTGACTCTGAGGAACGTCCACGTGTTGAATCGTCTGATGGTGAATGTAGTCTGGCCCTATGGATAAGTCTCGTGAAGAGCTGAGAGCCTGCGCCAATTCTCAATCAGTGAAAGGAACATTGTAGGGCTCATTGTGATGCGGGATGAAATGGAGGGGGGTATGTTCAACTCTGTGTTTCTGCTGGGGAAAGGTAGGAGGATACGAAGCAGATGACAATGCCATCATACGTCGCAAGGTGTTCTGCGAGGACTAATATATCAGTCCACAGAGCTCCTTGGATGTTCAGACCCTGGACAGTTGACTGTTGCTGGCAGCCCAGAACGCTAAGGACCTAGGACCAAACCTGCAATAAAGAGGAAGATGTACCCAGGGAGGAAACATAGTGCTCCCAGCATTTCTTTTTATTTCGCTTAATAATGTAATGAGCTTTAGCATGAAGATGCTTAAAAGTGAGGAGGTTGGTCGGGAGGGGTGTCACTTAAATTGCTGCAGAGCCCGTCAGTGATCCTGGACAGTGACTGTGATGTCCTTGGTCCACCACAGTACCGGCCGATGACAAGGGGCCCCTGTGGATAGGGGAACTGCAGAGCCAGCAGCAAGAAGACGAGTGGCAGAGGTGCCTTGCACAACTACATCAATGGAATTCAGGAGGGAGGTGTCAAAGCAGACAGCAGACATGTATAAAGGCCAATTTGCCCTGCGGAATGCCCATCGTGGGAGCCTGTCTGCCTGGTAGCAGCAGGTGAACAATAGTATCACTCAGAAGTGGTCACTGCCACAAAGGTCATCATGCTATGTCCAATGCGGGGAAGACACGAGGGCAGGGGAGGAGTTCGCGAGATCGATAGTGGAGAAGGTGCCATGAGGAGCACTGAAGTGGTAGGGGAACCATTGTTGAGGAGACACAAATCGAAGTCTGTGATAAGTTGGTCGATTAGGATACCCTGAGCCATAGATGTAACACTCCCTCACAGTGGATGGTAGGCATTGAAATCCCCAAGGGGGAGAAATGGGGGCAGGAGTTGCTGAAGTAAGGTGTATAGTGCAAAATAAGCAAGTGGCCTACCTGGAGGGAGGTAGACATTGCAAATGGTGATTGCTGGAGTTGTATGCACTTTAACCGTTATCACTTCCGAGGTGGTACATAGGGGGATCCAGTCACTAAGGACATCGGAGTGAACCAAAGTGCAGACCCCACCAGATGCTATCCCAGGGCCAGCACAGTTCCGACAGAGTGCCTGATAACCACACAGATTGGGAGAGTGGTCATCACGGAAATGTGTTTCTTGGAGAACAAGACAGAACACAGAATAAGAGAATACAAAACATTGCATTTCTGGTAGGTGATGATAGTAACTGTTGCAGTTCCACTGTATGATTGTGTGGCATGAGTCCAAGGTAGGCATAAAGGAGCCGAGGAAGAGGTCAGGTCACTCAGTCAGCAGTTGTCACTGACAAGGATGGGATGGTATCCATAAATAAGATGTCAGACTCAGGTTGGGAGAGGGGAGTTGGGACCTCCAGGGGCACCAGAGATGCCTTCTCTTGGGATTTATGTTTCTTCTCTTTCTGAGGTGGAGGAGGACAGGATACAGGGGGTGTACAGGCATCTGCAAGATCGGGAACAGAAAGAGAGCAGGCGACCTTGGGGCCCACAGATGGGTCGCCTCGTGGCTGAGTGGTGGTAACAGTCTTCTGGCCACCGAGGAGGTGGTTCCTGGGAGGGAGCCCAATCATCAGCAGATGACGAAGATGGGGGGCACTTCTTCGGCTGGGGTGGAAGGGCGACTTCCTGACTGGAGGTCCTGGGAATGGCAGGGGAGGTTGAGGGAAGAGTGGGGTGGGGCTGGAGGGAGGAGGAGTAGGACTAGGAGGAGTGGGGAACAAAGTAACAAAGGCAAAAGTTGAAGATAGTCACACCGGATGGAGTCTCATACTTTTGGCGAGTCTCAGTGCAAGACAGGTGATGCAGGGACTTATATTCTTGTACCTTCTTTTCTCTCTTGTAAGTCAGGCAATCCGGTGAGCGAGGGGAGTGGCAGTCAGCACAATTAATACACACAGGTGGCGGAACACAAGGGGTTTCCCTTATGGATGGGATGGCCACAGTCACCACACAAAGGGTCCGCTGTACAGCAGGAAGACATATGCCCAAAATGCAACCACTGAAAGCGCTGCACAGGTGGAGGGATGTATGGCTTCATGTCACATCTGTAGAACATAACCTTGACCTTCTCTGGGAGGGTATCCCCCTCGAAAGCCAAGATGAAGGCACCAGTATCGGTGCGGTTGTCTTTGCGACCCTTCGCACACTTCAAATACAATTAATGCCACACTGCTCCAGATTAGCCCAGAGTTCCTCATTAGTTTGCAGGGTGAGGTTCGTATGCAAAATCACTCCCTGGACCATATTCAGAGATTGGTGAGGAGTGATACATACTGGGACATTGCCAAGATGATCACAGGCACAAAGAGCTGCAGATTGGGTGGCAGATGAAGCTTTGATCAACAGGGAGCCTGACCGCATCTTGTTAATAGCCTCCACTTCACTAAACTTATCCTGAATATTTTCCATGATAAACAACGGCTATATGGTGGTGAATGTATCACCATCCATCCTAGTACAGACAAGGTAATGGGGAAAAGGTTTCAGACCAAGATGGCAAGCCTGGCCCTCCTCCCATGGGGTAGCCAGG
Organism: Schistocerca gregaria; assembly: GCF_023897955.1. Classification (NCBI taxonomy): domain Eukaryota; kingdom Metazoa; phylum Arthropoda; class Insecta; order Orthoptera; family Acrididae; genus Schistocerca; species Schistocerca gregaria. The sequence continues at coordinate 615,660,547 of NC_064923.1, read as the reverse complement.
GAAGGGAAGGCTGCCGGGTCACATGAGACATCATTTAAGGATCCTTCACCATTCGAAGGGACGGCCGTGTGAGAACGGCCAGATTTTTGTAGCCTGATATGCTTCATGCGCCAAGCATCCACCCTGATACCACCCAGCCACAGCAAGGGCCGTCTGGCATGGTGGCCAATACTCCAAGAAGACAAACAACCACTCCTTGGCATACACTGGAAGGGAACAGCTCAGGTATCAGTAGTGTGATCTCTGTGTTGTCAAGGGGCTCAGACATATGGGTGTATAACAGCCCTACCACATGGACTGGCTGGTGACCTAGCAGGGTGGAAGGGGGGCTACAATGGGGAAGGGAGGAATCCACACTGTAGATGCTAGGGAGGGAGTTCTTTCCCATATGGCTCACACTAAAAACAGAACATTTTGAAGTTAAGGTCAAACCTCAAGTGGGGCCGAAATGCCGAAAGGGTGAAAGAACCGGCAAAAGGAACAAAATTGCAACCAATACAGGAAACCAGGGGAATAGCCAGGTCAACATAAAGCAGCACACCGAGAGAGGGGAAGGAGGTGGCAACGAGGAAGGAGGGAGGGGGCAAGGAGGAGGAAAAGCAACTAGGGAATGAAGAATAAGCTGAAATAGCACGGAGCCCATGTGTGCCATGCACGAACTCACGAAAGAACTGTGAGCCCCCTGGGGGGACAGATTAATTGAAGCAGCGAAACAGCAATCTGAATTTTACGACATGAGCGTACTAAATTACACGCCCTCTACTACATTTATAAAGTGGATTTTTATAGATACCAGTACCATATATAATATTTTACAATGAAGTGGAAAAAGTACTGTGGGTATAATCAGATTGATTAGAAGGTGGACTTTATTTGTATTTTGTCAGGGATTTGTAGTGTTACATAAAGAGATGCACTGAAGCCTTCAGATACTGTGAATTGTTTGTTTCAATGTTTTTTTGTGGTAGGCCTATTTATTGTTAAGTAGCTCTCTGAATTGTGTGCAAAACAGTTTTGCAAGCATCGGTGATCAGTATTTATTTGGTTTTACTGGCTAAACCTATTACAAATAAGGCACTTGAACCATTAAAAGCCAAATACAACATGTAAAGAAAACCTACATATCTTGGAGGAAAAGTTATTGAGGGAGACATAGCTATTGCACAAAAATTTGCCCTGGTCTATCAACTAAAGATAACATTAAAACAAATCAAATTTTCACAGGATGTGATGGCAGTTCTTAACACTATGTTCCTTTTAGTAATTCTTGGTGCAGTTTGACGTAACAAAATAAAAAAAACTGATGCTTTGACTTTCCAAACAATAAAATGCAAATTCATCTTCCTCACACTCCTTTCATAGTGCATGAAATTTCCCGTCCGTACCACATAATGACATTATTTTTGACCCATGCATTTCTGTTGTGTTGTTTGCACTTCTGCCTCCCTTCTCTAATATACAAGCTATCCCTGCAAGCTGCAAACCATTTTAGTCCAATAAATGTAATTTTCATACAAATGTGGACTTTGGCATCCATTTATATAAGGCCACCGTATTGTGTACTGTCAGTACTTTAATAACAAGAGTAAAGTATGCTGGTAAGATAAAGATTGTTTGTTGTTTTGGAAAGCATTATGATAACTTGATACATATCATCCAGTTATTACGTGCACCTAACTGATGTGCATTTCGTATGACTATAATAAACCAATCGAAAAAATGTTTTAGTTAACTGTTCCTATTGTGGTCTGCCCTCACATTCCACAATGCTTACAGTGATCTATACACTTCAATGCTTTCCAATGAAAAGGCACTCATTTCTTGTTTCCTACTCATTCTAAACTGTGCACATACTTCACAATAACAACAACAACAACACAGTAGTGCATAAATAATTATGGAAGCCAGACATGGAATTATGTGTGAATTAAAGGGCTCTATTCAGGTAAGTAATGCATACAAGCACAAATGTGTATGAAATTTTTTATGGGATCTTACATAAAAGAGAGCACAAACTCCACATTGTTACAAACATAGAAACATAACAAAAGAGTGATATGACACTATTTCATTGACGAAATACAGAAAACAGTGTCACACAGCCACAAAGGAAGATGTCACAAAAAATTTAATTCTTTAAAGCTAAATAATTGGAAAGAACAACAATTTCCAGGAAAAGTAGTGCAGGTTCTGATGCAGTATTAGAAGTCACGTTATTGTATTGTGATGAAAAAAATATGGTGAACTATGAAAACTGGGATAAATACTAGGCTGCATCTGCTGTGGAGATCATTACTGTCTCCTGTGGATTTGATGCTGCTGTAGTAGGTGGCAAAAGAGGTGTAGATACGAAAACTGTGGCTGTAAGATGTGGGTGTATCTCCACACAGTTCCTATACAAACTGCCAAGTTGGCCTTCATTCAAAATATGTTGATGGCTTTCTTTGCACATATTTGCTGTTCCCGCATCATTTTCTCCAGTTCCACGTCCCAAGCTCTGGCAATCTTCATTCATTCGCTTTCTGTCATCAGCAGCCTCTGGTAGGCTAAGGTTAAGGGCTTGCCTTGCCTCATCACCACCACCCTTTTCCGTGTAGGCGATATAGAAGCTGCAGTCTATTTTTCATTGACCTGCGAAAAAGTTAATCAGTAATCAGAATTATGCTAAATTGATTGTTTAACCAACAGAACTTCTCATATATGTTACTTTACTAATAAGGGTAAAATGTATTGGTATGATAAACATTGTTTGTATGGCTTTTGATTACTTGACTTAGATATTATCATTAATTGATGTACCTTTCACATGAATGTAATATATCAACTGAAAAAATACCTATGCAACTGACAGATTATTCCAGCTCATCTAGGCCTACAGAGGCCATAGTGCTGACTGAGCTCACTACTTCTTGATCAAGCAGTAACCTCATTTCATCAGAGTATCAGAAACTGGGTTCTAATCCTTCATCTGATTCAGAGCTGCTGCTCCTCGAATCATTTATTCTTCTCACTTCTTTCCAAAAATTGGTCCTTAAGGAACTAAATTTTCTCGCATCATCTTCCTTTGTTGCTGTGGGATAGCATTTACTGCATTTTGTAAATAACATCTCGTAACACTCATTCTTCATATTTCTGTTCTTATACAATTCTGCTTTCACATCCCACAGTGCATGATATACAGCTCTATGCATTCGAATAAAAATGCTCGCTCGTCTTGCTTTGCGCTCATGTCAAATTTACCAAGGTAAACTGAGAATACAAACATGCCCAATGTATAGATACATAAGGAAAAGCCCCAACAAGCCATGATGAAAATTTAAAACTGATGATGATAATTATTAGTGCGGCTGCTGTAAGCATTGATAAAGATATATGTTGCTGCGCCGGAAGGCGAATAACGAATGATAGAAAAACTCCTTTCAATTTTTTTGTCAATCATTAGAGAGACCCTGTCTTTAGTTCTCGAGTGGAGAAGATGTATTTTTGTAAGGTGTGTGAGGTAGCCAATTGTGTTGTTCAAATAATAATTATTATTTGTGCAAAACCAAGAAAGTTTTCTTTTCTTCCGCGCATTATCTCAAAGTCAGGTCCACAAGCAGCCTGCATTCAGAAGAAGAAACCCGATTAAGAACTGTTATAGACATGCTCAACAGATAAATATTCATGGCAGAAGAAGATGAATATAACCAAGGACATCAGAAGTAAGTTCACGTTAAAACGGACTCAAAGGAAACAAGCTATAAAATCCAAAATTTGAGCATTAATTGAAAATAATTGATTTCTATTAATCTCTTTATTTGTGTACCCCTTATTATTGTCATTGCGATTTATATATGTTTATATAAATTTGCACAACTGGCGACCTGGTGACATGACATTGAGAAAGCCATGAAACCAGTTGTGTAAATTATTCAAAATTATTTATGACATTGTATCAGATTTTTTTTCTGTACATCATCACGACTGGCAGCAAAATAGCCAGATCCAAAAGTTCAAAAGGGAATCAAAAGTGAAACCGGAATTTATGGAAAATTTTGGAAATACACTGCTTGTTTCATCGCAGCAAAGGTAGGACCGCTATGCAACTGCTTGCTTAGCTATGCTTGGTAGCGTCTCCTGCGTAATAATTTGAAGTACCTTTCCTTGATGAAATAAATCTCATGTGAACAGCCTGGTATGTGTGTGCATAGGACACATGCTGTTCACCCGAGATTTATTTAGTCATAAAACACGCCTGAAGAAATTGAAGAATCACAGTACCATTCCTTAATTTCCTTTCCTAAATGCATCGTGAATTTTTCAGAAATCGTCCGTAATGAGTAAAGAGAGAAAAGTTTGAAGTTTTTTGTGTTACAACATTTCGTGCATCATAAAAGTAGATTAATAATGCTTGACAACATGAAAATCGTATGTTTAGATTCACAAAATAATATATTTTAATTTTCTGTTTTTCAAAAATTTTAATTGTGATATTCAAACAAAATGGCGCAAAAATCAGTTTCCATTATTTTTGACAACGGCAAAAGTACAATGAGCCAAAATGGCATAAAATTGCAGGATAGAACATCTGAAGTACCAACTCCATGTCTTCCAGAATTAGACATATTAAATAATTCTGAGATGAACGTGACCGAAATGAAAAGTGCTAGCGAGCTTTCACAGAGATCTAACTTTGATGATACATTGATGACAATAGATGAAACTATATCACATATCTCCACGAGCAAACATTCTGTTCACACAGAAAAACGTAGAAAGCACAGATGACATGATTTTTTTATAACACTTGAGCGTCACCCATCACACGAAGTTCAAATATTGATTTGCAGAGTGCAGTTGTCAACAACCAAAGTACATTAAATAGCAACCAAAATGACAAACTTGTCATAATACTTCAAAACAAACACCAGTTTGCATGCAGAAATAAAAATATAAACACGAATTTGCAAACATACATAAATACAAAATTTGACAGTTTGTCACAAAACCTTACCATAGTCACACAAGACATAAACCCAGGGCTGGCGCAAGGCACGTGGGAAACGTGCGGCCGCATGGGGCGGCAAATCTGCCCCCCCTCCCCCCACCCAATTTTTTTTTTTTTTTTTTTTTTTTTTTTTTGGGGGGGGACAAACTCACCATTCATGCTGAAGAGGGGATTCGAAACCAAACCCCGGAGGGAGCGGCTTCGGGAACTCTGGCATGTCGCCTCGACTACCTACCGGCCGCCCCTGTTGCACAAGGGAAGGGAGGACTAATTTCTTTCTCACCACTGTGGCAGCACCGTTGCGCTTATGTCGGAGGAACAGAGAGGGGAAGCAGTCTGGCATACATGCCAGTTTTCTTAAGAGTGGAGTGCTGCCAGCCTGTTCCGCACTCTGCTTTTACTCACAACTACGTTTGCAGAAGACAAAATCTAATTTGTAAATTCGAATGCAATGTTTGATATTGAGGTTACATGTTAAGCCTCAAGCAATTTTGCTAAGCCCTTCAATGGCAGTTTCCAAGTGTTTTATTCTTCCCACATTATGGAAAAAAATGGTTGAACATTACTACATCAAACATGTCCAACACCTACTACGGCTAAAAGTATTCCAAATGGGTAAATACGCTGCGAGTAATTACAAGGGATAAAGACGTTGCTAATGAGCCTGGCATAAATACAGTTTCAACGTATTTTTGAAAATTTTTGCTATCCATTCCTTAGTGATAGTCGGACGTTTTGATTTTTGAGCCATGAAACACCTGCCTCCGTCTGCATGAACAACAATTAAACTCTGACCAGCACTTTTTTTTTGACAATACTACTCACACACTATCACTTTGCCAACATTTATTTACTGTATAATGCACATGAATCCATGTTTCATCTTAGTAAACTACTGGTCACTTTGATTCTGATGAAAACCTGAGAAAGTGTGGTCTTTTAGCAACAATGCCCTCTCGTCCGCACAAAACGAAAAACCATAGACACAACATTGCTTCTAAGGGTTTCCTTGCTAGCTTTAAAGCCCATTTCTGTTTGACAAAAGTTGTGTGGTTTTCGCAAAGTTCGTATTTCTTTCTGTTGTTCGTAATGCCATAGAAATTGCTGCCTGATAATACAGTGTGACCAAAAATTCAGTATAAATTTGAAAACTTAATAAACCACAGAATAATGTAGATAGAGATGTAAAAATTGACACACATGCTTGGAATGACATGGGGCTTTATTAGAACAAAAAAACAACAACAAAAAAAAAAAAACAAAGTTCACAAAATGTCTGACAGATGGCGTGTGAAAGATCTCTTGCGCGCGTCGTTTGGTGATGATCATGTGCTCAGCCACCACTTTCGTCATGCTTGGCCTACCAGGCCCCAGACCTCAGTCCGTGCGATTATTGGCTTTGGGGTTACCTGAAGTCGCATGTGTATCGTGATCGACCGACATCTCTAGGGATGCTGAAAGACAACATCTGACGCCAATGCCTCACCATAACTCCGGATATGCTTTACAGTGCTGTTCACAACAATATTCCTCAACTACAGCTATTGTTGAGGAATGATGGTGGAACTATTGAGCATTTCCTGTAAAGAACATCATCTTTGCTTTGTCTTACTTTGTTATGCTAATTATTGGTGTTCTGATCAGATGAAGCGCCATCTGTCAGACATTTTTTGAGCTTTTGTATTTTTTTTTTGGTTCTAATAAAACCCCACGTCATTTCAAGCATGCGTGTCAATTTGTACCTCTCTATCTAGATTATTCAGTGATTTATTCAGTTTTCAAATTTATACTGACTTTTTGATCACCCAGTACATTTATCCATATCATCGGTCACATAGTGTGAGCTTCTTGCTCCTTCTTCTTGGGAGATAGTTTAACAGTAGCCTCGCTGTACCTCGTCACGTGACCTAGTTCCTGGCATTACCACGTCACCACTTCGCCTTTACAGACAATAGGTATTGTTGTATTCTCTGCAACGAAAACTACAAAAATTAGTTTTGGTATTTGGCCGAGGGTGCAAATTTCTTGCAACTTTGGATGTAATAGGTGAATATCAGGAAACGGTCGACAGTGAAAAGCTTGTACGACTTCTTCTCGTCCTCCGTTCAACGTTGGGATGTCTTGAGGAAGTATCTGCCTAACCTGTCGCTGAAGGCACTGAGCGATACTAGGTGGGAAGTCGCATCGATGCATTACTCCCCTGAGGTTTCAAATTGGAGGAGTTTATGGCGCACTGGTTCAGATACCAGAAGAATTTGATGGCATGACCACTCATGAAGCAACGTCTATTGCGAATCAAATAAAAAATTACATCTTTCTCACTTCTCTGGTAATCTGGTATGGTCGTTCTGCTACACATCAGTGTAGTCAGTAAGACCCTCCAGACCATTGACATAAAAGTTTCTGAGGCCGTGGAAATGCTCGAAAAACGAAAGCATATTTTGAGACCTGGGAAACAGAAGAAAAGTTTGTGTCTTTCTTGATGGATTCCAAAGAATTGGCTACAGAATTATAGCTGGAAGGTCTAATGTTCCCATGCGTAAGTGTTTCCCAGTGATGAAGTAAGAAGCCAATACACTTTACCTATGAAGGAAGGGATGAGACAATAGATGACCCAACGTTACAAGATTGAATTCTACTATTATCTTTTAGATATAGTAACGACATCTTTGGATGAGGGATTCAATCAACTGAAATCTCATTGTGATTATTTTGATTTTCTCTACGACATCGGCAAGCTGAAGAATCGACTCCTGACAGCCTGGACACAAAGTGTAGAAACCTCGCAGCAATTTTGCAAGATCATGAGTCAAGCGACATTGATGCACTGGAGTTGTGGGAGGAACTAAAAGTGCTTTCAACATTGTTGAAACCTTAAATAGGTCCAAAAGAGACTCTGAAATTTATAGGAAGACATAATTTTTGCCCTAATGTTAACACTGCTCCAATAATTCTCCTAACACTGCCAGTGACAGTTGCGAGTGGAGAGAGGAGTTTCTCAAGACTGAAATTGATAAGGACATACCTCCGATCAACGATGAGCCAAACTCGTTTGAATAATCTTGCAGCAATATCGATTGAGCATGAGCTTGCAGAGGACTTAAATTACACAGATCGTGTGAAAGAGTTTGCACAAGCAAAAGCCAAGAAGGTTCGATTTGTCTAGTATTTTTTTAATTTTTTATATTATGATCAGTGTCTTGGTTATTTACTGTGTTGTTTCTTATTTTGTTCAACATTAAATAGTTATTGTAAATATTATTGTTCAAAACAAATTATCGTTAAGTTGTAAATATATTTTGTTTTCCATTGAATACATTATCTGTTCACAATAAATAAAAAATGTTTATTTACGTAAATTGTAAGTTCACGCCACAAGGGATTAGCTGAGCAGTCTTACGCGCTGCAGTCATGGACCGTGCGGCTGGTCCTGGCGGAGGTTGAAGTCCTCCCTCAGGCGTGGGTGTGTGTGTGTCCTTAGGATAATTTAGGTTAAGTAGTGTGTAAGCTCAGGGACTGATGACCTTAGCAGTTAAATCTTATATGATTTCACACACATTTGAACATTTTTGTAAATTCACAAGGCTTATTAAAATTAGCTAGATTTATTCAGTTAGGTTTGACTGCATTTTTGAGCTAGTGCCCAGCGACTGTTTTGTACAAATCTGTAGAGAATGTCACCAATCAGTCATAATTTTTGTTTTTATTTTACAGATCTACATAGATTTCAGGCGCAGTGTGACTATTCTCAATGCTTTGAGTTATGTTTACATCTGTAACTTCATGCAGAACGTAACTGTGAACATGACGGTTTAGATTAAAAGCTTTGAGACTGGCCACTCAGTGGCCGAAACCTAGGTAGATCTGAAAAGTAAAAACAAAAATTGCAATTGATTGCTGACATTTCCTACAGATTTGTATTAGTAAATTTCCACAAATGCTTTGGAAAATCATCATCATCATTTAAGACTGATTATGCCTTTCAGCGTTCAGTTTGGAGCATAGCCCTCTTATCAAATTCCTCCATGATCCCCTATTCAGTGCTAACATTGGTGCCTCTTCTGATGTTAACCCTGTTACTTCAAAATCATTCTTAACTGAATCCAGGTACCTTCTCCTTGGTCTGCCCCACTTATCCTACCCTGTACTGCTGAACCCATGCGTGTATCATGACCCCACCATCTAAGCCTGTTCGCCCTGACTGCTACATCTATAGAGTTCATTCCCAGTTTTTCTTCGATTTCCTCATTGTGGACACCCTCCTGCCATTGTTCCCATCTACTAGTACCCGCAATCATCCTAGCTACTTTCATATCCATAACCTCAACCTTGTTGATAAGGTAACCTGAATCCACCCAGCTTTCGCTCCCATACAACAAAGTTGGTCGAAAGATTGAGCGGTGCACAGATAACTTAGTCTTGGTACTGACTTCCTTCTTGCAGAAGAGAGTAGATCGTAGCTGAGCGCTCACTGCATTAGCTTTGCTACACCTCGCTTCCAGTTCTTTCACTCTGTTGCCATCCTGTGAGAATATGCATCCAAAGTACTTGAAACCGTCCACCTGTTCTAACTTTGTTCCTTCTATTTGGCACTCAATCCGTTTATATTTCTTTCCCACTGACATTACTTTCGTTTTGGAGATGCTAATCTTCATAGCATAGTCCTTAAATTTCTGATCTAGCTCTGAAATATTACTTTGCAAACTTTCAATCGTATCTGCCATCACAACTAAGTCATCTGCATATGCGAGACTGCTTATTTTGTGTTCACATATCTTAATTTCACCCAGCCAGTCTATTGTTTTCAACATATGATCCATAAATAATATGAACAACAGTGGAGACAGGTTGCAGCCTTGTCTTACCCCTGAAACTACTCTGAACCATGAACTCAATTTACCGTCAACTCTAACTGCTGCCTGACTATCCATGTAAAGACCTTTAATTGCTTGCAACAGTTTGCCTCCTATTCCATAATCTCGTAGACAATAACTTCTTCCTAGGAACCCGGTCGTATGCCTTTTCTAGATCTATAAAGCATAGATACAGTTCCCTGTTCCACTCATAACACTTCTCCATTATTTGCCGTAAGGTAAAGATCTGGTCCTGACAACCTCTAAGAGGCCTAAACACACACTGATTTTCATCCAATTGGTCCTCAACTAATACTCGCACTTTCCTTTCAACAATACCTGAGAAGATTTTACCCACAACACTGATTAAGGAGATATCTCTGTAGTTGTTACAATCTTTTCTGTTTCCATGTTTAAAGGTTGGTGTGATTACTGCTTCTGTCCAGTCTGATGGAACCTGTCCCGTCTCCCAGGCCATTTCAATTATCCTGTGTAGCCATTTACGACCTGACATTCCACTGCATTTGACGAGTTCCAACTTATCCCATTCTACCCCGAAATCTGAAACATTACTGATTGTATTTTCACACACATTAAGCAACTCTTCAAAATATTCCCTCCATCTGCCCAAGGCATTCACAGGATTCACCAGCAGTTTTCCTGACCTGTCCAAAATACTTGTCATTTCCTTCTTACCTCCCTTTCGAAGACTTGTGCCTGATTTCCTTATCCTGAAGTTTCTTCACCCTTATCCTCCTACGTATGGACCTGACCTCCTGCACTTTCGGCCTCACAATCCCAATTTCACTGCAGATTAAATAATGATCAGTGTCATCAAAGATTCCCCTGAATACACATGTGTCCCTCACAGCCTTCCTGAAATCCTGATCTGTTATTATATAGTCAATGACAGATCTGGTTCCCCTGCCTTCCCAAGTATACGTTGAATGTTCTTATGTTTAAAAAAGGAGTATGTGATTACTAAGCCCATACTGGCACAGAAATCCAAAAGTTGTTTCCCGTTCCTATTGGCCTCCATATCCTCTCCAAATTTATCCATAACCTTTTCATACTCTTCTGTTCGATTTCCAATCCTGGCATTAAAATCACCCATGAGCAGAACACTGCCCTTGTCCTTTACTCTAACAACTACATCACTGAGTGCCTCATAAAAACTATCCATCTTATCTTGATCTGTCACTTCACAATGCGAATATACTTATACAATCCTAATTTTCTTGCTAGACATTGTCAAATCTATCCACATCTGTCGTTCGTTTACATATCTTACTGCAACTACGTTGGGTTCCATTTCTTTCCTGATGTAAAGCCCTACGCCCCATTGTGCTATTCCTGCTTTGACTCCTGACAGGTAGACCTTGTATTCTCCCACTTCCTCTTCTTTCTCACCCCTTACTCGAATGTCACTAACAGCTAAAACGTCCAGCCCCATCTTACTTGCAGCCTCTGCCAGCTCTACCTTCTTCCCAGAGTAGCCCCCATTGATATTAATAGCTCCCCATCTCATTACCATTTGTTTGCCAAGTCATATCTTAGGAGTCCCTGGTTTGTCAGTTAGAGGTGGGATTCCGTCACCTCCAAAGGTCCGAGGCATTTTGCTCTGATTGTTGCCAGCATCATATTTAAAGTATCGGGGAAGGAGGTTGCTAGCCTTACTTGCCCCGAGTCCCATTGATTTTTACTCCTAATGGTTGAGGGACTAACTGGTGGATTTGGTAGTCTTTGCCGTATGAGCACAAAGGTGACCACGGCTCAGAATATGTCCGAGATGCCCAGCCTTATTCCGAAGTAACTGGTATCCCGACTGTCGGGACCAATTACTTGGCCACTCATACGTTGCCCGTGGTTCATGAACTAGGACATGACTACAGGAACCCACACCATGAACCACTTTGGGAAAAAAAAAAAAATCCAGGGGGTGGGGGCAATTTAGCACCTCGCATGGAGTGGCGCTTGGGCTTGCGCCAGTCCTGCATAAACCACATAAACCAAGAACTGAAACAAATTTTAAGAGATTTTCAGGATACAGTCACACAGCCGATCAGTGATTTGACAAAGAATTTTCCTGAGGAGGTGAATGTAAAATTTAAAGACATGGAAAAAACAGCTAAAACAAGACATACTTTCCGAAGTAAACAATGGAATTATGGATATAAAACAGAAATTAGACACTCTTCTACATCTACATCTACATTTATACTCCGCAAGCCACCAAATGGTGTGTGGCGGAGATCACTTTATGTGCCACTGTCGCTATCTCCCTTTCCTGTTCCAGTCGTGCATGGTTCGTGGGAAGAACGACTGCCGGAAAGCCTTCGTGCGCACTCAAATCTCTCTAATTTTACATTAGTGACCTCCTCTGGAGGTATAAGTAGGGGGGAGCAATATATTCGATACCTCTTTAAGAGCAACAGTAGAGAAACAAATAAAAGCGATTAAAGACACACACACACACAAACTTGGAAGCTACACAAACACAGTTAACTTCCGCAGTAAAGAACATCTCTATGGTAGTAAACAAACTGGACAAGGATTACGAAAATATACCAGCAGCAATAGATGAACGCACTTTGAAAGTAGCATCAGTTGAAATCGAATCACTCTGTGTCAAAAAGGAAAGAGACAATATTAATGAAAAGTTATCTGACGTCGTTTCACAAGCTGAAGCAGTACCGCAGCGGAAAAGGTAGTGAAGGAATGTAAAAAAATCTGTGATGTAGTTGAAAAAGTTATTCAACAAAAGGAAAATGACATTATCAACAAAGTGAACACCAATTTGCAGGCTACAGAGCACAGGATACGCAACTACTTAAGTGAAACTGATACAGAGACACAAGTTGTACACATAAACAAAGTGCCAGCCACAGCAAACCAAAGTAATGTATGCACACAGATCATTGCAAACCCAACAAACAATGCAAATAATAATGAAAAACCACAAAGTGTAAGTTTACATGGCATGACACCAGAACCAGTAACTACGAAAAGTGTAAACAATTATGACAGCTGTGTAAACACAGCACAAAGTGCAAAAGCTTGTCACTATATTTGCTGACGAAGGCCTACTAAGACACCGTCAATTTCAAACATTTACGAGTGAAAGTAAGAAGATGAATCCTGTTTTGTTTACTAGTGATTTTTTACATGTGTTTTCTAGAAATTGGGCAGAAGAGCAAAAGATCAGGTTTGTTGTTGAGTACACGCAAGGCAATGTACTTTTGTGGGCGACCAAGGTAGCTGAGCATTGAACCACATATTTACAATTTGAACGGGAATTTCTTGACAAATACTCGTCAGAAGCTGTACAGGAGAGACCTAAGCGAGAGGTTTTTAACCCTGCCCCTTTTAATAGCAAATATGGTTGGTTGTGAGGGTATTTTGAGAAGTATCTCAATAAAACACGTTATTGGATGAATCCTATTTCTCATGTGGGTATTTTAAAAAGTCATTTGCTATCACACATTCGTGAAAAATTAATTACTATACATGAGCACAACACAGAATATTTTCTATCCATTTTAGATTCAGCGACCTAATATATTAGAAGAAAGTAGTAACAAATAAGGCGTCAGACAGCCAAACACCACAACAACGTAACTTGAATGGTCAATACAAGAAGCCAGACATGAACACATAGCAAAGCTGGTGCTTACAACTGCAAGGATACATTAACAATGATAATGGATACGGGAATGGGAATGGAAATGGAAATGGTAGGAATAAGAGATTTAAACAAAACTTTCCATATAACAGGAACGATTGCCATGCACAAGCAAATGTCAATCCCTCCTTTCAAAATCACGCAGCGCGTGTAAATGAAAACAGTCAAGCTGCATCGGTGGCCGGCGTGCGGCAACAACAATAACATTCAACACGCTGTACAGCAGCCAACCTTTGCGCACCAAAATAACAATATGGCAACATTTCACAACAGCCATATGAACACACAAGAAAGCGTGTTGCGAACTGGAAATGACACACACCGGAGAAACAATCACATAGTACAACTGACAGGTGTTGTCCCGTGTACCAAAGTAGATAAGACTACACAGCGGGAAAATGCGAATTGGACGTAGTTGAGCCCCATACTATAGCCTTATAAGCGATGGGGGCAAACCAGATTTGCAAACATGTTTCGTACGATTCGATGAGCAAGGTGACATAAAGGGCGGTGTATACCAACATGAACTAAAATCGGCGAAAAATGCACTGGAAGCACAAGTGCAAGCAGTAATAAGAGTGAAAATTCTTGGTATAGACACTTGATGCAGGATCCACGACTAGTTTAATGTCTGAAGCATTTTTCACTGAATTAAAGAGAGAAAATAAATTTCCTGTTCTGCCAGTGCAAAACTGCAAAATACAAACCGCTAAAGGGGGCAAAACCAAATTAGTAAAACACCAAGCTCATATCACCATGAACACTGAACAATTCTCTGTGCAGTGTAATTTTTTAATAGTAGACAAACTTATAGTCAACTGCTCGATAGGTATGAACACATTTAGAACCTACAAATCTCAAATAGACATAGGTAATGAAGGACCAAAGATTTTCTATCAGCCTCATTACAACACTGGAGAGGTATGACAAAGTAAACACAGAACCCCATGTCACTGTACAGTATTCATATCCCACCGTGTATTTTGTGAACAAACGTGATAACGAACACAAGACCGACAATGAAGTTAACCAGGAACTAGTAGAACAAAAATTGAACGAATCAAAAACTCTAGATGCTACACAACAACAGGAGCATTCTGACTTCCTTTTTAAATATGCAAGTGTTTTTAATAAGAATCAAGGAGTAATCAAAGACTATGAACATAAACTTAATGTCTGTCTTCACAAAACATTTTGTGTTATGTGTTACCCTATACCGTGGGCAAAGCGTGAAGCAGTTAAGCAGGAAATCAATATAATGTGCGAATGGGGAATCATACAGGCATCATTTTCTCCATAATGCAGCCCAATTTTACCAGTTAGCAAACCTGATGGATCAGTACGACTAGTTTTAGATGCTAGAGGCATAAACAAAATCCTTGTACCAGTAAGAACAAAACCAGATAACTTAGATGAACAACGGCTAAAATTTCATAACACTGAATATTTCAGCACCCTTGACGTTAAAAAATCTTACTGGCAAAGAAAGATACATGAGCAAAGTAGAAAATACCCAGCATTTGTCTGCAATGGCAGGAGCTATGAATTTCAAGTTCTACCCTTTGGCTTAAACACTAGCGCAGGCATATTTATATCAGTTTTGGACAAGGTCTTAGGACCTGAATTGCTCAGTAAATTTACCATTCATGTTGATGATATGTTAATAGCCACATCAACTTGGGCAGAACACATCAGTATAATAGAAAAGGTATTTCAGAGATTTACAAAGTACAGAGTAACAGCAAATCTAAAGAAATCTAACTTTGGCAAAGAACAAGTAAAATTTTTAGGACATATTGTATCAGAACAGGGTATATTATCAGACCCACAGAAAGTAATTGCCATACGTAATTGCCCACCCCAAAGGAACAGAAAACAATTGAAAGCATATCTAGGACTAACTTCCTTTTTCCAAAAATTTATATCACAGCAGCTTATGAATAGCGATGCCCTACTTAACCTGTTGAGAAATAATAAGCCTTGGTTATGGGATGAGAGGTGCCAGGAGGACTTTACCAAAATTAAAAATGCATTAATATCAGCACCCCCCCCCCCCCCCCCCCCCCCCCCCCCCCCCCCCCCAATGAACCATGGACCTTGCCGTTGGTGTGGAGGCTTGCGTGCCTCAGTGATACAGATGGCCGTACCGTAGGTGCAACCACAATGGAGGGGTATCGGTTGAGAGGCCAGACAAATGTGTGGTTCCTGAAGAGGGGCAGCAGCCTTTTCAGTAGTTGCAGGGCAACAGTCTGGATAATTGATTGATCTGGCCACTAACCAAAATGGCCTTACTGTGCTGGTACTGTGAAAGGCTGAAAGCAAGGGGAAACTACAGCCATAATTTTTCCCAAAGGCATGCAGCTTTACTGTACAGTTAAATGATGATGGCGTCCTCTTGGATAAAATATTCCAGGGGTAAAATAGTCCCCCATTCGGATCTCCGGGCGGGGACTACTCAAGAGGACGTTGTTATCAGGAGAAAGAAAACTGGTGTTCTACGGATCGGAGCGTGGATGTCAGATCCCTTAATCGGACAGGTAGGTTAGAAAATTTAAAAAGGGAAATGGATAGGTTAAAGTTAGATAAAGTGCAATTAGTGAAGTTCGATGGCAGGAGGAACAAGACTTTTGGTCAGGTGAATACTGGGTTATAAATACAAATTCAAATAGGGGTAATGCAGGAGTAGGTTCAATAACAAATAAAAATAGGAGTGTGGGTAAGCTACTACAAACATCATAGTGAACGCATTATTGTGGCCAAGATAGACATGAAGCCCACACCTACTACAGTAGTACAAGTTTATATGCCAACTAGCTCTGTAGATGATAAAGAAATTGATGAAATGTATGATGTGATAAAAGAAATTATTCAGGTAGTGAAGAGAGACGAAAATTTAAGAGTCATCGGTGACTGGAACTCGAGAGTAGGAAAAGGGAGACAAGGAAACACAGTGGGTGAATATGGATTGGTGGTAAGAAATGAAAGAGGAAGCCGCCTGGTACAGTTTTGTACAGAGCATAGCTAACACTTGGTTCAAGAATCATGAAAGGAGGTTGTATACACGGAAGAATCCTGGAGATACTAGAAGGTATCAGATACATTATATAATGGTAGGACAGAGATTTAGGAACCAGGTTTTAAATTCTAAGACATTTCCAGTGGCAGATGTGGACTCTGACCACAATCTATTGGTAGATTAAAACTGAAAAAACTGCAAAAAGGTGGGAATTTGAGGAGATGGGACCTGGATAAACTGACTAAACCAGAGGTTGTACAGAGTTTCAGGGAGAGCATAAAGGAACAATTGACAGGAATGTGGGAAAGAAGTACAGTAGAAGAAGAATGGGTAGCTCAGAGGGATGAAGTAGTGAAGGCAGCAGAGGATCAAGTACGTAAAAAGAGGAGGCCTATTAGAAATCCTTGGGTAACAGAAGTAATATTGAATTTAATTGATGAAAGGAGAAAATATAAAAACACAGTAAATGAAGCAGGCAAAAGGGCATACAAATGTCTCAAAAATGAGATCGACAGGAAGTGCAAAATGGCTAAGCAGGGATGGCTAGAGGACAAATGTAAGGACATAGAGGCTTATCTCACTAGAGGTAAGATAGATACTGTCTACAGGAAAATTAAAGAGACCTTTGGAGAAAAGAGAACCACTTGTATGAATATCTTTCCATCCTACATAGTTGTGTTTATCCTTATGCTGTATACCTCTTTAATTCTGTATGCATCCTCTTTGGTTTGAAGCTGGCACAGTACTTACAGTAGAATATATTTGGCTTCCCTCTGACAACCATGCCTCCATCCTTGCTACCCTCCCTGTTGCTTCATAACCTGGGTTGTGAGTAATTGAATCCACTTTCCCTTCTTCCCTTTTTTTCCCCTCTCTCCTCCCTGACGAAGGAACAAAGTTCCGAAAGCTAGGAACGTAAATTTTTTGTTCTGTTTTGTGTATCTATCGGCTGTACTGAGCTGAGGTAAGTATTGGCCAGCCCCTCTATCTCTTTGTTAGTATTTGTTTCACATCTTTATATCAGATTTTCCATTAAACATTTATAAGTAATGTCATAGTTTTATAAGTAATAAATTTTAATATGTATATTTTGAATGAAACATGTATAGACTCAAGCAATTTTCCTGTTTTATAAGCAAAAAGAGACATTCAACAAGAGGAAAGTGTAAAACCAGAGCTTCATGTAAAGCGAAATGCAAACTGGAGCTGTATATGAATCAGCTGTGTGTGCTCAACAATGCATGTTCATGTCAGTACTAGGGAAGAAACACTGACCTTGCGCAAGTGCAACAGGCTAACTCGCAGTGCAATCAGCTAGGAACACGAAGCTACACAAGTGTCAAACTCAATTTCAAAATAAATGTTCACACATAACAACTACATTTACTATCAGGAATGAAGGAATACAATATTACATTTATATCAAAATGTGAAGTTGTGTCAATACTAAAATATATACATTGTAACTAGAATTAAAAGAAATGAAACATGCAGCTAACAAAAGGATAAGATACTGTAGGAGATGTCAAAGTAACTTTCTTTGCAGGGTAAAGGAATAACAGGAATAAACATGCAAGTGAATATATATATGAACAAATAAGAATGAATTATGAAAAAACATCTGCCAGCAAATGTGATGACCGAGTATATGAGTAGCCTATGAGCTACAAACTATTCTAACAAGCAACTGTAATTGAAAAAGGAATTTTGTAATGTTGTAGTATTTAAGAGTTCTCTATGTTTGATGCAACTCCCAACCTAACCTCAGTCGGGCTACGCTAGCGGTTCTCGGATGAGATTAAGCGATCAGAGTTAAAGTTCTTATACATTGTAAGCCGTATGGGACTTAGTGCATAAAAATTTCATTTGTTAATAACTTATTCAAATGTTGATCAAATCAGAAAATAATTGGTATTCATAATTGTCATTTCATAATAGACGATATGTCATAGTCATTATTTGAAAAATAGTATTTTCATTTTTTGGTCCTTTTAGCGTACGCGGTGTAAAGACGTACTAGTACGTGCAGCAAAACACTATATCATAATATTCAGCTCTTCATAAACATGTATAACAAGGGAGGCGGCGTTCAATGCAGTTGCCTGTGCAGCAGCAGCATCGCGAATGCATGACCTTGAACGGGACTTTAACTTTTGACGGGACTTAGTCTCTGCGCGGCAGTCGCTCTCAGCGTACGCGGCCTAAAGACGTACTAGAAGGCCGCGTACGCGCGCCGCCTCCGATAGCGCGGCAACAGGTACTAGTACACCGCGCGTACGCTTCAGGCGCTCAGAGTCTAAGTCGAACAACAGTTGGGATGGGGTCGTAACCCCCCCCAAACCCCCCCACATTAATATATGTTGTGCAAAGTGTTCAAATGATCAATGTTTATGAAGAGCTGAATATTATGATATAGTGTTTTGCTGCACTCATTTGTTCTATATCTGTTCAATGAAGAACAACTTATGTCCATGAAGAACTGAATGTTTTCCTATAACTGCCATAGTGTTTTGGTGCACTGTTTTCCTACCTTTTGAACTACGCAAAATTGATGGTTATGAAGAACTACATATAATGATATATCTATGGGCTTCATTCGTTGGTTGACCTTCTTAATTAAACATCAACTTATTTGCTAAGTTCGAAAATATTGATCATTTGAATATTCTGCATAACATCTATTAATGTGGGGGGGTTTGGGGGGGGGGGTTACGACCCCACTCCAACTGTTTTTCGACTTAGACTCTGAGCGCCTGAAGCGTACGCGCGGTGTACTAGTACGTCTTTACACCGCGTACGCTCTAAGGACCAAAAAATGAAAATACTATTTTTCAAATAATGACTATGACATATCGTCTATTATGAAATGACAATTATGAATACCAATTATTTTCTGATTTGATCAACATTTGAATAAGTTATTAACAAATGAAATTTTTATGCCTTAGATTTAAGCTATTGCAATATGTATTGTTATGTCAAAATGTTTATGTGAATTTTGTGTGTATATCAAGCCATATGTAAATGATGAACTTGCAGAACTATCTAAAATGAAAAAAACCTCAAGAACTAAAAGCAATTCTCACAACAAACTGAACGACGAAGTATATAGTGGGACCCAAATGCTTGTGCAATAGTGCAATGAAGCAATTATGGTAATGTCATGCTATGCAACATCTGATATATTAATCAGCAAACTACAATTGTGCAAGTATCACTTACCTTGACGTCGGGTGTTGACTTCAAAGGTGAATTATCTGCTGCAGCATCAGTTCTTGGAGAATAAATGCAATTGCACCACACTCACAACGGAAGACCACGCCACAGCAAATTATTTGACGGATAGTATGGTACTCAGAGAGAAAATTACACTAAATGTGCAAATGGAAGTGCAGATGACCGTACTCAATAATATATGGAACATTTAACGGTTGTTGCGCAGTCCACAAACATATTTAGCGCACATGCGCACAGACAGTGGCAATATTGCCAAAGACACAAGTAACCGCTCTTGGAGCACCCTCATGTAAGTATTTGGTAAATTATTATTCCATATCTAAGTCATGTGTTTTCCTTTAAGATAAGGTATAATCAAAACAAGCTGACATATCCAACCCAAAAATAAAAAGAGAAATACGCTGACAAATAAAGGTCATTGTACCCCCATTGGCAGAAACTTAAATTTAAGCTGTACAAGTATATACAAAACACTGTGCCTGCATTGCATGTCACCACACAGTGCGGAGGCAATTGTATAGATACATAAGGAAAAGCCCCAACAAGCTATGACAAAAATTTAAAACCAATGATAATAATTAGTAGCCCAGCCACTATAAGCGTCAATATATATTTTGCTACCCTCGAAGGCAAATAACAAATGATAAAAGAAACTCCTTTCAATTTTTTGTCAATCTTTAGAGAGACTCTGTCTTTAGTTCTCAAGTGGGGAAGACTTATTTTTGTAAGATGTGTGTTTGAATAATTATTATTTGTGCAAAACCACGAAAGTTTTCTCTTCTTCCGCGCATCATCTCAATGTCAGGTCCACAAGCGGCCTGCATTTGGAAGAAGCAGCCCAATTAATAACTGTTATAGACACGGTTAACAGATATATATTCATGGCGGAAGAAGATGCATATAACCAAGGACATCAGAAGTAAGTTCACGTTAAAACGGACTCAAAGGAAAGAAATTATAAAAATCCAAAATTTGCGCATATATGTACCCCTTATTATTGTTATTGCTATTTTTACGAAGATTCTGTAAGTTACCAAACCAAAGCATTGGTACATTGATAGAGACAATAACAAGAGCGCGCGCGCGCACGCGCGCACACACACACAAAATTCAAGCTTTCACAACCAATGGTTGCTTCATCAGGAAAGAGGGAAGGTGAGGGAAAGACGAAAGGATGTGGGTTTTAAGGGAGAGGGCAAGGAGTCATTCCAATCCCAGGAGTGGAAAGACTCACATCCTTTCGTCTTTCCGTCTCCTTCCCTCTTTCCTGATGAAGCAACTGTGGGTTGTGAAAGCTTGAAATTTGTGTGTGTGTTTGTATTTGTATTTGTTATTGTCTCTACCAACGTACCAACACTTTTGTTTGGTAAGTTACAAAATCTTTGTTTTTAGATATTTTTTTTCCCACATAGAATGTTTCCCTCTATTATATATGTATATGTATATATAAATTTGCACACCAAAGACTAGAGCAAATGAGACAGATTGCCCAATACAGCCCACAGATGGCTCACTATTTCCGGACAGTGCAAAATATTTCAAAAGTTTTTGATATTCTCAATATTATTGCAGAGTTTCTCAATCTCACACCTACGCATTCAATATTACTATGCTTCAGGAAATATCGTGCAATATTATTGATCATCTGCGATCCACTTAATGCCTTGCATCTCTCAATCTTCATTTGTTAAAAGTTATGCTCCGAACTTGAAATGCACCCATCACGTGCAAAATTTCAGTGGTCTGGGTACGTAGCATACTACCAAGAGTCTGAAAGCAAAACAAGTGAATTCAGTGTGCAACATATTAGGTAAAAATTTGGAATGTGAGCTTCGGGTGAAAGTGAAGGAATTTGGCATCAAACCTGATCCATACATTTATCAAGAATTAAAACAGTGCAAATCCAGGATAGGGTATACAAATTTTCAATGGGGCAGAGCATCATACCATGTTTAACCACTGTCACATTTCCCAACACTTTAGCAAAAATGTTTGTTGGAGAGATTGTCAATGTGGTGCATCATTTAAATTGCATGTATGCAAGTATCTGTATGAAGATCGACAAATATTGCATGCTAGCATCAGAAGTACTTAATCACCATGGAGGCTGCTCGATTTGCTCCTGTCAGACAATCACAGGACATGACCCATGATGTCACAGAATATAACTGTTTTGTTGTCCAAACTTGTATACACCACTGAAAAATATTAAAAATCTCAAGTTCAAAATCGAAAATACTAAAAATATTGCACATGCAGCAAAGCTAACATAAGCTGCATTAAAAATATCTGTAAAATGTCTCTCTTTCAGGATGGTCTGTTTAGATTTTATTTGGGGTTAGCTTTTGTTGTTATCTAGTAGTTGTTTATGAAAAAGAAAGGAGATATAATGTGTAAACAGTTTAGAACACCCCCATTAGGTAAACCTCAAACTGCACCTGATCCAGCCTAATGGACAAATCTCAGCACTTGAAAATGTAAATAAAAATTTCTAGAAAATTGGTAATAGTTTCTCTGGGTTGTCACTGAAATTTGGACCAAAAACACTACATGTAGTTCTATACAGCACACCATCTGGTCACATTAGTAGAAATAATGTAATAGTACTAATCAGTAAATGAAACAAAATATTCTAAATTTTTATGTGTTTATACTGCTAAGTATTTGAATTAGAAATCAGATTTTATATATAATCTTAAACGCTTAAGCTCTGTAACTTTTGCATTATGAGTACTAGTATACTTTGGTGATGAAAATGTAAAGTAGTTCACATTTCCTACTTTCATTCATTACTACCTTATGATAGCATTTTGAGGCAACTCTTCATTGAAGAAGAACATGTGTATCCTCCAGAAGATTGTAATAAAGGCGATATGTAATGGCTAGTTTTGTACCTTTTCCAGACAGCTCAACAAACAGTTGTGCTTGCTGACAACGGCCTCAATACATTTACTTCTTATGAAGTTTGTTAACAATGAATACAATTAGAGGAAAATAGTAACATACATCACTATAACACTTAGAGAAATAACCTGCGTTATCCATCACTCTGTCTTTATGTGGTACAGAACAGAGTAAGGTACTCAGCCATAACAATCTTTGGAATCACTCAACCAATGTAAAATATAGGCTGAAGTAATAACGATATAAGGAAAAGGATAGACTGCTATTCACTCTAATGATGATATGCTGAGTTGCACATAGGCACAATGAAAATACTAAACAATGGAAATTCCAGGTAGGAAACGATAGACTGCTACTTACCGTAAAGACGGCATGTTAAATTGCAGACAGGCACAATTAAAAGACACTTACACAAAACTTTTGGCCACAAGCTTAATCAGCAAAAGAGAAACAAACACCATTTGTACACACAAGCAAGTACACTTCAAGCACATATGACCGCCAACTCTGATGGTTCGGCCAAAACGCAACTATCGCAACGGATGGAAGGAGTGACCTGGAGCGGGTGGGGAAGAGCTAATAGTATTTGGGTGGGGCAACAGTGGAATGCTGTCTAGTGGAGGGTGCAGGGACTAGAATGCCAGCAGGTTGTGGGGGAGAGAAGTGTGGAAAAGCGGATGGGTGCACTGGCACAGGGCAGCAAACAGATTGTGAGATGATTGAAACTATTGGTTGGAGGGTGTGGGGACAGTATGTTACAGCAGGCTGAGGCCAGGATAATTATAGGAGTGGAGAATGTATTGTAAGGACAACTCCCATCTTCAGAAATGCTAGTGGTGGAAACCTAAAACAGACAAGCCTGGATCTAGAGCACAGGCAGATCACATAGTGACAGTTGCCTTTGTGAGAATTTCTGGAAAGTCAGTCCATAGAGATTCACGTGAGCTGCAGATTCTGAAGACATTAGTGTGCCACATCCTACATAAACAACAACTTTTCCATGCACACCAAGTCCAGATTGTGCAGTCCATCCAAAAAATGGATTACAGGCTCATTATGACTTAGCTGTTGCCATGCTGGCTGAGATTGAGGTAGATGATGACTATGTGAATTGTGTCCTTTTCTCAGGTGAGGCTACATTTCATTTGAGCAGCACTGTCAACCAACACAGTCCTACGATCTGGGGATCCAAAGATTCACACACTGTTTTTGAGACCATCAGAAACAGCCCTAAGCTGAATGTGCAGTGAGGTCTTATGTACAGCAAAATCATAGGACCTTTCTTCTTCAGTGAAACATCACAGCCAATACCTATGTTGAAATGTTGCAGTTATTTGTTGTGTTACAGATTCAGGATGTTCTGGACTTAATTTTTTAACAAGATTGTGCACCACCCCATTGGAAGTTAGATGTTTGTGCCTATTTGGATACAAAATTTTCGGGAAGACGGATTGGACATCATGGTTCTCAGCAACTGGCCTCTCCAATCACTGATATATCATCATTGGATTTCTTCCTTCAGCATTATGTCAGGGACCAGGTTTACCAAACAGCAGTGAACAGTGTCGCAGTATTACTGGTGGTGTAATATCTATGTCTCACGAAATGTTGACCAACAGATGGGTGGAATTGCAATATTGCCTGGATGTTCTTTGGGCAATGAAAGGAGCTCACCTCAAACAAAATGTACACAAAACTTTAACACAATACATGCACTTCGAGATAAACGTTGTGTGTGTGTGTGTGTGTGTGTGTGTGTGTGTGTGTGTGTGTGTTTGTAATCAGGGAAAGACTTCTGGGACACCATGTATTATTCCTACTTTTGCCATTGTCAGTTACTTTGCTGCCCAAATATCAAAATTAATTTAGTACTTTTAGTTCTCATTTCCTTATCGAACTACCTCAGCATCGGCAGATTTTATTTGACTACATTCCATTAACATGGTTTTACTTTGGTTGATGTTCATCTTAATTTCTCTTTTTCAAGACACCCACAAAAATTCTTATAGGTTCTTTGCCAGCTCTGCCAGAATTATAATGTTCAGCATATCTCAAAGTTTTCATTTTTCCTCCATAACCCTAAATTCCACTTCCAAATTTCTCTTCAGCTTCCTTCACTGCTTCTCAGTGTGCAGATTGAATATAATTGTGGAAAGATTATATCCCTGTATCTCTCCTTATCAACTACAACTACCTTTTCATCTCCTCTCACTCTTATAACTGCAGTCTGTTTTATGCACACATTGCAGATAATCTTCCAGCTGCGTGTATTTTATATGTTTCATACAGAGAGGATGCGTACTCGTCATCACCAAATTTTTCCAAATTTATGGTACATGTAGGGTGTGGTGAGCCATGAAAGTGCCCCAAGTGGAAACTCCAGATGGCCAAGCGTTTAGGAAATAAAAGGAATTTTGATACGGATCTATCGCAATATGCACCTTATCAATTGTCCCTGTGACTGTGTTTTGGAGGCAGAGTTGGGCTCAGCAGTAAGAGATCGGATTCGCATTCGCATTGAAAGGGTCACAGCTTCAATGCTGCCCGGTGGCAAATATTTTTGTCCTCCTTGGCAATGCGCACACTAATGTCATCACTATTAACCACATCATCATATAGGTTATTTTATTAATTTATATAGGCACAAAAAGTGCAGTCCTGCATTTTATCCTTTGCCTACAAACATTCAAATGCTGCCTTTTTGCAGTGACATGGTTTTTTTATTGTCCCCATAGAAAAACAAACTTAATTGACATTCTGAAAACAGCTTCTTTCTTCACACAGTCCAGTAGCAAACCACAAGTAATGCACCATGTTACTGAATAAGTGCGTAGATAGCTGGTGATGTATAATGGAATGTAGTTTGATGCAAGAATGTCGGGAAGTGATTTCGTATTTCTTCTTCTTATTTTTCAATGAAGTGTAGTTTTGAAATTTTTATTGGGTTTTTTACCTGACAATAAAATATACTTCCCAGGCATGCACTAGTGGCATACATTTGGGGGGCGGGGAATTACTTTGATACTGCACAATGGCAATCCGACTTCATCTTGGAACAGTTCATCATAAATTTGCCAAGGAGCACAAAAATATTTGCCGGGGTGGAGTTGAGCCCGTGACCCTTTCAATACAAATCCATTCTCTTACTGCTGACCCAAACACCGCTTCCTAAACATCTTGTCACAGGGACAACTGATAAGGTGCACATGGTGATAGATCTGTATCAAAATTCCTTTTATTTCCTAAACACTTGGTCATCTGAAATTCGCACTTGGGGCACTCTCATGTCTCACTACGCCCTACATGTACCACGAATTTGGACAAATTCAGCGATGGCGAGCAGGCATCCTCTCCTTGTCAGGTGTATTTCAGTCAAGATTGTCAAAAGTGTTCTCTAAATCTGCAAATGCTATAGATACAGATTTTCCTTTCTTTAACTTACCATCTAAGCTAAAGCATAGGGGCAGTACTGTATTGCAAGTTGTTATATTTACTTGGAGCTCAAATAGATCTTGCCTGAATCTGGTTTCTAGCAATCTTTCCACTCTTCTGTACATAATTTGTGGTAGCGTTTAGCAACCATAACTTATTAAATCAATGATTCTATAATATTCACACCTTGCAGCAACTTGCAGCTGTAATTATTATGTTAGACTTGAAGTCTGATGGTATTTCTCCTGTCTTGTATTTTGCATATTGTTTTGTAATGGTACATTCCCTCTAAGATCTCAATCCAGATGCTTCATTTCATTTGAGTCTTCCAGTGCTCTGTCAAATTTTTCTTACAGTATCCTACAACACATCTGATCTTCATTTTACTTGGTCCACCACTGCTCCTATACAGTAACGGACCATCTAGAAAAAGAAAACTGCCTCACCAATTAAGACTGTTTTTATGAAATGTGTAGAGTAAGAAAATATTACATAATTCTATCTTTTGTCAAAATGACATCTGAAAAAAAGAAAAGAAATCAAGGAATGTGTATTGTAATTAATGAATGATCCAATATCTTTTGTACACTGTTCAGTCCTAGATTCACAGGACCAATAAATAAATAAATAAATCTACTTCCTTCTCACTTACCATAACATTGTCTTCCAAGTTTGTTTCCTTTCTATGCGTCATCATATGTAAAATAAAAAAAGGTAACTTTAGAGTAATATAAATGATCACCATGTTGCCTTATACACTACTGAGAAAATGTATTGTAACTGCAGACTGCCTCATTCCAAATCACAGTGAGAGGCTGCAATCATAATCCATTAAATATGTGACTCATTAAACAATTTTTCAGTTCTCTGGACAGGCAAATAATATTGTAGTATATGTATTACTAAACCAATTAAATCAGTTTCCGCATTGTCAGGGATAGCTTAGGGGTAATTAAGTCACTACTAAGATTGCAAAGATTGATTTTTAGAAGTTCCACATATAAAATAATTGTGTGGTGTGACAGAGCAGCAGCAGAATATGAAATGGTACATAATCTTTAACTTCTCAGTGTTACGAACAAAAGTAAGTATGACAATTATTTGAAACTGTAAGCTCTCCCATTTGAAATTTGGGTGTATTGCTGTTTATTTAGTTGTTTGGTGTTTAGACTATTAAGGGAGATGATTTACAGCACATCACTTCAGACACAGAGATAAACCCTAACTATTGTTTGTAAAGTGTCTGTAATCAATGGCCATGAACTTGATAATTATACTTGGTCAGGCTCTGTTATAAAAGACAACACAATGTATATACATTTACACAGGAATGGCCCAATTCAGCACGTTGAAACATATTCCAAAAAGTTTCATGTAGGTACAATACACTGAAAGAAATGCAATGGCAAAATTTTAACTGTTAAGGCACACTGCAGTAATTTTTTAAAAAAAATGTTAAAGTTACTCATTTTTGATGCTCAAAGAATCACAGTCTGTAAAGTCCTTCCTGCCTGGCACTCAAATCAGCAAATAAGTAGTTGCAGCCATGACAAGAGGATGCACAACGTCCAAAGTACAGACTCTTAAGCACTTAAACCGTTTAAAGAAAGTCTCATTTCATTAATTTTTTGAATAAATTACAATTCATACCAACAGCTAAAATGTTGCAGAAGTAATTGTTACATAAGTGACCAGCAGAGAAAAGAAAATCAAGGTAGAGTATGATTTTACATTACAGACAACTTCCATCAATTGGAACATTAATTTATTGACATTAAATATTTTATAACAATTCCTATAGCATAGTTCTTATGATAAATTTTGAATAATGTATATTTCACTAAAAAGGAACAGTTCCATGTTTATTTCCTGTAGTTGTCACACAAATGTGAAGTGTCTATTGGATGACAAAAAACAAACATTTTCCTTACACCACACACATGTGATAAAAGAAAAAAAATCAATACATTTCAGCACTTTGCAGTAACTATTAGTTCTATTTCATGGAGTAAGAAATGGTCATGGATGTTGATCTGTAAATTGTGCTGTGTACCAAGCATATATGATCAAATTTGTGAGACGCGGTGATGCAAACCGACAATGCAGAAATGACTTCAGTTTAATAATTCTGTTCCACTGATAAGCCTGAAATGACAAAGAGATACTGGAAATTATATTGTCTGACAATTTCCTGAAAAAATCTTTACACTGTTGAAAAATTTTGTTGAACAGAGGCTAAATCACACTATTAGTTCCAGATGTAATAGGAATTATATTAACAGTTTCATTGGCATCATCCTAAAGATGGAAGAATTATGTCCAGGTCAAGAGTCCAACAGAAGCAGTGAATTATTCTCTATGAATGGTGAGAAGACATTTAGGATGTAACACTGAAAATGATTCTCTCCCATTTTTCCAGATTTTGCTACATTGATTACAAGTCTCTTGTGAGTAAACAGTGGTTTTTAAACATTCTTGGTCCTAATTTGCATTGATGTTCTGGAGGACAGAGAGAGAGCTGCAGAAACAGTAATTTACTGATACTTATCACTGGCTTTGTTGTGTATGTGTTTCATTGACTGCTCAAGTGACTGTCTAGTCTTTGCTCAAAATGACAAAGTGCAGTTTGTACGAAACCTGACTGACTGGCTATATATGCAGCTTTTAGGGAATAATAAGGAGCTCCATCTTCACATCAGCTATGAATTTCTCTAAGATATTACCTATTAATGACATCTCTACGCATTTACCTGAGGTATACTTCATAATTTTGCGACTTCCTCTTCCATACACTTTACCAAGTCTGTTTAACAAGATCAAACAAGCCTGAAATCAGTAATGTTCACATCACTTGCAATTCAGAGTGCCCATCTCATAGATCTTCCTTGGTAACTGTGCACTGACTCATGAGCAGTCCTAAATCTTTTGAGTAGTTTCTCTTTCTCACTTTCGTGAGTTTCATTTTGATGCATATTTAGTACTTCGCGTAAATCTTTCTTCCCTTTATTCAATTTTTATCCAGATTTTACTAAATGAAACTGGCTTTGCACACAGCTTAAATTTAAGTGTTCTCTCCCTCCTTCATTTAACAAAAACTCTGCATCCTTTGTCACTGAAAGCTATTACTACAAACATTTTCTTTTGTTTTGGAAGGTTTTTTAAGGGCTTTAATTAGCACAACAATCATCATTCTAACCACAATTCACAGAACTGCCCAAGTTATTTCCTATTTCTTTAATGTTACCACAATTTCCAACGAAGTGTCAAAATCGTAAGAATGAATGTCTAAGAAATTTACTAATAAATAACACATATATAGGTCTAGAGTAAAAGTGGGCGATTTCAATTGCATACCATGTTTATATTTTAGCTTTGGAAGGTTGAAACTTATCAGTAGTGAATGCACATGCATCAACAAACGAAAATGAGGATTAATTAAAGAACAGTTCTACGAAGACTTGGAAAAAGAATGCTGTGCAGTACCTAAATATGACCCGATGCTAGTAATAGGAGATTTTAGTGCAAAAATGAGGAGGATGAACATCCACATAGAGTTTCTGGAAAATATTTATGACATGAAGAAAACAACGAGAATGGAGACTTACTAGGCCAATTCACAGCATGAAATAATATGATTGTTATAAGTATCTGCTTCTCACATAAAAAGATCCATATGGGTACTTTGACAACTACACTCAATGGAGTAATCAATCAGATTGACCATATTTTAGTGATTGTACGCCACTCCACATCAATTATGGGTGTACAGAGCTGCAGAGGACCAAACTGTGCCTCAAACTACTTTGTCATAAAATCAGTCATGAGATAGAAACTGTCACTAACAAATGGTAACAGAATAGGGAAGAGGATGAAATGGAATACTGACAAACTGAAAATCCTTAATGAAGTAAAAAAATACCAAGTAACACTAAGCAGAAAGTTGAGCAGTGAAGAGACCACAGTAGGAGTAGACAAAAGGTGGAACAATACTGAAAAAGTCGTTAAAGATGCTGCAGAAGAAATAGTAGGCATATGAAGGAACAGAGGAACCCAGGACTGGTTTGGTGAAGACTGCGGGTCAGCAATAGAGGAAAAGAAGAGGGCAAGAACAAAAGTGCTACAGAGAGAAACCAGAAATAATGTGGAACAATACAGAGATTTAAGGAGAAGAGCTAACAGACTGTGGAAAAGAAAGAAAAGAGAGTGGACTAAGAAGAAATTTCAAGAATTAGAAAAGTTAAAGGAACAGAATGCAATAAGAAAGTTCTGTCATGCTGCACACAAAATGAAGAATAGATTCCAGACAAAACTAATGGCCTGTTTCAGTAAAGATGGAAAAATGATAAGGGAGGAAGAACAGATAGTGGAAAGATGGGCAGAATATTTCAAAGATACAGTAAGCACCAGCCTAGAAGATGAAGAGACAGCTCCATAGGAGGGAAGATTGGAGCTGGAAGTAGACAATGATGCCAATGAGGCAAGAAAGCCAACACTACAACAGGTCTCCCAGGCTGTCCGCAAGTCAGAAAAGAATTAAACCCCTAGGGAAGATAGCATAACACCAGAATTAATAAAAACTGGTAGTAAGGCTATCACAAATGAACTGCACCCATTAATATCAGATATATCGAAAACAGAAACTATGCCAGATGATTGGAAAACTGGAATAATAATCCCCATTCATAAGAAACGGGACAGAACAGCATGTGAAAACTATAGAGGTGTGACACTCCTAAGCACAACTTATAACATCTTCACAAGCATATTAAACAAAAGGCTACAGAAGTACACAGAAGTCCGCAGAAGGCATATTAGGGTAATATCAGTGTTACTTTCGACCAGACAGAGGAACAACTGATCAAATATTTGTGATAAGACAAATGATGGGAAAGTTCTATGAATATGAGCTAGATCTGCATTTCCTATTCATCGATTTCAAACTAGCCTTTGACAGCATAAACCAGCAAGAACTATGCAGAGTACTGGAAGAAGTTGGTATATGTGCTAATCAGAATGACAATGACAGAGAGAAGAGCGAAAGTAAAGGTCTTTAGCAGAACAAGTGAAAGCTTTGACTTTAATAAACTTGTGAAGGAAGGTGGTAGTCTCTCCACTGTCCAATTCAATATAACCCTGCATAGATAATTAAATAAAATCAACAAAAGAGGCACCATATTTATGAAAACTAGCCAGATATGTGCATACACTGATGGCATTTGCTATAATAGGAAGAAATATCAACACACTCCAAGAAACATACCAGACAATGGAAACAGAAGCCTTAAAAATTGGCCTTGTAGTAAATGAAAACAAAACAAAATGTATGATGATATAACAATCTGAGGCCAGAAGAACTACTAAAGACCTAAACAGCAATGGGAAATACTTCAAAGGAGTATCCCTCTTTAACTACTTGGGAGCCCTAATAACAAGTGATAACACTATTGGAAAGTCTATAAGGGAAAGAACACAAGCAGGAAACAGAGCTTACTTTGAAAATATGCAACTTTTCACAAATAGCCTTGTTACAAGAAAAACAAAACTGCTAATACATAACTCCCTAATCTGGCCAGTTATCACACACGGCTATGAACGTTGGCAGAACATGATAAAAATGCACTAAGAACCTTTGAGCAGTATATAATACACAAAATCCATGGGCCAATAAGGGAGGAAGAAGGCTGGGAAATATACTACATTGCCAAATTAAAAGAGTTAATACAAGGTATGGACATAGTAAAATTTGTGAAATCACAGTGAATACAATGGCTAGGACACGTGGAGAGAATGACAGGGGATATAATTCCAAATAAAATGATGAAAGGTGTGATCCATTCAGTTAGGCAAAAAGGGAGACCTAGAAAAAGATGGACTGATGACATAATAGTGGACCTCACCAGTATGGGAGTCCAGGGGTGGAGAAGAGCAGAAAATAACTGAGAAGTGTGGAAGAAGATTGTTGAAGAAGCCAAGGCTCACCAAGGGCTGTAGCACTATTGAAGAAGAAGAAGAAGAAGAAGAAGAAGGTTGAAAACATTAATTGTAAACCACTTCACTGTGAAACTCGGGAACCAACACAAAGACAGATGCTACTAGCAAACATATGCCAAGAAATTACAAGGAAAATTAATTCAATTTTATCTCCATTGTCAACACTTACAGATATGACAAAGGCAACTGCTAATTATAATGGATTTTAAATGAGTTGCAAATTTGAACAAATAACTGTGAATAACTGTGTCAGGGAAACTACCAACGAAAAATGAAATTCTCTTTACAAATTACAATTGGGTTGTGCCATATTATCTGCTTACTGATGTGCCATCAATCACAGATGTGTACTTGCTGTGTTCCAGATGCTCTATATGCTATAGCTACAGCAGAGATGTACCTTTCCCTGGCCCCTGGAGAATTAGGAATTTGGCAAATTTAAACATTTTTTAAAATTACTTGCAGTGTGTCTTAGCAGCTAAAATTTTGACATTGTGTTTTTTCCTGTATTAAAAATTCAGGACAGGTTTTGATATGTTGGATTGGGCAGTTCCCTCGTTGGTTTATTGCTTCCTAACAGTTAATGTTCTACCTACGCCTTCCGCACACACACTTTTTTAATCTACACTGATAATTTTTCATTCCACAGAAATTACCATTTAATTAATCTTAATATTTTCATCGACACCAGTTTCAACCTTTACTATAGTCTCCTATAGCACATTAATTCAGAAAATTCTAATCAGTAACTTCAGCTCTATTCACACTGGAAAGGCTACCACTCGCTGCTTCTGTCTAATAACTACTTAACTTCTTTAATACAGTTCTCTCTCTCAACACAGTCTTCATCGCAACCAATCCCAATCTTTATGATAAAATCAACATTTCTACCTCCCAACACCTAATTACTAACAAGCCTGCTCTTTATGTACTGGAACAGTGCTGGTGCAGCTTGACAATGCTTCTGTCCCTCAAGAAATTGATATATTCTAGAATGTCAGATTCGCTGGCTAGCAAGTGCTAACCAGAGTATGAGTGTAGGAGACAGGTATTCTTACAAACACAGTTGGGAAAACATTGTAATTACCTTAGGACTTTGTCTTCAGGAAGGTTCACCATGAGAGGCTGCATCACAACAGGAATATGTAGAACATTGTACTGTTGATATCATATGATTCACATAATTTCCACAAAGATATAAAATTTTGAAGAGTTGTATTTATTGGAAATATGATTATACTAATTATTATTCTAGTTCTTGTGGGCAAATGTCAAATCCAAAGAAAAAAATGTAAAATTAAGCTAAATGAGGAATCTTTGGTAATTTCATCTAGGAAGGAAAATGTTGATAAAAGTCATGATTGTAAATGCTTTAGTGTTGTCAAGCAAAACTGCAGTGTAACCATGAGAAATCATTTGGGTTATAAAACTGTAGTTATATCTTAAGAAAGGAGTAAACATCCTCTCATTGTTAAAAAGTTATACAAGTGATCATGGCTACAACCATATGCTTAGTTAAGAACAATATTTGGTCAGCTTTATGCTCTGTCTTGGCTTAATGACGGAGGTATTTGTTTGGCATAGAGTTTTATGCTTAAATACGGGGGGGGGGAATCATGTGTGTTGGACTATTATTACAAAAAGTAAAAGGTTTACACACAAATCCAGTGCAATTCAGGAAGTTATTAACCATGGACTTTTGCAGTGAATGAGAATAATATAATAGCTCATTCAACAGTCATGGACACTTTTAACCCTTTAGGAACTGGCAGAACTCAAAAGTCCTGGACGATTTTGTGAGGAATTCTGTAACACGACTGGTCATTGGACCTATAATGACAAAGTTCCCATTCCACACAGCGTGTGCTTCCTGCACAAGATGTCCGCACAGCCTGTAGACCATTCCCAAGCCTATACATCAGCCTGGGATGTGAAAAGCTGTATTGCAAACGGCTGCTGGTGTGCAAAACAATGCTGCAAGGTTACGTAAATAAAAGTAAGATATTTGTTGACTGAGACCTAGTGTACACAATTGGGAAACAGAGTATATTTAGAAAATAAGTGAATATATTTTTGTAAACATTGCTTGTAAAACACTAGATCGCGTGTTAAGCACCTAAGAGCATTAGAGTATTAAAAGAAAAGTCTTTCTCCCCCCCCCCCCCCCCCCCAAATAAATAAATAAAACCAGGTCTGAAAGGTTTAATATGTAAAGATAAGCATGAATGTTTTAACGCATCATTTCCTGTTCAAAAACTATGTGCCTATCAGTTTCAGTAAACACACCAATAATTTTAAATACAGTGCAATGTGCAAACTGAAATCTTACAAATGCAGGTAAAAAATGATAACAGATTTTCAGACGTTTATTACAAAAACTGAAATATGAACAAACACTTTGTAGGATATCAAATTAGTTAGCCTATTAAAATAGCTTAACACTGAAAATTATCTATGTCACACACAGTTACTTTTGCCTCATTAAAGCAAACTTTATTCTTTTCTGTACTCCAACAAACAATTCAGTTCAGCATGGATAGCATGACATGAATTATGTAACAAATAACCAGTGATAGTTTTATAACTGTGTCATTTTTATAATTATGTCTGGAGTTTTCCTAATTCTAAATTGAAACTGTTCCAACTGCACTTTTACTCAATGATATGTTCATTCTTCTTATTTTTTATACTCTTTAAACATACTAGGGGTTATGTCCAAATTTTGGGGCTAACTAGTTCACACGAGTTTATAACTGACATTGCTGTGCAAGTTGTTAAATACTCGAGGTCTTTGATTTTACTCTGCCTACTTGTGTCAATTTTTGTGTTAAACATTACTTATGAACATCTTTTAACAAATTTGTTGCAGTAAAGTATTCTTAATAAACACATTTTAAAACTGCTTTACATCACAAATATTATGCCCTAGACAATGTGGAAGGCTTTGATCCATTGTCATCTGTCCGATCAAGAGTAGCAGCATTTTCATTCACCAGTCTTTGACGTTCACGGAACATACTAACTCTCATATTTTCAATCTGGTGGTAACGACACATTTTTAGAAGTGCTAAAACAGCGAGCCCCACCCAGCATGCCCATGACGCCCATGCTCCAAACTGTGCTGTCCCCATCTCAATGTGAAAACCTGTTGTATCAATGTGGTCTTTTTTGTCAATTGCTTTTCCAGCAGCAACCTCACACCTGCAAACAGAAATATATGTTTCTGAAAAAAAGATAGTAAGATATGAAAGCAGTAAACATCACACAGAAAATTTTCCTCTTGGTGAGGTTACCAACAGCACATGTAGACTGCAATTTTTCTGGCCACTTTTGCTTATTTTACTACTAATCCACACATACAATTTTTAGAAAGACAATATGACATTTATAAGCAAATTTTATATTTCGTTTAATCATACTTTCCATAAATAAAGCAACGTTACCACCAATAACAAAATCTGCAGCCATCACTAATTATTTTACTATTCATAGTCATAACGAGTCTGTGACTTGTATTTAAGGGGGTATTTGTTACTACTTATTCCCTGAGATGCCAAGACACATGTTTGTCTGCAGAAAATGTCAGTCATTTACTCTCATTTGTGATATAAGAGGCTATGGAAATTTTTCATTTGAGGGTACTGCTGCAGCGTATATGCCACATAATGTGATTCCAATGCTGGTATACAAACACGGGCATCTAGGCAAGGGATTAGTGTGACACTCGCATCTTTCCAATGTGCATGTGGTAAATGTGGAAATGTAAATTATGGTGACTTTATTACCAAATGCATCCAAACAGGACCAATGTGCTGTTATTCTTTTCTTGGCAGACAAAGGAGAAACACTGATAGACATCTGTTGGAGAATGAAGAATGTGTATGGAGTAGCACATCTGTCAAAAATCGCCAATTCAGATTGGTGCATGAAACTGAGGTACCATTTAATCCAATGTTATACATTTGAAGGAGACCAAATTTTTACCAGATTTGCATGACATGCCGGCTGAGATACTAGACCTAATTAATTCCACTTCTTACGTATATTACAAGGATTAAAAAAATATCACACCTTACATATAAAATGTATCATATGTGTAATCGCTGGAAACAGAAAGTTCACATTTCTTTTCAAAATAATACTGCTTTCTGTAACAGAAATGAAGGGGGCATGGCGGCATATGTGACCGTAACTTTAAAATTTGGTATATATAGGTCATTTTTCATTTGAAGCCTTATAATCTATATATCAATGTAATGAAGAAAGGCTATAGAATTTAATAAAGTCATAAAAAACTTTCAATTTTTCCACCTTTTATAAGTACCCTGTATCCTTAAGCATACAAATTTCAAAATTCCTTAACTGTATCATATTGTGACTTACATCTCAGTATTAAAATAAATCTACAGTCTTATTTTTGTAGCCTCTCTAAAAGATTCACACAAATGTAATCACAATGGCCACTAAATGATTAAGATGAAACACACACATGTAATTTAGTGTAACCTTAACACTTTCAAGTGATATGAGTCTGCAATCACTGAAAAGTGTACAGGCCAGTCTTTCTCCTCCTATAAATTTTCAAATGAATTTTTTACATTTAAAACCACAGCATTAGCACATTTTGTCAGTTTCAATTCATTCCTTGAAAATTTATTTATCAAGATACAGGCCATCAGTATTTTGAACAACGAGCACATCTGCAAGAAAAATTCACAGCTAGATGCTA
Organism: Schistocerca gregaria; assembly: GCF_023897955.1. NCBI lineage: Eukaryota > Metazoa > Arthropoda > Insecta > Orthoptera > Acrididae > Schistocerca > Schistocerca gregaria. The sequence goes on along the minus strand of NC_064923.1, from coordinate 615,623,716 downwards.
TGCCAGCAGTACTTTACCCGCTAGCTTACACCTTTTTTTACTTTCATTCAGGCACATCAGTATTTTGTTACAGTTGATTCTCTAAAATGAAGATTACTAGTGCTATTTTAACTGAGATACACTAGTCATTTTGTTTCTGAAAGGGCTATTTTTTCTTCTTGTTTTCTTCGAAGCCCAACTGGCAACAAAATGGAAACCACAGTGAAAATGAAAAATGTTTTATCTGCAACATTTAAATATACCTCTTGGCTACTTCTCTACATAGTCGCTGCTTCAAGTTAGACATTTGTCATAGCATAGTACAAACTTTCCAATTCCCTTGCCCTAGACAGCAGGTGCATGCACTTTTTGCCAATTCTCTATGTTGGTCTGTAACTCATTATCAGTGTCAAAATGATGTCTATCTTGCCAACCCAACACCTCCCTTCAAAAACACTGCTGAGTGCCTTTGTTGCAGCTGCAGTGTGCACTCAAGCATTGTCGTGAGGGAGGACTATGCTTGATGATAATGTTACTCTTTGCTTGTTGCATATTATCCTTCATAGGTGTTGAAGAGTCATGCTGTATGAAGCTGAGTGATGGTCATGCCACATTCCATGAATTCCACCAACAAAACTCCTTTTTGGTCCCAGAACATGGTAATCATTCACTTTCTCATGGAGCTTTGCTTGCACTTCTTTGGTTTGCTTGGGCAGTGAGAAGACATCTACTGTTTGGATTGCTCTTATTTTTCTTCATTTTTGAAACGGACCCATGTCTTGCTCCTATGACATATTTGTTCAAAATATCTTCTCTTCATCATGATAGTGCTGGACAAACAATAAGGTGCCATCCACTTGCTTTGTTTTGTGATGGTCAGATGGCATATTGGGAAACCATCTCACATGGAGTTTGCAGGACTGAAGTCTCTCACTCACAATGTTATAAAGAGCTGACATTGAAATTTCAGGAAATGAATTGCTGAACACAGACACTGTGAACCTATGATTTTTCTCAAATAACCCAACCCATTCACCGAACAAAATTATCAGCTGATATTTGCTTCCTTCTCTGACTGTCTGCATCATGAATATCTGCATGTTTTGCTTCAAAGTTCCTGCACCATTGCCACACTTTGCTGTCACTAATGGAAGTTTCACCATGCACGTGACTCATTTGTCTATTATTGTCAGCTACTCTGCAGCCCTCAACATGAAGAAATTGAATGGCAGCATGCACTTCACACTTGGTGGGAGACATTATTCTTTTAGACATATTTAAATGCTCAATGTTCTCTCAAAACTGGTATGTGTGACATGACGCAATCAATGGGCACACGAGATACTGTGCAACACATCTGCGCAAAACTCCATTGGATTTTCACTGTGGTTTTAATTTTGTGTCTGACTGGACCAAACAGCCCTCACATATGTCAACGGTAAATGTCAACTAATACATATTGACTTTATTGATTAATCACAATCTTGCAATTTTTATATTGTTATAACTAGCTTTGACTGCCATGCCAACTTCTGACATACTTCGTTCATGCTACTAGTTTCATATAAATCACTCAGAGATAATGTCCTGCATGTTAAACATGGAGTAGCAGTTTCAGTGACTGTTTACTTATTGAACATTGTACACATTAACCGAAGAACTGATTTGCCACAAGTTTTTTTAATCATTTTTTAGATTCATCACATGAAGTGTGTTTGGAATGACAAATTAATGATGGTTTCATACACCAAATAGTGTATGCTTATCATTGTGTTTGCTTTATATGTATGTACCACATCCATGATTTTCAAGAAAGATGTGAGAAAAGCATGAGCTGTGTTTCCACAACAACTGTTTTCGGAATCTACGTTGTATGACATGGGGGAGATCACTGTTTTAAAAAGATTGCCCGCATCTCATGGTCGTGCGGTAGCATTCTCGCTTCCCACGCCCGGGTTCCCGGGTTCGATTCCCGGTGGGGTCAGGGATTTTCCCTGCCTCGTGATGGCTTGTTGTTGTGTGATGTCCTTCGGTTAGTTAGATTTAAGTAGTTCTAAGTTCTAGGGGACTGATGACCATAAATGTTAAGTCCCATGGTGCTCAGAGCCATTTCAAAAGATTCTACAGTGGATCTATTAAGAATCTGATAGGGATTACATTGGGCAGCTGCTTCTTAACAACACTGACACTGACATCTATAGCACTTGTTTTAATACAGGTGTGAGAAACTGGGCAAAGCTACTACATTTTCCCTTGTACATCTGAAAATGAAGTTAATTATTTTTGCTTTTGCTTTGTTACCCTCAATTTCAGTGATTGTCTGGGCTCCTAACTATGAGGCCACTAACAGCCTTTATATATGAACAAAATTTCTTTGGAGTTTGTAAGAGATCTTTCTTTTGATAAGATTCTGCTACAGTAGTCACTGAAGGCATTAGAGGCTGCCCTGGTAACAGTGAAGTGCATTTAATTCTGCAGTTGTCTGTCTACATACTCATGTTTTGTTTTACGCCCATTATGAACTATTCTACTAGGTGCTTATCTATCTAGTGCACAGTCAATTATTCTTTTAAACTTGAACCACAGTTCTTCTACCTGCACCTGTCCAGAGTTAATGTTCCCAAATCCTCCTTGAGATAAGACACGACAACATTTTTATCCCATTTGCTGAACATATAAATCTTCCTACCTGTTTTAAATGTCATTGGTACTGTGGTATTCATTGTAGTAATTGCTTCATGGTCACTGATATCAGTTTTAGTGAGGACATGCTCAAAGAGTTTAGGTCTAAATGTTGCCATTAGAATCAATAGACAATGAAACTTCATTTAAACTTTTAAGGGACTTATGAGAAGTGGTATAATTTTTAAGGGGAAAATGTAAAAGGTGGGAAATTACTTTTCATTAAGTAATGAAGTTTTCATTAATTTGGTACCATGTTTAGCTGCCAATATGACATTTCCCGACACTTTAACATAACAAACTGCACTAAAAATGATGCATTCTGCAGAGGGAGAAAAATAGTAGCTGCCACATTCATGTAAGCGTCTTAAAAGCTAAGGTGCTGTATTTGGCATTTCATATTCATACCTGCATGGTTTTAAAAAGTGTTACACCGTGTTAAGAATCTCTCCAATATGCATCATTTTAGTGCAATTCATCCTGCTAAAGTGTTGGGAAAAGTGACATCAATGGCTGAACACAGTATCCAAAATTTATATAGCCTTTTTATAATTTATATTGGAAAGCAAGCTCAATTTGCCATGACAACTTTTATTTCACATTCACATTTGTTGGGTTCACTCACTCGCAACCAAATTGCCATCTTCAAACCTGTGGCAGCCTAGCAAAATCACATGCTGCAGCTCTTTGGCCAGTGCTACTGCTACACTACAAGACATTCACTAAGCGTGTTTGAGCTATTGTGATGTACGTATGATGTAAGTATGTTCTCCGATTTATTTATGCCTAGTAATCAAGTCCAAATTCATGGTTTTGTGACCTCCATTATTTAAGGGAGTTAGAACGGGAATGTTTTTTTTCCTCATTTTCAGATTTTTATCTCATTATAAAATTTGTAATTTTCTGAATAAAATGATACATATATCACTCATAAACTCACATGGGAAGTATTTTATTTTTCAAATACAATCCACACCGGTTGAAAATGTTAAAATTTTTATGTGCAGCACTTCAAGATCTAATAAAATAGGTAATTTTTTATATAGAAGGCTTGGATTGCTGTGTTATAAAGGTTAAATTACATGTTTGTATTGGTAGCACTGTCCAAAACAGTATTGTATTATTTCATAGTATAAACACACATTGTATGTCAAAGTGCTAACATTTTTCTGAGGAAAAGTGACAAATAGATCGGTAAATCTCTCAAAAAGTAAAGTATGATGCCAAAACAAAGTGTTTTTTAAGAAACTTGGGGTTTCATGGCAATAGATTTTCAAATAAAAGGAAACACTGTGTTCAACATGTGGTGTGTGAAGTTACAGACATTAAATACAGGCAAACTCGTCAGTATCAAGAGAAACACCCATTAGTGCATCAAAGATTAAAATAAAATCAGCACACACTCCACAGCACAGTGAAAAATCTCATTCTGGAAACATCCCCCAGGCTGTGGCTAAGCCATGTCTCCGCAATATCCTTTCTTTCAGGAGTGCTAGTTCTGCAAGGTTCGCAGGAGAGCTTCTGTAAAAGTTTGGAAGGTAGGAGGCGAGGAACTGGCAGAAGTAAAGCTGTGAGTACCGGGCGTGAGTCGTGCTTCGGTAGCTCAGTTGGTAGAGCACTTGCCCACGAAAGGCAAAGGTCCCGAGTTCGAGTCTCGGTCGGGCACACAGTTTTAATCTGCCAGGAAGTTTCATAGTGTAAAGATAATTATTTTGAAGTAAATGTTATGTGGTTTTATGGATTGAGAGCTATTGGCAAAGAACACACTGCAACATAAACTGTGTGTGCCGTGATGAATATGCCATGCCCACCTTGTAAAATCGACAAATATGCAGGATTTATTGGAGCTGCTGTGGAATCTGTTGCCTGTGAGTCAATGAAGGATGCTGCAAATGAAGCTGCTGAAATAAATGATGGTATGACCAACATACCAGTAGCTTCTGATGGCACTTGGCAGAAGCATGGCTACAGTTCTAAGAATTCTGTTGCTACAGTGACCAGTGTGGATACTGAAAGGTAATACATTTCCATATTTTAAACAAACATCATTGTAAGTGTAAATCAGGGAATGAAGAAGGGCATACCTGTGACAGAAATTATGGAGGAACAAGTGGTGGTATGGAGGCCTCTGCAGCTATTGAAATTTTTAGTCGATCTCTAAACGAAAAAGGAGTGTGTTACACTAAGGTCTTAGGTGATCGAGCATATAACAGTGTAGTAGCTGCTCAGCCTTATGGTGAGAAGATCACCACAAAACTGGAATGTGGTGGTCATGTCCAGAAGAGGATGGGCATCAGGTTGAGGAAGCTGAAACAAAGTTTGAGAGACAAAAACTTTCTGATGGTAAAACCATAAGAAGCAGGCTGACAGACAAAATGACTGATGAACTACAGCAGAATTATGAGATGGCTATACCGAGGCTTTGTTGAAAATGAAGCAGGCAGTATGGGCTACCTTCTTCCATAGACTGTCAAGTGATGAAACACCAGTACACCACCTTTGCCCTGCTGGACCTGTTTCATCGTGAAATTACCGCAATGCCCAGTACTGAAACAGTTCATACAGGTAATAAACATTCCATCCCAGCAGCAATCATGGTTATCATAAAACCTATTTACAGAGACCTGGCAAACACTGAACTACTGAAGACGTGTCTGCATGGCCAGACTCAGAATCCCAATTAAGTGTTCAATAATCTTATATGGACTCGCTTACCAATGTTTTTGTTGAAATGAAGACACTAAAGTGGGGGGTCAATGATGCTGTTATTGCTTTCAATGATGGCAACATTGGTAGGGTGAAAGTGCTACAGCATATGGGAACTAATCCTGAAGCAAACTGCATCAGAACTTTAACAGATGGACAAGGTTCGAATTGATAAAGTGGAGTATGCAGCAAAATTGGCCACTAAGGAGTCCAGAAAGAAGGAAAGACTTGGAAAAAGATCAAGAGGATGATATAGAGAATGGTTCAGGGTGCTTCTGAGTGACTAAAAATAAGAAATTAAGCATATATTAAGTGAGTTACAGTCTTCTGAAACTTTAAGAGACCGTTCCTGAAAATTTACATCTTCTGTTGCATTTTTGCCTAAACCTCAGAAACCTCTTTGAGGAGAGTATTCCAATTTTCAGGGAGTAATAACATACAGGTCCTGAGTCTACTGAACTAAAAGAACAATTAAAATTATTTAAGATAACATAAAAAAGTACACAAAATTTAACCGTGTAATTAAAGAAATGTATTTCAGAAAGCAGCGGCTGAAATGCAGTTAGTGTAGTTCAGTAGACTCAGAACATACAGTTTAATGTCCTGTAAAAGTTTCATGTCAGTGGTTACAGTGGTTCCTGAAATACAGGGAAGCCAAGTCACTAAATTTAACATCGTTGGGATAGGGCGTTCCGACACCCCTTAACCGGCACTTATGTCTATTCTACATTGGTGACCCCACATCAAACAACATTATCAGCTATGAATTATTCTATGTTCGACTCATCTTCTTGTAACAACAATGGAGACATCTTACAACCTTAGTGTCAAGAGACAAGTTAATACAGGACAGTGAGTCATATGGTAGTGTGTTCAGTGCTTTGCATCAGCAGCGACAACTCGTGCCTTTGGTTAAAGCTGAAAACGACATTTTGTTCAGTAGTGTAGTTGGTGTCAATAAGTACCCACATGAATCCAAATGATGTGCATCAACTACTGATCTTCTGACTGTCTCTGGTGATGAATACAACTCATTCACATACCAGCAAGATGCATTTCAACAAACTGCCTCCGACAGACCCGGAACAACATCTCTCAATGGTGTCACGCCTACCACAATGTGTACAGTTCTGCCAAATTCTTTCACAGTGCAAAGTGCAGTCCACTCATTTGGGCCACACACAAACACTTTTGCAGGATTTCCCTCTGCATCCCGGTTTTCACATGAAAGCTCATCCGCTGTTGCTCTCTGTCCAGCTGTGGCACTACAAGCATATCAGAATTTTGACTACCAAACTTTTCTGCCACTTTTCTGGCTGAAACAACCAGCTATGTGGTTAGCTATTTTCGAGTGCATTCTCCACAATCACAGCATTTCTGATGACAGCTCCATGTTCCTCACAATACTGTGTCACCTTGGTGAACAAACCAGCCTCATTAGTCGTGTTATTTTGTCACCCCCGGCTACCTACAAATACGAATCGTGACAACAGAGCTCATCCAGTGTCTAACACAAATTCTGGAACAACAGTTGCATCAGGTTATTTACAATCAACATTTGGAGACCAAGGTGCCTTCAAAATTCTGGAGATGTCTCTGAACACCTGAACACTGACTGATGCAATAATCAAGCCAGTTCACACACCATATGGACACTGGATTATACAGCTACCTTCCCAGTTACAGTTAGCAATTATTTCATGTGAGAATGAGCCATCAGAGAAATTAATTTTAGCAGACAGAATCTTATTTGTGTTACAACAGTGACAGTGCGTTAATTCACTGAACAACAATACAAGCCCTGCCTCAGTCAGGAACCACGTCACAATGCACAACAGCAGAAAGCCAAAAGATTCCAGTGCGCACAAGCAGTGTTGAGGATGATGTCACATGCACCTGCCTGGGCAGTGACTTCCAACCAGCCAGAGGAAATACACGGCTGGCTAACACCAACACACCACTCGCCGACAAGACGATGTGATAATGACTCTGTTGGTTTCATGACCATTTCAGCAATAAAGCACACAACTATAGAGAACCTCGGGAGCACCAACATGGTATAAACACTCCAGATCATTGCACCAATTCAAGTCACCTACTGCCTCAACATGTGAGTCAATCTCATTGCACACTGTCCACCTGCAGTTGACTCTACATCCTGGATCAAACCTGCAACCAGTATTTTCTTGTTGACAATGAGTCTGAGGTGAGTGTAATTCCATATGAACTACCATTAATGGAAAAAAAACTATTGGCATTTAAGATCTGTGCAGCAAACAATTCATACACTGCAGTATATGGAACATCTCTAAAATCTTAGACTTCAGGTTAGCAGATACATTGTCCAAGCAATTTTTTATGTTGGCATCAATGAACCAGTATTGGGGGCTGACTTTTAAAAGACATTTTCATCTCTCTCCTGATATGGCACATAGAAATCTTCCACAGCAAAGCCAGAACATTCTGTGACTGGAATCGGCAGCAACCCACAATCCCTCATGCAACCAATGCTGTGGACACCAGCTTGCGGACACACAAACATTATCAACAGGTACTTGCAATACATTACTCAGTGATACTTTGACATACAGAAGGACACGCTTCGCCTACATGAAGAAAGCCACACTATACTAACAAAATTTACGCATCTACAGCCAAGCTCACCACCACACATACATAGGTGAAACAACTCAGTCAGGAGCAGCATCGTCTTTCTGGCTATACCATCACAAATGAGGTAGCATTGAGCAGTGAGCAGCAGTGTCCCATACACCATGAGTACAGACTTCAACAGCTTAACAAGCATCAACAAAGGTCAGTCCAGTGCTTTCTTCTTCTGGTACCTGTGCACTTCTTGTACACATTTCCACCAGCCTGCCAGATTCATGTGTGCACTTCAGACAGTGTGTTATTAGTAACTAAACAGTTTATAAAATAAATACCATGCCAGGCTTGCCAGCCTGACTCAAGGCACCAACGTTAACTCCGGATAAATTTAGTGTGTCTAAGCATGTTATATAGGAGTTACTGCAAGCTGATATTGTCAGACAGTCCAATAGTCCTTGGGGCTCACTCATCAGGGTCATACCAAAGGAGGACAGAACCTAAGACTGTGGCGACTACTGGACTCTTAAGTCTTGCACAATACCAGATAGTTATCCCATCCCAAATATCCAAGACTTTGTGAATTATTTGGCAGGCACCTCAGTGTTCAGTGTATGGTGTTGCAAGAAAGCATATCAGTAGATACTTATGAGCCCACATGACATTCCGAAGAAGTCTATCACCACCACTTTCAGAATTTATGAATTCCTTTACATGCTGTGTGGACTTAAAAATACAGAAAAGACTTAGCAAAGATTCATAGACAATGTCCTTTTCAAATTTCACTTCTGCTATGCTTACTTGAATGATAATTTGGTCTTCTCTACATCCCAAGAGGAACATGATGAGCATCTCAAACTAGTTTTCAATAATTTACACAAACTTGGCATTAGCATCAACAATGATAACTGTCTAACGAAACAGCCTCAAGTTAGATTCTTTGGCTATTTGGTTTGCAGTGACAGCATACGGCGTACACAATGATGTATCACACTCATTTGTCACCTACTGCAATCACAGCCACAGACCTTTCATGAATTACACAATTTTCTTGGAATGATAAATTTTTATTGTAGGCACCTGCCTAATGTAGCTGCTATTGAGGCACCTCTTGCAGATGCATTAGATGGTAAGCACACCGCAGGAAAAAAATATTAACTGGACCCCACAGATGGAACAAGCATTTGAAAAAAAATAGAGACTGCCTTTCTCAGGCTGCAACTCTGGCAGACCCACTCCCCACTGCCCATCTGATGATCATCTCTAATGCAGATGATTCTCCCCTACAGTCAGTAGTAAGCATCCAACAGCAACTGTGCTTATTTTCCAAAGAGTTGAAGTATTCCCACTGAAAGTGGTCATCCCATGACAGGAAACTATTTGCAGTGTACAAAGCAATACAGCGAGGGCAGATCTTTAACACGTTCCACATCATTACGAAGTGTCGTATTCATGATCTATGGAACAAGTATTAATCTAATCTAATCTAATCTCTAACAATCTATGGGTCATAGTTCCCAAGCAGATTCTATCAGCAATTCAGCAAAAAGTCTGCTGCCCATGATACTTCCACCATTTGACTACATCGTAAAAGTTACAACAGACTTCCAACACTTTCCTGGCAGGGGCAATGTCGTGGCTGATTTGCTTTCACAAATCAATACTCTCTCAGTAGTCACTGTATTTTATGGAGTACAAGATGCACCTTAGTTTTTAAGCAATTTTTTAAGGAATAAATTTTTTATCATTTTTATTATTAGATTGCAAAGCCAAAATAAAAAAATCTTAGTTCACAAAATGACCTTGAAAATCCATACAAATCATCCCCTGAACTTTTTTCTTCCTCCTCTTCGCATCATCATTGTCCTCTTCATACACAAGATGGCTTTCACTGCCACTGAGAACATTACTTATGCCGCACTTCTTGAAAGATTTAACGATATGACTGTTTTGTCTACTGACACACTTGTTGATTGTAGGTCATTTGATAGTTGCCCTTGGTGTGAATTCATGCTGGATTTCATCCATCATCTATGTTTCCATTCCTCTCTCAGATACACCTTAAATGGTTTATTTATTGTGACATCATGAGGTTGCAATTATGAAATAAGTCTTCGCAGAATGACAGCAAGCTCTGTATTTCCATCCCTCTATTTCTCTTTCACAGAATTTTTCAAGTGACTATTAAACTGATCTAGCATAAGAAGAGATTTCTCCTTCAATAAAGCATCTTTCCTTCTCTCCCATACTATTTATTTATTTTATTTTACACTTCTAGTTCCACTGAACCAAATTGAGGAGGAAATATCCAAGGTCATGGAACATGTCAGTCTGTGAAATTACAACATAAAAGTAACAACAGATAAAATAAAATGTTTATGCACCCAAAAAGGCAAGCTTTAAGATTATGTAAAACCAATCAACACTGTAACACAGGAATCAGCTTAATGTTTCAAGGAACTCCTCGACAGAAGAGGAGTGACCTATGAAGAAACTCTTCAATTTCGATTTGAAAGCAAGTGAATTACTAGTAAGATTTTTGAATTCTTGTGGTAAATTACTGAAAATGCATGCAGCATTACACAGCACAGGAGTCAAGGAAGTGTGATCCAAATGCAGATTGGATTTCCACCCAAGTGAAAGCTGTTAATTCTTGGGAATAAGCTGATTTTGTTAACAAGAAATGACAGTAAAGAACGTATATATTTTTTGAGAGCCCAATGTCAGAATACCCAGACTAATGAACAGGGGTCGACAAGAGGTTCACGAACTTACACCACTTATTGCCCAAACCACCTGTTTCTGAACCAAAAATATCCTTTGAGAATGGGAAGAGTTACGCCAAAATATAAAACCATACTCCATAACCGAATGAAAATATACAAAGCAGATTACTTTTCAAGTTGAACTATCATTTACTTTAGATACTATTCCAATAATAAAAATGGCAGCATTAAGTCTTTGAGCAAGTTCCTGAACTTGGGCTTTCTACGACAGTTCACTATCAATCTGAACACCTAGAAATATGAACTGTTCACTTTCATTAATCACATATCCATTCTGTGAAATTAAAACGTCAGGTTTTACTGAATTGTGTGTTAGAAACTGTAAAAACTGATTCCTCCCCACTGTCAGTATCACAAAGGATTATTTTGGAAATCAATCTCAGGAAGGCATTTTCCAAGAGAGTTATATGATTCCCTGTAGAAACTAAGTTTTTATTTAATTTGGCAGCAATGCTCAGAAATTAATAGTTAAATACTGTACATATATTTGACTTATCAGTATCAGAAATGTGTTTTCTATGAACTTTGTACTGCTGACCAGAAACTTCCCTCACGACTGACCATATGGTTTTAATTTTATCCTGTAAAATTAGCTGTTCTACTTGTGTACCATGTACTCTTTGCCTTCCTAATAACATTTTTAAGTACCTTACAATATGTTTTGTTATGGGCTTCTGTAGCTTGATTGTGACAACTTCTAACATTTTGAAATAATTCCCACTTTGTTCTACATGATATCATTATCCCTCTAGTCAGCCAGGCTGCCTTTTGCTTTTAGTGTCCTGTTTAGAATGTTCTAATGGAAAACAGCTTTCAAAGAGCATAAGATATGTGTTAAGGAAAGCATTATATTTGTCATCTATGTTATCAGACTATAAACATCCTGCCACTCTTGTTCCTTAACAAGATTAATTATATATAACATTTGTGTGAGTACAAAAACCTTTTCGTGTTAAAATTTGTAAATCATTGTCTGATAGGCCATTCACCATTTTACTAACAGAATGCCCATCTAGTAATGAAGAACGAATAAAAATTCTGTCTGTGGCTGTGCTACTGTTCCCTTGCAAATTGGTTGGAAAAAAACAATCTGCATCAGCTCATATGAATTTAGGAGATCTTCCAACATTCTTTTTCTTGCATCATCATATACAAAATTTATACTGAAATTGCCGCATTTAACTAATTTCTCGTACTTTCAATAAAGTGAATCAAGAACCCTCTCTAGCTTGAGCAGAAATGCTCTGAAGTCAGAGTTAGGAGACCTACAAACAACAACAATTAGAAGCTTAGTTTCACTAAATTTAACTGCCCCTGCACAACACCTGTTCAGTGCAGTGCTGAGATAGTCTATAGTCTCAAATGGAATACTGTTTTTTTTTTTTTTTACATGGCCGCTCCCCCACTCCTCAAGAAACTCCTTGAAAAATAGCCACCTAGTCTGTATCCTGCTAAACGAAGCCTCTGAATTGTCAAATTATTTAAGTGGTGTTCTGATATACCAATAATGTCAGAGTCAACATCTATAAGCAGCTCACTAACTATCTCTAATACGTCTTATATTTTGATGAAATATGCTAATTCCTTTACTACTTGGATACCTGGCCTCCTTTGAAGGTGATTCCTCTGTTAGAGGGACTTCTTTAAGCAGGGATACCCGTCAGCTGACTTCAGTCTAAAAAAGATGCAGCTCTAACACCAACTACTACAGGAATTTTTCCCATGAATGATCCCACCACCGCCCACTAGAGTGTCACCTATAAGCTTTGCAAGCCTCCCCTTCCCATTCCTATTGAGGTGCTGGCCATGCCAAATGAAACATGATCTATTGACAGACTCAATTGGCAGCACTGCAATGTGAGCCATGCCCTCCACCATCAGTGCCTTCTCCAGCCACAAGTTAACACACCTAACAGCAGCATTAAAATGAGGTTGATCATGACGCTGGAACAGTTGCACAGAGTGCACATTAGTGCCACCAGTTTCAGTAGCTATCTTTACCAGGTCACCACCTACATCATACCTCCTCTCCCTATGAAGACTATTCCCAACTCCACCCACAATCCTTACGTGATCCACTTTCATGAAGGTCCTATGTAACTTCCTTACGTTAACAGTCACCTGAGCCAATCCTGCCTAGGCTTCACAATGCTGGTGACCTGGTACTCACTCCGCAAACACTTCCTGCAACTGCTGGCCCACACCTCTACCATGAAAACTATCTAGCAGCAGAGCCTTCTTCTTTCTGTTAGAAATTGCAGCTGACTTAGGCTCCCTAACTGCTGAGGACTGCTGCACATTTCTTATGTCTACAGCTACAAGATGCTCCTCTCCACTCAACTCTGACAGTTGGTTAAATCTATTGGTTATACACAAAGTACAACTGTCTGAATGTATCCTCCTCCTAGCTGTTCTCTTACCAACTGCCATTTCTCATTCCCCAGCACCCTCACCCTTCTCATCCTTTGTGTCTTGTAAATGCACATGAAGGGCACAGATCTTATGCTCCTGCTCCTCTATCAACTTATTTCTGCTACAAATTCTGTATTTCCTGGTGAGGATCTCACTAGAATGCCCACTGACTTCACCACTGCATTCCCCCCAATAAAAATACTTTGAACAAATCTCACACCGGAACCCGCATCCCACAAACCTATGACAAAGGCCACACTTCTCACTCATGATAAAATTTTAACAGATACTGAAAAAACTAAATGTCTACATTACCTAAGTTCAATTACAACAGTAGAACTATTTAAAGAACTAACAATAGTGATCTTGTATTTCACTCTCTAACAAGAAAGCAACTACTTCTTTTAATATTACTAAACCACAACTAATACCAATACCACAAAAACTTCAAGCAATTTCTTATCTAAAACCAAAAATTGAAGTGACCACTGTAACACTCAATGAAATGAAACACAGTGAACAAATGTGTTACTGAAATATTCCACTACAAACAATAAGAAACGTCAGCTGAAAACTACCACACTAAATTTAATAAACAACAAACAACTCTAAAAAACACAGTAGGTGAAAGTTTCTGAAAGTTTATTAATCCATTATTTCACCAGAAACAGCACGAGACACAATTAAAAAAATATTAAATTTAATAACTGAATAACAGTGCACAAACAACTTTGTCAGGACTTAGCTTTAGAACTCCTGCAGGTGCAACTGTATGCCGTGAAATATAAACAACTGCTCAACTCTGTTAATCCATAATTCCATATCAGCCTCATCCATCCAGCCCTTATAATGTACATGACCAACAACACTTGGCAGTATTTTAAAAGGTTTTGGCATTGTTTTGCACTTGAAAATTGTCATTGAATTGAGTTTATCACCACCAGTACAACATGAAAGGGCAACTCTATAGTGTATTTTTTCATGTCCACGTATTTTTATAGTTACAATTTTAGCACTTTTCATGGCAACTGCTGTTGTACTCCACACACTAATGTCAGAGGAGTTTCATCCATATTCACTATATGGCTTAGTTCCACACTAGTTGTATTTTGATGCTAAATAATAAAGCGATGGAAAGATAATATTCTCTCTTCATATTCTTGTGGCATTTTCTGAGATATTTTGGTCTTGGATTGTCTGCTAAGTCCATGACGCTTCATAGACCAGTAGCACCAACCAATCCTACCCTTAAATCCCATCAGATTCCACTGTAGCACTTACTTACAAGCATGTATTTAAATTATTTTTGTATTAATTTCAATACCATTTGGGTGAAGTCTTTGAATCCATTTGAATTTGTTATCATCTAGTTTTGGCAGTTTCGCATTCAGTGCTCTATTTGTGCATTTAGTCTTCCTCTTTTTTTTTTCAGTTCTTCTTTACTAGCCCACCAATCACAAATAGCTTTTTATGTTAGTGGAGGACCGAAATGCTGCTCAGCTGCTCTGCTTCCATGTTGTTCTGCACATACTATTACTTTCAATTTATAGCCCACATCATGTGAATACCTTTTCTTTTTCCATTACGAAACTAGCTACTAACAAAAATATTATACAGTCACTGATAACACAAATCTCTGTCAATCCAAGTTCACTGGCACCATAGACCGCAATGACGCATCCTAGACTAGACAGTGTTCTAGGTTTTTGTTGGCAGAGTGGGAGGGAGGCATTGTTAGCAAGATTTTGAACTCCCATAACTGATGTTTGTTGCATTGGTGCACTGTTGCTGTCAGTTGAATCCAGTGTTGCCATATACAGATAGGTTTCCCGCAGTGTCAAATATATCATGATTTTTAAGACTGGCGAGAAGTTTAAATTGAGCGCTGGACATTTTTACATTAATTTCAGTATAAGGTGCACTTGAAATTTGGAAGTAATTTTTCAAAGAAAACACTGTCTTATACACCATAAAATACGGTACTGATTTTGACAAACTTGCAACAGTGCAGCTTCAAGAGACACAATAACACAGACTATTGCACAATAACATCACATCTGAATGCCACAATGTTCCTGGCTCTTCAATGCTAGTACTATGTGATATCTCACGAAACCACCTTTGTTTACTAGTATCACTGACTATGAGGTGAGCCATTTTTGATAACAGGGCTATCACACCCGGGGATCTGACCTACAACAAAGTTTGTCACAGACTGCTTTGTATGGCCAAATATCAAGGAAGGTTGTATATCGTAAATGCAAGCATATACTGCATGTCAACACTCCAAAACAGGATGGTGTGCACAACAACACGACTGTTAGCCTACTTCTAACAGACTTTTCAGCATGTCATCTTAGATACTGTTGGACCCCTCCCCAATTCACTGGGTTATCAATGTATTCTTTCATCAACTGGCACAGTAACACGTTGGGTTGAAACTACACCAATTCTGGACATCAGTGTCAAGACCATTGCAAAGACATTTGTCATTCTACAGATTTTCCATTTTGACTGTCCTGCTGCAATAATGACAGATCCAGGCAGACAGTTCAAGTCAGCACTTTTTACTGGGGTATGTCACTTATGCAATGTTCAGCACTTTGAACAACAGCTTACCATCCATAAAGTAATGGACTGTTAGAGCACTGGCAGCACACACTTAGAACATCTCTTGTGTCATGGAGGGGAATGGACTGATGTCCTGCCATCCAGATTAGATCACTTCCACATTTCCATGAGATGGGATTCTCACAGTCACAGCTGCTACTTTTGTTGCTTCGGCACTGTCCCCTCCTTCACTTCAGCCTCCACCACTCGCTAACCCTGACCTCCACTACTGTTTTGGACGACCTCACCTTGTACAATACCATCTTTTTTGACTGGTATCAACCATGCAAACACCACCCACTCAACACAGTGAGAAATGGTCCAACCACACCACTACATTAATAGATTAATAAACAGCCATGGCAAGCCCGATGACACATACCTGCACAAAAATGAGAACCGTCCACCCCCTGTGTGCTCTGCACTCCCAGGAAGAGGCTCTGTGGTAACTCAGCAGGGGTTGCATGTTGCAGCATGAGGAAATTCTTTGGCCAGCACTATGGCCTTGCTGCACAATCTTACAGTGAATCTGTTTGAAGCTACTGTAGTTTATGCACCTTCTCTGATATATTGTGATCTCCATTATTTAAGGAGCATCCTCACATACATCTACTCTACAAACCTCATTTAGATCTCAGGCTACACTACAGATCAATCTGTCATCATAGGTGGAACTTCAGGGGGTGAAACTTACTGGCAGATGAATACAGTGTGCTGTACTGCGACTCAAATCTGGGACCTTTGCTTTTCACAGGTAAGTGCTCCAACCACATGAATTACCAAAGCATGATTCATGAGCTGTCCTCCCAACTTTACTTCCACCTCCTACCTTCCAGAAGTTTGAGTCTAAGCCTGGCACAAAGTTTTAATCTGTCAGGAAGTATTGTACAAATGCACATTCTACTGCTGGGTGAAAATTCCATTCTGGTCTCAGGGGATCACACGCTAGCCCTTAAGAGGCAAGCACTTAATAAAACATTAACAAGCAATTCCATTTATTATATGAACTTCAAATTGGTCTTACATAAATGTGACAATGAACAAACGCGTATGATAGGATCTAATTTTTAAATTGGATAATTTACATCTTCATACATTTTTTCAATGTGGTTTTCCAGTTCATAAACACAATGGAAAGCTTTAACATCTCCAGCAGAAATATTGTTTCATTATTATTGTCTTCACTGTTGCATTTACATCTGCAGCAGAAGGAACCTCACTATCGTCATTACTATCATGTCCAGTGCTTGTTTGGTTGGTTGGTTGGTTGGTTGGATGGATGGATGGGAGGGGACCAAACAGCGAGGTTGTCTGTCCCCTTCTATTAGGGAAGGATGGGGAAGGAAGGTGGCTGTGCTCTTTCAAAGGAACCATCCTGGCATTTGCCTGAAGCTATTTAGGGAAATCATGGAAAACCTAAATCAGGATGGCTGGATGTGAGTTTGAACCACTGTCCTCCCAAATGCGAGTCCAGTGAGCTAACCACAGTGCAACCTCGCTCAGTGTGTCCTGTGCTGTAGTCATTTGTCTGTATATGCAAGTCAATCATTTATTTAAAATATACCCTGCCAGCAGTGACAACATTTTCATTATTGTATAGAAAATCTTGTACTGGATGCTACAATTGCAGCTTTTCCCACAATGAAACAAGTTGAATTTCCTTCATGTGCTTGAATGAATCCCATTTTATAAAAGCAGTTGGAAACAGTAGACTCTTCAACCTCTCTCTATGTCTTGGCTATATAATCCAATACATCTAACAATGACACACTGAAGGAGGCTAGATCTTTTCCAGCTTCCGTCAAATTTACCACATTCTTAACAACGATTTCAATGTCTTTCTTATAAGAGGTTTTGAAGGCATGGACAATTAGCAAATCCAGGAACTGCAATCTTTTTCTGCAGTTTGGTGGCAGGACATTGCGTAAATTTATATGTTTTGATGTACAGGGCAACTTCTACAAAAAGGGGAATTTTCCTATTACAGGTTCCCATTCTTGCATCAGTGCTTTGCAATTACGTCTAAGTAATTATGATGCCAACCATGTTTTGTTATTGGCAATGTCACTTATTTGCAATGTTTTTTACATTTTTAAAACAATATGTTTTTTATTTGCCTATCACATATAGTTTCATTTTTCAGGGCCAACAGTATTTGTACCTAGAATTACTGTAAGACAAACTTCACTAGGTTTCCCACCACAGCAATTTTTGCCTTTCGTTGTGAGTGTTTTGTTTGGAATGGTACTGAAAGAAATACCAGTTTTATATATACTGAAGACAGACTTTAGTTTATATACTTTATAAGTTCTTGTAATCTGCCGCAGCCACTCAGTAACTGTTTTTATGTTTTCAATGTTTCCTTCGCCACATACAGTTTTAAACACCACTCTACATATATCACTTATTATACCCATCGATCCACCGATTAGATGTGAAGAGTCTTCAATTCCAAGAATACTGGCTACCTTCAGCACCTTTTCATCCCATATCATATTGTTCAGGGGGACATATAAAGCACATGCTATCTGAAACCAGCTCTTCCTAATTTCTTCCAGCTCTGCATATTTAGTGTAACTAGCATATTTAATCTATTTTGATTTTAGCCCCCTGTTATTTGCACTTTCCAAAATAAAGCCTTTGTTTTAAACAATGGTGTTCAGCGTAGACACAGGTACCCAAAAACTCTGTGTTAATGCAATGCGTGTTCCATAACAAACTTAAACTCTTTCAAGAATTTTTACTTTCTCTTCCATAAAAAGGGTTTTTTCTACCTCTTTTGTAATATTTTTCACCTTAAAACTGCAACAGTAAACACTAAACTTCCACTTGAAAGAAACAGCTGCAATGTTGATTACTTACGCAACACACTGAACAAAGCTACATGTTACACATAATTAACTCTTGGCACTGTGGTTGATGGGAGTAACTGTGTCAATTGAAATTGACTCATCACGGTCTGTAACAACAAATTTGTCAGCACAGCCAACATAGTTAACTATGGCTACCAGGTGACACTGTTCAGTGCATATGCGAACCATAAACAAAATTATAATATTGCTTACAAATACTGGAAGGTAGATGTCCTCTAAACATGATCATAGTCACAGTGCAAAGTTAATACTGAAATGACATGGCTACAATAATGTCACCATACTACTGTTTATGTAGCATACAGGACTGAAAGTTACTGAGTGACGTGGTGCAGTGGTTAACACACTGGACTCTCATTCGGGAGAATGAAAGTTCAAATCCATCTCCAACCATCCTGATTCAGGTTTTCCGTGATTTCCATAAATCATTTCAGGCACAAATGCTGGGATGGTTCCTTTGAAAGGGAATGGCTGATTTCCTTCCCCATCCTTTCCTAATCAAAGCTTGTGCTCCATCTCCAATGACCTCGTTGTCAACGGGACATTAAACACTAATCTCCTCCTCTAGTACTGAAAGTTAGAGTTGGTAGTGACAAGAGAG
The DNA here is from genome assembly GCF_023897955.1 of Schistocerca gregaria. NCBI lineage: Eukaryota > Metazoa > Arthropoda > Insecta > Orthoptera > Acrididae > Schistocerca > Schistocerca gregaria. Next base: position 615,604,463 of record NC_064923.1, on the reverse strand, counting down.
AAGTGAATGTTCATCTTAAGTCACACTTTCTTGTAACTTCTACCGAAACAGTTACTGTCATCAGTCACCAAGCTGAGTGGAGCTTAGCAGTGGCAAGAGAAAAAGTACTGTTGTTGCTGTCTTCAGTCGTCCGGAGACTGGTTTGATGCAGCTCTCCATGCTACTCTATCCTGTGCAAGCTGCTTCATTTCCCAGTACCTACTGCAACCTACATCCTTCTGAATTTGTTTAGTGTATTCATCTCTTGGTATCCCTCTACGATTTTTACCCTCCACACTGCCCTTCAATACTAAATTGGTGATCCCTTGATGCCTTAGAACATGTCCTACCAACCGATCCCTTCTTCTAGTCAAGTTGTGCCACAAACTTCTCTTCTCCCCAATTCTATTCAATACTTTCTCATTAGTTATGCGATCTACCCACCTAATCTTCAGCATTCTTCTGTAGCACCACATTTCGAAAGCTTCTATTTTCTTCTTGACCAAACTATTTATACCTTTTTAAATTTTCTAACCTACCTGCCTGATCAAGGGATCTGACATTCCACGCTCCGATCCGTAGAATGCCAGTTTTCTTTCTCCTGATAACGACATCCTCTTCAGTAGTCCCCACCTGGAGATCCTAATGGGGGACTATTTTACCTCCAGAATATTTTACCCAAGTGCCATAAATTGTTCCAATTTTTATTGTTTCAGATCTACAGATCAGAACATCCAGGGTTAAAGAAAATTAAGCATGTAAAATTTGTAAACAATACTTGTAGGCTGATGTCAGCATCATTTTATGTGAAGTACATTAATTTTTTCTCTATGAATGTTGTATCATAAAGCGCAAATCATACAAAAATTATAAATATGTTAACATACAAGCAGGTGTGAATTAATGTTGGGGACATAGCAAAATTTGACAGTAGTGAAATAGTTGGAAAGGGCAGAAAAACATTAACTTCTGAATGTAAAAGTGGGGTTATATTAGTTGGAAATGGCAGAAAAACATTAACTTCTGAATGTAAAAGTGGGGTTATACTACATATCCATTATAAGTGGGCTTTCCTGGGTTTTCTCATAAGTGTTAAACTGCACTGATCTGCACATAACCTTCAGTTATGCAATGTCTGAGAGTGACAGCATTAATAATGACGAATGTGGAACCACAGAACAGGAAGTGATCCACACCATTCAAAAGCTGAAAAACAACAAGGTAGCAGGCAAGGACCAGATAGCAGCAGAGATGTTAACCGAGGGCAGAAGCAGACTATACAAAGAAATTTGTAACCTTGTCACAATGATCTGGAAAAGTGAAACATTGCCTGAAGATTGGAAAATTGCAATAATCTGCCCCATGCACAAGAAAGAAAACAGAGTGGAATGTGGAAATTATGGAGGAATCAGTTAGCTGAACATAACCTACAAAATCCTGTCAGTGATTATTCTGGAAAAATTTAAACATTACGCAGAAAACATTATTCAAGATTATCAGACTGGATTTAGAATAAACTATTCCACAACTGATAATTTGTTTACTATACGACAGATCTTTGAGAAATACTGGGAATTTAACAAAAACATCCACTGTCTCTTCATTGACTTCCAGTGAGCCTCTGACTGCACCCACAGAAGTAGCCTCTACAACATGTTACGAAAGTTTAGTATATCCAGTAAAAATCATTAGGATGGTACATCTGTGCATGGATGGCTCCCAGGCAATAGTGATGTTCAGGGGATCTATATCCCCCACCTTTCCAATTAAAACAGGCTTACAACAAGGAGATGCTATTTCATGTGTCCTCTTTAACCTTGCATTTGAGAAAGTGGTCCAGGAGAGTAATGTACACGTATAAAATGGTCTCCAGTTCGAACACAGTGAAGTAAAACTCCTGGCTTATGCAGATGATATAGTGATGCTGAGTGGAACTGAAAGACATGAGCAGATTTCTCAGGCACAGTGCGAGCAAAATGGGGCTTTTGATTAACCACGAGAAAACAGAATATACAGAAATAGGTCAAGTCATAAACCCAAATCATTACTTTGAAATTGACTAACATTCTAAATCCAGAAAAGTTTTTCAGTTTAAATACCTTGGAACACGTTTCAACAGCAAAAATATCATAACAATGGATACAAACGAAAGAACAGCCTCCGGGTCAAGATGTCTGTATTCACTAAGCAACCTACTGAATAGTAAAACTGTGTCAATCATCAAAAAGATGAAGATATACAACACTATCATCTGCCCCATAGTAGTGTACAGTTCAGAAAGCTGGATGCTTACACAGAATGAAAAAGCAAAACTCAATGTTTTCGAAAGAAAAGCAATGAGAAAAATCTGGGGATCCATGTTACAGAATGGCATATGGAGAATTCAGAAGAACAATGAAATTCACCAGTTAATGAAGCAACCCACTATCATCCAGAAATTGAAAAGTAGGAGACTAATGGGCTGGACATGCGGCTAGAAAGGAAAACAACAGAAACACCAAGAAAGCATTTGAAGGAACTCTCCAGGCAACAAGGCCATTGAGCAGACCTTGTACAAGGTGGAAAGATGACACAGAGAAGGACATCTCAGCATTATGAATTTCCACAGGGTGGAGAGAGACTGCGAGAGATAGAAGGTGGTGGAAGCAGATCTTTGATGCAGTGCATGGTCTACTGGGCCTGTGATCACTGAGAGGGGGTGGGGGTGGGGGTGGGGGGGGGAGGGAAGGGGGGGGGGGGAAGAGAGAAAGGGAGAGCAGTTTTTAGAGAAGGCATTTAGTATTTTTTTGTAGGATGTATTGTTACATCATTTACAAAGCTAACTGTTCCAGTTGACTGTGTGATGATTAAAGTCAGCTGTAATGATGATAGCACAATTAGTGAACATACGTACTAGCAAACTGAGATTTCCTTTAAAGCTTTTAGTTATGCCTGGGGATGATTTTGGTGGTTGAAAGAAAGAATCAGTTATAAGTTTATGACCACTCTTGATGCTGAACCTTGCCCAAACTATTTTGCACACTGCAAATATACTTCTTGGATTTTCCACCAGATAGTATTGTGTGAATGCCACAATATTTCATTGATGAAGCTGCTCGACATCAACAGGTGGCGGCAGTTGCTGCTGTCACTGCAGCAAGACGTGACTGACGATAATCACGTGGCGGCATCAAAATTTATGATGCCAGGAGCAGGCAATATGCTTGCATAGGAAGACGCTTGCAGTTGGAGAAAAGCAGCACTCCTAATGCACCCTGCTGGGAGCCACAGAAACATGTTTCGCGTGTACACTGTGGACAATAACTGTGCTGTCGGATACTCGTGTTGTTAAAAGCAGAATAAAAGCTCAGCAGTGCATTGTGCCGAGTCATGAATCAGAAGTTCTTTTCTCAGTTTTGATTTAATGGAAGCCAGGGCTGGATTCCAGGCAGTGCTTAGTTGAAAACCTGCATCCCTGTTGATAAGGTTATCTACCGTGTGGGTATGTATGGCCTCCATAACAACAGTCCCAGAAACATGACGCCAGGGACAACATTTTGGTCATTGAGTAGAACATGCGAAGTCCCATGTCTAGACAAAGCTCTGCTACCGCTGATTTATCATGTTGCCCCAGGCCTGTATGGTGCTGGTGTTCAACACAACATCCTTGCAAGTTCAGCATGTCTGCCCAATACACAAGTTTCCACAAAGACATGGGATCTTGTGATCACCACTATCCCAATCCTAGATGTAATAGCTGGCATAGAACAGGCAATTTTGAAGCTTCCATGTGATGTTGCAGAAGAGACTAGGAGGGACGCCTGCTGAATTTTAACATAAGCTCCAACAAGAAAGTTTAACATCAGCTCAACAGAAAGGAAAGCTCTGTGAGACTTGACAGCAGACGAAGACCTCGTCATGGTACCTGCTTACAAGGGGAATACCACCGTCGTCTTCTCACGAGCTGAATACAACAGCAAGATGGAGGTGCTGCTTCTCAATGATCCTTCTTATCACAAGCTAAGAGAGGATCCAACTGGCAAGATACAGGGAAGAACATTAGACCTTCTTAAGAAGAGTTCTATTGCTTCTGAAATCACGAAGAACCTACACCAAAAGGCTGAAGCTCCCCCAAGACTCTAGGGTCTACCACAGATACATAAGGATGGGTCTCCTCTTTGTCCAATAGTAAGCAGCATTTGAGCTTCTACCTATTTTCTGGCCAAATACCTTACTACACTCTCGGGATTTCTCAGAGGTAAGTGAGACCGCCATATCTGCAGTTCCGAGGACTTCATAGGATGCCTGAGGACACTAAAGCTACAACTGTCAGATCTTTTTGTTAGCTTTGACTTTGTATCTTTATTTACAAAAGTACCCCTGCAGGACTCATTAGAGCTTATCAGCAGCCAGTTTGAAAAAGACATTGCGGCAGTGTTGAAATATGTGCTTATGGTAACTTATTTCTTATTAGAAGACTAGTATTTTGAACAAGTGGACAGTGTCACCATGGGAAGTTCTCTATCTCCCGTGGTGGCCAACTATTTTATGGAAGACTTTGAGGAAAAAGCACTACAGTAGGCAAGTCTCAAACTTTCCTGCTTCTGGTGGTATCGAGATGACACATTTGTGGTGTAGCACCTTTGAATAGATACATCACCTGCATTTCTCTGTCATCTGAACTTGCTCCATCCAAATATAAAGTTCACAATGGAAGTGGAAAATGATGACATTTTACCATTTCTGGATGTCATGATGATAAGAAAAGCCAATGGTACACTGGGACATAGCACATCACAAATCAGCTCACATGGAGGTATATTTCCAGGTCACAAGTTGTCATCACCCTGCACAATGCATTATTGTCTTATGCTCCTTGGTGCATAAAGCACATGTGGTCTCAGATCCCAAAGTTCTACCTGGTGAACTACAACACCTAAGAACAGAATTCAAACAGAATGGCTATTCCAATAGATAGATACACCACACATTACGTTCTATGCAAATTCAAAGCACGAATGTAAATGAAGATGCAGAGGTACCCACTGCATTGGCATTCTTGTCCTGTTTTGGTGGCATGTCTTCAAGAATAGAAAGAATGTTCAGAAGGCATAAGATCAAATGTGTTTTTCAGCCACCACCAAAATTAGGGAATTTATTGTGCTCGGTCAAAGATGACCTTGGCCTTAGGAAGTGTGACATGTACAAGATCCCATGACAATGTGGAAAATCTTATTTAAGGCAGACACGTTGAATCATGCAAGAACATCGTGTCGAATGCCATCACCACAAAAGCCTGGGGCAACCTGATAAATCAGTGGTGGTAGAGCACTGTCTGGAAAAGGGGCATTGCATGTTTTAAGTAAAGACTGAAATTTTATCTTCAGCATCATCTTTCTGGGACTGTGTTGTTAAGGAGGCCACATATATCTGTGTGGCAGACTATCTCATCAACAGGGATGCAAGTTTTCAATTAAGTGGTGCCTGGAATTCAGAACTGGCTGCCACTAAATCAAAACAGAGAAAACATGAAATCCTTATTCATGATTCAATGCAACATACCGCTTAAATTTAATTCAGCTTTTAAGCACATGAATGTCTGGCAGCACAGTCACTGCCTACAGTGCACGTGTGGATGGCCTTTCTGTGGCTCCCAACATGGGGCGCTAGAAGCACCACTGTTCTCCTACTGCAAGCATCTTCCCACACATGCATATTGTCTGCTCCTGGTCTAATAAATTTCAATGCCACTGCTTTATTATCATCAGTCAGGTCTTGCAGTAATGACAGCAGCAACTACCACCACCTGAACATGTCATGCAGTTGCTGTGACGAAATATTACGCAATAAGATCCAGCAACAAACCCGAGAATAGTATTTGCAACAGATCCGTCGATAAAGCCTGGAAAGTCACAATTTTCATGTTGTTTCAGTTTCCATCTTGGTGAATTTGAGTTTCTCTTCTATTGCTAGGAACATACCACCTCAATTTCTCACTGTCTGTCTTTTGGTATATGTACACTTAAATTTTCCCCAAAATCTCACTTCGATCAAATTTAGAGTGTTATACTTCACTGAAATTCTAAAAGCGAGGCTAATCTTCCCAACCTTTCCTGCCAGACATCAGTGGAATGATATTAGCATTACCTAGGAGCCCAGAGACAGGCATTGTTTCTGCCAACATGCACCACAAACTGTGGTTGGCTCCACCCCGTTCCTTCAATGGCTGTCTGAATACCCTCTTCAATATGTGGAATGAGGCCCTCAGGCATACACACTTAATGCATCTAGTGTTCTTTTCAATCCCTTGCTGCAGTGGGGTACCATTATGCACAATATGTCTGAATTCCCAATGATTAATGAACTACTACTCTCTTGCTCTGCATTCCACTAACAGGAGGAACAGCATATTTACCAATAGGTGAAATGTTTGATGATCTTATATACAACCCTGATTTGGTTCCCAGTGATTACTATCTCCAAAAAGTAATTAATATTTTCTCAATCAAAAGGTTAGTTTGAACAATTTAGTGCTTTTCTAGTCATGGTCCCATTACAGGTGGTATGTCTGTGGCCTCCATCAGTGTTTGAACTGATCAGCTAAGCCTGTTATAAAGAGATCTACAGTTTCATGTGTACCCTGAACCATAGTGCTAATCATCAGAAGAGATAAGAACGCTACCGACAGATGACAATTTTTTTTTTTGGACTGACGAGAGATTGAACCCAAAGCTTTTGGTTCTTAGTCTGGCACTCAACCATCGAGTCCAACATACATAAAATGAAAGAAAAGCTATTGTCATAGTTTTCCTTAAAGACATCTGACTTTTACACACCGTCTTATTATTTTTAAGCTTTTTGATGGTGAATTCTATGAAGAGAGTATTCAGAAGCTCATCCACTGCAACAATAAGTGCATTAATGCATTGAGAAATTACACCTCATAGCATATGAGAAAGAAAGACTAATATTTAATGTCCTCTTGAGGATAAGCCCATCACAGATGCTGCATAAGCTCAAATAGAGCAAGGATGGGATAGGATACTGGCTATGTATCTTTTTTGAAGAAGCTATTCTGACATTTGGCTTACTCAATTTAGGGAAACCATGGAGAAATTGAATCAGGACGACTGGATGGGAGTTTGAACCCCACTCCCTTCAGATGTGAGTAATGTCTCTATAAACTCAGTATTTCACTCAGTCTTATTGAAGTAACTCTAATATGAAACAATAAAAAGTCAGTACATGTATCAGTATCTTAATGAACAAATATAAGTGACTTTCTAAACTACCCTCATGCAAGGAAGAGTTGAATAATCCTACATTATTAAGAGACTTCATACTCTTAATTTTCCAGTTCTTTGCCAAAGTCAAAATTATTGAACAGCCATTCATGTTTTCCTCTGACAATGGGATGAGTGTCTGTCTTGTCAATATTTCAATTTAATGAGAGTAAATGCAGACTCAAAAACAAAATGCTCCATTATTCCTGCTCTATCTGCTCCACATGTTACTTGAACCAAATCTAATCCATACAGTGTATAAATTTGTTAATATCTTTAAAAATAGGATATTTTATATAAATTTCAGATTCATTTACAGAACAGGGTGTAACGGGTAAAATCTACATAATACTCCACAGGCCACCTAACGGTGTGTGTGGTAACACTAACTGATCCCTCCTTCCCCGTTCCACTCGCAAATGGCATGTGAGAAGAATGACTGTCGGTAAGCCTCTTTATTAGCTCTAATTTCCTGAAGTTTCTCATCATGGTCTTTTGTGAGATGTGTGTGTGAGGAAGTCATAAACTGTCAGCTCTTCCTGAAAAGTGCTCTCTCAAAATTTCAATAGGAAACCTGTCCATGATGCACAACCCCTTTCTTATAGCATCTGCCACTGGAGTTTGTCAAGTATCTCTGTAACGCTCTCGCACCGACTAATGATCCTGCGACAAAACATTGTATTTTCTGTGCATCTTGTCAGTCCTACTTAGTAAGGATCCCAGACAGATATACTACACTCAATAATTGGTTGAACAAGCATTTTGTGTACCAATTCCTTCATGGATGAGTTACATTTCCTTAATATTCTTCCCATGCACTTCAGTCTGCTACCCGCTTTTCCCACTATCTGCTTTTCATTTGATTTGATTTGTTGAGCCATCTTCAAGCATTTTCCATGCAACTGATATCATTTTACATACATCATATAGCTACATAGTAAGTCATACATTTATGTGGTCATTCCACTTAAGATCACTTTGGATAGTTACTCCTAGATACTTTATGGTAGATACTGTTTCCAGCAATATGTCCTAAATAGTGTATTTGTGTAATAGTGGATTTCTTTCCTATGTATGTACAACATGTTACATTTGTTTACGTTTAGGGTCAACTGCCAGAGCCTGCATCATTCATCAACCCTCTGCACATCATTCTGCACATTGATACTATCTGCTGGCATCGCTACTTTCTTATAGACAACTGCATCATCTGTGAAAAGTCTTAAGGAGCTTCTTATGCTTTCTACTGGATCATTTACATACACTGTATGCAGTAACTGTCCTATCTCACTTCCTTGGGGTAATAGTGTAGAAGGTAGCTGTCAACCTGTGTAATTTGGTTCCTGGAAGAGTTAACTGTGACAATACAAAAGGCACATAGAATGTCCTCTGGGAAGCAAGTGAATGTTACTCTTGTTTCCTGAATGCATTATTTTTGGTAGTAGTTAGCAATGACTTAGCAAGTGGACAATCTCTTTGGTGGGTAGTGCACAAAGGAAATTTTAAGACAGCTGCTGTTGTTGAGTTGTTGGCCATTGCAGGATTACCTGCAGGGTTATGGTTAAAATTAGATGTTGACAGTTTTGAGTATTTCTAGTATATGAAACTGATCACATTGGAAAAATATAGTCTTGTGCCAGAATGAGTACTGTTGATTTCATACTACTTTTAATAATCCTCTCTTGATGAATATTTTCTCTACTTCCCCTATCTGGTACACTGTACAAGTTAAATTACCGGTAGCTACTCAATATTGACAGTTGAGTCATCTCATAAAAGGTAATGACATAAAGACAATAATATGTACTGTGAAATCTAAGAGACAAAACGCAGAAGCTATACTTTCTTTTCTGGACACACAATGAAAACTCAGGGGAATGAACCGGCCTTTATGGAGTGAAATGAAGGGTAATGTGACAGTATTTTTCAACCAAAGGGTCACTGACTACCAATACTGATATAAAATACAACTACCAAAACAATATAAACAGACTTCACTACCAGGAAACATCGGTTGATCAAGTGTTACACTCAATAAATCATGACAAAGTGATCTGGTAAAAAATAAAATAAGACTCATGAATTTCTTTATCTCTAGATTTCACAATTACTGTGCATGTTTATTTAAAAACAACTGAAACGGTATTTTCTTCTACCAGGTACAAACAATACTGTAATTTTATCTATAACCACAAAAATTATTTATTGCAGACACTACAATAATTCCTTCCTGACTAGTTCTGGTGATCAGACAGGTACAATAGAGTGGGGACTACCAGACGGTCTACCTTGGCCAAAGTGACATGTCATAGTGAAATAACATTTTTGGGAGGTTTCCTGTGGTAAGAGCTGGAGAAGCAAGGTACTAAGTAAAATAGTATCACAAAATACAAACAAAATTTAATTTTTTCAGAAATAAAAAGAGAAAAAGGTCTGTAAATCAGTCAACTTGGTTACTACTTACGATGGAAATCTTTTTGTCATTTCATCACACCATACTAGAAAGCCCAGAGTTATCATCAGTGCAGCTATGATTGTCATAATACACAAGATTGTACTTGTAACAACATCGACAAATGCTGATACAAATGAGCTGTAAAGAGACAGACAAACACAACATTAATTTTTAAAACTAACAGTTACACACACACACACACACACACACACACACACACACACACACACACACACAATAAACAGGAAGTCACAGGTTTTGTCCTTGTAGAAATAGAGTGTGGGACACACAACTGTTAAAACTACTGTCCACGTGTAAAAATGGCACAGTTTCCACAACATAAGATGAGGTATATGAAGATGGCACCTGTTTGTTCCGACATGTCTGAAAGAACAGAGACCATTGGTGATCTTGCAGCTCTTGAAGAATGAAATTACAATGAAATCCACACCTTTAGCTACTTAAAGGCATTAATAAATATCAACGGGGACAGTTGAAAATGTGTGCCCCAACCAGGACTAGAACCCAGGATCTCCTGCTTACAGACACAGAGGATTGTCTGACTGCAGGAACTTATCTCTGGCATGCTCCCCGTGAGACCAACATTTCTAACTTACTGTACACACACTACATTTGTAGTGCCTGCCTACTATATTCATTCGGACACATCCGAAAGAATAGATAGCATCTTCCTACAGATAAAGCTTAGCAGCCAATGATCTTCAGTACAAATGCACTCACATTGGCTCAACTCCAATGGGAATTGGTAGATTGACTGCCGCGAAGAATGAATTAGTGGGCAGGGGCACTACAAATGTAGTGTGTGGACAATAAGTTGGAAGTGTAGGTCTCACGGGAAGCATGGTAGAGATAAGTCCCTACAGTCACACTATCTTCTGTGTCCTTGGTCTGATAAGAGTGTCTGCCATGCAAGCAGGAGATCCTGAGTTCGAGTCCCAGTTGAAGCACACATTTTCAACTGTCCTCATTGACATTTATCAACGCCCATAAGCAGCTAAAGGTCTGGATTTCATTGTAATTTCATTAAGCTGAGGTAAGTTAGTGATACAAATATCATAAGTGATAATGAGAACAAAAAAAAGTTAAATAAACTGTCTTCTGTTCCATAAAGTTCATAAATGTAAATAGTACACAGAGTGATAAAAATGACTTCGTTGTAATCAGTTTCACTTTTGAAGCAAACAATTAGACCCAATAAATGATAAAGTATTTTTTTGTGGTTTGTAAAAAAAATGTGGTTTCTATAGATGCAAATTCGAAGAAGTTTCAACTGTAGTGATTTCAATAGCCCAACCACTATAAACTTGTTGGAAATTAAAGTTATGGTTCCACTGGGGCTGTAAGAGTTGTCAAATAAATAAAATTTATTTCAATAATGGCACAATTAGTCTGTTTCACCCTTACAGGCCATTACCAAGAAGTGGCCACATCATCATTTCACAATTAGGGAAACAACACAGCACTTGCACCGCCTTCTTATTAAAGGTGCCAAATATGTCAACTTTTATTCTCATTTATCAGGTCTCCTGAATCATACCAAAGAGAACTAGCTGTCAAACAGATACCTGACTCAACTTAAGATTTAAAAATGGCAATTCCTTGCACTATTTTCTCCCATATCATACTCTTCCTTTATATCTTAATAACTGTACAGGGTGACGATTATTAAACTATATGAAAAAAAACTTAAATTAATCACAAACTATGGCATGCACACACTTTATTCAACATGTAAACATTGTTACATATTTGGATTTAGGTTACAACACATTTGATATGCCTGCCATCATAGGTGGTGATGTGGTGCAGACGAACAGTGAAATTATGTGTGACCTGCTGAAGTGTTGGAACATCAATGCTGTTGAGGATTTCCTGAATGGCTATTTTCAGCTAGGCAATGTTTTTAGTTTTATTGCTGTACACCTTGTCTTCAATATAGCCTCACAAAAAGGAGTTGCATATGTTCAGATTGGAGAATATGGCAGCCAATCAACGCCCATGCCAGTGGCCCTGGGTACCCCAGAGCCAGAATGCGGTCCCCAAAGTGCTCCTCCAGGACATCAAACACTCTGCTGCTTTGACGGGGTTGAGCTCCTTCTTGCATGAACCACATCTTCTCGAAATCAGGGTCACTTTGGATAATGGGGATGAAATCATCTTGCAAAACCTTCATGTACCTTTTGGTATTCACCGTGCCATCAACGAATATCTCACAAATTATTCCATGACTGGGCATTGCACACCACACTGTCACCCGTTGAGAGAAAAGAGACTTCTCGATTGCAAAATTCTGATTCTCAGCCCCCAAATGTGCCAATTTTGCTCACCGGTCGACACACCCAAATGAAGGTGGGCTCTGTCACTAAACCAAACAGTCCATACTAATTCCCATCATGCCCTGCAGTCAACCGCACAGTTTGAACATCCCAATGCAAACCATTCAGAAGTTATGATTTATTTTATTTCATATAGTTCAATAACTGTCACCCTGTACATACTGCTTTTCCCACTTTTCTTGTTCTTGGTCAGAATAATTATACTTTTTTACTTGGCTCCCTTCAAAATTCACTTCACTTTCACTGCTTAATCTCTGTAGTAATGCACATATTATAGCTATCCTTTTCTCTACTAACTTTGTTCAATTTTTTTTGTTTTTTGTTTTTTTGTTTTTTGGAACTACTACTTTTCTTTACAAAACTGTGCAAGTTTGCTTGTATTTGTATTAAGCTAATGTGTGATGGGTATCAAAGTCAATGAATAACATGGAAACAGCCCGAGATCTAAGTAGCACCGAGAGCAAATATTTGTTCATATTTATTCAACAACCATTGGTGATAACAACATGTTACTTTATATTTTACATTAAAATTAAATGTTTGGTTTAGGATATCATACTATTATAGAGTTATTCTACATCATGAACACAGTGGTCGATTAGTAGGTTCTCTACATACCTTTCAAAGGAATTGTATGGTTGGTCTCTCACTGCCAGGAGTAGTTTACTACAAAGCTGTCTGCTAGTATATTTGAAAATATCATGGAACTGACTGAATCTAGTATATATTCTGAAGTCTCTATTATATTTCTATTCCTTGTTCCATAATTATGGACAGAATTTTTTAAGTTAAGGTCTTTGGCATTTTGTTTTTAACTGAAAAAAAAGGAAGATTCCTGGTCAACGTCCAATTTCGCAATGAGGTCATTACAGACAGAGCGCAAGCTTGGACTGGGGAAGGAAATCGGCCATGCCTTTTCAAAAGAACCATCCCGACAGTTGCCTTTAAAGATTTAGGGAAATCACAGAAAATCTATATCTAAATGGTCGGGCGTGGTTTGACCCTCATGAAACTGAATGCAAGTCCAGTGTGCTAACCACTGTGCCATGTCACTTGGCATTTTATTGAGAAGAGGCATGCTTTAATATAAAGTGCAGGTACAGTTAATACAATCTAATATATAAAAACAAGTAATAGATCACAGATAAATGTTCCCAACATCCTGAAAAATAACTTCCAGTAGAAAACTAAAACATGACAAAAATAACCTGTCACTACATCAGAGTAACAGAAAACCCAAGACTATGAATCCCATCGAAACAAGTAACAGAAGAGGAGCATATATAGGTTGTAAAAGAGCTAAGAGGAAGTAAGTCTGCTGGCCATGATGTAATGACAAACTGTCTAATCAAACAGGTGACGTTATTGGACAATGTTATTCTGAGAGACTGTTTTTCCGTATCAGCTTCAATTAATCAATGTAATGTCTGTGTGCAAAAAAGAATAATAACTACTCTAATAATTATAGACCAATATCTACTATCAGGTTTTTGGAAAATATTGTGTCATTCCATGTCAATTCAACCAATTTGAGAAAATGTTCCAGCTGATAGTCTCAGATTTGGCTGAAATTTGGCACACCAATAATACCAAGTGTGGAACACTCATTTACAAAATTTTAAGTTCCCCTGTCAATTAGTTCCAGATTATGGCTTGTGAAAAAAGGTGGTGTGACCTGGAAATTGCAACCCACATCTGGCAATCTATCTTCAGACCCAACTTCAGGTCTTAATAACTTTGGAACTATTCCACACAATCCAGTGAAATTTTTACAACCCAGTAACATACTTTTAGAGAACACACTCTATGAATCAAAACACCAACAACTTATATCTGAGGAAAAATAAAAAAATCTGAAATGTGATTAAAAAAATGTAATACGTTAAAAGGTACATATTGTAGGTGCCCCCTATGGCAAATATAATTCACTCAAAAAGGGTATAAATTTTTTGTGGTAAGCTTAATGTGGCCTAAACACACACAGAACTCATCTTGCCCATATCAGTCACACAAACAGAGTTACATGCACACGAAAATACAAAAATTTGAAAAATTACCTGAAAAACACAGATTTTCTGAGTGTGGTAGCACAAAAGGGAGAAGTGATATCCAAGCCAGATTTCAAACACTGCATAAGTAGACCATAATATAATATGTGGCAAAATTTCAACTTGTTATTGCAAGGTATTTGTGTGCAATAAAAGTTGACAGAGATGTATTTGGTTACGTTTCTTTTAACACGATTTAGCAAGTGATAGTGATGATGCAGACAGTTTGGTTCAGATAAAGCTGCAGCAATTGTTGGGAGCCATTACGCAACAGAAAGTTAAATAATGGCAGTTTTCAGGAACAGAATGAGTCATTGTTAGGCAAGAACAACAAAGGAAACAAGCAACAATTACAGGTTACTCATTTTTTAAGAGTCTAGTTCAGACTGGTCAGTACTGTTGTGGAAAGTCAGTATGGAGGCAGAAGAGTGTACTAGTGGTGCTTTTGTTCAAACAACTTGCAGTATTGGTAGAGCACAAGCATCTGAATGTCATAAAACAAAATATGGAACAAAATGTGGCATTCGCTTTGTACTGTATGATCTGGATGAATCGGACCAAGATTTGTTGCTATGGAGATCCTGGATGCACCCTATGGGCACAAGAATTACAGTACCAAGAAACTTCAGTGTTTGTTAACATCATATGAAAGTGTTTCTGGATAAGTCTTCTTTCCTACACAGAAGTTATTTTGATCCATTTTGCATTCATAAGAAGACAGTGAAGTGCAGCCTCCAAGAACTTGATATAAAATCAGTATTGAAAGTGAATCAGTGCATGGGACTTAACATGAAACCAGGGCAAAAGCTATGTTACAGGTGTGTTACACTGCTAAAAAATGAAGAATATTCTGATAATTTACATGACAGTGATGAAGAGTATCAGCCACCTACAACCACAGTGGACAAGAAATTAAATACTTCAGTGACTGCTCTTGGTTTGCCTCCCATGAAGACACACGAAGTTGGGAAAAGAGACAGGCCCAGCTATGGTAGAGGAAAACTACAAGAAGCTCAAATGGAATTAAAACACAAAGTAGCTGCCACACTAATGGTGGAAGAGGAAGAACTATCTGCTCCAAAGGAAAAGATCATGACAAAAATGCTCTGATTTGGACAAAATTGTGCATGATTTGAAAGAAAAATGTGCCATATCCACAGGCCAGAAAAAAGTAGCTATTCTTACCCTTGCACCTTCCAGCTGGTCTATTGACTACTGCAAAGGAATTCAATGTTTCTACATATATGGTAAAGCAAGCTAGGAAAATAAAAGCAACCCAAGGAGTGCTTCCACAACTTCAGCAGGTTCAGAGTGAGCAATTGAGTTCAGAAATAAAGGTGCTAGTGTTGCAGTTTTAAGAAGATAATGACTACAGCCGAATAATGCCTGGAAAAAAAAAAGAAAAAAAAAGAGAGAGAGAGACCATGTAATGGTGAAAATGGGGAATGTACATGTACAGATGCAAAAAAGACTGTTGCTATTCAACATATCAGAACTATATGTAGAATTAAAGGAAAAGTATTCCAATACCAAAGTAGGATTATCACCTTTTTTCAGTCTTCGGCCAAAATGGGTTGTGCTGTAAGTGAAAGGGGCACACACAATGTTTGTGTATGTGAGACCCATCAAAATGCTATAAAGAATTCTGGTCTGATGTGATTCTTGAGTTTGTCCCAGCGTATTTGATAATCAAAATATCCCCAGGGGAACTGCCGGTCTACAGTGTCCAACGGGCCCATTGGACACTGTAGACTGGCAGTTCATCTGTGGATATTTTGATTCTGGTCTGGATTACAAAGATGCAATGAAGCTGCTTGTGTGTGACATCAGTTCCTACCATTTCATGATAAACAGGTGTGAAAAGTGTCCTGGTAGGGCAAATCTTACAGAACACATGGATAACAAACTGTATGGTGAACTCCTTATGGATGACGATGAACTTTTTTCTTATAATCAATGGACACACATGGATCGCACAAGTCTTGAAACAAAGCAAAGTACAGTGGAAGATTTTGTTGAAATCTGTTGTCAAAAACGGACAAACTGACCACACACAGCTTCACAGCAACAGCACAGTCGGCTTATCTCCAGTTTTGTAAGGATAATTTGAAACAAGATTAAATTATAGTAATATTAGGCTTTTCTGAAAATGATGCATTTATAGTTCAAGATGCCATCCAAGGGTATCAATGGGACAACAGTCAAGCAACTCTGCAGCCATTTGCAATTTACTATAGAGGTGAATCGAGTGATGTGTCTGTCATGAACCTCTGCATTTTTTAGAGACTGTTTAATTCATGATGCCGTTGCAGTTCATGTCTACATTCGCACCGTCATGGCATATGTAAAAAACAAGCTGCCTCACGTACATTTTGCAAAATATTTCAGTGATGGGGACAGCTAGTCAGTACAAAAACTGTAAAAATATCAAAAACTTATGCATGCATTACCAAGATTTTCACATTCACGCAGATTGGAATTTTTTCGCAACGAGTCATGGTAAAAATGTATGTGATGGTATTGGTGTTACCATTAAGCGTATGGCATCACAAGCTAGTTTGCAGCACCCTACAGAAGGTCACATTCTAACACCTTTTCAATTATTTACCAGATTACACAAAAATATCGCTGGCATATAATCATTCTATGTTTCGAAAGATGAGGTGAAATCAGTTGAAGAGTTGATAAAACGCAGACTACACCACATTAAAACTATTGCAGGCGCAATGAGCCATCATCCCTTCTCTCCAGCGGACTCCGACAATGAGCAGATGAGCAGACTGTCCGGTTATAACTATAGGTTCATGCACAACATGTGTCTTCACAGTGTGTCTGACTCAGGATTCAGAAGCAAAAGTAGCAACATAGAACCAGGTTGCTATGTTATTGCTGATTATGACGACAAATGGTACTTAAGATGTGTTGCAGAGTGCTGTGAAGCAGAAGGTGATGTATTTGTGAACTTCATGGCACCCGCAGGACCAGCAAGATCATTTCATTGGCCACGTTTGGCAGACAGGAGTTGGATGCCTTTTGAGCATATTCTTATGACAGTTCCAGTTCCTACCACAGTCTCAGGATGACAGTACAATTTGCCACTCAATATACAGAGTACAGTAGCTAAAGTGTGGGAGAACTTCTGTTCGAAGCACAATCAACTGGTTTTTAGCAGTTAAGATGCAGTAAACATTAATGATAGGTTGTGTTAATTTGTCTATATATTGGTACTTAGTGATTAAACATTTGTGGGAGAGAATAAGAAGAGGCAGAACAGTTTATGATATGGTTTTACAAAACTGTTGTGGAACAATGGCCACATCACCAAATACATCTGTCAACTTCCATTGTACACAAATGTCTCGCAATAACATGCTGAAATTTTGTGATATGTATCATTATGGTCTACTTATGCAGTGTGTGAAATTTGGCTTGGACACCACTTGTCCCTTTTATGCTACCACACTTCGAAAATCCATGTTTTCCAGGTAATTTTTCAAATTTTTGTATTTTCGTGTGCATGTAACTCAGTTTTTGTGCCTGATATGAGCATGATGTTTTGTGTGTGTTTAGGCCACATTAAGCTTACCACAAAAAAATTTATACTCTTTTTTTACCACAAAAAAATTTATACCCTTCTTGAGTGAATTAAATTTGGAAAAGAGGGCACCTACAATATGTACCTTTTAAAGTATTACATTTTTTTAATCACGTTTTGGAATTTTTTATTTTTCCTCAGAAATAGGTTGTTGATGTTTTGATTCATAGAGTGTGTTCTCTAAATGGATGTTACTGGGTTGTAAAAATTTCACTGGACTGTGTGGAATAGTTCCAAAGTTATTAAGACCTGAAGTTGGGTCTGAAGATAGATTGCCAGATGTGGGTTGCAATTTCCAGGTCACGCCACTTTTTTCACAAGCCATAATTCTGGAACTAATTGACAGAGGAACTTACAATTTTGCACATGAGTGTTCAACATATGGTAGAATTAGTGTACTGAATTTCAGTCAAATCTGAGACTATGAGCTGGAGCCCCTGGTTGAACTGACATGGAATGACCCTATTAGAAATGATCATCTTCAACAGGCTAATTGGGTCTTAGAAAACAATGTTATAACTCCACCACAACATGGACACCAAAAAGGGAACTCAAAAGACAACAATTGAAGGTTTAACTGGATTGATTGAGCAGCCTCTGGATAAAAAAACACAGTATCTGAAGTTTTCCTCAATTTATCCAAGGCATTTGAATAATTTATCACATAGTCTTGCTTAAGAAACTAGGGATGGTGGTATTTGTTGGTATGTAGTGGTCTGAATCTGTATCACAGCAATGACAGATAAAATTTAGGTTAACTGAATCCTCTGATACTGCTCTCAAAATGTCACATTTCAGTCTGAAATAGACCTCAGGATGCCCTACAAATCACACTGTCACCACAACCTGTACACCAAAAAGTAATTTAGATGCAAAACAAAGGCTGCCAATGTACTGTTCTCTCTTTTATTGTGCAAACGACATTTCATGACGTAATATCATTCATGTGCCATAATACCATCATCTCACAGGTCAAAGCCTTCAGTCTGGTATCTGTAGACTCTACTGATCTTCATATATCATCACATTTTTAAATTCTATAGTAATTATCAGAACTTACTATGAATTTGTGCTGGAAAATAATGTTTTATACATACTTCTCTATATACTGTGTTGGCTATCATACATATAACCAAACCTGGAAGCAAGATTACTTTGCTGGCATATGTACAAATGTAATTTACATGACCAAGAGCACCACAATTTCATTTATATATGTTTTATAGTTTCATTAATGCCCCATCTAAATAATGTACATTTGACAGGTGCTTTGAAAACATCTCTATGAGCCTATTCTTTGCTGATCAAATTGTGTAGTTATTTAAGGCTATTTTCACATCAGACTCTTTCAGAAGAAGATTATTCTTGATTTTCTGAAACGGTTTCAGAAAATACAGAAGCGAGTAATCCAGAAAACTAAGCAACTTTATTATGAGAAAATTATAATTACATCAGGCAACAAAATAAAAATTATATTGAATTTAGTGAAGAGAGAGACTGGTGTGGCCAAAAGCAAAGAGCAATATATAGCTCTAAAAATAAATGAGGCACTGATAACAAGTGCATGTAGTGTTGCAAACCTCTTACACAAGTACTTTGTTTCTGTTACTGACAGATTGGGGATATCAAGTTCAGTAAACAGGGCTATGGAGTAGAGACCAGTCTTTACAAATAACGTTAATAAAATGGAAGTGACACTCAAGTCTCCCAGAGAAGCAGAATCCATCATAAAATCCTTAAAATCTAATAAGTATTCTAGTGGTTATGATAACATGTCAATAAAATTAATCAAAGAATGCTTATGTGATTTGAGTTCTATCTTAAGTTATTTGTGTAATCAATCTCTTTTATCAGCAGAACATTTCCAGCCTGTATAAAATACGCTGAAGTCTAGCATTTTTACAGGATGGGGGATAACGAGATACCATCAACCTATCGACCAATTTCACTTTTGCTGGCTTTTTCAAAAATATTTGAAAAGGTTGTGTTCAAGTGACTCCTTAAGCATGTGACTGTATATAATATATTGTCCAAGTCACAATTTGGTTTCCCTAAGGGTTCCAATATAGAGAAAACTAGATAACAAATTAGAGGTTGCTAGCATTTTCTGTGACCTGTCAAAAGCCTCTGACTGTGTGAATCACAGCATTCTCTTAAGTAAATTAGAATGTTATGGTGTCACTGGCAGTGCTGCAAAATGGTTTGAGTCTTACCTAACAGTAAGCAGTCACACTTCTGATTGTGAATTAATTACATGTGGTGTTCCTCAAGGTTCCACCTTGAGTCTATTGCTTTTCCTTCTGTGCATTGGTGACCTCTAGTCTGTTACATTTCCACATGCTAAGTTTAATTTGTTCACAGATGATACAAACATTGCAATAAGTAACAAGTCAAGTACGGATTTAGAAATGGTTGCTCATCAAATTTTCACTGTTGTTAAGGAATGGTTTGAATCTAATTCACTATCATTAAACTTTGTAAAGATCCACTATATGCAGATTGAAGAAGTTGACAGTAATAAATTTCCGGGATTGCAACATGCTAATAAACTCATTTGGAAAGGGCATGTCACAGAACCGCTGAAGTGCATAGACAAGTCTGTATTTTCAGTGAAAATGATGTTGAATGTATTGGATAAAAATAAATAAATAATGCATACTTTGCTTACTTTCATTCTATTATGTCATGTGGGATCATACTACGGCATAACCCATCAAACAGAGCAAACGCTTTTAGTGTGCAACAGCTTGTTGTGTAAATTCACAAATACCATTTAGAAACCTGTTCAAGGAACTTGGTATTCTCACCACTGCTCCGCAGTAAATTTATTCTTCAACGAAATTTGTTGCAAGTTATATATCTCATTTCCAACCAATAGCTCAATATATATTATTGATACTAGGAATAAGAACAATCTACATGAGGACCTAAAGCCACTTACCTTAGCCCAAAGAGGGGACCAATATTGAGAAACACACATTTTCAATAAATTGGCAGCAATCATTAAAAACTTTGTTTTAGATAATGCACAGTTTAAACAAAGTTTGAAAGTTTACAATGGGCCACTCAGGTGCAGATGTTGGCAACACATATGCATGTATGATTAACAGCAAATTACTTTTGACAATAAAACAGGTAATTATCTTCACTCATCCACCTCCCCAGCCCCATGTTTTAATTTTAAAAAATCACAGGAAACATTGATTCACAATTTAACTGGTTCACCATCTTAAGATTTCCCTAGGGGCTTTTCGTAGTTTTACCAACTATTTGATAGCCAGCTCCCCCTACTCTACTGATGAATGTCTTAAGATGGACCTTTAAACCAGATTAATAAAAATGTCTTAGACTTCAGTTCTGACAGCACTTCGTTACAACAATAATTATTTTATGAATGACAAATTTATTAAAAGAGCATAACTATGTTTCATTCCGGCATTGTATTAATTCTGTAAATATTAGCAGCTTCAGATCACTGTAGTGTATTCACCTATTTTGACAATCTCCTGGCAAGTGATCAGGGTAGTGTTGTTATATTCAAATGTTTTATGTTGTTTATGTTATACTTTCTGACTTGTTCCACTCCCACAAGAATTATATCATTTTTGAGTCTATGGAAGGAAAATTGAATCGAATATAATCTAATCTAGGGTGCCCTACAACGGGCAATTGTAATTTCCCTTCCGCAACTAAAATGAGCAGTTTCTGAACAATGACATAGGCATCTATGAAAATTAATGAAATATTTTCCCTATTTCTTCATTTTGTGTCGAGCTACTTCCTCATTATTTGATCAACTGTGATGATCAAGTTCTTAGTGTTCTTTACCTCTCACTCAAGTGGTACAAGTGTGAGTTTCACGTGTATATTGGCAGTATAATAAACGTTAAATTTCGTACAGCTTACCTGTCGATTCCCTTGTACATGAACATCGACAGCCGATAAATCTGAATAGCTGAAGTCACAAACAGCGTCACACCAACGAAAATGCCGTAATTACAATATGCCTGCGAGGCCCAATCTACACTGAACTGTCCGTCGTCCTCTTGCCAAATCCCAGTGGAAAACAACAGGCAATGCCCTCTAAACAAATGAAAAATAAAAAAAATAGTATATTTCCTTTTACATGGGTATTCCAACGGGAAAAGACAAATGCAATACGTACCGAAATTCATCCTGGTGCATGCTCAGCGGCACAGTCATACACACTGACAGTATTAAAGCGATTACGTAGCCAGCAATCTGACTAAGTAATGTGAGGTTTGACAATGCCATGGCAAAATAAAAAGGCTATCAATGGTGTGTTCTTCACTGTATCATCAAATAAGGCCTCTGTGTTCAATAATGCTAATGATGAAGTATCCAACAAGCGCCAAGTTATTAAACAGAGGCTGGGATATTCTCAGAAATCAGCACGCAATGAAAGCAATTGAGATTCATTGCCGCAATTTCCTACATCACGCAACAACTGTCATTCGGTTTGTTTTTGTTTACAACTCAATCAGTGCCTTTTGCTTGCATCGCTGCACGGTGTACCAACATTTGACATTAACACTCCCCGTCGTGTAGGCTTAAGTCGAAAACTACCTTAATGTTTCTGTGGCTCAAATATAGCTACAATTTTTCTCAGAATCTTCTAACGAGCAATGTGATTTTAGATAGTTTAGGTGTTTATACCTGCGCAGTACAAAAATATGAAGTCCAGCGATACTCCTCATTGTAAACATCTCATTTTTGATACGGTTTGTTGTGTTACAGTGGCAAAAGTCCGATGTCAGTCACTACGTTTACATGTGACACTTCTTCCGAAAGACGAAAACAGAATTTCGGAACCCGTTTTTCGCTGTTGCGTTTAATACATGTGAAGGCCTGAAGCGGATTTCCTATTCCAGCTAAATATGGAGCCCGAAAAACAGCAGTCACTGTTTGTGATTTAGTCATCGCAATCGCTATTTATATTTAATTAGACGAGGAGTAAACAGCTCCAGTCTAATATTTCTCCTTATCCTTCAGTGTGCGAAAAGGCCTTCCGTCCATATAAGAAGAAAATTTGTTAAACCAGTCAGTCCAATCAAGTTTCAAAACCAGTCGCGTTTACATAGGCGCGAAAACCGGTCGCGGGACTGGAAAACCGGAAACCAGAAGCGGATTTCCAAAATCGACTTTGAAATGTTTACCTGACCACCGAGAAGAGGCATTGGGGAATGGGTTTACGAAATCCGATTTTGGGAGCCCCATGTAAACACGGTGTCAGAGAAACAAAATGGTACAGAATAGACTGTCAAAACATTCCACAATGCATTTCAAATCGTGTCTTTCACACAGACCCTCATAGGAAGTGGGGAGGGGAGGGACGTCAATGATAAAATTTCTCCGGAAGAAAAGTTTAAATGTAAAACCGGGTTCAGACACGCATCTAATGTGGCGCCATAGTCTGTGGCCTGCTGTAGTGCCATAGTGAGCTACTGTTCACACAGGGCGCCATAGATTCTGTGTAGTTGCACAGCTTTCAGTATGACATCAACTAAAATTATATGGGTGGGTATGAATGTTATGGTGCAGGTTATGGGCTTAAATACAAGGAATACAAACCCAAATGTCCGATACGAAAATAAATATCACACAGGGATAAGACAAGGGAAATAAATACATTTATAAAAGTAATAACACTCAGACAAGAAAATGTTGTCTGCAGTGGCAAAATAACCAACAGCTGCCATGTAAATATCATCTGCAGACACGCCATTGTTCCAAGAATCTTACTGTATTCATTGATACAGGCACTTTGAATGATTAAGTTTTAGTTTAACAGCTGCTACATCACACTCTGGAGATATTTCCTGCATATAATCCACAATTTATACAATGCTTGGGGTGACAAATTACGAAGTTGATACGACTCCCTTTTTTGGTTACATATATGAAGTTTGTTTATTTATTCCTTAGTGAGATATGTAAAAGGTTTAAGGCTGGTTCACACCCGCGACGAAAGTATTGCCACAAGTCAAATCATTCTGGAGTGGCGCTATGAGCAACCGTTCACACAGGACGCCACAAATTCTTCGTCATTGCGCAGTTTGAAAAAATGGCGTCACCCGTCTCAGCTGATTAAACGGCTGCACATATTACTAAATAAGATGTTTTGGAAACATAATAAATGTAAAATATTACTTACCAAAGTGTTTCTCGTCTCTCTTGTCTCGACTACATCTTTTAAGAACGGGTCTGCAGCTTCAAACCAAGCAAGGCTGGGTTTATAAATACCGTCTGTAGACACACCAAATGATTTCAGTACTTTTTTATGTTCATTCATGTAAGCATTTCGAATGCTTCGAATTTTTAATTTTGTTGTAGCTACATCAATTCCAGATACATATTCACACATACTGTTTACTATTTCAATTAATGAAGCATCTCTCAAATTTCTGTCTTTGTATGATTCGCTTTTGTGGTTCCAAAGGCATTCTCGTACTTGATACACCTCCAAGAATCTCATAATTGTCGCTGTTGACCACTTTTTCAGATATTAATAGCAAAAGCACTATCTGCGAACGAATATACACTAAAAAGGTTTGAATCCAGCAGCGAGGTAGCAATCGAATGACGCTATTCGATTGTGGAGAAGGCAAAATGGTGCAACAAAGGAGAACCAAGTTCAACTTTTTGTGGCATGACAAAAGTTGCGCTTCTTAAATGGCTCCACCGAAAACTAGGAGTTCACACATGCAACTACAAAGCAACTGCAGTCCGCCATTAGCAGTGGCGATACTTTCGTTGCCTGTGTGAACCCGGCTTTACACACACACACACACACACACACACACACACACACACACACACTGCTGCGGAAAATCAAAGGTAGGTTGCTGTTCTTGTAGTTTTAGAAGCCGAAATTGAATGGAAGATGAAGTAAAGCAGCAGTTACTGCACGATAAATACGACAGAATGCTCGTGTTTCGGAATATTGCCACCAGGGAGCAGTGGTCCTAGGAAAGTGTCACAAGAAAGTGGAACGAAGCCTAACTTTTTGTGGCGTGGCTAAAGTTGCGTCTCTCATGTCGTGCCACTAAAAACTGGGAGTTCACACATGCAACTCCAATGTAACTTCAGTATGCCACTATCTGTGGCGACACTTTTGTTGTGTGTGTGTGTGTGAACCCAGCTCAATGTTGGTGGGGAAGCACGGTGTTGGCATCTACTAACATAGGAGATTAACATAGTTTCGCCACTCTCAGTCATGTTATGGGTTATAGTAATGAATTTACTGCTTTGGCGGCTCTTAGTATTTATTTTTATTATTTTGCTTTGTTTTTGCAACACCATGCAATTTTTCCTTGGCGACATGGACATTTTTTACACTGGGTTTGCTACTATAAGAGGGGCCAGACATCAGAAAGCAAAGAACTATTTATGTCTTATACCAACTAAAAATGCTGATCGCTACTCAATATATAGAAAAGAACATAAATTACAAAAGCAATTTTTATCAAATAACTTTTCCTGACTGAAAAGGTCAGCCCTATTAAAGAAAACTACAGTTGTTTCTGATGTTATATCCTAGACAGAACAAAAAAACCGCAGTGGCTCAGGTAAAGAGGACCTATGTGGTCCCTCACAAATATTGATCGATGTGTTTCTATGTACATATTTTCAGTAGCAAATAAGTTTATTTATATATTTATTTATCGCTGTACATCTGACTCCACTATCTTGTGAGTCTAAAGTGGGCCTTATATTCTGTAAATTTCAGATTAACGTTAAATAAGTAGTATTAATGTCTACAACTAACATCTTCAACTGTTTCAAGATAAAAATGTAGAAAATAAAGAAAGCAGGAGAAGTGAAGAGAAAATGAAATAAAAAGGAAAAAAAAACTCAAAACCACATGAGCCTCTATCCCTAATTAGTTACAACAGTGACCAGAAACCTTAGAATTGCTCAAGAGGGCAGGCTACACAATTACACTACATCTAAGTTCATGCATGTATTAAACTACTACCAAATGGTCTTATGTGATGCCACTGCACTCGAGCCATTGCATTACCTTTGGGTCCCTATAATTAATTTCCTGTTTTTCCTTTATTTTCTCTCAACTGTGCACTGGAAATGAACCCATTACACTGTTAATCTTTATGCAATTTATAAAATCCTATAAATGAACACATAGTATCATTAATGTACATGTCATCATCCCATTCCAATTCATACATGTCATCATTCCATTCCCACTCATCATCGTCTCCTTCCGAACTTAGAAAGTTTGAAGAGCTTTCCTCAGCACTGTTCCACTGTTGAGCTCCTTCTTGAGGTTGTCCTGTTGCAGTTGTTCTTCTTGTACCGTTATACTTCAAACTTCATTTACATTTACCCTCTTGGTTACCAGGTATATTAGCCCATTCTTCATCATTAATATCCCTATGCTCCCCATTGTAAAATTCATACTGCAGTAAGTTCCATCCTTCGGTATTTTGGCCTACCCTGCCCAAGTTCAAATTATCCAATCTGCTCCTTCTTTCTAGTTAGTGTAAACTACAGTGAAGCACTACATGTTCAGACATCCCTATTTCTCCATGGTCACCAACATCCATTGCCCTTGTCCCTATTTTGTGTATGTAGCTAGGATAAGGACCCCGACCAGTGTTTCTGTGCACCATTCCCTTAGTTGGTTCATCTACATCTACATGACTACTCTGCAATTCACATTTAAGTGCTTGGCAGAGGGTTCATCGAACCACAATCATACTATCTCTCTACTATTCCACTCCCGAACAGCGAGCGGGAAAAACGAACACCTAAACCTTTCTGTTCGAGCTCTGATTTCTCTTATTTTATTTTGATGATCATTCCTACCTATGTAGGTTGGGCTCAACAAAATATTTTCGCATTCGGAAGAGAAAGTTGGTGACTGAAATTTCGTAAAAAGGTCTCGCCGCGACGAAAAACGTCTATGCTGTAATGACTTCCATCCCAACTCGTGTATCATATCTGCCACACTCTCTCCCCTATAACGTGATAATACAAAACGAGCTGCCCTTTTTTGCACCCTTTCGATGTCCTCCGTCAATCCCACCTGGTAAGGATCCCACACCGCACAGAAATATTCTAATAGAGGAAGAACGAGTGTAGTGTAAGCCGTCTCTTCAGTGGACTTGTTGCATCTTCTAAGTGTCGTGCCAATGAAACGCAACCTTTGGCTCGCCTTCCCCACAATATTATCTATGTGGTCTTTCCAACTGAAGTTGTTCGTAATTTTTACACCCAGGTACTTGGTTGAGAATTGTACTATTTATTAAGTGCTCGAATTCCATTGGATTTCTTTTGGAACTCATGTGGATCATCTCATACTTTTCGTTATTCAGCGTCAACTGCCACCTGCCACACCATACAGCAATCTTTTCTAAATCGCTTTGCAACTGATACTGGTCTTCGGATGACCTTACTTGATGGTAAATTACAGCATCATCTGCTAACAACCTAAGAGAACTGCTCAGATTGTCACCCAGGTCATTTATATAGATCAGGAACAGCAGAGGTCCCAGGACGCTTCCCTGGGGAACACCTTATATCACTTCAGTTTTACTCAATGATTTGCTGTCTATTACTACGAACTGCGACCTTCCTAACAGGAAATCACGAATCCAGTCGCACAACTGAGACGATACCCCATAGCTCCGCAGTTTGATTAGAAGTCGCTTGTGAGGAACGGTGTCAAAAGCTTTCCGGAAATCTAGAAATACGGAATCAACTTGAGATCCCCTGTCGATAGCGGCCATTACTTCGTGCGAATAAAGAGCTAGCTGCGTTGCACAAGAGCGATGTTTTCTAAAGCCATGCTGATTACGTGTCAATAGATCGTTCCCTTCGAGGTGATTCATAATGTTTGAATACAGTATATGCTCCAAAACCCTAATGCAAACCGACGTCAATGATATAGGTCTCTAGTTAAATGGATTACTCCTACTACCCTTCTTGAACACTGGTGCGGCCTGCGCAAATTTCCAATCTGTAGGTACAGATCTATCGGTGAGCGAGCGGTTGTATATGAGTGCTAAGTAGGGAGCTATAGTATCAGCATAATCTGAAAGGAACCTAATCGGTATACAATCTGGACCTTAAGACTTGCCCGTATCAAGTGAGTTGAGTTGCTTCGCAACCCCTAAGGTATCTACTTCTAAGAGACTCATGCTAGCAGATGTTCGTGTTTCAAATTCTGGAATATTCCATTCGTCTTCCCTGGTGAAGGAATTTCGGAAAACTGCGTTCAATAACTCCGCTTTAGCGGCACAGTCGTCGATAACAGTACCATCGGCACTGCGCAGCGAAGGTATTGACTGTGTCTTGCCGCTTGTGTACTTTACATACGACCAGAATTTCTTCGGATTTTCTACCAAATTTCGAGACAATGTTTCGTTGTGGAACCTATTAAAGGCATCTCGCATCGAAGTACGTGCCAAATTTCGCGCGTCTGTAAATTTTAGCCCATCTTCGGGATTTCGCGTTCTTCTGAGCTTCGCATGCTTTTTCCGTTGCCTCTGCAACAGCGTTCGGACCTTTTTTGTGTACCACGGGGGATCCGTTCCATCTCTTACCAATTTATGAGGTATGAATATCTCAATTGCTGTTGCTACTATATCTTTGAATTTGAGCCACATCTCGTCTACATTCGCATAGTCAGTTCGGAAGGAATGGAAATTGTCTTTTAGGAAGGCTTCTAGTGGCACTTTATCCGCTTTTTTAAATAAAATTATTTTGCGTTTGTTTCTGATGGATTTGGAAGAAATGGTATTGAGCCTAGCTACAATGACCTTGTGATCACTAATCCCTGTATCAGTCATGATGCTTTCTATCAGCTCTGGATTGTTTGTGGCTAAGAGGTCAAGTGTGTTTTCGCAACCATTTACAATTCGCGTGGGTTCGTGGACTAACTGCTCGAAATAATTTTCGGAGAAAGCATTTAGGACAATCTCGGAAGACGTTTTCTGCCTAACACCGGTTCTGAACAAGTATTTTTGCCAACATACCGAGGGTAGGTTGAAGTCCCCACTGTGATGTCCGGAATTAAAAAAAAAAAATAATTGTAATTTTTTTTGTTTTTTGTTTTGTTGAAAGGAAAGAAAGAAAAAATGGTGAATAAAGGTGAAGGGAAGTGGTTCTATTTTTACTGGAATGAACTTATTGATGGACATCACAAAAATTTATTTTACCTATAATTTTTTTTTACTCATCGAAGAAGACAACACAACACATATAAAAGAAATCATCACACTAATATTATCCACAGAATGATCGTTTCACAAGACACTTTCTAGCTCGACTGACTCTTAAGACTGAACAAGACTCGACTGACTCTACTCTCTCTCTGGACCACAGCCTCTTCACGTCCCTCGGGACCAGAGATTTCAACTGTGATTAGCACGCCGATTATTTAATTAATCGTACAGCCGCTGGGCGCGCGCTTGGCGCGTCATTTAAATGGGGTTAAACGCACACCGCGAGAGGCGTGGCCTAGCGGTGTCTTACAGGTATCGCCACACGGCCCCCTCTACTGGTGCGTAAGTTTTTCAAACTTCGCGGCAGTACCAGATTTGAGTTGACGAACAAGGTTGTGTAGTGTTTGCACCAGCATTATACAACATTTTCAAACATATGACAAGTACATACATATATAAAGAATTATAGCCTAAAGTACAAAGTTTAAGTAAATATACATAAATTGTTGCACATTACAAAATAGCCACTTTGAAATTGATCAATGGATGATTAATTTTTTTTAGAGAGATGCCTGCACCGTTGGCAGTCCTGTTGTTAAAACAATAGCTGCTACCCTGTATTTACAGTTCTTATTGTGTCGACCAGTGAGCACTATGCTTTGCCTCAGTTCAGTGTGGTGCGTCGTGCGAAGCACAGTAAAAGTCACAGCACCACAACTTTGTTTACTTTACAGTTTGCACACCAGGACAATAGATAATGAATCTGCTTACGACAAAAGAACACAAAAGGTCATACAATTTGGTTTTAAGTTGTCGATGACAACAAAGTTCATGTCAGTATTGTTGGTGTTTAAGAGTGGCTGTGCGTGCACGAGTGCAGTAATTTTGATAAAGTGGTCCATCCACCACGCACCGCGGCACTGCGTACAGCCTCGCGCTCGGGTCCGCTGTTGAGGTATAATAGGCGGTGACACGTCTGGCGGCGCCACCCCTTACGACGGACGCGACAGTACTGGTAGCCGCATCCGAAGACCGTACAACGCAGACTTCCAAGCACTTTCCAAGGTAGGGATCACTGTGATACGCATCATTGCACTTTATCGTAGAATTTGAGACTAAACTTATCACTTTGTACGAAAAACACTTTTCTATCATATTTTTACTCTTGACTGGTTGATTTCTCTTTATCAACACTATTTGATTTTTTTTACACTGTTCAGAAGGGAGGTCCGACGTCCTGTTCCTTCTGAGAACACATTTTCACAGACACTTCACTTTTGAGCAAAATTACACTTTGCATCTTTTCTCCTTTTATATTAGGTGCACATAGTAAGACTGTTTTGTGTGTAGCCTTCACAAGAGGACATTTAAGTTTTGAATAGGCAAGTTCAAAATTACATAGAAAAAATGGACATGTACATATACATAAAATGATTACCTACTATAGACATGAAATTCAATATACATAATATAAATGAACTTCTTCGTAGCTAAGTTGCTACATAGCCATTGAAATACTTTGCTAGTCGTGACCTGTGAAACTCTCCCAAAATTCATATTTATATAGAGAATACTAGTTGTTTACATCTTCAAAAACTTACAATTAGACATGTTTTGCTAGTCGTGTCCTGTGAAACTTTACAAAATTCAGATTTATATTGAGATTGCTAGTTGTTTACATTTACAAAATTTTACAATTAGACATGACATGACATATTTATGTACACGAAATTCAGGTTATGCCATCTATTTCTTGCTGTGCATGTGCACTAACGGAGTACTATCTCCTTCTTTACAGAATATTGAAATCTATGGCATCTGCCATCAAGAATTCTGCAAAACTCGACGAGAGACCCTAAGTGCTGCAAATTATGAATGGACAAAATATACAAAAGAATAGTGCAAAAACCTCACTACCCCACTATCCATCGTCCAGCAGTGGGCAAGGAGGTGGGAGTAGGTTCAAGATAGAAGGATTGGGTTATATTCATATTTACAAAATCTTCATCAATACAGTAGTGTTTTCACACATGTGTGCGACGAATAGTGTATCTGTTTGCGTAACGTATGCATCATAAACTTTGCCATTGCGCAAGTGTCACTGACTTTAAGCCAATTCATGTTGTATTCAGTTTCATCCTTTAAAGTTGATCCGAATTGCTGTTTAAGCAAAAAGAAATTCAATGATCATTGTCAATCACTTCCTGTAAATTAGTCAAAGATTTTTGCAAGAATCAATGTGAGTACCGTATATGGTTTAATTCACTCGTTGAATCAGTCATGTTTAGGTAAATAGGCGCTTAATGACACGGTAGTTTATATTCCTGAAAAAAATTCGGTCAGTAAACGTACTAATAAATGACTATAGGATCCTTCCATAAGAGGTGTACTTTAGTGAGTATCACGTAGTAAAATAAATATATGAATTTCCTGTAGGTAAAGGAAAATGAATGCGCTTTAGTTTCCATAAAGACAAGAAAATCGCTGTGTCCACGAAGACAGCTGCGTCGTACTGCTTCACACACAAATCTTCAAAAACTTATCCACTTTGCTGAAAGAGAAAGAAAAATCTCATACACTAAAGTATGTTTTCTTGTAATCGTGAATTGTACGTCGTACCGGTAGTCGTGTAGTTTTTGTTTCCTGGTCGAGAACATGAGCAGAGAGCGGGAGACTTCGTATCCTAGCAATTGTTTTATGAGAGTCGCATTTTCTTAACTCTGGTCCAGACAGAACGATATAAAATTGCATAACTTATATACTATCCCACTTACACAAATACATATGTCCATGTCCTCACAGTATCAAGTAATGAGTGCTAGATTTCACCTACATTACTTCACAGGATAAAAACATTTTTTTAAAATAGTGTTAATGTTAGTGAGTTCATAAGTTCGTAACCATTAAACACGACCTTCGTAAATGTAGAATACGAATCTTACGAAGGCAGCCTGCATGCATGGTACTACACAATTAGCCTGTGTAAAGAATGAGATTCTATAACGACAGCAATTTTTATTCGCTACGTAAGCAGATTATTTATTTCGCTGTGGCTGATAAACATTTTTCCTCCACAATGACCTATGTACAAAATTTACGTTTGTTACGATGGAGAACACATAAACTCTTTATGCCAAGCGTGAGATAATGGTTTTTTTAAATAGGGCACATACCAAATAAGTTTTTCTTTCTCCTTTTTTATTGCCTACACGGCAAATCATTTCTCATTAACATCTATCATTATTCATACACACGTATCGTTTTCATTCATACAGCTTCATATAATTAATATTCACCTTTCTTCTCATAGAACAGTTTCAATATAAATCGCAAATCATCAAATAATACTACGTGGTGGCATCATTGGCTCACACACAACGAATTCCTCATCATCATCATAAAACTACCTTATAAACTAAAATTCACATTCATTCTTTCGCACTCATTTCAGCACAATCATTCACTCATGCTGGCGTATAGTATAGCATTCTGGTGGCTCTCAGATTCATCACAGTTATTAACATAATAAAATCTTTTTTCTTGTACATAGTTTCCTGTTCTAGAAAATGCCTGTTTAAGGAGTAAGTTTGGTCGCTAACTTCGTTGTCCTTGGCTAGTAGTCAAATTATTCGTAGCATAGTAAATATAACGTAGATTAAATAGTTCTTGGATTGCATATAATGTTTAACGTAGATTTGCTATAGTTTAATGCGTTATGATTCTTTGCATTGACTAACAATTAACACTAACATTTTAGCTGTAACTAGCACATCCTTTCTCTTTCTCTTACTTTACATACTGCTTTAAGTGGTGGTGGGCGTAAAGTCCTTTAATTTTCTGTGTTGTAGGGTATGCTAATAAATAACATCCAGGGTGAGGAATATCGACGATCCGGTATGGACCTGAGTAAACTAATTGCCATTTCTTAAGCAAACGTTTTAGCCTCGTAGATTTGGGATGGGTTGTGAGCAATACCAAATCATCAATTTCGAACACACGTGTCGGTCTGACCCGTTTATCAAATTTTTTCTTCCGGAGCTCCGCAGTGTGTGTCAGGGTAATGGCAGCTTGCCTTACCTTTTCCTGCAAAGAAATATCGTTCGAAGACAACTTAGGCAGGGGACTTGACCATGAGTTTTTTTCTGGTTCGTCTGATAATAACTCGGCAGGTGAGAATCCGGTTGAACTATGTGGCAAATTGTTCACAATGTACTCGAACGGAGCGAGGTATTCTATCCATTTGGAATGTTTTGTAGAAGAATGGATGCGCATAAATTGATTAAATTCTTTAAAAATTCGCTCAACGGGGTTACCCTGTGGGTGAAATCGGGAAGTAGGAACATGTTTAATATCGGAATCTTGCAGAAATGATTTCCACTTTGCACTCGTAAAGTACGATGCACTGTCCGTTACGACAGCGACAGGTTTTCCGACGCGGGCTAGGTAGTCGGCCGAAAAGCGTCGAATGATAGCCGCAACAGTGGCTGTGCGCAAGGCGTACAATTTCACATACTTAGTAAAAACGTCCAATATAGCCAAAATGTATTTAGCACCACCGCGGGATTGTGGATAGGGTCCGCCAATGTCTACGGAAATCAAATCAAGCGGTTGCTTTGGAAGAATGGGATGCAATTCAATTGATGCATGTTTGTTCAAATATTTTGCCTTCTGGCAAAAGATACATTTGCGAATGACCTGCAGGACTCTACGTCGCATGTTAGGAAAATAGCAGAAGCGTAGGATCTTGGCGGCACATTTATTAATGCCATAATGTCCCCAGGTTTTGTGGGTGAACAAAATGAAGTCGTCAACATAAGCTTCCGGTAAACATTCCAACCAACGCTCTGACACGAGATGGGAACGATGAAACAGTACACCATTGTTGATCTTGTAGTAATTTTGAAGATTAGAATTTGAATTCTGACAAAATTTTGTTTTTACTGTAGACATCTTGTAACTGTGCAAAATCCCTGCAGATTCGGTGTTAGTAGCGGTTGTAGGATTCGTCATACATTAACATGACCTGAAAGTCGGAAGTTTGCTCATGAAAATCTGTAAGATTTTTCGCAACGTGCGGAAGACGAGAAAGAGCGTCCGCAACAATATTGGTTTCGCGGGAGATGTAAATAATTTCGAAATCGTATTCTTGTAACGACAAACACCAACGAGTGAGCCGGGAATGAAGTAATTTGCAAGACAGTAAAAATGATAAAGCTTGGTGGTCTGTATAGATGCATGTATGTTTTCCCCAGAGAAAATATTGAAATTTTCGCATAGACCAAATAATTGCAAGGGTCTCGCGTTCCGTAACTGAATACGATCTCTCGCATTCAGTTAAGGTGCGACTGGCAAAACTGATAGGTTTTACTATTGTTCGATCATGTTCAACAGACAGTTGAAACAAAAAGGCCCCAAGTCCATAAGATGACGCATCGGTCGATAGGCAGAAGTCTTTTGACATGTCCGGATGACAGAGGAGTGGTGCGTGGATTAATGATTGTTTAATTTTTTCAAAATCGGCTTGACATTCTGTAGTCCATCGCCAAAGGGAATTTTTCTTTAGAAGATTTAGAAGATGTGGGCTGTTAAGAGCTTGCTGTGTCACGAACTTTCTGAAAAATGACGAAAGACCCAAAAATGCTTTAAGTTGTTTTTTGGTTCGGGGTGCAGGAAAGTTGCGAATTGCTTCAGTCTTTTTAGAGTCCGGCCTGATGCCTTCCGGCGTGATGATGTGGCCAAGGAACTTAATCTGTTGTCGGGCGAACCTTGATTTTTCCAAATTGATTGTCACGCCTGCATCGGCGAATTTAATCAAAATTTGTCTTAGAAGATCGACATGTTCTTCCCAGGTGGCACTCGCCACAACTAAATCATCCACATAGGGAGTGATTTGTGAAAGTAAATCTGGCTCGAGGACGTCGTCAAGCGCCTCGATAAAGATTCCTGCACTTATTCGTAACCCGAATGGCAAAACACGGAATTGGTATGATCGTCCTTCGCACAAAAATGCGGTATATTTACGTGATTCAGGATGTAGAAGAACCTGGTAGTAGGACGATCGTAGGTCGATATTAGTCAGAAATTTGGCGTTGTGAAATTTCAGGAGTTGTTCGTCCAGATTTACAGGGCGAGTATTTACCGGTATAATAATTTTGTTGATTTCGCGTGCATCGAGAACAAGACGCACGCTTCCATCGGGTTTCGAAACTGACAACAAAGGGTTGCAATACGGCGAGTGCGAATTTTCTATGATTTTCCAACGTAGCATTCCTGCATAACCGCTGGTTTTTTAGACCACGGTATATTGTAGTGTGTACGACAAAATGTTAGGTGGGGTTTGACATCCATCTTGTACACATACCCACGTATGATACCAGGTTTATCTTGAAAGACTACTGAAAATTGTTGAAGAAGGTGAAACAGATTCTGTTTTTGCAAATCAGTTAGATGGTAGGCTTCGGCACACTTTTCCCACAGAGTTTTACTATCAGCATTGTAAGAAGAATTGCAATTGTTTGTCATAGAAAAATTAGTGATGGGCACAGATTGTACTTTCAAGTGACGTACTTCCCGATAAAAATTGTTGTTATTAATTGTTTTAGATAAAGGTATCAAAATTCTTTGCTTTTCAACCGTCAATTGACAGATACCATTCCCTAAGTCAATCACTGCTCGATACTGATTTAAGAAATCGATGCCGAAAAGACATGGAACTGTTAAATTATCAACAACAAGGAAATGATAACGAACATGCACGTTGGAAACAACTAAAGTTAGAAGAGCTTGTAATTTGACATTTTTTGATTTGTTTCCAGTGGCACCGATGATTCGGCAGTTCTGCACTGGAAACGTCGGAAGTTTAGAACCTTTATCTAGATCCAAGTACAGGGAACTAGAAATCACGCTTGCTGACGCTCCAGTGTCGAATAACACTTCTACAATGGATTTCTCTAACGATAAAACAGCAGTTGCCTGAACCGTTACCTTTACTTTGTCGTTATTACTAGACTTATTATTCTCGGCAAGAAGGTCATGTTCCATAGTGTGTCCGTCTTGGAATCTCAAAAAACAATTTGCAAGATTATTTGCGCCCGTGCTCACGTTCTCGACCGGGGGTTGGGCGCTTACGCCGGTCTGCTCATGTTTTCCGCCGCGTTATTAGGCGACGCATTTTGGTCATCACTTACCTCAATAATATTTATCCTTTGTTCATGGACATGTTTGGTATTCGGTGGAGTTTGATTACCGCAGTCCTGATTATTAGCATTGTTTGTTGGTACAAAGTGTCGTGCATTCGGAAACATATAATTGTAGTTGTGTGGTGTATAGTTCGGGTTTCCCCACTGCCGGGGTGGATAACTGACTCTAGAATTTTGACAATTTGAATTATTCTGCTGATATGGCGAATTTCTCTCAAAATATCCAGGGTTGTATCTTCCATCCTGACGTCTGTTTTGATTGTTGTTGTTTCGGTTACGGTTGTTGTTGCCTCTGGAGTACTGATTGTTGTTGAAACTACCATTGCGTCTGTTGCCATTACTATTACTTTTTCGGTAAAATTGACCATTACCAAAACCGTTGTAATTGTTGGAATTTTGGAATCGGGGATCGCAAGATTGCTGCGAATATTGTGTGAAGTTGGGCTGTTGTGATTTTTGCCCCTGATTTTGAGGAAGCGGGTTTGCATTCCACATGTTACCGCTGTTGTTATTTTGATTGAAATTATAGCAATTGTTTTGGCGAGAGTTGGAATTAGCATTATAAATATGTGGAGTGTTCCCTGAATCTCCTCTAAACACAAGGTCTACTTCATTCAAATAATCTAGAAATTTCTTGATGTTAGTATCCGGAACACCAATTAATTGTGTCCGGTAGTGCAGGGGTAAATGACTTTTTAAGGTGTTAATCACATCGGCAAGATCGGCCGGTTTTGACCAATAAAGTGTTTTGTCCAGGTATCTTTCAAAATATTGACGCAAAGTTTCTTTACGAGGGTTGTATGGTTCGGGATTGTGAACTTCACGTCGAAGTTGTTTTTGCTCATGTTCTGACCAGAATTCCTGCAGAAAAGCCTCTTCAAATTGCTTGAAAGTTAAATTTTGCCTTTTTATTTCAGCTCCCCATCTGGATGCTCGCCCCCTCAACAGATTACTTACAAAAAAAATCTTTTCCGCATCTGACCAGTTGTGCGGAAACATTCCGTCAAAAGACCTAATAAAAACAATCGGGTGCACCGCTTGGGTATCATCGTAACTGAACGTGGGAAAATAGGCATGTTTAATCATGTTACCGTCAACAATACCGGCAGGCACTATAGGGCCTGAACTATTGTTCCCTGGTGAAACTTCATGGCACAAGGGTGGTTGAGAATTACTGTTTTGTGCGATCACTGAGAGCGGCTCTGTTTGATGTTTTTCGCTCGCAAGTGATTCGCTGTTAGACTGTGGAACAAACTGCACAGTGAAATTAGGCGGTGAACTCGTTGTGAGTGGGGTTGTAGCCGGAACAGTAACTACGTTAGAATCGGGAGTTAATAACTGAGAAATTTGGTTTTTTAAAGTGTTGGTCTCGGTTTGCACCTGCGACATGGCCTGGTGTAAAATCTCTTTTGTAGCGGTTTCTACCCTTTGCTCAATGAGCTTGTTGCAAATACCACATTCGTGCACTATTTTTTCTGTAATGTTTGCGTTACACTCTAAAGAAAGCGATTCTGTTTTTTCCTCCAAATAGGAAATTTTTTCTTTCATTTCTAATTGTTGTAAGCATACTACGCTAACTTGTTGAGTAATACCTTCGATATCCATCGAAATTTTATTTTGTGAGGTGGTTTGATTTTGCACGAAATTCTGAACTAGATCATTGACCTGAGCCTGAGCGTTCGTGACCTGATCCAACTTGGTTTTACATGACTGCATTTCGGAATTTGTCACTGTTTGATATTTAACAAAGGAATTTTCGTGAGTGTTTACACGACATGACAATTCGTTGAAACTTTCGGTCAATTGTGTCGTTTTTGAATTAAGTTCTGAGATTTGGTTAGCCTGTTTTTCCAGAGTAGATGTTACCTCAGAAGACAATTGATCGATTTTGCTGTTTAATTCTTTTGTACTCTGCTCCTGTTTATCAAATCTAGTGTCTAGTTTATCAAACCTTTCATTAAGGATGCTATCCATACTTCGCGTAAGAAGTTGTATTAAAATTCCGTACTGATTCGGATCAATGTTTGGATCATTATTCCTTTCACTAGAGTTGTGCAAATTAGGATCGGAGTGGGAAATCCCTAGTTGGACACGTCTACTATCGTTTTCCATAGGGTCAGGATTATTGGGTGTGTCACCTGATGAATTACTTTCGTT
Organism: Schistocerca gregaria; assembly: GCF_023897955.1. NCBI lineage: Eukaryota > Metazoa > Arthropoda > Insecta > Orthoptera > Acrididae > Schistocerca > Schistocerca gregaria. The sequence continues at coordinate 615,566,201 of NC_064923.1, read as the reverse complement.
ACTTAGTATTATTTGATGTGATACACCTGCAGTAAATTCCATAGATTCTGGGCTGGAAAAGCCTAAGAAAGGGGATGCTGATGATACAGTAGCATCACCGTTATCAGTTTGCTGTTGCTGTTGTTCCATTTTTGCCAATAATTAACAAACGTGAAATATACAAATAGTACACCCAGAATGGCGATGGCTTGCAAAGTACAAAAGATAAATAAAATTTAAATAGTTAGACGGTAATAACTATTACTTGATAGAATTTCCAAAAATGTCTGAATTATTATTGTGGTTGTAACCGTATTCGCTTAGCTAATCTGAAAGTGGTGACATGACGTAACAAACAGGATTGACTCATAACAATGACTTCTGCATATCTTACTGTTGAATTTCAATGTTACAATAATAGAAATTCCATTGACAAAGGGTATGATTCTTGTTTAGGGAAAGGCATGGGAAATGGGAATAAAAGTTAGCATAGGCGGGAGGCGCACGCTGGACAATGGCATAGCAGAACAAATGCTTTTGCACTACTCACCGCGCTGCGTTGAAGCTTGCAGAAATCTTGTTAATCTTGAAACAACGTTAGCTCTCGTTTTCATATTGGGCATGAAAGAGAAAATTACAGTTTTTTAGCCAATGTACAAGACAATAAATATTACTACACGTATGATTTTACTTTAATTTGCCCTTGTTAAGTTCATTCCAGTAAAATCCGAAGATTGGCGTCCTGTAAACGGTCGCCAGTGTGATGTCCGGAATTTAAAAAAAAAAAAAAAAAAAAAAAAAAAAAAGATTGTATTTTTTTGTTTTTTGTTTTGTTGAAAGGAAAGAAAGAAAAAATGGTGAATAAAGGTGAAGGGAAGTGGTTCTATTTTTACTGGAATGAACTTATTGATGGACATCACAAAAATTTATTTTACCTATAATTTTTTTTTACTCATCGAAGAAGACAACACAACACATATAAAAGAAATCATCACACTAATATTATCCACAGAACGATCGTTTCACAAGACACTTTCTAGCTCGACTGACTCTTAAGACTGAACAAGACTCGACTGACTCTACTCTCTCTCTGGACCACAGCCTCTTCACGTCCCTCGGGACCAGAGATTTCAACTGTGATTAGCACGCCGATTATTTAATTAATCGTACAGCCGCTGGGCGCGCGCTTGGCGCGTCATTTAAATGGGGTTAAACGCACACCGCGAGAGGCGTGGGCTAGCGGTGTCTTACAGGTATCGCCACACCACCAACTATAATCGTATGAGTGGGGTATTTATTTGGTACGAGACTCAAAATTTCTCTGAACTGTTCCGCAACTGTATCATCGGAGTCTGGGGGTCGGTAGAAGGAGCCAATTATTAACTTAATTCGGCTGTTAAGTATAACCTCCACCCACACCAATTCGCACGGTGTATCTACTTCGACTTCACTACAAGATAAACCACTACTGACGGACACAAACACTCCACCACCAATTCTGCTTAATGTATCTTTCCTGAACACCGTCTGAGACTTCGTAAAAATTTCTGACTTTAACATTTGTATGCATACATACCGGTGGTCATTCCTATCATCTGCTCCCCCAACTGGGAGCTGTAATTTGTTATTGATATGCTCCCCTGTAATCATTTGCGCTAAGTCAAGTATGTCTCAACTTAACAAGTAGTATGCTACTCTGTTTTGTACCTGAATACTGATGGGCCACATCCCCAGTATCACTGGAATATACTCAGTAGATGTTATCCCAAAAGCTGCAACAAGCCTGAGGAGTACACTCCTCTGTGCTTGCCTAAAGATGAATCTACAGTTCTTGAATCACAGGCTGCAAAGCCAACTGTAGCTTTGAAGATGGTTTTGTAGTACACACCTATGGAATGCAACAGCAGCTTATAGCTCATGGCTCCAGCTTGCACAAACTTGTGATTAATTTCCAGTGTGTTTTCGGTGGATTGCTTAATATTTGTCATAAAATTCCTTCTTCACCCAATTGCCATCCCAAATATCTAAGGATCTCGCTGTGTGATATAGAGGGGTCGTTAATCTAAATTGTACGATTTCTAGTCTTAGGTAATTGGTCATGGAGCAATGTATACGTTCTGTTGTGAATTTCTAGGGCTAGTTTACTATCTGAACATCATCTCTGCATCTGTTCGAGTGCTCCACATTCCTTTTCCTCGAGCTTCACCTGAGAGTCTGCAGATAACATCACCAGGACACTGTGTACCCCACTATCCCACTGACAGTTTTATCCTTGGTGAGGAGAAAATAAGAGGTTCAGTAGTGAAGTCCCAAAAGACAGGACCACTTATGGAGTCTTGTGGACAATCTTCAGTTTCTTTTTAATAACTTATTGTTTTCCTATGCACCCCTCAACACTAACTGTTGTACAGACCCCTTGAGACCCAAAGATCCCTGAGATAGTTAAACTATGCAGGCCACCAGTGACTGTTGAATGTGATTTGCAAGGTCAATCATGATTGCTATGTGTATTTACTCCTGGAGCAATCGAGAGTTTCAAGGGCTCTGTTGATAGTGTCAGCAATGGATCTGCCTTTCTGGAAACTATATTGGCACTGGCCCAGCCACAGGTGCTCCCCATTGGCCTACAATGGATCACACAACAGGTGCTCCTGGACCTCAGCCAGACTTTTCATCAGATATGTCAGTTTGTAGCTCTTTTAAGTAGTTGAATCCTTATCTGTACCCCTGTTGAGTATTAAGCTTCTGACGCTTTCCAGTGTGAGGGACTCCTTCTCTGTACTAAAGCTTCATTAAAGAGAGATGTTAAGTGCGGCACTCTAAGTTATCATATCTTCCTTATGACTTCAGGGTATATTCCATCTGGATCTGGAACCTAATTATTCTTTAAGTTCATTATCGCAATTGCTACAGCCCCCTGTTCAAAAGGCATTACCACAGTGTGGTCGTTGTAATCCAGCTCAAAGACTTCCCTGAACGTTCGTCATTATCGATGTTAGCGACATATAAGGTAAAAACGAGACAACCAGGTACTATGCTGTGTCCTCCCATCCATGTGTCACATTAACAACTGCTCTTCTGATTGTGGACATAACCGTTGGACCACAAACTTTCTCTATAATGAACCTATATGGTTGCCCCCATACATCAAATCAAGGGTGACTACTTGGTAGTCTGTAGAGCGGAGGGGGGGGGGGGGGGGGGGGAGAGAGAGAGCAAACCTGGGACCATGAAATATTTTGGAAGACGAACGGCGACTTACAAGTAGACACAAAAAGTTCCAATTCTGACTCTGTTAAAATACTGCATAATAACTTCTTTTAAATCAATTTCTTGAAACAAAAACACCTGAGTACACCATATTTTTCTTTCCCAAAGAAATAGGGGTTGGGGGCGCCCACCTCTTTGCCCATAGAGATGGATGCCCTTGCAACAAATTGTATTTTGCCCCTCATATTTTTCCATTATATTCGTTTTGTTTCATACAGCGCTGCTTTATAGTCTTCTTTAGTTCTTCTGTACGTGTGAAATCTTCTACTTCTTTCCATGTGTCCTATTGAAAGTTGGTAAATTTTTCTTCTGGCCCGAACCTCTGATTTTAAGTGCATCAGCCCTGTGCTCCACGGAGTTTTAGCTGGTATATCCAGTCGTTTCCTGGGGATGTAGACTTCTTGAATCTTTTGAATGTGCTGTGTAAGCAGTTGTGCACCCAAATCAACGTGAAAAGGTATCGATCTGAGAAAGGCAGCAACATCGACACAAAGCCCTTCCTAGTCTGATTAATGAAGATCAGGCCTTGTCAGTTGCTCTGTATTCGATTCCATAACATTGTTAGCACATTGTACTTGCATTCAAGCGTATTGCGGTCGCTCGAAGATAAGTATTGAAGCACCTTGCACCCTGTAACTGTTGCTGCTGCTGAACTGCTAGCAATTGTTATATCTATGTTAGTGGTCACTACTGCTCACCCTTTGCATGCATGTAGGGGACTGTCGCGCTTCGTTCAGCGCTATTTGGTTTGTCTAGTGTATTGCCTTTCACAGCGGTATTCCTGTCTCTTCAGATACACTACTGTGCACACAGACTCAGCTTTGCATTTGCATCAACTGTACAATGAGAAATTCATTTCGTCTGTAATGTACAACTGACTTTGTTTAATTAATGTCTCGTTTAATACTATGTGAATATGGCATATAATTACTTGAGAGAATCAACCTGGTAAGTAGATACTGAATTTTTGTTCAAGAGTGACCATGTGTTTATCGCACAGTTAAGCTTTCATGGATACAATGCAGTAAATATTAAGTAAAACATAGCTGACATTGGCCTATTATCACCTGCTATGACCATGGTCTTTTTAGGGAAGCAGGTATTCTTCAATTTACAGAATAGGACTCCTGAAAGCATTCTACTCACACTCCCATTTCTTCAAAGATGTTGTCCATTTTATTTATTAGCAGTGAGCTCCTTTGAACATTCTAATGTAGTAGACTTAACGCACCAAGTGTTTCAAAATGAGTATTGGGTTTGTAACATTTACTATATTCAAATTATAAGTATAAATAATACACCAAAGAGCAACGCAAGCAGTTTTGTTTTTGTGCCTGTGAGCAAAGGGAAGAGTACACGACAACCAAGAATGTTGAATGAGAGGGAGATTCTTTCACCCATAGCAACAAGAAATCAGTTTGGAAGGCTATTCGTGAATTAGCAATTCCAGTGACATCTGTGTGGAGACTTATAAGAAGATATGAACAGCTACATCCTTACGGTTTGCAGCAGTCACAAGTTCTAGAGACCATAGGCTGGAGACTTATAAGAAGATATGAACAGCTACATCCTTACGGTTTGCAGCAGTCACAAGTTCTAGAGACCATAGGCTAAAACGTTTATGTGCCAACTTTGCAAACAAAATATTGCTGCATGATGAAGATTTTCTGTATTGTGTCGACTTCAGTGATGAATCGACATTTCACCTAAGTGGAAAATGAACACACTTAATGTGCGCTTCTCAGGGTCATCAAATCCACACTACATCAAATCTACATCTAAATGATTACTCTGCAATTCACATTTAAGTGCTTGGCAGGGGGTTCATCGAACCACAATATACTACCTCTCTATCATTCCATTCCCGAACAGCACGAGGGGAAAACCAACATCTAAACCTTTCTGTTCGAGCTCTGATTTCTCTTATTTTATGTTGATGGTCATTCCTACCTATGTAGGTTGGGCTCAACTAAATATTTTCGCATTCGGAAGAGAAAGTTGGTGACTGAAATTTCGTAAATAGATCTCGCCGCGACGAAAAACGTCTTTGTTTAATGACTTCCATCCCAACTCGAGTATCATATCTGCCACACTCTCTCCCCTATTACGTGATAATGCAAAACGAGCTGCCCTTTTTTGCACCCTTTCGATGTACTCCGTCAGTCCCACCTGGTAAGGATCCCACACCGCGCAGCAATATTCTAACAGAGGACGAACGAGTGTAGTGTAAGCCGTCTCTTAAGTGGACTTGTTGCATCTTCTAAGTGTCGTGCCAATGAAACGCAACCTTTGGCTCGCCTTCCCCGCAATATTATCTATGTGGTCTTTCCAACTGAAGTTGTTCGTAATTTTTACACCCAGGTACTTGGTTAAATTCACAGCGTTGAGAATTGTACTATTTATTAAGTGCTCGAATTCCATTGGATTTCTTTTGGAGCTCATGTGGATCATCTCATACTTTTCGTTATTCAGCGTCAACTGCCACCTGCCACACCATACAGCAATCTTTTCTAAATCGCTTTGCAACTGATACTGGTCTTCGGATGACCTTACTTGATGGTAAATTACAGCATCATCTGCTAACAACCTAAGAGAACTGCTCAGATTGTCACCCAGGTCATTTATATAGATCAGGAACAGCAGAGGTCCCAGGACGCCTCCCTGGGGAACACCTGATATCCCTTCAGTTTTACTCGATGATTTGCCATCTATTACTACGAAATGCGACCTTCCTAACAGGAAATCACGAATCCAGTCGCACAACTGAGACGATACCCCATAGGCCCGCAGCTTGATTAGAAGTCGCTTGTGAGGAACGGTGTCAAAAGCTTTCCGGAAATCTAGAAATACGGAATCAACTTGAGACCCCCTGTCGATAGTGGCCATTACTTCATACGAATAAAGAGATAGCTGCGTTGCACAAGAGCCATGTTTTTCTGAAACCATGCTGATTATGTATCAACAGATCGTTACCTTCGAGGTGATTCATAATGTTTGAATACAGTATATGCTCCAAAACCCTACTGCAAACCGACGTCAATGACATAGGTCTGTAGTTCAATGGATTACTCCTACTACCCATCTTAAACACTGGTTGGACCTGCGCAATTTTCCAATCTGTAGGTACTGATCTATCGGTGAGCAAGCGGTTGTATATGATTGCTAAATAGGGACCTATTGTATCAGCGTAATCTGAAAGGAACCTAATCGGTATACAATCTGGACCTGAAGACTTGCCCGTATCAAGCGATTTGAGTTGCTTCGCAACCCCTAAGGTATCTACTTCTAAGAAACTCATGCAAGCAGCTGTTCATGTTTCAAATTCTGGAATATTCCATTCGTCTTCCCTGGTGAAGGAATTTCGGAAAACTGCGTTCAATAACTCCGCTTTAGCTGCACAATCGTCGGTAATAGTACCATCGGCACTGCGCAGCGAAGGTATTGACTTTGTCTTGCCGCTTGTGTACTAGGTGGTACTGTTGCAACGAGATCCCCTAAATGGAACGTTTTTTGTTCCATATCCAGATGGAAAGTTTATGGACCTTTCTTTTTCAAAGAAGCAACTGTAACAGGTGTTTATTATCTTGATGCGCTAGAATATGGCTCTTTTCTCAATTGAAAGAAGTTTAACCACAGAACTTTATTTTGGTGCATGATGATGAGCCATCTCACTGGCACAACTTAAACGACACTGTACCCGTCTGCTGGGCTGGCCATAAGGGGCCAGATGGCAGTTTGTTTTACATGATCTCCACGTTCACATGATCTGACACCATGCTATATTTACTTTTGGTTTTTTTAAAAAGACTTTTGGTTCTCCCACTACCAGCTGAGTCACACAATTTAAGAAACAGAGTTGAAGCAGTTGTTGCAGCAATTACTGCAGACACACTGATCAAGGTTTGGGAAGAACTTGCCAATTGAGTCAATGTGCAGCATGTGACAAATGCTGCTCACACTGAACACTTGTAGCAAAAACTGTGTGAGTTGCTCTTTCATTTGATATATTAGTTATAATTGTAAGTTGAGTGCAGTAAATGCTACAAAGCCTTAAAACCCTCTACATTAATTTTGAAACACCCAGTACCAAACGTATCTAGCATATACATAACACTTCGATGCCTCTAGGGATGGATGAAAGTACACTCATTCACAAAATTCACATATATATTCTGTGTAAATCCATGGTTCCCCTCCCTTGTCAAAAACCTGTAGAAGCAGATTGCTCAACTTTTTTATTTTGGTCAGTAGATTGTGCACATGAAGTATTATTAGTTCTGTAGCTTCTGGTGTAGGGTATGTTTCTTATTTATAAGGAGCAATCAAAATCTTTCATATGAAAGCCATAAAGTTCAGAATTGCTATGTCAATCAGGTAAAACCGCTGTGAACATTGAGGCAATCATCCCACAGATTCACTACTTTGTAAAGCACCCTGTCCTGCTGCATGAAGTAGTCGTTAATTACCTGCTGCACAGCCTTGTCCAACAGCAATCGTCGACCCTTCTACGCCTTTTTTAATCCATAAAAGGGGCGACAATCGCATGAGACGAGATTATGATTAGAGGGTGAGTCTTCGAGTGTCTTCCACTTATAACTGCTGTGTTATGACTTTTGCTGAATGGAGGAGTGCACGTCGAACTGCAACCAGCATGGACGTCAACACACCGTTCCACATGTTTCGGGAACTAAATGGGAACTCTTGAAGAACACTATTGAGGAAATGTATAGAACCAGCATTTGAATCTGACTGCAAAACGATTTTACGCCACCAACATATATTTCTTGTATGAAGCAGAAAGATAATATAGGAGAAATTAGGACTGATACAGAGGCATGTAGATAGTCGTTTTCCCTCGCTCCATTTGTGAATGGAACAGGAAAGGAAAAAACCAGTAGTAGTACAGGATACCCTCCGCTAGCCAACGCACGGTGGCTTACAGAGCATTTGCTTAGATGTGTATTGGTGGTTTTCAACAGACATGCTGCTATTTACACATTTTTCATTCTCCAGTGGATGGCTACCAGTGTTTGTTTTTCGGCAGCTAAGAATAGAATAACAACAGGCTCGGTCTGTTTGGATGCATTTAGTAATAATATCGCCATATTTTACATTTTTGCATTTACTATGTTTATGTCGGAAGGACCACATGCAGCCCAATGTTTGTGTTAATGGATAAACCTGTATATGTTAAGCTCATTACCACATATTGCCTCCTTAATACTAGGTGTTAGTGCACTTGTAGCCTGTAGTGGGAACGTTGCGCCCCCAGTTACAGTATTAGATACAGAACACACCATTTCCCGATATATGAAATTACCATATGTACAGCACACTCACTATTAGTGTTACCCAATGATACATTTGTAGGCTGAAAGGAAAATGCTGTTGTGTTCTTTCTATCACTTGTGCATCTAGTATCACATATTGATCCTACTCATATACAGTCTCCTCCTGGAGAGCCTCTAATTCTAATCCATTTATCCTAATGCACCTTTTAACTGAACAGTGTTTGTTTCAGAGATAATGCGACTTCGAATTCATTTCTGGCTTGGAAGAACAACTCACCAATACTATATATATATATGAGTTTAACTATATCTGTTCTTAGGCTGAAAGTGTTTCTTCTGCTGAAGGCTATCAAAGAATGGTCCATTGGTCCACGTGACCCTAACTGTCTGTGCCACTTTATGGCACAGCACCAGTTCCTAGCTACAGTACATGTGGATTTGTGCCTTGTCTTTCTTGCAACATGCTGATGCTTGTATATGAAAATCATGCATGACACGATGTCATAAACGAGAAAGGAATAGTTTTATTAGCCATGGCCATAGTCGGTCCTCCAAATTTCTCGTTGAAATAAAAGCATATGCATTATACATACTGTACCTACTCCACAACAAGGCTTGATCCTGTATGAGCATGGAATACACATAAGTTTCTCGCATTTCTTGGGACAGTCGTTGTTTAGGTGTCCTGCTCTGCCACAGTGAACACAAACCTTGTTACTTATACATAATTTAGTAGGGTCTCGTAGACTGTAACAGTTAAAGCATTTGGGCACTGTATGACATTCAGTGCCATGACCTAACACAGAGGTTAGCCCCGTCCAGGAATATGCTCCAGACACTGAGAAATATCTCTAATACCAATGTACTGAGGGCTTGTATTTATGGACCATTTTAAATCATAGCTTAGCCTCACCACTGAATTCACTTTTTTTGACGTGTGTTGTTAGATTCAATACATAAATCTTATCTAAAAGGTCTTCATTATTAATGTCTGTCGTTTGCTGAAGCAACTGAATATCTCGAAAATGACGCATCACACGAAAAAAATGTTCTACATGAAAAGAACAAGGTAGGTTCGAAAACTTTCTGGCCTGACAACGTTTTTAAAGTCGTAAAAATAAAACAATGATGCTAATTTCCAACGTAAATCACTCTTTATTTCAATATACTTTTCACATCTGTGAAATAACAGCTCTATGCCTTTCAAAATGTAATCTGATTTTTTATCTGCCAAATGTCCGTTTACAACAGCTTTCACTTCACTGTTATAACCGAATTTCCTTCTCGAAGATCTTTCTTCAGTTTGGAGAAGAGATAATGCTCACATGGTGCTAGTCTGGACTATAGGTTGGGTGGTCAATCTCCTGGAAGCTACTTTCCTTTACTGCAGCCTTCTCCAGTGACAGCGGTAGGCGAAAATTGAATGTCAGCTACGAATCAGCTTTTCGAGGCCACTTTCACTTCCCAGTCAGAAAGAAAATGTTAGAGTAAATAAGATAAATTCTACACTAACAATAATTATACACAAATTTTATTATTATAATATACAAGGATCATTACAATGACAAAAATTACATTAAACAAACACAAACCAAAATAAACGAACTTCCCGGCTTTTTGCCTCACTGAATTTTTTTAAGATTACATCATAGTTAGCACCAACCCCTATGTCCACTTCAGTTTATAGTACCAACAACGCAGATAGTCTTCCTTGGAACATCATTTTTCTTAATTAAACTTTGAGAAACTTCTCTTGGCAGAAGCTGAACTGGCGAGAACTCCGAGCATTATTCTTGCAAATTATTTTCTAATATATACTGAAAAGTTGTTTTGCTTCTTTGGTTGAGTCTTGTAGGTTGGGTTTTAAAAGTTGGAGTTCCTCATAAAGTTCAAAAGGCTGTGCATCGCTATTTTCGCCTTCTCGTAGTGTTGTACCCTAAGTCATTACAATATTTGTGAAGGTCGTCCTTGGACAACGATTTCAAATAATTCATATCGCTAGTAAAACCAAACCGTTTGAAATATTCGTTGAGCACTTTGAATCGACAATCAGTGTTGACTATATAACGTCTATTATTATGTTAAAAATGCTAACTCTGTAATGCTTTTCAGCAGATTGTATAGGTTCTTCAATTTGTTCATAACCGAACATTCGTTTTCTTTGTGCTATTTTTTAAAACTGAGACCCAGTTTCGTAATTACTTTTTCTACAAATAATGGAGCCTCTGTAACGCTTGTTTCAAATCCCGTGTTAAGTAATTCTCGAATGCAGTCAAGAAATGAACGTAAAGTATCAATAGCGACTTACAAGTTCACTTGAACTGATAATTCACTTATATTGTCGACACATAGTAAAATCTCATACCACACGTATATTGCAACAATAAACTCGAAAGATAACATTTCCTTCAAGACTGCTTCACAGTCGCTTAGAGTTTTGGAGTCATCAGTTCTATTTTTCAGCTCAATCACACTTTCAATGACATCATTAAATTGCAAAAATATTGCTTTTACACCTCCTATTCTGTTTCAAACAGAGATTTCAATGTCCATTTCAGTTTAGTTTTTATAAGATCCCTACTCTTGCTTGGCTTTGTAAAAAGCACATAACATTTATTGATGAACCCAAAAAACGTTTAAGCTATTGTAGATGTGTTAGTGGCATCTATCAAAAGCAAATTCAAACAATGGCATCCAAACGGTGCGAGCAAAGCTCGTGGGTTAATATTGTGTGTTCTTGTTCTAAAACCTTTATTTATGCCAACCCTATTGGTACCATTATCATGTCCGTGTCCTCAACAGTTTTGGATGTCTACTACATTTTTTCTAGTTCCTTTAAAATGGCATTTGTTAAATACTCTCCCATTGTTCCTGCAACGTACAAACCCAAAGAAATGTTCCTCTATTTCTACAGTTGAGGAATTAGAAAATCTTAATATTCTTGAGAATTGTTCCACACAGCTAGAATCCCTGGTACAATCGAGCATGAAGGCATAATACTTTGCTTGTTTGACACTGTTTATTAGTTCATTGATTACAGATTTGGACATTAATATAATTAATTCATTTTGTATGTCGTGGCTTACAGAATGATGACAAAGCTGTTTTTCGTTAATATGTTGCAAGTGCTCTTTTAGTGTTAGATCATATTAGGATAACGATTTAAATAGGTCTAAAAAACTTCCATTATTTCCGCTGTCGTTCAGGTTAGATGCCAGATCAGGCGAAGCTAAGTATTTTGTAATATCGATCAATCTTTGAAACAAGTTATACCAATACTTTTGTGATTCCCTAATCAGTCTCTCGTTTTCCTTATCTATTGTTTTTCTGTATTTGATTTCTTTAGAGAATTCTATGTATCTAATCATACACTCCATGTATCCTTGACTTTGTTCATGCCTTTGCAATATCCTGCTCAGATCTTTTCAGTCACAGTATCCTTCTTTTGCTATCTGTGTCTTCATATGTAGTAAAATGAAATTTAGTAAAATGTCTTTTATTTTTTCATCAGATTTCTCTGGGTTTTGTTATGGACCGTTTTGAATTAGATCACCATACTGCAAATCTGGTACTGGAAATACCCACTTTCTTGGATCTAATTCAATAAATGACTGCCTTATATGAATGGCTTGTTCTTTGTTATAACATTTGAAGTCTTTATTCAGCTCACAATCTCGGATCACAGCAGATTCACCCAACTCTGATGCTGTATCAGAAAGGGTAAGAGATTCATTCGACCGTGAAGCTGGTTCTGTTTTAGAAACTGAAGACACTTGGATGAAAGCTTCGTTGGAGGCCTCTGGAATAGTTACACCTAAAGTTTTCTTAACAAATTTTATCATACTTGAACTCATAGCTTGGTTGATATAATGGTATAAGTTTTTCTTTTTCTTTTTGATGCACAAGATTCCCATTTTTCCCCTATGTCTCTGTCTCTTGAGGGCCCTCCAGACATGATGACCTAAAAAACATTTTGTGCTAAGTACATCGATAAGTACATAAGGGTACTTAAAGTACTCAATGTCATAATGTAGAGCGAATAGGCTGTTCGATTATCATACTGGCAGAACATTCTCTTTTTATTCTGTGATGTATGATAGCAGGCTAATAAATACACCAAGAAATGTATTTGTATACTTACTTACCGTAGGATGTGGTTGCTTTAGCATATGTGGCTGAAACTGGTACAGCCTTCAGAGACAAGAGTCTTGTTCACTTGTACCAATTCGATAACTTGAAAAAGTGTGAAGTGTCACTTGGTAGGACTGGCTTCAGAGAGCTCTCATTACTGGCCAAGATAGTGCCCCTGCCAGTATTGTCTCTTACACAGAGCATTTTTGCATTTGCTTGTTGTTGGATCGAAGTGTCAATTCGGAAAAGTTGTGCATACCAAGTGGGCTGTGAATATGGTATATAGAAAAGTAAGTGTATTTTCCGTTTAACATGCATCGTCCTTTAATATAGCTATCAGCTTCCTCTCTAAATATATAATTTAATTATTTATTTTACATAACTTTTTAGTCTGTATGAACGACTTTACAACAAAACAGTCTCCGTCGAGTTCCATGCATTACTGCCATCTACTGTGCATGCACTGATTTGCGACAGTTATATCCCACGTGGGTTGTGTAATGTAATAGGCGTGCCAGAACCAGTCTGAAGTCCCAAACTTGTACGCTTGCCACGCTGCCACTTAGGTGTACACTTGACACCAAAAAAGTGGGTCACTGTCTAATACAACCAACATAACGTAGCTGTGTTGCAGGTCCTCTAAACACCAAAACCCCGAGGGGTACAGTCGTTTAACTACACACAATGGGTACCGCAAGAGACTACTAGAGACCAAAGGTCTTTGTAGCTGTCAGTCTAAGTGTCAACCAATATCGTCATACAAAACATATTAAAAACACGTTCTTAGCGATGAAACTCCCCATAACACTAATACACTAGCCTTAACTACAAAAAGCTGTGAGAAAATGGATTATTTTACATATATCGTACAGTAATCCTTAGTCAAAATTAAATACTTGAGACAGTGTATGGAGTTACAAAGATGTACGGCAATTGGAAAAAAGGTTTTCGCTTTCGAAAAGGTTTTCCATCCACGTGCTGAACGTCGCACAATAGCGAGTGTATCTGGAAACTGGATATTGGACGAACCAGTTAAAAAACGCGATTAATAGCAACAAGCACTCTACGGAAACCTCAATATTAACAGCGAATCACCAGTAACATCATTGTTCTCGTAACACATCAACAGCTACGGGTACCAAAATTGAACTTTAAATGACATGACCAACGTCGTCGTTCTGGACCTGGATTAAAACCCAACACCTACAGCCATTGCTAACTAAGCTAAGCTTTGTTTGTGCCTTATTGAGACCCGATCACTAGACATAGAGAGACGTGAAGTATAGACGTTTGCACCAGTATTAGTTGTCAATTCATGTCCTGAAAATAAATGACGAAAATGTTTGTACTGAACTGGGAATCTGTCATAACAGTTACCTTCCTGGGAACTACCCTCACGACGTGTAATATGGTGTCATTGACTAGGAACGAGGTATGCTCATGTTGAAAATGGAAATGCCATCATGAAAAGCTTGTGACAGGGATGTGAACCCAGCACCTCATATGATTGTTAACGAAGTACGTAAAATCAGAAGTTAAATGTCAAATTTTTCACCAATAGCGAGATGTTGGAACCTTAAATGACAATAGAACTGTTTTTGAATGACTGGGATTCGAACCCAGCATCTAGCGCCGTCGTTTTCTAGCCAGGAACAGACGATAAACAGCTATTGTAGGTTCACCAGTAGCGAGATGCGTGCATGTTTAACTAGACATCAGGCAACGAAAAGTTCTGTGCTGAATGGAATTCAAACCCTGCACACCTGGTTATGAAGACACTTTAACTACCAAATTCTTTTCGAATAATAGCTAGAATTGGCATGTTTGTACTTTCAGTGATGTGATGGAAAATACTCTGCTGGCTAGAAGTTGAATCCACAACATATCGTCGTTGGTGATCACAACGAACACAACCAAATCCGTTTTCGGCAGTAGTATGGAGAGGAATGTTAGAACTTGAAAATATGTAATTAAACGTTTGATCTTGTAACGTTGTGATAAAAAACTCATCATGTGGCTGTGAGTTGAAACGAACACGTTACAGCTGACAACGCACGAAGAGAAGTTGAAAATGCAACTATGTTTCACTAGTAGTCCGGAGTGCACATGCTAGGGCTCGAAATGAAATGATGACTATTCTGTGCTGGTCAGGATTTCAAACCAGATAGGTGCCGTTCGAAGAGGCCTAGAAGAGTTTGCAATCTTGGGGAACACAGTGAAATCGAATTCGAATCCCAGTCCAGCACCACAATTTTCATCGTCCCAGTTTCAAATAAAGGAAGAGCCTTGTGAACGTACATGGTCATTGGTTCATTAAATGAAATACGTTTTCTAGTTTACGACGGCTTGTTGGTGACAGAGCCTCTGCCTTCCGGCGTTTCCCCATCTGTCACAGCTCAAACGAATGCCGCTCTGCCCCAGTCGGCAGGGAAGGGTGTTATCTTTACTGCGAATGTTGAACTATGGAGCTTACTGGCGTTCTGCACTTGGCGTTACTAGGGGTGAAGGAGAGTTACTTGTGTGTGTTAAAAATCTCCGCCTGATGTGAGATGTGAACCTACACATTTTACACATGAATACAGGATTACTCCACCAGACCACAGAACCCCTGCCAAGCACATAATTATGAATTGCAGAGTATTCATTTAGATGTAGATGTCAAGGGACGCGTAAAAGGAAGGAGGGCGGGATCTGGGAATGGATAGAAGTGCAAAATATGAGCGTGAAATGCTTGCAAAGTATTGCTTAATTAGATGTGTGCCACAGTTCGTTTTATCTTAGGACCGAGAGATTTGGAAGGACTGTTTTCAGAACGAAGAATGGGTTATAGGGAAGGGGAGATCAAAGAATACGGTTTCATAGGTGTTGAGAGAAATAATAGAGAGTAAAGACAGCAGCAATTAAAAGAGAAAATGTAGCGTCAATAGAAACCGCTAGACTTGTTTATAAAGTTTTGGGGGAATGAAATAGAAGGGCACTTGCGGCGATAGTGTCAGAGAGAGAGTGTGGAGACAGAATAGAGGAGATATTAACAACGAGTAAACATAATATGAAATCGTTTGTGTTTTGAGTGGAGGACGGAGGCTGTATTCATGGATGGAGGGGAGGAGAGAGATGTATTTGATATAGCAAAAACTACTGTGACAGAGTCCATCTACGCTGATTAGTTTATAAGTATCTAGACAGGGTATAAATGAAATCAAAGTAGAATATTTAACAAACTGTGTATGCAAAAGAAACCCAATTGAATTAAAAAGGCAACTCAAAGGAAAAATAACCCATATTGTATCTTTTCTGTTGCCACGCGATCTTCCACTAGCTCCCAACGAGGAAAAATGACGAAAAAGAAGACATAATAAAACATTTTAATGACTCTAATATTTTATCCAGAATTTCCTTTCCTTTGTACTTCTATCATGCGTCTTGGCATAGAATGTATGAGCCGTCAGACGTAAAAGTCTGAAGAAGCAGCTTCCTCCTAGGCTTCCAGGACGCAGTCCCAAAGAGCGTCCGCAGTAGTTGGTTGGTTTCGTGGCCAGTTCTCCATTGATGTTCTGGCGACCTCCGCCCACGTGTTTTCCATGGGGTTCATATCAGCCGCCCATGGCGGCCAGTCCGTGACGTTCACGGCAATCGTGGAGAGCCGCTGCTGAACAAATGCAGACTTCTGAATGGGAGAATGGTCCTCTTCCAATGTGACGTCTCCTCCTGAGTACATCAATCGCACTTTCCAATATGTGGACATACTGCACGCTGTCTAGAGTTCCTTCTATCCTATGAAGAATTCCCGCCCCTCTCGCAGAAATCCAACCCCAGCAGGTAACAGATAGCCGGCCACTTCATCTCGTCGTGGTTACATAGTCGCGTCGATGGCGAGTCCTTTGCGGCCTGTAAACGATACGTGGACCGTCGTTATTGGTGGAAAACACCTTCTCATCAGTGAAAATGACGTTGTCCCACGACGCCCTCAGATAGATCTCGGCAACATCTAGCCGGTATAAAACGTTGTCTTAGCTGAGCTCTTGTTTCACGACTGATTGTCGTGCATGCAGTCCAGCGTCCCTCAGCCTTCGGCGAATCGTGTCACTGGAGCCGTGGAAGCTGATCTCCCGCCGCAACTTCCTCGCTTTCAGAAAGGGATTTTCTCTGCTCCTAGACACTAGGTCCCCGTCTTCCTGCTGTGAGGTCACTCTCTTCCTGCCTGAGCCAGGAGCCCTGTTGGTGGTGCCTCTTTCATGGCAGATCCTCCACCATCTCGTTGCAGTGGTATATGGTACACCATACCGTCTGCCAGCTTCTCTGTTGGAACATCAACCTTCTTCAATGAGAGCGACGACTCTATCCCGAATATACCCCTCCCAGTGAGCAATTACGGCAGACAGCCTGATGTTTATTTCTGCTTGCCGCTCTTATACTGATGGCAGGTGAGGAGGTAAACATATTTACGTCAAACGGAGCGGCAGAGGCAGAGGCATGCCGCACAGCAGTGCTCGCTCGTCCTGGGCTGTTGGCCCACTAAGGCTCGTTTCACACTGGGACACTTGTGACGGTCACCGGTGACGGTCACTGATAGAGATACATTTTTTTCAATTGGAGCATTCACACCGGGACACTGCACTGAGTCACCGAGTCACGGTGACCCAGCAGTGACTCACCCTCGCCACATGTGACGGACACCGACACTGTGTTCGCTGCGGTCACCGCCGGACATGCATTAGCTTGTATTGGAGTGTTCACACTGGGACACCGATCACAGACACAGCAATGCATAGTTGCCAACAGACAGGCAGCCGTTGCTGAGCCCAGTGGTTCTCTACATAAGTTTAGAGTTCATCAACACAGAAGATTTTGTAAGTGAAGTGGAAAGTCGTCCCGTTATTTGGGATATGAAAAGTGATGACTACAGTAACAAAGTCATGAAAATGAAAGCGTGGCAATAAATTATTACGAAGTTTGTGGCTGATTTCTATGAAAAGAGCATAGATGAAAGAAACAAAATTGGTACGTTCTATATTCTTTTTTCACCTTAAAACCGTATTTTTCGGACCACAAGAATAGCGAAACATATTTTCTACCCCTGTACGAGGCTAGGAGGTTAATAACCTACAAGGAGAATGCTATCCCTCACCCCTTTTCTTTTGCATTACCAATAGCAAGTGTACTGATATGCAGTCTCAATGCGAGAAGAATGGACCAAATGAATGAGCGCAGAAACCATGTACTCACCCCTACAGGGCGAATGAATGTAAAATAAAATAAATAGTTTTATTTCAACATTTTCATAACAAAATTAAGGGTACATCTTTTCGTAGCCGTATGGTCCGAAAAATACAGTTAAAATATTATTCAAAACAACAATAATTTACGCATATGTTGTTACTATAATAATGAATTTTATTTATTTACCATAATACTATTGACTTACAAGTTTTTGACACCCGAATGAGAACAGTGCTCGTGCTTGGGTTCTGCTCAATTAGGTACACACAACTATAATACAAAAAAGTGCATTGTAATTATAATTTTAATTGCAAGTTTTAATCAGTTCAATGAACGCAACAGTATGGTTTGTTACAGTTAACATGGTAATAATTGAACACTGCACCTTTCAAATACAATTCCAATGAACATTTAGGCCTAACGACATTAATGTTCACATAACATTTGTAGCACTTAGATGTTTTACAGCTGCCATGGCACTTCGCCTTCAGGGCTGATGAAGTAGTTTCCGAAATCTTCTCTGATACCGTTCGCAATATTTCCTCCACAGACCAAGCAAGGTGACATGTCCTGCAATCCCTGAATATTTAACGTATCCTCAAACTGTATTCCATCACGATCACGCACAAAGTTTGGAGGAGGCAACATGTCTTCACAATAAAATCTAATTTAACATCCAGTGGTCGATAGAAAATGCGCCACTTGTTTGCAAGAATTCCAAAAGTACACTCGATGTACCTTCTAGCTCTGCACAGTCTATAGTTGAACACACGTTTTTTTATGTCTAAATAATTTCCACCATAAAGTCGCAAAATGAATGTTGACAATCCGAAACCTTCATCTCCTACTAACTTGAATGGCATAGGCCTTTCAAACGATAATGACAGTTGTTTTGGTGCAGGTAAATCTAGCGTACCATCTTGTAATTTATTATTTAACACTGTATTACGAAACACACTTGAGTCGGACGATTTCCCATATGCTCCAACGTCTATAAATAAGTATTTGCATGTCGAATCACAAACAGCTAACAACAGAATGGAAAAATAGTTCTTATAATTATAGTAGAGTGAACCACTGGAAGTGGGTTTTACAATTCTGATGTGCTTCCCGTCCACTGCACCCACACAATGAAGAAAGTTGGCCCTCTTATGGAATCCTTCGGCTGAGGCAAGCCATAGATCTTTCGAGAGGTCGGGAAAACATTTTGACTTCATTTTGCGCCATATGGCAGAGCAAACGTCTCGTATAATATACGAGATAGTTGATACTCCAATTCTGTACTGAAAATGTACGTCCATCATGGATGATACGGCTCCCAAGTACTTGTAAAAAAAAAAGATAAAGCATATGGAGCAAAACTACAAAATTATGCAGGTTACACACAAGCATACACACGCACGCACACGTAGACATTATAGATAACCAGCTGAAACACCCGGCAACTATAATTTTAATAAATGTTAATAATTGTACTATGCCTATAACTTTTGCGCAAGTGACAAAGTTTCATTGCAATCCAATGAACGGTACGGCTGCGCATAAAATACGAACAAAACCAAACAAACATTCATTTTTATATATTAGATATTACATGATTTTTGTTTGTTGCAGGGGCAATCCTTCAAAGGAAATGGAAGAGCTTAAGGGCCAGTTATACCAGAGAGTTATTAAGGCAAAAAACAGAAAAGAGTGGTTCTGCAGCAACTGGTAGGAAGAAGTATATCTATTTCGATCAGCTGCGATTCCTAAAACTGACTGTAAGAACACTACTTCTAGTATTGACAATGATGATGATGAAGACAGAAATGAGTTTGATGAAGGAGAAAATTTAGAGCAGGAGGCACGTGAAAAAACTGCTGAGCGACGGCAAAAAAGGCCACGTGAAAAGAAGAGTCTTGAAGAAGAAGATATCCTATATAACATTTTGAAGGAAAAGTACGCCAGAAAGACAATTCATCACAGCAAGCCGACGAAGATAGCTTGTTTATGCAGTCTTTAGTACCTGAATTAAAAAAATTACCCAGTCATGTAAGATTGAAAGTGAAATCAGATTTGATGAATGTCATTATTAATGCCCAACAATATTACAGCGCTTCTGCTTCCTCTTCGTCCCAAATAGGATTTGCGCCGGTACCAAATTACGCTACGGGGGATCCGCATCACGACCGTGCATATCATGGAACAGTTCAAGGCTACACTGGAGGACAGTCGAGGCTGTCCGATCAGTTACCAGCTGTGTGCTCGCCAGCGGCCTCCGAGTACAGTGACGAGTCCTTCATATATTTTTCAACAGCACAGGCAGAGAAACTATGAACTTAAAACTATCAGTGAAAGTTTTACAATATTTTGTAATGAATATTAATACCAGTTAAAATCTGTAAAATGTGCTTTCAATAAAATAAAATAATACTACAGTACCTACCTTAATGTAGGAGCAAGTTTTTCCTCTGGTGGGATAGCCTTCCTTAGTATAGTGTCTTTTCCTGTGATTGCTTCTTTCACATTTTCTAGTAGTTCATCAAATGAAGTTTTTGACATTCGAAAATACTGAAAAAACTTCTTCTCAGATCTTCATAAAGGGTGTAATACAATCCTTTCTCCAGCCGATCACGTAGCGGTGGATGTATGTGTAATGAACTTTTGTCTTCATTCTCCTCCTCCTCATTACAAGTACTAACAACTGTCCCTCCTCGCTCGAGTCCATTTCACCAGCTAATCAGTTGGCAACAGCTGCAGTGTGGGACACCAGTGACCCAGGAGTGTTCGACACAGTCACTGGTGACCGTCACCGGTGACCGTCACAAGTGTCCCAGTGTGAAACGCGCCTAATTGTGGACCAACATTGAACATTTCTCGTCTGTTCCTGGTTAGACAACGACGGGTTCGAGTCCCGGTCAGGCAATACAACTCCAGTCGTCCAACTGTGGTGTCACCGCCAGACACCACACATGCTAGGTGGTAGCCTTTAAATAGGCCGCGGTCCGGTAGTGTACGTCGGACCCGCGTGTTGCCACTATCAGTGATTGCAGACCGAGCGCCGCCACACGGCAGGTCTAGAGAGACTTCCTAGCACTCGCCCCAGTTGTACAGCCGACTTTGCTAGCGATGGTTCACTGCCTACTTACGTTCTCTTTTGCCGAGACGATATTTTAGCATAGCCTTCAGCTACGTCATTTGCTACGACCCAGCAAGGCGCCATATTCAGTTACTATTGATATTGTGAATCATGTACCGTCAAGAGCGACGTTCTTCATTAATGGATTAAAGTTAAGTATTCCACCAGCTACGTCCGTTTTTCTCAATTCTAATTCCCTTGTCATGTTCCAGATCTCACGCCAGCCTGCGTGAGTTAAAACGCGTGCATTTCGGCCTCCTTTAGCAATTCGGTGTTGGCTCTCCTGCCATCCACAACATTGGCGACGAGAGTAAAAGTGTTCTTATCTAAATTGCCCTGATTTACTTGTGTAATGGCTTCGCCACAATCTCCAGATGTACTGTCCGAATTTTATTGCTTACAGAATCAGGAGACGCACGCCTTACTGGATGCCCTTGGACAGTTCATCCAGGGTCAACGTGCGATGCAAAACGATGCGGCAGCAGCCGATTCACCGCTAACGCAGCCACAACACGCTGTTGCACCAACTTTTCGACCTTTTGATGCTGCACTGGAAAGGTGGACGGAGTGGTCACGCCAATTTGGATTCCATCTCGCCGCCTACAGAATTCAAGGTAACGAGCGGCAGTCTTTTTTGTTATCGTCGGTCGGCGTGACCACGTACCGTGTGATAGTCAAATTATTTCCCCGACTCGACGTAGCAACTCTGTCCTACGAAGAAATTTTGTCTGCATTAGATACGTATTTCAAAGAATCAGTCAATGTAGTTGCGAAAAGGTATACCTTTTTTCGTACAAAACGTACGGCAGGTCAGACTAATCGGGAGTGGGTAGCAACCTTGCAAGGCCTTACTAGGGATTGTGCTTTTCAGTGTCAATGTGGACTCCCTTATTCAGATACTATGGTACGTGATGCAATTGCACAGAACGTTTCTGATAAGGGAACAGATAAGGGAACAGATTTTGAAACTAGTAAATCCTTCCCTTCAACAAGTGATGGACATATTGGATCTGCAGGACACACTTGACTTTGCTCAGGAATCATTTGAAACTTCTCCAGCAGTGTGTCAGGTTAACCGGCCCGCCGGGCGAGCTGCACGGAGCAGTAAACAGCCCTCGCGCCCGGCCGCGCCGCTGCCGCCAGGCTCTCAGCCACGTGTGCCGCGCCGGCAAGCAAATGCAGTGGTCAGATCATGCCCGCGGTGTGCTACTAAACATTCGCGTGAGAACTGCCCGTCACGCCAGGCTATTTGCTTTTATTGTAATAAAAAAGGACATGTTCAGAGTGTTTGCCAGAAAAATCTCAGAACGGAAGCTCAAAACCGTTCCAGGCCCTTTGCTTCGCGCCGGAATCGGAATCGAACCAAGGATACTCAGGCTCGCGACACTTCGCCCATAGAAATTCATGTAGTTCAGTCCACTCCGCGCAGTGCCTCTCTCTCTAACAGTGACTGTGTTCGTCCCAAAAATAGTGCGCGTCGACATTGCCGATTCTCCCGTCAAGTCGCAAGTGATTATGTACCAGTGTCAGTTCACGTTGCACGAGACAGTCTCTCTTGTCGTCAGCAGGACAATAAACTTTTTGTAGACTTGGACATTAACGGCAAAGTGATACCATTCCAGCTCGATACCGGAGCTGCAGTTTCACTGATCAATCAAGACACTTACAAACTGCTGGGGACACCTCCGTTGCGTGCCGCAAATGTTAAGTTAACTAGCTTTTCAGGACAAAAGATCCCTGTGTTAGGACAGCGCAGCCTTCTTCCAACATACAAAGGACAAACAAAACTTGTGTCATTTTGCGTCCTTCGTTCTTCTTCTGCAGTGAACTTGTTTGGTTTCGATTTATTTCAGGTTTAACTTGTCTATAGTAAATCAGGTCCTATCAGTGAACCAGACGGTGCCTTCAGACAGTGTTTCTCGTCTATGTGAGGAATTTGCAGACATTTTTGCACCGGGCATCGGTTGCGCTAAGAACTATGAAGCACATTTGGAACTGAAAGTCAACGCGCAACCGAAATTTTTCAGAGCGTGCAATGTTCCCCACGCATTGCGTGATGAGGTCGCTAAAACATTACACGATTTGGAATCACAAGGTGTAATTGAACGTTTGGACGTGTGCAGGCTTCTCTCTGGGCATCACCCTTAGTAATTTTGCCAAAACCTTCGGGAAAATTGAGACTTTGTGTAGACTTCGAGGCAACAGTGAATCCGCAACTAGTGATTGCAACTTTTCCTTTACCCCGCCCGGAAGATCTTTTTGACAAACTGTGCCCGGGTACATATTTTTCGAAGTTGGACCTAGCAGATGCGTATTTGCAAATACCGATGGACAAAGAATCCCAGCGCATTTTGGTGGTTAACACGCATCTTGATTTGTATCGATTCAAACGACTGCCATTCGGGTGTCCATCCGCCCCTGCGTTGTTTCAGCAATATCTACAAACTGTGCGTCGGTCCCTACTGCATCAAATTATCTGGACGATATTGTGATCTCCGGAAAGACGGAAGAAGAACATTTGGCCAAT
This sequence comes from Schistocerca gregaria, assembly GCF_023897955.1. Lineage (NCBI taxonomy): Eukaryota > Metazoa > Arthropoda > Insecta > Orthoptera > Acrididae > Schistocerca > Schistocerca gregaria. Next base: position 615,542,665 of record NC_064923.1, on the reverse strand, counting down.
CTCAAAACATTATTTCAGGTCTTGCGACAAAATGGTCTTCTCTTGCGGAGTGACAAATGTGTGTTTTTTGCTCGTGATTTGCCATACCTGGGACATGTAATCAATGCCCAAGGCATACATCCCAGTCCCACGCTCCTTCGTGCCATACAAGACTTGCCTTCGCCGCAGAATATGAAGCAGCTACAGAGTGTGCTGAGAAAAATTAATTATTATCGCCGTTATATACCACACGCATGTTCCATTTCAGCTCCGCTTCATCGCTTACACCGTAAAGGTGTTCCGTTCGTCTGGACGACGGAGTTCGAACGCGCCTTTCGCCAGCTGAAATCGGCGTTGCTTTCCAATACTTGCCTTACGCCATTCGATCCCCAGAAGCCCCTCTTGTTGATGGTGGATGCATCGGATTTCGGGATCGGTGCTGTGCTTGCGCACAAAGATGGATCGCACGATCGCCCTATTGCCTTTGCGTCCAAATTGCTCTCGTCTGCGCAAAGAAATTATTCACAGATCGAGAAAGAAACATTGGCTCTCGTATTTGGTGTTACAAAGTTTCATGATTTCTTGTATGGTCGTCACTTTACCATAATCACAGACCACAAACCTTTGACATCGCTTTTTCATCCAACCAAGCCTGTACCTCCACGTACAGCGCAGAAATTCATTCGCTGGTCTATTTTCCTCCAGCAGTATGTAACATTACAGGACATATTGGGACATATTGAAGTATTCGATACTGTAGACTTTTAGGGGATGTCGATACAGATATGCAAAATGTAAAGGGAAACTTTGGTGATGTTTAAATATTGTACTGTGTCAATATTAGGACATTTTGCACAGAAAGAACAAAAATAGAATTAATGTAAATATATATTAGTGTTAGTAACCTATTTTCATTCAATTTTGTAATTATATTTCATTTTGTAAAAGAAAGACTCACTGTTTGCTGTAGCTCTGATTAATTGTATAAATTATCAGTTTTGAGCTAAATTATTTCGTATAATATGGACAAGATACTTTTAAAAACTCACCAGCTAAGGAGAAAATCTGTAAATGAACTTTTAATGCACACTTCTGGAACTTTCTATGGAGAAATTCTATATTATGATCGCAAAAATACGAAAACTTGTGAAAACTGTTTCATAACCTAATTTCGAAAGACGATTTGTATCAAGAAATATTGCTAAAAAGATTTATTTACGTTTTGAAACACGATTTAAATCATTTTACATATAAATAGTTGTTCTAAATCACTCAAGAAATATCCAGAATCCAATGTCAAGATATTTCTGAAAACATCGGTACAAATCTGGTGAAGGTTATCCAGAAGCTGGTAGAAAAATGTTATAAAATCTATTTGGAAATTATGCTTGTAAGAATTTATATGTACTGATCCTTTTACTTACTTTAATCTGTACTAAAATTCTGTAATGTCTAATTCATTTTTAAGTCGTGAATTGCTATCGTATTGTAAACAAAACATTGTCAAAGACTCTCATTGTTTGGAAAGATATTAATACACCTAGGAGTTGTCAGTTGCCAGTTGGGATATGCAGTGCGGTTAGCTCGGAGAGTCAATTGTTGAGTCTGTGAAGTCTGTCAGTTCTGTTTGTAAATAAACGTCTGTAATGAAGAATTACTTGTTGTCGTCAATATGAACTCAAGACCTTTTGCACGAAGCAGACACCTCCTAATGCAACATTTTAATTTGGTGTTGAGGAGCTGAAATGTTATAATTTGGTGGAGGAAGCAGAGGATATGACGACCACCCAGTGATTCTTCAAAATAAAATACGTCTCTTCTGGGATCACAAGAAGAAAATACGTCTGTTTTGGGACCACAAGAAGAGGATATACGACGGACCAGTCATTCTTCAGAAGTAAATACGTCGATTCTGGGGTCACAAGAAGTGGAGTGAATCAACCGAGCGAAACCATCTTGGAATTGAAGAAATTTCGCAAAACACTGACACCAACGACCGCCGACGGACATTAAGATAAGTACCTGCTTCCTAAAATAATGGAAAAAGACGCAGATTTCAGTATTGACAGCGGTGTAGCGAGTACACCTATTAGGGAAAGTGCTTCTGACAGTGTAGGAATGTTGGAAATGTTAAAACAAATGTTTTCAGAGTTAAACTCGAAGTTGGATAACACAAACTCGAAGATGGACGATTCTCGTGCCGAATTACGTCAACAAATTGAACAGACACAACAACAGATGGACAGGTCGATTTCGAAGGCTGTGTGTGATTTAAAATCAGAAATAAATTCAAATACAGAACAGATTGCTCACACTAATCAGGTTCTCGTAGAATGGCTAATTACTTTTGAGTCAAACCAAAAAGAATTTAGTTGTCGTGTGGACACGGTTGAGAACAAAATTTCTGTCCTTGAAACTGATTTAAGTAACGAAATTTCAAATAACCAGTCAAAACTTAAAAAAGTTTTTGATTGTGTAAATGAGGAAAATTCTCAATTGAGAAATGAATTTGACCAGACAAAACGATTTTTTGAAAGCGAAATTGAATCTTTCAAATCTGATTCTGACAAAAAGGTCACAGAAATTTGTAGTAGAGTAGGTAATGTCGAAAAAACTGTAGACAGAAAATTTGTAGAAATACAAGAAACTATGTTGCAAAAAGGTTTTAGTAATAGTTGTAATGGGGTATGGGGAAATTTTCCCATTAAAACTTATCCCGGTGTAAAGAATATACACCCAAAAGACTTCATGCAATTCTGCAAGGAGCAATTCACGTCCATAATGACAGATAGTGTTAAGATAAAATTTGTAAAGAAATTACTTGATGGTGAGGCGCTTTCGTGGGCCAATCAGAATTGTTCCGCGGAAATGTCCTTTGAAGATTTCGAAAAATGTTTTCTAACCAAATTTTGGTCTGAAACTGAGCAAGCTCGAATCAAAAGTGAATTCTTGAATTGTTTTAGTTACAGAGAATCTGATGGGTCAATGAAAGCCTATTGTGAGAAACAGTTGCAAAAATTAGTGCATCTGGATAAGCCATTTGATGAGCTAACTCAAATTGATGCACTAAAACAGAGACTTCCGAAAAGAGTACAATGGGGTTTAGTATATGGTCCAGATGAGTCCATAGAACAATTCTTGAAATATGTGGACAAACTTGATAGAGCCTTTGAACAAAACAACAGATTTAACGACTTTGTAGGTTCATCACACAGAGGGTGGGAACCGAACCGTGGAAATAATAACAATAATAGTGAACGAAGAAACTTTAACAACAACAGGGATAATTATAATAGCAATGACAGAAGAAATTTTGGTAGGAATGATCAGCACTTTAATTCAAACAGAGAATGGGAAAATCGAAACAGGTCCTGGGGTAATGACATGAGAGAAGGTAACCCGAGGCAAGGAAACGACAGACATAGGCCTTTAAACGACTAAATGCTCCACTGGGAGTCTGTCAGTTTGGGGCAAGGAATTTTCAAAATCAGGCTAATTTCACCCAGAACAGACAGCACTATAATCAGAGACCTAACCAGTATAGACAGTATGCTTATGATCGATCTGTAGATAGAGGTAATGAAAAAATTAAATTTGACAGGAAATTTTGGTATGTCATCAGAGAAAATACTAGAAACAACTGTACAAGGAACCAGGCTACCTTTGATGAAGTAGGCTTAGAAGATGATATAATTGCAAATTTATATAATCAAGAAGAAGCACCTAATGCTGAAATGAAAGGTAAGGATAACTTTGATAATTTTGGATTGTACAAACTTATGTGTGGTGATGTTTTAGATGTAAGTTGTCATAATGATGTTAGTACTGAAATTTCTGGAAAGTCTGATATTCATGTGGTTGTGGTTGGTGAAGATGGTGTTGTGAGTAATGTTGGTGATACTAGTAGTGTTTGTAGTGTAAGCTCAGGCAATGATGATGATAATGTTGATGTTAAGGGTAATGGTGATTATGTACTAGAAGATTTTGATGGTGAATTGGATGGAATAGTTTATGTTGAAGTTAAGGAGGATGTTATAAGCAATAGTGTTGAGAATAGTTGTGCCAGGAACTCTAACTACATTCCACATGAGAATCAGATTGTGCCAGTTCAGCTTAGTAATACATCAGGAGACAGGGGGGTTGATTGTGCTGATGCGTCTGAGATTATTTTGAAATCTGTTTGGGACAAATTTAAAGATTACAGTGATGACAATGATGTTAAGATCAAATTAAGGGAAATTTGTGAGCCAGTTTCTGCTTTTAAGCCTAATGAAATCATCAAACGGGGTACTAGTCAGGATGTGTGTGAGGTAAATAGTAATCCAGACATTCCAGTAAATTCCAGTAGACCTAGAAGTTTGAAGAAAGTATTACCTAATAAAGAAAACCTAAATATGGAACAGAGGTATGATGAGATAGCAGAAGATCTTTTGTATGAAGAACAGGAAGAAAGGGAAAACACCACTATTGGTAGTCCATACATAAAAATTAAAGCTGCAGGTTGGGAAGGGTATTGTTTGATTGACACAGGGAGTCCAATTAGTGCCATTTCAAGGAAATTAAGAGATATAATTAAGCATGATCCTGACTTTGTTGAATTACCAGTTGTTGGAATAAAATTAGAGGCATTACTGGCAAACTGAGCATAATTGTTAATAGACAGGTGTTGTTGTCCTTCAGTATAAATGATGTACAGTTTACTCAAGGATGTCTTGTAATAAGTGACCTAAATGAGAATGTACTGTTGGGTATGGACTGGATATTAAAAGCTAATGCAGCATTTGATTGGGAAAAGAGTTTGTTTACCTTTATTGATCATAAGACGAGAGTATGTTCCAGTACTGACATGTCGGTTCAAAACTGTGCTGATAAGGGAATTGAAATTAGGGACGTTACATTTTCTAAAGACAGTGGTTCTTGTGTAGAGGAAATTACTGAGGATTATGATGATAGAGAATATGGGGATATAGTTCAAGAAAAATTACAGGAATCAGATAATTTGAACCAAGAACAGAAGGTAGAGTTAGAAAGATTATTGTGGAATTACTGTGATGTTTTTGATGATAGACCTGGCAGAGTAAAGAATTATCAATGTAAACTCAGATTAAAACCACATGAGCCATTCTTTATAAAACCTTATAGTGTATCAATTGCAAAGAGAAAAGATGTAGAAAAGGAACTTCAAAAGATGGAAGAGTGGGGCATCATTGAGAGAAGTAAGAGCCAATACAGTAATCCTTTGGTAGTGGTTGCAAAACGTGATGGCAGTGTCAGGCTTGTACTAGATTCAAGACACCTAAATAAGTATCTGGAAAGAGAGACCGATCATCCCGAGAATATAGACGAATTACTTCATAAATTTGAAAGAATGAAATACATGACCAGTTTAGATCTCACATCAGGATTTCACTAAGTAGAATTAGAAAATGATTCCAGAAAGTATACTGCCTTTTTGTATGGGGGAAGATGTTACCAGTATTGTGTGGTACCATTTGGGCTGAATGTCTCAGTAGCTGAATTCATTAGGCACTTGACTTTGTTTTGGGAAAAGATCTTTTATCAAAATTAACTGTGTATGTAGATGACATTTTGATCACTGGAGAAACTTGGGAAGAACATGTTAATACTTTGAGGGAGGTTTGCAATAGATTAAGGAAAGGGGGAATGTCACTTAAATTATCTAAATGTAAGTTTGGTATGAAAAAATTGAAGTTTCTGGGGCACAGTATTTCTGAGGAAGGTGTTTTGCCAAATCCTGAAAAACTCAAGGCAGTTCCAAAATTCCCAATTCCAAAAACCAAGAAACAACTAAAGTCATTTTTCGGGATGTGCGGTTACTACAGAAAGTTCATTAGTACCCAAGCTCTAAATGCTCCAAGTCTTAACAGATTGCTGAAGAAAAACGCAATGTGGGTTTGGGATCAGGAATGTGAAGCTGCTTTTGAAGAAATAAAGGCACAGTTATGTAACAGTCAAATTTTGTACCATCCTGATTTAAGTTTACCTTTTTGCATTATGGCAGATAGTAGTGATTATGGCCTAGGTGCTCACCTTTTTCGAGAAGTAAATATAAATGGGAAAATAGAACACAGGTCTATTGCTTTTGCTAGTCGAATCTTGAAAAACATGAGAGGCAATACACTGTTACCGAGAAAGAGCTTTTGGCCATTTACTGGGCATTTTCTAAATTCAGAAATTATTTATTGGGAAATCAGGTAGTTGTCTACACAGACCATAAGGCATTAATTTATATTCAAGAATGTAGGTTGGATCATGGAAGGTTTACCAGGTGGGCACTCTTGTTACAACAATTTAATTACTCAATAAAATATGTTAGAGGACCCGATAATGTAGTTGCTGATGCTTTATCTAGACTACCTGTGGGGTGACTTTGAAGATGACAGTGGAGAATGTGAAAAAGAATTCAAATTTATGTATTTAAGAGGGGTGGACAATGAACAAGAAATCAGAGACATTTGTAATGACATCCGACGGAATCAGAACCACGATGAGAACTGTAAACTGGTCAAAAGTTATTTAGGGAAAAAGGGACATGAAAAAGTGGGAGATTATTACAAAACCTACAAGGGGATTCTATTCAAGAGAAACAGTGTAGATAGCGATGTATGTAAATTATGTTGGCCTGAACGGTACATCAATGTACTCATCAAGTACATTCATGAAAGTTTTGGTCATTGTGGGATTCAAAAGTGTATCCAGAAAATCCAAGAAAATGTGTACTTTAACAACATAGCCAGGAGGGTTAGAAAAATTTTGACGGGTTATGACAGGTCCCAAAGAGTAAAAGTATCCAACCAAACTTGTCGAGGATTGATGCAAAACATATTACCAAAAGAACAACACGAGTTAGTCGCTGTCGACTTATATGGACCATTACCGAAGACCAGAGGAGGCTATTGCTACATTTTTGTTATGGTTGATGTTTTTTCAAAATTCATTAAGTTATACCCTCTTCTCAAGGCAAACAGTAAGAGCATTATTTCAAAAATCAGAGGAGACTATTTTGGCAGGGTTGGAAAACCTCAGAAAATCTTATCAGACAATGGGACTCAATTTACTTCTGAAGTATGGAAAGCTTTTGTTGAAGATGAAAATATAAGCCACATTCTTATTTCAGCTTATCATCCATCAGGAAACCCTTCGGAGAGATACATGAGGGAAATTGTGCGATTCTTTAGAACCTACTACAATACTGATCATGCTAGTTGGATTGACTATGTTGAGAAATTCGAAGATGTTGTGAACAGCCTACAGTATTCCTCAACAGGGTTTTCGCCTTATGAAATACAGTATAATAGCAAACCACCACATCCAATTAGTGATTTCATTGATTTTCCAGTCTGCAAACCATTAAGTACTCAAGAGAGAGAGGAAATAGTGAGAAAGACCATGAAATCTCAAGGTGATAAGAGGAAATGTAGACATGACAAAGGACTGAAGCCTACTCAATTTAAAATTGAAGACTTGGTCCTTGTTAAAACACAAGAGAAGTCTAAAGCCATCAGTGGTGAATTAAAAAAGATTTTTGACATATACATTGGACCTTTTAAGATTCAGGACAATCCTCATCCGAATGCTTACCGTCTAGTCTACCCAAATTCAGGCAGACTGTTTGGCCTACGAAACGTGACCGAACTGAAATTGTATTAAAAAAATATAAAAAAAGTATTTTAGATAATAGATGTTTATAGACTTTTATATGTAATCTTACCAGGATAATTTTGTATACTTTGTTATGTTGTATTTATCTGATTCCTCAGGGGAGCATACATTCTTTGTGTGCTAAGTGTTTGGCGAGCACTAGGTCCTCTACCTATGCAATTGTCATATTTCATTTTCGTATTCTGGCAATGCATCTTACACTTATTCTGTGATCCTGTATAATCAATTTTCTCCATCTGTCAGTCTATCCTCTCTTAGCTTTAAGAAATTATTTAGAGTAAATTTTCTTGAGTAATTAGACTTTAGAGAATTCAAATTTCTGTGTCCTTAAAAACCGGTCCACCGACTATTAAATGCTTTTGCTAATGTTTAACTGGGTTTGACCACTGTATGCTGTATATTCATAGCGGACTGTGCTATTGCAGCCTGTGATAGCCTGCAGTGTATATGGAAACCATACGGACTGTGAAGATGAGACTGAAATACAGTGTGTGGCATTGAGGTATACCGACCTTTAAGGAAGAAGATCACCGACCTTCAAGAAAGAAGATCACCGGTCTTCAAGAAAGAAGACACCAAAGATAGGTGTAAAACTTTTCTGTTTTGCAATGTAAGGACATCAACCCTTCCGTGTTTCATGTGGAAGTGCTGATGGGGTTGTTGTGTAACATTACAGGACATATTGGGACATATTGAAGTATTCGATACTGTAGACTGTAGGGGATGTCGATACAGATATGCAAAATGTAAAGGGAAACTTTGATGATGTTTAAATATTGTACTGTGTCAATATTAGGACATTTTGCACAGAAAGAACAAAAATAGAATTAATGTAAATATATATTAGTGTTAGTAACCTATTTTCATTCAATTTTGTAATTATATTTCATTTTGTAAAAGAAAGACTCACTGTTTGCTGTAGCTCTGATTAATTGTATAAATTATCAGTTTTGAGCTAAGTTATTTCGTATAATATGGACAAGATACTTTTAAAAACTCACCAGCTAAAGAGAAAGTTTAACGTTTAATGCACACTTCTAGAACTTTCTATGGAGAAATTCTATATTATGATCGCAAAAATACGAAAACTTGTGAAAACTGTTTCATAACCTAATTTCGAAAGACGATTTGTATCAAGAAGTATTGCTAAAAAGATTTATTTACGTTTTGAAACACGATTTAAATCATTTTACATATAAATAGTTGTTCTAAATCACTCAAGAAATATCCAGAATCCAATGTCAAGATATTTCTGAAAACATCGGTACAAATCTGGTGAAGGTTATCCAGAAGCTGGTAGAAAAATGTTATAAAATCTATTTGGAAATTATGCTTGTAAGAATTTATATGTACTGATCCTTTTACTTACTTTAATCTGTACTAAAATTCTGTAATGTCTAATTCATTTTTAAGTCGTGAATTGCTATCGTATTGTAAACAAAACATTGTCAAAGACTCTCATTGTTTGGAAAGATATTAATACACCTAGGAGTTGTCAGTTGCCAGTTGGGATATGCAGTGCGGTTAGCTCGGAGAGTCAATTGTTGAGTCTGTGAAGTCTGTCAGTTCTGTTTGTAAATAAACGTCTGTAATGAAGAATTACTTGTAGTCGTCAATATGAACTCAAGACCTTTTGCACGAAGCAGACACCTCCTAATGCAACGTTTTAATTTGGTGTTGAGGAGCTGAAATGCTATAAGTACCGTTACGATATCTTGTATCGGTCCACTGTTAAGCACGGAAACGCCGATGTGTTGTCCCGCTTGCCTGTTGCCGAGGATAGGGCATTCGATTCCTCCGAACTTGCTTGTATGTTCGTTGATGCGGAAACCGATGACGCGATCGAATCGTTTCCGATTGATTTTCGTCGTGTAGCTACAGCCACAGCTGCCGACCCTGTCCTTGCTCCCGTTCTGCGTTTTGTTGCTACGTAATGGCCCTTGTATAAGTCACGGATCGGGGACCCGTTGGTTCGCCGATTTTTTGCTCACAAGGAGAGACTTTTTGTACGACGTGGTGTTTTGCTGTTGCGTTCTGATAATGATCAGTCCAGGGTCGTGGTACCACGTTCGTTACAGTCCTCTGTCTTACAGCTTCTCCACCAAGGACATTGGGGTATAGCGAGAACGAAACAACTTGCTCGTCAGCACTGTACTTGGTTCGGAATCGATGCCGCGATTACGAATATGTGCTCTTCTTGCATGGTGTGTGCCGGACAACAGTCAGCACCACCGCGGAAATTCTTTGCATGGCCAAAAGCCACTTTCCCTTGGCAACGCTTACACATCGATTTTGCTGGTCCATTCTGGAATGCTCGATGGTTGGTTGTGGTAGATTCATTGAGTAATTTTCCTTTTGTTGTCCGGATGTCATCCACGACATCTGCCACCATCCAAGCGTTGTCCGCTATCTTTTGCATTGAAGGTCTCCCACAGACTATTGTTTCCGACAATGGCTCACAATTCATGTCCGCAGAATTTCAGTCATTCTGCAAGGCCAATGGTATTCAACATCTGAAGTCCGCGCCGTTTTCGCCACAGTCAAACGTTGCCGCTGAACGATTGGTCAGGACTTTCAAGTCACAGATGTTGAAGTTGAAAGAGTCGCATTCTCGAGAAGACGCGTTATTGCCCTTTTGTTCTCGTATCGCTCTCAGCCCCGAGATGGTCGCTCGCCGGCTGAGTTGCTCCACGGTCGTCATCATCGAACCTTGATGTCTTTGCTACATCCGCCGCATCAGGTTCGTGTGCAGCGGCAGACACCTGCTTTTGCTCCAGACGACGTTGTCTACTATCGCCACTACCGAGGTTCATGGCATTGGCTCGAAGGGCGCATTCTTTGCTGCCTCGGATGCGCTATGTGTCTGGTTTTGGAGACCTCTGGTGAGGTGCGTCAGCATCTCAATCAGTTGCGCCTCTGTCGTCGCACGGGTTCTGCCGCTCGCCGTCTGCTTTCAGCGACGGTTCAGTCTGGTCAGCGCCCCGGGGACCCATCTACTGGCTCACCTCAGCCCCACGTGTTACTGACGCTGCCTTTCATTTTGCCCCATGGCGACGAGCCGCCGCCGCCGCCGCCGCCGCCGCCTGTTCTCACGCCGGCGATGCCCGCAGTGGACGCGTCGCTGCAACCGCCGGGCGCCTCCCTGGGTCACGCGCCACCGATCGCTTCCCGTGACCAATTGTCCGACATGGAACTCTTGCCCGCTCCGGACCATATGTCGTCTTCGCTCGTCGGGTCCCCCGGCCCGATGGAGGTCGACCCTTCGGCCCCTCCTGTCTCTCTACGGGCGCATACACCGCATGTTGGCGTGCACCCTGGAGCAGGTTTTCAGGCGTTTCCTAGCTCCCCGCGGTCCGAATGGCAGGGTGCGGGTGGCACAGCCTCGCCTGTTGTTAGGCTCCCCACCTCGTCGCATACGTCAACATGGGGTCCTCCCCACGGCGGGCGGAAGCCTTATGCCATAACCGTAAGCCGATTTGCGGGGGAGGAATGTGGTGTCACCACCAGACACCACACTTGCTAGGTGGTAGCCTTTAAATAGGCCGCGGTCCGGTAGTATAAGTCGGACCCGCGTGTTGCCACTATCAGTGATTGCAGACCGAGCGCCGCCACACGGCAGGTCTAGAGAGACTTCCTAGCACTCGCCCCAGTTGTACAGCCGACTTTGCTAGCGATGGTTCACTGCCTACTTACGTTCTCTTTTGCCGAGACGATATTTTAGCATAGCCTTCAGCTACGTCATTTGCTACGACCCAGCAAGGCGCCATATTCAGTTACTATTGATATTGTGAATCATGTACCGTCAAGAGCGACGTTCTTCATTAATGGATTAAAGTTAAGTATTCCAGCAGCTACGTCCGTTTTTCTCAATTCTAATTCCCTTGTCATGTTCCAGACCTCACGCCAGCCTGCGTGAGTTAAAACGCGTGCATTTCGGCCTCCTTTAGCAATTCGGTGTTGGCTCTCCTGCCAACCACAACACCAACGTCACTACTGGTGAAAAGCTGTGATATCTACATTCTGATTTTACGTACTTATTCAACTATCCGACTAGGTGCTGGGTTCGCATCCTTGTCACCAGCATTACATGGTGGCATTTCAATTTTAGACATGCGCATTCTTTGTTCCTTGACAATGCAACAATATGCAACGTCTTTCGAGGTTATTTAGCAAGAAGGTAATTTTCATGTTAGGGTTCCTGGTTTCGTACAAACATTATCGTAATTACGTTCAAGTTGAGAACTGATAACTGATACTGGTGCAAACGTCAATATTTGACGTCTCTTTCTGCCTAGTGATCGAGTCTCGATAAGCCACAATGCTTTGCTTGGTTAACAATGGCTTTATGTTCTGGGCTTGCATCTGGATCCAGAATGAAACGCTGGTAATGTCATTTAAAGTACAACTTTGTGTACAAGTAACTGTTGATGAGTAATGTGAACAATGATATTACTTGTGATTGGCTGTTAATGTTGGGATTTCCGTAGAGTGCTTGCCGCCATTAATCACGTTTTCTTTGTACAGCTTAGTATTACATAAAGTTGATGTGAAACCACTCCCGTTGAATGTTGAACGATGTTCAGCATGTGTTGGGTAAACCTTTTAGACAGCAAAGAACCTGTTTCCAATTGCCATACAATTTTATAAATCCATATACTGTCTCAAATATTTATTTGTGCCTAAGGATTACTGAACGATTTATGTGACAAAATTAGTTGTCCCATAACGTTTGAAATGTCACTTATTGTAATTAAGTTTATTTTACAAACGTTAAGGAATGTCTGATTTCTTCTGCACTATCTTGGTGTTAATTTACATCTGGACTGACTGTCATTAAGACCAGTGTTCTCTAGTACTCTCTAGTGGTACCCATTGTGTATCTTACAATGACTGTACTGTGAAGGGTTGCGACGATATGCAACACAGATATGCTATGTTGGTTGCACACATTCGGATGCAGCCTACACATTGGAATTCAGGCGTGGCCCACTTTTTTTGCTGTCGAGTGTACACCTTAGATGCATCTTGTAATGGGGCTTAACTGCCATAATGTTGCCAGACGACCCTAGATAGATGTTACTACATTCGTATGGAAACAACTAAGTAGCTAACATTTTAACAGCTTCAACAACTTGTTTGTGAGGCCCTCATAGGCGTGAGGCTGTCAGCAGTGGCCGACGACTAACGCCGCCACTGGTCTTCAGTTGGCGTCGTTTGCACAGGCTCATTGTTGTGGAGAAGACGAACACCACGTTACAACCTACCTCGCCTCTTTAGTTTGTTGGAGTCGTGTAATTTGGCAGAAGTAAAGCATAGTACTCTGCATTCACAGTGGCTTTCCTTTCTTTGAAATCTGTTATGGGAGTTCCTCTGGAATCCCAGAAGATTGTTGCCATGACCCTTTTTTGTGGCCTGAGTGTCCTCCGCTTTTCTTGGTGGAGCTACACCTCGTTTATGGATTCAAGAGGCTCTCTTTGGACAGAGGATCATAATAATGAACCTTAGTTTCATCCCTTGGAACAATGGATTCCAGTATTTTTTCTCGTTGTCACACCAGAGCTCCAAAAACTTGGTGCAAAAAGTCACACACTCCCCCTTCTCCACTCCAGAGAGAAGTCTGGGCACCCATCTTGCACTGACTTTTTCTGTGAGCAAATGATCATCCATGATCTAGAAAACTGTTGCTTTAAATAACCCAAACCTTGCTCCAGTTTCCTTGTGTTTCAAACGCCTGTCATTCAGTACTTAACTTTCAACAGTAGCAATGGTCTCCTCAGCTACCACCTCAACAGGGCGACCAACAAGTGGAGGATGAGGTGTGTTATACCTGTCTAGACGAAACTGTAAGACCATTCAATCACTGTGAAGTATGAAGGGAAAGCATCAACATTAACATCATCCGAGTGGATGTTGATTTCAGCTGGTGCAATCCTCTCTTTTGTCAGAAACCTTATCACTGCATGATACTCGATTTTATCCACTGAATCATTCCAGCACGTAATATCTTATTCAAACGAGTATTACCATTCGACTGATGCTAGTAACGGGCTGCAATTCGTGTATGCATCTAATGACAGATGTAGCTAGCTCAACTCCAAGGAATTTTAACCTTTGTGCTCGTATTCGGGGTCAGGCTGGAAACTTATAGAACCTACCACGTAAATATTAGTAAAGGCGACATCTTTCCGTGCTACAACTGGCCACCACCTAAAAATCCCTCCAGCGTGGGTGAGGCCAACTTCGTATTTTCAAAAGGGGAAATCCCTAATTTTTATTGCATATTCTGCATCGAAAAATATGCATGGTTTTTTTCCCATTCATGGTAGTTGGCGATGTAATCGACAAATATCAAGTGTACCTGTTTTTGCAATTAAGATCCAATGCATTTGATTTTACATTTCGTTTAGGATATAAATGTAAACAAATATGTTCTATCGGCAGGTACTGATATTCAAACGTTATTCCAGTGTTTCAAATGTGATTGTACAGCACAAATTATATGGCTAGACACTCATATTTCTGGTAAATAAGCTACTTGTGCGGTAACATAGTTTTCTGTTGTCTATGGGGTTGATATGGTGAGACCCCAAACCATCAGAACGCTTGATTTCAATGGCCTCCCTCGAAGGCTTCAATCAAGGTGACGGATTATGATGCATGTTTCCACCCATCCGCCCTAACTCTCACACTGGATGCTACATGGTTACCAGCTAAATTCAAACCATAGCCATTGTAATAAGGTAAATGTCCATGAAGTGATAGTGACAGGCGCACCTGCCGTGGATATGTGCCGAACTGAAGCACCCCAACGGTGAGAGGTAAGGGGACTCACCAAAATCAGGCATCCCAGTGGGAACAGAAAACTATTAAATCACTTTGTTGTTCCTTGAGCAAGTTATACATAGTTTCTACAGCTAACCATATTGTCCTGTTCAATCAAATTTCAATACTTAAGTTTATTTCGGACATAAATATCAACCGTTAGAACACAAAAGTATACATATACACCATAAACGAAATGTGGAATCAAATGTGTTGGTTCCTAATTGCAAAAACAGGCACAATTGTATTTGTGAATTATAGCGCTATCGACCACAAATGGAAAACCGTGATTTGGTAAACGTTGCGTATTTTTTGCTGTAGCATCCGAATGTGCCGTGAAATTGAGGTTCTCATTTGAAACTACAAAGCTAACCCCACCCACGAAGGAGGGGTGGTTAGGCGTTGGCCAGTTGCGTCACAGACAGATGTCCCCTTTATTAATATCAACTTTCCACCAAGACATTTGTGTCATACGATACGTCGTTTTCAAAATATTCCGTTATCTCAAGTTAAAACAAACACTCTGTATAACAAGTAGGGTCCTGCGCTTTTTCAGAGGCTCGGAGGTGTTATCTTTTATCTATTTCACATTTTCCTGTAATTTCGTGCAGTCCTCTTCACTATTAACATCTCAAAACAGAGATTGCCTATGTAGGTATATGGTTTCCTACATGTGATCTGGACTTTGTTTAGTGTAGTCAGTCAGTGTAAACAACTTCGAAATAAGTGCAAATAAATAGATGAAAACTGTAAACATCAAAAAACATAGTTGTCAAACTATAATGTTCCTTGGTTTTCCTTTCTTGTTGCATCGGATCATAATATTTACTGTTTTCTAGGTGAGCATGCACCTTTATAAACAGTGAATATTATTGTTTCTAATTAAAAAAAGAAACAACATTCTTAAGCCAGTTTACAGTGGCAATTCGTAAGGGAACGTCTTTTAAATATTCTGAAGTTAAGTTTCTTTGTATTTATTTCAGAAATGGATACCAGGAGGTTCTTTGGACAAAAAGGCTTTCCTGCTACACAGAAAGGAACTTGCGTGACTCATTAAAATTACAGGTCCAAAACCTACAAAACTGCATCCCACAACTTCCAGTTTATTCACAACACAAGCTTGTAATTTCACGTTATCTGTTGAGCAGAACCATTGTCAGTCATGAGACGTGTTATTGCCATAATGTCCTTCCACCATTAGTACTGAGTCTGCTGATATCACTACTCCTGATGCTGCTGAGTGGAATGACGTCAACCCATCAACTTCAACAAGTTGGATGAACTACATTCAGTAGCAGTTAACAAAAGCATTGACATAGGCGAATGCATAAACCATTCAGTTACTAACAAACGTATTTGCTCAAAATTGGCTCCGTGATTTCATAAAGGACACTGATGAGAGAAAACTATAAAAAGGCCTTTTCAAAAAACTTGGCTATAAAAGCAACCATGGTTGGTATATTTGTCCAGATCGAAGGGAGTGCTCTGTAATTTCTATACACTTCTCAACCCGTTTTAAAAAGAGGAATAATTGGTGATTTTGTGATAAAGCCTCACTGTGCCTACGAACACTTTCATGAATATGCTTGTGGCCATGAAAAGAGCAGTTGGTATCTTTAACCTACAAATAAGACCAAAAGTTTTTGTGAGTTCTAAGAAGTGAGAAAGTAAAACGTGATTGAACGGTTAGGCAATGGTATCACAGTGCTTGTAAATACCAATAGAAAAAACTGTAATCAGTTCTTGCTACTTTAATATGTTGTATTTAGAGGACAGTTTTCGAGTGAAGGAAATATTCAAGATTTACTTTTGTTTAGACTAAGTGCATGTGACAATACCTCACTCTGATTTCAAAACAACTTAATAAGTATATGTTGTTCTGTGTTACAACAAGATTGTTCATGAGATAAACAGGTCAACAGCCTTTCCGTTACTGGCTGATGAAGCGGCTCACATTAGTAGGAAAGAACAACTGTCATTGGGAGCACAATTTGTAGAGGGGAAACTAGGCTTTACAGTAACAGAAGAACAGCTAAGTACATTGTATACCGAGGGAATTTTTTATTTATTTTCAAATTTGTTGAAAATTTGGACCTTGATATGAATATGTTGATTGACTTGGGCTTTGATGGATACTGACCAATGACAGGCCATGCAAATGGGGTGCAATCTAGAATAAGAGAACGTTGTCTTTCAGCTGTTCGTTTCCACTATGCATCACATAGACTAAACTTAGTTGTCAGTGAATTTAACAGTGTCCAGGAAATTCTTAATACTGTCAGAACAATAAAAGAAGTTATTAGCCCCTTAAGAGAAAATGTACAACGTAGGAAAACAATACCTTAACATCAGACATGGTATTAGAAGAAAGCGACTTGGTAACGAAGGATAGTCTCAGTCGCCTATCAAATAACAGTGAAAACAATGAAGACTCTGTATCACATGCCACTCAACTAGCTACCAAAAAAAAAAAATCAATTACATTTATTATTTATCTATAAACTATATCAATAAAATCCTCATGTCTAGAACTAATAGTGAACAACACTTGACCTCTTAGCCACAAACAATCCAGAGCTAATAGAGAGCATCATGACTGGTACAGGGATTAGTGAACACAAGGTCGTTGTAGCTAGGCTCAATACCGTTTCTTCCAAATCCACCAGAAACAAACGCAAAATAATTTTATTTAAAAAAGCGGATAAAGTGTTACTAGAAGCCTTCCTAAGAGACAATCTCCATTCCTTCCGAACTGACTATGCAAATGTAGACGAGATGTGGCTCAAATTCAAATATATAGTAGCAACAGCAATTGAGAGATTCATACCTCATAAATTGGTAAGAGATGGAACTGATCCACCATAGTACACAAAACAGGTCCGAACGCTGTTGAAGAGGCAGCGAAAAAAGCTTGCGAAGTTCAGAAGAACGCGAAATCCCGAAGATTGGCTAAAATTTACAGACGCGCGAAATTTGGCACGGACTTCAATGCGAGATGCCTTTAATAGGTTCCACAACGAAACATTGTATCGAGATTTGGTAGAAAATCCGAAGAAATTCTGGTCGTATGTAAAGTACACAAGCGGCAAGACGCAGTCAATACCTTCAGTGCGCAGTGCTGATGGTACTGTTACCGACGACTGTGCCGCTAAAGCGGAGTTATTGAACGCAGTTTTCCGAAATTCCTTCACCTGGGAAGACGAACGGAATATTCCAGAATTTGAAACGCGAACAGCTGCTAGCATGAGATCCTTAGAAGTAGATACCTTAGGGGTTGCGAAGCAACTCAAATCGCTTGATACGGGCAAATCTTCAGGCCCAGATTGTACACCGATTAGGTCCTTTCAGGTTACGCTGATACAATAGCTCCCTACTTGGCAATCATATACAACCGCTCGCTCACCGATAGATCTGTACCTACAGATTGGAAAATTGCGCAGGTCGCACCAGTGTTTAAGAAGGGTAGTAGGAGTAATCCATCGAACTACAGGCCTATATCACTGACGTCGGTTTGCAGTAGGGTGTTGGAGGTTATACTGTATTCAAACATTATGAATCATCTCGAAGGGAACGATCTATTGATACGTAAACAGCATGGTTTCAGAAAACATCGTTCTTGTGCAACGCAGCTAGCTCTTTATTCGCATGAAGTAATGGCCGCTATCGACAGGGGATCTCAAGTTAATTCCGTATTTCTAGATTTCCGGAAAGCTTTTGACACCGTTCCTCACAAGCGACTTCTAATCAAGCTGCGGGCCTATGGGGTATCGTCTCAGTTGTGCGACTGGATTCGTGATTTTCTGTCAGGAAGGTCGCAGTTCGTAGTAATAGACAGCAAATCATTGAGTAAAACTGAAGTGATATCAGGTGTTCCCCAGGGAAGCGTCCTGGGGCCTCTGCTGTTCCTGATCTATATAAATGACCTGGGTGACAATCTAAGCAGTTCTCTTAGTTGTTCGCAGATGATGCTGTAATTTACCGTCTAGTAAGGTCATCCGAAGACCAGTATCAGTTGCAAAGCGATTTAGAAAAGATTGCTGTATGGTGTGGCAGGTGGCAGTTGAAGCTGAATAACAAAAAGTGTGAGGTGATCCACATGAGTTCCAAAAGAAATCCGTTGGAATTACTCGATAAATAGTAAAATTCTCAAGGCTCTCAATTCAACTAAGTACCTGTGTGTTAAAATTACGAACAACTTCAGTTGGAAAGACAACATAGATAATATTGTGGGGAAGGCGAGCCAAAGGTTGCGTTTCATTGGCATGACACTTAGAAGATGTAACAAGTCCACTAAAGAGACAGCTTACACTACACTCGTTCGTTCGCTGTTAGAATATTGCTGCGCGGTGTGGGATCCTTACCAGGTGGGACTGACGGAGGACATCGAAAGGGTACAAAAAAGGGCAGCTCGTTTTGTATTATCACGTAATAGGGGAGAGAGTGTGGCAGATATGATACGCGAGTTGGGATGGAAGTCATTAAACCAAAGACGTTTTCCGTCGTGGCGAGATCTATTTACGAAATTTCAGTCACCAACTTTCTCTTCCGAATGCGAAAATATTTAGTTGAGCCCAATCTACATAGGTAGGAATGATCATCAAAATAAAATAAGAGAAATCAGAGCTCGAACAGAAAGGTTTAGATGTTGGTTTTCCCCTCGCGCTGTTCGGGAGTGGAATGATAGAGAGGTAGTATATTGTGGTTCGATGAACCCCCTGCCAAGCACTTAAATGTGAATTGCAGAGTAATTATGTAGATGTAGATGCAGATGTAGAAACTCCAGCATACTGATAAATGTCCCCACTTATAGTGCAGATACGACAATACTGACTTGCTAGCCAAAACAGAGAGAAAGAATGACGAATTCACAATCATTTTTGAGTCAGTAAAGGACGATTATAAGGAACTTGACACAGATACAAAAAACCCAAGATTGGCTCGAAGACAGACCTACAGATGCCATGTGAATGTCTAATTTCCATCGCGCAAAGACTATTATATCGACTCACGGTTGAATGTCGCCACTACAGTGCAGAGATGGAGGAGTGTCGGATTGTGGAGGCGGAATTGTTGGTCGAGGGCGGGTAGGAAAAGTCCGCTGCGAAATACAACACACTTTAATCGTATTGGATTAAAATGCTGAGTGTTTTGACGCCCCTGGAAATGTCTACTGCTGGCTCATGGTCCACGGGGAAAGCCAATGACGTCAGAAAGCCATGGCGGTGTGATGGAGGATTGATTTTCGTGTACTGTTTACCTCACTCAGTTGCATGTGCCTAAGTTAGCACTATGAGCAGTGCCAGTGATTTTTATGTCCTCTGAATCTCTGGAAGAAGCCATGACTACTGGGTTAGGAACCTGTCGTGGTGTGGAGGGATGGCAGTGGTACCGCCTTGGCTGTGAACTGCTGCGCCCCAAGGCGCAAATTCGGTGTTGCCATGGTCCCTGAGGAATGACTCCCCATTGTCACCTAACAGTAGTGGATTTAGAATTGCGAGCATGTCTGGTGGATCTAGCTTCAGTTACTGACCGGCCCATATCATGTGGGAAACTGACGGGAATCTGATGTCGTGAAAGGGCTGCCAAACTGCACATAACTGTGCTAGAATCAGAGGGTGTTTATAGCGATTTGTAGCACACTTGTTGTGCCATTACACTGCTTCCAGGCATGTACAGATCAAAACCTTGGTGTCCTAAACAGTGTGGAAATGTACTAAAAGCTGGTCCATCATTGCAGAGCCCATGTGCAATGTCACCATGATTGCACGACTTCACCTGGCCGCCTCGCAATGTACAAACAGGCTCCCTTGAGCAATTAAGTATCAGGCACCTCTGTGCTTGCCTTCTTCTCTCACACATGGCTGCCATGGCGCTGCTTCAGTTTACTAACTCCCAAAATTGAGCGAAGATTACATACCTCCCCCCTTTATTGGGAACAACTGGGCTCCAGGTCTAAACCCGTGACCAGTCTGCAAAACAATACTTCACCACGAAGTTATGACATAGATTATTTACAGTTCTTCCTCATACGCCAAACAACAAACTCCGAAAGTAGGGCAAATTTCCCTTATAGTTCTCAGCCCACTGGTTCCTTTGGTCCTTATGCTACTACAAATAATCTCCGTTTACACCTTAGTTACGCTTTAACCATTAAGAAACGATTTGCATAAATATTCTCTTATCGCGCCCTTACGGATTCCTGTCTTTCTTATCATAATTAACTACAGCTTGCAATAACTCTCTCTTATTACTGTATCTAGTTTTTGTGCTCACCACTAATTATCGTGTACAAGTGATTAACTAGTCCACACGTATCAGATATACTGGGGGATCGCAATGTCGTGTGGCCGTCTGCCTAAAGAAGATGAAGGTTGCATAAAACAGAGTAAAAAATAAGGTGGTGCTTCCAGGTGTGATGTTTATGGTCTTGATCTACATCTACATCCATACTCCGCAAGCCACCTGACGGTGTGTGGCGGAAGGATCATGTGCTGCTGCTTCTCCCGATATTACTGAACATGTGAAAGCATTTTCTCCACTGAGACACGTCCTTCTTGCGTTTCTACAACTCGTTTCAGGGACAGGATTAGGTTAGGATTCAGTGTTTCATTCAGATAGGTCAGATTGCTCACAGGAAGAATCGTTAGTGGCTCCTCTGGAAAGTATAACTGTGGCTGCGTAATGTTCTATTTGGTTTCCCTCATAACATAAGCTGATAGGTGTACTATAATATGTTCCATTAATAATTATTCCACTCCAAACGATCAGCTCTCCTGAGCTTACCTTGTTTGTAGCAGTTTGTTACTACAACTTTGGTACTGTAGCATTGCGGCTCAAGTACATCACAAAGGCAGTCCTGACCTGCTTTACTTACGTAAAACTGTATCTTGCACATGCTGGTACTTTATGTACCACCTGGTTTGGCAGATGGTAACTGAGCTACATTGGCTCCGTTTCCTTTTGCAAACTGCCTGGCTCATCCGCATGAGCTTGCAGCCGCAATATAGAGTGCACTGTTTATCTATGGAGTGTGATGGTTGTGTCAAGATCGGGGAAGTGAGGCATTGTCGTGTGGAGTAGTGAATTGGAACCAGTGGTGCTTGCACAGCGATGTCCTCCTATCTCTGGGTCAAAGGGTAACATGGCTCGAATTTGTGGTGAAGCAGACTGACTTTTGGCATTGGGAAGTTTATTGGTGTACAGTGGCTTTCTCAGTAAAGAGCTCACCTAAATTTTCCAGACTGGATTAATTTGCTGCATGGTAATCTAGCTGCACATGATAACTGATTCATGGCCACAGAATTAAGCCCCCTTGTTGCTTATTTGCCAAATGTGAATTCTGGCTTAGAGAAAAACCCACTTCTTGTCTGAAGGGTTAGATTGCACTATTACAAGTGAGCGTGATTGTTTCAACTATGTAAGAGTCTCATGCCCCCTCCCCCCCCCCCCCCCCCAAACCTTGTCTCGTTACTAGTACCTTTGTCAATTGAAGAGGAGCCAAGTTGAGTTGAGTTGCAGATTTCTGGATGTTAAGGTTTTTAGTCTATGCAAGGCATTACATCTGGGATTATTTTTTTCTATTCTACTATGTTTTGTGACACCCACAGCAAGTGTGTACCATGATGCTGCCTCTTCTTTCTGGCAATGTTGAGCTTGCAGTGGTGGCTCCATCTTAGACGCACCTTTAGCCTGTTCCAGCATCACAGGCAGTGTTTTATGCCACCTTATGGGACTCTTGGACTGTAGAGTCTTCACAGCTGTGCTTCTACAATACATGCGACACTGACCTGCACCACCTTAACATAACGGTACAGGCAGGCCCCTAGTAATTAGACGCCATTACTGGATATCCAGCTGAAACGCACTGCCAAATAACTGGCACCACACAGGGACGCTGTACCGTACACTGCATGCAGACAAGCTCCACACATCCCCCACACAGTGAGATGATCTATGGCCGATCTCCCACTACTGTATAACGATCTTGATTGCTCCAGGAATGTAGCAGCAGCAGCAACTGGGACACACCGCCATCGCTTGTCACGGTAATGATGCATGATACCTATACTAACAAATCCAACCTTGCATGAACTATCGCAGCTAGTAAGCCACTACTGCTCTTACTACCCATCCTACTTTCGCAGAGGTATTTTTCCCACGGCACGAGCCATGGCACTTTTTTCCCTCTGCTCTTCAAATCGCTACCCTCACTCGGGTTTCGTCCACTATCTATCAACTGAAGGACCGTGTTAACGCGTAGTCGTACCCAGACACACGGACAACATCACAGCCCACCATCCTGTGATCCACTTACTAGACAACTAACATGTTTACGGAGATGACAGTAGAGCTTTTGGTTTCGTCACCACGTCGTGTGGGCGTGGAGGGGCCCCATCTCTTAATAATGCCAAGGAGGTCACTGCTCACCAAGTTACGTAATTTTAATCTATTAACTGTTACCTGTAATTTGTCTTCTTCATTATATAGGCGCGGTCGGTGAAGGTAGCCATTCGCTAACATAAGTAATTGTAACTGCTGTTTCCCTCAATGTGAGATTCTAAACGACCAGTTATTCTATGCCAGTTTGGTGCCCCTTTTTCAACACTGTAATGTGTTTTTAAACTTGGAAAAGATTTTTTAATTACTTTGGGAAGCTACTCCTGTTGTAGATTGCTCATAGTTTTGATTTAGTACGTTATTTAATGTAGCAGACCGCCCCCCCCCCCCCCCCCACCTTTCTTTTAATGTCAAGGGTATACTGACGTTTAAGTACTAGCGCCGTAAGGAGGTATGAATAATGTGCATTATTTTGAGGTGTGTATATGGTGGATACTTTCACCAGCAACAATTCTCGCGTCTACGTTCGCACCTCAGTCTCTTGCTATGTTTACCACTTTAATAGTCTAAATTGATTGATATATTAAATCTCCTTTTAACAGAGTGATATTTACCTCTTCTTTCTCGAAGAAAAGGATGCTCTGTCTATCTCTGTGATAAAGAACGCATTATAATAAATAATGTCACCGTTCTATCCTATATCCGGAGACAGCAGGTTACGATGTATCTAGATATCATTTTCGGGATGAGCAATTTAGAAATGTTTCTGACATACACGCAATGCGATCATGCAGAATCATGTGCAGAAAGAGACAGATAATTGAAGAGTGAAAAATTTGATATTGGCTTAAGGAAAGATTAGAATACAGATACATGTTCATCTTTCTTTTGGTACATATTTCTTTTTGGTGCAGGCATGTTATTATACATCTTTGCCCCACAAAGAGTTCCAGTACTGACTAAATGACATGTAATTTATGAATAAACTAAAATAAGATCTATCACAACTGCCCCCCTACTATATACTGGCGCTGTCCATGTTTGCAAGACTATATTATACAGTAGTGCACATTTACAAATGTAAATAACATTAATGATCAAATTTCAAATGAAAGTACCACTTACACTGCTTTTTGACCTGGCTAGGGATCAAATCCCTTTATTTGTGGCTAAATTTATACCTTATTTTTCTTCTGCAAGTGTCAGATTTATTACAATCAGTTTACATGAAATTTACAAAATGTTTAGATTTCAGTTTCTGAGCGACCATGACTTGACACAGGGCATGTTTTAATTAGAGTCTTTTCCTCTGTTATTGAGGTTTAACTGCCATCCATAGTTTGTGCAGCCACATCTTCACACGTTAGGTGGTGTTTGTTGTACACATGCCTTGTGGTACCATCGATACAACTATGGAGAACAGTACAGCCCCAGGCCTATAATTTTGTTGATGACAACAAACTGCACATTGTTATAGTGTCCAGAGGGTAGTTCTATAATATACACTACTGGCCATTAAAATTGCTACACCAAGAAGAAATGCAGATGATAAACGGGTATTCATTGGACAAATATATTATACTAGAACTGACATGTGATTACATTTTCATGCAATTTGGGTGCATACATGCTGAGAAATCAGCACTGGCGTAGCGTGGTTGTAAAGGTTGGGGAGACTCTGCAGTTATTAAAGGGAGACAAAATAGTACAATAAACAATAATTTAAACAAACGAAGCAAAATGCATCAAATAAAACAACAACAGCTACTACTACCAAATAATAATAATAATAATAATAATAATAATAATAATAATAATAATAACTAACTTGTTCAAGAAACGATGACAAATTTGTAGAATTCCGGCAGCAAGAGAAGAGTATATTTTCTTGTACACAAGTGCAATGCACCTGTCTTTTCTTTCCACGAATAAGTCTGTAACTCGATCTTCAAAAGTCTGATCACTGGATAGCTCTCCAAGCAGTGTCTTTTCCATTGCTAACGTGCTCAAACACGACAGCCGGATGTTGGACATTGAATTCCTTAAATAATTCTTCACTCGTTTAAGAGCACTCATGTTTCGTTGACTGCTTGCTGTATTTGCGGATAGGGTCAAAACAAAACGCAGAAACTTCGTTGTTTCTTCATAAACGGAGTCCAAATCATTGTTGACAATGTACTTTAAGAGGAGTCTTGGAGATAAGTTTTTTTTTCATCTGCGTTTATGTTGCACAGTTCATTTTCAAGTTGTTCTTGTTTGAAAAAAAGGGTACTGTTCTGATAATTGAAGCAGTTTAAACTTGGGGAATTCTTTTTGATAGTTCGGGAAACAGTTTTCGTTCAAAAGTTCAACAAACTGAATTTGGGGAAAGTCTTGAAACCTTCTTTCCATATGAACAATTTGCAAATCCAATATCTCGTAAGTTAGTGCGCTGAGAGATGTCTTTTGACTGTCACAGAATGATAAGTTACCATTCAAACACAAGCTGCATTTAATGCATTCATCAACGAATGTTTCCGTTCTTAATTGTCGTAAGTTTCTCAAAACAGTTCTTATTTCGTCGCAGCAAGCAGTTATACTGACAGATTTTAACTGAAGAACATTAAAGAGATGATCAAAGCACCCTCGGTAGAAGCAAAGCAAGTAGACAAACGTAGGATAATCCATCTGTCGTTTCATTCCCACAGCACAGCTCAAAGATTCTGGATCCCACTGAGAGTCTGTATCATCAAATATATAATTAAAAACACTATAAAGCCCTGAGAAATGACTAGATGTTTTTGAAACAGCCGTGGAACGAAAGTTCCAGCTAGTGTTGCTTGCATGTGACAATTTAAATCCTTTCCCAGTTAGCAATACAGTTCGTTTTGATGATTTGCTGAAAAACGAATGGAAGGCAGTAAGATCACTTACAAACATCCGTGTAACAGTACCAAATTCAGTTGGTGTGCGTAACAATGAGTAAACAGCGCATATGGACAGACCTGCTTCACCAGTTGTTGGAGTCCTCTTTCTCTGCCCGCCATTACTGAAGCGCCATCATATGTTTGGTTAACCACTTTTCCTTCCGCACTCCATTCTTTCAACACTGCATGAATAATGTTTGACAAACTTTCAGGAGTTGTATCTCCAGAAACATCGTAAAATCCAACTAATCTTTCCTTAGTTTTGTCTGCAGTACAGTACCTGAATATTATATTCTTTTGACTCTTGCACGACACGTCTAATGTCTCATCTGCCTGAATCGAAATGAAATTGCATTTCTGAATTTCAGATTTTATTTTCTCATTAACTACCAGAGTTATCATTTCTATTACATCATTCTGTATATCTGGAGAAGTTCCTTTAATGTATGAAGATAATGACAGATGGTCTCGGATTAACTGATCTCCTTGAGCTAGTAAATCCAACAATTCCAGATAGTTACCTTTGTTGCTGGAGGATTCGTCTTCTGGATGGCAGCGAAATGCTAGTTCTTGTTTACAAATAAATGCAATTGCCTGAATAAGACGAGCCAATACCCACCTGCTGGATGCAACTTGTTTGTTGTATTTTATTGCTGTCAGACGAGTGGCTTCAGAAAGGGCGTGCTCAATTCTACTTTTGCCCTATAACTGAAATGATTCTTTGTTCTGGAGGTGACGTTTTGATATCCGATGCTTCTTGTGCTTTCCTGTCAAAGTTCTTTGTTGTACAAATGCGCTCATTGCATCATTCCTTTTCACCACCGAACAGAAAACGTATATAACGATATAATCTGTTATTATCTGCATTCGCGGTCAGCAAAGCAACTTTTCGTACCAGGCTCTCTGAAAAGTGTGTTTTTGTTTGGCTTCACGTAAAACTACACTGAGTGTAGTAGTAGGTCGTTTGTCCTTCAATTCGTACTTTTCTTCGTACGTTAATGTAGAAAAAGGCGTTTTTAATAAAAATTCTATAAGGTGTCCAGTTGATGGATCACTCACGTTGATGACACAACGAAAATTTGCACAAAAATTACACAAGAATGACTACGAAAACAAACCGCGCGACTGTTCATTTCTGTGTTAAAAACCAGCATGGAAGCGGCAGAGACTAGTCTCGATACCTGCTAGCAAGTGCTTCGCACCGGCCTCCATGCAAGAGGGAAAGTGGAGGGGAGCCGAGAACGCTCAGGCGCACACAGCCAGGTAAGGGAAGGGAGGCGGAGACTGAGAGCAGTCGAGTCTGAAAGCAGGCAGATACATCTATACTCAGGGTGCGGCGGCGCGGGATACAAAACAGATGTCTTCGCACATTTAGTGCCCTTAGTAGAAAGCTGTTTATATTTTTGTTATGAATTACTATTGCAGCTTTTTTAAGCAGGAATACAGGGGAGACTAAGTCTCAAAGTCTCCCCTCACGCTACGCCATTGGAAATCAGTACCCAGAACAACCACCTCTGGCCGTAATAATGGCCTTGATACGCCTGGGCATTGAGTCAAACAGAGCTTGGATGGCGTGTACAGGTACAGCTGCCCATGCAGCTTCAACACGATACCACAGTTCATCAAGAGTAGTGGCTGGCTTATTGTGACGAGCCAGTTGCTCGGCCACCATTGACCAGACGTTTTCAGTTGGTGAGAGATCTGTAGAACGTGCTGGCCAGGGCAGCAGTCGAACATTTTCTGTATCCAGGAAGGCCTGTACAGGACCTGCGGTCGTGCATTATCCTGCTGAAATGTAGGGTTTCGCAGGGACTGAATGAAGGGTAGAGCCACAGGTCGCAACACATCTGAAATGTAACGTCCACTGTTCAAAGTGCCGTCATCGCGAACAATAGGTGACCGAGACGTGTAACCAATGGCACCCCATACCATCACGCAGGTTGATACGCCAGTATGGCGATGACGAATACACGCTTCCAATGTGCGTTCACCGCGATGTCGCCAAACACGGGTGTGACCATGGTGATGCTGTAAACAGAACCTGGATTCATCCGAAAAAATGACGTTTTGCCATTCGTGCACCCAGGTTTGTTGTTGAGTACACCATCGCAGGCGCTCCTGTCTGTGATGCAGCGTCAAGGGTAACCGCAGCCATGGTCTCCGAGCTGATAGTCTATGCTGCTGCAAACGTCGTCGAACTTTTCGTGCAAATGGTTGTTGTCTTGCAAAGGTCCCAATCTGTTGACTCAGGGATTGAGACGTGGCTGCACTATCCGTTACAGCCATGCGGGTAAGATGCCTGTCATCTCAACTGCTAGTGATACGAGGCCAGTGGGATCCAGCACGGCATCCTTATTACCCTCCTGAGCCCACCGATTACATATTCTACTAACAGTCATTGGATTTCGACTAAAGCGAGCAGCAACGTCACGATACGATAAACCGCAATAGCGATAGGCTACAATCCGACCTTTATTAAAGTCGGAAACGTACTGGTACTCATTTCTCCTCCTTACACGAGGCATCACAACAACGTTTCACCAGGCAACGTCCATCAACTGCTGTTTGTGTATGAGAAATGGGTTGGAAACTTTCCTCATATCAGCACGTTGTAGGTGTCGCCACCGTCACCAACCATGTGTGAAACCTCTGAAAAACTAATCATTTGAATATCACAGCATCTTCTGCCTGTTGGTTCAATTTCACGTCAGTAGCACTTCATCTTCGTGGTGTTGCAATTTTAATGGCCAGAGGTGTAAATTCGAGTTGATGTGTGTTTGGTTAAAGAGTTCAGTGCCAATATGGTGAAGCCATAAAGTTCCAAACATGTTTACATCGACTATGTCATCCATCCCATATCATTGGCATCATGTCGAGAGCTTATCATGTTCCAGGTATGTCCATAAATTACTTGCTTTAATCCCTCCTGCATAGTAAAGTTCGGTGTCCAGCGCCACTACAAAGAACGTTTTGATCGTTGTGGGCACATGCAAGTTTGATTAATGCTTCACACGAGTGTGCATTCCTCATTCAACAAACACTAAACATACGATTTGTGGACAGATTTTCTTGAAGTCTTTTTTCATTGCATATATGTTAAACATCCTTTTCTTATAAGTTTTCCTTACATGTCTTTGTAAAAGAGCGTAAAATTTTACATGACTTACATAAAGAAATAAAGCATGATGTAAATTTGCTCCTTATAGTTACACATAAATATCATTTTAATATTGCCCGACACAAGGGGTCTAATACATTTCACTTATATACAAGTTTATACATGAATTAGTCACATAATGCATATTAATATTTAAGTACAATTGAATAACATTTAAGAAGTCGTTTTCACGTTCAAAGTCAATAAAGTTTCATGAAACTTATTTCATATTGATTCTCATCATTAATAAATAATTTATGTTTACAACTTTTATGATAAGCTAGCACTCCCTTTAATTTTTAAACTGATGATGTAATCTTTGTTTAGATGAATAATTTGCAAAACATGTTACATGTGAGGACTGAAAAAACAATATACATATACGCAACCTAATAATAAGCTTGAACTACTACCATCATCTCATTTAACTGAAGCGTTTGTTATTCCAGATTGCTGATGAAAGGAATAAAAAACTTCACTCTCAGATTTTCAACACGAGCAAACATAATTATACTTAGTCACACCTCTCTCAGTTCTACCAAGAGGTGGTCTATGAATCCCAAGGGAATTATGATAAGGTATGGAATGAAGCAGTTATCATCCTCTGTTGCAATCCATCGTTTACACATAACACAATAACAGAAAAAATATATAATCCTTTGGTATTACTGGACTTTGCCTTCATTTCACATAATTTTACATGCTATAACATCTTCATATTCACTCATAATATAGAAATTACCACGTTGATATGCATATATATAACTATTCGTGTTGTGATGTGGCCCACTTCTTTTGGTACCAGGTACCTAAATTCTCTTTCTTCTCATTACTGGGATGTGTCATTGCATTGTTCCCTGTAAAAAAGAAAAAACTTAATATTAACCTATAAACTGAGTATGTAGTTGCTCTGAGGCAAATCAATGTACCATTCGCACTTATAGCATATATATTCTCATTCAGTACGCAAATGTTTTTAGTTCATTATTTTCTGATTCCCAGAATTCAATCCTCATTTGTGAGCGCTCACACATCCACAGTATGTCATTGCTTTCACTCCCCTTCCCATATTCGTACAATGAGTGCACATAAAATTAATACATATCCTCCTACACGAGGCACAGTGTCAGTACCCTCTCTCATACCTTATTCAGAGTGCGATCGTATCCCCAGAATTATTCATTCTTTCATGTTCTGTACAGATTTCCTGTACTACAGTGCTTACTTTATTTAGCATATTGCCATAATGTAGATTATTGTGTGTATACTGTAAATAGTAACCTAGTGAGTAGATATCTTCCCATAGTTAGTTCATTTTCTTTCTTTCCATTTAAATATTTTCTTATCTTAGTTTTCTTTTCTTGTATTAATTTTATTCTTGTAGTGTAGACCACAGGATTTATTTTAGTAACCAATTTATATTCATAATCTTTCAGATATATTGAACTTGGTGTACAGATATTAATGCATCTAGCATCTCAAGCAATATGTTGGACTCATTTTGTCTTTGTGCATACACCGAGGTCACTGTCCTGTGATGCAAATTTCTGCTCTGCTTGTGCATTGCCTATCACTGTTATGCTACATCATTTATTTCTCCCCACTACATTTATCAATTTGTGGTTGAAGGGTGTGTGTATTTTAATAGTGAATTGGCATCGTGGCTATTAAATTCAGCTTATTACTTGTTTCACAATATCCTTTAGTCAGTGAATACAGCCTTAAATAACTAATTACTTACCTTATTTCTGTTTACACAAGAGAGAACTTATCCTAAAACTAAGTGAACGTCTATCATAGTTTATAGTGAAATATTGTCACTATCTTTAAGCACAATAACTTCATGAGTTGGTTTAACCTTTTGTCAGAACCATTTAGTGTACATATTGCTTTAGATTATTGTGTGGAGAAAAACTCTTGTCCTTTTCATTTACAGGATAAGCTTATCTATGAGATCCTGGATGAGGGACTCGAGTAATTACAAATGGGCCAATGTATAAGAGTTGCCATTTGCGGTTAAGTTTTACGTGTTTGGTAGGCTTCGGGTGCATTCGCAGTAGTACTTCTTGTCCTGTATGGAACTGTACAGTGCACCCTAATCTTTTGTCATAAGATTTTTTTATCCGCTCTACTCTTCCTTCTAGATTAACCAAGGCCTGGCGGTTTTTTTTTTTTTTTTTCAAGTTACGTATCTTCCTTGGTTACTTTAGATAGAAGTTTTTTCCCACTCATTCATTTCAGGTTTCTTTAACATTAAATCAGTTGGTATAAAATCTGTCGAAGTATATGACAAGGCATTAATGATTTACTGAAATGGTGAGACGAACTCGATCCATTTTGTATGTTTCAGTGGTGTGCAGCAGCGTATAAATCTATTAAATTCCTTAAATCCCTTGCTATGGGGCTTGTCTCAGTGTGAAATCGTGATATCAGAATGCGTTTTATTTTATTTGTAGTCGTGATTTCCTTCTAGCCGCTACCCATGAAGTACGATACATTATCATTTAACATGCTTCGAAAGAATATTTTGACTACTTATTGAACTACCCTGAAACGGAAAACAAAGTGGAGAAAATTTGCATTCCAATAGGTGACCCTCTAGTAAATGACCCAACATACGAAACTAAAACAGCAATTTGAAAAAAAAATTGCTAAAACCACCAAGCAGCTGGACTGTCGGAATATCAGTGGAATTGCAGGCATGTGGTGGTCACAAATTTCACGAGAAATTGTTTCATCTTAATCCTAAAAAATGTCTATATCGAAAAAAAAGATGAGTGGGGGGAATAAAGCACCCTCCCTATACATAAGAAAGGAGATACACGAAAGTGCAGGAATTACGGAGAAATTTTCCTACTATCAACAGCATACTATAATATTGCTAAGATTCACCCCTTATAGCGAGATAATAATTGGGGACTACTAAAAGGCTTATCGAAAAAAAAAAACAGGTCGACTACCAATGAAAAAGTGTGGAACAAAACATGATTATCCATTACCTGTTCGTTAACTTTCAGAAGATCTACGATTGAGTTCACAGTAAAATGGTAGGGGAAATCATAGCAGAATATCTATTGCCTAAAAAGCTCGCCAGCCCGGTCAAAAAGTGTATGAAGAAGACAGTAAGCAGAGTGACATACTGCAGTTCGTTTTCGGACTATTTTGAGAACAGAACTGGACAGAAGTAAGGAGTTGTGCCATCACCACTTAGTTTCAACCTTATCGTGGAAAAAGTACTAATAGAAACATCACAGATAATTAATTAAATATGCTCGCTTATGTAGATGATGTAGTTTTAATAGGAAGTAATGGTGGTGAAATTGAAGCCCTTCTAATAAAACCTCCATGAAAACTGATTTAAAAATTAGTGAAGAAAAAACAGATACGTCATCACTCAAAGGGAGACATGACTACAGAATTTTAAGGACAACACACAACTTTAAATACCTTGGTGCAAATGAAAATGACCGCAACATAAGACATCTCGATACCAAATTAGACTACGGAATGTAAATAAAATTTACTTTTCCACCCGAACACTTCTTTCCTCCAGGTTCCTGACCACGAAAACCAGGATGAACCACAATCATCTGACCAGTACTGCTGTATAGAACGGAGACATGGAAGCATCAGCAGAAAAGATGGCCACTAATTCTCAGTCTCCGAAGATAAAGTGTACAGTAAGTATAGGTGCCAACGTTTGATCAAGCAATATAGAGATGGGTGTGGAGATCCAACGAAGAACTAATTAAGCTAACCGACCAATTTCAGTAGTGAACATCGCGAAATCAAGACGTTTGCAATGACCAAACCCTGTTTTCAGGTTGGACACTGATAGAATAGTCCGTCAGATATATGACAAGAAGGTAGGAGGCTCGAGATCCTGTGGACAATCAAGATGTAGATGGCAAGATGAGATGACTTTAGACTGCATAGTGATAGGTATCTTGAATGGAAAATAGTGGCACAAGACAGCAAGAACTGGAGACAGATGGAGAATGTGACATGGGATCATCACATCCCAAAGATGCAAATTGAGTGAGTGAGTGTGTGAGTGCATAACACTGACCAGGTGCTAAACATACACAATAGAAACAAATAGGAGAAAATGATATTCACAGATCTTTGTCTCATATGCTCTACGAAGTCGTTTGAGGATTTGTTATCTGTTACTGAACCTCCACTTTCAATAAAACGCTTACGCCACCAATAAATAGTAGGCCTACTGGGAGGATATTTACCATATTCTGTAAGAAACTTACGTTATACAGTTGTCGCAGTCTTCGACTCTTCAAAGTAAAACACACAGCGAGTATACTCAGTACCGGTAAAAGCAGCGATCTTCGTCGCAACCATTCTAGCGTACCAGGTGAGTCAAAACTTGATTAATTTACCTTTACGATGAAAATCATATGAATGATGTAAATCATATGAATAAGTTAATAGGAATTTTTAAAACTGTAAAGTCCTTTTTGATACACTCTGTACTAGGTCAAGTACAGATACTGAAACAATACTGAGAAACGAAGGAGAACATAACGAGGAGAACATAACGGAAAACATTAATTTTTTACCCTATATACAAAAATTAGGTCTATATCATGACCCCTCCCCCCCCCCCCCCCCTCTTCCACCCTGGTTAAATTTATCCCAATGCAGATGGTAGTGAGTCAGATAATTTAACTGTGTGTCGCCTCGAAATTTTTGTGATCTTTTTGATCTGTGGATCTGCATAAAACGCACTTTTCTGTAGTGATTCTCAATGCAAGATTAAAAAGAATGTTAACTACAATCCACAATATACACATCGAATTCTGGTACAGATGTTTTCCTCTTAGTTTCGTCACTATAAATGATATTAACAGCTCTTTTCAACAGCACTAATCACGGTGCTTTGTCATGGGCTTTCGTACAGACTATACCATACTTAAACTATATGTTCAGACGGAATGGGGGTATATACTTTCATAATTGAAAAATATGTTTACAGTTATAAATTTTCGTTTAACGCGTGTCTTATATTTCATTGTCCGAAGAAGAGTAGATAACTCTTCTTACCTATTTCTCTCAGATGGTATTTTGTCTTCGTTCGACCGAGCGAGGTGGCGCAGTGGTTAGCACACTGGACTCGCATTCGGGAGGACGACGGTTCAACCCCGCGTCTGGCCATCCTGATTTAGGTTTTCCGTGATTTTCCTAAATCGC
This sequence comes from Schistocerca gregaria, assembly GCF_023897955.1. Classification (NCBI taxonomy): domain Eukaryota; kingdom Metazoa; phylum Arthropoda; class Insecta; order Orthoptera; family Acrididae; genus Schistocerca; species Schistocerca gregaria. Next base: position 615,508,576 of record NC_064923.1, on the reverse strand, counting down.
ACCAGGCAAATGCCGGGATGGTTCCTTTGAAAGCGACGGCCGACTTCCTTCCTCGTCCTTCCCTAATCCGATGAGATCAGTGACCTCGCTGTTTGATCTCCTCCCCCAAACAACGCCCCCCCCCTCCCCCCCCCCTCCCCCCCCGTCGTTGTTCCTTTGGGGCGCCTCACACAAGCAACGGTTGCAAAGATCAGTCATCTGTCCACAGACCGCCCGAGTGTGGGCAAGCCCGTGATCCATCACTGCTTGCTCGTAATTCACAGGCAATCTGATGAATCGCTTGCTATGTATAATAATTTGGCTGCCAGGTACTTGCCAGCAAAGTAAAATTATGGGAATACTGCTTTCTATGCTGGGAATACTGTTGCCCACATTCTGTTCAACAGTAAAGACAAGATTCAACCTTTAGAATAGACTGGAATTTATTGGATTTCCTGCAATCTGGATGGAAAGTTATACAAATGTGAATCTGGGAGGTATGTAACCACTAAACTGACTGAAAGCGAAAGGACTTGAAGAATAAAAAAGAAATATTACACCTTTGCTGAATATACTTTAAAGGAATGTCAATCTTATATTTTCCGTAGACCAAATAAAGGTAGAAAACAAACATTACTCGAAACCCTGGCTATCAATAAATACCAATCACAAAATCGTAATTTAATGCTTAACGATCAAATACGATTCCACTATTCTTCCTTGCTGAAGTATCAGCAGTCAGTTAACACTTTCTCACCATAACATTTTATGCTCGTAGTAAATAGTATAACTGTTTCACACGCACATTCCATTGACTCCTTATCCTCCTCTACCCCCAACACCCTCTCCTTTTTTTTCTGTTTCTATTTTTATTTTATACGTCCATTTCCGAGGAACGAGGAACGAGGAACGAGGTAATACATGAAATTAACATCATAAAAACTAATAAAAATAAATAAAATTAGCACGAATCCTATGCAGTCGACAAGCTGCCTAATACTCGTATAAATTAACATCAGCAATATAACACTAAAAGTTGTTTAATTTATTACGGGGAACTCCCCAACAACAACAAAAAAGTGAGTCATTAGAGAATTGTGTAGCTTACACTTAAATGTGCATGGATCATTGCTAAGATTTCTTTAAGTCTCGTGGTAGATAACTGTAAATGGATGCAGCGAAATACTGCACACCTTTCTGAAAAGAGTCAGGGAGGTGTCATCCAAACGCAGGTCGGATTCCTGCTTAGTATTAACTGAGTGAAAGCTGTTATTTCCTGAGAATAAGTTTATGTTATTAATACCAAGAAACATTAAAGAAAGTATATATTGAGGGGCATCACATTCACCAGTTAGTTTGTCCATATATCATAGTAGTCCTGCTAGCACTCACTTGTGTACTGTGTGTGGTGTACACCGTGATACTTCTGCCAATGGCTTTGCAAAAACAGACAACGGGATACCCCAATCACTGGTTATACAATGTTACTTATAATCCGTCTTGATTGCAAAAATGTTTATTCATATGACAGGTTTTAGTTCATCTAGAGCCATCTTCAGATCTGAAACGACAATGATACTACTTTACTATTTCACAATTGCAAACCTTTTTCATCCTATCCGATCAACATCAAATGTACCAGAAAGTACGTGCAATTTCGGTTACAGGAGTAACCCGTCCACACACAGCAACCTTCACATGCTACGTCACATTAAACTGGCTGGCAGAATGCACGTCATTTATACTAATTATAAAACTATTACCGGCAGGTGGCGTCTGGTACATTTGTTACATTACATATGCACATGCTGTATTTAAGTAGATTTTTCTAATTTACTTTTATTTCTAACATTACTTAGTTAAAATCTGTAATTGTCAATGTTAAAAATTTGTACTTGTCAAAATTAAAATACGCAATAAAATTATGATTCTTGTACGATCTAAAACAGAGGGCGATTTCTATATCCATGGGGCTGGTGTAGTCTTGTTTTCCTCCATGGTCTGCTTCTGCGGTTCCCGCTATTTCGGTGTTGGGCCGCGAGCCGTTCTGCCGTCTGATGTCCATCTCCGTGGGTACGAGGGCCGTGCATGAAGGCCCCGTCAACGACGTTAAGCGCTGCACGCATCTTCCAGCTTATTCACCATGCACCATCTCTCATTCTTCTGGTTGGACTTCTATATGCAACAGTGATCATCTCAGTAAGTCGTTATAAATACTAAAATAAGAGTTATGATTGAACTCGCTTTGCTCGTTGAAGATTAAATCGGGATCTTTCTTTTTGTGGGTTATATTTCAACTTCTTCCAAAATGTTAAGAAACCGTCCCTTATGAGCTGTATGTAGGATGTCTAAGTTTTGTTCAATGTTCGTGACTGAGTGCTTTAAGGCACCCATATGCGACACAAACACTGCTTTGTTTTGAGAATAGATGTGCTCCCTGAATCTGGTTTCAAAGTTCCTAGCAGTCTGTGCTATGTATTGTTTACAGCAGTCATCACATTTGATCTTATATACATCTGAATCCTGAAATTTATTCCTACTATTACATATTTTATGCCGAAGCTTCAATTTTAGCGTGCAATATGTTCGGAACCCTATTTTAATGTTGGATTTACGAAAGCATCTTGTTGATCGGATAGGATGAAAAAGGTTTGCATTTGTGAAATAGTAAAGTAGTATCATTGTCGTTTCAAGTCCGAAGATGGTTCTAGATGAACCGAAACCGGTCATATGAATAAACATTTTTGCAATCAAGTCGGATTATAAGTAACGTTGTATCTGCCAATGGCCACTGTGGCCGATTCCGGGCGCCAGCAGCCAAGGACAGGGGCAAAAGTCGCACCTAATTCAGCGGTCGGGAGGGATGTGGACGCATTCTGTAACCACGTGGGGGGTTGGCTGGCGGATGTCCTCGGCTCTTGTGAAGAACGGACACATATTGCGAATGTCCTGATGGACAACGAGAAACATGCTGAAAATTCGTGGATCCCTGCAGGGACTAAGCTAGAGCGTGGAAACAACAGCGTCAAGAATTTGCATAGTGAGGCGTGTCAAACCGTGGAAACGCGATAGAAGTCAGCCAAACTAAAAAAAAAAAGCTTTGCCGGACGTAAGAATGTTGGTTATAAATCGCGAACGCCAGCACATTCTTAGACGAAGCGCAAACATAACACTAACTAGGCCACACGCAGAGAGACCTGGTTAGTGTGGCCGGTTTCGCAGCAACTAAGAAATGCTTTCTTTCCTGCACTGGGAGGATTAGGCACGAAACGACGTTCAATCATTGGGTAGCATTGCAAATGTAGTCTGCCAATGACAACGTGAGAAGATGAAAAATCGAGGAGCCTGTGAACTACGACGAGTGATCAGAAGTGAAGGGACACTCTGTGAGACAGGGCGAAAGTAAGAGGATTTGGAGGTTCTTCCACCCATCGCCTACTTGGTCTGCTGGCTTTGAATCTATACTTACTCCAGTCCTAATGTTCATCGTCGCTTTGTGGCTTGTTCTTTTCCTGTTCGATGTCATGTGGACGGATCCTTACAATCCACTTCTTGGGAATGAAACATTCGATTGAGCGTTGCAGTTTCCTCGCCTAACATCCGCCTTCCGACACCGCGGTAACACTGCTTCGGCCACGAAACCCACGGCGACCTGTCAACGTGATCAGTCGTGTCCCTCCTTGCAAAGCCATGGCACACAGGTGATGACAGCCGAATCGCGCTGCATAGCTCCGAGGCGAAGCGCCTGCAATTCCAACGCCTACTGCCGTCCTCACCACACGACAAATAACTACGAAGAAAGGTGAGATGGTTCATTACCCCCCCCCCCCCTACCCCTTATAAACAAAGTCTTGTCGCTGCCCAGTCTAATCGGCACTGAGATTTGTAATTCTTACCTGTAAAAGGTACTGTAATAAAAGCAACTACATCATGTTTTAATCCTCTAATTAACCTGTAATATCCGTGCACCAATCCCTTAATCTCAGAACCTTATGCTTTTTGATTTCATTTAATTACTGATATCACTTAATTATTGGCTCCCAGCGTGGGGTAAGCTCCTTATTAATCTGCATGTTAGCTCATGTCAGAGATGGGAATTTTTAATTCTCTCCACTGTAGCACCCAACGTACGGCCATCTCATTAATAAATTCCTTGCTACGTCTTATCATACAGTTTTGAAGGACATGCTTCAGTACATTTACATACTTTTAATCTGTGAGAAACATTTATTTATTCTTAGCACCTCTGTATATTTCATTATGTTTGTGTTTCCTTTTTTTTTTGTATGAGATCTATAGCCATTAAAGGTAACGCATCTCTGGAAAAACAACCTTTGTACAGCTATAAACTCTCGTTGATGTTGTGTAGACTGTCTATTTAGCCTGAGGGTGGTCAAGAAAGCAGAAAGCCGGATCACAATTAACTAATTGGAAGTTAATCGAATAATAAAAACAATGAAGAATAAAATGTCCTCAGGGATTGACGAGATACCTTGTTCAGTCATGATGAGATGTGCTAGTGTCATATCAGACCCACTCACACACATCATAAACATATCATTTTCAGAAAGTGTCTTTCCACAACGATTAAAAATTGCAAAAGTAAAACCATTGTATAAAAAGGGCAATATACATGAAGTGGGAAACTATAGACCAATAGCTTTATTATCGGTATTTTAAAAGTAATAGAGACAGTCATGAAAAACAGAATTACAAATTACTTCGAGAAATTCAATCTATTGTCTGTAAACCAAGACGGCTTTCGCAAAGGAATGAGTACAGAGTCAGTCATCACACAATGCATTGAAAATATTGTAACGGGGCTAGATAAGAACAACAGTTCAATAGGAATTAATTTGGACCTCTCAAAGGCATTTGATACTGTCCAACATGATATCCTGCTAGACAAATTAGAATATGTCGGTATACGAGGAGTAGCTAAAAAGTGGTTTCAGTCATATCTCCATAATAGGAAACAGGTAGTAGAAATTGCAACAACAAACAGTAAAAACCAAAGTATTTTTTACAGATCGGATACTCAGACTGTGCCAGTTGGGGTACCGCAGGGGAGTGTTCTAGGACCTCTCCCATTTCTTCTTTACATAAATGATATCAAGATTCCACTAAATGGTAATCATATAACCCTGTTTGCGGATGACACAAAACATTGTAGTAACTGACATAAACCGGGTATTGCCAACATCTGCAATCAGAGTTATAGAATATTTGCAAAATTGGTTTGAAGTGAACAAATTAACCATAAATATCTCTAAAACTAATTATATCCATAACAGGAAAGCAAAGTCACACTGTGATCTAGATCTCAGAATACAAAATAAAGAAATTTTGAGAGTTGCTACCACAAAATTCTTAGGTGTACATATAGTCGAAAATTTAGACTGGAAATCCCATATCCTGAATCAATTGCATAAGTTAAGCTCTGCTTGCTTTGCTTTACGTGTTATTAGTTTTGTATGTAGTAGGGAATGTAGCAGAACTGTTTACTTTGCTTATATACATTCTGCTATTACCTATGGCCTCGCCTTCTGGGGTCATAGTAAGAAAAATCTCAAAACCATCTTCACTCTACAAAAACGAGCTGTTAGAATAATTACCAACAGTTCAAGGCTAACTCCTTCAAAGCAATTATTTAAACAGCTGAATATTCTACCCCTACTGTGCCTCTATATACAGAATAGTATAATTAATGTAAGAAGAAATATTAACAATTTCCAATCCAACTCGGATCTACATACTTACAACACAAGAAAGTGCAATGACATTCATATAAAAAGAGTTAACAAGGCTTTAGCGTAGAAACAAACAAACATACAAGGAAGCAGATTGTATAACAAACTACCGGTAAAGATAAAAGAAATAAAAAAATTGTCTTCATTTAAAGTAGCAGTATTCAAATTTTTAATGACCAACTGCTATTATAGTGTAAAAGAATACCTGGAATATCTTCATACTAAACAATTATATTTATGTACTCTATGCCAATAGTAATTTTTGTCTGACTGTTGCTATGATCTAAATAAATAATATGTACAAAAGTGCTTTAATTATATGTGTTACATCTAAATATCAACTGTGTATTCTATGTAAAAAGTCTTTCTCATACATCAATGTAAAAAAATCAAAGTTGTACGTGCTATTTCAATGTGGTCTGATGTTATGTAGTCTACTATGCACATCTGTGTTTTGTATAGTATTGTTCGCCCTATATGTGAGTGTGTATATATATACTATGTATTTTTTGACGAAATCCATGCAATGTACTTTGTCTCTGATGAATAAACTACTACTACTACTACTACTATAAAGTAAATACTGTATTTTGCGGAACATGAGTACTGTGTATTTCAGTTCAAAATATCTATGTTGCTTCAAGTACAGACGAAATATTTTATAAACGCTATTCTACAGCTGCAACCGAGTACCTTGTCATTTCGTATAATCTTTCTCTCCTTCATACAGTTTATAACAACAGTTAGGGAAATTAGTAGAGGTGCTACTGACAACATTTCTATAAACTTATCGAGATTACAAAACTATTATGCAAACACTTGCAGTTAAATTACAAGACTAATGAATGAAAGAGGAACCGAGCACTAATGAATGAAAAACAAATTGGATTAAAGAGACCGTAAAGATACACACACTTCGCTTGGCGTCGTTAAAAAGTGTATTGAATTCTGTAAAGGAAGCTGCAGTTCCTAAAAGAAGCTGCAGTTCCAAGAAAAAGCGTTTCAAAACAAGTTAATAAATTTTGATTCTCATTTCTTCATTTATTTTTCTGTAAATATTTGTGGGGCATATAGATCAACTGACGCTACTGCTAAACGCAGTAATTCATTTTCCATAGCTCAAATCCTCTACAGAGTGGCGTTTGTAACACGGGTTGAATTTGCTTGGTAAAGCCATAGTGTGTGGAAGGTCGAAGCAAGTTTAGTAGTTGAAGGACAACAGTCAAGATGACTGACTAATTTGGCTTTGTAACATCAGCCAACATGGCTTTGCTGTGCTGCTACAGCCCACAACTGAAAGAAAGGCGAAACTGCAGCCGTTACTTTTCCCCCTAAGGGCATATAACATAAACTAATGGCGGAACCCTCTTGGGTACAATATTCGGAAGGTAAAATAATCCACTGTTCGGATCTCTTGGCGGGTACTATTTAGGAGGAAGTCGTCATGAAAAACAAGAAAGCTGTGTTCTATGGACTGTAGCGTGGAATGTTGGATTCCTCAATTGGGTAGGCAGATTAGATAATATAAAAATAGGAAATGATTAGGTTGAAATTAGATGTAATGGGAATTAGCGAAGTGGCAGGAAGAAGGATTTATGATCATGTCAGTACCGTATTATCAACACAAATTGAAGTCGGAGTAATGCAGGACTAGACCTCATAATGAATAAAGCAGCAACAATGTGTATAATCTACAATAAACAGTATAGTGACGGATTATTATAACCAAGATAGACGCAAAGCCGAAAACCACTACAGTAGTACAAGTCGATATAACAACTAGCTCCGCAGATGATGAAGAGGCTAAAAGGATGTATGATGTGGCAAAGGAAATTACTCATATAGTTATGGGAGACGAAAATTTAGTTATGATGGGTGACTGTAATTCTATAGTAGGAAAAGGAAGAGAAAAAATAGTAGAAGAACTTGGACTTGGAAAAGGAATGAAAGAGGAAGCCACGCAGTAGAAGTTTCCACAGAGAGTAATTTAATCATCGCTGACACTAGGTTTAAGAATAATGAGATAGGACTGCGTACTTTGAAGGGACCGGACGACACTGGAAGGTCTCAGATTGATCACATATTGATGAGACAGAGATTTCGGAACTAGATTTTAAGCTGTAAGACTTTTCCAGGGGCAGAAGTGGACTCTGATCATAATTTATTGGTTATGAATTGCTAATTAAAACTGGATACATTGCAGAAAAATAAGAATTTAAGGGAATGGAGTTTGGATAACTTGAAGGAAACAGAGGTTGTTGAGAGTTTCAAAGGGAGCATTAGGGAAAGTTGGACTAAAATATGTGGAAGGAATATAACAGAAGACTAACGGGTAACTTTGAGAACTGAAATAAGGAAAGCAGTAGAAGATCACCTGGGTAAAAAGACGAAGCCTAATATAAATCCTTGGATAACACAGGAGATACTGAATTTAACTGAAGAAAGGATAAAATATAAAAATGCAGCAAATGAAGCATGCAAACGAGAATACAAACGTCTAAAGAATGAGACTGACAGAAAGTGCAAGATGACTAAGCAGGAATTGCTAGAGAATAAATGCAAGGCTGTATGAGCATGCTTAACTGGAGGAAATATATGAACCGCCTGTTAGAAAATTAGAGAGATAGTTGGAGAAGCAGCTGTATGAATATCAGTTCAGATAGCAAGTAAGTACTAAGCAAAGAAGGGTAAGCTGGAAAGTGGAAGGAATATGTATAGAGTGTCAATATAAGAGGAGAAAACTTGAGGGCAATATTATCATAAGAGGAAGAAGGTGAAGATGAGCTAGTAGATGTTATATTATGAGAAGAATTTGAAAGAGCACTCAGAGATCTAAGTGGAAAAAGCTCCCTGGAGTAGATGACATTCCCTCTGATTTATTTAAATCCTTGGCAGAACCAGCCATGACAAAAGAATTATTCCATCTGGTGTGTAAATATATGAGACAGGCGAAATACCCTCAGACTTTAGAAATAATGTAATAATTCCAATAGCAAAGATTGAAAATGCTCTTAGGTGTGAATGAAACCGAACCATCAGTTTAATAACTCATTGTTGTAAAATATTTACATGAATTGCTTACAGGAGAATGGAGACACTGGTGAAACATGAATTGGGGACGATCAGTTTGGGTTCTGGAGAAATGTAGTGTTATATCGCAGTTAATTTATTTTGCATGGCTAGGTGAAACTGAGAGAGCAAGAACCTGTGAAAGCAGGTCAGTTCAGGCTAGCCAGTAGTATAACAAGGAGTACCCTAGGACAGCTTGCATTTTTGTCAGATTTTGCCAGTCCCCTATGACATCATTGATGACTTCATGCATTGTTGCCCAATTTCTCCCCCTTTGACTTATGCCAATTGACCTATCTATAAAAAGACAGGAAATTCAAAATAGTCCAATTATGTTACAGGTTCCCCACCACCACTCCCCCATAGCAATACTTTTGGAAGTAGGGCTGCTGTCCTAGGTATAAATTGGTAGGAAATTAAAAAAAATCCAAGATTATTCATTGTCCTGTTGGTGTCAACTTCAGGGACAGGCTCTATGGTGTCAGAATTCAAGATGGCTGATCTGGGGTACTGCCAGAGGCTCTGTGATGTCTGAATTCAAGATAGCTGCTGACCTGGTAATTCCGGCATAGGATCTACGACATCAGAATGCGAGATGTTGACTTGCGCAGTCTGCATGATCCAGAGTCCAAGATTGCGACTTGTGTATACCGGGGCAGCGTGTATTATGTCAGAATCCAAAATAGCGATGCAGGATGCCAAGTAAGGCATATTGGAACAGTCTACATGGTTTTCAGGTCACTTAAATACAAGATGGTGGACCTAGCGGTATTAGGGCAGCCTCCATGGTTTTCAGATCACTTATGCTAAGTTTAAACTGGCACAAAATTTTTAAAAAAAACATTGCTTTTCCACTTTCCTATGACATTACAGTTCACTTGTTTGAAAAATTTCCTCCCACCCCTCTGATATAACAGTTTAAATAATTGTCATCCTCAGTCTGGATCTGACTTGTCCTAAATTTAAGTACACTTGCACTATGATTAAACAACTACTACATTGATGGGCTAGGATATAAGTATTTCTGTATTTATTTGAATAAATACACACCAGGGAAAGCTCCCTTCTGTGGACGCACAGTTCACCACAGGGCTGTGAGCAATGTAAAGTCACATGTTGTGTCAGAGTGAGTGCTGGGGAACTGGCTGTGCAGAGCCACCAAGTCGCGCATCTCGATTATCTGGCGTGAAGGTCAAGTCATGGTCTCACACAGCAACACAGTGCACACTGCCCTAAGTTAAAAATTGTGGGAGATTAAAAATACAAGAACATAGTTCCGATTTGCATCGCTAGTATGATGTTTATGGTGGCACTGCAGTCATCCCTCATATCTACTCTAACATCACAGTCCATGTGGTCCAAGTTAAAATGGCAAGGAAATCTAAAATATGCAAGAAGTTCACATAATTATGGTTTAGTCATGTTAAAAATGGTGGGAAATTCAAAATAACCAATAGCCCATAAAGATGTTCTTCAGGAAGATTAAAAAATTCAAACACACTTATCCTTTGGAGAACTTGTGCAAATGGCTCAAAAGCTTAAAAAATGGTAGCATGTTCATCTTACAATTTATCACAAAAATTAACGTGTGACAGCTAGCGAACAAATATTAAGATATTTTGGTCATAACAGACAACAGCTGTGTTAAAAACTTCGAAGTTATATATTCCAGTCATGTGTCAAATGCACAAAGAACAAAACGCCTCTATTCGAAGAAGAATGCCGAATTATGGCTGCCAAAAATGCGGCAACTTCATGTGACGAAACAACGACGTCGAATGAGAGTAAAGGTTTACACCCTCCTTATCCATGGAATTTCAACACGATGAAACTGTCACCCGTGTCAGACGCTGGACCACACCACTTTCTGTTGGCAAATGTCTGGAAATGCTGGCAAATAGACCCTCCAAACGTCCATCTAATGGGAAATGACATCATTAGCATAGTGAAGGTATGAATCATAGGTGGCCGGCCAAGAACGCTGTCGACAGCGGCACCCTCCACAAGCTAGATAGTCAGCAGCAGTAAGCGGTACGTCACCCCACTAACACACCGCAATTCTTATCGTGAAACATTAATGGGAAAGCTTATGCAACATAAAAGTCGCGGCAGGCAGCAGAATGATTCACATCTCACGTATGGAGCTCAGAGACAGGAGAAATTGGGACTGTTATGGAAGCACACATTCCTTTTCCTGTCGCTAAGTAACTTTACTTGCTGGTTTGATACGTTTTTGCAAAAATCTAGCGACACCAACTATGTTAGACACCAACTGTACTAGAAGGAGGTATGAGACCCGGTACCATCGATCAGAGTCCTTTAATGTTCGTATCTGAAATCCGAAAAATCTGAGATTTACTGCTAGATCTGGGAATGAATGTTCAGTAGCACATTGGTATACATATCAGAGTCGATTCTGTTTTACTCAGGAAAGCTGCTGGTGTCTGTGATACATCTAGAATTTGAGGCAAAAAACGTAGACTATTTCCTGTAATGATTAATAAAATTCTTTTCCGGGCTATTATGCCGTGGTCTGATGGATTTCGCATTGTAACCCAACGTTTCGTCCCCATCTGCGGAGGACATCTTCAAAGGGGTTCGTGGCTTCTGTTAACTTCCGAAACACACACTGTCTCACTACTTCATCTCTCTTTTCGGACATAACAATGTGAGAATGTAGCACTTCGATTCTGATGATGACGACTAGAGAAACATACGCACAATGATGACTAATTTCTGTCACTGACACGGAACAGCCGGCCGCGGTGGTCTCGCGGTTCTAGGCGCGCAGTCCGGAACCGCGCGACTGCTACGGTCGCAGGTTCGAATCCTGCCTCGGGCATGGATGTGTGTGATGTCCTTAGGTTAGTTAGGTTTAAATAGTTCTAAGTTCTAGGGGAGTGATGACCTCAGATGTTAAGTCCCATAGTGCTCAGAACCATTTGAACCATTTTTTTTTTTTTTTTTACACGGAACTGTTACAGTTATGAAACTAACCGTTTGGTCAAATGTCGCAAAGCGACAGCATACAAACTGACAGCTGTAGTATTATTTGTAACTTTCCTGGGAAAAGGCACGCGGTGTGTTAAAGTTGATAGGTGAGAGCAGAATTTCTCCACTGCTGGTGCGACGCCTGGCAGGAGGCCTTCAGGCACTGCGAGCGCAAAGCAAGGATGATGGGAGAGGACACCTGTGTTCTGTGACCGAAAGACTTCCGTGGTCTCGCTTGCGAAGGCGGAGTTCCGGAGATGCGAGGTGTGTTTCCAAAAGGCATGAGGACCCGGGAGGGACCGTGAGCGAAGTTAGAATGGCCACGGGATGTCCCATTTGAGAACTCCTGTTGGAGCCTCCGTCAGTTTTCCATACACAGAGTGGGAAAAGAGCTTCATCTTTGTCCGGAAAAATTCTCAGCCAGTGACGGCACGAGCCTTGTATAGTGTCAACCCATAGTGAGTTTACAGATATACCTTAGCCGCCTATTGAGAAAGTTCTACGTTATTTTGCCGGTATTTTGAAGGGAACGGAGAAACTCTCGATTGTCAGTATGGCAAAACTTATGCATACTCCCCTCCACAGTATAGCGATAAGGAGCAGACGAAGTGCAAGAAACACGCGTCTTTGACGTCCAGCGCGTGAGGTGTACTAATGTACAGGGTGACAGTTATTGAACTATGTGAAATAAAATCGTCATAACTTCTGAACGGTTTGCGTTAGGACGTTCAAACTGCACGGTTGGCCGCGGGTCATGATGGGAATTAGTGCGCGCATTGTTGTTTGGTTTAGTGACGAGCCCACATTCATTTAACATTAGGAGGACCGCAAGCAGGCAACTACCTGCAAGGACCGACAGGGCTAAATTGGCCCCATGTTTATTTTTGTTTATTTGATCATATTGTGATAGGTAATGGAATGGAACACACATATATAGCTTTTGTTGATTTTTATTAATAAAATAAATACATTACACACACACACACACACATACGCCGTAGTTCACCGCTGCTTACTGCTGCACTTGTCGCATCACCCTCGTCTTCTCACGTTTGCTACATACTGCTTTCTCACAACCTGAACAAAGAGTAGCAGTATGTTTCCTTTACATAGGTACGAATTTTACACTTCTCTCTCTTAGTTGACCTCTGTGGTCTGCCTTTAGTATCTGCATGATTTTGGTCTGGCTCTATTTCTTGATGATACATAACTGCGCTCGAAGCTCTTCACACAAATCAAAAATATACTTCCGCCTGCTAAGTCGTGTACCAGTCACTTCCTTATACAACACCCAGGAATTTATGACAGCCAAATCAAGAATGTTGTAAAATAACGTCTTGTACGGCTTTTGTGGATTACATTCTTGTCATTTGATCGACTACGTCCACCCCAAATTTTGTTTCATAGTAGAATTGCACTGTTTCAGGAGTCTTCTTCTGACTATAGTACAGGGATACATGAGAGTGAAATGAACTCAATAACAAAACATTCTTATTTGTTTTCCCTTGATAAACTGTTAGTGTTGTTCCATCATCATTTTTATACACAATAGTAGAGTGGAGTGGTTGTTTTCTGGTCTTTGCAGCAGGAGGCACCTCCCTCCGATTACGGTTCAAAGTACCTACTAAAGTTGTGGATGCTGCCCTCAGACGGTTTGCAAGGCTTAGCGAAGTAAAGTAACTGTCAGCTGGTCAGCTGGTCGAAGGGGATCAGCACCAGTGTATGGGAATCCATTCAGTATGTATTTACTAGAAACACCTACAAGTAACCAGAATTTTATGCCAAACTTATCTGGCTTGCTTGCAATATATTGTGTGAATGGGCATCTTGTTTGAGATGGCAGAAGTTGTTCATCAACTGTAAGATAAGGTTCTGCTTTATAGCGTGACGCACTGTTTTCTATGAAAGCATTCCAAGTATTTGAGACAGGAGCAAATTTGTGAGCCTTGAGGTGTTCAGATCTAGTGGACTTGGTGTCGAACCTCATATACTTCATTATTTCGATAACTCTGTTTCGTCCCATAGTTTGTCTGAAAAATGGAGGACCATAGGCTTTTGAGAGGAAAATTCTTTGCTCCATACACTCCTCTTGCATACGTTATGGCGACAAAAGAATCCAGGAATCGTCTTGTGTTCGACGACGAGCCTCAGCTTCGGTACAATGCTTGATGTGGCGCATCATGGAAGCACTGAAAATTAAACCGCCAAGCACTAGGAAGCTTCCCACTTTGAATTTTCCTTTTAGCATATGATGTGGGTCCTGAGCTCTCCCACAAGATGTTATGACTTTGTAGACGACCTGTAAACATATGAAAAAAGAACAGTATTTTTAGAATGTGTAATGTACTGATATTATATGAATATATCTGTTCTTGTAATTTTACAAACTAAAACTCTACACAAAGAGCAGAAATATTACTGACCTGCATTAGAACCCACTGGTACAATTTTCCACACAGTCCCATCTTTTGCTGTTTCTTTTTCTTCAGTAGGTTGCCCAGTATCAGTTTTTGACTGACTTCCGGGGAAGAAAATGTTGTCCGCGTTATTGAAGTTATAGAGCAAGAATTTGGAACATCAGAAGGCATGACAAATGTAGAAGCTTCATTTTCCCATAAATTTAGCGAAAAACTGTCCTGGACTGTGATTACATCATAACATTCGTTGTACGAATCACATTCTTCATCTGCACACACACTGGAAATACTACACTTTCTTCATTGTCCTGATCGCTGTAGGGAAACTCAAATTCTTCACCTGAACTTTCATCTTCTATTTTTCTCAGTTCCGCTAGTATTTCAGCGTCCGTTAGCCGCTTCTTGTATTCGTAGCTCATGACTGCAGGGACGACTCTCAGATACCGTCATAACAAACAATAACTGAAAACCTTGCGTCAACTAACCAACAATCAGCCCTGGATTGAATGACATTGTTGTACTAACCAACAATCAGCGCTGGATTGAATGACATTGTTGTCGTATATTTGAACAACAAAGGAACAACAGTTGATTTGATTTCATGCGCAGTATTGCAAAGAAATAGCCTCTAAATACAGAGAAATGTTGAAGGGGCTAATATTGGTGCGATATTCCTTGATGGCAATGTGACTACCGAACGGTACGTGAAGGTTTTGTAAGATGAATTCATCTCCATTATCCAAAGTGACCCTGATTTCGACAAGATGTGGTTCATAGAAGATGGAGCTCGACCCCATCGAAGCAGGAGAGTGTTTGATGTCCTAGAGGAGCACTTTGGGGACCACATTCTGACTCTGGGGTTCCCAGAAACCACTAGCATGGTCCTTGATTGGCCGCCATATTCTCCGGATCTGAAGACATGCGACTCCTTTTTGTGGGGCCATATTAAAGACGAGGTATACATCAATAACCCCAAAAACATTGTTGAGCCGAAAACAGCCATTCAGGAGGTCACCGACAGCATCGATACTCCGACACTTCAGTGGGTCATGCAGAATTTCACTATTCGTCTGCGTCACATCATCGCCAATGATGGCAGGCATATCGAACACGTCATAACATAAATCCGTATACCTGTAATGACGTCCACGTGTCGAATAAACTGTGTGCACGCCGTAGTTTGTAACTAATTTACGTTTTTTTCATATAGTTCAATAATTGCCAGCCTGTATGTATTAGCCTCTCTTCGATACTGTATTTGGTGTTCGACACACCTTGAGGTGAAACACGTAGCTTTCGATGTTCGCGCCTGCGGGGCGATGTGTTGAGCGTACACAAAGGTAAAGAGGCAGCCAACTATGGCTTGGCGTTGTTACGGTGAGGTTATTTTGAGGAAGTGTCGCATTTAGCCTTTGCGCTTCTTTACGCTCTGCGCAGATACTTATTTACCATAGAGAGATTTCACTACAGGAATTGAGAATCAATCTTCCCCAGTTTAGTAGGATTTCTTAACCGCTCAGGCTAGTCGTTTGAGTTATGCTGCAGCAGTCTTCCACATGAAATTCAGATGCCTTCGACACAATAACTGATGTCATTAATTCTTGTGTACTTGTCCTCCTATTAAAGTTTATCTAGTATCTAGCCATGTATGGAAGTGAAAATGGACGATAAATTGTTTGGACAAGAAGAGAATAGAAGCTTTCGAAATGTGGTGCTACAGAAGAATGCTGAAGATTCTATGGGTAGATCACGTAACTAATGAGGAGGTATTGAATAGGATTGGGGAGAAGAGGAGTTTGTGGCAAAACTTGACAAGAAGAAGGGACCGGTTGGTAGGACGTGTTCTGAGGCATCAAGGGATCACAAATTTAGCATTGGAGGGCAGCGTGGAGGGTAAAAATCGTAGAGGGAGACCAAGAGATGAATACACTAAGCAGATTCAGAAGGATGCAGGTTGTAGTAAGTACTGGGAGATGAAGCAGCTTGCACAGGATAGAGTAGGATGGAGAGCTGCATCAAACCAGTCTCAGGACTGAAAGCAACAACAACAACAGTATCCAACTATTTGTAATTTCACTGAGTAATTAAATATTTTAATTGAACATGAATGGTTTTAGTGTCATCTTTACTTCCTTGAAGCTAACTGATGACGTAATCTGATAATAATAAAAATATCATCAGTCTATTTCTGGATTTCTAAAGAGTGATCTTGCTGTGACTGTTTTTGTCCTCGTAAAACAGATGACATTATTAGGGACATTCCCAAGTGGTAGAGGTTTGATATAATTATTTTATTTTGGCTAATCGTTTGTCACATAGAAGGGCACAGAGCAGCGTGAGCGCCGTTTCATTGTCAGTGTGTTTTGTGGTGTAATTTTGCATACAAGGCGTAATATTAAATACTATGTGTTGAGTTGGCAAGTGTGGCAGGCAGTTTGCACTTACTACTGCCTACTGCAGACCACTCACCGACATGACAGATAGAAACCATTTAACAGGAAGTATACAAGTCGACTCTGCCCTACGATACCAACCTTTGGTTTACCTTTTGAGACACTGTCAGAACGGCACACGACGCGGATAAACGCTTAGATTTGAGCTGTAGGGACCAAGAGGCCACTTCTTCGCCGCTTTGCTTGATTATTAGGTTGTTTTCTGTTGCAGGAGCGGTAGCTTTATTAGTTATAGATACTTATGTATTTCGGTGGTATTAACATGTGTTATGTTTTTTTGTGTCACATGCAATGATCAAATTGTCAAATTTTAAACTTGTGAAGATTTTTTATATACTTAAGTTGTTTGGTTTGCGGACTTTTTTGTTTGCCAGTAGAGATATTATGAGTAATAGGCTGCATTTACTTTGAGGTACATACTACTCAAGCCACCACACGGTGCGTGGCGAAGGGTACGCTGTACCAGTACTAGTTGTCTCCTTTCCTGTTCCACTCGCAGACAGAGCGAGGGAAAAACGACCATCTACATGCCTCGGTACGAGCCCTGATTTCTCGTATCTTATCTTTGTGGCCCTTTACGTGGAGGCAGTCAACTTCAAATGTCGATTCTCTAAATTTTATCAATACTCGAAATGAACGTCGCCTTCCCTCCTGGCTTTCCCATTTGGGTTCCCGAAGCATATCAGTAACACGTGAGTGTTCCTCGAACCTATCAGTAACAAATCTAGCAGCCCGCCCCTGAATTACTTCGATATCATCATGGCATTTTTAAGTTTTTGGAATGTATCCTGACACTGTTTGGTCCAAACAAAAGGTACATTGTTCCAGCACAAAGGATGCAACGGAGCCGCGATCTGGGCTGCATTGTGTATAAACTGGATATAATGTGTCAACTTCCCGAGAACTGACTACAATTCCGTCACGTTTCGCGGGGCAAGGAGGTCCCGGATGGCCAGCTAATGTGAGTGATCGGAATGAACACCCTGGCTACTAAGAACATGGCCTAAATACTGAATTCCAGTCTGAAAAAAGGCACATTAGTCCAGGCGACATTTAAAATTTGCAGCTAGAAGTACTTTTAAAAAGGGTACAAAGGTTACTTATAAGTTCCTCCGTTGTATATCTTGACACCTCAATATCGTCCAAGTAATTTTAAGGGAATGGAACTTTTGCAGTAAGCTGGAAGCGTTGGAATATGGCAGGCGCAAAAGAGCTGCCAAAGGGTAAGAGCAAACATTTGAAAACCCTAAAAGTGTGTTGGCCACAAAAACTTTCTGAGACTCATCTAGCGTAATTTGCTAATACGTGTCACGTAAGTCAATTTTTGAAAAACTAGGGGCCTGCACCAAGCCTTTCCATTAATACCTCAAGGCGAGGCAGTGGATAAGTATGTTATTGTTTATGGATTCAAAGTGGATTTAAAGTCAACACAAACACGAAGTCGTCCAGAAGGCTTTGGTAAGATCACTAAGGGAGAAGCCCATTGACTAGCATGAATAGGAGCAATAACACCATTGTCTCACCATTCCTTAAGTTCACTTGCATCTTTGTCTCTAAGTGCATGAGGGACGGCACGCGCCCAAAAATACTTTGGTTGCGCATTATCCTTCATCGTAACGTTGTTGTTGTTGTTGTTGTTGTCTTCAGTCTTGAGACTGGTTTGATGCAGACCTCCATGGCCCTCTTTCTGTGCAAGCTTCTTCATCTCCCAGTACTTACTGCAACCTACATCCTTCTGAATCTGCTTAGTATATTCATCTCTTGGTCTCCCTCTACGATTGTTACCCTCCACGCTGCCCTCCAATGCTAAATATGTGACCTCCTGATGCCTCAGAACATGTCCTACCAACCGGTCCTTCTTCTTGTCAAGTTTTGCCACAAACTCTCTTCTCCCCAGTTCTATTCAATACCTCCTCATTAGTTATGTGATCTACCCATCTAATCTTCAGCATACTTCTGTAACATCAAATTTAGAAAGCTTCAATTCTCTTCTTGACCTAACTATTTATCGTCCATGTTTAACTTCCATACATGGCTACACTCCATACAAATACTTTCAGAAACGACTTCCTGACGCTTAAATCTATACTCGATGTCAACGAATTTCTCTTCTTCAGAAACGCTTTCCTTGCCATTACCAGTCGACATTTTATATCCTCTCTACTTCGACCATCATCAATTATTTTGCCCCCAAATAGCAAAACTCCTTTACTACTTTAAGTGTCTCATTTCCTAATCTGATTCCCTCAGCATCACCTGACTTAATTCCATTATCCTTGTTTTGCTTTTGTTGATGTTCATCTTATATCCTCCTTTCAAGACACTGTCCATTCCATTCAACTGCTCTTCCAAGTCCTTTGCTGTCTCCGACAGATTTACTATGTCATCGGCGAACCTCAAAGTTTTTATTTCTTCTCCCTGGATTTTAATACCTACTCCGAATTTTTCTTTTATTTCCTTTAGTGCTTGCTCAATATACAGATTGAATAACATCGGGGACAGGCTACAACCCTGTCTCACTCTCTTCCCAACCGCTGCTTCCCTTTCATGCCCCTCGACTCTTATAACTGCCATCTGGTATCTGTACATATTGTAAATAGCCTTTTGCTGCCTGTATTTTACCCTTGCCACCTCCAGGATTTGAAAGAGAGTATTCCAGTCTATTGTCTCCCGTGTTCCGACATTTCTGCGGAATCCTAACTGATCTTCGCAGCTACTACCAGTTTTTCCATTCGTCTGGAAAGAATTCGCGTTAGTATTTTGCAGATGTGGCTTATTAGACTGATTGTTCGGTAATTTTTACATCTGTCAACACCTGCTTTCTTTGAAACTTCCTGGCAGATTAAAACTGTGTGCCCGACCGAGACTCGAACTCGGGACCTTTGCCTTTCGCGTGCAAGTGCTCTACCAACTGAGCTACCGAAGCACGACTCACGTCTGGTACTCACAGCTTTACTTCTGCCAGTACCACGTCTCCTACCTTCCAAACTTTCTTTGATTGGAATTATTATATTCTTCTTGAAGTCTGAGGGTATTTCGCCTGTCTCATACATCTTGCTCACCAGATGGTAAACTTTTGTCAGGACTCGCTCTCCCAAGGCCGTCAGTAGTTCCAATGGAATGTTGTCTACTCCCGGGGCCTTGTTTCGACTCAGGTCTTTCAGTGCTCTGTGAAACTCTTCACGCAGTATCGTATCTCCCATTTCATCTTCATATACATCCTCTTCCATTTCCATAATATTGTCCTCAATTACATCTCCCTTGTATAGACCCTCTATATACTCCTTCCACCTTTCTGTTTTCCCCTCTTTGCTTAGAACTGGGTTTCCATCTGAGCTCTTGATATTCATACATGTGGCCCTCTTTTCTCCAAAGGTCTCTTTAATTTTCCTGTAGGCTGTATCTATCTTACCCCTAGTGAGTTAAGCCTCTCCATCCTTACATTTGTCCTCTAGCAATGCCTGCTTAGCCATTTTGCACTTCCTGTCGATCTCATTTTTGAGACGTTTGTATTCCTTTTGCCTGCTTCATTTACTGCATTTTTATATTTTCTCCTTTCATCAATTAAATTCAATATTTCTTCTGTTACCCAAGGATTTCTGCTAGCCCCCGTCATTTTACCTACTTGATCGTCTGCTGCCTTCACTACTTCATCCCTCAAAGCTACCCATTCTTCTTCTACTGTATTTCTTTCCCCCATTCCTGTCAATTGTTCCCTTATGCTGTCCCCGAAACTCTGTACAACGTCTGGTTTAGTCAGTTTATCCATGTCCCATCTCCTTAAATTCCCACCTTTTTGCAATTTCTTCAGTTTTAATCTACAGTTCATAACCAATAGATTGTGGTCAGAGTCCACATCCGCCCCAGGAAGTGTCCTACAATTTAAAACCTGTTTCCTGAATCTCTGTCTTACCGTTATATAATCTATCTGATACCTTTTAGTATCTCCAGGATTCGTCCATGTATACAACCTTCTTTCATGGTTCTTGAACCAAGTGTTAGCTATGCTCTGTGCAAAACTCTTACCAGGCGGCTTCCTCTTTCATTTCTTAGCCCCAATCCATATTCACCTACTATGTTTCCTTCTCTCCCTTTTCCTACTGTCGAATTCCAGTCACCCATGACTATTAAATCTTCGCCTCCCTTCACTACTTGAATAATTTCTTTTATCTCATCACACATTTCTTCAATTTCTTCGTCATCTGCAGAGCTGGTTGGCATATAAACTTGTACTATTGTAGTAGGCGTGGGCTTCGTGTCTATCTTGGGCACAATAATGCGTTCACTATGCTATTGGTAGTAGCTTAGCAGCACTCCTATTTTTTTTATTCATTTTTAAACCTACTCGTGCATTACCCCTATTTGATTTTGTATTTATAACCTTGTATTCACCAGACCAAAAGTCTTGTTCCCCCTGCCACCGAACGTCACTAATTCCCACTATATCTGAATTCAACCTATTCATTTCCCTTTTTAAATTTTCTAACCTACCTGCCAAATCCTTCAGAAACTAAATAAAAAAAACTTCCTGGCAGATTAAAACTGTGTGCCCGACCGAGACTCGAACTCGGGACCTTTGCCTTTCGCGGGCAAGTGCTCTAGCATCTGAGCTACCGAAGCACGACTCAGGCCCGGTACTCACAGCTCTACTTCTGCCAGTACCTCGTCTCCTACCTTCCAAACTTTACAGAAGCTCTCCTGCGAACCTTGCAGAACTAGCACTCCTGAAAGAAAGGATATAGCGGAGACATGGCTTAGCCACAGCCTGGGGGATGTTTCCAGAATGAGAATAAAAAAACTTCACAATCAAATGAGTAACACTAGCTTTGGAATTGAAAGCAGAAACAGAAAGTCCATTGCCTTGAATACGAAGACCAAGCAAATCAAATGAATCTAACCCAAAAATATTTTGCAGTCTCGTGGACACTAAATTGTAAATGCCACAGTTCTGGAGTGAGACTGGGATGAGGCAAACAAACTACACGTTCCGGGTACTGGACTGTCCCGACCGTTATACGTAGTACGTTGTGTGCAAGATTTTGTCAACTGTGGCAAGCCCAACTGTTCTTAAGCGCCACGATGAAGACACGTAATAGAAGCGCCAGTGTCTAATTTAATTTGCGCACAGCTTCCGGCAATGACTAAGTTCGCAGTTTGTTTGACTGTCACTGCACAGTACATGGGCTGGGTGATGGAATATCGCGAATTCCGTCATTTCTTGTACCAGCAGCCGGTTAAGAAAAACTACATTCACCGAGTGAGAAAGTGCCCCGCGCTTGCGAGAGCGAACGTTGGTAGAGTTCTTTTTCTGTCGCAAGCACACAAACTGTAAATGATCTGGCTTTCTACAAACAAAACAAGTCGCGTTCTGTGAAGGGCAATATTGATCTTTTATGAATGGAAAAGTGGGACACGACTTCTGAGCTGACACACGTGTCGACACTTGTTTACTTCGGCCACGGCCGGTGGCCTGTTCGCGCGCTTTGGTCGGTCGCAGTGCCGTATCTGCTCATCACTTTTTGTTACGCTGCTAATGGGAGCCATCTCAAAGTTTTCCATGGCACTGTCAACGAGTCCTGATGTTCAATAATTTGTAACACTTGTTTCAAAGTAGGACCAGAATGTTGTTCATGAATCCTACTGTCTGGCACATTATACGTAACTGCATCACGAATCATTACGTCACTATAGGACTGTCCACAGCTACACTGAAAACGGCACTATCCTGTCAAACCCTGAAGTTCAGTGACCCACTGACGGGTTTCTGCATTCGAAAGAACTTGTAATGAGCTGCAGCAACCTGAACTTGGTCTTCGTAGTACTTAATGAGGACAGAAACTAAATCATCAACTCCGGCATACTAGTCGGGAATAACTTTGAGCGAGGCCCTGACAAGAAATAAGAAAGTTTCACACTACCTTGCAATTGATGTGTAGCACAATGAGCGTCGAACTGAGCGTAGTACTCGTTCCATTCTTCTTGTGAACGGTGGAATGTATGGAGGCGGTGCCATGGATGTATATTGATGACTTGCTGGACAGCCGACATCAACTGCGACATTTGGTAGTTTCGAAACTGAATAAAATGCATTAGATCAAAGCCAGCAGCAACCGGAAGCGTAGGTGCAGGTGGTGTAGAGGCGGGTTAGAGGCCATTTTAATGAGAGGAGCGCCGCAATAAATTGTAAGTAGAAGCAAGACGAAAGAAAGAACACAATTAGTACATTGCGCCTCTGAAAGAAAACAGAGACATGGAGAGAGAAAAAACAAAACAGTGGCGGACTGTGGCCGAGTGGCGAAGAGCGAAGGCAGCGTTCATTCTGGAATCATCATCGCCAGATATTGTGTCGGCTACTGTGGAAGTCAGAATTGACACATACAAGGAAGGAGAGTGTGGTGTCACCGCCAGACGCCACACTTGCTAGGTGGTAGCCTTTAAATCGGCCGCGGTCCGGTAGTATACGTCGGACCCGCGTGTCGACACTATCAGTGATTGCAGACCGAGCGCCGCCACACGGCAGGTCTAGAGAGACTTCCTAGCACTCGCCCCAGTTGTACAGTGGACTTTGCTAGCGATGGTTCACTGCTACTTACGTTCTCATTTGCCGAGACGATAGTTTAGCATAGCCTTCAGCTACGTCATTTGCTACGACCTAGCAAGGCGCCATATTCAGTTACTATTGATATTGTGAATCATGTACCGTCAAGAGCGACGTTCTTCATTAATGGATTAAAGTTAAGTATTCCAGTAGCTACGTCCGTTTTTCTCAATTCTAATTCCCTTGTCATGTTCCAGACCTCACGCCAGCCTGCGTGAGCTAAAACGCGTGCATTTTGGCCTCCTCTAGTAACACGGTGTTGGCTCTCCTGCCAACCACAACAGAGAGAAGTTTCGATGGCCCGTGGCAGGAATCCAAAATGATCTGTACATAACTTCTTTTCATGGAGTGGCTTCCTGTGTCTCCTACTTGCAAGTACTTAGCCAGTGTTACTACTTACAGAACGCAGGCTAAGTATCGTGTTCTTATTATTCAGTACTGATAGTCTCAAAGTCTGTGACCGATCTGGGGTCGACCAGCGTTGACAGGGGCCTCTGAAATCTGTATTCCTGGAGGTGTGGCGCTGTCCAATCTTTCTACTGGTGCACAGGTCAGCGCTTACTTGGTGCCGTTCTACGGCGCAGCTCTGGTCGGTGTGCAGTCGATGCTTTAGGGCCGCACACCTCTGGCCAAGATATGAAGTACTTTACCATAGTCAGCAGATAAAGCTTACCTTGGGACAGAGAGAGAGCAGGGCCATGATGTCCACACGGACGTGTGGAAAATGGCGTGTCATGTTGGGAAAGGCGCTGACGGGTGCATGTGTGTGGGTCGCGACTTTGGCATCAATGGGAACACACCTGCAAAGCATGCCAGAGTCCCAGTCTTTCCGTAGACCTGGCCAGGCGGAACGAACGGCCACGAACGATGGAGTGGTGTTGATGGTGGGGTGCGGCAATCTATGAACGCGCTCGAAAGCACTGCCCCGGAATTTCTCTGGCAGAAATGTGCGGTGTGTGCCTATTGAAACGTAGCAAAAACGTTTGCGGGCAGATTCGGGAATCGGCACTACCTTAAGTTGTAGGCCACTTGAGATGTAATGGAGGTGACTGTGCAGTTGCTTGTCAGTCTCCTGTATTTAGGAAACATCCTCAAAGCCCGCATCTCTCCATTATCCTCGTTTTACTTTTGTAGATGTTCATCTTATATCCTCCCTTCAAGACACTGTCCATTCTGTTCAACTGCTCTTCCAAATCCTTTCCTGTCTCTGACAGAATTACAATGTCATCGGCGAACTTCAAAGTTTTTATTTCTTCTCCCTGAATTTTAATACCTACTCCAAATTTTTCTTTTGTTTCTTTAATGCTTGCTCAATATACAGATTGAATAACGTCAGGAGAGCTACAATTCTGTCTCACTCCCTTCCCAACCACTGCTTCCCTTTCATGCCCCTCGACTCTTATAACTGCCATCTGGTTTCTCTACAAATTGTAAATAGCCTTTCGCTCTCTGTATTTTACCACTGCCACTTTAGAATTTGAAAGAGAGTATTCCAGTCAACATTGTCAAAAGCTTTCTCTAAGTCTACAAATGCTAGAAACGTAGGTTTGCCTTTCCTTAATCTTTCTTCTAAGATAAGTCGTAAGGTCAGTATTGCCTCACGTGTTCCAACATTTCTACGGAATCCAAACTGATCTTCCTCGAGGTCGGCTTCTACCAGGTTTTCCATTCGTCTGTAAATAATTCGCGTTAGTATTTTGCAGCTGTGGTTTATTAAACTGATTGTTCGGTAATTTTCACATCTGTCAACACCTGTTTTCTTTGGGATTGAAATTATTATATTCTTCTTGAAGTCTGAGGGTATTTCTCCTGTCTCATACATCTTGCTCACCAGATGGTAAACTTTTGTCAGTACTCGCTCTCCCAAGGCCGTCAGTAGTTCCAATGGAATGTTGTCTACTCCCTGGGCCTTGTTTCGACTCAGGTCTTTCAGTGCTCTGTGAAACTCTTCACGCAGTATCGTATCTCCCATTTCTTCTTCATCTACATCCTCTTCCATTTCCATAATATTGTCCTCAAGTACATTGCCCTTGTATAGACCCTCTATATACTCCTTCCACCTTTCTGCTTTCCCCTCTTTGCTTAGAACTGGGTTTCCATCTGAGTTATTGATATTCATACAAGTGGCCCTCTTTTCTCCAAAGGTCTCTTTAATTTTCCTGTAGGCTGTATCTATCTTACCCCTAGTGAGTTAAGCCTCTCCATCCTTACATTTGTCCTCTAGCAATGCCTGCTTATCCATTTTGCACTCGGGAAGAATTACGGCTGTAGTCTCCCCTTGCTTTCAGCCGTTCGCAGTACCAGCACAGCAAGGCCGTTTTGGTTTTTGTTACAAGGCCAGATCAGTCAATCATCCAGACTGCTGCCCTTGCAACTACTGAAAAGGCTGCTGCCCCTCTTCAGGAACCACACGTTTGTCTGGACTCTCAACAGATACCCTTCCGTTGTGGTTGCACCAGCGATACGGCTATCTGTATCGCTGATGCACGCAAGCCACCCCACCAACGGCAAGGTCCATGGTTCATGGGGGCGACGTCCCTAATATTTCCTTTTTCACTAATTAACCTCCTTTCCTCATATTCCTTCTTAATATCCTCCCACTCACATTGCTTGAGAACCTTGTACAGATCGCCGATCTGCACACGCCGATCAGTTATTTCTGTTAATTCATTCTCGCCATTTACTTCATTGCTAACACTGCTAATCGCACCTCTCCGTGTGTCCACTATTCCATCTTCTATTTCCTTCGCCACGGAATTACCACTCGTAATGTATTCGCCATCTCTTATGGCAATGTGCGTACCTAATGCTGCCGCCTTGCTAGCGGCTTTTCTCTGAACAGCTGATCTGCTAGGCGGGGCCGTTGCACTCTGATGCTCCACTCACCTGTTAACATGTATCGCACTGCGCGGCGAAGATGAATCAGCTGCTCAAGCACCTGACGCTTGTTTCGCAACAACACGCTGCGTCGTTCCACACCTGTCTCCAAGCTGTCTCATAACTTTACTGTCAGTCCAATAATGTTTCTTAAATCGAGGCCGGTATGTTCTGTCCGCTTCCGTTTGGCCCGCAACGTTCGCGGAAATCAGTCTCCCGCGTCGTTATTACACTCCTGGAAACGGAAAAAAGAACACATTGCCACCGGTGTGTCAGACCCACCATACTTTCTCCGGACACTGCGAGAGGGCTGTACAAGCAATGATCACACGCATGGCACAGCGGACACACCAGGAACCACGGTGTTGGCCGTCGAATGGCGCTAGCTGCGCAGCATTTGTGCACCGCCGCCGCCATTGTCAGCCGGTTTGCCGTGGCATACGGAGCTCCATCGCAGTCTTTAACACTGGTAGCATGCCGCGACAGCGTGGACGTGAACCGTATGTGCAGTTGACGGACTTTGAGCGAGGGCGTATAGTGGGCATGCGGGTGGCCGGGTGGACGTACCGTCGAATTGCTCAACACGTGGGGCGTGAGGTCTCCACAGTACATCGATGATGTCGCCAGTGGTCGACGGAAGGTGCACGTGCCCGTCGACCTGGGACCGGACCGCAGCGACGCACGGATGCACGCCAAGACCGTAGGATCCTACGCAGTGCCGTAGGGGACCGCACCGCCACTCCTGGGGTATCGGCGAGGACCATTCGCAACCGTCTCCATGAAGCTGGGCTACGGTCCCGCACACCTTTAGGCCGTCTTCCGCTCACGCCCCAACATCGTGCAGCCCGCCTCCAGTGGTGTCGCGACAGGCGTGAATGGAGGGACGAATGGAGACGTGTCGTCTTCAGCGATGAGAGTCGCTTCTGCCTTGGTGCCAATGATGGTCGTATGTGTGTTTGGCGCCGTGCAGGTGAGCGCCACAATCAGGACTGCATACGACCGAGGCACACAGGGCCAACACCCGGCATCATGGTGTGGGGAGCGATCTCCTACACTGGCCGTACACCTCTGGTGATCGTCGAGGGGACACTGAATAGTGCACGGTACATCCAAACCGTCATCGAACCCATCGTTCTACCATTCCTAGACCGGCAAGGGAACTTGCTGTTCCAACAGGACAATGCACGTCCGCATGTATCCCGTGCCACCCAACGTGCTCTAGAAGGTGTAAGTCAACTACCCTGGCCAGCAAGATCTCCGGATCTGTCCCCCATTGAGCATGTTTGGGACTGGATGAAGCGTCGTCTCACGCGGTCTGCACGTCGAGCACGAACGCTGGTCCAACTGAGGCGCCAGGTGGAAATGGCATGACAAGCCGTTCCACAGGACTACATCCAGCATCTCTACGATCGTCTCCATGGGAGAATAGCAGCCTGCATTGCTGCGAAAGGTGGATATACACTGTACTAATGCCGACATTGTGCATGCTCTGTTGCCTGTGTCTATGTGCCTGTGATTCTGTCAGTGTGATCATGTGATGTATCTGACCCCAGGAATGTGTCAATAAAGTTTCCCCTTACTGGGACAATGAATTCACGGTGTTCTTATTTCAATTTCCAGGAGTGTATTTTGCGCGGTGTACCCTCTGCTGCGACCTGGATAACCCCCTCTTCCTCTTCCTCTGCTTCTACCTCTCTGCATCATGTTGACGCGAAAACCATCGCCGTCATTCCTCTCGTCATTATTGCGGTTATTCCTGTTACTAAAATTCTGATAATTGGCAGGACATTCGCGCCTGTGGTCTTCGTCTTCGACCCTTTCGAGAAACGCTTGGAAGCTGCGATGATTGCTTCCCACATATCTCTTCGAATCTTCTGGAAGCTTTTTATATAGCTCCCATACGATTTCAGAATCGGATCTTCTCCCTCTTAAATGTGTCAACTTTCGGTACCAATATTCGCAGAAATCTTTCAAAGAATTCCTGCCCCTGTTATCATGAAGTTTGCCCATGATAAACTCGCCCCACAAATGATCCTGTTTTTGTTCGGACCAGTATTCTTCCGTAAACTTTCGTTTAAACTCTTCGAACGTCATTAGTTTGATATTCAAGTTAATTCCCCAGCGCTTAGCGTCACCGGCTAAGGCGCTAATTACTTCGTTTATCTTCTCCTGACCAGACAAGTGTTCATGAAACATCCACTCGCAATTTTTGATGAAATCCAACGGATGCCATCCGTTATGTTTTTTGGCGGGGTCGAAGCGCTCCTCACCTTCCAACAGCTTCGTAAGTGGCGTGCCATTACAGGCAACACCAGGCCTATCTTTGATTTTACTCTCGAGATCGAAAATTTTACCTTGAATTTTCGATGTATTTTGTTCACACTTTTGTACACATCCGGTAACTTTTTCGCCTAAATCTCTCAGTATCTGAAACTGCCTTTTTCAACTGTGATATTCCATGTTGGCATTCGTTTACGATCTCAGATTTAAGACCGAAAACTTTTTCGTCTACTTTTGATTCAACTAGAGGCTCTACTTTCTCTTGGATGTTGAGAACTTCAACATCAAACTTACTGTTAATGTCGTCAATTTCCCCCTGCATAGGCCCGCATCTCGTGGTCGTGCGGTAGTGTTCTCGCTTCCCACGCCCGGGTTCTCGGGTTCGATTCCCGGCCGCGTCAGGGATTTTCTCTGCCTCGTGATGGCTGGGTGTTGTGTGCTGTCCTTAGGTTAGTTAGGTTTAAGTAGTTCTAAGTTCTAGGGGACTGATGACTAGACCACGGATTTTTAGGTCGTAAAAAAGTGTGTTTTAGGCACCTAAAATAGGTTCCTTCAGTAGTTCATTTAGACTATATAAAACCTAAAATAGGCTCTAATAAAAATGATGCAGAGAAAATAAAAATAAATTAAAATACACAGTGTTGACAGTATGAACAACTTATTAGTCATTAAAACAAGGAGAATGAATATTTACACAGTTACAGAGCACAGCAATCTACAACATTAATATTGATCAGAACTCCAAATATTGTTGAGTTCCTGCAAGATAAAGATCTCCGTAAAAAAGATGTGGCAATGGTTCAATTAATACATTCATAGTTTCACGTATTATGACCAAAGTTGGCTTCACAATAAATAACCAAAATCTTTTCTAGGTTTTCTAGTGAAAAACTGTGGCGCTTGTCAGTCAGAATCAATTTATACGCTGGAAAAGAACGTTCTACAACAACAAATGTGACAGGGGCGTACTTCATTTTTGGCACATGTTGGACAGGAATGCTGCAGTCAGGAGTGCTGGATTTTCCACTAAGTATGTCGGGAGCTGCGCACAACTCCTTCAGGCCAGTGTTCTTCTGCAAAACCGTTTGCATTTTTACCCGCACTTTTTCCCCTTCTTCACCTGGCGCTTTATTAATTTTCATTTTGAATTCTTCAAGCAAAGAAATATTGTCGTAGTTAGGTCTCCCTGAGCCTTCTAATTGTGAAATTATTCATGCCATAAATGTGTAGATAAGTCCCGTTTTAAAGAAGAATCTTTGAGTAACTTCATTGCTGCAGTTACGGATGCAGCATCCTCCGGTATATTTTCAACCACCTTCTGGACAGCTGAGAGATGCTATAAGCCATGTACCCTAGCAGGTGACAAAATGCTCTGGCGGCAATGGGACATCTGGAAGCTGTTCTTTGAATGCCTGTATTCTTGATGGTGCTTTAACAAAAAATTTCTTCACCATAGATATTACGTTATTTACTTTAGGAAATTGTAGCCTTACTTGCTCAGCTACGCGGTTGATCCCATGCACTACACAAGTTACGTGCAGCATCAATGGGTAGAATACTTTCAATAGTTGAAACGCTGCTATCATATATGCAGCAGCATCAGTGACGGCCAGAAGCACCTTATTCTCATCCACTCCGTTTGGGTATAGCACCTCAAACCCATTGTTCACAAACTGTGCTATTGTTTGTTGGTTAGTTTTTGTAAGCTGTTTTGAATAAATCAGATGAGCCCTGGATGGAGCATCTGGATCTTACTTGCCAATAATCAGGTTTGCAATGTAACGGCCAAGACTGTCAGTAGTTTCATCCACAGAAATCCATATACAAGATTCTCCAACATCTTTTCGGAATCTGTGCAATGCAGCATTGTAAGCTGAATCCACATAATTCTTACGTAAAGTTGACTCTGCAGGAATAGACTGATGGCAGTACTTCTCAAGAAAACCTCTGAAAATAGGGTCTTCTAGTTTCCGAAAGGGGATGTTTGCTGCCACAAGTGCATGACACAAATCACTGCAGAACTTGTTTTTTTTCGGAGGATTCACCAGATTTTTTTTTTTTTGTTAAAAGAGTTTGCTTCAATTTTGACTTTCGTTCAACATTAGCTTTATGTGCGATTCCATCTGCATGCTGAGTTAAGTGAGATTTCTTTACACTCGAAACCTAATAGGAGAGAAAAGGAAATGCAGTTTAGAATAACATATAAAGAGTATTTCGTATTACTAAAGGATAGCGATAAAAAAGAATCCTAAGTGACAGGAAAATAAGAAGTCTAAGAAAAACATCAACTAAATTCCATGTTGCATGCTTGGCAGATAATAATTTTCCCATCTGTTGTATAATGCGGAAAATCTTGCAGCCACTGCCTTATATGAGTAGACTTTGCGCTAGCTGTTTTCGGCATGGCGTATTATTCTCACACAGAAACTAGAATTTATTTTGCACTTAGAACGTCAGTAACACTTAACACGTCGGTCGCTACACAATGTACTGATTTGTTTTCGCTGGGAAAAAGTGAACGATGACCTGTTTTCTTTTTCTCCTTTTACTGCGGTCCATGGGAGCGGTAGGGGAAGTGCCGTACTCGTTGCTGGACATATGGCACCTGACAGATGGCCGCCCCTTCTGAAAAAGCGAATGGAATCTACCGGTGCTTGAGATGTAAACATCTCACTACTGGCAAATTATTTTTCGAACCGGAAAATTCACGTTTAATACCTTTCACGAAACAGAGTAGTTTGATCGGACTGCCTGTAGACAGCAGCGAGAAAATGCGCGAAGGGCAGTAATTTAGCTACAGAGGGCGTCTACGATTAACACTGTGATTTTTTAATCCGTGCTCAGCTTAAGGTCTATGAAACCGTTTCTTTGCAAAATACACCGCTGGCCAGAATCCTACGAACGAAATATTTTCAAATTTAACATTTAGTACTCCCACATTCGATTCTAATGTGTAACGTAAATCTTTGACCGGTTCCCATTCGCTCACGTAAGTTAAGCGCTGTCGTGCTCGGCGCGTGCTTGGATGGATGACCATTCAACCGTGCCGAGTGCTGTTGGTAGTAAGGCAAGCAAAGGAATTGTAAACAGTCTCTAACGACCTTCGCCTTCGACGAGACGTAAAGCCGTAAGTGTACTTCCTTTTTCTAATCTTTGAAAACACAAGAACTCTGTCAGATTAACGAAATAGGTACTTTTTAGGATTTTGATGCCGAAATAGGCCAAATTAGGCGTCAACGTCGAAATGCGCAATTTTAGGTCCTCTAGAACTAACGGTATTCAGTTTAGTTAGTCATGAAACACGTAAGTACCAACTTATATGCAGATTGGAGCTTAGGAAAAAAATATAGGTTTTAACCTAAAGATCCGTGATCTATTTGTTACATATGAATAATAAAACACCTATAAAGAGTATATGGTATTAACA
The DNA here is from genome assembly GCF_023897955.1 of Schistocerca gregaria. Taxonomy (NCBI): domain Eukaryota; kingdom Metazoa; phylum Arthropoda; class Insecta; order Orthoptera; family Acrididae; genus Schistocerca; species Schistocerca gregaria. Next base: position 615,476,735 of record NC_064923.1, on the reverse strand, counting down.
GGCATAGCGATATAAAAAAATTAAAAAGACCGAAGTGTTAGGCAAATACGAAGCACGAGGGCATATCAACTAGCCACCTTGCTGCACGCTGGGCAGAAAATATTTTTTTCCATCTGTCGTATAGAGTGGAAAAACTTGGAGCCACTGTCTTATATGATGAAATAGGCACTTTTTAGGATATTAAAGCCGAAATAGGCAAAATAGGCACTAACGTCGAAATAGGCTTTTTTAGGTCCTATAAATTAACGCTATTAAGTGTAAATAGTCATGAAACGCATAAGTACAAATTTTTATGCAAATAGAAACTCAGGAACAAAATAGTTTTTTACCTAAAATCCGCGGTCTACTGATGACCATAGCTGTTAAGTCCCACAGTGCTCAGAACCATTTGAACCCCTGCATAGTATTCATATTTTTATTAATTGTGTCAATTTCAGATTTCATAGTATTTATTACAGAACTTAAATTACCCACTTTTTGTTCTACCTGTTCGATTTGTTTACTAATTTTAATTCCTTGTTCTTCGATCTGTGCTTTAAGCTGACCATTCTGTGTTTTGAGCTGATCAACGTGTGTTCTGAGCTGATTACTTTGTGTTTTAAACTGCTCGTCAAAGTGGGTTTTAAGCTGATCATTCTATCCTGCAATTCGTTTGGTTAATCGTTCAAATAAGTCGTTCATGCTTAAAATTTTCACACTGTCTTGTTCTACGGAATCGGTGCCTTCCGATTCTACTTCAAAATTTTCTTTCGGTTCTTTCTTTATCTGTGGTGAATCAAACATATCAGTGGATTCGTTCACGTACCCACTATCATCTACAAAGTCATCCTCTGCTTCCTGTTTTATTCCTTGCTGTGTTCGAGGCAATCTCGACATTTCAATCTGTTCATTAACATGTTCGTGGTATTGTATGTACGCCAATTGTCTACCGCTAACGCCATCTGTTATCTGGCCGCGTAAACTCCTATCATTGCCAGCCGCATCTTCCATTACGCTCGGCACATCTACTGTTTTTACATTATTGTCCATACCGAACGCAAATTACACCTCACTACCGTTCTTGACGTTCACTGCTATTTACTTCACTGAATATTATTGCAATTCGTGCCACAGAACATCCACTGTTCGGTATTCACGTTAATTTGTGACCGACAACAACTGGATGTCCTGTCACCGGGAGCCACTTGTAAAGCAAGCGCGTGGGGCACACAATACTCGTTAAAGCCTGTACTATGGTAAGTGAGCGGGGTTCACCTTATGAGAAAGGATTTTCGTATAGATATCGACCGCGTGTACCTGAATGGTGGCAAATCAGATTTACACCCACTCTGTAATAACAATGATCCGTCAAGCAAGTTCGAAATGCAATTGCACGTCAGTATGGACCGAAAGCAACACTGAAGATGCTACCAATTTAATAATAATACGGTCGCCAGCCTAATTAGGCATTAATTGAGTTTCTTCCCTGTACAAGTTTGTGTATATTCATGCAAAACAACACGTAGTAACACTGCATTATAAAGTAAAATTTTAGAACCAGAAAATCTATTGAAACTTGTTTACAGTTTTCTTAACACAATGGCATGAAAAAAAAGAAATGAAATCAGAACATTAATTACACAAGTTTATCGAAAAATCAGAAGAAAAAAAATTACTTATTTGTACAATAGTACAGCGTTGTTGTTGTTACAGCTTCTACATATGGGCGCAAGTATTTCACTGCGTCGAGCACTGTAGGTAACTCACAATCGTAAGTACTCCAGGAGCAGTGCGACTCTGAAAACTTTCGCAAGAACAAATCGAGTGGGTGCCAGCTACGGCCAACACGTTGTTGAAACACAGCACCTTTGGTTGTCTAGCTAGCATCTACGACTACGGCGAGTTCAGCGTCGTGCACAGGGAAAGCAAGCTGTGTTCCTTCTGTGAGGCTCCGTTTGGTCTCAAAGAAGTTTCTCTTCATTGCATCCGTTCAGATACTGGGTGTCCTTCCCTTCAAGACAGGGATTCCAGCACTACGGTGGCATTGGGCAGTTGGCACTAATAATAATTTATCATACCAAAACAGCAGCGTAAGTCTGCGGTACGTTCAAATCACTACCTCGTCTGGTAGTGGTGAGGGTCCGCTGAGAGGGATTAAATGCTCTAGAACATCACTTTTCGTGGCAATGAATACACTCTCGAAGGGGCTAATGACAATGTCGTCCTCGATCAGGTGCTGAAAGAGGTCGTTATGTGGCAGCAGTGGAGTTTGGGCGACTTCGAATAGCCAAGGATGTCGTCGAGGTACGTGAAACACCACAGTTGCCTCGGAAGACGCCACGCAGGAAAAAGTGCTTCCGGAGGTCAACGTCATGCACATGTTCTCGAAAAGCTGGAAGGGTGTGATAATTGCCATTTTCTGTAAGTCTTCAGGTGCCATAGGGATCTCTATCAACGCCTTCTTGCAGTCAGTTTTGCTACATATATGCAACTGAGCTTGACAAGGTATAGCTAAAATTGTGCAGGTGCAACACCACATATCAGTCTGTTACCGTTCGTGCATTTAAGGCAAGATAATTTCCACGTGATCACCAAGAACTGTCTTTCTTGGGGACTAAGTGCACGGTAGAGGACCATGGGCTGCATGGTGGTCGAACAATGCCCTGTCGAAACATGGCCTTGAACTCAACCCTTGCTTCAGCAAGTCGTTCGGGCACAAGTTGACGCGGACGGCATGTGGCGGGTAGTCCAGGTGTAGTCACGATCTAGTGGACTGTTGAATGCTTGATGTCCCTCTATGCACGAGGCGGGTGTGTGTGTGCTCCGTCTGAGTATTGTCTAGGTACTCCACTAGTTTAACACTAAAGAACACAGGCAGTCATTGTCCTAATATTTTCAAATCTTTTCTTGAATCAATCAGTTGGACGTTTGCAATGTCGAATAATAAGATGTAGTGTGACCAACGAAATCTGTACCCAGGACTGGATCGTTGATGTCCGCCACAGTGAAGACCCATACGAATGTGCGGCACAGTCCAAGGCCCAAATTTCAGAGATGTGTGCCATATGTTTTTAGTGCTGAATTGTTTTCCGCCATCAGAGACAGTGCCTCGGCCTTCTGGCGATCTCTTAGCATACATTGAGGAAAATAGACAGATCGAAACCCATGTTGACAAGGTACTTCACACTGTCAGCCTGTTCTGCTACGAAGAGAGGCTGAATATTGCACTCCAACTGGGTGAACCTAGGCTTGGCTGCAACTGGCATTTGGGTGCGAGCAAGGAGGCTCACACTTCGCGCTTTGTTGACGAAGTGGGAATGATACCAGCCAAAGCTGCTCGGCTGCTGATCTGACGTCGGCAGGGTAACACTAGAACGGCTGGTAGTGTGTGGGTAGTTGCGTGAGCCAGATCGGCAGTGGCTGCTTCTGCAGTGCCTGCTGCCCTCTGCTCGTGAGTGCGCCATCCCGTCGACCTGCATGGTCACCTAGGCGCCCAAGTTCTGGGCTAGCTAGCGCAGGCAGGCTTCTGGGCTGGTGGCTGAGGGAGATACGTGTCGCCGTGAAGTCAAATTTGTTGGAGGGCTGCAGCACTGTGGGCTGCTGCGGCAGCGGTACTGGGCGCTGTTTCCAGTGTGTCATGCATCCGATCAACCAAGTCGGCGACGGTGTCCAGCTGCATTTTTATCTGAGCAGCGATGACCGCTTGCACTTGTGCTGGGATTCTGCACATGCAGATAGCATCCAACAGTGAGTGTAGGACTATGCCGAACTGCGAGGCTCCGCAGATGGAGCAGGAACTGAAATGTCCTCTTGTCGCCACATTCCTCTTGGCGCGGCAACTGATGCACCTGTTGTTCCTGCGAAGATGAAACTCGCGGGATAATTCCTTCTTTAGTCACCTACATGAAGGTTGCATCGTCAGGGCGGCGATTATAACCCGCATAGTCTTGATCTATTTGTTTCAGGACGTGTCCGAATTCGGCGAGATCCCAGGCGATGTTCTTTCTCAGTTAAACAGCCTCCACTTGGCTAAACTATATGATTGGGTCCCGAGGCCAAAGGGGCTACAGCCTACCAACATCTGTCTTGTGATTTGTGCCACTTCTGTAACATTACGAAGTTTTCGTGGAACTGTGCTTTGTGCTCGTAAGTTTCCTCGGTTGGCTCTGGGGGGCAGCTTGTTGTCTAGCCTCTGGTTCCATTCCAGCAGCTCATCTGTTGTCGTTTATCTATTGTCTACTGTCTTTTGCAGTTACTCCGAGGTCATCATGTTGCTTTAGTGCCTAGTTCGCGATGGTTTGTCCACAAACAAATCACTAACATTATGTGAGGACCGTTCCACCTCACTCACACGGAAGAAAGTTAGTCACCACGTATTTGGCCTAGAGTTCATACTGGGGTCATCAGTGAGTCGGGAACGTGTGGGTATCGTCGCTTATATGTTAGTCATGCAGTGAGTTAGCTTTAATGTCGCACCCATGCACTTTTTTGACATTGTAGGGTATGGTGACATGAATTGATAAAGTACACATTCGTCAAAATGTATTTATTCTACACGAAAGAGTAAATAAAGACATGACAAAATAAATTCTGATTGCAATGTCTATTAGCTGGCGGCCGCGATACTGGTGTTCTACTGCATATCCATTCAAACATCAATCTCGGAGGGTGCACCCTCCTCGGTGATGAGCATGTCGTCCGATCGTGTGAGCATGGGACAACAATGGAAGCATATCCGGAGCGAAATAAACTTTCCTCGCGATCTCGGGGCATTGTGTATTTCATGGACGTGACGAATCGAAAGTGAAATAGAACAGAGAGTGCCATACCAACTTTTGGATACGTCAGTGGGGAGCTCGCATTACACTCGACTCATGTGGTCCACGGCTCACAGAGACACAATCTAGAAAACGCTTCAGTACTGTGTAGTATTTCAGCTCCCACTGCCATTGCTTTTTGATGACCCGTGTCCGTTCGCATCACACATTGGCAGAATTTTGCCTGTCAGCAAGTATGCGCACCAATGGATACCTGACACGGCTAACTAGGGCCGGCAATGAGCAACTCTGGTCCATTCACTCTTTCGTGCCAGAGCTGTCATATTTCCGCAGTATTTCCAAGTCATTTCAGGAGAAAACAACCGCGCTTTCTTCAAGAAATATGTCATTTGCCGACAATGGTTGCAAACACTTACAGTAGCTAGCGTCTACCTTCATGCTTACGCTACACTCCACTTGATCGATTCTTCTCGGTCTCCATAGATATCTGGCATTATATGTTACACAATTTCAGTAATTTGTAGGTTTAAAGCTGACGTCCAGTAACGTACCAGATGCATTCAGATCAGACGAATTTGATAGTTAAAACATCAATTTGGGTGTTCCTGAAACTACTGTAGTATAATTTGAGACTTATGTTACAGTCAGTTATAAGAGTGCTTATGTGGGAAAAAGTGTACTATAACAGATCTTAATGATGTGTAGCCATTGTGGCACCGTTAGTGGAGTCCTAGTGGTTACTGTAGTAGTGCAGTCATTCCATAGATTCAAACAGAGGATTCCATAGGGAATTCGGTAAGATAGTAGAAGTAGATTCATGCTGTAGATTCAGATAGGTTCCCAACTAGATGCAGTAGTAGTAGCAGTAGCAGTAGTAGATTCACACCATAGATTCTCAGCTAGCTGTACAGCAATGACTGCACACGTTTTGATAGATGACAGTATTATCTCTTGACTAATACTAACATTTCACTGGTAGGTGTGAACTGATGTTTTGGAAATCGATATTTATTTAAACTCCAATTATCCATCCTCTAACTGATTTTTAAGAGATCCCTCTCATAAATTGTGTTTCAAAGTGTACATAAGACATCTAACATTTCCAGTGATGTTCTGAATGGTAACAGTTGAGGAATCTGACGTTGTGAGCAATATTTGGCATTTTTCCACACCCTTAATCGAATGGTGGGATACTCGGACTTCTGTTTGTGAACTTACGTGTTTACATAGAATTTCTAAACCATTTTCTGACAAATGTCAGTACAATTCCTTCAACAAGGGTGCTCGTACATGATGTCTGTTGCTGGTCACAATGATGAGTGTCAGGAGATGTAATGTGAAATGTGTGGACTTGGAAAATTTCTGCAACCATGGCAGGTTGTAGGATGTTGAAATATGTTCGACAACAGTGAAATATTTCCGACAGTTGTTGGTCTTAGAGTTACTCAAGGTGGTCGGGGATTTTGTGTTATGAAAGCTACTCTGAAATATTTTGGGCGAAGTTTGGACTTTGATTACTTTTATGGAAGAGGAATACAAATGGCGCCCAAAAACTGTGACACATTCTTCTTCCATCAAACTGCAAGAAATTACGCCATGTACCAGCAAAATTTGTAACAAATTGCCTCAAAACTGTAACAATTTGCTCCAAAATCGTAACAAATTGCTCCCAAACTGTAACAAATTGCTCCAGAACTGTAGCACACTATCCCAAATCTGTAACTTCTGACCCCAGAACTATAACAACTTACCCCAAAACTGTAACAACTTGTTCCAAACCTATAAACAAGATACTGAGTTGACACCCATTAAACTGGTATGTTTTGTTGTGTAACCGAAACTTAACAGATTCCTCTTAGTACTCATGTGGATGACTCCATTCTTTCATTACTTAGGTCCACCTGCCACTTTTCGCATCATATCTTGACTAAATCATTTTGGTGTTGCTTTTGATCGTCTAATTAGTTTACTAGATGGTAAATAATAATAGAATCTGTAAAAAAAAGGCTGCTCAGATTGTCTCCTAAATCATTTATACAGATTAGAAACACCAGAGGGCCTATAATACGTCTTTGGGGAATGGCAGATATCCCTTTACTCGATGTCTTTCCATCAATTACTATGAATTGTAGTCTTTCTGACACGAAATCACGAAACTAGTCAAACAACTGACTGATACTCCATAGGATGCATTTTGATTAGAAGGCACTTGTGATGAATGGTGTCAAAAGCCTTCTGGAAACCTAGAAATGTGGAATCAATTTGAGAGCCTTGTCGTTAACGCTTTTTACTTCTTAAGAATAAAAATCTAGTTGTGTTGCACAAGAACGAGATTTTCATAATCCTTGTTCACTACGGGCAATATATCATAGTTTTTGAGGTAATTCATAATGTTTGTACACAGTACAAAATCCTACAGCTGTGATGTATCTCTGTAACTCAGCAGATTACTCCTATTTCCTTTCTTGAATACTAGTGTGACCTATGCAACTTTCCAATCTTCAGGTACGGATTTTTTGTTAAGCATTTGCTTGTATATAATTACTAAATATGGAGGTAATACATCGGCATACTTTGAAAGGAACCTATTGGTAGACAGTACGGACCAGAGAACTTGCATTTACTGAGTGATATGCGTTGCTTTACTATAGTGAGACAATCTGCTCCTACACTATGTGATCAAAAGTATCTGGACACGCAGCTGAAAATGACTTACAAATTCGTGGCGCCCTCCATCGGTAATGCTGGAATACAATATGGTGTTGGCCCACCCTTAGCGTTGATGATAGCCTCCACCCTCGCAGGCGTTAAGTTCAATCAGGTGCTGGAAGGTTTCTTGGGGAATGGCAGCCCATTCTTCACGAAGTGCTGCACTGAAGAGAGGTGTTGATGTCGGCTGGTGAGGCCTGGCACGAGGTCGGCGTTCCAAAACATCCCAAAGGTGACATTCAGATTAGGACTCTGTGCAGGCCAGTCCATTACAAGGACGTTATTGTCGTTTAACCACTCCGTCACAGGCCGTAGATGCAATCGCCATCCTCGAATTGCTCTTCAACAGTGTGAAGCAAGAAGGTGCTTAAAACAGAAATGTAGGTCTTTACTGTGATAGTGCCACGCAAAACAATAAGTGGCACAAGTGGTGCAAGCCCCTACATGAAAAACACGACCACACCATAACACAACCGCCTCCGAATGTTACTGTTGGCGCTACACACGCTGGCAGATGACGTTCACCGAGCATTCGCCGTACCCACACACTGCCATCCCATCGCCACATCGTGTACCGTGATTCGACACTCCACACAACGTTTTTCCATTATTCAATCGACCAATGTTTACGCTCCGTACACCAAGCGAGGCGTCGTTTGGCATTTACCTGCGTGATGTACGACTTATGAGCAGCTGCTCGCATGAAATCCAAGTTTTCTCACCTGCCGCCTAAGTGTCATAGTACTTGCAATGGATCCTGATGCAGTTTGGAAATCCTGTGTGATTGTCTGGATAAATGTTTGTCTATTACACATTACGGCCCTTTCCAACTGTCAGCAGTCTCCCAATCAACAGAAGAAGTGGGCCTTTACGCTTTTGTGCTGTACGTGTCCCTTCATGTTTCCACTTCACTATCATATCGGAAAGAGTGGACATAGGGATGTTTAGGAGTGTGGAAATCTATCGTACAGACGTATGACACAAGTGACACCCAATCACCTCACGACGTTCGAAGTCCGTGAGTTCCGCACAGTGTCCCATTCTGCTCTCTCACAATGTCTGATGACTACTGAGGTCCCTGGTATGCAGTACCTGGCAGTAGGTAGCACCGCAATGCACCTAATATGAAAAACGTATGTTTTTGGGGATGTCTGGATACTTTTGATCGCATAGTGTAAGTTCCTCATGTTGGCAGATGTTCTTGATTTGAATTCTGCAATATTTACCTCATCTCCTTTGGTGTAGGAATTTAGGAAAGCCATGTTTAGGAACTCTGCTTTAGTGGTAGTGTCATCGATAATATTACCATATGAAATATGACAGCGAAACTTGCAATATAGCTCCTAGTTTCAGATTTTTATTCATAACCATTCTCAAATCATCCATTCCATCAGAATAAATATTACTCCACGCAGCAAAAAAAAAAAAAAAAAAAAGACATGGTTATTGTTATCCAAAGGAGTATAATGCAAGTGGTCATGAAACCAGATATACACTTGTTAATTACTTGGTGATGACTAGTTTCGAGTTTCTGTTCATAACCCATTCTGAAACCAGATATACACTTGTTAATTACTTGGTGATGACTAGTTTCGAGTTTCTGTTCATAACCCATTCTTAAATCATCCATTGTGTCAGAATAAATATTACTGCACATAGCAAAAAAATCATAACAGTTGCATTGTACTCCTTTGGATGACTATTGTCACGATCTTTTGCTGCGTCAGAAAGGCTACAGTTCATAGTAACTTACGGAAATACCTATATATTCGGTTTTATGATCATTCCTTTCGATAACGATTGTCATGATTTTTTTGCTGTGTGGAGTAATATTTATTCTGATTGGCTGGATCATTTGAGAATGGATTATGAATAATAACTCGAAACTAGTCATCGTCAAGTAATTAAAAAGAGCTTATTTTGCAACTTTGGCTGTTTGTTAAGTTGAAATAGTATAACGAGTTGCTGACCCTTCAACATCCCAGCATGCTGGATATCCATAGATAGCATTACAGTTGGCATTGTGCAGTGAAGGTATTGATCGTACCCTGTCACTGGTGTAAGTTGCATATGGCCAGTATCTCTTTGGATAGTCTATTATATTTCGAGACAGAATATCGTTGTGGAAACTATTAAAAGCATCTCGTATTTATTTGATGTATAGCTCTCAAAAGTCAGTGATTTTATTTTTCCTGTTTAAGCCACATATGATCTGTGCTTGTACAGTCCGTTTATAAGGACTGGAGACTGTCTTTTAGGAAGGCGCAAGCGGATTTTTGTCTGCTTCGTTAAACACTGCAGCGGCAAAGAAACCGGTATAGGCATACGTATTCAAATAAAGTGATATGTAACAGGCAGAATATGGCGCTGCAGGCGGCAACGCCTATATAAGACAAGTGCCTGGCATAGTTGTTAGATACGTTACTGCTGCTACAATGGCAGGTTTTCAAGATTTAAGTGAGTTTGAACATTGTGTTATAGTCGGCGCACGGGCGATGGGAACAGCATCCTCGATGAAATGGGGATTTTCCTGTACGGCCGTTTCACGGGAGTACCATGAATATCAGGAATCAGATAAAACATCAAATCTCCGACATCGCTGCGGCCGGAAAGATACAGCAAGAACGGGACCAACGACGACTAAAGAGAATCGTTCAGCGTGACATAAGTACAACCCTTCCACAAATTGCTGCCGATTTCAATGCTGTGCCATCAACAAATGTCACCCTACGAACCATTCAACGAAACATCATCGATGTGGGCTTTTGGAGCCGAAGGACCACTCGTGTGCCCTTGATATAGCACGGCACAAAGCTTCACGCCTCGCCTGGATCCGTCAACACCGACACTGGGCTATTGATGACTGGAAACATGATGCGTGGTCGGACGAGTCTCGTTTCGAATTGTATCGAGCGGATGAATGTGTACAGGTATGGAGAAAACTCATGAATCCATGGACCTTGCATGACAGCAGGGGACTGTTCAAGCTGGGGGAGGCCCTGTAACGGAGTGGGGAGTGTGCAGTTGGAGTGGTATGGCCCTGTTACGTCTAGATACGACTCTGACAGGTGACACGTATGCAAACATCCTGTCTGATCACCTGCATCCATTGTACATTCCGACGGACTTGGCCAATTCCAGCATGACAATGCGACAACCCACACGTCCAGAGTAGCTGCAGAGTGTCTCCAGGAACAATATTCTGAATTTAAAAACTACCGCTGGCTACCAATTTCCCCAGACATGAACATTATTGAACAAATCTGAGATACCTTGGAACGTGCTGATCAGAAGAGATTCCACACCCTCGTACTCTTACGGATTTATGGACAGCCCTCCAGGATTCATGGTGTCAGTTCCCTCCAGCACTGCTTCAGACATTAGTTGAGTCCATGCCACGTCGTGTTGCAGCACTTCTGCGTTCTCACGATATTTTGTAGGTGTACCAGTTTCTTTGGCTTTTCAGTGTATATATCTTTTATTTGTGTTGGGTTTAGATTGTATGTGTATAATTTCGCTACAGTGGCCTTGTGGGCACTGATCCCTGTTTTCATCATGATGCTCCCTATCTGCTCAGGATTATTTGTTGCCAAGAGGTCAAGTATGTTTTTGAAACCACTTACACTTTCCTGGACTCCTAAACTAACTGTTCAAAATAGTTTGCAGAGAAAGCATTTAATACAATTTCGGACGATGTCTTATGGCTCACAATGATTGAAGTCACCACCAACTACAACTGTATGAGTTGGTGTGCGTGTTTGAAATGATACACGAGTTTTCTTTGAATCTTTCAGAAACTGTATCATCTTAGCCAGGGTCTTAGTACAAGGAACCAATAACTAATTTATTTTGGTTGACAAGTATAGTTTCTACCCATACTAACTCACTGGAACTATTTACTCCAGTTTCACTACGAGATAAACTATTTCTAACAATAACAAACAGAATCAACAACTGTATTTAATCCATTCTTTCAGAAAGCTAAAGGGTTGTTTGTAAAATTTTGGGCTAAACTTATCTCTGGCTTCAGCTAGATTTCAGTATCTATAACGATTTGAGTTTCAGTGCTTCCTATTAGCGCTTGGAACTCTGGTTCTCTTCTAATACAGCTATGACAACTTACAAGCCTAATACCTATGGTACCTACATCTACCCTTGTTCTCTGCTTGACCTGCATTCTTTGACACTGAAAGCCTTTTTGTTTTTTGTTTTTTTGTCCGCCTAACCAAAAGAATTGCACAGTCCACCCCACACAACATCCATTACCCACGTCGTCGCCTCCTGTGTGTAATGGACCCCTGACGTATAAAGCAGAACCAGACACCTCACCATCCTATGGCGCAAGTCAAGGAATCTGTGCCCTATGCAGTCACAGATCCATCTGAGCCTCTGATTCAGACCATCCACTCGGCTATGTGCCACTGCCTGCAGTTGGTCCTGTCAACATTGACTGTGTCTGAAGTGTATCTATGCACAAGAGTGAAACGTGGTTCAGAAAAAAAGAGACTATAAGTCTTTAAATTGTGATGGTACAGAAGAATGCTGAAGATTAGATGGGTGGATCAAGTCACACGTAAAGAGGTACTGAATCGATCTGAGGAAAGATGAAATTTATGGCACAATTCAACTACACGAAGGAATCGGCTGATAGGCCACATCCTGAGACATCAAGAACTTGTCAGTTTTGCAATGGAAGGAAGTGTGTGTGTGTGTGTGTGTGTGTGTGTGTGTATGTGTGTGTGTGTGTGTGTAAAGAATCTTGCACAGGATAGACTAGCGTGGACAGCAGCAACAAAACAGTCTACAGATTGAAGTCTACAACAACATCAAAAAATTTCAAACTTTTATCCAGCAATATATTTGTGCTTTTTTAGGAATGAAAGTTATTTTACTGTTTCTCAATCATATCCAATTTTATTCCTATCATCCATCACACAGTATTTAAATTAAATTCTTCATTTGTGTGACCATATTGTCCGTAATTGTTTTACAATTCTTGAGTGAATTATTGCTCTGTCGTTGCAACTACAAAACTGCGTATTATTTTTTTCACCAGACGCGTTTCAGCGATCTGTAATTAAGTTACTTACATTTTCATTTGTTTTAAGATCTAAAAGAGTTTGTTAACAACTCATTATAAAAGGTCAGTGGACGGTATCATTATATTTAATTATATTATATATCATTATATCATTATATTTAATTTGGTTCATACAAATTTGTTTGACTTGAAAATAACTTATTAAATATTAGCTCATTAACACGTAATGCTTTCCTGCTAACACAATATCTCCTGTTACAAGCATGAAATCGTGCATTTCAACTGTTACTTTCATTATGCTCATAAAATTATATTATTTTTTACCTCTAATGTTCACATCTCTAGTCATAGTTAACATTCAATTTTAGATTTTGTATGCTATCAATAGCTTTGCTCGTAGATATTGCAAAGTAATTTTCAAATTTCTTGAGACCGTGAATGAAATAATTTCCCTATTACTTTAGTTAAGTGTGTCTTATAGCAAGCAAAGAAGAAAAATTCCGCTACTTTACAGCATACTTGTTTCTCTTTCAGCAGCAGAAGAAATAATGGGTTTCTGCATTTGATAACATCATAGAGGTCGAGTCACGGTGTCATTAAAATTGGACGCCTCAGTCTCGCGCCTGTTCAAACACGTTACAAAGATTACAGGGAATGTGAGAGCAGTACCCTAGAAATGACCAGAGTGTAATGCAGCGAGGAATACAACCGTAAGAAGGACGCAGTTGCTGGCTGAACGGGTTGGGTTCTGGCTACCGGCTGTTCTCCTCTGTGGTAAGCAGCGTACCGCGTCGCTCGCGAGATGGATTTATCGCTAAGTTTCGTAGTTAGGAGACGTTTCCGCCATTTAGGCGATGCAAAAAAGTGCTGTATTGCTTTCGACAATTATGCTTTGCAGTATGGTTGTTTGGATTATTATTTATAGCTTTCATTGACTGTGTTATTCTTTGAATGTGCTTTCCACTGAAATTCTAAATGTTCAAAATAAGTAAATAAATAAAGAGAGCGAGAGAGCGAGAGAGCTAGAGAGAGAGAGAGAGAGATAGAGAGAGAGAGTGTGAGAGAGAGAGAGAGAAAAAAGCGCATCATTCGAGATGAAAACAAAGTCTGGTATATTCTGTTAGGAAGTTCTGGACTTATCATATCTATGCTAGGTCTCTGCAAACTTGGTAGCTCTTATCCAGTTAAAGATTTCTTTTAGCAGAAAGCAGTTAGCAAGAGAATAGATTGCTGGCACTACTCCCAGTACAGTCGCATCAGAGAAGTATCAAGAAATACTATGACGACGGGGTATGATGCTGAAGGAGCGTATAAAATTTGTTGTAGGGGGAAAAATATAACGTATGCGCCAAAATTACAGCCTACAAGAAATTTATGCTACCTGTTCCTATACATACGATCAGCTATGTTCTCAACAGATTAATAATTTAAATTGTTCTCTGGTGTTGTTTCGCATTCTGTCAGTCGCCATCCGGAGATAGTAGAAAGTCTTGTTGCCGAAAATTCGTACAGAATCGACGAAAGATTACAGCAAAACACCTGAGGTGCATTAAAAATTCCCCAGATACGTTACATGTGATTGGTGTTTACGTTTCTCCACAATATCAGAGGGATAAGTATCATCTAGGAGGATCTTAGAACTATGCTGCAAAAACTGCTAACTTCTCAGTTAAGTCAATATATCTGTCGTGAGGTACCTCCTAACATCGCGTCGGACCTCCTTGTACCCGCCGTAGTGCAGCAACACGACGTGGGGTGGACTCACAAGTCGTTGAAAGTCCCCTGCAGAAATAGTAAGCCATGCTCAATCTATTCCCGTCCATAATTGCGAAAGTGTTGCTCGTGCAGGATTTTGTTCGCGGACTGACCTCTCAGTTACGTTCTATAAACGTTTGGTGGGATTCATGTTGGGTGATCTGGGTGGCCAAATCAGTCTCTCAAATTGTTCAGAATGTCCTTCAGACCAACCGCGAACAATTATGGCTCCATGATATGGCGCATGTCATCCATAAAGATTCTGTCATTATTTGGGAACATGAAGTTATTGATTGGCTGCAGATGGTCTCCAAGTAGCCGAATATAGCCATTTCCAGTCAATAACCGGTTCATTTGGATCAGAGGGTCTACTCCATTCCCTGTAAACACAGCCCTCTCACCATTATGGAGCCACCATCAGTGCCTTGTTGACAACCTGGACCCTTGGCTTCGTGGGGTCCGCGCCACACTCGAACCCTACAATCAGCTCTTACCAACTGGAATCTTCTTGTGTCCAACTGATATGATCACGAGGCCAGAAGACGGGTTGCAGACGATGTTGCGCTGTCAGCAAAGGTGCTCGCGACGGTCGTCTGCTGCCATAGCCCATTAACACGAATATCGCCGCACTATCCTAACGTTCCTCGTATGCCCCACTATGATTTTTGTGCTTGTTTTACGCAGTTAGCACTCACAGCTTTACGCATCCGCCAATGGTCTCGGTTGGTGAGTCAAGGCGGCTGGCCCCTGCGTTGTACATGGTGAGAGGCAATGCCTGTATTGTGGTATTCTTGGCGAACTCTTTGACACTGTGGACCTCGGAATACTGAATTTCCTAACGATTTTCGAAATGAAATGTTCCTTGCGTCTAGCTCCAACTTCCAATCCGCGTTCAAAGTCTTTTAATTTCCGTCGTGCGGCCGTAATCACATCGGAAACCTTTTCACGTGAATCACCTAAGTACAAATGATAGTTCCACCAATGCACTGCAATTTTATACCTTGTGTACGCTATACTACCGTCACCTGTGTGTATGCATATCGCTACTCCATGACTTTCGTCATCTCGGTATACAGATAGCCATACCGTAGGTGCAACCACAACGGACGGGTATCTGTTGAGAGGCCAGACAAACGTGTTGTTCATGTGGAGGAGCAGCAGCCTTTTCAGTAGCTGCAGCGGCAACAGTCTGGATGATTGAGTGACCTGGCCTTGTAACACTAACCAAAACGGCCTTGCTGTGCTGGTACTGCGAACGGCTGAAAGCAAGGGGAAACTACAGTCGTAATTTTTCCCGAAGGCATGTAGCTTTACTGTATAATTAAACGATAATGGCGTCCTCTTGGGTAAAATATTCCGGAGGTAAAATAGTCCCCCATTCGGATCTCCGGGCGGGGACTACTCAGGAGGACGTTATCAGGAGAAAGAAAACTGGCGTTCTACGGGTCGGAGCGTGGAATGTCAGATCTCTTAATCAGGTAGGTACGTTAGAAAATTTAAAAAGGGAAATGGATAGGTTAAAGTTAGATATAGTGGGAATTAGTGAAGTTTGGTGGCAGGAGGAACAAGACTTCTGGTCAGGTGAATACAGAGCTATAAATACAAAATCAAATAGGGGTAATGCAGGAGTATGTTTAATAATGAATAGCAAAATAGGAGTGCGGGTAAGCTACTACAAACAGCATAGTGAACGCATTATTCTGGCCAAGACAGATAAGAAGCCCACGCCTGCCCCAGTAGTACAAGTTTATATGCCAACTAACTTCGCAGATGACGAAGAGATTGACAAAATGTATGATGAGATAAAAGACATTATTCAGATAGTGAAGGGAGAAGAAAATTTAATAGTCATGGGTGACTGGAATTCTATAGTAGGAAAAGGGGGAGAAGGAAACGCAGTAGGTGAATATGGATTGGGGGGGAAGAAATGAAAGAGGAAGCCGCCTGGTAGAATTTTGCACAGAGCATAACTTAATCATAGCTAACACTTGGTTCAAGAATCATGAAAGAAGTTTGTATACATGGAAAAAAACTGGAGATAGTAGAAGGTATCAGACAGATTATATAATGGTAAGACAGAGATTCAGGAACCAGGTTTTAAATTGCAAGACATTTCCAGGGGTAGATGTGGACTCTGACCACAATCTATTGGGTATGAACTGTAGATTAAAACTGAAGAAACTGCAAAAAGGTGGGAATTTAAGGAGAAAGGACCTGGATAAACTGACTAAACCAGAGGTTGTACAGAGTTTCAGGGAGAGCATAAGACAACAATTGACAGGATTGGGAGAAAGAAATACAGTAGAAGAAGAATGGGTAGCTTTGAGGGATGAAGTAGTGAAGGAAGCAGAGGAAAAAGTAGGTAAAAAGATGAGGGCTAGTAGAAATCGTTGGGTCACAGAAGAAATATTGAACTTAACTGACAAAAGGAGAAAATATAAAAATGCAGTAAATGAAGCAGGCAAGAAGGAATACAAACGTCTCAAAAATGAGATCGACAGAAAGTGCAAAATGGCTAAACAGGGATGGCTAGAGGACAAATGTAAGGATGTAGAGGCTTATCTCATGAGGGGTAAGATAGATACTGCCTACAGGAAAATTAAACAGACCTTTGGAGAAAAGAGAACCACTTGTATGAATATCAAGAGCTCAGATGGAAACTCAGTTCTAAGCTAAGAAGGGAAAGCAGAAAGGTGAAAGGAGTATATAGAGGGTCTATACAAGGGCGATGTACTTCAGTACAATATTATAGACATGGAAGAGAATGTAGATGAAGATGAAATAGGAGATATAATACTGCGTTCTGAGTTCGGCAGATCACTGAAAGACCTGAGTCGAAACAAGCCCCCGGAGTAGACAACATTCCATTAGAGCTACTGATAGCCTTGGGAGAGCCAGTCCAGACAAAACTCTACCATCTGGTGAGCAAGATGTATGAGACAGGTGAAATACCCTCAGACTTCAAGAAGAATATAATAATTCCAATCCCAAAGAAAGCAGGTGTTGACAGATGTGAAAATTATCGAACTATCAGTTTAATAAGTCACAGCTGCAAAATACTAACGCGAATTCTTTACAGACGAATGGAAAAAGTGGTAGAAGCCGATCTCGGGGAAGATCAGTTTGGATTCCGTAGAAATGTTGGAACACGTGAGGCAATACTGTCCCTACGACTTATCTTAGAAAATAGTTTAAGGAAAGGCGAACCTACGTTTCTAGTATTTTTAGACGTAGAGAAAGCTTTTGACAATGTTGACTGGAATACTCTCTTTCAAATCCTGGAGGTGGCAAGGGTAAAATACAGGCAGCAAAAGGCTATTTACAATCTGTTCAGATACCAGATGGCAGTTATAACAGTCGAGGGACAAGAGAGGGAAGCAGAGGTTGGGAAGGGAGTGAGACAGGGTTGTAGCCTCTCCCCAAACTCATTCAATCTGTATATTGAGCAAGCAGCAAAGGAAACAAAAGAAAAATTCTTAGTAGGTATTACAATCCATGGAGAAGAAATAAAAACTTTGAGGTTCACCGATGACATCGTAATTCTGTCAGAGACAGCAAAGGACCTGGAAGAGCAGCTGAACAGAATGGATAGTGTCTTGAAAGGAAGATATAAGATGAACATCAACAAATGCAAAACAAGGATAATGGAATGTAGTCGAATTAAATCGGGTGATGCTGTGGGAATTAGATTGGGAAATGAGACGCTTAAAGTAGTACACGGGTTTTGCTATTTGGAGAGCAAAATAACTGATGATGGTCGAAGTAGAGAGGATATAAAATGTAGACTGCCAATGGCAAAGAAAGCGTTTCTGAAGAAGAGAAATTTATTAACATCGAGTATAGATTTAAGTTTCAGGAAGTCATTTTTGAAAGTATTTGTATGGAGTGTAGCCATGTATGGAAGTGAAGCATGGACGATAAATAGTTTACACAAGAAGAGAATAGAAGTTTTCTAAATGTGGTACTACAGTTGAATGCTAAAGATTAGATGGGTAGATCACATAACTAATGAGGTGGTTTTGAATGGAATTGGCGAGAAGAGAAATATGTGGCACAACTTTACTAGAAGAAGGGATTTTCTGGTAGGACATATTCTGAGGCATCAAGGGATCACCAGTTTAGTATTGGAGGGCAGCGTGGAGGTTAAAAATCGTAGAGGGAGACCAAGAGATGAATACACTAAACAGATTCAGAAGGGTGCAGGTTGCAGTAGGTACTGGGAGATGATGAAGCTTGCACAGGATAGAGTAGGATGGAGAGCTGCATGAAACCAGTCTCTGGACTGAAGACCACAACAACAACAACGATCACCATCACGGTAATTGCCCAGAAAAAACACCTCATTCAGAGGTAAACTCGTACCTCAATTTGCAAAGTAGATATAGCTTTTTGCATGGATACTTGCGTGCAGCTGTATAACTAAGACCGCTTAAGACAGTAACATACAGTAGTTGTTGTGATCGTTTTTTTTAACAATTGGCCGATTACGTCTCTCTTTCTAAGACACAGTAATAGCACTCACAGGAAAAACCTAAGAGACGTACCCACCAATTGTTGATTTTCGGTCAGTATTATTTCTCATCATGTGGAATCATTTATTGGTCAAGTATTATACTTATAGTGGGGGGGGGGGGGGGGGTGCGTGATATTTTCGCATTTGAGCATCAGGCTTATAATGTATGTGTTTGTGTTCCCATATGTGTAAAGGAGATGACTATGTATAGTTGTAAGGAAGGTACAGAAATATCCATATCCAGAGCCACAGCCTTCAGCAGGGTGTATTTCCGATACTTTGCTCATTGTCGAATGCTGTTCAATTGAGACTGCGTTTGTAACATTTAATTTCAAGAATAATGATAAGACATATATGTGACAGGTTTTCGAGAATGATTCTGTGTATGCATGGCCAGTGCTGGGAATGATTCACGTTTCCCCTTAATGGTAGCAGCCATCCGAATGCAGAGGCCTGTTAGAGTGTGGGAATGTATCTGAGTTAACTTTTCCACCATCTAGACGACCGCATAGTGAACTAATACTTAGTATGTGTAGGGCGGCTTTTGTGATCAAGTGGAAATGTGATAAGATTGTGTATGGAAGTGCATTTGCGCTGGATCATTATTCCCTTCCGTGTGAATTCTTCAGTTGACTGCTTCTGCACATTTCACACCTTTATTTAGTTGAGAGAAGAGCGATTGTGGTGTGTGCGTCTAGCATGTGGAAGACACGTTTGCATGTTCTCTAGATATGTGAAGGACCTTAGTTTACTGTAAATTTTAGGGATGATTTGGAATCTGTTACATCACGGACATCGGTATTCAAGAGTGGAAACATCAGTTTCCTCTATTTGTTTCGAGTTGCCGAGTAAAGGTCTTTGCAGACAGGATATTTTTCTAGTTACTCAGTAGTCTAGATCATGCTCCACGTAGTTTAAGTTTCAGATTTGTAGAGAAATAATTCCCAGTCATCATCTTCGGAATTACGTTATGTGAGCGATCGGTAGGATACTGCTGTGTGCAAACCATACGAAAATATATTTGTTCTTGTAATCCCAGAGTCTGGTAATGGGTGTAGAAAAAAGCATGCAGGTAAGCAGATCTGGACCAGAAACAGTAACGAGTTTGTGTCTAGGGGAAATGGGCCAGTCTTTGCACAACAGTTCTGAGTGTGACTTCGTTCCACTGACGGCTTTCTGATGTAAAAAGGATGATTTTGTATGGTGGAGGATATGAATTGTATGTTTACTACATCGACATGGTATGCTACGATGGATTGCTGGGTTAGAGATCGGTTTCAGGCTCTAATATTCAAGCTCCTGTCCTCAGTGGGAGAGCGGTGTAATTGAGTAAGAGTCTTTCCGTATTTGACGATATGTATGGCACTTTGCGAGGTTTCGTTGTCAGTGCAATATGGTGAAGAGTGTAAAATAGTTTATTGCCACTGAATGTCATGTCTGTAGAAAGAAAGAAAAGGCTGACGGTGCTTCCCAAGGACTGAGGAGCATCATGAGATATAGACAGTGTGAGTGTAGGCATATCATAAATTTTTGGGAGCTATACAGATATAAAATATAAGTGCACTGTTTGTGTAAAATGTGTATGTGTTGTACTGTAAAATACCTGTGGCTTACATTGTGTAAAACATGTATATATTGCACTGTAAAGTTACTACGGTTTATGTTGCGGCATGACTAGAGTGGATGACTGTGTGTCCTATCGTGAGGGTTGTATAGATTCAGCACATCGATAACCACAAGGTTATGAGAGAGACATTTTATGTGGAAAATTGTATGCACTATAGATACTGATGTTCGTTCCAGAAGCACAGGCGTCAAGAGGAGACATTACCTGCACATCGATTGGTGCCAGACTGTAGCAGCAATTGTAATATTTATTTGTTGTAACACTGATAAATATCTTCCTGGCTTCGAATATTCTTGTGAGTCTCGTATGTATTTGATGATATATAGACAACTTTGCGGGGTTAACTGTAAATGCAATTTAGCGATCTGTGCAAAATAATATTACCGCTGAAAGTCCCGTCTGCAGAAAAAAAGAAAAGGTGGATGGTGCTTCGATATCGGCAGCATCAGTAATTCGGAGGGTAAATTAGATATGAGCCAATCATAATGCTCAGTTCATTCACATCCTTTGTGCTGGGATATAGGAGCCTCTACATAGTGGAGGGAACGTTTGTGTGGGTTGAAAGCAGCAAGGGTAACACGTGATGGTACCACATTAGGTCCATGAGGACGACTGCATTCGACGTAATTCTGCGTTATTTTCGTAAACAGATTGTTAGGCCACAAATTTTCGTTCATATAAGCTGAGACAGCAAGATAGCGAGTGTTAACTATTTCTGGGACACTATATAATTTCTGCGAGGTCGACTCAGTTCTTATTTTTTACATAGTCATGTTATATGAGTGTAAGATTGAAAACCTTGTTAGATGCATTTGCTAAGGTTTGTAGCTACTCTGTCATCAATGGTAAAGACACGTGCTGCCCGGAGGCGTCTTGCATATGGGGTCTGCGTGAGCGCGCCTTGGGGTTCGGTGATGTCAGTATAACAGTGACTGTCTACTTGAAAATAGAGGCAACTTTCACCTGCGTCTGGTGGCGGATCACGGCTGTGGCAGTGCTCGCGTCTGGTCGCGTCATATACGGCATCTAGGTGATCACGTATTTCGCTAAGGATTTCTCAGGTGGCAAGTATGAAATTGGCGCCACCGCCTCATGCGTGCGAGACCTTAATAAGGTGTCAGTGCGTGGTTTTGCTGCTGATGGCCACGTCACTTCATAGGGGCTGCCGTTAACCTCCTGTACAGTGTAGTGGACATGGTGTGGTGGACGATGCTTGGGCGCGTTGATTGTGGGTGTGTTGCATTATTTTGTGAGCTGAACTGTAGGCTGTGCTGGGCGTAATTTGGACAGTTTACGATTTCGTGTCTGCAAATCAGTGTACAGCATTATTTAGGAGAAGTCTGCATGTCTGTGCTGAAAATTCTTTTAGTAAATTAGGAGTTGTTTCCGTGTCTGAAGAGCGTTATTTAGAAGTAGTTTACAGGTCTGCAGGCTGTGTATTGTGACCCCAAGCACACCAGGGCTAGTGTTTTGTGTCAGTATGATAAATATACTCCATCCCTAAATAAAATGTTTCAAAATAAATAGCGTACACTCCTTCCTTACTCTCCCCCACAGCTCAGCGCAGGCTGAGTCATTTTCGCATCATTTGTCCCCTCCAGACCACCATCTTGGATTACATCACTGGAGGAACGACAGCACCCACTGCTGGCAGTATTGTGTACTAGGGCAGTTGGAGTCTAGATCTCTTGGTGGAGACACTGCCTGCAAAATAAAGGCTCATGCCCAGCACAGGCAGAGTCGTTTTCCCGCCATCCCCCCCCCCCCCCCCACTG
The DNA here is from genome assembly GCF_023897955.1 of Schistocerca gregaria. NCBI lineage: Eukaryota > Metazoa > Arthropoda > Insecta > Orthoptera > Acrididae > Schistocerca > Schistocerca gregaria. The sequence continues at coordinate 615,454,558 of NC_064923.1, read as the reverse complement.
TCTTGGATTACGTCACGAAATGGATGACAGCACTCTCTGGTGGTGGTACTGTGTACTAGGTCTGTTGGAGTGCGGACCTCATGGTGAACACAGTGGATGGTGGTGCCTGATCTACTTGCTTAAATAAATACTTGTGCATGATTTTGACAGTTGACGATTAGCATGCATGTTTGCAGAGTCTTTTAGATGGATTATTATTTTGACAACTTACGAGTTGATTGGCTCTCTGGATGTAAATGTATTGCACTATTTATGAGTGGTTTGCATGTCTGTAGACGGCACAATGCGTTATTTTGACATTTTACAATTAGCAAGTGCGTGTGTAGAGCATTATACATGAGTTACTCTGTCCTTAAATAAATTGTTCCAAAATAAATAAAGTACACTCCCTCCTCTCTCCACCAGCCCAGTGCAGGCCGAGTCCTTTTCCCACCAACCTGTAGGAAGAGGTGGCAGCCACGTGACTTAGGTTAGTTGAGGTGAGCTTTGTTTCTCCCAATTTTCTTAGGTTGGTAAAGAAACCCCAAGTGACCTTTCTTTACCGCCAATATTCAAACTTGGCGCTAGGAGGAGATGGTGGTCGAGTGACAGTCCAAGTGTCCTTTCTTTTGCCCCATTTTCTTAACTTAGTAGATATACACAAATTAACCTTTCTTTATTGCTGAAATTCAACTTGGCGCCAGTTCCTAGGAAGAGGTGGCGGTAAGATGACTTAGATTAGTGGAGGTAGCCCAAGTGACCTATCTTCCCACTATTTTCTTAGGTTAGCAGAGATAACCTTGGTTTGATGCATTATCCTGTTGGAATTTGAACCTCCCACCATTTTTCTGTGGTAGGGGAGGAGAGGCGTGGCACTTTCCCATCAAAATCCGCCATCTTGAATGACGTCACAGCCATCATCATCTGACATCATGCGCTGTTGCCAAGTCTACACACCGCTATCTTGGATGAAGTCCTAGCCGCTCTCTTTGATACATCTGGCAACAATGCGGAGTGGGGTAGAATCCACCTTGTCCTAATACTATTATATTGAAAACCGTCCAACCATACGCGAATTTCTTTAAGTTTCAGTTACTGGTCATTGATAGAAGTTTCTCTAATCTTCCTAGTTAATTTACTTCAAAAACATGAAAGGATATATGAGTAGGAGCTTTGATTTTAAGCTTTTTTTTTATAAAGATTGCAGTCGCAAACATAAGAAAATGTCTGGACAAAATTCGAATCTCTCTGATATCTATTTAAGGCTATATAAACGATGATTTCATTATGATGGTACAAACTCTCAGAGGTGATGGAGAAGGTTAAATGTATCAGTTTGATTTATTGTTTCTTCTGGTACCTATTGGAGGAACAGTTCATATTTAATGTGGATGTAACAAGTAACTGTTTCTGCTCAGTTCCGTGGATGCAAACAAACTTGTTTTTATTCCACTGACTTCTGTTTAGTTCTCCCTAATTTGTGGCTTATTGGGCCATCTTCAGGAAGCAACTGACTAGCACCTGATAGCAACATTACTTCTTAGGTAAACAAACTCTATAAACACAGATACAATCCACCTGTACAGAATGTTGTGCCCAAAACATGTTTTTTAACTTTATAAATTTACAATGGACAGAATTAAACACAATAAATGACACACACAACATTACAGCATTATGGGTTATATGGTCCTAAAGCTAAAGTTTGTGTGGTTGTGACATTATTAGGGAAACTACCCGACTGGGTACTCGTCGTTGATGTGTGCACCTACTATGTTTTTTAACATTGTAAATTACACTTTATACTATGGAAAACATTAAAAAATAAATAATGAAAATACACAATGTTACACTATTACAAGTTTTATAGTTGTAATACCGTACTATAGTTTCTTAGGCCGTGACGTTGGTTGAGAACTGTTTAAGTGAATACTAGTCGCTTATGTTGTGCAACACTCATGTTTTACATTGTAAATCACAGTTCACACTATGGTTAATATTAAACATATTATATGATTAAAATAAGTAATAATATGTGATTAAAAGTTATGTTGCTATAATGCCAAAGTTCATGAGGTAAGCAAGGTAAGGAACGTAAAATTCTAATGTGGTACAAATTTGTTTAGCAGTATGTAATACAAGAAATTTATGGCAAAACTTGACCAAAAGAAGGGATCCGTTGATAAGGCACATTCTGAGATATAAAGGGATCACCAGCTTAGTACTGGGGGGAAATGTGGAGGATAAAAATCGTAGAAGGCAACCAAGAGATGAACACGGTAAGCAGATTCAGAAGGATGTAGGTTGTAGTAGTTATTCAGAGATGAAGAGGCCTACACAGGACAGTGTAGCATGAAGAGCTGCATCAAACCAGCATTCGGATTGAACACCACAACAACAACATGTAATTATTGTGATGGTCTGTTGGTATGTGACTGGTTGGTTGCACCTTGTGAGGCTTTAAAATTGTGGGGACGCGCTCAGCTATATTTGTTCATTTAGGACCAGCTGGAGATTACCTAAATTTTGTTTACCTCAAGTGCTTCTAACAGTCTAAGTTTTCTTTCTTTGTTGGCTATATGCAGCACTTCTGTGTGGACTTGGTATGGATGCAATACATTAAATGGTGTCTAATTGTATTTGAAAATTCTGACATTGGTTTGGATGTAAGTCGACACACCATGGAATGGAAGGCAGAATGTTTGTGTGTTATTGGATGTTGTGAAGGTGAGAGTGATACTGTATCAATTATTGTCGGTTTTCTGTAAATTTTGCAACTTTGTTTTATTTCTGGGGATATCTCCGTCAAGATCAAAGAAGTTATTGGATTTTAGACCAACCTTCATGGAGAAATGTAGGTTTTTGGACTGTGAATTTAGATGTTCTAGGAATGTATTCACTTGCCGCTTGGTAGCAGTCCAGATAGGAACACTGCATCATCTACATATCTGTACCAATATATGATATTCTGACTGAGAGATCCGTTTCTCGAAATTATCCATAAAAACTTCTGCTAAAATAGGTCTTACAGGAGCCCCATTGCCAATCCATGTAGCTGTTTGTATAGAGTATCTTCGAATTGAGAATAATTTGGTTTAAAAACGTCTGGGTAGATAGTCTTATGTTTTCTACTTGCACATGTTTGACACCTGCTCTGTATAATAGTTCTGTTAGAACATCGAGACATTCTTTGACTGGTGTGTTCGTAAATGGGCTGCTAACAACAACAATGTGACTGTGTAACTATGTGAAACAGGGAAGTCTTTCATTTTGTGAACGACATCCACTGAATTTACAATTCCCAACTCAAACTGAAATTTCGTCTTGGGTTTTATACAGAAATGTAATTCTTTGGCAGTTTTGTAGCTTAGTGTGATCTAGGTTGACACAAAACGTCGTAATGGTTGGCCTTCTTTGTGTACTTCGGGAAGACCATACAGTTTAGGAGCTACTGGGTTCATGCTGATGAAATACTTAGCTTCGTATTCCGGTATTATGCTTTTCTAGGTCTTGGTTAAGATTTTAACTTCTTCAAAAATGGTTAAAATGGTTTTGAGCACTGTGGGACTTAACATCTGAGGTCATCAGTCCCCTAGACTTAGAACTACATAAACGTACCTAACCTAAGGACATCACACACATCCATGCCCGAGGCAGGATTCGAACCTGCGACCATAGCAGCAGCGCGGTTCCGGACTGAAACGCCTAGAACCACTCGGCCACAGAGCCCGGCGGGGCTCAATTCGTAGCAGGATTCATCACGGAAGACAATTCTACTCCAGTCAATGAGATACCACACCGAAGACATATCTGGAGACCCCATGGACAGCAGTGAGATACCAACCTAACTGTCGCTCACCATACCCTGACAACCACGAGTGATGGTCTGGAGTGTCATGTCTTTTCATAGTACTACCCCTTTGTTAGTCATTTGCAGGAGGAAGTGTGGGGTGCAATGGGGAGACGTATTGAAGCACGTCCACATGCACCAACGATTATCAAATGTTTCAATGACTCCAAGCACTCTGGGACTTAACTTCTGAGGTCATCAGTCCCCTAGATTTAGAACTACTTAAACCTAACTAACCTAAGGACATCACACACATCCATGCCCGAGGCAGGATTCGAACCTGCGACTGTAGCGGTCGCGCGGTTCCAGACTAGCAGCGCCTAGAACCGCTCGGCCACAGCGGCCGGCTGCACAACTGTACCATGTCCCCTTTATCAAGAGCACTAAAACCGTTTGCGATATGTTGTTCATAAATGTAGCACATTACTTAACTTCTTCGCTAACGGTTTTGGTCCCATCTTCAGTGAGCATGTAGTGGGAATAGGATGTGAGGAGCTGTTTCATTTACTCTGCATAATCACTTTTATCATTAGATCCAAAGTATTATTTTTATCTGATTTTGTGAGAATTTTGCTTTGATTAATTTTCTTCTTTAATTTCTTCATTGTGTTCTGGTACATAGATTGCAATGTAGGAGTATCTAGCTCACGCCATTTTTATATTTCACTTCTTCCACTGTGGTTGGATAAATGCCTTCACTTACACTGTATTCTATATAAACTTTTAATACATCTAACTGTTTCTTGGAAGGTTTATGGGAAAGGAATATTTGAAACCTTGTTAGAAATAAACAAAAGTCAGCTGAAAAATAACAGTTTATTGTTACTGAACGTTAAAAAAAGTATCAATTTGAGGTGTGGGGCCTTGGTTCGGAAACGACTCAGTCGAAAGTTGTAATTGAAAACGGTTCTAATACCTCTGACAGTAAATCTCTCCTACTGTGAGCTCTTTGCTTTCCATTCTTTGGGAGGACATAGTATGGACCAAAACAAGAGAAAATGGTCCAGTAAAAATTGGCTGTAAAGTATTATCTTAAGAGCAATGAGCACTTGTCCAGTAGAAGAGATGTGTTTCACAGTAGCAAAGATGAACAAGTGCTCAAAGCTCTTAAGGTATGCACTTGAGAGCCCACGTTTACTGGATATTTTTTCTTTTTCGTTCCATACTTCCTTCTCCCACGATCTGGAGAGCTAAGACCTTGCAGTAGAAGAGGGTGACTGTCAGAGGTATTACAACGATATTCGCTTACAACTTTTAACCTGGTCATTTCCGGACCAGGCTCCCTTAACTCAAATTTATGCAGTCATCCTTCTGCATCATCCCTGAAAGTTCGTAACATCATGTTGGAATCGGCCTGCATTAGAGCAGCTTTACTTATTGCAAGCTACCTCACTGCTTGTCGTTTAGACTTTACATTTTTCAGTTTGCATCGTTTCTGGAATGCATACGCTGAAGCGCCAAAGAAACTGATATAGGCATGCGTATTCAAATACAGAGATATGTAAACCGGCAGAATACGGCGCTGCGGTCGGCAAGGGCTGTATAACACAACAAGTGTCTGGCACAGTTGTTAGATCAGTTTACTGGTGTTACAATGGCAGGTTATCAAGATTTAAATGAGCCTGAACGCGGTATTATAATCGGTGCACGAACGCTGGTTCACATCATCTCCTAGGTAGCGATGAAGTGGGAATTTTCCCTCACGACCATTTCATGAGTGTACCATGAATATCAGGAATTCGATAAAATATCAAACCTCCGACATCGCTGCTGCCGGAAAAAGATCCTGCAAGAATAGAACCAACGACGACTGAAGAGAGTCGTTCCACGTGACAGAAGTGCAACCCTTCCGCAAATTGCTCCAGATTTCAATGCTGGGCCATCAACAAGTGTCACCCTGCGAACTATTCAACGAAACATCATTGATATGGGCTTCTGGAGTCGAAGGCCCACTCGTGTACCCTTGCTCGCTGCATGACTTAAAGATTTAGTCCTCGCCTGGGCCTATCAACACCGACATTGGACTTTTCCTGACTGGAAACATGTTGCCTCGTAGGACGAGTCTTGCTTCAAATTGTATCGAGTGGATGGAGGTGTATGGGTATGGAGACAACCTAATGAATCCATGGACCCTGCATGTCAGCAGGGGACTGTTGAAGCTGGTGGAGGCCTGTAATTGTGTGGGATGTGTGCAGTTGACGTGGTATGGGACCTCTGATACGTCTAGATTAGATTCTGACAGATGACACGTACGTAAGCATCCTGTCTTATCACTTGCATCCATTCATGTCCACTGTGCATCCCGACAGACTTGGGCAATTCCACCAGGACATCGTGACACACCACATGTTCAAGAATCGCTACAGAGTGGCTCCTGAAACACTCTTCCAAGTTTAAACACATCGCTGGCTACCAAACTCCCCAGACATGAACATTATTGAGCGTATCTGGAATGCCTTGCAACGTGCTGTGCAGAAGAGATCATGTCGTACTCTTCGGATTTATGAACAGCGCTGCAGGATTTCATGGTGTCAGTTCCCTCCAGCACTACTTTAGACATTAATAAAGTGTGTGCCTCGTCGTGTTGCGACACTTTTACGTTCTCACGAGGGCCCTACACGATATTATGCAGGTGTACAAGTTTTTTTGGCTCTTCAGTGTATTTTCCGTTAAGTTATTTTGTAGGCGGCAAAACAGTAAATATTCTCTCTTTGAAGCCTACAGTCGTTAGATAATATAAATGCGTAAGGCAGATAAACATTTCTTGCTCCGTGTCAACTATAAAGCACAATTGGTAAGATAACGCACAGCACACTTTTGACCCACTTGCAACCGTAAACTTGCCCTATACTAAACGACTGCAACTATTGCTTGCCATAGAAACGGTCTACAGGAAAATTTATGGGCATACACTGTCCTGATACTGAAAAAAATTTGATGTATTTCTGACGCTAAACTTACTTTCATGGTTTTGAATTTGCATCCCCTACCACAATCCTACGTTAGAGCTACAATTTATTCTATGAATTAAATTAAATGCAACTAGAATATAAGACAGTTGTGAAGTTGTGGTGCTCACATACCTGTTGAATGAAACCTGTTGTGCAGTGCAGAACAGTACTGAGCTTGTGTCGTATAAGCGTAATCATACCAGACCAGAAATTTGTCTCCCACAGGAGACATACCACTGACATCGTAGGACACCGTCCCCAGTCACGAGAATGGGCTCAGTTCCGGGAGGAAGAGAATCTGCAAATTTCTTCAGGCACGTCACATGTAGCCCAGGCAACTCATTGACACCGCACAGCTACCAAACATTGGGGATGTTGCCTGCTACGTTTCACCTGTTGATCCAAATGGTGCAATCTTTTTCTTTGGGATTAAAATAGGGTGATCCAGAGGGGGGGGGGGAGGGGGAGCTTCGAGGTGGGACAGGGCGCCTGAGTGTTCGTTAAACCAGGATCTGTACATACAGGCCTGCGAACATGGCTGCCACGCTGGAAGACACGGGTACCTGTAGAATACTTACCATGAAGATGCAGAGGACAGAGCAGCATAGAATACTCACCATGAAGATGCAGAAGACAGAGCAATACTTGGTCAATGCGAATGATTAATAAATATCCAGGTAGACACTGATGAGTCACAATATTATGACCACCTGCTTAATGGCTTGTTTGTCCACTTTTGGAACTAAATACACCACTAATTGTATCAGGGATCCTACAGTTTGTTGGTAGATCTTTACAGACCAGACAAGCCTCCAAACTCCACGTTATGTGCATTCTGTGAAGAGTCGTGGGCGTCCAACCATTTAGCACCTAGTGGTAGTTTAACTGTCCTTCTACCTCTTTCCGTTGGGCGTCCAACCATTTAGCACCTAGTGGTAGTTTAACTGTCCTTCTACCTCTTTCCGTAGATGCTCACAATAGCACGTGAACATCTGACGAACTTTGCCATTTTCGAGATACTCGTTCACAGGCTTTGCTTAACAATAATCTGCCCTTTTTCAAAAGTCGCTTATCTCAATGGATTTCCTTATTTGCAGCCCGTATCTTCGCTAGGATGATCCCCCGTTCGTGGCTGCTCCACTTACATACTTTTGTCACCGCATCACGTTCCGCTAACGTCACCAGGCAGCATCCAACTTCGCTGTGGGCAGTGGTCATCATGTTTTGGCTGATGAGTGTATATTCTCAGTAAGCTGAATGAATACCACGAGAAAAACGACGAACGATACAAAACGATCTCTCGACTGAACTCCAGCCTCCACAAAAGACAGGTTGAACGCTTCATTGTTCTGTCAGTGCACTGTACGCCAGACATAATTTGAGAAGAGGCAAAATTTTTGTCTCTCACTTGTCGTTTCGTTCACCGCTGGCAACGTTTTTTGGTGCGAAAATTGCAAAAATGCAGCATGGTTTGGAATCCTCCCTGTAGTTGATCAGACCTTACAGGTAGATTCCGCCAAAGGAACGGAGCGTTAAATCGTTCCGTAATGCATTTCAAATGAGACATTCACACAGACCGTCAACAGAAAAAAACGGAATAGAACGGAATGGAAGGTCAAGGTCGACGGTTCTAGGGAAAAAAATTAGACTTTGAAAATGTTCCACGACGACTTGGATTTTATTTCAATTTGGTTTTCTTCCAGAGGACTGGCCAGATATACGAATTGGCGCGTTAGATCATCAAATCCCGAGATGGTTTGGGGGGTCTTGTTGATAATGCTCCAAACGTTTCCATTTGGGGAGAGGTTTGGCGATCTTGCTGGCCAAGGTAGTATTTGTTTAGCACGAAGATAAGCAGTAGAAACTGTAGCCATATGTAAATGGGCATTATTCCTGAAATGTAAACTCAGGATGGCTTGCCATGAAGGACAACAAAAAGGGGGATAGAATATCGTCGACGTACCGTAGTGCTGAAAGGGTGCTGCAAATGACTAACAAAGGGGTAGTGCTATGAAAAGACATGACACTCCAGACCATCACTCGTGGTTGTCAGGGTATGGTGAGCGACAGTTAGGTTGGTATCTCACTGCTGTCCATGGGGTCTCCAGATATGTCTTCGGTGTGGTATCTCATTGACTGGAGTAGAATTGTCTTCCGTGATGAATCCTGCTACGAATTGAGCCCCGCCGGGCTCTGTGGCCGAGTGGTTCTAGGCGTTTCAGTCCGGAACCGCGCTGCTGCTATGGTCGCAGGTTCGAATCCTGCCTCGGGCATGGATGTGTGTGATGTCCTTAGGTTAGGTACGTTTATGTAGTTCTAAGTCTAGGGGACTGATGACCTCAAATGTTAAGTCCCATAGTGCTTAGAGCCATTTGAACCATTTGGATTGAGCCTCAATGACCAGGGAAGACATTTCTGGAGGCACCCTGGACAGCAGTGACATACCAACCTGGCTGTCACCTGCCATATGGCCTGACAAGCAGGAGTGATGTTCTGGTGTGGCATTTCTTTTCATAGCAGGAACACTTTGGTTGTCATTCGCGCCATCCTTGCAGCGCAACGGTACATCGAAGATGTTCTATGCCCTGTATTGTTGTTATTCATGATAAGCCATCCTGGGCTTACACTTCAGCAAGATAATGCCTGCCCACATGCAATGAGAACTTCTATCACTTGTTTAGATGGTTTCCAAACCCTATCTTGGCCAACAATGTCGCCGGATATCTCCCTGAATGAGAAAAATGGAGCACTAAGCGCAGGACCACCCAGCCAGCCCAGCATATGATCTAACGCACCAGTTGCTATGGATGGCATCTCAAACTTTTTTCTGTGTTAGGTCCTGGGACAGGCCGAGTGCCGTTGTGCTGATGATCCGTCCAGTTTGAAAATACTAGCATATGGGGGTGTCGTCACCTGTCATTCAGTTTCATTCTGTTGACGCTTAATGTGAATTGGCCTTAGACCACCTCTGGTGGAAGCCTGCACCTGGAGGAACTCATGGCAGGAAGCTTGGAGCACACGCCGAGGAGAGTGATGGCGGGTCGGCGTCAACGGACGGCGACGGCGGCGCGGTACTGGTGGTCGGTGCTGGCGAGCACGTGGAAGGCGCACGTGGCGGCCAGCACGGTACCTGCGCTGCAGAGCGTCCACCAGGCGCGCGGCCGCGCCGCAGCCGTCGCCTGGGCGCTGCTCGCCGTCGTCGGCGCCGCCTGCACCGCCCACGATGTCTGGATCGCCACCACTGCCTACATGCAGGTGAGTCAGCAAACTCTACCTCCTTCTCCTTCATACACTGGGGAGCCAAAGAAATTGGTGCAGCTGCATAATATCGTGTTGCACCCACATGAGCACGCAGAAGTGCCGCAACACGACGTGGCATGCACTCGACTAATGTCTGAAGTAGTGCTGGAGAGAACTGACACCATGAATCCTGCAGGGCTGTCCATAAATCCGTAAGAGTACGATGGGATCTCTTCTGAACAGCACGTTGCAAAGCATTCCAGATATGCTCAATAATGTTCATGTCTGGGGAGTTTGGTAGCCAGTGGAAGTGTTTAAACTCAGAGGAAATTATTGGAAACACTGCAGCAGCTCTGGACGTGTGGGGTGTCGAATTGTCCTGCTCGAATTGTCCAAGTCTCTCGGAATGCACATAGATGCACGTGATCAGACAGGATGTTTGCATATGTGTCACCTGTCAGAGTCTTATGTAGACGTAACAGGGCCATACCACTGCAACTGCACACCCCTCTCACTATTATAGGGCCTCCCCCAGCTTGAACGGTTCCCTGCTGTCATCCAGGGTCAATGGATTCATGAGGTTGTCTCCATACCTACACGTCCATCCGCTCGATTCAATTTGAAACGAGACTCGTCCGACCATGCAACAATCTTCAACAGTCCAATGCCAGTGTTGACAGGCCCAGTCGAGGCGTAAATCTTTATGTCGTGCAATGAACAAGGGTACACAAGGGGACTTTCGGCTCCGAAAGCCCATATCGATGATGTTTCGTTGAATACTTTACACGCTGGCACTTGTTGATAGCCCAGCATTGAAATCTGCAGCAATGTGCGGAAGGGTTGCACTTCCGTGACGTTAAATTTTCTCTTCAGTCGTCGTTGGTCCCGTTCTTGCAGGATATTTTTCCAGTCACAGTGATGTTGGAGACGTTATTTTTACCGGATTCTTGATATTTTTGGTACACTCATGAAATGATCGCACGGAAAAATTCCCACTTCATCGCTACCTAGGAGATGCGTGTCCCATCGCTTGTGCGCCGACTATAACACAGCGTTCTGACTCACTTAAATCTTGATAACCTGTCATTGTAGCAGCAGTAACCAATCTAACAACTTTGGCATACACTTGTTGTCTTATATAGGTGTTGCCGATGGCAATGCCGTGTCCTGTCTGTTTACATATATCTTTATCTGAGTACACAAGTTTATACCAGTTTCTTTGGCGCTTCAGTGTATTTTGGAAGACAGAGAGACGGAGGGCATAAACGTCGAGGCATCAAGAAACAGTCAATGCAGCAGTGGTGGGTTTTAAATAAAATTACATATAACTACCACTGTCACTGGATGAAACTTCGTTATAAACAAAACTACACTTAAGAGGATCAATTTTAGTTATGTACTAGATGGCAACGTCCAGTATCTTGAGTGGTTGGTGTCATGGTGCTCATTTGCTCACAGAATTATTAATCTGCAAGCGCTTTAAGCACCGACAAAGCACCCTTTTTAGTTATCATTGCACTTCGCTCTGGCTGTCGCTCGCTTTAATTACCCAGTTCGGTGTTTTTATAAGGAGTGAGCCAGGGGAGGAGACGGTTAGTAGTGGAACAGAGTTCGTGCCACCCCAGTGGCGTCGTCCAAGATGGCAGCCGTGACGTGAGCTGATGAAGCGAGTATGTGACGTCACGTGACGTGAACTGATGACGCGAGTACCGTTATACAAGATGGCGGCCATAACGTCGGTTGATGGCATGATTACCGTTATCGAAGGGTGCTGGCAGGCGAGTGCCACGCCCTCCTACCACATCTTCCTGGCAGGAAGTTTTAATTTTGGCGGGAAATTGAATTATGTGTTTCTACGGGTCGACCTTTCCGACTTTTTGCATGATGGTGCATCATTCTCTTGGAAAATGTGCAGGAATTTCGAACTTTGGAGGAAATTTTGCCCTAAGTGCTTACTCCTGCAGCTGAGGGGAGTCAGTATGGTGTTGGTCCCACTAGAGGCTACTTATGATGTCATTCAATTCGAATATAAATTGTTTACATTTGTTTAAACTTGCTAAATTGTTTATGTTTGTATAAATTTACGTAAATTTGTTGGAATTTGTTTAAATTTAATATCTGCCTATAGCAGTAGCGGCTTAGTTCGGTGTTACCACCACAAGAGGCTGTGATACCAGTGCTTGTTGAGCTGTCGGTGTTCAGTTAACGAGATATTGGTGCCAGACAGGGCTGTATTACATGCTCTCATTCAGGGAAGGAGTTAAGCCACAGCTCACTGCATGAAGGATGGGAGCATTAATGCCTAAACATACGAAGAGGGAGAAGACAGTCCTACAAATAATGCTTTGCATTAAAGATGCATTACACAATGCATGGAAACATCTGTCTCGGCTGGAATTGTCATTTCTATAACCTATGCATAAGCTCCCACCACACAAGAGACAACTACCTCTGATCCACTGGACCAAAGAACTGAGGGTGCTGCGATAGGTCACATGACCATGTAGTTCAGTACATAGGAGCAAAGCATAATGATGATGTCACGTGTTTTTCTCAGCTGCATATGTGCCCCAGCCCCCTCATCCCCCCTCCCCTCCCCACCCCCACGGCAGTCTTGGAGGGGAGGGGGGGGGGGAATTTGTGGGAACAGGAATCAGTCTCTTCTTGGCTGCTCGAGAGAGGAAGGAGTGTACATTGTTTATTATTGCAACAGTTTATTTAGTGACAGATTTCACATAGGTCTTTTAATACGCTGATACAAAACACACGCCCTGAAGTGCTTGATATCACAATATACAGTTTACAGACCTGGAAAACTACTCATAAATTATGCAGTACATTGATGTGCAAAGACGCAAACAACACGTAAATTACCATAATAATCCATTACACAGCATGCAGACATGCAGACTACTCGTAGATCACCGAAATAATGCATGCCAACATGCTCACAACACTTAAACACCCGAAAGTAATTCAGTGCACAAACATTCAGTGCACTTAAAAAACGCAACTTATCATCGACACGAACTCTGATTCTACTGGATAGATTGCCAAAAACTACCCCCTAACACATGGAAACCGTCCAGATGGGGGGAGGAAGGTTAGTCTACTTCATTTATTTTGGTCGGGAAACTCACGCAAATATTCATCCTAATTACGTAATTAATCACGAAAACCGGTCCTTATTACAAAACTATATGCATAGCGCTGCACAAGGACCGCATAAAAATCGCAATATAGCGCAAAAACTGACTATACCACACGACTGATCTTATCCTGCTGGGAAAAATATCTCGCAATACCACTCGAAACCAGCGACAGAAACACTCAGACTCTACCCTACACTTACACGCTAGGGAAAAAGGCTGGAGTGTAAGGTACTATCTTCATTCTTTTTCTTGGGAAATACATTCAACTGACTAGATGCTGGTGTTGGACAAAGAGGAGTTTAAAAAAATGTGTATTACCTGAGTACACAGCATCTATCGCTGGTTGACGTCAGAGTTCACTACAGGTGCCTACTAAAATTCACCCTACAGCACAGCTAACTGAGGCCAATGCACGCTATCACAGCTGGCAGAAAAAAATGCGCCACAGTTCTAATTACACTTCGAAACTGTCGTGAAAAAAAACTAGAACTTGTAACGAATAGGTCATAATGCAACACATGTACTGGGGAAAATCATTGTCCTAAGAGACGGCAGTTGAACATGCACTCTCCTCCATGTACAATCACAAACTGCCAAAAATCCACATACAGGATGGAAGGACCGAGGGAGGGAGCTAATCCACCGACAACCTCACAGCTCGTGTATTCCGCCGTCTGCCAACACAAAAGCAAATAGAAGACAAAAGCTCGGCTTTACCAAATGCGTCTTGGTCGACTGAAGTATAGTGGCACAGCAACTGCCACTGCGGCGACGAGCTGACGCAGATTAGACAGCTCCACAACGCTGTTCTAGGATTGAAAACACTTTTGTTTAATGTCACGGAGGACACTCCAGCAGGGACTGGGGCAGAAATGCAGTCACGCAGAGAACTCACCCCCCCCCCCCATTATGTGCCGCATTATTTAACATCAAATCGACTCCTTTAATAATGTAACTCTTAACAAAAAGGAAAAAAAACGTTCGCTATGATAATAAATTTCCACTTTCCACGAAAATAGTCAATGTCCAGGTTCATTTAGTCTTACGAGCAAAATTGGTATAGTTTTATACATTCAACTGAGAAACTTATCACGTCTGAGCAGATCTTTACATCAAAACTCGAAAAAAAATAGATGAGAATGATATTTCCACTCGTGATTACCGATGTTGATATATAATAGATTCCAAGTCATCCTTATTATTTACAAAGTCAACTAAGGCGTTTCTCATGTCTAGAGAACCTGCAAACGTGCCCTCCACCTGTCTTTCACCTGTTAGATGCACTCAACACACAACAATCGATCTTCTCTCAACGAAATAAAGACAGGAAATGTGAAGAAGCAGTCAATCGGACAATTTACATCGGAGGGAAAAATGGTCCAGCGCAAACACATGCCCATATTGAATCTTCTCAAATTTCCTTGTGATCACGAAAGCTGTCTAACACATACGAAGTATTAGTACGTTATTTGGCCGTCTAAGGGATGACGTGGTTAAGTCATCTACATCCCTGCATCGCAACATGACTCTCCATTTGGAAGGCTGATTCCGTATCGGGAAGCATGATTCATTCCCGTCACAGGCCACCACCACCCCCGCGCCAAGCAATCATACACACAATCATCCTACGAAATAGATCACATATATATTCGATAGCTATACTTACAATTAAATGTTATGATTGTAGTTTCAGTTCAATTACATTCGACAATGGGCGAAGTATCGGAAATACTCTCTGCTGACGGCAGTGGCTCTGGAAATAGAAATATCTGTGCCATTCTTATGACCTGACATACTCTTCCCTTTGCTATCACAGTATTCCACGTCAGATCCATACCTTCTTTACGACTGGACATAGTCATTTCCTTTACATAAGTCGGAACACAAACACATATTATACAAGCCTGATGCTCATAGCGAACCTATCACACATCCCCTACTACTAAGTACAACACTTCGTCAATAACTGATTTCTGGAGATACGAAATAACACTGACCGAAAATCAACGATCGGTGGACATGTCTCAAAAGTTTTTCTTGCGAATGGTACTACTGTGCCCTAGAAAGAGATGGATAATCGTCTTACAAACAGCAAGATGTTAAAAGTACACAACCATCTAAACATTCATGGTGGTGTCTGATTGTACTATATCGTGTCTCCCTACCACTTTCGCGCAACGACGCTCTGAACGTGTTTTTTTTTTTTTTTTTAGGGAATTAACTAGTTTGAACCTGGGACCTGTTGCTGGTAAGGAGACGCCAGACCACACATGACATGTAGAATTCAGAAGAGTTCAGTGAGACTAGCGATGATATAACCAAATACTAAATGATCTCAGCGTCAGCTCCACTGCACTCCCTGTAAAAGAATCTTAAGACTAGCTAAATTTAGTGGAAAGGGTTCAAGGCTTCCCTATTTTTAGTTAGCTGGTAAAATAACGTCGAAAAAGGCAGCTAAGTTTACCATTGGAAATTTTATTCTACTCACAAAACATCGTTTATAAATTGCACTATTGATAAAAGGAAATGTTTTAATACAGGATGGTAAAAACCAACTGCGTTCAACAAAAATGTGAACGAATATTCCCTGAATGGGTTTCCAAGTTCTACAATCGATCGAAGGATGACCTATGCCATATCACATCTATAATCTAGGTTTAATTTAAGTTTCACAAAAGAGAAAACTATCAAAAATGGTCTACAGTGACCCTCACTTATCTTTAATTACTTATTTAACTTGTCGTAAATTACAGTGGCTGATGTGGCTTCTCAATAACTATATAAAAGAAAAATCATCGCGTTTCAGATCTTTTCTTCAAGTGGCAAATGTGAACACCATGGGTTTTAATTAACGATCGACACTAGTATTAAGCAAAAAAGGGGTGTAACAGATGAGTCTTCTGCAGTTCTGAGTGAAGCCTTATGCGCTCAAAAATGCGGCATCGCGTGCGTTCATTACCTTGTCGGTGTTTAGGAAGCGTCAGGGCGGCGGCGGCCGGCGCAGCAGCCATCCAGCTCGCCGTCTCGGAACGAACTCTCCTCTAACTTCTCCTGACTACAATTTACCGAAGTTAGTTTAAAAAAACTATCTGGCTATGTGTTCATCTGACCAATCAGGGTCTCAATATTAACCTTAAGCTCCGCCTACAAAAATTCTGTCTATCCAATGAGAAACGTTATACTTTTCGTGGTGGGGCAATGTTTTTAAAGTTTGCAACGTAACAGAGACGCAAAAAAGTCTCACGCTAAAATCTGCAGCTGGTGTGGTCCTGTTAGCGTTATCGTGAGATCTATACTGTTCTTCTGGAGGGCTCTATCTTTTAACATGGGCTGGAGGATTGTCCTAATGTAACAGACACGCGAAAAAGTCTCACGCTAGACCTTGCGGGTGATAGTGGCCCTTTTTGTGTTATCGTAAGATCTATACTGCTTTTCTGGAGGGCTCTAGCTTTTAACATGGGCTGGGGTGGTCCTTGACGTACCTGAGACGCGAAAAAGCCTCACGCTAAAACGTGCGGGTTGTGTAGTCGTACAGGTAGTCTGGCGGCGTGGGTGACCAGCCCCTCCCTTATCGTAGGACCTTCTAGCTTAACACGGTTCTGCTCTCGGCTTCTGTCCTCGTTTCTCCCCTCGGAACTGCGTCTGCCTCACGCTGGGAAGGTACGACATGCATTTAGGCATTCTTGTGTTAGTCTGTGGTATTCCATTTGCTCACTCGTTACTTGTATTGCTTTGGTTAATTTCACGTCACGATTTATTCGGAGCTATGTGACATACTAGTAAATTTGCTTATTATGTCAGGGTTTTCATGGAAGGTGTTGGATTTGCCTGACACCTTACAACCATATTACCATCACAACTTTTCTTGGAACTACAGGTGCATAACAAGTATCCATGTTAAAAACTATACTGGCTTTATAAATCGAGGTATGGAATTACCTCTGAATGAAGTGGTTTTTACCATACAAATACCCTGACACTGAATATAGATGGTGATCGCCAGAGTGTATAGTATCAGACCAACAGTCCCATTACTCGTCACTGACAGTGCAACCTCATAATAAAATCACCGAATTTTGAAAGTGATTCGGCTAACAAGCGTTTTATGAAACCGGTATTTGTAACTCCCTCACGCCGCTGCTGCTAGATATTTCTCTAGTTTTCTCTCGATACCATGGCGGTGGTTCGGTGATAATTCGACAGGGTTATAGGCGATGGTTGATTGAGAAGGATCACAAACAGTAGTAGAATGAGGTCGTAAGAAATGTACATTAGCGTTTCAGATCTCTAGTGCTACGCTGTGCTCTATAAGTGCTGTCTGTGATTTGGAATCAAGTCTCCCCATTCAAGCACATACCTGCAGTGGATCCTGTGGAGAAAACCTTTAATGATTACAGCCACTAGTGAATCATATTTGTGGCACTCTTATATCTCGAAACGAGTCACCTTTCTCGAACCTATCTGCTACAGTAAAATTCCAATGTCCTTTTAGGTAGTCCCTGTGCATCTTGAAACTGCCCCCCCAGCCTCTGCTACCATCCCTGTAGCTTTGCGCATGTGATCGTTCCAATGTAAATCGGAACTGAGTAGAACTCAGAAAAAGCTATATCTACCACCTTCTGTAACTCATGCAGAAAACAGGCTAAGCTGCATTACTAAGACAGGACTGTGTTTTGACCAATTGATGGAAACGGAAACCGGAAGAAGGACCAGGATTTTTCTATTGCACTTTGGTGTGCCCCCAAACTACATACAAGTACTGCAGATGCGTGTCCATCAGGGCCCATTCACATCCATCACCCCAACATGCCATCTTCGTTATTCTGTAACATCCAACAGAGAAAAATTACCAACTACAAAAGCTCCACTAACTTCATCCGATAGAGAACTCGATAACATTTTTACCGCATCTCTCTCCTCCCACGTATTTAAGAAAGTAGTTTTTTCGTTTTACGGTTTTGTAACACAGTTTATCGTAGAGAAACAAGGAAAAAGGATGTATATCATGCACCTGAAATATATTTCTTACATTGTAATATTAACAGTGCTGCATTCAATACGACTGATGAGTCGGAAACTGTAGCGATCTAACATTACAGCCTGTTTTAAGTGCGGAACATTGTAGCCATCAAGGTATTGATCCTAGACTCTAGAACAATACTTTAAAATTGATAGCATGACTGAATTACGTAAAAATGCTTCTAGCTCCATCATGCATAAAAATCACCCCTTTCTTGTTATTCTTAAACGTCTGCTATTACATCACAACACTTTAAAATCTGTTACTATACATCGATAAGGAGTGCTAACCTCCTCGACAAGGGCGCACCTCGAGAAATCTTGGATGGGAGAGGATTCGGCAAGCTCCATTCATTCACGAGACATGGAATGTAGCGGTTTACTTCTGGTCGGTTTCAGACTAAATCGGTAACGGTGCTGCAGGGTGGGTTGGTCAATGACAGTGTGAGAGGGTCTTTCAGTCCCTAATTTTATCCTAAGACTGCCATCATTATAGAGACAGATCGTAAATTAAGCACTATCCTCGAGGTGTAGAGTGCTGTCTGGTATACTTTGATGACGTATCTGTTCGAGGATTAACAATGAATGGACGTACTGAACGGTCATCTATCTACATTCGCAATGATACTCGCAAAGTGGAGAAGGGATGGTTTAGCTATGACACTGAAATTGGGAAACATGCTGTCGCATCATGGGTCAGTGTTGAAATTACGGTAAAATTGCTAAAATATTTCTCACTATCAACTATGACGTTTATTATTTCAGTACATCGACGGTGTCTTTTCCATCCCATCCGTCCACTGACATGCTGTTGGTTACCACAGAATGATTGACTGAAATCGCTTGTTTGAGGTGGAGGAAGATTTTTTGGACGGGCAACACCTTCTGGGGTTGGCTAGCATCAGAACAGTGATCACGTACGTAATTGCAATATGAGGAATCAGTCGAAACGGGACGTAGAGCTATCAGCTATTCCGTCACTGTGACAGATGAGTTTGAATGTAGAGCTCGTCAGTAAAATGGTTCACATGACTATAGTACATAACATTTGAGGTCATCAGTCCCCTAGACTTAGAACTACTTAAACCTAACTAAACTAAGGGCATCACACATCTCCATGCCCGAGGCAGGATTCGAACCTGCGACCGTAGCAGCAGTGGGGTTACGGACTGAAGCGCCTAGAATCGCTCGGCTCAGGCAGCTGGCGGTTGGCAGTCACCTTCGGACTGTAGTTTGGAGACTTTCCACAACGCCAGAAAACTCTTCCAGTTTCCTTATGTTGTAACTATCTTTTATTTAACATCAACCATTGTGTGTGGTGTCTTGTGGTAGCACCAGTAACAATATGATTTATACTGTGTGACGCCTAGTTTTCTGTGAGAGGCTGTGGATCAGACGTGTTAATATCAGTTTAGAAACTGACACAGACCTTGAACTTTTGGTGGGAAAAAACAAAATGTAAGGCAATATACAAGGCGCGTTACATCAGAAAAAAGCAATGTATCAAACAACGACACAAGGTCACAGGGAGTGTCTCTTGCGACTTACAGTATAGTTCGCGCTGTACGAACATCCTCCTACAGTACAGGCGATGCAGCTTTACCCTAGTCTGTGCAATGGATCAATACCTGTATATTTAATAAGATAGTCACATGTGCTCAATGCCAACACGTGTATGGCATTTGTTTTTGATACATGGGAGGAGCGAGATGTGGTAAAAATCTTATTGAATTCTCTATCAGATGAAGTTAGTGGAGCTGAATGCGATTATTACAGCAGCTATAACGTTTGTTTGGACTCAGTTGCGCTATTTATTTATTATGTGTTAGGCCAGTATTTTATTGATATGAGGGACGTACTACCATGAGACGTAAGCAAAACAAAGCTCCGCGGCCTGGCCCAGACAGACCAGTTGGGGCCGACCGACCGTCTTGTCAACCTCTGCCAATGTCGACTTTCTTGACCTTGAAGATACTCCTTCTCATTCCAGTAGCTCCTCAATTGGCATCTCGAGAGCGAATGCAGCCCATACCAGCCCCGGCACCAAGGTAAAATCCCTGGCAGTACTGGGAATCGAACCCGGATCCTCCGCATAGCAGCCAGACATGCTGACCAGTGAACCATGCAATGTCCATGCAATTAATTGGCAGCATGCAGTACATTCAAGACTGCTTATGTGTCGAAACGATACTAACATGCGCGAGACTTCAAACACGCTGACTGTAGCGACAAACAATGTTTCGGGTTCCACTGAATAGGTCAGGTGTCCACTATACGCAGGAGGCGGCTACACTGGTAGCAGGGGTTGTGTGGCGTGGACTGGGCGGTTTTTTAGGTTGGAAGGCCTCGGGGAAACACAAGAAGGGCTTCAGTCACAAAGGATGCAGGCTGAACACAGGAAAAACGTAGATACAGGGACCATTGGTATAACAGTTGTAAATAGTCGTAGCCGTGTTGGGTAAGTACCAGAGCTCCAAGCGCTAATAGAAAGCAGTGATGCTCAAATCGTTATATGCACTGAAAGCTGGCTAAAGTCGGATATAAGCTCAGACGAAATTTTTGCGAAGAACCTAACGGTGTTCCGAAAGGATAGGCCAAACACGGTTGGCGGTGGCGTGTTTGTTGGTGTCAGAAGTAGTTTAACTTGTCGCGAAATTGAAGTAGATACTTACTGTGAGTTAGTATGGACAGAGGTCATTGTTGGCAACCGGAATAAAATAATAATTGGATCATTTTACCGAAACTTTGTCTGGAAACCTGGCAGAAAATCCAAAGAAATTCTGGTGGTATGTGAAGTATGTTAGCGGGAAGAAACAATCAATGCCTTCTCTACACGATAGCACGATAGCAATGGAAATACTATCGAAGACAGTGCTGCCAAAGCAGAGTTTCTGAACACAGCCTTCCGAAATACCTCCACAAAAGAAGACGACGTAAATATTCAAGAATTCGAATCGGGAACAGCTGCCAACATGAGTAACGTAGAAGTAAATATCCTCGGAGTAGTGAAGCAACTTAAATCACTTAATAAAAGCAAGTCTTCTAGTCCAGACTGTATACCAATTAGGTTCCTTTCGGAGTATGCTGATGCGTTAGCTCCATACTTAACAATCATATACAACTGTTCGCTCGACGAAAGAACCGTACCCAAAGACTGGAAAGGTGCACAGGTCACACCAATATTCAAGAAAGATAGTAGGACTAAATTACAGACCCATATCGTTAACGTCGATATGCAGCAGGATTTTGGAACATATATTGTGTTAGAACATTATGAATTATCTCGAAGAAAACGGTCTATTGACATACAGTCAACTTGGGTTTAGAAAACATCGTCCCTGTGAAACACAACTAGCTCTTTATTCACATGAAGTGTTGAGTGCTATTGACAAGAGATTTCAGACCGATTCCGTATTTCTGGATTTCCGGAAGGCTTTTGACACTGTACTACACAAGCGGCTCATACTGAAATTGCGTGCTTATGGAATATCGCCTCAGTTATGTGACTGGATTTGTGATTTCCTGTCAGAGAGGACACAGTTCGTAGTAATTGACGGAAAGTCATTGAGTAAAACAGAAGTGATTTCTGGCGTTCCCCAAGATATAGTGTTATAGGCCCTTTGCAGTTCCTTATCTATACTAACGATCTTGGAGACAATCTGAGCAGCCGTCTTAGGTTGCTTGCAGAATATGCTGACGTTAATCGACTAATAAAGTCATCAGAAGACCAAAACAAACTGCAAAACGATTTAGAAAAGATAGCTGAATGGTGTGAAAAGTGGCAGTTGACCCTAAATAACGGAAAGTGTGAGGTCATCCACATGAGTGCTAAAAGGAACTCGTTAAACTTCGGTTACACGATAAATCAGTCTAATCTAAAAGCCGTAAATTCAACTGAATACTTAGGTATTACAATTACGAACAACTTAAATTGGAAGGAACACATAGAAAATGTTGTGGGGAAGCCTAACCAAAGACTGCGTTTCATTGGCAGGACACTTCGAAAATGTAACAGGACTACTAAGGAGACTGCCTACACTACGCTTGTCCGTCCTCTTTTAGAATACTGCTGCGCGGTATGGGATACTTATCAGATAGGACTGACGAAGTACATCAAAAAATTTCAAAGAAAGGCAGCACGTTTTGTATTATCGCGAAATGTGCGAGAGAGTGTCACAGAAATGATACAGGATTTGAGCTGGATATCATTAAAAGAAAGGCGTTTTTCGTTGCGACGGAATCTTCTCACGAAATTCCAATCACGAACTTTCTCTTCCGAATGCGAAAATATTTTGTTGACACCGACCTACATAGGGAGGAACGATCACCACGATAAAATAAGGAAATCAGAGCTCGTACGGAAAGATATAGGTGTTCATTCTTTCCGTGCGCTATACGAGATTGGAATAGTTGAGAATTGTGAAGATGGTTCGATGAACCCTCTGTCAGGCACTTAAATGTGGTTTGCAGAGTATCCATGTAGATGTAGATGTAGAATGTTCAATTAGCACAGAGTGTATTAAAGTGTAACACTGAACTGTTGAACCAACGAAGATTGGTATGAAGTCAGATGCCAGTCCAGCATGATAAATGTTAAGTTTTATACGAATCATACTATGCAGCCGTTATCAACATATTAGTCATCATAAAGGTTCTGATTTCGGTGCAAGCTCTAGAGCACCATGTGTACAAAACAGCTGTACAAATGGCGCCAGAAAGCTGAGTGAGTGTGTATGGATCCTCTCCCGGTGCTGCCCTTTCTTACTAAAATGGATACCAACTTGATAGCTTCCTGTCCTCATTATGACCCAATTATCAGTTTCCTCACGTATTTGCAGGCATAATTAACTTCGGTCTCTCGATTAATCACTGTTATTATGATCAACCTACGAGTATAAATTGAGGTCAGATAGAGAGATTACAACAGCACATAAATAATTAAGAACTGAAGACAGAATCAAATAGACATTGAATAAAACCGTGAATTACGGATACAAGTAGCTCACTCAGACGGTTAATGTAATACTTCAATAAGCTTCAAAGCGTGCTTAAATTGTTCAACCTTTACTTGCTATTGCGTCGACAGTCACTTCTCAGGTAACAGGAGAAAATGACACACTAGAAATATTGAAATAAACAAGGAAATGAAGATGAGCTAGAGAGAAATTATGTCAAACGAGCAGTTGACAGTGGAAGAACACTTACACGCACCTAGACGCCAGCACGGATGAGTTCATAACATATTTACGAAAGGCTTTTAGTACCGACGCTTACAAGATACTTCTGATGAAATTGCTTACCTGTAGAATATCGTCTCAGTTGTGTGACTGAATATGTGATTTCCTGTTAGAGAGGCCACAGTTTGTACTAAGTGATGGGAAGTCACCGAGTAAAACTGAAGTGATATCTGTCGTTCCCCAAGGAAGCGTTACTAATTTATATATTGGGTTGATGCGTAAGTTCGTAGCGTTTTTCAGTATGTTTAATAAACAAAGAGATAGACGCAACAGAGACTTTAATCATCAATAATAATTCTCCTTCACTATTTACTACAGTTTACGAACGATGGCGTAACTTTTCGATTCCGCGACTGTAGAAGTCACGTTGTTTTGAAACGAGGAACTCGTTGAGCCATGTTCACAGTGGATTTTGATTCGGAAAGGAAGTTCCTTGATGATTTTTTGATAGAGAGAGGAAAAGATGAAAATCTGAGGATGCAAGATCAGGTGAATAGGGCGGGTGAGGAATAACTTCCCAACTCAACTCCTGTATAGTGTTTTTGTCAGTCTAGGTGAAGGCGGGCGGGGATGTAATCGTGGTGTAGCACCACTTCAAGCAGTCCTCTTGGTCGTTGCTCTTGGACTGGATTTGCTGGCTCACCAATCATGGTTACAGTTCAAGGAAGCAGTTCGTAGTACACCACACCATCACTGTTTACCAGGTGCGTAACATTATCATTTGTTGGTGAGTGCAGGTTTTTGTACGGGGAGTTGCTGCTTCGGTTGGGCTCAACTATGCCTTTGTTTTCGTTATGTTGGCATAAGGACACCATATCTCCGTCACCAGTAACGATACGGGATAGGAATGGCCAGTTTGTTCACGAACCGATTGATGACGAGAAAGCAGCAGCGCACCCACTGACTTTTGTGATTTTGGCTTAGAGTATGCGGTACCCATACACCCAATTTTTGGATCTTCCCCATTACAAGCAAATACCGTACGATGGTGGACTGATTACAGTTCATCACATTTGCCATTTTTCGAATACGCTGACATGTATCATTGTGGATTAATGTGTTTAAACGGTCCTCACGAAACCCCAAAGATCTTCCTGAACGTGGAGAGTCACTAATGTCAAAAAGATCTTCCTTAAAACGACAAAACCGTTTTCTTGCCGGGCTCTGTCCAATGCCATTATCCCCATTCACGGCTCATATGTTTCTCTCTGCCCCCGCTGCTGTTGCCCCTCTATTGAACTTAAACAGGAGAATATATTTGAAATGTTCCAATTTCCCCACTTAGCACTCCATTTTCCAGCGTCCACAGCTCCACTCACTATCTCCACATGACAAAATGACTATATGTAAACTCAAATGGCAACAGTGAACAACAACTAAAAAAATTACAATCGATAAATAAAGCCACAGCAAAGGAAACCCACATGCAAAATGAAAACCCTACAAACCTATGCAACAACCTAATAAATGATTTAGGGGCGTCCATCTTAGATTGTTTGCAGATCATGCTGTCATTTTCCATCTACTTAAGTCATTGAAAAATCAAAACCAATTGATATAGCTGTACGAGGCGAGAAACGGCAATTGACCCTAAAAAATGAAAAGTATGAGGTCATCCACATGAGTAAATTAATTTTCTGTTACACGATGAATCATACAAACGTAAAGAGTGTGCTTCCAACTAAATACCTACGGATTATAATTATGCGCAACTTAAATTGGAACGGTCATATAGATATTGTTATGGGGAACACAAACCAAAGATTGCGATTTATTCGCAGAACACGTAGGAGATACAATGGTCCACTAAAAAGACTGCCTACACTTTCGTTGATACCCACCTACATAGAGCGAAATTAACATTATAATAAAGTAAGAGAAACAGAGCTGTCACAGAGAGATTTAAGTTTTCGTTTCTCCTGTGCGCTGTTAGAGAGTGAGACAGTAGAGAAACTATGTGAAATTTGTTTGATGAACCCTCTGCTATGCACTTAATTGCAAATTGCAGAGTATTCATGTAGATGTAGAGAATTCTGTTCCATGCGCGCTTTTGAGCTCTCATTGTAATGTCTATTAATCTAGTGAATGAGAATGTTGTTCTTAAATGGTTTGCACATCGAAAACTTATCAGCCTAAAGACCGTTACAACGTGGCGCACAAGTTGCAGATCCATGCAGTCTGGATGATTACTGCTGAACCTGTTACAGAAGTGTGTTGATCTACTAAAGTCGACCAAAAAAATTTGAGCCACTGCTTGCCTTGGGCACTATTTAAAACTGACATGGACGTCAAAAACTGCCCAATGTTCTAACTACAGATCACACTACTAAGCACCACCGACCAAGGACTGGACATCCGTCTCCTTTGATCTCACAACCCTGAACAAAGCATCAGGTGGCAGCAGCCTGTTGACCAGGATATTCCAGACTTGCTTCCTGTCTATGTATCTCTCAAGAGGCTCTTTCCTGTCTGTGTGAGAACCAACATCTCCAGACACTCAGATCGAGGTTTTCATCTCTTCTCAGAATAATGTGATCCTTTTGACTAATGCTGGGGTCAAAGGGAGAGCTGAAGCAATTTCGATATCAAAAATAAAGGGAAATAATTAATTTGCCTTACCCTATCATATTAATTGTTTAATAATTTGTAGGAATCAAACAGATCACATAAATCACTCATCACCAGTTTACACTGACCTTTCTTCGAAATAAAACATTTTCACCATTTGAGTATCACATGCAAATAGACTATTGGCCTTTAAAATTGCTACACAAAGAAGCGCAGATGATAAACGGGTATTCATTTGACAAATATACTATACTAGAACTGACATGTGATTACATTTTCACGCAATTTGGGTGCATAGATCCTGAGAAATCAGTACCCAGAACAACCACCTCTGGCCGTAATAACGGCCTTGATACGCCTGGGCATTGAGTCAAACAGAGCTTGGATGGCGTGTACAGGTACAGCTGCCCATACAGCTTCAACACGAAACCACAGTTCATCACGAGTAGTGACTGTCGTATTGTGACGAGCCAGTTGCTCGGCCGCCATTGACCAGACGTTTTCAGTTGGTGAGAGATCTGGAGAATGTGCTGGCCAGGGCAGCAGTCGAACATTTTCTGTATCCAGAAAAGCCTGTACAGGACCTGCGGTCGTGCATTATCCTGCTGAAATGTAGGGTTTCGCAGGGATCGAATGGAGGGTAGAGCCATGGGTCGTAATACATCTGAAATGTAGCGTCAACTGTTCAAAGTGCCGTCAATGCGAGCAAGAAGTGACCGAGACGTGTAACCAATGGCACCCCATACCATCACGCAGGTTGATACGCCAGTATGGCGATGACGAATACACGCTTCCAATGTGCGTTCACCGCGATGTCGCCAAACACAGGTGCGACCATGATGATGCTGTAAACAGAACCTGGACTCATCCGAAAAAATGACGTTTTGCCATTCGTGCACCCAGGTTTGTTGTTGAGTACACCATCGCAGGAGCTCCTGTCTGTGATGCAGCGTCAAGGGTAACCGCAGCCATGGTCTCCGAGCTGATAGCCTATGCTGCTGCAAACGTCGTCGAACTTTTCGTGCAAATGGTTGTTGTCTTGCAAAGGTCCCCATCTGTTGACTCAGGGATTGAGACGTGGCTGCACTATCCGTTACAGCCATGCGGATAAGATGCCTGTCATCTCAACTGCTAGTGATACGAGGCCGGTGGGATCCAGCACGGCATCCGTATTACCCTCCTGAACCCACCGATTACATATTCTACTAACAGTCATTGGATTTCGACTAAAGCGAGCAGCAATGTCACGATACGATAAACCGCAATAGCGATAGGCTACAATCCGACCTTTATTAAAGTCGGAAACGTAATGGTACTCATTTCTCCTCCTTACACGAGGCATCACAACAACGTTTCACCAGGCAACGCCCGTCAACTGCTGTTTGTGTATGAGAAATGGGTTGGAAACTTTCCTCATGTCAGCACGTTGTAGGTGTCGCCACCGTTGCCAACCATGTGTGAAACCTCTGAAAAACTAATCATTTGAATATCACAGCATCTTCTGCCTGTCGGTTAAATTTCGCGTCTGTAGCACTTCATCTTCGTGGTGTTGCAATTTTAATGGCCAGTAGTGTATTATGCAAATCAAGTAATTAAATTTCCGCCACAAATGGATGTAATGCTAAATATATGTGAGGTCTTGTATGCACCCTCCTCTACCGAAAAATTTCCACTAAACAAATCTGGCAAAACGTTCCGACACGATCGCGAACGCGAAGCACATATCGTCCACCGTCTGTCAGGCGGCACCACGTGCTGTCTGCCCGCGAGCTCGCGACTCCATCGCGCCGCGGAGAAACAGCTCATTTTTGGTTCATAACAGTGTGTTCGAAACACGCTCTACCTCTGTCACTAGATGCTTCCTTGCTTTCGAAATCCATTACAGTAACCAAATGCATCGTCTCATACGAAGTCTGTTAAGGTAGTAGCACATAGAATTTGTAAATATCAGGTTTATATTACATATCACACTATAAATTAGGTAATGTAACTGATTTTATTAAGGTGGTTATCTCTCCCTCTGTAGGCGGGAGATTAAAATTTCGTTGAATGAACTCGTCGCGAAAAAGAAAAAAGAAAAAAGCTGGCTTGCCTCTCTAACTCCCGAATAATATCTGTGGTGTTCTAGCCCTTGCTTCCACCCGCCTAGCGGCACGTCATTGGTATCAAATTGATATGCTAATTAATTAACCTGATGAAGAGATGCACTTTGTATGGTGCGTAATTTTTTCCAGTGGACGGATTACACTCGCCAAGTAGCTCAAATGGCAATCCCTGGAAGGCAGACGATGTTCTTCTTCAAGGAACAGTATTGAGAACTGACATTTGAAGCTGACAGCAGAAGGGTTGTGCAACATACATTTCGAATAAGGTAAGATACAATTAATTAGCCCTCATAAGGAGGCATGTAGGCAGTCCTTTCCCCCCCCTCTATTTGGGTCGGAAACAGGAAAGGGAATGACTAGTATTAGTGCAGGTTACCCTCCCCTCATACCGTACGATGACTTGCGAAATGAGCATATAGATGTAAATGTAAATTTACTCAACATATTAAGATGTTATTCCATCCATTTATAGGGACACAAAACTCATGGAAGAAATTTGTCAGTTATTTATTGAGAAAACAAAAGACGGAACTTCTGCTGCTGACTGTCTCTCTGTAAAAATCTTCGTATTAGCTCGCCGTTTTCTCATTGCAGTCACTTCGAGAGACGTATGAGAGAGATTGTAATATATTTGCCCGAAACACTTCGAAGAAGCAGTATAGAGCTCAACTCTCAACTCCCCTTTCCTCAAAGATCGATTACCTGCCGGTTTCTCACGAATCTTCCAGTCTTCGATATATTGCATTTCAGACCACATGATTTCCTCGAGTGAGATATATCCCCCAAAATGTCATACACTGCTGCTGATTCCCTCGAAATATCATCACGCTCCAACAGGACCCTACCATTAGTTAGAAGGCTGTCTAGTCCTCCACCCATCACTGACTAGGTAAAGAGCTATCACAACGAGGAGAATAGCACACTAACATACAGGCTTCAAGAAAAATGTAATAATTCCAATCCCAAAGAAAGCAAGGGTTTACATGTGTGAAAGTTACCGAACTATCATTTTAATAAGCCACAGCTGCAAAATATTACCACGTATTCTCTACAGACGAATGGAAAAACTGGTAGAAGCTGACCTCGGGGAAGATCAGTTTGGATTTCGTAGAAATATTGGAACACGTGCGGCAATATTGACCTTACGACTTATCTTAGAAGAAAGATTAAGGAAAGGAAAACCTACGTTTCTAGCATTTGTAGTCTTAGAGAAAGCTTTTGACAAGGTTAACTGGAATATTCTCTTTCAAATTCTAAAAGTGGCAGGGATAAAATACAGGGAGCGAAAGGGTATTTCCAATTAGTACAGAAACCAGATGGCAGTTATAAGAGTCGAGGGTCATGAAAGGGAAGCAGTGGTTGGGAAGGGAGAGAGACAGGGTTGTAGCCTCTCCCTGATGTTATTCAATCTGTATATTGAGCAAGCAGTAAAGGAAAGAAAAGAAAAATTCGGAGTAGGTATTAAAATCCATGGAAAAGAAATAAAAACTTTGAAGTTCGCCGATGACATTGTAATTCTATCAGAGACAGCAAAGGACCTGCAAAAGCAGCTGAACGGAATGGACAGTGTCTTGAAAGGAGGATATAAGATGAACATCAACAACATCAAAACGAGGATAATGGAATGTAGTCGAATTAACTCTGGTGATGCTGAGGGAATTAGATTAGGAAATGAGACATTTAAAGTAGTAAAGGAATTTTGCTATTTGGGGAGCAAAATAACTGATGATGGTCGAAGTAGAGAGGATATAAAATGTAGACTGGCAATGGCAAGGAAAGCGTTTCTGAAGAAGAGAAATTTTTTAACATCGGGTATAGATTTAAGTGTCAGGAAGACGTTTCTGAAAGTATTTGTATGGAGTGTAGCCATGTATGGAAGTGAAACATGGACGATAAATAGTTTGGACAAGAAGGGAATAGAAGCTTTTGAAATGTGGTGCTACAGAAGAATGCCGAAGATTAGATGGGTAGATCACATAACTAATGAGGAGGTACTGAATAGAATTGGGGAGAAGAGGAGTTTGTGGCACAACTTGACAAGAAGAAGGGACCGGTTGGTAGGACATGTTCTGAGGCATCAAGGGATCACAAGTTTAGCATTGGAAGGAAGCGTGGAGGGTAAAAATCGTAGAGGGAGACAAAGAGATGAATACACTAAGCAGATTCAGAAGGATGTAGGATGCAGTAAGTACTGGGAGATGAAGAAGCTTTCACAGGATAGGGTAGAATGGAGAACTTCATCAAACCAGTCTCAGGACGGAAGACCACAACAACAACAACAACAACAACAACATACGGGGTGAAATTCAAACCATGTAGGGTATATGCACACTACACAAAGAAGTTCAGAAGCGTAATACCTACAATTCATCAGTCTCGAATGAATGTCTATAAAAATTTTCCTCATGACTTCTAAGTCATGAGGAAAAACAACATGTAAGGTGGTGTACAAAGCTGTAGTCATACATTGCTTGCATGTGTAACATAAGAAAAACAATGTATCAAACTGCTTATGAAAGAACAACACAGGAACCCTCTCCTGAGAGCAATAGCCTGTAGGATATGGTCCTCCTACAGTACGGGCGACAACGCGTTACACAGGTCTGTCAAGCGACTATGCTCTCTGGCCATCTACTTCAATGGACCAATATGTGCATATTTTATAGGATCACCACATATGCTCGATATTAACATGTAGACGTTATGTGTTTTCGATATGTCGGAAGGTAGTGATGTAGTAATATCTAATCGAGTTCTCTACAGGGTGACGGAAGTGAAGTTTTTGTAGTTGGTAGTTTTATTCCATTGGATACTACGAAAATAATGTAGAGAGAGAGAGATAGAGAGATAGAGATAGATAGATAGATAGAGAGAGAGAGAGAGAGAGAGAGAGGAATAGGAAGAGGGAGAGAATCTGTGCTGTCAACGAAGTCTCTGACACCATTTAATTGTCGTATTCCTAAGGTAGCAGTCAGAGGAATATGATAAAGGAGATCAGGATATGTACAGGGTAGTATTTACAGACCTTCATTTGATACTGATGAATTGTAGGTATTATGCTTCTGAAATTCTTTGTGTAGTGTGCCTGTACTCTGCATGGTTGTGAATTTCCTTCTGTATGCTAGTGCGCTATTTTTCTCGTTGTGATTGCTCTCTGCCTAGTCAGTGATAGGTGGAGGACTAAGACAGCCTTCTATCTAATGGTAGGGTCCTGTAGGAGCGCGATGAGATTTCGAGGGAATCAGCATCGATCTATGACTTCCAGGGGGACATATCTTACTCGAGGAAATCATGTCTACTGAAATGAAATTTATCAAAGACTGAAAGATTCGTGAGAAATCGGCAGGTAATCGATCTCTGACGAAAGGGGAGTAGAGGTGAGTTCTATACTGCTTCTTCCAACCTCTCATACGTCTCGCGAAGTGACTGCAGTGAGAAAACGGGGAGCTAATACGAAGATTTTTACAGAGAGACAGTCAGCAGAAGAAGTTCCGTCTTTTGTTTTCTCAATAAATAACTGACAAATTTCTTCCATGAGTTTTGTGTCCCTATAAATGGATGGAATAACATCTTAATATGTTGAGTAAATTTACATTTACATCTATATGCTCATTTCGCAAGTCATCGTACGGTATGAGGGGAGGATAACCTGCACTAATACTAGTCATTCCCTTTCCTGTTCCACTCCCAAATAGAGCGGGGGGAAAGGACTGCCTACATACCTCCTTATAAGGGCTAATTAATTGTATCTTACCTTATTCGAAATGTATGTTGCACAACCCTTCTGCTATCAGCTTCAAATGTCAGTTCTCAATACTGTTCTTTGAAGAAAAACATAGTCTGCCCTCCAGGGATTGCCATTTGAGCTACTTGGCGAGTGTAATCCGACCACTGGAAAAAATTACGCATCATACAAAGTGCATCTCTTCATCAATTTCATTAATTAGCATATGAATTTGATATCAACGACGTGATGGTGGGCGACTGTGAATGAGGTCTGGAGTACCACAGATATAATCCAAGATTTGGAGCGGTAATCCAGCGTTTCTCGTTGTAATGAGATCTTTTAATGAAATTTTACTCTCCCACATACACAGGGGAGAGATGACCATCCTTATCAAATCACACATTAGCGAGTTTATAATGTGATACGTAGTATAAATCTGATATTTACAACTTCTCTGTGCTGCTACCTTAAGAGATATCATGACAGAGATAGGGCATGCTGTTAGCACTCTATCATGAGTCAAAAATGAGTTTAATATTCTAGTTCTGTGGTGCAGAACGTAACAGATATTAAGCTGATTAGAAGAGATTTTTATATCTGATGAGAGAATATTAAGAAGAAATATAGCATATGCCATACCGTTAGAGGTTTTTCATAACATGTAGCGATACTTCAGCTATGTGAAAGCTCGTGCTTGCAGTGATTTCACCTGTCTTTAACTCATACAAAAGTGAGAAATCTACGTTTTACATTAGAAAATCGAGATGTTTAGCCAACAACATCCCTGTCTCGGATTGGGTAAAGTGGATTTTTTTAACTAGCGGATAGACTCTATGTCTGGGTGGAACTAATTAGAACTACTGTATACGTCCAAGCCACTGTGCTTATCTCGCAGTTCTGTGGCGAGCGGCCGAGCGGAAACGACGGCTTATTTTCGTGGGACCAGAGGCTTCAAAGAAAAGATTCCAGCTACCGGCTAGTCAGCTCTTGCCTACAACCACGGGGACAATCCTCGGTGGTGACTCTCGTGGCACCCTCTGGATAGCTGAATACCAAACTTCTGGTAGAGCTGCATCAGAAGCAGATGTGTGTGTATTGCGTCAGAAGTTCAATAAGCCGAGTGTTTCTGCTAGACAATTAGTCCCTCTCATGTAAATTGTTTGGTTGGTGGCTGGCCGGTCATGATGATACTCTCTCCAGCCACTGAGCATCCGGTACGGCACGAATACCAGTAGGGGGAGATTGATGCTTAGACGTTGATGCGATCGACGAATGCAGCACATCTACATCTACATCTACATCCATACTCCGCAAGCCACCTGACGGTGTGTGGCGGAGGGTACCCTGAGTACCTCTATCCGTTCTCCCTTCTATTCCAGTCTCGTATTGTACGTGGAAAGAAGGATTGTCGGTATGCTTCTGTGTGGGCTCTAATCTCTCTGATTTTATCCTCATGGTCTCTTCGCGAGATATACGTAGGAGGGAGCAATATACTGTTTGACTCTTCGGTGAAGGTATGTTCTCGAAACTTTAACAAAAGCCCGTACCGAGCTACTGAGCGTCTCTCCTGCAGTGTCTTCCACTGGAGTTTATCTATCATCTCCGTAACGCTTTCGCAATTACTAAATGATCCTGTAACGAAGCGCGCTGCTCTCCGTTGGATCTTCTCTATCAACCCTACCTGGCGCGGATCCCACACTGCTGAGCAGTATTCAAGCATTGGGCGAACAAGCGTACTGTAACCTACTTCCTTTGTTGTCGGATTGCATTTCCTTAGGATTCTTCCAATGAATCTCAGTCTGGCATCTGCTTTACCGACGATCAACTGTATATGATCATTCCATTTTAAATCACTCCTAATGAGTACTCCCAGATAATTTATGGAATTAACTGCTTCCAGTTGCTGACCTGCTATTTTGTAGCTAAATGATAAGGGACCTATCTTTCTATGTATTCGCATCACATTACACTTGTCTACATTGAGATTCAATTGCCATTCCGTGCACCATGCGTCAATTCGCTGCAGATCCTCCGGCATTTCAGTACAATTTTCCATTGTTGCAACCTCTCGATACACCACAGCATCATCTGCAAAAAGCCTCAGTGAACTTCCGATGTCATCCATCAGGTCATTTATGTATATTGTGAATAGCAACGGTCCTATGACACTCCCCTGCGGCACACCTGAAATCACTCTTACTTCGAAAGACTCTCTCCATTGAAAATGACATGCTGCGTTCTGTTATCTAGGAACTCCTCAATCCAATCACACAATTGATCTGATAGTCCGTACGCTCTTACTTTGTTCACTAAACGACTGTGGGGAACTGTGTCAAACGCCTTGCGGAAATCAAGAAACACGGCATCTACCTGTGAACCCGTGTCTAAGGCCCTCTGAGTCTCGTGGACGAATAGCGCGAGCTGGGTTTCACACGACCGTCTTTTTGGAAACCCATGCTGATTCCTACAGAGTAGATTTCTAGTCTCCAGAAAAGACATTATACTCGAACATAATACGTGTTACAAAATTCTACAACTGATCGACGTTAGAGATATAGGTATATAGTTCTTCACATCTGTTCGACGTCCCTTCTTGAAAACGGGGATGACCTGTGCCCTTTTCCAATCCTTTGAACGCTTCGCTCTTCTAGAAACCTACGGTACACCGCTGCAAGAAGGGGGGCAAATGTATCTCCGTGGTGTGGTGCGGTCGCGAGTCCGGCGGGAGACAGAGCACAGTGCGGCCTGGTGTACCGCGGATTGCGAGCGCTACTGGAAGGTTTTTTTTGCATGATATGTGTAGTGAAAACGTTGCCACTTAGTGCTATGATCTATTTGTGGCAGACATTTAATTGCTTGATTTGCATAATGTTCGTGTGTTCATTGTAAGGTGGTGACGAGTGTTTAATTGATCTATTGACTCCTGTAAATTGTTAAACAATTAATTTGACACGGTAGTGTAAAAGGACTATTTCCCTCTATTTTTGATATCGAAACTGCATCAGCTCTCCCTTTGTCCCCTGCATTAGTCTATAGCAGCACAGTATTCTGCGGAGAGACGAAACTCGATTTGTGTGTTTGCAGATATTGGTTCGTACACAAACTGGAGGCAGCCACTTGAGAGAGACAGAGACAGGAGGAAAATCTGGACTGCTGCCACCTGATACTGTGAGATCAAAGGAGGCTGACATCCGGCCGTGGTTGGTGGTATTTAGTATCTTGATCTGTAATTAGGACACTGGGTGGTTTTTTACCTCCTTGGCTGTGCCCAGACGACAGACACGTGTAGGTGAATCCAAACAGTGGCTACTATACCACACTTCATTCCGTTCCTTGGTGCTTACAGTTACTACGTCTTGGGAAGTGGGGGTAGGGTGTGGACGTGTGCTCTACTCAAGTGGGGGAGCCGTGTCTCCCATAATCTACTGCGATCTATATATTGAAGGTTTCGCTTTTACTTGCGTAGTTTTCGTGAAAAGATAACTGTTCTAAAGCGCAAGCTGTTGGCGTGGGTTTGTTTTCGTTATCGACCGCAGTAAGTTATGTCATTAATCAATAATTTCCGGGTAGTGTCTGTGTAGCTTTATTGTGAAGAGTATCGTGCATATATAGTTTGCATTCGGTTCGTGTTTTCTTTGTTTCTGTACTTCCGTAGAGTTAATTTTCCATATTGTGCAGTAAAGTCGTTAAGTGGTGTCTCTGTTACCATTAGAGTATGTATACATACAGTAGGGGCTGTTCAAATTCGTCGTTAGAAAATATTGAGCCTCTTCAGTTTCGTACTCGTTTTGTGATTTCCGCTACTATAACCTACGGCAGGAATTAACTTCGCACTGTTTATATTCGCCTGCTGCTACATTTGCCTGACGTCCAGAAGTTCTTTGCTCATCTCACCGGAAGCTAAGTTACTTTCTACTAATTATTAATTGGTGAAGCGGAATAGTTTGTAGTGTAATTTGTATTGTTTAATCTGCCGTCATTTGTGACAAATGTGGATGTTATCGTAGATTAGTGAGCAAGGGAGTGAAATGTCAGGATTGTGTGTTGGTGTTTCACTGGGGTGATTGTAACGGGGAAGCTGTTATAGTGCCAGATGAGGCTCGCCAATGGAGTCTTAGATTATGAAGCCGTGACAAGAAAATCGTGGAACAGGTTCAAATAGCTCTAAGCACTATGGGACTTAGTATCTGAGGTCATCAGTACCCTAGACTTAGAACTACTTAAACCTAACTAACCTAAGGACAGCACACACATCCATGCCCGAGGCAGGATTCGAACCTGCGACAGTAGTAGCCGCGTGGTTCCCGACTGAAGCGCCTTGAACCGCTCGGCCACAGGTTGAAGGGGGAAAGAGGCAATGGGAGCTGGGAACAGGTAACAAGTCGTAGTCAGAAGGAGAAAACCCCAGAAATCACTTTTCAAATTGCAGTGAGCAATCAGTTTGATTTGTTACCTGAAGTAGAAGAGCCTCAAACAGTTTTTGAGCAAAGTAGTGCGCAGCAGACTCGTATAACAATTATAATTCTAGATCTGGAGTAAAGTCAAACAGAAAGAAAAGAGTCCTGCTGTTAGGCAGCAGTCATGGGAGAGGTGCAGGCCAGTTGCTACAGGATAAGCTAGGAGTCGAGTACCAGGTCACAAGCATTGTGAAACGTGGTGCTAAGCTTAGTCAGGTTACAGAAAATCTAGGCGCCTTGTGCAAAGATTTTGATGTTGCGGACCATGTTCTTATTGTAGGAGGAGCAGGAAACAGCCTGGCTAGCAATTCGCACTATAGTATTAGGTGTGGCATGGATATAATAGGAGCAGCAACAGATCACATTCGTGTAGGGTTTGTGGATGTTTTGCAGCGCCATGACCAGCCCTGGGCTAATACGGCTGTCACCGTGTTAACATAGAGCTGGGGGGTGGTGGGGTTACTGTTGGCAGAAACTAAATCTCATATCTGTGCTGTGTCTGTTGATGCAATTGGGAGGTGGGGTTACACTAGTCATGGCCTGCAGCTGAATAGGAGGGGTAAGGAAAGATTAGTTGCTCTTCTTGCAGAAAATGTAAGGGGGACCATATGCACACGAGACAAAATACCTGTGATTACTGGAGTCAGAGGAACAAATTTTTTAGGTTAGGGTCAGGTTACAGAGAGAGAGTATTGAAAGAGATTAAAACAGAACAGTACTATAATGTATGTAGCAGTAACCAAAGAAATGAAATTTGTGTGTTTCATCAGAACATTAGAGGATTGAAAAATAAGGTAGAGGAGCTTCTTGTATGCCTAGAAAATAGGGTAAATTCTGATGGTATAGATGTTTTGTGTCTCTGTGAACACCAGGTAAGTGCAGGGATGGAGAAGTTAAATTTAAGGGCTTACTGATCATGTAGAGTTAACATGGAAAAAGAAGCAGTTACTACTTACATAAAAACTGGACACAATGTTAAAAATATTGAAACAAATAGTTTTCGTGTAGATCAGATCCTTGAAGCACATGCTTGTGAGTTGCAGCTCCAATATACTTCTATAGTAATTGTAACAATCTACAGATCCCCTCAAGATTATTTTCAGCTGTTCATGAAAAATCTAGAGGCGTTATTGGGCTACCTGTCAGACAAAAGTGGTCTATGGTGATTTAAATGTAGATTTCTTAAAAGATACAGATAGGAAATATTAGCTAGAATCTTTATTTGGTTGTTTCAATGTAGTATCTGTTGTAAATTTTTCAACTCGAGTTCAGCAGGATAGTAGTTCACTTATCGATAACATTTTCATAGACAGTGCTCAGGCAGAAGCTATTAATGTGTACCCAATTGTTAATGGACTATCTGATCATGATGCACAGTTAATGGAAATAACACTTACAACTCCTTACAGGCTTGAGGCAGGTTCATATAAGACAGGGAGGCTTAGTGATGCCATCAGGATACAGAGTTTTAAGAGCAGCCCAGAAGAGGTAGAATGGGATGAAGTATAGGCAGAAAATGATGCTGATGCCAGATTCAGTTTACTCCACCGTACGTTTGTCTCAATATTTGAGAGTTGTTGTCCTGAAACGTTATCCAAAGATGCCATTAGAAAGTCAAGTAAGCCATGGATTACTAAGGGAATTAAGATATCGTGTAAGAAGAAGAGGGAAATATGTGTACAGGCCAGAACAAGTCAGGATCCGACGTTACTTGATTACTGCCAAAGATACTGTAATATTTTAAGGAAAGTCATGAACCACTCGAGAAGCTTATACATTCTGACAGATATTAATAATGCAAATTAAAACTATACCGAATATTGTCAAACACAGAGACAGGTCAGCCTGACAGTGCACAGCATACCATAGCAATAAACCAAAATGATGATGTTGTGAGTATTAATTCACGAGTTGCAAGTATTTTTAACAATCACTTTCTCAATGTAGCAGCAAAAATAGGACTAAAGAGTTCAGTTGAAGAAGTAAAAAAATATGTTACAAATGTCATTCCCCAGGACTTTAGCCCTTTACAAATAGCACCAACATCCCCCACTGAAATTAAGGGATTTATAAATATACTGAAAACCAAGAGCTCATGTGGTGTTGATGGAGTCTCTAACAGAATTTTGAAGTGTTTTTCTAATTTAATAAGTGGAGTCCTTAGTGATATATGCAATGCTTCGCTGGCACAGGGAATTTTTCGAGACAGACTGAAATATGCAATTGTCAAACCTCTTCATAAGAAAGGGGACAAGAGTGACTTGAATAATTATATACCAATCTCATTGCTCACTTCATTTTCTAACATATTTGAAAAAGTTATGTATTCAAGAGTAGTCTCACATTTCAGTGAAAATAATTTACTCAGCATGTCACAGTTCAGATTCCAGAAGGGTGACTTGACTGAGAATGCTATCTACACATTCACCCATCAAATAGTACAAGCACTAAATAAATTATCGCCAGTTGGTGTTTTTTGTGATCTTTCCAAGGCATTTGACTGTGTGGATCATATTACACTCTTAGAAAAACTAAGGTTTTATGGAATTGAAGGCTATACACACAGCAGGCCTGAATCATACTTCATGAACAGAAAGCAAAAAGTTGTGCTCAATAACACAAATAATGTTGGGAGGGTGGTAAATTCTAGTGAATATGGAGTTATCACAAAGGGAGTCCCACAGGGTTCAATTATGGGTCCTCTGCTGTTCCTTATTCATGTGAATGGCCTCTCACTTCAAGTTCAGCAAGCAGAACTATTACTTTTTGCAGATGACATGAGTGTTGTAATAAATTCCATTGCAGAAAAAGCAGCTGAAGCAATTGTTGAGGATGTCTTTCAAAGAATTATTAAATGGTTCTGAGAAAATGGACTCTCCTTTAATTTTGAAAAAAAAAAAAGCCTCACTATATCCAGTTCTGTACAACGAATAGAGTCATACCGATAATTGATGTAGCATGTGAGCAGGGCTCAGTTAACAGGGTAGATTTCTCCAAATTTTTGGGTGTTCACATTGATGATAACTTGAACTGGAAGAAGCATATTACTGATCTTCTCAAAGAATTTATTTCAGCTTCTTTCACTCTTCGTATAATCGCTAGTCTTGGTAATAAACTGATCAGCCTTCTAATGTACTTTGCATATTTCCACTCAATAATGTCTTATGGAATAGTTTCCTGGGGTAACTCGCCCCTTGGACATAAAGTATTGACTGCACAAAAGAGAGCAGTGAGAATAATTAGTGGTGTTCACACAAGGACGTCATGTAGGAACCTATTCAAGACCTTTACTATCCGTTATCGAAGCTGTCAGTTGCTCAAAAAGAAGTTCAGTCTGGCAGGTAGCAGATAAAGTTTTAAATATAGCTTAAAATCATTTCTTTTGGACAACTCCTTCTATTCCATGGACGAGTTTCCATTTCAAAACTGGTAAAAAAATATTGTACAGTAATATTATTAGCACTATATATATATTACTGCTGTACAATATTTTTTACCAGTTTTGAAATGGTAATATATATATATATATATATATATATATATATATATATATATATATATTGTAATCTGACTTGTTCCACATCATATCGATAACTTAAATCGTGAAAATGATTTACACAACATGACATAACTAAATTAAACTGATTAAATAAAGAATATGATCAATATATTATTGACATTGATTTGAAATTTGTGTCATGAGATCCTTCCTCTCCAGCACAGAGTGAATGTTTTACCCATAAGTTTTTTTATGGTAAGGGTGGGGAGGGAGGGAGCAAGGGGTGGTGGGATGATAAATTCTCTGGTGGTGGCATTATACACTAGCCAGCAGCAGCATAATTATGTAGTTGGGAACTGTAGTTGTGGGATGTGAGCTTTTCTTCCCAAATGAAGAGATCAACCCCTGAAAATTTAGTTTTATAAATAAACGGTATATCGTTTGGTATGTAATTGACATTGACTTCAATTTCACGCCATGAGTTCCTTCCTCACCACCACAGACTCCCAGAGGAGGAGGGGTTAAGTGATTGATCGATTTTATTAATTAACCAATTAATCTGATATCAAAAGCATGCTTGTAACAGCGATGGACAGGGGGGATGTGTTGTGGATTTCCGAGAGGGGAAGGGGTGGGGATTTAGCACAGCAATAGGTTGCCCCTTATAACATCCCAGCTCCTCAACACCAAATTGAAACGTTCCACTTCAATTTCTTTGCACTTATAGCGAT
This sequence comes from Schistocerca gregaria, assembly GCF_023897955.1. Lineage (NCBI taxonomy): Eukaryota > Metazoa > Arthropoda > Insecta > Orthoptera > Acrididae > Schistocerca > Schistocerca gregaria. The sequence goes on along the minus strand of NC_064923.1, from coordinate 615,414,043 downwards.
CCCAGCTTCCTCAACCAAATTAAAACGTTGCATTAGGAGGTGTCTGCTTCGTGCAAAAAGGTCTTGAGTTCATATTGACGACAACAAGTAATTGTTCATTACAGACGTTTATTTACAAACAGAACTAACAGACCTCACAGACTCAACAACTGACTCTCTGAGCTAACCGCACTGCATATCCCAACTGGCAACTGACAACTCCTAGGTGTATTAATATCTTTCCAAACAATGAGAGTCTTTGGCAATGTTTTGTTTACAATACGATAGCAATTCACGACTTAAAAATGAATTAGACATTACAGAATTTTAGTACAGATTAAAGTAAGTAAAAGGATCAGTACATATAAATTCTTACAAGCATAATTTCCAAATAGATTTTATAACATTTTTCTACCACCTTCTGGATAACCTTCACCAGATTTGTACCGACGTTTCCAGAAATATCTTGACATTTGATTCTGGATATTTCTTGAGTGATTTAGAACAACTATTTATATGTAAAATGATTTAAATCGTGTTTCAAAACGTAAATAAATCTTTTTAGCAATATTTCTTGATACAAATCGTCTTTCGAAATTAGGTTATGAAACAGTTTTCACAAGTTTTCGTATTTTTGCGATCATAATATAGAATTTCTCCATAGAAAGTTCCAGAAGTGTGCATTAAAAGTTCATTTACAGATTTTCTCCTTAGCTGGTGAGTTTTTAAAAGTATCTTGTCCATATTATACGAAATAATTTAGCTCAAAACTGATAATTTATACAATTAATCAGAGCTACAGCAAACAGTGAGTCTTTCTTTTACAAAATGAAATATAATTACAAAATTGAATGAAAATAGGTTACTAACACTAATATATATTTACATTAATTCTATTTTTGTTCTTTCTGTGCAAAATGTCCTAATATTGACACAGTACAATATTTAAACATCACCAAAGTTTCCCTTTACATTTTGCATATCTGTATCGACATCCCCTACAGTCTACAGTATCGAATACTTCAATATGTCCCAATATGTCCTGTAATGTTACACAACCCCCCCATCAGCACTTCCACATGAAACACGGAAGGGTTGATGTCCTTACATTACAAAACAGAAAAGTTTTACACCTATCTTTGGTGTCTTCTTTCTTGAAGACCGGTGATCTTCTTTCTTGAAGGTCGGTGATCTTCTTCCTTAAAGGTCGGTATACCTCAATGCCACACACTGTATTTCAGTCTCATCTTCACAGTTCGTATGGTTTCCATATACACTGCAGGCTATCACAGGCTGCAATAGCACAGTCCGCTATGAATATACAGCATACAGTGGTCAAACCCAGTTAAACATTAGCAAAAGCATTTAATAGTCGGTGGACAGGTTTTTAAGGACACAGAAATTTGAATTCTCTAAAGTCTAATTACTCAAGAAAATTTACTCTAAATAATTTCTTAAAGCTAAGAGAGGATAGACTGACAGATGGAGAAAATTGATTATACAGGATCACAGAATAAGTGTAAGATGCAATGCCAGAATACGAAAATGAAATATGACAATTGCATAGCTAGAGGACCTAGTGCTCGCCAAACACTTAGCACACAAAGAATGTATGCTCCCCTGAGGAATCAGATAAATACAACTTAACAAAGTATACAAAAATATCCTGGTAAGATTACATATAAAAGTCTATAAACACGTTTCGTAGGCCAAACAGTCTGCAAGAATTTGGGTAGACTAGACGGTAAGCAATCGGATGAGGATTGTCCTGAATCTTAAAAGGTCCAATGTATATGTCAAAAATCGTTTTTAATTCACCACTGATGGCTTTAGACTTCTCTTGTGTTTTAACAAGGACCAAGTCTTCAATTTTAAATTGAGTAGGCTTCAATCTTTTGTCATGTCTACATTTCCTCTTATCACCTTGAGATTTCATGGTCTTTCTCACTATTTCCTCTCTCTCTTGAATACTTAATGGTTTGCAGACTGGAAAATCAATGAAATCACTAATTGGATGTGGTGGTTTGCTATTATACTGTATTTCATAAGGCGAAAACCCTGTTGAGGAATGCTGTAGGCTGTTCACAACATCTTCGAATTTCTCAACATAGTCAATCCAACTAGCATGATCAGTATTGCAGTAGGTTCTAAAGAATCGCTCAATTTCCCTCATGTATCTCTCCGAAGGGTTTCCTGACGGATGATAAGCTGAAATAAGAATGTGACTTATATTTACATCTTCAACAAAAGCTTTCCATACTCCAGAAGTAAACTGAGTCCCATTGTCTGATAAGATTTTCTGAGGTTTTCCAACCCTGCCAAAATAGTCTCTTCTGAGTTTTGAAATAATGCTCTTACTGTTTGCCTTGCGAAGAGGGTATAACTTAATGAAATTTGAAAAAACATCAACCATAACAAAAATGTAGCAATAGCCTCCTCTGGTCTTCGGTAATGGTCCATATAAGTCGACAGCAACTAACTCGTGTTGTTCTTTTGGTAATATGTTTTGCATCAATCCTCGACAAGTTTGGTTGGATACTTTTACTCTTTGGCACCTGTCACAACCTGTCAAAATTTTTCTAACCCTCCTGGCTATGTTGTTAAAGTACACATTTTCTTGGATTTTCTGGATACACTTTTGAATCCCACAATGACCAAAACTTTCATGAATGTACTTGATGAGTACATTGATGTACTGTTCAGGGCAACATAATTTCCATACATCGCTATCTACACTGTTTCTCTTGAATAGAATCCCCTTGTAGATTTTGTAATAATCTCCCACTTTTTCATGTCCCTTTTTCCCTAAATAACTTTTGACCAGTTTACAGTTCTCATCGTGGTTCTGATTCCGTCGGATGTCATTACAAATGTCTCTGATTTCTTGTTCATTGTCCACCCCTCTTAAATACATAATTTTGAATTCTTTTTCACATTCCCCACTGTCATCTTCAAAGTCACCCCCCACAGGTAGTCTAGATAAAGCATCAGCAACTACATTATCGGGTCCTCTAAGATATTTTATTGAGTAATTAAATTGTTGTAACAAGAGTGCCCACCTGGTAATCCTTCCATGATGCAACCTACATTCTTGAATATAAATTAATGCCTTATGGTCTGTGTAGACAACTACCTGGTTTCCCAATAAATAATTTCTGAATTTAGAAAATGCCCAGTAAATGGCCAAAAGCTCTTTCTCGGAAACAGTGTATTGCCTCTCATGATTTTTCAAGGTTCGACTAGCAAAAGCAATAGACCTGTGTTCTATTTTCCCATTTATATTTACTTCTTGGAAAAGGTGAGCACCTAGGCCATAATCACTACTATCTGCCATAATGCAAAAAGGTAAACTTAAATCAGGATGGTACAAAATTTGACTGTTACATAACTGTGCTTTTATTTCTTCAAACGCAGCTTCACATTCCTGATCCCAAACCCACATTGCGTTTTTCTTCAGCAATCTGTTAAGACTTGGAGCATTTAGAGCTTGGCTACTATTGAACTTTCTGTAGTAACCGCACATCCCGAAAAATGACTTTAGTTGTTTCTTGGTTTTTGGAATTGGGAATTTTGCAATTACCTCGAGTTTTTCAGGATCTGGCAAAATCCCTTCCTCAGAAATACTGTGCCCCAGAAACTTCAATTTTTTCATACCAAACTTACATTTAGATAATTTAAGTGACATTCCCCCTTTCCTTAATCTATTGCAAACCTCCCTCAAAGTATTAACATGTTCTTCCCAAGTTTCTCCAGTGATCAAAATGTCATCTACATACACAGTTAATTTTGATAAAAGATCTTTTCCCAAAACAAAGTCAAGTGCTCTAATGAATTCGGCAACTGAGACATTCAGCCCAAATGGTACCATACAATACTGGTAACATCTTCCCCCATACAAAAAGGCAGTATACTTTCTGGAATCATTTTCTAATTCTACTTGGTGAAATCCTGATGCGAGATCTAAACTGGTCATGTATTTCATTCTTTCAAATTTATGAAGTAATTCGTCTATATTCTCGGGATGATCGGTCTCTCTTTCCAGATACTTATTTAGGTGTCTTGAATCTAGTACAAGCCTGACACTGCCATCACGTTTTGCAACCACTACCAAAGGATTATTGTATTGGCTTTTACTTCTCTCAATGATGCCCCACTCTTCCATCTTTTGAAGTTCCTTTTCTACATCTTTTCTCTTTGCAATGGGTACACTATAAGGTTTTATAAAGAATGGCTCATGTGGTTTTAATTTGAGTTTACACTGATAATTCTTTACTCTGCCAGGTCTATCATCAAAAACATCACAGTAATTCCACAATAATCTTTCTAACTCTACCTTCTGTTCTTGGTTCAAATTATCTGATTCCCGTAGTTTTTCTTGAACAATATCCCCATATTCTCCATCATCATAATCCTCAGTAATTTCCTCTACACAATAACCACTGTCTTTAGAAAATGTAACGTGCCTAATTTCAATTCCCTTATCAGCACAGTTTTGAACCGACATGTCAGTACTGGAACATACTCTCGTCTTAGGATCAATAAAGGTAAATAAACTCTTTTCCCAATCAAATGCTGCATCAGCTTTTAATATCCAGTCCATACCCAACAGTACATTCTCATTTAGGTCACTTATTACAAGACATCCTTGAGTAAACTGTACATCATTTATACTGAAGGACAACAACACCTGTCTCTTAACAATTTTGCTCAGTTTGCTGGTAATGCCTCTAATTTTTATTCCAACAACTGATAATTCAACAAAGTCAGGATCATGCTTAATTATATCTCTTAATTAGCTTGAAATGGCACTAATTGGACTCCCTGTGTCAATCAAACAATACCCTTCCCAACCTGCAGCTTTAATTTTTATGTATGGACTACCAATAGTGGTGTTTTCCCTTTCTTCCTGTTCTTCATACAAAAGATCTTCTGCTATCTCATCATACCTCTGTTCCATATTTAGGTTTTCTTTATTAGGTAATACTTTCTTCAAACTTCTAGGTCTACTGGAATTTACTGGAATGTCTGGATTACTATTTACCTCACACACATCCTGACTAGTACCCCGTTTGATGATTTCATTAGGCTTAAAAGCAGAAACTGGCTCACAAATTTCCCTTAATTTGATCTTAACATCATTGTCATCACTGTAATCTTTAAATTTGTCCCAAACAGATTTCAAAATAATCTCAGACGCATCAGCACAATCAACCCCCCTGTCTCCTGATGTATTACTAAGCTGAACTGGCACAATCTGATTCTCATGTGGAATGTAGTTAGAGTTCCTGGCACAATTATTCTCAACACTATTGCTTATAACATCCTCCTTAACTTCAACATAAACTATTCCATCCAATTCACCATCAAAATCTTCTAGTACATAATCACCATTAGCCTTAACATCAACATTATCATCATCATTGCCTGAGCTTACACTACAAACACTACTAGTATCACCAACATTACTCACAACACCATATTCACCAACCAAATCCACATGAATATCAGACTTTCCAGAAACTTCAGTACGAACATCATTATGACAACTTAGATCTAAAACATCACCACACATAAGTTTGTACAATCCAAAATTATCAAAGTTATCCTTACCTTTCATTTCAGCATTAGGTGCTTCTTCTTGATTATATAAATTTGCAATTATATCATCTTCTAAGCCTACTTCATCAAAGGTAGCCTGTTTCCTATTACAGTTGTTTCTAGTACTTTCTCTGATGACATTCCAAAATTTCCTGTCAAATTTAATTTTTTCATTACCTCTATCTACAGATCGATCATAAGCATACTGTCTATACTGGTTAGGTCTCTGATTATAGTGCTGTCTGTTCCGGGTGAAATTAGCCTGATTTTGAAAATTCCTTGCCCCAAACTGACAGACTCCCAGTGGAGCATTTAGTCGTTTAAAGGCCTATGTCTGTCGTTTCCCTGCCTCGGGTTACCTTCTCTCATGTCATTACCCCAGGACCTGTTTCGATTTTCCCATTCTCTGTTTGAATTAAAGTGCTGATCATTCCTACCAAAATTTCTTCTGTCATTGCTATTATAATTATCCCTGTTGTTGTTAAAGTTTCTTCGTTCACTATTATTGTTATTATTTCCACGGTTCGGTTCCCACCCTCTGTGTGATGAACCTACAAAGTCGTTAAATCTGTTGTTTTGTTCAAAGGCTCTATCAAGTTTGTCCACATATTTCAAGAATTGTTCTATGGACTCATCTGGACCATATACTAAACCCCATTGTACTCTTTTCGGAAGTCTCCGTTTTAGTGAATCGATTTGAGTTAGCTCATCCAATGGCTTATCCAGATGCACTAATTTTTGCAACTGTTTCTCACAATAGGCTTTCATTGACCCATCAGATTCTCTGTAACTAGGACCATTCAAGAATTCACTTTTGATTCGAGCTTGCTCAGTTTCAGACCAAAATTTGGTTAGAAAACATTTTTCGAAATCTTCAAAGGACATTTCCGCGGAACAATTCTGATTGGCCCACGAAAGCGCCTCACCACCAACTAATTTCTTTACAAATTTTATCTTAACACTATCTGTCATTATGGACGTGAACTGCTCCTTGCAGAATTGCATGAAGTCTTTTGGGTGTATATTCTTGTCACCGGGATAAGTTTTAATGGGAAAATTTCCCCATACCCCATTACAACTATTACTAAAACCTTTTTGCAACATAGTTTCTTGTATTTCTACAAATTTTCTGTCTACAGTTTTTTCGACATTACCTACTCTACTACAAATTTCTGTGACCTTTTTGTCAGAATCAGATTTGAAAGATTCAATTTCGCTTTCAAAAAATCATTTTGTCTGGTCAAATTCATTTCTCAATTGAGAATTTTCCTCATTTACGAAATCAACAACTTTTTAAGTTTTGACTGGTTATTTGAAATTTCGTTACTTAAATCAGTTTCAAGGACAGAAATTTTGCTCTCAACCGTGTCCACACGACAACTAAGGTCTTTTTGGTTTGACTTAAAAGTAATTCGCCATTCTTCGAGAACCTGATTAGTGTGAGCAATCTGTTCTGTATTTGAATTTATTTCTGATTTTAAATCACACACAGCCTTCGAAATCGACCTGTCCATCTGTTGTTGTGTCTGTTCAATTTGTTGACGTAATTCGGCACGAGAATCGTCCATCTTCGAGTTTAACTCTGAAAACATTTGTTTTAACATTTCCAACATTCCTACACTGTCAGAAGCACTTTCCCTAATAGGTGTACTTGCTACACAGCTGTCAATACTGAAATCTGGGTCTTTTTTCCGTTATTTTAGAAAGCAGGTACTTATCTTAGTGTCCGTCGGCGGTCGTTGGTGTCCGTGTTTTGCGAAATTTCTTCAATTCCAGGATGGTTTCGCTCGGTTGATTCACTCCTCTTCTTGTGACCCCAGAATCGACGTATTTACTTCTGAAGAATGACTGGTCCGTCGTATATCCTCTTCTTGTGGTCCCAAACCAGAAGTATTTTCTGCTTGTGATCCCAGAAGAGACGTATTTTATTTTGAAGAATCACTGGGTGGTCGTCAGATCCCAGCTCCTCCACCAAATTATAACATCCCAGCTCCTCAACACCAAATTAAAACGTTCCACTTCAATTTCTTTGCACTTATAGCGATCCCAGCTTCCTCAACCAAATTAAAACGTTGCATTAGGAGGTGTCTGCTTCGTGCAAAAAGGTCTTGAGTTCATATTGACGACAACAAGTAATTGTTCATTACAGACGTTTATTTACAAACAGAACTAACAGACCTCACAGACTCAACAACTGACTCTCCGAGCTAACCGCACTGCATATCCCAACTGGCAACTGACAACTCCTAGGTGTATTAATATCTTTCCAAAAAATGAGAGTCTTTGACAATGTTTTGTTTACAATACGATAGCAATTCACGACTTAAAACTAAATTAGACATTAGAGAATTTTAGTACAGATTAAAGTAAGTAAAAGGATCAGTACATATAAATTCTTACAAGCATAATTTCCAAATAGATTTTATAACATTTTTCTACCAGCTTCTGGATAACCTTCACCAGATTTGTACCGACGTTTCCAGAAATATCTTGACATTTGATTCTGGATATTTCTTGAGTGATTTAGAACAACTATTTATATGTAAAATGATTTAAATCGTGTTTCAAAACGTAAATAAATCTTTTTAGCAATATTTCTTGATACAAATCGTCTTTCGAAATTAGGTTATGAAACAGTTTTCACAAGTTTTCGTATTTTTGCGATCATAATATAGAATTTCTCCATAGAAAGTTCTAGAAGTGTGCATTAAACGTTAAACTTTCTCTTTAGCTGGTGAGTTTTTAAAAGTATCTTGTCCATATTATACGAAATAACTTAGCTCAAAACTGATAATTTATACAATTAATCAGAGCTACAGCAAACAGTGAGTATTTCTTTTACAAAATGAAATATAATTACAAAATTGAATGAAAATAGGTTACTAACACTAATATATATTTACATTAATTCTATTTTTGTTCTTTCTGTGCAAAATGTCCTAATATTGACACAGTACAATATTTAAACATCACCAAAGTTTCCCTTTACATTTTGCATATCTGTATCGACATCCCCTACAGTCTACAGTAACGAATACTTCAATATGTCCCAATATGTCCTGTAATGTTACACAACCCCCCCATCAGCACTTCCACATGAAACACGGAAGGGTTGATGTCCTTACATTACAAAACAGAAAAGTTTTACACCTATCTTTGGTGTCTTCTTTCTTGAAGACCGGTGATCTTCTTTCTTGAAGGTCGGTGATCTTCTTCCTTAAAGGTCGGTATACCTCAATGCCACACACTGTATTTCAGTCTCATCTTCACAGTCCGTATGGTTTCCATATACACTGCAGGCTATCACAGGCTGCAATAGCACAGTCCGCTATGAATATACAGCATACAGTGGTCAAACCCAGTTAAACATTAGCAAAAGCATTTAATAGTCGGTGGACCGGTTTTTAAGGACACAGAAATTTGAATTCTCTAAAGTCTAATTACTCAAGAAAATTTACTCTAAATAATTTCTTAAAGCTAAGAGAGGATAGACTGACAGATGGGGAAAATTGATTATACAGGATCACAGAATAAGTGTAAGATGCAATGCCAGAATACGAAAATGAAATATGACAATTGCATAGCTAGGGTACCTAGTGCTCGCCAAACACTTAGCACCGAGGTACAACCAGTTTTCATCAGTAAACACAACAGAGCTGCACCCTGACCTCCAATGAGCTCTCGCTTGACATATCTGAAGTCCCAAATGACAGTGGTTTGGGGTCAGCGGAAAGCACACTACAGGGCATATGGCTCGGGGCTGTGCTTGAAGTAACCGGGTTTTAACAGTTCGTTGTGTCACTATGGTGTCAACTGCTGCTCAAATTGCTGCTGCAGACGCGGTGCAATGTGAAAGAGCCGTGTACCAAACACGATGATCTTCCCTCTTGCTAGTGCCAGGTGATGGTCAGGAGCCCGGTCTTCTTATGACCATACATTCTCGTGACCACAGAAGCCAACAGTCATGTACCGTGGCTACGTTCCTGGCATTTTTGCAGTGTCGCAAAGGAACATTCAGCTTCTCTTAGTTCTATTACACGACCTCGTTCAAACTGTTTTTGTCGCCTTAAAGGCATTCATGACTAAGCTCAACTCACCGTGTCCAGGTAACTAACGCTCATGATCATGATAATGTGCATTTAATGCAACCTTGATTTGCATCCTCATAATGACGCTGCTAGTGTCACTCTTATGCGCCTATCTTTAAATTATACAGGCAACGTCTTTCGGATGTAGAAAAACACCTACCAACTTTCGTTTATGTCCCACAACTTCTTCTTGGTGTTATGATTTTGTTTCTGTTGGTATATTTTTTCGGTGACAATTATATCTTTATGTCTTGTGTCATCATTACGTAATGTTTAAATTTTTGATCACACTCGATCAAATATAACATCTGCACGCATTAGTTAGAGATGTTTCTGAATTAGAATTTAGTCTTAAGTGCTTCATTTTCTTTAATCTGTTATCGAGTGAAGGGCACCCTTTGACAAGTATGCCGGTGTGCACAGAGGCCAGTGCTGACCCGGCTGACGGCGGACCCCGCAGTGGCGCTGCCCTTCCCCGCGGTAACCGTGTGCAGCCTGAACCGTGCACGCTGCGACAGCATGGCAGCCCTGTGGCACGAAGCCGTGCAGGCGCAGACTGCGAAAGCCGGCAACCTGCTGCGGCTGCTGCAGATGGCACGCTGTCCGCAGGTGCCGCCAGGAGGTCACCAACACTCGGTGAGCTGGGCGGCGGCCACTATTTTGGGCACACTGCTGCACTGCTGCTCACACGCTCACCATTACTTTATAGTTAGCCACTTCTATTAAAGTAATAAAACTGCTCTCCAGATTCTTAAAAAATCTAAATCTCATGAATGAAACAGCTTCAAATGTCTAATTACTTTACAAATGAGTTAATGTGTTAAATACTAAATCCAGTCACATTAATGTGATCACTGCCTGTGTTCGAAGTCAACATGTCATAACCATTCACAGGCAGTAGGTGACAGCACTATAAGTGGAGGATGTATTAAACGTGAGGGGGGGGGGGGGGGGAAGGGTGCGAAAACAGTGCAGTCATTGCCGTATTGTGGGAACTGAGCGATTTATCCGATGTCCAGAAGGGCATGGTCATTGACTTTCAGCCCAGGAATGGAAATATTTCGTGAATGGTTAAGATGTCTCTACATCTACATCTACATACATGCTCCGCAATCCACCATACGGTGCGAGGCGGAGGGTACCTCGTACCACAACTAGCATCTTCCCTCCCTGTTCCACTCCCAAACAGAACGAGGGAAAAATGACTGCGTATATGCCTCTGTACCAGCCCTAATCTCTCTTATCTTATCTTTGTGGTCTTTCCGCGAAATGTAAGTTGGTGGCAGTAAAATTCTACCGCAGTCAGCCTCAAATGCTTCTTCTCTAAATTTCCTCAGTAGCGATTCACGAAAAGAACGCCTCCTTTCCTCCAGAGACTCCCACCCGAGTTCCTGAAGCATTTCCGTAACACTCGCGTGATTATCAAATCTACCAGTAACAAATCTAGCAGCCCGCCTCTGAATTGCTTCTATGACCTCCCTCAATCCGACCTGATAGGGATCCCAAATGTTCAAGTAGTACTCATGAATAGGTCGTATTAGTGTTTTATAAGCGGTCTCCTTAACAGATGAACCACATCTTCCCAAAATTCTACCAATAAACCGAAGATGACTATCCGCATTCCCCACAACTGCCATTACATGCTTGTCCCACTTCATATTGCTCTGCAATGTTACGCCCAAATATTTAATCGACGTGACTTTGTCAAGCGCTGCACTACTAATGGAGTATTCAAACATTACAGGATTCTTTTTCCTATTCATCTGCATTAATTTACATTTACCTATATTTAGAGTTAGCTGCCATTCTTTACACCAATCACAAATCCTGTCCAAGTCATCTTGTGTCCTGCTACAGTCACTCAACGACGACACGTTCCCGTACACCACAGCATCATCAGCAAACAGCCGCACATTGCTATCCACCCTATCCAAAAGATCATATATGTAGATAGAAAACAACAGCGGACCTACCACACTTGCCTGGGGCACTCCAGATGATATCCTAACCTCCGATGAACACTCACCATCGAGGACAACGTACTGGGTTCTATTACTTGAGAAGTCTTCGAGCCACTCATATACTTGGGAACCAATCCCATATGCTCGTAGCTTAGTTAGGAGTCTGCAGTGGGGCACCGAGTCAAACGCTATCCGAAAGTCAATGAATATGGCATCCGTCTGATACCCTTCATCCATGGTTCGCAAGATATAATGTGAAAAACACTTTAACTGTTGGTGTGCTGCTGTGTTAAAAGTATACCATGTATGACAAAATGGCTCTATCCCAAACCGGCGCTGAGGCAACAGTGGCGCGTCACGGGCTTTAAATAAGGGGGTGAACAACAGCTGCAGATATCTGTATGGATGAATAGACGTGCAACTGTGGGGCAACTGACTACCCAAATGAACTGATGGGCTATCAACGTGACTCCGCATAGATCGTTCAATGAAGGTTGCTGCGTGTGGGCCTCCACAGCAGGCACTTGGTTTGTACACCCATGCTGACTGCTGTTCATCAGTGATGAAGGCAGGAATTTGCACACCAATACCGCAATTAGACGTCCCTTGAGTGGCTACAGGTGATCTTTTCAGGTGAATCACGTTTTATGCTCCACTGGACTGAAAGAAAACACCATGCAGCAATCGTCAGAAGGGAGGAAGTGTTATGATCAGTGGAATGTTTTTTTGGCGTTCCCTGGGTGATATCCTCAGTCTGGAAGGCACAATGGATCAACACAAATATGTATTTGTCTTTGGGTAGCATGTCCACCCCTTTGTGCCGATTTATTTTCCTGAGCATCATGGCATCCACCAGGAGGACAGTGCAACATGTCACACAGTTCGCAATGCATGTGCGTGCTTCGAAAAGCACCAGTATGAGTTTAGCGTAGTTCCCTGGCCATTAAAAACCCTGGATTTAAACTCAATCGAGAGTCGCTGGAACCAACTCGATAGTGCCAAGGATCCTCGAGTGAGAGATCTAGCGCAGCTGGCCGCGGCCTTGGTGTGCCTGTATCATGGCAGTCCACACTGCAAAACGCTTTTGGCAGGAAGCCGCATTAATGTGACTGGACAGTGGATTTGACGTTGCACATGTTAAACATTTAACACAAGTTTATACCTCTTAATGAGTAGATTGTCATAAGGAGTAGATTGTGAAAGTATTTTAAATTCTGAATTCGTTCAGTAACTACATGAAATAACGAAAATAAATTTTTTTGCCCCTGGAAACCATTAGATAGGCAACTTGGAACTGGACCTGTTCACAATCAACCATGAACCGGGCTAGCCGTCTAGCGGTCTATATGCGCTAGCTCAACCAGCTCATATATTACTGAGGTAGAGCACTAGCCTCTAACTGAACTCCAATCCTCAGCAACTAAAAATATAAGCAAACTATCTTTAGTGACAAGGATGATCACAATTTTCGTGCTGTGACAGCAATTTTCTTGCTGTTCTTGTTACAGCAGTGAGCTCAAATGTCTAGTTTTGTCGTAAATAGCTATAACGGAGCGTCTCGACTTCTCAACAACAGCACCAGAGAGATAATGAATGTTAGGTAGGGAAATATGGTTTTACAAGGAAAATCAAAGCTACAGTACCATCACCACACGTCTGAAACACTCTTCGTTAGCGAAATTTGAAAGAAATTAGCTCATGCATATCATTTACTTGTAAGCAGCAATACTCCTCTGACGCAAAGTTTGTTTAAGACATTAGATTAATTTTTATTCTGTAAGGTTTCTTATTACAATGTTTTTGAAGGCTCTCATTTATTACTAAGCCTGAATCATAGTACAGGGTGAGCATAAAGTCTTGCCCTGATTACAAAACATTATTTCTCGGTAAACCTATGTGGTTTGTTGCAAATGGTACCATAGTTCATAATTTTTTTAATGCCTCAGCACGATTTTTATCACCAGAAGTCCCCAGCACGTAGCACAAGATTGTCATCAGGATGATCTCTACCAATGAAAAACTAACACGCATACACCTGATCAGGACAGACGCCTGGAACATGTACCGTGAACCAGACAGTCTGGAGCACAGGATTCTATGTCGAACGGTCGCAGACGTTTGGAAAACTAGTAGACTAGAACTCAGCCCGATAAACAGCGCCAAACCATTTTTCCTCAACAAGAATCACAGGAATAGATTTTAAGCCACTCCCTGCCTGCATAAGACCTGTCACTACTTGGATAGTCGCCCACACATCACTCTCCACCTATAAATTGTCACACATCGAGAAATAAAAATTTCTAATTTGCACTATCCCGTGGTGAGTGAGGCCGTGAAACCTGTCAGAGTAGTGGACTTACCCAATCTCCGTCATACTCCCCTTAAGACTACATGCTAACTGTAATTTACGCTACGAGATCGCTGTCTTGAAACGTCTTAACATAGAATTATAAGGTGAAAAATTGCAATAATATTACTATACAACTATCCATTCAATCAGCAGAATAAATCAGTGAATTAAGGAAACTACGTGTATCTTCAAATTAAGATGCAAATGGAACATAAACCGACTATTTATTTTATTAAAAAGTTGCGAAGTACTGTCATCAATATTCTGCGAAAAAACAAAATTAATTGCTGACGACAGCTCAAAAGATACGCAAGCGCAGGATGGCTACCGTACCTAGCTGCATATTAAACCGTTGATCCAATACAACCCAACGATTAATTTAGAAACACCACTGATTGATTGAATACCACATCAAATGATAGTAAGGTATGAATCTGGTTTAACGGAACTATGGGAACGGTAAGCTTCCTATCTAAACCTTAGCCCCATCTAGTACGCTCGTGCTGCTGTATACTCTACCAGTCTGCTGTGGCGACAGGCTGGAGGACCATGGTCGCAGTGGAGAATCTGAATCTCGCTCCTCGATACCCGGACATCTACAAGCGCCACGACGTCTGGACCAGCGACCTATCTCCATCCACAATCAAACCAAGAGTGTCTCTTTTTCTTCCACCAGCACCGAGCGAGGTGGCGCAGTGGTTAGCACACTGGACTCGCATTCGGGAAGACGACGGTTCAATCAGCGTCCGGCCATCCTGATTTAGGTTTTCCGTGATTTCCCTAAAATCGCTCCAGGCAAATGCCGAGATGGTTCTTTTGAAAGGGCACGGCCGACTTCCTTCACCATCCTTCCCTAACCCGATGAGACTGATGGCCTCGCTGTTTGGTCTCCTCCCCCAAGCAACCCAACCCTCTTCCAGCAGCTCCCGGCACTGCGGTTTGCGCCAATCTTTCTGCAAACATCAATCAGGAAAAATCTAAGTCTTTTCCAGCAATAACGTGTCAATGCCCAAAGCCACCTTTAACAAACCCTCATCCCAGAATACCGTCAGTTACGGGACAATGAGAGTACATCTCCCTCGCTACTTTGTCCTAGACATTGCCGTCTGCTGATGTCAGCCGGTGATAGGCGAATCAGAGCATAGTTTAACGCTACTGAAATTACCGAGGGCAAACCGCATTTCAAGACTTCTAGTTTTCCGCCGTAAGTTGTTGTGTCCCAGCAAGCACTTGAAACTGTTGCCCTAGGCCATCTGAAGAGGCGAGTTATGTCGCAGGCCGCTAACCTAGACTGATTGGAAAGGACCAGTAGGTTCCATAAGCTTCCATTGGTGGCCACTCCACATGTGAAAGCCAGCACGAAGCTCTGAGTGCCCACGACACACTTGCCACATTCAGAGCAGTGTATGGTCTGTGCACTTCTCACTTATTCACAGATTGCAACTATTAGTCCCTTTACTGGTGAGCACTGCAATTTTGAAAAATACATTTTCCTGTAATAAATCAACGCACTGAGATTTTAAGTAGATGCAGCCAAGTGTCCTTCCTATCGCCAGTCGTGACAAGGCGCAGATAAATTTAGTAAAAATGGAAGGAGGCAAGCCAGATGGCATGTAACCTTTCATAACCTCCCCCTTACAATAGAATTTTGAGCGGGAGTTGTCCTGCTGAAGCATTGTTGTGGAACAGCTCCAAGGAAAATTTATAATAAAAAGAAAAGAAAAAGAAAACTACCACTATCAAGACTAATCGCGGCACCCATATAAAACACTGGAATGTGCAGCCTGGAATGGTATAACAGGGATGGAAGCAGAATAAACACTCCACGTTTAACCATAGGATGGGCCTCTCCTGTACACAATTGGAATAAACGTAAACTAGCGTAATGTTGATGGTGCACAGTATCTGCGCCAGCAGACTTAACAAGTACAACAATACCAACTTAAGAAGGATAGTTGCTAGTGCAATTACTAATTGTGTAGCGTACAGTTTAATACAAAGTTATCAGCTAGGACTCTGGCATCATTGTATGTTTACTGTTTTGCAAATATGTGTATGTTATACAAAGGTGGCAGAAGATCTATTTCGACGACTTCAAAATCCATGCTAGTCTTGTTTCATTAAGTTACAATTTCTGCCTCTTTTAAGTAGAAGAGTGACTGAAAAATTCTCTGATAAGCTGAAAGTTCTATTGCTTACTAAAAGAGGTGACACACGTAATATCATGCCTCTGGAATGATAGGTATAAAGAATGAGTTGGTCATTAGATTGGTTACATGAACGTGATGAAAAATGTCTTCGAAAATGAAGTTAGAGGTGAAGAAAATGGGTTTGCGTTAAGAGCGATACTGATACAAACTACATCACGGAGAGTTAAGTTGTAGGCATACAGATGATGTTAGGGAAGTTATCTAGCATGCAACTGTGAAACGTCACATGTGATTTCGTACTCATGGTATGATCTGGGTAAATCTGACATTATTAAAATAACATTGCAAAGACATCTTAGGCTACATCAAAACATACAGAGAACAGTAGCATACTAAAGCAAATTTTGTTTTACAATATGGATGTGAAATGGTCACATTATATCAATCATGGCCTTTGGTTAGACTTGATTTTGGCAAGATTCTTGTCACACACATGAGCATTTTCGTGCCTTATGTGCTACATTTATGAACAATATATCGCAAACTGTTTTAGTGCTCTTGATAAAGGGGATATGGTACAGTTGTGCAGCCGGCCGTTGTGCCCGAGCGGTTCTAGGTGCTTCAGTCCAGAACCGCGCTGCTGCTATGGTCGCAGTTTCGAATTCTACCTCGGGCATCTATGTGTGTGATGTTCTTAGGTTAGTTAGGTTTAAGTAGTTCGAAGTTCTAGGGGACTGATGACCTCAGACGTTAAGTGCCATAGTGTTCAAAGCCATTTGAACAGTTGTGCAGAGTCTACTGTAAAGAAAACAACGAAAGTATTAATGTACACTGAGACTTTTGTCGAGTATATCAAGGAGATTAGAGGTGCGTGTCACTATCACACGATCGCAGAAAAGGGCATGGTTCACTATTCTTAGATAGAATGTTGTGAGTCAGACAGCTGTGCCCTACTGTATATGGCGTTCGAGTGAAGCCCGTAGTCTCCACTGCTGTCGCATTAGGTGCAAAGGGCTGGACAGTCATAGGCACATTCGAGGCCAGCACTATCAAGGGCAGTAGTAGCAAATGTGAAACTGTGTCCATCAGTCGTGGCAGCCAGCTTCGGCATTAGGATTATTTCTGACTGCTGACCTCTCTGAGTGTAGAGTCTCAACCGGGCTGGTGACACCTATGGGGTTAACTCGTCTGTACTAAGACAGAGAATAACGGAGAGCTCATGAGTAGAGTATGGTCCACATGTGTGTATCCTAATTAAGGAGCTGTCATTGGAAGTAACGACAGCAGGGGGTTTCATACAGACAAATATGTGGATGCCCAATAAAGTCCAAAGTTACAGAGCCGAAACCTGGCTATTATGATGCTATCCAATGAGAGAAAGGCACAGCGCAATACCAGCATCATGTATCAACGCCTGCAGTTGAGACGGCTGCCGTTGACAGTCAGCAGCATCCCAGGTGGCCTGGATTAGTTGTCTGCTGAAGATGTTTGTTCTTTCTGCCGCTTGTGCTAAGGTAGGTGCAGCGTCAGCATTCGTCTGGGCTTCCGTCCATTGTCTGACCGCGACCGCTATGTAAAACCCGGATTGGCTCACCTCTCAGATTGCTGCTCTTGTGACAGTGCTGCCTGGCCAAACCTGCCCAATACTACGGCTATACTTTTAGATCCTGCATGGCTGTACAACAACATGACACGAGACACGAAAACTAACATAAACAAAAATCACTATTAGTACTAATAACTCTATAGCTGCGTCAAACTAGGCCATGGTTACCTAAGACATATACATGATGTCCACACATGCAACACACTTACATCATTAGGATACTACAGGTAAGTATGTGACTACCTGTTTACCACTGAAATCAAAATTGTAACGTGGCCCTAGGAATGAAAGTTATGTGGTTAAAGATAGCAAAATGCACATCTTCCTCTTCTACTTTGTTGGCACCTTGTCTTTAGTTCACTCTTCCTTGTGGAGGAATGTAAAAGGAACATGTGCTAAAAATCTCATTAGTAGATGTCTTAATCTAAGTTGTTGTACAAAAGGATGAAAGGCTCCTGGAAATGGAGCAGATGCAAACATTGGTGTATCGTTTCTTCTAGTAGGCTGCGTCTCCTCGCTTACAATCTTGTATACTTTGTCCACGTACAATAGAGATAAAACTCATTTATATTATAAGTGGTAAGTACCAATGCTCTCTGGCATGACACTACATAAAACAAAACAAAATCTCTACTCTCCAGATATCGTTGTGTGGATTTTTCCCAAATCAAAGTGGCATCCTGAGAACACACAACTGTTGCAGAGGATCACAACAAAACACAAGAAACAAACAAAGAACTTCTGATAATGAAACGTCTTTCCCACCGTAGACAACAAACGCTTCTTCTGTATTCTCCCGGAATCAAATAGTTCACTGCTCCATCACAACCAACTCTACATTATGTGCTTTACCACAGCTTAACTGCCACGTTAAAGGCAACAGACGACAGCCAGCACGTCTACTCCTCTTCATACTTAGTCGTCAATATTTCCATCACTGTCTGTCGTGTCTGACACGTAGGCAGATGAATTGTCCAACAACATTTTTTTCATCGACACACAACTCTATTTACATGGATTGCCTAACAATAATCCGCTAACGCAAAGTCATGTACAACAATTAAAATCACTGAATTAAGCTCTAACCCTAGTTATGCTAAACTATGTTTCCCTATAATTCAATGCTATACTCCTTAATGAATGGTTTCAGGTAACTGATGTGGTGAATTCCCACGGGTTTCCTAGTCTTGAGTGTCTCCAATTCATACACATTCGTATGCGCAATCCATCTGATGCGTAACGGACCGTTGTAGCCAGGAAAAATTTGTGACATATACGTTTTTGTAGATTTGAAAGGAGGATTTCAGCAGTACTTTCTCCCCCACCTGCTGGCTTCTTGCTTTTTTTGTCAACACACTCCTTTCTTTTGAGGGCCGCTCCCTGGATTCAGCACAATGCTCGGTCCACTATCTCAGCATGCCATTGTCGTTTTATGGGTGGTTAATCTACAGTCATCCTCAGTTTATCCGGTGGATGTTGGTTCTTGAGCACAGTGATGGAAGGTTACAATGTCGTACAATGTGGTGACTCGTTCATCATATCTTGGAAATCCTTAAGAAAGACATCCTAAGCAGTATGCTGAATTACACAGTATAGCCAGCAAAGGCTGCTTAATTCCTTCACGACCCTTTCCGCGCAGTTTGACGCTGGATGATAGACTGATATGAAGACTGGTTTGCTTTTGTGGAGTCTTAAGGTCTCCTTCCACCTTTTGGATCTGAATTGTGGGCCATTGTCGGATATGAGCTTGACGACGTGTCTGACTTATTGGAGGAAGCCTTTTAATAAAGCTTTGGAGGCCATCTGCCACCTTGTGTAATAGCATCAACGTTACAAACTTGCACATCAGTTCCATCACCACCTCCAAGGCAGGCCTGTGTCAAAGGTTTTGCCTTTTGACAGTCCTTGCATATGGACAGTATGTTCCTGACGTGCCTCTACATATTTTTAAAGTGTCACAACGTCTTTAATTCCAGGAAGCACTTCTGTGGACTGAAATGTCAGGGATACACACTACCCAAGTGGAGTCCACCACCTTCCTGCTATAAAACAAAATACCCTTTCACAAGAGGTAGAACTGCATGATGTGCGCCTTGCTGTCATTTTAACTTGTAAGCTTTGCAGAAACACACTTAAAATGTTAAAATTCGCCCAACTTTGGTACGGAGAGCATATGCCATTTCCGATGCGGACAACTTAACCCAACAACTTGCGCATTTGATAGCTGTTTTTAAGGAAAATGGATACTCCGAGAAGCAGATTCGTCGGGCTATGGAGTTTGGACCATCTCCGGAGGTGTATGAAGAGGAACATAGATCGGTAGCCTTTCTTCCTTATGCTGGAGGCTTATCTTTTAAGATTGGACGAATTTTCAGGAATTTTAAAATTAAGAGTGTTTTCTGCCACCTTCTCAGATTAGGGCACTGCTCGGCTCTGTGAAAGATGATTTGGGGCTTAGCAAACTCGGTGTGTACAAAATTCCGTGTCAATGTAGGGAAGCTTACATTGGCCGTTCGATTCTCACAGTGCATGACAGGTGTGTGGAACATCGCCGTCATACGAGGCTACAACAGCCGGAAAAATCTCAGTAGCAGAACGCTGTTTAAATGAGGGACACAGTATGAAATTTGATGAAACCGTGGTAGTTGTCAACATTTCCGGTTTTTGGAACAGTGTCTATAAAGAAGCGATTGAAATTAGGTTGGCTGGTAATTTACTCAACAGAGACAATGGGTTTCCTCTTAGCAAGAAGTGGAATCCTGTATTATCTCGCATCAAAATTGAACGTTCTTCAGGACGGCCCTGAGTGCGATATATCGTTGCCAGCAGTGTTCCACTAAGGGCGGCGCCACCTCCCTGTCTTGGAGGGCAGCAACTGTGATGGGCGGCGCATGCGCCGTGTACTGAACGGTGGCCTAGATAGGACGTCGATTCGCAGCCTGGCGTCAGTTCTCGGCCGGACTTATCAACAGAAGCAGCATTCTCCTGAAGATGACGACCAGTTGGATCGCAGAAACATCGAGTCAAGTTGATTTTAGGATCCGGCAGCAAACACGAAGAGACTTTTAAGTCATGCACACTTCTGTTTTCTAGAATTCTCCTGATAAATCCAAGTATTCCATTCCCTATTCCTTTCATTCCGTATCTTTTCATAGTGGAAACCCTAGATATTTAAAAGACTTGACAGACTCGTGAAGTTTAGCGCCAGTTTCTTAGCTGGATAACATCCGGTTCGCGCTTTTATTTGCGTTCTTTTCCAAAACAAATTAGCGATTGTTCTAACGATATTTTGGTAAACTGAAGTCAGCAGAACCGCTCGGCCACACTGGTCGGCAATATGCAGACATTTCCGGAAGCTGTTGTGCAAAATGTAACAACGAAAGTAACTTTTGCATATTGTATCATTGCCAAGTAATACAGATCGACGAAACCTGGACCATACATAGAAGTACTGCTATAGTGTAATACAGATGTTAACTGAAAGAAATACACAGTGAGACATATGACAGATATGACACTTCTTTTCAAAGACAATACTTACATTGAAGTCACCATGTTTTATGATGGTCCCCTGGACATTACAAAAGGTGGGACACGGTTCTTAAGAGGGAGTATGATCTCCACGGACGGCAGTGCATGTTCTCCAATGTACTCGCAAGCTGGAAACAGGTTTGGCAAGGAGTTCTTGTGGCAGGGCATTCCGTTCCTCTACCAGCATGGATGACAACCACTGGATGGTCACTGTGCGTGTGGACGTGCCGCGATGCGTCTCCCCACCGCATTCCACACGTGCCCGACACGATTTAGTTCGGGGACCTGCTCCACATGCGCTGTTCGATGCGGTCGCACGCCTGAATGAAGCACTGAAAAGACTACATGGGGAAGGAGTACAGCGTCACAATAATGTAGACCTCTGAATGTACCGTGTTCAATGATCTGGAGGTCAGTACACCCACACAACATTATGCTTCTCTGCAGGATAATATTTGGACCATCCAAACGATCATGTTCACCAGTGCTTGGTGTACCTTCACACAGCGAGAGGTGGGAATACGTAATGCACTCAGGAATACTGTCGAAAACGATCGTTTTTGTGGTCCACGCGTTACGGTGCGGAGAGGTATAATGTTGCTTGGGTGTGCTGACGTCCAAATCTTTAAACACAGTACACTCATTGGTCAACGTTATTGTGGCACTGTACTTTCTCCCATGTGCATCTCTACGGGGGTGCATTCGGCCTTCACTTTATTTTTCTGGATGACAAAACACGACCGCACTGAACAGCGCAGGTGGAGCAGCTCTTGGAACGAGAGGGTGTTCGGCGAATGGAATGACGTGCTCGTTCACTCGACCTAACTCCCACCGAGGAAGTGTGCGGTGCAATGGGGAGACGTATTGAAGCACGTCCACATGCACCAACGATTATCAAATGGTTCAATGACTCCAAGCACTCTGGGACTTAACGTCTGAGGTCATCAGTCCCCTAGACTTAGAACGACTTAAACCTAACTAACCTAAGGACATTACACACGTCCATGCCCGAGGCAGAATTCGAACCTGCGACAGTAGCAGCCCCGTGGTTCGTGACTGAAGCGCCTAGCCGGCCGCGGTGGTCTCGCGGTTCTAGGCGCGCAGTCCGGAACCGTGGGATGGCTACGGTCGCAGGTTCGAATCCTGCCTCGGGCATGGATGTGTGTGATGTCCTTAGGTTAGTTAGGTTTAAGTAGTTCTAAGTTCTAGGGGACTAATGACCACAGCAGTTGAGTCCCATAGTGCTCAGAGCCATTTGAACCATTTTTTTGAAGCGCCTAGAACCGCTCGATCACACCGGCCGGCCAACGATCATCCAGCAGTTGTCAACTCCCTGGTAAAGGAATGGAACGCCCTGTCACAAGACCTCTACCAACCAGTGGTCAGATGGAAGCACTTTCAGAGCATGCATTGCCGGCCATGGTGAAAATTGCAACGTTCCATTCGTTGGCGCTCGGAGCTTCCGTGGCGTCGTGTTAAGTCATTCGCGACCACGGCCACAATCAGAGCCCTCTTAACAACGTGCGACACGCGAGGCAAATTACACGGCGAAGTGCTCCGTGTATTTAATTGGAAATATTTATTGGCAGACCAGGATTAATTCTCTTCTCTGTTACACTATCAGATTAGTCTAAATAACTGTCAGTAACCTCGCTTTCATTGGCTTGCTTCAATATTAATAATCAAAGTCCCATATCAATCCATCTCCTTTCCGAATCCGGCCACTGTAGTGGAATATGCGCACCGCTAATAGTGCATACACCGCCTCCAACTGGTCTCTGGCAATCCTCGTCGATAGTCACCACGACAACAAAATAGAAATACAGTTCAGTGTGAATAGTGAAAGACACCATGAAAATATCGCTCTCAGATCTGCACGTGAATAAATGAAGTTTATTGGCATGAATTAACCCTAACCAAGTCAGTAACATTCATCGAGAACCATCTCCGAGTAACTGATGGCTCCACGCTCTGGTCTGAGCCGAGAAAAACAGAAAAAGCCGGCCGCTGTAGCAGAGCGGTTCTAGGCGCTTCAGTCTGGAACCGCACTGCTGCTACGGTCGCAGGTTCGAATCCTGCCTCCGGCATGGATGTGTGTGATGTCCTGAGGTTAGTTAGGTTTAAATATGTAGTTCTAAGTCTAGGGGACTGACGACCCCACTTGTTAAGTCCCATAGTGCTTAGAGCCATTTGAACCATTTGAAAAACAGGAAAATGATGGGAACACATTTCGGATTCTCTCAGTTTTCTGTACCACAGCAAGTAACTTGGATGAAGACAGAGGATAATTTACTCAACGGAAACCCCCCCAAACCTCCACCGCTGGGCAAGAGTGCATAAGAATTCTACATCCCACGAGGACTGCCGGCGGACTGCTTCATTTCCCGAGCTTCCAGACGCTCCACGAAATTATTCAGTATTTAGGCTTTGTACGAAATTATTCAGTATCTAGGTTTTGCACGATATTATTCAGTATTTAAGCTCTTCAGCCAAGCAGAATCAGAAGCAGAAGGTAGGCACATTCATTGACCACTTCCTGTTTCCACTAACGGAACTTTTGTATGGTGCTGCATCCTGGCAAGGCATTTAGAACTTTTTCTACAACAGATATCGGAAAACATCGGCCGTCTTGGGGACATCACTCGACTTTGAGCTGGCCTCCTAGGCCCAGACCACTACCCACTTAGGAGGATTTGGGAAAAATCGGACTATCAGCTGCAGGCTGAAGGAAGCCTCCTTCCCCCAGAAACAGACCCTATCGTAGACAAATGTCACAGGATGGGCACTCAGGCTTCACTTCGAAGTTGTATGTTACAAAATCCCGTGAAATACGGATCTGCAGGTTAACAACATATATTTGACGACTGGCAGCCAACTGTCAACACCACAAAATATTATCAACGCTCGTAATTACACGAAAGCTCTATAAATTTATAAATGTGGAAATTTCTTGTCTGCTCAGACTCTCTTAATGCTTTGCAGGCATTCATCTAATGAACTCGGCAGGTTAGATGGTTCGCCTACAAATGCAGAAAATACATGGGTACATGGACACATTGGGATCGATGGAAACGATACAACCGACAGAGCAGGGAAACTGGTCTGCGAGGGAAACACCCCAGCAGTTCGCTATAACGTCCCTGCACATTCTGTAGTTTTTTGGGTGACATGATGGTCATGGCTGGATGGGAAAGACTGTGGGGGCGAAATTAAAGATCGTGTGGCTCTGATCGCTGGGAGGTCCCATCCATGGATGATCGGCCTCTAAACTGCATGGCGGATTTAACTCAAGACACCACGTTAGGCGACTTGCGTGTCGGTGATGATGAAATGATGATGAGGCAACACAACACACAATCCACGAGCGGAGAAAACCTCCAGCCCGGTCGGGAACCGAACGCGGGCCCGTTGCCTGATAGGAAAATACGTCATAAATCATCCAAGCAGGCGGACACTGTGGCAGGAAGTGAAAGACAACAAGGTGCGGTCAGTCAAGCTGTCAATCCGATCGTGTTGCACTTCCTTTTAGTCTCAAAGGAGACACACAGCGACCCTCAAAAAACTGGTTCAAATGGCTCTGAGCACTATGGGACTTAACTTCTGAGGTCATCAGTCCCCTAGAACTTAGAACTACTTAAACCTAACTAACCTAAGGACATCACAAACATCCATGCCCGAGGCAGGATTCGAACCTGCGACCGTAGCGGTTGCGCGGTTCCAGACTGTAGCGCCTAGAACCACTCGGCCACTCCGGCCGGCCACAGCGACCCTCACTCACATTCCTAGCGTGCTCTGCTCAATGACACATACGTATCTCTTTTGACAAGAAGATCTTCCAGAAAGCAGTGCTTATGGAGTAACACTGACAGTGTGGCATTTTTAACATCTTGTGTTTTATAAGTTGATATGGAGGAAGCCTTTGGCCTACCAACGGAATTAGCCTTATTTTTAGGGGATAATAAGATGATGGCTATAAAATATTGAAATTTTATGTAGCGTCAGAATTCCTGTCCAGTTTTATTGGAAGGAGATTTTAATGCTTCCCAGGAGGGCTGGTTCATATTATTAATTGCGCGATCGTCCTGCAGCGTTTACACATTAAATCTATGACAGCAGACACTGATGAATATATGTTCAATATTATAATAACTAGATCGGAGATATATAGTACTCATTTTTAATTTTAACAATGCTGACATCTCGTACCACTTTACTGAGAATGGAAATTGATGATATCGTTGTTTAGCACCCAAAATTAAATCCATTCATCGGTCCTTAAACTGACGAATATAAATTGGTTGCACTAAGGATAATCTCAGAATTAACTGTTTAGCATGTGCAGGTAATTGAAAATTGGGAAATTATAGATGTAGCACACAAATCGATATAAATACTTAAACAGTCAAGTGGAAAAGCAGGGCTACAAATCTTCGAAGAAACAGAACCATTGTTAGTGACAAACAACAAAACTACACCATTAACTTCATGCACGAGGTAAGGAAATATTTATGAATCAGAAGCGCTAATTTTAGTACCAGTAAAAAAAATGATGAATAAAGAAAAGGAAAGATAAATGCTGAGGATTATTTTAGGAAATGGTACAACATTAAAAGCAATTAAATTAAAAAGTAACACAGGTATGTACGATCATTTAGAAAAAAAATACAGACGAAATCAGAAAAAGAATACTAACCATTTACGGATAAATCCAAAGAATGACTACTAGCACACTGACAAGGAAAATTTTACAGTGTTTTGAAAACTTAAAAGGTAAACCCAACTGTCTTATGGTAGCACATGAAGACCTGGAAGAAGCAAGAAATAACCACAGACCTGAATAGGAGCAAAATTAAAGGAGTAGGAAAGTTTCAAAGACAAAGGAGCTCAAAAAGAAAAAAAAGAAAGAAAAACAGTGAAGAAAATTAATAAAAAAAGAGAGCAAAGAAGAACATGAACAGATGAAGGGGTATTGTGGAGAAATACAGCTAATTTATTGGCTTCACCGTAGTCCTTAGACTAGTTTCAATGAAAGAAGAAGTTGAAGAAAAGGTATGGGATTGTTTAATTGCGCTGTTTCCAACTAATTTCAGTAATCAGTGGCAACCGTCAAATACCTAGGTTTAACCAGACCGAGTGATTTTAGGTGCATCAACAACACAAATCTAGCTATGCACAAACCAACTACCAGAGTGACATTCATTAAAGTCATAGTGAAAATCTGTTAACCTCGTGTTGGGCAGCTAATATGTGCGATCGTTGATTTACTACATGGTCCAGCTTGAGAAACGGGTTTGTGTTAATTACATTTATTAAATATAAACAACACTATTAAGAACAGAAGTTGCAGTCAATAAAAATAAACTAACTAGGAAAACCAGCTGCGGCCTGTTATTAGCTCTCTATTACACACTACAATTAAAAAAGAAAATAGCAGTACGACCATTGTGTTAATGAAGTCATATTCCTGGATTGATACGTTGATAAAAATGGAACACTGGCATGCGGACTGTTACTTGAGTGTACGCCACGTAATTTGATGGGTGGCCGGAGACCTCTGCACAGCCAGCAGCAGTAGTCGGTATTGCCCGACAGCTAGTGAGCGTTTAGTTGGGTTCTGTGAGCTCTACTGTGAATGCTGTAGCATATGAGTGCACTAAACGTGATCGTAGCGAGTTATTTAGTGAATTTCGATTCCATTTGTTGGGAGCTGTCATCGCTAATTGCTGCGGTAAGTGATAAATTCTGCATAGGCAAGCGAGAGACATAATTTTCAGGATAGACGCTTTCTTCAAGCGAAAAGCACGCACATGCGCTCATCGCAACTGCCGCTTGGAATAGTCAACAATGTAATCCCCCCCTGTGATTCAACATGCGTGAATCGGCATCGTTCGTGGATCGGACTACAGTTGTGGTGAGTCAGTCATCCCCTGCAATCTAGCCAGACAGGGCGTTAGCTGCGATCCATTCGCTAGTGGGCAGACTGCCTCCCAAGGAAGTTCGTACACATACAGGATAGATGACATGTGCAATGATTTACAGCTTTGTGAGGAAGGCCACGTCATCAAACTGTGTGCCTTTAAAACACGCGACTGTATAAAATATATAACGTAGAAAAATAACAACGCATGGTAATAGGATGAACAGTGACAACAACAATAGACAGATTTACATTGTTTGTAGTTTCCGTCGATGCAAGAAAATATCGTGATGAGGGATTGGGAACAACCACGGCACACTTATTTATCTTTCCCTTTCGAACTCGGAAAATACGTTCATCTCGTGATGTCGTGGAAAATGAAAATTAAAAAGGAGCCTAAAGGAAACATAGCGAAAATATATATTTACTGACACGTCCTGGACGAGCAATGACTTTTGACATCCTCAAAGATTTTTGTAATACTCATAAAATGTTTCGCAATACGTGTGATTACTGAGAAAAACTGTGGGGCATTTACGAGTGTTTATCTGTCCCTTTTGCAACCCGAAGATTACGTTCACCTTAAGTGATGGCTGGCAAACTGTAGTGACAGCTATTTATTTGGAGTTGCTGAGGAAACAGGAAATATTTGCACATATGAAATTGATACCTGACTTTTTTTGAGACCTAAGCAAGCGTCGGAGCGATCTACATATACAGTATCTCTTCGCACACAGGTGATGGAATCTTACTTCAGGAAATATAAAAAAGTCTGTCATACATTAAAAATCATTAAAAACTGCTTGACTTATAACACATTATGTATAAATGCCGTCAATCTTGCTTCTATTCCATGTAATTATTGACACATGTAATACGAAGCAAGTTTCCACTCGCTATGGTGCTAATCTCGGGAAAAGTTAGGACAGATTCCGATGATCTTTCCAACACAAATTTTCTAAAAGGATATTAGCGTAGGTAATCACTAAATCTGACATATCATGTTGAATGACCAAATAATTGCTTTTACAAAAGCGAAGACAGCAGTCCGACAAGTATAAAAAAATATAAACAAATTCGGCTATGAGCCAAACTTTAGAGTTCACAACAAAATCGACGAAAGTACCTGTGAGTGTCGAAGATCGAAGACAAGATTTAAACAAGGTACACCACGAAACTGTATAAGGCATTTAATTTTTTATCTTTTTTATAATTCCGTTACCAGCGAAGCAAACCTAGTCTCAAGTTACATAATGTAGGCTTAAGCTGAGTGAAATACAGTGATCAGCCAGAAAATTATAATTCCCAGGCGATAGCAGTGTCACCTGGTGAGGTACGACTGCTGCTCTGACACATGCTCGGTGCATGTACACACATCAAAAAAAGGTTTGTATCACTTCAGTTCCGAGAATTCCGGAACCTGTACAGAAAATTGGAATAGAGAGCAACATAAACATCATTTCCGCCATTTTTATTGCTCATGAAAACCTCAAAAAAAAAAAAAGTTCAAATGGCTCTGAGCACTATGGGACTCAACTGCTGTGGTCATCAGTCCCCTAGAACTTAGAACTACTTAAACCTAAGTAACCTAAGGACATCACACACATCCATACCCGAGGCAGGATCGAACCTGCGACCGTAGCAGTCGCACGGTTCCGGACTGCGCACCTAGAACCGCGAGACCACCGCGGCCGGCTGAAAACCTCACATTGCATGTTGTACCACCATACAGCGAGATCTTCAGAGGTGGTGGTCCAGATTCCTCTACACAGCGGTACCTCTAATACCCAGTAGCACGTCCTCTTGCACCGATGCATGCCTGTATTCGTCGTGGCATACTATCCACGAGTTCATCAAGGCACTGTTGGTCCAGATTGTCCCACTCGTCAACGGCTATTCGGCGTAGATCCCTCAGAGTGGTTGGTCGGTCACGTCGTCCATAAAAAGCCCCTTTCAATCTATCCCAGGCATGTTCGATAGGGTTCATGTCTGGAGAACGTGCTGGCCATTCCAGTGGAGCGATGTCATTCACAGGATGTGTACGATTGTGGCGCCAGTTGTCGTCCATGAAGACGAATGACTCGCCAATATGCTGCCAATATGGTTGCACTATTTGTCGGAGGATGGCATTCACGTATCATACAGCCGTTACGGCGCCTTTCATGACAACCAGCGGCGTGCGTCGGCCCCACATAATGCCACCCCAAAACAGCAGGAACCTCTGTCTTGCTGCACTCGCTGGACAGTGTGTCTAAGGCGCTCAGCTTGACTGGGTAGCCTGCAAACACGTCTCCAATGATTGTCTGGTTGAAGGCACACGTGACGCTCATCGGTGAAGAGAACGTGATGCCAATCCTGAGCGGTCCATTCGGCATGTTGTTGGACCCATCTGCGCTGCACTGCATGGTGTCGTGATTGCAAAGATGGACCTCGCCATAGACGTCGGGAGTGAAGTTGCACATCATGCAGCCTATTGCGCACAGTTTGAGTCGTAACACGACGTCCTGTGGCTGCACGAAAGCATTATTCAACATGGTGGCGTTGCTGTCAGGGTTCCTCCGAGACATAATCCGTAAGTAGCGGTCATCCACTGCAGTATTAGCCCATTGGCCCATGGGCGGCCTGAGCGAGGTATGTCATTGACAGTTCCCGTCTCTCTGTATCTCCTCCATGTCCGAACAACATCGCTTTTGTTCACTCCGGGACACTTGGACACTTCCCTTGTTGAGAAACCTTCCTGGCACAAAGTAACAATGCGGACGTGATCTAACGTCGGTATTGACCGTCTATCTGAACTACAGACAACAAGAGCTGTGTACCTCCTTCCTGGTGGAATGACTGGAACTGGTGGTCTGTGGGACCCCTTCCATCTAATGAGCGCTGCTCATGCAAGGTTGTTTATATCTTTGGGGGGGGGGGGGGGGTTAGTGACATCTCTAAACAGTCAGAGGGACTGTGTCTGTGATACAATATCCACAGTAAACGTCTATCTTCAGGAGTTCTGGGAACTGGGGTGATGCAAAACTTTTTTTTGATGTGTGTAGTATCAGTGAGCGTGCTGTCCATGTTTCGAATGGGGAAGGTGTGCAATCTATCTGAGTTTGACCGAGGGCCGATTGTGATGGCCTGGAGTCTCGGCACAAACATTTCGGAAACTGTACTAACTGTCGGGTGTTCGAGGAGTGCTGTGGTGAGTGTCTTCAATACGTGGAGAAACCAAGGTGAAACCACGTCCACACGTCTTGGAGTTGGGTGGCCACTCCTCATTGTAGATGTCAGATGTCATAGGCTGAACAGACTAGTAAAACAGGACAACAGGCGAACTGTGGCGGAACTGAAATCAGACTTGAATGCTGGGCCGGGTACAAGTTTGTCTGAACACACAGTCCGCAGAACATTCCCAATTTTGGGACTGCAGCCGACAACCCGTGCGCGTGTCCATGTCAACATCAAAACATCGGCAACTATGACTGAAATGGCCACGTGACCATCGGCACAGTAGCAGAGCGTTGCGTGGTCTGATAAATCCCGAAACCTTCTTCATCGTGCTGATGGGTGGATGCAAATCCGTCGTCTTCCAGCGGAACAGCACGTTGACATCTGTGCTGTGGGGTGGAGACAAGCTGGCGTTGGTTCGATTATGCTCTCAGGAACGTTCACATGGGCAACCGTGTGTCCAGTGGAGCTCGTGCAAGGCAGCATGACGGCCAAGGAGTACCGTACACTTGTTGCAGATCACTTACACCCCTTCATGACGATCATGTTTCCTGATAGCAGAGGCAATTTTCAGCAAGATAATGCGCCATGTCACAAGGCCAGGCGTGTGATGGAGTGGTTCGAGGAACACATTGGCGAGTTTCAGTTAGTGTGCTGGCCCTGCAACTCACCAGATCTAAACGCGATCAAACGTATCTCAGATGTGATTGAACGAGGCTTCAGAGCTTCCCCAGAATTTAAGGGAATTAGGTCACTTGTCGTTATCAGGAGAAAGAAAACTGGCGTTCTACGGGTCGTAGCGTGGAATGTCAGATCCCTTAATCGGGCAGGTTGGTTAGAAAATTTAAAAAGGGAAATGAATAGGTTAAAGTTAGATATAGTGGGAATTAGAGAAGTTCGGTGGCAGGAGGAACAAGACTTCTGGCCAGGTGACTACAGGGTTATAAACACAAAATCAAATAGGGGTAATGCAGGAGTAGGTTTAATAATGAATAGGAAAATAGGAATGCGGGTAAGCTACTACAAACAACGTAGTGAACGCATTATTGTGGCCAAGATAGATACGAAGCCCACACCTACTACAGTAGTACAAGTTTATATGCTAACTAGCTCTGCAGATGACGAAGAAATTGAAGAAATGTATGATCAAATAAAAGAAATTATTCAGATAGTGAAGGGTGACGAAAATTTAATAGTCGTGGGTGACTGGAATTTGGTAGTAGGAAAAGGGAGAGAAGGAAACGTAGTAGGTGAATATGGACTGGGGCAAAGAAATGAAAGAGGAAGCCGCCTGGTAGAGTTTTGCACAGAGCACAACTTAATCATAGGTAACACTTGGTTCAAGAATCATAAAAGAAGGCTGTATACATGGAAGAAGCCTGGAGATACTGACAGGTTTCAGATAGATTATATAATGGTACGACAGAGATTTAGGAACCAGGTTTTAAATTGTAAGATATTTCCAGGGGCAGATGTGGACTCTGACCACAATCTGTTGGTTATGATCTGTAGATTAAAACTGAAGAAACTGCAAAATGGTGGGTAATTAAGGAGATGGGACCTAGATAAACTGAAAGAACCAGAGGTTGTACTGAGTTTCAGGGAGAGCATAATTGACAGCAGTGTGGGAAAGAAGTACAGTAGAAGAAGAATGGGTAGTTCCGAGGGATGAAGTAGTGAAGGCAGCAGAGGATCAAGTAGGTAAAAAGACGAGGGCTAATAGAAATCCGTGGGTAATAGAAGAAATATTGAATTTAATTGATGAAAGGAGAAAATATAAAAATGCAGTAAATGAAGCAGGCAAAAAGGAATACAATTGTCTCAAAATGACATCGACAGGAAGTGCAAAATGGCTAAGCAGGGATGGCTAGAGGACAAATATAAGGATGTAGAGGCTTATCTCACTAGGGGTAAGAAAGATACTGCCTACAGGAAAATTAAAGAGACCTTTGGAGAAAAGAGGACCACTTGTATGAATATAAAGAGCTCAGATGGAAACCCAGTTGTAACCAAAGAAGGGAAAGCAGAAAGGTGGAAGGAGTATATAAAGGGTCTATACAAGGGCGATGTACTTGAGGACAATATTATGGAAATGGAAGAGGATGTAGATGAAGATGAAATGGGAGATACGATACTGCGTGAAGAGTTTGACAGAGCACTGAAAGACCTGAGTCGAAACAAGGCCCCTGGAGTGGACAACATTCCATTAGAACTACTGACGGCCTTGGGAGAGCCAGTCCTGACAAAACTCTTCCATCTGGTGAGCAAGATATATGAGACAGGCGAAATACCCTCAGATTTCAAGAAGAATATCATAATTCCAATCTCAAAGAAAGCAGGTGTTGACAGATGTGAAAATTACCGAACTATCAGTTTAATAAGTCACAGCTGCAAAATACTAACGCGAGTTCTTTACAGACGAATGGAAAAACTAGTAGAAGCCGACCTCGGGGAAGATCAATTTGGATTCCGTAGAAATGTTGGAACACGTGTGGCAATACTGACCCTACGACTTATTTTAGAAGCTAGATTAAGGAAGGGCAAACCTACGTTTCTAGCATTTGTAGACTTAGAGAAAGCTTTTGACAATGTTGACTGGAATACTCTCTTTCAAATTCTGAAGGTGGCAGGGGTAAAATACAGGGAGCGAAAGGCTATTTACAATTTGTACAGAAACCAGATGGCAGTTATAAGAGTCGAGGGACATGAAACGGAAGCAGTGGTTGGGAAGGGAGTGAGACAAGGCTGTAGTCTATCCCCGATGTTATTCAATCTGTATATTGAGCAAGCAGTGAAGGAAACAAAAGAAAAATTCGGAGTAGGTATTAAAGTCCATGGAGAAGAAATAAAAACTTTGAGGTTCGCCGATGACATCGTAATTCTGTCAGAGACAGCAAAGGACTTGGAAGAGCAGTTGAACGGAATGGATAGTGTCTTGAAAGGAGGATTTAATATGACCATCAACAAAAGCAAAACGACGATAATGGAATGTAGTCGAATTAAGTCGGGTGATGCTGGGGGAATTAGATTAGGAAGTGAGACACTTAAAGTAGTAAAGGAGTTTTGCTATTTGGGGAGCAAAATAACTGATGATGGTCGAAGTAGAGAGGATATAAAATGTAGACTGGCAATGGCAAGGAAAGCGTTTCTGAAGAAGAGAAGTTTGTTAACATCGAGTATAGATTTAAGTGTCAGGAAGTCATTTCTGAAAGTATTTGTATGGAGTGTAGCCATGTATGGAAGTGAATCATAGACGATAAATAGTTTGGACAAGAAGAGAATAGAAGCTTTCGAAATGTGATGCTACAGAAGAATGCTGAAAATTAGATGGGTAGATCACATAAGTAATGAGGAAGTATTGAATCGGATTGGGTAGAAGAGAAGTTTGTGGCACAACTTGACCAGAAGAAGGGATCGGTTGGTAGGACATGTTCTGCGGCATCAAGGGATTACCAATTTAGTATTGGAGGGCAGCGTCTAGGATAAAAATCGTAGGTACTGGGAGATGAAGAAGCTTGCACAGGATAGAGTAGCATGGAGAGCTGCATCAAACCAGTTTCAGGACTGAAGACCACAACAACAACAACAGGTCACTTGTGTGTGCAGATGTAGTGCCAACTCCCTCCAGCGACATAGAGAGGCCTCATTGCTTCCACGCTGGTATCCAAGCAAAAGGTGGACATACCAGCTATTAGGCAAGTGGTCTGGCTGATCAGTGATGCGGTAATAAGCAGTACTGACACGTTAGCACAAAACATCGTCTTCACCTTCGCTGCCTGACTCACATAAATCAAAATCATGAAGATTAATTGCGACATCCTCCATCACCGAGTCTCTGTCGATTTCCTTTCTAAAATCTCCCTGCAGTGTTCCTGAATGTCTGACGCAGAGTACTCATACAAATATGCTTATATTGTTCACTGCTTGATGTATGAGTCTTTCGACGTCAGCTGTTCGGAAGATGCTATTTATTTCGGTGATATGGGACTTTGACTTACGCCCACATCAGCGCAATAGTACTGTAGTGTCAGTGTCATGGTGATTACTCGGTAACTATGCTGTCTTGCAAGTTCATTATCTCGTAAGTGGGGTTTTTGCGTCATATGCATGTATGAGCAGGAGTGACTGCTTAGTTTGCGACACACTGTGACAGTTCCATCAGATGACAGCCATGGAATAATTTAATCCTTTCTGGTATTTGAAGTAGGAGCATTATGCACTTGCACAGAGTGCACGCTTGAATTATCCATGATAATAACAGCACTAGATTAGGAAGTAGCTGTAGTACAAACCATTGCTTGAAGACAGCGTATGTCATTTCAGAATGGTAGACATCTGAACGCTTTGCCATTGATGTTTTAAATATTAAGTTACTTTCTGGTATGAAACCTATCTCTGCAGAAGTCAGCGTGAAGCACAATAAGGCATACTCCCTGCCCACAGAGGCCTCCAATAACCTCGCTTGGCTTGTAGCACACTGGTCTTGAATGATTCTGGTTCACGTACGTTTCGTCGAGATAATAAATACGTGACTTTCTGTCTTGTTTTATTGTGTACATTGTTCTCAAGAATGCAGTTTTTGCTGCTGCACTGTCGCTTCTCTTTAGAACAATTTTCTGCCGTTATTGGTCTTTCTGTATTTAAATTCCATTTTGAGCGTTGCTGTTGAAACTATCGGCTTCTTTCTTCTATGAACGTAGTTTATCGCCACAGGATACTCATCTTTCAATATATGCCAAATATTTTGTGTCGTAATACATTATTTTTCACGTCGTCGAGTGCACTTGCGAATTTCTTTCGATTTCGGGACTTAACCAGGTGATCCGATCTTTTCAGCAGATACGGTGATTTCACAAACGATCCGTTCAACAGTTCTCAATCCAACACCGCACGCCTTAGTTGTTCGTTCTCAACACTTGGTAACACTGAGACCGTTTGTGATATCGATGCCGCTTCCAATCCTCGTGTAAAGAACTAATACATGCAAGCCAATTTCTTTTTGTCTTTCACTTTGATCAGATTGCTTTGAAATAACTTTCGGAAGAACACTACGCAGAATGTTAAAACCAGTCATAAACTCGCTCTGCACAGTATGAAATGAACTTGGATACACGCTAGGGCTGACTGACTACTGTTGGTCGGAAGATCACGTGACTTACCTGCGCTGCTAAGCATTCAAATCTCAGCTACGAAGTTACGTGATGTGCACTCTAGAGTGCTTTACTGAAAATTACTACCAGGCCGTGATCAGTCTGTTAGGGACATCAGTCAATGTATAACATATACACTGTTCTCTGCAGATGAGTAGTATCTGCAAGCAGTGGCTGACAAGGAGATCACACAGAAATCGAATTTATGTAATTTTTTGTGTTTACGGTACATGGAGTTCTGAACTCAAATATACCTCTCCCAAAGTAGTTCTACGCAGCTATCGAGAAAGTTTACTTTGATGTTTTCCAACCATGTTTAATGTGCTAAAATAAGGTTCATAATGTTGGCGAGCAATGTGGCTCTGTGGTAGAGCACTTGCTTACTGTGTGGCCAGCCTGGTTCTGATAGTAGGGCAACAAGGATATGCACCCATATTGCATTGTTGCCAGATTAATTCAAGACAGCGGATCCAAGATGGCGGCAATAGATGTGGCAATGATGCAATGACATCATGGTGGGAGGTTCAAATTTTGGCGGGAAAATAAGTCAATTGGGCTACCTCCACTAACACAAACCCCCTCCCTTCCTTCTTCCCCTGCCCCCCCTCCCCAAGAAAATGATGGGAAAATTTTGATGGAAAAAAATCGTGGGAAAAAGGTCACTTCGGCTACCTCTACTAGCCTTAGTCATCCATCCACCAAATCTTTCTTGGAATTGGCGAAAATACTATTCAGTGTGTGCTGGGCTGCTGGATAGGATGGATGTAAGTCTGTGTTTTGCATGCATTGTTCATTTAAACAATTTGAGTTGTCATCTACAGTAGCATCATCCAGTTTGTTCACCATGAGGTCTGGAGTCCAACTGACATAGTATGCAGTACCGCCACTACAGGGCACTGTATTCCATCCTCCTCTCCCCTTCCCATCATGTAATCCAAGATGGCGGACTAGGGAAGAAAAGGTGGGAAAACGTCTCAGTCTGTGTCCAGCTGCTGGAGAGGAAGGAGTGTACTTTATTTATTTTCAGTGGGAAGTTGGAACAGTTTATTTAGGGATGGATTTCACATAGTTTATTTATTACACTACTACAAAACACTCGCCCTGACGTGCTTGGAGTCACAACAAATAGCCTACTACCTTGAAACTGATCGTAAATTACCGAAATAATGCAGTACACTGATGTACAAGTACGCAACAACTCGTAAATAGTCAAAACAATGCATGTAAACCGCTCTGCAAACACGCTCACTAATTGTAAACTATCGAAATAACGCATTGCACAGCCTACAAACATGTTCACAAAATAATACAGTACATTGATGTACCAATATGTTCACTGACTGTAGAATTGGCGAAATAAGGCAGGTATAACGCTCTGGAAACAAGCTCAGAAGGCTTAAACAGCAGAAATAATGCAGCGCACAAACATTCATTGAACGCGAAAGCGCTTTCGAACTATCGTTAAGAAATTTGACCACAACATATCAGCGAACTGTTGCCTACAAATGACTGGATGTGTCGAGCAAACATGCTTGTCCAGCCTGCCCCATATGCAAGACGACTCTAGGTGAGCATGTGTTTACCCGTGGCTGGTGCGCAGACACATCGACCTTGTACCTGCAGGTCCAGCACTTGCCTAATTGCCAAGCGAAATGTTTGCCTAGCAACCAACTCTCGCAGGTGCAGCTAAAAGGTTCTGTGTTTTACTGATGACTTAGGTCTATGTGAACAACACCCATGTCTCCCTCTGTACGCACTATCGAAATCTTTTGCAATGTTTTCAGAAACTGTTCACGAAAATATCCCAGAATAACATAGGATGGATTCTTCCTAGTGATTCTAACGTGGCAGCCCGTCCATTACGTATCAACCCTTCCTGGATATCATAAAGTGCCACAGAACTGGTTAACGGTCGCTTTTATTGTAAGAGCTTTCATGGTGTCTCAGCTTATCTGCTTGGAAATCCTTGTCATAACAGGACCTGTTTACGAAAACATTCGAGAACAACATCGAATGCATTCTTCCTGAAGGTCCTTCAAGACACCCCATCCATCAAGTGTTACCCTTCCCAGAAATCGCAACGTCCTTCTTTCAATATACATCTCAGAAACAGTCAACTTTTTCTCATGTTCTCACCGCTAAAAGCTTTCATCATGTCTGTGCAAGCTAGCGAAAACATCATTAATCATAAAAACGTTCTTGTTGTTTGGAGAGAGAGCAGTGTCTAAGCACAGAGGGGAAAATCAGAAGAATTACTCAAACAGAATACGAAGCATGTCCTTCACAAGAGATTAAAGGCTGGAATTTTCTGTGTCCTACAGCTGCTGGTCTGCAGATGTCCTCATGCCACAATGGTGGATGAGGGACAGCCTACTGCTAGAGATGGATGGTCTGTTTCAACTTGTCTTTGAACACTTGAACAAAGAAGACACCTTGTTACTCCCACAACTTTCCATAAATACCTTGCCCCCATTTCGTTCGAAGCAGTGTGTAGATGCAGAAGAGACTTTCAGCGGCAAAACTATTTTGTGCATATCGCCATATTGTACTGACAGTTAAACCCTACAAGAAGTGGTCTACAGATCGTCAAATAAGGAAAGACACTTCCTCAACTACACTGCTCTGCTATTGTTGAGAAAAGCTTGAATTTTTCGGTATTAAACTAGGCGAACTACTGCTTCTGGTATGGGAGCACTGTCCGCCATTTTCTGCAGACGAGACTTTCAGCGGCAAAACTATTTCGCACAGATTAAAATGGTGACTGTTAAAAACTGAAACATGGCGAAAAAGATGTGAAGAAAGATATAAAAATAAACGGTCGGTAATGCTGATTTAAACACATAGTAAATAGGCACAATTGAAAAACATGTCGACAGTCTGGTTTCCGTTCAAACGAGATAAAAAACACAACTAGCGACAGTATGACGGCTGCTCGCAACAGTAACAGGGGACGTGCAGACGGGGCCAAGAGGGGGGGAGGGGTGGACCTGGACCGATGAAGGGGAAAAAAGAGGGGGAGAAGTGGAAAAGAAAAGGGGGAGGAGCCGATGGAGGAAGAGGACATAGAAAAAGGGGGGGGGCAGAGTGGACACAGGAAGGAGTGGGGAAGGCAGTGGAAGGGAAAGCAAGGACTTGGGGGAGATAAGGGAGTCAAAGAGAGGAGAGGCAGGGAAAAACAGGATGGAAGGGGGGAGAGGGAGCCCAGGAAAAGGACGGAGGGAGGGAGGCGGAGATGAGGATCAGAGTTAATAGGAGGGATAAATGGATGGAGAGAGGGCATCATCCGGGAGGGGGTGTTGGTGGAAGCCACTTCGGGAAAGGAGATGAAGGTCGTAAAGGTGGAGGGTAGGGGGGACACAACGGTGAAGGCACGGCAGTGGGCAGGGGTTGGAGAGGAGAGGAGCAACCATGGGATGAGGGGGATCAAGGTGGCGGGATGTGCAGAGGAAGCACATCTAGGAAAAAGAGCAGATGAGGGAAAGGAATCAGGTCATAGAGGATCTGGTAAGGGGATAGGAGGTGTACACAGAAGGCGAGGTGAAGTGCATGATGTTCAAGGATCTGGAGGGACTTGTAGAATTTAGGGGGGGGGGGGGGTGGATATCCAGGCAGGATGGGACAGATTAAGGATTTGTAGGTGTGGAGCATGGTAGAGGGGTTCAACACCCATGTGCAGCCAGAGAGGAGTTTAAGGAGTCAGAGGCGGTTGTGGGCTTTGGATTGGATAGAGAGGAGCTGAGGGATCCAGGTGAGGTGACAGTCAATGGTGACTCCAAGGTAGGTGAGGGTGGGGAGAGGTGGACAAGACAGACGCTGATGGTAAGGGAGAAATAAATGAGCCAGAAGGAGCAAGTGGTACGACCTACGATGATTGCTCGGATTGTGGAAGGATTGATTTTCAGGAGCCATTGGTTACACTGTGTGGCTCAAAGTCCAAGGTGATTGTGGAGACTGTGTTGGTACCATCAAGGGTAGGAGTGAGAGCGAGGAAGGTGGTGTCATCGGCATACTGCAGGAGCTGTACTGGGGGGGTTGTGGCATATCTGCCATGTAAAGGAGGTCGAGCAAAGTGGAGAGGACAGAGCCCTGAGGCACACCAGCAGATGGGTAGATGGTGCGAGGATCGGCTTTATGGATGGTAACATAGGAGGGGCAGCAGGAGAGGAAGGAGGCAATCAGACGGACGTAGTTGATAGGAAGGCCATAGGTCTGGAGCTTAAACAAGAGACCGGGATGCTATACACGGTCGTAGGCCTTTTCAAGGTCGAGCGCGACAAAAATGGCGGAGCGATGGGAGTTAAGCTGAAGGGAGAGGAGATGAGTGAGGTGTAGCAGTTGGTCACCAGCAGAGAAGGAGGCACTGCCACTTTTTTTTCGTTTATTGATTTTCGATTCCCTCCGAATAGGGCGGCCTGGCAGCAGCTTAGTACGCCGCTCTTCAGCCTACAGAATTGTTAAAACATAAGAAGAAGATAATAAAAAATAAAAGTAGGCCATAAAACAGTAACTTAAATTGTAAAACGGCAAAAAATTGTGGAAAGTTAAAACATAAAACATAGGATTGGCGATACTAATAAAATACACAGGAAGCAGACAGGGAAAATAGTAGACAGACAATTAAAAAAACACGGTGACAGTCTGGTTTCTGTTCGCAGAGCTGTACTGCCCCCAGCTGACAACCCACCACTCGCTGTGCCGCACAGCTGTTAATGGTTCTAGACTCGCAAAAGTCTCCTATCCTTCCTGGAAAGACTGGGCGCTTGAATGTAGCTGGGTTAAATGCCGGGATGTTGAACAAAATGCTTCCCCTCATCCCTCCTGCAAACCAGAACGTTCTGAGATGTGTATTCAAAATATCACGAAAGGCTGACACAGTGAGCAATACCAAAATACCGGTATACTGACCGGTGCATTCCAAATGTGTATGAGTCTGTAGAGCTAGTTTTCCCTCACAATACAGCCCTAAAGAAGCCTTCCTATTGCTTCCTGTCCAATTAGTGGGCGGATGGTTCGAGAACTCGAGTCTCTGTAGGGAAGACGATGCTCTTGTCGAGGAACACTATTGGGAACTGGCATTTGAAGCTGACTGGAGAAGGATTCTATTGCCACCAACGTGCATTTTCTGTCTATTTTCGTAATTTTATCGATATATGTCAATTCTACCCATGCGATGACATCACTTCTCGCCACATGTCGAAAAATTGCTTGTAAATGTAATACAGTTGTGAAAACCTAGCGCAAATGCACTATTTTTCTGGTTGGACGGTATAGTATAGCACTATACTCGAATGGATCCAGTCACTTCCAGCCACATATTCTACAGTCGCAGTGCATCTCTCTGTCGATATCTGAGGGATGCATGTCTCCTTTGGACTTTAGTACCTGCATGTAGTTTGGAGATGCACCGCAATGAAGTAACAAAATCCTCGTCCTTCCTCCAGTTCCCAAACCATGTGGAGTGTTCCTAATTTTCCCAATAAGATACACCATCGTAACTGCTCGTACTGCCTTTTCTACTACCTCATGTTGCAGGAGAAAGCTTCGTTTAGCACTGCCCTTACCGAATATACACGGTGGGATGAGCTATAGTAACATATTCGCATTTTCACAGAGTGCTCAAGACATGGTCCTTTTGCATTAACTCAGCTCGCCCTGTTTGTCCACGAGATGGAGAAGGTGGTCGGTATAGCGCTCTCCGACTTCCGCTCAGTTAAGACTTAAATAGGAACGATTACATGGTCAAAGCTGTAAGGAGGGCAGGGCGGAAATTGTGGAACAGTTACAAGATGCAGAGAGACTGTCTGAAACCGCGCTGGAGTTTTGCTGTATGGAGTCTTTAGCAGATAGGTTCGAAAAAGGTGACTTCTTTCGATATATGAGAGTGCCACGGACGGTATTTGTTTCCTAACATATGGTTGATGTCAACACGCAGACGGTATTTGTTTCCTGATGTATCAGAAGAGAGAGAAGCGATAAAATCTTATTGAGTTCTCTACCAGATGACGTTAGCAAAGTGTTTGTAGTTCGTAGTTTAATTCAGTTGTGTGTTACAAGAATAAAGAGGAGTGAGAGACAGAGAAAGAGAGAGAGACTGTCCTGTCAATGAAGACTCAGATACCATTACACTGTCGTATTTGTAGCGTGGTAATCCTAGGACTAGGAGAAAGGAGATTTGGCCACGTACAGGAGGCATATTTATAGTCAGTCATTCACTATCGATGAATCGCAGGTATTATGTTTCTGAATTTCTTTGTGCAGTCTATGTATACCCTGTATGTTTGCGAATTTGTTCCTGTACGATACTGTGCTATTTTTCTTGTTGTGATAGCGCTCTATCTGTCAGACTTCTAGCTAATGGAACAGTGCTGTCAGAACGTGATGGGATTTCGAGAGAATTAGAAAGGTTTTATAAATTGTAACTGGGTTTTCCCTGAGGAGGACCCATGTGCAGGCTGGGGAAAGCCCATGATGTCATCAACAAATTAATTTGCATAGTTAATTGTATATTAATTTTATTTCAAAAGTGGGACAGAACTCGCTTAGTCCCACGGTTCTGAATAACCAGCTTGAAAGTGTCACAGGAATGTTTAAAATCTGTATTTACAGACATATAGATCTACATCTACATGGATACTCTGCAAATCACATTTAAGTGCCTGGCAGAGGGTTCATCGAACCACCTTCACAATTCTCTATTATTCCAATCTCGTATAGCACGCGGAAAGAATGAACACCTGTATCTTTTCGTACGAGCTCTGATTTCCCTTATTTTATCGTGGTGATCGTCCCTCCCTATGTAGGTCGGTGTCAACAAAATATTTTCGCATTTGGAGGAGAAAGTTGGTGATCTGAATTTTGTGAGAAGATTCCGTCGCAACGAAAATCGCCTTCCTTTTAATGATTTCCAGCCCAAATCCTGTATCATTTCTGTGACACTCTCTCCCATATTTCGCGTTAATGTAAAACGTGCTGCCCTTCTATGAATTTTTCGATGTACTCCGTCAGTCCTATCTAGTAAGAATCCCACACCGCGCAGCAGTATTCTAAAAGAGGACGGACAAGCGTAGTGTAGGCAGTCTCCATAGTAGCCACTCAAAATTCTGAGTGTTCGGCTTAAGACAAGGGAAGAAACGTATTACATATTGTTTCTGTTCGCATACAATACATC
Organism: Schistocerca gregaria; assembly: GCF_023897955.1. NCBI lineage: Eukaryota > Metazoa > Arthropoda > Insecta > Orthoptera > Acrididae > Schistocerca > Schistocerca gregaria. The sequence continues at coordinate 615,371,329 of NC_064923.1, read as the reverse complement.
TTACCTACTACATAGGGTAAAAATAAAAAAAAGATTGAGTTTATACTGAGAAGTGCTCTAAAGACAGTATAGCTGATAGGTATTACCCAAACTGTATGCATAAACTTACTGTGAGCAGCGAACCAAATTTCAATCTTTGTGCTCACGAGTGGCCATAAATGTAAGAATACTATAACACAAAACAGCAATAGTGGAGCCCCCAAAAAACTGAATGGAAGGTTAGATGAAAGTTCTCAACTACACAACTCACAGCAATCTCAGTACTAAGAGCCACGTTTTCATTATGTAGCAGTTGCAAAAGCCAGTATTCTAACTGTATCACAAAACAGCTATAAGAGAAGTGTGTAGCTTATCGGACACATATGAAAAGAATCGATCTTAGGTAATCACATGGACACATATGGCTTGGCCCCAGCTCGCCCAAATATGCGCTAGGCTGCTAAAATTTATGAGATGGAAAGTTGCAGTAAGGGTGTCGCGGGCTTTCGAGCATGAGCTTTAGAACTGGTGACGTCAACATTGTATTTCAGACCGCAAATATTTTAGCCGTGGGTTTTCCTACTGTCAAAGGAAGCCGCAACAGTGGGAAGGCTCTGCTGATCGTTTTGTAATTAGAACAACCTTCCACATTTTACGTAGGGCTAGGACTGGACCTCATGTAATATAGAGGCACGTTTAAATGTTTTCCAATTTTTTTCTGTTTATTTTTACCTTTTTCCTTTCTAAATGTTACTGCAGCAAATGCTTCAACTTAAGGTTTTTTTTTATAGTGAATTTTCATTTTTCACTCTTTTTAGAGAAAGCCAAAGATTTTAAACATCTTCTCATATCCCCTTGTATTGAATTGTATTGTATGGAACTGGGGACCTATAAACGACAGAGAGGCTACGTCCCAGCCATAGCCCTCAGTGGGTCACAACCCCACAACAGTCTACAGCAGTCCATTCACCCCACCGCTGCTCCACACCCAACCTAGGGTTATTGTGCGGTTCAACCTCCAGTGGACGCCCCCCCTCGCCCCCCTCCCCCCCTCCCCCCCCTCCCCGGGAACGTGTCGGACCAGATAACTGCAACACCAATGTAGAGTAATTTTGGTTTACGCGTACGTGGAGGAAATGTTTGTGCATCAATCGCCGATGTAGCGTAATTGAGGCGGAATAAGGAGAACCGATTTATAGACCATTTGTTCTGTGTTGAAGTGGCTGGCCAACGGATTCTCTTTTTTTAATTTCAGGTATAGCATTTACTAATTCCTCCTTAATATTATTTATCGGGAAGTATACATTTGGATGTTTTTGATTTATTGCGGAGCTGAGTTTCCTACGCCAACCTTCGATAGCCTACGCGGTCCTGTGTCACTGGTTAAAATAACGCACATTTCAGTTGGTGCACTATGATTTTCCATCTGTGATTGACGGACCATCCGTGATTTCGTGACCTTTTCCCCATTATTACCATCCACACCTCATCAACACAGGGTGGTGGGAGATATGCCATTTCAGCACTTACACTGATGAGCCAAAACATTATGGCCACTGCCTACAGCGAGGTTGAATGCCTCCTGGTGGTGTTGTGGGAACTGATGCAGTAAGGAAAGAACGTAAGCGGGAGAGACGAATGGGCAGTCAAGATAGCGAAGATATGGGCCACAAATACGGAAATGCACTGGCGCTGCGGCTGAAAACGAGAATTTCTGAAACGGCGAATCTGGTCGCTTGTTGGCGTACTACTGTAGTGAGCATATCTATGGAAAGTGGTTGAAGGATGGTGAAATAACGAGTAGGTAGTGTGGTATTGGACAATCACGTCTAATCACAAAACGTAGAGGTTGGAGGATCCCCCACTGTATAATCCGGGATAGGCAGCGATATGTGGAAGATCTGACGACAGAGTACAATGCTGGTGCAGGCACAAGTGTTGCAGAGCACACAGTTCAAAGGCGTTGTTGAACAGAGCTCCACATCACACGACCCCTAGTGTTCCTGTGTTGACCAGACGATATCGTCAGTTATGATTGTATTGGACACAGCATCATTGAGTTTTCACTGCGGATAAATAGAAACGTGTCGCCTGTCGAATGAAGCCGCATTTTTTTTTTTTTTTTACACCAGGTCGATCGCTGGGTCCTTACACACCGTCACCCAGGCTAATGGCTGCACGAATCATGCACCGCACCATAGATGCAGGCCAGTGAGGGCGGAATTATGCTATGAGGTACATTGAGTTGAGTTTCCATCGTATCTGTGGTGATAATCGAAGTCACCACGACAGCAGTGAACTACGTGAACAGTATTGCTCACCAGCTACATAGCTTTATGCTTGAAGTCTCCCCCTAGGGTGATGACATCTTCCGGCAAGATAACCGTAAATGTCGCTAGGTCAGAATCGTGCTACAGTGGTTTGGGGGGCATTAGGGTGACCTCATATTGATGTCTTTTCCAGCAAATGTGCCTGATCTGTAACCATCAGAACACAAGTCGGGCGCCAGCTGTGTGCCCATAATTTGACAGAGTGGGAATTGTGGGAATGGACTATTTCCGTGATATCTACAGCTGGGGATTTGCTGGGTATCCGCTACTTTGTTCAGGACAAAAGGCAGGTTGGTGCAGTACGCGATAGACGCTCACTGGGCAGTAAGTAGCCACTTGAGAGAGAGAGAGAGAGAGCCAGAGAGAGAGAGAGAGAGAGAGAGAGAGAGAGAGAGAGAGAGAGAGAGAGAGAGAGAGAGAGAGAGAGAGAATGAGTGAGAGAGAGAGAGAGAGATTGAGAGAGAGAGAGATGTGTTTCGACAGGAATTTCCCAGACATCAATATCAAAGAGTTGCTGCAACCTGTATCAAACAGTTCCACAACCTGATGCTTTGTCCAGCAAGAACAAACCGATGGGTTGAGGGGGAGGAGAGGATGGAACTGGAGGGAGGAGGGCTGGGACTGTTCCTTCTCCCACCGTTCTGTGCTGGTGATATTGTGAACTAACTCAGTCAGTAACTGCAAAGCAGGGCGAGCACATAGAGCAGCTGCTTCCACTAACCTGGAATGAAAAGTGCGTGCTTGGTAGCAGATTTTGCAGATGCTGCAACTTGACGTAGCCACTTGAGGTGGCAAAGGCCGACACGAACAAAGGGGACTGTAGCTTTGTAGCTTTGGGGGTTACCAGGCTGCTGGATGGCCACAAAACATGAGGAGTGTAGTGTTTTGAGACACTATGGCCTCCTGATTTGGACAGGTTGGTCGGAATTCTCCGAGGCAGTGGCACACGGCAAGCAGCAGCCTCTTGGTGCGTGCTAAAACCACGAGACGGTTGACGGTGGGGCAGTCAACAGTGGTCGCAGGCCTGAGCAGGCGTGGTGTGGCCTCTGAGACGTCAGTGCCTAGTGCAGCCCAGCGAAGCAGCTCTAGGTCATAAATTAGTTAGCTGTCAAAGTGTGATTAATTTGCATATCAGTTTGATATCGAGAATGGCGTAGAACTCAGTTTGCCCCATTACTGCCATCAACTGGCTACCCAGTAAATATGCTTACTCGTGCTTTCTTCGCCTTTCCACACTAAACATATCTAGAAGTATGTGGAGGTAACTGTTTCCACAATAATTTGCAAATGGCAGAAATGTAGAAAATATAAGGAATAACTAATCTGTGAAACTCGCATACAGTAAAAATGTAGATTGCCTACAGCATGGTAATTCTTTGGTACGTCACTTCAGGGGGGATATTGCATATCATCTACAGTGGCTTATTTGTGTGAGAATTACGGAACTGTGAAACTTATGATCATCGGTAATAATGTAACAACAATATTATTTACTAATATTTTGATAAGTGCTTTGCATTTGTGTATATGAAATGAAATGATCGCACTAAAATTATATATTTATTAATTTTAACACTAACCATAAATACATATTCTGTAAACTGACTCGATTCATATCATTTCAGTTAAAGAATCATTCAGATAATCTGTGGAACATGTAATTATGACGTTATTAGCTTGGTGACCCCTTGTAGGGTCGTTCAGCCACATGGTGTAAGTTTTTCTATTTGACGCCAATTCGATGCCTTGTGCATCGATGTAGATGAAATGAAATGATGAGGACACCCAGTCCCAAAGCGAAGAAAATCGACCCAGCGGAGAATCCAGCCAAGGCCCCGCGACCTATAGACAGCGGCGTTAACCAGTAGACCACGAGCTGTGGACAGTGATTATGTAAATTAGTAGTGAGCATACCATGGTGTCCTGATTATGTTCTTACGATAGTTCAGGGTCGGTTTGGTTACAAATGAGATTCGAAAGGAATATTTGAAATGAATTTGTTTTTATTTAGGGAAATTTGATCCATAAAATGTCGATAAGTACGGAAAATTGTTTATCAACAAGAGGACATGTGGTCTGCTCCCATCGTGTACATCTCGCGTAGGGACCATGGAAATAAGATAATATATATATAAGGCATAGAGGGATATGTGGTTAACCATTTTCTTCTCCCCCAATGCGTGAATGGAAAAGCATATAAAATCGCTGACATCAGTATGCAGTACTAGATTAGATTAGATTAGATTAGTACTTGTTCCATAGATCATGAATGCGACACTTCGTAATGATGTGGAACGTGTCAGGTTAATAAAAGGTGTCTATACAAGATATTACATTAGACAAAATATTACATGACACTCAATATATATTTTTTGTGGGTGTTGGGAAATTACCCGCTTACTATATCCAAAAATTCATCTAATGAGTAGAAGGAGTTGCCATCAAGAAATTATTTTAATTTCCTTTTAAATGCTATATGGCTATCTGTAAGACTTTTGTTGCTATTAGGTAAGTGACCTAAGACTTCTGTGGCAGCATAATTTACCCCCTTCTGAGCCAAAGTTAGATTTAACCTTGAGTAGTGAAGATCATCCTTTGTCCTAGTGTTGTAGCCATGTCCACTGCTATTACTTTTGAATTCGTTCGGATTGTTAATAACAAATTTCATAAGTGAATATATATACTTTGAGGCTACAGTGAAGATTTCTAGCTCTTTAAAGAAGTGTCTGCAGGACGATCTTGGATGAGCTCCAGCAATTATTCTGATTACACGCTTTTGTGCAATGAACACTCTTTTACTCAATGATGAGTTACCCCAGAATATGATGTCATACGAAAGCAGAGAATGAAAATAGGCGTGGTAAGCTAATTTACTCAGATGTATATCGCCAAAATTTGCAATGACCCTAATAGCATAAGTAGCTGAACTCAAACGTTTCAGCAGATCCTCACTGTGTTTTTTCCAGTTCAAATTTTGAACATTCTACCTTAGCTACCGATTTCTGATCGAAGTCTATATTTATTAATGGGATCATTCCATTTATTGTGTGGCACTGTATATACTGTGTTTTGTCAAAGTTTAATGAGAGTCCATTTGCAGAGAACCACTTAATGATTTTCTGAAAAACATCGTTTACAATTTCACTAGTTAATTCTTGTCTGTCGGGTGTGATAGCTATGCTTGTATCATCGGCAAAAAGTACCAGCTTTGCATCTTCGTGAATATAGAATGGCAAGTCACTAATATAAATGAAGAACAGCAGAGGACCCAAGACCGAACCTTGCGGCACCCTATTCTTGATTGTTCCCCAGTTTGAGAAATCACCAGTTTTTTGCATTCAGCTTTAGACTGCATTTAGCGGCTATACCAAGTTCTGTGCCAGAACAGGAAACGAGAGCACAATTGAGATGCCATTTTACACGAGTAAATTCGTTAATTAATTGTAAGTATAAGCGACTGCAGACTGAGGCCAATAATTTGTGAAGTTTACACTGACTCGGAACAGTGGCACCAGTCCTCAAAAGTCGTGTTCGAAGACATTCTGAGAGAATGTACATTGTCAAATTTTAAAGCTGCAAAACCCAGTGCATGGACGTTCGTGGTGCGGTCGCAGTGAGTGGTGAAGACAGGCTCGCTTAATGCGTGCGTGGGACTGACAAGTGGCCGGAAATGATGCAAGCCGCCAGCAGGGCAGCGAGCCGACCCATGGCCTCCCGCCACTGGCGGGGACAGCGGCTGCTCCGTCGGGGACCAAGCGAGGTTTTTCATACATAGACCACACACAGGAATAAATGAGCGACTCAAAATGACATAAAAGTAATCTTCTTTTTCACTCACTCGTAATTAACAATTGTTGCTGCTGTCAGTTTCTCAAAGACGTAGTTTATATAATGTCCTGTTGTTAATGCCGTAGCTGACAAGGAAACGTGATCCATACTAAATAATTTTTAGTAGGGTACCAACGCCTGTCAAATACTGCTGGCCAATTACAAGGTAATACATTTTCTTGTTTCATTATACTGCCCTCGATAATGGTAAGACAGAGATTTCAGAAATAGATTTTAAATTGTAAGACATTTCCAGTGGCAGATGTGGACTCTGATCACAATTTGTTGGTTATTAACTGTAGATTAAAACTGAAAAAATTGTAAAAAAGGTAGAAAATTAAGGAGATGGAAGCTTGGAACCTGGATAAGTTGAAAGAACTGGAGGTTGTTGAGAGTTTCAGATGGAGCATTAGGGAACGATTGACTAAAACAGGGGAAAGGAATACAGTGGAAGACTAATGAGTAACTTTAAGAGTTGAAATACTGGAGGCAGCTGAGAATCGAACAGGTAAAACGAGAAGGCCTAATAAAAATTCTTGAGTGACACAGGAGGTATCGAAATTGTTGAAAGGATGTAATACAAAAATACAGCAAATGTAGCGGGTGAAAGGGAATAAACACATGTAGAAAATGAGATCGACAGGACATCCAAATGGTGAAGCAGGTATGGCTGGAGGACAAATGTTATGATATATGTCACTAGGGACAAGATAGATACTGTCTACAACAAAATCAAAGTCTTTTGGAAAAAAGAAAAGCAGTGGTATGGATATAAAGAGTTCAGATGGAAAACCATTTCTAAGGAAAGAACGGAAAGCCGAAAGCAGAAGAAGTGTGTAGAGGGTCTATACAAGGGAGCCGTGACAAAACACTTCCATCTGCAGTGCAACATTTATGAGACAGGCGAATACCCTCAACTACAAGAAAAATTTAATAATTTTAATTCCCAAGAAAGCTGGCGCTGACAGGTGTGAATATTAACGACCTATCTGTTTAATAAGTCGTGGTTGCAACATAGTAACAGGGGGAAGAATGGAAAAACTGGTAGAAGCCGACCTCGGGGAAGATGAGTTTGAATTCCGGAGAAATGTAAGAACACGAGAGACAATACTGACCCTACGACTTATCTGAGAAGATAGGTTATGGAAAGGCGAACCTACGTATACAGCATTTAGAGACAGCTTTTGATAATATTGACTGGAATATTCTCTTTAAAATTCTGCAGGTAACAGGGGTAAAATAGAGGGACCGTAACGCTATTTACTATTTGTACAGAATCCAGGTGGCAGTATGAGAGTCGAGGAGCATGAAAAAGAAGGAATGATTGAAAATGGAGTGGGACAGGGTTTTAACCTTCTCCTATATTATTCTATCTGTACATTGAGCAAGCACCAAAGGAAACCAGAGAAAAATTTGGAGAAGGAATTAAAGTTACGGGACAAGCAATAAAAGCTTTTAGGTTTGCTGATGATATTGTAATTCTGTCAGAAACAGCAAAGGATTTGGAAAAGCTGTTGAACGGAATGGATAGTGTCTTGGAAGGAGGATGTAAGATGAACATCAACAAAAGCAAATCGACGATAATGGGATGTGGTCGAATTAAATCAGGTAATGGTGAGGGGTCCACAGCTCGTGGTCTTGCGGTAGCTTTCTCGCTTCCCGCGCACGGGGTCCCGGATTCGATTCCCGGCGGGATCAGGGATTTTCCCTGCCTCGAGATGACTGGGTGTTGTTGTGTCATCTTCATCATATCATTCATCCTCATTACGGTCGGATGGAGACAATGGCAAACCACCTCCACTAGGACCTTGCCTAGTACGGCTGGTTTCTCGCATCGTCCACTACGCTCCTCGGAGTATGGGACCTCATCATCATCATCATCATCATATCATCATCGATGGTGAGGGAATTAGATTAGGAAATAAGACAAATGGTAGATGAATCTTGCTATTTGGGCAGTACAATAACGGATTATGGCCAAAACAGAGAGGATATAAAATGCAGACTGGCAATTGCAAGAAAAGCGTTTCTGAAGATGAGAAATTTTTTAACATCGAATATAGATTTAAGTATTAGGAAGTCTTTCCTAAAGTACTTGTATGGAGTATAGCCATGTAAGGAAGTGAAACATGGACGACAAATAGTTTAGACAAGAAGAGAATAGAAGCTTTTGAAATGCGTTGCTACAGAAGAATGCCGAAGACTGGATGTGTAGATCACATAACTAATGAGGAGGCACTTAATAGAATTGGAGAGAAGAGGAATTTATGGCACAACTTGACTAGAAGAAGGGACCGGTTGGTAGGGCACGTTCTCAGGTATCAAGGGATTACCTTTTTAGTACTGGAGGGAAGCGTGGAGGGTAAAAATCGTAGCCGGACACCAAGTAACGAATACAGTAAGGAGATTCAGAAGGATGTAGTTCAGTAGTTACTCGGAGATGAAAGCACAGGAGAAAGTAGCACGAAGAGCTGCATCAAACCAGTCTTTGGACTGAAGACCACAGCAACAATAACAACAAGAACAATACCAACACAATGATGAAAGGAAAAAAGTTTATCGCTTACAATTTTCCGACTGTTCATGCAGGAAAAGTACCGCATGAGGCATAACGTCACACTTTATTACTTCTTTACTACTGACTGTATTCGCGACATATTTATCAGGCAGTATGCATATATTTCACTGAATGTAAGTGCAAAATTATATCACTGTATGACACATAATTCAGGAGATATGACGTCATGAACAATGAGATGCGAGAGAAACGTCCGTATGACGTTTAAAATTATTCCTTTTTTGGTATTAATTTTTTTCCCAATAAATTTCTGAGACAGTATCCAAGCAAACCGCTGAATGTGCATACAAAATTATATCACTGTACGAAACAAAGTTTAGGAGATATGATACATAAACTGAAAGCACAGCGCCAGACCCTACGTGGTACGGGCATGAACGCACAGCTATAAATAAGTACTTTGAGAGCGCCGGGTTTCTCCGCTAGTAATTTCAATTAAAGGTTATAGTACACAGAGCAAATAAAATAGCCAATCTTTACGGACAGTGATCAGTCTAAACTAATGATTGGTTTATTGACAAAGACCACGAGGAAGAAGGAAGAAGAGAATATTCGTCATCTTACGATCACTGATAAGAAGAATCAGTCGCGGTGTCCACACGGTGATTGCTCCGACTTTTACAGAAGACGAAGGACGTCAAACGCAACTACCATGATTAAATGGGTCATTAATGGGTTCTGGAATACCTAATCAAAGGTATCGAGAGCCTGGAATCTAACTGAGTCCAAACCGTTTGCTAACTAAATGATAGATAACTCTTATTCTCAGCCGTCTCTGCTGCACAGCCTCACCACTATTGAAACTGAGGTACGGAGTAGTGTGAATGGCTGTCGACAAAATGGGACGTGGATACGGCCTCTCCTTCTGAAGTAGCCCAGCCTCCAACCAGAGTCGCTGGCCGCTGTGGTCGAGCTGTTGTAGGCGCTTCAGTCTGGAACCGCGCGACCGCTACGGCCGCAGGTTCGAATCCTGCCTCGGACATGGATGTGTGTGATGTCTTTACGTTAGTTATGTTTAAGTAGTTCTCGGTTCTAGAGGACTGATGACCTCAGATGTTAAGTCCCATAGTGCTCAGAGCCAACCAGAGTCACAAAAGGAGCTGCAGAACAGTGGGCTCTCCCTGAGTTGTCGAATCAGAGCGCACTCGCACGGCTATCTCCTCCCTGCACTCCCGTAAGTTCACTTCGCCAATGGCACGACTCCGTTAAATTCTGGCCAACAAAAATGTTCGTAACAAAACTGCCAAATTCTCTTCCTAGGAAAAGTTTTGTCATCCAGCCAGTGGCTTGTGTTTCCTCGAATACAGTTCCTAAACGATTAATGCAAAATTTCTGCTCTTCAAAGGTATTTTTATTTTAGCTAATCCGCAGGTATCCCGCACCCTTAAGTCTTAGAAAGTGGCCCCCCACTGTCTGGTGTTTTTAGGGGCAGCCAATGGAGTTGTTTCTCGCGTTTTATATGACATAAGAAGCCGTTCACTCAGCTCCTCGCCTCCACCAAGGGAGAAAATAAATTCTAAAACAAATTCAGCGATTTCTCTTTCCACGAAAAAGTCAGAGATCTTCTGCGAGTCACGTCCCACTCTACAACCTTCCAAGAAGGCTACCAGCCACATCAAACAAAATTCTGTTTAGAGATACCTGACCGAATAGCTTTAGCTTCTAAAAACTGGCAGTATTCTGCAAAGGGTCAAGTTTTCATCACGGTTCATTATGGTGGCATTTTAAGGTGGAGTCGATGGGCTCTCATGCTGAACTTTCCACCGTATTCAGAGAGAATTGGTGGTCGGGTGCTTTGCCTAAATAAAACAGACGGCGCTTCTTGCGTTGCTTGCGCCCCACCGACCCTTGCTGGCACTTCTCTTAGAAACGAAAGCAGACCTCCGGGGACTAGCCTGGTGCCACGGAAAGTTGACTGTCTGCACCTCACCGCGATCTAACCATGCAGCTACATAAAAATTCAACACGCAATAGCTACCCAGTGTTGAACGAATTTTTAAACGCGAATTGATAGCTCAATCATTACAGTCACTGAGACTGTTCATAATCAACATTGATTTTGTTAATCGTTACAAGAATGTTTCAGAAGCGAAAACTGAGTTAAAGGAATGAAATAAAAATGAGACGAGTCAGTCCTGAATGGACTCACGCGTTTCAAACTATCTGGAACAAAATGAGCATCTCCACGACAATGTGTGAGGCTTCATCAGTTTGATGAGAACTTCAGACTAAATATTCTTATTGCCATTACCAAGGGTACCAAATTTATTCAGTATTTCTAACTGTTTTTATCGGTTCTGTTCCGCACCAGCTTCATCAGCAGAAAAACCTTTTGTATATGGAGTTTAATTAAATTTATTTTCGGCCTTAGGACTTCATGACAGGCAGAATGCAAAAGGTTTTCTTGTACAACTGTGCAGCATTGTCCACAGGTACCAGGAAGGAAAGAAGGCTACAATTAACGTCCCTTCAATGACTTGGCTGGGAGAGAAAACTCTAGAGTAGGATTGAATTGGGTTGGGAAAGAAAATCAGCCATGTCGCTATTTAAGGAACTATCCCGTAATTTGCCTTGAGTGATCCACGGGAACCGCGGAACAACGTAAATCTGACTGGAGGGTGATCTGACACCTGCGCCTTCCGAGTGTGGTAAGTTAACCACTGCGTGACTTCGTTCAGTCGCCACTGACACAGTATTAATTTCGGAATTCCTAAGAGAGTATTGGCTTCACGAAATCTGAACGTGGAGCAGCCTCTGACTACAGGGTTAACAACGCACTACTAGAATCCGTCAGGACAAATATAGTATGTATCCGGGAGTGACAATGCAAGGGAATTTGGATTTCAGTCTCACGTGGTCTCCGTTGTAGAGAAAGCAAACGACAGATCTTCGTTGACTCTGTGTAACGTTGAGGCAAGGAGATGTGGCGCTTGAACGTGGAAGAGGAATAGACTTCTGGGAGAGTTACTGAGATGTGAAGCTATTTCGGACTGAACTTAAATAAAGATCATTTGACCCCAGTACAAGTAATTCTGCTTCCTACATTACGCGACCGTGTCTTGCCAACTGTGGGAGATGCTTGCCCTGGCAAGATAACATACGGGAATGGTTCCTTCAGGTCACACCCGCTTGAGATGGTATCCCGAGCCAGAAGCCACTTAAAGAACAAATTGTAACGGCGAAGCTATAGAGCCTCAATGGCTCGTGGTCGAGAGGAAAAGATGCTCAGTTACCCTCAGCCTGCGTCAATTGTCACCACCGCTAGAGGTTCGTGCAGAGCAGAGCTGCGGCACATCTGAGCAGCTTTTCCACAGGTGGTGAAGCAGCCACATCGTGCTTTCCTTGCTACATGGCCGGTCATCTGGTTACTCATTGGAGAGATTAACTTCAGAAGAGTGATGTGTCTTTTTTGTGTTTGTGTTTTTCGTAAAATGTATGTGCGTGTTTGCTCCAGTGTATTGTTCCATTTAATTTTAAAGTATCCTCTTCCCACAACTAGATGCTAACTTGAATATTATGAACATTTTCTGGTAGGCCAGTTTCAGGTAAGTTGTCACTGCAAAAGGCACAAATATCCTTTGTTTTACAAATGTTACATATTGTTTGTTTATTCCCTGCGGTAGGAAAGAGATATCTGTCCCTTGCTGGTCAAGGTAAAAAGGGACTTCACTGTCACGCAATGTACAGAACACGAGCCCTTCCTGCAAGTATGGACTAAACACACAATAAGTAACTCTTGAAAAACAAAGCAACTAAAATCATATTTATGCCTTCAGCAGTGACAACAAAGCCGAAATTGGCCTAACGGAAAGTTTTCATAATATTTAAGTTAGCACCTAGTTGTGGAAAAAGGATGCCTTAGAATTAAATGGAACAATATACTGGAGCAGACATAAATAAATAAAATAAAAATATAAAAAAACAATATCGCTCTTCTAAGGCTAGTCTCTCCAAGGAGTAATTTAGCAAGGGAGTAACCAGAGGACCGACTGTGTAGCAAGGAAAGCACGATGGGATGGTTCACCAACTGTGGAAAAGTTGCTGAGAGGTGCCGTGGCTCTGCACGAACTTCTAGCGGTAGTGACGACTGACGCAGGCTGAGAGCAATCGAGAATCTTTTCTCTCGACCACAAGCTGTTAGGGCTCTATAGCTTCGCCGTTCAAATTTGTTCTTTAAGTGGCTCCTGGCTCAGAATACCAACTCAAGGCGGTGTGACCTGAAGGAACGTTTCCCGACTGTTTCCTTGCCATGGTAAGCACCTCCCACAGTTAGCAAGACGCGGTCGCGTAATGTAGAAAGCAGCGGACGTGTATTGTCTATCCTCCTCTTGGCGCTTTAACGAGAAACCTGATGTCCCTATGGTCAACGGCCATAGTGGAAGCTCTTTTTCTCTAATCAAGATTTCCGAAGCAGCTTTCCTGCACAAATTTTCAACATTCCACCAGGAAGATTACTTTTGACTTAAATAAATGTGCCATTGCAGTCGCACTTAATGACACGAAAGTAATAGTGGGGAATAATTTAGTGGGGTTACTAGCTGTACTGGAAATTTACAGTTATTACGAACTGGACGATTAAAGTTTGGTCCTCCAAGGATAAGCCATTTTAATTAATTATTTCACGTGAACCGATTCGTTATACGCCGCCTATTCGTTCCTCCAAGGGCGCTGAGTATATACATTAAAAACGTAACGCGAATGTTTTTGAGATTGCTTACCGATGAGAGAATATAATATAAATACTACATATTTGCAACTTGCAACAATTCGACTTCAGGTACAAAATTCTACTTGAAAGAAGTGGGGCTTTTCTACCCTACAACAGACATGAAGCTAAAATTAGATTGGTAAATGCTTGAACAGAGGCTTATAAGTGGTCATTCTTTCCGAGCTCCTTGAGCGAAACAGGAAAAACTGATAATAAGACATATCTTCAGTAAATAAACGCCCATATTTTTTCTCAGAACATATTTACTCTTAAAAATATTGGTCTCAATACCAGTCAACATTTCTTTTACAAATACTGTTTTTCTGCATAATCTTCATCAAGGTCGAAGGTCTGTATGCCCTGTTGCTAAAAACTCAAATCCTGTGTTCGCAGCCATGTTTTCACTGCACGAATTGTCCCACGTATGGAATCCTCAAGTTGCCAAACAGATGGGAGTCCAAAGGTGTAAATCACGAATCTGGGAGCAGCGGCTGTGACAGGACATTCCGAGCGTGGCGAATGATGCAGCTCAGTTTCTGCACATCTTCAGTTTTTAAACTCTCATTACCTATCACCAAATAGCTGGGTCATTATGACACAAACTTTTATTGGTGTTAATCAAGGATTCTTTTCAAATGGTTCAAATGGCTTTGAGTACTATGGGACTTAACTTCTATGGTCATCAGTCCCCTAGAACTTAGAACTACTTAAACCTAACTAACCTAAGGACAGCACACAACACCCAGCCATCACGAGGCAGAGAAAATCCCTGACCCCGGCGGGAATCGAACCCGGAACCCGGGCGTGGGAAGCGAGAACGCTACCGCACGACCACGAGATGCGGGCGATTCTTTTCCCGCAACCAAGAATTCAATTGCAACAGGTTGCTTGCGTTGACGCCATTTCCATGGTTCACTACGGCTCTGCCATTTATTGGAATTGTTTGAAATTTTGTACGTGCAAAAGAAACATCAAATTTGAAGCACGCAAAGGACATTTTTCAATAAACATTAACAGCTGTAAGGAACTTGGGTCGTTATTTCCTGAACAAGATCGAACCCTTCAAACTGCATAGTTATTTTGTATGTCAGTAAATACACTCCTGGAAATTGAAATAAGAACACCGTGAATTCATTGTCCAAGGAAGGGGAAACTTTATTGACACATTCCTGGGGTCAGATACATCACATGATCACACTGACAGAACCACAGGCACATAGACACAGGCAACAGAGCATGCACAATGTCGGCACTAGTACAGTGTATATCCACCTTTCGCAGCAATGCAGGCTGCTATTCTCCCATGGAGACGATCGTAGAGATGCTGGTTGTAGTCCTGTGGAACGGCTTGCCATGCTATTTCCACCTGGCGCCTCAGTTGGACCAGCGTTCGTGCTGGACGTGCAGACCGCGTGAGACGACGCTTCAGCCAGTCCCAAACATGCTCAATGGGGGACAGATCCGGAGATCTTGCTGGCCAGGGTAGTTGGGGTAGTTGACTTACACCTTCTAGAGCACGTTGGATGGCACGCGATACATGCGGACGTGCATTGTCCTATTGGAACAGCAAGTTCCCTTGCCGGTCTAGGAATGGTAGAACGATGGGTTCGATGACGGTTTGGATGTACCGTGCACTATACAGTGTCCCCTCGACGATCACCAGAGGTGTACGGCCAGTGTAGGAGATCGCTCCCCACACCATGATGCCGGGTGTTGGCCCTGTGTGCCTCGGTCGTATGCAGTCCTGATTGTGGCGCTCACCTGCACGGCGCCAAACACGCATACGACCATCATTGGCACCAAGGCAGAAGCGACTCTCATCGCTGAAGACGACACGTCTCCATTCGTCCCTCCATTCACTCCTGTCGCGACACCACTGGAGGCGGGCTGCACGATGTTGGGGCGTGAGTGGAAGACGGCCTAACGGTGTGCGGGACCGTAGCCCAGCTTCATGGAGACGGTTGCGAATGGTCCTCGCCGATACCCCAGGAGCAACAGTGTCCCTAATTTGCTGGGAAGTGGCGCTGCGGTCCCCTACGGCACTGTGTAGGATCCTACGGTCTTGGCGTACATCCGTGCGTCTCTGCGGTCCGGTCCCAGGTCGACGGGGTCCGGTCCCAGGTCGACGGGCACGTGCACCTTCCGCCGACCACTGGCGACAACATCGATGTACTGTGGAGACCTCACGCCCCACGTGTTGAGCAATTCGGCGGTACGTCCACACGGCCTCCCGCATGCCCACTATACGCCCTCGCTCAAAGTCCGTCAACTGCACATACGGTTCACGTCCACGCTGTCGCGGCATGCTACCAGTGTTAAGTACTGCGATGGAGCTCCGTATGCCACCGCAAACTGGCTGACACTGACGGCGGCGGTGCACAAATGCTGCGCAGCTAGCGCCATTCGACGGCCAACACCGCGGTTCCTGGTGTGTCCGCTGTGCCGTGCGTGTGATCATTGCTTGTACAGCCCTCTCGCAGTGTCCGGAGCAAGTATGCTGGGTCTGACACACCGGTATCAATGTGTTCTTTTTTCCATTTCCAGGAGTGTATATTTGTTCACTGAGAGGTTAAGAAAAACGTTAAACACGGAAAGGTGTCTTCCCGCACAGCTGCATTACGCGTTTGCATTCCTCTCCGATTGTTCTGAGATACTTTCAAGTGTATCAGTTTATGTTGCTCAAATGGCTCTAATGAAGAATGTGTCTTTGCCAATAAATAATACTTTATTTCCACAGTGCTGGAAGCAAAGGACTCACGTACTCTTGCGCTGCATATAGACATTAGGTAGGCCTAAGTGGATGGCATATCCTTATCGAGTAATTTTAGTTATTTTAACTTGGTAGCATTTCAGTAATAATTTCATGAAATCTCGTTATTTGTCTTTTGCTTGCTACCTCGCAAGGTACTGACACTAATAATTCATTATATGTGTAAACAGTGAGTCCCTACTAAGTGGTGCTCAAGTCCGATAAGCCACAAAGACTGGACGGTACATTGGTAAACGCTGAGTGCAGTAAACGTATGACAACCATAACAATTAGTACAAGTAGAGATACGGGGGCGAGCTGCTTCATAAAGGAAATTGCGAGTGAAACTGTTCATAGAAGAGAAGCAAGGTCGTTGCATTATAGAATGTCTCAATCGCATACAAGTCGAAATCCCTAAACGTGGGGAAGTAATCAAAAAAACACAACCATACCACTATTACTCGCAGCTGTAGGCTACGTAGGCGTACACATACTCGTGTTTTGTCCACCAAAGAGACTGCCCGCTACAAAAGTCCAGTCTTTTGACCTCTTCTGGCGTTGGCGTTATTGGCCAACACATTCGTTGCCCTCTACTGGCATATCACTGTCCAATAGCCGTTTGAGTATTTCTCTTTCTGGGTCGCTACTCGGGTAGACAAAATATTATGAACGGGATGCCTTGCTCACTATCCGCGGCGTATAAAGTCAACTTGTGATCTCATTGAGTATTCACTTACCCACCCGCTTTGCTCGCACCCCTCAGCTGTACTATCGTATCTTCTTCTAGTGTTTTCCAGGCTAAAGGATGTGCAAAGTGCTGTTTACGAGGAAATGGTCTGTGCATGAAAATTTGGGACGAAATTTCAAAGCAGGCCTTCTAGCAGCAGCTGTAAAAAGGCTGATGATGATAATTTAGTAACTCGTGTCGACACAGTTAAATCTTCAAATCCATCACTTGCAGTGCTACCTCTCATAAGTGTACCACTTAAACAAGTCAGCTGCTCTCGGAATCTTTAAATACCAACTCTCCCACCACCAGTAACTCTAATTATATTCAGTAGTTAGCCTCACTATAAAAGGTTCAGCACATGAGAAAAGGGGAATTATACTAAACAGAAATCACACAAAGATTCCGACGGACACTTGTAAGTAGGCTGTTTAAGTTTTTTATTGGTAACGCCGCCACCACGTAGCGCTCTGTGTGAAAATCCCTGGCTGTGCCGTGTGCAGTCTGTGGCTGGTTGGCATTGTTGTAATACTCGCCATTGTAGTGTTGGGCAGCGGCAGCTGGATGCTAACAGCGCGTAGCGTTGTGCAGTTGGAGGTGAGCCGCCAGCAGTGGTGGACGTGGGGAGAGAGATGGCGGAGTTTTGAAATTTGTAAGAATTGGTGTCATGAACTGTTATATATATTATGACTATTAAGGTAAATACATTGTCTGTTCTGTATTAAAATCTTTCATTTGCTAACTATACCTATCAGTAGTTAGTGCCTTCAGTAGTTTGAATCTTTTATTTAGCTGGCAGTAGTGGCGCTCGCTGTATTGCAGTAGCTTGAGTAACGAAGATTTTTGTGAGGTAAGTGATTTGTGAAACGTATAGGTTAATGTTAATCAGGGCCATTCTTTCGTAGGGATTTTTGGAAGTCAGATTGCGTTGCGCCAAAAATATTGTGTTTCAGTTTAAGCACAGTCTTGTATAATTGTTCTAAGGGGACGTTTCACACTGAAGAAGGAATGACGTCACGTAGGACATTTTACACTCACAGATGGAGGAACTAACTAAAGTGATATGGCAATGTAAATTAAGAGTGATAAGGGTTGCTAATCACATCCTTTAATATCCGTTTTCATCCTTTTAGATTTTGACAAGTCAGGTCTCCTCTAGCCTCTGGATTTACATGGTCTAGTAAACGCTCCTTCTTTACACTATGACGAATAAGATTTAAACTAGCCTCTATTACATCCTCAGAGTTACATTTCTTCCTGATAGTAAAACCCAAAAACTACCACTTCTCCAGTCTTCGGCCGATCAGAGTTGTTTGCTCCCACCCATAAATGGAACTAAAGAAAGTTTACCACGGCACTTTAACACTGACATTGAGCGCTGCGTCTTTCCGTTCTCCGCCAGTCCTTGCTGAACTGCCCTCTCGTTCTCCGGACTGCTTCCAACCACTCATACCGCTGTCACCACCGCACAATTTCACTACCAGCCCCGACTGTGGACCAACACTCACTGTCTTCACTACTCTTTTTACTCCTGTACTTCGCTGCACCACTCTGACCCTCTGCCCTCTTATGACTGATTGTCTAGTAAACAACCTCAGCGATGAGCTGCCATTGGACACACTGTTCCCTGCTATCCCCACTGTCTCTTTTGCTCCTTCTAGGTGAATTTCCTGATACATCGGTGGTCTGGGAACTACAGCTATTACTTTCCACAGGAAAGCAACACTTTGCAGCCGCCGACACAATTCCCTGCCGTGTTTGCAAAACAGCCGCGGAATTCCCAGAGCCGCCACAGTCCTACAGTGACTCGAGGTGTACTGACAAACATTCCCAGCGCCCCCGTCACCGAGCCAGCGGCCAGTTACTGTCTCCCACGTCGAAAACCATCATCCTACCAGCCACTCTCCTCGCAGCCAACGCAGCAAGCTTCCCACCCGCCCCATTTCATTAAAGCATGGCCAATATCGAGTGTAACCTTACCGTCAGATTGTAACCCCACTAAATGAGCTATCATTCATTTGAATAAAAACTGTCAAAATAATCATCTGTTGCAAATTTTTGAAACAATTAGCTGATATAGGTGTACCAGCAGACACAAACATAGACTCTAAAATTACTGAACCATCTTTCCCCTAGCGGATCGTTACGAGGTGTTTCTGCCAGAGAGTCCCTAGGACTTCGCCCAGTTATCTATACATAGTTTCATCTCCGCAGAAGTTATTCCACTAATTTCTGATACACGGAAAATGGAATCTATGTATGCTCTTTCTTCCCAAAACAGCGAATAGTAGTCGCCGAATTTTATGTTTAATAGACTAGCTCATAAGCGACATTTCTGAGATGCTGGCGGCGGGGTTGCTAGAAACGTCAAGTATGTCCATCGAAACGAGCGAGGTAGTACAGTGGTAAAACAGTACGCTAGTACAAACCCCTGCTCAGTCATCCACATCTACGTTTTTACTTAAGCAAAATACTGTGATGGTTCCTTAAAAGGACAGGGGCAATTCCCTAAAACATAATTGTCGTTTTCTTTAAAATCGATCTGAATCTCTTAAAACCGCACTGTAATAGTTCTTGCGAAGAGTGACTTCTGAACACTAGCACTACAGTGAAACGTGGGTGCTGCAACAACATCTGACCACTATCACGCGCAGTGCGCTTTATCAGTGAAATTAAACTGCGTACAAGGCGATAACTAGGTCCAGTGCTACCCTGACGTTTGCTGTTTAAAATAACGTTGCGAGCAGTGGGCGTTGGCAACTTAATCCTGCTGTAAAGTCACTGACGGAATATCAACTTCCGGACACCTACAACCACGTCACATTGAAACTGACGTAGCTGCTTCCATTAGTCATTATGGACAAACGCACATGGGTTGTAGACGTGTTGTGCCTGTATTACCCGTTCATTTTACAATTGTAGTTTTAGCTGGACGCATTCTCGACTATTGACGCACGAAGGATATAACGGCGCTCAATGAAAACTTAAAACGGTTCGTATGAATTGCACTTGATATACGTGCAGCAAGTAAAACAAATAGAGGTTCTGTTAGCTCATTCTTCTACAGAAAGACAATTGAAATGAAAAATAATAACATAAAACTGTTATTTTACCGTCAAGCAATGGATCTGCGTGTGCGTTTAGGAGACAACGGCACGTTTTGCTTGTAATATATTCTTCTAAAGGAAAACGAAAGAAATGAAAAACAACTGTTGCTTTACGGTCAAATAACTGAAGCGAACGCATAATACGTCTGCTATTAACTTATTCTTCTACAGGCAATCTTGCGAAATCAAAATAAAACTATTGCTTTTGAATATAATAACTTGAGTGTCCAGCAGGTAAAAATACATTCGATGTTAATACATTATTCTACAGGAAAGCGTAAGAAATGAAAATGGAATAGAAATTTCGGTGTGTGACCTAATATCTACTGGGGCAAATTGACTTTTGAAACCTTATATACGGTGGTGTGTGTAGGTTAGGGTCCCAGGTGTCACCTCATGGAGCGATTCGCCCTAGTGGACCCTCGTTTGCAAGTAATGGACGAAAAAAAAGTTTCGGAATTCCGCACGATAATTTGTACCATTAAAGTAGAGAGTATGTACTGTCAGCTGAAGTAATGCAGTGGACAACGCGTCTGCTTACTGTGCAAGAGGTTGTGTTTTCAAATTTTGTCAGGCGAAGTAATATTTCTTTTAATTTTCAAATCTCTGTCAAAATGGTTTTGATCACTCTATTATTAAATTTTGTAGCGAGAAATACATTTTTGACCGCGTTGCAGAATCAATAGAAACAGATCATTCTACTTTTCTTCTTTAATCAATACATCATCATGGATAAATAAAAGTAATCGATAAATAAAAGTAATTAAAATCACCTGCACAAGGATTCCAAATGAGAAAAGGAAGACAGGGACGAAAAATGTGACATAGTGAAAAAAGTTAATACAGTGTTCTCATGAACCTTTTATCCATATGTAAGGTTGAACACCTAGCTCTCCTGTAAACAGTTCTGCCTCATCTGCTGACTCAGTACAGTTGTTGCAGATGTCCGAAGCAGCTGTCTCCATTGTGTCTGAATCTGCCTCATACAATATATCCTCAGAACCACGTAACAAAATATAACTGTCACTGTTTGATTGAAGGTGAATAATTACGCTCTCAATAGCTTCGACCATCAGTGCGTCTCTGTGCCAATATTCGTCCTTAATAGTTCTCACTTTGTCATACACATTCCTCAAATCGCCTTTCATAATGCTTTGCATTGGAGCCGTACGGATAGTCATTCGTTTAGTTGGTAAATGGTAACGCTGGTGACATTGTTCGTGAAACTTTCCGTTTCATTAAATTTCAGATAAGTTCGATAGGGTTCAGATCACAATTGTAGGGTAGAAGGAGTAACACTGTAAGTCCTTTCCCAGATTCTTTTAGTACCCTATCCACTGTATATTGTGGCTCAGATTTGTAACCCTTCACAGCTTCCAAGAGTTCGCTGCGTGTTAACGCCGCACCGAAAGGAATTTTATGCTCAGTCGGCTATGAGAGTATATCCGCTTTAGGAGAAGATGTGTTAGTCGCTTTATTTTCATGAACACAGTGGTAGGGTGCATTATCTAATACCGCAATACTTCCATCTGGAATATTTGTTATTAAGGCGCTCTTGCAACCATTTTATATAATTTTCACTGTTTATTTCATTATGATAATCTTCCGATGTTGATCTCGAATCAGAGATGAGCTCTGTCTGCAACCACAGTGAATCCCCTTTCTCTTCCCGCATGAACCACTATTGCTCTTTGTCCAGAACTTTTCACTTTTTTACACCTGATACGTCACTATGTTGCCGGTATTTACTGACAGTATAGTGTGTATGCATCATGTTTCACCACTATACCTGACGGTTTTCTCCGCACCTTTCTCGTTTCTCTCAAAGCTCTAAGAAAGCAAGTCCACCATGCTACAATGTCCTTCCTCTCAATCAGAAATATTCGTCTAGTTTTAAGTTTTTAAAATGAAACCGCATATCCTTCGAAGTTTTCCAGAAAGAGGTTCGTTTCCCCGTGAAATAAATGTCTGCATCCTTTTCCACCCAACTGTACGGCTTTAGAAGAGTGGGTATTTCCCTTTTAACGTCGTAATATTTCAAGAATTTTCTTTTCAGTAAAAACTTATTAAAAGGCGTCGAGAAGTTTTGTTCTCTTCCTCAGTCTCTTCTTCCTTGGCGTCAGAATTTTCTGATCACTCCGTCTGGGTTCCTCATCATCGTTCACAATATTACGCACTGTCCTTACACTCTTTCCTACAACTGCTGTCGCTCTCTACGGAGCTCTTCCTAACGGCATTAGCGAGTCCTCCAGGTAACTCCACAACCAGAAATAATATGGAGTGAGATCAGGTGATCGTGCTGGCCAAGGATTTGGAAACGATCGGCTGATAATTTGATCGTTTCCAAATGTGTTTCAGAGAAGCTAGTGAACACGAGCGATGTGCGGTGGGCCCCATATTGCACGAAAACTATTGAGTTCAGTGCGTTCTCTCCTGTAGGGCGAGTATGACATGCTGGCAAAGCATATCACATATACGCTGGCCAATTACATTGCACGTCTTTGGTCCTCGGCCGCCAATCTGTTAAAAAAAGAATGGGTCAATGACGAACGCAGCTGTGAAGCCAGACCATACGGTGACACGTTCATCATACAGAGGAACTTCATGCACAGTGACTAGAGGTGAAGATCCACACACTCGAAAATTATGTGTGTTCACCTCACCCGCCAGAAAAAAATGAGCTCCGTTTGTTCATAGGATGGCCCACGGCCAGCCCTTGTCAACTCCAATCCTTGCGAGAAAGTGGAGAGCGAAGTCAATACGTCGTTGTGTGTCCTGTGGTGCAAGCTGCTGTGCAATATGGATCTCGTGCAGATACCATTTGAGAATGGTTCAAAGCACCTTCTGTAGAGTGGATCACGGGGTGTTCAACTGACGTCACACAGCACGTGCACTGCCTGACGATGGGGAATTGCTCGCAGTGTTGTCTGCCATAGCACTAGCGATTTCATCAACCACGTGGGTGCAAGCGGTCGTCGGCCTCCTCCCAGAGCGACGCCCAGTTCTCCAGTTGATTCGAACTTCTTCATCATGCTCTGCACAGCAGGTGGAGAAAGAGGACACTTCCGTAATCCTTCTGCCACCGATATTCTCGAAGTGCAGCTGCAGCATTACTGTTGTTTCGATGATAACAGAGCTTCATCAACAATTCCCTGCTCATTTCGTCCAACCTCATGTTCACACGTCAACAGGTGCACTGCGACTGGTCAGGTGTGTGTGTCAGTATG
The DNA here is from genome assembly GCF_023897955.1 of Schistocerca gregaria. Lineage (NCBI taxonomy): Eukaryota > Metazoa > Arthropoda > Insecta > Orthoptera > Acrididae > Schistocerca > Schistocerca gregaria. The sequence continues at coordinate 615,348,096 of NC_064923.1, read as the reverse complement.
ACTGATCACGGCACCTGGTGGCCATAGTTGGAACTGGAGGGTGGCGCTGTGACATATGGAAATCATGCACCCCATACTCTGGAAATTAATGCTACCAAGTTTGATACTCGTCCGGTAATTAGTTTCCGTGTGATAACGTGTTAAATAGGAAAAGTTTAAATACAACCACCTGGTATATTATGTTCCAGCATATGAATTACCTCTAGAAGAACGGACTATTGACACACAGTGAACAAGGATTTGGAAAACATCGTTCCTGTGAAACACAACAAACTCTTTACACACGAAGTGTCAAGTGCTTTTGACCAGGGATTTCAGATTGATTCCGTATTTCTAGATTTCCGGAAGGATTTTGACACTGTACCGCACAAGCGGCTTGTAATGAAATTGCGTGCTCATGGAATATCTTCTGAGTTACGTGTCTGGATTCGTGATTTCCTGTCAGAGACGTCATATTTCATATTAATTGACGGAAAATCATCGAGTAAAACAGAAGAGATTTCTGGCGTTCCCCAAGGTAGCGTCACAAGCCCTCTGTTGTTCCTTGTCCATATAAACGATTTAGGAGACAATTTGAGCAGCCGTCTTTGTCTGCAGATGATGCTGTCATGTATCGTCTAGTAAACTCACCACAAAATCAAAACAAATTGCAAAATGATTTAGAAAAGATATCTGAATGGTGCGAAAATTGGCAACTGATCCTAAATAATGAAAATTGTGAGGTCATCCATATGAGCGCTGAAAGGAATCCGTTAAACTTCGGTTACACGATAAATCATTCTAATCTAAAGGCCGCAAATTCAACGAAATACCTGGGAACTACAATTACGAACAATTTAAAAGGCAAAGAACACATAGAAAACGTTGTGGGGAAGGTGAACCAAAGACTGCGTATTATTCGCAGAACACTTGGAGGATGCACGAGATCTACGAGTACACTACGCTTGTTATGGAGTACTGCTCCGAGGTGCGGGATCCTTGCCAGATAGGATAAACGGAGTACATCGAGCAGATTCAAAGGAGAGCAGCACGTTTTATATTATCGCGAAATATGGGAGAGAGTGTCACGGACGTGATATAGGATTTGGGATGGACACTATTAAAAGAAAGACATCTATCTTTGCGGCGAAATCATCTCACGAAATTTCAGTCACCAACTTTGTCCTCCGAATGCGAAAATATTTTGTTGACGCCAACGTACATAGGGAGAAATGATTATCATAATAAAATAAGGGAAATCGGATCTCGCACGGAAAGGTACAGGTGTTCGTTTTTTCCGCGAGCTGTTGGAGAGGGGGATAACAGAAAGTTATTGTGAAGGTGGTCCGACGAACCCTCTGCAAAGCACTTAAGTGTGATTTGCAGAGTATCCGTGAAGATACTTTACTTACTTCATACCTGATCTCATTATGAAATGATTTCTTCTTCCTAGTGCGTACTTTCCAAAATTCGGTACCGGTATTAACTGCACTAGCAACAACTTCAGATTTAAGGAGAATAGTGCCCCAATTTCGCAAAGATATTTTAAGTGTTTTGATGAGCTCTCAAGGTGTCTTACCTCAACATCAGTGGTAGTATTTTGAGCTTTTAGTAATTATTTGATTCATTAGTCAACTTGTAACAACAACTTTAGCCAAAGTGATACCCTGTTTAAACATTTGAAAGATCTCCCATAATCCTTAAAAACTCGCACCACAGAACATGTTTCAGTTGACAATTTAACTTACTGAGAGCCTGAACAACAATGGCAATCTTATCCAAGTGAGCAGCAATTGGTATTACAGCATCAACCCCAGCACTCCGACGAGAATATAAAAACTTCCAGTACACTGTTTCAAAATTTACCATCGTTATGGTCTGCAACTGACCAGGTTGTAAAGAAGTTGAATCAGCTCAAATAAAGTATCTATTTTATGACACCACAGCTGCGTGTGCTACACATACGGCTATGAGAAGAATGTAGAGAAAATTTTGCAAGCGGATTCCATTGCAGGAAATGTGTCTGGCCCTCTCATATTACTTCCGTTACCATAATCTTGTCCGCGGCATTCACTGATTGTTTCACAAGTAGTGATCGAATTGAATGTACAATAGCAACTCCTGTTTTATGATTACAGTCTATGAATTCCAAAGCCGTTCGTTTATTTGTTGTTTATCAATATCCTTATTGAAGAAAATATAATGCAGGATGAATGCTGCCTGATCAACGTGATTTTAATCGAGAGTTGCATCAACAAGAATTGAACAGTTCTTCTCATTTTCTCTCTGTTCCAAGACGGCACTCCTAACGTGATAAGCACAACTAGAAATACATTAATTCTGTGTGTCAGTCGACAGACAATGCACTTGTGAACGTTTTCCAGCTTCTTGTCCGCCAGTGACCTTGCATATGTGTTCTACAAGAACTGGATCCTAGTAACTTGAGAGCTCTAACCGTCCGAGGAAATTTCCACTATTTGGATCTCCAATTTTCTGAGATTAACCTCCGAAGGCTAAGCTTCTTTGGTCAAGAAATAATATTACGTCAAGTAACATGAGAGTTCCCAAGTACATTGGCTAATCTACGAACGAACAAAAGAAGAACATTACCTGAATACTTTTGGCTATTAGCACTGTCAATGCACTTGTTTCATGTAATTTCACTTCTTCACTTTCACAATGTTTCCAGAACAACTATAAACACATAGACATACTTCATTTTCTGTTTATTCTTGAATGCAAAATATTTTCTGTCTGTTTGGCGTAAAATTACCTTGAGATTGAATCAGAAGTGCTTATCCTTGAATGTTGTTGACAATCCTACCAAATAATAACGACGTTTCACAGCTGTTGCAGTGTACGTTTGTAGGGGAAATGTTTTGGTAGGTTTTCCAAGAACATTTAAAGAAAGCGCTGTTTAGCGTCCATCACAATGTGTTTTCTAGTGTACGATATATAATAAATAATTATGCATTCAAGATTAAACTTGAAAGAGAACTGTATGTAGTTGGTCTACAAGAATCATACAAGTTAAGAACTGAAAAGGAAAGTGAGAGGTAGATTGGCTTTGCTGGCGCTGGTGTAATGTTATTTTATTTATAATATGATAGAAAATTTATTTTACAATAACAGTCTGATATTTGCCTGCTGAGCATATAGGAGGATCCGAACTCTTGAGGAACATGGGCACCCATGAGGCTTGGGCACTGGGGATTTTGACCCCGTCCCCCCTCCCCCTCTCGTCGGGTCTGAGTGGTCGAAGATTGGGACAAACCAGTGGATGTAATGTGCTGTGAGTACCTCTTCAGAGGAGGAAAACTGCCACCGCCAGAGTCAACTGCCGTGAACAACGTGTTGATGCCAGGGGTTGTCGTCGATTATTACGGATTGCAACAACGTGTAGATGAGCCACAGCGCGGTAAGTCACTCTCCAGTTCAGTGTTGGATGACAACAACCAGCGAGCAGCCATACCATCCGGAATCAATTACTCGTTATGAGATATCTAAGACATCGCTCGCCTCGTTTCACCTGCTCATTGTACATCACTGGTCACATAGGCATGCAGCGTGGAATAAGGAACACCAACATTTGACGCTCGAAGCATGGAGGAAGGTCGTCTGGAGCGATGAGTCACGTTACATGAAGGAACATGCTTACTGAATGAAGTGTGAAACGATGCATCCAAGTCGCCAACAGAGCAACGTAGAGGCAGATGGTGGATGTATTTTCGTGTAGTATATTGGGCTGTGCACGACAGTGCGCGGTACCAAAAAGCCGCTCGCTAAAATACGATTTTTCAGGGAGTCTTATTTCAGATTCTATTGATAACAATCATAAGGGGTAAAGTGTTCTGTTAGTCCTTGGCCTAGCGAACATTTGTATCCCTATCGGAAGAACAGGCAACGTGTACCTATCCTACAGTACAGGGTCAAAATTTAAACATTGCACACTTCGTCCAGCCTAGGCAAATTGAAAAAATCTGTTGGTTATGTTGAACTAGGTGTGATCTAGGATGGACCTTAGGCGGCTTATAAAAGTATCATTTGTTCATGGGCGGTTCCTGATAGAACCCCAATAAACCATGATTTCTGGGTTCCGAAAGTATCAATTGTGTGGATACCTACTTCTGTAATTTCTATTCCGGGTAGACCGTCGAAATTTTTATCACAGGTTCTTAAGATGATATTATGGGTGAAAGTAGAAACCTTTTTCGATATCGTTAGCCGTTACCGAGATCCAGAGGTTGAAAGTCGCCGTGCTTGCGCAAGAAGCAGCAGAAACTTGTTTTAGCCGTTTTTGCACCGTGGGCCCCAGTTACCTAAATAACCAACTACAGCAAAGGCTCAAATTTTAACTATACATTCTTCAGACACTCTCCTAGAAACCCAATTTTCCCGTTTTCGAAAATCCGTGTCCGTTATCAAGATGCACCCGAAAAATGGTGATTTTTGGTTATCGAAAGTAACAATTGTGGGGATGACCATTACTATAAGTCCTGTTCATGGTAGATCGTTGAAATTTTATCGTATGCTCTTTGATGATAGTGCCTGAGGACGTTGATACCTGTTATAGTATCATTATCCGTTGCCCAGATCGAGATATTAAAATAAAAAAAATATTAAAAAACATGTGTGAATTCCTACTAAGGGACGAAACTGCTGAGGTCATCGGTCCCTAGACTTACACATTACTTAAACAAACTTATGCTAAGAACAACACACACACCCACGCCCGAGGGAGGACTCGAACCTCCGCGGGAGGGGCCGCGCAGTCCGTGACATGGTGCCTCAAACTGCGCGGCTATTCCACGGGGCACCAGAAGTTCAAAGTTGTTGTACATCCGGTCAGAGGCGTAAGTGTAGTTTCAACTGACGTAGTTAACAAGTGGCAAGGATTCTAGGGTCATCTCAATGGTTTTGAGGTCATTAAACTATGTTTCTAGTCAGCATTTTTTCATCTACAAAGTTTTATGACACGCTATCTCTGTACAATCGGCTCTACATGCCTATACAAATATGCCCAAAGTGGTACTGCAGTGACAAAAATGAGTTAAAAAGTTTATTACCATTAATGAAAATAACTTAAAATTACTGCTAAAAACTGTGTAAAATTGGAAAGACAGCAAATTCAGCAAAATATTTCCAGTAACATTTTTATCCGTTTGAGATACAAATCATAAGCAAGGCGTTTCCAGTGAATTGCGACGTAAAGTAGATCAATTTGTGTTAACGTTATATTAAGCGTACTTATTCGTTGTTTCTATGAGTCAAAGTATGTACGTCTGTCGAGGTATAGAAATAAACTATCAAACCCTTATCGCCTATAGAATTTGCTTTATAGAAGCAGTACACTCTGTAGCAGGGAAAAGAAGGAGACCAGTGGAAAAATGCTCCCATCGGGACATAAAAAAGGTGTATACCTTCCTCTTTAAAAGAATCTGACAGAAAAGTGGAGAACCAGGTTCCTCAATCTTCGTTCCGCCTTCCACCGCGAATTTTGGCATCCAAACATATTCGCGCTTTTTTTGTGCTGAGGTTCGAAGTCGCCGTGCCTATGCAGGAAACAGCAGAAACATGTTTTAGCCGTTTTTGCACCGTGGGCCCTAATTATCTAAATAACCTACTATAGCAAAGGCTAAAATTTTAACTATACATTCTTTAGACACTCTTCTAGAAACACCATTTTCCCGTTTTCGAAAATCTGTGGCCGTTATTAAGATGCACCAGAAAAATCGTGATTTGTGTGGATGACCATTACTATTCTTAGAGACAGTGACGGAGGAAGAGAGAGGCGATAGTGCCAGTGGGAGAGAAAGAGACAGGACACAGCGATGGTGGGAGAGAGAAAGTGGCAATAAAAGAGAAAGAGAGACGGATGAAGACCGGTATGGTAGGAGCTATTAAGAAGTGGTAAGGTGCCGGGCTAACATGAATTCAGTCGTCCTTTAAAACAAATTTATCAACAAACAATTCTCACCGAACAGTTATTAGAAAACATTGTCCCACCCCTTCATTCTTTTAAAAGTGTACACATTACAAGGCTTACTATCAATTAATATTTTTTGCTCTGAACCAACATCAAGGATAGAGAGACCTGTGATACAGTAATGCCAAATTTCAGCCCAAAGCAATGATAAAACCAATTAAAAGTTTCAACTAAAGTGAAAAAAATTTAAAACGCCCAAGACTATCTTAATAGTGCATCTAGTAATCTTTTTTAAAAAATACATAATAACGAACTAATAGCAATTCAAACCTAGAAACAGTATTCAGATAAATCCAAGTTAACAAAAGCACTTGAAATATACAAAAAATTACAGCGGGACCCAGTTATCAAAAGTTTTGTACCACTAACGATTTCAGAACAAGTTTAGGTGCAAAACTCCTTCAGATGAACGCCAAAGTAAGAGAGGTAACTGTTCATCTACAAAAAGTAATTACTTAACACAAGAACACATCTACAGCATTAGAATTCATCCGCTGCTACATCAGTAGGTTTACAGAGCCTTAATCTTGCAATGTTATTTTATTCCACATGTCAGTCTTGCGCACTCTTCCTGGCAGCACGTTACACACATCAACAAATTGGCGTGATAAGACCTGAAATACAAATCAGTTACCACTGATCCCGCACATTCATACAAATAATGGGCCCCAGTGGGGCAAACCCAATGACAACCTTGTAACATAAACAGTTAAAACAAACAAATGACCAGTCACGAAATAGTGGAACCAATGTCACCCCACCAGGGCAGACTCAATTACAATTTTGCAATTTGAACAACTAAAACACACAGATGGGCAAGTACTCAGTAATAAAGTTTCTCAGCTTCACGCGGAATTACCCAGTACTCGAGTGTAAGTGCAACCGGGGCGCAGGGACAGTGTAGTGACGGCTGTACAGCTCTCCAACCGTTGCTTTAACCACCGATCTTCTTTGAGCAACGCCAGTCTTGTGCAACCGAAGAGGTCTTGCATGCAAAAGGGGAGCTCCTTTCTAAACTACAGATTCCCAAACAAAAGCTCTCGCGCACAACTAGGCCGCGCTATCACTTCAAGTGAGGCAAAGTCGTTTTCTGGTACATTTGTGCACTACTCCCAGCACAGAGCACCGCTCACCACCTTCCTCGTGCCGCTGCTAACTCAAAACTCCTGTCGCTGATCGTCACGCGCCGCCTCACGGACCACATTCGCAACACAAGCCTCTCTGGAAAAAAGATTCTACACAACCAGCAATTTCACGAGAGAGGCAAAAAGTCGAAAAATACCAGACTTTGAGGAAGGTTTCGACGCTCAGCACAAAGACGATAGCACTGGGAGCCAAAGAGAGAGGAAATATTAAAAGTGAGTGAGAGACAGTAACAGTAAAAGAGAGAGAGAGGTGGATGGAGACAGAAGCAATGGGTACAAAGGATCCTCCCAGATCGGCGAACTTTAACAAGTAGGTACATGGGACGTCACAGTATGGACTGAAATTTTAAACACGTAGGTATTTTAAACACGTGGGTATAGAGGAAAAAAAGAACAGTTGGACCCCCTGAATTGTTAAGTAGGTGATGTATGGCGGAGGCAGTGTCAGTGGAAAAGAAACACAAAAGGAGACAGTAAAAACGAGAGCGGAACTTCCTGGCAGATTAAAACTGTGCGCCCGACCGAGACTCGAACTCGGGACCTTTGCCTTTCGCGGGCAAGTGCTCTACCAACTGAGCTACCGAAGCACGACTCACGTCCGGTACTCACAGCTTTACTTCTGCCAGTATCCGTCTCCTACCTTCCAAACTTTACAGAAGCTCTTCTGCGAACCTTGCAGAACTAGCACTCCTGAAAGAAAGGATACTGCGGAGACATGGCTTAGCCACAGCCTGAGGGATGTTTGCAGAATGAGATTTTCACTCTGCAGCGGAGTGTGCGCTGATATGAAACTTCCTGGCAGATTAAAACTGTGCGCCCGACCGAGACTCGAACTCGGGACTTTTGCCTTTCGCGGGCAAGTGCTCTACCAACTGAGCTACCGAAACACGACTCACGTCCGGTACTCACAGCTTTACTTCTGCCAGTATCCGTCTCCTACCTTCCAAACTTTACAGAAGCTCTTCTGCGAACCTTGCAGAACTAGCACTCCTGAAAGAAAGGATACTGCGGAGACATGGCTTAGCCACAGCCTGAGGGATGTTTCCAGAATGAGATTTTCACTCTGCAGCGGAGTGTGCGCTGATATGAAACTTCCTGGCAGATTAAAACTGTGCGCCCGACCGAGACTCGAACTCGGGACCTTTGCCTTTCGCGGGCAAGTGCTCTACCAACTGAGCTACCGAAGCACGACTCACGTCCGGTACTCACAGCTTTACTTCTGCCAGTATCCGTCTCCTACCTTCCAAACTTTACAGAAGCTCTTCTGCGAACCTTGCAGAACTAGCACTCCTGAAAGAAAGGATACTGCGGAGACATGGCTTAGCCACAGCCTGAGGGATGTTTCCAGAATGAGATTTTCACTCTGCAGCGGAGTGTGCGCTGATATGAAACTTCCTGGCAGATTAAAACTGTGCGCCCGACCGAGACTCGAACTCGGGACCTTTGCCTTTCGCGGGCAAGTGCTCTACCAACTGAGCTACCGAAGCACGACTCACGTCCGGTACTCACAGCTTTACTTCTGCCAGTATCCGTCTCCTACCTTCCAAACTTTACAGAAGCTCTTCTGCGAACCTTGCAGAACTAGCACTCCTGAAAGAAAGGATACTGCGGAGACATGGCTTAGCCACAGCCTGAGGGATGTTTCCAGAATGAGATTTTCACTCTGCAGCGGAGTGTGTGCTGATATGAAACTTCCTGGCAGATTAAAACTGTGCGCCCGACCGAGACTCGAACTCGGGACCTTTGCCTTTCGCGGGCAAGTGCTCTACCAACTGAGCTACCGAAGCACGACTCACGTCCGGTACTCACAGCTTTACTTCTGCCAGTATCCGTCTCCTACCTTCCAAACTTTACAGAAGCTCTTCTGCGAACCTTGCAGAACTAGCACTCCTGAAAGAAAGGATACAGCGGAGACTTGGCTTAGCCACAGCCTGAGGGATGTTTCCAGAATGAGATTTTCACTCTGCAGCGGAGTGTGCGCTGATATGAAACTTCCTGGCAGATTAAAACTGTGCGCCCGACCGAGACTCGAACTCGGGACCTTTGCCTTTCGCGGGCAAGTGCTCTACCAACTGAGCTACCGAAGCACGACTCACGTCCGGTACTCACAGCTTTACTTCTGCCAGTATCCGTCTCCTACCTTCCAAACTTTACAGAAGCTCTTCTGCGAACCTTGCAGAACTAGCACTCCTGAAAGAAAGGATACTGCGGAGACATGGCTTAGCCACAGCCTGAGGGATGTTTCCAGAATGAGATTTTCACTCTGCAGCGGAGTGTGCGCTGATATGAAACTTCCTGGCAGATTAAAACTGTGCGCCCGACCGAGACTCGAACTCGGGACCTTTGCCTTTCGCGGGCAAGTGCTCTACCAACTGAGCTACCGAAGCACGACTCACGTCCGGTACTCACAGCTTTACTTCTGCCAGTATCCGTCTCCTATCTTCCAAACTTTACAGAAGCTCTTCTGCGAACCTTGCAGAACTAGCACTCCTGAAAGAAAGGATACTGCGGAGACATAACTTAGCCACAGCCTGAGGAATGTTTCCAGAATGAGATTTTCACTCTGCAGCGGAGTGTGCGCTGATATGAAACTTCCTGGCAGATTAAAACTGTGCGCCCGACCGAGACTCGAACTCGGGACCTTTGCCTTTCGCGGGCAAGTGCTCTACCAACTGAGCTACCGAAGCACGACTCACGTCCGGTACTCACAGCTTTACTTCTGCCAGTATCCGTCTCCTACCTTCCAAACTTTACAGAAGCTCTTCTGCGAACCTTGCAGAACTAGCACTCCTGAAAGAAAGGATACTGCAGAGACATGGCTTAGCCACAGCCTGAGGGATGTTTCCAGAATGAGATTTTCACTCTGCAGCGGAGTGTGCGCTGATATGAAACTTCCTGGCAGATTAAAACTGTGCGCCCGACCGAGACTCGAACTCGGGACCTTTGCCTTTCGCGGGCAAGTGCTCTACCAACTGAGCTACCGAAGCACAACTCACGTCCGGTACTCACAGCTTTACTACATCCCTCAGGCTGTGGCTAAGCCATGTCTCCGCAGTATCCATTCTTTCAGGAGTGCTAGTTCTGCAAGGTTCGCAGAAGAGCTTCTGTAAAGTTTGGAAGGTAGGAGACGGATACTGGCAGAAGTAAAGCTGTGAGTACCGGACGTGAGTCGTGCTTCGGTAGCTCAGTTGGTAGAGCACTTGCCCGCGAAAGGCAAAGGTCCCGAGTTCGAGTCTCGGTCGGGCGCACAGTTTTAATCTGCCAGGAAGTTTCATATCAGCGCACACTCCGCTGCAGAGTGAAAATCTCATTCTGGAAACATCCCTCAGGCTGTGGCTAAGCCATGTCTCCGCAGTATCCTTTCTTTCAGGAGTGCTAGTTCTGCAAGGTTCGCAGAAGAGCTTCTGTAAAGTTTGGAAGGTAGGAGACGGATACTGGCAGAAGTAAAGCTGTGAGTACCGGACGTGAGTCGTGCTTCGGTAGCTCAGTTGGTAGAGCACTTGCCCGCGAAAGGCAAAGGTCCCGAGTTCGAGTCTCGGTCGGGCGCACAGTTTTAATCTGCCAGGAAGTTTCATATCAGCGCACACTCCGCTGCAGAGTGAAAATCTCATTCTGGAAACATCCCTCAGGCTGTGGCTAAGCCATGTCTCCGCAGTATCCTTCCTTTCAGGAGTGCTAGTTCTGCAAGGTTCGCAGAAGAGCTTCTGTAAAGTTTGGAAGGTAGGAGACGGATACTGGCAGAAGTAAAGCTGTGAGTACCGAACGTGAGTCGTGCTTCGGTAGCTCAGTTGGTAGAGCACTTGCCGCGAAAGGCAAAGGTCCCGAGTTCGAGTCTCGGTCGGGCACACAGTTTTAATCTGCCAGGAAGTTTCATATCAGCACACACTCCGCTGCAGAGTGAAAATCTCATTCTGGAAACATCCCTCAGGCTGTGGCTAAGCCATGTCTCCGCAGTATCCTTTCTTTCAGGAGTGCTAGTTCTGCAAGGTTCGCAGAAGAGCTTCTGTAAAGTTTGGAAGGTAGGAGACGGATACTGGCAGAAGTAAAGCTGTGAGTACCGGACGTGAGTCGTGCTTCGGTAGCTCAGTTGGTAGAGCACTTGCCCGCGAAAGGCAAAGGTCCCGATTTCGAGTCTCGGTCGGGCGCACAGTTTTAATCTGCCAGGAAGTTTCATATCAGCGCACACTCCGCTGCAGAGTGAAAATCTCATTCTGGAAACATCCCTCAGGCTGTGGCTAAGTCATGTCTCCGCAGTATCCTTTCTTTCAGGAGTGCTAGTTCTGCAAGGTTCGCAGAAGAGCTTCTGTAAAGTTTGGAAGGTAGGAGACGGATACTGGCAGAAGTAAAGCTGTGAGTACCGGACGTGAGTCGTGCTTCGGTAGCTCAGTTGGTAGAGCACTTGCCCGCGAAAGGCAAAGGTCCCGAGTTCGAGTCTCGGACGGGCGCACAGTTTTAATCTGCCAGGAAGTTTCATATCAGCGCACACTCTGCTGCAGAGTGAAAATCTCATTCTGGAAACATCCCTCAGGCTGTGGCTAAGCCATGTCTGCGCAGTATCCTTTCTTTCAGGAGTGCTAGTTCTGCAAGGTTCGCAGAAGAGCTTCTGTAAAGTTTGGAAGGTAGGAGACGGATACTGGCAGAAGTAAAGCTGTGAGTACCGGACGTGAGTCGTGCTTCGGTAGCTCAGTTGGTAGAGCACTTGCCCGCGAAAGGCAAAGGTCCCGAGTTCGAGTCTCGGTTGGGCGCACAGTTTTAATCTGCCAGGAAGTTTCATATCAGCGCACACTCCGCTGCAGAGTGAAAATCTCATTCTGGAAACATCCCTCAGGCTGTGGCTAAGCCATGTCTCCGCAGTATCCTTCCTTTCAGGAGTGCTAGTTCTGCAAGGTTCGCAGAAGAGCTTCTGTAAAGTTTGGAAGGTAGGAGACGGATACTGGCAGAAGTACAGCTGTGAGTACCGGACGTGAGTCGTGCTTCGGTAGCTCAGTTGGTAGAGCACTTGCCCGCGAAAGGCAAAGGTCCCGAGTTCGAGTCTCGGTCGGGCGCACAGTTTTAATCTGCCAGGAAGTTTCATATCAGCGCACACTCCGCTGCAGAGTGAAAATCTCATTCTGGAAACATCCCTCAGGCTGTGGCTAAGCCATGTCTCCGCAGTATCCTTCCTTTCAGGAGTGCTAGTTCTGCAAGGTTCGCAGAAGAGCTTCTGTAAAGTTTGGAAGGTAGGAGACGGATACTGGCAGAAGTAAAGCTGTGAGTACCGGACGTGAGTCGTGCTTCGGTAGCTCAGTTGGTAGAGCACTTGCCCGCGAAAGGCAAAGGTCCCGAGTTCGAGTCTCGGTCGGGCGCACAGTTTTAATCTGCCAGGAAGTTTCATATCAGCGCACACTCCGCTGCAGAGTGAAAATCTCATTCTGGAAACATCCCTCAGGCTGTGGCTAAGCCATGTCTGCGCAGTATCCTTTCTTTCAGGAGTGCTAGTTCTGCAAGGTTCGCAGAAGAGCTTCTGTAAAGTTTGGAAGGTAGGAGACGGATACTGGCAGAAGTAAAGCTGTGAGTACCGGACGTGAGTCGTGCTTCGGTAGCTCAGTTGGTAGAGCACTTGCCCGCGAAAGGCAAAGGTCCCGAGTTCGAGTCTCGGTCGGGCGCACAGTTTTAATCTGCCAAGAAGTTTCATATCAGCGCACACTCCGCTGCAGAGTGAAAATCTCATTCTGCAAACATCCCTCAGGCTGTGGCTAAGCCATGTCTCCGCAGTATCCTTCCTTTCAGGAGTGCTAGTTCTGCAAGGTTCGCAGAAGAGCTTCTGTAAAGTTTGGAAGGTAGGAGACGGATACTGGCAGAAGTAAAGCTGTGAGTACCGGACGTGAGTCGTGCTTCGGTAGCTCAGTTGGTAGAGCACTTGCCCGCGAAAGGCAAAGGTCCCGAGTTCGAGTCTCGGTCGGGCGCACAGTTTTAATCTGCCAGGAAGTTTCATATCAGCGCACACTCCGCTGCAGAGTGAAAATCTCATTCTGGAAACATCCCTCAGGCTGTGGCTAAGCCATGTCTCCGCAGTATCCTTCCTTTCAGGTGTGCTAGTTCTGCAAGGTTCGCAGAAGAGCTTCTGTAAAGTTTGGAAGGTAGGAGACGGATACTGGCAGAAGTAAAGCTGTGAGTACCGGACGTGAGTCGTGCTTCGGTAGCTCAGTTGGTAGAGCACTTGCCCGCGAAAGGCAAAGGTCCCGAGTTCGAGTCTCGGTCGGGCGCACAGTTTTAATCTGCCAAGAAGTTTCATATCAGCGCACACTCCGCTGCAGAGTGAAAATCTCATTCTGCAAACATCCCTCAGGCTGTGGCTAAGCCATGTCTCCGCAGTATCCTTTCTTTCAGGAGTGCTAGTTCTGCAAGGTTCGCAGAAGAGCTTCTGTAAAGTTTGGAAGGTAGGAGACGGATACTGGCAGAAGTAAAGCTGTGAGTACCGGACGTGAGTCGTGCTTCGGTAGCTCAGTTGGTAGAGCACTTGCCCGCGAAAGGCAAAGGTCCCGATTTCGAGTCTCGGTCGGGCGCACAGTTTTAATCTGCCAGGAAGTTTCATATCAGCGCACACTCCGCTGCAGAGTGAAAATCTCATTCTGGAAACATCCCTCAGGCTGTGGCTAAGCCATGTCTCCGCAGTATCCTTTCTTTCAGGAGTGCTAGTTCTGCAAGGTTCGCAGAAGAACTTCTGTAAAGTTTGGAAGGTAGGAGACGGATACTGGCAGAAGTAAAGCTGTGAGTACCGGACGTGAGTCGTGCTTCGGTAGCTCAGTTGGTAGAGCACTTGCCCGCGAAAGGCAAAGGTCCCGAGTTCGAGTCTCGGTCGGGCGCACAGTTTTAATCTGCCAGGAAGTTTCATATCAGCGCACACTCCGCTGCAGAGTGAAAATCTCATTCTGGAAACATCCCTCAGGCTGTGGCTAAGCCATGTCTCCGCAGTATCCTTTCTTTCAGGAGTGCTAGTTCTGCAAGGTTCGCAGAAGAACTTCTGTAAAGTTTGGAAGGTAGGAGACGGATACTGGCAGAAGTAAAGCTGTGAGTACCGGACGTGAGTCGTGCTTCGGTAGCTCAGTTGGTAGAGCACTTGCCCGCGGAAGGCAAAGGTCCCGAGTTCGAGTCACGGTCGGGCGCACAGTTTAATCTGCCAGGAAGTTTCATATTAGCGCACACTCCGCTGCAGAGTGAAAATCTCATTCTGGAAACATCCCTCAGGCTGTGGCTAAGCCATGTCTCCGCAGTATCCTTTCTTTCAGGAGTGCTAGTTCTGCAAGGTTCGCAGAAGAGCTTCTGTAAAGTTTGGAAGGTAGGAGACGGATACTGGCAGAAGTAAAGCTGTGAGTACCGGACGTGAGTCGTGCTTCGGTAGCTCAGTTGGTAGAGCACTTGCCCGCGAAAGGCAAAGGTCCCGATTTCGAGTCTCGGTCGGGCGCAGAGTTTTAATCTGCCAGGAAGTTTCATATCAGCGCACACTCCGCTGCAGAGTGAAAATCTCATTCTGGAAACATCCCTCAGGCTGTGGCTAAGCCATGTCTCCGCAGTATCCTTTCTTTCAGGAGTGCTAGTTCTGCAAGGTTCGCAGAAGAACTTCTGTAAAGTTTGGAAGGTAGGAGACGGATACTGGCAGAAGTAAAGCTGTGAGTACCGGACGTGAGTCGTGCTTCGGTAGCTCAGTTGGTAGAGCACTTGCCCGCGAAAGGCAAAGGTCCCGATTTCGAGTCTCGGTCGGGCGCACAGTTTTAATCTGCCAGGAAGTTTCATATCAGCGCACACTCCGCTGCAGAGTGAAAATCTCATTCTGGAAACATCCCTCAGGCTGTGGCTAAGCCATGTCTCCGCAGTATCCTTTCTTTCAGGAGTGCTAGTTCTGCAAGGTTCGCAGAAGAACTTCTGTAAAGTTTGGAAGGTAGGAGACGGATACTGGCAGAAGTAAAGCTGTGAGTACCGGACGTGAGTCGTGCTTCGGTAGCTCAGTTGGTAGAGCACTTGCCCGCGAAAGGCAAAGGTCCCGAGTTCGAGTCTCGGTCGGGCGCACAGTTTTAATCTGCCAGGAAGTTTCATATCAGCGCACACTCCGCTGCAGAGTGAAAATCTCATTCTGGAAACATCCCTCAGGCTGTGGCTAAGCCATGTCTCCGCAGTATCCTTCCTTTCAGGTGTGCTAGTTCTGCAAGGTTCGCAGAAGAGCTTCTGTAAAGTTTGGAAGGTAGGAGACGGATACTGGCAGAAGTAAAGCTGTGAGTACCGGACGTGAGTCGTGCTTCGGTAGCTCAGATGGTAGAGCACTTGCCCGCGAAAGGCAAAGGTCCCGAGTTCGAGTCTCGGTCGGGCGCACAGTTTTAATCTGCCAAGAAGTTTCATATCAGCGCACACTCCGCTGCAGAGTGAAAATCTCATTCTGCAAACATCCCTCAGGCTGTGGCTAAGCCATGTCTCCGCAGTATCCTTTCTTTCAGGAGTGCTAGTTCTGCAAGGTTCGCAGAAGAGCTTCTGTAAAGTTTGGAAGGTAGGAGACGGATACTGGCAGAAGTAAAGCTGTGAGTACCGGACGTGAGTCGTGCTTCGGTAGCTCAGTTGGTAGAGCACTTGCCCGCGAAAGGCAAAGGTCCCGAGTTCGAGTCTCGGTCGGGCGCACAGTTTTAATCTGCCAGGAAGTTTCATATCAGCGCACACTCCGCTGCAGAGTGAAAATCTCATTCTGGAAACATCCCTCAGGCTGTGGCTAAGCCATGTCTCCGCAGTATCCTTTCTTTCAGGAGTGCTAGTTCTGCAAGGTTCGCAGAAGAACTTCTGTAAAGTTTGGAAGGTAGGAGACGGATACTGGCAGAAGTAAAGCTGTGAGTACCGGACGTGAGTCGTGCTTCGGTAGCTCAGTTGGTAGAGCACTTGCCCGCGAAAGGCAAAGGTCCCGAGTTCGAGTCTCGGTCGGGCGCACAGTTTTAATCTGCCAGGAAGTTTCATATCAGCGCACACTCCGCTGCAGAGTGAAAATCTCATTCTGGAAACATCCCTCAGGCTGTGGCTAAGCCATGTCTGCGCAGTATCCTTTCTTTCAGGAGTGCTAGTTCTGCAAGGTTCGCAGAAGGGCTTCTGTAAAGTTTGGAAGGTAGGAGACGGATACTGGCAGAAGTAAAGCTGTGAGTACCGGACGTGAGTCGTGCTTCGGTAGCTCAGTTGGTAGAGCACTTGCCCGCGAAAGGCAAAGGTCCCGAGTTCGAGTCACGGTCGGGCGCACAGTTTAATCTGCCAGGAAGTTTCATATTAGCGCACACTCCGCTGCAGAGTGAAAATCTCATTCTGGAAACATCCCTCAGGCTGTGGCTAAGCCATGTCTCCGCAGTATCCTTTCTTTCAGGAGTGCTAGTTCTGCAAGGTTCGCAGAAGAGCTTCTGTAAAGTTTGGAAGGTAGGAGACGGATACTGGCAGAAGTAAAGCTGTGAGTACCGGACGTGAGTCGTGCTTCGGTAGCTCAGTTGGTAGAGCACTTGCCCGCGAAAGGCAAAGGTCCCGAGTTCGAGTCTCGGTCGGGCGCACAGTTTTAATCTGCCAGGAAGTTTCATATCAGCGCACACTCCGCTGCAGAGTGAAAATCTCATTCTGGAAACATCCCTCAGGCTGTGGCTAAGCCATGTCTCCGCAGTATCCTTTCTTTCAGGAGTGCTAGTTCTGCAAGGTTCGCAGAAGAGCTTCTGTAAAGTTTGGAAGGTAGGAGACGGATACTGGCAGAAGTAAAGCTGTGAGTACCGGACGTGAGTCGTGCTTCGGTAGCTCAGTTGGTAGAGCACTTGCCCGCGAAAGGCAAAGGTCCCGAGTTCGAGTCTCGGTCGGGCGCACAGTTTTAATCTGCCAGGAAGTTTCATATCAGCGCACACTCCGCTGCAGAGTGAAAATCTCATTCTGGAAACATCCCTCAGGCTGTGGCTAAGCCATGTCTCCGCAGTATCCTTTCTTTCAGGAGTGCTAGTTCTGCAAGGTTCGCAGAAGAGCTTCTGTAAAGTTTGGAAGGTAGGAGACGGATACTGGCAGAAGTAAAGCTGTGAGTACCGGACGTGAGTCGTGCTTCGGTAGCTCAGTTGGTAGAGCACTTGCCCGCGAAAGGCAAAGGTCCCGATTTCGAGTCTCGGTCGGGCGCACAGTTTTAATCTGCCAGGAAGTTTCATATCAGCGCACACTCCGCTGCAGAGTGAAAATCTCATTCTGGAAACATCCCTCAGGCTGTGGCTAAGCCATGTCTCCGCAGTATCCTTTCTTTCAGGAGTGCTAGTTCTGCAAGGTTCGCAGAAGAACTTCTGTAAA
Source organism: Schistocerca gregaria (assembly GCF_023897955.1). Classification (NCBI taxonomy): domain Eukaryota; kingdom Metazoa; phylum Arthropoda; class Insecta; order Orthoptera; family Acrididae; genus Schistocerca; species Schistocerca gregaria. Next base: position 615,330,678 of record NC_064923.1, on the reverse strand, counting down.
GTTTGGAAGGTAGGAGACGGATACTGGCAGAAGTAAAGCTGTGAGTACCGGACGTGAGTCGTGCTTCGGTAGCTCAGTTGGTAGAGCACTTGCCCGCGAAAGGCAAAGGTCCCGAGTTCGAGTCTCGGTCGGGCGCACAGTTTTAATCTGCCAGGAAGTTTCATATCAGCGCACACTCCGCTGCAGAGTGAAAATCTCATTCTGGAAACATCCCTCAGGCTGTGGCTAAGCCATGTCTCCGCAGTATCCTTTCTTTCAGGAGTGCTAGTTCTGCAAGGTTCGCAGAAGAACTTCTGTAAAGTTTGGAAGGTAGGAGACGGATACTGGCAGAAGTAAAGCTGTGAGTACCGGACGTGAGTCGTGCTTCGGTAGCTCAGTTGGTAGAGCACTTGCCCGCGAAAGGCAAAGGTCCCGAGTTCGAGTCTCGGTCGGGCGCACAGTTTTAATCTGCCAGGAAGTTTCATATCAGCGCACACTCCGCTGCAGAGTGAAAATCTCATTCTGGAAACATCCCTCAGGCTGTGGCTAAGCCATGTCTCCGCAGTATCCTTTCTTTCAGGAGTGCTAGTTCTGCAAGGTTCGCAGAAGAGCTTCTGTAAAGTTTGGAAGGTAGGAGACGGATACTGGCAGAAGTAAAGCTGTGAGTACCGGACGTGAGTCGTGCTTCGGTAGCTCAGTTGGTAGAGCACTTGCCCGCGAAAGGCAAAGGTCCCGAGTTCGAGTCACGGTCGGGCGCACAGTTTAATCTGCCAGGAAGTTTCATATTAGCGCACACTCCGCTGCAGAGTGAAAATCTCATTCTGGAAACATCCCTCAGGCTGTGGCTAAGCCATGTCTCCGCAGTATCCTTTCTTTCAGGAGTGCTAGTTCTGCAAGGTTCGCAGAAGAGCTTCTGTAAAGTTTGGAAGGTAGGAGACGGATACTGGCAGAAGTAAAGCTGTGAGTACCGGACGTGAGTCGTGCTTCGGTAGCTCAGTTGGTAGAGCACTTGCCCGCGAAAGGCAAAGGTCCCGAGTTCGAGTCTCGGTCGGGCGCACAGTTTTAATCTGCCAGGAAGTTTCATATCAGCGCACACTCCGCTGCAGAGTGAAAATCTCATTCTGGAAACATCCCTCAGGCTGTGGCTAAGCCATGTCTCCGCAGTATCCTTTCTTTCAGGAGTGCTAGTTCTGCAAGGTTCGCAGAAGAGCTTCTGTAAAGTTTGGAAGGTAGGAGACGGATACTGGCAGAAGTAAAGCTGTGAGTACCGGACGTGAGTCGTGCTTCGGTAGCTCAGTTGGTAGAGCACTTGCCCGCGAAAGGCAAAGGTCCCGAGTTCGAGTCTCGGTCGGGCGCACAGTTTTAATCTGCCAGGAAGTTTCATATCAGCGCACACTCCGCTGCAGAGTGAAAATCTCATTCTGGAAACATCCCTCAGGCTGTGGCTAAGCCATGTCTCCGCAGTATCCTTTCTTTCAGGAGTGCTAGTTCTGCAAGGTTCGCAGAAGAGCTTCTGTAAAGTTTGGAAGGTAGGAGACGGATACTGGCAGAAGTAAAGCTGTGAGTACCGGACGTGAGTCGTGCTTCGGTAGCTCAGTTGGTAGAGCACTTGCCCGCGAAAGGCAAAGGTCCCGATTTCGAGTCTCGGTCGGGCGCACAGTTTTAATCTGCCAGGAAGTTTCATATCAGCGCACACTCTGCTGCAGAGTGAAAATCTCATTCTGGAAACATCCCTCAGGCTGTGGCTAAGCCATGTCTCCGCAGTATCCTTTCTTTCAGGAGTGCTAGTTCTGCAAGGTTCGCAGAAGAGCTTCTGTAAAGTTTGGAAGGTAGGAGACGGATACTGGCAGAAGTAAAGCTGTGAGTACCGGACGTGAGTCGTGCTTCGGTAGCTCAGTTGGTAGAGCACTTGCCCGCGAAAGGCAAAGGTCCCGAGTTCGAGTCTCGGTCGGGCGCACAGTTTTAATCTGCCAGGAAGTTTCATATCAGCGCACACTCCGCTGCAGAGTGAAAATCTCATTCTGCAAACATCCCTCAGGCTGTGGCTAAGCCATGTCTCCGCAGTATCCTTTCTTTCAGGAGTGCTAGTTCTGCAAGGTTCGCAGAAGAGCTTCTGTAAAGTTTGGAAGGTAGGAGACGGATACTGGCAGAAGTAAAGCTGTGAGTACCGGACGTGAGTCGTGCTTCGGTAGCTCAGTTGGTAGAGCACTTGCCCGCGAAAGGCAAAGGTCCCGAGTTCGAGTCTCGGTCGGGCGCACAGTTTTAATCTGCCAGGAAGTTTCATATCAGCGCACACTCCGCTGCAGAGTGAAAATCTCATTCTGGAAACATCCCTCAGGCTGTGGCTAAGCCATGTCTCCGCAGTATCCTTTCTTTCAGGAGTGCTAGTTCTGCAAGGTTCGCAGAAGAGCTTCTGTAAAGTTTGGAAGGTAGGAGACGGATACTGGCAGAAGTAAAGCTGTGAGTACCGGACGTGAGTCGTGCTTCGGTAGCTCAGTTGGTAGAGCACTTGCCCGCGAAAGGCAAAGGTCCCGAGTTCGAGTCTCGGTCGGGCGCACAGTTTTAATCTGCCAGGAAGTTTCATATCAGCGCACACTCCGCTGCAGAGTGAAAATCTCATTCTGGAAACATCCCTCAGGCTGTGGCTAAGCCATGTCTCCGCAGTATCCTTTCTTTCAGGAGTGCTAGTTCTGCAAGGTTCGCAGAAGAGCTTCTGTAAAGTTTGGAAGGTAGGAGACGGATACTGGCAGAAGTAAAGCTGTGAGTACCGGACGTGAGTCGTGCTTCGGTAGCTCAGTTGGTAGAGCACTTGCCCGCGAAAGGCAAAGGTCCCGATTTCGAGTCTCGGTCGGGCGCACAGTTTTAATCTGCCAGGAAGTTTCATATCAGCGCACACTCTGCTGCAGAGTGAAAATCTCATTCTGGAAACATCCCTCAGGCTGTGGCTAAGCCATGTCTCCGCAGTATCCTTTCTTTCAGGAGTGCTAGTTCTGCAAGGTTCGCAGAAGAGCTTCTGTAAAGTTTGGAAGGTAGGAGACGGATACTGGCAGAAGTAAAGCTGTGAGTACCGGACGTGAGTCGTGCTTCGGTAGCTCAGTTGGTAGAGCACTTGCCCGCGAAAGGCAAAGGTCCCGAGTTCGAGTCTCGGTCGGGCGCACAGTTTTAATCTGCCAGGAAGTTTCATATCAGCGCACACTCCGCTGCAGAGTGAAAATCTCATTCTGCAAACATCCCTCAGGCTGTGGCTAAGCCATGTCTCCGCAGTATCCTTTCTTTCAGGAGTGCTAGTTCTGCAAGGTTCGCAGAAGAGCTTCTGTAAAGTTTGGAAGGTAGGAGACGGATACTGGCAGAAGTAAAGCTGTGAGTACCGGACGTGAGTCGTGCTTCGGTAGCTCAGTTGGTAGAGCACTTGCCCGCGAAAGGCAAAGGTCCCGAGTTCGAGTCTCGGTCGGGCGCACAGTTTTAATCTGCCAGGAAGTTTCATATCAGCGCACACTCCGCTGCAGAGTGAAAATCTCATTCTGGAAACATCCCTCAGGCTGTGGCTAAGCCATGTCTCCGCAGTATCCTTTCTTTCAGGAGTGCTAGTTCTGCAAGGTTCGCAGAAGAGCTTCTGTAAAGTTTGGAAGGTAGGAGACGGATACTGGCAGAAGTAAAGCTGTGAGTACCGGACGTGAGTCGTGCTTCGGTAGCTCAGTTGGTAGAGCACTTGCCCGCGAAAGGCAAAGGTCCCGATTTCGAGTCTCGGTCGGGCGCACAGTTTTAATCTGCCAGGAAGTTTCATATCAGCGCACACTCTGCTGCAGAGTGAAAATCTCATTCTGGAAACATCCCTCAGGCTGTGGCTAAGCCATGTCTCCGCAGTATCCTTTCTTTCAGGAGTGCTAGTTCTGCAAGGTTCGCAGAAGAGCTTCTGTAAAGTTTGGAAGGTAGGAGACGGATACTGGCAGAAGTAAAGCTGTGAGTACCGGACGTGAGTCGTGCTTCGGTAGCTCAGTTGGTAGAGCACTTGCCCGCGAAAGGCAAAGGTCCCGAGTTCGAGTCTCGGTCGGGCGCACAGTTTTAATCTGCCAGGAAGTTTCATATCAGCGCACACTCCGCTGCAGAGTGAAAATCTCATTCTGCAAACATCCCTCAGGCTGTGGCTAAGCCATGTCTCCGCAGTATCCTTTCTTTCAGGAGTGCTAGTTCTGCAAGGTTCGCAGAAGAGCTTCTGTAAAGTTTGGAAGGTAGGAGACGGATACTGGCAGAAGTAAAGCTGTGAGTACCGGACGTGAGTCGTGCTTCGGTAGCTCAGTTGGTAGAGCACTTGCCCGCGAAAGGCAAAGGTCCCGAGTTCGAGTCTCGGTCGGGCGCACAGTTTTAATCTGCCAGGAAGTTTCATATCAGCGCACACTCCGCTGCAGAGTGAAAATCTCATTCTGGAAACATCCCTCAGGCTGTGGCTAAGCCATGTCTCCGCAGTATCCTTTCTTTCAGGAGTGCTAGTTCTGCAAGGTTCGCAGAAGAGCTTCTGTAAAGTTTGGAAGGTAGGAGACGGATACTGGCAGAAGTAAAGCTGTGAGTACCGGACGTGAGTTGTGCTTCGGTAGCTCAGTTGGTAGAGCACTTGCCCGCGAAAGGCAAAGGTCCCGAGTTCGAGTCTCGGTCGGGTGCACAGTTTTAATCTGCCAGGAAGTTTCATATCAGCGCACACTCCGCTGCAGAGTGAAAATCTCATTCTGGAAACATCCCTCAGGCTGTGGCTAAGCCATGTCTGCGCAGTATCCTTTCTTTCAGGAGTGCTAGTTCTGCAAGGTTCGCAGAAGAGCTTCTGTAAAGTTTGGAAGGTAGGAGACGGATACTGGCAGAAGTAAAGCTGTGAGTACCGGCCGTGAGTCGTGCTTCGGTAGCTCAGTTGGTAGAGCACTTGCCCGCGAAAGGCAAAGGTCCCGAGTTCGAGTCTCGGTCGGGCGCACAGTTTTAATCTGCCAGGAAGTTTCATATCAGCGCACACTCCGCTGCAGAGTGAAAATCTCATTCTGGAAACATCCCTCAGGCTGTGGCTAAGCCATGTCTCCGCAGTATCCTTTCTTTCAGGAGTGCTAGTTCTGCAAGGTTCGCAGAAGAGCTTCTGTAAAGTTTGGAAGGTAGGAGACGGATACTGGCAGAAGTAAAGCTGTGAGTACCGGACGTGAGTCGTGCTTCGGTAGCTCAGTTGGTAGAGCACTTGCCCGCGAAAGGCAAAGGTCCCGAGTTCGAGTCTCGGTCGGGTGCACAGTTTTAATCTGCCAGGAAGTTTCATATCAGCGCACACTCCGCTGCAGAGTGAAAATCTCATTCTGGAAACATCCCTCAGGCTGTGGCTAAGCCATGTCTCCGCAGTATCCTTTCTTTCAGGAGTGCTAGTTCTGCAAGGTTCGCAGAAGAGCTTCTGTAAAGTTTGGAAGGTAGGAGACGGATACTGGCAGAAGTAAAGCTGTGAGTACCAGACGTGAGTCGTGCTTCGGTAGCTCAGTTGGTAGAGCACTTGCCCGCGAAAGGCAAAGGTCCCGAGTTCGAGTCTCGGTCGGGCGCACAGTTTTAATCTGCCAGGAAGTTTCATATCAGCGCACACTCCGCTGCAGAGTGAAAATCTCATTCTGGAAATATCCCTCAGGCTGAGGCTAAGCCATGTCTCCGCAGTATCCTTTCTTTCAGGAGTGCTAGTTCTGCAAGGTTCGCAGAAGAGCTTCTGTAAAGTTTGGAAGGTAGGAGACGGATACTGGCAGAAGTAAAGCTGTGAGTACCGGACGTGATTCGTGCTTCGGTAGCTCAGTTGGTAGAGCACTTGCCAGCGAAAGGCAAAGGTCCCGAGTTCGAGTCTCGGTCGGGCGCACAGTTTTAATCTGCCAGGAAGTTTCATATCAGCGCACACTCCGCTGCAGAGTGAAAATCTCATTCTGGAAACATCCCTCAGGCTGTGGCTAAGCCATGTCTCCGCAGTATCCTTCCTTTCAGGAGTGCTAGTTCTGCAAGGTTCGCAGAAGAGCTTCTGTAAAGTTTGGAAGGTAGGAGACGGATACTGGCAGAAGTAAAGCTGTGAGTACCGGACGTGAGTCGTGCTTCGGTAGCTCAGTTGGTAGAGCACTTGCCCGCGAAAGGCAAAGGTCCCGAGTTCGAGTCTCTGTCGGGCGCACAGTTTTAATCTGCCAGGAAGTTTCATATCAGCGCACACTCCGCTGCAGAGTGAAAATCTCATTCTGGAAACGAGAGCGGATCCAGTCACAGTGAGATATAGCGAAAATCAATGGGAGAAAAAGGAGATGGTGGGGGAGAGAGAGAGAGACATATATAAACACTGGCAGTGACCGAGAGATTCTGAGAATGAGGGCTTAGCTACGAAGAGAGACTGGGTGAAAGGATTTACAATCTTCTGTGTGAAAAGGGCGTAAATATTCGCATGCCAAATTTTTGGTGAGGAAGGCGAAATGAGGACTGAGGCAGTTGGTTCCCCACTTTTGTTTCAAAGTCTTTTAAAGAGGAAGATATTCACCATTGTTGTGCTCCGCTGGTGTTTACAATGAGTGAAATGGGGCTCGCGAAATGTTTGCCGTCGTCTCTCGTCCATGATCGATAAAGGGGCCATCTGTCCGATCATGTGCATTCATTTGTTCGCTGACAGCAGCCATTCTCAAACTTTCCTGCTGTCTTGAAATAAGGACTACTGGCCCTGACCCCATCGCTGTCACCACCTTGAGCCTTCCTTATTTAAAGACAGTCAGAATTAACGTTGTATGAGCAAAGTACTGCCTTAGTCACAGCGGGAACAATGGGAATCTCTCTATGTACAATAACTTAATATTAAATTACATTAAATTTTTATGTCTAAAACTGTAATTGGCGATCAAAAAGTTTCCGTTCGAATACCATACAGTCCATAATAGATACACCAATCAGGTAAAATAGCCGTGAGCGTTAAGGCAATCATCCCACCGACGCACCAGCTTGAAGATACCTACTTGGTAAAACAGCGTGTCCTGTTGCGTTAAGAAGTCCCTAACTGCTGCTGCACATCCTCGTCCGACTGGAACCGTCGACTCTTCAAAGCCTCCGTTAAGGAACGGAAGGAGTGATAATCGCGTGGGCATAAATCAGGACTACATGGAGGGCGCTCGAGTCTCTCCACCTTGACTTGGAATGGATGAGGCTGGCCTCCCAGATCGATCGACATCTTGTGCCGAATCGCAGTCAGCATGGAACTTGGTGGCACCATTCCACAACGGTGGTTTTAGACACACTAGCTGCCTCGTACACATTCTTCAATCTCCGAAGATTGTCTACCGGTCTACTGGTGTTTGTTCTTCGGCAGCCAAGAAAAGAGTAACAGTAAGTTGGACATGTTAGGACGCATTTGGTAATATCGTCCCCATAGTTCACATTTCCACATTTACCACACACACTTCAGAAAGCCACAAGTGCCACAATAATCCCTTGCCTACAGGTCCGTATTTATATATCCTCATCAGAGTTCGCTCTGCGTTGCATATGCGCAACGCCCTCGTACGGAAACTCTTTGAGCGCCCCTTATGTTTTTTTGAATAGTTTAAATGAAATTTTTCAGTGTTCAGTTTTTCGAAAGATAGTCATAGATTTTATCAACTAAAGGAAATACACAAACAAGGCTCGGTGATAATTGTGCATTTGTAAGTGAGAGAAAAAAAATCCATATTTCAAGTAATAATTCGAATATTGGTGGCTCTTACTTTTCTCTTCCACTGTATGAAAAATAGTCCTACAAATAGAAGGAAGGGTCCAAAGCTCAACCAATTAGATATACTAGAAATTAAAAAAAAGTGTGTATTCTCACGTTTACAAATGAATGAGAAAACTCAGTTCCATTAGTCACCCCTTCTTGACAATGTTGCAAATTCTACGTTACCTTGGTGCCGTAATTCATAAGTAAATAGACATAAATATCCATTGATGTGCACATAGCTCTGCTTCATTTAGTGTTTATTAGAGAATTTTGTAAATGCTGCTCTAATTAATGTTTTACAATACAAATTTGACTGTCAGATTATCAGCAGAGATATCTTTTAGAGTTTAAGTCAAGAAGTGATAAATTAAGAAACTGACACGTGTTCATCTTTGTTTAGAACCAGTTGTGTATGGAAAATGAGTTTTATGTGGTACAAAAATAAGAATGTTTTATAAATCAATGCAAAAAAGCGTTTCCTTTAGCTGACACAATAGACAATGTTTCATCAAGAGCCCACAGTCGAATCAATCAGAACGATATCATAAATTTTATAACACTAAACATCTTTTTGTAAAATTTGACGTTTTTGAGAGTTGAACATTCACTGTGAACATAATTGAGGTATTTTAAGATTCTTGATAATTAAAATAGGCAAGTTATAACTGCAATAATAACTTACTTCTGAAGGGAAAGACATTTTTTTGAAATAATGAATATGTCAAACTTTAATTACTATTTAATGGAAATTTGGTTTAAGCACTTCGTCAAAATGCAGTCGTCCAAGGTGATCACTGACTCTGGATGGCTTGAGAGCTTCATTAGAAAACATCTTTTAACAAACACGGCTCGGTAATAATTGTTCACTTGTAAGCGAGGGAAAAAGTCCATACTTCCATTAATCTTTCGAATACTGGAGACATAATACTTTTTGCTTCCACTATATGAAAAACGAGCTTCCAAAACGCACTTGCTTTGTAAGTGACTAGATGCAACAGACTATAACTGTGCTCTACCGAATGTAGGTGCAACGTAACACAGCATATTCGCAACTTCAGCCCTATCAATACGGCGCTTCACTGCAGCTATGTGGATGGTTCGGTGAATTCTCTCGTCGGAGCCTCGCTGGAGTCTGAGCTCATCCACTTCATGAACATGTACTGCCTCTACGACGGAACACCTGTCATTACAACCGCTTGTGTATTTAAACATTAATTCTTACAATTCTTTCGTATTTACATAGGAGTCTTTTTTAAGTTTTATGATGTCATTTTAATCGAAATTGTTAACGAAACATCATTTTAATCCATCATTTTGGATTCAGGCAGCATGTGTTATCTTATCAATATTTAGGAAATCAATGTCTCGCACAGTTTTATCAGTTAGTTCCTAAAACACAATCATCACAGTAGATACAGTCGTCGTTAGCCCTTTCTCGTCACAACACCCCCAATCGCTCCATCATTCGATCGTCCCCTCGAAAACTGAAATCTCCTCCCCCCACCCTACTCTCCATCTCCCCAGGGGGCGATAACATCCGGGTTCAGAACCACTGGCCTGCAGCGCCCTTCAGGCAGCAGCATAGGCAAGGTAAGGCAATGCCTCTCCCGTGACTCTCAAATTGTTACCGAATGTTTGATGAGCATTCCATTGAGGTGAGGGCTTGTATGGTCAGCCAGGTGACCTCAGTTCTTTTGATCATAACTGGGAAATCATCAGACGAGCTGCGCTCTTCTTGGAAAAAGCTACAACCAACTACCACGTGTTGTGGGAGGCGGTGCAGTGATTATGTATTAGCGTGACTCCCCGGTGACTTATTTCGGGATCTCACGAGGTCCACATCACGATGTCTAGCGGTCGTCACGAGGGTGAAAGGGAAAGTTATACATTATTAGGCAAGTGTTTGGGTTTCAACTGGTTATGGTCGTCTATCCTATTCAACTGGTTATATTCGTATATCCTGTCTCCCACAAGATAGGGTGCAGAAACCCTCTGTTTGTTCAGGTGAAGTGCTTTTCTCTATTTCTCTAATAGCTGCCGTCTCGTAGGTGGTGCTACTGTGACTTATTCGTGTTAATCATACTTCAAGGCAACTTCCCCTTGAGTTTAACTTCTGCGACTCGTATACGCTAGGGGGCATTCTGTATTTCTCTTTCCTCGCTGGAAAACTTGACCGTTGACTAAGCTCTCGACTACACCCTGCATGACTGCTATCACCGTTTCCCACGGATTAGTTGTTTCAAGTTGACTAAAATAAACTGAACTCACTGGGCGAGTATTTTTCCATTCAGCTATGGAGCACTTAATATTATGGTACTGTAAATTAACAGCACTTTCCTACTGGTTGTATTAAATAGTAACGATGTGCGTAAGGGATGTATCTCATTGCGAAATTAAAAAAAAAAAAAACACACACAATAAAGTTTGGTAGCAGTTACCTTTCAGTACCTACTTGTATGGCAGTTCTGAGACTGATAATGCTAGTGTGCGCAGCTTTAAGATTCTTGGTGAGTCTGTGATGGACTCTAAGTGGACGCTCAATTGCGTTGTAATGAGATCAGCTTCTGTCAGCAGGCGAGTCGTCGGGCGCGCCGTATTTCAGAGACTGTAGCTGACGGTGCTAAGCTTGCACGGTTTCCGAGCGGTGGGCAATTTATTCGAGTTTCGATGGAATGAAGGTGTCAATAGTTTTCTAAGGGGAGACTTCCCCTAGTCTGAGTGCAGGAGCAAAAGCTGATAAGCAATCAGAGGAATACTAGCGGAACAAAGCATCGACGAGATGGAGTTTACTTAGCCTAGGAGGGAGTTTCGTTGAAGGTATATCTTTATTCTTCAATGAGCGAGGTGGCCTAGTGTTTGTGAGACCGGAGTCATTTCGGGAGCAAGATCATTTTGACTTAGTTTTCACGTTTTCGTCGTTGGCGAGACATTAAACTTAATTTTCCTTCCTTCTGATTTAGTTTTCCTAAATTGCTGCGACGAGTTCTGGGATGCTTCCTTAAGAAGGCAGTCGTGGGTAATGGTGTACCGATGTGAATAAAGACATGTCACACCCTGAAATCTATCGACTATACGGGAGCTTGTCAGGAGATCGGTGGAAAAGTAGATGATCATTGTGAACACCTACACCCTCCTGGCTGTAAAAGTTTGATCTTAGATTGATCATAATGTTCTTGAATTTTGTTATCATCAACTATGTAAGCTGGATTTAGAAGTATAGGATTGGGGCTGAATTAACTTTCAACGACTCATGACGAATTAAATTTTCAATAACAGAGTATTTCCATGAAACAAGATCGTAAGCTGCTGATATTGATGACTTAAATGTGGACAGATAATATTTATAAATTCGGTGTTCCCTAGAAGGAAGTTCGTAATATTCCCAAACTATTGGTCCACAACGGGACTTTCCAATCCTCACAACTTTGCTTCGTACACACAAATCCAGACAATACTTCTGCATTTCATAATTTGGTTTCGACTTGTTGATCCAAGAACTGAATATATAATGTTTCTTGCCCAGATAATTTGCAATCTATTTCTCGTCACATCTGTTAAGAAAGTGTGTTCTCACCTTACCATAACAACCTTATAGTCTCTGGTTCTCAAGACTTCGTTAAATGGCTCGAAGAAATGAGTCTGCTAGCTACTGGGGGATCCAAAACTCTGCTTTCATGAGTCACTTCACTTTCAAAACGCCCAAGATAAATTTCAGAAATTAACATTCAGAATTATTTCTATAACTTGTCCCTGTCCATATACGTACTTTATTTATGTTGCTACCCCAGTTTGTACCTGGCAATTTGAAATCTTCTCCTATTACTACAGAATGACCGAGAAATTTATGCGCAATAGTTTCCAAGTTCGCTCTGAAGTTTTCTGCAACTAAATCTCACACTGCTTACTTCTGATTTTAACCAGCTTCATGTTTCTAGAACACATTATTATTATATCAAGTGAGTCTGATTTTGGGATCTTACTACGGGCGCTCCTGCAGTTAACGTATAGCACATTAATATTTTCTCGTTTTGCGAGGATGAATTTTATCCTCTGTGGATGACATCGGTGAGGAGCTCGTTTCTCCAATTACGTTACACAATTTATCATCGAGCCTATGGAAGAGTTCCTTTAAACTGAAAGAATAATGTGAACACTAAACATTCTCTCTTACCCAAGCAGCTGCTTCTTGTGTGGAATGCAAGCCTGACGTGTTGAGGGAGATCGGATAGAGGAAGATGTTTTTTATCTCTGCAATAACCTTAGAGTCATTGGAAACCATGGTTTACACTCTTCACTAATGCATAGGGTAAATATCTCTGGAGTGAGCATTCACATGCGCAGAACAGATTTTGTGTTGTTAACATACATTGCCGATCTGGCCACGTGTTCTCGGGACGTCGTGTGTTTGTCCGTATAGCGCCCTGTATATTTGGAATGTCACTACATCCCTAGTACAGACGGATTCTTTTCGTACTTGTCGTGGATTATTTATAAATGTTGTGCAGACATTTTAAGAATATCCATTTGAAACCGGGAACAAACCAGCTACGTAACTTTTAAGGGCAAGTGATATTACATCCTGCTTCCTTGCGATAGGTATTACAGTTCAGATGCACTCGATTTTTGGTAGTTTTCGGTATGATACGGCACTTTATAGTATTACAGAGCCTGACGTACATTTTTGCAGTGATTGTCTTCAAAACGACTTGAGAGTACGCTAGTACTTTTGCAAGTGTCCGAAAAACACCGAATTTGCCACACATTAGCGATTATATCCCTGCTAATTTGTCCTTTTATTCTGCTATTTCTGCGTATTTATTTTCTTGTTTTTGTGACCTAAAGAATAATTTTTCTCACTGGTGACACTTTATTTAACACATTTTACCTACTTGCTCCCAGTTTATTAAATAAATAGTAGACTGAGTAATCTATATACATAATCGACAAATCACTGATAAATGCATGGAGGATAGTATTTGCTGAAACAACTAACCATTCCCTTTCCTGTTCCACTAGCAAATTTACGAGAGGAAGCGATTGTTTGTAAGCTTCTGTACGAGCCGTTATATCTATTATATAGACATAAAATCGTAGGAAAATAGGTCTACAGCACGCACAGCGAAGTCCCGAAAACATCTGACAATCCTGGTTCAATGTTGACAACATGCGCAGAACGCAATGCTCACTCCAGAGATATTTACTCTATGCACAAACCATATGATGTTGGAAATTGCGAACCGCGCCCCTACCCAGGTTGCGAGGTCAACTGTCTGATGCAGTTCATCAATGCGTCTCAAGGAACCGAGGCTGGCCTCTGAACCCAGACGGGAGTCGTCGTTCATGACCTACGATTCGCAGCCTGCTGCACCCAGCGCTTTCTGTACCCGTTCACAGAGCCTCTTCCACAACTCAGACGAGGCCTCCAGCAACATGACCGAATGGACAACGGTCGTACTTCCCGACTTGCCAGCAATTTCCCTGAGCAGATCCTTTACCTGTCTGACATTGGAGTTCCTAGTGACCAACAAAACAAACGAGGTATCCCATGCTCGTTCAAAATGTTTTCCATCTAAAAATTTCGTTAGAGACGTGAATAGGTGGAAGTTAGTGAAACCAAATCATCCGAATAGGGTGTATATTCTGTGTATTAGTGCTTCAGGTTTACTGTTATTTCATTGACAGACTATCATAGTGCTCCTGGAAGGCGGCCTTTTTTTCCACACTCAAGTTTTCGACTTTGCAGATTAAGGAATAAAAGAACTGCTTCTGCATTGCGGAAAATACTGACCATTCATTCCGGCATACGAAATCAGCCTCGCGTTTTTCGCCACAGTTCCACTGGCTTCGGCCCACTGTGTCCCAACGCCCGACTAAAGTAGCAAGACAGCAGCAAATAGTGTACTTCATCATCGACGGCTCCATCCGTGGTTGTAGTTTTAGCATATCCTACACGTGGATCATCTTCGAAAGAAGTGTGGCAATATTTGATCTACGCCACTCATTTATCAAATAATAAACTGTACAGCACGATCAAACCAGTTTCAAAATGAAGCTACCGATTTCGATCGTCACATGCCATCCTACACACCATGGTTCAATTACTACCACAACGGAAGCCTCATTGCGAAATGTGTCACTTATAGCTGTTGAAAATAGTGGAACCGATTCTTTATACTCCATTATCAACTTAGGACAGATTTTTAGCTTCTGAAGAAAAGAAAGTGATCATTCCTTTGTGAAGGAAATACACTTTTAGTCGAATAGATCTGAGAAAATTGGACGTTCCCTTTATAGTCGTGAGTTTAGATTTATTTCTTGACTTAAAGTGTTACCTATCTCTGCACCTGAAATACGGTATACTTAATGTAACGACGATGACGGTGCAGGATTATCGGACATTGTAGTTAATGTAGCAGATTTGCTTGAAGCTGCAATTGAAATACTTCAAGATACAGTATAAGGAATTCATATAAATAAACAAGAAGAGTTTTTCTGTAACAATATCCATTCCATACAATACAATAACTGAAACGTCCCCTTAGAAAAATTTATTCAAGACTGTGCTTAAACTGACACACAATAGTTTTTAGCGCAACGCAATCTGACTTCCAAAAGTCCCTACGAAAGAATGGCCCTGACTAGCATTAAGCTATACATTTCACAAATCACTTACCTCACAAAAATCTTCGTTACTCAAGCTACTGCAATACAGCGAGCGCCACTACTGCCAGCTAAATAAAAGATTCAAACTACTGAAGGCACTAACTACTGATAGGCATAATTAGCAAATGAAAGATTTTAATAGAGAACAAACAATGTATTTACCTCACTAGTCATAATATATACAGCAGTTCATGACACCAATTCTTACAAATTTCAAAACTCCGCCATCTCTCTCCCCACGTCCACCACTGCTGGCGGCTCACCTCCAACTGCGCAACGCTACGCGCTGTTAGCATCCAGCTGCCGCTGCCCAACACTACAATGGCAGACAACAATGCAGACTAAACACAGACTGCACACGGCACAGCCAGTGATTTTTTCATACCGAGAGCTATGTGGCGTTACCAATAAGAAAACCTAAACAGCCTACTTACATAACTTATACGAAACACGACTTTACAAACAGAAAACATCACATAATAATATATTTGACAGCTCTTAACGTGAATGGAATATGCAGTACGGTTCTTCTATTTCTGCACGGATCTCTCATAGTATTATTACGCTGCAGGAATTTACTCCGGGCTTGTAGTGTTAGGGTAACACTCATTTCACAAGACTTTCTGCACACATGACGTAATTTTGACGTCACGCCAATATCGACAACTCCATGAACTGCTACGGAGTTTGTAACAAAAAAGAATATGAATGTTATTGCTCCTCGTTTCACTCGCATCAATTTAAACTGTTGTTCTCTACCTAGCCGCACACTCGGAAATCACTACTTATTCGAAAATAAAGAGCCAAATTTTTGTGAGAAGGCAGAATATGAATTTTCTTACTGCTAGTTTCAGTCGCAAATTTAAACTGTCCTCTTAGGTTCCTGCCTAAAGACACACTCGGAAATGGCCAAATATTTATTTCATTTTTCGTTCCCCAATCAGGCGGAAATGTAAATAGCATCGAATATTGCAGAACATACTTGTACCGGTATTACATTCATAAGAAAGCCCCAGAATGTGTTTTCAGCAATAACAAGAAAAAAAATAGTTGCATGTTGTGATTCTACATCTTTGACTCCAGAAACTACGACGTAATCCATTACACTAGCACTTATGCTAACCATGTGATTATTGTCTCCTGTCTTGGTTATCATAGTACTATATCTCTTAAAGGCTTATATCGCTGATGCGCTGTTAATTAACATTTGATGATAATGGTGACGTGTTTCTGATAAATTTCCGATGCTCCGTTATTTTGAAACGGGATACTGCAAATTATAACACAAGCGTGTTTCACGCTTAATATGTAAATTATTGACGATAACAACTCACCCCCTCGTATTGACAGCCGACGAATCAGTATGTGACGTTTAATTATAACAATAATTACAAGTAAATTATTCCAAGAACGACTTCAAAATGGCGTCACGTTTGTAGAAAGTCTTGTGAAACGTGTGTTACACTAGTGAATTAAGTCATCAGTCATCATCAGAATGGGAAGAAATTACATTTGGTGTCCCACAAGGACCCATCTTAGGGCCATTGCTTTTTCTGGTGTACATTAATGATATCTCATCAGTTCCACTGCCAGAAGCAGAGTTCGTTTTGTTTGCAGATGACACAAGTATTGCAATAAATAGTATGTCGAGTGTAGCTCTAGAAAGATCTGCTAATGATATTGTCATGGATATTAATAAATGGTTCAAAGCCAACTCACTGACATTAAACTTCGAAAAGACTCACTATATGCAATTCAGAACCTGTAAGAGGTTTCCACCCAGCATATGCATAAAGTAGGAAGAAGAGCAGATAGAAGAGGTTGACAGTCTTAAATTCCTGGGATTACAACTTGATAATAAAGTCAGTTGGGAGAAGCACACCATCGAACTGCAGAAACTCCTTAACAAATCTGTATTTGCAATTCGAGTGTTAGCAGACATAGGCGACATAAAAGTGAAAAAGATTGCATACTTTGCCTACTTTCATTCCGTAATGTCATATGGTGTAATATTTTGGGGTAACTCTTCAAGTCAAACAAAAGTTTTCAGAGTCCAAAAGCGAGTAATACGTATTATTTGTGGAGTAAACTCACAGACGTCTTGTAGAAACCTCTTCAAAAAACTGGGTATACTAACTATTGCCTCTCAGTATATTTACTCCTTAATGAAATTTGTCCTAAATAACATATTTCTTTTTCCAACAAACAGCTCAGTTCATACATACAATACCAGGAGCAAAAATTATCTGCACAAGGACTTAAAAGCTTTTACTTTAGTCCAAAAAGGGGTCCACTACTCAGGAACACTCATCTTCAATAATTTGCCAGCAAACATAAAAAATTTAGTTACAAATAAAGATCAGTTTAAAAGGAGCCTGAAAGACTTACTAGTGGCCAACTCCTTCTACTCCATTGACGAATTTTTTAATAGAAACAAATGATGTGTTGTTATATACTCATACTATTAGTATTGTTCTTTCAGCTAAAAAAGAAAGTGAGATGTTCCACATCCACGAGGAGTTCCTCAACACGGATCTATGGAACGAAAAACTAATCTAATCTGTTACTCGCCGCGTTACTCCAGTTACGACGATGCGTGGAGCGTGCACGAGAGCCCTTGCACTATGATAGTCGCCGAATCTTGAAGAATCACGACATGCCTCTGTACAATCCCTACATGCAAGAAAACATAACAAAATTTCCAAACAGTTTCAATCATGTAACACATAAATGACGATACCGCTTAAAGATTGCTCTCATCATTCGTCGGCTAGGTAGACATAGGCTTTCACATTACTCTACAAGAGTGATACATCAAACCACACACTTGTGTCTCTCCGAAACGTATGCTCTCATACCGAAACAATATTTCGCTGACATTATGTTCCCCTGTGACAGCCTAAGAAACCTTCTTATTGTTGTGGTATATTATACATTTTTGCTGCAGTATTTTAGGCATTGGTATTTTAACATACTATCGCCACCAGCAAAATCCTCCCATACAGTAAAGTACTTTAAAATCAAAGTCATTTCCTGCAATGTAAAAAACGAAAATCGCAGTGTGATACTTTGGCAAATCCGAGTTTAATAGTTTCCACAATATACCAAATACACAACTGCTTCGTTTTCCCTGTATTATTAGTGTATGAAGACTTGATAGTGCTATTTTGGTACAAGAAATTACTCACAGAAACTTTACGCATAGCAGGAGTGACCAGTCAGGCATATAAGTGTTTGCTTTGATAGCTATCATTGTACTGACTAAAATTTATCTAAGGAAAATGTGTGGGTGACTATATCATCATTTTCTGTAAACTTAAGGATTAAGGGGGAATATTATATTCGGTGGATGAAATTAGTAAGCTGGAACAGGCAGCTGACTCACCTCTTTGTAGTGCAGAATGAGAAGATATCATTTCGGGTGAATCATCTCCAAGTTTTCAGTTGAGCATGTTGCCCCAGCCCCACATATTAACCAGGGCGAGGTGGTCTTGGATTGACAGTTGCCTGGGTGGGACGTAATGTTCGCTGTGGAGTGATTTCTCGCATTAAAATAAGACTGTTGATCCTTCAACAGTTTTATGCACCTTAATTTCATCCTTGTATAGGTGTTTAGTGGTATAAAGTAACAGCATGCATACAAAAAGACATAGGTCGATTGTTGTGATAGACATGTATGCTTGTAGAGCTATGATTGTATATCACCATTGAAAACGTTGCAAACAGACAGTGTATTGCGGCATGTATAGCTTTACTGAGCAGTGATGTAATTTAACTGTCACTTTGGTACATACATACAACTAGATTTATTGCCATAGTAAGGTTCTTTGGCGTGGAAAATAACGGTACGAGTATGTTTACAAAAAGACAGGTATGCAGCTTACATTTACGTTGGTAGAGTGTAGCCGATGGCAGAGGATGGATGATTAGTACAAGGACTAGGAAAGTTGATAAAGTATGTAAATATATGTGACAATGTCCAACATCAAGACAGTTTATTTGTAAGTGAAATTAACGTATTCATTTCTTACTGTTTTGTCGACTTATTCTGGAGATCAGTTAGTTTCCTTCAAAAAAGTTTTGTGGAAGTAAACAGGGAATAACCGCGTTAGGGACAGTATGTTAGGGTGTTGGCTTGTTAATAACAATGTATCATTCCCAATGCCCTGACTTTCGGTTTATGTACAGGAGTAGGCCTTATGTCGAGCCCAGTGCGGTGTTATTTTTAGGCACCAGTCGGCGAAAGCGCTGCTGGCTGCCTTACAGCATTCGTAGCCAAAACACTGCTGTGGAGGCGTCCTTATATTTTTGATTAGATATTGTATGCAAACGCGACAGTTATACACTGATGTTTCTTAACCATCTGGAAGGCTATCTACGTATATCAAATACTGACAAGCACTGCCTAAATGTATTTTCGTTTTCTTGATTTTTGCGAAAACTGCGGTTAATTTACTTAACATCAGCAGTTATGTTTCTGTAACTGTTACATTCCAATTTTGGCAATCGTTCGACAGGCCGGATAGTCCTTAGAATAGATTTTCTGTCGATAATATTACGAGATTTTGCTTAAAGAGGACAGTTACATTCTCTTTAAGTGTGTATCATGTTATTCGTCTTAGTAAAATGTGGCGGTGTATTGAACAGACTTGGTCAGACCGCTATTAAAGAAATTAATTTGAGCTTACTGCAACAGACAGAAGGAGATATCCTCCTCCTCCCTGATTCCAGTATTGGAGTCTTTGTCTCTCAAACAGTGTATGGGAAAAATATGAAACATGTACTAAATTTTTACATAATTCGCTGTTCTGCATGTACAGTATTATTGTCAAGTTATACAAAACATAAAAATCTCAGAGAGAAACACATTCGGTGGTCACTGGAGACGGCCAAGTACATCACCCGTTTCTGCAGCCTCGTTTAACCACTGTGCTGTGGGGTAAAGTGACACTTTCTCAACAGAACTGCAGCAGTCACACAATACTTAGATTAGGACAGCTAGGCTGTCTAGAGGGCTGCCAACGTGAGGTTGTGGCAGTCCTGTGGTTTTAATGTTTAAACATTTTCGTGGGATAACAAATACACTATTGCTATAAAGGAGACTGGTATAGAAATATGCCTTCCAGACGATCATGACCTAGGGAACGTTATAAACTTAGTTCTGTAAGTCAATTGTTATAATTGTGTGAATGTGAACTATGTGCATCATAGTTGTAACTGTCCTGCATTTCTGTGGCATAAAAAGCACCGCTCTTTTATTAATACATTCTGATAAGAGTATCGGACCGACAAAGTATAGTCGTATTAAAAGAGGGGTCTAATAGATGTAAGGTGGCCCATTTCTTTCGTGGATGATGAAGTGCGCTCCCTCAAGACTCCTGCAAATGAATCTTAACCTAGAATATGTTTTAGCTCGCTCCGGATGCTTACTTCTAGTATTTTACAGTGGTTAATGCTAGCCCACTCACGCTAGCTGAATGGTCAGCGTGACTGATTGTCAGTCCTCTGGGCCCGGGTTCGATTCCCGGCTGGGTCGGGGAATTTTCTCCGCCCAGGGACTGGGTGTTGTGCTGTCATCATCATCATCCTATCATCCTCATCGACTGCAGGTTGCCGAAGTGGCGTTAAATTGAAAGACAGGCACCCGGCGAATGGACTGCCCGACGGGGGGCTCTAACCATACGATTAAATAAAGAAAGTGGTTGATGCTTCCAACTACAGTGCAGAACATCATTTTCAAAGTAGAATAGCTCCACTGCCTCCTCACACAATGGAGGTTGAAACAAGATTGACGAGGCTCCAATAATAACAGGAGGCAAAGAATGATGGAGGTGGTGGGGAGCTTGATTGTTATTTGCCTAGAGAGAAAAGGGGGGAGGTTAACCTCTATCAGTGTTTCAGAACTCTCACAATGTTGCGGGGGTGTCGCGACCTGCAGCCTCCCATAACATTCGGAGCCTGGTGGGAGGCTGCTGGAGTGGGCGGGAGGCGCTTGTCTGTATCCCGGTGGCTTCATCATAGTTTATTTGGCTGGTATGAGATGCACACGGCGACAGCTGCACTGCTATGGTCACGTATGGCGGGCTGTAACGTGTCATTGCGGAAGGTTGCGGCCCGGTGTCGGCAGCTGCACCGGAGGTATTGTGGCCTCCTCCATCCAGAGTGTGCAGTGTGTGTGTGTGTGGGGGGGGGGGGGGGGGGGGATAGTCTATGAGACGCAAGGGCATTTTCTGGCCACTGTGAATGTTTTTAATAATTACAGCGTTATTATTTCTGTCGTGATCTCGTGACGTCGCTCGTTGTTCAATGAATATTTGGTCACTCCAACGATGGATAATGTCTCTGCGACTACTTTCTTGTACGAACAATGCGATCTTTTGCCGTTAAAAACAAATAATGCACAGAGAACCCAACAAATGCGTATTTGGTGCATTTCTGGAAATTGTTAAATTCGGATTTATTAAGGTATCACACTGAATTTCTTGTTTATTTGCGTTTCTGTAAATTATTTCGATTTTCAGGTACTTAGTGTGTGGGAGGACTTTGCTGGCGGCAGTACTATGTTATTAACATTTCATTTTTCTGGGATTTTAGAAATGGAAGGAGATACCATTGCCAAATGTATATTACTCTTTTATCAGACTGCAGACATCTACTCACCAACAGATGTTAATCCCTAGACAAATGCACTGTGGTACATTGTGTCTTACCTCGGTAACTGTGGTAATATTTACCTCTTCTTTCTAATTGGGATAGCTTTGCTGCTGATTTTGTATTTCTCTCTACGGTGTATAGACCTCGAAAGATAAGGCTCTAATAATAAAAAGAGGAGGAGGGGAGGGGGCTGAGAAACATTATTGTTAATAATATACTTGACACTAAATTATTATTATTATTGTTTATAAGAATTACCGTCAAACAAACATGCTCCTTTCACTATGGCGAAAAGAACACAAATGACCGTTGAATTTATATTAAGTTTTGGGAAGGGAAGGGAAATTGATTCCTCTTGGCACAGGTAAAGGGAGGGGTGGGTGTCTTATCTAGGTCCCAGTCATCTTATGCCTGCCATTTGGTTCGATGTCCTCGCCATACGTGAGCGGATGGAGGGTAAGGGTGTTCTTCCCTCATCTATCAAGGTCGAGATCACCTCGTACCAACCCAATGCTGCTACTTACACTTACTGGTAGTCTGTCATGGAGCACACCTTATCATTGGTCTAGTATATGCACATCACGAGAAGTCATCACCTCATCATACCCTGAAGCGCCAAAGAAACTGGTATAGGTATGCATACTGAAATACAGAGCTGTGTAAACAGGCAGAATACGGCGTTGTGGTTGGCAATGCCTATATAAGACAAGTGTCTGACGCACTTGTTAGACCGGTTACTGCTGCTACAATGGCAGGTTATCAAGATTTAAGTGAGTTTGAATGTTGTGTCGTAGTTAGCATATGAGCGATGGGACGCAAGATCTCCGAGGCATCGATGAAGTGGGGATTTTCCCGTACGATCACTTCACGAGTGTACGGTGAATATCAGGGAACTCGTAAAACATCAAATCTCCGACATCGCTGGTGCCGGAAAAGATCCTGGAAGAACGGGACAGAAGTGCAACCCTTTTACAAACTGCTGCAGATTTCAATGCTGGGTCATCAACAAGTGTCACCATGCAAACCATTCAACGAAACGTCATCGATATGGACTTTCAGAACCGTAGGCACGACACGAAGCTTTACACCTAACCTGGGAACGTCAACATCGACACTGGACTGTTGATGACTGGAAACATGTGCCTGGTCGGACGAGTCTCGTTTCAGATTGTATCTAGCGGATTGACGTGTACCAATTTTGAGATAACTCATGAATCCATGGACCCTGCATCTCAGGAGGGCACTGTTCAAGCTGGTTGAGGCTCTCTAATGGTTTGTGGTGTGTGAAATTGGCGTGGTATGGGAAGTATGATGCGTCTATGTACGACTCTGAGAGGTGACACATACGTAAGCATCCTGTCTGATCACCTGCATTCATTCATGCCCACTGAGCATCCCGAAAGACCTGGGCAATTCCAACAGGACAACGTGACACACCACACGTCCAGCATTGCTACAGAATGGCTCCAGGAACACTTCCTTCGTTTAAACACTTCGCTAGCCACCAAATTCCTCAGACATGAACATTATTGAGCATGTCTGGGATGCCTTGCAACGTGCTGTTCACAAGAAGTCCCGTCGTACTCCTGCGGATTTATGCCCTGCATGATTCATGGTATCAGTTCCCTCCACCGCTATTTCAAACATTAGTCGAGTCCATGCCACGTCGTGTTGTGTTACTTCTGCGTGCTCGGGGGCCCTACACGATATTAGGTGGGTGTACCAGTTTCTTTGGATCTTCAGTGTAGTTGGACTATCTGCGCGCCAGGAGAAGCCACAAAAGACAGTGGGCACTTCAGCTGAAGTCAACGCTATACAGCCTGTACTACCAACAATGGCCCACTTACCGCACTAACAATGAGACAGTTGATGTTTGTCGCTAGATCTTGGCAACATGTGAGAAAAGGGAATGTGGAGTTGTTTCCTAAGATTCTACAACAGATGGATGTCAAAGATACTGAACGATAGTTTTCTGGTTCATTTTTGCTGTCCTTCTTGTAGATGGACCTGAGAAACTGAGACTCGACATAGCAGTGATGCAACTGTTGTTTTGACCACAGACGATAGATTCAGGAGTATCTGGTTCCATCACGACTGAATGTAGACTCATAAATGGAGTAAATCTACTACTGAGATTTACTGAACGATGGGAATACTAAGATGGATCTTTCTTTTTGCTAATAAAATGTAATTCGTTTGTAAATCATATGACATATAGCATTACAGTGAGTCATCAGATTCGTAAGACGTGAGCATGAAAATACCTAACTAACTAAACACGTAATCCTACTTTTTATCAAGTGCATGTGAGTGGGAACTCTGCCAGTCATCTACAAATGTGATTCTTGTCTAAAAAGATGGCATTTGTTTGTTTAATGTGGTCCCAACACAAACCAAGCAGTGAGTTTCGGCTTATGTGGAGTCGCAATCAACAGACTGTTGCGTTTGGCACTGGGCTCTGCTCCACATACTCGGTATTCACTGGCACTGTTCCCAAGGACGGTGGCGCAGTGCTTTTTCTCTGTTGCTTTAGCCCTTAGCCAGAATTGCCAGTTACAGCTACTGTCCTGCTATAGCTTAATCTTCGGAAGGAACAGTTAAATTTGTGAATTCCGTCAGAGACATTTCAAACGTAGCACAACGAAACAAAACGGAACAGAGCGTATTAGTGGCTACTACTGCGTTGCAGAGCTACTTAATCAACCTGAAGTCTTAGCTTAGGACTTAACCTCGCGTCGATGATGAGATAGCTGGAGATGGAGGATGGAGGGCATGTTCCGATGGAGAAGAATGGGGAAGAAACTGATTTAACGCTACCAGAGAAACACATCTGTAGTGTGACTGGAAGGAGACTGAACCCTTCTCTTCCCGAAAGCGATTGCACTAAGCTAAAGCTTTCCTCACTTTGTCTGTGATTGCATCCGTTATTCTGTGTTGAATTTGTAATGTTTTGGTGGCTCTACTGTAAAAGGAAAGGAGAGGCTGAAATCTACTGTAGAATTTGGCCTAATTCTGTCTTGCCTCCCTCTACACTTCACTCTCCTCTCTCCATCCTCCCTCTCCCTTTTGAAACATGTCTCATTGGTTCTACAGCAGAATTATCGTAGCACGTTACGTATCCTCATTCTGTGAAATAAAGCGGGGAAATTATGGAATCAACATAGCACATAGGGAGCTAGTGCACATTCTGGTGGTGAGGAAATGTTCACCATTTTCTTTCCTCCAGTTAGCTAAACAGTGCCGAAAGATCTTTATGATTCGAAGCAGCTATTTCCTGGCAATCACTAATACACTACCGTTTATTAGCGAAGTTGGCAATGCAGCCCGGACGCATCATTAATGCCACATAAGAGCTGGTTTTTCTCCCAGTAGTTGAATCTGAATACTAAGAAATATGATGCCCAAATTGCTGAATTGCAGAAAATGCCATGGTAGAATACTGCACAATCTGTAGATTTCGGTGACCCTGTGGCGAGAGATCGATACAGTAAAAGAGCTGGGACTTTTTCTCATAACGGAACAGTTACGACTATGAAGACCAGAGAGGATTGGAAGACAGGTGTCACCAGACTGCACAACAACTATTATAAATTGTTATTAGTCTTATTAATTTCGGTTTGTTTTAGTGAGGAGTGGTTAGGTGGACATCAAAGTACCATGTAAGCCAATCTGCTTTAGTAACATGCAAATATGTGCGTGCGACAGAGCACCCTTGCACTTTGTGTGCACCATGTGACGAACCAATAACTGCACCCCAGTGAGTGGACGGGACTGTTAACTGCCGTTCATTAGTGCATAAGCTGCGTGACCAAGAGCATTATCGTCTTAGGGAATGTACCCTCGTGTTGGAAAACAAAGAAAAAAATACCTGTTTCATTGTATGATCAGGGTCACCTAAATTGTTTTGCAGATTATCAGCTAGCTCTTTGAAAGATGTTACAAGGTTACTGCCTCATGAGAGGAACACACAACGCTACAGGATGTCTGCTATGCCTTCTGAGTTCCGTGAATCGGTAGCAAGGACGACGTGAAGTACTAGCCGATGGTCTCTCGCACAATGATGCTAAGGATAACTAGAGTGTCTCATTAAAAAATTGATGGACTTTGTCCTTTAGTGTCCTCTAGTTCAGTTTGGTGTCAGTCTAGACTTCAAGCAGTCATCTGACTGAGCCGGCTAGACCATTTCGAATGGTTCAAATGGCTCTGAGCACTATGGGGCTTAACATCTAAGGTCATCAGTCCCCTAGAACTTAGAACTTCTTAAACCTAACTAAACTAAGGACATCACAAACATCCATGCCCGAGGCAGGAATCGAACCTGCGACCGTAGCGGTCGCGCGGTTCCAGACCGAAGCGCCTAGAACCGCTCGGTCACAACGTAGACCATTTCGGCTCATACATTTACGAACTGCTTTATAGAACACGGTTAAACAGTGATTTCAGCTGGCATCCCAAACCTGTAGTGTTCTTCCCAAATGAAGATCCTCATTTCGTATTTGTTTCCATCAGATGTGATAAGAACATTGAAAAAGCAGCGATATCGGTTTTATAAGTAAGCATGGATTACCGTAAGAGCGTTCCTATTTCAGTGTGCAGTTATTGACAGAAAACCTCAAGCACCAAGAGTCGTCCAGGTTCTGGTCGATCAAATCCGATCGAACCAAGGGAGGATAGCCCTACGGTGCACCAAACATATCGTAACCTCTTCACATCTGCACCTGTCATCTAGGCACAAGTAATGGACTCATTTCGCATCACTGGTTGGAAACTAGAAGAAATGGGGCTACTGAGCAGGATCCGTCCAATTAGAGAGTCATGTTGATAACACAGCATAGACAGCTGCCTGAAGAGTAGAGGGCTGTACTTGGAAAGTATGGGCTGCTAACGGGTAGTGCAGTATCATTTACGGCGATGAAATTTCGGTTCTGCCGTACCTAGGATGACCTTCATGTACGAGTTTGATGGCATCGATGAAAGAGGACATATTCCACCAATATTTTAATGAGATACTCTAGTGCTATCCTTAACGTCATTGTGCGAGGGGCCATTGGCTATGATTTCACCTCGCCTCTGCTACTGATTCACGGGACTCAGAAGGCATGACATACATCCTATGTCGTTATGTACTCCTCTCATTAGGCAGTAACGTGGTACAATCTTTTCACACTCTAGCTGATAAAAATTATGAAGCTACTACTTAGGTGACTCTGATCATAAAACGAGACAGATGTTTTTCCAGCACGATATAACATTGTCTAAGACGATAGTGCCCTTGGGCACACAGCTGACGATGTATTTCTTTGCTGTCATCAGCATGTGTATCAAGTAACACGTCTCGTTACATCTCTACAGCTGCACAATTTCAGTGTTATCTAGCCATTTTAGGGTGTATTGAAGAAACAAATAAGGATCCATTATCTTCCTCTGGCGTCTTTGAAGGAGTATCTATGTTTTCATAGTGAGATATTGTAGGAAATACCGTTGATCATGATTTAAGTTTTATGTGCATCAGTTCCCAATCAGATTCAGTCTGTTTTGATTGTCACTCTCCGTGTTTGGTGAATGTTCATATAAATTTGTCCAGATACAGTATGATAATGCTGAAGCGTTTGCATTGTTCCGTTCATCCTTCACACAACAGGAAGAGGCAGACAGCGAGGAGAGCGCCTTCAACCGTCGGATGGACTTCCTAGCGGTCTACCTGTCTTTCAGCAAAGAGCAGCGCGCACTCATGGGGGACAGCTTCCAGCAGCTCGTCATCTCATGCCAGTTTAGTGGAACGTCCTGTCTCAGCGAGAGCCAGTGAGTGTTGCGATCGTTACAGCTTACAGACATAGTACAAGATAAGAAACTGGTGACCCTTAACATTTCAGTAGGATGATTGCTGTAAGCACCAAATGTCATGTTATATAAGGCGTATTACATAGCTGTACATACGAAATATCAGAATTTCAACACCAACGCACAAAATAGGTACGACTAAACCCACTTACATTCTCTATGTAATGAAAGATTGTCCAGATGGTATCTAATTCAGAAATCGTGTTCGAATGTTGGATATTTGTATGAAGATCTTGTTACGTCTCATGTAAGAAGAGACTGCGATTTTTCGTTCTGTTACATTGCTGCACGACTGTCATGCAGATATGAAATAGATAGATACAGGAGAACATTACTGAGCTCCATGCAGATTCTCAATGTCCCCATGCGAATAGCGCCTGAGAGAAGAGATGCACTATCCATTCGGCAGTGTAAGATATACAACGACATCGCGTAACTTCAATCAGGAAATGGACTTGTTCACAGCAAGACAAGTATCCAGATGGACAGTGTGACGTGTCGGGAGACCATCGGCTGTCAGTACAAAGACTGTTGTTGTGACTTTCTTTGTCGTGACATTAACGAGAGAGACGCTGACAATGGTGTGTCCAACAAAACAACGAACACAGGAAAGGCTCCACTTCGTCTTTTCGGAAGAAACCAGGTTCTGATAAGAGCATTACGAGGGACCTATCCGTATGTGGAGACTCCGAGGAGAACGAACATTACCATATTGCTTTCTCCATCGTTATCATACAGGCCCACCAACTAGGACGTTAGTGTGGGATGGCTCTGGGTTCACAAAACGATCTCCTCTGTAACGCAGTCGATAATTCGGACAGCAGCGTTACATTTCTCACGCTTTAAGCCAGTGGCAGTTAGTAACAAGGAAGTTAATATTGTTTACATTTATAGAATATTCCAACGTCATTGGGAGGAACATAGACAAGTAAAAACTGTAATACATAGCAGTAATGTTGCACAGCAAAAATTATTATTTCCAAAGGTATGCGATCATTTTACGACTTTTACAACCATGAATCTACACGAGAACCACAAATCTGTTATCTTCAATTTTAAACGGATACAAAACAAGAAATAATCTGGAATGATATACTGAATGTTGTGGACTCTGGAAATGTGAGTATAAATTTCTAAACCCACCAAGTGACTATTAATCACATCATCAGTAATTTTGTCCATATAAGATAGTCGTCTGTGCCAGTACTCTTGGTGTACTGTTTTGCAATGTATATTTTTGTACTTTGAATGTAATGTAAGTTTCGTTCGCTCATACCTGTTTGTGCCTACTTCAATACGCTTATCAATCTGCTTAACGATAGTTTTCAGTTTGTGTATGTATGTGACACCTTAACCATTATCTGCGTAACTTGTTTAGTATAATTTGTTTATATCAGTCAGTCAGTCAGTCAGTGATTTTAGCGATTTATAATCAAATATTTAAGGTCCAAAACATTCAGCACATCACTGGAGAATATTTCTCGTTTTTTACTCATAAAAAATTGAAGCATTGAAAGTTTGTTTTTTCAATGTGTTATCATTATTTTTATTGGTTCTTTATTGGTTTTCGGCCTTTTCACTATACATCAGTGTTCAACATACACATTTACACTAAATACACACTAATACTATCATGATTAATTAAGATGCTGGACAGGTCATACAGTAGCAATGTGTGTGTCTATTGAAGTTTTACAACAGTAACAGAACAATTATTACTCGCATGTCATAAGCCTTACAATCTAAATTTTTCATTAATTCGTATTATATTTGTTCTAAAATTACTTATTTAGGTATTTTATCACTAGATTTTAAATGGCAACTATTAGTTATCGGAAGAGATTTTTTCCTGTAACAGATTCTTCGTTACTTCTTCTTGCTGAGTTCTTATCAGAGAGCAAGTAAAAAGGAAGCGATTCACGTGATTAATTACTTCTTTTTGCACACTCTCAACAAGGTGTCCCATGATGAGCAAAATGGTACAGATGACTTGGAAAATCCCCATGGCTTAGCCTCCTCCATATTAAACTGTAGATGCTTCCGCAGCTGTAGTTGGTTTTATGGAATCAAAGTTTTAATGGGACATTGTCTTGAACTGCTAGATAGTGACTGTCTTTTAACTAACTGTCTTCTTGCCAAAGGAAATTAATATTGCATATGAGAATGTTCTAAAATTCTGTCTGTGGTAAGTTTATATTGAAATCTATCTTTGTTATTATTTTTGCTGTTTTTGGGAGCACATCCACTTTTTCCGTATATGTATATCTGACTTGGCAGTGTACTCTCACCCACATCATCTGTATGAGTTTACCTTTTCTGTTATATTGAATACACTGTTCTATTATGTTGATGGCATAATTATTCGAAGAAGCTTTCCAGTCTCTTTCTGTCATTGTCTTTAAAGCAGTCACAGAATCTGAAACATCCCCTTAGAAAAATTTATACACGACTGTGCTTAAACTGACACACAATATTTTTGGCGCAACGCAATCTGACTTTCAATAATCCCTACAAAAGAATTGCCCTGACTAACATTAACCTATACGTTTCACAAATCACTTACCTCACAAAAATCTTCGTTACTCAAGCTACTGCAATACAGCCAGCGCCACTACTGCCAGCTAAATAAAAGATTCAAACTACGGAAAGGCACTAACTACTGATAGGCATAGTTAGCAAATGAAAGATTTTAATACAGAACAAACAATGTATTTACCTTTATAGTCATAATATATATATCAGTTCATGACACCAATTCTTACAAATTTCAAAACTGCGCCATCTCTCTCCCCACGTCCACCACTGCTGGCGGCTCACCTCCAACTGCGCAACGCTACGCGCTGTTAGCATCCAGCTGCCGCTGCCCAACACTACAATGGCGAGTATTACAACAATGCCAACCAGCCACCGACTGCACACGGTACAGCCAGTGATTTTCATACAGAGCGCTACGTGGCGGCGGCGTTACCAATAAAAAAACTTAAACAGCCTACTTACATAGCCCCCTTGCTCCCCACAAAAAAATTTACAAATTGTTTTGGGCAGTGGCCAATACAGATTTGAAAAATTTTTTCATAATTACAATAACAAAGAAATGAAATGCACACACTTATCGATACAATGTTGGTCAAAAGCTAAAATTTTCTCACAGTCCATAAAGACAGTCCTGATCATTCATCAAAGTAAAATTGCAGTGTTTTTCTCAAAGTCTGAGTAGCAAAAGAAAATGCACACTGAAGTAGTGGATTTCCATGCAGTCTTGAAGAAGTAGTGTTGTCCTTCCAACGGAAAGACAGTGCTGACTCTTGACATGCAGACAGGTAATGGGCCACAACAGAGCAAACCCACAGCAGAGTCAGTCAAAGTTTTGAAGATTATTGGTAGGTAGGTCATCACAGAGTAGACCCCTGAGATGCAGACCCACTGTAGACCTTGTAGAAATAATGGTATTGGTGGATCATCAAAGGTGTAGACCCACTGTAGTCCTTGTAGAGATGGCCGGCAGCCATCTGTTTGACTGTGCAGGCGCACAATCACCATTGAAGAGTCTTGCGGATAATATAGCAAGTCCATAACCACCACTTGTCCACTCACAAAGTTTTTGGAATTGTCCTTAGAACCAGCAATGCTGTTAACCAGGCCCTTGCTGAATTATCAATACACGTGCAAACACTATCAGTCCCTACTTCTCACATATTGTCCATATACTATGACCAACAGAAATGTGTGCAGTGAAATGTAACTTACAAGTTACTTAACTTGATGAACAGGTGTCAATTACAATTTTATAACTTGAGAATACAATAACAAAGGTACAAAAACATCATTGAAGAACATAATAATACAGATAACATTAGCAGTAGTACAGGCTTTACAAAAGAATCGAAATAGCAAATACATCAGTGTTACAAAATTACGACATAAGTACATACATAAAAGATCAGAAAAACTTTTGAAACATCAACTTCACACATGAGCATTAAAACAGAACAGAATAAATAATTTCTAAAGATATTTACAAAGAAAACGACATATTATTAATGCAAATTATATTTGAGGATAACAGTATTCCTCATCATAGTGAATGTAGCTGAATATTAGAAAATTCTACAACATAAGTCTTATCAGATGAACATATAAAGACAGGAAGAACATAAATACACAAGGGTACACAAACACATAGTGGGTTAACACAAGAGGAAAGGGCAGGATTTGTTTCCAATGTAACATTTGGTACTGCAGTCCAACCCAAAACTTCATTCCTTAGATCTTTCGTCTTATTTCAACATTTGTTTCCAACAAAAAAATCCTATCCAAGCATGCTTTCTGTATTTATATGTTCACATATTTCTTACTTCATCATTTATTTTCCAGTATCTTACCTCATCATTTATTTCCACTATGTAAATAGGCTGTTTAAGTTTTTTTATTGGTAACGCCGCCGCCACGTAGCGCTCTGTATGAAAATCACTGGCTGTACCGTGTGCAGTCGGTGGCTGGTTGGCATTGTTGTAATACTCGCCATTGTAGTGTTGGGCAGCGGCAGCTGGATGCTAACAGCGCGTAGCGTTGCGCAGTTGGAGGTGAGCCGCCAGCAGTGGTGGACGTGGGGAGAGAGATGGAGGAGTTTTGAAATTTGTAAGAATTGGTGTCAAGAACTGATATATATATTATGACTATAAAGGTAAATACATTGTTTGTTCTCGATTAAAATCTTTCATTTGCTAACTATACCTATCAGTAGTTAGTGCCTTTCCGTAGTTTGAATCTTTTATTTAGCTGGCAGTAGTGGTGCTGGCTGTATTGCAGTAGCTTGAGTAACGAAGATTTTTGTGAGGTAAGTGATTTGTGAAACGTATAGGTTAATGTTAGTCAGGGCCATTCTTTTGTAGGGATTATTGAAAGTCAGATTGCGTTGCGCCAAAAATATTGTGTGTCAGTTTAAGCACAGTCGTGTATAAATTTTTCTAAGGGGATGTTTCATATAGACCAGTCTTGTATAATTTTTCTAAGGGGACGTTTCAAATCAGTGACTGTCAAAATTTTGTTTTCAGTTAACTGCATAGAGTACGTTAGTTCTTCTAGGTTAGCGATTGATTCCGCAGTAAAAATTGAGGTAACTGATATATTCTATACGCTGACGACTGTGCTCAGTTAAAGGCGCGTTCTATTTAATCGTTTAATGTTCGCTTGGAGCCACCAGTGTAGATGAAGAAATAATCTGGTCATTCACTGAACATCTTCTTATACATTTTGAGTAAATACACTCCTGGAAATGGAAAAAAGAACACATTGACACCGGTGTGTCAGACCCACCATACTTGCTCCGGACACTGCGAGAGGGCTGTACAAGCAATGATCACACGCACGGCACAGCGGATACACCAGGAACCGCGGTGTTGGCCATCGAATGGCGCTAGCTGCGCAGCATTTGTGCACCGCCTCCGTCAGTGTCAGCCAGTTTGCCGTGGCATACGGAGCTCCATCGCAGTCTTTAACACTGGTAGCATGCCGCGACAGCGTGGACGTGAACCGTATGTGCAGTTGACGGACTTTGAGCGAGGGCATATAGTGGGCATGCGGGAGGCCGGGTGGACATACCGCCGAATTGCTTAACACGTGGGGCGTGAGGTCTCCACAGTACATCGATGTTGTCGCCAGTGGTCGCAGGAAAGTGCACGTGCCCATCGACCTGGGACCGGACCGCAGCGACGCACGGATGCACGCCAAGACCGTAGGATCCTACGCAGTGCCGTAGGGGACCGCAGCGCCACTTCCCAGCAAATTAGGGACACTGTTGCTCCTGGGGTATCGGCGAGGACCATTCGCAACCGTCTCCATGAAGCTGGGCTACGGTCCCGCACACCGTTAGGCCGTCTTCCGCTCACGCCCCAACATCGTGCAGCCCGCCTCCAGTGGTGTCGCGACAGGCGTGAATGGAGGGACGAATGGAGACGTGTCGTCTTCAGCGATGAGAGTCGCTTCTGCCTTGGTGCCAATGATGGTCGTATGCGTGTTTGGCGCCGTGCAGGTGAGCGCCACAATCAGGACTGCATACGACCGAGGCACACAGGGCCAACACCCGGCATCATGGTGTGGGGAGCGATCTCCTACACTGGCCGTACACCTCTGGTGATCGTCGAGGGGACACTGTATAGTGCATGGTACATCCAAACCGTTATCGAACCCATCGTTCTACCATTCCTAGACCGGCAAGGGAACTTGCTCTTCCAACAGGACAATGCACGTCCGCATGTATCCCGTGCCACCCAACGTGTTCTAGAAGGTGTAAGTCAACTACC
Source organism: Schistocerca gregaria (assembly GCF_023897955.1). Taxonomy (NCBI): domain Eukaryota; kingdom Metazoa; phylum Arthropoda; class Insecta; order Orthoptera; family Acrididae; genus Schistocerca; species Schistocerca gregaria. The sequence goes on along the minus strand of NC_064923.1, from coordinate 615,297,522 downwards.
CTGGCCAGCAAGATCTCCGGATCTGTCCCCCATTGAGCATGTTTGGGACTGGATGAAGTGTCGTCTCATGTGGTCTGCACGTCCAGCACGAACGCTGGTCCAACTGAGGCGCCAGGTGGAAATGGCATAGCAAGCCGTTCCACAGGACTACATCCAGCATCTCTACTATCGTCTCCATGGGAGAATAGCAGCCTGCATTGCTGCGAAAGGTGGATATACACTGTACTAGTGCCGACATTGTGCATGCTCTGTTGCCTGTGTCTATGTGCCTGTGGTTCTGTCAGTGTGATCATGTGATGTATCTGACCCCAGGAATGTGTCAATAAAGTTTCCCCTTCCTGAGACAATGGATTCACGGTGTTCTTATTTCAATTTCCAGGATTGTATATTGTGAGGATCCTCCTCTGTACTAACAGTCACACTTGTAAGTAAGTATTACGTTATAGCGGAATAATCACAGATGAAGTGGGGTATCGCACGCTTCTACTGGGAGAGTGGTTTGTAGGAGATTGTGTCGTTACTCATAAGCATATCCTGTTGCACCTGTACTGCAATTTATTCGACTTGCTTAAACTGCATTGCGCTGCATAAAAGAACCGTTGTCGATTTTGGTTCTTATTAGCGCTCTGAACATGTCAAGTGATATTCTAGGACGGGTTTCCAACCACATACGACATAGCGCGCCAATTATGCTTTCAACTTTCTCGCATTATTGCATTAAATTGTTTGTATGAGGAAACTAAGTTAAAAGAGATTCAAACACCGGCCCATCACATTTTGTGTCTTTTTCGTCTAGCTATTTTGAAGTAAAATGGTCACCTTCCTTTGGAAATAACAATCTTTGCATACGTAGTAGTTCTCACTGATTCTGTATAGGCTGTATGTTCAGTCTTAGGTTGTCTGACGATGACCTAGACATCCTAAAGCTGGTTCACAGTGAATAAAATAAATGCTATTGCGTCACAATTTTAAGCTAACGACCCTGAAAAAGTTTTCGAAGTTTGTCAGTGGAGCTAGTTTTCGTCTACTCGGCCTAAAATAATTGTTCAGAAAGTATCTGTGGATAATCTTGAGGCTATATTTAAGTCAAGATTATAGCTATGTGATTCGTTCTGCAGTTGCTGGTACCTATGAAGCTAATTGGGGGCGTTCTTTTCTCGAACACTCTCTCCCGCAAGCCAGCAACTTACATATCTCGTTGCATTGTACACCAAAAGTAGAAACGTTTTCTGTATATTTTTTCCTTTTCTAGGTACTTCGCTCGGAGCGTTCACTCAGGGTATGGGAATTGTTATACTTTCACCACGAACAGGAAGACCGTCTTACCGGGAAAGGAATATGGTAAGCACTGTATATGGTTTTTATAACACAGCGCACAAATGAGAAAAGAAGTTCACTGCATGGTATTGCGCACTATTTTATTTTATTTATCTTTCATCTTGTTATTGGAGCTTCAGAATATTTCCGTGTTGTCTAGTGCCCTTAGGAGTAAACACATTTGACATTGTCGTTGAGTATGTATCCTCCGGTAGAGGCCGTTATGCGGCTTACTGACTACACATGTAAATGCGAATGTTAACTCAGTGGCCCGATTCGTAGCTCCTTCCATTTCTAAAACTTCCGTGATCATCCGTAACAACGCAAACACAACACTACGTTGCACAAATTATCATCACACATAGATGTTTATTCGATACAAAATGTTGAAGAAAAATGAGCTAACCACTGCAATGTTTCAGTATATTCCATAAAAATCAGTTGAAGTGAGGTGTAAGATTCAACTGTGAAATGATTAATGGAAGTAGGAACTATAATTACACTATGTCTTTTGTTAGTCAAACACTGTCGTTATGTAGGTTCGGTACCTCGCATAGCTGAAGTAACAGAACGTCTTAGTTGCATGAGATCATGGGCTTGGTTTAGACAGAGGAAATATTTTGATTAATATACTGATAGCTCTTTTCAGTTGAATTACCCATGTCTGCAGCAAGGCTAATGCGGTGCCTTGTGTGTGCCTTATCTGAGGAATGATAGAAGATTCAGTGTCAATAATGTAGAATGAACCAAACGCAGCTAATAATTATATCTCTTTATGATTTACAGATCATTTTCATCGATGAAAATCTTTTATAAATACTTAAATAGGTAGTAGCAAAGAGGTACTGCGTTTCACAAACATATAATACTCAGACAAATAATAATTTTATGATTCAAATGTCTGTAAATTTTCAGACCAACGTTAAAATGAAAATGAAAGTTCTTCTTTGGATTGGATTCACTGACAATTGCCCATTTTTAAGCATTTCACTAATATTATGACGTCTGTGAAACTACCAATATTTTAAAAAGTGGCTTTACCGAATGTAAATTCGCGCCCCATACAGTTCTCACTCAAGATTTCAGCAGTGTATCAAAACTAAGTGATTAGTACTCCTAAGAGATGGCGTAATCTTAGCTCGAACAGCGCCCATTACTGTATGGACGGAGACCTCAATGTTATGCCGTGTTCGCTCTGTGAGGATACATCAGGCGAAAGCGAAAGCAGGCAAGTGCCCTCTGCCTCCTCGAAATCAAACAACAATGTAGACATGAACTGGAATGCTCTCATACACTCCATCGCAGGTAAGACACGCTGCCGACTTCGTTTAACTGTTACGACACTGGCAAATGCAGTTCGTCTACTAAGGCTACTGCTTACAAATCACTTGTGGGACCTACTGTTCAGTATTTATCATGTTATGGATTCCATTAAAATAGGTTTTATAGGATTTGTGTGCAAAGAAGGGACGAACGAATGGTCCTTAGTTTGTTTAAAACAAGGGAGAGTGTCACGGAAATGCTGAAGAACCTGAAATAGGTATTTCAAGGTGGGTGGCCACTATCTCGCAAAAGGCTACTTACATAGTTTCAAGAACAAGTGTCTGTTTATTAATGTTCTTCATCATTATCAGCATTTCTCTTTTCTCAATGAAGACCTATAACAATGTGCGATAGTTGTGGACGGATGACGGATGGCAGCGACGGGTAGAGGACAATGGAGAAGGAAACCTGCAGCAACGCGTGGTGCGTTGGACCTGATTGCGTTAACATAGAGTAAAACAATGAATATAATACGAGGCATAAATGTGACTTTGAAGATTAACATTAGTACAGAAGGGAATTGGAAATGTGGACATCCAACAGCCCAGCAACCCGCCACAGCATATTAAATGTCTTATAGATAATCTTGTGGATCCTAAGACTGAATCTTAAAAAATACATTGAGAAACTCCTTCTTCTCTACCGAATAGTACTCCCAAGTACTGAATTACAATTACTCTTTTAGAATGTACTACAATTAACGTAGCACTCTAATATAGCAATCTATACAGCTGTATTAAGACAAGTCGGTGTTTAAAGATGTTACCAGAAGTCCCGTAAAGTTCTTGACTGATTTACTTCAAATTTTTCCATGATTCTCTAAGAAACGTTCGGACAGACATAGGTCGCAGATTTTTAATTCATTCTCTCTCTCTATTCCTCCCTCCCTCCCCCCCCCCCCTCTCCCTTAAGGGGAAATGTTGGTAGCAAAAAATCTCGAAACGGTCTTGAACGACTTACTTAAAATTTTACACAATACCTTTATAAACGTTCGGACGGACACAGGCATGTTTTGTTAATATGTATGATATACAAATACATATGTTCCATATAAAGGGTAAAACTTGTTAGCAAACAATTCGAAGAGTCATTGACCGCTTTAATTCAGATTTTTGCACGACGCTCTGATAATGTTGCCTAGACAATGACCACATATTTTCTCATATGTATGAAAGTTATATTGATTTATTTCAAAAATTTACATGATGCTCTAATAAATGATCGTACAGATATAATCCATATTTTTAATATATATGGAATGTAAATATTATGTTGGTGAATAAGTTTGTAGCGTTTTCCATAAGTTTAATAAACAGATACCCATAACACATACCCAAAACAGAGACTTTAGTCGTGAAAAATATGTTCTCCTTCACTGTTTACAACAATCTATCAATGCTGCGGTACCTTATTCGACTCCACGACTGTAGAAATCACGTGGTTTTGAGGCGAAGAACTCGACGAGCTATGTTATGAGAGTATTTTCACCTGGAAAGGAAGTTCCTTGAAGATTGTTCGTTAGAGAACGGAAAAGGTTAAAATCTGAGGGTGCAAGATCAGGTGTGTAAGGTGAGTGCGGAATAACTTCCCAACCTAACTCATGTTCCTTCCTTTATTTTTCTTATGTTACCCTATAGATATCATTTCTCTTCACCAGTAACGATGCAGGATAGGTACGAATGGTCGCTGTTGTTCACGACCCAACTGATGACGAGGAAGCAGAGATGCACATATGGCCACCCGTAGATTTTTTGTGATTTTGGCTTAGAGTATGCGGTACCCATACACCCGATTGTTTAACCTTCCCTAATAGGATGCAAATGTCGCACGATGGTGGAATGTTCACAGTTCATCACGTTTGCCAGTTCTCGAGTACACTGACGTGCATCATTGTGAATTAATGCGTTTAAACAATCTTCATCGAACCTCAAAGGTCTTCCTGAACTTGGAAAGTCCCTAATCTCAAAACGAACCTCCTTACAACGAGAAACCATTTTCTTGCTGTGGTCTGTCAAATGGCATATCCCTATACATGGTACAAATGTTTCTGGCTGCCTGTGATGGTGTTTACTGATCTCAAACAGAAGAATACGTCGCAAATGTTCCGATTTCTCCACTTGGCACTCCATTTTCTAGCGTCCACAGCTCTACACACTTTATCTAAATGACAAAATGACAATATGTAAACTCAAACAGAAACAGTGAACTACAAATAAAAAAATGGCAATCGATAAATAAAACAACAGCAACCGGAATACCAACACGCAAAACACGAACACTACCAAGTTAAGCGTCAGCCTGATATACGAAGCCACCGCGCCCCATACAGTTCTCACTCAAGATTTCATCCAAACGCATTCGCACTGCATGTGCGAAGTGCGCAGGTGTATCATGAAGATGGTACCATATTCGCTGACGCACGTCGAGTGGAAAATGCTCCAACAACTCCGACAGAGTTTCTTGTCAAAAGATTAAGTAACTTGTTTGTGTTCAGTCGGCGGGGGAATATATAAGGAACGACCAGATTATCGCCTACCAAGCCGACCCAAATGTTGACAGAGAAACGATCTTGATTACCACGAACAAAAGCGGCGTGCTGATTTTCTCGTGCTCACACATGCTTATTGTGGCTGTTGAACATACCAACTCGTGTAAAGGATGCCTCGTCGGTAACATTACATGGTTCGTAAATCGGGATGAATGGCACTCCTTTGCAAAAACCACTGGCAGAATACAATGCTACATGGAAAATTGACTGGATTAACGTCGTGAACTTTCTGAATGCGGCAGGGTTGTAAATCATCTTCATGCCACTTACGCCCAATTATGGAACGGCTTACACTCATTTCCCGTGCAAAACGCTGCGAGCTTGTTGAGGGTATGTCTTCCAGGAGTGCTAACGCCTCTGTTCAAGCCCTGGTGTACGCTCTGTGCGTTGACGACCGCGTCCGCCAGGCCTTCGTACCTATAACGGTAAATGAATACACCGCATTTCGAAGTGAGCCTTAAACGCACATGCGCCATTACGAGAACGTGCCAGTGAGAAAGGTACCTCAAGTGAACCTGTCCCTCGTAGTGACCTGTGGATAGCAGTAAACGTGCGTGGATCCGCCATTGGACGGTTCGTAAACCGCCCAACGTACATCATCAGGCAGCATAAGCACTTCCATTTGCGCCTCCATAAGCAGAGTGCATGCATGCCTTTTCCTTCCAAGAATGACGCTCCATTTATTGTTCTCTCTACACAATAACAAACACAAGGGTGTCCTTCTTTGATGAAAAACTGATGCAGGGTGAAACAGACTCCGCAGTGGACACAGATGCTGCTCTCTATGCAATACCTATTAAACAGGCATTTACATAGCCAAAAGCAACGTCTTCATTTCCCAGTAACAGACGAAAAATCCGTAGTGCTGTCCCGTCTGATATATCCGAAACTATGTCAACTACAGCGTTTGCAACTAAAAGTCATAAAACTTCGGCCGGCCCGTGTGGCCGAGCGGTTCTAGGCGCTTCAGTCTGGAACCCCGCGACCGATACTGTGGCAGGTTCGAATCCTGCCTCGGGCATGGATGTGTGTGCTGTCCTTAGGTTGGTTAGGTTTGAGTAGTTCTAAACTCCAGGGGACACATGACCTCAGATGTTAAGTCCCATAGTGCTCAGAGCCATTTTGAACCGTAAAACTTCAACCCGGCGTCTCTTTTACCTTGAAATGTCACAAATACACTGAAATCGTTGCCCTGCAGTCTTGCTGCAAGGAACAGGCACTGCGGCGACTATAGCCGTTGTGAAATACATCAAATGAATTTCTAATTGAGATTAAGGACAACCATCAGCTGTTGAATGGAATGACGACAATAAATATCTGGACTTGAACCCAGATTTCTCGCTTATCACGAGTGGTCGCCTTAGCATTTGACTGTCAGTGCACGACCGACGGCCTGACCATACATACACATGTCGTCAACCATGTCTCTACGACCTTTACTCGTACATCCATTATGTATATTCCCTCACAGCTGAGACGTTATACTTGAACGTCGCTTGCCTGCAATCGGCAGATAAATACGACGTTGCAGTGCCTATGTTATTCTGATTCTATGCATCGGCTTTCACAGAATGATGATGATGATGATGTTTGGTTTGTGAGGCGCTCAGCTGTGAGGTTTCACAGAAAGCTTTGCATCGCATGGTGTAAGTTAAGCTATTCCCACAACACACAGGATGGTTGGAATAAAAGACAGATGTGGTGTTTCGTATTGATAAACATGTGGAAAACATCTCAATATAAGAAAACTGGAAGAGTATATGCATTGTGGAGAGCTTCCAAACAGCTATCCGAAGGTGATGACCTCTATATTTAATCTCATCCTCCACAATGATGGTGTAGCACGTCTCTCGGTGTTCTGTTTTTGAAGAGACCAAGAGCATTGATTCGTCTCATTGGTGGAGCATACCACATTCAGGTACCATGTTTGATCACTGCTTCGATACCCTAGGTGATGATCGTTATGACCGCCAAATCTTCGACACTGGGTCTTTCATTTTTATGGCTTACAATGCATGACCGCATGTGGAACAAGGGAGTATGCTGCAGAACATAAATCCATAGAGCACGAATAGTATGGACCATCTGTTGTCAATCGCACCGGTGGAGAAACGGAATAATTTTCATACACCCATGCGATCATTTAAGTACCCTCATTCCTCCAGATTCTTTTGTCGTATTTTCATCCGTTTTACGTATTTTCCATCTATTCTCGTAATTTTACCATGTTTTCCCTCATTTCAAAGCGTGTTATTCATTTATTCCAAATCCAAACCACCACTCTCGACACGTTGTCACGTCAATAAAACGTCTCATCGCGTAGATCTTGTGATGCTATCAGCCAATGACATTGCTGCACGGTTCTCATCAATTTCTTTATCATTGCTAAAGCAGCCCCCCATTACTTTGTTAGGGCCATATGTATGTGGACATATTGCGCACCCTGTTACACTGCCTACATCGCATGACTCAAATACTGTTTGTGTAGGAAATAGGAATCAGCAGAAAGTAGATGAAAAAACTACGGTCCTTATCAGAAACACTTTATAAATTCGGTACGATTTTATTATGATTTGCCGTCTTCCCTCATGACGATGGGAGTCACAAAGTATTCTCACATTTGTATGATGAAGTCGGAGATTCATAAATCTCCTACCTTTATTTCGAAACGAGCTACTCCTTCACTGAACCTATCGGCTTAGGACCCTGAGAAAAACTCTACAACTCCTCTCTCTATGCATCTCGTAACTCTTCCTTTGTCTTTAACCAACCCTGCCTGCAATATTGTCTCTGATGTAATTTGGAACTGACCAGAAGTAGGAGGGTACTACATCCGCTATATTCGATATCTCATGAAAGAACAGAACGAGCTGAGTTCTACGTAATCAATACACTTCGATATTTTGCTTTCGCAAACATGTGTTCCAATCTTGTACTCAGTGAGGCTTGTGATACAGACCGGTATTCCAATACTGTAACTGCCGTTTTGCGAAGACTATTCTGTACCAACCTTACTCACGTCACCTGTCCAATTACACACTATCTGTCTACATGCTCGCGTGCTGAGGAGTTTAGCAGTTCGTTATTGGTGTACAGTACATATAGTATGATTCATTTGAGAGTATTGTGATGGTACAACAGAAATTAACAACAAGAAGAAGAAGCATATAATTTATGCGTAATGGAGCTCTAGAAGGTAGGAGTTTGAAAGTTTTTGCGTAAATTCCTTGTGCTATCAACTGTGTAGATTTGTTGTTGTGTTTCGATTCCATACCAAGCAGATACTGGGAAGAGAGAAATTATCGTACAACGTAAACGCACACTCTTGAGGCTGCACAGTTATGCACTTTAACATGCTATAATGTTAAGGTAATGTGGTTTAACGATACAGTAGTCAATGGAATGAAACGCTGTTAATACCCCAATGCAGGAATTGTATTTCCAACACCTGACATACATTAACTCTGCAATTTTTCTAACCCATTCGCAAACTACTACCTTCTACACCAAAGGAAAAAAAATACATTCTTTGAAATACATGGCACTATATAGCTCTCTGATCAATTGAACACATAACTAACTAACTAACTAACTGAACACAACACAGTATCTTACACACACACACACACACACACACACACACACACACACACACACACACACACAACATCTGACAAGCAAATGCGTAAACAGACATTGCAGTGCCTCAAAAACCTCTGTCACTAACTTAGAATCACTGCAGTTATGAAACTGAAGACTCGATTTAAATTTGAGAAGTGGCTAGGGAATGGAATACTTCCTATACATTTCCGTTCGTCTAGAGGACGGTGGCGAAATGATTTTCCATCTTTTTCATGGACATAATTCATCACACATGCGCTGGAAGTCCTCTTCTGACTGTGGCATTGAAGAGGTTTGCTGTTAATGATCACAGGTAGACAGGGCTCTAAGTCACACACAGACCGTGCAGTTGTATACGAGTCGAACGCAGGTTACACCAAACAACTGATACACCACGAGGAAACAACGGAAAAAATGGTTAAATGTGTGATAGATGACCTGATGCAACATATCCCTCTCTATAGAATGCATCATCACTCTGCCATTAAATCATACCTCGTTACAACCCCTCTCAACCTATTACTCCATCTACCTTTTATCATCATTTAACGTAAATCCATGTCAGTGTAGAGGCACACGTTTTTCTTCCCCAGTAAGGCATCAGAGACACCGGTCAACTTGTGCATACCACTAATACCCCAATAGACAGAGAACAGAATGTTGTTCAAATGGTTCAAATGGCTCTGAGCACTAAGGGACTCAACATCTGAGGTCATCAGTCCCCTAGACTTAGAACTACTTAAACCTAACTAACCTAAGGACATCACACCCATCCCTGACCGAAGCAGGATTCTAACCTGCAACCATAGCAGCCGCGCGGTTCTGGACTGAAGCACCTAGTACCGCTCGGACACAGGGGCCGGCCCAGAATGCTGTTCTGTAAGGTATTTGTTGGCTGACACTGGATGACGTTGATTGGTAGAGAGTTCAGAGAATCACATTGTAAATATTGTTTGTTAGAATTTAAAACACGTAGACAGTCTTGCACAGGGTCAAACACGCGATCATGGCATCAATTCTCGCCACGTATTCTGAAATTGCTTGTAAGCGTAGTACAGTTTGCAACACTTAGTGCAAATGCGCTATATTTCTGTATGTGTGTGTGTGTCTATTTTAGAATACATGACGACAAGTGATGTCATGGTCCTATAAGCAGAAGTGGCATAAAATAGCTAAAATTACGAAAATTGAGGGAAAATACGTATAAATTGAGAGATAAAACGCCAAAATGCGGGGAAGTTGAGGGAGAATGATGGGGTGCTTACACGTTTGCTTGGTGCAGGAAAATTCTTCTACATGGGAACGAGTATGTGACAGCATGAGGAATTCGAGAGAAAGTTGACACTGAAGCACCAGGAACAGGGAGATAGTTATTCTTCGTAGACAGCAATGAGACGGCTGGAATAAATTGTTTAACATAGATGAACAGCAAACGTGTAGTAATGAATTTATATATGTTGGATCACAATCCTATGTGTGACCCCAAAGTTATCGGCCACCACTTCATGGAATTTTATAAAGTGTCCTTAGCTAAAGAGCATTGTATCATCACCTTGGGAACTGCAATATATAACTATATAAGGAAAAGAGAGCCATCTGCCTCTAAATTGACATGGATCTGCGTTAAAGTATGACACAAAGTAAATCAAATAATCTGTTGAGAGGGTTTGTAACAAGGTATGATTTAAAGGTAGAAGGAGATGGAGGTGTTGCGGCAGATCATTTATTGCGTATTTAACCATTTTTCCCGTTGTTGTCTCGGGGGTGTGTAAGTTGGGTGGTATAACCTGCGTTCGACCTGTATAAAACTGAGTGTTCTGTGTGTGACTTAGAGCGATAGACGGAAAATAAAATTGAAGGGTGAATGTATGTCAGGTGTTGGAAATATATTTCTTGCATTTGAGTATTAACAGTGTTTCATTACACATGACTAATACGTCGGGGACACACTGCTTTAACTTTATAACGTATATATAACGCATATATAACTATATATAATCGAAATACTACAACAATACATCAGAATTGGTTGCATAAATGATTTATGTAAGATGTTTCAAACTCCTTCTGTCTGATACATCACTACAACACTCTCAAATGTATAAGGCTCTTATCTATTAAACAACAGTAAGGAGTGTTAGCCTCCTCAGCATGCATGCATCTTTTAGAAGCGTCGTGTGTAACTGGATGGGCAACTTGAGTAAGATTGGTACAAAACAGTCGTTGTAGGATGGTAGTTATGGTATTGGAATGAGAATACCGCTCTGTTTCACAGGGGTCAGTCGGTTGTGCAAGTTTGTAACATATGTTATGCTCTTTCTGAAACGAAAATGTCGAAATGTATTGATTACATGGAACTCAGCTTATTCTGTTCCTTAACAAGGTGTCGAATGTAGTGGGCATAAGTTCGCTCCTACTTTTAGTCAGTTCCAAATTAAATACGCGACAATGTTGTAGGGAGTGTTGATTAAAGACGGAGGAACAGTTAAAAGATGCATAAGGAGCTCATCTAGAGTTTTGCTCAGGATCCACGAATGTGAGAATACTTTGCAACTCCCGTCCACATGGGGAGAGATGGCCAATCGTAATAAAATCTTACTGAATGTATGAAGTGTTTCGGCTAAGGAACGTAGCTTTTGCACTTCCTGTCTGCTGATGGCTATTTCATACACTAAGAAACAGTATTTGTATTATGTGGTGTAGGCAGTGTAGCAGGGTCCGCAATATGTCCAAGTGTATATAGCCCTTGCAAAGTAATGGAGGAGGGTGTGTTAGCAATGGTACAGAAATTGAGAATCGTATTACAGTTTTGTAGGCTGATAGCGTCACGAGATCAACACGATGAGACAATTTGTTGACATGACATGTCATTGAGAATGATGGTTTTAAAATCGAGTAATTGCGTGAAATATGTTTAAATTACAGGAAACGTGGTAAAATTATGAAAATTGGTGAAAAATACGTAAAAGTTACGTAAATACGGCAAAAATTTGGGCGAATGAGGGTACTTAGAGGCTCGCCTAGGTGTATTAAAATCATTTAATTCCTCCTCTGGTGCGATTGACAACTAATGGTCCATATTATCCTTCCTCTATATTTTATGCCCTACAGATTACTCCTTTGTTCCACATGCAGGTATTCATTGTAAACCACAAAAATGAAAGACGTAGTGTTGAAAGATTTGGCAGTCATAATGACCATCACCTAGAACACCGAAACAGTGATCACATAGCCAGGTGTGGTATGCCCCACCAATATGAGGAAACAATGCTCTTCATCTCTTCAAAAAGGAACATGGTAACATCTGCTACCCCATCAGTGTGGAACAAAAGCTTAAATGCAGAGGTCACACCTTCAGAGAGCTTTTTGGTGATGCTCCACAATGCTGCAAACTCTTCCAGTTTCCACACATTGCGATGCGGTCCATATTTTTGTCAACAGGAAACACCACCTCTATCTTTTATTTCAACCATACTGTGAGTTGTGGGAGCAGATTAACTTACACCATGGGAGGTCCAGCTATCTGTGAGAGCTGATGGACTAAAACGTGTTAAGCTAGTTTAGCACTTGACAAATAACTAAAAGTCATAGTGGTGAAACAAAACGTAGGGCGGTGTACAAAGCTCCAGTCATACACTGCTTGGGTGTGTTACAACAAAAAAACACTGTATCCAACTGCTCACGAAAGAAAACTTTCTTGTGATTGATAGTCTGTGGATATGTTCCTCCTACAGTATGCGTGATGAACCTTTACACATGTCTGTCCAAGAGACTTCGATTACTGGCCACCTGCTCCAATAGGCTAATGCAGGTATATTTAATAGAGTCACCACATATGCTCGATGTCAGTGTGCAGACGTATTTGTTTCCAATATATCAGAAGAGGGGGAGACAGTAATATCATAACGAGTTCTCTACCAGCTGACGTTAGTGGAATTTTTATAGTTCATAGTTTTACTCCATTGGCTGTTATAAAAATAACGATGCTCATGTGTGCGTGTGTGTGTGTGTGTATGTGTGTGTGTGTGTGTGTGTGAGGGAGAGAGAGAGAGAGACTAGGCTGTCAGCGAAATCTCTGACATCATTACACTCTCGTATTTCTACTATAATAATCATAGGAATACAATAAAGGAGGTCAGGACATGTTGTGGGTGATATTTCTAGGCTGTCGTTCGATAACAATGAATTTTACGCATCATGCTTCTGAATTTCTTTGCGCAGTTCGTGCACACTTTGGATGGTTGTGTGAGCTAGTGTGCTATTTTTCTCGTTGTGATAGTCCTTTACGTAGTCAGTGATGGGAGGAGGACTAGAAGGCCTTGTAACTAATGGAACAGTGATGTCGGTATGTGATGGGGGGGTTTGAGAGGATTAGCAGCGGTCTGTGACTTGGCTGGGGACATCTCTTACTCGTGAAAATAGCGTAGATTCAACTGGTATACATCTAAGACTGGAAGATTCGTGAGAATACAGCAGGTAAACGATACTCTGATGAAAGGGGAGTGGAGAGGTGAGCACTATACCGCCTCTTCTAAGTGTTATGGGCAAACATATTACAACCTCTCACACACATCTCGCAAAGTAACTGCAGTGAGTAAATTAGGGGCTAATTCGAAAATTTTTACCGAGAGACAATCAACAGCAGAAGTATCATCTTTTGTTTTCTAGTTAAATAAGAGACAACATACTTCCATGAGTTTTGTGTGCATATAAATGGATGGCTTGACATCTTAATAGGAAGACTAAAATTATATATGCTTACTGCACAAGCCATTGTACAGTGTGTGGCGGAGGGCACCCTATACCACTACTAGTCATTCCCTTTCCTATTCCACTCGCAAATGGAGTGAGGGAGAAAGACTGCCTACGTGCCTACTTATGAGCACTAATTTCTTGTATCTTAGCTTCGTGGTCCTTATGCAGAATGTATGTTGGCAGTGGTAGAAGCCGTCTGTGGTCAGCTTCAGATGTCGGTCCTCAATAGTGTTCCTCGGAAAGAAGTCCAGGGATCACCACCTAAGCTACTTGGCGAGTGTAATACGATAGCTGGAAAAAAATTACTCCCTATGTAATGTGACTCTCATGATTAACTTAATTAGTTAGCCTTCCAATTTGATGTCAATGATGTGCCTCCAGGTGGGTAGAAGCAAGAGCTAGAGTACTACAGATATGATTCAGGAGTTGGAGCGGTAATCAGGCTTTTCTTCGTTGGAATGAGATTTCTTAACGAGATTTCAATCTCCTAATTACACTGGGAGAGAATACGATCGTAATCAGCTATATTACCGAATTTATAGTGATACTTGTATAATTCTGATATTTACAACTTCTTTGTGCTGTTAGCTTAAGAGACTTAATGTGTGACCAAGCATTTGGTGACAGAGGTTGATCTTAGCACTATGTCATGAGTCAAAAATGAGTTTTATTTAGTCCTATGATGCAGGATGTAACAAATATTAAGCTGACTGAAATAGATATTTTTACATGATGAGAGAATACTTAAAAGAAATGTAGCCTTTGCCGTAATGTTACAGGATTTTCATAATAAATAACTATACTTTGGCGATGTGAAAACCAAACGTGCCCCAATTTTTTCTACCTTCGAAAATATCTCGTATAAACAGAAGTGTACCTTTTCGGTGTGAAATTCAAGGTATATGGTCAACAATATCCCTGTCTCGTATTGGATAAACAGGGGAGAGGCTCTGTCAACATGTGATTGCAATTAGACTATACATTCAACGCAGCGCATGCCTGCTTATCTTGCAGTGGATCGCGACTGGTGTCACAACTGGGTATAAGGGTTCGGTTGACCAGAATCCACAAATTAGTTACAGAGAATGCGCTGATCTTTCGGCTCTTTCCGATTTTCCTGGGCAGAAATCCCGGCAGCAGCACTCTCTGGATGACTGACGAGCGAAGTATGTGACCAGTATGTTGGGTGAGTGGTGACGGAAGAGGACATGTGCGTTGCGGGAGAAGATTCAGAAGGACAAATGTTTGCACTGGAAGATTATTCCCCTACGTAAATTGATCGGTTGACCGCTTGGTGACCATCTCTCTCACCTCTGAGCATCTGATAGTGCCAGCGTGTGGCTGCTGTTGAATATTCGTGCAGCTGCCAGCGTGGATAGTGCACAGCAGTGGCCTATGGAAGTTTCTGCAATCTGCGACATCTAAACATGGCAACTACTATGGAATGGACCGTGGTGTAAGCGATGTGTTTACAAAGTGCCCCTGTCCATGTGTTGAAGGCTGCAGTGTGTCACGTTGAGTGCTTCTTAATACACCCCACTGGACTATCAGCAGAAAGCTACAGTGGCATTTGTTTAAATAAACGTGAAGTTGTTGTTGTTACTGTCCTGTCATGCAGAAGGCCCTTTCCACTCCTTCTTCTTCCTGGTGTAGCAGACAGAATCAACTTGGGAATTCTACACTGTTTTAAAAAATACACTTAGCACACCTGCAGGTCGTCGGGAATTACACAACTATGATAGCATAAATTCACACCCAAATTTGAAGTTACAACTATAATTTTATACAGTACTGCTTCGAATTGTGATGTCAAGCTTGAAAACTTTGTTCATATTTTGTGCATTTGTGCCACAAAAGAATTCCATATCTAAGAACTGAGTGTGGATATGAACAACATGTAATTAAGAGACACTGGCTGTTACACGCAGATGACATGCCTCTAAAGGCATAACATGCTGATGACATTCTATTTGCAAGTATCTTTATATGCTCACACCAGTCCATCTGAGAATTTTATGTTTCTTACACAGTCTACCTAAATATCACCTACATTTAATTTAAGAGTGACATTTTCTCTTCTCAAGCTGTAATTCATGGCGTTTATTTTCTTTACATTCAAAGTTACTCTATTGCATATCGACCTTTCATAAGCTTCCTTGAGTGCGTTTATTTTCTTTACATTCAAAGTTACTCTATTGCATATCGACCTTTCATAAGCTTCCTTGAGTGTTTCATTTATTTTCTCTGCAAGGACTTCTATTATTTCCCCAGTGACTGTAGTACTGCTGTTATCAGGAAAAAGAATGTTTTGCCTTTAACTAACACTATTGTGAAAGTCACTGATGTACATCACGAACATTATTGGCCCTAATATGCTACCCTATGTTAATGTATTTTGGTTCTGATAAGTTTTTTGCAAAAAGTTTAGTCTTATTTGAGGTATGTGCTATTTCTGGTCTTTGTACCATGTCTTCTAGGTATGGTCGGAGCCACTCATTAGCTACATCTCTTGTTCCTAATGGTTCTAGCATATTTGTAGTCGTTTGCCAATGGAGATATCATACTGACACTTTTTCAACTATAGGCTACATCTCCTGTGGATACAGATTATGCGCCTTTAATTGTTTGCTTTCCATTGCCTTCTGCATCTTCATGCTGTTGAGTGTTGCTGATCTTCCACCTTTTAGGGCGAGTTCCCCACACCAAGGACAAGATGTTGCCTGAAACACTATCCTCTCTTCCACCATCTTTGACAAGGGTACTGGCAGAATGAGGGCGACCCCTTATACCAGGAGCCTTCTGTCACCATTGGTGATATGGTTTTTTATTCAGTATATAAGCAGTGGGTGTGTTCAAAGCTGGACCAAAGACATTTTGATTACCAGTGAAAAACGTTTCCCCCAGACCGAAAGTTCTCCTAAACAAGATGTCATAAAATAAAAATTTCGCTGATACCTTGTTGTCAGACTCTCATCAACTGCAGTGTGCTGTTGCAGGACTGTCGCTGCAGCTGTCACTATCCCGTGAGCACCAACTGCGTGCCACACTCAGCCCTGAGGTGGGAGCACGCCTAGTCATTCACAGCCCACAGCTGGCGCCAATGCTAGACGAGGCAGGCCTCAACGTGCCGCCTGGTGTAGCCACCAGTGTCGCATTGCAGCAGGTGGGCCTCCATACACTGCAAGCAGCAGTTGCACGCCACACTCAGCCTGCCTGCTCGTCCACAGACCACAACTGGCCCTCCCGAAACCTGTGAGGAGGATTACCAATATGACAATGGACATAGCCACTAATGTCACACAACGACAGTAGGCCCACTGATACTGGGAGCAATAGATGCACGCTGCAATCAGTCAAAAGGTTGGAAACAGCGCGCTCATCCACAACTGACAACCAGTGTCCATACCAAATGTGCCACCACAATGACACTGCAGTATATAGGCTTACATATACTGAGACCCATAGTTAACAACACTAGGTACACAGCAATTGTTGAGCAAATAGTTAAACACTTAAAAACAGAATAATCTCATGAACACAAACTAGACTTTGAAAGTTTTGTCTCGGAAATTTTCTGTCAGAAATAACAAAAACAACAGCATCAGGATTATAAAATTGCGTTATTTGTACTATAAAAGATGAACCCGAATAATTACCGATGTCAGTGCCAGTCACCTACGATGTAGGAAAGCTAGTGGGTCATCATACATAATTTCTGTATATGAAATTTCGTTTTGTTTAAGAAATTCTACATAATGTCATTTATTTCTTGTCACAATTCCAGGCATCAGATCTTTGGTGCCTGCAATATTATACAGAAAAGATAAAATATTATTTCTAATTAATATATTTTTCTCTTCAAATAAAGGACCCAAATATCTCTAAACCAACTTCCTGAATTTAATTAATGATCTTTCTTTTGAGTAAATTTATATACATTCATCATATGTTTTTCTGAATTATCGACAACTGCATTAGCCTCAGCTGAAGCAGAGACTGGAAGTGCTGCTTCAGCTGTCGCTGTAATTGGCCCAATTTACTAAAAATAGTTTTTATTAGACTTTCATTTTTTCATTTAAAAATAAGTAACCATCATATTTTATTTCTGTATATTCAGGATTATAATTATTTCCAGAGTGTGGGATGCTACTCGCTGAAATTCCATAATGATTAAAGTTTAAAGTATAATTTGTAAATAAGACATGTTTTTCTTCAAGAATGAATTAATTTTTGAATTTTCATTTTTTTACAAATCTAATAAAAATTATTTCTAATAAAATTAGGACTTCGACTTCACAAAACTAATACATTTCTTTCTATGTAAATTGAGCTGGTTCAACAACCAGCCAAATTCAAATTTTGTAAATATTGCTACTCTGAGGAGTCAAATGATAATTTTACTTCACATAAATATAGAAAAGATGGGTATAGAACAACATGTAGACAATGTAGATATGAATATTATGTAAAAAAAAGTATAATGATAATCGAATACATTGTGTATGAGGAAAAAAATTCTAAATATTATTATAAAAATCATTTACAACGAATTCTGAGTCAAATACATCATATATATTATTGTCAATGGAAAACGAAGAAAAGCAAGAAAATGATACAGCAGCAAAGAAATATAAAGCTTGTCAATAGATAAAAAGTTTAGATTGTACAAAAATCCTTCTGACAAAGACAACTATAATAGTAAATGTAAAAAATGTGTTTCAGAATGTGTGAAAAATAAGAAAGGACAATCGTCTCATACTTAATTTTGTTCAACTTTGTGATTATTATAAACAGAATAATTTAAGAGAAAATAATAAATTAAGTAAAGCCAATCTAATTAGATTTATTAAAATACAATACATCACAAATTTAAATCCATGAGTAGGAAGTCTTTGGAAATAATTACCTTATCATAAAATAAAAGTGGTGATGAGGATTTTGAAACTAAAGAAGGTAAAGCATTGAGAAAAAATGTTTGCACTTTCTAAAGACATCTTCGAGAAACAAAAATTTAGAACTAATAAACATAAATATTAAAAAAAATAATTCCATCCGCTGCTGATGTGTTTGCAAAACAAAAAACTAGAAATGATAAAGAAACATAGTTTCCTTTTTTATACTATTTATATGAGAAACCAAGTAAGTGAAGAACAGTTAGATATTATGTAGGCAATAGTGCATTTCAAAATAGATTACAAACTATAAATTGTGTTAATAATACAGAGTTAATTGAACCTAATCATTTCTTAATTGCAAAAAAATGAAACTTACAAAAACTGTAAAAGATAATCTAAGAATATATTGTGATTGAAAATATCTGTAAGACTTTTTTCTGAGTACCAAAGGCAGTTAAACAGAAATATTACGCTATTTCAGTTCTAGACAGAAAACTAAAGAATCTCAAATGAAAGAGGTATAATTAAAAAAATTAAGATTGGTAAACAAAATATTTTATCAAGAATGGGTGATTTTCAAGCATGTGGATCAAGAAGTTCATTAGATAAATCATTGGCTTACAACTATTAATTAACAGGTATGTTCCATAGAGAGGATCATCTTATGTCGAATTATCAGATATAATAAAAATAAAAAGGTGTATATTAATGTGAAAAACAATTATCAAAAATGTTTTCTGTGGCCTATAAAATCAGTGTCATGCAGGGTGAGTCACTAACTGATGCCACCATGAGTAATATGACATTGGTTTTTTGTTGCTAGATGGGGTGGCTTCAGAGATATGAAGGTCAACTTTTTTTTGCAAAATCGATGTTACAGTTGGTACTTATTTTCTGATAGCGGCTATTGAAATGAATCCAATGATGTGTAACAATAAGCTCTTTCAAGGTCAAAGAAGGTCAAAAAGGTGGCATGAACGACAATTTAGAGAAGGTGTTCGAAGTGATGATCATTGGTATCAATGGAGTGCTGCAATCTTCTTATCATGGATTGAATGGTATTCCTTATCACTTCTGCACTTATCGAAGCACATGCTCTGACTATTCTCTCTCGTATATCATGCAAATAGTAAATATTCGTGGAATACAGCATATCCATGTAAGGTGTCATTGACATGTAAACACTATTCGACGTTTAGCAGTTCAACGCTAATAGGAATGATAAGACAAGTATTGTCAAATCAAGCGAATGTGAATGATATATTCCTTCCAAGAACAAGTCGATATGCTTCTCATTTACAGATATTGCCAACGAAATTCAGTGAGAGCTAGACTTATGTGCTGAAAGATATCCTCAATCTACTTACCCTACACATTGTACATTTAAATATGTGTATGATAAATTGAGAACAACTGGATCGTTAATGCATCAGAAACATATCCAGCATAGGAATGTTACTAATGAGGAAATGGAAATTGGTAATCCTGCCATTATGGTTCGAGATCCTTGTGTTAGTTCGCATCAAATCGCAAGGGAATCTGGCATGAGCCAGAGTATTGTTGTTCATGTTCCACATGGCCATACATATCGTCCTTATCATATCAGTGTCTACCAAGAATTAACTTGTACAGATGGTATGCTATGCATACCATGATGGGTCCAACTTCAGATTCAGATGGATGACACAATTATTTATTTTATTTTATTTACTGACCAGGCTACATGAGCCATGGAAATGTTATCTGCATAACATGCATTATTGGGCAACTGAAAATCCATGCTGGCTGCAGCAAGTTGCACACCAAAAACCGTGTTCGGTGAATGTAAGGTGTGGGGTTTTGGAGTACAGATTTACAGGCCCGTATTCCATCTAAGGAAATATTAATGGTAGGAAGTACACCAAAATCCTGTAAGAAATTCCACATTCCTGGAAGAAATATTTTTAGGAACAAGGAACAGAATGTGGAATCAACAAGATGGGTGTCTTGCACACCTTTCGCTGACGGCTAGAAATGAGTTGCAGAGGCAATTCCCAAATCGTTGCATTGGATGTGGAGGAGATGTGTCGTGGCTAGTTCGTTCGGCAGACTTGATGCCTCTGGATTTTTTCTTGTGGGGATTCATAAAAGACATTCTTTATAAAGATATCTCAACTACACCTGAAGATATGCAAGAGAAAATTGTCAGAGAATGTGCTTCACTACGTGCCAATGTGGTAAGGAATACCACTCAATCCATGATAAAAAGATTGCAGCATTGCATTGATACCAATGGTCATCACTTTGAACTCCTTCTGTAAATGGATGTTCATACCTCCTTCATGTACTCCATTGACCGTCAAAGACCTTACTATTACACATCATTGGATTTGCTATCAGAAAATAAGCACCAAACTATAGCATCTCAATTAAAAAAAACAACAAAGTCGACCTTCATATCTCTGAAGCGACACCACCTAGCAACAAGAAACCAACATCGTATTATGGCCCTTGTTTCCCCATGGAAATTTGTCCCACACCTTTTCAGCTCCTATCATACTGTTGGAGTTAATCTTAGTGGCAACAGTTAGTAACTCACCCTGTATACTGCATATAAAAATGGTGGGAAGTGTAGGTGAATATAAGAATGTTGTTAATGATCTTGGTCTGAAACTGAAAATTTTCGATTTCCTGCAGTGGTTGATCAATATACAAAAACTGAAATAGTCAATTTTTAATTGTTTGATGAAAACTGTCAACCGAATCCATTAAAAATAAGAAAAAGTAAGAAAGAGAAACATTTTAAAACAGAAAATAATTCACACTATTGTTAATTAAAAAATTTATTTAGATTTGTTTTGATTGAAATTAATGAACATGAAGAACTAAAATTTATTTCCAATTATGTTTACTCCATTTCACTAATAAAGAAAAAGTAGATAATCACACATCAAAGTGTGCAGAAAGTTCCATCGTTATTTATGCTTATTTTCAAAGATTATTAATCAAGATGGACAACTATCAATGAAATCCGGAAAATTCATGTACAATGAAATATCAAAAACATGAACAAGTGGATTCTGTTCTTATATTAAATATGTAATGTACATTATAAAGATCCTGTCGCTTAAATAGGACCAAATTGTCATAAAAATTTATTGAATGTATAAAAAAGGAGTTGAAAGTATTAGAAGAATTTATTCTGAAGTTGAGTAAATGAAATCATTAACTCCTGAACAACAATTAAGATGTGCAAGATCGACAAAATGTACATTGTCTAAAAATAAAACGCTTCATCATCAAGATCATTTAATTGTAAAATTTATAAATCCATTACCTAGTAAATGTAACTTTCAGTTAAAACATCCGAATTTTATACCAGTCATTTACATAATTTATCAGGATATGAGCCATATCTGTTCATGAAAGAAATTGGTTATGTTGAAAAGGAAATAGAATTAATACCAAACAAGTAAGACAGATATATTAGAGTTGGTAAGAGAGGAGAAAGTTTAAAAATGAGATTTACTGACATATTTAAATTTATGGCTTCTTCAGTTGACTAACTTTCATCACATTTGAAAAGAGATGAAATGAAAAACGTTAGAAAAATGTTCCCAGAAGAGTTATTTAATTTAGCAATCAGAAAAGGTGTATAGCAATATGATTACGTGGATTCTTGGGAAAAATGAGAAGAGGCACAATTACCAGCAAAGGAAGAATTTTGCAGTAATCTGAATGACTGTGAAATAAGTGATGAAGATTATAAACATGAAAAAATAGTTTGGGAAAAATTAATATTAAAAATTTAGGTGAATATCATGATCGTATCTTAAAACTGTTGTATTGTTATTGTATGATGTATCAGAAAATTTCATAAGAAGTTGTATAAAACCATATGATTTGCATTCATCTTGCTATTTTACTGCACCAGTATTATCTTTGGATGCACTGTTGAAAATGACAAAAGTTTAATTAGATTTATTATATTTTATTTCTTGTAAAAGGAATTAGACCAGGAATATCACAGTGTTGTAAAAGATACATTAAAGCAAACAGTAAATATATCAAGGATTTTTATATTAAAAAGATATATTATATAGTGTATTTAGATGTGAATAATTTATGTGAATATGGTGTGAGTCAATATTTACCAAATGGTGAACTTGAATGGGATGGACCAAATAATTTCGATTGTACAAACATAAGTGAAATTTCACATACTGCTAAAATTAGATATATTTTTGAAGTAGATTTAGAGTATTGAAAAGAATTACATGATTTACGTAAAGATTTACCATTAGCTCCTGAAAATAAAATTGTTTCTGGGACTAAACAAAGCAAATTGCTAAATACATTAGAAAACAAAAATGAATATGTAGTTGGTTATAGATATCTTAAGCAGTATTTGTCATTAGGAATGAAATTAACAAAAATACATAGAGTTTTAAAATTTAAACAATCGGATTGGTTGCAGAAGTATATAGTTGCAAATACAGAAACGAGAAGTAAATCCAAAAATGATTTTCAAGAAGACTTCTATAAACTTACAATAAACTTTGGCAAGACAATGGAGATATTGGAAATCGAGTTGATATAAAATTTATATCCGATAGAGAAAAGTGTGGTAAATTAATAGCAAAGGCAAACTTTAAAGCAAGAACTATGTTTTATGATAATTTTGCTGCTATTCATATGAATAAGACAAAAACCACATTTAATAAACCAAACTATATTGGAATGAATGTACTTGATTTATCTAAAGAACTGATATATGATTTTCACTACAGAATAATGAAACCAAAATATGGAGAAAATATTACGTTTTATCAAGATACAGACAGTTACATCTATAATATATGAACTTAATGTTTTTATGAAGATATGAAATCTATGATTCATAAATTTGATACTAGTGATTATCCTGAAAATAATATTTATGGTATTCCACAAATGAACAAGAAAGTTGTAGGAAAAATGGAAGATGAATGCAATGAAAAAATAATGGAAGAATTTCGTGGTCTGAGGGCCAAAATGTATGATTATAAGGTTATCGATAAAAGAAGGAAAAACACTAACGGAGTTAAGAAAAGTATTGTCAAAAATTGAATAAGCTTAGAAGATTATAAAGGTTGTTTGTTTAACAGACAATAGTAGAGAAGAATTAATATGCTTCAAAGTGAAAAACATGAAATATAACCAGTTGAAACAATCAAGAAAACATTGAGTCATTGAGTCCTCATGATATGTTTTGAAAAATAAAATTGATACATTACCGTATGGACATTACAATTTACAAAAATTTCTTACATTCACTGTAGTTCATTTTATTTATTTTCTTATGTTCACCTTTCATAAAAAAATGAAAATTCATTTTTTTGTGTTCACCTTTTGTGAGAGGAAAGGATTATAGTAGATTGCTTTAGTAGATTCCAGTTAAGTTTTGGCTCAATAGTGATGGACTATGTGAGTGAGCTAGTGAGCGAGGGCTGAGTTAGAACTACTTAAGCAATCTACTCATAGACACCAAATATGCAATTCTGGGAGACCACATCACGAGGTATGGCAACTTTACACATGTTCAACACTTCACTTTGAAGAAATTAACAGGAACCCTGGTAACAATAAAGTTACCAATAAAACTGGTGCACAAAAATACACACATTAACAAAAGTTTTGCATCACCTCAGTTCCGAGAATTCCGGAACAATTACAGATTAACATAAACATCATTCCCACCCTTTTTATTGCTCATGAAAGCCACACATTGCATGTTGTATCACTATACAGCAAGACCTTCAGAGATGGTGGTCCAGATTGCTGTACACACTGGTACGTCTAATACATAATAGCACATCCTCTTGCATTGATGCATGCCTGTATTTGTCGTGACATACTATCCACAAGTTCAGCAAGGCACTGTTCTTCCAAACTGTCTCATTCCTCAAAGGCGATTCGGAGTAGATCCCTCAGAGTCGTTGGTGGGTCACATCGTCCACAAACAGCCCTTTTCAATCTATCAGTGGCATGTTCCATAGGGTTCATGTCTGGAGAACATGCTGGCCACTGTAGTCGAGCGACGTTGCTATCCTGAAGGAAGTCATTCACAAGACGTGCACAATGAGGGCGTGAATTGTCGTCGATGAAGACGAATGCCTCGGCAATATGCTGCCGATATGGTTGCACTATTGGCCAGAGGATGGCATTCACGTATCGTGCAGCTGCTACCACGCCTTCCATGAACACCAGTGGCATACATCGGCAATACATAATGCCACCTCAAAACATTAGGGAACCTACTCCTTGCTGCACATGCTGGACAGTGTATTTAAGGCGTTCAGCCTGACCGTGTTGCGTCCAAACACGTCTCCAATGATTGTATAGTTGAAGGCATATGCGACACTCTTCAGTGAAGAGAACGTGATGCCAATCCTGAGCGGTCCATTCGGCATATTGTAGGCCCCATCTGTACCACACTGCTTATTGTCGTGGTTCCAAAGATGAATCTCGCCTTGAAAGTTGGGAGTGAAGTTGCGCACATGCAGCCTACTGTGCAGAGTTTCATTCGTAACACAAAGTCCTGTGGCTCCTCGAAAAACATTATTCAACATGGTGGCGTTACTGTCAGGATTCCACTGAGCCATCATTCGTAGGTAGCGGTCATCCACTGCAGTAGTAGCCTTTGGGAGGCCTGAGCGAGGCATTTCATCGACAGTTCCTATCTCTCTGTATTTCCTGCATGTCCAAACAACATCGCTTTGGTTCACTCGGAGATGCCTGAACATTTCCCTTAATGGGAGCTCTTCCTGGCACAAAGTAACAATGCGAATGAGATAGAACCGCGGTACTGACCATCTAGGCATGGTTGAACTACAGACAACAAGAGCCGTGTACCTCCTTCCTGGTGGAATTACTGGACCTGATCGGCTGTCAGAGCCCCTCCATCAAATAGGTGCTGTTCACACATGGTTGTTTACATCTTTGGGCGAGTTCAGTGATATCTCTTAACAGTCAAAGGGACTGTGTCTGTGATACAATATCCACAGTCCTTTCCACCAAATCCAAACTACACACTACTGAACAGTCATTTCACCAGAAGCACTCTACACATTTGAAACATCATCATAAAAAATGAATGTGAAGGTCATCTAAAAAACGGAACGATGGATGTTGTGGAAAATATTCAAGCTGAAGATCCAACATGGCATCTAGGTGTACAAAAGTTAAAAAAAAATTATCTGCATGGAAAAAACATTTGCACTTTTGTGGACATATAGCATGAATGGACGACTAACAATTTAGTAAGAACATCTTCCACAGCATAAACAGGATCATAAAAACCAAAGTATAAATGCAATATCCAAAAAAGATCTCAAGCTAGCAGCTGTTGTCCTGCTGGCAATTGCGTGGAAACAATACAGACAGAATGCTGAGTCTCGTAACTTCATGTCCCAACAAACAACAGAAAAGAGTCTGACCCCAAAATGTATGGTCTCTAGTACGACAGTATAATGATATATCTTATTGATAGAACAAAGACGTTTTGGGGAGATAAGAATGCGAAGAAAGTTCTATGACCACTTTAAAGAACCAAAGAAAATAATAATTATAATAGCAAAATAGTTTTAATCTTTGACTTCCGACCACGGTTCTGGGTTGTTTTACTTGATCATATATGTCAGAGCTGGTAATCATCTCCAAGTATTCGCACTTTAGAACATCTCTTTTCCACTCACAGCTTGCCGGGATTCGGAAGAAAATAACTGAGCTCTTTGTTGTACTTAATCTGAAACGGCGTGCTATAGCCTTTCGTGTTGAGAATAAAATATAAAAAGAAAAAAAAATCTGCAATTCATTAGTCATAGCCACAGAATTTAAGAAATACGTGAAATTTAATTACTAATTCTGCATCGTTGATGAACTCTGCATGATCTTGAAGCCACCATCATCACCGATGCCACTGGAATGCTGCACCCAATATTATGTCTGCATATGGTCCTTCGACATATTCTAGAAATGCCTTGTAGCACTGATCTATGACGTCATTTGCAGGCCATGTATTTGGACCAGGGAGGTTAAAGAAAATGGTTCAAATGGCTCGGAGCACTATGCAACTTAACTTCTGAGGGCATCAGCCGTGTAGAACTTAGAACTAATTAAACCCCACTAACCTAAGACATCACACACATCCATGCCCGAGGCAGGATTCGAACCTGCTACCATAGTGCTCGCTTGGTTCCAGACTGTAGCGCCGAGAACCGCACGGTCACTCCGGCTGGCCCAGGGAGGTTACATGATCATACAGTTCTCATAACAAGCAGGAAAACGTAGTGCTGTGCCTGCACCTGTTATGGGACACAGCGTTAGAATTCAGTGGATGTCACAAACCAACCAGTCTCGACTTGGTACACTCATAGTAAGGTCAGCCACCTCCTAATGATGTACATACGAAGAACTACTATATGCTTTCGCTAAAAGACATTCGAATAGTCCATGTTCCTGTTGTGATCTTCAGTCCAGAGATGGGTTTGATGCAGCTCTCCATGCTACTCTATCCTGTGCAAGCTTCATCATCTTTGAGTAACTACTGCAATCTACATCGTTCTGAATCTGTTTAGTGTATTCGTGCCTTGGCCTCCCTCTACGATTTTTACCCTCTGCACTTCTCTCCAATACTAAATTGATGACCCTTGATGCCGCCTCAGAAAGTGTCCTATTAACCGATCCCTTCTTCTAGTCAAATTGTGCAACAAATTCCTCTTCTCCCCAATTCTGTTTAGTGTCTTCTCATTAGTTACATGATCTACCCTTCTAATCTTCACCATTATTCTGTACCACCACATTTCGAATGCTTCAATTCTCTTCTTGTCGATGCTATTTATCATCCATGTTTCACTTCCATACATGGCTACAGTCTATACAAATATTTTCAGGAAAGACTTCATGACAGTAAAACCTCTACTCGATGTTAACAAATTTCTTTTCTTCAGAAACGCTTTCCTTGCCATTGACAGTCTACATTTTATAACATTTCTACTTCAACCATCATCAGTTATTTTGCTCCCTTAATAACAAAACTCGTCTATTACTTTAAATGTCTCACTTCCTAATCTAATTCTTCAGCATCGCCTGATTTAATTCGACTATATTCCTTTATCCTCGTTTGATTTTGTTGATGTTCATCTTATATCCTCCTTTCAAGACACTGTCCATTCTGTTCAACTGCTCTTCCAAGTCCTTTGCTGTCTCTGACAGAATTACAATGTCATTGGCGAACCTAAAAGTTTTTATTTCTTCTCCATGGATTTTAATACCTACTCCGAATTTTTATTTTGTTTCCTTTACTGCTTGCTCAATATACGTATTGAATTACATTGTAGAGCGGCTACAACCCTGTCTCACTCCCTTCCCAATTACTGCTTCCCTTTATGCCCCTCGACTCTTATAACTGCCATCTGGTTTCTGTACAAATTGTAAATAGCTTTTCGCTCCCTGTATTTTACCCCTGCCACCTTTAGAATTTGAAAGAGAGTATTCCAGTCAACATTGTCAAAAGCTAGAAACGTAGGTTTGCCTTTCCTTACTCTTTCTTCTAAGATAAGTCGTAGGGTCAGTATTGCCTGACGTGTTCCAATATTTCAACGGAATCCAAACTGAACTTCTCCATTGTCGGCTTTTACCAGTTTTTCCATTTGTCTGTAAAAAGTTCGTGTTAGTATTTTGAAGCTGTGACTTATTAAACTGATAGTTCGGTAATTTTCACATCTGTCAACACCTGCTTTCTTGGGGATTGGAATTATTATATTCTTCTTGAAGTCTGTGGGAATTTCGCTGTCTCACACATCTTGCTCACCATATGGTAGAGTTTTGTCAGGACTGGCACTCCCAAGGCCGTCAGTAGTTCTAATGGAATATTGTCTACTCCCGGGTCTTTTTTTTTCGTATTAGGTCTTTCAGTGCTCTATCAAGCTCTACACACAGTATCGTATCTCCCATTTCTTCTTCATCTACATCCTCTTCCATTTCCATAATATTACCCTGAACTACATTGCACTTGTTTAGATCCTATACTTCTTCCACCTTTCTGCCTTCCCTTCCTTGCTTAGAACTGGTTTTCCAGCTGAGCTCTTGATATTTGTACAAGTGGCTCTCTTTTCTCCAAAGCTCTCTTTAATTTTCCTGTAGGGTTGGGGGTTGGGTTGTTTGGGGGAAGAAACCAAACAGCGAGGTCATCGGTCTCATCGGATTAGTGAAGGACAGGGAAGGAATCCGGCCATGCCCTTTGAAAGGTACCATCCTGGCATTTGCATGGAGTGATTTAGGGAAATCACAGAAAACCTAAATCAGGATGGTGGACACGGGATTGAACCTTCATCCTCCCGAATGTGAATCCAGTGTGTATTTCCTGTAGGCAGTGCCTGTCTTACCCCTAGTGATATATGCCTCTACATCCTTACATTTGTCCCATAGCCATCCCTGCTTAACCATTTTGCACTTCCTGTCGATCTCAGTTTTGAGACGTTTGTATTCATGTTTGCCTGGTTCATTTACTTTGTCCTTTCAGCTACTGAATTCAATATCTCTTCTGTTACCCAAGGAATTCTGCTGGTCCTCGTCTTTTTACCTACTTGATCCTCTGCTGCTTTCACTATTTCATCTCTCAAAGCTACCCATTCTTCTTCTACTGTATTTCTTTCCCCCATTCTTGTCAATAGTTTCCTAATTCACTCTCTGAAACTCTCGCCAACCTCTGGTTCTTTCAGTTTATCAGGTCACATCTCCTTAAATACCCACCTTTTTGGAGTTTCTTCAGGTTCAATCTACAGTTCATAACCAATAGATTGCGATCAGAGTCCACATCTGCCGCTGGAAATGTCTTACAATTTAAAACCTGGTTCTTAAATCCCTGTCTTACCATTATATAATCTATCTGATACCTTTCAGTATATCCAGCGTTCTTCCATGTATACAACCTTCTTTCATGATTCTTAAACCAAGTGTTAGTCATGATTAAGTTATGATCCGTGCAAAATTATACTCTTTCATTCCTTATCCCCATTCCATATTCACCTACTACTTTTCCTTCACTTCCTTTCACTACTGTCTATTTCCATGCCCCATGACTAATAAATTTTCGTCTCCCTTCACTGTCTGAATAATTTCTTTTATCTCATCATACATTTCTTCAGTCTCTTCGTCATTTCCAGAGCTAGTTGGCATATAGACTTGTACTACTGTGGTAGGCATGGGCTTCGTGTCTGTCTTTGCTACAATAATGCATTCACTATGCTGTTTATAGTAGCTTACCCGTGCTCCTATTTTTTTATTCATTATTAAACCTACTCCTGCATTACCCCTATTTGATTTTGTATTTATACCCATGTATTCACCTGGCTAAAAGTCTTGTTCCTCTTGCCACTAATTCCCACTATACTTAGCTTTTACCTGACCATTTCCCTTTTTAAATTTTCTATCCTACCTGCCCAACTGAGGGATCTGACATTCCACGCTCTGGCACATAAAACGTTAGTTTTCGCTCTCCTGATAACGATGTCCTCCTGAGTAGTCCCCACCTGGAGATCAGATTGAGGAACTATTTTACCTCCAGAGTATTTTACCCAAGAGGACACCATCATCATTTAATCATACAGTAAAGCTGCATGCCCTTGGGAAAAATTACGGCTGTAGTTCTCTTTGCTTTCAACCGTTCGCAGTACCAAAACAGCAAGGCCGTTTTGGTTAGTGTTACAGGGCCAGCTCAGTCAATCATCCAGACTGTTTCCCCTGCAACTACTGAAAAGCCTGCTGCCCCTCTTCAAGAACCACATATTTGTCTCGTCTCATAACAGATACCCCTCCATTGCACTTAAGGTATTGCTATCTGCATCCCTGAGAGACACAAGCTTCCCCATCAATGGCAAGGTTCATGGTTCTTCGGAAGAGGAATAGTCCATTCATCCACCAATAGTTAGATCCACCACCACAGAGACTGCTGACGCCCTGAAGTATTTGACATATCCGCTAGATAGATCACAGTTGGACATTAATACACGGAGCACCATATATAAGCGCCTGCAAGGCGACACCCTTCCAGTTCCAACTACCTCCAATTAGAAGACAGTTGTCATCTGCAGTCATCAGTTGCTGACTAGTTCCAGTCATCAGACAGTTAACGCAAGTTTGAAGATTAATCAAAGTTATAGTCGAAGTATTTATCTGTTGAGAGACGGAACTTTCAAACTCTCTAACTGCAGTCCAAACCTGAACTTCAGTTAATGTAATAATTAATCATCCACTGTGTTTGGTTAGACAATGTTGAGAACTTTTATATAAGTTTCACATCTTTTCAACAAAAAAAGCTGAATATTTATTAATGTTTATTCTTTTAATAAATGATTGTTCTTGTTTATCATGTGATACTGTAGTTATACT
The DNA here is from genome assembly GCF_023897955.1 of Schistocerca gregaria. Classification (NCBI taxonomy): domain Eukaryota; kingdom Metazoa; phylum Arthropoda; class Insecta; order Orthoptera; family Acrididae; genus Schistocerca; species Schistocerca gregaria. The sequence continues at coordinate 615,266,652 of NC_064923.1, read as the reverse complement.
GTTTTATATATATGGCATGAAATTCTGTATCTTGGAGTACACTTCATGCTACCTTTGACTTGGGCACCCAATTTCTTGTTGAATACAACAGTTATTAGGTAGTTCTTTATTCATCCATAGATCATTTAGAGAATGGTATCAGACATGTCACTTGAACTGAAAAAGGAAACATTTAAAAAATTAACTAATTTATGCATATAGCAAATTATGAAATTACTTCAATAGTCTTCATTTGTATCTTATCCTGGTCACTGCACACACTTTGCAGACACACACTCACTTCACTGCGCTGAACTGTACTGCATGCAAACACACACACACACACACACACACACACACACACACACACACACACACACACACACACACACACACACTTGACTTTTGCAGGTCTACATCTGAATACATATGCCAGAAGCTGTTATATGACATGTGGTAGTGTGGAACCTTGTACCACTACCAGTCATTTCGTTTCATACTCAAATACAGTGGAGTAAACCGACCTTCTTATGCATCTGTGCTAGTTCTAATTTCTCTTATTTTTTTCATAATAGTCCTAATGTGGAACATACATTGGCAACGGTAGAATTCTTTGCTGTCAGCTTCAAATGCCAGTGCTCTAAATTTTCTCAACTGTGTTTTGCTAAAAGAATGTAGTCTTTCCTGCAGTGATTCCCATTTGAGTTTGTGAAGCATCTCCATCATGCTCATATGTTGATCGAACCTACTGGTAGAAAATCTAGCACCCCACCTCTGAATTGCTTCCATGTCGCCCTTTAATCTGATCTGGTGAGGACCCCAAACACTTGAGAAGTATTGAAGGATAGGTTATCATGGTGTTCTAGAGGTGATTCATTTACAGAGGAACCACTCTTACATAAAGTTCTTCAATAAACTGAAGGCGACCATTTGCATTACCTGCTACCGCCCTTACACGCTCGTTCCATATCGTATCACTTTGCAACGTTATGCCTGGATATTTACTTGACATGATTGGGTCAATCAGGACACCACTAATGCTACACTTGAGCATTATGGGAATCCTCTTCCTACACTTAGAGCAAGCTGCCATTCATCAACCAACCAGAAATTTTGTCTAAGTCATCTCATATCCACCAACAGTCACTCTTGGGCACTCCTAACGATACTCTTGTCTCTGATAAACACTTGATGCACCATGTGGCAGCTGACCATCAGTACAAATAGACGAAGATCAATATGAGAGAAGACGTGATATCATTCGACCATCCGATTGGTGATCAGCAACAACAGCCAAGGCAGCTTTGCCACTTAACATACCCATGAGTAAGGCTCATTCCAGGCACAATACAGAATGCTACGAAACTGCGATTCACGCACGAAGAGGTTCACCTAGGAACACGTTATTCGAATAGTTTTTAAAAGTCTAATTTAAGGATGAAATGAATTTTTAAAGAAAAACAGTGTGCTCTGTCTCGAGTTCATTTAGTCATGAGGTGAGTGTCACTTAAACCTCAACAAACAGCAACAGGAGGTTAGTTTAGATACGTGTTTTATTCCATATATTCCTGGTGAGAAGATTCGCAAAGATTCACAATATATCATAAATAGAGATAAATAATACATGTACAAGACAGGGGTATGCTAATTTTCCTTTCATAAATCCTTTGTCACGTAGTCTTCATGGATATCTAGTAAGTCAAAACCTTATACATTTTCCATTTGAAAGATACTAATAAACCTGTCACAAACATATATATATTACACGGAATAGCATAATTCTAGGGCTATTGTAGCGAGACACGGCGCAAGAAAGACGCTGTGTGACATGAACAGTGTTATTCTCAAAATCCCGGCAATCAAAGTTCTAATACCTTTCAACAAACAAATTATTCTTTCAACTGGGATCTCAAATGCTCAAGTTAAAATACGGAAAAAAATATTTTGAGGGCGTTTAAGGGATGGCAGAAAACTAGTTGACATAAGAGGCCTGCTACATTGTCAACCAGTGTGAAACCTGAGTTTTCCCCAGCATATAAAATATTCAAGTAACTTGCGGGAATGCTGCTGGGTGAGGAGTCGACAACCGCTGATAATGTCGTCAGGTGCACGTCCTGTCATTTTCAAGGCACAGATGCAGCAAGAAAGCGTCAAGGAAAGGAGTTTAAAACATCAGTATGCAGTAGATATCTGGAAAGATGACACACACACACATACTGTCATCACGCAACCAAAGATGATTGATGTCAGAAGTTATTGATAGTGAATATTAATAATCAACAGCTAAAATAGCATTCCCTCTGATCCTCTGCTTTTTGACAAGGAAGTGAGCTGTATTCCAGTCAGAATTTAAGAAAATTCCGTAGGGTGACTGGGATCGACTCCTGGCACAGCTAAGGATTTTTCCTTTTCAATTCAGTTCAGTCTCTTTATTCATCCATTAACAATATACATTGTATCGATGTAGTCAATTACAATATAATTTCTTATATTTACTCATTACAAAAACTTGAATGATAAATATAAATATTTCATATCAGTATATATAAATGATATTACTTTTCCATATTCAGATATTCTTCAGTGATATAAAAACTATGTTTTAGTGAACATCCTTTAAGATATACCTTGAATTTAAGAAATTTTTTAATTTTCTTTATTGTAGAAGGCAATGCACTAAAAAGTATTTTGGGCTGGTAGTTTACACTTTTTTGGTATAATGCTCCTTTGTGGGTGTCACTGTGAAAATCATCTCTGTTCCTTGTTTCATGGTTATGAACATGATTATTTAATGTTGAAAATTCATGGTGAGTTTTCAGAAAGCAGATACGTTCATAGATGTATAAGCTAGGAAGAGTCATTATTTTAAATACTTTAAATATTTCCCTGCATGACACTCTACAGGGTACCCCTTTCATTATTCTAATAGCCCTTTTTTGAAATTTGAATACTTGTTTTGCATTAACTGTATTTCCCCAGAAGATTACACCATATCTAAGCGAGCTGTTCATATAAGTGTAACAGGCACACAGCAAAGATTCAGTGTTGTAACATTCCCAAAGCATTCTCAGCACATAGCAGCAATTACTTAGTTTTTTACTCAAAACTTCTAGATGCTTTTCGCATCTCAAGTGCTCATCCGCCCATATACCCAGGAATTTTGTGTATGGATCTTGTACAATAACATAGTTCCCTAACTCAGCTTTTACTCTTCTTCTAGCTTTACTTTTAATATTACTGAAATTCATCAATACCATCTTATCCTTATTTATGATCAAAGCATTATCGCTAAACCATTTTCCTGTCTCATTTATCGTCCCAGAGACACTCTGCTAGGGATTATCCTTGGTGTATCCTTTTATAAAAATGCTAGTGTCGTCAGTGAACGTCAATGTTTCTGCAACTGTCAGATTACTTTTTACTTTACATGTGGCAATGGCCCTATTGACCATATGCCTGCTCTATGAGCCTCTTCCACTTCTGCCTGTCCAATGCGCTGTTTGTCCAGTTGCTGTTGCTGTTCATCCTAGTTGTGTCCTCCCGAATGTTATCCCACCATCTGATTCTGGGTCTCTGTCTCCCTTTCGTTCCATCTATTGTTCTGCTGGATGCCATTCTAGGTAGTCTACTCTCTGTCATTCTTGCTATATGGCCTGCCCAATTCAACCGTCTCCTCTTGAGCACTTCGACAATGTGACAGTGTTGGTACAGCCCTCTTAATTCTTCATTTCTTCTTATTCTCCATTTCATGTTATTTTTGTCGTATACAGGTCCCAAAATTTTCCTTAGTATTTTTCTTTCGAATATCAACAGTTTTTCTTCATCTTTCTTTCTAGATATTAATGTTTCAGATCCATATAACATCACAGGTATAATGATCGGGTGATATCTGTGGATTTTGGGGTTACTGCTAAGTGATCTTTTTCTTAGAATTTTGATGAAACTAAAAAGTGTCTTGCTTGCTGTTGATAAATGGGCATCTGTTTCTATCTGTTCTGTTGTTATTACTAAAAAGACTTCCTAGGTACTTGAAGTGGTCAACAGTCTTGAAACTGAATCCATCTACAGTCAGATGTGCATCTTTTCTGGTTTTCTTACTTACGGGCAGGTATTCTGTCTTTTCTTCATTAACATGTAATCCTGTTTTCTCAGCAATTTTGTAGTACTTTTGCATCTTTCTGATTAATTCTCTTTTGGAGCTACTTACTAGTGCTACATCGTCAGCATAGGCAAGTCTTGTAATGTTCAGATCCTGTAGCTGGATCCCTTGTGGACTGGTTTTAGAAAATTCTCTATCGATCTTCTATAGGACGAGGTTAAATAAAATAGGGGAAATGGCGTCCCCTAGTCTCAGTCCAGTGTACACCTTAAAATTTTCCGTTTCTCCTACTGGTGTCTTTATGTGACATAAAGTTTCATCTACACACATTTTGACTAATCTGATTAATTTTGATGGTATTTTAAATTCCTTCATTATATTTAGGAGTGTCTATCAGTGTATACTATCATAGGCCTTCTTAAAATCTATGAATAATCTGTAGACATCTATATTCAATTCCTGCACCTTCTCAGTTACTTGTCTTAGGGTGAATAAGTGATCTGTCAGATGGTTTGGCAAATTGTTTATATACACCAAGAACAACAGAGGGCCTAACACGGACCCCTGGGGCACTCCACAGCTAGTTTTTTTTTTAATCTGAAAGATACTCTTTGCCTTCATGACTTATTTGTACTTTCTTGTTGCCTGTCAGAGAGATGAGACTTGAACCATTTGAAGACCAGTCCCCGGACGCCATAAAATTCTAATTTCATGAGCAATAAGTCATGGCTGTATAGATCAAACGCTTTAGATAAATCTAAGGATGTTCCGCAGATTAATTCGTTATTGTTCAAGACGTTTAGGACCATTTTCATGAATTGGAAGACTGTCATTTCTGTGGATCTGTTCTTTCTAAACACATTTTGACCATTAGTCAGTATTACATTTTTATTCAGGAAGTCAGCTAGCCTTTCATATATTACACTTTAAATTACTTTAGAGAAACCTGACAATAATGACATTGGCCTATAATGATTTATGTCAGCTGTACTTTCTTTTCTATGAAGTGGCTTTATTATGGAGAGTTTTAGTTTTGATGGGAACACCCCTGTCCTGAATGGAGTATTAATAATGTCAGTTAGGTGGGTATCTACACTGGTAGAACTATGTTTGATTACCTTGTCTGGAATTTCGTCAGTACCACAAGACATCTTATTTTTTAATTTATTAACAGCATTTCTAACTTCACATTCTGTTACTGGGTACAGGAACATTGTATTATCACAAGTTGGCACTTTGATGGGAGGATTGGAATTGACTCCACTCAGCATCATGAAGCTAGCTGAGAAGTTCCTTGATCCACTGGCAGTGGCTCCAGGTCACGAAAACTGACAATGGCTGGGAGAGTGGTGCTGACCACACACCTGTCCTCACCGCATCCAATGACGCCTGTGGCAGAAGATTACTGATTGGTCAGTCACACACACTTACAAGAACCAAGCTAATCTGCTATTGCAGAACAATGCATTGGCACTGGTTGTTCTATAGGATCTAATAACATGGATACTCTGGCATACACTTCCAGCTATTAAAGAAACGATCTTGCTGATTGTTATCATATTCTCCTCTTGAGCTCCTTGAATATATGAGTTATTGTCAGTCACACTCCGAACCATAATGAGTTCTTGTTTACCATTCATAATAATCTGTCTCATGTCCTCAAAGTATCCCATAAACAGTTTTGGAGGTATGCATGCAGTAAATCCCTTGTACTCTTCAACTGCTCTATCCTCTGGATCGTCTATGAACCATCCTGCATTTTCTAACCTATGCAAATCTGCTGGTGATGCCGAGACGTATGTTTTAATGGTTGATGTTATGCCGACATAGCGCATATGGTTCATCTCAGATCCATTGAGTTCGTAGAGTATCTCTTGGAACAGGAATGCTAAACTATTACGTGTCAGTTTGGATCCCATGGTATCACTGCCGTCAGTTTTCTTGAATGACCCCTCTACATAAATGAAACTCTTGGATGGAAACATGAGTTCGTCTTGGTGCTGGATGACAATCCTGATTTCATCGTTCTTCTTAAACGTATTTGAAGCGTAAGGTTTATGAGAGAAGTATTCCTGACGTCTAATCCTCTCATCATACTCTACTGGACTGGTTATATTGAGTGATGACGTCATTGCACGGTTTCAGACCAACTAATTTAAGAAACTCATAGTTCGCAGGAGTTATTACTTTGCTGTTCGGTAGCGAAGTGACATGCTGTCAATTGCGTGCACTTGTTTTATGCTGTATGCCCATCCTGTCTTAGATGTAATCGTACGCTGATTTCCTCACCATGACAGTCAATAAGTTGATTATTCTGGTCAACAATACGCAGCTCCAAATACTCCAATGTCTGGGCTGTTACTGGAAGGTATATTGCATTGGCAGGGGCCTCAACAATCTTATACCCCGTTGCAACTGAGGGGAAGAATCCGTAAATAGTGTGAATCAGACTGTCGTTGAGATAGGAGTTCGTTGCAATGTTACACTCGACACGGATTGTGCTGACTAGGAGTATGTACACTGTCTTATCCGATCCTTCTTCAAAATCTGTCCTTTTGTGAAACCCAAGAGGCGCCTTATTGAACCTTTCTGGTTAAAGTCAATTGTTGAATTTACAGTCCTTATTTCAGATTTAAGTGTATTGATGTTTGCATATAGTCCAATACCTTTTCCAGACTGTTTCAAGACTTCGTTTAAATCGTTGATATCGTAAGCACCCACTTCTATTTTCACAATATCTTTTTCACCATTAATATCCAGATGCAGTTTATTGTTAGTCTCGGTGATATTCGGGATGCTGTTGTACATCTCCAGTCCAATCAATGCAATACTTCATTGACCAACGCTCAAATCAATTGGCAGGAAGTAATTTGCATGCAATACAGATGATCGTCCTTTTAAAGTCGAAGTGTCCAACATTGCATCTGAACCTTCAACTGATGAACGAATGTTTAAACCTCCTCCTTATATAGCGTACTTCTTCTTTGTGAATGTCAAGAGAAACATGATGCATAGATGTCCACAGAGATGGCTATTAAAGTCCTGATAGCCTCGATAATTATAGAGTACGTGTCTTCTATGAGTGAAATATTGTTGTAATTCTTCTGGTGGCTGCAGGTCACCAAATGAGTCGAAATAGTAGACGGTATCCGCGTCTTCCATAACATATGACACCCAGTGGGTGCCGGAGCCTCCAGCAACATCTAAATTCACAATACCGCATTCACCAGTTTTCCACATAGTATTCGGTAATGTATCCCGCTTAAACACGCCACGGAGTATTGGTATCTTGCATTTATCTCTAACAAACTTAAGAAGATCTGTATTTGTTGAGTGGTCGAGCTGGTAGGAGCGCTAGTGGGCTTTTTTAAATTTATGAATAGACCAAGCCCTTTCCTGTACGGTTTCAAGTATAGTACTTTTCCAATGGCTCGCCTCTTCTAACTGTGCTTTCGAGTTTCGAGCGTTCTTGACCGTTTGAGCAATAGCTGCAGCACCATCGGCGAAGGAACACCTACCACCGAGAGGGCCGGTATGAAAAAAGGATTAAAACCGCCGGATGTCTTGGGTATTGGTAGAAATTGAAGTGCTTTAACCGATCCTCTTCTTCTTCTTCTTGCCGCATCTTTCTGCTTCAGTGCGTTTTTAGCTTCATGCAGTTCTTCAAACAGCCCTTCTTGTTCTTCTTGTTCTTGTTTAGTGCGCAACGTGCAACGTTCATAACTCATTTGAAATTCATCACTCCTAAAACCCAACTCGATTTCTCCATGCATGGTTTTATCAACTGAAAATGATGTGATGCGTTGACCTATACCAATATCCTTTCTTCTCCTTACCGCCTTAGCCTCATCAGCTAAAATCCTACCTGCAATGCAACGACTTGATAGATCTTATTTGCAGTGTATGCTGTGTCGTGTTCCATACGCTCTTCGTCGAGCAGATTAACTGCCTTATCACCTCGCTCCAAGTGTTTCTGAATTTTTGTCCCAGATCCACAGTAGTTACACCCAGGGATGTGTAATTCGACCGGTAGTCTGTCTAGAATACCACCACCTCCTCTAATGTGTCTCCTACCACGCATGTTGCACTACTGTGGTGGTTATGGAGAATGAACGCCCATTATATAGCAAATCACCGCCATCAGTCCATTTGTTTTGTGTAGCAGAAAAACCAAGCCATTTGACTAGTGTTATATTTCCCCGACGTCTTACGACTCTCTCCACGGGAAAAACATCCAGTTCTGAGCTTTTCTGCATCTCCTCGGTGTAGAAGAGGCCTGCAATTTCTTCACCTTTACTATCCTTCAATATATAAGTTCTAGGATTCGTTCATTGCACTTTTGAAACTGTAAATATCTCAGTTGACCAGTTCGGTAGGTATGATTTTCAAATGCCATATTGTCTTTTGAAATACGTACCAAATCACCTACATTAAATTTCTGTTACCGTGGGTCCAGCATCTTAATGCGATAGTACACGGTATCCATGAATCCATTATCGCGAACATCGCTTGGTCTCATTTTTATTGTGCTGTTATTTTTTGTTCTATTATACTGAGCAATTATTTCTGGGAGGATATCAGTCCATTTGTATGAGCGGCGAAGGTTAAAACGCATCCACATTCGACCTTTTATGGTTTTGTTCAGGCGCTCCACGATATTCGCCTTCAGGTGAATGAATGTCGAGTAGTGATGTATTCCGTACCGCTGCATTACTGTCTTGTAATACCTATTGTAAAACTCCCCACCGTGATCGGTTTTCAGGTTGCCTGGACATCGATTTGTTCCTGTCTGTAGCAAACGCTCATAAACATCAGCGACATTTCGAACCGTTTTTGTTTTGAGAGGTAATGCCCGTGCTAATTTGGAGTATGTATCAATAACCATTAAAATGTATTTGACTCCATTATTCTCATGTGAATATTTCCTAATATGTACAAGATCGGCTTGCCACAAGTCATGCAACCCTTTAATTATAACACGAATGCGAGGGCATGTTTTGCGTGCTGGCTTGTGCAGTACTTGAACTACTGTCTCCATACTTATACGATAATACCTCTCTCTCTAAGCTCCGAGACTATCGAAACAACCTCATTCTAATGAGCTGTATTACCTGCAGCAGCTGATGCCACGAGCAGTCATAGTCGCTCTATTAGTTCGTTGGGGTCGTCATAATATATATACTGAGGGATTCGGTTGGTCACTACTTTATGCTCAATGTCAATACTGTCACCACTGCTGCCGCTGTTGTTTTCGGCTTCAAGTATTGGTTTTATAACGTTTTTTATATTTTCTGTTGCACAGGCTTTTCGTGATCTTGTGTACACCAGTCATGTGCAATATTTCATGGTACGTTTCCCTATTATTAATTAAATAATTTATAGGTTTTTTGATAGGTCTTAGGAAAATAAGATTCCTTAAGCCGGGTGTTCTCTCAAACCGTCTATCACCAATCTGGATTGTGTCTTCAGTTACAGTTGTAGGATGCGTACCCAATATGTACGGTCTTCCCCTGCTAACGCCGAATGTTCTATCTATCTGAGCTGGGGTGTGACGAATAATGAACTCATCAATGGCAACACCCTCGTTATTGTGTGTTTTTGCTTTTGCTGAGAACTATCGGAGAGATTCAGTAACCGGCTTAAAGGTCTCTCTTAATGTTTTCTGTAAACCCATATGCCCTAACCTCAGCAGCCACAATGTCTCACGAACTGCTTTCCGCGCATGAATCACTTTCTGCTTCGTCGACATCTTGGTGTATATTAATCAGACATTTCCGCAGCTTGAGGCTTTATATATGTGGTTATTTTCTTCCTCCTCTTACTGTGATCCTGATCGCCCTTCTCAACAACAAGGAAGTCTACATCTATTTTCCCCTGAATAGCATCGACCTCTTCAATTAAGTAGCTTACTTAACGCATTCACCATTTTCAGAAGAGTGTGGTAATATGTCTCTAGTTCCCTGTGCATGCCTGCAATTTTATGTGCAATAGCCTGAATTTTCGCATCCAAGAACATGTTCATGTTCTGTCTGTGTACACCCATCCTCTCAGGTTAAGGGGTAGACATAAGCGCGAATTTGTGCATGGTGTAGAGTAGATTGATGTACTAACCCCTCATTACCGTCCTATATATGCAAAAATTCTTGAAAGTTTCGTCTGTACCTTCCATCAGTCAGTTTTATTGTTTTATCAGTGACGAGAAACCCATACTGTGAATGATTCCAGCAATCTGCACATATCTTTACAAAATCATTGAATGACATGTCTGTTCTGACATGTGCTTGGTCAATGTGTTTTAAATGCAGGTGTCTTTTTTGAAGGTTATAATGAGGTTTGAGTTATCCCTAACCAGCTGTTTGGGGATTCTGGATAATGTTTGACTTAGATAAAATACATTAGCACCCATGTGCTGACCGAAACTGAAACATTTTCGAATTTTGTCAAGGGTTTTCCACAGAAACCTGGTCAAATATGAAGACTGTGTTTGGCTTTGGTTTTGCAGGTGGAGGGATATCACCACTTTCACTGAATGTCGTGTATGTAATACCATCTACACCATGCAATATCTCTTGCAATAGCCTATACTTGGGTTGAAATATTAAGAATACACAAACATGTTCAAGTTGAACCCCATCTACATGTGTTAGCAGAGTCATGAGGACACTGACATTCCTGCAATTGGATGGACCTACAATAATTGCTCATATATTATCAGGAAGGAGAATTCTGTTCTTCTTTTTCTTCTTGAGGTCTTCAGTTGCATCTTCACACGGCCAGTCACCTACAACAAAGTCCTTATAATGAGGGTGCTTCACTCAGACCGCCATGACACTAAATGCGCCGGGTACAAACATGTAGTTGACCTCTATATATAGAATAAATACACTTGAAACGATAAAAAATAGTATGTGTACCCACTATAGCTCCATCACTTAATTGACTGACCTATATTGACTACACAGAGAAAAGAGGAGTAAATCGATCCTCACAGTAACTTGTATAGCACTGAAAAAAATATTTGTAATACTTTGATTATAATGAGAGAGAGGTATGAAATAAAACACAAACACGGTTTCAGATTATACATAAATTATTTATTTAAAAATCGTACATGGGGTGTAGTATTTCAGGACTATCACTACAATCTGTATGTATTTTCTTCTTCTTCACATCCGTACAGTATTTACCAAATAAAGCTTGTTGGCAAGCAATAAATTCAGTGCGTATGTTACTCAAGCCAATAGGTGACTCACAGTACTCAGGTTTTTCAGACACACATTTGATATGTGTGTCTTTAGGCTCGGGCTTCATATGCGAACAAAGGTGTTGCTTAAGATCGTCAACATGCATACTATGCACACATAGGGAGGTTACAAATTCACTGTATGCTGAGTCTATCGTAGGCAACCAGCGATTCAGTATGTCCAGTACAATACGTATGACTGAGGGATGTCTTAGATAAACACAGTCGTCACCTGATTTGACACATAATGCACAGTCATCATACACTGTTGTAATAGAATAAATACACTTGAAAGTATAAAAAATAGTATGTGTACCCACTATAGTTCCATCACTTAACTGACTGACCTATATTGAATACACAGAGAAAAGAGGAGTAAATTGATCATCTCCGTAACTTGTATAGCACTGAAAAAAATAATTGTAATACTTTGATTATAATCAGAGAGAGGTGTGAAATAAAACAGAAACACGGTTTCAGATTATACATAAATTATTTATTTAAAAATCGTACATGGGGTGTAGTATATCAGGACTATCATTACAATCTGTAGGTATTTTCTTCTTCTTCACACCTGTACAGTATTTACATATAAAGCTTGTTGGTAAGCAATAAATTCAGTGCGTATCTCACTCAAGCCAATAGGTGACTCACAGTACTCAGGTTTTTCACACACACATTTGATATGTGTGTCTTTAGGTTCAGGCTTCATATGCGAACAAAGATGTTGCTTAAGATCGTCAACATGTATACTATGCACACATAGGGAGTTTACAAATTCACTGTAAGCGGAGTCTATGATAGAGAACCAGCGATTTAGTTTGTCCAGTCCAAGACATATGACTGAGGAATGTCTTAGATAAACACAGTCGTCAGCCGATTTGACACATAATGCAGAGTCATCACACACTGTTGTAATAGAAAGTGTCACACCAGTAAGGTGAATGTCCAGGGGAGAATGAGTTGTATAATATTCTGTAGTCACGTGCTGATTGATGTAGCGCTCTGCACCACATATTTCATCCCAGTCGAACTCGGTAATTGGCACTTTAACACATCTGGATACATTTTCAATCTCCATTCTAGCGTGAAACACCCAGACATGATGCGCTTCTATAGCAATGTTCACATGTTTCAATCCACTATTAATTAAATTGTATGTGGAAGTGAAAACCGTAGGTGCACTTGATGCATTTTTCTTATCTACAATATCTGCACTCTGTGGGTGTGCTACCACAGGGACGTTTTGTTGGGATGGTTCATATGTTGGTGTCCTGTACTGACCTCCATCTTGTTGCTGTTTAACAGCGCCAGTGACAGCAGTCGATGCGTTGGGGGCAGATCGCATGTCCTCATCACATAAATCGATGAGTGGCATAGAGAGAATCAACTCCTTGTCCTGATGCAACAAGTGGGCTATGTGCGTTACAGGATCCCACGTGGGCACTCCTGGTTCAGATGCGCTGGAGGGTATTGGTGTAGGTCTAAACAAGATGGCAGGCGAGGATGCTACAGGTCTGGATGTGTCAGCAGAGCTAGGCATGTTGATTCTCGACCCTGTTGAACAAAAATGAGGAAGCATTAGATATGGGCCAATAGGTGAAAACTTCGAATAATAATAATAGTAATAAGCTAACAAGCTAGAATAATATGATATGTGACACTTACGTTTCCATTTAATCTTGTTCTGCATGACTGTGCTGGACTGCAACTGCTGTTGGCACTTTATAGTTCTTCTTCTTCTTCTGCTGCTGACCGACTGAAAAAGACTGAGGCCCCGGAGCTGCTGAGCTTCACGTATATCTCCTATAATGATGTCACGAGATACTTCCATCCTATTGGCCAAAGTCTAACATGTGACTCGATTAAGGGTATCTATTGGTTTCCACCATTTCCCCCGCACCATCTTGGACTACATCACGAAACAGACGATGACGCCCTCTGGTTCAGGTACTGGGTACTAGGTCCTCACCATCTGGCGAATATACTGTTTGCCGCCATCTTGAATAACGGTACTGACGTCATGGTAGTGTCCTCTGGTGGCAAGGAAATTAACTAAGTCAGTTGGCCTCTGGACCTCGTGGTAAACACATTGGGTGCTGACATCTTGGATTACACCACAGATGAGAGCGCCCTCTGGTGGTGGCGATGTGTACTAAGCAGTTGGGCTCTGGATCTCATGGCGAGCACATTTGCATGAAATTGGTTAAATAATAAAGACTTATCACCAAGTCCTATTTCCACATGAATCCCTAGGAGGAGGTGGCGGTCGAGCAACTGAGGTTAGTACAAGTGTCCTATCTTTTGCTCCATTTTCTTACCTTAGCAGTGAAATATCAAGTGACCGTTGTTTACTGTTAAAATTTAAACTTGGCACCAGCTTGTAGGAGGAAGTGGCGGTTGGGAGGCTTAGATTAGTGGAGGTAGCCCAAGTGAGCTATCTTCGCGCGATTTTCTTTGCCTAGTAGAGATAACTGGGGTGTGATGCATTATCCTGTTGGAATTTGAACTTCCCGTTATTTTCTGGGGGAGGGGGGCGTGGCACTTTCCCGCCAAAATTCAAACCTTCCCCCAAATTCGGCCATCTCGAAAGACGTCAAAGCCGCCATCATGGATGACGTCATGTGTTGTTGCGAAGACTACCCGACGCCATCTTAGATGACGTCATCGCCGCCATCTTGGATACATCTGGAAACAAATACAGACTGTGCTCGTACCCCTGTTGTGCCAATACTGCTGCCTCTGGATAATGGGGTCTTGGGCTTGATTCCCAGCTGGGTTGTGGATATTCTCTGCCCAGGGACAGTGTGTTTGTGTTGTCCTTATCATTTCATCATCATCATCTTCATCATTTGTGACAGTGTCTAGATTGGATTGCGAAAAAATGGACTGTGTAAGAACTAGGACTTTGTACGGGCTCTGATGAGCATGCAGTTGAGCGCCCCACAAACCAAACATCACCATCATCATCATCATCAGAACTTGTTCACAAAAGGCAAAGGTCCCAAGTTTGAGTCTCGATCCGGCGCTCAGTTTTAATCACCTAGAAAATTTCATTTCAGCATACTCTGTGCTGCAGTATAAAAATCTCATTCTGGAAACATCCATCAAGCTGTGGCTAAACCACATCTCTGAAATATCCTTTCTTCCAGGAATGCTAGGCATGAAAGTTTCACAGAAGAGCTTCTGTGAAGTCTGGAAGGTAAGAGATGACATACAGGTGGAAGTAAAGCTGTGAGGATGGTTGTGAGTCCCCTTGGGTAACTCACTTGCTAGAACTCTTGCTCGTGAAAGGTAATTATCCCAAGCTCAAGTCTCAGTCCAGCACACAGTTTTAATCTTCCTGGAAGTTTGAAAGACAAAATAATGAAAAGTAGCCGAAATGAGAACAGTGGGCTCATGAAGCAGATAAAGTTAAGAAATTCTGCTATGGAGGCACAAAATAACTCATGATGGATGGAGGACTTAAAAAACAGATTATCACTGGCCGAAAGGACATTCCTTGCCAACAGGAGTCTATTAATATCAAACATATCTCTTAATTTGAGGAAGAATGTTCTGAGAATGTACGTTTGGACCTTAAAATTGTATGATAGTGAAACACGGACTGTGGGAAAATCAGAAAAGAAGAGAATCGAAGCATTTGAGATATGGTGCTGCATACAAATGTTAAAAATTAGATGGACTGATAAGGTAAAGAACGAGGGCGTTCTCAGTAGAATCGGCGAAGAAAACGACATATGGAAAACAGTGACAAGAAGAAGGGACAAGATGATTGCACGTCTGTTAAGACTAGAGAGGGCTGTAGTAGGAGTGCTGAGTTTGGATTACATCCAGAAATTATTTAGGAATGAATTGTATTATTACTCTGAGGTTAAAAGTTTTGCACAGGAGAAGTAATCGTTGTGAGACACGTCAAACCAGTCAGAAGACCAATGACTCAAAAAAAAGTATCATCTGAAAAGATGTCAAATCCTATGGTTTGCCTAAGATGCTTCCATAGTTGAGAAGGCGTTCTGGTTCCAATTTCTTCTTAAAAGATCTGGCTTATATGTCATTCAGGTGTCATCGAAAAATATAACAATAAAAACTCTTTTATCATACCATAATTTTTTGGTGTAGACAGAGAAGCAATAATATCACATGAGATGAGAATATTCAGCTAAATTATTCTGCGCTGCTACGAACTACTAAGGTTTGCTTATTGTCTGTTATTTCGTAAGCTTTTAGAATAATTAATTATTAATTCAACTACTTGAACACAAGTATTTGGTTGGCTGGGCTGGAATGCTGGTATTTTTGGAAATGTTCCTGATCTCAGTGGCTTGTAGCTAACCATTTGTTGAAAGGGCATCAATCTGCCAGACTGAGATGGCGAAACTACATGGCATACTCGCGATGTGGTAGTACACATGGAGCATATCTCGCCCAGCTGTGCAGCTATTACCGGTGTGGTAGTGAAATCGAGGTACATGTCACATGGCTGCAACGGTCGAATAGTATGGTGCAAGGCGAGTGGAAATGTTAGTTTCGATCTGACGTGATAGAATCCGGCACGGTTGTATCCTTCAAAAGAACTGATTGATTGTGGAAGTGTTGTACAAGTGAGATTCTGTAGGAGGTTTGATGGCCTGTGGCATCATTGAATATGTTTGTACCTACACTAACGAGATTTGCTATTGATTGCTTTGATCGAGGCTTGGTCTTTCATTATCTCTATTATCCATCTAGTTTATAGTCTGAGCCTCCTGCCTCCTCCAAGTTGCTTCATGCTGTGCTGATGAAATGGTGATGGTGTACAGTTCGATTTTGAGTCTTGGTTCTGGTTGAAAAACTCCGCTTCTTTCTGGCGATGTAAGTTTGCCATTGTGGGCAAATGTCCAGTGTTGTACATCAGACTGTCAGTCCAGAGTTGTCAAGTATGTACTGCCTCAGGATCACCATTGCAGTTACCCAATATTAGCAGAGCGAAACTAATCACGATCGAATACATTGTTTGGTATATAATAACTACTTTCTTCATATTACTTATCACAAGCACAATATAAGTTCACATTCTTTCAAGTTACGAACCAGAAAAAACTCGAAACTTTTCTCAAGACAGTACATTTCTCAGTCTTTTACACAGGGCAGTTTGTTTTTTTCAGTACATTGATCCTAATCAGTTCTGTTATCTTTGAATTTTAGTGTTATTCTAACTGTTGTTGCTACATGTAGATAGCATGACAAATTTTTTGAACAGTTCCCTAAAAGAAATTAGATGTTGCACCCCAGATAAAATTACATTATGTTTCTGCAAAATGAATATTTTGACAGTGGAAACATTCTCCAGAACTGTGACCTGTAGAATCACAAGACGCAAGAATGATTTTCATGAAGACTTTGCCTCCTTATCTGTCGTTCAGAGTGGAGTTATGTATTGTTGCTCAAAGGTATTCAACAAGCTACCATATAACACAAACAAGAAACTGGGAATCTACATTACAAAAAAAAATTAACAATATTTCTCATGCTGTTGTTGTTGTGGTCTTCAGTCCTGAGACTGGTTTCATGCAGCTCTCCATGCTACTCTATCCTGTGCAAGCTTCTTCATCTACCAGTACTTACTGCAACCTACATCCTTCTGAATCTGTTTAGTGTAATCATCTCTTGGCCGGCCTCTACGATTTTTACCCTCCACGCTGCCCTCCAATGCTAAATTTGTGATCCCTTGATGCCTCAAAACATGTCCTACCAACCGGTCCCTTCTTCTAGTCAAGTTGTGCCCCAAACTCCTCTTCTCCCCAATTCTATTCAATACCTCCTCACTAGTTATGTGATCTACCCATCTAATCTTCAGCATTCTTCTGTAGCACCACATTTCGAAAGCTTCTATTCTCTTTTTGTCCAAACTATTTATCGTCCACGTTTCACTTCCATACATGGCTACACTCCATACAAATACTTTCAGAAACGACTTCCTGCCACATAAATCTATATTCGATGTTAAAAAATTTCTCTTCTTCAGAGATGCTTTCCTTGCCATTGCCAGTCTACATTTTATATCCTCTCTACTTCGACCATCATCAGTTATTTTACTCCATAAATAGCAAAACTCCTTTACTACTTTAAGTGTCTCATTTGCTAATCTAATTCCCTCAGCATCACCCAATTTAATTTGACTACATTCCATTATCCTCGTTTTGCTTTTGTTGATGTTCATCTTATATCCTCCTTTCAAGACACAGTCCATGCCGTGCAACTGCTCTTCCAAGTCCTTTGCTGTCTCTGACAGAATTACAATGTCATCGGCGAACCTCAAAGTTTTTATTTCTTCTCCATGGATTTTAATACCTACTCCTAACTTTTCTTTTGTTTCCTGTACTGCTTGCTCATTATGCAGATTGAATAACATTGGGGAGAGGCTACAACCCTGCCTCACTCCCTTCCCAACCACTGCTTCCCTTTCATGCCACTCGACTCTTATAACTGCCATCTGGTTCTTGTACAAACTGTAAATAGCCTTACGCTCCCTGTATTTTACCCCTGCCACCTTCAGAACTTGAAAGAGAGTATTCAATTCAACATTGTCAAAAGCTTTCTCTAAGTCTACAAATGCTATAAACGTAGGTTTGCCTTTTCTTAATCTTTCTTTTAAGATAAGTCGTAAGGTTAGTATTGCCTCACGTGTTTCAACATTTCTATGGAATCCAAACTGATCTTCGCCGAGGTCAGCTTCTACCAGTTTTTCCATTCGTCTGTAAAGAATTCGCGTTAGTATTTTGCAGCTGTGACTTATTAAACTGATAGTTCGGTAATTTTCTCATCGGTCAACGCCTGCTTTCTATGGGATTTGAATAATTATATTCTTCTTGAAGTCTGAGGGTATTTCACCTGTCTCATACATCTTGCTCACCAGATGGTAGAGTTTTGTCATGACGGGCTCTCCCAAAGTCGTCAGTAGTTCTAATGGAATGTTGTTTACTCCCGGGGCCTTGTTTCGGCTCAGGTATTTCAGTGCTCTGTCAAATTCTTCCCGCAGTATCTTATCTCCCATTTCGTCTTCATCTGCATCCTCTTCCATTTCTATAATATTGTCCTCAAGTACTTCGCCCTTGTTAACCCTCTATATACTCCTTCCACCTTTCCGCCTTCCCTTCTTTGCTTAGAACTGGGTTTCCAGCTGAGCTCTTGATATTCATACAAGTGGCTCTCTTTTCTCCAAAGGTCTCTTTAATTTTCCTGTAGGCAGTATTTATCTTAACCCTAGTGAGATAAGCCTCTACACCCTTACATTTGTCCTCTAGCCATCCCTGCTTAGCCATTTTGCACTTTCTGTCAATCTCATTTTTGAGACGTTTGTATTCCTTTTTGCCTGCTTCATTTACTGCATTTTTATATTTTCTCCTTTCATCAATTAAATTCAATATTTCTTCTGTTACCCAAGGATTTCTATTAGCCCTTGTCTTTTTACCTACTTGATCTTCTGCTGCCTTCACTACTTCATCCCTCAGAGTTACCCATTCTCCTTCTACTGTACTTCTTTCCTCGATTCCCGTCAATTGTTCCCTTATGCTCTCTAAAACCTCTGGTTTAGTCAGTTTATCCAGGTCCCATCTCCTTAAATATGCACCTTTTTGTAGTTTCTTCAGTTTTAATCTACAGGCTGTAACCAATAGATTGAGGTCAGAGTCCACATCTGCCCCTGGAAATGTCTTACAATTTAAAATCTGATTCCTAAATCTCTGTCTTACCATTATATAATCTATCTGATACCTTTTAGTATCTCCAGGATTCTTCCATGTATACAACCTTCTCTTATGATTCTTGAACCAAGTATTAGCTATGATTAAGTTATGCTCTGTGTAAAATTCTACGAGACAGCATCCTCTTTCATTTCTTCCCCCAATCCATATTCACTTACTATGTTTCCTTCTCTCCCTTTTCCTACTACCGAATTCCAGTCACCCATGACTATTTAATTTTCGTCTCCCTTCACTACATGAATTATTTCTTTTATCTCATCATACATTTCCTAAATTTCTGCATCATCTGCAGAGCTAGTTGGCATATAAACTTGTACTACTGTAGTATTCGTGGGCTTTGTGTCTATCTTGGCCACAATAATGCGTTCACTATGCTGTTTGTAATAGCTTACCCGCACTCCTATTTTTTTATTCATTATTAAACCTACTCCTGCATTACCCTATTTGATTTTGTATTTATAACCCTGTATTCACCTGACCAAAAGTCTTGTTCCTCCTGCCACCGAACTTCACTAATTCCCACTATATCAAACTTTAACCTATCCATTTCCCTTTTTAAATTTCCTAACCTACCTGCCCGAGTAAGGGATCTGACATTCCATGCTCCGATTTGTAGAATGCCAGTTTTCTTTCTCCTGATAACGACGTCCTCTTGAGTAGTCCCCACCCGGAGATCCAAATGGGGGACTATTTTACCTCTGGAATATTTTACCCAAGAGGATGCCATCATCATTTAATCATACAGTAAAGCTGCATGTCCTCGGGAAAAATTACGGCTGTAGTTTCCCCTTGCTTTCAGCCGTTCGCAGTACCAGCACAGCGAGGCCGTTTTGGTTAATGTTGCAAGGCCAGATCAGTCAATCATCCAGACTGTTGCCCCTGCAACTACTGTAAAGGCTGCTGACCCTCTTCAGGAACCACATGTTTGTCCAGACTCTCAACAGATACCCCTCCATTGTGGTTGCACCTACGGTACGGCCATCTGTATCGCTGAGGCACGCAAGCCTCCCCACCAACGGCAAGGTTCATGGTTCATGGGGGGGATATTTCTCATTAGTAAATCATTTTACAAGTTACTTGAATATCTACATTGACGTATTTAGTAGTTGTGTTATCTTCATGGTAAGTACCAGTGTTCATTATGAAGTCACTCATCAAGTAGTAATATACTATAAACGTAACCCAGTATTTAAGGAAGCAGGTAACATTCTCTCTGAAAAATACCAATGAAATCAACTAAATATTAAGTCACCAATAGGAGATGAACAGCAGCTAGTTGGTATAACTGAAGACACAGCATCATTTTTCAAAGTAGCAGCTTTCTTTGTAATTTACTTAATTTAATTTTGGTGATATAGCCAGTATAATGGTAGTTAATACAGTTATAGGTTAAGTATATAAGATCTGTGTGCCACTTAATGATGTATACCTTGACTCATTCCATATCCATGAAAGTACTCCTTCTTGATGCATGGATGGAATATGATGAGTGAATAAATGATTCTAAGCTTATTTCAGGATTAATTATGGCAAAGGATAGTGTGCAGAATTAAGGTTACTGTAGCAAAAATATCATTCCATACAAAGCCAGTCTTTTCCTATGTTACCAAGCCTCTGTTGATATGGATATCTGTATTTAGATAAAAATTTATGGCCATATGGATGAATAAGAACTGACCACCCCCCCTCCTCCCAAGAAAACATAGAATCATGTATCAAAAGTTTAGAAAATTATTTATCTTCTTTGGTCAGATTTAGGGAAGCAGACAAATACTTCTCCAACTTTATGAAGAAAATAAGTAGCATGCTACAACATGAAGGGAACGGAACTCCTGTATAAACAACTCATGGATAGTACACATCTATTTCAGAATGAACTGCAGATATCGCCATGCTGAAGGTGTCCCAGTAATGTGTTTTCGTTATGTGTACTGATTATGAAAATAATTACAGTCAACAATATGTGCAAATGTAGCATATCTCCTAGCAATTACATGTAAATTTGATTTAATATATCCTTCGATATGCATTAATTCATGTTTGTAATGCCCAACCATTCATTTAGCAAGAATACAGATATTCAAGCATCTGTTACTCATGGAAATATTTTTTGTTACTCCAATCTGTGTGTGTGTGTGTGTGTGTGTGTGTGTGTGTGTGTGTGTGTGTGTGTGTGTTTTGTAAAAATTTCAGTTGCTTTTCCAGGTTGAGATCATCCGCAAGGAGCTGCCATATACGACAAATTGTTCTTCCACTTGGGAGAGAACTTGGTATGCATCATATGTTGGAGAAACATACAAGTACTCACTTGAGGTAAGCATGTCCTCCTACATTTCTGTGTTCCAAGTCAGGTTAAACTGATGGAACCATAAGAACTTTTGATCTAATGTAAAGACAATCAACAGACCAAAACCACCTAGCCAGATGGGAAACTAATCAAGAACCACTGTTCACCTTGTTCCTCTCTTAGAAGTATCCCTCACTGTGTTGGCATAGTGAAGTCAGTTGATTACTTTGACTTCCTAATTTCATGTTGAAGAATCCTCTGGGGTGGTCACTAAAGTAAATAAATTATATATTCAGCAGAAGTAAGCTTAAAGGATGTTTTCTCAAGTGGATAGCCTTACAACTCACAGAGGACTCTTTAACGACCTTGGCATGGTTAACATCTACATTCCAGAACATTTAATCCCTAATACTTGTAAGTGAATAATGAAAATAGTTCCAGCTAATTGTGATTTGCGCTTCATTAATGTACATACATACAAATATACATATTCGTGATCACAGACCTGCTAGATCATCCACTGACCTTACAATGATCCTTGATAGATAGTGATCTTGTGCACTTTGGACGCATTTCTCAACAATGCCCATCTTCTGTAGGTCCTTTCACAGGTCATCCTCCATCGCTTCCTTGGCCTTACAATTGGACAAGTTCCATCAGATTTCCCCATAAGCTCACCTTTCGCCTGGCAAGTGCCTGGCCTCCTGGCAATGTACCCTGTCAGGCTTATTCTTCACACTTTCATTTTCTGCATGAAGTTCAGTTGTTTCATCAAGTCGTACTGTTCCTAGTTCTTTCTATGTCTCCAAGTGTTTTCTTTGGGGATTGGTCGAAAGATCTTTTTCTTGATTTTCTATTCAAAGATAAGCAGGTTCTTTTTTGTGAAGCTTAAGGTTTCTGTCCCATAAAAACACACATACTGTCACTGCTTTATAGACTTTAAGTCTGGTCTTATGTCATAAATTTTTTGATGAAACTGTCTGGTTCAGACTGAAGTAAGTTTTAGACCCATACAATATGTTGTTGGTTTTTAATTTTAGATTGTCATGCATGTTACACCAGGTGCCAATGTATTCTCCACTCGGGCTGTATTCCATATTCCGACCTATAATGTTGCATTTTTAGGGGCTTCTCTGGATACTTATGCCATTTCTGTCTTCTCCATATTAATTCCCAGTCCACTTTTACAGTTATTCTTTGCTAAGCACTGTTTCTGCCTTCTCTTCCTCTGACTCTGTTGTGGCTACAATAGTGTCTGTCCATGTCAAAAATGTTTTCTTTCATTTAACATCACCTCTTTGAGCTATCTTTTCATTTTCTGAGTTAATTTCTACAGGGCCAAATGAAAACGCAGTCGTGAAATGACATCACCTTGTCTCACATCTGACCTGATACTGAATTCCTTGACTAGCCCCCCCCCCCCCCCCCCCCCTGGTATTTCTCCTTGGCATCTGTGCCTGTTGTACCTTCACCAAGATAATTAACTTCCTTGGTATGCCAAGCTCCCTCAGGATGTTGTACGATTTTTGACATAAAACCTGGCTGCCAGCTGGATGCTTCTGAGATCAAGTCAGATGTTCACTTAGGGCGGCCATTAAAACCGCCCGCCCTCACCCATCTCAGCACTTTTAGTCCAGTCCTACGATTGATCTGACAGCACAGTATGATGCAGAAGCTTCTCAAGTACGTGTCGTCTTCTTCTCGAGCTTTTCCATCAGTATATCCGCTCACATCAAGGTTTTGGTTTTGTTTTGCTTTAGGGCACAAGTGGTAAACGTCACGCAATGTAGACAAAAAGCCCATTGGCATTTTGGGTGGCTTCTTAAGCTATCAATCTGATGGAACCTCAAAGATAGTTCACTTTTCGTTCTAACATACTAATAGTAGTAAAAAGTTCCAAAAACAATTCTGCAGAACAGCACTTGGCTGCGTCAATATCTGAACAGTTTACACTCGAGAGTTTCCTCGCCCTACAATGGCCACCAGAAACCGGCCACATAGCGTCAACGCCCTGACGTCAGGGGCCATCTGACAAGGTAAACGCGGTGCAGCACTCTTGAGTGTATTTATCAAATGTCATTTTCTTATTTGAAATTCTAGTATTCATCTTGTAGTTACGTATCGGATTTCGCATACACGAAACTTATGAACATCGTTCAAGCATTGTAAGATAGAACTGCAAGTGGAAACAAGTTTATAATTTCAATATGTTGTTCACTTTGGGTTTAATAGAGGTGTGAAGGCAGTGGAGGCAGTTCTAAACCGTCGTATTGTGTGTGAAAACAGTGCTTTTAGGTTCTAGCATGAATGATATTCCACATTCAGGAAGTTTCAATAACTGACACGTGATGAACTGTGATCATTCAACCATCATGCGACATTTGCAATCAGTGGACAAGGTTCAGAAGTCAGGAATTGGAGTACTACACACTCTAATTCAAAGCAACAAAATTAAAAAGAATACTATTACTGCATTTTTGCTTGAATATCACAGTTTTGCTCACTGAGCATTGCTATTCAGTATTGTGACTGCTGACAAGGTATGATGTCTTTTATTAATTTCTTGAGAAGACATTAATGGCTGAGCTCTAACAAAAGACATATATTTGGGCAAGGGGCAATTTGAAAATAATATATTGCATCTTGTGGTTGAAAAAAACTTGTTGCTCACTATTAACTCCTTCCCAGGCATGTGTCCAACGCAGCTGGAATCTGCTGCCAACAATGAGACACTTTTTTGTCAGAGTGTAAGAAAAATGACTGACAAAACTACATCATGTGTTGTTATTAAACTGCAAATTCTGCTGATACCACAAACAAAACTATCCAAGAGTTTGTTTGAGAAGTCGTCCCTCATGCACTTATGTTTCTTATATTATGCCCTTAAATGCTTATTGTCTATTCCTTACTGAACAGCCATAAAAAATTGTTTCCAGACGAAAGTCAGAATAAGTAGATTTATATAGATGTGGAATTTTTAAACTATCTGGGCACTGTCAGACTGTTTTAGACAATGTGGCAGAATATATTGTTGATAAATAATTCTCTCTGATGTTTGCCATTGCGCTCAATAAACTAATGGAAAATAATATTGAAATATGAAATGTACTAATACAAATGAAATGCAACTCATTATGATAAAAGTCCATTTTCATAAAACTTAAACTAGCTACAACACGAGTGTGCCCATACTGACTAGTAAGATATTACTCATTTTGTACTTTGAAACAATTTGTGTTTAAGCAAGGTAAGGGAAGCACTTTCTGCAGACAGTACTGTCCTTCAACTGAATGCGTATTGATATGGAACATTGCAAGCAAGTGCCATTGTCAGAAAATACAGTGAGTCACAGTCGGCGGCCTTCTGGGGCTATTGCTATGTCTCTATATGTCCTGTGTCCCAGTCAAATAGTATGGAAATGTCTACTTTCATCAATAAAACTATGTATTCACAAAACCCAAAAATTGTGTAGGCAGAAACAGAAAGAGACATTACCAACCTTTTCAGTAATACTAGTTTTTCACCATTATAATATAGGATGCTGGAAGCAATAAGACAACTTTTGATGGAGAAGATTTTTATCTTCCTACTGATTTCCATTCTGGCTGCCTTTAACTCTGTCACGTCACAGCTAAAAATCTTGCTTGCAGTGAGCATGGAACTGTGAGCCAAATCGGGCTTCACTTTCCAGGTGACCACATTGGTACCTCAGAGCTAATGAACTGCTGCAATATTCGTTTATCCCTTATTTTCTCAGAGGTGGCTAGGACAGATAAATAGCAACATACAAGATGAGATTAGTTGTAAATTCTGTGTGGAATTACTTCCCTGTACTCAAAACCATAAATGGATAACCTTTAGTTATCTCTCAGATAATTCAATGGAAATGATACAAATACATCAGTTATATTTAGCAGAAAAATTCTGTGCCATCCAGGCAACAACTCATCAAGCTTAGATTTGCCAGACTTGTCATGTGTTGTTGCCAATATTCAGTTACACTACCAGCTGTGAGAATACCAGCCAATGTGTTCCTCGAGTGGGTTGGGAAACTAACAACAGTCTGTGTGTCAAAGATGCACCTGCTGGGGACAAGAATACCCAAAATATACACTCCTGGAAATTGAAATAAGAACACCGTGAATTCATTGTCACAGGAAGGGGAAACTTTATTGACACATTCCTGGGGTCAGATACATCACATGACCACACTGACAGAACCACAGGCACATAGACACAGGCAACAGAGCATGCACAATGTCGGCACTAGTACAGTGTATATCCACCTTTCGCAGCAATGCAGGCTGCTATTCTCCCATGGAGACGATAGTAGAGATGCTGGATGTAGTCCTGTGGAACGGCTTGCCATGCCATTTCCACCTGGCGCCTCAGTTGGACCAGCGTTCGTGGTGGACGTGCAGACCGCGTGAGACGACACTTCATCCAGTCCCAAACATGCTCAATGGGGGACAGATCCGGAGATCTTGCTGGCCAGGGTAGTTGACTTACACCTTCTAGAGCACGTTGGGTGGCACGCGATACATGCGGACGTGCATTGTCCTTTTGGAACAGCAAGTTCCCTTGCCGATCTAGGAATGGTAGAACGATGGGTTCGATGACGGTTTGGATGTACCATGCACTATACAGTGTCCCCTCGACGATCACCAGAGGTGTACGGCCAGTGTAGGAGATCGCTCCCCACACCATGATGCCGGGTGTTGGCCCTGAGTGCCTCGGTCGTATGCAGTCCTGATTGTGGCGCTTACCTGCTCGGCGCCAAACACGCATACGATCATCATTGGCACCAAGGCAGAAGCAACTCTCATCGCTGAAGACGACACGTCTCCATTCGTCCCTCCATTCACGCCTGTCGCGACACCACTGGAGGCGGGCTGCACGATGTTGGGGCGTGAGCGGAAGACTGCCTAACGGTGTGCAGGACCGTAGCCCAGCTTCATGGAGACGGTTGCGAATGGTCCTCGCAGATACCCCAGGAGAAACAGTGTCCCTAATTTGCTGGGAAGTGGCGGTGCAGTCCCCTACGGCACTGCGTAGGATCCTACGGTCTTGTCGTGCATCCGTGAGTCGCTGCGGTCCGGTCCCAGGTCGACGGGCACGTGCACCTTCCGCCGACCACTGGCGACAACATCGATGTACTGTGGAGACCTCACGCCCCACGTGTTTAGCAATTCGGTGGTACGCCCACCCGGCCTCCCGCATGCCCACTATACGCCCTCGCTCAAAGTCCGTCAACTGTACATACGGTTCATGTCCACGCTGTCGCGGCATGCTACCAGTGTTAAAGACTGCGATGGAGCTCCGTATGCCACGGCAAACTGGCTGACACTGACGGCGGCGGTGCAAAAATGCTGCGCAGCTAGCGCCATTCGACGGCCAACACCGCCGTTCCTGGTGTGTCCGCTGTGCCGTGCGTGTGATCATTGCTTGTACAGCCCTCTCGCAGTGTCCGGAGCAAGTATGGTGGGTCTGACACACTGGTGTCAATGTGTTCTTTTTTCCATTCCAGGAGTGTATGTCAATGGGACTTATTCACATTTCTGTAACTAAGTTTGAGGACTGGTGGGTAGTTACTAATAATACACAGTGCACGTACTTCAAACTGAATATAATACATTAATAACTGTCACAATTATTTATGTTTTTCTGTGTCAAACATACTGAAGACTAAAAAGCTCGTTCACCATATGTGATTAGCCTTATTGGAGCATCTCCAGTAGTTGTACTGTAAAAATTATATGTAGGCAGCACATCTTTTTTGTAATTATGGACTTAGAAAATATTTCTCTTGAGTGCACTGTGACTGGTACAATCTCCTCCGCCACAACACCCTACCCAAAAAAAGCATTCAAATTAAGAGATAACAACACAGCTTGATTACAAAACATGATCATCCAGAGGGAGACTTAATACGCTAAAAGTAACAGAGAATTCCAAACGAAAAAAGGTTACTGTGCAGGAAACCATACATAGTAACAGTGACTCACTATCACTTATTAGACACAAATTGTTCAGAATATTTCATCAAAATTACAAGTAAATAACTATTGAACTTAGCAAGATAATTCAGCTCCAATCCTGGAAGTCTGTCGACTATCACTGAACATTGAAACATTTTGTGGATGGCATTTCATATTTAACTGTTTACTGAGACAAAACAAGTAATTTGTGAACATTTGTCTTGCTGTCTGTATAATGGGATTCTCGTAGCATCCTTCCCTTAGTGTGCTGACCAATGTCAAATACATCAGAATGTAGCACCTATTTGTTCAAATAATCAATGGTCGGTATCTTTTAGTACACAGAAGCAGGGTTTCAACAAGCTTAATGTGTGTCAGTGTAGCCCTGCAATAGCCATGTAGCGGCTACTGCACACTAATGGAGCCATGGACTCTAACTTTGAACATGCCCTTTTCGCAGCATGGACTTGGAAAATTAAACTTTCAGAATATTTAAATAAAACTGTAAAATAAGAGATAGCTGGCACATCTAGGGCATGCATTAAAACAGGATTGGCCATCAAGAAAGGTATCTGGAAGTGCGGGAAGTTTTAAATCAAAGAACTACTGAACGATGGATTGGTCGCACTGGACTGAATGATTCAACCTTACATGACAGGCCTCTAAGTTCAACGGACATGACTGTATGTGATTACTTCTTGTGGGTGTTTATAAAAGTCTCTGTTTATATGACTTTATTACCAGCAAGAATGGAGGAACTGAGATATTGCATAACAGCAGCTGTGGAAGCTGTAACTCAAGACATGCTCGCTGCAATGTGAGAACAATTCGAATACCAAATTGATAAACACTGTGCATCTCAAGGGGTGCATATGGAACACCTATGAAATGGTATAAAAAAACCTTTTTGAGTTTCTTGTTCACCAGATAATTAAATTCGTTGTATGTGTTTATTCGTTTCAGAAATATAGACATGCAAAATTGGATGATTATTTTTCATACATCCTGCACTTTACAGAAGCGAGAAAGTTAAGCAGAGCAAGCTGGACATCATTACATTGTATTCAAAGAAGAAGCAGGGGTAAATAACTTCAAGAGTCGAAGAACTGTCATGTAATAATCGAATATTACATTACATTACATTACATTTTTATTGGTCCTTTTGATTATTTGTTGTACAAGGTATACAATATGATATTGGACAAGTCATTGTGATTTAAAATACATCTTTTTAAATCATACAAGAATATTTACATTCATTTAGGCTTAATATTATCACAACGGAAGGTTCAGCTTCCATATATTATATTTAACCTTTGCAATAAAGTCCTAAGTTTTGAGATATTCATCTATACTATAACAACATTTTTGCAATAAAAATTTATGAACAGCGATTTTAAATTTTTAAGTGTCTGTTACTGTTTTAATGTTGTAGGTAGCTTATTGTACAGTCTGTTTCCTGTTTGCAGTGGTCCATTCTGTTTTAGTTCTGCATGTGCATGATAAACATGTATGTCCTGCTTTCCCATGTGTTATACAGGTGGATACTCTGGTTGGTTGACACAAGATTGTTGTTATTTTCTAAGATTTTCCTTACAAATATGATTACTTGAAAAATGTACAGACATGATAGTGGAAGGATATGTAGTTTCTTGAATAAGGGCTTGCATGAGCTTGTTGATACAGCGTTTCTATGGCTTTTACAATTCTCTTTTGGCATTTAAAAGAACTTCCGCTAGCAGATGCGTTTCCCCAAGAGATTATGCTGTAACGCAGTAAGGATTCTGCCTGGGAGAAGTATACATCTTTTAGTGTCTCTTTGGATGTGCACTCAGAAAGAATTTTGATACTATAGCAAATGGTATATAATTTATTTGTAATGTATTTTGTATGTTCGACCCATCTTAGATCTTCTTGGATCCATACCCCAAGAAATTTTGTAGAGCTTACATTTTCGAGGATTCTAGTAAACAACTCTATGTCTGGTGCTAGTGGACATTTATTTTTAACTTTGTGTATATACATTGTAACTGTTTTTTCTGTGTTTATTACTAAGTTGTTTCCAGAAAACCTGTCTGTAATGTGGGTGGTACAACTTTTAATCTCATGTAGTAATTCTTCTTTGGTCCTTCCTTTTCTTATCACATTTGTGTCATCCGCAAATGTTATGTAATTATGGCATGGGCTAGTTGGTTACAAGTCATTTACAAAGAGTAGAAACAGAACTGGTCCTAGAATGTAGCCTTGTGGTACATGATAGTTGATGCTCTGCTTCTCTGAGCAGTAGGACTTTATTTTGTTCCCTGCTTGGATGGTAAGATCAACTAATTGATCTCTGTTTTGGAGATACGATTTTATCCATTCATAGGCTGGGCCACTAATACCTACAGATTCAAGTTTCTGAAGCAAGATATTGTGACATAGAATGATTTAGAGAGGTCTAGAAATATGGCTGAGATATGTTCTTTATTGTCTATTGCACTTAAGGCTTCATTTAGGAATGCAAAGACAGCTGTCTCAGTAGATTTTGGTTTTCGGAATCCATGTTGAGTATTTGAGAAATAATTATTTTTTTCTATGAAACTGATTAGTCATTTATAATAGATTCTTTCAATTATTTTGGAAAAACCAGATAATAGTGAGATTGGCCTGTAGTTTGATAGTTCTGTTATTATCCCTTTCTTGAACAGGGGTTTTACTTTTGCTATCTTCAATTTTTCTGGGAACACCCCTTCTGATAGAGACCAGTTACAGATGTTGACAAGTGGCCTGTCTATGAGGGGAGCACATTTCTTCAAGATATGGTCAGGGATATGTCAGTACAAAAGAGAATTTGGGCTTCAGTTCTTTGATTATATTAAGTATTTCCTTTTCATTGGTGGGGTATAGAAAAATAGATTTGTTATTTATAGTACATTTGGATTGATTTATTGGAGTGCCCTGCAAATTTTGATTTACAAGATGTTCAGCTATCTGTGTAAAGTAGGAATTAAATTTATTTGCAATTTTTGTAGGTTCAGTTATCACAGTTGAGTTCTCCATTAGGAAGTTAATGTTATGGAAGTCTATCTGTTCTGTTGCAGTTTCTTTCCTGACTATATTCCATATGGCTTTCATTTTGTTGGTGGAATTTTTTATATATGTGTCATTTGCCATTATTTTTGCTTGTTTGGCATTTTTGAATATCTTTTTACAGGTTTTGTAATAAGTGTCTAATTCTGGCCTCATGAGTTGTTTGGACAATCTGCACAATAATCTTTTGTTTGAAGATACTAAAATCCTAGGAATAATCCATTTACTTTTTTGTTTTCCTTATGTATGTTTTCCTCAGGTTTGGAGGGAAGCACAGTTCAAAGTGGTAGGAAAAATTGTTAATAAGGTTATTATATTTTCCATCTGTGTGTTCGCAGTTATAAATATCTTCCCAGCTTTCTTTGTCTAATGGACAAAATGATTTATATTTTCATTACTGTAGTTTCTACTGGTGGTTGTTAGGAAGGGTTTAAGCTGTAGCTCAGTTTCCATACTCAGAGAGAGTTTTTGAGCTGTGTGATCCCCAAAGCCTGTGTTTAGTATTTCTATTGTATACTTCATTTCTACATCTACAAATATCTGATCAGTCATGGTACGTGAAGTCTTTGTGATACGAGTTGCTGTTTCTATGGTGGATTTAATGTTAAAGGTTTGCATGAGATTCAGTAATTCATTCTTTTCTTTGGTGTCCTTTGCAAAGTCAATATTAAAATCACTCTCCTGTTTCTTCATCTTAGTATGTTAAGTGAATATTCCAAACTGTTTAGAAGAGTATTTATGTCACCAGTTGGAACTCAGTATAAACGAATAACAGCTAGTTTAATGTCTACTATCTCAACTCCTGATAGCTCTACTTCTTTTTCTTACACTACTTCAACAGCAAATTTTATATTTACAAAGTTTATATTATTTCTGATGAATATACAACTGCCACCATGTTTAAGAATTTTTCTACAGAAATAACCACCTAGCACAAAGTTAGGTAGGGACACAATATGTAACTTGCCCTCATCAAGCCAGTGTTCGGTGAGACACAATAATGAGGTACTTTTTAATTCGTTTTCTAATAGCATTTCATTTGTTTTACTAGTTAGTGATTGCACATTTTGGTGAAAAAGAACCAAATTCATAATATTGTGTTTTGCCTGTGTGTTTTTATTTTGTACCCCCACAGAAAATCCTGGCTGTGAGGCAGAGGTCTGGACTTCATCTGATACTTAATTTCTGATATTTTTTGAAATTTCTTTCCAGGAAGATGTTTTACAATGGGCATTTAACATTTCTCTGGAATATATTTGCATGCATGTATTTTCACCCCTATTACTGCTTATAAGTTTCCCTTTTTCATTATAATCTGACAAACATCTATGAACATCTTACTAAATATTTTCGAGCCTAGTCTGTTAAGATGCAATCCATCTTTACCAAGCCACTTGTCATTAAGAAATATGTTTGGATCAATGAGTATGAGCACCCAGTTTATTACATTCTTCTTCAATGTTGTCGTTTATTCTGTGTATGTATCTGTCACTTACCGACCTTCTGTACACAGTGTCTGATTGTAATTCTCGAGGTGTTGTAGACGTTTCTGGCAGTTCTTATAAGGTTTCTCGTGTTGTTGACGATTTTTTCTTCACTGCTGCTTCGTAGACAGTACGTTCCAACGCGAATAAACACACCTTTGCGATTTCTATCATGTATCTTGGTAGGGCTTGTTGCTGATTTTAAGATATTGCTGAAATGTTTTTGTAACTTCTTCGTCCTGATTTTAGAGTTTGGAACTACGATGTTTTTTAATATGGAGTCGCCTATTATTAATAACTCATTTTCATTTGCAGTGCTGAGATGACGTATCGTTTCATTTTCGGTGTTTGTATCACTTGTCCACTTATATTTGTTTTTTGGATCTAAAACATTTTCTACGCTAATGGCGATTGAGTTGTTTTGATCATGTGTATTAATCTTACAGATTTTTGGTGTATACGAAAAATCATAAGCCCGACTTCCTGGAGTGCATGTCACTGTGCATAAATTATCCAAAGCGAACTCAGTATTGTTGCACCTCTTGTGCGGCGTTAGCAAATTACCATCTTAACTATTATTCTTAAAATTAGTAATTAATAGGTAGAGTAGTCAGCGCTACATTAAGTGCACCACCAATAACATAATTCAAAGTGGGTGTGCAGTGTAACAGCACCACATTAACTGCGCAGACATGTCATGCTCGTACTGTCATATACCTGCAATAATCACAATGTAACTGCTTAGAAAAGAAAATAGAAAAGCCCCTTATGGATGGGAATTTCCACTTACAGTACGCCTAAGATAGACGGAATCCAAAATAATAAAACAGAGTGACGGGCACAGGCTCTATGTATCCTGCAATTTGAACTGCTCTGACAGTTGTGTTGCCTGTCGCATGAATTCTGTGAGAGCTGCCATTCAGTGCTGAATGCAGATATTCGCAAAGTTCTTCAATGCTGTAGAGGGCACTCTCCTCTACTGCATTTATCCCATACCATAATTAGTAAAATAACGTAAGACTCATTCTGCCGAAAAACTCGACGCCTGCAAGCCCTTATATAAGAATTTGCGAGGAGTGCTTGAAGAAAGAGAGAGCTCTCTGCTTTTAGCAACTTTTCCGATCAGGACTACAATAAGAATTCGTTGTCACATTAAGCTTCAGAAACCAAAATTGTTGATTTTCTCACTTCATAACAAGTGCTGTGATGTGGGAGGAGAAAATAAATTGTACACTTCTCAGAAAAATTACTTACTTGTGAATTACTGTTAGATGCTTAAAAGCTTAGTTCTTTTCCATGTTTTGCATTAATTCTGCTATTATCTCATTTTTCTTTGTGAGAAGACTCTTTTTTCCTTGGGATCAAAATAGAGTGAACAGTCCATCTACATCTACATCTACATCTACATCTACGTGATTACTCTGCAATTCACGTTAAGTGAACCACAATCATACTATCTCTCTACCATTCCACTCCCAAACAGCGCGTGGGAAAAACGAACACCTAAACCTTTCTGCTCGAGCTCTGATTTCTCTTATTTTATTTTCATGGTCATACCTACCTATGTAGGTTGGGCTCAACAAAACATTTTCGCATTCGGAAGAGAAAGTTGTTGACTGAAATTTCGTAAATAGATGAAAAACGTCTTTGCTTTAATGACTTCCATCCCAACTCGCGTACCATATCTGCCACACTGTCTCCCCTATTACGTGATAATACAAAACGAGCTGCCGTTTCTTGTACCCTTGCGATGTCCTCCGTCAATCCCACCTGGTAAGGATCCCACAACGCGCAACAATATTCTAACAGAAGACGAACGAGGGTAGTGTAAGCTGTCTCTTTAGTAGACTTGTTGCATCTTCTAAGTGTCCTGCCAATGAAACGCAACCTTTGGCTCGCCTTCCCTCAGTATTATCTACAGGGTGTTTCAAAAATGACCAGTAAATTTGAAATGGCAATAAAAACTAAACGAGCAGCGATAGAAATACACCGTTTGTTGCAATATGCTTGGGACAACAGTACATTTTCAGGTGGACAAACTTTCGAAATTACAGTAGTTACAATTTTCAACAACAGATGGCGCTGCAAGTGATGTGAAAGATATAGAAGACAACGCAGTCTGTGGGTGCGCCATTCTGTACGTCGTCTTTCTGCTGTAAGCATGTGCTGTTCACAACGTGCAAGTGTGCTGTGGACAACATGGTTTATTCCTTAGAACAGAGGATTTTTCTGGTGTTGGAATTCCACCGCCTAGAACACAGTGTTGTTGCAACAAGACGAAGTTTTCAACGGAGGTTTAATGTAACCAAAGGACTGAAAAGCGATACAATAAAGGATCTGTTTGAAAAATTTCAACGGATTGGGAACGTGATGGATGATTGTGCTGGAAAGGTAGAGCGACCGCGTACAGCAACCACAGAGGGCAACACGCAGCTAGTGCAGCAGGTGATCCAACAGCGGCCTCGGGTTTCTGTTCGCCGTGTTGCAGCTGCGGTCCAAATGACATCAACGTCCACGTATCGTCTCATGCGCCAGAGTTTTACACCTATATCCATACAAAATTCAAACGCGGCAACCCCTCAGCGCCGCTACCATTGCTGCACGAGAGACATTCGCTAACGATATAGTGCACAGGATTGATGACGGCGATATGCATGTGGGCAGCATTTGGTTTACTGACGAAGCTTATTTTTACCTGGATGGCTTCGTCAATAAACAGAACAGGCGCATATGGGGAACCGAAAAGCCCCATGTTGCAGTCCCATCATCCCTGCATCCTCAAAAAGTACTGGTCTGGGCTGCCATTTCTTCCAAAGGAATCATTAGCCCATTTTTCAGATTCGAAACGATTACTGCATCATGCTATCTGGACATTCTTCGTGAATTTGTGGCGGTACAAACTGCCTTAGACGACACTGCGAACACCTCGTTGTTTATGCAAGATGGTGCCCAGCCACATCGCATGGCCGATGTCTTTAATTTCCTGAATGAATATTTCGATGATCGTGT
This sequence comes from Schistocerca gregaria, assembly GCF_023897955.1. Classification (NCBI taxonomy): domain Eukaryota; kingdom Metazoa; phylum Arthropoda; class Insecta; order Orthoptera; family Acrididae; genus Schistocerca; species Schistocerca gregaria. The sequence goes on along the minus strand of NC_064923.1, from coordinate 615,231,756 downwards.
GACTGCTTTGGGCTATCCGAAACATACAGGAGGCGGCGTGGATTGGCCTCCCTATTCGCCAGACATGAACCCCTGTGACTTCTTTCTGTGGGGACGCTTGAAAGACCAGGTGTACCGCCAGAATCCAGAAACAATTGAACAGCTGAAACAGTACATCTCATCTGCATGTGAAGCCATTCCGCCAGACACGTTCTCAAAGGTTTCGGGTAATTTCATTCAGATATGGTGGATATGTGGAAAATATCGCACTATAGAGTTTCCCAGACCGCAGCGCCTTCTGTTGTTGACAATTGTAACTACTGTAATTTCGAAAGTTTGTCTGCCTGAAAATGTACTGTTGTCCCAAGCATATTGCAACAAACGGTGTATTTCTATCGCTGCTCGTTTAGTTTGTATTGCCGTTTCAAATATACCGGTCATTTTTGAAACACTCTGTATGTGGTCTTTCCAACTCAAGTTGTTCGTAATTTTAACACCCAGGTACTTAGTTGAATTGAGAGCCTTGAGAATTGTACTATTTATCGAGTAATCGAATTCCAACGGATTTTTTTCTGGAACTCATGTGGATCACCTCAAACTTTTCGTTATATTGCGTCAACTGCCACCTGCCACACCATACAGCAATCTTTTCTAAATCGCTTTGCAACTGATACTGGTCTTCGGATGACTTTACTAGACAGTAAATTACAGCATCATCTGCGAACAACCTAAGAGAACTGCTCAGTTTGTCACCCGGGTCATTTATATAGATCAGGAACAGCAGAGGTCCCAGGACGCTTCCCTGGGGAACACCTGATACCACTTCAGTCTTACTCGATGATTTGCCGTCTATTACTACGAGCTGCAACCTTCCTGACAGGAAATCTTGAATCTAGTGGCACAACTGAGACGATACCCCATAGGCCCGCAGGCTTGATTAGAACTTGCTAGTGAGGAACGGTGTCAAAAGCTTTCCCGAAATCTAGAAATATGGAATCTACTTGAGATCCCCTGTCGATAGCTGCCATTACTTCGTGTGAATAAAGAGCTAGCTGCGTTGAACAAGAACGATGTTTTCTAAAAGCATGCTGATTACATATCAATAGATCATTCCCTTCGAGGTGAAGCATAATGTTTGAATACAGTATGTGCTCCAAACCCTACTGCAAACCGACGTCAATGACATAGGTCTGAAGTTCGATGGATTACTCCTACTACCCTTCTTAAACACTGGTGCGACCTGCGCAATTTTCCAATCTGTAGGTACAGATCTATCGGTGAGCGAGCGGCTGTATATGATTGCTAAGTAGGGAGCTATTGTATCAGCGTAATCTGAAAGGAACCTAATTGGTATACAATCTGGACCTGAAGACTTGCCCGTATCAAGCGATTTAAGTTGCTTCGCAACCCCTAAGGTATCTACTTCTAAGAAACTCATGTTAGCAGCTGTTCGTGTTTCAAATTCTGGAATATTCCATTCGTCTTCCCTGGTGAAGGAATTTCGGAAAACTGCGTTCAATAACTCCGCTTTAGCGGCACAGTCGTCGGTAACAGTACCGTCGGCACTGCGCACCGAAGGTATTGACTGCGTCTTGCCGCTTGTGTACTTCACATACGACCAGAACTTCTTCGGATTTTCTACCAAATTTCGAGACAATGTTTCGTTGTGGAACCTATTAAAGGCATCTCGCATTGAAGTCCATGCCAAATTTCGCACGTCTGTAAATTTTAGCCAATCTTCGGGATTTCGCGTTCTTCTGAACTTCGCATGCTTTTTCCGCTGCGTTCGGCCTGTTTTGTGTACTATGGGGGATCAGTTCCATCTATTACCAATTTATGAGGTATGAATCTCTCAGTTGCTGTTGCTACTATATCTTTGAATTTGAGCCACATCTCGTCTACATTCGCATAGTCAGTTCGGAAGGAATGGAAATTGTCTTTTAGGAAGGCTTCTAGTGACACTTTATCCGCTTTTTTAAATAAAATTATTTTGCGTTTGTTTCTGCTGGATTTGGAAGAAACGGTATTGAGCCTAGCTACAACGACCTTGTGATCACTAATCCCTGTATCAGTCATGATGCTCTCTATTAGCTCTGGATTGTTTGTGGCTAAGAGGTCAAGTGTGTTTTCATAACCATTTACAAGTCACGTGGGTTCGTGGACTAACTGCTCGAAATTACTTTCGGACAAAGCATTTAGGACAATCTCGGAAGATGTTTTCTGCCCACCATCGGTTTTGAACAAGTATTTTTGCCAACATATCGAGGGAAGATTGAAGTCCCCACCAACTATAACCGTATGAGTGGGGTATTTATTTGTTACGAGACTCAAATTTTCTCTGAACTGTTCAACAACTATATCATCGGAGTCTGGGGGTCGGTAGGAGCCAATTATTAACTTAGTTCGGCTGTTAAGTATAAACTCCACCCATACCAATTCGCACGGAGTATCTACTTCGACTTCACTACAAGATAAACCACTACTGACAGACACAAACACTCCACCACCAATTCTGCCTAATCTATCTTTCCTGAACACCGTCTGACACTTCGTAAAAATTTCTGCAGAACTTATTTCGGGCTTTAGGCAGCTTTCTGTACCTATAACGATTTCAGCTTCTGTGCTTTCTATTAGCGCTTGAAGCTCAGGGAGTTTCCCAGCACAACTACAACAATTTACAACTACAATTCCGACTGTTCCTTGATCCAAGCACGTCCTGTATTTGCCACGCACCCTTTGAGATTGCAGCCCATCCCTTACTTTCCCGAGGCCTTCTAACCTAAAAAAACCTCCCAGTCGACGCCACACAGCCTCCACTACTCGTATAGCCGCCAGCTGAGTGTAGTGAACTACTGACCTCTTTAGCGGAACCCGAAACCCTACCACCCTATGGCGCAAGTCAAGGAATCTGCACCCAACACGGTCGCAAAACCGTCTGAGCCTCTGATTCAGACCCTCCACCTGGCTCTGCACCAAAGGTCCGCAGACGGTTCTGTCAACGATGCTGCAGATGGTGAGCTCTGCCTTCATCTCGTAAGCAAGACTGGCAGCCTTCACCAAATCAGATAGCCGCTGGAGTCCAGAGAGAATTTCCTCAGATCCAAAGCGACACACGTCATTAGTGCCGACACGTGCCACCACCTGCAGCTGGTTGCACCCTGTGTTCTTCATGGCATCCGGAAGGACCCTTTCCACATCAGGAATGACTCCACCCAGAATGCACACGGAGTGCACACTGGATTTCTTCCCCTTCTTAGCCGCCGTATCCATAAGGGGCCCCATTACGCGCCTAACATTAGGATCTTTCGCTCTCGTCACTAATAGGGTGCCTACAGGATGCAGCGTTCTCAGAATGTTGTACAACAATTTCAAACAAATAAAATTAGTAGTTTTATTTCTAGAAAACAACTGACAATACTTTGGAGGTACATCAAATGTGGCGAGCGAGAGGCGGCATGAAAACAGAGAACTTCTTGGTATGCACAAAGTTCTTGGAAGTTGACACATTACTGATAAGTACCATCCACGATCCGGTGTCGATCTACTCGAGGAAAGCAGGAGCGTCGCTTTTAGTCACGTCTTGCAGGGGGCGCCACTGGCACAGCGCGGCCCAGTTCCACGTACCATTGGCTGCCGTTTCCTCACTGCCTTCTAGTCTTGCATTCCACATCTTCATTATGGCGTTTATGGTTACTCCATAAGATTCTCCCCCCCCCCTCCCCCACCCTCCAAAGCAACGGACCGTCGTCGTGTATGGAGCTTGGACACTCTGACAGACCGGAAGCTGTGGCTGCAGGGACGACCAGTTTCCAGCTGTACCCCGCTATGCGGCTTGTGCTCTAGCGGAAACGTCCCCCGAAAAACGACCAGAGGGATGTGCTTCCACGTCCTGCTGCCATGAACCAGATGAAGAGGGTGGTGACAGCTGCGATGCGGGTGTGTCCAGCTCCATCGGTAGGACGAGAGGAGGTGAAGGCTCCGTCTCTATCGGGTCCTCCCGTGGTGTCGTGATGACACCCTCCAGCGTCTGCTGTGGCTGCGCTGTCCTCTGGACCCGTGAGTCTGGCGGGAAGAGAGACTGAAAGATCATCGTGTACGTAACAGAGGCGAAGTTGATTTTGATGCAGTGCTACAAACCACCTAGACGGGAAACAAGACACATGGAAGCGCCTAGTCGACGGAAGGTCTCACCTCGCGTCCACCATCTGCTGCTGCTAAAAACCCTGTAAAAGACAATATCATGCAACTCGAGGTCCCACAAAGTATATCTGCCCACGTTTCCATGGCAATTGCGACTTAGACCAAGCAGAGAACTTTTGTGGCAGAGCAGACTGATTTTTCGCACATGCGTGACATTGTGTCGTCATCTGTTCTATTTGGGCGTCCATGCCCTGCTAAGTACAGTGTCGACATGCTAACTGTTTCGTACGAAAAATCCCACAATGTTCTTAGCGAAGCAATTGCAACACTTATTTTGGCGGCGGCCGCTGTGGCCAAGCGGTTTCCAGGCGCTTCAGTCTGAAACCGCGCTGCTGCTGTGGTCGCAGGTTCGAATCCTGCCTCGGGCATGGATGTGTGTAATGTCCTTAGGTTAGTTAGGTTTAATTAGTTCTAAGTCTAGGGGACTGATGACCTCAGATGTTAAATCCCATAGTGCTTCGAACTATTTGAACCATTTTTGAACTTATTTTTCTAGAACTTTAGGGATAAATACACGTGACTGTGAATTGTCATTGTGAACAAGAATCACACTTTTTGTACAGCTTGGCTATGCCAACACTCAATGGATCGGTACACTATGGAGTTTTTTACACTATTCAATGAGCGAGGCCACGATGTGCGAATGTGCTGGAGCAAAATGTTCAAATCTGGATCAGTGTCCGTGGCCTGTGCAATTTTCTTATAGTTTAGCGGAAAAGACTGGAGCAATTCAGAATCCTGAGCATCGATGTAACAACAATATCCAGGAGAAGCGTCAAAGTCTGTTTCAGGACCAATCGGAAGGTGAGAAAGTGCGTCGAAACTACCATGTTGAGACGTCGGACGATACTCAATCTCGTATTGGTATTGAGACAGCAAGAAACCCCATCCTCACCGCAGGTTGTGGGGTCTTGCTCACACATCGCTAATAGGGTGCCTACAGGATGCAGCATTCTTGGAATACTATACAACAATTTCAAACAAATAACATTAGTAGTTTTATTTCTAGAAAGCAACTGACAATACTTAACTTCATCAAATCTTGCTAGTGAGAGGCGACATAAAGACAGAGAAGGTGTGCCGTAGGGGAATGTCATAGGACCGTTGCTATTCACAATATACATAAATGACCTTGTGGATGACATCGAAAGTTCACTGAGGCTTTTTGCAGATGATGCTGTGGTATGTCGAGAGGTTGTAACAATGGAAAATTGTACTGAAATGCAGGAGGATCTGCAGCGAATTGACGCATGATGCAGGGAATGGCAATTGAATCTCAATGTAGACAAGTGTAATGTGCTGCGAATACATAGAAAGATCCCTTATCATTTAGCTACAAAATAGCAGGTCAGCAACTGGAAGCAGTTAATTGCATAAATTATCTGGGGGTACGCATTAGGAATGATTTAAAATGGAATGATCATATAAAGTTGATCGTTGGTAAAGCATATGCCAGACTGAGATTAATTGGAAGAATCCTAAGGAAATGCAATCCGAAAACTAAGGAAGTAGGTTACAGTACGCTTGTTCGCCCACTGCATGAATACTGCTCAGCAGTGTGGGATCCGTACCAGATAGGGTTGATAGAAGAGATAGAGAAGATACAACGGAGAGCAGCGAGCTTCGTTACAGGATCATTTAGTTATCACGAAAGCGTTACGGAGATGATAGATAAACTCCAGTGGAAGACTGTGCAGAAGAGATGCTCAGTAGCTCGGTACGGGCTTTTGTTAAAGTTTCGAGAACATACCTTCACTGAGGAGTCAAGCAGTATATTGCTCCCTCCTACGTATATCTCGCGAAGAGACCATGAGGATAAAATCAGAGAGATTAGAGCCCACACAGAAGCAAACCGACAATCCTTCTTTCCACGAACAATACGAGACTGGAATAGAAGGGAGAACAGATAGAGGTACTCAAGGTAACCTCCGCCACACACCGTCAGGTGGCTTGTGGAGTATGGAGGTAGATGTAGATGTAGAAGTTCTTGCTATAGGCTACACGAAGTTCCTGGAAGTTGACATGTCACTGATAACTAGCGTTCTCGATCCTGGGTCTATCTGCCCGAGACTAGTAGGTGTGTCGCTTTTATTCACGTCTTCAAGGGGCGCGCCTGGCGCGGAGCGGTCCAATTCCGTGTGACATTGGCCGCCTATTCCTCACCACCTTCTCTGATCTTGCGTTACGTATCTTCGTTCCCGCATTTGTGGTTATGCCAGAACACCATCATTGGTTAACATTCTAATAAATATCGACATGATACTGGTTCCACTTGCTCCATCACATCTGTGAATAGTGTTTAATGTTGGATCTCCAAAGGATGTGATCACAGTGATGTCTGCAGTCTGCATTCATAGCCAGGATAATATCTTTCTGTTAACATATTAACGACTGCTGCATTGTCCATTGGTCAGTAAAAAGTAAACACATCAGGCACATTTTGTTGCTGCATTTCTCATCAGTGATGGCTGCAAGAGCACATTGTTCATGATAAATATGTTATGGATTTAGGGCCGATATTATATCATCAAATTTTCTTAGGAGAAGAAATGAGATTAAATATTCATCATATTTTCTTGCACAAAGATATTTGAGATCGCGCAAATAGAGGTATTACACTATCATGACAATTTCTTTGGCAAAGACCTTTGATATCATAGTTTCTTCAGAATGGCTCACGAAGACTTATTACTGTGCTTTGCAGTTTCCTGTGTACCAAAACTGCATTTTATTAACATTTAGAAGAGAAGCAGAAGAAAAGTAATAGGAAACACACTTGGTTGAAGCTGTGGATTTCATGGCGAGACGTTAGAAGCATCCAACAAAAACTGTTATGGAAGCTGCAACTCGAGGACATAAAATCATATGAAAATTAGTTGCAAATGGGTGAGAGTACATTTCAATATGCGCTCAGGAACGTGGCTCCTCATATTATGAAACAGAACACTCATATCAGAAATGCTGTATCCGCAAAAGACTGACTTACTGTAACATTGCTAAATCTTGCAACAGGTTTATGGTGTAACAACCTAATACCGCAGTGCACAGTGCCGAAAATAATACCAGAAAGGTGTGAAGCTATTTGCGAAGCCCTGAAGGAGGACTATCTGAAGGCAAATGACGGTTTAATACATACTACAGACGTTCAGAAATATTTTTAACTCTATAAAAGTTGTAGATTTTCTCCTTTATATCTTCGGGACTACATCCTTGCCATACTTCATGGCAAATGACTGACACAGTTTTTTTGTAGCTTTTGCTTCTTCTTATTTTAACTCGGAATGCTGAAAATTGCACAGTGCTTCATCTGCCTCGTTCATTTATATCATTTTCGTTGTAGATGCGACAAACCATGTAAATTTTGAAGGCATATTGATAAATATTAGATGTCGCACAGCTGTAGCGATGCCAGCAATCCGAGCAGTAAACAGAAGACAAATACTTTCTTTGCTCAAATCTAAGATGAGGCGCTAGATTTGGGTAAAAACTTACGTTATGACTTTTCATCTCATTAAAATACTGCACAGGGATATTTAATGGCATTTGTATTGTTTCATTTGTTTTACCTCTAAACATTGTTTTTTTTTTTTTCAAGTATTGTAACAAACTTCGCTTTCCTCTTTAATAAGTACCTGAAATTTTTTTGGTTTTTATTTAATACATTTGTGTTCCTTCATTTTGCAACAAAAGATCTTTAGTATAAATGAGGGTACTGATAAAATTTTATTACACATTTATTATCTGTGTGTGAGCTTGAATTTTGAGGTGATATATGACTTTTTGTCTAGAGGGTCCCTTTTAGAAACTAAGCAGGAAGGCAATGAGCAAGTTATGCTCCTAAAAATGTCTGATGTTACTATGAGCCACTTTCTGAAAAATATTTGAAAAGATTCAAAGAAGTGAAAGTGGACTGTAACACAAAGTTTTTTTGTATCTCTCTTCGATTACATTTTTCAAAATAAAGGATATGGTTGAGTGAAAGTAGAAGTGACAGACAAATGGATTAAAATTCTTGGAGGAACACCTCCACTTTATCTACCAATGAAATAAAAAGAGAAAGTTTAGTATGCAACAGTAGATCATCAGCAAACCTTAAGACCAGTTCTTAGATTTTACGCTCAGGTTGAAGTTTGCACATCCCTCAAAGATTTTATTGATATGTAGCGTAATTACCAGTGCCATTTGTATGAAATTTGAATTCTTCACTCTCCTGATAAGACCAACCTTTAGGGGAAAATACATAAATATTCATAATAGAGAGCTCTTTGTGCTAGTATATCGTTGAATAGATTGTGGTGAGCTCTCAATTACTAGACAGTGTCTCAGCAAGTTACACAAATGCCATCCTTAAAACCAACACTGATGTAAAGTTGCCACAACTTCCCAGTTTCAACACCTGAACTTTAGGAAAACCAGATACCAATTCTGTTAATGTAAAGTCTTTTAATAACATATTTAAAAGAAACATTGTGTTAAAATATAAATCAAAAAGTAATGATGTTTGGAGATACTTTGTTTAACTAAGTTTGGCTTCTATGAACATAATGCTGTTCATCTTTGTCTTTTATTTTGAATTATGAGCCGTCCGGAGTGACCGAGCAGTTCTAGGCGCTACAGTCTGGAAGCGCGCGACAGCTACAGTCGCAGGTTCGAATACTGCCTCAGGCAAGGATGTGTGTGATATCCTTAGGTTAGTTATGTTTAAGTAGTTCTAAGTTCTAGAGGACTGATGACCTCAGAAATTAAGTCCCATAATGCTCAGAGCCATTTGAACCATTTTTTAAATCATAACACTCGCACTTATATTGTAGGGTTTCGAGAATTTCCACGCAAATTCTAGAATCACTCGGCCTTCCACTGTCTCGTACACACGATATTTTAGATGTGAGTGGGAGAGATGAACCCTTTCTACTGTACGTCACCTGTCTGTGCGTGCAGGTTAGTAGTTTGTCATACCAAGATGGTAGCCACGGCGGTCGAACGGCACCAACATTTACTTGTCAGTCGGTCCATGAAAGTCGTAATGGTAGCACATGGCAGTACCAAGCAACTTCTGTGTCATTCTGTGATTTTTTGTAGCTGTGACTAATGTTAGTGACAAAAGGACAATTGTGTGATAAGAGATTTTTAGTAACTTTTAACTTGAATTTGGTAGAGGTAAGACATGTGTATGATTCCTGTATAATTGAGTCGTGGTTATCAAGCCAACTCTGTAGTAAATGTAACGTAATTGTTGCTACTATGAGACGACATGGGTGACTTACAAGAAGTCAGTTGTTTACGTGAGAAGTTCAAAATGCTCTGTGCACTATGAGACTTAATATCTGTGGTCATCAGTCCCCTAGAACTTAGAACTACTTAAATCAAACTAACCTAAGGACATCACACACATCCATGCCCAAGGCAGGATTCAAACCTGTGACCGTAGCAGTCGCGCGGTTCCAGACTGAAGTGCCTAGAACCGCTCAGCCACCGCTTATGTGAGAAGTGTGAATGTTGTTCTTAGTGAAAGTTCAAATATATTGGTAGTTGTTGAAAAGTACTCTTCGAGTACTTCGCTATTTCATGAAGAGAGAGAGAGAGAGAGAGAGAGAGAGAGAGAGAGAGAGTCATATATATATATTTCCTTTAACTAGTATCATTCTTCGGAGAAGAAGTTTTTGAAGACTGACATAGCTGACTATCCAGAGAAGTAGATTGGCTGCGCGTTCCCAAGTAAGTCAGCTTGTGTAAGAGAAGTGGGGAGTTTGCTACTCTTTACACACTCTTAGTCGTCAAAACGTTAGAATATTCTCTTGTTCCTTATAAGCTCTTTGGTCAAGTGTTGGAGCAAGTGTTGGAGCAACAACAAAAACATGCCATGTTAGACTCATAAACATATGTCAGTGCATAGGATGTTAGAATAAAACTTGTGTATTAACACCAAATTCATAAATAAATAAAAGTATCATAAAAAAACTCAACGATTTTCGTTAACTCATCGTTTTTATTGAAACTTCAGTAGGTTATGGATGTCTGTTCCATGTGTAAGTAAATATGTGTGTAAAAAGTGCACAGAAATATTTTTTTTTACTTATGTCCTTTTTTAAAAAAGTTGAATGGATCCAATAAAACATATCAATTCATTGTATAGTGAAACTGATTGGCCAATGTGGAAGGGAAAAACATAAGATGTCATGCACTAACACAAAGGAGTTACAGACATAATTAGCGGTAAGCTGGTGAAACCTGAGCCACTGTCTGAAGTTGCTAACTATGCAGCAATAAGGGACCACAGAGCTAAGTTAGTTTTATACCATAAGGGGAACAGTTACGCCAAGTTGATTATTACTAGTGCAATCACAGATATTGTGTATCAGATGATCACAGACAAAAAAACGACTCATGAAGTGTGGGAGGTAATGAAGCAAAATTTTGAAGCATCATCAAACGATCAGCTGTTCAAGATTTGTCCTGACTTTTTCTGTTTACGTGGATTCAGTTACAGCACATTTCCGCATGCACAGTGAGGTTAACAAATATGTAGATAGAGCTGAATAAGTCTAAAGCAAAAGTGAAAATGCTTTACTTGATTTGATGTTGGTATGTAAAGTTTTACATATTTTACCTGCAAGTTTTGATTCTCTTTAATCGAGCTGGATGTTATTAACGAAAGATAATAAGAAAACATTTGATTAATTGAAGGAACATATTAGAGAGAAATTTCATGAAAGGTAGTGAAAAAAACGAACAAGAGTCATCAGTACCCAAATGAGGTGCACTAAACAAAATAGGAACACACATATTCAAAGTTAAAGGAAAATCCAACTACTGCAGAGAGCCGGACCAATTGTATCAAATATTGAAAGAAGTGGATTGCTGCTGGAAGACTGGATAAAAATGCAACAGAGCGGGAGAACATGGACAAAGCTGTGGCTACGAAAGTAGCACTGCTTACTAGATGCGCGAAAGCCTGTTCATTAGATGTGGATGTACACAAAGGGTGGATTGACAATGCTGCAACGAAACATTTGAGAAATAGTCCTGATTAATTTGTCAGCTTTGAAGCATTCAACAAGCCCTGTTCTATCAAGGCCGCTGGATAGGAGTTTCTAGGAGCAACAAGAAAAGGATCAGTTTGGATTCTGTCAACAGTTGGAAGCAAATCTGACTGTGTTCTGGTTTGTAGAAAAAATTTCCAAAATCTTCTTTATGCATTAATTGGTCAAGATCTTAATTACCATAGCAAATTTCATTCAAGTACTATATATTATTCGTTGAAAATTCGTGGTAAACTGAGACTGTGTGGAACTCATGAAGTTGGTGGTATTGCATACAAGCAGATATTAAGCCCTTAATAGCAGAGAAGTGTGCAGTTGTGAATCTTTCAGTGGAAGATAAATTTTACCTGCTTCAACATTATATGAAGGGTGGGATCATCAAGACAAAGGTTATTTAAAAAAAAAAAAAAACTCAAAAAGGTATTTAACACTGATGTCAGGGAAGGAGTAGAGACTTGTGAATCATGCAAAGTTGGAATGGCATATTTTCCACCACTTGAGGCACGAGAAAAGTCAACAAGGCCCACTGAATTGACCTTACCTGATCGGTGTAGACCCTTTGATCAGCACTCAAGAACAAACGTTACCTCATTCTGTTCAAAGACACTTCCTCTAAGTTTCGTTATGGTTATTTTGTAGCAGAAAAATTCGAACTGACTTAAGTTCTCATGGATTATCTCTCACACATAGACATTGAGTTACTCTGATGATAAAGAGATGCTGAGTGACAGTGACAAGGAGTTTGAAAACAAAGAAGTTATATCTGTCTTAGGTTCAAATAGTATAACACACTGATTGACTGCTCCCTGAATTACGGAGCAAACCGGTATTTGCCAGCCAGACAACAGGATTATTGTTGAGACGACCAGGAAACTTAAGTACTCAAATTCAAATGGCAGTTATCCACCACGAATATGGGCTCAGCCGGTTAACACAGAAATCTACAAGCTGAATAGAATAGGGAAATCATCCACTGAAGTTGTGGAAATGTATGAAGCATCGAGTTAAACATATTAGCACTATTGGCTCAACATGTTGTGCACACGTTCCAAGTGAAAAGCTATGCCACCGGGGTCTGCAAGATGCTATTAGAATAAAATATATATTAAATATATTTCATATGATAACAGATTTTTTTGTTTTGGCCGCTTCCTACATGAGCAGAGCTTTAGAGAACGCTAACTTCTGTGTGTAGCCAGACCGGATTGAACTCATCTTATTAAGAACTGGAAATTAAAATGAACTGTATACTGATGGAGTATTCTGTCGTAACTGTATCTTTCAAATACATAATTCCTTGTATGAAATTAGTGTTTTCTTATTTTTCACACATGTCTACTCAATGCAATCTCAAGTGTAGTGCACTTGAAAGACCAATACAATTAGTTTTAAATTTTTCCTGTCATTTTCAGCTCATACTCAATTTTTATTTTTCAAGGGGTTTGTTATACTAAACACACAGATTTGAAGACAAAGATTTTGAGCAATAATCAAAAATTTAACAATAACAATGATGGCTAAACTGAAAAAGTCTTAAGCTCAATATTTTTTCAATAATGAATATGTTAATATTTTTCTAAGTACCAAAAATAGAAATGTATAAAAAGACTCTTAATTTGGCATTTTTAGGTACTTTATACTGTGATATGACATGGTACCAATCATGCTCGATGAGCGGTCCTCGAGAAAATTGTGTTGGGAACCCCTGGTCTAGAGCATGCTCCACCTCGCTAAGGTTTCGGGTTTGTAGAGAAATAATTTTATGTTTGTTCTTGTGATCCCAGAGATTGGAGATGGGCGTAGAAAATCAAGTAAGCAGGTCCAGACCAGAAACAGTAACATGTTTATGCTGGGTTGACGTGGGGGGGGGGGGGGGGGGCAGCCTAAATTTGTAGAACCGCTCTGAGAGTTTCTTTGATCTGCTGAGGTCCCTATGGTCACCCGTTGGGTGTGGATGACTGCCAACGTCTAGTGCTGTCAGCGGTACATATGGTGCTGTCTGTCTTCATGGTATGAGTATGAATGATGTAAGAGGGCTGATTTTGTATGGCGCAGGATAAAAATTGTATATTTACTACATTGGCATCATACAGGGTGATATATTGCTGGGTAAGAGATCAGTTCCAGGCTCTAATATTCAAGATCCTGTCCTCAGTGGGAGAGCAGTGTAACTGAGTAAGAGTATTTCCATATTTAACGATATGTATGGCACTTTGTGAGATTTAGTTGTCGGTGCAATATGGAAATCAGTGTAAAAATAGTTTCTTGCCGCTGAAAGACTCGTCTGCAGAAAGGAAAAAAAAGGCAGATGGTGCTTCCACACTGATGGCATCAGTAATTTGGTGGGTAATTCGATAAGAGCCAGCTCCCATTCATTCACAAGTCATCCTCTGTGCTGGGGTATAGGAGTCTCTACATAGTGGTGAGAACCTTCGTGTATGGTGAAAATAGTATGGGTAACATGTGATGGATGGGGTGCCACGTTAGGACCTTGAGGAAGGAACAAATTCGCAATTTCCCTTGTTGTTCCATCGATAGTGATGATGATTACGGAACACTAATGAACGTCGGTGATGTATTTCAAAGAATTACGTCCATGGACGCTGTATTCATTATCACATATAGTGCTGGATGCCTGTCCTTCATAGCACTAGTTTGAGAGAATCTTGGCAGGATGCAGCACCTTTCAGAAGAGCTGATTGTAAGACTTTGTCAGGTAATTTCCTAGGATTGAGGGGACTCAAGACATATAGCCAGTGTGAGAGTAGGCATACCATAATTTTTTCAGGCGCTGTACAGAGATAAAAGATAACTGCACTGTTTGTGTAAAATGTATATATAATTCAGCATAAAATTACTGGGGCTTAGGTTGTGGGATGACTAGAGAAGATGAGTGTGTGTCTTATCGTGAGAGACATGTAGTTTCTTCACATCGATAACTGTGAGAGTATGAGATACATTTTTGACATGGAAAATTATGTACAATATACACTCCTGGAAATTAAAATAAGAACACCGTGAATTCATTGTCCCAGGAAGGGGAAACTTTATTGACACATTCCTGGGGTCAGATACATCACATTATCACACTGACAGAACCACAGGCACATAGACACAGGCAACAGAGCATGCACAATGTCGGCACTAGTACAGTGTATATCCACCTTTCGCAGCAATGCAGGCTGCTATTCTCCCATGGAGACGATCGTAGAGATGCTGGATGTAGTCCTGTGGAACGGCTTGCCATGCCATTTCCACCTGGCGCCTCAGTTGGACCAGCGTTCGTGCTGGACGTGCAGACCACGTGAGACGACACTTCATCCAGTCCCAAACATGTTCAATGCGGGACAGATCCGGATATCTTGCTGGCCAGGGTAGTTGACTTACACCTTCTAGAGCATGTTGGGTGGCACAGGATACATGCGGTCGTGCATTGTCCTGTTGGAACAGCAAGTTCCCTTGCCGGTCTAGGAATGGTAGAACGATGGGTTCGATGACGGTTTGGATGTACCGTGCACTATTCAGTGTCCCCTCGACGATCACCAGAGGTGTACGGCCAGTGTAGGAGATCGCTCCCCACACCATGATGCCGGGTGTTGGCCCTGAGTGCCTCGGTCGTATGCAGTCCTGATTGTGGCGCTTACCTGCTCGGCGCCAAACACGCATACGACCATCATTGGCACCAAGGCAGAAGCGACTCTCATCGCTGAAGACGACACGTCTCCATTTGTCCCTCCATTCACGCCTGCGCCTGTCGCGACATCACTGGAGGCGGGCTGCATGATGTTGGGGAGTGAGCGGAAGACGGTCTAACGGTGTGCGGGACCGTAGCCCAGCTTCATGGAGACGGTTGCGAATGGTCCTCGCCGATACCCCAGGAGCAACAGTGTCCCTAATTTGCTGGGAAGTGGCGGTGCAGTCCCCTACAGCACGTCGTAGGATCCTACAGTCTTGGCGTGCATCCGTGCGTCGCTGCGGTCCGGTCCCAGGTCGACAGGCACGTGCACCTTCCGCCAACCACTTGCGACAACATCGATGTACTGTGGAGACCTCACGCCCCACGTTTTGAGCAATTCGGCGGTACGTCCACCCGGCCTCCCGCATGCCCACTACACGCCCTCGCTCAAAGTCCGTCAACTGCACATACGGTTCACGTCCACGCTGTCGCGGCATGCTACCAGTGTTAAAGACTGCGATGGAGCTCCGTATGCCACGGCAAACTGGCTGACACTGACGGCGGCGGTGCACAAATGCTGCGCTGCTAGCGCCATACGACGGCCAACACGGTTCCTGGTGTGTCCGCTGTGCAGTGAGTGTGATCATTGCTTGTACAGCCCTCTCGCAGTGTCCGGAGCAAGTATGGTGGGTCTGACACACTGGTGTCAATGTGTTCTTTTTTCCATTTCCAGGAGTGTAGATACTGAGATTTGTTCTAGAACCACAGCCATCAAGAGGAGACATTACCTGTACATTGATCGGTGTCAGACTGTAGCACCAATCATGATATTTAATTGTAGCTACACTGGTAAATATGTTCCTGGATTCCAATATTCTTGTGAGTCTTGTATGTCTTTGATAATCTGTAGACAACTTTTCCTGGTTTACCTGTTGAAAGTCTCATCTGCAGAAAACAATGGTGAATGGTGCTCCCACTGGAGCCACGCTGCAGCTGTGCGTCATCGCACCAGCAATGGTAAACACTCACACCTGCTGCCCAGATGATGACTCAGTGCTTATTTAGATAGACATGTGATGTCAGTAAAATACTCGGAGAACTTTCACATGCCATCGGCAGTGGAGTGAGAGTGGTGGCTCACTCTGACTTGTGTACAGCAGTGGCTCATGGCAGCTTCGGCACGCTCTGCAAATAGGTCTTCCCTACCTTTTGCTCGTGTCAATAATGGTGTCCAGGTGAACACGTATTTCGAGGGGAATTTCACAGGTACCAAGTATGAAAGGGATGTTGCCGCGTCATGCTTGTGGGACCCGAAGGGTTACCTGTGCATCACTTTGTGGGGATGCCGGTGCATCCTGCCTTCTGGGAGCGTGCGCGATAGCCTCCTGTGTGGTCCAATGGACAGGGTGGCGGTTGGCGGTGTCTGCATACATTGTTCGCGTGTCTGTTGCATTACTTTGCTAGCATGTCTGTAAGCTGTGCTATGCATTATATGGACAGTTTGCGAGTTGATTTAGTGTCTGAACATCAGTGTACTGCATTACTTAGGAGGAGTTTGTATGTCTGTACTGAAATTATTTCGGTAATTGAAGAGTTGTCTGCGTGTCTACATAGCATTATTTAGGGGTATTTTACAAGTCCGTGGACTGTGTGGCATGACCCCAAGCATGTCAGAGCATGTGTTTTGTAACAGTGTGATAAATATACTATCCTTCAAAATCCACCCCCAATAAATTGTTCCAAAATAAATAAAGTACACTCGTTCCTTACTCTCTCCAGCAGCCCAGAACAGGCTGAGACATTTTCCCCTCCAGACAGTCATCTTGGGTTACATCACAGGAGGGATGAAAGTGCCCTCTGATGACAGTACAGTGTACTAGGCTCGGCCCTCATGGTGAATACAGTGTTTCCCATAATTTGCCCCCACCATCTTGGATTACTTCACAGAATGAATGACAGTACCCTCTGGTGCTGGTACTGTGTACTAGGTCAGTTGGATACCGGACCTCATGGTGAACACACTGGATGGCTGTACTGCAGCAAATTGTTTAAATAAATAATGCATGCAAAATAAAAACTTTTGTCCAGAGCAGGTCGATTTCTCTTCCAGCTATTTCCTAGGATGAGGTGGTGGTCAGGTGACTTAAGGTTAGTGGAGGTAGCCCGAATGACCTATCTTCCCACCATAATCCGTCATCTTCAATGATGCCATCGCCGCAAAGTTATTGTTTAATTACTTCCTTGAATTTCTTTAGGGGACAGAGATGAGCTATAGCCAGCTAAAGATGTATCTGCTCATATTTCAAAACAAAATATGCTTTTTAAGTGGTTTACAACATGCTTTTTCTAACGAAACCGGTTTAAAAGAGTTTACAAAAGCCTTTTGTTGTAAAAGTGGCCATATCCATTTTTGGCGTTTTTAGAAAAATCGTCACTTTGGCCTCGGTTTGTAAACTATTGGAAAGCAGTAGGTGGATGAAATTATTTATCTTAAGACATTGTTTTAGTAAATTATTACGTGCAAAGTTTCAGATTTATCCCGCAATTACTTCCAGATATAAAGAAAATTAAACTTCGTATTTTTTTCGAACGTCAATTTTTATCATTTCATTTTGCTTCACTTTGTCGTTGTTTTGTAGAACCTTAAGTGCTCGCATATAGAAAGCAAATGTAGTTTTGTAGGTGGTTTAGAAGATGGCCTTGCCAGTGAAAACGGTTTAAAAGAGTTTACAAAAGACGCTTTTCCGCATAAGTGGCTCAAAAATAACAATTCTCGGGGTTTTAGGAAATTCAGTTTTGCTGTCAGTGAGGAAGATTGTAGGAGCACGAAATTTTACCGTCTGAGACCTGTATTGCGCAGTTATTTTGCATAAAAGAGCGCAAAAAGTTGTACAAGACGGCCAATGTTTGTTAATTTCAAGAAAATATTGCCAGACATATTATTCAATTGTTTATTAGCCCATATTTATTAATTTATTTCTTTATTGATACAAGATCAGATTCATACATTGTTTGTACATGTGATATAGTACAGTGGTAAACTTAGTTAGTTTACAATACAGCAGTCATTTTGACAACATTGTTGACATAATAAAAATGCATTATAATGTAGATTGGTGTACTACATTGCTTCTACATGTGATAACAGCAGTTATTAGGTGAGATGACGTGATAAGCACAATGTTAAGTATATTATGAATTGACAATTAGTGAAATCTGGTAAATGAGGTTTACTTATTATAATGTTCCATAAACTGAGACAAAGAATAGAAGCAGTGGCCAAGCAAGAACTGTTTTAACTTTATTTTAAATGCATTTAATGTTGGTATGCATTTTAGGTAAGAAGGCATAGGTTATATAACATACCTCCAGAATGATACACTCCTCTTTTGCATAAGTTTGTATTTCCTGTGTTCCTGTGTAGGTTCATCTTCTGCCTAGTTTCAAATGTGTGCATATCATAGTTGTGTTTGAAGAGATTTTCCTTTTTTAAGATGCTCCCTTTTGTGAAAATTAGTATTTCGCATACATACAAGCAAGTCAGTGGCAATATTTTCAGAGTTTGAAACAGCTTTCAAGCTGCAAAGAGCACAATGTAATTACATACATGTGCCATATGTTATGAGTTGAAATTAATGTTATATTGCACAGTATGCAGCTGGACAGTGATATAATTGCATTAGGTTAAATGTGGTTACAGTACGTGTAAAAAGTTGTTCTGCTAACAGTCTTAAGAATAAGAACGATGGAAACTGTTTGTGTTTAATTAAAATAATGCATAACATGGATATCTGAATTTGTTTATAATTAAATTAATCTATCACATAGGTCACTATTTACAAATTCATCAATAGAACAGAAAGCTTTTTCTTTGAGCCAGAATTCCAAACTCTTTATGTAATTACTAGTATTTAACTTCAGGTAATTTGTTAAAAAGAGCCCGTCCTCCATGTAGAAAATTTTTGAATTTTTGTAAGTCTAGTGCAAGGAATGTTTGAAGATTTCCTGTTCCTAGTTCTGTAAAAGCAAACGTTCAGTTTTGTATTAGCCCAATTTTTCTTCATTACGTAAAGGTGTGAAATATACATAGACTTGGGACAACCATTATTTTGTTATCATTGAAATTCATTTTGCGTGGAGTGTTGGATCTTAGACCATACAGGCATCTAACAGTTTTTTGTTCACCGAATAAAAGCTCTTCTGGCTTCAGCAGAGTTACACCACATCATTATCCCTGTCTATGTAGAAGAAGGTGTAGTTAACAAGGAGTAGCTGTTTTGCATTGACAAAGGATTTTAATTTTCTGGTTGGATACAAAACTCAGGATAGGGATAGTTTGCTGCATAAACTATCTGAAAAAAAAAAAATGGGTACCCATTAATTTGACAGAATCTTTACCATGACAGCCTTTGTCATTTAGAGAGAATACTCGGTTTGCTACTATTTAATTTTAATTCATTTGCCGTAAATTAACAAAGTGTCTCGAAGTTGTAGAAAAGTCAAGGGTGCACTGTTGATGGCTGTACTATGGTGTCAAACAAATGTCTATGTATTCAGAAGTATTGAATTGGTGATTATGAAACTTTACCAACGTGTATTGGGAATTCCTGTGAATGTTCATACAAAATTTCATCAAAATCCATGAGAGTCATAGGGAACCACTAAACCACTGGCATTGAATTACCTCAGTATGTAATGTATTGCCAAATATCACATAAGTATTAATGGACAGAAACAGTTTCATACCAATAGCGAAGGATTACTTGTTCAAGCATTGCTTCTGTACACTAAGGGAGTATCTAGAGAAACAGAATTGCAGCATCAATTAAAACTGTTTTTGTGTAATGAATAGAATAATAAAGTTTTGTGTAATATTACCATTTGCTAGACTGATGTATGCAAAAAATTTCAAGAAAAGTATGCTGGTATAGTAACTAAGGGATGGTCCAATATCTTTTGTACACTGTAAAGTCCTAGATTCACAGGACCTATCACTAAATAAATAAATTGTCAATTCATTTAGAGATATATAAAAAAATTTATGAGTACCTCTGTAGTATAAGTTCATATTTGTGATTTCAGACTAAACTGAGCAATAAAAATAATGCAGATATCATAAACAGTATACCTTACCTCAATGTAAATGAAATGTGTAATAAAATTTTTTAAATTTATCTGTACTAACCATCACCAGTTTCAAATGAAACTTGGTTTCATTCCTAGTTAAACATGAAATAAGCCCTAATAACTGTCCTGTCAACTCAGAAAATTCCATTTGTGGCCATGACAAGTAGCAGAATAACAAGTGCTTTTGTATATAAGAAAATTGTTTAAGGGAACTTTAGAATTTCAGTCTGAAAAGCGAAAGGAAATTTTTTCATGGGACAAAGTTGCAACGCTATAGTAATGTTGCTATTACAACAATTTACTTGTACAACATCCATCAATATCGTGCTTAAAACATACAATCTTTGACTGTAATATTCACCTACATCCAAACATTCATCCATCTGTATATTACATTAACTACCTTACGAGAACCTTATTCTCATACTTCCTTTTTTTTCTTTTTGGAATGAATATTCTGTTTCTTAATCATATAACCCCTGTGAGAAAGAAGTTGAAAATTTTATCACATGCCTTCTTTTAATTACATGCTGCATTTATTTATTTATTTATTAACTGTAAGTTAGATCACGTGGGTGCTTCTGCATAATATTGCTTAACAACTGCAGAAATGACAAGACTCTAATTCAGTTTATTTGTTCACAGCGTTGTCGAAGAATTTGTTTGCAGATAGCATTTGAAGAAAAATGCCAATGCACACATCCCAATTACATGGATCTTGACAGAGGCAAGCCACCATGTAATCTGATGTCTGATAGTAAGTTTTATAGTTGTAAAAATGCTCCAGTAAGTCCATTCATTTCCCTTCCATAGATAGATTCTGTTTGAAAAGTCTGTATGTTTTTTCCTATCATATACTGTATAGGGTATCATTGGCAAATTTAACATTACTACTAATCAACTTTTGATAATATAATGTAATTGGATGGATAGAAACCTACTCACCAACTGGTGAGTGGTAGGCTTTTCGCATGCAAGCTTTTGGGACAGGTGACACATTCCTCTGGCAGAAGGTTTGAAGGGGAA
Organism: Schistocerca gregaria; assembly: GCF_023897955.1. NCBI lineage: Eukaryota > Metazoa > Arthropoda > Insecta > Orthoptera > Acrididae > Schistocerca > Schistocerca gregaria. The sequence goes on along the minus strand of NC_064923.1, from coordinate 615,210,708 downwards.
GGAACAGGGGTGAAGGAATAGAACTGGAGAGGCTTAGGAAAAGGGGTAGAGTTCACAAAAGTCACCCAGAACCCAGGGTCAGGGGAGACTTACTGAATGGGACAAGAAGGAATGATTGATCGCTGGGGATGCCAAAAGAATGCATATGTAAAACCTTATTTTATATTTTTGTTCTCCTGCCATCAATTGGTGAATATTATTTTTTTTTCTATCAAACTACATTATAGGGTATCACTGGTCAGACTCATGCAGAACCTAATGACGGCAGTGGTTAAATGTAAAGCCAGACTTGCTGAGTACATCAGATCCAGTCAGGACTGAAATTTGATTTCTCTAGGAAATGTTACTGGACAGGAAGGAAACAGAGCTCAAGTTAGTTCTCAAGTCAGTCACATAATTAAACTTATGGAAGATCTATTGATGCTGACAAATAATTTGTAAAAGTTTGTAAATGAATGAAGGAAGCAAAAGAAAATGAGGGGCTTTTGAAAAAGTGTATACAAGTGATAATAATAAGCTAATATAAAATTAGGTGAATGTTAAATAAAATTTGACAGCTGCAAATCTTCAGTGCAGTAATGTGATATAAGTAAATAAGTGTTGTAAACTGTTTTCTGTTTCTGTCTGATGATCTTTGAGTGGAACAGCGTAAGAATTATCTCATGTGTTGCAGGGTATTTAAATTTATGAGTTAGTGACAAGTTTGGTTTTACCTATAAATTAAAGTATATTTCTTTTTTACTTACTCTACATCCATGAGAATCATTTCACTTAGGATCTGTGGCAAGAATGTCAGCATATCTTTTCTTTGTAAATATATATTCTGTATTCTTGGCATATGACAGGTTTTACACCTTTCAGGATCTCCTCACTGTGGATATATGGAACCAAAATTATATCTCATCTAATCTGAGTTTGTTAGGCTGCAACATGCACTGGTGTGGTTTTTGACCATTTGAACTATGAGGGGCAATCAGATGAAAACTGAAGGCCTGCCACAATGGGGTCATGGAGTGGCTCCCTTCAAATGCAATCACCACACATGTTAAGACATATATATCACTGGGAGACAAAACGATCAGTTCTTGTTTAGTAGAATTGCTCAGCTGCTGACAGCTCCACAACAGATCCACTCTTGCATATCCACATCTGACTGAAATCAGTGTCCATGCACATCTTTCTTCAGGTCACTAAAGATATGAAAATTACATGGTGAAATATCTGGGCTGTATGGAGGATGTGTCAGTGTTTCTCAACCAAATCACTGAAGGGTAACCTTTGTCTGATTGACAGTGTAGGGGGCAGGTGTTATTGTGAAACTGGATGATTCTGTCCAACAGCATTCCAACAGTCCGAGGGGAAATTTCAAAGCCAGCAATGAAAACATCCCACAACTCACCCGTCACAGAAATCCAAAACTCTTCGTACACCTTCTGGTAAGGTCATGACAACCTTCTTTGACTGCAGGGTCCCTCTGCTCAGTGGGTTCATCAAACATGAAACCAAAATCAGTGTGCAGTACTACAAAGACACTTTGCAGAAACTGAAAAATGCTGCTAAGTCAAAATGCCCAGGAATGCTGTTCAACGGAATAATCCTTATGGCCAGATCTTTGGTGACCCAAAGAAGATCATGCATGGATAACAGTTTCAGTGGAACAAGGAGGTGAAGAGTGGTTCCAGTTGGGGATCTGTCAGTTTCCAACCATATTCTGTGAAATAGGGATTAATTGTCTCATGTGCCAGAGGGATAAATGTCATAACGTGTGTAGTGATTTCTTTTAAATGGAACTATTGCATGCTCGTGTTGTTGCAGGTGTTTGGTTTTCATTTGACTGCCCCTTACACTACCTGGATCCTTTTACCAGTTTAAGATTTTGCTTTCATAAAGTAAATCGTGAAAAATGTTATACACTCACAAATAAAACAGATTTGTTCCTTGCAATACCATTGGTACAATTGTAATTATGATCATTATGTTGCTTCCCATTGACACTCAAACCAAACATGACACTGATTTCATCCATCTTCAGGAATTCATAGACTTTTAGCTATTTTGTGTGTCTTTCACATATGCTAGAGTTGCAACAAATTGATGGAAATTTGATTAGCCTCTGCAACACTAGGTGTCTCAGGTTAGTTCCCTCAAATTTAAGTCTCAAAAAACTGCCAAAAACATAACATGTCTTGCCTTAAAAACACCACTCTCTATTAATTAACAACCTTCTCTGGGTGAGTCAAATTATCATTTGTCAGATGCTGGTGTTAATGAAAATAAATTTCTTCATTAAGTGGATATCTAAAACACAGTTTTTGTGTATGATGTATGCCACTGATAATTTACCAAGTCTTTGAAGTCAAGTCTTCTGTTTTCAGTAGCATTAATTATGGCATTGGTGCAAATAAAACCTTTCGTTTTGATCTGTGGTCTGTGAACCAATTTCTAAACATTGGCATTGAGTTTACCATTAAAAATATCATGGGCAAATGTTTGATTGTTAAAAAGAACTAAAGGCATGCATGCTTCACCTTTAAATACTGATCTTTTATTTATATTTTAGTAGTCTTTGTAAAATGTATACTTTCGTGTCACAACTAAAGTTCTTATATCACAACTTAGGGTCACTGTGATTTACCATCTGGCAAATCTTTTGATTTGTCTGCATGTATTTTTGGATTTTTTAACTTTTGTTGAAACAAACGCTCATTGCATCTCCCGAGATGTACTCTGCTGTTCTCACTGAAGGCATTGCAATCAAGTAGTTTAGACAAATAGTTGAGCTAATACACCAAAATGGTAAATAGAAAAAACAGTTATTCAAACACTGCAAACCATTACAGAAATCACATCGAATGTACAGGTAACTGTGCTCTCGAAGCATAATACTGACTTGAATAGACTTGTATTTCTATAATGAAGGAAAGTCACCCTACTACTATGGTAAGCAATGTCATAGTTGTGGTTAATGTTCACAGTGGCAGAATAACTGACAACAGATGTATGATTGTATGAATGGATGTGACAGAATTTACAGTATTGTTGCCAGCCTATGTAATGCTGTCTAGTAAATACAGTTTGCAAATCATAAGCACTTTTGAGTTAATTTTACTATTTCACCTTAGATTTCAAGACTCAAAGATGTTACACAGCTCCATATTCTGTAGAGTTTGTTTTAAAAGAGATAAATAAAAACTTTAATGTAAATGAATAATTCTTTATTTAATTTGATCCTTCTTTGAGCATTTTTATTCTATCATTGTCATGATAGGGAGCTTACATATATTGTACAAATACTTTTTCGACCTACTTACAGTAGACATACTAATAATACCACAAGGCACATAAACTATACATTAGAGAACAATTTCTTAGTTATACAGTACATAGAAAACACTATATAGAAGTATCAAATAAACTATTGACATACTAAGGTAAATAGAAAATAGTTTACAGTTAGAAATAAGTTAACATCTCAGGTCATCCTTAGAACAGTTTTGAAATTCTGAAATATTGTAGAAAGCCTCTTGTTTCAACCATTTTTCAGTTTATGTTCTAAAGTCATTAAGTGAGACATTATGTGCCTATAATGGTAAAGTATTCAGTAATTTTATGCCTAAGTATTCTTCATAACTCGACTGTGTTTGCTTTAATCTAGCTGTGGGCATATCTGCCTGTTTCATTTGCCTAGTTTCATGTTGGTGTACAGCTTCCCTTAAGAGGTAGTTGTTTAAGTTTTCTTTAATCATTAGTAGACAACAGTATACAAAAGTGATGGGACTATCAATACTTTTAAGTGTTTAAAGAGTGCTTTTGTTTTTTGGGTAATAAGTTCTTATACACTATTTATGCACTATGTGTATGTAATTTGTTTGTTGTTTGTATATGTTTGTCAATTTATTATGTGTATGTGTTGTTATGTGTTATGTGTAATCAAATGACAAATCCTATATCACATGTGTGATCTATGGGATGCTAAATAAATAAATAAATAGGTTTTAGAGTTTGTAACTCCAGAAATAGGCCTGTAGAGTTTGGTAGATGAAAATTTTTTGGCGCCTGTAGTGTTAACCCATAAAAGGATACCATATTGGAAGTGCCAGTGAAAGAAGATATATTAGGCCTTAAGTAACAGCAGTGTTGTGATAGTTGTCTGTGTAACATGTGAGAGCTTTCTGCGTATGTGGCATGTGTGTTTGTCCCAAGTTAATTTGGAACCGAAGTATATACCAAGTAGCTTAACAGTTGAGTGCTCAGTGTCACTGCTTGACAAACTGAAAGTGATGTTCACTATTTTTGCATAGGTGATTGATAGCTCATTGGCTTTGAACCATGTATTAGACAGGTTAAGGTTCTCTCTTTTTTCCAGATTCAATTTAGTTAGGACTTTCCTAGAGCTAATGAATGTTGTGTCTTCCGTGTAAAGTACAGGTCTATATGGCATGTCACTGAGGAAATTCACAAATATTACAAACAGTAAAGGGCCAAGCATGGAACACCAAGAAATGCCTTGAGTTACATCTAAGTATTGGGACTTATGGTTATTGTAAACTATGGTTTGTGTGGTGTCTCCGCCAGACACCACACTTTCTAGGTGGTAGCCTTTAAATCGGCCGTGGTCCAGTAGTATATGTCGGACCCGCGTGTCGCCACTGTCAGTGATTGCAGACCGAGCACTGCCACACCGCAGGTCTAGAGAGACTTCCTAGCACTCGCCCCAGTTGTACAGCCGACTTTGCTAGAGATGGTTCACTGACTAAATATGCTCTCATTTGCCGAGATGATAGTTAGCATAGCCTTCAGCTATGTTATTTGCTATGACCCAGCAAGGCGCCATTATCAGTTACTATTGATATTGTGAACTATGTACCATCAAAACCGACGTTCATTATTAATGGATTAAAGTTAAGTATTCCACCAGCTACGTCTGTTGTTTCTAAATTCTAATTTCCTTGTCCTGTTCCAGACCTCACGCCAGCCTGCGTGAGCTAAATCACAAAATTTGATAAGCTGTAAATTTCCACAAATTTTGAATTTTGTAGTTTTATTATTAATTTAACCTGAAGTGTTCAAGGTTGGCCTGGGTTGCGTGACAGTTTGTTATGCTTCACCTCATGCACCAAACACCTAAATAAGTTGCCACCTGAACAGTCACTTTATATACAATGAATGTTGTTTATTGAATATTTGGTCACTGTCAAGTACTGTTAATCAGGGTCCAGCTAGTCTATGTCACGAATCGCTATGGCAACTTGGCTTACACTTTCCCTCCTTGCAGGCTGCAGATAAAGGTGTTGAAAATTAACTTCTTGTTCTCATTCATTACAATCCATTACATGATAAACGAGGACAGTCTCACTGTACTACGTACATAACACATCTGATATTCAAATTCATAATTAACAATTACAATACATTTATTATCTTTGAAATCTTGTGTTCTTAGATTTAATGGAGCTCTCGTCCACACCCATTCCATGGACTCCTCTCGCCACCTTAGCACGTAGGGTCATCTGACTGTAATCCACTTCAATACAGTAGCTGGATCATTAGTCCTGGTACACAGTTGAGCTCAGAATCATTGTTGTTGTTGTTGTGTTCTTCAGTCCTGAGACTGGTTTGATGCAGCTCTCCATGCTACTCTGCCCTGTGCAAGCTTCTTCATCTCCCAGTACCTACTGCAACCTACATCTTTCTGAATCTGTTTAGTGTATTCATCTCTTGGTCACCCTCTACGATTTTTACCCTCCATGCTGCCCTCCAATGCTAAATATGTGATCCCTTGATTCCTCAGAACATGTCCTACCAACCGGTCCCTTCTTCTTGTCAAGTTGTGCCACAAACTCCTCCTCTCCCTAATCCTATTCAATACCTCCTCATTAGTTATGTGACCTACCCATCTAATCTTCAGCATTATTCTGTAGCACCACATTTCGAAAGCTTCTATTCTCTTCTTGTCCAAACTATTTATCGTCGATGTTTCACTTCCATACATGGCTACACTCCATACAAATACTTTCAGAAACGACTTCCTGACACTTACATCTATACTCGATGTTAACAAATTTCTCTTCTTCAGAAATGCTTTCTTTGCCATTGCCAGTCTACATTTTATATCCCTTCTACTTCGACCATCATCAGTTATTTTGCTCCCCAAATAGCAAAACTCCTTTACTACTTTAAGTGTCTCATTTCCTAATCTAATTCCCTCAGCATCACCAGACTTAATTCGACTACATTGCATTAACCTTATTTTACTTTTGTTGATGTTCATCTTATATCCTCCTTTCAAGACACTGTCAATTCCATTCAAATGCTCTTCCAAGTCCTTTGCTGTCTCTGACAGAATTACAATGTCATCAGCGAACCTCAAATTTTTTATTTCTTCTCCATGGATTTTAATACCTACTCTGAATTTTTCTTTTGTTTCCTTTACTGCTTGTTCAATATACAGATTGAATAACATCGGGGACAGGCTACAACCCTGTCTCACTCCCTTCCCAACCGCTGCTTCACTTTCATGCCCCTCGACTCTTATAATTGCCATCTGGTTTCTGTACAAATTGTAAATAGCCTTCATTCCCTGTATTTTACCCCTGCCACCTTCAGAATTTGAAAGAGAGTATTCCAGTCAACATTGTCAAAATCTTTCTCTAAGTCTACAAATGCTAGAAATGTAGGTTTGCCTTTCCTTAATCTTTCTTTTAAGATAAGTCGTAGGGTCAGTATTGCCTCACGTGTTCCAACATTTCTATGGAATCCAAACTGATCTTCGCCGAGGTCAGCTTCTACCAGTTTTTCCATTCATCTGTAAAGAATTCGCGTTAGTATTTTGCAGCTGTGACTTATTAAACTGATAGTTTGGTAATTTTCACATCTGTCAACACCTGCTTTCTTTGGGATTGGAATAATTATATTCTTCTTCAAGTCTGAGGGTATTTCACCTGTCTCATACATCGTGCTCACCAGATGATAGGGTTTTGCCAGGACTGGCTCTCCCAAGGCCGTCAGTAGTTCCAATGGAATGTTGTCTACTCCCGGGACCTTGTTTTGACTCAGGTCTTTCAGTGCTGTGTCAAACTCTTCACGCAAAGCCATATCTCCCATTTCATCTTCATCTACATCCTCTTCCGTTTCCATAATATTGTCCTCAAGTACATCGCCCTTGTATAGACCCTCTATATACTCCTTCCACCTTTCTGCTTTCCCTTCTTTGCTAAGAACTGGGTTTACATCTGAGCTCTTGATATTCATACAAGTGGCTCTCTTTTCTCCAAAGACCTCTTTAATTTTCCTGTAGGCAGTATATATCTTGCTCCTAGAATCATAGGGGTGCTGATTTTTAAAGGTTAATTGGAATATGGCTATTAATTGATAATGGTAAAGGCACTTTCCATTTGAATTCCAAAACCAGTCTCCCTCCACATGCAGACAGACGCGTTCAAAGCACATGTTGAAATGACCAGCCAAGTTTAAAAATGTGTCTCCACCTTGCTTCCCATCACAAGGATAGGTAAATGGCAGGAAATCCAGTGGGAAATGCCAGTTACAGGTTTCAAATTAGTCAAAAATATATTCTTTCACCTGCCACATTATAATGACGGAGTTGTCATTCACAATAGGTAAGTGGTTTAAATTTGCAGGCTCATGTGTCATTCAAAAATACATGGTGGAGTAAATGAAACATTTTGATTTCCTGTAAACATCTTATATGGTACTTTGTTTTACTAATGAGAACTCATTAGAGTATTGGTGTTGGGGAGAAAACTGTGATTATGACAATGGCTGACATGGCTTGTTAGCCACAAGTAAATTTTTGTTGTGTTACATAGTATTAAGTCTTTGAGTAACAGAAAGAAAGGGTTTTGTCAGTAGGGGAGGTTAGTGGTGTGATATTAAGTTAACTGATAACACACAAACAGTAAATTGAATAATGTTATTACGTGAAGACTCATGTTCAGACTTGGCACTCCTCGTATCTTTGAAAGGCGCAGCTCAGAAGCACATAATTATCAACTGCTGGCCTCTGACTGGCTGTAGTTCAAGATACCCACTGTGTAAAATTGCATAGCAGAAGGCAAATGTCATTTTGGCCCATGTGTTTCACCTATCAGACCACATGAAATTTTGTCAAATTTCTTTTTAATTGTGATGCTACTGATCATCACAGGGGTGAACTCGTCATCACCTCTTTAAGTTACACTGTGTGATCAAAAGTATCTGGAAATCCCCAAAAACTGACCAAGGGCTGTACTGAGCAAGTTGGCACAGTGGTTAGCACACTGGACTCACATTCGGGAGGACGATGGTTCAAACCTGCGTCCAGCTATCCTGATTTAGGTTTTCCGTGATTTCCCTAAATTGCTTCAGGCGAATTCGAGGATGATTCCTTTGAAAGGGGATGGCTGACTTCCTTCCTTGTCCTTCCCTAATCCGATGGGACTGATGACCTCACTGTTTGGTCCCCTCCCTCAAACCAACCAACCAAGGGCCATTTAATCACTTTCTTCTTCACTTCCTTCACTACAGTATTAGCTTTTCTTTGGGATTGGTGTGGAGTTGCAAAAGGAGAGTAGCAGAATGTGTCCACGGTACAGCTTTAATGTATCAATATGGGCAATAAAGACACAGTCAGGTAGTTGAATTTTGCCATTGACAGCAGATATCAGATGTAAGATTAATAAGGCCCTTCATGTGAGAGTGAAAATTTATTTGTTTTCCCCTTTTTAATGACTGAATTTCAAAACAAAACTAAATAACCCCATTTGTAAGGAGGAATGACAGCTCCTTTGGTACTTTTAAGGCAGCACTTCAGTTCTTTGACTTGAGCATACTTGATGGCGGGTGGCAGCTTGTCTAGTTCGGATGGTGAGTTCATGAGTCTTCCATATGCAGCCTCGTAAGAATAGGATAGCATTAGTACCGCAGTATGGTGCACATGTTTGAGGTGGTCATTCACATTGGAGTGAAAGGGCATCACTCTCTATTTCTTTAATCACAACAGCTTGCTTAGCTGTACAAAGATGGAGGACATGAAATTTGTTCACTGATTGGTAAGGATAGCGTCTGGACTCCCAAATGGAAAGACTAAATGGTACCAAATGCTCAAGCTACAGTTTCTGCTGTAATGTCAGCCTGAAGTACCAAAATTAAATATCTGGAAAAATGATCAACGATGGATAAAATATACTTATTATCTTATGTTCTTTGTGGAAAACGGCCAACAATGCCAAGGTCAAGATGTCAATGTTTTGAAATGATGTTGCTTTTGGGAAAGGTTGCAGAGCAACCCGGGATCATAGGGGTTGTGATCTTTGTGCACAAGGCAAGCAGTTACAGATATGTTTTTGCACATCAGTCTGTCTACCTTTCTTCCTAAATACCATGGCAGTCCTGGCATTTGTAGCCTTTCACCCACTATTGTATGCTTTTAAGCTGTCACAAAACTGAGCTATTATATGTGTTTGTAGTTCTTTTTAGAATTCCAACTCTGTAGCATAGGGAGCTTATAATATATGATACTGCCCTCTGTAATGAAATCTGGGTGGGAGGAATGCTTGTGACATTCTGACATCTGCTGTCAGTGGCAAAATTCAGCTACCTGACCAATTTTGATAGATTAAAGTTATGCTGTGGACACATTCTGCTACTCCCCTTTCTTGGGTTTCTTGCATTTATTGTATTAAAACATTGTTTGCCTGCACCAATTTGGCTTTTTGGTTTAGAGTATTAGCAGTCTGGTGCAAACTGCCCAGTTTATGATGCACACCATAGTCATATCTTGATAATTTTACTGCCCAGCAATTAAATGCCTATTGGGGACCTTTAAAGTTAACATACACGAAAAGGGCAGCATAGTCAGTGACCACAGTTAATTTTCTTCGATATAAGTAACATTTAAAATAGTTTACTCCAAATTTAAGGCTTAGTAATTCTTTTTCAGTTTTACTGTAATTAGTTTCTGCTTGACTGAGCTGGCATGGAGCATAGACAATAGGCTTCTCTTCACCATTGTATTCTTGACTAAAAACTGATCCGACAGAAAAATCTGAGGCATTGGGGAAAGGATAAATGGTTTTGAGAAACTGGATAAATTGACAAGGGTGAACTCATCATCACCTCTTTAAGTTACACAATGTGATCAAAAGTATCCGGACACCCCCCAAAAAATATGTTTTTCATATTAAGTGCATTGTGCTGCCACATAGTCATTAGACATTATGAAAGAGCTGAATGGAGCACTCCATGGAACTCGCAGACTTTGAACATGATCAGGTGATTGGGTATCACTTGTGTTATACATCTGTACGTGAGATTTCCACACTCCTAAATATCACAAAAGCATACAGGCTGACCATACCTGTTGACTGACAGAGACCGCCGACAGTTGAAGAGGGTTGTAATGTGTAATAGGCAGACATCTATCCAGACCATCAGACAGGAATCCCAAACTGCTTCAGAATCTACTGCAGGAACTATGACAGTTAAACAGGAGGTGAGAAAACTTGAATTTCATGGTCGAGCGACTGCTCATAAGCCACACATCATGCAGGTAAATGCCAAACACCTCCTCACTTTGTGTAAGGAGCATAAACATTGGACAACTGAACACTGGAAAAATGTGTGGAGTGATGAATCAAAGTACACAATGTGGCGATCCGGTGGCAGGGTGTGGGTATGGTGATTGCCCGGTGAACATCATGTGCCAGCATGTGTAGTGCCAACAGTAAAATTCAGAGGTGGTGGTCTTATGGTTTGGCCACATTTTTCATGGAGCAGCCTTGTATCCCTTATTGTTTTTCATGGCACTATCACAGCACCGGCTTGCATTGGTGTTTTAAGCACCTTCTTGCTTCCCACCGCTGAAGAGCAATTCGGGGATGGCAATTGCATCTTTCAACACAATCGAACACCTGTCCATAATGCACGGCCTGTGGCAGAGAGGTTACATGACAATAACATCCCTGTAATAGACTGACCTGCACAGAATCTGGATCTGAATCCTATAGAACTTCATTGGGCTGTTTTGGAACACTGACTTCGTGCCAGGCCTCACTGACTGACATCAATACCTCTCCTCAGTGCAGCACTCTGTGAAGAATGGGCTATCTTTCCCCAAGAAACCTTCCAGCACCTTATTTAACATATGCTTGAGAAGCTGTCATCAAGGCTAAGGTTGGGCCAAAACCATATTGAATTCCAGCATTAGCGATGGAGGGCGTGACGAACTTGTACGTCATTTTCAGCCAGGTGTCCAGATACTTTTGATCACATAGTGTATTTCATAGCTAAATCACATTCTTCTGACCATTTAAAAACTGCATCTTTTTTCAGTAACCTTGTTAACAGCTCATTAATCA